>NC_136063.1:253365464-258165464 GCF_964261635.1 Lissotriton helveticus | reverse complement strand
GCATCCTGCTGCTGTATCTGAAAAAAGAATCAGGGTCCTTATATTTTAAGCTCTGCAACAAGTTTTCATCTACTATTATCCCAAAGGGAATCGGTGTTTAGTCCAGGACTGTGAAGAAATTTGCCAATAAACGTTTCTACTTTGCCTGCTGATATTGCCCCTGACAGCTTGAATGTTAGCACCTGACCCAACACACTCTTCTTTAATAGGCTTTTTATGAGATTTAGGGAATGCTGCTTTTTGTATTGTCCAGATTTGTGTAAGGGCTTACTTATTTACAGATCACTTGGGTTAATGGTGTGAAAGACAAAAGTTTAGTGTTTCTTTCATCGATTCATTCGATCTTCTGACTACCAGCCTGCACCTTGTTCTGTGATTAGAGCAACAATCCAATTTCACCATCTAGTTCTGCTTGTTTAGAATTGTAAAATAGTTTAATCTCCTGACCAGTTTGGAGAGAGTTCCCATTATGATCCCCATTTCAATACTGAATGGTCAATGTTCATGGGAAAAACGAATGCTGGTTCTGGATGTTAGTCGGCCGATCCTTTTGTTGCGAGACAGCCAACCATTCTGTTGCTCCATGCAAAGTATAAAACATTGCAAGAAACCTGTGGAGCAATCGGGGACCCCATCATTTCACAGTTGTTTCACAGTTATTGGGGCGTATGTAATGTTTGATGAAATCTAGTTGGAGATTAAGTGAATGTCATGGAAGATATCAACCATCCTCACTTGTAATGTACATGAAGATTATTTTAACCAGTTTATCATTGAAAATAATATATTTGTTGAGTGTTTTATAATGGTTAATGTGGATCTGTTTTTAAAGACTGTTTTATTATTGGCTGTGACTGTGCCCTTTGACTTCAAGTTTGTACTGGTCCGCTAAGTTAAAGAAATTGAGTTGTGCAATATGAAATCTTTGCTTTTCGTGAGTCACTGTTTAGGAAATATAAATCATTTTTATTGTGGAGATAACAAGTCAAATTTAAACTGAAAATGTATGTAGCAGCTAGTTCAACTGTATTATTCTAAATGCAAACCATTAAAGGAATAGATTGTATGAAAAGTATCAATACAAATTAGTGAAATAGTATTTTTGCTCTATTTTGCAAACGGAAGGCAAGATTTGAGACCCGCTGTAGGTCAACATTATATTTTCTAGTCCTTTGTAAATAGTGAACATTGCTCCTGTGATGTAATTCAATAGATTGCATTTCACTAAAAGCAGTTTTACAGATCTCTCACATTTTGTTCCCCTAATGTGTACAGTAGAGGAAAATTTAGTTCGTTTTTAGAATTCTGTGTGTGAATTCTGTATATTGTCAGCAGTCTGTTTGTCAGTCATTAGACATACAAATAAGTCAGGAAGTTATTACCAAAATGTTTACGGTGCATGTGTAGATACCTGGTATGTGATACAAGCTTTGCAACAGTAATAGGACTGCCGTTGTCCTTCATCAGCACTTGCATAAAGATAAACTTTTAAAAAGAAACTATTCTGCTATCAAAAAAATCCTAAATCTAAATTAGAAACATATTTTCCAATGTTATAATTTGTGACCGCTTTTGAACATACTGAAGTTGGAGGAATATCCACTAGGAAAGATGCTCTTATTTCAGAGGTAAAGTTCACGATCAAGGCCTACAGGACATCAAAAGCAAGAGGTATTCAAAGGTGATGTCAGTTGATACCAGTAAAACTATGCCAAAGAGGATTAAATAGTAACAAAGTCGACCATTTAATTCTGGGTTGTCAATTTAAAATAATTATTCAGCGGGACATGGTACCAAATATTTTATACTTGTTCACACTATAGTTAAGTAGCTACCTGCTTCTACATTGCGTGCAACATTTCTTTGTCAAAGTATGCACGTCTTTGTGTGTTGCATTCTACATTAATTTACATTTTTCTCATTTAAATATAAAACATAAGTGTTTTATTTTTACGTTCTTAAAAATATGTGAACAACATACATTTTTAGTTATACATTTCCTTGGTCTTGTAGTCACTTTATACATGGTGCGGAACCTTTTTTTTTACCCGCAGCCTTTATCATTGTATACTGCTGAGTCTTTACGCATGCTGTTGCCATTCTTTGCAAAGATTACCAACAGGTTACTAGAACTTACTTTTCATCTAAATGTTGTCTTTAATTAAAGGCACTGTGAAGTTTTCTAGTCTAATAAGTAATGGAATCAAACATTGAATTAATATTCTATGAGAAATAGACGGGTAACTGTAAATTGAACAAAAAAAATATCAGTCAGTGAATAGTCTTAAACAAGTGAAGATTTGGATTCATCACAAAATGTTTGTCATTTTGTGATTTGATATTTTTTATTGTATACCATGAGATGGAACCCTTTCCCAGTTGAAAATTTAACCTCATTAGATGGATGGGGCATTTTGAGCTTTTTTAACATCTGCATTCAGGTAGGACTGTGTCCACTTAAGAAATAACATAAATTAGGTAGGTTATTACCATCGTTTATGCATCTACACCCTACAGCTCACAGAGATACTCGTGAAGCTTTTGTCTTTAAAGTGGTGTACATACACCTGAAAAACAAATTTAAAATATCCATGATTACCAAATAAATATGTTAGAGTAAACCAATGGATTCATTGACATCCAGTGGTTGCTTCCCCTGTATTTTAATTATAAATCATATAGTGTGAATACATGGAAATCCAGTTAAATTTAAATCTAGGCCTTTGTGGGATTACTAATACAATTAATCCCAATCTATTTTGGGTTTCATTATGGTTCCTAGTGGCAATAAAAGAGAATAGGCACAAAGGCATACCCATCCCTGTGTTTTCTCTAATATACAGTACATGTGGAAAGTGAGACAAATGAATTATTGGTGTAAAGGGTACACTTCTTTATTCAGCAAGACGAAGCCTGTTAATACTTGACAACTTTTTGACAGTTTAATTTAAAATATTGTAATGCCATAAGTATGGAAATGTTTGCGCCCCATGCCATTTGTAGAAATGAATCAGCATGGTATAATCTGTGAATGTAGGGCTTGAATTGCCATCTTTTTGTCAAACGTCATGTGTTATGGTGCTGCACTTCTCATAAACCCATTAAACAGTTGGACATCATTGGAAATACCACATTTTAGATGCACTGACTTATTGGATCCTAGAGCCCAGCTGTATTTTTTTTTTTTGTAAGGCATTTTCCAGATTACATCCAGTAAATTTCAGAATTCAATTTTTGTAAATTTCAGCTGTGTGTATTTGTTTTTAAAATCATGGATTCATTATTTGTGTTATTTATTTTTTTGTTTTAATAGGTTTGCATTACGACAGTATAATTCGGAATGAAATGTATCTCTGTCCCCAGCAGAATTGTATCCTAATATAATAGAGCGACATTTTTTGTTTAAAAAAACAATTTAAAACAAGAGACCATTTGTTTTACCAGCTGTAAATTGTGCGATAAAACTACCTGCACATACCCTAATCGTAACTTCATTTCACAAGGATTTTTTTTATGGCAGATGTGGGTACTTTAATAGTAACACATTTCTACTATACGAGTTTAGGAACACACTTAACTGCTTCGACGTTCATTTATTTGGCAGTTTAGAACTGATTTACGTGTCTTACTTTTGCCTTCATTCCTCTAATTGCCGCTGTATGTATTTCAAAGGAAGAGAGGCTTGGGAAAGATTTCACTATAAAGGGATATAAAAGATGAGGCTAAAAGTTTTACATCTAAATGTAAATGCTATTGATTCGAAGTAAAGTGGATTACTGGTGGAGTCTGCTAGGACCTCTCCGTTATTTAAGCTGTACTCTGAAACACCAGCCCAGAGCTGAAACACTCCATTTATATACTGCACAATGATTGTTTCTGATTTGTTAATGTGATGTATGCTTATGTATCCAAATGCGTTTCGTTTTACAGTTGCTCATTTCGGGTTTTCTCACTCGATGTTTTAAAAGGAAATTAAGTAGATGGCTAGCCATTTACAAATATCTTAAAATCAGAGTATGCGCCAAAAGCTTTTTAGCAACGTCAGTCAGCTGAGCTGATAAATGTTTTGTTTTATTGCCCTATGTCTTGTGTGACGATAAGTAAAAACCCACTGTGCAATCAATATTTAAGCAATAAACGTGAACTGCTATATCAGAAGCATTACGTTGGTCTTTCGTTTTTAATTGTATCTTGTGTGTATTTATTTGCAATGTAACTCTACATAGCCTTGCATTTCCCTGCTTTGCTCTTAATAAAAAATATGCTTTCTGTGTTTTATTCTATCTTATATTTGAACCGATATTCAGTAATAGTTCTCTTCATAATCTGTAGAAGTCACAGAAGAAATGCTACTTTTCCTCGTATGTTCCTTCATAGCTGACACTTTTATTTTAATGAGGTGATGTTAATATCGGATTGCTGATTCTCCAACAGTCTTTAGAGTGTTCATTTTATTAATGCACACCCCAGTGAGCACTTCCACCAGCGTTTCCCTGGGCATGACCAGACCTTGGCGGTATTTCTACAACATGCATTGATTTAACTGTCACTGCATCCACTGTTCTTCCTTAGATGGACAATGCAAGCTCACTTTGAATTCTTGGAAAGTCCCATGTTCTTTTAATTAACCCCTTCGATGCTGACGACGAGCTCAGCTCGTCATCAGCTACGCCGCTCCTGTGCGGATGACGAGCTGAGCTCGTCATCTAACGCGGCTTTTTAAAAATTGCCGCACACAGCGGGAAAAGCCGCCGCATCGAAGCGGTTAAACGCCCACCAGCTAGAAGGTGTTGGACTAAAGTCACTACCATTAGCAGTCAGGGGAAGGTTGTGGGGGGTATGCGGGGGCATCGCAGGGGGGGGCAGCACATGGGGGGGGTGGACAATATCAATAAAAAAAAAGAACGTACCCATTGTCTCGCCACTTTTCTGGAGCCGCTGCAGCACATGCTGAGGCTCCCAGACTCCCCTACAGCCAATCCAGATGCAGCATGAGAGAAGCGCCGGGATTGGCCTGAGCGCCGTGGATTTGTGCTTCCAGGGAGACTGGGAACCTGTGCCTGCTGTCTCCAACCCAGCAAAGCAGCTTGGTTGGAGACATTTCAGTGTGCTTGTTGATTTGGCCATCCTAAGTTGGCCGGCCAAACCGATATGCATACTGACCGCAGTGCCCACCACTTCTCCATAACAGAGGAGCCGCCTCTGGTCACTGCTGATTTACTATCACAAAAACTGGGATTGTTTATGCTTCCTCCTGACCCTGCAGCTCTCACAAACAAATTATCCAATTGGATTACTAGGACATTAAACACAATGGTACATTTCTGGCTTCAGGGAGCTGAAATGTAATTGTAACCAGATTGAACGCAGATCTGAAAGTTCGTCAGGGACACTTCTCTGTGTTGCAGCCCAAAATACGTATAAAAACTGTTTTTATAACTTGTGTTTTTTATTTTTACAAATATCTTCCTAACGTACAGTCCTACTCAAAAAGTTTTCAACATTGTGATAGCTGGGTGAAAGGATGAGGTTTGTTTGCACAATGCAAATTTAGTGTAAATTCGAAACTCTGCTATACACACGTAGATGGACCTTTATTTCAAACTGAGGGTTAATCATCAAAAATAACATATCAATGACGCCGAAGCAAATTTTGCCCCACTATATCGACAGAGGAACACATGTTCAAACCTTAAAGATTTATTAACACATTAGTAAAGTTACAGTTTCAAATTGGATCAGTTTTGTTATAAAGCAATGTTCACTTGAATACAGCATATGTAGATATACTCCAGGCAAGTCAAAAGGCAAATGCAGGTTCAAGTTATTTGAAGATTGAATAGACACATTTTAGCCGATTCTGTTCTACAAAAGGGAAATTCCCTATTGCTTAACTAAAGTTAAGGGCAAGGTTGGGCAATTTATAAGCAACGGGTGTCGGCAAATATAATATCTCACATATAATGAAATGAAGGTTCCAATCAGGACAAGAAGAAATGTGCTTGCACAATAAACTATCTCTTTGAGCAGGGCAAACAGGAGCATGGATTCTCAAGAGCTGGAAAAGGGGCGTCTGCTTGTAAAGGTGGACAGAAGCAAGTCCAACTATTTAATACCAGAATACCTCATTAAATCAAGAAATCCAATGAAAGATACAACTGCCACGGTTCTCTCAAAGTAAGGAACCAATCAAAATTACTGTTTAAAATGTGCCTGGTATCGGCCCACTTCTCATGGTCACTACAGTGCAGAATTTTCCATTGCTGTGGGTTTCATAGTTATCGCAGAAGGGATTATTATTTTTCTCCCCTCTTGTGAATGTGCTAAGAATCTCTGACCAACTCATTACAATGCAACAATAATGACCGTCACATGAAATTCTAACAATAACAATACAGTTGACAAGCTGACAGAAAGCCTTGGTGCCTGAAACGGAAAGAGATTAGGCACAGCAGGCAGAAATACAGTTTTATTAATATGGAGCTTCTCAAGATGAGGCCTACAATAACTGGTGCTAATTTAGTATGAATACACTCTATGGTTAACTATTAATGTAAAAGCCTCACATTATGGTCAATCTAAAGCTGAAATCAATATCTAGCAAGGAGGGACTGGGCGAGTTATTAAAGGTCCAGCACACACTTCCTGAAGATGAACCAAGAAGAGAGGAGTGTCCAGCTCCTTTATGGGGGCTAGGTCTCCTGGTGACTTCAACGTGGATCTGAAAGAGCTACCCCGATCAATTTTTAAACCACTTCTTCAACATTTTGTTGACTTTTTTTTAAGCCTTTTGGTCACAGTGTGTCTTATGGATATCCCCTAAGAAATCAGTGGGTTTTAAACTCTGTGAAGCATCTCATAGGCAAATGTCTGTGACAGACCATCATCTGGTTTGTCTGAGGTGCCTGGAGCCAGACTCCACACACCCTCCCTCAAACCCCCAGCAGCTGTAGCTTCCAAACCTCTTTAGTGGGCCTTCACAAAAACATAGGCGCTCTGTTGGAGGCAAGATCAGGCACCACCAGCCCCAATTGCAATCCATAACTTCAGACAAGTGAATGCTCCAAATTATCACCCCCCCCTTTCACTCCTGGAAACCCTGATGTCCCTGCAACTATCCTCAGTTCAGCTGATGGTGAACCATCTCACCATGCTGCATCAGGAAGTATAGGCTTTTTTGGCCAAAGGAGCCATTGAGAGAGTGTCAACGTCTGAAGTAGGTTGTGGTGGCTATTCCCACTACTTTCTGGTGCCAAAGAAGGATGTAGAACTCCTTACTATCTGTCAGGCCACCTCAAGTCCTGCGCAGGAACCTCAAGTCTTGCGCAGGAGCAGAGAAGCCCTTTTACCAAAACCACCTCTGGGAGCCACCAGTGCACCACAATTAAACAAGTGCGCTGAATGTTTCCTCAGGAGGGGGTAGGGAGAGTGGATAAAATAACAGAGAGAAGAGACTGCCAATGGTCATCTGCTTCCGCTCTAATCTTTTCTTCAGCTACTCTTGCTTCAATTGGAATATTCTGGAAAATAATATTGATAACACTCTTATTTCTGATTTACGTTATTGTCTCTACATTTGTCTTTTTTAGTTATTAATTATCTGAATACACACCAATATGACCCTCAGCTCTAGCCCCTCTTCTTGGTGGTTATTGGTTTGTTTCTTCTCTTGACCTTTTTATCTTAATAAATGTCATATATACATATCATTTAGAATTGAACCAAAATCCTCTCTCATTTAATGTTTTCTAAATAACTGTAAACATACCATGTGTTTCTCTCTTTTCCTAGCTCGAACATAAATCCCTTGCATTAAACGGTGCTCATCTCCTAATTGATACTTGTAAAAGGAAATATCTCTGGTAAGACAGTCAAACTTATTTCTTCACTCTTATCAACAACTAAAACTTGGCATTTGTCCCTTAGCTTGGTCTGCGGGTCCAGTTCGACGAAGTGACTCCCATTTCTATTCTTTCCTGCATGTCGCTCTGTCTTCTTACTTCAGCGCAGCTTCCCGAGTTGACGAGTTGCTCGGTTTGGAATGGTGGCGTAGCAACTGTTGGTTCTGCAGCTCAAAAAAACACTGCGGATGAGTGACTCTCAGACGCTGCCTAGAACTGAAGGGAAAACCGTTCCGAAACACTACTCGACATCGGGAACAGCTTCAAAATATACCTACACTAACAATCCCTGTGCACAGGTGAGCAAGATACTCAAAAGGGTAACAAACTAGGGAAAAACCTAACTGACTCTAGAAAAACGCTACCGGTCGGCTCATGAACTCAGGTGAAGTGCACCAACGTTCTAAGTTGAGCGCTTCACCAGAGTTCTAAAGACCGACTCAAAAAGACTAGAATGTCGCCCTGTCCAGGGCGTCGGCCATCCTGGAGTTCTTCATTTTCCAGGCCTTGCTCCAAGTTGAAGTTCCTTTAAATCTTTTAATTGGTAAATCTCTTTTGGTACTTATAGTACACTGCGAGGGCCCATGACCTTGAATAGTCCTGACATTATCCTATATCTGCGCCTTTCGGAAGAATGAGAAATCCAAGGTGCTGACACTTTCCCAGGTTGTCTGCCTGCATTAAACCTTGGACACTGGACGGAAGCAGTGAACCTGCAGGACACCTCTTTTCATATCCCTGTCCTGCATGCCCATCGGAGTTACCTACGGTTTACGAGGACCAGTTGAATTTCTATTTGACTGTGCTCCCCTTTGGTTTCATCAGTGACCCTCATGTGTTCACAAAAGTGATGGCAGTTGTGGCAGCACATCAGTGGTGGTTGGGAGTACCAGTCTTTCCCTACCTCAAAGCTTGACTGATTATGGCAGACCTCTTATTCTCTGAAGTTCACTATCAACATGCCTAAGTCTCTTCTGACTCCTTCTCAGTTTATCCCTTTCATCAAAGTCTTCTGTACAGTTCTGCAACTAGCCTCCGGAGGGGAGAGTCCAGAACATTCAGGCCATCATCTTCTTATTTTCAACCTCAGTACCATGTTTCAACCTCTGTCTTTGATATTGGTGAGACTTAACTCCAAGTCTGATGGCCTCCTGCATCCTGCTGGTGAAGCACGCTGGATGGTATATGCAGGCTTTGCATGGGATATGAAGTCCCAGTGAGCGCAACACCACAGGAATCTCACTTACCTGGTCCAGATTTCGAAGGAGACTGCAATAGACCTGCAGTGCTGGCTAACAGACCGCGATTGGGCGGACCCATCTCCCTTACCCGCCCAGAGCTGACAGTAGTGACCAATACATCACTTCTGGGGCGATCAGAGGCATCCGGTCTCCAGGGGAGACTCCGCAATAACATCAGCCTTCTGGAGCTGAGGTGATTCTCTTGGCATTGAATGCTTTCCTGTACTTCATCAATGTGAAGTTGGTCTAAGTGTTCACAGAAAACTCTACCACCGTGTGGTAGTGCAACAAGCAGATCCTGTACCCTGTGCGAGGTTGCTCTATGCTTTTGTAAGTGGGTGGAGCATCAGGATACTTCCTGGTTGTGCATTACCTGCCCCGATTTCTGAATGCCAGGGCTGACAAACTTAGCCATCGATGCTTCACTGACCATGAATGGGGTTTGCACCGAGGTGTCTCAAAATCTCTTTCAGAACTAAGGAGAACTTTGGCTACATATATTTGGCACCAACAAAATAGCGCAATGTCAGCACTTCTGCGCCCTGGAGTTTCCAAAGCTGCTCTCACTCGGAGACTCATTCCGACTAGACTGGAATATGGGACTCTGATATTCCTCCCTGCTGATGCCACTCTTCCCCCACATTCTGCAAAAGATAACCGACTGGGTCCAAATCATCCTGTTGGCCCCGGATTTGGTGAGGAGGTTATGGTATCCAGAATTCCTTGGCATGTGAATCTGTCCTCCGATCAGGCTGCTGTGGGGCGGTTTTCTGTCACAATACCTGTCACAATAACCAGGGTGGGTCCTGCAACCGAACCTGTGCACTCTCCACCTTCATGCTTGGAGATTGAGTGGAGGCAGTTGAGAGTCTTCGACCTTCCTCCTAAAGTCTGAGGTTATCTTGGCAGCCAGGAGTCCATCAACAAAAACTGTATACGCATGCAGTGGGACACGTTTGTTCAACCCTTAGCTCGGTACGGCCTTGCTCTTGGCACAGTTAAGAGGTATCTTTCGGACATCTCTTTTCACGATTGCTGAACCAACCCTCCCTGTTTGTCACCCGTTTTGACCGTTTTTTTTAAAGGTCTGCACGTTTCTTCCTAAACATTTTTTGTTATGCCCCAATGGGAATTTAATTCAGTTATAACCTATTTGATGTGTTCCTTCTTTGAACCCATGCACAGCTGACCTCTAAGATTTCTGAGTATCTAGATAGCCTTTTTGGTGGCCAGCACATGGAGTGTCAGCAACCTGAAAGCTCTTTCTGTTTACCCTCCGTAAACCTGCTTCTACCTAGACAAATTGGTTCCCTGCTCCTGTTCTTTTCTGCAGAAGGTGGTAACAACTTTTTACGTCAGCCAAAACACCACGCTGCTGACTTCTTTGCTCCTCCTCATTCCTGCAAGGATGAAGAGCGACTACACCATCCAGACCCTAAAAGGGCACAGTTTTTCTATATTGATCACACCCAACACAACTGGAAGATCAGCTTTTTGTGGGGTTCAATGGATTGAGGAAGGGCAAATGGGGGCAAAAATGGACCACCTCCTGGTGTATTATACTTTGAATAAAGATTGGCTATGAATTAACAAAGAAGCAACCCAAGAGTTTGCAGGCTCATTCCACCAGAGCCAAAGCTGCATCTACAGCGTTAGCTCATAGAATTCCTCTCCTAGACATCTGTCAGGCTGCCACGTCGGCATCCTTGCACTCCTTTACAAAACACTACTGCCTTGACAGTCATGTGTGTCATGACAAGCACTTTGCCCGTTCAGTCCTCCAGGACTTTTTGATCTGAGCCAGTACGCAAGCCCACTTTCAGGGAATTATTGCTTTGGTATGTACTGCAAGGTAAGTAATCTGCAGCTAGAAGTCTCTATAAAATGAACAAGTTACTTACCTTCAGTAACAACTTTTCTGGGCACATGTGGCGTAGATGACAACTATGATGCCAATGCTGAGCTGTTTGACACCACCTAGCAATGCGCAAGGGCACTTGTTAACATTTTCCAGAACAGGTCTGACACTTGGGTTATATTCTGCGGTAAGGAATTTGCGGCAACAAGTCTTTACCAGTCAAGGCATTACCTAGGGTAAATAACTTATTCCATTATGTTTGTATGCATTAGTATCTGACAGAGACATTTAGCTGCAGATTCCTTACCCTAGAATTCCCTCCAGGCACTAGACTGGACCCGGAAACATTTTCCAAGCAGAACCTCTGCGTGTCGGTTGAGGGCGTCGTGTGACTCCATAGTGACGTTGTCCACCAGATGTGACTTCGATAGAGTCCATATAAGCCCTTCCTCAATGCGCTGACGTTAGTTTCTTCTTTTCCGTGCTACATCGTGGATCTGGAGAAGCAGTTCCTCTGGTAGTTTTTTTTACCTTCTACAAAGTTTTTTCGTCTGGAACAGTGAGTCTTTTTTCTATGCCTTCGGGTTTTAAGCCTTGAGTCTTGCGCTTGGCAGATGTCGGGCACAGACCATCATTTTGTCTGTATGCGGTGCTTGGGCGAGCACCACAACTCCAAGGAGTGTGACGCCTGTCAACAAATTAAGCCGAAGGCATTGTGGGAGAGAGTAATGAAGCTCCTGACAACACGGATGTCGAAATCCTCTTAATCTCCCCGAACTCAGTCTCCTTATCAACAGTCCCTTCACAGAGCCGTTCCCATAGACATTGCTCACAGTTGATGTCCAATGGTAAGTCACATCACAAAAAGTCGAAGTTGCGGCATCTTCCAGCTTCATCATCTCATGACGTGGTTTCCCATGGCTCCTGAAGCCCTGAAGCTGAGGACCCCGTGCTAGAGTCCCTCTGACTTTCCTGGAGCCTGGGTAACTTTAACCCATATTGGAGGTTGTTATTGTGCTCTCTATGCTGTCTTTGGGACTTCACCTTCCCCTGGAGCACCTTGTGGCCCTAAGGATGTGACCGGTTATTTGATTGTGCCCATGCTGGCATTTTCGCACTCAGCAGCAGTTCGTCCCTTATACACATCGACATTGGTGCACAGCCCTAAGGGGTTTACATCTGTGGAACCAATCGACTCCAACCTGGCTTTGAGGCTCGCTTCTGCTGCTCCAATCGACTCTGTGCCGGTGCACCCTTGGGGCCACTGAACGTCCCCTCGGGGCTACCTCCTTAGATGGCCTCCCCTCTCCTCATTCTGTCCACGGTGCTGTTGGTGCTGTCAGAGGCCCTTCGACTTTTTTTTCCTGATGTTGGTACGATGGAGTCAATCGACATTGAGTGCCGAGCCAATGCATCAGGGTTCAGTAGAATTAAGGTCCTGGTCTAAACCAGATACTGGTGCTCTGTAGACCAATTATTGCCCACAAGCACCGAGCTACCCCCACTGGCCTGGATTGTCTCCTCTGCCACCCTATACACCGCAGTATTGGGGTGCAGGTTGCAATGGCTTCTCATGGTTTGGATTGTCTGCCTCATATGCCGCTTTATAGAGATCCCCGAATACAGGACTCTTGCGTAAAGCATATTTTCTCTCCCACCAGTGCTGCTTTATGTTCCATTAACACATGTTGTGTCCTCAGACGGTTTTTTCATATCTTTTTTCATATCTTATGGGATTCGTTGATACGACTGTCACTCTCAGATGCTATTCAGAACGTTCTGGCCCAGTTGATTTTAGAAGGGCAGCAGGCTGCTAAATTTATCATTTATCATTCTGTGTGGATTGTACACCACTGATTTGGTTGGCTTCTTTGGTGTTGCGCCAGCGGGCTTTGCTGCATACCACTGGGTTTTCGGAGGCAGTCCAACCCACTTTAGTTGGTATGCCTTTTGATGACCTCCATTTATTTGGTGCCCATGCAGACGCTGCTTTTGTGCCGTTTTCAAGACTGTCGAGGTAGTGCAGACACTTAGCTTTGTTTCCCTTCTTTTAACCTTCATTGTTATTCCATAGCTGAGTTTTTCATGTTCAAAAATAACAAATGATGGACAGAATACTGACCAATCTCAAACATTCACCCCAGTACAGTACTAAATGGATGTCGCTGTGCGTGTCGTGCTTGGCTCCTTATGGCTGCTTGTGCGTAGGTAAAGCGGATTCAGCCATGGAGATGTTTAAGGCTCATAATTGTATAATCTGAAAGAGATTTCTTAGATTCCTTACCTTAGAATTTCCCCCAGTCGTCAGTCTGGATCCGGAGATTTTTCTTTAGCAGTACCCCTGCGCTTTGGTCGAATCCACGTCCGGCGTGGTGGTCACCGGGATGACGTAGCAGTGCCTACTTAGACGTCGCCACTGCGCGCTGATGTCAGTTCTTTCCTTTTTCGAGCCAGCCTAGCGCAGTTCCGGAGCGAGCTACCCCTTGGCTATTGTTTGGCTAGCCTTTTTGTGGCTTTTGTCTGCATATTTTTTTAGTTTTGGACTCCTGGTGTGCGAGGGATGTCCCAACGTCAGACTTGTTTCAAGCCATGCAGGTCCTGCCACAAGATCTCGGAGACGGACCTGCACCTTGTGTTCTAGTGGTGTCTGGAGGGCGACCACAACCCGAAGTCGTGCTCCGTCTGCCGGGCCATGCAGCCAAATACTTTGTGGGAGCTGTCCTGAAAGTTGTTGGAGGTCCGGGATGAGCTCTGAGTCATTCCCGGTCTTATTCGAGAGGAAGGTCTCAAGACTGTTTGCGGAGCCCCCACACCTCGTCGAGGTCTTCGGGTAAGTCGAAACACAAGATGGCGAAGAACCACAAGCACTCTTCACCTTCTCCCCATCGATCGGCTGATGCGACGTGGAGCTCGGAGCATCGCTGCTCAAATGCTCCTCCTCTGGTGCCTGTTTCAGGGATGACTCCACAACTCCTACCCTTTCTGGGCCCCTGAGCGTACCCTACCCAACTTCAGCAATTCTACGAGGCCTTACACCTAGTCTTTGAGCAGCCCAACTCCACTGGTGCGCCTTTGGGCCCGTGGAGCAGATCGGGGGTCCTGTGCCTTCGATACTGCTGGCTCTGGCCATGGTACCGGAGGGGCCCCACGGATCCAAGCCTGGCTCCAGATCAACACCGGTCGACCTTACTCCACCTTTCACCGCACCGATGACTACACCCCTGGCATCGACCATGCCCCCACCAATGCTGTCCCGTGCCCTCATCACCAAGTTGGACCCAGAGCCAGACCGAACTCGGTCGACAGTTTTGTTCCACTGTTCACCCCTGGTGTTCCCTACCAACCAGAGGCTGGCGATGAGGACTGGGAGGGGTCGCTGGCCCCTTTAACTGACCAACTAGAAGAACCAAACTGGCAAGAGGACGCGGGCGATGCCAGTGGTTTGGACACCTCTACAGACACTGGTTTGCTTTCTCCCACTACCATGGCTATGGAAGAGGGCGTGTCCTATGTTGTGGTGGTGAGAAGGGCATCTGAGGTCTTGGACCTTGAGCTCCCTTTGGTGGCAGTCAGGACTAACCTCCTAACAGAGGTGCTTCAGCCTGCGGCTTTCTCTTCTAACCCCCTATTGCCATTCAATAAGGCCCTCACTGATGTCCTCCTGTGCACTTGGTCCAAGCCCAGCACAGGGGCTCCTGTGGAGAGGACAATTGCCCGCCGCCATTGCCCTGACTCGGGCGACCCAGTGTTCTTGTTCCAACACCCTTCCCCTGAAAGCTTGCTTCTAAAGGTGCATTGCCTTCTGCCCCTGCAGATTGGGAATCCAAGAAGCTGGACATTCTTGGGAAGCATATGTTCTCTTCCTCCAGCGTGGCACTGTGGTTGGTGAATACCGTGTGCCTCCTGGGCCGCTAATCCCAAACCATCTGGGATATAGTCGTGTAGGTGCTGCCTCAGTGCTTGGGCCGTTCTCTTCCAGGCAGTTGCAGATGGGAGAGATACAGCCAAATTCGCCATTAGATCTGGACTGGACACCACCGACTCACTGGGCAGAACGGTTGCCACATCGGTAGCCCTTAGGCGTATGCCTGGTTGAGGACATCTGGCTTTTCAGGGGATGTCCAGTCAACTTTTATGGACATGGTTTTGATGGCCGTCACCTTTTTGGCGACAAAGCAGACTCGGCGCCGGAGCAATTTAAAGATTCTAGATTTATGGCCAGATCTTTGGGTCTCACTGTGCCTTTTCTCCCACTCCAGGCTGCTTTTCGTCCCTTTCATGGCTACAGAGGGGCGCCCAACCACGTCCTGCCCAGTCTAGTTACCAGTTCATGCAAGCTGCCCATCATCTACGTGGCAGCAGACGTGGGACCCAGCAACCTTGCGGGTCTGGCAACCAGTGGGCGGGACAGTCCACCCTTCCCCCCCTCCCCACCCCCCCGCAGCAGCCTCCAAAACCTCCTAGTCTGACCGTTCAGGCCCATCAGCGGCCAGTGGGTGGTAGGATTCACTATTACCTCCTCCACTGGCAATCCATCACGTCAGACAAGTGGGTTTTGCAGATCGTCCAAAAGGGCTACTCCCTCCCCTTCATGGCTACCCCTCCCTCCGTGCCACCGTCTCTGGACCTCATATCGGAGGATCATTTGCCGCTTCTCCACCAGGAAGTCTCAGCTCTCTTGGCCCAGGGAGCTATAGATAGGGTCCATGTGTCAGAAGTAGGTTGTGGCTGCTATTCCCGCTACTTTCTGGTGCCCAAGAAGGACAAAGGCCCGAGTCCTATTCTAAACCTCAGGGTCCTCACTTCTTCTGCTAGAAGGAGAAGTTCAAGATGCTTACATTGGCTCAGGTCCTGTCTGCCCTCGACCCCGGAGACTGGATGGTGGTGTTTGACTTGTAGAACGCTTATTTCCATATCTCGCCTTGCCAGCCCACAGACTCTCTCTACGGTTCACGGTGGGCCACAAGCATGTCCAGTTTACCATGCTCCCTTTGGCCTTGGTTGTTCACAAAGGTGATGGCGGTGGTCGCAACTCATCTGCGCAGATCAGTGGTTCCAGTCTTTCCCTATCTCAGCAACTAGCTATTGAAGGCGAACTCGTGCCAGGCTGTCGTCTCCCACCTCCAGACTACGGTGGACTTCCTGCACTCGCTGGGGTTCTCTAAATATGTGGCAAAATCACACCTGACTCCCTCTCAGACAATCCCTTTCATCTGAGCTGTTCTGGACACAGTGCAGTTTTGTGCCTATCCTCCAGAGTAGCAAGTCCGTGATTTTCGGGCTATGTTGCTGATGTTTTAGCCTCTATCCCGGATTTCAGTGAGAATGACTCTGAGGCTGCTGGGCCCCATGACCTCCTGCATCCTGCTAGTGGATCATGCCAGATGGCAAATGCGGGCTCTGAAGTGGGACCTGAAGTTTCAGTGGGTGCAGCATCAGGAGAATCTTTCAGACTGTGTTCAGATCTCAGAGGGAACTGTACAACAACTGCAGTAGTGGCTAACGAACTAACATTGTGTCAGCGGCAGAACCCTCTTCCTTCCCCAACCAGACCTAATGGTGGTGACAGATGTGTCACTTCTGGAATAGGTCGGCCATCTGGGAAAAGTGGAGATCGTAGCCATCTGGTCTCCGGCAGAGTTTGGGCTCCATATCAACCTGTTGGAGCTTTGTGCGGTCTGACTAGCACTGAAGGCATTCCTTTCCTCTCTCACAGGGAAAGTGGTGCAGGTTTTCACAGACAACATCCACGCTATGTGGTACTGCAACAAATAGGGCGGGGTGGGATCGTGGACCCTTTGTCAGGAGGCTCTTCGACTCTGGACATGGTTGGAGCATCAGGACATGACCCTGGTGGTTCAACACCTGGCGGGTTCTCTAAATGCCAGGCCAGCCGGGGCGGTACTTGCCACAGCACAAGATGGCCACGTGAACGGAGAGCTGCGCAAGCCATCACAACTAATCACCAATTATCCTCACATCTGCAGCAACTGCAGCAACTATCGCTTCATGGACGAGAGGAGGTAGTAGCACGTAGGCAGAGCTGCCCTCCATTGCCACGTCCATCGGTGGTGACCGCGCATTAAGACAAGACTCAAATAAAATTGCTCTTCGATCAAAAGAGGACCAGAGCCAGGGAAACGGGGGGATCCCGCTCCTCGGAGGACCAGGCAGACGCCCCAGAGGAAGAGCCCTGGAATATAAAGCAGGTGTTTGCTGCGGTGCGAAAGAGTCAACTAACGATAGATGGCAAGATTGACTCTCTTGTTTTCTAAATGGACAGAATGTTGGAGCGACTCGACAAACAAGCGGAGCGAATAGACATGACTGAGCGTCGCCTGACCAAGGTGGAATAGGCGCAATCGGAAACAGACTCGATTTAAAAAAACAAATGGCTAAAGCGCTCATGGCACTACAAGATGAAGTGGAAGATTTAGAGGTCAGGTCCAGAAGGAGCAACATCCTCATCACAGGCCTACCGGAGTCCACCTCGGTGGGCAACATGGAACAGTTGACTGAAAAATGTGTAATCTCCCTGTTGGGCAGCGAACCCTTCTCCGATTTTTTCGTGGTAGAGCGATCCCAATTCCCCGCTCGGCCCTCGGCCGCCTCCAGGGACCCCGCGCCCGATGATAGCCAAACTGCTAAACTACAGGGTCAGGGACGCTGCCCTAAGGCGGGCCAGGGAGTTGGGGGAACTACAGTACGAGGGCTCTGTGCTCTTCCTGTATACAGACTTTACTATGAGGGTCCAGGAAGCCAGACGTCAATTTAATCCTCCGAAGCGGCGACTCCGCAATCAAAATATAGAATACGTCATGCTTTATCCGGCCAGGCTGAGAGTCACTTTGAACAGCAAGGCTCGTATTTTCTCGGACCCTAAATCTTTGCAAAAAGCCATGAAAGACTTTTCCAAAAAGGTGGAGCAAAATGCAGAGGCAGAGAAACTTGACGAGACGTCCAGTGGGGCACCACGTGGTGGCCTGGATGAGCAGAACTGAATGGAACACTACGTGTTGCGCCCTTTGGTTCTTTGATTACCTGGGACAGTCAGAGGTGCATCTGGCTGAGTGAGGTGCGCTGTAGTGATCTGCTGCCGACTTTGCTCACTGAATGACACTATGCAGATTGGCGCGGTGGGATGAAGCAACCTGAACTCTTGCAAGTACTGTTAATGACAGTGTCTGTGGCCTGTCAGCGGGCCACTGAGCTCCTTAATGTTGACATGGTTTTCTCTAATTTGCTCTTCCGGGGGATACTCTGTCCACACGGGTAGCGGTGTTATACTCTCCCTCACTGTTTGAGTACCAATGTGAGTTTTGTAAGTCTCGGATGTGCCATATTTGTTCTGAGGACATGGTACACTGCCTGTTTCTTCCAGTGTTACTAGTAGTGCTTTGGTAACATCTGCACCAGTGTGTTACACATTACATGGCCTGTTTCCTTATTTACCTACGGGTTAGGGGCGGGGGGTGGAGGGAGGGAGGATTTAGACTTTGCTAAGTAGGGGTTTGCATGGGGTGGGTGGGGGGTGGTGTCTGTTTTGGGAGTCGCATTTTTTTTAAATGTTTTAATTTGGTCACAGTGAGAGTATTGTATCTGATATCCGGACCAGGAGAAGCATGTGGTATACGGCTGATCAGAGGCTGTCATGCTGCAGGGCTCCAGAGGAACCTAGCTGGGAAAATGTCCCCCTTCCTTTTCATATTTCATATGCTTTTGACGATAGGGTGCGATTGTTGACCTGGAATGTAAGGGGATTGAGCGACCCTCGTAAAACCAGGAATGTGATGGCGTACCTAGCCAGGCATAATGCAGATATTGCGCTAATACAGGAAACCCACATTCCTCTTGACAACCCGGCATTGGTTCGCAGGAGGATACGTGGCACGTTCCACACTGCTGGCTTCTCCACATATGCTCGGGGGTGCTTACATGGGTAAACCCTCGGGCTGGATTCTCCCTAGAAGAACTCTATACAGATGCAGGGGGAGATATACTATATCTAATTGTAAGGGGAAAGGTATGGAATGTGTTATCATTAGTGTATATGGCCCCTACTATGATCACCCTCAGTTTTTCTGGAATCTCCTCGACTTAGCACGCCAGCTACCCTCCCTGCCACAAATCTGGGAAGGTGGCTTTAACTGTGTTAAATCCAGCCATTGACCCATCTGGTGCCCTGTTAGGCGCCTGTCATTAGCAGCCAAGGCGATTGTAGACGCAATAGCGGAACCAGGGTTGGTTGATGTATGGCACGCCCCATCTGGGGACGCAGGGGATTTACAAACTATGCTTATGATCTGCACACCAGAATAGATTATTGGTTTCTGGCAGGTTCACTGAGGCATGCCTACGGCGATGCAAGGTGTTTCATCGCTCGTATTCAGACCACTAACCAATATTGCTGGACCTGAAGTGCCCTCTAAAGCGCCCACCCCCATTTACCTGGAGATTCACTCCATATGCTCTGTTAGACGATGCCTTCAGGGTGGAGATGTCAGACACTATAGAGGTTTTTTTCACTACTAACATTGGGTCTTTACCGCAATTTTCTACCATTTGGGAAACTCTCAAGGTTTATATCCGAGGAACAGCTATAACTAAACACTTGGGGTTTTGAGATCTATTAGAGGGTGCTTAACTTCGCTGGAGAGGAAGCTGGCGGAATTAGAGCGAGTGGCCCTTGAGGGAGGCAGCGTTCAGGTATGGACGAACTCAAGAACACACTATAGGAATATCACGAAGAGACCGACAAGAATAATAAACTACTGGGAAAATATGCACTAGCGAGAACATACGGGGAGGGGGAACGTCCCGGTGCCATGTTTGCGGCTATAATGAGAGGTAGACCGGAGAGTGCAGGCCCCATAGAGATTAGCCTAGACTCTGGAGAGAAGATCAGCAACCCTGACTCTGTAGCTAAGTGCTTTAGGAGTTATTACTCCGAATTATATAACACCAATTCCCACAGTACAGACACGAACATGCTGGATTACTTGGACCACATAAAACTGCCTTAGCTGTCAGATGACCACCGAGAGTACCCGATGAGACCTCTAGAGGCCTGGGAAGTCTTCAATGCGCTACAACGGTGGCCTTCTTTAAAGAGTTCAGAGAACAGCTGGCCCCTCATTTTATCTCTTTATTTGAGGAGATGGGCGAGTGCGGATCCATGCCACCTACGATGCGCGAACCCATGCTAGTTGCTCTCCTAAAGCCTGGGAAACCACCACACGATTGCTCTTCATATAGACCACTGTCCCTTTTAAATGTGGACACAAAAATATTTTCCAAGAACCTTGCGAATCGATTGGCTCCCCTTATCTTGTCCTTGGTTGGCCTCGAACAGGCAGGATTCGTCCCTGAGCGTACATTAACCCACAACTTGTGCACAGTGTTCGGTGCTATCCAGCCCATAAAACCAGATGCCAAGGCAGCAGCAATCTTCCTAGACACTGAAAAAGCTTTTGATTCTGTGGAATGGAATTATATGCTGCTGATGCTAGAGCGCATGGGGTTTGAGGGCCTTTTAATCCGTCTGGTGACAGTCTTGTATACCTCCCCAACGGCCCGAGTGAGAGTGGGTGACATTGTCACTTCCCCTTTGGGAATTTCCAGGGGCACCTGTCAGGGCTGCCCGTTATCCCTGCTTCTCTATGCGCTGGTTGTGGAGACATTGGTGTGTTCCCTCATGGAGTACCATAGCCACAGGGGGATCCATTTCTCAAATTACAATTTGATAATCTCATATGAGGACGACACGCTCCTGTACATTCGTGACCCAGAGTCTAATCTTTCTCCATTGCTGAGGGAGGTAGTGAAATGTGGGGAATTTTCGGGACTTAAAATTAACTGGTCAAAGTCTGCTATATTTCCCCTCACCCCAGCGATGTCTCTGGTGGATTTGGATTACCCCTTGACTTGGTCTACAGACCCGGTGCAATACTTGGGGATTCAGGTGCATACGTGCTCGGAAACAGTATTTAAGGAGAATTACGGCAGAGTGATCGCTAGACTGGAAGACTATATGAATAGGTGGATTTGGCTCCCCTTACCGCTCCTAGGACGGAGATCTCTTATGAAGATGGTAATGCTACCTAGGCTCCTCTTCTTGTTTTTAAATATACAAATTGTCCTCCCTGCTCACTTTTTCCAACATCTTCAGTCTTTGTAGGTCAAATTTGCTTGGGCCGGTAAACAACCACTGGCCAGATGGGACGTTCTTACTCTCCCCTACTGAAGGGGGGGGGGGGTTGGGAGCCCCGGATATGGACCTCTATTATCGGGCGGCTCAATGCTCACACGCCTTTTACTGGTTACACCAACTCCCCCCCCCCCCCCCCCCACCCCCCATCTCCATATAGAAAGAGTAGCAGTGTCTCCTTCTCACTTGACTACAGCACTGTTCCAGACGGCGATACGACGCACTGGCACCTTAGATTTAATAAATGCAAACATGCCTGGCATAATCTAACAAACCTTCAAGCTGTCTCCATCTTTTACTCCCCCTTAACACCAATTGAGTGGTGCGCTTGGTTCCCAACCATCAGTTGAACCAGAAGTAGTGCAAGACATGCAAACTCTGGACATATCCGGTAATTGGAGATTTATTTGCAGATGAGAGGGGACGGGACTAGGAAGAGCTGGTCTCTAATAAGCCTGATGTTTCCCCATTAACGATATTTCACCACTGTAGAGTCCGACGAGCACTTCGAGAGAAACTGGGTGAGTTGTTGGAACCTCATGAAGTTGTGCCCCTTACTACAATGCTACGTACAGACTCCCCTAGTAGGCTAGTCTCACATATCTACAGCAAAACTCAGGAACTTCGCAGGAATTAATATACTAAGTCCAGGCTAGAGTGGCAATCGGACTTAGAGGTCCAGTTAGACGATGACAAATGGAAGTACTGCTGTGAGGCAACACAACGCATCTCCCTGAACGGTCAACACTGTCTCATCCAGTTTAAATTCCTTAATAGAATATACCATACTCCAGGCCAGTTACATAGGTTCGGTGTGCGAGACACCGACAAGTGCGGAAGATGTGGAGAAGAGTCTGATGGCTTCTTACACTTAGAAAGGTTGTGCCCCTCAATAGCTAACTTTTAGATTCTAATATTCTCCAAACCAAGTGTTATCACCGGTGAACCTCTGAGACCAGACTCACTGATAGCTCTATTGGGCTTCTCCAAATGGGTTTTTAAAGATATAGGGCGCCTAATAGATATGGGGCTGCGATAGCAAAACGAGTGGTGATGCATTGGGCACAAGGTCCACCCCCCACCCTGATTCGATGGTCCAGAGATATGTTGTTTTGCAATACACAATCTGCATCATACAGTGAATTGCTCCCTCCTTGTAGCCGCCCTAATAACTTTTGGAGCCTATACAAGAGTTACTTGGAAGGCCATAAATTAGTGTGCATAAAAGCAGGAGCCCTATGTGAAAACTAGATTGTGAATGTGTATAGGCATTACTCTGATCAACCAATCAATGTATTATGCAATACCCTATCAGCAATGTACTTTGGTATATACTCAAGATCGCTGTGATTAATTGTGATTTTGTTTATTGTTTGATTGAAATGTATGTATTGTATTTTTTAATTGACCATAAAAACAAATAAAAAATTTTTAAAAAATGCCAGGGCATTCGAACTCAGCAGTCTGTGATGGTCGATCACGGATGGCGTCTTCACTCTGAGGTCGTGCAAGGTCTCTTTCAGCGGTGGGGAGAGCCTTGATTAGATCTGTTCGCCACTGAAGAGAAAGTGCAATGTCAGCAGTTTTGCGCGTTGGAGTTTCCAAAACCGCACTCGCTGGACAACGCTTTTCATCACGAGTGGAATTGCGGCCTCCTGCACGCCTTTCACTTCTGCCACCAGTGCTCAAGAAGATCAAGCATGACCGGGCTCTAGTTATTCTAGTGGCTCTGGACTGGGGACAAAGAGTCTGGTACCCCAAGCTGAGCATGGCCATTGATCCTCTGATCAGACTGCTCCTTCGGGAGGATCTCCTGTCGCAGCAGCAGGGGACGGTTCTCCACCGTACCTGTCCTGTCTCCACCTCTTTGTGTGGAGATTAAGCGGCAACAGTTGACAGCTTTCAACCTTTCGCCCGAAGTCTGTAATGTCATTTTGGCAGCCAGGCGTCCCTCCACTAAATGGGTAAACACCTGTAGATGGTTTGTGACATGGTGCACAGCAAAGGCGGTAGATCCCCTTTCTGCCCCTCTTTCAGAGGTCCTTTTGTATATACTTTCTTTGTGTTCTTTGAGGGCATTACTCATCTGTTCCGTTCATAATGCCACAGTGGGACTTGAATCTTGTTCTCACATACCTTATGTGTGTTACCTTTGAGCCTCTTCATAACTATCCTCTCAGGCTCCTCACTCTCAAAACTGCCGTCCTTTTGGCCATCACCTCTGCTCGCATGGTGAGTGAGCTTCAAGCTCCATCTTCCAAGCCTCTTTTCTTCTCTGTGCATCTGGACAAAGTGGTGCTTAGAACGAGACCTTAGTTTCTTCCTAAAGTGGTTACACCATTTCATGTAGGACAATCTATCACTTTGCCCACTTTTTTCCCACCTCCGCACTCTTCCAAGTAGGAGGGGAGACTCCAATGTCTGCACCCTAAATGTGCGCTGTCATTCTACCTTGACCGCACCAAAGATTTCTGGGTGGATGATCAGCTCTTTATTGAATATGTAGGTGCCAAGAAAGGCCAGGTTGTTCAAAAACGTGCTATCTCTCGATCAGTTGTCCTTTGTATAAAGATCTTTAGCTAAGAAGGATCCTCCAGTGGGGTTGCATGCTCATTTCACTAGGGCTATGTCAGCAACGTCTGCATTGGCACATAGAGTCCCACCCCTTGATATCTGCCAGGCAGCAATGTGGGCATCTCTGCACACCTTTACCAGACATTAGTGCCTGGACAGCCAAGTCCAGAGGGATGGCTATTTTGCCCATTCGGTTCTCCAGGACTTTCTCATCTGAACTTGGTTCGCAGACCCTCTTCTGGGGAGGTATCGCTGGGGTATTTATTCTAAGGTAAGGAATCTTCAACTAACTGTCTCTTTCAGATGAGCAAGTTACTTACCTTTGGTAACGATTTATCTGTAAGATGTCAGTTGTAGATTCCTTACCGTCCCACCCATCTTCACTGCTCTGCGAACTGATTTTAGGGATAGGGACTTCCATACAAGGCCCTAGTTGTGGCGAACCAGTGGTCAGTGTCTTGCATTGCTCTGCGCTTCTGGCATGGAAAGACGTGTCGGAACTGATGTCAACGCCCAGGGGCGCCGTCTAAGTAGGCACTGTGACATCATCTCGGCAACCATGATGCTGACGACGGTTGCGGAGTCGACCAAAGCCACCTTCCGACGTGCAAGGGTACTGCTAAAGAAAAATCTCTGGATCCATTCCAGACTGGCGCCTGGTCGAAATTCCACGGTAAGGAATTTACAGTCATTATCGAAGGCAAGTAACTTGTTTTCTAGGTCCTTAGGCCCTCAACAGTAACAGCTTCAGTCGGACTACGGGCAATATCTCTTCTTTTGGGGCTTCTTGAGAGGTTTCAGCTTTCATCAGCCTCAGTCCGCTCAGCCCCAGTCTCAACAACCCCAAAATTCTTTTGTCAAATATTATTGAGGCAGAGCTAGAGGTAAGCGCATACAGTATTCTCCCCGTACCCTACACCACAAGGAAAGCGGACCCAGTTTTCTGTTACTAGAACACCTGGAGCCTTTAGGAGATCAGGTATCCTCCTTTCTATCAGCCAGTTGGGTGATTACTTCCAACCAGGTGGTAATTTAGATAATAAGAATAGGGTATACCTTCCTCCTGGCTCCTCCTCCCTACCCCGTCTTTTCCCGTCTCCAAAGATCATATTTACATCATGTAGCAGAAAGTGGCAGCACAGTCAATTAAAATAACAGTGTGATTGGTGCCAGAGCAGGAAATTGGGTAAGGCTGCTACTCTTTATACTTCCTTGTTCCCAAGAAGAATGTGGTCTGCATCCATTCCCAAACCTCAGAAAATGTTGAAGATGCTAACCCTAGCTCCGGATCTTTTGGCATTTGAAGCAGGAGCCTTGTTGGAGTAACTCAATTTGTAGGACGCATACTTTATTATAATCCTGCAGTCGCATCAGAAGTACCTGTGTTTTCTGGTCAGCTCCAACCATTATCAATTTGTTGTACTCCTGCTCGGCTTGACGTCAGCACCTTGGGCCTTCACTAATGTAATGATAGTGGTAGTGGCACATCTCAGATGGTCAGGGATTCTGGTTTTCCCGTACCTGTATGACTGGCTGATCAAGGCCAAATCGCCAGAGGTTGTGACGCACCATTTGAAGTCAACAGCAAATCTGCTCTCAGACCCAGGCTTTTCAATCACTGGCCCAAATGTCACCTTGAGCCCTCCCAATGAGTCCTGTACATATGAGCAATTCTGAATACTACCATTGTCAGTGTCATCCCTCCTTTCTGGAAGGTGCACAGGTTCTTTTCCTGATGGTCTTATGCCTGCTATATTCTTCTGGTACCACACACATGTTGGCACATGAGGGTTCTGGACTGGTAAGTTCACAGGTAGTGGGGATTCCTGCATTGGAGAGATCTGTTGGGCACCATGGTATGTCACAGCTGAAGATATTTATGGTTTGCATGGACAACAGTGCAAAGGTTGATTGAAGCTCCTGAAAGGAGCGCATATGTCCACCAGATGTCTCCCCAGCAGGGACATACCTATCAAAACCCATTGGGCAAAGCTGTTTAGGCTGGCCGTTTCAGGTAGCCAGGTACCTCTCCGCAAGGGTGTCTGCATCGTTAGTTTTGAGTTTCAGCCCTTATATAAGAGAATTGCACGCCAGCAGAGAAGGACCCCTTGGTTACTTCAGGGAGCGCTTGGGGAATGGGGGTTCTGAGATGCCAGGAAAAAAATTGAGATTGGTCATGCCCAAGCATCCTTCATACGTTGCTTACTGACATTTAGCCAGTGCCGTTCTCGGCCTGTTTTTGTTCCACAGAAATGCCTTCACCATTGAGACCATATCTCAGAACCACTTACAGAATTACGCTTGCGGGGAGTTTTGGAAGAGGTACAGGAACAGTAGCAGAAACATCATTTTGTACAGTGCGACCCTACCCATTGCATTAAGTGGGAGTGCCCCCACTTCTTTAGGTTGGCCTTCACCCATTTGACTAACGGTGTAAAGGTAAGGTTGCACTCCTATTTTGGAAGAAGAGTGACCACTATCGAAAGCTCAAGCACCGTTCAGGAATGGATGTCTGCCAATCAATGCATTCCCGAGTGGGGTGAAGTGGAAGCAGTCCTGATTTAGCGTGGCCCATCTACCTCTGCCAACCTTGAATTTACACATCACAAGGGATAAATCTCGCCAAAGGCTCAATAATAAGGGCAAAGAGGAGATGGGGCAAACCTGTCTGGTTCTCCTATGTACAAGAATTGGGTCAGAGACCATACTGTTAATTTGCTCCCATGCAGATGGTTCAGCTCTTAGCAATTCAACATACCAGCAGAAGTGAGGACTTAAGACCGACCTGCAGAGGACTTTGAACAGGAAGGTCTTGTCCACAGTACCAAAGGCCTTTTCGAAGCCGATAAGTAGAAGGGCATGGGGGGGGGGGGGGGGAGGGGTGTCAGCAACTGCCGCAATGCCAAGCCGACGTATACTGTCCTGAGTCTGAGTCAGTGGTATAAAGCCACAATGATATGGATGAATAAGAGTGGTCAGAGCACTCTTTAACTGGGTAGCCATAATCTTGGCAATTAATTTGATTTCCCCATTGATCAAGGAGATGAGCCAATAGGCAGCTCATGTATTATGTGCAGGGCCCGGCTTAGGGATAAAGACGATGCTAGCCATATCAAGTTTTGCCGGGAAGTGGCCCGCTTTGGCAGCCTACTCGAACAGCGTCTTGCCTGCAGGCAGATAATAAATTGCTGCCACAATTTCTTCGGCCGTAACCGATTGGTCCATCTCTTGCCACAGAGACTCTGGCACCGTGGGTGAGGAGATGCCATCTAGCAACGGGGAGGCCCTCTCAACCTCTGACTTCTGGACTGCAGCATAGAGCCCTTTATAGAAGTCGGCAAAGGCCTGCACTATGGCGGGTGTGGTATGGAGCATCATACCATCGGGCCTAAGACTTCCGGGATTACCTGGGATGCCAGGGGTATAGTGGCCAACCAGTTAAGTAGCTTGCTGTTTTTACCTACCTGCTCATGAACCCTCACTGTGGAGGCATGCCAAACCTGGTGTGCCTCCTCCAGCGATATCTGCCATAGCTCAGCTGCTGGGAGGCCTCACCCTTGGGGTCATCTGGAAGTTGCTCTCCAAGTGCGGTTTTTGGGCCTTCAACAGAGTGACGTGTTGGAGTCTGTTGTTTTCTTTCTTCACTATGAAACTTTTTGCAAACCCTCTGATGGTGGTTTTGCATTCCCCCCACAAGGTGCCGCCTGATTCAACCATGTCCCGATTGATCTAAAAGTATACTGCCAGATCTCCTGAAAGTCTGCAAGAGCAGTTCTCATCTTTAAGATGCCAGGCATTGAAGCATCAGACAGGCCATTGGTTGGTAGGGGCCTTGAACGAAGGTGGAGCAACATGGGAGAGTGGTCAGATATTTCTCTGGGAAGGATCTGTATCTCTGAGTCGTTTAAGCACTCAGCGGCCGGCAGAAGTACAAGATCTATGCATGCATGGGTGTTATGGGCTGCTGATGTATGTGTGTATTGCCGTTGTCATGGGTGCCATAGCCTCCACACATCGTACAAGCTGAGAGTGTCTACCCAGTTGGACAGTTGATGGGCCCTAGTACCCCTGTTTCCTAAAAGGATACTCTTGGAGTCCATTTGGGGGATCTAGGATAGCATTGAAATCCCTCACAACCACCTTAGTGCCATGTGGAAACTCTAGGATAAGATTTGTCGGGACATGAAGAAAGGACGTCCCAGCTATGGTAGCAGTGAAGACACAAAACAGGTTGAGGCCCTGTCCCTTCACTCTACCCTCCAGAGAGACATGTCTGCCATGAATGTCAAGAGGGCTCAGGAGACCCCCATGGGAAATGTGGGGTGAAAGAGGATTGCCATCTGTCAGGACAGGCATGGGAAAACAGGTATGGCCAGTAAGCGCGGCCCCCGGCACTCTCCGAGATTGGCAAGAGCCTAAGACATTTGTCACAGTGCCTGCAGGTGAGGGTAATCAGTTGTGAGTATTGATGTGGCTTAGTGGTATAGATGGAACAACAAATAAACCACCCCACTGTTTGGCTAAACAACCCTCCCAACAGACTTCCACCCCATACTTCCACTCTTTAAGCATCTGCACCCGTTTAACTAGAACATAACCCCAGGAGTGATGGACGCCCTCTTGGAAGGATCTTTGACTAGCTATCATGCAAGATAAACTTCAATTCCATTTAAAACTCATATTCCCCTTGGTCTCTGCTGATGAGTGGGGCCGCATCAAGGCAGCGGAGTGTCATCAGCCTTCAGTTCAGGTCTCATCAGAGGGTAGGCAGAGTGAGTCACCTGAGGCTGCTGAAGGTAGGGTGGGACCAGGGGACGCCTCCTCCTTCTGTGGCAGGTGGAGCCAGATCTGTGGCTGCAACATGAATGCACCAGATCCTGATGAAGGTGAGCGGGTCATGTTCTGTTAATGATCCTTGAAGAGTGGATCCAGGCCCTTGGTAGTGAGGGGCCATGTCTCATGCCCCCCTTGGGGGAAACTTCTCTGGAGATCTGGGTAGATTGAGTGGGCTGTCGGATAAGTCCATCTTTGTCAGCCAGTCACATGCTGCCTCCGGTGTGTCAAAGAACAGCGTTTTCCCTTCAAATATCACTTTCGAATGCACAGGAAACAAGAGCATGTAGGACAGATTCATGGCTTTTACTTTCTGTTTGACCTCCTTGTACGACCTTCATTTAGTTTGGACCACTCTGGTGTAATCAGTGAACACCATTGTCTTAGGGGTTTAGTAATGCAGTTTCTTGGCCTGTCAGGGCAGTCTGACACATTATCGAAACCAAAAATATTGTGATACAGAAATATTGTGTCAAAGATATCGATCACAAAAATATTGTTTTCTATCCATATAATGGTAATGACAAAAATACCGTTTTACACTAATACGACAAAAAAATAGAAAAATATATATTTTTTGACTATATATGTAGTTTAAATAAATACAACTTAAATATTTTAACATATATCATTAATATATTGTTAATTAAATATATTAAATCATATTTAAAAATATATATAACTATTTACTAATTTATACAAACACACATATATATCAGTATCTACATTTATATACACATCTATGCAATGTAAAAGTATTTTAAAAATTAATAATTCTAACATTACCAATTTAACAATTATATATATTTACATACAAATACAAAATAAAAAGTACAACAAATTAACTGTAACTTTTTAAAAAATGTTTCCAATTCAATTATACATAAACATCATATATAAAGCATTTTACTAAAAACCTTAATTACATAAATTTACATGTAAAAATTGTTAAATTAAATACACAAACACCTAATATATATTTAAACAACATTTATAAAATTAAACTATAATAAATATGCTATTCCCACTCCAATTTATACAACAGTACAGAAAGCGTTAAACTCAGGAGAGGTAAAATTTACTATTCACACTCCAGTCTGTGCAACAGTTGGGAAAAGTGTTGGACTCAGGAGGGGTAAAACTTACTATTCCCACTCCAGTCGGTCCAACCGTAGGAAAAGCTCTGGACTCGGGAGGGGTAAAATTTACTATTCCTCCTCTCGTCTGTTCAACTGTAGGGAAAGTGATGGACTCTGTAGGAATAAAATATACTATCCCCACTTCAGTCTGTGCAACAGTAGGGCAAGCGTTGGACTCAGGAGGGGTAACATTTACTATCCCCACACCAGTCGGTGCAACAGTGGGGAATGCGTTGGGCTGAGGAGGGGTACAATTTACTATTCCCACCCCCGTTAGTGAAACAGGAGGGAAAGCGTTCGATTCAGGAAGGGTAACATTTACTATCCCCACTTCAGTCTGTGCAACTATAAGAAAGGTCCTGGACTCAAATGTACTATTCCCACTCCAGTTGTGCAACAGTAGGGAAAGCATTGCACTCGGGAGAGGTAAAGTTTGCTATTCCCACTCCCGTCTGTGCAACTGTAGGGACAGCGTTGGACTCCGTAGGAATTACATTTCCTATTCCCACTCCAGTCTGTGCAACAGTACGGAAAGTGTTGGACTCAGGAGGGGTAACATTTACTATTCCCACTCTAGTAGTGCAACAGTAGGAAAAGCATTGGTCTCAGGAGTGTTAAGATTTTCTATTTCCACTTCACTCATTGCAACAGAAGAGAGAGAGTAGTCCACTTCAAACAAATAACATATTTTAGCAACTGTATTAAATATTAAAAAATATAAATATTTAAATAAAAAAAAGATATGCCTAGATTTAAGCAAAAATTCACCAAATTAGTTATTACAATTTTTAATTATTATACATTTAAAAAAAGAATATTCATTTAATTAAAATATAACACTATGGGCCAGATGTAGGTAATTTTATTTTACCACTTCTTAAATACCGAATCATACCGATTCGGTATTTAAGAAGTGGTAAAATAGTGGGGGGGAGATGTAGGTATTTCAGATTCGGTAAATACCGAATCGTTAAGATTCGGTATTTACCGATTCTGTAAATACCGATTCGGTATTGCCCATTGATTCCTATAGGCCCTGAAGCCCATAGGAATCAATGGGCAATACCGAATCTGTAATTACAGATTCGGTAAATACCGATTTTAGCAAGGGTGCAGGGGGTGTCACTTTGACACCCTCTAGCACCCCAAAGACGGGCATGTGTGCCACATGGCACAGGTGTGCATGCACACCTGGATTCGGTATTTTACCACCCAATTGGATTGGGTGATAAAATACCGATTCTTAAAGCCCTGTGGCACTCTGACATGTGCCAGCTACATCTGCATTTACAGAATCGGTATTTTACCGAGTCTGTATTTACCGATTCGGTAATTTTACCGAATCGGTAAATACAGAATCGGTAAAATACCGATTCTGTAAATGCATGCCCTACATCTCAAAATCCAATTACCGGTCGGTAACGGCCGAATTCGGCCGTTACCGACCGGTAATTGGCCACCTACATCTGGCCCCTAATTCCCAAGAACATTCCAGTCAACAATTAAAATGTACTAGATATAAACAAAGTATAACACAATTAACATACTAAGTATAATAAATCTTATTTACACAATTTACATTAATGATTATCAATGCAATAATTAATAAGAATTAAAATTAATTATTAATTAACTATATGTAATTTACTTCCTTCCCTGTACCTCTACAAACCCCCACAACCCACAGATAAAACAGAACTTAAAAAGTATAATTCATTACACAATTAACATCCTGAATTAGTAATTCAATATTTATTAATAATTAAACATTATTAATTAATTATAATTAATGTACTTCCCACCCTATACCCCTACAAACCCCACAACCTGCACCTAATACATGACTTAAAAAAATAAATGATGTACACAATTTACATAATTAAATATAAATTGAATAATTATCACTTAATTATAATTAATTTACTTCCCATCCTGCACCCTTGCGAACTCCAAAACCCACACCTAAAACATAACTTAAAAAATGTTATTTAGACAATTTCCATAATTATCAATTAAATAATTAGTATTATTTAAACTGAATAATTATTTATTAATTTACTTCCCACCCTGTACCTCTACAAATACCACAACCTGCTACAGAAATACAAATTACAATAAACAATTACATTGTATTGAAATACAGCAAAAAATGTACAAACTATATTAAAAAATATTAATATTTATAAAAACAATGTATAACGTATACAATTAAAACATATACAAAAATACATACATATAATTAAATACATTATATCATTAACATCTTTTTTGTAAATGATATTAACAATATAGATATTTTTAAAATCGATATTACCAACATAGATATTTTTGGCATTGATATTACTAACCAAAACAATTGATATTCTTGTCTACGATATTCCTGCATCACAATATTTGTGCATCACAATATTAAAAACTCGATATTTCTGCATTTGATAGTTTTATTCTATATTTTGTCCGAACACCGCCTGTCGGACCTCGTGGATGATGGCCTCCCTGTCGCTAAAAATGTACAATGCAGGCGTTCATGGGCCTGTGCGGGCCTTATGGTGGAGGCTTGGGCGTCAGTGCTCTGTGCGCCCACTCCGACACAAACCAAACCAACAACTTGTCTGGCGGCATCCTAGATTTTAGCCAGGTCTCCAAACCTTCTGTTGGATTCGGCGCCACTGATCCTTGGGGAAAGCCTACCAACCTACGGTTTAGTCCCGTTGTTCCACAGTTCGAGACATCAGTCTGGAGACCTTTGTTTTTTCAATTTGAATATGTCGTCCTCCACCACTCATAGGTGACTTTCAGCTTCCGTGACACCTCCAACCACGTTTTGCAGTTTTTGATGCAGCATCGCCACACCGCCGCAATTTTGTTTTTTACTGCTAACTGCAACGAATATCTGTTCAAATACCGCATTAATTTTCTCCGCAGGGAATCACAACGCGGTCGTCACAACGACCGCATTGTGATTCCGCATGCCATTACTCTGCAAGTCGGAACAACGACTTGTGGAAGGGGGGTGCTGGAAGTTGGAATAGTATAGTTTACTATTCAAACTCCAGTCAGTGCGGACACTAGGGAAGGTGTTGGATTTTAAATACAACACCTCCCCCCTCCTTCTCCACAAGTGGTTGTTACGACTTGCGGAGTAATGGTATGCAGAATCACAATGCGGTCGTTACAACGACCGCGTTGTGACTTCCTGCGTGGTAAACGCTGTTTACCGCCTGCGATGCGTGAATGACCTGCAGGATTGTGGACAGGTCTCCGGATTTCAGGCACAATAGGGACCTCGAGGATTCTCCAGAGGCTTCAGGGTCTCCCGCCATACCTCTGATAAATTTGTGAAGGTACCTGTGGAAGGAGTGGGCCTGGTGGGGCTTGTCTTTCAACATGGTCTCCGCCGTTGTGGTCATAGGTGAGATGGACATGTGTTACACCTGACCCGCTTGCCCCACCACGGTAAGGCAGCAGTAGTAGCTGGGGTGTTCAGAGCAGATAGCAGGGGTCCAGTAGTCTTTTGAGGCAGAAGTCAGCAGGCCCGTTGCAGGGGCCAGACCCACATGCAGCACCAACCCAATCTTGCCCACCCGTCAGTCTCCCTTTGGTACTCCCCTGGGAGCCTGTTCATAGTGTACAACAGGGACATTAGATGGAACACCCAGCCTCCGCCCATGCCACCAGCTATTGCCAGGCCAACAAGTTACCAAGTTCTCAGTTTTCCTCCTTCCTCTGCTCCCGGTGCACACAGCCAAAGGTGAGGTTATGTATGTGCTAGGGGCAGTGGCTTTAAAGTCCATCTGGCCACCGGTCATCAAGTCATTTGCTGCTGCCCCTCCTTACCTCCGAGGCTTTGGGGGCAGATTCTCTGCATTTTGTCGGGGAGGGAGCTACCACTTTGATCCAGTGGTTGGGGAAGCCCCCACAGAGAAGTCGGGCTGGGCTGGGCAACGCTGGCCTGCAGGTCCATCCAACTGCGGCCCGTCACGGCTGTCACAGTAAACTCTCCCCAGCACTGGGAGCACTGCCGCCCAGCACCGAGAGGCCTCAGCTGGGAGGGTGGCTGCTTTCAAGCTAAGATAGTGAAATCAGAAGAAGGAGATGGCCCTTTGATATGAGCGCAGCATCCACATCCGGAGCCTCAAGGGGGCCACCATTATGATTACGGCCTCAGCTGGGCAGGCCGTTCAACTCTTGTGCTGGGCTGTACTTTCACCTTCGCTCCTCTGGGAGACACCTGACATCTGCCGGCCTCTCAAGGTAAGGAGTCGCATCGGGGAATCACTGGTAATTGGCAGCTTTCGCTGAGGTGGACGGAGGGGGTCTGGAATACTCTGAGTGCCACCGCCTTCTTGACGCCCGAACCTGAGAGCCATGGCGTAATTTTATACGTTCAATCGTCCTGTTTTTGCTGACTTCATTTTTGCTGTTGCTGGCCTTGGGCATCTGCACACTTTAATGTGCCACTCACTCAGTTAGCCCTTTTAAGCATGTCTCAAGTCTGTCATTGCAGTCTGTCTATGCAGTTTTCAACTACCATTTCGACCGGTTAAAGAAATGTTATGCCAGGCTTAAGCTTTCCTAGTTTGCAAACAAATCTTTCTATTGACTTTTCATGGGAAACAACAACCCCCCCAATCTCCTCAACAGAGATCCAGCACCCTGCAATCCAAACTTCCCAGGGGGGTCGTCGCAAAACAAATAAGAGAAGGTAGTTAGGTTGGCCCCCCAACAGGTGGAGGAGTAAAAGGGGAAGAAATGGGCCGGGAACGAAGACAGGCAAAGCGAGTGAGGGGTTGGGAGGGGTGGCGTCAGCATTAGAGGGTCCCAAATGGGGGGGCGGGGGGGAGGGGGTTATGAAGGGTCCTGAGCTGTTGAAGTATTTGGGAGTAAAATTCATGATGCAACATGTCAGGTATAAGGGGTTGCCATAGTCGGGTAAATGTCTTGTCCGTGTTGAGGAGGCTATGTGTAATGTGTTCCATGGCTAGTACCTCCCACATCTTGTGATACCCCAGCATGCCCAGCGGGGGCTCCGTTTTGTCCAATAAAGGACTTGGCCACCCCGTAATAAGGCATATAAGGGTCCAATCCAAGCCCATCATTCCCTCCAGAGCAGCTGGCCTCTGCCCCAAAAGGATTATTGAGGACTCGGCCAGAATGGGGTATCCTATGGTAGGCTTGATGTGCTCCAGTATCTCCTTCCAGAATGTCTGAATGAGGGCGCAGTCCCACCGTATGTGGCGGAAGGTGCCCCTGTCATTGCCACATCTCCAGCAGGCATCTGAAGCCACAGGAAACGTGCGTCTTAGCCTAGCCAGAGTGAGTTACTATTGAAACATTGCTTTGTATGCCGACTCTCTTTCGGGAACACTACACAATTATTTTGGAATGTCAGCCCACAGTCTGTTCCATTCTTTTGGGGATATGCTCTCTCGAAATCCCTCGCCCACCTGGTTTGGTAGGCATGTGCATTCTAGGTTTGGAGTCCTGTAGGGCCTGGTATATTCTCAAGATCAACTCCTTAATTCCTCCGAACAACGTCACCAACTTTTCAAAAGAGGTGAGTGGTCTGGTGGCAGACATGCAGTTAGTGCGGTGAAAGGCCCTGTGTCTAAGCTGGTTGTGAGTTTTAAGGAACAAAAAACTCCTGCTTGCATTGTTTGAATGGTTTAACGTACCTGCCCTGAAAAGAGGTCACTAAGGATTCTGCAAATGCCCCTTTCCCAATCCGGGAAGGTGGCCGGGGGAGTTCAGGTATGAAATCTGGGTTCCTAGGGATGGGGATGTTAGAGGACAGGAAGTTGGTAAGTGTTTTATACTGCTATCTGATCCCACATTTCCTGAACTGTACTGGTTAGGTTGGCTGCCTAAGCGCTTTGAGGGTACGCAGCCTGCGGGAGCCAGGCCAGATCCCATAGAGGATGATATGCCACCACCCTGTCCATTTGCAACCAGTGTTTCTCACTTTCATGGACCACCAAATCTGAGATATATTGGAGAAGGGACGATGAATAGTATTCCAGGAGTTTGGGATGTGCCAGCCTCCCCCTGCTTCTGGGAAGCATCAAGACCATGTTAGAGATAAGTGGTGCTTTACCTGCCCAGATAAAGGCCTGGAAGTTCCTTTGTAGAAGAGATATGTCTTGTGCAGGAATGAATGTAAGGAGCGTTTGGAACAAATAGAGAGCCCTGGGGAGGGTATTCATTTTAACAACATGTATGCGGCCTAGCTATAAGACGTAGAGCAGTCGCCATCTTTGCATGCCAATGAGAACGTTCTTGCAAAGAGGTTTCCAATTAGCTTCTAGCCAGTACTCTAGATGGCGGGTGATGTTAAGCCCTAGGTAGTTAATGGAATGTTGAGCCCATTGAAATGTAGTGGGCGCTGCCAAAGGTGCGACGTCAGCTTCCGGGACTCCAATAATAAGGATGTGAGATTTCACAAGATTAACCTTGAAGCCTGACACCTACTTTAATTTTATCCAGGAGAGTGAGAAGGGAGGTCAGGGATAGTGCCGGGTTAATCAGTGTAAGTAGGACATTGTCCACGAAGAGGTTGAGTTTATGCACCCTACCCCCAAATGGGATCCCCTTTATACCCTGATTTTGTCGAATCCTAATGGCCAGGGACTAGACCATGAGGGTAAAAAGTGGGGGGATAGCAGACATCCAGACATCCCTGCAGAGTTCCCCAGGGTTATGTGCTCTGTGCACTGTCCATTTACCTGCTGCTGCCATGGGGCCAGCATAGGCCGCTGGGATCTTCTGTGTCATGCCCTGCCCCAGGTTAAGTTTGTGGAGACTTTCGGTAGGGAAGAGTCTGTTAACGCAATTGAAGGCTTTCTCTACTTCTAGGGATAGGAGCAGAGCTGGGATCTTCCTTTTGTTCACCCATTTCTATCAGGAGGGCAAGTCAGTGAATATTACCATATCTCTGACTGTTGTGGACGAACCCCTCCTGGTCCAGCTCTATCAAGCCGGAGAAGAGAGGGTTCCAGGCGCATCACCAGAATTGTTGTGTATATTTTGGCATCAATGTTTAGAAGAGCTACAGTTCTGTAGGATGCGCATTCAGTTGGGTCCTTACCAGGTTTAGGGATCAGAGCAATCTCTGCTTCACACATAATGAGAGTTAGGCCTATGTTAGCAGAGAAGGAGTTTTAGGGAGCCAGTAGATGATCCTCTAGGGGAGTCAGTAAGGTCTGTAGAACTCAAGAGAGAGGCCATCCGGGCCCGGGATTCTGCCCATTTGGCATTGCTTTCATCTCTTTCCAGATCTCTTCCGCATCAATGGGTGCATGGTCTGCACAGAGGGCAGGCATGGGGGACCAATTACATTGGTCTAAGAAGAGTCTTACAGGCTCAAGTTGTAATGTTTCTGCTGAGTAGAATTTCTGATAGAATGTCCAAAAGATAGTTTGCTTATGCTTTTCCAAAAGCGTCCAGAACCCCTGGCTCCATTGTAACCCTCAGGATATGGGCCCTAGCATGCCCTGAGTTTGCGAACAAGAAGAGTTCCTATTTTATCCCCCTGTTCATAGAATCTTTAGCCAACCGCCAGCAGGGAAGATTCTTCGACGTTTGCCCTGTGGGGTTTCATCTGGCCTTGTAACACTGACAGTTTGCTTTTAAGGAGGTTTGCTGTTTGTGTTGGGCTTTCAAGTCTTTTGTCTCCTGTGCTAATTAGTCCTCAACTAATCTAGCCTCCCTCGCCCTACCCCTCACAATTATTATTATTATTATGCGTTCTTATATAGCACTCGATTACCCGTAGGCATCTCGGCGCTTGCCTTGGGAACCCGTCCTGGCTTTTTTCCCTGTGAGATACCCGTACTGGGCATCCCCAAGGTGAAAGCCAGGCATCCCGCCGCGGGGGGCCATAGTGGAGATTAAGCAGGCTGATGCCCAGAGCTGCAGAGTGTGAACCCTTGATTCGAGTAGGCACCGAAACGAGAATTATCGAGTCCGCGGATATTTGGGCTCAAGACCCTGCCGTGTCGGGAATTGAACGCTGGTCCCGGGTCTGACCTCTGCTTCCGGGTCTACCTCCTCTAACCAGTGAGCCACACTTCTCCACTATCCAATTCCAATCATAGTGCCCCGAATGTTAAGTCCCATTGGGTGTGAGTTGAAATTTCCAAACAGATAGCTCAATTTTCCATAAATGGTAAGTGCTGGAGAATGGTTGGTGGCCAAGTCCTCTGAGTCACCATTTGCTGTCTGCGCTCTTGTGTCTGCCACTAAAAGGCATGCTTGAATGACTTCTCAGTATTGGACTAAGCTTCCTGATATTGTGCAATATCATTTTGTAAATGTGGAGCTTCTTGCACATATTTAGAACTTGCCTTTTATTTCTGCTCCTTGCTGTGCTTTATGGCAGCCAAAATGCATGTATTCCCAAAGACTACATTTCCCAAAAGCCCTGACCATGAGGCTTATCCCAATATTGATTTCCAGTTTCTAACAAAACATTTATGGCTTGACTTGTATTACAGAGCAGCTCTGTGTTTTATGATAGCCCATATACTTTTACTACAGAATCTTGATTTTTCTAGAATCCCTGCTCACTGTTATGTCCCCACTCTTGCAGACCAAGGGTGAGTGAAAGAATTAGCACACCTGTGACTGACCGGTGCAAGCTCGATCACTTCTGAGTAATTTGGTCATTAGTGGGCTCTTTTATGCCTTTGTTTGCTTTACTACTGTGATATTCTTTGATTAATTGTTTCTGTTTAACTGACCCTGTCTTCCAGAGAAATACCTATGTAGTCTTATTTCGTGAACTTGCATGGTTTTGCACTTTTTTCCATTTCCAATACTTACAAATATGAGCAGGCGTGTTGGTTATCAAGTTGAACCGCATTTGAATTGCTTATAAAAGCAATCTCATTCATACAGGTTCCCATGATGTCAGAACTCTGTTTTAGGAGTTAAACCCTGGGCAGGTAAAGCATCCCATGTTTCTTGTAGGCTCTCAAAAGGCCTTGAATTCTCTCAACTAACTCCCTAGGTATTTCTCCCTCTTCCTTTCAGTTCATGATTTTTCGCAAATATCTCTTTATAAAATGGTCTTGCATTTAACGTAATACTATGAGCTTGCTAACCTGTTGAAACATGGTTCCTATAACTACATCCATACCAAACAACATCCGCATCTGAGGCTTGATGACGTTATTACTACTTAATTGGCACTAGAATGATTGTCTAAAGAAGGCAATGTGCAAATTCAGCAAACACCCCAGGGGAGCCATTTTAGACCACTGAAAGTCATCGTCCTGATAAAAGATATACAGGAATGACTTCAGATAATGAGTCCTCCTGGTCAGTGATGTGTACAGAGATCACCTCCTTCAATGTAGAGCCTATGCCCGTACAGTCAATTATGCTTAATTCACCTTGACTCCAGAAGCTCGACAAAAGACTGGCCAAACACGCACTTAGAGACAGAACTGAGGTAAATGAAAAACGTAAATATCCTCAGAGAAGCGTAGGTTGAAGAGTGGGGTAAAAGATTCACTACTCACTCATAAGTCATAATCCTCTTCACAAAACTCAAATGATACCTGAGCACGACAGCCGTCCGCCATCTTGAAAAGCCCACGCCTCCTATCAGATCAAGGGACGAATGACCGATCTGCAGGAGAAACTGATGTGAAATGTCTGTCCACGGTAAAGATAGGAGTACATCTGTCCCACCTTACCACGGGCGCAGAACATGTTTGTCCAGCCAGCTCTGTTAATGAAAAACTGATGATAAAAAAGTTCAGCCGGATGATTATCTGAAGCAGAACAGATTGACCTTTCAAAGGAAGGAACACAATATCGCCGTCACATTTCTACGAGCCGCATCCAAAGAGCAAGGCTGAGCACTTTGACATATGCTGCCGATGTAACCACATCACTATCTTTGATGACACCGAAGGCGCAGCAGAAAGTTCATGGTGCTACACTGATTGGTAACATCGTAGGCTCTTTTATCTCGCCACACAGGAAGGAGCACATTCGCAGATTTCGGTACAATAACGCCTACATTGGGTGCAATCGATTTCTTTGTTTATGTAGCATTTTTTGCCCTGGTATTTCATGAAGGTCTAAAAGCTGTAGTCATCCGATGACTTCAGAATGACTCCAGGATAATCTTCCTTTTTTGACCTGGGTGATGCCCTCAACTTCATTTTTGAACAAATTAAAAATGTATTGCTTAGATATTTAGCATTGCTTGACTTTACATGCAGCTATACTGTTCTACATATGCTTGCCTTTCGTAAAGCCGCAGTTCAAATTACTATATGCGAAACTAGGACAGAAGATGCTAGTGTGCACGGCTCCCTGTAAAGGAATATTATCGGTCAATTTCAGTTTGGAAGCTCAGAAGGTTAGAGCAGGGATAATACAGTGGCTTCCGCTGTCACTAAACCAAATCTCAGATATTAGTCCAACCTATTGTCTTTATCTCAGAGCATTTCTCGTGACACTTTGAACGCAGCTAATAGTAGACTACAATTCTGCAAGCTGTTGGATAATATTAGGACATGAGGAATGACCCATTCTAACAGTGAATGCACGTGCTTCCTGTGCGATTTGCCTTTTTTAAAACATATTTGACAGAAGCGCGCAATCTTTCTACCTAGTGTGAGGACCAACATACTGCTCCATCAAAATCACAAGACTTCTGTGTTTCAAATATACTTATCTACATTAACATGAGGTTTCAATATAGCTTTTAAACAGGGCGAACGTCTTAGAAAATGGTGTGGGGGGACTAATTATCATAGCCAATGTTAAATTACGTCACGTTGAGTGACATCACAGAAAGTGAAATCACAGTGGCATCATATCCCCGATTTTAAAGGGAATAGACTAATATCCATAATGTGCACACATTTAAAACAGTTTTGAAGAAGTTATTGTGTGTGTACACCTTACTTGAGCGAAGTTATTTAGAAGGTGGCAGACCCTCATAGGTATGAGCTGCATAAATAAATTCACCATTAAAGTAAAACTAAAGAATCAGCACAACGCCCAGTTGCTTTTTTTTTTTTTTACAATTAATTTCCCATATTTCCTCTTATGTTATGTGATGCCTATTTGTATGGTGCACTATTTAACCGTGAGGGTATCAGGGTCTTTGCAGGTAGGTAGGCTGTGAACTCCCACAGTGATTGCTCAAAGAGCCAGGGCTTAAGCTTCTTGCAGAACTCAACAAGTGATGAGGGGGGTTCCAATGTGCTGTGGAAGGTCGTTCCAGTCTTTGGAGCCAGACCTTCATCTCTGTTTTCGTGTATGCTGGCACATGTGCTAATGAGAGTCCAGCTGATTGGAGGTGTCTTGAGGGGTGGTGGAAGTGTATGCGGCTATATAGGTAAGCAGGGCTATGTTGTGTAGTGCTTTGCATGTGTGTATGAATAGTTTGAATACCTTGTGCTTGTGTCTGGGAAGTATGAGAAATTGGGTTGTTGGTTGAATGGGGGATGTCCCCTGTTCAAGCAACAGCCACAGTTTTTGTCAGGGTAAACCAAAAAAGTCACTAAATTAATCTGTGCTTAACCCGATGGTACCCTGGCATAATAGCAGGCAGGTTTAACTTATAGGCAATGTGTAAAGTATCTGATATAGACTTCTAGTCATAGATTCTTTACCTTGTAAATGATCTCAGGTGTCGGACTGGATCCAGAATTTTTTCTCGTGCAGTACCCCTGCGTGTCATTTGGTGGCATCGTTCAGCTCCATGTAACATCGCCGGGGTCATCCGTCCCAGAAGTGAGGTGCGCAGTGCCTATATCGGCACCACCCCAGTGTTCTGACATCAGTTCTTTTCTTTCGACGCCAGTTAGCGCAGATCCAGAGAAAGATACCCCTTATTCATTTTTTGACTAAACCTTTTTGGACTTTATGTCAAAGTGTTTTTAGGATCTTGTCCTGCTGTTGCAGGCATGTCATCTCGGAAGGCCGGCTTCAAGCCTTGCGGCGCCTGTCACTGCTCGATGTCGGTGAGGGACCTGAATCGCATCTTGTATACCTTTGGTACCTCGAGTGCAACCACGATGTGAAGGCCTTCTCCGATGGCCACACCATGAAACTGAAGGTCTTGAGGGAGATATCTCTCAAGCTACTGGGGGCTCGATATGCACTGCCACCATGATCTCGATCCTGGTCCAGACCAAGGTTCCGGGAGCAGTTGGGAAGTCTGAGATCCTCTTTGCACTCAGAATCGTCGGGTCACTTGGGTAAGTCACACCACAAGAAGAAGATCAAGAACTTCACCTAGTCAGTCGCCGGTGAGACGAGGGAGCACTGGCATTGGAGGCTTGATTCCACGTTTGAGCCAGTGCCTGGGTCAGCTCCAATCTTTCCCGTGTTTGCGGGAGCAACCCCCACTTAATTCCACAAATTAAGTCCTGCTGCCGTGCCTTCAGGTCCCACAGTTACAGGAGGAGACCCTATTGGATCCTCGCCAGTGCCTCCGGTCCTGGTGCCAGTTTGGCCCTTGGATTCACAGATGGATCTGGATCAGCAATGGTCGTGCCTCCACCTCCACCTTCCCCGCACTGTTGCCAATGCTTCCGACAGCACTTGCAGCGTCATCCCCATTCTGATCCCTGACTCAGACACGGAGCCTGAGTGGCGTCATTGAACGGTGAATATGTAGCCGACTGGTACCTTAACCTACCCTCTGTGGCAGTCAAGACAAATGTCTAGACAGAGGTGCTTTAGTCCGGAGTTACACCCTCAGGTCCAATCCCAGCACAGGGACTCCTGCCAACAGTACAATTGGCCACTGCCACCGCACCGCTCCAGGGGATCACAACTTTCTCACAGAACACCCTATACCGCAGAGCTTGGTGGTCCAAGCCTCCTCTTCCCATAGCACATTCCCAACTGCCCCACCGGATCGGGAATCCACGAGGCTGGACACCTTAGGGAAGATGATGTTTTCTTCCACCAGCCTGATATTGCAATCCATGAAAAGCACATGTTTTATATTCATGTTTGTCATCTGTTTTTATCTAGGCTTGCGGTGGCTCATGGTCCTGCCTGGGCTAGTGGACATGCTGCGCTTCTTTGTCTCGAGCCCAGGGTTCTACGATTCAGCCGTTACAGAGATGCACTTTCCCGGCTGAGCTAGTCGGGTTGTATTCTTTCGAGCTTATGGAAATAAAAGTCTACTTTAACTTACGGAGGAATCCAGCGTTTATTTATTACATTCTTGGCGACGATTGAGAGCGAGAGCGAAACTAACAACCCAACAGGAACTGGACCTACTTCACAATTGATTGACCCTCTGGACACTCGTATGTATGCACAACCAGGTACTCCGCTGGAAGGTATGTTACGAGCTTCTTTTCCTCACAGCATATGTTGACTTTCTTCATCCTGCAGCAGGAAACCCTGCCATGGGCAGTCTTCGTTGTGGGTGGTGACTTGTGGAGGCTCATTATTTAAAGCGCCAAAGGCGCTTTTACATTAAGTTTTGAGGGTGACACGAAAGCACAAAATTTATGGCAGAAAGGGCATATTGGCTTTAAAGCACTGACTCATTTTAACCCTGTCAGTGGATTGTGGTGGTTCTTTCAACTGTCAGCACTGTGCTATCTATTTAAAGAGGCAACGACAAGCCTGGGTCCTACCTTCAACCACCTGGGAAGTACTAACGGCTGAGATACTGTGCAGATCCACTTAAAGTGGCAACGGCAAACCTGGGTCCCACCTTCAAGCATTTGGGAGCATTTATGAAACAGCTGGGAAGCTTTATTATCGTTTTGGTGACACACACACCTTATCTACTCATTGTGTGCATCTTACTTGGTTGACACTGGTTTTCAACATTTGAGATTTTGTGACACACACACATTTCATTGTGTGTCATGGTAATGATCTCATTTGTGCATAAGCAGTGATATACACACCTTACAAGCTACTATTCTCGTCATTGCGGTGATACACACACCTCGTCATCTTCTTGTGTATCAAACTGATGTGGGAGCACACTGCTTCACCTCCCAGCAGAGTCGCCCCTAGGCATCATGGTAGATGCAGTTCAAATCGACAAGCGAGTACACTTGGAAAGTCTTGAGTGTTTCACCAGGTGGGTGCAGATTAGTGCTGGCCATCTCTGGACACGTGTTTCTGGATTATTATCCGTCATCAGCAGAGATTAGGCAAGATTATTTGGGGTTTCTGAGCAGGCTGCCGTATTCTTGAAACGCAGTATCTCTCCAGGCGCGCAGGTGCCTCTCCACGAGCTCGTCAGCTCAGAGCGGCTCGAGGGAGCCTTTAAGTAAGAAACTGATGTGGGAGCACACTGCTTCACCTCCCAGCAGAGTCGCCCCTAGGCATCATGGTAGATGCAGTTCAAATCGACAAGCGAGTACACTTGGAAAGTCTTGAGTGTTTCACCAGGTGGGTGCAGATTAGTGCTGGCCATCTCTGGACACGTGTTTCTGGATTATTATCCGTCATCAGCAGAGATTAGGCAAGATTATTTGGGGTTGCTGAGCAGGCTGCCGTATTCTTGGAACGCAGTATCTCTCCAGGCGCGCAGGTGCCTCTCCACGAGCTCGTCAGCTTAGAGCGGCTCGAGGGAGCCTTTAAGTAAGAAACTGATGTGGGAGCACACTGCTTCACCTCCCAGCAGAGTCGTCCCTAGGCATCATGGTAGATGCAGTTCAAATCGACAAGCGAGTACACTTGGAAAGTCTTGAGTGTTTCACCAGGTGGGTGCAGATTAGTGCTGGCCATCTCTGGACACGTGTTTCTGGATTATTATCCGTCATCAGCAGAGATTAGGCAAGATTATTTGGGGTTGCTGAGCAGGCTGCCGTATTCTTGGAACGCAGTATCTCTCTAGGCGCGCAGGTGCCTCTCCACGAGCTCGTCAGCTCAGAGCGGCTCGAGGGAGCCTTTAAGTAAGAAACTGATGTGGGAGCACACTGCTTCACCTCCCAGCAGAGTCGCCCCTAGGCATCATGGTAGATGCAGTTCAAATCGACAAGCGAGTACACTTGGAAAGTCTTGAGTGTTTCACCAGGTGGGTGCAGATTAGTGCTGGCCATCTCTGGACACGTGTTTCTGGATTATTATCCGTCATCAGCAGAGATTAGACAAGATTATTTGGGGTTGCTGAGCAGGCTGCCGTATTCTTGGAACGCAGTATCTCTCCAGGCGCGCAGGTGCCTCTCCACGATCTCGTCAGCTCAGAGCGGCTCGAGGGAGCCTTTAAGTAAGAAACTGATGTGGGAGCACACTGCTTCACCTCCCAGCAGAGTCACCCCTAGGCATCATGGTAGATGCAGTTCAAATCGACAAGCGAGTACACTTGGAAAGTCTTGAGTGTTTCACCAGGTGGGTGCAGATTAGTGCTGGCCATCTCTGGACACATGTTTCTGGATTATTATCCGTCATCAGCAGAGATTAGGCAAGATTATTTGGGGTTGCTGAGCAGGCTGCCGTATTCTTGGAACGCAGTATCTCTCCAGGCGCGCAGGTGCCTCTCCACGAGCTCGTCAGCTCAGAGCGGCTCGAGGGAGCCTTTAAGTAAGAAACTGATGTGGGAGCACACTGCTTCACCTCCCAGCAGAGTCGCCCCTAGGCATCATGGTAGATGCAGTTCAAATCGACAAGCGAGTACACTTGGGGCGACTCTGCTGGGAGGTGAAGCAGTGTGCTCCCACATCAGTTTCTTACTTAAAGGCTCCCTCGAGCCGCTTTGAGCTGACGAGCTCGTGGAGAGGCACCTGCGCGCCTGGAGAGATACTGCGTTCCAAGAATACGGCAGCCTGCTCAGCAACCCCAAATAATCTTGCCTAATCTCTGCTGATGACGGATAATAATCCAGAAACACGTGTCCAGAGATGGCCAGCACTAATCTGCACCCACCTGGTGAAACACTCAAGACTTTCCAAGTGTACTCGCTTGTCGATTTGAACTGCATCTACCATGATGCCTAGGGGCGACTCTGCTGGGAGGTGAAGCAGTGTGCTCCCACATCAGTTTCTTACTTAAAGGCTCCCTCGAGCCGCTTTGAGCTGACGAGCTCGTGGAGAGGCACCTGCGCGCCTGGAGAGATACTGCGTTCCAAGAATACGGCAGCCTGCTCAGCAACCCCAAATAATCTTGCCTAATCTCTGCTGATGACGGATAATAATCCAGAAACACGTGTCCAGAGATGGCCAGCACTAATCTGCACCCACCTGGTGAAACACTCAAGACTTTCCAAGTTTACTCGCTTGTCGATTTGAACTGCATCTACCATGATGCCTAGGGGCGACTCTGCTGGGAGGTGAAGCGGTGTGCTCCCACATCAGTTTCTTACTTAAAGGCTCCCTCGAGCCGCTTTGAGCTGACGAGCTCGTGGAGAGGCACCTGCGCGCCTGGAGAGATACTGCGTTCCAAGAATACGGCAGCCTGCTCAGCAACCCCAAATAATCTTGCCTAATCTCTGCTGATGACGGATAATAATCCAGAAACACGTGTCCAGAGATGGCCAGCACTAATCTGCACCCACCTGGTGAAACACTCAAGACTTTCCAAGTGTACTCGCTTGTCGATTTGAACTGCATCTACCATGATGCCTAGGGGCGACTCTGCTGGGGGGTGAAGCAGTGTGCTCCCACATCAGTTTCTTACTTAAAGGCTCCCTCGAACCGCTTTGAGCTGACGAGCTCGTGGAGAGGCACCTGCGCGCCTGGAGAGATACTGCGTTCCAAGAATACGGCAGCCTGCTCAGCAACCCCAAATAATCTTGCCTAATCTCTGCTGATGACGGATAATAATCCAGAAACACGTGTCTAGAGATGGCCAGCACTAATCTGCACCCACCTGGTGAAACACTCAAGACTTTCCAAGTGTACTCGCTTGTCGATTTGAACTGCATCTACCATGATGCCTTGGGGCGACTCTGCTGGGAGGTGAAGCAGTGTGCTCCCACATCAGTTTCTTACTTAAAGGCTCCCTCGAGCCGCTTTGAGCTGACGAGCTCGTGGAGAGGCACCTGCGCGCCTGGAGAGATACTGCGTTCCAAGAATACGGCAGCCTGCTCAGCAACCCCAAATAATCTTGCCTAATCTCTGCTGATGACGGATAATAATCCAGAAACACATGTCCAGAGATGGCCAGCACTAATCTGCACCCACCTGGTGAAACACTCAAGACTTTCCAAGTGTACTCGCTTGTCGATTTGAACTGCATCTACCATGATGCCTAGGGGCGACTCTGCTGGGAGGTGAAGCAGTGTGCTCCCACATCAGTTTCCTATCGTCTTGTGTATCATTGCACCATCTTATTACCGGTGATACACACACATGACATATGAAACTGCGCTTTGTAATTTGCTACACTTATTGTTCTAATTGTTGTACATTTATAGCTTGTATTACCAAACTGTATTACAGTCAAAATGAATGTTGCTAATTCGATTCCTGCACCACCTCCATTTCTTATGTCTCCCGGGGCACTATCCATCGAATGGGAGGATTGGTGCGATTGCTTTGAAAATTATCTTGTAGCTCTCGACGGTTCAACATTTTCTGCAATTCGTAAAAAGGCTTTACTGTTGGGTGCTTTGGGGAAGGAGGCCCATTGTATTTTTAAGTATCTTCCAGTTTCAGCACAAGAAGTGGATGACGTTTATAAGGGTGCCATGATTAGACTACGCACTAGATTTGCCAAACAAGAGAATGTGGTCATGCGGAGATACAAATTTTATACTCAACCCCAAAAGCCTAATAAAACCATTGATGAATTTGCATCTCGGTTAAGAGACTTATCTACTAAATGTCAATTTTGTTTTATGGAGGACGACATGATTAGGGATCAATTGATAGTACAGTGTTACAGCAAGAAAGCTCAGGAAAGGTTATGGGCTGCTAGTAACCCTACTTTAAAGGAAGCCATTACAAATGCTAAAGTGGTGGAAGAGTCTGAGACGTGTATGAGAGAGTTTAAAACAATCCAAAAAGAAAAGAACTTGAAAGTTGCTCTGTTACAATCTAGTAATGAGGTAGTGAATTCCATACGTGGAAAACAAATTAAAGGCTTAGCCTCTGATGGTAAAACAAATTTATCTAAACCTTCCACTCCACTTCGTCCTGGCAAAAAGCCAACACAAGAACATGCCATAGTACTTTTCATTTAGATGACTCCAAGAATTGTTTTGCCATTGGTAAAGGGTGTCTGATGGGCTGCAAAAAGGGACATTATGAGCGCATGTGCAAGACCACTAGCAAGAAAGTACTATCAATGGGCAACTGTTGTCATTAATGGTCGATACTGGTTCATTGTACACCATAATTCCTAAAATGTTATATGATGCCACTTGTAAGAAAGTCAAATTGATATCCTCAGACGTCATCTTGAAGGGTTACCAGGGTGCTAATATTGGTGTTTTAGGATATTTTGAGGCACAGATTGCTTTTGAGAAGAGGTTAACAGATGGCAAAATGTATGTTTCTCCTCAGGGTCCAGCCATTTTAGGGTGACCACACCAGTACGATCTTGATATCAGAGTGGATCCCAGGGTTGAACAACCTATAATGTGAATTATGATGATGCTGTTCAGAGTATTCTGCTAGCCCATGCCAAAGTGTTTGATACTGTTTTGGGGGAGGCTGTGGGTTTTCAACATGAATTAAAACTAAAAAAGGATGTGGTACCCGTTAAGCATGTTGCAAGAAGGATACCTTTAGCCACAAGGGCTCAAGTCAAGGACATCATTAAACAAATGCTTCATGATGGCTTTATCGAAACTGTGGAGGCTGCGGAGTCGTTATCTCCCGTGGTTATTACGTAGAAACAGGATGGCTCTCTTCGTTTTTGTGTGGACCTGAGGAGCTTAAACAAAGCTGTCCTCATGGATAGCTTTCCACTCCCAAACATTAATGAGATCATGTTAAATTTGGCTGGTGGTAAACTGTTCTCTAAACTGGACTTATGCAGTGCGTACCATCAAATTAAACTCCATCCTGATTCCAAAGAGTACACTTCGTTCAGAACATCTGAAGGCACGTGTCAATTCAACAGCGTTTGGTTTATGTTCTGCTGACAGTGTTTTCCAACGGATTATTATGCAGATTTTGAAGGGTATTGATCGCGTAGTATTTTTACAGAATGACATTTTGATTTACGGTATGAAGGTCAGCTATCATGATGCTATCCTGGATCAAGTTTTGTCACGTTTGTCTACTGCTAGTTTGACGCTACGTAAAGATAAGTGCGTGTTTGCCGTTGAGGAAGTTAATTATCTTGGTTATCATGTCACCAAAGATGACATTCGACGTAAACATGATCTTGTCAGTGCATAGTGAATGTAAAGGAACCGGATGACCGGGACAAATTGAGATCTTTCATGGGCATGGTGGAATACAGTGCCAAATTTGTAAAAAATGTTGTGCATAAGGTGGAACCATTAAGGGAATTGATGAGGAAGGGTGAGACATTTTGGGGGGCTGATCAGCGCAAAGCCTTTAATTTGGTTAAGGAGACCATTGTCAATGCTGACATTTTATCTGGCTTTCTTCCACGTTGACCTACCTTTTTGTCTGTGGATGCCAGTACAGTGGGTATTGGGGCAGTACTGACTCAAAAACATGCAGGACAAGAAAGAACAGTCGCCTTTGCGTCTCGCTCCTTAACCGATGCTGAGAGAAACTATGCGGTTATCATGCGTTAGGCATTGGCGGCTGCTTGGGCAACTAGACACTTCAGGGTTTTCTTGTGGGGTGTCATATTTACTCTAAGGACGGATCATAAACCATTGCTAAAAGTTTTGGGCCTTGATGGCACTAAAAATTGTTCAGGCAGACTTGCTCTCCTAGCTGTCCGTGTGCAGGATTTTGTGTGCAAAGTTGAATATATACCTGGTTGGTGTAACAGTATTGCGGATTGTTTGTCCAGGCTGCTGGATACCAAAGCGGTTTCTACCGATTTTATAACGGAAAGTGTTGTTGCTTGTTTGGAAGACCTCTCTGAAGATTTAGGTAAGGCCATTTCGAAAGAGGACTGGTTGGAAGGCACGCGGAGTGATACGATTTTGCCACGTGTTGTCAGAATGATCATAGAAGGCGTATCCAGGGAGAGTACCATGTCACTGGGTCTCAGACCCTTTAAACAACTACAAGATGACATTTTCACACAGGGGGATTTTGTTGTATTGAGAGGTGAGAAGTATATACCACCTGAATCTCTTAGGTCTCATGTAATTGCTTTGGCCCATAAAGGTCATTTGGGCCAAACTTTATCTGCAAGACGATTGAAATAAAGATTCTGGTGGCCAGGTATGGATGGTCATGTGAAACGATGGGTAGAGAAGTGTGTGAGTTACAAAGAGTCTGAGAAGAGGTTTCGTGTGTGCTTGGACGAACTTACTGTTTCTCAACACGTTGTGGGTGTGGAAGGTGTTTGGCAAAAGGTTTGTATGGACTTTATTGGTCCCTTTAATGAGATGCATGACAATGAGAAATTTGTTTTGGTGTTGGTGGATTCAGCATCTAGGTGGGTGGAAGTGGCGTTTATGAGAAATATTAATACACAATCCACCGTCAAGGTCCTCAGTGAGGTATTCCGTAGGGAAGGCATACCAGCTTTACTTCTTTCGGATAATGGCACACAACTTACCTCAAAGGAAATGGAGCATTACTTCGAGTATGTGGGTTTAAAACACTTGCATACATCTTTGTACAATCCACAAGGTGACGGTTTGTGTGAAAGTGTGAACAGACTTGTAAAGGCACTATGCAATTGGCTTTAGCTGCTAATTCTTCTGTACAACATGAAATTAAAGAAATGTTGTGGTCCTACCGCACCATAGTGCATCAGGGAATGTCCAAATCTCCTTTTGAATTGATATGGGGTAGACAAGCTTGTACAAAGATGGTTCCTACTTGGCTACTTAAGCATCAGTTAGTGGTTTCTCCCAGTCGGTGTTATCAAGACTGCATCAAGGGCAAGAGAAGTGTGTGCCCGGTGACTTGGTAAAGATCAAACCCGGTTGTGTACCCAAAGGTTTTAACAAATTCAGAGGACCTTTTCTCTCTCTGTGGGTCAAATTTATGTCAAATTGCACAATGGTCAAACTTGGATCCTTTGAAGGGTAGCTTTGTATAAAAAATAAGGTAAACGTGTGTCCAATCTTCCTTCTCTGCAGGTGGCGCGTTCTTTATCTGATGCTACTTCTCATTGTGGTGATGGCAGACCTGTTCGTAAACACAGGTTGCCTACTTATTTAAAAGATTTTGTGTAAATATTTATTGTATAGGAAGGGAGTGGGGTCATGGCTTGTTTTTTTCTTGATTTCACATGCCTTGTTTTATTGTTTACGTGTTTATTTTTATGTTTTACATAGTACTTATGGTCTATGTTTCTTTTATGAGGCTTAACTCTTCTTTCCTTCCTGTTTTGTTTGGAAAGAAAGGGGATGTGTTATATTTATGTTTGGCCTCTGTTTTTATGTTGGCTCGCAGTGGCTTGCGGTCTTGCCTGGGGTCGAGGACATGCTGCACTTCTTTCTCTCGAGCCCAGGGTTCCGCGATTCAGCCGTTAGAGAGGCAGTTTCCCGGTTGAGCTGGTCGGTTTGTATTCGTTCGAGCTTATGGAATAAAAGTCTACTTTTAACTTACGGAGGAATCCATCATTTATTTATTACAACATGCCTTATGGGCTACTAGTCCCATGCTCTGTGGGATACGGTTATCCAGATGCTAGCAACAGTTCTAGAGAAGACCCGAGCCAAACTCTCCCAGGTTTTTGCAGATAGGAGGGATGCAGTAAAGTTGGACACCACTGACTCACTGGGCAGAGCGGTTTTGTCGACGGTGACCTTATGGCACCATGCCTGGTTGAGGACTACTGACTTTTCTGTGGATGTCCATACAACACTTGTAGACATGCCCTTGGATGGCTCCTTTCTCTTTGGAGACCAGGAGGATTCAGCACTGAAGCACTTTATAGATAGCAGGGCTACAGCCAGGTCCTTTGTGCTTCCCATGGCCCCTTGTCACGCCCAATCCACCTTTCGTGGACATGGAAGGGACTTCCAGCCATGTCTATATCCTCTCAGATACCCCAGCATGCAAGCTTCTCAGCCTTTGCGTGGCCAAGGATGTGGCACCCACAGACTATGTGGGTCGGGCAGCCAGAGGTCAGGCCAGTCTACTACTCTTTTGGCAGCCGTAGCATCCAAACCCTTATAGTCTGCCCTCTTACCATCATGAGTAACCAGTGGGGAGGCAGGATCTGCCTTCACCCGCCCCACTGGCAGTCTATAATATCAGATGGGTGGGTTTTGCAGATCGTCCAAAGGGGCTATTCCCTCCCTTTCGTGACTACATCTCCCTCCATGCCACCTACTTATGATAGGCTGATGGAGGACCACCTATTCCTTTTCCTCCAGGAAGGGATGTATCTCTTGGGCAAGGGAGCCATAGAGAGGGTGCAGACACCAGACGTAGGTAGTGGTTGCTATTCCTATTACTTCCTGATGCACGAAAAGGACAGAGACCTTTGTCCTATCCTTGACCTGCGCCCTCTCAATTATTTTCTACAAGAAGGAGAAATTCAAAATGCTCACGCTTGTTTCAGGTCCTGTTTAACTCAGACCCAGGAGACTGGATGGTGGCATTGGACTTGCATGACACATACTTTCACATCCCCGTTCTGCCTGCCCTCAGGTGTTACTTGCAGTTCACGGTAGGTCACAAGCACTTTCAATTCATTGTGCTGCCCCTTGGCCTTACCAGTGCCTCTCAGGTGTTCACAGAGAGGATGGTGGTGTGTGCAGATCTTCTGCGGAGATCGGGGTGCCAGTCTTCCCCTAACTCGACGATTGGCTGTTGAAGGCAGGTTCTCCCCAGGTTGTCGTCTCCCAACTCCTGACTATGGCAGACCTCCTGCACTCGCTGGGGTTCACTATCAACATGCTGAAGACACACCTGACTCCCCCTCGGACTCTTGCTTTAATTTCAGGCTTATCCTCCTGAATGGCAAGTCTAGGATATTGATACCGATGTTCCAGCCACTATTCTTTTTTTTTTTAAGCTGTCCTTTTTTTTATTTTTATTAATTTGTTTATTTGCATTTTCATCAAAGAAAACCAAACATAAACATAGCAAACTGACATCACAGAGCGTTTGCAAATAATATCTCCTTAGCATAAAAAACACCTTCACTCCCACCACAGATTCACAGCGCAGCAGTAAGTCCCTTATCACCCCGTCACCCCTGCTAAGATGCGCCTGGCGCACAAACCAAGGTGCAGCGTGAGCGAATTACCCATCTTCATCTCTTAGGCACGCGGCCCACTTCCCTGCACCTCGTGATACAGCCTCACATATACCTGGCAGGCCTTAGTGTGCAATATCTGACAGTGTAGGCACCTAGGTCATATTCCCTAAGTAATCAGTCTCAGGGTCCCCTCCCGTTCCGTTCTCCTCCTCTTCCTCAGCATCTACCTGTGGCATGTGCCGCTCCATAAAACAGGCCCAGAAGTTTTTCGGCCTGTTCCTTGATGTTCCAGCCACTATTCTGGATTACAGTGAGACTGACTCTGAGGCTGCTGTGACCCATGGCCTCTTGTATCCTGCTGGTTACCTATGCCCACTGGCATATGTGGGATCTGCAGTGGGACTTGAAATTCCAGTGGGCGGAGCATCAGGAAAATCTTTCCATCATGGTATATATCCCTTAGGGAACTGCAAAGGACCTGCAATGGTGGCTAACGAAATGCGATTGGGTCTGTGGCAGACCCTTCTCCCTTCCCCAACCAGATCTGAACGTGGTGACAGATTAATCACTCCTTAGATTGGCCAGCCACCTGGGAGAGGTGGAGATCCGTGGCCTCTGGTCTCCGGTGGAATCTGAACTCCACATGAACCTTTTGGAGCTTCGGGCGATAAGGCTGGCATTGAAAGCCTTTCTTCCCTCCATCAAGAAATGGCTAGTGCATGTGTTCACGGACAACTCCACCGCCATGTGATACTTCAACAAACAGGGCGAGCTGTGGTTGTGGACTCTTTGTCAGGAGGCCCTGCATCTTCGGACATGGCTGGAATGTCAGCGCATATCCCTGGTGGTTGAACACCTGGCGGGCTCTCTGAACGCAGCATGGATGAACTCAGCCGACAATCCCAACTGGCGCCTCCATCTGAATGTGGTGCATGGTCTCTTTTAGCAGTGGTGAGAGCCTTGTTTAGATCTGTTTGCCATGGATGAGAATGTGCAATGTCAGCAGTTCTACACACAGGAGTTTCCAAGGCAGCGCTCGCTCAGAGAAGCTTTTGGTCTCGAGTGGAGCTCAGACCTCCTGTAAGCCTTTTCGCCCAAACCACTCCTGCCTGGATTTCTCATGAAGATCAGGAATGACCGAGCACAAGTTATCCTTGTCACTCCAGACTGGCCACAGAGAGTCTGGTATCCTACGCTGTTGAGAATGGCCATTGGTTCTCCAATCAGGCTACCCCTTTGAGAGGATATTTCTGTCGCAACAGCAGAGGAGAGTCCCCAACCGAACCTGTCAATGCTCTGACTTATTGCGCAGAGATTCAGTGGTGACAGTTGACAGCATTTGACCTTCCTCCTGAAATCTATATTGTCATCTTGGCAGCCAGGCGTCCCTCCACTAAGATGGTATATGCCTGCAGATGGAACAAGTTTGTGGCATGGTACACAGCAAAGGCTGTGGATCCCCTTTCTGCCACTCTTTCGGAGGTTCTCCTAAAAGCCAATAAAAATGGATTCAGTAAACAGGAACGTGAAGGCAGAGAGTTTGGGGATGACCCTATTGGAAGGGCCAAGTCCAACAATGACACATTTTTGAATAACCAGTGGTTTGTGTCTCACCCTGACTAGCTTCTTTTTATGGAAGCATTGGGGAGCTGGCACTGCTTGGAAGGCGGAGATGTGCGAGGAAGTGCACTCACCTTTCTCCTATTGTATTGATTGGGTGTAGGGTCAGAGTTCGAATAGTACGAATGAACTACTGAAAATTAAACACTTTCCTCAACCGGTGTAGGTCTGGGTTTAATGTAGTTAATCTGAATGAATGTGTGTTAGCAGTTAGAGTAGTTAATATGAACTCCTCAGAGTTATACACTTTGTACAGTGGGTGTATGTTTGAAATTAGAATATTGAATATGAACACCCAAAATTAAACATTTTCCCCATTTGGTGTGAGGTTGGAGTTACAGAAGTAAACACTTTCCCAGTTGCTTTAGGGTTGGAAAAGTAAATCTGAACTCCCCAAAAATAAACCCTTTGCCAAATGTGTATAGAGTTTGTGGTAGAATACTAAATCTGAACTTGTCCTAAACAGGGATTTTCCTAGATTCAGTAAAGAAGAGTTGAAAACTATTAAAGAAAATGAGGAGTATATAACATACATTATCTTAAAGAGACTGTTAGTTATAGATTCCTTACCTTCGAATTACCCCCAAGCGTCAGACTGGATCCGGAGAATGTTTTCTTAACAGTGCCCCTGCACATCTGTAGGTGGCGTCAGTCAACTCTGCGTCTGTCGTCAGCGCCGTGGTCGCCGAGAAGACGTTGCAGTGCCTACATAGACACTGCCCCTGCTCTGAAGTCTTTTCTGACATGCCTTTCCACGCCAGAAGTGCAGAGCCGTGAAAGACACTGACCACTGGTGCGCCACAACTGGGGCTCTATAAGGGAGTCCCTACCCCTAGAAGTCAGTTCGCAGAGCGCGGAGGATGGGTGGGGCAGTAAGGAATCTATAATTAAGATATGTCTCTTACAGATACATCCTTACCTAAGGTAAGTTACTTGTTCATCTGAAAGAGACTGTCAGTTATAGATTCCATACCTTAGAATAGAAACCCCAGCAATCCCAACCCCAGAGGCGGGTCTGCAAACTAAGTTCATACCAGAAAATCCTGGAGGACCGCAAGGGTAAAATAGCCATCCCTCTGGACTTGGCTGTCCAGGCAGTAATGTCTGGTGAACGTGTGCAAGGATGCCCACGTGGCCGCCTGGCAAATGTCAAGAAGTGGAACTCCACATGCTAATGCAGTGGTTGCTGCATTAGCCCTAGTGCAATGAGCATGCAGCCCCACTGGCGGTTTCTTTTTTGCTAAAGTGTAACAGATTTTAATATTAAGGACAACCCATTGAGAGATAGTATGCTTTTGAACAGCCCGACCTTTCTTGGCACCTACAAAGCCAACGAAGAGTTGATCATCCACCCGGAAATCTTTTGTGCGGTCAATGTATAAGGACAATGCAAGTTTAGGGTCCAGACGGTGGAGTCTCTGTGGCACTCTAGGCTTCTGTTGCTAAGAGCTTCAGAATGTCATGATGTCAATGGGACTGTGAAGGCAGAGGAAACTGAGCCTACCTCCAGGTTGGAGTATAACAGATTTTAATACAAAGGACAACCCTTCAAGAGATAGTATGCTTTTGAACAGCCTGACCTTTCTAGGCACCTACATACTGTTGAAAATGGCAATGTGTATGTACATAAGCGGCGTTCATTTTGTGTTCACTGTACCCCTTGTTGTAAGCAGAACGGATATCGCTAAAACACTGACTGTGTCATCCCGCTAGCATAGACCCATGCACACACGTACACGACAGCCATTTTAGGTATCATGGTCTCCTAGTTCACGATCGATCATCGGCACATTTCCCTGACCCTGCAAGTTTCCCCCATGCACCCTGACGGCCCCCGCTCTCACATGCACGAGTCATGAGCCCTCCCCTCCCGCATGACTCTGTCTCTGAGAATCGCACCCCGCGCCTGACCAACACCTCCTGTCCCTCCATGAATACCCCTCCTGTGATGACCTCTTCCTCTGAACCTAATTGTTTGCACGGACCGCTGGTCATCCCTTAGCCTGAGGATACAGTTTATTGCCCACTACTGTATGCACTCGTCTCTCTTGAAAGAAGCCACTATTGATCATGACCACCCCGCCCCCTGAGATTCGATCAGGCACACACATTCCAATGGAATCAGCAGAACTCTCAGCTGCGTGACAGCCCCCTCCTATTGCATGAAGGATAAGGGCCCCTACTGTAGCCACGTGTTGGAATACCTTCATACTACACAATGTATTGATTGTAATAAAAGGATGCCTGTGTGCCACGAACCTGTGTATAAAAGGCGAAGCCTCAGAGAAACTTGTTAGAGCACCTCCCGAAGACACTATGCGAGTGTCCCAAATGACATGCTCTCCTCTGGAGTAATAAACTCTGTTCTTGTTTTCCTGCCTTCAGCGCCCGTCTCTTTATTTGGTAATCATTCAAGATGGAAACGAAGAGTCGCCCTGCACCAGCAGCCTGGGCATTGGGTGCGATATGGGCTGACTTTTCTACAATTGGCGTCCCAACGCGGGGCCCATCAGCGACATAAGGTCCGGTAAGAGAGGTCCAGACGATGGGGTGAACATCTAAATGATTGGAGTATACCTGCCTTGAGAGGGCCCTCGTCCGGCTGCCGATTGAATGAACTTCACCGATTCCGAACGGACCTCTCTCAAGTGACCTATTGTCCTGACTGGAATCCCACAGGACTGCTGCGGTAAAAACATGGAGAAAGAGAACGATCGGGCGCTGGAAAAAGGAAGGCGAAGAACTGTCCACATGGTCCGGTCCGGGTAAGGTCGTGACACACGACGAGTTGCGAAATTGATTGATTGATTGTTTGAAAATACTAGTATTACTTATTGAGTGCTTCTGAGAGATTCTCTATTTGCAAACAAGCACAGAGTCGCCATACTCTGTTTAGTCTTTGCAGATAGTGAAGGATAGGTAATGCAGACTTTTGTCCCCATTGTAATCCGTCATACCTATTTTTCTCCCCATTGATTGATTGATTGAATCGAGCATTGAATTGTTCGAAGTTGGTTCTCTTAAGGATCTTCTCTGCCTGCAAACGGGGAAGAATAGGAATATTCTCCCTCCCTTTGCCAGTAGTGAAGGGTAGGTAACGCAAACCTTTAACACGTCGTACCTATTTCATTCCTCATTGATTGATTGTTTGACCGAACATTGACTGTTTGGAATTGGTTCTTTTTGGAGGTATTCTCTATTTACAAACAAGCACAGAGTCGCCATACTCTGTCTAGTCTTTGCAAGTAGTGAAGGGTAGGTAATGCGGACCTTTGTCCCCCATTGTAATATGTCATGCCTATCTACTCCCCACTGATTGATGCACCAGTCTCACCCGGACCATTTACTAGAGGAAGGTCATCTGGCCCGACCAGAGAGCACCCCTAGTGAAAAGGACATATGCAATAATAACGAAGTGATCACTATATCCTGTTAACAGAAACTTTAGCATGAAACAACCTGGAAAGAAAGGAATAGGAAAACGAAAATCAGTAGGCCACTGATGAACTTTTTATTAAATAACGAACAAGGAAACGATAACAATACTTAATGATAAAACCTATTATTGTCCTAGAAACAAGAAACGTTAGAAATAAGCCCGTAATAAGAAACCTGAAAACAGTAAGAGAAACCAAGCGTGACATTGCAACGGTCACAAGGCAACGAGGCTTCATTGCCCCTCACTGCCCCAAACATGTCTGTCCCACTGCCTGCCACGCCCAAATAACGGCAACTTGGGAAAGATACAAGTCAGCAGACATCCGCCCCCATTCTGGAAACTTCCAAAGTGCAACAGGGTTGCGGCTACGCCCAGCCGGAAGCAACACATATAGGGCGGGTCCTGCTGCCAACCGTCGACCGGAGATCATCACATAGGGTGTAGCCGGAGGAGAGGCCGAGGCCAACGGGACCCGGCCAGGGGGATTGCTACGACCACCCTGGAGAGTTGCAGGGGGGGGAATGCCCGTGTCCTCGACCCTCCCCTCCCTCTCCGGCCACCATCAACCAGAGGCTGAGGCCGACGGGATCCGGCCGCGGTGGCGGTAACACTGGAGAGTTGCAGGTTGACCCTCTCTCTCTTTCCCAGTCTGGGCCAGCATCCATGGAGGGCCTGGGAGTGGAGAGGCCACTGCACGAAAGGCCCAGGAGAGCCACAACACGCCAAGGCCTGCCCCACAGGATGAGCCAAGGAACCCGTTCATGGGGCCAGAGCAAAGGGCGTCCGGCCGCCATCCACCGGAGGCCCGGCCCAAAGACGGACGGGACATTTCTTTTTTCTTCCATAATGGCTGCAACAACACTGGGGGGGGATGTCTTGCACATGCCTCCGACCCCCCCTCCCTCGTCCTCATCGCCTGGTCCGGCCATAACAAATGTCAAGCGAGACGCTGTGGGGTGCACTGGGAGGGAGAGACGGCGCGAACAAGCCTCTCCCGCCTCCCCAGGTGGAGGCTTCCCAGCCGCACCCTCAGCGCTCCAGGCGCCCGGAAAAGGGTTCTTCCACTGTGGCGATGCTGCAACGCCTCGCCCGGCAGGGTAGAGCCCGTCCGCTCATTTGACCCCACGATCGCCGGTAGCTGCCGAACTTTCAAAATGGCGATCGACCTGGCAAGAGCGGGCCCAGCATGAAGGAATGGCCCGGTCACTTGTTGACTCCACCATCATAGTTCTCCACAACCTTGAAGATTCTAGAGGAGCCGCGGGAGTCCCCGACCCCCGCAGATACCCCCGATGGGGAATGACTGCCATGATTGCCCACGGAACGATGGAAATATAGCCGCAGGACGTCGGCACTTCCATGCTGTCGCCAGCCTCAGTTTGAATGACTAGAATCCTGCAGACTACAGTTTAGATCAGTTCCGGTGGAAGCACAGTATGACCCGGTAGGAACATTGTTGCCTCCCTCCCCTTTTGATTGATGGTTCAGACCACCGATCCCTTCTTTTACCCTTTAACGGAACTTTTGGACTGCCGAAAGAAGCTCTGGGCCAACCACGAGTTAGTAGACATTTAGACTATGCCTGGTTCTGCCTGACTGCACCCAAAATGGCGCCGATGCAAATGAAACTCTCAACTCCTTATTGTACCCCGATTGCTCAGCCTTGATGTCATAGGATATGTATGAAGTTTTTTAAACATATAGATTGATATAGGGTGTGTACTGATTATGAGTTCGGACAATGGATTGATATAGGATGTATACTGTCAGCTCGGACAATGAATTGATATGAGATGGGTACGGGTTATATGTTCGGACAAAGAATTGATATTGGATGGGTACTGGTTATGTGTTCAGACGGTAAATGGACATCAGATGGGTATTAATTGAACATTCGGACAATGAATTGTTGTTAAGTTTGACGCATCATGATTATTGAAAGTTGGAAGCCCAACACTTATGACACTCGCTCACACTGAAGTCTCGACATGATTTTTTTGCGCTTTTCGCACTTTTATTATGAAATAAACGACCACTGACTCCACTAAAGTTTTTACTAATAAAGTATCCCCGCATCTACAGTTCCAGCCTGCTCCGTGGCTGGCCCACGGGGTTGTAGGCCCATATTTATGCACCGACATTCTTATTAAAGATTTTTGGAAAAAGCAAACGTAGTTGTCACGTGTGAATTGGTAATTTTCGAATAAATGACCACTGTTTAAAGGATTAAAAAGTATAGTACGTAGAAATATTGCAAAAATGAAGGGTCCAAGTTTTCGTTGTGTGCGTTTTTCCTTTTTGTGCAGCCAAAAAGCAACCGCTAAAAATCCTGGTGTTTAGCCTATACTTTATGTGCTACCTGTATAAAAAGAGTCACACTAACGGTCCACCGGGGCTTAAAACGCCCAGTTGGCAGGGACTGCCTCCCGTGGAGATAGGCCGAGTATGCAGTAAGTAAAAGCCTTTCTGGGTTTATGCACGCTAATGTGTCTATCAATGTAGCCCCTGCCCCCTTCTTTTTCCCTCTCTCTGCAGGTCACATCGGAATATCGATCAATGTATGAAAACGGTGATCTAACGGACCAAGAGACGGGAAAAAGGGTTTGATTATGGTACCTAACCGCAACAAGCAAACCATGACTATTTTTCTCTCTCTGAACTTAGCGCCTGGGAGGGCAGCCTGAAGGGGAAACCACAAAATATAACTTCGCCTGGCACCCTGAATAGTACAGCTAAAATGACGTGCGCTAATGAATAAGCACCCCACAATTAATTAAATAGGGAAAGTTTAAGGAATATTTTGGGGTGAGGTACATTTAAAATCTACTGCATCCTTCTTCGCACCCTCCTAGATATGTAACTCCAAGCTGCCCCGTTGTTCTCCAACTGACACCAACCGTTGTCTCAGCCTGGAAACGCATTTGCTAAAAATGACTCGAAAATACCACCGTGAGCATTAGCCCGACCAGGTTAGTTCATGACCAAGTGGCAGAGACATAAGTGTGTGCAACCACAACCTCCAGTAAAGGCAGCCGACAATAAAAAGAGAAGAAAAAGTAAAGAGAGCTTAAAATACTGAGAATGCGCGGCGTACAGGAGGAGATCATTTTTGGCCAATAACTGTTCTATGTTTTGTCTTGGATTTTTGTATATAATACATGTACTGTCTCCCCCGTCTGAGTTTGTGTGTACGTGATGCATGAATCTACGTCATCCCTCTGCCTGTGTTTCCGTGTTGCTTAACCCCTGTTGTTCTGCGTTGTACGCGCACTGAATGGCCCATTATTGTACACGTCTCTCATACGTGTACCGAATGGACCACTTAGAGTGCGGTCTCTCTCTCTCTCTCTCTCTCTCTCTCTCTCTCTCTCTCTCTCTCTCTCTCTCTCTCCCTCTCTCCCTCTCTTCCTCTCTTCCTCTCTCTCTCTCTCTCTCTCTCTCTCTCTCTCTCCCTCTCTCCCTCTCTCCCTCTCTTCCTCTCTTCCTCTCTCTCTCTCTCTCTCTCTCTCTCTCTCTCTCTCTCTCTCTCTCTCTCTCTCTCTCCAAAAAGCCCCCTGTTTCCTCTTTTCGTGTCTGGTGACGTTGTGCCCCTCCCGGCACAACACCTAATTGGGTCTCCTCGAACACAAAGGTGTTTGGAAAAATTGACAGGAACTAAAACGACTGTAACTTGCCATATTACTACCTCTCCTTTCTGCAAAACAATAGAACCCGAGTTGGTCATGAAAGAAAGGACGGGTCAGACGACTAACGTCCCCTAATCTGGCCTTTATAGGGGGACTATAACGTCAATGGCCTCCTGTTTCTCAGTTCGCTAAAAATGCAATTCCCAATGCACAGATTACTTCGCTCCTCTGCACTAAAGGGTGTATGTCCAGAGTACCCCACTTCTCCCGAGCGACCCCAGCTCCCTGTCCAAAACGTCCCCGTTTCCCCCGATTAACCCCAGCTTCAGGTCATCTACCCACGAAACGTAATTGATGACCTTGATTAACGGTCATTTCCCAGGAAAGCCATGTTTTACGTCCACCCCCTCCCCCTTCTTCATGACGATAACGCCCCACTTACAAGAGTTAGCCGACCCCGAAGGGAGATGTAAGATTGTCGATGCTTGGGTTAAAAGGGAAGGGCGAGTCTCTACATAAGGACTCGACTTTGAGTTTGCTATAATACACTGTGTATAAAAGTCCAATTTCTCTCCACGTACGTCACGAATGAGCGCCGAACAGGGTTATGAATTCCATAGCAATGCACTCCTACAGACTCCATAAATGACGACTTCTGACTGTGACCGATGAACTTATCCCCCACCTACATAGGATTGGGGACGGAATTGAGATGTATAAATGTCTTCTCCTGCCAGTTTTTCTAAAACTTGTTTTCTACTCATTTAAAGATATAATAACCGGAGGAGAGGAGCTGGACGTGACGCACAGCCTGGCCACAGATCATGAAGCACATGTGACCGCAACCAAAGGTGGAGCCGCAGAGCAACGAGACGCGGGACGAGGCACCACTCTCAAACTCGGCAGATGAAAGAATGAAGGGCTACCTTGAAGCCCTCGACTTGCTGACCCACTCGTGCCTGAAGTCCCCGTCCCCTTTTGAGTCCGACTGATGGGCCTGCCTGCTCATTGTCTTTTGCTCCCTTGGTCTCTTGGTGTATTCGAAGATCTGGCCCCACTCCGCCCTCTCTTCCCTCGATTATTCAACAAACTCTTTCATATAAACTTTTTGACTATGGAATGGGATTTTGCCACGGAAAAAGAAAGACACGCAGGTGCCCAGCATGAGGCACCCCTAAGAAAATGAGTTAGGAAACAGGACTGTGATCTAACAGCAGAGGACTGATCGCACCCTGCAACGCGTAAGGATGATTCCGAGCTGGACTTATAGCTCCACCGCCGGTGCTCAAAAGCGCCAACGAAAAGAAAACGGACTACCAGAGTCTACCAGTGGTGGCTCGTCATTGAAAAAGACATTTTCACTAAGACCCCCTCTTCCTGAACTTTCTACCCACCCCTTGACTAGCTGTTTACATTGAATTGCATTCCTCCCTCAATTTTATTGCTTACAAAAATGTTTCGTCCGTCACCCATGTATCTAGCTCTCCAAAGTACTGATAAGACCCGAAGGTATCAGATTACTCTTAATTAATGTCATCAGAGAAAAAGTCTGAACTTGATGCTGTAATGTTTCGGAACCTCTTTTCTTGACTCCGACTAAAAAATTATGCCGATCCCTAGGATTGTATGAAGAACCCAACAAATGTAAATTAACATGTAGTGCATTCTGCCTATCGCATTAACTATGTAGAAACTGAACTTGCTTATGTAAAAAAGCGGCGACTGTTGAAAATGGCAATGTGTATGTACATAAGCGGCGTTCATTTTGTGTTCACTGTACCCCTGTTGTAAGCAGAACGGATATCGCTAAAACACTGACTGTGTCATCCCGCTAGCATAGACCCATGCACACACGTACACGACAGCCATTTTAGGTATCATGGTCTCCTAGTTCACGATCGATCATCGGCACATTTCCCTGACCCTGCAAGTTTCCCCCATGCACCCTGACGGCCCCCGCTCTCACATGCACGAGTCATGAGCCCTCCCCTCCCGCATGACTCTGTCTCTGAGAATCGCACCCCGCGCCTGACCAACACCTCCTGTCCCTCCATGAATACCCCTCCTGTGATGACCTCTTCCTCTGAACCTAATTGTTTGCACGGACCGCTGGTCATCCCTTAGCCTGAGGATACAGTTTATTGCCCACTACTGTATGCACTCGTCTCTCTTGAAAGAAGCCACTATTGATCATGACCACCCCGCCCCCTGAGATTCGATCAGGCACACACATTCCAATGGAATCAGCAGAACTCTCAGCTGCGTGACAGCCCCCTCCTATTGCATGAAGGATAAGGGCCCCTACTGTAGCCACGTGTTGGAATACCTTCATACTACACAATGTATTGATTGTAATAAAAGGATGCCTGTGTGCCACGAACCTGTGTATAAAAGGCGAAGCCTCAGAGAAACTTGTTAGAGCACCTCCCGAAGACACTATGCGAGTGTCCCAAATGACATGCTCTCCTCTGGAGTAATAAACTCTGTTCTTGTTTTCCTGCCTTCAGCGCCCGTCTCTTTATTTGGTAATCATTCAAGATGGAAACGAAGAGTCGCCCTGCACCAGCAGCCTGGACATTGGGTGCGATATGGGCTGACTTTTCTACAATAGCCAACGAAGAGTTGATCATCCACCAGGAAATATTTTGTGGGGTCAAGGTAGAAGCACAATGCATGTTGAGGGTACAGACGGTGGAGTCTCTGTAGCATTCTAGGCTTCTGTTGCTAAGAGCTTCAGAATGTCATGATGTCAATGGGTCTGTGAAGGCAGTTGAAGCTGAGCCTGCCTCCTGGTTGGAGTATAATGATGGATGGGATCCTTTACAAGGAATAAACCTTGCTTTCACAACAACCTGATGTCCTGTGAATATTTCACCTCATTACATTGGTGACAGAGGATGACTGGATAGTTCATGGAAAGGATCTCAACATCAAACGTAAGCTCACTGCTTGAAGCTTAAGTATCTTCATCTTTATCAGCACAGCATTCCGGGTGAACCCCTCTCTCAAGGTACTGTTTAATGTTTTTGTCTGTTTATGCGGCCACAGGGATTCTGCCTTTTAATGGGTGCCTGCGTCTATTTTGACAAAATTAGGGAGATTTCTCTACCGGGCACTCGCAAGCTCAGGCGGGTGCTTTGGAATGCTTAGATTCGCACTGCTTGTATAATTGCAAAGTAAGGGGAATTTGTTTACTAGTACTCGCAAGGGCAAGCCTGCGCTCTGGACCGTTCTCCCTCAAGGTCCGTTCTCCTTCAGTTCGCCCGCACACCGCCATCTTCTCTTGAAGTTCTGAGGCTCCTGACATCAGTTGCATGCTCCTATGTCGACACGTCGCGTTATGTGGCGGCCATCTTAGGTGTGTGTTGGGCCTCCTAAAGGCTTACAATGCCTCTTGACCTTGCTTGTCAATTCCGTGACATGCACACATTCCTCGTTGTAGTTGCTTAGCAATGGAGACGCTTTCAACGCCACTGCTTTCTTCTTTCTCCTGCATTATGTGTTCATTCTGTGATACGCACACGAACGCTGCTTCATTTGCTTAGGAACGGTGACGCTTCCAGAGCTACTGCTTGCTTCTTTCTCCTGCATTCCGTGTCTGTTCCGTGACACACACACAAGCTTCAATTGTAATTCAAGTTGCTGCAGCCTTGCTAATTTATACATGTTACTTCAATGACACGCTGTTGGACTTGGCCCTTTTCCCTGAGATTTTTCACTTTTCACCCCCCCCCCCCCCCATTAGAGGATATCTGCCCCATGGTAGAGAAATGTATAGGCCATGTGTGGTGTGAGATGCAGTGACACATGCTGCTCAATGGCTTGCGCAGATATATTTGTGCTGTTGTGGAGAAATGTCACTTTTAAAATGGACGCCATTTCTGTGGGCCTGCCTCCCCTGGGGTTGCCAGTCTAGTTGTTTGTTTCCCAGCACCCCTAGCTTTTGGAGGGAAACCTGGCAGACAGGGTGCTGGACACCTCCCTTTAGACCAGCTAGAACCAGTTTCTCCAGACTCTTCTAGAAGCTTCTGGCACTGTCTGGTAGGTGGGGTGAGGGGTGTATAAACAGGGGGGCTGTGCCACCATGTGCTCACTCAGAGCATGGACCTGAGAAAGAGGGGACCCTCTGTCAGGAGGTACCGCCACCTGGGCCTTTGTGCTGGCTCCTGTGCCCAGCTGTAACCTCTCTGCTGTCCACAGGGCTAGTGAGAGCCCCACTGCTGGAGTAAAGGTTGCTGTATCAGGAGGAGTGCCACGTCACAGAGGAGGATGGTTCCTAGGACCTACACCCCTGTTCTGATGAGTGCCCACTGACTGCTGACCTTGCCCAGTAGTGCCTGTTGCCTTGCTACCCAGCACCTGGAAAGGAAGAGCGCCGTATCTGTGCTGCCCAGGAGAAGGAAGGAGCACTAAACTGGACTGGCCCGTACTACCAGGCGGTGAGGAGCGCTTTCTTGAGTCCCTGAGGCTGCTGCTGGGACCTAGCTCCTTGTGAGCGCTCCATGTGGATTGCCTGTAACCCCCTGCCTGCACTCTAGCGCGGTACTGCCGCAGCTCTATATGCATATGGCCAGTGAGGAGAGAGGAGCGTGGGCGTTAGGACCTTAGGTGGAACCCTTAATCTGTGGCAGCTATCTAGCACCTCATGAGCACTATATTCTAATTGCAGGTGAGGAGTGCTGGTTAGTGGAACCTACAGCGGGAGCCTACCCCGCACTATTGCCGCCCCCGCACCTGGCGCTTTATGCTTAATTGAACCAGCGGGAGCCGACCCCGCGGTCCTTATGGTCATTTCGCAGGAGCCTACCCTGCATGTCAAGAATGCCGCGGCCCGAGAGCAAGAGGCGAGGCACCAAGCGCAGCAAGAGCAGGTGCCCACCCTGTCTTTTGCCTTAAACTAAGTGGGTGCCCACCCCGCATGTGTGCCTTGACTGCAAAGGGAGCCTACCCCTCATCGTGCAATAGATAAGCTGGCGAGAATTACCGCCGCCGTCGAAGAACACTGAGGGCCACCGCACTGCCTGCGGTGACCTGGAAGCTCAAGCCTGGTTTTGGGCGGGGCTAGTGGAGCCAGAATGGGGAAGCTGATAGGAGGACGGGAGCCTACCCTGCCTTCCCCAGTGAGAAAGTGCCGCGAGAGACTCGCGGGGCTCCCAGGTGGAAGGGAGAGCCCCGCGTGTGGTCTGTGAAGTTCCGGGCCCTTGTTTTATTGTTTACGTGTTTATTTTTATGTTTTACATAGTACTTATGGTCTATGTTTCTTTTATGAGGCTTAACTCTTCTTTCCTTCCTGTTTTGTTTGGAAAGAAAGGGGATGTGTTATATTATGTTTGGCCTCTGTTTTTATGTTGGCTCGCAGTGGCTTGCGGTCTTGCCTGGGGTCGAGGACATGCTGCACTTCTTTCTCTCGAGCCCAGGGTTCCGCGATTCAGCCGTTAGAGAGGCAGTTTCCCGGTTGAGCTGGTCGGTTTGTATTCGTTCGAGCTTATGGAATAAAAGTCTACTTTTAACTTACGGAGGAATCCATCATTTATTTGTTACAACATGCCTTATGGGCTACTAGTCCCATGCTCTGTGGGATACGGTTATCCAGATGCTAGCAACAGTTCTAGAGAAGACCCGAGCCAAACTCTCCCAGGTTTTTGCAGATAGGAGGGATGCAGTAAAGTTGGACACCACTGACTCACTGGGCAGAGCGGTTTTGTCGACGGTGACCTTATGGCACCATGCCTGGTTGAGGACTACTGACTTTTCTGTGGATGTCCATACAACACTTGTAGACATGCCCTTGGATGGCTCCTTTCTCTTTGGAGACCAGGAGGATTCAGCACTGAAGCACTTTATAGATAGCAGGGCTACAGCCAGGTCCTTTGTGCTTCCCATGGCCCCTTGTCACGCCCAATCCACCTTTCGTGGACATGGAAGGGACTTCCAGCCATGTCTATATCCTCTCAGATACCCCAGCATGCAAGCTTCTCAGCCTTTGCGTGGCCAAGGATGTGGCACCCACAGACTATGTGGGTCGGGCAGCCAGAGGTCAGGCCAGTCTACTACTCTTTTGGCAGCCGTAGCATCCAAACCCTTATAGTCTGCCCTCTTACCATCATGAGTAACCAGTGGGGAGGCAGGATCTGCTTTCACCTGCCCCACTGGCAGTCTATAATATCAGATGGGTGGGTTTTGCAGATCGTCCAAAGGGGCTATTCCCTCCCTTTCGTGACTACATCTCCCTCCATGCCACCTACTTATGATAGGCTGATGGAGGACCACCTATTCCTTTTCCTCCAGGAAGGGATGTATCTCTTGGGCAAGGGAGCCATAGAGAGGGTGCAGACACCAGACGTAGGTAGTGGTTGCTATTCCTATTACTTCCTGATGCACGAAAAGGACAGAGACCTTTGTCCTATCCTTGACCTGCGCCCTCTCAATTATTTTCTACAAGAAGGAGAAATTCAAAATGCTCACGCTTGTTTCAGGTCCTGTTTAACTCAGACCCAGGAGACTGGATGGTGGCATTGGACTTGCATGACACATACTTTCACATCCCCGTTCTGCCTGCCCTCAGGTGTTACTTGCAGTTCACGGTAGGTCACAAGCACTTTCAATTCATTGTGCTGCCCCTTGGCCTTACCAGTGCCTCTCAGGTGTTCACAGAGAGGATGGTGGTGTGTGCAGATCTTCTGCGGAGATCGGGGTGCCAGTCTTCCCCTAACTCGACGATTGGCTGTTGAAGGCAGGTTCTCCCCAGGTTGTCGTCTCCCAACTCCTGACTATGGCAGACCTCCTGCACTCGCTGGGGTTCACTATCAACATGCTGAAGACACACCTGACTCCCCCTCGGACTCTTGCTTTAATTTCAGGCTTATCCTCCTGAATGGCAAGTCTAGGATATTGATACCGATGTTCCAGCCACTATTCTTTTTTTTTAAGCTGTCCTTTTTTTTATTTTTATTAATTTGTTTATTTGCATTTTCATCAAAGAAAACCAAACATAAACATAGCAAACTGACATCACAGAGCGTTTGCAAATAATATCTCCTTAGCATAAAAAACACCTTCACTCCCACCACAGATTCACAGCGCAGCAGTAAGTCCCTTATCACCCCGTCACCCCTGCTAAGATGCGCCTGGCGCACAAACCAAGGTGCAGCGTGAGCGAATTACCCATCTTCATCTCTTAGGCACGCGGCCCACTTCCCTGCACCTCGTGATACAGCCTCACATATACCTGGCAGGCCTTAGTGTGCAATATCTGACAGTGTAGGCACCTAGGTCATATTCCCTAAGTAATCAGTCTCAGGGTCCCCTCCCGTTCCGTTCTCCTCCTCTTCCTCAGCATCTACCTGTGGCATGTGCCGCTCCATAAAACAGGCCCAGAAGTTTTTCGGCCTGTTCCTTGATGTTCCAGCCACTATTCTGGATTACAGTGAGACTGACTCTGAGGCTGCTGTGACCCATGGCCTCTTGTATCCTGCTGGTTACCTATGCCCACTGGCATATGTGGGATCTGCAGTGGGACTTGAAATTCCAGTGGGCGGAGCATCAGGAAAATCTTTCCATCATGGTATATATCCCTTAGGGAACTGCAAAGGACCTGCAATGGTGGCTAACGAAATGCGATTGGGTCTGTGGCAGACCCTTCTCCCTTCCCCAACCAGATCTGAACGTGGTGACAGATTAATCACTCCTTAGATTGGCCAGCCACCTGGGAGAGGTGGAGATCCGTGGCCTCTGGTCTCCGGTGGAATCTGAACTCCACATGAACCTTTTAGAGCTTCGGGCGATAAGGCTGGCATTGAAAGCCTTTCTTCCCTCCATCAAGAAATGGCTAGTGCATGTGTTCACGGACAACTCCACCGCCATGTGATACTTCAACAAACAGGGCGGGCTGTGGTTGTGGACTCTTTGTCAGGAGGCCCTGCATCTTTGGACATGGCTGGAATGTCAGCGCATATCCCTGGTGGTTGAACACCTGGAGGGCTCTCTAAACGCAGCATGGACGAACTCAGCCGACAATCCCAAATGGCGCCTCCATCTGAATGTGGTGCATGGTCTCTTTTAGCAGTGGTGAGAGCCTTGTTTAGATCTGTTTGCCATGGATGAGAATGTGCAATGTCAGCAGTTCTACACACAGGAGTTTCCAAGGCAGCGCTCGCTCAGAGAAGCTTTTGGTCTCGAGTGGAGCTCAGACCTCCTGTAAGCCTTTTCGCCCAAACCACTCCTGCCTGGATTTCTCATGAAGATCAGGAATGACCGAGCACAAGTTATCCTTGTCACTCCAGACTGGCCACAGAGAGTCTGGTATCCTAAGCTGTTGAGAATGGCCATTGGTTCTCCAATCAGGCTACCCCTTTGAGAGGATATTTCTGTCGCAACAGCAGAGGAGAGTCCCCAACCGAACCTGTCAATGCTCTGACTTATTGCGCAGAGATTCAGTGGTGACAGTTGACAGCATTTGACCTTCCTCCTGAAATCTATATTGTCATCTTGGCAGCCAGGCGTCCCTCCACTAAGATGGTATATGCCTGCAGATGGAACAAGTGTGTGGCATGGTACACAGCAAAGGCTGTGGATCCCCTTTCTGCCACTCTTTCGGAGGTTCTCCTAAAAACCAATAAAAATGGATTCAGTAAACAGGAACGTGAAGGCAGAGAGTTTGGGGATGACCCTATTGGAAGGGCCAAGTCCAACAATGACACATTTTTGAATAACCAGTGGTTTGTGTCTCACCCTGACTAGCTTCTTTTTATGGAAGCATTGGGGAGCTGGCACTGCTTGGAAGGCGGAGATGTGCGAGGAAGTGCACTCACCTTTCTCCTATTGTATTGATTGGGTGTAGGGTCAGAGTTCGAATAGTACGAATGAACTACTGAAAATTAAACACTTTCCTCAACCGGTGTAGGTCTGGGTTTAATGTAGTTAATCTGAATGAATGTGTGTTAGCAGTTAGAGTAGTTCATATGAACTCCTCAGAGTTATACACTTTGTACAGTGGGTGTATGTTTGAAATTAGAATATTGAATATGAACACCCAAAATTAAAAATTTTCCCCATTCGGTGTGAGGTTGGAGTTACAGAAGTAAACACTTTCCCAGTTGCTTTAGGGTTGGAAAAGTAAATCTGAACTCCCCAAAAATAAACCCTTTGCCAAATGTGTATAGAGTTTGTGGTAGAATACTAAATCTGAACTTGTCCTAAACAGGGATTTTCCTAGATTCAGTAAAGAAGAGTTGAAAACTATTAAAGAAAATGAGGAGTATATAACATACATTCTCTTAAAGAGACTGTTAGTTATAGATTCCTTACCTTCGAATTACCCCCAAGCGTCAGACTGGATCCGGAGAATGTTTTCTTAACAGTGCCCCTGCACATCTGTAGGTGGCGTCAGTCAACTCTGCGTCTGTCGTCAGCGCCGTGGTCGCCGAGAAGACGTTGCAGTGCCTACATAGACACTGCCCCTGCTCTGAAGTCTTTTCTGACATGCCTTTCCACGCCAGAAGTGCAGAGCCGTGAAAGACACTGACCACTGGTGCGCCACAACTGGGGCTCTATAAGGGAGTCCCTACCCCTAGAAGTCAGTTCGCAGAGCGCGGAGGATGGGTGGGGCAGTAAGGAATCTATAATTAAGATATGTCTCTTACAGATACATCCTTACCTAAGGTAAGTTACTTGTTCATCTGAAAGAGACTGTCAGTTATAGATTCCATACCTTAGAATAGAAACCCCAGCAATCCCAACCCCAGAGGCGGGTCTGCAAACTAAGTTCATACCAGAAAATCCTGGAGGACCGCAAGGGTAAAATAGCCATCCCTCTGGACTTGGCTGTCCAGGCAGTAATGTCTGGTGAACGTGTGCAAGGATGCCCACGTGGCCGCCTGGCAAATGTCAAGAAGTGGAACTCCACATGCTAATGCAGTGGTTGCTGCATTAGCCCTAGTGCAATGAGCATGCAGCCCCACTGGCGGTTTCTTTTTTGCTAAAGTGTAACAGATTTTAATATTAAGGACAACCCATTGAGAGATAGTATGCTTTTGAACAGCCCGACCTTTCTTGGCACCTACAAAGCCAACGAAGAGTTGATCATCCACCCGGAAATCTTTTGTGCGGTCAATGTAGAAGGACAATGCAAGTTTAGGGTCCAGACGGTGGAGTCTCTGTGGCACTCTAGGCTTCTGTTGCTAAGAGCTTCAGAATGTCATGATGTCAATGGGACTGTGAAGGCAGAGGAAACTGAGCCTACCTCCAGGTTGGAGTATAACAGATTTTAATACAAAGGACAACCCTTCAAGAGATAGTATGCTTTTGAACAGCCTGACCTTTCTAGGCACCTACATAGCCAACGAAGAGTTGATCATCCACCAGGAAATATTTTGTGGGGTCAAGGTAGAAGCACAATGCATGTTGAGGGTACAGACGGTGGAGTCTCTGTAGCATTCTAGGCTTCTGTTGCTAAGAGCTTCAGAATGTCATGATGTCAATGGGTCTGTGAAGGCAGTTGAAGCTGAGCTTGCCTCCTGGTTGGAGTATAATGATGGATGGGATCCTTTACAAGGAATAAACCTTGCTTTCACAACAACCTGATGTCCTGTGAATATTTCACCTCATTACATTGGTGACAGAGGATGACTGGATAGTTCATGGAAAGGATCTCAACATCAAACGTAAGCTCACTGCTTGAAGCTTAAGTATCTTCATCTTTATCAGCACAGCATTCCGGGTGAACCCCTCTCTCAAGGTACTGTTTAATGTTTTTGTCTGTTTATGCGGCCACAGGGATTCTGCCTTTTAATGGGTGCCTGCGTCTATTTTGAAAAAATTAGGGAGATTTCTCTACCGGGCACTCGCAAGCTCAGGCGGGTGCTTTGGAATGCTTAGATTCGCACTGCTTGCATAATTGCAAAGTAAGGGGAATTTGTTTACTAGTACTCGCAAGGGCAAGCCTGCGCTCTGGACCGTTCTCCCTCAAGGTCCGTTCTCCTTCAGTTCGCCCGCACACCGCCATCTTCTCTTGAAGTTCTGAGGCTCCTGACATTAGTTGGATGCTCCTATGTCGACACGTCGCGTTATGTGGCGGCCATCTTAGGTGTGTGTTGGGCCTCCTAAAGGCTTACAATGCCTCTTGACCTTGCTTGTCAATTCCGTGACATGCACACATTCCTCGTTGTAGTTGCTTAGCAATGGAGACGCTTTCAACGCCACTGCTTTCTTCTTTCTCCTGCATTATGTGTTCATTCTGTGATACGCACACGAACGCTGCTTCATTTGCTTAGCAACGGTGACGCTTCCAGAGCTACTGCTTGCTTCTTTCTCCTGCATTCCGTGTCTGTTCCGTGACACACACACAAGCTTCAATTGTAATTCAAGTTGCTGCAGCCTTGCTAATTTATACATGTTACTTCAATGACACGCTGTTGGACTTAGCCCTTTTCCCTGAGATTTTTCGCTTTTCACCCCCCCCCATTAGAGGATATCTGCCCCATGGTAGAGAAATGTATAGGCCATGTGTGGTGTGAGATGCAGTGACACATGCTGCTCAATGGCTTGCGCAGATATATTTGTGCTGTTGTGGAGAAATGTCACTTTTAAAATGGACGCCATTTCTGTCGGCCTGCCTCCCCTGGGGTTTCCAGTCTAGTTGTTTGTTTCCCAGCACCCCTAGCTTTTGGAGGGAAACCTGGCAGACAGGGTGCTGGACACCTCCCTTTAGACCAGCTAGAACCAGTTTCTCCAGACTCTTCTAGAAGCTTCTGGCACTGTCTGGTAGGTGGGGTGAGGGGTGTATAAACAGGGGGGCTGTGCCACCATGTGCTCACTCAGAGCATGGACCTGAGAAAGAGGGGACCCTCTGTCAGGAGGTACCGCCACCTGGGCCTTTGTGCTGGCTCCTGTGCCCAGCTGTAACCTCTCTGCTGTCCACAGGGCTAGTGAGAGCCCCACTGCTTGAGTAAAGGTTGCTGTATCAGGAGGAGTGCCACGTCACAGAGGAGGATGGTTCCTAGGACCTACACCCCTGTTCTGATGAGTGCCCACTGACTGCTGACCTTGCCCAGTAGTGCCTGTTGCCTTGCTACCCAGCACCTGGAAAGGAAGAGCGCTGTATCTGTGCTGCCCAGGAGAAGGAAGGAGCACTAAACTGGACTGGCCCGTACTACCAGACGGTGAGGAGCGCTTTCTTGAGTCCCTGAGGCTGCTGCTGGGACCTAGCTCCTTGTGAGCGCTCCATGTGGATTGCCTGTAACCCCCTGCCTGCACTCTAGCGCGGTACTGCCGCAGCTCTATATGCATATGGCCAGTGAGGAGAGAGGAGCGTGGGCGTTAGGACCTTAGGTGGAACCCTTAATCTGTGGCAGCTATCTAGCACCTCGTGAGCGCTATATTCTAATCGCTGGTGAGGAGTGCTGGTTAGTGGAACCTACAGCGGGAGCCTACCCCGCACTATTGCCGCCCCCGCACCTGGCGCTTTATGCTTAATTGAACCAGCGGGAGCCGACCCCGTGGTCCTTATGGTCATTTCGCAGGAGCCTACCCTGCATGTCAAGAATGCCGCGGCCCGAAAGCAAGAGGCGAGGCACCAAGCGCAGCAAGAGCAGGTGCCCACCCTGTCTTTTGCCTTAAACTAAGTGGGTGCCCACCCCGCGTGTGTGCCTTGACTGCAAAGGGAGCCTACCGATCATAGTGCAATAGATAAGCTGGCGAGAATTACCGCCGCCGTCGAAGAACACTGAGGGCCACCGCACTGCCTGCGGTGACCTGGAAGCTCAAGCCTGGTTTTGGGCGGGGCTAGTGGAGCCAGAATGGGGAAGCTGATAGGAGGACGGGAGCCTACCCTGCCTTCCCCAGCGAGAAAGTGCCGCGAGAGACTCGGGGGGCTCCCAGGTAGAAGGGAGAGCCCCGCGTGTGGTCTGTGAAGTTCCGGGCCCCCCAGGAGCGGGACCCGGGTGAAGAGCGAGGAGAGCCACCAGGAAGGTGTTGCTGCTGGCGGGGCTCCCGTGTGGGAAAGAGAAGCCCTGCACCTGCCGCCCAACCTGCAGCAGACTGGAGAGAGAGACGGTGAGTGCGGGCTGGGTGCCGAGACAGAAGGGGGGGGCGGCCGAGGTACAGGATCTGTACCTGAGGCCCCCGGAGCCAAGCGAGTGCCTGCACCAGCCTCTGGCCTCACCGCTGCCCCGCGGAAGCGGGCGACTGCAACGGTGGGCATCTTGAACTAACGAGTCCCACTAGGGGGACTCCAACATGGGGAAAGGGGGGCTCACCTTAAGCACAGAAGTGTCCATACCCAGTTTGGGACCCCCAGCGACGCTGCGGTTGCGGGCCAGTGCCACAATGGGGCATTGTTGATGTGAGAGTCCCAGAAGAGGGGCTCCTCAGGCGCTGTGGCACCAAAGGCTGAACTACCACATGGGGGGCAGTGGTAGTGTGTGCAGCTTGCCCCTAAGGCCTTTACCCTGCTGATTTGAGGCCTAATGTATTAATGTTTCCAGGCCTACTGTGATTTGTACCAATGTGAGGCTGAGGATTACGCTGAATGTCCGGGAATGATGTCCTAAATTTATGCCTCATGCAGTGGTGCATAGTGTCATGTCACGTTCCCACATTAGTATGCCTAATGCCTTTATGCTGGAAATTACTACTGTGATGCCTAGGTCATAAGGGACGTATGCTACTGAGGTATGCCTCATGGGTTGCTCATGCTTTTATTCTAATGCTAATGTTTTTCCCCTAAGGTACACTGCTGGCTCTGCACAATGTGCTTATACCTGATAGGAGGGGTTTTAGCCCCTGCGGATGATTTATGAAGTTGATGCACCCGTGTTAATCAGGATGCCCCGCTGTAACCCTGCTTATGCCTTTTTGAATTTATGCATAATGGACTTCTACCGGATCTAAGGTGACCTATGCTTATTCTTATGCATAGTGTGATGGTATGCCTAAGGTTGCATTTTATGCCAATGCCCTCATGATTACGCATTTTGTATTTCTATGCCTAATGTGCATGCCTAAGATCCTGTTATGCCGTTGCAGATGTTCCAGCCTACCGCTCTATGTTCATGACAATGTTTATCCCTTAAGGCTGACTACTGATGGGGTTGCGTTCCAAGTTAATGCGTTCTTTCCCCAAGGCCGGACGCCGTCATTACGCCTAAAGTGAGGCCTCCTGGCCTGCAAGCCTTTTTTTTCTTTTCAGGTCTGATGCCGACTGTGACCATGCCTACTGGGATGCGATGGGGGTATACCTTATGTTCACATGTTTGTGCCCACTCTTGTGCTAAGTTCAATATTCTATCCGTAGGTACGGACTGTTTACAATTGTTAATGCTGATGGACTGTACATTTATTCTTGGTTTCCAGTGATGGTTCTGGCAGCGGTTCAATCGGACCTGCCCTGTATATAATCCCCTGTAAATATTGACTTGGCGCCAGATGGCACAGTGTAGAGAATTTTGTGATCATCCTGTGTTTACATAATACACAAGTTATTTTTCACCTAATCTGGTGTGGAGTCTCTTTTTGTAGTGCGCCTTGTGTGTTGCCTGTGTGTGCTGCGCGGATGCTTTACAAGTTTAGCCTACAAGCTTCGCACCACGCTACCCCATTTCTAACACACGCACACTCACTTCAAGACATCCTGTGTTTTATCTTTAACAGTACAATCTTTGTGGGTGACTTCAGTGACACACACACTTACCTTCAAAGGAATTTTAGCATTTCACATGTATTGTGTGTCATTTTTTTAGCAGACGCACACATTCTCTTATCGTTTACCAAGTAAAGTTTTGTTTTACATGCGTGCATCAGTGACATGCACACTTTGCTTCTAATTTCAATTCTTATTTTAACATTTACACTAATTTATTGGCATTCATCAAATGTTTCCTTTTAATTATTCTTCCACCAAAATGCAAAATGTTACTGCGCCTCCCTTCTTTTTGTCATCCCCTGGTGATCCAACTATTATATGGCAAAAGTGGCGCAAAGTCTTTGAAAGGTATGCCAGAGTGTGTGGCTTCTCCCTAATTGCTGAAAGGAAAACGGCCTTACTAATACATTGTCTAGGGTCTTAGGGCTAAGCGGTTTTTGATCATTTACCCGAGATTCATGATTGTGATTGCAATGAGTTTGAAATTTGTATAGCTAAATTGGACAAACACTATTTACCCAAAGTCAGTACTATTCTCGAAAGGTACCATTTTGGTCGTAGGAGCCAATTAGAAGATGAGTCTATAGCGAACTATATAACTAGTTTGAGGAAATTAGCTTCAACATGTAAATTCGGCTCCACCCTTGATGAGAGAATTAGGGACCAATTTATGTTGGGGTGCAACATTGAACTTGTAAGAGAGGAACTCTGGCAGAAGGATGAAGCTTCCCTTGAGGAGGTTTTTTATTATTGCGAAAAGGATTGAACATTCTATCAAATGTGTGGAAGTCATAAAAAAGGAAGGTGACAAGAAGGATTCAGTTCATGTTGTCAAACAACCTCTAAAGGTACAAAAGGAACATGAGAAATAGAAAACTAATTTTGAAAAAACGGAAAAGTCTGGCATTTTTCAAGCTGGATATTTTCGTTGTGGGAAAGTTTGTCATTTGGCCAATGACAAACTGTGTCCAGCTAGTAAATTCACCTGCAGTAACTATAAAAGAGAGGTCATTTTACTGTGGTCTGTAAAGGCAAAACATTTAAAGGAAGGGTAAATGAAATTAATGATGAAGTAGCTTATTCAAATGATCCATATTCTTGTGTAGAGTGTGGGCAGATATTACTGCAAGTTACTGAAAATGTGGAGAGCAGGTGCAGTCCAATTGATGAAATCTTTGTCGAAGGTGAAAAAACCAATGTTCTTTTTGATTTGGGTGCCAAGATCACCATAATTTCTAAAGAATTTTACTTCGGAGTTGAGACGGTAGGCAGCAGCGACCGCGACACGCTTCCTCTTCGTTCCGGCACTCTTCTCTCTATGCGGTGCAGTGCGACAACTAAAGCTGCGACACCCTTGTACAGAAGTGCGACGGCAGCAGCAGCCACGGCGACACGCTTCTTCTTCGTTGATCCGCGCTTCCAGCTCCTTGTGACACGCAGTTCCTCAGAAGGCCCAACACAGCAGCAGGCACTTCAAAAAGAACTCTGGGGAGCTGGGGGTTGAAGTCTGTTGTCCCTGAGACTTCAGCAGGAGGCAAGCTCTTTTCCAAGCCCTTGGAGACCCTTCACAAGTTGAAAGCAAAGTACACAGAGTTCCTTTCTCCATCCTTTGGCAGTAAGGCAACCACTAAATGTCAATGCCCTAAGCTGCACTTCAACTTAGTAATAGTCTCTCCTCAGTTATTTCAGGTTCCTCTCCTTAGCAGAGGTTTCTTCTTGTAGTCCAAAAGTGATCTAATTTCTTGGGATCAGGGTCCCAATATTTATACCCCAAAATCCTTTGTCCTCTGAGGGCAGAGGGGTCTTTGCCCAGTCCAAACCAGTTCTAGAGCACTCTGTTTATATGACTCCTTCTTTCCTTTCACAGTGCAGGGCAGAAACATCAGACGCCCCACAGGAGGTGGAGCAAGCTTTGTGGCGGGAAAGCACAGCCCTGGAGCTCTTTGTTGACATGATCCCTTCTCTCCTTTCACAGTGCATGGCAGAGACATCAGATGCACCACAGGGGGTGGCGCCAGCACTGTGGGGGGCAGGCACATTCCTATTCAGGTCCCAGGTGCAACTCCTCCCTCCCATCTAGATGCAGATCTCTCTATTCACCACTGGGCTGACTCATTCTGTCTCTTGGAATCCCCCAGCCCTGTCACTCAAAAACACCAGACAAGGAATACACAACCTAGCAGAGGCAGGCTTTGATAATTAGACAAGAAAATACCTGCTTTCTAAAAGTGGTATTTTCAAACACAGAATGTTAAAACCAACTTCACTAAAAGATGTATTTTATCATTCTGAGTTCAGGCATACTAAACTCGAATTTCTACCATGTTCCCTGAGTCAGTTAGAATTATAAAATGTAATAATCTAACTGCCCATTCTGGCCTATGGGGAACAGGTAGCCTTGCAATAGTGAAAAATGAAAATGGTTGTAATTCACTATTAGGACATGTCACACACACACCAGGGCTTGTCCTACCTTATACTTACAATGCACCCTGCCCTTGGGCCTACCATTGGGGTGTGTGATATGAAGAAAATGGAAGGTTTAGAGACTGGCAAGTTGGTGCATGTGCCCAGTCAGCATGGCAGTACAAGACTGCACATAGGCTCTGCAATGCCAGACCTTAGACATACATTTACAGGCTGCTTCAGTGGCTGGCACAACCAGTGCTGCAAGCTCACTAGCAGCATTTGGTTTACAAGCCCTGGGTACTCCTGGTGCACTGTACTAGGGTCTGACAAGTAAACCAAACCAGTCAATTATGGAATCACAAATTCATACATCAATTGACAATAGGGAGAGCTAATGCACTTTAGCACTTATCAGCAGTGGTAAAGTGCCCAGAGTCATAAAACCAACAAAAACAGGTCAGACAAAATACAGGAGGAAGGCAAAAAGTTCAGGGATGACCCTGCAAAAAGGGCCAAGTCCAACAGTCTGCTTCTCCAAAACACAATGGAATCTTGTCTTCTATTATGAATCTTTTGGAAAAAACTACGGACAGCTCAGATCATATCTTGGACATATTATCTGTAATTGTGAAAGAACTCCCTGTGAAATCTGAAGAGATGTTTGTACCATTTGGTGAGCAATCTGTCTAAGAAAATTTGATCTAAAAGAAGGATGTTGGTTTATAAGTTGGCTGTCCCACCTAAAAATTTTTAACACATAAGAAGAAACCAATTTCAGATACAGATTTATCCTTATTGGAGCTTCTGTTTACGGAAAAAGATTCAGAAAAAGATTCATATGACAAAGCTTAGAAAAGTAAAATTCCCTACCGAAACTCATACTAATTTGGACACAATAGACCTAGGAGATGGGGTTCAGAATATTGCTAACGAGATTCCACAACCAACAGATGCGCACAAGAATCCTGGTGTTCCAATGCCATCGAAGGAATTTGCGCTAACAATCAAAAAGATTCTTCTTCTTTAATTAACCAGGCTGAAAAGATGTCAGCTGGTCTGAAGAGCTCTGTAACAAATGTTCATTTATCCTGGGACTCGAATGTCTCAAAAGTAGAAAAAGTACCCCTATTGGTTATGTTGAACCCGATTACTTCTGACTTTGTGCCCCAGGGATGGTTTGATATTTTGGAAAATTGTCCCCAACATCCTCAAACTTACCAATCAAATATGCATGGGAGAAGGGAGCACAATACATTTTTGGATTTTATTGCTCTATTTGAGGATGACTCTTTTTATTTAAATCTATCTCTTTTGTTGAGTCTTTTGGTTCAGGTTGATCAACTCAAGTTGGTAAGGAGTAGTGACCTGGAATTGATAGCACTCTTAGGCTCACGTCTAGAAAAGAAAACTATGGTTACATTTAAGTCACTGATGAGCAAATTTGATATTGAACAACTGTGAGTTTTTTATGGCACAAGGAATTGATATTGTTCCCTCCTCTCTTAATAATAGGGTGTTGCCTGTAGGTGGGAATCATTATTTGTTAAATATTCGTTCCGTTGAAGAATGTACCCCGTCACAGGAAGAGATGGCCACTAATGCAATATGAACATCAGTCTCCTGTAAAGCGGGGACCAGGGTGGTCTCTTGTAATGAAAACAAATCTGGCATGACGTGAAAAAACAATGATGTTTCTCAATGGACATGGTTATCAGTAATCTGAAACTTGGTTACTATAAATCTGGAGGTAGTTTGTTTGCAAGAAACTTGGGCCCCTAATACTTTTGAGGTTGAACATCACTATGAGATTAGATGTCCTGCTAACAGGTCAAAGAGAGGCCATGCTAGTCGTGGTGTAGCAACATTATTGCCCACAAATTTCACTTGGTGTATTTTCTAGGTGTATTGTCATCAATCGAACTTACTACAGTGTATTGTATTTCCGGAGCAGATAGTAGGTTATATTCTGCCAGACCAACTATTTGTTAAGCAAGTTTTTTCATTATATAAACATGATTATGAGGAAAGCAGGCATGTAAACGGTCCTATTAGTGGGGGATTTTAATACTACCATGTCAAACTATATACTTACTATATTTGCGGATAAAGAACAGGAAGAGGCTGTTAATATACCGCCCCTGTTCCCTGCTAGTAAGGTAAATAAAAGAGGAACACTTCTTCTTGAGGCATGCAGGGAACATGAACTATTTATCCTATTATTCAGAGACCTCGGTATTACTGTCACTTTGCTGCTTTTCTTCAATTTGTTTCTTATGTTTTGCGGTTTATCCAATGACACAACACTCACTGTGACACTGTCTATGAATGCGTGTTGCTCTATAAAATTCTTTAATACTCTAATTGTACAAACATAGCTGATTTTAGTATTTTATTTCAAATAGAACAATGCACAACAATGAAAGTAACTGGATTTCTAGGAAACCACTTAGCAAATTTTGTGTAATGTCTATTCAAATAAAGCACAAGAACATTTTCCAGATAGATTTTGGAATATAAATGAGTAAGGCATTTATGGAATAAATGAAATATTAAGGCATTTAGCATGTATTTTCAGTTATATCTAATTACAATTTGCTGAAAGCATTCCGTTTTTACTTTCCGCGAGCCCGTGAATGTGGTTGCCTAGCGCGCAGTGGTGCGGCTCCTGGGCGTGTGTTAAGAGGTCTCCTGACATTCCTTATGGGGCTTGGCTCCTCGCTGCTTTCTTCAGAACTTGAGCTCATGGTATCTGAGCCGGTTGCTCCTAAGGGCCGCTCCTGCACTGCTCCGTGCCTGCATATGATCCGCCCCTCTTGGCAATGGCGTCTGTTTAACGATCTCAGTGTTTCATTGATTGGCGCTTCGGCCATACACTCGGCAGCTGCCTTGTTACAGGAACACATAAGCTTGTCGCAAATACTTGTGGCCATGCCTATGAAAAACACATATGAGAACTGGTTACAGCAGTGCAATAAATATTTGTATTTACATGTGAAAGTAGCTACTTTTACTATGCATGTTTAATGGTTACTCAAGGTGAAAACTAGCTGCATAACAGTGTATTTCTTGAGCCAGGGTCCATTTAGGAAAGGGGTAGCATCCATCAACCTAGCCATAGCAAGGGTATGATCAAAATGAAGGGATATAATTCTCCAACTTTGTGGTCACAAATGATAAAGACAACACATCAGGGGGCAGGTTTACAAGCCCCCTGCGCAACTTTTGCGTCACTTTTCCCATGTTGAACGTGACGCAAAAGTGGCGCAAGGGGCTTGTAAATCTACCCCCAGGTGTTGGCCCAACTTTGCATAAGCACCAAAAGTCAATGTAAAAGGTAAAGTACTTCAGAGAATTCTTCTTTGGACTTAACTCCAGTAATCCAAGTTTTGGTGTAAAGCATTTTTTTTCTGTGCCATATATGGCAAATTTGTACTGGAAAAACAAAATTTTTTGAGTGTTGCAACACAGTTTAAGTTCAACAACAATTCAAGCCCTAGTGGTTTTCTATTTAGATGGAGGCACCACCATGATCAAAGGCATCCCAGAGGCCATCCATGCCCCCTGAAAGGCATCTTTCATGCAGCAGCATAGCTCATCATGGGGCTGAAGAAACATGACCCTTGTGCTAAGCAATCAAGAAGTCTCCCCTCTTCAATATCAGCTGCTTTACTTACAAGACAATATACACAAAAATTCGTGGCTAACTGGCTAAACGAAGTCAAAGCCAGTCAAAGAGCTCAAACGTCAGCAAATTAGACACTAGAAACTGCAGTAAGGAGTAAACAAGTCTTTTCGGCCTCAGCCTCCTTGATCTGTAACAACATCAGTACAGCAGCAATCCTCCTACAATTCAGAAAGTAAGTGCACGCTCAGCTCTCCAAGAAGCACTATCTCAGATAGTTCTCATCCCTTCCACAATGTATACCTCCTCCACCTGGTCCCTCCTCCACCTGGTCCCTCCCCCATCTGTCCCATCTGAGGTTGCCCATACAGTTCTTCGTTGCTAGGTTTGTGCTTAAGAAGGACTAAAACTTACATATATACATCAAAACAAAATGGTATTACAGTGTTAACCCCCATTCAGCACTTGGTATGGGGAGGTAATACATAACCTGGTAAATGCTGCATCCTTTAATAAATATCAGTACCTACCTAAAACTTTATAACCTAATCAAATATCAGGGACTTGTAATGAGGCCTTAAGTATATTCTGAAACTGAACTCACAATTTGCATCTACTCACTTTCATAAACCTCTCCACTCGTGAAGACTCCTTCTAACATGTTGATTGTACTGTACTAATTAAAGTAAAGCATATAGTTTTGTTCAGCATAAAGTCATTGCCTATGTTTTATCTTCTCTTGTTTTTCACTATTATAGAACATGTTCTTACACAGTGGCTTAATTTGGCCCAGCTTCGCAATTGGTCAGAATTCCAATACAGATGGCGGCCCTTCCCAGACGTTTTAACTCCTAAATCCTTATTGGGCACACCAGATATAAAACTACCTCCTGTGGGGGTTTCATGCCTGACCCCCTATTTCAGGAAGGCCTTGCATCATTCTCTGCAGCTAAACATCCATTTGATTAAGCCAAGCTCTAGACACCAATAGGGTCATCTTGAAGCATCTGCACTAACAGAAAAAGTGCTTCTGGAGCCTCGCCTGGAATCAGCCTGTGGATTTAATTTGTGTGAATGCTCGATTTTGTTGTCTACCCACTAGATTCTAGTGACTAAAACTGTTTTAAAGAATGACCCAGAGAGATGTGCTACATCCTTTTGAGTCAACCTACTAGCTTTCTGCGTTTCCATAAACTGTGCAACAATTAAATGAGTATTAGTAACCTTATTTAACAACACTTCTAACACTCAAATACAGCAGTTGTATTTGCTATATAAAACCTATAATTATTAACAACACGAACAACAAAACATCAATAATAATTTTAATAATAATTTGTCCATTACAACTAATTTTAATAATCATTAGTCAATGACGACAGACATTTAATTAAATAAGGGGAGGGTAATTAGAGGTATCACTTACAATATGGCAATACATATCATTATCCAACGCTGGGACCCCCGAATAAATCCACTCACTGAACTCTTCATATCTCTGTATGTCTACAGTTAATTTGTTCCATTTTCAGACCATTTTAGAAAGCTTAATGATGGTAACTTTTATGGATAAGCAGGGTCACAAATGGGCGCTGTGTCATGCTGCCCCTCATGTTCTTTTCGGTCTAACTTGTGTTTTTCCATCAGTAATCTTGGCAATCTGTGAGTCCACCAAGGATGTTCCATGTTTTCTTCAATGTCCCACAGCAGAGCGCCAGAGTCTGCTTGTTGGATGGTGCACGCAAAGTGTAGCGCAGACCATAACAGAAGGCGACCATTGCGCCCTTGGAGCAGGAACTGGTGAAACCTACGGCTGGGGGGGCGCTAGAGGGTGCGCACACGGAATGGCTGCCTAGCTGAGTAGCTCCCGTTCCTGGGCCCATTATCCTCCAAATATCCTCTGCCACTGACGAGTAAACCTTCAATGTTGCTTACTATCTGAGGCAGCAAGTTGCCCTCTACACTCGACCCGAAGCCGGGGCCGCTGGCGCAATCTGGGCCGGAGAAATCAGCGCTTGAAAATCTGCCGACGGTGCCCTCGAGAGCTGCGGGGTGAGGAGGTCGGCTGCCGGGGGCTACGCGAGGCCGGTGATTGCCATGAGGCTGCGGGCCCGACTCGCGCCCTTGGTCTCGGCGCCTGGGACGTGCCTGGCTCCGGTCCCCTTCGCCGGCGCGGACTGCGGACGACACCGGGGGCTGCCTGTTACCCAAGTGAGCCTGCCCCGTGTCCGCGGCTCGTCGTCGGCGGGCGCATCGTCTGGGGAGCGCGCCTTCCATCCTTGCGCGGCCCGGGCTGTGGGACGGCCCTCGGAGGGGGCGCCGGGGCTGCCGCCGCGGACCTCGGTGACACGGAGCGGAGTCAGACGGCTGCAGTTCCCGCCTCTACGCTGTGCGAGGTGAGGGGTGCTTGGAGCTGGCGGCGTCTTCTTTATTCTCGGCGACTGGCCGGAGGTCGGTGGGGAGTGGAGGCGCGATCCCCCGGGACCCTTCCTATGAGTGACTTTGCCACGCTGCCGTGTCTGCTCACCTCCTGGCCCTTTGGATACACTCGGGCCCTTTGAACACTTGGTAACTCGCCGACCACCCAAAACTGCGGTTGCTACCACGGCGTCCTGCTGCGGTGATCTGGGTTTGGTACCAGAGACTGCGCTGACTACATTTTCGCGCCAACGTGATTACAGAGCCTACCGCTGACCTATCTGCACGCTAACAGTGACACCAATAGTTCACTGCTATGGTCTCGGTGATTGTGCTGCCACATAGCGCTACCAGGATCAGTGCACACCGCACGCAGCGCACTATTGGTCAATAAACACTGTTGACGGCTACCTGCGCCTACTCCCAACACGATTTAGCACCGCATATGTAGGCTGGTGATTTGGGCTCCCCATGGTGCGCTCCTAGATTGCCGCAAAAATCGTTTCCAACATTAAGAACCACTGAGTGGGTTGGAGAAGAGACATCGGTCTCGGAAGGTGGCTGCTGTCGTCGCTATACCACCCCACACCTCGAACCTTGCGGAGCCGCGGGGAGGAGGGAACGTGAAGTTACGGGCGGAGAGCGACCAGAGAGCAAAATGGTGCGTCCTGAAAACCGCCAGACGAAAATAAGCTTCGATGGTGCAAAAAGAGGTACGAAATCGGTGCCTACTGACCCTGGGCCCAGTGATGCAAATTCAACTGCCATTGCTTCTCCCGCCAAGGAACTTGACCTGCACCACCTGTTCCAAGAGATGAGGCAGGGGTTCGCCACTGTGGTGGAAAAAGTTGACGGGATGACATCTAGGCTGGACGCCCTGGTACACAAGGTGGACCGGCACGAAGAACGGATAACGTCAACGGAACCGCGTATCTCGGATAATGACGACGTCACTTCATCCCATACCACGCAATTGGCCCGCATGGACAACCTGCTTCGACTCATAGCAGCTAAGAATGAAGACTTGGAAGCCCGTAGCCGACGCAACAACATACGCGTCACGGGTATTCCGGAATCCACAGACACGGGCAAAATGGAACTTTATGTCGAGAAGCTCCTCAAAGGATCGTGGGGGAGGATGCGTTCTCACCTCAATTCATTGTCGAGAGAGCGCACAGATCATTGGCTCCTGTTCCCAAGCCCGGAATGTCGCCTAGGCCGATTATTGCTAAATTATTGAACTATCGCGACCGGGATGTGGCGCTGAGGGCAGCCCAGACTCAACAAACCCTGCATTACAATGGACTCACATTCTCCATATATCCTGATTTCACCCCATTAGTGCAGGAGGAATGACGCAAATACATACCTGTGAAGAAGAAACTACGAGAGGCCCAGTTGGAATATGCCCTACTCTACCCGGCAAAGCTACGAGTCACATATCAGGGGAAGCATCGTTTTTTCACAAATCCCCAAAAAGCTGAAAATTTTCTGAAAACGATTCACAAGGCCCGGAGGGGTGGCCGTGATGCTGAGGCGGACCCGGAAGAAGAAGACCCATCCTCAGCAGTGGATGAACATTGATCACATGAAATCGACAGGACCAGGCTTTCTGTCACTTTGCACTGCTGTACCCGGCCCTCGCTTCGGGAACGCGGAGGGCTTGGACGACCCGCTGTAGAACAGAACTGGCTGATCTCTCCAGTGGTAATGTACTCCAAGGACCACGATCCCTGCCCTTGCCTCCAACAAGGGCGGTACAGTATGGGGGGCCATCGGCGGGAGAAGTGGCTGTGCGCCCTTGTTGTTGCTTCCCTTACGGGTGCTCCCCATGCATAATGTTAAGTTGTTGAAGTTGAGGGGGGGAAGGGGGAGGGGGTGGAGAACAGGGGGGGGAAGACAGCTGCTGGCATGATTGGGATGCTGTGGTGGGAGGGGGGATGGGCTGATTTGGGGGGAGACTTTTTACACTAGGAGTGGGTGGTCGAGTTACAAAATGCCATGGTAACCTATATTGTCTGAGTAGAGCAGATACTGCTGCATCACGAATAACAAGACTGGTTAAATTGATGTTGCACTACCTATGGCGGACTTAAAAACTGATGCACAACTGAACTGCATGTCATGGAATGTTAGAGGGCTTAATAATGCCAAAAAATGTCGAAATGTGATTGCCTATCTCAACAGACATCATGTCCATGTTGCCATGTTGCAGGAAACTCACTTGTCACCACGGGTGCGGGCCACCTTTGCGAGCAAATGGGCTGGAGTCCGTATATTCTCCTCTTATTCCACATACGCGAGGGGAGTCACCATTCTCCTTAGGCGCACAGTGCCGTTCCATAAGTGCGGGGATTTGATAGACAGTGAAGGACGTTACGCTCTATTATGGGGGCGACTGGGTCGTGACACATATACATTCGTTAATTGCTATGCTCCTAACCTGGATGTGCCCGCTTTCTTTACTACACTCTGGGGCAAAATCATGGACGTGGGGTCTCGTCATGTTATTTGGGGGGGGATTTTAATTTGGCATTGATACCACAATTGGATAGAGCGGATGGGGCGAGCCACTACAAGCCTAGGGCTAGGGAGGCGCTGGAAGGCGTGATCACTGAAGGCAGACTGGTGGACATATGGCGATACCAACACTCTAACGGGAGGGAAGGCACACACTTCACCTCGCAGATGGGCACATGGGCTTGGTTGAACTATTTTCTTCTTACCAAAGAGATAACTGCTGGAGTTTTGAGGGTGACACATTTGCCAAGAACATATTCTGACCATAGCCCCGTGCTGATGCATATACGCATTCCTGGATGGGATAGCCCTAAGCAGCAATGGAGACTACACCCTGAGGCACTATTAGACAACCTGTTCCGAGTTGAGCTGGGAGAGGAAATAGCCGCTTTCTTTCCCAGAAACAAGGGAACAGTGGACTCGATCGAACACATCTGGGAGGCCTTTAAAGTCACCATAAGAGGATACTGCATATCCAAAAGTTTTGGGGTTCTACGGGACATTCAGAACACTATTTACACATTAGACAGGGAACTTAGAGCTCTGGAACTCCGAATGGTGGCAGACGACAGTCCTGACATACACGCTGAGTTTAGAGACAAATTGTCAAAATACGAAGAAGAGGCTAATAGAGAAACTAAATTCCGAGGAAAACATTGGCAGGCTAGAAAATACTGCGAGGGAGACAGACCGGGAAGGGCACTCGCGGTGCTCACGCGAGCGCCACGAGATCGCAACACCATACTTTGTTTACTTCGCCCCTGAGGCGGAGGCCGGGCGTTCTATCACTCGATCCCTAACCTGTGGTGATTGTGGTAACATTTTAATGCTGTACATATTTTAGCAGTTTCGCTTTTAAAAATTACTATTGTAAGCGCTCCTCGAGTGCAAGATTTGCATTGCACCGAGGCTCGCTCCGCTCACCCTTTCATCCCGGCGTGGCCGACTAGGGGCTGACGACGCGGGGTAAAGGCGCCATTTTGGAGGGAGAAAGGGTTGGCGGTCCAGTTCCAGGACGCCTCCCGCCCTCCCGGATATTTAAGGAGTGGTGCCTTTCAAACGGCGTACTTTGTTTACTTCTCCCCTGAGGCGGAAGCCGGGGGTTCTATCACTCTATCCCTAACCTGTGGTGATTGTGGTAACATTTTAATGCTGTACATATTTTAGCAGTTTCGCTTTTAAAAATTACTATTGTAAGTGCTCCTCGAGTGCAAGATTTGCATTGCACCGAGGCTCGCTCCACTCACCCTTTCATCCCGGCGTGGCCGACTAGGGGCTGACGACGCGGGGTAAAGGCGCCATCTTGGAGGGAGAAAGAGTTGGCAGTCCAGTTCCAGGACGCCTCCCACCCTCCTCCAGAGAGTACAAATTGATGATGCCATTCCGTCCGCGCAGCGGGCGGGCGCAGCGGGCGCGCCAAAGGCAAGCCCGTCTGCGCCCGTCCGCGCCGGACTCGGGCCTAGGGCCACCACCCCTGGTTCTCCCGATATTATCCGCCTCCCTCCTTATTCATCCTTAATGCTGACCGATCTGCGTCCACGGACTACGGATAGCTGTACCAGATATAGTTTGGACTCCACTCTACACAATACCTTTCTAGAATGTAAGCACTGTCAGGCATCCATTCCCCTTATAAATAAACCTGTGGAAAGTTATAATCAAAAACAAGTTAAACAAAAAACCATAATAGCCCTCATTAATGTTCGCTCTCTGGCAAAACACAGGCAAGAAATAGCTGACCTACTTCTAGACAGGAACATTGATATAATGTTCCTGACTGAGACCTGGATGGATAAATCATCAGATCCAGATCTTGTGATAGCCGTCCCTAATGGATTCAGAGCTTATAGACAGGATAGACAAGGCAAAAGAGGAGGTGGGATAGCTATAATTGCCCGAGATACTTATAATATCCGGACCTCACCAATACCCACAGTGACATGTGAGGCACTACAGTTTGATATTCACCTGTCCCCCTCATACAATTTTAGAGGCATGCTATTGTATAGACGACCGGGAATCCGTTCTGGATTCCTTACAGAGGTTGTCACCATCTTGGAATCCTTAGCAACGGAGAAGTCTATAACAGTGTTGGGAGACTTTAACTTCCATCTAGACAGTAATGGGGATAAAGACACCTTGACCCTTCTGTCAGAGATGGAGGTTGTCGGGCTCTCACAACTGGTGAATGGATCCACCCATGCTGCAGGGCATACTCTGGATGGTATCTTCACCAGTTTGGAAGATCTACAAATTACCGATGTCCTCCCTATGACCTGGACTGATCATTATTTGGTCTTAGGTACAATAATGTTTAAGGAAGCACCTATTTCAAGAGCATCCCCCTTTAGACGTGAACCATTTAAAGTCTGGAAAGACATTAACATTCCGAACCTCAAGGCATCACTGGACCATTGTAAACCAACATTGTCTACTGACCCAGAAATGGCAACAAAGCAATATCAAGATTGGCTGGATCACACCACTAATAAATTAGTACCGATCAAACTCATATCCAGAAATAGGAACTCCCCTTCAGCGCCTTGGTATTCTGAGGAACTAAGAAAACATAAACAGCTCTGTAGAAACAGAGAAAGGCACTGGAGGAAAAACTATGATGATGAAAGCAAAAATAACTATAAGGAGCTCTTAACCCAGTACAAAACTTTTATCATGGAGGCCAAAAAAAAGTACTTTAGTGAGCAAATTGAGAGCGCGCAAAACTCCAACAAAAGGCTTTATGAGATAACCAAGCGGTTGGCAGGAAATACCCCTGACCTTAACCCCCCAACCTCACAAATCTTTTGTGATTCTTTAGCATCTTTCTTTTTCACAAAAGTGAACAATATTTATTCTGCATTCATCTCTTCTACTACTTATAGCACTAACGAAATAAATACGCCACCTATAAGTAACACCCTTCCACAGTTTGTAGAAATCTCAGAGAACCAAGCTAAAGACATTATCAGCTCAATTAAATCAGGTTCAGCATTGGATCCATGCCCCTTGAAAACCCTACGCCCAACTATAGACACTTTGATTCCAGTTATAACTCGAATCTGTAACCTGATGTTCAGTACTGGAACCTACCCGAGCCCATTAAAAAAAACCCTACTGAAACCCCTGCTGAAAAAATCTGGCCTAGATAAAACAGAGCTAAAAAATTATAGACCGATCGCCAACCTCCCTTTTCTGGCAAAAGTGGCAGAAAAGGCCATGAACATCCAACTGGCAGCTTTTCTCGAGCAATACCATCTTCTCGATGAAACCCAATTTGGGTTTCGCAAGTTTCATGGAACAGAAACGGCTCTAATCAAGGCTGCGGATGACATTAGACTCATCCGAGATCAAGGAGGCTCAGCACTGTTGGTGCTTTTAGACCTATCGGCAGCTTTCGACACGGTCGACCATCAGATCTTGGTCGACCGTGTTGAAAAGATGGGCGTGCAGGGCCTAGCCAAAGATCTACTGGCATCATTCTTGAAGGATAGATCACAAGCAGTGACGCTGGGACCGTTCGAATCAACAGAGCTGTCCTTGCCATGTGGGGTACCTCACGGTTCATCCCTAAGTCCGACACTATTCAACATCTATGTGTCGGACCTTGCTAAAACCATCAAAGCTCATGGGATGAACCTTACCTCATATGCGGACGACACTCAGCTGATTCTAACCATCAAGAATGATGGAGAAACAGTAGCGGAGAGTTTTAAAACAGGTATACTAGCCATCGGACAATGGATGTCGGCAAACTGTTTAAAATTGAACTCCGAAAAAACAGAGGTGGTAACCTTTGGACATCTTAGTCCCAACTGGTCCCCAGTTTGGTGGCCACCATCCTTTGGAGCTCTGCCTAAGCCAACCCCCAAGGTGAGGAACGTAGGTGTTATTTTTGATAGCAAACTGAATTTCATGGCGCACGCTAATCAGACGGCCGCCACGGCTTTCTACAAATTACGACTGGTAAAAAAGATCCTTCCTTTCCTTCCAAAGAATGCAGGCAAGACTCTGGTAAGTGCGCTAGTCCTGTCTGCGTTAGATTACTGCAATGGCTTGTTAGCCAATGCCCAAATTAGGGTCATCAAGAAAATGCAGACAGTGCAGAACGCAGCTGCCAGACTTCTCTCGGGAATTCCCAGATTCAAACCCATAGCCAAAACTTTAAGAAGCTATCACTGGCTCCCCATCAGGAATAGAGTCAAATTTAAGACCTTGTGCATAGTTTATAAATCACTGCACCAACAAGCTCCTCAATTCCTGAGAGACCACCTTACCCCATACAATCCTTCTCGACCTCTCCGTTCAGCCAAATTGAACGATTTGGTGGTACCCCGTACTAAATTGGTCACTTGGGGAGACCGACGTTTTTTGGTTCCTGCCCCGAAACTATGGAATACACTCCCCCAATCCATCAGATCTAGCCCAAATCTTCTGTCATTCAGAAAGCAACTGAAAACCTGGTTGTTCAACCTCTAATAGTATGAAGCCTAGCATAGGAGAAGTCTGCAATAGTAACAGTGCCGAGACGCCTGCGGGCATTTGTTCGCGCTTTATTAAATGTCAAAAATAAATAAATAAATAAATAAATACTGGAACTCACTGACTGTCAAGGGCACACAATCAGGGACTCGGATGCATTGCTCGATGCCTTTACTTCTCACTACCATACACTCTACACCACTGACACTGCAGCCGATATACCTTACGCTGACTTCCTGGGCGATGTGGCACTTGGCTGGCTCAGCGATGGCGATAGAGCCTTTCTAGCGGCCCCCTTCGAGCTAGATGAAATCCGCGAGGCCATCATGTCACTAAAGAATGGTAAGGCGCCTGGTCTTGATGGTATCCCCGCCGAATTTTATAAAGCATACATAGACCTCATGGCCCCCGTCCTTCGAGAGGTCTATGAGGAGTCGCTGAGCGATGGCATCCTCCCTGGCTCCATGCGGTAGGTAGTCATTACCTCGCTCTTAAAACCCGGCAAGGATCCTAGCTCCTGCAGTTCTTACCGCCCGCTTTCCCTCTTAAATTGCGATGTCAAGATCCTCGCGAAAGTCTTGGCTACTCGGCTATCCCTTCTTATGACCAGGATAGTATTGCCTGATCAATCTGGATTTGTTTCGGGTCGGTCTACCTCTCATAACCTACGCACCTTGTTCTCTCTGCTCCGCACGGTTCACCCTGACTCACCAGTAGCTGCTGTCTTCCTAGATGCCACTAAGGCATTCGACTCGGTTGAATGGCCTTACTTATTCTCAGTTCTGGCTAGCATGGGATTCCCAAAGCTCTTCATCTCCTGGGTTCAACTACTCTACACGCAACCAACGGCGAAAGTCCTTATTAACGGTCGCCTTTCGAATTCCATCGACATCACTAGAGGCACACATCAGGGGTGCCCATTATCTCCCCTCTTGTTTGCGATAGCGGTCGAACCCCTTGCCTGTAGACTCCGTCAACTGCATCGAGAAGGAGCGATACAATGCCTTCAGCGCCAAATTGATGTGTCTTTATACGCTGACGACATTACGCTCTATATCAAACACCCCGACCTGAACCTCAATCCCCTACTGAGAGGATTTGTCGTATTCGGAGGATGTCAGGAGTACACATAAATTCGTCCAAGTCGCAATTCTACCCCCTCACTGATGCGGTTATCGACTTTCCCCTCGTGGTGTCGGACGGATCTCCGATACCTCGGTATACAAATCTCTCGTGACAGGGATGAAACGTTGCGCTCCAACTATGGAGTAGCGATCACGAAGCTTACCGCCGCAGTGGACCACTGGATTACCCTGCCGCTGTCCATGACTGGCAGGGCGTCCCTCATCAAAATGGTGGTTCTACCCCGATTCCTATACCTCTTTCTCAATATTCCCTATTTTCCGGGAGCTTTTTTCTTTAAAACCTTGAAATCGGAACTGTGTCGGTTATTCTGGGGGGGCAAGAGCCCACGGTTGAAATGGTCCACGCTGATCCTGCCATATGACAAAGGAGGCTTCGATGTCCCTGACTTTGAAGCTTATTACCAATGCGCGCAGGCGCATTATGCTTACCACTGGCTGGTTCCCACACCCTTCATGCCTCAACTTGCGGTGGAGGCCTGGATCGTTCATCCCATTCCGCTTAATGGCCTACTCCATTGCCCGGAATCATCAATACTGACACCGAATACTTCTGTTTCCTGCACACTAGATGCGTGGTGCCGTATGGCCAGGAGAATGTCCTGCCGCCTACCGTACTCACCTAAACTGCCGCTGACGTTTCACCCTGCCCTTGCCTTACTGCAGGAACGGGGCTTTCGCACGCTTTGTGAAAGAGTGCAGGTTACCTGCTGGGGCGATCTATTCTCGAACGGTAAGTTAAAATCTGCTGAGCTGTTCTTTGCCTCCCAGGATCGCACCCCGCTCGATGTTTTTTACTACCTACGCCTATGCCTGGGGATGAGGGACATCCTGCCTGAGTTCCCTGACGAACCTGAAATCCTTCCCCCACTTCGTTTTTTGCTGTGCTCACAAGAAGGGGCACACTTAGTCTCTGGCCTTTATCGCCAGCTCAGGACTACCGCTCCGATGCCTGAGGAGGGAGCTCGGGCATATTGGAGTACTGACTTGGCCGTTGAGCTCACTGACGAACAATGGCAGTATTGCTGCACCCTTACGGCTCGCATATCAGCCAGTAGCAGACTCAAGATAATACACTACAGATTCCTGCAGCGACTGTATTATACCCCGGAAAGAAAACACAGGTTTGGGTTGGCCGACAGCGACCGATGCGAGCGCTGCCGTGCAGAGCATGCGGGCTTCCTGCATCTTGCGTGGGAGTGCCCTCTTGTACATCTCTACTGGCAACAAGTGACTGACGCTCTCACTGCGATGACAGGAGAAACCATATCTATGGAACCACTATTCATGCTCCTTGGGCATACACCACACGTCCCAAAATCCTGCAAAAAAATCGTAGATACTGCATTGCTCTTAGCAAAGCGACGAGTGGCGTGTCGTTGGGGCCGAGGCAGAGCGCCTAAATTCAAGGATTGGTTGGCAGACATGACTTACTGTCAGGAACAGCACATCACCTTTACTGAATTGCTGCCGATCCCCAACCGACCTAAAGATATTTGGGGTCCGCTGGTTGGCTACCTACTTGCCCAGGCAGATGACAGCGATGTTCCTGCGGGAGGACATACTAGCGAATAGCGAAACTGCTAACACTCAGAGATAAGACACAATGCCTGTCGGCACATACACATCTCACCTCCTACGGACCCGGTGCGCTACCCCATAGATCACGCTGTAGATCACCACCTTGCACAAGACACCTCCACATACTATCAATGGACATTGTACTCCCAGACATTGCCGCTGGGCCCTTGCCCACTATGTGGCTCCGCCGCTCTGCTTACACCATGTACCCGTATCTCCGCACTCGACAATACTCCATAACGCCACACATGGTGCTCATCCTCATGACGAATGTACATCACCATGACTACTAATTTATCAATGTATAGTAATGAAAGATCATCGATACATAAGCTACTCTGTTGACTCGGACCTCCACCTCCAAGTGTGTTTACAAGGCCTCACAGTTTTGTTTAATGTTGGAAACTGATAAAAACGAAAACAATTGTTCTACTGCAGCGAATTCTCAGGTATATTTTTTGCACTAGATGCAAGACACTTATTAAATGATAATATTGTACGCCACCGGGCCTCCGGGATGCCGGTAAAAAGGCTGTGTCACACCATCCACAACGTTTTCACTGATACGAATAACACGCTGCCGGCCCCAGGGTTATAGGCGCATAAAGCAGTGTACTGTATGAACCATGCAATAAAGCGGTTTTGAACACCCAAAAAAAGAGGAAAAAAAAAACCTACGGCTGGTATATTACCTGAACCTCTGGTAAAGAGAAGATCTGTACACTCCTGAGCAAATGTGCCCAGTACTACATAACTTAAGTCCTTCCCTCCATGCACATGCTGTATGCATGTAACATTCTTGTGCATTGTGTGATTGCATGGAAATCAGTGGTGGCCAGGCTGGTGGGAGGCGGTGTGTATCACTTACAACGCAACTTTTACATCGTAATGCTGTTACAACGCAGCTATTACAACGCAGGATCCATTACATCGGATGCCATTACAACGCATGGCATTACATAGCAGATGGTATTACAACGCATACCATTACATCGTAAATATTGGTAAGTATATAATTTTTTTTAATTTTATTTAATATTATATAATTGATTTAATTATTATTAATTATAAATAAAAATAAATAAAAAGATTTATTAATGTATTTAAATATTATAAATTAAATTTATTAATTTAAGTAATTTTTAAAATAAGTATGAGTATAGGAGTATATGTTTTGGGGTACTGAGGTATATGTTTTGGGGTGTTTGGGTATTTTTAGGTTTTAGGGCAGGGTTTGGGTTTTGGGGTACAGGGGTGTTTTTAGGTTTTAGGGCAGGGATTGGAGTACAGGGGTGTTTTTAGGTTTTAGGGCAGGGTTTGGGTTTTGGGGTACAGGGGTGTTTTTAGGTTTTAGGGCAGGGTTTGGGTTTTGGGGTACATGAGTGTTTTTAGGTTTTAGGGCAGGGTTTGGGTTTTGGGGTACAGGAGTGTTTTTAGGTTTTAGGGCAGGGTTTGGGTTTTGGGGTACAGGGGTGTTTTTAGGTTTTAGGGCAGGGTTTGGGTTTTGGGGTACATGGGTGTTTTTAGGTTTTAGGGCAGGGTTTGGGTTTTGGGGTACATGAGTGTTTTTAGGTTTTAGGGCAGGGTTTGGGTTTTGGGGTACAGGGGTGTTTTTAGGTTTTAGGGCAGGGTTTGGGTTTTGGGGTACAGGGGTGTTTTTAGGTTTCAGGGTAGGGTTTGGGTTTTGGGGTACAGGGGTGTTTTTAGGTTTTAGGGCAAGGTTTGGGTTTTGGGGTACAGGGGTGTTTTTAGGTTTCAGGGTAGGGTTTGGGTTTTGGGGTACAGGGGTGTTTTTAGGTTTCAGGGTAGGGTTTGGGTTTTGGGATACAGGGGTGTTTTTAGGTTTCAGGGTAGGGTTTGGGTTTTGGGGTACAGGGGTGTTTTTAGGTTTCAGGGTAGGGTTTGGGTTTTGGGGTACAGGGGTGTTTTTAGGTTTCAAGGTAGGGTTTGAGTTTTGGGGTACAGGGGTGTTTTTAGGTTTCAGGGCAGGGTTTGGGTTTTGGGGTACAGGGGTGTTTTTAGGTTAAATTAAATTATTATATTATATTAATTACATTTCTTAATTAAAATAATTAAATTAAATACATTATTTTAAATAATTTAATTTAATTACAACCAAAAAAATATTTAAAGTAAATTAATTTAATTATATTAATTAAATAAAATTAATTACAATTTTTATTACAATTAATTTAAATAAATAAATTTAAATTTATTAAATAAAAATAATTACTATTTTAAAATGTATTTTAATTAAATTAATTTAATTAAATTAGCTTAATTACATTTTTTTTAAAAAGGTATACTTACCTATACTTACGATGTAATGCCATGCGTTGTAATAGCATCTGCTATGTAATGACATGCGTTGTAAAGGTTTGCATTGTAATGGTTCCTGCGTTGTAAAAATTGCGATGTAACGGTCTGCGTTGTAAAATAACGCGTTGTAACATCATAGATCCATGCCTCTGGTAAAGAGAAGATCTGTACACTCCTGAGCAAATGTGCCCAGTACTACATAACTTAAGTCCTTCCCTCCATGCACATGCTGTATGCATGTAACATTCTTGTGCATTGTGTGATTGCATGGAAATCAGTGGTGGCCAGGCTGGTGGGAGGCCATATATCCTGTAATGCACTATGGTGACGATCCTGCATCTGCCAAGGGTATTTTATTTTCTGTCCCTTGAGTTGGTTTCTGTCAGAGAACCCATAGCATTTTCATCATGTCTACTTTCTGGCTGCAGTAGAGATTCAGCCCAGATCCTGACTGAACTCAAAAGGATAACCAACCCTAGCCCTGCAGTCTGGCGGCTCAGTCTTTTTAGTTTGTACATTACGTGCCCTTCTGCGTTCATCTCTTTCACTCTTCTGGAGTCCACGTTGTCATAATCAGTCGGTATCTACTCTTTCGCTCAAGTGGCACAGCAAAGGTAACACTTACCCTTATCCAGTCGGGGTAAAAGGTTCGCAGGCTCACTGACTGGGTGGTAAAAGAAAGCCACAGCTGGGTGCAGTGGGCCTGACTGTCACTGCACTTGCTGCACGTATAATGCACTTATGATAGCTCTGCTTATGAAAGCCAAAGAAGACGTTCTGTAAAGATCTAGTATAGTTAATATGGTACAGAGATTATGATTTCTGAATCTGGAAGTTACCACAGTTTTAATTATTATCTGCCTCCACCAGGGTGTTTTTTTGTTTGGTGCCTTTTCTCTTCAAATTTGCCATATCTCCAAATCCCCTTATCTGGTTTTATTATTATTATTATTATTTTGCTTATTAAGTTTTCCGCTTTTTTTCCAAGTTGGCTTGCAAATGTCATTGTGTTGTTTAATCTATTTTAAAGTGATTGCTAGTGCTTGAATTTAATATACATTTTTCTGAGAAACTACTGCTGCTTGTGCCACAGGGACTGAGCAATCACACCGAGGCTTGGTTTGAGATTTAACCTCATTGTGTTTATTGAGTTGTTAAAGGTTTCACCCTTCCCAAATTAATAAACCCATTTCTGATATTGAGTAAACCAGGAGTACTATAAGAGTAATTCACAGCAAAATCTTCGTAATCCAAAACAAACATCTAGAGGAGAGCTCCAATACTTCACTGCTGGGACCAAAAGTCCACTAGAAAACTAAACAATAGACTTGAATCTGCGAGAAAGAAGTTTTACAACATCTAATCTGCGCATAACTTAACAAAGGAACATTATACTTATGCACAGGCAAGTAAAACTTGAAAATATTTGAAGTGCATGTTAGTTTCTATTAATACCGTGTCCCAGGGAGAAAGAAGTCGTGTCTCCAAAGAAGCTCAACTCTTTGGAAATTATTGTGGATATGACTGATGACATCGATAAGTATATACTAGATGAGACCGAAACTTATTCCTACTAAAGCTTGCCAAATATACTCTACCAAAGGTTTAGATAATTCAATTCTATTGCTAATTTACGTTGTGTCAATGGGGAAAGACTTTTTATTCACTACTTTTTATGTTATTCCTTATTTCCTGGGGAGACAGTATTCTTCGAATGTTAATAAACATGAAGACAGCCATAGTTTGTAGGTTTAATGTTGTTGTTGGATTGCAACACACAGATATCCAAACCAGCACCTTTGCTAATTTACAAAAGACCGATATAGAGACACTTTTCGGTATCTATTTCGGTTCAATGAACCCAAAAAGTGCACAGTGCCAAAACATTTTTTAAGTTAATCAATCCAATCACATTTCATGCCAGTGTACATTTATTAATCAATTTCCAACATAATACATCAGTTCATAAGATGCAGCCCTCTGCCTACAGTCAAAACCAGGAAACAAAAATCTCACAGCGAGAACCCTTACAGGTGAGCTCCTGAGGGTCTGTCATGTGACCCTTGTTATTTGTATTATTTCCAGATGAGGGCGACTCAAACAAATCACTGGAATAAGTAGAGAGATAGTACCTATAAACCAATAGAAATATGAAAAATTATAAGACCATAAATAAATATCATTAGACTGGTATATATCTCCCAACTACACATCCACCCGGTTTGACGCACCATAATTTGAGAGGGGGAGAAATACGCATAAAAATATTTTTGAAAACCGAGGCCTAATAAATACCTTATTCAGGGGGTGTTAAAACATTTCAGTTTCTTGTAGACAAATTAAGTAAAAACCTAAGACATAGCTTAACCAATCCTTGTTACTCAGCTTTGGGCGGATTCCCGCTATATTCCAAGACAATACCCTTAAAGGGGTGATCATGCTTCCCAGATTTACTTGCCCCTTCGCTTCGTCATGTTGTGGATTTATAGAGCGCGGCAGCTGCCCCAGCCAAGAGGCGTCCCGGCGCTAAAAGGCAGAGAGATGACCACGCACAGAAGAGCAGCAGGAAGGCCTACGGAAGGGGAAAAAGAAAGGTTTTGATAGTTTTTCTGAATTGAAGGTAGTTGGTGAGCCCTCTGATGTGGGCTGGCAAAGAGTTCCAAAGGGTGGCAGCTCTACTCCTAAAGAAACAACCTCCTGCACGTACCCTGCTCACGCGAGGGACTACTTACCAGGCATTGTCCCATAGAGCGGAGCAGACGCATGGGAGTGTAAGGAAGAAGTAAATTAATTAAGATTTCCGGAGATGCACCTTTCAAGATTTTAAAAGCTATACAGAGTGCCTTGAACTCAATACGCCTAGCGACATGCAACCAGTGAAGACAACGAATGGCACTTGTCACTGAGCAGGCTATGCGCAGGCCGAGTTGAGCTCTTGCGGCTGCATTCTGGACTCTCTGTAGCCTTTGTATTTCAGACTTATTAGCTCCCAGGTACAATCAAGTTCTTCACTACAGGTTTAGGGGCAGGGGCGGTGCCTAAACTCTAAGGCCACCAGAACTCGTTCCAACGGTCTTGGTTCTTTCCCACCAACAAAACCTCCGACTTGTTAGCATTTAGTTGGAGAAAGTTTCCTCGAAGATGCAGGGAGAAAAGGTGAGGGCGGGTAATGTCACTTTCCCATCCCCCGCTGAGTTTGTTTCCTGTGGGGCGTTCGTTAGTAAATCGATCCTGCCTGCTTGGCCCTGCTCTCCTTCCAGAGTTGCTGGTACCGAATATCGATCTATATCTGTTAAACCTGATAAAACATTAAAGCGGTTTGCATGTGCAATACACTCCCAGGGTTGAAAGTTACTTTGCATGTGCTCAGTCCGGCATAGCCGTTGATTAAAACTAGGGCCTGGTGGGTGTGCCCTTATGTTATCTGAATACAAAAATATATATATGCCAACCCACTCAGTTCAGTTTTGCTCTAAGTCATTAGCAACAGATCAAGCTTAATTTTGATTTGTCAGGTATATTTATTTTTACCTTCTCTTTTAGATACACTTCATAGAAAAAATCAATTGTTTCTATGTCAGAAAAAACAACACAACATATAGAACAAATATACACATTAACTTATACGTACCATTTATCAAAAAACATTATTACATACATATAAACATTCACTGTACACTATACACTAGGTTTTCATTATATACAACCTCACTTATACAAATCTATTTTCAACTGTTCCTTAGGCAAATATCAACTCTTCGACCTTTGACAATCAATGAATCAAATCAAAGGAACAATAGTAGACAAAGTCGTAGTTAGCAGGAGATAACCCTTGTTATCAATTCAATGAATCAATAATTATTAATATTTTGAACAAATGGTATCTCCGTTCTGCCGACGCGTTTCGAACACCACACATAAGTTGTGGGTTCTCCTCAGGGCTTTGTCACTTCTATCTGCAAGTGTATAGAAAAGAAGAAAAGCACCAGACGGTGTTTCAGTGTACATTCTCTAGCCTCATTTAGCTGCATAGCTTACAATATACAGCGTTTAGTCCATATTACCTTTCAAGTGGCTGGGGTAGTCCTATGTTCGGTTTTTAAATCTTTAGAGCTGCAATCTAAAGAATAAATCTAGTTTAGAGCCAAACTCGGCCTGAGCCTTACAGTTACTTTCACAAAGCACTGCGAGACATACCTTTGTTTAATCTTGTGGGTCTGCTTATGGGAGTCTCCCTATGGCTCGGACACACTTTTCACCTATGAGTAATACAGGATTATTTTAATATATACAGGCTTGTGTAATCTCTCAAACGCGTGAAGCAGTTCACAACTCCAATCCTACCTTCATCGGGTGATCCGATCACTTCAGGAGCATGTCACTCCATATTTAAAATAATTTTTGGATGCGGGCAATCTGTGGAGAAAAATGGGTTCTAAGTACACTTATCACTATTTGGATGGAAGCTGAGGCCGCTTCGTTGTACTCTGTAACTGACCTTGTTAATATCGGTTTCTCCGGACTTTTCCAAGCGCGCTGTCAATTTCCCTTCGCCTCACTTATAGTGATTTCGCTGTTTTGAAAACAAAACAGGGAGCGCATTAGTTCCCCCTTCTTAGCGCGTTTTATTCCCAACCCGCGCCTGCCCGTCCCAGGCCGATTCTCCTTACCTCCTATCTGCTTCTCTGCAGCTCTTCCTCACTTCACTCTAGAAGGAGGCGGCCATGTAGCTTGCTTCCTTATGGCGACCATGTGACTTCTGGAATTCTGGGTGTTGTAGTTTGACTACACTCGCCTCTGTATTTGCATTAACTGGATTACAAAAAGATATCTCATAAAGCCCATAGGTTGCCTTAGTGTTGATTACTCATTTCTACATTACGAGTCAGTCGTTCCTCGTAGAGCCCCATGCAAACCTCCAAATTTACAATCTTGAAACCTCGGAGAGGGTATTTAATCCATTTTGCGCACTGTTAAATTTCAGAATTAGGTACGCTTCTTTTCTCAGCAATGTGTCCTCGATGTCAATCGGACCTTTGCCTCCTGATTGCACTATGGCACACAATACAGTCCATTTAAAGTCCATTTCGCTATGGTTCGAGTCCATAAAGTGTTGGACCATTGGCGCACTCAATACCTTTTTTTTTATTCTTGACCTGAAAAAAAAGGTATTGAGTGCGCCAATGGTCCAACACTTTATGGACTCGAACCATAGCGAAATGGACTTTAAATGGACTGTATTGTGTGCCATAGTGCAATCAGGAGGCAAAGGTCCGATTGACATCGAGGACACATTGCTGAGAAAAGAAGCGTACCTAATTCTGAAATTTAACAGTGCGCAAAATGGATTAAATACCCTCTCCGAGGTTTCAAGATTGTAAATTTGGAGGTTTGCATGGGGCTCTCCGAGAAACGACTGACTCGTAATGTAGAAATGAGTAATCAACACTAAGGCAACCTATGGGCTTTATGAGATATCTTTTTGTAATCCAGTTAATGCAAATACAGAGGCGAGTGTAGTCAAACTACAACACCCAGAATTCCAGAAGTCACATGGTCGCCATAAGGAAGCAAGCTACATGGCCGCCTCCTTCTAGAGTGAAGTGAGGAAGAGCTGCAGAGAAGCAGATAGGAGGTAAGGAGAATCGGCCTGGGACGGGCAGGCGCGGGTTGGGAATGAAACGCGCTAAGAAGGGGGAACTAATGCGCTCCCTGTTTTGTTTTCAAAACAGCGAAATCACTATAAGTGAGGCGAAGGGAAATTGACAGCGCGCTTGGAAAAGTCCGGAGAAACCGATATTAACAAGGTCAGTTACAGAGTACAACGAAGCGGCCTCAGCTTCCATCCAAATAGTGATCAGTGTACTTAGAACCCATTTTTCTCCTACAGATTGCCCGCATCCAAAAATTATTTTAAATATGGAGTGACATGCTCCTGAAGTGATCGGATCACCCGATGAAGGTAGGATTGGAGTTGTGAACTGCTTCACGCGTTTGAGAGATTACACAAGCCTGTATATATTAAAATAATCCTGCATTACTCATAGGTGAAAAGTGTGTCCGAGCCATAGGGAGACGCCCATAAGCAGACCCACAAGATTAAACAAAGGTATGTCTCGCAGTGTTTTGTGAAAGTAACTGTAAGGCTCAGGCCGAGTTTGGCTATAAACTAGATTTATTCTTTAGATTGCAGCTCTAAAGATTTAAAAACCGAACATAGGACTACCCCAGCCACTTGAAAGGTAATATGGACTAAAGGCTGTATATTGTAAGCTATGCAGCTAAATGAGGCTAGAGAATGTACACTGAAACACCGTCTGGTGCTTTTCTTCTTTTCTATACACTTGCAGATAGAAGTGACAAAGCCCTGAGGAGAACCCACAACTTATGTGTGGTGTTCGAAACGCGTCGGCAGAACAGAGATACCATTTGTTCAAAATATTAATAATTATTGATTCATTGAATTGATAACAAGGGTTATCTCCTGCTAACTACGACTTTGTCTACTATTGTTCCTTTGATTTGATTCATTGATTGTCAAAGGTCGAAGAGTTGATATTTGCCTAAGGAACAGTTGAAAATAGATTTGTATAAGTGAGGTTGTATATAATGAAAACCTAGTGTATAGTGTACAGTGAATGTTTATATGTATGTAATAATGTTTTTTGATAAATGGTACGTATAAGTTAATGTGTATATTTGTTCTATATGTTGTGTTGTTTTTTCTGACATAGAAACAATTGATTTTTTCTATGAAGTGTATCTAAAAGAGAAGGTAAAAATAAATATACCTGACAAATCAAAATTAAGCTTGATCTGTTGCTAATGACTTAGAGCAAAACTGAACTGAGTGGGTTGGCATATATATATTTTTGTATTCGTATAGGGTTCAGCCAGTCCCATATTCTAAGAGCCTAACTCCTTTTTTCTTATGTTATCTGAAGGCACATTGCTCAAGCGTGTTAACAAAAAGTATAGACACCTGGGGTCTTTAAAATGTAGAACTATGCAATCACCCTCGACAGATTTCGATGTGTGACCTATCCATCTGACTCTACATGCCATAATGATCTTTTATATGATATTGGAGTTACAACCTGATTTCCTGGTGCACAAATGTGCTGATTTATTTTTTGACAGTCTTTGCATTGATCTACTGACTGTGGTGTGACACCCGTTAGTATCAAAGTAAATGGGGTGCTATCTGGCGGTAGAGTCAGCCAAACTTGAGCTGCCTTTCCTGGGGGGGAGGCGTGATGGAACTGGTTTTGATTGGGTGCAATTTTTGTACCAAAATACTGATTGCACCAAGATGGTTGAAACTGATCTGTTCTTTCACACGTCCCCAATCTGTGCTCTTTCTGTATGGCCACTGTTCCCCACTGTTCCCCCTATGTCGGATAGCCATTTCTTGTTGGTGGATCTTCGGGACCGTTGGGGGTAAGGGAGCGTAACCTACATTTAAATGGGCCGTTTCCTGATTGTGTGTGCAGTGGTCTCTCTCCTTATGTGGCAACTTGGGCCACATCCAGCCTTCTCCTTTAGATTACTCGCCACTAGTCGTAATTGTTCTTCAATGGACCCAAAGCAGGCTAGAATGGGCTTCATAGCATTGGATATACGTTGACTGATGTCCAACGAGCACCTGTTGAAACTATTTTACTCTTCTTCCTGAAGCGTTCTTACATACATTTGTATACAGACACATTCCTGCCCTGTAAGTGCCTATTGTCAAGCACTTTGTCTTGCAGACTGTCCACATTTGTTTTGCTGGGATTTTATACTCAGACTTGTACAAGGGGAACACAATATGTTCCCTTGGACGGCAAAAAATGCAGCCTTCTCTCTGAAACCAACTGGTTTGAATCTGAAGGTGAATAAAACATGATCCCAAAATGTGAAAAGTGCTTCAGGCATAACGGTGTTTGATATAAACATTTTTGGGGACTTTGACAGATGAAGGAAGAAATTCAAACGTAACAATACATTTCTTCAAAAACTGAACTTCTATTGGCGATTTAGAAATACGACTGGCATCATCAGTTTTTTAGTAGTAATGAAACAGATTTTTGGACTTATTTAGAGTTTGGCAGACAGGATACTCCACCAAAAACACGAAGGAGTACGCTTTCTGCCAAACTCGCCGGAACCACCATGTTTCTGATGGTGGAGCTTATGCTAGCTCTGCCCAAAGAAACCTTTGACCAAAGGCCTGACTAACATTGGTCATAGTACCTCAGACCATCCAACCCATATAAGGTGCACATTCCAGCTCCTGTTCAGGGTTGTCAGGGGAAAACTGGTGGTACCAAATAGGAAAACATATAAAATATGTCTGGCTGTACTCTGCCAGGGCAGAAAGGAACGTCGCCCCGCTGTCCTGGTGGGACAGACTACAGCCCTCTAAATTCTAAATAAATCTCTCAGTCCTCATTTTCTGGTGGTCACTACTCCTTTTCTCAGTATTGCCTCAAGGTGGTTTGGATTCAGCACAAAGAGGCAAGGAGCTGGGTGTAACCTCATTGCACTCCCCTAGTGACAAATGCTCCCCAACACTTGACCCCAGGCCCAAATACTAATTTGGAGAATAGAATTCGGTCTACCTGCCAGAAAAGACCAATCAGTGCTGCCTCTATACCAATGGGCATTGGAATAAACCACAATGTTGTCCTATTCACACAGTCAGATGTAATAGATAAATCCATGAATGCCAAATGTAAGGCTGCTGCCAAGTCCACCATCCTTTGATATTAAATGATACAAGTTAAGACACCGATCTGCAGTTCCCAGGCTGTCCGCAAAGCTGTCTTGAGCCTTAGGCTCTAATTATGAGGCTGGCGGTCCGAGGACCTCCAGACTTGTGGTGGTGCAGCGGTGGCGGTCTAGCCACCGTCGCATCGGCTGTCCGACCGCCCTATTACGAGTTGGGCGGTCTGAATATAATTAGATCGCTGGCTCCGCCATGGAACCAGAGTTCCCTGGCAGTGGCGCAGAGGTCAGGGCCATTGTAAGATGCAGGTGGTGGCGCTGCGGCACAGCCATGAATATTGCAAGTTTCAGGACTGCCAGCATTTTCATGGAGGTCTTTCCTCCATGAAAAGTCTGGCAGTCCTGAAACAAAGGTGTGCCCTCTCAGCCTGGGGATGCATTCTTTGTGCATGCGCCCCAGTTCCTGCATGGCATGGCCTTTGTAGTCCATACCGTGCAAGTACCTGTTTGGAGTTCCCATTGTGGTGCCAAAGGCATCGCCACCTTTGGAAGAGGCACCACCATAGATACTGCCACCCTGCCCACCAGACTACAAAATTACTTGAGATCTGGCGGGCGTGCAGCAGTAACTCTTGGCGGTGCAGGGGTGTGGCAGTGGTGGACTGCCCTCCCTCCATCCCCCTTACCGCCAAAAGTTATAATCGGTCCCTTTGACAATAAATTTTTCGTGGAAGACCAGTCAATATAAGAAATCGAAATTATGTCAAAATCCACAATGTTCTTGTATAAACCTCTGTAAACAAAAATGTCAGCTATAATACTTGGAAAAACTGTGCTGTGAAAGATACTTTATATGAAGAAGATCATTTGCACCATGACTCGCATTTCTAAAATTAAACTGAACAATTGCACCTACTCACTTGATGGTCAGTTGGTCTATCTGGCATGCTTACCCTACAAGCAATCCACTCAGATTGTTGACCCCATGAGGGGAATCTCTTTGTGCCTAGCCCATCAAAATCACCCTCTAATAAAACCATTGGCACAGTGCCAATCTACCATCCATAGCGGAATCAATTACATTGGAAAGCTGAACTAAATGCTTTAAAGTTTTCATCATTATAACAGTTGACCAGTGGATCATTGCCTCTGTCATTGTGTCTAAGTTCCATCGCTTGAATATTTTTGCTTGGAATTCTCAGTACTGACAACTTACAGTCCAAACAACTGCAAACAAAATGACCAAACTTTTCTCTGATAGGCATTTTGGTTGCCAGATGCCTTTTACACTTGTCCACAATAGCTAACCTCATTTTCAGAGTTGCCTTTAAATTAGAAAGCCATAAGTAGTTTAGCTTACCTGTGCAAAACACTGATGTCCAATCCCTTGTGGAATATTTATACATACATGCATAATACAAGAGATCTTGGCTATATGTTTTAACTATTGCAAAAAATACTTGCTGTAGGATAATTTAATAAAATATTTCTTCAATTAAGAAATTAACCTACACTTTGGTTTCTGATCCACACATAGAACTTCAGACCTTGCAATTCTTTCAGGTGGGCAGCCGACTGCCTTAAGATGCTCCAGGCAACAGTGATGGGTGAAACAGCACCTACAATGAAGACCATTTGAAAATTGTTAAAATTATTATGCATCAAGACAGTTATTAGAAGTATGTGCCTCATCAGAAGAAAGTATATCTAGCTGAGGTGAGATCCATAAAACGCAGAGAGCTCCTGATTTGGTGATCGTATATTTAGAGATTAAAAGATAAAGATTTAGAAACTGTTCTGATGTGGACTTTTTTGTGCAAAATTCATATTACACCCTGAAATGATTTGATTTGTGTCAGCCCTAGCGGAGAGCCAGTTTAATAAAACTCAGCCCAGCACTTTGACTGTAGAGTCAAAAATAGATATAGGGTGAGAACAATGAGGATTATCCCTATACCCCTTCTTAAAAATTGGAACAATGGTGGCGATAGACCACAAAGGTGGCATGACTGTTGTTACAGAGGCGTTTAGTACCCTGGTGATAACTGGGGCTCAAACATCGATGTTGTCTGGGAAAAGGTCCGGAGGGATCCCATCGGGTCCAGGGGCCTTTTTCAGGGACAATCCCTCGATGCTCTGCCTAACCTAGTCAAGAGGAAAGGTAATGGGAGCACCACTGCAAAAATATTTTAAATCATAGTGAGTCCCTCACTTTTTCCAAAATTAGGAACTCCCTCAAAATGAGCCTTCCCCTGTTCCGAAGTAATATGGTGACCTATGCCCAGTTTATCTGGCTCTGAAAAGCAGGGGGGCTATTAATTACCCTCCAAAAGAGAGAACAGTCCCTTTATTTGCTTGCCCCTATTAACTCATCTAATGCTTGTTTTTGTAGCAAGCGTCTCTGCTCCTTAATGGACCCCTTATACTTACAACAACTTGCCACCCAGCTTCAGTCGCGTGGGGTATGTTTCAGGGCCATCTTAAGTTGCCGGAGTGCCTGTGAGCACTCGCTGTCAAACCATCTCAGATGATTTTATTTTATTTGATTTGGCATTTCACCTATTCTTGATGCTTTGAATATTCCTGGCATCTGATCCTAGGACACAGCTACTTGCAACTATTTTATGCTACTGCTGGAGTGATTGACGGGTCTGGTTTCCAGTCATCTTTTTTCACCAGAGATAGAACTGGCCTCTTATTCTGAGACAAACATGCTTTTGCCCTGAAGAAGTCCATTGTATTGGACGAAATGCGTTGGCTGGTCTACCTGTTACTTGACTTTTGTTTCCAATAAAAAAGAGAGAACTGGAAGAGCAAATTTTGGAAACAGACTACTTATTTGTTATAGTATTGATGAGTGGGTGCACCGATTGATCTCTATGTTAAAACGAGTGGTAATGATTTAATATCAGAATCATGAAAAAGGGACTGGGTAGTGTTTCTTAAGATGTTTTTTTTGCCAATTCTGGAAGTTTAAATGTGACTATCACGCTATTGGCCGCAAATATTTTTTTGGACCACCCTATCCAGGGAACCCTCCTAGCCCTCAAAATGTGCCAATGGTCTACCACATTCAATCTGGTGTGCCTCCTATGCCAGTGAGCCACTTTATTAATGAGATGATCAGTGGATTCCTGTCTTTGAGAGCCAAGACCTGGAACCCCTACTAAAACCACAACATAGGGGCAGCAGGCTGGAGGAAGGTCAATTACATGTCAGCCAGGACTATTAGTAGCAGATAGGCTATCTATTGCTACGTCGCGTGACTGTATGTGGGGACACTGATAATCCAAATACAAGTGGCAAGGATTGAGGGATCGGGAAGGAGCATTCAGAGAGTCAGATTCATGGATCATGGCTCCTGTATTCCTGGAGTTAGTAATAAGGGCCTGACTTCTACTTAAATTATCTTGGGAGGCATTCCAGTTCTTATGTCTTGTAACTGAATTAGAGACCGGGAACATTTATTGATGGTAGCCAGCACATTTTCAACTCTGCCTAGAGTCTGACATTACTTTAGTACATTTATCACAGAACTGTGTCAATAGTTCGGTGATTTTTTTGCTTTCGGAGGCCCAAATCTCTTCTACATCCAGCCAGTTAATTTTAACTGCTTTCTTCCTTCTATTTAGTGTCTCATTCAGCTTATTAGCTCTCAATGTCCTCTTAGGTGCTAGGGAACCCCCCAGGTCCTACCTAGGGTCACCCGGTTATCATTGGAGCCGGGGAGGGGAATACTAGAGCTAGAGGCTTCCGAAACTATCAGTGCAGCCTCTGAGACAGATTACAAATCATTTGAATTAGTAGTATCTACAATTCCTCCAGACAGTGGATGGGAGGAGCCATCAGGGCCCAAGGAGAGCCACCTCTCTGCCCTGTCTATTTCCTTTGAGATGCCCCCCACCGCTTTTGCAAGAAAAGAATCAATAGTTGCAAGCTTCGTACCAGTGTGGGTACCAACAGGGGCTGCCTTCCTCAGGTAAAATTTGCACAAGAGTACACCTGTAATGGTGTTGCTCCTTGATTTGTCTGCATTATTGAACACCGTTTCACACGCTATTTTGTTGAACAGACTTATCATTCAGGGAAAGGGCTTTTTATGGGTCAAATCTGTCTTGGAAGGCAGATCCCAACGGGTGTAAAACCCCCCACACTTCTCATCTCATAAACCATTGGTATGTGGTGTACCACAAGGATATGCTTTGAGCCTGTTTTTGTTCAATCTATACCTTTCCCCTTTGGCGAATCTCATTGAAGCTTTTGGTGTTAAGATAGTGCCTTACGCGGATGATACCCAATTGCTTTTTTCCTTTGAAGATAACACAGAGGCATCTTTTACCAATTTCAAAGAATGTCTTAGAAGAATTGGGATCTGGGTGGAGGCAAATTGTTTAAAACTAAATTCCGACTAAACAGAAGTTCGAGATTTTATTCAAAATGGCCCCTCACCACCTTCCCTTTGGTAGTCTGCTGAACTTGATACTCCTCCACATCCTACCTCGTCTGCTAGAAATCTGGCCTTTATCTTTGATTCCAGCCTCTTCTTTGTGGCACAAATAAAGTATATTTCTTCTGGTTTCTTTGAAGATGTAAACTGTAAAGAAGTTTCTTGATCTGGTTCCTAAAGAGACTAGGAAAACAGTAGTTCTTTAATCATATCCTGTCTGGACTACTCTGACAGTCTCTTCATTGGTCTTCCTGCATATTTGATGCAGTGCTTTCAGCTAATTCAAAACGCAGCAGCACGACTAATCAGGAGAGTGCAGAGGCGCCATCATATCTCTCCACAGTTGAGATCTCTGCACTGGTTTCTGGTGGAACAGTGTATCAACTTTAAAGCTCCTATGTTGGATTTCACAGCTTATCATGGTGAGACCTCACGTTATCTGTTGAATAGACTGGCTCCATAAACTCAAAAGAGGGAACTTAGACAATTATTGCCTTCTGCGGATTCCAACATTTCTGTAGTCTCGTCGAGGTGGCAGCTCCTTTACTGTATGCACGACAAAACTTTGAAACAGTCTTACTTTGAAGTTATGGCAAGTTAAGACTCTGTCACTCAGCCTTCAAAAGGCAACTTAAAACGTGGCTATTTGACTCTGGTTAGTTTCCCGCAACTTTGACCCATCTACACCATCTGCTAGAGTGCTGGGACACTCCTCCTAAGGAGCTGTGCACTTTAACAAGTGGCTTTCCAGCCCTCTTACGTTCATTTAATGCATCACAGCGACTTTGCTTGCTGCCCTGCATTGTGTGGACTTTTAGTAAATATGCCCTCCCATGTATGTTTTGCCATGTATGATTTTATTGGTGGTTGACCATCTCGAGGAAACTCTTATTTTTACCCCACTTCCCCATTGTTTACACGAACAGTGGATCTACAGCCATGTTTCCCAAAAACAGTCATGCTGCAAACTACAATAGCAAATACCAAAACTTGATAGACAATCCAGCAACCCAAGGCCTAAAGTGGGCTCAAACACACAAGCCAATGCTTGAAAGGGGGAATTAAAGCTTCTCTATGCACATTATGTATTGTATAGACTCAAGGGCATAATGGACACTCTGCATCCGGGGGGCCCCAGTCATCTAAACAAAACAGGGGTCCCATCCGCTTGTCAGCTCAAGGGTGTGGGTAGTGTGAGGGGTTCCTCACCATGACTTGCAGGGGGGCCGCCTTAGGTTTCCATATGCCACTATTTTGACATATAGGTCTCTGTAGGCAGACCTAAACAATAGGGACAAAGTATTCAAACATGTTGAATGGATTCCATATAATTAAATGCTATTTTCCACTTTTAAGTTTCTCAATGCACTTTCCACCACCAACAGTTGTGTAAATACACAAATATGGTTGAGACAAGTGATGGACCATTAGATGTATTTTCTTCAGTGCCCAAATGATCACAGTGACTGGGTGCGACCGCTGAGCTGTTTCAGTGAATTTTCACGTTCGATTTAAGAAGTAGTTTGAAAATATTGTAAGAAAAAATAGTTACTCTCCAGGTTCAGAAGGGTTATGCAATCTTCTATGACTTTTCCAGTCTCACAATATTGTTTTAGCCATTTATTTCACATCTCCTTATAGTTAAGGTTTTCCCATTTCAGAAATCCCTTTCACTGCAATTCCTTGCAGTTAGCGGGTGTTCTATTCAACCAGGGGCTCCTCGTTAGGGCGGATGAGCGTTGCCGCGCTGGCAGCAAGCAAATTCTAATTTAAAGCATTGCAGCTGTCGCGCTGTACAATTTGCACATTATAGTAACGGATGTATGACATGACAACGCGGGCGTTTACCCCTCGCTGCCATTACGACGCTGCTTTTACAATGCAAGTCGTTACAACGACTTGCGCTGGATAGTGGAATAGTTTATTTTCTATTCCAAATACAGCCCACGTTACAGTAGGGAAAGTGTTGGAATAGAAAATAAACTATTCCTTTTCCAACAGCGCCATCCAACGCAAATCGTTGTAACGACTTGCATTGTAAAAGTAGCGTCGTAATGGCAGCGCAGGGTAATGCCCGTGTTGTCATGGCTGCTTACCATAGTAACTGTTGAATACAATAATGCAGCAAGAAATGGAGCCATTTGTAATGTGTTTAATATTTCCAGACTATACGTTGTCAATGATTTATACATTTTGCTTTCTCACTTACTTAATTTCCTTTAAAATGCACCATTTGCCAATCTTTTTCCAATTTTTTCTTGAGAGAGGAATCGCAGTGGACCCCACGTCTTTAGCTTCGCTCACTACATAAAAGTCATCCCCAACTTTTACGCCGCACCAATTTCAAATGTTACCAGCTGTCACTGTTCTATTACCCTTCTTACCATGGAAGGGAATTTACCCCAGCCCTTTGCTTGAGCATATCTTTGAGAGCATCTAGGGTGTGGAAGCGGTGAAGTGGAGATGGTGAACGCCTAAAGCATTCTAATAGAAATTCCCTTCATGGATATTCATGTCCAGTAAACTAAACTGTCAAAAGTGCCTTTAGAAGATGTAGTCTTGATGAGTGTTATATTGTCTTGTGTGATTTTTCCAAACTGCTACCTAAGGGTCTGTAATATCTCCCAGTCACTGAAAGCTGTGAGGTCAGGCATTGGCAGAAGATCAGTGAACCAATTGAGAAAGACTTCTACATGTTTGATTGAAAGGCCCACAAGCTTGCTGATGAAGACAGACACAACATTGCCTCCTTTTACTCCTATATGGCTAGACACGGCCATCTAGAAACTTTATATGTCATTTAAAAGGTTTCTTTTGGAAGGATTTTGGGTAATGAGGAGAGAGGAGTTGGCCTAACGGCACGAGTGGTCAACCTCAAATCTGGGGAACCGGGTTCGAGTCTCGGCAAGGACGCGCAACATCCTGTGATTCTGAGCAAATCACTTAATCTCCCCATGCCTAACAAAAATAAATGTGTCCTCATGTAACGTAACTGGTGCTCGTGTAAAGCGCTCTGATACCCGATACCTTCGGGTCAAGTTCGTGCTATATAAAACTCCGTTTGCATATTTTGGCCAATATTTCACCAAAGTTGAATCACAAAGGTTCACATTTGGGGTTCATACACCACTGTTTTACCTAGGTAGCTTTATTATTCACATATCCCTATAAGGAGAAAAAACACAGAAATTCACCAGTTAAAGCTATCAGAGCTAACTATAACTTACGCCTCTGCGATGCACTGCTTATGACCTCACATATTACATCACTCTATGACATTATTTATGACATTACTGATGGCATCAAATTGTAAATAACAGGCAAGGGGTGAATGCGGACCCCCTCCCAAGCCTATTTTGGGTCCCAGGGACCCAGCCCCCAGGGACTGAACAATTAAGAAAGGGAGGGGTGTGCAGCTCTACTCCCTGAGTCTAATTAGGGTGCCAGGACTCCATCCCCAGCATCAACATTTCTAAAAAAGGGGATGGGGCTGGACAGCCGCCTCCCGAGCCTCATTAGGCCCCAGGGACCCCATTCCCAGGGACAAAACATGAGGAAAGCTGTGTGGCCCCCATCCCTGAGTCTCATTAGGCCCCGGGTACTCCACCCCCCAGGGCCGTGGATTTCTTTTTAATAAGGGGAGGTGGGCTGGGTGGCCCCTCTCCCCAAGCCTCATTGGGTCCTGGGGACCTCATCCCCCAGGGCAGTATTTATTTTAAAGGGGAGGGTGGTTGCGTGGCTCACCTCCTCAAGCCTCATTAGGCCCCGTGGACCCATCCCCTGGGGCCTGACTTTAATACAGGTGGGTGCACTAGTGCCCATCTTGGGCACCTACCATATACACTCTGGGAGCCGCATGAGGAGCCCCAGGCCCCCGTGGCCCCACCCGGCACCCTGGATTCTGTGGGTGCCGGAATTTGCGCAGCAATTTACTCCCGCTATTTATGCTGCTCCCTGCAGGTGGGTACATTATGTGTTCCAGTAGCGGCCGGCATGAGTCGCGGGTGGGGGGGGGGGAGGGGGCTGCACAGGGAATGGGGGGTTAATTTGAATAGAATGAAAGAAATTCACTTACCTTTGGCTCCGATCCAGCGTCACGTCTCCTTCTCTCTGCTCCTCGCAGGAAGCAGGCAGCTTCCCTCTCTTTCCCTAAGCCAATCACAACTTAGCCATTGCAGCGTTGTGATTGGCTGGGACGCCGACCCCACAGGCGCCTATGGGGAGGCCGTTCTCTCCATGCAGGCTGCATGCAGCCTACATGGAGAACAAGGGAGAGTGCCTATGACTGGTTTGGTGCTTGAAGCAGAAACATAAAATCGTATTAAAAATTCCATTTTATTTTTCTGCTTTTTGCACTGCATGAAAGCAGTGGGGCGTCTCTCCTCTTCCCATGTGGAGGAGCCGCCCCTGATGTGTTCTGTTTCACACGGAAACAGAACACAAGTCTGGTGCCAGCTGTCAGGAGCATTTTTTAAGCTCCCTCCCACTGGGAGCAGACTTCGTGTTTGACGGGAGATTTGAAAATGCTCCACACACCGGTGTGGGCAGGAAAACTACTGCGTCCAGGGAATGGGCTCCCTGGGGCGCAATATGTGAGCCAGCCCCAGAGGATGGGGTTCCCAGGGCCTTTTAAAGGCTGATGGAGGGGGGCTTCAAGCCCCTATCCCTTAAAATATGAGGTTCCAGGGCGGAAAATGGTTTGGGAAGGGGGCTATGTGCTGCCCTCTGCATCATTATTAAATTGGGCCCCGGGGTCAGGATCCCCAGGGCCAAACATGGCTAAGGAGGGGGCTGTGCACTCCTTTCCCTTAATTAAACAATGCAGCCCCATGTTTTTTTAGTTGAGATCCCACTAGTGTCCCACAGGAAAAAATAACAGATATTTGTTTATTTTAGCCCATTGGGGGGGTTATTCTGGGTCCCACCTGTGGAGCCTAGAGTAGCAGGGTATGCCTCCCCTACACCCTAAACCCTTCTATCTTTTTTTAATTCAGGACAAAGGACTAAGTCCCTGAGTTCTCCAATGACTGCCAGCAAACTTTTTCTCATGCTGCTGTCAGCCAATCAGAGTGCTCTCTTCCGTGGGAGTCTGACTCCTGCAGGAGCAAATTGGCACAAGGGAAAAAAGCTCCAGAGTCCAATCAGAACAATCAATTTTTAGGGCTCGGCCTACGTGAACCCTGCGTCAGCAGGGGAGGCGGAGCTCCGAGCTCCTTATGTTAGGGGTTCTGGATAGTGCAGGAAAAATTCCTCAGTGCGCGAGATTTTTCAGTCGTTTAAATTGCGGTGCCCTATTTTTAGTAGCCTGCACGTAATAGGCCATATGTTTTTCAGCTTCAGCACTTCCGCCATATCGTGAGTGGTTACGCTAATTAACATTAGAGCTGTCAGGGCGCTGCGGTAATAGAATCCAGATGGTCTGGGCGCGTTCACCAGTCTGCCGTGAGTTTAGCGTGCGCGCATCCCTTTGCCTCCTTTCATGTTTAAGTGTTAGCCTTTTGCCAGAATCCGGCTCGCAGAGGCATCTGATATTGCCTCTCCCTGCCTGCTCCTTACTGCAGCCCCCACCACTGGAAACGACAGGCTGGGAGCTCACAGAAGCCTCTATATCTCCTCTCCCAGCCTGCTCGTCCTTTCAGCCCCCACCGCTCCTCACTGCAGCCCCCACCACTGGAAACGACAGGCTGGGAGCTCACAGAAGCCTGTGACATCGCCTCTCCCAGCCTGCTCGGCCTTTCAGCCCCCACCACTACTTACTGCAGCCCCCACCATGGAAACGACAGGCTGGGAGCTCACAGAAGCCTCTGACATCGCCTTTCCTAGCCTGCTCGTCCTTTCAGCCCCCACCGCTGGAATTGATATTAAAAGCATGCTTTTGATATACATAGATATGCTCTGTTGCTGCTGCATTGTATTATTGTGCAGCAGGTGCAGTGGCACCAGTGTGTGGTAGATGGCGTTGTGTAGCAGGTGTAGTGTTATCAGTGTTAGTTAGCTATGATTGTGCAGCAGGTGCAGTGGCACCAGTGTGGCGTAGCTATCATTGGTGCAGCATGTGCAGTGGTACCGGTGAGTGGTAGCTACCATTGGTGGAGGTGGTGCAGTGGTAGTGTTGCTTAGCTATGATTGTGCAGCAGGTGCAGTGGCACCAGTGTGTGGCGTAGTTACCATTCGTGGAGCAGGTGAGGTGTTATCAGTGTTACTTAGCTATGATTGCGCAGCAGGTGTAGTACCACCAGTGTGGCGTAGCTACCATTGTGCAGTAGGTGCAGTGGCACCCGTGTGGCATAGCACCATAGGTGGAGCAGTTCCAGTGGTAGTGTTGCTTAGCTATTATTGTGCAGCAGGTGCAGTGGCACCAGTGTGTGGTAGATGGCGTTGTGTAGCAGGTGTAGTGTTATCAGTGTTACTTAGCTATGATTGTGCAGCAGGTGCAGTGGCACCAGTGTGGCGTAGCTATCATTGGTGCAGCATGTGCAGTGGTACCGGTGAGTGGTAGCTACCATTGGTGGAGCAGGTGCAGTGGTAGTGTTGCTTAGCTATGATTGTGCAGCAGGTGCAGTGGCACCTGTGTGTGGCGTAGTTACCATTCGTGGAGCAGGTGAGGTGTTATCAGTGTTACTTAGCTATGATTGCGCAGCAGGTGTAGTACCACCGGTGTGGCGTAGCTACCATTGTGCAGTAGGTGCAGTGGTACCGGTGAGTGGTAGCTACCATTGGTGGAGCTGGTGCAGTGGTAGTGTTGCTTAGCTATGATTGTGCAGCAGGTGCAGTGGCACCAGTGTGGCGTAGCTATCATTGGTGCAGCATGTGCAGTGGTACCGGTGATTGGTAGCTACCATTGGTGGAGCTGGTGCAGTGGTAGTGTTGCTTAGCTATGATTGTGCAGCAGGTGCAGTGGCACCAGTGTGTGGCGTAGTTACCATTTGTGGAGCAGGTGAGGTGTTATCAGTGTTACTTAGCTATGATTGCGCAGCAGGTGTAGTACCACCAGTGTCGCGTAGCTACCATTGTGCAGCAGGTGCAGTGGCACCAGTGTGGCATAGTCACACACACCACCAGCCATCAGTGCACGCATCAATTGTTAACGCATCCACAATTAACTATTGTAGCAATCTCAGTATGGTACACTTTACTTTTAAACATATTCATGTAAAGCACAGCATGCCACCATTGCTACAATTCAAATCTAACCCACATAATTCCACTACACACCACATGCACACACTCCATAACACATGGCGAAAAGACATTGCCATTTACAATGCCATTAGCTCAAACTCAAATAAATCAGAGCCCGATTGCATTTCCAATGCTTGTTAAATTGGCATTCCAATGAGCCTCTCGCGAACCTAACAGTTCGGATATACAACATTTTGTAAACCTTTATTTTAAAAAAAGTACTCAAGAGATTTACACCAAATCACAAAAAAACACCATCCGTGGGCCAAGATCTAGCTTCCTGACAAATATGGTGTACTTCTGTTCAGCAGTTTTAGCTGTAGCACTGCCTAAAGAAGTCTTTGGAAAATGCTTGGACGAATGTTCTTTCTTCAACCTCCTCTGTCTCCCATGTCTGTATGCACTATTATATGATAGTTCTAGTTTCTCGTTCTGTCACCTCCTTTCTTCTCTATGCCTCCAGTTTCTCTCTGTGCCATTGACATAGGTGTGCTAAACCAATATCTTCCCGCTCTGCCACTCACCACTGTGTGCTATATGCCCAGCTCCTCAGATTGTGTTTGGCCTCTGACTCTCGCTCCCTCTAGCGCCTTATTCTACCATTTACATCTATTCTAGGTTCTCTTTCTCGATTCCTTGCTTTACGTTTTGCCCCATGTCCTCATTGAGCCCCCCCTCTCCTTTTTCTATACCACTGCTCGTCTCTCTATGAATTGCCTATGTTTGCTACCCTACTACCTCCTCACTCTGTCATTTATCTGCGTGATTTACCTCACTGCAGCACTCACTGCTGGATTCTATGGCTCCCGCTCTTCTGACATCCTCCTCTCTGTGATTTTACTTCTAGTGCCTCGTTCCTCAACACCCCATCTTGGTGATGTATCTCTAGCTCTTTGTGTGCCACTCACCTCTATGTCCTCTAACATCAGCTAACCTGCTACCCACATCTATGTGCTCTACCTCCATCTTCTCTGCGCTCACACCTGTGTGCGCTACACTTCGAGCTCCTCACAATGTGACATAACTCTGGGCCCTATAGAATCGGTTTCCGTGCCACTGATTTCTCGGATCTATAACACAAGCTTTGCAGCCATTCAAATCTATGCACTATAACAGCAACTCCCCTGCAACTCATATTTGTGCGCTGCACCACAAGATCATCTGTCGCCCATGTCTGTGTGCGCCATTATACAATAGTTCTAGTTTCTCGTTCTGTCACCTCCTTTCTTCACTATGCTTTGTGTTCCTCACTGTGTTACTCACGTCAGGGCGCTATTGGTAGTCATGCCAGCTCTGCTGGTAGTCACAAATTAGAGCTTTAACTTCATTTCCTCTGTCACTTACATGTGGGAGTAATACCATCAGCTCCTTTGCTAGTCATCTCTGGGCGCCATAGCTCCAGTTTCTCTGCCACTAACATGGGAGCTATAGCACTCTGCTAGTCACCGCTGGGTACTGTAACACATGCTCTTTACTAGTCATGTCTGGGTGCTATAACAGCATCTTCTCTGCCACACACCACTGTGCTGCAGTTAGGATACTGGCCCCTGTAGCTGTGGCTGGGTCTTGGCAGTGCAAGCGGTTTCTCTCTGCCCATTTGTCTAAAAAGAACACACCCCCAGGATGTTTTCAATTTTGGTGAAGGTCAGTGTGTGGGCTATCCCTGTGCCCCCCTTGGTTGTTGTCCTGTGAATGAGGCACACCTTTGCCCTCTCCAGTATTTCCTGATTTGGCGTCTTATGCTTGTGGAATTTAACTGTGTCCTCTTTGGCAATTTTGGGTACCTGCATGCTACATACTACTGTCCCCTTAAAACTCTCTTATTCTCATGAAGTGTTTAGCAATTTCTAGAGTTTATTTATGCCCCGTAATGTCTGCTCTGCGGGTTAAAATATTTGAGCGCCGGGCAGTATACATGTGATTTCCATGCCCCTCAAAATAAAAATACCCTATCCGAGCACCGTTGAGCTGTGAGTGGTTGCCAACATGCATGTATCGTAGTTTTGTTTCTGGTCTAGAAGTTATTTTAAGTTACTGCCATGTGTATAGCACCTTTTAGTAATCCTATACTGCCGTAGCGCTTGTTAGCGCTTCAACTAGCTATAATTCTAGTTGTGTAAGGCAGAATGTGCTAGGGCTGTGTGCCCTCCGACCAATGCTGAGTGTGGATCTGTTTTTGGATATTGTTTGATGATTCTATTGTTTGCGTGGGGCAGTCTTCAGCAGTACCCACTGTAGCTGTCACTGTTCCTGCAGGTGGTGGTATATGGTGTGCCAGATTCTTTTACGACACTTACAGATGTTGCTCGAATATGAATTTACCTTAAAAAACAAGAGGCGTTTGGCAAAACAGGACCAGATAGTTTAATTAAACACTTCAACTGGGAGTAGAACTTACAGAAATGGGTCTGAGGACGGTCTTTGAGTACATTCAATCTGAACAATTTGTATACAGTTTTAGGTGTCATAAAAGTACATCCGGCATTTTCTGTTTAGTAAAAGAATGCAAGACCTTGTCTATGGCATCATAAATAAAGGTCCCTGATAACAAAGGCTGGTGGGCCTTGACCTTGCTTGGGCACAATGTGGGCCAGTGGGTAAATTGTCAGGATATCCGGCATAAGGGGTGTGTAGTGTCTGCATGTACTGTGTATGATGTGTTCTGATTGGCTGCATGTTTCTAACTCTATGTGGCATTAGACGTTATGATGTTCTGGTAATGTGTGCACCCCTCTGGCCATGTGTGCTTTATTGGCGTCAATTTCACTTGACCATTGTGGTGTTTTTTAGCTTATCTTGATGATGGACCAGAGCCTGCCTGATCACGTATTTCTGAGTCTGAATTGATGGAGGGCAAATCTAATAATAGTGATACAAATTCATTTGTGTATGCGAGTATACCATTATAAGCTTTGTCATCGTTTTTATCAATATCAACATCCCCCCTCTAGTTGAATTTTCAACTACATTATCTACCCCATACTTTATGACAGTCACATTATTATGGACATGCTGTTCTTCAGTGTTGACTAATACATTTTTTTTAGTTACTTGCATTCTATCTAATTTGAGGACACCATTTTTACAGCAGGAAACCCCCAATTGTAGGAAAACCACACACAAGTGCTTAATTTGAGCCTGTGGTTTCTGGTGCTCAGCGCCAGCATTTAATCATCAACACCGGCACTTTTCATGAGCACCAGTTAAGGACACTTTCATTTATGTTGTGATTAAGGATGTTGAGCCGATGCCAAGACTCAAACCTGGTTCCGCAGCTCTGGCAATTACGTCACATCCTCACCGAACTGTCATGGCTAGTAGTTGGTTCTGTTTTAGGCGGTGCTAATGGGAGAAATGGGCTGGTGCAAGCTTTTTTAATAAATTAACCACTGCCACACACAAACAATAATAAAAATATGAGAATGGGCAACAGTGAAGTGCACAGTCAGGTCAGCCACCGGGGGAGTCAGGCTAACCAGTTTAAATGCCATGCCTGCTCAGGGGCACCACCCTCTTCACGCATGTCTCTTTGTAAATGGTGCAGTGTTTGGATGGCAAGAGCCAGAGTTCCGTTATCAGGACGTTACCTGGGATAAACGTGCAGGAGGACACACCGATCTTGACACACACCCCTCCCTCCATTGCAGACAATAAAGTCCAAACACCTATCAATTTTTGCATCACCATGAGGCTCTCAGTTCTTCCTTAATCGCATTAAGGCTGAACTCAGTGCAGTTCATCATCTTGAGCATCTCACTCCTGGTTATCATTAACCAGTAGGTGTTTGCTTTCGCTTGCATTGTGAAGAAGTGTATGGACCCCAATGCGTTGATTTGTGTGCCAGAAAACAGTCTGGATTCAGTAGTTCTTTAATCTCAAGTCTCATGCAAAAGAGTCTTCTTCCTTAGTGGGTGTTGTGTCAACTCTGGCAGATCTTCTCCGGGAATGACCAGGGTTGGGGTGAGTATGTTGATGAGGGAGGAAAGGCCAAACAATACATGGGCAAGGTGAGTAGAAGCAAACTCACCACACTGTCAGTAGGCATCCATCAGAGTGGAGGTGCCCCACTGCATGTCTGGAATGTGGAGCACTGGGCAACAGTTCTTATCTGTTCCCCTTTCCTTTTCCTCCGAAACACAAGGAATACAGTGTAAGTTTCTGTACAATACAGGGTTGCCCTTCCCTTCTACCCACATACATCTATTCACCTCAGTGTCCCAGATTTCCTGACATGGAGTATCTATGCTGTTGTTTAACCCTACCCTACAAGAATCGTTTCCCTTTGTATCATCAAGGTGAATGACCTTACGCTGAAACTTCATGTCTGGGCTCCATTTGTTAATAAAGAAGACAGCACCAGAAATGCTAAAGGCCACCCTAGGATCACAGATGGAGGCAGGAGCAGATGTGTTTGTGCATTGATGTGGCGGTTTAGCGTGCTTCCTAGTACCATTGTTCTGGAAATTCGTTGGCCAAATAGTATCCTCCCCTATGGTGCCTTTCCTGCACATCACTCTGTTTGATTGTCACTAGGCTCGGTGAAAAGGCATAATGATGTAGAGAAGGCATTTTGCTTTTTTGGGTGCTACCACTAGGGACAAGTAAAGCCTGGTTGCACCTACTGCGTGCAGTATCAGTGAGCAAACATAACATGACCCTTCTGTTGTCTTGGAGCCCACTGTGGTCATGTGCTGATACCACATCTGTAAGAGTGTGCTATGTATTACATGTGGAAGGCTAGTGTTGGGTTCCGTGTCATTATAAGTGATGTGGGAGAGGTCTCTGCGACAGTGCGGTTATAGCTTTGGGGTAGACTCCATCAGACTAGGCAGTGCTTTAATGTTGAATGGCTGTGGAAACACCCATAGCAAACAGAGGGTACATAGACGTGCAACAATATATAACTTCTGGAACATTGCAGGTCTTGGGACTGGATTCAGCATTTTGCTTTTTTGGGTGCTACCACTAGGGACAAGTAAAGCCTGGTTGCACCTACTGCATGCAGTATCATTGAACAAACATAACATGACCATGCTGTTGTCTTGGAGCCCACTGAGGCCCTGTGCTGATACCACATCTGTAAGAGCGTGCTATGTATTACATGTGGAAGGCTAGTGTTGGGTTCCGTGTCAATATAAGTGATGTGGGAGAGGTCTCTGCGAAAGTGAAGTTATAGCTTTGGTGTAGACTCCATCAGACTAGGCAGGGCTTTGATGATGAATGGCCGCTTTTAGTGGTGTACCGGAAGGGAGCCCCAATCGAGGTATTTTATTTTGCAAAGTGGGTTATTATTCATGGGACACATTAATTTCTAGAGGTTGTTGGGCCTTTTCATTTTTAAGGGATGTTGGGTCTTCCCCCTCTTTGTGCCTAGCTGGTGGTTAAGCTGGTGCAACATTTTTACAGGGTAATCTCATGAGCATGGGGTGTCAACAATCTTAACTAGGGTTCCATGGGCTTCGCCAGCCCCTCTCTCCAAGCTGAACATGGCAGGTTCTATTGGTGTACGTGATGGTTTTGACATACACGTGCGCAGGGTGATACATAAGAGGGAGACATGTCGCAAGTGAATGCAGGTGGTGATCTCAACGTGCCCTGAGGTCTGACTGACTGACTCACTCAGCGCTGAAAGGCGCCTAGCAACTTGTTGGATCCTATGCAGTGGAGGTGATGGGGTCTTCACTATTCACAGGGAGCTGCATGCTTAGCAGCCCCATTTGTCTGAAAGCAATGCCGGCTCCCACAGGAAAAATCAGGCTCCTCCCATGGTCCCAGTGGAGACTTGGTGCCCCTATGTCTGTGCTCTGGGGAATGTGGTCCCCGGGCTGAAATCAACCCTACTCCTACTTTATTGCAAGTAGCCCGTCCCCTGGGGAGGGTGTCCGCATGGCCGCAATCGGCCTGGGGAAGTGGACCGAGCTGCACCCCGTCTCTATTACACAATTTCTTTTTTAAAGGCCTGGCCCCTGGGGATGGGTTCCCTGCCGCCCCGCTCTCACAATAAAAATTGTTCTTAAAAATAAGGCTGGGCCCCAGGGGATGAGGTTCCCGGGGCCGAAATCAGCCTGGGAGGGGGGCCGTGCTCCCCTCTGCACTAATTAAAAAAAACTAAATTAAAAAAACGCCAGCTCTTGGGAGAAGCCACCGGAGGCCCGCCCCCTTTCTCCACCACTCTGCAAATGCACCTTCTGGCGCACTGCTGGTTGAGATAAGAAGTCTCCTTGGAAGTTGAGGATCCTTGGGGGGTCAACAAAGCCTCCAGATTCCTCTAGAAAGTACCACACAGTGGGATTGCTGAGAGCTGGTAGGAGGCCCAGTCCATTTTCTCCACCACTCTGCAAAAGTGCCTAGTAGTTAAAAAAACATTGAAATTCACTTAAAAGACCAAAGGTTACAGGGATGTTACAGTTAGGATGTACGTTCTAAAAAATCGTAGCATTTCACTGAAAAAAAAAAGGTTACAGTGATGTTAAAGTTAGGAAAAAGAATTATAAACACCATAGAAATACACTGAAAAAACAAAGGTTGCAGGGACGGTATAGTTAGGCTCAGATTTCACTCGTACAAAACCGATTGAACTTCAGAAGTTGTACTTACCTGAGCTAACTATAACTTACGCCCCACAATGCACAGCTTATGAGCTCACATATTACATCAATCATGACATGGTCAGTGACATCACTGATGACATGTCAAATGACATCACTGATGACATCATCAAGAGAGTGTAAGTGATTCTTTTACAGTTTATGGGTGTGAAACGTACATACTAACGATCCCATGCAATTCACTCCCACTTATACCTAATACGGTGTACGACATAGTTTTTGGCACAGACAGTGGTAACTTTTACCTTCCTACTTTTCATACCGATATGCGATCAAAGCTATAGTGAATTTTTTCTGTACTCTAAATTCTTTTACTATGATAGGTAGCATCCCTTATATTATTTTGACATGCAGATTCGAAGTATTTTCCTCGATATCATGGTCTCTTCACTTTTGTTTTGTGTTTTATTTTTAATGAGGCACCACATTACAGCTTGCTCGCTCTCCACATTGTCTCGTACTATTATGTCCAGGTAAGGTGCTGCCTTTGTGCTATTAATACACTGTTCCCTCCACCTTGCTGGGTGCCCTTTATTCAGTTATACAATCTATAAAAGCTTCCTTCAGTGCTAAGCTTACTCAATTCTTTTGGTGAATGGTACAAATCTCACGTTCGAGTCACTGTGCCCCTCTTTATTATTCAACACAATATTCTTTTTTGCACTTTGGGGCATCGAATATAGGAACAGACACTTTGTTTGAATTTTCATGTGACTCTCTATTCAACTACTGGACTCTTTCACATATATGTCCTTAGGATCACATGGGTTGTCTTTATATTCTTTTTAGTGAATTGAATCTACTGTCACCAAATCATATCCCTGTGCCATCCTTGTATGATCATAAGACAATATATGTATCCTTTTGCAGCCTTGAAAGTCCCTGTGACCAAACACGTGTCGGCTGCCTGTCTGTATCTGGATATCACGCATGCCATAAAGAATGTGCAATACTGTGGAGTGAATAAATTGCATGGAATTCAACTACAACCTCGCTTTACTGCCTTATTTACACTTATGTGACTGTGGACTTCTCTGTGTGCTTCTGTATTTTTTTAACAGTTGTGTTTTTTATTTACTGATAAAGTTCTTTTAGGTGTTGTTACTCATTGGTACAAATAGTGTGAGACCATAAGCATTGCATTTGGTGTACAAATCAAACTTTGGTCTTCTACAAATGCCATGTGAAATAATTGTATAAGAATTGCTGACTTGTCTCACAGGCCACCGGTGAACTATTATCATCACGTGATTAATTGTTTTTAGCAAATTGATCTATATTAAACATTGTTTATTCTGCAGTGCTATAAGAACCTCGCTTTACATGGCTTTCATCAATAGCCTTTCACCCCCAACCTTTCACTGTGTGATTACCCATAGACATAAAGCCCACTCTAGTTCCGGTATACCCACTGTGGGTGAGGTTCTAGTCCACAAGAAGCACTTTACTCCCTGTTATCAACACTCACGCTTCTGAGGGTCAACACTATCCAGGATATTCTCCACAAATAAACCTCTTTTCTTACTCTGCTTGTATTTAACATTTCTTGCTGTGTGCATTTTCACGGCACGACAATTTTTGTTTGCAGTGCTCCTTGCTTGTCTCATGTATCTCAGTTTAAGTGTCAATTTACTGTAATTAATAAAGTGAAGCAATACTGGGATCTCCAGTTTTTTTTAATTTAACTTGTAGTTTTTTTTAATTGTAAACAAAACTATATTTACCATAATGCAATGGAAAACAATCCTTGGCCACGAAGCAAAGCAACAGGTCTGGTGTTATTGAGCTAATGCATGCTGACCGCATGCATACATGCCTGTGCTAGCATGCCGTAGCACATTAAGGCCATACCTATTTGCTTTGACAGTGTCTATTGCTATTGCCTTTTCTACTGAAAAGTCCTATAAAGAAACAAGGATAAAGTAGTAGATGCATTTTAATGGTGCTCAAAATACAGTGATTTACCAAACGAGAATATTAAACCTAAATATATTCAATTAATTACAGAAAACTAAATAAGTTCATGTAACTGATTTTATAATTAACTATTTATTAACTGCCTGTGTTTTATTTCTTGCTACGGCTGGCGTGTTTCTGATTTCCCAGTTTGTTTGGCTTTACAGATTAATAACAATAACCAATGAAATACTATTAATACATTCATTTGCAACTGAGGATTTTGTCACGTTTTGCATGCCAAGGTTATAAACTAATAGACACATCAGATTGTTTTACCAAGGCAGATCACCGCCTGCCCTACCCTGTAATCAATGAATGTTAATGCACACGGAATTGTTGAATTATGTGTGTAATTTGACCCCGAAAACAAGGTCAGGATGGTTATTCTCCATTACATGGGGTGTACACATAATTGTACGGTATTAGTAGGGTGTTTTGAGTGGTACAGGCGTTTACGGGTACGGGGTATGCACTGCACCAGTATCATGCAACTCCTAATCAGTTCTTAAGTCAAGGGCCTGGATGGAAGGATTTAGAATTTTTTTGAATTTGAGGAATTCATTTTTGAGTCTCAGATGTGATGGAAGAGGGTTCCACAAGGAGGAGATTTTAACAGCAGACATCTTCCACCAAATGTCTTGCAATTTGTGTGGACAGCGACCATGTCAATCTTTGTGGATCACTGGCAGCCACCCAATGGGATTTTAGCATCAGCGAGATGTGCTCTTGTCATGTCAGGCCCAATATCAGCCGCGCAACCTGATTCTAAACTCATTGTAGTGTATACAGAGATTTATTGGGAAGTCCTGTGTGGATGTCATTTCAGTAGTCTGGGTGGTACATGACCATTGCCAGAACTGGAGGAGAAGCAGGATTCTCTTGGGAGGATGCAGGAACTGAAAGCTCGATTTAACCAGAGCATTCGGGGCAGGAACGTATTCAGATCAATTCCAAAGACCTTGAATGCCTGGAATACGGGGGCAGCGTGCTTCAGCAAAACTGCAAACGTTTCAGTGGAAAGGATTAAACACATCTCTGGCGGGTCACATTAAATGTGATGTGCTTGAAGAGCTTGTGATGGAAACAGCAGCCCTTATGCATTATGCCAGAAGGGGCTTTTGACAGAGTTTATTTTCCATTGGTGCATTGCCCGAAGGCAGTTGTGACGCATGAACCAGACTAAGGTCAGATTGTTGCAGAATGCATGCATATTGAATTCAAGCCTGTCACACAGAATCTTGAAAAACTTGTCTTTTACTTATCCAATGCCTATGAGTTTATTTTTGGTCATTGTCCATCAAACTCCGCTCACATATTTGATGAGAGCACTTGCTTCTGAATATTTCACGGCACTTCAAAATCTAATGAATTATACATCACATGATGCTCCTACTTAAAAACATGTTTTATATTTTTTCTACATCGAAATAGATTGGCCTCACCTCTTCGACCAAAGGGCCACAAATTCCACACCTGTACTGAGAGAGAACATCCCGGTTGATGTTTGAAAGAGGATCTCGGATCTTGACTCAAGAACTAACCTGATGAATTTTTATTTCAAATATAAAGGTTACATTAAATTATTGTCTATACTTATTTTTACCTGTCCAGTCCGTCTGCGGGATCCCCTTTTCCTTCATGTCCACAATAGCATCCATAGGATTCGAATTCCTGTGGACATCTTCCAGATAAGCAAAATAGCATTTCTCCCAGTTGAGGGACCTCCCTTCTCAAGTTTCCATTTTCTCCAAGTTGTAAGAAGTTGAATCTTTCACACACTGCAAAAAAAGAATGCAATTTTATTTCCTTGGCCATTTTTTGCAACTTAGGGGCCTACTTTTTCATCACCATCTTCATAGTAGTAAAAACTGATTGTATGAGGTGTTTACTTGGACTGTTGTTCAGTTGTACAGAAATGTTAAAACCAGAGAGGACACTGTTGTAAATGAATATGTAGCCAATCTGTAGTTCTGGCCCCATATGCTAAGAACTGGTCTCCCATCAGATGCTTCAAAATCCATGTAATTCTTAGGAACCAAGACCCACATTTACGGTGATTTTGCGTCTGGGTTGCATCAATTTTGTGGCGCAGCTCTGATGCAAAATAATTTTTGCCATTTACTAAGGTTCACAAATGCAAACACAACCAAGCGTATTGCTGGAGAAAGGGAGCAGCACGCACGCGCGCTACTCTGCTGAAATTACCATTCTTAGCGCTGCCATAACTTTTAAAAAATCGCTTTTTGCAGTTTAATTTCTAAATTGTTTTTACCTTGTTTTTAGCACGACCTCTGTGTGCCCTCTCACTTGCACCCTAAATTGGGCCCCCCACCGCGCTTTTCGCGGAGCTATCTCATTTTCTTCTCAGCCTTCGTGTTTGGCGCTGGGCGCCATCTTGGGGGTGGTGTGGAGCGAGTGTGCCACTTGTGGGAGCGCTCTAGCGCTCATTTACAACACAGGTGAGCCCTACTTAAAGCTCGCCTCCTGCGCGCAGCGGTGACGCGCAGCGGGAGCGCCGGACTCTCGCCGGAGTCAAGCCAGAGTCCTGCCCGTCTGCGCCCGTCAGCGTCCCGGAGGCGGGCGGAGCGGCGGGGGGGACTCTACCACCAGGGATGTGTCCCCCAGGGACCTCTCTTCTGCGCTATTCCCCTAGCGAACTTCGCTCATTTCTACCTCATGGTGATGGGTGTCGTACGGTATTCCCTGGTCGCTACCATGGGAAATCCCGTTGCCCGGGTTGTGGCTGGCGCCCGACCCGCTCGCTCTTCTCACGGCCCAGCAACAACGTCTCTAGAATGGGCTTTGGGTGCATGCTTTTGAACACCAGGTCTGCCTGCAAACATGCGCAGGACATCTATGAGCTTCTAGATGTAGATAAACCACTATGCCTTATGCTCACCGAGACTTGGTGGGGTGACTTCTCTAATACTGACGTCGCCCTGGCAATCCCGCCCGATTACAACATCTTTAGAAAGGACAGAACCAACGGAAGGGGAGGTGGAGTAGCGCTAGTGGTACGGAAGGGAACCCCTTGTGAGATCCTTCCAGCCTTTGACATCCGAGGTTCAGAAACCCTAGCCTTTTCCATCACTCTGTCGCCCCATCAATCCTTTAAGGGATTGCTTGTATACAGGCCACCTGGTTCTCCCGGCACCTTCTTTGAAGACCTGGATATGGTACTGGTGGAGCTGGCCCTGAAAGCCGAACATTTCATCGTAGCTGGTGATTTTAACTTCCGGATGGATGATTCATCCGATCCGGCAGCCGCTAAACTTTCGGAGGCGCTGACCCCGCTGGGGCTCACCCCCTATTTTCAGGAGCCTACGCATGAGAAGGGGCATACCCTTGACCAGGTCTTCTCGTCTGTTCCCCTTGAGGATATAGAGATCACTCCTGTCCTGTGGTCGGACCACTTTCTTGCAAAATTTGTCATCAAGGGCATAGTTAAATCTGTGCCTTTCCCGGTACACCAACAGGGTCGTGTCCACAGGGCTTTCCATCGTGTTACCCCGGAGATGTTGGCCCAGGCAGCTGAGGCCCATCCCTGCCTTTTTGTGGGTGATCTAGACAGGGATCTACAGACCATGCAAGACTGGCTATTGGATAGGCTAAACGATCTTGCCCCGGAAGTAACATCTCGCCCGACACCGAAACGGGTCTCTGCACCTTGGTTTACCGCTGCACTGTCGGCTACGCGGCAGCAGTGCAAGGTAGCCGAAAGAGCCTGGCGGGCGCAATATGACACTGGCGCCAAGTTGACATACAAAACGGCGGTTAAGGCTTATCACCGGGATATCCGTTTGGAAAAAAGAGCCTATCTAGCAAGGAGGATTGATGCTGCGTCCAACTCTTGCAAGGAGATTTTCTCCATTGTAAGAGAATTCACCACACCTTGGTCCAACACCTCGAACCAAAAACCATCTAGCTCCTGGGCCACGGACCTTGCTGTTTTTTTTACAAGCAAGATCCAACGCATTCAGGAGTCATTCCGGGCACCAGTGTCTGCGGGCCAGACTGAACCTGACATTACCACACTGCCACAGGCTGGGCCAGGGGCGACGTTGAGTGTGTTTCCTCCTATCTCTGCTCCGGACTCTCTGGCTCTTATGGGCAATTTAAAATCGGGCTCTCCTCTTGACCCATGCCCTGCCAAATTTCTGGCGAAAGTCGCGGAGGTGATCAACCCGTTGGCTAATCCGCTTTTAAATCTTTCGCTGAGGCTCGGCGTGGTCCCGCAGGCCTGGAAGCAGGCGATGGTGATTCCATTGCTTAAAAAATCTGGCCTAGATCCGAAGGCCCCGGTTAATTATAGGCCCATTTCTTTGCTGCCGGCCCTCACGAAGATTCTGGAAAAGCACGTCCAAGGCGTGCTCTCCAACTTTCTTGAATCTCATGAGATTCTGCACGCCACCCAATCGGGCTTTCGTCCCCATCTCAGTACTGAGACAGCGCTCCTGGAGGTCTCGGAAACCATTAAAGGGGTTCTGGACTCGGGGGGCAAAGTCATGCTGGTGATGTTAGATCTGTCGGCGGCGTTCGACACCGTTCCCCATGATGGTCTTCTCGCCAGACTTTTCGAGATTGGCCTACGGGGGACGGTGCTCGACTGGTTTTCTTCTTTCCTAGCCGGCCGCCGGCAGTCGATCTGGGCCCCGCCGGATTCCGCCGCGATGCCGCCTCTGGGAGTCGGGGTCCCTCAGGGTTCTATTTTGAGCCCGACCCTCTTTAACATCATTATGACCCCATTGGCGGCGCTGGTGGAGTCGCATGGTGCCCAGATCGTATCCTATGCGGATGACACCCAGCTCCTCTTCTCTTGTAAGAGAGGAGGCGACTTTGATGGGGAGAGCATTCGGGATTGCCTTGGGGCTGTTTTTCACTGGTTCCATCTAAACAGCCTTAAGTGCAATTCCGACAAGTCCGAAGTTCTTTTCTTTGGGTGCGATACAGAACCAGACTGGCAGACCTGGTGGCCTCGGGATATGTTCCCTCCGTCCTGCTCCTCTCAGGTCGCTAAGAATCTGGGGGTGAAGATGGATAACAGGCTTTCCTTAAAATCCCAGATCCTGGGGGTGTCGGGCATGTGCTTTGGCATCCTCAGGATGTTGCGGAGGTTTCTTCCTCTGTTATCCGTGGAACATAGGACGCTGACTGTCCAGGCTCTGATCGGGTCCAGGTTGGATTATTCCAACGTTCTTTACCTGGGCCTCCCAGAGTACTTGTTGCAGCGGCTACAAGTGGCACAGAATGCCGCTGCCAGGGCTGTCTTTGGCCTTAGCAGGCGTTCCAGGGCCTCGGGTTTGTTGGCAACGTTACACTGGCTTCCTATCCGCAAGAGGATTGCCTTTAAGGCGCTGACCTTGGCCTATAAAGCCCTTCACAAGGAGGGAGCCAAGTACCTCCAAAAGAGACTGGTCTTTTATCATCCGACCAGGTCTCTAAGGTCGGAAGCCTTGCACCTTGCAGTTGTTCCCCGGGTAAAGAAAGCGCGCCTTGGAGGCCGCTCTTTCGGACTGCTGGCATCTCAGCTCTGGAACTCTTTACCACTGGCCCTACGGGGAGCGACCAGCCTACTGGCTTTCAGGAAGGGCCTCAAAACGTGGCTGTTTACTCAGTAGCCGGTCTCCCGCTAACTTCCGGCCTATTCTTCTGTTAGTTTTTATCTTGGTGTTATGTTTTTTATGTGTGGCAGCATTGTTTCTTTCTCCATTAAAGCGCCGGGACACTCTTTTTGAGTAGCCGTGCGCTATAGAAATCAATAAATAACATAACATAACATAACATTGCTGCTCTATGCTGCTTTGCATTGGGTAGGCATTACATGGGTGGAGTATGGGCGTTCCCATGCATCGCAAGCCCAGTTTACAAGGTCCTGTAAACCTAGATTTGCGCGAAAATGGGGTACCTACCCAAAAAGGTGTAACAGTGGGAAATATCTTTTTATGGGTGCTGCAGTCTGCAGCACACAGTTAGAGAAATATGTCTCTTTGGATTGTTTTTGTGCAGGAAGGTATCCCTCCAGCACAGAAACAATGCTGCCCATAATGCAGGCATCCTTGCATCATGGTGCAAGGGTACCTGCTTTAGGCAGCACACAGTGCAGCAGCTCAAGGAGAGGGCAGAAACGCTCAATATCTTTGTAATTATGGAGCATTTCTGCTCTGTCCATTTCACACAATGCAGAGCAGCAAGGTCCCTTGCTGCGCTGCGTGAAGTAAAAAATTCACGCCCCAAGGAGAGCCATTCACAGAGTGAAATATACTTGTATATATTTTACTCATGTATATATTTAATACTATGCTCGGGTATAACTCTACACTTTTTTTTACTATTCACCTTTTCCAAGTGTAAATTTACACTGAGGTGTACACTTCCATCTCCCTCCCTCAAAACAGGGGGTGACGCCTAAAACAATGGGATTTACGAGTGTAAATGTACTACTAATAACTTTGGTCATGTAGGTGAAAGTGGTGCCACTGTGTTGGAGATATCCACATTTTAGGGATCACCCTAAGGGAAAGGCCATGGAAAATTATTAAAGTGTATCATTCTTTATAAAAAAGAATGGAACATATTTTAATGTATAATATGAAAGTAAATTACTTTAAATATTGTTTTAGCATAGAATTATTAAGATAAATTGCTACAGCACATGAACTCATCAAATTAAATGTGTATGAAATAATTAATTTTAATTTAATTCATAAATAAGAATTAAAAAAAGTAATAACACAAGGTCCACCCTCACTAACATTTTATTTTTTAAAATATGTATTTAATTTAAATTATGTTTTACAGTGTGGAGAATAGTTGCTAATGATATTTGTGATGGGAACTTGCCTCTCCTATGGTCTTTATTTCCTTTGACCTTTCATTCATTTTTTCATTCATTTCTTCTTTCTTTCTCGCTGTCTCCTACTTTATTCAGTATTAAATAATTACTTTCAATAGAACTTTCTTACCTGCGGACCCATCAGTGACTCCATTTACAGGAAACTGTTGCTGCGCACATACAGTACTAAAGGCAATCTCCGTGAAATAATGTTCCAATTCTGCTCACTGGGGCAGACACCTTTGCAGTAGTTTGTTCTGGCAGCACTCCCAAAACGTGTGAGTTGTGGAGCACCAAAATCTTCACAAACAGGAAGACATGTTACTTTAACTGCAATGCTGCTACACCTTGGCATACATGCAAGGAAGGGCCACTTGAAGTAGGATGGTAACAGCATATCACAGTACTGTCACATGGCCAGTTTATGTCAGATATACTAATGAGCACAAAGGGGCCTAGTGCAATGAGGTGCAAGGGAGCCATCACATTAGTATTGATGATGGAGAATTCAACTGTGTGTCCCATTGAATACCGGAACTAATGCATCCCCAGATGGATAAAGGGTCAGCAGACGTCCATATTAGTATTCATTATCACAAAGTGTCACAATGCAACCCCTTTCCTTGAAGTGACATGAGACACAATGTGATAAAAAGTGACCACTGAGAAAGGAACATCCCTTGATCAGGTGTTTTCCACCATTCCACTTGATATGGCCAGCCCTGTCCCTGTCCTTTGGTCGGACCATTTTCTGATTAGGTTTCAGATTTTGGATATGAGCAAATCATCTTGTATAACGCTGAGTCATCCTAGCCACACTTATAGGGCTTTTCATCGGGTGACTCCAGAAAGTCTGGCCCAGGCTTGTCTGGATCATCCCCGTCTGATGTCAGGAGACCTGGAGAGGGATCTCGATCTGCTGCAGCGGTGGTTAGTGGAACGATTAGACGAACTAGCACCTGAGATTGCTCCTCGGAAAACATCTAGACGAACCTCTGCTCCTTGGTATACGGAGGCTTTGGCTCGGTCTCGGCGCAATTGTAAGGTGGCAGAGAGGCTCTGGCGCCAGCAGTATGATCTTGGGGCTAAGGCTGTCTATAGGGCGGCCATTAAAGCCTATCATGTAGACATCCTGTCTGCAAAGAAGAATTATTTCTCTACAAGAATTGACTGCTTCGAGTTCCTGTAGGGAAATTTTCACCATTGGGAAGGAGTTCGTGACCCCTAATGCAAATGCGGTGCGTCATGAGCTCTCTGAGACGTGGGTGATCTTGCTAGCTAGCTTTTTTACTTCTAAGATCAAGCGGATCCAGGAGTCTTTTTCTTCTTTGGGCCCGAGTGATGCCATCAGTCCGGGAGACCAGCTGAGTCGGATAGCTGGATCTGGACCCATTCTCTCGGAGTTTCCATCTCTCTCTGACTCCGCATCTCAGGACTTCCTGATTAAACTTAAATCGGGCTCACCTTTAGATCTCTGCCTGGCTAAATTTCTGGCTAGGGTGGCGGAAGTTTTGAACCCTTTGATTAATCCCATCCTTAATCTGTCTCTGACTAGGGGTGTGGTGCCTGTGGCCTGGAAGCAGGCGATGGTTGTCCCATTACTCAAAAAGCCGGGTCTGGACCCTGAGCTACATGCCAACTATAGGCCGATTTCTCTCCTGCCTGCTCTCGCAAAGATAGTGGAGAAGCATGTGCATACTGTGCTCTCTACTTTTTTGGAAACTCACAGTTTGCTGCACTCCACCCAGTCTGGCTTCTGGACCACCCTAAGCACTGAGACGGTGCTTTTGGAGGTCAATGAGGCCATTAAGGAAGTGCTGGATGCAGGAGGAAGAGCCTTGTTGGTAATGTTAGACCTGTCGGCGGCCTTCGACACCGTCCCTCATGAGGGTCTTCTCAGCAGGCTTTATGAGATCGGTCTGAGAGGGACGGTGTTGAGCTGGTTTCGATCTTATTTGGCTGGTCGCCGACAGGTGGTCTGGGCCCCTCCGTACTCGGCCGAAGTACCGCCTCTGGAGGTCGGAGTCCCGCAGGGCTCGGTGTTGAGCCGACTCTTTTTAATATCTTTATGACCCCTTTAGCAGTGCTGGCTGAGTCTTTTGGGGCTCAGATCCTGTCATACGCCGATGATACTCAGCTCCTTTTCACTTGTGGGAAGGGAGCTGAGTTTGACGAAGAGAGCATCCGGGGCTGTCTTGGGGCTGTTTTCGATTGGTTTCAGCGAAACAGCCTCAAGTGCATCCCTGATAAGTCAGAGGTGCTCTTCTTCGGGTGTCAGTCGGACCCGAATTGGCAGGAGTGGTGGCCGGTGAATATGTTCCCTCCTATGTCATCTTCTCTGGTTGCCAAGAACTTGGGGGTCAGGATTGACAACGGCTTGACACTTAAGTCCCAGATCCTTGGGCTGGCCGGCACCTGTTATGGCCTTCTTAAAATGCTACGTAAGTTCCTTCCCCTGCTCCCATTGGCGCATAGGAAGATTACGGTCCAGGCCCTTATTGGTTCGAGGCTGGATTATTCAAACGTCTTATATTTGGGTTTGCCCGAATATCTTCTCAAAAGACTACAGGTGGTCCAGAACTCGGCGGCTTGGCCATTTTTGGCCTGCATCGCCGAGCCAGAGCTTCGGACCTTTTACACTCCTTACATTGGCTGCCTATTCGGAAGCGGATTGTTTTAAAGCACTTACGCTGGCGCATAAGGCATTTCATGCTGTGGGAGCTGAATATATCCAGAAACGGCTTGCCTTCTACAAACCGGCTAGAGCCTTAAGATCGGAATCTCTCTGCCTTGCCGTTGTTCCTGTTATCAGGAAAGTACGGGTGGGGGGACGTTCTTTTAAACGCTTGGCCCCCCAGCTTTGGAATGCCCTGCCTTTGCTGCCTCACAGTACATCTAATCTGTTGGCCTTCAGAAAGGGTCTGAAGACGTGGCTCTATGGTCAGTAATCTGTTTGCTCTTTCTCTCCTTGTGCTTGCCCTATGCAGTTTGTTGTGGGTTAGAAAGCGCCGGGACACTCTTCGGAGTAGCCGAGCGCTATATAAGACACCCATAACATAACATAACATAACATAACATTGAGGACATCATGCAGCCTGATCTTACCAAAGTCTAAATAGAATCCTTACAGACTGTATTCACCTTCAAATTTTGTAAATTTAATAGAAGCTTCACATACAGCAAAGTATTCCGCTTAGGGACACTTGGGGCAAGTGCTGCAGCTAACCACTCTGCGTCCATTCTGTCACACTTCAGCAAGGCTTGGCCTGATTAATAGTTGACTGGCTCAGGGACCACTGAAAGACTTGGGCAAGTGCTGCAGGTTGCAACAACAGGGGTCTATTTGATAACACTTTAGGCAATTGCCATGGATCAGGAGCAGGCAGGCTTCATTGGGGCCATCAGCTTGAGTTTCTGTAAATTATGAATTCGTTCGTGCTCAGCCTCCATTTTGTAGTTGCCGCCATTTTTGTTGCCCTCACTCAGGCAGCGCGGCGAACGCGATGTTTTTGTCGTTTCTGCATTTACGTGTCAGGTGGCTTCTTTGCCTGTGTTTACTAACAAGTGTCAGGGTCTGGCCGAGTACACTAATTCCTGTCTGAGCTGATTAATCCCCATCCGGACTATTTGTTGGTTCACACCATTTTTTCCTCCAAGTTATCTTATCTGCTGTCTTTCGCAACATGTCTCATGCATTCTCCTGTTTCACGACTGTCCTTCCACAAGATGCAGCTGTGTTTTCTCTACTTGTAAATCGAATTGTGTGGATTCACTTGTAATTTACTCAAGGGGTCGAGTGACAAACATAACCGGGAAACTTGAGTTTCTTTAGACTTAAAGCATTGTTTATAACGTTTGCCCATGTCTCATTTTGCATTGTATTGTACTGTACATAAACCTGTGCGCCACGGAGTTAATTGGCAGTCTCTTTTGAACCTTGTTTTACCAACGACTTCTGAGACCACTGTACTAGCTGCAGCTAATAAATACTATCTTCTACTCCAGACGAAGAGTCCGTGTCTCTGTTTCTGACAAGGCAGGTGAACCCAGGGGGTTTCAGGCGTACCCTGCGCCGCCAAGCCTTAAGGCTACGGTTCTCCAAATGGCGCCCAACGCGGGGCGACTTCAACGGTAGCAGTTGAGCCCGAGGGTTGCGAGGAGCCCCGCAAGAAAATTCCGGAGGAAGCGCACCACGTGATCGACCCCTGTATGTTGGAAGTGGACCGAAGGTCTTTGACAGCGCGGCTACTCCTCTCCGACGGCTGCTGACGACTGCTGCCCTGACTGTCGCCCTGCCTTGGACCCTTCTGATGATGTTTGGTAAAGCGAGACGATAGTCGGACCTTCGCTGGTGTAGGTGTTTTGTTTTGTTTTTTGGGTTTTTATTCAGGTATTGCAATACCCGAAGCCAAGGGGTAAGTACGTTTGTACTGTTTCATTGATTTGCACCCCTTGTTGTTTGTGAGCAGTCTAGAGAAGTAACGATGCCTGGACTGAGTAAGTTCAAAAGAATTTGTTGCTTAGGTTGTACGAGGGATTCCCAGTTGGAGGATACATATCCGATCCCTCCAGTTGGAACTCCCACTTATGAGCTCTATTCGAAACATGGTATTGGTCCCATTACCTTTAACGAGACATGGGTCCGATACACAAAAAATAGTGGAGTTTTGAGATGGCCCCAAAATGGTAGTTTTGATTCCGCCATACTAGATCATTTGGAAACTATTCTGTCTAGAAGAAAAGCCCGGCCGGCAATGTTTGACTCTTTTCGCCTTTGGCGTAAGAAAGCCAAACAGAAGGAAATTAAACAAGCAAAAAAGGATAAGAAAGCGCAAAACATGTCAATTATAAAGGCTGCTCAGCAGTTTAAAAATAATTAAGTAGACTGTGCGAATGAGATATTAGAGAGACAACATCGCATGGCGATAGATAGATGCTATCCGATGCTGACTACTTCCTCGTCAGATAAAAGTAAGGAATTGGAAGAAGATTCCCTAATGTCTTGTTTATTGAATTCACCTCCGCCCTATGCCCAAAATCCTAATGCACCTCTGTTACCCCCTCCTATTGCTCAACCAATGGTTGCTCAATTGCCGATTGTTCAGCAACCGGCTCAGCCTATTAATGCTTCCTTGCCTGCCTCTGCTCCGTCTTTACAGCCTGTAATTCAGCCCCCACCTCCTCTCCAATCCCCCGCTCTTGTTCCTCAGTCGGTTACGTTCCAGTCCCCGTTGCCTTCTATGTCTGTAAGACCTCCTGTTCTCTCAAGGGATTCCCCTACCTCACACAGGAGACTAGCAGACGCTGTTTCGAATTTCTTTTCTCCTCTTCTTGGGTCTTTGAACCTGTCTCCAGCTTTCTCTAGACGACAATCTCGTTGTCAACTTCCTCTCACAGATGAGAAAGTTGTTTTGGGTTCCCTAGCTCGTAAATGGATTGAGAATGAACTAGAATATAGTACAGGGGACATTATGAGTTCCTTTCATCAATGGGCAGAGCCCACACAGAGATATGTTTTTAATGTCATGTGTCAGACTCTTATCAAAGGTTGGGAAGATATGGAGTTGGATACAGTTCCTTCGGAGTTACTGAAATTACAAGCTGATTTTGATAAAGGTTTTATTGTAGGACCACGAGTTGAAGAGGCGGTGAATAAACTCGTTGCGTTCCGAACCATGTTTTTGTCCTTGTCCTTTCCCGAGACTGATCCTGCCAAAAACAAAGGCATTAAGAATTATCCGATGCGTGAAGTTCCTCCAGTATGGAGGAAAGCCGTGAATGGTCCGCCTCCTGTCCCAGCTCATTTCCAGCGTATATGGGTTCACGAACCCTGGAAAAGGTCTGAAGTATTGGAGCTTAAACAAACTCTTCCGGACCCTCGTAAAAATCCGGCTGGATATTACAAGGAATTGTCTCAAACAGTTGAGGCCTGTATTATGAATTTGGCCGATATTGATATGTTATTTGGAAATGTTGTTCCACAAGCATTATGGGCACGGATTCGTAAGGAGAATCATGCTGGTGAATTAGGTGGTGATTGGGCTGCTATTAGAGCCGTTGACGCAAATCAAGTGGGTGGTGCGAAGCCTGAGGATCTGATTACGGCCCTACCAGGCAGAATAATCAAATTGATAAACTATGATGCCTGCGGTGCAAGTTAATTGGGATAAGCTGGCTGCATGCAAGCAAAAGAAAGACGAAAGCGTCTCGGATTTCTTCACTCATTTTGAAGAGACGTTTATTGATCATAGTGGTCAGGATTTGAGTGTAGAGGGTGGTCAGTGGTTGTTTGTGGATAAGTTTGTATACAACTTGCTTCCCGAATTGTCAAATAAACTAAAGAGTTCTGAAAGTGCATGGGCTGTCTCTTCCCCTGCTAAAATACTGGCTACTGCACAGTATTATGAGAATAGAGATAAGGAGGAGAAGGAGAAACAAGAGAATAAGAATAAAGATTTGAAAACGAAGGTTCTTTTACAGCAAGCTTATCTTCCGCGTTCTGCACAGCCTCAGTTTTCTCAACCCCCACAGTTTCAGAAAGTGTTCCAGAAACCTGAGTACTTCGCACCCCGTCTTTCGTTGGGTCCTAATCAATGTGCGTATTGTAGGGAAGAGGGACATTTCAAGAATAGTTGTCCGGTTTTATTACAGCGTAATAATGGGATGTCTGCTCCACGGGGTCGTGGTACTTTCCAGACAGGATCTAGAGGTAGAGGACGAGGTGTGTCCTCTGAGGAGCAGCGTTTTTTTCCTCCATCTACTACAAATTACTTTGATCAGCAGAGAGTTCAGTCTACGCAGTATTATAATGACGATTATTGTGAAGAAAGGGCTGACGATTTTCAGATCGAATAGGACAGCCATGGACGAAGTGAGGGAGTTGTGTCGATTCCAGTAGATCAAAATGGGCCATATGTCACTATCAATACTATGGGTGTTTCAGAACCGTTACCTTTGGATACTGGTGCGATGAGAAGTTCTATTATGCATACTAAACTCCCTGGGGCACCTTTGTCTGGCTTAATAAATACTTCTGTAGGATTTTCTGGTGCCCCAGTCCGTAATCCGGTTTCTTGTCCCTTGCCCATTTAGATTGGTCCCTATGATTTGAATGCTCCACTTATTCTGACAACTGGTTGCGGCGAGAACTTGCTGGGTCTGGATTTATTGAAAAGACTACATGCAACATTGTATTGTTCCCCTCCTGGTGTGCATCTTACGTTGGGGACGAAACTGACGTCTTCCATGTATTTGTCTCGAGACCAGTTCCCACCTGAGTTGCTTTCTCTTCTGAAAGTCTTTGGGCTACAGGCCCGAATGACGTGTGTTGTCTTGCGATCCCACCGTATGTTGTCACAGTTAAAGAGAATGTGAGAATTCCATGCATTCCCCAATACCGTATCTCTACTGATGGAGAGAGAGCACTTTTGGCTATTGTCGATGATTTTATTCAGAAGGGTGTGGTTGAAGAAACGAGAGGCAGTGTTTGTAACAGCCCTGTTCTTCCGATCCGTAAGAGAACGTATCCTTCACAGCCTCCTGTTTATCGATTTGTTATTGACCTTAGAGAGGTCAATAAAATTGTTGTGCCACAGTTTCCTGTTGTTCCGGACATTACAGCTTTGTTGACGATGATTCCTGCTTCGGCAACTTGGTTTTCAGTCATAGACCTTAAGAACGCTTTCTTCAGCATTCCTATTGCTGAAGAAAGTAGGGACATCTTTGGTTTTTCTTTAGGTGGCCGAAGTTTTAGATTTAAAAGAGCACCTCAAGGCTATTGCGAAAGTCCCTCTATCTATAGCAAGGCTCTTAAGTCACAACTTGATGCTTTCTCTTTGCCTCCAGGTGCTACGCTTATTCAGTATGTGGATGATTTGCTGGGGGCTGCTGATACGGAAGATGTGTGTAAGAATGTGACTGTTGCGTTGTTGCATCATTTGTCTGCTCTACATCATAAGGTGTCTCCCTCTAAGCTGCAATATGTACGCCAAGAGGTTACCTATTTAGGTCATCTCTTGTCGAAGGAGGGAAGGCGATTGACCCCAGAACTCATTCATGCTCTTTCACAGATGTCTGTACCCACCACCCAGAGAAGTGCGTGCCTTTTTGGGTATCACTTCCTACTGTAGACAATGGATTCCCAATTTTTCACTTTTGGCTAAACCACTGTTGGTACTAACGTTGAAAAATACGCCACATCCGCTCCCTTGGACAGATGAATGTCAGAAAAGCTTTGTTGACCTACGTACTGCTCTGTGTTCTGCTCCAGTGTTGGGTACCCCAGATTATAGCAAGTCCTTTACACTGTACGTTCACGAGAGAGAGGGTTGCGCATTGTCAGTTTTGACACAGCAATTTGGAGATAAGCAGAGGCCATGTGCCTATTTCTCTGCTATACTAGACCCAGTAGCTAAAGCTCTGCCCAGTTGTCTCAGAGCTACGGCAGCTGCGGCGATTTCTATTAGACAGTCTGCCGGATTAGTGTTGGATAACACACTCATTGTTATGGTTCCACATGCAGTGGATACCCTGTTGAATAGGACAAGAACACAGCACCTTACGAGTGCTCGTTTGTCTGGATATGAGCTGACACTTCTAGCGAGTCATGTACATATCAAAACATGTAATACGTTAAATCCAGCTACACTGTTGCCACTCCCAGAGGAGAAAGACGCTCAGGAAAAACATGATTGTTTTCTTCGAACGGAAGTAGAAACGAAGGGTAGGATTGATTTAAAGGACACTCCGCTCAAGGACCCAGATGGGATCCTATGGGTAGACGGTTCTTGTTTCAAGCTTCCAAACGGGGAGACTACTTCTGCTTATGCTGTTACCACCTTATGCACAATTGTTGAGACGGCACGTATTGGACATAATTCAGCCCAAGCAGCTGAATTGATAGCCTTGACTAGAGCGTGTGTGTTGTCGAAGGGAAAGAGAGTGAATGTGTACACAGATAGTCAATATGCTTTTGGCGTTGCACATAGTTTTGGTAAGTTATGGAGGGAGAGAGGATTCTTTACCTAACACAGGACAAATATCCAGCATGGTCAGTTAGTGACTGATCTTCTTGAGTCACTTACCTTACCTGCACAAATAGCGATCATAAAGTGCAGCGCACATAAGAAAGTCACAGATGATGTGGGTCGTGGAAATGCATTTGCAGACGAGGTTGCAAGAACTACATCTAGAGACACCGCTAGTCGAATGTATGTGGCAGGTCCTGCTAACTGGGTTAGGGAAATTGGAATGTGTGAAGACACGATTGAGAGTGTGAAAACGATTCAGGGAGAGGCTACTGAGAAGGAATTGAGAACGTGGAAAGACAGTACGGGAATGTTAGACTCGACGGGTTGTTGGACGGAATTGTCAGAACATCAGCGATGGTTGTTACCAGACGCTTATGTGTTGCCGGTTGTAACTATGGCTCATGGTCCAGCTCACATTAGTGCAAAAGGCATTTGTAAGCTTTTGGCTCCTGTGTGGCAGAATGAAGGAATTCCGAAATGTGCAGAGAATGTGGTTAAGCATTGTATTGTTTGTCTAATGCATCGTATGGGACTTAGCCCATATGAAGTGGTATTCGGACGCCCAGCTAATATTTGGGGAGTCCCTCGTCCCAAGAAATACTCTGACAGACCATATCCTCTGTTAATTGATTATTTGCATGACTTGACTACTAAATTAAGTATCATTCGTCAACAGCTACAAAGTGCTTTGCCAGAGGCCTCCACAGACCCAGGTCACACCATTTTGCCCGGGGACTGGGTCTACGTCAAAAATTTTCAACGGACTAAGAATCTGGAGCCTCGTTGGTCCACGCCTACGCAAGTTTTGCTCGCCACCCGCACAGCTGTGAAGGTGGTCGGCAACCGAAACTGGGTGCATGGCGTGCACTGTAAGAAGGTGCCATTGCCATTACCCTTCGACCAGTGGATTCGCAGTGGTGTCAGGGAATTGGACACCTCAGCGGTTCCTTGTTTTGTGCCTTTCAGTGATGCTCAAATTTATGGAACTCAGTCTGAGAAAGCAGATGACGATATTCTTCAAGCCGCTGTGCCTGCGCATCTTCGAATAGACACTACGAATCCAAAAACTCTGTTTAAGGACCAGACAGTGCCGAGCAAAACCCGCTACAACCTGAGGCCGAGAGCTGGCCAAAGGAACTGAACACTTTGAACACTTTTTTTCTTATTGATCAGAGACATTCTTTTTTTGTATGATATTTAGTATTAGATGTGCCATCTGTCTCCGTCGCAGGGTCACGGTAGGAGACTCAGACTGTAACCTGGTTTTTGTTCTTTGAGTAAGTGGCTAGTGCCTCAGGATATACAGAAGTACGTAGCTGAGTGATTGCCGAAGATTGCCGTGAGCGACATTTTTTTTGGATAAAGATGGATGGTACCACAACCATAGGTAGGGAAAATAGGAAGCAGGAAATGAGATTGAAATATTGTAAATTATTGCGTAGTCGATTTGGCGTAACTTTGTGTATTTTCATGTTTTTGTGTATTTTATTAGCCTGCATAGGTTGGATTGTACATGTGCTACACCCGAGAAATGTGGCTAACTCTACAACTTTTTTGCCCTCTCGTCTTTCTGTCTTTTCACATAAAATGCATGCTCTACCCCTTCATGAACAGATAAGGAGAGCTGAATATATGAATAATACGTTTATCCAATTGTTACACCAACACCAGTTGGCTATTAATATGACTGACTGTTGGGTGTGCGGTCTTATGCCACACAATACACGAAAGGGGATGCCATATTTGGTTCTTTCCTTCTCATATGAAGGTTCAGCTTGGGCTTACCTGACTATGTTTTCGGCCGCATATCACAACAGACTTCGAAGCCCTGTAAAGACTTCTGGGAATGGATTGGATTTTAGCCACAGCTCTTTGATAAAAGGTATAGTGGCGATAGCTAAGATTGTAGAGAGCAAGATTCCGTTAGATGAGAAGAAAGCTTATGAAGGATGGAATGTTACCCACTATGTTTTTAGCCTTGGTGACAAAACTAGAAAGGATGAGTCTTCTCCTGTATGGACTGTACCCCATCAAGGTAATTTTTGTCTCCAAGTCAACAGTAAGAAAACTGACATCAAACCGAGTTGTTTGCACAACTACATTTTCTCGTCCCCTGATTTCCCTCCGTTGGTTCCGTCTCAAGGAACCTATTTTGTTTGTAAAGATAGAGCTTACACATGGCTCCCTTCTAACTTTTCTGGAACCTCTTATATAGCTTTCCTTCTTCCCCCTACATATACGGCTCCGTCAGACCACCACAGAGTTAGCTATAGCCGAGGTATATTTGATGCCAAGGACACGGCAGAACAAGAGGGAGGAGACTTCCTTAAAGGATTCCTTCCCTTTTGGGGCCCGATGGTCAACAGCAGAAACATCAGGCAATTGGTGCGTGTGGTTGAGACCACTATTAATGTTACTGCAGGTGCAATAGATAACATTACAGCAGAGCTTCAGGCTGACCGTCTTATGACGTTGCAAAATCGAATTGCGCTAGATGTGATCCTAGCAGACCGAGGAGGCGTCTGTAGATTGATCGGGTCTAGCTGCTGCATTTATATTCCAGATGATGCTCCGGCAGTATACCAAGCCATTTCCAAATTGCATACCATCTCCGAGTCAATTCATCAAGACGAAGGGGATTGGTCCTTTATGGGATGGTTTTGGGGAATATTGTCAACTTGGGGATGGAAGATTTTAACGTTCCTTGGAGCAATTTTGGCCATCATATTCTCTTGTTGTCTGTGTGTTCAATGTGGTCCCGCAGTGTGTGGCCTGCTGGCTACTTTATAGTTCAAGTTCAAGTTCAGAAATTTGTATAGCGCACTACTCACCCAGAGGGTCTCAAGGCGCTTGGCGGAGGGGGGGTACTTTACTTATCGAATATCCAAGTTTTTAGTTGCTTTCTGAAGGAGAGGTGGTTCTGTACAAGGCGGAGGTGGGTGGGGAAAGAATTCCAGGTTTTGGCCGCTAAGTAGGAGAAGGATCTTCCCCCCATGGTGGATCTATGGATGCGCGGAATTGCGGCGAGGGCTTGATTGGACGATTGTAGTTGGCGGGTGGGGGTGTAGAAGGACAGTCGCGTGTTGAGGCATTCGGGTCCTAGGTCGTAGAGGGCTTTGTGTGCGTGGGTGAGGAGACGGAACGTTATTCTCTTGTTGACGGGGAGCCAGTGGAGGTCTTTCAGGTGACCGGAGATGTGAGCTTGACGGGGGATGTCCAGTATGAGTCTAGCTGAGGCGTTTTGGATGCGTTGGAGTTTTTTCTGTAGTTTGGCTGTGGTTCCGGCGTAAAGGGTGTTTCCGTAATCCAGTCGGCTTGTGACCAGTGTATGGGTGACCGTCTTTCTTATTTCGGTGGCGATCCAGCGGAAGATTTTTTTGAGCATGCGTAGGATGTTGAAGCATGAAGATGAGACGGCGTTGACTTGTCTGGTCATCGAGAGGGAGGAGTCCAGGATGAAGCCCAGGTTACGTGCGTGGTCCGTAGGTATGGGTGCGGTTCCCAGGGCCGGTGGCCACCATGAGTCGTCCCAGGCGGAGGGGGATGATCCTAAGATGAGGACTTCCGTTTTGTCCGAGTTCAGTTTTAAACGGCTGTTCTTCATCCACTCGGCTACTTCTTTCATTCCTTCGTGTAAGTTGGTTTTGGTGGTGTTTGGGTCTTTTGGTGAGGGGGAGGATCAGCTGGGTGTCGTCTGCGTAGGAGATGATGTTGAGGTTGTGCTGGCATGCGATGGATGCGAGGGGACTCATGTATATGTTGAAGAGGGTGGGACTGAGCGATGATCCTTGTGGTACGCCGCAGATGACTTCGGTGGCCTCTGATCTAAAAGGGGGGGGAGGCGGACTCTCTGGGTTCTTCCGGCAAGGAACGAGATGATCCAGTCCAATGCTTTTCCTTGTATTCCGACGTTGCTGAGGTGTTGTATGAGGGTGCTATGACAGACTGTGTCGAAGGCTGCGGAGAGGTCAAGTAGGATGAGGGCAGCTGTTTCTCCGTTGTCTAGTAGAGTTCGAATGTCGTCTGTTGCTGCGATGAGGGCGGTTTCGGTGCTGTGTTTGGCTCGGAAGCCGGACTGTGAGGGGTCAAGGGATTTGTTGGATTCGAGGAAGGCGGCGAGCTGACTGTTGACGGCTTTCTCAATAACTTTGGCAGGGAATGGGAGGAGCGATATGGGGCTGTAGTTCTTAAGTTCAGTGGGGTCTGCTGTAGGTTTCTTCAGAAGTGCGCTGAGTTCGGCGTGCTTCCAGCTTTCCGGGAAGGTGGCGGAGTTGAGGGAGCAGTTGATGATGTCTCGGAGATGGGGTGCGATGATGGAGTATGCTTTGTTGAAAATGTGGTGGGGACATGGGTCGGTTGGCGATCCTGAGTGGATGGAGTTCATCAGGCGGATGGTGTCTTCAGTGGTGATTGGGTTCCAGGCGCAAAGGTTGTTAGAGGGGGGTTTTGGTTCGGAGGTGGGTGGAGTGGACTGGTCTCCGGACTGGTTTTCAAAGCTGTTATGTATGTCGGCGATTTTGTTGTAGAAGAAAGAGGCTAGGGAGTCGCAGAGGTCTTGGGAGGGAGTGATGTCGTTGGTGCCGGCAGTGGGGTTGGTGAATTCTTTGACGATATTGAATAGTTCCTTGCTGTTGTGGCCGTTGTTGTCAGGTTGATCCTTGAATGCTGATTTCTTGGTGGATCGGATCAGTTGATGGTGTTTGCGGGTGGCGTTCTTGAAGGTGGTCAGGTTGTCAGTGGTTGGGTTTTTTCTCCAGGCTTTCTCGAGGGTGCGACATAACTTCTTGGATTTCTTAAGGTCATCGTTGAACCAGGGGGCTTTTTTGCTACCTTGCTTGATTTGATGGTTTTTCAAGGGTGCTAGTTTGTCGGCGCTGTGGGTGATCCATTGTGTGAGGTTGGTGGCTGCTTGGTTTGGGTCCGATGATTTGGCAGGAGGGTTTTGGCGAAGCGATGTGAAGAGCTGGTCGGTAGTAATTTTGTTCCAGTTTCTTCGGGGAATAGGTTGTGGGTCGTGGTCTTTTTGTAGTTGAAGTGAACGCAGCTGTGGTCCGTCCAGTGGAGAGCTGTGGTGTGATTGAAGGAGATGTGCTTGCTGGAGGTGAAGATTGGGTCGAGCGTGTGTCCGGCATAGTGGGTGGGGGTATTGACAAGTTGTTCGAGTCCGAGGTTGGCCAGGTTGTCCAGAAGGGTGGTGGTGTTGCAGTCGTTTTTCTTTTCCAGGTGGTAGTTGAGGTCTCCCAGTAGAATGTAGTCCTCGGAGGGGAGGGCGTGTGGGCTGATGAAGTCAGTGATGTCTTCGCTGAATTGTGTGCGGGGTCCTGGTGGCCTGTAGATGAGGGTGCCTCTGAGTGTGGTCTTGGGGTCGGTGTGGATCTGGAAGTGAAGGTGTTCGGCGGTAGAGAGGTAGTCGTCGGAACTGGTCGTGATGCGGATGGAGTTCTTATGGACGATGGCGATGCCTCCTCCTGTTTGGTTGGTGCGGTCCTTTCGGATGATCTTGTAGCCGTCCGGGATGGCTATGGCGATGTCGGGTGCTGATGAGGCGTTCATCCAGGTTTCTGTAAGGAAGGCGACATCCGGCGATGTAGTGTCGAGTAGGTTCCAGAGTTCAATGGCGTGTCTATGGACCGAGCCGGTGTTGAGCAGGATGCACTTTAGGTGGTTAGTGTCGGAGCTCTGATTGGAGTCTGTGGATTTGGTGTGGGTCCTGATGCAGTCGAATTTGCAGGAGTGGCAGGGGAAGGGTCCATGGGTGAGTCCTGGGGCGGCTTGGTAGCGGTTTGGTGGGCGGCGGGGTTAAGGGCTGAGAGGGTTGCGGCGTCATATGTTATGCGGGCGGAGTGGATTTTGCGGGGGCCAGGGGGTCTGGCGCTGGGCGCGGTCCAGGCGCGGATGGGCTTACCTTTGGCGCGCATGGGGCGCGACCGCTGCGCGTGGACGCTGCGCGCGGATGCATCTGTCATAAGTGGATAGTGGAGGGGGGCGGAGCGAGGGAGGAGCAGCTGGGAGGCGGGAGCGGGGTGGAGAGGACGGGCTCCGAGGCACAACAACAACAAAATGGCAGCAAAAGCGAAACCGGAACAGGTTGGGGCACAGATAGGAGTTACGCTGTGGGCAGAGGCACTGGCACAATCAGGCAGTATTAATTATAATCTATCAGGCAATGTGAGCGCTACGCTATAAACTGGCTACACACTCTTAAATATGCTTAATAGTAAGGGGTAACCCTGTGTCCCTCAGAACCTGGGTATTAGTAGTTTAGAAGGAAGTGGTTCTGTTGGGTCGGACCAATTGCTTTTTGAAACATTCAGTAAATGGGAACAAACAAAATCTCTGATACAGGTCTAGTAATTTGAGAAATAAATGCTCAAAAACTTGAAATCATATGATCAATCAATTGTATTAAAAGACTTTCCAAAAACATTTGGTATCTGAATTGCAATCATTCATAAATAACATTCAATGTTAATGGTGACTGTCAAGTGCAAAGTGACTTTCAGTGGAGAGTGCTTCAGTGAATGGCAAGAAATACAACACAATATATGTACAATTCTATACAGTTGTCTTCATTGGCCAGAAAATGTCTTTTAGAAAACCAAGGAATCCTAGAGGTCCTATCCGGATCCTGGTCTTTCTGGGCCTAGGGAGTTCGTCGACGTTTCGACCCTGGTGTGCCCCAGTTGGTGGTCACGACGGGTCTTTTTCAAGACGGGAGAAGGACAGTCTGGAGGTTTAAGGGAGACCACGTATCAGAGGTGGATGGGTATTTAAAACATTATTAACCCAGTTGTAATATAAATGACTTAGTACTCACTTAGGGGGCAGGCCGGGTAACTGTAGCCTAAGACCGGTGTGGCAAGAATGCCAATTCTCTCTGCGGAGTAAAAACACAGTCTCAAAATCTGTGTTGTGGGCATAAAAGGGAACGAATGTAATCATGGTTAGACTGGATTTGGTGAAATCATGCTCCTCTTGTACTTTAAAGGCGTGCTTATGGTGGCTAATGCCCGCGCGTGGTGGCGTTTGAATTGTGAGAATACCACGGGGAGTGATTGATTTGACAAGGGGCAAGATTAGCGCAAACAGTACTTTGTACTTGCAGCTTGTAGCCGTGATCCGAGCGAGGAAACTGGCGTGCTTATGGTGACAATGGCCGCGCGTGATGGCGTGTGAATTGTGAGATTACCACGGGGAGTGATAGATTTGACAAGAGGCGTGATTAACGCAAACAGTACATGATCCGAGCGATCGTGAATTATGATGCGATAAGTCAGAGTGCCCGAGATAACCGTTGAGCCGTGGTCCGAGCGAACGTGAATTCAGGTGGGTCAATGTGCTCGAAATGCCCATGAAGGCTCTGTGGCAGAGGCCGCTTACCTTCTCAGCAATTTCTTACGGGTAGACGAAGGTGCTTGTTCCTCTCGTGTCTGGCGCTGAATCTGTCAGCGCGCAACCCACAAGCCGTAATGAAGGTACGGCTGTGGCGTGCACGTAGGACACGTCCGTTGCCTAGCAACGGCGCAACACCCGTCACTGTCTCACGCCGCCTGCGTGAACAGGATTACCCATGTCGGTGTGGGGTTAAGTGAGTACCGGGAATGGCAGTGGGTCTGGATGACGTAAAGGAGTTATACCACGTTAAAATCTCCCACAGTAAAACATGATTAACCCTAGCGGATTCAAACATTTACACAAAACGGCAAATCAATCAATTTTGAAAGTAAATCATTTGAAGAATGACAGGATATTATGAACAATTCAAGAAATCCTTCTAGGAATGACAGGATATTTAGATTATTTTAAGGAAAAACATTAATTTCAAAGAAAAAACATTAATTGCATTAGTCTATATTTTATGATATCCTGTCAGGTATTGTACATGGAGGCTGCAGGATAGTCCCCTAGCTCTTGTAAGGAGTCTATTGGTAAAAAATGTCATTCTCAATAAGAGCAAAGAAACATTGGTAAAAGCGTCATTCTCAACAAGAGCAAAGATAAGTGCGTACTGTGGGGTCCAAGGCAGTTAGTCAAAAGGAATGCTAGAAACAGGCAACAAGTGCATTCATAGATGGCTGGGTGATTCTCATTATCAGAGACAGTGTTGGACACAGAGCCGTTGGTAAGACATAGATTAAACTAGACTCATTTGCTTTGATACTTCCTCATATTCATTCAACCCACAAGTTACAGAGTTCAGACAATGGATCCATTTGCATTCCTTCCTACTAAGGACTGATGTGAGAGAACCTCCCCTTGGGTTAGCATTAACCTTCTCAACCACCCTCCAGCGGATACTTTCCGGACTGTGGCCCTTGTCGGTAAAATGTTCCACCAATGGTGCTCCCTGTGTCTTGCATCTCACTCTGCTCATGTGCTGTAATATCCTCATCTTTACTTTTTGTGTCGTTTGTCCAATGTATGGCATGTCACAGGGGCATAGAATAATGTAGATGACATTGGAGGTGTTGCAGTTTGTCAGTAGAGGAAGTTTGTACGTTTTATTTCCATGCACAAGAGAGGAACCCTCCATACACAGTGGGCAGACCTTACACGTTCCACATTTGAAGTGTCCCACCACAGGAGGGAGTCCGAGTAGATCTCGAAGATCTGGGGCCTTAGGGGGTTCAAGGAAGGCCTTTACCACATTGTCTTTTATGTTGCGTCCCCTTTTGAAAGCAAACAGTGGGCTCTCCTTCATGTTAAGTTCTGGGGCCACTAGGTTCCAGTATTTCATCACTGTTTTTTTAACCATGTTGCTTTTCGTATGGAAGGTGGTGACGCAAACCAAGTTGTTGGTTGGTGGTTGTCTTTCCTTGGGGTCCAGAAGTTGATCTCTAGGGCAGTACCAGGCCCTCTTTTTGGCACGCTTCAAGAGTCCAACGGACGCATCCTACGTGCACGCCACAGCCGTACCTTCATTACGGCTAGTGGGTTGCGCGCTGACAGATTCAGCGCCAGACACGAGAGGAACAAGCACCTCCGTCTACCCGTAAGAAATTGCTGAGAAGGTAAGCGGCCTCTGCCACAGAGCCTTCATGGGCATTTCGAGCACATTGACCCACCTGAATTCACGTTCGCTCGGACCACGGCTCAACGGTTATCTCGGGCACTCTGACTTATCGCATCATAATTCACGATCGCTTGGATCATGTACTGTTTGCGTTAATCACGCCTCTTGTCAAATCTATCACTCCCCGTGGTAATCTCACAATTCACACGCCATCACGCGCGGCCATTGTCACCATAAGCACGCCAGTTTCCTCGCTCGGATCACGGCTACCGCCACTAGCTGCAAGTACAAAGTACTGTTTGCGCTAATCTTGCCCCTTGTCAAATCAATCACTCCCCGTGGTATTCTCACAATTCAAACGCCACCACGCGCGGGCATTAGCCACCATAAGCACGCCTTTAAAGTAACGTTTTCGCGCTCACAACTGCGCATAATTGGACAAGAGGAGCATGATTTCACTAAATCCAGTCTAACCATGATTACATTTGTTCCCTTTTATGCCCACAACACAGATTTTGAGACTGTGTTTTTACTCCGCAGAGAGAATTGGCATTCTTGCCACACCGGTCTCAGGCTGCAATTACCCGGCCTGCCCCCTAAGTGAGTACTAAGTCATTTATATTACAACTGGGTTATAAATGTTTTAAATACCCATCCACCTCTGATACGTGGTCTCCCTTAAACCTCCAGACTGTCCTTCACACGTCTTGAAAAAGACCCGTCGTGACCACCAACTGGGGCACACCAGGTTCGAAACGTCGACGAACTCCCTAGGCCCAGAAAGACCAGGATCCGGATAGGACCTCTAGGATTCCTCGGTTTTCTAAAAGACATTTTCTGGCCAATGAAGACAACTGTATAGAATTGTACATATATTGTGTTGTATTTCTTGCCATTCACTGAAGCACTCTCCACTGAAAGTCACTTTGCACTTGACAGTCACCATTAACATTGAATGTTATTTATGAATGATTGCAATTCAGATACCAAATGTTTTTGGAAAGTCTTTTAATACAATTGATTGATCATATGATTTCAAGTTTTTGAGCATTTATTTCTCAAATTACTAGACCTGTATCAGAGATTTTGTTTGTTCCCATTTACTGAATGTTTCAAAAAGCAATTGGTCCGACCCAACAGAACCACTTTCTTCTAAACTACACACTCTTAAAGGCAAAGTGGGCAATTTACACCAAAGCGGGCAATTTACACAAAGGCAGATATAACCAAAGAGGCAATGCGAGCAATGCAGGCACCAGTTTAATTAAAGGCAGCAAAGCAATGCGAGCAGCACAACGATACCCAGGAGAGACCAGGGGCCGTGTGGAGCGACCGCTTCTGATGGAGTCAGGACGGTCACTTTATGCGTTCCACGTCCTGCAACTCAGAGGACAGAGAATATTAGGATGATGGTACAGCAGCAGCTTGAGGATTTTATGAACATCGATGCTGATTCCGACTCAGATTAGCATGAGTTGGTTTGTTTTTGCCTGAGTAATGGCAAAAGGAGTGGCTGAGGTTCTGTAAATTACGAATTCGTTCGTGCTCAGCCTCCATTTTGTAGTCGCCGCCATTTTTGTTGCCCTCACTCAGGCAGCGCGGCGAACGCGATGTTTTTGTCGTTTCTGCATTTACGTGTCAGGTGGCTTCTTTGCCTGTATTTACTAACAAGTGTCACGGTCTGGCTGAGTACACTAATTCCTGTCTGAGCTGATTAATCCCCATTCGGACTATTTGTTAGTTCACACAATTCTTTCCTCCAAGTTATCTTATCTGCTGTCTTTCGCAACATGTCTCATGCATTCTCCTGTTTCACGACTGTCCTTCCACAACATGCAGCTGTGTTTTCTCTACTTGTAAATTGTGTGGATTCACTTGTAATTTACTCAAAGGTCGAGTGACAACCTAACCGGGAAACTTGAGTTGCTTTTGACTTAAAGCATTGTTTATAACGTTTGCTCATGTCTCATGCTCTTGTGTGATTGCATTGTATTGTACCGTATATAAACCTGTGCGCCACGGAGTTAAGTGGCAGTCTCTTTTGAACCTCGTTTTACCAACGACTTCTAAGACCACTGTACTAGCTGCAGCTAATAAATACTATCTTCTACTCCAGACGAAGAGTCTGTGTCTCTGTTTCTGACAAGGCAGGTGAACCCAGGGGGTTTCAGGCGTACCATGCGCTGCCGAGCCTTACGGCTACGGTTCTCCAAGCTCAGAAACACTTTAGCAGTGCTGCAAATCCTCCTTTTCAGATCGGTTGACGGGCTCCAAGATTGGATCACACCGATCACATTCTTGTGAGTCTTGTATGTGCACAACCTCAGTGCTAGTGTCAACCTGCTGGTGTCCATGATTGGCAGTCAGCTCCTTCTGTCTGATTGGCTAGCTCTTTCTCTCTTCTCTCACGCTGGTCTCCTCCAGGTGTTCCAGGTCAGGGAGGACAGTGAGAACACACAGACTAGTTACAGTAACATCATATTCTGCCATGCTTCTGAAAGCTCAGCTTTTTTCTTACAGGCAGTGAAAGATGTTTTGAGACTACTGAAATTATAATTGTGCGTTTCTTTGAGTTTCAAGTGAGCAACAGATTTTTTGTTATGTAATTAGATAATAAGTGTCTTTATTAGCAATAGTCCTTATTTTGCTAATGTCCAAATCTCTATCCCAGTATGAAAGTCCATTATATCCTATGGCACTTGCAAGACTTGTAATACGTCTGTCAATCAGACCCCAAGTCTTTACTGCAAACCCTTCTCTTGGAGCTTGACTGCTTGTAACAGGAAGCAAGAAAAGACTGCCTACACAACTAACACTAGACACTAGGGCAATAGCCTAAAAGATAAAACAAGACCCACATGTTTTCTGGAATTTTCTTAGAGTGTCTCTAATTCTTCTCCTACAAACTGAGTACATTACGGCATTCATGATAACCACAAGCAATGAGTGCTCCTTCCAGCAGTTTAACTTTATTTATTATTTATTTTCACTTGAAAGTTTTATATATTGCAAACAAGACCCTTGCTAGTATCAGAGAGCTTTACAATGTTAAAAAGAGACATAAAAAATCAACAAGTGTCAAAAGGCATTACAGGATATAGCAGATCCCCAATGAGGGCGGGATCACCTCAAAGATAAGACAGAGAGATCCAAAATAATAGTATCACAAGCTGGCAGTAATCTGGAGTGACGTTGAGGAGTCTGGATAAGCTCAGAGAGAAGAGTTCCAAGGGTCTAGGGCAAAAACGTGTTCATGAGTAGTTGTTTAACTACTTTCTTTAGAGATGCCATAGAGGGATTCAGTGTCCCTCAAGGAGAACCAGGTACGGTTGTATATGTAAGACATCAATAGGGAACCATCTACAAAGCTCCGCCACCTCCTATCGATGACCCATCTGCCCCAACATTCCATGACCTCATACACTGACATCTCTGCATTCTACGATAAGAATACAGGGGTAACCCAAGTAACCCTACGGCATCTGGGTGATCAATAATAAGTACAAAAAATTATGCCTAGGGATCAATAATCTGAACAACTGAGGAAAAGAGATACCAATAATTATCCCTTTCACATGTGTTATTACACTAGAGAAATACATCTATGTATCCAAATCCCTTAACTAATGACAACCAGAAAAAGAATTTTACAAAATAGAAATTATTTGTGGTATTTATTTAACCTTCTTTTTTTCAACAAAATGTGTAGTGTTTTTGTCATTACTTTGAAAACACATACATACCGCTATACAACAATGTTACACACATACATATATATATTCACTGAAAAAACCATAGGTTATAGACCATATATAGTTAGGAATTAGCATTTAAAAAACCTTATTTTACTCACACAAAACCATTGAAATTACATATATAGTTAGTTGCACTAACTATATATCGCGCACCTGCAATCCACTGCTGATGATGTCACATATTACATCATTCATGACATGGTCAGTGACATCACTGATGACATCACTGATGACATCTCAAATGACATCACTGATGACATCACTGATGACATCTCATTTGACATCAATGACCACATCACTGATGATATCATTCATATGACAATACAATGCATCTCCTCACATTTTAATATAACCTCTGTTTCACCCAGTGTTAAATACAGAATATAATTTTTGAAACCATTGACACACCAATACTAGTTACTACATACGCACTCACTGATTCCTACGTCTACACACAGCTTCACTCATTCACCCATACTATCATTCATACATACAATCACTCATCTTTACAACACTATCATATGCACTCATACACCTATACAGACACTCACAGTCTGCCACTCATCCATGGAGTTACTCACACACCTAGTCAGTCCTGTAAAGAATCAATGACACTTCCATTTTCTTGTCTATACAGTTAAACATAGAGCACCTTACATTTTCAAACATATACTAACACATACTTACCTTGTTATACAATCATTGATACAAGTACACATTGATCTGCACAGAGTCACACACCTCCCAGCCAGCCACACACACACTCAGTCTCCCATACAAATACTTGGACAATCAATCAGTAACCCATATAGTTAATTATATAGCTACTGATCAAAACATGCAGCAGTTTACAGAACAACAGACATAATGATGCACAAATTAAGACACTTTAGTCACTAACCCATGCACTCAGTGAGACACATTTAATCACTCACTCATGCATTCAGTCATGCACCTACTAAATCCTTTGTCCAGACACTTATACTTCCACTCATTCTTCAATATGTAAGACACATTTTAACTTTACAGAAACATACAGTCACTGGATGTTGTCATCAGTGATGTCATCAGTGATGTCATTTGAGATGTCATCAGTGATGTCATCAGTGATGTCACTGACCATGTCATGAATGATGTATTATGTGACATCATCAGCAGTGGATTGCAGGTGCGCGATATATAGTTAGTGCAACTAACTATATATGTAATTTCAATGGTTTTGTGTGAGTAAAATAAGGTTTTTTAAATGCTAATTCCTAACTATATATGGTCTATAACCTATGGTTTTTTCAGTGAATTTTCAAGGTTTTGTAAATGCTAATTCCTAACTATATATGGTCTATAACCTATGGTTTTTTCAGTGAATTTCAATGGTTTTTTAATAGCAAATATCATAAGCTGTCGAATGTCAAGTACGTGGTAAGTGAAAACATTTTCGTGTTTATGCACACTGATCTGCTTTGAATGGTGCCCCCCCCCCCCTCATTTCTATTAGGAGTACTCTCTCTTTGCAGATAGTGAAAGGTAGTTAACGCAGGCCTTTGCCCCCGTTGTAATCCGTCGTGCCTGCTTCTCTCTCCATTTGATTGATTGTTATCCAAGTATTTACTGTTTTAGAATTAGTTCTCTTTGGTTCATTCTCTATTTACAAACAAACACAGAGTCGCAATACTCTGTTTAGTCTTTGCAGATAACGAAAAATCGTGTAAAAAAAAAGAAAAGGAATCGAGCAAAATCAGTAGGCCACTAATGGGATCTCTTTTTGACCTCGCTAAAATAGAAACATTAGGAACAACCCCTCATGACAAATACAAAACTAGTGAGATGAACTGAACTCCACACAATGATGGCTGCAAAACAGCTCGGCTCCGCCACCCACCCCGCCCAAAATAACGATAAAGAGCGGCTGCCATGATTGGTTGCGGAATGGCCACGACGGAGCTACGAAATGATGCTGCTCTCATGCTAACCCCAGCTTCAGTCTGAAACATCCAGAAACACTGTAGACTACCAATTCGATCAGTTCCGGTAGCGCCCCAATGTAACCCGGTAGAGAAGAACTAGCCCTCCCCTCTTTCACTGATGGTTCTTGTTGCCTGTCCCTTCTGTTCTCATTTAACAGAACTATTTAGCCTGCTGAAAGGGGTTGTGTTCCGACCGCTGGTTGGTGGAGACATTTTGACTATATTCTGGACCTGCGTTGTCGCGTAATGCGTCATATGACGCGCCGCGTTAGCGCATCCGGAAGTCATCCGGGGCGCGCAGCGCGTAACGTAAGCATAACAAGTCATGTGACTTGTTAATAAAACTTTTCATTGGTTCATTTTACTTTTCTTATTGTAATGATGAAAGGCTTGCTCATATGACCTAAAAATTACGCTTTTCATTACTTCCGAACATTATTTTTTCTTAAATATATGTTATAATGTTCCAGGCTAATGTACTTTCCCGGAAATTTTACAACTGTCCTGCAAGTAAAATATATTCTTTTTTCGAGAAAAAGAGCGTTTCTTCGTCCCATGATGGAGCCGTTGAGCAAAAGAGGGTCGACCTGCTGTCTTAGTCGCCGATACGCCTGAATATGAGATTCTTATCGATCACTTTATGTTGCAGGAATAGAAAACACAACAGCCCTTGACCATTTATCTTTACTGCGTTCCTTCGTATTATACCTTTTACCCTTCATGTAATTGGTCTGCTTTATTTCACTTGCCTTTTAATGATTCTAAAACAGTGACTATTATTACAAACTTTACCAATGTATATACTACTACCATGTTTTCTTTTAAAAACCTTTATTGTGAAAATTTCATTATACAAATACGAGCCTATAACCACGTGGGCCGGCCACGGAGCAAACTGTAATCGTATGTGATGAGTAGACATTTACACTGTAGAGGAACGTAACGGGCGGGCCATTAGGTTGCAAGAACTAAGGTGTCTAACAGTTATGGAATCGGTGGACGTACATTTTATAATTAAAATACGACAGGGCCAGTTACAATAAAATTATCTAGATATACATTTGCGGGCAAGTACCATGGGTGACGTTAATTCGAACTTTCAACAGTACAGTAATCAATAACACATCAGAACTTAATATCAATAGGGATGTCGAAATATTCAATCAATTCTCGTCCCCGCCCGCCATGTGCTTCAAAACTACATACGTATCTCGTGATTTCAAGGTTCTGCAACCAGTACACAACAAGGAGTTACGAGTCCCATTTATTCCGGCGCCATTTTGGGCGAGGACGGGCAGGTCCAGGATATAGTCAAAATGTCTCTACCAACCATCGACTATGATGATGTTCATATGCTGTATTTATTAGAGTAACACTCATCTGCCCACATGAAATTAATTTACCACAATCTAAACATGTCATTTTAATCTTTCCAAAGTTCTTCTAAATATTTGGGACCGTTTCCCTTGCCTCTGAAGCTCTCAGTGCCACTTCTTTGATGAATGTACTAGCAGGTCAGGGGTTCTCCTCCAAATCTCTCTTTTATGCAGCACTATAATTAATTGGTGCCACCTCTCCATATGACGATGCATGGTATAGTTACCACAACTATATATTTTTTCGTTTCCTCTGGAGAGTTCATCGTGGCAGATGAAGCGTGTAACATACCGGGCATTTACCTTTTTTTGCATGTACAGGAAAGGAAAAAAAAATCGAGCGTTCGAGTTCTTAGGTGTCCCAGGGCCATTTTAGTGGACCAGGCCCAAATCCAAAGAACAGCTATCTCACAGGCTAATGGGGCGACCCACGCCGAGTTTCAGCATTGTAGGATGACCACACAAGCACAGCAACTTGCTAGACATCACCTCGGTGCCATCCGGATCTCGGCGCCCCACTGCAGATGAAGTGCCTCTCAACTATGAAACCACCAGAAAACGCTTGAGTCAGCTTTGTGTGAAGCCGCCATTTTGATTCAATCAATAGCGTCCCCCTGCACACATTCAGGGACCTGGTCGTGTCTTCAGGTCAAACGAATTTGGGACAAGATGCAGAAAGGAAAAGGAAAAAAGTTCCGCCGGACCCCGGGAGGTGGCCGCCTATGTCATGGGCGATCTTAGGCCACACCAGGGCAATAGTGAAGCTGCAGCAGGTGCAAATAAGCTTCAGACAGTGTTACAAGCGCTGCTCAGAACTCTCAACTATGACACCACCTCGGTGCCATCCGGATCTTGGCGCCTTGTGCTGGTTCCGGCCTATTCACACATCGGTCCGCTACTGACGCCACCTCACAGGCCAACGGGGCACCCCACGCCGACTTTCGGCGCAGCATTGTAGGATGGCCACACCAGTGCGGCAAATTGCTGGACACCACCTCGGTGCCATCCAGATCTCGGCGCGTTGTGCTGCCTTCGGCCTATTCGCCACAAGTGCGCACGCAACTCAGCTGCATAGCGAGTGAAACACCAAGGGGCGCCCCACTGCAGCCGAGGAACCTCCATCTTGGGGGCGACGCACAGCATCACATTGCTTTCCAATGCAGTCAGATCCTCAAACAGCCCCCACTGACTGACGCGAACTCACAGGCCAACGGGGCGCCCCACGCCGACTTTCGGCGCAGCATTGTAGGATGGCCACACCAGTGCGGCAAGTTGCTGGACACCACCTCGGTGCCATCCGGATCTTGGCGCGTTGTGCTGCCTTCGGCCTATTCGCACATCAGTCCGCTACTGACGCCATCTCACAGGCTAATGGGGCGACCCACGCCGAGTTTCAGCATTGTAGGATGACCACACAAGCACAGCAACTTGCTAGACATCACCTCGGTGCCATCCGGATCTCGGCGCCCCACTGCAGATGAAGTGCCTCTCAACTATGAAACCACCAGAAAACGCTTGAGTCAGCTTTGTGTGAAGCCGCCATTTTGATTCAATCAATAGCGTCCCCCTGCACACATTCAGGGACCTGGTCGTGTCTTCAGGTCAAACGAATTTGGGACAAGATGCAGAAAGGAAAAGGAAAAAAGTTCCGCCGGACCCCGGGAGGTGGCCGCCTATGTCATGGGCGATCTTAGGCCACACCAGGGCAATAGTGAAGCTGCAGCAGGTGCAAATAAGCTTCAGACAGTGTTACAAGCGCTGCTCAGAACTCTCAACTATGACACCACCTCGGTGCCATCCGGATCTTGGCGCCTTGTGCTGGTTCCGGCCTATTCACACATCGGTCCGCTACTGACGCCATCTCACAGGCTAATGGGGCGACCCACGCCGAGTTTCAGCATTGTAGGATGACCACACCAACTTGCTAGACATCACCTCGGTGCCATCCGAATCTTGGCATCTCAACGCCTAGTGGTATCTTCCATACAGAAAATATTGTTACGCTACCTTTGGCCCCATTCGCACATCAGTCCGCAACTTAGACATCACCTCGGTGCCATCCGGATCTTGGCATGTCAGCGCCTTGTGGTGTCTTCTCGTCAGAAAATATTGTTGCGCTGCCTTTGGCCCCATTCGCACATCAGTCCGCTACTGACACCATCTCACAGGCCAACAGGGCGCCCCTCGCCGACTTTCAGCATTGTAGGATGGCCACACCAGTGCGGCAACTTACTAGACACCACCTCGGTGCCATCCGGATCTTGGCGCGTTGTGCTGCCTTCGGCCTATTCGCACATCGGTCCGCTACTGACGCAAACTCACAGGCCAACGGGGCGCCCCACGCCGACTTTCAACATTGTAGGATGGCCACACCAGTGCTGCAACTTGCTGGACACCACCTCGGTGCCATCCGGATCTTGGCGCGTTGTGCTGCCTTCGGCCTATTCGCACATCGGTCCGCTACTGACGCCGCCTCACGTGCCAACGTATTTTCTCCGCATTTTATACCCTATGCCGCATAACAGGTCATGTAACTTGTTTATAAAACTTTTCATTGGTTCATTTTACTTTTGGTTTCCTAATGATGGAAGGCTTGATCATATGACCTAAAAACAACACTTTTCATTGGATGAAAACTTTTTTTTTTTCCAAACGATGAAAGCCCCACCTTGTTTCTGGATGTTTCAGACTGAAGCTGGCGTCAGCATGAGAGCACCACCATCTCGTAGCTCCGTCGTAGTCATTCCGCGAGCAATCATGGCAGCCGCTCCCCACCAGAAGCCTGCAGGAGTCGGGGCCCCCAAAACTTTTGATGAATTCTCAAGGCGGAGGGGACGCTTTCGAGAATGGGGTCCAAGACCTAGCAGACAAGCGTCCGATTTCCAAGGTGTCCCAGGGCCATTTCAGTGGACCAGGCCCAAAAAGGAAAGAGCCTGCCGCCATTTTGAGAGTCCTGTGACAGCCGCCTATCGCTGCACCGCAAGAGTGGGCGCAACTCAGCTGAATTGCGGCTTTTGACACAGTGGACCAAAAACGGACGGAATGGCAACTGAAACGGTAAAGGGGCGCCCCACTACAACAGATGACACTCCACCTGGAGAGGCCCGTTCACGCCGCCTCCCCCGGGGCGCCCCACGCCGTTATTCGGAGCAGCATTGTAGGATACCAAAACCAGTGCGGCAACTTACTGGACATCACCTTGGTGCCATCGTTCTGCTGCCTTGGAACTATTCGCACAACAGTTTGCTACTGAAGACCCACGCCCCGCGACGCCCCACGCCGTTATTTGCTGGGTGGCAACTTACTAGACATCACTTTCGTGTCATCTAGATTTCAGCGCGTTCTGCTGCCTTGGAACTATTCGCACAACAGTTTGCTACTGATGACCCGCCCCACGCCGGAAATCTGGACGTTGTGCTGCGTTGGGACTATTCGCACAGCCGACCGCTACTTCGTTGTTTTTCCCTAAAAATGTTTATATGTTATTACTATTTTTGTTTTCTTGTATATATTTATAAATTATTAAAGTTTTATAATCTTACTACTTTGTCGGAGTGCTATATATTTTTAATGTGACACATAATTGTAAAAACTTTGATGTACAAAGAGTCATCCCTGGAATCTTCCGCTTCACGCTCGGTCCCCTCCCCAATCACAATACAGGATGGTTTTCAGATAATAGCAACGCTTCTGCTGTGACGGATCTCATCGAGTGTGGGCCTTGATCTACTATAACTCCTTTGAAGAGGGGTGAATCTTTACAGCTGTGGCCATAAACTACATCTGCAGGGCTAGCTGATACCCTAGGACCAGCCTGGACAATCGGACACAGAGGAAAAGGAGTGTCAGAGGGTGCAGTAGTGAATAGGGCGAAAGGGAGGTGTCGGGCGGGCACAGGGTGTGATTCTCAGGAAAGAGCAGCGCAGATGGGGGGAGGTTTATTACCCATGCATAAGACAGAGAGCGGGGGTGACCACTGCCTGGGGGAGATGCTTGCGAGGGTGGGGAGCCATGCTAAGGATCGACAGCGTGCACAGAGTGGGTCTGGTCAAGGCATCTAAAATGGCTGCCGTGCACGACAAAAGTGTGGCATTTGAAAAAAGACAAGATGGCGCAGACAATGTTTTTCAACACTTCCTGATTTCCTTCGAATCGAACGTTAACAGACGTTGGGGCATATTACCAAAGTTAAGCGATATTTATCCCTAACGATGCATTGCAAAGATTTTTTTACCGTCAGAAATTATCGCAGATAAACCTTGCTATTATCAAAGTTTATCGCAAATACGATAAAAACCGACCGCAATGCATTAATATCGCTGAAAACTCAGCGATATTCATGCATTACCGAGCTAATCCTCTTAGCCATGTTATCCACCTCCCATAGGATAACATGGCTAAGAACTGCTCAGGGCAGCTGTTACTTTTTGGAGATATTCGCGCTTATCTCGAATATTTCCAAAAGTTGATAATAGGAGATAGCGATGTTAGCGACTGTTTCCAGTCGCTAACATCTTGGCATGCCCACTTTGCATGTCATTAGTGATAAATATCACTCACATGCAAAGTGGGGCCCAAGATGGTCGCTATCTCCTACTAGCCGTCGCTAACTGGTGTTAGCAACAGCTAGGTAATACAGATATAATTTTATCTCCGCGAAGCGGAGCGCTGTTACAGATATATATCTTGTTTTTGAACGTTAATTTCTCAAAATGCACTGAAGCACATATATTGAGACCTAGCAAAGGCACATCGGGCTACCAGTCCCTAATATTTTACCAAGTTTCGTGCAAATCCATTCAGCCGTTCGATTATTATTATTATTTATTTTTTTTGCCCCGCGGGGCCCTTTTAAAACCTCCACATCAAACCTAGGGGATCAGCGAGGATCTACTATGCCCCCTTATGGTCATTTGCCCCTTCGCTTTGGCCTCCTCTTGTCTCTCGATCCTACCGAGAGACAAGATGGCGGCCGCTACGGACTGTTTGGAATGTTTACAGACACCGGAGAGCCAATCAGCTTCGCTTCGCAAAGCTCCGTAACGCGAAAAGTACGCGAAGCGGTGCGCTGTTACAGATATATATCTTTTTTTGAACGTTAATTTCTCAAAATCCACTGAAGCACATATATTGAGACCTAGCAAAGGCACATCGGGCTACCAGTCCCTACAATTTTGCCAAGTTTCGTGCAAATCCATTCAGCCGTAAGATTATTATTATAATTTTTTTTTTTTGCCCCGCGGGGCCCTTTTAAAACCTCCACATCAAACCTAGGGGGTCAGCGAGGATCTACTATTCCCCCTTATGGTCATTTACCCCTTCGCTTTGGCCTCCTCTTGTCTCTCGATCCTACCGAGAGACAAGATGGCGGCCACTACGGACTGTTTGCGGCCACTACGGACTGTTTGGAATGTTGACAGACGCCGGAGAACCAATCAGCTTCGCTTCACAAAGCTCCGTTGCGCGAAAAGTACGCGTCCTAGGCCGCTGCCCGATCCGCGCTTACAGATATATATCTTTTTTTAAACGTTAATTTCTCAAAATCCACTGGAGCACATATATTGAGACCTACAAAAGGCACATCGGGCTACCAGTCCCTACAATTTTGCCAAGTTTCGTGCAAATCCATTCAGCCGTTCGGTCTAAAAGTGAGGCCAACCGCCCTATGGAAATTAACATGGGAAAAACGCGTTTTGGGACCCCCCTTTTTTCTCGGCCCCCCCTTGACGAACCCCCCCCAAATTTTCAAAGGCTGCTCAGAAACAAAATGTGCCATTTTCCTGAAAATTTCAGCCAATTCCGTCCACAAACGGCAAAGTTATTAGACATAGAATTTTCAAAAATCCCATAGAGAAAAAATCCTAACTATATATACCTACTGGCGACCGCCAGTAGGTAATATATACACATTATACACATACAATGTACAGACGCACAATATATACAAATCCAATGAAGAATAATAATATACATATATTTTTCTCATATAGTATTTTGAACCTACAAATATATTCGCCCTTGAAAATTTCCAACAGAAGGATGCTTATAAACCAAAAAAGCATTCCTATAAAGGTCACGATTCTAAAGGGAAAGTAAGAGATATCAAAATAAATCTCTATTTTCTATAGAAACTCCCTATAAATTTATTTTAAATGTTCCAAAAAGTCTTTGGTGGTGCCTTTGAAACAGTAGGTGTCGACGCGTTTCAGCCTATTAAATTTTCAGGCCTCATCAGGACTAGGGCGTCCGTGGTTCCGCCTAAAGAAACAAATATAACCACATGTCCAATTACCTTATATACACACTATATACACTGGGGAAAATATTTATCTATATACAATGATGTCTATGTCTAGACAATACAATTCTACTCGAAGTGGAAAGGCATTCAATTATAATTGTACACCCATGTGTGCCTGAAGTGAAAAACAAAAAGAAATTCAAGTGCTTTTTAAAAAAAATTCATGTGCTTTTAAAAAAAATAGAAAGAAATTCAAGTGCTTTAAAAATACCAAAAAGAGTTAAGTATCCATGTGTTAATAAGAAACCACTCCCAAACGAATTCAAAAAGGTAGAAAAAAAAGGTAGAAAAAGGCTCCCCGAAATAATGATAGAGTACCCAAGGCAAAAAGTCATCAATACCAGTAAAAAGTCTCAATCTGCGAATCTTCTGAGGAATTGTTCCACTTTTCAACAATAATGACTAATTAGGAGAAAAGACACAAAGTAGACCACTACTCTGCATTCTACAGCACACATGATGTAACACATCTTCCTCCTTAACAAACAAACTGTGAAAACCACACCCAAATTCTTTACGCCTATACATAACAAAACATAAACAACTTTAAACTTTGGGCGCATATGGACAAAAATTTACATGTCAGTACATCACATAATCTTTGACCCACGTTGCCGTGTACCAAGACCTTTTCCAGCTTGGATTACTTGGGAAAGACACCCTTTGAAAGTCTTCTCTGTTATATCAGCCTTATTCATCAGTGATAACAGCCTTATTTAGATTCTACACATTTCCATCGCTCAACCCAATCATGTATGGGCTAACTTTTTTTGACCTGTTAAGAATCAGAGAACTTTAACCACTTTATTTCTACTGCATACCGGCACCTAATCACCAACTGCTATACCCATGACATCTGCATTTTCTGCACCACCACTTCAATCGTACAAATCCAGACTTTGCTTCTGCACTCCTTTTGACAATCACATCCTCGTTTTCCTACTACTCATCAATTCACATGATACCTTACCAGTGACAGTATTGGGGGCTTTGCGATATGGCCTTATCAATATGTGTACCACTTCCTTCCATGAACTACCTTACTACAAAGCCAACTTGAGTGTTCTGTTTCACTTCTGTACCAAAACTTGACAAAGTCAACCCACTTTTTTGCAAAAACAGATAATACATCATTAAACACTTTGTAATGTCTTTCCTTATCTTTACCAAAAATCTGAATAATATTTTAGAAATGAGATACATTTGGCATATCATGGAACAGATGATGCATTGTCCTCTGGAATACTGATGAAGCCAATGTCAAACCAAAAGGCATGCGTACAAACTGGTAAACCTCATCAGGTGTGATGAACAAGATGAATGGGCTAAATTTTGAATGCAACAAAACTTGGTGATATGCAGATGATACATCTAATGTGGAGAACAGTTTTGCCTCCTTAACCAGTATTAACATGTCAAAAATATAAAGCAGGGCTGTCTGTCCCCCCATATTGCAGTATCCAGATTACGGAGATTTACACACATCCACAAATACCCATCAGCTTTTTTTGGAAGAACAATGGGAGCCAACCAGTCATATGCCTCAATCTCCTCTATAATTTTGTTCTCACATGGTCTGCGTAACTCCTTACTTAAAGGTTACCTCATTACAAATGGCATGAGGCATGCTTTCTGTACTGTGGGTACAGACCTATACGTTAAAATTATTTTGTGTGAAAAACTTAATTTATTACTGAAAACATATGGAAATGTTTCCTTTAAAGTGTTTTCTGACACATCATTTATTCTAGTCTTTGCCACCAACACCTGGTCTGAATGGTTAGGATCTTCTCTCATCTGCATCTCCTGTTGTAGTGGCCATCCCAGCAAATAAGATCCATCCATAGCCATATTCACGTTGGACTGATTAGTGACACCCTCGACCAAAACGCCTTCAAAGTATCCCACCAAATCAATAGGTTTGTTTCTATACGCCACCTTCAAAGTATCCCACCAAATCGATCGTTTTTATTCATACACCACCAATCTAACATGAGGTGGACTCATGACTTTACTGGGAAACTTGTTCAAATGATTTTTCAATCTATCAATCAATCAATCAATCAAGACATTTATAAAGCGCACTACTCACCCGTAGGGTCTCAAGGCGCTAGGAGGGGGGGGTGCCGTTACTGCTTGAACAGCCAGGTCTTGAGCTTCTTCCTGAAGGAGAGGTGGTCTTGGGTCAGGCGCAGGTCGGTCGGGAGGGAGTTCCAGGTCTTGGCGGCCAGGTAGGAGAAGGACCTTCCTCCTGTTGTCGCTCTTCGGATGCGGGGGACGGCGGCGAGGGCGTGGCTGGTGGATCTGAGGTGGCGCTTGGGAGCGTAGAAGTTGATTCGGTTGTTGAGGTATCCTGGGCCTTGGTCGTGTAGGGCTTTGTGTGCGTGGGTGAGGAGACGGAAGGTGATTCTTTTGTTGACGGGGAGCCAGTGCAGGTCTCTCAGATGTCCGGAGATGTGGCTGTTTCGTGGGATGTCGAGGATGAGTCTGGCTGAGGCGTTCTGGATCCGCTGGAGTCTCTTCTGGAGCTTGGCGGTGGTTCCGGCGTAGAGGGCGTTGCCGTAGTCCAGTCGGCTGGTGACGAGGGCCTGGGTGACAGTCTTCCTGGTCTCGGTGGGGATCCACCAGAAGATCTTCCGTAGCATGCGTAGGATGTTGAAGCATGACGAGGAGACGGCGTTGACTTGTCTGGTCATGGAGAGGGAGGAGTCCAGGATGAAGCCCAGGTTGCGTGCGTGGTCCGTCGGTTTGGGTGCGGTGCCCAGGGCGGGGGGGCCACCAGGAGTCGTCCCAGGCGGAGGGCGAGGAGCCCAGGATGAGGACCTCCGTCTTGTCTGAGTTCAGTTTCAGGCGGCTGGTCGTCATCCACTCGGCTACATCTTTCATCCCTTCGTGCAGGTTGGCTCTGGCGGTGGCGGGGTCGTTGGTCAGGGAGAGGATCAGCTGGGTGTCGTCGGCGTAGGAGATTATGTTGAGGTTGTGTTGGCGTGCGAGGGCCGCGAGGGGGCTCATGTAGACGTTGAAGAGGGTGGGACTCAACGAGGATCCTTGAGGGACGCCGCAGATGACTTCGGTGGCCTCTGACTTGTACGGTGGTAGGCGGACTCTCTGTGTTCTTCCGTCGAGGAAGGAGGTGATCCATTCCAGTGCCTTCTCCTGGATTCCGATGTTGCCGAGGCGCTGCACTAGGGTGCGGTGGCAGACAGTGTCGAATGCCGCGGAGAGGTCCAGTTGTCCATCAGTGTTCGGATGTCATCGGTGGCAGCGATGAGTGCGGTCTCGGTGCTGTGGTTGGCTCGGAAGCCAGACTGTGATGGGTCGAGGGATCCATTTGTCTCGAGGAAGGCGGCCAGCTGTTTGTTGACGGTCTTTTCGATGACTTTGGCCGGGAACGGGAGGAGCGAGATGGGGCGGTAATTCTTGAGTTCGGTGGGGTCCGCTGTAGGTTTCTTGAGTAGAGCGCTGAGTTCTGCGTGCTTCCAGCTCTCCGGGAAGGTGGCGGTGTCGAAGGAGGTGTTGATTATGTCCCGCAGGTGGGGTGCAATGACAACGTCGGCCTTGTTGAAAACGTGGTGAGGGCAGGGGTCGGTCGGAGATCCGGAGTGGACGGAGTTCATAGTGCGGATGGTGTCTTCGGTGCGGATCGGAGTCCAGGCGCGGAGGGTGGTGGTGGGTGGCGTTGCTGCGGTTGTGGCGTGCGTTGGTTGGATGCTGAAGCTGTTGTGTATGTCCGCGATCTTGTTGTGGAAGTAGGAGGCGAGGGAGTTGCAGAGGTCTTGCGACGGGGTGATGTCGTTGTTTCCGGCGTTGGGGTTGGAGAGCTCTTTCACGATGTTGAAGAGTTCCTTGCAGTTGTGTGCGTTGTTGTCCAGCCGGTCCTTGTATGTATTTTTCTTGGTGGCGCGGATCAGTTGGTGGTGTTTCCGGGTGGCGAGCTTGAGGGTGGTCATGTTGTCCATTGTTGGTTCCCTTCTCCATACTTTCTCGAGGGCTCGGCAGTTCTTCTTGGAGCTCTTGAGTTCGTCGGTGAACCATGGGGTTTTTCTGCTGCCGGGTCTGCTGGGCGGGGTCCTCAGAGGGGCGAGTTCGTCCGCGCAGTTGCTGATCCACTTCGTGAGGTTGACGGCGGCCTGGCTGGGGTTCGCTGAGCCGGCAGGAGGGTGCTGGCTCAGGGAGGCGGTGAGCTGGTCGGCTGTGATCTTGTTCCAGCTTCTTCGGGCAACCTGTTGCTGGTGGTGGTGGATCGTCGTTCTTTTGAAGGTGAAGTGGACGCAGCTGTGGTTCGTCCAGTGGAGTCCTGTTGCATGGCTGAAAGGCGATGTCTTTGCTGGATGAGAAGACGGCGTCGAGTGTGTGTCTGGCGAGGTGGGTGGGGGTGGACACCAGCTGCTTGAGTCCGAGGTTGGCGAGGTTGTCGAGCAGGGTGATGGTGTTACGGTCGCTGTTGTTCTCCAGGTGGAAGTTGAGGTCCCCCAGGAGGATGTAGTCGGCGGAGGGGAGGGCATGCGGGCTGATGAAGTCGGCGATGTCCTCGCTGAATCGTGAGCGTGGTCCCGGGGGTCGGTAGATCAGGGTGCCTCTGAGGGTGGTCTTCGGGTCGGTGTGGATCTGGAAGTGCAGGTGTTCGGCGGTGGTTAGGGTGTCGTCGGTGTTGGTCGTGATGCGGATGGTGTCTCTGTGGATGATGGCGATGCCTACTCCCATCTGGTTGGCGGTGCGGTCCCTCCGGGTGATCTTGTAGCCCTCTGGGATGGCGATGGCGATGTCGGGCGCTGAGGAGGCGTTCATCCAGGTCTCCGTGAGGAAGGCGATGTCAGGGGCTGTGGTGTTGAGGAGGTTCCAGAGTTCGATGGCGTGTCTGTGGACGGAGCGGGTGTTGAGCAGGATGCACTTGAGGTGGTTGCTGCTGGTGTTCGGCTTGGCGGGTGCAGGTGCAGGGTAGGTCCGGATGCAGGTGAACTTGCAGGCGTGGCAGCTGAAGAGTCCGTGGGTGTGCTTCGGGGTGGCTCGGTGACATCCCGGGATGCCGCCGGTGTTGAGTGCGATGAGTTCGGCGGCGTTGTAGGTTCGTCGGGTCGGCTTCCGTCGGTGGGGGCCAGGGGTCCTGGCGCTGGGCGCGGTCCAGGCGCGGACGGGCGCAGACGGGCTTACCTTTGGCGCGCCTTCGGCGCACATTCGGCGCGGCCGCTGCGCGTCAACGCTGCGCGTTCGCACGGTCGCCATATATGGCGAAGTGCGCGGGGGGGCGGAGCAGCTGGGAGGCGGGAGCGGGGAGGGTACAGAAGGCAAAAAGGGGCGGGGTTAGCGGCGGTGGCGGGAAGCGGGTGTTTAACGTGCTCCTGAATCAACCATTACTTGGATCACAACATTATAGTGCAATAAGGGCTATCAAATTGATTTACAATTCCGACTTCCCTGACCTACAATAACAACTCCTCTGATCAGCAGATCTTGCTGTGGGCATTTCTTGTTTTCTTCCAAAACTATTCTTACAGATCAGCTTATGCACACTTGTTATCCTACTCACATTGCCAGACGCCATCTCCTTAAATCTTTCCTCTGCATTCTACATCCTCTTTGCAATTTCTATCGCTTTACTCAAAGTCAAACACTCAGTATTTAATAAGCTCTCTTGAATTCTTTTATCTATTATCTTTTATACCAACTGGTCTCTCAACATATCATCCAGGAAATCTTTGCAATAGCAGGTTGAGGCAAATTGACGTAAGTCAGCCATGAAGTTTTCAACTGATTCACCAGGATGCTGACTCCATTTAAGAAATGTATATCTTACCACTACCTTATTTCTCTTCTTCTTTCCATAATTGATGCCACATGTTTGCATTACTACTTTAAACTTGTCCAAATCTTCCTCATCGTCTTCTTCCGTATGCAATGGTAGAAGGATGTTTCAAAATGCATGGGTCTTATGCCTCTGCACAATGTCTGAGCATTGCCAATTTGCGAGACGTAGTAAATATGTGGCTGAAGCAGAGGCATCAGAACCCTCCCTCCATCCTTCCCACAAAACCGCAAGCTCACTAGGAGTGTTCAACAAAGTTGTTGGTGCAATTAATCCTTCCATGGTAATGATCACAGGCTAGATCCTTTATAGTAGCAATTCGTAAGAGGTCTTTTTGTTGCTAACAGTTGCTTATGCACTTTTCACGATAATTGTATATGCAAATCCAGGGAGTATATGCAGTGTACAATTCGATTTGTGTGACAATACATGGGTAACTGTGGCACTGCAACAAGGGCTTGAATGATACTTTACATTACTCTTCCAGGTCTAGTCACTCTTGATCTATTGTGTGCCTCTTTCGTAGCAACTGCTCCAAATTGAATTTAAAACTCTGGATCTCTCTTTATGTTTTATGTTATGTTATGTTATGTTATATGGGACTTTTATAGCGCAACGGCTACTCCAAAGGAGTGTCCCGGCGCTTTGTGCTCCAGACCTTGAAAGAGACTGGAAAACATAACAGTAAAAAACAGAAACCTAATAGAGGGAGGCACACTAACCAGAAAACAGCCAAGTCTTTAGACCCTTCCTAAAGGCAAGCAAATTAGATGTAGCCCGCAGAGACAGTGGTAGGGAGTTCCATAGCTGAGGGGCAAGGAATCTGAAGGACCGACCGCCCAGCCGGGCCCTCTTGATACGTGGCACCACCACCAAAGCCAATGATTCCGATCTTAAGGATCGTGCAGGCCGGTAAAAATCCAGCCACTTCTGGAGGTATTTTGCACCATTGGCATGCAGGGCTTTATGGGCTAAGGTCATAGCCTTAAACATTATCCTCTTCCGTATAGGAAGCCAATGGAGGGATAGAAGTAGATTTGAGGCACTAGTACGGCGATGCAGGCCAAAAATCGCTCGTGCTGCAGCGTTCTGAGTCACCTGCAAGCGCTGTAAGAGATATTCTGGCAGACCCAGATACAGCACATTAGCATAATCCAATCTGGATCCTATAAGTGCCTGAACGGTTATTCTCCGATGTTCCTCGGAAAGTAGGGGAAAGAACTTTCGAAGCATCCTGAGGATCCCGAAACACGTTCCTGTAAGAGTAGCCACCTGGGATTTGAGCGAAAGCTCATTGTCAATTTTTACTCCCAGGTTCTTAGCCCATTTAGATGACTGAGCTGGGGGGAACATGTCAGCGGGCCACCAACCATGCCAATCTGGTTCCGATGGGCATCCGAAGAAAAGTATCTCGGATTTATCCGAGTTACACTTGAGGCTGTTTCGTTGAAGCCAATTAAAAACAGCCCCAAGGCACTCACGGATACTTTCCCCATTGAAGTCTTCACCCTTGTGACAGGTAAACAGAAGCTGGGTGTCGTCCGCATACGAGACGATCCGGGCCCCAAAGGACTCCGCCAGTGCCGCCAGAGGGGTCATGAGGATGTTAAATAGAGTAGGGCTCAATACTGAGCCCTGAGGAACTCCGACTCCCAATGGCGGCATCTCGGCAGATCCAGATGGGACCCAGATCGTCTGTCGGCGGTTGGCTAGGAAGGAACAAAACCAGTTGAGCACCGTCCCCCCAAGACCGATGTCATGTAGCCTAGTGAGGAGATCCTCATGGGGGGCGGTGTCAAACGCCGCCGATAGGTCTAACATGACTAACATCACCCTGCCTCCGGTGTCCAGCACCTCCTTCACAGTCTCAGAGACTTCCAGGAGCACCGTCTCGGTGCTTAGGTTCGATCGAAAGCCCGATTGGGATTCATGGAGCAGCTCGTTTGACTCCAGGAAGTTGGAGAGCACGCTGTGAACGTGTTTCTCCAAGATTTTGGTAAGTGCTGGAAGGAGCGAGATCGGCCTGTAATTAGATGGCACTTCTGGGTCCAGGTTGGGCTTCTTAATGAGAGGAATAACCATAGCCTGTTTCCAAGGAAGAGGCAGGGCTCCCTGACTCAGGGAGAGGTTAAGAATGGGATTGGCTAAGGGGTTGACAACATCTGCCATTCTCGCTAGAAATTTTGCTGGGCACGGGTCGCACGGTGAGCCCGATTTAAGGTTTCTCATCAGAGCAAGAGAGGCGGACACCGTAAGGGGCGGGAAATCTAGCAGGACTGGGCCCACAGTCGGCAGAAGAACTGAAGAACTGTCTTTGCCCTACCTGCATGAAGTTGCTATGAACGATCTTATTTAAATTTGTCCCTTCAGCAGGGATCCAATGCTCTACCACGTTGCGTTACTAGGCAAAACTGATGCACATGCACAATATCATCACTCACACATGCCCAGAAAGCCACACTGCAACCGCTGTGCTTATGCATCAATTCCCTCAAATCACTGCGTGCAGCATTGCATTAAAAGAAAATTCTGAAAATTAAATGTGATTCCGCCTCTCTTCAGCTGAGGGAGGGATGGAATCCTTATTCCTCTGCTACAGACACCTCTCACCGGCTGACAGAGGAACGACTTCTCAACAGTTTTTCCTCCAATGACAATGCTTCCCTCCCAACGAAACTGTACGTACTTCATCCTTGACCCTGCTTCCAGGCAGGCAGGTCGCTCTCCACGCCGCGTAGCTCCACCTGACTGCGCCCGTGCACCAGCCCAACTGCTGCCAGTTTGAGGCCCACCTCTACCCGCAGGCTACCACCTGCGCCTCATCCCTGGTGGCCAGTGGTAGCCCTAAGGTCTGTTTTTCTGCCGCTTTTTGTCGCGCTTGCTCTGCGCTTGTGCCTTGGTTATTGTGCCTGTTTCTGTGCCCCTGGTGTCTTTCATTGTTCCTAATATTGTTTGACCCACTGTAGAAGCTCTCCGTTTTCTGCCGCTTTTTGCCAAACTTGTGCCTTGGCTATTGTGACTTTTTTCCTGTGCACTGTATTTGCTCTCCTTCGCCCGATTCGTCTCTGTTCCTGGCCCCCGCTTCCCGCCGCTGCGTCCCCTGCGACCCCGCCCCTGCTTCCATTCGCTCGCTCCCCCGTCCCAGCTGCTCCTCCCTCCCACCTCCCCTTCTTATGGCGGCTGCTGTACGGCCACGCGCCAAAGGCAAGCCCGTCTGCGCCCGTCCGCGCCTGGACCGCGCTCAGCGCTAGAACCCCTGGCCCCCGTAGAAAAGACAATGCCCGACTCCCCTAGGATGCCATCTCCCTCCACGCACTCAACCCCAGACGAGAACACACCTGTTACAGGGCCTCCCCGAAGCACACCCAAGGACCCTTCACCTGCCGGAATCGCAGCTTCACCAGCGTCCAGTCCGCCAAGTCGCCAACCAAAGAAGGACCCAACTACTTCAGATGTATCCTCCTCAACACCCGCTCCAGAGTAGGAGGAGGTATCGCCATCGTCCACAGGAACACCCTCAGAGTCTCGACCAACAGAGACGACACCCTCAACACCGCTGAACACAAGCACTTCCAGATCCACACTGACCCCAACACCACTTTCAAAGGAACCCTCGTCGACAGACACCCCCCAGACCCCAACCACAGTTCAGCGACTCCATCGCCGACTTCATCAGCACGTACGCCCTTTTCTCAATGGACTACATCCTCATAGGAGACTTGAACTTCCACCTCTAGAACAACGGCACCAACTCCACCACCCTGGACGACAACCTCGACAACCTCGGACTTAGACATCTCGTGACAACACCCACCCTCGCCGCTGGCCACACGCTCGACCCCATCTTCCCTGCAAGCCCCCACGTCACCTTCAACCACACCACCATACCCCACTGGACCGACCACCACTGCATCCACTTTACCTTCAGGAAGCCCACCACACTTCACCGCACCCAACAGATGCCTCGACGCTGCTGGAGCAAAGTCACCGAAGACCAACTAACCACCACCCTCTCCCAAAACCTGCCCACCGACCCCACCAATCCAGACTCCGCCGCCCGCAACCTCAGACAATGGATCAACGACTGTGCCAACTCCCTTGCCCCACCCAAGACACCCTCCAACAGCCACACCAGCAAGAAAGCCACCTGGTTCACCGTAGACCTCCAGGCCTCCAAGCGAACATGCCGGAAACTGGAGAAGAACTTGCTCCGCGAACGATCACCAGACAGCTACACAGCCCACAAGAACTCCACCCGCAGACACCATCAACTCATTAGAACCACCAAGAGGGCCTTGTTCAAGGACCGCCTAGATAATAACACACACAACAGCAAAGAACTCTTCAACATCGTGAAGGAACTCTCCAACCCCAGCTCCAACACCAATGACATACCGCCTTCGCCGGACCTGTGCGACTCACTGGCCACCTTCTTCCACCGCAAGATTGCCGACATCCACGACAGCTTCAACGCCACGACCGCCCCGACAACCACCGCCCCCATGACCACCACCTGCACCAACTGCCTGCTCTGCTGGACCAGCATCAACGACGAGGAGACCTACAAGATCAGGAACACCATCCACTGCAGATCACCGCTAGACCCATGTACACACCACATCTTCAACAAAGCCAGCACAGTCATCGCACCCCATTTCCGGAAAGTCATCAACATATCCTTCGAGACAGCATCCTTCCCGGAAAGCTGGAAGCACACCAATCATCAACGCATTACTCAAGATACCCAAGGCGGACCCAAGGGTCTCAAGAAATTCCGGCCCATCTCCATGCTCCCGTTCCCGGCGAAGGTCACCGAGAAAATTGTCAACAAACAACTGACCCGCCACCTCAAGGACAACAACATCCTAGACCCGTCCCAGTCCAGATTCCGCAGCAACCACAGCACCAAAACCGCCCTCATTGCCACCACTGATGACATCAGGACCCTGCTTGACAACGGAGAAACAGCAGCCCTCATCCTTCTGGACCTGTCAGCCGCCTTCGACACGGTCTACCACAGAAAACCAAGAACACGCCTACACGACGCCGGGATCCAAGGGAAGGCCCTGGACTGGACCACATTCTTCCTATCCGGCAGAACTCCGAGCATCCGCCTCCCACCCTTCCGCTCCAATGCCTCCGAGATCATCTGCGGCGTACCGCAAGGCTCATCCCTCAGCCCAATGCTGTTCAACATCTACATGGCACCCCTCGCCCACGTCGCCCGACAGCACGACCTCAACATCATTTCCTATGCCGACGACACCCAGCTGATCATCTCCCTCACCAAAGACCCCACACAGCCAAAACCATCCTCCACGAAGGAATGAAGACCTTCGCCGAATGGATGAAGAACAGCCGCCTGAAGCTGAACTCAGACAAGATGGAGGTCCTCATCCTCGGCTCCACCCCTTCAGCCTAGGATGATTCCTGGTGGCCGGCATCACTGGAAACAGCCCTGACACCCACCGACCACGCACGTAACCTAGGGGTCATCTTCGACTCCACCCTCTCCATGATAAGCAGGTCAACGCCGTCTCCTCTTCCTGCTTCAACACCCCCCGAATGCTCTGCAGGATCTTCAAGTGGATCCCCACCGAAATGAGAAGAACAGTCACCCAGGCCCTCGTCACCAGCAGGCTGGACTACAGAAATGCTCTCTATGCAGGAACATCGACCAAGGTCCTGAGACGGCTGAAACGCATCCAGAACACCTCGGCACATCTGATCCTCGACATCCCGGCTGCAGCCACATCACACCCCACCTGAGAGACCTACACTGGCTCCCCATCAACAAGAAGATAACCTTCAAGCTCCTCATCCACGCACACAAAGACCTCCACAACGCCGGCCCAGCATACCTCAACAGACGACTCAGCTTCTACACCCCCACCCGCAAGCTCCGCTCCGCCGGCCTTGCCCTGGCCACAGTCCCCCGCATCTGAAGAACGGCCGCTGGCGGCAGATCCTTCTCCCACCCCGCCGCCAAGTCCTGGAACACCCTCCCCACCAACCTACGCCAGACCCAAGACCTACTAGCCTTCAGAAGACTCCTTAAGACCTAGCTCTTCGAACAGTAGCAGCACCCCGAACCCCCCCCCCCCAGCGCCTTGAGACCCTCACGGGTAGATAGCGCGCTTTACAAATGTTCTGATTGATTGATTGATACTAGGTCCATTGTACACCGCTTGTGGCCACTGTAATGTACTCTCTTCCTCAAGTTGACACATGTACAGTGGTAAATTTGAGTTTAGTTTATTTCTGAATACATAGAGAGAGGCATCAACAAAGCTATGTCACCTCTCATCAACGACCCACTGGCCAAACATTCCAGAACCTGATACACTGACATCTCTGCATTCTATAGTACACAGGATGCAATGCAGTACCTTTATAAGGGAAGCTTGTGAACAGGATATATCTCACACTTTGAATGAATGAGAAGTAACTGGAGCACAGAACATGGAGACCCAAACAGTGGAATGAACGTTTTAAAAGAGCAACTGCACCTGTTGTCTTAACAGTTTGAGCTTTACTGACGTATGTATGTATGTATGTATGTACGTATGTATGTATGTATGTATGTATGTATGTATGTATGTATGTATGTATATGTATGTATGTATGTATGTGCTATTTGTATAGCATGAACCTAGCCAAATAGGCAGTGGAACACTGTACAGGATCAGTCTCAACATGAAACATTCATATTGCAATATTGTCCCCCAAAAATGTTGCAATAATCTCAGTTACTCGCTGCAGTCTATGTAGTGATGCCTCAATATATTACATAGCTCCAAATGTACAACACATGAAGGACCAACTAAAACAATATCTACTAAAGGAGAGCAGTTCCACATGAATAAATAGAGTGTTGTTTAACTGGTGCGGGTCAAATGTAATGAAAAGCTACACTTTCTTGCCACTCACTGCAGCCTCAAATTCCCACTGAAAAATGTCTGACACACATGCCCGAAGAGTCAAGATTGGCTGTGATGTTTAGCGACAGAATCCACCATTGTCATCTTAAACGGATTAGATCAGTAACAAAAAGGAAGGTCTGGGTCTAAAAGCGGCAGTAGCGTAAGAGTAATAAGATGTTAAAAGGTGTTTTGTGTATTGTAATTATTTGTTGGACTAAGTTTGTAATCTATCGGCCAGATTCATCAACGTAAAATCGGCTCGCAAAGGGCCAGATTCTGAGAATCTGGCCCTTTGCAAGCGCAATTTTTGCATTTGGGATTCATCATCCCAAATGCAAAAATCGCTATTATAGAATTCGCAATTTTGCGAGGAATTGCATTTAAGGAATCTCTATTTGAGATTCCTTAAATGCAATTCATGAAACATTTAAAAATTGCGAATTCGCAATTTTGGGCGGCTATTTACCGTGAAGTCAAACCTCGTGGTAAATAGCGGAAACTTAGAAAAATGCACTTAAATGTATTTTTTTAAGTTGTATGTTACACACACACATGTCCTTATCATCACCAGCGTCCAATATCATTTCAGGGGTGCAACAGGGTGTCCTTTGGACACCCCTGCACTCTTGAAATCGCAAACTCAAAATGCACATTGATATCTCTTCCCATTCATTCCTATGGGCCTTTAGGTCCATAGGAATGAATGGGGAGTTAATTCCTTATTTGCGATTAGCAATTAGCTAATCGCAAATAAGGAAGCTGTAGGAATCGCAAAATAAATTGCGATTTGGACATGAATCCCGTTTCGCGAGTCTGTAATAGCGATTCCTTAATAATCGCTATTACAGACTCGCAAAACGGGACTTTGATGAATCTATATGTATGTCTTTTGTTTTGCATGATAATCTTGAGAGAGGAACCGATGACATAACAGCTAGTTTTATACTCTCATAGAAATTCTTTTATCTATATATAAAGTAACCAAGGGTTCTTCTTTGCCTGAAACTTGATAAAAAAGAGGAGCAAAAAAGAGACTGCAATGTGGAGGATGAAGAGGATATATATATTAGGGTTCAGATCAACAAAACATAAAATTGAAACGGAAGGCATAAACTTCTGAGAATGTGATGAATGGGAAACTACTCAAGAAGAGCACTTGCAGTATATAGAGAAGAACCATTGCAGAGAACTTTTTGGAAAGATGATTTTGAAATGATGATTGGGGTGCAGTTATCTTCTTTGTTAATTTTGGTAGGAAATTTGTGTCAAGAAACATTTAATAAACTTACCCATGAGACCACAAACATTGGAACATGATGCTACATAAAGTGAAAAACACAGTGAAACTGGTACGCAATTTGCAAATAAAATCAGCTGTCCATTTGTATAGTGCACAAGGATAAGGTCTACTTAACAGGCTATGGCCATAGCAGATGTCTAAATGCCACATGTCCATGCCAGGGTCATACAGCTAACAGGCATCCTATGAAATCCCAACAGCTGGGGATTAGGTACTCCCATAGTAGTGTTTGCCAGCTACCAGTCAGTTGTAGGTGCTGCCAGATGGCCCTGCAGTACTACCAACTGGAAAAGGGACATTGCAAGAAAGGTCTCCTTCTGCCATGTTAATGTACAGCTCAGTCACACCGTTCTCCTACTAAGGCCTGGCACACATGTAATAACATGAGAAACTGACTGCAGCAAAGACATGAAAATGAGCAATTGTTGATGAGTATATACCTGGGTTGAGGGGGTCCTTTTGCCCAAGTCCAAATAGATCAACTACAGAAAAGGTGGTAGGAGGAAACTCGCAATCAGTCTAACTGCTGGCAATCGCTCAGGGTAGTATTTCAACCCAACATTGTTTTGTTTTCCTACCCACCGTGCTACTTTTAACAACAACAAACAAACATTCGAAATGAGATTCCTGGTCGGCTGAGTTATGCACCCAGGCTAGGTAGCAACCACTACTCTAGTCAGGGAAAGCTAGATATACACTAATAGATAACCTGTGATCACCCTCTGGTAGCTTGGCACAGAATAGTCGTGCTTATCGAGAGAGGGAATGTGTAAAGTACTTTTATGCAACACACACACACCGTTACACAATGAATACACAGCAAAAAGACTCAACATAGGTTTATAAAAATAGATTAGTATGTGTTAGAAATGGGATTTCTGGTTGGCTGAGGTTTGGGCCAAAGCCAGGCAGAAACCACCACTCTAGTCAGGGCAAGGGAGTTACACGCCAAAGATAACGCTTGCTCACCCCCTTGGTAGCTTGGCACAAGCAGTCAGGCTTATCCTGGAGGCAATGTGTAAAGCATTTGCGCACGCACCCACCAGCAACAACATCCCAGGCCCCCCACAAAAGGAACTCCACACAAAGGTTATATCAAAAATAGCCTTTGTATTATCAAAATACATCAGATAGTAATCACACCATATACATTGTGTCAACTGGCACAGGCAATATTTACAAGGGATTATGTACACCTGACAGGGCCACATGGACCACTGTCAGGATCATCACAAAGTGAACTTGGTAAAGGTGAACTAAAACATACAAGTAAAAATAGAACGTACAATCAGTAAACACTGATAATCAATGCACTTGCAACAGTCAGTGCCATGAAATCCATCATACACAGTATCCCACCAGTCTAACTACATTAGACACTCACCACCTAAGTAAAACCTTACACTAGGGGCGTAAATCACACAGGGTAGTATTATCTCCCTAACATAAACCTAAACAGGTAAAACAACCTCCTATGCAGAAATCATATCTAGAGGCATCAAATACAGTGTGCGCAAAACATACTACACACAGTACATTTCCTAACACCCAAAGCATTAGCACATAATTCACATCAAGGTCCAGGTTGTGCCACTGCGGCAGAACCTAAACGTTGCAGCTGCCCACTACTTGCTGGGCAGCTGAGGACAAGAACAGGGCCTAAACGCTGCAGCTGGCACTAAGTGCTGTGCAACTGTGGAAGGCCAAAGTAGGGGCGAAGGAATGCGTCCCACTCCTGAGTTCACAAAGAGCAAGTCCCTAGGAAGAAAAACCTAAACGGTGCAGCTGCCCACTACTTGCTGGGCAGCTGGAAAGGATAAACTGCGGCAAGGGCCCTCACTGGCCCTTAGGAGCAAAACTGCGCCCAACTGAGCCATCTGGCTCTAAAAGTAATGTATCCCCAGGAGCCATCTAGGCTCTGAAAATAATGGGGGCTTCGTTGGAGCCCTCAGGCTCTAGACCAGAGTTCTTCAATCTGTGGGGCGCGCCCCCCTAGGGGGGCGCGACAACGTCTCAAGGGGGCGGGCACTCCTCCGTAAATCTCACCTTTGTCCTCTACTGATTGAAGAAACAAACGGCAGAGTGGAGCTGCAGGGGCCCGAAGAAGGGGTGAAAACCATTAAAGCCTCATTAACAAGAAAAAGGTCTTTTAAAGACCTGTGAAATTCTCGGGGCTGTGTGCATTGGAAGCTGTCTCAACCAGGCTGCCACACACTGGGTTTGTGGGGGGGGGGCTATCCTGGTTAATTCCTACAGCGGAAATGCTTTAGCTGCAGTGGGGGGCAAGGAGCCCCTTCTTTTCTAAAACTGAAAGCAACTATTTCAGAGCAGAGGAGACTCCTTGCCTCACACTGCAGATGAAATGAATGTCTGTTACTTGCTTTCAGTTTTAGCAGAGAAGGCTTCCTGCCTTCCACTCCAGCTGAAGCATTTCAGCTCTAGGAATTTAACCCCGTCCAGGGAGGGACAGCTCTTCCCAGAAAGGCGACAATGTTGCTTTTTAAATTACACTGGCAGGAGCACAATGATCACAGGGCTAAAAGGGCTTTAAATTGCCAAAAGACTAATCCCAGTCAGTTTTTTAAACAGCCTGCAAATTGCTTCTCTTGACATTAAATATGGGTTATAAAGAAGTATGTATTCATTTATGATGTGACTTTTCTGTCTTTATTCCCTTTTATTATCAGTCATATCATTCAGGCAGCCCTAAAACACAATTTAAAGTGCTCTCTATTTATATTTGCTGTTTAGAGTATGCACAGATAAGTGCTGAAAATAGAGCTTTAGGTGACTGCTTATTTTTGTACCACCTGGGACATCAAAATAATGAGCTGGCAACCCTAATCATAAAACTGGAAATGTGTTGCAAGATCAGCCCAGTATTTATTTCCTCCACCCTCGATCCCTGGTTAATGCCATAATTGCAATAGCAATAGTTTAACATATCTGAAACCCTGTGCTGCTGTCAATAGCATGCTGAGTTACTGCAAGTGTCTGGGAATGCACCCTGCATTCAGACAACTTGCTCCTCATTCTCGCCCTTCACTTTAATGCTCTCCCTGCACTCACAGCGATCACAATTCCCTCATACTGACCCCCATGCACTCACACTATTCACCCTGCACTCAGTGATCACTCTGCTCTCATAATGCACTTCCGCGGTTTTCCCTGTACCTCAACCTGTAGCCACACAAGCACACTACACACCCTGCACTCATGTGACACTTCACTCACCTGTCTCCCTCACTGCTCAATCTGCAATCTCACTTAAACAAGCCCATCACTAACCATGCATTCATTAGTCCTACTATGCACTAACATGCACACCAAAATTCATATGGTCACCTCAGTCACCCTGCAGTCACTCCACTTACCCTACTCTCACACTGTCGCATACCTCACTGTGCACTCACATGAGCACTCCTGCCGCCCTCAAAGCACAGAGGGTTAATGTGCCTGCTACAAAGAAGGTGTACCATGCAGATCAAAGAACTGAGGGGCATATGTTCAAGGAAGTTGCGGAGTGAGGCGTTAGCAGTCATGGGTTAAAGCCTCTCTCGGCCACTTCAGAAACGGAAGGCTGCACCATATTTACAACAATATGGTGCAGCCTTGCGTTTCCCCTGCGCTGGTGCTACACTTAGCAGTGTAGCGCCAATGCAGACACCATTGCGCAATAGTGCAAGGGTGTCTGGGTGCAGGGAAAATATTGTTTATGTTCAGGAGGGGGACCTTCCTGTACATAAACAATCTTTTAATGCCATTTGTCTCACTTCCATGTGTGCTGCTTAATGCAGCACACACAGAAATCACAAAATGGATTTTTTTTAAAGAGTACAAATACAAGGCATTTTGCTTTTTCCATGGATGAATAAAAAATGAGAAGAAATAATGCATTTCTCCTAGTTTCGCCAGCTTAAGACCAGGTTTTCCATGTTCTTAATTGTAACGCTGCCTCACTTTTACGCTGCCCTTGTAAATAGGGCGCAACATCGAAATCAGTGCCTGTTGCAGTGGAACGCCCACTGCAACACCCACTGCCCACCCTTTCAATCTAAGCATAGTATGAAAGAGGGCCTTATTTACAAGGCAGCGTTAAGCCAAGTTAAGTGGCTTAACTCTGCCGTGTAAATACGGCAATGCCCCTATCACCTCCACAACGTCATAAAAAGTGACGGTGTGGTGTCTATAGGTGCTTGTACATATGTCCCTGAGTATGATGAAACTATGAGTAGCACTATAAAAAAATTATTTGTTGCCAGAAAGGTGCTACAGAGAGATGAGGTGCATTGTTGGTGAGTGGTAGTGAGGGAATTCATGGAGGAGGAAACACTCATTGTTTTGAACATTATTAGCCGGATATGGCCAGGGATATGCGGGTGGCGGTCGATTATGTAGTGTACCAGATTCCAGAAATTTCTGTCAGGTGGTGGGGGGGGGGCAACATTTAAAAAAATTCAGCTGGGGGGGCTCAACCTTCAAAAGTTTGAAGACCTCTGCTCTAGACAATAATGGAGGCAGGGGAGCCACCTAGGCTCCTAAAGAAAACATGCCCCCTGTCGTTGGGGCAGCCCTCTCGCAAGCGGGGCCGGCCGGGTGCCGACAATGCACCCCGATATGGCCCTGGACCTAGGGACCTCCGCGGGGCCCTCTCGGCCACCATCTCTACGTTGGAGCGGCCCGCTGCCAGCCGGGGCCGCTCTTCGTCCGCCTCCCCCCATAGCACTCCCTTGTGTACTCACCGGCCGGGATGGGGGCAGGACCTTCATCTTCCTCAGCGCGGCATCTGCGGGGCTCTCCCTTCATCTCGGGAGCCCCGCCGACCGGGTACAGCGCTTCTCTGCTTGTGGGCAGCTCTGGGGCTCTCTAATGCTTACAGGAGCCCCGGGCAGCCGGAGGCCATCACTTGGCCGGCTTCTCTTCTCCTTCTGCAGGCGCGGGACCCCAGCCAATCCCAGCGTGGCGGCGGGCGCGACTTCCTTCAACAACCCGGAAGTCCCGCCTGCTGCTAGGCGCAATGCTGCCTGACTTCCGGTTTTGCCGCAGCTGCGGCGGCAATCTCTTTTTGGGGGCAATAATGAGGGGTAGGCTACCTCGGTGCGAAAATAAAAAGTAGAAGCGGGGTGGGCACTCGCTAAGGCTCCCAGAAACGGGGTAGCACCCGTAAATAATTACATAAGCGGGCTGGGAACACGCAGGGCAACAAAAGGGCAGGAGTGCTCCCTCCGAGGGAAAACGACAGCGCTCAGCCCATACATGAAAGATAAAGCGCTCACAAGGCGCTGGGGGCCCAGTAACTACAAAGCCCCCAAAGAAGGACCCCCCTAAAGCAAAAAGGGGTCCCAGAGGTCCTGGGCATCAGGAGGGGCAATGCAGGGCCCAGGGGCCAGCACACAGAGCACTCCAGCAAGGAGACAGCCCCCATGGCGGTCCCTCCTGGGCCCCACTAGCAGCAAGCCCCCTCCTGTTAGGACCTAAGCAAGAACTCCAGGTATCCAGGTATCCAGGGGCTGGGCAGGGCCTAGGGAGGCAAGCCTTCCCCTGGGCCCCAGCCGCAGCATGCCCCTGGTAGAATCCAGTCAGGAAACAAGAACATTTGACATGAGGTCACAGCCTCTTTTTTTACACAGAAATCTTTTGTTGTCAAAGGTGTAGGCAAGAGGCGAACCAGATGCAACTGGTTCTTGAGCACTTTGTTTTGCTCAGCCACTCTCCCTATTCACAGGACAGGCCAGGGACACCAGACACACCACAGTGGGTGGGGCCAGCATTGTGGAGGGAAGGCCCAGCCCTATTCAGGTCCCAGGTGCACTCCTCCCTCCCATCAACATGCAGATCTCTCCATTCACCACCGGGGCAGACCCATCCTGACTCCTGGAGCCAGGCACACCAACCAGCTCCAGCCAATCACAAGCCAGACAGTCAATTCACATTCACTGCACAGACATGCTGACTTCTAGAAGTGGCACTTCAACACTAGACACAATAAATCCGTGCACATCATAGCACACCATTTAATCACACGAGTCCGCACATACCAAACTCGACCCTGCACTCCTCACACATCAGGAACTACCATGGACACACATATTCCCCATGCATTCCTATAGGAGGGCAGGCCAATCTCACACACGCGCTCAGAGAGCGCACGCACTTTACACTGGGACACAGTGTCAAAGTGCGCAAAGACCAGAAATCACTATAGTTATGTAACATTAAAAGGCAAAAAGTTCAGGGGTGAACCTGCCAGAAAGGCCAAGTCCAACAGTATGTTTTTTTTTTTTGTCAAACAATTTTTATTGCAGAGTAATATATATGCTAACAGGCATCATCATCATCATTGGAGGGTATAGAAGTATTAATGACTTATCAGCAGTCAAGATATGTGAAAACACAGCCATTCCGCCCTCATCCCGGAGGCAGGGCGGCATTAATGCTCAAAATAGGTTAATACATAAGATACTGCGACCATCTCCGATAACGGTCAGTGTGCTATGGCGTCTGCTTTTATTTTTGTCCTTCGTGGGGGAAGCAGTCTTGATGCACTAGTATTGTGATATATATATGTCATAAATGCCCCCCCGTGAAACTATAACTCCCATCCCCCCCACCCCCCCTGGTGTCAGCGCCTGTGTGTGTTGCAACTGGAAGCACTCCTGGTCTGGGAATCCGGATCATTCGTGTAGCCACCTCCTGTGTGTTGGTCCCACCCTTGATTTCCAGCCTTTAGTCAATTCTCTTTTGGCAAGGAGTAAGCCCATGTCTATGAATTTACTGGATAGCTTGTTGTTTTTGGTGTGGGGGAACCAGTGTAGGATAGTGACTGCATTGTCATAGAGTAGCTCCCTGTCTGTGACCTCGTTCAGAGTCTCCCCTATGGCGGTCCAGTAATCTTGGAGCGCGGGACACCCTCTCAGCATATTTACTAAGTCAGCCCCTATGTGGTCGCATCTAGGGCAAGCCGCGTCAGCCACGTGAAAGTATGCAGTGATCTTCTGCGGGGTGAGGTAGGCCCTGTGGAGGATGTATAAATGTATTAGCTGAAAACGCGCATTCCTGGTTCTCTTTCTAGCTCTACTCACTAGCTGTGCCCATGTCGTGTCCGGGATGTCTAATTGCAGGTCCTCCTCCCATTTAGTTTTAAGCAGCGTGAGAGGCTGCAGTGTTTCGGAGAGCATTCTGCGGTAGAGGCATGTTACAGCTTTAAACGTACCCGCCGACATCATCGCGTATTGACATGCTAGTGAAGTCGTGGGTTCTGACAGCCCTCCTCCCCAGTGCTTCTGCATGGCTCTCACCACCGCCGCGTGCAACAAGTAGTCACCTCTGGGGAGGTCTTACCGCTCCTGTAGAGTCTGGTATGGGGAGAGCACTCCGTCCTCGTATAAATCGCCCAGCATCTGGAGTCCTGCTTCTTCCCAGAGGCGTAACCCCGACCAGTCTCCGCCATGTGGTAGTGCCGTCACCATGCCTAACGGCATTTCAGGGGCATACGGGCGACCAGGCCCGGCCCGCCTCTGTGCACGATTCCAGCATTGTCGGAACGTCCGCTCCTCCTGGGAGAGTCCCCCCAGGAACAACTTCTGTTGTAGAGTGATATACGCCAGTACATGGCGAGGGATACCCCTTTCCCTGTCCTGCTCTGGTCCCCGATAGACTCTCGCCACCTCCTGCGTAAAGCACTGCAGCTGTCCCGCCAAGTAGTACAACTCAAAGTCCGGGACTGCTAATCCCCCCTCGTCTCTAGGGCGGGTTAGTGTCGCCAGCGCAATTCTACGCCTACCCGTACCCCACAGGAAAGATACCAATATAGTTTTCAGGTGTTTAAAGGTCGACCCTGGTATCCACACGGGGAGGGTCCGGAAAAAGTAGAGTAGTCTCGGCAGAACAATCATTTTCAGGAGTGCCACTCGGCCGGCCATCGAAAGGGGCAAGGTGGCCCAGAAGGACATACAACCCTTCAGGGCACGGACACACCGACCAACATTGCCGTCCAGGAGGTCAGCCGGGTCGTGATAAATGTGGACTCCCAGGTAGCTCAGACAGCGGGGTTCCCATCGCAGGCGGGAACAGAGTGGTGGGCTTTCCACCCCCCTCCGGAGCGGGAAAAGGCATGTTTTCGTCCAATTTACCCTCAATCCCGAAATATCGCCAACGCACTCTAAGAGTTTCTTAGCACCCTCCACCGCCTCATCCGCGTTGTCCAGGAAGAGGAGGAGGTCATCTGCATATAAGGAGATGTGGTGGAGGTCTCCTCTGAAGGTCAGGCCTGTATAGTATTCACCGCTCCTGGCCGCAGCTGCGAGCGGTTCCACCGCTAGAGCAAATAGCAGCGGAGATAACGCGCATCCCTGTCGGGTCCCACGAGTCACCTCGAATTGGTCCGACACCAGCGGTCCGATCCGTACCCTGGCCCTCGCAGTGGAGTAGAGCACTCTAGTCCATTGTATGTATCCCTCTCCCAGCCCAAATCGGCGCATCACTTCGTATAGGTAAGTCCATTCCAGGCTATCAAAGGCCTTTTCTATGTCCACAGCCAGTACGAGGGGGGAACCCGCCTCCAGTGGCGGGGCATCTACCAGCCGTAGTAGTCTACGAATGTTATGCGAAGTATTCCTCGCGGGTATGAAACCCGATTGGTCTTTATGGATCAGTTCTTGCATATGGGACAACAGCCTGGTAGCCAGCACCGTGCTTAGAATTTTGTAATCAGTCGTGAGCATAGCTAGAGGCCTGTAAGAAGCAGGATCAGTGCATTCTCTCCGCGGTTTCAGAAGAGGGATCATTATGGCCTTGCTCATCGACAGGGGGAGTCGGCCTGCCTCTTTAGCCACGTTATAAACTAGTTGTAGTCTCGGGGCCAAGAGATCCAGGTATTTCCCGTAGAACTCAATGGGGAGGCCATCCATCCCCGGCGTCTTGTTACGCGCCATTCGCTTCACAGCACTGCGCACGTCAGATAGTGTAATGGGACCCCCCAGCGCTTCTGCCTGCTCTCGCTCTAGGTGCGGTAGCGGTAAGTCGGCCAGGAAGGCTTCCAGCATGTCTGAGTTGTCGCCCAAACCGGATTTATACAACCCCTCATAGTACGCTCTAAAGCAGTCCGCTATTGCAGGCTGCGTGGCATGGACATGGCCTTCAGGTCCCCGCAGGGCCAAAATCGATCGGCTGTTTCTGCAGGGATTCGCTAGCCAGGCCAGGAGGGACCCTGTTTTATCACCCTCTGCAAGAGTTTTCGTGAGGTATGTCCTGTAATCAAAGCTGCGGAGGCGCTCCACCTCTACAGCCACTGCCTCTCGTGCCTTACACACCGTCTCCTGCAGTTCTGGGCGATTAGGGCGGCTGACCTCTGCCTCCCGCAGCGCTCTCTCAGCCCTCTCTAGGTCCTCTATCAATGACCTGCGTGCTCCCGCATATTTCCCGATACAGTGGCCCCGTACCACTACCTTAAATGCATCCCACTCCGTTGCTCTGGAGGAGGTGGAGCCCTCGTTGTCCCCAAAGTACTGGCCGATCCGCGCCTCCAAGTCAGCACGGAAGGGCGGGTCATCCAGAGTGTCGGGACGCAGCCGCCACGTCGGGATTTTTGGGGGCACAGTCATCCAGTCCAGGGACAGGAGGAGCGGGTTATGATCCGACAACGTGCGCGCCAGATACTCCGTGCGGAGCACCGTTGCGAGCACTGCAGGGGAACACAGAAAGGAGTCAAGGCGCACATGCAGGGCGTGGAGGCTGGAGTAGAATGAGTAATCTCGCACAGCGGGATGCTGCGTGCGCCAGCAGTCCGATAGGCCCAGGCAGTTTGCCATTTGGTTCTACATTTCGCTAATCGGTACACAGGGGAGGTGCGCAGCGGAGGGTGCGATCTATCTAGCGTAACATCCGCTATGGAATTGAAGTCCCCACCCATTAGAGTTGGGCCAGAGATATAACTGGCAAGTACCTTGGAGAGTTTGGTAAAGTAAGTAGCCTGATCCACATTCGGCGCATAGACGTTGCAGAGCACTATGAGTCGGCCTCTGAGCAGGCCTTCTACCGCCACATATCTCCCCTCGGGGTCCTCAGTGTGCCTAGTGACCTGCAGAGGAGTACCCGCCCTTATCCAAATCAGTACTCCCCTAGCGAATGCAGAGTAGGTAGTGTAGAATAAGTGGCCTCTCCATCTGCGCTGAAGTGCAATACCCTCCTGCTTAGTCAGATGTGTTTCCTGCAGGAATGCAATCTGCACTCCGCGACGAATCAGGTATGAGTGAATTTTGTGTCTTTTCGTCATTGTATTTAGGCCCCGCACATTCCAGGTCACACATTTCAACGGGTTCATATTAGCCATTGTCCCAGACAGCGAATGATGAAGGTCTAGGAGCCCGCACCCAGACCATAGGAACTGACACACACATTCCCACCCCAGCCCCGTTCCCCAACCCCCCCCTCGTAGCTACGCCCAGAGAACCCCCAACCACTCCAGCCCCCCCCCCCCAGAATAGGACCCCTCTGCAACAGAGACACTCCCATCCAAACAAGTGAGCAACGACTCACAGAACCACTACTCCGTAGTCGAGCTACGGTGGCCTTATGGGCCTCGGGGTGCGTACGCTAGTCACTAATGCCCGTGAGTACTGCCCACAGGCCTCCGCCCTGTAATACACATCGCAGTTTGCAATAGTTCGATCTCACAGCCACCTGCTCCAGAGTTCACAGCAGCTGCGGCAGTGGTGGCAGCCCCCCGCCTCCCCACCTGGTACCTCGTCGAGGGTTCAGCTCTCGATGATTTCACCTGACGTCTGCGGCGTGACCTTCGGTCCCCTGGCTCCACCCAGCTCCGACAGTTCAGTGTCCGAGCCCGTACCCTGGCCCTCCGAGCCCGAGCCCTTCTCCGAGTGGGTCAGTACAGGCCCCGAAACTTCTTTAACCGCCTGCAGTGCCGCTCTACGTTCGTCCGCCGTTTGAGAGTTTGTCGGTCTCTTAGGGCCTCGGGCTCGACCCCGGTGACGTCTCGACCGTCTGAGAGATTGCTCCTGGCGTTCCTCTTCTTCCTCGCGCCGAGCACCGTCCGTGCCAGCTTTGTAGGTGTCCCACCAGGTCCAGGCCGCATCTGATGTCTGAAAAAACAGCGTGCGCTCATCCACCACAACTCGGAGCCTAGCTGGGAACAAGAGCGAGTATTGGAGTCCTTCCGCCCGGAGCTCCCGCTTGATAGATAGGAATGAGGCTCGCTGTCTTTGGGTTTCAAACGTATAGTCCGGAAACAGGGTCACCCTACTGTTGTCCACTTGGAACGGGCCGGCGTCCCTGGCGCGCTGCAGCAACCAGTCTCGATCTTTGTAGTGCAGGAGTTTTATGACCACCGGGCGAGGCGGGAGGCCCGGTTTCGGGGGCCTCGCCGGTACTCTGTGCGCTCTTTCCAGAGTGAAGAAGGGGGAGAGTCCCTCTGGGGCCACCACTGAACGCAACCAGCCATCGAGATATCCCACCATGTCCGTCCCTTCTGTTTTTTCCGGCAGGCCCACGAGGCGCACGTTGTTCCGGCGGCTGCGGTTTTCGGCATCCTCGGCCCGCCGTTCCAGGGTGCTAATCCGGTCTAGCGCCTCCGTGAGCTTCCCCTCCATCGATTTCTGCGACGGCGCGATATCCTGTAGAGTGGCCTCCGCAATCTTGACTCTGTCTGCCAACTTTGCATGGTCGGCCCGCAGGAGCCCCAGGCCCACGGACACCTGAGCGATGTCGCTGTGCAGCGACTCTTTCGTTGCAGCAATCGCGTCCAGTATCCTGTCCTGCATCAGTTGGAGATCCTTCGTCGGGTGCACGGGGCCTTCGGACTCTTCCAAAGGGGGGAGTCCCCTCCGTCCGTGCACCTCTCGTCGTCTTGCCCATTATGCCCCGCTGTCCGTCGTCTCAATGCTCGGGGGGTTCGGGTCCACCGTCGTGTTCCCCGCCCACGCCTCCCGAGCACCGCGAGCCCCTTGACGGGGTTAGCAAAGTCCCCCTCGCAATCCCCGGTGGCGGTGAGTGCTCTAGGCGCCCCCACGGTCAGCCCCCTCTTCGGGCGTCTTCAGTCAGGAAGGTGGCGGGCCAGTTGAGAGCACCGCTGGAAGCCTCCAGGTCAGAAAGGGCCCCCCGGCGGTTCCCTCAGGGGGCTCCTCCGATGGTCGTTGGGCCAGTGGCCTCGGCGGGAGGGGTCACCCGTGGGCGGCGGGGCTCCGCTCCAGGACGGGTCGCGGTGCCAGGCGACGCCCAGCGTCCTGGGGGAAGGCACCCTTCTTCCAGTTGCGTGCGAGGCAGGGGCCAGCGGCTCCCCGCGAGTCGTAGGCCAAAGCGCAGTGGAGCGGGGTCTCAGGCAAGTCCGGGCCGGCCCTGCAGTGGCGGAGCGCCTTACACCCCCGCTCTCTCACACCGCCACACGGCCAGCTGGGCACCGGGGGCGGCCAGCACTCGCCACCCTAATCTCCGAGGGGGGAAGCCCCTTACAACAAGATAGGCTCCGGGAAGTCGGAGGAGGGGGAGGGTCCCCACCGCGGGTGTAGGCCTCAGCGCCGGGGAGTAAAGTTGAAGTCCGCCTCCAGCGAGGCGGGACCCCGCCGGTGCTCCAGTGGCGGGGCGCCGCTCGGGGCTCTCCGAAGGTCAGGGGGGGGGTGCCCGCCCAGTCGTCCCCGGGCACGGATCGTAGCGCCGGTCCCCGCAATGCTGGGGAGGGACTCCCAGGGTCTCGTGGCTCACCTCCGGTCAGGGGTTTCCGTCTTGCAGTCGGCAGGCCTTGCCCTCCTCAGTGGTCGGTCGCCGCCAACCAGGTGGCCAGGTTCCAGGGGGCCAGCCAGCGCCCGGGGCCCTGAGCGCGACGGGGGAGCCACGCGCGGCAGTGCAGACTTCAGGAGCTCAGGGTAGGGGCAGGCCCCCGTGCAGGGCGTAGGCCTCAAAGCCGGGGAGAAAAGTTCAGGACTGTCCCGGGGAGGCGGGGCCTCGCCGGACCCTTGGCGACGAAGCTCCGTACAGGCTGCGGCGTTGTCTGGGGTCGATTGCCCGCCGGGGTGTCCCAGGGCACCGAGCGCCAGGTCGGTGGTCCCCGCTGCACAGGCGGGCGCTGTCGGGGAGCCCTCAAGGATCTTCGGTTCGCCTTAGTGAGGGAGACTGGATGTCGGGACGGCCATGGGCAATTGCGCCGCGCCGACGTACGCGAACATATATATGGGCAACTTTGAACTCAACCATATTCTGACAAACACCAACTGGAAAGACAACCTCAAATTATATGCACGCTACATAGATGATCTATTTTTCATCTGGAAAGACTCCCGAGAACACCTAGAATCAGCATTAACCGCCTTGAATTCCAAAGACGATCGGATTGAATTTACATGGAACATTTCCGACAAAGAAATCACGTTCTTGGACGTACTTGTGAAAATCACCCCTGAAGGCATCGAAACCGACCTCTACCGAAAAACCACCGACCGTAACAACGCATTGTTATATAGCAGTTTTCACCAAGACTCACTAAAGAGACACTTACCTTTTAGTCAAATGTTGAGGGTTACCCGGATAGTATCCAACAGTGACACGAGAAACTCCCAAATACAATCCATGGCTACTAGGTTCTCCAGTAGGGGGTACCCACAAGAAATCATTAAAGAGGCTACAGATAGAGTACAAACCATCCCACGGTTAGAAGCTTTGAAAAGCAAGAAAAAGGATTCTAATCAAAGAATGGCACTGGTTTCTAGATACTCTACCTCGAGCAAAATCTACAAAAAGATCATACGTAAACATTGGCGAATCTTATCGTCTGAACCAGATTTTGGTGATCTCTTTAAGGAATCCCCCATCTTCGCCTACAGCAGACCCATGAACATCAGAGAAATACTGTCTAAACCGACTGCTGCACCAAGAACACACACGGGCACACGTCCGTGCCATCACTGCAACAATTGCAATAATGTCATCGGAGGCAACACCATAAACCACCCCATGAGAGGTTTTGAAATCAATCTTAAAGTAGATGCTACATGTGATTCAGCAAACCTGATTTACTTACTCAAATGTCCATGTGGGAAGATCTACGTGGGAAAAACCAGCAGAAAAATAAAAACCCGTTTGAATGAACATAAATCGAACATTCGAACCAAAAACACCAAATCGAATGTGGCAATTCATTTTAATGAAGCTCATCATAGCGTGGCACAGCTGAAATATCTTGTACTTGAAATGGTTGCCCACACAGAGGGCAAAGTCAACAACAAGACCCTCCTACAACGAGAGACCTTGTGGATTTATAGGCTTCAATCTCTGAAACCATTCGGTCTCAATGACCGGACTGAACAAAGTTGCTATCTGTAATTGATATCTGTTTGATGCTATGTACCCCCGTTCTGCATATCACCTGGATTGCATACCTATTTTTTGATCACTTTTTCCCACTACAAGATGGCCGCTTTCATTTCTCACTCATTTCGGGTCCTTTATCTATTTCAACTTTTCTTACACTCCCCTCGAACTCCGCAGTAACTCCGCGAAGTTTGTGACACTCGGTCCACTCTCTGAACTCTCCTCAGTAAGTAAACTCAACTGCATGCCTTCTTTTTTCACTCTGAACGTTTTTCCCGTTCACCACACCTTACGGCCTTTCACCGTTTACTTTGCAGCACCGATGTGAGCACAGCGCTGATTTCTCAAGCGTAAGACCAGTTTAAACTGTTACAAACTTTTTCCTGACCTCTTTTTCACTCCTATCACCTTTCGTCATAAACTTTAGCCTTAGTCTATATTTCACCTCCTAACCGATCGTTCACGAATTTAGTTTCACACGCTTTACACCATGTTTTTTTAGTGCACATTAAACCCGTTTCACTTCTAACTAGCATGTAATCACGTTGTGAGACACGTCACCTAGCATGTTTTCACTGCACCTCAATTGTTATTTACCGTTGATCTAAGTTGCATTTCTTGTATCCTCCCGCAGCGCTCCTTGATAAAGGACTAATTCAGTCCGAAATGCATTGGAGCATTTGTTGAAATACCGTTGGATTGTACTGAATTCATTGAATTGCGTGATGTAACGCTTTACTACAAAAATTTGTGAAACTACTAAATACAACAAACGATGAAACCTCTTTATTGAACTCCTTTTCTTGAACTTTTCCGATTGAACGTTATTTGAGTCAGCTAGCCTGAACCTCATAAGTGTGCCCATCATACAGGGATGCGCTTACGTATCACGTAGCGCACTCATCTTAGGAGACTGGATGTCGCCATCTTGGGAGCCAGAAGCCCCGTCCCTCGCAGCGTTTCGTCGTCTGTGCGAGCCGGTCCCAGGCACATAACTCGCACCGGAGCAGGCTTCAGTGGCAGTACCCGGGATCTACCCGAAGTGCGCGGGGATCCCGGGGCATAAGCAGGATATTAGGCGGATTTTAGGGCAGAGGGTCGGGAGCCTCGTTAGGCTGCGACCTTCCTCATCGGCTGCTAGCCACGCCCCCCTCAAGTCCAACAGTATGTTATAGACAAAACAAGACCAAAACGACAAAAATCCAATGTGCAAAAGTTGAGGTATTGAATTTTAAAGGAGTAAATGTAGTAAAGCACTTAGGGGTCGATTCTGATCTTGGTCGGAAGGGCTCCAAATGCAATCCAGCAGGAAAATGGTATGAGTCGGACGCATGTTTCTCGACCGACTCGGACACCTGTACGAGCGAGCAAGTACAATGCGACTGTACGCGTGTGTTTCGACCGAACCATTTCTGGATCCGACCCGCTCCAACTGACTCGTACTCACACGATTCGCTCCGCGCAATGGAGAGATTATACGATCGAGCGAGTACGATGTACGCGTCGGACAGTCGGATCGAGCTGAAGTTTCATGCTCGCAAAATGTCCAGGAAGCTGCCTTTGGGGGTCCGCATCAGACCCCTGTCACCCGCAGCCTTACAACTCGGGCACAGCGACAGGCATGTACAGTGCGGAGGGAACTGACGCGTACCCACTGTAGGGGGGACCCATGTGCGAGACGTACCCATTCTGTCAATGGGAGACCATGTACACGTCGTACGACCGGCTCCCATTGAGTTCTATGGGATCCCGACCCAACTGAATCCGGCAGCATGCGGAAGCATCATACTCGCTCGGTCGGACTGCAGCGGTCTGGCTCGTTCAGAAAACACTCCGGATCTAGCTTGGTTGGAGAGCTTTCCCACCCAGATCGGAATCGGCCCCTTAGAAGCAAGTAGTGATAAAAAGGTTACTTTAGGTCACGCTGGACGATGGCAAAGTCAAAGTTCGCAAAAAGACAAACGGAGTGGTGGAGGGTCCTAGGGGAATTTGTTTATAGACCGAAAAAGTACCTTGTCCCCCAACTTGACAGCAAAAAACACGAGAGGTACTAAGAGTCAAAAAATGAGAAGTCTACTGGAACCTAATTGTGTCCCGTATTCATGTTCAGACCACACCGTTAATCTAAACAAATGACAGTGTCATGTCAGAGAAGTGAGACAGAGAAGATACAGAGTCTGAAAGACTAGAAAAAGTACCCATCAGCCCACTCAAAAGTGGAATCTCGTCATCTGGGTTGTTCAATGTTGGAAAGAGGTGTCCTGTAGGCTCCTCCTCAGGGAGAGTCTGAGGTTGCCTAATGATGGACCCTGGGATCAATCATCCAACCAACAGAAGACAGTATGTGAGCGGAAGGGGCGAAAAGTTGCAGTGCTCAAAAGAAGAACAGAAAAGGAAAATAATCCTCGTGATTTAAAAATACCTACTTTGATGACATAAAAAACTTTATTGGGTCTGACCATCAAAGTGGTATTATTAAAAGCAGTGCGCTGATAGCATGCAAGGAATTGCTATCTATCATGTGTGTTGATTGGTCGACATGTTTCAGCCTAGAGCGGCTTTCTTCAGGACCTATGATTTGCTACTGCAACACTTACTTATCGTGATATAAGACGTGATTTACAACCACTCTCCAATTGATTAAGAGGAAGATGGTGTATCTTCTCCTGTGTATACAAATGTGGGAGACAAAAGTAAAACAGTATTAGAAATATGCATATCTGTAGCATAAACCTCACAACTCTGTACAAGTGGAATACATGAAAAATGTAGTTCTTACTCACCCTAATTGTAGGGAGAAAAAACCTCACCTCACCTGGCAACAGCTCAGGTTGGAAGGAGGCCACGCACTGTAAATAAGCGCATGGATCTGAAGTTAATTTCAGGGCAACTGTTATAGTCACAAAAAACATTTCATTAGCGATACTATTAGGCAAAAAGGCAAAACTAGATTAAGAAGGTAAACACCTAAGGGGAGCGTCCAACTAAGAAATTCCATTAGGCCACCTCGCTAGCTGGTCAAAATAACCAAGTCATAACACAAGGGAACCAAGACGCTTTTCCATTAGTGCTTGGATAAATAATTAGTACTCAATGAAAAGTACCACAACTCCAGTACTCTGTCAAAGTCAGAGAACCACCGCATAGTGAAGCGCCAAGACTCACCTCTCCGTCGTTGCCTCGGATTGAAAACTGAGCCGAGGGGGAGGTGAAATCCTGAGTTGTAAGCGGTGTTTTATCAGTAGGTAGCGGACCTTAGAGGGAACTCTCTATGTAAGCGTTCCTATTGGCTTACTATCTGCACATAACATGAGCCAATGGTGGCAGTCCAGGCCTCCGTGCTGAGCTATAGGAAGCGCTGAACTGTCGACCAATGGAGCGACATTACGACAAAATTAAGTCCGTTAGGGTGGCGGACCTTGTTGGAAGCTCATAAGCGGAGTATTCTCATAGGTTGGCTGTCCAGGCCAATAGCTGTTGACTGCATGGGAAGTGTCAGAGCAGAATGCAAATCGGATTGCGTGATTGGTGTTTTATCAGTAGGTAGCGGACCTTAGAGGGAACTCTCTGTGTAAGCGTTCCTATTGGCTTACTATCTGCACATACCATGAGCCAATGGTGGCAGTCCAGGCCTCCGTGCTGAGCTATAGGAAGCGCTGAACTGTAGACCAATGGAGGGACATAACGACAAAATTAAGTCCGTTAGGGTGGCGGACCTTGTTGGAAGCTCCTAAGCGGAGTATTCTCATAGGTTGGCTGTCCAGGCCAATAGCTGTTGACTGCATGAGAGGTGTCAGAGCAGAATGCAAATCGGATGACGTGATTGGATAGATGTAAACCAATCACGAAAGAGCTCAACTCCCGTAGTTCTGTCCAAGAAGGTAGCGGACTATGTAAAAGACTGGTTTTAGGAGTGTATATCATACGTTCGCTTATAGATGTGGGACTGACGCCAGCGCACAGACCCAGAAATATGGTTGAAAATCCAAACCATGCGAACCAACGGTAACGTCTGCGGTATTGCGCGGACCAATTGGGAAAATAGATGGGAAAATAGCATAATGCCGCCTCTTCATTCGTCAGAGAGCTACATTCCTGTGGTTATGTCCGAAGAGGTAGCGGACTGTATAGACGACTAATGGCAGAAATGTAGTAAATCGTTCGCTTTTACTTGAGGGCTACAAGCTGGCGCACTGACACAAAACTATGATTAGAATTGAGCCAATGCGAAGTAACGATGACATCAGTGGTTTGACGCGGACCAATTCGGAAAGTAGTTGGGAGAATAGTTTAATACAGCCAAACCAGAGTTCGTTTTGACAGAAGGCATATGCTGATCAGCTTGTATGCTAATTAGCTGCCTTGAAATACAAAATGTCAGTGCAAAGGGCAGTCGATCCTTCGTACAAAATCGATCTTGCCACCAAAGCAAGGCAGACCAAATGTACGCGGAAGAAACATTTAGGCAGAATCAAATATCCACACGGTCTAGTGAGACATGCATATGTTACAGTGTGGATTCGATGTATCAAAAAACCAGCGCGGCTAAAGTAGATAGTGAGGCCAATATACATTAGAAAAATTAGAAAAATGCATTAGAAAAATACGGCCCGCAGAGAGGCAGTACTTGGCGGTCAACATAGTATACCAAGCCAGGTGGTTTATCTAATGCAAGGGCAAGTGTCCGCAGTGTGTGACATTATAGCCAAATAGTCAGGAGCATCAATAATTCTATGCCAGATGTGTACAGACATATGAATATCAATAATGTCATTTGATTGATACAGCGTATTAGCTAAGTAATACTAAGTTGAAGATCACAGCTGCATCCACGGGATGTCGTCGTTCAAACCTTCTGTGTCACTGCGTAATTTATAGACCCATCTTTGTTCTTTCCTGAGGAGAAACAGTGGAATGTCTGTGACGTGACTAGGTATATGCGGTTGCTCAAGGATTAACCACTTCAAATCATCAGGATTATGTTTTTTATCTAAAAAGTGCGAGGTGAGGCGGGTAGCCTGCTTATTGCGTCTAATTGTACTCTTGTGCTCTTGTATGCGCAATTTGATTTTTCTCGTCGTCATCCCTATATACCTCAGACCACAAGGACAGGTGATTTGATAGATGACTTTGTCACTGTTGCAATTCGTGTGGCGTTTGAGTAGCCAAGGTCGAGTGGTGCCAATGTCGACTACAAGGGTCTTGCTGGTTTGGGCACACACTGAGCAGTTACCGCAGGGATGATGTCCCTGCACTGGAGGAAGGTTCCACAAGTTGGAAGTGGATTCTGCGACTCCTTCTCGAGGTCTTGTGTGGTCCAGTGCGTCTCTCAAATTAGTACCTCTCTTGAAAGAGAACAATGGCAAAGGAATATGTTCTCCAGAGCTATTCAGAATACGCCATTTCTGTCTAATGATTTTCTGAATTTTAGACGAAGAGGTGTTATATGTGGTTACACACACCATCCTACCAAGAGGTGGTTTCTCAACTGGAGGTTCTAGTAGGGCCTCTCGATGATTGTTCGCAGCGCGTTTTAAAGATTTGCGAACTAGAGTATGAGGGTAGCGCCGCATTCTCAACTTCATGGAGAGATCTTTGGCTTTAGAATGAAAATCTGTAGGTTTGGAACAGTTCCTCCGAACCCTCAGGAACTGCCCAAACGGGAGGTTCTCCCTGAGGGAACGGGGATGATGGATTGTATGTCCCCTCGCCAAACAACTAGAATGTCGTCAATATACCGCTTCCACATCATCAGTTGTTGATGATGTGGGTTGGTGTTATTGAGTACATGTTGAGTCTCAAAATGGTGGACATATAAATTCGCCAGGCTAGGTAGCCTACCTTTTTGGTTACGAAATGTCCTATCATCCCATATTTCTACACTCTTCCAAAGATTCATAAACCGGCCAGACCACCGCCCGGCCGTCCTATTATTTCAGGAATTGGATCTTTGTTGGAACCGCTATCAACTTCTGTTGATGTCTTTCTCAGTCCCATTGTGAAAACCATGCCAACATATCTTCAGGATACAAAGGATGTCCTACGTACACTACCTGAGGTTCATTTCGACATCAACACTGACATACTAGCTAGCTTTGATGTCGAATCATTGTATACCTGTATACCTCAAATTGAGACACTAGAAACGGTACAAACACTTCTAGAGGACTTCTCTGTTGACACTGTGACCCCCATCCATTTTATAATGGAACTGGCAAGAATTGCCATGACGGAGAACTTTTTCGCCTTTGAGGAATCTCTGTACTTACAGATATCGGGTACATCAATGGGCAGCAAATTTGCACCGAGCCTGGTGAATTTATATGTCCACCATTTTGAGACTCAACATGTACTCAATAACACCAACCCACATCATCAACAACTGATGATGTGGAAGCGGTATATTGACGACATTCTAGTTGTTTGGCGAGGGGACATACAATCCCTCTTGCTTTTTCAAGAATGGTTGAACGGACAGAACCCTTATCTCAGGTTCACATTGGAGTACAGTAGAACTGAACTCCCTTTTTTAGACTTGGTAATTTTCCCACAAGAAGGACATCTGGCCAGTTCCTTATATCGAAAACCAATGGCACGCAACTCATTGCTGAGATTTGATAGCCATCATCCCCGTTCCCTCAGGGAGAACCTCCCGTTTGGGCAGTTCCTGAGGGTTCGGAGGAACTGTTCCAACCCTACAGATTTTCATTCTAAAGCCAAAGATCTCTCCATGAAGTTGAGAATGCGGCGCTACCCTCATACTCTAGTTCGCAAATCTTTAAAACGCGCTGCGAACAATCATCGAGAGGCCCTACTAGAACCTCCAGTTGAGAAACCACCTCTTGGTAGGATGGTGTGTGTAACCACATATAACACCTCTTCGTCTAAAATTCAGAAAATCATTAGACAGAAATGGCGTATTCTGAATAGCTCTGGAGAACATATTCCTTTGCCATTGTTCTCTTTCAAGAGAGGTACTAATTTGAGAGACGCACTGGTCCACACAAGACCTCGAGAAGGAGTCGCAGAATCCACTTCCAACTTGTGGAACCTTCCTCCAGTGCAGGGACATCATCCCTGCGGTAACTGCTCAGTGTGTGCCCAAACCAGCAAGACCCTTGTAGTCGACATTGGCACCACTCGACCTTGGCTACTCAAACGCCACACGAATTGCAACAGTGACAAAGTCATCTATCAAATCAACTGTCCTTCTGGTCTGAGGTATATAGGGATGACGACGAGAAAAATCAAATTGCGCATACAAGAGCACAAGAGTACAATTAGACGCAATAAGCAGGCTACCCGCCTCACCTCGCACTTTTTAGATAAAAAACATAATCCTGATGATTTGAAGTGGTTAATCCTTGAGCAACCGCATATACCTAGTCACGTCACAGACATTCCACTGTTTCTCCTCAGGAAAGAACAAAGATGGGTCTATAAATTACGCAGTGACACAGAAGGTTTGAACGACGACATCCCGTGGATGCAGCTGTGATCTTCAACTTAGTATTACTTAGCTAATACGCTGTATCAATCAAATGACATTATTGATATTCATATGTCTGTACACATCTGGCATAGAATTATTGATGCTCCTGACTATTTGGCTATAATGTCACACACTGCGGACACTTGCCCTTGCATTAGATAAACCACCTGGCTTGGTATACTATGTTGACCGCCAAGTACTGCCTCTCTGCGGGCCGTATTTCTAATGCATTTTTCTAATGTATATTGGCCTCACTATCTACTTTAGCCGCGCTGGTTTTTTGATACATCGAATCCACACTGTAACATATGCATGTCTCACTAGACCGTGTGGATATTTGATTCTGCCTGAGTGTTTCTTCCGCGTACATTTGGTCTGCCTTGCTTTGTTGGCAAGATCGATTTTGTACGAAGGATCGACTGCCCTTTGCACTGACATTTTGTATTTCAAGGCAGCTAATTAGCATACAAGCTGATCAGCATATGCCTTCTGTCAAAACGAACTCTGGTTTGGCTGTATTAAACTATTCTCCCAACTACTTTCCGAATTGGTCCGCGTCAAACCACTGATGTCATCGTTACTTCGCATTGGCTCAATTCTAATCATAGTTTTGTGTCAGTGCGCCAGCTTGTAGCCCTCAAGTAAAAGCGAACGATTTACTACATTTCTGCCATTAGTCGTCTATACAGTCCGCTACCTCTTCGGACATAACCACAGGAATGTAGCTCTCTGACGAATGAAGAGGCGGCATTATGCTATTTTCCCATCTATTTTCCCAATTGGTCCGCGCAATACCGCAGACGTTACCGTTGGTTCGCATGGTTTGGATTTTCAACCATATTTCTGGGTCTGTGCGCTGGCGTCAGTCCCACATCTATAAGCGAACGTATGATATACACTCCTAAAACCAGTCTTTTACATAGTCCGCTACCTTCTTGGACAGAACTACGGGAGTTGAGCTCTTTCGTGATTGGTTTACATCTATCCAATCACGTCATCCGATTTGCATTCTGCTCTGACACCTCTCATGCAGTCAACAGCTATTGGCCTGGACAGCCAACCTATGAGAATACTCCGCTTAGGAGCTTCCAACAAGGTCCGCCACCCTAACGGACTTAATTTTGTCGTTATGTCCCTCCATTGGTCTACAGTTCAGCGCTTCCTATAGCTCAGCACGGAGGCCTGGACTGCCACCATTGGCTCATGGTATGTGCAGATAGTAAGCCAATAGGAACGCTTACACAGAGAGTTCCCTCTAAGGTCCGCTACCTACTGATAAAACACCAATCACGCAATCCGATTTGCATTCTGCTCTGACACTTCCCATGCAGTCAACAGCTATTGGCCTGGACAGCCAACCTATGAGAATACTCCGCTTATGAGCTTCCAACAAGGTCCGCCACCCTAACGGACTTAATTTTGTCGTAATGTCGCTCCATTGGTCGACAGTTCAGCGCTTCCTATAGCTCAGCACGGAGGCCTGGACTGCCACCATTGGCTCATGTTATGTGCAGATAGTAAGCCAATAGGAACGCTTACATAGAGAGTTCCCTCTAAGGTCCGCTACCTACTGATAAAACACCGCTTACAACTCAGGATTTCACCTCCCCCTCGGCTCAGTTTTCAATCCGAGGCAACGACGGAGAGGTGAGTCTTGGCGCTTCACTATGCGGTGGTTCTCTGACTTTGACAGAGTACTGGAGTTGTGGTACTTTTCATTGAGTACTAATTATTTATCCAAGCACTAATGGAAAAGCGTCTTGGTTCCCTTGTGTTATGACTTGGTTATTTTGACCAGCTAGCGAGGTGGCCTAATGGAATTTCTTAGTTGGACGCTCCCCTTAGGTGTTTACCTTCTTAATCTAGTTTTGCCTTTTTGCCTAATAGTATCGCTAATGAAATGTTTTTTGTGACTATAACAGTTGCCCTGAAATTAACTTCAGATCCATGCGCTTATTTACAGTGCGTGGCCTCCTTCCAACCTGAGCTGTTGCCAGGTGAGGTGAGGTTTTTTCTCCCTACAATTAGGGTGAGTAAGAACTACATTTTTCATGTATTCCACTTGTACAGAGTTGTGAGGTTTATGCTACAGATATGCATATTTCTAATACTGTTTTACTTTTGTCTCCCACATTTGTATACACAGGAGAAGATACACCATCTTCCTCTTAATCAATTGGAGAGTGGTTGTAAATCACGTCTTATATCACGATAAGTAAGTGTTGCAGTAGCAAATCATAGGTCCTGAAGAAAGCCGCTCTAGGCTGAAACATGTCGACCAATCAACACACATGATAGATAGCAATTCCTTGCATGCTATCAGCGCACTGCTTTTAATAATACCACTTTGATGGTCAGACCCAATAAAGTTTTTTATGTCATCAAAGTAGGTATTTTTAAATCACGAGGATTATTTTCTTTTTCTGTTCTTCTTTTGAGCACTGCAACTTTTCGCCCCTTCCGCTCACATACTGTCTTCTGTTGGTTGGATGATTGATCCCAGGGTCCATCATTAGGCAACCTCAGACTCTCCCTGAGGAGGAGCCTATAGGACACCTCTTTCCAACATTGAACAACCCAGATGACGAGATTCCACTTTTGAGTGGGCTGATGGGTACTTTTTCTAGTCTTTCAGACTCTGTATCTTCTCTGTCTCACTTCTCTGACATGACACTGTCATTTGTTTAGATTAACGGTGTGGTCTGAACATGAATACGGGACACAATTAGGTTCCAGTAGACTTCTCATTTTTTGACTCTTAGTACCTCTCGTGTTTAAAGTCAAAGTTCGGCCAACCGGGTGGAAGCACAGGCCGGCTACAGGACCCAGGCAGGCACGGGTGAACAAAGTACCTTTCCGGTTCCAAGCAACAAACTGCATTGATCTTCTCCACAGAGTGAAGGCAATGCGTATGTTCTGATTCACGCAGGTATATCGATGTGTCGCAGTCCAGCCTCCCGGTTGGGACCTTGGATTGATGCTGCGTTGCCATTGAACCTCACAGTTAGGTCGAAGCATTAAAGTAGAGCCTCTCGGCCGGGACCTCAGATCAGCGCTGCTTCATTGTCGAACATCGCAGTCAAGTCCTGCGTCGTCTTCGATCCGCGCAGGGCTGTCTCCTGATCAGCACTGCATCAGCGTCAAAGGGCACTGTGTTGGTTACATTTAAGCGCAGTGGGGACGATGTGTTTATTATGTAGTAAAACAGCTGCAGAACCCACTTCTGAGGCCCAAAACTAGAGAGGGCACCTCAGCTAAGGAAAGGAGTCACAGATGGCAGAGTCCAGCAGCACCAGCAGAATTGCAAGAAGTCTTTTGTTTCCCTGAGACTTCAGAAAACAGGAACCAAGCCAAAACCTTGGGAGATGATTCGGAGGGACGGCAGAGACCAGCTCCCTTTCAGCAAAGCCAGAGAGCATCATGTAGCAGAGCAAAAAAGAGAAGAGCAGGCCTTCCAGATCAGCAGTCCAATTGAGTCCTTTAGGTTAGGCAGCACAGCAGTTCTTCTGGCAGGGCTTCAATTACAAGTCCAGTAGTGTTTGATTTAGGGGCCAGAGACCCAGTACTTCTACCCAAAAATGCCTTTGATATGAGGGATGACTTCAAAGCAGCTCTCTGATGTACACAACGATCCCTTTCAACCCCTTCCTATCTGCCAGGCTATCTGTGGGGGGTAATCAGTCATTTGTGTGGGGACAGAACACCGCCTATTCAAATGAAGTGTTAGCCCCTCCCTTCCATCCTGCCTAGACAAGGCCATCATAATGCAGCTATATGTAGATGGGTACTCAGACACACCTATCCTTGATGTGTTGTGGCTGTCTAGAGGAAATGCACAAAGTGTAACTGTCACCGACCCCAGATGTGCATTGCGGACAGGCAGTCAGGCACACAGAGCAGTAAATGTAGAGAAATGTCCTCTTTCTAAAAAAGGCATTTCTAGAACAGTAATTATAATTCCAACCTCATCAGTAGTGATGATTCATCATTACCATTCCAAACTTAAAAACATGAAAAGGCTACTCCTCTCTGATCAGGAATTACATCCTAAACATGAATTATGGAATTCCCAATGCTAGCCTATGAGAGAGGTAGGCCTCACAGTAGTAAAAAGTAAACTGGGCTGTTTGTCACTACCAAGACATGCCAACACATGAAGGAACTTGTCCTACCTTTTACTTACATTGCACCATGCCCTTAGGCTTACAGAGGGCCTACCTTTAAGGGTGTTATATGTAAGAAAAGTTGAGTTTAAGGCTTGGTATGTAGTTTTAAATGCCAAGTCAAAGTGGCAGTAAACTGCACACACAGGCACTGAAGTGGCAGGCCTGAGACAGGTTTGAAGGGCTACATCTATGGGTTGCACACTCAGGGCTGCAGCCCACTAGTAGCATTTAAACTACAGGCCTTGGGTTTATGATATCCCATGTTACAAGGGACTTACCAGTATAACAAATGTGCCAATCAATTATACACCAATGTCATCATGTTTAGAGGAGAGGCACATGCACTTTAGCACTGGTTAGCAAAGGTAAAATGCTCAGAGTCCTTAGGCCAACAAAAAGATTTAAAGAATCAGCAAAACGTGGAGGCAAAATGCAAAATGTCTAGGGTACTGCCCTTTCCTTACCATTGGTTGGCTTCCACTTCACTCTTGTTTACTTGCTTCCAGTGTGTGTCTCTGCCATGGCAGATGGACCTAGTAAAGCTTTCTGTCTGCAGCCATTGTCCTTTCACTGGCCACCCGCTACTGCAGGTACTTTTTTTCAACTTTTTGAAATGTACTTTCTAAGAATTCATGTGTTTGCAGCCTGCACCCTCCCTTGTCCTATTCCCGCAGTCCCTTGTGTTGTGGCTATCTCCCTCCTCCCCCCACCACCTTTGTTACTTGTTCCCTGCCCTCCTCTCTCTGTCTGTTGTTGGTGCTCCCTCCCTCCTCTCCAGCACCTCGCTCGTTTCGCTTTTCCATAACCGTCTTCTCCTGATGTCCATTATTGCTGCTCCCCACCCCTCCCCGCACCTCCCTCGTGTTGCTTTCCCACATTTCTGTTGTTGCTGCTCTCACCCTACTCCCACACACCTCCCTCATGTGGCTTGCACCCCCCCACGATTTTTTGGACATATTGCAGAGCAGCATGCAACATGTCTTTAAAAATTAGCAGTATGATGCGTTCAATGCTAGACGAGTCATAGCACTTTTTTTTCTTTACTTTAAGCCAGTGCTTCCCAAACTTTTTAGAACCGGGACACAGTCTTTAGACTGACCAACGTTCCAGTCCCACCTAGGTTTAATAGCCATGAGGAGGGCAATTTTGTATGCTACTAAAGCCTTCAGTGTCATTTACTGACAGCACATTTTTTATTGAAATGGCCACTAAATTTGCACAGACATGCAGTTTTACTAATAAAAATATATTGCACACAAATGATATCGAGTTTCAGTGTATACCTGAGATTTGTGCTTCACTAAGGAGTGTCTTGAATTATTTTGATCCTATTAAAATCTTTGCTTCCATCACACTTCAGAATCACAAAACAAAAATCTTCATTTTTGCTTTCTTAACTGCTGAATGTGTACAGTTCATCTACAGGTATATACATTTTGTTGGATGTTACAAAATGATGTCCTACATCCTTTCCATTCACACTGTTTGTACCCCAGCAAGATTGTCACATAATTCACTTTACTTTTCTTTCACTGACTGCAAAGTGATTTGAGTTTGTAAACACCAATGCCCGTCATAAAAATGCAGCAATTTATCAGAAAACAATGCTTGGCATTAGACCTGTCTTTGAAGCACAGCAAACATGACAATTTAAAAATAGAGTTGAAAGCCATCTTTATTTGTTGGACTTTCACGACTCACCTAAAATCGGATTGCGACACAGTTTGGGAAACACTGCTTAAAGTTATGTTGCTGCTGTGCATCATGGTTTGAAGTAAGAAAAATAAGTGCTCCGACGCAGCCCTATTTTTGTTTTTAACATGTCTAAAAAAATTGACAAACTTATTAGATCATGCATAGGTAAAGCATGTTTAGCTAAAGCCATGATTAGGATGCAGGTCTTTGAGTAAAAATGCCATCAATGTAACCGCATGTCCTCCTGCGAATTGTCATGGGAGTAATATTATGCACAATGATTTTCTGGACAGGTTGTTTTTAAGTACTAATTTGTGTAAACTAGGGGGTATACTATAACTATGGCGTATATGACGTTTCAGTCCATTGTAGGTGCCATAGACACGAGTTCTGCGTGTGGATGTTGAGGATCGAAGGGCTTCGTAAAATAGCTCTCAAATCCTGCCTTTTCTGTGAACTAAGGTTGGACCTGGAGGTTTAATTCCCTTTACACCTTATTATAAGCTCTGGTTATATCTGGTAACTCTGCCCTCCCCCTCAATTACTGATACCAGGGTCATTGGAAAACTCCAGGTGAGTGTAGCTACAGGGTGTGACATGGAGGCCCCCGAGAGTCACCTTATAAATGAGGAATTAAGAGAATTGTTAATTCTGACTCTGATTTCACTGGGTAGTTCTAATTTTTCCAACAGGGATTTCACCTAGAAACACCTGCTTTTTTCAGGCGGTGGAATCTCTGGGTGAAATTGTCTGAATCTGTGGAGTTAATCCTGATTCAGCTAGCACCTCCTGTTACTGTCTGTACCAGGATACCTGAGCACCCCACAATCAGGCTTGTATATGATGGGGCCATTTTCAAGTTACTTCTGGTTTTCCACTTGAACTAGGTAGCCTACTTGCTTATTCTATTAGGTATGGTAGTAAATGTTGACGCTGTAGACCACAATATCTTAACCCACACATTATATAGTAGGTTTGGAGTAGATAGGGAAGTAGTCAAATGATACCACTCCGAGAGTGCGGGCGTCAGGTTATCCCACACACGTGCTGCTACTAAGCGAGCCCCCCCACAACTCACCGCGGTGGATCTCTTCCATGTGTGTGAAGCCCAGTGCTATGCCGCCGCACTGATTTCTGCTGCTATCAAGAACTCTTAGTAGGACATCAGCTCTCAGGGCTTTAGCCAACCTTAGGGTGTCGGAAGCCAAGGGCGATGTCGATAACTTGCAAGGCACCGCGTTTTTATGGGTGCCACCGGTTACTTTGATTTTGGCCTCCCAGGTTGTTTTTTTGTGGTAATGTTTCCCAGCGTGTTGCTGCTAAGCGGAGTCCTCAGCCCTGCCTCTCTGGTGGAATCTACTGGAAACCCATTGCCCCATCTTTTTCACAGTTGTAAGCACCTCAATGGTGTTTTTTTCTCTTTTTGGGTTTGCAAATCAAGGATCTCCAGGGCAGCATTGAGGAGGACTCCAGCTTTAACAGGGGAACCAGCGCAAGGGTAGTTTTTTTTTACTTAAAGTGGTGCCCTGGTAGTGGTCACTGGCTTGGCCCCTCCCCCTTCAAAATCCATCTAAGCCTGCCCAAGAGATTTAAGAACTCCTTTGTCTGCAGGACTGTCTGTAAAGGTGAACACACAAATTCTATCTAGGAGATCACCAGGTTTCATTTCAGGCGCGGCCTTTTTAGGGTCAGTCTCAGTAAGGCACCCTGGGTGTGGGTCGCTGGGTGGATCCCCCAACTAAACCTAGTCTAAGGATCACAAAAAGGAACACTTCAACCCAAAACTATAGGAAAGCATCTAAAAATTTCCCACATGATGAAGAACACGGACTCCGCTACCCTCCTTAAAACCAAATCACGTTTTGTCCAAGCAAAAACTGCATCAGTGGCCGCAAGGGCAGACCATAGCATTAAATCACGGCATTGATCTGCTGCAGTATTAAGCCCATTAAGCTCAGAGGAAGAGATTTTGGACCCGGGTAGGGAGGCGGCGATTAAGAAGCCTGATATGTTGAATACTCAACAGGTGGGATCAAAAGGACATGAAGGATCGGAGCTGTACTCTGTCTTCAACAATGCAGCTTCAAACTCTTCTAGCAAGAACAAGAGTGCGGGAGATGATAATGAGGTGGAGTCAAGCAAATCTACATCAGAAAGAAAAAAGGAAGCTTGCCCCTCCATCAGGACAACAAGGGAAGAGACTGCAACTTCAACTTTTGGGCAGGTGAAAGATTATCCACTGTTCTCTAAAACTACAGTTACTCCCAGTATATTGCCAGGCTCTTCTAGTGCTCTGCAACCAGAGCTATTCTCCGGTCTTCTGGCAGATGCTACCATATCGATCCGGTGCCCCTCTTGAAAAAAACAGCTATTCAGCCAGGTTCATCACAACTAAATCTGCCTAGTGCTCCACAGCTGTTGTCGCAGCCCCAGTAGCAGAAGTGAGCAAGAATGTTACCTCACAAAGACATTGCCAGGTAGACGCAGAAAGATCTGTCGAGGCGCTTCAAGGGGATGAGTTGGCAGTACAATGGGATATAAAGACCATGTTAAACCTCCGGCGATTTGTCAATTACTCGAGCACATAGGGTGCCACCCCGTCGCTATCCAAATTCTAAACTGCCGACGGCAATTCTGGTCAATTCTGCAGACTATTGCATCAAGGAACAGATACTATCCAAGGCTATTCAGAAGAAACAATTCACTACCAATGAAGTACTTTGCTGTCTAATTTTTTCAGGTATGTCTGCAGTTGCTGCACGACATAGAAAAGAGTTTGTCAAGCTTCTGTACTTATTTAAGGCTCAGGGTGCACAGGCAACAATAGCACAACAGTCCAAATTTAGGGAACTAGTAAAAGGAAAGTTCCATATATTTACCAATCTAGATGAATTTGTTGCAAAGTATTACTACATAGTGAATGAAGAGAAGAAGGAAATCACGCATCAAGACCAGTAGGGGAGATGGGGGATCTCATTGGGGGAGCATCAACATGGCACCCAACCCAGACGTCCATGCAGGCGCCACCCGACGGAGATTGGAGATGGGTATTTTAGGCAATTTCCCTTCTCCAAGGGTGGGGAAGGGAAGCAAGGGAGGGTTTGGTGTTCTGGGTTTCAGAGGGTATTTGGTAGCACAGGACGTTCTTGGTGGGGTGGTGTTGGTGAGCACGGGTGAGATGAAAAGAGCAGAGTCTGAGGAGACAGCAAAAGTTGTCATTAATGGATAATAGTAATAGAAGAAAAAAAATTCAATTGTTAAGAAGAATCTTAAAATATGAATATTATCATGCAATGTTAATGGTATTTCTAACAAACAAAAGTATGGGCGTTAATCAGGTGGTTAACCTCATTCTCTCCACAAATGTTATTGCTTCAGGAGACTCATCTTAAAACTAACATGCCAAAGCTTTTTATTTCTAAATGTTATCATAGAGCATGCGTTGCCTCAGCAGGGCTGGTAGTGAGGAGGCTACTGGTGTATCTAGGCCAAGGACTCGATTGGGAGGAAATTCAAGTTCGTAGAGATCGGGGTGGTAGATGGATCTGGATCACAACCCGGTTAGGTCTGAACCAGATTAACCTAGTGAGTTATTATGCCCCAATAAAGGATGACCCTAAAACATTTATGCAGATCAACGAGGTGGCAATGTTAGCAGAATGCCCTATAATTATAGGTGGGGGTTTTAATTGTATACAGGATTTAGTTAGGGATATCTCTAACAAAACTAGAAACAGCTTAAGCCACATACTAGAAAAAGGAATAGATATAATGAAACAGTAGTTTCAATTGATAGATCCATGGCATAGAGCTCATTCCGAGTTTTCCCGATATACCTGCTTCTCACAGCAATTTAAAACAGCTTCTCGCATTGATTTTTTTTTTTAAGTTCCATTTCTCTCACCTGCGTGGGTTTTAAAATATGGGCCAATGCTTTCTCTGCTCATTCATTGGTTAGTTGAGAGGCCCAGGTGGCAGATGGATTGTCGCCTTCTTTCTAACCAGGAATGGGTTGCAAATATGAGAAAGTTAATTGAGGATTTTTTTCAGATAAATAAGGGCACTGCTTTAGTTTTTTCAGTCTGGGGCCTTCAAGGCAATCATCCGGGGGCAAATTGTGGCTTTCACTGCCGCACAACAAAAACACGGGCAAAACGTATTGAAGAATTTCAAACCTCTGTCGACAAAGCTTTACAGAACAGGAATAGGCGCAGGAGACACTAAACTTAATAAATAGGCAATTAGTAAAAGCAAAGCTGGAGTTGAGGGGACTTTTATTTTTAGAGGAAAATACAGCGTTCTCAGTTATACCAGCATCAGGTTTATGAGTAAAGTCATATGGTGGGAACGTTTTTAGCTTGGTCCACTAGGGTTAAGCAAGAAGCAGCAATGATTACGGAAGTAGCTGAACCAGAGACAGGCGCTCTAGTCTATGAAAAGGATAAGACAGCTAAAATGGTTTTACATTATTGTAGCAACTTATATGCAGCTAAATATACGGCCTCAAATGAGACCATAGGCCATTATTTTCAGTCAATAAAACTACCGAATCTGACTAATTTACAATCAGAAGAATTAATCACAGAAACTCAACATGTCTTGGCCTCAATGCCTTGGCGTAAGACCTGTGGCAAAGATGGCTTCCCTCAGAATTTTACAATACTTTTTCCAAAGAATTAATTCCATTCTTAATAGAATGATTTAACTTTATAAAAAAAGGTGGAGCGATTCTAACAAGTTTTTAAGAACCCAATTATTAGCTTAGTTAAAAAGGGGAAGAACCCAAGAGACGTAAAATCATATAGGCCAATAAGCCTACTTAATACAGATTATAAACTTTTAATGAAAATCTGGGCGACCCGTGTGACTCCAATAGCACAGAAGCTAATCCATAGGGATAGACAGGATTTGTGGCTGACAGGTTGATGTAGTCTAATACAGGCTTTCTAGTACAAGCACTTGATTTTTTTAATGAAAATCAGATACTGGCAGTTATAATGATGGTAGATGTGGAAAAAGTACTCGATCTAGTTAACTAAGACGCTCGTTTTTTGGTCTAGAGAGGTTTGGATTTCCGTTACAGTTTATCAGTATGCTTCACCGTTTATATCACGGTGCAAGGGTAAAGATTTTATAAAATTCTAATTTAGCAGGAATCGTGTAAATATACAGGGTAGCTCGCCAGGGCTGCCCTCTGTCACCTGTTTTATTTGCTTTCTTTATCGAACCCCTGGCTGCTAGTATAAGGCTTAATATGGATATAGCAGCGCCGATATAGGGGATGTCCAAGCTTAAATTGTTTGCGGACGATATAAGACTTTACCTCAAGTCAGAAGGACAAAAAATTATAACAACATTGAAAGAATTTGAGCAGTTCCAAGAAATTGGGGGTTATAAAATCAATCATTCTAAAACAGAACTGCTACTATTTAATACCCCTCCTAATATTCTTTCTGCTAGTCTTTAGCGGCAGGCTTCTAATCATCCACCAATCCGTTATTTAGGATTAAAAGTTATGAATCAATATACTGAGCTACATAGATTGAATTATGAAACAATGATAAAAATGTTACCCTTTCTGATTTTTCTTTTCACTAATATTCCAATTCCAATTAATAGAGCATACTTCAAGGAGTTAGAGAAACTTTTTAGATGCTTCATTTGGAATAAAAATGCTTCAAGAGTTAGTGTACCGGTGCTGCAGTTAGAGGTTAGCCAGGGGGCATTAGCATTACCTCCTATATAAACATATTATGAAGCTGCTCTCCTAGATACGATAGTGTCATTGACAGATGCCAAGGGAATCCAGGATGGGCTGTTTGTCAGAAGATGGTCCAGGAGTTAGGCTCCCAGTTATCAATAATTATTAAAACAACAAAACTCCCAAAAAAGACAAGATATAAAACACTTTAGGAGCATGGCTTGAGACCCCAACATTTTACTCAAAGAATCAAGATTCAGGGTAGGGGTACTTGCAGCTGAGTGAATGTGAGTGGTGGGCCTTCCAATACCAAACAGCAATATGCTTACAAATTGATTTAAAGAACAGGGTCATTTTTTGTTTAGAGAGAGTTATATAACCTGGCAGCAACTCCAGGCTAGGTGTGAAGTTCGCTGCAAGCATTTGTACTTTGGGTACTTTCAGATTGTGCACTTTCTAAAAAATGCTGTGCTTACATAAACTGTGACACTTCACCAATAATGACAGTAGTATTTAGAACTAAAATCAGTTGCATAGGAAATTGGTATAGGCTACTACGGAGTCCAGGGGAGTGCCAGCTGATAAAAAGGTTTTTAGAGAAGATTACGTTGACAATGCAGTGCTCTTTTTCTGAGGCCTAGCTGCAGATGATCTCAGAATTAGGATATAAGGCCTTAAGAGCCGCCAATTTTAAGGGAATGTCTTTTTAGCATGTTGGATGGCATGTTATACCCCAAAGCTCTCCAGAAAATGTATCCTGAAATGAAAGATTATTGCTTTCGTTGTAATCAGTTAGGGGAAGGTGACTGGCTGCATATGTTTTTCACCTGTCCAAAGACAGCTCAGTTCTGGGAAAAAGTGTTTGATGCCCTAAGTAGGGGACGAAATCGAACCTGAGGTACGGGTGGCCCTTTTGGGTCTATCTAGACAGAGGCAAGATCAAGCATTAAGTAAGGGGGTTGATGTATTTATTACTATAGCTTCTTTAGTTGCTCGATCCCTGATTTTGCAAAATTGGAGGACGAATAGCATAGACACAAGGTGGTAATGGACAGAGCGCTGAAAGTTTTCAGACACTCAACCCAAGTCACAGATCTGGGTTGAATCCTTCAACATTCTTTAGCTCACTTTGCCACCTCAGTTCAGACCCATCTATATGCAAATCAGTCTTGACCCTGTGCCTCATGGGAAGAGTCCAGCCCGAACTGTCAAGCCAGGTATTCCTTGAACTGGAAAGAAGCATCCTGGGACCAGTTTCTGGGTAACACCCTTGATCAGCTAGGCTAGCTTCAATCTAGTGGCAAAGTGAGTAAGAGACCCACGTCTGGGCATACCCTGCCAGCTTAGGGCGAATAAAGCAGACACAAGGAGATAACAGACGGAGCGCTGAAACTTTTCAGACACTCACCCCAGTCACAGATCTAAGTTCAATCCATCATCATTCTTTAGCTCACTTCGCCACCTCTGTTCAGACCCAGTTATGTGCAAATCAGTCTTGACCCTGCGCCTCATGGGAACAGTCCAGCTCGAACTGCTAAGCCAGGTCTTCCCTGAACCGCAAACAAGCATTCTGGGACCGGTTTCTGGGTAACACCTTTCAGCAACCAGGCTAGCTTGAATCCAGTGGCAAAGTGAGCAAGGGACCGACGTCTGGGCATACCCTGCCAATTTAGGGCGACACAGCAGACACAAGGAGATAATGGACGGAGCGCTGAAACTTTTCAGACACTCACCCCCAGTCACTGATCTGGGTTGAATCCATCATCATTCTTTAGCTCACTTCGCCACCTCACTTCAGACCCAGCTATAAGCAAATCGGTCTTGACCGTGTGTCTCATGGGAAGAGTCCAGCCCAAACTGCTAAGCCAGGTCTTCTCTGAACCGGAACCAAGCATTCTGGGACCGGTTTCTGGGTAACACTTTTCATCAAGCAGGCTAGCTTGAATCCATTGGCAAAGTGAGAAGGGACACACGCCTGGGCATACCCTGCCAACGTAGGGCGAACAAAGCAGACACAAGGAGATAATGGATGGAGCGCTGAAACTTTTCAGACACTCACCCCAGTCACTGATCTGTTTTGAATCCATTGTTATTCTTTAGCTCACTTGGCCACCTCAGTTCAGATCCAACTATAAGCAAATCAGTCTTGACCCTATGACTCATGGGAACAGTCCTACCCGAAGAGTCAAGCCAGGTCTTCCCTGAACTGGAAACAAGCATCCTGGGACCGGTTTCTGGGTAACACCCTTCATCAGCCAGGCTAACTTATATCCAGAGGCAAAGTGAGCAAGGGACTCACGTCTGAGCATACCCTGCCAATTTAGGGCGAACAAAGCAGACACAAGGCGATAACAGACGGAGCGCTGCAACTTTTCAGACACTCACCCCAGTCACTGATCTGGGTTGAATCCATTGTCATTCTTTAGCTCACTTGGCCACCTCAGTTCAGATCCAATGATGTGCAAATCAGTCTTGACCCTGTGCCTCATGGGAACAGTTCAGCCCTAACTGCTAAGCCAGGTCTTCGCTGAACCGGAAACAAGCATTCTGGGACCGGTTTCTGGGTAACACCCTTCATCAGCCAGGCTAACTTATATCCGGAGGCAAAGTGAGCAAGGGACCCACGTCTGAGCATGGCCTACCAACTTAGGGCGAACAAAGCAGACACAAGGCGATAACAGACGGAGCGCTGCAACTTTTCAGACACTCACCCCAGTCACAGATCTGGGTTGAATCCATCATCATTCTTTAACTCACTTTGCCACCTCAGTTCAGACCCAGCTATATACAAATCAGTCTTAACCCTGTGCATCATGGGAACAGTCCAGCCCGAACTGCAAAGCCAGGTCTTCCCTGAACCGGAAACAAGCATTCTGGGACCGGTTTCTAGGTAACACTGTTCATCAGCCAGGCTAGCTTGAATCCAGTGGCAAAGTGAGCAAGGGACCCACGTCTGGGCATACCCTGCCAACTTAGGACGAACAAAGCAGACACATGGAGATAATAGAAGGAGCGCTGCAACTTTTCAGACACTCACCCCAGTCACAGATCTGGGTTGAATCCATCATGATTCTTTAGCTCACTCTGCCACCTCAGTTCAGACCCAGCTATATGCAAATTAGTCTTGACCCTGTGTCTCATGGGAACAGTCCAGTCCGAACTGCCAAGCCAGGTCTTCCCTGAACCGAAAATAAACATCCTGGGACTGGTGTCTGAGTAACACCCTTCATCAGACAGGCTCCTTGCTACTTCCTCTTTCCATGTGTGCTGCATTGCTCAGCACGTTGAGCAGCCTTAAGTGCCCCGTCGCATGCTGAAAGCTGAATAGCACTGTACGTTAGAAGATAAAGCACTCTTCAGTTCTCTCCCATTCACACAATGCAGCGCAGGAACTTACCTTGCTGCACTGCATTGTGTGAATTCTTGATAAATCGGCTCCCCTTGACTTTTGTGGTTTGGCTTTAACAATTTTCGTTTTTTGCAGTTTCATATAGCGCAACGTTGGATTCTCTTTTATTTCAGGGAGGGGGAGATTAAGTGATTTGCCCAGAATCACAGGATGTTGACCCACGTTGGGACTTGAGCCGGTACACCACTTCCAGAGTCTGCCTAGTTTTCTCTACCACATCACTTTAGCATTCCTGTCAGGGTCGGATCGGGAAGGTGGGCAAGTGTTCATTGGTTGATGGGCCGGTGCCTCATGGTCACCTGTGGGGTGTTTTTTTGGGCCTCGGTAAGCCGGCCCTAGAGACTGACTTTCTTCCCCACTCCCCACCAGACCACTTTAATGTGGCGCCAGCATCACCAAGCACTCCCCTGACATGCTGTAAACTGAGGCTAGGGTCCAAGTGTTGCTTTAGCCTTTGGGGCATTCTCACCTCCGCCCACTGTCTCCTGTGCTCTGCCAGAAGCAACCATCCCCCGCCGGCCCAACACATTTAGACCATGGGGGTGCATGGAGGGTATACTGTATGCAGGGGCCTTGCAGGGGGGAAGATGACGTTGGACCATTCTCACCTAAACCCCCCTCCCACCCTCACTGAGCAGCAGCAATGGGCTTTTTGACACTTCCCTTGCCAGCTAAATGCCCTGAGGCTATAATGGGCTGAGGAGGGGGTTCGAGAAGTGGCCTCTGGAGCAGCCAGGTGTGGTCACCTCAGTCCCACTGTCTTTAAGGCCTTGTTGGGGGAGAGGGGAGGGTTGCATACAATAGAATGTGGTGCTAAGGTCAGAGCTGCAGAGTTGAAACAGGGTTCGAGTCCCAGAGTCAGCTCAACATCCTGTGATTCTGGGCACATAACTTAATCTCCATACTGAAAATGAAAATGAATTTGATCTTGTGTAATGTAACCGGTGCTCATGTCTCCAAACATTTTGGGCCAAGTTCATGCTATACAAAACTATTAACAACAAAAAATAACCGGCCAGATTCCAGTGAGACTAACCAGATGGTGATCCATAAATAGGGATGAATGTGGGCCACTTTCTGGGGAGTGCCCGGGCCTAATTGTGATCCAAACCCATTGTAAAAATATTCCTGTCATTTGCTCTTTCTGTTCGCATTCGAAACTCGTCAGTTTTTTCAGATGAATGAAGGGGTTGAGCACGCTGATGCGTCACTAATATAAACTGCCTATGTCTGCGCCCTAAAAGAAATGCATCCTGGCTTTCAACGCTGTATTAAGTTTTTCTCTTTTTCTCCCAGCTATGATCCTATTTTTAAACCACAGAGACCCCGTTCCGCCTCTTCAGATTTCACCACCCCTTTCTCCAATACAGCTGTGACACAATTCCTATCTGTCTGATTTGTTTTGGTAGCACGGCCTGCCACCCTACGGAGACCGGAAGTAGGCCGAGCACGTTTCCTCTACCGCCTCCCTAATTAAGCTCCAACTGTACACATGTCATCCTTAGCATTTTGTAACCGCCCTTATTTTTCACTTCCTAATATATTTAGTCAAGGATAGGCTTTGTCCCTGAGAATTAATCAAACCCCGCTGCTTTTCCACAACAACAGTATTAATTGTCTGGGTGAGAAAAGCTGAACGCTTAGCATTATTACAGTGGCGGCTGCGCAGCAGGGGGGGGGACGTCTCCTCAGTGGCGCATGTCTTAATTAGACGCGAACAGGAGGACGAGAAGTAGCGAAAACATATATTACAGGCTCGTTATTCAAAATAATATCATCTTCATGTAAAGCGCCGTCAGCAGAGAGTAGATGCTTTACGTACGAGCTCGCACACCCAGCCAGCAGTGATGCTTATTAATAGCAATGAACAGGAACAACGTCACGCGGACAGAGCAGAGCTCACGAGTTTGAAGAATGTTAACATGCACTTCCCCTTAAGAAGGTGTTTCCAAACATATTTCCTGAGCTGTCAGTTATGAAAGCTCAAGGAAATGTAATACTGGCTTTATATTAGAAGATGTAAAGTGTGATGTCTTAAACCTGGAATAAGGTATGCCCCATGGGGTGAAAGGCCTAGCGCGGGGGATGGCGCGCGTTAGGCGAGATGCAGGGAAAACCACACACCACGAGTCCGGTAGGAATTGACGTGCCACGAGCGGCCACCTTCCTTTTATTTGTTCCCCGCAGGCCACACCTGGCCTGCGGATGTAGGGGTGCATGAGCAGGGGACACTAGACCGACAACCATTACATCCCTATCCAACTCAGTTCTTTTGTTATAATTTGTTCTTAACATGGTTACAATGATTCACATGTATTATACAGTCCACACACACGACTGGGGTACATGGGTGATTCTCCGCTGGCGAGCTCCGGGTCTTCAGCAAACATAGTCTCTCAACCGCTGACTCGGGTGGGGGTTAGGCCTCAGACTGTATCTTCGGGTGCCAGTACGCTCTCCCGTTTCGTTCCGGCCAGAGTCATCGGCACAACCCTCCTGTCGTGGTGAGGGGCTTGCGTCAGGGGTCTCACCAACTCGGCCACTCGCCGACTCGTCCGCCCGTCCTTTAGTCACACTAGCAGCCAAAGGACTAGGGTGGTCGCTGGCAGTCTCCTGGCGTTGTTCTGGTGGGACTTCCTTGAACCACGAAATGTTCCTGGACACTTCCTCCGCTCCTCTACGGCCCGTTATCATGGAGCCATGGTTCGCGGTGACTGTCCAGGTGCCAGGCTCGTAGTTTGTTTGGAACTTTCCTGCCGGTCGTCGGCTCCGCAGGATGACTGTCGCCCCATGGTTAAGCCTCCTATTAGTGGGGCGCGCCTGACACTTGCATCTTGGTTATGTCGCGCTCTCCGCTCTTGCACCTCCTCGACCTCCAGTGGTGGTGATGACCATCCCGGGCAGGTGGGAAGCAGGTCACGGCGTGGACCATGCTGCATTAGGGCCCACGGGCTCTGCTAGGTCGTACAATGAGGGGTGCTTTGGTATTTTCTCAAAAATTTGTGGAGCCTCTATTCCGGGTCTACTTGTTCCACGACTGCTATGCGGAACATCTTGTTCAGAGTTCGCATGAAGCGTTCGATGTCCCCATTGGCTTGGGGCCACGGAGGGGTGATGCGGCGGTGCGATATGCCTCGTTGTTGGAGGAATGTGGCAAACTCTGCCTTTTGGAATGGGGGACCATTGTCACTGCGTACTTCCTGAGGGAAGCCAAACATTGCGAATACTTTCTCCAATACTGGTCCGACGTGGTTGAAGGCCGTCGATGTGACGGGTTCTACAATAGGATACTTGGAGTAGGCATCCATGATGACAAGGGTGTGCCTCCCTCCGGTGACGCTTCCGAAATCCACACTTATCTTGGACCATGGGATGGTGCATGCTTCTTCGGTGATGATCGGGAGAGGTCTCTCCGGGCCACTTGTTAGTTGGCAAAGTGAACACTGTCGGACGTACTCCTACCATGTCTTCAAGTTCTGCAAACCAGACTTTTTCTCGCATCCGTGCCTTCATCTTGGTTATGCCTTGGTGTCCTCCGTGGGCTAGTTGGACAGCCTGGTTCTTGAGGCTCTGCGGGATTACCAACCGGGGTCCTCTCAGCAGGATGCCATCGCTGGTGGCGCTCAGTTCATGACGGACTCGCCACATCTTTGTTAGGATGTCCCGATCTTCCAGGGTCCACGAATTGGATTGGCGGAGGTAGTCTGTTCACGAACCTTCCTGCACGGCATTTAGTGTCTTGGTATAGATGGCATCGGTGGCAGCTGCTTCTCTGACATCGTCTAGGGACATGCTCTGGGGGCATGATGCCAGAGCTACCAGCTGGGCATACTCTTCGATGTCTTTGTCTTCTCCTTGTTTCCCGACTGGACTGGGTGTCTTGAGAAAAAATCAGCCGGGTTCTTGGATCCTGGGCGGTACACCACCTCCATCTCGTACGGTTGCAACTGGACGGCCCAGCGTTCAATGCGTGGAAGGGGGTGCGGTGCTCTCCCTTTGAATAGGGGGACCAGAGACTGATTGTCGGTGACCATGGTAAACGGTTGTCCATGGAGGTAAAGATGGAAATGATTACAGGCCCAATTGATGGCGAGCGCTTTGCGCTCGATCTGGGCGTATCTTGCTTCTGTGGAGGTGAGGGACTTGCTGGCGAACGCTAGAGCAGCCCACTGGCCTGGCTCACACTCCTGAGCCAATACTGCACCGAGCTCTACTGGGCTTGCATCGACCTGTACTTCCGTTCGTTTTGCGGGATCAAAGTATGCTAGCGTGGCTTCCCCTAGGAGGACATCTTTTATCCCTTGGAATGCTTCTTCTTCCTTTGGGCCCCAGTGCCAGGTTGCATCGGCTTTGGTGAGTGCACGCAGTGGCTCACTCCGGGTGGCCAGGCCAGGTATAAATCGCCCACAGTATGTGGCCATTCTAAGGAAGCTCCGTACTTCGGTCGGTGTCGTTGGTGCGGAGCTGTCCTTGATGGCTTGCGACTTCCTCGGGTCTACCTGTATGCCTTCCTGGTTGAACACGTAGCGGAAAAACTCGAGGGAAGGCTGGAAAACTGGCAGTTGTCATTATGTAGCGTGGCTGCATGTTCGTTGAGGCGCTTCAGTGTATCACGGAGATATTTGTGGTGATCTGCAGCTGTTGCAGAGTGGATGAGGATATCATTGCTCACGTTCAGTACTCCCGGCAAACCTGACAGCAGCTCTCGTATCGTGTTTTGGAACACCTCGGCTGCCGATGATATCCCAAAGTTCAACCTCTTGTACCTCCTGAGTCCTAGGTGAGTGCTGAACATGGTGATAAATCTGCTCTCTTCTGACAGGGGTAGTTGGTGATACCCTGCATTCAGGTCAATCTTCGAAAACCACTTGGATCCATTGACATCCGCAATGATATCATCCATTGTTGGTGTTATGTGGCGTTCCCTCTTAATTGCTGTATAGGGCAGCCGCATGTCAATACACAGGCGTATGGCTCCTGGCTGTTTGGGTTTTTCCGCGATAACCATCGGGGATACCCATGGTGTCGGCCTGACACTTTGACTCCCTGCTCCTCCCAGGTTTCCAGCTCCTTCCGAACGAGCAGTCGCAGGTGAAAAGGAACTCTCCTGTGCCGCAGGGCAACTGGGGCGACTGACTTATCGATGTGCAGCTTGATGGGGTCACACTTGATGCATCCGAGGCTTTGGAACAGCTTGGGGAATTGCCCAAGGAGTTCTTCCACCTGGTACGTCCGGATACATTGGGCAAAGGCGATTAGCTTTAGATCTTTGGCAGTGTGGCTACTCAGGAGGGTATCAGCTTCTCCGTCGATGACGTGGATTGTGGATTGTGGCCATGACTTCAAGGTCGTCTGCCTTGAGGGGTACTGAAATCTTCCCTTTCAGCGGTAGTGGCGTGTCTGCCCACATACGCGTAGATTTTGGTCTTGGATGGTACTACAGGAGGGCGAGGGCGTAGGCTTCGGTATTGTTGTAGGCCCATGACATTCACCGTTGCTCCTGTGTCGATGACCGATTTCACCTCGGTTCGCGTGACTTGTACTATGCACGTGGGCTGGGGTCGGCGGCGTTGCTTGAGTTCCCTTGCGAAGGATACTAGTATACCTCCTCTTCGTCATCCTCTGAGGAATCCTCTACGGTCGGTAGGTGTTTCCCGGGTGTTCTCTGTGCGTGGACAGGAGACGCAGTGTCTGCCACTGACAGCTGTCGAACGGCTCGCGTTGGGGGCTTCTGCCCTCGAAGTTCTCGGTTCCTGTTGCCTCCTACAGACGGATGCACAGTGATTGGGTATTCTGCAATTGGCGCAGGTCTTCCCTTGGGCGGGAGAGTCTTTAGCCGCGTGTGGTTCATGGCCACAGTATCCGCACCTTGATCTGGAGGCGCCTCCTTTTGGTCCCCTGAACGTGTCTCTTCTGGGCTTGAAAATAGAGTCTGGCTTTGCATGAGGCTTGGTTAGGGCATGATCCATTTCGTTTGCCCTGGCCGCAGACAGGTTGTGTGACTAGGCTAGTATCAGTATGTCCTCCAGTGTGATCCTTGGTTTGCGCAGTATGAGCCCTCGTAGGGTCTTGTCGCGGCATCCCTGTATTAGTTGTCTCCTGATTTCTTTTGGTTGGTCTTCATCGGTACACGTGCTGGCAAGCTCCCGGAGACGTGCATGGAACATGTCCATGAATTCTCCTTCCCTCTGGCGGGCTTGTCCGAGTTTGAAGACTTCGAAATCCAGGTTTAGTTGCAGGTCAAAATGACCATTGAGCGCTGTCACTGCCGCATTGTAGTCATTCGCTGCCCCTGTGTTGGGCAGATGCTTGAAAAGCTTGAAAATGTAGTCTCCCGCATAGTGTAGCAGCAAGGATCTCTTTACCTCCTCGTCCGTTTCTCTCGTCGCGACGATGTAGTTGTTGAGGCGCTCTATCCATATTCTCCACCGGGGAGAGGCTGACGCAGGATCTTCCAGCTCACTGAAGGGAGGCAGGACCCCTGATGCGGCGTGCTGGAAGGGGATGCGGGCTGGTGCGGCAGCGTTGTTTTGGTCCACCATGGCGCCTGGCGGTGAGTCTCAGGGTGTGTGGGCCGGTGGCGTGCCACGTGCTCCGGCAGGGCCTGGGTTAGGGTGGTGCAGGATGTCCTACGTGGCGCTCTATATCAGTCTCAGTCTTGCTTTTTTTATGAGCTGATTCCCTCCCACACACTCCTTCCGTCTCCTTTTCTTTTTTTTTTCTTTTTTCCTCAGTCTGTTGGGTGCAGGTGCTAGCAGCAATGAGTCTCTGTCGCAGGATTTATTTCTTCCACTTTGTTTTTGCCAATGCTTTTTCTTCTTTTTTTTCCTCCCACAGGAACCAGCAGCAAGAAAAAGTCCCATCGCCAGCAAAATCAAATGCAGCCGATTGCCACTCAGCAGGCAGTGCTCCAGGCCATACAGACCCTGGGAAGAGCCCCGTGTGATGCAGCTCGACGGGGGCGTGGCTAGCGTGATCAGCCCATCCCGGGTGAGGCACAGTGGGGGACCCGGTGAGGTCACGCTTATGGGAACCAAAGCAGGTTCTTACCAAGCGCGGTCAGCATAGAGGTAGGGGCGGGCGCGCACATGCTGCCGATGTCAGGCAGCCTTTAGACACACGCTGTAGACAGCCGCGTCGGGGTGCACAGGAGGTAGCCTGTCCAGCCGAGTGTAGCACGGTGAGAGCGAGGGTTGGGCCCCCTCCGCTCATCGCCAGTGTGATGTCTTAAACCTGGATTACAGTATGCCCCATTGCGTTTCGGTAGAAGAAGGGGTCCTGATAGGGGCGTCCTCTTCTCAGGGGCGTAGCACAAGTCCCTACAGCCTCTGCGGTGCACGGGGGGTGGGGACATAAGCAAGGTATAAATTATAACAGTAAGCAGTGCTTAATTTGTAAAATAAAAAGCGCCAGGGCGCAAGTAATTTCTGGGAAGGTCACTACAGCTTGAACCACCAAAAATACATGCCAGCGCTACAATACACGAGTACCAACTTACAGCTACATTTCTATAAATGTGACAATTTGAACTATACTATGTAACCAAAAGTTGTAAGAATGGCTTGAGCACGCTGGTATTATTAATTTTGTAATCGTATATTGATTTTTTAAACACTTTGATCAAGAGCTTTGGGTGCTGAGGGTGACACAATTGTGATGGAATGTCTTAAATATGTCCTGGTGCAGCCAATTAGGTGCCTGTGCTGAGAACCATCAAATACCTGCACAAATTAAGCACTGACAGTAAGTTAACTACTGTTATAATTTGTACCTTGTTGCATGATATTGTAATTTTTTTAAAGCAGTCGTAGTGTAATATCATAACTACGTACTTCAGGCTCATATTGCCCTGATTTACATACTGGTAACCTTCCTTATTGAGTCCTTCTCTTTCTTGTCACAATGATTAAGTCCTGAGATTAGCTCACTCGTAGAGTTAGGTGAAATGCATTCACAGTAATATTTATATCTCTCTGTCCCCTTAGTCGAAGACCTGTAGCCAAATCCAAAACTGAGTGACAAGGGGCTGCAACATGTGTAAATTCATGCAGCACCTGAAAACGAGAGAGAGGAATGGAGGACTATAAAGAGGAAGCAGGGGCGTACCACAGTCTGTGAGATTTGGGGATGGTGAATCTCAAATGTTCCACCTAAAAAGTAGTGGGCGGCAGGATGGAGGTTGAAATGAATAAGATTCCGGACGGAATTTTTCTATGAGGAACAGGGTCAGTTCTGATTGCATGAGCTGGGCCTCTATCTACAGTGGGCAAAAAATGATGGATTAGAAGGCTACCACGAGCGATTGACACTGGTTTGACTATTTACAAGTATTAACTCCATTACATTTTGGGTGGTATAGAGTCAAAATATCGAGTTTTTATTATCGAGTAGACATAATATCGAGTAAAAAATATAGAATGGACATAATATCGACTATTCATAATATAGACTACCAAAATATCGACTTGAAAATTTAAATATCGAATAAAATGGACATAATATTGAATAAAAAATATAGAATGGACATAATATCGACTAGACATAATATAGACAACAAAAATATCGATTTTTAGGTAAGTTAATATTATTTTTTTGTGTAATATAATTCTGTAGCGGGTTGTGGGTTTATAGGAGAATAGGGTGGGAAGTAATTTAATTATAATTAATTAAATATGTTATTTTATTTTTTGTTATTTATTTAGAATTAATTGTAAATTAATTATTATTTGGTAATTAATTAAAATATAATTGGTAATAAATTTTAATTGATTAATTGATAAATATTTTAATTTTAGTAATTTATTTTCTGTAGCGGGTTGTGGGTTTATAGGGGAATAGGGTGGGAAGTAATTTAATTATAATTAATTAAATATGTTAATTAATTAATTGGTATTTATTTGGAATTAATTGTTAAATAATTATTAATTGGTAATTAATTAAAATATAATTGGTAATTAATTTTAATTGCTTAATTGATAAACATTTTTATTTTAATAATTTATTTTCTGTAGAGGGTTGTGGGTTTATAGGGGAATAGGGTGGGAAGTAATTTAATTATAATTAATTAAATATGTTAAATAAGTAATTGGTATTTATTTTGAAATAATTGTTAATTAATTTTTAATTGATAAATAATTAATTCTTAATTGATAATTAATTTTAATTAATTGTTTAATTGACAATTATGTGAATAATAATATCTTATTTTCTGTAGTGGGTTGTGGGTTTATAGTGGAATAGCGTAGGTAGTAATTTAATTTTAATTAATTAAATATGTTAATTAATTAATTGATTGGTATTTATTTTGATTAAATTGTCAATGAATTTTTAATTGGTAAATAATTAATTGTTGATGATTAATTAATAATTATGTGAATATTATTATTTTATTTGTAGTAGCGGGTTGTGGGTTTATAGGGGAATAGGGTGGGAATAGGGTTGGAAGTAATTTAATAAAATTTATTAAACAAGATAATTAATTAATTGGTATTTATTTTAAATACATTGTTAAATAATTTGTAATTGGTAATTAATTAATTCTTAATTGGTAATTAAAATGTATTAATTGATTAATTTATAACTATGTGACTTAGATTATTTTTTTTTCACTAGAGTGGGGATATTAAAATTTACCCCTATGCTATCCAACGCTTTCCCTACTGTTGCACTCGCTGGAGTGGGAATAGTAATTGTTACCCCTGCGCTATTCAACGCTTTCACTACTGTTGTACTCGCTGGAGTTGGAATAGTAATTTTTACCTCTACGCTATCCAACGCTTTCCCTACTGTTGCACTCTTTGGAGTGGGAATAGTAATTTTTACCCCTACGCTATCCAACACTTTCCCTACTGTTGCACTCGCTGGAGTGGGAATAGTAATTTTTACCCCTGCGCTATCCAACGCTTTCCCTACTGTTGCACTCGCCGGAGTTGGAATAGTAATTTTTACCCCTACGCTATCCAACGCTTTCCCTACTGTTGCACTCACTGGAGTTGAAATAGTAAATTTAAACCTGTCGCTATCCTACGGAAAAAATATTGTATATGTTTTGATAATATGTGTATATATATATATATATATATATATATATATATATATATATATATATATATATATTTGTTTTAATTTTTTTTTAAGTTACAATAATTATTTATTATTTTTAAGTTTATTTAAGTATTTTAAGTATGTTTAAATTAGTTATATTTATTATTATAGTACTTTTAAATTACTTTTAAGATATTTAAAAAAATCGATATTTTGACTGTCCATATTTTTTCCTATCGATATTTTGGAGTCGATATTTTTGTACTTACCTGTTTGTAGATAGGAAGTCGATATTCTGGCATTCTATATTTTTACCTCGATATTTTGAATGTCGATATTTTGACTGTCGATATTCTGTCAGTGATCCATTTTGGGTGTTTGATTGCCAGTAGTACGCCTGGAAACCTGAGACTGGTGCAGCTGTCCAAGCCTACTACTGCCAAAGTGTGTGAGTTCTAAAAAGTATTACATTTGCAGATAATCAAGTAGTACTTTTATGTGTACAGATTTACTACTTCTTTTGGTAAACCGGTTACTATATGTATTTAGGATCCCGATCCAAAAACAGAACAAGTTGAAATCTTAATGGACCCGCCAGCTCCGCTCCACCAGCCTCGCCCTCGCTACCGTCCCACGGATTCACAGAGCCACCACCGGAGGAAGATCGTTCTCCTACCTGGCAGCCAAGACATGGAACTCCCTCCCCGCACACCTACGACTGACCCAGGACCATCTCACCTTCAGGAGACACCTCAAGACCTGGTTATTCGAGCAGTAGCAGCACCCCCCCTCCCTTCAGCGCCTTGATACCCTCACAGGTGGATAGCGCGCTTTACAAATGTATTGATTGATTGAACGATGAGAAAAAGTGAAACCGACATAGAAGACTAAATTCAGGGCCACCTGACGCAAATACCAAACCAAGATTGCATTTGAGAGATGTCATACCCTAAACAGTCCCCGGAATCCCTGCCCTGGGATCACTTATTTTAAATGTATTTTAACAGCACACACTCTTCTTCATCTCTGCTGCAAGAAGCCTTGATGACAGGGCTCCATGTTTCTAGGCCTCAGCTTTCAAAAAACATTTTATCAAGTTACTGATGGCCCCATTTACTAAGGCTGAGTTGCAAATAGAAGAGGATGCGCATGCAAATTAATAGGGCGAGCCAAGCCAAAGCCAAGCCATGGAACTGGCTTGGCTCTAAGAGTCTGCACACGAGCTGAGGCAAGAAAACATTTGTTTGTATATCATGCAACAAACATAATGTAAAACTATGATACAATCTCCTCAAAACACAAAAAAGAGTATTTCTTTAACATTTCACTTTAGTACACCAGATTATATCACTGAATAGACAGACATTTATCAAAAGTAATACTTTTTAGAAACATTCATGGATTGCCCCCAACAGGAATGCCTTTAGTGAAGAGGCAGTGGAGTAGTCAGGTAAATCCTAAATGTGGCCTAGATTTTTTTTTAAAGATGGAGCAACGTTACAGTATATTAAGTTTAATATAAGAGGCACTTGTACAATGGACATCCTGAACTCATGTACTACAAAGTGTGCAGTTATGTGAAAATAAAGATTAAGGAGGCTCTGTGAAATAAAATATGTGCCTAAGAAACGCACAATTTGGGCAAGCGGGGATTCTCGTATTGATTCCAGGTTATCTGGGCTCATATTTAGAAATTCAGCCAATCAATCAATCAATCATGCCATTTGTATAGCGCACTACTCACCCGGGAGGGTCTCAAGGCGCTTGGGGGGAGGGGTATGCTACTGCTCGAACAGCCAGGTCTTGAGTTGTTTCCTGAAGGCGAGATGGTCCTGGGTCAGCCGAAGGTGGATGGGGAGGGAGTTCCAAGTCTTGGCAGCCATGTAAGAGAAGGATCTTCCTCCGGCGGTGGCTCTTTGGATGCGTGGTACGGCTGCGAGGGCGAGGCTGGTGGACCGTAGCTGGCGGGTGGGCGTGTAGAAGGTCAGGCGGTCGTTGAGGTACTTGGGGCCCAGGTCGTGGAGAGACTTGTGTGCGTGGGTGAGGAGCCGGAACGTGATCCTTTTGTCGACGGGGAGCCAGTGCAGGTTCCTCAGGTGGCTGGAGATGTGGCTGCGTTGGGGGACATCCAGGATGAGTCGGGCGGAGGCGTTCTGGATGCGCTGGAGTCTTTTTTGTAGCTTGGCTGTGGTTCCGGCGTAGAGGGCGTTTCCGTAGTCCAGTCGGCTGGTGACGAGTGCCTGGGTGACAGTCTTCCTGGTCTCGGTCGGGATCCAGCGGAAGATCTTGCGAAGCATACGCAGGGTGTTGAAGCACGATGAGGAGACGGCGTTGACTTGTCTGGTCATCGAGAGGGAGGGGTCCAGGATGAAGCCCAGGTTGCGTGCGTGGTCGGTTGGCTTGGGTGCGGTGCCCAGGGCTGGGGGCCACCAGGAGTCGTCCCAGGCGAAGGGCGAAGATCCCAGGATGAGGACTTCCGTCTTGTCCGAGTTCAGTTTCAGGTGGCTGTCCTTCATCCACTCGGCGACGTCTTTCATCCCTTCGTGTAGGCAGGTTCTGGCGGTGTCGGGGTCTCTGGTGAGGGAGAGGATCAGCTGGGTGTCGTCGGCGTAAGAGATGATGTTGAGGTTGTGCTGGCGTGCGATGGCTGCGAGAGGTTTCATGTAGATGTTGAAGAGGGTGGGGCTGAGTGAAGATCCTTGCGGGACGCCGCAGAAGACTTCGGTGGCCTCGGAGCGAAACGGGGGGAGGCGGACTCTTTGTGTTCTACCGGCGAGGAACGAGATGATCCACTTCAGTGCCTTCTCTTGGATACCGATGTTGCTGAGGCGCTGGACTAGGGTGCGGTGGCAAACCGTGTCGAACGCAGCAGGGAGGTCCAGGAAGATGAGGGCCACTGTTTCCCCCTTGTCGAGCAGGGTCCGGATGTCGTCGGTGGCTGTGATGAGGGCGGTGTCGGTGCTGTGGTTGGCTCTGAAGCCGGACTGCGAGGGGTCGAGGGATCCGTTCGTCTCGAGGAAGGCGGTCAGCTGTCTGTTGACGATCTTCTCGATGACTTTAGCAGGAAAAGGGAGGAGCGAGATGGGGCGGAAGTTTTTGAGATCGGTGGGGTCCGCTTTAGGTTTCTTCAGGAGGGCGCTGATCTCGGCGTGCTTCCAGCTCTCCAGGAAGGTGGCGGTGCTGAAGGAGGCGTTGATGATGTTCCGGAGTTGGGGTGCGATGGTGGAGTCGGCCTTGTTGAAGACGTGGTGTGGGCAGGGGTCGGTCGGTGATCCGGAGTGGATGGTGTTCATCGTGCGGGCTGTGTCTTCGGTGGTCACCGTGGTCCAGGTGCGAAGGGTGGCGGTGGGGGGCGTTGGTTCGACGGTTGGGTCCGTGGGTGGGGCGCCGAAGCCACCTTATGAGTATCTCTGTCTCTCCCCATGCCCCCTCCTTTTTATATCAAAGGTCACAGTTTTTTCTTTCATTTTTGTCTCACAGTCAGAAAAACTGATAATGAGATAGTAGATTCAACTCTAGGCCCCCAGAACCAATTACCAAGCTAAGAGCATTTATATGGGGGGTGTCACCCCCCCCCCAAAAACCTGAAGCTATGCCCTTGTGAGGAGGTATAAGACTCAATTATTATGTAGAATGCTAGTGAGTAACCAGAGCGTTACTACTAGGCTCCCTTTGAACCTTTCCTCATCACAATTTTTGGCTTTTAGAAACATTAGATCAAATCTGCTGTAACTATGGAAATCTAATGCATCAAAATGGACAGCCTCTGTAATAATGCAGCATGCAACACTCATATTATGTACCCTGCAGATATCTACCAACAAGATCCACTTATTCATGGCATAAGGGGAACAGAGCCGTGTGTTGGGGCACCACTGAATTAGAGCAGTAAGGCAAGACTTGGGTAAATCATAGATCAACAAATTTGCCATATGCGCCCATCTACTCAAGTTGTTGTTAGTGGTTTTTTATCCACAAGCCAGAGCAGACACGGGAGGCTGTGAATGAGAGCAGGGGCGGCTGACGGGTGTGCACTGGTGGGGCAGGCGGGCAACTAAGTGGTAGGTAGGTGGGTGGGTGCGTGCATGCAGGCAAGGCGAATGGCAAATAATAAAAAATAAAGACACATCCGAAGTCCTCTTCAGTCCCTCTTCCTCCGACTCTGTGGGCTCCAGACTCAAGGAAGTTCCACTAACCAATCCTGGGGTTACTCTCACCAGCATGAGAGCAGTGCCAGGATTTGGTGGAGCTTCCAGGCTGGACACTCCTTTTACCTCGGGCTTGGTCTCCACCCAACTGTCTAAGACAGATGAGTGGAGAGCTGCAAAGTGCGCATGTCACTTTGGCTGGCTCAAGAAAGCCTGCCAAAGTGACATGCGCACTGTGGAGGGTCCATCTTGCTTCTACAGTCTTTCTCTGCTACCAACCAGCAGCAGAGGAGGACACACCCCTACTTATCCCGGCTGCTGGCTGCTGCATGGCTAAACGTGAAAAATAAAATGCCAATTTCCTAAAATGCACTCGGATGTCTGCTTCTGTCGTATCTTCTCAACTCTGGACAGTGCATTACTTTGTTACATGGAGGATTGCAATATAGGATTTTAGCAATCAGCCATTTTACCCTCTGGGCATTCCTGTGCCGCTAAAGATTTTATTGTTGGTGTGCATTACTTAAAAATTTTTTCCCCAACCATCAGCTTCAATGATGGTGCTGGAGCAAGATTTCATCTTGTGGTGCTTTTTTCAGCAAAACTCAGTAGTTAATGGTGTTGTGTTTGGGCATACTCCTGGAGGTGTAACAAGGTCATATAAACAATTACATCTTGCACTTCTAGCCTTTGTGCAGATTTCAACTATATCAGACTTCACTCTCTTGTTTGCTCATGGGAAGCTCTGCGTGCATGTGTGCTCATGCTCTGTGTTGAGGCTGTCTATTCTTGGTGCTCTAATGCAAGCGTACAAGTATTGGCTGGTCTTGTGAGGGCATGTGAGCATCATATGCAGCATTTCCTGACACCTTTACAGCATGAAGGATTGTTTTTCAGTTGGCATTCCTTAACAACGTGGAGTTCAGCTCCCCATAGCAACAGCAGGGAATCTGTTTCTGTTTATATATTCAAATGTTGAAGCACTTTCTTCTGTGAGTACACTACAGTAGATTTTGACTTACTTCTCTTCATGATAAGACATGATGAGAGAGGTAAGAAACTGTGGAAGTTAACACTGATAAGCATGCTTTTACCTCATTAAGCTCTGTGGTGAATATAGTTTATAACCTGATTTCATGTTAACAACCTGATTTCAGAGGATTAAAGTGCTTCAGTATGTTGGCCATCTAACTTTTTCGCCAGTTCAACCTAAAATCGGGACTCAGTCAATATTGGTTCAATAATGATTTTGCTTTGGTTGAGTCAGTGGCGGATGGTATGCAACGGTGCTAGTGGGGGTGGGTTACAGGGCCAGGTGGTTGAGGGTGAGAGGAGTTCATGAAGAAAAAAAATAAACAACGCTTACCTGTCTGCTGCTGCTGCCACCACCTCCTCTCCCTCTTCGCGTGCTTCCAGGGCAGGATGCAGGAAACACTCGGCTCCCAGCCTGCCGATAACTAATCACAATGCTGCAATGCAATGTTGTGATTGGTCTTAGCGCTGTGGATCAGTGCTCTGCCAGAGAAAGGGAGGCTCGGCATGTTCTCCATGCAGGATGCAATGCAGCCTGCATGGAAAACATGCAAAATGTGCGTGGCGGTTTGACCAGCCCGAGACGGCCAGCCAAAGCGTCCCGCATACTTGGAGTGGGCAAACCACTCCTCCCTTGCCCTGCTCTGTGAGCAGAGCAGCCTCGCCCCAACCCAGCTGAGCAAGGGGAAAAATAAAATTATAATTACAATGAGTTATTATCATTTTATTTTTTCCTCTTTGACCTGCTCAGTGGGGCAATACTCCCCTGCCTTATCAAAGGAGCCGCCACTGGGCTCAGTTTTTTGTGTGATTATTTTACCGGTGACCTCAGGTACCTGCTTGAGCACCTGAGTGTTTGGGTGCCTACTCAGTCGTTGGTGTTGGATGTTGCTAGTTTTATGACTTTCATTTTTACATTGCATTTGTGTCTGGGAGGTCAAATAAACTATACACGTTTTAGCTTTGGGTCAAGAATAGATAACTGAATCTTTTTTAGACAATGATGCTCTTTTCACTGTCAATCATGCACAATGCAACAGCCTCATTGTTATTTTTTGTCTACACCTGGAGAACCTGGGATAAATTGTGTAAAATGGAAAAAGGTTAGGAGTGGTATTTCAGTGTCTTTAAAACTTCTAGTAGTGTGGAAAGGAAACCCGAATTGTTGGTGATTAAAATCTAAAGGTCTGGAAGTCTTCTATCATCTTCCTAACTTATTTGATGGAAAGACTTTGGAATTCAATGAATACGAGAGATGTATTAAAAACGGAACTGCACTATCTCCCCAAAGTGAGTGCCATTCTAGAGCGGTACCACTTTGTGAGAATCTGTAGAAAGTTACGCTGCAGACGTATGCAAGCTACCATGTTCATGTAAGGGGACACACTAGAAGAAACAAACAGGGACCAATTCAGGTCTGAGTGTAACATAGAAAAGGATAATCTAGGTAGAATTACCCAGTCTGGTTCAGATATTAGTGACTGCGGAAAAGCTAGAACACTTGACTGCATGGGTGAAGGAGACTAAGAACGGCAATATATAATGATAGATAGAGTGCAAGAGATCTAAACATGAACACCCAAATAAGATCAAATGAGAGAATTTCAAGGCAAGTGCTTCAGCTTTGACAATAAAAGGTATATGGCTAATATGAGAAAAAATGCCATTCGTTGAAAGTAGTGTGTAAGTTGTGTAGCAGAAAAGGATATTATTCTAATACCTGAAGAAACAAAAACACTAAAGCAAAAGTCAGGGATATTGATGTGGAGAGTGATACCAACACTACAGAACTGGGTGTGGAGAGATGGTGTTACAGGTGAAAAGTGATTGTAAGGAGAGCCCTGGGGACATGGGTGAAATAGAGAACACAGAAGACCAAATGATATTTGATTCTGGGGCAGAGATAACTTTAGTACCTAAAGTGTTCTATATCAGTCTCAAGAGGGAAGAGGTTAAACTCTATAAAACAGACATTAGGTTGCTTGCGTACTGAAGTGAGCCGATAAAATTGGAAGGTAACTTCATTAGGTTGGTAGGGTGAAAAGGGAGATATGTTGCAGGCAAAGTATGTGTATCTTCACTAGGAGACATTTTGGATTCATCAGAGAGATCTGAGTTAATGTTAAATCCCAACAGCTGCCCAGCCATAATTCTGTAAGAAGCAATGGAAATGTAAAAAAAGTTTGGGTGAGAGTTTGTTCATGAGTTTCAGAGGGAGTTCTCAGAAGGTTTTAATGAGAAGTTTAGGTGATTAAAGTGTTGCATCTATTATATTTGTTTGAAGAGGGATGCCCAGTTCAAGTCATGTTAGGTGTGAAGATTACCCTATTGGTCATAAAAGCAGTACAGGTAAAACTGGAAAAGTTGAAAAGATAAGCCCCTAGATTCATCAAAGTCCCGTTTTGTGAGTCCTTAATAGCGATTATTAAGGAATCGCTATTAAGGACTTGCAAAACGGGATTCATGTAAAAATTGCATAAAGAAATGCGATTCCTACATCTTCCTTACTTGCGATTAGCAAATTGCTAATCGCAAATAAGGAATAACTCCCCATTCATTCCTATGGGCCTAAAGGCCCATAGGAATGAATGGGGAGTTATTCTTTATTTGCGATTAGCAATTTGCTAATCGCAAATAAGGATGCGATTTCAAGGGTGCCAGGGGTGTTCAAAGCACACCCTGTAGCACCCCTGAAATGAAAATGTAGGCTGATGTTGCACACACACATGTCCAAAGGACATGTGTGTGTGTAACATACCACTTAGAAAAATGCACTAAAGTGCATTTTTCTACGTTTTCGCTATTTACCAAGAAGTCAGACTTCGTGGTAAATAGCGGCCAGAAATAGCGAATTCGCAAATAATAAATGGTTAATGAATTGCATTTAAGGAATCTCAAATAGATGCAGTTCCTCGCAAATATGTGATTTCGCAATTAGCGATTTTTGCATTTGGGATGATGAATCCCAAATGCAAAAATTGCACTCGCAAAGGGCCAGATTCTCAGAATCTGGCCCTTTGCGAGCCGATATAACAATGATGAATCTAGCTGAAGGTGTCATAGAAGAAGCAGAGATCACTTAGTAGAGTGTAGCACTATTTGAAAGAGGAAATAACAAGGAGATTTAAACATATTTCTCCTTGTCATGCTTCTGTTGTGATGGTGTTGCATTTTGATGCCTTACCAGTTTTATTACCCTTGGTAAATCTGGGTATGTGTGAAAATACATGGGTGAACACGTGGGAATGCCCACACTCCACACATGGAATGCCTTCCCTACGCAGAGTAATACAAGGCAGCGATTGGCACTGTTTTTGTTATTACTCTTGATTTACTAAGCCACACAAAATAAGTTTGGGTGGCTTAGTAAATAACACTTAAGCCCTTGTGTTGCCTTGCGTGATCCAATGGCAGTGCAAGAGCTTAGTAAATCTAGGCCCCTGTATGCAGAGGTAAAACATTTCCCAATTTCTTATCAAAAACATTACTGAATTTTTGGTAACGAGGGATAACGAGATAGCATACCCGAAACTCACTCATTTAAATGCCTTAGAGGGATGATTTTCTTTAGAGAGACATGAAAGCCTACATTATTCTGACACTGGTAATAATTCAATTGAACCATTGTGGCAGCCCTATTAGAACAAGGGTTATGTAAAGTCAGTCATGGAATACCCACAATTACTTTGTACTGAGGAGCAACAATAAAATCAAACTAACTCACCAAAACTGAAGCTAAGTCAGAACCCCCCACTGTCTTAACACTCACAGGAGTTTTCTTAATACCTGGAATTTGCAAGGATGAAACAAACTTAATATCCCAAAATGTTCCAGAAGCTCCAGAAACTAAAAAGCCTGAATCCACCTTTTTTTGGCCGTCTGACAAAATCGCCTTTAGGAAAATTATCATATGAGCCACAGCTGTGCGTGGAATTGACAACCCATCTGGGAACTGGTTTAAGGGCCGATTTAATTCTTGATGGGTGGCACGTTTCTCTGCCAGGCCGATGGAGTAAATTACTCTATTGTCCTGACGAAAGTGCTGTTTTCCAAAATTACAAATGCCCACGGGCCCAGTGGAAAATTCTAGCACTGGCAGGAACCTCCGTCATGGCTATTCCTATCAATGCACTGCAAGTTTGACAGATGGGTCCATCAGCATGACAGAGCCGTACAACAAACTTACAATGTTTTTTTTTCTTAAAGGATAATCCAAAGCGGGATTATTGTTTTGAAAATACAAAAACAATTCCCCCATTGATAAAATAAAGATTCTCAATTAATTAAAAAGTGGTAATAACTCAATAGATACTGATGACCTTGTTTCAAATTTAACTATTGATTATCTAAGGAAGAGCATTTTCATCTGATCGCGAAAAGCAGTAACATTATTGAGAGATATTGGGTTGTTAGTTGAGGGGGTGTAACACTGTTCAAGCAACAGGCACAATCCCCACCAGGGTGCACCACAAAATGACACTAAATTAACCTGTGCTTAACCCTTTGTTAGCTTGGCACAAAAGCATTCAGGCTTAACTTACAGGCAATGTGTAAAGTATATATGCAGCATCAAACAGTTATAAAGTGAAAACACAACACAATACAAATTCCAAACCAACTAAGAAAAATAGAGTAACTGTTGCTTACTCATTTGACCCCAAAATGACAAAAATCCAATAAGTAGATCCAGAGTTATGTATTTTTAAATTTTACAGTGTAAAATTATCCCTAAAAGATCAAATCACCAACCGATAACATCTAGTGGCTTGAGACCAAGGCAAAGTTGAAAGTTATGGCTGATCACAATAAAGCGCGGTTCTTGTACAGACATTGGATTGGGCCTGGTCTCCACTCATCATGGACAGAGAAGAATTTTGAGAAAAAAATGGCTGAGAAAGTGAAGTTCAAGTTTTGGATTTCAGCAATCTGGGCACCTTTAGCGCCACTTCCAAGGGTCTAGGATGGGAGGTTAGTCACTTGGAGGATCAGGACTCACTGGGGCTGGGTCCAGAGTGTTTTCTAACCCCAAGGCTCTGGAGTCACTCTGGAAGTCTTAAATTAAAGAAGGAACTCAGGTGTCAAGCAACAGGGCAGTCCTCTGAGAGTCCTTTCACAGCCCCAGAAGTGAACTGAAAAGTCGGTCTAAGGGTTCTAATTTTATACCTGGTGCCAGCTTTGAATTGGAGACACGTCTGGATCTTTTTTCTCCCACAGAATTATATGGAATTTCCATCCTCCCTGCCCTGGCCACAGTCACAATAGTATGGGATTAAATTCTTTGTGTGTGTTGAGGCAGTGCCTTAGAAGTGCAAGTGGGGCAATGCACAGCTCCCTCTTCCATTCTCAGACACCAAACATAAATTTCCTTCCTCGAAGGAGTAGATTCATGTTCTTGAATTTCTTACCAACAAAGGTGAGTACTCATGGAGTATGGTTGCTCGTACACCTGTAAATATTTTATCGGGCACCACACTGAAAAGAGTTTCATTTTCATTTTAAAATAGGCTGTCGCTAGTCTGTTTTCTCCTACGGAAGACCCTATCTGATATATCTACAGACACACATATATATCCACAGGGTCAAAACGTCGACATGATAATGTCTCATGTCCAGGCGCACTATAGCTAAACATTTAAAAGACAGTGCATGCTAGAGTGAAAGACCGGAAAAGGACAGGGAATCTATGTTATTGTTTCGTTTGTGTTTGAATTTGAAAGGTCACTCATTTCACTTTTTGTCACCACAGTCACCCACTGAATTGTCTCTGTATTGTTTATGTTTTCTTTTGTCTGACAGTCCGTATTTATTTACTGTGCAACATTGTGAAAGATATTTTTCTAAAAAAGCTCATTAAAAACAAAGAAAGTAATAAATGTATACTTTTGATAATTTATTGTACGTGTGGTACATTCAGGATTGTTTTGTATAGTTTTAAATTATTTTTGAAGAAATGGTTTGGTTCTAAAAGAGCACTCCGAGGTGCTTACCCAATGGAACCACTTGTAGCTTTTTAATTCAATAACCAGGTTCCGAGGGAAACAGGGTGACCCCATTGATATAGATGGTACTTTTAGAAAGTAGCCATTTTCTTGCTTAACTATCCTGTGTACCTCTGCTGAGTTGTGGATTGACTGTCTGGCTTTGCAGTGACAGGGGCTGGAGATGTGCATTCTCTTCAGATAGCCTCTGGGGGAGTGGAGGTGTGTCCTGCCTCTCCTGGATGAGTCAGGGCTGGGTAGAATAGACATGGGCTGCATGTAGAGTAGTGGGAGGAGATTTCCTGGCACCTGAATAAGCCTAGTCTGCCTTGGACAATGCTGTCTCCACCTCCTGCTGGGAAGCTTGGCCTGAGAGGACAGAACTGGTTTGGACTGAGTGCAGACACTCTCCGCCACAAGAGAACAAAGGGAAATGTGGTATAAATATTGGGGCCCATACCCCAGGGTTTTAGAACTCTTTTGGACCCAGAACCCTGCCATGAGGAAGAGCTGGAGAAGCTTTGAGGAGGAACTACCACTTTGTTGTGTTCTTTGAAGTGTTGGCCTGCAGTAGCTGCTTCTGTCTTGGGCAGAGAAAGGGCTGCACTGAACTTTCTGCAACTTCTTTGTTTGAGTTTATACAAGGGTTTGAGGTAGAACTTTCCTCCTGTTCAAGAAGTATCAGGAAAGCAAAGACTTCAAGTTCATTTGCTACCAGCACTGGGAGCTGTGTGTTTTGTGCTGCAACAGAAGAAAAAGCAACCAAACACCGTCCACGATGAAGCTGCCAACTCCATGTCCTGAAGACACTGCAGAGGGCATCACTGCACTTTGCACCAAAACCCTGGTCTCACCTGAGACGATGCCCGATGCTGCCACAGAGCCGCTGCTTGAACCACAACCTGTCAGCACCGCACTTCGCACTGCCTCGCTTTGCACCGCCGGCCTGGTATCCCCGACGACACTGCTCCAAGCCGACTTCGACGCTGCTGCTTGCACCATGTTTTGAGGGCACCGCTCGTAAGTTACATGACGCACTGCCCTCATTTTGCACAGCAGTTTGGCCTACTGATGCTGGCGCCATTGACTCAAGTTCATCAGACGACGACAACGCATCCCGCAATGCCGATGCCACTGCTTGCACCGTGACCTGCCAGCACTGCTACAAGCACCACATCACTTCGCACCACAGCCCTGGTCTCACAGAAGCCACTGGATGACCGTCAAAGCGCTGATACCTGCTCCGCAACCTGAGATCAACCTTCGCACCGCAGCTCCCATGCCTGCCAATCAATCAATCAATCATAGCATTTGTATAGCGCGCTACTCACCTGGAGGGGTCTCAAGGCGCTGGGGAGGGGGGGTCGGCTACTGCTCGAAGAGCCAGGTCTTGAGTTGCTTCCTGAAGGATAGATGGTCCTGGGTCAGCCGGAGGTGGATGGGGAGGGAGTTCCATGTCTTGGCTGCCAGGTAGGAGAAGGACCTTCCTCCGGTGGTGGCTCTGCGGATGCGTGGAGTGGCGGCGAAGGCGAGGCTGGTGGATCGTAGCTGGCGGGTGGGAGTGTAGAAGGTCAGGCGGTTGTTGAGGTACCTGGGGCCCAGGTCGTGGAGAGCCTTGTGTGCATGGGTGAGGAGTCTGAACGTGATCCTCTTGCTGACGGGGAGCCAGTGCAGGTCTCTCAGGTGCCCGGAGATGTGGCTGTGTCAGGGGATGTCCAGGATGAGTCGTGCGGAGGTGTTCTGGATGCATTGGAGTCTTTTCTGAAGTTTGGCTGTGGTTCCGGCGTAGAGGGTGTTTCCGTAGTCCAGTCGGCTGGTGACGAGTGCCTGGGTGACAGTCTTCCTGGTTTCGGTGGGGATCCACCGGAAGATCTTTCGGAGCATACGCAGGGTGTTGAAGCACGACGACGAGACGGCGTTGACTTGTCTGGTCATCGAGAGGGAGGAGTCCAGGATGAAGCCCAGGTTGCGTGCATGGTCCGTTGGCTTGGGAGCGGTGCCCAGGGCAGGGGGCCACCAGGAGTCGTCCGAGGCGGAGGGCGATGATCCCAGGATGAGGACTTCCGTCTTGTCTGAGTTCAGTTTCAGGCGGCTGTTCTTCATCCACTCGGCGACGTCTTTCATCCCTTCGTGTAGGCTGGTTCTGGCGGTGGCGGGGTCGTTGGCGATGGAGAGGATCAGCTGGGTGTCATCGGCGTAGGAGATGATGTCGAGGTTGTGTTGGCGTGCGATGGCTGTGGCGCACGTTGATTCAACCATGAAGAGTTCAATCTGCAATGCGTGTGACTTCAAGGGCCTGACAACTCCTGCACTGACCTTCGGAACCGACGCCTGCTGACGCCTGCTCTTCGGAGCTCAACAAGAGGTCGCCGGCGCCCTGCACTTCTAAAGATACTGTTTTGCAGGTTTCCCCGACACCGTAGCTGGCTTGCCACTCTGCGGTCAGCCACAACTATTTGGATTTGTTGTTCACAACATCGTGATAGCCCCGGAGCAAGATATCAACTACAAGGAACTGTGGGGCATATTAGCAAGAACCTAGTTAAAATCATCGCCATTTTAGCGGCAGGAAACTGCCGCTAAAATGGCGATAATGGGCTGGCTAATATGCGTTATAGAATTCCAATAGAAGCCCAGGTTAGATGTCCTGCACATCTAACCTGGGCTTCTATTGGAATTCTATAACGCATATTAACAAGCCCATTATCTCCGTTTTTGCGGCAGTTTCCTGCCTCTAAAACGGCGATAATTTTTTTTTTCAGAACAAATTTTATTAGGTTTTAGCAGTTGACAGAATAGAAAGGAAACACTGCTTCCATGGAAGCAGGAAGACAGTGAGCTTATAAGTGCAATTATAATCAAAGTATTCAATCAATGTTCCCCCTGAACCCCCCTCCCCGTAAACCAGCCCAGCACCCACCCCCCACCCCCCACCCCGCAAGGTGTTTACATTGTCCAGAACAGGAGCGTAGGCATCTCAATAATAGCATGTGGTTCAGTTCATTCGGGGGCAGTGTGAATAAGGTCAATATCAGAGGCCCGAGTTGCCGGGGGATCAAGTAGCAGGCCCCTATAGTCCGCCCATTTCTTCCAGATCCGATAGTGCTTCTTGGGACAGCCCCTGGCCTCAAAGATTGGGCGTTCCAGACCCATGTTGAAGTCCATGCCTCGCTTCCACACCCCTACCAGCGGAGCCCTGGGGGCTTTCCAAGCTTGGGCTATGTCCCTCTTGGCCACCGTGAGACCTAAAAGAAGCAGGTGTCGTTTGTATCTATTACCCCCAACTTGTTCCATAACATGAAGGAGACCCAGTTTCGGTGTGCGGGGGAGTTCCCATGCTAGAACTTCCTCAAGGCAGTCCCACACGCCAGTCCAAAAACTTTGCAGCCGTACACATTCCCATACCGTATGTAAGAAGGAGCCTATCGCACTGCCACACCTCAGACACTCCGGGGAGGCTATCAGCCCCGCCTTCCACAGGCGCTCCCTCGTATAGTACGCCCTATGTAGGTACTTAAACTGGATAAAGCGCAGGCGCACCGCTATCGCTGCTCCCCTAGGGGCCTCCAGGGCTTCCCTCCAGTCTTCCTCCTCTAGCTCCCCCAGCTCATCCTCCCAGAGCGCCCGCAGTTTAGCAAGTGAGGGGGAACAATGGGTCACCAACGTTTGGTATATAGTCGAAATTTTCTTTGTTTCCAATTCCCCCATAAATATCTTCGCTTCTAAAGGGCTAAATTCTGGTAGGGACGTTATGTCTGCAATTGCGGGGGCCAGAGCGTGTCGGCGCTGCAGATATCTAAAGAATTGGGACTGGGGCATGTCATATTCCTCCCGCAGTGCTTGGAATGATTTGAGGGTCGTGCCCTTCATAACATGGCCCAGCGCCGAGATGCCAATGGCATCCCAGCCTTCGAAGCCCCGCAGTGAGGCCAAGCCTGGCAACCTCCCGTTGTGCCACAGGGGAGTCTCGCTCGCTAATCTATTCCACCACCCCATACGGCGGAGAGCGTCGCGCCACACTCTGAAAACTACCTGGGTGACCATAGGGAGCCTCTTCCGGATAGCCGCCGAGTATAGGATAGTATGGAGCGTGTCCGGGTCCATCATATATCTCTCCAGGGCATAGGTCGGGTCACCTCGATCTCCATATCACCATTCATTAAGGACAAGCAGGTGCGACGCCTGGTAGTAGGACTGGACGTCCGACGTGGCCAGCCCCCCACAGTAGGTCGACAGGAAGCAGGTGCGGAGCGCCACTCTCACCGCTCCCCCAGTCCATAGGAACCGACCCAGGGCGGAATTCACCTGCCGAAACCACTGCGGCTGAACCGGGTATGGGTGATTTTGCAGTTGGTAGAGGATACGGGGCAGGGCCACCATCTTGAAAATGGCCGAACGGCCATAGACATACAGGGGCATCCTGGACCAAGTCTGCATATCCGAGCGAATTCTGTCCCACACCGGCACTATGTTGCGGGACCACGACACTCCCGGTATATCGGTCAGGAAGACGCCCAAGTATTTAAGGCCTCCGGTTGCTTCCTGCAGAGCCGAGGCCCAGGGACCCAAGGGCCCTCCGTCACCCAGGACCCATAGTTTGACTTCTGTACGTTAAGTCCAAGACCGGACACCTCACCAAAAATGCGCATTATGTCCAGGACCCTCGGCCCTGATTTATTAAGGTCTGTGAGGAAGAAAAGCACGTCGTCAGCATAAAGGGCAATCCTGTCAGACGGGCCTCCCACCCATTCCACTCCACGCAATTGGGCATCTATCCTCACCCAAGCAGCGAGCGGTTCCATAGCCAAAGCGAACAGGTACGGTGAGAGGGGGCATCCCCGCCGGGTGCCTCGACCAATGGGGAACGAGCCGGAGACCGCCCCGCGCAATCCTGACCGCTGCCGTCAGGTCCGTGTACAGCAAGTGAATGTAAGATAGAAAACGGGGGCCTAGGTTGAGTCGGAGGAGAAGTGCTCGAAGATAAGGCCAGCTAAGGGAGTCAAAGGCACGGTCTATATCCGCCAGCAGAAGGGCCGCGGGGATGCCCGCCGCCCGCACCGCCTCCACCACCACGTGCGCGCGCCGTATGTTATGTCTCGTCGCTCTATGGGGCATGAAACCTGCCTGGTCTGCATGGATCAGATCCGTGATATACGGGAGGAGGCGGTTCACCAAGGCCTTTGCCAGTATCTTCGCCTCAACGTTCAATAACGAAATCGGGCGATAGGATTCCGGCCTATCATGGGACCTCCCTGGTTTGCAAAATACCACAATTTCGGCATGTCGCCAGTCTGCTGGCAGTCTTCCGCGGTCCCTGGCTACCTCCAAGGCCTTCTTATAGCGCATCCCTAATTGGAGATGAAACATCTTCATATATTCGCACGGGAATCCATTGGGCCCAGGGGCCTTGCCCGCGTTCAGCCCGCCCAGGGCTTCTCCCAGTTCCTCCGCTGACAACGGTAGGTCCAATCGATCCCGGGCCTCATCCGAGAGTGCCCTGGGCGGAAGGTCCGCGAGAAATTTGTCGATCTCCTCCGCTGGGAGGGATTCCCGAGGGGCATACTGTGTCTCATAGTATCTGGCAAACGTCTGGGCCAGAACCCCGGGGTCCGAGATAGGGTCTCCCACAGCGTCTCGGAGGCCCGGCAAGGGTTGGGCTTGGTAAGCATCCTGACACAGCCTATATAGCATCGTGCTAGATTTGTCCCCTCATTGATAGATTCTGCTCTGTGTAGCGAGCCAAGACTGTCGGGCCTCATCCAGCAAGAGGGAGGTGTAGGACCGCTGGAGGTGCAGGAGCTTGGTCACCTCGTCTCCATGCTCTCCCGTCAGGCAGTTCGCCTCTTGACTTCGCACCTGTGCAGCTGCATCCGCCAAAGCCAGCGTGCGGGTCCTACGGTGCGCAGCGCACCACGCGATGTCTACGCCCCGAAGCACCGGTTTCAGGGCCTCCCACAAAGTCATGGCATCTATACTCGGGTCCTCGTTCTCCGCCCAGTAGTGTGCGATTGCCTCCCTCATGTGTGATTGGTAATCATCGCGCTGCAAGTGCCACGTGGAGAGGCGCCAGCGGAAAGGCTGTCGTCGCGCACCCAGGCTCAATGTCAGCGCGGTCGGGGAGTGGTCAGACAGGCCCCTAGGAAGTATGGAAGTAGAGTCGACCCTCCCTATCCAGGGCTGTGGGACAAACAGGTAGTCAAGGCGAGAGAAGGATTTGTGGACCGCAGAGACAAACGTATATTCGCGATTGCATGCATGATGATATCGCCAGGTGTCCACCCAGCCCATCCCCCGCGCCATTCTGCTCAGCCGTGTAGTAGTATCAGAGAGCTGACCTCCCCCGGGCCTACAGCGATCCAGTCTCCCATCCATCACGTCGTTCCAATCGCCACCCACAACCGTCAATACAAGTGGGACCTCAGTCCACACATCGAACAGTCGTTCAATCAGAGCCTCCTGGAGGGGGGGTGGAGCATACACACTGCCAAAGACCACTGGCTCACTCCCCAGCTTCCCTTTAACAAATGCGTATCGGCCATGCATATCCAGCCACTGCGTGTCATGTGTGTAAGGGACCCTGCGGTGTATCAGGATAGCGACACCCCTGGAGCCCCTCGTGAACCCAGCATGGAACACTTGTTCATATCCATACCTCCGTAAATTAAGGACTTTGGTGCCCATAAGGTGTGTCTCTTGAAGTAGCAAAACATCCGCTTTTTCAGTCTTCCCCAATCGTAAAACCGCACTCCGCTTAATTTTATCTAGCATCCCTCTCACATTCCAACTCAATATACGCAGCGAGGCTCGCGAAAGATTCGCCCCCTGTCCTTCAACCGCCATCTATCGTCCAAAATCTGAGATTTTCGGGCCACCAAGACCACGCACGTACAGATCCCTGCCTCCAAGTTCCCGTAAACACCATGCTAGAACTAGACCCAACTTCCCCCCCCACCACCCCCGGGACCCCAAAACCCCTGATCCCCCCCTTACCCTCCCTCCCGTACCCCAAACTGTACCAACAACCCCCCTCCAACCCCCCACCCCATACCTCAGCAACATTGAAGTACCTGTCGCGGTGCAGGCAATCTCAACCCTCCAACGGGAGGTCCAAGACCCACTACACCAATGGATCCCACCCAACTACCCACCACGTACACAACAACCCCCCACCCAGCACGTGGGAACGAACTCCGGGAGTAGGCCCGCTCTCGTGCGAGCGCCTCCCGACCCACCGCCACCCATGGGTAAGGAATTACGTAGTTCATCTGAAAGTGGCATGTCCATGATCAGTACCATGCCTGCTCCAACCGTCAAGGCACTTCATCAGCCTTAGAGGCCCAAGTCTAGAATCAGTGTTAGTATGAGGATCTCAGGATTTAGAGGGGGAAGAATCCGTCTCCTCCGGCGCCTCGGCTGTCTCGTCTCGGGGAGGCGGGCGCTTCTGGGAGCGCGACCTCCAGTTGCTCTTGCTGCGTGATCTCCTAGGTGTCCTCGGGGTCTCTCGGCGGTCGACGAATCAGAGTTCCTCCTAGGGGGAGTGTTCACCTTGACCCGCACCGTTTCGTCTGTCCACTCAAACACTTCCTCCGGGGAATTGAAGAACTGGGTGCGGGATTGAAAGACCACCCGCAGGCGTGCCGGGAAGAGTAGAGCATATGGAATCTTGAGCTCTCGCAGACGTGCTTTCGCCGCGGTAAACGACTGTCTCTGCTGTTGGACCAGTTTCGTATAGTCCGGGAACACAAGGATTTTGTGGTTCTCAAACATTAGGGGGTCTTGGGCGCGGGCTTGACGTAGGATGACGTCCCTGTCGTGGTAATTTAGTAGTTTAGCAATCACCGAGCGGGGGCGAGCTCCAGTGGGCGGTTTGGGAAGAAGTGCCCGATGTGCCCGCTCCACCACAAAGCAGCGTGACAGGGAGTCCGTGGGGAGCCATCCCTCCAGCCATTGAGTCAGGAAGGCCTCCATGTTCCCTTTTTCGCAGTTCTCCGGGAAGCCCACGAAGCGCAGGTTGTTTCTTCTGGCTCTTCCTTCCGCATCCTCCACCCGCAGCGCAAGACCCTTCTGGATCCCCTCCATGGCGGCAACTTTCTTCTTGAGAACCACCACATCGTCCTCAACCTCCGTGATCCTGGATTCTGTTTCGGTGATGCGTGCGACCGCATTGCGGAGGTCCTGTCGGAGCAGGGTCACGTCGGCTCCAACCGCGCCGATTTTCGCGTCCAGCATGTCCCTCGACTGCGTGATCGCCGCCATTAACGCTGCGTTGTCCGGTCCAGTGCTCTGGGGACCGCCAGAGGCCCCCGCACCCCCACTGGGCCCCGCGAACTTGTCCATCGGGCCCTGTTTGGGAGCGTTGCCACCGCCACCCCCTCTCGTCATGGCGCGGGCAGAGTAGGATTCTCAGGTCCGGGGAACCAGCAGCCAAGGGCACCACCCACTGGATGTGCGTTCACCGGTGAGGAGCACCTTCAAGGTCACCGGGGTAGGTCTCGGCCCGGGAAGTCTCGGAATGCGGAGCACTCCACCTGCGGATCACTTGGAAGTCACTAAGTGCCCAGTGGCCTGAGACAATGCTGGGTCCACACGGCCGAGGCACTCGGCAACAGGGACCACTCACTAAGCCCACGTGTCTCGGGGCCACCGGCCGGCCAGCATCTGCGCGAGGGCTGCGGGGGCCTGTCAAGTTCGCTCCCCACACCGCGGCCCGACTCGGCCGCCGAGCTGGGGCGCACCGGCCGTCCAGTACCTGCAGGATCACAGTACCAATGAGGAGGGGAGGGGGGGGGGGGGAGACCGTCAGGGGAGTCGGTATGGCAGCCGCCTCCCTAATGCTTCGGTATGCCTCGGGCCCCGCGGCTCGAGCCCGCCGCCGAGTGGGGTCTGACACGGTCTCAGGGTGCCCCCTCCCCCACTGGGTCGCACGCCCCACCACCACTCCTCACCCCTCAGTAGTTGGTGCCAGGGCGTCTTCGTCGTCCTCCTCCGTTGGCACTATCGTGCTGGCCGTCCAGGCGCGGGCGGGGTCAGCCCATCCCCCACCGCCGCTCCGCAGTCTCTTATCGCCGGAGCGGCACCTTCCGCCGGCGCACCCCGGCTTCCTTGTACTTCCGGTCGGGTGAGCCGGTAATCGAGGTCCCGGCCGCGGCCAGGAAGGAAGGCCTCGTCTCCGCCGTGCCCCCGGCGGCCGTATCTCACTGGCCCCGGACCGCCGACGCTCCTAAATCGCCGTCGGGGGGTCGCCACCAGGGCCGCTCATCGCCACTCGGTTTTGGGGGCTGTGTGGTCGGGGCGACGCAGGATATATGGAGAATCGAGATTCGGCGGGACGGAGCTCGTCTAGGCTGCGTCCGCCATGGTTGCCGTCTTGGCCACGCCCCCCAAAACGGCGATAATTTTAACGAGGTTCTTGCTAATATGCCCCTGTATTTTAAGTCTATTTTTGATTATTGCTATTTCTGAGAACTGTATGGTGGATATGTATTGTTTTTGTTGGTCTTGATTGCACAGCTAAAATATTGGTTATTATTCTAAAACTGTTGTGGTGTTCATTTGTACTGTTTTCACTGTATTACTGTTGGTTATGTGCTAATGATTTGCACATTGCCTCTGAAATAAGTCTGACCTCTGATGCCAAGCCACCAAGGGGGTGAACAAGGGTTATTTCAGTAGTGTATCCATCTTATCCAGACTAGGAAGAAGGCTCCCTACTTGGAACAACCTGCCAACTCGAGACACCCATTTCTAACAGGGCCTTGTTGTTCTTGTGAAGAAAATCTTTGCTATACACGGTACAAACTTGAAATCCATCCAACACTGTTTAACTGCCGACACCTCCGCCCCAGATGTGGCCTTCCTGACCGAGACCTGGTGGAACGACTCCTCGGCGCCCGACATCGCCATAGCCATCCCGGACGGCTACAAGATGACCCGCAGGGACCGAGCCTACGGAATCGGAGGAGGAATAGCCATTGTCCACAAGTCCACCCTCAAGGTCACCACCCACGCAGACGACACCCTCAACACCGCCAAACACCTGCACTTCTGGATCCACACCGACCCCAACACCACCCTCAGAGGAACACTTATCTACAGACCCCCCGGAACCCCGGACTCAGTTCAGTGACTCCAACGTCAACCTCGCCAGCACCCACGCACTCGCCTCCACGGACTACATCCTCCTCGGGGACCTGAACTTCCACGTTGAGAACAATAATGATGCCAGCTCCGCCATCCTGATCGACAACCTCGCCAACCTCTGCTTCAGGCAACTCGTCACAGCACCCACCCACGCTGCCGGCCAAATGCTGGACCCCGTCTTCTCCACAGGCTCCCACGTCACCTTCGACCACACCACCGAACTCCACTGGACCAACCACCACTTCTGTCCCATCTCCCTGCTCCCGTTCCCGGCAAAGGTCATCGAGAAAATCGTCAACATGCAATTGGCCCGCCACCTGGAAGACAACAACATCTTGGACCCGTCCCAGTCCGGATTCAGACACAACCACAGCACCGAGACAGCCCTCATCGCCACCACAGACAATATCAGGCACCAACTAGCCAACGGCGAAACATCAGCCCTCATCCTCCTTGACCTGTCAGCCGCCTTCGACACGCTATGCCATCGCACTCTAAAAACACTCCTCCTAGAAGCCGGAATCCAAGAGAAGGCCCTTGACTGGACCATGACCTTCCTCTCAGGCCAAACCCACTGAGTCCGCCTCCCACCCTTCCGATCCGAAGCCACCAACTTCATCTGCGGCGTCCCCCAGGGCTCATCCCGCAGCCAGACGCTGTTCAACGTCTACATGGCCCCCCTCGCACAAGGGGCCCGCCATCACGACCTCAACATCATCTCCTATGCTGGTGAAACCCAGCTCATCCTCTCCCTCACCAAGGACCCACACACCACCAAAACCAACCTCCACGAGGGAATGAAGGCCGTCGCCGACTGGATGAGGAGCAGCCGTCTAATGCTGAACTCGGACAAGACGGAGGTCCTCATCCTCGGACCCACCCCCTCAGCCTGGGGCCGACCACACTGGGAACAGCACCAACACCCACCGACCATGCACGCAACCTAGGATTCATCCTCAACTCATCCCTCTCCATGTCTAAACAGGCAGACGCCATCTCCTCCTCCTGCTACAACACCCTCCGCATGATCTACAAGTGGATCCCAGCCAAAACAAGAAGAACGGTGACCCAAGCCCTCGTCAGCAGCAGACTGGACTACGGCAACGCTGTATGCAGGAATCCCAGCCATACACCTACGATGACTACAATGTATCCAAAACGCCTCCGGCCGACTGATCGTCAACGTCCCCCACTGCAGCCACATCACCCCTCACCTGAGAGACCTACACTGGCTCCCCGTCGACCAGAGGATCCCCTTCAAGCTCCTCACCCACGCACACAAAGCACTCCATAATGCCGGACCAGCCTACCTGAACAGCAGACTCAGCTTCCACACCCCCACCCGCCAGCTCCGCTCCGCCAGCCTCACCCTCGCCGCTGTCCCCCGCATCCAAAGTAGGAGCTCCGGCGGCAGATCCTTCTCCTACCTCGCCGCCAAGACCTGAAACACCCTCCCCACCCACATACGGCAGACCCAAGACCTACTCGCCTTCAGAAGACTCCTCAAGACCTGGCTCTTCGAACAGTAGTAGCACCCCCCCTCCCCTCAGCGCCTTGAGACCCTCACGGGTAAGTAGCACACTTTACAAGTACTCTGATTGATTGATTGATTGATTGTGATAGTTAATGGTACCGACATTTCACCATTGAGGCATACACGTGCCGTTGGTGCTGTGTAAAGAACCCAAATTATTCACAGGAAGAGCTCACCTACTCCCACGTGACGTAATACATAAAAACATAAATCCCCACTCAACAGAATCAAATGCTTTCTTTACATCTATAAACAATTTCAGCAACACAGATGTCCGCGTCAACGTGTGACATAACCACAAACGTAGTACAGGGGTTAAATATAATAGACCGACCAGGTATAAAGCCGGATTGCTGGGGCCCACTATATTGGGGAGCAAAGCCACCAAGTTATTAGGCAACACCTTGGCGAACAGCTTAGTATCTGTATTTAAAAGAGAAGGAGACTGGTAGGAGGAACACTGATCAGTCAGTTTACCTGGCTTGAACAGAGTAACCAATAACTACTTGGGCATTGTCTGGGGCATACGACCTTTGCACATCATCTCTAAGAAGAGGCTAACCAAATGTGGTATAACTTTATCCTGGTAAACCTTATAGAAGGCCACTGTCAATCCATCAGAGCCCGGTGCCTTCCCATTTGGCAGATCTTTTAAGGCAACAGCAAATTCTGTGATGTAAAGAGGAGCCATAAAGTCATTGCCTCTGATCACCAGTCAGCCGTTTCATAGTTATATGCATTAATTAATTGGCTACGACTTGCTCATCATGGGTGGTGCGTGAAGTGTAACCGTCAATGTAATACACGCGGAACCGATCTATCACCTGCCCAGCCTCATAGAGAGGCATGTTCCGTTCATCTAGAACAGTTATTCCAGTACTTTCTTCAAGGCTAGGCCTAATAAGAGTGGCCAAAGTAGCACCTGGATGCTCCCCTCACCATAGATTCTAGCTGTGGTGTACTCGCCTAAGTGCGCAACCTCATTCTGAGCCAGCTCATTATATTCCACCAGTTTAGCTCTGATATCGCTCAAAAGTGTTTAGTCTGCCATCTCACCATGTGCGCTTCATTGTGGCCATGTCCCTTTCTAACCTTGCTAGGAGATCCCAAAATGAGTGAAGCACCCCAGCATGCTTTGAGATAGTACCTCCATGGATATAGACTGTAAAAGCCTGCCAAATAGTGGTGAATTTAGCCACCAAGCCCAAGTTGTTCTAAAAGTAATCATCGATCTCTTGGCAAAACACACTGTCTAACAAGGAGTATTGTGGGGAGTGCCAGGAAAACGCCTGTGAGCATGGATCCACTAGCTCGACCACTAAGCGCACCGGGCAGTGGTCCAAGTACGTTCAGCGCAGTTTCTCATACGGCTTGACCATAAACATTAGACTGTGCGAAATAAGCCAACAGTCAGTTCATGTATGAATGTCTTGACTAGTAGAGTAATGCGTGTATTCCCTATCCTGTGGGGAGCTGCAGCGCCATGCATCCACTAGGCTGTTACGTCCAGCCACCTCCGCTATTGCACGTGCTGCCAGTAAGGGTCATCGAGGCGGGCCTCGGGATCGATTTAAGTCAGGTGATTGAACACAATTAAAGCCCCAAATCTGAGGTAGACTATCATAATGGACCATCTTGGCATGAAGTGCATGCTAAAACTGTGGGTCCTCATAGTTAAGCCCATAGATCACAACTAGTAACACATCAAATTGATCTGTGTGGCAATGCACCACCACAAAACACCAACCAGGGTCCACACAAACCTCCTGTAATTGCATTTCTGAACCACAACTGGCCCAAATCAGGACCCAGCGTGAATGAGTAATAAAACCAGCAGCATAACATTAACCTTTCGTGCACCTTTGTGTGAGTAGCCCACTAGTAAGAGCCAGATGTGTGTCCTGCAAAACAGCTACATCGCTCTTGTGTTGATGTAAATACAAGAAAACTTTGCAGATTTTACTATTATCGCTCAATCCTCTAACATTTCAAGTTAGGAAATTCAGCAATAAAGGACACCTATTAGTAGCGGTCGTATCCCCCACCTCATCAGGCATGACTACTGTTAGACTGGGCACCATTGGAATGGATCTCCCTTCCCTTTTTGCTGTTGCCTCATGTGTTTTTGCTGGTGATAGATGCTTTGGGCACTGTGCCACTGCTGTCCAGTGCCACAGTGCAAGTGCTCCCTATTGTAAATTGATGTATGAATTCGTAATTCCATGATTGGCTGGTTTGGGTTACCTGACAGACCCTAGTACAGTGCACCAGGAGTGCCCAGGGCTGGTAATCCAAATGCTGCTGGTGGGCGTGCAGCACTGGTTGTGCCACCCACAGAAGCAGCCTGTAAAAATGTGTCTAAGGACTGCCATTGCAGAGCTAATGTGCAGTTTGGTACTGCCATGTTAACTGAGCACGTGCACCCACTTGCCAGTCCCTAAACCTTCCCTTTTCTTCATATCAGACACCCCTATGGTAGACCCAAGGGCAGGGTGCATTGTAAGTATAAGGTAGGACAAGCCCTTATGTGTGTGGCATGTCCTAATAGTGAATTACAGCCATTATCGTTTTTCACTATTGCAAGGCTACCTGTTCTCCATAGGCCAGAATGCGTAGGATGCTTATAATCCGAACTAACTCAGGGAACACAGTAGAAATTCGAGTTTAGTATGCCTGAACTCAGAATGATAAAATAGATATTTTAGTGAAGTTGATTTTAACATTCTGTGTTTTAAAATACTACTTTTAGAAAGTAGGTGTTTTCTTGTCTAACTATCCAAGCCTGCCTCTGCTAGGTTGTGTATTCCTTGTCTGGAGTTTAAGTGACTGGGCTGGGGGATTCCAGGAGACAGAATGAGTCAGCCCAGTGGTGAATAGAGAGATCTGCATCTAGATGGGTGGGAGGAGTTGCACCTGGGACCTGAATTGGGCTGTGCCTTTCCTCCACAATGCTAGCTCCACCTCCTGTGGTGCGGCTGATGTCTCTGCCCTGCACTGTGAAAGAAGAGAAGGAATCATGTCAACAAAGTGCTCCAGGGCTGTGCTTTCTCTCCACAATTCTGTCTCCACCTCCTGTGGGGCGTCTGATGTCTCTGCCCTGCACTGTGAAAGGAAAGAAGGAGTCTTGTCAACAGAGTGCTCCAGACTGGTATGGACTGGGCAAAGGCCCCTCTGCCCTCAGAGGGCAAAGGATTTTTGGGGTATAAATATTGGGACCCTGATCCCGTGAAATTAGATCACTTTTGGACAAACAAGAAGAAACCTTTACTGAGGAGAGGAACCTGAGAAAACTGAGGAGAGACTGAAGTGCTGTTGGGGGATTGGCCTGCAGTGGTTGCCTGACTGCCAAAGGAAGGAGAAAGGAACTTTGTGTACTTTATTTCAACTTGTAAGGATCTCCAAGGGCTTGAGAGAAGAGCTTGTCTCCTGCTGAAGTCTCAGGGACAACAGACTTCTACCCCCAGCTCCCCAAGAATTCTTTGGAAGTGCCTGCTGCTGTTTTGGGGCCTTCTGACGCAAGGAGCTGGAAGCGCGACTGAAGAGGAAGAAGCGTGTCGCTGTTGCAGCAGCTGCATCTCTGAACAAGGGTGTCGCCACTGCAGCTGACGCATTGCACCGCAACGAGAGAAGCAACTCGCACCGAAGAAGAAGCGTGTCACCGTCGCTGCCGCCACATCTCTGAACAAGGGTGTCGCTGCTGTAGCTGACGCATTGCTCTGCATCGAGAGAAGCGTCGCGCACCGAAGAAGAGTATCGCCGTTGCAGCCGCTGCCGTCGCATTTCTGAACAAGGATGATGCTGCGGTAGCTAACACATTGCACCGCATCAAGAAAAGCGCCTCGCATCCACGGAGAAGCGTGCCGCTGTCGTTGCATCTCTGAACAACGGTGTCGCCGCTGCAGTTGTCGCATTGAGCAGAAGCGTCTCACATCGAGGGAGAAGAGTGTCGCCGCCAAAGCCGCTGTTGTCGCATCTCTGAACAAGGGTGTCGCCGCTGCAGCTGACGCATCGAGCCGAGACTTCTCGCAACATCTTAGAAGCATGCTGCATATTTCCATCGCTGCAACACTTTTGTTGTGGAAGCGTTACGCATCGTAAGGTACATTGACTTAAAGTGTCACATTTTAAGAACTGAACAAAACTAAGCTAAAACAGTTCAGTATTGTGGATTTTTGTTGTTTGTGGTATTGTGTTAAGTTTATTTAAAGAATGCTTATTTTCTATATAAAACCTGTGTGGTGTCCATCTGTAGCGTTGTCACTTGATTACTGTATGTGGTCACAAATGCTTTACACACTGCCTCTGAGATAAGAGTGTCTGGTCGTGCCAAGCTACCAAGGGGGTGAGCAGGGGTTACTTTAGGAGTGTACCCCCTTACCCTGACTTGAGGCAAGGGTCACTATTTGTCACAATTACCTACCTGTACCAACTAGAGACCCCCAAATCTAACAACTACCCTGTGCAGTGAGAAAGCAGTAAACAAGATGTACCAAATGCACCAGAGTATAACTTTGTTTTGTGACAGTAAACTTATTCGACGTGCCAGCATCCACCCCCCTCCTACACCATGTCCTCAACTTGTGACACAGGAAAGTTTACCCCAACCCAGTCCTCCCTAATCCCCCAGTCAGCAAACCCCTATGAGGCCCAGACCCTCCCAATTCCCAAAACAACAAACCCCTATGAGAACAATATGCTTCTCAAATGGAGGCACAACATTCCCACCAATCACCTCCCCAGCATAAAGTCATGAATGGGCCACGTTTGAAATAAACAATATGCCAATCATGCAGCTAAAATGCAGGAACGGCTTATCCTACCCCACAACCCGCATATAATTCAAGCATGGTACCTGTTATGGCAAATCGTCCGATCTACATAATAAATTCCAAACATGTTCAATTAGAAAACAACTGTGCAAATAACATTATGAAAAAATTAACAGACCCATAGTATTCCTGACATGAAAAGAGTAAAAAGTGAATTATAATCAACCAGGTTCATCTAAATCAGAAGAGGTCCCCGACTCTCTGTCCTCCGCCCTTGGGGATTTCCATCTACTGCCCGCCGCTCGCGTTGTTTGAGAAATTGTTGCAAACTCTTAGGATCGACAAAGATCTTTGTTTTGCCGTCGACAGACAACTTCAGGCAAGCTAGATAAAGTATAGCATAGTCAGTGTTTAGTTTCTTTTGTTTCCTCTTTACTGGGAGGAGCTGCTTCCGTGCTTCCTGAACCTCTGGTGTAAAATCTGGGAAAAGATTCTACACCTTCATAGTGAAGGGTTTGCAGTTCTATAGAGCGGCACTTTGCTGAGTCTCTATCCCTGTCATTTATTAGCCTATAATCGGACGGGGTCTGGCCCCAGGTATCATCCTCGGGGCCTACGAGCTTGTTCCACCACAAACAAATCAGGAAATGTCTCTTATCCCAGAAGGTCTAGAAGAAGCATTCCCATAAAGGTCTCCATATTGTCCACATTCCAGGATTCTGCAAGCCCAGTAATTCGTAGATTATTTAGCCTAGACCGTGCCTCTAAATCTGCAGCCTTGAACTGCAGCACCGAAAACGTCTTCTCCAACTTCTTTTAGGCTTCCATCACTGAATTCTGCTCATCTTCAGCATCTGACACGAGTCTCTCAACAGTTTCAGCAACAATGACGTATAAGGGAGACCCCACGCCTGGTGGCAGAAGGGGCACCACAAGCGTATAGAGACACCAAGAGGGAGCCAACACAGGACTCACCAGTATTATAGGCCACAGTCCAATGGCCACAGGCACATTCCCAACTCTACAGCACTGTAGGGTGGGCCAGCATAGAGGAACAAATTGAGTAGCTAGTGAAAAACAGAACACCTCATCCAGATAGGGTCAGCAGACACTGGATTCCAGCCTTCCCCCCAAACCACAAGGGCATGAGGGCAAAATCCCCCATGGGAGCCCCAGAAAGATCAGTGATCAAATGAGCCCCGCTCCTTCATCCAGGGGAAGGCCAGGAGATGAACCCTGCTCCAACAATGTTCCTGATGCAGGACGAGACGCCGGGTGCAGGATTAAGACCCACTGCGGCTCATGCACGCCTAGTGAAATCGGCAGGCATCCACTGGGGTCTGCATGTTCAGCTCACCTCAAAAGATGTAGAATAGGCTGCAGGGCAACTCCGGCTCCCAGAACCAGAGTAGGCCCAGTGGAGTGTGGCACCTTCTGCATAGCGCGCGGCCTCTGTGGTCCACTGCCACCGGGCACCCCCTCCAGAAAGGAGCCCAACATAGGGAGGAGCCCCGCAAGTCACCGGGAGGAATCCAGGCAGGGACCAGCAGTGGCAATCACCAGAGCACTGGAGCAGCACTCAGTGTCAGGACCCACACAACAAGCCACACTTCTGCTGTGGAGCCAGGAGTGTCGGATCAAAGCAGGGCCCAGGAATCTGCCACACATCTAGCCCCGCGATCTCAAAAGAGGCACCGGAGTGTGGGGTGCACAGGGAAATTTCCAGCGGCGTGTGAAAGTGCTGGATGGCGCTGGATCATGCAGGATTCTGTCGGCTGCCAAAAGAGCTTGCCTATCAGGTGGCCGTCTTCGGGCCAGGCAAGCTCTGCCCGCCAATAGGATACTTTTTGGGTCAGTCTAGTTGAATATCTAGAGCAAAAGTTGACACATTTCTTTCTGTGATCAAACACACACAGAAGTGTCCTTCGAAGGCGTCAAGGACACCAGGGGGAGCACTTACAGACTCTTAGCATTTTAGGCAGAGGAAAACAGCAAAAATCAGTCTAGGTCTGGTTGCCAGTGGTCAGCTGGATTATTTGCAGGAAGGTCCTCTCCTCTTCAGCTTTTGTTTGTTTTTGGAGCCACCCAGGAGATCTTCACATCCTTCTCAAAGGCCACAGATGCCAAGTGGAACAGGCTTTTTCTGCCTTGTATCCTTTTACAATTCCATCAGTGTTCTGAGGAACACGGAGTCAGGGTCCAGCTTTGTAGGGCTCACTAGCCTGTGGGGGGGAGGGGCACCCTAAGACACTTCTAGTTCCTCTGTGACCAATGAATTGAAGGTTCCCAGGCCTTGGCCTACCTAAGTGTGCAGTAGTTCCTGTTGCGTTAAGGCATTTTCAAGACGATGAAAGACTTTGGTCACACTAAACGTGGGTTCTGAAAGCTGGGGGTGCGTGTGTGAAGTGTAATGTGGTAATCATAGTGTCCTCCCGAATCTAACACTGGAATCCATTTTGAAAGAAGCACTGTTACCACAGTAAACCTTGAGACAGACAGCTGTTAGGACTATGGCGATACATAAGAATTATCCTAGCCTCCTGTTTACCCACTTTGAAGGGTGCAAAAATGTATATGTGCTTCAGATAAATCTGTCATGCAGGATGTGACATTAGGGTGTCAACATAAGGAGCACAGTCCAAACCCTGGATGTTCTATTTAGCTCAGAGAAGCTGATGAAATATAAATTCGATAAATACATGTTATTGGCCTAATATATACAATATAACCTTATAACCGCACGATAGCATTGCATCATTCTTATTGTATTATTGTAGTTAGAAACGATTCACTCTGGTATTACTTAAACCTATTGGTATGACCGGAGCCATCTTGTTTCGTTTCTCTCGGGTTACGTACTGTTTCCCTGAAATCACGTGATCAAGCTTTCTACATGAAACCACGATGTCAGACTTAGCCGCCTGCTCCAGTCGTTAGTTTGTAGCTCAGGGAAACCCAAGGTTCCACCTGCCCCTCTTGTGGGATGTGCACATTCTAGCAGACCCCGTTCCTGCACTCCTCGAGCAACAGATAGAAAGGGAGGCACCTTACTGACCTGCCCCCGGAATAGCTTAGGCCTAGCTACTAGCAATCAACTGTGCCTTATATGGGTCTTCCTGCTGGCTCACTGACAAGTTGTATCTTTCCTAGTAAGGTGGCATCGTGCTATGTGTGAAACGTATATGCTTTGTACCACTTGTGTGTAGTCAGTCTCCTCTGCGCACCTCTGAGGGTCGTGTAGACTGAGGCTCCCCTGTCAGGGCTTGTATTTGCAGAATAAACGATTGAACCTTCTCCATTGTCGACTGACTTATTATTCATGAATAAGGTATATGGGCTATTGGTGAGTATGGTCCATTAGTATAATATTTTGGTTCCTTCAGTTGGCGACTCCGCCGGGACCCCGCGATAGGGTCGTCCCCTCCTGTAAACAGGAGGAAAAGGGACAGGGAGGAGTTCTGGCCGAGTGGGTGGACAGAAAGAGAATCCTGATTTGAAACATCCGTTTGTGGTACGAAAACAAGCAATTCCGCTCTCGAGCCCAGTATCCCTCCCAGCTGCTGAAGACCCTACGCCGGAGTCCTACAGGCTTAACCCGAGAGAAAAACAGACTGTGCCGGTCTGTCTAGGAGTCGGCAGTGGAGAATTCGCAATCGACCTGAGTGCACCAGGTGAGTGAATTTTTGATTGTTTTGGATGAGAAAACTTGGAAGAAGTGTCTCCTTGGTAGCGGTTAACTACTTTTGTTGGTGGCCGGGGAATCCGGACCACAAGGGAATCTGGGGGTCTGACGTTGCAGCGAAGTGGCTGCGCGGGTAGATACCTCACGGACTTATTTGGTGAAAACTTGAGACAACACCTGGTGCCTTAGCGGTGTACGGAGTTACTCGCTCGGCCGAATCCTCTTCGGGAAAGCCCTGGGAGCAACTGGGTAAGCTAGGGTTCTGGATCTACGTGCCCAGATGCCCGGCCCAACCAGAACAGGACCATGGGATGGCCTGTAAGAGGGTTCGTGGTTCGCCTACCAGGTGATCTCAGAACAGTCTAGTGACTGTTTCTTTTGTTGTTGAATTTTGTTGGTCCGGAATTCTTTTGAATCGATTTCCCAAACAGGAGTCGACGGGCTCTGTTCGTTTTGAAGACATGTCATTTGCATAGAACAAGTAACCAGTATTGAAAAGTTATTGCCTTGCAACGTTTTACAGCACTTTATTGTAAGAAAATAAGAAGAATACAAGAGTGTGAGTGGTGAGAAGGACGCGTCCAAATGTGAATGATTTTTGGAGTTTATGAATAGAATTGGGTGAACATTATAATAATGCCCCAGTTTTGATATGTATGTGAAACACGGTCTTACACCGATTTTATTTAATACTATTTGGCATAAATACACCAAAGATAATTCCGATTTGCAATGGCCTCTAACGGGGTCATTTGATGAGAAAAAGATTAATTACATTCAAAACAAACTGTTTATGAAGAAAAGCCGCCAGTCGATGTTTGAATCCTTGAACCTATGGTTGAAGGAGGCAAAACGACGACGGATAAGAGAAGAGAAATTGGGAAAGCTAAAATCGGGACAGACAGTCACCCAGAAAGCTATAGCTTATGATAAAGGGAAGGTTGAAGAAAATATCGCACAAATGGACAGACAGTTCTGTTTAGAGACTGGCAAAAGTTATGTGACTCGACCTGAGACTGGAGACGAAATAGAGGACTTATTAGAAGCCCGACCACCCCACCTTATACCCCACAGGGATCATACTCAGCCGTGCCTTTGGTACGAGCAGGCCAAATTGGAGCAGCATCGGCCGCTGGAGCACCGGTAGGAACGGTTGCCACAGCCTCTGCTGACGGATCAGTACGAAGTACGTTACTTCCCCCTCCCACTCTCCGACCAACTACCTCACCCTTGATATCCTTACAACCGGACGCGGCTTTCCCCTCCCCTTCGCACCCTGTATTTCTCTCCCCTCTGACTCAGACCTCCATAGATCCCCGATACACGGCTTGTCTAGATACCACGCCCAAGCGCCTTAGACCTGACTTGAGTGATCAGCGAGTCTATACTAGGTCGTTGTTGGGTACGGAAGAAAGGAAGGCCATTGGAGTTCAAGCATCCCAGTGGATGCGGAATGCCATTTACACCTTGGAGGACATTTGGAGCACCATGAAAGATTTTGAACCTGTTGCGCAGCAACTGGCTTTAGAGAACATGGCGATCAGATTAATTTCACTATGGGAGCAGTGTTTCGAAGAAGGACTACCTCCTCAAATACTGCGTGATATAAGAGATCGAGCTTTTAAATTCCAATTACAGGCTGATGAAGTATATCAGAATGTAGCAACTCTTGTGCATTATCGTGAAAGAATGCACCGAAAATGTGCCGATTGGGGAGCACAGCACCCCATGAGAGAGGTGCACACCCTCTTTTATCGTGAACTACCTGAATTAAGGGATAACGCTGGCCAGGAAACTAGGGCTCGTGTGGACGCTAGGCTTCAGGAATAATGGGTTTGGAAACGAAGCGAGGTCCTCAATCTAAAAGCTCAGCTCCCTGACCCCCGTAAAAATCCCACTGCTTATTATAAGGAATTAACTGAGGCTGCCAATTCTGCTATCATGACGATACCCGATATTGAGCTGTTCTTTGGTCTCTTGATCCCGGTAGACATTTGGAGACAAATACATGATACGGACCATGCCCCCGAATTGGGAGGGACGTGGGACCAATTAAAAACATGGGACAAGGAACGAAAACCTGGAGACAAACCCTAGAGACGAGGTATTAGCAGTACCAGCTAAGATTATTACCTATATGCAAACTCTCCTACCTCCTAGAAAAGTTGATTGGGACAAATTAATAGCCTGTAGACAGAAGAAGGATGAAAATGTGTCAGATTTCTTTACTAGGTTTGAGAAAGTCTTTATAGATTTTAGTGGGCAAGACCTATCCACGGAAGGTGGGATACGGTTGTTTGTGAATCGGTTTGTTACAAATTTGCTCCCCGAAGTTATGTCTCGTCTCCAAGCAGCCGAGAGCACGTGGACTACGGCTGCCCCGTCAGTAATTCTCAGTATGGCCCAATATTATGAACATCGAGAGAATGAAAGTAAAGAAAAGTCAGAAAAGAAAACTAATGACTTAAAGACTAGAGTTCTGTTGCAGCAAGTCAGTAGAGGACAGAATGCAGGACGGGGAGTACGTGGCTCCTTCCAGAGGGGTGCAATGGCGGGAAGAGGTAGAGGAGGTCCCCCGAACATTAAATCAATGTTCGTATTGCAAACAGGAAGGGCAGTGGAGGGCAGATTGCCCTCTGTTGCTGGCAAGGAATGGTCCTAACAGAGGACGAGGAAGGGGTCGAGGGAATATAGACCGAAATAGCATGCGACAAGAAGAAATGCAACATGAGGATTCTCGGAAAAATTATTTTGACGATCCCCAAAACAGACAGTACTACAACGAGAATTATAGGGATGATGGGTATGACGGACAGGATTATGCATGAGACAGCCAAGGACAGAGCGGGGGCCACTTTACAGTACCAGTTGACCAAGAGGGACCTTATGTACAAGGGGAACTGTTGGGAACATCGGGAAAATTCCTAGTGGATACTGGGGCAATGAATAGCTCAGTTGCCCATACGCTGGTCCCAGGGGCTGCTCTGTCTGGCCAAAATAACGTATCAGTGGGATTCTCTGGAATACCTGTAGTAAGCCCCGTTTCTAAGCCTCTGCCTTTCACTGTAGGCCCCATTTCTATATATTCACCTTTTCTTTTAACTTCAAATTGTGGAGAAAATCTTATGGGTCTGGACATTTTGAAAAAGTTAAATGCACTAATTTATTGTTCCCTCGATGGTGTCTATTTGACAATGCAGAAACCACCCTTGAATGCAGCTCAATATTTTGCCAAAAATGAGAGCCTCCCCCTGAATTCTCTACGATCCCTCAGACACTGTGGGCTACAGGAGACACCGATGTTGGTCTGTTAAGAATAGCCCCCGTGTCGATAACCTTGAAACCTAATGCCCAGCTGCCGCGCATTCCTCAGTATAAAATTTCACTAGAAGGTGAACAGGCCTTGTTGCACATTATTCGTGACCTCATTCAGAAGGGGGTGGTGGAAGAGACAGCTGCTAATGTTTGTAACAGTCCGATTTTACCGATTTTGAAGAAAACACCAATCGATGGTGCCCCAGATTATAAAAATACATATCGTTTTGTAATTGACCTCCGAGAGGTCAACAAAATTGTGGTCCCACAATACCCAGTGGTACCCGATATTACTGTAATTCTGACAATGATTCCCCCTACGGCTCAGTATTTTTCAGTAATCGATCTAAAGAATGCTTTCTTTAGCATTCCAATTCACCCTGATAGCAGATATGTCTTTGGATTCTCATTAGCTGGCCGAAGTTTTAGATTTACTCGCGCACCTCAAGGCTATACAGAGAGTCCTAGCATTTACAGCCAAGCCTTGAAAGCAGTCCTCGATGAATTAATTGTGCCAGCGGGGAACCCGATCATCCAGTATGTGGATGACATTTTGGTGGCCTACGACACGAAGGAAGGGTGCAAAGAGGCCACGGTTAAATTGTTAAAACATTTGTCTGAAAAGGGTAATAAAGTGTCCCTTTCTAAATTCCAGTATTGTCGACAGGAAGTGACCTACCTTGGCCACTTACTGTCGAAAGCGGGGAGACGATTGACTCCAGAGCGAATATCTGTGATAACTAACATGTCTGTACCTCGTACTCAACGTGATGTTCGTGCTTTTCTTGGCATAACCTCTTACTGTCGCCAGTGGATTCCTAACTACTCACTCCTCTCTAAACCCTTGTTGTATTTGACGACCAAAGATGCGCATGAACCCCTACCCTGGACGGATGAATGTCAAGAAGCCTTTGATTCTTTAAAGTCTGCTCTTTGTTCTGCACCTGTCTTGGGTACTCCAGATTACCGGAAGCCTTTTTCACTTTATGTGCACGAGGTGGACGGTTGTTCGCTTTCAGTGTTAACACAGGGTTTTGGTGGAAAGCAAAGACCCTGTGCATTCTTTTCATCAGTCTTGGATATTGTTGCCCGAGCCCTCCCGAGTTGCCTGAGGGCCACTGCTGCAGTAGCGATGGCCATCCGGCAATCAGAGGGAATAGTCCTGAATACAGACCTCACAGTCATGGTACCGCATGCTGTGGATATCCTTTTGAATAGAACCAAGACCCAGCACCTTACGAGTGCTAGATAGACAGGGTATGAGCTAACTTTGTTTGCACCCCATATCACGATCAAAAGATGTGCCACTCTGAACCCAGTCACATTACTGCCTCTCCCTTCGAATGATGAAAAGGACGATGTCCATGACTGTATATTTAGAACAGAAGAGGAAACGAAGGGACGCGTAGATCTCACTGACACCCCTTTATCTGAACCCCAAGGGGAGTTGTATGTGGATGGCTCTTGTTTTAAGTTACCAGATGGCACTGCAACAGCTGCCTATGCTGTTACGACATTAAAGACTGTGGTGGAAACTGCAAGGATTTCTCATCACTCGGCCCATGCAGCTGAACTAACAGCCTTGTTAAGAGCATGCGAATTGAGTGAAGGGCTGAGGGTGAACATTTTTACGGATAGCCAGTATGCTTTTGGCGTCGCCCATAGTTTTGGGAGGCTGTGGAGGGAGAGGGGTTTCTTTACCACACATAGTCAGAAAATTCAACATGGCCCCTTAATTGACCGATTGTTATTTGCTTTAACATTACCAGAGAAAGTGGCCATCATCAAGTGTAGCGCCCATAAGAAAGTCGTTGATTCCACTGGAAAGGGAAACGCTTTTGCTGATTCAGTAGCGAAAGAAACAGCCCAGACTAGAATGAACCCCATGTTCGATAGCACATCGGCCCGGTGGGTAGCAGAAACATCCCTGTTTGACAATACTATTGAAAGTATGAGAGAACTACAGAAGGAAGCAACAATAGATGAAGTACAGAAATGGGAACAGGAAGTAGGAAAACTAGATAAGAATGATTGTTGGATAGACCTATCAGAGAAGCAGCGATGGTTACTGCCCAATGCATTGGTATATGCTGTAGTGACAATGGCCCATGGTCCGGCCCACATAGGCGCGAAAGGCATTTGTGCTGTGTTAGATCCAGTATGGAACAACCCAAACATTCCCAAAACTGCAGCACATATAGTGAAATACTGCCCGGTGTGTTTGCGCCATAATCCTGGAGGTAGAGAATCTGTTTTGAGTGGAAATTTTGCCCCACCGTCCTTGCCTTTTGAGGTAATACAAATTGATTACATACAGATGGAAAGAGTGAATAATCTAAAGTATGTATTAGTGGTGGTATGTGCTTTTAGTAAATGGGTTGAAGCCTACCCCACCAAGGAAGCCACTGCAGTTGCAACTGCCAAAGCCCTGGTTAAAGAGTACTTGCCCCGATATTGGTTGCCCCGTGTCATCTGGTCCGACAACGGGCCTCATTTTAATGCTCTGCTAGTACAGAGTGTTTGTGAAGGACTGCAAATAAAACAAAAGTTCCATGCCGCTAGACATCCCGAGTCGGCTGGACTGGTTGAAAAATATAATGGCACCCTGAAATAAAAAATGGCTAAAATCTGTGAGAGTACTGGATTAAATTGGCCCGATGCACTCCCATTGGCACTGCTGTCCCTGAGAACAACCCCTCACACTAGAACTGGATTGTCCCCTTATGAGGTGATCTTTGGCGGCCCCGCCAATGTGTGGGTAGTCCCCAGACCCCGATCCTTTAGGGATATTGATTACCCTTTGATGACAGACTATCTGTACGCTTTGACTAAAGATTTGCGTTGTATCCATCAACAGGTATCAGACACATTGCAGCCACTACCGGAGGGTCCTGGACATCGATTGGAACCTGGCCAGTGGGTAATGGTGAAGAATTACCAACGGAAATCGAGTCTGGAGCCAAGGTGGTCAGAGCCCTACCAGATCCTCTTGGTAACCAGAACAGCAGTGAAAGTGCATGGAAGAAAACACTGGATCCATGTCACTCATCTGAAACGTCTGCCGCTGCCTCTGCCATCTGATCTACGGAACCGAGAAGGAGTTCCGAGCCAGGAAGGAGAGCTGAATCAAAGCTTTGTGCCCTTTTCAGATGCCCAAGAAATCGGGCAACCGAGTGAGGTGTTGCCCACCGTTGAAAGTGCGACAACTCAATCAGTGGAAGCTGTCATTTCCAGGGCACCAAAGGTTTTGAATGCATCAGATGCCCTTGCAACAGAATTGTTTTCCGACCAGGAGCAACCTGGCCGTTGTAAATACGACCTGCGGCCCCGAAAACAGCGCAGTACTCCAGCTTCCAATGGTAGGAGCTAGACAGAGACTTGAGTTAAGGAACATCGGATAGAATTACTGGGGTACTGAGCGAGACACTGGACTGAATCCGTTGAGAGCTTGGAACATTGTGTTAAATAGCTCTGTTCAGAAAGAAAGACTGAGTTAAGGGCCGCTGTCGTATTATTGGGATACAAAAGCTTGTTCTTTTTGATGAACGATAAGAGTGTGAGGCTCTAACGGACACAGGGAGAAGATCCCTCAGTGGAAAGAAGAACCCTCTGGTGGTGTGCGTGCTTTGTGGATACAAAGATTAGTTTTGGACTTTTAGAGAGGATCCGAGTTAGACTTTGGACTTATAGAGAGCATGTTTCCTTTTGCCCGATTTGTCATGGAGGATGAACGACCAATTGCCCCTCGACAGCATATTGATAATACACATTTGTTTTCCGGATGACCCACCAGAGTGAAGGTGGCATTCGTTGCTTTTATTGTTGTGATCACGGTAATTTTAATGTGTGTATTTGTGTATTTAGAATTCCAGCACCCTGTACAGACACTGCTAGGAACTACCCCTGCCCCGGAAGAACATCTCTTTTATTCCTTACCTCCACATAAGGCTAGGCACAGAGAAACTTATGCAAAAAATGTTTTCATCAAAATGTTACATCAGACCCATAGCACTACTAACAAGACGAATTGTTGGGTCTGTGGGTTACTCCTGTCAGTGATGCATCAGCATGAATTATTCATTTCCCTACCCTTGTCCCATTTAGCTAGCTGTGTAGCCTGGTTCCAATTATTGTCACTGATGTATTCTCACTATGTAGCAGAACCTAAAATATATACCGAAAAAGACTGAGGCCATTCTGAAATATATAGAGCAGCACCAAGGATTTGATGCCGAAGGAAATGGAGGAGAGGGATCCTTGGACCCAAATGCTTGTACGAATGTATACACTGATTATAAAAATGCTACCTGGTTACAAGACGAAATGCAGGATTTTGAACTTTTCAACTCCACCATGTATTTTCAGCATTTTAAGGAACGAAACATCACAAATGACAAAGCCTTGCCAATTCCCATTATAAATACTACTTCCCCTTTTTGCATACAGGGACGAGGTCATGTTAAGGTAGGGAGCAGTAAATGTAATTACACTTACACCTTGCAGACATATAGTACTCCCCCTGTGATCACTCCCCCTAATGTATATTTTGTGTGCGGTGAAAACGCAAATACTTGGCTTCCCCGGGGATGGGCAGGGCGGTGTTACCTCTCATTCCTCTACCCCCCAGTTTATATTGCCCCATCTGACTATCATAAGACACATCAGCTGGTTCGGAGAGAGATAGCATCTAACCGGAGCATTAGGAGTTTCGATACTGATAGTACTGATCAGACTGACACCTCCTTGCAACAGTTTGAGGATTTTGCCAAAGGTCTCACCCCTTTTTGGGGACCGATTTTCAATAGCCGTAGTATAAGACGCCTGTCAAGGATAGTGGAAAATGTGGTACAGACCACAACTGGGATTCTGACCAACATTACTGTTGAGCTTCAGGCTACGAGGCTTGTTTCGCTCCAGAACCGAATGGTTCTTGACGTAATCTTAGCAGATAGGGGTGGAGCCTGCCGCGTGATCGGCAGCTCTTGTTGTGTTTTCATTCCTGACTCGGCCCCTACCATACGTCTTGCAATTCAGAAACTACACCGGTTAGCCAGTGAAGCACATGTCGAAAATGGTACCTGGTCCCTTAGTGGATGGTTCTGGGGTCTTTTATCTACCTGGGGTTGGAAGATATTCATGATACTTGCTGGAGCCTTTGGAGTCATATTTACTTGTTGCCTATGTCTCCATTGTGGCCCGGCTTGCTGTTCTTTCTGTGCAGCTAGAATAACGTCTGCCTTGAACATCTCCCGACAGGCCAAAGTCGACAAACAAATGATTCAGAAGGAGGTCTCAGATCTTATGCAAATCGATGAAGGAGTGTTTGTAGAATAAATCTAGTTATATTGGCTATAGTAGGCCTAATATATACAATATAACCTTATAACCGCACAATAGCATTGCATCATTCTTATTGTATTATTGTAGTTAGAAACAATTCACTCTGGTACTACTTAAACCTATTGGTATGACCGGAGCCATCTTGTTTCGTTTAGTTTCTCTCGGGTTACGTACTGTTTCCCTGAAATCACGTGATCAAGCTTTCTGCATGAAACCACGATGTCAGACTTAGCCGCCTGCTCCAGTCGTTAGTTTGTAGCTCAGGGAAACCCAAGGTCACACCTGCCCCTCTTGTGGGATGCGCACATTCTAGCAGACCCTGTTCCTGCACTCCCCGAGCTACAGATAGAAAGGGAGGCACCTTACTGACCTGCCCCCGGAATAGCTTAGGCCTAGCTACTAGCAATCAACTGTGCCTTATATGGGTCTTCCTGCTGGCTCACTGACAAGTTGTATCTTTCCTAGTAAGGTGGCATCGTGCTATGTGTGAAACGTATATATGCTTTGTACCACTTGTGTGTAGTCAGTCTCCTCTGCGCACCTCTGAGGGTCGTGTAGACTGAGGCTCCCCTGTCAGGGCTTGTATTTGCAGAATAAACGATTGAACCTTCTCCATTGCCGACTGACTTATTATTCATGAATAAGGTATATGGGCTATTGGTGAGTATGGTCCATTAGTATAATATTTTGGTTCCTTCAAAGCCATCTCTGCCCATTCTGGTCAGCCTATTGTAAGCTCCTGGGAGGAATATCATACCTCATTCACAGCTCATTCAACGCCGAGCACAGGCTGGGACAAGTTTGGAGAGCTAATAAAGATTAGTCACTTGAAAGCTCAGGGAGGTCAAGGGTAACTTCGCAAAACTTACTTTCCCTCAATATAAGTTTTCACCATTGAATTGGGTTTTGATAACTATTTAAAAATAGTAGTTCAATTAATTTTCTAGCTGATCCCTTCCCCAAGTTAAAATTCTTAGTATTTTAATCTGCACTCTATTTATCTACCTAGGACAGCCAGAATTTCAACAGTGAAAATAGGTTTTTAGGCATTGTCACTGTATGGATATGTTAATTTCCTACATGTTTATTTACACTCAAGCTTATGAGTTGTGAGGCCTACTTAGGGGTGACTTACTAATATTGAAAATGGAGGTTTTTACCTGTTAAAAAGGATTATAGTAGTAGGGTGCTCAACAGGTGTCATACTGCAGCAGCCAGGCAACAACGGTAGGCCTAAAGTAATTTTTCCTTTTCATATTATTGGGTGGCACAAAAAGTACTGCAGCTCACAAGTGACCTTTAGCGTTTGATACCCTGGGTGTATTTCTGCACTGTATACTATGGCCTTATAGAAAAAAGTAAATAAAGCAATCATGGATTAGTTAATTTCCACATTTTATGGGTCAAAGCACATAAACAATTGACATATTATACATTACATTACTGATAGTTACAAATATGTGATTTTTCCAGAATCAACGAACTATTGTAATGAAAATCGGAGCTGGATTACAATGTGTATGTCTATTTGAAGGTTTGACACCTATGCACAAGATAATAGTTAATGTGAAGCAAGTGCTGGCATGTAACACAACAATTAACCAAAACACAGGCAGGTAAAAATGTCAGTAAACTCTCAAAGAAAGAGGTTAGCCCTCAGAATAGATAGCCAATGACACCACTTTGACAAATTACATTACTGTTGGTTTCATGGCAGTAAAAACGGCATAATCTACAGGAACAATGAGATGATATATATATGACATTAACAGCTTCATTATTAATGTGATCCCTGAGCACACCTACATCATCAGCGGTGACTGGTTATATACCAATATCATTTGTATAATTAAGGACATGGTAGTTCCCCCAGGCCCAGAAACGTTTTCACAAGGTTATGTCTGTGCATCCATTTGCAACATGGCACAGTGAGATAAAATCATAATGTCACAGTTGAATCAAAAGGAATGTGAAACCCTGTATCTGCGCCAAACTACTGCACAAATGGAATGAAACTTCGAAATTCAAATTTGTAACTGAGTATGGGTAGAGATTGCCTTTTGATTAGAGTCAGTTTTTAATAGCCTGCAACAGATTATATCTGCCAACCTGACCTATCACATAATCACTTAACAGTCCCACACCTATCTTGCTTCACTCTCAGAGCCCAGGCTTCAAGGCCAATAACAACAAGGAATCATTTGATACAGGATCTATAAGAATTATATAATAGATTCTAACACAAGAACGCTATCCATGTTGAGATTATACCAACCAAGAGCTCTGAAGTGAAAAGAGAGCGCTGCACAAGACTCCACAAATAACCATCCACAAAGCCAATACTCCTTGTTTTTTATAATGCAAGAGCAAAGCTATTGACTTTGCCAGAGCTTGTTTGTAAAGCATAGTGAAAAATATGGAAAATCAAAAAGGCTGGCAGTGCTTCACATACAGGTGGACCAGTGGCCATCTTAGAATAGTTTGTTTTTATGAGAAAAATGTGTCCCTAGATGCCCTCTGATGTGTCACAAAACATGAGCACACAAGTGGCCAATATGAAACTGTTTTTTTGATAGTAGAATATTCCATGATGTCTGGTAGTGTATGCATCATAGCATCACAATGCTTGCATGTACTTCATAATGTACAGATGGCTATTTTGGCTTTTTTTTGCAATGTTAATTTACTGTTTGTGGAAATCCAATGGCCCTTTTCCAACGATAAAATTAATTATAAAAAAATAAGCATTGGGCTTGGCTTGGGCGCCTGCTAGATGACAACCCTTTGTTCGAATCTTGGACCCCATTCCAGGCTAGACAAGCGGATTCAGCCTGGCTCGTTTGATAGTGGGCAGGAGTGGCTCAGTTTCAGTGAGCAGCCGGGTAAGTGTTTTCGTGACATTTAACGTCTTCTTTTAGCACTTTCACTGACATGGTCTGGGCTGCTGCTCGCTGTGCCCCGTGCTTCAGGGTGATCCTGCCCATTCTGCTTGAAGACAAGAGTGACACACATCAGACTCTCCTCTCTTCACACAATTGCTGGGCTTCATTCTGGCTACAAATCCAATTTCAACATGAGGAACTGTTTTTTACAAATCTATTTGCTTGCTTTGCACTTCTTTTGTCCTTTCATGTTTTTCCAAGCACAGTTACATATTTTGGACTAGCTCTTGCCGCATGGTGTTTGAGGTGATTTTTTTCATACTTTTAACAATCACTTTTTAATCTTTTATTTCTTATTGTCAGCATGCTCTTTCATGGAACGGATTAGACTGTGTCACAACCCATCTCTTCCACTAACATGTTTTCCAGGACATCCAACCTGCCTCATGAAAGTGATCCTAATTTTAATATGGCAGAGAATGGTGGCACAATGTTTTCTATACCAAAACCTACATTGCAGCACTCTAATCCTCCCCCCTCGTAAAGACGGTAAGGGTGACAGCAACAAACGACTGAAGAAGCCAATTTCACCCTCTAAATCTCCTCCATCGCTCACTCTGGAGGATTTAATGGAGGAAATTAAACTACGGAACCCCTATATTGTGGACACTAACACCTCTCTTCAATGATTAGAGGATTGTTAGTTTTGGATCTTGGGGTTAGAATCGATGATGCACAAAACGTTTCCACAAAAATCCTGCAAATGGGCAAGGAGATCGACAATTTTAAAGAAAGTAGAAGATTTAGAAAATCGTACCCAATGCTACAATCTCATAATTTACAGCGTCTCAGATGGTGCTGAGGGAGGTGACATGAACTTGTTTTTGGATATCACCATACCAAATCTTGATAATGTATCTGATGGTACCCTTCTCAACAAAATACAAATAATAGTGGAGGGTCAAAAACTATGAATTTCACAAGAAACGACTATGTGAGGGAACTAGTGGCAATAGTCCACTAGACAGGGTACATCATTCGTGGTTTTTGAAAAATACCCATCAGTAGCTCTTCCTTGGTGCCCTTTTCATCATATGGGTTCCTTCTAACCATGAAGGATGGTATTTTGGTTTGGTCAGAACTGACAGCATAAGGACCAGTGATGGTATGGCTGGGTCGCAGGGGGCTACTGAAAAGCAGTGCGAGGGGATATGTGATAAAGTGCAAAAAGTGCAGGGTAGTGGTATGTAAAATTAGATAGCTCTGGGGAAAAATATTTATTGCAGACCTCAGAGTTTCTAAGAATTAAAAAGAGCGAAATTGGTAGTTTCAGCTAATAGCTACCAACAGGTTGGTCGACATGTTTCAGCAGGATTTCGGATCACAGAGGTATCCACTGCATTCCTCAGGACCTGTGTCGCTACTGCTAGTGTGGTGTGAGAAATATAAAAAGGGAAAGGTATCACCTGGGTATTAGTGAAGAATCATTCTCCCAGCATGTTGTGCAGGAGAGTACTGCCTCACCTCACCTGGCAAACAGCTCAGGTAATTGAAGCACCGCTCTGTCCGTCGGTACTTCCAGCGTCCCTCTGGCTTTTATATTTCTCACACCACACTAGCAGTAGCGACACAGGTCCTGAGGAATGCAGTGGATACCTCTGTGATCCGAAATCCTGCTGAAACATGTCGACCAACCTGTTGGTAGCTATTAGCTGAAACTACCAATTTCGCTCTTTTTAATTCTTAGAAACTCTGAGGTCTGCAATAAATATTTTTCCCCAGAGCTATCTAATTTTACATACCACTACCCTGCACTTTTTGCACTTTATCACATATCCCCTCGCACTGCTTTTCAGTAGCCCCCTGCGACCCAGCCATACCATCACTGGTCCTTATGCTGTCAGTTCTGACCAAACCAAAATACCATCCTTCATGGTTAGAAGGAACCCATATGATGAAAAGGGCGCCAAGGAAGAGCTACTGATGGGTTTTTTTCAAAAACCACGAATGATGTACCCTGTCTAGTGGACTATTGCCACTAGTTCCCTCACATAGTCGTTTCTTGTGAAATTCATAGTTTTTGACCCTCCACTATTATTTGTATTTTGTTCAGTTACCCCCGGGGAGTATAGTGTTGAGTGGTCATTAAAAATAATCCCTGAGACCCAAAACTACTCTTATTTAATTAACCCTTCTCAACACCCAAAGAGCTCACCATCTTGGCCCTCAACTTCCCTCTTCTGTTTTGGTGTCCAAACTCAGAGGCATTTTTATTTTCTTCTTACAATTTACTGATCTCATGAAGGTCCTCTGTGCCTCCAAGCACTGGAATGGAATGTTGAGGTCTGAACAAAAGGTTATCTTCTCTCAGTATGTAGCATGAGTTACTGCTACTAGATGAAAGGAATTTCTTGACTTACGTCTTTCTCTGCGAGTTATGAATGCAAGATTTGACCTTAGCCACCCTTCTTTTCAAGGTTGCAGAAAAGGACAAAACTTTAACTTTGGAATATCCTGCTCAACTTAGAGGCTGTATTCAGCTGCATACATGCAATGCAATGTGCACTAGTTACACTAGATTGATCCAATGTTGTTCACACATGTTTATATGCTTGTTGCATAGTTATAAAAATGTCCCTTTGTGCCGTTTATGTCTCTTCTGTTCTTCAGTTACCTTTTTTCTCTGTTAATATGTATCCTCTGCTTTTTTTACAGGTTGTGTGTCTGTCATGTCAGAGCGATTTCCCTGATTGTGTTCCCATATCACTTGCTGTGGCTTATTACTTTGTTGTCCTCCATCCTATTGGATTTTGCCACCGCTTCAGTGTTATTTATTCATGAGGTGAGTCTCCATTCTATTTTTTTCTGTAGTCCCACTCTATATGGTTCCTTTTTCTTCCTCTGTTGTTAGTAATATCCATGTAAGGTGTATTAACTTTTTTTTATCCTCGCTGCTTTCTTTTCAAGGGTTTCAGTATCTCTCTTCCTTTCCCTTCTTCTTCCGGAGTGGTCTCTCCACATGGTGCTCTGTACTCCCCTTTTTCAAATCTATCTGTTTTTTTGCTTTCTCTCTTATGGTTCAAGTTCTTTGACTTCTCAAAAAAACCTTCTTTCTTCATCATTTAGGGTCCTCCATTGTACCCCGGTTTGTGTTTTTTTGCTTTCTGTTCATTCCCCCTCTCCAACCATTTTTTATCTATAATATCGGCTCATTCTGGTGTGATGCACTTGTGTTTCAAATATCTTTTTCTGTTGTATCTAGATTATGTCTGAAGGCACTGTTCCATAACTTAGTCTCCTTTATTTTTTAAGAATGCTCTTAGAATTCTTTCATGGAATGTCAAAGGTTTTAAGAGTCTGGTCTAAAGACAGAGAGTTCATACTCATCTCTCAAAATTAAAATGTCAAATGGCTTTCTCACAGGAGATGTTCCTTTCTCTAAAGAACGCTGCCTTCTTGAGAAAAGGATAGGTGGGTCTTGTTTATTGCTCCCCAGCTTCCCAAAATAAGAATGGAGTTATTAGCCGTTTTCATTAAAAAAAAATGAACAGTTAATATCATTAAACAGGATTGTGAGGATGCTGGGCAATTGTATTTAGATACTAAGCTGAATGGAGCCTACTATGCCTTCCTTAACATTTATGGCCCAACTGGAGTGGACATTCAATATTTAGAATATATGTCAGCTCGATTGATTGCCAGGTCTACTACCAATCTCATTGCAGGTAGGGACTGCAATACATTGTTAGAAACCATTCTTAATAGAAGTTCAACATTTAGGTATATCCCCAACAAAATGCAACAGGCTTCTCAATGCATGTTCTCTAACAGGGCTGTTGCTGATGTTTGGCGCATTTATAACCCAAATTTAATAGAATACTATTTTTTAATCCTAATCTCACCATTCAAGATCTTCTACAGATGATATCTTTCTGAATAAAAAACTAACACCGAATAATGCTGAGATTGATGACATTTTGATCTTTGATTATGCCCCAGTCATTATCGATCTGGACACTCGTCATGTTCAACTTTGTACCAATAAATGGCATTTTAATATTTATTTATTGCATGACTTGGACTTTGTTAAGGGTTTCCAACATTTCATAACCAACTTTTTTCATATTAATATTACCGCAGACTCTCAATTTTCACTTAATTTGGGTTTCATTTAAAGCTACTGCAAGGGGGTACATTATACATTATTTTGTACTCAAATTTGTCACACGAAATAAAAAGATTGGAACATAAGTATTACTCTAGTAATCATAAAGATACCTGTCTAGCTTCACTCAAACAAAGTTATTTTTCAACAAAACCTCCATTTAACATGCTTGTGGTACTATACACTCAAATTAACGCTCAATATTATGAAGGTTCTAAAAAAAAAAGGTCAAATACTTGCCAACTACTTAGAAGTCAAGGAACCAAAAGCTGAAATAGAGCTCATTCATGATAATGATAGTATCACATGATTTAAAGATTGTGATATTTTAAACCATTTTACTGAAAGTTATTCTCAACTCTATGCAGATGATTCTTCATGTGAGGTGAGGTTGCACTAGATGCATTTTTTAACACCTACCTAAAAGGACTTATCTAGCAAAGAGATTCTAAGTGCAATTTTTAAACTTCCCAAAGACAGGACACCCGGTCCCAGTGGCTCCACTGTTGCATTTTACTCCAAATGTCCTAATTTATTAGTATCTAGGCTTTTAACATTATTTCATAATTTTCTCCCAATTAATGGTTCAGTTGTATCTTTTTCATAGGCCATGACCTATCTTATCCTGAAAAAAGAAAAAGATCTCTCAGAATGAAAAATTACAGACCAGCCTTCATTATGAATACTAATTGCAAGATATTTGCTAAAACTTTAGCTCTCTATCATTGTTTTTATTCAACATCTTGTTGGCCCGAACAAACAAGTTTTGTTAAAAGTGGTAACATTTCTAACAACTGTAGACCTTTCTAAAATATGCTCCATGGCACTTCCAGATATGATATTGCTCTTGCCGCTGTCTCCTTGGATGCTGAAAAAGCCTTTTGTTGAGTAAATTGGGAATTTGTTTAAAACCTTAAGATGGCTTGGTCCTAAATTCCTACCATTTGTTAGTCTATTGTATAATTCCCCCACCACTTACTTTTTTTTCCAAAGGCTTGCAATCTTGTTATTTCCCTCTTAAAAGAGGCACGAGACACGGATGCCCCTTATCCCTACTGCTCGTCATACTACCTATAGAACCGTTTTTAGAATCAATCTGTAGATCTACCACAATTTCCAGTAATCAAGCAAAGCATTTGGAAGTAAAATTCATAGCATATGCTGATAAAATGTTATTATGTATTTCCAACTCCCCTTCCTCTATTCCTGTTTTTCTTGTTCTGCTTTCCACCTAATCTTCAGTATCTGGATACAAAATCAATATTGATAAGTCAGAGGTATTGTCTTTTGATGAATTGTGTCTCAAACATATGTTCAAAAACTCTGGCATTCTCGCAAAAAAATAAATGATATTATTAAATTCCTCTGCATTACTTATGCCCCACAATTAAAGAAAACATCCTTTAGAACTTTGAGAATTTGAAAACTAAAATGAACTCCTTATCCGATTTGTGATCCCCTCTTTTTCTCACTTGGTGAGGCAGATTAGATTTAAAAATAATTATGATGCTTCCTATTATCAATTTTTATCTATCTATGCTCTCTTTTAAAGTTCAACAAATCTTTTTTTGATTCCTAAATAGCATAGGGCCTAGATTCTTATGGAATAAAAAAAAGCTTGCAGTTGTTTTTTTAGACTGCAAAAATCCAAAAACAGTGGTAATAATTTTCCAAATTTTCCTCAATACCACAGATTCACCGGTAAATAAATATGGACCTCTCTAGTGTCTCCTTCCCCTATAAATCCCCCCATTTGGCACACTCTTGAACTTTCCCTAATCTTACCTTTTTCCTTCATAGAGTAGGTGTTAATTACCCCAACCCCAAATCTCTTTCCTCTCCCATATTAGACTACAATAGCAAATGGAACTCACCTTCCTATCTTGCACCCACTCAGCTCAACACTTGTTATTACTTTCCCATCTGTGGTATAATGACATTGTTACCATTGTTCAAAAGGTACCAAATGGCCATGTTGGATTTCAAGAGGTATCACTAACTTTCTCATTTATTGTCTAATAATAATTGTGTGTTCCTTGAAGAATTTCTTTCCACCTTCAATAGACCCAGTTCCTTCTGACATAAATATACCCAGTTATTGGAAATCCTTTGGCTCAAAATCATAGGCTCTTCATTAATCACTTATAATAATCTAGTAGCTCCCGTTCAACCCTTTGATTTCTCTATTGAGACCAAAGCATCTTTACTATATAAAAAACGTAGTGAATCTGAACACCCCAAATCCCGTTCCGCTAGTATTACCCAAACATTACTTTTCTTTTATAAGAGACTATTTTTTATTCCGTCTTCATTTTTTAATATGAAAGTATCTGATACTGATAAATGTTGCAAGTGAGATTGAAGCGGGTAACTTCAAGTTCGAGCGCGCCGCATTTGCCAGAACGGCGAATATCAAAAGTTTATCAATCATTTCACATTTTAATCCTTTTATTTTGTATTCAAATTGTATCCTCAGTTGTGCTTGTTACAGGGTAGACCGTAGAAAGTGGCACTGCTTCTACACGGCAGCTGTGTTAAAAACTACTTACTGTCGCATGCTTGTACTTTCAAACAAATCTTTAGTGATTCTGCTGGTTCCCAATGCATTTCGGGCTTATAATGTAGCCCTTCTTCAGGGGGATCACTACAAATTTAAACAAACATCACTGTTACCTATGAACATGTCCCAACTGTGTTGTACACATAGTCTTGTTACCCATAGCGATAAACATTTTCCAATAGACATTTTCCCTCTATGCGCTTAAAAAAGCGCAAAAACCTTTAACCAAAGTCACATAGATGTTATCCTGTTATAATAATACTGCAAGTGTGGGAAATTCAGTTGTTTCATACCTTCAAACATTGTAAACATGGACTAAATCGATAATGAGTTAAAAAGCAAAGAGGAGTGCACTTGACCTCGCATGTTGTTTTCATATCCTTGTCCTAAATCAAGTTGCACCCAAGATTACCGAGGACAAAACCTACAGAAAGAACCATTACCCATCTACTAGACCCAACTCGTGGATACTTTCGAACTGTTACAATGTTGCTATACCTCATTACAGACTTATTTCTATGTGTGTTTCCATCTATAACGTTCTGATTGACATGTATTACACAATCCAGGGAGGGCGGGGTACACGAATGTACTATCTTTAAACCAAGGTTACAGTATGATTACAATGTTGCATACGTTTTGAAGAAAGTGGAGGGAGAATCGGGGTTGTATACATGGCATTATGGGACCCGTAGTATAAGGGTGTTTCCATCTACCGTTTCATTGGTCACAAATAATAGGGCAGAGTCCCGAGGAACACCTATTAATGACGAGCATGTTAGAAAGTAGCGTAAGAACTCATTTTTAGAAACTAAAGGCTGCTCGGACCTCGTTTGAAGGTATGAAACAACTGAATTTCCAACACTTGCAGTATTATTATAACAGGATAACATCTATGTGACTTTGGTTAAAGGTTTTTGCGCTTTTTTAAGCGCATAGAGGGAAAATGTCTATTGGAAAATGTTTATCGCTATGGGTAACAAGACTATGTGTACAACGCAGTTGGGACATGTTCATACGTAACAGTGATGTTTGTTTAAATTTGTAGTGATCCCCCTGAACAAGGGCTACATTATAAGCCCGAAATGCATTGGGAACCAGCAGAATCACTAAAGATTTGTTTGAAAGTACAAGCATGCGACAGTAAGAAGTTTTTAACACAGCTGCCGTGTAGAAGCAGTGTCACTTTCTACGGTCTACCCTGTAACAAGCACAACTGAGGATACAATTTGAATACAAAATAAAAGGATTAAAATGTGAAATGATTGATGAACTTTTGATATACGCCGTTCCGGCAAATGCGGCGCGCTCAAACTTGAAGTTACCCGCTTCAATCTCACTTGCATCTATTCACCATGTGGTTCCAGGACAGACCGCTATCGAGCGCACGCCAAACATTGTAAACATGGACTAAATCGATAATGAGTTAAAAAGCAAAGAGGAGTGCACTTGACCTCGCACGTTGTACTGATAAATGTTGGCCATGCAATACTGATGGTGAGGATTTTATGCCTATGCTATTTTACAGTCCTAAAGTTTCTAAATTTTGGAAACAGGTCTGGTATAAACTGTCTGAAATATGTAATATTAGTGTATCATTTGACATTGTACATTTATTTTCTTGGTTGTTGCTCTCATATCTGGTCTACCAATGTAACCACAGACAGATTTGTGGATCTTCTCCTGGCCATTGCATTTCAGAATATAACTTCAAAAGACCCTCAACAATATTACCTATCTAGAATGGTGGAATTTGATTGTAACTACAGGCAGACTTGTGGATCTTCTGGCCATTGCATTTCAGAATATAACTTCAAAAGACCCTCAACAATATTACCTATCTAGAATGGTGGAATTTGATTTGCCATAGCGACAGGTTTGATACCGCTTATTCGTCATCCATACATATGACTATTTAGAGAGACTAATTATGGTACATTTGAAAATGTAGCTATAAATAGTATAGCACAGGATGTTTTCAAGCCTCCATGAATAATTCTAATTTTCCTCCTACTTTCTGTTAAGTTCTTTTTTCAATACTTTACTTTTTAAAAACTTTATACTGCACTAAATTATGGCATGTGGTTTCTTTTTTGCACATGGTTGGAAAACTGTCCTGTTAAAATTCCAGAAATGTTGTTTATTATATATAGCTTTTCCATTTATCCTGTGTTTGTTCGGAGTGACGCATGCATATTTTCCTATTTGATCCTGTATATGGATCTGTAGCCCACATAGAAAGAGGAAACTTCAGCAGGGGATGGTTTGCACAAAATAATCCTGATTACAACGCAGGCACCCTTGCACCATAGCAAGAATGTAGCTTATTATGTTAAATACGGCACATTCCTACCCTTTCGCCATTCGCAGCCGGCATGACTCGCAGGTGGGAGGTCAGGGGTAGTACGGGGAGGGAGGGATCAAGCGGGGTGGTCGTGCGGGGAGGACACGCGGGGGGTTTAATATATTAATAAATATTTTAACACCTTTTCCAGCGGCCGGGTCCCGCGTCTTTTCTGCTCCTGCTCTCCTGCCACAGGAAGCAGAAGCAGGCAGCCAGGCTCCCTCTCGTAACCCAATCACAATGCTGCAAGCAGCGTTGTGATTGGTCGGGCCGCCGCCCAGCCAAGGGCTTATGGGGAGGCCATTTATCCATGTAGATTGCATTGCAGCCTGTATGGAGAAAGACAGAGTGCGCATGACTGGTTTGGGCGGCCCCAGGGGACCGACCAAACAGTCTTTTGTGCACTTGGGAGTGGGCAGGCAAACCACTTCTCCCCTGCCCTGCTTGCAAAGCAATCCCTCACACCCGCCCGCAACCAAACATAAAATGGTAATAACGGAAAGTTATTACCATTTTATGTTTCTGGTTCTCGCACTGTGAGAAAGCAGTGGGGCAGTCACCCTAGTGGAGGAGCCGCCCCTGCCTTTCCCTGTCATGCAGTGCAGCAAGTGGCTTGCTGTGCTGCATCACATATTGATAAATAAGTCTGTTCAAGTTTTCCTAGAAGTTTAAAGGACTACAAGATTGAAAGAAAGGCCCCGAGTGCCAGGCAGTCATGAGGTGCTACAAGTAACTAGACTGCAGTCTATATAAAAGATATGTCGCATGGCACTGGAGTGCAGCAGTGATGGAGAGCTAACATCAAGAACCAAATACTTACCAGGGTTAGGCTATTAGCTGTTTTGGCGGTGCGTTTGTTTCTGGGACTGAGGAAGATTCACAAGCCACAACATCTACTGAAGTACAGGAACCGGGGTGACAATTGCAAAAAGATCAATTGATGGACAGATTGCAGAACATGGAGAATGTTTGCATTGTCAGCATTCCATCCAGCATTTGTTTGCTGTAACACTTTTCGCCCTACTTGGGATGGGTATGCCCAGACATGGGTCCCATGCTCACTGTGCCACTGGACTCAAGCTAGCCTGGCTGAAGATGGGTGACATACCCTGAAACTGGTCACAGGATGCTTGTTTCCGGTCCAGGGAGGACCTGGCCTGGCAGTTCGGTCTGGACTGTTCCCATGGGGCACAGGGTCAAGACTGATTTGCATATGGCTGGGTCCAAACTGGGGTAGCGTAGTGGGCAAAAGAACAATGGATTTAACCCTAGATCTTTTGACTGGGGGAGAATGTTTGCATTGTCAGCATTCCGTCCATCATTTGTCTGCTGTAACACTTTTCGCCCTAAGTGGGATGGGTATGCCCAGACGTGGGTCCGTTGCTTACTGTGCCACTGGATTCAAGTTAGCCTGGCTGAAGAAGGGTGACATACCCTGAAACCGGTCCCAGGATGCTTGTTTCCAGTCCAGGGAGGACCTGGCCTGGCAGTTCGGTCTGGATTGTTCCCATGGGGCATAGGGTCAAGACTGATTTGCATATGGCTGGGTCCAAACTGGGGTGGTGTAGTGGGCAAAAGAACAATGGATTTAACCAGATCTTTTGACTGGGGGAGAATGTTTGCATTTTCAGCATTCAGTCCATCATTTGTTTGCTGGAGCAATGGAAACAAGGCCTGTGCCACAATAGAACTGATAGTACTAAAGCCACTGTGTGCCACTGGGAAGCCCGAATTGGAGGGGAAAGAAGAGCTGAAACACCGGAAAGAAATCACCTGATACCGAGCACTGGCATTGCGGATTGTCATCTACACCACTTCCCAAATCTCCAGAATTATCACTGGGGGGGACACCGGGTGGGGAGGAGATCCCCATCAGTACTGGGGAATGGGAATGTGGTGCAATAGGCGCCTTACAAGGTTGATCCTCTGTAGTAGCATATCTTTCCTCCCAAGTGAACATTGAAGCATAGTAAGAATACCCAGTGTAATTTGTTGGTCATGAACCATTCATTTACAAGACTACATTGTATGTGAATGGAAGTAAAATAGTTATTTTAAAAAAACTACTCACTGGTTGAACATTCAGTTATTGACTTGTATTAGTTTGTTTGTTGAGCCATGAGTCCCTAACCCCACAGCATTTCCTTAAGTAGGTCTTGAACTGCTTAACATTGCTTCCTCCAAGGTCATATGCTAAGAGTATACCTGGTGTTCAGGTTTAAGTACAATAGTAAGAAAGTACCTGGTTCTCCCACAAAAGGTACCTACAGGCCTGTATAAGTGTGTAGCTAGTCGACCCTCACTGAAAATATAAATGTGTTTTTATGATGAAAAATAAAAAGGGGGAATGGGTAGGAGAGCGGTAGAGACTGAAGGGAATCGGCGCAGAAGAGATGAGGGTGAGTGGATAAAACACAACAGAGGAGCAGGTGAGGGTTGGCAGAGCTGGTAAGGGGATGAACAACAATGGAAGGGTGGTGGAACAAAGAAACGTAGGCTATGGGGGAAACCTTGTTCAGAACAGAAGGGAGAACAAGGAGCACGGAGGTTGAGTACTGGGTGAGCATGGAGCGTTGATAGAGCAATATACTAATTGGTGGGGGGATACAAAAAGCAACAGAAGAGCAGGAAGGGATAGGAGAGAAAAGGAAGAAGTGAGGGAAAGAAACATTTACAGCTGAATGGAGTCAGAAACATAAAACAAAAGATTCTCATAAAGAATAGAGAGGAAAAACACATGTACTCCCAAGTAGTGCTGAAAGAAAAAGATGATGATTGTAAGAAGTGAAAGGGTACATCTTAACCAGTCAAAAACATTGTAAAATGGAAATGCTCCAGGGCAGGGACAAACTGAACAAGAGGAAGGAAAGCCATTGAATAAGAAGCAAGTTAATTCGATTGGCCAGTTAGTAACCCAATGATAAGCAAAGGGTTTTTCCAAAGTCCACTCTATTTATTTATTTGTTTGAGGAGTTTTATTTAGCGTGAACATGACCAGAATAAGCACAACCGAATAACACGAGAAACATAAGAAGTAAATAAAAATACATAGTAATGATAAAAAAAAGAGTAAACGATATACAATGGGATATGTAAACAAAATTGTAACAATTACCCGGGTAACATAATCATAAATAAGAATACAAAGTAACAGAATATAAAAGATGTAAACAAAACAATATACAGTAGAATAGGTGAATGCTAGGCTCTGAAGTACAGAAGGGAGGGATTTACAGGGTGGGGAGAGTAGCAGCATAATTTTCCCTGAGGTAGTGATGCCCAGGTTACGTAGGGGGTGTGTGGTAAGGGGAACCAGTGGCCTAGTCCTCAGTGAGAGAGGGATTCGTTGAATAGAAGCACTTTTAAGGCATTGCAGAAGAAGGCTGTGGATGGCTTGCATCTGATCTCTGTGGGTAGAGTTCCAAATGTTGGCGGCCATTCCAAATCAGGAATGGTAGTAGGTTTTCTTTTTCTTTAATTTTTGTGGCTTAAGAAGTAAGGAGCTCATGCTTCTTGAGAATCAATTTTCTCTTGATAGGATAAGTATCTGGGACAGTTAGTAGGGGTTTTTGTGTAGCAGCGCTTTGTGGGTCATGCAAGCAATTTTGAAAGGCAACCTGACCTCGAAGGAAAGTATTGGTGTTGTACACAATTGGTGTTTTGAAGACAAAAAACTAAAGCCTTTCGTAGAAAATACCTAAATAATAAGCCTTTATTGCTAGGAAACTGTAGTACTACAAAGGCAATATTAGATTGTCCCATTATTTTCCTATCCGAATTCAGTTTAGTAAGAGAAACAAGGGAGAACATACTGCCCTGTAGCTCTGAGCGCTCTGTTCACTTATCTCTATTTGTTTGGGAGATATATTGTGGTAAGTCTTTTGGTGCATTACAGAGCTGAGTGTGGTTTGCACTCCAGGAGCGCAAATAGCTCATGGGCTCATGGAGCACCTTCAATTTACCCATTGAAGTAACAAAACATATCAATATTTACATAAGTTATACCTCATGCTAGTCTGCTTAAATCATTTAAAACCACACGCTGATGAAACCACTATAGACCCCTTCACTGTGGAAGGGTACGAGTCATTTAAAAAGGCTAAAATGTACGTTTGAAGATTTACTTTCAGATCCACACACATGCAACTGGGAACTCAAAACAAATCATTGTAATGCCACACAAGGTGACCACACAACACTGAGCCCGGTGTGCTATCCTCTCTACAGATAGTCGAGCACTTGAATAAATGAGAAGCTGCAAAAGTCATTCCAGGTTTAAAACATTTTTAAATAGTAGCCAGCTCAGTGCAAGAACACGATGTTCAGTTTGGCAACTAATTAATGCTTAAAAACTTTAAAAAAGAACATATGTTAAAAGTTAATGTCAGACTGGAATGATAACTGTAAACATTGGCAAGTAAATGTTGCATGCACATTTTTTCAATTCCAATAAACTTTGCATAATAAGTAGACTATTTTGCTATGAAATCAAACTAAATGCAATTTAGGATGACTGAGTAGTTTGGTAAAAGTAGGCAAGTCATAATTATAGTATATAAAAGTACAAACACTGCAATAAATAGAAAATAATAAACAACTCATGAAATACAAAATGAAAAAATTAAAATTGTCCCTGCAAAACAAATAACTTGAAATCAGTCGGTTGTGACTACAATAAATCAATACGAATACAAAAGAGGGTAACTAAAAAAACACCAAACGCACGTAAATATGTTGTGAATTAAACATGAATAAAAACCATACAATATTTAAAATGATAGTCATTCACTCTACGCACCTTTTTCCACTGCACCTTCCTCAGTTGGGGGCCCGAGTGGGACTAGAGGAGACTGGACCGTACTCTCTTCCGCCATCTTAAAACCCGACTCTGTTGATGACATGCCACGTTACTTTATCACATGTAATTTAGCATGCAGACTGTATGAAGAAATCTTTCGTTCTTCGATTACATGTTAGCATATGGTAAATATTACATTATCACATGCTACAATTTAGAATGCATAATATACGTTGAAATCTGTTGTTCTTCGATTACATTTTAGCAAATGGTAAATAGCATACACTCGAAACTGGTATTACGAAAACGATGGTATGTATTTATTTCTTTTTACGAAGAAAACCTTGGCCCTGATTCACAAGGAAATTCTGCACTCGGGGTGGAGACTTTGCAGTCGGGGCAGAATCTCTGCACCTGTGGCGGCATTTCTGCAATGGGAAACTGCAGTGCTGAGATCCCGCCTCGACCGTCGAGCCTCCGGCCTGAATGCGGAGGCTCTTTGTGAATCACGGCCCAAGTGTATGTTAAACATTCATCAGTGGCCTGGTAAAGCTGCCATGTGCCCTAATGCAAGCAATGAAACAGGGGTAGCCAAAGACAGTCATAATTAGGGTGCACTGAGCCCCCTACACTCCTTGGCTTCGGTGCCACTGCCCTCGTTGCACCAATGATTTTACAGGCGAATATAAATGTTTTATGTATGTATGTATTACCAGGTTGTGTGTTGCTTGTAGTTCACACATTACATATTTAGGGCCTAATTAGGAGTGGATTTAACAACTAATGGGCGTGGTTACAGGCGCACCAGCCCCAATGTGAATTACAAAATCTGTAGAAATGCTGCAGGACAGAAGCATTTCACTCACACAAAACACTCATAAAATCACTGGGGGGTGAAAGACCAGGGTGAAAAGGAGGGAAAATAAGCAGGGATCAGTGTTTTCCCCCAAAATGTGGGTAATGCTGCCTCTCACACCAAAGTACAAAGACCTATGGTATCGGAACCCAGCTGCAGTGCGGTCTACTGGGTCTGGTGGCCTAGTGGACTAATGTGTCCACAGCAGGGCCCTGTGTTCAACATTACGGTCACAGGTTCAAATCCTGGGGCGTCCACTCAGCCTTTCATCCTTCTGAAGTTGATAAAATGAGTACCATTGAGTTGGGTAACAATAAGCATCTGTTATTCAGCATCAAGATAGCCGTGAGCGAACATGCGCTTTACAAATACACATGTTATGTTTTACATATTGCCCCTACACGTTTAATCAGCCTTGTGATGCCATTCCATAATCCAGGGATACAGAGATTCATTGTCATTTTGCATAGTTCTATAAAAGTTACATTTATTGATTTCAGGGCTACAATGATTTGCAAAATGTGGTTGTGTCATGCTGATCTTTCCCCCATGCTAGACCTTTAAGGACCATGAAGTAGCTGCTACCACTAAGACACCTGTGAGTCAACCAGTAAGGACATCTGCTGGGCCAGCATTGTGACCAGCCCAGGCCTGCCAAGCGTCACGCATCAGGCGTGACGCTAACGCATTTCAGTGTGGTGTTCCCGCATCACCGCACTGAAATGCATTGTCACGCATTTGCACTGACCCCCGGCACTCTGGTGACAGCTTTGAAACCGTCGCCTGGTCACCTGCTGTGTGCTGTGCGCCTGATCCGGGCCGCAGGCAGCACAGACTTACTTGCTATGCAGACTAGCAACAGTTAAAGAAAAGATCTCTGCGTTGGTGCTCTCCTACAAAATTACAAATCTGCCCTGGCTGCTGCCTGAACACCCGGGCGGAATTTGTCCTCAGCTGAGACACGTTGCAGCATTTACAGACAGCCAGCTCTGTGGCGCCACGGTGGGGAGGGAGGGGGTCGGATGTGACCTCACGTCCGTCCGGGAACCGAAAGTGAAGTCGGAAAAGAAGCAGCAGGGCCGGGGTCAGACTAGTTGTGCTGCCTGTCGGTCCAACCACTGACTGGTCAGCATCATGGCCGCACGACACATGAGAGGGTGCCTGAGGGCGAGGCATGAATGATCATCGCCGGGCCCGCTGGCATCCGGTCCTCCATGGCTGCCGGACCGGGCCCCTCAGTGCACGCAGAGACGTACCTGTCACGTAAGTTATGAGTTTCATTTTCGTATAAATTAAACCTGAATTTTATGATTTGGAACCTATCTGTACTCACTGTACACAGGATCCAGGCATTCCCGCAGTTTTACTTTTGCTCATGTTTACATTGCAGTTTATTTATTTTATGTTTCCTGATACGTGTACTGATTTTTAACATTCTTTTAAAATTGAATCTTCTCCAAATCCATACCTAATCAGTTAACACTTTATTCGCATTAAAAGCTATCCAGTACAAACATTAATGGGAACCGTTTTTGCATAGCTGCCAAGGTTTCAGATTGTCATGTGTGACATTTTCATAATTTTAGTGAAATTATGAGTCACATTTCAAGGACTAGAAGTGACACTATCTCGGGAGCAAAAATCATGCAATGAAGACGAGGGAAACTTCTAAACATCAGAAATTACAGCCATTTGAGCAACAAGAAACTCCAAGAAGTTCTTGAAAACTGCTGCAGAGCACCAGAAATGGAATGGCACTAACCCTAGTTCTCCCTCCTGTAACCTGACAAAGGTAACAACACTACTAAAGTCAGTGGCAGGCTGACTGCCTGACCAAAAGGATGACGAGACAGAACAGCCCTACTGATAAAATAATGATCACTGATCACAGATCTGCAGTGAGCGTGTGTGTGCATGCTGCTGACAACTAACCAAAACTCAGTGAGAAAAAGAAGTAGAAGTGTTTTCCATCAAGTAAACAGGGTCCTTTATTACAATTACTCACAGCCTTATCCCCTGAACAGGATGTGGCAAAAACGGTGCAGCGCTGTGCCTTCCGTCACAAGCCAGTGCGCTACAAAACAAAGAAATACACAATGCGTCTGGTCAATTGAATCTATGATCTGCTTCATTAACGGGTGTCGGAAGTCGCACCGATGCAACGGAGAATAGAATACAAAACAGATTCACAAAAGTGCCCATACTCGTCTAGATTAGGTTTGGCCACAAAAACGGTTCCCATTAATGTTTGTACTGGATAGCTTTTAATGCGAATAAAGTGTTAACTGATTAGGTATGGATTTTGAGAAGATTCAATTTTAAAAGTATGTTAAAAATCAGTACACGTATCAGGAAACATAAAATAAATAAACTGCAATGTAAACATGAGCAAAAGTAAAACTGCGGGAATGCCTGGATCCTGTGTACAGTGAGTACAGATAGGTTAAAAATCATAAAATTCAGGTTTAATTTATACGAAAATGAAACTCATAACTTACGTGACAGGTACGTCTCTGTGTGCACTGAGGGGCCCAGTCCGGCAGCCATGGAGGATCGGATGCCAGCGGGCCCGGCGATGATCATTCATGCCTCGCCCTCAGGCACCCTCTCATGTGTCGTGCGGCCATGATGCTGACCAGTCAGTGGTTGGACCGACAGGCAGCACAACTAGTCTGACCCCGGCCCTGCTGCTTCTTTTCCGACTTCACTTTCGGTTCCCGGACGGACGTGAGGTCACATCCGACCCCCCCCTCCCCACCGTGGCGCCACAGAGCTGGCTGTCTGTAAATGCTGCAACGTGTCTCAGCTGAGGACAAATTCCGCCCGGGTCTTCAGGCAGCAGCCAGGGCAGATTTGTAATTTTGTAGGAGAGCACCAACGCAGAGATCTTTTCTTTAACTGTTGCTAGTCTGCATTGCAAGTAAGTCTGTGCTGCCTGCGGCCCGGGTCAGGCGCACAGCACACAGCAGGTGACCAGGCGACGGTTTCAAAGCTGTCACCAGAGTGCCGGGGGTCAGTGGCAAATGCGTGACAATGCATTTCAGTGCGGTGATGCGGGAACACCACACTGAAATGCGTTAGCGTCACGCCTGATGCGTGACGCTTGGCAGGCCTGTTTTTGTGGCCAAACCTAATCTAGACGAGTATGAGCACTTTTGTGAATCTGTTTTGTATTCTATTCTCCGTTGCATCGGTGCGACTTCCGACACCCGTTAATGAAGCAGATCATAGATTCAATTGACCAGACGCATTGTGTATTTCTTTGTTTTGTAGCGCACTGGCTTGTGACGGAAGGCACAGCGCTGCACCGTTTTTGCCACATCCTGTTCAGGGGATAAAGCTGTGAGTAATTGTAATAAAGGACCCTGTTTACTTGATGGAAAACACTTCTACTTCTTTTTCTCACTGAGTTTTGGTTAGTTGTCAGCAGCATGCACACACACGCTCACTGCAGATCTGTGATCAGTGATCATTATTTTATCAGTAGGGCTGTTCTGTCTCGTCATCCTTTTGGTCAGGCAGTCAGCCTGCCACTGACTTTAGTAGTGTTGTTACCTTTGTCAGGTTACAGGAGGGAGAACTAGGGTTAGTGCCATTCCATTTCTGGTGCTCTGCAGCAGTTTTCAAGAACTTCTTGGAGTTTCTTGTTGCTCAAATGGCTGTAATTTCTGATGTTTAGAAGTTTCCCTCGTCTTCATTGCATGATTTTTGCTCCCGAGATAGTGTCACTCCTAGTCCTTGAAATGCCACTCATAATTTCACTAAAATTATGAAAATGTCACACATGACAATCTGAAACCTTGGCAGCTATGCCAGCCTCTCTTGTAGTTGAGACAAAAGATGTTAAATGTGATTCTTTTTTTTCTGAGGACCAATGCATATTTTGTTCGACAAAAATAATCAGCCTTTTCACACTTGGTGGTCCACATAATGTCAGCTGATCACTCTGCATCCCACTAGCGGTCAGGAGAGCCGAAATAGTGCATATTTGCATAGTATATTTTGGCATTGATAACAATACATAATATGGAAAACATAGGGCCTAATTCACATAAAGCCTCACCAGTCACAGCGGAGGGCTCGCATTTATGGTGGGGGTCCCGCACTCATGACAGGACCTCCCTACAGCAGTTTTCCATTGCAGAGGTCCTGGCACGAGTGCAGGACCCATGACCGACTGCGAGGCCACCGCTGCGACTGCGGAGGCTGTTTGTGAATTAGACCCAAAATATTTATGGGAGGACTACTTGAATTATAGAAACCATCCACATGCTGTGGTATGGGGTAGCTTGTGTTTTTTACATGGTAGTTCGAGCGTATGTGATATCTGTAAAGATCAAACCTAGTAGAAAGGTAGCGGTGCACCGTACAGGGTGACAGGCTAGCATATAATCAGTGAGAAATAAGACATATAGTGAGTGGGGTTCTGGGAACAGAATTGCCGCATTACTCCATTGTGTTCTTTAACTAAATGCATCTCCAACTCTTTCCTAAATTGGAGCAGCTTTCGGGTGGATCTGATCGATATGGTGATATTGTTCTAGATGTTGGTTCCATTGACACAAAAGGCATGCTTTCTATTTTTCACATTTCTTGGTGTGCAGTCTGATGCTGTCCTAGTTGCAGGTGTGCCAAGAGTCATCAGAGATGGCCAGCTTGTCTGAAAGATAGGCAGAGGTGCAGGTCACGATGGCTTTCTAAATGATGCAGCTGGTTTTGAAGATGGTACAGGCTGGCAAGGGAGCCAATGGAATTCTATCAGGATTGGGGTGATGTGATCATATTGCTTCAGGCCATGGATGAGATGTGCTGGGGTGAGTAGGATGCCCTTAAGAAGTGGTGAGCATAGAGTCATGGACGATATGGAGCAGCCTGTTACCGTCATCCATAGGTGTTGATAGGGGGACTTGAACAGCAGTTCTGAAATCTTTGTCTGGTAGAAATATTTTCAGTTTCTTTACAAGAGAGAAGCGAAACAAGTGCAATTTGCATTGCCAGGTCTCTATCTGGAGTGGGATAGTGTACAAAAGAAAATCGCCTGGAATGTGGCTTGAGCAATAGCCAATGACTAATATTAATTTACACATTCTACCCATCACTTTTATTTTATTTTCTTAAGGCCAATACTATGGCAGCACGGGCATCAGAGCATCTGTCCAGCTGTCTTAGTTGTTAGAGTGCCTCTTAGTTCCATCCACGTATCTTTGCTTGAATTCTTAGACTTTGCTCAGTTAGCCTCACATGTACTTTGCAGACACTGCACATGTTATATAGTGTTTAAATAAGATGTTGCGGTGTGAGAGGAGGTAAGGGGTAAGACTAAACAAATATCAAGTCAAATGAGAAAGGAGTGAGTCATTTTTTCTTCTGTTAATTAAAAAACAGCTTCTACACAGCTACGCCATATAAAGGTATGCTACAATTTAATGACACTTATAGTGTTCACTTTAAGAATGTTCTCCTCTAGGCACAGTTTATCACATTGTCTGCAACATACAAATTCGCTAGAGAGAAAAAGGGAGGTGATATTTTAAAGTGAGTCTTAATTGTAACTCCTATAGGTAGATCATTTCAAGTTGGAACGCCGAAATGAACCATATTGATGATCAACGCATTTTACTGACCATTAGGCCAGATGTACCAGAACTGAAAGGCGACCTATGTACTATTAGGTTGCATCACAAAAAATCCTAGCTACAGAGGGTCTCAGAAAGACATCCCTAATGAATAATAACTAGTCAGGCCACTGTTTGCGATCCCATGTGAAGGGCTACACACACAGAGATTCTGTCAGCAAGGAAAAGCAGACAACAATCCATGCATCTCATTCCCAAATGATTAACAATTTTTTTTTTAAAGCCTGTGTTCCTTAAAAGAACAAGTGCCTCTTTTAAACATGAACGTTTCCCATTTGGGAAAACATCAGGTGGAATGGACTGTGATCCAGTGAACCACAGTCACCACAGACCGACAATACCATTCACTTAGAGAAGAGCACACCAAGGGGGCATCTTCCTCTTAACAAATCAAAAACAACTCCTATAGGTTTTAGTATCTGTTCAATGATTTCTGACCTCTACCTGAATAGTAATTAGGAGGGACGTCCCCTTTCAAGCCCCTTCCTAACTGTGATTAAACATGGGTCTGTAAATACCTTTATGTCTCTTAAAATGGGTTTAATACATATCAAAATCCATGTTGTGGTTGTAAATCCTGTGGTTCTGTGAATGGTTTGGTACATCTAGCCCAAGAGACGTCATAGCTTGAAGCAGAAAGAACACTGCAACATAGGCCTTTTCCATAGTAGAGGAATGGAAGATCTTAATGCTAAAGAACTGTCTGTTCATTGGTGTCTGACATAGCACCATAAACAATTCTGATACAGATCTTCTGTTTCTTAGTTGTATACTTGTTTTGCCGTTTTGTTTCCAGCTGCTGTACTTTCTTTTTAGAAGATCACAGCTCCTCTGCAAAGCAGGAGCACTTTGGCTCTTCATCCATGTTTTTTCCTCCATGGATCTATGTTTTTTGCATGGTGTTGGCACTGCTTCTTAAATGGCTAAAGTGGCATGAAATAATTTAATAGTAATTATGGAGACATGTCTCATAGACCAGTGTTGAAAGCATTTAAGGCTATGATCCCCTCAGATGCAGTACGGGGCAGAAATGTTGTGTTTGGGAGGAAAATGTTCATGGGATAAGGAAGAAGGGAAATGTTTAAAAACTCTTCTCTCCTTACCCAGCTCCTCAATGTTACAGACCATTAGGTTAGAACTAGATTGGCCTGCATGGAACATACAAGTCCAGGTAAACCTGTGTAGATTTTGGAAACGGTTGGGAACAGGAGAGGAGGAGAAAGTGGCATGTTGGTGTAGGAGGGAAATCCAATTGAGTGAACTGAAGTGGGCAAAAGCTACCAGAAATAAACTGTACTCCATTTGTGAAACCTTAAAAGTAAAAATTGAACCAGAGTCATTATGCATTGACGAACAGAAGAATGTTCTAAAAATCCTGGGAAATGAAAAGTCTAGGCAGATTGACTTGGATTACTTGAATCAAAAGGAGTCTGTGCATTTTATGCTAAATACTTGGAGTAACGACAATTGGTATCCGTATCTAGATAGTGTATCAAATTATGCGATGAGATTGGAATTATTGAAAGCGAGAATAGGCATCAATCCCCCCCGCTCAAATGAGAGAATAAAAAATAGTTTAATGGATGACTGTGGTAAATGTACATGCGGGTTAGATGTAAAATGTACCAGTGTCCATTTTGTAATGGATTGCCAAAAATTGCATCCGGTACGGCGGAAGCTTTTAAGGCCACTCTTTTTAAAATATGGAATAAGCTCAAGGACGCAAGCAATTAATAGCTCCTTATGGATATGCAGTTCTTTGACATTGCAATTGCCCTGGCGAAGTTTGTACAAGAAGTAAAAAGACTTCTCATGCAATAAGGAAATGGGAAGGGGGGACCCAGGAGGGATAATTAGAGACAAAGTATTTTATGTATTGAATTTTTAAGTATTTGGTTTTGTCTTATAGTATGTAAATACAAAAACAAGCTTTTATGAGAAAATAATTAAATTTGGTTTTAGGTACTTTTTAAGAATAGAATTTTATAGCTGTATTTTTATCTATGTTATGATGGTGTGTATAGTTTAAAGACCAATTGGTCATAATAAACTTATTTTTGACTTGACTTGGCATCAACCTTTCATTTAAATGGAAAAACGATAGGTTTGTTATTTCTATTTTCCTAAAAAAAACAAGCATTGGTTAACACCATAAATCAAGCTTTGATTGTGCTTCCTTTAGAGGCCTGTTTTTTTTTTAATCCGCAAGCTTGGGAAGCTGCATCACAAGCTTGGGGAACAAAAACCAGTAGCACCTTCTGGCAACACATATTCATGTTCATGTTTCTGCTCCCCTCCAATAAAGGTGTTCAAACAGATTTTAAGGGATTAGACTTTATAAGTATGGCCTCCGTGTACAAAACTGTGACTTAATGCTTCAAAGTTTTGGAGTATTTTGAGTGCCCTCTTTTTGTGAACTAAGGGTCAAATGTATTAACTTTTGGTTCAGCACAGCGCACTAACCAATGCTGCTGTACTGCATTGCATAAAAAAGAGTGAAAAAACCAGGGCGTTACCGTAGTAGATATTGCACTGCTTTTTCTCACCAAAGCTGATGCACTTTAGGCAACCATGCACCAACGCACACACCCTTCTTAGGTTTGCAGATAGGATGTTAAAGAGCATTGGAAATGTTTACCAACATCCACATAGTTACAACTTGTTAGAAACTGGGTTACTGGTTGACTGGGGTATGAGCCCTGGTCAAGCAGCAACCACAATCCTAGTCAAGGTAAGAGGCAGGCAAACCCTAAATTAACCTGTGCTCACCCTCTGGTAGCTTGGCATAGAGCAGCCAGGCTAAACTTAGATGGCTATGTGCAAAGTATTTCTTCAACACATCAAACAGTAAACACAGTAAAAACACCACACAAAGATCCTACACCAAGTTTAGAAAAAGAGAATATATTTAAATAAATAAAATAGGAGCAAAACAACAAAAATCCAATCAGGCAAAATGGTCATATTGGATTTCAAAGTTTTAGGTTAAGATAGCACCAAAAAGCAATAAGCGCCAACACGGGATATTTGGTCGTGTGGGGCCGGGACATAATCACAAGTTAAGGCTGATCACAATGGAGTGCAAAGCGGGCTACAGGGACGAGGTTAGATCAGCTGAACAAAGTACCTTAAATCTTGGTTGCAGAGAGTTGCGTGGATCTGGGGCAAAGAAGAGCTGCGTCGGTTCTGAGATGCGATGACAGGGCTTGTGATGCGAAGTCTAGGTGTTAGGAATGCAGCCCGCAGCTGGGACCTGGCCCGGAGATGCACTGCGCCGTCAGTGATATGTCAGTTCCGAGGACTATGAGGGTGATTTGGGCCTTCTGTGCCAAGTCCAATCCACACAGCGCTGGTGATGCTCGGTTCTGCTAGGAGATGGCCTGCTCAGCAGAGAAGATGTGTTGGTTCTGCTAGTAAGTACTTTAGGCCCACTTCCAAGGGTCCAGAACTGGGGTGGGGGGGGCCAGCTACGGCCGGTGGTAGGTGTAACTGCAGGGCGGTGCCGTAGGGAGGGGGAGGGGCAGGGTGGGGGGTTGTAATGTATGGATTATGGACTTTAACAGGTAAGTAAACATATAAATAAATAAAATGAATTTCGTTGCACGCACTGCATCGCATTTGATGATGCAGTGCACACAATGAAATTTGTTTTATTAATTTATATGTTTACTTACCTGTTAAAGTCCATAATCCATACATTACAACCCCCCACCCTGCCCCTCCCCCTTCCTACGTCACCGCCCTGCAGTTACACCTACCACCGGCCGTGGCTGGGGGGGGCACAATTTGGCATGGTAGAAACACAGATGGCAGAGTCCAGGTACAAATGCAAGGCTGTTGGAATTGTTTTATGTCCCTGTTACTTTAGATCAGGAGGCAAGCCAACCAGCCCTTGGAGTCACTCTGCGTTCTGGGATCCAAAGATTCAGGTCCAGTTGTTCTCACCCAGGCAAGAGGGCAGTGTGCAGCAGGCCAGCACAGTAAAGCCGATGTCCAGTACAGTAGCAGTTCAGCAGAGTGTTAGTCATTCAGCAGCACAGCACTCTTTCTTCTTGGCAGAGTATCATTAGGTCCAGAAATGTACTGAAGTGGTGGTGTCTGAGGTTCTTTTTATACACAATTCTGCCTTGAAGTGGGGAAAAGCTTCTAGAGGCATGTCTTGGTAGTGCACAGATACCCTGCCCTGCCAGCTGTGCCTCCAGGCTTACTACCGGGGGTATGCAGCCCTTTGTGTGGGGACAGGACACAGACTATTCAGATGCATATGAGGCTGAGTCCAGCTCCTCCCTTTGATCCTGTCAGGATGGCCCACTCATTCACACCTAAACTTCTATTGTGTGTGGATGTCTAGGTGGGATACACAAAGCCCAACTGCCAACTACACATAGTCACGTGGCTAAGAAACTAGCTGCAGGCACCAAATGGCTAAGGCAAGAAAATGCCAACTTTTTGAAAGTGGCATTTTCAGAATTGCAATTTAAAATCCAACTTCACCGTAAGTTAGAATTTAAAATTAGGATTCCAAAGATACCAAACATGAACCTGTCATATCTTCCCATTTGGAAATTAGGCTTATAAAATGTAATAAGGTAATCTCAATGTTATCTTGTGGGAGATATAGGCCTTGCAGTAGTGAAAAATGAAATTAAGAGTTTTTCACCACCAGGACACGTACATCTTAAAAGTATATGTTCTACCATTTAAATACATTGCACCCTGGCCTCTGGGCTGTCCAGGCCCTAGCCTAGAGTTGACTTATATGTATTAGAAAGTAAGATTTGGGCTTGGAAATAGGTTTAACTTACCAGGTCGACATGGCAGTTTAAAACTGCACACGCAGGTTGTGCAATGGGAAGCCTGAGACATGTTTAAAGGGCTACTTAAGTAGGTGGCACAATCAGTGCAGGAAGGCCCACTAGTAGAATTTCAACATGTAGTAAACTTTACTAGGGACTTATAAATAAATTAAATAAGCCAATTGGGTATAAGCCAATTCTACATGTTTTAAGGATAGAGCACAAGCACCCTAGCAGTGTTTAGCAGAGGTAAAGTGCACAAAGTCCTAACACCAACAAAAAGGAATTCAGGAAAAATGGGAGAAGGAAGGCCAAACATTTGCGGGTCACCCTGCCGAAAAGACCATTTTCAACAGAAATGTTATGAACACCCACATAGTTACACCGTTGGGGTGTTTTGCTGCAGCTCTGGTGCAAGACTCATTAGAGCTGAGGCAAAATTACTGTTTTGGCTTCTCACCCTCTGCTAGCGACACAGCAATTTCTAAAGTTATCTGTTTCAATCTGGCATCCTCATGTGGCCTCTCTAGGTTCCTTTAGGGGCCTCTTTTTTTATTCCCGAAGTTTAGGATCCTGCATCGCAATCTTGGGGAGCAAATACTAGCAGAACCTTCTCTCAATACATATTTACGGTTCTACGTGTTCAAACAGACTTTAAGAGATTAGACTTCACAAATATGGTCTCCGTGTACAAAACTATGAGATAATGCCTACAGCTGCATTAATGTAATGCCAGCCCTGTCATTCACAGTGACCATCCTTTGCTAAACTTACTATCGGGTGTAACATCGGTGGATGGAATACTCCAAAAATCCTGATTCTATTAATTTGACATTTTGGCCATTATGAGTTCCACATGCCCAAACAAAGAAATTAGGATCTTTTTAGTTTTTTGTATTTTGGTTTGGAAATCAAATTTTTAAATCACAGAATTAAATAAGCATTAACAAAACCAATACATTTTGGCACTACAAGACCAAACTGTTGGCTTTCCCCAAAATTTTTTCATTGCCATTAATATGCTCAAATGTCCACCATGAAGACAAATCTATAGTCTTCTTGTATAGGGTTATGTATCAAATAAAGAAGAACCATTCCAAGATGGTCACCAATGCATACCATCATCATCATCAAATGTAAATGTAAATGTGGGTGTACTTGTAAAGCGCACTGCGACTCCATGGAGTATCCTGGCGCTGAAGACCGCTGGGGAACTCGTCCTGGTTTTCCCTGTGAGATGTTCCCTTTCTGGGTATCTCCAAGGTGAGACCAGGCATCCCCGGCGTCTGTGGGGGGCCGTTGTAGAGATGAGGCAAGCTTAATGCCCAGAGTTGCCGAGTGTGTTCCCTGGTTAGAGTAGGCACCGAGGCAAGAATTATCAAGTCCGTTTTGACTCTGCCGCGTCGGGAATTGAACCCTGGTCCCGGGCCGTTCTCTGCTTACGGGTCTGCCGCCTCTAACCAGTGAGCCACACCACTCCATCATAAACATTATTCGGTTTTACAATGAGAAAACCATAAAAGTCACAGTAAATATAAACATTCCTTAAAATACACAATCAGAAAAATAAAGTTCATATCTTTTAAACATAAAGAATTTCAGAAAATACTACAAGTACAATAAATAAATGTAATAATTTCACATTAAAAGTGCACGTAAAAAACATACCTAAAACTATGTGTTCCTCTACCCCCTTAAAAGACTAATATTCTAAGCATGCCCTGGTTCTCATCGGTGATTTCAAATACCCTACAATAAAAATTATACAGTCAGGTTTCAACAACTACAAGTACAAAAGTGCTGGGCGAACATGATTAAAATTCAGCCTCTTAAAAAGGGGGAGTAAAAAGTGTCTCCGAGGTACATCATAGAACTTGCAGAAGAACATAAAGTGAAGCAGATCCTGTGAAGACAAATTGTCGCAGCGACAGGGTGCTAACACCTGACCTCTGCTGCACCCTTTTGGCACCGCAATTAAAAGGTGAAAGAAATAAAGAAATCGAGACGAAACCTTGTCAACAGAAACCGCTCATAAGTAGTCAACGTTCCCAGAAGATATGGCTCTGTTAGTGGGTGGGTTTTTAGGGTCAGAAATTTATGAACACTTGGTTTGCATAATTCCTGGTCATCTCTTTCCAACTTCCTTCTGGAGATAAAGGCTTCTTTGACCAATTCAACGTCCTTTTTTGTTAAGGTTGAGTGTTTTAAAAAGAGATCAGGACGACCCAGCTCTGTGACGCGACCTTTGACATACTTCAGCCAGGGAATTCTAGATATGATCAAGGGACATACAGTACATCAGAATCTGTGGAGTTAATTTTAATTCATTGTTAGGCCAGCACTTAAGCCAAAACAATAAAGGGCGCAAGGCAAAAATATCACATAGAAAAGGGATCCCCAGTTCTTCATGGGCTATTAGATTCGATAAGCCACTCGGCATTCCCAGCAGGTGCTTTAAAAAGTTATTTTCTACCACCTGCAGCTGCTCTGCCGTGGTACACCCCCACACTTCACTACCATAACATGCGGTTGACACACCCTACCCCTGATAGATTTTAAGCATGGCTGCAATCGGGCGCTTGCCCATCTTAGCAGCAAAGCTGAAAATTGCGGCAACTATTCGTGTGAGCTCCCCCTTCTTCCTTTGAATAAGGGGCCCCCACTTCAGGCGCTCATCCAACACTACCCCCAGATATGAAAAAACATGTGTTGTAGGAACCTTCTCTGAACCTACTGAGAAGAATTACTTTTTTGTTGGCCGAAACCTACCTGCATAATATAGGATTTTGCATTGTTAATCATTAGGGGCCGGATGTAGGTCGGTCGGTAACGGCCGAAAATCGGTATTTTCGGCCGTTACCGACCGGTATTAACGAAATGGTATGTAGGGTCACATATTTTACAGATTCAGTAAATTTACCGATCGGTAAATTTACCGAATCTGTAAAATACCGAATCGGTATTTTTACCTATTCGATAATGTTGATATGTAGGTGGGACTCTTCTGAGTCCCACAACCCTTACCGAATCTGTATTTTACCATCAAAAATATTTGATGGTAAAATACCGAATCCGGTGTGCATGAACATGTGTGCATGCACACCTGTGCCATATGACAGGCAGACCTGCCCTTAGGGCAGGTATGCCTGCCACATGGCACCCGAGCCTCTTTTGGGGGTGCCAGAGTGTGTGAAAGTGACACCCCCTGCACCCTTGTGGAAATCTGTATTTACCGATTCGGTAAATACCGAATAGGTAATGCCCATTCATTCCTATGGGCTGCAAAGCCCATAGGAATAAATGGCCATTACCGGTCGGTATTTACCGAATCGGTAAATACAGATTTTTACCGATTCGGTAAAAGGAACATCTGGATGTTCCTACATGCCCCCCATTCTTATTTACCGATTTTTAATTACCGAATCGGTAAAATTCGGTAATTAAAAATCGGTAAATAAGTCCTACCTACATCTGGCCCCAAATCTCTGGACCCCAAAAATTCGGAAAAGCATCTAGTAAACATTGCAGTCCTCTGGCATTTGTGATGCATAAATGCAATTGTGTTGTGATTCACAGGTGGTCATTTTGAAATTTTTAATATACCATTCAAACATGGTAGACCGCCATTTTACCCAAATAAAAGCGATACAAGAGTGTAAAAGTTTAAATCCACCTGTCCTAAAAACCTGAGAAAATGTAATGACCCATCTTTTGACTGACAGCCTCCACTATAGGGCTGCTCCATTACAGCAAAATTGGTTAGCACAACCAGAATTCAGCTCAAACTTCAAAATGAAATCTGTAGTCTATCACCTGTCCAAGACAAAACTAAACCAGGCTGTTCGGCTAGTTCATAGGAGCTGGGCTAAACTGCTGAATAACAGCAAGAAACCCAATTAAAGATATTTTTTGGAAAACTGTGAATAATTTAAATAAACAGCAGGGGCCCTCTAGATTATGCCAATCAGGGAAGAGTGCAGGGTCACTTTCCTCAAGAATCATTTCCTGGCTGAAATAGAACGGACATTAACCCCTTCCACACTCATGACGAGCTGGGCTCGTCATGAGGTAGCCTCCTGCTACGCTGATGACGAGCCCAGCTCGTCATGTAACATGTGTTTTTGTTGCTTCCAGCACACAGCGGGAAAATGCATAGCATCGATGTGGTTAATAACAAATGCAGAGGTGCACTCGGTTTTGCCATTGACTACCGGCTCAGTACTCTACTGCATCATGCCTACTCCTCAGTACCCCAGACAGGCAATGCTACACCAACAAATGACTCCTCAGCTGATCAAGCTTCAAGTCTGTGCATATGATTTAGTTCAGATTACTGCTCAATTGCTGAATCGTTCCTAGACGCAGACCTGCTTTTTCTCTCAGGCCAGAAGGTGTGCAACTGTCACAAGAAGTCAATCTTGTAATTAAGAAAGGACTGAAAGATGCCCCCCCTCGGGCCAAATGGAATACCCCTGGCCATTTACAAGCAAGACCCATCATATTGGGCAAGGACGCCGGTTCCCTTTTACAGCACTGCAGATTTACGTGGGTGATACCGGACTCTTGGTGTGGGGCATTTATCACCCACTACACCACGGAAAATAAAACACGCCCGGACAATTACCGCTTCATAACGTTTTTAGACAACTGAACGAAATATTGTGCATCCTTCATTTTACACATGATCTAACCACCTTGGCCGATGCCAAACAGTTGGTCCCAATAACCCAATCCCGCTTTCGGAGGGGCTTCTGACAACTTAACTAACATTCTTGCACCATCTGGGGCCAATTGGGAAAGTGGAACTGTGCCACCTATCTTTGCTTCGTTGATTATAAAACAGCATTCTAGTGTTTAAATCAAGTGAAGCTCTGGAAGAAGCTCACGGCTTGGAACATCCCCTCACACCTGTTTAGAACCATCACTGCCTTTTACCGTCATACAAGCAAGATATACACCCATAAAGCCCTAAAACAAGGGTGCGTGTTAGCCTCAAGTCTTTTTAATCTTTTTATGGCCAACCTCTCACCTGCTCTTGATGAAGCTAATAGCTATGTCCACCAGCTGGGCACCTTGGCTTTGAACCACCTTTTATACACGGATGATGTAGTGCTAAGACCAAAGTTGGCCTCCAGAGGCTTTATACACATGCTCCACCAGCATACAACACAAAATGGCCTGGTCACCCATCAGAATAAAACTAAGGTGCTGATGTTCAGCAAGGCAAACAAGAAAATCGTAAGCTGTCATCTGGACACACACACCCTAGATGCAGTAAATGAAAACAAGTATCTAGGGCCCCAGCTCTAAACCATCATAAACTAGAGCAACGCCCTCTTTGCTGCCTACATTCGATCCAGTGCTGAAGGTCATGGTGGCAAAAACTTTGCCTACCTTGACATACAGTAGCAAGGCACTCGGGTCAGGATTTGATCTCACTGGACAAACTCCAAATTCAAATTTACTGTTACGTATTCAACCTACCAAGGAACACATCCCGAGCCAAATTCAATTGGAGTTTGGACTTATAAGACAATCCATTGGATGGCAGAGTGCTATAGTCAAGACCTGCTTCAAACTAAGACAAGCAGAACCCAACACCCAAAACAACATCTCGTGGTTAGCAATTAATTAGGATGGCTGTAGTAATAGTCGAAAAGAATTCTTGGACCATTCGCTAAGGAACCTGCATCTTGAAAACCTCTGGGCATCGTCATTATATGATGTTTTTAAAAAACTAGTGAACTCCGCAACGGCTAAAATACCTTTCTTAAAGGACAAAGAGGAGTTCACCAAAAGAGGCCACGCCTGGACGGTCATCAACAGCTACTCCAAATTGTCGCCAGTATTGTATCCAGTCTGCACCTACTCGCATCATCTGAACCTTAAACTACGGCAGAGGGCAAGCAACGAGAATCTTCTTCACCTGCATTTGCCCTGAGTTGGCTTTGGAGGGGAGGAGTTTCCTCAAGCCTTTATTTCAAAGCAAAAGAATCCGCACATGTAGGAATGCCGTGATACTCTGTTTAGGGCCAGACGATACCATATCATCCTGTCTCTTTATGAAATGCTTAAACAAATTTGAATGAACACTGCCCAAGCAAGTAAATCACTGCATCGCGGGCCACTGATCCTATCAATCAAACAGGTCCTGGCTACCTCCTCGCTCTCGTCTAACACTTAGACTTTTTGGAAGCCTAGTATCTTCTTTTGGCATACATATCCTTACTCTACAAACATTTATGCCATTTGGGGCCTCCCAGGTCCCCGGAAAGCCCCTAATAAAAGCATGAATTTCATTGGGCGAGGATCAGCTTCATTTCGATCGCCATGCTATCTTGGCCATGGGCTATCAGCCCCAGGACAGGATGCCCCTTTGGTCCCCATCAATGGTGGCATGTCGACCTACTGCTGTGCTATGTATTTACTTGTTTGTTTTCACATTTTTGCCACTTGCACTTAAGTTGGATCCCGGAGAGGTTGCTAGTGAACTGACATGCTTGGCAATCACGGACTACCCCTGGAGTACTAATAAAATAGCTGCTGCACGTTGCACTTTTTTGCTATTTGCACTTCTGCTGGCTCCTGGCATCCAGAGTGGTTGCTAGTGAAATAACACCCTTAGCAATCATTGCACTGCTCCTATGACTGCTAAGAGCTGCTGCATGGACTCACTTTAACTTCTAGCTGCCCCCATAGTTATCCTGAGTGAGCGACCCTTCTATACCTTCTTGCCATTTTCACTTACCTGGTTTCCTAGTGGATTACTAGCTTGGCAATCTCTGGATAGTTCCTACAGATAATTAACAGTAGCTGTATGCTTGCATTTTAATTCATTGCTGTCCTTAGGTACCCTTAGTAAGTGGCTTAAGTGGGTAATCGTTAGCACTCGGGGAACATTTTTTAAACTATTAGACATACCTTACTGGCCTTTTTGAACCATGGTCAGCTTGTTTAATGATATTTTATTATTGATGCTCTTTGTATGATTTTAATTAATCCTATACAAATAAAGATTGATTTGATTTGATAATTAAAAGAAAAAAGTGGAAAAGAAAATGCACATAGTGTAAAAAATGGAAGGAGCAGCCTGACACCACTTTGCAGCTGGTAGGCCCGTCTAAAAAAAAATAAAATAATAATACAGTGAGCAGGGTGGGGAGCATTAGACGCGGATGATGGGAAGCACATAGTGAGCATACAGGGAGGGGGCAGTTGAATATGCAGAGATAGACAAAGGCAAATTTAACACTCCCATGAAGTGTTGAAAGCTAAAAATAAAAAAAAAAGTCCCCTTAAGTCGGTAGTGGAAGGATTCTGCTTATCGAATTAGAATGCAGGAATCCTGAAATACTCTTTGGCTGCACAAGCACAAGGCTCAAAAGTAGACACCTGAGATAGACAACAAAGACACCCAATCATGAGCAACAGGCTGACCTATAACCCACTCTAAGTATATGTTATGCATTAGAAACAATAGACCTGCCGAGATCTAAAATGAATGAATGCAGACTGGCGTGTTATCTTGTTTGTCAGTGAATGACCCGTCCTATCTCAGTTTTCAAAGAAATCTTAAAACCTGGCTTTTTTAGTAGCAAATGGTTCTTGACTGCTCTTTTCTAGCAATTTGTGTGCTAGGCCGGCGCCGGGAAACCTTTTTTGGGTGGCTGTGCGCGTTACAAAACTAATATAATAATAATAATAATAATAATAATAATAACAATAATAATGTTCTAAAGCACATGTGGCCCATATTTACCTCCTACTGTTGTTTTCATTGTTGCTTTTTCGGTAGGCATCCCTTCTGGTGCTCCAACACTCGCATCCAAAGGAGCAGTGCTCATGGCTTCCTCCGTAAAGGAAGGTTCTGTGGATCATGAGAATATATGTGTTTATTCATTCATCTATTCTGTTTATAGCAATTTGATCACACCGTGCACACATAACATCGACGGCAGTTCCGGATAAAACAGATGGCACGGGAAATTATGTGATTTTGGACCAATATTTACAAAGGATGGTAAATGGAATACAATATTTAAAGTAATAGTAACAGGAGTTGCTTAGTTCAAAGATGGGTGAAAACTTGCACCAGTGGCCACTCTATTCAATAAGACTTCATTGAACTGGGGATTTCTCTTATGAAACTGGAATCCGCAACTAAAATAAGACTACTTCATATTATTTCTGAAAGTCAGGCAGTGGTATAGTTGACATGGAAATAAGCCATACTCTAACATATATGTTTTTTCCTCTTCATTCAATGTGTTTCATAGACGGTACATTTAACAGGTCTGTGTCCTTTGATAACAATAATTCAGGACAAATAAGCTCGGACTTTCCTTTTAAGATGTCCAGGTTTGCTCCAGATGCATTATATTTCATGGACAGAATCCTAAATTAAATGCGGGCCTTTTCAAGCAGCCAGTCCAGTCCTTTAAGAATAGAAGTCAAAAGCATCCTGAGTATTCCCAGAATATTGGATTTTCCACATCAAACTATAAAATATCTACTGCAGAATATTGACTACCGCTAACTTGCTCAGGTAAGTGACATACATATTGTTAATCCCTTCTTTAGATACGTTGATAATAAATATACACCTTGATAATATGTATAAGGGGCAGATTTATCAAGAATTTGGGCCACCACAAAGTAATGCAAAGCCAGGCAAAGTCTTGCTACATTGTTTAATCTTAGGCGTAAAACTTATTTTATGCAAATAGCACTTTGTTCTGCATTGCTTCAAGGGGGCATTCCAGGGCAGCCACTCATGATTTTTGATGCAAAGATTGCTAGATTTGCATAAAACAACTACGCTTCCTTTGAGGCAGGCGCATAGGTGAGGAAATATTTTATTTCTCCTCACATTTCACGTTTCAAGTGTGTTGCACTGTACAGCACACATCCAATGTGTGAAATGTTTTTAAAATGTGTAGACACGGGGTGTGGCCAGGCAAGATGGCGGACGTGAACTGTCTATTCTTTGGATCCACGCTGGCGCCTTGAGTGCACAGCGACCTGTTTGGCCGCGCCAAACTTGCTCCTACTATGCCCTATTGATTCCAGAACTGCTAGCGGGGGCGTGAGGGCTATTCAGCACCACATTTGAGTGTTGGCTAGCCGGTTTGGAGTCCGCTGGCCCCGACCACGTGACCACGCAAAATGGCAGCCGCCTGAGGAAGTCAGCAGAGGCAACCGGCTGCGGGCGCTCCTATGCGGGAGACCAGCAGCATCCTCCCAACCTGTCCGCGAGTCTGCGGACGTCCCGTGTCCTCTGCCTTCAGAAGTGGCGAGTTTACACTGAAGGAACCGACCACTACAGAGGCCCGGTGAGCTGGGGGGGATGCGCTACCGGAGCGCTAATGTACACCGGGAAAACAAGATCCGCAGCAGAGGGTCAGAGAGGGAAGCCCATGCGACGAAACTCATGAGGGCATTGATCCCTGAAGCCCCCAGGCGACATTTCAACGCTTAACAACCCCACGCCTGATCCCGCCTGACTTTAAGATGGTGTCCCATAACTGCTCAGACAGCTAGGAGGCGAGGGGCGCGAATGGCCAATGGCTCTTTGCAGCTAATCCCATTAGATTGCGTCCCTTCAGCACGGCGACCCCTACCTGCGGGCACCCTCCGGGGACCAGCGCGCATCCTGCTGTGGCCCTGCACAACTGACACCCTCCTCGTTGGGGTCTCCCCCGCTTGCTACATGCGATGAGATGCCGCTAACAATGAAATGAAGACTCTGAGAACCTACGCTGTCTCCGACCTCTACTGAAGGTGTCCACTAAAATCAGTAAAGGGACCCCTGCCCTCCACAACGGACTCTACCACTCACCACGTAAAGGGCGCTGAGGAGCCTGCACTTATACCACCAAAGAAGCCACCATCGCCACCCAAGGTCACCAGTTTTTTCCATCCCTCGGACAAACGGCAGCCACCTGACCAGGGAGAACCTCCGACCAATATGGCCCTCACCAAAGACGAATTACTGTGTACCCTGTGCGATTTCAAGGCTGAGCTCCGCGCTGAGCTGAACCAGGACATGAAAGCCTCTATTGATCAGCTCCGGACGGACTTATCTGCACGTATGACCACGCTCCAGCAAGACGTTGACTCCGTGGGCTTTTGAGTCGTGGACCTGGAAACACAAACCCAGGGATTGGAAAAACATACAATGGAGGCACACAAAAAGATACAGGACCTGCACCATCAACTCCATCTAGCCCTGCTAAAAAACTGAGGAACTCAAAAACAGGGCTCGGCGAGACAACATACGGATCCAAGACCTAGCAGAGGGAGCGGAAGGGCCAGACCTTGAGGCGTTCCTCAGAGGCCTTTTCGCCGAGATTGTTAGCCCACGCTAGCTCAAGATTAAATTGGAACGCACCCACCGAGTTGGGGGAGCAGCCGGTGGTGAGAAGCGACGGGCATGTGACATAGTGGTTACATTTCACTCCTACAAGGTCAAAGAAATAGCCCTGCAGGAGGCCAGGAAGAAGGGAGACGTCTCATTCCAAGGCCACAAATGTAACCTCTATCAGAATGTGGCACCGGCAATGTTGACACGACGACTCCAACTTCGACCCCTCACAACAAAACTTCGGGAGGCACACCTGCGATACAGGTGGAAATATCCGTTTGGCCTCATCTTCGAACACGACAACAAACCCCACCATATCACTGAGCTCAACAAGGGTCTCCGCCTGTTAGGCCTTCCCCCAGTTGAGAAGGAGGACCTGCCAGGGCCTCCAAGGGGAAAAGATGGCAGCACCGCGAGAAGGTCTCAAGGGTCCACGAGCTTGAGGGGGACCCATAAGTGACTGTAGGGATGACGATCACCGACCAAAGCTTTGCCTGGTCCCTAAGGGAGTGCGTTCCCATACCACAAGGACAGAATATGGCCTCTCTGAACAATGCGGAATAGAGGTTAGTGACTTTACACACTGGGGTAAGGAGCACCTGCACACTCTTTATAGCCTATGTGAAGATGGCGAACTTTCCTTTTGAACACTCAAGGGAAGCGTGGCGGGGGACGTCGGCCCGGCCTCCGCCACCGAGCCCAAACGAGCGATATCGATGGTAGTCAGAGCATATCTGACACTCTCACTGATGTTGATTTTGTTTTGTTTTTTCTGTTTGGGTTTTGGGGAGGGAAGGGGAGGTGCTGTTCAGATGGTGGACGGTGCAGTTTCGGTATTGGATATGTTCTCACTCGTTTCAGGTGCAACCAAGCATATAGGATGTTACATAGACTAGGGGTGTGGGGCTCAGGCTGTATTAGCAATCTGAATCATGGGGGTGCTCCGACATGGTGCATATCTGAGCATGGGGGGAGGAGGGGGCCACATAGTCATGGCACTAATAGTAGCTTCATGGAACGTTAAGGGGTTGAACTCGCCACTTAAGCGCCAAAAAGGTATGGAAATATATTACTGACCACCATTTTGACATTGTGGCCCTTCAAGAGACACATTTAAAAAGGGACGAGGAGATGAGGTTGAGACACAAACAGTACCTCTTAATTTACAGATCCTCGGCAGGAACGAAGCAACATGGGGTCGCCCTACTTTTACATACAACAACTAAATTCCAACCAGAGGCGGTTCACGCTGACAAAGATGGCAGCGTAATCATGGTAAAGGGCAACCTGAAGGGGAAGCTATCCACCTTTGTAACAGCATATGCCTCCAACGTAGGCCAACCAGCTTTCTTAACCACCCTCTTCAACAAGGTTGGGAATTCGTAGAAGGTCCGACAATCCTCATGGGGGACTTTAACCTCACCTGGCAGGCAGACCTACATAGTACACATACCCATAGAGCCCTGACAAGCTCCTTCCCTACAGCAATAAAACAGACAATACATGACCTGGGTCTTAGAGACGCTTGGGGCACACTCTACCCCACTACTAAAGATTATACCATCTTTTCACATTTACAACGCACCTACTCCAGGCTAGACTATAGCTTTACTAGTCAAAGTCTGTTGGGTTCTCTACAGGAAGCAAAAATGTTCCCGCTTTCTATCTCAGATCACTGCCCCGTCTCGAATCTTAGGGCTGGGCGTAGTTTGCGAAGTGCACTTCATACTATGCGAGCCACGCGTAGCACTACGCGAACTGCGTAGTACCCTGTTCGCACTGTGCAAGATGCCGTTTTCAATGATTGCACAGTGCGAACAAGAATCCGGCACTGTGCAATCATTGAAAACGGCATCTTGCACAGTGCGAGCTGTAGTTTTCTGCCGCTCAAGTAGATTTTTACTCGAGCGACAGCTTTCTCAACGCAGACTGGTAGTTTCTCATTGCGAGCTGTCGCGAGCATTTGCGACCACTCGTAATGAGAAACCTGACCTCCCCGCGTTGAGAATCTCGCTGGGAGGTTTATTTTCCAGGCTCGCGATCGGAAATTTGATGTTGCTGCTCGCGAACGAGGAAAAAGTCTCGCCAGGATGTCATTTTGATTAAGCGCGGTCGCCAACTTGATGTTGAGGACTGCAAGCAAGAAAAAAATGACCGCTGCACTACGCTACGATATGCTACGCGTGTTTGCACTGTGCTACGTGCAGTTCGCATAGTGCGAAGTAGCGCAAACTACGCGAGCGTAGCGTAGTGCTTTGCCCAGGGTTAGTCTCGATCTGCCTTAGATGGAGCGGCACAACACCCAAGACCGCTAAATCGTATTTCCCTGCCTCCCTCACCAGAGATAGACTGATAAGGGAAAACCTGAGAAGCTCAATTACTGAATTTTTTTATTTTAACTCTCCACAGGACACATCCCTGTTTAACAATTGGGACGCATTCAAGGATATATACGGGGCAAATGCCCAGAACGTAATGCTACCCTTAACAGACAGAGAACCAAGGAGCGAGTAAACCTGGAGGCAGAATTAGACATAGCTGAGAAGGCACATAAGATTACCCCAACTAGGGTAACACAGCGCAAACTCACTGCCCTGAGAGTTAAACCTAAAGCGATCTATAATAAAAGAGCAGAATACCCTCTCTTGCGGCTCCGTCAAATTTCCTACACACAGGGAAATAAAATTGGCCCCCACTTAGAGAGGCAACTAAGGGAAAAACAGGAAGGGGAGTTCATTGGAAACATACAAAATAACGAGGGCGGGTTGGAGTACTCAGATGCAGGGAAGGCCACCATTTTTAGAAAGTTCTACGAGCATTTATATACGGGGAAAAGTCTAAATCTCACAGCCCAAAATAATTACCTGCAGGCACTGACCTTCTCAAAGGTATTTCAGAGCCATAATGACACTCTTACAGCCCCTATCACTCGTGAGGAGGTGTGTAAAGTGATTAAATCACTTAAGTCCAACAAAGCACCCGGGCCCGATGGCCTAACAGCCCTTTTTTATAAAACCTTCGCTGCCGAAATCATACACCACCTTACGCAAGTCTTTAATAATATGGCGGAAGAGGGGCAAGTCACCCATATGATGGTGGATGCGGTCATCACAGTGCTCCCTAAGCCTGGGAAAAAGACCCATTTATGTGCTTCTTATCGCCCTATAGCTCCTTTAAATTTAGATGCAAAACTGTACTCAGCCATATTGGCCGAACGATTAAACAAACTACTGCCAGACCTAACCCACCCGGACCAATCAGGTTTTATAAAAGGCAGGCAAACCCATGACAACATCCAATGGACGGTTCACATGATTAAGAAGGCATCCAAATGCAACACACCGACGTTGATAATGGGTCTGGATGCCGAAAAAGCCTTTGATAGGGTGGACTGAACATTCCTTTTCACCACCCTTAAACACTTTGCTTTTGCAGACAGATTTATCAATATGCTCAGGACCAACTATGCAGAGCCCCGCTCCCGAGTGCAAGTTAACGGTACACTGTCGGACTTCTTCCCCTTACTAGAGGGACGAGACTAGGGGGCCCGCTGTTGCCCTTACTATTTGCTCTGAGCATTGAACCCCTTGCAATGTATATCTGGGAGAACCCAGAGATAACAGGGTTTCTCTTTGGAGGGGACGATCATAAACTCTCGCTCCTCGCAGATGATATCCTTTTATATCTAACCCACCCATCGTCCTCCCTCCCGGTGTTGCAATATGAACTGACCAGATTTGAGCAAGTGGCGGGCTTCAAAATTAACGTGGATGAATCCTTTATTCTGAACCTCACATTGCCGATTCATGAGGTAGAATCACTGAAGAAATGCACCCCCTTCTAATGGGCAAAACGTTCCCTCCAATACCTGGGAATTCAGTTGACTTCAAGCGTAGAGGGTCTCTATAGGGCCAATTTCCCTCCTCTTCCCCACCAACTTCAGGGCGACCTCAAGCGATGGAAGCCAATATTCATTTTATGGCTGGGCCGCATACTGGCAATCAAAATGACAGTGCTCCCAACATTTCTTTATCTCTTTCAAGCACTGCCTATACACTTAGACAGAGACCTCCTCCCCAAACTATGGTCCCTAATCACCCACTTCATCTGACAGGGCGGAGGAGCACGCTTACCGTTTCACATTCTATGGCGACCAAGAGCTGAGGGGGCGCAGGGCTGCCAGATCTCGACCTCTGCTACAGGGCAGTTCAACTCCAGATAGCGACAGAGTGGTGCAATCGGGCATCGGAAAAACACTGGTTACATATGGATAGGGCCATTGCGGGGAGGTCGATTTGGGATTTATTATGGAACCCTAAAAATGATAGGCCAGCCAACACCTATATTAGCACCAGCACCTGTACTATTTTGAGACTTTGGGACTCCATTTCTGGGGGTGCCGAATGGACTACGTTTCCCTCACCACACACGCCGATATACTTCAACCCAGGCTTTCCACCAGCCCTTAGCGAGGGGCCCTTTGATGCCTGGAAGGAGGGGCGCTGCCTCATGTTACAAGACCTGTTTCACAACTATGATATCTTAACCTTTGAAACCTGCAGGAGAGAATTCCAATTAGGCCCGGAGGAACAGTATCACTACCTCCAGCTTACACACTGGGCCCTCACACCGCGGATCCATGACGCTGCCACACGAGAGAAGACTACATTTGAAAAATTCTTTCAAACAGTTATCCATATGAAGGGGGAAATATCCTCTTATTTTATGACTCTCCTAGCATCCACTCACTCACCGAGACCTAGATATATGGCCATGTGGGAAGGGATAACTCAAAGGGACATAAATGAGGGGGAATGGGCCGGGGTGTGGGCAGATACAGCTAAATTCAATCACTCCATGGAACTGCGAGAGGCTCACATGAAAACCATGATGGATTGGTACCTTTACCCAGCCAAGCTTAAAAGAATGCTCCCAAACACATATAATCTGTGCTGGAGGGCCTTTGGCCTCCTTGGCAATGTTCAACACATTTGGTGGGACTGCCCCGTGCTGCGACCCTTCTGGGAGGAGATACTAGCCCATATTAAAACTATTTGAGCAAGTGGCGGGCTTCAAAATCAACGTGGATGCATCCTTTATTTTGAACCTCACATTGCCGATACATGAGGTAGAATCACTGAAGAAATGCACCCCCTTCCAATGGGCAAAACGTTCCCTCCAATACCTGGGAGTTCAGTTGACTTCAAGTGTAGAGGGTCTCTATAGGGCCAATTTCCCTCCTCTTCCCCACCAACTTCAGGGCGACCTCAAGCGATGGAAGCCAATATTCATTTTATGGCTGGGCCGCATACTGGCAATCAAAATGACAGTGCTCCCAACATTTCTTTATCTCTTTCAAGCACTGCCTATACACTTAGACAGAGACCTCCTCCCCAAACTATGGTCCCTAATCACCCACTTCATCTGACAGGGCGGAGGAGCACGCTTACCGTTTCACATTCTATGGCGACCAAGAGCTGAGGGGGCGCAGGGCTGCCAGATCTCGACCTCTGCTACAGGGCAGTTCAACTCCAGATAGCGACAGAGTGGTGCAATCGGGCATCGGAAAAACACTGGTTACATATGGATAGGGCCATTGCGGGGAGGTCGATTTGGGATTTATTATGGAACCCTAAAAATGATAGGCCAGCCAACACCTATATTAGCAACAGCACCTGTACTATTTTGAGACTTTGGGACTCCATTTCTGGGGGTGCCGAATGGACTACGTTTCCCTCACCACACACGCTGATATACTTCAACCCAGGCTTTCCACCAGCCCTTAGCGAGGGGCCCTTTGATGCCTGGAAGGAGGGGCGCTGCCTCATGTTACAAGACCTGTTTCACAACTATGATATCTTAACCTTTGAAACCTGCAGGAGAGAATTCCAATTAGGCCCGGAGGAACAGTATCACTACCTCCAGCTTACACACTGGGCCCTCACACCGCGGATCCATGACGCTGCCACACGAGAGAAGACTACATTTGAAAAATTATTTCAAACAGTTTTCCATATGAAGGGGGAAATATCCTCTTATTTTATGACTCTCCTAGCATCCACTCACTCACCGAGACCTAGATATATGGCCATGTGGGAAGGGATAACTCAAAGGGACATAAATGAGGGGGAATGGGCCGGGGTGTGGGCAGATACAGCTAAATTCAATCACTCCATGGAACTGCGAGAGGCTCACATGAAAACCATGATGGATTGGTACCTTTACCCAGCCAAGCTTAAAAGAATGCTCCCAAACACATATAATCTGTGCTGGAGGGCCTTTGGCCTCCTTGGCAATGTTCAACACATTTGGTGGGACTGCCCCGTGCTGCGACCCTTCTGGGAGGAGATACTAGCCCATATTAAAACTATTTGAGCAAGTGGCGGGCTTCAAAATCAACGTGGATGCATCCTTTATTTTGAACCTCACATTGCCGATACATGAGGTAGAATCACTGAAGAAATGCACCCCCTTCCAATGGACAAAACGTTCCCTCCAATACCTGGGAGTTCAGTTGACTTCAAGTGTAGAGGGTCTCTATAGGGCCAATTTCCCTCCTCTTCTCCACCAACTTCAGGGCGACCTCAAGCGATGGAAGCCAATATTCATTTCGTGGCTGGGCCGCATACTGGCAATCAAAATGACAGTGCTCCCAACATTTCTTTATCTCTTCAAGCACTGCTTATACACCTAGACAGAGACCTCCTCCCCAAACTATGGTCCCTAATCACCCACTTCATCTGACAGGGAGAAGGAGCACGCTTACCGTTTCACGTTCTATGGCGACCAAGAGCTGAGGGGGGAGCAGGGCTGCCAGATCTCGACCTCTACTACAGGGCAGTTCAACTCCAGATAGCGACAGAGTGGTGCAATCGGGCATCGGAAAAACACTGGTTACATATGGATAGGGCCATTGCGGGGAGGTCGATATGGGATTTATTATGGAACCCTAAATATGATAGGCCAGCCAACACCTATATTAGCACCAGCACCTGTACTATTTTGAGACTTTGGGACTCCATTTCTGGGGGTGCAGAATGGACTACGTTTCCCTCACCACACACGCCGATACACTTCAACCCAGGCTTTCCACCAGCCCTTAGCGAGGGGCCCTTTGATGCCTGGAAGGAGGGGGGCTGCCTCATGTTACAAGACCTGTTTCAGAACTATGACATCTTAACCTTTGAAACCTGCAGGAGAGAATTCAAATTAGGCCCGGAGGAACAGTATCACTACCGCCAGCTTACACACTGGGCCCTCGCACCGCGGATCCATGACGCTGCCACATGAGTGAAGACTACATTTGAAAAATTCTTTCAAACAGTTATCCATATGAAGGGGGAAATATCCTCTTATTTTAAGACTCTCCTAGCATCCACTCACTCACCGAGACCTAGATATATGGCCATGTGGGAAGGGATAACTCAGAGGGACATAAATGAGGGGGAATGGGCCGGGGTGTGGGCAGACACAGCTAAATTCAATCACTCCTTGGAACTGCGAGAGGCTCACCTGAAAACCATGATGGATTGGTACCTTTACCCAGCCAAGCTTAAAAGAATGCTCCCAAACACATCTGATCTGTGCTGGAGGGCCTTTGGCCTCCTTGGCAATGTTCAACACATTTGGTGGGACTGCCCCGTGCTGCGACCCTTCTGGGAGGAGATACTAGCCCATATTAAAACTATGTTGGGTTATCCCATTCCAACTACTATTGAGGGAGTGCTCCCTGGGCATCAGGGACCAATCTCTGACACACCAAACCAAGGCGCACAAGGCCCTTCTTTGGTCATGTTTGGGGGGCGGCCAAAATAGCCATTGTAGCGGCTTGGAAGAAGACAGCTGCCCCCACACTTTCGATGTGGCAAACTCGGCTTTGGAGGGTACTCTGTCTGGATAAGGTGACGGATATCTTCAGAGACGACTGCAATTTTTTTTAATATAAATGGGGTCCGCTTGTCTCCTATCTGTCTCAGGGGTTGCCTCTGGGAGTGTGCCCTCCCTCCATCAGGGATATGCATTTCTTTCAGTTCTAGTTCCCAGAACACCAACCCTATAACAATGCTTTACGGGGCAAATTCAGCGGGTTACCTAGAAAAGATAGCCACTGCCCGCACTGAAACTTGTACCTTCTTTTTAATCGTACATACATGTCCAATGCATTGCACACTTGACACCACCACCATTATATTTTCTTAGTTATAAGGGGGAGGAAAAGGGTTTTCTTGGTTTAGGGATATGTTACCCTCCCCTTTGGCAGGGTTTAATTTGCTGATTGTCACAAGCAGAGAGGTGGACTGAATGCTCACGCTAATGTTATATGTTACACAATGTACCCTTATGCTATCGGAAACTGTGCATACACTGTCACATCTCAATTAGAGAAATTTACAAGATGTCGTGAGATGAGATACAGCCACCTCCTTCAATCCATGCAGGATACACAATCTGTTACCGGAAGACTGATTAAGTTTTGTTGTAATAGTCAAGAATATATTCTGATGGTGCACATTCTTAAGCCTGACACAGACCACGCTCAGATTTGCAGATAATACGAGAAATGTATTGGTTGTGACGATGTTGACGGATCTCTTGAAAGTATATGTAACCAAAAATTAGCCATATGTTAGCAATATCCGAAGATCGCTGGAAAATGTATTGTCTTGCTTGTTTGTTGTTACTGTGCAAACAAAATTCAATAAATATGAATTTGAAAAAAAAATGTGTAGACACAGGATTTAGTACTGCAATGTTATCTTTCCAGTAAAATTCTATGCTAGACAGCACATACTTTACTGCACTACATGTATGGCATTTAGGAGTCGTAAGGGGTCACAGCTGCAACCCCTAGCTTGCCCTTTGCTACCCCAGCCACTACGTTTGTGACCCCTGGCCTCAGAAATGGCAAACTCAGTGCCTGGAACACAAGGGCAGCTCTTCTTAATGGATGCTGCTTGGAGCTCCACTTGCCTGGTTGCTGTCAATTAATTTATTATACAAATAGAGAATAATATTATTCACTATTAGTGTAATCAAAAATGGAGTACATTAGCTGGAATATGACCCTATCTGGAAGCTACAGTAAGTAAAACATGCTATTGAATATATGTTCTATTTATGCTTGCTGGTGAGAGCACGTTTATGTGAGCAAGAGTTTGTGAATGTGTTAGTATGTGTAAGCATGTGTGTGTGTGAGTCAAATTAAAGGTCTAATGGCGTGCGATGTCACCTCCGCTACCCATGCATTTTGGTGAATTGATGTCTATGCTACACTATGGTGCATAGATGTGTATCTGGTGCTAGGCAACCATAAAGATCACCAGTGCAGCGGAATAGAACAGCAGCAGGACATATTTAGAATGATGGCTCCGAGAAGCTCTATGTCCCTAGCAAAATGCTGTGCAGCAACTTTGGCTGGTATGTGCTTGTCAAAAACTGGATGCTTCAATGATCCCTTTCTATAATGTCTGAAGAAATAGTGACTTCTGTTAGCCACAATGCCATTCTGTGCAGAATAGTATAGGTGAATGTCTCATTCTTAGGGTCGCAGATTGGAGTAAAAATGCACATGTGTAAAAATCCTCCTAGCAATCTTAAGAGTCTTGAGTGAAGTTGCAGAAAATAAATAATGACCATTTAGAACACCCAACTCCTGGAGGGAATAGGAAGGAGAAAGTGCCTAGGCCAATAGCCAGGTAAAATCCCTAACAGAGGTTCCAGCTGAAAGAAGTAACAATCCCAGACAAAAATAAAACAAGATGATGAAGAACACTAAAGAAAACGAGGTACAAATATGTTATGGTGCATCCTTCTTTCAGAAATGACACAGTCTACTTCATCTTGGATTAGGATCTCGAGACCGCTTCTATGAACTAACCACCATCTTTACAGGGGTTCTTTATAAGGGTTGCCTGACTTAATTCAATGGCACCTGACTTAAATCATGGCACTCACTTGGGAAGCGAATAAAAAACTCATGTGTGACATCTGTCTTCCACTGCAGCAATCTGCAAACCTGCTACTGTCATATGTGCCGCGAATGCAGAATAGTTTGCAAGACAACCCTATGGCTTAAAACAACTGTTAAAATTTTAGGGCAGTTCTCGAAGCATGTGTGCTCTGCTTGGTGCTGAGTGTGGCGCCTCAAGACGCGCTCCTGTAAACATGATCAATGCTTTTCCTGCTTCATCCTGTACAGGGTCCTTAGTAACCTATACCTGGATAATAATAATAATTATCCATAGTTGTAAAGCGCAAACATATCACCCCTTAAGGTTTCAAGGCACTGGGGGCTGTCGGGGAGATTAAGTGAGCTATTACCCAGAGTCACATGGTGCTAAGCTGAGCTGGCGCCGGTGCCGAGGATCAAACCCTGAGTCCTGCATTCTGAAGTCAGCCGCTCTGGCTGCTGCACCACACCTTGAGTTAAGAATAGTAAATATATACTTACCCTGAAGATATAGTGCTAGTTGTTATTCTGCAGTCGATATTTTTGTATGCTAATATTTGTGACTCTATATTTTGAGATAATATTGTGCATTCTGTGATGATATTCATGACAATATGTGCAGCCTGATTTTGGATTACAGTTAACCCTTGTAACATGTATTGTGGTGGGCCTATTCCAAAGTCTGATAGGAAGCAATCTTCACCCTGATGATTGCCTTGGCATTAGGAGAAATATTTATAATTATCTTTTAAGATATGGCACATTCCTGCTCTCCCTGCGTTGGCGTGCAAACTGCTGCCTAGCGCCAATGGAGGCACCCTTATACTATCATGCAAGGGTGCTTGTGTTACAGGCAGTATTGTTTTCGTGCAGGATTGCAGGACACCTTCGTACACAAAAACAATGCTCTGAGGCTTTTTCCTCTTTCTACATGTGCTGCACAGTGCAACACACGTAGAAAGAGGAGAAAGATATTCTCCTCCTTCTGTCTTACCTGGGAAGGTGAAGCATTGTGACATATTCCCAGGTCTGCCAGTATTGGTAAACATGGGAATTCTTCAGAATCCATGGGTAAATGCGTGGCAACAACCACTCTCCACCCATCGAACACCTACCGGGGCAGAGTAAATCAAGGCTGCAACTTGAGCTGCCTTGTATTACACCAAATTCACCAAGCCTCACAGGGCCACACAAGGTAGCCTTGCGTGGCTTGGTACATCTCAGTATAGGTTTTGTGTCATCGTGTGCCCCCTTGCGTGGTGCAAGGATGACGCAAAACACATGATAAATATGATATTCACTTAGAAAGGGCCTGATACATGGTACAAAATAGAGCTCACTCATGCATTTACCAGAATAGCCACAAATGGACGATTCTGAGCTGGTCAGAGCAGAAGGCGCTATTTATCGCACAATATAAAATCTGACTTCCCTGGGTACGGAATTTGTGCGGTAACGTGCACTCAGATTTTTGGGGAAATAACAAGCAGATTTTTGTTCTTATTTCATCAGAATCCTCATGTCAAGGAAAAATACTGTACTGCTTTCCCCTGTTAAATTTAACCAGGTTTGATGATCTGAAATTTAATGATTAGAGAAGAATTTAACACACCCATTAATTACCAAGTGCGGTAAATACTACCCAACTCAAAATTCTGATTACTGCGCAAACTGAGATTTGCCAGAGATCCGAAAACTAACCAAATCCGAATCAAATTCAAAGAGTTCCCACCATCAGCACTTTTGAAATCATGTGGCGTTTAACTAAAACAGTGAGATAAAGCTTGGTTGACAACATATAGCATTTTATGAGGTGTAGCACAAGGTGAGGTGGTCACCTGTCAGATAAAAATGTACCTGGATGTTCCCAGTCTAAGTATGAAAATGTGATTTTTAAGTCTAGCATTTTGATTGTATTCTTTTGTTCCAACCCTACATGCAACAAAAACTTAAAACAATGAATCCCAGTGTACCCACTCCTGACCAAGAAGCACATTAGTGTGACTCAGTTTACCGTGTCACTATATAAAGGTATTTCATTCTTTTGGATTGATTCAGTAGCTGATTGCCAGTGTGATGCTTCTGTTTGCACAGATAAAAAAGTAACGTCAACTGAATGCTGTCTCAAATAATTGGGAAAAATCAGCCTAGAGATTTCCATAGTCACATCACAGGTACTTCGCCCATTTCCAATGATATGCTTGTGACACTATGATTATTACAATATTAATTTTGTGGAGCACCGACACACCAGAAGGAAGTGACAATAAGCCCCTCAAGCACACATCTTTAAGAATTGCTTCTGAATATCCCAAGTGGTAAAGGGCACAAAAACCAGTAAAAGTGAACAAAATGCAAACTACTTTCTGGTATCTAGATCTGTGTCCATCCAAGGTTCTGTTGCCATTTGATGATGAGCTGTCTAGTATCCAGCGCATTATCACTAGAAAGTATGTGGGTTCGATAGTTGGCAGTAATTTCTTTTTTTTTTTTTTTAAACCTTTATTATTCAACGTGCATGGTACACAGCATTTGGCTTACAACCCACCAGGGCCAGCCGCGTATATCTGTAACTGTAGAGTTATTAGTAGATGAACACAGCCTCAAGGCCGACAACCCTGAGGTCCGACGGCGTGAATAGTTCCATTTCAGCACTTCACAATCATCCAAACATTTAGTAATGTTGAGGTATAGGTCTGTGGGTTTTTCTCTTTTTTATGTGAACCTGTACGTGTAGGGTTATTATAGCACTCATCAACTTCGTCAGATGGATAGTGGCCCGTTCTTACACATGTGCGCCATGCGGAAAAGAGTCAGCTAGGACTGCCCTCCAAGGGGGCGCGGGACTGTGGTAGCAGAAGATGAGGTTGCGAGGCATCCTAGGTGTGTCTGTGAGCGAGTACCTACACAGCTTATCATTCCTAATGGAAGTGGCGAATGTCTGTATTGGAGTTCAGCTAGAATCACCACGGCTATGGCTGCTACTCTCAAAGGCCCCAAGTTGCAGTGTGTACAGTAACTAACTTCAAAGAACCTGGTCAAAAGGGAAGCAGGACCAGTGCGCCAATAAACTTCAAAACAATAACATGGGAAGTACTCTTTAAAGGGAGGGGGAGTGCGGGTAGATATAGCCATGTGTTCAGGGAGGGAAGTGCAGTATCATTGTGTCAGCAGCGGTCGAGTGGGCAGGTAGGCCGGGAGATTATAGTGTGCGGTCCGCCTGCATGCTAAGTATACAACGGGATCACCACTATAAGGGCGTGCCAAGTGTGGTAGTAAAGTATGGCTCGTGCGGTAGCCCTTGGCAGGACTCCCGACAATAGTAGGATATGCGGGGACGTAAGCGTGGGAGGGGAGATGTACACAACACTGTGAAACAGCCAGGCATGCAGCATATGCTTATCGGGACGTGGGAGTCGTGCAGGCAGCGATCAGTGTGGCGTGTGTAATGGTGCAATGGTGCGTGGGCGTCGGGGAGGGGGGAAAAGGAAAATTATATGAGTAGGGAAGGCTGCTGGGTGTAGACGTTTCTCATGGTGACCACCGCGGGAGGGGGTACGGGGGAATAGCATATATCACTTCACGTGATCCCTTGGTCTACACATTTCTGTTGAAAGGATTGGAGGATGTCATCCCATTGTTGTGCGATTAGGAATTTCCTGAGGCCCGCCGTTTCTTCTCGCCACAGGACTGTGCTAAGTGCGGTAGTAAAGTATGGCTCGTGCGGTAGCCCTTGGCAGGACTCCCGACAATAGTAGGATGTGCGGGGACGTAAGCGTGGGAGGGGAGATGTACACAACACTGTGAAACAGCCAGGCATGCAGCATGTGCTTATCGGGACGTGGGAGTCGTGCAGGCAGCGATCAGTGTGGCGTGTGTAATGGTGCAATGGTGCGTGGGCGTCGGGGAGGGGGGAAAAGGAAAATTATATGAGTAGGGAAGGCTGCTGGGTGTAGACGTTTCTCATGGTGACCACCGCGGGAGGGGGTACGGGGGAATAGCATATATCACTTCACGTGATCCCTTGGTCTACACATTTCTGTTGAAAGGATTGGAGGATGTCATCCCATTGTTGTGCGATTAGGAATTTCCTGAGGCCCGCCGTTTCTTCTCGCCACAGGACTGTGCTCTCAGCTCGCGCCCAATTTGTGAGGGATAGACTCCAGTGTCGTATGTGCGGAGGTGTGTCGGCCTTCCACCGCTTGGTGAGCAGTCGTTTGGCCGTGATCAGTCCAAGATCCCGGAATCGGGCCTGGACTCTGTTCAGCTTTGTGCATTTATATAGTCCCAGTATGCAGGCCTCCCAGGTCCTCGGCACATTTTCGTTAGTGCAATGCATAAGCAGTGCAGTCACCCCAGTAGTGCTGAAGGGCGGGGCAGAGCCAGAGCATATGGAGGAGGTCCGCTCCCACCAAGGAGCAACGGCTTCAGGCGGTATCCGTGACTGAAAAATATCTGTTTATTTTGTCCGGAGTGAGGTATGCGCGGTGTAGTATGTAGAGTTGTATAATTTTGAAGCGAGGGTTACGTGGGACGTTAACTGGACCAACCAGGATCATCGCCCACTCCTTATCTGTCCAATCCCTCCCCCTGTCTGTCGCCCATTTCGTTCTAAGTTGCACGGTGGCAGGATGAATGTGAAGGAGGAGAGCTTGTGCTAGCCAGTGAATTATGTGTGTGCCATTGCTCATAACGTGGAGGTATTGTATAAAATGATGTATGGGCAATTCATCAGATATGTCACCCCAGGCGGCAGTCAGCGTGTGGATGAGGGACGCGTGCAATAGGAACTGTCCAGCTGGGAGAGATGTGTCCTCTACAAGTCTGGCAAAGGGGAGGAGGGCGCCATCGGAGTACAGGTCCCCCAGCGTTTCCATTCCCGCAGTGGTCCAGCTGTCAAGCTTCACAGCCGTCAGTGCCCCCGTCGCAGTCGGGGTGCCCAGTAGGGGGAGTATCGGGGCATATGGCACCGTTGTTCGGCTGAGGCGCAGGCAGCGCAGGAAACATCTGCACGCTACCGCAAGATATAGCTGCGAGGGGCGGGGAGTCCGGGTCAGTGGGTGAAACAGCACTTGGATTTGCAACTGGGACCAGACAGCAGTGTCCGTGGCGGTGTCTCCCATGTTCTTACCACCCAGCCATCCTGACACCCACTGCATTTGCGCCGCCAGATAATACAGCTCCATGTTGGGAACAGCCAGTCCCCCCGCTTCAGTAGGCATATATAGTTTCGTCAGCGCAATGCGCGGTCGACCTTTATTCCAGATCAGGTCGCGTAGTAGGACTTCAAGGTCTCGGAACACCCGGTTGGGGACATAGGATGGAATATTGGCAAAGTAGTACAACAGCCTTGGCAGAACTATCATTTTCGCCAGGGCTACTCGGCTGGGAACGTTCAGCGGTAGAGTTTTCCAGAACCCAACTTGCGATCGGATGGAAGCGATCGCTCTCATCAGGTTCCCCTCCAATATATCTGTAGGGTTACGGTAAATGTGAATTCCCAGGTATCGGAATGTCATGGGATACCACTGTAGTCTCTCGCCGCCGATGCGTATCTCACTCTCTGGTGTATCCGGGTCAAAGGAATAGGCCCCTGATTTGGCCCAATTGACTTTCAAACCCGACATTGCCTCAAAAGTGCAGAAAATGTCAGTAATGGACACCGGAACATCACTCAGATGACACTGCATGAAGGCCATCCGCCATCGGTATACCCCACTCCGCTCCTGGGGACCTGAGTATCGCGGCCAGGGGTTCTACAGCTAAAGAGAACAGCAAGGGCGACAAGGGGCAGCCCTGTCTGGTGCCCCTCTGCACACAAATAGGGTCAGAAATCAGTGTACCAGTTCGGACGCGGACTGTGGGTCTGCGGTACAAGAGGCCAACCATAGTCTCGTAGTCGTCCCCCAATTCAAATTTGTCCATGACTGCCCGCAGGTACGGCCATTCCACCGAGTCAAATGCTTTCTCCAGGTCCAGCACTAGGCCCCCGGCGCGTGGCCATTGACGTGTGACATATTCATGTATGCGGAATAGACGGCGGATGTTATGGGACGTGTGGCGTGTTGGTACGAACCCGTTCTGGTCGTGATGTACTAGTGTGGGTACTATGGGGGCTAGTCTTCGGGCAAGCGTAGAGGCAAGGATTTTATAGTCCGTGTTGAGGAGGGCTAGGGAGCGGTAGGATCCCATCCGCTCGCTATCTCTGTCAGGTTTGAGCAGAGATATGAGGGTAGCCTCATTAAGCGTCGGGAGCAGGGAAAAGTCGTCCGTGGCTGCAGTGTACATTTTCACCAGGTGGGGAATAAGAATGTCCGAGGCGGCTTTGTAGAATTCGGCTGGCAAGCCATCCGGCCCCGGAGACTTGCCATTCGAGAGATTGAAAATGGTGTCGCGGAGTTCCTCGGGGTCTAGTGGTGCTCCGAGGTCATCTTGTTGCGCAGCCGTTAGAGTGGGCAACTGTAGGGGTGAGAGATACTCGGCTATGTCAGGCAGTGGGATACTCAGTCGGGAGCGATATAACCCCGAGTAGTGACCAGTGAACGATTCATGTATTTGACGCTGGGTGTGAAGCAGTCTACCTCCCTCTGCCTGTATTGCTGAAATGGGGGTCGAGCGGTCCTCCCGTGCAATCAGCCAGGTCAACAGCTTGCCAGGCCTATCACCCTGCCGATGCGTGCGGGCAGAGTGTGCAGCGAAGTTGATATTGCGTAATCATTCCAGGAGGCGACCATGTTCTGCTGTGGCCTCCGTCAAGCGATCACCTGCACCCCCCTCCGCATTTCGTTCAAGCTCTAGCAGTTCGGTCTCTAGTCGCGTCAGGTCGTCTACAAGCTGTCGCCGCATGTGTCCCTGTGTGCCTAGACAGAGTCCCCGGGTCACCACCTTAAATGCGTCCCATTCGGTCTGGGGGGAGGATGCCGTGCCGGCATTGAGCTCAAAGTATTGTGCCGTCTGTGTGAGTAGGGAGTCGCGGAAGGTCCCGTCTAGTAGGAGGTCCGGTTGGAGGCGCCAGGTGGAGATAGGCGGGTGGGGATGTTCCCAAGCAATCGTCAGTGTGTGGGGATTATGATCTGAGTGCGTGCGGCCCATATAGTGCGTGTCCTTGACCAACGGGAGAAGATCTGTGGTGATCATGTATCGGTCTAAGCGTACATGTAGGGCATGCGCACCCGACCAGTAGGAATATGTTCGTGTGGTTGGGTTCCGTGCTCTCCATGCATCATGAAGATCCCATTGCATGGCCCAGTTGAGGAGGGTTTTCGTGGTGGTGTGCGTCGGTGCATTGGCCGGGGGTGCGGAAGATCTGTCCAGATTCACATCTAGGACACAGTTGTAGTCGCCCCCAAGAATCCACGGGATTCCATGCCAGGACGCCAGCGTCGTTGAGAGGCCATCAAATAACTTGCCCTGGTCAGTGTTGGGGGAGTACAAAGAGGCAAGTACTACAGGGTGCCCATCAAGTCGGCCTCGAGGTATCACGTATCTACCCTCTGTGTCTATCTGTGTGTCTATGACCGCCCATGGGGTGCCCGGTCGGATCCACATGAGTGTCCCGCGAGCAAAGGAAGAGTACTCCGTGGCGTAAAGCTGTCCGTGCCATCTGCGGCGCAGTGTGTGTACCTCTGCCTGTTTAAGTGTGTCTCCTGCAACAGTGCTACGTGAAATTTGTGACGTTTCAGATATGAGTAGATTTGGTAACGCCTCGATGGTGTGTGCATGCCTCTAACATTCCACGTACATATCTTGATTTCAGCCATATTCAACACTACGGCAAGAAGCACCCCCGCCACCCACTCTCCCTCTCCCAGGCGAGAACTCCCACAGGACCCCCGGCCTCTTCCCCCCCACTCAGATCAGACACAGGCACTGGCACATGAAGGAAGATTCTAGGCAAATCCCCGAGGGTGAGGGCGGGATAAGTGTCATAAAATTCAAACAATACAAAACAGTAACCAATACCAAAAGGTCGGCTTCGCAACATGTCGCCGTCCAAACACACCAAAGATGCAAAGAAACAATACTCAAGTCTAGGGGGTAACATGTGCTAGCCGCAGTCTCGGCGGTCTACGAATTCAAGTAAGGAAGGAAGTCTTTGGTCCTCCCCCGGGCCTTATGGCACGTATACTATGCAGCCAAAGTCATTGCGCGGGGGTACAGTGCCGCTTCTTGTGCCGGGGCCTCGGTCCGGCTAATCACGTAAGGGGAAAGTAAGGTAGATCTCACTTCCCAAGTCTCTGGCATAGTAAGGTCCCTGCGCGTTAGGGTCAGCGGGCAGGGGGGGAGAGAGGGGGAAGGACAGCAGCGTGGCCCCACCATCACCTTACCTTCTCAGTATCTATGTGGCTGGGGAAATACTCACTGCGCCAATTTCACTCCGTCCATCTCCTGGGCGGTAGGAGACATCCTGGGCGATGTTCAGTGCCCACAATGTCTCAGCGTCTATCCGGTCCCCCACTCCGTCCCCGCCGTTCCGGCAGGGTTCGTTAGGACTACTTGCGTGGCTTCAGTGAATCTGGTCAGCTGTCTGTGGTGTGACATCCGGCAGGTCTACGGATAGCTGGGAGTCTGGTATTCCGTAAATAGCTTCATCATCACTTGGGACTATCCGCGGGCTGGCGTCTTGTATGATGTCCGACGTTGGTGAATTGCTCAGCTGGGAGACCCTCCGGAGTGCATCCTGCTGTTCCTGTAGTATTTGGTTTGCCGGCGGGGAGTGGCGTGACGCTTCCTCTGGGCGGCAGTTCTGTTGGTCCCTGTTCCTGCGACGACGCCTCGGCCCACGTGTCCGTGGTCTCGCCTCATAGCTCTGTGTCTGCCTGGGTGCCGCGTCCGTACCGCTGTCGAGCCACTCGCTCACTTCTTCAGGATTATTAAAGAAGTAGGCCTTGTCCCGTGCCACCACTCTCAGCTTCGCAGGAAAGAGGAGGGAATATTTGAGGCCTGCTGTGCGGAGCCTCCGTTTCACCTCCAAGAAAGAGTGCCTTTGACGCTGCACCTGTATAGTGTAGTCCGGGAAGAACATCACGGTGGCATTATCTATACGGATCTCCCCGAGGTGTCTAGATTCTCTTAGGATTGTGTCCCTGTCTCGATAGTTCAGTATCCTGAAGAGCAGTGGCCTTGGGTTAGAGCCCGTGGTATGTGGTCTCGTGGGTACTCGGTGCGCCCGTTCCACCACGAAGTAGGGCGAGAGAGTGTCTTCTGGTAGCATGTCTCTTAGCCAGTCTTCTACACGTTGGGCAGGATTATTGCCCTCCCATTTTTCCGGGACCCCCACGAGTCTGATATTGTTGCGTCTTGCCCGCCCTTCCGCATCCTCAGCGCGGTCTTCCAGGAACTCTACTCTGTCCTGTACTTGCTTATCCGTTTGGGTGACTCTGGGCTTGAGTTCCGTCACAGTTCCCTCTAGAGTCTTGGTCTGATCAGCCAGTTTCTTGTGGTCGTCTCTCAGGTGGGTGAGATCTACGGCGACGCTGTCTATTTTGGATTCCAAGGATGTACTGGTCAATTGAAGCGACTGTTCCATGCGTTCCATGGCGGCGAGCACGCTATCTAGTCTCGCGGTTACCTGATCGGCAGCCATCTTCTTTAGCGATTTGTCAGTTTTCCCTTTCGGCGGGGCACCTTCAGTTCCAGTGCGAGTCCGTACCCCTCCGGACATGTGCAGGGTTACCAGGCTCTCAGTCCAGCCCGGATCATAGGAGGAAGAGGTGACTTCTGGGTCGCGTTTTTGGTGATGTCTGAGTTCAGCGGTGTAGTGTTGCTCACGATGGCTCCAGCGCGGCTTGGCGGCCGATGTCACACGCGCCGTGTCGCAAAGCAGGCAGGTGCGGTAGTATCACGCAGTAGGCGCCAATTAACAGCTCTGAGAGTGTACGCGTGTATGGCAGGCAACTGGTCGTGGGGCAGCAAACCGTCCAGCGTCAGCGAGATCCCCAGCCTGGCCCCCAGCAGTGTCTCCTTAGGGTTCCCCCGGGGGTGGGGGGGTCGGGCTTTCAGCTGTTTCAGGAATGGCTTGTTTCTAGGCGTTCCGCGCCCTACTAGGTCCAATGCCTCCTTCCAGCACCCCTTATGGTCTCAGCAGTCGCAGTTTCTCAGCGGGCGCTCATACTTGTGATCTCCTCCTATCGCCGGTCATAATAGGCCCTGGAGGGGGGGGGGGGTCTCGTGCTGTCCTGCCCCAGGCGGTATCGTTGGCAGCAATTATCGCACCTCTCCCTCGTAGTGGCTCTCTTTCAGGCCTCCGGCGCCTACTCGATGCGGGCATTCACGCCCGTCACAGGTCTCCAGCGGGGCCCCCGGGGTAATGGTCTCTGTTGCGGGGACTGTGGGCACTCGCCACGTGTATCTGGCTGTTGGGCGATCCGCTCCCCCAGCGCAGCAGACATATCTGCACGTCCGGGGGGCCCCACGGACATCGGTCTCGGCGGGCAGTGCCCAGGTGGTGACGCCGCAGTTCGTATCTACTGCCTCTACGTCGGGCGCTCACAGGCGGGTCCACTCCCGGCCAGCAATGACGGTGCTCTCCTACCCGCTACTTCCCGGTGACACCGCCGATGTCGTCTCTGGGCAGCTGATGATGAGTCCGTCAGCCCCGTGGGTAGCAATCTCGGAGGCCGGATCCAGCAGCGAGTAGGCCGCATGCGTGGGCCCGCACGGCAGCGCAGACCACGGCCTCGCGTTGTCGTCTCCGCCGGTCAGCCTGCAGGGAGCCCCGCTGGAGGCCCCTAGGAAAGGCCGGTGCTTACTGGGTCGGACCCTCCGATCAAAAATTGGTCAGTGGGAGAGCGGCAGCTGGACAATGCCCCGCTCGCAATTTCGGTCAGCTTCTCGGAGAAATGGCGGAGAATAGCCCGGGGAAGGGGAGCTCGGCCCGGAGCTCTACTCTAGAGCGACTGCCGCCATCGCGCGCCTAGCCACGCCCCCGATAGTTGGCCGTTATGAGGTGAGATCTAGGAGCTGGGTGTCTTTTGCTGTGGCTGGCGTCTTTGTACCTGAATACCTAAATAAAGAAGATAAAGACCCTTTCCTGGAGTTGTCTATTTTCAATATTGGTGATGAGCAAGCTACGCAAGCTTCATCTTTTGTGTGTAAAACAAGCAACCATGTGCTGACAACACAACCATAAGAAAAAATTAAGCAGATCAGGACAGAGAACCCCAACGCAACAATAGAAGACTATTCGCACACGTGTGGCAAAGTTCACTGTGGGGTTTACAGTGGGAAGGGCCGGTTCGTTTTACCTTCTTTTTACTTCTTTATCAAGCTCAATGCTCCTCACTCGAGCACACTCTCATGTCTGAGGCGGAGGTCTGCTCAAGCATTTTGAGGGCATACACAGAGCAGCATCCCCATAGAGCATTGTGCTAGTTCGCCTGATGTCTCCACGTCACTACATGCGCTACAGCACCTTAAGGAGTCCATCTTCAACCAGGCCGATAAACGCCACTCAGCAATGCGGAGTAAAGGTGAAGGCATGCCTCTGCGACACACACACCGCATTTGCTGACAATGTACCTGTGCTAGTGCGCATCACATTTGAAGTTGTAGCAAGGTGCAGTGGTGTCCGACACAAGCCTCAGTGACATACACACCTCTTCTTCCATATTTGAAATTAAGCATGCTGAAGTGTGTTTCAGTAGCACGCACACCAATCCTTCTGAAATTGCTGGTATTTATGTTGAAGCCTTCTTTGGGCTCAATACGTGTCTTGGTGACACGCACACCTCCCACTAGATTTCTGCATGTTTGTTCCTCAGCTATACCTATGTCAAGATTCTGCAGTCAAGCACGAAAGGTGACATTTCATAATGTGTGACGGTAAAAGTCTCTGGGGAATTCTGAGGTGGATTTAAAAAAATGGTTGGGCACACCGTTGCAGTGTGGGGTGTGCCCTAAAATCTGGGTGAGAGTACTGTGGTGTTTGGGTTTCATTATTTAAAAGTGTAATTTTTGTGAGTGCTCTTATTTTACTGATTATTTACGGAATCCTACTTTCCGCCTGTGCATGTATTCTGTGTATTATTACTATTGGAATGTATGGTATATGGTCTGGAACACTGCTGTGTCAGTTGGAGCAGGTATCCTGAGCCCTCATTTCATCTGTACCTTGCTTATCCTGTATCCTTCAATAAAACCTTGAAAAACTATTGAAGATCTCTGGCGAGTCTCTTACAAAAATTAAAGACCTTTGATGACATTAGATATCAAAACGGAATGGATCACTTGACCTGAGTAACCAGGGTTTGCAAAATTCGTGTATTATACTGATAAAAAACTCTCATTCACGTACAGAAGTCGGAAAGGCGGTATATCTTGATTCTCCGCCCTGCTCTTAAAAACGTGACAGCATCATCATAGGGTTAGTTTTGTATGCTTCCTCCATCTGGAGGTGAACCACTGGTTATTGCAGTAGTGATCAGAGAAAAGTGGGAGTGTTCTAGTGAAGTGAGTCTCAAGAGGTGGTGTTAAAACTCGTATACCCAGATTTGTTTATTTAATCAGTTTGAGTTCGAGATGTTCGTGCGTGGGAAGACTGGTTAGTGGTCTAACTCACTGAGAGTGTCCATAAAAAAGGTCGACATGTTTCAGCCCTTGTGGTTGCCCATTTGGGTCAAGTGGGCTTTCTTCAGGACCTAAAAAAGAAAAGTTGGTGGAGGCAGTATCTTGGTAAGGTCTCAATGAATCTGGGGGTATTGACCCGATTCTCACGTGGTCAAATAGTACCTTTAGTCCAAAAAGACCGACTTCATCTGGCGAACAGGGAGCTTGTTACCTGCTGCTGCGTAGTGTAACACGACTTGTGCTGACTCTTGCTCTGGTGGCCTGGATGTGTTATTACTATTGAAATGTATTGGTGATGGTCTGGAACACTGCCGTGTCAGTTGGAGCAACCATCCTGAGCCCTCATTTCATCTGTACCTTGCTTATACTGTATCCTTCAATAAAACCTTGAAAAACTACTGAAGATCTCTGGTGAGTCTCTTACAAAGATTGAAGACCTTTGATGACAACCAGGGAACCCACGTCAAACATGGCGACAAGTTTGGGATACATTTGTTTTTAACCATCCAGTGCTTCATTCGGCTGCCAGACTTTTGCTCCACTTAAGGTACTGTACGTCCAATTTATTTATATTGAGGGCTAGAGGATTTTTTTTATACCTTCCTACGACTCCTAGACGTTTAGAGTCATTCGATTGGGACATTGCTCGTTTCTTTAAGTACTTCTAATTTCAGCCTCTGGGCTCTGGGGAGCTATACTGCATGAGTGTTTTGACCTTTTATCACTCACTATGCTGCCAGCAATATTTTATTAACTTTTGGCATAATTCTTCGTGTGGGAAGTTCCTCATTCTTGATTTTATTTCAACAAAGTTTCACCTGCTCGAGCGCACTGAACATCGTCATAGCAACGTGCAAGCTGTTATATCGAGCGCTTGCATTTTCTGTTTTCTGAAGCTCGAGCTGGGACCCGTTCTCATGACCAGATCCATGCGCTCAGACACATGTGCTGGAGCTCGTGTCTGTCTCGACTGGTTTTAGAGTCTGATTCCTGGTGTGTATACCGGCGTGCGTCAGACAAAAATCCTCACTTCTTCCTTTTAAAAAAAAAAAAAGAGAAAGAGAAATAAACGTACCCATTTCTCTGCTGCCATTTTATCTTGAGGAGTACTCGACTACTCTTACTGTCTTGACGTTCACGACGCTGAGCAAGGATCACATCCAGGACCGACTGAACTTGCCTGTTCAGTTACAGCACACATTAAGGCGTTGCCTGATACTACACTCTTCGTTTTCAGATTGGATTAACTTCCGTGATTAACACGCTATGCTGTCGTGCTGATGCTCTCCTTCTTCATAATTTTTTTTGCGTTTATTCTTGTTTATTACTGTTAATAACACGTTTTAGTAATCTACTTGGTTTCCACAAATCATTTATATATTTTTTCTTCTCCTCTCACTCAATTTCTTTTTCTCATATCATCTCATATCATCTCATTCATCTTATACTATTATTTTCTTCAATTTTTCTTTTCTCTTTCTTTAACTTTTTCTCCTTCTTCCTTTCCTTGTCTTTGTCCCTTCTTATGCTGATATCATGCACTCCGTCACGCCTCCTGCACACTTGTAAATGTAAATGTATACTTGTAAAGCGCACTGTTACTCCATCTCGGAGTGTCCTGGCGCTGTATACCGCTGGTGAACCCGTCCTGGCTTTCCCTGTGAGATGGTCCCTCCTGGGCACCCCCAAGGTGAAGCCAGGCATCCCCGGCGCTGATGGGGCCGGGGATGCAAGAACTTAGGGAACCCCCTATTAAATGGCGTTTGTTGTGTAGATCTTTTGAGGCGTACCTAGGCTCTATTGATGGTTTAAAGTTTAAACCTGATAGGAAACGCAGTCTTTTGTACTATTGTTTGGGTGTGGAGGGCCAGAATGTCTTTGATCAACTACTGGTTCATTTAGATCTTTCCATCCGCCGCGGTACCCTCGCTATAATGTGGTGGGGGTAATAGGCCGTCCGGCGGGCTGTTTTGGCGGGCGGATCGCCCCCGTTGGTAGGGCGGTGGCGATCCGCCCGCCATACTAATGGCCCCTAGTATTTGCAAACGATATTAACAGCTTCAATATTTCCAAAACTATATTTCTTACCTGCAAGTCGATATTCTTGACCACAATATTCTTTCCGTCGATATTTCTGTATCACAATATTTAAAACTGGATATTTGGGTATGTCAACATTTTAAACTCGATATTCTGTCTGTGCACCCTGAATGAGTATGAGATCTCTTTGAGAAAACTTGACTTGCATTATCTCCCCATTCTATGGGGCCGATTATGATTGCAGTTTTTCCGCATCCTCCGGGCCGGCGGAAGCCACCGCCGGCCCGGAGGATGCGGAAAAACCGCTGCGGAGCCTCCAAAGACCCACCGCCAAATTAGGATGGCTGGTGGGTCTGGAATTCCGTCCGCAGCTTTTCCGCCGCGGTCGCCTTCCGACCGCGGCGGAAAAGCTCTAACATGGCTGGCGGTGTCTATCAGACACCGCCAGCCATATTAGGATGGTGGTGAATACATGCTTTTCCGCGGTGGCTTTTCCGCCATGGAAAAGCATACAGACTTTCACTTCGGGAGCCCGTTGCGAGCCCCCTGGGTGAAAGGGGGGTGGGGGGTGCACATGGGGGGTACATATGGTACCCCCCTGCATTTGCATGCACAAAGTGGCAGGCACTGCGCAGTGCCTGCTGCTTTGTGCATGCAAATGCGATGCATGCATTTTTAACCTTGCGGCGGGTGCAGCTTGAAGCTGCATCCGCCGCAATGTTAAAGATAGAGGATGTGACAGCCCCTGCGGACGTTCCCTCCTTCTCAGTGGTCGGGGACGGACACAAGTCCGCCCGCGTTCCTAATCGGCCCCTTAAGTACGGTTCTAGAGCACTGTCACTTTGGAAAGTGGATTCAACAACAAAGAGAGATTGCAAAGCAATATGTAACGGAGTTATGCAGGTTAGCCTCCACATGTGGGGTTGGAAATTCAAATGTACGTCTTTTGAGGGACCAATTTATGTTAGGGTGCAAACAAACCATTTTCCAGAAAGATAATCTGTTTCTGCATTAAGTTTTGACAAAAGTTATATCTCAAGAACATTTGGAAATGCGTGTGGAAACAATTCATAGGGCGGAGTCACACTCTAACAAGGAAAATGGCAATGCGTCTGTTAAGATTGTAAGGAAGTGTCTGTAGGTGAGAAGTTCAACAAGGGGAAAATAACTCAAGACAAAGCAGATGCACACATCAAAACAGGCAGAACATTTTCTCACAAGTGTTTTTGCTGTGGCAATGGTGGTCACATGGTAAACAAGAAGGAATGCCCAGGGTGGAAAGCCGTTTGCAAAACTTCGGGTAGAAAGGGACATTTCATTTCACGAAATATTGCAGGTCTAACTTAAAGAAAGTGAGAGAAATTGAGAGTGATGATGATGATGTTGTAGATGAAATTCTGGTTCTTCAAAGCAAGTTTGATGGTTCAGATAGCCCCTTGGAGATGGTGCAAGTAAATGGAGAAGCGGTCGGAATGTTATTTGACTGAGGGGCAAAGATAACCTTGATACCATAAGTATTTTATGAGCAGAAGCTTAAAAGTAGTGTGAAGCTTCTTACGTCAGGTATTTAACTCACTGGTTATGCTGGCAAACCAATCAAGTTAATAGGGTACTTTTGGGGTACAATTGAATGTATGGATTGAATGATTCCAGGGAAGATCTATGTTTTAGTGAAAGGAGAGTCCATGATTAGTTGGTGACATCAGCATGACTTGTATGTGTATCTTGACCCTAACGAGAACCCTGCAGTTTGTGTGAGAGATATGCCCGTGGTCAGAAGTGTTTCAGAGGAATGTTTTGAGCTGTAGAATAAGTAGCCAGATGTTTTCAAAAATGAGTTGGGGTGTCTCAAGAACTATGCTCACAGAATTAAATGCAGAGTCAGTGCAGTATTCAAAATTGCAAGAGTTACTAGTGTGCCTTTGGTGGTACAGGAGAGCATAAAGAAAGATTTGGGTAAATTGATTTACAATGGCTTTATTCAAGAAGTGAAGGCACAAAAGGCCAATAGGGAGGCTAGGCTGGGTGTGGATTTGAGGTAACTTAATAATGAAGCAGTTGCAGGGAGTGGAAGGTGTGTAAGTATATCATGATGACATGTTGGTGGTTGGTACGAATGTATCTGAGCATAATTTAAGGCTGCAAGAAGTGCTAGAAATGCTGCAGAAGGGAGGTTTGACACTTAAACAGGAGAAGTGTAGGTTCAATTTTTCAGAAATAGAATACTTAGGTAATTTGATCACTGAGTTATGTTATGTTATGTTATTTATTTATTTATATAGCGCTCGGCTACTCAAAAAGAGTGTCCCGGCACTTTATTGGAGAAAGGAAAAACTGCGACAGAATAACATAACACCAAATAAAAGAAAAACCAGAGTGCCAGACAAAAAACTCACAATAAAAAGACTACTGAGTGAACAGCCAAGTTTTAAGGCCTTTTCTAAAAGCCAGCAGGCTAGTGGCTTCCCGCAGAGCAAGCGGCAGAGAGTTCCACAGCTGTGGCGCCAGCAGTCCAAAGGAGCGGCCTCCGAGGCGCGCTTTCTTTACACGTGGAACAACTGCCAGGTACAGGGATTCCGACCTCAGAGACCTGGTCGGTTGATAAAAGACCAGTCTCTTTTGGAGGTACTTAGCTCCCCCCTTGTGCAGAGCCTTATAGGCCAGAGTCAGAGCCTTAAAGGCGATCCGCTTACGGATGGGAAGCCAGTGCAGAGTTTTCAACAAGCCCGAGGCACTGGAACGCCTGTTCAGACCATAAATTGCCCTTGCAGCGGCATTCTGCACCACTTGAAGCCGCTGCAGCAAGTACTCTGGGAGGCCCAGGTAAAGAATGTTGGAATAATCCAGCCTGGACCCAATCAGAGCCTGGACTGTCAATCTCCTGTGTTCCTCGGAAAGCAGGGGAAGAAACCTCCGCAGCATCCTAAGGATGCCGAAGCAAGTGCCCGACACCCCCAAGATCTGGGATTTCAAGGTTAGCCTATTATCTATCTTGACCCCCAGATTCTTGGCAACCTGGGAGGAACAAGACGGAGGGAACATATTCATTGGCCACCAGGCCTGCCAGTCTGGCTCTGTGTCACACCCGAAGAAAAGTACCTCGGACTTATCGGAATTGCACTTGAGGCTGTTCAGATGGAACCATTGAAAAACAGCCCCAAGGCAATCCCGAATACTCTCCCCATCAAAGTCACCTCCTCTCTTACAAGAGAAGAGGAGCTGGGTGTCATCCGCGTAGGATACGATCTGGGCACCCAGCGACTCCACCAACGCCGCCAACGGGGTCATAATGATATTGAAGAGGGTCGGGCTCAAGATAGAGCCCTGTGGGACCCCGACTCCCAGAGGCGGCATCACGGCGGAATCCGGCGGAGCCCAGATCGTTTGCCGGCGGCCGGCTAGAAAGGAAGAAAACCAGTCGAACACCGTCCCCTGTAGGCCTATCTCAGAAAGTCTGGCGAGAAGACCATCATGGGGAACGGTGTCGAACGCCGCCGACAAATCTAACATCACCAGCATGACTTTGCCCCCCGAGTCCAGAACCCCTGAGTCGGGAATTCGGCCAAAGACCGGGCGGGTTGATAGTATTAAGAATCTAGCATCTCCTCAGACTAAAGAGGATGTGGTGACATTTTTAGGCATGGTGTATACGTTTGTCCCCAAGTTTGCTGAAAGAACAGTTAATATGAGGCTACTTCTTAGGAAGGGTGAGGAACTTGTGTGGTATGATCAGTGTGAAAGGGAGTTCAATGATGTGAAGTCCAGTTTGGAGAATGCCTTAGACCTTGACAGTTTTGATACTAAGGATGACACCATTGTCATAACTGATGCCAGCTCCAAGGGGTTAGGGGCTGTGTTGGTACAGAGGTCTGGGGTAAGTGTAGGACCATTTGGTTCACATGGCTTAAGAAGCATTGAGTACAATTATTCAGTCATTAGAAAAGAAGGTTTTTGGGGTCTTCTGGGCTATGAGAAGGCTCAGGAAGTTTCATTGGGGGCACAAATATGAGGTAAAGACCGATCATAAACCGCTGAAGGAGGTTTTCATGAAGAAAGGTATTGATGAGATCTCGAACCTCATTCAAAGGTGAGTATTAGCCCTTTAGAAGTTTGATTTTGAGTTATTTCATGTGCCTGGTGCTGGCAGTTTACATGCAGATTGCCAATTGAGGTTGTGTTCGGAATCTGAGGCTGATGAAGACTTCATTAAGCAAGAGCATTTTGGTGGCAAAGAATTTGAGGACGAGGTCAATGTGTTGTCACAGGAGATGTTGTACAGGAAGACGAATTGAAAAGGGAACTCCAAGAGGATGAGAGTTTGCAGAAAGTTGTTGGGATGGTCTCAAATGGTTGGGAATGCAAGTGCAAATGTGATGAAGACACTCTAGCTTTTTGGCATGTGCGAGATGAGTTCACAGTGGTTGATGGATTGTTGTTGAGGGGAAGCACATTTTTTGTAAAGTTTTTTGGGCCTGATTCACAAATAGCTTCCGCACTTGTGGCGGGGAGGAAGGGGCCCACTTGCAATGAGAAACTGCAATGAAGAGGTCCTGCCACAACTGCGGGGCCTCCACCACAAGTGCAGTAGCCCTTTGTGAATTGTGTCCTTTAAGATTAATGCATTATAAAGATGATAAATTAACAGATAACATCATTGCCTTTGAGGTGCTGAACATATATGCCATCTACTACAGCATCCCACAAACATTCTCCGATGATTTTTTAATTAAATGTTTCTTGTATAAGATAAATGTTCATTGTGCTAAGTATTTTTTTTTTATATGTTTTCATTCGACTTAATATACACAATTTTCACGCATCACTTACGTTCTGGTGTCGGCGTTGGCAAGAATGTTGCTGTTAAAACACAATAGAATTCCTGATATTAATCGACATTTGCATTTCTCATATATAAAAACATGTAATCAGACATAATTGGTATTAAAACAATATCTAATATCTAGCAGTTTCTTGTGTGATATAAGTAATATTTCGGAATGTGTGTTTTGTGAACTGATAAAGAAATGGTATTTATTACAAACAGCTTTGATGTTCCCTGAAGGGAATTACAACACGCATTGCTATAAAGACTCAATTGCATGGATAGAATTGTTTTTCCAAATGTATTTGAAATTATTCGGACTAACAAAGAATGCGCTATTATTTTAAAATGCTTCTGATTGTTGGTTGCTTAATTGTGCTACTTCACAGAGCGGCTGCTCCTAAACCCAATATGATGGTGAGAATACTGACTGGTAAATGACCTTCCACCTTCACTGTCATCGGTCTTACTCACCTGGAGGCCCAGTCTTCTGTACCCACCCTTCTGTAGCCTTTTCTTTTAAACCTTCTCCCGAGATGTTACGCCCTATAAAAGGGTACCCACCCTACTTAGAGTCCCACAACCATCCAGGCCGACAAATCGAAGCTGCAGAACTAGAAGGGCAAAGGGTAAGTCCTGGGATGAGGAATGGAGAACCCGAGAAATGGCATTACTGGAAAGTAATCAAAGCATTACCTCCTCATCTCTCTTCCTTCTCCACATCCTTACTCTTTAGGACACACGTTGTAGGGCCAGAAGCTTCAGAACCACATCCCACAATAAGGTACAGACTCAAAAACAGAATTCTGGACCCAGTGTACCTTTAATGACAGCAATTGAATCCAGCAAGAACCAAAAGAGAGCAAAGGCCCCAAAGCCAAATAACCCTGAGAAGCTACAACGAGTCTGTTGTGGGTCACGAAAGTAGGGGGGATGCTGCCCAAGAAGCAGCCTGGCAAATGTCGCCCAGGAAGATACTCTGATCCAATAGGCTGACATGCCCCTCATGTAAAATGCCTTGAACATGAATAGGCATATTCCTGACCGAAACCTCGTAGGCCCTGGAAATAGTAGACTTCATCCCACAATCCAGAGTGGCAGACGAGGGCTGCAACCTCTGATGAGGGGATCCAGAGGTAACAAGACTGGGGTGAAATTAAGCTGTTCACTCAAGGTGAAAAAGGACAGCCCTGCCTTCTCGTGAATTCAAGTCAGCCTCCTCATTGGAGGCACGACCCATGTGATGGACAGGAAGTTCAACTTCAGACTGACTGCAAATCTGAGGAACCTTTAGCCACAAATCCATCTTCCTATTGAAAGAGGGAGTTGGGGAGGACACAGGGGATCACAACTCACCAAGCTATCTAATGTCCACAAGAAATCAGATTTTCGAGCGAAGAAGGCTCCCCGGAAAATGTGAAAAGCAAAGTCAAGTGACTGTGACCCTTCCCAAGGTTCCCAATACGGCCTGATGGCAGCCAGCTGAAAGTGTGGGAGGAGAAAAAGCTCAGGAAAATGGCATCTTTTTTCAACAGCAATATTTCTTGAATTTATGGTACAGAATAGTAAGTGTCACATACAGATTCTTCATATCCATTGTATGTATTTATATGTGTATATATATGTATATATATATTTAGAGATTAAATTCATCCTCATAATGCAGCAAATACGAAATTCCTGTGCATTCAGGAATTATAATGAGGTCATACTTCCCACATATCCTCAGTCATCATGGGGTCAGAGGGCATTTCCGCTAATCCAGAATGCTTTTTGCCATAAAGGATAAACAAGGCAGCTGCACTGGGGGTTAGGCAATTTGTAATACATGTTATTGGGGCTTGGTGTTACCCTTTCGAACTTCATGAAAGTCTTGTGGATTGTAGTTGTCATCTTCTCCATTGCAAAAACATTCCACACCTTGGTCTGCAACAGACTCAGAAGTGGTGAGTTGGAGACTTCCAGAGCTGAGTGACAGAGAGCTTTTCCAATTTTTTCAATTTACTCATGTTGTAAGGGGGTAGAATGCTCCGTCTCTGCGTGTTCTGGCAATTACTGTTAGGTCATTTATGATCATAAGTATTGCCTTCCAGTTGGCTTGGATACAAAGGCTTTGCCATTACTTGTGTGCCATAGTGTCTGAATTGTAACAGTATACCGCTGTGAGGTGGTAAGCATTGACGTGGGACAAGAGGTACTAGCTCCCCAGGCCTGAAAACAAGGATCCATCTGTCTAAGGGGGAATGATGCCCCGGTTACTTACCGGTAATCTTCATTACTCCGAGTCCATGTCTTCCTCGCCACAGTAATATACATATGAGCCTCCGGCTCCACACAGAACTCCAAGTAAAATAAAAGAGCAGCGCTCTAGTCTCCCCTCCCTCCTCCAATATGGCCCCAAAGGCTTCCTCTAATCACATAAAAGGACACATATCAAGCAACTCAGCCTGAAAACCAAGCCGCAGACATGAAGCCACCACCAGGGCCGGGAGGGAAGGGAAACTATACTGTGGCGAGGAAGACATGGACTCGGAGTAATGAAGATTACCGGTAAGTAACCGGGGCATTACCTCCTCGTCCTGTCTTCCTCGCCACAGTAATATACATATGAGCCGATACCAAAGCAATCAGCTTCATGTAAGGAAACAGACCACACCATCAGTGCAGCGAAACATAGTTTAATATACAGAGGCACAACAACCCAAAAAATGGACAACCTCTTAAGGCACCCCAGCAGTCAAAACAGAAGAGGCAAACGAAACAGAACCCCCACCCCCAATCTGGAGGCGGTAATGGGACATGAAGGTATGCGGAGAAGACCACATAGCAGCCCTGCAAACATCCTCCATAGATACCCCTTTGAAAGAAGCCCAGGATACAGCCACAGACCTGGTGGAACGACCTTGAACAGGAAGAGATGGAACCACAGAGACCGAAGCATAAGCCAAAAGAATGGCTTCCTTAATCCACCGACTGATCGTGGACAGGGAGGGCTTCATACCCTGACGCGACAAACCATAATTCACAAACAAGCAGTCAACCTTACAAAAGGAAGAAGTGCGAGATAAGTAAATCAGCAAGGCACGCCGAACATCTAAGAGGTGCAAAAGGGACTCCTCAGCCGAGGAGGGATCAGGACACAGAACCGGAAGTACCACCTCGGCAGACCGGTGAAAAAAAGAATCCACTTTAGGAACAAAAGTGGGATGAGGGCGCAAGACCACACGGTCCGCCAAAACCAACAAAAACGGGGCAGAACGAAGGAAAGCACCCAACTCACCCATACGCCTGGCAGAGGCAATCGCCACCAGAAACACCACGTTGAGAGTCAAAAACTTCAAGTCTACAGACTCCAAAGGCTCGAAAGGAGCCAACTGCAAGGAACGTAAAACCAAAGGAAGGTCCCAAGGAGGAGGACACATGATAGGACGTGGGCGCTGGAAAGAAAGAGACTTAAAAAGTCGAGCAACCAACGGAGAAATGGAAACCAAAGGCAGGACATGAACTGCCCGAATGGCGGCCCATTGAGCCCGAAGGGTCGAAATGGCCAATCCCAACACAAACCCATCGTTCAGAAAGTCCAGAATGCGAGCCGGATCTAAAGACTCCAACGACAGCCCATGACCAACACACCAAGAAGCAAAATGATCCCAATGCTTGGCGTAAGATTTAAGCGTAGAAGGTCTCCGGGACTGCTGAATGACCCCAGCCACAGCCATCGAACAACCCTCACGCATCAGAGATTCCCTCTCAAGAGCCAGGCCTGCAGACCCAGGGAACGGAACACAGGTAGAGGAAGAAGAGGACCCATCAGAGGATACGGCACGAACGGCAAGGGCCACCCCGGAGACACAGCCAATTCCCTCAGAAGGGGAAACCAAGGGCGACGCTTCCAACAAGGAGCAATCAGAAGCACTAACGACCCCTCCCTCTTGATCTTCTGTAACACAGCCGGAAGCAGGGGAACAGGGGGAAATGCATACAGCAGACCCTCCGGCCAAGGGAACGAAAGGGCGTCCACCCTCCAGGCGTCCCGGCAAGGCATAATCGTGCAAAAACAACGGGTCTGGGCATTGTCTTGGGAGGCAAACAGGTCCACAATCGGACAACCAAACATCACCTGCAACCTCCTGAACATCCACCTCGTGAGAGACAAGGACCCCATGGAAGGAAACACCCGGCTCAGACAATCCGCCACAGTGTTCTCTGCACCAGGCAGGTAGATGGCAGACAGGGACTCCAGATGCATCTCCGCCCAAGAACCAATCCGACGAGCCAGGCAACTGAGGGAGCGAACCCTGCACCCCCCTTGATGGATCACATAAGACATCACAACCTGATTGTCCGTCCGGATTTGCACGTGGTGACCCCGAACAAGATCCGAGAAGTCCAACAGACCCAGAAGGACGGCCTTCAGTTCCTTGTAGTTGGAGGAACATGACAACACCGACTGAGGCCAAATCCCTTGAGTCGCCGAAACCCCCAGAGTAGCACCCCATCCCAGCAGGCTGGCATCGGTAGTGACCACGCGGGTGGGAACAATCAGAAAAGGGCGGCCCTTGGACAGATGACCCACGTCCAACCACCAACTCAGGACCACCCGAACCTCCTCCGACATAGGAACTAGAACATCCATATCGTGGGAACAGGGGTCCCAATGCGACAAAATGTGGGACACCACCGGGTACATATGGAGGCGAGCCCACGGCACCGTCAACAATGAAGCCGACATCAGACCCTGAACACGTAACCACAGGCTCACAGGATGAGAAATCCCCACCAACAGGGAACGAACAGCAGACATCAGGGACAAAACCCGGGGAGGGGGCAGGAACACCATCCCCAATTGAGTCCTGAACAGAGCCCCAATGAAAGTCAAGTCTTGTGCAGGAACCAGGGAGGACTTCGGTACATTCACGAGGAACCCATGACGCGCCAGGACATGGCACACCTTCTGGACATGCAACTCCGCCTTAGGAAGAGAAGAAGCAGAAATTAAAATGTCGTCCAGATAAGGAAAAACACTAACTCCCTCCCCATGCAAATGCCCAATAAGAGGAGCCAGAATCTTAGTAAAGATCCGGGGAGCAGAGCAGAGCCCAAAAGGCAATACCTGGAACTGGTAATGACGACCCTGTACACAAAACCGGAAAAACTTCTGAAAGTCCGGATGAAGAGGAACATGCAGGTAAGCATCCTTCAGGTCTATCGATGCAAGGAAATCCCCCTGAGATATCAGAGGAAGGATCAAGGGAAGGGAAACCATTTTGAACCGTAGGTGAGGGATGAAAGTATTCACCCACTTCAGGTCCATCACCGGACGAAGATCCCCGGTGCGCTTGGACACCAGGAAAAGTATCGAATACACCCCTTTTCCCAACTGATCGCTGGGCACAGGAACGATCGCCTTCTTGACCACCAGGGAAGCAATGCCGTCCAAAAGTGCCAATCGTTTCACAGGATCTCTGGGACAAGGAGTGGCCCTGAAACAGTCTGGGGGCGTCCGGGCAAATCCAATGCGCAAACCCTCCGAGATCACTCGAAGCACCCATTGGTCCGACACAGTCTCCCGCCAAGAGTCCAGGAAGCAAGTGAGTCGACCCCCAACCGGACCCACACCAGGAGCGACCCAGTCAGGATTTGGAAGCAGGAGCGGAGGAGGCAGAAGCGCCGGAGAACCGGGACTTATCAAAGGAAGGAGCACCCCGGCCACGCCCCCGTCCACGAAAGGGCTGACCAGCCCGACCCCTCTTCGATGCACCAAAAGACCGCTGTGAACCAAAGGCACGGAATCTGCCAGGACGGTCAGGAGCAAGCAGATTACGGTCCTCCGCCGTCTTCTTCACCATGTCGTCCAGAGACGAACCAAGTTTAACCCCAGAAAAAGGTATTTTCATGAGCAAGTTCTTCTGGGCAGCATCAGCCTTCCAGGAACGGAGCCACAACTGACGCCTCGCAGCCACAGAGGATCCGGCCGCAGAAGCAGCAGCCCCCAGCGAATCAAAGGAGACATCAGACAGCAGACGAACCTGCTGCTCCATCATCGCCAGGGTAGAAGAAACATCCTCCCCCGGGTCCAAAAACTCCGACAGAGACTGAAAATCCTTGAGCAAGGACTGGATAGCGTAAGACGAATAAGCCGCAGCCCTGATAGAAAAATTGGCAGCCGCAAAAGTGCGTTTCACAGCACCATCCACCTTACGGTCAACCAGGTCAGCAGGAGAAGAGTCCTCCGAGACAACGGACCCATGTGAAGACATGCTCGCCAACAAAGAGTCAACCTTCATGGAGGCAGGGTACTTCACCGCAAAATCCTGAAGAGGGTACCTCTTACTCAAGAAACGAGGAAAGGAACCTTTGTCCACATCCTTCCATTCATTCTCCAGGACCTTCAAGACAGAGGAATGGAGAGGCAAAGAATCAGGCTCGGGACGACGATTTTGCGAGAACAGATCATCTTCCAGAGGCACCACAGAAGCAGGGAACACCAAGTTTTCGCGAATGTGGCCCAGCACCTCCTTCAGGTCGGCACCTTGCACAAAGCGACCCCTGACATCAACCTCCTCCTCATTATCAGAATCAGCATCAGCAGCAGCGCCATCAACCCTCGCCTTTTTAGGAGGAGGGACAGGAACATGACCCTGCAAAGCAGCAGAAACAGCAGTATTAATCATCTGCTGCAAAAGTTCCATAGAGGGAACATGCACCCCCGAACCGGAAGCCACGTTCAAAGGATCAGGATCATCCACGTTAGAAGAATCCATGACCAACAGCCCAGTGAAAGCAAACAAACACAGGCATCACGAAGAACAGCCAGGTAAAGAAGGACCCCAGTTGCTAGGCAACGGAACAAACTCCACCCGGACCGAAGCTGAAGACAATAAAGCAACCGGAAGAGCCGCGCGCCGCAGTAGGAAGAGGTCCATACCGCAGCGCGCCAAGCCCAATCCTCCCCTAAATGCGTCTCCCGCTCAGCAGGAAACGAAGAGGCAGAAAAACGCCGCCGGCGTGGAGACCGTCATCAGGTAAGGTCGTAGACCGTAAACAACACCACGGAAGCCCCCGGCTCCCTGAGATCCCGCACCCGGCCGTGCAACGTCCGCTCAGCAGGACGCGCGGCCGGGAAAGGTGAAAAAACAAATAACGGCATTATGACACAAGCGTCCCGCATAGGAAGTGTAGAAGAACTGAAAACAGAACCAAAAAACCATGCCGGCAAACAGAACCACGCAAGTCCGCTGAAGCAGGACACGAGGCAGCTAGGCAATAGAAGGGGGAAACAAAACTTAATAAAATAAAGTGACATCATGTAAAATAAACCTAAGGCAGCACACAGCAAACTAACATCCCCCAACTAGATACCACAGGACAAAGGGAACCGCTAAAGCAGGAACCCCGTCCCACTCACCTGACCAGCAGGGAAACCACAGCACTTGGAGAAGTGCAGAAAAAAAGAACAGGCTGAGTTGCTTGATATGTGTCCTTTTATGTGATTGGAGGAAGCCTCTGGGGCCATATTGGAGGAGGGAGGGGAGACTAGAGCGCTGCTCTTTTATTTTACTTGGAGTTCTGTGTGGAGCCGGAGGCTCATATGTATATTACTGTGGCGAGGAAGACAGGACGAGGAGGTAATGGGTTAAACACTGTGGGTGCTAGCAGGAATTGGTATGTGGTTGCTTGTTTATGTCACACTGCTACATCCCAGTGTTCAAGCAGTGCAGCTACTGATAATAGTTTGATTTTTGGCACATGCCTAAACCTGGGAGGTAGCCACTAAAGATACTGCGGAGGGAGGTTTGTTCTATCTTGATCCACCGTGACCCAATTTTTTATGTGTGGTTGGTGTCACAAGTCGACTTTCGGCCTCACGTCGGATGCTCTTACAAAATCACTGATGTGGGGCATTCTGATACCTAACTCAGTTGTAGACTTGTATAGGATGTCTTTTGTGTCATTGTGTTTTTTTTTATTCCATGCAAAATTAATGGGCGTCTACTGAACCAACCAAATGGTGGAAAGGGTAACTAAATGTGGAAGCATTTGTAAAATGTACAGTAACTAGGGCACATAATTAGCATACCACTGACTACTCTACCCAGCCACAATATCACCAGATGTCCCCTTTTTATATAAGTCCTTATGTAGGATGTTTAGTACACTGGGAATATTTAGTGCACAGAGCAAGGGCTCCATGGGAAAGATGGTTCTGAAATATGTAATGTGTACCTGCGGAGTAAATAAGGCTATGTGGTTTCGTTCTTCTTCTAAGATAGTCAAGAGCCCCAATGCCAGTGGGCTTGGGAGAATTGACCGTGAATCTTGAAATGTCTGAAAAGGTTGAGACTTCACTCAATAAAATGTGGGAGTGAGTTCACAGGGCTGATACAGCTGGCTTGTGATGGCCCCTCTCCTTTTAATGCATTGGAAGTGTGAACTGGGCAGACATGCTCGTGTGGATTAACATTCCTAGCATGTGGGCTCAGGCAAGTGGGGAAAGGGAACATCCCTGCTTTGGTCCTCTGGACAGTGATATTTGGTGTGCAATCGCCAATTATCTTCAAATTTTGACCTAGGGTCTAAACTAATACTTAAGATGTATTTTTTTTATATTATAGTCAAGTTCCATTCTATTTAGGAGTTTCACAATATACAGCCATTTTAACCCTGTCGAAAGCCTGCTAGGTATAGAGTGCTATAAGTAACATATTTTGTATATCTTGCTCAGCATGTCAACAGCTAGCCCAACATTACCCCAAGCCTATCTTCCCCCAACAATGTCTGACTGGTAATGTGATATTAGAGTAGCCCATACATTGTTGTTGAGCTACTAAGATTCTAGTGTAAAATGTATCATCAATGTTTAGCAATGCTATGGGAAGGTATGGGCCGTGGTCTTGTGGATTTTAATCTAGTTTCAACAGCGCCATTTTTACTCCATCAGAGACTCTTGGGGATGCTGAGTGAGTAAGAAGGATTGTGCCAGTTGGACCACTTACAAGACTTATAGAATGTGTCAATGAAGCTTCCGAGGCTATATAATTTGTTTTGTGGCAGGCGCCCAATTGTGGCCATGACCAGGCTCAAAATCTTCAACTGGCTCTTATAATTGGTCTATGAACCAATTAGAATACAGAGAATACATAATCAGTAAGGTTATGTATGTATTTGTGAATCACCCTCCTTCCCCCTAAGTCGTGTACAGAGATGAGAACTATATCATATTGACAACGTGAGCAAAGCTTCAGATGTTTGTGATGCCACTCAGAACCCATGCCAGCACCATGGAATGATTAATCCTAATTGGAGTTGAGGATGCTGTTTGTAGATATTGGGAATATTTTCAAATAGAAAATAAAATTGTTTTCAAAAGTGGTAATGGTAAAAACCTCGCAATTGTTCCACTCAAAAATCTCAAGATAGAGTACTCTGGTTCACGTAAAAAAACAAAAAAAAACATGTTAACTGTCGTAGCTCGTCCAGTCATGCAGACGGCACAAAGCACCAGAATAAATCAGAAAATGGTCAAACAATAAACAGTATTTCAGCGGATGGCTTTAATGCACTAATTCCTACAGACAGCATTCGTGCTTGCCTTTGTTGCACACATTAGCATATCAAAGCCTTCCTATTGGCTGCCTTCAATGCTTGTTTTCTCTGCAGCACATTCACACCCAGCCAAGGTGGACGAGAGTCGCACTTGGCTCGTGCAGCACTACTGTACATGATGTTGGGTCTGTTATGCTTGGACAAGCGCCACAGAAACAGGCAGCGAAAAGGAAATGAATATTGGAGCTGAGTCACAAAATGAAATGCTTACTGTCCATTTGGAGAGTTCCAGGCCCCAACTCGCTGGGATCAGTGGAGTTGTCTATGGAAGAGAGAATATTTGCACAATGACTGAAGGTGTGCACGTTCTTGTTTGACTGAACAACATTTATTGCAAGAAACATTTCAATAACAACGATATTGTAACCATAAATACATGAATAAAACTCACACCTTACCTCCTACTTTTGGATTCCGGGAGACCATGTTGCTGGGGTCACTGGGAGCAACTTAAAAAAGAAAAAAAGGCACCTTATCAATCATGTAATCAAAATGCTGTTTTAACAAAAATTGCTCTGGACTGGAAAACCCAAAAGTTCCCTAGGACCTCAATTAAGCCACATTTAGTGGTTGTGCAAGAAGCACTATTCACATATTTCTATGGGTGCACCATTTGACTCTGTTTCTTTAGTTAGACTAGTCTGTGGTAGGATAGAATCAGTGTTTGCATTTTGTCTAATCGGCCTAATGCTGCATAGTTGTAAGGTTTGGTAAGTAGGTCCCCTCCCTTTCGATGGAGTGAGTGCTTTTGGTAGCAGCAAAAATCAAAGTTTATATTCATTATATTTTAGCAGACAAAATAGGAACCTTAATTTTGACTTTGTGAAATCATATCCGTCCACCAAAAATCAGAGATGGTAGCAATTTTTTCCAAAAATGGAATTTGGTGCTAAACAGCATCACGGTCACATTAGCACAGCCGAAAACCAGCGCCGCCTGGCAGTTTAGGGGATCTGATCTGTATTTTTATCATTGAATAGTGTAATGTAGGGATTGCATGGGCAGTATTTATTAAAGAGCTAAGGGGGTGTACTCCTTTCTCCAGGGTACCTCCTAAGGGCAGCTCTGACATAGTTCACATGCTTATATTTGGGCACTTGCCTTCAAGGTGAAACGTTTTGGAAATTATGAAGTCAGATTTGCGGAATGAAAACGGATTCTTCACAGTTTGCACCTGCATGTAAAGAGTGATTATGCATCTCTGCCTGTGGGCCCAAGGATGGCACACTGATCTTCAATTAATACAAATAGGACTGTCCTTCAATCCCTTTCTTACTGGGTGTCATGGGCGTCCACAGACATTTTTCATGGGGGGCTAACCTGGCAAATGAAGGGGCGTGGCTAATGTTAATCAATAGGGTCGGGGCTAAAATGGCAGACAATCAGGATCAGGTAATGCTCAGGCCAAGCTGAGAAAAAAAAGTGGTAAATTCTGCATTTGAAACTGGACAACAAATAGAGCACACATGAACCCTAAAATTACCCCCATGGCCCCTTAAAACTCATACATTTCCTAATACCTAAAATTAACGCCCGGACACCCCAAAACCCATAACCCATACCCGCCTTGGCCCCTAAAATTGTCCCCCTTGAACCCCAAAACCCATACCCCACTCATCCCTAAAATGACCCCTGGTATCCCAGAACCCATACCCCCATGAACCCTAAAATTATCCTCCTAGCAACCCAAAACCCATACCCACCCTGAACCCTAAAATTACCCCCGGCACACCAACACCCATACCCGTCTGGAACCCTAAAATTATCCCCTGTCATCCCAAAACCCATACCCACCCGGAACCCTAAAATAACCCACTGGTACCCCAAAACCCATTCCCACCATGAACCCTAAAATCACCCCCCTGGCACCCCAAAAACCATATCCACCCTGAACCCTAAAATTACCCCTGCCCCCCAAACTCATAGCCGCCCTGAACCCTAAAATGACCCCCCTGGCCCCTTAAAACCCATACCCACCCTGAACCCTAAAATTACCTACCTGGTACCCCAAAACCCATACCCACCCTGAATCCTAAAATTATCCCCCTGGCACCCCAAACCCCATACCCACACTGAGCCCTAAAATGACCCCCTAGCACACCAACACCCTTTCCCGCCTGGAACCCTAAAATTACCCCCTGGCACCCTCTGAGGCTAGGGCCCCAGGACACCTCTCTGCCTCCCTCTGAGGCTAGGGTCATAGGGTACATCTCTGCCTCCCTCTGAGGCTGGGATCCTGGGGCACCACACTGCTGCCTCCCCATGAGGCTAGGTTCCTTGGATACCTCTCTTCCTCCCTGTGAGGCTAGGGTTATAGGGTACCTCTCTGCTTCCCTTTGAGGCTAGGGTCATAGGATACCTCTCTACCTCTCTCTGAGGTTGGGGTCCTGGGGCACCTCACTGCTGCCTCCCCCTGAGGCTAGGTTCCTTGGATACCTCTCTTCCTCCCTGTGAGGCTAGGGTCATAGGGCACCTCTCTTCCTCCCTGTGAGGTTAGGGTCATAGGGTACCTCTCTGCCTCCCTCTGAGGCTAGGTTTCTTTGATTCCTCTCTGCCTCCCTCTGAGGCTAGGTTCCTTTGATACCTCTCTACCTCCCTCTGAGGCTTGGTTCCTTGGATACCTCTCTGCCTCCCTATGAGGCTAGGTTCCTTGGATTCCCTCTGCCTTCCTCTGAGCCTAGGTTTCTTTGATTCCTCTCTGCCTCCCTTTGAGGCTAGGTTCCTTGGATTCCTCCCCGCTCCCTCTGAGGCTAGGTTCCTTGGATACCTCTCTGCCTCCCTCTGAGGCTAGGTTCCTTGGATTCCCCTCTGCCTCCCTCTGAGGCTAGGTTTCTTTGATTCCTCTCTGCCTCCCTCTGAGGCTAGGTTCCTTGGATACCTCTCTGCCTCCCTCTGAGGCTAGGTTCCTTGGATACCTCTCTGCCTCCCTCTGAGGCTAGGTTCCTTGGATTCCCCTCTGCCTCCCTCTGAGGCTAGGTTTCTTGGATACCTCTCAGCCTCCCTCTGAGGCTAGGTTCCTTGGATACCTCTCTGCCTCCCTCTGAGGCTAGGTTCCTTGGATTCCCCTCTGCCTCCCTCTGAGGCTAGGTTTCTTTGATTCCTCTCTGCCTCCCTCTGAGGCTAGGTTCCTTGGATACCTCTCTGCCTCCCTCTGAGGCTAGGTTCCTTGGATACCTCTCTGCCTCCCTCTGAGGCTAGGTTCCTTGGATTCCCCTCTGCCTCCCTCTGAGGCTAGGTTTCTTGGATACCTCTCAGCCTCCCTCTGAGGCTAGGTTCCTTGGATACCTCTCTGCCTCCCTCTGAGGCTAGGTTCCTTGGATTCCCCTCTGCCTCCCTCTGAGGCTAGGTTTCTTTGATTCCTCTCTGCCTCCCTCTAAGGCTAGGTTCCTTGGATACCTCTCTGCCTCCCTCTGAGGCTAGGTTCCTTGGATACCTCTCTGCCTCCCTCTGAGGCTAGGTTCCTTGGATTCCTTTCTGCCTCCCTCTGTGACCGGAAGACTCCCCCAGGAGAGTCCACAAGTAACCTGCGACAACAGCACACCCTTTCACGTGAGTACTAAGACAGCTGTTCTATGTACATGTGTGTAACAGCATCTTTTTAACTTAGGGTCACTCTCTTCAATCCATATAAATACTAATTTTGTTTTAGTGATAACTACCACTCATTGGCACACACAGTCCTGGGGGTTCCTAGCATTTATTGTACAAGCTGATCCCGGAGGGGCCCCTTTATGGAGAGTTCAAGATTTGAAGATTCTCCATTTAGTACCTGAAGGGAGCAGCTAGCCTGTTTAGCAAAAACAGGTGAGCATTGGCAAACCCAATAGTTTGTTTGAAAATGCTCCTTTAATAAATGTGACCTGTGTGTGTGTGCGTGTTTGTGCATGTGTGTGTATGTGTTTGTGAGAGTGTGTGTGTGTATGTTTGCATGTGTTTTTGTCTGTGTATGTGAGCACGTATGTGCATGTGTATGCACCTGTGCGTGGGTGTGTCTGGTTGCATGTGTGTGTGCGCATGTGTGAATGCCTGCATGTGTGCCTGTGTGTGCACGTGAGTGCGTGTGTGAATGCGTCTGAGTGCATGCACCTGTGCGTGTCTGGTTGCATGTGCGTGTGCGTGTGTGTGAATGTGTTAAAGCATGCTGTGTGTGCATGTGAGCGCTTGTGTGCATGCATCTGAGTTTATGCATCAGACAGAATGACAATGGGTGGGAGTGGCTGCGAGGAGGAGTGTGAGGTCCCCCATCAGGGAGTTGAGGCCCCTGGCAGGGAACAGCTCTGGTCCCTGCGGGACTCAGAATTACGTACAAAAGGCGTCCATAAAAGCATGGGCATCTGCATGGGGGACATGTAGGGGCACGTGCCCCTCCTTGTTCCCCCTGCGGACGCCCATGCTGGGTCTGTGTGATTCCTGTGCAGTACGTGTTTAGGGCTGAATTTGCAATGCAGTTTGACTAAGTGGCCGTAAGGGAGCAATAGATTTATTCATTAAAAACAAATATGTCAAACACCTGCAGAGTGATTGACAACTTTTGCTGTACCATGCTATCATCCATGCACTCACTCACATGTTCATCCGTCCAGTCTTACGCTCATCTCTTCAGCCACCTAACCCTGCATTCACTCTTAGATTCATATATACACTCATCTACGCGTCCATCCATCCAAGCATTGAATCATTCACAGATCCATCCAACCATATTTTGATTGATTTTCACATTCACCCATTCAACAATCCAACAACCATGAATGAATGAATGGATGGATGAATGGATGGATGAATGTAATTTGTTAAGCTACCCCATGTTCAGAATACGCTCAGAATTTAGCATGAGTCAAGTAAATCACACACTAAATAATTACCAATGAAGAAAGACTTTCACTTTCAAAGCAATGGATCTATTTGTGCTGCCAGTGCTTGTTTTCCACAAGCGTCAGCTACACTGCAATGAAAACACCTGATAACGAATTTGCATATATTTCAAGTATGCTCCATTCCCGCGGCATGATGCTTTCATACCTCTCTGATACAATCACAAAGCAATTCCTACAGGTAAGCGCCCCTTCTCTATCTCGTTGTGTATTGTATACAGTACTCTGCTATGAACGGGGCGCCACCACACCAGATCTCAAATAAGCACTAGCAAAGCCAATGCGTCTGGGCTTAATGTGTTAGCACGTAGCTTTAGTACACTCGAGTGAAACATAGAGGAAAGGGTCAGCAGGAGTGAAGACAGAGGGCTATAGTGTAAAGAAGACCCTCGCTCAAGTGGTGGTGGACTAATACGGCCAAACTGCTAATAGCATCAGGTGAAAGATAAACACTCTGTGCCACAGGTTAGGCTAAGATGTGATTGCTAAAGCTTCAAGTCAATGGCTTAAAGATTGTCAAAGAAAGCCAATGGTTAGAAGAGGTAGACCCGAAGACCACTACTTATATTGTTAGCAAAGCGACTATTTGACAACTGTGCTGTCAAAACCCACATCTACAGAGCACTGTTTACATTAAACACATTTAACCTGGTACCACCGCGTGCTTCTTCTTGAAAAGAACAACCATACAAAGGCTTGCAGGGTGAAGGATAACGAAAGTCTCCCCATATAAAACAAGCATTGGCAAAGCCAATAGGTCGTGGTCATTTGAGAGTTTATTGGCATAGTCAATTTTGATGTCTTCTAGTTATATGTTATGGAGTGGATGTATGTGATGTGGTGTGGAATTATGTGGGTTGGAGTGGAATTGTTTGTTGTGGAACTGTGTGGCATTGAATTGTGTGGTGTTGATTGGAGTTATGTGTAGTGGGATTATGTGGCATGGTGTGCACTGGAATTATGTGGCTAGTAATTATGTGGTATTGAGTGTAGTGTAATTATGTGGAGAGGTATTGTGTGTCGTGAAGTGGCATGCAGTGGAGTTGAATTATGTGGTGTGGTGTTGAATTTTGTAGCATGATATGAAATTCTGTGGTGCAGTGTACTCAAGTGTTATCACTACTAAGAAAGGATTATTAACCCCTTTACCGCGGCCGAAATTCCTCTGCGGTGCGGGCGTCGCCCAACGGACGTGCGCAGTACTACGGAGGAAGTGCTCGCTACGGCCGTTGGCCGACGAACGCATGAAAAGGGTTAAGGAGAAGCAGAAATTACATGCATAAAGTATTTTGGGACAACAGATATGAAATTGAGCTGAAAGAATCATAAATAAATTCTGAGTAATCTGTGAAAAGCAATGGGGGTTTTGGCAGTAGGGTCGGGTGGGAGGAAACGTAAGATAAATCAATGATGGTTTTGGCTTTAATCCCAGAATGAATTCCATCTGTTTTCACCTTATCCTCTTGGACTCAATGTCTCACTGTCTGTTTATTTTGGTGCACTTTGGGGATTTAACAAGTTCAACGATGTTATCGCATGATGACAATAGAACAACTAAATATATACCATGAATCGGAACTTGAAACTAGTGTGATTATTTTCAAATACAAATGTGTGGTTGTGTTTTTCGCAAAACCCCTTAATAAGTGGAAAGAAATCAAGTTAATATGGCAGGCTTGAAAGAAACCCTGCCTAAGCTACTTTAGCCATGCAAGTATTATTTAAAGATCAACTTTGGAAAAAATGTTAATAAAGAGAGTGAAAGTTTCCTTAGACCTAGAAAAATATCAGCAAAAAAAAGGCCTCTAATTGATAAACAGGAGAGGCTCACAGCAACACACAATCACAAATGTATGCTAAATGTAACCACGAGCCCATCCAACTTAGAAACTTAGCATTGATAATATCTATCTTACAGGTGATGATTTAGATGTACACCTGAAGGGGGTGGATAGAGTTGTGACCAAATTATCATCACACGATTACAGAGTTAACTTACAAAAAAATTGAAGATTGCCCACCTGACAGGGATCTTCCTACGGCTATCCAGCAAGGGCAAGGTTTTAGGTCCTGATTTTCTTAAGAAGTGTGCTACCTTGCAACCTCCCGATATACTGAAGAAGTGGCAGTCCCTTCTGGGATTTCTCAACTGTGGATGTACTTACTTGCCACACTATGCTGAGTGAGTGACGCCCTTGCATAACTTGATTTCGCCCACAATTTCATCAAAACAGTGGACAAATAAACACTCTGTGTGCTCCTCAAACGTACATGATAGTGACTAAATATTTACAAACCAGGGACAATAATACCCTGGTGTGCCCGGTATAGGTAAAAGCGGTGGGGTGGGGGATATCAACAGACAACGGGATAGGAACAATAAATAAATAAATAAAACCACTTACCGGTAATTGGTTTTATTTATTTATTCATATTATTTTTCCTATCCCAGCATCTGTTGACTTGCCCCACCGCTCTTACCTGTACCGGCCACGGCTGGTAACACCAAACTGGTAGAATCATACCAAGTCACTTAGGTTATACCTACATTACCTACAATGAGGGACAGACAGTTCCTATTGCATAGAAGTCTCACTTGTATTCCCCAGCCAAATATCGTTTTGTTTTTATTGAAATCATCCTTGCAGGTGTGCAGATGGCTATTATGAAGGAGCGCCCTATGGCACAGGGAAAATGAAAGATTGTTGTTTCACCCATGCCAGCATTAGAGGCAGCCACCCGAGTTGGGTGCAGTGGGCCTCTTTAAGTGCAATGCATATAAAGTTTCATTATGATCCTACTCTTTGTACACAAGCTTTTCAGCTTTTCTCTTATATGAACAATATGTTGTTCCAACTCCAACTACCTTGCACATTGAGTCTTATCATAGCCTATTTTACATGTATGGCTCTGATCAACCAGTGACAGGAACAAAATGCAAGGTGCAGTGAAAGATAGGGAATTCAGTACACAGCGCACCCACACTAAAATTCTAGGTGATTGCACTGCGCAACATGCAGTACGTGATGCCCCGTTACCTGCATTACAAAAGGCTGACTTGTCAGTCCCCACACTAGTATCCGATTAATCCTTCTGTGTTCAAGATTACAGTCTTGACTTACAACATTGGCGTTCAAATGGATTCACAACTTCAAAGAGAAAATCTAAAAAGAATAAACACCTTTAGGGAAAGTTAACTGTCTTACAGGATAAACTTCTGCTGATTCAGGTGGTACACACTGTGGGCCATCCGCGTGATGGAATTCACACCAAAGTGAACTGGGTGGCCGACATAGCTGTGAATGCTGAAATTCAGACTATTAGAGTAGCAGTCCTAACCAGATCACAAACAAAGATCAACATAGATATCTTGACCGTACACACAACCAAGCAAGGTAGACCTCCCACAGGCTTTCCTCCCAAGCACTCTTACACCCTTAATTCAGACTATACTCATGTAGTCACACTACCAGGAGTAGGAGACAGAATAATACCTAATAAACTGTCCAGATTAGATGTAATCAAATAAGGTCATCAGAGATTGGCATCTCCCACACAAGAGTGAATGTAACCATAGCAATGCTACTGGTGACCTGGTTTATATAAAGAGAGTAAAGATTATGTCAGAAAAAAGTGACATTTGTTAACAGATAAAACCTTCTACTGTCAAGAGACCTTCGCCAACTCCTCTTACAGTCTCCAACATTGCTTTGAGGGTGATTTATTTAGATAACATTGGTCCAGTAAATTCTGTTAACCATTATAAGTACATATTGTAGCCATTGTCATGTTCTTGATTTCAGTGCTTCAGCAGTTGTAAAGGATTTGCAGTGTCTGGTAGTGATAGGGGCAGCACATTAATTTCACTCAGATAACAGTCCTGCGTTCAACTCTAGGGCTTACAGGGATTCAATGTCTGCTCTGGGAGTTTGTCTGCAATTTAGCAACTTATTGAAGGACAAGTCTAATGGTTTAGTTGAACATACTAATGGCATGATTAAACAAGCCTTGACTGCTAGGGTTTCAATTTCAGGTTTAAGTTGTTAACATAACCTGTGTGGAGTGCAGTGATCATTATATGACTTGCATAGATGAGTATTCGGAGACCCCATTCGAGGTTCTCTTCAGAGTTCCTATGTATATGCCTAGCTTAGATAGTTTTGGGAGGTGGCGGATGAAGATAAATTTGAGAAATGTTTGAATGCTTTGCAGAGTATCCAAGAAGTCAGTGACCATCTGTCTAATGTCACCCACTCTGATACAGCCACCTGTGAAAAGAAGGTTAGACTCCACCTCCTAACAGTATAACTAATTTCTTGAGGAAATTCCCTTATTTTCAGAGTGATGAGAGATCAAGCCCTTCAGCTTTCTATTTTTTACGGATGCCACAACTGCCTCATAAATACCAAACCACTACCAACATACACTGTGTTCAGTCAGAATCTGGCTATCTATGGATTTCTAGGGATATGAGTATTGGAATGCAAATATTGATGGCAAATTCAAAGAAAGGAAGTTTATTTCGTAAATGCGATATAGCCAAACAAATGATTTTTCTGCACAAAGCTATCCAGCAGACTACTTTACTGGAGTTTGGTACCATGTAATACTTAAATAAACCTTCTATATCAAAAGTTAATTTGACCCTGTTCAGTAACTGTCACTTGCAAATAAATATGTCAGATTCAAATATAAATGAGGTGATTCAAAACAGAACTTATAACTCTACCTAGCCCCCTTTTGAAGGCTTAGCCTTATTCCAACACCTGCATGTGTTGTTTTCTTTCTTGTAATCCTGGACCTAAAGCTAATTGTCTCGATCCACATTATAACACGCAAATACCTGTAACAGTCAATACATTTAGTGTAGGAAAGCTATGCCAGCGATGGCTCGAACATTCCACACTTTCAGCCGTGGAAGAACATATTACTTTAGTTAAGGTTTTTTCTTTTAAGACCACATCCCACTAGATATGAAAGACTCCTGGCAACAGGAATACATGTAATTTACAATGAGTTAAACATATCCTCAGAAAATAAGATGCAGAAAGAATTTGCAAGCAGTATTTAAAGTTATTGACAATGGAATGCATACACTTTCTAAAAGGGTGTACTCATTAAACAACATTCTGTCCACGACCTTAGAGCTAATTCAATGGGATTTGGGGTCATTACAATATGAACATGCTCACTTAAGAGCTGTCCTGCAATTAATATAGGCCTCACAAAGACATAGGTCAGGTTTTGTGCCTTGGCAACTTCTAAACGAAACAACCATTTCTGTACCTTACAATTTAACATTAACACAGAAAAAGTAGAATCCACATATTCGCTGCTGAGCATTGAGCAAACGGAAGAAGCAACACTTTAAGTTAGTGACACACCACCAGTGACGTGATTAATACATGGTATATTTTATTTACCGATTACAGCATTTCAGTTTCAAGACTGTCAAAAATATAAATCTGTGAGCTGGTATTAAACCAAGCACAATTCACAATTGTTTCATTCATGGAAGTTCCTTTTATCTTACATGTGTTCAAATGAAAATGAAGATGACACTTTATATATCAGTACAGCAAATTGCAGAAAACACCAGGGTCACTCCTTTCTGTGTGACACTATATTGTTGCATGGAATGTGTAGCGCTTTGATGCCAAGGTTAATTTGTGTTTTATCTGTAATTCTTACTTCATCCATCCCCACACACCATGAACTGCTGAATGTGGGTCTTATTTATTTTTAACAAATATTTCTTGCTGTGGACTGGAACTCGGCCAGCCATATGTGATTACTGTTTTGAAAACAATACAGAGTTGAAAGGACCAAGTACCTGCAACCTCGTAACATAATTAGAAGTATCCCTTGGCCCAGTATTGATATGAAGCATATGCGTTTTGACAAGTTAAACAAATGATTGTCAGTTTTGCTTCGAAAAGAAGTCCCTTTGACTTCTGAGGCTGAACTATATAATCTGCAGACAGCCAGAACTGCTTTAGAGGTCGTTACTCATGCATTATCCAACGCAATTTGCTGATATAGTGCAAACAATGTCAATTTGTCTTTTACAACCGGTTGTGCCATCTTTTTAAAATCATTAGATCTGGTCTGGTGATTAAATTTGAAGCACTATTCGGACTGATATCATCATCTTTCCACTCTTTGTTCTCCAGCCTGTTTGAAGGTATTGTCATCTTTCTCCTGTTCCGACAAGGAAACATGGAGAACACATATCCAGCTGAACCATGATACAGAGAGACTCATGCATATTATTTGGGACATTCTTGGCTTTCCAAAGTCAATGAAAATTGAATGCTATCCTTTCGCATTATGGATGCTATACATGTGAATTATGTGTTTTGGTGCATAAACTGTCCAACGGAAATCATTTTGGACCTGCATCTGGACCAGCCCCCGTGTCTTATTTTGATATGAATGAAATGCTGCATCCACTACAAGAGCACGAGAGACAAGGCAATGCATATGCCCTTTCTACAGGATGCTGACTTTGATAGATCAGTCTCACCAGTGGTACTTTTTAATGCAACACTTGATGAGTGGTTTGATTAATTGTTAATGTTCTGAGTGCCTGAGATGAGCAACCAGTTGCTGGTCCAGCATGTATGCGAACTGATGACAGCAAACACAGATTAGGACAGAAATCAGGATCTGAATCACCCAGTGACCCGAATCCAATTTATGTACCGCAGAACCTGCACTATAAACTAGAACGATTTTCAATCAGATTTTTAAAATATTTGCTGTTCCTTTTTTTGCTGCCTATTTTTAATCTGGCCTAGTTTTACATCACTGGTATGCTTAATCCCCAACACGCATCTCTTTTTAGAACACACTTTAGACTGACTGTGTTTTACGTATATTCATAAATTGCTTGTAACGATGCATGTCTCAGAAGAATTCTTGCTTTGCTCTTTACATATGCCATTTTCTATCTATATCTCTCTCTCTCTCTCTCTCTCTCTCTCTCTCTCTCTCTCTCTATATATATATATATATATATATATATATATATATATATATATATATATATATATATATATATATATATATATATATATAAATTTATAGAATTCACACAAGGGAATTAGAAAATATGCCCTGCTCTAAATCTCAATTCCCTGTTTCCCTCACAGGGGAATAATACATTAGTTCATAGATTGAGAAGAACACATATCACATCTCCAAAGTCCATGTATAGTCTTTTATTTCAAGTATTTCTTCATTTCCATACACTTGAGAAATACTTCATCAATTGAACATGAAATAGTTATTCAAGCCTTCATAAATTAATCACAGTTCTTCATCATTAATTGTGACATAAACAGCCAACACGTGTTTCGCGAAGGTTTAGCTTCTTCAGGGCTGTTACAACAAATGTATAACATATAATCGCTTGATGGAGACATCACACACTAATTCTATGTTTTATACAGAAACATTTCAAAGAAGTAAAAGTAATAGTTGTTCAGGTGAAAAGAAACCCATCCATTTGATCCCAGTTCCCCAGCAAGCAATGTGAGATATACCGACAAACAGAGTTGAGAAAACACAGAATTAAATACAAAAACAGAACGCAGCTCAAGACCTGGCTGTTCGAGCAGTAGCGGACCCCCTCCCCCCAGCGCCTTGAGACCCTCCGGGTGAGTAGCGCGCTATATAAATGCTTTGATTGATTGATTGATTGATTGATTGATTGATTGAACAAATGAGGTCCAAGATTTTACAAAAATCAAAATGTCAAACATCCATTAGGATCATATAACTAGATATGCCTCATTACTCAAAACACTTCATACCAAATAACAAAGTATAGTATTTCATGAATCTAAAGAGAATGTAGTGGACCATAGTAGAGAATGTATTTCTTTACTTGTAATGAGTATGAAGCAACTCATTCCTAGATCTTCAAGTTCCAATGTTACTGTGTCCCTTTAGTACATCTAATAATCTCCTGTAAGTCTCTTCTAACGTTTACAAAAAATATCAATGACAAGTATTGTATACTGGCAAAGATATATAAACAATAATCCATGCAGCCTATTTTCCGATCCTATGTTTCCTGAGAGAAAATCTTTATAGTTATTATTTAATGAGCCTTTATAAAAAGATGCATGATACAAAAAGAGATTCAACATAGAAAAATCCTGAAAAAGATAAAAGATAAAAAATAAAGACGCCATAAGCAGCAGAAGAAGAGAGACCAGAAAGACCATTGTTAAAAGATCTTAACACAGTGGGGTTCATCCAGGTGGCCTGAGAATGTGCCTGTTTTGTATTTTTTGTGCCTCTGAGACGGTTAGTTTAAGAGAATAATTCCCTACAGGGTTTATCTTTTTGCCGTTTCGTTGGATTTTTACTGATGTTTATAGCGGTTTTTAAAAATAAGTACATTCTGGTCTCTCTGCTGCTTATGGTGTCTTTATTTTTTATCTTTTTTTATCTTTTATCAGGATTTTTGTAGGTTATGTATCTTTTTGTAAATGCTCATTAAAATAATATGTATAAAGATTTTCTCTTGCGAAACATAGAATAAGAAAATAGGCTGAATGGACTATTGTTTATATATTTTTTGCCAGTATACAATGCTTGTCATATTTATATTTTCGTAGACATTAGAAGAGACTTATAGAAGATTATTAGATGCACTAAACGGACACAGGAACATTGGAACTTGAAGATCAAGGAATAGGTTGCTTCATGCTCTTTATAGGTACAGAAATACATTCTCTTCTATGGTCCTCTACATTCTGTTTAGATTCATGAAATACTATACTTTGATATTTGGCACAAAGTGTTTTGAGTAATGAGGCTTATCTAGTGATATGATCCTAATGGATGTTTGACATTTCGATTTTTGTATTAAAATATTAGAGATTAATGGGTCCCAACTAACTTGTCGTCTATCTAATTTGTTCTGTTTTTGTATTTAATTCTGGATTTCCTCAACTTGTTTTGTCTGTATATCTCACATTGCTTACTGGGGAAATGGGATCAAATGGATGGGTTTCTTTTCACCTGAAGGACAATGTGTTTGACTTCTTTGAAATCTTTTTGTATAAACATAGAATTAGTCTGTGATGTCTCCACCAAGCGATTATATGTTATACATTTGTTTTAATAGCCCTGAAGAAGCGTAACCTTCGCGAAACACGTGTTGGCTGTTTTATGTCACAATTAATTATGAAGAACTGTGATTAATTAATGAAGGCTTGAACAACTATTTCACATTCAATTGATGAAAAATTTCTCAAGTGTTTGGAAATGAAGAAATACTTGAACAGACTATACATGGACTTTGGAGCTGTGATATGTGTTCTTCTCAATACATAAACTAATATATATATTTATATATATATTTTATATATGATATAGTAATTGTTTTTATCTCATGTTATAAAATGTCTTGTATATTATGTTTACAAATTTGTCACGTTTGAGACGTTTTTATATTCTAGTGATTTAAGAGCATTGATGACGTCACATTCAGATGTACAAGCTGGGGATGATCTAAAGCCAGTAAGGTCCACCTCTGTTTTAAGTCGGCCCAACTCCATCTTAGGTAACAGGAGTCACCATTTTCCCAATTTTAGGTAATGGGAGTCACCATCTTTATCCCAATTTATGCTGAATCATTGTCATGTCTGCTATTGACACAGATGTTGTCTGGCCTTGTCATTTCAAGAACTGTGAAAGTGTCAAGTCATTCAGACATCGACACAGATATAACACATGATGCAACATCAGACTGGGACAAGTGTACAGCTGTCACAATCTCAAGGTCATATAAGAACAAACACAGACATATAACCAAAATAGTGTAGTCTGAATTGATGTCCATTTACCATATATGTTCATAAGGATACGTCAGGGACACACACTTTCCTTTTTTTTTTTTTGTTGTGTGTCCTCATAACCACCATATAGACAAAGTACCAGAAGGAAGTTATAGAAAGACAGCTGTCTCAGTTTATTACATAAACTGGTAGGGACACGAGTTTTCTGGGGGCCATTTTACCCTCAGCTGTCAACCACATTCCAGGTAGGCACAAAGTCAATGATTTACCGGTCTGCGGCAAACCTTGGGGTAATTTAGCAGCCAAGTGTGGCCGGGCATGAACCGGTTAGCGGCTGTTCCTTGGGTACAAAATATTTAAGTACCATATGAGATCAATCATAGGACCCGGGGAAAAAAAGCCAAAATAAAAACCCCGGATGAATCAATGAAGCCAAGAAAGTAGATACCAAAACGCCCTTTTGCTATGATTACCGGATCTAGCCAGATCCATGCGGGAGGTCTGCAAGACTGAAGATTGCCAATCACTAAATGTAGGTGGTGAAGAGTCTTTCCATTTTCTGCATATCTCCCTTCTTGCAAGCAGCATAGCATAGAATACTAGAAACGTGGCTGGATTTTGTAGAGCTTCTGATACCCTAAATATCACTAAAGGCAGATCAATAATAACCGGGCTACCCAGCGATTCTGTAAGGTACTTTCTGATGTCCTCCCAGTATGTAGTTAATAGTGGGCATTCAAAAAACATGTGTGTGTCTGGTGCAGCAGTCAAACCGCATCTAGCACAAGACACTAGCTCTCCTCCTACAAACTTAGATAACCTAAGAGGGGAATAGTATGCCCTATGGAGGGTAAAGATATGGTTTCTGCGAAGCCAGGATGGTTTAACAATCTTCCACAAAAGTTCAAAAGAAGTTTTCCAAAGATTTTGTAAATTTTGATCCATCACGACGAAGCCCCATGTTGACTCCGGTAGAGTAAAGTCTCCATCCGACTCCTCTAGAATGAAGTTATACAATTTAGATACTTCTTTTTTTACTGGCTCACAGACTACTAGGTCAGAAACAAATTGGCTGTGGCCTCCAAGTTTAGGTTTGTTCCTATTAGCGATAGAATTTTTATAGGCCACAGTCCAACCATGAATCTGTTGATATTTAAATCTTGAAAGATTGGGGCCAACCTTAGCCTGCAAGTGTTCCCATGAAAGTAGGTCCCCCTCGAAGAAAAGGTCTCCCCAGACCTCCAGACCTGCCTGTCTGAGAGGGATGGCTAAAGTATCCTCAAGCCAAGTGGGAATATCAGGTAGCCCCCACAACGGTGTTTTTTCACAGAAATAATTTAGTTTTATAGATTTCGTGACATCAGTCCAAGTTTTAGCCAGACCTTGTAAAATCTTCAGTTTAATTTTTTTAAAGAACTTAGGATTACCAAACTTAAAAAGAAAACCAGAGCGATTAATATTTTCCCCATCCAGCATAGCCGCATACATAAGGCCTACCCCAGAACCTAAAGGAGCCTTCAGCAACATTCGAGAATGAGATAATTGAAAGGCCCATGCGTAAATTTTTAGATCTGGTGCCGCTAAACCACCCTTATCGCGTCGCCGTCTTAATTTTTTCCACGCAATACGTGGGAGATGGTTATTCCAAATAAAGGATGAGATGTTGGTTTGGAATTTAGTTAAGATAGTATGATCAAAATATAAAGGAATGGTGTTAAATAAGAAAGAAACTTTTGGAAGAATGGTCATTTTTATAAGGTTAACTCTACCGAGTAGTGAGAGGGGCAAATGTGACCATGATTGGAGAAGCTTGCGGCACTCTTTAAGAACTGAAGATAGATTTACTTGGACCAGTTTATTAATATCCTTAACTATCGTCAAGCCTAGATAACGCAAAGAATTGCCTGCTTGCATCTCGGTTACAGCATTCTCATCATTCCATATAAGCATTTCCGTCTTCGCGGCATTAATCTCATAGCCCGAAATGTGTCCAAATGCGTTGGCTAGTTTCAAGATTGCCGGAAAAGCAGTGGTGACCTCAGATGTTAATATTAGCACGTCATCGGCATATAATGCTACCTTCCTCGTCCAACCTTGATAGCAAAAAGGTTTAATGACGGTCTCCTCCCTTAGATGTTGCGCAAAGGGCTCAATGTAAAAATCAAAAAGCAAGGGAGAGAGCGGGCACCCCTGCCGGGTTCCCCTAGAGATGGAAAAAGGGCTCGACAGGTCACCATTAACTAGGAGACAGGCAGATGGATTGCTGTACAAGAGGCCTATCACTTTGCGGAACCTTTCCCCCACACCAAACTTAGTCAGGGCCTCCGACAGGTATCCCCAATTGACCCTGTCGAAGGCCTTGGTTGCATCTAGTGTTAGGGCGGCCAATGGTAGATTGTTTGTTGTTGCCATGTCTATGGCTCCAATCAGATCGTAAGTTAATTCGTAGAGTTGTCTACCTTTCAAAAACCCCTTTTGATCCGGGTGAAGGACCGAAGGGGCGATAGAGGCCAGTCTAGTTGATAAAACTGTGGTAAAGATTTTATAATCCACATTCAAAATGGAAATTGGCCTATAAGAGCCGCAGGTCTCTTTTGGTTTACCAGCTTTTAAAATAAGGGTGATCGAGGCATTATACCATGATGTCGGTGGGGATACTCCTTCTACAAGGATTTGGTTGAACAAAATCGTAAGGAAGGGAGCAATTTCTGATTCCAGGATTTTATATAATTCGGATGGCAGCCCATCCGGTCCCGATGCCTTCCCTTTTTTACCCTTCCTAATCGCTGATCTCACCTCTTCTTCTGTAATGGGCTTATCCAAAAATTGTGATTGCTCCAGTGAAAAGGAAGGTAAAGTAATGTTATTCAACCAGCTCTTAATGGCTTCAGATGTAATAACCTTGTCCTCCTGATATATCTCTTGGAAGAATTCCCTAAAAGATGTCCTAATATCATCATCTGAGGAGTAGATGTTATCTCCTACTTTTATGGATGCTAAGTTGTTCCGGACCTGGTCTACTTTGGTCTTCCAAGCCAGTAACCTACCAGCCCCTTCACTATATTCAAAATGAGCCAGCTTGCTGGCTTCCCATCTCTGCTGAACTCTCAAGTTTAACATAGATGCAAGGTTTCCTCTTAAAATCCGCAGTTGATCTAGAAGAGGGTCTGACATAGCCCCTGAGGCTGCGCTGTTGGTATCAATATCGTGTTGGACGCGGGCCATTTCTGCTTCAATGGAGGACATTTTTTCATTATAACTTTTCCTACGATAAGCAACTTTAGCAGTTATAAGCCCTCTTAAGGTAGCTTTATAAGAGTCCCAGATAATTCTGAGTGAAGCTGAACCATTATTTGATAATAAGAAATTCTGTGTCTCCAATTTAAGATATAAGATATCTTCATCATTGGTGAGGAGTGACCGATCAAAAGACCATGTATTCGAGGGTTTCTTAGAACGAAGACATAATTCCAGTTTAATTGCCGAATGATCGGAAAGATGAGAAGGAAGGTAGTCAATTGTGTTAACAGAATCAGCCAGTCTTTGAGTTTTTAGGATAAAATCTATCCTTGACTTATGATGATATTTGAAATTTCGAAAAGAAACCCCTTGTTGTTGGTCCGACCTTTGTCGCCAGATGTCAATAAAACCATATTGCCTCATAGCATCCAACAAAAAGGACCTAGTCCTAGACAAGACCAAAGATCTATTATTGGGAGACTTGTCCAGAACAGGGTCCAACACGATATTGAAATCGCCGGCCAATATTATATGTCCTGAGACATTTAGTAGCTGCGAAAAAACTAGATGGATCGTCTTGGTTCGGACCATAATAACCGACGATGGTGGCTGAAAACCCAGCCATGAGTATTGAGGCCATGGCCCATCTCCCAGCAGGATCAACAGCTTGCCAGGTCAGCTTGGCTTTAGCTTTTTTCTTAAAAATAATCGCAACCCCTCTAGTGTGAGATGTCTGAGTAGTGGTTACGGCAAAGTCAATCCATCTGTTCTTTTTAGTCAAAGCAGTCATTTCGCTATGTGTTAAGTGGGTTTCCTGCAACACAATGACCTGCACATCCAAATCTCTCAAATATTGTAAGATTCTGTTAGCTCGAGGGTTGGTGCGCAGGCCATTGACGTTCCAGGAAAAAAGACCAATGCTACTCATCTCAATTCTAGAATTCCAATGCGAATAAAAAAATTATACCCTACAAGAATGTTTGAGTTCACCATCATATCATCCTTAAAACAAGTATAAATAATATACAGATTACTATTCCTAAGAATGCTAATTAGGTTATTGAGGACTTTTTTATGTTTTTGCCACCCCTTGGCACTCACCAAGCCGTGGTGAGTGCCCCTCCCCCCGTGAAGAACCCTTGCATTATCTAACCGGAACAATGTCCAGTAGATAGTGCCCCATCAGTTGGCCTCCTGCAGGAAAAGACCGCCTAGTTTAAAGTGTGTCAGAAAAGTGAAAAGAAAAAAAAATAAATTACAAAGAAGAAAAAAGAGAATAGCCAAGATTATGGTCATATTATCTAGTGCACTAGAGTGGGATGGGAAACTCAAGTTTCACATATAATTTTGTCAAATCAAAAAAGCAGGGAGTTAAATAGATGGACTCTTTTTATGTTTAGAAAGGATCTACTATTCCTTAGAGGTACCCTTACCCAGATCCATTAATAGCTCATCAGCTGCTTGTACAGACCGGATGTTAAACATCTTATTATTATGCATTACCCTAAGAGCTGCCGGAAACATAAGCTGAGCGGTTGCACCCAGATTCCTAAATGCGTCTAGGCGCCTCCCAAATTCCCATTGCTTTTCAAGAGTCACCCTAGAAAGGTCTGATCTAATTAGAAAAGTGAAACCCTTCCCAGCTATGGATTTTGTTTCAAGGCCAAATTTAAGATACGCTCTTTTAAGGTGTAGGTGTGAAAGTTTACGAGAATTTTACGAGGCTTAGGCCTCTGAGGATTCAATCTAAAGGGATCCCTGTGAATCCTTTGAATGTCAGCCGACAATTCTGCTATGGTAAGATCCAAATTCAGTGATTCCTTCAATAGGGAGGCAATATATTGTTTAATATCTGAGCCCTCAGATCCTTCAGGAAAATTCAAAATACGAATGTTCCCCCGCCTCACATTATTTTCAAGAGTCTCCATCCTCTCGCTGAGAGCCAAATCTTCCTTTGTAAGTTGTTGAATATCCACTTTTGCTTGATCTAAATAGATTGAGTGGACACCCACCGTTTCCTCTAAAGCTCCAGTCCTTGTTGTTAGTCCATCAATTTTACTATCTAATGTTTGACAGTAGTTTCTGAACTCTGCTTGATTAGCGGATGATTCCGCAAATCCCTTCCTTATCTCCAAGGTAAGAGCAGAAAACATCTCTAAAATAGAGGCTGCCGTCATCGGAGAGGAGGAAGAGGGTGGCAATACTGAGTCAGAATCAGGTAGGGTAGGAGCTGAAGAGGTATCGATATCTACTCCCCCTGATGCACCTCCTAGCCCAAAAAAGTCTGACTCGCCAGCCTCCGTGGTCGGTGCTGTAGTTAAGATTGAAGGTATGTTCTGCTCTATTGCTGATGGAAGTTTTAGCAGAGATTGCGTAGACTGCACAGACGACATAGGTTGTATAGACTGTTGCTCTCCTAAAACCATGACTGACGCATGCTCCACGTCCAGCGGCGATGTTTCTGCTAGTAATGATGATTGGCAAGGGGAGGAGATGGCCTCTGGGATCGATGCCATACCTGATGCCATACCTGAGTCTTCAATCTCTTCGGAGAGATGCAATATCTGGGGAACCGCTTTGAAGTAGGAGCGAAGTGAAGGGGTAATTTGGAGCTTGAAGGAATTACTGCCGTAGAAACAGTAACCTTTGCCTTAGCTTTACTTATAGCTTCAATTTGTCAATGACATGTGGCATGATCCTATCTCCATCTGACAGCAATGTCACTACTGCTCACTCTGGAGGTACCTCATATTGGCTTCCAATTATTAAAATGCAACTAGTCTGCTGATTATGGAGTTGTGGTCTGGTACCAAGAGTAACCATACCCTTCGGAATTACAAAGGCCGAGATAGTTCTCACTAAAACCAAATACATACATCTAGTACACTTCAAACCACACTTTGTAATGTATCCTTACTACAGCACATGACTGTAAACACTATGGGGGTCATCACGATGGCGGATAGACTTCCAACCGTCCGCCATTATGCCGGGGCTTGGGACAGTCTGCCTGTAATGCGGCAGTTTTGCCATTGAGATTATGATGCGACCGCCACCGTGGGGGTCGCATCGGGTATCTCTGACATTGCAGAGGGAGCTGATGGCTGCAGCATCGACCACAATGTCAGAATACAGCCTTTGTATTTCCCAGCACTACGTTGCAGGCACCACGCTGTGCCTGCCAGCTGGTGCAGGGAAATGTAGAGGGTACCATAGGTACCCGCCCCAGTGCATACCCACCTCCCCCAACACAAGGGGGGCCTGCTACGGGCCCCCACATGCAATTCCTGCAAGCCTGTGAATAGAGGTTTTGCTGCCATACACCGCTGGTGGGAGGCAGCATCGTAATATGGTGGACGGTGCCTGCTAGGCACCGCCACCATATTGTTGATGCAGGGTGGGTCCGCCAGGCAATCGTAACGATTGCCTGTGGCGGGCCCATGGCAGACGGACTTTGTGTCCACGAGCACACCTCCCGCCATTGTAATTTGGCAGGCAGAGAAGTGCTTTACTATGGCAGTGAAACTGCCACCGGCAGACTGCCAGTGGGGGTTTCACCACCATCATAATGACCCCCTTAATTTTGTCAAAAAGGCAAACTGCAAAGTCTAAAAAAAAGTACAAGAAAATAAACGTTTTTAGAAGTCTAACTTACTTCTCGCAGTTGGTGTCATCGTTTCCTCTGCTGGAGTCACTGTCAAAACAAGTTGTCAAAATATTTTTCAATCAGAGCAAGAGCGTGACATTCCCACACAGAGTTGGTAGTTCATATTTCTCATGAGGGACAAAAAGGAACATTTAGGATTTTTATCTGGAAATAATTCCACTTGTACACTATCTCACACACCCACCCGCGCTCTCCTGAGCTCAGCTCTGGGCTGCTGGATATGAGAAAACACTGCCCCGCTAACTACCCGTGGCAGAGAAAAGCACACCAAACCATAGTTCAAACAAGGAAACTTGGGCCTCCACCCCCTGCTTGTAGTAAGAAACCTCTACTAGTTGGGGTGAAGTGGGCCTCACACACACCTGGGAATCGGTACCACTGCCAACCTCCATACTGCTACCAGCTATGCCCCTGGTGATCACCCGTAGGTAGGGTGACCTTCTGCAGAGTCAGGTGGATGCTTCTGCACGTGCACTCAGAGATACTTAATTTGGTTTATGTACTCATGCTAAAAAAAAACCTGTTTACAACTTCTGGCACAGTTCTCCATCTTTCTATCGATGGCAGCTCACAGCTGGGATTTGGGGGTAAGGATGATTTTACTCTCGGACCCTACCTTGTTCTGTTCAGGTGGTTTAGACTTCGCACAGTAAGTCGAGTTCATAAGCTAACCCCAAAATATATAGGATGCATTCTGGACGTTTTTCAATAATTCATTCCCTCTGTAACAGTGACAAGCTAACCAGACTGGCGTGATCCACTTCAAGATATATATACTTGGTACCCTTACTGGCCACAAAGCATATGATTAACTTTAAACTTATTGATAATATAATTAAATTACATTTTCAGCATGTATGGAAGTTGACGAGTTGTAAATGGTAAGTTGTGTATTGATATATGACACAACTTCCCTAATGAGCAACAAGCACACATCACAAGCATGTGTTTATAGGAAATAGCCTAATAGTGGTGGGAGCATGCTTTGGGATGTAGATCCGTGGGTGATTCCAGGCCACGTGACTGACATTTTCTGGCAACAAATGTACCTTAATATTGCTTTCTAAACTTTTTCTCCCACACTTGCTTCCTGAGCACAGCTAGAGAAGGTCCACTCCCTCTCTCGAGGGAACTGTTTGCTCTGGGCCAGCCTCTATACGCTTCCAACAAGCACTGCCTCTACCCCTTCCTCGACCACTGGTTGCAAGGGCCATGCCATGCATCCTTTTAAGGACCTAATCACGTGTGGCCTGGTTAATCGCCAAATGTGTCGTAACGGATGTTACCACACATATTGCAGTTAAGAGTTCTGTGATAAATATTAGCTGGGGCACAAATGACCGCTATTTACCAGAATAAAATTGTTTTCCGGTACCTTCTACCACATTTTATCCTCACCCGCACTATCTACTCTGTCCTAGCCCCTCACCCCCACTTCACCCATAGGCAGTTGGATAAAAGATCTCTGATAAAGAGCCCCTCTTTGAGGTGAGCCCGTTGGGCATTGCACCGCCTGCCCGACGAGGAGCATTGCCTATGATGAAGCATGACACTCGCAAGGGTGTGTGAGGCCATTATATCCAACAAATTGGATACCCAGGGGTGGTCCTCCATTGAGCACTAGCCCTTATACCTTGGTGACCTTCTCCTTCTTTCTTTCTCCCCCTAGGAACAGCCCAGTCATCTCTCTTGTTGTCTTCATGTAACAGTGCCACATATTGTGAAAGGTATGTCCTGTGCCACAAGTACATATGACACAGGCTCTCCTTCACCCATACAGGTATATCCCATTTATACTCACACATGTTCATACATCCCCAAAGACCACACTCTCACTGACATACACGGCAGCCCTGTCATAGTACCTCTTGTAAACGTATTTGGCTCAAACCATAGTATCTGGCTGTATGGTTATTAGGCTTAAAGTCAATGAAGCTGGGTGAGGGGGTGTCTGGTAACAATGCATGAGTTGCTTGGCTTTCAGTAGGTCAAGATGATTTTCACTGATATGAAGTGGCTCTCACTACAGAAAAAGATGGAGACCCCTGATCCAAACCCACTTCCAACCTCCGCCGAACACCTTGGATACCATTACCCTATAATAATGGAATCCTGCTTCCTACTCGGTTTTCTTCAGCAGACACCCCTTTATCCCAGCACCCTTACAGAGAAATATAAAGAAGACATTCCAATGGTGTAGTATTTAGAGAAATCGGGACAATGAGTTCTAGGGCATATGAATATCTGGATGGACTACCTTTGCCAGAGAACTGTTGAGTGACTTTACATACTGTCTACCATATCAATCTACATGCACTATGAGGGACTGGGGAACATGCAGTATCATGCTACCTAGACTGGTACCCACACCAATTCCTACTTTCAAACCAGATGACAACATGCAGAGGAGAGCCATGCATTCTCCCAAAGATAGGGGGCACCAGCATGAGAACAAAGAGGTGCTAAAGAGAGGCAGGAAACACAGACACTAGACAGGAAAAGGAAAACAGGCTAGAAGATGGAACATAAAATGTATATTTGTAAAGCTTAAGTTCACCCTTAAAGGGGTCTCTTGGCGCTGAATAACAGATGTTTATTGTTACCTAACTTAATGGTACTCATTTTATCGACCTCAGAAAGGATGAAAGGCTTAGTGAACCCACTGATAATGTGACCATGAGGTCGAACTCAGGCCCCTGCAGTGGATGCATTAGTCCACTGATCCACCAGACCCGGAACATCACAGAACTGGATCAGCGAGCCCAGTGCATGGGCACAGTGAATACACCTACCCTTGGACAAGTTAATGACACCTGGGCATGGAAGACATATGCATTGGGACATGGATTCCACAGGTAGTGTAACCTATCTGTCCTACGCTCACATTTACAAATAAGAAAGATGCACTCGGGAACATACAGAAAAGCCTGTTGGGTCAGGACAATATACTCAATCTTGGTAGATTCCAAGAATGGGAACACTTTCATGTGAGTAAGGGAACGATGGAATCATATCACAATGTGACACCACCATCTCCTACTCTCAGACCCAACACCACAGTATCTGGGAAAGGAACAAATATAAAAGGCAATGTAAATAAATGCACAAAGGTTCAGGAGGCTCATAGATGGAGCAGGAACACATCATAACTACAACAGGAAAACATCACGTTGCAACAGAAAAACAATGACATCTGGACCCTTTTATTCTGTGACCCTTAGTCACTCAGGTTGGACAGAAGACTTTAACATCTGAACAGGCATCAGGGTAGTCAATGACAGGAATATGGGATGCTCACACAGACACATGGGAGCAACATGTTTTGCCGTGGACACTCAAACAGTTTGGCTAAGAGATTTTCAGACTATTGGACAGGCATCCTCACTAGATCTGGAAACACTTGCATCTGAAAAGGGAATACTCCTGGAAATGCAATACATTGACACCCATAACAAGTGTACATTGGCATTAAGTTAAGAAATAGGCTGACACCGGAATTGGAGGCATACTTCTCCGGTATCAGTGAAACTGACTTCAGCACCTGGAGACACATCAATATGAGCACTTGTGTTTGTGGAGAAGTGTAGCTCAATGGTTAGAGCGGCAGACCCTGATGCAGAGGTCTGGCCCGGGACCAGGGTTTAATTCCCGCCTCGGCGGGTCTTGGGCTCAATTTCCTCGGACCTGATAATTCTCGCCTCGGTGCCTATTCTAATCATGGGTCCGACTCTGCAACTCTGGGCAATAGCTTGCTTAATCTCCACAACGGCCCCAACAGCGCTGGGATGCCTGGTTTCACCTTGGGGGTGCCCAGGAGTGGGCATTTCACAGGGAAAAGCCAGGAAGGGTTCCACAGTGGTATGCGTACAGCGCCAGGATGCCTCAGGGTATAGGTGCGCTATACAAGTACGAATTCATTTCATTCATCACCACATGTGATTAAAATATCGTGTCACATAAATATTGCGTCAACAATATTGTAACTACAAAAATATTGTGGTACAGAATATCAAAGATGAGGCTATCGTATTTTTGGGTACATAATATTCTTATAAAGAATATAGTTGTATTTAATGTTGTTTACTTTAATATAGTTGTAAAAAATGTTTTTTTTTAAATAATTTAATGTATATTAGTTACTATGTCAACATTAGGTGTTAGTAGTGCTAGTATAGTTGTAATCGTTTTTTTAATATAGTTTATAATTTTAAATGTGTAATTTATTTTAATTTAATGAGTATTATTAAAGCGTTTATTTTGGGCACAGCCCATAAAACACATACAATCAAGACAACATGAGTGCTCTTAAATATATTATGAAATTGTGCAATATAAAAACATAAAACCTCATGGTACATTCTTCATACTATATAAATAGAATAAAGTCAATATGTCGACAGTAAAAAGGGAAGAAAGAACATCATCTAGGTGGGTAGGTTGAGAGTCTGGGAAGGCAACCAGTTATACAATTTGTTCGCTGCTATAACCGCCACTCAAAATTCATATATTTACAGCAAGGGAAGTGTGCAAAATGACAATCATTGGGGGCTTAACAGAGAAAAAGTAAAAAAGAGAAGAAACGTTATTTATATATTTATATATATATAGATATATAGATATTACCTACTGGCGGTCACAAGTAGGTAGTTATAGTTAGAACCTAGTTTACATAGGAAAAGCGTTTTTTTGATTTGCTAATAACTTTGGCGTCGTTTGACGAATCTTCGTGAAATTCTTTAAAAAAAGTCTATCCAGGTCAGCTTCTATCCTGAAAGTTTGGGGGTGATTCGTCAAGCGGGGGCTGAGAAAAAAGGGGGTTCCCAAAATGCGTTTTTCGTGTGTTCATTTCCATAGGAAATTTTGAGACAGGCTATAGCCCGAACTGCTGAACGGAATTACCGCAAATTTGGCAACAAGGTAGTGCTTGGTTCAGAAAATGACCTTTCTTTTAAATGGGGACCACCACCTCCCTGGGGCTTTGCAATAGTTGGGAGGGCCCTGTGGACTGCCACCCCCCCCAGGGCCGACTCCTGCAGTCTCCCGGGGTGCCCACCCCCGGGACACTGCTGTGTGCTAGGTAGGGCGGGAGCATGGCTCCTGCCCTACCATAGCAAACTCTGCTTTGGATTTTGGAAGCAAGAGTGGGGAAACCTAATCTTGCTTTCAAAATCCAAAGCAGAATTGCTTTTTCACAAGGGGAGCTGCATGTCAGCAGCTCTCTGTGTGGAAAAGCAATGCCGGCTCCCGCAGGACACGGGGAGCCGGCCGGGACCGTGGAGGCACTGGGGCTCCCCGGCCCCGACGGAGCAGCTAGGTCCCGGGGGATGGGGTCCCTGGGGCTAGAAATGGCCCGGGAAGTGGGCCAAGCGCCCCCCTCTCCTTTAAATACATTTAAAAAATGTTTTTTAAAAAGGGAGGCTGGCCCCGGGGGATGAGGTCCCAAGTGCCTTAATTGGCCTGAGGAGGGGGACCACGCTGCCCCCTTCAGAAAAAATAATATTAATTAAAACAGATGACCAAGCCCTGGGGAATGGGGTCCCCGGGCCATAATTGGCCATGGGAGTGGGGACACGTGGTCCCCCTCTACATAATTTTTATTTTACAAAAGGGTGCAAGGCCCCGGGGGATGGGTCCCTGGGGCCAAAAGTGGCCAAGGGAAGGGGGGGCCACACAGCCCCCCTCCCAAAAAGGGGGGAAAAAAAGGAAAAAAGAGGAACCTGCAAATCGCCAGAGGCCCCACCCCCTCCCTGCACCACTGTGCAAACACACCCCATGGCGCATTTTAAGGTGGAGAAATAGTTCCCCTTGAATCCTGAGAGTCCCTGGCGGCTATCTAGCCAACCAGGTACCTCTAGTACGCACCACAGAGTTGCATTGCAGAGGGGTGTAAAAAGGGGCGTGGCTTCTGACCAGCTCTTTGCAACACAGCTCTGTGGTGCTTACGGGAGGCACATGGTGGGCTAGTTGGCCCCCAGGGACCCTCAGGATCCAAGGCCACTTAATCCCACAACTTAAAACAAGCCACGGGGCACGTTTGCACACTTGTCACATCAGGCCCACCCCCCTCCCTGCACCACTGTCCAAATGTGCCCTCCGTTGTAAGTTGGGGGATTAATTCCCCTTCAATCCTGAGGGTCCCTGGAGGCTAAGTAGCCCACCAGGTACCTCCAGTAAGCACCACAGGGCTGCATTGCAGAGAGGTGGTCTGAGGTGGTGAAAAGGCCACGCCCCTTTTTACACCTCTCTGCAGCGTAGCTTTGTGGCGCTTACTGGCGCTCACTGTAGGTACCTGGTGGGCTAGTTGGACCCCATGGACCCTTGGCATTCAAGGGAACGTAGTCCCCCCTACTTACAACGCACCAGGGGGCATGTTTGCACAGTGGTGCTGGGAGGGGGTGCAGCCTGATGTGAAAAGTGTGCAATGCTAGTTTGCTTCACCTATAATAGGTACAGACTAGTAGTAGCAGAGCAAGCTTGCTGCATCTATAACAGGTACAGCTTGGCAGGAGCAGTGGAAGCTTCCTTCACCTAGAACAGGTACTGCCCGGCAGCAGCAGTGCAAGCTTCCTTCACCTAGAACAGGTGCAGTGTGGCAGCAGTACAAGCTTCCTTCACCTACAAGAGGTACAGCCTGGCAGCAGGGGAAGCTTCCTTCACCTAGAACAGGTACAGCTCGGCACCAGCAGTACAAGCTTCCTTCACTTAGAACAGGTACAGCCCGGCCGAAGTGCAAGCTTCCTTCACCTAGAACAGGTACAGCCTGGCTGCAAAAGTGTAAGCTTCCTTCAACTACAACAGGTACAGCTTGGCTGTAACAGTGCAAGCTTCCTTCACCTAGAACAGGTGTAGCCTGGCAGCAGTGCAAGCTTCCTTCACTTAGAGCAGGAACAGAGGCATTTGGAGACCACGCTCACCTTTCTCAACCACTCTCCAAATGTGACTGCTACGTTATAGTTCGAAATTAGCATTTAAAAAACCTTTGAATTCACTGTAAAAAGCATAGGTTTCAGGCATGTTATAGTTAGAAATTAGCATTTAGCATTTAGCATTTAAAAAACATTTAAATTCACTGAAAGAAACACAGGTTTCAGGGACCTTATATTTAGTTGGACATTTCACTTGTAAAAAACCATAGAAATTCCCCCATTATAGTTAGGTCAGCTAATTATAACTCCCGCCCCACAATGCACTGCTGATCACGTCACATATTACATCATTCATGACATGGTCAGTGACATCACTGATGACATCAATGATGAAATCACTGATGACATCATCCACGTGCAAAACTGAAGCACCTCCTCGCACACTAATATAACCTTTGATACACCCACTGTAAAATATAGACTACCATTTTTTAAACCATCGACACACCAATACCAGTGACTACATACAATAATAATAAAGAAAATTTATAAAGCGAATGGTTATGCCATCTCGGCATGTCCCCGCGCTGAGTGAGAGGGAGGAACAGCTAACCGCACCTGAGGTCCACGCTATGCTAACCGGAGAATAAATATGTTTTAAGCGCCTTCCTAAACTTAGCTTCAGAGATCTCCATCCGGAGTTTTACAGGGAGTTTATTCCAGTATTGAGCTGCCAGGAACCCGAAGGAACAGCCTCCCATTCTGGCCTTCTTTACCTTTGGAATTTTCAACAGCCCGGTCCCACTGGATCTAAGGGACCTTCCTGGCACATAGCTGGTGACCAGGTCGCTCAGATATGAAGGGCTAAGGTTCTGGGTGATGCGATGGCAGGTGCATAATGCCTTAAACATCACTCTTTTCTTTACTGGAAGCCAGTGCAGTGAATCCAGGGCTTTTTTTGAAGCCGCCCTCCTAGGCTGCATAAGTACCAGCCATGCGGCAGCATTCTGCAAGACCTGTAGTCTCCCCAGACCTTTTGCCGTGGCGCCAAGGTAGAGTATGTTGCCATAGTCTAGGCAAGATGTAATAAGAGCATGCACCATCGTCTTCCTAGCCCCTATCGGGAGGAGATCTAACGTTTTGCATAGATTTTTAAGGACTCCAAAACATTTCCACACTACACGTATAATATGTCCATCATAGGAAAGAGTGGAATCCAACCTGGCCCCCAGATTTTTCGCCTCACGCACCTCCACTCATCCATGGAGTTACTCACACACCTAGTCAGTCATGCAAACAATCAATTACACTCCCATTTACTCACCTATACAGTTATACACACACCACCTCACTTATTCAAACATATACTAACACATACTTACTCTCTTACACAATCACTGATACACACTCATGCATACAGCCACTCACATGATCACTGACTCTCACGTCATTTATATACTCCAACTCTCACATACACTGCCTTTTACATAGGTAGTTACTCACTCACCAACACACCCATATATACACTCACCAGCCCATACAGCTGTTTCCACATCACTCTTGAACCCATATACCCAGTGAATCAACCACTCACACATCTATGCACAGAGTCACACACCTCCCACCCACCCACACACACACTCTGTCTCCCATACAAATACTCAGGCAACCAATCAATAACCCATATAGACACTCATGTAACTACTGACCAACACATGCAGCAGCTTACTCAACAACACACATACTGATACACACATTCAGACACTTTTTTCACTAACCCATGCATTCAGTAAGACACATTTAATCACTCACGTATGCAGTCAGTCACACATCTACTAAATCCTTCATCCAGACACTTATACACCCCCTCATTCTTCAATACACCGTGGCATATATATAAAACATATTTAAACTTTACAGAAATACACAGTCACTGGATGATGTTATCATTGATGTCATTAGTGATGTCACTGACCATGTCACGAATGATGTAATATGTGACGTCGTCAGCAGTGCATTGCGGGGGCGCGAGTTATAGATAGCTGAACTAACTATAACAGGGGAATTTCCATGGTTTTGTAACAGTAAATGTCCAACTAACTATAGCTTCCCTTAAAACCTATGTTTTTTCCTGTGAATATATATATATAAGTCAGCCATGGCCCGCAGTGGGAGTACCTGCAGGGTAGTGACGTGGGGAGGGGGAGGGGCAGGGTGGGGGGTAGTAATGCACTGCATCGCATTTGGGGATACAGTGCACTCAACGAAATTCGTTTTATTTATTTAAATGTTTACTTACCTGTAAAACTCCGTAATCCATACATTACTACCCCCCACCCTGCCCTCCCCCTCCCCACGTCACCGCCCTGCAGATACTCCCACTGCCGGCTGCGGCTGATATAAGTGCATCCTTTCACTATCATGTGTTTAAATAGGTGGAAATGTGAAACAATCGGTAAAAGAAAATAATATGGGGCAATTCCACAGAAAGGACAAGGTGTCCTGCCCTGACTAATACTTATCAACTCTCTGTCGTGCTTCAAGATTGAGAATAGCCTTTCTTCTTAGTACTCAGGCAATATTCAAGTACTGTGAGACCGCAAGAGCTAAAAGTTCTCTGGTGTCACTCTTAAATAGTCTCTCCGCTTCCCAGTAATGTCTCACACCTTTGAGATTGCAGAATAACATAAAATGGGACTCTGTTTCCTCTACATTTGGGCAGTTTGGACAGGAATTGATCTTGGGAAATACGTTAGCCCATTTAATGGTATGTGATCTTGGGGTCAGAACCCCGCACCTATATTGAACATACAAGCATTTTGATTGATATGGGTACAATTTAATGAGTAATTTATAATGTAGAAGTGGTTTTCTGGCTTTGTAGGGGAATAGGGTGGGAAGTTACTTAAATTATATAATGCTATTTTTTATATTAAAAAATTTAAGTGATTATTAGTTTTGTAAATTGTTTGATTGTTATTTAATTTAGTGAAGTTTAGTTGGTTAATTTATATTTCAAATTTTACATTTATTCCAATAATTTGTTTTAATCGCAGGTTGACATTTTTTTACAAAAACACGGTGGGATGTTAATTAATTTATAATTAATTACATTGAATGTTATTTAAATGTTTAGTTGATTATTAATTTTCTAAATATTAAATGAATTACTTTCTATTTATTTCAGTTTAATTTTAAAATTGTATTGCATAGTTTAGTTTTTGTACTTTTGGCACTAATTTTTATTTTAGTAGCAGATTGTTGTATTTGTAGGGGAATAGGGTGGGAAATTATAATAATGTATTAAAGTAATTTTTACATTGATTTTTTTTAAATATTTGTGTATATTTTTAAATTTTAGATTTTATTTAAAATATAAATTAATATTCATAAAAATATGTTTTTCCTTTTTCAATTTAATTATATTTGCATTTAAAATGTTTTTGATGTTCTTATGTTTGGGTATTTTGTGTTTTTCGCATGCAGGGAGGTAACTGAATTTCATATTTATTATTTGAATATTTTTACTTTGTACTTTTAAAAAAATATCTTTTTATTGCATGTTCGACTTGCAAGTAACATCACTCATACAGTTGTATACATATGCACAAACATTCAGGCTGTTTACACCACAGCTGATTTTTCTGGCAATTGTGTACATTTCTCAAGACACTGTCATTGTTAATTAGCCCATTCACTGGTATACTACATTAATCACTGTCATCTAACGAGAGTCCTTCTAAAGGTTTTGAACAAGTATTCCCTCTGAATTTATTCCATCTGCCCTACACCCGCTCCCATTTCTTGGGACACCCTCTGTGTATATACACTGCTTTTTCGGCCACCATGGCCCAATCCATGTCATTGCACCATTCTCCGTGTGTCAGGACATTTTGCACTCCCCAATGTTTGGCTACATAGCGTTTTGCTATAGTCATGCTCAGTGTTGTTGGTTTGTACTTTTTAAAAAAAAAATTTTAATAGATTATTTTGTATGCTTACTCTCATATCTAGTATATTTTAAATGTTTTTTGTTGTTAGGTATTTTAATGTTTTCTACAACATAACTAGGAGTTGAAATGGTACATCTAGTTTTTATGAACTTGAACACTTTCCCTACAGTTGTATACATTGGAGTGGAAATCGTAAATATTACCTCTCAGAATTCCAAGACCCTACTATGGGCTTAAATTGGAGTGGGAAAAATAAATCTAAACCCAATGAAGTCCAGCACTTTCCCTACTGTTTCTCAGATTGGAGCAGGAATAGTAAATCTTACTCCACCAAAGATCAATACCTTTTCTGGTCTTGCTTAGACAGAATTGGGAATTGTAAATGTAACCCCTTCAAAGTCCCATGCTTTCCCTACTGTTCCTTAGATTGGAGTGAGATAGTAAATGTAACCCATTTGAAGTCCAACACTTTCCCTACTGTTGCTCAGACTAAAGGTGGAATAATAAATTTTGCCCCTCCAAAGTTTAACACTTGCCCTACAGTTGCCTAGTCTGGGGTGGGAATAGTAAATGTAACCACTCCGAAGTCCAATGCTTTCCCTACTGTTGCTTAGACTGGAATGGGAACAGTAAATGTAACCCCTCTGAATTAAAATACTTGCCCTGCTGATGCTTGGCATGGATTCATAATATTTTCAAATATTGGTTAGTTTTTAATTTGTTTTCAGATATTTGGGGTTTAGAAATGTTTATATTATTTTTAGAGAAACATTTTATAATGATCCTTATATTTATTTTATTAGTTTAGTTATACATTTCCACTCTCTTTCTATAGATTTTTCCGCATCTGTTAATATTATTTTTGATAATTTGTAAAATTATTAAAATATTCAAAAATGTGTTTTTGGTTTTTAAATGTAGTGGACATTATTAAATAAAATTAAAGTTGCTATGTTATTTACATATTTGAATTGGTTTAAATGTTTTTGGTATATATGGCAAATGAGGTATCTTCATGAAACTCATTTGACAGAAAGCTAGCTCTAGGTCCAAAAAGTGTATTTTTCATAATTTTATGTAAATCCATTCAGTATTTTTTTTTTAAATTAAGGCTCAAAACATTTTCATATATCATGCTGTGGAAGATCCTTGGAGCCAACAGATCTCAAAATGAGATCTTTTTGGCTGTGGGCACCCCACCCACAAGGCTGAATGAAGTAATTTGGGGAGGGGGCATGCAGCCTCCCTCAGCTTCTCCAGGCCCTGGGGACCTTATCCCAAGTCCAATTTTTTAATAAGAGGAGGGGGTGAGGGGTTCTCCGCCTTTAGCCTCTTCAGGCCCCAGAGACCCCATGCCCTGGATCCAACTTATTTTTTTATAATGGGAGAGGGGCACGCGACCCCTGCCCTGAAACTCTTCAGGACCTGGGAACCTCAACCTCTGAGGTTGAATCAAATATATGGGAGGTGAGAGTGTGTGGGGCCCCCTTCTCTAAGCCAAAATCTGCCCATGGGACTTCATTGCCCGGGGCCTGATACTCTGCAGTGTCCGGGGGATCCTTCCCCCGTACACTGTGGCTCTCTGCCTGCGATATTGTGGGAAAATCCTGCCTGCACTCTCCAAGGCAGAGAACAGAAGTTAAAAAAGTAAAAAAGCTGCTCCTGCCCGGGCAGGAGCAAAGGAAATGTGCTCTCTCCCAGCAGCACACAGTATGGTGCTTGCTGGTAAGCCGGCAGGGGCCACTGGAGCTTCTAGACTCCCGTATCCCCCAGCGTGGCCTGTTTTGTAGATGCCATGGGCACCCACCTAAAAATTAAAAAAATGGTCAACTCCCACTAGGGGAGCTGACTGTGGCCGACGGTGCCCTGGGACTCACTCCGCAGCACCCAACTAAAATTGAGCTGTGGGTGCCCTGGGGCTCATCCTATGGCCCCCAATGAAAGTTAAAGATAAGAGTGTCTAGGTTGGCACTGGAACATCCTCAAAAATATATGAATAATAAATGAGTATTCATCGCCTCATAATGACCCAGGTTTTTTTTAAATAAACATTTTCTTTCTGGTTGTGCCCCTGGAAGAGGCAAGGCACCACTAACATTTTGTTATGTTGTGGGAGACTTTAATGAGTGCAGCAGCCCCCTAATAACATTAAAAGAGAAGCATAAGTCTCCTGGGTCATTAAACCCATGCCCCAGGAATAGTTACCATATTTTTCTAAGGCACACCTAGCTGGAGCTCTGAGCTTTTCAGCTGGAGTGCTAGGCCCTCTTGTGATTGCTTTCATGATTGCATTTTGTGTGCTGAAACAGACATGTTGATTTTTTTTGATTAAAATGTTATTAAACATTTTTTACAGCAATAACTTTTATTAAACTTTGCATTGTGTGAATTAGTGAAATATACATTTGTTATTGGTGATTTTTGTGTGGAAATAATGACTTTGCTTTATATATGTTGATATGCTCATTCCTTGAAAAGGCCAATGGGCCCACGTTTTACTTCTTGGTTTTGCGACCCATGTCAAAGTCAGCAAGTCTGCCTGACTGTGGCAAGGGCCTTCGCTCAACCATACACTGCACATGACCAATCGGTGGTAGGATGCTTGCGGGGAGTTGGATGCAGACCTGACTGCAGGTCTGGCTCTGCACCCAACCCCATGCATGACCACAGGCTGAATGCTGGGTGAAGTTTGGGTGCCAGCAAGGGGTTGGTACAGGTCCTGGCCGAATTGCACTCTGCCATGCACTGCGGGGGTGGGACGCCCAACCCTCGCTGTGCACTGTGACCTTAATATACATTTTGAAAAACCCCATAATTTCACTGAATGAAAACAAAAGTTAAAGTGTTGTTATAGTTAGGAATTGTAATATGATGTTACTTTACATTGTAGAAAAACATAGAAATTCACTGAGAAAAACAACATTTGAAGCAAATGTTACAGTTAAGTGGACCTGTCAGCTAAAACATACTGTTTTAAACAACAAAGGCACTGAAATTCACCAATTATAGTCAATGCAAGTAACTATAACTTATGCTCTAAGGTAACTATAACTTGCACCCTCCCATTTTATGTCACTCATGGCATGTTCTATGATATCATTAATAACATCACTGCCATATCTGAAACTACATAATTGATGACAAAACTGTGCATGGTGTGGCACGAGTGGCGTCACCACTGGGTAGTTATAGGTAGGATTGTGTTGCCATGGGAATTTTTGTTATTTATTTTGCTTATAACTTTGGCGCAGTTTGACGAATCTTCAAGCAACGTCCAAAAAAACAGATTCACTGACTTCAGCTTCTTTCTGGAAAATTATGGGGTGATCTGCAAGCAGGGGCAGGGAAAATGGTGGCCCCAAAATGTGTGTTCCCCATGCAGTTATTCATACGAAAATTAGACACAGCTACAGCCAAAATGGGTGAAAGGAATTATACCATGCTTAGCAGAAAGGTAAATCTTGGTCCAGAAAGTATGCCATTTTAGATTTGGTGTATAGCCATTAAATTTTTTGGGAGAAATTAAGGTTTAAAATATATGTATATTTTATGCCACTGAGGATCCACAATCTAACATATCAAAAGATATCTGATTGTTGATCTGATTCACTGGCATCCACAAAGGCGTTGCTACAGCCATCAACAAAGGCGTTGCTACAGCCATTTTAGCACTCGGGGACTCAGTACCCCATCCTAAAAAATTTTATAAAAAATCTATAGGCTGGGCAGGGTAGTGGAAATGGAAATGGAAAAAAGAACTTGATAAAGCGCTCTGCGGCCAAGCGGCTTCCTGGCGCTGGAGGGTTTGACCAGACTCACAAGGGGGGCACGGGAGAACTAGCAAGGGAATGCTTGGGCAAACAGGAAGGTTTTGAGAGCTTTACGGAAGTGGGTATAGATGGGAATAGAGCAAATGAACAGAGGGAGACTATTCCAGATCCGGGGGGCCAGTACCGAAAATCGGGTACCTCCCGTTCTGGATTTACGGAAACGGGAGACGTGAAGAAGGGAAAGGGAGGAGGAACGGAGGGTGCGGCTGGGGACGTGAGGAGTGATGAGAGACCCAATAAAGAGTGGAGCGGAATGGGTGTGAGCGCGAAAGGCCAAGCAGGCCAATTTAAAAATAGATCTAGAATGTACAGGAAGCCAATGAAGAGACTTGAGTGCAGGGGTGATGTGGGAGGATTTGGGGAAACGAAGAATGAGGCGGGCAGCCTGATTTTGAATGGCCTGAAGACGGAGGGTTTCGTAGGCAGGTATGCCCACGTACAGGCCATTCCCATAGTCGAGGCGGGAGGTGATAAGGGCCATGACTATGGTTTTAAGGGCTTCCGCCGAGAAATACCGAGAGATCTTCCGGATGAGGCGGAGGGACAGAAAACAAGAGGACACTACGGAGCTGACTTGGGCATGCATTGTCAGATCATGACTGACCTTGATGCCCAAGGTCCGGACGGAAGAGACCGGTGAGGGGGGGGACCGAAGGAAGGGGGCCGGTAAACCGCGGACCAAGGATTAGAGGGGCCACCCGTGAGGACAAGCTCCGTCTTGTCCGGATTGAGTTTCAGGTGATTGGAGCTCATCCATTCAGATATGAAAACTAAGGTAGAACAAAACTTAGGAAGCGACACCAAGGGGGAAGAAAGATCAAAGACAAGCTGGAGGTCATCCGCGTAGTTATATACAGAGACCCCCAACTCGAGAAGAGAAATGATAAGAGGGTAGATATACAGATTGAAAAGGAGGGGAGAAAGTGAAGAACCTTGGGGGACCCCACAGGTGATCAAGCGAGGAGGAGCAGTGAAGCCTGAAAGATGGACCGCTTGGGTCCTGCCCTGAAGAAAGGACGCAAGCCAGGAGAGGGCGGCGCCCCGAATGCCCGCTGCGCTGACACGGCCAAGAAGGATAGAATGATCGACCATGTCAAACGCAGCGGACAAATCGAGGAGAACCAAGGCCTGGGGGAGGTTGATGTCTGCTTTCCCCTTAAGTTCGTCCAGGACTGCAATGATCACTGACTCCGTGGAGTGGCCTGGGCGGAAACCTGCCTGATCGGAGGCCAGGAGGAGGTTCTCCTCGATATAGTTGGACAGGCAAGATGTGATATAGCTTTCAAGGATCTTGCCCAAGTAAGGGAGAAGAGAAATAGGCCTGAAATTAGAAGGAAAAGTGGGGTCCAAACCAGTTTTTTTGAGGATGGGAAAAACTATAGCAGATTTAAAAGATGAAGGAACAGAGCCCAGGGCTAAAGAAGCATTGAGGAGAGCAAGAGGGGGAGCGGAACAACTGGTGAAAAGAGTTTTAACAATCCGTGCGGGAGCACAGTCAGCCGGAGAGCCAGACTTAACTTTTATTAGTAATTTAAGAAAGCAGTCCAAGGAGATGGGTGGGAAATGATCCAAAGAGGAAGGGGGCAGGGGGAGGGAACAGGGAGAGCCAGCTTGGGGCACTGTAGGAATATTAGCCTTGATGTTAGTAATCTTATCAATGAAGTAATCATTGAGTGAAGAGCAAAGGGACTGAGATGGAACCCCTGTGGGGCCAAAAACGAAATTTTCTTTTATCAGCTCTGATGATCAGCCGCTCTGATGAAAAAAAAGGTGAGCCAGGGGGTTTGGCATTGGAGGTTGAGTCTGGGCCTGGCTCCAGGCCAGGGCCTGCATCCAATCCCACGCCACGCACGGTGAAGGAGATCTTACTTTAATCTTAAAAAGCTCAGAGAAATTCACTAAAATACAAAGATTAAAGTGGTGTTATAGTTAGGAATTGTAATCATATGTTGCTTTATATTAGGGTTAGCAGTCACAACAAGATAATGAATGGAGTGCGGAAACTTTTCAAGCACTCACCCACAGTCTAGAGACATGGGTTGAATCCATCGTTGCTCCTTGTGCCATTTCAAGCTAGTGTGGCTGATGAGGGGAAATATCCTGAAACCAGTCTGAAGATGCTTGTTTCCAGTCCAGGGAGGACCTGGCTTGACAGTGCGGGCTTGACTGTTCCCATGGGGAGCAGGGTCAAGATGATTTGGATATTACTGGGTCCAAACTGGGGTGGCCTGGTGAGCAAAAGAACAATTGACTTAACCCAAATCTCTTGACTGGGGTTGAATGTTTGATTTGTTCAACATTGCATCCCTCATTTGTTTGCGCTGGATTTTTTGCCCTAAGTGGGATGGGTATGCCCAGACGTGGATCCCTTGCTCGCTGTGCTACTGGATTCAAGTTAGTCTGGCTGATATGTGGTGATACCCTGAAACCAGTCCCAGGATGCTTGTTGCCGGTCCAGGGAGGACCTGGCTTGGAAGTTTGGGATGGACTGTTCCCATGAAGAGCAGGGTCAAGACTGATTTGCATATGGCTGGGTCCAAACTGGGGTGGCATGGTGAGCAAAACAATGATGGATTTAACCCAGATCTCTTGACTGGGAGTGAATGTTTGATCTGTTCAGCATTCTGTCAATCATTTGTTTGCACAGCATCATATATGGGGTTGATCGAACTTGTGGAGCTCTGCAGGGTTGCATGAAATTCAGCGGAATTCTGCGGCATTCCACCCACTCCTAAAAACACAGACAGTCAATCTGAAGCGCAATGTGGGCAACCAGATTCAGCGTTGCCAACAACTGGTGCCTCCTGTTTATGTCCCAGAGGGCTGGGAACTCTGCACATTGCCAATCAAGGCAGCCTGAGAACTGGATCAGGACAGCAAACAGCGGGTTCCCATAGCAGTTAGTGTATGCAGGACCTCTGGTGCCTCCCTCCCTGCAGTCATGATCATTAACATTAACCATCGGGTCCGCCAGAGGAACTTAAGCCAAGTCTTTGTTTACAGACATCAGAGACTGGCTGCCATGCCCTCCCACTTGTACCGGCGCAGCTGCTCTGCTCACTCAAACTCTATGTTGGGCTTGGTGTTTTGGGGCAGCTCGAAATCAAAGCTGCAGTCCAATCTGGCCATGAGCAAAGCTTACCTCCCACCCCTACTTTATATAAAACAAAACGTAGAAATTCAATGAAAAAACAAAGATTAAAGAGTCCCCATAGATATTTTTAAAGCTATCATTCCTCTGTGGGGTCCCCTTCTGGGCCAGGTGCTTAGCGCAAGTTGTCTTACAGGATTTTTGCCCACCTGGGTGGAGTCCATAATCGTGCCCATCTTTAAAAAGGGGGACAGACACGATCCGGGATGCTATAGGCCCATCTCCCTATTGGACTCTTTTAAGAAAATAGTTGGGCGGATAATCTTGGACCGTCTTCTAGTCTGGGCCAATGACAACTCTATTTTATCTGACTTGCAATAAGGTTTTCGTACTGGCCTAGGAACAGTGGAGCAAGGCTTAAACCTTCTAATGCTGGTGGGAAAGTACACAAGGGCTAGGAGGGGGAGTTTGTTTCTGGCCTTTGTTGACCTCTCGACCGCCTTTGATTGTGTGGTCCATTCCAAATTGTGGGCCTTGCTAGGACAACTAGGGGTTGATGAAAATATTATTTATTTTCTTAAACATTTTTATAGTAACGCGTCAGCTCGCCTTCGTTATGGCCTGAAAGTGGGCCACACTGACAAAATTCCAATTAGGAGTGGAGTCAGGCAGGGATGTGTCCTGGCTCCGTTCCTTTTTAATTTGTATATCAATGGTCTGGAGGGAGCCCTGTGCAGTGATAGCTTAGATTCCTCATATGTAGCCGGCCGGCCAATCCCGGCACTTTTGTACGCTGACGATGCTGTACTAATGTCTCGGACTCAAGTGGGACTACAGCTCCTGGTGGATAGGTTTGCCCTTTTCATGAAATATCTGGGGTTAAGGGTAATCACGTCAAAAACATTCATCATGCGATGTGGTAAGGATTGTAAGACCAAAAGGGAGATTTTTATTGCAGTAAAATACAAAGGTGGTTCTGTTGGGTAAAGACAATCACTTTGAAAAAAGGCTAGGTGCGCTCAATACACATTGAAAACAACCTCTCTGAAACAAGGACATATAGAGAAATTGAAATTGATTTCCAAAAATGCTTTATATTTATAGAAAAGCAAATATGTTACATCTGAATTGATTCATTCAATGATGCCGATTGTTTCAATAAATGATGATAAGACCGTCAAAAAACACAAATGTGTGAGAAATGTGACTGTTGGTGAACAAAGTGCTCAGTGCATCAAATACAGTGACACATATGTACAAATTATATACAAGGAATTTGGGTGGCCAGAGTGTTAATTCTTCTCCAAGGAGACAGAGGGTTCATGTACATGCTCCTGGAGTATCTGGACCAGTGGTAAAGCGTCGACGTTTCGACCCTCGTGCGCCCCAGTTGGTGGTTGCGGCGGGTCTTTATCAAGACGGGGTGGAGGGGTGGGGGGGACAGTATGTGAAGCAGGTGGAGAATTCTCAGCCTGGTGGTTTGCCAAACCATCAAGCCCTGTGTTCATGAAAGGAGACGGTCCAGAGAAGACGGGTGTAGAGATCCGCCCGCATCCAGAAGAATGTCTCGGCCGCCTTTGATTGTGTGGTTCATTCGAAATTGTGGGCCTTGCTAGGACAACCAGGGGTTGATGAAAATATTATTTATTTTCTTAAACGTTTTTATAGTAACGCGTCAGCTCGCCTTCGTTATGGCCTGAAAGGGGGAGGCACTGACAAAATCCCAATTAGGAGTGGAGTAAGACAGGGATGTGTCCTGGGTCCGTTCCGTTTTAATTTGTATATAAATGGTCTGGAGGGAGCCCTGTGCAGTGATAGCTTAGATTCCCCATATGTAGCCGGCCGGCCAATCCCGGCACTTTTGTACGCTGACGATGCTGTACTAATGTCTCATACTCAAGTGGGACTACTGGATAGGTTTGCCCTTTTCATGAAATATCTGGGGCTAAGGGTAAACACGTCAAAAACATTCATCATGCGATGTGGTAAGGATTGTAAGACCAAAAGGGCGATTTTTATTGCAGGGCAGAAGCTTGAGGCAACTAAGCAATTCTCTTACCTAGGTATATTATTTACTCAGAATGAGTCTTGGGTTCAGGCAGTAGCAGCTAAAAAACTTGCGATGGTCCATTCTACTGCTGCCCTGAAGCGTTTTGGTAAAAAATTAGGCAGGAGACCGCCTGTTGAGCTAATTAAGATATATAAAGCCAAATGTGTATCTGGTGCTACCTATGGGAGTGGGATATGGGGCTTTGCTGACCCTAACCCCATCCAGGTAGCAGAAAACTCTTTCCTGAAATATATCCTCGCCGTTCCTAAGAGTATTCCTAATTATAACTGCCACGCAGAATTAGGACTCCGATTCATATCTGATTTGATCAAGCTTGAGCCTGTGCTTTTATGGCACAGGCTGTGGACTAAAGAAGAAACCAAGCTGAACAGGGATATTGTGTCAGATATTTTGAAATTGGAAGGAGCATTGAGGATACCATGGCTGAGCTATGTGTTTTTCACGGATATTGGAAAGCCGGAATACTTCTTAAATCCACTCACTATCTCAGCCATTTCAAGAAAAGATTTGAGGAGGGAGGGTTTGTCTGAATTTTCCATAGATTTGTTAGTTTCCCAACTGTAAATGAATGGTCGTATGAATTGCAGCCTTGTCCCTGTGATGATGTGTTGCCCCAAAGTACCATTCATTTCCTTTTATTTTGTAAATTTTATGATTTCCCTAGGAGCAGTATCTTACTGCCTCTATTGAGACAGATGGGCCTGCGCCAATGTCGTCTGGCCATGTTAAGTACACAATATTTGAACAATGAGCAATGTGTAGCAACAATCACAATGTTTCTGAAACGAGTGACATATTATAGGAAAACATTGACTGTGTAATGTATTTGTAATTATAGGAAGGACGCTTTTTATTGGAGTTCTGCCATTAATGAATTGATTTCTATGACATGGTGATTCTGTAAAATGTATTTGAAATGTGTAACTTTTTATTATTAATATGTATGCTTTTATGATTGCTTTTAACAATCGAATAAAGCTATATTTGATTGATTGATTGAGACATTATTATTAGGTGAAAATCTAAGTTAAAACATACTATTTTGAAGAAATAAAACCACTGAAATTCACCAGTTACAGCCATGCTTCAAAAGACATATTTTAAACAAACAAAACCAATTACATTCACCAGTTATAGTTATCTCAAGTAGCTGTAACTCGCGCCCTAAAGTAATCATAATCGGTGCCCATACCACGTACTTCTATATGCCTCACATATTACATAAGTATGACTTGGTCTATCACATCATTGATAACATCACTTCAATATCTGAAATTACATCATTGATGACAACACTCTGCATGGCGGGGGCGAGTTATAGTTACTTTAGGGCACAAGTTATACTTACTTGCGATAACTATAACTGGTGAATTTAATTGGTTTTGTTTGTTTCAAATATGTTTTTGTAGCATGGCGTATAGGACTTTAATATTTGCACACATTAACCAGTTCCTTCCTTTTGTGTTTTTTCAAGATAAAATTACAGTTTCAATTTTTCTGGGATTTTTTTTTAATTTAATATTTTATTGAAAAACAAAAACAAAAAGCAGAGTCATCATCCAATAATTAGTCCATACAATACAGAATCAGGTACGATGGGCAATACAGAAAGAATATCACATCAAGGATTAGTACAACGTCTAGGTCCAGCCTTATCCATAGCCATATCCACAGTGAGGGAAGTACAGATCTCACCTCTAAATACATTCCAGTGTCCCCACTTTTTGTCCCATTTCTTAGGGCCTCCCCTGATCTTAAAGACAGATTTTTCAGCCAGCATGCATCTGTCCATTTCAGCCACCCATCCCACCAGGAGAGGCCTCTGGGGGGCACCCCATTGCATTGCCACTGCACGTTTCACCAACAGAAATCCCAGTGCCACCCACTGGAGCTCCACCTCCGTGAGGTCCGTGGCACCCCATATGTTAAGGATCCCCTCCTTAGGGGAAAGAGGGATGGGTTTCCCTACTGCCTCTCTCATTTGTTGGACCGCCCTATCCCCGAACTGTTGAATTACAGGAAATTCCCAGAGGACATGGTAAAAGGAACCAGGGAGGCCGCAGCCACGGACACACATGTCATTAGGGCGCCTACCTATTTTGGCCAGGAGAGGGGCAGACATATAGGCTCTGTGTAGGACCTTCAATTGAATCAACCTGAAACGATGATTCATCGCCGTTTCCCTGGGGGACATTAGTGCCGATCTCCATTCGTCATCCTCCAGGCGGCCTACGTCACCCTGCCACATATCTCGAAGGGACTGAAAGGAGTCGGGCATATTGGTGCATAATTTACGGTATGTGTAAGATATTGCCTTTGTCAGGAGAGGTTCAGAGAGTAACCTATCCTCAAGGGGAGAGGCCTCTGGAAGAGAGGAAAGATCGGATACGTTTGTAAGGATAGCATGTGTAATTTGGAGGTATCTGAAAGTCTCACTCTGGGCGAGAGCGTGTCGCTGTTGGAGGTCAGTAAAAGTCAGTAGTTTCCCCTTGTGGACTAAGTCACCTAGGGTGGAGATGCCAATCATGTTCCATTTATCAAACGCTTTATGATGGCAGAGGGAGCCCAGCTTCTGTGAGGCCCAGAGCGGGGTAGCCTTAGTAAATACGTCGGACCATCCCAGGCTCTTGGTAGCCCGGTGCCAATTGGCTACAGTTTGGGACATGGGCCCTACATAGCGAGTTCGGGGGAACCTACCATGCAAGGCGCCCAAGTACCCCTCCCGCCCCGTCTGGTAGCGTTCAATGTGAAAAGCCGGGTTCGCAAGTGACCCATGAATCCAGGAGTTGGTGGCCACCAGTTGGGAGGCACAATAATAGAGACGCATATTTGGCAGGGCGATACCCCCATTGTACCATGCCTGAGTACATTTATTGGGAATTTTTTAATAGTAGAAGGCAGTGGTTATAGAAGCTATACTATGTTTCTCACCAAAGAACAGACATTTACATTTGAAAATGTCTCTGCAAATACATTCTCACAGCACTTCAAACTTCAAGTCTGATGGAAAACTTCACACATGTAAGAAGGTAGATAATTTAAAAGATAACTTACACTCAGTATCAGGGGTTGTTACTTCTCTTCTGTCAGTTACTTCTGAAAATATTAGAATAAAAACAGTAAATAAAATATTATTGTCCTCTTCCTTTATGTCAGAAATAAACCTTTTCACGTTAAATATTGTTTTATTAACTAATCAATCTTTGTAAACCACTTACTTTATGTAATTTTAAAGGTCAAAAGTAGCAAATTGTTTTGCATTTGCGCTGTAAAGCCTTAAGAGACTACGTAATGATCAAATAATATCCTAAAATAATATTGAGGTCACAGTTCGATTTCCAGCATGAACAACTCAATCCAGGTTGGTATACTCTGGACCATCACATTGGGTAGTAGTAAAACCTGCTGTTTGTAGGGCTTAAAGGTCATGCGAATTGTTATACAAAAGCAACTTAATATGCTTAATAATCATCTCTTCTACATGAGATATTTGCATTCGAGTCGGAACTTGAAATTGCATCAATGACCAAGGGGCACATGCATGAAAGTTACATTTTACAATGACCAAATAGCGATTTTTAAGAAATTGCAGAACTAACATCATACCTAGATCATAATAACATTCTAGACGGCACCCAACATGGTTTCAGATCTCGGCACTCCACCGAGTCTGCCCTGATCCTGGCAACAGAAGAGGTTCGCAAATCTATGGATAGGCATGGGTGGGTGCCCCTTGTTCTGCTCGACCTCACGGCAGCCTTCGATACCGTAAATCACAAAGTGCTGTTACGAAGGCTGCGGGAGGTCGGCATCAGAAGAAAGGCCCTAGTCCTAATATCATCATTTCTGTCAGCCAGGGAACAATTAATCCACTGAACTGGACTCCATTCACAACTGTTTACTCTCCCTGGTGGAGTCCCCAGGGGCTCGGCCTTGTCTCCCACCATGTTCAACATCTATGTCGCTCCCCTAGCCAGATTAATGAAGAGCCACGTCTTCTCGCTGGTGTCTTACGTGGACGAAACCCAGCTAGTGGTGTCCGTGACACATAGCGTAGACGCAACTGCTGAATGGTTCCGAAATTGCATCACAGCTCTGATGACCTGGATGAACTCCAATTTTCTGAAACTAAATACAGGTAAAACTGAGGTTGTAGAGTTTGGTCCAAAATCCTCTGTCTGGAGCCAACTATGGTGGACCCCTGAAGCCGGAAACTGCCCTGTGTTGGCATCCAAAGCTAAAAACGTAGGTGTCTTGATAGACAAAGACCTCACTCTTGCCCCACAGATAAACCAGGTTTCCTCAGCCTGCTTTTTCATTTTGAAGGTCCTTTGGAAAATCCTACAGTTTATTCCTTTTTCCCTGAGGAAAACCGTGGTTGGAGCTTTAGTGCTGTAGAGGTTGGACTATTACAATGCTCTATACCTGGGAGCTGGTGCAACCCAGCTTTCCAAACTCCAATCTCTTCAAAACGCGGCTGTCAGAGTATTGCTCAACCTTCCAAAGCACCATCCTACATCTGCCGGGTAAAGCAACTTCACTGGCTCCCAGTAAGACGACGGGTGGACTTTAAGGCCCTGTGTGTAGTTCACATGGCAATCTACGGAGGAGGTGCCTATGATCTACAAGTCCTATTCCCCTGCTATGAACCATCACGCTGTCTTAGATCCTCAAACACTGGATTGGTACTCTGCCCCATGATAAACAGAGTAAGGTGGGGGGGAAGCGCTTTTCATACCAAGCAGCTAAACTGTGGAATTCTCTTCCGTTACCAATCGGACTTCAATCCAGCACGTCACTTTTTAGGAAGCAAATAAAAACATGGATTTTCTCTCAATTCCTAAGCTGTCTTGCTGCACTAGCCTGTACTTACCTCAGCGCCAAGATGCCTCAGAAATAGTGCGCTTTAGAAACATCCAGTCAGTAAACGCAAAATCTAATGCATCAAAACAGGCTGCGAATAGCGATTCTCTAATTGCGATTTCTTAAGAATCGCTGACGCAATTAGGGAATCGCCATTTGCTATTGCAACTCCATTCTTTCCTATGGGCCTCAAAGCCCATAGTTGGGAATGGCCTTGCATTGCCTAAATTGTGATTACCTAATTGGTAATCGCAAATTAGGCAATGCAAAGGAAAGGGTGCCCGAGCGCCTATGGCCACGTGAGGTACCCCTAACAAAAGACATGTGCACATTTAAGGCACACACATGCCCTAGGGGCATGTGTGAGCCACATAGCACTATGAAAAATTCAGTTGTGTGCATTTTTCAAAGTATGCACAAATTAGCAACAACTTGAAGTTAAGCTAATTAGCTTTTCCTAAATGCACAGTTCGCATTTAGGAAAGGCTTCTTGCATTTGCATTAGGGAATCGCAAATTGTGATTCCCTATTAACATTCTCAATTTAAGTAATTGCAAGAAATTGCGATTACCTAAATTGCGAATCTCAAAAACTTTCATGCATTGCAAAAGGCCATTTTGTGATCCCAAATGGACGATTTTATGCTAATCATACTGTTTCCGATCGCAAAATACCTTGATGCATGTGCCACCAAATCTTTTATTTCTTTTTTATATTTATATTGGGGATATTTGCATAGCAATTAACACCACTTAACAGTTGGTTTTCAAAGTTCTACATAGGGTTGGATGGGAATCATGTTATCTAAAAAGAGCATAAACAGACAAGATGTAGGTATACGCATAACTTTGAAACCCATCATGGTGTGCCTGAGCACCAGGAACAAATAGGTTTCAGTATGTTTCAGAATCCTGTACTCATTGGCCTCCTTACCACCAGCCACGTAGCTAGACTAGTTGCCGCCCAATGCGGTTTCTGCGGTGGCTACCCCACAGTTGTATGTAAGAGCGGGGGCATACCTGCAGCGGCCGCCCTGCGACAGTATGTAAGAGCAGTGGGGAGGCCACAACCCCCCCCCCCCAAAACTCGTGCCGTTCAGAAACGTACTGGTAATAAATTATATTTGGGCTCATATCAATTTTCATTTGTTTGAGGATAATGCACAGATTTATGTCTGTGTGTCAATGGGTATTCCAACTACCAAGGTTAACTCAGTCTTAGCACATCAGGACTCATGATGAATTCTTAGCAGGAATAAATCAGTGTTCAATGCAATAACTCCTTGTAATGAACAAGACACTTTTTAATCAAAGCGTCTGGTGTAAAAATGCCATCTCAACCAAGTCACGGTGTACCTTGCAGCTGCTTGAGAAACTTTCATCCGGGGTTGCAGGCATGCTTCATTTCAGCGGCTCTGTGTCCTTCAAGGTAGTGCTCCTGCTGGGTTTTTTTATCCTCTCATTAATATAACTGGCCCTGTGAATCTATTTTCAGTGTAGCTATCTAACCTTTTATAAAATCCTATCAATATACTCTGCTCCTAATCACCACAGTTTATGGCAAGAGGAAAGAGGTGATTTAGTGCATGATGCAGCTATATCAATTGACTCAGCATCTCCCCACATATTAATACCACCAGCATCTCAATGCTCATTCTGTTTATGCCCATATATTCTAGGTGTGAGCTTCTCATGAATATAAATGCATGGTGAGTATATGCTTATATTTCCTACAGTAGGAGACTTTTTTCTGGAGTTGACATCATGTAGTATTTTCAGAAAAATGTTTTCCAAATAAGGAGGCTTGTTACAGGACAGTAAAAAGGCTTGTCAGAGTAACACGCCTGCTTACACAATGGCACAGATTTATCTAGAATTCACGCAACACAGCACAGCAAGTAAAGTTGTTGCGCTGTGTGAACGGGAGAGAGCATAACAGAGCCATAGCTACTAAGATGTGGAGCTTTTCTGCTCTCTCCCTGCACTGACGTGCCTTCCCGAATAAAAACAGTGTTCTAAGAACTTTCCTACTTGTCATGCGTGCTGTACAATGCAGTACACATGCAAAGTGGGAAAAACAAGGAGAAGAAATGCGTTACTTACCTGTAACTGCAGTTATCCAGTATAAGTGTCTTTCATAGATTCACATGCCTGAATCATTCCCCGTCGTCGAGACGGGAGCCTCCGGTATATAAAAAAGTAATGTCCTATAGACATACATAGAAAAGAATAGGCCTAAGGATCTCACCTTAGTGACCTATCCACGTCCTTTTGCAGGAAGGACCAAACAGAGCCGGCCCAAAGGGTCTCACCTTAGTGGCCTATCTGAGTCCTTTTGTAAAAAAGGACCAAATAAAGAAAAACAACCAATCAGCTACTACCTCCTTCTAGAACCTTCCTGCCAGGAGCCCAAGTCTCTCAGATTTCCGTACGCACCAAGCTAGTTAGGCGTAAACTCATTAGAGAGATAGGTGAGCCCTGCCAGGGGAGGCGGGAGGGTGCATGTGAATCTATGAAAGACACTAATACTGGATAACTGCAGTTACAGGTAAGTAACGCATTTCTTATCCAGTATTTTTGGGTGTCTTTCATAGATTCACATGCCTGAATCAGAGTAGCGAGCAATACATTATGCACATTTGTGATGGAACATCAGATATGAGTCTGTAGATAATACATATCATGCGACTGCAAACCACCACAATGCATTGTCATGTAAATATTAGTAAACAGAAAATGTGCATACCAGTAAAGGATGGAGGGATGTAGGAAGGCTCACCTCACTGGAATAGATGGCGAAGCACTGCTCGGCCCACTGCTGCATCCTTCATCAGCTCAGTATCCAGGCAGTAGTGCCTGGTGAAGGTGTGCGGGGACTTCCAGGTCGCCGCTCTGCAGATGTCCAATACCGGCACTCCAGCAAACAGTGCCGCAGACGTGGACATGGCTCTTGTCGAATGAGCTTTGACTCGTGAGTCCAACGGCCGTCCGGCCTTGTCGTGACAAAAGGTGATCGCAGAAGAAATCCACCTTGAAATACTCTGTTTAGTCAGGGGCATGCCTTTTCGTGGTCTACTAAAGGCAATAAAGAGTTGGGATGACTTCCGGAAGTGTCTTGTCTTGTCGATGTAGAATTTAAGACATCTCTTCAGATCTAGCGAATGCAGTGTTCTCTCGGCTGCAGTGGTAGGATTTGGGAAGAATGATCGAAGTACCACTGGTTCGTTAAGGTGGAAGTCCGAGGGGACTTTTGGAATGAACCGAGGGTTAGTCCGCAGAATGACCCTGTCTTCCCTGAATTGCATAAAGGGATCTTGGATGGAGAGAGCCTGCAACTCACTGACCCTTCTGGCAGATGTTAATGCCAGGAGGAGGGCCGTTTTCCAGGAGAGGAATTTGATCTCCGCCTTATGGATGGGTTCGAAGGGATGCTTCATTAACTGATGAAGTACCACATTGAGGTGCCACGATGGAGGAATTGGTCTTGGTCGTGGAAAGGACCTGTATAGGCCTTTTAGGAATTGTTTTATAAGCCTGTCTGCCCACAAGGGAGGGGGCCGTAGCAGTCCTTGTGAACCTGGAAATCGCCGCTAGATGCACTTTGATGGATGTATGTGCAAGGCCTGATTGCGCAAGATGCAATAAGTATGGCAGCAGCTGCTGTGGAGTGGTGTGGAAGGGGTGCAAGCCATTAGCCACACACCAGGAGCAGAATCGCTTCCATTTTAGTGAGTAGGTTTTAGTAGTGCTGACAGCTCTAGCTTTCGCAAGGACATCTCTGCACTCTTGCGGGATGTTCAGGTGGCTGAATTCGCGGTATTCAGGAGCCAGGCTGACAATTTCAGAGCGCTCAGATCGGGTGGAGGACCTGCCCTTGGGACATCGTGAGCAGGGCTGGGAATTGCTGTAGGCGAAGAGGGGGCCGGGCAGAGAGGCGATGAAGTTCCGTGAACCAGTGCTGCCTCGGCCAGGATGGAGCAATTAGGATTAGAGTGCAGGGCTCTGACTTCATCTTCCTGAGAACCCTGGGTATCAGTGGGAATGGCGGAAAGGCGTACGCAAATACGTTTCGCCATGCAATGGAAAATGCATTCCCGAGGGTTCCTGAGTGGTGATGCCTGCTTGCGAAGCTTGGGCATTTGGCGTTCTCTCTGGTGGCAAAGAGGTCGATTCGCGGGGTGCCCCACTCCGCGAAGATATGCTCCAGCACCTCCGTGTTTAGTTCCCATTCGTGGGAAGGAGACCTCTCTCTGCTCAGGGCGTCCGCCAAGACATTGTCCTTGCCCGGGACGTACTCCGCTTTCAATGTTATTCCATGTTCCAGAAGCCAGTTCCAGACCCTTTGCGATTCTCGAGATAGTGAGATCGAACGCGTCCCCCCCCTGTTTGTTCAGGTAGTGCATCGTCGTGGTGTTGTCCGTTCTGATGAGCACTGGGGAGTTGCGAATGCGCGGTAGGAACGTCTGAAGAGCCAGGAAGACCGCTCTCAGCTCCAGTAGGTTTATATGGAGCTTGGTCTCCTGTGTCGTCCACTTGCTGTTGATCTGAAGTTCTTAGAGCACTGCTCCCCACCCTTCCAGGGATGCGTCCGTTGTTATTACGTGTGGTTCTGCCAGGAGCAGGAATGGCAGTCCCCTTGACAGGTGTTTGGGCGAACTCCGCCATGGTAAGTGGTTGACCATGGGTCGAGTGATGCGTATGCGGTCCTCGAAGGATCCCGTAGCTTGTGTCCATTGCCTTGTCAGTTCCTCTTGGAGAGGGCGCATTTTGAGGCGGCAGTGGGGAATGAGCATTATGCATGAAGACATCATGCCGAGGAGGGACTTGAAGGTGCGGACAGGCAGAGTCTTCCGTGAAGCCACTGACTTGGCCAGGGAGATGAGTTTGACCTTTCTCTCCTGAGAGGGGAAAGCTCTGACACGTTCCGTGTCCAGAGTCGCTCCAAGGAACGTGATGACTTTGGTGGGTTCCAGTGTAGACTTCTCGCAGTTGAGGGTCAAGCCTAGTCGGTGGAAAATATCCAGACAGGCGCTGGAGGATGAGGCTGCGGCGGTCGCGGATGGCGCTTTTACCAACCAGTCGTCCAGGTATGGGAACACCTGGTGGCCCTGTTGACGGAGGAAGGCTGCCACAGGGGAGAGGCATTTGGTAAATATCCGTGGGGCAGACTTGAGGCCGAATGGAAGGACACGAAATTGGTAGTGTTGTCCTGCTACCGCAAACCTGAGGAACTTCCTGTGCCCTTTGAGGATAGGAATATGGTAGTAGACGTCCTGAAGGTCTAAGGACGTCATGTAGTCCCCTTCCTCCAGGAGACCCAGGATTTCCTGTAGAGTTACCATACGGAACGATTGTTTCTTGAGGAACACATTGAGTGCCCTGAGGTCCAGGATTGGCCGCCACTTTTTTCCTTTTTTGTGGATTAGGAAGAAGTGAGAGTAGAAGCCTTTCCCCTTGTGGGCCTGTGGAACTCTCTCTATCGCTCCCTTTTGTTACATGGAAGCTATTTCCTGAAGAAGCAATTGTAAGTGCCTGTGGGATCGTTTGCAGGGTGGCGTCGGTGGGGGAATTGAGACAAATTCTAGGGAATGTCCGAATTGAATGAGTTGGAGTACCCACCGATCCGTTGTTATTGTTTGCCAATTTTTTAGAAAGTATGTGAGTTTTCCTCCAATTTGTAAAGAATGCAATGGTGGACGGGCTAGCCATTGAGACGAGTCATTGGTGGTTGCCAGCAGGGCGCTTTTGGTTCTTTCCTCTGTAGTTCGACTTGCCGTAGGAAGTCTGGCGCCCCTGTTGGTGTTGCCGCTGTTGGAATTGCGGTTTGTTTTGTGAGTACGAATAGGAAGACCTATTTTGGTAGGAACCTCTATATGAAGGTTGTCCTCTTCCTCTGTTGCCACGAATGGACTGGGTCCGAAATTGCAGGGTACCAAGAGCCTTGGCAGTATCCGTGTCCTTTTTAATAGTCGTGAGGGCCGCGTCAATTTGTTCACCAAAGAGGTGCTGGCCATCATAAGGCATATCCAGGATTCTTGTTTGCACTTCCTGGCGGAAGGAGGTGGCCTTGAGCCAACCCTGTCGTCTTAGTACTGCAGCACCTGCCAGTTGCCGGAAACCAGTCATGGCGACGTCGATCGCGCAGTCTATGAGTTCGGAAGCAGACGTTTGTCCTTCTAAGAGGAGCGAATGAGCCTCTTCTTTGAGATCTTCTGGCAGATTAGAAAGGTAGGGTGCAATGTCTGCCCAGAGTTGGCGATTGTAACGGCCCAGAAGTGCAATCGAATTCGCCACCTTCACCGTCATGGCCGACGTGGTAGTGAAGCGTTTGCCAACTGCATCCAGTTTCTTGCCTTCCTTGTCAGGTGGCATCGACAGAGGCAATGCTGGATTTCTCAAGTTTTTCTGCGCCGCTTGAGTCACTACAGAATCTGCCTTGGGGTAACCTGTGAGGCATGCTGGCGCCGATGATGTTGCCTTGTATTTTTTATCTAGTCTGGGCACTACCACTTGTATAGAAGCTGGTGTTTGCATGAGTTGTTTGCCTTGCTTCCAGATAAAGTCAATGATTGGAATCGATCTTGTTGACTTCTTAGTGGGCTCCTTGAAATCGTAAAGGAAGAATTCAGTCTCCTGTGTTTCCATAGACATATGGAATCTCTTGGCAGCCCGCTCTATGAGATTGTGGAATCCACCGATGTCTGCGGGTGGTGATTCCGAAGACTGTGGTTCTGTAGAGGCCGGAGAATGTGCCACATAGTCCTGGTCTGCATCCGGGTCTGACTCGTCGTCATGGACTTCACCCTCTTCCTGTTCTCTCTCCTCTTATTCAGATGAGAGAATGTCTTGTATTGGCACCTGTACCTTTTCGAGCACCAGTGGAGATGGTTTATGGCGAGGCAAAGGAGCGGGCACCTGTGCAGCTGGAAGTGCAGGTGTAGTGGGTTTCTCTGGGAACCTCTCTTTATAATCCTTAATTAGGAACTGGAGATCCGAGACGATGGATGCCGGGAGACATACCATTGGAGTAACCTGTGACTGGGTGTGGACCGATTGCTCTACGTGGTCCTCCTCTTCCGGCTCCTCATCTGTGATCTGACACTTAAGCACCAAGTCTGATGGACTAATTGCTTGTGTATATGAATCCTCATCCGGCTCCTGACCTTGCAATATACAGGCTGGAGGTAGCCGTTGCACCTTACTGGGCGACGTCAGGACTGGCGTAATTGGCCTTTTTGTGATTTTGACTGTGACATGGCTTACTTGAGGTGGAAAGTCATCCATGGCATGTGATAAAAGGGCAGATTCTTTCCATGGCCCTGTGGTCGTCGACGCTGGAGTTGACGGCACCGTGTTATGCGCCTTCCCCGACGGTAATTTACCCGTCGGCGGCGGTGTCTCCGTCGACGGTGTCTTCGTCTACGCTGTTTTCGTCGACGGCAATTTCTCCACCGTCGACGGTTTACCCCTCGTCGACGGTTTTTCTGTCGTCGACGGAGTGGCCCTCGTCGACGAGGTAGGCTTCGTTGACGGTGTGGTTTTCATCGACGGCGTCGTCGACGACGGTCTCGTCGTCGACGGTAATATCTTCGTCGTCGATGGAGTGACTGGGATGGTCGACGGCGTAGGTCTACTCGCCGACGATGAAGGCGTCGTCCACGTCGTTGAAGAGGTAGCCGACGATGCCGTCCTCGTCGACACGGTCGTCGTCGACGTTGAGACAGTTTTTTGCGCCGAATAAACCAACGACGCTGTCGTCGTCGTCGGGACCAGCGGCTGCTTCCTGGTGACAGGAAGTTCCTTGCCAGACACTGAGGTCTTGCCCTCTGAGGACTTTTTGGAAGTGTTCATAGGAGGGGTGCCTGAGGGGCTAGGGGAAGTAACCCTTGGCCTCTTCAAGGAAAACTGTGAAGTTCCAGAGACACTCTCACCTTCCGACACCAAGTCATCTGTTTTGTCCTTGAGTCTGTTGAGCCACAGTAGAAGGCGTCCTTCTCGGTCCTTGAGAGTCTTGTTCGAGAAGGTCCTACATATCTTGCAGTCCTTGGCTTGATGGTGAGGGTAGAGACAGTATAAACAAGTTTCATGTTTATCCTCTACATGAAGTCTTTTCTTGCTGCAGGAGGAACAGGCCCTAAAAAGGCCTTTTTTCTGGCTGTCAGACATAATTTTCCAAGTTGAATAAAGTCACTTTTTGAAGAAAGAAGAAGTTTCCTGAGGAGAACTCAGGTGGAGACTCCCTAGCACAACGTGCGGTAGAAAATCTGAGAGACTTGGGCTCCTGGCAGGAAGGTTCTAGAAGGAGGTAGTAGCTGATTGGTTGTTTTTCTTTATTTGGTCCTTTTTTACAAAAGGACTCAGATAGGCCACTAAGGTGGGACCCTTGGGCCTGCTCTGTTTGGTCCTTCCTGCAAAAGGACGTGGATAGGTCACTAAGGTGAGATCCTTAGGCCTATTCTTTTCTATGTATGTCTATAGGACATTACTTTTTTATATACCGGAGGCTCCCGTCTCGACGAAGGGGAATGATTCAGGCATGTGAATCTATGAAAGACACCCAAATACTGGATAAATGAAAACATTTCTCCTCGTTACGCCTCCCTAGAAGTGGTGCGGTATTTGTACGCAAATCCCTCACTGCAGTTCTTTGCAGATAGAGATTTGTGTCAAAACCCATGGGTGGTTGTATGGAATGCCACCTTGACGCAAAGTAACACAGTGTAGCACATTGTGCAACGTTGCGTGACTTTGGGTTACAATCCAACCAAACTGCGATTTGCATTGATTAGTATTTCCCACCACAAACCTTTTTTTGTAAATCTGGATCTACATCTGCAAGATTCAGCCTCTTCTAGACCATTTTGCTTCTAACTTGTAAATACTGTTTTTTCACTTGTTTTTAAAACACATAATACAGTGTAAAGTTAAATATGGTCTTTTGATAGCACAGGCTATATTTGTAGCTTCAAAATAAAAAGGAAAGTCATATTTATTTTTTAAATTAAAGCTTTGCCATTCTTGTAACTTAGCTGCAAATGTGCATTAGAGGTGCACAGCTCTTTAGTTGAGAAATCTATAAATTAAAATACTTGTCCTACTTGCAACCACAAAACAAGTGTAGAATTATCCATCACATTGGGTAAAAGCTGCTGCAGTCAACTACAGTTTTAGAAAAGTAAGATTTTGGCAGTAACCTCTTTCACTCATTGTCGTTAGAAAATTACTAAAAATGTCAATTTGCACCTTATCGTGCATACAAAAATTTAAATCAATAGATACACAAGAGATTTGTTATCTATATTTCTAAAATTACTTTCTTAACGTTGTCACCTAACCTGCCTAAAAGTCTGAACAGTTTGAACTGATGACTAAATTGCGTCCCATTAGCTGGTCTCCTGTAGCTCAGAGGAAATTGCACTTTTCATCCCACATCATTTTTGAACCACCCATAAACTTCAAAGCTATATACTCAAGGCATTAGGATGTTTTAAAAGCACCACTAGCCGTGAAGGTCGACACATCGGCAATTGAACTACATTGCCTATCACCCCAACATAAAGTGCCTGGCAATAAGAGAGTAAAGCAATATCCCACTGTCTTTGGGAACTGAGATTCAATCATTTCGAACAGGCTGGTACTGACTTTGTGAAGTCCAATCGTGTCCTTGTTTATATGTTAGTTGTTTAGATGCTTCTTTCACTTGATGCACCGCACAAGCACTTTTCACGTTGCTCTTCTAAAACAGCCCATATGAATACTGTCTCATGTATTAATCTTTATATGTTCTGAACACTCTATTGTTGAATATACCAAATGTTGGGAATCAGACCTGTGTGTTTTTGTTTTATGTTGTTTTTGGGCATTCAATGCTCTGATATATTTGGGAATCATACCGTGTATATGCAGTTACTAAGCAACTGTCTAATATTATACCTATCAGACTTCGACAGAAACAATAGCCTTTTCAGATTCATCAATATTCAGGTTCTGCAGAATACAGGGTTACCACATTGTAGCTTAATGTTGCTGGAAGATTCCTGGCAGGAAGGCATGTGGGAGCTATTTAGAGAACCTACCTTAGGTATGTGAGGGGAGAGACAGAATAGTTGCAGTAAATGACTACATAAAGGCTAGACATGAAGCATGATAGTAGCATGTTTACATTACAACAAGGCTCCGGTGTAAGTTTGCCTTTGATGCTGGCTTTCTGATAGCAAGGCTGATTCTTGTTCTGTCACCCCAGGATATGACCCAGGCTTAGGCACAGTCTCAATCAATCAATCAATTAATGAATCAATCAAAAAGTTTTTGTAGAAAAATTAGCAGAAATAGACAAAACAGAGAAGCAGAAAAGGAAAAACAGAGCAGAAGCAGGAGGTAGAAAAATGAACAAAGCAATTCGGAGGGCAGATAAGCCAGCAGAAAAGGTGAAACAGAGGGTAGAAAAACAAGTAGAAAAGGGCTAATCAAAGGGCAGAAAAACCAAAACAGAACAAGAAACAAAGAAAAGAGACACAAACAAGGGCAGTAGGTAGACAGGCTGCAGGGTGGTAGACTGTGGGCAAGCTGGACAGGAGAACTATGGCAGGGGGCTGCATGAGTCTGGGTTGGATTTCTACTGCTGGGGAGATGGAGAGCCCTTATTGTCATATGGGAGAGACTGGGTATGGTGACAGAGCTTAAACAGTGGAAGTCGAATTCTGTGTCTTTAAAAAATACCTGATTAGTGCTCTCTGCAACTGTTTTACGATAAAGACAGGAAGTGCTGCAACAACGTTATGGATGAGATTCTAACATTGAGCTAGGGTTAGAGCCTAACATCAATAAACAGTCAGTGAAACAAAATAGGACTTAGAAGAAGTCAATAAGAAGGTCCTGTCTGCAACTCTTTGCGTGGGACAGAGTTATGGTCTTGGATCCTGCTTTCTTTTTTTAACCTAGCTTTGGACGTGCTGCTCAAAGCTCAGATCAGCTAACCTTTTAGAGTGCTAAGAAGATGGAAGACAAAGAAGTGGATATCTGAGGAAGATTCCAATGACAAACTGGAACTGGTGAACTTTGGCAGGGCCCTTGCTGGACTAAGTGCTTGAGCCTATCTTCCACTTCTATCTTTGCTGTTGAAAGAGCGTAAACATTTCCTATGTAATTGAGCATTACTAATGGCAAACCTGCCTTGGGCTTCAGACATAAAACTGAATGTAAAAAGTGACACTCAGACATTTGGTGCTGCAAAATGAAAACATGAGGCTTTGATATTCATAGGCTTTTGTTAGACGCTTTCTATGAAATAAATCATGTACACCATTGCACAATTAATTCATAGTTTGATTTAACGTGGCTAGTTAAGATTTTTTCATCATGTGAATGAATTTGCAAAAAATGTGAAATGTGTGCAGCAGTAGAATATAATTGTACTGAATTAATACTACATTTTAAAATATAGAAACAGCTCTTGCTCTGAAAGCTCCAGTTGACTTTCGAGATCATCAAAGGAATGTCTCTTTCTGTGTGAAAGGGAGAACGCTTAGCATATATTACAGCATGTGACCTCAGAGCCTTATTGGATTTTAGTTGCTGGTAAAATGCTTTATTTAAACAAAGCCTCAGTTAATTATTTGCTTTAGAGAGAATAGGAAAAAAACATACTTAAAAAATGCATTACTATGTTCTGCTTTAATGATTCTTGCTTAAATAACAGTTCTTTTGCAGCTAATGTTACGTGTTTAGTTGAAAATAAAATGTTTCTTTAAAGGAAGGTTAGGAGAAACCTGGTCTTCAACAGGTGAAAGGAGGAGAACGCTTAGCATATATTACAGCATGTAACCTCAGAGCCTTATTGGATTTTAGTTGCTGGTAAAATGCTTTATTTAAACAAAGCCTCAGTTAATTATTTGCTTTAGAGAGAATAGGAAACAAGCATTTACAATGCAACGGTTTCGCCTTTGCAAAAGTTAGAGCTATTGGCATTGCTCAGGACATTATTTTTATTTATGTTTATTTTTTTTTAAACACAAATAAATGGCATTGTCATTTACAATGCCAATAGCAGGGCAGGAGAGCAAGCACAAGTCTGCCAATGTAAAGGATGCTTGAAAGCCAGTACTGGCTTTAATTGATGGAGTCACTTGAAAACTATTTTTTGGGGAGGTATTGAAAGGTGACCTGATGAGCTGTGAAGAGTGTGCTTTTAATGGACAGTTATAAAAAAAATTCCACTAGGTACAGTCTTCACATTCCTCCTATCTATATTTTGGAAACACTTTTTATCTTAAACATAAATCTTTTTGTGCACTTTGTGGCAGCCTATCTTATAGTGTGTGTAATGCTTAACTTAATGACATACATATTCAAGGTTCTTTCTATCACATGCTGGGACCTCGTACCACTAAAAACACACAAGTCACTATTCCCCCTGCACCAAACAGAATTAAACTCTGTAGCTATATGGTTGCATACACAGATATCTGCAGCGATTGCATTAACCACTAAAGGCTTCACAATGGTAAATAGTGCATCTCTCACAGCAGGCAACCGAGGCAGTCGCAAAACCGGAGCACAAGCAGCAGGCAACAGAGGCAGACGCAAAACCGGAGCACAAGCAGCGGGCAACAGAGGCAGACGCAAAACCGGAGCACAAGCAGCGGGCAACAGAGGCAGGCGCAAAACCGGAGCACAAGCAGCGGGCAATAGAGGCAGGCGCAAAACCGGAGCACAAGCAGCAGGCAACAGAGGCAGGCGCAAAACCGGAGCACAAGCAGCAGGCAACAGAGGCAGGCGCAAAACCGGAGCACAAGCAGCAGGCAACAGAGGCAGGCGCAAAACCGGAGCACAAGCAGCAGGCAACAGAGGCAGGCGCAAAACCGGAGCACAAGCAGCAGGCAACAGAGGCAGGCGCAAAACCGGAGCACAAGCAGCAGGCAACAGAGGCAGGCGCAAAACCGGAGCACAAGCAGCAGGCAACAGAGGCAGACGCAAAACCGGAGCACAAGCAGCAGGCAACAGAGGCAGACGCAAAACAGGAGCACAGGCAACAGAGGCAGATGCAAAACAGGAGCACAGGCAACAGGGGCAGACGCAAAACAGGAGCACAGGCAACAGAGGCAGACGCAAAACAGGAGCACAGGTAACAGAGGCAGCCGCAAAACTGGAGCACAAGCAGCAGGCAACAGAGGCACACGGAAAACGGGATGTAGTTTCCGTTATGACCTGGAGTGAGGTGGTCACCCTATATAGGACTGTGGGGGTGACCAGTAAGATCACGAGGCCTAACGGAAGGTTGCAGCTGCATGCGAGAGAGAAACCGAGGAGCAACAGTGAAAGACAGAAGAGAGCTATTTAAAAAAAATGCAGACTAAGCTACACAAAGAGAAGAAATAAGAAAGACGAGATTGGTAGAGAGAGGAGAGAGATAAGGAGACAGGGAGAGAGAAAAAGAGACAGTTTAGTATAGTGTGAGAGAGAGGATCTATGGAAAGAGAGAAGGATAGGGAAGATAGATCGAGAGAGAGATGGGCTCTAGCACAAATATGCCCCCACGAGCCTCCGTGGCTCTGAAGACGAATGCATCCGGTCATGGGAGTCCCTCATGGGGGACTTGAAAGAAATGCCCCCGCTTTGGAAGAGCCTCGTGGGCTCTGAAAACAAAATGCCCCTGAAGCTGCTAAGACGCCCGCACTCACCGGGAGCTTCTGGCGGACACGGTGCTCTTCTGCCTGTATGCTCCCTGGCTCTTCCTTGCTCCTCGGAGCCCTGGGGGGAAACGAAGGGTAAAGTTAAAGACCTGCAGATGACCCAGCGGACTCGGGTGGATCCAACCGACGTGGGATTGACTGCACCTGCCCGTCACATCCCGTGCACGATTCCGTGCACCACTCGGGGCTGCATGATCCCGAGGTGCAGAGCAGTGATCGTTATAGGGGTCCCCAGGGAGGCACGGTGCCTGTGCCCCCATGCAAAGATCACCACCGAAGCTGCCCCCATACTCGCACACCACCCCCGGGCGTTTTTTTAAAGCAGAGCCGCCGAGCGGGGCCTGCAACAAGCGCCCACCCCAGCAGCGCCCAACTGTCGGCTGTAACACCACATCCTGACTCCAGGAAGAACCAAGAGGAAGGGGGCAATATTCAGGGCAACGGTAAGTAGAGGGTCAGGCGTAAAGGCCAGAGTGGCAGACCTTAAAGCTGAGGAACCAAGTTCGAGTCTTGGCGAAAGGGTCAAGCATCCTGTGAATTTGGGCAAATCACTTAAAATCCCGGTGCCTAAAAAAACGAATGTGTCCGTCTGTAATGCCACTGGTACTAATGTAAAGCGCTCCAGAACCTTCGGGCCGAGCTCGCGCTATAGAGAGCTATTTAAAAAAAAAATCAGACTAAGCTACACAAAGAGAAGAAATAAGAAAGACGAGATTGGTAGAGAGAGGAGAGAGATAAGGAGACAGGGAGAGAGAACAAGAGACAGTTTAGTATAGTGTGAGAGAGAGGATCTATGGAAAGAGAGAAGGATAGGGAAGATAGATCGAGAGAGAGATGGGCTCTCGCACAAATATGCCTCCACGAGCCTCCGTGGCTCTGAAGACGAATGCATCCGGTCGTGGGAGTCCCTCATGGGGGACTTGAAAGAAATGCCCCCGCTTTGGAAGAGCCTCGTGGGCTCTGAAAACAAAATGCCCCTGAAGCTGCTAAGACGCCCGCACTCACCGGGAGCTTCTGGCGGACACGGTGCTCTACTGCCTGTATGCTCCCTGGCTCTTCCTTGCTCCTCGGAGCCCTGGGGGGAAACGAAGGGTAAAGTTAAAGACCTACAGATGACCCAGCGGACTCGGGTGGATCCAACCGACGTGGGATTGACTGCACCTGCCCGTCACATCCCGTACACGATTCCGTGCACCACTCTGGGCTGCATGATCCCGAGGTGCAGAGCAGTTATTCGTTATAGGGGTCCCCAGGGAGGCACGGTGCCTGTGCCCCCATGCAAAGATCACCACCGAAGCTGCCCCCATACTCGCACACCACCCCCGGGCGTTTTTTTAAAGCAGAGCCGCCGAGCGGGGCCTGCAACAAGCGCCCACCCCAGCAGCGCCCAACTGTCGGCTGTAACACCACATCCTGACTCCAGGAAGAACCAAGAGGAAGGGGGCAATATTCAGGGCAACGGTAAGTAGAGGGTCTGGCGTAAAGGCCAGAGCGGCAGACCTTAAAGCTGAGGAACCAAGTTCGAGTCTTGGCGAAAGGGTCAAGCATCCTGTGAATTTGGGCAAATCACTTAATCTCCCGGTGCCTAAAAAAACGAATGTGTCCGTCTGTAATGCCACTGGTACTAATGTAATGCGCTCCGGAACCTTCGGGCCGAGCTCGCGCTATATAAAACTCGCATATATTCGGTTCGAGTTTGCGCTATATAACGAAATATGAAGTGGTCAACTGTTGAGAAGAGCGAGGTGTTATTAGGGCAAGAATTTGGGCTACCCAAGGCAACGAAGAGACGAATGGGGCCGAACCTGGGACGGAAACAGGAGTCAGCGAGGGAGGAGGAGTTTTTTTGTACAGCCTGTACCACAGGTGAGAATGAGGAGCTAAATATCCCACATTATGCACAAACCTTGCATTCCATTGATTAAGTAGGCCATTTTGGGTGCTTAGGCGAGATTCGTGAGGAGTCGTCTATCGGGCGGGTGCATTGAATCTCGCAAACCACTCCAGCTAAAGGCACTTCGAACAAGTCAGGTCCCGGGCCGCGCTGTGATTGGCTGACGTCACGGGGGTGTCCCGGGCCGGCAGCCAATCACAGCGCGGCCCGGGAATGACGTCACGGGGGTGTCCCGGGCCGGCAGCCAATCGCAGCGCGGCCCGGTACAAAGGGGCGGGGCTTAAAAAAGCACCAGAAACGCCCCCGAATCGCGTTTTCAAGAGAAAGCGCGATTGACAGCCTCTGTCTCCCAATGACTAGCCTCCATTTATGGAGCTAGCCAATTGGAAACAGAGGCGGTCCAAACATCCCTACTGAAGACAAAAGTTTTCGATCTGGGAGGGGCAAGCCCCTCGCCAGGTCGAAACCTAAAAAACATACTTAAAAAATGCATTACTATGTTCTGCTTTAATGATTCTTGCTTAAATAACAGTTCTTTTGCAGCTAATGTTACGTGTTTAGTTGAAAATAAAATGTTTCTTTAAAGGAAGGTTAGGAGAAACCTGGTCTTCAACAGGTGAAAGGAGGAGAAATGCTCTAATTCTCCTCGTTTTTGCTGTTTCCATGTGTTTCTGAGTTTCAAAACGTCATTTAAAGATTGTTTATGTGCAAGAAGGGAAACCTTCCTGCACATAAACAATCTGTCCTTGAACGCAGACACCCTTTCACTCTGGTGCAAGGGCTGCAGCGTTGGTGCTAGGCTGCTAAGTTTAGCGCCAGCGAAGAGAGAAATTCAGGGCTGCACCACATTATTGCAAATATGGTGCAACCCTGTGTTTCTGAAGTGGTGGAATGCGGAGTTAAGCCAGGAAGGCTACAGCTAACACCGCACTCTGTCAGTTCCTTGTAAATATGCCCCATGGCATTCATAAATTGATACCTCCCTTAAAAAACCGTCCTGTTTTAACCTCCTGTACCAATGAAACGTGCGACCCACCAGTTGTAGAACGAGGTTAGATTCAAAGTGTAACTCCTATATCAGCATATTTGCATTTGAGGGCATGTTAGTCTGTTAACATATACATTTAAAGTTTCTGTAGTGAGATATTAGTGCAGTGCAAATATTTTAGCAACAGGGGTGTTTAAATGTATGTTTTTGCAGTTTGTTTTTTAGAATGCCACTTTCGAGAACAGTCTGTTGTCAAACTAGTAAAATTCTGATAACCATTTGATTGCAAACTAAGGGCCTAATTATGATGACAGTGAACCTCACCGCCATTTTCCGCCCGCTATATCCTAATGGCGGGCAGTACAGTGGCAGTCGGAAACTCCGACCGCCACACATCCAACGGGCTCCTTGAGCCCGCCGGTGCTGCGGAGACTCTCGTATTCCCATAAATGGCGGCAGTGCCTACCAGGCACCGCAGTTGGGATTACGATGGTCCATCCCTGCCAGCCTTTCCATGGTGGTTCACACGCCATCAAATGGCTGGAAGGATGGACTTTGGGGGCCCCTAGTCGGCCCTCCTTTCACCCAGGCACTTTAATTTTGGTGTTGGGGGGCACCTATGGTGCCCCCTACGTTTCCCTGCACCATGTGGCAGGCACCCGCTGCAATGTAATGTATGGCGAGTGCGCCCACCGTGGTGGCAGCTGCATCATAATACACAAGGTGGGAATGCCGCCTTGCAGGCGGGCGGTCCCACTCCCCGACACGATGGCAGACAGACTGAAGTCCGTCCGCCATCGTAATCAACCCCTAAATACGGATACACTTGCCTTAACTGTATCTAAAATGCACAGGTTACAGTGTTTACATTGTGCCAGTGTTTGCAGATTTAGAGGTGTCAGGGTGCATTTTTCATCGTCAGCAAATGCTGGAAGCAGAGAACAGAAAATATCTAGGATACCATAACCTAGAGGTCAACGCCAGGGGTGGCAGCTGCACGTGAACAGAGTCTGAGGAGCAGAGTGCTACAGTTCACTTGTACACTATTTCATTAAAACTCTGACCCAGCGAAATTGGTAACATTGACAGTGATAGTAAACCGGATGGTCAATCTGTTTTGATTTACATAATTGGATACAAGCAGGCTACATCTTCAAAGGAGCATTGTCCACAGGCTCGTAAGAAAACTATGGACTCTTACAATTTCTATGTTTGTGACAAATTAACCACTGCCCAGTCGAGCATGCGTTGTCCAATTCATGTTGGATTCCAGAAACCATTCATTTAATTTCAATCATTTTGTTTGAGTGCACGAAATTACGATTGCAACTGCCATCGTGAAACTGGCAGGTAAGTGGCGCAGTCCACTTGACCAGGCCTACGGGGGTGCATCAGCAGCACAACAGACAGGAGCGGAGATGATCTAACACTGCCCCATTGATCCTTACCTGTAACCGGAGCCAGGCAGAGCGAGGTATCCAGATTCCTCATAGACAGGTTCACGGGAGAATGAACGAAGCACTCAATGGCGGCTTTGTCGCAGTTACACAGAAGTCTTTCACAAGGATCCGCAGACACTAGAGAAAAAAAATACAAAGTGCCTTTTAAATATTTGATTTCACCAGCTGGCCATTTCCTTTTCTATAGGTTCCGGCTTCAAAGGACGGCTTTTATGCGCTTTTTAATGTATCGGAAGGCCTACTAAACACGCATGGATTCAAGTGGATGCGTAGATTAAAAGGACAGACGTGCAGCTGCAGACGCAGTACACATTAGAATGATAACAAGGAGCCAATAAGATCTTCACAACAACAGCAGCCATAGCATTTGACACACCTCATTTTTAAATATTTTACTTTTTGGCAGTTAGTTGCATCTACGTTTTTGCTAAATTCCATCACACTATATTTTCATACTTAGGACCTTATGTACTAAGAATGTATTCGGTATTGGTGGCCTTAATTTTCTCATCAACTTTTACCAAAAACATTGGTATTTTGCGAACCGGCCTATGTACTTATAGGTCAGTTTACAAAATACTGAATTGTAGTGGGTTGCAATTCGTCCTATGTCATGAATATTAATGAGATTGGTGTCAAATTGTGATCAAGTATGATTCTCTACCATCACAAGGATGGTGGTCTGCTGGGGTCAAAAGACCACCATGTCTGATTTCTTTGAAATAAAGTAATATGTATTTTTTTAAATGCAGCTCGTTCTTAGGTCGAGCATTTAAGACCTCTTGTATATACTTTAGTATATACTTATATGTGTATGTACTTTGTGGGCTCTGGAGACCAGCGACTTGTCTGCTTCTGCTTAGAGACTTTTTTCTGTTCAACTGCCTCTATTTAACTGTCTTAATAGAAAACGACCAGCAGAGGTCAGTAAAATACCAGAATTGCTTTCTGCTTAGGGACGTTCTTTTTTTTATTTTTCTGGCAACTGCCTCTATTTAACTTTCTTGATAGAAAATGACCAGCAAAGGTCAATAAAATATCAGAATCACTTTAGCATTCTCTAGATTCCAGTCAATAGAAATTGTCTTCCATGAGCACCCGTACACAATACATTTTTTTCCAATCTTGTGTTTTCAGTGATATGTACACCGAAGACACTGAGTTTATATTAAAAACAGAGCTCTGGCCTATAGCATTTCCCACTGGATATATGACGTTACAACGCGGACTTTTACCACGCAGACCATTACCACGCATTTTTTACAACGCAGGACCCTTTACCACGCATACCATTACAACGCTGGTATTTACAACGCAGGTACTATTACAACGCATACCATTACAACGTAAGTATAGGTAAGTAAATAATATGGTAAAATAATTATTAATAATATTTTTTTAAATTAATAAATTATTATTTTAATATTTAATATTTTAATTATTTATGTTAATATTTAATTATTAATTTTTAAATATATATGTTAAAAATACCCCTGTACCCCAAAACCCAGCCCTAAAACCTAAAAATACCCCTGAACCCCAAAACCCAAACCCAGCCCTGAACCCTAAAAATACCCCTGTACCCCAAAAACTGAAAACTGACCCTGAACCCTAAAAATACCCCTGCACCCCAAAAACTGAAAACTGACCCTGAACCCTAAAAATACCCCTGTACCCCAAAAACTAAAAACTGACCCTGAACCCTAAAAATACCCCTGTACCCCAAAAACTGAAAACTGACCCTGAACCCTAAAAATACCCCTGTACCCAAAAACTGAAAACTGACCCTGAACCCTAAAAATACCCCTGTACCCAAAAACTGAAAACTGACCCTGAACCCTAAAAATACCCCTTTACCCAAAAACTGAAAACTGACCCTGAACCCTAAAAATACCCTGTACCCAAAAACTGAAAACTGACCCTGAACCCTAAAAATACCCCTTTACCCAAAAACTGAAAACTGACCCTGAACCCTAAAAATACCCCTTTACCCAAAAACTGAAAACTGACCCTAAACCCTAAAAATACCCCTTTACCCAAAAACTGAAAACTGACCCTGAACCCTAAAAATACCCCTTTACCCAAAAACTGAAAACTGACCCTGAACCCTAAAAATACCCCTTTACCCAAAAACTGAAAACTGGCCCTAAACCCCAAAAATACCCCTTTACCCAAAAACTGAAAACTGACCCTGAACCCTAAAAATACCCCTTTACCCAAAAACTGAAAACTGACCCTGAACCCTAAAAATACCCATTTACCCAAAACCCAAACCTAAAATATTTTAAATAAAATTATATACTTACCAATACTTACGTTGTAATGGTATGCGTTGTAAAAGTACCTGCGTTGTAAATACCAGCGTTGTAATGGTATGCGTGGTAAAGGGTCCTGCGTTGTAAAAGTTGCGTGGTAATAGTAGGTCGTGGTAAAAGTTGCGTGGTAAAGGTTGTATACCACTGAAAGGCAATATTTATCTCCATGTGTTCCTATACCTGGCGTGTCACGCAGTTTGGTGCTTATTTTCCCTCCATGTTAAAAAACGGGAGATGTTTCAGCACCCAGGCTAATGTGCTGCATAGCTAAATATTTATAAGGTCCCAAAGGCGAGATCGATTGCATTGCAAATGCTTATTCTAAAAGGAAAGGATGTGTTAAAAAAAAATATCAACTTTCACAAATTGTTTTTAGGAGTAAGCAAGGCCTAATCCTAAAAAGTGTTTTTGATCACATTTAGAAAGTGAGTTACCGTAGGAGAGTAGGGTCTGCTATCCTATGGTCACCCCAAATTTTTGCTTTTTGCTTCACTGGTTTATGACTTAATGTGGCTGTGGGCCTGCTAATCAGACCCACAGCCTGCTGTTCTCTCTCTAAATTATTGCCAATGCACTTTAGGTGCATTACGAAATTGGAACTGGTTCACCTTATTGGCCCCTGTAACAGTGTACCCAGGTACCCAGGGCATAGGTGCTTCCAAGGCCTACCAGGGGCTGCAGCACGTATTGTGCCACTCCTGGCCTGGCCTCCATATTTGACACAACTGGCTGATCACTCAGCTGGGGTAAGTTGGTGTAACCGCCCCTTACTTAGGTGTAGCATGCCTATACCTAACCTAAAATGGACACATATGTTCCTATCAGCCACTCCTATGGAAGGCCTCATCAATCCTGGAGGCAGAGTGCTTGGAAATATGTGAGATGGTGCTCTGGCATGAGCTGAGCCTGTCTGCAGCTTTCGGAGCCATGTCCTTTAGCTGTTTCATGATACTGCCATACCATATACTCTTAAGTGCATTATAATCCTCGCGGTTAAATGCTATCTTTGGTTTGGCTTTATCAAAACATGTCGAGTAAGGTGTCATACGAATTGGAATACTACCCCCTTGCCAGTTCTGGTGACGGGGGTAGCATTCCACCCTTCTAGAGGGACACAACATGTACCTAACCTGAACCCCGGTTAAAGTTAAACAGAGCCTCAGCATCACAAAATGGATGCTGCCACCACAGACACAAGTCTGACCTCCTGCTGCTGGGAGTCCTTCCAGCGAGGGCAGCTTGGACAAAGGGTTTCCTGCCTTGGGAGGTGCTAGCACCACCCCAGACAGGATTTTGTGTATTGGGTAGGACAGGGCTGAATAGAATCAGACATGCCTGGGGCACACAAGGTGTCCTCGTGCATTTGCCAGTTCAAACCGGTGCTGGGGCTTTCCAGCCCCAGTCTTGGCGCGAAGTTGGACAAAGGAAAGGGGGTGTAACCACCCCCCTTCCTGGTCCCACCCAGAGGAGGGACCTAGTAGGTGATCTGGCCCCTAGAATTCAAATAAGAGTAGGAGCTGTGTCATGAGACTTCAGATCATCCTGAACTCGACGTAAAATAAGAAGAAACCTGGACTTCGACATTCTGCTGCACAGAAGACTGAAGAGAATCTCCCTTGTGGCCAAGGAGTGACCACCCTGTGAATACAGGCACCAACCAGCAACTCGACGTCTGCTTTGCCACCGCCTCCTGCCGGAGCCCGAGCCCAGAGCCTGACAAGACCCAGACTCCCAGACATCTCACAGCCCGATCCACAGTCCCTGCAAAGAAGGGACCCGTGGAGGCATCGAGAGACGTGGGACCAGACCTCTTGAAAGACCCCCGAGAAGCTGACTGCGCAGCACCCAAGGCATCCTCAATGCTGTGCTTTGGGGTTTGAGAAGCCCTAATACCGAGCAGCATTTGCACCGAAGATCAGCCCCCCAGCATCTCCACGATCTGCGTGGGGCCCTTTTGCACTTTGCCACTTGACGCACCATCCCGGCCACTTGCCACGTGGCTAGCGGCCATCTTGGCAACAAAAACTACAATTTACACCGCTGGTCTGGTTGCTCCAGACTGGCCCTTGCTCCCCTGAAAAGGAGCATCCGCTCTGACCTTGCTGGTCCGAGTGAGAAGCTTGCATTGATTCCTGCGTGGCTTGCTTTAGCCAAGGCCTGTTTGCTCCAATCAAGTTGCCGACACCGCCATCAGCGAGAGCCTGCGTGGGACAGCTCGTGATCGACTCCTGGACGTCCTTGACCTCTTCGTGTCCACGTGGCTGCAGAGACAATCTTCACTTCATCACCTGTTTGCACCCGACATCGCCTGGTTCCATCCTGGTTCCACGGTAGTCACTGGCTAGTGGCTTTGAACATTGTCCCCTCTGCTTTCAGGTCTTCACCTCTTCAGATCCATCCTTGGATCCACCGGAACTCTCCTCGACGACCCGCCTGCAGCATCTTCAGCTCCAAGCACCATCGACCTGCGTGACGAAACCCGACACTACTTCGCACCTGTGCACCCGCTTCCTGTGGGTGAGGTAACTCAGCAACGCCAGTGTTCCCACACTGGTATACACCTCTAGTGCCTGTGTCTAAACTTTTGTCTTTGTAGGTTCATTGGAAGGTTCCTAAAACATTAACATTGTAACTTTTACGCACCATTGACATTGCATTGGTGTATGCTTGCGCTTTCCGCACTGCACCCGAGTCCCGCGGGCCTTTCCCGACTTCATCACTGCTAGTCCCGAACAGCTCCAGCGATTCCCCAGGCCCTAGGCCTCTTCACTTTCCCCATAGTGGTTCTTATACCACTATTTTAGTATATGGTTTAGGTGGCCCCTAGGGCTCATCCATATTCGTGCAACTTTTGTATATTTAAACTGTGTTTTGTTTTAACGCTATTGCTTCTGTGCTCATAAAGAGTATAGGGGATAATTGTAGAAATAAATCTATATATATTTTCAATATATATCTGTGTAGTGTCCTTTCATTTGGTATTCAAGGGGATTGTATATGGTAAAACAGCTTGCTTCACATGCCTTTACAGAGTTTAGCCTAAGACTGCTTAGTCCATGCTACCCCTAGGATAGCTTGTCTATAAGGTTGACTTTACAACCTCCACCATAAGGGTTGCTTGGCATGGTACAAGGTGATCACTAGAACTAGTGAGCATCATATACCAGGCCAACTTCTCACAGTTACCACTTTCACTGAGGTGTTGAAAACCCGTCAATGGATTGCAACCTCAATTACGGTCATATACAGTTGAGCCATACCCTAAAGAATTGGATGGGATGCCCTAAACATGCCCATTCTAATTTGCGATTCAGTATCTGCTCATTAACTTATCTTGTGATTCTGTAACAAGTTACCAAATTGAAATTTCGGTTTTGTAGATATTCACAAGGTATTTTGCAACTCAGAACCATTGCAACCTCAGAATAGCTTTCCACCTAAGGCCCATAGTTCTTTTGCATTCATTTATTTAATAGTTTGGTCTCCTAGATGGTATGTTATTTTTTTTAACATGCTCTTGAGTGTTAACATTAATGAACCATTGGTTTATTTATTTACTTTGATTTATTTTGGCGGTTTTGTATAGCACGAACAAGACCCTTGCGGGTATCAGAGCGCTTTACAGATCAAATATAGGTAATGGCATATACAAACATATACATATAAATACAATGGATTATGAGACTACAGTACTGGAACAATTAGAAATTAGCGCATAACTACAGGAGTGTATAGAACAAGTTCAAGTGAATTTGGACATGACAATTGATTTCACTTCTTTTTTTAAAAAGGCCGCAGATGGATTAAGTCTCGTTTCTGGGGGTAAAGCGTTCCATATCCTGGGGGCCATTCTTGAGAAGGTACGGTTTTTCTTGGAGAAACGTTGTGGTTTCAGCAGAAGGTTGTTAGAGCTCCTGGTAGACCTGTTACCGCCTGATAGGACTAGTTTCTCCGCTAGGTACCTCGGTGTTTTGTGATGTAATGCCTTATGTGTCATACAGGCCATTTTTAACTGGATTCAGGCCCCAAAAGGTAGCCAGTTTAGGGCCTGAAGGTCCGGGGAAATGTGGCAGTTGTGTTTGGTGCCTGTGACGAGTCTGGCGGCTGTATTGATTGAGGCTCTGAGAGGAGCGGTCGTTGATTTGGTTAGACCACTGAGTGCGACACTCCCATAGTCAACTCTGGGAATTACTAGAGTTTGAACTGCCTGTTTGAAGTCATTTGCGGGTATGGAGGGTTTCAGTTTTCTTAGTGTGTTTATCTGAAAATGTGGTCCTTTTGGTGCAGAACTGATGTGTTTCAGCATGTTTAGATTATTATCTAGGGTTACTCCCAGAGATTTAGCGGAATCAATGATGAGAGGTTGATCGTCGAGTGCCGTAAGATGCTTCATCCACTCAAGGATGATCGTTGTTTGGTTAGGAGGGGCGATTAAGAGGAATTCTGTTTTTAGTATATTTAGTTTTAAATGGTTCATAGCTAGCCAGGTCTGTGTATCTTGGAGCGTTGAGTTAAGGGACTTGATGTCTTCAAGAGATTGGACGTTAATGTAGAGTTGTGTATTGTCTGCGTACATGTGATATTGGATATTTGCGGAGTTGAGAAGCACTGTGAGTGGTTCCATAAACAGATTGAAGAGTGCTGGGGAGAGGGAAGATCCCTGGGGTACTCCCAAAGTGACAGGTGGTGGAATTAGATAATGATTGGTTAATCTTGAATCTTTGTGCTCTATTTTGGAGGAAAGAGGTGAACCAGTTTAATACTGTTCCAGATAGCCCATTCTATGCCTCAGGAGGTCCAGTAGGTTGTCGTGTTTGACTGTATCGAAGGCTGATGAAAGGTCAAGGAGGATTCGCAAGCAGGCTTTGTTTTGATCCAGTATTTGTAGTGCGTCATCAATTATGTGGGTCATGGCTGATTCGGTACTGTGTCCTGATCGAAAGCCTGATTGGAATTGGTCGAGTAGTTTCAAGTGGTCTATGTGGATACTAAGCTGGGTGTGGACACTGGGGGATAGTTATTCAGGTCAGATTGGTCCGCTGATACTTTCTTAAGGATGGGGGGATACCTGACCTGTTTTGAGGATGTCAGGGATGGTTCCTTGCATGAGGGAGGAATTTATGATCCTAGTCCATAGGGGCACTAGCAGTGGCATGAAGGTCTTTAGGTGGAATGCTGGGAGGGGGTCTGTGAAATGATTAGAAGGATTCAGAGTACTGAGCGTGTTAAGGATAGTTTCTTAGCTGTAGAGGTTGAAGGTGGTCCAGGAGGCATTGTTCTTGAGGTCAAGTGTTTTGGAGCAGTTGGACAGGGATCCAGATGTGGTCCGTGAGGAGATTGTGTGTGTATCGGTAAGTGATAATAGATCGTTAAGTAGGTCTGTCTTTAGTTTTTCAGTCTTTGTTGTGTAAAAGGAGGCAAGATCCTCACACTTGGGGAGTGCTTCTGGGTTGGCTTGGGGGGAGTGGTGGGCACCCTTAGACTGAGCTTTTATTATTTCGAACAATTTTTGGGGGCGATTCTTAGCTTGGTCTAGTTGGATGCGAATGTAATCCGCTTTTGAGCCTCTAATCCTTCTGTAGTAGGCATTTCTGTTGCTTCTTAGTAATTTGAGGTGGGCAGGTGATGGGGCGGCTCTCCATTGTCTTTCAATTGCTCTTAATGATCTTCTGTCTTCATTTAGTCTACCATCATACCAGGGGTTTTGGTTCTTTGTGGTGACTCTTTGCAATTGTAGGGGGGCTAAGGTGTCAAGTATCCTGTTCATAGAGTGGAAGTAGTGATTTGTCAAATCCTGCACCTCATTAGATCCATCAGTTGGGGGTGCGAGGGTGTGACTAGGGGATGTGAGATCAACCGGATTGATTTTTTCTAGGTTCCTCTTCCAGATTTTTGTTCTTGTGGGTTGGACAGAGAGTAGTTTAAATGCTACCTTGATATGGAAAGTGATAATGTGATGGTCAGACCAGTTGCATGGGAGAATCGATTACAGCTGGGTAGAGACAGATTTGGAAATTATTAGATCAAGGATTGAGCCTGTTTCGTGCATGGGGCTGTTACAAATTTGGGTCAAATTGAGGTCAGATAGGAAAGCTTTGAGGCTATTGACCTCTGGGTCGTCAAGATCGTTCCAGTGGAGGTTGAGATACCCCAGGAAGATCTGTGTAATCTGTTGTCTTACATTTGTCGCTAAGATATCCATCATGTGTTCGATGAAGGTGAGGTTGTTACCTGGAGGATGGTAGAAAGAGTGTAGTGAGCATATTGGCTTGCTATTGCTAGTAATGTGTAGGCAAAGGTATTCACAGGAAGAGAATATCAGGGTGTTTGAGCGGCTCACAGAGATGTTGTTCCTTTGAATGCAGGCAATACCACCGCCTATCCGATCGGGTCTAGCTAGTCTGGTGATGTAGTAGTTTGGGGGAACAAATATGTCTAGAATGGGTGTGGATGACTCAGTTAGCCAGGTTTCCGTTAAAATTATAAGGTCGGGTTCCTTGGTTAAAATAAGGTCAGCTATGTCAGTGGCATGACGTGCTGCCGATCTATAATTTAATAGGATGCATTTTAACTGGGCCTTGGTCGAGGTGGTGTTCTGGTCATGGGAGATGGGTACTCTTGTGAGGTTGTTTTCAAAAATACCTCTGGGAGTGTGTCTTGTCCATCTAGAGGCATTGGGATGGATGGGTTGGATTGAGGTCCATTTCTGTGTATTCTGTAAGTGCACTGGTCCACCAGGTAGGGATGGACGTTCGTAGGAGTGAAGTAGGGAAGTAAGATCCTTTTGTGATAGTGTTCTCCTTTCCCTGGTCGGCTGAAATGAAGCATTGGGGTACGGTACTGTTTTCCATTTGGGGGGCTCCTGAAGCGAGGGGCTAGAGCAAGGCTGCTGAATGGGTTTCGCTTTGGGCTTGGGTTGTTGCCGGATCAGATCGTGAAGAGTTTGTATGCTTCTTTTATTTGTCATAGGGATAGTATTATCTCGTCTAATCTGGGGTCAGGTGTAGGGGTTGTCATATTGATGGTCTGGACTGTGGTTAAGTGGGGGGGTGTTGTGGCTAGTGTGTTGTCCCGGGGTAAGACGTGTTTTGGATCGACGGGTGGTGGGTTTACAGTGACGAGTCCCATGGGGATGGGAGGGGTGGAGAATGCTTTAGGAGCATCTGAATTTTTGTGTGGCATTGTTGTGGAATGGAAGTCACTGGGCAGGGGGAGAGTGAAGCGTGGATGTGAGGGCGTCTTGTTGTGTGCTGTGAGAGGAATGATGTTGAGATTCAGATTGCAGGGAGCGGGTGGGACTGCAGCCATGACGGAATTAGTTGTGTGCGGAGAGGTTGGGGTAAATTCTGGAATAGAGTTAATGGGAGGGGTAAGCTATCCAAAGAGGTGGTGAAGAAGTGGGTGTGGAGATGGGGAGTGGTAGTGGGGGCGAAGGAGTGTGTGGGAAGGCCACGGGTGAGGTGACATGAGTGTGAGGCAAAGTTGGTGTACAAGGGATAGTAGTGCTGCTGTGGGGGGAGCATGTATAATGCAGATGAGTATTATTCAATAGGGTGACAATTGGACCTGTGGTGGGTGTATTTGTGCTATGGGATAATGAGGGAGAATGTCTAGAAGGGGGATCAGGTAGGAAGACCTTAGAGGATTAGGAGAGGTGGGATGGGGTCTTGTAACCTTCGCTTTGATGTTTGGGAAGATATTATCCAGTATATTAGGTTATGGTCTGAAGCCTGCATGAGGATGATCCCATTATGATAAATGGTAATTGTGGCAGTTGCGTTGTAGGACGGAGAGGGAATGATGGATAGTGTAGTACTGTGTGCAGTTTTCTTAGTGAATGCAGTTGAGAGTAGGGTAAGAAAGGCTTTCCGCTATTGTGCTCTGCTTTTTGTGTAGAATATGTCATTTGTTATGTGTCCTGTGTTATTTGAGAAATAGATGTCAGAGACTGGGGTTTCTGGGTGTGCTTTTAGGAGGCTATGTTTGAAGCCTTTTGCCGCCTTTTTTGGGGGGTAGGAGGGTATTTCATGGAGTAGGTGTGTTGGTCCTTGGGCTCCATAGTATATGTTCGGATTGCTAGGGGGGGTGAGAAGGTCAGATAGTTAGCGGTTAGAGTGGGAGGGGATCTAATCAGAGCGTATGTGAAATAATAGGCCTCATTATTTGTTACATCGCCACATTAGGGGTATAGTGGTTCTGGGGACTGACTGATCATTGATTATTTTCCTGGGTGATTGCCTGATGTATTGGTCATTCCAAGATGGCAGCTTGTTTGTCTAGTGAAGGAATAGATCTGGTGATTAGTCCTATTACTCTTTCCATGCCTCTGAACTATCTAGGCCAAGTCCTCTGTCTATTCATCAAAAAACTATCTTGTTCGAGACCTCTTTCTGTTTCTGTGAGGGTAGATCGGGCTTGGTCCTTTAATGCTGTGTCTGTTAGTCCTCTGTCCATGTCAATGTGGTGGGGTGAAGTGAGTGGACCTTCATTTGATTAGCTCTTAAGGATTGCCATTTTGAATGTGAACTGTTCAGGCGCAAAATGTTAGTGGAGCCTGCTTGCTTGACCAATCAGTAGCACAGTTATAATGTTTAGCTTGATTGCCTAACCGATCATCAGCAGAATCATAATGTTTAAGCCCCGGATTATTGCAGCAAAATCATAATGATTATGACCAGGATTGTTGCATGTAGCCAGCCAGGGGGCGCAATTAGCAAAGGCTTGGCCCTCCGAGATTTTAAAATATGCTTGTGGCTGGGGAGTGGGATGGAGGGACAGTACCTTATTGAGGACCTGTGTTGCCGATCCAGCGAGGGTCCGAGGTACTGCCCCCCGATGTGTGGGGATGTCGCAGCTCTCTCACGGTCCAGTGGGGAGGCCGCGAGGACTCCGGCGCAGGTGAGGGCTCTCTGCTCAGTGAGGGCTCCCACGCGGTGACTCTCTGCTCCGGTGGGCACTGCAGGGGGCCTCGGGAAACAGCGCGGGTGCAGGCTCTCTGCTCAATGAGGGCTCCCACACGCTGACTCTCCGCTCCGGTGAGCACTGTGGGGGGCCTCGGGTCCGATGTGAGGGCAGGGGTCGCAAATACAGGGCCGCAACAATTACACCGTGGGAGCAGGCCCAGAGTGCAGACGTCCATCGCAGGGGTCTCGGGCCCGATGCAAGGCAGCAGGAGGCCGCAGGGCAACACAGCTCCAGACCAGTTCCCAGGCGCTGGGTTAGGAGAAGCGTTCACGGAGGGAAATTGACACGGATGGTGTCACAGAGACCGCAAGGACTCCAGTGCGGGAGAGGGCTCTCTGCTCAGCAAGATCTCCCACGCGCCGACCCTCCCAAACTAAGCTGGCTCAAGGCGGTGGCAGGGCAGCACAGCTCCGGACGGGAGCAGGCCCAGAGTGTAGATGGATACCGCAAGGCAGGAGGCCACAGGACCGAGATGGAGCAGGCCCAGAGCGCAGACCGCAACCGCAAGGCAGAAGGCCACATGGCAGCACAGCTCCGGACGGGAGCCGGCCCAGAGCGCAGACTGCAACCGCAAGGCAGAAGGCCACATGGCAGCACAGATCCGGACAGGAGCAGGCCCAGAGCGCAGACGGCAACCGCAACGCAGAAGGCCACAGGGCAGCACAGCTCCGGACGGGAGCCGGCCCAGAGCGCAGACTGCAACCGCAAGGCAGGAGGCCGCAGGGCAGCACATCTCTGGATGGGAGCAGGCCCAGAGTGCAGACGTCCACCGTAAGGCGCCTCGGGCCCAGTGCAAGGCGACAGGAGGCCGTAGGGCAGCACAGCTCTGGACGAGCTCCCAGGGGCTCACACGAGCAGACAAATGCGGCCCGACTCAACGTCAGATCCGAGGGCAGGTGGCACCCCACAGGGAAAAGTGCAGTTGATGTCCGCTCCACTCCCGAAGCCCCAATCTCGATGCAGCCAGTCCAGCACCGCAGTCCAGGATCGTCAGAGCAAGGTCGGTGCCGAGGGACGTCGCATCCAGAGTTCTTCGTGCTGTGAGAGGTACAGGATCGTTAAAATAATTCCTTTATCCTGTAGATCTTTGCATAGTATCTTATTTCTTATGGTTCTTTATTCTTAGATCTGAGGTGGGTGTGCATAAGAGTGATTAGAATGAAGGGGTATTTTTACAAAGATTTAATGCAATGTAGCACAGCAAGGGAAGTTGCTGCACTGTGTTGCGTGAAAGGGAGACAGCTGAACTGCTCCATTTCTACCTAGATATGGTGCAGTTCTGGTTTCTTACAGTGCTGGTGCACTTCTGGTTACCTAGCACCAACACAGGCACCCTTGTACCACACCACAAGGATGCCTTCATTGGGGTCAGAATCGATTTTGTTCAGGAAGGGATAACATAGATATAATATTATATGTTAATGGATCCAAATCAGTGAAAATGACTTAGAACCCAAATGGTAACATAAGAACTAAATGTAATAGCACTATTGCAAGTTTAAACTTCCCTAAATATGCAATCTAGGTATGGAGATGTGAGGTTTGGTATTCATAGCTGTGGTGGAAAGAGATGAGGTATGGGTGTGGAGCTGTGTGATGTAAGATTGATGTGTGGAGCTGGTAGGTGCAAGATGTATGGGGCTAACAGTGTGGAGCAGGGAGATGTGGACCTGGGAGGTGTGAAGCAAGGAGATAAGAAGTGTTCAGCTGGAAGGTGTGGAGGTGTGGAGTCTGGAAATTTTGTGCTGAGATGTGTAAGATGTGGAGCTGTGAGGTGTGGAGCAGGGAACGAGGAGTTGTGGAGCCTGAAGATAGAGGTCTGGGAGGAGAAAAGTGAAGCACTGGAAGATGTGCAGCTGTCATACATGGATGATTAGGGAAGATCCAGAAAGATGGTCACCACAAGCTACATAACAATTGTTTTTCAAATAATAGCCTTCAGGTAGAAGGGAGTTCAGATTCGGACACTTCTGACCACTTCTTCATATGAGACCACCAGATTTAGACTCAATAGTACTAGCCCATCATATGGTTATTGTACTGAGTGGACGGGACACCGCTGAGCTTGGCCAATAGCCTAATTTGTGCCTCCTGCAACACGTACACCCCACATGCCTGCAAGGAAAGTAATCATTGGCAAAGCCAGTCAGTCTGGGTTGTACAACGTTACAACTCAGCCTTTTACCACACAATCCTTTATCATACCTTTACAATGTGGCATTACATTGTGGACCGTTACCAAGCATTTTTGCATTTTAATATATATCTTGAACTCTGTCCTTATGCAGGATCTCTCCAGATTTTTGCCTTCCTTTGCTGAACTCGCTTCTGTTGACTTTTAGAACTTTTTCCCTGCTAAACAGTGGTAAAGCGTGGGCACTCTACCCTACCCCTAGTAAATGGTACTACATTTACCTAGGGTCTGTAAATTAAATGCTACTAGTGCCTGCAGCGCCAATTGTACCATCCATTACAGTAGCTTTTTAAAATATGTCTCTGTCCTGGCACTACAAATTGTATTTCAGTTTTAAACTGCCAATTCAACTTCACAAAGTAAACATTTTGGCAGGCCTAAACTCCCTTTTAAACACTTCTAAGTCACCCCTAAGGTAGGCACTTAAGGGTCATGGGGCAGGGTGCTTTTTATTTAAACAGTAGGGCATGTGGATTTAGGTTTTACATGTCCTGGTAGGAAAAAGCTTCCATAGTAGTTTTCTCTGCTGTAAGGCTATCTCTCCCATAGACTAATACTGGGTTACCTTATTACACTTAATAAGGGCTAACTTCAGTTTGGGACCAGACTGAGATATGCGGTGTGCACTCAAATGAATTGAAATTTAAATCCACTTCAATGTTAAAGTTGGATTTTAAGTTACAACTCTGAAAATGGCATATTTAGAAAGTTGACATTTTTCTGCCCAAACTAAATGTGCTTTTCTGCCTGTATTCAATGTCACATGATTGTGAATGGCTTTCCTTTGGTGTTTTGTGAATGGCTTCCATACATAGAGACAAAAGAGACCTAGGTGGGGATGGAGAGGGTATTTCTGACAAGATGGCTGGGGAGGAGTTGTGCTCTGCTCTGATTCAACCTTAGAGGACCCTGCCTGCAGCACACACAAAAGAACCTGACACCAGGCATGCCCTTGACTTTGTCACCCTAGACAGTTTGGATCCTAACCCAGGGCAAAGGGAAGAACTGATCAGATCCAGTTTCAGGATAAGCTAGGGAATTCCCCCAGACAAAGGCTGGTACCAGGTATGAAAGTGTCAGCTTCAAAACCACTCATCAAAACACTGCTGGGCCTGTGGAAGATATGGAAGAAGGACTACTCTGCTGTCTGACGAAACAAGATCTAACTTGCTTGTCTTGCAATCAGGCTCTCCAGAAGGGACTCTAAGGGTCAGTCGCCTGATCTCCTGTTTTATCTGCCGGGACACAACAAGCTTCCAGAGGCCTGCCTGCAACTTCTCAGCTGACCATCAACTGGATCGGCCTGAGCCCAGATGCTGGGCTATGCTTGAATGACTCCTGATGCCCAATATGCCAGCCAGGTCCTGGACACTCAGCTGGAGTCACTATGTACACATTCTGAAGTAAAAGTAAAGATACAGAACGTATGGGTTCCTTTCGACTGCGAAGTGACCTCTTCGCACTGAAAATCGACTGTGGGCAATTCTCAACGTGAAGCTCCAGCGGGACTTATTTTATTTTATTTATTTATTTTTCGAGTTTTCTATAGCGCGAACCAGACCCAGAAGAAGGGTAACAGAGCACTTTACAAAGTGAGCATGAAACCACACCAATCGAAATAAAAGCAAATCAAGTAACACGTACATAAAAAGAAATGCGAAATAAGTGACAAGTACATAATATGGTAAGCTTGAAGATTGCCGAAATAGAGAACAACAATACAATAGGGAGTCAAATCGTGATTGAAGAAGCGTTATCTTTGAGAAGAGATTTGATGCTGGCTTGGTAAGAGTGGGGAGTTTACGGTAGGAGTTTGCTCATCAGGAATGATTTAGCTTCCTTTTTGAAGAGGTATGTTGAAGTGATTTTTCTGATGATTGGCGGAAGCGAGTTCCAGATTCTTGGCGCCGCTCCAGAGAAAGCTCAGTTGGAGGTTTTTTTCTTTATGAACCTGGCGGGTTTCAGGAGTAGGTGATCAGTGCTCCTGGAATGTCTGTTTCCCACAGATAAAGTACGTTTTTGGGCTAGGAACTGCGGGGTATTGTGGTGTAACGCCTTATGGGTAATACATGCAATCTTTAAGTGAATGCAGGATTCATAAGGGAGCCAGTTGAGTGCCTTCAGGTGTGGCGAAATGTGATTGAATTTCCTTGATCCAGAGATGAGTCTAGCTGTGGCGTTGAGACAGGCTTTTAACGGTGCGGTAGAGGTTTTTGGAAGGCCAGCGAGGGTGGAACAGCCATACTCCAGCCTTGAGATGACTAAGGCCTGAATTGCCGTAGTGAGGTCGGGGATTTCGATAAAAGGCTTCATTTTTCTTAGATAGTTGAGGTGAAAGCAGGCATTTTTAGCCATCAAGTTGATGTGAGCTTGCATGTTAAGATTCTTAACCAGAGTTGACCCCAAGTGATAGTGTGGAGTCCACCAACGTTGGGGAGCAATTCAAGGCAGTGATCAATTTGGTCCATTCCTTAATTTCGTGTGAATTAATTGGGGGGGGGAGATTTAGAGAAATTCCGTTTTTTGTGCATTTAACTTGAGGAACCTCCTGAGGCACAGCCGGGAGTAGGAATATCTGGCATTTTTACCTTGTAATACTGTGTTTTCATTCTTGTGATATCGTGTTTTTAAAAACCAAGACTCACCGCCACTTAGGTCTCTTGAGCACAGACAACCCTGCACAGCGGATTGAGCGCTGTCGCGGGCGGGTGTATTCTCGGCCGGACGCCATTGCCGGAATCGCGGGACACGCCCACTTGTGCTGACCACGCCCCCTCATCAGCTACAAAACGCGCGCTGACTGCAAGCGCGGCGCTTATAGTTTGGAACCTCCTGAGGCACAGCCGGGAGTAGGAATATCTGGCATTTTTACCTTGTAATACTGTGTTTTCATTCTTGTGATATCGTGTTTTCAAAAACCAAGACTCACCGCCACTTAGGTCTCTTGAGCACAGACATCTCTGCACAGTGGATTAAGCGCTTTCGCGGGCGGGTGTATTCTCGGCCGGACGCCATTGCCGGAATCGCGGGACACGCCCACTTGTGCTGACCACGCCCCCTCATCAGCTACAAAAAGCGCGCTGACTGCAAGCGCGGCGCTTATAGTTTGGAACCTCCTGAGGCACAGCTGGGAGTAGGAATATCTGGCATTTTTACCTTGTAATACTGTGTTTTCATTCTTGTGATATCGTGTTTTTAAAAACCAAGACTCACCGCCACTTAGGTCTCTTGAGCACAGACATCCCTGCACAGCGGATTGAGCGCTGTCGCGGGCGGGTGTATTCTCGGCCGGAGGCCATTGCCGGACTCGCGGGACACGCCCACTTGTGTTGACCACGCCCCCTCATCAGCTACAAAACGCGCGCTGACTGCAAGCGCGGCGCTTATAGTTTGGAACCTCCCGAAGCACAGCCGGGAGTAGGAATATCTGGCATTTTTACCTTGTAATACTGTCTTTTCAATCTTGTGATATCGTGTTTTTAAAAACCAAGACTCACCGCCACTTAGGTCTCTTGAGCACAGACATCCCTGCACAGCGGATTGAGCGCTGTCGCGGGCGGGTGTATTCTCGGCCGGACGCCATTGCCGGAATCGTGGGACACGCCCACGTGTGCTGACCACGCCCCCTCATCAGCTACAAAACGCGCGCTGACTGCAAGCGCGGCGCTTATAGTTTGGAACCTCCTGAGGCACAGCCGGGTGTAGGAATATCTGGCATTTTTACCTTGTAATACTGTGTTTTCATTCTTGTGATAACGTGTTTTTAAAAACCAAGACTCACCGCCACTTAGGTCTCTTGAGCACAGACATCCCTGCACAGCGGATTGAGCGCTGTCGCAGGCGGGTGTATTCTTGGCCGGATGCCATTGCCGGAATCGCGGGACACGCCCACTTGTGCTGACCACGCCCCCTCATCAGCTACAAAACGCGCGCTGACTGCCAACGCGGCGCTTATAGTTTGGAACCTCCTGAGGCACAGCCGGGAGTAGGAATATCTGGCATTTTTACCTTGTAATACGGCGTTTTCATTCTTGTGATATCGTGTTTTTAAAAACCAAGACTCACCGCCACTTAGGTCTCTTGAGCACAGACATCCCTGCACAGCGGATTGAGCGCTGTCGCGGGCGGGTGTATTCTCGGCCGAACGCCATTGCCTGAATCGTGGGACACGCCCACTTGTGCTGACCACGCCCCCTCATCAGCTACAAAACGCGCGCTGACTGCAAGCGCGGCGCTTATAGTTTGGAACCTCCTGAGGCACAGCCGGGAGTAGGAATATCTGGCATTTTTACCTTGTAATACTGTGTTTTCATTCTTGTGATATCGTGTTTTTAAAAACCAAGACTCACCGCCACTTAGGTCTCTTGAGCACAGACATCCCTGCACAGCGGATTGAGCGCTGTCGCGGGCAGGTGTATTCTCGGCCGGACGCCATTGCCGAAATCACGGGACACGCCCACTTGTGCTGACCATGCCCCCTCATCAGCTACAAAACGCGCGCTGACTGCAAGCGCGGCGCTTATAGTTTGGAACCTCCTGAGGCACAGCCGGGTGTAGGAATATCTGGCATTTTTACCTTGTAATACTGTGTTTTCATTCTTGTGATAACGTGTTTTTAAAAACCAAGACTCACCGCCACTTAGGTCTCTTGAGCACAGACATCCCTGCAGAGCGGATTGAGCGCTGTCGCGGGCGGGTGTATTCTCGGCCGGATGCCATTGCCGGAATCGCGGGACATGCCCACTTGTGCTGACCACACCCCCTCACCAGCTACAAAACGCGCGCTGACTGCAAGCGCGGCGCTTATAGTTTGGAACCTCCCGAGGCACAGCCGGGAGTAGGAATATCTGGCATTTTTACCTTGTAATACGGCGTTTTCATTCTTGTGATATCGTGTTTTTAAAAACCAAGACTCACCGCCACTTAGGTCTCTTGAGCACAGACATCCCTGCACAGCGGATTGAGCGCTGTCGCGGGCGGGTGTATTCTCGGCCGGACGCCATTGCCTGAATCACAGGACACGCCCACTTGTGCTGACCACGCCCCCTCATCAGCTACAAAACGCGCGCTGACTGCAAGCGCGGCGCTTATAGTTTGGAACCTCCTGAGGCACAACCGGGAGTAGGAATATCTGGCATTTTTACCTTGTAATACTGTTTCATTCTTGTGATATCGTGTTTTTAAAAACCAAGACTCACCGCCACTTAGGTCTCTTGAGCACAGACATCCCTGCACAGCGGTTTGAGCGCTGTCGCGGTTCGGATGTATTCTCGACCGGACGCCATTGCCGGAATTGCGGGACACACCCCCTTGTGCTGACCACGCCCCCTCTTTCACTTCTACCCCATTCCCATAAAGGATGTGCTTTCACCGGGAGCGCAGCGGACGAGCGCAGTGGGCGCGACGATTGCGCGCCGAAGGCGCGCTTAAGGCAAGCTCGTCTGCGCTAGTCCGGGCCTAGGGCTACCCCCCTTGCCCGACCTACTCCGGATACTGAGGCCCATAGATATAGTAGGGAAGCATTGATGATGCTGGATCCACTGGCTGGCAGAGCAACCTGCCCACGCCTAGCCCCCAATATAACATCTAAGGACAAGGATCCTTGCCCAAACTGCTTAATGTGCTTGCCGCATATTAACCCCTCCCACTTGAATCACTACTTAAAACTCATCAGACCTCAGGAAACAGGCATATCCCGCTAAAGGACGCAGAACATGGACACACACCTAAGGGAGAATTAATAAGTGGGTTATTAAATGTTAGATCCCTCCCAAAACATGCCACCGAAATACAGCTTCTGATCGAATCCAAAAACTTGGATATTCTGTTTCTGACCGAAACATGGACGGTGGCTGGGCTAGAGTCAGAGCTGGGGCCGGCGTGTCCGGTAGGATACAAGATTATTCATAAACCCAGGATCGTGGGACGAGGGGGAGGAACAGGAATCATTTTCAGGGAAGACTAAAATATTGTAACGCTGGATATTGATATGATCACATGTGCTGAAATTCTCGGGATTTCGATCAGACATGACTCAGGCCATTGCCTTATGGGCCTAATCTGCTATAGGACACCGGGGCATATCAACGCAACAGCACAAACTGATCACTGTCATTAATAACCTGTCAATCTCACATAGCAGACTGCTGGTACTGGGAGACTTTAACTTGTGGACTAACGGCCAACTTGACACAGCCTTTCATAATATCACACAATCCTGTACCAATTTAGGATTAAAACAGTGGATAACTACCCCCACACATAAGGAAGGATACGTGTTGGATTTAATATTTGCTGCAGAGGATCCTATTACCATGGGAACAACACTACCTGTAGGGTGGTCGGACCACCATCTCCTACTATTTAACATCCATACTTTGGTTAACTCAGGACCAGCAATCAAACAGACCAGGACCTTCATTAGCCGCGACTGGAAGGGTCTGCTAAAAAGGAAAGAGAAAGGGAAGTCTGACCTCCTTCAAGTGGGGGACTCGTTCAATCTAGGAAACGATATTACCACGAATTATCACCTACTATGCAATGAGATAACTAGGAAACTGGATTATATTGCACCGTTGAAGGCAATCAGAAAAAGAGGAAACCCTTCCGCGCCCTGGTACTCGGATACACTGAAAAAGCTGAAAAACGCCTGTAAAAAGGCGGAGAGGCATTGGAGGAAAAATTACTCAGAGCAGGAGAGACTGCTCTGGAGGCAGACAATTGTGCAATACAAAAAAGAGATCACCATAGCCAAAGCAAACTATTATGCAGACCTAATTTTAAATAGCTCCAACAAATCACGTGACATCTTTAGGATAGTTAAAGAGCTGTCCCATCCTGAATGTGCTAATAGCCAAATCAAGCCCTCACAGGAAGTATGTGACGGTCTGGCGTCCTTTTTCCAGGAAAAAATTACTAAGATCATTAAGGGCATGAAGGATGCCCCCCCCCTCTAGCGCAGTATAACAGTAACACCGAGAATGGGGAGAAGAACGAGGGAAATATAAGACACCCCACACCAAAGGCTATCTTGGAGAATTTCGAGACTCCGACAGAACAAGAATTCGAACAAACAGCCCTTAACATAACATCGGGATCCCCTTTGGACCCTCTACCTCACAAAATAGTAAAGGAGTTCGGGGACAAACTCTTTCCAGTACTTCGACAACTGTGTAATTAATCTCTTAACACAGGTATGGTACCAAAAGATTGGAAATTGGCAGTTGTCACCCCCCTATTGAAGAAATCAAACTTGGACCCCAACTGCCATAAAAACTACCGACCTATATCGCTCCTGCCATACCCAATTAAGATCATGGAGCGGCTGGTCAGCAGATCATTGTCCCTCTTTCTGGAAACTAACAACATCCTTGAAGAGGAGCAATTCGGTTTCAGACCAGCTCATGGAACCGAGTCAGCTTTACTGACGGTTCTGGACGACCTGCGAATGAGGGCGGACAGGGGAGAATCAGCAATCTTAATTTTGCTGGACCTGTCCGCCGCATTCGATACGGTGAGCCATGATATTCTGCTGACAAGGCTGAAGAGCATTTAAGTTGGGGGAGTTGCGCTCGACTGGTTCCGCTCCTATTTGACGGACAGGTGGCAGGCAGTAGCACTAACTCCATACTAGTCGGAGTTTGCCACAGTTCCACATGGGGTCCCACAGGGGTCTGCAATTAGTCCGATACTTTTTAATGTGTACATGCAACACCTGATGGGCATCATCAAGGCTCACGGCATTAGCGTGATCAACTATGCGGATGACACGCAGCTGATGATCTCTCTTGATGGTGCCCATGCAGACTCACTCGAGACCTTCCACACTTGCATGATGGAAATGGCATCCTGGTTGAATAAGAACTCACTACAGTTCAATAGTGAAAAAACCGAAATAATGCACTGCAAAGTAGGTAGAATCACTAGAAGCCTGCCCGCTGACATTTGGCCTCTGGAGCCAGGGGAGCCACTAACCCCAGTGAAATCAGTGAGGAACCTAGGAGTCAGTTTCAATGAAAGTTTGAGTTTAGAGACCAATGTCAATAAGCAGGTGAGCAGCTGCTTCGCTTTAATGCGAGGACTTCGAAAGCTGCTCCCCCTTCTACCAGTACAGGTTAGAGCCACCATAGTGAGGAGCACCATTCTCAGCCGCCTGGATTATTGTAATGCTCTGTTACTGGAATCACCTGCTTACCTGATTTCCAGACTTCAGAGCATCCAGGCGGCAGCAGCTAAAATGGCACTTTCCCGAGGGCGAAGATCCTCCACTACTCTTGCACTGGCGAAATTACACTGGCTGCCTGTACACCAGAGAATCCTCTTCAAATCCCTATGCACCGTCTTCAAGGCAGTGCATGTGATGGGTCCCCTACCACTACAAAACAAATTCAAGTGGTATGAACCCTCTCGGACTCTTCGATCCTCCTCCACTAACCTCATCAGTATACCCAGGATCAGGAAAGCCACTTATGGTGGCAGAGCCTTCAGTATAGCGGCAGCCCGTCTGTGGAATAGATTGCCTATTGCCATCAGGAAAACAGATGAACTGATGGCCTTTAGAAAAAAAGTAAAAACATGGCTTTTTCCTAAAATTTAACTGCCCAGAAACAAAGGACCACCCTTCTACTCAGGATACACAGCGTTTCAACTATATTCATGCAGCGCCAGGATGCCCGTAGGGTTGCAGAGCGCTTTATAAATACTATATATAAATAAATAAATAGAGTTGTTTGTTAGCCAGTGTACGTTTTTTTCCAGAGCTAGATTCATTAGCTTTATCTCTTCAATAGAGGTGATTTTGATGTAAAGTTGTGTGTCGTCCGCGTACATGTGGTATGAGATGCTTGCCTGCTGTAGTAGTTCCATGAGTGGTTCAACATATAAATTGAATAGAGTGGGAGACAAGGGGGAGCCTTGGGGAACTCCTAGTAGGTTAGGCGAGGATGGGAAAAGGATCTTGTTGGTCAAGAATGATTGTGTTCTATTTTCCAGAAAGGATTTGAACCATAGAAGTACTGTGCCAGAGAAGCCCATCCTGTCTTCTAGACTTCGTAGTAGTTTGTCGTGGTTGACCGTATCGAAGGCTGAAGAGAGGTCAAGCAAGATTAGTAAACATTTTTCATTGCAGTCAAGAGATGAGAGGGCGTCGTCTATTATATGTAGGATTGTTGTTTCAGTGCTATGGCCAGGTCTGAAGCCAGATTGGTGTATGTTCAGTAAGTTGAAATGTGTGATGTGAGAGTTCAGTTGTTGTTGAACACAATTTTCCAGGACCTTGGCAAGCATAGGGATGTTGGTTATTGGTCGGAAGTTGTTGGGGTCGGAGTTGCTAGCTGTCGTTTTTTGTAGGATAGGAGTAACTTGACCAGATTTTAGGCAGTCAGGGATGTGACCTTGTGAGAGCGAGGCATTTATGATTTTGGTCAATAGAGGTGCTATGCTACGATAGACATGGGGTAAGCACTTTGCTGGGGCAGGGTTGTTGAAGTGGTTGTTGAGTTTAGTAGTTGTCAGAATTTTGATGATATCATCGACATCATAAGATTTGAAATTGGACCAGTCAGAGTTGTTTTTGGGTAGAGATCGCTTGTTTAGTACCAAGTTGTTAGTATGATTGATCATGGGGTGGGTAGGTTGGTCGCAGCCATTTTGTGTTAAAGTTGGAGGGAATTTGTTTTTGCCGTGAAGAATGAGGATAATTCATCAGTACTTAACTGTGAGGTTGATGTTAAGAGTGAAGTTTTGGCTAGTTTGTCCGATTGTTGCTTCAGAATTTCGAAGAGCTTTTTAGGCCTATTTTTAGCATTATCTTGTTCTGATTTGAAGAAGTCTTTTTTTGATCTTAGAATATTTTTTTTTGTAAGATGTTCTTGCTTTTCGAAGTAGTTTCAACTGGGGGGGAGGGGTGAAGCCTCCATTTCTGTTCCGTTGATCTGAGTTTGTGTCTCTCCTCATTCAAGGCTTCACTAAACCGTGGGTTTTTATCCTTGTGAGGTATTTTTTTGAGTTTTGGCGGTGCAGCTTGGTCGCAGATTTTGGTCATCGTGGAGTTATAATGATCCGTGAGGGCAATGACGTCACCTACGTTGTTGGGGGGGATAAGAGCCTGTTCACATTGTGAGGCTAGCTTGATCCAGTTGATATTCTTAGTGTCTCTTATTCATTGTTTAGGTTTAATTTGTTGAGGGAGGATTTTCTTGTTCCAAGAGGGGATTTGGAATGCGATAATGTGATGGTCTGACCAGTCACAGGGGGTAATCGAGATCGATTCAATAGTATTTGTTTTGGAGATGAGCCAGTCTAGCGTGGCACCTTTTAAGTGAGTGGGCTCTGAGATAGCTTGAACCATGGAGTGGTCGGCAAGGAAGGTTTTAAGGGCATTGACCTGCTTGTCCAGTTTGTTCTCCCAGTGGAGATTGAAGTTGCCCAGGAAGATGTCATTCGAGTGGGGGGATGCGCTCGCCGTGATGATTTTCTTAAGTTGTTCTGTGAAATTTATGTTTTGCCCCGGAGGATGGTAAAATATATGTAATTTGAGGGGGTGGTTACTGGGTGAGTTCACAGAGATCCCGAGGTATTCACAGAAGTCTAGGGGTTCCGCGTGAGATTTTGAGACGGTGAGGCTAGAGCGATGAATGCAGGCTAAGCCTCCACCCATTTTTTGAGGTCTGTCTAGTCTAATGATTGTTGAAGTCAGGTGGGGACCAGATGGTCAAGGCATGGAGAGGATGATTCCTTAAGCCATGTTTCTGTGAGGATAATTATGTCCATATTCGAGTTAAGGATGGGGTCAGCAATGTCAGAGGCTTGTTTAGGGGCTGAGCGGCAATTTAGTAGGAGGCAGGAAAACTGGTTTGTGGGATTCTTTGGACTAGGCTCCTGGTTATCTTGGATAGGGGTTATAAAGTGAAGATTATTCCGATTTATTCCTCTCTGTATAGGCTGTGAGGTTCTGCTAGGGTTGATGGAAATAGGGTGGATAGCGAATTCCTCTTTATCTGGGTTATAGTCGGAAGGAGATTCGTATAGTCGTAACAGAGAAAGCAGTTCCTGGTCCATAATAGAGTTGGAGAGATTGTGCATGCGTAACAATCGATTGTCTAGAGGCAGGGGGGTAGTTTTTGCCACGTTGTCGGCTGTTTTTAGCGAGTTTTGGAGATATTTAAGTGTAGTAAGCGCTTTTTCTGCAAGTTTTAGGATGGAATTGATTTCAAGGACAACCTTTTGAACGTTTCTAGATGTGTGGTCAAAGGTCTTGAGACAATCTTGTTCCATCTGTGGATGATGTGAGGGGGCAAAACTTGGGGGGACAAGGGAGTATAATTAAGGTTCTATCTCATGGAATTTCTAGATGATGGTGATACTGGGGTGCGAACTGGAGGGGTCACGTTGTTTATCTTACTTTCACTGAGAGTGGGTACATGGTTGGGTTGAGTTTCTTCCGGGGATAGACGAGAGGCCTGGGTAGACGAGGTAGTAGTAGGATCCCCAAGAGTGTTGTGTGGAAGTGACAATGATAGCGGTGTAGTGTGTGTTGAGGAGGGAGAGTTGTTACCTATTTCCTCGCATCTAGGTGACGGGTGTAGTCGGTTTTCAGTTAAGGCGGAAAGGGCTGTGGGGGTGGTAATAGGGTCTCTAGACGAGCAGTAAGATGTTAGGGCTGAAGAAGGTGTCTGTACAGTACCTGAAGAATTGCTTCTATCGCCACATAGGAGTGATTGGGGGTGATGATCTATCGGAATAGGTGGAGTGGTGTTGAGTTCCTGAGCAGTATTAATTTCGGTTACTGGAGTTGTCCGAGCAGTAATTGGAAAGGAAGGAGAGTTGGCGTTGTCTCTTTCCACGGAGCTAAGTGAAGCAAAGGGTTGAGGGGAGATGCTGCATGAGGTAGCGGAGGGTGTCAAGGCAATGTGTGCATAGGCCGGAGCATTAGTAATGTCTTTATCTTCAAGTCTGGGTGAGGGGGGTGGGTTATGATCTTCAGTGGAGGGGGGGTGGGGGGTTAGTGAGGACCTGAGAAGGAGAGAATGTATTGAGGGTGTGTGTTTTTAATGTGACAAAGTATTTGTCATAAAGTTCTAGGTCCTTATTAGCTGCTTGAATGAGGACCGTGCCATTTTTGTAGGATGTTATATTCAAAATATATATATATAAATTTAAAATATAAATCGTATTGACAGCAGTACTTAAATACTAGAATTAATTTTGCTACGAGTCCACAAACACGATTTTAAAAACAGGGCAACATTTTTGGCTACATATTGAGATTCTAGCAGCTGTAGCGCCAGAAATGTCGGGCGACAGGACCTCAACCCCATTTGTCGCAGGAGTGGGATAATCCAACGCTTGCGCGCTTGTTTATAGTAACGACAGAACAAGATAACATGTATAGTCGATTGGGTGGAGTCATGATCGCATGGGCATTTGCTTAGTTCATGGGACCAATCGGACACAGTTGGAAAAGTGACGAGACGGAAAAGTAAATTAAAGCGAAACCTGGTCAGTAAGTACTTTTCATAATTTGATAAATAAAAAGTAAGGTAGGGCTGTATACCAACAGAAACTTGAACCATCAACACTTGCGCGTTAGTTTTCTTTGTTACTTCAGACAAAAGGCGCAAGTCCCTTAGGTGGTTAAGACATAGATTTTTCAAAGACTTTCTAGTAATGTCTACCATTGTTAAGGGCTCAGTAAAATATTGTGGGCAATTCAGGTCCTGGAAAAAGTTAAAAACGTAGAGTAGCCATGGAATCTTCTTCCAACGAGCCAAGTTTAAACAGTCAGCGATCAAAGTGCGTGTTAGGTGGCATTGTGGCTTCTTCCAGATACGGTGCCAAAGGAGAATTGGTTGGCATTTGATATCATCAGAAAGATAATCCATACCAAGCTCAATGTGGCAACCATAATTTGGAGCGCTACTTGGGAGTGCCAATGTCATGTATTCCTATAGGTTCTGAATCAACCCCCCTATTCCTGACCCTATTCTGGTTAAACTAACTATCAAGTTAACTAACAGTCAGCCCATGAGGCATGAAAACCCCCATGATGCAGATACCGTTATCTGACGCAGTCACACTACGGCACAGGAACGTGTTATCTGATTAGGTCATAACGCTTGAGATCTAATTAGACAAGCGACATTCCTCCAGCCCCTGATAAGGCATACGACGTTCTCATAACAAATCAAACCTATGACAACCTGGAAAATCCGTGCGGCCATTGTTTTGATTTCACAGAGAACTTTAGTAAAGAATGTGCTAACGAGCAAGTCGTATGACATCTTTATTGACTTATCTATGTCCATCCTTACGTCAATCTCGGCACCTTTAAGGTATAAATATTGCCGATCTTGCCCTATGCAAACACACGCGTGGTGACAAGACGGAGCAGCCATACTTGCCGAAGCCGAGAGCAGAAGCAGACCCCGCTGGCGCAGCCCCGCCTTCCTGACGCGCTGAGAGACGCGCTGCTATCTCAAGCCGAGAGACCCAGCACCGGCGCTTCTGGGCAGCCCTCGCAGGCAGCCTGGAATATCGAGAGCAGAGAAAGAGATACCATTCCTCATTCATCCTAACTTCCAGATACAGAACTGAATAACCCCTCGCAGAGAATTCTTTAGTTATTCACTTGGCAAAAACAAACTTAACTTAAACTGTAACTTTCTATTCCCGCCCACGCATTAGACTTAGGTCAGGTACACGGGGTAGGCGTATTTAGAAACACCAGTTGAGTACGTTTAGTCAAATGTATATGTGTATGTAAATATATTTTAATCATTTTAAACATCATATGGCTCAGAAACCATATCAATGTTTTTACAGTATTATTTTATACTATTGCTTTTAATGTATGCACTTTACTTAACTATAAGTATTGCAATAATATCGATCCATTTCTCTTGTACGAGAAAAGAGACTGATCAATAAATAACACCTTTTTATTGAACACGCCCGTCTCTTCCTTTTCTCTACAATCTGATGAGACTAAGAATGCACGTACTGACTGAGTAAAATAATTGCCTTATGATCACACGACTCTCGAGATTGACTCTTGATTAGGGGAGAGCAAAGTTGTCATGTTCTATGGTTGTCAGAAACTAAATCCCTTCTTGTCTAATCAGGGAAGTTAATTCCTCCTTGAACATTCGAGAAAGTTTCTAGCGAACTCTGAGCTACGCTGGCAAACCCAAAACTTAAGTCTAGTATCGACAGTAGTAGACCTAGTTAACGTCTGGCCTAGGCCTTTACTGCTGTAGGTACTATTCCAATGCGCAGAGCCTATTGGGAAAATAGGAGCTACACTACATGGCGCCCAACGCGTTTGGAAAGGGCGATAAAACTAACGTAAGACATTTAGAGTAACTCAGTCGTGCTTTCTCACTCAGACCCCTTTTCCCAAATACTCCAAAGACGTCTGGAGTGGGTGAAAGGTAATATCCTCCAAAACCTCGCAGGAGGGAACTCCTATGTATGGTTCTTGGTATAGTCAACGTTGAAGGATAAACAGTTCCAAAATATTGTGCATCTAATCTTTGGTTCCATAAGAAACCTGATCGGCAAACATAAAGACATAAGCTTCCTGTCGGTAAAATGGCAGAGAGTGATGATGAAAGAGAGGCAGTTAGATTAGCAACTGAACTCGCAGATGCTGATGCTACCATGCAAGCAGCAGACGCGGATATAATACTCATTCCGGTCATCAAAAGGAGATCTATAACCCTGAAACTTATAGAAAATGGACTGACACCTAGAGGTGGTACAGTCATATTCGTAATTGAGGCACACGAATATCGGCAGACAGAGGTATACTATTCATGGATACATTTTCCAGCAGCAAATGCTGTAACAAAGTACTTCCACTATTACAAAATAGAGGAACCTCCTGAAATGTACACTCCTTTCGAGGAGGTGGAAGTACCACTTAAATTTCAAGAGCATTTGCTCTTATTTAATGGTGCCCTAAAACACAATAATCACATTACAAGGCTCGGTCCTTTAGGTAGACTAGGAGCAACGTGGCCGGTCTTAGCCGGATACACACCACACCCAGACATCGAAGGGATGTCTACAGGAGAGCTGTTAATACAGCTAAAACAATTACTAAAAATTCACAGACAATTAGTTCAGTATGTAATGCGGACTTCAACAATTCAGCCAGCGATTAAACTTCCACAGCTGACCCCTCACCAGGGGAACACAAATAAAATCACACCACAGAACATCCAATCCTGCCTAGGAAAAGTTCCGGCTAAACGGGAACAGATACCATTCTGGTTGGCACAGAAAATCACCCAAATAGAGGCGGTGTTTCCTGACACCACCCCGCTAGAAAAACACAGGATTCTGACTATATGTCTCCCAATGGGAATCGCACCACACATAGAGGACTGTGACACTTGGGGTACAGTCTTTGCTTCCATCTACACAAAAACGCACGGTGTCCCAGCCATTTCGGTGATACCAGATGTGCTAAAACAAATTCAAGATGAATACGGTCCAGAACCTGCTTTAACTCTTGGTATGAAATTACTGAAAGACTTCAAGCAGGTCTCGGCTATATTATTAGCCAACATAAAAGGTGAAGCAGCAAACGTGGCGATCCGCCAGAGGTTAAAAGAGACAGATATAGCAGACCAACCAGCTGAAATTGCCAGAATCATAGAAAAATCTTATGAGGAACTAGGTAGAGATAGTTTAGGTGGAATACCAGTAAAACCGCAACTGACTGAAAGTCCAGAAAAAATATTTTTTAATAATAATTCACCAAAAAAGAACTGGGATGGAAACAAATAATCCAATCCTAAAGAAAAGAAATTCCAGTCCAGAGGAAGGTCTCCAAGGCGAAGAGAGAAATCTCCAAACCGAAGACAGAGGTCACCGCAGAGTGACCCCTCTGGGAATAGATATAACCTTAGAAATAGGGATAATATTAAAAAACCTGATAGATATCAAGACATTGATACACGTCCCTCTCAATCTTTTCAGAATTCCTCGCAGAAATCGGAAAGAAGAGGACGATCAGAACAAAGAGAAGAGCACGCCAAGTCCAAAGACAAGGAACCTGCTCAACTAAAAAATAAATTACAATTTCCAAAAAAGAAGGTAGCCAGTATCAAGGTAGTTAACAATGCCGAGAATACTGAGGACACAACTGAAAAACGGAGAGTGGGCTCAGACAATGCTAGACAGCGCAGCAGAGGTGAGCATAGCTCGCAAAGTCCTTATGAATCATCTGGAGACAGTGGACACGAATGAATATCTTCAAGTGGAAACTGCAGACACCAGAGTTAGCAAACCCCACAAGATATACGAGATAACATTACGTATAGAGGGAGATAAGACTAGGAAAATAAGGGGACTATTTTGGGATAATCTCTCCAAGGGCTATGATATCCTTCTAGCTGAAAAAGACTGGCCACCAGAGTTTGTCAGGGAGTGCCCTCATGGCGAAGAAGTAATTATGCCTGCCTTCTCGAATCAAATCCCGATTCATAAAAAATACACACTTGCTAGAAAGTGGGCAGTGGCCTTAGCACCTGCTTTATATAAAAATCATGTAGGATGGGATGAGGATTCTCCTCCTCACAAAATCCAGTTAAAATCATAACCTACTGCACAAAGGCAGTACCCAATTAAGCAAGAAGCTAAAAAACAGGTAAATGAAATACTAGATCAGCTAGAATACCAGGGGGTGATTGAAACTTGCACCTCACAAATGAACAATCCTTTGTTTCCGGTCTCCAAACCAGACAACTCATATCGTCTAGTTTTGGATTACCGACACCTTAACACATGTTGCAAAACTTTTGCAGTGCAAAACTCACACAGTGCTGCACTAATGAATAACATAGTGCGCAAAAAATACAAAACAAACTTGGACATCTCCAATGGATTCTTTTGTCAAAATATAGCACCAGAGAGCAGATATTTAACTGCATTCTCAGTAAATGGCACTCAAAAACAATTCCGTCGGTTAGCCCAGGGGTACAAGAACAGCCCGGGGGTATTCTCAGCGAGAGTAACAGAATTACTACAACTATATGATGATGAAGCATTATCTTATGTCGATGACATTTACTTAACAGATGATGACTTGGATACTCACTTGAAAAGAGTGAACACCATAATACTTGGGTTCGCTGCAGAGGGTTACAAATTCAACTTTAAAAAGTCCAGAATTGCCCATCTGAAAATCCAGTACGTAGGATATGAATTATCAAGTATAGCCTGGTTGACAATCTTCTAAGAATTAAAAAATCTAAAATATGAAAAGACGTATCCTCTGCCAATCGACATTCTGCCTCTACGACATTACGCCTGTGTAATCTATGCAGACGGACATGCTCAACCCTCCGTTTGGGGAGAACAAGCATACAACCCCACATGTGAGATTACAAAAGAAGTGTGGCGCGGAGGTATATTAAAACCTCTATTAACAAAATCACACTCAGTAGAAACTAATTCAGAACAACAAACTGAAATAATCGCATTGAAAATGGCGCTAGATAATGCGGATCGCGAATTCCCGACACTTATAGTGTCAGATTCATATTACTGCGTCAAATCATATAACAGCGATTTGCAGACATGGATTCAAAACGGTTACAAAGATGACACAGATGCACCAATAAAGCAGAAACTGCTCTGGGAACAAATAGCTCTTTTACAAAAAGAACTACCTAAGACTCACGTGACTCACTCACTGAGTCATCAGCGTGATGGCGTTCACGTTGTAGGGAATTCATTGGCTGAAACAGCCGCAGCGGCAGCCACTAAATCGGCTCCCGTAGTTCGAAAAAAGCGTACATTAAAATACATTGACGGTGAAACATTGCTGGCGGTGAAAACGTCATCAAAAGGCGACTGCTCAGCGTTACCGATCAACTATCCACTCAATTATACATACATAATCGAGGCAAACTCCGTCCCTTTTGCTCGAATCCCTGGAGTGGGGGATAGAGTGATTCCAAACATGGACAGGAGAAGCTTGTTAATCGCAGACGCACATATGGGTGAGGGTCTTGGACACCTCAAACTAAAAGATTCTCTGGAAGATTTACAATCACGGTACTGGTGGCCAGGCATGAGCCTACATCATACCATGTTTGTAAAAAACTGCCCAAACTGCAACAGAAATCGCAGTGGGGAGAGAAAAAATATAATACGGTGGAATCTGACTGCAGATAACATCACCAGTAAAAAGAATGGCTTGCAATTAACATATACAGGCTAGTTTCCACTTATAATGTAGATCACCAGCACTCGGCTGACGTCCGGACTGTTATACAAAGATTTGCGAGTCTAAATGGCATATACGCTAAGAGCATGCTACGTTCGACCATTGTTTTCACTCAGGCACACCAGCCTGGGGGGGAAACATGGCCAAATGAGCACAGTCCAGCGGGAATCTTCTCACTTCCTTCCTGAGGGTACGGGATGGTGTAAAGAAAAAACCAAGGCAGAAAGCAATCTATAATAGAAAGGATATTAGGTTCGGGAGCTAGGGTGGGTCAAACATCTAATAAGTGTCCAACGTAGTCTAAATAACTTGCCAAGAAATTCTCTGAAGGGATTCAGTCCGTACGAATTATTATTTGGAACTAGAATGATTATCTCTGACCTCGACAGTCAGACTTCAGTGGTTAAAGAAAAAAGCTTTGATGTCAAAGACCGTTTGGCTATTTTGCAGGACTTAAACAAAACAAGAAAAGACCTGAGCAACATACAGTTGAAACAACAGCCAACGACCACTGAAGAATCACCACCTGTCCCAGCAAGACCTGTCTGGATTCCAAAAGTCGGGGATCTAGTCAGGGAGAAGATCGCGGTAAAGAAGGAATTTGGGCCTTCTTACAGAAAAGCAGTTCCTGTCTTGTCTGTCAACGGGACAAGATCAGTTGTACTACCGCCACTTGCTGGAAAAAAGGAGAACCGAGTTGTATCCATCGACCTGGTAAAACCACAACATGTGGCCGATAACAAACAGTAGGCCAAGTGGACTCCCAATAAGTAGCAGAACACCAAGGTTTGCTACCAGTACAGAGGTCCTAACAAAGAGGCTCATCACATTCGAAACGCCTACAGAAGAACAACAAGGACTATGCAACAATGCAATAGAACTAAGACCTCTGAAAACCCAAATAAAAACATTTAGCAGAGACACACCAATCTACAATGAAGTACCGAGTGACAATGCAAGAAACAAAAAACCTGAAGCAATTGGAACAATTGACAGAACTGCATCCGGGTACTTCATCAACTTCGATGATTCCTCTGAAGGCTTCAGTGAATCAAAGACACAGCCATCATCAAAATCCTTTAAAGACAAAGCTAAGGAACTTTTGAAACAACTGAAAGAAACATATCTGGTTTCTCCATGGATTGAATTTTGGGTGGGTTTTGGTGCATTTATCCTCATACTTTGGCTCATCATGGTATTTACTTTGGGACGCTTCATTGAGGGAAAATATGCTAAAATGGACACAGCAAGTCAGAACATCAACTTGATCCTCAAACCACACACATCTTCACACGTCGAGAAAAGAGAACTTTCTTCAGCCAACTTCACAGCCAATCCTATACCTGGTGGGGTAGCCTGGGACAACACTGACTATGAAATTTATGGTCCGGTCGAGATCCTGAAATATCCACACCAAATCAAGATCTCCTTGAGTGACTTTGCAAAACCAAACTCATTTGCTGATGATTGGGACTTCGAAAGCATTAATAACATGATGTCTGACTTAGTAATGTCTGCTAAATTTACAAAACATGATTATTTGCAAGGTTCTACAAATTATGATAGTATGTATTGCTATAACCACTATGGTAACCATTTTTTGCATAAATCTGCACAACCTAGAAATGTTTTAAATTATAATCAATGGGAACATTGTGCAACACCTCCAAAAGGGAGCTCAAGAACCGTTTATGACAAATATTCATATTTTTCAGGTTTTAACACAAGTAATGCTGAAGCATTCTATTTTAAATTGTCAAACAAGACAGGGATGAAAACCATGATAACCAACACAAAATTGATATATTCAGATTCATTCTTTGAAAAAATGAATACTTTTGGATTTGATTATTGGGACAAAAATGTTGATTTGAAAAGTGTTTGGGGTACAAAAGAATGGCAAGTACAGGGTTTAGAAGCTTTGTTTAGAGCCTGCATGATCCCAGAACAAATGATATTTTTAAATGACACTGTTCAACAAACCACCTGTCTTGGCTTAGCCAAAATCAAAGATTTAAATAAACCGTCTATTCCAAAGCCAACAATGTTTAGCAATAGCTCTGATACAGATGAAGAGATAGACGTAAACCATATATTATACCAAAACAGAACACATCCTGATTGGAAACAATGGTTGATCTGGCCCACAGATACAAATAACTGTCAAGACAGATTCCTGAATAAAACACAGGGTTTCAAAATGACCAGGCCAGACCCTAGATATCCCCAAAGACATCACCCAGGGATAATAACAACCTACAGTGTGGGCAAATTATGCCTTCAATGGCTACAAACTTCCACACTGCCTGAAATTAAGCAACACCTAACTTTACTTACTGATGGTGCTGACTTGCGTGATTTCATAATGGGACCACGCAAACAGCGTCAAAAGCGTTTCATAGCAGCCTCTGTATATGCAGCATACAATGAGGCCTGGAAGGTTACTCAAATTGAGACAGCAGAAAGAATACGGGAAATTGACCGCATTAATTTGGAAAAATCACTTTCTGTAGTGGACAATGGGTTAATGACTCTGTCCTCCAGAATTTTTTCATTGGACAGCATTGTGTCTTCAGCAATCGATATATTATCGCAAGACTTACTGTTATTACAACATGGTCAGTCACAATTGCGTTCTATTGTACAGCTTGGCTGGACGTTACAAAATCTGCGTTCAGGCTATGTGCCTTGGCGTTTAATCAACACAACGTCACTATTCCAAATCTTTAACCTTACTGATAGACAAATCGGTATGGCGCAAAAGGGTGCTGATTATACAATCTTGAGCATTGAAAAACTAGAAAGATTACCAATGACAATGTCAGAACGACCTGTCAATTAATGGATAATCCACGGAATCATAAATATTCCAATCTCAACCTTCAGGTTTCAATACTGCCAAAAATATATACAGGCTGGCATGTACGAGAAATTGGGAAAGGGGTACCTTAAAACAACTTGGAACCTGCCCTATTCACATGCATGTGTCAGTAATAAAGGACAGAAAGTGTTTCTTAGTGGCAACAATTGTGCTATGTCACTAAGCGGCACGCTTCTGTGTAACGGAATTAGTTTGCATGGAGCCTGTGAAGGGAATTCATACAACCTTTCATGTCACCAGCAAGGCGCACCTGCAACTGAAATAGAACCATTCTTTCAAAGACTCTATAATGGGAGTTACATTCTTATTGTAGACCGCAGATGTTGTAGTCTTATGCCCGGGACTCCTTATCTAGTCACTACGACAGCGAAGGTCAAGTGCTGTGGACGTTCTTTGTTCCCCAGCTCCTTTCCAGACAGGGAGGCGAGGGCATGGCCCAATTTGAAAATTACTTCTATTCGAATAGATACTTTAAGCAGAATGAAAACAGTGCTTCTTCAGACGCCTACAAGGCTCACGTCATCAAAAGAAACGTATGATCTACAAGTCGCAAGGACGACTGCAGAGATACATACATTATTATCAACTAATTCCCCCGTACATTTCGCGGAAATCCTGAGCGAAATCTTAAATATTTCTGATACCACTGGGGTCTCAAAGGTATTTAAGACAGTATTTTCGATGGCATTAACACCATTCAAAGCCATACTGGGTATTTTTCCAGATTTCGTCCATTCGATTTTTGGCGGACTTCCCCTGATCCTGGGACTAATTGCAGGAATCCTATTCTTAGTCCTTATTTTTCGTTATGGCAACCCATGTCACAGATCAAACTCTCGCGACAATGGAAGATACGATCCTAGCCATTGGATACCGGGACCGGATATCAAAAATCCTGGGACTCTCCCGGCTTAGAGACCTGAACATGACTTGGTTTCTATCATTTCGACCAATGTGGCAAAGGTGTGTTTTACCTGTACTAAGGTGTCTGCTATGCGGAGAAGAATGCGTGTTAGACACCTGTCTGACGCTACAATCGGATGCGCCAGTGGATGCAGATACACTGTTGGTTCCTACCAAGGTTCACGCTTTGTGCTGCCCTCAAAGGCTGCCAATCCTGATGACGGCATTCCTGGAATCTTCACCACTACGATTGAAGAGTAGTGAAGTTCAAGATGAAAGCAGCATCGAACAGGTACGACCTTCTGTCAGCAATGCGAATCAGAATGTCAATGCAGACAATCATGCGCACGAATGCATGGTTACCCCTATTTCCGACTTAGTGGAACTTTCCCATGAAGCTGTTGACAGTTTTTTCGAAAGCCTTAATGATATGATGTTCTCTCCAGAACAGAAATAGAGACTTTTGAGCAAGCTCGCACACGGCGTTCCCTGAATTCGGCCTTCAACTTTAAAAATAAAGTCACATGAACAATTTTTCCCACCAGTTCACGGACAACAATTTTTAGCAGCTCCAAATTATTTTTTACAAAATTTTCGGGACACTTATCTTCTGCTTAAAGTAAGAAACTATTCCTAGAGAACTAAGATTTCTATTTTTAGATACTTTATAAACTTTAGTTGCCCGCTGGGATGTTCACAAATATTTTATTATGTGATGAAATGGTCTCGGACTTCCTTTCTGTATAGCCATATTAAGAGCCATTTCATGTGTATTTCTCATATACCAAATAAGCAATAATGCATACAAATGCGTGTTTACTTTTGCATTTAATTCATAGCTTGAGTGCATACAATATATATGACTGCAATTTTTCAGTATATTTGAACATTTCAAAATGCATTTATGTATTTTGGGGTGGTAAGGTATACACTATACTCTATAGTATGTTGTACTATGTTATACTAGGCATAGATTAGTAGATATGACCATAGTTAGCGTGGAGTGGGTGTCATGTATTCCTATAGGTTCTGAATCAATCCCCCTATTCCTGACCCTATTCTGGTTAAACTAACTATCAAGTTAACTAACAGTCAGCCCATGAGGCAAGAAAAGCCCCCATGATGCAGATACCGTTATCTGACGCAGTCACACTACGGCACAGGAACGTGTTATCTGATTAGGTCATAACGCTTGAGATCTAATTAGACAAGCGACATTCCTCCAGCCCCTGATAAGGCATACGACGTTCTCATAACAAATCAAACCTATGACAACCTGGAAAATCCGTGCGGCCATTGTTTTGATTTCACAGAGAACTTTAGTAAAGAATGTGCTAACGAGCAAGTCGTATGACATCTTTATTGACGTATCTATGTCCATCCTTACGTCAATCTCGGCACCTTTAAGGTATAAATATTGCCGATCTTGCCCTATGCAAACACACGCGTGGTGACAAGACGGAGCAGCCATACTTGCCGAAGCCGAGAGCAGAAGCAGACCCCGCTGGCGCAGCCCCGCCTTCCTGACGCGCTGAGAGACGCGCTGCTATCTCAAGCCGAGAGACCCAGCACCGGCGCTTCTGGGCAGCCCTCGCAGGCAGCCTGGAATATCGAGAGCAGAGAAAGAGATACCATTCCTCATTCATCCTAACTTCCAGGTACAGAACTGAATAACCCCTCGCAGAGAATTCTTTAGTTATTCACTTGGCAAAAACAAACTTAACTTAAACTGTAACTTTCTATTCCCGCCCACGCATTAGACTTAGGTCAGGTACACGGGGTAGGCGTATTTAGAAACACCAGTTGAGTACGTTTAGTCAAATGTATATGTGTATGTAAATATATTTTAATCATTTTAAACATCATATGGCTCAGAAACCATATCAATGTTTTTACAGTATTATTTTATACTATTGCTTTTAATGTATGCACTTTACTTAACTATAAGTATTGCAATAATATCGATCCATTTCTCTTGTACGAGAAAAGAGACTGATCAATAAATAACACCTTTTTATTGAACACGCCCGTCTCTTCCTTTTCTCTACAATCTGATGAGACTAAGAATGCACGTACTGACTGAGTAAAATAATTGCCTTATGCTCACACGACTCTCGAGATTGACTCTTGATTAGGGGAGAGCAAAGTTGTCATGTTCTATGGTTGTCAGAAACTAAATCCCTTCTTGTCTAATCAGGGAAGTTAATTCCTCCTTGAACATTCGAGAAAGTTTCTAGCGAACTCTGAGCTACGCTGGCAAACCCAAAACTTAAGTCTAGTATCGACAGTAGTAGACCTAGTTAACGTCTGGCCTAGGCCTTTACTGCTGTAGGTACTATTCCAATGCGCAGAGCCTATTGGGAAAATAGGAGCTACACTACACCAAAAGATATTTTAAAAAGCCATTTTGGACTTTTTGTAAGTTATCGGTGGGTACATAGCCCCAGACTCCTGCGCCGTAGGTTGCTATGCTTTGACATTTAGCTTGATGGATTTTTAGCAATTCAGACGGGGCAGGTTTGCCCAACTTCCTAGAAAAGGAGACTAACGCCGAAGTCGCCCTCTGGTAGAGGAGCTTTCTACTTGCCAGCCCTCTCTTCCAGGAAAGTTGGTCATCGACCAGCACCCCCAAGTAAGGATACTCTCTAGCTCGTTCCAGCCTGGTTTGCTCGATGAAAAGAGGTTTTGGGTTCTTAATCATAGTTCCTGTGTACATTACGAAAGTTTTACTCATATTTACCTTCAGCCCTAAAGAAAGCATAAAATTACAGTATTTATCAAGCTGTTTTTGTAGCTGCACTAAGGTTCTGGCGAGGTTTACAGAATCGTCAGCGTAAAGTAATGCTGGGATGGGGCGATGGCTGATGGTAGGTAGGTCCTGGCATGGCAGTTTCCAGCCCGTTGGTATATAGGTTAAACAAAAAAGGAGCCAGGACACAACCCTGCCGTACGCCTCTGGTGACAGAAAATAGGGGTGTAAGTTCGCCACCAATCCCATACCTTACGCAGGCAGTGGCATCTGAATAAAGCTCACGCAGAAACTTGATAAGTGGAGGGTCCACACCCAAACCTTCTAAGATGGACCATAGCTTGGCGTGAATTACGCAGTCAAACGCCGCACTTAAGTCGGCGTAGACCAAGTACAAATTACCCCCCTTTGCTCCTACATACTTGCCTATTAAAAGGGTTAAATTTAGAGCCTGCTCCACAGTACCAAGCCCCTCCCGGAAACCATATTGTAGGTCAGTCATGATGTTATTCTCAGACGCCCAGTCCTGGAGACGTTCCAGGATCAGGCGTCCGGCGACCTTCCCCAGGGAATCCAGGAGGGAGATGGGCCTGTAGCAGGCTGGGTTGTTCCAGTCACCCTTTTTAAATATAGGGAGCAGTATGGAGGAGGACCAGGAGTCTAGTAGGCCGGTGTTTAAGGCTGCACCATCAGCTTATAGACGATGGGGGACCATAATTCTATATTGGTAACGAAGATGTCGAGAGGGACTCCATCGGGGCCGGGTGCCTTGCCAGTTTTAGAGACGGTTAAGGCATGAGTGACCTCACTTAGGCTAAAATGTAGATCTATTGGATAAACCTGTGTTCCATAAGGATCAGTATCCGTTGCAGCCTGCGCAGTACTAACTGAGGGGGAACCACTAAAGATCTTTGAAAAGTGGGATACCCACTCGTCGGCGGTCACTGCCACGTCCAAGTGCTGATGGGAGTTTGCATTAGCCAAAAAGGGAGATTTAACTACGAGCCAAAACTGGGAGCTATCCTTAGTACGGCAGCTCTCATGTAGTTGAGCCCATAGTTTTTTCTTGTGCTCCTTTTTACAGTTATTTAGGGCTATTTTGTACTCTAATCGGAGTTTAGCTATTTCCCTCTTGTCTCTAACAGAATTGTGAGTTGCTGTTTTTAGGGCGGATAGAGCTTTACGGCAGGCCGTGTTAAACCAGCCGGGAGAAGGGTAGTTGCTCGGCTTATGGTGACGGAATAATTCGGCCTGTATGATGGTTAAGATCTCTTTGAAACTAGACATAACCTGCGCGGGTGAAGACTCGTCCGCCAGGCAAATGTTTACCAAAGAGAGTGCCTTTGAAATGATTTTTGTAGAAGTTGTTATGGGGTCTATTTTAGACCATTTTACTGAAAAACCATTAGTTCTATCCATGGCCAAGCTGTTCTGGGTCAGTAAACTCTTTCTATTTATTGAGGCATCACCCGCGTCTATCCTAAGGGAGATGCTGTTCGGGAAGTGGTCACCAAAAAACTCTGAGCCTGTGTTAAATTTTAATAGATTGCCCTTTAAAGTATAGGAACATAAAATGAAATCTATAATAGTTGAAAAACCCCTACCATGAAATGTAGGTTTAAAATCTACAGGGGGGTCTACAAGTTCATTAGCATATATTAATTCCAGTAAGGTGAGACTATCGTTAATAGATTCACCTGGTTGAGAGTGCGAAAAATGTGTCAGGGGACATTCGTCTTCGTCCTGTAGGCCACAAGTGCCTTCTTATAGTTGGTACACAGTGGGACATTGAAGTCCCTCCCCCATATTACTTTAAGGGCGAGCGATGGTTGTTTAGATCGTTGCTCATTAATGATATGGGAAATATCTGACACAGTTTTCGCGCAATCTACGGGGGTTAAATTATTATAAAAATTAATAAAACAGTATGACGTACACCTGGTGAAGTTAACCGTTAAAATCTGATAATTGACAGTAGTGTGAAGAACTATAGTATTCATAACAACCAGATTATTTGAAATATACACTGCTAAACCTCCCTTGTGTCTACCATGAGTGGTAATACTTGCTGGGGAGTGAAAAGTTTTATAGCCTTGTATGTGTAATGCATCAGATGTCCAGGTTTCCTGGAGGCAAATTATGTGGTGGGTGTGAACAAAGGCCAACCATGGTTTAAGGGTAATCTTTGTTGAGAGGCCTGCTACATTCCAGAATAGTACAGATAACAAGGAGGTAGAAGAAATTGGAACATTGTCTGCTGATCTATCTGGATGCAAAGAGGAAAGAGAGAGAAAGCGATTTGCTTCAAGGATTGTGGGAGGTTGAATTACAGGACTTGGTTGGGTAGGTGGATCTGATGGTATGGAAATAGCAACGTTGGTGAACGGTTGCAGGGGACTAGAGGGGAGGATATGGGATGGTATAGGTTTAGATGTAGTAGATAACAGTACACTGGGAGGAGAGGAGTACGCATTATAATGGATGTCAACAGATGGTGGTCAATCCACCATCTCCAGACAGTCGTATCTGTTATGCGTGGGGACTCCTCGCCAACCAAAGGATGACCCAGCTTCCCTAACCCCCTGACCTGACCAATCTAACCAATCAGGTCTCCTATTCCAATTTCCTACCTGGGTCCAGTTCCAATCTGGGCCTGACATAAAGCGTTTAGCTGGGGGGTAAAAGAATGATAATCGTTTTGTTCCTATTCCGTCTTGGGTTGGATGCGACCCCCAGGAACAAATATGTTCGACTGCTTGGGGATCTTCAAAATTTATAATAATGCAATCCCCAGGAATGGTTTTTGGCTCATTACCAACCCACGGAACCCTGCGGACAGTGGTCAGTCTATTGTTAGAATGGGAGGGGGGGGCCTGTTGGCAGACAACCAGTGTAGCACTTTATTTTTTAAAGACCAACCTGGTTCATCAGCATTAGAATTCAGCTCTGGGACCCCCGTCATGATGACAACGAACGGGGAAGCGTCCGGAGGGAGATGATGGGAATAACTAACTTTCCGCTTGGTGTTATAAGCGGCGTTCTTAGATGCTGGAGTTTTGGGTATGTTTGGTGCATGGGATAAAGCACGGGTCGAACCAGCGGCCGACGAGGAGTCTGAAGCCGATGGAGTTGCTGGGCCCCTCTTTGCGGCTATTGTTGGTTTCGTTTGTTTGGCAACCGAGCTTAGTGGGTTCTGTTGTGCTGCAGTTGTGACAGTTATGGATTTGGGAACATGGCAAGGCAATGTTGGCCCAGTGTTAGTAGAGTTGGGGTTGGAATTAGAATTGGATTTAGGGATTGAAGTCTGAACCTTCGAAGAGGTAGGAATTGGAGTCTTACAGGATTTAAGTTCTTTAGTTAGAACATCTAAAGCTCTTTCCAATTTCCCCAGTGATGATATTATGGGTTGCATGTAAGACTTGATTAGTGCTTCTATGCTGTGCAGCATGTGAGGATCATGGTTGGGAAGAACGTGCCCTCTATTTTCGTTATCATTAAGCATAATGTTAGGTATACTTGACGAAAGGTTGGTAATATCAGGGGTGTAAACTTGGGCCTCATGCTGGAATAATATTGGTTGATTTATATCATAGTTTGAAGATGGCAACTGCGTGGTAGAATAAATCTGAGGATCTGTTGGAGGTAGGGGGACAGTAATCAGGGGCATGGTCTTGTTCTCTTTTGATCCACGTTTTTTCTTAGATATTGCACCCTCCCTGAGGCCCCGAGTGTGAGAATCCTCCCCACTGACATTAGAGAAGAGGATCGGGGTTCTCTCGAGTGATTGACGGGTTTGGGGAGAGGGGGGCTGAGAAATCTGGGTAGTCGAGAGGTCAATGGTCACAGATAAGTCCACGATACCAGGGACTGTATGTGAATCCAAGGATGCTCTTTGGATAGTAGTGCACGTAGGAGTCCTAGCCGCCGCCAATAGTCCCAGTGAGGAACGTTTGGCTGCGGCCAGGTCCTGAGAAACCCGCCTTTCCAGGATGAGAGCTCCCTGATTAATCGCATCATTAGCTTGTGCGATGAAATGGTCAATCGGGCCAATGATTTGGGCTGCATGGGAAGTTTTGGTACTTCTGGTCTTTCTGGGCGACATAGTTATAATGCAATAAGAAAGAAGATCCACAAGAATGTAAATTACAATCTAAATAGGCGTAATATATGACAGATGCTACAATAGGAAGTCTATATTTCAGGCAGATAAATGTCAATGGGGTGGCCCAGTCCAGTCTTACCCGGTCTGTAACGGGCTAGAACGGGCCCGCCCTTGGCCCGGGCTTGGCCCGGCGTCCCGCGAGACGGGGGTGACGCGCTATTTCAGCGCCTCCTGGCGCGCAAATGACGCGGGATGCTGGGTAGTGCAGTTTTTCCCCCTCCGACCGCACTCCACTCGGCTACCAGGCTCCAAGGTGTTAGAGGAGTCGGGCAGCGGGAGGCGGGAGGGCAAGCACCCGAGTTCAGATGGTCCCAAAGAGGCAGGTGGGCGTCAGGGTAAGAGGCAGCAAGGGCTTTGCACAGTCAAAAAGATTCCGTAGGAGACTCTTAGGCCAAACTTGCAAAAGTAACTAAATATTAGCCGTTACAAGATGGCTGCCAGGTTAGTAGGAGCCGTTACAAGATGTCCGATCCTAAGAGCTTCTTGATGGGTGTAGGCAATTGGCAATTCAAATTGGGTGGATCAAAAAGTCACATGTAGAGAGGGTATAGGTTAGCCGTTACAAGTGTCTGTGGAACTAGATTAGGTAACTATACAGGAAGGCCCCTGTTGAGGTTATAAGTTGAATAACAGAGGAGGCTACAAGGGTGATAGTAGCCGTTACAAGATGGCCGCCTGAGTTAGGGGAGACCTCACCTAAGATCAATGTAGGTGGCTGGGATCAAGGGAACAGCCATTTTAGAGGTAGAAGTAAAGTAATGAGGGGTTACAGTCTGGGGTAAAATGGCTCTCCTCTGTAGTTAGAGCCACTATCCATAAAGTCACGTTACTCCAAGAGTGATCCCAGAAATACTGCACAAGGTGATCCCATCTACACAACTAGTAAAATCTACTCACTGTTTGCGTGTGTCAGTAGTTATCCTCGTGTTAACTGATTGTCTTCCGATCAATCAGATGAGTAGTTAAAGCTGCGTTGTGAGTGGCAGAAGAAATTGAAGAAGAGCGGTCTCGGATCCGTCAGCCGGTTTCCGATTTAGCGTACCATTCGCCGAGTCTGGAGGCCTAGTGTGATTCTCGAGTGTGGGGGGGCCTGGCAGCATGGGACCTGTGTGCGGCGAAGAGTCGATCCTGTCCCGAGTGTGGCTGCACCCTTTGTGATTAGTTTAGTTACTGGGATGCTGGCATGGGAGGCTGAGAGTGGAACGCTGGCATGGGAGGCTGAGATACGAGACTCAGCGGTCTCATGCAAATACACGTCGCTCGTTGAACCTCCGATGTCGGGTGGTCCCCACAAGGCCAGACCACTTGAAGAATCAGCCCGCAAACAAGGGCACGTTGAACGTAGGAGGAAATCAGAGATCGCCGCGGAGGTTCCGGAGTGGTAGGCCGCAGCCTATATCCTCCGCCGTGTTGGTTAGAATTTTCCAGGTCGCCGATCCACAACCAGGGCTCGCCGTCTCAGGAGGAAGTCGAGGATCGCCGCGAACGAAGCCGTAGCAGGAGATCGTCACTGCAACCATGGCTCACCGTCGCGGGAGGAAGTCAAGGATCGCCGTGACGAACCCGGAGCAGGAGATCGTCGCTGCAACCTCCGCCGATTGAGTCCGGACACTCCAGGGCTCAGGTACGGAGCTCTTAATTTCGCTGATTTGGTAAATAATTTGGGTTGATGTGATGGTTTAGGTTTCCAGGGATTTACGCCGATTGCGATCCCTTACCTTCGGAGCACTCTAGATGAGCTCCTACTCCATCGGCCAACTTGCTTTTCGCACCGACATGTACCATCCGTGAAGAACGCCAGTCGAGACCTGCACTTTGCACTGACAATGACAGTCCATGACAGCTGCCTACGCAAAGCTGCAGTGATGATTGGCTCTTTGAGCTACAAGAGTGATCATCTGCAGCGCTCAACTTGCTCATTGTGCCGACACTGTTTTCCTTTCAGTCACTCCAACACGAACAGCACTCTTTGTGCAGAGTTCAGAAGGTAACTCTATATGAGGGAAACCTGAGTCTAACTATAATGTCTCTGTGTATATATATATATATACATACTGAAAAAAACAAAGGTTACAGAGATGTTATAGTTAGACTCAGGTTTCACTCATACAAAACCAGAGAAATTCAGCCGTTATAGTTAGTAAGGTAACTATAATTCATGCCCCGCAATGGACTACTTATGACCTCACATATTACATAACTCATGAGATGTTAAGTGACATCACGGACGACATCACTAATGGCATCTCAAATTACATCACTGATGATATCATCCACAGAATCTCCAATGCACCCACTCACACCCCATATAACTTTTCATACACCCACTCCAACTTACACACAACCATTCTCAAACCCATTCACACACCCATACCAGTGCTTACTCAGCTACTCACTGATTCATAGATCAACACACACATCTACACACTCACTCATACAGCCACTCATACACCCACTAACTCACTAATACAGCCACTGACATATCTACTCATATGCCCATATAGCCACTCACACACTGAGTTAGTCACACATAGAGCTACTCATACACCTATTCACTCACCCATACAGTCATTCACACAGCCACTTACTCACCCGTACAGGTACACACATACTCACTCACTTACTCCTACAGATACTAATATTCACTCACTCACATATAGTCACTGACACAAGCACACACTCACCCATACAGCCACTCTCACATTTACTCACTCATCCATACAGTCACTCATATACACCATCACTCGCCTATACCGCCTTTCAAATACCCAGTTACTCACCCATATACCCCGACATATGCAATCACTCACCAACACAGCCATCCACACACTCACTCACCCATACAGCCCCACATACTCATACTCACTAACTGATGCAGCCACTGACTCACTCACTCACTCATCACCCACCCACACAGACACTCAGACACTCATAGAGGTACTCCGACAACCAATCACTCACCCATACAGAAACTCACGTACCCACTCACACACCCATACAGCCACTTAGACACCAACTGACAGACAGATGTAGATATTCACACAATCAGTCACTCACCCAAACATTGCCACCTAATCACTCACTTATACAGTTAGTCGTGTACCCACTAAATCATCCAATCAGGCACTCATAAACCCAGTGATTCACCAATACACCTTGGTATATAATGTAACACTCAAACTTTTTAAAAACACTCACAGTCACGGGATGATGTAACCAGTGATGTAATGGGAGATGTCATTAGTGATGTCATCAGTGATGTCACCGACCTGGTCATGAGTGATGTAATATGTGAGCTCATACGCAGAGCATTGTGGATTGCAAGGTGTGAGTTATAGTTAGATCATTAACTATAACAACTGATTTTCTCTGCTCTTATATGAGTGAAACTTGAGACTAACTATAATGTCTCTGTAACGTTTGTTTTTTTGTTGTGAATTTCTAAGGTTTTTTAAATGCTAATTCCTAACTATAATGTCCCTGTAACCTTTCTTATTTTCAGTGAATTTCTATGTTTTTTAAGTAGTAGGCGAGTTTGCAGAGTGGTGGAGTTCCGCTTTGTAGGACTTAGTGGAGGCACAAGGAGGGCTTCTTGGCCCCCAAGGTCCCTCAGGAGTAAAGTGGACTTCATCACCCAACCAGGAGCGCACCACAAGCCACATTTGCAGACTTTTGGAGAAAGGGAGCTTGGCTTCCGAAGACCTCTTAGCAATCCCGCTGTGTGGATGTCCCTGGGGGCCAACTACCCCTCCTGTTACCTCCAGTAAGTCCCACGCAGTGGGATTGCTGAGACCCGGTAGGAGGCAATGCCCCCTTTCTACACCACTTTGCAAACACGCCTCCTGGTGCACTAATATTAGGGGGAGGAAGTCCCCTTGGTTCTTGAAAATCCTTGTGGGCCAACTAGCCCTCCTGTTGCAGAGTGGTGTAGGAAGGGGGCAGGGCCACTGGCACGTTGGCAGCTACTTTTTTCTTCTATTTTTTAGGAAGGGGCCCCCCATCCCTACACTGTGTTGGGTCCTGTGGACCCCTTTCCCTGGGACCTGCCCCTTTTTAAAAATCAAAAATATTTTTTAAAAACAGAGCCGATTTTGACCCCAGGGACCAAATCCCCTGGGGCCTGGCCTTTTATTTTTGTTATATATAATTGAAAGGGAGGGGACCCATGCAACCCCCCACCACCCGGGGGCTGCCGTGCGGTGTGTGTATGTGTGTGTATATATTTATATGTGTATATATATATATATATTTTTTTATATGTGTATTACCTACTGGTGGTCGCCAGTAGGTATATATAGTTAGGATTTTTTCTCTATGGGATTTTTGAAAATTCTACGTCTAATAACTTTGGCGTTTGTGGACGGAATTGGCTGAAATTTTCAGGAAAATGGCACATTTTGTTTCTGAGCAGCCCTTGAAAATTTGGGGGGGGTTCGTCAAGGGGGGGCCGAGAAAAAAGGGGGGTCCCAAAACGTGTTTTTAACATTGAGTTTTCCATAGGGCGGTTGGCCTCACTTTTAGCCCGAACGGCTGAATGGATTTGCACGAAACTTGGCAAAATTGTAGGGACTGGTAGCCCGATGTGCCTTTTGTAGGTCTCAATATATGTGCTCCAGTGGATTTTGAGAAATTAACGTTTAAAAAAAGATATATATCTGTAACAGCGGACCGGGCAGCGTCCCAGGACGCGTACTTTTCGCGCAACGGAGCTTTGTGAAGCGAAGCTGATTGGTTCTCTGGCGTCTGTCAACATTCCAAAAAGTCCGTAGCGGCCGCCATCTTGTCTCTCGGTAGGATCGAGAGACAAGAGGAGGCCAAAACAAAGGGGGAAATAACCATAAGGGGGCATAGTAGATCCTCGCTGACCCCCTAGGTTTGATGTGGAGGTTTTAAAAGGGCCCCGCGGGGCAAAAAAAATAATAATAATAATAATCGAACGGCTGAATGGATTTGCACGAAACTTGGCAAAATATTAGGGACTGGTAGCCCGATGTGCCTTTGCTAGGTCTCAATATATGTGCTCCAGTGGATTTTGAGAAATTAACGTTCAAAAAAAGATATATATCTGTAACAGCGCTCCGCTTTGCGTAACGGAGGTTTGCGAAGCTGATTGGTCGTTCTGTCACTGGGCTATAGTTGGGCTACATCTGGCTGATATTTGGGCTACATTTGTTTTTTTGTGTGTCTGGCGGCCATCTTTGGGCTACATTGGGCTTCATTGGGCTACATTGGGCTACATTTGGGCTCCAACATATATATAGGCCAATGTAGCCCAATATATATTTTTCAAAGTTAATTTTCGTAAAAACCACTGGAGCATATATCTTGAGACATAGCAAAGGCACATCGGGCTACCAGTCTCTACAATTTTGCCAAGTTTCGTGGAAATCCATTCAGCCGTTCGAGCTAAAAGTGAGTCCAACCGCCCTATGGAAATGAAGGAAATGAATGGGTAATTTGTAATTAGCAAATAGCTAATCGCAAACTAGGAATGGTAAAGAATCTCTATTTATTCCTTAAAGTTCGCTATTTAGGAAATGCAAAAAACTTTGATGATACATATGGCGGTTCATCTCTAACAAGATAAGAAGCATAGGGATACATTTATGATGACTGGCGCATCACCAGGGATGTGTTAGTCATTCTGTGCCGCTGTTCCGTCACCTATGGTGTGCTGCATTTACAATGCGGCGCATCATGGGGCAAAAACAGCACAGATGCGTGATGTATCTGTGCCGTAAAGGTGGCGCATTGCTGGAGTTGTATCGCAAGTGTGATGAAGCTCCAGCAAGGGTCGGGGGTGCCCCTGTCGCAGGGTTTCTGTTCTCACACAGAACTGTGGACAGAGGATTGGAACCTCGGCGAATTAGGGTGTCCCAAAACTCACGTTAGTAATCAAAAACTCCTTAGCAAGCTAGGTACAGTGTCACATTGGATATAACAAACTCTCAATGTTTAGACAATCCAGAATATGAACTTATAGTACCTCAGGATACGTGGAACTCATGAACAGTCGGTCGTTATATATTTCTTAGAAACCAGAACATGGAGTTAAGAAGAACACGTGTATTTGAAATGTTTATTTACTAATGCCGTCTTCTCAGGCGTAGTATCTTAGATAATACAAGTACACATATTATCAGTAGCAAAATTACCAGCATAGTTACTAGTACATAAAAAGTGAATGGTGATAGTATGTTAACATGCTGTAAATGAATAAGAGTTAGCAACACTTATAAGCAGCCGCGGGCCGTGGAGGGAGTTACGGTGAGGCAGGGAGGCGGGGAGGGGGAGAAGCAGGGTGGAGAATACAAGTACGCATATTATCAGTAGCAAAATTACCAGCATAGTTACTAGTACATAAAAAGCGAATGGTGACAGTATGTTAACATGCTGTAAATGAATAAGAGTTAGCAACACTTATAAGCAGCCGCGGGCCGTGGAGGGAGTTACGGTGGGGCAGGGAGGCGGGGAGGGGGAGGGGCAGGGTAGAGAGGGCTCCACCCTGCTTCTCCCCCTCACCGCCTCCCTGCCTCACCGTAACTCCCTCCACGGCCCGCGGCTGCTTATATCTCACCCTCCCTAATACACATATTATATTATTTGCTAAGAAGGTCTCTTTGTGTTGGTTTAGGGCGTGCCCATACTTTAGTGTCTTAGATTTGAAGGAATCACATCAGCATACACCAGCTCTCTCTTCATGTGAACCGCATCAACTGTTGTGTATGTGTGTTCGGCAAAGCAATATAAAACCCGCCTCATGCCCAGAATTGGCAGAAGTTGCACTTATGTTATGAGTATGAAGTCGTGGAGATCAGACCTCATAACAATTCTGTATCGTGTTGTTCTTGAAACTTTAGCACTCGCTGTACAGATATAGTTTAACAAGCAAAGCAGATAGTAGAGCAATAACATATTATTCTCATGTAAACCACGATGAACTACTAGGTGGAAAGCTAAAGCAACAACTAAGTGTCGTGTGCAGAAGTTGCAAAAAAGGAAAAATGGCGTTTAAACCGGTAATGAGCCCATGCTAACTTAACACGGTATAAAGATATCCAGGACCTAGATGACACCTCCCCATGATCCGGAAACGAACTGAATAAGATAATAGAAGTGCCATCTCATGAGAGCAGATTGCAAGTTTATATGTGGACGGTCCGCAAGGTAAAGCATTAAAAACTAGGAAAATGTAATGCTAAAGAAAAATAAAACAGCCAAGTACTTTATCGAGTCTTAAGCCAATAGGCAAGGTAAATAATAAAAACTTGACAAATAAGTCAATGAATTGTCAATGAAATGCTAGTACTCAGCATATCAAACATGAAAAAGGTCTATGACATAACTGTGTATGCAAAATAAGCTGCAACAGCCTCCAATAGGAAGTCACCGTCTTCATCCGAAAACAGTTCAGCCATCCAATTTAAAAGCGGAAAAGAACATACGTGCTCTCCCAGCACCGGATCCTCTATCACCATCAGAGGACAGCTCGGTGGGTTTTCAAGAAAGCTCTGTTCCAAGAAAGACTGTGCTGCCGCCAGTAAATTCCAGGGACCAATTAGTCCATGCATCAATGCCACAGCCATAATCCTTTCGCCAGGACAAACCAACTCGTGAGTAATGATAGGAGTCATCAGCTGATTAAAGTCGACGTCAGGAGAAACCGGTCCGCAGAGACACAAATCAATGGCCCAATCGAAATCACAGGTCAGGCAGTGAAATACAGGCTGGACACAGGTGAAGTAGGAGAATCGAAAAGATAATCCATATGCCGTGCTTAATATCGCCAACGGCATTGTGCCATAATATTCTAGCATGCGATTGCGGAACAGTGTCAGCAGCTGCAGGGTGGGAGGTTGCATAGGAGGGACATCCGTATTTAAAAATGTAAAAAAGCACAAGAGCGTCCGCTGGTAATGCAAGTAAAAATGCCAATCCACGAAGCAGAGTGGAGAAAATAGAATGAAAGAAAGCAGGGATGACTCCAAAGATTTTCTCAAATGAAGTCACGAGACCACTGGTAACAACTTTAAAAAAGTGCGCCAGGGCCTTTGTGGAGGATGCGTTAAAGATAGTCCGAACCATCTTGCTGAAATTGAAAGGCAAATCTGAATTGAAAAGGGTCTGCACCTCTGTACGGGTGTTCGCTATGTGAAGCACGAAAGTTTCACGGGCCGAACTCAAGGCCACCTCTCTCTGAGACAAAAGAGCTCTTATTCTTGCCATGCCGTTGAAATCTCTCCCATGGTTGGTATTTGTGGCCAGATTGAAAACTCCCTATGTTCATGTGTGGGAGGAAATAGAACATTTCTGCAGCAAATAACCCGTTCACTTACTGTTACGATAAAAGGAATACTTTTAATTAACTCAGAACAATCTTCATTATTGAGCATCAAATAACTACCATTTTCCAACAACTTGAACGTGGGGATGATAGCAGGAACTGGCGTGCCTTGCAACACGCAAGCCATATTTGGTCGGTGTTTGTTGCATGAACCGTGTAACTGTATGTGCCTACAGATTAGTGAATGATCTGGCGTCTCAGTGCATTCCTCTCCATTCAGATAAACTTCTTGATCATCTTTGAAACATCTGTATGTGTATGGAAGCGACCAGACCTCATGAAGAAAAGCACTACCTAAAGGTTCATAACGACCTATTGGTATATATTTCATACAATTTGAAAACTTATATAAAGCAAAAGGCAGCGTTATTAAACCGTGGATAAGGCACGTTGCCAAAAAACCCGCAATCCTCTGCTGATGATGTCACTGAGCATGTCATGAATGATGTAATATGTGACATCATCAGCAGTGGATTACGGGTAATAGTATCTCTAGTTTACTCCCCTATAGCTGTCTTTCTTTTAACATAAGTGTCTGTTTCCTTCCCTTATACTTACTGTTTTTGGTTCGCTTCCGGTTCGCGTACCGGCGAGCGAACTGGGAAGCGAACTAAGAGAAATAGAGGTTGGCACAGTTCCAAATATTGTACCAATTTTTTAATAACGGGGAGGTAGTTCTGAAAAGAACTTTTTTTTTTTATTGTTTTTGTTTTATATATTTTTTATTATTTTTCAGAACATTTTTTTACTTTTTTTGAATTTTTCTGAACAGTTTTATATTTTTTGGGGGTTTTCTTGGAGGGGCAATGAAAACGATTCATTGTAAAGGGCTCAACAGGAGCAACAAAACAAAAAAAAAGTATTTATTATTTTGGGCGTTTCGTACAAACTTGCATATGATAATCAATAGCTCTGTTGATCAGAGTGATGCTTCTTTCTCCGTAGCAAATGAATCCATCGCAAAATACGCAGATGTGTTTTACTTCACCAAATCTCATTTGTATATTTGGCACCATCTCCCTGCCCTCTGGTCCCGTTACTTCCGGTACAACAGATCTTCTGGCCATAATAGGGAGATTATCTAGGTCGTTCCGAAACTGTGCAGCACTGTAGTTGTTAGGATGCCACCTAGTCATATGGCGATGCATTGTGTAGTTTCCGAAACTGTATTTTTTCTCGGTTCCTCTGGACAGTCTATCGTGACATATAAGGCAAGTTACGTATCTTGCATTTACTTTTTTCTGACCTTTGGGAATTTTAAAAAATTGCCAAATGAAGTTTTCTTTCCGGTGAGACGTCCTGGGTTCCTCAGGCAAAAACTGCCTCTCTTCCTGCTCTTCCTCGTCTTCCTCTTCTTCCTCTTCTTGCTGAATTATAACTTGAGCAGGTGGTCCACTCTTCCTTGGATGTGGTGGAGGTGGTGGGGAAGCACCAGCTGAAGCTACTAAAGAAGCCATTGCTCAGTGATCACAAAGGGTCTTTCTCTCACAATGATGAAAGTCAGAGTGAGGAAAGAAGGAGGGATTTTCATCATTTGGGAAAAACAAGAGTTCTCAACCAATGAAAAGTGTTAATTTTAGATTATATGACCTAGTCTTACATCATTAGGAAACCAAAAGTGAAATGAACCAATGAAAAGTGTTATTACCAAGTCACATGACTTGCTGTGTTTACGTTAAGCGCTTTGCAGGGCCTCCCGGTTTGCTTCCAGAAACCTGCGCTTTGCGACTCGCTTCGCGTACCAGTTCGCTAACGTAGCACGTCATATGACGTATCACGCGACAACGTGAAACGTCATGCGGATGGGAGGCGTCACGATGTTGTTTTCTAACGCGGCACTTGCGGTAAAGAAACGTTTACCGGCTCGCGGTCTATTTCGCGGCATCAAGGTCAGCTAACGGGAAGCTTCCCGATTCGCGAAGCGGGAACGAAGAAAAAAAAATATTTAAAAAAAAAATTATTCATAAACATATAAAATATATTTTTGGATTTAAAGAAGAATACATTTTACAGCTACAGATATTAGCTGTTAAAAAACCAATGAAATTCACTGAAAAAACCATAGGTTATAGACCATATATAGTTAGGAATTAGCATTTACAAAACCTTGAAAATTCACTGAAAAAACCATAGGTTATAGACCATATATAGTTAGGAATTAGCATTTTGAAAACCTTATTTTACTCACACAAAACCATTGAAATTCCATATATAGTTAGTTGCACTAACTATATATCGCGCACCCGCAATCCACTGCTGATGATGTCACATATTACATCATTCATGACATGGTCAGTGACATCACTGATGACATCACTGATGACATCTCAAATGACATCACTGATGACATCACTGATGACATCATGACACACCAATACCAGTTACTACATACGCACTCACTGATTCCTACGTCTACACACACATTCACTCATTCACCCATACAATGACTCATACATACAGTCACTTATTATTACAACACCATCATATGCACTCATACACCTATGCAGACAGTCACACACTGCCACTCATCCATGGAGTTACTCACACACCAAGTCAGTCCTGTAAAGAATCAATCACACTTCCATTTCTTCATCTATACAGTTAAACACAGAACACCATACTTCAGTGACATCACTGATGACATCACTAATGACATCTGAAATGACATCACTGATGACATCTCAAATGGCATCACTGATGACATCATGACACACCAATACCAGTTACTACATACGCACTCACTGATTCGTACGTCTACACACACATTCACTCATTCACCCATACAATTACTCATACATACAGTCAGTTATTATTAGAACACTATCATATGCACTCATACACCTAGTCAGTCCTGTGAAGAATCAATCACACTTCGATTTCCTCATCTATAGTTAAACACAGAACACCATACTTTTCACACATATACTAACACATACTTACTCTCTTATACAATCACTGATACAAGTACACATTGATATGCACAGAGTCACACACCTCCCAGCCAGCCACACACACACTCAGTCTTCCATACATCCAGTCATTCTTCAATATGTAAAACGTATTTAAACTTTACAAAAACACACAGACACTAGATGATGTCATCAGTGATGTCATTTGAGATGTCATCAGTGATGTCATCAGTGATGTCACTGACCATGTCATGAATGATGTAATATGTGACATCATCAGCAGTGGATTGCGGGTGCGCGATATATAGTTAGTGCAACTAACTATATATGGAATTTCAATGGTTTTGTGTGAGTAAAATAAGGTTTTCTAAATGCTAATTCCTAACTATATATGGTCTATAACCAATGGTTTTTTCAGTGAATTTTCAAGGTTTTGTAAATGCTAATTCCTAACTATATATGGTCTATAACCTATGGTTTTTTCAGTGAATATATATATATATATATTACCTACTGGCGGTCGCCAGTAGGTATATATAGTTAGGATTTTTTCTCTATGAGTTTTTTGAAAATTCTATGTCTAATAACTTTGGCGTTTGTGGACGGAATTGGCTGAAATTTTCAGGAAAATGGCACATTTTGTTTCTGAGCAGCCCCTGAAAATTTTGGGGGGGTTCGTCAAGGGGGGGCCGAGAAAAAAGGGGGTCCCAAAACGCGTTTTTCCCATGTTAATTTCCATAGGGCGGTTGGCCTCACTTTTAGCCCGAACGGCTGAATGGATTTGCACGAAACTTGGCAAAATTGTAGGGACTGGTAGCCCGATGTGCCTTTTGTAGGTCTCAATATATGTGCTCCAGTGGATTTTGAGAAATTAACGTTTAAAAAAAGATATATATCTGTAACAGCGGACTGGGCAGCGGCCCAGGACGCGTACTTTTCGCGCAACGGAGCTTTGTGAAGCGAAGCTGATTGGTTCTCCGGCGTCTGTCAACATTCCAAACAGTCCGTAGCGGCCGCCATCTTGTCTCTCGGTAGGATCGAGAGACAAGAGGAGGCCAAAGCGAAGGGGCAAATGACCATAAGGGGGCATAGTACATTGTCGCTGACCCCCTAGGTTTGATGTGGAGGTTTTAAAAGGGCCCCGCGGGGCAAAAAAACTTAAAAATAATAATAATCGAACAGCTGAATGGATTTGCACGAAACTTGGCAAAATATTAGGGACTGGTAGCCCGATGTGCCTTTGCTAGGTCTCAATATATGTGCTCCAGTGGATTTTGAGAAATTAACGTTCAAAAAAAGATATATATCTGTAACAGCGCTCCGCTTCGCGTACTTTTCGCGTTACGGAGGTTTGCGAAGCTGATTGGTTCTCCGGCGTCTGTCAACATTCCAAACAGTACGTAGCGGCCGCCATCTTGTCTCTCGGTAGGATCGAGAGAAGAGGAGGCCAAAGCGAAGGGGCAAATGACCATAAGGGGGAATAGTAGATCCTCGGTGACCCCCTACGTTTGATGTGGAGGTTTTAAAAGGGCCCCGCGGGGCAAAAAAAATAAATAATAATAATCGAACGGCTGAATGGATTTGCACGAAACTTGGCAAAATTGTAGGGACTGGTAGCCCGATGTGCCTTTGCTAGGTCTCAATATATGTGCTCTAGTGGATTTTGAGAAATTAACGTTCAAAAAAAGATATATATCTGTAACAGCGCTCCGCTTCGCGTACTTTTCGCGTTACGGAGGTTTGCGAAGCTGATTGGTTTTTCGGCGTCTGTCAACATTCCAAACAGTCCGTAGCGGCCGCCATCTTGTCTCTCGGTAGGATCGAGAGACAAGAGGAGGCCAAAGCGAAGGGGCAAATGACCATAAGGGGGCATAGTAGATCCTCCCTGACCCCCTAGGTTTGATGTGGAGGCTTTGAAAGGGTCTCGCAGGGCAAAAAAAAAATATACAGTTTTTTTAGTTTTTTTGCGTGTAGTGCGCCCGGTTCGCGAACCGGGAAGCGGTCTGGGGAGCGTACTTTCTTGAAAATTAGTGAAAAAAGTTAGAGTAAAATAATAATTGTGAGTGATCAGATGTAGGGTAGCTCTGAGAAGAGCTTTTGGGTTTATGGTACATTTAGGTACTTATAAGTAGGTACCAATGCACAGTCTTAAATTCAGAGTGAAAACTCTGTTGCCCTCATCTGAGAAGTGAACTCCATCTGCTCTGTAGATATCTTGCATGTAGTAACGCAAGTTATTGTTGTACAGGGAGCCCATTCCATGGTCTCTCATGTAAGCTGAAACAGATTTGTTTACATGCTTCCTCGATTTCTCAATTTGTGGACAAAATTGGTTCGACCACCTCCATTTCTGTCTTTGGCATATATTTGAATATACCAAGGCAGTCTGAGGAAAAAGTGCCATCAATTGCTCAAAGGTGTCCTTTAAAAGCATTTCCAGACCTACCCCAGTCAAAGTGCCCAAATCATTACCTCCACAGTGCACAATTAACAGGTCAGGTTTTGGCAAATGCATAAAGGTTTTCACCAATGGTATCAATTGGTGACATTTTAATCCTCTGTGGCCAAACCACTTAATTTCCACATCTTGTAAATTGAGGTTAGGTAAATTCCTGTTTTCAGCGTACCTTTGAGCCCAATAGATGTAGCTATGTCCAACAATCCAGACAGAAAACATGGCGAGAGAAGGTTCTCCTGCAGTCAGATGAAGTGTGGAAATGAAATGGCAGTTGAAAAAATGAGAGTGTAAAATGAAAAAAACTGAGGAGTTTCTGTGTTAATGAAGCAGTAAGAGTGATTGGTGGATTTTGATTGCTGAAAACAGAAAGTTAGTGTGCATGGATGAGTTCGTTGAAAGATGTATTTTGAGTGGCGAAGAAAAAATCATTAAATGAAAGAATGCTCTGGATATGCAGGTGCACTGAGAGTTCAGAGTTCAATTGCAACATTGTTGTGTGAGAGGTCTTGCAAGAGGTGGTTGCTATGCAGAAAAAGCAGAGAGGGGGCAGAGGGGGGAAGGGTTTTGCTTTGAAAAAAAGTGAGGGAAGACTTTTGATTGGGTGACATGAGAGATATGTGTGAGGAATTACAGCATTTCTGTGCTTTTGATAGCTGCAGACTGTGGAGTGCATACCTTTTGCTCTGCTGAAGACAAATTGGTGTGTTTCTGAGACTGTTTTGAAACTCAAAGTATTTGCTAAGGTGAGAAAATTTCTTTAATTTAGATAGAAAATAGTGTGCTTTAAGGAGAAAATTATGAAGAAAGTTGTGTTTTTCAAATGTTGCTTTGTCTCAAGTGTTTCACAAATAGATTTTGTTTCTTTGAGAAATTGTAATTGGAGAAAATGTGAAGTATTAGTACTGACAGGGCTTTTATGTGCATAGGAGCTGTGGAGTGTTTTCAAATTATGACTTGTAAATCGTTTTTGAGAAAAAGCAATGGTTTTAATATTGATGAGAAGGACATAATGGTGTCTGCTTCTTTATAAGGTAATTGAGAGTCTCTGATGTTATTTTTCCCATTTCAATGTAAGAAGTTTGTCTGTGGAGCAAATTGCTTGTAAATATGCTCCCACCTGTGCATGGCAAATTTAGATTTTGAATGTTTCCGTTACATAGGCATGTTAAAGGTGACTGAAACATGCTGCAAAGGCAATCAAAAAATGCTTTTATGTGTCTTAAGGACATTTTAAGTTATTTCCCCATGTGCAGTGTTTTCAAATTATGAGTTGAAAATCGTTTTTGAGGTAAAGGAATGTTTTCAAAATTTTTGTGCGACATATGACCCCAAATTTCTTTTTCAGGGGTGCAGCAGGGTGTTCTTGAGACACCCCTGCACCGTCGGAAAAATTCGTAATTTGCGATGAGGTAATTGCTAATTGCAAATTGCACCTTCATTCCTATGAGCCTCCTGCTGCATGGAAATGAATGGGTAATCTTGCTGAAATGCAAAGTCGAATCTGTATTTAAAAGGGTCTGCACCTCTGTACGGGTGTTCGCTATGTGAAGCACGAAAGTTTCACGGGCCGAACTCAAGGCCACCTCTCTCTGAGACAAAAGAGCTCTTATTCTTGCCATGCCGTTAAAATGTGCTCCCATGGTTGGTATTTGTGGCCAGATTGAAAACTCCCTATGTTCATGTGTGGGAGGAAATAGAACATTTCTGCAGCAAATAACCCGTTCATTTACTGTTACGATAAAATGAATACTTTTAATTAACCCAGAACAATCTTCATTATTGAGCATCAAATAACTACCATTTTCCAAGAACTTGAACGTGGGGATGATAGCAGGAACTGGTGTGCCTTGCAACACGCAAGCCATATTTGGTCGGTGTTTGTTGCATGAACCGTGTAACTGTATGTGCCTACACATTAGTGAATGATCTGGCGTCTCAGTGCATTCCTCTCCATTCAGATAAAGTTCTTGATCATCTTTGAAAATCTGTATGTGTATGGAAGCGACCAGACCTCATGAAGAAAACCACTACCTAAAGGTTAATAACGACCTATTGGTATATATTTCATACAATTTGAAAACTTATATAAAGCAAAAGGCAGCGTTATTAAACCGTGGATAAGGCACGTTGGCAAAGTAGTCAACCTTTTGGAGTTATACTGGAAATGTTAAAGGAAGAATTACGGAGTAGGGCCTGTAAATCTTTAATGGACAACGAGTAAAATTACTCCAACCATCATATTCCTCTAACTCCGGGATAGTAGGGGTGTTTAATTTTTTAGAAGTAGCCAATCCAAAGCATTTGGTCTGGGAAATTGTTTCATTCACAAACAACATATGATTTGGGATGAGACATGCACGGTGGAAAGCCTCAGTGCCTTGTACCTGCCAGGTTCGTGAACCCCAAACTGATGTAGATCCTGGATATTTTTACTCTGTGTTACGTTAGCATGGGCTCATTACTGGTTTAAACGCCATTTTTCCTTTTTTGTAACTTCTGTACACGATACTTAGTTGTTGCTTTAGTTTTCAGCCTACCTGCGTCAAGATCTATGCCTGCTTCAAGCAGGCGCAGGGTTTTGATGTAGCTTTGTCCTATCTGATTGTAAATGCGGCACACCGTGGGTGGCAGAGCAGCGGTGCACGTTAACTGGTGCATCCCTGGGGATGTGGTAGTTAATATAAATCTGCCCCTTTACATTTAATTATGTGCAGGGGACACAGAGTAGGTGAGGTTTATCCAAGGTTAAGAAGAGATGAGTCCTGTTCAGTGAAAAATTGGAGATAGGCTTCAGTATATTATATACTTAAGTAGTGTGTTAAGTTTTTGATGACTGTTATTAATTTACTGTTGGGTAATAGTGGTTAATAAAATTTTTTATTATATTTTACCACAGATTCAACTGCAGATTATTTCAAGATTTTAGGATGCCTAGCAAAGGAAGAGTAAGAAAGGCTGCAAAACGTCAAAGACAGCAGGACTATGGAATAATGCAGCAGTCCTCTAACAAAAAGATTTGTCAAGTCACCAAGAAAGCACCGGGTAAGAGTCGAAAAACAGTCATAAGAAATATGTGTAGTAAAAAAAATATTACTACAGAAAATGTTTCAGTCCAGAAAAGGAGAAAGAATTCAAATGGTAAGGAAAGGCCAATGAGAAATGTTACTGCTAGAGTAAGAGATAACTCTATGCATGAAAGTAGAAGGAAACAAGAGTTTAGGGATATTCGTAAACGAATGTTCCGCAACAGGATAATTGGGAATTTGTTAAAAAATATTAAGAAAGGTCAGCAGAAAGTGGTTTTTTATAAGAGAAAAAAAATAGTTGAGAAAGTTATTGATCAGGCATTTGAAATTAAACGTAAGTTATTTATTTTGACAATCAATAGAATTAGGAAGCTAAACAAGGTAATTTATGATTTCAAAAGAAATAGTAGATGGAAGAGAATAGTTAATCGTAGTAATTTTTGTGAAGTTTTTTCTGGAGAATGGATGCATAGTTCAAGCTCTGAGGCATTTTTTAATGAGGAGAGTTATTTCCAGGATAATGATTTGGTGCATGCAGTTGACACCAGTGGTCGAGCTTATGAAGTGAAAGATGGTTGTCCAGTTGAACAAGAAAAACTTGTGAGAACAGAGATAGAAGAGGTGTTAGGTAATGAGGTTTTAGGGAGACGTCCTAAGGGTCCTGTGTACACCTGGAAGTGTAGTAGTATTTGCAGTGTACGACAGGATTCCATCAATTTGCTTTGTGATTTTATACGGTCATTTAGTAAGAACAGTTTGAAGCAGAAAATGAAGTTGTTGCAAGAATTAGATCCTTGCAGAGTGAGAGAAGTGATAGGTTTGCATGGTCATTCACTGGCTTGTCTTTCCAGGAGAGTATGCCAGAGTGTTTTTCATCATTTCAGGATGCTAGCAGTGCATCATAATAAAGTGAGGAAATTAGTTAGAATGTTGTATTATGCTAAGAGTCCAGCAATTATGCTTAAACAATTATGCGCTGCTCTTTTGCATGGTTCTGAAATAGATGTGAAGAATATATGTGAAGAAATTGAGTTTTGTTACTTTGGAAGTAAAGAGGAGAATGTTGAAATTGACCAAGAAGAAGAGAGTAATGTGGAAGATAGTGTACAGGTTTCCAGTACAGATAATTTCCAGAGGGAAATTGCGACGTTTGAGGTGAAATCAAGTGAGAGGCCAAATTTCACTTGTGTGTGTTGTCGACGCACTTATTATAAGAATCAGACTAAGTTAGTGGATTTATATGGAAAAAGTGAAAGGGAAAATAATAGTGAATGGAAGGATTTTACAACATACTTGATGGTAGAAAATTGTTTTGATTTGGGATTGGATCAACGTGTGTGTACTTATTGTTGTAACAAATTAAATCAAAACCAGATGCCTGCTAGAGCAGTTCATAATAATCTGGAATTGGTTGAGATTCCTTCTGAATTGAAGGATTTAAATACTTATGAATCTATTTTGATTCAAAGTATCCATCCCTTTCAGGCTATTGTAAGAATGGAGCCAAAGACAGGGAAATTGCCTCCATCAGATTTACAGAGAGGATTAAAGGGAAGAGTTGTTTATTTGCCTCTAGATTTGAAGAAAAACATTAACACAATTGGAGTAGAAAAAGTGGAAGAGGAACCTCTTGTTATCTTAGTTAATGGGGTTCCGACAAAGAATAAGAAAATATGGCAAGATTTAGTAGATGTTAGGAAAGTCAAAAGGGCAACATTGTATTTGAAAAAATATAATAAGTACTATAAAAATGTATATGTTGCAGAAGAGGTAATAAGTGAGGAAGAGGATAACGATTTGTGTGCTGGTCAAATTGAGAAAGTAGAACCCTGTACTAGTGAAGAAATATATGAACATTATAGTGTTCATCCTTTGCATTCCAAGGAAGTCATGGGGAATGCTATTGAGTTGTTTCAAATGAAACAAGCGAAAGGGAGTCCCATTAGTGTTTGGGAGGAAAGTTTGGAAGCTCGGTGTTTCCCACAGCTTTTTCCAACAGGTCAGGGAGGAAGATATGATGAGCGACCTCATCAAATTCCTGCTTCTGAATACCGGACTTTGCGATTGTATGCAGGAGATCCTAGGTTTCGACAATGCATTCCTTATTTGTTTCATCTCCTGTTTGAAAGCGATCTGTCTGGACTGTCATATGCAGTGAACCACATCTTGAAAAGTGGTATACACATGCAAAACATCTCGGCAAGTGACTTTATGGATAAAGTCAATGTCCAAGACAGTATTTTGGATTCTCACCTGATTAATCTCATGGCGTGTCAGCGTGGTACTAATGAGTACTGGTACCGTCGTCATGGTGATTTAAAATGTATGCTAAGGAACTTAGGAACTCCCACATGGTTCCTCACTTTGAGCTGTGCTGAGTATGGCTGGGAAGACTTACTTGAATTTCTACGAGAGGCAAATGCTAACGTAGAAAACATCGAATTCAAGACACCCGGAGAACTGTGCTCTTTGGATCCAGTCAATGTATGTAGGTACTTCAATCATAGATTTGAAGGTATGATGTCTTTCATCATGAATAAGAAGAATCCACCTCTTGGAGAGGTGTTGGATTTCTTCGGGAGGAAGGAGTACCAAGCAAGAGGTGCTCCTCATATACATATGTTGCTGTGGATCAAGGATGCACCTAAATTTGGAACGGATGCAGAAGACTCAGTGATGAGTTTCATAGAACAGTATTCTACGTGTGCTGTTCCAAACGCAAAGGAGAAAAAAAGCCTACGAGAAAAAGTTCTACGTTTCCAAAGCCATCGATGTGGAAAGTACTGTCGTCGTAAATTCCGGAACAAAGACAAGTTCTACACCAAATGTCGTTTCGGCTTTCCACGACCGGTGATTTCTAAAGGAAGAGTGAACAGTTTGATGTCTTCGCTGCGACATAATGTGATGAAGAAATCACCTAAAAACACATACAATTTGAAGAGGAACGAAGAGTCTAAGTACATCAACGACTACAACCCGGTGATTTTGTCCATGTGGAATGCTAACATGGATATACAGTTTGTGGCTGATAACTGTATGGCTGTGGCTCGGTATGTGACATCTTACATCACCAAAAAAGAGAAGACAGAATTGAAGGATATGTGGGAGGACATTTCCCATGAAAAGAGCCTCAGCAAGAAGTTGTACAGTTTCAGTCTGAAGATGTTGTCGCATCGAGAAATCGGAGCTTACGAATGTTCTGACCGGTTGTCTTCAGCAAGCCTCTATGCCAAGTCCAAGAGTATCGTTTGGGTGAGTGTTGGTCTTGCTGCAACGCGTAATCGAGTTCTGAAACCTGTGCGGGAAATTGAGTATTTGGCGGAAAAGGAGCCAAACAGTACCGACATTTTGAAGAGCAACATGTTGGATACATATTATCCAAATCGAAGCAGTCATCTCGAGAATGTTTGTCTGTATGAGGTTCTGCAAAATTACATATTCAAGAGGAACATCAAAGAAGATACTGAGAAAGGAGTGTATGCTGTAATAGGAAGTGAGGGATGTCTGGTCAAGCAAAGAAAATGCCACTTGATAAACCATCGAAAATTGAGTGGCGAATCTCCTGAAAAAAAGGAGTTTTTCTATTTAGCAATTTTGCAACTTTTTAAGCCTTGGCGTGCAGAAGAGGAACTGCTTGGAGATTTCCTCTGTTACGAAGACTCTTTCAATGCTGCCAAGGAGACCATAGAATGTCCTGCTTTTCCTAAATATGTAGAAATGTTGAATGTGGAAATTGAGCAGGAAGCAACGATTGCAGCCGAGATTGCCAGAGACAGTTCTCAGGACAGTCAGAGTTCTGCTTCATTGAGTCAGGATCCACTAGGAGGACCTCTTATCGAAAATGAAGCTGCCACTGCTATGAATGAAGTGGAAAGAGCCATGGCACATGCTCAGGAGGATGCGGTTAACTTAGAAGAGTTGGAAAGACAACTCAACGTTGAGCAGAGGAAAATATATGACGAACTTACCATGCAAATTGATCATGGATTACGTCATGACAAGAAAGAGTGCTCATGTACGTCGTTGAAGCCTGTCCGACTGTACGTGAGTGGAGAAGCGGGAACTGGAAAAAGTTTCCTTATTAAAGCAATTTCGTGTTATTTGCAGGAAAGGACAGAGTCATCGCTGTCTTGTGTTGTCACTGCTCCAACTGGACTGGCAGCACATAACATTAAAGGGATTACTTTACATCATTTACTGATGCTGCCAGTGGAGCATGACAACAAATTAGAATATCACAAGCTATCTGGAGATGCTTGTTTTGAAGTTTCAAGAGTCTTGAGGAAAATGAAACTTCTTATCATTGATGAAGTAAGCATGGTTTCCAATGTCATGCTTGCCTTTGTGCATTTGAGAATGCAAGAAGTTCTCAAAACAGAGTATGATGTGTTATTTGGTGGCAAACACATCATTGTTTTCGGAGATCTTCTGCAGCTGACACCAGTGAAAGGGCAACCTGTGTTCAAAATGCTCACGCATGAAGATACCAGGAAGTGCTTAGGGAGCATTGGCAACGTCAATATATGGTTAAACTTCAATTATGCTGAACTGCATGAAAATATGCGTCAGGCAAAGGATGAAGTTTACAAGACTATTCTACAAGATGTTAGAATTGGAAAAGTGACCGAGCATGGGAAAGAAGCTTTACATGCACGATTACTGACAAATTTATATCCAGACGAAGATGTTGTGCCTGAGAATATTTTTCAGAAACTTACTGAGAAAAAATCTGGAATATGTTTGATGCCAACTCTTGCAGAATGTGCCAAATTCAACAACAAAATGTTGCATTTAGAAAAGCAAGAGATTGTGAAACTGGAAGCTATTGACAGAGTAGAGCATATGGGATCAACAATTATTTTGTCTGAGAATCTGAAAACAAAATTGGATTTATTAGAGAAGAGTATATCTAAAACTGCGGGTTTTGAAAAGACTCTGAATGTGTGCTTGAACTGCCGTATAATTTTAAGAAGGAATTTACATGTTGAAAGAGGTCTGGTAAATGGATCAATGGGTAATGTTGTTGATTTTGTGAAATACAGAAATAGAGATGGAATTGAATTTTTAAAAATTAAATTTGATGGCATTGAGGAAGTACAGCTAATTGCTCGTTGTTCTGGTAGATTTTTGCTTGTAAAAGACTTATATGTTCGTCATAAGCAGTTTCCTGTTTGCTTGGCATATGCGGTGACAATCCATAAATCGCAAGGTTTAAGTGTAGACTGTGCATTGGTGAATATTGGCAGTTCTGTGTTCAAGGAGGGTATGGCATATGTGGCATTGTTACGAGTTAGGACTTTATCGGGATTGTACTTGATTGAGTGTGATGTCACAAACATTTGTGCGGATCTAGATTGTGTTAAGGAATACAATAGGTTGAGAAGAGAGTATGCGCCACATTTGCCTCAGTATCCTTTGTTTGAGAAACGTGTGGTAGGCCGGAAACGAAGAAATGTGACCAATACTGGGGAGGTTGTAGCAAAAAGACGAAAAGTCGATGAACCTGAAATTATAAGCAGAAACAAAAAGGATTCTGTTGAAGATGTTGTTGGTTTTCAATTTGAAAACAGTTCTGGTGTCAACTGCTATGCTAATGTAGTGGTTAATGTTTTGTTTTCTCTAGAAAATGTAAAAGAAGAGATTGTGGTCAATTCTGATCAAAGATTTTGCAGTTTGTTAAATTCTGTGTTAGAGAAATATAGCACTGATAGAACAAACATAGAAAGTGTGTCTGAAATTCGAAATCTGTTAGACAGATGTTCAGGCCAAACACAATTCTCTCAAAATAGTCAGCAAGATTGTCAGGAGTTTTTAATGTACATGCTTGATGTATTGCATGATGAAGGTGTAGATGTAGATCACCTGTTTGGGCTTTCTTATCAATGGCAGCATGACTGCGAGAACTGTAGGGTATCAAGTACTACTAGTGTAGACTCAGAAAGATTTATATATTTAACTTTGCCAGACAGTAAATCAGTCTCTTTTAATAAGCTAGTAAAAGCAGCTGATCACAACATGGAGTGTAGCCAATGTGAATCTGAAATGATGTCCACATTATTTATACGAACATATGGCCAGTATGTCATTTTAATGTTCCAACGATGTAGGCCTGATGGAACAAAATTGACAACTTTAATTAAAAATTTTGTGGCTTCACAGTTGTCAATATCAGGAAGGACTTTTGTAACTGTAGCAATTATATATCATGATGGTCCTTCAATAACATCAGGACATTATACAGCTTATTTAAAGTGTAGAAATGGCTGGTCATTCTGCAATGATTCTGTTTTAATTTTCAAAAAAAAATTGCCGTATGACCTTAAAAACTCTTACCTGGTGTTTTTAAAACCAAAATTTTAGGGAAAGAATCTCGGGATGTGCTCTGAGGAATTTCAAGAAGTTCTCATGGCTCCTACACGATTTGGCCTTGAGGATAAGTGTAGTACAGAGACATAACTTCTTACCATAACACTGGACTTTATGGAGAAATACGTGCACTTTGAATGAGTTCAGAAAAACTGTTTCTTTTTATAAGCTAATTGAAGCAGCCAATCAAAACATGCAGTAGAGGGAATGTAAGTCTGCAATGCTGTCTACTGTTTTACATTGCTTTGTGATTAAAAGTGATGTAGAGAATTAAATAATTGTACTAGTCATAAAGGTAGTGTAAGTCTGCTTCATAGTAAGCAGTATCAGTGTGATAGGAAATGTAGAACATGATTGAGCAAGAAGGGGAAGATATTACTAGTCCAGGATTGTGTAAATGATCTTCAACATTTTAATTCTGAAAGTTGCGGAAATGCGAAAAGACGGGATTGCCTAACAAGAAATCCAAGAGTTATACATGGCTCTGACAAGATTTGGCCTTGTGGAAAATTGTGGTAGAGAGCAAGAAGTCATTTATTGTATGTAACATGTTTTTGAAAACGATGGAGGTTTTCTTTCAGAAAGTGGCGGGTTGAAAGTAATAACAGCACAACAGAGTGTAAGCTGTTCATAGGACATCCTTGGCCGTCATGGAAAGTAAGTTAACTTTAAGGAGTTCTGAATTCTGATTTGTAATGTTGTTTGGGTTTTTTAAACACAATCATTTTGATTGTGTTTTTTTTTCCCCGCTGTTATATGATGAATACCTTCAAGTCACTGTTTTAGTGAAATTTGATACATTCTGAGAACAGCAAAAATAAACCATTTAACATGTATAATTAATTCTGTTCTGTTTGCATTTATGATGTACATGTAGAACTGTGTAGGAGGCATGGAGAAGGTGAGGCTTCTGTAAGTGTCAAAGTTGTTGCATACAGTGCTCATATTCTACGTAGTCTTTTATATTTCATTACTTTCACTGTTTCTGACTGATCTAAAAAATGTTTTTTAAAAAGAACAGTAAGTATAAGGGAAGGAAACAGACAGTTATGTTAAAAGAAACACAGCTATAGGGAATAAACTAGGGATACTGTTACCCGCAATCCTCTGCTGATGATGTCACTGAGCATGTCATGAATGATGTAATATGTGACATCATCAGCAGTGGATTACGGGTAATAGTATCTCTAGTTTACTCCCCTATAGCTGTCTTTCTTTTAACATAACTGTCTGTTTCCTTCCCTTATACTTACTGTTCTTTAAAAAAAAAAAAAAAAATTTGGTTCGCTTCCGGTTCGCGTACCGGGGAGCGAACTGGGAAGCGAACTAAGAGAAATAGAGGTTGGCACAGTTGCAAATATTGTACCAATTTTTTAATAACGGGGAGGTAGTTCTGAAAAGAACTTTTTTTTAAATTGTTTTTGTTGTTTTATATTTTTTTTATTTTTTCTGAATTTTTTTTTACTTTTTTTGAATTTTTCTGAACAGTTTTATATTTTTTTGGGTTTTTTTCGGAGGGGGCAACGAAAACGATTCATTGTAAAGGGCTCAACAGGAGCAAGAAAACAAAAAAAAAGAATTTATTGTTTGGGGAGTTTCGGACAAAGATGAGCATGATTGTCAATAGCTCTGTTGATCAGAGTGATGCTACTTTCTCCGTAGCAAATGAATTCACTGCAATGTACGCAGACTTGTTTTACTTCACGAAATCTCGTTTGTATATTTGGCACCATCTCCCTGCCCTCTGGTCCCGTTACTTCCGGTACAACAGATCTTCTGGCCATAATAGGGAGATTATCTAGGTCGTCCTGTTCCTCTTCTTCCTCTTCTTGCTGAATTATAACTTTAGCAGGTGGTCCACTCTTCCTTGGATGTGGTGGAGGTGGTGGGGAAGCACCAGCTGAAGCTAGTAAAGAAGCCATTGCTCACTGGTAACAAAGGGTCTTTCTCTCACAATGATGAAAGTCAGAGTGAGGAAAGAAGGAGGGATTTTCACCATTTGGGAAAAAAAATAGTTCTCAACCAATGAAAAGTGTTCATTTTAGATCATATGACCTAGTCTTACATCATTAGGAAACCGAAAGTGAAATGAACCAATGAAAAGTGTTATTACCAAGTCACATGACCTGCTGTGTTTTCGTTACGCGCTTTGCAGGGCCTCCCGGTTTGCTTCCAGAAACCTGTGCTTTGCGACTCGGTAAGCGTACGAGTTCGCTAACGTAGCACGTCATATGACGTATCACGCGACAACGCGAAACGTCATGCGGACGGGAGGCGTCACGATGTTGTTTTCTAACGCGGCAGTTGCGGTAAAGAAACGTTTACCGGCTCGCGGTCTATTTCGCGGCATCAAGGTCAGCTAACGGGAAGCTTCCCGATTCGCGAAGCGGGAACGAAGAAAAAAAAATATTTTAAAAAAAAGTTATTAATAAACATATAAAATATATTTTTGGATTTAAAGAAGAATACATTTTACAGCTACAGATATTAGCTGTTAAAAAACCAATGAAATTCACTGAAAAAACCATAGGTTATAGACCATATATAGTTAGGAATTAGCATTTACAAAACCTTGAAAATTCACTGAAAAAACCATAGGTTATAGACCATATATAGTTAGGAATTAGCATTTAAAAAACCTTATTTTACTCACACAAAACCATTGAAATTCCATATATAGTTAGTTGCACTAACTATATATAGCGCACCCGCAATCCACTGCTGATCATGTCACATATTACATCATTCATGACATGGTCAGTGACATCACTGATGACATCACTGATGACATCTCAAATGACATCACTGATGACATCACTGATGACATCTCATTTGACATCATTCTTGTGCTAATACGATAAACCTCTTCAGACTCTAATATAACCTTAGATACACTCAGTGTATACAGACACTCACACACTGCCACTCATCCATGGAGTTACTCACACACCCAGTCAGTCATGCAAAGAAACAATCTCACCTCCATTTCTTCAACTATACAGTTAAACACACCTTACTTATTGAAACATATACTAACACATATTTACTCTCTTATACAATCCCTGATACAAGTTCACAATGATCGATACAACCACTCACTCATTCAGTGGCTCTCATGCACAGTTATTTATATATGCCAACTCTCACATGTACTGTGTTTTACATATGTATTTAGTATGACATGTAGCATTGAGATATCCATTCACTCATCAATACACTCATGCACACAGTCAACTGCCCATGTAGCTGTTTCCACATGCACTCTTGAACTCATACACCTAGTGAATAAACTGCTCACACATCTATGCACAGAGTCACACACCTTCCAGCCACCCCCACACAAACTCAATCTCCCATAGAAATACTTGGGCAACCAATTAATAACACATATAGCCTCGCGTATAGCTAATGATCAACACATGCAGCAGTTTACATCACAACAGACATAATGATGCACAAATTAAGACAGTTTAGTCACTAACCCATGCATTCAGTGAGACATATTTAATCACTCACTCATACAGTGAGTCACGCACCTACTAAATCCTTCATCCAGACACTTATACATCCACTCATTCTTCAATATGTAAGACATATTTTAACTTTACAGAAACATACAGTCACTGGATGTTGTCATCAGTGATGTCATCAGTGATGTCATTTGAGATGTCATCAGTGATGTCATCAGTGATGTCACTGACCATGTCATGAATGATGTAATATGTGACATGATCAGCAGTGGATTGCGGGTGCGCGATATATAGTTAGTGCAACTAACTATATATGGAATTTCAATGGTTTTGTGTGAGTAAAATAAGGTTTTTTAAATGCTAATTCCTAACTATATATGGTCTATAACCTATGGTTTTTTCAGTGAATTTTCAAGGTTTTGTAAATGCTAATTCCTAACTATATATGGTCTATAACCTATGGTTTTTTCAGTGAATATATATATATATATATATATATATATATATATATATATATATATAGTCGCCAGTAGGTAGTTATAATTAGGACCAAGTTTCTATAGGAAGAGCATTTTTTGTTTTGCTTATAACGTTGGCGTCGTTTGATGAATCTTCATGAAATTGTCAAAACTCCTGTGTTCAAAGTTTGGGGGTGATTCGTCAAGGGGGGGGGGGGGGGCGAGAAAAAAGGGGGTCCCAAAACGTGTTTTCTCCATGCAATTTCATTAGGAAACCTTAGACAAGGCTACAGGTCGAACGGGTGAACGGAATTACCACAAATTTGGCAGGGAGAAGGGTCTTGGTCTAGGAAGCATGCTTTTGTTTATTTGGTGTAAATCCGTTTAATAGTTTTGTAGCAATATTGAAATTTACAGATATCAATATTTGGGAATTCTGCCATCTGATTGGCTGAGCACGAGGTTGCTGGGTATTGGCTGCAAACAGTTGCAACTAGGAAGTGTTGGCAGCCATTTTGTGATTCCGTTGAAGCGTGTAAGGGGAAAAAAGGGTGAAAAAGAAGGAAAGAGGATGAGCTCTGTGTGGTGGTTAGAGTGTGCTATACAGGGAGTGTGAAGAGAAGTATTCACCCCTACCGGTGTGAAAGTGCTATTTTGCCTAGAGGTGAAGTGTTGGTTCACTCATGGACGAATTTGTGTGCCTAAACACTGAGCTAAGTGCTGTAAACTGATGTGCTCTGGGCGCTGTAGCATACTGGCCGCTGTAGCACAGCTGTGCAGGTGGTGTTAGTATGTGTTTAGACAAAAGCGGGAGTGGGAAGCAAACTACTCACTCCTACCGGTATGAAGACTCGGGGATGAAACTGTGAGCCTACGCCGTGAGCTGTTTGCTGTAAAGTGATGTGCTGTGAGCGCTGTAGGATACTCGTCGCTGTAGCATAACTGTGTAAGTAGTGTTAGCATGCGTTTATACTATACTGGGAGTGGGAAGCAAACTACTCACCCCTACCGGTCTGAAGACTCGAATGCAGTGTTTTAGCAAGCAGGAATACATAAATAATCGTGAAGAATATAATGCAGAATGTTGCAATGCCACAGAAGACAAATGATGAAATCAGGTGTGTCTAAGAAAGTGGATGTGTGTAATAAAGTGATGGAGTCTGCAAGTTATATAAAAAGTGTCTTTATTTAAGTGCCATAAATTGACCCACTGGTGTAAGAGCTAAGGCATCCAGCTGAGGCAAACTCCAACTGCTTCTGCTGTATTCAAATGTAAGCTCCTGCATCAGTGAATTCCACATTAAATGTTACAGTTCCATGTAACATAAACAATACAATAAAGGTAGGATACGATTACCACATGTAAAAAAATATTGCAAAATGTAATCATCAAACTTCTTAGGTACCCTGGTACTCCTTTTTTGAAACACAAAATTATCAACAGTAGAACAGTCAGCAATCTCTTCTACAGAAGATTCAATCTGGTGCGTGTCAGAATTGGTAATAGTTCTACCCACATCGGAACTTTAAGGAGGAGCACAAACATTGCACTTCTCAGCAGCACATTCGGTACCCTTCTAGTCAAACCATACATTATTGTCTTCAGCCCTTTCAAAAAAACATTCATGTACAAGAGGTAAGGCATCGAGCTGAGGCAAACTGCAACCGCTTCTGCTGTATTCAAACCTAAGCTCCTGCATCAGTGAATTCCACATTACATGTTACATTTCCATGTGAAATAAACAATAGCTATTAGACATGAATGACTAAATTCTATAATGAAAATAAAGGTAGGATGCGATTACCACACTGTGCCAACCAGTTCCTAAACGTGTAGTGTTTTTTTAACTTGATCACCAGCTCGTGAGCAGAGGCTGAGGATGAGCTAATTTGTGTGAAAGGGGTTTGTGGATAACCGGCAGGCAGAGAGATGTGTGCACAAAGAATAGACATGGTTTGAAAATGGATGTTGGGTTTAGGCTAATTTACAAGTAAATAGCAAATTTGCATAGGCCATACATCATCCATCCCTGGTTAGGCTGGAGACGTAAGGGGCAATAATGAAAACAGAGTTCAAATGCCTGAGCATACTTAGAAAGTTATTATATGAAAATAGTTCAATTGAAGTATATTACATTTTTTTATAGGAAAATGTCAAAAACATTTGAAAAAATGAATTTCAAGAATAACATGAATTTCTTACAAGTCTTGGAGATTGCAGTTCGGAAGTTCTTCAATGGCTCAAGATGAGTAATGTTCCAAGAGGCAATCGTGTGAGAAAAGCGAAGCGATCCAATTCATATCCTCAAAGGGACAGTTATGTTCCTCGAATGTTGGAGTGGCAATTTGAATTGGGAGGCACTCTGTGATGTTGTCAAAGGTTGCACGTTGCAGGAGATCTTTTGCTGCTGTGCAGAAATCCCATTCCGCCACGATACATTTTTGCATTGCATCGCCATTGCTCCACTGCCTGAACAATCAAGTTCATGGTTTTCAAGATACTCCATTACCTACTGGATATCGGGAGCGATTTTTGGGATGTTGGCAAGGCATAGATCCATTTGCCAGTCGAATGGGCAAGTTTTGCAATAAAAAGATGGTTGCACGCAGATTGCATATGATTAAATAAATGTCATGTTGTAGCTGGCTCTGATAATAGATAGAGGAAGGCAGCCGAAAAGTTGTTCCATTGTTTCACGGTATTGGTGTAGCTTCACGTAGGGGCGTATTCTGTCGGACATGCTTGTTACCACAGGGAGTGCAGCCATTGTTTACAAGCAAAAATAGTAGTAGGATGGCCGCAAAGAGAGTGAGCATTATGGGCTCTGTTCCTGTTATTGCAGAGATGATCGAATGAATGAAGTCTGGTATTATACCAAAAACTGTTTGAAAGCCTGTGACAATGCTGGAGGAAACAGTGGTAAAAAAGTGTGCCAGAGCTTGAGTGTCAGATGTGTTGAAAATTGTGTAATAATTCACAAAGTGTAATGGGAGTCTTGTCTTTAAAAGGGACTGTATTTAACTTGAAGTTCGTGCTATCTGCAGTCGATAAATTTATTTTGCAGAAGTGAGGGACACTTCTGTTTGAAACAAAAGCGCTTATAATTTGCTCAATTTAATTAAATCTGTTTTCAAAGTAGGTGTTGAAGGCCAAGTTGAACTTTGGGAGTTACTTTGTGTGGGTGGGAATAGATATTGCCACAGGAAGTTACTCGGTTTGAAACAGTAAGGATATACGGTATGCCACCTCACATTCCGTAGCAGTCCATGTTATTAAGAAGCAGATAACTGCCATTAGAAGTTGTGTGAATGTTGGTCTAATTGTGGGAGTTGGCGTGCTTTTAAGAAAGCACACAAGATTGGGGACTGTAAGCTTAGAAGCGTCGTCCAGTTGGACATTCTTGCATAGTAATATATGACTGCCATTGTGGTCGCACTTTTTACCTGTGAGAAAAACTTCTGTATCCTTTTTAAGACAGCGATATGTAAATGGGAGAAACCACTGCTCGTGAATAACTGCGCTACCTTATATAATCACATACAACATGACAACCAAGATGTACACCTAGCAGACACAACGACACTACGTACTGTGGGAACTGTGGCTAGTCATGTACACAAACCAAACATGGCATGGCACCTCTGCCACACAATGCAGAATGCGGGGAGAGATGGGAGCAAAGTACGTGCGAAGGTGGCAAGTGATTCTCGATTATAAAAGTATACAATGCAAAGTGTTGAGGGGATGTGCCGGACAGACTGGAGTATGCAAAGCACAGACATGTACATGTCAACATACACTGATGGTCTATTGAGTGAAGTGGACAGTGGGCGCAACCATGATAGTACAGTCAGTAGGGAAGATTACAAAAACATAGCTCGTATGTGCCCCCTTGCCCCCAAATCTTTAGCGTAGTGGGCTGGCTCGGCATACGCAAGGCTAGCCTAGGGGTATGAATAAAAGGCACGTTTCTCTGGGTGTGGTTCTCTTCCGGAATGGTGAACGTGTCTGCCAGTTCTGTGCAGCTTACACCACCACGAGGCTGACGCCGTGAGCGAAGGTGGCTGCGTAAATGATGCTCTAAGCCTGCTGGTACTCAGAAACCGCCATGGCCGGTGCAACGCACATATGCCAAACAGTTCACCTTTTGACACCGCCATTTGTGAAAGAGGGCCCACCACGTGCCGGCGGAAGGTCCTGGGAGGAGGTCTGTGAGCTCGGAAGGCTCCTGAGATTAACGCTGGCTACCGCGACACAGGCACACAGCGCCCAGCCTGAGGCCCAGCACCGTGGAGTGCTCTGTATACTACCAACACAGTAGTCCAACAGGTACCAACAGTGGAACGGTGTCTTGATCCCACAATGGACGATGTTAGAACTGCATCTGAGAGTGGAGATGAAGGTACTTCGTTCGACCAGGTGCAACCAACTCTAGGTCCCAACAGTGGAACGGTGTCTTGATCCCACAATGGAGGATGTTAGAACTGCATCTTAGAGTGCAGATGAAGGTACTCCTTTCCACCAGGTGTAACCAACTCTAGGTCCCAACAGTGGAACGGTGTCTTGATCCCACAATGGACGATTTCCGATATTACCTGCTGCTTGGTTTTCGTACAACTCCCTCCGTTGAAGTGCATCGTACTCTGTGCTTCCGTAGTTAACTGAGCGATACAAAAGGGGATGATGGACGGAGCGTTTGAACAAATCAAACACTCACCCCCAGTCAACTGATCTGGGTTTAATCATCACCATTCTTTAGTTCACTCAGCCACCCCAGTTCAGACATGGCTATATGCAAATCAGTCTGACCCTGTGCCTCGTGGGAACAGTCCAGCCCGAACTGCCAAGCCATGTCTTCCCTGGACCGGAAACAAGCATCCTGGGACCGGTTTCCGATTCATAATCCTCATCAGCCAGGCTATCTTGAATCCAGTGGCCAAGTGAACAAGGGACTCACGTCTGAGCATACCCTGCCACACTTAGGGCGAACAAAGCGATACAAAAGGGGATGATGGACGGAGCGTTTGAACAAATCAAACACTCACCCCCAGTCAACTGATCTGGGTTTAATCCATCACCATTCTTTAGTTCACTCAGCCACCCCAGTTCAGACATGGCTATATGCAAATCAGTCTGACCCTGTGCCTCGTGGGAACAGTCCAGCCCGAACTGCCAAGCCATGTCTTCCCTGGACCGGAAACAAGCATCCTGGGACCGGTTTCGGATTCATAATCCTCATCAGCCAGGCTATCTTGAATCCAGAGGCCAAGTGAACAAGGGACTCACGTCTGAGCACTGGGTATGAGTGTTTCATTGATTCAGATGTTCCGTCCATCACCACCCCCTTTTGTACCGTAGTTAACTGCTGCACATGATTATTGGGCTTGACCGACTGTAGTGGCTGGACTACACCGCGGTACAGCAGGTCGGAACAGTGAAATGGGGTCTTGATTCTAAGATTGAGGATGTCAGAAGTTAAAGTCTGTGATGATTTCTGTGTACTCCCTCCGATCAGGTGCAACCAACTCCGTGCATCCGAATCCAATGGCACGTGGCTGTGAGGCGTTAATGACCACTGCCTCTGGCCTACACTGCCGTCAGCAGGGCTCACAATTCAGATCGAGTGGTGATTGTTTAGTTACAGAATCCAGTAGGCAACTATCTACGACGTCTATTGAAATATATACAATATCCTTTTAGTATACTTGCTTGAAGAACTTTTTTTAGATGAGTTATAGGTTTACTACAATGACCAAATTCTTCTTGGTAGCGGAAAAGAACACTGAATAACAGTCTACACTGTGGACAGCAGAGATCGCAATTCAAATTAGTTTGATTTATTTAATGCAGAGTTTTCTGTAATTTATGTTGTATTTTTTTTAAGAGGATGTGAGAAAAGGTATTGTTGGATGTCTGTGCTGACTACTGCCTTCAATTTACACTGCAGATAGCAATGTTCACAATTCAGATTGAGTCGCTATTGTAGATGACGCATTCCTGTAGGCAAAAGGCATTGCTCCAGTACGCTCTGTCGGCACCATGCATACGCATCATGCAGGCTACCCACACGCTTGTTGTTGCTTTGTATATTACAAACTGGGCAGCTCAAGTCAATGCCACGTGGCTATGGGCCCTTGCTGACCGCTCTCTCTGGCCTACACTGCAGACAGCAGTGTTCACAATTCAGATTGAGTCGTCCTTGCAGATGATGCAGTCCTGTAGTCAACAAACATTGCTCCTAGTACGGCCCGCCCGCAGCACGCATCATCGCTGGCTGTGCACATGATGAATGCTTTTGATGTGGCTATCTGAGTGCACTAGAACTGATGGACCCTTAACGATACAATCTTTTTGTGAATTATTTCAGATCTACTGCCTGTGTCTCAGTATACCACAACTTATGGTTCTTTTACGATAGAATCTTTTGTGTATTATTCCACATCTACTGTCCCTACCTTACTGCAGCACAAACTATTGAGCCTTTTATTATTGAATCTCTGGGGGTGATCCAATGATTACTGTTGTAGTTGATGCTAGCAGCAACTATTCCCTAAGGGCTGGTTTACACACACGTCCAGCACAGACGTCACGAGATATGTGACCCTGGTAATAAAAAGGAGTCGAGCGCACATGCCCGTAATCACTTCCACTATCTATCTGTGTCCGTGTGTTCATTATCTATGCATGGTACTGCCCCTGGGCCGTACCACATTACATTGTGCTGTGGACAGAGTATGCAACCATGTTACTTCTGGCAGTGGGGAAAACTTTGGTTATATAACTTTTAGGTGCATGGCTATCACAGGTGGAAGTCTACTTTACAGACCATAAATATTGATGAAGATGATAGTTGCATGTTGTGTGTAGTGCAAGATATGTGTACATAGAAAAAAGGTTCCACAAAAGCTCTCTAAGCAGAAGAGGTGTGTCTCATCAAATGCTGTAGAGATAATGACAAAAATTGGTGGTGTTCTCCAACTGCTACAATGGGAAATGTTATGAACTAATCAAATGCTTTTTTTTAAGGTCACATGGCAATCGCACACCCAGCGCGCAAGGAGACCGCACCCCACGCGAATTTGAGAAAATATATTTACCATAATATACGTTTATTACAGTTAGAAATATATAAATGTTTAAAATATTTTAGATTATCGCTTGCTCTCATATACACTTTAAAGTCGTTTAGATATAGTTTCGAGAGATAAAAGAACATGAGGGAATGGCTTACCCGGCACGACACCATATGTCTATGCCGTAACACAGGGCCTGGCAGCGTGCACTCGTTGCATACGAAATGCGCAGCGGGCACGACCCCATACGTACATGACGTAACGCGTGGCTTGGCAATGCTTACCCGTCACATACCAAAGTAGCAGCTGGTGTGACCTCATACGTATATGATGTTACGCGGGACACGTGCCACGAACCCATCGGATACGAAATGGGCATCATTTACGAGTTTAGCAATATGGCGGATAGGATTCGCGTGCTGATGGAGCTTGGTACACAAAAAAAAAGATATACAAAATTTTTAAAGTTAAAAAAAGGATAATAGATTTCCAAAATATTTTTCAAAAATATAGGCTTTATAAATATTAAAATATGAAATTAACATTTAAAAAACTTTCAAAATTCACTGATAAAACCATAGGTTTTACAGACGTTATAGTTAGGAATTAGCATTTAAAAAACCTTTGAAATTTAATAAAAAAGCATAGGGTTCAGGGACGTTATAGTTAGTTGGACATTTGACTCATATAAAACCAGAGAATTTTACTCGTTATAACTTGCGCGCCTGCAATGCTCTGCTGATGACATCACATATTACGTCACTCCTGACATGGTCAGTGACATAACTGATGACATCACTGATGACATCTCAAATGACATCACTGATGACATCATCCAGTGAATGTGTGTTTCTGTAAAGTTTAAATATTTTTCATATATATCTATGCCAAGGTGTATTGAAGAATGACTGGATTTACAAATGCCTGAAAGTAGTTCCTTTATGCCCTGTAGCCCTCTAAAACGAGTTCTGACAGAGGTTATTTTAAAACATACTAACCTGAATGGTAAAGTACTGCATGGTAAAGGTACAAATACTTATCTGCGTGGTCCTTACCTATGTGGTAAAGACATGGATGTTAAATGATTTGTTGTATAGGCTGTTTCCCTTCAGTCTGGCATTGGCTACCAGCATTTTGCCCCTGACAGTACAGTTTTTTTTTGTTAATCTCACATTAAATTTTATTGAATCTCAAATTTGAAAAATGCCTACTGACTTCCTGTACTCATATTGTCATTATGACATTTTGTAAAATTCATGTCACATAAAAAATGTAATACTTGTTTTCATTGAACACTGTTTTAATTGGGGTATTAAAATAATCAAAGGTAAAGGATTATCCCTGTTGGCTGTTAGACCGGTCAGTCTCTGGGTGGTATCCACCCGAACGTTTTGCCTTCCTCCTCCATTTTTGCAGGTATTGTTTTTGCTGGCCTTAGGACTCTGCACACTTTACCAATACTGCCCAGCACTAAAGAGCATGTGCTCACTCCTTAAAATATAGTGACATTGGCTTATCCCCAATGGCACATTTAATGTACTTAAAAGTCCCCACTAAAGTGGTGCCACGCCTACCCAGGGTCTGCAGCACTTTATGTGCCAACCACTTCAGTGACCCTTTAAACAAGTCTCAGGCCTGCCATTGCAGTGTGTGTGCAGTTATTAAACTGCCATTTTGACAAGGCATAAGAAACATTTTCAAGGCCCAAACCTTCATTTAAATTACACATAAGAGGTGTAGGCTCTGAGCAACCGATAGGGTAGAATGCAAGGTATTTACAAATTAAAACATGTCTTGGTAGTGAAAGACTCAAAATGGGAGCAGCTGACAAGTTCCTATTTGGTGTCTTTGGAATTGTAATACAAAATCCTAACATGTGGTGCAGCCAGATATTAAGTTACCATTTTGAAAAAGTCACTTTTAGAAAGTTGGCATTTTCCTGCCTTAGCCATTTAGGGCCTGTAGCCTGTCTTTGGGCCACATAACTGTGTGTAGCTGACAGTTGAGCTTAGGTGTACCTGGATGAGCCATCACTGGCAGAATGGGACGGTACAGACTTACTTGAATAGGCTGTATCCTGCCTCCACACAAAAGACTGAATACTCCCTGTAGTTAGTCTGGAGCCAGGTCAGGGAAGGCAGGATGCCTGGGCACTTAAAATGGAAACCTCTAGTAGCTTTTCCCCACTTCAAAGCACAACAGGTATAAATAATGGACCTCAGACACCAACTCTACAGTACACATCTGGACCAGTGGAAACTCTGCCAGGATGAAGGATTGCCCTGCTGCTAAAAGGACTCTGACTTTACTGCTGCTGCTCTGAAATATTGTTGCTCTGCTGTGCTGATCTGCTGCCCTCTTGCCTGGGTGAGAAGACTGGACCTGTCTCTGTGGAACCAGAATCCCAAAGTGATTTCAAAAGGTAGTTGGCTGGTCTCCTGACTAGAGCCTCAGGGGCAGAAGGCTCCAACAAACTTGAACCAGCACCTAGACTCTGAAATCTGTGAGTCTACCCTACCAAGAGGTGCCACCCCAGTCCTGTACCCTTGAAAGTGGGTCTGAGGTGCTCTGCCAGCATCTTTGGTTCCAGCAGAAATTACGCATCTCCTCTGCTGTGCGGCACAACCCCAAGCAGAATCGATGCATCCCCTCTGCTACATGGATCCGAACCATGGCAAAGACTTGCATCACATCGCAGTCCATTGTGGTTTCAGAACCGCCGCTACACTACGCATCCTCTACACAGGCGCTCGCTTTCCATATCAACAGAAGCCTCGACGACGACGACAGACTCCGCTTCACAGCTACTCGGAACCGATGCACCTTCCTGACTGCAAGACACATTCCTCAGTGTTAGAGTTCGCATCGCAAGCCCTTGTTGACAGGATCCTCAATGACAACGCAGGACCTCACACCGCTGCCTCACTGCATCTTGGAACCAACACATCGCTTTGGATGGATAATGCCCCTTTGACGTGGATCCTCACACTGCTCCGCAAACCACGATTTGAGGTACTTTTGTTCAGCGGGCCTAAGTGAGTCCCTGTAGGTGACCTAGGCTCCATTGTGCTCGGCCTGAACTTGTGACGTTGTTCCTGTCTAGGGCGACCAGATATTCACAGTTAGTGCTTTGTGCTTTTGGGCTCAATTTTTACTGAAATCTTTAAACCTGCATATCTCAGGTTCTACTGATTGGATTCTTGTTGATTCGGTCTTGTTATATGCATTATAATTTACTCTTTGTTTTTAAATCTGTGGTGTGTTTTCACTGTGTTACAGTTTGAAGTGTTTCACAAATACTTTTCACATTGTCTCAGAGTTAAGCTTAACTGCTCTAGTTAAGTTTCCCAAGAGTTTGCGTGTGACTTCGCCATGACAAGAATTGTGGTTGCTGCTTGAGAAGGGTTTCACTCTTCTAAATCAGTAACCCAATTTCTCACAGTGGCAAATACAAGAAAAGAGAATGAAGTGATCATCCAGATATTGATGTGCATAGTTTGTAACTAGAAAACCTGGGTCAAAATTCTGGCATCCTCACTCAAAAAATTGTTTGATACTACTTCCTATCACTTTACCTCACTGCAGCTGATTTTGAGTGTCAAATCTGAACCACCTTATGGGAATTCAGAATAGGATGGCAACTATATAAAATCCTCACTTGTGTACAGATTAAACATACAATTGTTTCCATGTAACAGAAACACAGGCTATATAATTGTACACATATCTCGGTTAACTCATAGCAGTGTAGTCAGGGGACTTGCAGTGGAAAAAAGTTCATATTCAAAAACTATTACTTTTTACAGGTATAACTGCAGTGAATTACTCTAAGGTACAAAAGTAAAATGCTGAAAAACATTTTAATCTTTAAAGAGGATCACGGTTTATATGATTTTTGCTCTATTATTTAACATCTAAAATCTGCTTCTCTGTTTTTGGTATTGCTTTTTTCATTGATGTTTACTATTTTGCTATTTTGAATTCTCGGCTCTTTTTGTGCTTGCGCACCTCATTTTCTCTATTCCTGTTCACGAGTTTGTAAAGCGCTCTGATACCTTCTGATACCTTCGGGTCTAGCTAGCACTATATAAAACTTAAATAAATATGCGCCTGGACTGGCCATAGTTGCCACTGGGTGTTTTCCCGGTGCACTGGAACAGTGGGGGGCAGTTTTGGGGCAGTGGGGGACTTTCTTTTGTTACTGGGGGCTGGTTTTGCAGCAGTGTTGAAATATCAGCCCCCTGTAACAAAAGCAGCAGCAATGTTTCCCATCAGCACCCCGTCTCCCCTCTCCACCCTTCACCCTGGGGCCGGTCCGTCTTAATTTCAAGGGCTGGTTTACGTTCTCAGTCCGGCGTGAATACTTACTGTGTTGTGATGAATATCAAAATGGAGAATCAATAAATGGACTGTTATTCATGAAAACATGGAATAATTTAATGCATCATGCAAATGAAGCAGTAGGTCTGTGTGATTACTTGTTTTACGACAATTAACTTGGACATTTGCAACTCCACTTACCACACATATTTCGAAGACAAGTTGTTTCGTAAGCACTGCACACCAGCAGGGGCAGCTCTTCCATGTGGGCGGAGGAGCGTCGCCCCATTGCTTTCTTGCACTGCGAGAAAGCAGAAGGGTTTGGTTGGGGGCGGGCGGGTGGGCGGTCCTGCTCTATGGGAGGGGAGGAGTGGCTTGCCCACTCTGAGGGCGCTGACTGTTTGGTCGGCCCCAGGGCCGACCTAAACAGTCATACGATCTCTCCCTAATCTCAGCCTACATGGAGAAAATGGCCTCCCCATAGACGCCTGTGTGGTCAGTGTCCCAGCCAATCACAATGCTGCCATTGCAGCGTTATGATTGGCTTAGGGGAGGGGAAGGAGGCTGCTTCCTGTTGCAGAGAGGACGACACAGACTACCGATGCGGGACCAGATCATGCGAAGGTAAATTCACTTTTTTTTTATTAAACTCTCCCCGGTGCACAATTCCACCCCCCCACCTGCGAGTCATACCAGTATACATTTTACCAGTTCACCGAACAAGTGGAGTTTGGGGGGTAAGCAATAAAATCTACAACCTGTGGCCCTTTTCCAGGGAAGTCATTGTAACGCGGTTCTATTTATCACACCTGATAAATTCTGATCCCTTTGTTGTCAGATTATGTTGGGTGCAATAAATATGGCACCCTTTACCAGGCCGACCATAATTGGGACCCATGTATACAATGACTTTGCAAAGTGGTGTGGAAAGTGCCTCAATGCCCATTTGCATTGGGAGGGTGAAGAAAGGGCATTAGAAGGAATGCTGCGTCAAACGTGTTAATCCTACACATGCTGAAACTGCTCATTGTGCAGGCTTTACCACTCTATATCATGTTTACATGGGAAAACCAAGTTAGTTAGGTTACAGACAGCTAGCTGAGACCATCATGGTCCACCCTGATGTAAGCCATGATTAAGCAAAACTATAAATATTCACACCATTTCAAGTATTAACTGGCTAAACATTAGCATGATTGCACTTTCTGAATGACAACTTTGCAGCCCTACCACAGGTAAGATTTTTCGTCAGACAGCTGATATCTGTAGTAATCTTTGCTGGGTCCCAGTTGCATTCTAATTCCACTGCATCTTCATAACACTTCCGGTGCTGGAAACAACAACTGAAAGAAAGCCAGACACAATGTTGGGAACTTTTATCACTGATCAATGTTTTATAGATCAATATTAAGAAGAAGGTAACTACTTTAATTGATAGCATGCATGCTTCTTTAAAAGAATTATCCCGAAACTCTGATTTCTCAGGGCTTGTCATTTTCGTCTCATCAGTCATGTAAAACTAACATCTATTTATTTTTAAATACAAGTATTGGCAAAGTCAATTTGACCATTGGAACCTATTGGCCTTGCCAGTGGTTGTTTCCTCACCATATGACATCCATGCATGTGTGCGCACATCTTCCAATATTTTTCTTTAGTTTAATAAAAATGGAGATTTAGGTATCATCTGTGTATCAACTGGGTACATAGTCAAGGCAAAAGAGGGATGGTCCTTGGAGAATTCTGCAGGACTCCGGGCATGTCGTAGACTCAACTGACTTGATCCAGATTTTTTGGCTGAGATAGAAGAGGAAAGAATGGGCTTATAAAAAATACCAGGGCACACTCATTGGTCTAAGTCAGTAGTTTGTCCTACCTCTCTGTGAGTCATCTTACTTCTCGATTGTGTGGTAATTCCCAGGGTTCAGTTTTATAATCTGACTTAAAAATATGTCTAGGTATGGAAGTTTTGTGCTGATCCATAAAGTGTGGGGCAAAGAAAAGAGGGATCCCAAAATGGAGAGTTCCCATGTTAATTACTAAAGGAAGCTTTGCTCTTTGACAAAGAAAAAATGGTGAAACTGAATTGCACCAGATTTGGCAGAAAGTTAAAACTTTACTTGCACTTTTTCTGAATAAAGTACTATAACCCATCTGACACCTGTAATGTATTTCTACTAGGTGATTCAGCAGTGTGTGTGTGGTGGAAACAACACCACTGCGCGGAGGCAGACAGTGTGATGTGCTCTTCATCCGACCACCCCTGGCACTTTGGTGCAGTTGTTTCAAGAAATTAGTGCTTTAAGAGTTGCCTGGGGTGGGCCTGAATGGGTTAAATAGTTAGGTAAATATGGAAGGCTGTACCATGGTACTGAAACTGTAAAGTATTGGGCCTTCTAATTGGCCAAGGGAGTTTTTTGTCCTGTCAGCCAGCTTGGTTCCGCAGGATGGTTCCTGGCCCCATGGGACCAAGAGATCTGACTGTCTGGCCACAAATCTGAAAAAAAGTGTTGCAGCCACAGGGCTGGAACCTGGTCCCTGTGTCCTGAAAAAGTTTTTTTTAAAAAGGGGCAAGATATCAGTGATGCCATCAATAATGTCATTTAACATGTCATAAGTGAAGTAAAATGTGAGGTCATGTCATAAACAGTGCATTTAGAGGCAAACGTTATATTTAGTACAGTAAACCATCACTGGTGAATTTCAGTGTTTTTATTGCTTTTAAATGTTAGTTTTTTTAATCTCATTACATCCCCTAACACTTTAACCTTTTTTCAGTAGATAGATAGATAGGTACATATATAGATTCAGTTATTCTATCTAATTCTGTGGCCCCAGGTTATGGGTGTTCATGGGCAAGCAGATGATTGTCGGCTTCCAAGAGGTATGGCAATGGATGTATTTGATGTATTGGGGCACTTTTAAAAAACATTCAATGGCTTAGCTTCATATTTGTATATACCTGAATGAAGCAAATATTCACTTTCTGACATTTGGTTTACCTGAGCATTACTATTTTAATTGTATACATGTGGAATAAACTCAACTGAGTAATTCAGCACTGAGCCGAGATCAATTTTATTGCAGGAGGAGCAACTCTAGCCTGATATGCTATATGTAGAACAGTGTTGTCTGTAGGTAAATGTTAAAGTTGAGGTGTGGGGGGGGGGGGGGGTAGGCTTTTCAGACATGTAATTGGGATGGCACATTTACTTTATGGGATAAAAAGCTCTTTTTGTGTGGTCACCGCCATTTTTTCTGCCAAATTATATTGCTGGTTTCTTTACTCTGCACATTGGGGCACTGCTGTCCTCTGTCGAATGTGCTTCTGAACCCTAAAGCATGTAGATCATTGTTAATCCCTGATTGGCCGATTTAACTTTTCTATAAAAATGTTTTGTTTGATATGAAAATATACCTATGTCATGAATAGTTAAATGTCACCTACGAACTACAGCACTTAATGTGCCATCCACTAATGTGACAAAGGAAAACATGGCTTCAGGCCTAACATTGTAGCCCAACTGCTATCATCTAAAACCTGCAGTGCTAGCTTTTATAATAACTCTTTTGAACAGATACAGACTTCCCTTTTACATATTAGTAAGTCAGCCCCATGTAAGCCTAATTGTCCACAAGGTAGAGTGCATGATATTCAAAAGTGGGAAATGTAAAATAATAATATTACCATGTCCCTACAGTGACAAGGCCCTAATAGCCATTTCCAGTGTAGCATCCAATAACTTCTATATAGCAGACCAGAGTACAGATTAAAATACTAAAACTGCTATCTCAGGAATGGGGCAAACTAGAAAAATAATTAAACAAATTAACTTTGAGAAAGTTTCCATTTACCTACCTGAACTGTCAGAAGGATAATTAGCATAAGCTTTTGCCAGCCTGTCCTCAAACCTCGGAATAGGTGTGAAAGAGGTGCGTCCCAGAAGCATACAATAAATTAACCTGAATGTTCAGAAATGATTCCTCTGAGCTCCACAGAATATTCAGAGTGGTGGCTGAGGGTATCTTGTTGCCACCGCAGTGTCAAATCCTGTTTGACATGTTTGCTGAGCCAGATGTAACACTTGGGGCTCACTTGAAAGGGAAAGAACAGGATACCAACACAATTCTTGTGTATCCATGTCTAGCTGCTGTAGGATTTTGTTCTATCACAGAGAAAGACCTGAGGCAGTTGAACCCCCCTTCCACTTGAAATCCAAAGGCAGAAAGATCCGCAAGAATCGTAAGAATGATCTCTTCGGGCGCTTCAGAAACACAAAAAAGCTGAAGAGGACATTTCTGTGCAGAATCCCAGTTGGTAATGTGCATATGGACCTCGACTGGACCTTGCAGTTGCCCTTTTCCTGCACCCTGAGATTCTCTAAGTGCTCACACTGAGGTTCTGGGGGCCTTGAAGTGTAGTCCTGTGGTTGTTTAGGCACCAAAAGAAGTTTGGGAACTTTTTGCTCCACAGCTTCAAGGGGACAGAATGCAAATAGTTTTCAAATGGAAGTTCCATAAATCAGATTGAATTTCAGGTTTATTCCCCATGGAGAAGAGTTTTCATTATAAAAACTACAATGTCCTTTTGCCGATTGGGACATAAAAACTTTTCAAAAATCCCTACTTCTAGGCCCTAGTAAGGGCAACCTTCTTTGGATCGATCGCAGTCAGCTTTAAATTGCACCTAGGTTCCAGTCTACCAAAGCCATAGATTACCATTGACGCTTTGAAGTTTTTGGTGCTATTTTCACTTGAATCTTTCAAAATTGAAGTCTCTGGTTTCCTTCATTGGATTTTTGCAATTTTGGTGTCATTTTGCTTATAAAAATGTCTCTATTATTATAAATTGTAGTGGGATTTTATTATGTTGTCTTTTTGACTTTTTAGCTGTTTTGGTACTTCTACATGCTTTACACATTTTCGGTAAGTAAAGCTTGTCTGCTCTGTGGCATAGCTACCTGGGTTTGAGCTCAGGTTTAAATTATTGTTACCTTTGACTGGATCTAACAGGATAGTGACATTATTACTCGTGGTGGACGCAGTCCACCTCAACTAATTAACTACTTTCTCACACTTCATACTCATTCACATGTTTTACATAACATTGAACAATTGCTTTTTTAAATTTGTGGTACAGAATTTATTCAGCTAAGTGCTGAAGCTGGAATTACCATACCTAGATTATGAAATTAGACAATGCCACCATCCTTTAGCTGATTTAAGAAAGACAGAGACAGGTTGTGATGTTAGGAGCATGGACGTTGTGCATAATGTTCACTTAAATTATGAAGGCACTAGTGAGTACACCCATGCCACTGAGTGGCTTTGCTTTGATTCAGCTCAAAAGCATTAAAAGACATTTGCTTATGGGAGGTGGCATCTTATTCGTCATAATAACTTTATTTCAGTAATTGCCATAAAAGCAAACATAATGACCTAAAACAGCAAAATCATTCTATAATTAAAAGCTTAAAATCTTGACATATAAGATAATTAAAAAGACCCAAAAATAAAACTAGCAGCATATGAGGGAACAGCACAATAATTTTAAAGTCCAAAGTTAAAATTAGTTTCAAAACTCCTATACCTATTTTGCAGTGTTGCATGTGCCAGAAGTCCATATTCAAAGAAGAATAAAAACATAAAAAACAGCGAAATGCAACTTGAAAGACCCACGGATCGTGGGTACTAAGCACTAGACAACAACAGGGCATCCTTTTTCTGTCTGTCTCCACATAGATACAAAAAAACTGAGAGACAGCAAAGACAATTGGTTGATCGGTGTCTGTCCTGCATACAGTAGTTGCAATATTGTAGTCTCTGATGCCCAGATTGCTGCACAACGATAGGATCCATTTTCTCCTATGGACATAGCACTGCGGACAAAAGTACAAGACATGGTCTACAGTTTCCTTGGCCTCTGGGCAGAACAGACAACTTCGGTCAGGTGCAATGTTAGCGAGGGGGCGCCACCACTTTTCAGTAAATGATCGAAGTGGCACGTCCCCAACTCAGAACTTAGTGTCTTAGCAGGTGGAGGCTCAATTGTGTCCCTGTACATTTCCAAAAAAATAAGTGTCTTTAAATTCCAGAAAGGTATAGTTCAGGGTGCCTTAACCCCCAGCCTGTGGAATGTACAGTCTACATATCTCTAACATCCTGAAAGATTTGACAACCCCTCCCTGTCTATAGCATGGATGTGGACAGGATGGCCCATCTTGGCTGTATGACTAGGAGGGGCTGTACCCAGCTCCACTTACATTTCAAAGGGCAGAGACTGTACATGGAAGAATGGCCTTGAGCAGGGCCCAAGATATGAGGTACAGATTTGTGCATGAAATTCCCTATGTTTTGTTAAAGCAGGTTGGTAAGATAACCTTTAATATAGGTAAGTGGGGGCGTTTAGTTGGCTGAATGGTTTCAGGAAAGTACCCAAGCTGATTGGGTGCCAGCTTTGGTCTACAACAGTATCCTTTGTACAATTGAGTTCTGTCTCGTTTGGTTGTGTGTATATATGCCATGATGTTTCATAATAATTTTGAGGTAGAGCCTATAGCGGCAGCGCGCAAGCACTGCTCGCTTTGCGAGGCATTCAGTATTCAGTATGGCGTGGAGGCTCCATGGAAGCTCCGCCCATCTTTTTCATTGGCTTAGGTCCTAAATGCTGCCTTCCGATTGGTTTTGGGCTTGTTAGTCCCTCCTCATGACGACCATGTTGTCATTTGTATCCTTCCATGGCTACTGGCCCCTTTACTTTGAACACTATTTTCTTCTGGTGACCACCCCCCCCCCTTCCAAAATCTGTGACTTCTCGGCCCCCCGCACCCTCTCCGCACCCCCGTTTGTGCCTTCTCGCCCGCCGCACTCCCATTTCCAATGTAATAGGTCTCGCGTAAATGCGAGTCCTTTTGCATTGCAAATTATTTTATTTTTTTTACCCCTGGATACACCCCACTGGGGTTGGTCTCGTCCTTGTGCGCACACTCAGGCGCTCATCCATCAATGGCACTCTGTTTTGGGGATTGAGGCGCTTTTGTGTACTGTTTTAGGAACAGCTATTCAGTCAATGGAAACAATAGCAAGCAGCGTTGGTAGGGATAGGCTTATTTTATTAAAACCCTTTGTGGCGCGCGGACTCTCGGCAGACTGGGTGGTGCCAACAGACAGTACAGCCCTATCTCCAAAACCACAGCCAGCAGCGGGCTCTGGGGACTTCTCTCACCCCTTGCGGCCATGAGAGGGCCAACACCCCGGCTTTTGGTTTCCCCTTACCTTCAGCTCCGCAAGTTCTGTCATCTTGCGACATTGTTGGAGACTAGAGACCGGTCCGGCGCTGAGGCAGCAAGGCTTCTCTCCCCCAACCCACTGCGCACAGGAAAGGTCTGTGGCGGCCTCGGACTCTGAGGACCACTAGCAGCCTCTGAGAGCCAAAGATGCCCGGGAGAGCTCAGACAGAGCGGGCGGAGCAAGGGGGGCTTGTCCCCAGATCCCCCATGAGCCCAGCTAAGGTCGAGGTCTACGAGCTTCCGCCCGAGAGTGATATAAGGATATAGTAGTTAGCTAGTACACAATTTGTTAAAAAGGATAAGGACGATCTAAAACTATGACCACTTCAGTAAATGTCCTGAATAATTCAAATATACTTGAAATAACAAGCTAGTGCATAAGCTCTTCAATAGGTAACCTTAGTGCACTTTCAAATGTGTTGTTTAGTTCTTAAAAGCTGTAACAATGTTTGCATATTTCATTATGGGTAAAACAGTCAAGGTCCAGTGTAACCAGCTAATACGTTATAGATACCAGTAACATAATAAAAATAAGCATTTACAATGCAATAGGTCTCACATTTTCACAAGTTTGAGCTATTGGCATTGTAAATGACAATGCCTTTTATTTATGTTTTAAACACCAAAACATAAATAAAAGGCATTGTCATTTACAATGCCAATAGCTCAAACTCACGTAAATGCGAGACCTATTGCATTGCATATGCTTGTTTAAGGCTGGTATCTTAATAGTTACAAGTTTATTTATGGTCTCGTTTCCTAGATAATCTTTAGAAGTTTGAGAAACACCAAGTAGAGCGGAGTCGGACACTGAAGGTGAGCTTTAGAGTGGCAGATCTGAGAGACCTTGTGTTTAAAACTGGCTATTTCTGGTAGGCTAAGGCTGATGCCAAAGCCAGGCAGAAACCACCATTCTAGTCAGGGCAAGGAAGTCACACGCCAAGATAACCCCTGCTCACCCCCTTGGTAGCTTGGCACGAGCAGTAAGGCTAAACTCGGAGGCGATGTGTAAAGCATTTGCGCCAGCACACAACAGCAACAACATTCTAGGCACACCACAAAAGGGACTCCACACAAGGTTATATGAAAATAACTTTTGTATTGTCAAAACACATCAGATAAAAATCACACATGTACATTGTGCCAACTGGCACGGGCAATATTCATAAGGGATTAGTTACAAGACAGGGCCACATGGGTCACTGTCAGAATCAGCACATTTAGAAATAGTACTTTGTAGATCATAGAAGATAAGATATAAAACAAAATAACAGTTATAAATCACATCCAGTAACTACTGGGAACAGGTAAGTACCACCTACGCAACCCTAACCACCTTAGGAGAATGTCACGCAGGGGACCAGGACCTTACTAGGACCACCTGTACTAAAAAGAACAACCACCTAAGTATCACACAGCATTTAGGGGTATAAACAAGAACACATTACCCATGATGCATAAATATACATTCAGAGGAGTAGTAAAGGGAAACACATGATACATAAACCTACACATTCAGCGGTGTTAAGAACAAAGCACATGATGCATCACAAACACATTCAGAGGTGCAGCGCTAGGAGACACATGACGCCTAAAACATTCAGAGGTGCAGCGCAGGGAAAGAAAGACACAACTCAATAGCGCAAAGACACATGATGCCTAAAACATTCAGAGGTGCAAGGAAAAACCACACAATTGCGCAAAACCTTACATAAGCCACCAGCTGTGACAGTCCCTAGGCCAACTGGCCTTGTTGGGGCTAGGACGCCCTGTGTCTCAATATCAGGGGCCTAAACGGTGCAGGTGCCCACTACCTGCTGGGCACCTGGGAACAGTCACAAGACCTAAATGGTGCAGCTGCCCACTAATTGCTGGGCAGCTGGAAATCAACAAAACTGCGCCAGGGCCCTCACTGACCCTTAGGCGCAAACTGCGCCACTGCTGGAGCCACACAGGCTCTGAGCAAATTCCTCGCAGGCAGGAGGGGGCGGGAACCGGCAATGTGCCCCGACGCCCCCTCTAACTAAAAATGGCCAAACGCTGGAGCCACACAGGCTCTGACACAAAACATGCCCATCGGGGAGCCCTCTAGGCTCTGCACACACTACATAGGCCCTTAACTTGGGTGAGCGACCAGCTGCCGCTTTAAATGAATGTGCCCACGAGGCTCTCATGAAAATATGCCCGCAAGTACTGGTGGGCAAGGGGGTACGTAGAGCAGGCTGGCTCCGGGACCAAAATCATGCCTGCCTCGTTGCAGCGACCCGCAACTGCGGGCCCGCTGTGAAGATCAGCCCCTCACGGGGGCACCAACCAAAAGGCTCACGGGCCCTCTGGCCCCTTTTAATTTCCCATGCTACGTTGGAGTGGCCCGCTGCAGGACGGGGCCACTCAGAAATGCACCTCACCCGGTGCCCTGATCAGGCACCATCCACATTCCCCACGGAGCCCCCCCAGCCCTTCCTCACTCACCGGGCTGCTTGCTGGGGGCTCCTCCTCACGGGGATGACGGCACCTTTCTCGACGGTCTCTTCGAGCAGCGCGGGGCTCTCCTTCCCCGCTGGAGCCCCGCCTGCGCTCTCCACCGCTCTCCTCTCGCTGACCGGCTCCCTCGGCACACGGGAGCCCTGTTCACCGGCCACCATGCTTCTTCTTTCCTCAGCCGGCCCGGCGGCGGGCGCGAGACCTTCCTGCAAAACCGGAAGTCCCGCCTTCCGTCAGGCGAAACATCGCCTGACTTCCGGTTTCCACGGCGTCCGAATCCCGGTGCCGCGGCGGTGATTTCACTGGCATAATGAGGGGTGGGCACCCTCGAAATCCCAAATAAAAGTAGAAACGGGGTGAGTACCAGTTAGGCAATTAAATAAATGGGGTGGCACCCATCTACAAAAAAATAATTAATATGCGGGGCATAACGCAGGGCGGCACCTACAATTCCCCACGCAAAATTCGGGGCGGGGAAGCGCGGAAACAAAGCAAAAAGCGCTCCCCAGCGTTATAAAGACAAATCAAGCGCTCTTAAGCGCTAGGGACAACATGCAAGCGCTTTCAGGAGCTAGAAACTACAAGTCAAGCGCTAGCAGGCAAAAAGAAGGTCCAAATAAAAATAAAGCGCTCCCAGGCGCTAGGGGAAATCAGGAAAAGTCCAGCAAAGTCCTGGGGGGATAGGAAGAAGGTCCAAAGGATCCCAGGGCAAAGCAAAGTCCCCCCTCAGCCCAGGCAAGGCAGAGGGGTCCCCCAGAAGTCCTCCAGGCATCCAGGGGCTGGGCAGCGCCCGCCCCTGGTAGATTCAAGTCAGAAACAAGAACATTTTGGAAGGGGACACAGCCCCTTCTTATGCAGAGAAAAGTCTTTGAAGTCTTTGTGCAGGCATTGTGAGAACCAGCTAAAACTGGTTATAGGGAAGTCCTTTCAGTATCAGGGACAGAGGTGACAGTCGCCCAGCGGGGAGGTGGAGCCAGCATTGTGGCAGGCAGGCACAGCCTCATTCCCACCCAGGTGCTATCTCCTCCCACTTCCCTGACAGCAGATGCTGCCTTTCATCCACGGGCTGACTCAGACAACCTCCTGGGGGCTCTGCAGCCCCTGTCACCCTCAAACCAGACAGTCAATCCACAAACAGGCCCAGGCACTCTGGGCCAGGCTCACCAGCCAATCACACGTTAGGCACAAATTACACAAATATGCCAACTTCTAAAAGTGGCACTTCTAGACTAGACACAACCATGCCGCATACACCATTACGCAGCATTCAATCTCACGAGTTCACACATATCGAACTCGACCCTGCACTCCCCACAAATCAGGAACTACCATGGGCATACATATTCCCCATTCATTCCTATGGGAGGGCAGGTCACTCACCACACATACACAGAGAGCTCACGCACTTTACACTGTACCACAGTGAAAAAGTGCGCAGAGGCCTAAAATCACCAACCCAGGTTCCAGAAACAGGCTAGGAAAAAGCAAAACGTTTCGGGGTGAACCTGCCAAAAAGGGCCAGGTCCAACACAACCCCCTTCCAGCCACAACGCAGGGTAGACCAATCACTCCACTGATGGGCTTCCTTGCTTTGGGCGACAAAACACGGACCCGCACGGCAGGGACACCCCCCAGTTTTGCGCCACTCTGAACCCACATGGTTTCCTCCAAACAATAACTCTCTGACCACTTCACAGAGTGGGGGGCAGTAACCCCTGGCACACAATAGCCATTCTCCACTCTCCCCCTCAGTGTAGCTACAACTACCACTGATCCTTCAACCCAGGGACCACCCCCTCAGGCTGACCAGAGGTCACGGGCCTGAATGCCCCACCATACCTCTACTTCTGGGTTCCCGCACCCTCACAGGGAAGCACTCACCAGAACACAACTCTCCTACCAGATCAGGACCTCACTCCATCACTGGTCTACCACCTGGAAACTAGTTCACTCCTAAGGTACAAAGCACACAGCACAGTCCCTCTTCAAGCAGGTGGGGGGACACAGCACACAGCAAAATCCCCTTTCCTCTACCTTAGTGAAAACAACAAACTGCAGGTGAGCCCCAGATCACACAGCAAGGGCAGCCCCCTCAGTCTCTTCAGCTGAGCCACTTTGGTAGAGATTCCCCTTGACCTGGAAGTTTCCTAATCTCCCAACCTAGGATCTAAACCCTCAGGTTGCACCAGGGTCAGAAGTAAGGACACTGTCCCTCTGCACCCCCTTCCAGAGTTCTGCACCCTCCCACCTTGGAGCGGTACCCCTGGAAGCCAACAACCGGTCAGGACACTGATTACAGATGCCCTTCCCTCCAGGTCAGGCTGAACCTGAACCTGGCCTCCCCCCTCCTCGGGGAATGACCTCCAGAGGCCCCACAAATGGTCAAGCACTCTAGACGGTCAAATGCCCAGCGAACCAGGACTTCTGCACCCTCCACTTAGGAGCGGTACAGCCCAACACCAGGACCGCCGGAGTTCTGGTTACAGACACTCCCCGTCCTCTAGACACAGGAAGATCCTCCTCAAATGACCTGTAAGTACAGCCTAGGCCCCTGACCTGGCGCTCCCCTAGGGAACCCTCCAGGCCCTGAGACAGGGTTTCGGGCCAACATGGGACACACCGTCCCACACTCACTCCGCCTCCACTGAGACAGGACATGAGCCCCTACACCCCTACCATCCTAATGGGACCTAGCTGGGCTACACATGAACGTCTTCACCTACACAGGATCATCAGATACACAAGCCACTACTTTTAGAATCACTCCCTAATGCCTCTGCAAGACATCTAGCACACCGCCAGACATCCACCTTCTTGTCCAATGCCTCTGCAGGACCTCCTGCACACCACCAGAGGTACACCTCACGTGCAAGCTCCTTAAAAAAACTCACACCAACTCCTCCAGTTCAACACAGCACTCATCCACACACTCCCCCTCCAGAGTGGTGAGACAGTTCCTCACTGCCCCTGACTCTCAACCTGTCACCCTCTTACTGAGCACCAGGCACCATACTCTGGGAACTGGGAATGGGTCTTCACGCATTGGACACATTTAAGCTGCCACCACTGGATCCTACCATACTGGGGAATCCAGACACACACACTACACTCAGGGAATAACCACCCTCCCAAGCAAGCCATTTCTCCTCCACACTCCCTCTCTTCCATCTACCCACACAGGAACAGGAACAGGGATTGGCCACTGGACCCAGCAAGGGATTCCTAATCTATGGGAACCTCCCCATCTACTGGCATCCCGCCCTGTCATTTTCTCTCATCTGCCACTAAACATAAAGCGCAGATACACCATCTGAAAATGACACTCTTGAGGAAAAACCAATAATCCCAAACATGTGACTATCTGAAAAATGCAGAATTTTGTAATGTAGCCAGTTGTCGCTGTGGCACTGCGCAAACACAAGTCCAAATCCGCACCGCTGACCAACAATGTTAGAACTGGCTATTTCTGGTAGGCTAAGGCTGACGCCAAAGCCAGGCAGAAACCACCATTCTAGTCAGGGCAAGGAAGTCACACGCCAAGATAACCCCTGCTCACCCCCTTGGTAGCTTGGCACGAGCAGTAAGGCTAAACTCGGAGGCGATGTGTAAAGCATTTGCGCCAGCACACAACAGCAACAACATCCTAGGCACACCACAAAAGGGACTCCACACAAGGTTATATGAAAATAACTTTTGTATTGTCAAAACACATCAGATAAAAATCACACATGTACATTGTGCCAACTGGCACGGGCAATATTCATAAGGGATTAGTTACAAGACAGGGCCACATGGGTCACTGTCAGAATCAGCACATTTAGAAATAGTACTTTGTAGATCATAGAAGATAAGATATAAAACAAAATAACAGTTATAAATCACATCCAGTAACTACTGGGAACAGGTAAGTACCACCTACGCAACCCTAACCACCTTAGGAGAATGTCACGCAGGGGACCAGGACCTTACTAGGACCACCTGTACTAAAAAGAACAACCACCTAAGTATCACACAACATTTAGGGGTATAAACAAGAACACATTACCCATGATGCATAAATATACATTCAGAGGAGTAGTAAAGGGAAACACATGATGCATAAACCTACACATTCAGCGGTGTTAAGAACAAAGCACATGATGCATCACAAACACATTCAGAGGTGCAGCGCTAGGAGACACATGACGCCTAAAACATTCAGAGGTGCAGCGCAGGGAAAGAAAGACACAACTCAATAGCGCAAAGACACATGATGCCTAAAACATTCAGAGGTGCAAGGAAAAACCACACAATTGCGCAAAGCCTTACATAAGCCACCACCTGTGGCAGTCCCTAGGCCAACTGGCCTTGTTGGGGCTAGGACGCCCTGTGTCTCAATGTCAGGGGCCTAAACGGTGCAGGTGCCCACTACTTGCTGGGCACCTGGGAACAGTCACAAAACCTAAACGGTGCAGCTGTCCACTAACTGCTGGGCAGCTGGAAATCAACAAAACTGCGCCAGGGCCCTCACTGACCCTTAGGCGCAAACTGCGCCACTGCTGGAGCCACACAGGCTCTGAGCAAATTCCTCGCAGGCAGGAGGGGGCGGGCACCGGCAATGTGCCCCGACGCCCCCTCTAACTAAAAATGGCCAAACGCTGGAGCCACACAGGCTCTGACACAAAACATGCCCATCACGGGAGCCCTCTAGGCTCTGCACACACTACATAGGCCCTTAACTCGGGTGAGGGACCAGCTGCCGCTTTAAATGAATGTGCCCACGAGGCTCTCATGAAAATATGCCTGCAAGTACTGGTGGGCAAAGGGGTACGTAGAGCAGGCTGGCTCCGGGACCAAAATCATGCCTGCCTCGTTGCAGCGACCCGCAACTGCGGGCCCGCTGTGAAGATCAGCCCCTCAGGGGGGCACCAACCAAAAGGCTCACGGGCCCTCTGGCCCCTTTTAATTTCCCATGCTACGTTGGAGTGGCCCGCTGCAGGACGGGGCCACTCAGAAATGCCCCTCACCCGGTGCCCTGATCAGGCACCATCCACATTCCCCACGGAGCAGCCCCCAGCCCTTCCTCACTCACCGGGCTGCTTGCTGGGGGCTCCTCCTCACGGGGATGATGGCACCTTTTCTCGACGGTCTCTTCGAGCAGCGCGGGGCTCTCCTTCCCCGCTGGAGCCCCACCTGCGCTCTCCACCGCTCTCCTCTCGCTGCAGGGCTCCCTCGGCACACCGGAGCCCTGTTCACCGGCCACCATGCTTCTTCTTTCCTCAGCCGGCCCGGCGGCGGGCGCGAGACCTTCCTGCAAAACCGGAAGTCCCGCCCGCCGTCAGGCGAAACATCGCCTGACTTCCGGTTTCCACGGCGCCTGAATCCCGGTGCCGCGGCGGTGATTTCACTGGCATAATGAGGGGTGGGCACCCTCGAAATCCCAAATAAAAGTAGAAACGGGGTGAGCACCCGTTAGGCAATTAAATAAATGGGGTGGCACCCATCTACAAAAAAATAATTAATATGCGGGGCATAACGCAGGGCGGCACCTGCAATTCCCCACGCAAAATGCGGGGCGGGGAAGCGCGGAAACAAAGCAAAAAGCGCTCCCCAGCGTTATAAAGACAAATCAAGCGCTCCTAAGCACTAGGGACAACATGCAAGCGCTTTCAGGAGCTAGAAACTACAAGTCAAGCGCTCCCAAGCGCTAGCAGGCAAAAAGAAGGTTCAAATAAAAATAAAGCGCTCCCAGGCGCTAGGGGGAATCAGGAAAAGTCCAGCAAAGTCCTGGGGGATAGGAAGGAGGTCCAAAGGATCCCAGGGCAAAGCAAAGCCCCCCCCTCAGCCCAGGCAAGGCAGAGGGGTCCCCCAGAAGTCCTCCAGGCATCCAGGGGCTGGGCAGCGCCCGCCCCTGGTAGATTCAAGTCAGAAACAAGAACATTTTGGAAGGGGACACAGCCCCTTCTTATACAGAGAAAAGTCTTTGAAGTCTTTGTGCAGGCAGTGTGAGAACCAGCTAGAACTGGTTATAGGGAAGTCCTTTCAGTATCAGGGACAGAGGTGACAGTCGCCCAGCGGGGAGGTGGAGCCAGCATTGTGGCAGGCAGGCACAGCCTCATTCCCACCCAGGTGCTATCTCCTCCCACTTCCCTGGCAGCAGATGCTGCCTTTCATCCACGGGCTGACTCAGACAACCTCCTGGGGGCTCTGCAGCCCCTGTCACCCTCAAACCAGACAGTCAATCCACAAACAGGCCCAGGCACTCTGGGCCAGGCTCACCAGCCAATCACACGCCAGGCACAAATTACACAAATATGCCAAATTCTAAAAGTGGCACTTCTAGACTAGACACAACCATGCCGCATACACTATTACGCAGCATTCAATCTCACGAGTTCACACATATCAAACTCGACCCTGCACTCCCCACACATCAGGAACTACCATGGGCATACATATTCCCCATTCATTCCTATGGGAGGGCAGGTCACTCACCACACATACACAGAGAGCTCATGCACTTTACACTGTACCACAGTGAAAAAGTGCGCAGAGGCCTAAAATCACCAACCCAGGTTCCAGAAACAGGCTAGGAAAAAGCAAAAAGTTTCGGGGTGAACCTGCCAAAAAGGGCCAGGTCCAACACCTTGGAAAGCACTGAAGAATATATGTAGGTATGTGAAGTAAGTCCTCAAACAGATGCTGTGTGGAGGCGTTCTTGGTTGGTCAACAGGATTTTCTGAGTGGGACGGCAGGACTCGGATGCATGATGTAGCTATTGCAGAGGAAAAGACACATGTTGGAATGTGCCCCGTGAGAGAATTCTAGAACACGCTCTTCGGTGGAATTATCATGGTTTTAGGGATAGGTCTGAAACTAGGGATTCTAATAATTGCTTTCAACCAAGTTCTGAAATTGCAGTTTACTGACAGTGACTACAACAGGAAGTCGATATTAGAGGGGAGGTAAGTGCCCTGCCAGAACTGGAAGAGGAAGACATTTAAAAGCGTCTTGCATAATTGAGAAGAGTGTTTCTGAGAGAGGGCTGCCTAAACTGAGGAACAGAGACAGAGAACTTACCGGCATCTTGGAGCCATATTTTTTTCCTTAAATATTTGTATGAGCATTTTTAATGGCAATGCGTTCAAAATAGAGTGACGGTGCAATAACAAGTGTCACGAATTGATGCAACTGTATAAAGGTCAAAAAAAGAAAATAAACAACAGTTTTGCTGCAGACTCTGCAAACCTTGGCGGCACAACTTTAGTGCGTAGAATTTGGCCCACATGATCTTCCAATTACTGGACTCGAATTTTCAAAACAATGGTTCAGATTCTGGCGCAACATTCAGAAAGGCATGTGGAAGAAATACTCCTGTAGTGTAACTGACTGAGAGCCAGGGCATGGGGACTGCTGGGGTAGGCAAAATACTATTTTACCTGCAGTGCTGAAACACCTTGCACTGTTTCTGAATAAAGTGCGTATAACCCACCTGCCACCTGAAATGTATTACTGCTAGGTGATTCAGTAGTGTGTGTGTGGTGGAAACAACACCACTGCGCGGAGGCGGACACTGTTATGTGCTCTTCACCCGGCCTCCCCTGGGGCCTTATTTATGAAGGCCTTGCGCCGCCGGTGCGTCACTTTTTCCTATTTTAAAAGTGGCGCACCGGCGGCGCAAGGCCTTCATAAATAAGGCCCCTGGCATTTAGGTCATTCGAAATACCTGCTGTTCCATTTATTCATCTTTTATTAACTTTACCAGTCTTTGCTTCACTAGCCTGCTGCCTTACAAGTACGTTTCGTTATGTTACTCGTAAAAAGATTTATCGCTAATGCATTAAAAATGCATTAGTGCATTAATATCATAAGCTGACTTTAGTTCTCTATTTTGTATTTTGGACATTATAAAAAAAGATTTGAAAAATTTGTATGTGCAATGAAGAAATAAAAAATACATCATGTCAATCGATAAACTGTGTATTTCAAGAAGCGAAAAATACCAAACATTCATACCACTGGCGTAACGAAAATTGAGGGGGCCTCCCTGCACGGTACGCAGAGGGGCCCCCTCCCGGCTCAATCAGGAGCTAAACGTAGAGGCAGAGCATTCGACGAAATTGTTTGTTACGGGTAAGAAACGGTTTTGCTAATGCATCAGATGGCATTAGAATCCATAGATAATTGCCATTTGAAAAAATATTTCATTTCATGTTCAATACATTTAGGAATAGCCGAAATATTTTCAAGGAAGGTTTCATTTTTGTATTTTGACACATGAGGATTAATCAATAGAAACCATATTATGGAATGTATTTACCATCCGAGGAGAATGCAAATAAATAATCCAATTAATGGAATTATGTGAAAGGAAACAATGCCTCCACTGCTAATTAGGGACTGTGTGTTTGTTCTTTTAATTTCTTTATGTTGTTAATTATAAGAAAACAAAAACCAAGCTACCAGGCAGGAGAATGAATCCCTTTAATCACGCAAATCCGCTATGGATTTGCACACTTATTAGAAATGCCATCTGTCTTTCCAAACACTCACATGCTAAATTAGCTTTATGAGTAAATTAAATTGTATGTTGGAGTGGTACATAAAGTTATCTTATGAATGCTACATGGTATATTTGGCAATATTAGCTAGCAACATTAAACAGTCAAGTTTGCAAATGGTGGCTGCCAAAGGTATGTGAGCTGTTTTCCGCAGGAATTGCCTACCCAAGTCATATATGCAGACAACTCCACACCACCAACACCTATTAATGTGTAACTCTTTCAAGGTTCACAGGACAATAGAGGAACGCTAACATAATGGACACTCCACAGTGATGCAACATCTGCAAGTGTTCACCCTCCTTAATGGCCACATTGTATTCCACCCCTCCCTTCTGTGGTTGGGCCCACCGCTCAACATCACACCACATAAATGTCCATTTGTGAAAATGAAAGTTTTGTTTCGAGAGTGTGGTGGACCTGATCCTTTTTGCAGAGTCTCAGACCAGATTTTTGCCTTCTGCTGCTGAATCTGTTTTTGTTTGCATTAGAACTCTGCACTTTACCCTACTAATCAGTGGTAAAGTGCTTGTACTCTCTCCCTAAAACATGTTACAATTGGCATCTATCTGATTGGCACATTTCATTTACATATAAATGCCAGACCTGTAAATTAATTGCTACTAGTGGGCTGCAGCAATCATTGTCCTGCTCACTCAATTAGCATTTCAAAACATGTCTCAGGCCAGTCACTACGTCCTGTAGCGAGTTTTGAAATGCCATTTAGCCTTGCAAAATAAACCTTTTTCCAGGGATAAACCTTCCTTTTTAATACTTTTAAGCCACCCTTAAGGTAGGCTTTAACGGCTCATAGGGCATTGCACATTGTATTTAAAAAGTGGGACATGTGTGTTCACATTTTACATGTCCTGGCAGTGATTAACTCTGAAAGTATTTTTTTACGGTGGTAAGGCCTATCTCTCCCATTGACTAACACTGGGTTACCTTATTACATTTAATAAGTGATTCGGTTGGATAGGGAGCATACATATGCTGTTTACATTCAATTGAATTGCAATTTAAAATTGTCTTTAATGGTAAAGTCAGATTTTAAGTCACATTTCTGAAAATGCCACTTTTAGAAAGTTGGTATTTTCTTGTCCAAGCCATTTGTGCCTTCTGCCAGTGTCCTGGGCCACTTGGCAGTGAACGGGTAGGACAGGGAATCCCCCACATATAGGACGGTACCAAGTATAAATATTGGACCTCTAGAGACACTCTTCAGAACTCTCCTGGACCTGTGGACAATACAGAAGGACTGCACTGCTGCCAGAGGACTTCCCTACTGCGTGGAGGACTGCCATGGAAGACTGGGCCTGCTTGCCTTCATCCCAGGCTAACCAGAGTCAATCAATCAATCAATCATAGCATTTGTATAGCGCGCTACTCACCCGGGCGGGTCTCAAGGGAGTCCGTTTATTGCTCGAAAAGCCAGGTCTTGAGCTGCTTCCTGAAGGCGAGGTGGTCCTGGGTTTGCCGAAGGTGGGTGGGGAGGGAGTTCCATGACTTGGCTGCCAGGTAGGAGAAGGATCTTCCTCCGGCGGTGGCTCTGCGGATGCGTGGAACGGTGGCGAGGGCGAGGTTGGTTGATCGCAGCTGGCGGTTGGGCGTGTAGAAGGTCAGTCAGTTGTTGAGGTACTTGGGGCCCAGGTTGTGGAGGGCTTTGTGTGCGTGGGTGAGGAGTCTGAACGTGATCCTCTTGCTGACGGGGAGCCAGTGTAGGTCTTTCAGGTGGCCGGAGATGCGGCAGTGTGGGGGGATGTCCAGGACGAGTCGTTCGGAGGCGTTCTGGATGCGTTGGAGCCCTTTCTGGAGTTTGGCTGTGGTTCCGGCGTAGAGGGCGTTTCCGTAGTCCAGGCGGCTGGTGACGAGTGCCTGGGTGACCGTCTTCCTGGTTTCGGTGGGGATCCATCGGAAGGTCTTGCGGAGCATGCGCAGGGTGTTGAAGCATGATGAGGACATGGCGTTGACCTGTCTGGTCATCGAGAGGGAGGAGTACAGGATGAAGCCCAGGCTGCGTGCGTGATCCGTTGGCTTGGGAGTGGTGCCCAGGGCAGGGGGCCACCAGGAGTCATCCCAGGCGGAGGGCGATGATCCCAGGATCAGGACTTCCGTCTTGTCTGAATTCAGTTTCAAGCGCCTGTTCTTCATCCATTCGGCGACATCTTTCATCCCTTCGTGTAGGTTGGTTCTGGTGGTGGCGGGGTCGTTGGTGAGGGAGAGGATCAGCTAGGTGTCGTCGGCGTAGGAGATGATGTTGAGGTTGTGTTGGCGTGCGATGGCTGCGAGGGGGCTCATGTAGATATTGAAGAGGGTGGGGCTGAGTGATGATCCTTGTGGTACGCCGCAGATGACTTCGGTGGCCTCTGATCTAAACGGGGGGAGGCGGACTCTCTGGGTTCTTCCGGTGAGGAACGAGATGATCCATTCCAGTGCCTTCCCTTGAAATCCGATGTTGCGTAGGCCCTGCATGAGAGTGCGGTGGCAGACAGTGTTGAATGCTGCGGAGAGGTCCAGGAGGATGAGGGCCGCTGTTTTCCCGTTGTCGAGCATGGATCTGATGTCGTCTGTGGCTGCGATGAGGGCGGTCTCGGTGCTGTGGTTGGCTCGGAAACCGGACTGTGAGTGGTCGAGGGATTCATTTGTCTCAAGGAAGGTGGCGAGCTGTCTGTTGACGGTCTTCTCGATGACCTTGGCCGGGAACGGGAGGAGCGAGATGGGGCGGAAGTTCTTAAGGTCGGTGGGGTCAGCTGTTGGTTTTTTCAGGAGAGGGCTGATTTCGGCGTGCCTCCAGCCCTTCGGGAAGGTGGCGGTGTCAAGGGAGGTGTTGATGATGTCCTTGAGTTTGGGTAGGATGGTGGAGTTAGCCTTGTTGAAAACGTGGTGGGGGCAGGGGTCGGTCGGGGATCCGGAGTGGATGGTGTTCATCGTGCTGATGGTGTCTTCGGTGCTGACCGGGGTCCAGGTCTGGAGGGTGATGGTGGGGGGTGTTGGTTCGGTGGTGGGGTGCGTGATTGGTGCGCCGAAGCTGTTGTGTATTTCGGCGATCTTGCGGTGAAAGAATGAGGCGAGTGAGTCGCAGAGGTCTTGCGAGGGAGCGATGTCGTTGTTTCCGGCGCTGGGGTTGGAGAACTCTTTGACGATGCTGAAGAGTTCTTTGCTGTTGTGGGCGTTGTTGTCCAGTCGTTCTTTGAATGCTGCCTTCTTGGTGGTCCGGATCAGCTGGTGGTGATTGCGGGTGGCGTTCTTGAGGGCAGTCATGTTGTCTGTGGTCTGGTCGGTGCGCTAGGCCTTCTCGAGGGTGCGGCAGGTCTTCTTGGAGTTCTTAAGTTCTTCGGTGAACCATGAAGTTTTCTTGCTGCCAGGTCTGCTGGGGGGGTCTTCTGTGGTGCGAGTTCGTCTGCGCAGTTGGTGATCCACTGTGTGAGGTTGTTGGCTGCTTCGTTGGGGTCCGTGGAGCTGGCTGGGGGGTTTCGGTTGAGGGCGGTGGTGAGCTTGTCAGCAGTGATCTTGCTCCAGTTTCTGCGAGGGGCCTGTTGGGGGTGGTGGTGAGTCGTGGTTCTTCTGAAGCTGAAGTGGACGCAGCTGTGGTCAGTCCAATGGAGTCCGGTGGAGTGGCTGAAGGAGACGTGTTTGCTGGAGGAGAAGATTGGGTCAAGCGTGTGGCCGGCGTAGTGGGTGGGGGTGTTCACCAGTTGCTTGAGTCCGAGGTTGGCGAGGTTGTCCAGCAGGGTGTTGGTGTTGCAGTCCTTGTTGTTCTCCAAGTGGAAGTTGAGGTCCCCTAGGAGGATGTAGTCGGTGGATAGGAGGGGGTGTGGGCTGATGAAGTCTGCGATGTCTTCGCTGAATTGATCGCGAGGTCCCGGGGGTCTGTAGATGAGGGTGCCTCTGAGTGTGGTCTTGGGGTCGGTGTGTATCTTGAAGTGGAGGTGTTCAGCGGTGGTCAGGGTGTCGTTGGCTTCGGTTGTGATGCGGATGGTGTTCTTGTGAATGATGGCGATTCCTCCTCCCGTCTGGTTGCTGACCTCCTGTCTGAGCGACAGGAACACAACAAATTTCAGAGGGCTCCCTACAACTACCCAGCTGACCTGCTGCACTGGATCTGCCTGGACCACGCAACTGGACCTGCCCGAGCCCTGCTACTGACATCTGCTTGGAGTAAGTCCTGATCCCTAAGAGGTGCACCACTGGACTTGGATCCTTATCTGGCATCAAAGTGTACTCTCTGCCCAACTGTGGGTTCTATCAAATCTGACACAGAGCGGCACAACTCAACGCAGGACTCAAATCCCAGCTACTTGCAGCTTCTGATCACCAGACTCATTGGAACCGATGCAGTGATATGCAACTCGATGCATGCCTTAATATCTCAGCCCATGTAGCTCCTGATTAGAACCAATGCAGCACATTGCAACTCAATGCAGAACTTTGCATTACAGCACCACCCAGCTCCTGATTGGAACCAATGCCAAGTGACGCAAAGCTTCACATCAAGGACATAGGGTACAACTCTCAGCAGGACTAACCTGGTCCCTGTACCCGGCCCATGCTTGATCGCAGTCGGCCTGAACGTGTGACTTTTTCCTGATCCGGTGCTACCAAATATCTACAGTTGGTGCTTTGTGCTTTTGGAGCTATTTTTACTAAAAACTTTGAAAGTCAATATCTCTGGTTCTACTGATAAGATTTTTGACATGCTAGTATTATTATATTTATTAGGATTTACTCTATGTTTCTAAATTGGGCTGGGATTTGTCTTGTGTTGTGTTTTCACTCTATTGCTGTTTGTGTGCTGCATAAATATTTTACACATTTCCTCTAAGTTAAGCCTGACTGCTTTTGTGCTAAGCTACCAGTGGGTTAAGCACACATTAATTTAGTGACTTTTGTGGTTCACCCTGAGAAGGATTATGGTTGTTGCCTGAGAGGAGCTTCCACCACCCTCAACCAATAACCCAACTTTTCACAGAGAGTGATGATGCTTTCTGGTCTTTGATGTACACGTCACACACACATAAGCTGCAGGCGGGCTCCTGCCATCATGTGCCGCTGAGACACTCAGGCCTCACCACCGGCTGGTGGACTTTTCTCCAGCATTAAAAAACCTCCCATCCACTCTATATCAAGAGGCATCTGTGTGAGTCCAGGTGTAGCTCGGATGGAAATAGACCTTGTCAATACTTCAAAAACTTCTTTTTGACTTTAATACTGTACCCAGTGTGGCATTCGGGTTGCGGAAGGGCTGCACCGTAATTGTTCAAAACCAGTCATCTGTGAGCTCATCAAGCAAAGGCAGCCTTTCTCAAACAAGTCCATAGAAAATAATGTATATAGGGACGTAAATAAAACCCCGTAGGAAATAATGTTTCAATGAATTAAATTATTCAAAATAGTCAAAAATATACATAAATATACAAAAAAAATATTCTAAAAACAAAACATTTATTATTTAATTTTAACATATTTTAACAATCTTTTTTGATTCTATAAATGAATGTAACATTAATGTTTATTAAAATACATTTGGATTACTTTTAATTAATTCTATGCATCATGATTGTTTTTAACTTTAGGAGGGAATGTATTGTTTTAATGTAAACTTCAGTAAAATGTATTAAATTTAATTTATGTATATTAATTAAATATGTATTTCAAAATTAAGGTAATAGTGCTGTACCATTTGTTAATATTTTATTCTACATTTCAAATAAATACATAAAATGAATTTCCATTAATTTAAAGGATACAAAAGAAATTACTATTTTTTGTTAAATATACATTTTAATTTTCTCAAAACTTTACCATAGGGAGGCTTCACATGTATAGTGGAGATCTCCCTACTGCCAAGTATCGGGAACATTTGAAACAAGCATTAGAAATGCACTTGGTCTCGCATTTGTTTGAGTTAGAGCTTTTAGAATTGTAAATGGCAATTTATTTTACCTATGTGTTATGGCATAGCTAATAGGTCTTGATTTGGGGCCTTATGGGACTCTTTGGAACCGTATAAGAGATTACTAAAGCTATGTCCTTACTTTTACTTAGAGGTGTTGTTTAGGCGTTAGTATATGCCCTCGCCCAGCACTCTGCAGGCAACGACTGCCTCTGCACACTGTTTGTGACTGTCAATATTGAAGAGCTAGGAGGACGGGCAGGGTAAAGGCCATGGGTGGATGGATACAAGGTATGCGAGGGTGGTGGTATATCGGGGAATGGTTAACTGCCATTTTGTTAGATGTATGGGAGAACGATGGCTGATGGGATGATAGATAAAGTGATAAATGAATGGATGATTGCGGTGAATGAATGGATAGATGTTCGCAAAAAGTTAAATATAATTTTTCATTAAATGTCTATGCTAAGTAGTTTAAACTCCGAACAGGCATTTTTTCCCCCGAAAAACTGGTATATATCAAAGTTAAAAAAAAGTTAATACCCTACTACATATCTCTCGCTCCAGGTGGTTATGAGCACACAGGTCATCTTGAGAGCCAGCACTCAGTAGGGTGACCAGAATTTCAAAGCAAAAAACGGGACATTTCACAAAAATATAGGACTAATTCGACATCACATGAGGGAAACATAATAACAGCATTCATCAATATAGAAATATAGAGGAGGCAATAAGGGAAGAAATTAAAAGTACGTTTTTAAACTCGGTATCAAACATGTTAAACAGCTTTCTAATATGAGCTGCTAACTAGTATTGCTTTGTGACATATAAAACGGTGCCTCCAGTGTATGTCATTGACCCTCACTGAAAACCAAGACATGACTCACATTTGCCAAAATCTGCCAGGACAGCTGGTAAAAACCAAGACTGTCCCACCAAATCAGGGACGCGTGGTCATCCTACCATTCAGCCCTATTTAGAACTTGCCTTGCACTGTAGGGAGCAACTAGCAGAAATGTTTTTTGCCACTAAATCTGCTAGCTTGTTTGGGCATCGGATACGAAAGGCTTACCAGAAAATGCCTGTTTTTCTGTCTTCCAGTAATGAAGAAGATCTTTTCACAATAGTGTAGAGTGAAAATTAAGTCTGGGAACTATATCGCGGGACATTTGCCCTCCACCCAGTTCATAATTTAGTAATATAATGGTTCCCAATGTCAGGGAGTATTAAAAGGAAAGTTCTTGTATGTTTTGCACACTTTTGTTTTAATGAGGTTGTGTACAACACTCCTAAAGAGGCGCATCAGGCAACCATACTCTGTTACAAAAGCAATAAATCGTAGTTTCGGGATCGGGGGTCTAAGGGCAACCCCCGTTTCAATGTGTCAGTTTGTAATGCAGCTGGAGCTCATGTTAAGCATTCCAATACCTTTGTTTGAGTTTGTGCTATATAAAACTGCAAAAAAGAGAAAAAAACAAGACGAAGAGAGTGTGGGCGAGCTGACCCTGGAAACACTTCCCCTACCTGCTGTTTATTTTATGTTTGCAGTGGGGAAAGGGCAGTGGCGGCTGGTGACATTTGAAAGTGGAGCAGCGTAAAACAATTGTCGTACTTCACTGCGGCAAGTGAGTTCAGTGAGCGAGCCTGAACCACCTATGTGGAGTTCGGGGGTTTCCCCCCCTGAGAACATTTTTAAAAAAGAGTTGGCAAATGGTGCATTTTCAAGCAAACCAGAAGGTGTGAAGAACAGCCAGTCAATACTACTGTTTAGAGTTGTAGGAGTTAAGAAACCTTATAGACGTTTGACACATAATGAGAATGCTCTGGGAATATGGAACTAAAATGAACAACAAAATAAACTACAATTTACTGGTACTACAGTAGCACAACTATTCTTAATCATACTGGATAGAACCACAACCTAACATGTACAATACCATGATTGACAGGGTGATGACTTTACTTGGACACTAGCGCTTAGGGAATGTAGCTCATCATTTTATCATACAATGAGAATTGCTTCCTTGTATTTCTAAACTTTGTCAGCAGCAAGCTGGTTTTAACATTCAACTGCTTTGCATAACTTTCTGTGACGTATCTTTTGAATTATAATCACTGAAGCATTTCCTTTTTATTTAATGTGAGGCATGGATATTGACTTGGCAATAAACACGGAGGCTTGGGAGTCTAACATTAGGAGGCAGAGGGTTGTACAACTCAAAGTGTCTCTTCGACTAACTTGATTCCTCTGTACTTTATCTGAGCACATACGGGCCTTCTAATGGCTTATCGTGATATCACTACACCGGACAACAGCATCGCCGACTCAATAATGAAAAATATCTAAAAACAAATTTTCTATTCGCTACATGATTCTTTTCACATGTGGATTACACTTTAACGACCAAAATGAGAGGCATTCTCCGATCAACCTTGAGAAACAAACACCAAACTTGATAAACCGCACTCTCCTACATCGGAAAGCTTAAAAAGACGAACCACGTTACAGGGCATTTTGCAACTGGGCAAGCACTGAAACAATTCGATTGTTTGCCCTGTTTGCTCTCATATTAAGAATATAGAAACCAGAGTTGCTCCAAACATATGCACACCGCGGTGGCAAGCAAATTATGGGGCCAGCATGTTTACTCCATACTGGCTGTTTTTTTTACTGCCCATGCCTAATTTTCCAAACGTGAACAATAGTACCTTTTCTACAGAGCGCAATACCGCCATTTTAACTTTTACACGCGCTTCAAATTAAAGATATCACTATTATTATTAGAGTTAATGACGCTTAATTTGACGACTTTGTAAGGGTGAAATGCTGGGTTGGAGTGGCTGAGTTTGAAAGACCTGACTGCAGCCAGACGTTTAACTCGCAGTGCTATTCTGCCAGCATGAGGGAAAACCAGCTTGACCGAGGATTATTACACTTCTAAAAAATGTGACAGTAATTAGAATCCGCCTTTTTGCTTCTACAAGTACGTTCCACGATCAACAAAAACGATCTGCCTGTGCTGCTTACTAAACATGAAGCAAAACGTGTCCAAAGTAAATAGGGTTCCAGGTTTATGCACAAGCGCAAACATTCAACTGGCACAGCTGCCAAAAAAACAAACTATTGGTGCATGGCACCATTGCCCCCCGACAGTTCAGAAGGTAGGGGAAATACATTACAACACAACAATGATTTATTGGCATGCTTGTGGGTTGACACATATTTCCAAAGCTTCACAGATTCTAATGGTTGTCACAATTTTACACAAGGATCCAGTCGCTGCTGGTAAAACGGGAGGGTGGGTTCACACGGGGGCGAGGGAAGTGGCCAGGGGGACAGTAATATTTATATAAAATAAAAAACCTTACCTTCCTCCAGTTTCGCGACCGCATCACAAGCCACTGCCGCCGCTCCTGCTGTCCCTCGAGCGTTTTAGGGAGGCTCCCTCCTCCTGCTCCCCTAGGCCAATCACAACGCTGCAATGGCAGCGTTGTAATTGGTGAGGCGCAGCGGAGACCGCCCCAGCAGGGCCATTTTCTCTTTGTCAGCTGCATGCAGCAGCCTACATAGAGAAAAAGGGAGAGTGCAAATGACTGGGTTGGTGGGCCCTGGGGCCAACCAAACAGTCAGTACCCACAACAGTGGGCAAGCCACTCTCCCCTGCCCTCAAGAAGGACCGCCCACCTGCCCGCCCGCCCCAACCAGGCACTTCTGCTTTCTTACAGTGCGAGAAGCAGAAACATAAAATGGTAGTTTTACCATTTTATGTTTCTGCCTTCTCGCACTTCGAGAAAGCAGTGGGGTGATGTCCCCAAACCCCAATGAAGGAGCCGCCACTGGGAAAGGGAGAAATGAGAACAGCTTGGTTGACCAAAAGCTAATGGAGCTTGGAGCGCTGGAAAACAAGCAATCGGGGCAAAGAGCAATGGAGTGTGAGAGAAAGACGGTCCTGGTCAGATGCCCCCACCAGTGCCCATATGTTGCTTTACCCACCCACTTTAAAAACCTGCGTCAGTGTTGCTTGCGCCTCTCATCTCCTGTGTTGTGCCAACCTCCACCCGCTTCCGTGTTGCTTCTGCCCCCCTATTGTTTCCATGACCACCGCTTCTCACCACCTACTTTATAAAAAGCCAAAATGCTTTTGTACATTTTTTTTCTTTTTGGTTACCGAATCAACTTGGTTCAGTAACTAAAAAGAAAAAAAAAAACAATATGCATCATGTAGTTGGTGCGCATATGTGTGTACAACAAAATGACATGGAAAGCTGTGTCAAAAGTTATTTGTTTTCAACAGAAATGTATTTGCCATGCAGCATAGCATCGAAGGTGCTGTGCCGCATTGATTAGACCATTAGCAATGCCAGTAGGTCCTAAAGGCAACACATATTGGCTTTTCAATGTTTACTCTGTAAGTGTACTGGTAAATTTAGAATCTAGACTGCATTGACGCGAACGTGCATACACACTTTATTGGCGAGTATTTGTTATGTCCTGAAAGTGAACCGACTCCGTTCTCCTGCATGTGCCCTGACAGGCCTTACTATGGGCATCAGCTCATTTTGGAGCTGACTCAAACACTAGTTGTTGTTATTGTTAGGTGGTACATGTTAAAAATAGCATCTAACGTTTTTGTGGCCTCTGGAATTAGAAAGGTCACACACGGATATTTGCCCTGGCTCTTATATGCACTGCTTATTTTGGCACATGCACTGCTTTAACTCAGTTCCTTTAATTTCAGGGGCTCTACCCTCCAGCTACACATGCATTGGTCTGAAATGTGCACAAACAATTCTGTTTACCTAGTTCTGCGCATGCACTGTCGCCCAATTTCTCAAATGCACGGTCTTGATTTTGTATCTGCAATGTCCCAGGGCGCGCTCTCTCTCTTTTACCTTCTGCATGTGTGGTGGTTGCTAGTGTGTTCCGGTGACATGGAGTCATCTGGTCACCCTCAGCACGTGGAGTGGGAATTGTGTCCATGGCTGAACGTGCACTGACTCGGTTTTTGAGTGCCACGCATTGGGTCAGATCATAGATTCTGTGTGGCTCCACGTCACTCGTGACTCGGGCGTCTTGCATTCAGGAAAACTGCAAGATGGCCGACGGGTAAGGAACTTTGAAGATGGCTGAAGGGTAAGGATCTCTGGCCGGGAGCTCCCTGGCTAGGGATCACCGTATGGTGAAATATCCCAGAGAAAGGCCCCCATCTGGCCTCCACCACCACCGGGAATCGGAGGGCTGCGACACAGCAATCTTCCAGTGCGCTCCGCTACTGTCGCCGACTGAGATGAAGCCGGCTACAGCAACGATTAATATTGGGAGAGACGGTCTCTATTGGAAACTTAGCAAGATGGCCGAATGCACGGTTGGGCTGCTGGGAGCAGGAGAGAGGACTTTGGCTTGGGATCACCCCTCCTGTGTAGGCCACGGCCGTCACGTACCTTCCGGGCTGGGCCACATATGCTCTGCTTCCCGCTGTGACTGCCTTTCTCTACACTTCCTGTGACAGAGGTCTTGGCACCTGAGACGCTTCCCACAATCTAGGCAGCGAGAGAACCCCGAGCTGCTGCCGCCCTTGCATCCCCAAGTGATTCCCTGGCATGGCGGGAGAGAGTGACGAGTTACTGTGTACCACCCTTTCTCCCCAGTGAGTGACCCTCCATGTGACCAGCACCCAGAGTTTGGTTTCCTCCCCTGATTTGTGGCTGGGGTCCACAGGATCTGTAAGCCTCCATTCGATAGTGGAGATCTAGGGGACTGGGACCGGAGTCCTCCATCTAGGCTGTGGTGATTGTGTGCAGGAACGCCGTGTGCAGCCAATCTTTGTCTTGGACTGGCACCCTGATTTGCGCATCAAGGCGAACTCCCCCATCAGGAACCTCACCCACATCTTATTGGTGGGGATGGTTTGGTGCGTGACAGCCATTTTGTCCCCTTCTACTGGCCCTCTCCACAGCCAGATCACTCCAGCTTGGAGAGTGAGACCGGCCCCTGGTGCTGTGATTCCGTGACTCTGACCGGATTAAGGATCTGCCTTTATGACTTGAAAGGGACCCCTGATGCTAACCTTTTTTAGTAATTGGTATGCGGGACTTGAATTAATTCCAGCTACAGGCTCAATTCCCCATCCACCACCACCCGTTTTGTTCACAGTTTCCTGCATTTGTGTTTTTTTTATTTTTTGTTCTCCTGTAACCACTTCATTACTATTTTTCTTTGGTATATTATCAATCACTGGGCAACTTTTTGTAGTTGTTGTACATTCCACCCTTTCCTATTTATTTGGATCTTCTCATATGTAACTAATGTAACTATTATGTCCACATTTATGTAAAGCGCTCTGATACCTCCGGGTCTAGTTAGCGCAATATAAAACTCTACAAATAAATAACTGCAAGGGTGTGTGGTGCACTTCCATTAAAAACTGGGCAGTATTTTGGTCTCTTCAATTTCAGGTGATATTGGTGATTAAATGATAAGCCATGGCAGAAGTGGCTTGTTTCTCCCTGTGGGCTGATCCTGCCAATCCCATGGCACAGCAAGCTTGTGAATACTCCCAGTCCTGGCACTGCCAGGTCAGTCCCCATGAGCACTTGTAAGGGGCCAGGTCCTAAATTCTGCCAGGGCCCTGCGAGCACACTTAAGCTCTGGTTTTGGTCCTGGCATGCCCTGCGCCAAGTGCCAGTGAGGACGGGCACTAACCCCGTCCAGGCCATGCCCTGTCCCGACGAGGAGCTGGCCTCGCTGACCGACTTCTGACAGCGGCTCACCTCGATCCGTGCCCAGCAAAGGGAACTTTGGAGCTCTAGCCACAGAGTGAGGGAGGCAGTGCCACCGCAGCCCGATCGCGGGCACCGTAGAGGGCAGAGGGGTAGACCTCGGCAGTAGGCACGCCCGGAGCCCCAGGGAGAGGGGGACCCTGGCACCCAACCCGGAGCACTTCGTGTCTAAGGAAGGAAAAACTCAATAAAGGAAATAGTACACGCCCCGTGAAACAACCAAGTAAAGGGGCCAGTAGCCATGGGAGGATACAAATGGCAACATGGCCATACTAAGGAGGGACTAACAATATTTAAGAATTAGAGGCCTTCACTTAGCCAATGAAAAATATTTGCGGGGGAGTGGGTGGGGCTTCTCTCCCATACTGAACTACCACAGATCATCCCCACAGCAGTGCGTGTGCGCTGGCTCGGGTTCGACCTAAAAAAAGGATAATACATTGAATAAAAAAAGCAAACTATTTTTTATGCTAAATGTTAATGTAAATTAATTTTATGTATTTATTTTACATGTAGACCAAAAAACCAAAATGCTAAAGCACTATTGATTTTGAATGAAATCTTTAATCATTTTAAAAATGTTAAATAAAAATAAAAATGTTGTTTGATGTTCATATAAAAACTAATTTCACATCTACAGTAATTCTTTTGATTATGCATTATTTATTATTAAAAGTGATGTATAGATTTAATTAAAATTTTGTGAATTATAATTTAGTACAAATTAAAGGTTGTAAAACAATATTTTATAAGTGCATAATATATATGTTATATTTTTGATTATATTACCATTAAATTATATCTATTTACATTATAAATAATTTAATTTAACATTCTTTCTTATAGAGTTTTAATTTAAGTCCCTAACTCCATTATGTTCTATTTGAGGGTATTACAGTATGCTATGTTATGTGTATTTGTTGCATTCACACTTCACCCAGGAGGGTATCTTGGGGCTCATATCAGGAGCTAAACAGCCTAAGCCAAGGCAGTGACTTAGGTGAAGTGCCATGTCTTCAGCCTCGTGTGAAATCGAAGAACTTAGGCAGCAGCTCTGATGTGGAGGGCTGGTCATTCCAGGCTTTTGGGGGCAAGGTAGGAGAAGGCATACCCACCGGATCTGGTTTAGCATATGTGGGGGATGTGTATGAGTAGTAGTCTGACTGAATGGAGATTTCTGATAGGTGTGTTGAAGTGGATGCAATTGTTGAGGTAGGCGGGGTCGATGTTGTGCAAGGTTTTTAATGTGTGTGTGAGGAGTACGAAGATTGTCCTTTTGTTGACTGGGAGCCAATGGAGGTCTTTAAGGTGCAGGGTTATGTAGGTATGGGGGGTAGTCTGAATGCAGGTTTTGTGCGGCATTTAAGAGGATGGTGTGGGAGACATAGTCTCCTCTGTCCATGATCATTTGGATGTCATCCAAGGCGGTGATGAGACTGGTCTCAGAGAAGTGGTTGGATCTGAATACAAATTGAGTAGTGTTGGGGTGGTGGCTGCTTCTGAGGTTGGTGGCTCCATATTTTGTCTTGATTTTTACTGTCATTTTCACCGGGAAGGTCAGCAGGAAGTAGTTGGCTAGCATCTTAGGAAAGGCATAGGGTTACTTTAAGAAGGCAACAATTGTGGTGTGTTTCCAGGTGTGCAAGGGTGCCCCTGATTGTATGGACTGCATGGTCGCTGCAGTTTCTTGAGTGATTTTGGTGTGCTATGTTGGCAATGTGGTCCTCATGGTGTTGGTCTAGATGGGTAGGAGGGCTGCAGGGGCAGAGGGGTCTGACGGGGGCTACGAAATTTAGTTCCTGCTGCTGAAGAAGAGGGACAGATGGGCGCAGAGATCCTGTAAGGGAGTGATGCTTGTAAAGCTTGCTGCCAGAGAGGTGAAGTTTTTCATGATGGCGAAGATTTCCCTCGGCTGTTAATGCTTCTTTGATTTGGTCGGTGAGAGTGGAACATTTGGTAGCTCTAATTAGTTGCGGGAAGGGTCTGATGGCTAATCTGTGGGTGCTCTTGTAAGTGTTGTCCTGGCTTTGTCTCCATCTGCATTCTAGTTGCTTGCTGTGGCGTTTGATGAGTATGAGCTTCTGTGTACTAGCTGCTTCTGGTCTGGTTCTGGTGGCCTTGGTGGTTTTCAGCTGGGCTATGGTGTCTGCACAGGAGCAGATCCAGATGTTGAAGTTGGAAATGGATCTGGGGAGGTCACTGAGATGTTGCACTCAGTGGTGTAGCGCTCCCCAGACCAGGGTTTTTCTGCGATCTTTTTCCATTCTCATTGTGAAGATTTGGCGGTGGTGTGGGATGAGTTATGTTGAGTGGACGAAGGCGTAATTGGACCAGGTGGTAGGTCTGGGCTTTTTCACTCTGATGCTGTTGAAAATGGTAAAGATAGGGTCTAGTAAGTGTTGAGCAGCATGGGTTGGGCCTTCCACTCGCAAGGTGAATCTGAGGTTTGTCAGGTCCCCTACAAGGTTGGTCCAGTTGAGGTCGATGAGGTCCTCCATGTGATAGTTGAGGTCTCCAAGGAAATGGAAGGCATTGGCTTTGATTATCAGGGGTGACAAAATCTGTCATTGTGCTTCTGAAGTGAACTCTGGGGGGGTCGGGAGATGAAGTGATGCTCAGTGTGTGGTTGACAGTGATGTAAAGTTTTAAAGTTAGCTGTTCCATGTTGCTGTTGGTACTGGATGTGCTCTTTAAAGATGATGGGGACTCCTCCTCTGGGTCTTTAAGTTCCATCCTGTCTTGTGTTTTATATCCATAGTGATGTTGGGAGCCGACATGGGCGTCAATGTGGTTTAAGGCTGGAAGAGTAAGTCCAGTGAGTGGTCATGCAGCAGGTCCAAGATTTCTGTGGCGTATTTAGTGAGGGAGCGGGTGTTTAGAAGGAGGCAGGACAGGGAATGAGGAGGGCCAGTGTGTGTAGTAAATTGTGTAGTGTATGTTGGTTGGGATAGGTGAGAGAGGGGTGTGAGGCATGTGTGGGGGTAGGGGAAGAATGGAAGGTGAAGCAGGAGAACTCAATTTCCGTGTTGGCTTCAGAGACTCAGTAGCAGCACTAGGAGGTGTGTCTGGGATCCAGGGTGAGAAGGAGAGTAGGGAGGTAGATTTGGTGGGGCCGTGAGTGGAATGAGGGCCAGGGGCCCTGTTGCTGGGCAGGGATGGGGCAAAGGTTGGCACAGACAGGCTTGCGGGTCTTCATCAGGACTAGGGTGGGTAGGGGGTGGCAACCTGTGTCAGTGTGGTCTGGTCACAACCCGCCACGCTGTGCATGGTGTCACAGTCCGTGCGGTAGCATCAAGTCTTCACTGTTCCGCCTGATTATTGGTAAAGAACCGCCGTGTTTTCTATTCTATTCATGGCCCGTGAATAGAATAGAAACACGGCGGGTCTTACCTTGGAAGCATAGTCCTGAAAATCTATTCCTGAATATTCACAAGCTTGTATTCTGTACCAATAATCAGGCTGAACACTGAAGACTTGATGCTACCGCCGCACGGCCCGCGTTTCTATTCTATTCAGGGGCCGTGAATAGAATAGAAACATGGTGGTTCTTTCCTTGGAAGCATAGTCCTGGAAATCTATTCCTGAATATTCACAAGCTCGTGTTCTGTACCAATAATCAGGCTGAACACTGAAGATTTGATGCTACCACGGCACGGACTGTGACACCCTGCACAGCGTGGCGGGTTGTGTCCAGACCACACTGACACAGGTTGCCACCCCCTACCCACACTACTAGTCCTGATGAAGACCCGCAAGGCTGAGGCTTGAAACCACCCTTATGGCCATAAGTCGGGTCGAAACGTCGATGCCCCATAATAGGCCTGGACCCCAGTTTCATCCCCATCGTGCCACACATGAATAATACTCTGTATGAATTGTAAATTGTTTAACAAACGGAACATATTCAATTGTGTTTGTGGCCAGGCCCAGTAGGACGGTGATTTAATTAACCAGTCCGTAATATCCAAATTATAAAGTTTCTATTGTCACCTTCTTGAATTTCTTTCACCACCACCTTTCACTTGAACCCCCTTCCCTGATGCACGTTCCCCCTGGAGCAACCTCTATTTTTTGAATTGTAAATATTCCTGATGTCTGCTCGCCAATTAACATGAAAATGAATGCATGTTGGACGAGGTCCCCCTTTTGTGTTGCACTTTTTTCCCCCATAATTTGTAAATAATTGTATTGAGCACTGTGGGTTTTTGGTTTCTTCAATCAGTTACTTGAATCTCACAAACGTATTGACATACCTAGAACACACATCCTGTAGAGAAATTTCTCGGCACTGGTATACCTCACCGACTGGCCCCCAATTGTCGGGCTACCCAACTCACATGGGCAGTGGGGCAACCATGCCCAACCACATCCGAGGCCTAGCCGGTGATGCGCGCTCTCGCCGGCACCACTTGGTGCCCAACACTTGAGCATCCTGCTCCACAACGAGCAATAGTGCACACACATGGCCAGTGGCGCTCGTTGTGGCTGCTCCCATGAACACCAAGATCCAGCTGCAAACCAAGGCTTACCTGTGCCCTCCACTGGAGACCAGAGGCGAGGTGTGGCCCATTAAAGGACATACTTAGAACTCTGTAGGACATTACGGGCTATTCAGTTCCTTACTTTCAGACGTTGGATTCGCCTGCTTGGCTCTGTATGAATGAATGCGTCACCCAGAAGCACACCATTCTACAACACAGGCAGCCTCTACCATGACAAACCTTGATTAAACTTGCTCATGTGGACGTCGATGCCTGCTAGGCAGTCCCCAAGAGTATTGAGCACTGACTGAGGATCAAGGCCTGCTAGTGCCCCCCATTGACGACTTGGGGAGTGAAGGGGCTCACAAAACAATTTCTGGATACACCCTACCCCATTCCAACCGCACGTGGCTATTGAGCTAGACCGTGCTGCCCCACTTCCTTTTAAAACTGCCCTGTACGCCCCATACAAAGCTCCCCATAGAGAAATAAACACCGTAGAATGTGACAGATGGGCTTGGGATTGAATTTAAAAAAGGGTTGGACTTCCAGAAATATACACCTCATCTATTCCACTCTGCGATAACCCAATGACGCCACCTCTTCAAGAGGCTGGCACTCAAAGAATGGCACAACGACTCAAACTTTGTAAATTCTAGGACATTTATCCAGGTGCCGAGTTCCTCTAAGTGCCATGCCTAGCAGACACGCACCAGGTGAATGCAACAGACACACTATTATATTACCAAATCAGGGCCACATGCCGCGAGCAAAACCCTGCATTCCCAACACAGCCTCAGGCGCTGCCCATATTAGAACAAATGATCAAAACACCCTCAGCTCAAAAACTAATCACACAAGTGTACACTAGAGTTCAACAGCACATGTCCATAATAGAACTGCGGGCTGGGCTGCACGGGGAAACAGACCTAGGCTCGGAATTCACAGAGGCACACTGGTTATTCTGCTGTTGACAAATGGATGATTTATCCCCAAACTACAGGCACAGGTTGATACATTTTAATTTCTTACATCGCCTATATCACATCACTTGCAGTTACACAGACTTGGACTTGGGCTGTCAGACATCGAGAGCTGCCCCAGATGGGGAGCCCCAGGGGCGGACCTTCTTCATTTGGCGTGGGCTTGCCCCGGGGTCACAGGGTATTGGTACGTGGTATTTACGACTATCCAGACCATGGTGGAAGTTTGTATAAAGTGCCCACCGCAGCTGAGACTCCTGGGGTATGTAAAAGAGATGCCACCCCCAAGACGTAGACTGGTGGTAATACTCCTGATTCTGGCAAAACGTAGGGTAGCTATGGTGTGAGTCGGGCGTTGAACACCTATGGAAAAGGACTGGCTCCTGGATGTGGTTTACTGTAGCGACCAACTGTCTCAGTACTGGGACTTGTTGCCGCCAAAGTCCCACCCTAAAAATATCTGGGAACCTTTGTGTGAATATTTAAAGTCTAAAGAGGACCCAAATGAACCAACTCCACACAATGGCCCCTTCACCCGTGACAGCCAAGATAATCAGGATCAAGGTCTCGCTCCTAGTCAACAACTCGACCAGTTGCATGCCTGAAACAGGTCAGGCACAACTGACAGCCCAGGGCTAACAACAAAGTTCGAAACAGAAATAGACACTACCCCTACGTAAGTTAATTGGCGTTGTCATCAAGCCCAAGACTCTTTCAGGTGATAAAAGGTCCCAGAGGGACTAAAGGTGTGATCAGCTCATGGACAACATCAAGGGACTTTTCTCATTGTTTAGTGACAAGTGTTTCTTTTTTTCCTTTCTTTTTCTTCTTCTCTGTAGGATTCGCAGTTAAGAGGCCTTTCATGGAGATACACTCTAACCCTGCATTTATCACAATGTGATCACAATTGGCCTACTAATTTTTATTTTACAATAAATGCAACTAAATAAATAAATAAACAAAAAAAGTTACCTTTGTGAATAGTTCTGAATGAGTTCAGGGTACCGTTATCTGAAATGCATTGGTGGACCCTGTTCTTTAAGTCCTTCCCAGCTTACCATCATTTAATCAAATCAAATCAAAATAAGCTTTATTCGATATTCAAAAAGGATATCATAAAAGCAATCATTACATTTTGTTAAAAACACAAACATCATAAAAAGTGCAAAACAGCCAAGGATTTAAAAAACACAAACATGCATGGGCTATCATAAAGATTTCCTGAATTTAAGCAGCAATTTTAAGAACTGTTCCATAGTGCATATAACATCTTTGTCCTCCAACTGTTGCAACCGAACAAAGGCATCTCTACAGGTCCTCAAGCCCCATTTCTTAAAAAGAGGTCTCAATAAAGCTTTCCTGGGAACTAGATAATATGTACAGAATAAAATAGAATGAATGTTCGATTGAGGGGAAAGGTCATCACAAGGGCAGGGGCAAAGATTTCGAGACCAATTGTTACAAGAAGGAAATGTTATAAGGCGGTAGAAGGAGCCCAATCTAAATCTAGTAAGAAGCATTCTAGAAAAATGGGAAAAATCAGAGGAAAGATACGATTGGGGACCCTTATTCAAAGTAATCAGTTGGAAATCCAAAGTTGTTTTGTTTGATTTTTGAATAGCCCACCTCTTGGCTTCCAGATGATCCATTAAGATCTTTCTCAAGGTTTTCCTAGAAAAGTTCTCCAACGACATAGGATCAGTATATAGATCTGGGCGTCCAATTTCACAAAAAACACTTTTTACGTATACCAGCCATTTCGTGTATTTTGCCCCTTCTAGTTTAAGAATGTCCAAAATTACTTCTCGATTTAGTACAGCCTCCGGGGTGGACCAGATTTTATGCCACAAAAGCACGGGCTCAACTTTAATTACATCTGAAATGTATGGTAGACCTAACTCTATGTGGGTCATGTAGACAGATGTTGATTTCGGTATAGCTAGTAGATACCTTAAAAATGGTTTTCTACTGTTTGGATGGCTGATATATTCTCGATCCCCCACAGACCGGCCCCATAGATTGCTGTTGAGACACATTTGGCTTTATAGATAAGAATAAGCTCTTTTACTGGTCTCCCCCCTATTTTTCTGGCAAAATCTCGAAGCGCCCCAATTGCTCTAACGAATGCAAGTTTCCTAGCTGTAACGGCAGACTGCCATGTCACCTTTCTATGGACACAGATGCCCAGATACGGAAAATGATCAACTGTGTCTATTCTTTGACCTTCAATGAATATGGGACATGGGATTTTCTTTGATCCCTTACTGCATACCATCGAAAACGTTTTGCCAGTATTCACTTTGAGGCCCCTTTCATGCATAAAATTTGAAAAAGCAGTAACTGCTCTTTGTAGGCCCAGTCGTGTTTGAGATAAAATAGCCGCATCGTCGGCATACAACAAAATTGGTACGGCTTGTCCTCCCACTTTCGGATAATCACATTCGATGTTTTTCAAGTGATCTCCAATGGCGTTTATGTAGAGAGAGAAAAGCAGGGGGGCTAAAATGCACCCCTGCCTCACCCCTCTGGTGATGGTAAACCTTGGAGAGCACTCCCCCCTCAGACCAAACCGCACCCTGGCCCCCGCATCTCTGTACAAATTCTTGATGAAGTCGAGGATAGATGGATTTATCCCCAACTGCTCAAGTACCTTCCATAACTGATCATGGACCACGCAATCAAAAGCGGAGATTACATCTATATATGTTACGTAAAGATTGCCCCTTTTCACGTCCACATATTTAGACATAAGGAGATGTAAGTTGAGGGTCTGTTCCACTGTGCCCCTTCCACATCGAAAGCCATATTGTAATCTAGAAAGAACATCATCCTCCTCAGACCAGTGCTGTAAACGTTTTAAAATTATACGACCTGCGACCTTCATTAGAGAGTCAAGCAAGGAGATGGGCCGATAGCAAGATGGTAAATGCCTTTTTTATAAATGGGTATCACAATTGCCTCTGTCCAAGTTGGTATTTGGCCATACACATTTGCTGAGTTTAAGGCAGAGGTTAAGAGTGGGGCCCAAAAATCTGGCTCCGCCTTAAAAACATCCGCTGGGATGGCATCTGGCCCAGGTGCCTTCCCAGAAGGGCTCTCCCTTATTGCAAGCATGACCTCCTCACACATAAAAACAATGCTGGAAGTGCCCTTTCTCGCAGCCATTGCAGTAGGGGTTGAGGAAGGAATAAAGTCCGGAGAAGAAGTATTGAGAGAAATAGGTCTACTATATAATTTTTGAAAGTAGGCAGCCCAAGTATCTCCGTCAATAGCAAGGTCCAAATTCCTGACAGGCATATTTACCCATGGTAGGGGGGCATTTACAAAGTTCCAAAATGCGGAGGAATCACGATTCCCACAAGTTGTCAACAAAGTCTGCCAAGCTTCCGCCTTCAGAGTTCTTTTCCTATTTTTTATGGCTAGGCGATATTGAAGTCTGGCCTCGCGTATCTCCATGGGTATCTTTGGGCTCAAGTGTAAGGCTTTCTTCAATGATTTTTGTGCTCTAGTGCAGGCTTTGTCGAACCACCCTTTAGGGGTAGTGAGGCCGGGTTTGAACTGGCGGGTAAGTAACTTTTTTAGGCTTTCCTGTATTTTCAGGAAGGCTTCAAGGATTACTTGGGGCTGTTCGGCCAAGGACAAACATGTGTGTACCTCCTCCCACCTCAAGTTTAAAAGATTTTTAAGGAGGTTCAATGGATTGATTTTTTCCCATTTTAGGGTATAACCATTTAATGCTCCTATTTTAATGGGTTGCTCATATGTAATTGAGGGGTATTTGTGGCGAAGTGTTGGAGGTAGTACCACAATAGATAGAGTCAAGGGATAATGGTCCCCATATAGGTGATCAAGAGTATACCAGGATGATATAAGGGAAGCATGCGTCCTTTAAAAATGCATTGACTCTATGTATGTTGTAATGTATAGTGCACATCTTGTTAGAAGGCAGCAGAGGCTTTACAGGGCAAAAGAAAAAACACTGTCAAAGACTGATTGGAGGAGACGCTGGGTTCTGAGAGTGGAGAGTTACTTTGGACAGTGGACTGCATTCAAGACATTCATGCTTCATCGCACTTCAAAGATCAGGCTTCTCCTCAGACAGAAGCGCCATTACACATGTAAATGATTTTTGAAGCTATGTTTTAACAAATGGCATTTAATCAAATCTATCAAGAAGGAGAATAGGAATGCAAAGACTGTCAGAAAGCAGTTTTTGTGATTGCAGCAATTAATTATCTCCTCATTGCCCTTTGTCAGAAATGGGTTATTTGTTTGTGAAAGAAAAACCCTTACGAACTCAATGAACACACTCTGGTTAGGTCTCAAAACAAGTCACAGTGAAACTCTGCTCACCCCCTGGTAGCTATGGCAGGATCACAGTTAATTCCCCAGAGCAATGTGTGTTAAGCAACAATGTTAAAGTCAAGAAAGCAGCACCATAAAACATCAAATTAATTTAGGCAAACAGAGAAAATATAATGAGCAAAAAATGCACCATTTATGATCACATTTAGATAAGGGGAGTCAGCTATAATTCTTTTTACTGTTTTAAGGCAAAAAATGACTAGAAAAAGTAAAGCACCTTTTTTAAATATAACTTCGCATTTGACTGGGGCAAAGGCACGATTTCAGGCTCAACGTAATGAGTATACTTTGGATAAACCAAACGTGTCACGCCTGACAAAGTTTTTAGCATGGGGCTCATTCACTTCTTTGGTTTTTGGGGCTCAGAGTTTTCTAGTGTGGCAAGGTCCAAGGCTGAAGCTGACGAGGGTTCCTTAAAGTCAATACAGCATCATCAAGCTTGTTTCGAAGCTGTTGGTTTTATCACCAAAAGCTTTTAGTGGGAGTACGCTGGATTTTGTAGCCACTGTGGCTGTTGAGTTGCTGGGATAGTTTTGCCGCCTTGGCCCGGTCCGAGTGTTTACCTTTAAACTTGGTCACTTTTTTGGTGTTTAAAATCCTCCTGTGGGGCAAGGATGGAGGCTGCAGCCAGGACCGGATACCTTTGCTGCCAGGTCACTCTAAAGCCATTTGGCGAAGAATGACTGAGCTCCACTTATATCCAACTATTGGAACAGTTCTTTACAGTCAAATTCAAATTCAAATTCAAAATACTTTATTCGGTTAAAAAGACAAAAATAACCATAAAAGTAGCATATAGAAAATACAGTTTACACAGGGAGTCATGTATTCATTTTTTTTAAAATACCTATGTACAATAAGGAGGTTAGTTCATTAGAATCGATTTACGGCATTTAAAAATAGATTTAAAAAATTCACCCATTGAGGCTACCATAAAAACAGTTTCCAGTTTCTGGCACTCTAAAAACGCTAAGCGACATCTTCGTAAATTTAAGTCTTTAAGAATCGGGATGATACATTTCTTTCGCGCAAAGGTATAAAATTTACAAAAGAATAAAATATGAATATCAGACTGTGGGGAAACATCATCACATGGGCAAAAGGGTAATTCTTTCAACCAACAATTCATCACGGGAAAAGACAAGACTCTAAAAACAATATTGAGTCTAAACCGAGTTAAAAGGAAACGTTCGTGATTGGACATATATAGGGACAGGTAAGGCTGTAATTTATCTCCGCATAAAATATCCTGATGGGCAGAGACAGTCTTTTTCCTTGCCTCCTCTAAATGTCTTTTATCCTTGAGATGAGCAATACACAGATTTTTCAAGTCTCTTCTCGATATGTATGCCATAGTTGGTGGGTCCTCAAAATATTGAACACAATTCATTTCACTGAGAAAGTCCTTGACATAACATATCCATTTAGAATCATTAATATTGTCCAATACTAAAACGTCCTTTAAAATAGCCCGATTAACCAAACATTCATCATTTGTCCACACCCTATGCCATAGGAGGATGGGTTGAATCTTAATAGTATCAGTAACATAAATTACTCCCAACTCAACATGGCAAATCATAGTTGCAGTACTTTCAGGTACAGACAGGATGTGGCGTAAAAATTTATTTTCCATGGTTTGAATTTTGCTAATGTTAGAGTAACCCCACAGCCCTGATCCATAGGTAGCAACTGCCAAGCAGGTTGCCCTATAAATAGTTAAAATCTCTTTTATGGGTTTTTTCCCTAGTTTTCTCATAAAACATTTTAAGGCCATAATAGTTTTGGAAAACAACAAAGATCTAGCCTGGATTGCACTAGTCCATGAACCACTTTCGTGGAACAGAATTCCCAAATAGGGAAAAGTGGAGGTTTTTTCCAGGGGATTGGAATTTATAAAAATAGGTTTCAAACGCTTATTTGATCTCGGCCCACAAAACATGGACAGTGTTTTTGAACAATTTATTTTTAGATCTAAACCAAGCATGAAACTATTAAAAGAGGAAACCAAAATTTGTAACGCCATTGGGGTTCGTGCCATCAAAACGGCATCGTCCGCGTACATCAAGGCTGGGACAGGCCTTCCACCCACCATAGGCATGTCCCTACCCTCCTGCACGAGTCGTTTCTCAAAGCCATTTATGTATAGCAAAAATAAAAATGGGGCTAAAACACACCCTTGGCGTACACCCCGGCCAATCCCAAACTGTCTTGTGCATTCACCATTTTTCCCAAAACGGACACTAGCATTGGCCCCAGAATATAGGTCTCGCAAGAAGCAGATAATAGCATTGTCAACCCCCAATTCAGTCATAATTGACCACAATTTACTGTGTGAAACACAGTCAAAAGCTGACGATAAGTCAACAAATGTGAGGTATAGACGTTGTTTTTTAACTGCTACATACTTCTGCTGCAGGATTAACAGATTCAATCCCTGCTCTATCGTTCCTAAACCTCTTTGAAACCCAAATTGGAAATCACATAACACCCCGTTCTCTTCTGACCAGATTCGCAATTTGTCTAAAACAACTCTCCCTAAAATTTTAATTGAGGAGTCCAATAAAGAAATTGGCCTATAACACATGCAATTCTGCCTGTCACCTTTCTTGAATATCGGGACTATGATTGATGTAAGCCAGGTAGGAACTAAGCCCTTAGCCAGAGCAACATTAAAAAGCTGGACAAGCAGAGGCCCCCATAGATCAGTATTGGCCTTGTAGAGATCTGCTGGTATGCCATCTGGTCCAGCCGCCTTACCCCCTTTGGTTGCCTTTAAGCTCGCCAGAACTTCGGGCAAGGTTACGACCAGGACTTTAGTTGAATCTATGTTTGGGCACATAGAGTCCTGACTTATGTCACGGACTGGTTCCACAGCTTTATAGAGAGAGGAAAAGTGCGCCACCCACTCATCTTCAGGGATGGCGATTTCCATCCGCGCCTTTTTTTCATACAGTAACGGGGTATTAATTACCCTCCAAAAAGCTGCCGGATCCTTTGATTGTGAGGCCTCACATAGATCGTCCCAGGCCTCTTTCCTTATTGCCACCTTCCTATCCTTCAATGCTATGTTATAGTCCCTCCTCAGGATTCTAATTTGATTTACATCCCGTGGTCTTTTATGGATCGCTTGTCTAAGCTTTGATAGGGCACTGGTACATTTATTATCAAACCATTTTCTATTGTACTTTAGGGAGTTTTTCTTTGCAACCCATAACGCCTCCTTGATTGCAATAGAAATAGTATAAAAATTATTTAAAATTTCATTACTGTCAGCATGCTCGTTGAGGCAGGTCAAAAAATTACTCCTGCACTTATTCACTAATTTAGATAGAAAATCTGCCGGGACCACTCTACTCCATTTAAGACTATATCCATTTTGGGTACCTAAAATCACGTCCGGCGCCTTGATATTGGGACCTGCTACATGGCCCACAAGAGAAAATAAATTCTCCATTTTTAGTACCTGTGGGTAGTGGTCACTTAGTGGTAAGTGCATGATACTAGAACTAATCAGTCTGCCCGCCGAGCTAGTTGTACAGAGACTAAAATCAATAATGGTCGAAGCCCCCCGCCCCACAAAAGTTGGAACAAATGGCATTGTGTGGTGGGCTAACTCATTCGTAAAACCCAAATCAAAATTAAAAATCATCTCATTCAATGAATCACCTAGAAGGGTATGTTCAAAATGCGTCAAGCTAATGTCCTGCTCCAACATCAAACCACAAATACCCTTCTGACCCTTTTTGCACAAAGAGCAATTAAAATCACCCCCCCATAATACCATGACTTCACCCTTTTTTTCCTCAAGAGTATTCTGTATATCTGCACTTATGTTAACAAAAACATCCTTAATTACGCTACTTGAACAGTTATTGTAAAAGTTAAAAAGAACAATCGTTGGACCCTTCCTTGTATCAATAACAATTTTCTGGTAATAACTGGAACCAGGAAGAAAAGTAATTTTATCAGTAACTAGGAGATTCGATATATACACGGAGAGTCCCCCCTTTGGTCTTCCGTGTACTCCTCCCACTGCAGGTGTAAAATAAGTTCTGTAACCATTTAAATGTATTGCTGCGGTGGTCCAGGTTTCTTGTAAGGCTAATATACCCACATCAGCAATAACATTACACCAGGACGGATTTAGAGTTTTCTGCTTTAAACCTGCCACATTCCAAAAAACAACCTTACAATAATCTTCTGTAAGTGGCTCTTCAACAGTAGCTCCAGTAACACTACTGATGCTCCCTGATATAGACGCATCCTCCCCATGAATTTCTAGTGGCTCAACATATGACTCCTGAGTCTCAACATGCCCCAGTGGTTTTATAGGCCCCAAATCTGCAGATTTGGAAGGCCCCAAGGCCTCATTTTTGATCGTTGGGAGTCAATCCACCGCTTCCAAGCAGTCGAACCGATTAAAACACGGGAAGATCGGAGGGAATTGTGGATTACCTAACCAACCTTGGTCAAAACTCTGTGGTCGAAAGTGAGGGGACCTCGATCTATATTTCACTACATTCCAACCATCCTCACCTCTCCCTCCACCTTGCGTGTTATAGTAATTACTATCGGGAGCCCAACCCATGTTACCTCCTTGATGTCTATTGTCCCTAGTCCAGCTCCACCTATTATCAGGATGTTCGCCTTCAGGATAAAAATAAGATAATCCCCTAGCCGTAACAGAGAGACCATGATTTCTAGGGGGTCTTGTAGTAATGTATTTAGCAGTCAATGGGTTCTCAAATGTTATTACCACACAGTCGCCGTGTGTCCTTTTTTTGTTATAACCAATCCATGGGGCCCTTTCAACCATCAAAATATTACTTTTTACTGCTGGCGGGAGAGGGTAATTATCATTTAGCCAATGGATGGTTTTATTTACAAGTCCACCATTATTTTCATTAGAATTATCATTTAATTGGGGGACTCCTGTAAGGACCACAACGTATGGTGCGGCTTTTGGGGGTAAATGTATATTTCTACGTACATCCCGTTTTTTAGACTTATCTTTATCCTTATCATGTGGTGGTTTAGGAGTTTCTTGGACTGGGACTACTATATCAATCTGGGCAGGAGTTTTAGGGGTTGGTATAGTTTTTGGCAGTGATTTGGTAGTAGCTACATTTTTGACAACTGGTGGCGGCCTAGTCATTTGATTTTTCCCAGATGGAATTTTGTTATCCAGATTGAAGCTAGGGGCACTTATATCTTTATGGATGTTTTTTAAAATAGTTTCCAAGCACCGTAGCCTAACCTCGATTGGTTCGAGGAGAGTCTTCAACATGGCCAAGATGTTATTATTAGCCATATTTAGGCTACAGTTGTCCTCACTAGCTTCATCTAGATTCGTAACAGCACCGCTTAAATCCAGGATATCCTCAAGACTGCTATCTAAGATGGTATCATCCGGGAGACTCAGTGGTAAACCAGCATTAGCATGAAGAGTTAACCCATTATCACTAGTGTGAAGCACTCTATTAGTATTCACATTCAGTGGCAGAACTTCTAAATTGGCCAGGTCTGCACTCTTACTAATATCTACCTTTCTCCCTTGGCTCCTGTTAGATTTTACAGTTTTTTGCATATTAATCTTTTGTTTAGGGATCGCCCCCTCCTTCAGACCCCTTTGTGTTGAATCACTAGCTATAGTTAAAATATCAGACTCCTTTTCCACTGAAGTGCTAGTCACAAGCAGAGAAAGATTAGGTGTAGCCTCCAGGTCCTCCTGTGAGCCTGGGGCTACTTGACCCCTATCGTTCTGTACATTTCTAGGATTTCCCAGAGCAGAAACATTGTTCGGAGTACGAGCTTTAGCGATAAGACCTAGGGAGGAACGTCTCGCTGCAGCTAGGTCCTGGGACACCCTCCTATCCATAATTACTATCCCTTCATCAATTAAAGCATTTGTCCGAACAATAAAGTCATCCAGAGTACCAGTCAGTTTCTTTACAGCAGCAGCCCTGCTTCTAGTTTCCGGGCAGCTCATGTCAGTAACCCCAGAGGTACCTGGAAATAAGGCAAGAGATATGTATAGCTAAAAGAACAATTGGTCCCAGAAAGTCAGGATCCTGAAGGATACGATTGCGAAAACTACAGGTGGGTAACCTACTTACAGTTCTGTTGGGGCCATATCCATGGAAGTCAATTAAGCAGAGTTTCTGGCCCAGGCCCGGCTCTTCTGGCCTCTGAGGGCCACAGAGGGCCCGCCCTTTGCCCGGGCTTAGCCCCGGGCGTCCCGCGTAGCTGGCTCTGTCGCAGTTATGAAGCGCCTCCTGGCGCGACGTCACTGTTGCGCGCCGCCGCGTTGCCTGCCGGGAACTGTAGTCCCGGAGCAGCGGCGCGATTTCACCAGGTATTGACTCTTGGCTCCGGTGGCGGCGTTCTCCCAGCAAGGGAGCTACCAGGTAGGTGACTCTTGGCTCGGTGGCGGCGTTCTCCCAGCAAGGGAGCTGCCAGGTAGGTGACTCTTGGCTCGGTGGCGGCGTTCTCCCAGCAAGGGAGCTACCAGGTAGGTGACTCTTGGCTCGGTGGCGGCGTTATCAGTGCAGCGTTATGGGTCCTCTGCTCTCCCCCGCTCCGCCGGCTCTGTCGCAGTTATGAAGCGCCTCCTGGCGCGACGTCACTGTTGCGCGCCGCCGCGTTGCCTGCCGGGAACTGTAGTCCCGGAGCAGCGGCGCGATTTCACCAGGTATTGACTCTTGGCTCCGGTGGCGGCGTTCTCCCAGCAAGGGAGCTACCAGGTAGGTGACTCTTGGCTCGGTGGCGGCGTTCTCCCAGCAAGGGAGCTGCCAGGTAGGTGACTCTTGGCTCGGTGGCGGCGTTCTCCCAGCAAGGGAGCTACCAGGTAGGTGACTCTTGGCTCGGTGGCGGCGTTATCAGTGCAGCGTTATGGGTCCTTTACAGTCACTCGTGGAGCCCCCAGGGTTTCAGGGCAGGCTTCTAAACACCAAGGGGCAGATTTGCTAGATTCTCACGGAGTGCAGTGCATCAGCCGCAAATACTTCAATGCACGAGAAGAGAGCAGGAAAGCACCATATTTACAGAAATATGGAACTCTCCTCAATCAATCAATCAATCAATCAAAGCATTTATATAGCGCACTACTCACCCAGAGGGTCTCAAGGCGCTGGGGGGGGGGTCCGCTACTACTCGAACAGCCAGGTCTTGAGCTGCTTCCTGAAGGCGAGGTGGTCCTGGGTCAGGCGGAGGTGGGTCGGAAGGGAGTTCCAAGTCTTGGCGGCCAGGTAGGAGAAGGACCTTCCTCCTGTGGTGGCTCTTCGGATGCGGGGGACGGTGGCGAGGGCGTGGCCGGTCGATCGAAGCTGGCGTTTGGGAGCGTAGAAGTTGAGGCGGCTGTTGAGGTATCCTGGGCCTTGGTTGTGTAGGGCTTTGTGTGCGTGGGTGAGGAGCCGGAAGGTGATTCTTTTGTTGACCAGGAGCCAGTGCAGGTCTCTCAGGTGTCCGGAGATGTGGCTGCGGCGGGGGATGTCCAGAATGAGTCGTGCTGAGGTGTTCTGGATCCGCTGTAGTTTCTTCTGGAGCTTGGCGGTGGTTCCGGCGTAGAGGGAGTTGCCGTAGTCCAGACGGCTGGTGACGAGGGCCTGGGTGACCGTCTTCCTGGTCTCGGTGGGGATCCATCGGAAGATCTTACGTAGCATGCGCAGGATGTTGAAGCACGACGAGGAGACAGCGTTGACTTGTCTGGTCATGGAGAGGGAGGAGTCCAGGATGAAGCCCAGGTTGCGTGCGTGGTCTGTGGGTTTGGGTGCACTGCCTAGGGCGGGGGGCCACCAGGAGTCATCCCAGGCGGAGGGTGATGATCCCAGGATGAGGACTTCCGTCTTGTCCGAGTTCAGTTTCAGGCGGCTGTTCGACATCCATTTGGCTACGTCTGTCATCCCTTCGTGCAGGTTGGCTCTGGCGGTGGCGGGGTCGTTGGTGAGGGAGAGGATCAGCTGGGTGTCGTCGGCGTAGGTGATGATGTTGAGGTTGTGCTGGCGTGCGATGGCTGCGAGGGGGCTCATGTAGACGTTGAAGAGTGTTGGGCTGAGCGAGGAGCCTTGAGGAACGCCGCAGATGACTTCGGTGGCCTCTGATCTGAACGGGGGGAGGCGGACTCTCTGTGTCCTTCCGGCTAGGAAGGAGATGATCCACTCCAGTGCCTTCTCCTGGATTCCCACGTTGCTGAGGCGCTGTACTAGGGTATGGTGGCAGACCGTGTCGAAGGCCGCGGAGAGGTCCAGGAGGATGAGGGCCGCTGTTTCTCCGTTGTCGAGCAGGGTTCGGATGTCATCGGTAGCTGCGATCAGGGCGGTCTCGGTGCGGTGGTTGACCCGGAAGCCAGACTGCGAGAGGTCGAGGGAACCGTTCGTCTCGAGGAAGGCGGCCAGTTGCTTGTTGACGGTCTTCTCGATGACTTTTGCCGGAAACGGGAGCAGCGAGATGGGGCGGTAGTTCTTGAGGTCGGTGGGGTCGGCTGATGGTTTCTTGAGTAGAGCGCTGAGTTCGGCGTGCTTCCAGCTCTCCGGGAAGGTCGCGGTGTCGAAGGAGGTGTTGATGATGTCCCGCAGGTGGGGTGCGATGACAGCGTCGGCCTTGTTGAAGACGTGGTGAGGGCAGGGGTCTGTCGGAGATCCTCCCCTCTCCCTAGTGCAGGTACCATGGACACACCGATGCACTGTAGTGCAAGGGTGTCTGCTTGAGTCTAGCATAGGTTTTGTACTGGAAGGGAATCCTTCCAGTACACAATACCCTGCTTAGACTAAATTGAAACCTGCTCCCATGGTGAATGTGTGCTGCACAGTGCAGCATACATACAAAGTCAGAAAAAAAGGAGAAATGAAAGCATTTCTCCTATTTGAAATTGGCGCTATTTTCTGACGCTAAGCCTTGTCTACTTTTTTAAGTAAAAAGGGCTTAGCATCAGAAACCTTGGGTGGTTGCATGGGAATGTCCATGCATCACCCATGGTACACCCCCTTGGTGCTAAGTATGCAAAGCAGCGCAATGCACTGCATTGTGTTACTTTCAAATTATTTTCCAGTGTAAAACAGGTTTTACGCTAGCAAATAAATAGGTGAAAAAAGATTTAGTGACCCAAACATTAGTAAATAGACTCCCATTGCACTTTCCAGCAGCACTACTTAGGGCCTAGTCCTTAGTAGTTAACTGGGCTTTATTTATTTATTGAAAGCAGGAGCTATCGGCTGTGCCTGTGTGGATACATGCAGCTTTCTTTTTCAAAGGGTCCAGAGCTTCTCTGAGAGCATGCACATCAGCACGCATCAAGAGGTCAGCAGCTGACATTTCCAGAAAACATGTTCTCTCTGTTGCATCTTTTACTTGAAAGATAAAGCATTCCGTTTACAGGATGACTTATTTCCTACTGGAAACAGATCTTATTTTCTGTGCAGCACATTATAATATAAGTAAGACATGAAGTGCAACCTCGCACTGCTTCTCAAATACCGGAGGAGAGCCCTTGAAACTGTGAGGACTCCCATTAATGTTTAACTGAAGTTTACAATGTGCAGTGTATTTACATATTCTCTCATTTCTGCCTATCTGCTTTCATTTATATTTTTGGAGTTTTACTTTGAACAGCTTCCTTTGTCCTTACTAGTAGCTAGGATCAGATGGTTCATTTTAACAGGTTGTTATGTATAGGGGCTTCAGCTCATAACTCTACTTTCATTACAATTATAGGGTCTGGGTGGCCTTTATTTTTTAGTCCGTGCAATATTCTATTGGAAATAGTTCCCATCCCATGTGTCTTTATTATTTTAGAAAGAGATTGCACTGGTTATATGGATGTCTAAGTACCATTGCTATTACTAATTTCAGGTGTTTTCTCGCTTATGTGCAGACGTACTAAGATTTTGCATCACTTGTGTGGCGCAGCCCCGAAGTGAAGCCATTTTTGTTGTTTACAGAGCCATACAAAGCCACTTTGTGTTGTTTAGTAAATGCAAACTCATGCAATGCAGCAAATAGCACGGGCTTTCGTTACCTTGCATTGGGAAGGTGTTTTATGGGTGTTCCAATGCATCCACCCATAGATTTTGGCGCATTCTCAGATTTGCTTAAGCTAGTATATCAGGGAATTTGTCAAAATGCTTCGCCTTCCCAAATGAGGCATAACAAGAAGAAATATCTTTATTCTACCTCATTAGTTCCTCTTTCCACATGTACTGCAGTAGACATATAAAGAGGAAATCCCTCTAAGGATTGCTTTTGTGCAGGAGGGTACCATGGTACAAAGATGTGTTTGTTGCACTTGGCAACCTCAAGTGCGCCAGCGCTTGGAGAGAGCTGAAGACATCCATATCTCAGTAGATATAGACACTTCTCAGCTCTGTCCAGTGGCGTTGACTGGGGGCGACGGCCACCCCCGCTCTTACCTACTGTCCCACGACAGCAATGGCAGCCCCCGCTCCTTAATGCGTTTGCTGCGGGGTGGCAAACGGAGATGTCTCTCGCCAGCACCCCGCTCTTCACTGCGGCTGCCACAATGCAGTGTAGTAACTTGCCTTGCTGCACTGTTACGTGAGTTTTAAGCAAATCTGTCCCCAAGTGTGCAATTGTTACAGGTATGTTGTGTTCTTGGTCACCTCCTGGTAGACTTGTCAGCCTTGGGGTGTTCTTCCCCCAAACCGTTTGTCTGCATCCCTCCTATCAAATTTTTGTGATAGGACTTCTAACCAGTGCTAAAGTGCTTGTGCTATCTCCTTTAACATGGTCAAATTGGCTTACACCCACTTGAGACAATTAATGTACTTGTAAGTACCTAGTAAAGTGATACTGATTGTACCCTGGGCCTGAAAACTAAATGCTACTGGTGGTTCAGATTTGACCCCACAAAGCTCACACCCAGACCAGGAAGTAAATGAAGAATACCAAAAGCAGAAGTGAGAAGTAAGGCGTTTATTAAGGCGGGTTTAGGTGTCACCACCAACAATGAATTCTTAACTGGAACTAGAATAAGGATGAAATTACACTAATCCTGAATCCTGAAGTGTATGCAACGGCTCGCCGTTCGAAAATGTGTACTATTTAAATCCCTTACCATTGTCCATCAGGTAATTTATAATGCCTCTTATTTTAATAGGTACGCTCTCCTTTTATTTGCCACACCACTCACTAAGGAAGGCGAGACAGTGGCTTTGGCTAGTTTCTGAAACCAGACCTGTAACTTTTGGCCACAATGCATTCTTTGCTGCCAAAGCTTGGGACAATTTGCCTCTTGAACGGCATGATCACCTCAATCTCAACTTCTTTTTTTTACAAAATCTGCTTTTTAATTGTTTCCTAGACTTGCACAACTATATTTTGAGCTTTGTTCATCTTGATGTGCAGAAAATAAATAAAGGGTATAGAAAATATTCATACTTAGCCCATTACAAAGGGAAAACCTTCTTGGAGCTGAAAAAGAAAGATTTTCCTGCTTGCTGCACACAAATGTTCCTGACTTCCTGAAAGACATTTGTGGGCAGAGTTGTTCCCAGCTCTGCTTGAACTCCCGCCTCAAGCAGAAGACTCCAGAAGTGGCAGAGCCATGTTTCAAGCAGCCATCTTTTTATCCTCTACTGGGAAGACAGTATCTGCATGATGGAAGAATTTGTTCCAAGAAGCCTGGGTGCTGTGGAAAACTTTCTGCCTTATGAAAGCTGTTGTCTGCTGCAAAGGACTTTCCAATATAGAGCCTGAGTACTGTGCACGGCGAGAAGAGTCTGTCATAAACCGCAAGCGATAAGAGAAACTCATAAAGGAGGTTCATTTCACTGTCCATGAAGAAACCTGTAGCTCGTAAAAGGGATTTTAATTAATAATAATAACGATAATAATAATAACCAATTTTTATTCGATTGCTCTATACCAAAAATTTGCATCGCAGACCCCTCATCGACAGCATCCTCGACAATGACGCAGGATCTTTCAGCATCTCAGCTCTTCGGAACTGTATCACCCCGCAACCAGAATTTAAGAGACTCTTGTTCAACTGGTCTAACTGGGTCCCTGTAGCTAGCCGGTGCTCAATCGTGGTTGGACTGAACATGTGATTTTATTCCGGTCTAGTGCAACCAGATAGCCACAATTGTTATTTTGCCCTTTTTGGTTCTATTTCCACTTAAATCTTTTAAATTGCATACATTCTGTTCTACTGGTTGGATGTCTGTCTTTGTGGCATTAAATTATTTATTAAAAGTTACTTTATTTTTCTAATCTGGTGTGGGATTTTTCTTGAATTGTGTTTGACTTTATTACTGTTTGCAGGGCTCCTCAAATACTTTACACATTGCCTCTAAGTTACGCCTGACTTTTCTGTGTCAAGGGGGTTTAACACAAGTTAATTAAGGGTTAGCTTGTAACTTCACCCTGACACAGATTGTGGTTTCAGCTTGAGTAGGGTTTCAACCCTCCTCAACCTGCCACCCAATTTCTTACATTAGTGATCAGCGATGAGTGTTTGTGCAGTGCCTTAGAGTGATTGTGTGCTACACTAAAATCCAAGATAAGTAATCTGAGACCCATTCAAGCGTTTTTAAAATCTCCCTAATGTCTGATTGGCTAAGTTCTCTACCTCTTTGTCTGAACCCGTGGAAGTGGAGAGGCTCAATATGGATAACATCAGCAGTGCTGAGCTGCAGAAACTCCGCAAGGAGAGGGGGCTACATGCAGGAAAGAAGGTCACAAAGCTGTACTTTCAAAAGGCCTCTGAGGACTATCCTGATGCAGGGGAACTTGATTTGGGAATGTCTAATGACCTGGAGGTGTGCCCTGAGCAGGAGCTCCCAGAGAAAGAATGTCCTCTACCCACTGAGAGAGTGCCCAGTGTGAGTCCAGGAAGTAGTGTGTCTCCACAGGAGCTGGAGGACAGGAAGTCAGAAAGAGAGCTCCAGATACAGTTGGCCAAAATGAGGCTTTATGGAGAGGAAAAGGAAGCTTAGGGAGATGTGGTTAAAAGAAAGGGACAGCCACATACTCCCAAAAAGATTCCTATGATTACTCCAGTAAGGCACTGAATTGCTAGTTGAGGACAGCAAAGTTAAAGCTGATGATGGGCTGTACAACCTAATTTTGAGGAAGCACATGCTCAATATTTGTTTTATAGAGCTGCACGAGCACCTGGTGGATAGAAAGCTGACTGATCCCAGAAAGCTTGCTGAGGAGGCGGATATCTGGGTCAGTTCCAGGGTGTTCAAGACGGCATAGGAGGGGAACGCCCAAAAGGGTGGTTAAGGTTTCCACCAGAAGAAAGAGGGAAGATAAAAAAACAAAATGAAGTCTCACACGGCCCCCAAAACAGTTCACAGGGGAAAAGGTCCCATTCCCAATCTGGCCACCAAAAGAAAGGTTTTGTGGACAAAAATACTATTAAGGTTATCCCTAAGTGCTGCGTGTGCTACTATTATGGGTATGTCAAGGGAAATGCTAAGTGCTTTAAAGAGTGCACACCTCCCCAGTGGTGGGCAGTACCAGGGGATGGCCAGTGTAGTGCTTGGGGAGGAGATGGTCTAAGTCAATGTGGCGATGGGGTGCAGCTGAGGTTACGTTAGAATCCCGGGGTGATTGAGAGATGGTACCTAAGGCTCTGAGAGACAGCGTAGCCAGTATGATTACTGACAGGTGTCATCTGGTGTCCTCAGAGCAGGTGATACCTGATACATTTCACCAGGTTGTAGTAGCAGACAACCATGAGAACCACTACCTGGTGGCTCTGGTTTACTTTGAGTAGGGGGGTCTCAGGTTGTCTTTAGGTAGCTGTGAGCCCTGCCATGCTTGTGGGTTCTTTGCTAGGTAATGATTTGGAGCACAGTGCCTGGAAGGAAGTGGAACTGCAGTGGTACCTCAAAATGTTGGGGTTGCTTAAGTGGATCTGCGGGAGGAGAATCAAGAAATCATCAAGCTTGGTGGCCGTGGCTAGCCGACTACCAAGATGGCCGCACCAGCGTAGGGCTCCGAACATCGAGCAAATAAACCCCCAAAATCCGCCAAATTGATCAGTTTTTGCCTGCAAGTGAAACACCCCCTGTGATCCCCAGCTTACTGGGGACAGGCAGGCCGAAAATAAAGAATCCCACCGCCTCTAGATGACAATTAGACTGGCTGAATAGAGCGGCAGAACAGCAGGAGGAGCCCCATACACGACGGAGGTGAGGGAGACCGTGATCATCGAAGTAGATGCCTAAAGGGACCCTGACGGGAGATCTGGGGCGGCACTCCGGCTTCCTCTCCTTCTCCCCCTCCCTCCCTGAACTGAGCAGGAGGCTCCAGACGCAATACTCAGAAGCTACTGAGTGGTGCCCGAACATTGCCCAAGCCGCAGACGTAAAGATAATGGATGCTGTGGAACGTGCAGGCCTTCGGAGGTGCGCTGTGGGGTCCCAGACCATGATATTCGACCCGATGAGTCAGGCCCTAGCAAAAGACTAACTAAGAGGCCGTAATATCAAGCACCTGCTTCTCCCCCACCTCACAAAAGTAAAGTGTCCACAAACCTGAAGACCAGGACAGACAGTGACGGCTGGTGGGGTGGAGTGGTGCATAACCCCTGGGTAGACCATCAAAGCGGAAACGCCTAACCCCCAGGACATTTTTCTGCACATAGGCTCAAGGGTTGGTGTTGGTGACTGGTGGAAACTGCGGGGGGAGAAGACAAACGCACTCTCATAGGGTCACATGCAATATAAGAAAGACCTGAAGCACCAAGTGCGTAGCCATTTTGGGAGGAGGTGTGTGGATGGTGGATGAGCGGTTGGGCCTCGCGAAGGGTAGAGAGACCTAAAGGGACAAAGCCCTCCTTCTTGAGGCAGACGAGGCACGCAAAACGTGTGACGAAGTACTACACTCCAGTATAGGTCCCAAACAGTGAGCGCTGATATATTCAAAAGTGCAGGTGTAAGAGGAGTGTTGTAACCTTGCAAAATGTCGACACAGAAGGGGCCAAAACCCATGCACCAAACAAAGTTGGATAAAAATGCACATTACAAAGCAGATGTTGGGGTGGACAAAAGCACAGCAACAAGAAGAAGGAGGCGCCCGAGAATAACATAGACACGGTTACGACCGAAGTAACATTAATAAGTGCAGAATTGAGAAATCTTGGAGACCGAATGAAAGCTACTGAAGAATCAGTCACCACGCTTCAGAAATCTACAAAAATGTTGGAAGTATATGTAAAAATACTCCAGATAATGGCGGGAGAAATGGAAGCAAAGCTCAAAGATTACAAAGGGCACACGCGAAGAAATAACAGATGAATTCTAGGAGTGCCCGAGCAGGCAGAAGGCCAGACTACGGACCTGTTTGTGGAAGACCTGGTGCAGAATTATTTACAGCCCTGTGCACTCTCCAAGTACTTTTCAGTTGAGCATGCCCACTGGGTGCCAGGAGGCCCACCAAACTGGGTGCACCTCCAAACCTGATTCTTGCAAGGATCTTTAATTATAGCGACAGAGACATTATTTTGCAAAAAACCCACCCATCTCCCCCACTAAAGTTTGAAAATTCTACAATAACCTTTTTCCCAGACTTTACGGTGAAGGTGCAGAAGTTGCGACAATCCTTTTTGGAAGTAAAGCGAGCGCTACGGAATAAGGACATAAAAAATGCCATGCTTTTCCCGGCCAAACTTCGGATGATGGCGGAGGTGAAGTCATGTTTTTTTGTGACCCCAGATGAGGCCTGGCAGTGGTTGGAGGGGTGAAGGACTCTTTGACCCCAAAGACCCAACCCTCAGAGGTGCACACAGGGACAAGTGAGTTGTAAAGACAATTGTTGTCGAAATGATGGACCGGAAAAAGAAGTGGGTTAGAACGATAAAACACGGTGTAGTGGCGAAACTCCCAGGACACTTGTTGAAGTAAGACTGGTCAGGAGGGCACTGATGGCATCTCCCGATTTACAATACAAATACTGGAGATTGTGGTGGTGGCATTATATGGAGTGATGGTAGATAAATCAATACAAAACCAGTACTAGGGGGCTAACCACCTTGAATCGGTTACAAGACTTACAGGACTTATTTGGTTCAAACTGCCCTACGGTTGAAAACGATGAAAGGGCTTATATATTATAAGTTTGAAATGGTTAATGAGAATTGGCTAGGAGCCGTTCGAGCTGCGGTTCCCCCTTATGCTGTGTTTATTGGGTAAGGGATTACAGGAACTCTGCATAGTTGGGGGGTGGGCAGTTTTAAGTCCATGCTGCAGGGAGGCAGGGACGGGGGGGTTGGGTCGGTGGTTACATAAGGGTTAGTTATAAAGTTGTTGAATGTTTTCAGTGGAAAATGAAGGAGAAACATTGTAATGCATGTGCAATGCTAGAATTATGGACAGGACAAATAATAACACAGATTGTTAGGTGCACAGTCGTGATTAAGTCAGACACTCCGAGGCATGTGGGGACCCGGGAACAGATCCGCAGTTCCCTGTACCCGCAAAGGGCATTCTCAGAAAGGGCGAGATGCATACAGATTTGACGCTATTGCTTCCACCCAGCGCTTCCAAGATACTCTCGTGGAATGTAAATGGGTTGGGGGATAGAATTAACCGGGGGTGGTATTGCAATATTTAAAGCGGCAGGTGCCGGATGTGGTACTGTTGCTTGAGACCCACATACAGGGGACCTCCTACTGGGAGTTGAATAGATGGAGGTATAAGCTGGTTGCCCACGCAGGATATACCAAGGGATCAAGAGGGGTTCAATCAATCATAGTATTTATAAAGCAAGCTACATACCCGTGAGGGTCTCAAGGCGCTAAGGGGGGGGGGGAATGCTGCTACTGTTCGAAGAGCCAGGTCTTGAGGAGTCTTCTGAAGGTCAGTAGGTCTTGGGTCAGCCGTAGGCGAATGGGGAAGGTGTTCCATGACTTGGCGGCGAGGTGGGAGGATGATCTGCCACCGGCCGTCGCTCTTCGGAAGGGCGCGGTCTGTGGAGCGGAGCTGGCCGGTGGGGGTGTAGAAGCTGAGTCGGCTGTTGAGGTATGCTGGTCCAGTGTTGTGGAATGCTTTGTGTGCGTGGGTGAGGAGTTTGAAGGTTATCCTCTTGTTGACAGGGAGTCAGTGCAGGGCTCTCAGGTGGGGTGAGATGTGGCTGCGTCGAGGGATGTTGAGGATAAGGCGTGCGGAGGCGTTCTGGATGCGTTGGAGCTGTTTCAGGAGTTTGGCTGAGGCTCCTGCGTAGAGGGCATTTCCATAGTCCAGTCTGCTGCTGACGAGGGCCTGGGTGCCCCTCCTTCTAGTTTCGGTGGGGATCCACTTGTAGATCCTGCGGAGTATGCGGAGGGTGTGGAAGCAGGAGGAGGAGACGGCATGGACCAGCTTCGTCATGGAGAGGGAGGAGTTGAGGATGATCCCTAGGTTGCGTGCGTGGTCAGTGGGTGTTGGGGCTGTTCCTAGTGCAGTCGGCCACCAGGAGTCATCCCAGGCCGAGGGGGTGGATCTGAGGATGAGGACCGCCGTCTTGTCCGAGTTCAGCTTCAGTCGGCTGTTCGTCATCCAGTTGGCGACGGCCTTCATTCCTTCGTGGCGGTTGGTTTTGGCAGTGTGGGGGTCCTTGGTGAGGGAGAGGATCAGCTGGGTGTCATCGGCGTAGGAGAGGATGTTGAGGTCTTGCAGTCGGGCGAAGTGGGCGAGCGGTGCCATGTAGAGGTTGAACAGCGTCGGGCTGAGGGAAGAGCCCTGGGGTACGCCACAGGCGACCTCCGTGGCTTCAGAGCAGAAGAGGGGGAGGTGGACGCTCTGTGTTCTGCCGGAGAGGAAGGAGGTGGTCCAGTCCAGGGCCTTCTCTTGGATTCCGGTGCTGTGGAGACGTGTTCATAGTGTATGGTGGCAGACCGTGTCGAAGGCGGCAGACACGTCCAGTAGGATGAGGGCCACGGTTTCTCCGTTGTCTAGCAGGGTCCTGATTTCATCAGTGGCGGCAATGAGGGCAGTTTCGGTGCTGTGGTTGCTGCGGAACCCGGACTGTGAAGGGTCTAGGATGCTGTTCGCCTCGAGGAAGCTGGTCAGTTGTTTGTTGATGGCCTTCTCGATGACCTTCACTGGCAACAGGAGCAGGGAGATGGGTCAGAAGTTCTTGAGGTCCTTGGGGTCCGCCTTGGGTTTCTTGAGTAAGGCGTTGATCTCTGCGTGCTTCCAGCTCTCCGGAAAGGTCACTGTCTTGAAGGAGATGTTGATGGCTTTCCGGAGATGGGGTGCGATGGTGGTGCTGGCTTTGTTGAAGATGTGGTGTGGTCAAGGGTCTGACGGGGATCCGGAGTGGATGGTGTTCATGATATTGATGGTGTCGTCGTCGTTGATGTTGGTCAAGGAGAGCAGGCGGTTGGTGCGGATGGTGGTCATGGGGGCGGTGGTCTCAGTGGTTGCCAGGGCAGTCGCGGCGTTGAAGCTGTCGTAGATGTCTGTGATCTTGCGATGGAAGAAGGTGGCCAGCGAGTCGCATAGGTCTTGCAAAGGTGGGATGTCATTGGTGTTGGAGCTGGGGTTGGAGAGCTCTTTCACGATGTTGAAGAGCTCTTCGCTGTTGTGTGCGTTGTTGCCTTGGCGGTCTTTGAAGGAGGCCCTTTTGGCCAATCTGATGTGGTGGTGGTGTCTGCGGGTGGCGTTCTTGTGGGCTGCGTAGCTTTCCGGTGTTAGTTCATGGATCCAGTTCTTCTCCAGCTTTCGGCAGGTTTGCTTGGAGGCCTGGAGGTCTTCGGTGAACCAGCTGGCTTCCTTGCTGGTGTAGCTGTTGGAGGGCTTCTTGAGCAGGGCGAGGGTGTTTGCGCAGTCGTTGATCCATTGTCTGAGTCTGGGTCAGTCGGGTCTGCGGGTGGGTTCCGGGCGAGGGTGGTGGATAGCTGGTCTTCGGTGATTTTGCTCCAGCATCGGTGCGGCATCTGTTGGATGTGATAGTGTGTGGTGGGTTTCTGGAAGGAGAAGTGGATGCAACGGTGGTCCGTCCAGTGAAGCTCAGTGGTGTGATTGAAGGAGCCGTGGGAGGGTTGGTATTCTTTTGCGTAGATCATTCCCCTTTTTAAATACAAGCAGTTAAGCATGATGCATTAGGTAGGTTTGTGACCTTATCTGGATACTGGGAGGGTAGACTGGTGAATATTACCTCTCTTTATGTACCACCAAGACTACACTCCCCCACTCTTGCCGATTTGGGGTTGCATGTAATCAATCTGCCAGAAGGAGATCTATTATTAGGAGGGGACTGCAATGCAGCTATCAATGGAGACTTGATAGAAACCCAACCAAACAGAGGGAAGCCTCTGGGAAAGCCTTAGAAGAATTTTTAAGAGCAATGGGCCTAATAGATGTATGGAGAACCCAAAATCCCTCAGCTTTCCAACATACTTTCCACCTGGGGTCCACGAAGACTCTCTCTCACATAGTTTATATGTTTGGAAGGGCCGAGCAGCTCCCAATGTTCACTGCAATGGGGCACCTCCCGAGGGGCATCTCAGACCACTCTCCAATAATCATGCGTTACAGGGGAAGGCCTTCCTTTCAAAATTTTGGGATGGCACTCAATCAGTGGTATCTTAAAATACCGAGTATAAGATACCACCTGATTGAGGCGACCGCTGCCTACTTCAAAGACAATGAGGGGTTAGTGGATTCAACCTAGACGCTGTGGAAAGCGCACAAGACGGTAATCAGGGGACAGGGAATTTCTACAATAATCGGTCATAAGAAAGAAAAAGAAACAGCTGCTCGAAGTAGAGAAAGAAATCAGTATGCTAGAACATAAGCTGATATCACTAGATGCCCCAGATACCAAACAGATTAAAGATCAAACAACGAGAGTTTAGGGACATTGTGGAAGAGGCGGCTAGAGCACACTATTGAGCGACCCAGCATCGGGTATATGAGGTTGGGGATAAGACTGGTAAACTACTGGCATGGTTGGGTAAGCGAGAAATGGCCACTAGATGGATGTTTCAGAGATTATGACAAATGATTGGACCCTGCTTAGAGACAGACAAGAAATAGCGGAAACTTTCGCTGAGTATTTTAAACAGATTTATACCCCAACGGGGACATCGGCCTTACTTGGTGCACGGGAATTGCTGGATGCCCTTGGTGTGCCCACCTTGGTAGCTACAGATAGACATGGGTTTGACTCCGATCTGACTGAACAAGAAGTGGTACAGGCAATTGGGGCATCACAGGCCGGGAAAGCAATGGGCCCGAGTGGGCTACCAATTGAGTTATATAAGTTAAATGCATCCACAATTGCCCCTTATTTGGTGAAAATGTACAACAAAGCACAGCTAAAGGTATTCTCCTGGTTAGCCAAAGACTAGGCAATATTGTAGCAATACATAAAAGTGGAAACCCCTCTGAAAATTGTGGTTCGTATCAACCTATATCCCTGTTAAATCTGGAGATTAGGATTCTAGCCAAAATTTTTGCTACTAGTCTGTCCCCCCTACAACATAAACTGGTCCACCGAGACCAATCCGGGTTTATGCCGGGCAGAAACACTGCACTTAATTTACGGCACCTCAATAGAGTTTTAGGCAGAGCAGAAACTATTAAAGAAGAGGCAGTGATAATGTCATTAGATTCCAAAATGGCATTTGGTATGATTGAGTGGCCCTTTCAATTTGTGACCCTTGAAATATTCAGATTCGGGGATAAATTCCTGTCATGGATCCGGCATTTCTACGTGTGCCCCATAGCACAAGTTACAGTTAACGGAGGAAGGTCATCAATCTTCAAGTTGCAAAGTGGTACGCAACAGTGCTGCCCACTCTCTCTACTAATATTTGTGCTGGTTCTAGAACCCTTGGCAATCTGGATTAGTGGTGATCCACTCATCAGGGGACTCAAATGGATAGAAGAATGAGAAGACAGGTTTCCGTGTATGTCGATGTCGTGTATGTCGATGATATTTTGCTCTACCTAGTGAAACCACACTCCTCAATGCACTATTGAATAAATTCACCCTTTATCAAAAATATTCAGGGTATACTATTAATTGGGACCAGTCAATAGTATATGTTCTCTACGGGACTGACATTAACCTTCCATGGGGCTGTGTGGCCACCTCACTGAGGGGTTTCGATACTTGGGGATTTATGTCACCACAAGCCCTACAGTTTTCTATGATAGAAACTTGGTTCCCCCACTGCATCGCTACAAGAAGACGTGCAGCAATGGAAGACCCTTCCACTTATGCTACTTGGCAAAGCCACCCTGTACAAAATGATGGCACTTCCCCGGTTTGTTTATATTTTGCAGAATGCCCCATCTCTTGTACCAGTAAAATATATATGGAATCAGAGATACGTACACTTCTCTGGAATAATAACGTTGCTCGTATAGCACTTACTAAACTTATGAAAAGCTGGTATGACAGTGGTATAGCCCTCCCGCCAATTCAATATTATTATTGGGCCTCACAGCTGGTGGCAACAAATCATTGGGTGCACTGGCCACAAACAGACCCAGCCTACAGGATGGACAGACATAACATGTCCCCTGGACATTTTTTAAACGCAATCTATGGGGGGGAGAGAAGAATGCACCAAGATAAACGCCAACCTCGACTACAGTCACCCTGTGGCACAAGGCCTCGGCAGTGCTAGGATGGAAAAACACAATAACAAAGGCTACTCCACTTTTGGAATCGAATGTCTGGGACTATTAGGGACGTACCCAGGTATCAATAAAAGGGATTTGATTGGGTTTATTAGGGTTGGTGATTTATGGGCAAACGGGAAGTGACCTCCAAAGAGACTATGAGCTAGATGAGGGGGGAGACCTTTCGATACCTTCAGGTGCGTAGTGTCTTACAAAAAGTAGTCCCCAGGGATACTGACATCCTGGTCTCCTCACCATTAGAAGATAGCTCTTGGATGATTACATAATGAAAGGAGCGATATCGTTGACATATAGAAAAATATTGAATAACTCCCCATAAAAGTTAGAGAAATTGCGCACAAAATGGATGGAGGATGTAAGCGACATGGCAGATGAAGAGTGGCAGGAGGCGTTTGCATCCCCTCGGGAAGAGGCGATACCCGTATGATTTAAATTGATACAATTAAAGATTTTACATAGGGACTATTACACCAGTCCGGCGCTTGTCAAAATGGGTATATTAACCTCGCCACTGTGCCCCAGAGGATGTGGACACATGGGAACGTTTATACACCAATGGTGGGAATGTCCAGTTATGAAGAAATATTGGGAGAAAATAATAACAAGGGACTACTAACATTGTGTGGAAAGGACGAAAAGGTCTCACCCCGATGGTGTCTCCTTATTATATGGGAGGCAACGGATCACACGGCGAAATATATAACTTGGGTCTCTCTGATGTGTATGGTGGCTAAGTGTAACATTGAAAGGACATGGAAAGGACTTTCCGGGCCCAGATTCCGAGACTGGGAGGAGGACTTGCATTAGTGTACGCAGGCGGAGAGGGCAATTTATGAAGGGAGAGGTTGCCCACAAACATGGACCAGGATCTGAGGGGAATGGAACAAAAGTAGAGGGATGATATGTTTGCCGGTTAATGACCTCTCCATGCAAAGGGAATAATGGTACAGAATAATATTTGTGTGTGGCTGAGTAATTCGGCATTATTACTGTTCATACCGTCATAAATAATGGTATACTCGAAATGGTGAACACGCACTGCATAATATCGATGTCATATGTTTCAGTTCTGCAATTATTTTTCAGTAAAAAGATTTTTTTTTAAAGAAACCATTAAAAAAAGAAAGCATAAAGTCTGGAAGAATGGCCCAGGCCACTACAAATAAAGGAAATGGCAGGCGGCATGGGAAACCAACTTCTGAAACTCTCGCAGTACAGGTGGATGAGGTGGCCACAGAGCCAATCGGGGAGGACATTTCCTCTTTAGGAGACCTGCTGAGCTTACTGGGTGGCAAGTTGAGGGTGGGCTCACCAGGGAGGAGCTCTCAAAGGTACAGAGAGACCTGACTGGCTTCCTGAGCAAAAGGTGTTTCAGTTTTCCTCCTAACAACCTTAAATGGTTTATCAATGTCTGAGTTGCAACCAGTGTTTCAGTTTCCCTCTTAACAATTCTGAGTAGTTGTATCCATTACAATGAGGCCCGAAGCTACAACCATAACAATTGAAACTGCGTCTATGTAGTACCTTGCATGTCTGTGCGGCACTGCTTTCTAGGAGACAGAGCAGGGGGGAAATAGCAGAGCACAGACACACTGAATGTTGGACTTCAGCACATCTTTTTAAATGATTCGGACTAATTATCCTTTCTCCAACAATCACCCTTTCCACTACGTGAAAAAAGTGAAAAAGCAATCATGTTGATCAGTCCCTGGAGAGGGAAGGAGGTAGGGGTCTAGGGGGCTGTGCCTTGCTCCCCCCAGTGTGTTCCCAACTAGGAAAGATTTAAAAAAAAAGAAAAACCTATCCTTGTAATGGACAAGAGCTACTTTGAAATGAATACGATTTCCTGTATGCAATGATGGCTGTTTTCTCTCCCTTGTCAGCCACCATCCATGCATTGGTATCCATTCTTGGGGGGTCATAAACTCCTCTAGTGCTTAATTAATATTCATTAGGCAAGTAATTTTGTGATCCCTGAGTAGGTGCAATTTGGGAATAAACCTCTTAGTACATAGCAGTTTGCACATCCTAGTTTCCTCTTGCCCTATTGTGTATATTAAGAACTGAAACAGCTGCTTTCCCTGTCATTACAATCATTTCCCATTTGCAACGCTCTCACCTGTCATGTACCCCCAGGACCCCACAATCTGCCTTGACACAGCGGCTGTATGTATTTTCACTATTGTTACAAATCATCAACAAAAAAAGTATTCAGCATTCTTGACTGAGAACAATAAACAGTAAAATTGGAATAGTCTTTATTTTGAAAATGAATGCTACTATCATTGCATTCGTGTAGAAATCAGGCGTTTGGTCATTGTGAGCACACTTTATGCAATGTTGATGAAAACAAATGTTGCCCAACGAAATATGCAATTTGAAATCAGTATACTGATAATCAGTAATTCACTCATTTATTACTGCTGTGCAAATATTTAATTTCCTGTACTCAGAAGAACTTAGATAATGTGGAAATATGTTGATTACTGCCTCACAAACTGCATCTAGCAATGGTTTAACAGAAGGCAAAATGTTTGTTGATACAAGGATCATTCAATGTGGTTTCATTTCAATGCTCATATTTATAGCGTGTCTTGTTTCTGTTTAAATATCATTGCGTTTGGCCACTAAAATGTAAAAAACTGGATGGCAGCTTAAACCATAGATGTAGTAGAGTGTAATAATCTATTTATTTGGAAGCGGAGAAGCATTATGAGCTATTGGAAGGTTCACTCCTCGGGGGTAATGGCTTTTTACCACATTCAACTGTGGTAATAAATTGCATCTAACACTCTGCATATATAATAAAACATATCATCCTTGGATTTCTGGCAGTTACAGCGTGTAATAACTTTGGAAAATCAATACCGATTTGCTAGGAGATACCAAGGAAGGGCGTGCCTTATTTGCTAATGTGCAATGACTAGTGGCACATTTATTGTGGTGGATCCGTTTATTAGTGTGTTGATGATGGGTGCTTAGCAATAACACTCTGCAGTAGACGTGATTCCTGACTTCGGAGTGGCATGTTTAGGACGAGCATGGGGGGGTTATTAAAAATATTGTGTGCTAAATAGGTCATTTGAGTAAACAGTGAAGTACGAACATAAATAATATATGTATAGTTATATGGCTGCTAGGAGAATACAAATAAAAGAACATTTTACAAGCCACAACTTTAATTATATCATGGACAAATTATGTTTTGTGATTAGATAAAGAACAAGGGTGTCCAATGGAAGCTTAAAATGATGTACTTAGTCACTGAGTTCTGTGTCATATAAAGCACGAGCCATTTTGGCACAGAACTGTGAAGGGTTTTTTATAAAATCCAGACAACATACTTGATTCTTTTATCATATCACAACGGCATTCGTATATATATGACTGCGGTGATGCCATTTGTGAAATTATTAAATTATTAGATAGGAATTATTTCCACTCGCCTCTCTGTTTATATTTTAACAGATGGTTTTATTATATATTATGTATACAAAGGACTTGTTTATACATTTTCCCGCCACAATTGATAACAGTTGCTTCGGATGATGAGTTTAATGGTGCTTAATTGACCGGTCTTCGGAAGATACAAATCTTACAAGTAATTATAGTTCGAATCAATAGACTGAACTATGTGTATATCTTTGCTGTCTGATTTCTAATGTGCCATTGCTCCAATGGAGCAGTCCGGCTTTAGAGCCAGTCGCTCTATGTCTGATAATATTGCAGTGTTGCAGTCGATCTTAGCTATTTATGTTGCGGAAAAAGGGTAGGTTGTGTATAATTATTTTATCGATTTTTCAACCGCGTTTGATCATGTGAACCGCACGATTTTATGGCACCAGTTTGTCATCACTGGGTATTACCATTAATCTGCTCAGATGAAATATCTCTTTGTATTTCTTAAAATGGTGCAGGGTATTACTGAGTGGAAATAAAGATCTTTGCCAAGTCATCCTGATGGTTAATGTGCTAAAGCAGGGCTTTTAGCTCTTTTATTGTTTTCGCTACATGGGCCAGATGTACGAACAATTTTAGCATGCATAAACGGCTTAATGACCTGTTTGCGCATGCGAAAATTGTCATGGCCACATACCAATACAATTTTGCGACTCGCAAATGAATTGCAACTCGCAAAAAAGTGTTTAGAGACTCGCTATTTGGAAGGGGCACAGGGGCGTAGCTAGAGCTTGTGGCGCCCGGGGCTATCCCTCAGATTGCCGCCCCTTGATGAAGGGGGGGGGGGGGGCTGGGGAAAAAGGACGGTGAGCACTTGAAAGCTTTCCCTGTAACTTTATCACAAGTGGGAGAGGGGGTATTTAATTAAAGCACTGCACTATTTTCATTTAAATTGTGAAAAGTCAGCACATCTTTAATGCTAAGTCACGTTTCAAAAAAAGGCCCGGTAGGTTTTATTTTCCGGCCCATATTGTAACAAAGCAAAGGTAAATATATTTTTAAGGCTCCTCCTTGTGCATCTCTCCACCTTCTACCTCCTAGGCAGTGCACCAGGCGCTGACCACAGGGGGCGCTGTGTTTGGAAATAATAGCAGTAACCTATGGTTTAAAAGCACCTGCTGGATAGTTGCTTGTGTGTTCAGTAGTTTTCAGGCTACAATAAAAATGTCAAGATAAGTCTGGTGATTAATGTTTCTGCTGAGAGAGATCAGGGTTTTGTCTAGAGGCAGTTTCGACTCATCATAAAGTAACTCATAGGGTTAGCGTGTATGCTGCAAAGAACGTGCATCATACAGATCACAGAACTGTATTTTATGTGATTAGATCAATGGGCTACTGCTTTGGTCACAGAAATCCTTTTGTCATTTGTAGTTCATAAGTTACAATTCTAATATAGCAGTCTCCTTTGGACTGTTATCAAAAAGCCGCATGCAAACAGCATGGTATAGGTAAGATTATTTTTTTTGGGGCCAGTCTTTCATTATCCAAATGTCGCTACAAAGTTATTTTGGGTATAAATAAATTCTTATTAGCAAAGTTAACCTAATCACTGTGGTACGTTTTAAATCCTGAGTTAATTGTGCTGCTAGAGTCCGAATACTCTTAAAATGTCTACCAGTATGACATGTGGTTTCTATACCTTGTAATCTCATTGTCTTATTTGTACTATAATGTGGCACTGATCGAGCATAAGGCTGGCTTGAAGTTGAAAACCACACATATGTAACACACCTGATAACAAAAGATTGGAAAAGGAAAGTCAAGGACGCAATGCATGGAGTTTGCCTGACAGCTCTTTGTAAATAAATAAACTAAAAGCAGCATCAATATTTCATGGTGCAATCAAAGTAACACAAATAGGTAGGTTTCCGTTTTTCACTCTCACCTCTCAATTAGTCTGACTCTTACTTGAGAATAATAGCTGCCTGTAAGTATAAAAAGCACTGGCACTGCCCGCCGGCGCCCCCAGGCCAGAATGGACTCCTCACGACGAGAGTGTAGCGGTGAAGCGCGTAATGCGTCACTGCTACGTTCTGATCGTGAGGCGAGGGCTGGCCAAAAATGTAATTACAGGGCCGTCATGCTCTATTACTTACCGGTAATCTTCATTACTCCTGGTCCCGTTGTCCTCGGCCCATTCATTACTAATGGAGATAACCATCTCCCGACAGAAATTAAAACAAGAGGAATGCTGGGATATCCCTACTGCCCCTCCCCCCGGGAGTATAAAGGTAGCACTTACCCAGCAGCCCTCCTGTACTAACAAGCCCAGACAGGAAGGCCGGCCGCCCGGGAGGGAGGGAGGGGCGAATGAATGGGCCGAGGACAACGGGACCAGGAGTAATGAAGATTACCGGTAAGTAATAGAGCATTACCCCCAGGTCCCTTATGTCCTCGGCCCATTCATTACTAATGGAGAAATACCAAAGCAGAAAAAGCCGGCCTTCCCAAACCAAACAGAAGCCAACCCGGAAACCACACCAAGGCAGCAACCGCAGGAAGAAAAAGGAAGAACCGGGGAAAACACAGGTAGAGCCCCCGACAACAGAGGACTCCTACCAGTCCAGCACACACCCAACAAAACCAAGGGAGCATAGCCAGACGACCAGACCGACCACCACAGAGGCCAACCAGCCCACCGCAGGAACACCCCACAGCCAACCAGCGACAGGGAGAGCACAGACACCCAAGCCACCACAGGTAAGAGGACAACAGCAGAAGAGAGGCCAAACAAAGAGAAAGGCCAAGAGCCACCAGGCCAACAAGCCAGAAACGGGCAGAAGAAGACAACCCAGGCAAGAACAGGCAGGAGACAAGCTGACCAGAGGAACCAAAGGTCCAACAAAACCAACCCCGGGAAGAACAGCGGAAGCCCACCAGCACCCAACCCGGAAGGCAAGACCGAGCCCACGGACCGGGAAAGAGAGAAAACCCAGGCACCAGGGAACGAAGAGCAAACCCCAGGAAGCCCAGCCACCAGGTCCCGCAAGACGAGGACACAAGGCAAAGGGAGCCAGCACCTCCAGGAAACCCGAGCAGGAAGAACCAACAATGGCAACCAACCAGGACAAAGAGACCCGGAAAAAGAGGAAAAGGGAAACCGAAGGAACCCCAGGAACCCCAAAACAGAACTCCAGCCAAAGCGGAGGAAACGGGAGCAGGAAGCAACAGCCCGAAGAAGGCAAACCGGAACACCCAAGCAGGAGCGCAACCGGGCGGGCCAAGTAACCGGAGGACCCAAGACGACAGCAAGGGAACCACGAAGGACACAACAACCACAGCCAAGCCAAACCAGAGACAGACCAGGCACAAAGACCCCAAACAGCCCAAGCAAAGGACCGGGGCAGAAACCCAGAGGCCAGAGAGACCGAGGCAAAACCACCCCAGAGGACCTCACAGAAGCAACCGCAGCCAGGGAGGAAAGCACAAGCAAACCACACCCCACAGCCCGGCAAGACCCAAGGCAGGGCACGCACAGGGGACGAACCCCGCACGGCGAAAAGCCGCAACCGAGGATACAGACAGGAAGCCAAAGCCGAAGCCAAAAGCAACCCGCAGAACCAACCCAAAACAAGGGAAGGACAAAGAAGGAAAGACCCCAACAGAGCACAGGCCCAAGAGCCAACAGCCCCGTCGATGCCCCAATGAACCCAAGAAGAGGCAAGAAGGGAAAACAATAAGGCAACAGCGGGACGGCCAGAAACAAGAAACAGACCGGAACACACCATACCCAGAAGGAACCGGAACCCAACGAACAGGGACCAGCCACCCCACAGGCAGACAGGGCACCCGCAAAGAAGTGCCAAGCCACCCAAGAAACTCCCAGAAGAGACTCAATCAGGCAGCCCAGGACCGCAGAAAGAGCACAACCAGGCAACCCAGAGCAGGACGCACAAACAGAAAAAGCAGCCCAGAACAGGAGCCAACAGGGAGGAAGCCCAAGGCAACAGGCCACCACAGAAAGCCACTGCTGAAGGACAAGCAGAAGCAAATGCAGGCCACAGCAACCAGCGCAGCGCGCCTCCCCTTCGGCCAAGCAACGGGGAGACGCGCACAGCGACCCGGAAGAAACTGGGAGGCGGCTCACCCTCCACAAAGGGCTGAGAAACCGGAACACCGGCCAGGAGGAAGCCATGCCGCCCAGCAAGCCCGGCAGGCCGGGAGGCAGACCCAGCAGACACCCGGGGAGAGAAAACCCACAGGCCCAGGAGAGGCAACAGCAACGGCCACCCCGCACCACCACCAAAACCAGAAGAGGCAGGGAAAAAAACCTAAGGAAGAAGCCAATCGCACCCCGCAGCCCCAGGCGGCCAGGCAGAAACCAACCAGGCCCGACCAAGCACAACCACCGAGCAGACAGCGGAGCGCGGGAACAACACACCAACCCCGAGAACAGGAGGCATGACAGGACCCGGCAGCCGCCAGGAGGCCACAGTCAGGCAACACAGCAGACACAGGAGGGGATGCCAGGAAACAGCAGAACCTAGCAAAGGGAAGGCCACAGCACCAGAAGGACACAAGCAGGACCCCACCACGCACCACGCCTGACAACAGGCGTAGGCCGGGAGGAACAGAACAGCCGGACCCAAGGCAGCTCAAGCCACCCAAGCAGAGGCAGAGGGGAGAGAGCACCCCAAAGAACCATCGGCACCAACGAGAGGAACCGGACCAGGAACCATGCGCCCCAAAACACGGCCAACTACACAGAGGGCAGGAAGGGAAGAACCAGGACCCCCAAGCAGGGCAGAGGCCACAACAGCCAGCCCGCAGCGGAGGCAAGGCCACCGAGGAAGAACAGCATGGCAGGCCAACCCGAACGAGGGGAGCCCACAGGACCCCCCCCCCACCGCGCAGCGGCCCAAGAAGCAGGAACAACGACCCACCACCAGACGGGGCAGAGAGCCGGAAAGCAGAAGGCAACCCAATCAGGCCGCCGCAGCAGAAAAAGAAGCGACTCCGACACCAGAGCACCAGAGGGCAAGGTGCAAGCAAGCAGGCAGGAAAACCCCAACCACACAGGGAACCCACGAGCAAGCAAAGGCAGGAGCAGCAAAAAGAACCAGCCACCACAGAGGCGACTGGAACCCAAGCCACCCCGAGGCAGGCCAGAAACAGAAAGGGCAAACACCCCCAGAGGCGCCAAGAGCAGGGGAACCCCCCGAAGAAGAGAACCAAGGGAAAAGACCCATGGAACGCCTACCACCGGAGAACCGGGGCCAGCCGAAGGCAGCGCGGACCCTTGAAACAGCAGCAGCAGGAAACCCCAAAAGGGAAGGCAGCACAGAGCCCGCAAGCAAGCCCCGACACCAAACAGAGGCGCAAAACCGCCAGAGCGGAGACCAACCAGAAAACGGAAGGCAAGCCAGGGACATAAGCCCGGCCAAAAGAACAAAACCCAGGGCACACCAAATGCCGCACAGGGGACCGGAGGACCGACAGAGGGCAAAGCGCCAACCAACACAGCAAAAGGAAGTGCCAGCCAAGGCAACCCAGGAGGCGGACGAGCAGTAGCACGGCAGCGAGGAGCCCACAACAAGGAGAAAGGCACCCACACCCAGCCGCAGCGAAACAGGCAGGAAACGAGAACAAGGAATGTACCCCGCACAGCTTCCCACACAGACCCCTGCACAACAAGCGCACAGCAAGGCCAAAGGAAACCGCACACCCAGAAGGGAAGAGGCGCCGAACAACAGAAGGCAACAGCCACCGAACACCAAGGCACGCCACCTAACAACCCCAGAAGGTGGAAAGGAAGAGCGGACCAGCCCGGGAAACAAAACCCAGAACACGAGGCCACAAAACACAGGCCCCTGCCAGGGAACGCAGAACTCCACAGAGCCACCAGACCCAGATCAATACAGAGGCCAAAGAACAGCCAAACGAGCCACCACGGCAGGCAGCAGCGCTCACACCCATCCAGACCCGGGCCCACGAAAGCACCCCATAAACAGAGACCCAAATCTCAGCGCTGCACTCGGAAGCGAGGCGAGTAACAGGAGGCTCGAACCAAGGGTGGCAGCACCAAAGTCGGCAGAGGTAGCCGACCGAACACAACCACACCCAGTCTCCGAGGAACCCTGCCATGTCGGAAGGAACCGCGAGAAAAATGAGATCCGCCGAGAATCACAGGATGGAGAGCGCCCCTGCCGAGACGAGAACCTGGACCACCCACCGCCAGGTCGCCCATCCAAGTCGAAAAGGGCATGATGGGCAGAGTGACAGGGACAGAGCAGCCCCCACCACAGCGGCAGGTAGCACACCCCTCCAGACCCGGGCCCACGAGAGCACGGGACAGAGCAGCGGCCCAGCTGATACGCAACTTCCCAACAGCAGAGGCCAAAAACAAACCTCCGTCGCACACCCCCAACCAAGAACTTCCAAGAAGAGGCGAGCAGAGAACGCAGCACCCACACGTAAGGCAGCTCCGGACACAAAGCAGAACCTCTGGACAAGAGACGCCACATCTGAGCTCGCTCCGGGGGATAGCGAGTGAAATGCAGCCGGAGACCGAGCACCTCACTCAGAAGCAGGCCTCAGCAGCAGCGGCAGCCTCGAGACATCCGAGGCAGGAGAGCCAAGCTGCAAAAACAAGCTGGCCGTACGCAGCACAAGTAATATACAGAACATGCAAAGTGACAGTATATCACCAAACAGCACAACACTTCCAGACAGGGGGAGCAAAAACAACGCAAAAGCGGGACTCACCCGGAGCGGGGGCCTGAGCAGCATCAGCAAGGCCCCCACACCAACAGCCGGATCCGGGATCAAACAGTCAGCGCAGCGCGTCTCCCACCCGGCCAGGCTCGGGGAGACGCGCACAGCGACCCGGAAGCAACCGGGAGGCGGCGCACCAGCCGCAAAGGGCCGGAAAACCGGAACAACGGCCGTGAAGAAGCAAATCCCCCCCAGCAAGCCCGGCAGGCCGGGGGGCATACAGATCAGGAAATCCCACCCCTGCCCGCGAAGCCAGGCAGCCGGGCAGGAGGAGCCAGAAGAGCCTGCACGCCACCCAAGCCCAGCAGGAGCTGGTGCAGCCCATCATCACCAACAGCATCCAGCAATCATTCTGTCGAAGACAGAAAAAAAGAACAGGAGGGCTGCTGGGGAAGTGCTACCTTTATACTCCCGGGGGGAGGGGCAGTAGGGATATCCCAGCATTCCTCTTGTTTTAATTTCTGTCGGTAGATGGTTATCTCCATTAGTAATGAATGGGCCGAGGACATAAGGGACCTGGGGGTAATGGGTAGTGCTCGCGCGCGCTACAACTGATTGACGGCCCTGGAGTCTGACTCTCTCTGAGGCTGGGGGGGAGGAGGAGGAGGGAGGGGTCAACAACGGTCGGAGGACACTGTGGACACACTAACGGCAGGACTTAAGCCGCGCTCCAGCCTGCACTCCTTCCTTCTGACCTGCTTTCGGTAACTGCAGGCTGCACATGACAGTGCACACAAACGCAGTGGCGGGACTTACTTTTTGGCAATTTAATTGAAAACACTGGCGCGGCGCGGCCGCCTGCAACAACAGTGCTCAATTAAATTGCCAAAAGGTAAGTCCCGCCGCTGCGTTTGTGTGCACTGTCATGTGCAGCCTGCAGTTACCGAAAGCAGGTCAGAAGGAAGGAGTGCAGGCTGGAGCGCGGTTGGCTCCTGCGTGAGCTTAAACTGTTTCTCTGAGAGCCCGTGCTATCGGCGCCCTTGACAATTAATGTGTAAACGAGAGATGTAACGTATTTTCTTTTTTGCAATGGAGTTTGGTTTTATGGTTTTGTGTTGCTGGCATATGTTTTAATAAAAGAAATTGGGAATTAAATGGAGGGGAGCAGCCAGGGCCTCTTGTTTAGATGAAGATTACACACCCTACCGCCATGTTCCGCACCTTTCTCCTTCTAAACATGTCCTTCACTCCTCTCCCTCTTGCGACACCAACAATGACAACTCTCCTTTAACGCCCAATGCACTTACTCCACCTATGAACCCCACACCCCAACTTACCTCCTGTCCCCCCACCTCTCCCCAACTCACCTCCTGTCCCCCCACCTCTCCACAACTTACCTCCTGTCCCCCCACCTCGTCCTGCCTTCCTCCACCAATACCACCACCTCATGTCTCAATCGAGCCACCCAACCTTCCGTGCTCTGCCTCATTCTCACTGGAAAATACGCTAGGCTCTCTGATCACCTCCATTTCCCAGCTTACAGCTGCCATTTCACTTTTATGCTCTAAGATCTCCACCCAAACATGCACCTCTACTCCCTCTCAACCTCCCATGACGTGCTCCTTGCCCCTCCACCCCAATACAGCCAAGTCCAACCTCTCGTCCGCAAACGTCTTGAACTCACACAAGCCCTTGAACACCACCCTCCTGCAACAAACATACCCTAGCAACCCCACTTTCTACACTATTCCGACCATCACCTCTGTCAGAACAAAGCATCCACCTAAACCCTCCCGAGCACCCCCACATAAGTACAATATCCCAATCACCCTTCAGAGCCCAAGTGCCCCCGTCACCAAAACAGTCTTGACAGAGCTGCGCTGTATGCTTCACAACTGCAGATCTGCAGTAAAACACAAACTTGAAATCTCCGATACCATCACCCTTCACAATCTTGACATGCTCTTCCTCACTGAGACCTGGTTCAAAGATACCTCTCACTCTATTTTTGATCTCCTAGTACCCACAGGATACTCCATACTTAGTAATGACAGAACTGACAACACGGGGGGAGGTGTGGCAGTCATCTTTAGAAACGCCCTCCAACTTAAGGCTTCTCCAAGCAGTTCCTCCCTCACCTTTGAATGCCTTTCTCTTGAGCTTCAATTGAAACACCGTCCATCACTCAGATTCCATATCATTTACCGCCCGCCTCGTAGTGGCCCTTCATTTATAGAGGATCTCACGGACTTCATCAGCGACCAATATACACAAAGTGACAATCAGACCTTCGTGGGTGACTTTAATCTCCACTGGGGCGTTTCGCAAGACTCCTCTGCGAACTCTCTGGCCACCTTCCTTTCTACAAACGATCTTATCCAACACTGCATTGAACCAACCCACTCTAAGGGTGCAATCCTGGACCTTGTTATTTCTAAAGCAGGCATGCTTTCTACCTCTTCCCCATTCCATGTTGATTGGTCTAACCACCACCTCATCCCATTCTCTCTTCAACTCTCACACTCTATAACTCTTGGCCAACCCAAGAGGGCCATCTCCTGGTTCCGTGATGCCAAAAATATTGATGTCGGTCCCCTCTGTGAATCAGCCTTGCTATCACTTCCAAGGCTAGACCCAAACATAGCTGTTGACGATCTCACCTCCCAATGCCTCACAGTTCTTGCAGCTGAAATCAATAACGTCGCTCCACTCAAAAGCAAAAGGATAAGGCCCACTCCCTCAGCACCTTGGTTCAACAAATCCCTGTATGAGGAAAGGAAGCAGCTAAGATTCCTGGAAAAGCAATGGAGACAAGTGCCCTCCACAGACAATTTAGCCATGCTTCGCACAGCAAGATCCAGGTACCACAAGCATATCTTCCTTGAGAAAGCGGCGCACTTCAAAACCCTCCTTGACTCCGCCAAAAATAGACCTAAAAAACTATTCGAGCTCGTCAAGTCTCCGAGCTGCTCCCCCCCTTCTTCCGAGGTGGAGGATCCTACTAAGAGAGCAGCCGATTTCGCTATTTTCTTCGATGAAAAAGTGAAATCACTTGTGGATCAGGTCGCGCATCCTACACCTCCAGAGGAGCGCAAATCCTTAGCTCTCTGGCAGAGCTTTGACCCCATATCTGAAGATGCCCTTCTCAAGTGCATACGCGAAACAAAGCCCTCCAACCACTCTCTTGACCCTATCCCCAGTGCCATTGCCTTGGACTTCTATACCCATTCTCTTTCCTATTGGGCCACTCTGATCAACCTCTCTCTCTGGCAAGGCTCCCTTCCTGTCCCCTTCAAAACTGGGCAGGTCACCCCTCTGCTTAAAAAGCCCACTGCTGATGCGAAGGACCTCAACAACTTCCGCCCCATCACTAACATTCCCTTCCTTGCGAAGATCACAGAAAGATGTGTAGCAAAACAACTCTCTCGTCATATCAAGGACAATGATCTTCTTGACAAGTGTCAGTCTGGCTTCATGCAAAACTGCAGCACTGAAACAGCCCTACTGCAAGTGGTTGATGACGCGCTGAGGATACTCGATTCGGGGGGGTCCTGTCTTCTAATTCTCCTGGACCTTTCTGCAGCCTTTGACACTGTCAATCACAACACCCTCCTCAACATCCTTCAACAGAGAATGGGCATGGAGGGCACTGTGCTTAAATGGTTTGCATCCTTCCTCTCTGACAGATCCCAAATGATCAACATTGCGAACAGTCTTTCTTCTCCTGTGGCGGTAGGTCAGGGTGTTCCTCAAGGCTCTATACTTGCACCCACTTTGTTCAATCTCTACCTAGAACCACTGGGAAACCTCCTAAGCAAATCCGGGATTCACTACCATCTCTATGCAGACGACACTCAACTCTACCTCAAGGTTGCCTCCACCCATGATCTCTCCTTCCTAAGCTCTACTCTGGACTCCATCCAAAACTGGATGTCAACTCATCAACTGATTCTGAATCCTTCCAAAACGGAATTCCTCCTCTTCTCCTCCTCACTCTCTCCCGCCCCGGTTCAATCATGGATGGATCAGCTGAATCTACTCAACACTAAACCCATCATTGTCGACAGCGCAAAATCCCTTGGAGTTATTCTAGACAAAAAACTCAATCTAACCCCCCACATCAATTCGATTGCAAAATCTGCTTGTTACCAACTGCGCCTTCTTTGGGGAATCAGACGTTTCTTCCCGGAACAGGACCTGATAACCCTGGTGCAATCGCTGGTCCTCTCCAGATTAGACTACTGCAATTCTCTTCTCACTGGCCTCCCCAAATCCCACCTGTCCCCACTTAAGTCTGTTTTCCATTCAGCAGCTCGCTTCATTTATGGGGCCAAAAGAAGCGATCATATCACACCGATGTTATCCACCCTTCGCTGGCTCCCCTTCGAGGCTAGAGCTATCTACAAGACCGCCTGTATCACCCACAAAGCCTTGCACTCCTCCTCTCCTCGCTACCTGGCGAATAAACTGAAACTCTCTGGAGGCTCTAGACCCTCACGCAATGTGGAGAATCTTCTACTTGAACCTCCCACTTTCAAGAAGGAAAGAACAATGGCCCAATCCTTTTCAGGCAACGCAGTGAGAATCTGGAACTCACTCCCGCCTCAGCTCCGGACCACTGCCTCCTCCCAGGCTTTCAAAAGGGACCTCAAAGTTCTCCTCCTCCAGAGACACCTCCAAAAGTGATTCACGTCCTCTTGGTATTTGGAGGAAGACGTCCCACTACTGTTATTTTCCATGCCCATGGAAGTGCCTTCCCAGGGTATTCCTGGGGTTGGAGTGTCTGCGTCTTTGGAGTTTTTTTTCCATGTACCGGTGTCTGGTGTCCTTGTGTAACATGCACACACCACTTTGCCCTTGTATCACACGGTTTGCTACCTCTCACATGTTTTTATCGTTGATACTTGCACAAGTGCCACCCTGCCTACATAACGCTTGTTCGTGTGCCTGAGTGTCTAGCATCTTTTGCAGTATTACACCTAAAATGATACTTTGTTCTCTCTTGTAACCGCACACTTGTCACTTTTTTCTTCCTGTGCACTTTTTACTACCTCATGTATTTTTGGCTGCTCACAACTTTCACTACCCCATGTATGCTGTTTGCTCACAACTGTCTCTATTACCTTTACTACCTCATGTATTTTTGGTTGCTCACAATTTTTACTACCTCATGTATTCTGTTTGCTCACAATTGTCATTATTATCTTTACTACCTCATGTATTTTTGGTTGCTCACAATTTTTAATACCTCATGTATATTGTTTGATCACAAATGTCACTATTATTTTTGTAACGTAACGTATGCTTTTGTAAGGTTTCTCATTATGTTCCATTTCTGGTCCTTTTGTGAAGCGCTCTGACACCTTCGGGTAAAGTCCGCGCTATATAAAACTGCATAAATAAATAAATAAATAATAAACACCACAGACCCTGGAGGCTTAGTAGAGGAAGGGGCACTCTGCAGAGAATCTTGGGGAACTGTCTGCCACCTTTTTGCAGTGGGAGATGTGTAGAGTGGTGAGGAACCGGGCATCAGTTGCAACATCTCACCAATGAGGGTCCCGTACCGGGAGTGCACCGCGAAGCCGTACCCGGGGTCTTTCTCGCAAAACTCAAAGGACAGTGGCATATCGGTACAGTGAATTCTCACGGATAGTAGTCTATAAAAACTGCAGCTGAGCTTTCTTCCCCGTAGCAAGGCCCACCGTGTAGTCCTGGTTTAAACCCCAGTAGTTTGTCTGAAAAGTGAAGCCAATGGCATGTTTAGAGTGGGGATTCCCAGCTGACATTTGAAAATGCCATACGTAATATTAAACATCCTATAAAAAAGTTAATTTGCTCTTGAAAACCCAGCCTCCAATAAAATCGCATCTGTAAAAAGCCACAAATAACTTAGCTGGGGGATGCGGCGGTAAGAGAAAAAAAAACATCACAGGGCATTGTGTCTACTGGAAACACTTTACGAGTGCTTCATCTGATCATTGTGCAGTGACATGAAACTGGGGATCACACCTCACGGCTTCCACCCAAAGGAGATTACAGACGTCCGAAAATCATCTCTGCGATGTCAGAGATACGAAATGTCACCTGCCTGTCACTTTCTCTGCAGAGGCGTGTGGGGTGTGCAGATAATGAGATGATAAAATCATCCAGTGCCATGGAGGGCAAAATGAAGCGGCAGGAAGCAGAGACGTTTTAAGGCATGCCATGGGCAAAGTGGGCTCTGGCCCCAGGCCCCCCTTTGCACTTTTACTGTCTACTGGGCCCGGCCGCGGCACTGGAGGCCCGTTGTGGCCGCGGCCGCCATTGTAATTTATTTGGGGAGTGGGGACACTGTGTTTGTTCGTTCCCAATCCCAAATAAATTATAAAGGCTGCCGCGGCCGCAACGGGCCTCCAGTGCCGCGGCCGCCTCAAAAATGGTGCCGCGAGTGAAGGGGCATTCCCTTCCAAATAGCGAGTCTCAAACCCATGTACAAATGTTTTGCAACCCCTTCCCCTTCGCAAATGCATGCAAAATTATTTGTTATGGGCAGGCAGTAGTCCCAGGGTCTACTGCCTGCCGTTAAAAAATTTAATGAAAACGTTTCATTTTTTGTTTCTTTAAATGCATACCATTTTCCTTTAAGGAAACAGGCTGCATTTATTTTTAAACATGCTTTATTTAAAAGCAGTTTTAGACAAGGTAGTCTGCTGAGCCCAGCAGGCCACCATCCCTGGGAGGGCCTGTCATTCCCAATGGACTTGTAAATTGGGAAAGGCTCATTAATATTAATGAGCCTCGCAATTCGCGACCCCGTTGGGAATCGCAAATAGTGTTTAACAAACTGTTGTACATTTGATGTTGCTCCTTGCAATTTGCGCCTCACAATTTGTCGGATATTGTGAGGCGCAAAATCAAATGGTCGTACATCTGGCCCTATATGTTTGATATTCCTCAACAATTTCGACAATCGAAAAATATTTCCCCTAAATTGGGGTTGACTACATAATCTTGTTTAATTTAACACCTTTCGGTCTACATAAAGATTTGCAGGTTCTATACTCTGGTTTTTAGACAAAATATTGAGTTCAATATATTCAAACATATTAATATCAGAGAAAAAGTAGTGATGCAACAATATTCTGGTATAGAATATTGTTGTCAAGAATATGTTTTTTTTGTAGGTAATATTGTTTTAAAGAATAATGTTGTGTTTGATTTGTTATCAGTGATATAGTTGTACAAAATATCCTTTATTAATTATTTAAAATAGTTTTAGTTAATACCTTAACTTTATATGTTACTATTGTTGTTCTAACTATTAACTTTTCAAAATATCGTTTTTAATTTGAAGTGTTTTAGGGCCTGTCGAGTTACCGGCAGGCCGACGGTGGCGGTCCGACCGCCACATTACGATGCTGGCAGTCGGAACCACTTCTGTACAAGACAAGACCACTGCCTCTGCCAGGATCAAAGAGATCCTGATGGGGTGGCGGTCGGAGCTGCGTCCTAGAATGGCAGTGGTGCCGGGGCAGGCACTGCCATCGGGATAACAAAGTCCCTTTCCGACAGCCTTTTCATGGCGGGAACACTATGACACTGGAGCATTTCAGTTGTATCATGGGTGTCTTAAAGTTGCACCCGGGGCAATTGTATTTCTTTCTTAAAGTTCAAGTCCATAGATTAAGGGGTCTATTACAAGTCTGGTGGTCTGAGGACCGCCAGACTCATGGTGGCACAGTGGTGGTAGTCTTGTGACCACCCCATCATGACCCTAGTGGTCGTGCTGCCTTTAGACCGCTAACTCCTCCAAGGGGACCTATATGGCTCCGCCACGCATATTACGACTTTCATCACCACCACGGTTTTCATAGAGTACTTTCCTCCATGAAAACAGTGGTGGTGAGGAAAGAAAGGAGGCCCTGCAGGGCCCCCTTGTCCCTTAGGCCTTGTGGATGTACCCCGGGGGCCCCTGTGTGAAAATACAGACTTTCCAGCACGGCATGGACTTTTCAGTCCAAGCTATGCTGGAACTTCCCCTGACATTCCCATTACGGTGCCAATTTTATAGGCACCGCTGTGGGACTGCCAAAGGAAAAGCCCACCAATGACTTAAAAAAAGTCATAATAGGGCGGGCGGTCTCCACAGGGGTTCGGTTGTGCGGCGGCGGGGTGGTCCCTCCGCCGCACTGTCAAACTCAAAATCGGGCCCTAAGTGTCTCCTTTGATTTAGAATACGGTGGTACCTTGAAAATATATATTCGTTTTATAGCGAATACGCATTTTGGGGAAATTCAACCTTATTTTTTCTACCAAATTTCCCATACTATGAAACATTTGTTTTTGCTCCTCCAAATATGTAATATTCTTCCTAATAGGTTGAAGGTGAGTTGGAAACGATCTCATGTAGATTCTGTATTTTATAATTTGCTTAAGTTAGGCCCTCAAAATTTATATCATATATTTTACCTGTTCGAAGACACTGGAGAAACCGATTTAACTTCCCTAAATTGACCTATGTAATATTACCACATATTCAGAGCTGATATAACTTATTACCCACACTCTGAATGAACAAGTATGTTCTATGATGTTTACAATTCTTAGGAACTGTCTTCGGATATTTAAAGAAAATATACGATCTCTGTTGAGGTTTAAATCAATGTATTCAATAAACTTGCAACGTGGCACCCAAGTAACATTTACTTATTTGGTATTGCATTACTTAAAATGTAAGTGAAGTATGGTGAATGGCGCTTTGTGCATTCTAGTATATATTAACACACACACTTCGCAATAATACAACACACCCACTTTACAAAGCTTGGTCTTTAAGTAGCTGTGCCTACCCTGAACATTAGATTTATTCTTGAAGTTCCAGAGGCCCCCGTGAAAAAGTACAATGTTGCCTGAATGAAGACATTGCATACTACCAAATAGTCAAAGACTCTCTGGTATTGCAAAGCTAAGGGTAGAGCTGTGGCACATGGACAAAGGAGCGATGTCTTGCACAGAACTTGTACGTGATGACAACTGGCAACAAGTACGCCGCATAAAATGAGTAACATCACTTAAATTACACAAAATACGCAAGAGAATAGCATGCAATATTCTGTTAGCCCTTTATTGCTTCTGTTTTCATTTGGCATATTAATGCAAAGCCAGAACATGCTATTTTAGTTGCTTGGCTCTGCTAGGGCTGTTTGCGCTGGCTCTTCCCCGTTATACCCCTCTGTCGATGGGTAAACACTTTATAGAATATGGGGGAATTCATTGTTCAATGCAACTGATCTGTGAGGCCTGCACAAGTAATAGGTCTAAAATGTCCCCTCACAGAGAACCAAGCTCAGCATTGTAGCACGTGACTCTCTCAGAGCAGCGAAGCAGAGCAACCCAAGGCCTAGGCCTACTGAGGGAAGGTGATGTGCGCTAGCAACCACCATTCACTGGACCATAATAATAACGCTCAATAATGGACTGTTCAGTCAGTGCTTTTTTCCCATTGTTTTCATCCAGGGGTGCCCCAGTCCCACCCGGGACAACCCCAAAATATGTGGTGTAGTGGGGGTCATTGGGGAAGTCCCACGTTTCCTGTGACCCCAGATGACACACTAGCGCTCCAACTTCTCATCTGGCTGGCTGGCAGTCTTCTTCTGCTTAACCACTCCATGTGGACAAGGTGCACTCTTTGGCCGTGGCGGCCCTGCTCCCCCATCACGGGCACAGGGAGTGGGAAAGAGGTCACTGCCATGGGGGTGTGGGTTGTGACGGTGCTCCTCCTTAGTTTGCTTAAGTCAAGGGCCTGGAGAAGGTGACTAGGCCCCTTCCTTTTTTTCTTGGTGGGGGGGTTGCACAACAGAACTTCCCCTCTTGTTTCTTAGTAGGGGCCTGGTGATGAAGTCACCGGGCCCCTTAGTCAGAAACGAGCCTGGCGGTTGGGGTCCCTGGAACTTGAAAGGTCTGAGGAGGGGACCCCACACATTCACCCCGAGCTCATAAATAACTGATAAGATTGCGCCGACCCCAGGCCCTAGCCCACCCCGGGGGGAATTTCAGCTCCAGTAGCACAGCTCCTCATGCTCAATCTTGTGAAAAAGGTCAAAGGTCACCAGACCTAAAAAGGCCATAACTCAGGCCCGCGTTGTACTGAATTGGATGATCATGTGTACATTGTACTCCGGATGGCTAGCTCTCTCCACCAGGAGTAGTTCCTGCAGGCCCTCTTGCCTCCAAGGTGGTGTAAGTTGCAGGGAGCTAGTTCTCGTGCCTCCCTGTGCCAGCTTTCTCCTTTTCTTGGCCTCTGATGATCCTCTCCTCCTTTTGGGACGCAGAAGTTCACATCTTCCTCCAACTAGTCCTCCTGGGGCTTAAGGGGGCCAGCTAAACTAGCCCTTTGAGTGATCCACTAGTCAACTGTGGAAAGAGTCCTTAGTCCTTTAGGTCATAAGGGGGCTCGTCCTTCCAGATGTCCGTGGCTGCTGCTGCCATTCAGTTTCAGTAAAAAGAACTCTCTCTCCCTTGTGCGATAGTTTTTAAATGGGGGTGGAAGGTTCTAGAAGCCACATCACCTCTCCACCCTTGTCCCAACCCTTCTACACATCATGTTAGGACAGTTCAAGGTGTGCGCTTTCCAGAAGTCAGTGGTCACATCTCTTCTGGGAGCCTCAGCTCTGCCTCCAGCCAACACCACTGCCAGGGCCTTTCCCACCAAAACTTGAAAGAGGAGTCTCCTGTGTTAGCTAAAGTTCTCTGGGTTTCCTAGGTTCAGTGATCCTGTGCTGTCAGTATGACTGCTAATTAACAGTTGCAGATCTTCTTCCATATCCCTACCTCCTCAGGAGCTGAGGGAAACAGTGTTGATTACTCTTTTTGAGTGCAGAGGACTTTGTTCCTTCAGCTGGAGAGCAGAGTAAATCAACTTGGTGCAGCAGGGTGACAAAGGCCTGGGCTCTGATCCTGAGCTCAGCAGAGCCAGAGACATATGAAAATTCTGGACGACCCTGACCACGTACATATATCTGATTGGGAATTGCATATTTGAACTGGGTGCACACTTTTCACCCAATTTTGATATCTTGCTGGACTTTGTAGACCAATGGGGAGAGAAACTGCACTCTAAGGCAGATTTCCTCATGTGTATAAAACGTGTCACTGCAGACATAACAGTAAACCACACTGACTTTACCTATGAGTGCCCAATAAAAATATATAAATATATATCAATTCTTTATTTGGTTTTGATAAAAAAACATGAAAATTCATCTCAAGTACAATCTTTTAAAAACAATATTATCCCTAAAACAAACTATAAAAAGCAATACAACACACAATATACTTCATAATACTTATAAAGCAATTGATAATACTGGAAATGCCTATAAATTGTGTAAGCTGATCAGGCGGAGGGAAAATGAAAACTTATGGAAAGTCCCACATTAGTAACGATATGGTTTGGTTAAAATATGTGTATTTAGGGATTAACAGCCATATTTCCCACTTTAGTGACACTCAAATTCTATAAACAACCAGGTGCTGCTTACCTATGCTGCATTACAGTAACCTTATCTTAAAAGGTGGACAGTGACGGTAAGTATGCACAGTCCATTTACCATGTTATAACAGTGGGTGGGATACATGTGATGACTCATCCACAGCAAAAAGTCCAAAAGCGGGTAATGAAAAAAAGTTTACAAAATCTGGGCATACTAAATGTGTAGAACCCCTTTTGCAACAAGAACACAGTAACTGCGCAATTTATTCTATAGTCAGTCTCCCTAAAGAATGGATGTAAATAGGTTTTTGTAAAAATGTTAACCAAACATATAATACCTTCTAAAGATGCATCTGCACCAAGGCATAAACATAAAAGTTTGTTATTCTTTTCTAAATTTCACCGTGAGCCTTCAATCTAAAGTATTAGAATGTGTGATCATCTTAACTGTAAGAAATTCTTTTTAGTTCTTGATAAAAATTATTGAATCTGGATAAGACTGCATCATAGGAGAATAAGGGCCTAATTTGGAGTTCAGGGGACGGGTTACTCTGTCATAAACATGAAGGATATTGTGTCTGCCGTATTACAAGTACTATTAGATATAGTGAAATTGTAATAGGGTGGATGGAATATCCATCGCGTTTGTGACGGGGTATCCCATGTGCCAAACTCTAAATCTGGCCCTAAGTCTGCTGAACGTAATTAGAATACTCATGTGAAAGTAAGATCATTTGAAAATGGTCTTTTTAATTAAGTTTTAAAAGCTTGCTTATATTAAACGATGGTCACTTATGTAACAATTTGCAGACTGAAGAGCGAATAGTCTTCAAGAATTCTGCTTATACAGGTATCAATAAATGATTGAGACATACCAATACGACCAAATGCCTCCTATAAATCATTACTTTGAGTGAACCATCTGTTCAAACACAGCTACATGTAGAATAAATCATTTTTATGATATCTTAGGATACCAAATAGGGAATGTAAACAACAATGAGGAGTTAAGGATCTCAAACAGGAAAGTTGACGATAAACATTTTATCAAGATTTAGAATTTTTTCATAAGTGAATACAGTAGAGGAATATAATAATGCTGGAATTAGTTTGCAATTCAGAAACATGCTTAATCGTGTTAAATATGCCCTCATTCCAGAAGTTAATTTAGAGAAAGGAAAATTCCAATTTAATATATGATCAATTAATTTTATTTATTTGTAAAGTTTTATATAGCGCAAACGTGACCCACTAGGGTATCAGAGCGCTTTACAGTATACTGTGTAAAACATAAAAGGATGATGATAACTTTCATGTGAGGATAATTAGTGACATATTCAATGAGACAAGAGTCAATCGTCCATTTAAAAGCGGGTTTGGAACAGCTGAAGGACATTATCTTGGTTTTGTATAACTTTAAATTTTAAACTGTGCAGCTTATTTTATTTTTGCTGGCAACCAAGCTGTTTTTGTAAGGCCACTTGCATTAGAGATAAAATGGTCAAGTCATCAAGCATACAGGAGGGGGCTAACTCTAGCGTCAGCTAACTTTGAAGATACGGCATCAGGCTGGTCCCAATAATCTTGCAGGCCAAAAGATTTGAGAGGAAGTTGTCTCTCATTTGACAGCTTAACATGTACCGAAGTTTGAGAGTGCAGATTGACCGGGAAATGAAGTAAAGCACAGGTGATCCCTATTAATGCAATTTGGCCCAACAACAGTTCCTGTACACTTTATCAAAAGCAGTAGAATAAGTGATAACACAAAGCTCTTACTACTTCTTTTTAGCATAACAAGGCCAATAATTAATCAAGTGTGAAACAGTTAGCCCGAAAACCAGTTTGTGAGAACTTAAGCAAATTCTGTTCTAAAGTTCAGTTCATGGCTCAGTACAGTAATAGCTTAGCAAAAACCTTGCTGTCTGTGTCAAATATAATGATTAGATGATATCTCTTGGGGTCAGAAACAATAGCCCTTTAATAAACGGGATTTAGAAGGTATATAACAATTTCTAAGTTATAAATGCTAATAAAGTTTAAATTCAGAATAAAGCTCTGCTCCATGGGGCTGACCTTTATCACATCTACTGATATGCCTTTTGTTCCAGACACATAAGAAGAAGGGTAGTCCTTGATTAAAGTCAAGATTTCTTGATCAGTAATTTAAAAAAGCTCTAAAGTTTACAGGAATTTATTTATTTTTATTTATTTTATAGTATTTATAGGGCGCACAGCTACCCACAGAGGGTTTCCCGGCGCTGAATTAAAAAAAACACAGGGCACAGCTAGAGAGAGAACAAGTCCGAGGGTGTTTATTTGTCGAACAACCAGGTCTTTACACTCTTCCTAAAATTCCTGTAGTTTTCTTCTTTACGTATTTGTGCGGGCAGTGTATTCCAAAGAGTTGGACCCAGGAATGAGAAGGATCTCCCACCCATTCTAGCTAGTTTATACCTGGGTACCGCAAAGGTCGCTGATGTAACAGAACGAAGGTTTCGATTGGGAAGGTAGGGCTTGGCAAGATCTTGAAGGTACTTGGGAGCAGTCCCGGCTTTGATTTTAAACAGGTAGCTCAGGGTTTTAAAGCGAATCCGGTTTTCAACCCTGAGCCAATGAAGGTCCCTAAGATGTTTTGTAATCCTGACATGTCTGGGGATTTTACAAAGCAGTCTGGCCGCAGCATTTTGTACCAGTTGCAGGCGTCTTACTACTGCTTTGTTTGCACCCAGGTACAAGATGTTACCGTAGTCAAGCCGAGAAGTTACCAAGGCATTGACTACGGTCTTCTGGGTGATAGGTGGCAGCATCCAGACGATTTTACGTAGCCATCTAAGAATGGTGAAGCATGTGCCTGCCACTTTGTTGGCTTGCTGTGTCATGGAGAGGTTGTCATCAATGATGACTCCGAGATTTCTAACCTGCGTTGCTGGAGGAGGAAGCTTGCCCAGTGATGACGGCCAGTGGGGGTCATTCCAGAGGTCTTTATTATTCCCTAAGAGGAGGACCTCTGTTTTGTCCCCATTTAATTTAAGCTGGTTAGCCGACATCCAACAAAATATCTCATGCAGGCCCATTCTAAGTGCAGAAGGAGCAGACGTATCAGATTTGGAGAGGGAAAACAAAATCTGAGAATCGTCTGCATACGTCATTAAAATAAGACCAAAGTTCTCTGCAAGATTGGCTAAAGGGCGAAGGTACACGTTAAACATCAGGGGACTCATGATAGATCCCTGTGGTACACCGTGGGGGGAATAGAAAACATCCGAACAGGCCTCAGCGGAGGTGATCTGAAAGGTGCGTTGGGATAAGTATGATTTAATCCATTCTAACGCCCTGCCCTCGACACCACACTCCTCCAACCTGGCAAGCAGTATGGAGTGAGAAATGGTGTCGAAGGCCGCACTTAGGTCTAACAGGACAAGTGCTACTGTTTGTCCATCATCTCTGAGCTCTCTTATCTTTTCAGTAATCCCAAGCAGGGCGGTCTCGGTAGAGTATCCACTCCTAAAGCCAGACTGGGACGGGTGAAGTAGTTTGTTTTTTTCCACATATGTGGAAAGTGCCTCGTGAATGTGCCTTTCCAACATTTTGGAAGGATTCAAATATAACACCAAATCATCAAATATCCAAACATTCTAGAGATATAATGTGTCATCAAAAATAATTTATTATCCCACTAATCTTCTCTTTTTACAATGCATTTTAATTATTTCAAATACAACAATCTATGCACCAAACAAGGTTTTGACTTATTTAACAAAATCATATACCAATTGATTGATACTATCTGTATGAACAGACACATAAAGCAGCCTTCAAGTTTCTTAATGGCAGCCAAGACTATTTGAATAATATCAGTCAGTGTCGAGGGTAGCAGCCAACAAATGTTTTGTGGGAGACACTGCTTCTTCAGGGCCATCACTCACAAGAAAAAGCTCCTTTATTTTTGTTTCACCAAAGACATTTGACAAAAGCTAATCTTCTTCAACATTAAAATGCTGTCCTATTTAATTTCAGGGATAAATCATTCTTAGCCTTCTACCATACAGTAGGGAAATACGATGCTCCTTAGAAGAATCAGAGAATGCTAACAAGATCATTATAGTTTGTTAAGATGTTATTGACGCTAGTTTCTACCTCTGTTTTGTGAGGAATGATGGGAAGTAGCAGTGGTTCACACACTATATAGTGCCTTACTTTCGTTCTCCACTTCAGCCTTTCTGTGATGCCTTAGTGAGATTTTGGCATGGTTGGCATTCTGATTGGAATGCCAATGGACTAAGCATTTAGTTTTGAGCACTAGGGTGACTTTGGGTCAGCACTATGTCTTTTCTAACTTTGTGGCTGAGCTCCTGCCATGGGTGTAGCAGGAAGCATAGGGCTTGTGTTTTGCATATATTATGCAGAGAGCTATGTGTGTGTCAGTGAGAGTTCAAGAGTTGAATTGAATGTGCATAGGATGGCTTCAATGCCATCTAAGTGACTGATATGGAAGGCAGTTAGGCAATCCTGTCATGCAATGGGGACAAAAATGAAGAATTGGATTCTGATAGCGAGAGATGTGGTTCCTCTTTTGTACGGATGTTTGGGAGTGAGTTATTAAAAGGGTAAATCAAAGTTATCTGTCTAGGCGTAAGAGAAAAGGGAGTATGTGACATGTAGTGTAAGATCATGAATGTGGGTATGTGCTCTCATGTGGAGGGATGGTAGAGTGAGGTTATCCCATTTAGATGTTTCTTGTGGTTTTGGTGTTTTAAGCATCAAGGAGGCTAAAATAACCCAAGAGGGTATTGTGTGTGTAGGAGATGTAGACCGAGAAGATGAAGAGAACATTTCTATGAAGAGTTTGTCAATTCCAGGGTTTGATAGATAATTTGGAATGTTGCATGTAGTTAGGAGGAGTGAGATATTTTTTCTACAACTAAGAGGCTTCTCAAAGTGCATCATAAAGTGACTGCGAGAGTGAGTTTGTGGAAGATGGAAAGGCCACCGTCAGTTTCATAGGGGGCAGGTTGAATTAGGATGATGTAACCTCTTGGGATGAGCTCATCAAAGATTGGTGAGAATGTGATTGGAAGCCACGCGATGAAGAAACTATCTCATGCTGCTGGTTAGGAAATCTGGTATGCTGGCATAGTGTGTCTGTGCAGGGTGTGAGATGGTGAGCATAAAAGAAAAAGATAGATTGGTTGCAAAGTGAATTTCAGTTTGTGAGTTTTGAGTGGACATATGTATTAAAGAGGTAGGAGTGTGCTTGCAGGGATTATGGGTAACCTGTGTATGATGTATAATAATGTAATTGGGAGTTTTGAGGTGTAAGTATGCACACGCAATAGAGTTTTGCAGGAGCCAATTGTAGTCTAGTACAATTGCATCAGATGAGCAAATATCTGAACAATGGGCATATTTTTGCTATAGTGCAAATATTCTAGCAAATATTTTAGAAGTGCTAACTGAGATACAGTTTTGTCAGATGGGAGACATACTAACAAATACTTTTGCACATTTCATTAACGTGAACGTTTAGGAGCAGAACGTCCCCACTGTGCTCAGGAACAATCTTCATTGTAAAACAAGTTATTTGTTAGACAATGATCTAATAAAAGCCAAAATAAAATATGAAAGCAAACAGGCATTGATGCAATGGAAAGTTTACCTGTCGGTGGCATCTATAGGAAGTCCCTCCATTTCAAATCTGCAAGTACAGCCGTAGTCATCCAGATCCTTTGGACAAAGTCCTGTTACACATTTTAATTTATTCACAAAATTAAGCAGAGCAGGAAAATTGGTAAATACTGACTGTAGCCACGTGAAGTGTGATCCCAAGCAATCTAGGAGGAAAGACATAAAACAATTTATTATAAAGGTTTGGTAATATGAGTGATCTTTATCCTTATAAGAGTAGTTAACAATTATTGTTTTAATGTATTCAAAGATTAACACATTATCTAGAGATAATAAAAGAGAATAAGTCTTGCTATTTTGGTTAATGAGATGACACTGTCAACTACCTAGGGCCTGATTACGAATTTTGGCAGTGTGGGAGCAGGCATTATGCCACCCCCACGCCCCCGCATTGCCGAGACTTGTCGCCGCCTGCCGACCAGATTACGACTTAAAGTGGTCTGGCGGGCAGGCGGCATGGCGGTCCCGTGGAAGTGTCTCTTACAAAGGCGGCGGTGCCTTTGAAAGAGGCACTGCAATGGGATGGCAGAATAATTTTCCTGCACGGCATGGACTTGAAAGTCCATGCTGTTAAGGAAATGGTGTGCATGCACAGAGGGGTGCACATGTTATGCCCCCTGTGTGCATCCACATGCGGAGGAGGCACTGGGGGCCCTGTAGGACCCCTCTTCTTTTCTCTCTGCCAAGGTATACATGTAGGAGGTACCTCCATGACACCGCTGGTGGAGAGGAAACTCATTACATGTGCCGCCAAGCATATTGCAGCCTCAAACCGCCTCAACATCAACAGGGAATGGTGGTTTCCAGGCAGCGGTGACAGTCTCAGGGCGGTCCAACTGCCCAACTCATAATGGGGCTGTCAGACCACCAGTGCAGCAGTGGCCGGGCCCTGGCGAGTTTGGCGGTCCTTGGACTAGAGATCGAATTTTATTGAAAAACTTGTAGCACCTAGTACTAATCAGCACCTACCAAAAAGTCTTCACTTTTTTTTATTTGAAGAAAGATGTTGTTGCAGGAATTATCTGGAATAATATTTGTTAGGATGCAAAAGTCCCTCACATGGTGATAGACTGGTAACCCTGACCTGAGTGCCCCAGCGGCAAAGACAATTGGAACCCTGGTGCTGAGTTTGTTGTCATCCGCGAACACGGATTGTGTGTGTGCCATGACATAGACCTCCCTCAGGGATTGTGGAGTAGGTGTACATGAAGGGTAAACCAAATCTCTACCCTCATGATGCTGAAAGGCTATGTCATTACCAGGAGTTAAGTGTCACAAGCAGTATACATGTAGTTTTCGGTAGGAGTAAACAGGTCTTTTTACCTGTCACTGGAATGAGGCCTACAGGCCCACTCATGTAATCGTCTGCTACTGCCGGCTTAACTCAAATTTGGACTACATCAAGTTAGTATGTAGCGCTGTTTTGGAGGAAACTCCAAAAGGAAGCAGATACCCCAAAAAACTTCAAAGTCTAATGGCCTGAATACAAGTTTGGCAGATGGAATACTTCATCATAAATATATCTTGTACTCCATATTAGAGGTTCCACAGTATGTAATGGATTTGGAATTGGGTGGATGGGACATTCGCCACGTTTGTGATGGAGTAAACATGTCTGCCAAACTCGTAATCAGGCACTAAGATCCTAAATCACGTTTGGTTTCTGAAAATGGACTATACAAGGGGGAGCTTGAGGTCCACAAAATTGTCAACTGTCAAGCAGCCGGTCGGAATTTGTGAGGAGGAGAAGTTCTGCAAGAATTTTACCTGTGACTAGGGCAGGGGACTAAGGATTGCCACTTCCCCAGCTGGGTTTGGGGACATCACCCAGGGAAGTCCAACATCAGTTGCCTTACAGCCTGGTGCACCAGCACCTGGCTGCTTGGTAAGAACAATCTGTCCTGTGAAGAAGATGAGCGCGCTTGTGGGAAGTGAGAACCATTAAGGAATCCTGTCAAGTGGATACCCGTTGCAAGGTGTGAAGAAGCAGCTGCTGCACCAATTGGCCTATCACCCGTGTGCAGATTCAGGTCAGTGACCCTGGGTGCCAGAAGGGTTTGCTGTGAAGTTAGCCATTGCTCCACCCATTGGGCTATCGCCTTTGTGCAGCCTAAAGTCATCCACCCTGTATACCAGAGGGGGTGGCTGTGAAGATTGCATCACTGCTGTGCCGATCGGGCCTTGCATGTGTGAGTCAGGGGGCCATCTTGAAGAGTGTGTTACTGCCGTGCCGGTCAGGCCATCACACATGTGAAGAGTGCAGTTGGCCACCCCGTATGCCAGAGGGAGCCACACTGAGGATTCCATTACTGCTGTGCCAAACAGGCTGTGTTCCAAGTAAAGTCTGCTGCCATGAAGAGTAAGGTTACCTGGTTTCATGGATGGAGACAAGAAGGGACACCATCTTGACCTGTGAGCGCTCAAGCTCTGACTAAAGCATTGGAACCTGAGCGATCATGCCCCTACCTCTGAGAACGATCAGAGGAACTTGACGTGTCATCAGAGGAAGTGCCATAGACGAACAGCCACTGCCACTACAAAGCTAATAGTTCCTCTCACCACCACCAGTAGTTGCAGACCTCCATGATGTCTGAGGAAGGAACGCTCCTAGGACTACAGTAGCACAATCGCTAGAGGAGTTAGTAAGACTAATTACAGGGCAGAAGGGCCATGGGGAACTTGTTCTGCAGAAAGTGTACATGGCCCAGTTGCCTAGGGCACATAGGAGATCGGGCCCCAGGACATCAGGGATAAAAGGCCTCAGCCCCCACGATCGAGCCCAGTAGCTGCTGCTTGTCCCGAGAACCTCTGAAAGAGGTTCTGACACCATTTGAAGAAGGAAAGTATTTTGGGGCATATTATCAATAGACGGCAATAAATATCGCAAAGCACGCTTAGTTATTTTTTATTTATCACCGTCTATCGCTGGAATTTATCGCCCGGTTAGCAAGTTATTAACAACGCGTTTAACTGAGGCGATAAAAATTCCAGCGATAGCTAGGATATCGCAGTTTTCCATGGAGCAATGCTGGTTTTCTAGCGATGTTCAGTGGAAAACGGTGATATGGTTGATGACAGTGCCCTGTGGTCTTAGCCCCACATTCCACCTCCAATGTTAGGTATGCCAGATGTTGAATTCCTGCGTTAAGGCTGAGTTAGCGTGAAAAAGATCAACGCTACACCGGACAGGGCCTCGTTGTAAATATCCGGAAGCCCCGTCAGCGAGATTTTATACTGAAGTTTTATGAGGCATGCCTACCTTGCATCTCATTAGCGATGCGAGGCGAGGCGGAAAGAAACCGGGCGGTAAGGCAAGGAAACACGCTCTAGCGTGTCTTTGTTAATAAAGCAATGAAATTATCACCTCTTTTTGCCCGAAAACAGACGCTAAAGCGATCATAATGTTATCGCCAGCCCTTAATAATTTGCCCCTTCATATCATGGATGACGGAGTGAAGTGGATTTTGGGGACAATACAAGAAGCAGTTATAGGTCCATCTTTAAAACTATCTAAGCATATTTTGTGAGGATATCAAATCATCAAAAGTTACATGGGCAACTCCTAGTAGCTTGCATGTGCGACAAAGGCCTACTTTGTGCAAAGATCATCAATAATTGGCTCATAAATTGTGTATATAACTTTGTCCCCTTTTTGCTGAGTTTGTTTTGTTGACTTTAGGATTCTGGGTACTTAACCTCTGCTAACCAGTGTAAAAGTACATATGCTCTGTACTTTCAACAGTGTAACATTGGCTTATCCACAATTGGCATATTTAATTTACTTATAAATCGCTAGTAAAATGCACTATATGTTCCCAGGGCCTGTAAATTAAACGCTACTAGTAGGCTTGCAGTACTGATTGTGCCACCCACTCAGTATCCCTTTAAAAATGGCTCAGGCCTGCCATTGCAGAGCCTGAATGTGAAATTTTAAACTGCTATTTAGACCTGGCAAAATAACGTATTTGACAGGACCAAAACTTCCCTTTTATCACAAATAAGTCGCCCCTAAGGTAAGCCCTAGTCAGCCCTATGGGCAGGGTGCAATGTATTTAAAAGGTGGGACATGTACTTTTGAGTATTACAAGTCCTGGAAGTGAAAAACTCCTAAATTTGTTTTTGACTACTACAAGGACTATCTCTCATATAGGTTAAGATTGAGATTGCCATAAACAAATTTTGAGTGTAATTTCCAATTGGGATCAGATAGAAAGTTGGTGTCTCTGGACTCAAAATTTAAAATCACAACTTACAGTGATGTCAGATTTTAAATTGTAAGCCTGAAAATGCTACTTTTAGAAAGTTAAACAGGTAATAGTGTCTACAAGGGATTTGTTTCCACCACAATATGTTTTGACAATCTATCGCTTATGTATGTTGTCTTACTATGACAACATAAATCAATTGGAATCTGAAAAAGAAGAGTAACACCCGCATATTGGAATTTATTTCATCACATAAATTGATATGTGCACTGCTCCAATTGAATTGTTGTCATGGTGAAACAGCATAAACAAGAGATAGATATTCAAAACGTTTTTGGTGTAAAACAAATACTTTTAATCACTATTATGTGTTTAAATTTAATTACCCAAGCCCACAAAGGTATAGTTGGTTCCCATATCTTTGTGAATACTTTTAAAAAGTTGGTATTTTCTTTCCTGAACCATTCTGTGCCTCTGTCTCTGAATACATGTCTGGGTTGAGTGACAGGGGGGCTTTGTGCATTCCTTCTAGACAGTCAAAGGGAGAAAATATGTGACATTCGCATACTGAGGTAAATTGGGAGGGAGGAGCTGACACTTGAACCTGAATATGGCTGTGCCTGTCCCCACACAAAGAGCTGCATACCCCCCTATAGTGAGTCTGGAGCCAGGGCCGGAAAGGCCTCTTTGATGTCTCCCTCACTTCAAAATCACATTTGAGTCTAGGCACTGGACCCCTGACACCACCAAATCAGAACACAACCGGAACCAAGGGCATTCTGCAGTGTGTTAGAGATTTCCTTGTTCCCCCTAGTGTTCCTGTCCTGTCTCTGTGTCTATGCATGTGTGAGTGCTTTTGTTGGGGCTTGCCCTTTAAATAGAGGTTGGTAGCACACGTCAGGTGCTTGGTTTCTTTCCTTGTCCCTACTTACCTGGATTGGCTGTCTGTGTTCCTGGACCCTTTCCCTTAATTTGAATCCTTCGCGCTTCAATTCGGACCGAGAGAGGCATTAAAATCCAGTGGATATATGGACATTTTAGATTTCAGTTTACATTGCTCCATGAACTGGTAAGAAGCCTTTCATTTGCTGTCATTGTGAGGGGCTTGGATATGTATGGGCACAGAGACATTGATCATGTGAATACTTCCATTGTTAAAGTCTATGGTATTTTCTTTTAGGTGCAGTCAAAGGTCTATGCCAATCCAAATAGTGTCCGAGGACGCCAGACGGGGTGCTGTTTCTTTACTCCTTTCCTCTCTCTTTCTCCCACCCTCTCCTGGTGCTCGTGTGGCAAATCTGCTGTCTTTTGTATACCAGTGGATGCTACGGGGGTAGTAGTGGAAGACTGGGCTATCATCGTTCCTGCAGTGTTGGGCATAGTATCGTAAGGGTAGTAGTGACAGAAAACCAAGCCCACGATAAATATACACTGCCCGAGTGATGATGGATGAAACAGGGAACGCAGTGGGTGGGGATAATGGTCCTACTTTACAAGATTTAATGGGTGCTATTGCCACCTTGCAGACCCAGGTACAGGATTTGAGACGGGAGAATTTGGGATTATGCCAGGAATTGGGGGTGATTAGAGCCAGGGAACAGGCAAGAGGTCAAGGGCAGGGTCCCCTACTATAACCTGCTACCTTTCAGTTTGAAAGAGGGGTGTCAGGGCAGGGGGCAGTTGGTGGTACCCCTATAGCTATAAATTTAACAACTCCTGTCCCGGTTCCCCTTGCTGTACCGGAACGTTTTTCGAGAGATTGCAACAAGTATAGTACTTTCATGAATCAATGCCATTTGCATTTTATGTGCCGTCCAACGGCGTTTCCGGATGATTGAGCTATGGTGGCCTTTATTATTTCATATTTGGCAGGGGCGGCTGCTTTGTGGGCAGTTCCTTTGGTGGACAATGATGATCTGGTGTTGTATAATTACTTGGCATTTAAGGAACAGATGCAATGTTTATTTGCGAAACATGCCTTTATGCAGGCGAGTGATGCAGAGTTGTTAAAATTGAGACAGGGTAAGCAAGATTTGATGACGTATTTCTCTTCTTTCAATCGCTTGGTATCCGAGACACAGTGGCCCATGGCTAAAAGGACCTCTTTATTCTATCAGGGTTTGTGTGAGGAACTGAAAGACGGTGTATCGCAAGTGGTCGACCCTCCTGCTGACTGTGCGGCTTTTATAGATCTAGTTGTGAAACTGAATCACCGGTTGCAGGAAAGGCAGGTAGAGCGGAACCGTTATCAGGTTTCTCGTGCATCGCTGCCGGTAAGGAATGAAGTTAGACTGACTGTTGAGCAGAAGCAAGGACACGAACCTATGGAGATAGAGGGAGTTAGAGGTCCCCTGTCGAGTGAAGAAAAAGGGAGAAGGCGAGTGCAGAACCTTTGTCTTTATTGTGGGAAGGGTGGTCATTACGCTTGCGAATGTCCTGTTAAACCATCCCGTTTCACACCACAGAATACCGTTGCGTTTGTGGATAGACAAGGGGGTATATCGAGTGCGGTAGATCATATAGCTTCATATGAGGTGGCAGGGGCTGTCCAGAGGGCTCCGAGGCATTTCTTTATTACTGCTTGTTTGGTGATTTCCAATAGTAGCAGAACTACTTTGCCTGTGTTGCTTGATTCAGGGGCAACAGGGAACTTCATGGATAACCAATTGGCGGAAAGGTTGATGGTTCCCTGTGTGCGAAAAGAACAACGAGAACCGTACGCGCTATAGCTGGCTGGGACCGAATTATCTTTTGGCCTGATCAAACGGCAAACAGAACCATTGTGCTTGTTGTGTGACAATGGGCATTCAGAGTTTATATGCTTCGATTTAATTGATGCCCCCTCTTTTGGTGTGGTCCTTGGGGTTCCCTGGTTGCAAAGGCATAATCCCCGGATTGATTGGGTGAGGCGAACAGTCACACTAGATTCAGTTCATTGTTTGCAGTGTTGTTACCAGGTTGCGACTGGGTTTCACCTTTGACTTGTGCTGTGAGTACAGGAGGGGATGCCATGGATATACCGGCTCCCTATGTCTTTTTCAGTGACGTGTTTGACAAAGAGCAGGCAAAGAGTCTTCTGCCGCATCGTTCTTTTGATTGCCGTATCGATTTAACGCTCGGTGCCACATTACCTTGTAGCCGGATTTATGCGTTATCTGAGCCTGAGGAACGGCATTTAAAAGAATATCTGGATAAAATGTTGGCCAATGGTTTTATCCGCCACTCCTCTTCCCCTGTGTCCTTGGCTATCTTTTTTATTCCGAAGAAGGAAGGGAGTTTGCGTGCATGTGTAGACTACAGGATGCTTAATAAGGTCTATAAAGAACAAGTATCCTCTTCCCTTGATCCCTGTGCTGTTAGATCAGCAGAAGTATGCCACCGTGTTTACTAAACTAGACTTAAGGGGAGCATACCATCTCATTTGTGTTCGTGCTGGAGACGAATGGAAGGCTGCTTTTAAAACTAACTTTGGTTTGTTTGAGTATTGCGTTATGCCTTTTGGTTTGTGTAACGCTCCGGCGGCTTTTCAGTTTTTTATTAATGAGGTTTTGAGGGAGTTTTTGGGTTTGAATGTTATCGTTTACATCGACGATATTTTGGTTTTTTCAGATTCCATCGAGGATCATGAGTTGCACGTGATTCAGGTTTTGCAAAAACTGAAGGACCATCATTTGTACATGAAACTGGAGAAATGCCATTTCCATGCATCAAGTGTGGAGTTTTTGGGTTTCATTGTTTCTGCTGATGGCATTAAGATGGATCCACGTAAGATTGAAGCTATTGTTACATGGCCCACACCTGCTTGTGTTAAAGACATTCAGGTTTTGTTGGGGTTCGCCAATTTTTATCGGCGATTTATCGCACATTTTTCGGATGTGGTAGCTCCAATGACCGCTTTGTTGAAGAAGGGGGTTCCTTTTGTCTGGTCATCAGGGGCACAGTTTGCTTTTGAGCAACTAATTGACAGATTATCCTCGGCCCCTGTTTTGGTGCATTCTGATCCTGCATTGCTTTTTTATGTGGAGACCGATGCCTATCTTTGTGATGTTGGGGGGGTTCTCTCACAGAGAGATGTGGAAACAGGATTGATGCAGCCGATCGCATTCTTCTCTTAAACCTTATTGCAAGCTGAGAGGAATTATACGGTGGCAGAGAGGGAATTGTTGGCCATTAAGCTGTCAATTGAAGAATGGTGCCATCATTTATGGGGGGCTCGTCATTCTGTAACGATCTACACAGATCATAAGAACCTAGATTTCTTTCGCTCTGCTAGAGCTTTGACCCCGAGACAGATGTTTTGGGTGCTGTTTTTTAACTAATATGATTTTGTTATAACTTATAGACCCGCTGCCCAACAGGTGAAATCAGATGCTCTGTCACGTATACATGTGGATCCAGCAGACATAGGGTCCGAGAAGGAGATAAAACCCATGATAGCAGGTGAGAAGATCATGGGTGGGGTTACCATTGATGAGTTCTTGTCCATAGTGGAGGGAAAATTGAGGAGTATGGATCTTGCCCCTTGGTTGACTCAACGCCAATTTTTAGTTCAGAATGGGTTGCTGTACCTTGAGGAACGATTGTTTATTCCTCCTGAATTGAGGGACACCATTCTTACATGGTGTCATTCATCCTCTCTGGTAGCCTATCCCGGAACAGCGAAAACCAAGGAGATTTGTTTGCGTTGGTTTTGGTGGGAGACATTGGATCATGATGTACAGGTGCTTGTTGCCTCTTGCCCGGTATGTGCTATAAACAAACCCTCACATTCCAGACCTTCTGGTCTTCTGCACCCGTTGCCAGTTCCTCCTGCCCCTTGGCATACTGTAAGTATGGATTTTGTAACAGATCTTCCCTTAATGTCTGGGTGCACAGCTATATTAGTGGTGGTGGATTTGTTCACTAAAATGGCACATTTTATTCCCCTTTCAAAGATTCCCAAGGCTCGTGAGCTGGTCTCCGTATTTATCAATTCTGTGGTGAAATTACATGGGTTACCTTCAGCAGTAGTAACATATAGGGGGGCTCAATTTGTGTCTTATTTTTGGACTGAACTCTGTTCTTTGTTAAAGATAGAGGTTCGTCTGTCATCCGCGTACCATCCGCAGACTGATGGACAGACTGAACGTACAAATCAGACGATGGAACAGTATCTTCGATGTCTGTTGATCTCTTTAACATGCAATTGGGTGGTAGCCCTCCCTTTAGCGGAATTTGCGTATAACAACAGTATGCATTCTGCTTTGGGGATGACGCTTTCTTTTGTTCTATGGGTTATCATCCTAAAGCAATTCCCATTCAACCTACAGGACATGTGCCAGCTGTATATGCTCTTAGTAAGTCTTTGATTCATATTTGGGATATGGCTAGAGACCACTTACAGAAAGCAAAGGATGATATGAAGAAGCAGGAAGACCGTCATCGAGTTCCTGCCCCTTTTTATGCAGTGGGGGATGAGGTTTGGCTAGCATCTAAGAATCTGCGGTTAAGTGGGTCTAGAAAGTTGCAACCCAGATATGTGGGTCCCTTTGCTATAAGTAAAGTGGTAAATCCTGTAGCCATTAAACTGGAATTACCAGAGGATTATTGTGTCCACCCTGTGTTTCATACGTCTCTCTTGAAGCCATATGTTAGAAGCACTCAGACATTGCTGCCCCCCCTCTTTGCTAATAGATGGGAGTGAGGAGTTTGAAGTTCACGCCATTCTTGATACCAGGAGGAGGAGGGGGAGGCTACGCTATCTAGTTGACTGTAAAGGGTATACCCCAGAAGATCGTACTTGGGAGCCTGCGGGTGGGGTTCATGCTCCTCGTTTAGTGCGATTGTACGTCATCCTTCTAAACCCCGTCCAGTGGGGAGGTCTTTGGGGGGGAGGTACTGTTAAGGATTTCCTTGTTCCCCCTAGTGTTCCTGTCCTGTCTCTGTGTCTATGCATGTGTGAGTGCTTTTGTTGGGGCTTGCCCTTTAAATAGAGGCCAGTAGCACGTGCCAGGTGCTTGGTTTCTTTCCTTGTCCCTACTTACCTGGATTGGCTGTCTGTGTTCCTGGGCCCTTTCCTTCATTTGAATCCTTCGCGCTTCAATTCGAACAGAGTGAGGAATTTGCTTAGTCCCTGTCGTGTAAGCTGTATATCCGGACATTGTGGGTCGCCTGTGGGATTTTCCCTGACAGCTGCTTTGAGCGCTGAGTTGCTTTCCAGGCCAATTTGAGTTAACTATTTAGATACGCGGCTGCGTGTCTTCTTTTGCTGGACGTGCTTTGCTGGAACTTGGATTTCCTGGATTCGTGTTCTCGCTCCACATCGTTATGTGGAGTTTGGGCTGATTCACGGATGAACTACCTGATGGTAGCGTTTATTTTTGTTTGCACGTCTTTTTCGTGTATAGTGGCCACTATTTCCGGTGTATAATTCTAGTATCGTTTTGTAGTGAGGGTTTTTTATGCCGGAGGCTTTTTCCCTCATATTGAATTGCTTAAATTGGAGAGAGGCATTAAAATCCAGTGGATATATGGATGTTTTGCATTTCAGCTTACATTGCTCCATAAACTGGTAAGAAGCCTTTCATTTACTGTCATTGTGAGGGGCTTGGATATGTATGGGCACAGAGACATTGATCATGTGAATACTTCCATTGTTAAAGTCTATGGTCTTCTCTTTTAGGTGCAGTCAAAGGTCTATGCCAATCCAAATAGTGTCCGATGAAGCCAGACGGGGTGCTGTTTCTTTACTCCTTTCCTCGCTCCTCCTCCCACCCTCTCCTAGTGCTCGTGTGGCAAATCGGGTGTCTTTTGTATACCAGTGTATGCTAGGGGGGGTAGTAGTGGAGGACTGGGGCTTTCATCGTTCCTGCAGTGTTGTGCATAGTATCGGAAGGGTAGTAGTGACACAGTGAAGAAGAGCTGCTGTGCTGTAGGAGGGACTGCCACGTTGCTAACTGCATTGATGTATTGACCTGCTGCCTGCTGATTGCTGTGCTGTAGGAGTGAACGCCACTTACTACCTGCTCTGCTGTTTTGGACTTCTGACTGCTGCCTTTTGCCTGGGAGTGAGAGGGACTGGACCTGCTCTCTACAACCTTGAAGACAAGATTCTCTAGGGACTTGTTGGCTTTACTTCCTGTTTTTGAAGCATCAGGGACACAAAAGACTTTGTGAAACTCTGCTGGTGCTGCTGGAGTCTGCCATCTGTGAGTCCTACCCTTGCATGAGGTGCCCCCTCCAGTCGACGCTGATGCAGTGCTGATTTGACGACACCACAGTCTGGATTACAAGGTTTGGTGACCACGCAGTGCTGATCCTTCGACACCATCTGCGGGGCTTGACGACGATGCAGTGCTCAACCTTCAACACCATCTGCGAGGCTTGTTTCCAATGTAGCGACTCGACTGCGTGGAAAATTCCTACTCATGGCGTTCTTGATGTCATCGCTTTTCCCCATGCAAGATACTTTTCCAGCGGGCCCTGCTCTCCATCACGGTTGGCCTAATCTTTGGATTTGTACCAGTCCCTCGCGGCATTAAGTTACTTTTTGACTGCTAGTGATGCCTAAGCACTGTTTTTGCATTTAATATTTAAAAATTCATATCTCAAGTTTTACTTTTTGGATTTTTTCATTTGGTTTACTGAGATAAATAAATATCCCATATTTTTTTTAATGGTGTGAAGTCTTTTGGTAATATTGTCACTATGATACTGTCATTAAAGTGTTGCAGGGCCGGTCGCTCCACGCACCACGCGGCTCCACCCCGCTGCTGCCTCGCTGCCTCGCGCCTGGATTGCTGAGCGCCTAGATTGCTGAGCGCCCGGACTGTTGTGGTAGTAACTTGTGCCAGTCTTTTTCGTTCTGTATCTGTTTTGCCCCTGTTTTGACAGTCTCCTGTTTTATTAGTTGTACCCCTGCTTTTTGTTGCCCCCGTGTACCCGCGATTGTTTTTCCCGCCGTTTCTCCCCCTCCCCGCTCCCTGCCGCTGCTCCCCTGCGGCCCAGCCCCCTTTTGTTTCTGTATCCCACCCATTGGCCACCCGCTCCCGCCTCATCAGCCCGCACGCCCTCGCCTCCTCTGACTACATCCTCCTAGGGGACCTCAACTTCCACATGGAGAACATCAAGGACAGCAACACCACCACCCTGCTGGACAACCTCGCCAACCTCGGTCTTTGGCGAACACGCCCACCCACGCCCACCCACTACGCCGGCCACACGCTTGACCCCGTCTTCTCCTCCAGCAAGCACATCTCCTTCAGCCACTCCACCGGACTCCATTGGACTGACCACAGCTGCGTCCACTTCAGCTTCAAAAGAACCCTGACCCACCACCACCTGCAACAGGTTCCTCGCCGGAGCTGGAGCAAGATCACCGCCGAGCAGCTCACCACCTCCCTCAGCCAGAACCCCTCGCCAGCACAACGGACCCCAACGAAGCAGCCAGCAACCTCACACAGTGGCTGACCGCCTGTGCCGACGACCTCGCACCACTAAAGAACCCTCCCAGCAGGCCCGGCAGCAAGAAAACCCCCTGATTCACTGACGAACTCAAGGACTCCAAGAAGAACTGCCGCACCCTCGAGAAAGCCTGGCGCCGCGACCCGACCACAGACAACATGACCGCCCTCAAGCACGCCACCCGCAAGCACCACCAGCTGATCCGCACCACCAAGAAGACAGCATTCAAAGAACGACTGGATAACAACGCCCACGACAGCAAGGAACTCTTCAGCATCGTCAGAGAGCTCTCCAACCCCAGCGCCGGAAACAACAACATCACTCCTTCGCAAGACCTCTGCAACTCTCTCGCCTCGTTCTTCCACCGCAAGATCGCCGACATACACAACAGCTTTGGCGCACCTACCAAGCACCCAACCACCGAACCAACGCCCCCCACCACCACCCTCTGCAACTGGACCCCAGTCAGCACCGAAGACACCACCCGCACGATGAACACCATCCACTCCGGATCACCAACCGACCCCTGCCCCCACCACATCTTCAACAAGGCCGACACCATCATCGCACCCCAACTCCGGGACATCATCAACACCTCCTTCCACACCGCCACCTTCCCGGAGAGCTGGAAGCACGCCGAGCTCAGCGCCCTCCTGAAGAAACCCACAGCGGACCCCACCGACCTCAAGAACTTCCGCCCCATCTCGCTCCTCCCTTTTCCTGCCAAAGTCATCGAGAAGACCGTCAACAGACACCTCGCCGCCTTCCTCGAGACGAACGGATCCCTTGACCCCTCGCAGTCCGGTTTCCGAGCCAACCACAGCACCGAGACCGCCCTGATCGCAGCCACCGATGACATCAGATCCCTGCTCGACAACGGGGAAACGGCGGCCCTCATCCTCCTGGACCTCTCCGCAGCGTTCGACACTGTCTGCCACCGCAACCTAGTACAGCGCCTCAGTAACATCGGAATCCAAGAAAAGGCACTGGAGTGGATCATCTCGTTCCTCGCCGGAAGAACCCAGAGAGTCCGCCTCCCCCCGTTCAGATCCGAGGCCAACGAAGACATCTGCGGCGTACCACAAGGATCATCACTCAGCCCAACCCTCTTCAACGTCTACATGAGCCGCCTCGCAGCCATCGCACGCCAACACAACCTCAACATCATCTCCTACGCCGATGATACCCAGCTGCTCCTATCACTCACCAACGACCCCGCCACCGCCAGGACCAGCCTACACGAAGGGATGCAAGACATTGCCGAGTGGATGAAGAACAGCCGCCTCAAACTGAACTCAGAGAAGACGGAAGTCCTCATCCTGGGATCAGCGCCCTCCGCCTGGGACGACTCCTGGTGGCCCCCTGCCCTGGGCACCACTCCCAAGCCAATGGACCACGCACGCAACCTGGGCGTCATCCTGGACTCCTCCCTCTCGATGGCCAGACAAGTCAACACCGTCTCCTCATCGTGCTTCAACACCCTGCGCATGCTCCGTAAGATCTTCAGATGGATCCCCACCGAGACCAGGAGGACCGTCACCCAGGCACTCGTTACCAGCCGACTGGACTACGGGAACACCCTCTACGCCGGAACCACAGCCAAACTTCAGAAAAGACTCCAACGCATCCAGAACGCCTCCGCACGACTCGTCCTGGACATCCCCCGACACAGCCACATCTCCGGCCACCTAAGAGACCTGCACTGGCTCCCCGTCCGCAAGAGGATCACGTTCAGGCTCCTCACCCACGCACACAAGGCTCTCCACGACCTGGGCCCCAAGTACCTCAACGACCGCCTGACCTTCTGCACGCCCACCCGCCAGCTACGATCGACCAGCCACGCCCTAGCCACCGTACCACGCATCCGCAGAGCCATCGCCAGAGGAAGATCCTTCTCCTACCTGGCAGCCAAGAACTGGAACTCCCTTCCCATCCACCTTCGGCTGACCCAGGACCATCTCTCCTTCAGGAAGCAACTCAAGACCTGGCTGTTCAAGCAGTAACGGACCCCTCTCCCCCAGCGCCTTGAGACCCTTCCGGGTGAGTAGTGCGCTATACAAATGCTATGATTGATTGATTGATTGACAAATACTTTGCACATTGCCTCTAAAGTGAAGCCTGACTATTCTGTGCCAAACTATCAGAGGGTGAGCACAGGTTAATTTATGCTGTGTACCTGACTTTCCCTTTATTAGGGTGAAATAGATGTCATAAGTGGTGTAAACCTGTATGTCTGTAGAGGTTATTGGTTAGAATGCCCAGAAAGGCAGAGGTGAGTTTTTATGCAGTGCCTCCATAGCATGAGAGCATGTCCTTTTTGTTTTAAGGACATTAGTGCTGAAAGTAAGTAAAAAAGGCATGGCCTTTGGCGTGAGTTACAAGAGCACCCTTGACTAGCCCTTATAAAAGTGTTTCAGTTAATGGGTTCATCGTATGGTCTAGATAGACAAATAGATGACCCAGGTTCAAAAGTGAGGCCTATTGACTGCGAGAGATGCAAGAAAATCTAGAAATGCTTGAATTTACTTTGTTTTACAGCCTAGAGGTCGGTAGTAGAAAACAGATGAATGCTCTTCTTGATTGGCTTACAAATTACACTCATACATTCCCAAGTTAAAATATGATATACTTACCAAAAAATAATGTCACACTTTCCACATTTTTGAACACTCCATTGAAGAATGTAATATTTTCTAGAAATAAAAAATATATAATTGAATGATAAAACAATAATGGCTGTTTCAAGAATCTAGAATTATAATACATAAATAAATAACAAAGTGTGATGTATGATGCAAGCATCCCGAAATATGTTTAATTATGGACTCAATTAAGCTTTATTTTTGGTGGTGCTCATCACGGTTTTTGATTGTAGTTTACTTTACAGTGGGTCAAACGTAGCTAGATCAAACGGTTTCTATTAAGTAGAAATAGTTAATAAACAAATCTCAATGTGACATGAGCTTATTTTATTCTTCTGACTAAGGTCCTATTACAACTTTGGCGGTCCTCCAGCAGCGCACCCACATGCCATCCGCTATAGGATGGCCAAACCCATAATGCGCCCAACCACTGGATTACAATTGTAATCCATGGCGGGCAGGTGTTGCAGCGGCATCCTGATGACGGTGGTCTGTTAGGCTAATGGGAGTGCCTAACATGTAGACCGCCGCCGTGAGAGCACCGACTACATGTTCCTGTACAGTGTGGCATGCATGCCACACTGTACAGGAACTGGGGGTTCAAATCCAAGGGGGTAAATGTTGTTCCCCCCACATGCACCTCCCAGAGCGGCTGTTAGTTGCCTTTCCGCTGACCTCTTCATGGCAGGCTCATCGCCATGAAAAGGGCAGTGAAAGGGCAACTCTGAATGTGCTCGGCAGTGCTGCAGCGGACTGACAGCATATGTCTGCTCCTGACCTCTGCAGTAATGCTGCGGGATCCTGGATCCCTGGCAGATGCAGCAGTCCTGTGGTGGTCCGACCCCCACACTTGTCATACTGTGGGTGGGCCTGCAGTGTGGTGGTGGTGGAATGCCACTGTGATTATAGTGGTACAATGGCTAAAAGTCCAACAACCTGTAGTTCCTCAAGATCCCAATGATTGATGTCTTGCTTGATTTTAGCCCATTTCATGTCCCGTGAATAATAAATTGCGATTGCATTCCTAACCTTACACACTTAAGTGAGGACACATTTTGTAAATCACAAAACATGATTTTACATTTATAAATGCATTTACTCACATGTAAAAATTCCAACAAACTGTCGGTATTTTAACAGCATCTAACAGTTGGTGTCCTTGCCAAAGGTGGTAAACACTCATAAACATTGCACGTTTGCGAGTACTCAAAGATATTTTGCTGGCTGTTTTCCACCCTCATCAGGGTTGCAGGTCTTTTCTTGTCAAAGGGAAAGGCTAAGTCTGCTTCCAGGAAGCGACACAGAAGGGAAAAAGACCTGAACTGGAGGGGGTGTTAAGAAGGGATCTCTCAGCATTTAAAAAAAAAATTCCTGAAGGAGAATTTTTTTTTAAAGCAGATGTAAAAGCACTACATTTACACAGTCGCATCTCAGAAGGCACTATTGTTAGAGATATTTGATTATTTTGTTTTATTCCATTTTATTTTAATTTTATTTTACTTATATATTGCACACCATCAATGTCATTGGCTGTCATCAGCCTCTTGTTTTTTTAGAAAGAAGGCAAGAAAGAAAGAAAGAAATCAAGAAAGAAGGTGAGCAATAAATAAGGCAAAACAGAAGGAAAGAAGGGAAGGCAAGAAAGAAAGAAAGAAAAAATGGAAAGAAATAAATAAAGAGAGAAAGAAAGAAAGAAAGAAAGAAAGAAAAAGAAAAAGCAAAACAAACAAACACCAATATGAAGCTCTGGCGAAACCTGCTCTTCACTTCGATAATGATTGTCTAGGAAGACTGGCAATATGAGACCTGCACTTCGTACTATGGCAACAATAGCGCAATACAACCGCCAACACAAAGCTACAGAAACGACCGTCCGAGACACCTGACCGACTCTTAGTGCTACAGAGACAACCATTCGCAACCCTCAGGGTGCTCCTCACGGCCTACTTCACTGCAAATGGAATTGTTCATGCCAGACTTAGAAGGTAACTTTTTTCAGCTGCACAAACCTTGTCCCTGTATCAACCCTCGCTCCATTTCGGTTGGCCTGAACTTGCAAATTTCTTCAGTCTAATGCAACTAGATAACTGCAAGTGGCGCCCTGTGCTTATAGTTGCTATTTTCACTAAAAACTAGAAAACTGAATATTAAATTTACTCTATTCTTCTAAATTGGTTTGGCATTGTTCTTGTATTGTGTTGTTTCTTTATTGCTGTTTGTGTGCTGCGTAAATGTTTAACACATTGCCTCTAAGTTAAGGTACCAGAGGGTTAATTTCTTGACTTTTGTGGTTTACTCTGACAAGGATTGTAGTTGTTGCCTGAGTAGGCTTCCACCCCCCTCAACCAATTACCCAATGTCTTACAAATATGCTATTTTGTAAGATGCAGTGCTTAAACCTGATATTCAGTTAAATCTTAAAGGTACAGAAGGATTTAATCAGATATCTTTGTTATACAATATTTGATAAGATAGGAATCAAAGTGGAAGTCTTTTCACCATTGTTGTGAGTGAAGAATGGCCCTTCCGATGGATGTGAAATCCTTAGAAGAATAATGGGGTGAAACAATCCCATCAGGAAGGAACAACAGTATCATGGATACCCTTTTGTTGCTCAGTGCATATTTTACGTATCCTCTGGGTTTAACAGGCAGTAATGTGGTTGATGTTTTGAAAAGTAACTGCATAAAGGATACCCATGGTCTCCTACAGGCCGAATATAATGGCCACCCCGCAGGATTCAGAATTGAATGATTCACTGATGTTCCTATGTCCATTTTGTAACAGGATACAGCATAAGACCTAGCGTTCTGTGGCTGAACCCTGACCTGATATAAGTCCTGATGAATGTTCTTAACCCATGGGGCTTGGTAGTGCACTGAAACACGTTGACATATTAATGAGAGTTGTAAAACCTTTGCTGAGAGCTTTAGAATCTTGAGCTAGATGGAACATACGAAACGTTCATGTTCCCCACTCCTACATATTTTAACAGTTCACATGGTTAATTAGGTGATGTCAACATCTCCACTGGGCCTGACATTAGGGCCATGCCTAGGTGGTTAAAATAGCTGTTTACATCAGCATGGGAAAAGGGTCAAACTCTTTAGAGAAGGGACTGGCCTTAGATAAACAATAGCATGCTACATGTCCTTTCTTGATATGATCTGATGATGAAGTCCTCCAGATAGCACGGGCAAGGGTTTGTCATTTTTTTAACTATGTAGACCAGTATGATTGAAACAGTAATAAAGTGAGAAAAGCGCCCGTTCAGGATTAACCTGTGAATGTGCCACTAAGGGTAAAGTATTGTTGTGGTTGTCGCAATCTATCAAACTATACGTAAAACCGTATTAGGGAGAGTTATGCTCTAAGCATGCACATGCATAACTAGGTTTTGCTCTGTGGTAATGGGTGTTGTACCAGTGCCTTCACACTCAAAAGGGAGATTCTCTTGGTTTGCACAGAAACCTTTCTTGTGGAAATGGGATGGCATATGTCACATCCCTCTGTAAAGACATTTGGCCTGGAGAGAAGGAGATTGTTGTTAGTACTTTTGATCAAAGATTTGTGACTTACTGGACTTGATGGTATTTATTAGGGCACTTTGCGTTTATGTTATGTTTTGGGTGAATACTTAAACACTGTTATGAAAATTATTGACCAAGAGATAGGGCAATGGTAGGCTGACATTGCAGAGAATTTCAGTTACCTAGGCACGTTGCACTTTAATCTTGTATATTACCATTTTAACCCCTTGTAATAAGAGACAGAGAAGGAATACAAAGCCTATAGGGTGTGGGATCTCTGTTAGAGGAGCATGTTGCATTTTATCAACCATGTTTACCCCCATAGAAATAATTATGGAGGGAGAATAGAAGGTGTGTATAGCATAGGATTTCAGTTAGCTTGGCACTTTGCACTTTATTTCAGTACATAATATTTTTTACCTGGTACTATAGTAGTGGCTGCTCAAGTTATTTCCAGTGGTCAGAATGGTATACCTATGAGACTGAGACAGGGGAATGTTGCGCTTTATTGATGTTTATTACTATCTTATTTTGTCTGTACCGACAGCTATACATAATATTTTCTGTGCCAGAATCTGATAACATTTAGGCTGATATTTGTTTATTTATCTCAATGTCACACAGCCATCTGAAACACTAAGGCAGAGACAATAACTAGCCTCATCGAGGAATAAGTTGTGTAGAATCTACATACTAACCAAAATAACCAAACCAAAATACTTTAAATTAATCGGTATAGTAAATACGATTCCATCTGAAAATCAAGGGCCTGTACGACCACCTCAATGACCAGACACCTGGCTCCGAAACCACATCCGTCTCCATAAATGCCAGGTAGCCTACCGTCTCCTCCTGGATCACAGTCGCGACCGAAGACACCCCCTCAACCATCAAAGGCATCCACTCAGGGGCCCCCACTGACCCCTGCCGTTCACACATCCACCACAGAGCAGCCACCGCCATCTCTCAAGAACTACAACGCACCATCAACACCACCCTCACGACTGGCACCTTCACCAACGACAGCAAACGCACAGAAGTCAGACTCCTGCTCAAGAAGCCCTCAGCAGACTCCACAGACCTCAGGAACTACCGACCTATCTCCCTCCTTCCCTTTACGGCCAAAGTCACTGAAAAGATCATAAATGCCCAGCTAACAAAACTCATCAAAGAAAACACCATCCTCGACCCCTCCCAATCCGGATTCAGCACAAACCAGAGCACCGAGACCGCTCTATTCGCAGCCACAGATGACATCCACACCCTCCTCGACCAAGGACACACCATGGCCCTGATCCTACTTGACCTCTCCGCAGCATTCAACACCGTCTCCCACCGCACACTCACCGCCAGACTCCGTGACGCCGGCATACTGAGAACGGCCCTCGACTGGAACAGCTCCTTCCTCGCCGGCAGAACCCAAAGGATCAGACTGCCACCCATCCTCACCGAACCCACGAAAATCAACTGCGGAGTACCCAACGCTCTTCAACATCTAGATGGCCCCCCTCGCCGCCATCATCAGAGAGCACAGACTCAGCATAGTATCCTATGCCGATGACACCCAGCTCATCCTCTCTCTCACCAAGGACCCCGTCATCACCAGACTCAACTACCAGGAAGGAATGAAGAACGTCGCAGCCTGGATGAGCAGCAGCTGTCTGAAACTCAATTTGTAGAAGACAGAGGTCCTCGTCCCCAGGCCCTCCCCCTCTGCATGGGACAGCACCTGGGGGCCCACTGCCTTCGGCAGCCCCATCACCTCCACGAACCAGGCCCAAAACCACAGCATCGTACTCGACTCCTCAATCAATCAATCAATCAAACATTTGTAAAGCGCACTACACACCGAGAGGGCCTCAAGGCGCTGGGGGGGGTGGGCTGCTACTGCTCAAACAGCCAGGTTTTGAGAAGTCTCCTGAAGGTTAGCAGGTCGTGGGTTTGCAGCAGGTGGATGAAGAGGGTGTTCCAAGTCTTGGTGGCGAGGTGGGAGAACAATCTGCCACTGGTGGTCACTCTTTGGATGTGGGGGACGATGGGTGAGGGCGAGGTAAGCGGAGCGGAGCTGGCGGTTCGGGGTGTAGAAGGTGAGTCGTCTGTTGAGGTATGCTGGCACGGTGTTGTGGAGTGCCTTGTGAGTGTGGGTGAGGAGTATGAAGGTGATCCTCTTGTTGACGGGGAGCCAGTGTAGGTCTCTTAGGTGGGGTGTGTTGTGGCTGTGGCGGGGGATGTCGAAGATGAGACGTGGAGAGGTGTTCTGTATGCGTTGTAGGCATTTCAGAAGTTTGGTTGATGCTACTGCATAGAAGGCTTTGCTGTAGTCCAACCTGCTGCTTATGAGGGTATGGGTAACCGTCCTTCTGGTTTCAGTGGGGATCCATCTGTAGAGTTTGTGGAGCATGTGGAGGGTGTTGAAGTTGCGTGCATGGTCGGTGCAGCTTCCAATGTGGCCGGCCACCAGGAGTCATCCTAGGTGGAGGGGGTGGAGCCGAGGATGAGGTCCTCCATCTTGTCCGAGTTCAGTTTCAGTCAGCTGTTCTTCATCCATTCGGCGACGGGAGAAGTGTGGCTCAATGGTTAGAGCGGCAGACCCTGATGCAGAGGTCTTGCCCGGGACCAGGGTTCAATTCCCCGCCTTGGCGGGTCTTGGGCTCAAATATTCCACGGACCTGATAATTCTCGCCTTGGTGCCTATTTCAATCATGGAGTCCCACTCTGCAACTCTGGGCAATAGCTTGCTTAATCTCCACAACGACCCCCACAACGCTAAGGATGCCTGGCCTCCACCTTGGGGGTGCCCAGGAGTGGACACCTCACAGGGAAAGCCAGGATGGGTTCCGCAGTGGTATTTGTACAAGTGCCGAGAGACCCCTAGGGGTGATTCGTGCACTATACAAGTATCCCCACATTTACATTTGCATCACATTCATTCCTTCATGGAGGTTGGTTTTGGCGTTGGAGGGGTCCTTGGTGAGGTAGAGGATCAGCTGGGTGTCGTTGGCATAGGAGATGATGTTGAGGTCGTGCGATCGGAATATGTGGGTGAGTGGTGCCATGTAGACATTGAAGAGTGTCGGGCTGAAGGATGATCCATGGGGTACGCCGCAGATGATCTTAAAGGCTTTGGATCGGAAAGGCGGGAGGCGGACACTCTGGGTTTTGCTGGAGAGGAAGGAGGTGGTCCATTCCAGGGCCTTGTCGTGGATCCCTGTGTTGTGGAGGCGTGTGCATAGGGTGTGGTGGCAGATGGTATCGAAGGCAGCTGAGAGGTCCAAGAGGATGAGGGCCGCGGTTTCTCCGTTGTCCAGCAGGGACCTGATGTCGTCGGTGGTGGCGATGAGGGCAGTTTCAGTGCTGTGGTTGCTGCGGAACCCGGACTGGGACGGGTCCAGGATGTTGTTCTCCTTGGGGTAGATGGTTAGTTGCCTGTTAACGATCTTCTCGATGACCTTCGCAGGGAACGGGAGTACGGAGATGGGCAGTAAGTTCTTGAGGTCTCGCCGGTCCGCCTTGGGTTTCTTGAGTAAGGCGTTGATTTCGGCGTGCTTCCACCTCTCTGGGAAGGTGACGAACTTGAAGGAGATGTTAATGATCTTGCGGGGATGGGGTGCAATGTGGAGCTTGCTTTGTTGAAGATGTGGCATGGGCAGGGGTCTGATGGAGATCCGAGAGGATGGTGTTCATGATTTTGGTGGTGTCGTCATTGTTCAAGTGGGTCCAGGCGAGCAGGGGGTTGGTGTGGGGGGTGGGCGGTGAGTCTGAGGTGTCGGTGGCTGTCGGAGGGGTCTGGTTGTTGAAGCTGTTGTGGATGTCTCCAATATTTCGATGGCGGAATGTCGTTGGTGTTGGAGTTGGGATTGGAGAGTTCCTTCACACTGTTGAAGAGCTCTTTGCTGTTGTGTGCATTGTTGTTGAGGCGGTCCTTGAAGGAGGTCCTTTTGGCAGTTCGGATGAGGTGATGGTGTCTGCGGATGGCGCTCTTGTGGGCTGCATAGCTGTCCGGTGTCTGGTCGTGGTGCCACTTCTTCTCGAGCTTTCTGCAGGTTTGCTTGGATGCCTGGAGGTCGACGGTGAACCATATGGCCTTTCTGCCGGTGCGTCTGTTGGAGGGTTTCTTGATCGGGGCGAGCGTGTTGGTGCAGTCATCGATCCATTGTCTGAAGTTGCGGGCAGCAATGTCGGTGTCTGTGGCATCAGTTAGTGGGCTTGATGCGAGGGTGGTGATTAGCTGTTGTTCGGTGACTTTGGTCCAGCTGCTGCAGGGGGTCTGTTGAGTGTGGTGGTGCGTGGTGGGTTTCTGGAAGGTGAAGTGGATGCAGTGATGGTCGGTCCAGTGGAGTTCGGTGGTGTGGCTGAAGGTACCGTGGTTGCTTGTAGAGAAGATGGGGTCGAGCGTGTGCCCGGCGGAGTGGGTGGGCGTTGTTACTACCTGTCTGAGTCCGAGGTTTGCGAGGTTGTCGATAAGCGTGGTGAAGTTGCTGTCGTTGTTCTCGAGTTGGAAGTTCCGGTCTCCGAGGAGGATATAGTCTGTGGAGGCGAGGGCGTGCGTACTGACGAAGTCGGCGATGGAGTCTCTGAACCGAGGCCGGGGGTCTGTAGACAAGAGTTCCTCTGAGGGTGGTGTTGGGGTCGATGTGGATCTGGAAGTGCAGGTGTTCGGCAGTGCTGAGGGTGCCATCGGTGCTGGTCAAGATCCTGAGGGTGTTCCTGTGGATGATGGTGATTCCTCCTCCTGCTCCTTGGGTGTGATCTCTGCGGGAGATCCTGTAGCCGTCCGGGATGGCTATGGCGAGGTTGGTGTTGTGGAGGCATTCAACCAGGTCTCCGTCAGGAAGGCGACGTCTGGGGAGGAGGTGTCGAGAAGGTCCCAGAGTTCGATGGCGTGTTTGCGGGCAGAGCGGGTGTTGAGTAGTATGCATCTAAGGTGGTTGCGTCCTACCCTGGTGGGTGAGGTGGCGGCTCGGAGGCTTGTGAAGCTGCAGTTCCGGCAGGAGAAGGGTCCTTGGGTACGTTTCGGAGTGGCCAGGAAGCGTTGAGGGCGTGTAGGGTGCTGGTGTCGTAGTGGTGGCGGTCATCGTGGTGTTTGCGGGGGCTAGGGGCCCTCCCTCTCCATGACCTGACAAGTGAACACCGGCACCTCCACCTGCTTCAACACCCTCCACATCCTCCGAAAGACCTTCAAATGGATCTCCACGAACATTGGAAGACCGTCACCCACGCACTCATAACCAGCAAACTGGACTACAGAAACGCCCTCTTCGCCTCTTCGACGGTTGGGGCGAGTAAACACTGAGTGAGTTACAGAGTCTAAGTGTTGTCTGTCCTACACTTTTTTGTTTGACTTTCCACCTCTGTGTAATTCTAATACACACCTCTTTTTCTTTATTCTATGTTAAGTCTACGAAAGCAACCGATGATGATAACATGGGCATACTGGCGAGTAGCATCTAGCAGCCCCATGGGTTTGTGCACGTGAGGTGATTTCTAGCTTTTCTCACACATTTTTCTCACTTTCTCATATGTTGAGTTTGGTATACACATTGATGTGAAGGTTTTGTACCACAGTGGTATGGGTGTTTGATGTGGTTCTTGACAAATCTTTTTAAATTGTACAAGCAAGGACTAATCAGTTTGTGGATTGTTGAACAGAACTGTACTGGGAAGGTTTATCCAAAAGTTGTAATAACTCCCAGGAGTCTCAAAAGTTTGTGACTGATTGCTCTTTGAGGTCAGACCTAGTAGTGTTTATGATTGATGAAGTGGGGGGTGGTCTGACTTCTTGATTTCCCTGTTGCTCCCATTGTGGATGTGCCTCTTCCTCCTTAACAGCCAGGACAACCTTTTTCTGCTCCAGAGTGAGAGCAGTCGATTGTGATTGTAAGTCCCTCTCACCTTTCGCGGCCTCCATCTGTGATCATTAAGCGTCGATTGGGAAAAACTGTGAGAGGACACCCTGCTCCCAACTTTTAACAGCATAGCAATAATTCCCCTTGAGGGAGATCATTGCTCTACACTGGTAACCCCTTCAACTCTCCCAGGAGGGGATCTTTACTTGGCGGGCATCGTCTAAGCCATTAGGTCCTTTCTCATAATCATCCTTCTTGGATGTAAGACTCAACTTCCACCTTCTCTCTGTGTCCATAGCCTTCATGTTCTTCATTTTCAGGGACTGCCAGTCATGGTAGAGTTTGCCCTCCATGTTACCCATAATCAAGGTGCAAATATTTGATTGAACAAAACAAAATTATGACTCGATCAAAAATGGATCATAAAGACTTCTTAGCAATTAAAAACACAAAGCACATTGTGCCTCTGTGGAATGGGATTTTTAAAATCTCACCTTTTAAAACTGAATAGCCAATGCTGGACAAGGTTCTGACCCACAGCTCAATTTGGGATCAGAGGGCCATTACCAACATAATAAACACAACACAGTTAGGTTTCATCACAGTTCTCAGTGAAACTCTGCTCAACCCCTGTTATATATCCCACAAGCAGCAGGAATATCTCCAGAAAAATATGTATTAATTTCAAGCATTACTAAACATTTTAAAGCAAAGAAAATACACAATGGTTGTGGCAATCAAAGGTAGAAACAAAAATATAATTAAATCAGCAAATACTACACCAAAAGGATCAAAATTGGACAAGGACCACCAGAGATATGGAGGTAGATTCATGAAAGAAAAATCGGCTCGCAAAGGGCCAGATTCTGAGAATCTGGCCCTTTGCGAGTGCAATTTTTGCATTTGTGATTCATCATCCCAAATGCAAAAATCGCTAATTGCGAAATCGCATATTTGCGAGGGATTGCATTTAAGGAATCTCTATTTGAGATTCCTTAAATGCAATTCATTAACCAATTTTAATTTGCGAATTCGCAATTTTTGGCCGCTATTTACCATGAATTGTAACTTCGTGGTAAATAGCAAAAACATAGAAAAATGCACTTAAGTGCATTTTTCTAAGTTGCATGTTACACACACACATGTCCTTTGGACATGTGTCTGCGCAACAATAGACTACCTCTTGAATTGCGGATGGAACCTTCCGAGAGGAGATTCCGCATGAAACTTAAGACGCATCTTTTCCCTACTGATTAATGATCTCTGTTGTTTTAAGATTTCACTGCTCTGGCTGGTTTTGAGGGTTTTGTGAGGTGGTTCTATAGCGCGGGGACACACTGTTAGTGTAACCAGGCGCTTAATAAATGGTTTTATTATTATTATTATTATTATGTTATGTTAATGTTATGTTATGTTATGTTAAAATGTTATGTTAAAATGTTAAAATGGGACTTTTATAGCGCAACGGCTACTCCAAAGTGTCCCGGCGCTTTGAGCTCCAAACCATGGAAGAGAGCAAGAAACATAACAGTAACAGAACAGGGCCCAAGGAAGGGGAAGAGTTATCCAGCAAACAACCAGGTTTTCAAGTCTTTCCTGAAGACAAGCAGATTTGAGGTGTTTCGCAGGGACAACGGTAACGAATTCCATAGCTGAGGAGCAAGGAAGCTAAAAGACCGGCCACCTAGCCGAGCCTTTTTAATGCGTGGTACCCGCGCCAAAGCCAAGGCTTCTGACCTGAGGGAACGTGCAGGTCGATAGAAGTCCAGCCTCTTCTGGAGATACTTGGCGCCATTGCCATGCAAGGCCTTGTGGGCAAGGGTCATGGCCTTAAACAGTATCCTCTTCCGCACCGGGAGCCAATGGAGGGATACAAGGAGATTAGAGGCGCTAGTACGGCGATGAAGGCCAAAAATGGCACGCGCAGCAGCGTTCTGGGTGACCTGCAGACGTTGGAGGAGATATTCAGGCAAGCCCAGATATAGGACGTTGGCATAGTCCAATCTGGACCCTATAAGGGCCTGAACAGTGATCCTCCGATGTTGCTCCGAAAGAAGATTATTACATGTGTACATTTGCATTTCAAGGGTGCTACAGGGTGTCCTTTGGACACCCCTGCACCCTCGAAATCGCATCCTTATTTGCGATTAGCAATTTGCTAATCGCAAATAAGGAAGATGTAGGAATCGCTATATTTTTTGCAATTCCTACATGAATCCCGCTTTGCTAGTCCTTAATAGCGATTCCTTATGAATCGCTATTACAGACTCGCAAAACGGGACTTTGATGAATCTAGCTGATGATTTCTTAAAGCTGCAAGGCAAGAAGCACCTAGAAAAAGTAAAATGCCACTAAAACATATCAGAATTTGATTGATCAGGATCTACACATGATTCCAGGCCGATAGTAATGGACTAGAGGTCGGGTAAACTAAGGGTTTACTTCACCTCTGGGATAGGTTTACTGCTTCATCCTGGTCCAAGGTTTTACCTGCAAGACTTAGGTGCTTTTTTGATTCTCAGAATCTATCAAAGGGAAAGACTGAAAGCTGTAGCTAAACAGGGCTGCATGAAGCCAGAAATATTTACAGCGAGGTGTCACTGAACCCATTTTTTTCGGTGCAACAAAAAGCTCAAAACCTTTGCTCATCTACAAAGCATTACTAATCCCACTTTTCTCCAACTGCTAGAAAGTTCCTCCTGGCTACTCCTTTCGCCACCGGGTCCAAAGAGCAAGCATCTATGCACCAGGGCCAGCATTACTAGAAGGGCACGCTTTCCCTGTTTCCACCATGGCACACTTTTAAGCAGTTGCACCAGTACAAACAGAGAAAGTGTGCCCTATGAAGCATGTGCTGTCCTAAGGGCAGCCGTGAAGTCACGCTGCTCTGGGGGCAGCACATTCAAGTGAAATACGAAGCACCCGCAAAACCTGCTCCATGTTTCACAGTGCAGGCGGCAACCTGCCTGCATATTCAAGAGGGATTAGAGATTTCCTTGCAGGAGGGTAAGTGAGTGATTGCACAAGGCTGTAGGAGGATATCTGGGGGGTTCATGGGACCCCCTTGAGCCCCTTCAGAGTACTGCCCTCAGGGAGCGCACTGATAGTGAGCCACCGTCATGTGACACAATTTCAGTGCCCCCACTAAGGGCTTGTTTGCCTCTGCACCGTGATTGGTAATATGACTTGGGCAGATAGGGAAAGTGATCCCCTCATTTGCATGGGGCCCCATGCAAATGAGAGAATGCCTTCTCACGCTAATGCTGCTGCTACCTGTGCAACATCCATTTCAGTAATACAGAAGTAATACCAACGTGCCCTGGGGGAGCACAAAGTCAGTGCACACACCTGATCCACCCCAGGGCACTTTCTGTAATATGGCCCCAGGTCTCTCTCCAGCAAGGACCCCGGCAGGGACAAGTCCACAACGGTCAGCTACGCCTTCTTATAGTGAAGAGTCCTTCTTTTTGTGTCCCTGGAACAGGCAGTAAGGAGGCCAACCACTTGACATTTGGAGAGCAGTTGCAATCCCTGGGTGCCAGCAGTAGTCATAAGTCCTTGGGTTTTCTTTCTTCAGCTTTCATGCAGAAGTCCTTTTTTTCCACCTCTTTTCCTCCGGGGTCCTGGAGTCTTCTTGAAAAGGTGGTAGTGAGGTGCCAGTCTTATTCTGTTCATCATCCACTTACTGGATAAGTCACACCAACCTGCCCTTACTATTTTCTCTCCAAAATCCCTCCTTCTTTCTTCAGCACTTCATCTTTGGATAACTACAAAAATTCCTAGAAGCTTTAAATCGAAGATGGCTATGCCCTTCCTCTTTATGGATGAGCTCTGGTCCTTTTCCAGCCACTCTGCTATTCGGATGAGGTGCATTCCTCTCTGTCAATGCCCAACTGGCTTTCACTCCTGCCAAGATACAGCCATAGAGTGTAGAATGGCGCTGAGGATGAACAGGAGCAGTTTCTGTTAGACTCATTTAGCACTGTTGAGTCAAAAGAAAAAATATGAAGGCTGTAGTTTGTTCTGCCAGCTGTTCCTGTCCCTCTCCCAAATGGCTAATCTCTGTTGACAATACCCTTCCCTTTCTTGGCACAGTGACACAGGCATTGTCCTCTGGGTGCAGGGTCATTAACACTCACAAAGTAATGTTTATTGAGCTATGGAGAAGGGATGGGACTTTCTCGGGCACACAAAGTACACTTTCCTAAATTGCACTTCCGTTAAAGTCCAATGTCTGATTTTACCATTCAGTTAATTATTTTGAAACTAAGTGAAAATAACTCTGAATACTTTTTCTAGAGTTTTCCCAGGTGGCATTATAAACTATTCATTTTATTTCAACCCAGACCTTTCAATGGGAAAATATAGCTGCACGTACATTGTGAAAGTAGCTTTTGGACAACTATACACAGTGAGGGCCTACTATTTTCAATACACAGACTGTCAAATGTGTATTTAGTGTGTACTCAGCTATGTGTGCCTACAAAGCACAGTTCAAGAGTGATTTATATAATATATAACAAGCATTGACAATGCCAATAGGTCTGGCTTTAAAGGAATGTTGGATGGTAATGTAAAGTATTACAAGCAAATAGCATAGGAATAGATATTCATTTGTATGGAAGCACAGATCTGTACAATAATTTTGGTGAAGGTTAACAGATCAAAAGACAGTTATACTGTCAAGCTAGACCTAAAAATCCCTAAAGGTTAGTTAATGACTGCCCTCCTTCCATTGGTGCTGTAGCCAGAGAAAAACAACATGAATTATCTAGTTACCTAAGGCACTTTAATAGCATTCAAATTTCAAGTGTGTGCCCCTGAAAGTTGAAGCTTGAACAGATGGAAAAATAAACAAAATGATCACAGCTGCGCGGAGGACAAGCCCTTTTTAGGTCTCGGCCTGCGTAGGCTGCGCTTGCGTAGTCTCGCTGGCGATAAATTTTGTTTTTCAGTAGTGGGGCTTGAACCCGCTTCCTAAACGCAACTTCCTAAACGGAGACCAGCCATTGGAGGAGAGGGGCGTCACTCCGTTCAAGCCCGGATTCGGGGGGGGGGGTGTTTTTTCGCTTCTTTCTGTTTTCTTTCTCTCCTCTTACCATTGGCTGGAATTTTACCTTCCAGCCAATGGGAAGAGGAGAGAAAGAAAAACACGCCCGAATCCGAAAATGAAGGGGGTTTCTCCGAGGCATTTCTTCTTGACCTCGGAGAAAGATGGTTGCATCCCCTGCTCCTTGTTGAAAAGAGATACTACTCCCTTAAAGTAAAGAGTTTGATTTGTGACATTTCATGAATTTTAGCAAGTATAAAACGGAAAGTAGATCTGCGCAATAGGCATACCAGCTACAGGACTCCAAGCCGTCACACAAACTTGAATCTCTGCTAATTGCTGCCATATGTTTTGGCTCCTCTTGTGGCCTGTTTCTTCAGTATTCCAGTGTGTTGGCTCAACCTCTTCAGCTGGGGCGTGGGCGTGTGTTACTTTTTGCAGGTCGGTGTTTCCCTGCAAGCGCCGGGCAGCAGAATCAAAGAGAGATCAACGACAATCCGGTGAGATTGTGAGATCTGGGCACTGCGTGTGAGCGAGGGGCTGCACGGACTGCCTGGGACCCCCAGCAGCACTGCAGGCGCAGCTGAGCGGCACGGAGAGTCAGTGAACCCCCCAGCCGGGCAGGATCAGGCACATGGATCCCCCGCCTCCGGGCCCTCGGATAACGGCACAGGAGGAGGGCGCCGGGGGAGCCGCGGGCACAGGCGGCGGCAGCATGGTTGACAACGCCTCCGTGAACACCAAGTCTCCCCTGGGCTCCTTCTCGTCCCGCGGCCCACTGCTGGTGTCGGTCGCCCCCGGTGGCGGCTCGTCAGCCTCCGGCCCCGGCGTGGGGGTGAATGTGCTCGGAGGCGGCCTGAAGCTGGAGGTGGTGATGGAGATGCTGCAGCGGCAGAAGGCAGCGCGGCTGGAGCAGGAGCAGCACGAGCAGGAGCTGCGCGACCTACCCGAGGCCCGGTTCCAGCAGCAGCAGCAGGCCCTGGCGCTGCGCCACTATCAGGCCGCGGGACCTCGCTGCAGGCCCGGCCTCATCGTGCAGCCGCCGCCACCGCCTGCCCGGCAGGCCTCCCCGGCCCCCGAGCAAGTGGAGGACTACGACGATGAGGAGGATGAGGAAGAGGAGCCTGGGGTCGAGGAGCCCACGCCGCCCCGGTACCTGCCGCCCCCGTCCATGCCCCCCACTAGGGCCCAGTCTCCGGACTCTCCCCAAGGGGCCCCGCGTACCCCCGGCACACCCATGCCCGGACACTTGCACTCCCCCCGGGGGCGCAGGGGCACCACGAGTGGACCTACGAGGAGCAGTTCAAGCAGGTAGGACCAACCTTACATGTCTGATGTACCGTGTGTCGCTGTGAGTGCCCAGATGCCATCATTAACAGGCTCCTTCCAAAATAAAGTCCACTGTGTTCAATACTGAGCTTGTACTGTATGCCACTGTGAGTGCCCAGATACCAGCACAACCTACTCCTTCCAAAATACAAGGGCAATGGGTTCAATACTGAGATTGAACTCTGTGCCACATTGGGTGTCCTGAAGCAAGCACAACCCACTCCTTCCAAAATACAAGGAGCAATGGGTTCAATACTGAGATTGTACTCTGTGCCACATTGGGTGTCCTGATGCCAGCACAACCCACTCCTTCCAAAATACAAGGAGCAATGGGTTCAATACTGAGCTTGTGCGCTGTACCACGTGAGTACCCTGGTGCGATCACAACCCACTTCCCAAATACAACATCACTGTGTTCAGTACGGAGCTTCTGCCCCGTTCCATAGTGTCTCACTGCCATCACAACCCATTTGTTCCAAAATACAAGATCACTGTGTTTAATACTGAGCTTGTACTCTGTGCCACTGTGAGTGCCCTGATGCCATCACCACCCGCTCCTTCCTAAATACAAGAATAGGGGGTTCAATGCTTAGGTTTTAGTATGTGCCCCATGAGAATCCCGGTGCCACCAAGAGCAAGGAGTTCAGTACTGAGCTTGTATTCTGTGCGCTGTGAGTGTCCTGTGCCATCAAAATGTGATGCCGAGCTTTTACTGTGTCCCCACTGCCACTGTGAGTGCCCTGTAGTCACATAAACATAAGGATTCTATCAATGTGTAGAGGTGAAAAAATATTTTATAATTTTCGTTTTTAATGTGAAATGGTGGGCTCTCTCTTAACAATGGAAAGATGAGAGCACGTGTGCTTTGTTAAAATACCCCTCACACACTAAAAAAATCAGTTAGTGTCATGCTTCATCATAGGGGTCTTCCCGTCCCTATAACGGGGCGGGGCATGCTACGACCAGACGGACTACGCGGGAGCACTATAGATGTGACAGAGCTATGTGTGGGTGCAATGGTGTCAGTGAAGTGTAGGGATCTAACTAGTGAATGCACAAAAATACAAAAAAGTAAAAAATTCCCTGGCTAGTAGAACAAATACATTTTATTGGTATCTCTGGCTGGAAATGTTAAAAAGGGGATAAAAGGTAGAGCAATTACTGACTACCAAGTCGACATGTTTCATAGGCAGTCCCCAGCTGCCTACTCATCAGGACCTTTCGGTGATCCCTACTAGGAAAGAGCTCAGTTCTACAGTGGTATGCCTACTGTCCTATAAATATATCAGCAAAAATAGGCTGAATATTTATGCTTCGGGGCATGAGCTGGCCCTAGTGAAATCGCCTCTCATCCCTACCGTGCAGCTCCTCGGAGCTGCACGGTAGGGATGAGAGGCGATTTGCCATGCCGGTAACTAGAACGAGCAAACACTTCCTCCGCCTGCAAGCTCATGGGGCACTATCAAACTAACGGACAAAGACCACTGGTCACTCTTTTTTGGCACTGATTAGTGGTGCCTTGCTTCACTAGGGCCAGCTCATGCCCCGAAGCATAAATATTCAGCCTATTTTTGCTGATATATTTATAGGACAGTAGGCATACCACTGTAGAACTGAGCTCTTTCCTAGTAGGGATCACCGAAAGGTCCTGATGAGTAGGCAGCTGGGGACTGCCTATGAAACATGTCGACTTGGTAGTCAGTAATTGCTCTACCGTTTATCCCCTTTTTAACATTTCCAGCCAGAGATACCAATAAAATGTATTTGTTCTACTAGCCAGGGAATTTTTAACTTTTTTGTATTTTTGTGCATTCACTAGTTAGATCCCTACACTTCACTGACACCATTGCACCCACACATAGCTCTGTCACATCTATAGTGCTCCCGCGTAGTCCGTCTGGTCGTAGCACGCCCGCCCCGTTATAGGGACGGGAAGACCCCTATGATGAAGCATGACACTAACGGATTTTTTTAGTGTGTGAGGGGTATTTTAACAAAGCACACGTGCTCTCATCTTTCCATTGTTAAGAGAGAGCCCACCATTTCACATTAAAAACGAAAATTATAAAATATTTTTTCACCTCTACACATTGATAGAATCCTTATGTTTATGTGAATCGTTCAGGAGGGTGATTCTATCTCAACCTCTACGCTTCCTCTTTTTGATTTTTTGTAGTGCCCTGTAGTCACCAGAACTAGTCACCAGAACTATGGTCTTACAAGACCTCATGAACCTGCTGTCTGAACACTGTTCTGTATTGTGTGCCTAGGAGTGTCATGCAACCATCACAACTATGTTCTTACTAAAACCCAACAGCACAGTGTTTCATACTGTGCCTGTAGCATGTGCCGCTAGGAGTTTTCTGCAATGACCACTTCCTCATGCTTACCAGAACTCGCAAGCTTACCAATACTATGATTGTAAATGAATCTTGAATCCATTAGAACCTCACTCTTTCCAGAACTCATGAGTATACTATTTATTACTATGCCGATAGTGTGTGCCAATAGAAGTTTCTGTAATATTGTTCATGAGTCATGCTTGCCCTAGGTGTGTCTTGCACCAATCATATCTCCACTCTTACCAGTACACCAGAGCCTGAAGGTTAAATCTTTGCCCTGAAGTGGTCATACCTACACCCAGGAGCATACTGTCTTACTACTGCACCTGTAATTGTGCACATACGTGTGCTCTGCAACCACCAGAGCTCTACTCTTCCAACAACTCACACGTTTGGTGTCTGAATAAAGGGTCAGTATTGTGTGCATTCTGTGACTTGCAGTCTTTGCTCTAATTGAACCCACTATATTTGCAGACTGGGTAATGATTGAGACACAAGTGCAAAATCATTCTTCTCATTTGAACGGGCAGGTTACTGTATCTAGATTACACCTTGGTGCAAAAAAGCAATATGTACAACTATTTTTCACCAGTCATGCACGTCGGTAACATTGTATTATTAACCGTTTTGCTTATATTGGTTACTACCAGCTACAGTCTACAGGAAAATGCGTCCAAAAGCACAAATGACATATTTCATTAAAGTGATAGGCAGCAGTATTACAAGGGACACAAATCCAAGTGGTGCTTTTTCCACTAACACTCGGATCTAAATAACCCCCGGCGGTGTCTTCCTGACATAGAGTGATATGACAATGGATGGCCCCTGAGCGTTTGCCCATCTATTTGACTCGTTTTGGCTTCGGTGGTCCCCCAATCCCTTTCCCTCCTTGCTCCTGTGGCTGCCCCCCTCTGCTCTGCTCCTCTATGGCCGCCATTTTGCTGCTGCTCTCAGCCGCTTCTTTCTCCTGACCCTGGTCCACCATCTTGTCCGTTCCCTCGGCCTTTACGCTTCTCCCTCGTTGGTTGTGCTTGCTCTCCTGCCCCCTCGTTGGTTGCGCTTGCTCTCCTGCCCCCTAGTTGGTTGTACTTGCTCTCCTGCCCCCTCGTTGGTTGTGCGTGCTCTCCTGCCCCCTCGTTGGTTTTGCTTGCTCTCCACGCCCCCTCGTTGGTTGTGCTTGCTCTCCTGCCCCCTGGTTGTGCTTGCTTTCCTGCCCCCTGTTCCCTCGTTGTGAGCGTTGTTTCTGGCCTCTGTTCCCTGTGTGTGGCTCTGTGTGTGTGTGTGTGTGTGGCTCTGTGTGTGTGTGGCTGTGTGTGTGGCTCTGTGTGTGTGTGTGTGTGTGTCTCTGTGTGTGTGTGTGTGGCTCTGTGTGTGTGTGGCTCTGTGTGTGTGTGGCTCTGTGTGTGTGTAGCTCTGTGGGTGGGTGTGGCTCTGTGGGTGGGTGTGGCTCTGTGTGTGGGGGGCTCTGTGTGTGTGTGGAGGCACTGTATGTGTGTGGGGCTCTGTGTGTGTGGGGGGCTCTGTGTGTGTGTGGGGCTCTGTGTGTGGGGTTCTGTGTGTGGGGCTCTGTGTGGGTGGCTCTGTGTCTGTGTGGGTGGCTCTGTGTGAATGGCTCTGTGTGAATGGCTCTGTGTGAATGGCTCTGTATATGTGTGTGGGTGGCTTTGTGTGTGTGGCTCTGTGTGGGTGCAAAGGCAATAGGTCTCGCATTTGCGAGCGATTTAGCTATTGGCATTGTAAATGACAAAGCCATTTATTTATTTTTTTAAAACAAAAACTTAAATAAAATTGTCATGAGCAATGCCAATAGCTCTAACTTTAAGAATGCCGAGACCATTGCATTGTAAATGCTTGTTTGTTCATGGAAGCACACAACTTTAGCCCTGTCAAAACAAGCACTCCTGGTTCCCAACTTGTGGATGGAGCCAAAGCACCTCTTTACTGAAACTCACTAAATACTGAATGCACTGTCAAGCTAGACCATAAAAACTGAGGGGCAGCTTTACGTTACATGGCGCATCCCTGCAAATCAGCAGGGATGCGCCAAGTAACGTGCAACTGGTAAAACCACCCGTGCGCCACCACTGATGCGCCGCATTTATAATGCGGCACACCTTGGCGCATGGATGGGCAGATGCGTGTCGCATCCCCCGCCGGAAATGCGGCGCATTGCTGGAGTCACGTCGCAAGCGCGACGCGCCTCTATCAAGGCTCGGGGGTTCCCCTATGCCTAACACGTTGCGTCAATCCTTATGGCTGCTACATGCAGGCGCAGGGTTTTGACGCAGCATGGCCGCAAAAGTGACTGAGTGAAATCTTGTAGATTTCACTCAGCCACTTTGCGAGGCGTTCCTGCACCAGAACGCCCCCCCACCCCCTGTTCCGGAACGCCCACATGTGGTGCCGGGGTTTACAACATGACACATCTCCCTAGATGCGTCACGTTGTAAATACCCCGCAGCATGGCGCTGGCTTTGCGCCGCCGCTGCCTCACAAAAGTGACGCAACGGCGGAGCAAAAGTGGCGTACAGGGCTTGTAAATCTGCCCCTAATTTCCTATGTGGCAAAAGAATTTCACCTGCAGTGCTTTTATATTGCAGCACAATACAATGGTGCTCTGTGTAGCCATATATTTTTGTGAAATAGGTTGCTATGCCACGGATTCAATTTCTATGCGAAATTACAGTAGCTCTTTTGGAGTGTTACATACCAATTTGGTGAAACCATTTATGCTGTACCATTTATGGAGTAGAGCACAATCACACACTGTGGCACTGACTGGCAGTAATACAGTTCCAACAATATTACCATTAAGAAAAAGGCAAAACAATCTGGGTTTATCACATGGTAAAGGCAACCTTGCACCAACGGTTAGCTGAATCCAACAAAAACCAGTGCAAGATAGTTTGATGAACTGTTAAGTAAGCAAAAGAAAGTGCTTACGTTTTCTGCAGTTTAAAATTGTCCATATTATTGTGTCCTATTACACATTTTTTAGATGACATTGCAAAGACATCCTCTACACCTACCCCCTTAATACAAGAAGTTACTAAGCCTCCTTGACTTCCTACATTTTCACTATGACATAGTTTCTTTTACTATTTCAGCAATGCGTAGGATTGTATATTTTTATCAAGTATTCTTATGTTATAACTTTATGAATCACATCTTCCGCAATAGCCCGAACCCGTCAAAAACCATCTTTAAAGTGGTGAAAGATCTTTTGGCAAAAAGGACTTCTTCCTTGCCAACCGGTTCCATCGCCCACTGTGAGGCTCTGGCATCCTTTTTCTTGGAGAAGGTTCAGGTTATTTACCAGGCCTTTCCCAATACCGGGCCAGTTCCGGGAGGCACTGACGGTGCCCAAGGACATACCATCTTGCACTCTTTTCCACCATTACTACCTGAGGGGTTTAACAAACTGGCCCAGCAAATTAAATCTAGCTCCCCTTCGGATCCATTGAGACCTGCTTTCTTTAGAGAACAGTCTTTTTTGGGACGCTCTACGGTGTGTTCCCTAGTCAATCTTTCGTTGGCCTCTGGCATAGTACCAACTAAATGGAAGCAGGCGGTGGTTTCTCCAATCCTGAAGAAGCCCTCTTTGGATCCTTTGAAACCCGAGAACTACCGCCCTATTTCATTACTACCCTGGCCGGCGAAAGTCACGGAAGCCCATGTTAACCTGGCCCTTTCAGACCATCTTACTCGGGCCAATGTTCTGGATCCCATGCAGAACGGCTTCCGTGCTGGTCACAGTACGGAGACGGCCCTCCTTGCTATGGTGGAGCATTTGCGTGCAGTGTTGGATGCGGGTCAGACGGCGGCGCTTCTTGTATTATTAGACCTTAGCGCCGCCTTTGACACCGTCTCTCATCGCATTCTGCTACACCGGTTGGAGGAGATTGGCATCGGGGGGTCTGCTCTGCAGTGGTTCCGCTCCTTTCTCGACAACCGCTCCTTCTGCGTTGCCACTCCACCTTATCAGTCCAGGTTCCATCCTCTGGCCATGGGGGTTCCCCAGGGCTCCTCGCTGAGTCCCACGTTATTTAACCTTTACGTGAGACCGCTGGCTGAGGTCGTCAAGCAGTGGGGCCTGACTATGGTGTCATATGCTGACGACACTCAGCTGGCGGTTACCCTCAGCGGGGATGCGGATTTGGATGCCCCTAGGTTTCAGAGTGGACTGAAGGCACTGGCTAGCTGGATGACTGCGAATTGTATCCAGCTTAATGCTAGTAAGACGGAGATCATGGTTGTCGGTAAGCGAGCGGAGCTCTGGGGAGACAGGTGGTGGCCGTCGGAATTAGGTCCATCTCCGACTCCGGTCTCTGAATTGAAAAATCTGGGAGTTTGGCTGGATTCTGGCCTCAGCTTTGTTGGCCATACAAAGAAAACTGCGGCTTGCTGCTTCGGTGTGCTGCGGGGTTTAAGACCTGTTCTTAAATTCTTTGACGCCCCGACCAGGCAGCTGGTGATCCAGGCGACGGTTATCTCCCGGCTTGATTACGCCAGCTCTCTCCTGGTGGGGGCTAACCAGGCCGAACTTACTCGCCTGCAGCGCGTCCAAAATGCTGCCGCTAGAGCCATAGTTGGCTTGCCTAGATTCTGTTCTGTCTCTAACGTCCTACGCTCCCTGCATTGGTTGCCGGTGAGGATGAGAATCCAGTTTAAGGTTTTATGTTTGGCCTTCAAAATTTTGAAGGGCACTGCCCCCCAGATCCTGACCAATCTTTTATCTTTATATGTCCCGTCTCGCTCTCTCCGATCTCTGGGCCAGGCTCTCGCCATAGTTCCCCGGTTTAAGCTCTGTCGTGCCGGTGGCCGTTCTTTCGAGTGAGAGCTGCGGCTATCTGGAACTCTCTCCCGGTTGAGATCCGTCTCCTGGAGGATCTTCTACAGTTTCGTAGGGCTATCAAAACCTTCTTATTTTAACTTCATCCACAGCTGTCTTTCTGCCCCTGTTGTTAGCGGTGTTGTGTTTTCCCATGTCATGCGCCAGGACGCTCCTTTGCTGGAGCAGCTGTGCGCACGATAAATACCTATAACATAACATAACATCTTTGTACTTTAATTTTAAATCTTTTTATTTGCAATTCGGAAACAAAGACCAGAAAAGCATTACAGGCATGTTCTCCAACACAAGTCTGATATACCATCGATGGAGTGCGAATAATAAAGAGAATCAATAGTGATAAACATTCGGATAGCCAAAAAAGGAAACTTATCCTACCGCCCCATCCCACCCTCCACCCGACCCCCATCCCCTAACTAAAAGGTTAATGCAAAAAGATCTACACCTCCTCTGTCCAATAGGTAGCCTAGGACTCTCCCTCAGGGGGGCCGGGAAGGTGCAGCAACCGGAGGTATCACTGGCAGATGAGCTCCCTAAACTCCGAGCATAGTAGAGTGAGGAACGGCCGCCAAAGTTCAGTAAAAGTGGAACCCTTCCCAGCGAACGTAAGAGTCATTTTCTCCATCCCCAGCACCTGCAACAAACGTTGGAGCCAGTCAGAAAATGTGGGAGTGCGAGTGGTCCGCCAGTGGATTGTCATATGGCGACCCCATCGAGATCGCAGTGGATACGTGAGGGGGTTCAGGAGGCCCAGGAGAACATAGCCCGGGAAGCCTGGGAGCTGACTGTCAAAGTGGTTGTCTATTTTGACGAGGACCTATGTCCAATATGCATGTAGCGGTTCGCAGTCCCATAACGGGTGTACCAGTGTGCCTCGTTTCCCACAACCCCGGCAGCAATCTGCACTTTGTTGAGGGTCCATCATGTGAAGGCAGTCAGGCGTGTAATACCAATATGTAGACACCTTAGTCAAAGTCTCAGTCAGTCCCATGTCACGTGCTGAGTGACGGGCCCTGTAATATATTCCCGCCCATTCTTTGTAGCTAAGACCCCGACCCAGGTCCCGCTCCCAGCGTGCGTGCCCTGCATTGTATGTGTGTGTGTGAGAAGCCAACAACATTTTGTATAAGTCTGAGATCAGCTTTTTGACGGAAGTGCGTGTGAGTAGCCATTTTTCATAGGGCGTGAGAAAATGCTGTGCTTGTGGCTGTTTAAGTAGGTTAAGAGCCCAGTGCTGAATTTGGAGGTAGTGGAATCGTTCCAACTCCGGGATCCCGTAGATGGAGCGGACTTGGGGGAAGGTAAGAATCCCATCCAGATCAAACAGACGTCCCTAGGATCGACAATCTGTGGCACGCCAACTCATGAAAGCGATCTCGCTCATCCCTGGTTGGAAGTCGGGGTTATCAAAAATCGGTGTGAGGGGAGATGGGAAGGTTGTTAAGTTACACCTCGGCAGGTCTGGTCCCAGGCCTCCAGAATTGTTACGGTGATTTGAGAGACATAAAGATTAGCCGGTCTGAGAGCCTTACGCAGGAAGGGGATCCTTTGTAAAGACGTGGCCGCCAAGACTGCTAGTCTTGAAACAGCCTGTGTTTCTCAGATTCGGGTCTACTCCACTCGACCAGATGGCGAAGTTGAGTCACATGAAAGTATTGCCGAAGGTCCGTGAACCCCAGGCCGCCCTCCTCAGGAGGCAGCATCGCTATAGCACCCTTCATGCGGGGCTGACGGCCCAGCCAAATAAACTGCAACAACTCCGATTGGATCTGCTTGATGCAGCCCATGGGTAGCTGGAGGGGCAGAGTCTGAAAAACCTTGAGTATTTGAGGGAGGGTTGTCATCTTTACGGCAGCCACTCTCCCCAACCAGGATATCAGAAAATGCTTCCACCGGCATAGCTCTGCCCAATTCTGCTCTTGTAGTTTGGTGTATTTGGCGGTGACCACCTTCGGCAGTGTAGGTGCCAGTTGGATACCTAAGTAGGGAACAGAGCCCTTCGCCCATTGGAGGTGATGTGTGAAGCGTAAGAGCTCCAACGTCGGGGTGACAGTGAAAGGTTGAGGGCCACCGACTTCTCTTCGTTGTCCTTAAAACCCGACACCCGGGCAAAGCGGTCCATCTCCTCCATAAAAGCACTCAAGGACAGGGCCGTATCGGAGAGGGAGATCAAGAAGTTATCGGCGTAAAGGTTAATGGTGTGGGTATCACCTCTGAATTTAATTCCGTTGATACGAGAATTGCGCCGAACACTTTGGTTGAAAGGCTCCATGTAGAGTACGAAGAGCAAGGGAGAGAGAGGACACCCTTGTCTCGTGCCCCTGGTAATAGAGAGGCAGGCCGATGAATGCCAGTTAACGCAGACAGACGTCATGGGGAGCCACTAACAATTAAGGATAAGGGTCCAAAACTTCTCCCCCATCCCGAGTGGATCCGTACCTGCTCTAGAAATGGCCAATGGAACCTGTCGAAGGCCTTTTCCGCGTCTATGGTGAGGAGCATATATTCCCCAGGGAACCGGGAGGCCTTCTCGATCAGGTGGAGCACCCATTTGGTATTATCACTGGTCTGTCTTTGGGGAATGAACCCCGCCTGATCCAGGTCAATGAGTCCCGGCATGTAGGGAGCCAGACGGGAGGCTAAGATCCCGGTAAAAATCTTGAGGTCTATGTTGAGGAGGGATATAGGGCGATAGGCCCCTCAGTTCGTCTTGTCCTTGCCCGCCTGTGGAATGACCACAATGGTTTCCTCTAACCTGTCTTCCGGGATGGCCCCAGTCAGCGCGAAGGAGTTAAAGAGGCGGGTGAGGAGGGATGGCAGCGTTGGACAGAAAATCTTATAAAAGGCGGCCGTGTATCTATCAGGATCAGGGGAGGCTAAGATCCCGGTAAAAATCTTGAGGTCTATATTGAGGAGGGATATAGGGCGATAGGCCCCGCAGTTCGTCTTGTCCTTGCCAGCCTGTGGAAGGACCACAATGGCTTCCTCTAACATGTCTTCCGGGATGGCCCCAGTCAGCGCGAAGGAGTTAAAGAGGCGGGTGAGGAGGGATGGCAGCGCTGGACAGAAAATGTTATAAAAGGCGGCCGTGTATCTATCAGGATCAGGTGATTTGGACAGCTTAAGGCGAGAAATCGCCGCTATGACCTCCTCTACCCGCATCTCCCTCTCCAGATGGTCTGTTTGTGTCTGCGTGAAGGTGGGAAGGTGTGCCGCTGCAAGTAGGCGTCCCTAAGAGCGCCATCCAGAGATCGCACTGCATATAGTTGGGCATAAAAGTCACAGAATGTGTCCGCGATATCCGCATCGTCAATCACCACTCGCCCCCCAAATACGCACAGGTCCTGGACCCTATGTCGTTGTCTAGCTTCGCACAGTTTGTGAGCAAGGAGCTGGCCACACCAGTCCCCTCGTATAAAAAGTCTGGCGCTGGCGAAGGGCTGCGTACTCCGCCCTGTCATTATCAATGGCTGCCAGTGAGGTTCTTTAATTTTGACTCCATCTTACATTTGTCATCAATTTGTGTTGCCTTTACACAGACTGCTCTATTCATGAAGTGTTTCTGCCCTTTGGACTGCAACGTGTAGAAAACCCCCCTTTGTCCTTGCTTTGAAAGCAATCTCAGACACTAGCTGGCCTAACTGCATACAGACATGTTCTGCCATTACTGATTGACCTATAAGTGCTGTAATTGATTGACTTATGGGTTGGGCAGAAACACAACGTAAGGGGGACATTCTGGTTACATGATGTTTTTCTATTGGCTAATATTTTGCAGATCTTGTATGTCCATATTAGGTATTTTGTATGCTTGCAGAAGCTAGGACTGCCCCTTTCTTTTATGCTGAGTTTGTAAATCCTAAGCATATAAAAGACCTCTGTGTTCTGTATTCTTTAGACTACCTCATTCAGTTGCTACCGCTTCTGTGTGACGTGGCCTCACTTATTAAGTTTAATAAAGATGTCTTTTCATATTTCAGCTTCTGTGCCAAGTTCTTTTGTTCTAGTGAGACCCCTGAGAATGAAGATTTCAGTTCTTCAGATGGCGCGGCCAACGCGGGCTTCATCAGAGAAGTGACTTTCTGTGGGAGTGATCTTGTCAGGAGACAGAAAGCTACTGAGGAGGACAAGACAGGATTCTACTAAGAAGGTACTCTGTGCACAGGGATTCTAGGGATTCTTCATCTCTGCAGCCCAGTGTATTTCTGCTCTCCCTGATTTTGATCCTCCACATGATGTCACTCCTGACTGAGAACCTTTTTGGCGTGAGTATTAAAAAAAAAAACAAAGCGACCGTTAGGTCATTTAGAACTTGACAGTTAGAATTTGGATAACCTTTTTCATTGGTAAGAGTAAGGTAGTTTAGTAACCCTTACTGTAGCTTTGGAAGAGTAAGGTAGTTTAGTAACGCTTACTGTAGCTTTGGAACTTTGTAATTTGTGTTGGCCAACTTTTGAATTTGTATAGGTTTGTATATGCAAATTGCAATTTGTGTAGACAGGTAATGAGGAGAATTTTCTCTATTTGGTTTAGTTGAACGGTGCATGTACGAAAAGTACATTAAGCACTATTTTGATTATAATATTGTATATTTTGCAATATTTTGGGCATGCCTGTTTGAAAGCTCACATAAGAAGAATGTGTTGCTTTATTTGGAAGGTACCATGTTGTGATGTGAAGTAAATTAGCCGGCTTCCCTAGAGGGAATATCTAAATAGGTTTAGATTTACAAACATATTTCTTCCTTGGTGATTTTGTATCCCCAGGGAATTAAAATATGGACATAATACATACAAGGATCCTTTGTTCTGTGCAATTTTATGAATGAAGATATGCAGAGCGATTTTGGGTGTTCTGCTAGTCAAAGCTAGTGAATTGAGTGTATTTTCGCTTCTTGGACATACATCAGTCTGTTGGGCTGTTTTCGCAGTCTTTTGGAACACAATTGAGAAGCGTTTCTTGTAAATATGACTTACAACTAGTATTTACAAATGGTTTGGTTTAAGTACAGTCTGTGGGCTGTCCTTTATTTCTGTCCTGAGTATTGATATGTGGGTTAAATGTGTGTTTAAATGTCTATGTGGTTTTCCCATTAGTGCAATTTCTGTAAGTGAATAGCGATGGCGCTATTCACGAAATGCATGGCTAAAAGCGCGCCGTATTGTGTGTCCTGAGTGTTTGACCCCTTTCTGTTTATGTCTGAAATGAGCTCAAATGTGTGTTTGTGTTTTTTCTTGATGTTTTCAGTCTATTAAGCAAGATGTCTGAATGTTTAAAAACTAAAATGTAAATTCACATTCACTAGGAATAAAAAGCCCCCAAAAACGAAATTGGGTGTTTTGCAAAAAAAAAAAAATAAACTTACAGCATTTCCCTTAGATACATTGTGTTAGATATTAACAGGCAAACAGATCAGCTGAAGTAAATTCCTGCTGAACTCAAAATAATATAGAACACGCATTGATATGTTTTAGTTTGAAAAAGACTGTCAGCTGCTCATGTTACAAACACTTAGAGACAAGCTAAATAAACAGGAATATTTATTCAGTCAGGATTTTCCCCTCAGTTGCACAGGTGAAACTTTGCATTTCAGAATGTTGTTTTAAAAAGGTTTCAAAACTAAGGTTCATTATTTTGTATTATAGGAAGACATTTTTAATTAAGGGTTTTCCTCTCTTTAAGCATTTCTCTAAGCATATTCTTGGCTCAGTTCCTAAGTAATAATTAACCCATGTAATGAAAGAAACATTTAAAAAGAAAGAAACCGTAACACATGCTGAAATAAGATAGGGCAAGTGCAAGGACACTAAAAAGTTAACGATGTCTTGAACATTGATTGGCAATCTCAGATAAAGATCAATCAGGGAAATTGGTTTTGCAGGTCAGTTTCGGGTGAAGAAGTTAGTTTCTTACAGTTTAATCTGGTTAATGTGTACATGACCTGGGGAGGCCAGGCCACTTTGTTCGTCGGCCTACGTGGCACAGAGAAAATTAAAAAAAAAAGAAAATGAAGTCAGATTCGAGGAATTACAGAGCCTTAATATGTGGAATTATCAAACATGACTGGGTTATAAAAATAAGTGCTACAAAATTCGTTTTTTTACTATTCATGAAGCTTAATACTTATACTGTGACCTCCTAGCATTATAATTTAATTTAAGGTATGGTATACTGCATAATGAGGACATTAGCATATAGGATTTCACTTGACGCAGGCGTGAAAAACTCATTTTTCTCAGGATTTGCAGGAGATATGTCTAATGTCCAATCTCTGCAATTTGTAAAGAACATTCTGAGGATGATTAATATGTAACATTATTATAGAATATTTATTTTTAAGTGCCCCAAATATCAAAGTCGAATTTGGGTAAAATTTGGGCATTTTTGTCATTTACAATAGCTTTAAAGTCCTTTAGGCTTCAGTAAATGCATATATTTAGGTATAATACAAATTTGCAGGTTGTTCCCATTTGGGTTGCCTTTTAAATAGGTCAGTGAGCCAATGTGCCTGGTGCAGAGGTTTGAGTTTAATATCAGGGTGGAAGGTTTTAACTTTTGCTGGACCTAACTGAGACCTTCATCAATTTAAGGTTGATGAAATGAGTACCATTGCAAACAAGCATTTGTTCTAAAAACTGGTATGTGTGTTATTATGTTCTGCAAATTATTCACAGTAACTGTTTTAATAATCTAAGTATAGAAATAAATTGTAGCCCCTAACAGGAGTAATATATATATCATGTGTTTTTAAATAGGGTTGGTTATTGCCGGTTAGAAAGAGTTGGGATGGTTTTTTGTCTTTTTTTCAGCCTTAAAGTGAGTAAGAGATAGAGGGCTGAGGAGCCCGCAAGGCAGATTTTGACCTTAAGGTCAGTGAGGTAGGATAGGAGTAAGTGTAAAGAGATGGAGACATTATTGCTTGGAAAAGCAGGGCCTCAAAGGGTGTTGGTGCACGGGACACGCAGAGTGTCTGTGAAAAAGTTGGAAAGTTGGAAAGTTAAAAAGGTTTAGCATGTTTTCAAAAGATGGTTGTTACAGTTGATATTTTGTGTGTTATGTGCAGAAATGTCCGTGGTTTGTGCGTTTTACATATTTTTGCATTTTATCCTTTTATGAATTGTTCCTGCTGGTCCTGTGTGTCAGAAGCGACACAGTTAGTTGTGTTTTGACAGCCAAATGTCCACTAACTGGTGATCTGCTGTCAAAAGGAGGGTGAGGATTTTAAGCCTGACACATTAAGCAGGCCTGAATATTCTGTTTTGGTCTGCAGGTTCACAGTGCATAAAAGTGCATGCAATAGTGTTGTGTGTTACCGCTTATTTACATATACTATTGTATTGTCTATGCTTTTTGTGCTTGATATACTGCGCGTATATCTGATGGCTTGGCATATGTGTGTTTTTTTGGGTTTTTTTGCGCTGATACTAAATTTCACAGATATGATTTTTCATGCTGTGAACAAAACAAGACAACACTTCACCAGTGTATGTCAAATTTGGCTTTAATGGTATTTGAAGGAAAATAAAAAAGAGATATACGGAATCAAAGTGTGTCATCTGCAATTAGTCACGATACTGTCCTCTTCCCTTAAAGGAACAGGCAGCCCTAAATGTATGTATCCTGATTGGACGTAAGGATAAATTATAGATTTGTGACTCTTGTACATGGTGACCTGATGTCTATATTACATTAGTCAGTTTTGTTCTGCTTCCTAAGTAGTGTATGGCTTTGTACCATAAAGGAAACAAGGCTTCATTTTTACCTAGTCCCATTTCCCTTTTCCAAATTCCTTTCACCAGTTGGTGTATTGCTCAGGTTCACACTTCCAGACTGCAGTAATGTACCAGAGACCCCATATTATGTATAATTCCCTTTTGTATGGTTTTCAAAAATTTTCTTTAGGCCTACTCTGATGTTTTCCAGTCTGACTGTTAGGGTAGTGATGGACTGGTTAAATGACTCAATACTATAGTAAGACAAGTTCTCCACCTCAATAGGAGACACCTTATGTTTTTTTGAATATGACAAATTCAATGCCTATTCTAATTTGGTTTTTAGTTCCTTTTTTCAGCTGCTTTAATTTTTGATGGACCAGATGTATTTTAAATAATGGAAATACCAGGACTCTCTAGTTCTTGTATTTTGTTTCCACATTTTGATCATTAGCTTTTGTATTGCATAGTCCACCTGATGCACAATTATTAAAGGGAGGTATCTACATGTCCCTGATAATATGTATTATGTGATCTCTCTTTTGAGGTGCTCTAGATAAGGAATTTAGGAACACCTATATGTAATCATTTAGAGAAAAAAATGTGTTTGCCCCATTAGACAATGCCACTATGTGTGAGGACATCCATTCAGATAGAATTCCCATGTCGCTATCTACCCTTAGATGGTAGAGGATATGCTCTCACATGGAAACCCAATTAAAGAGGCTAGAGGCACTGTTTTGCCTACTGCCTTTGTCTTTGTATTGCCTTTGAGAATGACCGTGTGTTCTAGACCAGAAATGTCCCATGACGTATGGCCACTCCTTTAAAGATTGCAGGCCACTTGCTTGCAGTCCCCTTGTTATACAATGAACTGTTTTTGTACTTAAATTGAAGGAAACAACAGTGTCACATTTCCTACGTCACTAGGTTCTGCGGGATCTTCCAGAGTCAAAGGAAGAATGATACCCTGCAGAACGGTGATAAAGATGAGTTCTAATTCTCATCAGTGTCAGCTACAGATGAGGGCTACATACCTTGGCCCTACAGTCCCAGCACCCAGACAGCGATCGCCAGCGTGCCATCAGTGATATCTCCAACGTATTGTACTTGCTTCATCAGAAGGCGTTGAACATCAGAAAAGAAGGAGGATCTGGTTTTGCCACAGAACCAGAATTTCAGTGCAAAGAGCGAAAGAGAAGGATTCTTGTTGTTTGAGGCTTCAGTTTTCCACCCACCTGTCATGTGCTGGTTAACCTCTGACAGTGTGCAGTCCCTTGAGCCCCTTGGCCTGAGTTTTGGCCACACAACCCCTTTTCCTTTGCTCCAACGGAAGTGCAGTGCACCGGAGGATTTGAGATTGGCAAAAGGCACTACATTATGGTGCCCATGAAAGAGCAGCCCGAGCATCCTCTGACACTGAATAGAGAGTGTTGGAGCCTGAAAGTGTTGCTGAGAGTGACAGTCTGTTGCTCTTCCCCGATTAATAGTACTTGGGTCTGCATGAGATGATCTGTGCCCTTGATCAATGAAGAGCACACTATCTGTAGTGCCTGCAGCACAGGAAATATTGGTGCACTGCATTGATACATTGAGACTTTCAAGTGAGCTGTGAGTGTTTGCCAGGAAGGCACTCCAACGGATACTGAGTAACATCATTTTCATGAAAGGCCTGAATGAAGAGGCCCATGCGGAAGAAAACAACAGAAACAGGATTTGATGGACAATAGAAGCCTGCCAGAAAAGGCTTCGACGGACTCTGGGTATTTCCCGTGCGATTGCATAGAATTAGTGTTTGGAGACTGATTCTTATTGTTTTATTGGCATTGTCAATAGTCACTGAAATACATAATGTTTGCAAAATAATTTTAGGATTTGCCTGTGTAATGGCAAAAGGGGGGTCTGAGGTTCTTTAATTTTGACTCCATCTTACATTTGTCATCAATTTGTGTTGCCTTTACACAGACTGCTCTATTCATGAAGTGTTTCTGCCCTTTGGAATGCAACGTGTAGAAAACCCCCCTCTGTCCTTGCTTTGAAAGCAATCTCAGACACTAGCTGGCCTAACTGCATACAGCAGACATGTTCTGCCATTACTGATTGACCTATAAGTGCTGTAATTGATTGACTTATGGGTTGGGCAGAAACACGACGTAAGGGGGACATTCTGGTTACATGATGTTTTTCTATTGGCTAATATTTTGCAGATCTTGTATGTCCATATTAGGTATTTTGTATGCTTGCAGAAGCTAGGACTGCCCCTTTCTTTTATGCTGAGTTTGTAAATCCTAAGCATATAAAAGACCTCTGTGTTCTGTAATCTTTAGACTACCTCATTCAGTTGCTACGGCTTCTGTGTGACGTGGCCTCCCTTATTAAGTTTAATAAAGATGTCTTTTCATATTTCAGCTTCTGTGCCAAGTTCTTTTGTATTAGTGAGACCCCTGAGAATGAAGATTTCAGTTCTTCCCCAGTTGGGCTCTCACTGCGCAGTTGTTGCAATATCCTAGGCGCCCCGGTGTGCTGGTGCATCTGTTCTAGCTCCCGAGTTTGCTGCATGAGATCCACCCTTTAACATTCGTGTTCGGCATCATCAGCCATCGCAATAGCGATAAAAACTCCCCTCAACACCGCCTTAAGCGCTGCCCATTTTGTGGAAAGTGAAGTGTAAGGATTGTCATTGTGTACTAGAAAATCGTCCAGCGCGTTCTGCACCTGTTTGACCACATCCGCGGGGTGAAGGAGAGTGTCATGCAAACGCCAGTGGCAGGTAGGTTGCTGCAGTGGGGGAAGTGTAGGGGTAGCCACACCCTGCCTCCGCATTTGTGACAATTCCCCGAATTCTGATGTTGTGCCTCTGGGAGAGATTTTCAAGATCTTCAAGATGCGCCTGGAGGTCTACCTGCTGCTCATGAATGCGAATAACCTCTTGCTGAAGCATGGAAAGTTCTGTGTCCCTAGCCTCGGGCTTCAAGGGCTGCATGCGTACCCCGATGGTATTTACGTCCCTGTAAATATCTTTTATCTCAGAGGTGAGGTCAGATATCACCGTCTGCACTATGGCACTGCAGCTGGCTCATGGAACTTCAAAAGTTGAAAGACTTCCAAAGGTGGGACGACATAGGGATATCCACGATCGGGGATGTGATTAGACAGGGTGAGCTGAAGACATTCGCAATGTTGCAGGCAGAGTTTGGATTACACCGTTCACAACAGTACAAACACTTGCAGCTAGTACATGCATGGAAAGCACAGAAGATATCGCTACAAGATATACCGGAATATTCACCCCTAGAAGGTAGACTCTTGCAGGAGCAAATAATACACCAGGCAGTGTCCCTCACCTACAAAACACTCACGAATAATATGTTAGGGGATTTGGCGAAACTCAGGAGTGTGTGGGAGGCGGAAGTGGGGCAATTTGAGGACTTAGACTGGGAGCTGATCCTGATGCACCCCCGAGAAGTGGCCATTAAGTCGCGGCTACGGCTGATTCAGTTGAATGTGCTGCACAGGACGTACTTCGATAGGAGACGTCTCCTTAAAATGGGGAGGATAACAGATGACACCTGCCTTCGATGCAGGGCCGGACAAGGGGACTTCTACCACACTATCTGGTCTTGTGCGGCGATTCAAGTGTATTGGTCCCAAATCTTCGCGGAATTAGGGGAGGTGCTGGGAGTGGAGCTGGCGCTGGACCCGAAACTGGCACTACTGGGAATGGTGACAGAAGTAGACCTGCCGCGCCCTCATATTATCTTCCTGGTGTTGGCTTTGGTTGTAGCGAAAAGGGATATTGCAAAATACTGGGGGGTGGCGGAGAGGCCGGCAGTAGAGGAATGGAGGAGGGGGTTAGACCTCTATATGGCTGCAGAACGAGTGACGTACAAAGCGAGAGGCTGTCCCAAAAAATTCCGAAAGGTGTGGGGTAAATGGAGGCAATACCATGGCCTAGAAGCCGGGCACTTTGGAGGTAACTCATAGACGAACAGAGTACAGAGGAGGGAGTGGGAGATAGCCTGATGTAGATCGAGGCACGGTAACAGACCAAACCTACTGAAAACTTGGAGTCACCGTACATGTGTGGCGATCTACCGTAGCATGGGGAGAGAGAGACAAGCATCAGTAGAGTAGGCACACATGGCACTGATGGACTAGTGACGCTTAGTTTGCTAGACATGTGATCGGACTATTAACAAGTTGAGGGGAGAATCCAACCAGTTTTGTTGATAGGGGGGGATGGGATGGGGGGGAGTTGTGGGAGAAAAAATAAAACTAAAGCAGGGCTGGGGAATGACGTGACGTGCTCGCAAGTCACAGACTGAATGCAACTGACTTAATGAAAAGTATGTCGCCGCCCGGCCTCCGGGTTGAGGGCGTGAAGGCTGTGGATATAGCAACTTGATGTAAGTTTTCTCATGCTGAATATGAACCTGGTGTGACTGTATTCTTTTATACCTGCACAAAAATAAAGTTTAAAAAAAAAATATATCACCGTCTGCAGGTCTTCTCGAAGCGTCGTGAAGAGGGAGTCAAGGAAGGCGGCCGTCACCGGCTCATCTCTGGTGGTCCCAGCCGGGAAAGTCAACGCGGCTTCCTGGGGCGAGTGATCCGTCTTTGGGGGGCTCGGTTGTGCGTGGGAGAAGTGGTCTTTCACAGTGCGATCAGGTTTAGGGTCTTTCTGATTCTTGACTCTCCGGGCTCGGGTGGAGGTCATATCCTAGTCCGCACCCCGGAGCCGAGCAGGGCAGACTCACCCCAGCCGTACTTTAGAGCCAGTCCGCGTGGATTGGGCAGGTAAGCAGTGGGCTAGGCAATCAAGACTCCAGGCCCCAGCATTCAGATACCCCTGTTGTGACCAGCACCAGGGCGCCACAACAGGGTTATCGTGATGTCAGCCACACACCGCTACGCAGGCATGAAGCGTTTCAGATCTTGGGCCCACTTGTCGTCTGCCTCCGCTCTTGGGGTCCCCCCAGGTCAACAGCAGTCCACTCCTGACGGTCCCAGCAGCCACCGCCGTCTTTCACTGCTCACCCGGGCAGGGGCCGCAGGCTAGCCAGTCCCACACAATCACAGGCCACGGATCGGCCCCACGCCGCTTCTTGCGCTCTGGGTTGATGGTCCGCAGGGGTCTCGTGGGAGGGCAGGTCAGTTCTGCCAGTCAGGGACACCGCGCCTCTAGAAGCCAGACATCAGGGCGCGTAGTGTGTCACGGGCCTCCGCGGGGCCCTGCTGGGTGCGTGAGCCCGCCCCGCGTAGCTGCTCCTGCCACGAGCCGGACACTGGGCTCCCAGCCGAATCACCTCTTCCGCCAGCGGCATCCGCGGCACCGCTGCAAGTTCAGCACTGGAGATAAGGGCCATACAGCAGGCTCCGTCAATGGCAGGTACCAGGGCTCTGCCGACACCCAGACGGGACCCCACCAACCGGGACCAGGCGGCCGGGCCAGGGAAGGAGCTGTTGATGCTATGTGACGCGGCCGCCATCAGGGAGTAGGCCGCGGTAATGCTGAAAGTGGCACCGGGGCGGCACTTGGGATTCGGGCTCGCCAGCCCCGGCATTGGAAATAAGGGCCTGACGGCAGACAGCCTCAATCCTCAGGCAGCGGGTCCCGGCGGACGGTCCCCCGGCGGCCGCTTGGATCGGGGAGGCAGGCGCCGAGGCATCTGGAGCATTGGAGCTAGCTCTGAAGTAGATCTCAGCAACGGCTCGTAGGACAGCCAAACATCATTTTACTGTGTGCCCCCGATTTTGCAATGTAGGCAAGAATCGTCCCCCCCTCCAACAAGGCACTGGAAGTCTACAGGCCGGTGCTGGAAAACGGCGGTCAGCGTAGAGGCAGCGAAGTACATCTTACTTCGCCGCCATCTTGCCCTCGCCTCCAGATCTTTGTACTTTTACTGTATTTATACTCCTTATAATATTATTTATACCATTTCAATTGTAATTGTATATCATCAATATTTTGTATCTCTTTTTCTTGTATCACTGCAACATTTCATGGTTACTTGTACAAAGCAATGTTATTATCTTATTGAATTTCTTATATAAACCTCTACTTGAAACGTAACAAATTGGCCATATTATTCAGCTCTAGGCAGTCTGGATGCAATATTGATTACATACGAAATCCCTGATTTGGCAGCTCAAGCTAAATTAGCCATATGGCCATCTTAACCTCCTGACACATCATTGTAATGTGGAACTCAGGTTTAGCATTTGGGGCAGTTATCTCCTAGAAGTGGAGCAGATCGTTTTCCCTTTCCATTGAGCGACATCTGAGACTCACTCCTCAGGAGAGGCAGAGGCATTGTAGGAAAGAGACACACCCTAGTATGTGTCAGGGAGAGTTGGCATTGCACTCTCGAAAAATTGACCATAATTAAACGAGTAAAAAGCTAGAATATGTTTGTGCTTTTCCCGTCTCTAATACCAATGTGATATTGAATTGCGTCAGAGACAAAGTTGGGGGTTACATTTACTTAGGACATAAACCCATGCAAGTTACTTCCCTTTCCAGGAGAACTGATTGATGTCTTTGGCCACAGGATTCCATCAGTGAACTACAGCTTTACTTAACTTTTTGTAATAGGAGGAGGGCACTGGAGGGCAATACCTTCACTTAATCTCTGGCCTCAGCCTCCACCAGTTTTTATTACGAATCAGTTACATTTGGCATCAAGTGTTCAGATTAGTACTTTTCATGTACTACAAGTCTACTGCAGTGAACGATGAGATAGATGTGGGTGTGCTAGAGTGCTTCTGATCAACACAAGCAGTACCTTTCAATATTGCTAAAGAATTATCAGGCAGTCCTGGGGACATCATAAGGATTTTGGGGGCCTCCTGTTCGGAACAGCTTTGAATTTGTGATCCAATTTCAGATTTTCATCCCATTTTTGGTCAGGTCACTAACAGTGCACAGGTACACAACCAAATTCTAAATGTTTTTACATCTAATAATCAGGGTTAGTGATGTGTGTTTTTAATATTGTATCATAGCAGCAGCTCACTTATATTAGTGCAAATAATCTCTGTGACACCCTCCCACTTCTCATGTGTGAGGTTCTGTTTTTTTTCTAAAATTACCTTTTTTTATGAATGTTGCCTGAAAAATAAACACTGTGGTCCTCATTTAGGAGGTCCCTTGCACCATCGGAACGTCACTTTTTGTGACGTTCCGTGGCGCAGAAGCCTGCGTGATATTTATCAGGCAGCACTAATCCACGTTTTTTGGCTTAATGCTGCCTGATAAATATCAGTCCCTTTAACTCAGTGTTCTGCGTTAAAGGGGCATGTAATGGGTGTTGCTGGGGGCGTTCCCAGCAACATCCATGGCCTTTTGACACTGCCCCAGATTTACGAGAAATCGTAAATCTGAGGTAGTGCCAAAAGCTTACGACTCCCCAGGGGAGGCGTAAGGGAGGCGCAACGGGGAGAACTATCTTTATTTCTCCTATTTTTTACTTTTTCTATGTGTGCTGCATCCACATAGAAAGAGGAAAAGCCTCTTGTGATTATTTTTGTACAGAGAGGTTTCCCTTCCTGTACAAAAATAATCATCCCCGCAACGCAGGCACCCTTGCACCATGGTGCAAAAGTGCCTGCGTTGGCGCAGGCAGCCCATTGTGCGCCAGCGCAGGGAAAAAGGACAGGAATCCGCCGTATCTTATAGATATGGCGCATTCCTGCCCTTTTCTTTTCCCATAGGGAAGCACAGCAGGAAGGCCTGCTGCGCTTCCCTACGGCAAAACTTCATAAATGAGGCCCAAAATGTTTGTAGTAGACTCTCACACATTAGCCACATTATAATAAATTAAAGGAAAACTGTATTTAAAACAATCTGTTTAAGAATTATTCAAGGTCAACAGTGCAAGACTCTCAGCAGGACAGAGCTGACTCTATCAATGGGCCCCCTGAAAGGCTGGAGCCCACTTTGCCCATGCCTTAAAACATCTCTGGAGTCCCCAAAAAAATAATCGTATGTTTAAGTGATAACAGTGTAAAGATCTTTGCAAATAATTGAGTCATTCTGGGTTACTTTTTAAATGAAATGAACAGATTTTACAATACTCACTAATATTTCGTAAAGGCACGTCGGATAGGTCAGGCACAAGTGGAGATGCTCCGGATTCCTGTCCATCTACTTTTCCTGAAAGGGTGAATAGGAGGATGGTTAGGAAAGGGTGGGTCGTCCTACACATAACACAACATCGTTCTCACCCACGGCCAGTGACGTAGGAAGGATGCCATGGGATCTGGTACAAGCAAGAAAAATGCCCCTCCACTCCTTATCCCTGGATGGGTAGTAAAACTCTGTGGTAATCAGGATTTAGTAGGCTCCTCAGGCTGTGGATCCCCTGTGCCTGCTGCACCATTCATACCTATGCCTTTGTTCAAGGACACATTTACCGTAATTATTTGATTTTATCCTTTAGATAAAATTCCAACCCTGTTCCAGAAGTATTTCCTGTTCTGTAAGACTGAAAATCATGAAGTTAGGGAGCTGGTAAATGTCGCTTTTTTAAAGTTATTTTTTTAGCTATCACATGTAATTCATAATTTGCCATTGCACCATTAAAAGATCTGAACATAGTTTTTTTTTTCTTTACGAGGAGAGCTTTGAATATGAATGTACTGTATGTAGGAGCTCGACCCTTGGCTGCATGGACAGGTGTATTCCCAGTGGTAAACGCCTCGACATTTGTACTGCTGACGGACCTGGGTGGCCGGGGGCTACATAGGCCTGTGTTATCATGACAATATACAGATTTGTGGACTACAGAGCTCTATGATACAGGATGAAGGATTAACATTTTAGGAAATTACTGTATTGACGAGCAATCATGCAGAACCTACCTGTCAGGCTTAGAATACAAGAATCAGAGGTTTAATATTTCATAAATCTTAAACAGTCTGACAAATTGATATAAAAAAGAATTGCATGCAAAAAGATTTACTTTGCGTGAAGAAGAGAGAGGCTCCTGAAAAACAAAGAATAGCGGTAGGGTGGGCGCCTGTCTTCATTCTACGTTTATGCTTGAAAGTAATGCAATCACCTTTGAACTTCAATTGTGATGTCAATGCACCTGAAATGTTTACTCATTTAGCATAATTGATGAAAAATGATTTTATAAGATTGTGCCAGTAGGAGAGCATCAACATCGTGGGGTGGTTAGGATTAAAATACCTGAATCATCCCCGCAACTATGGCATTTTCTTTTGTTTTTTATGTCTTTGCTAACAGTAGGATCGTGGAAAGTAAACATCTTCGAAAATTATAATTGCATTTGGTGAGAGGTTTCCGTTCCTTAATTTTCAAAGCATCTGTTGCAGTCAGCAAAGATGTCAACATGTCTTGTGTTGTGGTATTGCTATTTTTATTTTGGGGCTGGCATTTTCGTGATCATTTAGAGATTGCAAACCTTAGATAGTGTGCATAGCCAGTGCCTCCTGTCTTCTACTATATAGTGTGACATTACAGGTTCATTCATTATTATGTGTATATATTCCACCACTTTAATTTTCAAGTTTTCTATAAATATACTTGTCTTTATGCAAATGTAATTGCAATGCTGTGTCTACTCTCACTGGACATTCACATCTTCATTGCAGCTGTGATATTGGACTTGCACTGCACCAATCCTAATCTCACACCACCTCCCATGAGTTAGGCCTTTACTAGTAGTACATGGTAAGTCGAGGTCATGGATTCTTAGTGAAGCCAACTTTCCATCGGCAACACTACAGTTTAAGGGAGGTAGCACACAGCGTAAATGCCCTCGTGGATAAGGCTGAGAAGGAGTCAGTGATGAAAATGGCGCAAAACCCTAAAGAGGGAAATAGAGCCCAAAATTGTAGCCAGTGGGAAATAGATTTGTGAGAGAAGAGAATCAAAGGGAAAGATGATAGTGTAACTCAGTGTAAACACTTAAGGCAACAATAATAATACAAACAAATTACATTTGAATACTAAACTGAAAAAACTGTTGGGAAAAAGAACCAACAAAAACTATTTTTCTTAAAGAAGTACAAAATATATTTTAATAATAATCATTTCAGTAATAAGAAGACACAGTCATACTATTCCAATCATATCTGCAGTCATACATCTCACACAATCTGAACTCAATTAAAAAACAGCAAATTGATGATAAAAATACTCATAAACATTGACGTCTAGTTTTCATGTCCAGAGACGAACAGTGTGGCACAATTGCATTTGATGATAGTGTAATACAGGGATAGAAGGTAAGGGAGATGCACTAAGCAAGACAGAAAAAACATTAAGAGCTACTGATGAATGACGAGCAAACTGAAGAACGTGTGAGGTGGAAAGGGAAACAGTAAATGTATGTTTGTGAGTTGTCTGTAGGTGAAACATAAAAAACAACTATCAGTCCCTACATTCACAGTGCTTTTAGATGGCAAAGCAAGGACTTGTTAAAGATGTCACATGTTACAGGGGCTGCTAATTGCTAGGTGTATCTTATGTTGCATTCAAATATGGGTTTTGTTCTCTTTCTGCTGGTAGATCACATATAATGATAGATACTCTTCTCTTGTGCCTCGCTGGCCTAAGATCATCATGAAAGCAGGTGTAAAGACTACCAGCTACCAGGTGGTACCTATTATGTGATTGCATCACTTACCCTCCGAGGGAGCATGTGGTGAAGGGGGACATCGAGGTGCAGAGACGTCTCCCAGTAATAATCAGTGACTGAGATTAAATCAAGCATTCCACAATCACTTCTTTGTATACTTCAGTGTGATGCCCTCAGTGGGAAAGGTATGCATATATGTGGATCCTGTGCACACTGTGCCACTGGAACCAAGCTACATCCGGCTGTTGAGCTTTAATAGGGACAAAACTGGTCTTGAGTTGCTTGTGCCCCAGTTCAGGGAGGACCATGCCTGGTAGTTCTGTCCTGGACTGTTTCTATTGGATCTGGGTCAAAAATGATTTGCATATGGTTGGGTTCAAACTGAGGTGGCATGGTGTTCACTGGGATGCAGACCAAAGTAAATACCAGCAGCTATGATTAATTCCAGCACTCCATCACTTTTTTGTATACATTTTTTGTATCCTTCCTAAGGGGGACTATCGTTCCTAAGGGGGACACAAAGCACCTGCCTCACATTTATGTATGTAATGCCAGATTGGAGCTGCATGGAGGGCCAGTACACGTATTGACATCATGAGCATTATAGATCCATCCCAAATGTACCTTATGTGGTAAAATAGCAGCAGCCGAAGCTCCTCATCGCTCTTACCTGGTCCCATGTTAAAAAAGATAACATTCAGGCAGTGCTGTGTTTTTCAGCTGACATTTACCAAGCTGGGACTTGTAGATACCCTTTCCCGATAACGGTCTGGATCTACAAGTTTAAGCATCTTTGGCTTTGTTGGGTGTAAAAGGAGGACTGACTGGAAGTTGGGCCCGACTTGTGTTTCATTTAAATTGTTCTTTTATGTTTGTATGATGTTCATGTCGGTCTTCGAGTCATTATACTACAGTCACTTATCAGAAGAAGCGTGTCTTTATTTAACCCTAATGATTGCAGAAGACCCAGGTTCCTTGTGCATCGAAAAGAATAGCCACAAATCAGTAGACCTTTAAGAGACTCTCACATGATAACACGAGGGGCTGATTATCACAGGATCCTTCTAACTGTAGGCATCGTGTTTAAGAACCGAACCCTAGCTGCCGCTGGACTCAGGAACAATTAACATTTTCAAGCCTGTTGTCAGGAAGTAGACAACGATGAGCTCTCAAGATCCAAGCTGGATCAATGAAAGTGATAAGAATGTCTCCTTTCAGCTGATCACACCGCAGAAAAGATAGTTCTGACTGGAGAAGAGTGGATCTTTTTATCTGAGAGCACTGGAGTGCTTAATGGCACACCCCGGTAGGTAATGCTGGAGCTAAACAGGGGGAGTCTCAGGAGAGGAAATACAAATCTGTAGCAACTACTTACTTAGTGCATCCCAATAACGAATTTGTCTCTTTAATAAAGAGTGCTGTTTTTACCAATTTTCAATGGTACTCAATTTACCAAACATAAATGGAAGAAAGGATGAGCCAATCTTAGCCGTGCACGTGCAACCAACCTGCAGGATGTACCACATACTCTGCTGTAGGTGAGCAACTACTGATACAATTCCTCAACAGTTAAATAACAGGGGAGTTTAAAAAAAGTAGAAAGCAATTACAATTTTTATAACCTGTAAGAATTCCTGCATATTTAAGGAGAAAGATGAAGGAAAGGATTTTGTGCCTTTTGTACATAGATTCGAAAAGCATTCATCCTTTTATGCGACTCATGAAGATAAAAGAAGTAACAGTTTGTACAGCATCAACACTCTAAGGGCCCGATTATAAGTAAAGGTGCTATTTATAGCACCTAATGATACCCCGGGTACATTATTTATCAGGTATGATAAATTGCACCTATTATGAGTGCAGATTTTAGTATTTAATGCACCAAAATCCACTCACATTTTCCTGTTAAATTTGGGCAGCTTTAACCTGCCTATATTTAATGAAGGTTGAGCTATTTAACACATCTAATAATTATTGGATTTGTTAAATACCTCCCAACCGTGCACAAACAGGGTTTACATACTGGTTGGACTACAGCAACCTACTTGTAATCAGGTCTAAATGCTTGGTGAATTGGTGGCACATAGACCAGAAATTACCATAACATATTCCACCACACCTGACTGTTCCCCTTACTGGTGTGCGAACGGTTCATATTTCTCTAAAAATCCTACATGGCAGGAATAACAATATTTTCCTATAAACTCTGAAACATCAAATGGCTTGAGGGGGGAGGCTGCAACTTATGTTAGGTGCATGTAATAAAAGGAGTACACCTTTCATCTAATAAAATGTATACGCAACAGAGCAGCAGAGTTGACTAAATTATGCAACAAGAGAAGGCAAATTGCGCTGCACATTTTGTGATCGCAATGTTTTGTCAGTTTTACAGGTTACAACTATCTAGCTTCACATCATACTATCAGTTTTACCCACAAATACAGCAATAAGCAACATAAAGGTGAAAAGTTAACATTTGCGAAGGACATTCCATTGAGTGCCGACACGTGTCACTGTTTTTTAAATATTTTTAATGGGTTTGAGCAAGGAAGTAGTTCTTTTGGTTGAAATCTGCAGATTCTGCAGCAGATGGTGGATTATGTGGCAAATGAAGAAAATCCACACTTACGTGAAAAACACAGTTGCTGTAAAATTGCATAATTCCAGTGGCCCTGACTATAAGCACTTCCTAACATACTTTGGGTTTTTTCCTCTGGAAAAAAAAATCACCATAAGGTCAGGGATAACCTGAAGCTTATTTAAATTGCTGATCAGAAAATGAGGAGATTTAAGGTCTAATTCCTGTGTTGCCTTATAAAGCAGGGCCAAGGTTAGCCTCTTCTTAAGTGGGCGGAGCTGCAGTGCGGCTGTCTAATATGATCCGAAGAATAGTACATTCTTGCATATTATCCCTCGGATACCAAATATTACACATCTCATGCTTCCCTGTATTAAAAAGTGTGAGTCTCGTCCCCCTTATCTGGCAACATATTGAGCCTTCAGGAACAGGCCCAGCTCCATTAAGCATGTATCTTTAAACAAACCGAGCAATTGTCTGAGCGCTTAGTGTTGTGATTAAATATGTCCTCGTGCACGTTTTATCCTGCATCTGTCTCTGCTACAATATTTTGAAACTTTTTTTTAAATGAGAAAAAGAAAAGTATCAAACCACTTATCTTCTTCCTGAAAGTCTGAACTCTTTGCCTGTGTAGTCACAAAATAACAGTTCCCTCTTTCCCTCTAACACAGAAGGACTGCTCTGCCTGTAACGTTAAATAATGACAGCACACGGCTGAAGGCTTAGTTTTTGAGATTGTTTGACCTTTTCTTTTGGGGCTTCGTTGGAAACTTGTTTTTTTGTTGCAGTTTTTAGCATCAGCTAAAAACAATGCCAATTACTGCTGTCTGCATGAAGATAGACTTCGGGGTGCTACTTGTATTTATACTTGCTCTCTTGAAGTGAGAGGCATCAGTGTTCAACAAAATGTGCTAACACAAACACCCAGCACATTCCACTAGGCCACCAGTCCAAGAAAGCGTGTTGTTGAGTTGCCTGGAATAATAAATAGCCTAAGAGAGCTCCAGGCATGGTGACACAACACCACTGGGGCAGGCGCAAACAGGGAAAGTGCGCCCTATTACGGAGAATGTGCCGCCCCCAGGGCAGCCGTGAACTTTTGCTGCCCTACTTGCAGCGCATTCAAGTGAAGCAGTTGGTTCAAAACCACTCCATGTTTCAAAGTGCGCACGGCATGGCTCCTGCACTTTGAAGAGGGGAGAGAGATCTCTTGGCAGGAGGGTGCTGTGAGTGACTGCACCACCCACCTGCAGGAGGATATCTGTGGGGATCAATGGAACTCCCTTCCATCCCACCCCTCCATAGTGCTGCCTTTGGGAGGCACACTAAAGGCATTTCTGCCTCAGCGTCCACTTCGGTAATACGGCACGGGTGCAGAGGCAAAGTGATTCCCTCATCTGCATGGGGCCAACCCCCAAGCAAATGTGGAAACTCCCTCTTATTATAGCGCTGACACTACATGTGTGCAAACACAAGCAGTATTACAGAAAGGCATGCACAAGCGTCTGTGGCCCCCTCTGCAATACCATTGTGCCCTGCGGCACTCAAAGTGGGCACACACCCATTACGCCCCCGGGGCACATTGAATAATACGACCCCTGGTGGCCATGTCGCAATGGACATCAGACTTTTTTTTAAAACAAAGTTTGTGCGATCGCAGTGCAGAAAAATTTACAGAGTGACCCAATAACAGCAGCTACTGGGCGGGTCAAATGAAAGAAAGAATAAAAAAAACATTTGGCAGTAGCAAGAAGAGCAGCAGGGACAATATGATGGATCCTGCTGCACACTCATAGTTGTAAGAGCTCCTGTCTGCGAACGGAAAAGCAGCTAAATTTAAATGGAATCATGCTACAAATAATTTTTTTTAAAGAAGGCAAGTAAATTAAAAAAGATTTTAAAGTGTTTAAAAGGATGTATGACGCTACGACACGGGCTATTACCACGCGTACCGTTACAACGCGTGTTTTACAACGCAAGTCGTTACCACGACTTGCGCTGTAGGGTGCAGACTTAGGAATAATTTAATTTACTATTATAACACCAGTCCCCGTGGATAGTAGGGAAGGTGTTGGAATAGTAAATTAACTATTCCTTGTCCTTGAGCGCCCTCCAGCGCAAGTCGTGGTTACGACTTGCGTTGTAAGAGACGCGTAGTAATGGTAGCGCGGGGTAACATCCGCGTCGAAAAGGATGTTCCCCGTTTAAAAAGAAGGAATTCAAGGCCATGTGTATGTGTGGACTATTTATTTGTAGTCTACATGCACAAAATGGATGCCAGATGATGGACAACCCTATCAGCCAATGCCAAAAGCAAGTCCAACAGCAGTAGCCAATTCCTAAAAAGGGGCTGTCCAAAATCCCCTTTCAGTATATGTATGCATTATGCATGTATGTATCTGTGATGGCATAAAGCTCTGGCCAGACAGTCAAAGCTTTCTATAGGCCAGTGGGGAGCACCGGACACACCGACATCTACTGTGTGGGGTAAAGACATGGATTGGTGTATGTTAACTGAGCGAACAGTGTACGAATCAAGAGGGTGTCCTAACAAGAGGTCGCAGATCTGGGACAATTGGAACAGGTATAGGGAAGACACATGTGAGCCCCCACAGAATAGATGAAGACAAGACTCAAGGTAGTCTCGCTGTAATTTAGGACTTGCTAGTATTGTCATAACATTGAAAAGACTCACGGATTGTCGTATGTTTTTGCACCAGTGATCCAATTTTAGTCACTAATGTTTGTACAAGTGCGTACATTGTATAAGCTTGTCATTAATAAAAAGAATTAAAAAAGAATAAAACAAGCATTTACAATGCAACGGTTTCGCCTTTGTAAAAGTTAGAGCTATTGGCATTCTAGTTCGTTGGTCTGCAAGGAGTTTTCATCATGCCCTCTGAGGCAATCATGGACCAGAAACAATGTTTACTGCATGTGTGAGTGAAAGCAAGTGAATGTCAGAATGCATATGTCTGAATCTGTGGCAATGTGTTGAAAGTGGTGCGTGCATGTGTGAGGGTAAGTGTGTGAAAGAGAGAGATAGTGTGCAAAAGGCCTTGAAGGGCTGGTGTCAATATGCAACAAATGTCAGCAACTCATTCTCCTGCTCATCTATGCAATCATAATCCAAAATGTACGTGTGTGTCTGTGCGCATTTGTGGAAGAATGCACAAGTGTATTAGAGTTTGAATGTGTGAATAATGCGTACACCACTGTAGCTAGGTGGTCTGGCATATTCGGCCTCCCATTAACATACTCACTGAAGCAAACATAAACTAAACCAAATCTTGTGTGTGAGCTGTGGGGTCTGTTTCCTTTGCGAAAATAAGAGGTGTGAACCAAATTACCACATGGGAGTCAACCACGAGCTCCCAAAGTGTCATTGCCTGCAGAGGAATGAAATCAAATCGTGATGCCTATTACCCCTGTCCCTAATCTTAAGGTTCCCAGGTCCACTCCATAAGCAATCCATTGTGTCCTTGTTATCGCGTTTCCTTAACCCCATTGAGATGGACCGAGCAAACCCAATTACACAGATAATGCCTGCGGTAATGTCAGCTCTGGGGTGGTGTCGAGGGGACTGCAGGGCCAGAAACAAGGCCAGCTCTGCTGCCCCTGGGCCGAGGCACACCTCATCCCTGCTCCCGCGTCACTTTCTCTGCCACATACACGCACACACAAACAGGGCCACAGAAGCAAGGCGCTCAAACAGCACAACACCAGCATGAACACCCAACATTCACGCAAACACGCACACTCAAAGTACACGCACTCAAAAGGACGTGCGAGCCCAAAACACAATTACAGGAATACTTCACCGAAGCACACACATACAGCAATCAAACCATGCACGCCTATAACAATACAAACTCCTGTCAAGGATGGAGTCAATGATGTGGAACAGACACACTGGCACAAACACAAGCACACCCACACATAAACAGAGGAGCACACACACAAGCAGACACAGGGACACACACAAGCACACACGGATACACATACAAGCACATACACAAACACAGAGGAGCACACACACAAGCAGACACAGGGACACACAAGCACACACGGATACACATACACAAACACAGAGGAGCACACACACAAGCAGACACAGGGACACACAAGCACACACGGATACACATACAAGCACATACACAAACACAGAGGAGCACACACACAAGCAGACACAGGGACACACAAGCACACACGGATACACATACAAGCACATACACAAACACAGAGGAGCACACACACAAGCAGACACAGGGACACAAAAGCACACACGGATACACATACAAGCACATACACAAACACAGGCATACACAAGCGTACGTACAGACTCATACACACAGGCGCACACACACACAGGCAAAGTGGCAGTCTGCAGAGGTAAAGAGCATCAGGGCAGTGAGACGGGTGGGGTGAAGTCGGGTTGTTGGAATTCAACAGACAACGGGATAGGCAATATTTAAATTTTAAAAACACTTAACTTGAGCTCCCCGTATCACCATTAAATTGAAAGGTAAAAAACTTGGTTTCTTGTCCCACGCAGGAAAATTAGTTTCTAAACTGTGCGAGTTGTTTTACAAACACCTTAAGTCTCAGACCGTGCGTACTCAAAGCTTTTCCCGGGTGCTGACAGGTTTGCTTTTGCTGCTATTCAAGGAATAGAATGCAGTTTAAAAAAGCAATTTTAGCTGCGTTATTTCCCTGAAAGCTTTCTTCACAGACTCTGATTCAACTTGCCACATACAGCCAACTTTTAGTTGCTTTCAATAGACATCTTATCTACCATATAACGAGATTGTGGTGAGCGTAGAGCCAACCATCTGTGCACCGTTGGTTGTCGGCTGCCATGTTAAAACATGAAGCTCATTTGGCTCTTTGTTGAAAAACAATATAATAACAGCAGCAGTGAGAAGAGTAGATTAGGGGCAGTTTGTTGCTGGTGATCTAATACCGAGATGGCACAGATGGTCTATCAGTCTGTGGGCAAGCACCCTATGTTCTGAGAAGAGTGAGCTGGTAAACAGTGTGCTGAATATGTTCATTACGACTTTATTTATATAGCGCACTTCCACCACAAAAAGGGTCCTTGCCTCTAGCTGACGAGCTAATGGTTAAGAGCAAGCGTGTTAATGTCGATAGGTGTGTGCGCTGCTGGTGATAGGTGTGTGCGCTGCTGGTGATAGGTGTGTGCGCTGCTGGTGATAGGTGTGTGCGCTGCTGGTGATAGGTGTGTGCGCTGCTGGTGATAGGAGTGTGCGCTGCTGGTGATAGGAGTGTGCGCTGCTGCGGATATCTGGCAAAGCAGTTTGTGCACCAGTGATCGGCAGTGAACCTGCTAGTGATCCCTGGTCTATGTGCTGATGCACGTTCATGGCACGTGCTGGCAGATGGATGACTGGGTATACTGTCGTAAGAATATAAATACCGGTGGGAAGCATGGAAGGCCTCAATGTGCCGCCCCTGTTTTGGCACTGTAACCTGAAATGCCGTGGCGCAGACAGTTTGAGAGACTCTGGGCAGAGACACCGAAACGGCTGCAACACTCTCCTTTCTCAATAGGACATGGTCGGGTACTCACAGCGTGCAGCGATCTCTGTGCTCGTTAGCCACAGTCTCGATGCCGCCAGCTCGGGCCACTGCAAGATAGCAGCTCTGGAAGCCCACGTCGATGCCCACCACGGACATGGTGCACGCAGTTCAAGTGCCGCTCTGTCTGTACTCGTGGGTGGCACTGAGCGCAGAACCCGGGCTGCCTCACAGAGAATGGAGGCTATCTCAGGCTCCGCCGGGTACATGAGATTTCCATCACGTGTGTGTTTTTTTTTTTTTAGGGAGAAAAGGTGTAAAACGCAGCAGAATCGAGTCTGTTTCTGCTCTTTTCTGATTCCTTCTCCCTGGTTCCACCTCCAGCTGCGGGTGACAGCAGAGCCCCGCACCTGTCACCACCCGCAGCCAGGTGCCTGTGAGCGGCCGGACGCCCGGGTTCAGCGCCCACCTGCTCGCGCTTCCCCCTCCAGGCGCTGCTGCCCGGGGCGTATTGAGTGACAGCTCGGGGTCGCTTTCCCTGCTCTTCTTTTATCGGAGAGTTACATTCAAGAGCTCGCCCTTACACCCCTTCGCACACACTTCTCAGAGAGAAAAGTGTTGTGGTGACAAGTTCCTTTCAGGAGTTTTGGCCGCACGTTCAACAATATGCGTTCAAAAGCGGCGCTTTCTCCTAAAATGCCAGATTCCCCGCACCTGGATTTATCTTTGCGAACAGGCAGAGGTGCTCGCAAACAGCGTGCACCAACCTTCTCGAGTATTCGTCTCTAAGTAATAAGGAAAGACCGGCAGCCGAGAGCAAAATCTCGTCCCTCTCACAGTGTGTGGGCGGAGGGAAGGAGCGCGAGCCGCTCGCGAGATCTTTGACGTCACAATCTACATCCGCCTGAAGCTAGGATCCTCCAACGGTATATGCCTTCACATCGTTGACAGCGCAAAATCGGTGTCAGGTCGCTTTGGTATCCATACTGGAGTCATGCAAAATCTGCAGGTCGCTGTGCCTTCTGATCCGCACGCCCACCCATGTGAAGGACAGGCAAGGATAACTAACAAGTCAGGTCCCGGGTCGGCAGCCAATCACAGCGCGGCCCGGGAATGACGTCACGGGGGTGTCCCGGGCCGGCAGCCAATCGCAGCGCGGCCCGGGACAAAGGGGCGGGGCTTAAAAAAAGCACCAGAAACGCCCCCGAATCGCGTTTTCGTGAGAAAGCGCGATTGACAGCCTCTGCCTCCCAATGGCTAGCCTCCATTTATGGAGCTAGCCAATTGGAAACAGAGGCTGTCCTAACCTCACTACTAAAAACAACAGATTTCGACTGGGAGTGGCTTCGCCACTTCCAAAAGTCGAAACCTAAAAAAGCTTTCTATAGGCCAATCTTTAAAAAGGGAGATAGTGCACAGAGAGATAAAGGGTAAAATAGCCCCGAAGGCTTAGAGTGCACCAAAGAGAGTGAGAATGTGAGGATGAAAGAGCAGTAGAATATGAACATTACTGCAAAGCATGAGGGTGAAAGAAATTCACAGAAACATAACCAGTAACATAGATCCACAGAGGTAAGGAAAGCCCTCTCTGTGCACATTTGTCAGCCATTTGATGAGTAGCCATAGTTTTTCAACTCAGTGGCTCTGCAGATTGATTGAGTGAGATGTTCATTTTAACTCATTGTGAATACAATAAGCAGCTCCTTGTGCCACCTCCCTCTTGCTACAGTTGAGCAGGTCGCCCAACGCTGCCACTTTATGCCACTCGCTTCCCCCTTCCAGCATGCCGTCACCTGCCATTCCCACCCCCTCATTGCTGAACTTCTGTTTTAGCCTGTTGCCTGCATACATTTTGTTTTTTAGTTAGCTCGCATTACTGTTGTTCTATTCCTGTGAGTTTAACCCTTTGTTTCCTGTGTAGTTTATCATGCATACTGATCATTACTGTTGTTTTGCCTTTTGTCTTGCTGTTTTTCCTTTGACTGCCATGCCGCCCATGTTCCCACCTCTCCTAACCTCCTGCTTCCCACCACTTAGCGCCCCCCTCTCTGCCCAGGACTTACCTAATGGAGGCCCAAGGCTGGCTGCGCAGTGGACACACACATTGGGCATGCTACTGGCGTGCCAAAGGCAGGCCAATCTGCACTCAGGAACCCTGGCCCTCCTGCCATCACCGATACACCACTGCAGAGCTCCTAGCGCTCAACCCCAGATGCACCAACAGCAACAGCTACATTGCATCTCCTGGATTTACCTGCAACTCCAGACCTTCTGCCCACACAGAAACCTTCGCCATACCCACCTCGCTGACCATGTACACCCTGGAACTGCTTTACTGCATCCTGCTCAATGCCCAATCCCTCTGCAAACACTCCACCAAAATCTAGGACACCATCAACAACCTCCCTCCTGACCTGGTCTTCATCCCAGAGACCTTGCTCAACTCCTCCTCCACCCCGACAGTGCCACAGCAATGCACAATGGCCACAAGATGATACAAAGGGACCCCACAAACAAACATGGAGGAAACATGCCCATTGTCCACAAAGAGACACTCTGTTGCACCACCTCTCATGGAACACCTCAACTTACAGCTCCAAACCTACGTCAGAACGACCATCACTTGCACCCTTGCCTACAGACCCCCAGGACCAAGCCCCAGCTTCTGCGACGCCATCCCTGAATGAATCACCCCCCTAGCATTCAACTCCAAACACTTCATCTTCCTCCTCGATGACCCCAGAGACTGCAATTCCTACAACCTATTGGAAAGCATGAATAACATCGGCCTCATCCAGCTAGTCACTGACCCCACACACTGTGCACGACACAAGCTGGACCCGATTTTCATAGAGTCAAGTACGATCATGTCACTGAACTCACCTGGACCGACCATGTCATCGTCCACTTCACCATCGCAGGATTCGATGGCCGTGCCCTCTGTGTACCCTGCCCTGCCCACCACAGCTGGAACAAAGTAACAGAGACCCAATGGACTGATGCCCTCAATGCCACACAGCCCGACTGCACAACCATCCTGGAATGAGTCATCCAGAACTTCTACGCCTGGATCACCAACTGCGCCCACAAAGCCACTCCCATTAATCCACCCAAGACCAGCAGTGCCACCAAGCAAGCCAGCTAGTACACACCAGAACTCAGGACCCTTTAAAGCAACTGCAAACAACTGCAAAGAAGGTGGGGCACCAACAGAAACCCCACAGACTGAGCCATCATCAAGTCAGCCCTCAATAAATACCACCAACAAAGGACATGAAAAGACATGCTATAGCAGACCGCATCGAAGCAAGCACGAACCACAAGAAAGAACTCTTCAACCTCATCAGAGTTTTCATGCCCGTCTGCTGCTGAGAACTCGCTCCCTTCCCAGGAATTCTGTGACACACTGGCAAACTACTTACACCCCAGATATCTACCATCTACAGTATCTTTGAACCCCAACCTAATGACCTCTACAACCTCCTCATACCATCGGATGCCACCCACCCACTCACTGCATGGAAACAGCTCAACAGATCCATCATGAGCGAACTCAAGAACTATCACCCCATCTCACTGCTCCCTTCCCTGCCAAGGTCATTGAGAAGGCCATCAACCACCAGCTCACTGAACACCTGAAGAGAAATATTCTGCTGGATGCCTCTCAGTCTGTCTTCTGCGCCAGCCACAGCCCCAAATCTGCCTTGATCGCCGCCACCGATGACATCAGAAACCTCATCAAGCGGGGGAAAAAGCGGCAATGAGCCCCTTTGGCCTGTCATCAGCATTCAATACTGTATCCGACCACACCCTCATCAAGAGGCTTCACCACATCGGGATCCTGGGAGGTGCCCTCAATTGGATCGCATCCTTCCTCACAGGATGCACCCAGAAATTCCGGCTACCACCCTTCAGCTCGGAGCCCAAGAGCATGATCTGCAGCATCCCTCAAGCTTCATCCCTCAACCCAAACTAGTTGTTACACAACTACATGACACCCCTGACTGACATCATCAGAGCCAACGGCCTCAACACCATATAATACACAGGTGACACTTAGCTCATCCTCTCACTAATGGAAGACACCCCCACCATGAGAGACAACTTCCACAATGCCATGACGAATGTCGCAGACTAGATGAAGACCAACTGCCTCAAGCTCGATAAAGACAAAACAGAAGTGTTGATTTTTGGGAACAACACCTCCCAGTGGGATGGCACCTGGTGGCCCACCAAACACGGACCTACACCATCACCACAGACCATGCCCGCAACCACGGCACCATCCTGGGCAGCAAACTGACCATGAAACGCCAGATCAATGCAATCTCATCCGCCAACTTCCACACCCTCTGCATGCTCTGAAAGATCTTCAGATGGATCCTTGTCAGCACCAGGAAAATCATCATTCAAGCCTTTGTCACCAGCTGCCTGGACTACCAAAACACACTCTACTTTGGAATCAACACCCAATTCCTGAAGAGACTCCAAACAATATATAACACAGCGGCCAGGCTCATCCTTGACCTCCCAAATCAGACCCATATTACCCCCAACTTTTGGAACCTCCACAGGCTCCCCGTTTAAAAAAAATTCAATCCAAGATACTGACAGATGCCTGCAAAGCCCTCCACGACCAAGGACCAGCATAAAACAACCACCTGCACTCCGCCTCTTGCACCCTCACACAAATTTCCCACATTTGCCGAAGCCACAGTGTTGGTCATTCCTTCTCCTACCTCACAACCAAATCCTAGAAAGACCTCCCCCTTCACCTTTGAACATCACCATTTCTCACAAGACCTGGCTGTTTGACTGAGCCCAGGGAGACCTCAGCACCTGGATACTCTCCCAAGAGAGTGGCCACACTCTATGAATGCTGCCTGATTGATTGAATAAACTCTAGGGGGCTTGTTTACAAGCTCCTTGCGCCACTGGTTTGTCACTTTTAGCACATAAAAAGGGATGCACCACCAGGCAAGGGGCTTGTAACTAAGCCCCTTGGTGGGGGAGGGTTCATCAGAGTAAAATTGCTGGATTGAGAGCACCGGAGCCTGATATTGTATTCTTCAGTGAAAACCTGTTACACTACCACTCACCATGATTAACTGTTCACACTGTCCAACAGTGAACCCTCCTCATATTCCGACATCTCCCACCTGTACTACCTTTTGGCCATCAGGCACTGGAATGCAGAAAAACTCACTTAAGAGAGCTTCCTCCATTTCCCTAGAGTATGCAGAGTACGCATTGACTGTGAATGCCTCCCAGAGCAACATGTGTCTGACAATCCCTGTGCTAATCGACTGAGACATACTCAGTAAAAGAATTAAGGGAAGAACTTCTAACATGCTTCAGTCCTAATGTGAGCTGAGTCTGTAACCCTGATGTTAATACTAACACAGAATCAGAAAGTTCCAATTCTAAATGAGTAACTCTGCCAACCCGCCAATTAGTCTAAAATGTAACTAAAGAAATCAAGGGTGTTAAAAGATTGCTGAAAAATCAGCCTTCCATGCAAATAGATTCAATGGGCATAAGACGAGCAGAATTTATGACTCAACAAAGCAGTCAAGGATACATTACTATTTAAGCACCTAAGTGCCAAGCACATATTTGACAGCTCCACTAGTGCCTCACTTATCGGTTTCAGATAATGACAAGTGAGCTGAGCTAAGCAGATTGGCCTTTCAAAAGTAGGAGGCATTATAGTAGCTAGGGATTTAAACTGAATCTAATCATTGAAACTTAATAAAACCATCCATACAGCTCAAAGTAGGATGGTTAAAGTATGCCCAACCATAAGTGCAATTTAACAGGACTTGAAATTAGTGAACCCATGGAGACGACTGAATCCAATTGCCATATTCACTGGTTCATAATCAATTTTCTCGAATCAACTGCTTTATAGTCTTTACTGGATCACTAGGCCAATCCTTTGTTACACATCATCCTATATGAGCATCAGATCTTACCCCCCACTTTCTAGATGTTAGTATTGAAAATGTAAACTTTTAACATTTCCAAATTACCTCAGACAAGATCATTGTTTTTTACACAACTGCAGAGTTCATTAATCCTAATCTAGGGACGACAACGGTACAAGTGGCTGGGACATGACGATGGCTAACATCAGAGGATTTATTAAATAATATAATGAGAGCATTAAATGGGCACGTGTGAATGAGGTACAGGAACTGCTGAAGAAACTAACCGCTTTACAACAACATCAAAAGTCATAAGAGCAGATTATAATGCATGGGTAATTTGGCAGGAGATACAGTTTACTGTTTCTAGAAGTAATACACTGATTAGATCATATACAGTCTGATGTAATAATTCATTATGATAGATTTGTATAAACTGATAAGATGGGGACCTATTTGACTGCCCAGGTCAAGAATGGCAATAGAGAGTCTAATATAACTGAAATACTCACTGTTCAAGGTCAGGTAGTTTCAGATATTTTGAGCATTAACAAGGAGTTCAAGTCTCATATCAGTTGTTATATACCATACAATCTCATGATACTACCTTGTCTGACACTACTCAGTTATTGGTCACATGTAATCGTCCTATGCTATCCCAGTAGGATTAGATAGATCTGAGTACTCCGGTCACAACTGAAGAAATAGCTCAGGCTTTCAAAGCTGCTCCAACAGGGAATGCTACTGGGCCAGATGCCTTACCTCTAGAAATATATCAGCATATGTTACCTATGATACTTCCTTTATTTCATATTTTAATTTCAAATTTACAGCAAGGAGACTCATTGCCGTAGTCTTGAACTCTGCTAATATTATGGTACTTTGTAAGAAAGATAAACCACTTAAAAAAAATGGGTTTTTACTGTCAAGTTTCGCTGCTCTGCCTATAACATCTATATCAATTTTATTGCAGCTAGGCTTAATTCCAAAACTGTAAAATGTATTTCACCCTGGCGACATGGTTGTATACCCCTATGAGATACCACAGCTCATTCTAACTTGACTGTGGTACTAATTGACTGGGAAGAAACCACGCATTCCCCTAGACAGCTCATCGCGCACAATGTTGAAAAAGCACTTGACCAGGTCGAATGGCCATTTTTATTTATGGGAGGTAATCAAACAACTGGGAGTTCCCAAGAGAATATATACAATGATAAAGATGAATTATCAATAACCTAGAGGGTTGTATAAACTAATGGCCAGAGGTCTACACTACAGAATTTTGTATAACTAGATGTACTCGGCAAAGTTGACTCTATACCTTTGCTTATATGCTCTATAAGTGGTGCCAATAATGTGCCTACTTGAGGGCAATCCTGTAATGGAACCTGTTTGTACTCCCCAACTGTCATGTAAACTCATTGTCTGTGCAAATTATCTGTTAAGCAGCACACACTTTAAAGTCACTACAAGAAACTGCATGTTAGTTTGGTAACTTAGCAGGAAAGAATATGAGGGGCATATTTATCAAAATGTCACCTCATGCAGCACAGCAAGTCCCCTTGCTGCACTGCACTGCACTGCTTGACAGGGAAAGGGCAGGACTGCACTGTATTTAAAGTATAAGGAACATTCCTTTGTTTTTTCCCCCTGCCCTGGCACACAAAGGGACATAGGAATCCTTGCACCATCGTGCATTTGGAGGATGGTGTCTCCAAGCCAAATGCTGCACTTTAAAGCAGAGTGGTCATATGTATAATACTATTTTGCAATCGACAAGCTGCATTACGCTAAAAAAAACAGTGTTTGTGACTGCAAAAGAGTATTTTCCTATGTGCAGAAACATTTTTCTCTATAAAAAATCTTTGCAACTTATAAGCGATGTTGTGGCCCATTAGAATTAGCAAATAGGAGGGGGTGTGAAGGAGGCACCCTCCTTCTATGTTGGAGTTGCAGAGGAATGTATCAATGGTTTCTGATTGCAATTGTGCTTGCAAAGCATTGATCAAATGCCAAAACCTTAAAAGGAAGATACAATAACTTCCAAAAAGGGTCATATCTGATTTGTAATGGAAGAGCTGTCCATGTGGGACAGCATACCCTTTTGTGACACACATTGGTCAGTCTTGAGGGGAGGAGCAGTGAGTAGTCCATGGTAAAAGGACTGCTGCCATCCATCCCCAATGCATTCTCAATAAGGAAACATTTTTTTTTAAGTGCATCATCTGTCTCTTTAGTAGACATGGTCTGTCTTTTCTAAAAAGGTTTCCCATTTGCTAAAGAACATGCAATTGTTGAAAATTAGTACGTTTTGGTGAACATTATCTGCGCCATCTTGCCTCTTCCCCTGATGCCACACTTTTGTCGTGCGCGCCCGCCATTTTTTTTAGATGCCCCGAGCAGAACGAACCCATTTGCATGCCGCTGGCCCCTGACATAGCCCTTCGCCTTCACTAAGACCACCCCCTGCTTGCACCTGCCTTGAGTCATAAACCCCTCTTCGGCGCTGCTCTGCCCCAGGCCCTCATCCTGTTCCCAGCGCGACACCTCCCTGCTTCCCTTTCATGATCTCCGGCCCTTAGACGCAAACCCCTTTTTCCCCGTGTGCCCGTTTTGTCTTCCCCGTTCCCAGGCCGACACCCAGCTCTGCCGATACCATTCCTTGCCCCTCCCCGTACAATAGAAAGCTTCCCCCATCAAAGGATCCCCGGGTTGATCAAAGCCCCCACTCCATGAGATCCGATCAAACCCCCCACATTCCGTGAATCGGCGGAATATCCGGCTGCGTGATACTCATCACCTGTTGTGACTAGGGTGGGGACTTCAACTGTAAATGTGTGTGGGAACGGGCCCAAAGGGGAGTTCCGGGAATGTCTTTTTCATACATCAAAGCTTTAACATGAATGTGTAATCTACAATAAAGTCATAAAACAGTGTATAAGAGGCCAGGCCTCAGAAATGTATCTAGAGCACCTCAGAACGATACCTTCTGTCCGTTTCGTTGTGTTCTCCTCCGGAGAGAATAAAAACCTTGTTTCCTGCTTTCCAGTCTCCAGCGCCTGCCTCTTCATTGATTAAATAACTAGAGGGTCACAGAGGCAATACCGCCGGGCAAATATCGATTGTCCCCGACCCGACTCAGGTTTTAACAATTGGCGTCCCAAGCGTGGGGCCCATCAGCGACTCGTGGATCCAGTGGGAGAGGTCCCGACGACAGAGTGAACGACTGCAACGATCGGGAGAGCTCTTGCCCAATAGACCCTCGTCTGGCAGCCGATCATCCGAACTTCACTAGTTCCGAACAGACCTCTCTCGAGTGATCTACGGTCCTGACTGGGGACCATCAGGAGTGCCGTGAGAAATACGAGAAAAAGAGGACGATCGGGCGCTGGATTCGGAAGACAAGAAACTGTCCGCATGGTCCGGGTAAGGTCGTGTAATCACGACAAGTTGCGAAATGATTGCTTGATTGTTTGATTGTTTAAAAATACTAGTATTGCTCTTTATTTATTTGGAGATTCACTGTCTACAAACGGAGAAACAACGGGCTCTCTCTTTGCAACCAGTGGAGGATAGGTAGGGCAGCAGCCGTGCTTATTTTTTCTCCCCCACTCAATAATTACTTGAAACTGAACTGTTGTTCGCAAAACTATTGTTTCCTGGAGATTCCCTGTCTGCAAACAGGGAAGAGACCACCCTTTTTGCAGATAGTGAAAAGGGTAGGTAACGCAGATCTTTGCGGACCTACTCATTCTCCCCATTGTTATTTATTGGTCTTTTTGTTATTTTTGATCCATGAGGTATTCACTGCCTGCAAACAACGTTGAATAGAAATATTCTGTCCAGTCTTTGCACCTAGTGATAAGATAGGCAGTGCTGACTTTTTAGTCCCTCGTTACGAGCCGTCATGTCTGTCTTCTCCCCACTGATTAATAGCCTGTTTAGCCCGGACCGTGTATTAGAGGTGGACCATATAGCTCCACTAGAAGGCACCCCTAATAAGGACATGTTCATAAACTATGGATTAGTCACCATAGCCTATAATAAATTGTGGCACAGGTATACCGAAGAGAGTCAAGACAAACAGTGGCCACTGGCAGGATCCTTTGACCTTGATAAAATAGAAACGTTAGAAATAGCCCTTCGAAATAATAAGACAACGCCAATTATGCTCGACAGTCTCGGTATGTGGCGCAGAGAGGCTATGCAACGACAGAGAAAAGACGAGGACAAACCAAGTAGAGAAATATACCGACAGGACAACCCCAGGACACCGCTACCCACAACTTATCCCCCGACACTATGCAAAAGACGACCAGACTTAGGGCCAGACCAATGCGCTTTTTGTAGGTATGTCGGACACTGGAAAGCCCAATGCCCGACTCTACTGAGCGTGAGTAAAGGCAAAGGGCCGACAGGAACGACAGACCGGCAGTACGAGAAAAAGCGCGAGACAAAGAAGAACCCGACTTACATAGACAGACTAGACAGAACCACCACGTTTGATTATGCCCGATGGCACAGATTTCGCCAGGACAATTTCAGCGGCATGCTCAAGTTCTCCTAGGTCGGGCAACGTCAAGACGGGAACCCAGCCTCGTTTCAAATTCACAGACGGAAAGAGATAATTATGACCAATAACTGTTTTATATTCGTCTTGGGTCTTTGTATGTCGTACTTGTACTGTCCCCCGTCTGAGTTTGTGTGTATGTAATGTACAAATCTGCGTCATCCCTCTACACGTGTTTCCGTATTACTCAACCTCTGTTAGCAGAAACTTAGCATAAAAGCAACCTGGAAAGAAAGAAATGGTAAAACAAAATCCGTAGACCATTAATGAACTTGAACTTTTAATTTAGCACAACAAACAAGGAATAATCACGGTAAACTGTAGAAAATGAAGGTCAAACAGAACATTCGCCCCCCCCCCATTCTGGAACCTTCCAAAGTAGGGCAGGGTTACGGCTACGCCCAACCAACGGCAACCCATATAAGGCGGGCCCGACCGCCAACTCTTGGTCAGGAAATCTTAACGTATGGGGGAGCCGGAGGAGAGGCAGGAGCCAGCAGCCCGGGCAGTTGTAGGTAGTCCCGCCACATGTCTCCTCGGCCAGCCGCAACGGGCCTGGATAGACTTAAGTAGTCCCACCACATGTCCAGAGAAGAACGAGGCACCTCTTCCTTTTCCCTTCCGTAACAGCCGCAGCAGCTCTGGACGGCGGGATGTCCTGCACGTACCTCCACAACAATTTGTCCAAATTGGGCTGGGAGGGAGAGGCGACGCGGACGAGCCTCTCCCACCTCCACCGATAGGAGGTCTCCCAGCCCCCGGCCCGACGCCGAACACCCCCAGCCAGGCGATGGTGCCAATACTTCCACAGCACCGAACACACCATGGTGGCACCCTAGTACTTGCGCAGCACCGAACGTGCAATGGTGGCCATATTTTCGGAACACCGAACCTGCAATGACTGCACTGATACTCGTGCCGCGCCGAATGCGCGCCACAGGTGGCCATACTCCCACAGCACTGAGCACAGGACTTGGGGAACACCGGATGTGGAGAGACCTTCATGCGGGGCGATGAAAAGGAGCGGCATGGAGTGCACCGGGAGAAGGAGACGATGCGGACGAGTCTCCCTCACCCCCCCCCCCCAGGTGGGGGCATCACAGCTGCACCCCAGCTGAACGTCCCGCTTTCACACAACAGGGACCTCTTCCTTTCACTCCGAAGGATCTCTCCCACTCTTGCAAACTCGACGAGAGTGGCCCCTGTAGGGCCTCAAAATGGCGTCTGGGTCCGCTGGAAGGCGGGCCCCGGCCACTAGAGTAACTTTGACCAGCAATATAACTCGAACATTTGCCCCCTGGAGCACGAGCCCCCATCTCCGACAGCATCTCCGCAGCCTTGAAGATCCTACAAAGGTCCCCGGCGGAACCTTCGGCCTTTGCAGGCTTCCGGTAAGGGACGGCTGCCTTGACCGCCAACGAAACAAACATGACATTGCCACTCCTTCTGTTAGCATGAATTCTAGAACTGCCGAAAAGGACTCTGGTCCAAACTGCCAGTAATGGGAAACATTTCCCCCTGATGCTTCTTCCGGACTGAGCCGGCCCCGCCCAAAATGGCGCTGGTGTCAATCAGAACTTACGAACACCTCGTGGTGTTCCTTCGCACTAATATAAACTTGATGTTCTGAGATTTTATATGATCCTTTGTACACTTGGCTAGAAAAGACAAGGAGAACTCACTCGACGAACAGTACGAAAGGATCCCCGTTACAAATGTTGATTACAAATGTACAATGTATTATATTTTTATAACTGATGTAAACCTCATTTACGACGCACACGTACGGTATGCATATAGGAAATCTGATTACAACTATTATGATTATGCTTCTAAATTATGAAAATAAATGCCCCCGAACCCCCAGCCAATTAATAGACGTTTAGTTTCTTGCAAATGAATGAGTAAAACTTTCCGATGTTTTTTATTGCTGCAAAACGACACCCCCCACTGTACGCACTTTAGCCATTGCCACGACCGGCCAAATACGACCGCCCCCTCATAATCCACATGCTGAAATGATTTTGCAAAATAAAGTTTTTGAAACTATGGACGGGTATTGCATGCTTTATTTTAAAAAAATGTGGGATCGGTGGGAAAGTTCTTTTCTGTGCACCCTACTCTGCTCTCTCTTTAAGGTTAAAAGAAGATGGTTGCCCAGCCCTGGAGGACGGATCGGATCGACAACACGGCACTCCGCCTTCAAAGTACGCGACTGACCCATGAACTCTCGCGTAGAGGAAGACCTTGACTTCCAAGGATGGGTAAAACGAACGGTGTAAATGAGGGAATGTAAAAGGAGGGTGAAATGAAATAATGTAAATGTTATAAAGTACAACGTTCCAAAGTCACAGGGAACGGAGCTGACCCAAGAACCGAAGAACCTTAGAACGCCACAGCGTTGAAAGAGGTTTAAGGATCCCGATAGTGAGATACATCCTTTGACTAGATACCTCGCACTAAGCACCTCTGGTTTCCTTTTTACGTTTCCCCGCACACGACCTATATGGACACACTACCCCCCTCGACTCCAGAAACCATATCCCCGGGGACCCTGCCCCGAGGAGGAAAGACGAGTAAGAGGTAAGTAAAGGACTTATGAATCCATGTATTTGAATATGCGCGAATGCTGTCTCCCCCACCCCCTTTTTTCCTCCCTCTGCAGGTTACATCAGAGATTACAGCCGAGGTGTGGCGAAGATCTGAAGCCTTGCCATGTCTAATACACGAAGCGGACTAGCGCTGCAAGGTGGTGTCTAAGCACGCCTGCAAACTACTCACGTATCGAATAAACCCGAAAAATTAGCACAACCTGATCAAAAGTGATCACCCTTAAACCAGACCGGACGAATGAACCCATGTCACGTATGATGCGAAACTATGAGGGAATGTGTGTGTGTGACTGAGGCGTTGACCCAACTGGTCGAAGGACCGAGAATGCGAGAAAGTGCGACAAAATGGTACCTCCTTTCTTCTTTCCTTTTTCTCAAGGCACGTCCCCTCTACCCTGTCTAATGCTCAAACTGCATGATTACAAGATTCTAACGCAGACCCGTGAATACCCTTTACTGTGTAATGCACTAAATAGCCTTTCTTGAATACACTGCCACCCTCTCTGTTGCACGTGTACTATTTAGCCTGCCGTTGCTCTCTCTCTCTCTCCCTCTCTCTCTCTCTCTCTCCCTCTCTCTCTCTCTCTCTCTCTCTCTCTCTCTCTCTCTCTCTCTCTCTCTCTCTCCCTCTATTTTTGCACTCCCACTCTTCCGAGTGATTAGCCCCGAAATTGGCAGACTGCCACCCCTAGCACACCACCTAATTGGCTTCAAATACCGTCAGTATTTGCACAAAAACTTGTCTTTAATACAATCACCCTGAGGCCGCGTCATTACCTCTCCTTTTCCGCTAGAAGTCAATGAACCGAGGTTGGGCCGTAAGGGAAAGGACAGGTAAGACGACAGAGGTTCCCTAATCTGACCCGAAATAAGGGAACTACATGTCAACGGCTCCTATGGTATAAAACAAGGACCTCAGAATACGCGACCCACCCCTCCCCGAATTGTCGCAATACCCAAACCGGAAAAATGATCACCCCTGTTACCTCCCCTGTATCAGCCGCCCAAAAACTGGAATTATGAAACTACCCCTCATTTCCGGTTGTGAGAGATGGGTCGATTTATGCCCTTACCACAAGTTTCCTATGTCCCTGGTTGTTTCCCATAAAACCCCTGTCCTTCCTAATTAAGTAATCGGGCTGTAAAGGGTTACGTAGGATCCAGAATGATGTTTTACAAGGTTAACAGACTAGTCCAAGGTAAAGAAATCATCGACATGAACCCCGTAGTAGTTGAAAAACAGGTAGCCATGTTCGTCTCTCAGCAAAATACCTGTGTAGTACCATGTTGACGACTCACAGTACCCTTTGTAAATGTAAAACTCTAGAGAACGGCATATCTTTGCCAGGTTCGTCTCACGAAGGTGGGTCTCCATCAGATGAACTGTCGTGACTGTAATAAATAATTGTAAAGGAAAGTCATAGTAAATCCAACAGGCCCGTCACCGGTCATTCATATGCCAGTTGTGAACACTAATATAACGGGCATTTTCATTCTTTGCCTGGAGCTGGGAGAGAAATAGACTTTTTGATTATCTTCATCTACAAATTCTCTAAAGACTGTCTTTTCAAACTTGTTTAAGGGTACTGCTGTTGGAGGAGAGAAGGACCGGATGTGGGAGCACGAGGCCTGACTGCAGACTAAGGAACACCTGCGACATTAGCCAAGGCGAGACCACGACAGAAAAGAGCTGCAGGACGAGGCACTGTTTTCGACAACATGAGAAGAAAGGGTCGACCTGATGCCCCTGCTCGATGTCCAGTGTTGGTCGACAAGTCCCCGCTCTCTGAATTCGGTCACACGCCCGCCTATTTGAAGTCTCTCGTTTCCCTAGTTTGTTCCTAATTTGGCCTTGCTCCATCCCCCTTTTCCTCTGACCTACCCTATGGACTGTTTTGTACGCTCTTCTTCCATCTGAACTTTCTGACAATCACCTCAAAGGACACAGGGTGATAAGGACCTTTCCGACCAGAAACGCGAGGAAAGGGTCGTGCCCTGCAACGCAGAACTTAGAACAGAGCTGGACTTGTAGCTCCACCGCCGGTGCTCAACAGCGCCAACGAAAGGCAACAAAGAATGATGAGAACTCGTTAAACTTCGAACATTTGACATCCCCAATCGCCGTTTCTGCTAGACCTCATTTCTCTCCCAGCCGCCATTGTATTGATCATGCTCCAATCCGAACCTGATATATATGTAATAACCTGCCAGTATGAAATATGCTTGCTGCTCTCGCTACAGAATCGTTTTTGTATTGCATTCCTATGACTTTCCTGCTAAACAAATTGATCGAAGTTTATCAAATAGGCCCACCTCCTAAAAACTAGAAATGTTAAAATGTATTGTTTACAACTCTTTTCCTCTAGGGTTCCTACCGTTTTCTTTCTCATGCCCACCACAATAGAACCGAGTAGAAAATGAACCAGCAAGATGTCTTGAATATGTTAAAGGGAGGACTGTTGAAAATTAGTACGTTTTGGTGAACATTATCTGCGCCATCTTGCCTCTTCCCCTGATGCCACACTTTTGTCGTGCGCGCCCGCCATTTTTTTTAGATGCCCCGAGCAGAACGAACCCATTTGCATGCCGCTGGCCCCTGACATAGCCCTTCGCCTTCACTAAGACCACCCCCTGCTTGCACCTGCCTTGAGTCATAAACCCCTCTTCGGCGCTGCTCTGCCCCAGGCCCTCATCCTGTTCCCAGCGCGACACCTCCCTGCTTCCCTTTCATGATCTCCGGCCCTTAGACGCAAACCCCTTTTTCCCCGTGTGCCCGTTTTGTCTTCCCCGTTCCCAGGCCGACACCCAGCTCTGCCGATACCATTCCTTGCCCCTCCCCGTACAATAGAAAGCTTCCCCCATCAAAGGATCCCCGGGTTGATCAAAGCCCCCACTCCATGAGATCCGATCAAACCCCCCACATTCCGTGAATCGGCGGAATATCCGGCTGCGTGATACTCATCACCTGTTGTGACTAGGGTGGGGACTTCAACTGTAAATGTGTGTGGGAACGGGCCCAAAGGGGAGTTCCGGGAATGTCTTTTTCATACATCAAAGCTTTAACATGAATGTGTAATCTACAATAAAGTCATAAAACAGTGTATAAGAGGCCAGGCCTCAGAAATGTATCTAGAGCACCTCAGAACGATACCTTCTGTCCGTTTCGTTGTGTTCTCCTCCGGAGAAAATAAAAACCTTGTTTCCTGCTTTCCAGTCTCCAGTGCCTGCCTCTTCATTGATTAAATAACTAGAGGGTCACAGAGGCAATACCGCCGGGCAAATATCGATTGTCCCCGACCCGACTCAGGTTTTAACACAATGATAGTGATCTGCTGTTCCTTTCAGGTCCCCATCCCTGCATTCACACCCATTTTCAGGGGGTCACAAATTACAACCTGTCTATTCAATATTTATTAGACTGGTTGTTTTACGACCCTTGCAAAGGCAACACCATACCCATGTGCAAACCAGTCTGGGTTGGAAATTGGTCTTTGTACTTCAGTCCCTATATAGCTGAAGAAAAATATACTTTTATGGGGTAATAAAGGCAAAGAACAAGACACTACTTCAATATTTCCAATTGAAAGTCATAATCATTATTAGAGTGCACCAGCAACAAGCCCATTACCTCTTGCCCAAAATCCTCAGGCAAGTGTATTTTATTATTCAGAGAAACACTAGTTCCTTATGTCAGTGGCAGGTTGTGCCTCAGTTTTAGTTTGATTTAGTAGAGTACAGCAGTGTATTCAGCTGATTGCTTGTTGACATCCTTGGCTGTCTTCCCTGAATTCATGGATTTCACAGCCTCTAAGAGCACCCTTTTTTGACATTTATCATATTGTGACACTCCACTTGCAGGGTGATAAAGGAGAATTCAGCCTTTTTTCATGGTGTCTTTTGTACTTCTAGTATAAAACTAGACTTTTCCAATTTAACCACCTTTTATTGTATATTATTGCGTATAAATTAAAATGACACTTTTATACAAAATGAAGTAATGTAAGAGTGAAAAGTGAAGTTGAAAAAATCCTTAAAGGTGGAAAAAAATGGACTGTGGTAATCCTTCTTCTATGGCCCTAATTGTATGTGAGTCGATTAATTGTGCCCCATGAGTAAATAGGGGTTTACCATAGGTCGGAATTATGACTTTGAAGGTATTTAACACATCCAATAATATAAACTTCGCTACATTTTGGCAGGTCAATCCTGACAAAATTTAACAGAGGTAAAGCATACTGTAGTTACGTATCATGCAGATTTTGGAGCGTTATACACCAAAATCCGCATTTTATTCCCCACAAACTCATAATAGGTGTTTTTTATCACACCCGATAAATAACATACCCTGTGGTATCATTATTTATAAGGTGTGTTAAATAACACTTAACCTGGTAATCAGTCACCTATGTGTACTGAGTCTCGTAAAGAATATAGGTAAACTGCGAAAAAAAAGATGTATAGGTGAAAAAAGGTAGACAGGGATAAAGGGGCAAGGGGTGCTAGGAGAATTAATAAGGAAGAAGGAGGGTCACAACGTCTTATGGAGCAGGTTGGGTCAAAGAGGAGCGATGACGGAATAAGGATTTAACAAGTAGTTAAAGGAGAGGGTCAACAAAAGTCCCCCCTAAAGGGAAACATTTATAACAATAAAAAAATAGAGGAAAAGGGAAAACAGAATGTGCTAGTAAAAAAATAGTGAAAAACCAATTGCAAGAGAACTACGGGGCATATTACCAAGGCGGCGATATGAAATTATTGCCGCTTTTGCAGCCGTTTTCGGCCGAAAGGCGGCAATAATTTCATCACCTTATCAGCAAAGACACGCTATAGCCCCTTTCAACAACGCCCAGCTTTGCATCTCTAATGAGATGCAAAGTGGGCGTTCTGTGCCAAAATAACTGGAGAAATGACGCTAACCGACATTTCTCCAATTATCAAGCTGCACGCTAACAAGCAGAGCATTAAGAAAAGTAGCGCTAACCACAGTTAACGCTACTTTCCTAACGCCTGCTTGTGACCTGACTTAGCCATGTAATCCAATGGGAGGTGGATTACATGGCTAAGATCACCCTGCCCTATCAGCAAGGTTTGGCTGGTAGCAGTGTGATTATCGCTGCATTTCCAGCGATAATCACACTGCTTTCTAGCTAACGGATGGATTCCTATCGCTTGGGAGATAGGCGTCGCTGATAGCAGGCTATCTCCACGATAGAATCCAGCGTTAGCCTGCGATAATTATCCTTGCGCTAAAAGAGCTGAGCGATAATTATCGCAGGACCTTGCTAATATGCCCCTACATTTCTCTAAGAAGGGCTTTCACCTGTTTGGTTTCATGAACTGAAAACGGTTTTAGGTGAACATTTTAGATTACAAGGTGCTTCATTTTGTCAGAACGACTTTCTTCGTGTCTTCAGGAGATTTTTTAGAATAACATAGAACCCCATTCTACATCTGCTGGTTCCTTCTCTATATAGACAAGTGGAAGGTATGCATAAAAATATGTCCCAATAGTCCAAAGATATCAATAAAAAAGTGCATGAAATCCATAGTTTATTCCAAAGAATTACAACTCCCTTTTGAATTAAGTAGGAACCTTAGAAAACATTGTGATGTTAGGCTGATATAGGATTTAAAATTACTTACCTCCCAAACAAGGATGATACATTTATAGATTAGTGTGTTTTCAAATAGTTTGAAAACCCTTGGATTATCCTAGACCAAAGAGAAACAGCAGCCCACATCCTGCTAAATCTCTCTGCGGCATTCAACACTTTCTCCCATAACACTCTCATCAGAAGACTCCAGGAGATTGGCATACAATGATGCACTCTCAGAGGGATTTGTTCCTTCCTCACGGGAAGAACCCAAAGGGTCAGACTGCCACCCTTCACATCAGAGACCTAGAAATTGATGTGTGGCGTCACACAGGGATAATCTCTCAGCCCTACCCTTTTCAACATATACATGACACCGCTCGCCAACATCATCCGATCACAAGACATAACCGTCATCTCCTACGCCAATGACACCCAACTCATTCTCTCCCTGAGGGACAAGATAACAACGGCCAAAACCAACTGCATGACAATGGTAGCAGAATAGAGGCAAAACAACTGCCTGTTGCTCAACTCCATCGAGATGGAAGTACTGGTCTTCGGCAACAGGACCTCCCCATTGGACTCCACCTGGTGGCCGTTGGAGCTAGGACCAACACCCACATACCACGCAAGAAATCTAGAGATCATGTGACATGACAAACTCAACATGATGGCTCAAGTCAATGCAATGTATACCTCTTGCTTCCACATCCTACGCAAGCTGTGGAAAAGCTTCAAATGGTTGCCTCAGAACAAGAAAAGAACTATCATGCAAGCACTCCTCCCCAGCAGGCTGACAACGGCAACTCTATCTACATTGGAATCTCCAAACAACTCCTGCACAGACTCGAGTCCACCCAGAACACCACTGCAAGACTCATACTCGACCTCCCATGCCTCACCCACATCACACACCACCCCATTCACAAGTGTAGCTGGTTCAAACTTCTCATGCACACATGTAAAGCTCTACACAACAAAGGACCAGAATACCTGAACAGACACATAAACTTTCTCCAACTCACCAGACACCTGTGCTCTGCCTCTCACTAACACACATTCCCAGCATCCGCAAAAGCAAAACTAGAAATTGCTCATCCTCCTACATTGCACCCAAGACATGGAACGGCCTTCCTCAACACATCAGAGATCCTCCTCACTTCTTCAATTCCACAAGAATCTGAAGACATTGCTCTTTGTATAAGAACCTTAGTGACCACAAAGCTACACACTTGTCCAAGGGCATGTATACGCTCTCTGGTCATTAGTGTGCTATACAAATCAATAAAACATAACATAACATTGCTGATTTCCTAATGGGCCAGTGGTGACACATGGTGGCTCACATTGGTTTTGGTGCAGTAACACCCAACTCTAAAAAAGGACTCTTTATCTGTTTCTGTCATGGTCCTTTTCCACTTACCTCTCCTCCTCTCACACAGTCCATAGCAACCATTTCCAGATGACGATGCATCAACAAAGTCCTGACTCAACTTCCAACTCCTGACTCATCAGCCCAATGCCTATTGGCCAGGTACAAGGGCATTATCTGTTTTGCTCTTTCTGCCCCTTCACATTTATCACAGCGCTTCTCTCAGGATTTGTGCCCAGACTCCTAATTGAAACTTAGTGTTGTGAATTAACTGCCGCTCAATTAAACACATGCACTTCACCCTGAACTAAGAAAAACCAAAAATTAATTATTAGGATCAGAGATGGATTTAACAAATGTGTTTTTTTCGCCCACATCACGTCCTCTAGGGTAGAAGAGGAGTCACACATCTATCAATGAAGTCACAAATGAGCAAGCATTGGCAAGCCTACTAGGTATCACTTATTTAACCATACAATGCCAAAGCCAGTAAGAATGACATGTAAATGAAAATGCAAGCCAGATGTATTTGCTTACACAATGCCTATTCACATTGCATGCTCCTTCCAACTAATACCATAGAAAAAGGCTCCTATTTGTCTCTTTTTTGAGTGGTCACCAATAACTTTTGCTACATTCTATTGCTGGTTTGTTAACTCTGCAGATTGCACCACTGCTGTCCAGTGCCCAGTGTATGTGCTCTGACCCCTAAAGGCATGTTGAATTGGTATACCGCTAATTGGCATGTGTAACTTACCTATAAGTGCCTATTGTATGGTGCCAAATGTACCAGGACCTGTAAGATAAATGTCACTAGTGGAATGCAACAACAAAAGTGACAATGCAACTCATGACTGCAGGCCTGTCACTGTGCAGTTTTAAATTCCAAATTCGACCTGTCAAAAGTAACCCTTTTTGAGAGGCCTAAATCCTCTTTTTAAATATTAATACATCACATGTAAGTAAGCCTTACACACCCACAAGACAGTGTACATAATGTATAAAAGTAGGACATTAAAATTCCATGTCAAACTTGTCTTTGCATTGAGAATACCCTTCCTGTAGCAGGGTTAGCATTTCCGTAGGAAAGTATTGGGATACTTTATTAAAGACAAATAAAACTATCTCTGCCTAGAAACCAGATAAAAGTTAATTCGTGGTCTTTCTAAAATATATTTTACAAATCTAATTTGTTTGTAAAGTTGGATTTGTGACAAATGGTTTACAAAAAGTACAGCCTGAAGCCCATAGAAGCCCACATCTAAGTTTCTAATTGACACCCAGGAGCTGAATAGCTCCTTGAGTAGGTGTGGATTTGGTCCAAGAGCTGGGAAAAAAGGCCTTGGGTATGTAGAGACGTTGACCTTTCCCTGACAGGATAGACTTTAGCTGTGCCCCGCTCCATGCATTTCTTCAAAGGATACCTCCAACATCACTGGCAGAGATAGTTCCCATCTGTGCCTGCCTCCCTTTTGTCTAACTAGCCAGCCAGACACCAATCCCAGTGGGAGAGGAGCTACCCCCAGAACTGGCTTTGAGTGACAACAGGGGAGAGTTTGATCCCTCTAGGGTTGGTACAAGCGCACAGCACAGTGAAAGTGAGGTACTGCTATCTTGCTTTTAGACATAGAGGGGCACGGATGTTGGGATAATCCCACCATGTCAATCTGAGTTAAAAAAAAAGTGAGTCCTAAGGTAGAAATGTTTTAGCTGATGAAGGCACTAATTATCAGGCAAGCAAGGGACTTTCCTTGGGCACATATTTTGAATTTCTCATGCTCAGAACTTTCCCACCAAAAGTCAAAGGCTGCACCAAGACTGCATCCAACAGCTATCCAGCCTTGTGGAGTCTTTCCTATCCACAGCCTCCAGCCTTACACCACTGAGGATTTATGAATTCTAGTTTGGAGACCAAGGGCCCGATGTAGGTAATGGGGAAATACTGAATTCTAAATACCGAATTTTACCGATTCAGTATTTAGAAAAAGTATTTCAGAAGTTGGTAAGAATTCGGTAAAAAATACAGAATTCTTAATATTCATTATTACAGAATCGGTAATTGAGATTCGGTAATAACAAATACCTACCCATTCATTCCTATGGACTCGGAGGTCCCATAGGAATGAATGTGAAGACATTCGGTATTACCGAATCGGTAATACCGGGAGGTATTTCAAGTGTGCTAGAGTGCCCAAAGGACACCTTGTTGCACCCCTGAAATGTGCATGTGTGCACATGTGATACACATGCATGCCCTAAGGGCATGGCTTTGTGCCACATGGCACTTAAAAAAAAAGCAAGAAACTGTTTTTTTATAGGAATTCGGTAATTACCACCAACTTGAAGTTGGTGGTAATTACCGATTACTTAAGGCCCAAAAGCACTCTTTTATGTGCTTTCTACACTGCATTTAAGGAATCGATTCCTTAATACCGAATCCTTCCCTACATCATGAATGCCTAAATACCGGTCGGTAACGGTTACATTTACCGAATTTCACGTTACCGACCGGTATTTGGGCCACCTACATCGGGTCCTTAGTTAGAAGGTAAAAGTAGGAAATTTGGGTTACTGGTAGAGTGGGGTGAAACCCAACACAAGCTGCAACCACAATTCCTGTCAGGTTAAAATCACAAGCAAACCTCAAATTAACCTATGCTTAACCCACTTGACACAAAAGCAGTCAGGCTTAACTTTGAAGCAAGCGTTTATGCAGCACTACAAATAGTAATAAAGTGAAAACACAAAACAGGAAAAATCCCACACTAAACTAGAAACATTTCATAAATTATTTGGGACCAAAATGACAAACATCCAACCGGTAGAACTGGAGATAAGCAATTTTAAAGATGTAAGTAGTGGTAGTGCTTAAAAGCACAATGGGCCCACTGTGGTTTTCTGTTGACGATGGACTGGGACAAAGTCACGAGATCAGTCCAACCGCGATGGAGCGTGAGAGGGAACAAGGCTTGCTGAACCAAGTACCATAGATCCTGGTTCTGGAGCCTTCTATGGTCCTGTGTCGAAGATGTATTGCACAGAGGTGGTTCCAGGCTCTGAGGCAAGATCCTGCGTCGAGGATTCACTATGCAGCCGTGGTTCCGAGAAGTCACAAGGTCCTGCATCGTGGATGCATCACACGGAAATGGTTCCAATGCAAGACTGCAAGGCTGCAAGGCAATGTATTGAGCTGTATCCATTCTGCTTCAACCATAGCTGGGCTGGCAGATCCCCTTCAGGTCTACTTCTAAGGGTCCAGGACTGGGGTGGCACCCCCTTGGGAGCAAGACTCATAGAAATCAGAGCCCAGGTGAAGGGTTCAAGATGGTTGCAGCCTTTTTTGTCTTTGTGATGTAAAACTGTGGTAGGTAACAGCTCCATCCACTATCAAGTCAGAGATAGCCTTTCTGTCAACACCTATTCCCCCTTTGTCTCACTGTCTGGGAGCAATCGAGAAAGGTCAACTGCTAGCTCCATCCAGTCATGAGACCCATCCTTCAGACATCAAAAGGCTGGGACAAGTAAATGGCAACTTTTTAAAGTGGCATTTTCAAAATTGTGACTTAAAATCCAACTTTACCATTAAAAAGGGTTTTAAATTACAATTTTTAAGACCACAAACTTGACATTCCTACCTGTTCCCATTTGAAAGTTATCACTTATTAAATATAATGAGGAAGATAACTCAGTGTTATCCTATGAGAGAGGGAGGCCTTGAAGAGTTTTCCATTGCCAGAGCGTGAAAGTACATGTCAACATTCTTAATGCAATGTACCCTGCCCTATCTGTGGGTGAGGGCCTACCCTAGGGGTGACCTGTAAATATGAAAAATGAAGGTTTAGGCCTGGCAAAAAGGTTTATTTTGCCAGGTAAAAATGGCAATTTTAAAACTACACACATTGGTTGGAATGGTGGGTCTGAGGCATTTTACAGAGGGTACTTAAGTGGGTGGCGCAATAAGTGCTGCAGGCCAACTAGTAGCATTTAAAATGTACACGCCCTGGTTACATGTAGCACCATATTATTAGGGACTTACAATTAAATTCAATGTGCCAATTAGGTGAAAGCCAATTCTACCATGTTTATTGAGAGAGCACAAGAACTTTAGCACTGGGTAGCAGTGGAAAATGCACAGAATTCTGAAAGCCAACAAAAACGGTTTTAGAAAACACAAGGGTGAAGGCCAAGTCCAACAGTAAAACATCTGACCATGATGAACCTTGTCTCTGTCTCTGTATCTGACCCATGCTCCATCACGCCTAGCATGACCAATTGCCTGTGGTTGGCGTTTTGGGCTTTATGGTGCTTTTTTTAATTAAAACTTTAAAAAATCATATCTCTGGATTCCCTGTATTAAATTTATGTTGATTTGGTGTGAATACATTATTCCTGAATCTTATAAATTGAAGTGGAACTTTTATTTTGTTGTGTTTTCATCTTTTTACTGTTTTGATACTTCTAAATGCTTTAAACATTAACCTGTCTGTTTTGTGCCATAGCTACCAGGGGTTGAGCTCAGGTTTAAATTACTGACACCTTTACTGGACCTAACAAGAATAGTGCCATTATTATATGTGGTGGAATTTTGTCCACCTGAACTAATAATTAACTTTCTCACAATTACCATTTTCTTACTCTTCATCTACAAAACTTACAAAATGTACAGAATCAGAAATCACCGAAAAAAATCTCTCAGCCAGATATACCATTTGCATGTCTTCAAAGATTTGAAAAGCTGAAATCAGCATTTTCCTGATACAGGCTGCAGTACCTTAGGCTGATACTAGAGGTCCTAAACCACAACTTTTGACCAACGTTGCTCCTTTTGGATTTCTAACCCAAAGTGACTTGAAGCACCTTTTATTTATTTATTTAATTTATTTATTTAATAGCATTTGTAGAGCGCATGCAAATACCCGTAGGCGTCTCGGCGCTGATAAGCAATGCTGTCTGTCCCTGATCCGGAGGTTGGTAGCTGGGTTTACTGATTGAATAACTGCAGTGAATGTCAGCACACTTTTATGTTACACCCAGTGAACTATGTTTCCTCTCCCTTTGTCCTGCATACATGTGCATATGATATCCCCACACATACTTTGCTTCTGTAACAATCGCAATTCCACTGCATACAGATCTCAGATTTACTGCTCAGATAAAGCGACTGGCAGGGGTGTGCTTAGGTATCCTAAAATCTCTCAGGAAGTTCTTCCCCTTGCTACCTAGATCTGCCAGGGAACTGGTCACTCGGGCACTCATCTTGTCCCGTATCGACTATGCCAATGGTCTATATATTGGACTCCCTGGGTATCAGTCCAAGAAACTGCAAGTAATTCAGAATGCGTCTGCAAGGGTTCTGCTGTAAATCCCTGGGCGCGCAAGTATGAAACAGCATTTACGAGACTTGCATTGGCTGCCTGTGGTCCACCGAATCCAGTTTAAGGCCCTTACGCTGGCTCATAGAGCCCTGCACGGTCTAGACCCGGTTTATCTCCAGAGGCGTTTTTCCTTCTACGCTCCTCGCAGAAATCTCCGCTCTACCACCCTGCGCCTGACTGCCGTTCCCCGCTTTCGCAGGGTTCGGCTAGGGGGTAGCTCCCTCTCTGTTAAGGCTACGGAGGCCTGGAATTCCCTTCCTCTGGAGCTGCGCAACATCCAGGACACCATGCTATTTAAGAAACAGTTGAAGACCTTCCTTTTTAACCAACCCATCTAAATACACTGCCCGCTGTTATGGTTCACCAACCGCGCCGGGACACTCTTGAGTATCCATGTGCGATATAAATGTTTAATAACATAACATAACATAACATAACAGCAAATTGCAGTGCTTTCTCCACATCAGCATATTTCGACCCCTATCCTTCCTGATCTATTCTGCATGCTCATCCCACTTTACATCCAGAGTTCCACAAAAAACATCACATTCTACCAAAGAAGAGTAAAACAGGAGGGCACCAATACCCACCAAACAAGGGGGCATATTATCAAGGGATTTATCTCCGCTTTTTTGGCTTTAAAAGCCAAGAAAGCGGAGAGAAAATGATCTCCCTATCAGCAACAGGGTGCTAACACGCAAATTCGCATGTTAGCACCCTTTTTCTCTACGCTTCCCCTTGCATCTCTAATGAGATGCAAAGGGGGCGTTCCGGAGAAAAATTAATAGGAGAAATGTTGTTAAGCGACATTTCTCCTATTATCAAGGATTTCGCTAACCCTGTTAGTGATAAAAAAAGCAGCGCTAACCGCGTTTTTTTACACCTGGTATTTTCCTGACTTAGCCATGATATCCTATGGAAGGTGGATATCATGGCTACGTTTGTGAGCCCCTATCATCAAGCTAACGCCAAACTTCGAGAGATTATCGTTGGTTTTCCAGCGATAATCTCTCATTTGGCAGTTAGCGCGAGGATTTTTATCACTTCTGAGATAAGCCTTGCAAGTTATCTCTGCGATATTTTCCGGCGATGCTAAGCCTCGTTAGCGATAAATATCGCTAATTGTTGGTAATATGCCCCAAGGTTCTTAAAGATGAGGGTCATGAAAGAACATGTTTTACAAAAGTAACAATAAGGATTTGAGAGGAAGAGGATATATTGGAGTGAGGGTCTCCTTATAAATTGAATGAAAAAAAAACACTGGAATAGGTCTTGCTTTATTACAGTGCACCCATATCTGACTACATGCATGAAGCAATGCACAGGCAACACTACAGGCACATATGTGGGCACAGACAACATATAATGAGTCATAAATGCATGAAATGTTACTCATAGGCCTCACACACAAGAACATAATATATACAGGTAGAAATACACTCACAGCAGACACACAGAACATAGGTAAACACACATACACACACTGCAACCCTTACAGTCAGGCACTCCACACAAACCGGTGCTAGGATTCAATTTTCAAGGTCAGCAACTCACCCAGTGGATCACATATCTTAACTGCAGCTCATAATAAGAGATAAAAGTAATGCTTTCAAGTGCTGTACAAACAAGAGTCCTACCATCACAACTGTAAGGAAGAGCAAAAGATGCTGATACTAAGGTTAAAATATGAACAAGACAAGAACTATGCAGAAACACAATCTACTTTTTTCATATAGTTTTTATTGCATTTCATTGCATCATACATTACCATTGCATTTTCATGTTCAACACATATATTGTAACTAATGTGCTGAAAACCTCCCCCTCCCTGACTGCTCTCCATGTGTACCATTAAAAACTCTGTACTGCTCAGTGAGGGTGCCCATCCTACATCCAAGGCCACCCCCTTTGTACAATACAATTGAAGAATGCTTTCAATTGGTATCATCACTTTACCTGCTCATTCGAGCTAGGGCACTCCCAGTCCATCTCTCCCCTCTTGTACATTTAAACTTTCAAGATATTCTAGTCTATGTTTTCCAACTGCTTCGCCTTCAAGGGGGCTGTGAATTCAGAGGCTGCCTCAGTGCATCCAAGATCGCCACCCATGCTCTTAAATTATCGTTCACCTTGTCGTCATGCCTGGTTAGACTCATATTGATTTCCTTCACAACCGCCCACTCCGATATGTCCCTAAGCCATTCTTCCATCTACCTTATAGCGACCCTTTGCTTGGCCAATATGAGCCGAATGATTAGAAACTTCCTATTCAGAGTCTTCCGTCTCGGGTGCGGGAGTAACCCCATCATAACCACCCTGATATCAAGCTGTATGGTCTACCCTGTGGCCACGTTAAGCCTCACTATTATTTCCTGTCAGTAGGAACCTGCAGATCTACAGGACCAAGTGATGTGTATGAAATCTGCTTCCCCCTCACTGCAACAAGAACAATTTACCTCCCTCGCTCAATATATGATATTTAGTGTCTTGGGGGTAAGGTATGCCTGGTGGTTGTAGTTGTATTGAATTAAAATGAACCTCGCATTGGAGTAAAACTGTCTTTGTTCCCTCATGAACCTTGTTCCAGTCTACATCCATAATTGGTTCAGCTATTGCTTCCGCCCATCTCTCCTGTATTTTTAGTAGTGGCTCAGGACGGTCGTCACGAAATGCCCTATACAGATGGGACATCAGCTCTCTACCCCCTCACAGTCCTAAAAGTACTCCCAGGGTCAGTGAGTGAGGGTGCTCTTCTGGGAAACTGGGTCACAGTTCTTGCATTGAGGAAGAGACTTTTGCATACTGGAGGTATATCCTCTGTCCCAGATCAAAGGTCTTCATCGTCTCGTCTGGTTGTATACAGGTCTCCCACGGTGCTACAGCCTGCTGTCTTTCACTTCTCCATGGACATATCAGCAGCCACTTTTACGAAACGGCTGGAGTACCCAAATGGGCATGGCCGGCACATATGGAGCCGTCTTTATCATCCTTTTTTATCACACATGTCCACTCACTACACGTCTGACTCACCACATACGGAATTGCCTCTGGCGCCCCTGCATCCTTCATCAACAACATGGGAAGTGACTCCATGTCACAGGAATCCCTCAGCAATTGTACCAGTGCTTTAAACTATGTGCCGCTTCAAATCACTTCTTTGAATATGTGTCATTTTCATACAGCATTTTGCAGAGACATTGGTACAGCCAGGAGTCCCATCCAATTGGCAGAATCAGTGGTGCTGGACCAACTTTCAGATTGGGGCTGATGCCATCAATGTTATGTCACTGAAGTCATTGGGATTGTGAATAATCAATCTATCATACAAACAACAAGTGTGGCAAATAAGCCACAGCCATTCAGTAGGAGAATGGTAAGGGTGTGGTATGTAGCAAGTGGAGCATTTTGGACCACACCTCCGAAAATATGGGACTAAAGGATGGTGTGGTAGCACACTGTCTTTTACAGACAAACATTTTCCATTGACATGGCCACTAAATGAGACAATTGGGTTTCAGTGAATGTAATGAATTGGGTTTAAGTTGGGAGGGGAGGAGGCCTCTTTCAAATAAAAAAACACAATCATAGTTAGAATGAATCACACAAGTCTCTAAATAAACCTGTGCTTAACCCTCTGGTAGCTTGGCACAAATGCAGTCAGGCTTAACTTAAAGGCAATGTTTAAAGTACTCATACAGTCATAAAGTGAATACACAACACTGATAAAATCCTGAACTAATTTAGACAGAGTAAGTTATAATAAATAGTTATGATAAAATGACAAAAATCAGTATAACTGGAGATAGGATTTTTGTATATTTCAGGTGAAAATAGTGCCAAAAAGCACAAAGCACCATTCACAGTTATCTGTTCACACTGGACCTGGTAAAAGTCAAAAGTTCAGACTGACCGGGATGGAGCAGAGGTCAAATAAAGGGACTAAGTTCATCCTGCTAAATAGTTACTTTCTCAAATCTGCAAAAACTGCTGCTGTTTACATTGGAGGGGCCACACGGAGGTCACTGTTAGCGTGAGGAGGAGGTCTGGCATCACTGACAGTCGCTGCTGTAACATGAAAAGTTGGTTATGGCCAAAGATTTGTGCTGGCTGTTGACGTGGACTGTTGCTATCAGTGTGTAGTGCAGGCCTTACTGGAGCCTTGTAATGAGGGTTACCACCGAAGGTCACTGTTGGGTTGAAGAGCACGTCCGGCTGGATCATTACATTGATGTTTGTTGTGGGCAATTGATTTCCGGCACAGTGAGCTCAGTTCGTGGTTGCGTGGAGCCCCAAAACATTCTTCTGTATCTTCACCTCCCCTTCGAGAAGAGTGCCCTCTGATGCCAGCCAAGGGTACAGGGTGTGTAGGTCACTTCTTGGGAATTAAGACTCACTCAGGCAGAGGCCAACAGGAGGGCTCAGGCCGGTCCAGTTGGTGCTGGTCAGCTGGGACGATACAGGAGGCCTCCCAAAGCATGTTGTTTCCCTGTAGCTCAAACAAGTGGTCAGCCAACTGACTCTTGGAGTCACTTCTAGTGAGCCTGTGTTTAAGGCAAGCAGGTCCAATCTTCCTTCTTCAGACATCGTGTTAGTCCTTCTTCTGAATCTTCCACAGGTCGAGGAGTGTTCTGATAAGAGATTCTGAAGAAGCCACTTTTATACCTAGTGCAAGGCGTTGTGTGGAGAATTCCCTGGCTGACCCCCAAAATGGGTTCTGGACAGTTTTTCCCTCTCCCCTGGTCCTGGCTCCAAACTGCCTAGGGTGAGAAAGGCAAAGACAGGCCTAGTGTCAGGTTTCTTTGTGTGTGTTGCAGGCAGGGCCATTTGAAGTGTAATCAGGGCAGGGCACATCTCCTTCCCAGCCATCTTGTCAGGAAGACTCTCTGCCTTCACACCTAGGCCTCTTTGTTTTCCTTTTGTTGTGAATACACAAATAACAACCATTGAGCCATTAACAGTCATGTGACCCTGGACACAGGCAGAAAGTCACATTTGGTTTTGGCAGAACAATTCAAACTTTCTTGTACAGTTGTGGCCATTTCTAATTTGAGGCAAATTGATCAAAAGTTGTCTAAACTGTACATTTTAATGAATGTCTTTAGCACAAAGAAAATATTTTACAATAATGATACCTTTCAAATATTACAATAACTGACTGACCTTGCCCTTGTATTTTTTGCACCTGAGTGCCTGTGCAATGTTAGAATTTCCTCTGCGTAAGGTTCTAGATTCTTGGGCTCATATTTATTAAGCCCTTGAGTTGCTATTGCGTCATACAAGGCGATGCAAGGCAACACAAAAGCTTAAGTGATATGTACTAAACTATGCAAAGCTACATTCCAAGGCTCTTCATGGCTTAGCAAATGCTGAACACTAAGCAGTGCAAATGACTGCCTTGCGTTACTCTACGGTGGGAAGGCATTCCATTGGTGGAGTGTGGATGTTCCCCGCATTCCACCCATGGATTTTAGTGCATTCCCAAATTTACTAAGGGTAGTAAACCTGGGAGTACGTCATCCCAACAGAGGTGTAACAAGGAGAAATATATGTTTTTCTCCTTGCTAAAGAGGAGAAATATGTTTTGATGTATCCTGCAGTAAACAAAGAAAGAGGGAGAAGCCTCTTGGCATTCTTTTTGTGCAGTAAGGAGTTCATTTCTACCCAAAAACTATTCAGCCTGTAATGCAGGCACCCTAGCCCTAGCAACACCGTGCAAGGGTGCCTGGATTGACACCAGATAGAGAGCAGGAATGTGCCATAGCTTATGAATATGGTGCATTCCTGCTCTCTCCATTTGATGCAGTGCAGCAAGTTGTCTTGCTGTGTTGCGTCAAATGTTAGTAAATATGGGGCTTATTATTTCAATCACACATTGACAAGCAAAGAACTATGGATGATTTTATTAGTTAAAATCTGGCTTACTTGACTGGCAAATCAATGGGTGTGGATTGGGGAGTGGCATACAGTAAGAAGAAGTAAATGGGTGAATAAACGCAGGAATGAATACATAAATGCATGACTGAATAGATCAGAATGGATGGGTGTGGAATGGATGAATGAATGTGTGAGTGATTGCATGAATTGATGCTCGATAAATGCGACAGTGCATGGGTGATTGAGTGTTTGGATCACTGGGTGATGTGCTAGCATGCAGATAGTTGAACGTATCATTGTTGTTTTTTGCATAGATGGCTAGATAAATGGGTTACCCTTCCACACACACATTTGAATTAATCTCGGAAACTGGACTATCAGCCGCTGAGGAGCCACTACAACAATTTAAACCTCCATATCGCCAGCTGCCTCCCTCAACCCCAACACCATCAACCAACCAGCGAACATCAGCCGGACCATTACCTCCTGGTCTCCACTCACCACCCTAACCAACTCAGCCATCTTGTCTTCCATCCACTCCGGGGCACCGACCCCTACCCCATCACCTCTACAATCTTGCAACAAACCCAATCAGCTCACAACTCACGAGCATCCTCAATCAATCAATCAATCAGGGAATTGTAAGCACACTACTCACCCGTGAGGGTCTCAAGGCGGGTCTCTTCAACATCTACATCTCTACAGCAACCTTCCTGGACAGATGGAAACATGCAGACGTCAGACCCCACCTAAAGAAAGCCTTCATCGAACCCAGCGATTGCAAAAATTATCACCCCATCTCCGTGCTCCCCTACCCAGCCAAAGTACTCAAGAACGCAATCAACCAGCAGCTCACCGAATTCCTGGAACAAAACTACTTACTGGATGCCTCACAATTAAGATTCTGTGCCGATGACAGCACTGAGACTACGCTGATTGCCGCCACAGATGACAACTGTATAATCCTCGACCATTGAGAAACTGTGCCCCTGATTTCTTGACCTCTCTCTGGCGTTCAACGCTGTCTCCCACAACACCCTCATCAACAGATTCTACAACATAGGCATACAGCAAGACGCTCTCAAGTGGATCGCCTCCTTCCTTACAGGATGCACACAGAGCATCAGACTGCCTCCCTTCACCTCTGCCCCCAAAGATATCATGTGCAGCACACCTCAAGGAACATCCCCCAGCCACACCCTGCTCAACATGTACATGATCTCCCTCGCAGATGGCATCAGATCCCACAGACTTAACATAATTTCCTATGCACATGACACTCAACTGATCCTCTCACTCACCGAGGACCGCTCCAACGCCAAAACTAACCTCTCAAACACTATGACCAATGTTGTCAAATGGATAAGAGACAACTGCCTCCAACTCAACTCAGACAAAACTGAAGTACTGATCTTTGGGAAGAAGACCTCCGCATGGGACCTCAGATGGTGACCTGCAGAACTGGGGCCTACACCCACACCGACCGACCATACGCGCAACCTCTGCATCTTGCTTCCACACACTGCATGCTCTGCAGAATCCTCAGATGGATGCCAACCAATACTAGAAAGACAGTCACTCAGCCTCTCTTCACCAGCCGCCTCGACTACGGCAATGCCCTCTACCCTGGCATCTCCATCCAGCTTCACAGGATCTGCAGGCAGACTCATCCTAGACCTCCCTAAACTAACCCACATCACCCCCCACCCGAGAGACCTCCACTGGTTTCCCATCCAGAAGAGATGCCAGATCAAGATCCACTCACAGGCCTACGAAGCCCTCCACAACCTAGGACCTGCCTACATCAACCATCGACTGAACTTCCACCAACACTCTAGACTACTCCGCTGTTCCTCGCTCGCCCTTGCACGCACCCCATGCATCTGTCACAGCTGCAGCTGTGGCTGCTCATTCTCCTACATCGTTGCAAAGACCTAGAATGACTGTCCCCTCCAACTCTGTTCAGCCCCCTCGCTAGCAGACTTCAGAAAGAGACTCAAGACCTGGCTCTTTGAAAGAGACTTATCATCCAGATACCCCTTGAGGGGACAGTGTTGGGCTTTAAAAATGCGGATTTATCGACTATCAGCCACCTATTCAACCCTTTACAATCCCCTCTCCCATCCATCATCCAACCATCCATCCACCAACAAAGTTCACCTAAGCATTAATTTATCAACCCACATGCATGTGATCACATAGTGACTCCTACATCCATTCACAATCATGCATCCATGCACCATAAACCCATGCAGCCATCCAGTACCCATTCACTTGTGTACATGAACACATATTGTGATTGTATGTGTACCTTCATTGCTACACATAAAATGCTGTGTTTGCATTTGTCTCTCTATGTATGTTGCTTGAATGTAAAGTGGTCTAAATAATTTGTGAATGGCAAAGATTTCACTAACTACAACATGAGACATGTTTAATCACAAAAATAGCAACATGTACAAAGCTACAGAATGCACAGGGTTTTTTCTGATACTTAATTGTAACATTATTCTGTCAGAAACTATAATTTCATGAGTGGTCATTGTTGGTACTTAAAATATATTAGGATGTGTACTTCAGGGGTGCTGTGGTGGTACTGATTGGTCTCCTTTCCCCTCGTTCTGTTTATTACAGCTAATGTGAGTGAAAGGGTAATGATGGTCAGGTGAGGGCTAGAGCTCAGATTGTGTCCAACTTTTCATTCATCATTGCCTCTCTATTTTTAGGTTGACTCGACTTTGCCCCTCTCTATATGAAGGTTGTAATAGTTCTGAGAGACATCTTCAGTCATCTCTAGCCAGATCTAAACATCCATTCTCTAGACTTGCACAAGCACTCCAGCTAAGGCTTCTACCAGTTATCAGTGCTGTGAATCGCTTTTATAATGGAAATATGTTGTCCTGTACCCCTCCGGACACCCTTAACCATTTTAGCAGAATCGCTGAGGACTTATCACCTTATAATCGTGTGTCGCTCTCTTTCTCATTTCTGCCTTTTATCGTGTTCTGCATTGGTCTGCTGGTTGATTTACTTTGAATATACCGTATTTGATTATACAATGTTTGCCAACCACTTCTTTATTCGTTTCACAAATTCTGTAGTGCATCCCCAAATCAGGATTAATTTTGACCATTGTACAGGGGTAATCTCTGGTTGATCCCTTCTCCGCAGTGCTCAGCGTGTTATTGGTGGCACAACACAGGAATATTCATCACATAAGCATTAGAAAGATCTTTAGTTACATTGTTTTTCACACAAAATACAATGCCACCCGGGAACAGATTTGTTAAATAGTATTTCTGTTGCTGAAATATTTAAGAGAGTCAGAACATGATAATATAACTCCCAAAAAAAATGAAACCAAAGAATCTTATTTTTTTCCAAGGGGTAGTGTGAGTTGGAAAGGTTATGTGGAGAATATGTATAAAGAGGGAACCTATGTTTAAAATAATATTGAGTTGGGCAACACCCTGTCATAAATTCACCTGTCACTTAGGGGAAAGAATTTTGAGCATAGTACAGGTGCAAAATGTCACTGTGGTTGTTCTGAAAATGTCCATCAACGGATGTATGACATTACAACGCATACTTTTACAACGCCTACCTTTACATCGCAAGTTTTACAACGCATACCATTACAACGCATAATGCTTTTGGGCGCTGGTTGTGAATAGTTTAATTTACTATTCCAACTCCCAGTCCCCGTGGATAGTAGGGAAGGTTATTGGATAGTAAATTAACCTATTCCCTATCCTAGAGCGCCCCCCAGCGCTATGCGTTGTAATAGTTTGCGTTGTAAAAGTTGCGTTGTAATGGTAGTTCATTGTAAAAGTTTCATTGTAAAGGCTGTATACCTCCATTAACATATGGATTCCTCCATTCAAGTCAAATCTTGATATGTGTAGGAAAGACTCTAAAAACATAAATATTCGATTTGCAAAATGAATTAGAATGACACTCTGCCTTGAACTTTTAAAAATGACACTTTAACATTCGGTGCAGAAATGAAAACAGGAGACTTCAAAGGCCTTTAATCAGACGCTTACTCGTATAATAATTTATGTTCCTTTTATATGTTAAAGCATGTGCAAGTCAAATTTATAGTCAATGTGACTAATTTCGATTTTGTTTTAACTATAGAATGTGTTTTTAACTTATAATAATTATTAAACATATGTGCAGTGGTAGTGTATAGTTTGTATTAAATGAGCTCCGCATTTAAAAAGAAAATTGCACGGGAACAGTGACAGCTATAAAGAACTTACTCGGAAGAAGCTTCATTTGTCCTTGCAGATAACAGTAGAAATGTGCTGTGAAATTGAGACGCTCAGAATGTACTGTTAGTAGCTGGTAGAATGTTATCTTAAACAGAGCTCCATTCATAAACTGACTTAAAGCCTCATTTATTTACTGTAGAGAGACAGAAAGCACTCATATTTTAAAATGCATTGCCACAATATGTTTCTCATGTTATTCCTGCTTAAATAATACTTTTTTTCTTGCAGGTAATATAATGTGTTGAGTTATAATGACATGTTTCTCTATCAGAAGGTTAGGAAATGGAAATGAGATCATTTTAGCAAAGTGATAGCCAATGCTTGATGAATGATGTATAGATAGGAAGATGTGCCCGGTAAATGTTGTATTTCAATTGGAGAAGATGAAGAAACAAGCCATACTCTATACAACATTTATGGATTGATAAACTAATTTGAACATTAGGAGCTTCATAACTAGAGGGGAGAAGACTGCCTTAGATGAGAACAGAACTAGAGGGAGAGACTCTCTTGTAGATCTGAGATGTAGAGGGACGGAGAGGAGATGCAGTGCAGATTTTGATTCAGACAAGAGCAAGTAGGAAGAGAGAGTGTGGTATTCCCTTCTCTATGGTATTAGTCTTTCTTTCTTTCTTTTGGAACTTCTGTGGTTCTCATGCATCATATGGTAGAATGTTAACATGTCATAGTGTTGTGGGTTGAAATCTGGATAGTGGCTGTTGAACTGGGAATCAGGCTGGATGGGACCTTCTGTTGAGCATGAATCTTCCATCAAAATGTACTTTGCCTATTTAAAATGTACTTTGCCTGAAACCTGCATCCTTAAATTCTACACTGGCGTAGTCGGCAGCTTTTTCTACTCCAAGAAGAACCCAACACCTTTGAAATCCTCATCTGCTGCGGAATTTTAATGTTATCTATGGTGAGACTTATCTAATATATTTCTTAAAGGATATAACTCGAACTAAACATGTTTAAACATAGACGTCTAGCGCATCCTGAAACACTCTCCACTTTTTACCTTCTCCCATCTGGCTAAATATTAAGAGTTGGGAGTAATTCGACACGTGACATGCATGCTCGCTTTTCACTTGGTTTTTATGAGGGATGGGAGCAATCGATGTGTCTCACTCTTATTGTTGAGTTGGTAAGTATTTGGTGAAATTTAACGGTATCTCAATTTCCTAGTGGAGTCACAGTGTGTTATGGTTTGCATGAGGTATTTTTTAAACTTAAATACTTAACTGTTCTAAAGAATTCTGACACATGGTTATCTTTCATCTCGCGTTTCCTGCATGCGTCTGCTTCAAGGTTCCACACTTTGTCTTCTTCATGTCACAAGGGTGTGTTATCACGTGATCTGCATTTGATGCCCCCACGCTTGCTCACGATTTGTTGCCTAGCGATCGCATCACATGACTCCATCACGCTCGTTGAAATAACGTGGAAGCCATTTTTTTTTCTTTTAACGGACTCGTCCACGAGCACCAGCCGCCATCTTGGGGCTGGGTCGGGACGCGTTCTAGCTCTTCTCCACTTCCGGGAGAGAGCTATTTAGAGCGAGCGAGCCCACCGCTCAGTGATACTCTTTACACTCTCTTCAGAGCACGAACTGCTGAAATACTTACTAGCGCTGTATATTTATAATCTGCTTTGCACTTAGACATTTATAGGCTGCTATTGGATGAATTTTAGAAATATTATGTGATTTTAAAATTTGCCAATTTTAAATAACGATCGCGACGATATAGCTGTTGCACTCAACTTTTGCTAATTTTGCACATACTTTAGCACCTACCCGACCCGCCAGAGCGGAGGGAATAGGGCACTCGAACTCGTCCACGAGCACCAGCCGCCATCTTGGGGCTGGGTCGGGCCGCGTTCTAGCTCTTCTCCACTTCCGAGAGAGAGCTATTTAGTCCTCGCTCGGCTAGGATGCGCAGCGGACGAGCGCAGCGGGCGCGCGCCAAAGACGCGCCTAAGACAAGCCCGTCTGCGCCCGTCCGAGCCAGATCCGGGCCCAGGGCCACCCCTCCTGCTCCTGCTGCCATCCAAGACACTACATCTACCCTACGTTATACCTCCAAACAGCTGCGAGAGTGGAACACAGGTTTGGGTAGGTCTTGTCAAGTACTACCGTCCTTTAAACACCTGACATCCACACCTATATCATGTGTAGGCTGTGCTTTTACTCTGCCACCTCCTCTGCCCGCGATAAATATTACAACTTACTCACCTGTAATAGCCAGTGCCCCATCCTCAGCTGAACAGTATGTTAGAGCAGCATTGATTAATTCACGCTCTCTCCCCCAACATAGTCTGGATATTAGGGAGAGTATTCTTAATCAGGAACTGGACATTCTTTTCATTACCGAATCATGGGGAGATGAAGCATCGGGCCCTGATTTTGTTCTGGCCACCCCAGAAGGCTACTGTGTGGCCAGACAAGATAGAACTTCTGGGCGAGGCGGTGGCCTAGCCATTATTCATAGGGACATTTATCGCGCAAAATTTGAGCCTATCCAAAGTACCAACTGCGAAGCTTTCGCATTTGCTATCAATCTCACGCAGAAACAAGCCTTCAAAGGGACACTTGTGTACAGGCCACCAGGGCCTCGGACTAAATTTTTAGCTGCACTCAATGAAATTACGGAATTAGTAATAGGATCCCCGGACTATACGATTCTTGGGGATTTTAACTTCCCCCTTGAAAACATGGAAAATAAAGATACAGCCCAACTCATCACTGATATGCAAGCAATAGGACTGCAGCAGTTGGTGAGGGGCCCTACGCATGAGGCCGGGCACACGCTGGACGGCCTGTTCACTAATGACCACAGCATTGAGTTGTCAGCAGTGTTACCTCTGATATGGTCTGACCACCAAGCTATTATCTTCAGGATTCGACTGTTACCATCCAAACCCTCTCAGACCAAAGTCCGGTCGTCAGTGGGGACGCGGATGTGGAAAAATGCAGATATGCCACACTTTACAAATCTCCTGTTGTCATCAGTCCCGGAAAGCGTAGGCGATACTGAAACCATGTCTATTAAATTTCAGGAGTGGATCCTAAAGGCAGCTAACCAAGTTGCACCTGAAAAATTCTATCGCCCTAATAGAGCCACTCCATCTGCCCAGTGGTATACAGAGGAGTTGCGACTCCAGCGTCAGTTCTGCAGAAATTTAGAAAAGCGCTGGAGAAAGCACTATAGTCCCTCTGCTAAACAAGATTATAAAAATGCTCTAGCGATATACAAAAAAGCTATTAGCACGCAAAAGAATCTCTTTTTTACTGGTCAAATTGAGCATGCACAGAACTCAGCCAGGATGCTGTTTCGAGTGGTGAACTCTCTTTCCAGTCCTCCGGCTGGACCCACAATAGAGAACTCGCAGGAATTCTGCACCTCACTGGCTACATTTTTCACCACTAAGGTGATGGATATTTATTCCACTTTCTCTAAAGAGCTGGTGGGAAGAACTACTGATTCAATCATTCATCCAGTAATGAATCATTCTTCCCTCGCTCAGTTTCAGCCAGTTACTGAAGATCAAGTCAGCGCGCTTGTTGGCAAGATCAAATCAGGTTCACCGCTGGATCCATGTCCTCCTGCCATAATGAATCAACTACATAATGTTATCACGCAATATACCAATATATGCAATTCCATCTTCAAAACCGGTGTCTATCCAGAGACCTGGAAGAAGGCCATTGTTAAACCTTTGATTAAGAAGCCCTCTTTAGACCCCACCATTACGTCCAACTACAGGCCTATTGCCTGCCTTCCCTTCCCAGCCAAAATCGTAGAGGCAATCATGAACAAACAGCTCTCAGAGTTTATTGAACAACACAAACTCTTAGATGACACTCAGTTTGGGTTCCGGAAGGGACACGGAACCGAGACAGCACTGATAAAGGCCTCGGATGAAATCAGAGATATCATGGATTCGGGAGGAGCGGCAGTGCTCATTTTGTTGGACCTGTCGGCGGCCTTTGACACGGTCGACCATGTCATCTTGGGATTAACCATCTGGCCAAAGACCTTATAGCTTCTTTCTTAGCTAATCGTAAGCAGGCAGTCAAATTGGGCAACTATTATTCACCTACCTCCGAACTGCTCTGTGGGGTCCCCCAAAGATCCTCGTTAAGTCCTACGCTTTTTAATATTTACGTCGCGGACTTGGCGAGGGTCATTAAATCTTATGGGATGCGCTTAACCACCTACGCGGATGACACCCAGCTTGTGTTGGCGGTGCACAAGAACGGCCCAGTGGTAGCAGCTAAGTTTCAGGAGGGGTTACTGGATGTACAATCATGGATGCACAGTAACTGCCTGAAACTTAATGCGGAGAAAACTGAGGTCATGACCTTCGGTAAAATTTCTCCAGAATGGTCCCCAATATGGTGGCCCAGTCAGATGGGTCCCCCCCCGGTCCCAGCTGTTAAGGTCAGGAATCTGGGAGTGATCTTTGATAACAGGCTATCTTTTGGATGTCATGTTAACAAGGTGGTCTCAGCTGCATTCTTCGTGCTGAAGAAGATAAAAAAAACTCATGCCATACTTACCAGCTTCAGCAGGAAAAACACTGATTACCACCTTAGTGTTTTCAAAACTGGATTACGGAAATGCTCTTTTTCTCAGCACGCATAAATACATCGTGAATAAACTTCAGTCTGTCCAAAATATGGCCGCACGGATCCTGCTTAACATTCCCAGGCGACACTCCACTTCAGCAGCCATACGCCACCTTCACTGGCTAAGGGTGGAGAGCAGGATCAAATTCAAAGCTCTCTGCATCGCCTATAAGGCCATTCATCAGACTGGACCGAAGTTCTTAAAGGATGCTTTTCAGTTGTACACTCCTAAAAAGAACTTAAGATCAGCAGCAAGTTGTCTATTGTCTGTACCCCGTACAAGAACGGCTACATGGGGAGACAGACGTTTCCTGGTAGCAACTCCCTTACTGTGGAACTCACTCCCCTTGTACATTAAAACTGCACCAACTCTCATTGTCTTTCGCAAGGCTTTGAAGACTTGGCTTTTTAATCAATAAGTTTGTGTCCTGACTTTTCTGTATCCTAGAGTATCTCACTGCGCCTAGACACCTTAGGGTATTAGTTGCGCACTAAAAAATCCCATAAATAAATAAATAAATACATAAATAAATAACTACTGGTGGTGTTCCCAAGCAACAGATGTGTGCGATGTTATCGCGCTTGATGAAAATACGTGGATTATCCTAGCAACCTAGAGACGCTTGTACTTTGCTTTGTGCATCTCACCTTGCATCTACAGCGATACGCACGCTTTTATTTTCCAGATTAAAATACAGCGATACGCATGCTTTTCTTTTCAAGGCTAAAATACAGCGATACGCACGCTTTTAAATACAGCGATCCGCACACTTAAGATTTGCATTTTGTGCGTTCTACATTATTTTTAAAATTCATTCAGCGACGCGCATGCTTGAATCTTGTTTTGTGCGTTTCACTTCTTGATTAACAAGATTATTCTACAGCGATACGCACCCTTAAGTGTTGAACCTTGTGCAATTCGTTTGTCATATCGCTATTTACGTTCAGCGATATGCATGCTTAAATCTTTAGTCGTTACAGCGACACGCACGCTATTTATATACTTATTTGCATCATTTTAGAAAATAGTATTGTGAATCACATTCTTTCTTCTGCATATATATAAACTTGTGTTTGCCATAAGTTATTTCCAGTACTTGTTTAGGTACTATGGAAGAATCATCTAATAAATAATAAGTTTACATTTACATTTTGCAAATTGTATTACATTTAACTACATTTCACTGCACATGTTCGGTGCAATGCAGAATGTTACTGCAGCTCCATTTTTTTAGCTTCTCCGGGCGAGCCACCGATCAAGTGGAAAAAATGGAAAGAAGTTTTTGAAAGGTATGCGAAAGTATGTGGTGCATCATTAAGTGCTGAAAGGAAGACTTCTCTTTTACTCTACTATTTAGGTTCGGAAGGGCAGGATGTATTCGATCATTTACCTGAGCTAACTACTGTCGAAGCAGAGGGTTTGAATGATTATGAAATATGTATATGTAAATTAGATAAGTACTATCTTCCTAAAATACGTACAATTTTAGAAAGATACAATTTTGGTAAAAGAATGCAACAAGAGGAGGAATCTGTTGAGGGTTATTTAACTGATTTGAGGAAGCTAGCTTCATCATGCAAATTTGAGAATTTAACAGATGAACCTATACGTGATCAATTCATGTTGGGCTGTAACATGGACAAGGTTAGAGATGAACTATGGCTAAGAGATGAACCCACACTCGATGAAGTTGTAGCTGTTGCCAAAAGGATGGAACACTCATTGAAGTGTGTAGCCATCATTACTAAAGACAAGTTCAATGATGTTCAAGTACAAAATGTTATTGAAAGAAAAACAGATACCAAGGCCAAGGCAAATGAGAAATATGCAGTAAGCAAAGGAAAATTCAATAATACATCAGTAACCTTGAAATGTTATAGTTGTGATAAGATTGGGCATCTAGCTAATGATAGAAAATGTCCCGCTATACTTGTAATTAATGCAAGAAAAGTGTGATTATCCATCTGTTTGTAAGAGTAAACCTGTTCTGAGGGTTAAGAAGGTGAAATCTATGATGATGAAGGGGTGAATCATTGTTCAGACGATTTTGAATGTGGTCAGATTGTTTCTGAGATTAAAAGTGTTTCTGTAAAGAAGTTGTGTCCATTTGATGAAATATTAGTTGATGGTGATTGTACGCGTGTTTTATTAGACTCTGGGGCTAAAATTACCATTGTGCCGAATGATTTCTACATTAATAAGATTAAGCACAAAATCTAATTGTTTAAACCTGATATTACTCCTCTGGCTTATGGTGGAGAGCCAATAAAATTGCATGGTTATTTTATGGGCCTAATTGAATAAGGTGGCAAAATGATTTCAGGAAAGATTTACGTGTCAAAAAAGGGTGACAGCATTATCAGCTGGATACATCAGGGTGACCTGGGTGTGTATTTGGATCCTAATTCAAATCCTCAAATGTTATTGAAGGATATTGTATGTGCTGTAAAGAAGTCTGAAGATTGTGAGTTTACTAATAAGTTAAAAAATGGAATTTCCAAAGGTGTTCAGGGAAGGTCTTGGGGCCAGATGTAGGTAATTTTATTTTACCACCTCTTAAATACCGAATCATACCGAATCGGTATTTAAGAAGTGGTAAAATAGAGGGGGGGAGATGTAGGTATTTCCAGATGTGGAAATACCGAATCGTTAAGATTCGGTATTTACCGAATCTGGAAATACCGAATCGGTATTTCCTATTGATTCCTATGGGCTGTGAAGCCCATAGGAATCAATGGGCAATACCGATTCTGTAATTACAGAATCGGTAAATACCGATTTTAGCAAGGGTGCAGGGGGTGTCACTTTGACACCCTCTGGCACCCCAAAAATAGCCATGTGCACCATGTGGCACACAGACATGCCCTAAGGGCATGTCTGTCTGTCACATGGCTAGGTGTGCATGCACACATGTGCATGCACACCTGAATTCGGTACTTTAACACCCAATTGGATTGGGTGTTAAAATACCGAATTTGTAGGGCCTTTGGGACTCTGAAGAGTCCCACCTACATATGGATTTACAGAATCGGTATATTTACCGATTCGGTAAAATACCGAAGTGGTAAATTTACCGAATCTGTAAATATACCGATTCTGTAAATTCACAACCACCTACATCTCAAAAGCCAAATACCGGTCGGTAACGGCCGAATTCGGCCGTTACCGACCGGTATTTGGCTACCTACATCGGGCCCTTGGTTGTTTAAAGGGTTATCAGCATAAAACAAAACTTACAAATAATTCTGTTCCAGTGACTTGTAAGGTCAGAGGTGTACCATTGTCTGTTAAGGATGAGATGGAGAAGGAAATAAATACACTTAAGAATAGTGGGATTATTGAAGAAGTGGAAGGAACTGAATGGCTAGCTCTGGTGGTTGCTGCTCGCAAAGCCAATTGTGATTTGCGTATTTGTATAGATTTGCACCAGTTGAACAAAAGTGTAGTTGTGGACAAATACCCCCTTCCTAATATAGGTGAATTACTGGTGTTGTTGGGAGGAATGAAGATTTTTAGTATGATTGACTTGACATCAGCATACCATCAGATTGAGCTTGAGCCATCTTGCAGGGACCTCACAGCATTTATCACACCTTTTTTTTCGTTTTATCAGGATGCCTTTTGGGCTTGTTTCTGCATCATCTGTTTTCCAGCGTGCGATGGAAGGTATTCTTAAGGGTCTTGATGGTGTGTGTATTTATCAAGACGACATACTTGTCTATGGTGATGATGTGGAGTAACATGATGCTCGTCTTAAGTCTGTTCTTGCGAAATTGAGTGATAGAAACTGAACCATTAAAATGGAAAAAATGCAAGTTTAGATCAGATTCTTTAAACTGCCTTGGTCATAATATTTCTGGTAATGGTGTTAGACCTAAAGAAGATTTGGTAAACACAATCCATAATTTGTCTTCTCCTACTTCCAAAGAAGAGCTTATGAGTTTTCTGTAGATGATTGAGTAGTATGCTAAATTAATCAAGGGATTTGCCGAGTTGACCTCAAATATGAGATCTCTTTTGAAAAAAGGAGTTAGTTTCGTGTGGTCTGAGATGTGTCAAAAGGAATTTTCTATTATTAAGGAAAAAGTATCCAATGCCCCTTTCTTACAGAGCTTTGATACCAAACTCAAATCTATTCTAACTATGGATGCAAGTGAGAAAGGGTTAGGGGCTGTATTGCAACAGATTGGTCCACATGGTATAAGAACTATTATGTTTCTTTCACTCAGTTTGAGGGAGCCTGAAACAAGACTCTCAGTTGTGGAACGTGAATCGCTTGCCATTTTCTGGGCTGTGAGAAAACTTAAGAGATTTTTGTGGGGTGTTGATTTTGAGATAAGATCGGACCACAAACCTTTGGTGGAAATTTTTGAAAGTAAGGAGTTAGATATGATATCTAGTCACATAACTAAATGGATTATTGCTCTTCAAGAATATTCTTTTTCTCTCAAGTATATTCCAGGTGCTGACAACAGGATCGCTGATGTTTTTTCACGCTTTGTCTCAGGTGAATGTTGTGAGGATGACGAAGTTGATGAGAGTAGTGAGTGGGTGTGTACAGTTGATCTCAGCCATATTTATGAAGAGGAATGGTCTAATGAGGTAGTCCAAGATGCTACTCTCAAAGAAGTTACAACTTTGATTCAAGGTAATTGGTCAAAATGTAAAAATTGGATCAGATGTGACCAAACCTTTTTGGTGTGTGAAAGATGAGCTTTCGGTTGATAGAAACATTTTGTTTTGTGGTGCTAAATTAATTCCTCCTGTGAGTCTCAGGAAAGAGTTGATAAATTTAGCGCATGTTAGCCAACCTGGTATCACGAAAACCAAAGAAAGGTTAAGCTTATCTTACTGGTGGCCAGGTATGGATAAACTCATAGAGAGGGAGATTCGTGATTGTGTTCCCTGCAGTATTAGGGATAAATCTAAATCACCTATGGAGCAACCAATGATTGTGAGGAATCGGCCCAAACATCCATGGGAATATATTGCATTAGACATTTTAGTACCCATTAATAGCTCGGGTTCTCAAGTTTTTCTGTTAGTGATAATGGACATGTACTCTCGTTGGCCTGGGGTATTTTTCTTGTCCAATGTTGATTTTGCGAGTATTATCAAATGTTTAAGAAAATTGTTTTCAAGGTAGGGATGCCAAGTTTATTTTATCGGACACTAGCATCCAGTTTATCTCTAAGGAAATGCAAGAATTTTTAACATCTTGTGGTATAGTCTAATATTTGGTGACATTCATCTTTTTGAATTGATACTGTCAAATATAGCAAAACAATTTTTAGACTACAACTCCAGGGCAGGCTAAGAATGCAGCTGTTGTAGTCCCTGGTGAACACCTGTCACCTCTATGCCCCACAATGTGTGTCGTCTGCTGGACATAGGATATGGTAAAAGTGCAAGTGCATATTCCGTTCATTCTCCTTTCTCATTACACACAACATATTTTTCATTTTGTCCTTCCCCTAAATCTTCCTGAAACATGGGCTAGTTATCCAAAAACATTGCACCACTTCTGTGTCCTTGAAATAGTCATACATGTAGTAATGTAAGTAGTATTGGGAAAGTTGATGCATATGTTTACAAATAATTTCAAAGGTGTGACTTTGAGATGTACTTCACCAAATGTATACTTCTATGCTCCAGTTTACACTTATGGCTGCGAATAAAATGACCACCTGGTCACTTTTCCACAGCCACATTTAATCTACAACTGGAAAAATCTTAATGAACATGATGTGAATCCTAGACTGAAATTTCCGTTGACGTGTGCTACTTTGTATGCATGTACGTTGAAGTTTGACATGGAGCTAATTTATGGGTAAATTCAGCACAACAGTGGGGTACAACTATAAGACCTCAGGACGACCTGTACTTTGGGAACCAGTTACTGTGCCTTTTCGAAAGTGGCCATCGGCTGTGTCCATTATGTGGTGGATGGAAATAAACAACGAAAAGGCCTATACCCGTCTGCATTGTTGTGTTAACATTTGGGGTATTTTCAGACCTATTGACATGAGGGAGGAGGGTTGGGCATTTCTCTTACAGAATTTCTTGGGCTTCCGTGCCCAGCATGATAGCAGTCAAATTGTTTTTTCCTTGGGTATTCTTTTGTGAAGGGGATACATTGCCAAAGGCTAATGTGTCAACTGGGGGGGAGGGGGTACAGTTTTTTCTAGCACAGTTTTGTCACATGGCACGTGGGGACATTGATGTTTACTGTAAGTTAGCATGAGCACGCTGCAGACTGTCCGCATGTTTACTACCTGATTTTATTTTTTCAAATGTCTGTTTTGCCGTTTTCACATGAGAAGCAATTGCTGTGTTTACACTCTGCAGATTCCTGAAATTTAGTCTGAATATTTTGAGCACGGTCAAACAACAATGCCCCATTTTATTTTGTTCTGGACAGGCCTTAGCACCTAGAAAAAACATATCAATGCAGCTGTTGTTTGGGACCTTGTACTTTGGTCTTATTGGAATACATGAATAGGTAGCACACCTTTCCAGGGAGAAGAGCGAGATAGCACCTATGATGTAGGTCTACGATCTATAGGCTAAGGTATGGGGTCTGCAGAAAAAGCCCAGAGATCTTCTATTATTTAATATAATTTTTATATGCAAGGGAAGGTAGGTCGGGCTATACTGTTTTTTCATAATGACATCTCCTTTCATGATTTATGGACTAACTGCTATGCTGTCTGTATTTGTATTATGCATTTTCCTGTTTGTTGTGGCACATATATTGAATATTAGATCATGTTAGTTGAAAAAGCTACTTTAAAGTTGTTGGTGTCTCTGTCAGATCTTAGTGTGGAAAAGTACAAGAGTGCGAGCAAAAGGATGTGTCTTGCAACCACAATTCCTGAGAGTTTCAGGAGTGTTGTATTCTGGGGTGTCTAATCATTTGTTTCTCTATGAGTGAGTAGGAGAGCAAGTGAGACATTATAGCTAGTCAGTCTGGGCTCATGGGTACTGAGGTGGTAGGATGACTCAGTCCCTATGCACTAAGGTCCCATAATCCTACGCATAGTTCTGTTTTTGTGCAGAATCCCTGCAACAGTTTTAGAGGCAAACACGATTCTTTAAAGTATTTGCAATTTTATTTTATATGAGCCAAGAAACAAGGAGGAGTGTCATGAAAAGGAAGGATAACAACCAGTGCTTCAGTAGTTAGATCAGACCAAAGCTGAAGATGCATTGGACATTGACAGCCTGGCAGGTTAGATCTTGGAATGCTATCACAGATCTCTAAATCAGCAGGGAGGAAAGAGGTCTGCATTCAGCAGGTTTGCCATCTTACACGGTGCCGCCATGTGACATGCGGTATGATGTCACATCACATGTTGAAGAGGCACAGTCAGATGATGAGTTGAAACCCTTGTACAAAGATGGTTTCCAACTGAAGTAGTAATATGTTAATGAAAACCTCCCCAGGGCATGGGAGGTTGCACCAGATGAGTTCCTTAATGCTGAGGGGAAGGTAACTGCGGTAGTTCAGGCAGTGCAGGGAGTCCAAAGTCCCACTCACCATTGCCCGCCCCGCAACAAGGCCATGCCCATTCTCTCTGTTAACTCACACTGTGAAAAGTATTCTTAGATGGCACGTCTGATTCAGCATAATATTGACACTAGGCCGGCAGCTGGACCAAGAGGGGGCTTGAAGGGTCAATTGCTGTAAGGGCCACTATGAGGTCACTGGTGTGTTTTAGGTGAAGGTCAGGGGTGTTGGGGATACATGCGCCCAGCACACATGACAGAAGGTACCACCACCAGAGAGTGGAAGGGGGTAGGGATGAGAATCACTTAAACACCAGCACATATCTATATATTACCTACTAGCGAGTTTGGACCTTGTTTCTATTCAAAAAATGTTTTTCTTTTCCCAATAACTTTGGCTCTGGTTGACGATTCTTTGCGAAATTTTCAAAACTAGTGGGGCACTCTGGTCAGCTCCTATCTTGAAAGTTGTGGGGTGAATCGCGAAGCAGAGGCCAAGAAAAAAGGGGGGTCCAAAATGCGTTTTCACTATGTTGTTTTCCATTGGAAACTTTAGACAAAGCTACAGCCCGAACTGCTGAACGGAATTACACCAAATTTGGCAAAAAGGTAGCCCTCGGTTCAGAAAGAGCCCTTTTTGTTAAATAGTGTAAATCCATTCAGTAGTTCCTGAGAAATTAGAAAAAGAAAAAGTTTTGATTTCTGGGGAAGCAGTGGGTTTGCGTACCCTCCCAACACGAGTTTTACTCTGATTGGCTGCCAACACCCCAAATCAGGAAGTGTTGGCAGCCATCTTGTGACTCGGTAGAACAGAGTCACAGGAAAACAGTAAAATAAAGGTTAGAAAACAAGAAAAAGGGGCAGGGTAGAAACACCCTGACCCCTAGGCCTGCTCAGGGGGTCCTACAAGGACCCCCCAGGACCAGAAAAAGCATTTTTATTTGTAATTTCGGTGGAATGCTCGTTGGGGTCACGAATCTGGGCAATGAGTCCACCCTTCATTTTAATGAGGCTCCGGGTGGGCCAGGTCCCGGGGGCACTGTCTAAAAATATTAGCGGGGTCCGAGGAGGCCCCCACAGCCCTGGGGTCCGCCACCTACCCGGGGCTATGCAGATTATGTGCGGGTGCACAGGGCCCCCCCATAGCCCTGGGGACTGCCACCTCCGCAGGGCTTATTAAAAAATTAATGCATAGGAGAGTTCACCCCCCACGCTGCGCAGGGACCGCCACCTCCCCGGGGTTCTTGTTTTAAAAAAAAATGATGTGTGGGGTGGCAAGAGCCCCACCACACACCCTGGGGACCACCACCTCCCCGAGGCACATACTTATTTAAATTCGGGGGTCCATAGCGAATCCCGAGCTCAGGAGACCACCACCTCCCCTGGACAAAGGGAGGGGGCCTAGTGGCACTCACCATGCATTCTCCTTGCAGTACTCTAATCATCCAGTCACTACCCATGTTCTCATGCAATGACCCAGGCACTAACTAATGCAAACTCACAGCTTCTGGACTTTGGGCGCAGCTTTGACTCGTCTACCGGTTTGTGTCCCTGTCACCCTCCCCCTCCTCTGGCCATGCCGTGTCTCTAACCCTCCCCTCCTCTTTCCCTCCTCCACTTCCCCTGCTCTTACCCCCCCACTCCCTGGAATATCTCCCCTTGCCAGTTTTTTCTCCTACCTATATGTTCCTTTTTGTTTGTCTCAACCTTACTTGTAACTAAAATTGCCATGCTCTAATAACTGTGTAACCTTTGTAAAGCTGTAACCTGCAATTTATTGTCTGATACCAATGTAAAGCGCTCTAATACCTCCGGGTCAAGCCAGCGCTATATAAAACCTTTTAAATAAATGAAAATAAATAAAATAAATATGTACTAGATTAAACTTTGTATGTTTCAGTGCACTGCTCCAACTGACCATTTTCTAGTGTGAGCCCTGGGGATTTGAAATGATAATAGTTTTCTATATTTTTGCTTTGCTGCCTGCTATTTTGCATTAAATGCTGCTTGGAAACTGGTTTTTCTAGGTGTTCTGTTTATTTTTAACACCACCAAGTAGCTGCACTTTCATCCATGAGTAAGTTACACTTTGAGTGGCCTTGCATTTCCCTTTCGGCTAAAAACAGTCAAAACAGGATGACTAGTGGTCGGTGGACCATCGGTGGGAGTGATAATGCGTGTGCTCACACTGGAAGCCATGTGCATGCTGGTGGTACAGCTTGCTGTGGCTCCCCTCGCCTGCTGCCACTTTCCTAATCAGAGGTAGAAGCTGCATTGCAATTCTGATGACTGCCCTCATGTCTGTTTGCTCACTTTGCTTTGCTTCCATCACCATGGCAAGCTATGAAGAGCCAGTAGGAACCTGTTGGCAGGAAAACATGCCTGTAAGTAGTGAGAGAGCGAGTAACAGAGGAACCTGGGTAGTTGGGGGGCTCTGCCTAGTTAGTGTCATTTGGCTTCTCACTGTGCAGTTCCAAGTCTGTTATTTAAGTGATGATTGAACTATCTAGAGGGACAGGGTTGATGTTGAGTTTGTGATCTCCACTCCCATGCACTGTGGGTTTATTAAACCAAGCCTCATTTCTTGGCACCATCGTCTCTTACCTGTTAGTGCCATTGAACATTTTATGCACCTCTTGGCACATTTTGATATTTTTTAAATGCTCCGGCTAGTATTTTTGTTCTGTCACTGCTTTACTGAGGGCGATTATTGGCTTTGGATGTGGGCATAAGAAAAAGAGTCAGGGGTGTGAGGCCTGGGCTTCGAGGCCATCACTCATCCAAGGACATCAGAAAAGGTTCTGCCAAGGAGACTTGTAAAAATCACAACTGCATAAAGAAAGTGTAGCTGAATGCCTAGGAGGACGTTCCTTTACCCAGCTTGCCGCTTGCCGCCAAAGCCTGGAACATCCCACCCCTCCACCTCCGCACCTCGCCCTCGCTGACAGACTTCAGGAAGGGGCTTAAGATCTCGCTTTTTGACTGAGACCTTCAGCAAGGTCCTGGATACCCTCTCGGGTGACAAACCATGCTTCATGAATACAACCTGATTAATTGATTGATTGACAAAGCATTAGGGGACAGATGTAGGTAGGCTATTACCGGTCGGTAACGGCCGAAATCGGCCATTACCGACCGGTAATAGGCTTTCCAGATGTAGGAGGCTAAAAAAGAAGGATTCGGTAATTTACTGAATCGGTAATTTAAGGAATCGGTAAATTACCGAATTCTTAAATACCGATTCGGTAAATTACCAAATCCTGATATGTAGGGAGCACTCAAATGAGTGATTTTCCCATTTTATAATTCGTTAAATACCGATTCGGTAATTACCAAAACTTGCCGATTCGGTAACTTTTAAAGAAAAATTACCTACATCCCATTTGCCTGTTTTTAAATACCGAATCGGTATGATTCGGTATTTAAGAATCGGTAATCTGGGATTACCTACATCTGGCCCCAAATGTTTTGGATTAGGGACATGCCCAATCCCAGTTCGCAATTTGCTTCCACCACTGGCACATGCCCTAGCTATTTGTTCAGTTACGGCACCCTAGAGTTGTGGATGAGTTGTGGATGTAGTTGCCCGATTTTGCAATTCTGCCTTTTAACACCTTGGCTGTGGAGTGAATTCTGCTGCAGTGCTGGACATTCCATTCTTGGACGAGGTTCGGTCGGCCCCCGGCCGTCGTGCGCACACGCCCACCGTGACTCATGACAGCCGGGGGCCGTCATGATCACACAAGGGGTTAAAAATCCACTCCATGAAGTCATGGGAGGACCAAAGACAGGTGTAGTAAGAGCCTGCCACAAACCTCCCTTGGAGTGTAACTTGGCCATCAGCTGCCCCAAACACTACAGCAGACCCAAAGAGTCCAATCTCCACTGTTTCTATCACCTACTTCACCAAGCAGTTGGATTTAGGAAATCCTGGATTGAAGCAACAGTAGAGGAAGAAAGCTAGAGTTCGAACGGAATGGTGATAAGGAGCCAGTCCAGAAAGCCTCACTCAAGAGCCACAAGTGTGATGTGGGTGAGAGCATCCACTTGCACCTTTAACAACCTCTCACACCACCCTAGAGATTGTAGGCTCCCTATTTCAAATGTACCTGTTGGTAGAGAGGAAAGAGAACAACTGAGCTTAATTGAACCAAAGAGAATCCTTTCGGAGGCTAGTTCTCCACTAAATAGATTATATGAGGACACAATGGCAAGAACCCGGCCAACAGGAAGTCTTCCAAGTTAATGGAAAGCAGAGGTTATTGAACAATAACAATCTAGAAAGGTCTCCCACCCAAAAGGTCTACATTACACAGCCACCACTCTAGTTCCAAAGTCCCACAAGTTCCACTGTGACTTATTATGGTTATTAGAAATACAAAAGGAGGGGGTCACAAGATTTGAAGAGGAGAAGAATGTATTAACTCAAAAAACAAGATCAGTGGTCCTGTGAAGCGGCAGGGGGTCACAAGCTTTGAGGAAGAGAAGAATGTATTAAATCAAAAAACAAGTTCATTGGTCCTGTGAAGCCTGAGTATCATCCATGTCTAAACAAAAGTGGCCAATCCATTGATCACGGGAGGACTTTACAGGGGGAACCTTAGGTGAAAAGTCTAATCGCCTCCCTTGTTTGTTTCCTCCTGTGAATCACTAACCTCGTTTTCGATTCCTGAACCAATCTAAACAGACATTGAACTAGAGCAGTCAGATGAAAGGGAGCAGTCACCCAGAAAAGAAACTACCCTCCACATTCATTGCCATCTTAAGCGCAGCCAAGAACAAGGCTGGGTTTTGCTTTTTCAACACAAAACTACACCTTGGACCTCAAAAGGCATCTTTTGAGTCCAAAATCATGTTTCCCTCCAGTCATAGAGAGAAATATTTGTACCTGGTAAACGATGCAAGGAATTTAGGGGCATATTATCAACAACTAGCGATATTTATCGCTAAATAAGCTTAGCGACATTTTTTTTATCGCCCGCATCGCCGGATTTTATTGCAGAGATAACGTGCTATTAGCAATGTTTATCTCCAAAGCGATAAAATATCCGGCGATAGCGGCGAAATGCGTGAATATCGCTGGTAATCCAGCGATATTCAGGCATTATCGCTAATAGGGATTTAGCCTGAATATCCACCTCCCATTGGATATACAGGCTAAGAACTGGTCTGAGAAGGCGTTAGTTTTCAGCTATATTCGCGCTTTGCGCACATTTTTTTGTCGCTACGCCTGAGTTGATAATAGGCGATAGCGATGTTAGCGACTACTTTCAGTCGCTAACAGGTTGGATGCATGAGGGAGAGGTGTGGCGCCGTGGCCAGGGCGACTGACGCTGGAATCTGGGGATCAGGGTTCGATCCCCGGATCCGGCGGCAGGTTAGTCCAGCACCATGTGACTCTGGGCAATAGCTCGCTTAATCTCCCCGACGGCCCCCGGCGCCTAGAGACCCTTACGGGTGATTGTGCGCTTTACAAATGTGGATTATTATTATTATTATTATATGTCCTTGCGATAAAAATCGCTGACATGCAAAGCGGGCCCCAAACCGCTCGCTATCACCTAAAAGCTGTTGCTAACTGATGTCAGCAACAGGTTGCTAATAGGGCGATGAAATTATCACCGCTTTACGGGCAAAAACGGCCGCAAAAGCGGCGATAATTTCATATCGCCTGCCTTGGTAATATGCCCCTTAGTTATTACCACTGTGCATGAGGCATAACAAGGAGACTCTGGGGTAACACATTGTTTGGCTTAAAAAGGTGGAGGGCAACATGCATATTTGTGTGTAGAATTTGAAATATGTAAATAAGATTATTGGATCAGATTGGGCAAACTGTATTAGTGTATTGTGAGAGAAGTAGCAACTTTAGAGATGTCTGGGGGGTGGAGAAAGAGTATCCCATTCCCTACCTACAACATCTGCTGTGTTTATGAAGTTGATTCTGTGAACATTTAGCTTTGGACAGCCAATTAGAATTACTGCAGGTGTGGTCATTCTTCTGTAATCGTGACTCTGTTATTAACTTTTGTAGTACTGTAAAATCTGAATTGATCAAACCCCAGCAAAATGTGTTTCTCTTCTGTTTTTCAAAGACTATGGTATTTAAAACAGAAACATTCCTATTCTATTTTGTTAAGATTCAAATTAGTTATGCTTTCTTATTTTGCCCCTTTGTAGGTAAAGGCCATGTAGTTTAATGCTTAATAAAAATAAAATATAAAATATAGAAAATATGATTATAAGTGTTGCGGTGTCACCTCAACAGGGCTGACATTTGCAAAGTTGCCACACTATGCTGCGCATCAACTTACGTTACTGTGCTGCGCTGTGTAAGAGGGTTTGAGAAGCACTGGGCCATATCAGTTCAGTTCAGTTCAATAAGCTTTATTCGGTTTGTAATAACAACCATATAAGCAAACATAAAAATACATAATAACAGCCTCCATAACATTCTCAGAATAGTTAATACTTAGCATGGGCAACTGTTTGTGCAGTATAGGCATTATACATATGTGCAAAAACGCAAAAAGATGTCCAGAACTGTACAAATTGCATAAAATATCATATATGTCTAAACGATTTTATGCAGTATGTGGAAATTTCGCGATAAAGTGGCTAGTGCTTACAATATACATAACAGACAATGGTCACCCAGGAATTTTAAATGTTGCCTAATGTATAAATTACACAATGAAATACCTACTATAATTTGTGTTCATGTCACACAAATTTTACCAAAAGTGACAAGTGTACATTATGTGCAAATTATCCTATAAAGTGTCACGTGCAAGCTATATTCCCTTTTGTGCAAGTTATGCAAAAAGTGCAGGATGCCTTAAATACCAGATTCATTGCACCATATCATAATATATACAAACTTAAAAAGTAATAGATTTCCTAGCAGCAATGCATTTTAAAATATAAGATGCCACATAAAAGCAAACATCCGGGCTTTCCAGAGTAGATACTAGCCTCATAGCATTTTTAGTGGATCGAACATTATATTTTAGGAACAAAGGTTTCAAATAAAATATCCCTAAAAATGGTAAAATTTACAAAACATAAAAAAATTGCAGCAACTTTGTTTAGACATATCTATTAGGATACAGTGCTACCTTTCTCTCTCACTAGTGGTGGCACACAATCAGGCTGCCTAGTGCCACACCTACACCTTTGCAGCATGTTGCAAAGGTGTCTCCATCATGTCTAGCATAGGTGTGGTACTGGAAAAGTAGACTTCCTGTACACAATACACTACACTTAGAATAACTTTTAAACTTTTCCCGGTTTGTATATGCTGTAAAGTGCTGTATAATGCAGCACACAAGCTAAGTCAGAGAAGTTAGGAGAAACAAAAGCTCCTTTTCTTGTCTGCCCCAATAAAGCATTATTGGTGCAAAACCCTGTCTACTATTGTTAGTAGGTGGGATTTCACGTCAAAAACCATGGGTGGGAGTCAAACCCATTACTTGAGCTATACCCTGTCTACTATTGTTAGTAGGTAGGAGTTCATGTCAAAACCCATGGAAGGTGTCCGTAGCACAGAGTAATGGTTTGTGTTAGTTTCCGACAGTTTCCACCACAAAACCTATTTTGCACTTGAAAATACATTCCAAATAAACATTTTTGGCCAGTTTGCGTCACTTGTACAAGGCAAACCCAGCACACAATGTTAGTAAATCTGCCCCTCCCCAGTGTTTATGTGTGAGGCAATCTTCCATATTTTCCTGGGTTAAATCCACCAGGTTCTGCCTACAGGACTGGGTCCCTAAGAAAAAAGGCCTCAGAATTACAGGTTCTCATGCAGGAATAGCTGGAGAAACACTCATTTTTGCATGTAGTTCCATATTCCACACTGGGCTATAGGTGATCAGCTCGTATTTCCACTGCACATACCAGAGCCTGATGTTGCCCGTCTCTTTGATATTATTAGCTCTTGGTGTGGCATTAACATTCCGTAGCCCCAGCCACTCTTAATGAGGGCCTACCTGGGCGTTACGTTTATTATTGACGTTGTGTTTAATATTTACTCAGGTTCTGTTAACCACAATACATATTTCACAAAGGTAAGTCCATATTTTGCCAATTAGGCAACGTTTATGTGGGCCAAAGTTAAGTAAATTGAGGCCAGAACATTTTTCTCCATCTTTCGAATTTGACATGTGGCATTTGACATAAACTAAGTCTCCCGGGTATGATTTGTGTTTTTTTAATGGCATCAAATTATATTTTTGAAACGCAATAGTACAAGACAAAACCACACTGGAAATAATATACATAGATGCATAGTACTGGTTGAATACACCAACTCCGCATTTACTGAGCCTTACTGAACTCTTGCTACAACCCATTGTTATGCTTCCAACAGAGTCCCCTTGTGTCGGTCCCTTTTTCATCCATCCAGCACAAGGTTTTCCATTGCTAGGACCTCCCTGACACACTCTTCGATCTTTCTAGCCATCTCACCTTTAATAATCCGGCCTGGGCGAATTCAAATTACAATAGCGTAAATTGAGTAACTTTGGGAATTTTGCATTATGCTTATTATGCGAAATTTCGAAAATTAAACCAATAAGACTCCTTGGGTAATTACATGCAATTTGCTGTACAAATTTACCAGAACAAGAGTGTCTGTTGATCTCAGTGCTTTGTTTAAAAGCCCTGGCGGTCCAAAAATAGCTCCACAGACACATTTTGCCCCAAAAGTTAGACCAACACCACAAATTTGAATTTCGTTTAATTACACATACTTTTGTGGAACTTTCACAAAATTTCCCAAACTGCGAACACCCACGGTTGTTCCAGCCTCTTTCACAGTGTCTAGTTTGAGTACATTACTTATTGGCTAGCTCTTTACTTGTTGCTTCTACGACCACATCAGTGCCACCAACCACAGCATTCCTTCATATAACATCCACACTCACTGAAGTACATGTTCACAAGAGGTCCTTCCAAGAGCACGTGCTTTGTTTCCTAATTCCTTCATCCTTGAATAGTGCAACGGAGAAGACTCAGTACATTGCGGATGAAGTAAAGCACTTCTATGTTCTACCTGAGAAATCAGTACAATTCCCGAAATTAGAAACAGAGTTTTCAGTTTTTAACTTTACATTTGAAAAATATAAACAGAGTATGAATGTTTACTTTTATAATCTCAAAGTGTCTTACAAAAAAATGTGTTTTAAAATAAATTTTAAATAGCAATCTTTTATCTAGCTAGCAGGTAGAAGAAAATGCAAGCCACCTACAGCTCACAAATCATAATTACTTTGATTATGGTTAATTTGCCTATTCTTTAATTCTATTAATAAATGTATTTTCAGCTTTAAATATTCAACCAATTCAATTAATTAGGTCTTATTGGAAGCTGTTTAGAGCTCAACTATGATTACAAACTAATGTTGCCAAGTATTGCTTATTAGATCAATAGTGTTAACAGAGTAGATCATACTGATGAAGCCTGGTCACACCTCATTGATAATGTGTGTATGTTGTAGTTCTAAAGAAGAAACCTAGCCAAATGCAGTGGAGTGCTGTTCATGTACAAAGACAAGCCTAAGGTCAACAAGTTTGTGGATGGTTAATGCATTCTGATGTAGTGTTCTTTAAAGAGGGGAGATTTCAGCTCTTTCCTAAATTGGAGCAGTGTTGGGGTGGTCCTAGGATACAGGGATGTTGTTCCAAGACAAATACCCTTATCATAGCTGCTAAACTCTAGAACTGCTTGTCGTTGCCTGTTGATGTTCAGAGGATATACAATCATGCAATTAAAATGCAACACTTCCACATGGTTTGTTGGAATACAGAAGCATCCCGCCCTGGATGATTAGATCCCTCAGGGGTGTTCTTAAATTGGTCCAGGAAGGCTTGTATCAAACATCACTTTCAGGATAATCGCTCTCTACGTAAATCATTTACATATAGAATCCTTGTCTAGAAATGCACTGTACTGATAACTTGAAAATCAGTCATGCACCCGGCTATCCTGGACAGACGGTGGACACCCCTTGCTCAAAGCCTTTAGGAGGCTGGTCCCAGCACATGCACTCCCGCCTTAGAGATGGCCCATAGAAAGAAAGGAAATATGGACATGCGCCGACTTACCAATGTGCAAAACCATCAACACACCTGCCAGCTGGATTACAATCATTGTCTCAATCCAGAGTTTGGACACTAGCCCCCGACCAGAAACTGCTGCCTGCTGAATTAAGTACAATTGGACAGGATACATTTAGTTATTCCATTCACAAAAGCAATAAACTCGAATGTTTCTTCACTATGTATAACCTCTGGGCACGAATTTAGTGGGTTTTAGCAAATTACACTCCAGTTGAAGAGGTCAGTCTTTGCTATTCTGGTGTAAAGGGGATGTCCATTAATACAGGAAATGGTCCAGAACAGAAAGTCTGGAACTAAATTGGAATAAAGAGAGCCCTAGAACTCCGAGAAAGGCCTACCTGCTTTCTATATACACCAAAGCGACACCTGGCTCCAATACAAGAGTTTAACAAATAATCAAACAACCTTTTCTATCATTACAGCACATAATAATATGTAATTTAAAAAGCAACTCTTTACTGAAAAAAATCTAATGGATGCAAACGAATATTTTAAATGCTTTAAGACGCAATGATAAATTACCTAATGCAGCACTGACTGCGATTTTAAATCTTACCATAAACAAAAACTATATGGGGGTAACAATTATTTTCTCCCGACTAATGTATAGTTTCTAATAAAAGAATACACACTAGTGCATTTCTGCAGTAAAATGATGTATCCACATTTTTCCAGTCTCCCTAAAGCGCATAAGAATGTCAGCTGTGCACGTTTCCCATATGTTATGGCACCCCAAGCGCTCGTATATATTCTATACCTCTCTAGGAACCCATGAATATGAAGGGTGGCTTACCTTCAAGAACACTCCTAGAAAACAGTTGGAGGCAGGACAAGTGATGGCTCCTAGATTATTCCTTAGTCATATATAGCGCCCAGGAGTTGCACGATGGCCATGTGATTGCCTCCCTTATCTCCCCGGCTGCAGCTCTTCAACGTTTGTTAATTAATGGCTCGCTGGGCTCCCCGCAGGCGCAGCACTTATCGCAGGCTCAATCCCAGCAGGATGCATGGATGGCCTCTATGTGAAGGGCCCTTTTAAGAAGAGCGGGCAGTGCACTGCTGCTTGACTTAATGCTCAGCGGCTAATTACACTACAATTGGATGATTGTAGTGGGTTCCCCACGACAGCGGCGTTTTGTAGGCTGAAGATCAGCTAATAATGTTACCGAGTGGCGAGCAGGCATGTGCTGATGACAGACAGGTGAAATGTATATAGCTGCACAGGCCTGGGTGACCTCGCCACTGACATGATTGCCCTTGAGTGACCTCTGTCAGTTTTTTTATGGGATTGTCCTTCCCTCCATCAAGGCCCTTCAAGGCTGGTGCAGTTTCTGCGCCCGAGATAAGGCGCACCAGGCATGTGTAGCTAATTTTAATTTAGTCCTGGTAACATTTTGAATGCGTGAAATTACAGTTAAACAGGGCGCGATTATGTATGTGAATCCAAAATGAAATATAATAACATGGTCTAGAAGATGATTGTACAAAGTAAAAACTTGTTCTTGTTAATATATTTTTGAAGTGCAGCCTCCGCTGCAGTTTCTTGGTGCAAAAGAGATTCATGCAATAAAAGACCTTCAAACACCCTGAGATAATATAGAGATTAAAACAGGCTTCTATGACACAGGCACGCATGGCTAAAGAAAACACACGTGCCTCTACAACACTGTCTGAACAATGAATGTGTCTGAACAACGCAATACTTTAGCACACATGCCTTTACCACGCAATTTTGTGGTAAAGGCATGACTGCTAAAGGGATATGTGTTGTAAAGATCACACCGCAGACCCCCAGTCCTGAGCCCCTAAAAACGACCCCAGCCCCGAGCCCTAAAAATGACCCCACCCCCTGAGCCCTAAAACCTACCCAAACCCCCTGAGCCCTAAAAACAACCCAGACCCCCCTTCTGAGCCCTAAAACTATCCTGACCCCAAGCCCTAAAATAACTGGACCCTGAGCCATAAAAATACCTGACCACCCCCCAAGTCCTGAAACCAACTGAACCCCCCAAGTCCTAAAAACTACCTCAAACCCCAGTGCCAGCCCCACTTTCCAGACTGTGTCCTCTCCTGATCCTTCCTCTTGATCGCCTATCCCAGGATTTAGACTACACACTGCCTTTACCACGCGTGTACGTGGGAAACTGCACGCTTGGCTCAGCCCATTCCCTAAAAACAGGTTTCAAACATGTCCTGAATTTTACCAGTGTGGGTTCACTATGTAGGTATAGAACATGGGTATTCCATAGCTTAGCCGGTGAACCCCAAATTTAAACCAATGCCAAGTCACTTGGATTCACCCTGGACACTGAGGCCGTTTTACAAAAAAATTCACCCAACACAGCAAAAGTTGCAGCGCTGTATGAAAGGGTTTCTGTTTTCCTCTCCTCCTGCACTGGCGCACTTTTGACTGTGCACATCCTTACACCATAGTGCTAGGGTGTGTGTGTTCTAGAAGGCATAGTTTTTGTGGTTTTTATGTGTGGTGTACAATGCAGCACACATGTAAAGGAGGAAAAACAATGTGAAACAAAAACATTCCTCCTTGTTATACCTGCCTCAATATCAATGTTTGCAGATAGGGATTTGCTTCAAACCTTGATGCAAAGTTATGCAAAGCAATAAATGACGCAACTTTGCGTTCATTTGCAAATTCCGGGGAAAGAGTCTGCATTGGGTTTGTGTTACAAAAGTAACGCAAAGCATTAGTAAATCTGGGTCCGATACACCTTCATGTAACACACTGTAAAGAAAACCAATATGGCCTCTTACCAGCTATCTCTACTGAAAAAAATTGAACCACTCCACCCAGAGAAAGGCTTCCGAACTCCCATTCAAGCACTTATACTCTTGCCTCTGGCAGATGTTAAAGCTCTGCTCAGTGCCCTCTGAGTCTTCACATTGGTCCCCCCCATAAGGCCATCGTACACACCACAATATGTCTCAACTAAGACCTGCCCACATTGCAACCACCCTGATGAACTCCCTCTAGGCTCGCCTTGCTAGCCTGAGCTGTTTTAAAACCAGCTGCATCATCTACAAAAGCATCACATTGCAACCCTTCTTATCTGGCAGGCAAGCTCAGCACATTTGGTGGCTCTCGGGGCTACCACAGCCAGGACACCAACATCTGAAGATGAAGAAGTGCATAAAAGAAAAAACAAGTCAACAGGCTTTTTAGCTGTTCAGCCAGGATCTGGAAGAACATCCATCAGTCAATCAAGATTGCCCAAATTCTGCTTAAAGTTAGGAAAGAGCTGAAGAAATGACGAAGAACGCGACATCACAACAAAGTAACAGTCAACCTGCCCTACTTAAGTCTTCAGCTCCAATCAAGGATTAACTGTATCTTGGCCTGTGATGCAGTACAGCATTCTGCTTTCCTTTTTTCAGGTTCACGTTATACAGATTCCACATACTTACATGCAAGTCTGTAATGTAACTTCATAAGGCAACAGAATGCGGACACAGAGCTATTATATAACAGAACAAAACAATACCACAGCAAAGACATAATAGGACAAACTCAATACAATATAATAACCAAAACTCAACACACCATATAAGCAAAAGCAAAGACAACAATTACACAATTCAACACAATAACAATCCACAAGAACACAATAAAACAAAACGAAATCAAACCTACACCACAATACAGCAGTTCTGCAAAACAGCAACAGAACACCGAAATAACATTGAATTCAAATATTGAAACAGAGACATCAACAGTCTGGAGCTCTAAAGAACAGTTTATGAGGGAGGGGGCTCTTTTCTGCGAAAGCAGGGGTGTCTAAGTGTACATCTTGGATCTTGTTCCTTGAGACTGCCTGTTCACAGTGTTTACAGCCAGCTCTGTGGGCCAGTGTGAGATCTGAGGCATGCCACATTGTGTTTTGGGCAAAAGTTGGGTAATCTCAGAGCTGTAGAATACTTTCTTCTTTAAGCGCTGCCATTTTAAGGTTGATGGCTGGTAGGAACCAATGCTTGATTCATTTATAGCCATTGAGTGAAGAATCAAACTGAATTTGTTATTAATGGTACTACTGCATTTAATAATATTATAGTCACTTTCGGATACCAGGTTATCTATTTATCAGACAGTTTACATTCAAGAAATGTGCTTTTAACTTCACAGTGTTTATTTTTTGTTAATAAAATTAAAAACATTGCTAAAATATAATGATGCAACCAAGGATACATTCTTACCTCTGCCTTTTTTGTGACAACGCCTCATGCCAACGTTCGTGGCCTTCATTTACACTTGTAGTAAAAAGGGAGACACCTAGCATCGGAAAGGAAAGATTTGTCCTAACCATGGCCACCTTTGACTCACCATTTATAAACCACAGATAACCATGGAGATTCCAGTTATTCCTCCATGGAGTCTATGCAGAGGTAAGTTTCAAAGCATTTTGATTTTAGAGTTGTAAGGAAGGTCGAATTCTGCCGCAGGATCACTTCCTGCCCAGAGCCTGTTTGGAATGTGGGCCGGCATGCTGTTCCGGCTGGACATACCAGCTTGATACCCATTTTACCATCAAGTTAGTGCTCGGAGGCCTTCCTGAACAGAGTACTGTATTTCAGTAATATGCTGATTCATAGGTATTCAGTATGCACAAGAGACCTTATCGATATTTCTAAGGTGTATAACATACAATCAAAGCAGAAATAATGAGATTGTATAAACATATAAACACATCTGTTATTGAAGTTTGCATGTTCATCTGTAGGAAAAAAGACTCAGAAAAACGGAAGCTTAACATGACCGATATTCTCTGCCCGGCAACTCATTGTACTCAAATTTCTATGCCTCGCATGAACTAAATTTCTGGTAGTACAAAATGATACAGAGATCATCAAACAATCACCTCATTTAAAGTAATATGAATCAATAAATTATTTGTTCTGACACACACCAAGGAGCCGATTATGATTGCGGTTTTTCCGCATCCTCTGGGCCGGCGGAAGCCACCGCCGGCCCAGAGGATGCGGAAAAACCGCAGCGGACCTACCAAAGACCCACCGCCACATTAGGATGGCTGGTGGGTCCTGGTTACCGTCCGCAGCTTTTCCGCCGCGGTTGGCTTACAACCGCGGCGGAAAAGCTCTAATATGGTGGCGGTGTCTCTCAGACACCGTCCACCATATTCGGAAGGGCTTGAAAAGATGCTTTTCCGCGGTGGATTTTCCGCCGTGGAAAAGCATGTGGAACTTCACTGCGGGGGCCTGTTGCGGGCCCCCTAGGTGAAGGGGGGGTGGGGGGTGCACATGGGTGCATTTGTATGCAGAAATCGGCAGGCACCGCGCGGTGCCTGCCGCTTTCTGCATACAAATGCAATGTATGCATTTTTAACATTGCGGCGGGTGCAGCTTGAAGCTGCACCTGCCGCAATGTTAAAGATAGAGGATGTGACCGCCACCCTGGCGGTCACATCCTAATCTGCATGGGGGGAACGCCGCTGCCCATGCGGACGTTCCCCCCTACTCTATGGTGGCGGACGGACTCAGGTCCGTCCGCCATCATAATGTGCCCCTATGTGTCCACACTCCCATGCATGCACACCTCACAATCAAGCATGTGCTATAAGAACATGGGGTTTTAGTTGGTCATGTGAGTTCCTTTCCAAGTATAAAGTCCAAAATCATATTAGGTCCAACACACAAGTTCAATAATTAAACCTGGACTGAACATCTCAGAGCTATTGCACAGAACCAACAAGCTTATCTTAGGGAAAAGTGTGTAAAGTATTTAGCAATGTCAAAACAGTTAAAAAGTTAATAGACAACACAATAAAAATCCAACTACCACTTTCTAAAAATGGAGATTGTTTTAATTAGATAAATGAAACAAAAAGTAATAAAATCCAAAGAGTGGAGCTAACAATATGATGTTTTGAAACTTTAGGCCATAAAAGTGGAAAGAAAATGTAAAGCTGATCAGAAGTCACTTGACCTAGGCATGATTTCAGCTAACCACAATAAAATGGAGGTCGATTTCCCTATGCAAATCGTTCTGATCAAAATTTTTACCGTGGGACTAAGGGACAGCTTTATCAAAGGGTTGTTTTGCCCTTTTAGTCATGCAAGGTAACACAATGACAACGCCACACTAAAGTCAGATTTACCAAGTCATGTAAGGTCACCTTGCATGGCCATGTGGTACTTGGTTACTCTGATGTAATAAACGGCAGTGCAAGTTGCTAAATAATGTTACTCTGCTCTGGGAAGGCTTTTCAAAAGTAGAGTTCGGGTGTTTCCACACCCCCACCCTTGGATTTTGGAGCATTCCCAGATTTACCATGAGTTTTGCTATGTTATGTTGTGTTATAGCATGTCATGTTATGTTAGGTTGATTTGTATGGCACAGCTTATCACTGGTGAGGGTATCCAGGCACTGGAGCAGGAACGTAGGCTAGTTGAACAGCAATATCTTCAGTTTCTTGCACAAGTTGATAAGTGTAGGGGCTGTCCTGATGTGTTGAGAAAGTTAATTCCAGTTTTGGCGGCGATAAAGGAGAAAACACGACCTCCTGACTTGCTTCTGCGGATGTGGGGGACATGTGCGATGGTGAGAGAGGTAGAGCGTAGCTTTCCTAAGGTCGGTAGAGTTGAACTCAGTCGTATGGTGGTCCAGAGTTGTGGATGGCCTTGTAGACATGGATGAGCAGCTTGAATTGGCAACATTTCTGGATGGTTAGCCGGTGTAGTACAGTGAGGTAGGGGGTGATGCAAGAGTTTCTGGGAACTTCTAGGATGAGTCTGGCAGCATGTTTTTTGGATAGTGTGGAGTATTTGCGTGAGCTGGTTGGAGATGTCTACATAAAGCATGGTGCTGTTGAGTACTATTGTTATGAGGGCCTGGGTGACCATGTATCCTGTGTGCACTGGGAGCCATTTGAAAATCTTGTGAAGCATTCTAAGAATGAGGCAGCAGGATGCAGCCACAGTGTTGACCTGTTTATTCATCGTGAGTGTGTCATATAAGATAATGCTGTGATTTCTGGCATGGTGTGTGGGGGTGAGTGTGAGACCGAGATCGGATGGCCAACAGGAGGAGTCCCATGGAGAGATCTTGTTTCCGAAACTCAGGCTCTCCGTTTTGTCTGTGTTGAGTTTAAGGCAGTTCTCTCTCCTCTAGTTGGCCACGTTGGTCATGCAAAAAAGAGAAGACAGTCCTGGTGGTGGTGTTTGCATCAGCGAAGGTGAGGATGAGCTGAATGTCATCAGTGTAGAAGACAATGTTGATGCCGTGGACACTTATGATATGGGTAAGGGGTGCCATATTCATGTTGAACAGGGTTGGGCTGAGGGAGGAACCCAGGGGGACTCTGCAGAAGAGCTTCTTGTGTTCAGAGGTGTAAAGGGGGAGTCTGACTTGTGGAGTTCTGTTGAAGAGGAAGGAGGCAATCCATCTTAGGACGGGCCCTTGAATTCCTGAGTCCTGGAGTCTGGCGATGAGGGTGCCATGGGAGATGGTATTGAAGACAGTTGAAAAGTTGACCGGGATAAAAGCGTAGGTTTCACCTCTTTCCATGATGGACTGGTTATTGTCTTTTGTTGCCAGGAGGGTGGGTTCCATGCTGTGGTTGGCATGGTACCCTGACTGGGTGGAGTCCAGGAGGTGGTGCTGTTCTAGATGAGTGGAGAGTGGCCTGTTGACCTCTTTCAACAGGACACTGGATGGGAAAGTAAGGAGCAACAAGGGTCTGTAGTTGCTGAGTTGTTTCAGGTCTACCAAAGGTTTCTTCAAGAGAGCTGCGACTTCTGAATGCTTCCAGCTATCCTGAAGGGCTCTGCTATGGATGGAGGAGTTGATGATGGTGGCCCTGAGCAGTGTTCATTCCAAGTTGTACATGTGGTGAGGGAAGGGGTCTGTGGGAGATCCTAAATGGATGGTCTGCTTAATTCCAGTGGAATCTTCTGTGATGAGTGGGCTCCAGTCTGTTAGATGGTGGGCATTCCTAGTGGTGATGGGAGGTGGTGTGAGGATGTCTTGTATGGTGGATTGGGGTGCAAAATTGGAGTAGATCTTGAGTAATTTGTTGTGAAAGAAGTCAGAGAGGTCCTTGCAGAGGTCTCGTGAGTGGGTAATGTTATTGGCTGCTGCCGTTGGATTGATGAAATCTCTGACAATGTTGAAAAGTTCTTTGTCGGAGTTGGAGCAGAATTCTAGTCTTAGCACAAGGACATCTTTCCTGGCTTCTTTGATCTGGGCATGCTCCCTTCAAAGTACAGATTTGTAGGGATCTCTTGAGGTGTTATCTCAGCTGGTTCTCCATCTACTTTCTAGTTGTTTGCAACAGCGCTTGGAGTCTCTTAGGTCTTCCGTGTATGAGCATGCTAGATCGTGAGTTCTTGTTTGCATGATTTTCTTCAGGGGAGCCAACATGTTAGCGCAGTCTGAGATCCAGTTGTTTATAGTGGTTAGATCATTTGGTAGGTCACCTGCGAGGATATGCTGGTTGGGTCTCAGGGTGTGGGTACCGTCTGCCTCTGCTATGTTGATAAAGTTGCAACTGATGTTGCCGGCTGGTTTTTGTTTGCTGGATTGGGGGGGGGCATTGATGTAGAAGTGTATGATGAAGCAGTCCGTTCATGTGAGCAGCATGAGGTGGCTGAAGGTGACCTTGTTGCTGACTGTGGAAACTGGGTCGAGCGTGGGCCGGCTGTGTGAGCTGGGCCTTGTACGAGCTGTGTGAGGCTGATGTTGTCGAGGCGTTCTAGGAAGGCAGAGGCGTTGTGGTCCATTGGGGGGCTGGTTACAGTGAGGAGGTTACTGAGGGTGGTGCATTGTACTGGTGGTTGATAAGAGAGGGTGTCCGAGATGGTTGTGGAGTGGCTAAAATGTAGTCGGAAGTGCATGTGTTCCATGAATGTGGTGGGTTTGTTTGTTGTGGTTGTGCAGGTAATGGTGTCTTTATGAAAGGCCACGAGACTTCCTTTGGATTCGTGGTGCCTGTCTCAGCAGACACTCTTGTAGCCTGGAGGAATGGCCTTAGCAATGGTTGGAGTGGATGATGGCTTGAACTGGGTTTCGGTGAGAAAGCGGATGTCTGGGGAGGGTGTCTAAATGAAGTCCCAGACCTCAGTGGCATATTTGCAGAGAGATGCCAGGTGAGGTGTGTGCAGTGGGTAGAGTAGGAGTGGTGCTGCAAGAGAAGCATCAGTGAACACAAGAGAAGTGTCCTACAGTGTGATGTGGTGGGGAGCAGGGGCAGCAGTCATGTCAGTGTCCAGTGTTCATTGCTCCCAAATCAGATGGAGTGTGGTGGTGGCACTGGTGGCTGGACTGACCAGGGTCAGTGGCGCTGGGCACCGACCAGGTGTGGATGTGCGCAAATGGACTTGCCTTTGGCGTGATAGCTGTGCCAATAAGTAGGTCCTAGGAGGGGAAAGAGTGTGGGGGCAGGGTTAGGAAGCAGAAGGAATCCACAGGAGAAAGCCCAAGTGGTAGACCTGGGAATGCGTCAAAATGGGATGCCAAAATGCTGTGTCAAAATATTACCCCTTACCAAGGGAGGCATTACAAGGAGAAATATCTTAATTTCTCCTCGTTCTTTCCTATTACTATGTATGCTACATTAAGGTGTCGCTTCCTGCTCAAAAAGAATCATGTCTGCAACGCAGGCACCCTTGCACCATGAGGCAAGGGTGCTTGAATTGGTGCTAGGCAGTCAAAAGACCACCAGCACAAGTAAAGGACAAAGAATGTGTAATATAATGTTAAATATTGTGCATTCCTGCAATCTTTTTTCATGCAGCGCAGCATGGTGTCTTGATGCGTTGTGCTATTTGATAAATCTGCCCCTGAGCATCTGTAAAGGAAGTTGAAATCCTCCAACAGGAGCAAGATTGAAGGCTGTGTCTGCCAAAGTACTCTCAAGTTAGATAACTGTTGAATGAAATCGTTTTGAAGCTGTTTTTGGCATGAAAATGTTTGAGCGTGAAAATTAAAATTTCGTGACCACTGAATTCCTCTCATTGGTCAGATACTTTTGACTCCTTCACCCAATCAAGATTTTTACCTTCAGACATTTTTGGAGGTCAAAATCCTCCAGCAGGGCAAGCCTGGAAGTTGTATCTGACAAGTGCTCTAGAAATTGAAAAATGTTGCCTCAAGTTACCACTGATGCTACAGAGTTCTGGGATGTCCAATAATTTTCCAAGTCCTAACTTTTCATGCTTTTTGGATCAGTTTCTTCATAGACTCTGATTCCCGTTGGTTGGGTTCTCGAGCATGTTATTTCTTGGGTGCGATAAAGAGCATCTAATAATGTGTTTATGGGGAATAAGATGAAGATTTGGGTGCTGAACTCACCAAAATCTGCATGGTACAGTAAATACTGTGCACTTTTCCCCAGTTAAGTTCCGGAAGGCTTAACCTATCAAACTTTAATGAAGGGTGAGATATTCAACACACGCAGTAGTTATCAGATGCAGTAAATGCCAACAAATTTGAAATTCCAGTACATGCACAAAGAAGAACATACGCAGGGGATGGAATATTCCAACCAACTTGTGATAGTGACCGAAGGCTCGGAGGACCTCAGGGACAGCACTTATAGGCCAGGACTCACTCCAGCAGTAGCCGACAGTAGGGTACACGTTACTACTGGTCAACAGGTCACTCCAGGTAAAAGGTTTCTTTCAGCTTGTTGACTCCCTTTAGTCACACAGGAGTTCAGCCAACACGCCCTAGGAGTCTCCTTCTCGGTCCTGTGGGAGCATATCCAGCCTCTCAGGTCTCCACCAAGCACACAACAGAAGGTCCAGTCCTCTTCTGGTCTTATACAGGTCTGCAACAAGTTCTGATGAGTTGGAGGTGAGGCACCACTTTTGTAGGAATCACTATCCATTGGGAGGGTGTGGCTCCGTAACAAAGTTTCCAAGGGCCACCCATCGATCTTTTGCAGCATATTATGTTTGCCATACTGCAAGCTTTCACACTGCTCACTATTATGAGGTATACCCAACATGGTAGAACATCTCTGCCTTTGGAGGTGGCTACTGTTCCAACCAGTGGTGTGCCTAGGAAAATGAGCAGTTCCCTCTTACACGACCACACCAAAATGGTTCTGGGAACAGCTCTCATTCCTGCTGGTATGTTGCCAAACTGGCTACAGTTAGCCCTGGGATGTAAGGGCTTCTTTCCTCCAGGTCTCACTTTACTATGAAAGGCCAAGCATCCCCAGGTTAATAAAGTTCCGGATCCTTCCTGCCATAAGGCCTAAGCCATTATTTCTGCTCTAGGACCAGTTTTCACACCTCGTTAAGGGAAAAACAATGACATTGGCAGCTGGTGATAGGCTAATGCCACCACCAAATATTTTTCTGGTATATTTTCAAACATCCTACCTTACCAGCAAATTGAATTATCAAAACAGTGGTCTAAGATTAACAAACATTTTGCAGTGGGCTTGTGTCACAAAAGTGATGCAAACCTGCTCAAAATGTTTTTGGGGGATTTATTTTCCAGCTCAACACTTGTTTTGCACTGGAAGGTTATCTGAAAGTAAGGCCAAGCAAAGCATAGTGCTACTTTGCATTACTCTGTGTCAAGGGGTGTTCCAAAGATTTCCATGAAGGTTCACATGCAACCACCCAAGACAAAAAGGTGTGTGTGTGGCGCTCAGCCATCTAATTGCACGCCAGCACTACGGATAGAGAAGGATAGTGCAGTATATGTGTGGATATGGCTCTTTTCTTCTCTGCCTCTTACGCAATGCAATGCAGCAACTTTGGGTGCTGTGCTGCGTTAGGTGAACATTTTTGTTTAAGTGGGCCAAAGAGTTATAAAGCACATGCAGAGACAAAAAGCAGGAAAAATCCTTTCCTAAGAAATAGAATAAAAAGATTCTATTTTCTCAGGCCAATATTATTTTGATAATTCAATGTATAAAAAAGGAGAGCAGGATCCTACCAGGTGCTCACCTGTGTAGTTTTGGGCAGTGTTAGACCTGACATACTGAATGTGTTGTCTACCCCCAAACATTTTGCTTTCACTCCCCCTACTTTCTGTTTTGTGCTATTGGACTCTGTGCACTTTACCACTACTAACCAGTGCTAAAGTGCTTGTGTTTTCATCCTAAAACAAGGTAATATTGGCCGCCTACACCTGACTGGTACATTTAATTTACTTATACGTCCTTAGCATAAGGTACTACATGTTAGCCAGGGCCTGCAAATTAAATGCTACTAGTAGGCCTGCAGCACTCATTCTGCCGCCCAAAGAGGTAGCAAGTTAAAACCTTTCTCAGGCCTGCTGCAGCAGCCTCGACGGTAGTTTTAAACTGCCATTTCGACCTAGCAAAATAAACTTTTTAGCAGGTCTAAACCCTCCTTTTTATTAATATATATGTCACTGCTAAGGTAGGCCCTGAAGTCCAACATGGCAGGGTTCATTCTATTTAAAAAGTAGGACATGCAGGTTTATGTTTTACATGTCCTGGTAGTGAACAACTCCCAAATTCGTTTTCCACTACCGTAAGGCCTGTATCTTCCATTGGATGACATTGGGTTACCTCATTACATTTAATAAGTGCTAACTTTTCATTAGCACTTATGGGTGGGGCGGAGTAGGTAGAAATGTTATGTTTTGACTCAACTGAATTGTAATTTAAAATCCCCAAAATGATATAGTCAGATTTTAAGCCACTTTTCTGAAATTACCACCTTCACAAAGACTGTGAATGGCTCTGCCGTTGGATTTTGTGTATTCTCCCCATACAATGAGACAATTGGAGACTAGCCAGGATGGTTAGGTGCTGAGCTGTTCCGTGCCTCCACTTGCACTTCAAAGGGGGTTGCCTCCCTATTGACTTGGCCTCTCTGCAGGGTCATACCCAAAAGTTTTGTAATTTTCCCTCCTGTTTTCTCAATTTCGATTTTGGTGGCATCAGGACTTGGTGCACTGTAACACTGCTAACCAGTGTTAAAGTGCTTGTGCTCTCTCATTTGAACATGATAAAATTGGCTTACACCCAATTGGCACATTTAATTTACTTATAAGTTCATAGTAAAGTGATACCACTGGGACCAAGCCCTTAAACACTACTAGTGGGCCTGCAGCACTTATTGTACCATCCACCTACATTTCCCTTCAAAACATGTTGATGGTCTGTAATTGCAGTGTATGTGCAGTTTTAAACTGCTAATTCAACCTGGCAAAATAAAGCTTATGCCATGCCTACACCTCCCTTTATAATCCATCTAAGTCACCCCTGATTTTGGATGTAAACAGCCAATAAGGCAAGGTGTATTGTATATCAAAGGTAGGGCATGTGTCCTTAGGTTTTACATGTCCTGGTAGCGAAAATCCCCCAAATTCATTTTTCCCTACCGTGAGACCTTCTTCGCCCAATGGAAAACATTGAGTTACATTATTAAATTCAATAAGTGCTAAAATGTGATTGGAAACAGGTAGAAATGTCATGTTTGGTCTCAAAGGAATTGTAATTTAAAATCCTCTTTAATGGTAAAGTCAGATTGTATGTCACAATTCTGATAATGCTAAGTCCTAACCATTTGGTACTTGAGTCCTTTGTCCTGGGTCACATAACTGTGAATAGCTTGGCAGATGACATTTGTGTATTCCTTCCAGATAGTTAGTCAAAGGGGGGCTAAGTGTTGGCAGGATGGGTGGGGTGGAACTGTTCATTGCTCCACTTACATTTTATACAGCAATCTCCAGCACACTACAGAGGAGCTTGATACCAGCATTTTGTCCCCCTAGATCATTTGGAGCCTAGGCAGGGGAAGGAAGGACATTTCCAGAACCCAATGTTGGGAAGTAGTTTTCTTCACGTCAAAGGCTGGCACCAGGTATATATATTAGACCCTCAAACACTTCAGTACACTTCTGGACCTGTGTAGGATACGCAGAAAGACTGCTGTGTACTTTAGAAGACTGTCTTGCTACTTGAGGCTTGCTTTGTACCTCAGAAGACTGCACTTCTGCTACTAGAGGACTGCCATGATTCTTGAAGCCTGCCATGTACCAACACAGGACTGCCCTGCTGCTTGAGGCCTGCCTTGCTGCTTTATCCCAAGACTACCAGAGTGACTCCAAGGACTAGTATGCTGGCCTCCTGTGATCTGCAAGGACATACACAACTATTGAGACCTTAAACAGTCCACTTGTCCTCTACCTAGAGTGAGTCCTGCCCCCTTGCCCCCCTGTGGTGACCAACTAGTCTTGGACCCTTAGATGTTGTGATAAAGGTGCATCTCCAGCCAAAACTTTACACCACAAAGTGGCCTGAGAACCGATAGAAGACTGAGACCTACCTGCTTGCCGGTCTCCCTGATTTCACAGTAGCTCCCGCCAATTTCTTTTCTACAGCAATGAGTCCTGTTCGGGGGGACACCTTGGAACATATATCCAGCCTTGTGTATCCACATTGGCTACAGTCTATAGCTTCGTCCCACTTGAGTTTTTTGACTTTCAAAAAAGTGACAGCGTTCGAACGTGGAAATCCTAACCGCGACTTCGCCCAGCCGTTCCCCGTTAATGCCACCTCCTCACGGTAAGCTGAGCCCTATACGTCTCATGTAGCTGAACTGCCCTCCATTACGGTCTGCCTTAACTTTGGCTTTGCCCCTGTTTTACATGATCAGATACCAGTGGTTGGCGTTTTAATCTTTTAGGCACTATTTTTCACTCAAAACTTCAAGAATGCATAACTCTGGTTCTACTGATTGGATTTACTTTGTGCTGGTCTCATTTTATTTATTGAACTATTCTCTATTTTCCTAAATGAGTTTGGGATTGTTTGTGTTTTTACATTATTCATGTTTGTGCACTGCACTAATACTTAACACAGTGCCTCTAAGTTCAGCCTGACTGCTTTTGTGCCCAGCTATTAGCAAGTTAAGAACATGTAAATTAGTGACTTTTGTGGTTCACCCTGACAGGGATTGTGGTTGTTGCTTGAGAAGGGTTTTTATCCCCAAAAACCATGGAGCGAGGGTACCTACGTTAGTGGAAGGCAGCAGTTTGTGAGCCAGCACTGGCAAGTAGCAGGAATGCGCTGTACGTTGTTACATACTGTACATTCCTGCCCTCTCCCAGTTCATGCAGTGCAGCAAGGAGGCTTGTTGCATCAAATATTGATAAATATAGGCTTGTTTTCACCAAAGGTGCTGCGCTGAGTTGCATAAAAGGAAGAGAACAGAGACGTGCCTTATTTACTAACATGTGCCACTGTTTCTCTCTATAATAGTGCTGGAGTACTTTAGACTGCCTGGTGCCAATGAATAGTGCAAGTGTGTGTGAGTGATGTCAAGCATAGCTTTTGTACTGGTTCCCTTCCAATACAAAATCCTATGCTTTGATGGGGTATAACAGTGTTCCCACTATGTATGGGAGTACTACAGTAGATGCAAAGTTGGAAAACCTTTCTCTGTTACGCTTGTCTCAAGGAGGCATACATTTTTAATGCAAGTACCTCTCTACCTTTTTCTAGTAGTAGGGATTAACATCGAAATCCAAAGGAATGCCCTTGCTCCTCCCATGAGATGGCACTGTAGCCAAAAGTAGTGCATTGGGATACTTTTAACCTTAAAACAAGTTTTAGCTGGAAAGTAAATTCTAAACTTACAGTTTATGGCGGTTTGCATCAATTTGTGAGGTAAACCTGGTGCAAAGGATTAGTAAATTTATCCTCTAGTATTGCAAGCCATAGTGGTAGTGCAGGCATCAATTACAAGAGCAAGCAGTCATCTCCAGTTATGGCCACACCATCGGCTGGAACAGGATAGTGCCACGTCCACCTCCAAGCCGGGGCGGAAAAAGTGACGAGAAAAAATTACTTTTTTTGTAGGCCTAAATTGAAGTTTAATACGGTTCCTGCACAAGGCATTATTCACTCTGCTTTGTTTTGTTGATATGCTGAGCGATAGATTGAGAGATAATGAGATGATTTTGCTTAATGTTTTTATTTATTTATTAAGGTGTCTTCAATCATTGAAGTGGCTTGTAAAATGTGACTACTCACCCAGAAGGGTCTCATGACGCTGAGGGGGAGTGGGAAATGACTGTAGATCTATCGCAAGGCACTGTGATTCAGTCAAAGAACCAGGTCTTGAGGTCCTTCCTGAATTGGGTCAGTGACGGTGATTGCCTCAGGGGGAGAAGGCAGGGTGTTCCGGGTCTTTGCTGCGTGTCTTGAGAGGGTAAGGAAATATGTATTTTTATATCATGACATTTTGTAGGAAATGGTGCATACTTTATGGCTATCATTAGCCGAATACAGATGATTTGACAGATGGCAAATACAATTCCAGCAAGAGAGAGAAAAATGATAACCCCAGCACTGTCAGAACCAAAGCACCAATCGGATGAGGAAAATATCTGAGTTACTAGCCAGCAAAGCTGTTCCCACTCAATTACACTAAAAATAGCATAAGTCTGAGTTAAGTAGGAAATCATACCAGCAAAGTCCACCACCTCCACCTATGGCATTGGTACAAGAACCTACCAGATGAACACTCACTCAATATTCCACAATACACAATGAAGGGAGCATAAATCAGAAAAGAGAATAAAGAAGGGAACATTTCAATCCTCTTAGGAGGACCAAAAGTGGTTACATATTTCTAAGACCCTTGTTCCTTGATTTTCCTGCCAAATGCTTATTAAAAGTGAGATAAAAGATCATAGTTGGTGAATAATGAAAACCTTAAGAAGATGGTCACTCTTTGTTGTGAATGGAAATGTCCCTTGTTATACGCATGGAGTCTGTTGTCATCGGCAACTCTCCACTTAATCAATAAAAACAAAGTAGAGGTATCTCAAAATAGTTCTGATGTAGTCACACTGTGGTGAGGACTACCCTATGGGTAAAAGGTATTGACATGCTACAATAAACCAACATGAATTCCCTGACTCAAAAAAATCTAGTGTGTCTTGTGAATCTAAAGAAAAGATCATTTCTTAACTTCAAGGAGGAGCTGCATAAAAAATTAACAGGTCCAGACCAGCTGCAATAGAAAAGCCAAGGCCACAACCAAACTAGCTGTATTAAATTGCTATTATACAGTCAACAGTCATAAAAGACAATTTCATTGGATAACTACTCCCAAGTTTAAGACTGTATAAGTGTGGAGGATTTCAAGGGGACTAAGGACGGCATCATCCTCAAAGGAGTTAATATACTCCTGGCTTCATCTGTCAGGAAGCAAGTCTGGAGGTACTGCTTACAACTTATCACTTGGAGATCACATGGGTGATGCTCAAAGCTAGTCCATCTAAGGGAAGGAAAGGTGGTTGGTCCCTGAAGAGTGTTGAAACTGTCTGGACTGAGGCTTTTGGCACGTAGAGAAGGCGATGTGAGAGCGTCCATACAATAAACTATACTTCTCTGCAGGCCATGAAATTCACATTTCAGAGTGTTAGTTTTCAATGTCTCTGTTTCCTCTGTCATGCCATTCCTTTTTCTTCATTTGTACTACTGGCTCGCATATTCCTGTGTATATGGTCATTGGTGGAGGTGGTGACAGATGAAAGAGCACATCACTCCAACTGGATTTTGGAACACTTTTCAGTGGATTCTGACAGATTCCCTAATCCACATTCTGACTTGAGTGATTGATTCTGGCACTACTGTTTCTCAGCTCGTAACTACATTGCATCAGGTTACTGAAATCAGAAAGTAGAATTATTGAAACGTCTGAGTTAGAGCCCAGATCTGAAGAAGAGAGAAAAAGGAGACATGCATACGGTATGTGCTTCTACTTGGAAAGGTCAGTTCTTTTTGTAAAATTTTATTGAAGGAAACCTAGGGCCTATAACAGTCAAGCATCAGTAAACCCTTGGACCTAAAGACTACTTGATAATGAAAGAAGATGCCTTGTCCAGTGAAGAAATTAAGGACCTGGTTTTGAATTTGGTGGATGGTATTAGTAATGTCGCCATGGCAGAGTACTTTACTCCCACCATGGCGAGCACTGCACACTTTCATTATTATTTCCAAAAACAAAATCGCAAAGCAGGATTAAGTTTGGCAAATTGCTTTTTACTGGGAAAATTTGTGTAGCAGTGGAGCAATTCCAGTACAGTGAACAATACAGTCAAAGTATGCAGTATGTTACTCACATTATTGCTGCTCCAGCATTACACTGGTGAGGGACTGCATATCCCACCTTACATCGCATATTTTCCCAGGATGCCAGTCAATCAGCATTTACAGATTACAAATTTAGAGCATATAATGTTCTGTGTTTGCACATGTTCGTTTAAATAATTTCAGACTTATAACTTTTCTATGTCAACAGAGTCAACAGACCTCTCCATACATTTTTTGGCAATGCATATTCCTCTCATGGTCAATTATTGCTGCAGCATCTGCCCAGTTTAGAGAGCCTGTGGCACACTAGTCACTGGTTTCTGTGAGCCTCAGCGGAGTTGTCGGTTATCTCACTCACTCAATCAGTTAAGTATGGAATGTTCTTCTCCCTCATACATGGATGTACTATGACACCTCTAATATCAGTAAGTAAGATGGAAAGATATAGATGGGTGTTCAGATGTGTAGCTTTGTAGAGTATTACACCTATTTGAATTTGACGTAATGGGTTTGAATGATGCCATCCCTTGGATGGCACTCTCAAATAAATGAAATATCACCTATTTTTGAAATAACTCATACACGACAAAATGTGAACCTGGAGAGCGTATCGTGATTGACACTGTGGACGCTCTGTCGAGAGTAGCCCAATGATACATGGTTTTTGTGAACACAAACCATAGGACTCTAATAAAATCAAAAATACATATTTTTGAAATAATAAGCAGAACTGTTTCTGGACAAGAGGTCCAGAGTATCTAACCCTGTATTTGAACAGTTGGCTGCCCACTGATTGTATATTTAAAATAAGCACATGTCGAAGGATTTATCCTACATTGTTACAGTTGTCAATATCCTACATATTTGAGAGAAATTAACAACGTGCGTAAATATATATGACTACCGATATTTAAAACGATACACAACAGTAACAACTACATCAGTTTGTCATCCTGTTTTTATCGACAGTTAGGTATCTGAGGTGACACTAGCAGTTGCCCATTTATTTAAATAATTTTGACATCGAGCACCAAACCATTATGTAATTGATACATAGATGCATCAAGCGAATTTGCAATTGCAATGGCTGCGAAACAGCGAATGCGATCGCAAATTCCACTTCCGCAATGCATCAAGTGGAAAAGCAACAATTTGCGAATTCGCAAAACAATGAATCGCTAAACCTGTAGAAACCCCCACTGCAGTTCCTGAAAAGCGATTCTCCCCATATTCTGCGAATTTAATAGCAAATTCACAGTTAAATAGCGAATTAGCAAGCAAATCGCTATCCACATGCATTAGCAATCGCAAATAGCGAAAACACCATAATTCGCAAAATACGAGTCGCAATTTAAGGAGAAGCTAAACCAGGTGGTAACCATGAAATCAGGTGTTGGCTAAATCAAACACACTTTAGACTCATTAGGAGCATGAGGAAAGTCACAATGGCAGGTCTATACATCGTGGCAAGGCGGCTGAGTATCCAGGATACAGCCCAGAACAGACGCAGGATCCAAGAACGCATCTTCCGGCTGCGGATTACACTACTGGGACAGACTGAAGATGAGATCTACTCCAAATACAGGCTCAATGGGGCAATGATCCTGGAGCTCATCAGAGACCTTCAGCCCCTGATGCAGCACCCAACACGGAGGACCAATGCCGTGCCCACCCATGTCCAGGTCCTGTGCTGCCTGCACCTCCTGGCCTCCTGGCCTCCGGCAGCTTCCAGGGGATAGTCGCAGTTGCAGGGGGTGTATCCCAGAGTACACTTTCACGCTGCCTACAGAGTTTCCTGGACACCATGCTGAGCCGGATCCATCACCACATCACCTTCCCAACAACCCAACAGGACTTAATGCAAACTAAACAGGCCTTCTATCACACCGCCCATTTCCCCCATGTAATTGGCTGCATAGACTGCACCCAGATACACATCTGTCCACCCGCAGAGACCGAATACATGTACCAGAAACGCAAGTCATATCACTCCCTCAACATTCAGATGGTCTGCAATGCGAAGACCATCATTACAGATATTGTGCCACAATACCCAGGGAGCACGCATGATTAATTTATCTTCCAGCACAGCGGCATACACACCCGCTTGGTCAGGGGGGAATTCGCGAGGGACATCTCCTAGGTAAGTACACATGCCCACATACAGTATGTTAAGACCATGTTGCCGCGCATGACAGGCACTGACCCTCTGCTCCTCCCTTCAGGTGACAGCGCCTACGCCCTCCATGAATACCTCCTCACCCCATACCTCAACCCAGCAACGCCACAGGAACGGAAGTACAATAGTGCGCATATACACACCAGAAATGTGATTGAGCGAACATTTGGCATAGTAAAGAGTAGATTCCGGATCCTCCACAAGACTGGTGGGGCCCTCAAATACCGGCCCGAGTTCTACTGCCGCATGATGGCCGTGTGCGCCATACTGCACAATATTGCCACCAAGCAGAGTATACCTGTCGAGGTGTCTGGTAGTGAGTCGGCGGGGGACGACCTGCCACCTGCACAGGTGCATCATGCACACAGGGAGAATCCTGCTGAAGGTCACAGGCGCCGCGCGCATATCACACAGAACTATTTCTAGTGCATCCATACCCATCACACAACGCTGCACTCATGCAAGCCACATCAATGATTGACATGAGGAAGATTTTTTGTCAAAATAAAGCTTTTGTTTATTTCACAAGGTCTCAATGTGCTTCCATCAGCAACAAATAAGGGTACGGCTTTTAAACATCCAAGGTCATGTAACCTGAGCTGGCGTGCATGGTTGCCTCACCACGGCACATCCTGAAATGTAATGCAACTAGTGCCTCCTGCCACACGCACCCTGTCGCCTCTCACCCTCCACGTTAGGCTGGTTCTGTCGGGATGCAGTGGTGGGCCGGGCACTGCGCCTCCTGTCTGTTTGCACCGGCACAGACAGGCTGCTGAGGCTAGATGCCCCTTCCCTGGCAAGATCCCACCCACTTGCATTGCTATGGTCTGCCGCCTGTTGGTGCTCCACAGCGTTGCTGACCTGCTCCAGGGCCCTTTGCTACGTCAGCACAGCATTGGATCATCTGGATTTGCATGACCAATGATCTTCGCGAGAGCTGGGATGTGGCGTTCCCGATCAGGTGATTGGAACGGGTGTAGGCTGACAGCCGTGTGAGCAGCTGTCTGTGGCATCTGGGGGTGATGTCCTGCTGCGCTACCATCAGCTGGTTGCTCTCCATCACCGCCGTGGTCAGTTCCTGCACACTCCCTGTGAGGAGACTGATGTTGCGTGCTGTTTTGTAGAGCTGCAGCTGCATTGCTGCCATGTTCTGCACCTGTTTGCGGTGCACACGCAGCATCTGAGCCTCAATGCCCGGGCCCACGTTGTGTGCGTGTTTCTCCATGGCTGTTATGGTGGGCACGGAGCGCTGCTGCTGGCTTGGGCCCGCACACATGCTGTGATTCGTGTCTGCCTCCTGGGTGATGGTGGGGTCTGCTCCACTGCCATATGTGCCGAGACGTGATGTTATGCTCCGCCTGTAGCTGCTGGGGTGGCCCTGGGTGTCGGTGCAGGTGCAGGTGCAGGCTGCCTCTTCCCCTCCATCTCTTCAGGTGTCTCCCCGATGTGGAGGTTGTCACTGTCGGATGTGTCAGTATCCGCAGCACCTGTGATGTGGATGAGTGCATGATTACTGGTATGATTCTGGCACTTGGGATGTTGCAACATGCATGCAGGCTCCCTATTGGTTAATGTCTGCATTCCCTGGCTGTCTTTGGGGGTCTGTGTATCATGTCTATTCTGGCTGGTTGTGGTTATCAAGGCACATTTACACACTACAGGTTCCACAATGCATTTGGGCGTTTGGGAAGAGCAGGGACTGGAATACTGTGCTCACAAATATGGATTGCAGTGGGGGCATGGGCATTGTTAGGGTACGGGGTCGCAGTAGCATGCCTCTTACCTTGAGTTTGGTGTGCGGTGCGGGTGGTGTCCAGTTGGGTAACGCCCACGCAGGCTTCAGGGTGTATGGTGTCCTCCATGGGGAGGTTTTCAGGGACTGTGGACTGTCCCGGTCCCCTACACCTTGTCTCCCTCAGTCTCTCAGCTATTCGCTCCTTGGCACGGCCTCTGAGGTTGTACCACTTCTTTTTTAAGTCATCGATGGTCCGGTGGGTGACTCCCACCGCGTTCACCTTTGCCTTGATGCGCACCCAGATGCGCCTCTTGGTTGCCTCGGGCACCTTCCGGGACAGCTTCCCGAACAGTTGATCGTTGTCCCTGCTCACTCCTTCAATCAGGTACTCAAGTTCTTTTTCACTGAACTTGATTTTGCGCTTGTGGGCTTTTTCACTTGGTCCTGCAGCTTCCTGGGACATTGTGGTTTGGTTTCCACTCCTGTACGGGCACTGCAGGGTGTGGCTCCTGGAGCTCAGTTCTCTGCCTCCTCCTGTATCCAGCTCTGTGGTCTGAATGAAGCATGGAGTAGGCTACTTCCTGGTAGTGATGTCATCATTGGGCTCCAAATGCGACTTCACGTTTTTGCGATCTCGCAATGTGCGAGATCGCTATTTGCGAATTCGGTATTTGAGATTTCGCAATTAGGGGGTTGGAAACAGCCGACTCTGCGATTTTGGAGGGATTTCTGCGGAGTTGCATTTGGCGATTGCGGGAGGGTGCAAATCGCAAATATTTAGCGATTTTGATGGTGCATCCCATTCTGCGATTACTTAATAGCGATTTGTTATTTTTCGCTATTTCAGATTCGCAGAATGGATGCTTGATGCATCTATATGTAAGTGGCTTAGTGAAGAAAATAATGAAAAAGATGGTCGGAATCCAATGAGTAAGTTTCCATTTCCATTGAGATTGTCTATGATTAAATTGACATTGATTTATACACACTTCCCCAACAATGATACATGAGATGAAAATGGCAGGTTTGAGATTCTATAAACGTTGGTTTCTAAGCGAACATGCTCGCGTGATTCGTTTTGTTCATACAACTTTATTAATTCTAGTAAGAACTACAACTACCATCGGTATAATAATACCCGAGTAGTTCTTACAATGACGGCATCGGGACGCATGCCAACGAGATGCATTGTTACTCTTTACGGTATAATGGCGGCTCTTTGACCATTCGATACCTCCACTCCAGCCAAGTACCCAATGGGGGGGTACCGACGGACAGGTAGGCAGAAGATTTTCGCTGTTCTTTGCTAGCTATTTACAGCTTATTAGCTTGATCCCCGTAAGTTGGCAATACTCTTTCATTTTTTAAATGAAGGGGATGGCTATGTGCATCGTGAGCGAATTTTCGCTACATCAGCAAGTATAGTAGCAGCAGACCGTTGATTGCAAAGAACAGTCCTGTGGATACAGCAATTGAGTCTTAGTTCCCTGCCTTTAATACTCAGTTACCGGCATTGGGAACATTTGTATCCAGGTAGAGAAGGCGTTGGGTCAAATGTTTTCCACCTACAGTCTTTGGTTGTTATTTTCACTTTTTACTTTGATCCCTTAATTAGCAGTAAAGGGCATATGAAAATCTTTGACTTATCCTTTTGTGCATGAAATTGTCTACATGCAGAATATAAAGATCAATATTCTGTGGTTTGAGGCAAACACACAAACTAATAATGGGTACAAACGGTGGCACAATAATGTATGAACCACCAGAGGTTCAGGACCTACATTATATATAGACGCATTTGAATAGCGTTTTTTTGCTTGTATAGGCCTTTAGCTAATACTAGACAGTACATGCATATTGGACAATCCTTTTTGACGGTTACTTTATGTTCCTTTACATTAGGGATAGGGTAATAGTAACTTACTGATAAGTACCATCAGATGATGTAAGGGACACGCAAGCTCAATTCTTATTTAACTTGTGATGGTAACAAGATTTTAAACAGCTGACTCATTTTTGCTATGGTTATTTTAACATTGTTTGATGATCAGAGGATATCAAAATTGTTTCCACAAATAAGTGTTGTTGGACTCTTCCTTTTTAGAGTGGGGCCTCTAATATAACTTGAGCTGATGCCGACTGAGGTGAGGCTTACCCCTTGAAAAGCAATGGTAAGCTTTTTTTGTTAATGAAGTTATTAGCAAAGTGAATGATATCAAGGTACAATAACTTTAGAAATAATAGCACACAAAGAGATGGTATGTTTACTTATGTTTTTTTCACTAGAAGCAGTTCAGTCATCATGCTTACATCAAGGGTCAGAACATTAATACAACAGCAGTAAAACTGTATGCATCATTTTTCTTGTTCTATAGGGATTGCAGTAACAAAAATATTTGTAGGTCCTGAAGAAAGCTAGGAAAACCATTCCATGTGGCTGAAACATGTCGACCGTGGGAACAGTGACTAATTCCTAACTGTTCCATCTCTCTTTTTTCACTTCTCACATTGATTTTAATAGGAAAACATATGAGACATTGCTAGGAAGGGTAATACATCATCTCAACGGCTTATCCTTTTTAAAACACTTCTTCACAGTTTTATTTGCACTGCATCTTTAGATACTATCTGAAATTACCCAATTTCTAGAACACAATCCCATTTGCTTTTTCCTTTTGTAAGAATCTCACAGAAGGATGCAACTCTCCTCCTGCTCTCTCTGATAAGTAAGAGAGGCAGTAGTGGGTTGTCTGGGACCCCAGATGATGACACTGGGCACATGATTGTGTATTGATGGGATAGCAATTATCCTGAGGTGATTCTGAGTACTATTTCCTTGCCTCTCCTTTGCTTTCTTTGTTTGACTGCACACTCAGTATTATAGTGAGTCGTGATAACCTCTATATATGTATCTAGAGGTATATGCTTGGCATTTGTTCTAGTTTTATGGATTCTAGATTGGTTTTGCGAGTTATCTCACTCACTCAATCAGTTAAGTGTGGAATATTCTTCTCCCTCATACATGGATGTACTACAACACCTCTATTATCAGTAAGTAAGATGGAAAGATATAGATGGGTGTTCAGATGTGTAGCTTTGCAGAGTATTACACCTATTTGAATTTGATTCATACCTTAATGGCAATTCAATAAAGGCTGTGTAGGACCGATGTGATGTAATCGCCACTAATTTGGCTGGGGAGGTTAAATTGGCCATTTACCAAAGTATAATCATAAGTGTTAGAGATCTTGGACCTCTTTTACGCCGCCTGTGCGTCACTTTTTGTGACGCACCAGTGGCGTAAAAAATGCGCCTTGTTGCGCCACATTTACAAAGTGACACATCTAGGTAGATGCGTCACTTTCTAAACCCCTGTGCCACATTATACCTGCGCCAGGTATAATGTATGCAAGGGGGGCGTTTTGATGCAAGAAAGAGTCATAGAAGTGACGCAGTGAAATCTATAAGATTTCACTGCACCATTTCTTGGCCACTAATGTGTCAAAATCTTACGCCTGCCTCATGGCAGGCGTAATGCTGACGCAGGCACTAACAACATGGGACTTGCCCATGTGACAGTACACATTGCTGGAGCTACGTCACTTTTGTGACACACTCCAGCAATGTGTCACTTTTGCGTCTACAGATACGTCAGTAATACTGACGTATCTGTAACTCCTTGCCACATGATGCGTCATACTGTAAATATGACGCATCGTTAGTATCACAGGGAGAGCGCAGTGAAAAGTGATGCATCGCTGTTTTCACGCAGCGATGCGTCACTTTTCATAAATGAGGCCCCTTGTCTCTAGTTGACAGAGGTATGCATCCTGTCCAGCAAAGGACCACAATCCTAGTCAGGGTAAGTCACAACACAACCTAAATTATCCTGCGTTAACCCTCTGGTAGCTTGGCACAGAGCAGGTAGACTTAACTTAGAAGGCAATGTGTGAAGTATTTATGCAATATCTCATACAGTAACACAGTGAAAAAACCACGAAAAAGACTCCACAGCAGTTTAGTAAAATAAAGTATGACCTTATAACTAAAGCAACACTAAAACGACAAAAATCCAAGAAGTGCAGTTAAGCACTTAGAAGCAAGTAGCACTAAAAAGGATAATTTAGGTCACGCAGGACCGGGGCAAAAAGTTAGGGCCGGCCACGATGGAGCTCTAGCTGACTACAGGACCCACACAGGCCCCAGTACAAAGAACAAAGGACCTTTCCTGGCCACAAACAGCAAGATGTGTTGATCTCCACGCAGTAAAAACGATGCATCAGTTCCAAAGACAAATGCGGGAGTCGAGAGGCGTCAAGTGATGCGCCGCTTTCTGCTCGACGTTGAGGTGATATTTCGATCTAACCAAGCTTCAGCGATACGCTGTCGGGTGCATCGATCTCTGGAGGCAAATTGCTGGATCTGAGGCGATGTGTCGATTTTACTCCTGCAACTGGGTCGATGCGCCGCTTCTGCTACATGCAGGCAGGAGATGCGTCAAAATCCATGTTGTAAGTACCTGGGCCACTTCTAGTGAGTCAGGAGCAGGGGTAGAGACTTTGATTTTCCTAAGTATCAAGAAACAGAAGGGAAGCCAGCAAGCCCTTGGAGGTCACTTTGGAAGAAGGCAGAGTCCAGCTCTCCTTCAGTAAAGTTAGAGAGCAGCAGGTAGCAGAGCAACAAACAGACAAGCAGGCATTCCAGATCGGCAGTCAAGTTCAGTCCTTTGAGCAACACAGCAGTTCTTCTGACAGAGATTCAGTGTAGGTCCAGAAGTGTCTGATTTAAAGGGTCATAGCCCCAGTACTTATTCCCAAATGTGCCTTTGAAGTGGGGGAAACTTCAAACATGTAGAAGTACATGTTGTACTTTTAACTTATTCTGCACTCTGCCCTTTGGGGTACCTTGGGCCTACCTTAGGGGTGACCTATGTGTAAGGCTTGGCAAGTACTTTTAAATGCCAAGTCAAAATGGCAGTAAGCTGCACACACAGGCCCTGCACTGGCAGACCCGAGACATGGTTAAGGGGCTACTTGTGTGGGTTGCACAATCAGTGCTGCCGGACCACTAGTAATATTTAATATACAGGCCATGGGCACATGTAATGCACTTTACTAGGGACTTACAAGTAAATTAAATATGTCAACAAAGTATGAGCGAATATTATCATGTTTAAGGGAGAGGGCACAATCACTTTAGCACTGGTTAGCAGTGGTGAAGAGAGCAGAGTCCTAAAGACAGCAAAAACGACTACAGAAAAAATATGGGGGAAGACCGCCCTAAGGCTGCCAGGTCTAACAATAAGTTAACTTAGAATGTTGGCAGCTGTTCTTGGACTGTTAGGTACAAGCAGATGCTTGCAATTTTTTGAGTGAATTCAGATTAAATTTGGCCTCCTTATCTTCTCTTCATGAGTGGGACTAGTGACAAAAAAAGACTCTAATGTAAAACCTAAGGAACTGGAAAGAAGAACGTTCAAAATTCTTTTACTTTTAGTTTCTCAAGCAGGGCTACATCAAGATTGTTTTTGTCTTTGGGTTTATGGAGATGAAAGACATTATTCTGGGTGTTCAAAGTGAAAAAAGTGTCAGCCATTCATGCTTGATGTGTGATGTAACCAATGTAGGATGTTTTAAGTAAAGCTTTGAGTCATTAGCATATTGGTCTTAATTGTTGTAAGAGGTGCGTTGAATAGATACACATCATCCTGCTAACATGTGCTTCACTGCCCAATGTCCCATTCTGCTCCTACCCTCACATCATACAATATGTAACTTCCCACTTCCACTGATAATTACATTATAAATGAAACATTTTGTGTCTAGATACACTGTACCCGGTATCTTGTATATTTCCCTATGCCATACCATGCCCTTATTTTGTGGTTCACACTAATGTTACACATAAAACACAAACGTCAGGAAGCCTAAAGTCCAACTTGCACATAATGCAAAAAGTCAATCAGCACAGCAAAAGATCAGAGACAATTGTCTTTTCAACCCACCAGGGTTCTCGCTGGAAACGTTCAGTTAGAGCATAGAGTTAAATATACAGAGAAATTAGGCCAGTATATGTTTTCTATCAATACAAGTCAATAGAGCTCAATCATGTGACATAAACATGTTACTGTAAGTGAAAACGTATCTAATTCTCAGGTGTCAGGATCTTCTCCCCAAGGAAAGGCTGAATGTCCTTGAGGAAAATATGGCATTCATACATGCAATACTATGCTCGTCATACTCCTTTATCCCACTCTCGCTTGCCTTATTCAAAAGCGGGACTATGCCTTCCGAAAATATGTTCTTAAGCCATGAAAAGTAGCAAACACATTCAGTGCCATGGGAAGTTCAATCTACTATAAAAGATATACAGAGTTTATTATAAAGTGTTAGTATATTCTTATTTAGATATAAGGCGATTAACACTGTGCTGTACATGGGGTTATGAACATGGTACACACAGCATTTAGGTTTTCACACTAACTATCCTTGGCTTGTTTGAGATGGGGAAAGGGGCCAAGAATGACTACTAAAGAACTAAATCTATTGTAATTAATCAATCCACTAAGTATATTGATAAAGGTGGATGACAATTAGTTAACACATCTATACTAATGAAGTCTAGTGCAATGAACAGCAAGTTATGCAAGACGTATATGCCCTCAGAACTTAAGTCAAGCATGCGATACAGAGAGTTACAAAAATAAAAGTACAGTCACCAATTTTCACATGGTTCTATGCAAAATATTTTATAACTATAACAGAGAATAGGAGGAAAGCATTATGCAAAATTCCCTGGTGAGTACCAGAAAACAGAGGGGCCGTGTTTCATGGATGTGAGATTTAATACAAAGACTAATGACTCTCTACAGTTCTTTTAATATAATCAGGACACTGGGTATATATTTAAGGTCTTCTTAAAGAAATATTTCAATATTCTTATAATGGACACCATTTTAAAAGATGATATAGATGACACTGAGCTTAATTACTACGTATTCCCCAAGTGATACGGCAGACTTTGTATAATCAGTTTACATGCCTTTAATGGAAATGCAATGGATTAGTCAAGTATGGAATGAGAATGATGTTTGTGAAAATTTAGTGACCTCTTCAAAGATCCATATCCCCAGTGTATAAAGTAGAAGCTGGCCTATAAAAATGCATAAGTAGTAGTAACAATAATGTGGTTCATTTAAGAAGTGCCTCTATATTCAGTACACACACTGGCAGGTACCTTGATCATGGACAAATTGTAATACAAATGATGTGAGACTTTATGCATGACATGGGTAATTGTTTTGGAGATTATGATTTAATGTTTATCATAATATAATGCATCTATAGGTAGGTACTATGAAGAGAATCGAGAGATGTATGTGAATATTAGTGATTTAGACAATGAACATGCTTTAACCTTTTAGGTTCAACGATAATCTATAATATTGTAATAGCAAGATATTAATCTGGGGTCATCACTATCCAATTTGAATTAGCTATACTTTCACTGCTCAAACCCTGCATGAAGTGTAGCCTCATGCTGTATTTTAAATATTTTAAACATTTTCATTGTGGTTGTAAGCCTTTCCTTTAATTCATAGTTCAGGTTGTACAGTGTTTAATAAATTATAATATCCTATAAGCATGTGAATGCTCAAACCTGATTTCCTAATAATCAGTATCAAACCTTTGCATGTGCAATGTACAATTATTGTGAATTTAGAAACTCACCAAGTGATGGAATTTCCTAGTCCACATATGTATGGTGATTGATAGGGTTACAGGTGGTTCTGAATGTGCTTGTTGTAATCACAATTGGTAGTTTCATAACCTGGAAAGGCTAAAATGAACTCTGATTTAAATGAGGGCGGCCTTGAGTACTCCCTCTTATATTTGTTAGTATAATAAAACACTAACATTTATTCCAGCAAGGAATGGGGTAGGATTTATCCTGTTTAGTGGAGTATTAACAAAGTGGTTGATCCATGAGTCAAATACTTTTCAAGTGAAGAAACAAACTAAAAATTGAAACTGAAAAATACACATTCATGTTGATTTCTCAATGGAAAATTTCCACACGGTGAAAAATCTCCATGCAGAAATCTTATGCATCGGAAAACTAAATGAAACTTACAACTATTGGAGAATTCTATTAATGCCCCTGAGTTCCTCCTAGAAATTGGTATCGTACTCTGGATGAAATGTATAACTTTCAAAAACACGTATTTCTGAAGCAGTTCCTTTAGTTGCTCTTTGGATAGGTGGTATGGTACATGCTGAGTAATTACAGTACCCCATATGAGATGTTTCCTCTAATACGTGGCACTGCAAACTATTTAATGGACTAATTTGTTGTAAATTAGTTCAATGACTGATGTGGTCATTTAGAGCTTGGCGAACAGGGTAGTCTGCCACAAAAGTGGTGGAATACCCTGTACACCAAACAAACAATCCACTCACTATATTTAGTGTAGGGCTTGCCTCCATATTTCTTCCAGAAGAGCCCCCACTGGCTCTGCCAACTGGATCCTTACACGAGGAGCTGATGGACATTGGGCTATTGGTGGAAGAACCGCACAATATCTTTTGTTATATTTTTCATTTTGGACCACCAGGAAACTCCCAGGTTGTAAGGGCCATTACTTTTGTTTGATTTTCCAATAACAAACTTCCAGTTTGGGAGTTCGTTTTTAAAGAGAGCTTGTTTTAAAAAACAAAATAGTTTGCTGAGTGGCTGCATGAAAAATGGCGGCCACTCAGCAAACCTGTAGTACCTTCAGATGAGCTGCCTTGGAGAGGGCCTTCTGAAGGCATAGAGATCTCACCCATGTAGGAGGGGATCTCAAATATGGCTGTAGTCTGACAGGGCAGTGGAGCACATGCCTCCACTGCCCTGGTAGAACAGAGCAGAGCCAAACTTATAATAACCCCCTAACTGCAGTGTTTATGCTATGGAAATATAGTATAATAATCCATTATAGGTGCAATTCTGTACTATTGTTGAGTATGATGCAGTAGAGCTTTCCTTTCCTTTAAGTAACCTGTGCAATCCAAATTATACCCTCCAAAACCCTATTGCAAAAAGAAGATGAGTGGGTGGTGGTTGAACTGCAATGTGTAAGGTTATTATAGAATGGGAATGAAGTAAAAAAGGATGTGATTTGTGTCTATCATGTTCATGGTCAACTTGGTGTATCAAATATTACGTATCTATTGATGTAATGAGTAAAAGGTACCAGTAGTACACTACTTTAAAAAATAACTCAATCAAGGTTCAACTGATTAGTATAGCATCCCATGTTCGAAACAGATTTAAACGTGTTGTATTAACAAAGATAAACAGGAAAGTATTTAAGTCTCAACGTTAGGTAGGAACTTATCATCATAGGGGGCAATACATCGATTTATTGTTGACATATTTTGCATGTGCTCCTGTGCCACTCAATTATTGCCATCTATCACTCTATGGTATTGAATCCCATGCATATTATATATAGGCTCATAAAACACATATTGCACTTGTTTTTTGCTGTGCTTACTTGGCTTGAATGCCATACAACTCTGTGATTGCTTTCATCTGTCTCATGCTGTTTGTAGGTCTGGTTTGAAAGCACAGTTACCAGTTCTTTAAAATGCATACAGGGTGTGCATCAACTCCACCAAAGAGAGTATTTTTTCTCACCTCATGCTATTGGCTGTTTGATGCGGGAATCTGCTTCCAGTGAAGCGCTTGCATTGCTATGCATAAAGGAGTATGTTACATTCCATAAGTACAGTGAAACATCACAAATTAAATTTTGTATCTCCTTTATGAATAGTATACAGAAACCAGTCACCATTTTCTTTTGGAGTTTCCACTGAAGCAGGGTTTTTATTATTTAGTCAGGAAAATAAAGCTAGCCAGAGCTTTTGTTTTTGCCTTTGCCAATGCTTGTTACTCTTCTTACCTTGTGAGCTGAAATCTCTTGCATAGTTCATCTGGTTTGCACTGTGCTGTTGTCTCCCAGGTACCTGCCCTAAGAGTAATTGGAGGTGGACCAATATTTGTGAGTCACAAAGGCTTAAGGCTGCATGAGACTGGTGTGAGGCTTATGGAAGAGCAGCAGGAAGAATTCTCATGCTCAGAGTCCTCCAACAAATTGATGTGACTTCTGGAATATTGCTTTCCTTTAAACTGATTCAGAAAAGGGGGTGGTGATGAACAGAGTGTCTGAATTAAGCAGACCACTCTTACCCAGTCCAAAGATCAGGGCTTGATCCATCACCGTTATTTAGCTCACAGCCCCATCCCAGCTCAGAACCTGGCTATATGCAAATTAGTCTGTCCCTGGCCCAGTGCATCATGGGAACAGGGCAGACCAAACTACCAAGCCAATTCTCCACCAGAAAGGATACAAGCTCCTTTAAACTGCACATCTTCTGATTGTGTAATTTTCATCTTTGAGAGCTTTAAATTAACACTGACATCACATCCTTGTCACTTAGGTTTTTGATTTAGGGTTTGTGGGTGACAGGACATCCTCGTTACATGCCCTGAAAGTGATGCAATGTTCAGGCTTTGTGATCAGAATGTCATGAATATTGAGCCCCGTGCCTTGTAATTCTGGTCTCCAGAAGTGGTGCTACTTCTGGGGCCTGGAGCCTGTCACTTTTAGGGTTGATCAAAGGTATCCTGTCTTTATACTATGTGAAATGGGTATATCTGGGAATCTAAAACACTTTTATTCTGAAAAGACTCCAAAATGCTGCAGTGCACCTACACTTGTATCTGTGACATCGGGACTGTGTAGCATCAGTAACCCAGCAAAGATAATTTGAAAATCTTTGCTTGACTTTCTACTTTTGCTAAAATGTCTGCAGGTGAGCTTCTAGTGGCAGACCTCTGCTCTGTTACTTTGCTTTTGAAACTCAGGGGCATACGTAGAAGCCCCTATCACCATGGGAAAGTCACTGTTTGTGACGTTTCTGTGGCAAAAGGGGCTTTGCCTTATTTACAAGGCCCCCTTTCATGCTATGCTTAGCGTGAATGGGGTGGGCAGTGGGTGTTGCGGTGGGCGTTCCACCGCAACACCCATTGATTTTGACACTGCTCCCTATTTGCAAGTGCAGCGTAACTTGCGGAAGCGCCAAAATTACGACCAGGGAAAACCTGGTCTTAACTTGGTGAAACAAGGGGAATTGCTCCCGACTAACGTGTAGCTTCTGTTCCATTTAGTATCACCGCTCAACACAAGTTGAAGGAGGTGAGTACTAAAATCCGTCGCTCTATTAGTCTTGGCGAGCATGTAGAGGACCTTTTTTATGTTTAGTAAATGTCTTTTTGTAATTGTTTTTTGTCCAGCACATTGTGATTATACAACATGATCTTCCAAGGGACTTCAATTCCTAAGACATAAGGTAGGCGGTTTTGAGCCGGTTGGCGGCTGGTTGTTGATACATCAAAAGGCAGTTTCATGAAATAGGTGACTAAATCTGGCACTTTTTCTTTTCTTTTGTGTTTTGTAGAACTTTATGGTCCTGAGGAGAACCCCGCAATCAGGGGGTTCGAAACGTGTCGACCTTAGTTGGCACTGAGTCAATATTAAGGCTAGAAGGACTGTGTTAGGATAATAAGAAATCGAGTTCTAACTGTATATTTTCATGTAATATAGTCCCATTAGGATATTTAGTAGGGTACATAAATTGTACGTTGAATAATTTTCTTTGGCAAAGGGCCATACTATATGATTTCATGTTATATATATGTATGAGTGTGAGTGTGGGGTGAATGGACTAGTCGAAGGTTGGGGTGAATGTGTTGTAAATATGTATAGTGAATACATGTTATTGTAATTGATTGGTTTTGTATTGTATATCTTTGTATATGCACCTTTAAAAAAGTACTTCTGAGAAACAAAAAGCTAAAAAAGACTAGTGTAATAAATAAATAAACAAACTAGTGACGTTAGAAAAAACACGGACCGTTATGTTTCATTCATATAGGGGTTATCAAAAAAATTCTTGTTAATCAATTCCAGTATTGGCATTTGTATTGTTTTATTTCTGAATACAAAGGAAGCAGGATTCAAGGGTTAAGTGTATCCCAGTCGGATAGAGGCAGCAAATTCCCCTTTTCTTGTCCAGTCATGTTCTCAGGCTCTTGGAAACTTTACCTATAGTAACTACTAGTCAGTAGATGATGATACTGTTTATCCCAGTGCCAAAAAAGGTCCTGCAGTGAAACAAGAAATTCAAGTTGTCTTACTGCAGACAATTCATGAAATCCCTACTCTGGTGGTCTTTTTGCTGTGAGGCGGGAACCGGCCATTACCAAAGAACTTATCGAATAGAGTTTTGCATACTGTCAACATGTCAACTATCCGAGCCTTGCATGGCCCTTGTGATGCCATCTACTGTTCATGTACACTCCACTCGCCCGTATTCCAAGTTAACTAATAGTGGATGGCCTGTAATGAATTCTTTCCACGTTACTGTCAGCTGCCTATTAGCAGGCTAAGTCAATTGTCTTTCCTTTGAAAGTATTTCACACCTTGTCAAGGAGTCAATTACTGCTTTTTGAGAAAGCTTTCAGGTGGAGAACATCATGTTTTTATAAAATCACATTTGCAGCATATTGAACAGGATTCTATGTACATCTTTGACTTGGATTTGTACTAATTATTAACAGTGCACAGATGACTTCTGTAGCTGCTCCTCAAGATTTCTAAAAAAGATGAATTTTTATAGGAAGTGGGCTTCAGCGATATTGTTAGGAAGTGGGCTTCAGCGATATTGTACTATATAGTGAAGTAGGACTATTCATCCTAAAACGACAGGGACATGCTAATTTCAATATTGGCTTGTCTTCCCTTTATCAGTATGCATCAAGGTCTAGTGAGCTCCAAAGCAATACTTAGGAGAGACTTAATTATAGTACTGCAGCCCACACATTACATTTGTTTTTTATGCCACTGCTACACTTTCTCTGCCATATTACTGTAGTCTTACTGAGAGGTCAGATAAGACAAGTAAATGTAACATTTGTTACCATATTTTAAGGCTTGGTACACATGCACTCTGTGCTGTTTAGCAGTCTCCAGGTTTCCTGAGTCAAAATGCCAGCACAATTAGGCAGAAAAAATTGGGGAACCACACAGAAATATGCACTTTCCTAAACATCATATATATAGAAACTATAAGAGTAGCCAGCATAGTTGCAAGCTACACAAAACAGATTACATGGATTGACAAACCAATTTGAGCAGCATATAATAAGGTGAGGCATGTTGTTGGTTACAGTGGGGATCTAACACAATGATAGCACATCTCCACCTGGAGGCAAACTAGCAATCTAATACCTTTTTTACTGACCCTAACTTTGAAGATATTGATAATATGAAGTTTCATGTTTATTGGACAGCATTGATGACAGTGATGTAATAGGACTGTTGCTAACACCACATTGTGATGTATTTGTTCTTAACATTTAATCTCTGTACATGATGAATGCGATCTCTTCCTTACTCCTGTTCCATTTTGCTCTACATCCATTTTTACAATGCTGTGTCACCCTCTCTGGGATCTAGTCCATACTTTTTAAAACTTAAATAAATAGACGGAATTTAACTTAAAAGTGAAACCTTAGCAGTGTACTGATCATATTTGTTTCACTCTACAACTCAGCAACGCGTAAAGAAGATTCCACAAGTTCCTTTCTATATCTTTACAGACAGAACAAAAATGTGAGCAAGATAGACTTTCATAATAATGACACAGTCAATAAAAAAAAGGAAGCAGCAAATCTTTATACACTTTTGGAATCCCATTAGTTCAGCCAGAATGGCACTCTGAAAGGGCTAGCGACACAAAATTGAATGCTCTTTCTGACTCCTTTTAACTGCACTCTCCAACTCCACCTTCTCACTATCTCTCCTCCTCAACCATTTGACTTATCATACATTTCTTACTTTCTTTGTAATCCTTTTTGTATTTTTTGTCTGTGATTCTCCACTGAAATCACTTACTTTCCATAGAGATATGGGGCTTGTGGCACCAAATACTACATCATTGGCATGTTCAAGAAGATTGAAGCATTCTGTATTTTTAGTAATGCTTGGGAATTTTCTAAATTTTACAGGTAAGCTGGAAAATGTTGGCAGGTCATCTGTGAAGTAAATTTCTGCAAGGCTATTCCTGACATCAGGGTAAAGGCTGGGCATTTAACACATGATATGAGCTAAGTTAATTATTGTCCATATATTTACAGAAATATATGAGGCATCTGAATTATCCCTTCAATATGTACTACGGTTAAAAGTTTACATTGAATCAGACTATGAATAAAAAGATTAGCCAATACTACACTATTTAAGAAAATTACTTCAAGTTATTTTATGTTATGTTTATTTCCTTTTTACAAGTTACACAACCAGTTGGCACATTTGTACAGCATAACATTTATGGTTACATTTAAAATGTTTTAATGTTTATTAATATTAAATTTAATTGTTTTAAAAGTCATTATATAATGTACATTACACAAAAAAGCCATTAAATTATTCCTTGGAAAAGACTAGAAAAGTCTAGATACATTTTCCGGAGAAGGTAACGTTCAACGCAAAAGGCTTCTTTTCATGTTTATCCTCTGGATTTTAGATTGATCTGCAGATATTTGTAAGACATATTTGCTTTAAGGCTGTAGGGAGAAAAGAAAGAATCAGTGTTCTCAGCATTGAACATAGCGATTTGATGCAAAAAGGGAAAATAATGTATTTTACAATTATAGAAATGCCAAATGAAATAGAGAATCTTGACATACAATTGCTTTTATAATATATATTTGCATAGGGTGCGAGACAGAAAAAGTTGGAAATCTAAGTAGTGTAAGTATTCTCAGACAATTTGCTACATTTCCATGCATACTCTATTACTTATTCCTGATGCTTTTGTACATGGCAGGTATTTTTCAGAAGAAGTTATTTTGGACATGTGCTACCTGGAAAAAAATTCCCATGAAACACCTTTCCCTACACTCAAAGAAAATGTGGATGTGTCCTTTACCCATTCTCATGGTGGGGACATTCATAATGGTTTTAAAAGAGATTTACATTTTGAAAGTAGGAATTCCCATCAAAATGCTTGTGGTGGCGGTCCATAAATTCTTGTGTTTGTGGGCACTCCTTGCATTTTGCATCTTCATCATGACTCCAGGTTTACTCCCCAAATATTCTCCCTTTTTACTCCATCAGTTTTTCCAGCCATAAGTTGAATTTGCGGTTTGAAAATTTCAAACCCTGATTCTGTGAATACATTTTTTAATTTCTTAACTTTTGGCATTCCTGTAGTACTAAGGTGCATAAAATGCGTTTAGTGGTCCCATGATTACTTATCTTGTTGTCACTGGCATTTAGTTATTGGCAGGTGTTTGCTTTCCATACAGAAAACCTATTTGAATACCTAGAGTGTATTAACAGTTCATAGCAATAGCGTGGTATTTTGTAAACTGGAGCATTCACTCAATTCAACTTGAAGCACATGACCTTCAGTTTGAAATTAAGGAATGTGACCTCACATTTGAACAGCTGCGGTCAGTGCAAGTAACGGCAGTGGGGCCAGGTGGGGGAGGGAGGATTTTGAGGGACGATGCAGAGAAAAAATTAAATAAATGATTCATTTTCTCTCATTATCGTCCGTCGGAATCCTACCCACCCGGCCCTACCGCCCCACTGCTGTTACCTGCATGGACCGCGGCCGCATTTGAAGGTCGACATTTCCTGATGTACCTATGATTGTGATATTGTAGGCACTTGAGGGAATATTTGGGGGGCAAATCAGGTCAAGTTCAAGAAATTCTGACGCCATCTGTTGAGATCAAAATTGATGACAGATACTGTTGTGAGTCCCCTTAAGGACTGCATTCACCTTCACAGATATTCCCTGGCAGAGTGAGTGTATTTGAGACTGCACTGCGTCAAGGTATACAGTTCCCTGAGAAGCGCCAAATGTATGACAGTACAAAGGGATGAGCTGTGGTGGACCTCTGCCTAGGTTCTTATAGAGATTTGAGGCTGCAGCACATTTTCAATGTCGTTAGCATTACCAAGAAGATTCAATAATTCAGTTCTTTAACACTTGGGAATTGCCTCAAATTTAGTAGCAGGCAACAACAGTTTAGCACTGTTCAGGACAGAACTAATAATTTTGATATCATCTTGGGTGTAGAGTTATTTTATATTTTACCTCCTATGATTTGAAGTTTGTATAAGCAATCCGGTCTCACCTTTGTATGGGTGAAATAAATGGATACCTAGAACTGACTCAGTATATAGATGTGCCTGGATCTAAATGTTTCTCTTGGGTATCTAAAACACAGTCAGACCGCAGGGACTATTCAATTCAAACAGCAGTTTGCACACAAAATTACCACTGCACACATGTAAATCCCCATCCCAAATAGCAGAATCAATTCTGCAGGTTGTACGTATTATATATCTGTGAATGTGATTATTCCATCACTATGATGGAATTTCTTCATTTGTAAATGTAACAACAGTGTAAGCTTTATAGGGCTTTTAGGATGGGCCACCTTAAAACTAAGTGAATGCCTACAATCTTGAAATTCACATACCTCAGGCATGTCGTTTCTGATGCTAAACACACAGGGAAGTTTACTTCTGTCAAAGGCTGAAGTAAATTAGTTTTGAGGGTGGGATTGTGAGGTAAACATATGTTCGCTGTTGTAAATCAAAAAAGAAGATCAAGTACAAAGGCACATTTGTGTCAGATTTAAACATGCAGAATTTTACATCTGGTGGAGAAAATGTGACAACTCAAAAGAAATCTATGAATCTATCAATGTCAAAGATTTCCAGGAGTATTTCTAAAATCCTTTCTAAACTCAAAATTAATTATACATTTTCTCCAAATGTAGCAGTAATCCAGCTTGCTCAAGTTCTCAATTTGAACCAAAACTTTGGGAATATGGTACTCACAGCAGTGCTGGAATGAATGGGAAACCAGCTGGATCCCGTATCTGGCATCTTTTATTGAGCCGGATCGGAGATCCATCTGACCCTAGTGAAATATGCTAAATTTGCCAGTGTGATGTGCCAACATGGAACACAATTTAGCAGTACTGAATTTTGCCTGCTTTCTCTTCAGAGCAGCAACATGCAGGCAGTGAGCGGCATTTTTTATTTTCTCTTGCAGCAGGGCCCCAAAAAAAGGCTGAATTTAAAAGGTCCCAGCCCTCCTTTTGTTCGAGTATAATGAGAGCTATCTGCAGCCTACCACCTAGATGCGGATACGAATTTTAAATAAAGGCACGCATCTTGTTATCACTTCACAAATACTTAAGAGAAACTATGATTTGGAGGCAAGCTTTTTACTTTGTACATTCCCTATATATAAGAGAAATGCATGCATTGTTAGAATGCCTGATGTATCAGTATGTACAGATATTTATACATATAATTTAAATAGCACTTCCTATTTTTTAAAATGTAATACTGTTATAGAGCTGCTCACCCCAATGTAGGCTGCCAGAGAGCTTTACATCACATGCACCCATTATACATTCACAATAAATCATACATGCAGTAAATCAATGTACAGGATGTTAATTAAGACAATGAGGGTTTCAAAGTGTAGGAGTCATACAGTGACTTTTTTGTTAGGTATTATGGGGCCGATTATGATGGCGGACGGACCTGAGTCCGTCCGCCACCATAGAGTAGGGGGGAACGTCCGCATGGGCAACGGCGTTCCCCCCATGAAGATTAGATGTGACCGCCAGGGTGGCGGTCACATCCTCTATCCTTAACATTGCGGCGGGTGCAGCTTCAAGCTGCACCCGCCGCAATGTAAAAAATGCATACTTTGCATTTGTATGCAGAAAGCGGCAGGCACCGCGCGGTGCCTGCCGATCTCTGCATACAAATGCAGGGGGGTACCATAGGTACCCCCCATGTGCACCCCCCACCCCCCCTTCACCTAGGGGGCCCGCAACGGGCCCTTGCAGTGAAGTTCCACATGCTTTTCCACGGCGGAAAATCCGCCGCGGAAAAGCTTCTTTTCAAGCATTTCCTAATATGGTGGACGGTGTCTGAGAGACACCGCCACCATATTAGAGCTTTTCCGCCGCGGTTGTAAGCCAACCGCGGCGGAATAGCTGCGGACGGAAACCAGGACCCACAAGCCATCCTAATGTGGCGGTGGGTCTCTGGTGGGTCCGCTGCGGTTTTTTCGCATCCTCTGGGCCGGCGGTGGCTTCCGCCGGCCCGGAGGATGCGGAAAAAACGCAATCCTAATAGGCCCCAATATGTGAAGATTGTATGGCTGGGAGAAGCACAAATTTAGATTTTTCACAGCCTGCTGGGCAGAAAATCTGGATTTTATTAAGGACACGGAGGCTAAGATTATGCAAATCTCCTTTATTGCGTAGCTCACAGCAGCAACAATGAGAGATCTAGAACTTGAATGAACATTCCAATAGAGAGGATATAGTCCATGAACACACAGTAGACTTCCTTCTTTGTAAGCGAACAAGATAATCAGGAATAACTTAGAAGACTCTGGATCCAACGTAAAACCATAGAGAATTCATCCGAGTCTTCTTTTGAAGAAATTAATCTGAAAAAGAAGAGTAAGAAGGTAATAAACATTCCCAGGGTGGGAATAAAAGAGGTGGGATAATCTTAGCCTCCGTGTCCTTAATAAAATCCAGAGTTTCTGCCCAGCAGGCTGTGAAAAATCTAAATTTTATGGCACGACACGGAGGCCAATATTATGCAAGTTCAAAGTGTGTTCAAAACATTATCAATGACATTTGGAACAGGTTTAAAGTAACATCTTTTAAAGATACATTCGTTTGACCAGTCTGCAGCCCTAAGGATATCCTGGAGGCCGCCACCCAAGATAAAAGCTTTTGAAGCTGAAGCACCTCTGAGGGAGTGAGCTCCGAAAATTGAAGTATCAATACCAGCTTCTTTCATGACATCCTTAACCCATCTAGCCAAGGTGGGAGAGGAAACAGCTCTATGAGGGAACCTGTGGGAAATGATTAATTGATCTACAGAACCCCTTAGACCTAAGGTCCTTTTCTCATATTCCAAGAGACAACGTACCACACACAAGATCTCATTTTGAGGGAAAAAGGGATAGAAAACAGAGGTTGACAAAGTTTTAGTCCGCCTTTTAATGAAAAAGCAAACACCCTCAGGTTGAAAAGCTCTATTAGAGACATCTAAGGCCTTAACGTCCGAGGTACGTCTGAAGGAGACAAGGCAGAGTAAAACAGTTAATTTAAAAGACAATTTCTTCAAAGAGAGAGAAGAGTTCTCGCCCCAAGAGGAGAGTAGTCTGAGGACATCTCTCACGTCCCAGAGAGCGGAATATTTTGGTAGAGGAGGATTCAAAACGCGCATACTCCTCATAAGTTTTTTGGTCAGAAGATTTTGGCCTACCGAAGAACCATCTAGCAAGCAATGACCTGCAGCAATAGCTGATCTATAAACGTTAACGGTCCGATAGGCCAGACCCGAAGCGAAGATTTCAGTTAAGAAGTTAAGAACTTGAACTATATCAGCTGAAACGGGATCATAACCCCGTCAAAGGCACCAGCAAACCCATTTGTGCCAGGCCAATCTATATGCTTTTCTGGTACCGGGGGCCCATGATTCTGACATGAGCCTGAAAGCACCTTCCGAAAGTCCAGGGATCTGCCACTGTCTCCTGAAATCTTCCAGGCCATCAGACACAGGGTGCCCTTAAGAAGGAGTGGATGGCATTCTCCGTGAGGTCCTACCAGTAGGTCTTTGAAAACAGGGATGAGGATTGGGAAATCCACGCTCATTTCCAGCAGGATGGGGAACCACGCTTGGGAACTCAAGAGAGGAGTTATTACTACTATGGACTCTTTGTTCCTCCGGACTTGAATAAGGAGGCGAGGAAGCATGGCAAAAGGTGGGAATGCATAAGGTCTCAGACCAAGCCAGTTCTGAAAAAACGCGTCTATTCCCAAGGCCAGAGGGTCCGGTCTCCAGCTGAAGAATTTGGGCAACTGAGTATTGAGACGGTCCGCAAAAAGGTCTATCCCGAAGGGGCCCCACCGAGATTGGATCGCAAGAAAGATGTTCCTGTCTAGTCTCCAGTTGCTTGAATCTACATAGTTCCTGGAGAACCAGTCTGCTACCCCATTGTTTAACCCCGGAATATGTTCGGCAATGACCGAAATGCCCTTGTTGAGGCAGTAGGCCCAAAAGTTCTTGGCTAGGTCCGAGAGGCCCTTGGAATGAGGGCCACCCATTTTGTTCACGTATCTCACAGCGGAGACGTTGTCCATGCGAAGCATGACCGAGCATTTCATCTGATCTTTGGTAAAACTCTGGATGGCAAAGGATCCCGCCAGAAGTTCCAGGCAGTTGATATGAAGATCCTTTTCCTGTGGGGTCCAAAGTCCCCCGGTCGAGCAGTCGCCACAGGTCGCGCCCCAACCCTCCAGGCTCGCATCTGAGTGAAAGACTAAGTCTGGTTCTTCTCCGAAGATTGCTCTGCCGTTCCAGGCTTCTGCATTCTTCAACCACCATATGATCTCTTTCTTGGAGTCGGTATCCAGGGAGACCATTTGGGAGTAGGATGTGTTCAATCTGAGGGCTTTGGCTTTGAGCCTCTGAAGCGCTCGATAATGAAGAGGACCTGGGTAGATTGCTTGGATAGTTAAGGAGAGTAGACCCAATATCCTTGCTAGGGTCCTTAGTGGAAAGGAGCGGATCTTTAGCACTTTCCTCAACTCTTTCCTGAGTTTCCTGAGTTTGTCGCCAGGAAGTTTCAGTTCGGCTTTGAGAGTATTTACTGAAAAACCCAAAAATTGAGTGACTTGGGTTGGAGAAGTGGAGGATTTTTTCGTGTTTATCACGAACCCTAAATGTTCCAGAAGATTTATGGCAAGGGTAGTGTGTTGAGAAGCGACCTCTTTGGATTCGGCCATTATCAAGATGTCGTCGAGATAGAGGATCAGTCGGTCAGACTTTGTTCCTTAGCCAAGCAGCTATGGGACGAAGGACCTTGGTGAAACACCAAGGGGCTGAGGAGAGACCGAAGGGAAGGCTGCAAAACTGCCAAAGTTTGCCCTCCCAGAGAAATTGAAGAAATTTTTGGTGAGGGGGCCAGATTGGAATAGTCAGATATGCGTCTTTGAGATCTAGGCGAGTAAGCCAATCGCCCTTCCTCAGAACATCCCTGAGAAGATGGATTCCCTCCATTTTGAAATGTCGGAAGACCACCCACTGGTTCAAATCTTTGAGATTTATGACAGGTCTCATTTTCTTGTCTTTCTTTTCTACCAGAAAGACATTGCTGATAAAGCCGATCTCTTTTCCCTGCCGGATTGCACCTTTTGAAAAAAGGTCTTTTACTTCCTGGGAAACTAAGGCAGAGTCTTTTTGTGAGAAGCGTATTTCTTGGGGAAGTCTCTTTTGGACAGGGAATCCGACAAATTCTATTTTGTATCCTCTGACGGTGTCTAGCACCCAAGGATCCTGACTTACTACAGTCCAATTCCCAGAGAAGAGGGCTAGTCTCCCGCCCACCTTTATAGGGGTATCTGAAGGGTCTTTGGGAGATCTTACCGGTAGAGAAGGGTCTCGTCTTCCTTTCGCCTCTGAATCCTCTTCCTCTGGATCGTTGTCTTTGGGGAAAGAAGGATGATGACTGAAAGCCGTAACCGGACTGAAAGGACCTTCCTCCTCGTCCTCCAAAGGGTCTCGTTGAGCCATTTCCACGGCCGGGGAATCGACCCCGCATCCTCCCGGCCCGGGAAAAAACACCTCTGGTATTGAAAACCCTTTTAATATCTTTCTGGGATTTTTGGATGGAGTTAAAAACTCCCACATATTTGGCCATATCCCTAATGAATTCTTCTCCAAAGAGAAGACCTTGGGAGGAAGCGCCGCCTTCTTTGTTAGATAGCTCAGCTAGTTTAGGGTCAATCTTGAGAAGCACGCTCTTACGTCTTTCATTTGAGAGAGCAGTGTTCGCATTGCCCAGGAGGCATATAGCCCTTTGCGCCCACTGTCGCAATTCTTTTGGGTCAATGGGGGAATCAGAAACATAAGCTCCTTCGGCCATCTCAAACATTTTGGTCAGGGGGCCTGTAATATCAAGTAGTCTGTCTTGGCAGGATTTGAGTCCTCTGTCAAGTCCCCTCCTGGGGTCTTTCCCCGTCTTGGCAATGAATGCCACTACTTTACTGTCTAGTTCGGGGGTCATGACTATTTTGTCGGGGAGGGAGGGGCGAGGACATTCGGACCTGAGGCGAGCCCTGACCTCCTTTGGTATCTCTTTGCGGAGCCAAAAGGACAGGTATTCAGCAATATGTTGGGATGGGGTCCACTCTGGGGAGAGTGGGTGCTTGATGAGGAGCGGGTCGAACATATGTTCCCCAAAGGGGTCAAGTATCCCCATTTTTGAGCCCGAGGCCCATGATGCCTCACCAGATAAGTTTCTGATTTCGCCTTCCTCCTCATCGGAGTCAAACTCTGAGGAGCAAGACAGGTCGATTTCGTCTTCACCTCCATCGTCGCTATCAATGGGGATAGGAAGGCTAGGGCCTCTGAGTTGCCCATCCAGCGTGCCCGAGGCAGCAGCATTGTCACCGCCAGAGCGTGAATCTGAAAGCAAAGGCTTAGCGCTTCTGGATTTTTTAACGATTTGGGGTGGATTAGAAGTGGACTGCCTTTTTCTTTGGCTTGTTGAGGCCTCGGTAGGATCCCCTTGGGTCCGCATAGGTGGCCAAGCTGATTTGGCCAGGGTTCCCAATTTTTTGTTAATGGTGTCCTCAAGGGATCCTATTACCTTGTCAAGCGTTTTGTTAATAAGGCTTTCCAATTTGTCCTCCATAGAGGAGGGAGAAGGGTCAGAGGACATGTTAATAGGCTGAGATCAGAAAGGTAGTTAGCAGTGAGAATCAACTGAAAAAGAAAGAATGTTGAAAACAAAATGGATGTAATGTAGTTATGACAACAGGGGTAGTGGAAAGGGTCTTTCCTCTAACAATCCGAGTAAAGGGTTGTGAGTCCTTTGTTAGTTTCGTGTAAATTATGCCCTTTAGTCCTTTAGTCCTTCTTCTGTGTTTGTAATCCTCTTTTTAAAAAAAAAAAATTATTTTCTATTTGTTTAGGTTGGCGGAGGATGTGAGGTCGATAGCGCCGAGGATCCGGGGAAAAAACGAAGGCGGGTAAGACTCCTAAAAGCTCTTAGATGGGAAAGAGTCTCGCAAGTGCCTCGCGTATGGAGCGAGGCTCATTTGCCCGTCTTTGTGTTGAATCCGGTCTCCATGGTAACACGGCGTGGCCTCGCGTCGACCGGTGTTCAAAAGACGCCGGTCCCCGTGCGAAGTCCCAGCGCGTGCAGGTGAAGAGCGCGGGCCGGCGTTTCAAAAGACGCCGGTCCCGCGTGAAGGGTTGAGATAAGGAGCGGTCTTCGGGGAAAACGAAAGAACCAAGGACTCAGGCCCGTAGGGGGGAGAGGAACCGCCCGGCCTTAAGGAGCCGAGGGGGTCGGAGAGAGAGGGGGAGCGGGCGGGTGGGGAGAAAACACCGTGCACCGCTCTCGAGAGCAGGAGGCAAGAAAGGGCAGAGAAAAACACACGTAGGGAGGCACAAGGTTGCCCAGCTTAAGGAACAAGATAGATAAACAAGCAAGGAATAAGAATATGTAAAATGTATAAAATATATAGAATATGTCAAATATGCTGCTGATTAGAGGGAGGAGGGGAGTAGGGTGGGAAGAAACATACTCAATACAGTCTCCCTCGACCCAATATAATACATATAGAGAGCACAGACAAGTAAAGTGCGGAGAGCAAATATAAGGTACTTATCTTGTGAGCAGCAGCAACAACGAAGAAAGTCTACTGTGTGTTCATGGACTATATCCTCTCTATTGGAATGTTCATTCAAGTTCTAGATCTCTCATTGTTGCTGCTGTGAGCTACGCAATAAAGGAGATTTGCATAATATTGGCCTCCGTGTCGTGCCATAAAATCCAGGATTTAAAACATAATGCAGTACTTGGGGTTGCCTATACTAATAAGACTGCATTAGTACCCAAAGGAACCCCATTTAGCAGCCTTATAACAACATATTGAGAAAAAACAAAAAGGTTTCAAATCCATGTCTTGCAGTTTGGGTGCAGGTCCTTGATGCCAGTTCATAGCTCACTGTGCTATATAACAAAAATTGCAATTCATGAACTGCAATTTATAAAAAGGATCTCTGTGTCGAAAGCAGTGCCTACATAACATAATAATCTGTGCAGGAGACACATAAACCACCTATGCTACTTCATGAGTCAAAACCGTGACTAGACAAAATACAGGTGTCTCCAGCAAGTGCTTCACCCATCAGAGTTATTTTACTAATTATTATTCCCTGAGATTTCATGGGCACACAAAGCTCTCTGCAGCAATTGCATTACCAACATAAGAAATTTTAAAATGTAGTTAATGCAACCAATACGGCCAGAACAGATTTACTGGCACGTTTATCCTGTTGACAATTTCTTTTTGTGGCAGAGTTTTAACAAGCATTTACAATGCAATGGTTTCGCCTTTGGAAAAGTTAGACCTATTGGCATTGTAAATTACAAAATTTGTATTTATGTGTTGGTTTTGAAAACAGATCAATAAATGGCATTGTCATTTACATTGCCATTAGCTTAATCTCTGCAGTCACTCTGTAGTCCCTAGCCCTCCATAGCACTCCCTAGTCACTCTGCACTCCCTAGCCCTCCCTAGTCACTCTGCACTCCCTAGTCACTCTGAACTCCCTAGTCACTCTGCACTCCCTAGTCACTCTGCACTCCCTAGTCACTCTGCACTCCCTAGTCACTCTGCACTCCCTAGTCACTCTGCACTCCCTAGTCACTCTGCACTCCCTAGCACTCCCTAGTCACTCTGCACTCCCTAGCACTCTGCACTCCCTAGCACTCCCTAGTCACTCTGCACCCCCTAGCACTCCCTAGTACTCTGCACTCCCTAGCACTCTGCACTCCCTAGTCACTCTGCACTCCCTAGTCACTCTGCACTCCCTAGCACTCTGCACTCCCTAGCACTCCCTAGTCACTCTGCACTCCCTAGTCACTCTGCACTCCCTAGTCACTCTGCACTCCCTAGTCACTCTGCACTCCCTAGTCACTCTGCACTCCCTAGTCACTCTGCACTCCCTAGCACTCCCTAGCACTCTGCACTCCCTAGTCACTCTGCACTCTCTAGTCACTCTGCACTCCCTAGCACTCCCTAGCACTCTGCACTCCCTAGCACTCTGCACTCCCTAGTCACTCTGCACTCCCTAGTCACTCTGCACTCCCTAGTCACTCTGCACTCCCTAGCACTCCCTAGTACTCTGCACTCCCTAGCACTCTGCACTCCCTAGCACTCCCTAGTCACTCTGCACTCCCTAGCACTCTGCACTCCCTAGCACTCCCTAGCACTCTGTACTCCCTAGTCACTCTGCACTCCCTAGCACTCCCTAGTCACTCTGCACTCCCTAGTCACTCTGCACTCCCTAGTCACTCCCTAGCACTCTGCACTCCCTAGCACTCCCTAGTCACTCTGCACTCCCTAGTCACTCTGCACTCCCTAGCACTCCCTAGCACTCTGCACTCCCTAGCACTCTGCACTCCCTAGCACTCTGCACTCCCTAGTCACTCTGCACTCCCTAACACTCCCTAGTCACTCTGCACTCCCTAGCACTCCCTAGTCACTCTGCACTCCCTAGCACTCTGCACTCCCTAGTAACTCTGCACTCCCTAGTAACTCTGCACTCCCTAGTAACTCTGCACTCCCTAGTCACTCTGCAGTCACTCTGCACTCCCTAGCACTCCCTAGTCACTCTGCACTCCCTAGCACTCCCTAGTCACTCTGCACTCCCTAGCACTCCCTAGTCACTCTGCACTCCCTAGCACTCCCTAGTCACTCTGCACTCCCTAGCACTCCCTAGTCACTCTGCACTCCCTAGCACTCCCTAGTCACTCTGCACTCCCTAGCACTCTGCACTCCCTAGCACTCTGCACTCCCTAGCACTCTGCACTCCCTAGCACTCTGCACTCCCTAGCACTCTGCACTCCCTAGCACTCTGCACTCCCTAGCACTCTGCACTCCCTAGCACTCTGCACTCCCTAGCACTCTGCACTCCCTAGCACTCTGCACTCCCTAGCACTCTGCACTCCCTAGTAACTCTGCACTCCCTAGTAACTCTGCACTCCCTAGTAACTCTGCACTCCCTAGTCACTCTGCAGTCACTTTGCAGTCACTCTGCACTCCCTAGTCACTCTGCAGTCACTCTGCACTCCCTAGCACTCTGCAGTCACTCTGCACTCCCTAGCACTCTGCAGTCACTCACCTTCTGTACCACCTCGGGAGACAGACATCTTCGCATGTGGGAAAATCAGTTCTACCACATCACTTCCTTGGATATAGGATTAAAGGAGGTGCCCCACTATACGGTACTGGGCCTGATGGCTCATCACAGGGTATTCTAGACTGCTCGACAGGAAGTGAAACAGACAGACATGGGCTTCAACTGGTCACCCAGTACGTTCCTTTTACTCGGGCTCCACGTTGCATGTAGCCGCCGTGGTAAAGTGATATCATGTTGAAGATAATCCCCTTTGTGTTACTAATCCTGAAAAGCTTCAGTGTGGAAACAGGGATTATCTAGGATGGAAAAAACAGGAGAATGAAGAGATATCCTCATTGAGACTTGGCTGCAGGGAGGTCTAAAGACACCGGATAGTGCCTTTGAATGAAAGAATGCTTAAAATGCCACAGAGGACTGATACAACCTCAGACGAATAGTATAGCAGTGATTGTTTATAAAATAAAATGCAAATTTAAGCAATATGCCCGAATCTTAGGTTATTGATTCAGTAATTAATAGGGTTGGGCAAATAAAGTGGAATTAAGTATATTGTGCTTTTTGTCAAAAAGATGGTGATAATCTTGTGTTTTTTGGAAATGGTGTCCTTGTGAGCGTGCAGACTACCTCATAGTCTGTGATACCAATTCATTCATTAAATTGCAGTTTTCTAAACATGGACAGCTCCCAATGGGTGGCGGAGGACTGTGCACAGGGCAGCTTTGACACTGCGGGCAAAGGGCCCACAGCACCTATATTGCAGCAACCCAGAAGAAACAAAGTCAGACCGAGCGAATCGACGAAGAGCGAATAGTGCCAAGAAGTCTGAGTGACACCAGTGGAAAGGACAGCAGAAAAGACAGCCTCCTGAAAGGCATAGACGCCACCTAAAGCGATGGAGTATGATCACAAATACCGGCCAAAAGTGCCAGAATGCAACCGGAACATTAGAAGGCCAAAAACACAGCACACATGTCGCAACAGACAACAATAGAAAATGAGGGCGCAATTCGAGCCTAGAAACAAGAAGTAGGGTCAGAAGAGGCTACCAGTGCTAGTAGAGCATACATTGGGGTCAACCGCGCAAACCACAGAATGAGAGGATAAGACCAGCTACATCAGGCCCTAACAATGCCATAACAAACCGAACATCAGTCATGGATAATGGACCTTTCTGCCACTGCCCACAGGCACTCAGAAAGGAAGACACATGACATTACAGAAACATAAGTGAAGCCGGAAGCCGAACACCAGCGAACCAGAACAAACGACCCGATTGGGATCGGAAAGCATGTACCATAAAACACCACAGGCGCACCCAAGAAGCCATACCATGAAAATGCTGATATCTGAAACCATGGGAAGAGCGCTTAGATCCCAAGGCAGGACCTAAGCACCAGTCCTGAAGGTGACGCTGAACACAGACAAGCGCCTGCACCAATGAGTGAAAGATCCTGGCTGCTTGCAAGCGCTACACAAATACAATTGGACACCACTTCTGCAGGTGCCGTGCCACCCACGGGGTCCTCAACTTCTTGTCACTGCACTTGCCAAGCATAGTTTGGTACCTGTACTCCTGTAAAGCGTCCTGATGCCTCCGTCCATGCGCCTGCTATCATAGTTTGGTACCTGTACTCCTGTAAAGCGCTCTGTTGCCTCCGTCCATGCGCCTGCTATCATAGTTTGGTACCTGTACTCCTGTAAAGCGCTCTGTTGCCTCCGTCCATGCGCCTGCTGTCATAGTTTGGTACCTGTACTCCTGTAAAGCGCTCTGTTGCCTCCGTCCATGCGCCTGCTATCATAGTTTGGCACCTGTACTCCCGTAAAGCGCTCTGTTGCCTCCGTCCATGTGCCTGTTATAATTGTTTGGTACCTGTACTCCTGTAAAGCACCCTGATGCCTCCGGGCCATGCGCCTGCTATCATAGTTTGGTACCTGTACTCCTGTAAAGCGCTCTGTTGCCTCCGTCCATGTGCCTGCTGAAGGTAAGAGACGGCGCCGCCAGTCCCCGCGTCCCCTCTGCGCGCTGTGTGATCTTGTGACAGCTTGAAGTTATTGCTGCCTCTTGCGCTACGTGCAGTGCCAAGCATACCCTGTGTACAAGCACGTGTGCAAGGGGGTGGGGGGAGGGCTGCAGGTGAGAACTAATCTGTGGGTACAGCAACAAAGTGCTCATACCTCCAAAGTGCTCGTATTTCAACTTTTCACCGCTGTGATCAAGTTCACTTCCCATTAGACGTCGGGTCTAAACTTCATTTTCTCTTGAAATTGTTATAATTGATGTAGGTGTCGAGTCCCGTATGTAAAGGTGTATATTTGTACTGGACACGTGGGGTGAACGGGGGACCCTCCAGCCGAGGGGGGGGGGGGGGGGGGGGTTATTTGCATCTATGATGTTAGAATTCGGGAAGGGGTAACTGGTGTTAAAGTGCATAGATTCCGACTGCAGCATGTTGTCAGCGTTGAAGGCACTTGATATTAAATGTCTGGGCGATATGGAGCACACACCTTGTAGTTAAATATAAACTATGTTTGTTTTTAATGAAATGTGGAGCGAATATTTGTTGAAATACCGGACATCGCAACGTTTCAGTTGTGGGAGGGGGTAAAAAGGAAAGCGTTTTTACGAAATGTCTGCTGACTGGAGGTAATTGGAAAGGGTCTGGGTGTGTGTTGCATAGCGCCTAATCCTGGTGTACAGGCTGTGTTTAAAAGATTATGTTGGTGAACACACGAGCAGCGGCGCAGGGAAATAAGTGAATTGCACAGGATCACAGTGTTTTAAAAAAAAAAAATTCAGCTTCAAACTCCAGTTTTCTCCAATTCACAAGCAGTGATGGGGTCTGCGGACCACCTCTTCTCGACGTGTGCGGTCTTTGTGGGTGGGAAGAAGTGTTGTGCGGGGGGAGGGTTTTGTGTCCCCTGCATAGGTTGTGACTTCATATCTCCCAAGGAGATGCAGGAGCGAAAAGCAACAGCAAAGTGGTCACCAGGGGGTCATTCCTTCTCCCCAGCAACTAGGAACACCTCCAGCCGGAGGGAGTCACCGCGCACCCATACTAGTGAGAAGAAACATGAGGAGGACATTTAGGCTGAGAACTTGTAGTTGGAAGACGAACGCAGGGATAAGCGCAGTTCACCAAGCTATCTCTACCATGGCACATTTTCCAGAGCAGAGCCGTAAAACAAACTCCGCGACCCGCGCTTCAGATAAAAACCCGAACATTGTTTTAGTGATCCAGTGTTTGTCCAATAACACATATCTCTCCCGGCTTCTTTACTCGCGCCACTCTGTGTGAAATGATATGGTTGGTGAAGGACTTATTATGGACCCGACTGGGCTTCTAAATTCTACTCGCCGACATCCTATAAACTGTACAATTTTGGCGTAGTAAAGCCCGTTCGCATGCTCATGGTCGTTGGGTCTTCCGACAGAGGGAGCAAGTTGGAAGCACGAAGAAATGCATACACATTAAGTTCAACAAAAGGATCGATTCTCAGAATTACCAATTCCGTAACCAGCACACCAACCAGTTAGTCCACATGCGCCTGATAAACATACTCGAGTTTCACTCTCAATTGCGATCGCGGTCTGATCCTGGAAGGAAGAAAGGCTGCGTCAGCCCTGCCAGGAGACGAGCATCCCACCTGAATGAATCGAGTCCAAAACGTTAAGTCAGAAAACACTGATCCACAGCCTCGGTCCTTCGCTCTCGCTCCACCGTCGAGGTGCCAGCTGAGCGCCGCTCGGTGTCTCGCGGTGCTGAAAGCGCCTCGCGTTACTTCTTCCGAGGACGACCGTCCACTCTTCTGCAACTCGCTCCCTCAGAGCCTCGCTAACCAGACACCGCATCTTCAGTCAGCCTAACAGAGACTCGGACCGACGCACGTGCGATGTCTTCGGACTACGCAACACGCTGGAACAAGTGCCTCACCTAGGACGTGCCGAGACTCAGTCAAAACACAAAGAAACAAGTCAGGTCCCGGGCCGCGCTGTGATTGGCTGACGTCACGGGGGTTTCCCGGCCGGCAGCCAATCACAGCGCGGCCCGGGAATGACGTCACGGGGGTGTCCCGGGCCGGCAGCCAATCGCAGCGCGGCCCGGGACAAAGGGGCGGGGCTTAAAAAAAGCACCAGAAACGCCCCCGAATCGCGTTTTCGTGAGAAAGCGCGATTGACAGCCTCTGCCTCCCAATGGCTAGCCTCCATTTATGGAGCTAGCCAATTGGAAACAGAGGCTGTCCTAACCTCACTATTAGAAACAACAGATTTCGATCTGGGAGTGGCTTCGCCCCTCGCCAGGTTACGAAACCTAAAAATAAACAAATGTATAACTTGAGTGTCAGACTGTTTTTCTTGAGACTTCCCCTTGCAACACAACCCCCTTTTTGTTGCCACACCTTGGCCCCTTGTTTACGAATTATTAAACTGTTTCCAATTTACCGCACTGACTCACAGTTTGTGGATATTGCACTCTAACTTTGCCAATATGTGCGTGAGAACCAGTGACTACAGCAGCCGACCTCGGCTGAAGGCGCCGGATTAAAGCCTGTGGAGTCCCCTAGCCAGTATACGTTTCGAAGCTCCTTTCACAAATGATCTTCTAATACCCAATGCACCAGATTTTTTTTTACAAACTGCCAGCTGCCAGAAGATGAGCTTTTAAGAGACAAACTACTATGTGCATCCAATGTCTATTCTTTATCTACTTAAATTGTTAATGTGTACAGTACATCAATACAGTTTTTTCTCTATATAGTCTGTAATGTAAAGTTTTAGTTTCTTTCAGCGGAATAATTTTTTTTTCTATCTTTTGGAAAAAATATTCAAGAAAGCTTGATTGTAATATTCTTTTCAGATCAAATCAATATTATTTTGATTCATTGTCACGGGCCCCTAAAAGGAGTGGGGCCCATAGGCTGGTGCCTACGTTGCCTATTTGGTAACCCGGAAATGTCGGCTGAACATCCTGTGATTGAAGGCACATTACTGCTCTTGGACTAGGTTTGAGCTACAATAAAAAACTGCAAAAAATAAATAGATACAACGAAAGGTAATGCACTCCCATTTTTTTTTGCTTTAAGTGTTCACCAATGGTATATTAAAAAAAAATACGAGTCCTCTCACACACCGGTCTGACAACGAGGCAGCACTTTTCATGCTCATTAGTGAGAGGCTCTTTTTACCTGTCAGAAGGTGGCCTGGAATCGAATGAACAGAGGTGGCCCTGTCAAAGACCACCTGAGGATGACTGTTTCTGGGTGAAGGAATGAGGAAGAAGGCTGCATCTTTCACCGAGGGAGGCCCACAAGCAGGCCCCATGTAGCTTGATCAGGCAGAGGCAAATTGGAACACTGAAGCTCGTAATTGCAGTCAAAAACTGATTACTAAGTCGGCCCTACAAACAAAAACACTGCCCTTGTGTTTTAGACAGAAACTCGAAAGGCGCAGCGGGCACAACGGGGCAGACAAATCATGCATGAAAGCTTCAAAGGAATTCCGACAACAAAGAGTTTCAAGAGAAACTGAGGCACATATTAGCATCAACATTATTTTCTTCGGCATTTTCGGCATCATCTACTGCTGTGCTTTTCTTAAAAACATGCACATTTTAGAGGGGTTAGCTGGAGCTTTGTAGATACTGTGACCTGTTCCCACTAATATTATTCTAAAAGGGGCAGAGACGAACATCTGAATAACAGAGAAGCAATTAACCAGTGACACGTCTCCATAAACAACACAATACCTGAGAGGGATTATTTTCTGTGAGTTTCTTTTTATTTCTGTTTCTCTACAGCATGGACATAATTCATAAGGATATTAGAGCACTTTACAGAGACAAGTGAACAGGAAGTTGTTGGGTGCAGCAAATACAGAAGTTAACTTATGATGATAAAGAAATAAGGTTATACTTTATTACACAGGGAGGATAGAGGTATTTAGTAGCTTCAAAGAGGACATGTGCCAACATTAAAAAATCATGGGAAAAAGCACAGTTACATAGATGGCATGGTGATGATAAAGATATAGAGCAAAAGCGAAGGGGATGATGGACGGAGTGTTGAACAATGCAAGCACTCACCCCCAGTCAACTGATCTGGGTTTAATCCATCATCATTCTTTAGCTCACTCCACCACCCCAGTTCAGACATGGCCATATGCAAATCAGACTGGCCCTGTGCCTCATGGGAACAGTCCAGCCCCAGCTGCCAAGCCATGTCTTCCCTGGACCGGAAACAAGCATCCTGGGACGGGTTTATCTGATGATAAAGATATAGACATTAATGATCCGATTTACAAAGGAATTGTGTTGTGCGCTTAATATAGAATTCATGGAATATGCCTGGAGTGATACAGTTTATTGCAGACATACAAAAGATAACCAGGATTACCCCACGGGTAAATCAAAGCTAAATAATCTTCGAGGATGCGATGTAGTTGTTACAGCTTGGATTCCTGTAGAGAAGGAGATGAGAAGAAAAGCAAAGAATGATAGGAAATGGAAACTTTGATCTCAAAAAAGGAGAAAAGGGATAGAGCATCGGCATTGCAATGAAAACTTGTGGGCGCGGCATGACCCCATAAGCATTAAGTAGTAATACAGATAGGAGCTTTCAATGATTCTTAAATGTTTCAATAAGAGGTGCTACAGAGATGCTTTTGGAAAGAGACAAGCAAAGGGTCTTTCTTGATGGCAATAGGCATATTGTTCTAGATCCTAGAATTAAAATACAGAGGACAGTACTCTGTCATAGTGTGAGGTTTCTAGGTGGAAACTGTGGACGCTTCAAGTTATCATGAGCCTGCCTGAGAACCTGAACTTGTTCTTAGAATTGTGGGGCGTTCAGAGTTTTCGACTTCAAAAATAATGTAGACAGACTTGACAACCCTGGCGTGGTATTTCCCCAAACCTTTTCCCTTCTCTCCTCCTGATTTGCTGAATTCGTTTTTATTGGCTTTTGGACTCTGTGCACTCTACCCCTGCTAACCAGTGCTAAAGTGCTTCTGTCCTCTTCTTCAACAATGGTAAAATTGAAACACCTAAATGGCACATTTGATTTACTGGTAAGTGTCTAGTAAATAGTACTACAAGTACCCAGGGCCTGGTAATTAAATACTGGGCGAGGAGCACTTATTGTACCACTCACTAAAGTAGCCTTTTAGAACATGTATCACTGCAGCCTGCTGTGTTGTTTTAAACTGCCATTTCGACCTGGCTAAACAAACCTTTTGCCAGGCCTAAACCTTACTTTTTAACACATATAAGTCCTCCTAATGTAGGCCCAAAAGTCCCATATGGTAGGATGAATTGTATTTAAAAAGTAGGATATGTGTGCTTAAGTTTTCCATGGCCTATTAGTTAAAAACTCCTAAAGTCGTTTGGATTGTTTTTAGGCCTAACTCTCCCATTGACTAACATGGGGTTACCTTATTACATTTCATAAGTGATACATTTCATTTGGGAGTAGATAGGGATACTGTGTTTACACTCAAATGGTTTGTAATATAAAATCATCTTTAATGATAAAGTCGGTTTTTGCATCAGATTTCTGAAAATGCCACTTTTAGAAAGTTGGCGTTTTCTTTTCCTAACCATTTATGATTACTACCAGTACCCTGGATTACATGAATGGCTCTGCTGTTGTGTATTCCTTCCAAATAGTGATAAACATGGGGCATAGGTGCAGACAAGATGGGCCAGGAGGAGCTGCACCAAGCCCGACTTGCACTTCAAAGGAATCTGCCTCACACACATACACACAAAGGGATCTGACACCAGGCCTACCCTGTCCTTTTTCACTCCAGAGCCTTGCCAGGGGAAGTGAAGAATGTTCCAGAACCAGATTTGAGGGTAGTATAGGAAATCCCCCATTTCAAAGTCTGGCACCTGGAATAAATATTGGTCCTCCAGAGCCACTCATCAGTACACTCCTGGACCTGTGGACACAATAGAATAAGCAATTCCTTGCCCCTCCCTGTAGGACTTCTCTGCTACTACTAGAGGACTTGCCTTCTGCTTGAGTTCTGCATGACTCTCTCAGAAGAAAGACTGGACCTGCTCACTTCATCCCAGGCTAACCTGATGACTCCAAGGGTCAGTTGGCTGACCTCCTATCTGAGGTATCAGGATTCAACAAGTTGCTGAGGCCTCCCTGCAACTGCCCAGCGGACCTGATGCATTGAACCTGTGTGGACCTGCAACTGGACCTGCCTGAGCCCTGTTGGCCTCTGCTGGAGTGAATTCCTGATCCCCTAGCAGTGCCTTCCCACATGGTCCCACTGTGAAGAAAGGTAAAATCCTGAAGTTTTGTACTCTTTGCAACTGTGAACAGATCCGTTTCCACCGAGACTCTACCAGCCCATGTGTGCTGCCAATGCAAACACTCAGATGAACCAGTCTCTTTGTGCTACAGTGACAAACAACGATGACTGTCAATGCAGGATCTGCACTTCACACTACAGCAACGACAACCTGTAGCGATAGCCACTGCAAAGTTCCTGCAACAACTGTCCACAACTCCCGACTGGCTCTACATGCTACAGCGATGACAGCTCTCATCGCCCGGCATGCTCTTTGCACTACAGCAACGAGCATCCACGATGCCCTCCCTACTCCCCACAGTCTCTTTAAGCATGAAGGAACTCTTCACTGGACTTTGAGAAGGTAACTTTTTCAGCTGGGCTAACCTGGTACCTGTATCTGGCCTGCGCTCCATTGCAACCTGCCTGAAGTTGTGATTTTCCCCGGGTCTAGAAAGACCACATAACCACAAGTAGCACTTTGTGTTTTAGGATGTTACAACTACCTAAATGATTGAAATTGAATATCTTGGTTGTACTGCTTTAATGTTTGTTGTTCTGGTATTATTTTATTTGTTGAAATACACTCTATTTTTCTAAATTTGTTTGGGATTTTTCTGGTGTTGTGTTTTCACTTTATTGCATAAATACTTTACACTTTGCTTCTAAATTTAGCATGACTGCTTTGCGCCAAGTTATTGGAGGGTTAATTTAGGGACTTTTGTGGTTCACTCTGACAAGGATTTTCATTGTTGCCTGACCTGGGCTTCCACTGCCCTCAACCAATAACTCAATTTCTCACAGACCGCCCAATTAGTCCAGATAAGACTGAAATGATGTGGTCAAATTTCCTAGTGTATGTGATAGTTTGGAAGTTGCATGAAGGAGGGCTAATAAAAGGGCTGTTCAAATCACAGGTAGGCCAGTGAGAATGGATATGTCATATTCCAAACAGGAGATTAGAAGATCCAGAATAGTTTGTTTAAAATCCTCCTAATGGATGAATTTTGTGATGGATTTTACTATTTACCAGGCATTCTTAACGTTGGATATTCTGTGAGGAGCTAAGCTAAGTTTATTATCCAGAATGAAGCTTAGAGACCTGGTATTGGGGATACCCGTAGGGTGACAGTTGCGCTCTATAAATGTGCCATACAATACAATACAATATTCTATTTGAATTTGTATTTTTGTAAATATTTTAGTATTTTTAACAAAAACACTGATCTCAGAGCATAAACCCGAATCACAAAGGTAATTTTTCCATGACATGGCAACCTAGGTTGCAATACTATTGATTAAAATATTTTGCTGTTATTGGGAGGCCAGAGATAAATTGTGCTTCATGTCAGGAACTGCCTTTTAAATTTTGAGACTAAGTCTGACAATAGCTCTTTTAAGGATGCATGTAGAAGAGAGGAACTGGTTGATATTTTTTTCTAATTAACTTGCATAGGACTTAAAGGATAAATCAATGTTACTTTAGAGAAAATTATTTTTCAAGAGAACCACAGCAATGAGTAGTCTAAGAAATGTGGTTGTTAGTCAAGACTGATGAGAGCCCTACTCCAATAATAATCACAATCCTTCTCAGAGTGAACTACAAAAGCGTACCCATCTTATACCACCACAGAAACACCATCATCAAATCTTCATGATAGTACTTGAACAAACTCCAACGCCACTGTCCCAACAGTGGGGTTAGCAGGAGCATTGCAGATACTGTGACCTTTTCACAACAACAACCTCCCCAATTTAATCTCCAACTTAAACACTTGGATCACCTCTGGCTCAGATAACTTGGCTCTCAAAGCCAACAAAGCTATGAGATCCAGACTGCATGCAAGCTAGTACATTGACAAGAGCTGCTACAAATCCACCTTCAGATGCAATCTTCAGCAAATCAGAGCCACCAAACGATTCATGCTCACTGACTGTATCGAAAGCAGCACCAACTGCGGCAAGGACATCTGTGCCACAGTGAAAGATTTCCCCTCCTGGCAGCAAGCTCTACCCGCGTAATCCCCTATCAGGACCTCTTCACCCAGGAGTCCCTATTATACAGCAACTACACCAGCAACTACGAAAACTTTGTGACCCAACCGGACCATCAGAATCCTGCCCACCTCTATTAACAGCCAAACCGCCAGGACCAACTGGTTCACCATCACCACTTAAGAGACTGAAATGACCATGCAGTCCGTACACTTCGAAGTACTGTCAGATCTCTGCCCTGACCACATCTTCAGCAAAGGACTGGACCTCAATAGTACAACCCTCACTCTGATCCTGAATAAACCAATAACCACAGCCACCTTCCCAGACACCTGGAAACATGCCATACTCCTCCTCAAGAAACTCTCAGCATACCCGAAGATTCTAGCCAACTACCGGCCTATTTATCTGCTACCCCATCTGCCAAAAGTCATGGAAAAGATGATAAACACCTCGTCGCCAACTTCACTGACATCCACCTCCAAGACACTACTCAATCTGGATTCAGGCCCAACCACAGTGCAGAGATCGCCATCATTTCTGCCAAGGAGTGTGCCTGGATGATCGTGGACTGAGGTGAAGACTTGGCCTTCATCCTAATGGTTCTTTCCTCAGCCTGTAGTCTCCCACACACTCCTTGTCCAATGACGGAACAAAGCTGGCATACAAGGCCCTGCACTTTGCTGGATTTTCTCCTTTCTGAGAAGCTGCACCAAGTGAATCATCCTGACACCCTTCCCCTCAGACGCTGTCAACCTAATGTCTGGAGTTCAACAAGGATCCGCACTTGGCTGCATTTTGTTTAACAACTCCTGCATGACCCCATTCTCTGGCAGATATGCGCCAATGCAATCAACAACATATACTATGCTGATAACATCCAGCTCATATTCTCCTTCTCCAATAAGATGCAAAACACCCTCATCATTCTCTCTGCCTGCATGACTAAAGTCGTTCAGCTGCCACTGAAAACACAATTTATCCCTCCCAAACTCTCTGCGACCCCATCCCACTGACCTCATCCAACCCCTCGCCCATACTGATGCCATCAACACCCAACACACACCGACTATCCCACTGGAAACAACGCTAAACCCAAGACACCATGTCCATCATGAACTCAATTCACTCCGGTGCACCTACGGACCCCTACCCACAACACATCTACAACCTAGGGAGAGAAAAAATGAATAACAAACCTCACAGACATCCTCAACACGTCCATCATGACAGCCATTGTCTCCGCTGCATGGAAGCATGCAGAGGTTAAGCCTCTCTGAAAAAAACAGACACCGACCCCAGCAAACGAAAGATTTACTATCCCATCTCTATACTCCCCTTCCCAACCAAGGTAATGGAGAAAGCCATCAACGGCCAGCTCACAGAATACCTCAAACAGAACAACCTCCTCAACACCTTCCAATCAGGCTCCCGGGCCAATTGCAGCACGAGACTGCCCTGATCATAGCTACAGACGATATCAAATGCCTCCTCGACCAGAGGGAAACAGCAGCCCGCATTGTCCTTGACCTCTCTGCAGTGGTCAACACTGTCTCCCATCACACCCTTATCACCAGACTAGGCATCGAAAACACAACGCTCTCAATTGGATCACTTCCGCTCCAGCCACAGAGTACCCATCTACCACCTTTCTCCTCAGAACCCAAGAACATCATCTGGGTTGTCCCACAAGGCTCCTCCCTCAGCCCCACCCTCTTCAACCCCTACATGATGCCTATAGCAGACATCGCCCACACCCACAGACTCAACATAATCTCATAGGCCAACGACACGCAGGTCTTCTTTTCCCTCACCGATGACACCAACACTACCATAGCCAGCTTCCAGTACACCATGCCCGACATTGCCAACTGGATGAAAGCCAACTGACTAAAACTCAACTCGGAAAAGACAGAGGTACTCATCTTCAGAAACAACTCTTCCCCCTATGATGACTCCTGGTGGCCTGCCGCCCTTGGCCTGCACTTGGTCCTTCCAACCACGCATGCAACCTCAGAATCATCTAGGACAACCAACTAACCATGAAGAACCAAGTCAATGCTGTCTCCTCCCCTGCTTCCACAGCCTTCTCATCCTCCACGAGATCTTCTGATGGTTCCCAATCTCACCCAAGCCCTAATCACCCTATGGCAATGCATTCTACCGCAGAACCACCAAGAAACTATTCAGCCACCTCCAGACCATCGAGAACACTGCAGCAAGACTCTTCCTCAATCTCCCCAGTAGAACCAACACCATCACCCACCTCAGAGCCGTCCACCGGATCCCAGTACAGAAAAGATGCCTCTTCAAGCTCCTGACTCACACCTGAAGGATCCTCCACTACTCCGGACCTGCCTACATCAACCATCAACCTACCAGGGAGCTCTGCTCCACCTCCCTTGCCCACACCCTCTGCCAGAGCCGCTGTGGAGGTCGTTTCTTCTCCTTCTTTGCCGCCAAGTCTAAGAACGACCTCCCCCTTCACCTGAGCACCTGACCTTCTCTTAAGGAATTCAGGAGAAAGCTCAAGACATGGCTCTTCGACCAAGGACATCAGAACAGAAGCTAGCACCTGGAGACCCCAAGGGGTGATACATCACGCTCCATAAGAACCTCCTGATTGATTGATTGATTGAAAACCAATTGCTTCAAGGTCAATACAGACAAAGTATTAATCTTCAGCAAAGGCACCTCATTCTTGGACTCCACCTGGTGGCCTGCCAAATTCAGACCGACACCCATGCAAAGAACCTTGGTATAGTTGTCGACAACCAACTCACAAGTGAATGCAGCCTTTGTCTCCTACTTCCACACACTCAAGATGCTCAATACTATCTTCAAATAGCTCCCTACCAACACTCCTAGAACCATGACACATGCCCATATCACTTGACAATGGCAACCTACTAAATGCTGGAATCAACACTACACTGAGAAGAAGACTCCAGAGCATGCAAAACCCAGCAGCCAGGCTCTCCCTCAATCTCCCACTCCACACTGCCATCACTCCACACTCTGAAGAGTTCCATATGCTCAATATATGCAAACAAGCACTATTTAAACTCCTCACTCACACATACAAAGCCTTACACAACATTGTCCCCTAATACCTCAACAACCGCTTAAACGTCCACAAACCTACCAGACACCTATGCCCAGTCAGACTTCTACTTGCACACACTCCCTGCATACGCAAAACCAGATCCAGGGGTTGTGCCTTCTCCTACCTTGCTCCTAAAACCTGGAATGGCCTGCCCCTGCACATCAGTTCCTCCTCTTTCTCAGTTCTTGAATTTAAAAAGAAACTGAAGATCCAGCTCTCTATCTAGCTCGACCCTGGCTTTGCCCATACAGCTCCTGCTTCAGCACAATGATACCCTCCCAGGGTGTTGTGCACAACCCAAATACTCTTTTCATGCATAGTACGGAAACATGGCACCATACCCTAGTATGCAACTGTGGATTATTTTAATGCAACCATTCGAACTCTTTTTAACCTTGAAGAGTGTATGTTGGATTTTTGTCGTTTTGGTCTTGTTTAGTTTATATTAAATACTTATTTGTGGTGTTTTCACTGTGGTACTGTGAATGTTGGTACAAATACTTTACACATTGCCTTTGATAAACCTGTCTGCTCGTGCCAAGCTACCAAGGGGGTGAGCAGAGGTTATCTAAAGAGTGTATCCCCCTTACCCTGCTTAGAGGCCAGGGTCCCTATTTGTCACAAGTACCTACCTGTGCCAACTAGAGACCCCGAAATCTAACATTGGTGGTCAGCGGTGAGCATTTGAACTTATATTTGTACTTGACCCACAGTAATTGGTGTACATCACTAGTTGAGTGCAGACCACTACACACCCACATACTGTGTTTTGTTTTGGTTCTATTTTTGATTGTAACCCTGAAAGTATCCATGCATCATGTCTCAGAATGGTAAACCAGCAAGTGAGGTTGCGGAACTGGAGTTTGATATTGAAATGTTAAGTGAGTACAAAGTAGGTCAACTCAACGCAAGCAGTTCTGCAGGAGCTTTGGATGTCCCATGAAGCGCCACTCCAAGAAGGAGGAGCTACAAAAGGCCTTAAGGGCCTGGCGAGAGACCAAAGAGGCTGGGGAGACAGATGGTGCAGAAGTGGATGAGGATGCAGAAGGGGATGGTTTCAGGTCACATGATCTGCCTGTGTCCAGAGCAGCCTCCAGGGCTGGCAGCAACCAGTCCGCTAGAAGGTTTTCCCCAGAGGAGTTGGAGGAAAACCAAAGGGCTAGAGATCATGAGTTGGAAGTCCTGAGGCTTGAGACGAAGCTGATGGAAATAGAGGCCCAGAACAAGGCAGAGGAGAGCAAGAAGATGTATGCTTTGGAAGAATTAAAATTGACCTTGGCACATGAATTAAGAATGAGTGAGCTTGATTTGGAGCTTGAGAGGCTTGAGGCCATGAGTGTCTCAGCTGAAGAAGAAGAATGGGTAGCTCAAGAGGTGAGCTTTGCTGAGTTGGAGGTGGAGTCCAGCTCAGATGGTGGCAGCAAGATGGTAGTTTCCAGTGCTGAGAGAAAGGTACAAACACCCAGAGATGTGGCGCCTGACTTGAGGGAGGGGGTTGACATTCACCAGGGGGTTCAGGTCTATGAGGAAGCTCCAGTGGTGTGCAGTGTCCCTGAAGTAGATTCGGGGACTGGCATGGGGCATCATATTCCTAGTGATTGGAGGGATGCTCTACTGATTCTAGATGAGAGGTATAGGGAGAGGGGTTCCCCCATGGTAGAAACCTTGGTGTGTGAGTGTGAAGACCATCCAGAAGCGTGTGGGTTGTGTGACAGAGACAGTAGGACACTGTCTTGCCAATCTCAGGAGAGTGGTGTGTGGTACTTGTGTGAGGCACTGGAGGATGAGGCCAAGGGTAGCTTGGCTAACAACTGTGGGGGGCTGTGTGATTCATCTGTTGGAGAGCATATTTTAAGTCCCTGTTTTCCAGAGCTATGCCAACACCCAGTGGAGTGTGAGTTCTCTGATCCCAGAGGGCTTGCGTTGGAGGCATGCCCCTTGGGGGATTCCAGAGAGTCTGGAGAGGCATCCCAAAAGGAGTGGCCCAGATATCTTCCAGACCTGTGAGGTGGAAGAGGTTCAGTGTAACCCCGTTAGGTCCCAGTGTAGTGGGAGGGGTGTAGGGGCTCATGTCCTTTCTCAGTGGAGAGGAAGTGAGTGTGGGACTGCATGTCCCAAGGTGCCCGAAACCCAGTCTTAGGGCCTGGAGGATTCCTTAAGGGAACACCAGGTTTGGGGCCTAGAGGGTGCTAGTAGGCCATTTGAGGAGGATCTCCTAGTGTCTGGTGAACGGGGAGTGCCTGTACCAGTTGGGAGGGTGCAGAAGTCCAGACTGAGGGGTGAGAGGAGGAAGGAGTCCCCAGTGGGAGGAAGGAGTCCCCAGTGGGAGTCCCCAGTGGGTCAGAGGCCAGCCAGAAGGGCTGAATCACCGGTGAGTGACAATGGTGACCTCAGTTCTGTCCTGGGGGATCTTCCCGCGCTGTCAGATGGACAGGGTTTGGGAGATCTGCGCCAGGCAGACTGTCACATGACACCTGAGTTGTGTGCCAGCCTTGGGTGGCGTATGTGCTCCCAATGAAGTCCTGGTGCGCCGGGCCAGTGCATAACCACAGGTAATGGTCCCTGGGTTGGGAGGCCAGGTTCAGGATCTGCCTGACCTGGAAGGAAGGACATCTGTAACCAGTGTCTTGACCAGTTTGGCTTCCAGGGGTACCCCTCCAGTAGGGAGGGTACAGCGCTCTGGAAGGAGGTGCAGAGGGAGGAAGTCCTCGCCGCCGACCCCGGTGCAACCCGAGGGTTTAGACCCTAGGTTGGGAAACCAGTTGCTGGAGAGAGGTCCTGAACTGGTATGAGAGTTGTGTTCTGAAGGTGACTCTCCTGGGAGGAGAGGGCAGGACCCCAGAAGGAGAGGTAGGGGGAGGAGAGCCTCACCCATGACCTCTGGTCAGTCTGAGGGTATAGGCCCTGGGCTGGCGGGCCAGTGTCAGGATGCCCTACCTGACTTGGCAAGAGGGAGAGTGGAGGAAAGGTGGCAGGTACCTGGGGCTACTGCCCCCTGCTCTCTGACGCCACAGAGGTTACAGAGGCCTGACAGGCATGAGGCCTGACTCTCATCACTGACAACTGTCAGTGGCCCCCGTGGCTGGTTGTCCTGGTGGACAGGGTTGCCCCTGGAAAGGGGGGCAGGAGTCACACCCTGGGGGTGGACTGGGCCACACCGTTGTGTTGGCCAGGTGTGTACTGTGTGAGTCCACAGAAATCCTGGCGTGCCAGGCAAGTGTTCAACCGGAGGGGTTGGGCCCTGGGTGGGGAAGCCAGGTTCAGGTGTTGCCTTACCTGGAGGATCTAGACTCTAGGTTGGAGGGCCAGGTCCGGGGTTTACCCCCTGACCTAGAATCCCAGTTACAGGATAGAACCCCTAAACTGTTGGGTAAATGGTGCAGGACACCTGCTATAGGAGCCCTGACTAATCTAGAAGGGGGTACCGCTCCAGGTGGGAGGGTACAGAGCCCCAAGGAAGAAGAAGACTGGTTGTGGGGAAGCACACCCCAGCCCCCTGTCCAGCCGCCGGATACAGGTCCGGGACTGGTGGGTCAGTGCCAGGATGTCAGACCTGACCTGACAGGAGAGAGAGTAGACAAAGGGTGCCAAGCACCTGGGGCTACTGCCCCCACCCTCTGACGCCACAGGGGTTTGAGAGCCCTGAGAGGCATAAGGCCTTGGTCTCATGCCTGACCACTGTGGCTTGCTGTCTGTCTGTTGGGACACACCTGTGAGCAAGTTAAGGTTAGGTGCTGCACAGGTGGTATCCACAGGTGAGGAGAAGGGTTCCACATGGGTTGGTGTGGTGGACCCTGAGAGTATGGATAGAGTGATCCAACGGGGTTCAGGAAGGCGTAGAACAGGAATAGTACCCTGCTGGTTGGGCCCGTTTCCATGTTCCATCGCCTTAAACAGGGAATCCCATTGAGGTATCGTTTGGTCTACTCTGGCTTTAGGCTGGAAGGGGGTTGTATTGGAAATGGCCCTTTTTGCAAGGTTATCCCCAAACTTTTTGCTTCTTCCTCCCTTGTTTTTCCTGACCTGTGGTTGTTGGCAATAGGACTCTGGGCACTTTACCACTGCTGATCAGTGCTAAAGTGCATATGGTCTCTGTATAAATTCTTATTGTGATTGGTTATCCATGTTTGGCATATTTGCTTTACCAGGAAGTCCCTAGTAAAGTGCACTGAGTGTGCCAGGGCAGGTGATTCAAATGCTACTAGTGGGCCTGCAAACACAACAGTGATGGACAGAATGTGGATCAATGTCACACATTCACCCCAGTCCAAAGATCTGGGCCCAAATCCATCGTTTTTCCACTCCACACCACCCTGGGTTAGACAATGGCGATATGCAAATCAGCGCTGACCCTGTGCCCCATGGGAACAGTCCAGTCCGAACTACAAAAGCCATGTCCTTCCCAGAACGGAAACAAGCATCCGAGGACCGGCCCGGTTTCGAGGTAACACCTCTCATCAGCCCGGCTAGCTTGATTCCAGTGGTGTGGAGGGCCTGGGACTCACGTCTGAGCATCCCCAGTACACTTAGAGCGGTAATTGCAAACACAACAGTGATGGACAGAATGTGGATCAATGTCACACATTCACCCCAGTCCAAAGATCTGGGCCCAAATCCATCGTTTTTCCACTCCACACCACCCTGGGTTTGACAATGGCGACATGCAAATCAGCGCTGACCCTGTGCCCCATGGGAACAGTCCAGTCCGAACTACAAAAGCCATGTCCTTCCCAGAACGGAAACAAGCATCCGAGGACCGGCCCGGTTTCGAGGTAACACCTCTCATCAGCCCGGCTAGCTTGATTCCAGTGGTGTGGAGTGCCTGGGACTCACGTCTGAGCATCCCCAGTACACTTAGAGCGGTAATTGCTAACACAACAGTGATGGACAGAATGTGGATCAATGTCACACATTCACCCCAGTCCAAAGATCTGGGCCCAAATCCATCGTTTTTCCACTCCACACCACCCTGGGTTATACAATGGCGATATGCAAATCAGCGCTGACCCTGTGCCCCATGGGAACAGTCCAGTCCGAACTACAAAAGCCATGTCCTTCCCAGAACGGAAACAAGCATCCGAGGACCGGCCCGGTTTCGAGGTAACACCTCTCATCAGCCCGGATAGCTTGATTCCAGTGGTGTGGAGTGCCTGGGACTCACGTCTGAGCATCCCCAGTACACTTAGAGCGGTAATTGCAAACACAACAGTGATGGACAGAATGTGGATCAAGTCACACATTCACCCCAGTCCAAAGACCTGGGCCCAAATCCATCGTTTTTCCACTCCACACCACCCTGGGTTAGACAATGGCGATATGCAAATCAGCGCTGACCCTGTGCCCCATGGGAACAGTCCAGTCCGAACTACAAAAGCCATGTCCTTCCCAGAACGGAAACAAGCATCCGAGGACCGGCCCGGTTTCGAGGTAACACCTCTCATCAGCCCGGCTAGCTTGATTCCAGTGGTGTGGAGTGCCTGGGACTCACGTCTGAGCATCCCCAGTACACTTAGAGCGGTAATTGCAAACACAACAGTGATGGACAGAATGTGGATGAATGTCACACATTCACCCCAGTCCAAAGATCTGGGCCCAAATCCATCGTTTTTCCACTCCACACCACCCTGGGTTAGACAATGGCGATATGCAAATCAGCGCTGACCCTGTGCCCCATGGGAACAGTCCAGTCCGAACTACAAAAGCCATGTCCTTCCCAGAACGGAAACAAGCATCCGAGGACCGGCCCGGTTTCGAGGTAACACCTCTCATCAGCCCGGCTAGCTTGATTCCAGTGGTGTGGAGTGCCTGGGACTCACGTCTGAGCATCCCCAGTACACTTAGAGCGGTAATTGCAAACACAACAGTGATGGACAGAATGTGGATCAATGTCACACATTCACCCCAGTCCAAAGATCTGGGCCCAAATCCATCGTTTTTCCACTCCACACCACCCTGGGTTAGACAATGGCGATATGCAAATCAGCGCTGACCCTGTGCCCCATGGGAACAGTCCAGTCCGAACTACAAAAGCCATGTCCTTCCCAGAACGGAAACAAGCATCCGAGGACCGGCCCGGTTTCGAGGTAACACCTCTCATCAGCCCGGCTAGCTTGATTCCAGTGGTGTGGAGTGCCTGGGACTCACGTCTGAGCATCCCCAGTACACTTAGAGCGGTAATTGCAAACACAACAGTGATGGACAGAATGTGGATCAATGTCACACATTCACCCCAGTCCAAAGATCTGGGCCCAAATCCATCGTTTTTCCACTCCACACCACCCTGGGTTAGACAATGGCGATATGCAAATCAGCGCTGACCCTGTGCCCCATGGGAACAGTCCAGTCCGAACTACAAAAGCCATGTCCTTCCCAGAACGGAAACAAGCATCCGAGGACCGGCCCGGTTTCGAGGTAACACCTCTCATCAGCCCGGCTAGCTTGATTCCAGTGGTGTGGAGTGCCTGGGACTCACGTCTGAGCATCCCCAGTACACTTAGAGCGGTAATTGCAAACACAACAGTGATGGACAGAATGTGGATCAATGTCACACATTCACCCCAGTCCAAAGATCTGGGCCCAAATCCATCGTTTTTCCACTCCACACCACCCTGGGTTAGACAATGGCGATATGCAAATCAGCGCTGACCCTGTGCCCCATGGGAACAGTCCAGTCCGAACTACAAAAGCCATGTCCTTCCCAGAACGGAAACAAGCATCCGAGGACCGGCCCGGTTTCGAGATAACACCTCTCATCAGCCCGGCTAGCTTGATTCCAGTGGTGTGGAGTGCCTGGGACTCATGTCTGAGCATCCCCAGTACACTTAGAGCGGTAATTGCAAACACAACAGTGATGGACAGAATGTGGATCAATGTCACACATTCACCCCAGTCCAAAGATCTGGGCCCAAATCCATCGTTTTTCCACTCCACACCACCCTGGGTTAGACAATGGCGATATGCAAATCAGCGCTGACCCTGTGCCCCATGGGAACAGTCCAGTCCGAACTACAAAAGCCATGTCCTTCCCAGAACTGAAACAAGCATCCGAGGACCGGCCCGGTTTTGAGGTAACACCTCTCATCAGCCCGGCTAGCTTGATTCCAGTGGTGTGGAGTGCCTGGGACTCACGTCTGAGCATCCCCAGTACACTTAGAGCGGTAATTGCAAACACAACAGTGATGGAAAGAATGTGGATCAATGTCACACATTCACCCCAGTCCAAAGATCTGGGCCCAAATCCATCGTTTTTCCACTCCACACCACCCTGGGTTAGATAATGGCGATATGCAAATCAGCGCTGACCCTGTGCCCCATGGGAACAGTCCAGTCCGAACTACAAAAGCCATGTCCTTCCCAGAACGGAAACAAGCATCCGAGGACCGGCCCGGTTTCGAGGTAACACCTCTCATCAGCCCGGCTAGCTTGATTCCAGTGGTGTGGAGTGCCTGGGACTCACGTCTGAGCATCCCCAGTACACTTAGAGCGGTAATTGCCAACACAACAGTGATGGACAGAATGTGGATCAATGTCACACATTCACCCCAGTCCAAAGATCTGGGCCCAAATCCATCGTTTTTCCACTCCACACCACCCTGGGTTAGACAATGGCAATATGCAAATCAGCGCTGATCCTGTGCCCCATGGGAACAGTCCAGTCCGAACTACAAAAGCCATGTCCTTCCCAGAACGGAAACAAGCATCCGAGGACCGGCCCGGTTTCGAGGTAACACCTCTCATCAGCCCGGCTAGCTTGATTCCAGTGGTGTGGAGTGCCTGGGACTCACGTCTGAGCATCCCCAGTACACTTAGAGTGGTAATTGCAAACACAACAGTGATGGACAGAATGTGGATCAATGTCACACATTCACCCCAGTCCAAAGATCTGGGCCCAAATCCATCGTTTTTCCACTCCACACCACCCTGGGTTAGACAATGGCGATATGCAAATCAGCGCTGACCCTGTGCCCCATGGGAACAGTCCAGTCCGAACTACAAAAGCCATGTCCTTCCCAGAACGGAAACAAGCATCTGAGGACCGGACCGGTTTCGAGGTAACACCTCTCATCAGCCCGGCTAGCTTGATTCCAGTGGTGTGGAGTGCCTGGGACTCACGTCTGAGCATCCCCAGTACACTTAGAGCGGTAATTGCAAACACAACAGTGATGGACAGAATGTGGATCAATGTCACACATTCACCCCAGTCCAAAGATCTGGGCCCAAATCCATCGTTTTTCCACTCCACACCACCCTGGGTTAGACAATGGCGATATGCAAATCAGCGCTGACCCTGTGCCCCATGGGAACAGTCCAGTCCGAACTACAAAAGCCATGTCCTTCCCAGAACGGAAACAAGCATCCGAGGACCGGCCCGGTTTCGAGGTAACACCTCTCATCAGCCCGGCTAGCTTGACTCCAGTGGTGTGGAGTGCCTGGGACTCACGTCTGAGCATCCCCAGTACACTTAGAGCGGTAATTGCAAACACTGGCATCCCTGAACTCAGAATTTAATAACACATCTTTTAGGAAAGGTGGTTTTTAAATCCTGTGTTTGAGAACATCACTTTTAGAAAGTGGCTGTTCTCTTGTCTGACCTTCTGTTTGTGAATTGACTGTCTGGTTTGTGAGTGACAGGGGCTGGGTGGCTCCCAGAGGCTGAGTGGGCCATCCCTGGGCTGAATAGCTCCATATGCATCTAGAATGGTGGGAGTGGGTAGCACCTGGGACTGAATAGGGCTGTGCCTGCCTTCCACAATGCTGGCTCCACCTCCTGCTGGGCGGCTGCTGACTCTGCCCCTCTCTCTGAAAGGAAAGGAGAAGCCAGGAAAACAAAGGGGCATATTATCAAGGGGGTTTATCTCCGCTTTTTTGGCTTTAAAAGCCAAGAAAGCGGAGTTAAAATTATCTCCCTATTACCTAGCTGTCGCTAACACCAGTTAGCGACAGCTAGGAGATAGCGACCATCTTGGGCCCCACTTTGCATGTCAGTGATATTTATCACTAATGACATGCAAAGTGGGCGTGCCAAGATGTTAGCGACTGGAAACAGTCGCTAACATCGCTATCTCCTATTACCAACTTTTAGAGATATTCGCGCTAAGCGCGAATATCTCCAAAAACTAACACCTGCCCTGAGCAGTTCTTAGCCATGTTATCCAATGGGAGGTAAATAACATGGCTAAGAGCATTAGCTCGGTAATGCATGAATATCGCTGACTTTTCAGCGATATTCATGCATTGCGGCCGTTTTTTATCGCATTTGCGATAAACCTTGATAATAGCAAGGTTTATCTGCGATAATTTCTGACGATGCTTAGCGTTAAAAAATTCGTTGCTAAGCATCGTTAGCGATAAATATCGCTTAACGTTGGTAATATGCCCCAAAGTGCTCAAGGAACACCCAGAACTGGTTCGGACCAGGCTCAGAGCCCTCCTGCACAAAGGGAACAAAGACTTTTTGGGGTATAAGTACAGGACCCCAGACTACAGAAAGTTAGATCATCCTGGAATCAAGAAGGAACCTCTGCCAAGGAGAAAGCTGGAAGACTGAAGAGGAAGGACTGTCCTGCTGTGTGTTGTGGGCTGACCTGCAGTTGCCTTGCTGCCAAGGAGAGGGGAAGGACTTTGCTTTGTGCTATGTCCCCTTGCTTGAAGAGATCTCCAAGGGCCTGAGCAGAGCTGGCTCCCTGTTAAGAAGTCCCAGGAACAAAAGGACTTCACCCCCAGCTTCCCCCCTGAACTCTACTGAACGAGTTCTGTCCTTCCTAGAGTGCTTGGGCCAGTTGTGGGGCCTCTGGAAGTTGTACCTGTTGTTGGGAAGCTGGACAAGAAGAAACTAAAGACATTCTGTAAAATGTCGCGCTTCGCTCGTTTGTGGAGCGCATCCCCGACAGTGCAAGGAAATTCCCGCTGCCGTGAAGATCGAGATTGTCGCAGCGCCTGTTGCCTCTGCAATAACTGACGCAGCCTTCGCTTGCGGAACGCATCGCTCCTGTGCGGGAAGACTACCATTGCTGCGAGTATCGTCGCAGACCCTGTGGTCGCTGGGTGAGATCGTCGCACCCATTGCGTGCGGACCACATCACATCCCTGCGAGTGTCGTCGCAGAGCCATCACATCAAGGGGCAGCGAGAGGAGAAGATCGACGCTGCGCATCGCCGCGGAACCTGAGATCGTTGCCGTCCCGAAGATTGTGGCACCGTCCCTTTGCGAGACGCTTCCTACGAAACCTGCGCACCGGAATCCTTACAAGGTATCTCATCCCACCCCATACAGACCGGAGTCACCGCAACACGCCCGCTGCTTCCAGCGGAGTTGTCGCATTGCCTCCCCAGGGTCTCAGGAGTGACGCATCGCTTGTTTTTCAACACTGCAGCTTTCCCTTGGAACTTTTGGCGAATCTAAAGGTACTTTTGGCTAAACGTGACGCAACTGTGGATTATTTTAACGCAACCTTAAGAACTCTTTTTAAATGATATCCTTGAACTGAGTATTTTGGATTTTTGTCATTTTGGTCATTTAGTTTAGATGAAATACTTCCATTTTTCTAAACTGGTGTGGAGTCCATTTGTGGTGTTTTCACTGTATTACTGTGAGTGTTGGTACAAATACTTTACACATTGCCTTTGATAAGCCTGTCTGCTCGTGCAAAGCTACCAAGGGGGTGAGCAGGGGTTATCTAAAGAGTGTATCCCCCTTACCCTGACTAGAGGCCAGGGTCCCTATTTGTCACAAGTACCTACCTGTGCCAACAAGAGACCCCGAAATCTAACAAGGCCCAATCTAGTTTGCTAATAAGGCCCCAACCCCCATTTGATATTCAGCTTTTAGAAAGTTAGCATTTACTTACTTTAGCCATTTGGAGCTACCTGTCTCTGACCAGTCTGGGGTGGGTGACAGCCAGACAGTCACATACAATGGGAGTGTAGGTGTGACTTGAAGCAATTTATAAGTTTGCCCTGACAAGTGGTATCACCCCAGTCCCGGCCCTTGGAAGTTGACCTAAGGTGCTTGCCATAGCAAAACCCATGTATCCTTTGTCAAACCGGTGTATAGCCACCTTTGTGTGGATCAGAACTCGCGCATAGTCCCACTGCGTGCATTGGAATTGGTGCATCGCTCCTGTTGCATGACTCACAACTGATGCATTGCTCCTGTTGCATAACCTGAACCGATGCATCATCTCTGCTGTGTGGATCGGCCCTGATGCATCTCCTTCGGAACAACCACTGGGCGGCGCTCTTCCCAGTACAAGATCTTCGCATCTCCATCAATAGCATCCTCGATGATGATGCCAAATTTCCGCATCACAATTCTCGAAATTCACCAGGAACTTACAACTTCTTTGGTCGGACCATGCAGTGTACTGTTTACTCTTGCCCTACCACCCTCTGTTAGTAATAATCAGGGGCATATAATAAGCCATTGGCGTTTTCTCTGGCATCACCTTGACCATACACAACTTTCCTCAGGACTCAGCTACAAAAGACCCCTTCTATCCACTGCCCCACACAGAGCAGCTCTAGACTACCATGATTGGATTAGGTCATCAATTCAGGCAACCGTTCCCCAAAAATCAGGAAGAACCACGAGGACAGTCCCCACTGAACCTTGGTTCTCAGAGGAGCAGAGACTTCTCAAAAAGCAGTGTCTCAGACAGGAAAAGCGCTGGAGACTTTTGTATGACCCCAAGGAAAAAGAGCTCTAATAGAAAATACTCATCCACTATAAAGACAGGATTCATATGGCGAAAATAAAGTATTTTTCAGAGACCACTGACAAAGCGAAGAATAACGCCAAAGAACTATTTGCCACAGTTCACAACTGAGCCAAGTTCAGGTACAGAAAGAGACAGTCCCGGATCATGCTTCTGTGACACTCTGGCTTTCACCTTTTGTAGCGAAGTCCAGGACATCTACAATAAATTCACCCTGATCCCTACTCAAGCAGCATAAAGTGTAGACCCCTCATAGGCTAATCACCCCAGTAACCCAGAGATTGTGCCTCTCTCTGAGTTCCCACCTATCACTCATGAGCAGGCGTTTAAAATTCTTGCTGCCGCCAAGTCAGGATCGCCACTGTATCCATGCCCCCCCCCCCCCAAGATTTTAACCTCAGTGATCGAACCGATAGCCAGTCATCTTACTGAGCTTTTTAATCTTGTTTTGAAAACCGGTATCTTTCCCGAGATATGGAAAAAGACCTCCATCTTACCACTTCTAAAAAAAACGAATATGGATAAATCAGACCCAGCAAACTATCGCCTGATAGTGCGTCTGCCACTGCCAGCAAAGGTCCTCAACAAATATCTGAATCAAGAACTCACTAGGTTTATTAACGAAAATAATATTCTGGACCCCTCCCAGTATGGTTTTCATAGCGGCCACAGCACAGAGCTTGCTTTAATCACGGCCAAGAGGAAATTAGGGGCTCGGTAGACAAAGAAGGCATGGCTGCACTGATCCTTCTTGTCCTGTCGGCAGCGTTCGACACGGTGGACCATGGCCTCCTTTTACGCCGCCTTCAAGAAATAGGCATTGTCGGTACCGCTTTGCAACTGCTTAAATCCTTCCTCTCTAACCGTGAACTATTTGTGGAGATGGATGGCATGAGGTAGTAGAGTTTCACTTTTCCTTGTGGGGTTCCACAGGGCTCATCTCTCAGCCCAACTCTTTTTAACTTGTATGTGGTTCCCCTGGCCAGGCTTATCAAATCTTTCGGATTCACTATGGTGTCATACGCCGATGACACACAGATTATTGTGTCTATCTCAGAGGACCCTTGAAGCACCATCCACAACTTTCATGCCTGTATGAGAAAGGTAAGCAAGTGGATGGCTGAAAACTGCCTAAAATTGAACCACAACAAAACAGAGGTTCTTCTTATTGGCAGGGATATCTCCCATGGGTCTTCAGACAGGTGGCCCAGTGAACTTGGCCCTCTGCCCATGCCAGTTTGTAAGGCCTGGAACCTGGGAGTCCTCATCGACACAACTCTTTCTTTCTCTAATCATGTGAATGCTATCACATACATCCATATGGTTCATCTTACACATCCTAAGAAAAATCTTCTGTTTCATACCATCTGACCTTCAGAAAACAGTAGTCTCAGCACTAGTGTTGTCTAGGCTGGACTACTGCAACGGCCTCCTGACTGGTTTGAACAAATTCCTTCTTACCAAATTGCAAGTTTTGCAGAATTCCGCTGCCCGCCTGCCATTCAAACTTTCAAAATACACATCTGCAAAGGTGGCCCTAAACTCCCTCCATTGGCTCCAGGTGGACAAAAAAAAAACAGGTTTAAGGCCATTTGCATTGCCTTCAGAGCGCTCCACAAGCAAGGTCCTGCTTATTTTATCGACCACTTCTGTTGGTACACTCCCCCAAGAATGCTGCGGTCTTGAAGACTCGTGGCCAGATGGAAACAAGGATGTCAGCGCCTAGACGTCTTCGGGTAGTAGTGCATTATATAAATACATAAATTAATACAAATAAATACTCTTCTCTCCCTTTTTTTATTATTGAGAAATAAGGTGTGTTTCCGTTAAAATTCATTAAAATCCAGTACATATCATAAAAGATATAAAATTCATAATATGCAATAAATTAGTCAACATTACTCAGAAAAATAATATACATACAATCATAGCTCGTGGACATTTCATACAATCAGTTTAAGAGCAGAGATCACCATTGGTTCTCCTGAATGCTGTAATCATAAAGCTTAGCTTTTTAAGTTCCTCCATTTTTTCAGTGGTGCCCATATATTCCTACCAAACTCCTGTGACTTCCTTCCCTTAAATTCATATAAACAAGCCTCTAAATTATGAATACCCAACAGCCTAGAGAGCCACATCTGAAACGTGGGGGCGATGGTATCCTTCCACCCAGCAGCAATGAGGATTCGTAATACTGCAACTGCCATGAACAACAGCGCTTGGGTGTCCCTCCCAACCTTAAGTTTGGCATCCGTCCCTGTAAGGACCAAGGTGGGGGATAGATTGATGTTATGACCTAGCAGCCCCCCCAAGAACAGAGTTATCTCACTGCAGATTAAGGCCAGATTGGGGCAATGATAGAACATGTGCAATAGGTCTGCCGGACCTGTGTTGCATATAGGGCACTTGTCATCTTCTCTAAGCCCCCACCGATACAATTTTGCCGGGGTGTAGTAGAAGTTAAACACAGACTTATAATGTTGGGCTTCCAGATTTGACGCTCAAAATACTTGCTTACTTAAGTGTAGGGCGAGGTCTATGTCAACATCAGGGTCCCCCAACTTCTGCGCCCATGTAACCTCAGTTTTCTCCAGATCATCTGGAAGGCCCGACAACAGGAGATTATAGGCTATACCTATCTTCTTTCCCCCTCTTTTTAAATAATCAACCATCTGACTATCTGGGGGCAACACAATCCTTGGTCTATATGCTAATAAGGTTTGGACAATTTGCCCAAATAAAAACCAGTGACTGTCAGGAATTCCATATTTCTGCTGTATTTCACCGAAGCTAAGAATGTCGTCACTTGTCATAACATCACCCAGCCACCTTACCCCATGCTCCCTCCATAAAATGCAGTTCGCGTTCTGATCCAGATGAGGGAATGAGCTAGATTTCCACAGATTAGTATTAGCGTTTATTTTAGGGATCTTCAAAATTTTGCTTATAGCCTTCCAGGTTCCCCAAACCCCTTCAATAATCTTATATCTTGCCTTCCTATAGTACCTTCGATCTGCCTCACACTGCAGTAATCCATAGGCCTTTCTCCCCAGTAGTAGCTCAAAAATAGAGGGGGGATCCTGGCTCTTAATTTGGCCTTCCAATGGTAGGGGATCAGATTGAATCAATATATTCATTTGCCTGAGGAGGCATACCAGGTGGTATAATCTAAGGTTCGGCATAGCCAGGCCTCCCCTACCCCATGGTAATGACATGTTGTTGATTGAGCTTCTATTTTTACCATACTGCCAAACAAATCCAGCAAATGTGGCTTCAATTTTCCTGATCACAGTTTCCCCTAACAGCAGTGGAATAGCCCTGAACAGGTATAATATTATGGGGAACATAGTCATTTTTAAGACGTTCACTCTGCCTATCAAGGATAGGTGTAGCACGTCAATTCTTTTCAAGTCCGTTTCGATTGAATCAATAAGGGGGAGATAGTTTTCTGCCACCATCTTTTCAACTGATGCCTTAAATTTGACCCCAAGATATACAGCTGAGTCTACGAACCTATGATCACTCTTTATGATATTTTTAGTACAGATGATCGGGGTTTTCCCCTCATTCAACCGATACCCGGATCGAAGCCCAAATTCATTAGACAATTGTACCAGTACAGGCATTGCTTGATGGGGGTCCGGTGTTGTTATCGCCAGGTCAGCGGCGTAAGCAAGCAGTTTTTTAGTAAAGCCATTAAACACCACTGGGCTAAATTGACGGGAAGCCAAAATTCTCTGTATAAAAGGACCTATATATCAGGAAAACAGAATAGGGGAACAGGGGCAGCCCTGGCGCGTCCCTCTCTTGACTACTATTTTATCCGATCGTTGCCCCATAACCAAGACCCGAGCCACCGGGTTGAGATACATGGCTTTAATTGCCCTCAAGAAGTTACTGCCAAAGCCTCTACCGGCCAAAATACCCCAGAGAAAGTCCCAGATCACACGGTCGAAGGCTTTCTCCGCATCGAGGAGGATCATGGCCATCCCCCCCCCCCCCGTGGCACCATGGGCGTCGAATAGCGCTATTGCCCGTCTAGTATGATCAGTGGTGCCTCTCCCGGGCACAAACCCATGCTGCCACTGGGAAACGAGATGGCCAATGATCCCCCCAACCTACTAGCCCAGACCTTAGAATATAACTTTGCGTCTGCATTAATTAACGATATTGGGCGATAGGACCCCGGCAGTTCCTTGGGTTTCCCCTTCTTATGAAAGATAATAATGTTAGTCTCATTCCAAGACTCCGGTATAGTAACTGAGCACCAGATCCCATTAAATAAATCAAGTAGGATTGGGGTGATCTCCTTTTCTAAACATTTATAGACCTCAAGGGGGATCCTGTCAGGACCTGCAGCCTTGCCCGCAGCTAACTCCTGTAGGGCCTTAGTTATCTCCAACATATCTAAGTCTCTATCAAGTTCTTCTCTACACTGTGCATCTATGCCAGGACCACCATCTACATAGCCCGGGCCCTGCTCACACATCACACCCTCCTTATCGTACAGTTTTCGATAAAAGTTCTGAAAAACCCTTAAAATACCTTTAGGCTCCGTGTACTCCTTATCTTCTTCCTCTCTTGCCTTATCTGCAGAGCCAATGCCCTACCCGCCTGTTCCCCTGTTTCATAGCGTCTTGCCTTAGAGGCCTGATACTCGCCAGCTTCCTTCTGTATAACTATTTTCTGGAGATCCGCTTTAATATTAGTTATTCTTTTTAAGCTCTCCTGTCCGTCCCGTCCTTGACCAATACCCTTAATATGCTGCTCTTCAGCCAACACTTACCCGTCCATAAGCTTCTCAATCTCTCTCTTGTCATCTCTCCTAAGCCTAGCTGAGCAGCTTATCGTTTCTCCCCTTAGAGAGGCGTTAAAGGCTTCCCACACACAGTTCCGGGACGTGCTATATCGATTAGCATCATAAAATTCACCAGCCCATTTTCTGAGATGTTCTACGAATCTGGTATCTAATAATAATTTCCTCTCAAAAGACCAGCTGGTTTGTTTTCTCTCAGCTTTAGGCCCTTCACAGAACAGCACCAAGGGATTGTGGTCCGAAATTGACTTTGGGAGTTTCTTAATGCGGACCTTGTTCATCTCTGAGGAGGATATCAGGAAGTAGTCTAGCTTAGAATATCTCAAATTAGGACTAGAAAAGTAGGTGTAACCTGGATCAAAGGGTTCCTTGACCCCCCACACATCCTTGAGCCCATGAGATTTCATAAGAGAGTCCAGAGCTCGGAACACTCTTGGTTTCCGCCCGAGTAACCAGCTGTCTTATTCCAATCTACTGATATATTTAGATCCCCACAGACTATTATGGGCGTTGGCCAATTGGCTAACTCTCCTTCCAAGAGGTCAAAGACTTCTGGGTCGTCCTGATTAGACCCATAGATCACACAAAGAGTATATCCTAAATTGAGTTCCCCTATCACCCATCTCCCTGCACTATCGGATTTGTGTCGTTTAGCCCCCCCTAAATAGGGTTTAGCTAGAATGGCAACCCCCCTAACTGTTGATGTTTGGGAAGAGCAAGCCAGGATTTCAAACCCCCCAAAATTCATCAAGTTTCTTTTTGCCCAAGGAAGGTGAGTCTCTTGTACGCAGAAAATATCAACACCCTTTGATGCTTCCTCGCATCATTCAGGCCACCCACGTTGGCTGTACAAATTTTAATGCTCGACATATCTTTGTACCAAATTTTTCTGATGAGCCTGGATTGTAGTTATAACCTTCAATGAAACCTTAAGGCCGATATTATTAACCTCGAAACTCCTTATTTTCTCTTTTTTGCTTTTTCCCCCAGCCCCTTATCTCCCCCCTCCTTATCCCCCCACCCTTCCCCCCACCCCTGATCCCCCCTCCTCCCTTACCCCCCTCCCTTTCCCAGCACCCCTGCACCCTTACTCGTGAGGCGCTCAGACCAGGTCTGTGCGTGTGATGGTCACAGTGAGAACAGTGAAGCCCTTTACACAACAATCCTTATCAACATCCTGTCACCCCTAACGACCTTCTAAATAGCCATACCCCGAGTTCACGGGACCCTTCAATAATGCTTCAATAGTGCTTCAGAGGCCAGCACATATATACCCAATATTGTGTAGCTCTATTTCCCATAAGAGTCCAGATACTCTTTGGCTTTAATTTCAGAGGCAAAATAAATAGTTCTCCCTTCATTAATGATTTTTAACTGAGCTGGGTTCATCAAGTAGGCCTGCATTTTTTTCTCCAAAAATGGATTAATCAGTTGCCTGAGTCTCCAACATCTCTCCACCGTTGCGTGGCAAAAATCCGGGCGGGCAAAGAAAAAGACCCCTTCAATGTTCCTCTTAGCATCCGGTCTTGCCTTCTCCGCAATTGCCTGCCTCAGCACAAAGTTGCCCAGGAAGATTAGTATTGCCCTGGGTTTGTCACCTTCCTTGGTACCTCTTTTGATTTTAAACGGGTTTCTCGCTGGATCTCTGCAGCCCAGTTCCAACTTGAGAGCTCCGGGAATGCCTGCTCAGATAATTTAATAACATAAGCCCTGACATCAGACCCTTCCACTCCCTCGGGTACCCCAAGAATCCGGAGATTATTCCGTATGAGCCAGTTCTCCATGTCCTCCAGTTTCCACTGGATGTCTGTTACTTGTGAACTTTGGGCTTCAACCTTGTTGGTTGCGGCTGCAGCTTCCGCCTCTGTAGAAACCACTCTTTCCTCAAGGTTAGTGACCCGATCTCCCAGGTTAAAGCAGGCCTTGGACAGCTTCCTAACGACACCCTGTATTTTCCTAACAGCGGCTTGAGACTTCCGACTGTCCTGCCGGGCTTCCTCCCTGTGGGCCAAGATCTCCTTGTGGATAGTTTCCAGGAGTGACATCTGAGCAGCAGCCCCCCCCCCGGGCTCCCCTGCAGGGGCATTGCTGAAGAGTGGTCCCAGGTAAGCTCGCATTGAGGGGGCTCACGGCTTTTTGGCCCCATTTGAGATTTGACTGCAGTTACCGGAGAATCAGGCACGTGATCACTTTCTGAATCAAGGTCTGAAACCAGATTAGAACTATGATCTTCATCATCCTCTGACCACTCGCCTCCCTCCGACACTGAGAAAAAACATTCGCTCAGGACCTTTTCATTCTCTTTTCCCGAGTTGGCTTCTGGGCGGGCCACCACATTCTCCTGATCTTGCCCCTGACATGCCTTTATCACCTCGCCAGATTCCAGCCCATCTTGGTTTTCCGCCTTGTTCTCGGCTTCATCCATACCAGCTAAGCTCCCTTGACTGGCACCAACCTCAAGTCCGGCATTGATATCCCCTGGTTCACACTCATGCAGCCTGTAGTTGCTGGCAGTCCCACTCTCCAGATTAGCTGGGGCATTAAGCTCAGCTATATCAGCTCTTTCCGCTGTGCTTTGTGCTGCAGTACTCAGGGGCAGAGGGGGGTCAGCCGAATCAGCTAAGGTTGAGGAGGTTATATCATCCACTGCCTCAGGTTCCGCCTCGCCTCCCTCTCCAGCTAGTATTGTGGTTTTTAGCCCCTTCTCTCTGCCAGCCTTAGTAAAGATATCTGCAATTAGGGCTGTGGCTGTGGCCTGCCTCGTTCTCACCGCAATTTGTTTTCTTACCGGGGGGGGGGTCTGCATTTTGCCATCAGTGTCACCCGATGCTGTCTCCAGTCCAATCTTCTTTTTCTTTTAAGCAGCGGATTTTCCTCCCGTATTAACTTTGGGAGCCATCGCCCTTCGTCTTTCCTCCACCCAGAGCCTCCTTGTGCCTCAATCTCCTTCGCGTCCTGCCGACTCCACTAGCTCTCCCCCAGGCACCGCTCTGCTCCGCAAAGCCCGCGGAATTTCGCCCTTGCCCCGCCCCTTCGCTCTCCGACTCCGACGACGGGTGCGGGAACACACAGTGAGAGCGGACCGGGTCAGCTCCTGAATCATCCGCAGCGCAGAGTCGCGGCAGGTGAGTAAACAGAGCATCTGTTTAGTTTTTTCCGCTGATTTTGTTCAATTCTGCCGTTTATTCCTTACAGAAGGATTGGGGAGTTCCAGGGGGAAAAGGGGAACATCGCTGGGGCTATTTACTTGAGCTTCACTGTTCTGCTGCGCTCGGCCACAGCTAGGCGGCTGCCATCTTGCCTCTTGACCTGTTGTAATATAAATACTCTTCTCTCATCGGAACTGACACATTGTTGCTGCTGCGCGGATCAAGACCAGCGTATCTCCTTCTCATCATGGATCAACACCAATGTGTCACTTCGACTGCACCCTGCATCCTCGACGTGGGTGCAGCTTAAATCAAAGTACTTCTGTTCAGCTGGCCTTACTGGGTCCCTGTGTCTGGCCCGCGCTCCATCGCAGTCCGCCGGAACTTTAGACTTTGTCCAATCCGTTGTGACCACATTTTTCAAGTACACGCTTACTGCTTCTAAGCACTATTTAAAGTTTATTCTTTAAAAATCCATATCTCATGTTCTCCTTATTAGCCTTTTACTGTTTTTTTTATTTATTTATTAAATTAAGTCCTTTTTTAAACTTCTGTGGTATTTTGTGTGGTGCTTTCGCTGTTTTACTGTTTCAGGTGTCGCACAAACACTTTACACACTGTTTCTAAGTTAAGCCTGACTGCTCTGTGCCAAGCTACCAGTGGGAGAGCAAAGGCTAATTTAGGGTTTGCTTGACACTTCCCCTGATTAGGATTGTGGTTACTGTTTGACTAAGGTGCACACCCCAGTCAACCAACAACCCACTTTCTAAAAATTCCTTTCTTTAATGATTACATGAAAGGCATGTTTATGGAATGTTCTGAATTTTTATAAGGCCTTACAGTCAAGGCTGGACAGTGGATAAAAAGAAACCCCACATCGCAATAAGCAAACAAATATGGCAGGAGTTTAAGTGGCACTCCTTTAATGAGTTTTGAAAACAATATTACCAAAGGATGCTTATACAGTACATGTTTCCAAACATAATGTAAGAAATTGGTGTTTGAGATGAGAGGATGAGAACCCACCTTAATTAATAATGACAGCCTTTGTAAGGGCGAACCACAAAAACACTAAATATTCCTGTGCTAACCCTCTGGTAGCCTGGCACAAATCAGCCTGGCTTAACTTATAAGCAATGTATAAAGTATTTGTGCAGTACTGAAACAATAATAGAGTGAAAACACAGCACAAGAAAAATCCCAAACTTATTTAAGAAAAATAGAGTGCCTTTTAATAAAGTGATACCAAAATTATAAAAATTCAATAATTAGACCCACAGATATACATTTGTGAAGTGTGATTTAAAAATTGCTCCAAAAAGCAAAAAGCTCCAACAGCGGTTATCTGGTCATTCAAGACTGGGTCAAAGTCAAAAGTTAGGCTGGCCACGATGGATCAACGGTCGAGTGCAGGGACTAAGTTAGTCCAAGTGAAAAGTTTACATTCTGACTTGGAAACATTTACAAAACAAAAAGTGGTAATCGACGAGTCGTTGGCAGGGCAAGCTGCAACCTGGATCTGAAATGGCTCAATGACAACGGGTTGCTGCAGAATGGAGTCATGGTGCGGGTGTCTACAACAGTGGGAAGCTCCAGGCAGTAAAGTCAGTACTCAGGAAGGCATCAGCATCGCCTGGAAACTGCTTAGAAAGTTGGCATAGAGTTCCTAAATCCCACGTCTTGCAGTTTCGGGACAGGAGTAGTTCACTCTTAAACCAGCCATGGGTCCAATACCTAGGGTGCACCACTTGGGTGTTAGGACTTACTCCAACAGAGGCCATCAGCGGGCTCCAGGGAAGATCCAGTTGGAACTTGTCATCTGGTCAGTTGCAGGGAACGAGGCCTCTGGAAGCTTGTTGTGTCCTGTAGTTCAAACAAGAGGTGAGCCACTGATCCTTGCAGGAACTTCTGAGGTCCTGCATTCAAGGCAAGTGGTACAGTCTTCAAATACCTAAAGATAACTCCCCTTAGAAAATATTAAAACAATAATATTAACATTCCACAGACAATCAATCTTTCTTCATTTTAAAAACTTTCACAAGCAATTGTAAACACAACATAATCGACTACCACAAAAGTTGAGAAAAATATATTGCTGTAATCCTCTCACATAGTTTTTAAAATAACAAATATATAAAACACACACACACATATACATATCTCTCTCCCTCTATATATATATATCTATATATATATATATATATATATATATAGATATATATATATTCACTGAAAAAACCATAGGTTATAGACCATATATAGTTAGGAATTAGCATTTAGAAAACCTTATTTTACTCACACAAAACCATTGAAATTCCATATATAGTTAGTTGCACTAACTATATATCGCGCACCCGCAATCCACTGCTGATGATGTCACATATTACATCATTCATGACATGGTCAGTGACATCACTGATGACATCACTGATGACATCTCAAATGACATCACTGATGACATCACTGATAACAACATCCAGTGATTTTATGTTTCTGTAAAGTTTAAATATGTCTTACATATTGAAGAATGAGTGGATGTATAAGTGTCTGGACGAAGGATTTAGTAGGTGCATGACTGACTGTATGAGTGAGTGATTAAATGTGTCTCACTGAGTGCATGGGTTAGTGACTAAACTGTCTTAATTTGTGCATCATTATGTCTGTTGTTCTGTAAACTGTTGCATGTGTTGATCAATAGCTATATGAGTAACTATATGGGTTATTGATTGATTGTCCAAGTATTTGTATGGGAGACTGAGTGTGTGTGTGGCTGGCTGGGAGGTGTGTGACTCTGTGCAGATCAATGTGTACTTATATCAATGATTGTATAACAAGGTAAGTATGTGTTAGTATATGTTTGAAAATATAAGGTGCTCTATGTTTAACTATATAGACAAGAAAATGGAAGTGTGATTGATTCTTTACAGGACTGACTAGGTGTGTGAGTAACTCCATGGATGAGTGGCAGAGTGTGAGTGTCTGTATAGGTGTATGAGTGCATATGATAGTGTTGTAAAGATGAGTGATTGTATGTATGAATGATTGTATGGGTGAATGAGTGAATGTGTGTGTAGACGTAGGAATCAGTGAGTACATATGTAGTAACTAGTATTGGTGTGACAATGGTTTCAAAAATTATACTCTGTATTTAACACTGGGTGAAACAGAGGTTATATTAAAATATGAGGAGATGCATTGTATTGTCACATGAATGATATCATCAGTGATGTGGTCATTGATGTCAAATGAGATGTCATCAGTGATGTCATCAGTGATGTCATTTGAGATGTCATCAGTGATGTCATCAGTGATGTCACTGACCATGTCATGAATGATGTAATATGTGACATCATCAGCAGTGGATTGCGGGTGCGCGATATATAGTTAGTGCAACTAACTATATATGGAATTTCAATGGTTTTGTGTGAGTAAAATAAGGTTTTCTAAATGCTAATTCCTAACTATATATGGTCTATAACCTATGTTTTTTTCAGTGAATTTTCAAGGTTTTGTAAATGCTAATTCCTACCTATATATGGTCTATAACCTATGGTTTTTTCAGTGAATTTCATTGGTTTTTTAACAGCTAATATCTGTAGCTGTAAAATGTATTCTTCTTTAAATCCAAAAATATATTTTATATGTTTATTAATAATTTTTTTTTAAAATATTTTTTTTTCTTCGTTCCCGCTTCGCGAATCGGGAAGCTTCCCGTTAGCTGACCTTGATGCCGCGAAATAGACCGCGAGCCGGTAAACGTTTCTTTACCGCAACTGCCGCGTTAGAAAACAACATCGTGACGCCTCCCGTCCGCATGACGTTTCGCGTTGTCGCGTGATACGTCATATGACGTGCCACGTTAGCGAACTGGTACGCTTACCGAGTCGCAAAGCACAGGTTTCTGGAAGCAAACCGGGAGGCCCTGCAAAGCGCTTAACGTAAACACAGCAGGTCATGTGACTTGGTAATAACACTTTTCATTGGTTCATTTCACTTTTGGTTTCCTAATGATGTAAGACTAGGTCATATAATCTAAAATGAACACTTTTCATTGGTTGAGAACTATTGTTTTTCCCAAATGATGAAAATCCCTCCTTCTTTCCTCACTCTGACTTTCATCATTGTGAGAGAAAGACCCTTTGTTACCAGTGAGCAATGGCTTCTTTAGTAGCTTCAGCTGGTGCTTCCCCACCACCTCCACCACATCCAAGGAAGAGTGGACCACCTGCTCAAGTTATAATTCAGCAAGAAGAGGAAGAAGAGGAACAGGACGACGAGCACGAAGAGAGGCACTTTTTGCCTGAGGAGCCCAGGACGTCTCACCGGAAAGAAAACTTCATTTGGCAATTTTTTAAAATTCCCAAAGGTCAGAAAAAAGTAAATGCAAGATACGTAACTTGCCTTATATGTCAAGATAGACTGTCCAGAGGGACCGACAAAAAATACAGTTTCGGAAACTACACAATGCATCGCCATATGACTAGGTGGCATCCTAACAACTACAGTGCTGCACAGTTTCGTAACGACCTAGATAATCTCCCTATTATGGCCAGAAGATCTGTTGTACCGGAAGTAACGGGACCAGAGGGCAGGGAGATGGTGCCAAATATTCAAACGAGATTTCATGAAGTAAAACACGTCTGCGTACATTGCAATGGATTCATTTGCTACGGAGAAAGAAGCATCACTCTGATCAACAGAGCTATTGACTATCATATGCAAGTTTGTACGAAACGCCCCAAATAATAAATACTTTTTTTTTGTTTTGTTGCTCCTGTTGAGCCCTTTACAATGAATCGTTTTCATTGCCCCCTGCAAGAAAAACCCAAAAAAATATAAAACTGTTCAGAAAAATTCAAAAAAAGTAAAAAAATGTTCAGAAAAATAATAAAAAAAATATAAAACAACAAAAACAATAAAAAAAAAGTTCTTTTCAGAACTACCTCCCCGTTATTAAAAAATTGGTACAATATTTGGAACTGTGCCAACCTCTATTTCTCGTAGTTCGCTTCCCAGTTCGCTCGCCGGTACGCGAACCGGAAGTGAACCAAAATTTTTTTTAAAAAAAAAGAACAGTAAGTATAAGGGAAGGAAACAGACACTTATGTTAAAAGAAAGACAGCTATAGGGGAGTAAACTAGAGATACTATTACCCGTAATCCACTGCTGATGATGTCACATATTACATCATTCATGACATGCTCAGTGACATCATCAGCAGAGGTTTGCGGGTTTTTTGGCAACGTGCCTTATCCACGGTTTAATAACGCTGCCTTTTGCTTTATATAAGTTTTCAAATTGTATGAAATATATACCAATAGGTCGTTATGAACCTTTAGGTAGTGCTTTTCTTCATGAGGTCTGGTCGCTTCCATACACATACAGATGTTTCAAAGATGATCAAGAAGTTTATCTGAATGGAGAGGAATGCACTGAGACGCCAGATCATTCACTAATGTGTAGGCACATACAGTTACACGGTTCATGCAACAAACACCGACCAAATATGGCTTGCGTGTTGCAAGGCACGCCAGTTCCTGCTATCATCCCCACGTTCAAGTTGTTGGAAAATGGTAGTTATTTGATGCTCAATAATGAAGATTGTTCTGGGTTAATTAAAAGTATTCCTTTTATCGTAACAGTAAGTGAACGGGTTATTTGCTGCAGAAATGTTCTATTTCCTCCCACACATGAACATAGGGAGTTTTCAATCTGGCCACAAATACCAACCTTGGGAGCACATTTCAACGGCATGGCAAGAATAAGAGCTCTTTTGTCTCAGAGAGAGGTGGCCTTGAGTTCGGCCCGTGAAACTTTCGTGCTTCACATAGCGAACACCCGTACAGAGGTGCAGACCCTTTTAAATACTGATTCGCCTTTGCATTTCAGCGACATGGTTCGGACTATCTTTAACGCGTCCTCCACAAAGGCCCTGGCGCACTTTTTTAAAGTTGTTACCAGTGGTCTCGTGACTTCATTTGAGAAAATCTTTGGAGTCATCCCTGCTTTCTTTCATTCTATTTTTTCCACTCTGCTTCGTGGATTCCCATTTTTACTTGCATTACCAGCGGACGCTCTTGTGCTTTTTTACATTTTTAAATATGGATGTCCCTCCTGTGCAAGCTCCCGCCCTGCAGCTGCTGACACTGTTCCGCAATCGCATGCTAGAATATTATGGCACAATGCCGTTGGCGATATTAAGCACGGCATATGGATTATCTTTTCGATTCTCCTACTTCACCTGTGTCCAGCCTGTATTTCACTGCCTGACCTGTGATTTCGATTGGGCCATTGATTTGCGTCTCTGCGGACCGGTTTCTCCTGACGTCGACTTTAATCAGCTGATGACTCCTATCATTACTCACGAGTTGGTTTGTCCTGGCGAAAGGATTATGGCTGTGGCATTGATGCATGGACTAATTGGTCCCTGGAATTTACTGGCGGCAACACAGTCTTTCTTGGAACAGAGCTTTCTTGAAAACCCACCGAGCTGTCCTCTGATGGTGATAGAGGATCCGGTGCTGGGAGAGCACGTATGTTCTTTTCCGCTTTTAAATTGGATGGCTGAACTCTTTTCGGATGAAGACGGTGACTTCCTATTGGAGGCTGTTGCAGCTTATTTTGCATACACAGTTATGTCATAGACCTTTTTCATGTTTGATATGCTGAGTACTAGCATTTCATTGACAATTCATTGACTTATTTGTCAAGTTTTTATTATTTAGCTTGCCTATTGGCTTAAGACTCGATAAAGTACTTGGCTGTTTTATTTTTCTTTAGCATTAAATTTTCCTAGTTTTTAATGTTTTACCTTGCGGACCGTCCACATATAAAGTTGCAATCTGCTCTCATGAGATGGCACTTCTATTATCTTATTCAGTTCGTTTCCGGATCATGGGGAGGTGTCATCTAGGTCCTGGATATCTTTACACCGTGTTAAGTTAGCATGGGCTCATTACCGGTTTAAACGCCATTTTTCCTTTTTTGCAACTTCTGCACACGACACTTAGTTGTTGCTTTAGCTTTCAACCTAGTAGTTCATCGTGGTTTACATGAGAATAATATGTTATTGCTCTACTATCTGCTTTGCTTGTTAAACTATATCTGTACAGCGAGTGCTGAAGTTTCAAGAACAACACGATACAGAATTGTTATGAGGTCTGATCTCCACGACTTCATACTCATAACATAAGTGCAGCTTCTGCCAATTCTGGGCATGAGGCGGGTTTTATATTGCTTTGCCGAACACACATACACAACAGTTGATGCGGTTCACATGAAGAGAGAGCTGGTGTATGCTGATGTGATTCCTTCAAATCTAAGACACTAAAGTATGGGCTAGCCCTAAACCAACACAAACAGACCTTCTTAGCAAATAATATAATATGTGTATTAGGGAGGGTGAGATATAAGCAGCCGCGGGCCGTGGAGGGAGTTACGGTGGGGCAGGGAGGCGGGGAGGGGGAGGGGCAGGGTGGAGCCCTCTCCACCCTGCCCCTCCCCCTCCCCGCCTCCCTGCCCCACCGTAACTCCCTCCACGGCCCGTGGCTGCTTATAAGTGTTGCTAACTCTTATTCATTTACAGCATGTTAACATACTGTCACCATTCGCTTTTTATGTACTAGTAACTATGCAGGTAATTTTGCTACTGATAATATGTGTACTTGTATTATCTAAGATACTACGCCTGAGAAGACGGCATTAGTAAATAAACATTTCAAATACACATGTGTTCTTCTTAACTCCATGTTCTGGTTTCTAAGAAATATATAACGACCGACTGTTCATGAGTTCCACGTATCCTGAGGTACTATAAGTTCATATTCTGGATTGTCTAAACATTGAGAGTTTGTTATATCCAATGTGACACTGTACCTAGCTTGCTAAGGGGTTTTTGATTACTAAGGTGAGTTTTGGGGCACCCTAATTCGCCGAGGTTCCAATCCTCTGTCCACAGTTCTGTGTGAGAACAGAAACCCTGCGACAGGGGCACCCCCGACCCTTGCTGGAGCATCATCACACTTGCGATACAACTCCAGCAATGCGCCACCTTTACGGCACAGATACATCACGCATCTGTGCTGTTTTTGCCCCATGATGCGCCGCATTGTAAATGCAGCACACCATAGGTGACGGAACAGCGGCACAGAATGACTAACACATCCCTGGTGATGCGCCAGTCATCATAAATCTATCCCTATGCTTCTTATCTTGTTAGAGATGAACCGCCATATGTATCATCAAAGTTTTTTGCATTTCCTAAATAGCGAACTTTAAGGAATAAATAGCGATTCTTTACCATTCCTAGTTTGCGATGAGCTATTTGCTAATTACAAATTACCCATTCATTTCCTTCATTTCCATAGGGCGGTTGGACTCACTTTTAGCTCGAACGGCTGAATGGATTTCCACGAAACTTGGCAAAATTGTAGGGACTGGTAGCCCGATGTGCCTTTGCTATGTCTCAAGATATATGCTCCAGTGGTTTTTACGAAAATTAACTTTGAAAAATATATATTGGGCTACATTGGCCTATATATATGTTGGAGCCCAAATGTAGCCCAATGTAGCCCAATGAAGCCCAATGTAGCCCAATGTAGCCCAAAGATGGCCGCCAGAGACAAAAAAAACAAATGTAGCCCAAATATCAGCCAGATGTAGCCCAACTATAGCCCAGTGACAGAATGACCAATCAGCTTCGCAAACCTCCGTTACGCGAAGCGGAGCGCTGTTACAGATATATATCTTTTTTTGAACGTTAATTTCTCAAAATCCACTGGAGCACATATATTGAGACCTAGCAAAGGCACATCGGGCTACCAGTCCCTAATATTTTACCAAGTTTCGTGCAAATCCATTCAGCCGTTCGATTATTATTATTATTTTTTTTTTTGCCCCGCGGGGCCCTTTTAAAACCTCCACATCAAACCTAGGGGGTCAGCGAGGATCTACTATGCCCCCTTATGGTCATTTGCCCCTTCGCTTTGGCCTCCTCTTGTCTCTCGATCCTACCGAGAGACAAGATGGCGGCCGCTACGGACTGTTTGGAATGTTTACAGACGCCGGAGAACCAATCAGCTTCGCTTCACAAAGCTCCGTTGTGCGAAAAGTACGCGTACTGGAGCGCTGCCCGGTCCGCTGTTACAGATATATATCTTTTTTTAAACGTTAATTTCTCAAAATCCACTGTAGCACATATATTGAGACCTACAAAAGGCACATCGGGCTACCAGTCCCTACAATTTTGCCAAGTTTCGTGCAAATCCATTCAGCCGTTCGGGCTAAAAGTGAGGCCAACCGCCCTATGGAAAACTCAATGTTAAAAACACGTTTTGGGACCCCCCTTTTTTCTCAACCCCCCCCTGGACGAACCCCCCCCCCCAATTTTCAGGGGCTGCTCAGAAACAAAATGTGCCATTTTCCTGAAAATTTCAGCCAATTCCGTCCACAAACGCCAAAGTTATTTGACATAGAATTTTCAAAAATCCCATAGAGAAAAAATCCTAACTATATATACCTACTGGCGACCGCCAGTAGGTAATGAATGAACAAAGGAATATCTTTAGAGACAACACATTCTGTGTTTCCGTAACTACACCTTTTCTATTTATGTCACTCTGTGTATCTGATTTAGGGTTTGAATAGAAAACAGCACATTTGACCCATTATGACTTTTATCAGAAGCACTGACGAGGTAAAGGCCATACTGCTGTGTGAAGACTAAGGTATGTGCAGAGCCAGAAAAGTGGGGCAACTGTTTGAGGTTTCACAATTTCTCAAGAAGAGAATGTTCCCTCTTTACTCTATTGAAATTATGGCACGGTTAGTTTAATTGCTATGGCAGTGAAAAATTTGTCAGGAGAACCATTAGTCAAGACACTTGGCTGGGCTATTGGGGTTGATAAATATATATTTTTTAATAATTTTAGTGGATTGGAGGTGAAGTAGCCTAACACCACGGAGTGAGATGAGTGGATTTGCTCCTGAAAAGGATAGAAGACGATAATATGATAAAGATTAAGGGCACTATTTGGAGTTAATGAAGGTGAATGGATATACCATTGTGCCTAATAGGAAACATGTTGATCTTACCAGGTTGGGATACTATACATCTTCTACTGCCCATCATCTGGAGGGATTAGTCCCCACGAATCTTACTAAACAGCAACCCCCACTACTCCCCAGAGAGTCCAGGTGGCCAACATCTCAAAAAACGCTAAGGTGAGAAATAGTGAGTGGTATTATGCCATTTTGTAGGGCTGCATGGAGGCCTATCCACCCTGAGTAGGGGATCACTTGAAGCCTAATCCAGCTCTTGGAGGAACGAAGTAGACTAGACATTGTCCGGTCCTTGATGATTGCATAGTGAGCCAGTAGCTGAGCGAATATGATTAAACTGTGTAAATTCCCATTATGGTGTATTAGTTACAATATGAAGTAGGTAAAGTAGTAAGTTAAAAGGTGAGAGGGGACACAAGCGCGTCTGATGAGATAAATGGTTAGGTGTATGAATACCATGAGAAGGTGGATGGGTAAACAGGTTTTTATTTAATACGTTGATCATAGAATCAATTTGTAATTAGCGATCAGAATTGCTATATAGGTTTGATTTTGATGTGCCAATATTTTGTTTGTGAATTGTTCCGTACATGATGCCATCTTCATTTCATAAACATATTTTCATTGTATTTTTTATAGATATTATGTGAAATTGCACTGCGGAGGAGAAATGTATGTATTAATCCTGAAGAGAGTGGTTTTCTTAAGCTATTTCTACCGAAATGTGCTGATGGATTCCAAAGGCTCATTCTATTGTGCACTGATGGTCCTTACATATTAATAATGAAATTCATGGACTCTGAGTGACATAAATAATCGAAGTGTACTTACTGAAAGACGAAATGTGTTGTCTCTAAATAGCTCTCTTTAATTTTACATCTATATACATATTTCTGTTTTTTTATATTCATGTGATTTTACGATCTTTTGACTGTGAGAGTATTAAAGCCATATATATTTTTCTAAACCTTTGTGATATTCAATTATCTTGTGTTTATGATTGACCAATTCCAGCAGCCTTTTCTGTCTCTAAGGATTGGATCAGGAGCCCAGACAACTAGCCCTTGAAGTCACACTTTTGGTTCAGGGATCAAGAAGCAGGTCCAGTCCTTACACTCAGGCAGCAACGGAACAGAGTAGTAATCCTCTTTGCAGGCAGATCAACACTGCAGTACTTCTGACTCCCCCACAGGTCCAGAGCTGTAGTTGGGCCTGAGGGTCCATTATTTATACCTGATTCTCTCTTTGAAATAGAAAAAGGTTCTGGAGGTTTACACCGCCAGTGGTGTTTGGCATTTCATGCCTTCCACCCCTGGCCCCGGCTTGTCTGGGGTAACAATAGACTAGTGTCAACCCCTTTGTGACTGTGCTCAGGCCAAGCCTTTGTGATATGCAAGAGTGGTAGTTGACAGTTCCTCCTCCTCATCAAGTCAGTGATGGCTCATCATGCCAAAGTCTTTGCTCTTTTGTATCACTGTCTGGGAGCAATTCACAAAGACCAACTGCCAGCTACACCTCGTCATGTGACCCAGGAAACAGGCTGCAGGCACCAAATCATTGGACAAAACAACTTTCTAAAAGTGGCATTTTCGTAATTGTGACTCAAAATTAGATATTACCATAACAGATGGTTTTAAATTACAATGAGACATTCCTCCTGCTCCCAATTGAAAGTGGTACAAAAGGGGGTGGTGATGGACGGAGCATCTGAACCATTCAAACAATCACACCCAGTCAACAGATCTGGGTTTAATCCATTACCGTTTTTAGCCCACTCTGCCACCCCAGTTCAGACATGGCCATATGCAAATCAGTCTGACCCTGTGCCTCATGGGAACAGTCCAGCCCGAACTGCCAAGCCATGCCTTCCCTGGACCGGAAACAAGCTTCCGAGGACTGGTTTCTGGCATTTCAGCCGTCTTCAGGCCCAGCATGCTTGAATCCAGTGGCAAAGTGAGCAAGGGACTCATGTCTGAGGGGTACAAAAGGGGGTGGTGATCTTCACCCCCTTTTGTACCACTTTGTTCGCCATAAGTTGGCAGGGTATTCTCAGACGTGAGTCCCTTGCTCACTTTGCCACTGGATTCAAGGAAGCCGGGCTGAAGACGGCTGAAATGCCAGAAACCGGTCCTCGGAAGCGTGTTTCCGGTCCAGGGAAGGCATGGCTTGGCAGTTCGGGCTGGACTGTTCCCATGAGGCACAGGGTCAGACTGATTTGTATATGGCCATGTCTGAACTGGGGTGGCAGAATGGGCTGAAGAACGGTGATGGATTAAACCCAGATCTGTTGACTGGGTGTGAGTGTTTGATTGGTTCAGATGCTCCGTCCATCTCCACCCCCTTTCCTACCACCCAATTGAAAGTTAGCACTTATTAAACATAATAAGTTCACCCAATGTTATCCTATAGGAGAGGTAGCACTTACTATAGTGAAAAACAAATGTAAGATTTTTCCACTACCAGAACATGTAAACGTTAAAACTGCAAGTCTAACTTTTTAAATACACTGCACCCTGCAGTATGGGCAATTTGGGGTCTAATTTAGGAGTGACTTACATGTATTAAAAAAAAAAGTTGTAAGCCTGGAATTTTTTTTATTTTGCCAGGTTGAAATTGCAGTTTAAACTGCACACACAGGCCGCATTGGCAGACCAGACACATATTTAAAGGGCTACCTAAGTGGGTGGCACAATTTGTGCTGGAGACCCACTAGTAGCATTAAATATACAGGTCCTGGGTGCATGTAGTAAGATTTTACTGGGGACTTACAAGTAAATTAAATGTGCCAATTGGATGTAAGCCAGTTTTATCATGTTTAAAGGAGAGAGCTCAAGCACTTTAACTTTCTAGCACTGGTTAGCAATGATAGAGTGTGCAGAGTCCTAAAAGCCAACAATAATGGGTTCAGAAAACAGCACGTTAAAAGCAACACATTTGAGTTTGAATCTGCAGAGAGGGCTTAGTCTAACATCCTGTCTGATGATCCTCACTTTGAAACATACTCTACAATATAGGAATTGCCTCTCATATGTCACCCCAGATTGTTGCCTTCTGTTGACTAGCCCGTTCTTTGTTGACCATAGGATTCTGTGCACTCTACCTCTGTTAAACAGTGGTAAAGTGATTGTGCCCTCACTTTTAAACTTGTTAAAATTAGTATACAACTGATTTTCATCCTTAATTTACTTATGAGTCCCTAGTATACAGTACTACCTGTACCCAGGGCTGGTAAATTAACTGCTACTAGTGGCTGCAGCACTCATTGTGCCATTCACTAAATTAGCACTGTAAATCATGACTCTAGGCATGCCTTAGCAGTCTGGGTGTTCAGATTTAAATTGCTATTTTGACATGGCAAAATAAACCTTTTTCAGGGCTAACCCATCCATTTTAATATTTATATGCCACCCAAGCCCTGGACTTTTTCAGAAGTGGGCCTGAAGTTGCTCTGCCAACCAAGCTGTGGTCGTGTTGACAGAACCACCACAGAGCAACACATCTCCTTGCACCTCCGCTCGGAACTGTTAATGCACGACACATCCCACATGCAAGACTTTGCATTGCATCCAGCGGTCTACTACGACCTGCCATTGCACGATGCATCCTTGACGCAGTCCTTTGCATCACAAGTCCTTCCTTGAAGGCATCCTCCATGACAACACAGGACTCCGCATTGCTAGCATGCTGCTTCCTTGGTATCGGTGGTCACAATGTATCTTTGATGCAGGATTTTGCATCACAAGCCCCTTGTTGACCAGCATCCTCAATGACAACGCAGGACCTCAAATCTCCGCCTCATAATTCCTCGGAACAGCCACTGAGCCATGCATCCTTGGTGTGGGATTTCACAACGCTCCACAACCAAGATTTAAGATACTTTGTTCAGCGGGCCTAACTTCTCCTGTATCCGGCTCCCACTTCATCATAGTTGGCCTGAACTATTGGCTTTGTCCCGATCTGGTGCGACCAAATGACCACTTAAATCTTTAAAACTGCATATCTTCAGTTATACTGACTGGATTTTTGTCATTTTGGTCTCAAGTTATTTATCAATTTTTTTCTACTTTTCTAAATTAGTGTGGGGCTTTTCTTGTGTAGTGTTTTTACTTTATTACTGTTCGAAGCATTGTACTAATTTTATGGCAAGACAGTACGCTAGCATGATGCATATTACTTTTATTTACTACTTCCGAGCAGTAAGCACTTCAAAGAGTTATCAAAATAGAACTTCAGCGCTAAACAATTGAAAAAGAACTTTAAGCTCCCTAGAGATCCTGCCATCCACCATCTTCTCCCTCTTTTGTTTGGTGCTTCTGAACAAATAGGTATTCTATGTGTTATGTGTAGATGTTTAAAAAATATGTTTGTCTAGACTTTTTGTTTCTGGAAATAGGGTCTAATTTTTGGACCAAATGTTTTGGGGATTGAGTGTGTTTAATGTATTTATATATTTATGTTGCAGCTTAATTTAATAGCTTAAAACCAAATATTTGTATAATAGGTAAATTGTTAGTTTGGGAAAATGTGATTCATTTCTACAATAGTTTGGACATATTTTAGGTAAGTATTCGGTTAATGAGGAGTTTATTGCTTAAGGTGTAAAATTGAAAGACTATTGCTTACTGGTGCCTGCACGTTTCTTTCGGCAACACGGTGCCCTAGGCGTACAAAGATATGAATCTCCATAGCATGGAGCTTGAGGCATGTTTGCGGAGCATTTGGAGGACAGTGAAATATGTCTCCGTTTATTTGAAGTATGGATCAAAGGCAATTTCCTTTTTACACAAATTTAAATTTATGAACTTAAGTAATTACAAAACAATATGGAGTTTGATTTGTAGATACCAATTTGGTTTGGACTCTTTCAGAAACGAGGTGCCAGAGTTCTTTCTAATGACAGTTGGGCACAGTGGAGAAGTGTGGCTCACTGGTTAGAGGCGGCAGACCCGTAAGCAGAGAACGGCCCGGGACCAGGGTTCGATTCCTGACGCGGCAGGGTCGTGGACCAGGGTCAGCGGACTCGATAATTCTCGCCTCGGTGCCTACTCTAGTCAGAAACCACACTCGGCAACTCTGGGCATCAGCTTGCCTCATCTTCACAACGGCCCCCCCAGACCGCCGGGGATGCTTGGTCGCACCTTAGAGATACCCATCAGGGACCATCTCTCAGGGTGAGCCAGGACGGGTTCCCCAGCGGTCGAAGCGTGGAGATACTCCTCCGGGAGTCGATTCCTAGCGCTATATAAACCCGCAATTAAATTAAATTAAATTAAATTTGGGCACATTGCTTCATTTTTAGATCGTTGCTAGGAAACCCTTTCTGTTGTTTTAGTAATGAAAGGTGCACATCACATTTTCTGAACTTGACTAGTTTTGGAGATAGTGTAGTTGCAGTTTTGGGTGTAGATTGTTGAGAAAATTAATTTAAGTCATGTATGAAAAGGAGATTAACATTGTGGAGCAAGGGTCCATGATGAAAAATATTTAAACAGAGCTTGCTCCAGGAAACTGTGAAAAAACCCATGTCTGGTAGGAGAGAGAACTCATGTTACTGAGGAGAAGAATATTTTTTAATCTGTGGGGGTGAGGAGAGAGCTCAAAGTGTTCTGAAGGACAAATGTACTGGTAAAAGAAAGCATCTGGAATCCAGTGCTGAAGGATGAGGAGTCCCAAGTGACTCGCTGAGAGTTGGTGTTCATAGCAACATCAATGCTTGGTGGGATATCCCTGCTGATGGTGTGAATAATAATGATTTGAATGAGTACATATTTGATTTAAATTATAACGATGATTTGGAGGATGATTTTGGAAGTGAGAATAGCAAGAGCAAAGGAGAAAAGATTGTGGTTGATCCATCTAGTCAAAAGTTGTTTGACCCTAAAGAAAGACATCATCTTAGAGGATCTGACTGGTTGCCTATGAGTCATGTGGCGGACTACATTAGGCACTGACAAGAAGACCCTCGGAAAATGGTGAACGTAATGTAATGAGGGCAGAGTGTTCACACTCTGTGATCAGGGATAAGGATTCACTGACCTGGAGTTATTTACTTATATGTTCAAGTTAGGAAGAGATCCTAGCAAAGGACTAGAGAAATGTTTAAAGCAATGTGAGACAAACTCCTAGGTAATTTAGGCCCTCTTGCAGGGATGTTTGACATGGTGGAAGAGGCATACCGAAAGGGTACGGATTTGGATTTTGTTTGTTTAGAGGCTGGTGCAAGAGAGCACTTATCTTCTTAGGCAATGCAAATGCAGGACTGATTGCTGAAAGACACAAGGCAGTTTTGCTTCGAATAAATCCAAAACAAGGACATTTTGCTAGTAAAAAGTCTTGTGAAGATCCCAAAGGCTTTCTTTTTCGTGAAGGGTTAGTCAAGGCCTTAGGGAAGTTTGTGCATACATTTACTGTCTTAGACAAAGCTCAGTTTAATATGCACAAGCTGTTTGGTGGAGCTAGTAGTTTATATTGCAGTGCTGGGAGCAGAGGGCAACCTCCAATCCATAGCTTCTATAGGATCCAGAGTATTAACAGGGACTTCTTCAGAGGAACCCAAAATCGATATGGATTTTATCCTCAAAGAGAAAGGGGAATCAGATCTAAAGTCGCAAGAGGACGAGGGCAATCAACTTCACCAGTTTCAGGTGAGTATGAGGATTTGTACTGGTTTTATCCGAGGAAAGGTGGGTGGAAGGTTGAGACTTTTGTAGAAACATGGAAAGGGATGAAAAGCGATCCTTGGGCGTTAGAGGCTGCTATGCGTTATGCAATAGAGTTCAATTCTGTCCATGTACAAAGACAGGAACCAAGAGAGATGTATTACAACGAAGAGCAACACAACATGGTGAAGGAAGATAGAGGGTATGCTTCAGAAAGGAGAAGTTATAGAAGTAGAGGAAAATCAGATATGTTTTGTGAGTATGTTATATCTAGTAGAGAAGAAAGACAAGAGATAGAGATTGAACAGCAAATCAATTCAGCGCTCCTGTAGGGCCGCCAAGTTCCTACTACAAGAGAACAAACTACTAATATTCAACTCAGTAATTTCAGACAAATAATGGCCGTCGTGGGAAAGGGAATCTTTAGACAATGTTTCTAGCACTTGTTGGCTGAACTGTGTGCTTACATTCTAATGCCACTTAGAAATCTAGTCACTAATCAGGAGTCCCTAGTGCCCACTTTAGTCTAGTCAAACTGACTTTGGCCAAGGCTGCAAATTACTTGATGTCCCTGTTGGAAAACGAGGCAGTATCTGTGAGGCTTGCACTAAAAACATGACTACATTTGTCCTTCACTAGGAACCAAACACCCAATTGTAGTGCCCCACTCTCAGAGGGTAGCGTTGCAGAGCAGTCTGAGGCTTACTCAAGGGAGGTGGTGTGGGCTATTAACCACCATTACAGGTGCACAGCAATAACACTCAATAATTGATTGTCCAGTCTGTACTTTGCTTTATAAAAGTAAGAGTACATTTATTAAACACACACTACTCAATACTATGCACCAATTTACAAATACACATAAGCTGTTGGAATTACTTTGTGACATTGCATAACATCTCCACCCCTCCCACAGGGGGGTGGGGTCTATTACCACCACTCCCATGTATGCACATCATCTTGCCCCCAAATGCAGTTAGTTGAACATAACCTGGAGCAAGGGCCCTGCGCATTGTCATCATCCCAGCGGCGACCCACCCTGTTAGCTCAACAAGCATTTAAAATAGGTACACCCTGGTGACACACAACCCTGACTGAGCATTTCCTACTGGTCATGAAGTATACACCTCTACATCTTAAGGGCTAACAGTCTGGGTTCTTCACTTAAGTGCAGCAGCAAGAATACATGTTTAAGCATCACTTTAGAATGACAGTACTCTTCCCATTTGTTGGACATTAGAATGCATTGCTATTACAGCCCCTAAAAGCATCACAGATGAAATCACAGGATTAAGCAAATACAGCCAGACACCCTAGCAGGAGTGTCTGGCAATACAACCCCACTTTGCTTATGACATCACCTTACACAGGTATTTCACATTACATATGTGACCTTCATCCCCTCTGAAAAAAATAACATTAGTAAATGCACTACGGGTGCAATTACACCTCTTCACCTCCAGAGGATGGCCTTCTTCAGACATTCCCAACTCAGTCCTTCATCACTTGATTAAATTCTCAAAACACCCCCAGCTGTAGAACAAAAGTTCCAGCCCAGGAGGTTTTAAAATGCAGGATGAGAACCATGAGGGGTTATTCTTTTCAAGTCCCCATGAGACTTAGGGAGAGACCTTCTCTTCATGCTGGGGGGAGACTGCATAGCTCCTGCGCCTCCCCCTGCACCTTGTCACACATGTGGTGGTGTCCCTAACCTTCTGGGGCCACCAAAAGTAGAGAAAAGCAGACCTTTCCTTGCAGGCTTGTCCGGGCCTGCAAGGCATTATGGGCGCTACTGCATATTAGAGCAGCGGCTCCCCCGCTGCTCCGGGGAGAGCCGCCATGTGGGCCTCCGGCCGTGTCTGCATGCCGTTGGAGGGTCTGGTCCCACCCGGACCCCCAGGTGAGTGAGACGGCTTGGGGAGCCCACCCCTGACTGGTTATGCTGATTTTTGGGGCCCCGGTCCCACCCGGGCTCCTTGCATCACACTCTGTCCTCCTCAGGGTCCCGGTCTCACCCGGGAACCCCAAACCTCCGTCTCGCTGTAGAGCCACTCCCCACCCAGCCAGCACCCACACGTGCTACCGAGGGAGCCGGCACTTCTCTTTTGGTCTTCCCGCTCCAGCGGGCAGACCCGAAAAAAAGCTCTCCCAAAGAGGCTCTACTCATGTCCCGCCTTCCTCCGGCCACTGGGAGGGCGGCACCCATTGCGTCAGACTCCAGCACCCTCTGACTCAGCAGACCACAACCCAGTGAGAGCTCCTCTTCCTGTGCAAGTTCTTTTTAAGAATTTGGGAATGGGGCTGGCAGGAAGTCTCTGTTTGTCCTATCAAACAGCGACACATCACTTCACTGCCCCTGCTCCCTCCTTCCTGCCCAGGCCTCTGGGTTGGTTCAAGATGGCGTAGTCCAGGGGTCTCTGAAAGCCCCTTTCCCCGTGCTTCCTTCTCCCTTGTGCAGCCTGGTGCCTGGCACCCTGTGACAGCTGCTGATGGATGAGCCTGTAGCTCCACCCATCTTCTCTTCTTTGGAGAGGAGGCCTTTGCTCTTGGAAGAAGGTGATTAATCCAGTCTGCTGGGGTCAGCCCCCAGCCAGGCCCTGGTTATAGCTGACTCAGAGAAATATCAAATTTCTGGATGACCCAAACTCAGTACAAATATGACTTTGAACTCTGCAGAATACTTCTTCTCACACAAGTTACAGTGGACTTTAGTGCGTGTCTGGAATTGGTAGGCCTTAGGAAAGTGAAACTTGCACATGGGCTCCCCATAGGCGAATAATGAAGTGAAACCAGTAAAACACAATTACTTTACCTGGCATGTTTCTTCCCAGTGTATAAAACCTATTCCATGTCACCACCCAATTCTGCATAAGTCCTGCCACACCATTCACTTTGTATCTGCTCCTGGGATGCGCACGCAAGGAATCGCCCCTGCGCAGCCCGTACACGTGTGCACACGCATGTACACATGTGTCTGCATGTAACCAGACCGATGCCCCTTACTCCAGCTGCAGCACAGCAGCCTAGTCAAGCTAGGGGGACACCAGTAAAATCCACATGCAGTCTCTTTCATCATGAGTTCACTGTGGGTGAGTCCCAACTTATGAGGCTCTCCCACAGTAAAAGCTCAACAAATAGGTGCTCAAAAAGCAAAAAAATCTGGGCAGCTTAGAGTGTCAAAAACACCTTCTAACAGTCCCCCGAGTAGAAATCAGAAAATCTTCATGGGAACACCTGTGCATGGAGCACTTTATGGACTATTTGTTGTAATGTACCAGGACACTTCTTTGGTATAGCATGATGCTACATAAATGAACTCCCTTTAATTCATATGGTGCCTCTCAACTGCTTCATATTTTAACAAGTGAAGTTGGTATACATTCACTTGTAAAAATATGGGCACGGACCACATTACCGAATCACCAGTCATAATGTTTTAAACTATTGTTGTCATATTGTAAAATGTTTTTAACTATGAGTTCTCTATTAATCAACAATGTTTTCTCTTAGCAATTATTTTTATTTAATATCCTGAATGGTTCAAAATTGCAGTGATTTTAATGAATCTGCAAATAAACTTTTTCTGTTCCTTCTTTTCCAAGAGATGGAGACGTGTGATCAGTTTGAGAGATCTAAACTATTATGTGACATACATACATTTCAACATGGAAGACATTCATCTGTTGAGAGGAGTTTTATAGGATTCAGATTGGTTAGTAAAGTTGGATCTGAAAGATGCATACTTTATGATACCAATGTCAGAGAGCAGTTAGAGATTCCTTCAAGTTAGGTGGAAAGGTCATGTATACCAGTTTCTTTGTCTACCATTCAGCTTGTCTTCAGCCCCTTGGTGTTTCACAAAGGTGATGAGATCAGTTGCTTGTTTGAGAGAAAGAGGGCTTCATACGATTGTGTACTTGGACGATCTTTTGATTATGTGACATTGTTAAAGTCACAGTTGGAGATTGTGAAGGTTATGTTGGAATCTTTGGGTTTTCTGATAAATCTGGAAAGATCAGTTTTTGAGCCTTCTCAGGCTTTGCAGTTTTTAGACTTTGAAGTGGACACGGTCAATGGGCATTTATTATTGCCAGAAAAGAAGCTAAAGAAAATATAGCAGGAAGGGAAGTCTTTACTGAGGAAGCAGATGGTCAGATTGAGAGATTTGGCAAGGATAATAGTTATTATATCTTCCTCTTTACAGGCAGTGTTTCCACGGCATTTGCACTAACCCTGGGCGTAGTTCACGTAGTAGCGGTTCGCATAGCTACGCAAAGTGCACTTCGCACTACGCAAGCTATGCAAACTACGTAGTGCACTGTGCAAAATGCTGTTCGCACTGATTGCACAGTGCCGGATGCTTGTTCGCACTGTGCAATTATTGCAAACCGCATCTTGCACAGTGCAAGCGGTCGTTTTCTGCCACTCGAGTAGATTTTTACCCAGCTGCAGCTTTCTCAAAGTGGACTGGTAGTTTCTCATCGCAAGCGGTCGCGAACATACGCGACCACTCGCAATGAAAAACCTGTCCTCCCCGCGTTGAGAATCTCGCTGGGAGGTTTATTTTCCACGCTCGCGATCAGCAACTTGATGTTGCTGATTGCGAACGAGGAAAAAGTCTCACCGGGATGTCATTTTGCTCACTTGCGGTCGCCAACTTGACATTGAGGACCGTAGGCAAGCAAAAAATGCCCGCTATGCTACACGTTTATGCACTGTGCTACGTGCAATTTGCGTAGCGCCCAGTTGCGCAAACTACGCGAGCGTAGCGTAGTCCTACGCCCAGGGTTACTTTGCACTGGAGAGCTTTGCAATGGTTGAAGACTTCAGATCTGGCAGATGGTTTGTGGTACATGGATTGTGTACTAATGACAGGTGAGAAGGGAGCTAATTTGATGGTTGAAAAATTTGGAAGCCTGGAAATGGGCGAGCAGTTTTTGGTACAAGGCCAGATTTTGTGTTGGAGACAGATGCTCACAACTCTGGATGGGGGGGACAACATGCTTGACTCAGGAAACAGGTGGAGTTTGTAGCAGGATGGAACAGATGGAGCATTTCAATTATTTAGAGGTAAAAGCAGGGAGTTTTGCTTTGCAAAGTTTCAAGTCTCTGTTCAAGGGAGTTAATCACAAGGTAGCACAGAGCTTTAATATGCCCGATACAAAGGGCGTTTACCGATGCAAATCATAGAACTGTATTATGAGGATAGCTCTGTAGGTTACTGCTTTTGTTAGAGAGATCCTTTAGTTAGTTGCAGTTTATAGTTAAAAACTTAAAATAGAACAGTGAGCGGTTAACAAGCTGCAAGGTATAAATTAGTGCTTTATGATTTTTGTACCCAGTCTTTTCTTATCCTAATGTTGCAAAAAGGATTTGTTTGGGTAGAAAACAATTGTTATTATAAAAAAGAACCCCAACCATGGTGCATATGTTTTAAATCCTGAGTTTGCACTTCTCCACACCAAGCACTCTTACATTATGCTGTCTTCCAGGATGGATGACATGTAAGTGGTACACCTTATAATGCTCAGTCTTACGTTACGTTTCCCATACACCGATTTACAAACATATGAGTGATTGTCTCTGTGTAATGTGTGTGTGATGTAAAGTGCTATGTCACCCTTCACTGGTATGAGTGGCCTTTAAAACTATTGAATGCTTCAGTGAGAGGGTGGTTATGGAGACTTGATGTGAACTGTTAAAGGGTGGTAGTGAGGGAATCTGTGGCTGAGGTGGTCATGGGGGGCACCAACAAACACTGTCCCACTGGGCACCACCAGCACTAAAGCTGGCCCAGGATACAGGTTCCAGTCTTGATGCTCAAGTATAGTCCTCTAATAATTTCAGGTTGAGGTTGCTCAAAAAACTATTAAAAAAAACATTAAACTTTCACCTTAAGGAATAGCCAAATACTTTTAAACCGATCCTCCTTTTTATTTGTCATCACAAAGACGGCACCTTCTAATACATGAATTCAGGCTCTGCACTGTACAAAACAAAGTTGCTCCATCTATAATTTTAATGTAGGCCACATATTGGTACACATTACCCCTGACTTGCCTTTTAGTTCACTAATATCATTGTGATTTGTGGGGAGGTGGTGGGGGAGCAGGAACGATTCTCAGTTCATGTTTAATAAATACTTTGCACATAATCTGATGTACCAAGATGAGGTGCTTCCGAAGACCGACTATAGTCTAACATAATCTGTGCTGCATAATTGAAATGCTACATATTTTCAAGTCCTGGCTTGTGAATGGGTTCTTAAGAGCCAAAGCACAACCTTGGCTCATCTGTCCCTGTTAATTTGTTGACTTGCCCACCTTTGCCTTCAACCATAGGCTGGGCCACTGGAATTATGTGGCAAGAGAGGACCAAGTTATGCAGCAGGGTTGAATTATGCGGCAAGAACAGACAAGTTACGTAGCATAATGCTGCATATTTTGACATAGCATTACCTAACTGGGCAAATCTTTCACCTCATTAGTACCAATTTAACACCTAAATACAATAATAAGCAACAGAAAGGTGCCCAGTCAACCTTTGCCAAGGGTATTCCACTTCACAGCAATACAGGTAGAACCGGCTTTAGTACCTTTTTATCCATTCAAATTACACAGCAGATGATGGATTATGTGGCAAATCTATACTCATGCAGAAAAGGCCACAGGTGCAAAATCTTATAATTCCAGTGCCTGACCTTAGAACAAGGAGGTGAGCATTCTGCCAAGCATAGGTTTTGTACTGGAATGGGATCCTTCCATTATAAAAAATATCCATTGAGAGATCTCTCACTGTATGTGTGCTGTAAAGTGCATCACACTTGCAAAGTTTGAAACATATTCCACTGTTACACCTCCCTTGAGGGGACATAATACTTTGGCTCAATTCTCAATCAATAAATGTTATTAGATAGGGAATTGGCTCAAACCCCATGGGTGGTTGCATGGGAATGTCCTTGTACCACCTATGGTATGCCTCCCCGATGCAAATCAGCACAATTTAGTGCATAGTGCTACTTTGCGTTATTATGGGCAACTTTCCTACGCAAACCATTATTTGCGTTGGAAAGTAAATCCAACCAAAACACTTGGTGCTGGGTTTGTGTCACTTTTATGATGCAAACTCAGCACAAAGAGTTAAGAGAGTTAGATCAGAATGTCTAAACAGGTACTTGCCAATGTTATGAGGACAATTTGAGTTCTTACTGCAAGCTAATATAAGGTTACCAAATGACCAATGCAGAGCAAATGTTGCTTTACTGTGCATCTGGCATTGAGCATGCCCAATTTCAGTAGACAGGTTCTGGATTGGAAGAGAACAGGGATTGGAAAGTAAGAAAGGGTACAGGATAGGAAAGTAGAAAGGTAGGAAAGACAGAAACAGTAGAGAGATGGAGAGAAACGATGATTTGAGAGTATGAGGAAGAGGGGAGAATTAAGTTTAGAGAGAAAAGGAAACCTATATTGAGAGGATGAGACATGGAAGTGAGATGGAAAGCAAGAAAGGGAGAGGAAAAGAAAGAAAGGGGAGTGAAACATAAAAAGGAAAAAAAAAGGTAGGGATAGAATGAAAGAAAATGTGATAAAACAACCTAGAGGGGATAGGTAGACTAAGAGGTGGAATAAAAGGAGGAAGAAGCCAAGGAGAGGAACACAATGCGTGAGAAGCATAGTCAAGATATAGATTTGAAAGAGTAAGGGTTGAATGAGCGATAACAGGGAGATTAGAGAAACTTTGTGGGAGAGAGAAGAGTAGGACATAGATTGAAGAGAGGAGACAGAATGAGGGAAATGTGGAGCAGAGGGGAAATAGAGAAAGAAAGTGGGACTGTAAGGAAGAGCAAGGAGAGCAAAAAGGTAAAAAAAAGGGAGTTAGGCAGTAAGGACAAGCTAGGAGATCAGGTGGAAGGTGTCTTTTAATACCAACCCAGAGGAGTGTGTGGGCGTGTTCTTTTTTTACTGGTTTGCATTAAGGCCCATGGCACCCTTACTATGCCACTGATTTTTGTAGCTTGCACATCGCACGTGCTTGTATATTAGGTTGTTGCTTATCTTCAGTGCACGCAGCTTTAGGTGCAGTGCACGTAGCACCTTAATTGCCGCACATTGACAAACAAAATTAGAGGAAACATTGGTTACCACCAGTGCCAGTCAGCTAAAAATGGGGGTGCCCAGGGCACAGGATGACTTTGCAACACTTTTATAATAGGATTGAAGGATTCAACATATTAGAAATTGATACTTTGAGAAAATGACCCTTTTTACGTGATCATCCCAATTTTTTGCAGAATTTACTCATTCTCCGACTCTACACACTAGGGGACTGCTCTCCAATGCCCAGTGTTTGTGCTCTAATCTCTAAAATAAGTAAAGATCTGCTAATACCTGATGGAGATATTTATCTCTCCTGTAAGGCTACAGTACATGGTGTAGAAACTATACCCATAGCATGGAAAATTAAATATCAAGTGTGGACTGCAGCACCTATTGTGCCATTCACTAGTGTGACAAGGAACATATAGCATCAGGCATACAAATGTAACCTGACTGCTGTAGTTTAAACCTGCAGTATGACCTGTCAAAATAACCCTTTTTATAGGGGAAAACTTCCCTTCTAAATAGTACTAAGTCACTCAAGAGGAGGGCTTGTATCCCACAAGGTAGGATTTCTAGTATTTAAAAGTAGGAAATGTAGACATTTGATGTTGGTAATGGCATGTCCCTGCTGTGACAAGCCCCCAAAAGCTATGAGAAAAACTAGAGTGCAGATTGATTCTTAATAATTCTTCTATCTCAGGATTGCTTCAACGACTATGTTTAATATGTATTGAAAATCCAACCAAATCAAATGAAATGGTAAAATGTGTTTCTATTATATTTAGGAAAATTAATTACATGTTATAACGTTACCTGTTCCCCGCCTCAAGCTCCTGGATGCAAATATGCATTAGTCTGCCTGCAGCTTTCCCTGGCAGTGCTTGACCTTAATGAGATCTGAAAACTGGTCCCATAACAGAGACAATGACTGAGTGGGCGGGGAGGTATGTGACACCTGTCATGCCGGAAGATCAAAGAGGGTTCAGGGTTTAAATGTTATTCAATGGAGCAAGGGTGAGGCTTGCCCAATCATTGTTTAGTGCATGGAAGGACCAGGGAGGGGGGACCCTTTGATCATAGGACAAGCGGTAGTCAGCCTGGCTTCGTCTCTGTTGGTGGGGAAGGCTGGGGTGGCCTCAGAATCAGCTTGATGTAGCTTAGAAGGAGGGCACTGCTAATTCCCCTAAACACACACCTGACTAGCTCCCTTCAAGAGTAGAAGTCCTCTGCCATCTTGGATTTCTCTTACTCTGGGGTAGTTTGTAGTACAGCTAACAGAATGTGGTGTAAAAATGTCTGGCTAGAGTTGCCCCCAAGAAGTTTTGCCCCATTGATTAGGGAGTGCCCCCCTCCCCCACTATAGTGTACAAAAATGGACTTCACCACCAACTATTCAGAACCCTTTCTGGAACTGCAGAAGAACAGAAGAAAACTGAACATCCTCTCTGAGGAGTCCAGAAGGGCCCGGCCTGCTTCCACTTGTCCCCAGGACAAAGAAGGGTTGGTTGGGTGACCTCCTGTGTGGCTGCAGTATACAAAAAGGTGCTAAAGGCCTTTTTCTTGAAGTGTACAAGTGTCCAGTAGCAACTGGATGACACCCTGCTGATTGCCACGGCTGGAGTGAGCCTCAGCCCCTATGCGCTGTTCCTGAGCACCTGGGAGCCTTAGAATGGATCAAGTAGAACTCTGAAAAGTTGGATCTTCCAAGACCTCCTCTGGTGCATCATTGGGACCACGCAGCAAAGGTATCCGATTTTGGCGTCAGATACAGCCTCAGACTTGCCCCACTGAAGGATTTTAAGCTTCATTAAAAAAATTATATCCATAGAATATAATGCACAAGCAACAAGTCAAACAGGATATCTGTTACATTTATGACTGAGCAGCCCATCGTGTAAATGCTAAATCAGGCCCTAAGTGCAAAGTTAGAAATCATGAGTAGACAAAAGTGCACAAAAAATGATCCGTCCAACAAGAGGACTTTGTTGGCGGCAAAATTCAAATGAACTTCCCGCCAAACCAATATCTTCAATGGGATATTGTCCCGTGACTATTTGACTTCCAGAGGACTTGAGCAGACATAGCCTGCAGCTTTACCTCCCTGGAGGATTTTAACTTCCATTTCAGCGACTCAGGGCCAGATTTATATGCTGGCAGAAAGGGTACTCACGTTTGGGGACAGAGTACCCTTCCACCAACATAATGGTCTGTTCGCACAATTTAAATGCGGGTGAACCTTTAGTGTAACTGTGGCAGAGACTGATCCGCCTCCGCTGTGGTATCACCCCTCCAACTGCCAAATGGAGTAAGGGCCATTGGAGTTTGACCTGTATGTTCGCCTACCTAATTTAGATTGTCAAAGAGGTCAGTGTTCAGTAAGGGGCAGTGAAAACTGCTAAGTGCTCCGTATGGCTCTGTCATGTTTGACGGAGCGATACAGCAAAATTACAATACATTGGTAGGAACGGCCTTGACCACAGTTTCTCTCCATGGTTGAAATGTCTGCCGAGTTGATGAACAGTTCTAAGTTTAGTCATCAGGACCTCCTCCACGGCCACGTAGTAGTTTACTCCATCGCCCTGGCGGGGGACAGCTCCACCACCAAATCTTAAATCAGGACCCCAAGTTAGAAAGTCACGCTTGGCATATCCAACCTGGGCTCCAAAGCCGTCGGCCTGAAATCATGCCTATGACTTGGTCATCTGTGAACCATGACTATAGATTGACACTAAATTCATATCTCGGGCTCCCCTCATTACATTGGATTTTTGTCATTTTAGTGTCATTGTGTTTATTATTTTTTTCTCTATTTTTATAAATTGGAGTGGGATTTTTATTGTGATGTGCTTTTGACTTTTAGCTGTTTTGATATTTCTAACAGCATTACACATTGTCTCTAAATTGAACCCTTCTACTCTGTACCATAAAAAACAGGAGTTGATTTACTACAACTTTACAAATTAAAGGGGGTTAAACTTTATTCCTGACCCAAGCAAGTGAAACAAATTTAGAAGTACCTGCAACTGTTGTTAATACTTGCTGAATGGTATTTGACAATGGTCTGTATGGCAGAAAAGATCTCAAACATTGCAAAATTGAATTGAGTTTTAAAGTAGAGCACTGTGATTAAGACTAAACGAAATAACACTATGATGTGGGATGTGCTAACCAAAACCATCTGAGCCAGGGCTTCAAAAACCCACTGCTCACTTGACAAACTATTTTTTGGGACTATTTGACCTTTCTGGTGAGCTGAAAATCCTTTAACTTCAGTCACAGAACAAAAAGTAAATGTAGGAAGATAAACTGACTGTTAACCTTTGTCTCAGAAAGCAGTGCAAATGTGACAAGATAACAAGATTTAAAGGCATCTTTATTGCTCACAAAGTGAATGAGCAATAAAGATTCCTTTAAATCTTGTTATCTTGTCACATTTGCTGGCTTTTGGAGACAGAGGTCAAAAGTCAGTCTGTCTTCCTTTGTTTATTTTTCTTTCTGTGACAGAAGTTGCAGGATTTTGTAAAGTGAACTGTGCAAAGCATGTAAAATGAGAGGTTGTAAGATGTCAGGTTTTTATCTAACACAACACTGAAGTAGCTAAGTGAACTGTTCAAACATTGAAAATATATTTCACTAGTTATGAATACACATGTTTGTAATTCTGTGGTGAAAACCTTTTTTTATAGGATCAAAACAAATTAGAACACTTTACTTGGTGATGTGCAAATGTTAAATATTTTTGCTTAAACCCAATTTCCAAGCATTGTTTATGCGCTATTATCAGTAAAACTACGTTAGTGGGAATGTGTTGTGGCCATTTCAATGGCAATATGCTTTCTGTAAATGATAGTGCACTACATCATGCATTAGTAATATATTTATGAAAAGTGAGTTTTAAACATGAACTGGGAATTATTACTGCTCCTGCCCAGATGGCAATGCTATTAGTGAACTGACAGGCAAACCAGGAATTATGTGTATCCTATATATGTGCTCGATTCTTGTTATACATGGAGAAAACATGTTAGTCCAGTAAAAAAAGAGTTTATACAGCAGAAATAGTGAACTTGCATAGTTGAAGGTGCTCTCTTATGTGATAATAAAGAAAAAGGCGGCTCCTTAAGACAAAATATTTGCCTAGGATCACATAATTTGAGATCAGTTCATGGCTCAACTACATTACAGTTAGGTCGAGTAGATTATTCAAGTTACTAGACCTGCAGGTCTAGGAAAGTTTTTATAATTTTCAAGGCCTGTTAGATGTGGGTAAAGGTGAAGAAACTATCAGAAATAATAAATGACACTGTCATATTAATATGTAAGTTGTTGGAAAGATACTCTTGAAGTGGACTCATCTGCCATTCGGCTAGCTTCTCACTGAACAAATACAGCATATAAACACACATATGTAACAATGATTGTGGACAGAAATGTTTAGATTGTAATGGCTTTGAGATGTTGAAATTGTTAAACAGGAAAAAAAACAGCTTAGTTGCTCTACACAACTTAAAAAAACAATGAATGTCAACATAGAGTTGTTTAAGAAGGCTACAGAAAAAACACACAGATGTAGCTCTCTAAAATGGTGGTTAAATTCAGCTGCATTCCATCTAGAAATCAATTCGTGACAGTTACATTTTTCATATTGGTTTGTCAGCACTTATTTTACTGAGTGTGATTGGATAATCAGGATGCAAAGAAATGTAGTTGTTATAACTGCTTACATTAGGCCACCAGGTTAGTTAATATTTTTATGTTTTAGAATTAGGTTAAGTGGTTTTATAAACAATTTAAGAGAATTAAGAATGGTATTACTTACTGTATGCATGGACATTTCTTTTCGCTCTCTCACAGATGTAAGTTGCATGTTTCAAGTACCAGGAATAGTTTTGAACACAGTACCTAAAGATGTAGTTAAAGTTATTGAGGGTAGCCTGCAGCATACCGTTATCGTATTAGTTTATATTAAAACATTATTTATGCATGTTTAATGTGTGTGCTTTTTACACATATGTGCTTAATACACTTTCTTACACCCATTTTTCATAAATGTATAAATGTTTGTAATTGGGAATATTTTTTGCCAATATTATTTTAGCCATACAACAAATTCAAAAATAGGCCTCGTAGCATTACAGCAGTAGTTTTGAGTTGCTGGGTAGGAGTCACTGGGTAGGAGTCACTTGCTAAGCTAATCAATTAATACTATCTACTGTGAACATATTTCTTTTGGTATTATTTTCTTTTTATGCTGATTCTTTACAATATCTTATTTCAATAACGTTTACCTTTAACTACATTCAGAATAAATTATTCTTATTCTGGAAATTAAACATTTTGTGTCTGAACAAGAGACACCTTAAGTGTTTTATTAGGATTTTACAACCATTTTAAATATCAGATTGAAAGATTCTTAGATGGCTGCAGCCAACAAACTTTTCAATTGTCTTTAAATCTGTGCAAAAAAAATAAAGCTAAAATGATTTGTTGAAAATCAAATCAGGCATATATTGCCCAAGAGATATTCTTAACCCCTTCAGTGCTGCGCGAATTTCGCTGCAGTGCTGAAGGGTCATAAATCACATTGACTCATGACGGAAATGTTCCGTCATCAGCACCGGAGCACCGACGCTGATGACGGAACCGTTCCGTCATGAGCATGGAAGGGGTTAAATAGATTGCAATCAGCCCGCAATATTGTTTATCAATTTTAGTTTATGCGGTATTGTTAACTTAGCAAAAAGAGCAGCGAAAAAAGTTTAGAAATCTTGGTGTGTTGTTTAGTTACATTTTATTTATTATTATAGATAATTTAATTTTGAACAATTAATAGGTTTATTTATGCTAGCTATAAAGTATGTGATATGTTTCATGTACTCCATAACATGGTATAACATGGGATGTCCATGCCCATTCTAAACCTGACTGGGGCCAAAGCAGATATTTTTTATTCAATGCCATTAACTTAAAGATAACCAGCAATACATTTAAAGTTACCAACATGTTTAGCTCTAAGGTTAAGTGTTTAACTTGAGTGTTAGAATTCCTTCGTAATGTTATTGAGTAAACAGTAAAAAGCCAGCTGGGATCCAACAACAGTGCAATATCCACCATACTGTAGCTTTTCTGTATCAACAAATGTATTCTGTGAGGCGTAATCTTCGGAGATCTTCCTTACTATATAAATTGACATGTGAAATCTGCCTTGTGTATTTCACTTGTTGTGTACCGATTTGAAACTTAGATATGCAATTAAGTCCAAGCTGTAGTTGAAGAAATATGATTTACATTAAACTCATAGATTTGTGTTAAACAGGAGGATAGAAATGAAATCTAACATAAGCGTGCTGGTTTTGTTTAGTTCATGTTCTTGATTGCCTGCTTATAACAAGACAATGTATATAGATGAGGGGTGCTTTATGGTGCAAAAAAGACTTAGTGGCTGCTAATTGAACAATAACACATTTGATTGGAACTGTGCATTTGGGTGCCTGCATTTAAATGAGATATTTACAGTTTGTTTGTGTTTGACTTGTTTAAGAACCATATCAGCCTGCAATTGTTTATGCTCTTTTTAATATTGAGCACACTGTTGTTTGGCAAGCTATATGCTTATCTACCTTCGGAATAGAATTACTTCAAATACAGCTTGGACTTAAAGTAGAAGGGCAGCAAGCTCAAAACTGGCTATTATAAAATTCGGCATTCAAACAGTTGTTTTTATGCCCTTTTTACAGAAAAAAATATATGCACAGCAAAATGCTGACATCCTCTAAAAATATGCATTATTAACTAAACATATGTGTCGATGCCATTTACAATATTTAATAATGTCAGATCTACTGTTTCTACTAATTAACATTACACACAAGGACCCAAAGAAGATGCATGTATTACAAAGACATAGTCCACAAATGTTTAGCATGTAAACAAAGCAAAGTTTACCTCTTGGATTCCTTCATTGGAGATCTTCTTTCACTGACACAGAGGCACTGATGAAAAAATCTACAAAGTTCCATCACACAAGGATTTATGTTTTGAATGAGAAGCATAACTGGAGGGGCAGTCACTGCTATTTCTTTAAGGTTTGCCTGCAGACATCCTAGAAGAGACATAACTCTGAACTAATGGGTGCGATTGCTTTAGTACATTCCTGTGAATAGCACATTATGTCCAAGGAACATGCTCTAACAAACACAATGTCTGATAAAATATTTATTTTCTATAGTGTGTATTTCATTGTTATAGTAAACCTCAACAATCCATTTTCAAGATGGTAAGTTAAAATAATATAAATCATAACAATTATCAGCACGCATTTATGTATGATTTTAATGTTTTTACTTTTCTCACAGCAAATCACATCAGGTTTATAACATACAATAAAAACACTATGAACCAGATCACAAAACATTTTTACTGGCTCTATTATATGTCCTGGGTGCTAATTAAGGCAGTGCTTGGTTCAAACTTCTTTTGCAACTGGATTATATAACAGTTTTGTGAAGGTGGTAAGGTGTGAAAAAATATTTGATTGAAAAGTGATCTGTTTAAAATGTTGATGATTTTGGGTGGTTTCAAAATGTAAATGCACACCTGTAACTTTTGGTATACAAAGAAATATTGACATACGTTTTTCAATTATCTCTGTAGCTTTGAAGCAAAAGGGTAGACAAGAGCGATTGCAACTCAGTTACTATATAATCACCCATTACGGCTGATGTGGTCACTCATTACTAACAGGTGCTGACAACGAAAGCACTCTGAAACTTAAAAAAACAGGACAGGAAAGGCGTAATGGAGTCATTGCACATACTAGAACTTGAAGTACTAGAGTAATACAAACATTTTGGAACAGTCCAAAAATGAAAGTTTAAAAGAAAAGACCATTCATTAGAGTTCCTTGGATAACAAACGTTTACCTTACCACTCCTAAAGATGGTAAGGGACACCCACTACAGCTCTATTACGATACCATTAAGTGGTAAACCATCCTGTAGATCATATCTAAAGTAAGACTTACCATGCTTAGTTTATGGGATGTCGCACTACATGTTTACAATCACTAGGATGTATTTACTGTAAATGGTTAATAGTTGGTAGTCATTTTTAATGCATATGGCCCTGAAAATGTTTCTATTTTGTAGAAGTGGAAAAAGCATTTGTCCAAACTCAACAAAGAAATATATTAGTTTGTAAATGCAATCAAGTCATCTTTGGCCAGCGAATTTCAATTTCATTCCATCTTTGAAATTACTACACAATATGTAGGATATCAGAATCTGTTTGTAAGAAATTATAGTATTAGTTGTGGGTGGTGAGAACACACCTCCAAGGCTGGACTGGCCGTACCAGACATCAGTTGTTTCCCCAGGAGGCTGGAAGAGTAAGGGGCTGGTTCTGTGTACTGGGCGGCTGTTTTATCACTGGGGTGTGGTTTTACAGTAATGCTGCAATATTGCCCCCCACCCTTACATCCTGCAAGGGAAACGTTGTTTTGGAATTTGTTCAAAGTTTGAAAGAACCCGCAGCAGAGCTCCTTGTATAAACAGCAGTTTTCATGCAATAACAAAAGTGTCAAGATAAAAGATATCTGTGGTGGTTAATGTTCCTACTGGAGAGAGATCAGAGTTTTGTTTATGGGCCGTTTTGACTAATCTACAGTGGCATGCTGCAAAGAACATGTACTATACAGATCACAGAACTGTATTTGATGAGTATAGCTCAGTGACACTGTTTATGTCACAGAGATTCTTTTGTGACTTGCAGTTCATGAGTTACAATTGTAATCTAGCACAGTGAGGTATGAACTGCCATCAAAGAGCTGCATGCAAACTGCATCGCTCAAGTTAGAAAGTTATGTTTTTCCCAGTCTTCCATTATCCTAATGTTGCTAAAAAGGGTTTGTTTGAGTAGAAATACATTCCTATTAGTAAAACCAAACTCAAACACCGGGGTACATTTTAAATCTTGTGTTTATGCTTCTCCAGCCCAAGCACTGGTATGAGAGGTGCTATGAAGCAAACAAAATACATGTGAGGGGCTATGGAGAGGTGAGGGGCACTGTTGGAGGGTGATAAAGAGAGAATCATTGAAGAACCATAACAAAGATTGTCACATTGTCAATCATCAGTGCTATAGCAACCCCTGGCCCTCACTCAGCAAATTTTGACGAGGTGACCCTGCCTTCCAGATCAGACATCAGAGGCTCTGGGGGTACTGAATGGCCAGCATGAAGGACTAAATTGCCTTACCAGGTTTTCCGGTATTAATCACCTAATGATTCGATATTTGAGGAAGATATGTATCATACATCACAACAATACAAATTGTGGTGTGATTAGAGGATGACATGACATGATTAACAAACGTTGTCATCCGTGTTAATACATCAATATAGAAATTACTTTTCAGCATGCTCACAGTGTCTTTTTTTCAAAATGATAGCGTGACTCATTGAAAGGAAGTCTCAACTGCAACCTGACGTTTTATATGCAGATTTTCTAATTGGACCTATAACCCACACACATGAAAAAATGGCTAGTTATAATTTTTTAAGTGGCTGGGTGTCCTGGTGCACTGTAAGGTCATCATTTGTTATGCTTTATATATCGTTATATATATATCTATATAATGAAAAATGTGGTGTAGAATGTACAGTTATTGCTATTTTTTCCCAAATTCCGGTTAGGCCCGCTCACTCTCCATGCAATGTACAGGGGTAGGTCTGACACAATTTGCCAGGGCTGCTTTACTTTCCCAGTCCGGCTATGCCCACCTCTAATGATAATCACAATCCTTGTCATGAGGAACCATAAAAGTCACTAATTAAACCTGTGTTTAACCTTTTGGTAGACTGGCACAAAGCAGTCAGGCTTAACTTGAGGCAATGTGTAAAGTATTTATGCAGCACTCAAACAGTAACAGAGTGAGAACAGAACACGATAAAAAATCACAACCCAATTTAGAAAAATAGAGTAAATTTGTATTAAAAAAAAACCACCAAAGCGCCAAAAATCCAATAAGTACAACTAAGATATGAGTGTGTAAAGTTTGAATTAAAATTCGCTTCAAAAAGCACAAAGCGGCAACCGCGAAAATCTTGTCTCACTAGACCGACTCAAAATCAGAAGTAGAGTCGGGTCACAATGGAGCGTGGGTCCAATACGGGACTGGATTAGTCCTGGTGGAAAGTTTACCTTTGGACTTTTTTTCTAGAGAAAAAGGGTTGTTGGCGAGTCGTCAGCTGGGCAAGCTGCAACATATGTCCCACGTAGGGCTCAATGACAGTGGGTTGCTGAAGAGTAGGCTTACACTAAATCACTCTACATTTGAACTTAGAATTGTTCCTGTAATTCAGATCTCTTTCAACTGGATAAACCAGCAAGTTGAATCCAACAGGTGATTCAACATTGACAGCTTTGGCTAGACTGTCGTCCCAGTCTTATGAGAGTTCTTTGGAGGAAAAGTTGGCAAAACGTTTTTGCAGATTGGACAGGAAAAGTATACTCTAACACTAGCCAAGGGTCTAGTACCTGGGAGGCACCACTTGGAGGTGAGGAAAATCTCCAGGAGAGGTCGACAGCAGGGTCCAGGGCTTAGCCAGTTGGGCATTTGCAGGAAAACGCCTAAGAAATCTTGTTGCAACCCTGTAGCTAAAGCAGGAAGTCAGCCAACTGACCCTTAGAGTCACTTTTGGGGTACTGGGTTCACGGCAATCAGGTCCAGTCTTCCTTCATGATTCCGACAGAAGGGCAGTCCTTCTTATGATGTTCACCAATATAGTCCTTTTTTGAGAGGGGGACTGAGGATGCCGTATTCATGCCCAGTGGTTGGAGGAAAACTCCTGGCCACTGCTAACCAATGGGATTAAGGGTCCCAGGGGTGACCCAAACCATTTTTGCAGCATGTCCTCTAACCTATCCCACAGTGCCCTCCTCCACTTAAATCCAATAAGACAGAACCCTTCTTCCCTTAGACAGAGCTCACTGTGCCCAGGCAGAGGCATGGCTATGACAATGGGCAAGCCATCCCTTGTGGTCACTCTAAACCCGTTCTGTGGTGCCCCCCCCCCCCTGGGTTTGGACCCAAGCTAATTAGGAAGAAAAAGAGTGGCAGGCATTGGTATAAGCTACATCTACCATTGACAGGATAGGCATCCTGAGAAGCTCAAAGGCTCTGCTCAACCTAAGCCTTTTGTTTACTGTCTGGGAGCAATCCATATCCTACCACAGATGAGCCATTCACCAGTGAGGTGACACTGGGCACTGGCAGAAAAGCACATTAGCTGAGGCAGAAAAATTGAAATTGAGATGATAGTGTCATTTTCGAAATAGTAATATATAAGTGGACGTTACCATTACGTTGGATTTTAAACTATTATGAAAATATGTCCTTGAATCACTGTTGTAGTTGGTCCCAAACCAAAATTCAGCATTATAAGTTGTTATAATGTAACTCACTGTTTCCCTATGGGAGAGCCAGCCTTGCAACGCTGAAAAATGGCTCTGGAGGCTCTTCACTGTCAATATACATGTCCTACTTTTCAAATACCTTGCCCCCTCACTTATGGTCATTTAGGAACTACCTTAGGGGTGAAGGAAGATTTCGGCCTGACAAAAGGTTTATTTACCCTATTAAAGGATTTATCAAAGTGAAAACATTATGCAGCGCATCACAAAGCCATGGTGGAGTGGTACATTATTTCATATTGTGTAGCCCAAAATATTGAGAATGGAGGCGTGCTAAATACTGCAGATAGAATTGAATGACTGCATTTAGCATTCTGCACACAACAAACGTACTACCTATTTTCAAGAAATGTAAACATGATAATTAATTTCTTGTAGACTGCATCCATCAGAGACTTCAGAAAAACACTGTGTAGAGTTTCACTATCAGACATGGATTTTTTAATAGAATCAAAAACAAATCATATAATTGGCAGTTTTCAACATGTACACTAGTGTTGTAAATTACCATTTTTTAGCTTTTGTAGATGAACACATGTTTTTTGGCCATGGGATTCTGCACACTTTACTCCTGCCAACCAATGCAAACATGCTTGTCTTCTCCCTTTTAATCATGATAACATTGGTATATACCTAATTCACAGTCAAGGATTCACAATGCTGGATACCTTTATTGCAAGGTTCTGCTGAACCAGTTTTCAGCGTGCCAAAAAGCTTTGAGTGGGACTACATGTTTTGCCTCCCTACAAAGGATACACCCTCCTGCTGGAATCTTGTCTTATGGGACAGTCCAACCAAATCCCACTTTTTTTCAGAGTGCTACATACGTTTCTCCTGCTCACACCTCCAGTCATCAGGCCAATAGGTCTCTCTCCAACCATGTCCTCAGCAGTCAGCTGTGCCTTCTTGGAGTACGGAGTCCTTATCCTTTTTGTGTCTCTTAATAGAGTGGAAGATTCATACTCTACGTAAATTTATAATACACTTGTGTCTTCGTTTCTGAAAGTAATGGTCAACTCTTATGTAAAATCCACAGAATGTTTCTGTCTCATGTTGCATTGCAGGTGGACAACGTTTCCTAGAGAAGAATAGGGGTATTGTCCCATTAGGCAAGGTTGCAGAATGAAGGAATTACATTTAGCTTGGCCACTGAAGATAAGGTGGAAGGAGGTATTTTCATATGGGAGAGAGAAGACCAAGGATGAGCTGATGCAGAGGGGCGTGTGCATGGAGAGGGCCATGAAGGGAGTTGACGTCACAGAATCATTTGTGGCTAAGTCCATTGTAAGCTTATGAGAAGAACAGTTTTATGGGACATTCAATGAATACAACTTTACCTACATGATGCCTTGTAGAGAGGGACAGCTACCACATTTCTGCTTGACCTCCTGACAGAGAGCACCTGCGCGCTGATATGCTTTCTCTCCTTTGCTTTGGCTTCATGCTTCAGACCCATCCTAGGGCGAAGTGACTTTCTTCGAAAGACTTTGTGCACTGACAACTTTTTCTCTCTAATGTCCTTTGCTTATACCTTAACTTGGGGATGCCACCTTATGATTAGTGTATAGTTAGAATCAAATGCTGCATAAAGAAGAAGTGCTGATGCAAGGGGACTTAAACTTTAGTTTTCTCATCTCATACAAAAACGTCATTGAAGTTATTGTTCTTTTCAAGCTTCACCGAATAAATGTTTTTAGGGGGTTTGGCTTTTTCCTATTTCCCTTGTATTTCTATACTATCATGCTAAAATATGTGTGTGTCCAACTATTTTTGAATTTGTAATAAAACTGAGTAACCTTAATTGGTTGTCAATTTTGGTTCTTGTGTAGCAATTTGTGTTACACTGTATTTCAAGTGACTTATGATCTTTTTCTTCCCTCGACGCATTCATGCTGCTGAAAAGGATGTATGACGTTACAACGCATACTTTTACCACGCATACCATTACAACGCGGTTTTTACCACGCATACCATTACTACGCATAGCGCTTTGGGGTGCTGGATAGTGAATAGTTTAATTTACTATTCCAACTCCAGTCCCCGTGGACACTAGGGAAGGTTATTGGATAGTAAATTAACCTATTCCCTATCCTAGAGCGACCCCCAGCGCAATGCGTTGTAATGGTATGCGTTGTAATGACCGCGTTGTAATGGTAGTGCGTGGTAAAAATTTCGTTGTAAAGGTTGCATACCGCTGAAAAGGACCATTGGAGATCTGACATTGGATTAAACTGAGTAGGTGGGCCCAGGCTCCTTCACCCTCTAGCAGGTAACACAAGGCTAGTCACTTGATCCTAGGATAGCAGTTCCAGTCCCTGTGTGCCAGCAGGAAACAGGAGTCCTTGAGTCGTCTTCCTTCCAGCTTTTAGATAGAGTTGCCTTCCTGAAAGAGGCTTTTTCCCAAGTCCAGTAACGTTATGAGGAGGTGGTGCTGAGGTTCCAGCCTTAGTTTGCGTGAGACAGTGATTACATTCTTTACCATGTCCACTCCTGACTACTTTCTTGCTGAATTTCCACCTCCTTTTGCAGCACTTTCTCTTTTTGTATTCTGCCGACATTCTCATTGTCCCTCACCAAAAATGGCCCCAGCAATATTCCACCTGGAAGAGACGTGGCCCTTCCCCTATCCACTCCAGTCTTGAGAAGAGGTAGATATTTCTCCTGCTGGGACTGTGTTCAAGAATTATAAGGCTGCTACGGGAGTCAATGGTTTTAATTCCTGACTGCCACATATCACAGCACAAGTGTTGCCTGAAAGAACCTATTCTGGTCTACTTGAGTGAGTCATTTTCTTTCATCAGGAACCAGGAGTTAAAAGTCAGACATATTCTTTCAGGTGGGCCTTGCTCTTCAATTGGTGTCTGCACAGGTTCAGGAATTTTCTGAGGAGGTGGTGGTTGAGGCAATAGGGTTATCCTGTGCACTAGTCAGTGAATAAAGAAATTCACCTACCCAATACTATTTTCACACAGGCCCCTGCCTCCTTTAGCACTTACTGGTTGCCTTACTGTATCAAAAGCCAGAAACATCTGTTTAAAGGTGTCAGAACTCAGCTGCCAACAGGCAGGCCTGTTCTTGGCACTATAATCACTCCCCTATTTACATCAGCTCTCCTCTCCTGACCCCTACTGTAACTGGAGCTTGGTTTTCTGGGAGGGTCCTGGGAATGAATAGGAGAAGCCATCCTCAAAAACGTTAGTGTTAAAGCTGCCCTTTGTTCTGCCAACTATTACTGTCTACTTCCAGATACTCTCAGAGGTCTTCAGCTAATACCATTTTGCTCTTTCTCTGCTCAGTGGTAGGCTATTATCATGGTGTTAATTCTCCCGGACAAGGATGTATATGCCAGCTCAGGAGATATGATGAGTGGCAAAGTGGAGAAATACATTTTTTCAAAGTTACATTTCCACTTAGGTTACCAACAGTATGATTTAATCATTTCATCAGATTTTTTTAATGAAATAAAAAATAACTTTGAAGCATTTTCTAGCTTTTTCCTCAGCAGAGACAGAAAATCAAGATCTTAGTATCATCTAGGCCTGGTCAGGGTAACGTCCACCAAGGTCTACACATCAAAGTAGCTTTTGTAACAGAAATTGGTAGTATGCCCTATTTTTAAATATTATATGTTTTAGGAGCACAAGGGAAACCAACGGGTAACAAGGGACCAGGGGTAGCTAATGCTTAAAGGAACACGGGTTCCTTGACAAGTCATATACCATCTAGTATACTGGTAAAACAAATAATCCCAGATAGTTTGTTCAAATAACAATTAAAAGCTACATTTATTAATAAATGCAACTGAAAACCAATATTTAAGAGGCCAAAGGCCAAAAGTTGGGAGAAAAGCCACCCTAAGGATGACAGTTTGGGACCATGGCAGAACTGGGGTCATGTCTCTATTTCTTTCTCTGTCTACTGTACACACACACATACAAACACACACTCACACAAGCATACACACTAATAAATATACATTTTTCATCATTTTTTTGGGGGAAAAATAGATAAGAGGCCTACAAATGGGGGAATACTTCCACAACATCATATTGACGCGTGCCTTTAAGCTATTTCTATCTCAGATGAGATCTGCTTGCTAATCTGAGTGCAGTTTTGGAAACTACAACCTCTTCATGTGAGACCTATCATGCAATGCTTGAACCGTTTTCAAACTGTCCTCTTGAATATTCCATACGAAAAACAAGGTGTTCTTCCCGTCCATTGATGAGAGTTGATTCGACTGATCAGAGACCAGCCGTCATTTTAAAATGGAATGCAAGCTGCTCACTTTAAATTTTCATTTGTGCCGGTACATGTACTACAACCAAAGTGTGTGGTATTGCCAATTTCACCATTCGGATGTACCCAATGTCACTTCACAAATCTATTTAAACACTGCAGCTACACCTTCAACTCTCCTTTTGATGCCAGGGCACACCTGAGACTACAACTTTGATCTTCAACTGCATTCTGGTGTCATCATCATCTACAGTTGGTGAGTGTCAGTATCATTCCAACTAGTTTGAACATCTCTGACTTTCCTGATGCAGGTATGATTTTTAAAACATCATTATCTCCACCCATGGATTCCATTTTCTAGGGTGCAAATTTGAAAGTTTCCATCTCTTTGAGACATAAAAAATGTCAGCAAAACAAGAGTAAGAGAATCGATAGCTGTTGCTGTTTGCCTGTACAGCCATCTTGAGCCGGGTTTTTTGCTCTTTAATTCCTCTTAGGGTTTTGCACAATGCAGCAAAGTCAAATTAGATACACAGCTTTTCCTTGGCTTTTTCATTTATCAATGCACATAAATGTATATACCCATATCTACAATAGAAATATTTCCCTCTGAATCCAAGGGTCATGTGTGCATTGCGTTTTCAGTTTCTGTGCTCTCTATGCATTTCATTTGTTTATGTATTTCAGTGCACATTTCTCATTCATAAATGTGTGCTTCATTTATTAATTATTCAGGCATAACATTTGTTTGATACTGCATCAATTGCTCACATACCATGTATTGTTGAGAATTTTAATAAGAAGCAGATTTCAGTGAATATGTGACAACATTTATATGCTATTTTTTGCAATGCGCATCATTCATTTCGGGGTTTGGCCTTTACATAATAATCAGAAAAAGTGAATTTATGTCTAGTACGTACATATTTTTAGGAATAGAAATCTTCAGCTTTCCTTGGGAAGTTTGAGCATGATGTGTACTGCAAACATCTTTAGTAAAGTGCATGGGGTCTCGGACATGGCATTATCTGCATAATTCCAATCTCCAGTAGCTGATTGGAGATAAAGGTCGTGGCCACCTAAATAAATCAGATGGGTACTTTGGAGATAAGAAGGCTAAGCTAAGGGCTAAATGGAGAGGGTGGTTGCCAAAGACAGATTTCATTATTTAATCTTTCTTGTCCAAAAGGTCCTACCCTTCAGACACTAGTATATCAAGTATCAAATGTGATTAAGCTGTCCATTGGTGGCGGAAAAACATTTTTGCAAATTTGAAGTCCTGTGTGCAAATACTAATTTTGTAATTTCCAAAAGAATTGGGGGTGACACATTCTAATGACTTTTGTCATTTCCCCTAAATTGAACTCAATGTGCCAGTCTCCGTAAGCAGTCACCAGGCCAGAATCTTCTTTTGCTTTTTATTTTAGTATTCAGGTCCATTATTTCAGGGCCTTGCTTAAGTGTCTTTATGGTTTAAGTGGCTGCCTTCATATTGTTTATCAGAGCAAGGTATATTAATGCAAGTGAGCTGTGTCCTTCATCATTGGAAGATCAATTTCTAAGTTTCCTTCAATTCTTCAGATGAGACCCACAAATTTAGTATGAATTATGTTTCTCAAAAAGCATGTGTGATTGCAAACTGTTAATCCTAAATGACAGCATCATGATGTGCATTGATAGAGCATATGATATCTCACCTAAGTTTATGGACAATTGGAAGGACCATGGCTCTTAAGAAGAGAGGTACAAGTAGTTTTAAGCCTTCTAATAGCTATATCTTTCTAACATATGGATACAGCAGAACATAAACGCAGTTTTAGGACAAACACAATTAAAAACATCATCATTACCATTGAATTCTTCACTGATGCTAAACCCTAATTAGACGTAAATATTGCTCATGAGGATACACTGCCGAAGGACATGACTGCCTTCTACAGCAGCCGTGAATCTGGGTCGGTCACTATCATAGGACATAATGGCCCAGATATAAAATATTTAATGTTTTTACATTCAATAGGTATCCAGTGTGAAATGATCTTTTGAACTTTTTTAAGGACCCAATCAATTGGTCAAAACTGAAAGACAGTAATGTAAGGAACCTTGCTGTTTGTTTGTTTGCTGCTGCTCGTGAGAGGAACCAACCCTTCGTCTGCTCCCTAGTTCTGGGGAAAGAAACGCTGCGACTTGCAGGACCCACTCCGCGGGTCCCGCTGCGCCAGGAGCACCCGGGGAGAGGAGGAGAAGCACCAACAGACCCCTCCCGCACCAGCAGGGCTGCGAGAAGGCTAGCAGGGACTCCGTTGACCAGGAGTCCCTGCGTGGAACACCTGTGGCCGCTCTCCCTGCCGGACACGCCCCCTGACAGCACAAAGGCCGTCCAGTGCACCCAGCCCTTGGGAAACCTTGCTGTTTGTTTGTTTGCTGCTGCTCGTGAGAGGAACCAACCCTTCGTCTGCTCCCTAGTTTTGGGGAAAGAAACGCTGCGACTTGCAGGACCCGCTCCGCGGGTCCCGCTGCGCCAGGAGCACCCGGGGAGAGGAGGAGAAGCACCAACAGACCCCTCCCGCACCGGCAGGGCTGCGAGAAGGCTAGCAGGGACTCCGTTGACCAGGAGTCCCTGCGTGGAACACCTGTGGCCGCTCTCCCTGCCGGACACGCCCCCTGCCCTGTCAGCACCCCACATAATTGGGCAGGGTAGCCGCGGCGCGGGAGCGCGCGGGAGCGACCGGGGCGAAGACCGGGCAAAGAGCGGGCCGTTTGAGGCCGTTCGAGGACATAGAGGACTGGCCTGGCCCACCCCCCTTGGTTCTCGTTATTTGACTCGTCCCTTTTGCACCAGTAAGTACTTTGTGGGCACTGCAACTCAAATATACCATGAGTACACGGGGCACTCGCAGTAAAACTGCATTGGGGCTGAGTAAGCCCAGCGGGACATTGGATGATTTCCTAGTGAAGACTAATCTAGCAATTGATGCGGAAATTACCAAAATGCAGAAGAGGGTGTCACTTGAGCTTGATGCGGCACGTAGGCTTTCTCAGACCTTTGCCAATTCAAAAAAATCTTCCCTAGGGAAAATCGCGTCTGCTGTATCTCCACAACATGCTTCTTGCCCTCCTCTACTGATAATCCATGCCGATGTTCACCATGCTTCCCCACCTCTGCCCCTTCCAGTAGAGCCCATACCCACCTTAACGTCTGTGCCCCCTAAAATTTTCGAGGGAATCGCGCCCACTGGACCCGGAATTGCCATTAGCTCGCCGGACACCCCTGACCCCCCTGACCTTTCTTCCCCTCTAGCAAAGAATAAAAATAAAGATGGCCCAACCCTAACAAAGAAAAACAATGCAAGATCTGCTTATGCCCGTAAAAAAGCAAAAATTGCAAGGCTGCAGTTCTTTAATAACAGGAGAACCCTACCTACCACGGGGGAGACCATACAAGCGCCAAACTTGGATAAGCACCTAATAGGGGGGGACAGGGAACACAGTAATTTTAACGTGGTCCTTGACTCTACTCAAGGGCCTCTCCCCACACATGGTGAGAAACCAAAAGAGGGAGGGCAAAGTGAGCCAGGGAGTAATAAAGACAAGGGTGGTGATGACGAAGATTTTCTCACGATAGTCTGGGGTACATTAAAACAACTGCTGTTACCTTTAGAACTCAGCCTCTCACGCATTGAGAATAATCTCCTTGAGATGGATAAGACCTTAGTCTCCCTCGCCACCCTTAGCCTAAAACAACTGGAAGCAACTTATCCTCATATTGCTGAGAGTACTCCTCAGGAGGATGACGATGGTATTCACCCGGCTCCAGAAACTAACGTTAGCTCTCATTACATTTTTACACAGAAAATAAATAATTAGCTCTTTTTGTTATAAATACAAGTGTGGGGTCACTACCCATGTGATGACTTATGAAAAACGTGACATTGTAACAACTTTATCCATAGAGGTTCCTGGTCATCTTCAAAACGAGCAAAAATGTCTGCTTGTGACTGCTTGAGGTTTGATCTTGATTCAAAAGACTAAGGAGAAAGGGCTTGATGCACAAATGGATTTTGTAGTCGTAAAGCATGTGATTTGCAAAATTAAAGGGTTTGGGAACACAAAACACCTTTTTACTATTTACTAAAACCCTTTTTCGAGTCAGAAAATTATTTTGGAATTGTAAAAGGACATTTGGGACACTGTCTGAATCTCTAATAAGGTTACGCATGAAAGGGCGCCATGCTCCTATCTGCAATTTCAAGAGGAATATATCAATGGTTTGCAAAAAACAGTTGCAAACCATTAAAAATAGGGGGTATTAAGCAAATTCACAAAGGGGAAGCTGTCCTAATGGGACATTTTGTCATTTTAAATTGTAATGGCGGCCTCCGGGAGAGCAGGCAGTGGTCAAAAGGATGTCTTAACAAATGGGAAACTTAAAAAACATAAAAATAAAGCAGCATCCATCCCCTGCCATCCTGGCAAAATGACCGATCCTGCCCATAGCTAGTCCCCTTTGTATCACTGTCTGGGAGGAATACACAAACCCCATACGTAGACACATTCAAAGTCATGCAACCTGGGACAGTCGTAGAAGGCGCAAATCTCTAGGACAAGAAAATACCAACTTTGAATAGTGCCATTTTCAGACGTATGACTAAAACTCAGACTTTAGCATTAAAAAAGATTTTTAATTACAAATAAGTTGAGTCTAAACAGACATCTCCATCTGCTCCCACTTAAAAGTTAGCACTGATTAAATGTAATGATATAACCCAGTGTTAGTCAATGGGAGATATAGGTCTTTAGTGAAAAATGACTTTCGGTGTTTTTCACTGCCAGGGTATGTAAAACGTAAACCACGTGTCCTACTTTTCAAATATCAGGCACCCTACCCCATGGGCTTTCAGAACCTCCCATATGGGTGACTTATAATAATAATCCACATTTGTAAAGCGCGAACCATCACCCGTTAGGGTCTCTAGGCGCTGGGGGCCGTCAGGAAGATTAAGCAAGCTATTGCCCAGAGTCACATGGTGCTGGGCTAATCTGCCGCCAGCCCCGGGGATCAAACCTTGATCCCCAGATTCCGGAGTCAGTCACCCTGGCCGCAGCGCCACACCTCTCCCCTAAATATTAAAAAGGAACAGTTATGCCTAACAAGAGGTCTACTTAACCAGGTCAAAATGGCAGTTTTAAACTGCACTACAGACTTCAGTGACAGGCCTTAGACTAGCTTTAAACTGCTACTTTTGTGGGTGGCACACGGAATGCTGTAGGCCCGCTAGAACCATACAGAATTTACAGGCTCTTGAAACATGTAGTACCATATACTACGGACGTATGAGTAAATTAAATGTGCCAATCAGGTTAGGGCCAATTTTACCATGTTTTAGAGAGATAGCACAACATGTCAGCACTTGTTAGCAGTGGTAAAGTGCACAGTGTCCTATTGCCAGCAAAAACGAATTCAGAAAAACAGGAGGAGTGAAGGCAAAAAGTGTGAGGATTATGTCAAGTTCTCACGACCACTCTACTGCCAATTTGTTAGTACACTTGTGTTGACCCAAATCCAAAATAATCACTCCCAGCTGGCAAATTAGATTTAGCGAGGGAACTTGCTATTTCATAAAACAGGTATGAGAGCAAGGGGTTTCCCATTAAGTAAGTAATAAACATGTGCAAAGCTGTAACAATGTTGGTATTCACATTACAATGAAATGGTTTTCCATACTGTTGTGCACCTATACATAAATTCCCTAAAAGTTTGGTGTCAGTTTGAAATCAGGATGAAATGTTTTCTCCATAGGGCATGTATAATATAGGTGCTGAACAAGGGATTTCCTCACCAGCAAAGTATGCTTATGGTAGAGAAGAAAAAGAGAACACCAGCCAATTGTTCATGTAGGTGAATGGGATAAAACAATAGGAGGAAACCTGTGAAGAGTACATTTCCAACTTTTAGAATTAAGCCTGTGAATCCGTCCTTTCTTCCCTTGTGTCTTAAAGAATTAAACTTACAATCATAAATGCTAAGATGTAGGGTATGATTTCCAAAAGTATGATTGACAGTGTTAGTATTTGAGAGAGGTTCGGGTGTAGTACAATTGCAGGCCTGGGAGAAATTTTAATTAGAGTCATTGGCGCAACTCTGGAAAGTTCACTTGAGGAAATTGACACTATTTTTTTTTTTTTGTAGAGTTTTATATAGCGCGAACTAGACCCGAACCGAATCAGGTATCAGAGCGCTTTACATAGCACAAGTTACGTTTTACATGAGGATACACAACCTCATTTTTTTTTATTTTTAGGCACGGGGAGATTAAGGGCCATATGTATCAAGCTAATTAGCATTCGCAAAGGCCGAAATTCTGCGAATTTCGGCCTTTGCGAATGCTAATTAGATAAATGGTATGTATCAAACATGTTTGATGCAAAATAAGGAATTGCAAAATTTGCTATTCCTTATTTTGCGATTGCACTTAAGGAATCGCAAATTTTGCGATTCCTTAAATGCAATGTATCAAACAAACAAATATTCAAAAATTGCCATTAAGGATTCGCAAATTACCACCAACTTCGAGTTGGTGGTAATTTGCGAATTCTTTTCAAAAAGCTTTTTTCCAAAAAACAAAAGGTGCCATATGACGTCCATACATGCCCTTAGGGCATGTATGTGCGCCATATGCCCCCAAATGTCTTTTTCAGGGGTGCAGCAGGGTGTTCTTGAGACACCCCTGCACCCTTGAAGAAATTCCTAATTTGCGATTAGCTAATTGCTAATCGCAAATTGCACCTTCATTCCTATGGGCCTCCTGGCCCATGGAAATGAATGGGTAATTTGCGATTAGCAATTTGCTAATCGCAAATTAGGAATGGTAAAGAATCGCTATTTATTAGCGATTTTGTACATACATACCGTTTTGCATTTCCTAAATAGCGATTCCTTTAAATTCGCTATTTAGGAAGTGCAAAATAGTTTGATGATACATATGGCCCCAAGTGATTTGCCCAGAATCACAGGAGGTTTTGGCGTTGTTACCGAGACTCGAACCCAGATCCCCAGGTCCGAGGTCGAGCGCCTTAGCCGTTAGGCCAACTCCTCTCCTATATTACTGAGATTACAGCATTATGCTACATCGGGTAATTTTGTGAGAACTTTTAACAGAAGCAAGTTTAAAGTTTGGGCATTTTTAACATGAGCGGCATTTCAGGTCGATTTTTTTACCCGAGTGGACCATTTGAGGAATTTGTGAGTGCTAAACTACGAATGTGAATGGCAGTGTTTTGAATGGAAGTGGAAGTTTCTTTAATACAGGTGAATACAGGTGATCAACAAACTTTTCATGAAATTACACTACACTAAATTAGGTCAGTTACATCCTCCCCTATGTAATTCCCACTGCACAAAACTCTTCAGTAAGGTGGATTTTCAATTTCTGCTTGAACGTTTGTAGTTTATTTGTAGAGCTCACATTGCCTGACTCAATTATTTCTAAGTGCTGCTTTGTAAAGGACTTTGGATATTCTAAGCATTCTAAGTGTAAGGTTAGAAGTAGGAACAAGAGTATTCCCATTTAAGTCGTAGTGCGTAACCATTGGAAATATGGGAACGCTTTAAAAGATATAAACTGACGGTTTATGACACATTATTAAAGCACGGTCTTACTCAATTTGCACACTTCTTATTTGTGATATTAAAAAAAAAGGTGCACGTGTAAAAATTGGGTAAGAGTGATTGAAACTCAGCTCTATTACCTAGGTGTACATCGGAAAGGAATGTTCTATGCAGAAATATTCTTGACACTTTCAGAAAAGCTGAAAAATGTTAAGGTGATTTTACATCCAAACTATACCCAAAACTAGACAAAGACAAGAGTCTGCAACTCCTAAAGATACTCTGCTTCTTGTAAGTGTATGAAAAACTCATATTACATGGTATTAAAGTAAGTATCTCTCCAGGGAAATCACCGAAGGGGCTTCCACACCTGCCAGACCCTCATACCTACCTGCCTGGCAAATGATGCTCATCTGTGACTTTTGGTTTTTTTCATACATTCTTCAATACATATCGTAAAGAAGACTTATGAAAGGATAATAGTCCTAAAACTCTCTGGGCCTTATTTATGAGGCCTTGCGACAGTTGTGCGCTGCCCTTGCGCATTTTTTTAAAAATTCATTTTTATTAACAAAACCACAAAGAAAAACATTGGGTGACAATAGCCTTGATCACGTGTAACATAAATACATTTCCATACTTCAGAATAATAAATAAAGAGTACTGTCAAGGGATCACAGGGACTCACGTGTCTCTACCTCCACTTGGGCCACTGGGGGGGGCCACAGATATCGCCGCGGTATCGATTTCAATTCTCCCAGACCTTCCCCCACTTTGTAGGACAACCCCTGGCGACAGAGACCGAACTTTCCCTGAACATGCACCAATCCAGGTCTTCCATCCATCTCTCGATTCGGGGTGACTGATTCGCTCCCCACAGCTGAGCGATGTTACGCTTGGCTACCACACATGCTAGCGTCACCCATTGTCTCCCATACACACTTAGATCAGTGGGTTCCCAGACATTCAAAATACACCTGGGGGCCTACGGAACTATCTCAATACCCAGAGCACCACTCATCTCCTCATGGACCTTCACCCAGTAATCCTGTATCTCCCCACAGTGCCACAAAATATGCATGAAGGTCCCAAGCTCACCGCACCCCCTTCGACACTCCCTACTCTACGCACGACCCAATCGGACCAAGCGGGCCCGTGACATAAGCCCTGTGAAGAATCTTCAATTGCACTAGTCTGAGTCACATCTGTATGGCCATCACCTTTGGAGAGGAGACCGCCTCCCTCCAGTCCTCGTCATCCATCTCCACCCCATCTGCAACCCACTGTGTTCTGGTAGTAACAAGAGGGTCCTCCATATTGTTAACAAGCTTTTTGTATATTAATGAGATGGTCTTTTCCAGGAGGTGTCCGTCTAATACTCGATCTTCCGGGGAAGGCGTCAGGGAGTACATAGCCTCTGGGTATGCGCGCGAGTAGAGCATGCCTAACCTGTAAGTAGCGGTAGTGCTCGCTGTCTCGAAGGTGGTACTGTTGCTGGAGGGAACTGAACGTGTGAACCGTGTCTCGCCCCCAAATGTCTTTGATCTGCGAGATCCCAATAAGATCCCATTTGTCAAATCCCTTGGATTTCCACAAGTTGCCCAGTATCTCCGAGTTCCACAGTGGGGTTGTTAGTGTAAGTTTTCCCTCCCACTTAAGGTGTCTATTGGCCGCATGCCCTACCTGCACTGCGTGTGCCGATGGCCCAGCAAAGGGTAATCGCCTAGGCCTGGCATACAATGCCCTGGTAAAGTCACCCCCCGGCACCTGTCAACGGTCCATAGCGTATCTGGGGTCTCCGGGACCTTGTGTCATTTTTTGTTAAGCATCGGTGGCGTAAAACATGCCTCCTGTTGCGCCATATTTATAAAGTGACGCATCTAGCAGATGCGTCACTTTGTAAACCCCTGCGCTAGATTATACCTGCGTCAGGTATAATATATGCAGGGGGGGGCATTCCCAAGCAAGTAAGCCTCGTAGAATTGACGCAGTAAAATCTATGAGATTTCTCTGTGCCACTTCTAGGACGCAAATGCATAGAAACCTTACACCTGCCTCATGGCAGGCGTAAGGGTGATGCAGTGCTATATTCATAGCCCTCCCCCCTGCATTTCTGGAGTTGCGTCACGCTTCAAACACAACCCCAGCAATGCGTCATTTTTGCGCCGAGAGAGACGTCAGTGAACTGACGTATCTGTTATTCCTTGCGACATGATGCAGCCATCATGTTGCAAGGAGGGCGCAATGCAGCGATCCGTAACTTTTCATTAATAAAGCCCTCTGTACTTAAAACAGGTAAAGTGTTAGGGTTTTCTGTAAGCAACATTAATTAGTAGAGCAATATCCAATTTATGTCTTTAAGGGCAAAATCTGTGCAACAATTTAAGGATGTCCAGATACGGTGAATTTACAAATAATCAGTGCTGAGCTCCTGCCTGTGTTTGCAGGTAATGAGAACCAGTACTCATTTGGGGCCCCAAAGAGAAAGAAAAGGGATACAGAAGAAGGAGGGGAAAGATCAGCAAACAGTGAGGAATTGAGAAATCAGGCATGAAAAAGAAACTGCATGGGTGAGATAGATGAGAGAAAAGAGAAAGGGACTCAAGGGTGGTGGATGAAAGGGGCATGACGTGGAATCAAGGCATGGCAAACTTGGTATTCAGCACCACAGCTTTCAGCAGGACTGGTGGGGGACTCCTAAGAAAAACGTTGTGCCCCTACCATTTTTTTGTAACATAAACCCTGCATGTAATCAATTTAAGACAATTTAATTTACTTAGTCTGTGGTTACCCTGAAAACTTGCCACTGATCCAGCCTATTTAGATGCCCCTGATGAAGTACTTGACAGCATAGGGAGCATGTTGCAAAATACTGTGCTCACTCCTCTGCAGAGGAGAAGAGTAAAGAAAAGGTAGATTTCTATCTTCTATATTAGGCCCTCCTTAACTGCATACAAAGGTTTACAGGTTTACAGCACATAGGAGTCAATTCATGAAAACATTTTCGATTATTTAAAGTGGTACTCCTGTAGTACTCGTTCACATATTCTTACATGAATTTGTGAATCGGCCCCAAAACATCTAAAATGGGAAAAAGATGGATATATCCAGGGAATATTCATATACAGTTTAGTACAGATAGAAATGAATGTACCCTTCTGGCACTTTTACTAATAGGAAGTTGGACATTTCGGGGTTTATTCACAAAGGCACACAAGAGTGCATAAAATAGTCCTACTTCCTCTAATCATAAATGCCTTTATGAACTGCCCCTTAGGTGGTCTCACTAGGCACCATTTTGTTAAATCTTCTTAAATACAAAATAGAATTAAAATTAGAGTAATACACGTTTAGTGATGTCAAACAATGCTATATGCCATTGATTACTCTTGAACGCACCACCATCAAAACAGAATTTTCCCTACTCCAGGTGTAACTGTGTTTCTTTGCAGGTGCATTACAGAAGGATTCATGCAGGGAAGTATCAATATTGTTGTTACAACAGTCACGGTTGCAGTTTGCCAGTGGCTTCCTATAAGAAGCTTAGCACAGGAAGAATCTTTGCCTAATCTCTGTAATAACCCATTGTTGAACTCTGGAGTTTATTTTTACCTCTTGGCATTTTTCTGAACGAGAAGTTTATCCTCTGCGCCAACTTGAAGATTCATCAGATCCTGAGCACAAAAAGCTTCCCTCATGCCGGCTGCACCTGTGCCCGTGTTTTCGCCTATTTATATTTAATTATAGAATTGATTACTCCTATGAAAAGCCCTCCGGCAAACGCTGACGAGTGTAATACGTTTCAAGCAAACAGGCCGGCTTTGTTTCTGTCTGAATGCCACACACACTTTGTGTTCCGCCTTCACTCATGTTATACGATAGCAGGGGTCGCGCGGGGGCCGCCGGGATTAATGATATCCTGCTGAAAGGTGCCCGAACGTTCCAGAGATGACATGGAGGTAATTCAAAATGGCACCTAACGGCGAGACGGAAATGAAGAGCATGTCGGACGGGAACAAGGGTTAACGTCTTCATTCGTGCCTCTGATTTAGTGACCATTCTGGGGGAGTAGAATAATCCAATAAATATGGACAGGCAAGCTGAAAGCAATTAAATCAAACACACACAAGCCCAATCTCGATCACAAAGCCGTCGGAAGGCTGAGGTCCTGATTCACAAAGATTTTGCTGTGACTTACTCTTTGAGTACTCATGACTTACTCCTACAGGCTAGGAGTACACCAGTACTAAGGCCAGAGTAAACCTGGGTTGCACGCAGAATGCAAGAGTACTATAAGAATAAGTTGCTACATAGGGGAGAGGATGTGGCGTAAAGGCCAGAGCTGCAAACTTTGGCGTTGGGTACCAGGTTGGAGTCTCGGCGTCTGCTCAACATCCTGTGATTCTAGGCAAATTACTTAATCTCTGCGTGTCTACTAAAAATGAATGTGTCCCTTTCTAATGTATGTGGTATTCATGTAAAGCGTTCCAATACCTTGGGGTCGAGTTTGCGCCATATCAAACTGCAAAAAATAAATATAGCAAACTCTTTGCAAATTGGACCCACTGGGTATTGTTGCGCGATTAATTTTTAAAAATCTTTATTTAACTTGTTGGCATTGTTACAGACATTGTGTGAGTAGCCGTTTGAATGGCATGAAACATACACTGCGAGTACTGTTACATTTGTTAACATCTACAGTCCAGGGTCGCGCTGAAATAAAAGCTCGTACATATGTGACATCATAAAGAAGGCCGCAGCATTCCTCCACCCACCCGACACCCCCCAACAGCTTCCCCGTATTTCACTGGGGTGTGACATCAGGCCACTCAGTGGGCCGATGTAAGGGGAGGGAGCAGATGACGAAGTGTTCTAGTAATGAGTGAGATAAATTGGTTGTCTTGTGGGGTGTGTGAGTTGAAACCTATTCAGCTGAGTTTGTCTGTGGGGGTTCGACTAGTTGGAGGTAGGCGGTGAGGGGTTCCCATATGTCGTGTGGGCAGGATCTCATTGACATTAGTTCCCAGTAGTTGGTCAGTTGCTCATGGCAGTATGCAGTGTGTTTAAGCCAGTCTCAAGTTTGTGGTGCCCGGGTCCACCCCCAGTTTATTGCGACTCTGCGTTTTGCTAAAAGTAAAATTAATGCCACCAGTTTCCTGACACCCCGGTCCACGTCCCCCACATATCCCACGAGATCCACCAGTGGGGAGGGGTCTAGTTGTGTATCTAGGATTTTCCGAATGGAGCTAAATACCTCCTCCCAGTAGGCGGCAATCGCAAGGCATCGCCAAGCAAGGTGGAGGAAGTCCGCTTCCGGCAGGTGGCATCGGGCTCAGAGGGAATCAGGAGAGATACCCATTTTGTATGTTTGAGCAGGGATTCGGTATATGCAATGTATAAATTTAAAATGTATGAGGCATAATCAAGGGGTGTAACACAGGCCCCCGCTGGGCGAGAACCCTTAACCCACAGGGGGCACCCTTAGCACTGCACTTCGGCCTTGAGCCTTAAAGCTCCAGATTGAGTCCGGAGGGGGCCCCTCCACGTACCCTGCAGGGGGGCTCCTCATGTTTCATTATGCCACTGGCGTAATCTGTGGTTGGAGAATAAGAGTTCGAGTTGGCCACAGCAGTGTGCGCACTGTTCATCACTGAGGGGTGTGTGGAGATCAGTTCCCCAGGCCTCCCGCGCCGGTGTGACAGTCGCAGGCGCTGAGCGTTGCATATGGTTATAGAGAGATGTAATCAGTTTACGTGCAGTGCTGGCAGTGTAAATATATTCTAGAGCCATTAGTGTTTGCGGGGGAGCTGGAAAAATGTCAAATATTGTGCAGTATGTTGCGCACAGTTGATAATGAATGAGAGTGTCCAGGGAAGCGCTTACATCCTGATTCTGGGAAGAAGGATCCAGGAATCGGTCGTTTGGATACAGATCGCAAATGTGTGGATGCCAAGCTTACTGGTGCGAGCATAAGAGCGCCCATCCATCATCGAAGTATGGGATTTTTTGTCACTGGAATTGATGGGGCATAGAAATGTGTGCAGCCCGCGCGATGCACCAGTCCCATCCATGCCCACCTCAAGCACTGCGGAGTATCTGTATCAGGTCCTAGAATCTTCTATAAGAGCTACCATCAATGGAACTCAGTTCAAGAAACAACAAGACGAGTACAACAAAAACACGAAAGAATTTAAAGATTAAAAAAGGACCTGTCTAAATTCAAACACGAACGAGTGTACCCGTGCACTAGCGATACCTACACCCCACCGGAATTTAGGAGCAGCGGGAAACGCTTTGGGTCTAATTACTCAGGCTCCAGTTCGGACGGTAGTAGTGACACAGACAACACAGGCACACCAGTCTTTCAAAGAAGAGGCTGAGGGCGATCCACTAGACCATACTTTCACGGAAATCATTTTCCAGGCCAATTCTAAACAGTGGTGGCCACCCACACCATGGGGGTATCCACCACATCAACAACAGCATACCTATCCACCACCATTAGGACCGTTTCAAGGTTTTCCTAATGAATTTAATATACAGCCTTTTTTAGGGTTTGGCCCGTGCAGAACGAGGGGGAGGAGACGACCGACATAGCAAACAGGCGTTCACTGGGAAGATCAAACAGGCCTCCACACAGGGACTCGGAGTCAGACCAGCAAGAACCTCCAGAAAGCAATGCCGTCAGGAAATCTGCCCTCATAGTAAATTTGTTGACCGAAATTCTTGGGCAAATGGAAGAGCAATTTCTAAATAAAGGGCTTGGGTTTGTCATGACTAGTAATGGAGACCCTTTCATGTTCCAATGTGAATTAAGCCAATTCTTTCGAAAATTGAGGCTCCACTACTTTTTCAAGAATAAAGAGACTGATCTTGAAAGAACCATGGAGGACAACACTGGAGTGAAACCTAAGTCCAAATTCCATCCTCCTGTGCATACTGTTCCTCCACAGGTCCTGGCTTTTGAGAAAGCTGTAGAGGAAGATATACAGAGAACTTTCAAGAACTTATCTGGAGATGAACACCGGGCTTTGAACACTTTATCGAGAGATCAATCGAAAACAATAAAGCCAGCTGACAAAGGCGGTTCTATTGTCATTTTAAATTCTAGTGACTATAGAGTAGAGTGCCTGAGGCAGCTGAGTGACAGACATGCATACATGCAGTCTGCGACACTTAGAATAAGTGCCGACTCCCTGAGCACAACCAATAGAAACGAAAAGAACGTTTTGCAAAAAAGTATTTTTGTGAATAAAGTTCAATCTGTAATATAGTGGATTATCACAACCATTTATTCCATGTTGTTTTCACATGTATTTCAATAGTTCATAAAGACGTTGTAGATTTAATCCAAGTATCATTTCCCAGATACAATTCATTTAATTCTTGGTAAACTCATCACATCACCCAATGCATATCGGACAAAGGAAGTCCTTCATCAGGAGTAATTAGTGATTAAGCGTAGAGCAGAGTGTCTACATCAAGCGTCCATCGCTATGGCAGAGTGTTACTTCCTTTGTCCGAAATGCATTGGGTTGTGATAATCCACTATATTACAGATTGAACTTTATTCACAAAAATACTTTTTTGCAAAACGTTCTTTTCGTTTCTATTGGTTGTGCTCAGGGAGTCGGCACTTATTCTAAGTGTCGCAGACTGCATATTGATTACCACACCTTTGTCGGGGAGTGATATCTCTGGTGCACGCCACAAATCATTTAACTTGTTCAACTGCGGAGTGCGTAATCTAAACCTTGTTAGACATGCATACATGCCATTACAGCAAGATCCAACAGAAGATTTGATGGGACGCATCAGTAGTTTAGTGGAGGAGGCTCTAGCGGAAGGTTGGATTACCAACAAAGAGGCACAATTCTTGATAACTGAACATCCAGTTATGCCGTACTTTTACATCCTTCCTAAAGTACATAAGCCTCAGAGACCTCCTCCAGGGAGACCTATCATTTATTTCAGGTCTAGGGTCTGTCCTCGAACCATTATCTACCTTTGTAGATCACTTTCTGAGGCCGATTGTGCAAAAGATGCCCACATACCTTCAGGATATGAAGGATGTGTTGAAAGTCCTACCAGAAATTTAATTTGACCCCGAAAGAGACCTATTGGTCTCTTTCGATGTAGAGTCTCTATATACCTCTATCCCCCAGGATGAGACTCTAGAAGTCGTTACATCCATCCTGGGGGAGAGCACCTTGGATACAATAACACCTGTACCTTTTATAATGGCTCTGGCTAGGCTAGCCATGAAGGATAATTTTATCCGATTTGAAGAGACCATTTACCTTCAGACATCGGGGACTAGCATGGGCAGCGTTTTCGCGCCGTGCCTAGCCAACCTTTACGTGCACCAGTTCGAACAACAGCATGTGCTTACACCCACTAATCCATTCCACGCATCGATCAGATGGTGTAAACGATACATCGACGATGTGTTAGTAGTATGGAGAGGTAATCAAGACTCAATTAGGGAATTCCATCAATGGTTGAACAGCAGAAATCAATTTTTGAAATTCACTGTCGAGGTGAATAAAGAGAGATTGGCATTTTGGATCTTTCTATATATGTTACTCCTAGAGGCCTACAGAGTGAACTTTATAGAAAACCAATGGCGAGGAATTCCTTGCTCCAGTATGACAGCTATCATCCCAAAGCCCCTAGGGATAATTTGCCCTATGGGCAATTCCTTCGTTTAAGGCGAAATTGTTCTAGCACAGAGGACTTTAGGAACCATACCAAAAACCTATCCAAACAATTGCGTGACAGGCAATATCCACGTTCATTGATTAAGCGGTCGCAGAAACGGGCCGGCAATAGCAACCGGGAAGCACTGTTAGAACCTCCAGTACGTAAAACTCCTTCGGACAGGCTGACTTTTGTGAGCACGTTTAACACCAGAAGCAGTAACATTCAGAAAATAGTTTGTCGCCACTGGCGTATTTTGAACCACAGCAGCGATAAGATCGCTTTACCTCTTTTTGCCTTTAAAAAATCAAGTAGCATTCGTGACCGCTTGGTGCATACCCGCCCAAAAGAAACCCCCAGAAGAGCGGTAGGGACTTTGTGGAATTTACCACCGGTATTGGGACACCACCCTTGTGGTAGCTGTACTGTTTGCCCCCAGACGAAACACTCTACTAGTGTGGACATAGATACTGATCGGCCTTGGGAACAAGTCCATTTCACCAATTGTAATAGTTAAAATTTGATTTACCTACTGACTTGCCCTTGTTCAATTAGATATGTAGGCATGACTACACGTAAGGTACGCATACGGATGTTGGAGCATAAGAGCTCCTTCCGTTGTAAGAAAACCATGACGCGCCTTATTAAACATTTCTTAGAGAAACAGCATGGAGAAGAGGACTTCCAGTGGACTATTCTGGAAAAGCCATTCATACCGTCATACACGAGTAACATCTCCAGATATTTGTTCATAAAAGAACAGAAATGGATCTACAAACTTCGCACGAACACATCTGGTTTGAATGATGATATACCGTGGACCTCCTTATAATTCATGCATTTTATCTCCTTAATCAGCCCGCAGTCCACATTTTTTTTGAATGACATTTTTTTGAATGACATTCTTGTATGACATCACTACACACCCTGGAAGTTCATCCGTTTGTGAGATTTTGTGAAGTCAGGTGCCCACAGGGTTGATGGCTGCCACCAGTATACACATCTTATGGTTCACAACACTTTTCAACCTCAGGGTTCAATGTGTAGTTCCCATCGCAATATCCACTCACTGCTGTACCACAAGTGAGGAGTATCCCAGATCCAGCATATTGATCTGGAAGAGATAGTTTTGGGCTACAGTGCTTACCCTTTATAGTAACAACTCTACTTGGACGGTTTTACGTCATCTGGTAGGAGCAAGATATGTAGGACCGCTAACTGCATGACACAACTAGGCAGTCCCATTAACTCATTGAGGGTATATGTCAATGCCCCCTCTGGTTGTTAATGGGCTTGCACCTTGATGCATTGGGTCACTTATTTATGCACGGTGCAAGCTATTGCTGACAATGTCACTCTCAATGTTTATATACAGGATTCATGATATGTAACCACAAATGCGGCCATATAGAAAGAACTGGGTGACATTTATATTCCTTCAGTTCTGATTTTAACTTTTATTTACGGGATACTGAGGTTTTATAGGTAGTTTCTTGCACATCTCATTTTTACATGACATAGCCATAACCTGTCCCTTGCTAGGGCACACAGTATACGAGAAACCCCGCTTCTAGATTTGGAACTACTATTATGGACGTCCTGACGTCATCGGGTAGTTCGATATTCCTGCCAGGGAATAGAGTGTGCGATAAAGTAAGCTCCCCTCTCTTGCATTCAGAACTACAGTTACGGACGTTATGACGTCATCGTGTAGTTTGATACTTCCGGGTTGTGATTCTTTCCTGGTTTTTCAAATTTGAGAACATCAAGAAGCCGAATGCCGGGAACAACTCAGTATTAAGGTACAGAAAGCATAAATAAATTTCTTTATACACTTATGGATAATGCATTATATCCGGCATTACAAATACACTCGCGAGGTGAATGCGAGCTCGTGGAAAAATAGTCCCACGTTTGGTCTGTGGATAAATACGCCTCTGCCATCTGCATCGGTGCCTCCCCCAAAGACTTGGGTACAGCTTTGAGGTACCGACGGATAGGTAAGAGGATATTCCTTTCCTTTTTTGAACTATTTTTGACCCGGACTATTGCCTGCCATTGTCTCAGATGAATGAGTACTTCGCCAGACTGCAGTATTTGGTGTGCTGCTAGAATAATAGAAATGTGGGCTTTGTTTTAAATCCAATGCATGGACGGAATGACCTTTGGACATAATACAAGTACTGCTTTGAGTACATGTGACTGTGAGCACTGTTTCAGTTATTAGGCTTGGGTGTATAACTGCTGGTATTAATTGAAGCACATATTGTTCACCCTAAGAGAACGCCCTGAATTTTTTGGATATATTACCATTTTACCTTTATGGGTTTATGTGATCTAGAGTAAAAGATTAGAAGAGGTTTGCACTGGCAAAGACCCTGATAATGATAACATCAATATGGATGCATCGAATAGAGCATAGAGAGCAAGCTATTCCCCACACTCCTAGGTGCCTGTATGAGACGGGTGTTCATATTTGATATCACGGACACCTTTAGGGGCACTTTGGGTATTTTGATTGTAGATACTGCCATTGATTAAGTTACTTGTTGTTAGTTTTGTGCAACATAGGACTGGGAAGTGGTTCCATCATGGACTAGATGAATGGATGAAGAAGTAATAAGTGACCAATGGATTTAAAGGAACAATGGAGCCTGCAGATCTGTAGCTCCATAATTTCCCTTTGTGTCTGCCTTCTTTGTTTCCATAGAGTGGGGCCTCGAATACCTGAGCACGGTCCAGGCGAGGTGAGGTCCAGTCCCCTGTCTAATTGGGTGAGAAAAAAACATTTCATTTTCTTGTTCAAACAATAGTGTAATGATATGACTAGTGTACTGGGATTTTGTGAACACCACATCACATTAACGTTGTGTTATTTTACCTCCTTTTGTAGATGTTCATCTGCATCCACTGATATGGAGGATTAGCATTTGACAGGTTGTATTTATTCCAACCTACTATTATTATTTTTGACATATTTATTCAGTATTGTTTTATTACACTTTTTGAAGTTTTGAAGCAGAAGCAATACTTTGAGAGCAGAGGCCCTGACGAAAGCCAAGGGACAACCAGCCCGATAGGCAGAAACATGTTGGCCTCTTTTTCCGACAGATATTTGGTCTTACTGTCGTTTGCACTGTTCTGTTTTTAATTAGGGGGTGTGCCCATATTTCAATTAAAATAGTGGTTTTTCTGGACACACTACTCTATTTTAATTCACCACTAATTTTGTTTTGCACTGCTTGTTTATCACCATTCTAGCCATCAATGATCAGCTGCTCTGGGTGAGTCCACGAGTGCCTGTGGACGGGATCTAGCCCAATAATGAGCTTATAGGTAATTGGTCCCGATGATCAAGGGACTTACCATTTCAATGGCTGGATGAACCAGATGATATTGGTAATCCACACACTGGTGGCTTGGATCTTGTCGACCTGTACTGTGTTTGTTTTGTTCCCATGCACTTGTTCTTTCTATTTGTTTAGGCTTTCCAGGGTGACTTGGGCACCAACTCATTGAGTAGAATTAAGGATAGCTAGCCAGAGTGTTGGCCTATAGACCCCCTGAGTTTTGTGTGTTGATCGTATCTGTATCAGGTCCCAGACGTTTGTATGGCAGGAAAGGCGCTGTCGAAAGTGGGCATGGGGAGACTTTGTCCATTTCCACTGCAACATGCGGCTGGAATGGTATAGGGTGTGTCCAGTAACATTAGAATTGTGCCTGGGCGCAGAGTGGGTATAATTGCAAATCTGGCACTCCCATTCTGCCTTGTGCCTGCGTCAGCAGCTCATATTTGACACAGGCTATTTTCCAGCCCAAATTAGTGTTATGAAATTGGACCATAGTTGTCTAAAGAACATTTGTGTGATTGGTATGGGAATGTTGACAAACAAGTAAAGAAACCTGGGAAGAATCACTATTTTTGCTATGGCAATTCAGCCTGCCAAAGACCGCGGATGTTTTGTCCAATTGGGAACTCTGTTTTCAAGCCGGCTTATTGCGCTGCCAAAGGTAGCTCTCCAAACCTCCTCTGTATCATTGCACACGTGAATCCTTAGGTATTTAACTTGGCCGTTTATCCATTGAAGCGGATATTCCATGGAGAGTGGAGTTGTGGCCGCTGTTAAGGGAAGCAGCATAGACTTGGCCCAATTTATTTGGATGCCCGAAATGCCGCCAAATTGCACGATTTCGCGGATAAACGGTGAGACATTTTGCTCCTAGTGGTTAACATAAAGGGTGATGTCGTCCATGTAGAGGGACACAACAAGCCAGCGAGTGGAGAAACCCAGACCCTAATTTGCGTGGTGCTAACGTTTTTACGGTGCCAGGGGCTCCATGGCGATGGCAAAAAGAATAGAAGAGAGCGGATACCCCTGTCTCGTGCCCCTGCCTATCGGGAAGGGATCTGAGATCTGACCATTGAGGCATATGCGCGCCATGGGCAGGGTTTAGAGGAGCTGGACCTGTGTGAGAAAGACGTAGCAGAGCCCCATTCTCTCAAGTAGTGGGAACAATTATTTCCATTTGAGAGTATCAAACGCTTTTGTGGCTTCGAGTGGTGCTGCCACACCAGGGATCTGGGGATTTAAATAGTGCATTACTGGAAACATAGTTAGAAGATTATGCGCTGTGGACCGGCCAGGTATAATTCTGATTGGTCTGGTCTGACCATCACCGGTAGCAACAATTGCACCCTATTCGCTAAGAGTTTAGCGAAGATTTTATTATCAATATTGATAAGGGAGAGCGGCCGGTAAAAATCACAGTGGTGGGCTGGTTTATCTGGCTTTAGGAGTGTAAAAATCACTGCCTCCTGCATGGTTTGGGGTAGCAGGCCCGTCTTTAGAGTGGCAAGGTATGTGTCTAAGAGTTTGGGAGCTAGGATATCTAAGTACTCCTTATAAAAAGCGGCTGTGAGTCTATCTAGTCCCGGAGCTTTACCCGGGGAGAGTCCCGCGATTGCTTGTTGGAGTTCTTCAATTGTGATGGGAGAGTCTAGGAACTCTCTGTGGGCATTCGGCAGCCACACTAGCTAAATGTCATGGAAGTATGCCTGCAGCTCTGGGGGGTGCTTTCCTTCGTGCTGTGGAGTAGAGTTGCGCATCTTCTGTGTGGAGGAGTGGCTATGGCCCTCCTGGTCAAGCAACTCCGCGATGTAGAATGTGGCACGCAGCTTTTGGAGTAATCAAGCTAGGATTTTTCGGGGGCGATTTCCCTTCGCGTACCCTAGGATTCCTTGCCTTGGAACAGGGTCTCCCTCTCCTCCTCCTCCTGGTACTCTGACATCTCCTGGCAGATGCGTGCCAAGACGTCAGCATTGCCAGAGTTATAAAAATGGGCCTCCAGGGCCGATTTGTCTTCTTTGAGCATTGCAATCGTGTAGCGAATACACTTAAGCACCCTGTGTTGCTTGGCCAAACATTACCCACGAATCACCGCTTTAAAGGCGTCCCATAGTGTGGCAGGGGAGCTAACTGACCCAGTGTTGTGGCCAAAGTATGTTTGGATTGCCTCGCATATTTCTTCCCTGAAAATGGCATCTCTCAGCACTCCAGAAGGTAAACGCTATGTAAAAGTGTGTGGAAGTGCATCAGGGGGGGACTGTCAGCAGCACCGGGGCATGGTCTGAAAGTGTATGTGGTAGGTGAGTGGTTAGAGGACGCCAGGGGAGGAGATCTCTTTTGGCCAGCCAATAGTCTACAAGACCACACTCCATGCTGCAGGGGGGAGAAACAGGTACCTGCTAGGGTGTTTGCGTGTGTGTCTCGCCAAATGTCCATGGGGTGGTTATCTTCAATGATTGTGGTCCAGACCCGGGCGGCCTGTGGATGCGGGCATCTGGAACTGCCCTCCCTATCCAAGGAGTCTATTAATAGGACATTGAAGTCCCCACACCAGAGTGTCGTCTGTGCATCCAGGCCTGAGATCATGTGCTGGATCTTGGTGAAAAATTCCTGTCGTCCCCATTGGGGCCGTGCACTGTGACCAGGTTGATTGCATGGTTGTAGAGTGTGCCTGTCAAGATGAGGTATAGTCCATCACTAGCATAGATGCATTGTTTTGTGGTCCAAGCCAGGCCCCGTCTAATGAGAATGCACACGCCCCTGTCGTAATTGGAATTGGAATACGAGAGTAGTGGAGGGAGAGCTGGACCCATCAGGTGGGTTTCCTAGAGTAGACAAATATCTATCTGGTGCCGAAATAGATAAGTATGAACCAGACATACATTTCTATTGTCATTGGAGCATTACGGTGGCTAAACTACCCATCCGTACCCCACAATAGCATAGTGCATTGTGTCAGCAGGGCGCTGCCCCGTGCAGGTAATGTCGTAGTTTGCGCCTCCACGAGCATGCAGATCAGTAGAAAGGGTGTGAGTGTGTGTCATGTAGCACAAATTTTTTAAACAATTTAAACAACTTCCCAACATTTGAGCATTACAACCCCCCACCCACTCCCACCGTCACCTCCCACACACCAATCCCCCAATTAGGTTGAGAAAAAACCTCCCTCTCCCATTTTGAGAACATCTGGGATTTATCCCTGGGGGTAACGGAATCGCCGCGTGAACTAGCCTGCCAGTAAAGGCTGGGTGGCCTAGCAGAATGTTGTGAGAATCAGAAGCCACATGTTTAGACATGTCATGTGAGAGGGCCCTGTAACCCCCTGACAGATTTGCTAACAGAGCACAAACCCACCCATGTGGAGTGTGATATGTAGAAAATAAAAACATTAACAGCGTAACATGTATGCAAAAGTTACCAGCCCTCTATCAGCGGGATCATACTTCTTATAACGTACGGTAGACACACGGAGCATTGATTCCCCTCTTGCTTCACTCGTAACTAGGCGGGGTAAAACATTGCATACTTCCGATTGGCCTGCTGTAAGAGATTTTTCACTGGCTGGAATTCCCTTCTTGCTAGCTGCACTGCCATCGTAAAGTCTGGAAAGAAGGATAGATGATCACCGTTGTATTGAATCTGCCCTTTCTCTCTTGCTGCACGGAGGATTGCGTTGTAGTCCTTGTATTTTAACAGCTGTGCAACAATCGGACCTGGTGTTGCCCCCAGAGGCGGTCACAGGCCCAGGGTTCTATGGGCCCTCTCAACTAAGAAGACTGGTGACAGTTCAGGTCCAAAAAGGTCACGTAGCATTGTCTCTATGAAGTCTTCCATCCGCTAGTTGGCTGTGGTTTCCGGCAAGCCCGTGATCCGGAGATTGTTTCTCCTCCAGCGAGCCTTGATGTCTTCATTCTTCTGCTTGATCAGATCGAGGACCTTGTCCATTCGCAGGAGGTGTACGGATGGGGTGGTCTGACTGTCTTCCTCCCCGCTCATGCACGTTTCTAGTTGCTCAAGTTGGGAGTCGTGACCATCGACTATGTGCTTCACTTTGTCTAAGCGCGCAGTGAGGAGGTCTAGTTTGGCATCAATATTTGTGAGACTTGACTTCCAGCAGGAGTTTTTTATTGTCCAGATCCTGGTCGTCAAATTCTTCCAGGGGGCTTGTTGCAGCGCCTTTGTCCACCTCTGAATCCATTTGTCTGGCGCTGCGTTTTTTCTCGAAGGGCAGCTTCGATTGATTTCCCTCCATCTTGCCCATAGTCGTCTCAAGGCGGCAGGTATGCGGAAAGGATAGTCGCCTGGTCTGCGCCAGCACTTCACGCCGGTTCATGCAGCAAGGTGTCTATGCGATGCCTGTGGCTTCTGAGTGGCTTCTGTACCCTCGGCGCTCAGTGGCTTATGATTCGCCAGTCGTCCATCCCCTGCATGTGAAAGCGCAGGGGGGGTGAGATCCAATGTCTTTTATTTTGAAGATGCTGACTGGAGGATTTTTGTAGCGTATTGTTACGCCTATTAAAGCTTCAATAGCTCATCGTGCTGTATACAATGTGACTGTTATGTATTGATATCAACATAAGAATAAATAATGGACTGTGTCTGAAATGAGAACGTTTTGAGTCTGATTCACAACGTTTCTGCTGCAAGTAGATGTCACTCACTCTTGGAGCACTCTTCGTATTCTGGAGCAAACAAGGAGTACTCCAAGAATAAGTTACTCCTACTCACAGAATTTTCTTTGTCAATTGGGCTTCAACGTTGATTTAAAAAGTACAGTACAACAAATTCTTGAACAAATGCTTTCAAACTGCATGAACTCCAGCAATATTCAACAAAAATAGTTTTCAGCACATTCTTCGGCAAAGTGGGAAAGTGAAGTTTGTTGTTTCCCAAAAGTTGCTCCCAATAGCCCCTGAATCTATCGAAAGTACACCAAGCATTTCATGCTAACAAGCGATTTGCATCCAGGAAGCCTCCTCTGAGTCTAAGGCAGAAGTCTTCAAATATTTTGCACTGAGCTCCTCCTTAAACAAAATGGTTTGAAGTCGGGAACTCCTCGAAAATCTTTATGACAGTAATTTGGATAGGGTCAGGGCCGATTATGAGATTATGAGATCATTTCAGGGTTACATTTATGAAGCTAAGAATCTACACTAAATGCAAGATTTATAAAAGAGATAATGCATCAAACAAAACAGACTAGACTAAAACACTAAGGGGTCGAATACGATGGCGGACAGACCTGCGTCCGTCCGCCACCCCGAGGTGGAGGGACCGTCCGCAGGGGCAGCGGTGGTCCCTCCGTTGGAATTAGGATGTGACAGCCAGCCTGGCGGTCACATCCCATATAGTTAACATTGCGGTGGGTGCTGCTTTAATCAGCACCCGCCGCAAAGTAAAAAATGTATGGTGTGCATTTGCATGCACAAAGCGGCAGGCACCGCGCGGTGCCTGCCGCATTGTGCATGCAAATGCAGGGGGGTACCATAGGTACCCCCATGTGCACCCTCCACCACCCCCTTCACCCTGGGGGCCCGCAACGGGCCCCCAATGCAAGGACCGTATGCCTTTTCGTGGCGGCAAAGGCATATCCCCCAGCACATCCTAATATGGCTGGCGGTGTCTGATAGACACCGCCACCATATTAGAGCTTTTCCGCCATGGTCCCCCCCGCCATCGTAATATGGCGGGGGGAACAAAGGTGGCGGACGGGCAGGGATGGGGGACGGATCCCCACCGCCTGCATGGCGGTGGCGATCCGTCCGCCATCCTAATTGACCCCTTAGTCTGGGTGGTGAACTCTACTCCGCTTTGCGTTCGTCAACATCAAGTTGGCGAGCACGGGTGATGAAAATCCACCTCCTGGTGAGATTTTTCCTCATTCAAACTCATCAATGTCAAGTTGGCGAGCACAAGCGAGGTAAATCAACCTCCATGCAAGATTTCTTAACGCGGATGGTCCGATTTCTCAATGCGTGTGTCAGCGTATGCTCGCAATGAGAAACCGTCCGTCCGCATTGAGAAAGCTGCTGCTTGAGTAAAAATTCTAGTCGAGCAGCAGCAAGAAAGAAGCGCCCACATGCGCTGTGCATGGTGGTGTTCGCAATAATTTCACAGCGTGGACAAACACCCGGCGCTGAAAATGACCATGAATGACATTTTTTCTATCTCACTCTGCCGCTTGCGGAGCTGCGCATAGCAGCCATAGTTTTTTTTGCACTTTGCGGTATTCCGTGAACTCCGCCCAGGCTTGCAAAACACAAATCCCCATTATTGGGGTGATGTGAGCCCCCTGCACACCTGGGCCCTAATGCAACTGCAACTGCTGCACTAGTGATAGCTGTAACCTTGAGAAGCAGGCTATCTCCTCTTCTTTTACCCTTTCTCTATCATGCCTGACCATTACTTAAGAATTTTAACAGACTGTCTGCCCTTTGTGAAATAATGAGATCCTGCATGTTGTGTCACCTCCTTTTTGTGGTAGGGGTGCCAGCAAGGAAAATGAGCTTCCATAACCAATAACCAATATTTTCATAGTGTGATGCAGTGGGCCCTCCAGAAGAGAGATGGGGCTCCTGTGCTGTGACTCAGAGAAGAGGGATAGCGTCCTAAAGAAGAAACATGCCTTCTCACCCGGGTGCCCGCTACCTGAAAGAATTGTAAATGTACCCAAAAGGTTGATCATCAAATATTTAGGCTTTTTTGAAGTTAGTATATGCTTTAATTTATTATTCACGGTGACAGATATTAATTATTTTTGAGTGGTAATATAAGGGTGTTATCTGAAGATCTGGACTGCATCCTTTTATTGACACGTAAAAGGATGTTTTCACTAGATACAGTCTGATTACTTATCACTAAAATGTATATTTTTAAAGCACTTTAAATACTACATCATTTTTCGTCAGCTTATTTTATATTGTTTAATACAATTTTTAAATAAAACATATTTAAAGTGCTTCTTTCACATGCTTGTACATCCTAGCACTACAAATAAACAAACCACTATTTCTCACTGCACTAGTCAGGATTTAATTATCTGACTCCCTGATCTCCCACAGACACCTGCAGGAATCACATTAGCAGGCTAAGATTTCATATTCTAAAATAGTACATCCCACAGATTAGATTACCATGCAATATTAAAAAATGTGTCTGCTATTTTATATGCAGTTACCCGACAGTGAAAACATACAACAAAGGGCAGAATATTTTCTTCTTATAAGCTATGCCTTCTCCTAACTCCTGTTATCACACAGATCACAATTATGAAGTTAGGGCCTCATTTTCAAGCCCATGGCACTGCCAGTGTGTCACTTTTTTTGACACACCGACAGTGCAATGGTCTTGCCCATATTTACAAGACCAAGTAAATTCATCCTATGTGACTTTTGATAGCCATATAAATATAGGCCCCTTTCACACATTATTCCATGGGTGTTGCTGTGGACGTTCCCACGCAAAATCTATCGAACATGACACATTCTCAGATATACAACTTTTAGTAAAGCTGGGAATGGGTCAGAATCTTACAAATCCCCATGAGGGGCATAGGAGTGGCTCAACAAGGATAAATACTTGTATTTCTCTTCATTTGTTCCTCTTTCTATGCATACTGCGTACTGCAGCACACACAGAAAGAGGAAAATGCTGTCATTTATTTTTGTGCAGGAAGGTGACCCTTCCTGCGCAAAACCAATCAGCCCCGCAATGCAGACACCCTTGCAACATGACACACGGGTGTCTGCTTTGGCTCACTGCTGCTCTTTGTGCAGTGGTGCAGGAGAGGAATGTGCTGTAGCTTGTAGATACCGCGCATTCCTGTCTTTTATTTTGATGCATGACAGCACAACAGGAAGGCTTGCTGCACTACCATGAATCAAAATATAGTAAATTAGGCCCTTAGCATTTTTATCGCACCTGGAGATACAACGTGAGATAAAAACTGCAACCAAGTTAAATATGGACATGTCTCACCATTCTGAATTTAATAGGAGGGACATTGCGTGTAATTACTGGGACAGGAGTATTTTGGTGCAGTAGACATTAAAATCAACACATTATGCCACATTTCATGGATTAACTCTTCGTAGCTAATAATGATCACGATCCGATATATTTCAAACACCTCAGTGTTGGATCAAAAACCTGCTACTCGTAGTGAAAGATTTAAACTAGGGGGGTGAGAATATAGGAAACATTGCTACTGCCCACGTTATGAACTAGCTTTTAAAACTTCAGCAGATTCATGGACTTCATAAAAAGTATCCTCCTACAAAGTTTTGGCATTACAGTTCTTTTCCCAAAAATCTCTTATGAGCGGGAGACTTTACCAGCTTGTGAAATTGTTTAATGTCCAAAAACGTTGTGATCACCGTTACACAACTCCACTGTACTGAAGATGTTTTGGCAGTGGCGGCTCCTCTACGTGGGCATTGGAGCATCGCCCCACTGCTTTCTCACACTGTGAGAAGCAGAAACGTAAAATGGTATAAATACCATTTTACGTTTCTGCTATTCGCACTGCGAGAAAGCAGAAGAAGGGTATGCCTGGTTGGAGGCTAGGGGAGGAATGGCTTGCCCAATTTTTCACCTGCCAGAACTGCAGCTTCACAAGCATCCGCCCCACCAAGCTGCCGACCAGGAAAGAACCCAACCACCTCAGATGCATCCTTCTCAACACCCGCTCTGCCCACAAACACGCCGTGGCACTCTGGGACCTACTTGATTCAACCACCCCAGACGTTGACTTCCTCGCCATCGTCCACAGGAACACTCTCAGAGTCTTGACCAACACCGACAACACCCTCAGCCCTGCCGAACACCTGCACTTCCAGATCCACACAAACCCCAACACCACCCTCAGAGGAACACTCATCTACAGACCCCCCGGACCCTGACCACAGTTCAGCGACTCCATCGTCGACTTCGTCAGCAAACATGCCCTCTCCTCCACGGACTACATCCTCCTCGGGGACCTGAACTTCCACCTCAAGAACAACAACAACACCAACTCCACCACCCTGAGCCAACCTAGCCAACCTTGGACTCAGACAACTCGTCACAACACCCACCCACTCCGCCCCCATGTGTCCACACCACCGTACTCCACTGGACCGACCATCGCTGCATCCACTTCACCTTCAAGAAACCCACCACACACCACCGCACCCAACAGATGCCTCGCGCTGCTGGAGCAAAGTCACCGAAGACCAGCTAACCACCACCCTCGCCCAGAGCCCACCCGCTGACCCCACCGACCCCGACACTGCTGCCCGCAACCTCAGACAGTGGATCACCGACTGCGCCAACACCCTTGCCCCGATCAAGAAACCCTCCAACAGTTCTACAAACAAGAAAGCCACCTGGTTCACTGAAGACCTCCAGGCCTCCAAACAAACCTGCCGAATGCTGGAGAATGGCTCCGTGAACAAACACCGGACAGCCACGAAACGCACAAGAACGCCACCCGCAGACACCATCAACTCATCAGATCTGCCAAAAGGGCCTCCTTCAAAAACCACCTAGACAACAACGTGCACAACAGCAAAGAGCTCTTCAACATCGTGAAGGAACTCTCCAACCCCAGCTCCAACACCAACGACGTCCCGCCCTCGCAAGACCTGTGCGACTCGCTGGCCACCTTCTTCCACCGCAAGATCGCAGACATCCACAACAGCTTCAACGCCATGACCGCCCCAACAACCACTGAGACATCTGCCCCCATGACCACCATCCGCACCAATCGCCTGCTCTCCTGGACCAACATCAACGACGACAACACCATCAAGATCATGAACACCATCCACTCCGGATCTCCGTCAGACCCATTCCCATACCACATCTCCAACAAAGCCAGCACATACATCTCATCTCATCTCCGGAAAGTCATCAACACCTCCTTCAAGACAGCAACCTTCACGGAGAGTTGGAAGCACACCGAGATCAACGCCTTACTCAAGAAACCCAAGGCGGACCCCAAGGACCTCAAGAACTTCCAGCCCATCTCCCTGCTCCCATTCCCGGCAACGGTCATCGAGAAGACCGTCAACGAACAACTGACCCGCTACCTTGAGGAGAACAACATCCTGGACCTTTTCCAGTCTTATTTCCTCAGCAACCACAGCACAGAGACCGCCCTCATCGCCGCCACCCATGCCGCCTTCGACACGGTCTGCCACCACATACTACGAAAACGCCTCCATTACGCCGGGATCCAAGAGAAGGCCCTGGACTGGACCACCTCCTTCTCTCCGGCAGCACAGAAAGCGTCTGCCTTCCCCCTTACGCTCCGAAGCCACCAAGATAATCTGCGGCATACCCCAGGGCTCATCCCTCAGCCCAACTCTGTTTAACATCTACATGGCACCGCTCGCCCACGTCGCCCGTCGGCACGACCTCAACCTCATCTCCTACGCCGATGACACCCAGCTGATCCTCTCCCTCACCAAGGACCCCCACATCGCCAAAACCAATCTTCACGAAGGAATGAAGGTCGTCGCTGAATGGATGAGGAACAGCTGACTGAAGCTGAACTCGGACAAGACGCAGGTCCTCATCCTCGGATCCACCCCTTCGGCCTGGGACGACTCCTGGTGACCGACCACACTGGGAACCGCTCCAACACCCACCAACCACGCATGCAACCTAGAGATCATCCTCGACTTCACCCTCTCCTTGACTAAACAGGCCAACGCCGTATCCTCCTCCTGCTTCAACACTCTCCGCATGCTCCGCAGGATCTACAAGTGGATCCCCACTGAAACGAGAAGAACGGTCACCCAGGCCCTCGTCAGCAGCAGGTTGGACTACGGAAACGCCCTCTACGCAGGAGCCTTGGCCAAACTCCTGAGACGGCTCAAACGCATCCAGAACGCCTCTGCATGCCTGATCCTCGACATCCCTCACCGCAGCCACATCACACCCAACCTGAGAGACCTGCACTGGCTCCTGGTCAACAAGAGGATAACCTTCAAGCTCCTCACCCACGCACACAAGGCACTCCACAACACCGGACCAACGTACCTCAACAGACGACTCAGCTTCTTCACCCTCACCCGCCAGCTCCGCTCTGCCGACCTCGTCACAGTCCCCCGCTTCCAAAGAGCGACCTCTGGCGGCAGATCGTTCTCCCACCTCGGCGCCAAGACCTGGAACACCCTCCCCATCCTCCTACGGCACACCCAAGACCTGCTGACCTTCAGAAAACTCCTCAAGACCTGACTTTTCGAGCAGTAGCAGCATTGCCCACCCCAGCGCCTTGAGACCCTCACGAGTGAGCAGTGCGCGTTACAAATTATATGATTGATTGATTGAATGTTATGGGCCCTGACTGCAAACCAGTCATAGTGCTCTCCGTTTTCTTCATATAGGCTGCTGCGCAGCCTGCATGAAAAAAACATCCTACCATAAGATACCTGTAAGGACGGCGTCCTAGCCAATCACAACGCTGTTATTGCAGCACTGTGATTGGTTTAGGAGAAGAGATGGAGGCTGTCTGCTTCTGTTTCCTGTTTGCAGAGAGCAGGAGGCGTGACGCAGGAGTCTGGCACCGGAGGTGATGGTACGTTTAAAAAAATAAATTAAACTACCCCCCCCCACCCCCTCCCCACATGAACCCCTCCCACCCATGCAACCCCCTCCCGTCATGCTGGCCGCGACTAGGAGAAAGGTATGGAACCCGAGAAAGTCAAGTACAACCCCATGTGTAGAGTGTGAGAGATTCAGCCTGAGGTAGACTGTGAGACCCTCTGGAAGATTCCCACAGGTTCCGCGGGGTCAGGTTCAAAGCATGAGAGAAAGGTACGGACTGAGAGTATCTGTACTGAGGTCACAGGCACACACCACAGAATGGCAGGAGCACGGGTGCAAAGTCAGGGCAGAGGCACATAGCCCATGTGTTGTGCCTCAGAGCACCGCCAGGTACACAGCACGGTTTCGGAGACGAGGTAAGGAGCATCCCAGTACACAGTGTGTGTGTTTGGGGGCGGAGGGGGTAGGTAGGGAAGATAGGGTGCTTGAAGGGTGAAGACGGGGGAGATGCGGGTGGGGCTAGAGACAGAACGCAGGTGCAGTGCCTGGTACACAGCGTAGGTGCAAAGTGTAGGTTCGGAAACCAGGTACAGCACCCCGGCACAGCTGGGGGCCGGAGGGGCAAGGAACAACACAAAGACACATTGTCACAAGTCTGGTAAGGAGCCCAAGCGGATCACTTGGTTACACAGGCATGGGGGATGGGAGATAGACAATGTAGGGGGAAATAGAGAGAACACAGACGCAGTGCCTGATTCCTAATGCATCCACTCAGGCCCCCACGGACCCCTACTCCCCTCACATCTAGAATAGAGCCGCGGCCACCATCGCACCCGAACTACAACGCATCATCAACACCACTTTCAAAACAGGCACCCTCCTAGATGACTGGAAGAGAGGAGAAGTCAGACCTCTGCTCAAGAAGCCCACATCAGACCCCACCGACCTCAAGAACAATCGGCCCATCTCAGTCCTCCCCTTTGCAGCAACAGTTGCAGAGAAAACAGTCAACAGGAAACTGACACTATTCATTAAAGAGAACGCCGTCCTTGAGCCGTCCCAATCGTGATTCCAAAGCAACCACAGCACAGAGACCGCCCTACTCGCCGCCACAGACACTATCCGCACCCTCCTGGACCAAGGCCACTCCACAGCCCTCATCATACTCGACCTATCAACGGCCTTCGACACAGTCTCCCACCGCACACTAGTCACCAGACTACAGGACGCAGGCATACAAGAAACAGCACTGGACTGGATCTGATCATTCCTCACCGGAATAAGCCAAAGGATCAGACTCCCAACTTTCCTCTCTGACCCCACGAAAATCTCTTGCGGAGCCCTACAGGGTTCATCCCTGAGCCCCATCATCTTCAACATCTACATGGTCCCCCTCGCAGCCATCGTCCGACAGTACGGCCTCAACATTGTATTCTACACCGAAGACACCCAGCTCATCCTCTCCCTCTCCAAAGACCCCACCACTGTCAATCTCAACTTCCTGATAGAATGCAAGATGTTGCAGTCTGGATGACCAACAGCTGCCTGAAGCTCAACACCGAGAAGACAGAATGGGTGGGGCAGCACTTGGTGGCTGACCGCCCTCGGAAGCCCACCTACCTCCTCAGAACACACCAAGATCCTCGGCATCGTACTCGACTCATCATTCACCATGAACCAACAGTTCAATGCTGTCACCTCCAGCTGCTTCAACACCCACTGCATCCTCTGCAAGAACTTTAAGTGGATCCCCCCTGAGTCAAGGAAGACAGTCACCCACGTACTCATCACCAGCAGATTGGAACATGAAAACGCACTCTACGCCGGCATCAACAAGTCCCTACTCCGCAAACTCCAGACAATACAGAACACCGTCGCCAGACTCGTCCTCGGCATCCCCTGACACGAACACATCAGTCAACACCTACGAAGTCTCCACTGGCTCCCCGTGGAGAAAAGAGTCACTATCAAAATCCTCCCTCATGCCTACAAATGCCTACACAACAACGGACCCAAATACCTCAACGACAGAATCAACTTCCTCGTACCCAAAAGGAATCTCTGATCTTCCGACCTTGCACTGGCCGAAACCCCACGCATCCACAGAGACAGAGCAGGCGGAAGACCTTTCTCTCACGTTGCAGCCAAGACCTGGAACGAGCTACCAGCAGATATTAGACGCGCCCCCTCTCTGAACACCTTCAGGAAGACCCTCAAGACCTGGCTCTTCGGCTAAACAGATCTGGGAATCCCCCCCCTCAGCACCTTGAGACCCTTACGGGTGAGTAGCACGCTTACAATTCCCTGATTGATTGATTGATAATGTAGGTGCTGAGTCTAGCCATAGCTATCTGTTACTGTACCGCTAGGGACAAAACACAGGTATGCAGTACCTAGAAGAGATACAAAGTCAAGGTACGGAAGCCAGTGGCACTCCGGCACAGAGCTGGAGTGGGCGGATCAAGGGACAAAAACATATACAGTGCAGGTACAGAGATTAGGTAATGAGCTTAATTTCGCAACTCAGGGACAGAGCTGAGGCGGGGTGGGTGTGGCAGAGAAAACACTGGGACAGTGTCTGGGGCAGCGTACAGTTACATGGGTCTCGGTACGGAGCCCAAGTATGTCACTCGGTCGGGGGCAGAGTGACACCGGTACATGTCTAGGTACGAAGTCCAAGTGCCTCACTTGAGTATGGAGATGTGGTGGGACAGGGGCAGGTCTAGGTATGGAGCCCTAGCATGTAACTCAGTCAGTACAGGGATCTGGTGGGATGGGGACATGTGCTTGTCTAGGTACGGAGCCCAAGTACGTCACCCAAGTACAGAGATGAGGTGGATCAGTGACAGAGAGACATGCCAGGCCATGCCTTCCAGGGAAGGAATGGCTTGGCAGTTCGGGCTGGACTGTTCCCATGAGGCACAGGGTCAGACTGATTTGCATTTGGCCATGTCTGAACTGGGGTGGCAGAGTGGGCTAAACAACAGTGATGGATTAAACCCAGATCAGTTGACTGGGGGTGAGTGCTTGTATTGTCAACGCTCCGTCCATCATTTCCTTTGGTTTTTCTTTGTTCGCCATAAGTTGGCAGGGTATGCTCAGACGTGAGTCCCTTGCTCACTTTGCCACTGGATTCAAGCAAGCCGGGCTGAAGAAGGCTGAAATGCCAGAAACTGGTGCTCGGTAGCTTGTTTCCGGTCCAGGGAAGGCATGGCTTCGCAGTTCGGGCTGGACTCTTCTCATGAGGCACAGGGTCAGACTGATTTGCATATGGCCATGTCTGAACTGGGGTGGCAGAGTGGGCTAAAGAACGGTGATGGATTAAACCTAGATCAGTTGACTGGGGGTGAGTGCCTGTATTGTCAGCGCTCCGTCCATCATTTCCTTTGGTTTTTCATACTTCAACAGTTAACAGCTATGAAATATGTACAAAACGAACAAAATTGTGACAGCCACAATTGGGTCTCTGATATTTGTTGTTCAATGTGCAGATAGGTTGTTGAATTTGTGCTGTTGAAATAAAGAAATCATCTTGATTTTCACACATTTTCACCTACAAGTGTTGAAAAACATTTGATGCAGGTCACATGCAAGACATGTTTCAGCATATGTGGTGATATGCAGAAAGATTCATGCTCACCTGCTTTGATAAAAAGGTTCGTACATGTTGCCTAATGCCGTAATCACAAAAAACTGTGATCTTCCAGAGATGGATATTTTGCATAGAGAGATTAATAAGAAAGGTTTATGTTTAATTAAGTGTTCAAGTGTCAGCTGACGTTGTTTTAAAGATCTGCGTTTAACATTCCACTAACTCTTGCAATAGGCATTGTGACATCAGATCTTACCTATGGTAAATTATCATATAACAGTAGTAATAACATTGGCATATTGGAGGTGAGTAGTAATGTCATAGCTAGGCTTCAGTAATGAAAAAATTTACCCGTTTATGCAGGTATTTACAGGGCGTTCACGTTTTGTATTGCAGCAATACATTTTCCTCATAATATTTTTACTTTAAATGCATACATTGTTTTGTGCACTTGCGTCCTTAACATAACAACAGGGAAGGTAGCTATTAAAATGTGCTGAAGACGTTTCCCATCAAATTGTGACAGAAAATACCCACATTACATAGTACTTTAGATATTCCCAATAATATATCAACGGAGAATTTCCCCATTATTTTGTGCTATAGACACGTCCCATGATATGTGTGCCATGGGACTTAATCAAAACCTAGATATGTGGCACGGCAGCGTTGCACGTAGTCATTTGGAAAGGAAACAGCTATAGACCAAATCAGGGAGCAGGCAGACAAACATTTAGAAATGTGTACAGAGGGAGGAGACAAGGGTGTCTAGAGCAGCAGGTCCATTGCTTAAAAACAGAAAATTAATTTAAGAAAATCGTTTCATCATATTGATGTACAACACTGCACAGTCAATGAATGTATTTATTGTATAGTTAAACCATTACAAGTGTATCAGTGTGTTCAAAAGTTAATATGGGCAAATGATAAAATCAGCATATGCAAGGATTGTCCTCTATAGCTCATAAAAATTAGCAATTTCTTAAATGATAAATAATTCAATCGTATTGCTTTATTAACCTTCCTGCTTCCTCAAATTTTCTTGAAAATGCACCATTTGTCCATTCTTTTTTCAAAATGTTCTCGGGGAGAGAACCCCCCCAAACCACTCATAGGTTGTTCAGGCTTGCTCGCTACGCCACTCACCGGAGTGCATTATGACAATACTTTTACACCCCACCACTTTCAAATGTCACCAGCCACCACTGTGTTTTGGTACCATTCGAGCTTGAGTATGGTTTGCACAATTGATGCTGTCAATAAATCTGAGGATGGTGATAACAGTGGAAAGTACTTGTCAAGCATTTGTAGAGTAACAAATAGACTAGTTAAACATGTCTCTGGTCCAAGCATCAAGAGCAAGAGAAGCAACTACCATTTAAAAGTGAGGGGAACAGTTTTGAGGCAAGACAAATGAGGTGCTTTAGCATGTTTGGAGTTTCACAGTTCCCTATAGATATGCTATTACAGCTTCCAGACTTCTGCTCATTCTAAGCCCCAATGAAGTCTTGCTGTACACCAGACCATTCAGTTCTATCTTTGTTTTTTTTCCATTCTCGAACTTTTAGTCGAGTTTGATAATGGGATAAAACAAGATTTCAAGTCCTGGAATGTAAAGCAAAAGATTGACCCAGATGAGCTACTCGCACATGGACCTGATAAACTAGAAATGTTTGAGAACCTGTCTTCTGGAAAGGCACTCCCTATGACATTAGATCTGATCCCTCATTGTGTCACTTTAGGTATGTTTCAGCGGCAGCTCTTTCCTTACATTACTCCTAAATTCAGCAGCATATGGAGACTACTGTAAGACAGCATGAATGTGCAACACAAATACTGTGATACACTCACATACATGTTGACAGGTGAGGTTCCCCATAAAGGCATTTCTTTGTACTATTCCTCAGCAAGTAATAGGAGTATGAAAATCTGTTGAAGGATAACATGATCATTTTAACATTGCGGTGAAAACAACCTCTTGTAGGACAATATATACAATTTTACAAGCTGTGTGTGGTTCAACCACAGATTTTCAATAACCACAAATCTCCAACAATTCACCTCCATCATGGCCATTGGTGCATTAATTTCCAATTTCTGAGATGTATTAATATATTTTACCTTTATCCTAATGTTCAGCTTGCACTGGTCCCTCAAACCGTGCTGAGATACTATTGGAGATCCCAAAATGTACCCTCTCTAAATACTGAACAAATCAGAGCCTGTCCAGTAATGCACAATGGAAAGGTACAACTGATACATTGACTGGGAACTGGCATTACACAGCTACTGTGATTTGAAGCATATCCTGGTGTAACAGTGCTGAAATCTAGGCATAGCTCTCAGAATACACGTCTGTATACAACCACGGATATACCTAGACAACCACTGATACCCCTAGGCAAGGTATAGGGTGAACAACACTTCAGCTACCGACTTCACTCTTCTGAGGTACGTTTTATTGAAAATGACATGCTTCAATGAAATATGTCTATCCCCAAGAAGTGGGTTCAGTACATCTCAAACAGAAAAATAGTTACAAGTCCACAAAAGTGATGCTTCCCAGCATCATGCATTACTCTTCTAAATTGAAATTTCACAATAACTCATCTACCTCACACCACACTAACCAGCACCATCCATAGCAATCCCAGAGCTCTCACTAGGCACTGCTCTCTACCTGCCAACTGAGGTACTGGCGCCCCTCTTCAAAATACATTGAATGCACTTCAATGGTGTCAGGAATGGGTTATTAGTTTAGGAAGGGGGTACACCTACTAACTTAAGCAATCATCTTTGGTTAGGACAAAACACAGTTCTGCTCAATCCCCGGTAGCTATGACATATGCAAGAGGCAATCCTCAGACAAGTGCTTGTTAAGCAGCTCAACCAGTCCCAACAGTTTAAAAGTACAGAACACCCATATTGGCGGAAATGCTCGCCGAGCAGATACCAAATTCACCCCAAGTCTGTTTGCTAGAGATACATAATATCAAACAGATAAGAAGACGCAAACTGTGGCATTGCTACTGGCTAAGAGACGGGTGGCTATGAAATGGGGGAGTAGAAAGACGCCGAAACATAACAACTGGATCACTGATATGACATACTGCAAAGCACAGTTAGAGACATACGCAGAGGAAACACCGGAGGCATCACGTCCTAAAGACTTTTGGTAACCACTCACGCAGTATTTAAGGACCAGGTAGGCAGATGAATGAACACCATTTATTCAGCGGAATGTTAGGACAGAGAGGTAGCTCAGTGTGAAATGTACTAAATGCTTTTATGTTGTGGACTTTATTGATGTGCACGCTGTAACATGTTAAGACTATAACCAATGTGTATAGAAATGCCATGCAAATGATAAGATGTTCACGATATATGTTCCTTGCAGGAGACATGGACTTAAACAAATGTAATAAGACAAGGAAAATGATAATATGAGAAATGCATAGAATGTATGATGTGCCTAACCATTAATAAAAAGAGTTAAAAAAAAAGTACAGAAAACAACACAGTAAGTTGTTCAATCTAATTTATAAACCAGACAAAGGTAGAGATCAAGAAGACACCAAGAATAATAAAATAAGATAAAGGGCACGAGAGATATGAATTTTTAAAGTTTTAAAACAAAAACACCAAGAAAAATGAAAGTGGCAATCATAAGTCACTTTTTGTTTTGACTGGGACCAAGGTGACATTTCAGACTAACTGCAATGGATTGGAGGTTAGAAACACCTAGCGGGTAGTCCCGACCAAGGTTTTAAGTTTAAGTTTAAGTTTTAAAATATTTATTGAGCGCAACGTACACCTGGGCGGTTTCTTGGCGCTAAAGTAGAAGGCGACTTACTGAGCGAGGACAGCAACTAAAAACAACAGCTGGGGAATAGGCAGTTTGCTAAAGAAGAGCCTGAAGAAATAAAAAGGTCTTCAAAGCTTTGCGGAAGGCGGAATAGTCAGTAAGAGACCTGAGATCAAAAGGAAGGGAGTTCCAGAACGTGGGGGCAAGAAAGGAGAATTTTGAGCCCCCCTGTCTTTTCTTCCGATAACGGGGCACGGTCAAGAGAAGTTGTGCCGAAGAACGGAGGTCTCTGCCAGGGACATAAGCCTTGATGGCTGAGGAAATAAATAAGGGGGCCAGGCCAGACCTGGCCTGGAACACCACACAGCCTAATTTAAACAAGGCGCGTTCCCGCACCGGGAGCCAGTGGAGGGTTTTCAGTAGGGGGGAGGAATGGTGGAATTTAGGCAGACCAAAGGCAAGACGGGCCGCCTGGTTTTGCACTAATTGCAATTTACGGAGGCTGTACTGGGGGATACCATTGTACAGGATGTTCCCGTAGTCCAGGCGGGACAGGACCAGTGCGGACATAATTAGCTTAAGTGCAGGAAAAGAGAAGAAACGTGAAATAGAACGGATAGTGCGGAGAGTAAGAAAGCAAGAAGAAACCACAGAGCCAATCTGGGAGTGCATAGTAAGTTGGTTGTTTAACTTAATACCGAGAGTCTTAACAGAGGAAACAGGAGTAGGAGAAGAACCAAATGAGGGGGGCCAAAAGAAAGAATTCCAGGGACTGGAGCAACCACCCGTCACCACAAGTTCCGTTTTATCGGGGTTGAGTTTCAGGTGGTTGAAATTCATCCAGTCCCTGATGAAAGATAGAATAGATTGGAAATTAGAGATGGAGTCAGGAGAGGAAGAAAGATCGAAAATGAGCTGGAGGTCATCGGCATAGTTATATACCGAGACCTCCAGATGCTGTAGGGCAAAGATGAGTGGAGCGATATACAGATTAAAGAGTAAAGGAGAGAGAGAAGAGCCCTGGGGAACACCGCACTGGACCTGGCAGGGGGTAGCTGAAAACTCCCCAAGATGGACCGCCTGGGTCCGGTCCTTCAAAAAGGATGAAAGCCAGATAAGGGCTGATCCTCCTATGCCCGCCGCCTTGACACGGGAAAGCAAGATGGAATGGTCCACCGTGTCAAAAGCGGCGGACAAGTCAAGAAGGACCAGCGCCTGAGGTCTACCGGAGTCCAAGCCCTCTCTGAGGGTGTCGGATACCGACACCACCACTGACTCTGTCGAATGCTTTGGGCGAAATCCCGCCTGACATGGGGCCAACCTCCCATTCTCCTCGGCAAAGGAGCTGAGTGCAGATGTAACATGCCGCTCAAGCACCTTCGCTAGAAAAGGGAGGAGGGAAATGGGGCGATAGTTGGCCATCACAGCGGGGTCGGCTCCCGGTTTCTTCAGGATGGGGACGATGGACGCGGCTTTTAACGCTGGAGTAACAACCCCTCGGGCCAATGAATCGTTGAGGAAGCCCAGAGGGGGCAACGGGCAGACCGCATAAATCTGCCGTAGGATGTGGGCCGGGCAGATATCAGATGGGGAACCGGACTTGATTTTAGGGAGGAGGGACAAAAAAAGTTCTTCAGAGAGGGGGGGAAAGGAATTAAAAGAAGCTGGAACTAGGTGAGGGAGAGAGTCAACAAAAGAAGGGGAGGGGGAGGGGATGTTGGATTTGATTGTCCTGATTTTGTCAAAAAAATAAAAATTCAGTGAGTCACAGAGTTTCTGGGAGGGAGGGGGCTTGAGTGTGGACCGATCAGAGAACGCCAGCTCGTGGGTGATAGTAAAGATCTCCTTTGGCTGATTCTCGGCAGCTAGAATTTTCGCCGAGAAATATGCTTTCTTGGCCTCCGTGATCTTATGCTTGTAAGTCCCTAGGAGGAGGACGTAGCGGGCCCTGGTATTCGGGGAGTAATCCAGTCTCCACTTGCGTTCAGCTCTTCGGACTGTAAGCTTCAGTTCCTTCCGCTCGGTGTTAAACCACCGATTGGCGTCTTTAGGGCGCCTAATCGAGGTACGTCGGAGAGGAGCTATGCAATCGCTGCCTTCCGTGAGCCATGAATCAATGGCTTTGGCTTGGGCTGCGGAATCAAGTCCCGATAGAAGGGGAAGGGAGGCCCGGAGTGAGATCGAAAGATCGGACAGGTTGACCTTGCCCCAGTTGCGAGCCCAAGAGTTCTTGATGTGAGCAGGGGTCTTGACCAAGGAGAGACTAAGGAAAAACGAAATTATAAAGTGGTCGGACCAAGTGCAAGGGACAACCACCAGCGTGGAGAGAGTACAATTGAGGGACCAGACCTGGTCAAGGATGTGCCCGTGAATATGAGTAGGGGTGTGAACAGAAGAAATAAAATTAAGAGAGAGAAGGGTTTCTGAGAATTCCTTAGATGGCACACATTCCCTAGGGTCCGAAGGCCAATAATTAAAGTCGCCGAGGACCAAAACCGAGGCGTAGTTGACAGCCAAGGTGCCAAGTAGGTCTTGAAAGGCCGGGAGAAAAGAGGGGGTAGGTTGAGGAGGGCGATAAACGAGTGCTATGGCTAGATGGGGGGAAAGTGAGGAGGAGCGAACCACCAGATAGTCAATTCCGCCCAGGGGAGGAGAAGGGAGGACATGAAACTGGAGCTCAGAGCGGGCGATAAGAGCGACGCCTCCACCCGCTTTCCCGCCAGGGCGATCTGAACGGATGGCATAATAAGTCGAGGGCAGGGTAGCCAGGAGGGAAGGGAGGGAGGCATCAGTGAACCACGTTTCTGTCAGCAATAAAAGATCGGGTTTGTCAGTATCTAAAAGAGTAAAAAGTTTGTGATGATGTTTAACGGCCGATCTGGTGTTGAGTAAAATGATAGACAGAGGGGGAGAATTTGAATCACAGCAGGTAAGTGAGGCAGGGGGGGGCGGTGACTCGTGAAGGAGAGGGCAGCCAGAAGGGCAGACCTGACAGGTGGAATGGCAGCCCAACAGTGCGATCCGGTGGATGGAACACCCTAGAACTTCTGAAATGGAAGTAAACATCCTCCACAGGCATGGTCCAAGGCTGTGGCCAGTGAGGGCCCCTCAAAGACAGTTAAATCATTGTTGAGCTCCTGCTGAAGCTGCTGGATTTGGCGCTGAAAGCTTCAGGCTGGGCAAACCTTGATTTTGTAGTCTCCAAGACCAAGTTGTGAGTTCATAGATTTGTCTCATTACCCCAGTACAAGGTTTTACCTTTGTATTTAGTCAGCTTTTTTCACACGTGGTCCAGCTAAACCAGTTTTCATTGCAGCAAAAAGATCTGTTGAGACAAACCTAATTTTTTTGCCCCCCTCTCACAGGACATGCCTCAGCACCTTCTCCAGGTCCTACGAAGATGTAAAAATGTTCATGTTTTGAGCAAAAAGAGTTCCTTCTGGTCAGTCCTGTAGCCTCAGCGCATTAACTCCCTGAGCAAGTCCTCCTCTTCCAGCAGGGCCTTTTTCTTCAGGTGGGGTTTTGCCTGGTCCAGGAATGTTCTGTGGAGGTGGTTGTTGAGGTGGCAGATTTAGCCTGTGCAGTAGCCAGTGACTGAAAATGTCACCACCTAATGCTTACTCATTTCTCACAGTCCACCAGCTTTTTTGTACGATTTTTTATTTTTCTTACTCAAAGCAGAGTCCCTGTTTTAAGATGGCAGAACCTGTCTGCCACCAGGCAGATCAACCTTCAGCTCCTTAGCCACTTGGTTTGAATGGTGCAGCAGATGCAGTGGCACTGGGGCCGTAACCTCTAGGAACCCTACTGTTAGAAATGGAGATTCCCGGTAGGCTAGGGCATGCGGCAAAGCAAGGTAGAAACCCCCATTCTAGTCAGGGCAAGGGAGTTACTTACTGAAGATAACCCCTGCTCACCCCCTTGGTAGCTTGGTACGAGCAGTCAGGCTTATCCCAGAGGTAATGTGTAAAGCATTTGAGCAACACACACAGGTTATATAAAAATAGCCTTTGTATTATGTAAAACACATTAGAATCACCATCACAGATATGTATACACCGTGCCAACTTGCACCAAGTCATAATTTACAGGGGACTATGTACTAGGCAGCGCCAATCAGATTGCTGCCAGAACCATCACAAAAGTACAACTAGCAACACAGCCAGTCATAAATGTAAAACAGCCAGTAGCTACTGGTGAAACACTGTACTTGGCATCATATCATGATAGGCATGGATCACATTAGATCAGGCATATTTATCGGAGCAAATGCATTAGACATAAAACCAGCAGTGCACCAAAGAATCTCCCTAGGCATCAGAAGCACATTATGCATACATCAGAAGTATACATCCACTGCCGATAACATTAGCGGGACATACATCACCTTTAGGGCCTTGCGCCCTGGTGAGACCATAATAAAATGCCCATAAATGGCCCCCAAAGAAATAGTAGTACTGGCACTCCCTGTGCTCCTGAGCCCCCACTGGGGCTCGGTAAAACAAAAGTGCCAAAAGTTGTAGCTGCCAGCTATGGTGGCACAGCTGTGAGTACAAACACTGAGGCACTGTAACTTTGGGGCCCCGCTATGGGGCTCTCTAAATAAAATTGCCCCCAAAAATGTTGCAGCGGCCCGTAACTGCGGCGCCGCTGTGCTGCCCAAGGGACTCTGGCTCTTCACCACTGCGACCCGGGAGAGCCCCACTCCGGGACTCTAAAAACGGATTCTGCCCCCAAGTGTTCCAGCTGAACGCTCTTGTGCGGCGCAGCTGTGCAGACCGCAAGCCCTGTAACCAACCATGCCTAATTTTAGCCGCCACTCACCGGGGCCTCTTTGTAGGCAGGACCAGGAATCTGGCTGTTGGCTCCTCACCCGATCAGCCACCGGGGTAGACGCCAGTTGGGCTCCTGTTCCTGCTCCGGTCTCCTTGTGATCTCTGCCTCCTCTTCTGGAAGGTGGGACGAGGGGGGCTGCTGGGATGGAGCACGCACTGCTCCAACTTCTTGGTGGCTGCGTGGCTCTCTCTGACTCACGAGAGCCCCGCTCAGGCATGCACCACTTCTGGGTCCCTTCTCCTTGCATCTCGCGGCCCCGCACACAGTCAGGCAGCCTGCCTGACTTTCAGATCGGCTTCTCCTTGCGTCCCTTCTCTCCCCCCGCGGCGGTGATTTCGGTCGGCTCCGTTCTTCCTCGCGGGGCAATGCGGGTGGGCACCCGGTCTGTAAAATTGGCATGAAACAGGGTAGGCTCCCGTTAGAGAGCAAAAATACGTGGGGTGAGCACCAGCTCTTTTAAAAAAGAATGCAGAAAAACTAGGGGAGGGCTCCTGCTGGCCTCAGGAGCGCAGGGGGGAATCCCACATGCCGGGATTCCCTTGCACCACGTTGGCAGCACAGCGCTGCCAACGTGGCAGCTCCCCTTCTTGTCCTGGGTAATGCATAGGGCTCACGAGGCGCTGGAAAGCTGGCAGAGTAGAGGCAAGGCTGGGCAAGGTCAGCAGACCCGGGGGCAGCACACTAGGCAGAGCAGCAATTCCTAGGAACAGTCAGGCACAGCAAAGAGGCACTCCTTCCAGCACAGCAGCCTTTACTCCTGCAAAGTCTCTTGCTGGTCCAGTGAAAGGCAGAGGAGCAGAGTTGGGCGCAAGCAAGCCAACACGCAGGGATTCCCAGGAACCAGCAGCTGGGTCCCGCGGCAGTTCCTCCTGGCAGAGTGTCCCCTCCAAGTAAGCACAAGCACAACAACCACATGGGGTCAAAGCCCCTTTATTTATATATACACATCTCTTCTTTGTCTGCCCCCTTCTAGAAGCCTCTGGAAGGGTCTTGGAGGTTCCAGTCCCAACTGGCTCTGGGAGAGGTGTCAATCACTTTGTTTACCAGGCTTCCCTCCTCCTTTGTGAGCGGGGGCTGGGTCATCAGACACACCACAGGGGGTGGAGACAGTATTGTACAGGGCAGGCACAGATCGTTTCCGGGTCAGGGGACTTCTCCTCCCACTACTCCCATTGCAGATCTTCTATTCAGCCTAGTGCTGACTCACCCTGCCCTCCCTGGAGCCACCTACACCTCACCATCCCCGGTCACTGCTAGAACCAGACATGCAATACACATCAGGCAGGCAGGCACATAGCTCACAAAAATGCCAACTTCTAAAAGTGCCATTCCTAAAATAGTGAAAATAAATCTGCGCCCACCATTGCGCAGCATTTATTATTTCCATTCCAAACATGACATGCTTATTTTGCTCCATTTAGGAGTTATACCATAAGGGGGGAAGGAGGGGTCCAATGTTAGCCTATGGAGGGCAGAGAGCACACACACTCTGCACTGCTAAACAGTGCTAAAGTGCCCAGAATCCTAAAACCACCAACACAATGTTAGGAAAAAGGCTAGGAGGAAGGCAACAAGTTTAGGGATGACCCTGCAAAAGGGGCCAAGTCCAACACCTACTAAACCCAGATTATTGCTAAAATTTAAAACGAAACAGGCTGTCACAAGTGCAGTTAGCCTGCAGACAAAAGGGCCATGATTTTGATGGTGCAGCAGGTGCAGTGACACCAGGACCAAAAGCTCTAGGCACCCCACTAAATACCTAAAATTGCTATATTTGACAACTAAACAGGCAGTCACAAGTGCAGTACCATGCAGACAACAGGGCCATGATTTGAATGGTGCATCAGGTGCAGTGGCACCTGGCCCAACATTTGTCAGAACTCTTCTAAGCACCTAATTTGCTGTATTTTACTATTATAAAGGCAGTCACAATTTAATTTACCTTGCAGTTGCAAGGGGTTTTATTTTAAATGGGGCAGCAGGTGCAGTGGCACTGGGGCCAAAAGTTGTCATAACTCCACTAAACAATTAATATTGCTATATTTTACTACTAAACAGATATTCTCAAGTGCAGTTAACTTGAAGGCAACAGGATCATTATTTGAATGGTGCAGCAGTTGCAGTGGCACTAGGCCCAAACGTTGTCAGAACTTCTCTAAACACCAAAATCGCTATATTTTACAACTAAACAGGCAGTTAAAAGTGCAGTTATCTAGCTAGCACTATGGTGATGATTTCAAGCTCCAGTAAACCCAGCCTGTCCCTTTTAAATACACGCTCCTCCCGGTCCAAGGTGCCGTCACACGCCGGAGACCGTCGAACTGACTCACTCCTGTTCGCGTCGGAGTGGGTATTTATTTATTTTAATTTTCATTGTAAAATACAGCCGCTCGCTCTACGCCAGCCCTAGGCTTTGAGCGCCTGCTGAGATATCATTATTCCTTTTTGTTTCATGCAGTGCCGAATTAAAAGGTCAGCACATGCCGGAGAACGCTGAACAGATTAACAACTTTTCGTGTCTGAGTGAGTATTTATTTTCACTGCTAACTGCAGCTGTGTGTTCTACGCCAGTCCCAGGCCTCGAGCACTTGATAAGAAACCTCATTCTGTTTCATGCAGTTCCGTACCAAGGGTCAGCAGTACCCCTCCCGCGATCTCCCGATTCACCCGTGAGCTTCCCTACAAACATGCCTTCGATGTTTGTCGACTCTTTGCAAGTTCAGGTAGGACAGCACGCACACAATCCATGTGTCTTCTTTAATCTATTAAGCCAGGACTAGTAGTTTGTACCGCCTCCATTATTATTGTATGTGTTGCAGGAATTCCACACTGAGTGAAGCCAGTCTACACCTCTGCAGTTCCTGCGCGATTTCTGCAGGTACCAGTACTTTGCCTATCCCTAGTGAGTCAGAGAGAGTATAATTATGTCACCGCAACACAATATTCACACCGAATCCCATTTTTTACAGATAAGGATTCACCCAGTCCACGTCCTGAGGAGAACCCTTAACTTATCAGTGGTTCGAAACGCGTTGACTCCCAGCCTGTGATAAGGAAGAAGGATGCAGCTAGGGATTCATTAATATCACTGTCATTTTCCCTAGCCGTTCAATCATACAAAAAAAGACTTAATCACAGGTATATTGAGACAGGCAGGCAGTTGTATTCACTTTCTTGCATCCGCCTGTCCATTGGTTCATTATTTTAAGGACTGGTGTTTTGTGAAATGTCTTCATGTTTCAATTCATTTGTACAAAGTGTATTCTTTTTCGGTGTTTGTAAATTTCAGTATGTATTGTGAACTGTTTTCACTCTTGTATATATTGCGCACATTTTTTGTCTGAATGTTAACTTGATTGTTTTGACAAAGGTGTTCTTTTTGTGCATACAGATGAACTAAATGTAAATGTATTGCGACTTATATAGCGCACGTATCACCCGAAGGCATCAAGGCGCTTGCCTTGGGAACCCGTCCTGGCTTTTTCCCTGTGAGATAACCCCTACTGGGTATCCCCAGGGTGAAAGCCAGGCATCCCGCAGCGGGTGGGCCGCCGTAGTGGAGATTAAGCAACTATTGCCCAGAGTTGCAGCGTGGGACCCCATGATTAGAAGAGGCACCGAGGCGAGAATTATCGAGTCCGTGGACATTTTGGGCTCAGGACCCTGCCGCGTCGGGAATTGAACCCTGGTCCCGGGCCAGACCTCTGCATCCGGGTCTGCCGCTCTAATCAGTGAGCCACACTCCTCCACACTAACGATATTTGAATAAAATAGATTAACTAACAATTCTATGTGTAAGCAGACTTGTGGTTCACACAGCACAGACAGGCTGGGTGTTTCTAAAATAACTACAAAAACGATCCTGATCAGCTACTTAGTTCTGTTTTACGAGATTTCAATATTGCAGCAGGTGCAGTGGCATCGGGAACAAAAGCTCGGGGTACCCCACTAAACACCAAATGTTGCTAGATTTTATTCCTAAACATGCAACCACAAGTGCAGTCACCTTTCAGTCAACAGGGCCATAATTTGAATGGTGCAGCAGGTGCAGTAGAACCGGGCCCAAAAGTTGTCACAACTCCTCCAAACACATAATATTTGACTACTAGTCAGGCACTCACTGTGACAGTTACCTTGCAGATAAAAGGGACTTGATTTGAATGGTGCAGCAGATGTAGTGGCACTGGGGCCAAAAACTCTAGGGACCCCACTAAACCTAAATTATTGTTAAATTTTACCACGAAACAAAACGGTCACATGTGAATTCTAGTAGCCAATAGGGTCATGATTTGAAAGGTGCAGTAGCATCAGGACCCAAAGCTCTAGGAACTGCACTAAATGCATAATATTGCTAAACTTTACTACTAAACAGGCTGTAACAAGTGCAGTTATCAAGCAGGCGCTAGGGCGATGGTTTCAATGGTGCTGCAGGTGCGGTCGCACCAGGGCCAAAAGTTGTCAGAACTCCTCTAAACACCAAATTAGGTAAAAGACGTGCGTGCGCCGCCGGGAATCCGGGAAGCACCCGAGTAATCTGGGAGAGCGATGCGCAGGGGGGCTGGTCTGGACTGCTGCGCAGCTTGAGTGACAGCCCACGTGACGCAATCACTCAGCTGCAGCAGCAGACAGCCAGGCCAGCCAAGGTATTTAGCGCGCACGTAATGCTTGGGGCAGAAACTTGCCCGAGCATGCGCATGAGAGGTCCCCCATAGAGAGTGACCAGGGGGGGGTGCTCGTTTAACCTGGCCTCAGCCCCCGGCTTTACAGAGGCGACACAGGGCGAGCTGTCAGTGGGCCCCCCTAGCCAATCCTGGCGCTGCTTGCCGCGCCAGGATTGGCCGGTCACCGAGCAGCAGGGCAGGGCAATCCATTATTGGATGCCCCGTTATTGAAAACATCACTTCCGGTGCCTCCGATTGTTCCAATTCCTTTGCATGGGGCGAGCTTCACGAGGGAAACACGCTCTTCTATTCTGCGTGGCTCAGCAGTGCAGGCTTCCAATGGCAGCTTCGAGTTACAAAGTTCAGCAGTGTTTCAGTTTGTATTAGACGTGTTCAATCAACCAAGGATATTAACTTCTGCTTTAAAAACAACCATCACTGCTGTGTTAAAAAACGAATTCCAAAGAGCATCTTTACTCCTGTTCGACTACCCTGTATTCAGGTAAATATGATTACTCTCACAAAAACAAAAAAGAATTCACGAGTTAAATGGCAGCTTTGTCGAGCCATGTATGTGTCTTGCGTTCTGCTGACACTCAGTTGTTGTTTTCCACCTGTGACAAAGGCTCTCTCGGCAGAATTGTCTGGTTCCTCTTAAACACAGTGCTCAGTGTTAAGGTATCGCGTGGATGGGTGGTCAGTTCTACATGGATTAAAGATGCCTGCTTCCTACCATTTCATCTTGAGTTGAAGATCCCATTGCATTTTGTTGATTGTCTCTGTAACCACAGGAAAGATGTACATTAACTGTACATTTTAAATGGTATTGATATGAAAAACATGCCTATGTGCTCATAGAGAAGCAGGTGGTAGATTCTGTTAAACATTGGAAGCCCGATGACATTCTCATACCTGCCAACTTGCAATTTTCTCAGGTGATGGGGCTCAGCCTTAATGCACCACTTTTGATGCAAGTGGCGCCAGAAAAAGCAAATGAAGTCACACAAAGCGTGACCTTCTATGATATCTGGCATTTGTTAGACAGACACCATAAAGATAGATTAGGGGTCGGAATATAGCCAACGAAATTGCTAAGAGGGTAGGGATGCACTGAGCTTAGTTATTTGGTTTAGTGATGGTACTGGTGGGAATTCATGAAGGATGGTAGTCGTAGCTACTGCTAGGAGAGGTGGCTGCAGGGGAAGCGACGGTGAGCAATTTATGGGGATTTATGTAGACTGGTAATGTGGGAATATTAGCTTTGGAAAGTGGTGATGCGGGAGCAAAGTGATTGGAAAAAGGATGCGCTAATGCGAGTAACGTTGGACTGGCACCAGGGCTTAATTTGAGCTGGTAGTTTCCTGTGCTCAGCACCAGTACTTAATCACCAATTCCAGCGTTTTTCATGAATACCAGTTATGGACACATTCATTTACGGGGATAGTAAGTGATTTGCCCAGAATCACAGGATGTTGAGCCGATGCCGAGCCTTGTTCCACAGCGCTTAAGTTGGCAGCTCTGGCCATTATGCCACATCATCTCCTCACTTTCGTTTAAGTGGAGATGCACGGAAATTGGTAATAGAGAATTAGTGCCAGGAAGATTATGCAGTGTGTGTGTCACCACCCACGCGGTGACACACACACTGCATAATGGCCAATCACTGTGTATGAATTCATGTAGTCATGCAGTGATTGGCCATTTTGCGGCACTGCTGAGCTGACGTCAGATCCTCTACTCGCCACCAGTCTCGCCTCGTGTGGACCGTGTGCATGAGCCAGCCTGTGTGCCCTTTCTCTCGACTCGACTCGCAGCCCTGCTTACTACTTACCAGCTTCAGGTATTTTCATTTAACTACTACTGTAGTGTACACATGATGACTATTTTCGTGCACAGTAATGTCTAAAAAACAAACTGTAGTTCGGACCGAATCTGTCCCCAGTTCCTGAGAGGGCCGTTACGGGGTGTGACCTGCCTGAGTGAGGCCCCGATTACCGTGAATTTTAGTATTGTTGATCTGTCTATATACTCATATTTTACAATTAATATTTTTCAATATTATTTATTAAATATGTATTTGTTTATTGAAATTGGTGGATTTCAACATGGTTGTTCATGCTTCCCAAATTGCTGTGATCAACTTGAAAATTAGCGTAATTTAAGCCTCAGTCTTTACATAAAAGGATATTTTACAAATCTGACATGATATAAAATCTTGATTTTATTAAAAGCACAGGGATTACTACTACCCGTGCACTTTGTAGCCGCCCTAATAATTATGTTTTCATTCAGTTCAGTGTTGGCTGATGATGAAGCTAACTTATGATAATGGATGACTGTCTTACATCAAGAAAGAGGGTGTGATTAGCTTATCTTGAAAATTATTGTGCAGCCTAATGATTCATTGACTGACTCAAGTTATACTGTCGTCAGAGGTTGTATCAAGGTGTATTAAAAGTTCCTTCTTTCTTCAGTTTTAGTTTGTATTCCTCCTCTCTGCTTCCATCGACAATTAGGAAATGTAAGCATAATATTTGCATCCTTTTCTTTATTCAAATATTACCCTGCGTCCAGAAAATCAACACGCGGCGGATCTGTGTGCTTTTTCCGAAATGCTGTAAACTAACTGAAAAGCAGTCAACTTTTGTAACAGATTAATCTTCAAGTCTCTGTACCCCAAGGGTTTGTGCAGTCACTACTGTTTTTTGGAGACGAGTATTGTTGTAATCCGAGGACTAGAAGACACCTTTTAGCATCTGACCTCTGTGACGTCAGCTAGCAGAAAGGCCTCCTGTGGTTATTTCATTTTTTTTAGGTTTTCTTTCGAATGGATGCGCCAGCCTGAGAGCTTTGTCTTCTATTTTTGTAAATACATTCCTTTCGACTTCATTTTTTTACTTATAGCATGCTGTGGGAAACATTGATGTTTTTTAATGTTATTCTTTTTGGGATGGGAACGGTTTTGACAGTTAATAACAATGATTGTCCTTATTCGTGTATGTGCAGAGAGCTGCGGACTTCAGGACCTGTGTGGTATTGGAAGTGCTACAGATACTTCTATATTTCAAAATCTGCTACCAAAAAATAGACTAAATAATGTACCTAACACTCGGGGGTAGCGATTTGAGATTGTGCAGCTTTGTAAGGACAGTGGTGTGGAGATGCCTGATGTTTTTGCCTTGAAGCTGGGGGTAACAGAAATGTTGCTCAGCGGTGAAGGATGCAGTGCTCTTTCACAGTTGGTTGGCTGAGGTGGGGTGGGGGGGCACCTCGGGCAGCACTTTCATGGGGCGCTGGCGAGCGCAAGGAAAGTTTTCTTTTTTTGAAATGTTATTCTCCCTCGGTGTTGTCTGTCCCCCCTCCCGCTCATCATCTGTCGCCACCACCCCCGCTCTTTCCAGCACCGGCCGTCACTGGGTGGCAAACTCAGGGATGACCCCGTGTGGCAAAAGCTCTAGCTATGAACTGGTCATTCAAGTGAAGTGCTTTGAGTTCATTTCTGAAGTGAACACGTTTGTCTGATCGGTGCTGGAGTGTTCTGCATCTTGGGTGCAAACCGTAAGAAGTCAGCGAGCCATGGCTTCTTGTATTGGTGTAGGTAAACAGTGTGTATCACTGTGCAGGATGGACTGCACACTTAAGATAAAGCAGCAGGTCTCCGACCTGAAGTAGTTTACTCGAAGGGCAGCCAGTCATGTTCTTTATAAAGCCACCATTACCTTAAAAATATCCTCTGCGAGCATATCAAACTTCCGAGGATGATTAGTAACATGAACTTAATTATATTCTATAAAGCAATAAATCTCGAAGTGTTACCGCTGTCGTGGCTGCTTGACCGAGTGGACACACTTGACAATTCCAAGACCATTTTGCAGTATTGGAGTGCCAAACGCCAGGGCTGATGTGATCCCTTAAAGATAGATACTCTGCAGATACAGTTAGTAGTGGGCTGCTATTGCTGGTTACTCCCCGTCATAGGTTCATGAGCCTCCTGGAGCTGACAGTGACTCATTGTTTATCACAAGGTCAAGGGGACCGAGCACGATATCTGCATGAGGCCACATGTGGCTGGACTGGAAACAGGCAGTTCTGTGTGTCTGTGTGTGTATGCTAGATCCTTTATTTGCCTTCTCGAAAGAACAGTGGAAAATGTAAATCGCAATCGTATATAACCTGTTTGTGCCCATGGCCACTCTGGTGTATTGGCTTTTGAATTTAGTTTGATTCTTGGTGCCTAATAACATGTACAACTTTCTACCCAATTCCAAAATGCCTCATCATTAGTTGTCATCTTGTCTTGTATTGTGTCCATGTTGTACACAGGCCTGCTCAGCTTTCTGGTTTCTGATGTTTACAGCCTCCTTCTCATGTTTGACCTCTCTGAGTGAGGTTTCACAAATGACTAGGTCAGCATCTGAGACTTTATATTCGTTGTATCTTTTTCAAAGTTATTTTTTGTTCCTTTCAGGAGAAGGCAGTGCAACTGCTAATGAGAGTTTTGGTTTCTGTTATGTGTGCCTCATTCGAAGCAATATATGTAGAAAATGTTTAGGTCATGCAAATTGGGGCGTGGTTTGCCTTATTTGCTCATTGCTAAGGGGCTTGTCGCTGCTTTCACAGTTTTGTACTCTGGTTACTGTGTCGGATAAACTTGTGCAGACTTCCAGAAAGAGTGCAGGAGTGCATGGGGGTAGAGCAGCCCCCTGAACCCACTGTAGGTACACAACTGCACTCGTACACTCCAGCCCTGGCCAAAAGCCAGAATTGGGAGACTCGAGGCCCCTCATGACACACTGCAGGGAGCCTCCATCATTTTGGATGAGTGGGTTCATGTTCTCTTCCAACAGGAAGTGTGCTTCTCTTGGGTCATTTATATGCCAAGTTTAGCTGGATCAGGACTCATCTGGTGTGCAAAGGGGCTGCACATTTCTTTCAAACACAAGCGTTCTTTATAGCTTTCAACTGTGTTGGGCCAGAGGATGCTATACTCAGCTTGTAAGTGAGAGCAATGCTCACGCTCCTCCTGTTTTATTGGGCTGCTCAGATTATTGATAAACGTCACCTGTACACACTCTGCAGTGAATGTGCTATGAATAGGCGGTGCTTTGGGTGTGAGTGAAAGAGACTGCTTATTAAAAGTTAATAGGTTGAAAGTTGTTAGAAAAACAGAACCGATGCCAAAGCAGTAACATCAGGTCATCTTCAATTTAATGTGACTAAAGAGCACACAATTTCTGCCACAGTGCCACCATATTTTTGTGGCGGTACAAAAGGGGGTGGTGTTGGACGGAGCATCTGAACCAATCAAACACTCACACCCAGTCAAAAGATCTGGGTTTGATCCATCACCGTTCTTTAGCCCACTCTGCCACCCCAGTTCAGACATGGCTATATGCAAATCAGTCTGACCCTGTGCCTCATGGGAACAGTCCAGCCTGAACTCCCTAGCCTTGTCTTCCCTGGACCCGAAACAAGCTTCCGAGGACCGGTTTCTGGCATTACAGCCGTCTTCAGCCCAGCTTGCTTGAATCCAGTGGCAAAGTGAGCAAGGGACTCACGTCTGAGCATACCCTGCCACACTTATGGCGGCCAAAAGCGGTACAAAAGGGGGTGGTGATGGACGGAGCATCTGAACCAATCAAACACTCACACCCAGTCAAAAGAGCTGGGTTTAATCCATCACCGTTCTTTAGCCCACTCCGCCACCCCAGTTCAGAAATGGCTAAATGCAAATCAGTCGGACCCTGTGCCTCATGGGGACAGTCCAGCCCGAACTGCCAAGTCATGCTCACTTTGCCTCTGGATTCAAGCAAGCCGGGCTGAAGACGGCTGTATTGCCAGAAACCGGTCCTCGGAAGCTTGTTTCCGGTTCAGGGAAGACATGGCTTGGCAGTTCGTGCTGGACTGTTCCCATGAGGCACAGGGTCAGACTGATTTGCATATAGCCATGTCTGAACTGGGGTGGCAGAGTTGGCTAAAGAACGGTGATGGATTAAACCCAGATCTTTTGACTGGGTGTGAGTGTTTGATTGGTTCAAATGCTCCGTCCATCACCACCCCCTTTTGTACCACTTTCGGCCGCCATGGGTGTGGCAGGGTATGCTCAGACGTGAGTCCCTTGCTCACTTTGCCACTGGATTCAAGCAAGCCGGGCTGAAGACGGCTGTAATGCCAGAAACCGGTCCTCGGAAGCTTGTTTCCGGTCCAGGGAAGGCATGGCTTGGCAGTTCGGGCTGGACTGTTCCCATGAGGCACAGGGTCAGACTGATTTGCATATAGCCATGTCTGAACTGGGGTGGCGGAGTGGGCTAAAGAACGGTGATGGATTAAACCTAGATCTTTTGACTGGGTGTGAGTGTTTGATTGGTTCAAATGCTCCGTCCATCACCACCCCCTTTTGTACCACCATATTTTTGTGGGCCCCGCTGCTTCCATCTTTCCCTTAGCCTGTAAGACTACACTGCTTCAGAGTTGGCCTTGCTACAATATTTATGGTTTTGCGGTTTTGCTGGTGGGATGTGCTCAATTTTCGGGTACATCTAAGATGTAAACAAAGACGGACTGTAAAAACTGGCTGCAAGTACTTAGGCCTCAAACAGCCTGACAGCAAGCTCCCTGCAGGAACACAATCTGCATGAGTGTGTGTGTCTGTGTGTGTGTGTGTGTGTGAGTGTATGTGTCTATGTGTGTATTCTAGATCCTTTATTTGCCTTTTCGAAAGAATAGGCATGTGTGGTAGCGAGCTGGCACCTCATGTAGTGACTGTGGAGAGTGGAATCTATCTAGATATGTGTGTGTGAGCGTGTGTGTGTGTGTGGGGGGGGTGTCTGTGTGAGTGTGTGTGTGGATTGATGTGTGGGTGTGGGTGTGAGTCTGTATGTGAAAGCGTGTCTCTGTGTGTGGGCGTGTGTTTGTAATGTAATAACTGCACTTTCACAATTGCTTTATTAACCTTCCTGCTTTCTCAAATTTGCTTGAAAATGCACGATTTTTCTTCTATTTTTTCAAAATTTTCCGAACACCCCTTATGGGCAGAAAGGCACAAAAAACGAGTGGGACAGAGGGCAGAAAGGCACAAAAACGAGTGGGACAGAGGGCAGAAGGGCACAAAAACGAGTGGAACAGGGGGCAGAAAGGTACAAAAAACGAGTGGGACAGAGGGCTTTGTAAAGGCTGTTTCCCAACTGCTGTGCAACTTCTTCTACTCTTAGAGCTGAGATTTTTCTTCTTTTTTTTTTAATTTTTCTTGGGGGGGGGGGTTATCCCCCCAAACCCCCCTTAAGGGGTTCGGGCTCGCTCTCTGCGCTCGCTCGCTACGGTGCTGTTGCAAATCACTTTGCGCCCACCACTTTCAAAAGTCACCCACCGCCCCTGCTAGAAACCTCCCTAAACACCAACTATTGCAATGTTTTGCTACTAAACAGGCAGTCTCTAGTGCAGTGACCTTACAGGAATAGGGTTAGGATTTGAATGGTGTAGATTAGAAGGTGCAGTGGCACCGGTGCCAAAAGTTGTCAGAACTCCTCTAAGCACATAATATTGCTATTACATCAACTAAGTCTATTATTTCCATCTTTTATTTCATTTTTCAAAATGTTGCTATTACTTTCCCGCACTATACCACCAGTACCAGCACAAGATATTGCCTTTTTGTACATAAAAAAGTCATAACACTTTAACAGGCTTTCTGTAACTTATACTGTACAGCTACTAGTCAAACTACAACTCACAACAAAAAGAGCTTATTATTGCAGAGGCGAAACCTAATACATTTACCAATGCTTGTGCAGGGAGTGTCCTCTTAAGTGGAGTCGGCTCGAGCAACAATGCCTCACTGAGTCTCTCTTTTGGTACAGAGTGATAATGTTTGCCAGTATCTCTGCGCAGTGTTCAGCAGATAGGTGTAGTGTTACCACACACATTTAGGTCTTTTTTGGAGCGTGGTATTTATTGCACCCGATAAAATCCGACTCCGTGAGAATCAGCATGTAGCAGGTGCGATAAGTAGCACCTATTACAACTCCTGGGGGAAAAACAAGTAGATTTTGGTACTTATAGCTCCAAATCTGCATTTCTGATCATTAACAAGCATTTTCTTCCAGCAAGCTTCGGCAGTGGTGAAAATTACCCGGTTGCGGTGTTAGCTGCAGAACTTATAATTTCAAGATGTGTAGAAACAGGCGTTACTGTACATACTGGAATGTAATGGGCCTTTCATAATGAGGGCCTTAACAGTGGTAAAAACTGGCAAGATATCTCAATATCACGTGTCTCACATAGACGCCCTTTTTTGTCAACAATGTGAATGAAGCAACAGTCAAACTGAGAATGATGCAAACACCCAGAAATCTATTCAACTTTCTCTAGTCCCAAATGAACCCACTGAATGCATTAGCATTTAGGGAAACATTGAAGAGCAGTAGCACAACAAAGTATATTTATGAAAACAAAAACAAGTGGGGTAAATATATTTCATGTAAAAAAAAACAAATTCTCTTTATGTTCTATTAAAGGGATTTGGTGGTGTATGGGACGGAAGAAAAGTCATTAAATGGTTCAATATTGTGCTTGTGCTTAATGAGAAGTTGTGGTTGATTATTATAGGGCCCCACTCACAAAGGGCCTCCACACTGTGGGGGGTGGAGGGGTGTACTCATGATAGGTTCTCTGCATTGTAGTTTCTCATTGCAGAGCTCCCGCCACTGCTGAGGCCTTCTGTTAATCGGCCCATGTATTTAGGTGCTGGCACCAGAGAATGGCTAATATATACAGGAACTTATGGTCTTTCACATGACTTTACTTCCAGTATTTAGGTGTTGGTACCCAGTCAGACCCCACAGCATTCTGGTAGTTGTAGTCGTTCACATCACATCACATGACCATGGTGTATATGGTTACTTGCACTCTTTGACATCAAAACATTTTCAGCAATTATGTGCTGGAACCCAGTAGAACTCCAGAGTAATTTGGCTCTAGTAGTCTTCACATTACAATCTTACATATTGCTCAGTATAAAGCCAGTGTTACTTTGCATTTAAGCAATCTCCTTATATGTTTCATGTTTTTTTTTACCAGTCTTCAGAAGAAAACTCAACCCAAGGGACAGGTGTAAAATATGATTATTTGATCACACATATTAAGAAACACTGGAAGGCCGGTGCACTGAATCAAGTTGAACATAAGACCTAAAACCCAGGTAACATCTTACCTGTTTTCTGACGGTAGCGGCAGCTGATAGAATCGCTGGGTTAATGAGAATACTCAGCGGTGCAAGAGGAGACATGCGAGAGGTCAGGCTCAGAGGAATCCCGCTCGCCTTTATTCACACAAAGAGCACTTGGTATTCTGTAAGAAGGGCTCGGGGGCGGAGAGGCGCTGAGTCTTTGAGCTGGGCCCCTGGATGCGCCCTAATGAGATCTCAGGCAATCCGCGCTGAGTGACGCACGAGGGGTCAGATTGCGCTGCCTGCTTCTATCAACACACTGTCTACTCTCGGATAGTGACCATGCATTGTGTAGCCAGGATATACTCCATATTCTAGAACTAAACACATTCGCATAGTTGATAGAAATCACTAGGGGGCAGATTTTACAAATTTTCATGCAACGCATCATGAATGAAAGAGAGCAGAATTGATACAATATGGCGCACCTCTGCTCTTACCAACACAGTCATGCTTGCGCCGTGCTGCAAGGGTAACTTAAGTTACAGGCAGGATTGTTTTTGTGCAGGATGGGACACCTTAATGGACAAAAAAGATCCTTAGAGACATATCCGTCTTTCCATATTTTGTTCAGAATGCAGCACACCTGAGACGAAGAAGTAAGGAGAAACAAAGATATTTCTCCTTGATACGCCCCTTTACTGCACACAGCATTACCCCTATTCCATTTTCTACCCAAACACGTTCCACCAGCAGTAACATTAAAGAAGATGCCCGAACAGAATGAGGAGTGATCACTATTTGTACTAATGACGCAAAGTGAAAACAAGGCAGGCACAACAACTGTTCAGCCGATTGTGCACATTCTAGCCAAGAAGGTATTAAGCCTTACATGTGCAAGACAAACATTGGCAAGGCCAATGAGTCTGGCGTTGGCTTTGTTGTATCATTCTGCCTGCAAATCTTTATTTTTAGGAGAGTTGCCAATTCCTTATCAATCTAAATAAAAACATGGCAAAAAGTTTTTGGGGGGTCTCAAAAAGCTCACATTGCAATTGCAGCCCTGAAATGTTAGGACACTACTTTGTGTGTGAGTGTTCTCCTTGTGACAGGGCAGCAGGACATCCCTCACAGTAGTTAGTCAATATTCCAAATGGGCCAATGCGCAGCCCCATGCTGTGGTGGGTGGAAGAAAACGGAATGACAAATAACAGACCAATGAAAGAAGATGGTTGACTTAAAGCCCTTATCCAGAAGTATATTATATATAATTTTAGTAAAATCAAAAGATTTTGGCTAATGTCAAACTTAAACAGTATTAGTCATACCTTGTGATGTATTTAAAATAGCCGTATTTTAAAAAGGCCACAAAAGCTCAGAAATGGTCTATCTAGCTCTACGTCACATTTTCTTAAAAGGTGGTAGAATTTAGTTTCTGGCAAATGGTGGCACTTTCCAGCCCTCCCAATTTTTATGAATACAGGGACTTCCGCTAATGGCTATTTAATATGTTTAATACCTGGTATGTGATCTGGAAGCTAGACCAAGCTAACCCTTACACAACACATACTGCTCTTTCTCTCGCTTGAAATCTAACATTTTGTCAGGACGATGACACTGACGTTCAATATACTTATTACGTGTTAATATGATCTAATGAAAAGTTTGATATAGGTACGTAAATCATAGGACCTAGCACCTTCTGCATCATGTCGGCATATCGCTTTTGGCAGCATTGCTGACACCTTTAGAAAAGGAAGATAACTCACTTGAATGTGTGTACGTGAACGGCAAGGGCTTGACCTCCTCCGTAGCATGTGACGTTGGTCGAGCTGGGAGACTCCCTGTCAAAAAAAAAAAAGGTCATAAAAAAATACTAGGAAACGTGATACAAGGTCGACATAAAATCAGACTGGGGTTTACAATGAGGGACATGCCATGACCAGTACTTAATTTCGGTGGGTGCTGGGGGGGTCACTGGCACTCATTTTCGGGGACCTGCACTTATTTTTCCCAATTAGACATTTCCCAAGAGCAAGTGAGTGCAAGATCGAGAAAAACATACAAAGGAGGCAGAGAAAGATGGAAAAATCGTCACTAAGGGTGAAAGCAGGAACCTGCAAGAGTGAGATAATGAAGCAGGGGGCATCACCTGTGACTTCTCCATACCTGTAAGTAATTGTTTTTTCGTTGCAAAGGATGTAAGTCCCACGCAAGCAATAAGGGCCTTATTACGACTTTGGTGGTCCTCCGGCAGCACCGCTCAATCTGCAGGAGGACTCCCAAGGCTGCGGTTCTCCGGCCTGTTGGATTACGAGTGTAATCCATGTTGGGTGGGCGGTGCTGAGCCGTGCTCATGGCAGTGGGCTGTTATGCTCATAGCATTGCAGTTCAAACCAACTATAAAACTGTGTCAGAGTCTTTCTTCACTTGCTTTAGACCACATAATGAAGCCATAGAAATAGCCATAAGGGATCCCTGCACTCCTGAGCTGATGATGAGCCTAAAGCTCAAGCTCAGGGTGCTTTAGAAACAATGAAAACCACTCCTGGGTTCATGGGTACAAGATCCCAGGAAATTTAGGGTTAGTGATTGGTAATATACTTTGCAGGCAGGAGGGCTGCTATACATCCTGCAGCCCACCACAGCACCTACACATAATGTTGATGGTGCCTCTGCTCCTCCTTAGTGCACAACAATTGAAGGAAAATATTCACAAGAGCCTTCACTGGGCATTATGAGGTGCGCCCTCTGCCTGGAGCAGTGAATATTAAATAAGCAGCAAAAGCCTCTTTCTTTGCAGCTACCCAACCTCACACTGCATTGTTTCTTTTGTTATCTTTTTGGGTGCCACAGTCCCACCCGCTTTTATTTTCCTTCTTTTATTTATTTTTCAATGGCAGCATGGGGAACGCACTTCCATGCTACTGAGCCTGCTCCCCACCTGCAAAGCACAATCCATTGCTGGCGCAGGAGCAGGCATGCTGCTGCGCTGTACCTCCTCTGCTTCTACAGTCATTGGAGTGGGAGGTGGCACAGCTTTCAGAGGGAGCATAGCTGAGCTCCCCCCCCCCACTCGGTGGGCCTCTCCTCTTTTACCTGACCTTGTTTGTCTCAGGAGATGGGGTCACCTTGGACTTCATGAATCGTGGTGGGCCTCAGCAGTGGGAGGCCCAGGGGCAGTGTATAAAAAGCCAGGGAGGGGGCTTCATGCATGACTCCTCCTCAAAAGATGTGTAAATAACAATGTACTGATCTTAGACACTGGCCCACCCATGCAGTAATTTAAGGAACCACAGAGGAGTGCCTTGAGCTCAGCTCACTTTTGATTTATTGAAACGGGGCAAAACTTTAAATGGACATCTCTCTGGCAACGTTGTGCCATTCCTCTCTATTTTCGGTCTGCTTTGTTCCTGGAGGCCAGGCCTAGGCACCAGGAGCATTTTATTCAGATCTGTAAAACAGAGCTTTTATGGGGAGCTGGAACTTACGGCCCCCAGTGCCAGATCTGTTCTCTGCCTGGCTCCTGCCGCTCCACTTCTGCTGGTGGGGGAATCTTGTGCAGCCCCTCCACACTCAGTCAGCAGAGCACCCTCCTGCTCACACTTTCCAGGCCCCAGAGCCTCCTGCTATCTTGCAGAGGGTCTGTGGTGGGGAGGGGGTAGTGGAGTCCAGGTCTCTGTCTCAACTGGTCCTCGGGAGGCATAAGTAAGGTCACTGGCCATGGAGAGACCTATCCTAATCATGGGGGTTAGCTGAAGTCCACATTCTCAGGCCATCATTGCAGGGCATCAGATGACTTCTCCTTCTAGCTGGGCATCCTTTCTGCAGTAGTTGTATCACAGGTCCAGGGACTTCTCAACGGTATCTCCCTTGTGCAGGGGTTTTTAAGTGGGGGTGGAACCTTTCAGATGTCAGGCATCCCTGACCAAACCTAAGATGCTACAATATACCTCCACCCATGTCCCAACCCTCCTGCACAGCACTCTGGGACATTCCATCAGGGCTACTTCAAGTTTTCTCTATAAAGTCTCTAACTGACATCACTACTAGATTCCTTCTCACCAAAACTTCAACGGTGATCCCCTAATGTGTTGGTTCTAGTTGTCTAGCCCTCCTCCTTTCTTCTAGTGGGTGTAGGCTGTCCCAGTCCAGGTGCAGTGTAACAAGCTAATTATTAGCTGCCGATTTCCCCCACACCAATTTCTTCTCCCAGGAACTCAGTCAATATGACAATTTCTGAAGTCCCAAAAGATGTGGATGTAGTGTGATCAGGCCAGCACATTCAAACTCAGTGTGCATGATTCAGCGAAGTGTGATACCTTGCTGGACCCTACAGGCCTAAGTGGATCAATACTCTACCCTAAGCAGATTTCGCCTAGATGTACAATACAGTGAAAGCACTACAGCTACAGATCTACCAATGCCCACTAATATTATATAGCTTCCCCAGGTCAGCACTAATCCTAGCAGAGTCCCTTCTGCGATTGGCTACCTGTGAGCAATTATGTGCTGCACACAACTGAAGTCTGAGACACACAGTCTGCATGTGTGCACAAACATGTGCACATGTGTTCCTGTGTAACCAGCCCAATGCCTCTTACCTTAGCTGCGCAGCTGCGGCCATATTTTATAAGGCAGGCATTGGTGGTTAACACTCTCAAATCTTGATGGACTAAATGGGCAGAACTCATTTGCTACAAAACCACACTACCTGGAAGATGTACAGCAAGTAATCAGGATGGAGACAAGACCCTGGAATATCAGCAACACAGGGGTAGCCAAATAGGCACAGAAAATTGAGCTGAGTTGCGGCTACAGCCACAAGGTGATAAAGGAGCGGATCTGACAAGACTCATTCTCAGCTAAAGAGAAGGGCTGGGGGCGGAGGGGGGGGAGGGTCCAAGATCAGAAGTAATGTAAAAGGAAGATGTGCTTATGAGATTCCCATTAGTGTCATCATGGTAGTGTAAAGACGGAAATCTGTTGACATGAGATCCAAAATTAAAATGGAAAATGAAAGAATGATTGTTGTTGCACGGGATATATCTTGTTAAGGTATAAAGGGCAGAATAGCTTTCTGAGTTAGCCTTTTGAGGAGCATGGTGGTCTAGGTTAGGGCACGATTCTTTGGGGGGCAGAGTAAATTTAGGAGATTAACACATTGACCGGTTGCAGACCACTAATATAGACAAATGTGGTCAATTCTCCGAAGAGGCAGGGGCAGTGGAAACAGTGTGTGGCAGTATCGAGTTTCTAGGGGTGCAAATCTGGTAGTAAGATATGTGGAATCTCCCAACTGTTTTCAGCTCTTCTAGTTTAATCCAACATGCCTACCAATCATTCTATTCAAGTTATATTGCTAATGGAAATTCACAGCCTATATTAGGGCTTTAAGTGGAGCTGATCCTTCCGAGCTTCACATCTGCTGATAATTAAACAATAATTACGACAGAGGCCTGTAAAATGCTCAATATCCAGTTACTTAACTTTACAGGCAAAAACACTGCTGGATTTCTCAATGACGGTGAACATCCTTAAAATATTCCTTAAAACAATCAATGTCATTGATGTAGTACCGTTTTATATTTTATGATTTACTCCCTCCTATAAACCCCTAAGAGAATTAGCTGTTTTCAAAATGTGTTTTTCAAGATGTTGTGCCTCTGTGGTTTTTTTAATGAAGAATATGACTCTTGTATAATGCATATTTTACCGGTGTCAGGGTGAGTTTAGGTAATGGTTGGAGTTTGTGAGGGGGCACGATTGAGAGCTCTGCACTTGAGGCTGAAGGCAGCTCAAGCTTTTCACAATACGTGTCAGTGGACCACCAGCCTTTGTGCGCATCCAATCCTTGTCATGTCTGCAGAGCACACTGACAAATGGTCACATATGTGCCAACTGTAATTATGGAAATGTGTTTCAAGGTGGTACATAGCTGTTCAAATATAAAGAGCACCAAAGCAAAAGAAAATGCAGTTCTCACAGATGATTGTGTGGGTAGTGTGCACGGAAGAGGGGATGGTGACGTGGAGGAGATGAAGAAAGAAAGTTGATAGTGAAAAGATGGTGCTGATTTGAGAAAGATGTGGGAAGAAAAAGGGCGTAAATGTCGAAAAAGTGATAGTCTGTACAGGAAAGTCATATGGAGGAGATAACAGAAGTAAATGATCCCACTGCACCTTACAAATACCTTATTAATGTTTAATTAATTATCTCATATTTTCATAATTAAAATGTTTTCAATTCGAATTATTGACAACAAAATCATTGTTGTTACACAGTTGTCTGACATGCTTACTATCATTGACAAAGCCAATAGGTGTATATCTGCTGTTTTTTTTAATATCTGGATGCAATAACAGAAAACTCCTTTTGCCCACCATGCCACCTCAGTTTGGACCCAGCCATATGCAGACCAGTCGTGGCCCTGCTCCACTTAAAACAGTTCAGCCCGAACTGCCAGTCCAAAAAAGGTGAACAATATTGGGTGACCAAACAGAAAAGAGGACTTGCTACACCAATGAACATATGATTTTTTTTTCACACAGGCTCAACACATATGCCTTAATTCAGATGCACACATTATAATCAAATTTAATAAAAACAAGATAACCACAATAACAGGCAAATCTAAAAAAACACAGAGCACAAGAATTGCCCCGATCTGCCAGCATACCGCATTCATTAAGAACCATGACCAGTCAGGTCAGCACTCAAGGAAGAACTAGATTTCAAACGAGGAAATCTGTTGGTTTACCACTCTTTCAAGAATCTTGATGGGAAAAGGTAACAGCAAGATTGGATGAAATTTGCTCAGAAAGAACTGTTTGAAAAGACAACGCATCTAGTTGAGTGTGCATACGTTTATTACCACGAACAGTACCAACAGTCAGACAGCAACTGCCGTCCTTGGAATCATCTCCAGTTTTCTTCACCCAACATTCTACCCCACCATTCCACTACAAACATTACATAAAGAGTAACACTCAACACTATTGTGTTAGCAGAAGGTTTCTCAAGTATTGGCAGTACTAAAACTTTATTTCTAAGCTTGAAGAACCAAGGAAGTGGCTAGGGATTTGTTGCAAATGACCTGAAGCATGCTGGCCACAGGAGATGTGCCCAGTCTTAGAATCATAGTTGAAAAAGGATCAAAGGGGAATCCAGATGAAATAGTAGCCAGACAATTCTCATTATAGTCATGTCAAAACTAGTCAGGGATGGCCTGACTACATTGTGGAGAATCTCCAAGGGAGCCATCTGAAGAGATGGAGTAGATGACATGAATGATTTGCAAATAGAAGGAATTTTGTCATCAAAAACTCAGAAAGATTGACAGGGAGGGCATGAGAGGATATTAGGGTGGCCATTAGAAAATCAGGGGAAAAAAGCAAATGAGCCACCCTGAAAATCTCTTTGGTCGCATTATGAGACTGGACAATTTTGTGAACATAGTGCTGAGCCCTGCCCTTACATATGTCTTTTGTAAGAGCATAGTATTGTCCATAATCCACTTATTATAAAAGGGGGATAATCTTTCAACCCTGCTCTCTCCAGTTTTTGTTATTATGGATTTTGGCTTCCTTAATTGTGTTTTCGTCTGGTGAATGCTGAAAACAATGAAAATGCAAGTGTACAGAATGATTTTGTTATTAAAAACCTCAAGGCCATCTTCCAGTACTGAAACGGGAAAAAAAGATGTAGAACACTGGACCTCAGAGAGAGCATTAAAAAAGCTCTCAGCAGATAGTTTAGACCAAACAGACAATTAGTAGACTTAACAAGATTATTATTTCAAGTACAACTCTCAGGTAGGAAACATTTAAAAGGGTTCATAAAATGATCAGGCAAAGCCAGAGACAGGAATAGCTGTATCTCAAAAGCCTTTTCCTTCAGGAGCAAAAACAAGATCCAAACATTGCCTTTATTTTTTGGTCCAGAAACCAATTTTCTGAGATTAAAGTCAGAGAGAGAATTGATTAAAAGATCAGTGTCTGCATTCGTGGGCACATCCGCCTAAATGTTAAAATCTCTAAAGTATGGGTGACTCAGGGACTGGAAGTGCTCTTCATGGGTCATTTGTCTGGCCTCTTGTTCTCATGGACACAGACAGCTGGAAAAGGACACCCATTCTGTGTAGAACCAGCTTGTCAGTTGGAAGTGAACCACATTGGACCCTTTGGTAGCCCTGAGTGGAGATAGAGACCAGGAATGCAGTATCTAGGATTGTCATGACATTGGGACTCATAACTGGAAGAAGAAGGATCAGAGAGATCTGCCTTTCCCTTGGAGCAGTGACCCGAGTCCCCCAGAATATTGTCATGAAAACTGAAAATATTCAAGTGTATCACCTTGAAAGGTAACTCACTTTGCCCCTGCCCTAATGACCTCTGAGAGGCAAAACAGTTTGCTGCTAACTTCATTTGCCTTTGGTGCAAGGGTGTCTTCCGACGGTTGTTTTTGGCTAATGCACATTGACTAATATTGAATTTTATAAGGCTATGTTTGCTAAGGACATTTGTTTGACTTACATTTTCTTATCATTCATAACTCCAACTCCTAGAATCAGATTTTAATGTGTTTCGTATCATTTTCTGCTGTACTAATTGAAAGTGGATCAGTGGCAGGATATTGGAAAGAAAAATATAGAGTGAATAGTATGTCATGTCGAAAATATGGATTACCAAAATATTGAGAAGAGTGTGAATAGATGAGTACAGATTTATCATTCTTAACTCCATATCTACGTACCTTGAAGATGTATATATTGTCATGGTATATGTGTAATTATATATAGTAAAATAGTAAAACTGTGCTTACCCATAGGAACTTACCTTCACAATATTTTTGGCCTCAATGTTATTGACACAATATTTTGTCCTCACGATATTCTTTATCTAATATTTTGTCTAAACACCTTTTAAACTATCACATTTCTTTGGGGTAATACCTTCTGCTAGGGCCAGAGCTAGCAGGGGTTAAACAGAGATTCATCAATAAACTGTTTAGTAAGATGCCAATATATTGTTTTATTAAGTTGGTAGGCTACTCCCATTTAAATGAATAATTATGTTTTTTAACATATAGTCTAAGAGCCAGTTAGAACATTAAAAATATCCTCATATCAGGTACATCAGTAATATGACATTTCAGATATTAGTCTCTGCAAATCCAAAGTTCTTATCCTTTGCCCTAATGTTACTGTAATTGTTAATTAGGAGATGTAATTTGCTATTTAATCTAAATGTACTCACCCATAAGAGGATCTTTTGTTGAAGCACTCGATGTTTTACATTTAGATTCACTTCTTGTTGATTGTGGAATTGCTGTCCCTGTAAACCAAAATGATGGAAACTATAACAACTATTTTTAATAAAGTGCTTAATAGAATGTGTCTGCCATTTTTAAGTGCTGTAAATAATGGATTTTACTACTTTCATGTTTAATGATACTTACTTTACTGATCTTATAAGCAAAGAAGGCTGATTAGACCTTATGGGGATTCAGACCTTTGACAGTTATATTGCAGCAGATGAAAGTTATGAAAATAATTAGGATATATTTATTAATTGGAGTTTTAAATGAACAAAACATGCTATTGATTAAATGTTGTGGAGTGGTAATTATATTTTTCTACTTTGCCACAACCAGTTTCCTGGCAGGCATTAATTTAAGAAAAATGCATACATGTATACTCCATAGTGTATACCCCCCTCCCCAAATTCTGGATGTTTTTATTGTAAATAACAGCCTCATTCTGAGTACCACAAGAATTAGGGAAGGAAGCACAAAAATGAATATGTGTGTGTGTGTCTAATCATAAAGTTGTAAATCCATTTGGAATTTCTCCACAAGATAAATTCTCTTCTTTTTCCGCCCCAAGCAGACTGATCAACTCTTAGGTACAGTCTGGATTAGGTGTGCAACTAGATCCAATATGTTTGAGGCAGCTAAGATTGTAAGTGATGGAACGGATACGTCTTCTAAGCTTGAGTCCCAGTCACCCGTTAGAGCTCTTAGGTAAGTGTTTTGTACTTCAGTTTCTGGGACAATCAGTGGGTAATGGTGTCTTCTAAAATACACTGGGGCCAGATTAATATGGGTTAAAGCATTTTTCACAAGATATTTGGATGTTTTAGGAAAATGGTAAATACAAAAGGGTATGCAGTTCCTGATAGGATAAAACAAGTTGCACAAGAGAGCCGATGCTCACTTAATATCTAGATAGAGGAGGGGACTTCCTCTTATTGGAATTAGGACCCTCACACACCCAGCCAGCTAGGTGTCATGCTTCATCATTGGGTCTGCTCCTTGTCGGGTCAGCGCTGCAATACCGGACTGACACCCATGAAGGGGCTCTTTAGCGGAGATCTTTAATTCCTTGCTGTAAGGTGCAGTGCTTGTGTGGAAAATGGTAGCCAGTGCAGACGTTTAAGCACATTTCTGTTCATACTCCATTCACCAGCATTCAATGCCTCTAAAATACTTGCAGAATAGGATGTTAGTACACAAGATATTCTCTTGCTGTCAAGAATTTGTCAGATAGGTAGGGCTACCAAGCCTTGTTTTGCTGACCACCTTAAATCTTTTAAATGCCAACGTGTTAGTACATCAACTTGACAGATTGTATCTCATCTTGTTTTAACACATTAACCTACATGGACATAGGATAGAACCAGATAAAATAAGCATGGTTTAAATTACAGAACAGTGGTATTTATAGCTGGCATTGCAATCTACATGGAAATATATTCCCCTTTCCAGTATAATTTGTCATTTGGCTTTGAGGTGGTGTCAAACATCGATGACACTAAGCTCATGGTTTCCTTCCAAAAAGCTAACAAGGAGCTCATAGAGGCTTTTAAAGCTTATCTCATCTTAGTAGCGGATTGTTAAAAGGTATCGTTTGAAGCTTAACTCTGATATCATAGTTATGTGGTGGACCTCTTTTGCCATGGTCTAGTAGATGGTGGCTAATAGAACTAGGAGAGCCACATACTCCAACTACCACATTAAGGAATTTGGGGATTTGTAAGAAATTGGGTTACTGGTTGGGGGGTGAAACCCTACTCAAGCAGCAACCATAATCCTTGTCAGGTCGAAGTCACAAGCAAACCCCAAATTCACCTTTGCTCAATCTTCTGGTACTTTGGCATAGAGCAGTCAGGCTTAAGAAGCAAAGAAAAATCCCACACCAATTTAGAAAAATAGAGTAAAATGTAAGAAATAATTTAGTACTAAAACAACACAAATCCAATTAGAACTGAAGATATTCCATTTTAAAGATTTAATTGGTAATAGCACCAAAAACCTACAAGCGCCATCTGTGACTATCTGGTCATGCGAAACCGGGTGAAAATCACAAGTCCAGGCCGACTGCGATGGATCTTGTGTCGAATATAGGGACCAGGTTAGACCAGCTAAAATAAATGCTTTTAAGTCCAGTTCAACGAGTTCAGTTCACGGTGTAAGGAGCTGCGAGGAGCAGGGAGAGGATCACAGGTAGCCATCGAAACAGCGCAGTTCATTTCGGCATTGCAGGAGGTTCTTGCTGGCAATTCGCATTTGTGGTCCCCGCAAGATGTCAATGCTGTAGTACAAAGTGTTGGTTTATCATAACTCTGCGTTGATGGTTGGCACCAATGACAAGGGGTTGGCTCGTGAAGAGCCCAAAAAACTTCAGGGGAGTTTAACTGCAGCCACACCAAGGGTCTAGGACCTGAGGGACACAACTTGAGGGTCAGAAACTCACTCCAGCAGAGGCCAGCAGGGCTTAGACAGATCTGTTTTCAGTCCAGGCAGCAGGTCAGCTGTGCCGTTGAAAGGAGCCCCTGGAGCTTGTTAACGTCCCTATCACTCAGAACAGGAGGTCAGCTGACTGAACCTTGGTGTCACTTTAGCCAGGGATGAAGAGTACAGGCCCACTCTTCCTTCTCAGCAAGCAGGGCACCAGAGCAGCAGAGTAGCATGGAAGCAGAGTGACAATCCTTCTGTCATCAAAGCAGCATAGCACTCCTTCTTCTATAGCATAGTAACAGGTCCAGGAGTGCACTGAAGTGTTGGGGTCTGAGGTTCAAAATGTATACCTGGTGCCTGCTTTTAATTGGTAGAAGCTTCTAGGAGCTTCCTGTTGAAGTGCAAAGGATTTCTGCCTCCCCTGCCTCGACTCCAGACTAACTACAGGGGGTGTGCAATGGTTTGTGTGAAGGCAGGCCTATTCAGGTGTAAGTGGGACTGTGCCTTGTTCCGACCTCCCATGCTATCAGCGATGGTCCATCCAGGCACACCTGAGCATTCTATTGTTTGTGGCTGTCAAGGAGGAATACACAAAGACTAACTGCTAATTACTCCCTGTCATGTGACCCAGAGGCAGGCTGCAGGCACTAAATTGCCACAGCAGAAAAATGCCAACTTTCTAAAAGTGCAATTTTCAAACTTGTAGCCAAAAATCTGACTGCGCCATAAAAGAGTAATTTTCATTACAATTCTGAAGACAGCAAACACAAACTGTTTACCTGTTCTCATTTGGAAGTTTCAGCTTATTAAATGTAATAAGATAACTCGAAGCAGACCTTTTTGTACTGAAAAACGAATTTAAGAGTTTTTCACTACCAGGACATGTAAAGCTTAAAAGTACATGTCCTACTTTTCATAAACATTGTACCCTACCCGGTGGAGTGTTGTTAGTGTATATGTATTAAAAGGGAAGTTTTGAGACTGGCTGAACGTTTACTTTACCAAGTCGAAATGGCACTTTAAAAGGCTGAAATAGCAGGCCTGAGACATGTTTAAAGGGCTCCTTAAGAGGTACTTTCCAGAATTTTAGGGCAGGATTATTGTAGCTAATTATATGTTGCACAACATCGCCATACAACAGGGCTTACATATAGATCTTGCCCCTGATCTACATCCATTTACCCTGGGTCTGGTAGAGAATAGAGATCAGGTTCTTCAGGTGTGGGATTAGCTCGTTAACTCATTTTGTTCTTGAACTGCTAATTTGGTTGCTGCATTTATGTGGTTGGACAGTATCTTGTCAATAGTAAATGATCGCCTACTACCACACTCTCCATATATAAAACTCTGAGACAACTTCCAACATGGCTGGACACAAGATGAGCCGGTTACCCCATTCCTTGATGAGAAATTGGACATTACTAGGGAGAGACCTTCAGAAGTAGCTTCAGCCTTATGAGGGTCCGGAGACCGAGTTTGGTATTGCTGTGCTTCTTCAAATATGGTGCAACATTGCCACAAGCTGCAATGCAGTGGTTTTCCCCAAACAGTGGGTCAAGTTCTGCCACAAGCGCTGGTAGGACCTTCAGCGCTGGGCCTGAAAACAGGTCCAGGACATTATGGACTTGTACTACCAGACTCATTCTCTCCGCCTCTGTATGGCACCACTGTACAGGAGAGTCCAGAGAGCAGCCTCACTGACCCTTCATGCTCAGCTGGAAGAGTTTGAGCGGCAGACTGATGGGAAGTATATTTCTTTAAATATATATTTAGGTGCACATGTGTTTTGAGAGTTGTGGTCTGTCGTATTTAGTTTGAGCTTTGTTCTAACCTTCTATGTTGTATTCAACCTTTACTGTTTGTGTGTTTTCAAAGGATTGAAATTTAAAAATGACTAACATGGAGGTATAACTGTAGGCTTTTTGGAATAACTAATCATCAGAGCTTAACATTTTGAAAATATTTGTTTGTTTTATAGTTCATGACAGCATAACAGTTACAACTCAACATCCACATAATAAGTGTAAGAAATTGGGCTATGGTTTTGGGGAGAGCCCTACACAGGTAACAACCAAAATCCTTGTCAGGGTGAACCAAACAGTCACTCAATTAACCTGTGCTTAACCCTCTGGTAGCTTTGCACAAAAGCAGTCAGGTTTAATTTAGAAACAATGTGCCTCATTTATGAGGTTTTGGTGCAAGGCAGTGCCACAAGGAGTCTTGACAAAAGGGCAGCAATGCGCAGTATCTATGAGATCCAGCACATTCCTGTCCTTTTCCCCTGCACCCCCACAATGGGCTGCCATGGGCCTACGCAGGCACCCTTGCACCATGGTGCAAGTGTGCCTGTGTTGTGGAGCTGAATGATTTTGTGCAGGAATGGATAGCTTCATGCACAAAATCAATCAATTCAGGTGATTTCCTTTTTCTATGCGCAGCACAGAGAGAAAGGAAAAACAAGGTGAAATGAAAACATTTCTCCTTGTTGCACCTCCCTTCTGCCACCCCTGGGGTGGTGTTAGATTCTGATGCATTCCCAGGTTTAAGATTACGCAGTGTTCTTTGTCAAAGGGGCACATATTTACAAGGCCATGAAAAGCCACTTAAAGTGACTTTACGTGGTTTTCTAAATATGCCGAAGAGTTCAAAGGGGCAAGGCAGCAGGCTATGTTAGATGAGGTGGAATCGATACCAGGGAGCCACGGAACAAAGTCTCAGTGAAGCAGTTGACCATGGCAGGAAAAAGCTCCAAGTGGAAAAAGCAGACCAGGCCAGTGAGGTCATCATCTATGGGGAGCCGGCCGTCATTGAGGCCGGTGAGGGTTTTTTGGAGCTGAAAACCTCCAGTGGGACAAAACTGCAGGTTGTAGCCGAAGAGTGCTCCACAAGGTTGGATTTGCTGCTGCGGAGAAGAATATAGCAGGAGCTTCCGCAAAGTTCGGCCGACTGCCTATGCACCTTAGATGAATTGACTGGCAAGTAGGTTCCGGTCTTCAGTCAGTAATCCAGGACGTTTTTGTAGAAATGTGTTCTTGGAAAGTACAAGGTCATTTAAAGAAATAGCTCTTAACACAACTCCTTCTCCTCCTTATTCTCCTCCTTTGAATGCCTCATTCTAGATTATTTTGAAATTTCTAACTAATTGGAAGGGCACAAATATTTGCATAAAATCATTGGGTAGTGACACATTTGGTAATGAGTGCACAAGATCATCTCCTGTATTTAGGAGTAAATAAAGTTATGTTCATATGCAGAATTGATTATCAGAACTTAAAATTTCTGCAGGACCAGCGCGAAGGAAGAAGATCCTCAAATGTGAGGTGGGTAGTAAAACTTTCCACCAGCAGCAAGGAGAAGGAAGCCACGACCAGCACAAGCAGTCTGCCTGCCCAGAGAAATTCACAATCTGTCATCAAAAGACTCTGGGCAGAGGCTGAAGAGGCAACTGGGAAGGCAGATCACATGAACACCATAAATCAGGAAGAGGCAGATCATGGGGTTGAAGAGGTGCCAATAAACAATTTTGAAGGAAGGAAGAGACGTCTTCAGGTAAGTTCCAACATTAGTTTATTAAGGCACTGCAGCTAATCACGGGAGTACCTCTGCCTTCAAGGAAGCATAACACTTGAATACCGGATTCAACTGTTAGATACTTCGGCGAAGGACAGCTCCACGAGAGATGCACCTTCAAACATAAACATGTTTGGAGGTGTGCATGCCAGTGATATGGAACAAAGCAGTGGAATTACGCACACAGAATAATTACATCTACTAAACAGAGAGAACAGACTATAAATACGATGAAGAAACCCTTTCCATCATCTCCCCTTTTATAAAAAAAAGACAAAACCTATGAAAAGAAAAGGCTTAATTTAAGACATGTAAAAATCCTTAAATCTTGTAGGAATTGAACAATTATGAAACAATCTATGTGAAGTTGAAACTAATGGTAAATAAGTAGTGGTGGTTGTTTGGTTTGTTGTTACAATATCAGCAAAGTCATTAGAACACACATTTCTATTATCACTCGAAAGTGAAGTGGTAGGACATGTGGATGAGATTTGATCCATAGAATTGTGGAAAATAGGATTGGTGGAAGTATCAGAAAAAGTACCTAAAGGAAAATGTGAACAATCATCATCATTCACAACTAAATGTTTAGAGGTTAAAATTTTGTTAGCCTGTTCGGGTAATAACTTGACAGAGCTCTCTTATTCCACCACCCCTTTTTATTAAGAACCTGCGTAGGTAAAGAAAAGTTAGAAACCCTCTTTGGAACTCTTTTGGGGTTCTTAATTAAAACCCAATCTCCAATTTGAAAATCACTTGAAGGAGTGTAAAGTGGGTCAGCATGTTTTTTCTGTACAATTTATTGAGAGAGAAATTATTAAAACATTTTTTTTTAAATGAGTTTGTCATGACAAGAATCATCATTTTTCATAAGAAGTTTGATCCAAGAAGGGCAAATGTTTCCATTGGGATCCCTTTTTTGGAGTAATCTGAAAGGAGAGATACCCGTAGTGGTGTGTGTTGTGAAAAGGTATGACCATATTATCTTTCTGAGAAAAGGTTCAACAGAAAGATTTCATGCAAAGGCTGACTGAACTCCTTCCTTAATAAATCTGTTCATTCTTTCAATGAAATCATCTGAAGAAGGTGAGTATAAAGCAACCTTGAGATGTTTGACATCATGTGCGGTTAAAAAATCATGCCTCATTGAAGAACAAAAATGTGACCCATTATCAGTAACAATTTCTCTAGGTGAACCTTCATATTTGAAAACTCTGGAGAGAAAATTAATAACTGAAAGTGTATTAGGACTGTCACATACATCAAAGTCTACCCATTTAGAGTGGTAATCAATGAGAGTAATGATGTATCTTTTGTCTTGGGGTAATAACTCGAAGGGGCCAGCAAAGTCAATAGCAAGTTTAACCCATGCCTCTTCAGGTATAGGTACAGTATGTAATGGAAGTTTGGTGGTCTTCCATTGTTTGTCAGAAAGAAGACAAGTATTGCTGTTATTAATCCATGGTGTCACATCTCGATGTTTAGCGGGCCACCCAAAATTTTCCTTTAATTTTCAAGAGGTGCCACCTACACCTAAATGCCCTTCATGTGCACTTTGAAAAAGTTTGAAGCAAAGGATATGGGAGGAATACATTGATCACCTCGTAAAATGATATTGTTGACAATGGACAGATCATTAGACACTTGGGCAAATGATTTTAAGGGGGCAGGAAGGAAACGTACTTTGGGCCATCCTGAAGACATTCATTTGGTAAGTGAAATGCATCATAATAGCAAAAATATTTGTGAGTTTTGGAATGCAATTACTAAATACTGATATTTCTTATTCACAGCCACGCATATAAACATTCAATTTGGGGAGCGTTATCCAAAATGTGCATTTCACTGGGTCTCAAGAGAGTTACTTGAAAGGGGCGTAGCTAGCTGCCTAATATGGCGGTCGGATCTCAATAGAGCTCCGGAGCCTCGGGGGGTATCAATTCTCCTCCACCGCCATCCTGCGCTGCTAACGCCAGGGAAACACACATACCGGTGAGCTGTGGTCCCCTATGTTTCTGGACGCCTTTGTGAACCGCTGAGACGTAGCCTTCGGGGAGTACAGAGGATCGTCCTGTCTGCCGCTGAGACCTGACGGAGGCTACGGGCTTGCATATGACGTGAGCGGCCTGGCGCCTTGCTACCGAGCGGCTCCCCCGCGACTCGAGAGACGCTGCAACCGGAGACGCGATCTAGACCGGCCCTGAGGTGCGTGACTCGCACAGATGGGGCTTCGGCGCTGAGACCTGCAGGAGGGCTCTGGTTCGGTAGTACCGCGCAGAGGGGGCGTGTGGTGAGGCTTGGGAGACCTGCTGTTGCCCTGCTCTGAACCGGGCGAGATACGAGAGCGACAAAGACCCCCCGGGGACACCGGAATACGTCGGAGGCGATTGCGGGTGTGAGTCATCACAACCAACTTACGGACTCCCCCGGGTCTCCTGGTCCTGCGCTACTGCCCCCCCCCCCTCCAGGGTAGCACAAACTGCTGGTGAATGCGGCCTGAATGCTACGGTTGCTGCCTACCATAGTGGACACTTCCCTGACCAGACTGTACTGGCTAGTGTGGGCGCAGGGCAAACAGACACAAGGGAGGACTGTGACTGCGCCTGGACACAGATGGGATTCCTTCACGCCCTTGTCCCTTAGCTGCTCTGGACCCCATGCTTACTCCTATATGATCATGCTGCTGCATCGGGCCGGGTCAGTTTTTTTTTCCTTCTCACTTTCCTGCATGGCCAGGGGGTGGGCCGGGCCCCGTGCTGCTGCTGCCGCCTCGTCGTGGGGCTTCCTGGGGGGCCCACAGGGACTCTCCCCGAACCTTGCGGATCTCTGCGCCTGGGCACAGGGACATGGTGGTCTGAAGACAGGCGGTCCAACACATCTGCTTGGCCTCCCTGGGACGCTGCCTGACTACATGTGACTTGTGCGCTCGCTGTGGACTACACGAGCCTCTCCTGCCCCTGTTTACGCATGATGAGTTCTCCGGCGAGACACCCTCAACTGGGCACCTATTAGAGGGTCCCTCATTTGCCTCTCTCTGTGGAACCTCCTTAGTGGACGAGACCTTTGCTATAGGTGCAGACCTACTAGAGTATCACGTACACTGTCTTACACGGTGACCCCACGCTTGTTCCTGGACGACATCTCTGCGACGGGGGACCTGGCTACATGTGGATGTCCTGCAGCTGGGGCCCTGCACGGGGTCGGGGTGAGGCGGCGTGGGGTGGGCCCACCTCCTCCATTTGTCGCCCTGTCTGCCTGCCCTGAAAGGCCTTAGCCCACCATGACCGAGGCCAGTAGAGACACACCATGGGCAGACAACGGGACAAAACATTGGATGGGCAACAGGAGACGAGCGCCCCTCTTACTGTCTCGGGGTCCCTGGGCCGGACTCCTTCACCGGGAACACCATCTATGGAATCTACTGGGGACACACCGGATAAACTGGACCTTATACTTGAGGAAATCCGCGACTCCAGAGCAGCATTGGAACAACAGATTGGCTCACTTACTTCATGTCTCACCTTATTGAGGGCGGATCATTGCAAAATGGATGACTCTGTTAAGGAACATGGATGAGCCCTTGATGAGATGGACCCGAGAATAACTGCAAATACCACCACCATTCATCAACTACAACAACAGGTGACTGGCCTTCTGGACCGGCTGGAAGACGCAGAAGGCAGGAACAGGCGCAATAACATCCTCGTAATTGGCCTGCCAGAACGCAGTGAAGGAGAATTCATGGAAGGCTAGTTCAGGGACAACTTGGTGCCGGAAGGACTGTCGCCATACTTCTATGTGGAGCGGGCTCATAGGATACGAACAGGAGCGCTCAGGCCCGGAGGGCTGCCTCGCCCCCTGATAGTTAAAATACTGAATTAGAGACAGGGACTTACTGCTTTAAAAGTCGAGAGAGAAGGCGCTGATCCAATATGAGAACCATCGCATATCGCTGTACCCGGATTATACAGTTATGGTCCAAAGGCAGAGATCGTCATATCAGGCAGTGAAAAAGAGTCTCCAGAAAGCACAACTCAAATACGCCCTCCTATATCCAGCTAGACTGAACGTCATACACGACAAGAAAACTCACTTCTTTGAAAATCCGGCGGACGCAGAGGAATGGCTGGAGGTCCTGGGTCTGGGCTTGAGCCAGGGCAGCCGGTCGGACAAATCTTTGCAGGGCTTTGACGGCCGATGGAGTTTAGGACACCGGCATACACAGAATTCTACTCCGACCAAGGGTGGCAGTGGACCATCGCGTGCACATCAAAAACTTGACAATGAGGGAGCTCTTGCTGTAGCTGAGACGTTTTGGGAGGAGCCTACCGGGATCCACACAGACACAGAGGATAGCACTATTCACTCAGACTCAGAACATAGCACCAACCTATTCCCTACCATCACACCTCGTGTAGCAGATGCTATACTTGACAACTGAGACCTGTAATTGGCGAGAAAGCGTCCCCGGATGGCCTTGTGGTGTTTTGAACTTTCATCCGGCGGAGTCTGACTCTGGCCCTCTGTGGTCCATGTATCCTTTTACGAGTGGAGATTAATAATGTAAAGAACTGTATTTTACACTATGTGTTTGTACAATATGGGCTGATCGTTTGTTGCGTCTCTACCAACAGTTGCCCCCCGCGTCCAAACGGATTTGCTGATATTTTCCAGTTGGGTCGACCACAGTCTACACTAGTGTACTCATTTCATGGGGATGTTTTAGACATATTCAATGACACATCACCCCCCCCCCCGGGTTCCGTAGAGCCGTCGAGGCTCTGACCTTAAAAAGGACAAGAACATGATATATGGCAGCGACCCTTCTATGAGCATACGCACCATTATTCGTTTCGGGATTGTGTTGAATTGTTGTTGGGCTTAGCATACTTCCAACGCAGCACCACTTTTAGTTAGTGTTAAGGGGATAAAGGGCTCCTGATCAATTTCAGTAACCTGGCTCCACTTACTGCGGGGGTATACCCAAGGCGCCACTCTATGCACGGAACCTTTACCACCTTTGGGTCTTATACCATACTGACATGGAATGTGCAGGGGTTGGGAGCTATTCAGAAAAGACACCGTGTACATGCCTATTTACTGAGACGCAATGCCCACATAGTCTTCCTACAGGAATCCCACCTGACCAAATCGCAATCACAGAAAACACGTAAAAAATGGAGAGGTCAGATCTACTCTACTAATTATTCAGCATTTGCTAGAGGTACGGCCATATGGTTACACCATGGGGTTCCATTTACCAAACTGGAACGCCGAATTGACGAGCAGGGACGATATGTACTACTTAAGGGCACACTAGACGTTTCCCTGGTGATTCTTGGCAGCATCTACGCCCCTAATTTTGATCAGTATCAATTCTTACACCGCTTAAGCGCAGCCCTGGCCGACTGGGATGGCATCCCATGGATACTGGGAGGTGATTGGAATATTGTCCTCGACACAAACTTGGATAGATCCCATCCTCCCCTCCATGGCACACATGCCCGCAGGCTTGCCGCTATATTCAACACCTGGGCAGATGGCTGGGCTCTATATGATGCATGGCGACACATACACCCTACACATAAAGAATACTCTTTTTACTCTCCCGTCTACAGTCTCCATACCAGAATAGATAGAGTCTTGTGCTCACCCTCCATTGTTGCCCAAATTAGTCAGTCTACTTACCTGGCGAAGACGTTTTCAGATCATAATCCTCTAGAGCTCACATTAACATTGGGAAAGATACCAACTCTGGTACCCACCTGGAACCTACGCCTGCAATTATATGAGGACGCTCCGTTCAAAACATCACTCTCCAATACAATCACAAATTACTTGGCAGAAAATTGTAACACTGCCTCGTCTCACTTAATAGATTGGGACGCATTGAAGGTGGTGGTATGGGGAGCATCGATTGGACAGATTGTGGGGGCCCGACAGGAGACACATCAACGCTTGCTTAGAGTCGAGCACCAAATGACTACATTAGAACATGAGGCCGTGACAGAGCCGGACTAAAAAACAGCTCTGCAAAAGGCCTAAATCGACCATGCAGAGACTTTGGAAACTTTATGGAATATCGATTATAGAGCATACATGCAACGAAAACACTCAGAGGCGGATAGAACAGGAACACTACTAGCCCGCCTAGTGCGAGACAGATCAGACCCACCGGTAATTACGCAAATTCTGAAGCCTGATGGCAGTATGGGCCATACACAACAGGAGATAAATCTGGCCTTCTGTGCACACCTTAGTACTTTCTGCAGGATCTTACTTTCCCGGTTCCCCCAGATGCGATTCAAAAAGAAATAAACGGTCCCATTACACAATCAGAAATTCGAATTGCGATTAAAGGACTGAATCGTAATAAAGCACCCGGACTTGACGGGTTACCTATCGAATTCTATCTTGCGTATGCCGATACATTAGTGCGACCATTGGGGACAGTATATAGAACTGCTCTAGAAACCAGTCACCTACCCCAGTCTACCATGCAGGCTTTGGTTACCTCGATACCCAAGTCGGGTCGGGACTGTCTTGACATGTCTAATTATAGACCTCTCTCCCTATTGGCGACAGAATTCAAGATCCTGAGCAAGGCCCTCGCTAACCGCATACAACCCTACCTCAATACACTCATACACAGGGATTAATGCGGGTTCCTGCCAAACCGTAGTACATCCCTTAACACAAAACGTCTGCATTATGTCATGACGGCTACCCCCCTCCCATACCAGTCTGCGGGATGCTTGGCACTGGACCTCAGTCAGGCCTTTGATACCCTTTCCTGGGATTTTATGTTCGCAACACTTCAACTCTTTGGTTTTCCAGATACCTATCACAAATGGGTGCGTCTATTGTACACTTTCCCCACGGCGAGGGCCCGTATGGGCAGGCATGTTTTGAGTCAATATACTATCCACAGGGTCACCAGACAAAGGTTCCCGTTGTCCCCCATATTATTCGTTCTCGCTTTAGAGCCCCTGGCAATATCGCTTCAGCAGTCAGCAGACCGGCTCGGGATCCCTATTGATGGTGAGACACATCTCATCTCAATTTATGCGGATGATATTCTGCTGTACTTAGCGACCTAACCAGTGACAATGCTCCACTCCCAGATATCTTTGCCCAGTTTGAAAGGGTCTCTCTTGCCTAATTCTTCCAAGACACACCTCACCGTGATGACATACAATTTGGCAAATGCATAAACAACAGTTGATGGACAGAATGCAGAACAATGTCATACATTCACCCCAGTACAGAGATCTGGGCCTAAATCCATCGATTTTTTGCTCACCATGCCATTCCAGTTTGAACCCAGCCATATGCAAATCAGTCTTGACCCTGTGCCCCATGGAAACAGTCCAGCCCGAACTGCCAAGCCAGGTCCTCCCTGGACTGGAAACAAGCATCCAAGGACCGGTTTCGGGCTTTCAGTCCTCATCAGCCTGGATAGCTTGATTCCAGTGGCATGGAGAGCACGGGACACACGTCTGAGCATACCCGTCCCACTCGGGTGACAAATGCAAAAACAACAGTTGATGGACAGAATGCAGAACAATGTCATACATTCACCCCAGTACAGAGATCTGGGCCTAAATCCATCATTTTTTTGCTCACCATGCTATTCCAGTTTGAACCCAGCCATATGCAAATCAGTCTTGACCCTGTGCCCCATGGGAACAGTCCAGCCCGAACTGCCAAGCCAGGTCCTCCCTGGACTGGAAACAAGCATCCAAGGACCAGTTTTGGGCTTTCAGCCCTCATCAGCCTGGATAGCTTGATTTCAGTGGCATGGAGAGCACAGGACTCACGTCTGAGCATACCCGTCCCACTCGGGGTGACAAATGCAAAAACAACAGTTGATGGACAGAATGCAGAACAGTGTCATACATTCACCCCAGTACAGAGATCTGGGCCTAAATCCATCGTTTTTTTGCTCAGACGCGAGTCCCATGCTCTCCACACCACTGGAGTCAAGCTATCCTGGCTGAAGACGGCTGATAGCCAGAAACCGGTCCTAGGATGCTTGATTCCGGTCCAGGAAACACATGGCTTGGCAGTTCGGGCTGGACTGTTCCCATGAGGCACAGGGTCAAGGCTGATTTGCATATGGCCATGTCTGAACTGGGGTGGTGTGAAGTGCAAAAAATCGATGGATTTAGGCCCAGATCTCTGTACTGGGGTGAATGTATGACATTGTTCTGCATTCTGTCCATTAACTGTTATTTGTGCATTTGTCACCCTGAGTGGGATGGGTATTCTCAGACATGAGTCCCATGCTCTCCACACCACTGGAGTCAAGCTATCCTGGCTGAAGACGGCTGATAGCCAGAAACCGGTCCTAGGATGCTTGATTCCGGTCCAGAAAAGACATGGCTTGGCAGTTCGGGCTGGACTGTTCCCCTGAGGCACAGGGTCAAGGCTCATTTGCATATGGCCATGTCTGAACTGGGGTGGTGTGGAGTGCAAAAAAGCGATGGATTTAGGCCCAGATCTCTGTACTAGGGTGAATGTATGACATTGTTCTGCATTCTGTCCATCAACTGTTAGTTTTGCATTTGTCACCCCGAGTGGGATGGGTAAGCTCAGACGTGATTCCCATGCTCTCCACACCACTGGAGTCAACCTATCCTGGCTGAAGACGGCTGATAGCCAGAAACCGGGCTGGACTGTTCCCATGAGGCACAGGGTCAAGGCTGATTTGCATATGGCCATGTTTGAACTGGGGTGGTGTGGAGTAAAAAAAAAAGATGGATTAAGGCCCAGATCCCTGTACTGTGGTGAATGTATGACATTGTTCTGCATTCTGTCCATCAACTGTTATTTTTGCATTATTTTTGCATTCGACATACAATTTGGCGTCGACACTTTGCCGATAGCCCCCACCACCTTCAAATATTTAGGTATAAAGGTATACCGCACACAGCCCGATCAAATTGATGGCAACTTGGGGAAGGCCATAACAGCTCTATGAAATAGTGTGGTTTTTTGGACTTCGTTGCCCTTGTCAGTCATGGGTCGCATTGCCATCTCAAAGATGGTAGTGCTTCCGCGCCTCCTATATTACTTTGTGAATCTGCCCATCGTGATCCCTCAGTCGATGTGGAGATTTAGGGGTTTCTGACCTCAGGGCCTACTACTACGCCAGCCAACTCCAATGGCTTTCCTATTGGACTGCTTGTAGGAATTTACATGAGATAGGATACTCACCTAGGGACTTGGTTCGAGGAGCGCTACATGCCCTGCTCTTACCTAAAGGTAAGATCCCTACTGACAGCCCGCCCCTCCTGAAAACAGCATTATTGTGCTGGAAAAAAGCATTGTCATATACCTCTACAACAGCACCATCCATATTCGGCGAACACTCCCCTACTGGGTATTCCCACACCACAGGGCAGAATTTCAGGGACAGGATCCGTGGCTGGGTGGAGAACGGTGTGGAGGACTTTGGGGCCTTTTTTGGGGATGGAATCCTGCTGGACCACGAATCCTTTGCACAGACCACAGGTGCACCTGCACACTTATACCTATTGCATGCCACGGTCTCCCATTACATTAAAAAACACCTTAGCCCCGCAACATACTGAACCCACAGCATACCCTGGTTCACCTCTTACATTATATGGGGAATGGGGGTCACTTAGTCAGATGGCTCTATACAGGTGTTCACACACATGCCGCAGTAACACTTATTTCCCTTAGAGCAAAATGGTCCGAAGACTCCGGTACGGAAATCTCGGACAAGGCCTGGAAGTGCCTGCTGGAACACCCCAAGAGAGTGTCCCTTAACTCTTGATTAAAGTTTATGCAGACCATGGTCTTACACAGGTCATACCTCACCCCACAGTGGATCCACCGGATGTTTCCTGAGGCTCCCCATCATTGTCCTCATTGTAAGGGAGATGAGGCTGACTTCCTTCACATGCTATGGTCATGCCCTCGCATTCGGGACTTCTGGGATAGTGTGCGGGGTTGTCTGGATAAGATCACACACATTCCCATTACAGATAACGTTGTAGACTCTCTCATGGGTCTTCGTAGACGTTCAAGTAAACTGAAGGTGCAATTGAGATTTGCAGACCTGGCCCTAGTCCTGGCAATCAGAGCTCCCACTATTAGATGGAAGTCCCCCTGGTGCCCAACGTTGTCTAGCTGGCAAGATGACATGATACAGTGGGGGAAAGCTGAGAGTGTAGCCCTAAGGAAGGAGGAGGAGAAGGGTCTCCGGAAGCGACCCATCTCGATGGACTGGGATGTCATTCTACAGGAGTTTGAACTTCTTGACCCCCTGCCCCTACATGGTACCCCGACGACATAATCACGACCCTTCGACCACGTATTTAGAAGCCCCATGAACCCCAGACCCCCCCCACTCAGTGACTTTAGCGATATATAATTCCGTTAGGTAAATACAGTCTAGATCCCCCTTAGATGCTAATTGCATTACCATACTTCAGATCAGGAGCTTGGGAAGGGTGGGTTAGGGTGGGAGAGTATAGTTGGGATTGTTGATTTCAGTTCAAAGAGGAAAACTCGGTTTTATAGTGTTAATGTTCGAATGATAATGCAGCATGGTACTTAAAAATGTCGTTTGCACTTTTAAATGATCACAGATCCTCCACAACTACATTATCTGTACCACTGTATAATGGTTTCATACTCTGTATTATTACCATATGTGCATAACGTGGATCAAAATAAATAAAATTACCGTATTGCGATAACTTTATGCTGTCAAATTGCTACGGGTTCTCAATAAAGTTTGTTTAAAAAAAAAAAAAGAGAGTGACTTGAACCATACATAGTTGCTTGACAGTTGTATGGTCTCAACAGTTTTTAATTCTATCTCAGAACAAACAGTTCCATAAAGCTAGTTTGGAATGACCCTCATTGATGATAAATATCAAAGCAAACGGCATTGTAATACACAGTAAACGTACTCATCTGCAGTCTAAGCACTCTATAACGGGCTCTATTATTTGGAACCTTAGCCTTCTGCTCTTGATGAGCTTGCCAGGATACATCACAGAAACGTACATTTCTGAACTGTTTTCTAGATTAATCATCCTAATATTCTTTTAGGGGACATTCATAAATATTTCGGCAAGAGTTGTACATCTATGAGTCAAGGAATGTATAATTGTGATTTACAGGTATATATTTGATTTAGGAAATATACCGCACCTAAGATAGCTGCATAAGTTACGACTTTGGCATATCTCCACAAGCTATGCTTTACCACACATGAATGACATGGGCTAACTTTGTTTACGGCACCAGGGATGAATGTGAAAATTGATCCTTGTAGCCGCGCAAAACTCTATTCAATGTGTACCTGAGATAAAAGTATTGCTTTTGGGTTACTAACAATCCTATTATGGGACAAGGGACACCAGAGAAACAGAAACAAGCCTTATTTCGTTATTCACAGTATCACACACACTATATTAAGAAGAATGAACACTTTTAAGTAAAACGTATTTATTGCTATAGGAACAATCTATTTCTCAGTACATTTAAAACAACTACACAGAGTATTATAAAAACAGCGAGAAGACACTTATAAATAATGCGAATACAATTAACGTTTCTAGCATGTCTTAAAATATCATTTAAAATCTAATACCCCAATGCCTACTTCTATCCGCTAAACTAAGCGAGCATGGAAGTCAGAGCAACTTGCAGTCTAGAGAATCTTAGGGAGAAGAGACGTACTGCGTACCTTGTTGACAGCACAGGCTGTCTTTATCATCGGAGGCGTGAAGACAATGTTCCCTGTGAAGGACAAACACACACTGTGGCCTTCTTCTGGGATGCAACTTTATTGGCTTGAGGCTTCAGGCGAGATGTAGCATCTGCAAAGTCTGCTGACAGTAGTCAAGCCTGTCTCTGGCAGAATCTTGGGTGATAATCTGGTGAGGGACCTATTTTAAAATGTGGTCAAGTGGTTGTCCTTATATACTAAATCTTATTAGAAATTAGTATTTCTGACGTAAGTTTAAGAATTTCGGACATAGATTGTGTGCAGCATAGTTTGCATCCTAGACGTTTTCTTATGAACATTTAAGGTAATAACGTAAAAGGACGTCAATTCAGACTACACTACAGTTAGGTTATATATCTGTATGTGTTCTTAAAAAACCTTGACATGGTAGAAAGTAGACATTTGACCCAGACAAATGTCAAAATGATGGTTGTATCTATGTCATCAATTGAATGGCTTGACGCTTTCATGGCTCTTAAAAAGATATAGTCAGGCGACATCTTTGAGTAACAGACATGACAATGATTCTACATAAATCAGGAAAGATGGCAACTTCCATTGTTTGTAAGAGGGAAGATGGCAACCTCCATTACTCAAGATGGAGTCAAGGCCTACATAAGAGGGAATCGGACCTTAGAGACATACAGCCTGATTCATGTAGGCAATAGCGCTCGCAAAAGGGCCAGATTCTGAGAATCTGGCCCTTTGCGAGTGCGATTTTTGCATTTGGTATTCATGATACCAAATGCAAAAATCGCTATTTAAGAATTCGCATATTTGCGAGGAATGGCATTTAAGGAATCTCTAATAGAGATTCCTCAAATGCTATTCATGAAACATCAAGAAATAGCGATTTTGAACTTTTGGGGGCGCTATTTACCGAGAGGTCAGACCTGTCGGTAAATAGCAAAAACTCAGAAAAATGCTTTTATAAGCATTTTTCTAAGTTGCATGTTGCACACACACATGTCCTTTGGACATGTGTGTGCGCAACACCTGTTCAAATGTGCATTTTAGGGGTGCTACAGGGCGTCCTTTGGACACCCCTGGCACCCTTAAAATCGCTATCTTATTTGCGAGTAGCAAATTGCTACTCGCAAATGAGGGATACTCCCCATTCATTCCTATGGGCCTCTTGGCCCATAGGAATGAATGGGGAGTATTTGCGAGTAGCAAATTGCTACTCGCAAATAAAGAACATGTAGGAATCGCTATTTTATTAGCAATTCCTACATGAATGCCGTTTTGCGTGTCCTCAATAGCGAGTCGCTATGATTCGCTATTAGGGCCACGCAAAACGGCATGTACATGAATCAGGCTGTTTATGTCAAGATGTGATCATCTTCACAGACCGCATGAGACTTCTGTGTAATTTACTAGTAATAAATGTATTAATGCTTCAATTTGAGAACTTCCAATATTGTTAAAGGTATGCCTTTGTAAGAATCATATTTTCCCATGCTAGTTAGATCCATTATAAAATGCTCCTTCCTCACCAATCACACCCAATCAGTCAGCTTGTTCACTACACCTCAAGGACCGCCAACCTCATTTGTGGAGCATCCTAAGGATCTTCTCTACTCGGATTGACAAAATCAACATCATCTGTTATGCTTACAACACTTAAATCATAATTTCCCTCGCCGATGAAATGTCAAGAACCTGGACCAACTTCACCTCCAGCATTTCTGAAGTCGCCAGATGGATGAAGATAAAGTGTCAGAAACTTTACACAGACAAAATGGAAGTTATTGTCTTCAGCAAGGCTGTGCAACTCCACCTGTTGGCCTGCAGATCTTGAGCCAAAATCCTGCCCAGCAACCCAAGCCAAAAACCTAGGAATAGTGGTGGACAACCAACTTGCAATGACTAGGCAATTCAAGGCATTCACTTTTCTTGTTTCTACACCCTTAAGATCCTCCAAATAAATCTTCGAATGGCTCACGATCGACACCCGCAGAAGTACCACCCAGACCCTTATCACCAGTAGAATGGACTACGCAACACACTCTACATCAGCATTAACCCCCAACTGACCAGAGCACCACACAAAACGCAACAGCCAGACTCACTCTAATGGCACCCAACCTGCATGCACATCATCTCCCACCTCAGAAACCTCAACTGGCTCCCCATTAACAAATGAACAAAGCTTCCAACTCCTCAAACACACATACAAAGAACTGCACAATCTAGGTCACGCCTACCTCAAAAGTTGCATTCTTTTCCACACCCCAACCGGAAACCTCTGCTTGACCATCCTCTTGCTTGCACAAATCCCCAGCACACACAAAACTGGAGACAGTGGTCGCGCTGTCTCCTTCTTCTCTGCTAAAGCCTGGAGCGATCTTCCCATGCACATTAGAGCTGCATCCTCAGTCCTTGAGTTCGGCAAGAAACTGAAGACAGACTCTTTACCTAGACCCCGGAGAAGGTCAGTGCAGCTTCCTGCTGTTAATACCAGGATACCCTCCCAGGTGAGGCGTGCGCTCTACTAGTACTCATCACATAACATAACATAATGTGATCTCATATATAGTGCACTGTACAACTAGTTTCTTGGGGCTTTACAACAGGTGTTACATGTACTGACAATGTGATGTGAAGAGCAGCTGGCACACAGATCTGTGCATGTGGCACAAGCTACAGTTCTTTACAATCCCAAAGAGAATTTGTGGCCCTAACTATAGAGTGCATTTACTTCTCAGGCTATTGAGGTCCGCATTTAATCCTGCAATGTAGCAATGTTATTGAATTACTGAGCATAAGCACCATCTCAGCGCCATGAAACCTTAGATATTTTTGAATCAGTGCACCAGAAAGCCATTCCAAGCAGAATTCCCTCTTACCGGCAGGTACACCAAGCCAACAGGTATGCAACTTGTGTGCTGTGGTGTGGCAGATCTAGGCTAACTTGTACTTTGACCAGCAGTGATGAAACTCCTCCTGAAAAGTTCCCACCTTTCTCTCTGTCATCAGTCAATTATGTGTACGATTTTAGGCTTTCATTGGATGTGTATCATTCACTCAGTGGTTCGCTGTAGCTCGTCTGCATCAGTATTTAAGGTCAGTGTGTCAGTGGAAGTGCTTGAAGATGTAGTGAAGGAATGGCTCTAATGTGTTGTGTATAAACTTGACAAGTGACTGCCTTCAAACAGTTATGTGCATTTTAAAATAGAAAAGAAAAAACAACCATCAGTTCCTAATATCAAATAAAAAGTATTTCTACTTATCTACAAGTAAGTTACAGGAATGAGCCTTCGCAAGACGTGGGTGCACCTTGATGCCAGTATGGGTCCGTTCACACATGGTGACAGAAGTTGAATCTTTATCCAAGAAAGGGTTAAAATCAAAGGCTTGAATGCTGGGCCTGCACCCAGGTGTGGTAGCACACATAAGCTTTTGGGGGTCTGAGCCTGGGCCCTAGAGCTGGTTGCACTTAGTAGGTCAAGGGAACCCAGTCACACACTTTCACCAGAGACAGTGCTTGCACCTTTGAGGTGGCAACACACAAGAGCTTGAGCCAACAACCTTGAGCTGAGTATTCCGGATCTTGTGGGCTCACAAAGTGGTAGGGATCCAGCAGTCACATCCCTCCTGTCCTGACCCAAGACCTCCACGTACTCAGTTGCTCCCTCAGACCCAGGACCCTGCCACTGCTAGCACACCCCCTGATTGAACATTGTATCATCCTATAGGAACCCCAAACAGTATCCAGAGGCTTTACTTCCCAGCAGCTCTAGTCCATGGCTTTTGGAGCCCCCGGTGAAATGGCATTTTCCTTTTAAGGCACACCCGTAGATCTTTATTGAGACCACTTGTTGCCATATGGCACCCTGTTGTGGCAATCTGCCATAGTTACCAATGACAGCAACTTTGTGTGGCCTTAATATAGGTACAAATGTTTCAATAGCAGTTTTACCTCTGACTCAATCAATCACAATACATTTTCAGTTACAGATGTCCCTTTTATTGACTCTGTGGTTTCATGCTAGATACTCACTTCACACTTTTTGTGCACTGCTCTACAGTTGTCACTTTACACCCAGGTACACCTTAGAATTCACTGGGCCTCGCTGGTTAGATGAGTTACATACATCTTGCTTATCCCCAGTGGGTACAAAAAAATCTTTACCTTCCGGGTGTGTATTTTTTCACATGGAAGGAGTACCCATTTGATTAGTGTATATATCACTCAGTCACATAATAGGTTTATCACTTATTTTTGTTGTCTGTCCTACTTTTTCAGATACTTAGTCAGACAATTTTCTTTTGTGACCCACTGCTACATTTTGTTGATTTTTCATGCTAGATACTTCTTTTTTTCTTCGTCAAAAAAACTTTTTAACATTTAAGTGTCCCTTCACCAAGTACATTAAAAACTCATCTATATTTCATGGTGAGCATCACAATAGTACATAACACATATATACATGACATGAATTTGCTAAACAACGAAAAATGTTATTGTGACATTAATACACACTAAACAACGAGAAAACGTTATTGAAACATTAATAAACAGAGAGAACGATTATAGGTTTTATTATCCCATACATCGTAATTGTAATTTGATTCACTTCAAACATTACTGTGAGTTACTACCCTTGTGTCTGGGGAATCGCCTGTGTCTATGTATTGTCCCCAAATCATTTCGTGTCCTACTTTTTTTCGTGCCAGAACTATATCCCACTCTGTTCTAGGCACATTTCTATACTTAAAGTCCTGATAGGGGCCAGAGACTATTTAGCAATTTAGCTCTGTGAGTCCGATCAAACCGGCTCTACTGGCTGAATCACACAGCGTCCCTTGGTGTCTTCTTTAGCTCTGGACCGCTAAATAATTCCCCTTAGTTTGATATCCCTTAATATAGGTTCAGCGTAGGGGTCTTACGCTTTGTTTTTTTAGAATTTGCTTTTATTTATTGTATATTGAGAAATTCTCCTCAAACACGGTATGCACGAAATGCAAACGAACCCAACAAATTCTCATTGTTCACTTTAAATATTCTTGCTCAATAGGTTATCTTGGCTTCTACTCTCATTTCTGATTTTAGCTTGAAAGCAGAGTCGCGCAAGAAATCATTGTCCACATCTCTCTTTTAGGAGCAAAAAAGGCCACTTTATTTTAGGACAGGTGCATCATAATTTTCACGAAACACATTTCATTATTTATTTATTTACCAAAACCAACTCTACAATGATCTTAGAAAACCTGAATCCCAAAACCCAGAACGAAACTCCTATCTACTACCCCTAACCTACCCACACTACCCTTCAGGATGGCCAACCCGCTCCAGGCTGCCCACCCCCACTACCAAAAACCCGCCTATAGGTAGAACAAAGGCACCCATCCTAACCGTGGCAGGCCAAGAAAGGAGCAGCACCTAGGGTACCACAGAAGAAAAACACCCCCCACCCAAATGGAAAAGAAAAAGAGGGAGGGTGGGTGGGGCAAAACAAACCTCCCTACTAGCCTCCCGCTACGCAGTTACGCCACTGCCAACCTAACCCCCTTATATCACTTCCCTAATCAGCCCACACCTGCTTTCCTGCTTCTCGCGCGAACCTACCCAGGGAGAGACCGGCTCGCGCCTGGCTCTCCCTGGGTCCCCCCTCGCGCAAGAAATCATTGTCCACATCTCTCTTTTAGGAGCAAAAAAGGCCACTTTATTTTAGGACAGGTGCATCATAATTTTCACGAAACACATTTCATTATTTATTTATTTACCAAAACCAACTCTACAATGATCTTAGAAAACCTGAATCCCAAAACCCAGAACGAAACTCCTATCTACTACCCCTAACCTACCCACACTACCCTTCAGGATGGCCAACCCGCTCCAGGCTGCCCACCCCCACTACCAAAAACCCGCCACCCAGGAAAACCTTTAGTGTTTTCCTGCCCCACCAAAAGGACAGGAAGGAGCACACCATAACTGTACCTGAAGAACCTTACTAATCAAATCCCTGAGTTCTAAAAGGTAAAAAGAAATACCCAAAGCCGAGAGATGCACACCGTCCTCACAAAATAAATGATGTTCCGAGACCTGTAAATGATAATGATTCAAACAGTAGATACCCAAATTATGACAAAAAGGTCGCATTGTCCTGTTCACTTTTCTCCTGGCCCTTTCAAGGGCGGAATGGTTCCTTGCTCCACGCCACTGCAGACGAGGCACAAACTCAGTCCATATCAGCATGGTGCTCACCCATGTGGTTTTGATAATTTCCAGATCTTGCTTCATGAGTTTCAACAAAGTTAACCCAGAGAGAGAAACCAAGTCATTCTCGCCAAGATGGAGCACCAAGAGATCCGGAGGGCCCCCCAAACACTGGGAAACCAAAGCAGCTAAGGCGGGAAAAAACCCACCCCACCGCATGCCCCCTGTTCCATGCCAGGAGACTTCATGTTCCGCGCTGTTGAGACCCAGCGATCTCCCACAGAGCTGAGTGGCAGCGGCGCAAGCTGCACGTTTAATAAAAGAGTGCCCTAGTATCCAAACCCTCCGTTTGCCTCCGGGGGCCGACGGCCAAGGACCTAGGAGAGAAAGAAATGTTAGACAATCCAAACAATTCACTATTTCCTCACATATTTCTCACAGCACTTGGAACGCCAACGACCAATGCGTCTGATCTGGGACCAGTCCCACCCCAAACGAGCGGCCTCCGTCGCCGCACCAATTCTGAAGGAATGGGTACCAAACTGAACCGGATCCTTCCCCAAGCGCAACAAAACTTTGCGCAAGACAGCCAGCAATTGGGAAGCCACAATGGGACTACCATCCACATGACAAAATATAGACCCCTGGAGAAAATGTGGAGATGATACAAACACTTCCCATTCCCCAACCGGACAACAAGCAGAAACACCACTCCTGCCAAGGAACACCCACTTACCCCTCCCCAACTGGTCGGTTTTGGATGCCCGCAGCCACAGCCGCACCCTGTCACTCTCCAACACAACCTCACTGCTAGTCATGCCTACCTTACCCCGTAACCCCAACAATTCCGAAGCCCGAAATGCCCCAAAGAACAACCAAATGAAACACAAACGAAACTTGGCACACTCAAAAGCATCATGACAACACAACTCCAACTCTGGTAACAACAACTGAAGCAACTCAAAAGTCACTGGCTGCCGAAGCTGCGGACCACCAGCCCGAAGCCTAGCCAAACCTTTCAACATTTTACGAACCAACACCCCCCCAACCGGATCCCTCCCCCACCAAAGTAGCCCATAAAAAGAAATCCCAGCCAACTTGCCCGAAATGGTAGTGGGCGATAGACCTTTGTCTGCCAAATGCAACACAAACTGTAAGATAACACGTTCATCAGACCAACCAGCCCCAGCCGGGCCCACCAACTCCTTACCGAACTGCAGAAACTCGCTCCAAGCCTTCACATACCCCCGCCTCGTTGAGGCGGCCACCGAATGTTCGACTAATTGGTGAACCCTCAATCCCCCATGGCCCATACGTACTGTGGGATCGCTGTTGGTTCCAGGTCCGCCCCAGGAGCTAACTTGCGGAACTCGGCCCACTGAAATCGAGACAAAGAGTCAGCGATGCAGTTAGAAGTGCCAGGAACATGCCGTGCTTTAAAGACAATATTTAATTGCAGACACCGCAGCATGAATGCGCGCAGGAGTCGCAACACCCGCAAATCACGAGCCTTCTGGTGATTGACAAGATGTACAACTGCCAAATTGTCCACATGAAACAAAATTGATCGATTCCGAAACTCATCCCCCCACAGATACAAAGCAACCAGCAGTGGGAAGAGCTCCAGAAATGCTATGCTACGACCTTGGTCCCGCCAGAGCGCCGGCCAGCCGGCCGCGCACCACCGACCGTCCCAAAAGATTCCGAAGCCATGAGCCCCAGAAGCATCAGTGAACAACTGTACTTGCCACACCATGTCCTCATCCGCAAAAAACAAGGACACGCCATTGAACTCCTGCAGAAAACGAAGCCAGACTGTCAGATCAGCACGGACAGCGGTGGTAATGCGTACCCGATGATGGGGAAGGCTCGCACCGGACATGGACAGACCCAGACGTCTACAGAACGTCCTGCCCGCCCGAACAACCCGACAAGCAAAATTGAGGTACCCCAACAGCTTCTGGACAGTTCTCAAAACTACTTTCCGCTCCCTCAAAACCAGTTGGATGAAGTCAGACATTTCCGTCACTTTTGCTGCAGGCAATCGCGCCACCATAGACAGCGTGTCAATTTCAATCCCCAAGAAAGTCAGGGACGTACATGGGCCCTCAGTCTTGTCCGGCGCTAAAGGAACACCCAATTCCTCCGCCAGGGCCTGAAAGCTGGTCAAAGCCGACTGGCACTGTCCGGAGCGACCTTCCCCAATGAAAAGAAAATCATCAAGGTAATGACAGACCAGGACGTGGCCAGTAACAAAAGTGAATCTCCACTGCAGGAAGGTACTGAAAGTTTCAAACAGGGAGCAGGACACGGAACAGCCCATAGGCAACACACGATCCACATAGAAACAACCATCAAACTGCATTCCTAACAGACTGAAATCCCAAGGATGGATGGGCAAAAGCCGGAAAGCCGACTGAATATCGCTCTTCGCCAGCAATGCCCCAACACCTGCCATGCGCACGAGCCGTAAGGCATCGTCCACCGAGGCATAAGCAACACTCGAGTCGGCCGGATCGATGAAGTCATTAATGGAGGTACCCTCGGGCCAGGACAGGTGATGGATAAGACGAAACTCTCCTGCCGCCTTCTTGGGCACCACGCCCAGGGGTGAAACAATCAAGTCAGGCAGAGGACAAGATACAAAAGGACCAGCAATCCTACCAGCCGCCAGCTCGGCATCCAGTTTTTTCCGCACCACATGGGGACTCTCCTTCGCCGACTTCAAATTGTCCGACCACCTGCCCACCCTGGGTCCCTGATATCCAATCCGAAAACCAATTTTGAAACCCCAAGACAAAATCTTAGCGGCATCAAAATCTGGATAATCCACCAGCCAGAGATCGAGAACCGTCTGCCTAATAGGAGTAGGAGCCCTTGTAAACAGGCTGTTGGTGCTGTCCCCTACCCCCGGAACCTCGTCCCTGATCGCCCAAACGTTGTCCAGGAAAACAGTGGGTGAGGGAGTGCTTTCCCCCACACTGGGAACACTCATGCTTGTACCTACAAGCTGGCCTGTTACAGGAACCCCGGTTAAAGTGCCAGCAAGTGCCAGTGGCGGCTGCTTGACCTCTGCCCCAAACCCCCGCCCCAGACTGAGCGGGGCGAGCTGAAAAGGGCCGATAATGCACCGGCTGACCACTAGCCGTGTGGGTCGTAGCAGGCGGATTTGCCGAAGCCATCCACTGTAACCATAATTCGGAGTCAACCTCACCCCACGAACGCTCGGGGAAAGCGCTCATGCGGGCCCGAAATTCGTCATCATAGGACAACCATGCAAAGCCACCAAAAGAACTGTGAGCCTTGCGGACGATATCTGCATATTTAAACATAGCAATTGCCTTCTCAGGATGACGTTGACAATAAACACTGGCATAAATCAGAAAGGCCGAAGTCCAATTCTCTATAGACTTCGGAACACGGGGCCGCCTCGCCAGTTCTAGTTCCTCCTCCTTCGACCCCTCCTTTGCCTGAATATCTCTATGAAGAAGTCGAAAAACATCCACAAATGCCCCAGACCATATCAGATTCTTCGTTTTCTCGGACAAATGAGACCCCAAAGGCATTCCCACCCCAGAATAAGGCAACTTTTTCGGCAGGATACTATCCTCCGCCACCTGTGGGGCAACCATTCCACCATTCCCAGCAGTAGAAACCTCTTTGGCAACTTGCCCCGTAGAAACATTCGAACATACCGGCCGCTCAAGCCTCGGTCCCAGAGCGACTCGCTCAACCACAACCCCATCCCTCGTAGAAACATGCGAAAGTACAGGCCGCTCAAGCCTCGGTGCCAGAGCGACTCGCTCAACCACAACCCCATCCCCCGTAGAAACATTCGAAAATACAGGCCGCTCAAGCCGTGGTGCCAGAGCGACTCGCTCAACCACAACCCCATCACCCGTACCAATAGACCTTGTACTCTTCACAGGGAGACTCTCCCTAGGTTGCCACACAGACCACCACCCATCCTTACCTCTGGGCAACTGCTCCGACTGCAGTGTGACAGCCCCACGCTCCTTCTGCGAAGGTCCAGAACTCACTGCCCCTCGTACACCGGCCTGGTCCGCTCGAGACTCCTGCGAAACACGAGAGACAGGGGGTTGCCCCAACCCACCCCCCTGGGCCCGTGCTGCCAAAAGCCCAACATTAGTGTCTCTCAATTCCCCTTCCTCCAAATCCTCCTCACGAAAATTACCGCAGAAAGCTTCATCAGAAAATAAAACTTGGTCACTGCCACTGGGCATAGCCCCATCACCAATACCCCCATCATAAAACTGCCAATCAACAGGCTGAAAACTGTGTACATTGAAAGCTGTAGACGAGCTATCCGCTCCAGATAGCCCCCCGTGAAGCCCACCACTGGAAACAGCCGTGTGGACAGTTCCCGGGCCCGTAGAAACAGCCGGCAGCCGCCCAGCCGAAGGCGCCGGACGAAAACTGCGGCCGCTCGAGCCAGAAAAGGAAGAGGACCCCAGAACAGGCTCCCTGGAAACGAAAACGCCATCACCCCCCAAGGAACTGGTCGCCGACGCCAAACCATGGCCACCCACCGCCCCAGGCTCAGGACACCCAAAACGGCCACCCGGCCGACCCCTGGGGACCGGGAACAGGGAAGGACCAGGGCCCGCGTGCGCCCCCCCATGGAGCAAACCCCTCCCACCCGTAGCCAAATGAGGGGGGGTGGCAGTTCCCAGGCCAGGCACACTAGCGTCCGTAGACTGTGCAGGCGGGGGTGGCAGCCCACTGGGTGCAGCACCCGCAGAGGGAAGAACAGCAGCAGGTGGCGGGGCTTCAGGGAGGGGGCAGACAGGTAACGCGTCCGGCAAGGGCCGTAAATCAGCCCCACCTTGGGGTGGGGAACCAAAAGAGAGGTGAGGGGCCGTACCAGGCCCCGGCACAGCGGGGGAGAGCAGGAAACATTGCCCGTTCAGCCACAGGTAAGGCGAGGCCCCGGCCGGCATTAGAGGAACCGCAGGGGGGGGGGCAGGGGGCACCGCTGCAAGGGGGGGGGGTTGCGCATGCTCAGGCACCTCCAGGCTCCTCCCACGCTTGGGCTTTGGGCCCGCCGGAGGCTTCCCCGACTTCCCCCGCACCAGCCCGCTGGGGCTCGGTGCCTGCCCGCCCACTGAGCGACCCCTCCTCCCCCCGGGCGCCCCGCGCGTGTCAGCAAGAATAAATGGCAAAGCACATACCTGCAGCGGGGCACCCGGGGCATCCAGTGGGGGCTCCACAGCGACGGCGGGCGACACCGGCCCAGGCCCGTCCTCCGGCATAGCCGCGTCTCCGTCCTGCTCCTCCTCCAGGCCCTGCGAGAGGCAGGCCTCAACTGCCCTGGAGACGCCCTCAGACGCCCTGCGAGGGGGGCGGGACAACCCGACCCACGCCTCCGCCGGAACACCCGGCCGTAGAAGGTCTTCGCGCCCCGCCTCACAAAGGATCCTCACAGCCCTACGGACCTCCGCCGCTTCCTCCATGCCCCAGGACACAAGGTAAAACACGAGCGCCGCAAAACAAACCTCCCTACTAGCCTCCCGCTACGCAGTTACGCCACTGCCAACCTAACCCCCTTATATCACTTCCCTAATCAGCCCACACCTGCTTTCCTGCTTCTCGCGCGAACCTACCCAGGGAGAGACCGGCTCGCGCCTGGCTCTCCCTGGGTCCCCCCTTATTTCCCGCTTTTAAAGCCTTGTGAACTTTTTTCTGCTATTGTCTTCATGTCTCCCTAAACTCCCCCAAGATCAGCGGTAGTAAGGGTAGTGTGGGGATACAAAAGGCAAGTCTTGTGTTACAAATGCTATTCCTTGCTATCCTAATTGACAACATAATAACATCTATTTATAAAACAAATGTTCACTCGTTGACTCCGAAGGATGAAAGGTTGTGGCATGCTTAATCTGTAAAGCAAGAGGTGCTTGGGCTCAAATATTTCTCAGAAGCCCTACATTGCTGCTGCCAAACAGGGTTGTGAATAGCAAGGCTATCTTGTTTTGATTTCACCTCATTCCTCTTTCATCCACTGATATACTCTCCCTGCCCATTTACTTCACTTTTGCAAGCTTTTTTATTCATTCTCTCGTTTCCTTTTGTCACCAGTTCTCTTCTTTTTCTTCTCTGTTTAGCTGCCTTTCTCTCTCCTGTTCTTGGTCAAAGTATGATTACTAGATAAAAATCCCCCAAAAATGAGGTCCTGTGGGTCACACCTGCAACTACCGCTCAAATTAAGCACTGAGGCCATGAGTACAAACACAGGTTTCTGGACTGGATGCACTTGTCCACTGAGCAAACAAACGCAACATTTGTGCCCTGGAAAAGTTCTCCTAGAGAATGTATTCTGACCCTTAGGGCTGCTTGCCGGCCTGTGAAAGCTTTTGAAGAGCCAAAAATATTGTGCAGAAGAATGATTCACACCAATAAGGTCTGGCTTGTAGGTTTTAAAAGACAAGTAAAGAAAACAGTTTATCCTGAATAGGGCGGTATGGAAAATGGAAAACGAGACAAAACATTACCTTTTTTAACTCGATTTTTTTTACGCCCAATCTTCCATTGAAATAAAACGTCGCTATATAAACATTAGATCAGTGCCTCAGAGATTCTCAACAGGTTCAGAAATTTGAGTCTAGTCAAATGCATCAGCTTGAATCCAAAGATAATTTCTTCCGTGAATAAAAAAGGCGCCTCAAGATGCTATCATAAATGCAGATCGTTTTTCCCTTCTGAGTGCTGAAGAGGATTCTTCATTTAATGACAGTGATGATGATCAATTACTATCTCAATTATATCTTCTTCAAGGGAAATTACCCGAATTTCAATTAATCCCATTCCATAATGTCTAATAAATCTCCCTGCTGTTTATTAATCTGTTTTGCAATTATCCAATTTCAGCAATTGAAACCATGTTTCAATAACGATAATTTGAAGTAAATTACTAGCCCATCTTTTATTTCATACAGCCCTCACGTCACTGATGGAAAGGTTAAAAATGTGCTTTAGATAATTGTAGGCACGGTGTGTAAAAACTTTAAAGGTTAACAAGTTATTATAAATAAGCACAAAGATTCTTTTGTCGAGGTGGGCATGTCTCTGTCTGTAAATTCCAGAGGATACATCACAAGCCCAGAAGAAAGTTCGCCCCCCCCCCAACAAGTAGTTCTAAAAAATATAACTAGTGCAAAAAGTTAGAAAGAGAATTAATTTGTCTGTTAATATTGAAAAAGTTGATGTCAGTATGAGTAACGGTACATTCATGTATAAAAACGAAATCACTTCTTTATTGATGAACTCGCCGGTTGTGTACTCCATGTCAACCCAGACTCAGAAATACGTAATTAGGCAGGCCCTGAGACCCAGGCCAGAGATTACTGATTGACAGGTCACATGTGGCAGGTAGAGTTGCACATAGCTGCCAGACAAGCACGCATACAGGAAATCCCAGACCAATCCCACAGATAGGCACAGCGACACCACAATTGTCCAAGGAGGTTGGCACCAATAAAGCACACACAGTCGGAGGGGTGCACACATTTTCAAAACACCATAAAGTCAGATGCCACATGAAGTTAGGAACATATAGCCAATCAAGACATAGCACACACAGTACACACAGTGATCATGCACTCTCTATGCTGGACCTCTGGACACATTACACACTGGCCTCATTGTGTCCACGCAAGGTCGGGGCCCACCTGGAATCCTCATCCAATACATTCATTTATGGCTCTATTGACAGAGATTCACATTCCTTACCTAAAAAGGATTCCCCCAAAATATTTTATTGCATTCAATAAAGTGAATAAAAGTCTATGTTAGACGATTGGAAATTGAGACGGTCCTCATACACTATAGCTCTGAATGTGCTCCTTGCCGCATTATTTAATTAAATGAACTGTTCTTTTTTTACCAAACGCCTCTTAACTCTTGTTTTCTCAAGGTATTTCATGTTCAGGTAACAGGTCTACTTTCAGAAAAAGCATCATCTGTGACTTAGCTATTGGCTTAGATAATACATGCACTACTATTTTCTAATCACGGGTAAATATGTTGAAAATTGGAATGTAGTTGTTAATATAGTATGGTGCAAATTTCTGATACAAAGAATACGAAGGAAAGAAGGAGCAAAAGATAGAGAGAAGGGGGTTATGATGGGGAGAGAGAGTGACAAAGGCAGATAGAGGGAAAGAGGGTCAAAAAGACAAGAGAGCAACTCAGGGAGAGAGAGATACAGGAAAAAAATGATAGACGGAGGTAGAGAAATAGACTATGAAAGAGAGCAAGAGAGTTAACTGGTGACAGGATATCTATCTATCTATCTATCTATCTATCTATCTATCTATCTATCTATCTATCTATCTATCTATCTATCTATCTATCTATCTATCTATCTATCTATCTATCTATTTATCTGAAGTGGTAGAAAAGTGCAAATTATGAAGGAGTTGTGTGGCCATATAGGCGAATGGCCCGAGTTTCATTAAGAAGTCATAGAACCCTGAGGAGAATTGCAATATCCGTTTAATGTATGGCAGTGGGTATTTAGTTACATGTAATGCATAGTTGCACATCAACATTCAAGCACACCTCTTAAAGCCTTTTGGGCTCATATTTATCAACATTTCACACAACGCAGCAAGACACTTTGCTGTGCTGCGTGAAAGGGTATTATGCAGCGCATTCCTGCTCTCTGCCTGCACTGGCGCACAAACAGCTGCCTGTGTTACTGGCAGGATTGTTTTTGTGTAGGAACAGTCACTTTTCTGTACAAAAACAAACCTCTGAGGCTTTTTCCTCTATCCTCTACCTATGTGTGCTGCATAATGAAGCACATGTGAATAGTGGAAAAAACAAGGAGACAAACATATATTTTTCCTTGTTACGACTTACTTGGGGAGGTGTAGCATTCTGATGCATTCCCAGGTCTACTAGTGTTGGTAAATCTGGGAAGGCTTCAGGATCCATAGGTGGATGTGTGGTAACATTCACGCTCCACGCATAAGACGCCACACTAGGGCAGAGTAATGTACGGCAGTCACTTGCACTGCATTACTCCAGATTTAGTAAGACATGCAGGGCCAAGTAAGGTGACCTTTTGTGGCTTTGTAAATCTCGTCCTGGTTTTGCGCTGAACTTGCTCTCCCTTGCATGCTGGTTACTATAGGTGTTGGTGATATCAGCAAATGCCATGAATATATGAGAGGGTGCTATAATCATGGCACTACAATACTTTTTTAATAAAAATAATTAATCAATTACTTTTTAAATGAAAGAGGGTACATAATGTTGTGCTGTATACTGTGATGCATGTAGACTTTATTTAAGCATAAGGACATGGTACTGTTTATATAGGAGGGTTTATTTGGGGACTTTCGGAAAAAGCCATGTCTTCACCTTTTTACGAAAGGTCATAAATTCGTTTGTCTTTCTAATGTTGATAGGGAGGTTGTTCCATAGGTGGGCTGCAGCTATACTGAAGAGTCGTCCCCCACAGGTGGCTTTCTTGATCCTAGGGATGCTAATAAAGTTTAGAGATGAGGATCGAAGAGACCGGGTGGGCTCATACCAATTAAATTTGTTCTGGAGTGGTTGGGGGCCTAGGCCATGAGCTGCCCTAAAAACAATACATAGGGATTTGAAACAAATCCTCTGATGTATGGGCAGCCAGTGTAGATCGGCCAGAGCAAGAGTGGTAGAGGATCTTCGCTCGCGAGAGAGAGCCAGTTTGGCTGCTGCCGCCTGGACACTTTGAAGTCTGGAAATAAGATAGGCAGGGGATTCCAGCAGAAGAGCATTACAGTAATCCAGGCGGCTGAGGATGGTACTCCTGACTATATCGGCTCTGGTCTGCTGGGGCAGGAGAGGTAGAAGCCTTCGGAGTCCTCTCAGTAGAGCGAAACAGCAGCTGACCTGCTTATTGATGTTAGTTTCTAGGTTCAATTTGTTATTAATAGTGACTCCGAGATTTTTTACTGAGTTCACTGGGGTGGGCGAGTCCCCTAACAGCTGAGGCCAAAAGTCTAGAGGTAAACTTTTGGGAATTTTTCCTACTGTGCAGTGCAGTATTTCAGTTTTCTCACTGTTAAATTGTAGTGAGTTCTGGTTGAGCCAGAGTGACATTTCCAGCATGCAGGTGTGGAAAGTGTCCAGTGAGTTTGCATGGGCTCCATCGAGCGAAATTATCAGCTGAGTGTCATCTGCGTAATTTGTCACGCTGATGCCATAGCTTTTGATAATTCGCATCACGGGTTGCATATAAATGTTAAAAAGTATGGGGCTGATAGCAGACCCCTGTGGGACCCCATGCGGGACTTCGATGAACTCTGATTGGTACGGAGGGATAGCTACTGCCTGGAATCTGTCCGTCAGATAAGAGCGAAACCAGTCAAGCGCGACACCTCCGACTCCGATGTTCTTTAATCTTTCTATCAGGATGCCGTGGTTCACCGTATCGAACGCGGCGGACAGGTCAAGCAGAATCAGGATTGCTGCTTCTCCCCTGTCCGCCCTCATTCGCAGGTCATCCATGACTGTCAGCAGAGCTGACTCTGTGCCATGAGCTGGTCTGAATCCAAACTGCTCCTCTTCCAGAATGTTGTTGGTTTCAAGGAAGAGGGCTAGGGATCTACTGACCCATCTCTCTATGATCTTTATTGGATATGGTAAGAGGGATATTGGTCGGTAGTTCCTTTGGCAGCTTGGATCCAGATTTGGTTTTTTTAATAGCGGGGTAACAACCGCCAATTTCCAGTTTTTTGGCACAGAGCCTGTGCAAAGAGACTGATTGCAGAGTTGATGCAGCGCTGGGAGAATGTCATCCTCGAATTTCTTGGCTATTCTATGGGGAAGAGGGTCTAGAGGGGAGCCTGATGAAGTATCAAGAGCTGTTCGTAGAAATTCCTGTTCTGTAGGAACCACAACATTTTCCAGAGTAGCGTTAGAGGAGGGGTTACTAACATATGCCACCTTCCCATCTTTGTTTGCTTGAAGGCTGTTATCCTGCATTGTGGGTATGGATTTGGTATTCATTCCCTCTACGATTGTACTGATTTTTTCCTGGAAGAACACTGCTAGGCCGTCACAGAGTTCTTGTGAGGGCTTGATTTGGCTATCAGCACAAGCGGGATGGGAAAGCTCTCTGATGAGCCTGAAAGTGTAGCGGGATTTATCGGAGCTTTTGAGGATTAAGTCTGCGAAGTGGCTTGTTTTGGCTAAAATTATTTCCTTCTTGTATTGTGCAATGGTAAGCCTCCATCGCACTCTCTCCTGGTCTGAGTAATTTTTCCTCCAGAGCTTCTCCGCCTTTTTGCAGGATTTTTTCAGTTCTTTCAGTTTGCCCGTGTACCAGGGTGCGGAGGGTTTTCCCCTTTTCTTGATTGTTTTCAACGGAATAATGGCGTCGAGTTTCTTAGTTATCTCGTTGCAAAAAGAGAGGTAGTTTGTAGTGACATCGTTCTCTATTTTGAACTAGGTCCCGACCTGGCGGAGATCGAGTTTTCCTTCCTCTTTCCTCTTCATCAGGTTCTTCCAGTCGCGACCTATGAAGGTTTTGGTCTGTGACCTCAAGGATCCTGTGTGGATCGGGAAGTGGGTATTAAAACTGAGGAGGTGATGATCTGACCAACCTACTGGAAGAATAGTATCTAAGGTCAGTAGGTCTTCTGCCGCAAATATTAAATCTAGTGTGTTACCTAGTATGTGTGTGGGAGTATTTATCCACTGTTTCAGCCCTAAATTGTGGCAGGATTGAGTGATATTATACAGAGCTGTGCGTAGTTGGTCATTGTCCCATATATTAAAATCGGCCAATATCAGCAGCCTGCTGTGAGAGATAGAAATATTACTTATGACCGTGATCAATTCCTGCTGTTGTGAGGCATTGAAGTGCCCCGGTGACCTGTAGCATATTAGGGCCGTGAGGCAGTGTTCAGAATCGTGTTTTATGGAAATCCCAATGATTTCAACACAGGACACGGTATCAACATCCAAGGTGGTAATGTTTAGTTCCTCCTTGAAGATGATCCCCAGGCCTCCTCCTCGCCCTGTATGTCCGGGTTTATGAATGATTTTGTAGCCTTCTGGACATGCTAGGCCTAGCTCTGATTCTGTTCCTTCGGCCATCCATGTCTCGGTTAGAAACAGGATATCTAGGTTATGCGTCTCGATCAGAAGCTGTATTTCGGTGGTATGTTTCGGAAGGGATCGGACATTTAAAAGTCCATTGAATAGTTTTCCCATGGCGCTGGGCTTGGTTCCTGCTTGGGCTGGTGGGGAATAGGTCTCGAACTTATCAGAGGTTGGATTAGGTTTCAGAATAGATTTGGGGAGGAGGGGATTAATGTGTGGTAGTCGTCCTTGGCAATTGCAGCATACGTTTTCGCTCTTGTGTACTATATAGGGGGCTAGGCGTGGGCACTCGGTTTTGTCTAGCCGCGGATTCAGTAGCATAAGTGTATCCCTACTGTATCTGAGCACGTCGAGGGGAGATGTAAGACGGAGAGGGGGGGTGCCCTAGGCCCGGCCTCGGTGCGGACGACCGCAGACGAGCTTGCCTTAAGCCTTCGCGCTCGTCCGCTACGCTTCCGGTAGGGACACATGCTTTGTAGCAATGTTGGGTGGGAGAGAAAGGGGGCGTGGCTACGGAAGTGGGCGTGTCTGTAGCGACCGGCCAATCCCGTCGGTGCAGCTGGAAGTCCCTGCCTACGTCAGCAAGCAATCTGCTGGTCAGGGAAAGTGAAGACTGAACTGTATATTCTACTTATGATAGCACTTAACGTCAGTATGAGGTGGGGGCCTGTATATTTAGTGGTTTTTAATATATGTATTTCTTCTGTAGATAAAACCGTCCTGAAGAAGGTGTCACATCTGTACAAGCACCAAAACGCTGCGTCGACTTTTAATGGTTTTTCTACGAATATACTGTATATTGTGTTATTCATGTACTGTGTACAAGGTGGATCCTTGCTTTTTAATAATAAATATCTGATGTTTTTAATACTGAACCAGTTTTTTGTGTTTTGAAACTCATAGTGCTCCCCTGACGTTTTTGTGCATTTACATAATTGTGTTTTTTATGTTTTTTATTGAGTATGAAATTATGTTTGCTCTCTATTGAGATCAGTCTGTATATTGAATTTGGATTATTACTTAAACTCTAATCAGGTAACCTACTGCCTCCTATATGTTTTAATTTTTGTAGACGGTAGGTTTCTCAGAATGATATTTTATATCTTGCATTAGGGACCCGTTTTTGTTTTGATTAAAAGTGTATGAGAAAAAACATGGCACCTACTCGACATGCCTTTTGGTCACAATTACCCATTCCATTCTTAAGTTTGCTGTGGATCTGGGTGTCATCAACAAAAAACAAGCAAAGCTCGGAAATACAGAGTGGTGGACACTGCTTTCTGTTTCTGCACTGTGCTCCCGTTGGTTGTAAACATTTAGCATCATCAGTAGGTACAATAATGGAAGGACTCACAATGTGCTTGCAATAGATAGCAGATTTCCTTGGTACCTACCTGGACTATGAAGCGATTTTGTTGGAAAGATGTATTTAGTCTGAAGTGTAGAATGGTCTAAAAATGGCTTTTCTGCAACTGAAATGTCATTGCTTTCGAAAGCAGCGTTCTCTATCCATGGTGGCACCATTGTAGAGATGATTTCATAGCCCTTTGGAGCCACTGTATTATCCCAGGCCCATTGAGGCCCCTTTGTAGCTGACAGGTCTTTCTCTGCAATGCCAGTGTCATCTGGCCTCATTGGCAGTTTTGTGATGGAAAGCTTCTGTCCCTCAATAGCAAGTGTCTTGGCCAGTAATGGCTTACTTGTAGACATTTCATACTTTTCAAAAAAGTCATTCTCCACCCATATTGTTCTATGCATCATTAAAGGTTCATGTCCTTCTGTTGTGACTGTCTCAGCCTGTGAAGACACTGGGATAGAGGAAAGGTCAGGTGCTTTCGCAGAAGAAACCTGCATCCAGGTAGCAAGCCCCGTAGAAGAAGTCTTCTGTCCCTCGATCGCAAGTGTCTTGGCCAGTAATGGCTTACTTGTGGTTGACATCTCATACTTTTCTAAAAGTTCAGTCTCCACCCATATTGTTTTATGCATTAATAAAGGTTCATGTCCTTCTGTAGTGACTGTCTCAGCCTGTGAAGACACTGGGATAGAGGAAAGGTCAGGTGCTTTCGCAGAAGAAACCTGCATCCAGGTAGCAAGCCCCGTAGAAGAAATCTTCTGTCCCTCGATAGCAAGTGTCTTGGCCAGTAATGGCTTACTTGTGGTTGACATCTCATACTTTTCTAAAAGTTCATTCTCCACCCATATTGTTTTGTGCATCAATAAAGGTTCATGAACTTCTGTAGTGACTGTCTCAGCCTGCGAAGACACTGGAATAGAAGGAAGGTTGGGCACTTTCGAAGAAATAACCTGCATCAAGGTAGTAAGCCCCGCAGAAGAAATCTTCTGTCCCTCGATAGCAAGTGTCTTGGCCAGTAATGACTTACTTGTGGTTGACATCTCATACTTTTCTAAAAAGTCATTCTCCACCCATATTGTTTTATGCATCAATAAAGGTTCATGTCCTTCTGTAGTGACTGTCTCAGCCTGTGAAGACACTGGGATAGAGGAAAGGTCAGGTGCTTTCGTAGAAGAAACCTGCATCCAGGTAGCAAGCCCCGTAGAAGAAATCTTCTGTCCCTCGATAGCAAGTGTCTTGGCCAGTAGTGGCTTACTTGTGGTTGACCTCTCGTACTTTTCTAAAAGGTCATTCTCCATCCATATTGTTTTATGCATCAATAAAGGTTCATGTCCTTCTGTAGTGACCTTCTCAGCCTGCGAAGACACTGGAATAGAAGGAAGGTTGGGCACTTTCGAAGAAATAACCTGCATCAAGGTAGTAAGCCCCGCAGAAGAAATCTTCTGTCCCTCGAAAGCAATGTCCTCTGGCAGAGGTGGTATTTTTGTAGCTATCTCAAGCTTGTCATAATCAATATCTTGCCCCCACGAAGGGATTCTTGTTGAAAAGGTGTACACTTCTTTTACACCTGTTACCTTGGCAGGAGCTGCTTTTGTGGTGGTATCATGGACACTTAATGAATCAATTTGCTCCCCCAAAGTTGTGCTGGTAGGAAGGTATTCTGGCTGAACTGGAATGACATTCTGTGTCCATGAAGGTACACTACTGACCGAGCCACCACTACCTTCTGTAGTAGCATTCTTCTCCCAATAAATGCCCAGAGTAACCGTGTTGCGTGTTCCTGACTCAACATACTCTTCCTTCAAAGGGACACTTGTAGCTGCAAGAACAAGGACATATCATTAAAATGTATTTGATCATTTTAATAGAAAACTATATAAAAGAGGATAAAACTTTGTTGAAATACACTGCTTTACTGAGAGCTATGCTTAGCTTAAGTTATAATGTCCTAAAAATAGTTACAGTGACAAACCAGTGTTCCTTTGAAAGCATTGTATGAACAAATTTAAAGTGTTTCTGGTGAAAAGAGGTGGAAGATGCAATCCAGAAATGGTTACTGAAATACATAGTTCACCATATGAAAAAGATGATGTTTTCAACACATTTTCAGGAGCTGCTTGTACAAACTTCTATCTGCTGTTTCTAAGTCAATGTTAAAAGTTCAAGTTAATATTTCACTGGAAATTGGCTTTCATAAAATGTGGATCGTATCCATTAGTGGTGTCCAGTTCAGTTTGTAACTGAGCACGACATCACCTGACAGAGTCACTTCCTACAAAACATGAGGATTGGAGGAGATTCTTTCCCACAAAACTTGTTTTCCTGCAGGAGACTTAAAGAAATGCTGAATGGTGATTGTAAATCTTATTCTCTTATTTCATCTAGGAATGCATTGCTTGTCTATCAATGATGTTGATAAAAATATATATTTTAGAAACTTGATAAAATATTAGCCAAAAGAATGCGAGGCTGCAGAGAAGGGACAATAAGTGCAAATGGACATGTTCATCTTTTTGGTGGGAGGTGGAATGTGCATGCTGGATAAAGGTGTTGGAGGTGGTGACAGATAGGCTGGGGATCGCTTTGATGGCAAAATAATCTGAGGGTCCTACGACCAGGTTGACATTTTTGGCCATTGAGTTGGATTCAGTGGCAATGGTTTCATGGCTGCCAGATGACATGATGGCGGTGTTGAATGTGTTGCTGGATGAGGTAAATGAAAGCTGAGGCTCATGCAAAAGGTTCTGGTGTATTTGAAAACTTTGTGTGTAAGGTATTTATCCAATGGAGGGCATTTTTCAGGAGTCTTGCATTTGCAATGGGAGGAGTCAGCAAGCCACACCACAGGATCTGAGTATCCAGTTAGTTGAAGGAAGACTTAGGAATGTGGAAAAGAAAATGAGTACAATATGGCTGGTGAATGACCCGCGGATGTGGAAGGTGGAAATATACTTTGACGCTTCAGGCATGGGAGGGTTTGGTGTGTATTGGGATGGTCAATGGTGTAAGGTACATTGGCTGCCAGCTTACAAGGACAGGGGGCACAGCAGTGCATTCCTGGTGTTCTTTCCCCTGTTGCTGGTGTTGAAACTTTGGGAGGGAAGAGCTGCAGAACAAAAGAGTGGCAATTGTGTTGGGTGCTAGACTGGACAGGATGAGTGCACAGGATGTTTTAGTGACGAACATTTTGAGGGAGTTGTTATTGCAATGTTTGGAGAGGAATATTCTACTTCGACCACACGGTGGGGTTGGAAAATGGCATGGCTGATGCACTCTCTTGTTTGCAGTAGGCAAGGTTCCATGATTTGGTCCCAGATGCAGCAGAGGTGGGACTGAGAGTTCCAGACAATCTGTGGGATGTCAGACTTAACTATTGGTGGAAAATGTGATAGCTGCCTCTTTGAGGAGGATGTGTCGACAGGCCTGGAGGGGGTTTGGAGACTGGGATGAGACACTGGAGGAAAGGCTTCCGAGGATGGGGGAAAGAAGAGGAAATATGTTAATATATGTGATGGGGCAGGTTGGGAAAGGCTTAACTGTGACTTTTAGGGGAAGGTTGGTGGGGGTGGTATTCAATGGGATGATGAAGTGGGGGTATAAACCTTGAGGAGGGAAACTGGGCAGGAGATTGTTTGAGGGATCATACAGAAGGCAGGGCAGAATATCCAGACATAGGAGACCAATCCCCATTGGATTCCTATGGCGGGGTGTGAGGCATGTGAGAGTTGTATGTGTGTCTGCCTCGGAGGCTCAATTGTTACTGTACTGTTCGTATTGTTGTTTTTCAGTGTGCTTAGAGTATCTGAATTTGTGAAGAGTAAAGAGGGACCTGAGATTATGATAGACAACATTGACTGTAATGTTTGAAAATTCCAAAACAGATCAGAAATTGAAAGGTGCAGTAATAAATTTGCAGCATTCAGGGGAGAGGAAGGTGTGCATTTGCGTAGGTTTTAGGGCCTCTGGGCAATGGCTCAGGTGTGGTCTCCTGGTGTGAAGACAGGAGGGACATGCAGAGACAGCAGGAATTATGTGTCCTCCAAAAATGGCTGGCTCTAGCAGGGCTACCACCACAGGTGTTTGGCACTCATTATTTCCAATTTGAGACATCCTTGGATGGGTTTGAGTGGCATAGGAGAGGATGGGTTGAAAGGTTTGGGTAAGTGGAAAAGAGTTGAGGTAATGGGATGTGCTTTCTTTGGCAGCTGTGCTGAGTGCAGCATGCCATCACTGGGATATTTGGATTTGCAGGCACTCAGTGATAAAATGGGCAAAGCTACATGCTGAAAAGCAATTTAAAGGTGAGCAGCAGGGTGAGGACAGGTGTGTTGCAATGGTGCATTGGCATGGCCTGGGGGCATGCATTGGTAGCAGTAGGTGCCGACCTTGTGGGAATTCAAGGCACAGAATTGTAGGCTGGAGGTAGCGGTGATCTACCTGGGGGCAGATCGATTTGGTACAGTCCACAATGCTAATCTCATCATGGCTAAGAAAGTGGACTTGGGATTTTGAGAGCAGATTGGGGAACAACATTATTTTATTGGACTTGGCTGCAACCCAGGAATGTGTGGAAGTGTGCCCAGAAACCAGCAGTGATCAATAGGGCACGGAAGGATGTAAATAGAGAAATTTGTGGTTTCTGCGGGGCAAAGGGAGTGATGGTGATTTCTCCAATGAGGTTCACTTGTATGATCTGGGGAGCACGTTTTATCTGGAAGAGTTGGCAGACATGCTGGAGTAATAGGTAAAGGAGCTTATAGGGGTGACAGAAATTACACCTCTCGGGGCGGGGGATCATTCTGATGGCAGAGAAAAGGAAAACTGATGAGCTGATTAAGTACAATTTGGGGGATATAAGGAGGAGTAAGGAAGACTTGTTTAACCCATTCCATCACAGTGGGCGTGTGCGTAGGACAGCCGGGGGCCGTTGACTTGCGCATGCGTGGAATTCGTCCGCACAGCGGGGGAATGTGCGCCGCGGCGAAGGGTTTAATGGTGAAGAGCCTGGTCAAAGGGTAGGCAGGCTCAGCTACGAGATTCCTGTCTGAGGACCTTCAGGACACATGTTAATGTTTAAAATGTTGTGTGTGTTTTTTTCATGGAGGTCAGAGGAGAAGTTGGGGTGGGAGTTTGTGGGAGGTTGGGTTAGTGTAAATTTTAGACATGTTGGCAGGAAAGAGTGTATGGCTCAGCTGAAGGGTTCGGGTCTCAGCTTGCTCTCAGTAAAGTGGCTTTTTGCACTTGAAGCAATTAGAGTAATGTGATCATTTCTTCCCAAGTTTCGTTTCTGATTATAGCTACTTTTAAATAACTTCTGCACATGAGGAAAGAGCAGTGTAGAAGGTATTACGTGTTCTAACGTTATCTGCTGTAATGCAGAAAATGGCATGAATGCTTGGTCTGATGGAGTTCAGAACTTTTATCAGTTAGTCTATAGGCCTATTAGGAGCAAGCTATAGTGTTTCCACTACTGACAACTTAATAAACAATTGTTCCTCTATGAATCCTATAACAGGGTGCCATGCGGGGCAGAACTTATCCACCAACCCACTGGTGGGCCTCTAGCCCTGTATGTATGGGTAAAGAACCACCAGTTGACCACTGGGAAGGACAGAGGTCCCATTTGGGTAAGCTGCCTCTGTATGTCGACAGCCTATAGCAACATCATCCGAGCACCTAGTAGAATGGATGATCCCAGCTGCTTTATTTGGGTGGTTTTAAAACCAGGAATATTCGATGGTAGGACAAATGGCAAGGATTTGGCATTATTTAGAGCTGCACATAAAAGTTTTCAGAGTAAGCTCCCATTTTGAAGGAAAATCTGTTGGCAGAATTTCCTCCACACACTATCTCTACAATGTAAGAGATTCCACTGGCTGTGCCCCCTATGGATTTAACAGTTCCTGTAACAATCAGAGTTTTTTAATTTGCCAACCTACTTTCATCCAGCCCACCAGTTTGGTAGCAGAGCCAAAGGACAGTGGGAAATGGGGAGAAGTAATCACTAGTCTTGTTTTTGCTTACTCCACTATTATGCCACTGTCTTTTAATGCAGCCAGTTGTTTGCATAGGCTTCCTGGTGCCCGTCTATAGAGCTGCGACACCCAACCCACTAGGACAACTACTCAACTACAGTGAAGAAACCTATAGTAAAAGTTAGGTTCATAAATTACTTGCATACTTTTAAGGGTCCACACGTCCACAGTAGATTCCATTATAGTTTCTATATCTTCAGCGGTAGTAATCAAATTGGGAAGTACTGATTCTACATCTATGAAAGGAAAATGTAAAATTAATACTGTTTATTTTATAGTGCAAAAATAGATTTTACAAATGTTTATGATAATACATTAACATGTATGTGATTAAATAGATAACATTGTTTAAAATACAACTACCACTAATCATAGATAACATTGCAAAGAGCCCATGTGTGTTGACCTTATAATCATCAATTCTTTTCAATCGAATTTCGAAATCCTTGAATACAGTGAAACATAAATCCTCAAGTTGCAAAATGCATGACTCTGTACTTTGGGGTAAAAAGTCAATTATTTTTACTTTAATTACCATTATGGGGGTACTTCTGTTTCTGTTAAGTCTCTCTTTTGGCCTGTAACATAATTCCCAGTTGGCAGTATTTGCCCATGCACAAATAACACATGACTATTTTCCCGTTGTGAAAATTGCATACACCTTTGGAGCAGGTAAATCGAGATGGCAAATATCGCAACAATTCTAAATTGTTCACTGTTAGAAATGGAGATCTCTAGTTGGGCAGGGGTAGGTACCTTTGTCCAAGTAGGGATCCTTCTTCCTAGTCAGGTTAAGGGGATACACTTCTAAAATACCCCCTGCTCACCCCCTTGGTATCTAGGTACAAGCCGACAGGCTTAGCTCAGAGGCAGTGTGTACAGCATTTGTGAACACATACTGTAATACAGTGAAAATACTACAAATGGACACCACAACCAAAATAAGACCAAACAACAAAAAAAACACAATACAGTAATTAAGAATGACTTTCAAATGGTGGATAACTGTTCTGTTCTAAGAAAATGTGAGATGCGAAATTTTTACACAAAGTGTCTTGGATGCGTTGAAAAATGCAAGCAAAAAGGGTCACATGGAAGGTGATGCATGATTTCCTTACACTCAGGGAAGGTGTTGCATCGGTTCCTTGATCTGGCGGAGGTAATGGGTCGGTTCCTTACTGCTGTGCAGGGGAGGTGATGTGTCGGTACCTTACTGGAGAGGAGGTGATGCGTTGGTTCTTACTGCGTAGGGAGGTGATGTGTCAGTTTCTTGCTGCGTCCCCCAACAATGCAACAGACTTGCCGCTTCAATGTGTTGAATAGCGACCCAGAGTGATGCGTCAGTCCTTCTCCAATTGGGCCTGCATCAAAATTGGTGCAGTGATCTCGGACATCAGAGATTGGTGCACAGGATTCGTAGCACAGCAGACACTTCATCCGTGAGCAGGCGCTGAGTTGATTCTTTGGTGGCGGCGATGCCCCAGAAATCTCTTGCACGCTATGATGCATGGAAAACAGGCGTCGATTTTCACAGTTCTTGCAGTTTCCAGTATCAAAACAACCTCCAGAGGCCCAGAACACTGGCAGGCACATCTCAGCAGGTCAGAACTCCCAGCAAAGGAGTGCAGGGGGGACTGGAGGTGATGTCTTTATGTCCCTTAGACTTCAAAACAGGGGTTAAGCTCAGTTTCAAGCCCTTGGAAATCTTCCTCAAGCAGGGGACACAGCAAACAGAAAAGTCCATTTCCCTTTCCTTGGCAGAAAGTAGCCACTGCAGGCCAACGCCAGACAGCAAACAGCACAGGGGCAGTATTTCTCCTCAGTTTCTCCACCTCTTCTCCTTGGCAAAGGTTCCTATTGATTTTCCAGAAGTGATCTAAAAGTCTAGGGTCTGGGCCCCTCTTTTTATAAAGTAAATCTCTTTGTTCTCTCCTGGCCCAGGGCTCTGAGCCCAGTCCAAATCAGTTCTGGGTGGCACTTTGCAAGTGCACAACAACCTCCATTGTCAGTGTAAGCCCTGGCTCCAGACACACCACAGGGTGGCGGAGCCATCATTCTGGAAGGCAGGCACAGCCCTATTCAGTTGCAGGTGCTAATCCTCCCACCACTCCAAATGCAGACCAGGACTATTCAGCCTAGCGCTGACTCATCCAGACTCTCTGGAGCCACTGCACATCCCCAACCCCTGTCACTCCTAAGCCAGACAGTCAATACACAACCCAGCAGAGACATACTGGATGGCTAAGCAAGAAAATACCTACTTTCTAAAAGTGGTATTTTCAAACACAGAATGTAAAAATCACCCTCACTAACAGATGCATTTTAACATTCTGAGTTCAGGAATACTAATCTTCATTTTCCTATCTGATTCCCAGGGGCATTTCTGCTTATAAGATGTTATGAGCAAACTCCCCATTCTATTCCATGGGAACGGATAGCCTTACAATAGTGAAAAAAGAAATTGGCAGTATTTCACTATCAGGACATGCCACACACATCATGGTATGTCCTACCTTTAACATACACTGCACCCTGCCCACAGGAAGGTTAGGGCCTGGCAAGTGGGTGCACTTGCCAGGTCGACATGCAAGTACTAGACTGCACACAGACTTTGCAATGGCCTGCCTGAGCTACATTTACAGGCTGCTTATGTGGGTGGCACAATCAGTGCTGCAGGCCCTATAGAAGCATTTGATTTTCGTGCCCTGGGCACACACTGGACTAGGGATTGACTAGTAAATCAAATATGTCAATCATGGAATCACCAATCCATACATACTATTTACAGAGAGAGCATATGCACTTTAGCAATGATCAGCAGTGGTAAAGTGCCCTGAGTCACAAAACCAACAAAAACAGGTCAGAAACAGAAGGCCACAAAGCAAGAAATCTGTGGATAAACCAACTTTAAAAGCCAGGTCGAACATTCACCCTGCAATATACCTTGACTCTGCATCTTTCACATTACCCAGGAATTATTCTGCAGACCCTGGCATCAATCATACTGATATTACACATGATGACATATAGCAATGTGAATTTGCACACCAAAGCTCTACACACCCTGGCATGGTACATTCTGACAATGCAGACTCTGACACTGCATTGTAGTCTAGCATCCTATGCTTACTACAGTGACACTCTGGGGCATATTTACAATCAACTGTTACTCCAAAATTGGTAACGCTGCACTCCAAAAGTTTTAAAACACAGGGATGCTCTGTATTCACAAGAATGTGGGCACCCCTGCGTTAGCCACAGCACTGGCTAAATAAAGTGCTCATTCTGACACTGCTGACCTTCACAAAGCCAATGTGACACTCTCCACCATAACACTTTGCACTCTGACTCTGCTCACTCAGACCCTGCGCATGAAGCCATGCGGAATATGATGACTGCAGACCACACTCTGCCTACTGCTAATGCTCAGCTAGACCCTGCACACCTTGACACAGTATACTTCTCACTGTGACACTGGCCTTGCACATCCTTGCAGTACACACCGTGACACCATGATCTGGGACAGCATTACAGTAATGATGCTAATGCTAGATACTCTATCACTCCTCACTGATGGTGTCCAATATGACATGACCTGCCATAACTGCCCCCACACTGATGCTGCCTACCCTGACAACAGGCATTTTGACAATGCCCTTTGCCCACTTTAAATTTCTTACACTAACAATGTTAAGAGTGAGGGTGTTAGCCTGTGGTATCAGCTCAATAAAATCATGTAGGTTTTGCAAATTTGAATGAGCAAGTGAGTAACATCTTTGTGCAACAGTGAGAAAACGAGTGTGTGTATCTGTATGTGAGAGAGAGAAAGAAAGAAGTGAATGCAGTGGTCCTCAAAAGCCATTGTTTCTATGTATATGAGCATGCATGTATTAGTCAAATATCTTATATTGTGTATCATCTTCAACAGTGAACAAATTCTCCATCAAAATGAGACCTGTGTGCCGCCGTAAATGACCACAAACAACCACAGGAAGGAAGGACACTTGATGGTAAGTTTTAAAGGATGATTTGATGAGGAGTTCAGGAGTTCATCTCATGCTCACAGTTATCAGCAGTTAGCATGACATATTATTCCTCTACCACTGGAAAAAACACATTTACTGTCCCATCAGAAACCTTTTGTTCCTGGTGGAAATGTGGATACACTACAGGATATTTTTATAGGATAATCACATCTTTTCCTTTTAGCAAAAATGAGCCAAGACGGAAGTTGCATCCATCATGCATATGGTGTCAGGAGAAGTAACAGCCATCAATAATACAGGGTTCTATTTGAATAGTAATTAAAACACCATAAGAAATATGCTGGCAGAAATAATATTGGCTTCGTAAATAATAATATAGTAGCTTTCAATAATCTGATAATGTCACTCTGAATAACTGAGGCCTGCTCCTCTCCACAGAGGTTGGTATGTGTGTATGAGGTTGGTATGTGCCTACAAACCTGAATCCCCCTTCCCCATTCACTCTAAGCCAAATATAAGTGTAGTTAAAGTGTTTTATGCAATTTGTAGTGTCATAGCTGTTACTGAGTTTGGGCTTACCAGTATTTATTTTTACTAAAATTGGTAGCTTATGGCCTCATTGACAAGCGAGTTTTTAAAAACAGTTTTGCTTATTTTCATAGACTGCTTATTGGTGAACAAGTACTCATTTTATTTTATTCTTTGTAGTTCCCATAGATTTTTCGAGTTTGTAAGCACTATATTCCCTACTTTCTAATTACACAGGTCACCCAAATAATATGAAGGCAGCTTTCTAGGAAGTACATGCTGCATAAGTACAGTTGGTTACTCCATTAGGATGGGAGGACCACGAGTTAGCGCTGAACCGGGCATCCATTTTCTATTTTATAGTATATAGTGGTAGTTCAGTGGGTTTGTGTACCTGCTGCACAGATTCCAAAATAGACCAAACTGGAGAAGAAACAAGCAACCTAGAAGAATGTCAGCTGCATTTACATAGCTTAGCATACCATAGTGCAATTAAATGTAACATTCTATAATATAGCAAAACATGAAAGCTATATTGATATCACCAGGTGAAAGTATTTTAAAGAAACACAAAGGTTAAGGGTGGAGATCACTGGCCTAAAATTCACTGCTTTATGGGTTTGCATAAGGCAAATGTTAATACATTTTATTTGTAAAGGGGCTATTTTAAAGACCACTAATAAATGATTGAGATTTTAGACGTGTGTGTAACGCAAAGGTAAAATTAATTCCTCTTGCATTATTTATCCTCCTTAAAACATTAGTTCCCACCATATTGCAGCATTAGGGGGCCCGATCGCGCCCTCGTTGTAAATAGCGTAACTTCCAGAAAGGGATGTACAAAATCGTTATTTGAATTTAAGTGTGACAAGTCAACTTTCAAACTACTCCTCCTTTCATCCTCCTCAGAGACCAGCAAGAATTCAAATAAAGTTGCAAAATGGCATCAAGTAGACAAAAGTAAAGAAAGGTTTACACACTAAGCAGTGGTCTGTAAGAGATATTGTATGAATATTCAGCGAAGACTGCACAGAACATAAATGTTCAGAGGGTTGGCCCTGTTTTTGTCTTTCATCCTTCTAAAGTGTCCACAAGTCTGGGATGCTGCAGCACCTTCAGCACCGCTGGATCCAGCACCACTGACTGACACTGCACACCCCGGAAAGGGTCCAACGGCAATGTACTTCAACCTGACGGTAAACATCGTTTACAACGCGTTGTTTCCACCACACGACCTTTACCACGCTGCCATTACAATGCAAGTCGTTACTACGACTTGCATTAGATGGTGCTGTTGTAATTTTATATTCCAACACCTTCCCTACTGTTACGTGGACTGGTGTTGGAATATAAAATTATAAGATTCCTCAATCCGCGCCCTCCACCGCAAGTCGTTGTAATAACCGCGTTGTAAAGTACCGGGATCTAAAAGATCGCGTTGTACTGACATACATCCAACCTGACACCACACACCATGTTACTGGACAACCTGGTACCGCACACTAATAATGCCCACTGCAAGCTCCAACAATGCAAACTGAAGGCAGACCGTGCAACTGCAGACTGACCCTGGCTGGCCTCAGTCATTGCATGCTGACGGAGAGGAGACCTAGTATTGTACTGACACTGCACAATGGTGACTCTGCTCACAGTGCCACCTGACCACTCTAGTAATGCAGACACTGAACTGCAGGCTCTGATAGAGCTCACACTGCCCACCCATACACTGCACACTAAACCTGCAGAAACTGGCCCTGCACATTATCTAAAGACATTGCTCATAGAGGGCAGTGCTTTATAATACTGACTGCTATTGCTTTGTATATTTTAAAAAAGTACAGTGTTGTATCTGTCCGTCGCCTATGTCACTTGCACTGTAGAAAATACCAGAACATTGTACAACAGAATACAACAGTGGGACCTTGCAGTCATGAAGTTCTATAATGTAAAGTGAGGAGCCTACGAGCTCCGCCGTAATTGTTAGTTGGTATGCTGTGGCTGAGGTGTATGTAATAAACCTGATGCTTTTAAATTTTATTGTATTTTTTAGAGTTTCATATAGCGTGAACTAGACATGAGACATCGGGTATCAGAGAGCTTACCGTGAGCACCAATTTTCGTTACAGAAGAACACAATCATTTTTGTTAGGCACGGGGAGATTAAGTGATTTGCCCAGAATCACAGGATGTTGAGCGTGTTTGCCGAGCCTCGAACGTGTTTCCCCAGCTTTGAGGTCCAACTCTCTAGCTGTAAGGCTACATCCTCTCGCCTGGTTTACTTATTGAGTAACCCTCTTATCTTGCATTGAACACTGGAGATGAGGACGGGTGTGACCAGATACACCTCAACACACACTTGATGCAGCAGGAAAACGGAGTGGGGCCAATCTCAGGAACTGAAGGGTATTCAGGGAAGTACCGTGGTCACATGACTGAGTCCAGGACGTTGTATCAAATGGACTCTGCTACGCAGTGAGTACATTTATGGATGGTTGCTGACTGTGAGCCTAAATAGCGAGTAAATGGTCACTGGCGGCGGTTACTGTGGTGACTTAACGGTCATCCGTATGCGACCCATGTTCACTACGGGGAATATTATCAAGAACGGGGCATATTATCAAGAAAAGCATTAAAAATTATCGCCGGTTTAGCGGCAGAAAACTGCTGCTAAAGCGGCGATAATGGGCTTGATAATATGCCCATGAGAATTCCAATAGAAGTCCATGTTCTGGTGAGAACATGGGCTTCTATAGGAATTCTCCAGGGCATATTATCAAGCCTATTATCGCTGCTTTAGCAGCAGTTTTCTGCCGCTAAATCTGCGATAATTTTAGCACCGTCCTTGATAATTTGCCCCCACGAGTTATTGAGTTGGGAGAAAACTGTGTGCAGAAGAGATTTGGTGATTTTAACCGCTGTTGAGCATGCTAAAATTTTGAGTGAGGGTTAATTGTCTGACACCACTCTTATCCAGGGCAACTGGCAACACCAATCCATTGATTTAGAACAACTCATTAACCGCATGCGTGCGGCCGCTATTTTTGCGCTGTGCGGCTTTTTGCGAAAAGCCGCATTACATGACGAGCTGAGCTCGTCATGAGCATGCGAGCGGCGCAACTCATGACGAGCTCAGCTCGTCATGCGCATGGAAGGGGTTAATAGCTTAGAGCAGCTTAAAAAGCAAACATCTGAAACTCCTTATTCGTGCAACTAAGAACACTGCCTGTCTAAAGATCCAGCTTCTCAAGGTTTAGTTATGATGATGGTTCTCCTAACCAGAGTGAGAAGAATTTTGAGTTATATAGTCTCAATTAATCTCCTTGAAGTAAGATCTACAGCTACTGCCTCTTAAATTCTATCCTGCAACATCTCTATGCTAAGCCCTTGATCTCCGCTAAATTTCTTTTAATACATGTATGTCATTGTTTTCATGCTGTGATAGTATCATTGACTGTTCTTTGTAAAGCGCAGCGATAGCGGTTTGTGCAGGAGTGCTATGAGATAAACATAAATTAATAAATAATTACATAAATAAATCCACTCTGCTGACTGTAATTTTAAATTTCTTTTCCCTGCTAGATTCTATTTTCAATATCTGCTAGGTTTCACAGATTTGTGAAAGGTATATTTAAATGTTTCATTTTACTCAGCTACTAGGTCATATTACACTTTCTTAAACTGTATCCCTTTTCAGTCCTGACTCTGCCCTGCAACTATCACTTGATTTCTATATTAACTTGCTGCTATAGTTATTCTAATACTCAAAATGTCTACAAAAACTGCCTTGAGAGATCATCACAATATCAGACTTCTAGATCTAAAACATAAGACCAGCTAAATGCCCTACACTAAATGCCCTACATTATGTTATGACTCTAAAAGAAGCCCTAAGCATGCTCAAAAACAAACTGAGGCCAGAGAGGTGGATCGTGTGGAAGACTGGATACTTGTGGCTGGGGCTGAGGCACAGGTGTTAGGTCCTCCAGTTTAAGGAATCCAATCAGAGCAACAGAAGGACTGAAACCAGGAAAATGTATAGGCAGCCAGGAAGCAGGAACAACATGCGTCACAACTTCTTGGCTGTCTGGTTCCAGTACACTTAGGGGCCCATTAGGATGGCGGTTGGATTGCCCCCACCAGGCCAGCGGTGGTCACCGCCGGCCTGGCGGGGGCAATCCGCCTGCCATCCGCTCCGGAATGACCCCCCGCCATATTAGTATGGCTGGGGGGTCCGCGGCGGATGGAAAGACCAAATGGTTTATATGGTGGGGGTGTCTATCAGACACCGCCATCCATATTAGCATGGGCTTTAAACAATGCCATTGCCGCCACGGAAGGGCATGCGGAGACTCCCTGCAGGGGCCCGTTGCGGGCACCCTGGGACTCTGGGGGGTGGGGGGTGCACATGGGGGGTACCTATAGTACCCCCCAGCAGTTCCATGCAGCAGTTCCATGCACAGCATGGCAGGCACTTCGCGGTGCCTGCCATGCTGTGCATTGAAGTGCACAGCATGCCTTCCTGCCATTGTGGCGGGCGGTGCTGAGTGCACCGCCCACCACAATGGTAGGAATGCAGGATGCGCCCGCCACTGTGGCGGGCGCATCCTAATGTTGCCCACTGGACCCCGCCCTTATGGCGGGTGGTCCCTTTCACCGACAGGATGGCGGGCGGGCAAAGTCCACCCGCCATCCTAATGGGCCCCCTTAGGTCCCTCAGCATATTTAGGTGCACCCTGCACCTTTATTTTGTTCTTACAGTTCTCCTGGTGCTTTCTTTTCTCTCTGGCTTCATACTTCATAGAAGCTACGGCTTTAACCTTGGCTTTTGTTCCTCAGATTGTTGCTCGAGATACTGTAACTTGGGTGCATCTCCTGTGCTCCAACATCAGGGGGAGATCACTGGATACTAACTGCTAACACTTATGGCGTATTAGTTAAATACCATTGGGATTAAAATTGTGCTATGAAGTGTGCATCCATATGTTTTCTATGTCTAATATTAACACTGTTAACATTAGGGGGCGTGGCTTACGCGCCGACGCGAGATGGCGGTTCCTCCGTGAGCTCCGTAGAGCTGCGGGTATTCATTACCATATGGACCTCTTACAGCATCTTTTGGAGCCTGTTTTTGGAGCACCCTGCTAGCGGAAGAAAGCCTGCGATGCAAGGATGCTTCATTTCCAGGTTTTCTGCCGCTTTTATTGAGGTTTGGACTGACGGTTAATTCCTCCCGTCTGGGACGCGGGCGGCCGCCATTTAGTGCTGCCGTGCCCGCGTCCTCAATTATCTGACTGAAATATCTGTTTGCCTCATCTTTGGTACTATTTCCTCAGCAGTAATGTCGCGCTGCCTGCCTGTCCTGTATATATTTTTCTCGTTTAGATGTGGGCGGCTGCATGTTTGTCATGCCGCTGAGCTCATGTCTATTCTCAACTGACCGCAACCACTTCACCTTTTGTTGACAACTTGTTTCTTCAATCGCCACCGTTGGAGCGTTGCTTTCATTACTTCCAGCGCCCCTCAAGTTATGGCTTAAACTTCGATGTTTTTGCCTTCTTCAATTACTTATTGCCTGCCATTTTTTCCCTATTTTTGCATCTCTGTGAATTAAATTGCCACTATTTTTGTGGGCATTTGTTTCTATTTTGCTGCCTTTGTTACACTGCTCATCACTATTGAGGGCTCTACTTAAGTGCACAAACAACCTTCCTTTTCTTCATTATTTAATCTCTTGGGGTCACTTCTCCATTTTCTATATTAATCCCCTTCTGGAGAGGTTACCTCTGCCCAGTCGGCAACAGTATACTGCTTTTTTGCTGCTCCTTCTCACTCACACTATGGCGCATGATTCTAACAACGTAAAGTCTTCTCACACTGGTAAAAATCCTAAACGTCAACAAAAATGATCCGCCTTCCCCCATTCATACCTCTACTAATCCTGTTCTGGACTCCATCCTTGAGGAAGTGAGGGGTCTCCAGCCGTTTATGAGTGCACCCAATGAAAAACGTAAGCAAATTGAAGAAAGGTGGGTCGTTATGGAAGGCAAGGTTTTGAACCTAGAGCAACGTGTCAGTGACATTCAGGATGTTGCTTCTAAAGTTCCTCTATTGGAACAAGAAATTCAAAAACTGAAGCTTCATACTGAGGACCTTGAAATTCGAAATCGTAGAAGCAACCTACGTATTTATGGAATTCCGGAAAATGTTGAGGGGTCTGACATGATATCATTTGTACGGAAATTTCTACATGAACTTTTGGACCTCCAACCTGCGTCTCATCCTCTTAATATTCAAAGAGCTCATCGCCTGGGTCGTCTCACTACCAATGCTTCTAAGCCTCATGGTATTATCCTGCTATTTCTTGAATTTACAGAGTTAATGAATGTCCTTAAAGCTGCCAGGCTTAAACGACGTCTCCAGTGGTCCGGCCATAATATTTTCCTCGCCCAAGACCTCTCCAATGCAACCAATGCTCGGCGTAAGGAATTTCTGAATCTCCGTCCTCAGATGCGACAGTTGAACATCCAGTATGGTATCCTGCACCCATGTTTTTGTAAAATTACTCATAATGGTCGTACTCGCTCGCTTGATGATCCTCAGAAGCTCCACGCCTATCTGCAGACTGTCTCCTCAGCTACCATGGACACTAACATTTGATATTGCTCCTCTTTTTGGTTGTTCTTGTTGTGCCTTATGTGACATCATGGCTCCTGTTCCATTTTCTTACATCTGATCTCTTTCCTTGAGGTTCTGTCTTTTCCTTTTTTCTTTTTTTTATACCTCTCTCTTTGCTCTTCTGGTGCTCACCGGGGTTTGTGTCCTCCTCGGCGTCTCCTCGGTCCTGATGTCTTGGTTACTCTTTTTCTCTCAGACCTGGCTCTTCTGCCTTGATCTGTCTATTTTTCTCTCTCTCCTTTTCTGTCTCTTCCTTTTTCTTTCCTTCTCTTCCCCTTTCTTTTTCTGTTCTATCTTCCTATTGTTTGTACCTTTTTGGGATTCTTCCCCTTCACACTACCTTCTCTCTTTTCAGGCCTGTATGTTGTTCATTGTTTTGGCTTTGGGCTTACTTTACTCTAATAATGTGAGTGTGTTGGGTATTCTACTTATGTGTAACACATTTGTTTGTTGTCTATTTTTTTGTAGTTGTTTCCTTGAAGTGTGTCTACTCCACGTGTTCCCCACCATCCTTACCTCCCATCATGTGTAACTTTGTTACGTGGAACGTTCGAGGTCTTGGACATCCTGTCAAACATCAAAAGGTATTGTCCCATCTTTCCAAGCTTAATTCACAGGTTTTTTTTCTCCAAGAAACCCACTGTACAGATGTTGAATCGCTTAAGTTGAAGAGACAATGGGTGGGTCAAGTTGTTTTTTCTCCCGCTATTAACAAAAAAGGGGGTGTTGCTATTCTATTTCACAAAGCATTATCAGTCCAAATACTCTCTTCTCAAAATGATTTTGAGGGTCGTTGGGCAATGGCTAAGGTTGTGATTCAAAGTAAGACATTGGTCCTGTTAAATATTTATGGCCCTGTTAGACCTGACCCTAAATTTTGGAATGATATTAAAGTTCTTATCTCCTCCCTTGATTGCCCAAACATTATAATTGCTGGTGATTTTAACCAGTGGCTTGATCCTTTTTCAGATAGACTTTCCTCCAGTAAATTCCAACCCGACAAAACCCATAAATGTTTCCAATCTGCCATTGCCTCTCGACCATTGTATGATGTGTGGAAAATGTGTAATCCTGACTCCCTTGAGTACACCTTTTTTTCCAATGTTCACCACACACGCTCCAGAATTGATTATGTCATGGTCAGTAAGTCCCTACTCCCTTCCATTCTAAAATCTGAAATTGGCTCCATCTTTATTTCTGACCATGCCCCTGTATATGCTGCCCTTGATCTTTCCCTTACCTCCTCTACATTTAGCCGCTGGGAATTTAATACTTTCCTTTTATCTGATCCTGTTTTAGTAAAAGAGGTTACTGTGTTTATTAATTAATTTTTTACTTTCAATAACCCAATGGACACCTCTATACCTAATAATTGGGATGCATTTCTTATGTCTCCCAAAAATAGAAGCTAAATAGAACTAAATATGCAAACCAACTCAAAAATATTTAAAATCTTGAACACTTGTATTTTACCTCCAAGTCTACTACTACCCTTCAGGACCTAATACATGCGAAAACGGAACTTAACAAAATTGTTACCTTTGAAGCATGTAATACTCTGCTTAAAGTTAAGCTCCTGTATTCCTCTCCCCGAGCCAGTATTTTCGTCAATAATAAATTTTCTAGTTTTTTTTCGTTATCTAGAGGTACAAGACAAGGCTGCCCCTTATCCCCTTTATTGTTTATCCTCTGTCTTGAACCTTTTCTGGAGCGTATTCGCTCTAACCCTAAGATTGCAGGTTTTAACCTCGCCTCTAGTGAGATAAAATTATCAGCATATGCTGACAACATACTTGTCTATATAGCCCAATCCTATTGTGTCACTCCTGCCTTTTTTGGATGAAGTCCGTTTGTACTCCTCTGTTTCGGGTTATAAACTTAATTTATCCAAAACAGAAGTTTTACCTTTGCATTCTATTTGTTATCAATATATGTTTAACCCCTTCGACGCTCATGACGAGCTGGGCTCGTCATGAGGTAGCCTCCTCGCACGCTCATGACGAGCCCAGCTCGTCATGAAACATGGGAATGAGTAAATCCCAGCGTACGGGCGGAATTCCGCCCGCACGCATGCGGTTAATTCCACTGAGTTTGTGTGGTGTCCCTCCAAAATTAAGTATCTTGGCATTTGGTTTTCCCCTTCTTTGGTTGATACACTTAAATTCAATTTTGATTCCCTTATCAAAAAACTTCAATCTCTCCTTCTCATTTGGTCTCCCCTCTTTTTATCCTGGTGGGGTAGACTTGATACCATCAAAATGATGATCACTCCTCATATTCTCTATACTATATCTATGCTCCCTAGAAAAATTCCTACTTCATATTTCTCCCATATAAATTCTATTTGTACTAAATTCCTGTGGAATGATAAACACCCTCGTATTGCCGTAACCAAACTAATCCGTCCTAAGAATGAAGGTGGTGTTCGCTTCCCCCATTTTAAAATGTATCACTCTGCCTTCCTAATAAAGCAAACTTTTTCTTTAGCTTATGATTTTGTCGATACCCCCATACCTAGATGGGTTATTTTTGAGCGCTCACTTTTAAAGGATTTTTCATTTCAACACACTGTTTTTATGTCAAATTTTTTGTCCAAACACCCTGTTCTAAAATATTTCCACACACTCCTTCATAATGTATTCTCTAAGGGCCTTTCCCCTCTTCAATGTTTTTTATCCTCCATTGTGTGGTATAACAAATTCCTGAAATATAAAGGCAAATCATTCTATTACAAACACTGGAAAGAAAAGGATATTGTGTTTGTTCATCAATTTTTTTCAAATAACTCTTTTATTCCTTTTCATGAGTTGCAAAGCGTTTATCAATTACCTGTATCTTGTCTAAATGGATATACCATTATTATTACTGCTATACAAGCACATATGTCTAGTCTTTTAGTACCTGATGCTTTGCCGCATTGCACCCCTTTTACTCCTTTATATCCTTTGTTTTCAATCTCCCAACCCAAAGCTGCTTTTGTTTACAAAATATTGCTATCTAGTGTTCCTGATCGTTCTAAGTCTCCTATTGAGTTTGCATGGGAAACTGATTTGTCTGTTTCTTTATCTGTTGTAACTTGGGATTGATTATGGGCCAAATTGTTTAAAGTTTCTGTAGCTGCTCGTATTACTCAATCTTTGTTTTTTATATTTCATAGAGCTGTTATCACTCCTGTTACCATTCATAAGTTTTCACCAACATCCTCTTCATTGTGTTGGTCATGTTTGAAAGAAACTGGTACACTTATACATATGTTATATAATTGTCCCCATGTTTTCACATTTTGGAATACTGTTTGGAACATCTGCATGCCGATGTTTCAATGTTCATCCCCTTTATCACTTTTGAATGTTTTTTTAGGTTCTTTATCTCCTGACATTGATATTGTTCTTTCTAATGATAGATTACTTGATCTTTTAATTGCTCTTGCCTTTAAAGTGATTTTATCGTGCTGGAAGGATAACTCTAAGTTATCTGTTACTACTTGGTGGAACTTCATTTGTGATGAACATAGGATTGCTGTTGCCTCTTCTACCTCAGTCTCTTTGGCCTACCTTTACTACTTATCTTTCCTCCAAATCTCCCAGGTGATCGCTTGGTTTCTTTCGCTCTTGCTCATTGTTCATCTGTGCTGGTTCTAAGTCTCTTTTTCTTTTCCTCTCTCCCCTCTTTCTTTTCCTTTCTTTGGTTTCTCTATCTTTTTTTCTGCTTTTTTTACTCCTCCATTTTTTCCCCTATTTCTCCTTTTAGTCTATAGCTTTACATTTATTACATGCCACTTGTTTTATTCCATTTCTTTTTACCTATTTTCTATTGTATGGCTTTTCGGTTGCATTGTATTTGAAAAATTCTAATAAAAACTTTCCTAAACTGAAAAAAACACTGTTAACATTATAGTTAGTCTAGCTGTACCAGTGGTGAGTGCGGTCTCTTTAACTTTTCTGAGAGAGACTGGGCACGCTGGCAACCTTGGCATAATCCTGGACTGCCAACTGACCATTAAACAAGTCAACGCAGTTGCCTCTTCCTGCTTTCACACCCTCTGCATGCTCTGCAAAATTTTCAGATGGATCCCAGTAAACACTGGAAAGATCATGGCATAAGCCCTCATCACCATCCGCTTTGACTATAGCAATACACTCTACTCTGGTATCTCCACCCAGATCCTCTAAAGACTCCATACAATACAGAACACAGTGACCAGACTCTTCCTGTACCTCCCAAAGCATCTCTCTTCACCACAGAAACCTCCACTGGCTCCCTATCCAGTTCAAGATGCTCACACATGCCTTCAAAGCCCTCCTCAAACAGGACTTCACTATATCAACCACCGGCTTAACTTCCATCTTCCCGCAAGAAATTTGTGCTCCACTGAACTCGTTCTTGTACATGTCCCTCGCATCAATTGCACCCACAGCTGGGGCCTCACATTCTCCGACATTGCTGCCAAAGCCTGGAATGACCCCCCCTACACCTCCCTGGCATCTTAAGAAAGCAGCTCAAGACCTGAATATTCAAAACAGATGCAGTAATTCAGTGCACAGATTATCCTAGGAGTGATAGTGCTGCGCTTTAGAAATGATTGATTCATTGAGATAGAGAGAGTCATCTACCCCTGCAAGTCAAGTAATCCAACTCCAGTGTGGACCCTGCAGCTAAACGTCAACCACTCCTCAGGCTGCAGCTTTTATTTGGCAGATGGTGGTTGACTACCATAAAAGTTTTTTCCTTTCACCTTTCCCTCAACATTACTGGGTCATGGTACCCATTTGGTCCTTCAAAACATACCACAAACCATTTACCAAAATGCCTTAATTTTTGGTTCCGAATTCACAATAACTCCAAACCGCTTCAGCAGTGGGTCCTGTGAAATAAAAAAAAACGTTGTGTTTTATTTCAATCTGACTAGGGCCTGTGAAACTAAAAAAACGTAATTTGTTATTCCAATCTGACTAACAATTGGACTGATATTTTCTCCGCTTTTTTCATAATGTCCAAATACATTAAATTCCCTGATGTAAAAATACCTCTACAAGTGGATACTCAATGCAACGTTCTGAACTGCACCTAAGAATCCATGACAATAGCAAGATTATAATACAATTACAGAATATCAACTTGCAAATTTTCACAACCCTTTTTGCAACAACTGGAAGATGGTGGGCAGTCAAAATATCGAGTTTAAAATATCGACCTACATTAATATCGAGTTTTAATATTGTAGGGGCAGAATATCGAAGTCAAGAAAATCGTTGACCAGAATATCGACTCCAAGGTAAGTAATATTGATTTTTTAAATATCGAAGTAAGTAATATCGTAATCAAAAATATCGTTGTTAATCATACCAAAATTTTCTTTAGTGTTATGTATTTTAGCATGTATTTCATATGTATGTTAAACATTTTTTTAATGTATTTTTATACATTTTAAAATAAATGTTTAGAAATGAGTAATTTTGTCAAAGTAAATTTTACGTTTTAGTATCAGGGCGGGTTGTGGGTTTATAGGGGAATAGGGGAGGAGGTAATTTGATTATAATTAATTAATTAATATGTTTTTATTCATTAGTATTGATGATGAATTAATTGTTAATTAGTCATTAGCAATTCATTTTTATTAATTAGTTAATTATATTAATTAGAATTCATTTATTAATAATTATTATTATTGTTATGAGTGATTAATTGATAATTAAATGAGTGTTGTTATTTTTTATGTGTACTGGGTTGTGATTTTATAGGGGAATAGGGTGGGAAATATTTAAATTAAATTAATTAATGAGATGGTCTTCATTTATTGGTATTTCTTATTAATTAATTGTTAATTACTTATTAATTGGTAATTATTTTTAATGATTTAGTGAATTATATCCATTAGAATTAATGTATTATTAATTATTATTTATTGTTATTGCTAATTATTTTTATTGTTAATTAATTAATTGTTTGTGATTAATTATTAACTGGCAATTAATATTTATTAATTAGTTAATGTATAATTATATTATTGTATTATTAATTGTTATTAATTGATAGTTACATTAATTGTGTTTTTTTGTATGTGTAGTGTGTTGTGTGTTAAAGGGGGAATAGTGTGGGATGTAATTTAATGTTATTTGAGTACATATTAATTTTAATGTATTGGTATTTATTAATATGTTTTTTTAATTAATTATTAATATGTTTTAAAAAAATGTAATTGATAAGTATGTTAATTTAACCCTTACGCTATCCAGCGCTTTCCCTACTGTTGCACCCCCTGGAGTGGGAATAGTAGTTTTTACCCCCACGCTATCCAGCGCTTTCCCTACTGTTGCACTCACTGGAGTGGGAATAGTAATTTTTAGCCCTACGCTATCCAACGCTTTCCCTACTGTTGCACTCTCCGGAGTGGCAATAGTAATTTTTACCCCTACGCTATCCAGCGCTTTACCTACTGTTGCACTCACTGGAGTGGGAATATGAATTTTAATATCTACGCCATCAAATGCCCATGTGGCAAAATATATGTTGGGCAAACAGAGCGAAAAATCAAGATAAGAATATTGGAACACAAAAGCAACATTCGCACTAAAAACACAAAATCAGCAATAGCCAATCACTGGCTGGACTGTAACCATCAAATTGCTCAATTAAAATGTACTATACTTGAGATACTCTCACAACGCTGTGATATGGATCCAACCAAACAACGTTTGCAAGCTGAATTTTTTTGGATCAAGAACCTTAATACCATGCAACCAACTGGGATTAACAACAGAATTGAAATGTCATGTTTCTTATAGACTGCTATTCATAGTGCACAACATTATGTTTAATGTGGCTGACTCGACCCTCGATTGAACTGTATAGTTATTTTTACATGTAAATAGTCCTTAAATGTCGCTGATGTGAATTTTTTGTTGTTCGTCAAACATCTAAGCTGTTATACCACATAATACTGCTTTTTTCAATGGTTTTTGTAGATCAAGTTTAGAGTCTTTCTTCAGCATACACACTCTGCACTTTCAGATATGACTATGGTAATCCAGATACACCTTTTCTATTTCTATCCCCTACCACGGGTTAGAACGACATAACTCATTCACTTCATCACGATTAATATTTCGTTTACACTAGAAACACGTTCTCCTGTTTGCGTTATACCATCCATAATTCTTTGCACTAACTAGTTTACGATGACTTAGATCACTGTTGAACCGAATGACCCCTTTGTTTAGTTCCACCACGGGATCGGAACTATGAACCAATCCGAACACGTTTAACTGCACCACGTGATCGGAACTCCGTTTCATCACGTCTTTGGGAAATAATACACTGTAAAGATTCATTTTCACACCATTACTCGATATGTGATGTTTAGTCCATGAATACGCCCCATATCGTGCACATCCATATTTTTTTTATATTAATCACCCTTTTATCAGCTAACACGTGACCACGTCACAGTTCAATAAGAATTCACCGGATAGGCCGACAAATTATTCCTTGGCTTCCGCGTTCGGAACGCCGGCTTTACATCTCACGCTTGTGACCATCAGTAAGTTTCTTTTCCTTGCACGTTAATTTCGTACTCAGACTCCAGGTCCCATTAGCTGATCTACAAGCTATTTTTCATATCACATTAGAATTTTTTGTGGGTATTTCCATATTCGTTGTAGCATAATGTAACAGAAGGGTATCGATTGACGTTTACCATTGAGTACAATGCAGTACATGTATTGATATAATCTACGAACCATTTTTTCTTTGAATGCTAAGGTTTCTTCGTTGAATGCTAATGTCTTGTATGTTTCCTTTTGCAATAGGCCCCCGATGAAGGGTTCCCTGTATATCTCAACAAAAGGAGAGAGAGGGTTTTAGGGCACTCTTAGTCCCCAAGCAATATACAGGTAATCAAAAGAAGAGTGACCATAAAGATAAAGTATATAAAGGAGGTGGGTGTCGCACGTGAAGTCTGAGGCCAGTTGTAAGTGGTCCGATGGTAAGACCAAATTTCAAGAAAAAATACACTGTTTTTTCAGGAAACCCTCACTCACCCTAGTGGTGACATGCTTCATCATCGGGTCCACCGGGAGAGATCGAATACCTCCCCGGTGTGCTGCGACGCCAGGAGACTGCGGAGCAGGTTTTTGTGTGAAGATGAAGTGTGAAAAAATATACTGAGGTTAAAAATGTCAGAGGTTGTACCAAACAAAACTTTATTCATTGGTCAACCTGACATATTAAAAAATGAGATATGTGAAGGGAAACTAGCCAATTACTTTATACTGGTGTTTACCCTGTAAAGAAGGTCAACATGTTTCTGCCCGTTTTTATGTTTTACTTTACTGGGCTTTCATCAGGACCGGTAAGCGAGTGTGCCAATGACAGGAGGGGCGCGCTAAGGCCCGCCCTGCCAATGGTCGTGAAAGTTAAAAATAGCACTATGTGTAAATTGGTGCAAAAAGAAAAAGAAACAAACTCATAAGTAGTGGGGTTTTACCTCTTTTGCGAGGAACCTAGGAGTCTGTAGGTAGAAAAAATGACAGACAGACAAATACAAACATAAACACAAAGATATCGTATCATTGGTTTGTGCATATGTACAGTGGCTATAAAGAGTGACTTTGTGGCTTGACACGTGCTAGCATACCTATCAAGGGCCGTGGCCGGTATGTCTGGGTTGCGTAGTTGAACTCATGCCGAAATCCGAAGTGGAGGGGCCTCAACTAACGCTGATTAAATCTATTCAGCGCAGGCTGTTGCATATGTGTGGTATAGCAACAGTGGCTAAACAGGCAGACTAGTCATGTCTAAGTCTACTTGTGAGGAAGTGCAAGAAATATCTTGCTACCTATGGTGGGGTGTCAGGGAATGGACCCCGAGGGAAAAGCAACGTTGAGGCAACGTCCCGGTGCGACGCGCCGTGACACTGCTGGCCGTGGTATATACATTACCCACGCACACAACACAAAATACAAGATATAGGATGAATGTCCTCACTTGTAAAGAAATAGATCCACGCCCCATAGAACACAGGAGGGGGGTGGGAGCGACAGTGGCACACCCTGTAAATAAGGGGGAGAGAGAAACAAATACACACATAGGAGAATTTTAGAACTGGCAGGATTCCATTCATACAACTTATCTGGTTAGAATGATGTCTCCAAAGTAAGGTCTCTTACGCCCGCAACGCTCAGCACCCGCTCGGCACCTAGCTTCACCCTCGCTGGATCTCGTGGATCCATTGCGACGGGCGAGCGAGGCGTATAAAGGGCGGTGGCTGCGTGCGGGCCAATCAGGCGCCTTACATGAAAGGGAGGCTTGGAGCCCAAAGACGTTAAGCCAAGGGTGGACGAAGGAAGGTACTCGCGTAATCTCGTGAGAGGTCTTGAAAGCGAGGCTTGCATTGAAGCGCAAGCTTTGATCTAAGGAAGGGCGGGGTCCGCCCTTGATTCACCGGGATGTTGTCTAAGCGCTCACGAGATCACGTGAGAGATTGACTGGGATGACAACGAGGCTTGGAACGCAAGCTGAAATGGAACGCAAGCATAGAATGTTGCATGGCTGGTGTTTGTACAATGCGGAAAGCGCAAGGTCCAGCATATGTTACCCAGTATAGACGAAGACTTAAATGGGCAGCAAAAATCTGGTCAGGTTTTAGCTGAATCAGGCTGTTAACATGGGAATATGTTCATGAATGAATTTAAATAAAAGCGCTCAACACGTGTGGTCATGGTATTTTCATTCAAGGAGGGAATAAAAGAACTCAGGATAGTTTTTAGTGTTTTAGGACGCTAGTCCACGGAATTTGGTCATTAAGCCCATTTATATGGGTGCTGAGTCGATAGACCCAGCGCTGCTCTTTTTCGAACAAAATGTTTTCTCTGTTTTTTACACAGTTGACCTGTTCGATCACTGTCCAGGTCATGTCATTTGGAGTATGGTTGGTTTGCAGGAAGTGCTCGCTGAGTTTTGTGGTGATTTTTTTGCATCGAATATTGCTACGATGTTCCCCGATGCGTGTCTTAACTTTTCTGGTGGTCATCCCCACGTAGCGTTTCGCGCAGGGACAGGTGATCAGGTAAATCACGTTTGTTGAATTGCAGTTTGTGTGGGATTTCTGTGTCCACACTTTTCCTGGTTCCAAGTTTAGTTGTTTCGAATGAGTGGTCAGATGGCAGACACTGCAGTCTGTGCATGGAAAATGACCCGTAACTGGGGGTAGGTGCCAAGCATCTGTGATAGACCTGGTTGCTGTGTTTGCACTGGGGGCTGTCAATGGTCTTGTATTTACCAAAGCATCTTTAATGCTCCTGCCTTTTTTAAAAGAAAAAAGGGGTTTTTCCCAGTTGCTGAAATTGCTGCTGATAGTTCTCCAATTTTTATTGATGGATTTTTTCACTGTATCTGAGAGGGTACTGTAGGTGGTTACACACGTGAGTGGTGTTTCCGTGGTTGTCCTCACATTGTCCTCTAGTAGTGCCTCTCGGGGTTGATTTCGTGCTCTAGTTTGGCCTTTTTTCAATACTCCTTTGGGATACCCTCTTTGTGTTAGTTTGTCTGTTAATTCCTTGGCCTGTTCCTTGTAGTCGTTAATATTACTACAATTTCTTCTCAGCCGTAGGAATTGCCCGTAGGGCAAGTTTTCCCTTAAAGGTCTTGGATGGAAACTCCTAAAGTCGAGGAGATTGTTTTTCGCCGTTGGTTTATGGTGAGTCAAAGTTGTGAAAGAGGTGCCCTCTATTTTAATTACCACATCAAGGAAGACGATTGATTCCCTACTGAAGTTATTGGTGAACTTCAAGAAAGGATCCAGAGTATTGACCCATTCTAGGAATTGCAGAAGACTGGCTTCCGTCCCTGTCCATAGTAAAAGAATATCATCAATATACCTCCTCCATAATCCTATGGAGGAGGCAAAAGGGTTGGTAGGTGGTAGGATATGCTTTGTTTCGTAATCATAAACATACAACCCCGCTACGCTAGGAGCGAAAGTACTCCCCATAGAGGTCCCTGTGGCTTGTAGATATAATTGGCCTTTGTACTCAAAGTAATTTTCTTTGAGTGCCATTCGTGCACATTTCAGGATGAATTCTTTGGGGGTGGTATGTTCCCAAGTTTCTTTGTCTAAAGCTTCCCCTAGTACCCGTAGTGTGTCTTCCTGTGGGATACTAGTGTACAGACTCTCTATGTCCATTGTTACCAGTATTACTGAGCTTTCAGGTAGAGTGGTATCGTTCAGTAATTTGAGTAAGCTTTTGGTATCTTTTAAGTAGGTTCTGGAGTTCTGTACTAACGGTTTCAAGTAATGGTCACAAAAGGTAGATAAGGGTTCCAGAACTGACCCGATCCCTGATACTATTGGTCTACCAGGAGGTGGGTCCACATTTTTATGCGTTTTAGGCAGGGTGTAAAAATAGGGTATGGTTTGTCCCCCAGCCATAAGGAATGCTGCTTCATGCGGGGAGACGTGACCTTCAGTCTCTGCTTCCTGTACTAGGGCTCGAATGCGTTCCTTCATTCCTGTGGTAGGGTCTGTGTTGAGAAGCAAGTAATTTGTTCTGTTGTTCTTCTGCTTTCAAGACCTCTCACGAGATTACGCGAGTACCTTCCTTCGTCCACCCTTGGCTTAACGTCTTTGGGCTCCAAGCCTCCCTTTCATGTAAGGCGCCTGATTGGCCCGCACGCAGCCACCGCCCTTTATACGCCTCGCTCGCCCGTCGCAATGGATCCACGAGATCCAGCGAGGGTGAAGCTAGGTGCCGAGCGGGTGCTGAGCGTTGCGGGCGTAAGAGACCTTACTTTGGAGACATCATTCTAACCAGATAAGTTGTATGAATGGAATCCTGCCAGTTCTAAAATTCTCCTATGTGTGTATTTGTTTCTCTCTCCCCCTTATTTACAGGGTTTGCCACTGTCGCTCCCACCCCCCTCCTGTGTTCTATGGGGCGTGGATCTATTTCTTTACAAGTGAGGACATTCATCCTATATCTTGTATTTTGTGTTGTGTGCGTGGGTAATGTATATACCACGGCCAGCAGTGTCACGGCGCGTCGCACCGGGACGTTGCCTCAACGTTGCTTTTCCCTCGGGGTCCATTCCCTGACACCCCACCATAGGTAGCAAGATATTTCTTGCACTTCCTCACAAGTAGACTTAGACATGACTAGTCTGCCTGTTTAGCCACTGTTGCTATACCACACATATGCAACAGCCTGCGCTGAATAGATTTAATCAGCGTTAGTTGAGGCCCCTCCACTTCGGATTTCGGCATGAGTTCAACTACGCAACCCAGACATACCGGCCACGGCCCTTGATAGGTATGCTAGCACGTGTCAAGCCACAAAGTCACTCTTTATAGCCACTGTACATATGCACAAACCAATGATACGATATCTTTGTGTTTATGTTTGTATTTGTCTGTCTGTCATTTTTTCTACCTACAGACTCCTAGGTTCCTCGCAAAAGAGGTAAAACCCCACTACTTATGAGTTTGTTTCTTTTTCTTTTTGCACCAATTTACACATAGTGCTATTTTTAACTTTCACGACCATTGGCAGGGCGGGCCTTAGCGCGCCCCTCCTGTCATTGGCACACTCGCTTACCGGTCCTGATGAAAGCCCAGTAAAGTAAAACATAAAAACGGGCAGAAACATGTTGACCTTCTTTACAGGGTAAACACCAGTATAAAGTAATTGGCTAGTTTCCCTTCACATATCTCATTTTTTAATATGTCAGGTTGACCAATGAATAAAGTTTTGTTTGGTACAACCTCTGACATTTTTAACCTCAGTATATTTTTTCACACTTCATCTTCACACAAAAACCTGCTCCGCAGTCTCCTGGCGTCGCAGCACACCGGGGAGGTATTCGATCTCTCCCGGTGGACCCGATGATGAAGCATGTCACCACTAGGGTGAGTGAGGGTTTCCTGAAAAAACAGTGTATTTTTTCTTGAAATTTGGTCTTACCATCGGACCACTTACAACTGGCCTCAGACTTCACGTGCGACACCCACCTCCTTTATATACTTTATCTTTATGGTCACTCTTCTTTTGATTACCTGTATATTGCTTGGGGACTAAGAGTGCCCTAAAACCCTCTCTCTCCTTTTGTTGAGATATATTTAGCTGCGCACAGCAGTGAGAGATTTTTTCTTGTCACACAAACTTTTTCTTACAAAATATAAATCTCTTATATTTTGTACTGATAATGGCAGCAAATTTGGGACTCACTTTCTCTACGGAGGAGATAAACGAACTTTTGGCAGATCCTAATATGTTTGCTGATCCAGCAATATCTCAGGCTATTTCACATACAGCGGAATGGGAACAACTTACCGAATTAAAGCGCAACAGAATAAGAACCATACTTCATGGAACTATCCTAAAACAATACCTTACCTCCAATTCAGCGCCCAAAGGGCTGTTAGTTACAAATGCCCCGAGGATCTTTCTCAATGATGCCACCTTCAGAAGAGATTGGGCCATGATCGCCTGGCACTGCACCAGAGACTGGCTGGTACTTATTATTAAGACAGCACTACGCCTATCCGAAACTCTGCTAATTGAAATCCAACAAACGGAAGCCCAATATAAAGCTACAATAACGGGTTATAAAAAAAAGTTGGATGAAATCAACAAAGATCTCACGGAGTACAAGGACAACCTGATGCAGGCGAAACTCACAAAATTCCAAAAAGACCTCAAAAAATTTAAATTTGAGAACGTATATCCCTACTCCGATCCAAACTACAGTGTTCCAAAAAAGGACACCAGCAAATCAGATGACTCAGATAGCAACTCCTCAAGTGGGAGTACAGCTAGCAATCAGAGTCCAAGACAAAGGGGACGGAGAGGAGGAAGGGGTAGATCTAACTTCCCAAACCAACAACCTATATGGCAGAATTATGGCCAGCCTAACAACGGTCCCGTACCGATGTTTTATCAACAACCACAGTTCCCCATGATGAACTGGAATCCGTACATGCACCCCCAGTTTCCCCTTAATCATCCACAGATGCCTTTTTTAGGGAGGGGCGGGAGAGGACGTGGACGGAACAGAGGCAACAGAGGCAACACACAAGTGACCTGGGAAGACGAGGATGCAGTGGGGAAACACACCCGCAGCAGAACAGCGACAGCCAGCACCAGCGCAGTGTAAGTCTGGTCACCAACCTCTCTAAAAAAGTCTTAACTCCAGATGAAACAAAAGTCTTGGAAAAAGGCCTGGGATTTGTCCCTACCGGTCGTCCTGACAAATTTCTCCTACACTGTGAACTTTCACAGTTTTTTCGGAAATTGAAATTAAAGGCCTTTTTTGAATCTAAGGACCAGCCCCTGACAGAAGAACAGGAGTTTGACACAAATTTCAGACTCAAATCTACGTTTATGCCACCTCCGCATACGATCCCTGCGGCAATTACTGCCTTTGAACAGGCGGTTATAAAAGACCTGGAAAATTGTGAAGACCCCAAACGATTCCACAATTTTTCCGCTGCAGAACACAAGGCCTTGGACAACCTGAGAAACAACAAGGAAATAACCATAAAACCCGCCGACAAAGGCGGAGGGATAGTGATCCAGGACACCACTGAATATGATAAGGCCTGTATGACACTTCTGAACAACAGAACAAATTACTTGCTTCTCAACACAGACCCTACCACAGGAATGAAGGAACGCATTCGAGCCCTAGTACAGGAAGCAGAGACTGAAGGTCACGTCTCCCCGCATGAAGCAGCATTCCTTATGGCTGGGGGACAAACCATACCCTATTTTTACACCCTGCCTAAAACGCATAAAAATGTGGACCCACCTCCTGGTAGACCAATAGTATCAGGGATCGGGTCAGTTCTGGAACCCTTATCTACCTTTTGTGACCATTACTTGAAACCGTTAGTACAGAACTCCAGAACCTACTTAAAAGATACCAAAAGCTTACTCAAATTACTGAACGATACCACTCTACCTGAAAGCTCAGTAATACTGGTAACAATGGACATAGAGAGTCTGTACACTAGTATCCCACAGGAAGACACACTACGGGTACTAGGGGAAGCTTTAGACAAAGAAACTTGGGAATATACCACCCCCAAAGAATTCATCCTGAAATGTGCACGAATGGCACTCAAAGAAAATTACTTTGAGTACAAAGGCCAATTATATCTACAATGCACAGGGACCTCTATGGGGAGTACTTTCGCTCCTAGCGTAGCGGGGTTGTATGTTTATGATTACGAAACAAAGCATATCCTACCACCTACCAACCCTTTTGCCTCCTCCATAGGATTATGGAGGAGGTATATTGATGATATTCTTTTACTATGGACAGGGACGGAAGCCAGTCTTCTGCAATTCCTAGAATGGGTCAATACTCTGGATCCTTTCTTGAAGTTCACCAATAACTTCAGTAGGGAATCAATCGTCTTCCTTGATGTGGTAATTAAAATAGAGGGCACCTCTTTCACAACTTTGACTCACCATAAACCAACGGCGAAAAACAATCTCCTCGACTTTAGGAGTTTCCATCCAAGACCTTTAAGGGAAAACTTGCCCTACGGGCAATTCCTACGGCTGAGAAGAAATTGTAGTAATATTAACGACTACAAGGAACAGGCCAAGGAATTAACAGACAAACTAACACAAAGAGGGTATCCCAAAGGAGTATTGAAAAAAGGCCAAACTAGAGCACGAAATCAACCCCGAGAGGCACTACTAGAGGACAATGTGAGGACAACCACGGAAACACCACTCACGTGTGTAACCACCTACAGTACCCTCTCAGATACAGTGAAAAAATCCATCAATAAAAATTGGAGAACTATCAGCAGCAATTTCAGCAACTGGGAAAAACCCCTTTTTTCTTTTAAAAAAGGCAGGAGCATTAAAGATGCTTTGGTAAATACAAGACCATTGACAGCCCCCAGTGCAAACACAGCAACCAGGTCTATCACAGATGCTTGGCACCTACCCCCAGTTACGGGTCATTTTCCATGCACAGACTGCAGTGTCTGCCATCTGACCACTCATTCGAAACAACTAAACTTGGAACCAGGAAAAGTGTGGACACAGAAATCCCACACAAACTGCAATTCAACAAACGTGATTTACCTGATCACCTGTCCCTGCGCGAAACGCTACGTGGGGATGACCACCAGAAAAGTTAAGACACGCATCGGGGAACATCGTAGCAATATTCGATGCAAAAAAATCACCACAAAACTCAGCGAGCACTTCCTGCAAACCAACCATACTCCAAATGACATGACCTGGACAGTGATCGAACAGGTCAACTGTGTAAAAAACAGAGAAAACATTTTGTTCGAAAAAGAGCAGCGCTGGGTCTATCGACTCAGCACCCATATAAATGGGCTTAATGACCAAATTCCGTGGACTAGCGTCCTAAAACACTAAAAACTATCCTGAGTTCTTTTATTCCCTCCTTGAATGAAAATACCATGACCACACGTGTTGAGCGCTTTTATTTAAATTCATTCATGAACATATTCCCATGTTAACAACCTGATTCAGCTAAAACCTGACCAGATTTTTGCTGCCCATTTAAGTCTTCGTCTATACTGGGTAACATATGCTGGACCTTGCGCTTTCCGCATTGTACAAACACCAGCCATGCAACATTCTATGCTTGCGTTCCATTTCAGCTTGCGTTCCAAGCCTCGTTGTCATCCCAGTCAATCTCTCACGTGATCTCGTGAGCGCTTAGACAACATCTTGGTGAATCAAGGGCGGACCCCGCCCTTCCTTAGATCAAAGCTTGCGCTTCAATGCAAGCCTCGCTTTCAAGACCTCTCACGAGATTACGCGAGTACCTTCCTTCGTCCACCCTTGGCTTAACGTCTTTGGGCTCCAAGCCTCCCTTTCATGTAAGGCGCCTGATTGGCCCGCACGCAGCCACCGCCCTTTATACGCCTCGCTCGCCCGTCGCAATGGATCCACGAGATCCAGCGAGGGTGAAGCTAGGTGCCGAGCGGGTGCTGAGCGTTGCGGGCGTAAGAGACCTTACTTTGGAGACATCATTCTAACCAGATAAGTTGTATGAATGGAATCCTGCCAGTTCTAAAATTCTCCTATGTGTGTATTTGTTTCTCTCTCCCCCTTATTTACAGGGTGTGCCACTGTCGCTCCCACCCTCCTCCTGTGTTCTATGGGGCGTGGATCTATTTCTTTACAAGTGAGGACATTCATCCTATATCTTGTATTTTGTGTTGTGTGCGTGGGTAATGTATATACCACGGCCAGCAGTGTCACGGCGCGTCGCACCGGGACGTTGCCTCAACGTTGCTTTTCCCTCGGGGTCCATTCCCTGACACCCCACCATAGGTAGCAAGATATTTCTTGCACTTCCTCACAAGTAGACTTAGACATGACTAGTCTGCCTGTTTAGCCACTGTTGCTATACCACACATATGCAACAGCCTGCGCTGAATAGATTTAATCAGCGTTAGTTGAGGCCCCTCCACTTCGGATTTCGGCATGAGTTCAACTACGCAACCCAGACATACCGGCCACGGCCCTTGATAGGTATGCTAGCACGTGTCAAGCCACAAAGTCCCTCTTTATAGCCACTGTACATATGCACAAACCAATGATACGATATCTTTGTGTTTATGTTTGTATTTGTCTGTCTGTCATTTTTTCTACCTACAGACTCCTAGGTTCCTCGCAAAAGAGGTAAAACCCCACTACTTATGAGTTTGTTTCTTTTTCTTTTTGCACCAATTTACACATAGTGCTATTTTTAACTTTCACGACCATTGGCAGGGCGGGCCTTAGCGCGCCCCTCCTGTCATTGGCACACTCGCTTACCGGTCCTGATGAAAGCCCAGTAAAGTAAAACATAAAAACGGGCAGAAACATGTTGACCTTCTTTACAGGGTAAACACCAGTATAAAGTAATTGGCTAGTTTCCCTTCACATATCTCATTTTTTAATATGTCAGGTTGACCAATGAATAAAGTTTTGTTTGGTACAACCTCTGACATTTTTAACCTCAGTATATTTTTTCACACTTCATCTTCACACAAAAACCTGCTCCGCAGTCTCCTGGCGTCGCAGCACACCGGGGAGGTATTCGATCTCTCCCGGTGGACCCGATGATGAAGCATGTCACCACTAGGGTGAGTGAGGGTTTCCTGAAAAAACAGTGTATTTTTTCTTGAAATTTGGTTTTACCATCGGACCACTTACAACTGGCCTCAGGGTTCCCTGTATAACCCGAAATGCATTGGGCATGTTGGAATACTGTGGAGCTTTCATGAATTTAATGAATAATCCAATGGAATTGATTTTCATCAAAAAACAACTTTTCTAATAAATAAAAACGATTTTGAAGAACCTATTGCTTTGATAAAGCCTTTTTCATGTAAATAAGATTGAAAAACCATTCAATGTAAAGAGAAACCAGACAGGTTTCATGTTAAATGAGCGCATCCTTTGTGATCATGTGACCACATTTTCTACTAATATTAATTTTTACCTCAAGGCTATCCAGCGCTTTCCCTATGATTGTACTCTCTGCAGTTGGAATAGTAATTTTTACCCCTACGCCTTTCCCTACTGTTGCACTCACTGGAGTGGGAATAGTAATTTTTACCTCTACGCTATCCAACGCTTTCCCTACTGTTGCACTCTCCGGAGTGGGAATAGTAATTTTTACCCCTACGCAATCCAGCGCTTTCCCTACTGTTGCACTCTCTGGAGTGGGAATAGTAGGTTTTACCCCCACGCTATCCAACGCTTTCCCTACTGTTGCACTCACTGGAGTGGGAATAGTAATTTTTACCCCAAGGCTATCCAGCGCTTTCCCTACTGTTGCACTCTCTGGAGTTGGAATAGCAATTTTTACCCCTACGCTATCCAACGCTTTCCCTACTGTTGCACTCACTGGAGTGGGAATAGTCATTTTTACCCCTACGCTATCCAACTCTTTCCTTACTGTTGCAATTTGTGGAGTAAGTACATATAATTATTTATATGTAGATGTTTAATTAATTTTACAAATATATCTATCAGTTATTGTTTTTTAAATATGTTTTAATGTTTATATCTATAATTTTGTAAATTATATTAATTGTTTACTTATTTGTACATTATTATTAAAACATTTAAAAAAACTATATTTTTAACATCGATATTTTTTACGATATTTAAAAAAAAATATTTTTGTATTTACCTTTATGTAGATAGGACTACGATATTTCTCTGTCAATATTTTTGTAGGTCGATTTTCTGTCTTTCGATATTTTGTCATACAATCCTGGAAGATGGTATCACAGAACCTCTAACCTGATCATACCTTTCAAAAGGCACATCTTCCAAAGAAGCAATATAATTCTTCGAAGGCAACTGAGTACAAAAGACTAATGTTACCAACTAGAGTTTATTTCCCACACTAAATTGTAGTTTGCTGTTTGATTGAATATGGCCATTATACCAAATCAACTTCTCACTCGTAAAAGCTGAGATCACTCATCATATCCTGATTCTCTACACTAAGTGATATTAAGGGCCTCTCAATATCCATGACTCCAGATGAAAGTAAGAATTCGTAAAGGTCTACTCTTACTCAACTAACAGCTGATCCTGATTCAAACAGCAATAAATCCATTTGGAAAAAATAACTCACCACTATCACAAACTACGGAAAGAAAACCAAGCATCATTAGTACATCTATCTGCTTTTGTTCATACACCATAAATGCCTTTCCTGTACAAATGATTGTGCTCAAAGAGATGGCTAAATATAGAATGGAATTATTCTAGGAAATACTTCTAATGCTAAATGATATGAAACCTCTGTGTCATTACAACATGAATCCTCCTATACCTCGCAGCTAACTCCCCAACCCTTGCTCAAATTACCACACTCTTCCAGGAATCTCAATCCTTCAGAAGATAAATAGCAATTCAAATGTGAAATTTCACCTACCAAATGAAATCCTCGGGCCAATTCACAAAAGTAATCTGAGGCAAAATCCTAACTTTAAGACTTTCGGTATTCACAAAAGGCATTTAGGAGTAGTAAACTTAGAACTTTACTACTCCTAAAGGCCTTTTGTGAATACCAAAAGTCCTAAAGTTAGGATTTTGTCTCAGATTACTTTTCTGAATCGGACCCCTTGACTTTAACTACTTTACAGTTAGAGAAAAGTATAATGTTATTTCCATGATCAATGAAATCTCTAACCTAAATCACAATTTGGACAATATGGGTAAAATTGCTATCTTCTTAACCCTCATCAGTCTCACAGTTAGATACTGTTAGAAATGGGGGTCTCTAGTTGACCAGGGCTGGCATCAATGCCCAAATAGGGACCCTTCTTCCTAAGTCAGGGCAAGTGGGCTACCCCCTTTGACAACCCCTGCTCAACCCTGTGGTAACGTAGCACGAGCAGTTAGGCCTATCTCAGAGGCAGTGTGTGAAGCATTTATGACCATGCACAATAAGGCAGTAATGACACCACAAAAGGACATACCTCGAGTAGGTATAGAAAAATAATATCTTTATCTAACGTTCAACTCAAGACTCTCAAAGCATTTCAACAAACTACAATGCACATAAACTAGTAGGGACTCAAAAAGGCAATAACATATTCCCCAGAACGTGACAATGACTGAGTTCAAGGCCCGGGCCTATGCAACCCGCTGCGCACCAGGTACCCACCGGGGAAATGGGACACAGCACGCAGCTTCTTGAAGAAGCGGAGACGGTGACAGGCGAACTCCCAGCAACCACAAGTCTTGGCTGCAGGGGCCTGCAGCGTGCACCCACAATGGTTCGGGCACCCGGGGACAGGTGGGCTCTCAGCGGCAGCAGCACACAGCTGCGGCAGCCCGGGCTGGTGGGGGCGATGACTCTCGTCTTGCAGGTCAGTGGTGGGCTCACACCGGCAGCAGCTCTCTCTTGGCTGTGGCGGCCCACGGGATGATAGCAGCAATCCTCGACAATGGGGTACAAGCTGCGGGCACTCAGCGGCAGCAGCTCTCTCTTAGCTGCGACAGCCCACAGGACAAATCTCGATGAGGCAAAGTTAGCAAGAGTGCTGGCACTAAGCGCCTGCAGCTCTCTCTCAGCTGCGGCGGCCCACAGGACAAATCACAATGATGCAAAGTCGGCAAAAGTGCGGGCACTTGGGGGTTGCAGCTCCTTCTCAGCTGCGACGGCCTACAGGACGGATCACGATAATACCAAGTTGGCAACAGTGTAGACGCTCAGCGGCAGCAACGCTCTCTTAGCTGTGGCAGCCTACAGGATGAAGGGTGATGCAAAGTTGGCAAAGGTGCGGGAACTCAGCGACAACAGCTCTGTCTTAGCTGCGGCGGGCCACAGGACGAAGGGTGATGCAAAGTTGGCAAAGGTGCGGTCACTCAGCGGCAGCAGCTCTCTCTTAGCTGCAGCGGCCCCACAGATCCAGCGACGGTTACGAAGGTTCAAATTCAGGAGGGCTCTCAGCGGTGGCAGCTCTTTTAGCTGCAGCTGCCCGCACAGGTTCAGCAAAGTTGCAAGGGCTCAAATTCAGATAGGCTCTCAGAGGCGGCAGCTCTCTCTTAGCTATAGCGGCCCACACAGATTCAGCGAAGTTGCAAAGGTTCAAATTCAGGTGGGCTCTCAGCGGTGACAGCTATGTCTTAGCTGCAGTGGCCCACACAGATTCAGTGAAGTTGCAAAGGTTCAAATTCAGGTGGGCTCTCAGCGGCGACAACTCTCTCTTTGCTGTAGCGGCCCACACGAATTCAGCGAAGTTGCAAAGGTTCAAAGTCAGCGTTACTCACAGTAGAAACAGAGGTTCCGGATTACTCGACGGAGGCCTCACCTGCAAGCAGAATTCCTCGCACAGGAATTCTGACGGCTGACGGGGTGAAGTCTAATGTCCCTGAGACTTCAGCAGGAGGCGCTCTCAGTTCAGGCCCTCGGATAGTTTCATCGGCAAGTTTGGTGAAAGTTTTCAAAGTCCTTTCCTCTGTCCACTAGGACAGAGTTTTGTGTTCACCTCCAGAAGGAACACACTGAGGAAACTTCCAGCACAGCCTTTTATGCCTAAAAAGTATTTGTTCTCTAAAGTCACAAATCACTCAGTCCAGTCAGAACCAGTTCTGTGGGGTCGGGGAGTACTTGGTTTATGTGGCTACATCCAGCCCTTTCAGAATGAGGGGGTATGCTATCAGACGCCCCGTGGGAGGTGGAGCCATCATTCAACGTTCCAGGCACAGCCTTGCTCAGATCAAAGAGTCACCCCTCCCCATGTACAGAATACCGATCTCTCTCTCCAGCCATGTCTTACCCAGCTGGCCCTGCTGCTCCAAAACCAGATGGCCAATCCACATACTAACAAAGCCTACAGTAAAGTTTAGGCAAGAAACAACAGCGTTTCTAGAAAAGGCATTTCCAAACATGGGATCTATAAATGGTTCTTAATAAAAGGTGTATCTCAAGGTCCTGAGCATAAACATATCAAACTCGAAGTTCCTGTCAGGTTCCTAGGGTCAGATAGGATTATAGAAGGTAATTCTAACCTGCCCATTCTGGCCTATGAGAACAGATCGCTTCACAGTAGTAACCGTGAAATGGAGGGTGACTTGCTATTTGAGCGCGCTACACAGATCTAGGTATTATGGTTATCCATATTCATGCAGTCATCTTTACACAGGGAGCAATCGCTCTGTGGCACTGATTAGCAGTGGCACGGCGCCCAAAGTATCTAAATCCAGCCAACATAAAACATAGGAAGAGGAGAGAGGAAGGGAGACCCACACCAATGATGCCAGGTTTAACAGATACACTGACAGAACTAACACCTAAACTTTTAAAAAACTCAGATACCTAACATTTTAATCTTTTAAACAATTATAGTGCTGCTTATCACAAAATTCTTCTAACTCCCATTTTCTCTGTACTCTTGCCAACCAATATAATACCAATTTCAGGCCTTGGTATTTTGGAAGCCAATACTGCACCTACCAAATAAAGGCCCAAAACCCTTTATCACAATCCTAGAATGACTTGCTTTAACAGTACGACATGTGCTTATAACACCTACCTGCTTAATCAGCGAATACATCCGCATTTATATAGATGTAGATCACATGCTCTCCGACCCTGATTCAAAACCAACATCTTGAACTGTTGGGCTTCCCAAAGACATGGTGCACCCTGTTATCTCAGCATTTGATCAACCTGCTGCTTCACCCTGGAAATGTGACATTACAGAACATACTAAAGAGAAGAGGTGGGTATGCAAGATTGGAAAAAACAAATAAAAGCACCTCTTTAGAATTCATATCTATTGAAGAGCTTCACCACTTGCTGCACATTTTGAGCTGAACTACAATTCTACCTACATCTCCCTAGACCAAAAAATATCATTAAAGACGAGCTGATTTGGTTGAACCTAGAACATTAAATATCTCCTCTGGTGGAGAACATCTTCCTTTGAGAGTTTAAACGACATGGGAAAAATGATGATGTCCCATTTAACCTGCCCCTGCTCTGCTCACTACAAAGGTTCTATCCTTGACTAACTTATTGCCAAGAAGAATCTCTTTCTGGTACTTAACCCCAATAAAACACTTTGGGCTTATCAAAACCAGTCTCCTTTTCAGATTACCTGAGTTCCACAGATACTGATGAATCAACTAAATAAAGCAGAGATAATGTCAACAGGCACAAAACAATTAATTATGACTCTAGACGTCCTCATTGCCGAAATTAAAATGCTACTACTCAATCATATTCATGAACAATATTCCAGCACCACTGCTCTTGCTCCATCATAAATAACATACTCTCATCTTTGATAATCTGGCTTCCTAGATAATTCAACAAAGAAGCTCAAAGAGGTCTGGTTTCATAAGGACTGTTATATGGGACAAAAAGTAACACTCAGATGTGTTTAACACATATGGAGAAGCTTTCCAACATGAAATATTATACACAAACTCTTTATTTGAGGCCAGTATTTACACCCCACCACTTTAAAGGTTTACCAACCATCAGTCCGAGCACCAAAGATAAGGGGGTATCTTGAAAGTAGCATTGATATCTGTAGTGGAAGGAGGCCTATCTCTAGGAAAGGCAACACACAGCACCCTCCTATGAAAATCTTTTCACAAATTAAATACGGAAATCCTGAAGTAGTTTTTATATGTTCCTCTAAACGAAGATGAAGTGTGCATAACTGTTAGACGTGTCAGCCACAGAGTGGTCTTTTCCCAAACATTTTGCCTTACTCCTCCTGGTTTGTTGATCTCATTTTTGTTGGCATTAGGACTCTGAGGACTTTACCAGTGCTAAAGTGTGCATGTTAACTCCCTAAAACATGATAACATTGGCTTACACTCAATTGGCATATTTAATTTACTTGTAAGTCCCTAGTAAAGTTGTACTACATGTACCCAGGGAATGTAAATTAGATGCTACTTGTGTGCCTGCAGCACTCTCTGTGCCACCCACTTAAGTACCCCCCTAAATATGTTTCAAGTCTGCCATTGTAGCCTGTGGGTGAAGTTTAGCCTGGGATTTTGACTTTTGCCAGGCCCAAACCTTCCTTTTAATAGATACGTCCCCCCCCAGGGTTGGCCCTGAACAGCCCATAGGGGACAGTGCAATGTTTTTGAAAAGTGGGACATGTACATTTACGTTTTACATGTCCTGATAGTGAAACATTCTTAAATTCATTTTCATTACTCTAAGGTCTACCTCTCCCATTTGAATACATTGGGTTATCTTATTACATTTATAAATATATATATATTGAGCAGGTTGGAATATAGAGTTTGGTGTCTAAAGAATTTTAATTTAAAACCCTCTGTAATAATACAGTTGGATTTTAAGCCATACTTCTGAAAATGCCGCTTTTAGAAAGTTACTTACGAGACAAAATTGTTCCTGGAGAATTTCTTTAACCCCTTCCAGCTCTTCATGAGTCACAGTGGAGTTGTGCTCATGACGAGCTGGGCTCGTCTTAACGGCCGCAGCCCACCCACGTGCGATTTATTCTCCGCCTGTGTGGGAGAATGAATCAGTGGGCAGGGTCGTGGCGAGCCCAGCTCGTCATCAGCACAGCTCCACTGTGACTCATGACAAGCTCGGCTCGTCACAAGCCCCCGCGGCGAAGCGTTTAAGACTTGTTCTTATTACTTTAGATTTTTTTTTCATATTGCATCAATCTTAATTGCACATAAAAAACATTATATTTGAGTCAAAAGTACAGCAAATAATGAGTACACCAATTAATACACCTACCAACCCTCCCGATCCTAATCTCTAAATATCTCCAGTTAACAGGATCCAAAGTAGTGTGAGAATCCTCCTAACTCTGTGGGTACTAAAGACACACATCGTCGACGATGATACAGGACTCTGCATCGCTTCCTTGGAACTGCCGCAGTGCAATTCATCCTTGACGAAGGATCTCGCTACGCTGCAAAACCGGGATTTAAGGTACTTTGTTCAGCGGTTCTAACTTGGTCCCAGTATCTGCCCCGCGCTCAGTTACAGTTGGCCTGAACTTGTGACTTTGTTCCAATCCGGGGCGACTGGATAACTACAGTTTTATGCTAATAGGCTCTATTTTCACTCAAATATTTAAAATTGTATATGTCTGTTTCTATTGATTGGATATTTTTGGTTTGGTATCAAATATTCTATTCAATTTGACTCTATTTTTCTTAATTGGTGTGGGAGTCTTTTTGTGTTGTGTTTTTACTTTATTACTCTCTGAAGAGCAGCATAAATACTTTGCACTTTGCCTCTAAATTAAGCCTGACTGTTTTGTGCCAAGCTACCTGAGGGTTGAGTACGGGTTAATTTATGGTTTGATTGTGTTTCACCCATACGAGAATAGTGGTTGGTGCTTGAGGAGAGTTTCACTCCCCTCAACCAGGAACCAAATTTCCTACAATTATCATTATCAGTTTTCAGATGCTCCCTAAGCTCGGCCAACACCCCACATCAGGAAAAATACAAAGTGATTTATTGCCTCCCAGTTTAGAAAATGATATAGGCCTGAACTGATCTTGCAGGGGAAATCCGTTATGTTTTCTCTATTCAGTGTCCAACGAAAACATTTAGTACAAGATCAGGCAGAATGCCACTCTTGGTTACATTTCAGTCCACAGACTTTATGTGAAATGTCAACAGGACAGCAACTTTAATTCATTTTTACTCTTTACTCAACAAATATGGTACCTTTTCAACTAAATGCTGAACATTGAAAAGGGCATGTGTTCACAGTGTGCGCTCTTTCATAATTGTAAAAAACAAAAATCAGGTAAATATGGACTGAACATACATCAGAAAAATGATGTCCAACAGGGTGGTTTCAAAGAGTTCTCAGAGGCGTAACGGAGGCCCCCGCAACCCCTCCTGTGCAGGGGAGTTGGCCCACACTGTTCACCTCAAAGGAGATCCCCTTGGGATGGCCAACTGCAAACAAATAAAATAATGGGACGCAGCAAGGCAGTTAGGAAATGGTTAATGGCGGTCCCCTCACCTTACCTTGCAGGGAGACTTCCCTCACATTACCTTGCAGGGGGCCCCCTGAGGTTTAGTTACACCACTGATAGTTCTACATACACATTTACACATGGCTGGACTAAATCACTGTATTCGAAAATACCAATTTAAAATTGTTTTTGAATGCACCAACATTTTGCCAAAATGTCCTTGTGTGAAATAGGGGTTTCCTCGGATCGTAGTCAATCTTTCTACATGTTACCAAACATGCAATTCACCAAAGCTAGGTGATGCGATGCATTATAGGATACAGAACATTCATGGTTTTACAAAAATTGTAACATGATGTTTCCATTAATAATAGTTTTCAATACAGTGAGTTTACCACAATTTAAATTTCAAGAGAACATTACTATAGTAACCTTAATAGAAAGATTTGCTATTTAGCTCAGCAGCACTATTATCACTTATTTTATTAAACATTCTTTTAATTTCGGGTTTAGTAAGAACAGCTGTGCTAACATTTTAGAAGGTTGAATCGTCTCAACTCAGATGGCCACTAGGCCTTCACTTTGAGAGCATGGCCATGCTAAATCAGTGGATTCCCTTCACGACAGGTGTTAAACAAATGAGATGAACTACGTTTTGACCAATCACCAATGGAAAATCAACAATGCAATACATATAACTGCAGAATTTGGGTGAAGATTGACTCAAAATGTAAAAGACAAGTCGAACAAGCCATGGCTTTGGGGTACTGACCCAAATGAGCTAATGATTGAAGATGGCTGAGCCAAAGAAGCTAATGACTGTGTGCTACTTGTGCTGATGACATAAGGTCTGGCTGACAGCAAAACGCTGTATGTTACTAAAACTAAAAAGTAGGGTTTCTTTAAAAAGAAAAAGTATATTTTCTTTGAAATTATCTCATCTGAACCCAATGTCCTACAAGCTAGTGGATATTTAGACCAAACTGTGTTCAAAATTGACTTTATCCAGACTCAAAAACAATTATAAGATTTTATATTACAAGTAGTATTTCAAATTAAGTACTGGGCTGACACAAGGTAATTGTTGAACAAATCATTTCCGCTATATTTTTTGCTAAACCGAATGTACAAATAATTGTACTTAGAATACAAATATAAACTCACCAAGAGAAGCCGAGTCATTGCGAGGAAATGTGTAATTAATAACGGGAGACTTCTGTGTCAATTCCCATAAATCAGACAGATTTCTTCCTGAAAAATAAGCAGAGAGAAATAACTAACACAGCTAAACAATGACATATATGTCATTGTAATTTATTCTGTTCAGACTTCGCTTTCTTACCTGTTCTGCCTGTCATAACACAGAAATAGATGCAGTCTGATTCATTGCTCTGACTCACTGAAACAACAAAAACAAATCACCTACTTTTTATTTGCACACAATGCCATTTACTTACCGACTACTTTTCTGCATTGTAATCAATTCTGACTTCAGGTAAATGAAAGAAGTGAGATTGTTAAATTATGCATATACACATCTGTTGCAGTTTCAACTCTAATTCTCAAATTCGCTATTGGTTGTGGGCAAGGGGCAATTCTGGAAGAGCTTCCATGTGCTGCTAGAATGCTGTAACTCTTCAGTTCAAGAAGAAAACCAGCAAGTAAGAGACTGGATACGATGTAAAATGAACTGTAGATAATAAAACCGATAATACATTGAATTCTGCAGTCCCTGTAATAAAAAGCAGTTACATTTCTTTACAATCGGTTACTTCTGAGGCGCGCAGTCGCCGATTATAAAGAAATTACATCAGAACTCGTGTAATGACTTATCACAATCTAGTTCTGACACAATGTCTGCTGGCAGAAGCCGAGGTGAAGGGCAGGTCAAGTCAAAGAGCATAATTAAAGCAGCTGTTTCAAGAAGGGAAATGAAGTGCTGCTTTTCTTTCTTCTGCTCTGTTTTTTGTACCATACAGTGACAAGAACAAAGAAGATATTTATGGCAACATGTTCATTTTTTGCATTCATCGATAATTATAGAAAAGTTAGTATTGTTCTGCATTTTTCGACACATTCCGAGCTATTGCAGCTTTTTTATTTTAAAGTGGCTTGAATTAAACTATTTTTGAGATCTTTTGGCAACAAATATCTAACAGCTTTTTTTATGTGATTAATGTTGTACTAGAGATTCTACTTGTAACCTTCATATTTGCCAACTGTGATCTCTTTCATATGAAAGAGATATACATCAATGACTTAAGTGGTTGTGGGAAAAGGAATGTTGCAGCCATGTGTTATATGGGATAAGTACCCCCTGCCTTACGTGATAAGGGTATTGCGAGTCAGTCTGGACTGTTCCCATGAGGCACAGGGTCAAGACTGATTTGCATATGGCTGGGTCTAAACTGGGGTGGCATGGTGAGCCAAAGAACAATGGATCTAACCCAAATCTATTGACTTGGGGAGAATGTTTGATTTGCTCTGCATTCCGTCCATCATCTGTGTGTCTTTTGGGTATTGTAAGTCACATCAGAGTTTCATAAATTCATAAAGAACCCAGACTTCGGCCTCGTTCCTCTATATGTTCATAGTACTCCTCGATGACTTGCAATATCCTTATAATGTACGACAGAGGGTACTTTATCATATATTAACTTCACTTATACATCAGCCTATAATCTAAACCAAGTGGGCTATTTGGACTGGGCCTGATATCCCTCCAACAGCACCCACTGCCCCCCTATTTAAGCTATGCCCAGCAGATTCTCAGTGCATTGTCAGGCCTTTGATCAGGTACAACGCACAATGCTCCAACTATCATAGTATATTTTCTGATGTCATCAGTGATGATAATGATAATGTGAGCAACATTGGGGCGACTGCTGTGTAGGAGAGAGGAGTTTGTTTTACCTTCCTGCTGCCTCGGAGAAGCTTGTTGTCTACTGCTAGCCGCACCCGCTTCGCGGGTGCCGCGTCGCGGTTTCAATTGGGAGGAGGTCCCTGACCTGGGCTTTGCTACTGCCTGCCACCTGGGGCTGAGAGGAGGCGGAGCGCGCTTTGGACGCTGGCAGGGACTCGCTGTTCCAGGAGTCCCTGCGCTGATTGTTGACACCTGCTCCAGCGCTCTGCACCCAGCCCCGCCCACCAGCACCTACACGATCTTAAAAGCTTTGATTTTCCCCCTGCACTTGGGCGACTGCTGTGTAGGAGAGAGGAGTTTGTTTTACCTTCCTGCTGCCTGGGAGAAGCTTGTTGTCTACTGCTAGCCGCACCCGCCGCGTCGCGGGTGCCGCGTCGCGGGTGCCGCGTCGCGGTTTCAATTGGGAGGAGGTCCCTGACCTGGGCTTTGCTGCTGCCTGCCACCTGGGGCTGAGAGGAGGCGGAGCGCGCTTTGGACGCTGGCAGGGACTCGCTGTTCCAGGAGTCCCAGCGCTGATTGTTGACACCTGCTCCAGCGCTCTGCACCCAGCCCCGCCCACCGGCACCTACACGATCTTAAAAGCTTTGGTTTTCCCCCTGCACTTGGGCGACTGCTGTGTAGGAGAGAGGAGTTTGTTTTACCTTCCTGCTGCCTGGGAGAAGCTTGTTGTCTACTGCTAGCCGCACACGCTTCGCGGGTGCAGCGTCGCGGTTTCAATTGGGAGGAGGTCCCTGACCTGGGCTTTGCTACTGCCTGCCACCTGGGGCTGAGAGGAGGCGGAGCGAGCTATGGACGCTGGCAGGGACTCGCTGTTCCAGGAGTCCCTTCGCTGATTGTTGACACCTGCTCCAGCGCTCTGCACCCAGCCCCGCCCACCGGCACCTACACGATCTTAAAAGCTTTGGTTTTCCCCCTGCACTTGGGCGACTGCTGTGTAGGAGAGAGGAGTTTGTTTTACCTTCCTGCTGCCTGGGAGAAGCTTGACTACTGCTAGCCGCACCCAGTTCGCGGGTGCCGCGTCGCGGTTTCAATTGGGAGGAGGTCCCTGACCTGGGCTTTGCTACTGCCTGCCACCTGGGGCTGAGAGGATGCGGAGCGCGCTATGGACGCTGGCAGGGACTCCCTGTTCCAGGAGTCCCTGCGCTGATTGTTGACACCTGCTCCAGCGCTCTGCACCCAGCCCCGCCCACAGGCACCTACACGATCTTAAAAGCTTTGGTTTTCCCCCTGCACTTGGGCGACTGCTGTGTAGGCGAGAGGAGTTTGTTTTACCTTCCTGCTGCCTGGGAGAAGCTTGTTGTCTACTGCTAGCCGCACCCACTTCGCGGGTGCCGCGTCGCGGTTTCAATTGGGAGGAGGTCCCTGACCTGGGCTTTGCTACTGCCTGCCACCTGGGGCTGAGAGGAGGCGGAGCGAGCTATGGACGCTGGCAGGGACTCGCTGTTCCAGGAGTCCCTGCACTGATTGTTGACACCTGCTCCAGCGCTCTGCACCCAGCCCCGCCCACAGGCACCTACACGATCTTAAAAGCTTTGGTTTTCCTCCTGCACTTGGGCGACTGCTGTGTAGGAGAGAGGAGTTTGTTTTACCTTCCTGCTGCTTGGGAGAAGCTTGTTGTCTACTGCTAGCCGCACCCACTTCGCGGGTGCCGCGTCTCGGTTTCAATTGGGAGGAGGTCCCTGACCTGGGCTTTGCTACTGCCTGCCACCTGGGGCTGAGAGGAGGCGGAGCGCGCTTTGGACGCTGGCAGGGACTCGCTGTTCCAGGAGTCCCTGCGCTGATTGTTGACACCTGCTCCAGCGCTCTGCACCCAGCCCCGCCCACTGGCACCTACATGAACTTAAAAGCTTTGGTTTTCCCCCTGCACTTGGGCGACTGCTGTGTAGGAGAGAGGAGTTTGTTTTACCTTCCTGCTGCCTGGGAGAAGCTTGTTGTCTACTGCTAGCCGCACCCGCTTCGCGGGTGCCGCGTCCCGGGTGCCGCGTCGCGGTTTCAATTGGGAGGAGGTCCCTGACCTGGGCTTTTCTACTGCCTGCCACCTGGGGCTGAGAGGAGGCGGAGCGCGCTTTGGACGCTGGCAGGGACACGCTGTTCCAGGAGTCCCTGCGCCGATTGTTGACACCTGCTCCAGCGCTCTGCACCCAGCCCCGCCCACCAGCACTTACACGTGGTATATAGTAAGCCCAACTAGCCGCTGCGCGGGAACGCGCGGGAGCGTCCCGGGAGAAGCCCGGCACAAGGGTGGGACCGTCTAAGGCCGTCATAGGCCAAAGGAGGCCGGGCTGGGCCACCCCCCTAAACCCTGGACCAACAGCCTGAAGGGTCTGGTGAAGTACACTCATTGTTGTGGGCTGTAGCTCCCATTGCTAGGATTGGTATACAACCTTTACCACGCATTTATTACCACGCAATACCATTACAACGCTGGTATTACAACGCAAACCATTACAACGCATTGCGCTGGGGGGCGCTCTAGGATAGGGAATAAGTTTAATTTTCTATCCAACACCTTCCCTAGTGTCCACGGGGACTGGAGTTGGAATAGAAAATTATACTTACCACTATCCAGCACCTCTAAGCGCTATGCGTTGTAAAGGTATGCGTGGTAAAAACCGCGTTGTAAAGGTATGCGTGGTAAAAGTATGCGTTGTAACGTCATACATCCGCTAGGATTACCATTGTGTTTTCGTTACATCGCTGCTTGTTGTGCCCGGTATATCTGGTATAACTGTGCTATATCTGCTAGGATGTTGCATGCAGGGAAAGGGAAAAAAAGTGCGACGAGCTGCACTGGAGGGTCTATAACCAGGACTATGGATGAATTTATAATTAGGGCTGCTAATGTGCTGGAACGCGAGATAGCGTATACTGAGAAGAGATTGTCGTCCGATCCCTCCTTCTTTAAGCGCAAGTCGCTCGGTGCCATTAGGGATGTAGTCACACCTGAACACCCACGCCCTAATACTATTCTGGTTGAAAATAGGATGGACTCCAGCAGATCAGTGGAGGACATAGACCTTTCCAATGATTGCTCGACAGTGGCTACCCCAACTTTGAGCCCTGTACTTGAGGCTAGCACCAGGAAAATCCACACTGCCCCCAGCGAGCGAGGGAAAAGGAAGAGGGGAGCGCAAAGGGGTAGGCCCCCGAAAGTAATTAAAACCTGTAATCCTAGTAATACAGATGCTATATCTGCCCAGCACACTACACCTGGCATGCTTAACCCTAGTGAAGTCCGAAAGACCCAGCCCTCAAAGGTGACCCAGGATTTGCCGTTAATGGCTAAGCTCCCTGAAAATGTATTTGGGCAAATTGAGCATCTAATGAAATCCTTAATGCTTCCCCTATTTGAAAGAATCAAATTAGTCCTAGAAAAACTGGGGAAACTAGAAAATTTTGTTGAGGCTAACTCCGCCAACATACAAAAAAGTTTAGATGGTGGGTTAGCCCCTAACATCCCAGCTCAGGGCGGGCGAAGGATAATTCCAGGTGAAATGCCTGTAGTTAGTCAAAAACCAAACCCCCAAATTGCCCCATTGCCAACTTCACAAACTGATAGCTGTGGTAATATTGAGCCCAGTAAGCCAAACTTACCACCTGCTAATAGAGGTGAAGTATTGGGGGGAAAATACAAGAAGCTAGCGGAAAGACCTAAAGTGCTGGAAGAGGACTTCGCTAACGAGAGGGAGGTTTTAGGCGTAGGGGATAGGGGAATGAAGAAACACCCTAGTATTGATCTCCCCCCGAATCAGCTTATTACACTGTGGTACTGACAGGGGTACCTGAGATCCCACACGATAAATTGGAAAACCACAGAGAGCTGAAGAACAAAGTAATCTTCTGGCTGAGTAACTTTAGACCCCTCCCCCCCCACGTTAACGGTGAAATTCTACTTGTAAGGAGGGTGACCTGGCTGGGTAATGGACGTAAGGATCAGGCAGGGGACTGTATAATTGTCAATTTTAGAGACCCTAGAGCTGTGCGGTTTATTTGTGATAGTTGGGAGCAAAGTAGGGAGGGTAAGATTTAAATTACTCCTCTTGAGTTATTTTTATCCACGTTCTACCTCAGGGATACATTTGCTCCCAAGGAATCGCCCCGAATTCCCCTCCTCCAACCCGAACAATTATCCTAGACAAAGGGGAGGAGACAGTGCTAAGCATGGCAGCTTAAGACCTGACCACACGGTCCAGCTTGGTAATCGTTATGAGGCCCTTTCCTCGCTTGAAGCAATTGACTGACTGGGTGCACATCCGCAGGCATATTTGGTTGAGGAGACTGACTTGGGAGGCGAGGCCCCTATAGTGTGCCCTACTAGTCCGACTTCCCAACTTGTAAATGTACTTTCCGGCTCCTCAGGTTACGTGCACACAGCCCCTGAGGAATATCCAGTGGAGGAAACATCAGCCACTGGCCTGACCAACCCCCATGGTAGGGGGTCGGCCTTGGTCCTTGCCGCCTGGAATATAGCGAGCTTGGAGTCTAGGCTGGCCTCTGACAATTGGGGTTCATTTGTCACAGGAGTGGACATCTGGGCCTTCCAAGAAACGTGGTCTACAACCCCTGTGTTCCATGATGGTTATTTAAACTTCTCAAAACCAGCTATAAGAGGGCACAGAGGGAGGCCATTGGGGGGCCTTACGTGTTGGGTCAGGCAACATGAGGGGATCACTGTAGAGGAGCTAGTACTAGATAGTCCAGATATACAAGCCATCAGAGTCAAATCCGTTAAAGGTCTTGACTTACTCCTGTACAACGTATATGCTAGAGGCCTCCCAGGCGGGAGATCTTCACAGGTTGTTTCTACTTTAGAAACACTCCTGGCCGAAGGGCCCCCAATTGCCAACCTCCTTATAGTGGGAGACTTTAATACCTGCTTTGAGCCTTTGGATAGTGAAGATAGTAGACTCAGCACTGAGGTTGATGAAACTTGGGGCATCCCCCAACTGAATCTCCCCCCCATCAAAAAATGGTCAGAAGCAGCCCTTCAATTAAAAGGATTATGCTTGGAATGGGGTTTAAGGGCAACAAATGGCAGAACAGGGTCTGACGCTGAGCGAGAGGTGACCTTCGATAACGGCTGATCCAAAAGTAGAATTGACTATATCTTAATGAAAGTCGAGTCTTGGCACCTAGTTAAAGATATGGTCATCCAAAGCCGCCCCGAGAGTGGCCATAATCGCCTGGTCCTTTCTCTGAAGGATTCGAGTTTCTCTACCCCTTGTGAATCCATAGCTGAGATAGGCCAGAACCAAGTAATAGTGGCCAATGACATGAGGAGGGTACGCTGGGCTAAGGTTGCTCTTGACGAAAAGAATGTGTGCGAGATCAGGGCCCTTGTTGCGGTGGCGTTAAAGAAACACAATAGACTTATAAACCAGGAGGACTGTAATGCCCACTTATTTCAGTTCAAAATGATTTTATTAAGTTTTAGCAGAGAAAAAACACAAAGATACATACAGAAAAAGGTATAGATTATATCATGAAATTACGTGCAAGTGAATAAAAACCATCGTAAATAATCAGTCACAAAAAGTACAATGCAAAAGACAATCGTCCACCAAAGGATAACCTAAAACAGGAAGGGAAGGAAGGAAAGGAGGGAAGAAGGGATAGGGGAAATATACATTTCATAGCATAATAAATTAAATAAATACAGTTACCAATAATAAGCTAGAAAGAGTATAATAATTAGAAAGTGAAAGAGTAACAGTTAAAAAACATGGATCATAACATTAAATATGAATCAATAGGAGACCAAAAAGATTGAAAATGCATAGAATTATGATGAACACCTTGTAATGATAATTGTGCACCTCTTCTTGTAAAGATAATCCAAGACCACCAAGCATGAACTGAAAGAGAAGTAGCATACTTCCAACAAAAAGTAATTGATTTCAACGCAGCCGAAACCAAAAAATTAAATAACTTTGTTTTAGCATCATCAAGAGGCTGAATCAAAACAACTGATTTACAAATTAACAATTGATAAGAAAGCAGATCAGATATGGGCAAAATTTTCAATATTACATTCCAAACTTCAGACCAGAATTTCATAATAATAGGACAATCAAATAACATGTGACGTAAAGATCCAGGATGTAAATTGCAATGCCAACATAGGTTTGATGGTAATAATTTAGCTTGAAATAAACGTAATGGAGTCCATAAAGAATTAAACAAAATGTAAGCATTGGTTTGATAAAGTCAAACTGGTAACCATCCAGAAATACTATTAGTCCAAATTAATGACCAGGAGTCAGTTGACAGGGAAATGGAAAGTTCAGTATTCCAAAAAGTGGAAATTATATCAACATTGGAGCCTAATGAAAAGGTAAGTTTTTTATAAAATACAGAAACTGCTTTAGAAGATACAGACACAGTATTAAGGTACATTAAAAAATCAGCGGAGGAAATAGATGGAATACCAGTTGGGAAGGAATCTAAAATGGAATTACACAAAAATTGATATTTTAACAAATCAGACTCTGGTAGATTGAATTTTAATTGGAGTTGAGCAAATGAAATAAATGCACCATCTAAGAAAACATCCTTAAAATAAAAAATGCCCTTATCAATCCATGAAGACCAAAAAGAGACATTTCTGTTTAAATTTATTAAAGTGCTATGCCATAACGACAAATGCACCGTAGAAAGTAAAGGAGATGCAAAATTAGAGTCAAAATCATTAAAAATTAATCTTGATGATTTGATTATGGACGAGGAATGTACAACCTGAGAGGTATGAGACATAGTTAACAAGGAGGGCAGTGGAAAAGGCTTTGCAAGGGAGTGTTCAATATGAAACCAGATAGGAGGATTAACAATAGGTGAAATATGGAACCATAACGAACTCTGTTTTAAGATGAAAGCCTTATGGTATAGATAAAAATCCGGTAGGGCAAAACCAACTTGGCATTTAGGAATCTTCAATTTTTTATAAGCAATCCGAGGAGGTTTATTATTCCAAAGAAGGTTAGACAGTAGTTTATCAATATCCTTATCAAATTTGAGTGGGAATTGAGTTGGTATCATTGCGAGAGAATAAAAAATGTTCTGGGCAATATTCATCTTTATAGATTCCATTCTCCCCCACCAGGAAAGATGAAGGGAAGACCATTTGGAAGTTTTCTGTTTAACATAATCAAGTATAAAATCACAATTGAATTTCAAGGTAGCATGCAAGGATGATGAAAATAATATACCAAGATACTTCAATTTGTGTTTTTGCCAAACAATATCAGGTGAAGGTAACATATCAGGAGTGCAAAGCATATTTAAAGGGAAAAATTCAGTTTTACTAACATTTAATTTATAACCCGATAGAGCTGAATATTTGGAAATAATATCAAGCAAAAATGGTACAGACGAAGTAGGAATACTAATAAATAATAACACATCATCAGCATATGCCAAAGTTTTAACAGTAACATCTTTGATGGTGATACCCTGAATATCCTCACACTTACGAATGGAATTAAGAAACGGTTCTATTCCCAATAAAAATAAAAGAGGGGAGAGGGGACATCCCTGACGTGTACCTCTAAAAAGGGAAAATTGGTTAGAAATTTGACCATTAATAAACAATCGAGCAGTGGGAGCATAATATAAAGCCGAAACCATACGAATAAAGGAGGGTCCAAATTAAAGGATAATAAAGTTTTAAATAAAAACTGCCAATGGATTTTATCAAAGGCTTTTTCAGCATCTAAAGCCATAACACCAGCAGGGACAAGGAGTGTGGAGCTTTGTTCAATGACATGTAATAACGTTCAAGTATTGTTAGCAGAGTATCTATTTTTCATAAAACCAGATTGATCAGGGTGAATAATAGAATGGAGGACAGGAGCTAATCTAGAGGCAAGGATTTTAGCATATAATTTACAGTCTTGATTGATCAAAGAAATGGGACGGTAATTAGAGACAAGGGTAGGGTCTTTATCAGGTTTGGGAAGTACAACAATTAAGGCTTCTGAAAAAGAGCCCGAAATGGGACCTGAGGAAGAAAATTGAGAAAAAATCTGGTATAAATGAGGTAATAGGTGAGTTTGAAATTCTTTATAAAATTCAGCAGGGATGCTGTCAGGACCAGGAGATTTATTTTTTGGGAGTGATTTGATGGCATTCCGAATTTCATCAGTAGTAATTGGTGAGTCTAACCCAAGTCTATCAGAAGGAGAAATATGAGGTAAATTAGAAGTATTTAAAAAAGCATCAATTATAGAATCATCACAAAGATCAGGTTTATTATATAAGGTGGAGTAAAATGTAGAAATTCTTGAACAATATCATTATGGGAAATTGCAATTTTACCTTGAGGGCCTTGAATGGAGGTAATCTGCGTTTTATCTCTTTTAATACGCAGGTAATTGGCGAGGAGTTTACCAGACCTATTGGAATTAAAGCGGAATCTAGCATTGGATTTAGAGAGCTGGATCCCAGCCCTAGTACTAAGAATAGCATTAAATTCATATCTAAGTTTTTGTAATTTAAGGTTATATTGAGGATCACTAGAAGTAATAAATAACCGTTCATATTGGGATATTAGTTTCTCTAGAAGTTGGTTGTTAGAATTAAAGTCTTATTCTCATGTGCCATAATAGAAATTGTGGAGCCTCTAATAAAAGCTTTGAATGCATCCCACCGATTAATAACAGAGGTAGAGTCTTCCGGATTGAATAGAAAATAATCCTGAATCGCTTGCAACAATTTGGGTTTGTGAGTGTCATTGAGGACAATGTCAGTATTCATACGCCATCTGGATTGTTTAGCAAAAGAGGATGAGAAATTCAAAACAAAAGAAAACATGGCATGGTCTGATATATCAATAGTACCAATGGTAGGATTATTTGCAGATTGAATGAGAGAGGGGGAAAGTAAAAAATAATCAATTCTAGAATGAGAATTATGAGGGTTGGAAAAAAAAGAAAAATCCTTACCAGTGGGATAGTGTAGTCTCCAAATGTCAGCTAACTTGGTGGTGTGAAGAAAAGTTTTAAAGGCATGGAAAATCTTGGATGGCCGAAATCTAGAGGTAGATAATCTATCTAGCAAGGGGTCAGCAAACACATTAAAATCCCCCCCAACAATCAAAGGAACTTTTCCCAACTTTAAAACTTCAGTAGTAACTGTAGCCCAAAATACAGGATCATCTGCTGTAGGGCCGTAAATATTAAACAAAAAGAAAATAGAATCATGAATTTTGATTTTAACTATAATATATCTCCCTTCAGAATCTGAAATCTTATTAAGAATTTGACAATGCAACCTTTTAGCAAAGAAAATAGCGGCCCCATTTTTCTTACCTTTAGCAGGTGAGGAAACAATAGAATCTACCCATTTTTTATTCATGTACTGTAAGACTTTATCGTCAACATGCGTTTCCTGAACAAAACAAATATCAGCTTTACAACTGCCTAAATAATCTAGAATTTTCGTACGTTTTATTGGATGTCTTAAACCCTTTACATTCAAAGAAACAACTTTAATATTATGAATATTAGCCATTAAGATTTAGAAGGAAGGAAAGAAAGGAATCGGCACAAGAAGAAGGAAGAAATAGCCAAGTTAAAGGAATAACTCTATGTGGAAAATATGAAAGGGAGAAACAAAAAAGAGAGAAGAATGAACAAACAAGAAACATGAATAGAAAGAAGGAAACGCACACCCGTTCCGCAAGCATGGCCAGTAACCGTTGGAGCCCATGAATAAAGATTATGCAAAGATGTGACAAGTGAAGTCAGACGAGACCAACTCAAGTATTAGGATCCTGAGTATCCATGGATGGAGGAGCTTGTTGTTCAAGGAATAGCCGAAGATCTTCCAGATGTTGAAAAGACTTGGAGACATTGTCTTTCCACACACGCATCGTAGAAGGAACAAAAAGTCCATACTTGAAACCAAGGCTCCTCAGCTGTGGACGAAGGGAAGAAAACTCTCTACGAATAGCCACAGTTTCTCTAGCAAAATCCTGGTGAATAAAGATTTTGGTTCCATTTACCAACAACAATGGAATTTCTCTCGCAGCTTTTCGAATGAGAACCAAATGATGATGACGCAGCACCTTGAATATCATTTGCCTGGGCTTAGTATGTCGAGGATTCCGGTGTGACGGGACTCTAAGAGCTTTGTCAATCTCAAATTTTTCTGAGAATTTATTATTCAAAAGACCAGGTAGAAGAGATTCTAGATATAGTCGACAATTTGTCCCTTCAACATCTTCAGGCAAATTAAAAATACGAAGATTATATTGCCTATTGCGATTTTCCATGTCCAGCAGCTGAGTATGCATTGGAACAATTTTGGCCATTAAAGGTGTGAAAGCGTCCAGCTTGTTTTTGTTATCCTGAATTTTAATGACATTATCGGAAACCTTCATTAAAATAGAAGCCATATCTTTACGAACATTTTTTACTTCTGAGGCAATAGTGTCAGTATTCAGACGCAATGCTTTAAGTTCCTCCAAAATTAGCGCCAAAGAAGGTTCTGAGGAGTCCACTACCTTAGATTTGGTGGGAGGAGAAACCTGCTGCTTCCTTTTATTAGTAGTTGAGTGTTTGGAATCCATTCTGAGGTGAAAAAATATTCAATAATACGTAGGAATAATAAAATGAAGTAAAACCACCTCAAAATGTGAGCGAAATGACGTAAATAGTGAGAAAAACGTCAAAAATCCCTTCAAAACTACAGGTGCAGCAGCTAAATTGGACTGGAGGCGTGGCTAGGCCCAAGCCAGGCTCTGTCATAGATATTACTCCGCCCCCAGACACTCAAAGCTGGTAATACCTGCAAGTGAAGCTGGGAGCAGGAACCATGGAGCCAGCAAAAGCACTTCCGCCGAAGGAATTCGCCAGAAAAACACTCCACAGGTAGGGAATAGCATGAGGAGGCAAGCGCCGCTATTTTCGCCGACTTTATGACACAGAAACGTCGTCAAAAAGAAATTACGGGCCGTATTGTTCACGGAGCTCCGGTGGCGGCGGCCATCTTGGTTGACGCGCTCGCGCGTCTCCACTGTAATGCCCACTTATTAATGGTCCATAATGACCTTTTTTTATCCCTTAAAAATTATTTCATTAACACCAAGCCAATTAAAAAGCTTTCTATTCTGAAACCCAATTCATGGTACAATGCGTCGTGCAAAGCCGCCCACAAAGAGTTGGTGGTAGGAATTAAGGTAAGGAATCATAGTACCATTAAACTATCCCGCCTAGCTTATAAATCTTCCTTGAAAAAGGCCAAAAGGGACTGGGACGAGAGGCGCCGGCAGGACCTTCTGTCAGTATGTAAAGGCAGAAATATGACCCGCTTCTGGGAACTGGTTAAATGGGGTAACGGGCAACTTTCAACAATCCCAATCAATAATGTAGAGCTCCATTGTTGGGTTGAGTTCTTTGAAGCCCAATTCAAGAATAGTAACCTCACTGAGGCTCTTGATCCCGTACTTACATTCCCAGAGCCGCCTCTGCTCTTTAACACTAAAGAGATTGAGGCAGTTTTGAAGGCCATTCCTAGTGGTAAGGCCCCGGGGCCCGACTGCATCCCGGCAGATCTGTTCAAACAAGACCCTGACCAGTGGATCCCCTACATTACCAACCTTATTATCGAGATAGCTGGGGGTGCGCCGATCCCAGCCTCTTGGTACGGGGCGGAAATCATCCCTATTTATAAGAAGGGTGACCCCTCTGCCCCGGCCAATTACAGGCCTATAAGTCTTATCGACGCCCTCCAAAAGGTTGTAGCAAGAGTAACTTTGGGTAGGATTCAGCTTTGGATGGATGAAGAATGTATACTTTCGCCGTTACAAGCTGGGTTCCGACCCCATATGGGGACTTTGGATCAAGCCTTTAGATTTGCCATGCTCTACTGGAAGGAGGTCCAGATAGGAAAGGGCACGATCTTTGCTGCATTCGTAGATTTAAAATCTGCGTTTGACTTGGTCCCACAAACTAAACTCTGGGATGTTTTGGTGAAACTGGGAATGCCCAAAGAACTGGTCGCTCTGGTGATCAGGCTCCATAGGTCCAACTACGCCCAAGTCCGATGGGGAAATCAAGGGGAGGTTACTGATAAGTTTTGTTAGAGAATCCACAGGTACAGCTTGAGGTTTAAGTAGGTTTCATATGCAGCACAGCAACAAAGGAAGCAGTCTCTTGGTCAACAGGAACAGTGCAACTGACCTGAAGCCTGGAAGACAGTGGTGTTCTAAGAACACTTAAAGTACAACAAGTGAGATTTAAAGGCACAGTGAAAAACAAGAAAGTAAAATGTAACACATCTCCCTTCAATACAAAAGAAAGAACAAAGTAGGGTTATGAAACATAATCATCACATTTTATAGGAAACAATCGAGAACGATCAGAAGACTTGACTCTTGAGGCAATGGAAGTACTGGTAGTTTTTTGAGAACATGGGAAAGAGGCTTGTTGCACAGTGGGGCATTTTGCAACACGCTTCATGTTCCACAGTCTGCCATCTTGGGTAATAACACTATTGCTAAACACCTTTACTAGTTTCATAGGTTTACCAAACTTATCAGAACATTTTTAAATAAGACCAGGTTTTTTAATCCTAACAACATCTCCCACAACAAAATTTGGAGACTTGACGTTCCACTTATTATCATACCACAATTTGGTTTTGGTTTGCTTATCCTCAACTTTCTGAGGGGCTTGTTCAACCAATTCCTTGAAAAAAGGTTTATTGGAACATTTATCCCTGAACCACCAAGGACAAATGGTAGAAGCAGGATCACGTCCTTTGAGCAATCGGAACGGACTAACCTCTGTAGTTGAATGGGGGGTAATCCTGTAGAGACAAAGTTTCTCTCTCAAAAGAGTTTTCCAATCTGAGCCAGACTTGGAAACATCAGAAATAAACCCCTTCAAAACTCTATTAAAACGTTCAACCAAACCATTTTCATGTGGTTCATAAAAGGAAACAGTATGGTGTTTGATTGAATGTAATTTAAGAAAATTCTCCATTTCTAATGAGGTAAGTTGAACTCCATTGTCTGTGACCATGACAGAAGGACAACCCTCTCTGGAAAATACTTCCTTGAACAATTCTACCACCATATTGGTAGAGGCAGAAGAAACAAACTTAACTTCTGGCCATTTTGAATGGTAATCTACAAGAACAAATGCATAGCGGGAATCAGATGGAAGACACATAAATGGACCAGAAATATCAAAAGCAATTTTCTTCCAAGGAGAAGTAGGCCAAGAGGTTGTCTTCAAGGGAGGAATATTGACTTTCAACATTTTATCATTTCCCATACAAACAGCACACTCTCTAACTTTGTGTTCAACTAAACGATCTAAAGATGGCCACCAGAAATAGTTCCTAATCAATCTTTTCATGGCCGACATTCCTGGATGAGATTTATGTGCGACATCTAAAATTAAATTCTGTATGGTAAATGGTGGGACACACTTACCAGATTTGAACACCAAATTATTCTCCAATTCTAGTTCAGTTAAAACTTTGAAAAATGGCATAAAATCTTCTTTCAAAAGTTTTTTATCAGGCCATCTTTCTACAATATACTTCTTTATAGACTGTAAAGTAAAATCTTGGTTATCAGAGGTTTCCCACATATCTTCAGAAATTTCACCAAAAGAAGTAGATAGAACATCTTGTAAGCAAGTAACAACTTCAGAATCACTCTCATTCTTGCAATCAGAAACTAAACATGGGTGACGAGACATAAAATCTGCAACAACATTTTTTTTTCCTGGGACATACTCTGGAGTGAAAGAATATTCCTGAAGTCTGGAAGTTAACCTGGAAATGCGAGCCGTGGAATTCCATCCTCCACCAGGAGAAAGAATAATAACTAATGGCTTGTGATCAGTTCTCAGCACAAATTTACTACCCCAAATGAAATTCCTGAAGTGCTCAATTGCCCACACACAAGCCAAAAGTTCCTTCTCAATGACAGCATATCTGCGCTCTGTTTCATTAAGAGTGCGAGATGCAAAACATACATTCCATTCTTCTTGGCCTGACCTTTGAGACAAAACTGATCCAACACCATACATACTTGCATCAACCGTGATGACACACATTTTATTCACACGGAAAGGTCTAAGAGTGGGAGCATGCAAAATATCAGATTTGATGAGATCAAATGCTACTTGTTGTTCCTTTTCCCAAATAAAGGAATTACCATATCTCAAAAGCTTACTAAGGGGCTCCATCTTAGTGGCAAAGTTATTGACAAACTTGCTATAATATTCGCACATGCCTGCAAAAGATAGCAATTGGTCTCTATTAACTGGTGGGGGAGCTTTACTAATGCCATCCACATTTGATCTTTTGGGTACTACACCATCTCCTGATAGTGTGTGGCCCAAATACTCAACAGAAGATTGAAACAACTTACACTTGCTAGACTTCAAGGTCAAACCACTCTCTCTCAACTTCTCACAAACGCAACGTAAATGAACAAGATGTTCTTCATCCGTACTTGAAAAAATTAAGATATCATCTTGGAAACACTTCACAAAGTAATCCACATCTCTAAAAATATTATACATGACCCTTTGAAATACTGAAGCTGCCGAAGCTAAACCAAACGGCATTCTTGTGTACTGAAAAAGACCCTGAGGAGTAATAAAGGCTGTGAGGCATTTTGAATCAGCTGTAAGAGTAATTTGGTGATAAGCCGATCTTAAATCGAGAGTAGAAAATACCTTAGCACCCTCTAGCATAGAAACCACCTCATTGATATTTGGAAGGGGATGACAGTCCACAATATTAGCTAAATTAAGCGCCCTGAGGTCCACACACATTCTCAAAGATTTGTCAGGTTTCCTAACTAAAACAATCGGAGAAACCCATTCTGCAGAATCAATGGGTTCAATAATCTTCTCCAAAACCAAATCATCTAAAGTTTTCTTAAGATCTGCCCTAACATTAATGGGCACGCCTCTCAATTTCTGCTTAACCGGAACAACTCCTGATTTGAGTTTAATTTTATGGGAAAAATTCTGAAGCATACCTAACTTGTCAGAAAAAACATCTTTAAATTCTGATTTTATCAACTCAGTTCCTTTTTCATAGGAAATGGCAGAAATATTTTCATTCTCAAAAATCTCACCAAGCATAACAGGATCCTTGGCACGGGGATTAAGTATTATGCCGAATCTCCATTGATCCTTCCAACCAATCACATTCACACCCTTAACTGCAATAAATAATTTAACTTCTACACACCTGGATTTGAAAGTAATCTTGACCACAAAATGACCTAACATCTCTACATTTGAACCATTGAAACTAATTGCACGAATCTCAGATGGAAGAATGTCTGTAAAGTTTAACACATGTCCTAAACGCTCATCAAAATACTCCTTAGTAATAATAGTCCAAGGTGAACCCGAATCAGCCATCAAATTAAGACTAACTCCCAAAACAAACATTTCACAAATTGGTTTCTTAATGACCTGACAATCATCATCAAGCAAAGAAATTTCTTCAGCGAGGTAGACTATAAAACCTTTATTGGATGTAGCACAATTTTCCGTACTCTCACAAACACAACTGCAAGTTTTTGATAGTTCTTCTGTAACCACAGCTACTTTACCTTTAGGATTTTGAACACATTTCCTTAAATCTCTACAAACAGTAGAAAAATGTCCTAACCTTCCGCACTTCCTGCATTCTTTATTAATAGCAGGACACCCAGCACATGAAGCAACATGCATCCTACTACCACATTTATAACATATCACAGATTTATCAAACCTCTTAAAATTTCCCGTGTTACTAAATCTGTTGGAATTATAATTTGAGTGTGGATTATCATTACTTTGCCCTTCTCTGTGTTTGATTAGACAAACTTCATTATGCGAATCTGACTTATTAACAGAATGTTTTTGAACCGTGAGGATCCATTTTTTAAACTGTTCTAGTGACTTTGCAATGGCGATTGCCTCAGATAATTTTGGATCACCCAATTCCCATAAACGTTCCTGTGTTTTCTTGTTCTTTACATGAACAATAATCTGATCTCTCAACATCTCATCACAGATGGTACCAAAATTACAATGAATAGATAAAGATCTTAAAGCAGTCATAAATTCATCAAACGATTCTGAATCTTGTTGTGCACGAGTGTAGAACTTGTACCTATTAAGAGCTATATTAGAAACAGGTTTAAATCTTTTCTCAATCCTAAGAAGTGCTTCTTTATATACATTGGTACCTTCACCTTCACCCAACTCCGGTGGAATAGGAGGTAACGCTCTAAAAACCATTTGTCCCTCAGAACCTAAGCAGTTTAAAAGAATACTTTTCTTCCTCTCCGCACCCATGCGTTCGCCATCTATGGCTTTCATGTAGTTGAAAAATTCTTCTTTCCAATGAGTCCAAGGAATTGGAGGATCACCTTTATTCTGTAAAAACTTTTCAGGTGGATCAAACTGCATGTCTTGAATTTTAAGTGTTATAAAAATCAAACTTAACAGAATCAAATTTAAAAAAATACTGTAAATAAGATGTATACTCCAGTATAAGGATGAGAGAAAGTAAGTGACTTCTCAATGTTTTGAAATAAATATCAGAATTGTATCTTTAAACTGGCTCACAAAAAAACTAGTTCTTCAGTATTAAATCAGTTTTAAATCCTCCAAGCGATGTAAATATGTTGAAAACGAAAAGAAAATGCCTACTTAGGTTTATTTCCTCTTTTCCCCGTTTCAGGAATGAAACAAACGCTTTAACAAGCGAAATCGCTGATCCGCGGTGTAACGTTGCTATGGCAATGAAGTACACACAGTAAAATGGCTGCCACGCTAACAAACGTTACGCGATTGCATCATCGCGCACAGAATATCATCGCGCTGTCTCCTTTCATGACGTTTCACGCTGTTACCTTCATCGCGCACAGGACATCGCGCTGTCTCCTTTCGTGACGTTTCACGCTGTTGCCTTTTGATAAAGAGAGGGGATAGAAACAGAGGAGCGTTCTTGAAACGATGACGTGTAATAACAGAAGCGTCGGTCTCGTGTTGGGTCTCGCGTATAGTTCACGATCCACCAGCCAGAGTCAGAAATTCAAAGGTAAACACTTTACAAATACCTTCAAAAAGAATAAAATCAATTACTTTATGTTGGTAGGAGTCTTGAAAGCAGGAATTTCTTCTTCTTTATAACGATGTTCAGGCAATCCTTTTAAGCAGTTGTAAAAAGATGCAGTTCTTATTTAAAAGTTTTTCCTTAAAAATGAAATTTTTAAAATGCCCACCTCTGTGCTGCAATCCTCAAAGAGAAGAAGATCACCCTCGTCGCCAAATTTTGTTAGAGAATCCACAGGTACAGCTTGAGGTTTAAGTAGGTTTAATATGCAGCACAGCCACAAAGGAAGCAGTCTCTTGGTCAACAGGAACAGTGCAACTGACCTGAAGCCTAGAAGACAGTGGTGTTCTAAGAACACTTAAAGAACAACGAGTGAGATTTAAAGGCACAGTGAAAAACAAGAAAGTAAAATGTAACAGGTTTATAGTGGGTAAGGGCGTTAGACAAGGCTGCGTCCTGGCCCCTACATTGTTTTCCCTTTTTATCAATGGAGTGGGGCGGTACTTTGACAACCAACCAACGGACGCACCCAAACTAGCAGGCCAAAGAGTCCCCCTACTCATGTTCGCGGACGATACGCTAATCTTATCCAAGACGAGACAGGGTCTCCAACTTGCACTGGCTCGTTTTGAGGAGTTCTGCCGCGACCATGAATTGGTAGTAAACATTGAGAAGACAAAGTTTATGGTCCTCCACGGGCCCAGGCCAATATCTTCGAGAGTTTTCATGAGCGGGAAACTCTTGGAGCAAACGAACGTCTTCACCTACCTGGGAGTTACCTTTGGCGAGAAACTGTCCTGGTGTCCCCAGCTCAAACTATTGGTGCTGAAGCACTCCCAACTAGCTGGGGCTATGCTAAAGGAACATAGGTTGTCAATCACCAAACCTATTGCCCCTGCTGTTAAAATGTACACAACTAAAATTGTCCCTGCTATCTTGTATGGGGCTGAGATATGGGGTGCGTGCAACCTGTCCCAACTAGCACAGGCCCAGAATAAATTCCTGAGATCGTTGGTAGGCCTCCCCAAATCATCCCCTCGGATACCTCTTTTGCTAGATCTGGGTTGCCAGCCTATTGATGATACTGCCCGGTTTAGGATGCTGGCGTTTTGGAGGAGGCTATGGACCACTCCTGAACTCTCCCTATTTGCCAAGGGTCTAACTGAAGTTAGGGGGTTAGACAAGGCAAACATAATTGTATGGCTAAGCAGTATTAAGTCCCTGCTTAGCAGGATGGGGATGAGTGATTTATGGGACAGCCCCGAAACTGTGTCATTTCCACCCAAATCTGCCTTTAAAGCTGCATATTGGAACCTTATTAAAACTGAGCGGTTCTCGACTCTGACCGGTTCATCTTTGACTAAAGCTTTTTGTGACTTCAAAGATGAATCCTTGATGGAAAGCTATTGGGATCTTATAACTAAACCTAGAGATCGAAAGCTTTACCATCAGTTTCGAGTCGAGTCTCTCCCTACAAGGAAATTTACTAGTAAATGGTCCCCAGGGGCGAGTGCGGTGTGTCCGTTTTGCCCCGAGCACACTGAAGATATTAACCACCTCCTTTATGTTTGCCCAGCCTACCAGCTCCCCCGGAAAACGTGGCTCAAGCCCTTATGTAGATCTCTGGGTACCAGTTCTGCACTGGCCGCCAAAAGGCTATTAAAATCAAGTTGTAACGAGATTACTGTTATCGGGGTATCTAAATTCTTGAGCTGGGCCTGGGCTATTTGAGAAAAAAGAGTGGGTTGCTTGAGCTAAATGAATTATTGTACCAATTGGCTTGATTGATCAAATATTTTTATATACAATCCCTTTTCCTAGTTCTTATAAAAAGTCTTGTGATTATATTTGATTTAATTGATTCTTTCTGTGGTTTTAAAGTATCCTGTTATTTATATTTTAACAGTTTTAATTGACGGTTTTAAGATGAGTTCCTATATTTGTATGTTATTGTTTATAAATTTCTTGTCTTTTATGATGAATAATCGAAATAAAGACTTTCTGAACTGAACTGAGCAACATTGTCTCCAGTGGTGTCATTTGACATATAATTTGTGACATCATGTGTGAAGTCATGAGTAATGCATCGTAGAGGAAAAATACGGATGTGTAACTAAACATAACTGTATAAATATAACTTCATGCAACCATTTTTCAGTGAATATTTTTGGTCTTATTAGGATATTTTGATGCTCTACGGGTCATCACATTAGGACTATTAGAAATTGGGTTACTGGTTGACTGGAGTGTGAGCCCTAGTCAGGCAGCAACCACAATCCTAGTCAGGTTAAGGCACATGCAAAACCCAAATTAACCTGAGCTCAACCCCATGGTAGCTAGGCACAGAGCAGTCAGGCTTAACTTAAAGGCAATGTGTAAAACATTGTGCAACACTTTAAACGTGTGAAACAGTAAAAACACCACACTAAAAGGATCGCACACCAGGTTAGAAAAATAGAGCTGGATTTAATAAATAAGACCAAAAAAACAACAACAAAAATACAATCAATAGAACTGAATTTATGTATTTTTGAAGATATCAAGGTCACTCCAAGGGTCCAGGACCTGAAATGCACCACTTGGGGGTCAAGAACTCACTGCAACTGAGTTCTGGAGCTAGTTGGGGAGCCTCTTATGTCCCAAAGGCTCGGATCAGGTGGCCAGCAGAATAGCCCTTTGAGTAGCTCTGGGATCCTGGGTTCAAGATGAAGTTGTAGGTCCAGTTTTTCTTCCCGAGACTAAATGGCACCAGGCAGTAGGTCAGCACAGCAGGGCAGCAGTTCCTTTAGACCGGCAGTCCAGCAGAGTGGCAGTCCTTGTAGCAGAACAGCAGTCTTTCTTCCTGGCAGAGTTGTGGAAAAGTCAGCCCATAACGCTCCTGATGCCCAGGCTGCTGGCGCAAGACGCCTCTTAGTTCCCATCTTGAATAATTACCAAATAAAGAGACGGGCACTGGAAGCAGGAAAACAAGAACAGAGTTTTATTTCTCATGAGGAGAGCCTGTCATTTCGGACACTCGCATAGTGTCTTCAGGAGGTGCTCTAACAAGTTCTCTGAGGCTTAGTCTTTTATACACATGCTTATGATGCACAAACATTCCTGATTACAATGAAGACACTTTCAGGTAGGAAAAGGCATGCTTGGAATCCCAGCTTCAGGCCTATTCCCATACCAGTCGCTCAGATGTCATCCTCCCCTCCTGAATGTAACAAGAGAGACTGTGATCTCTCAGCCGGACATTCCTACAGGACACGAGGGCAGGAGGGGATGATCAGGTCAAAGGTTGGGCAGGCGATAAGATCGGGCACTTCGGCTGGTGTATCACGGTTTTGTTATGCTGGGCAGGGAAAAGGGGGATGTACATCCACGAGGTTTGGTCTTAGGACTTGGGACCGGGTCAAGAGGCCAAGTGCAGCCGGGGGGGGGGGGTTGTCAGCTGAGGGGAAGGGTGTTCTTGGGAGGAAATGGGGTGTGGGTCAAACAGGAGTGCTACTTCTAGAGCAGGGTCACGCAGAGGGAGAGGGTCTTGTGGCCGATGCATGAGCAGTGCGCGCGGGGAGGGGTGCCGGGAACAGATGGGCAGAGAGGCCATGGTGTCTAAAATGGCTGTCGTGTACGTGTGTGCATGGGTCTATGCTAGCGGGATAACACAGTCAGTGTTTTAGCGATATCCGTTCTGCTTACAACAAGGGGTACTGTGAACACAAATGAACGCCACTTATGTACATACACATTGTCATTTTCAACAGTCGCCGCTTTTTTTCATAAGCTAGTTCAGTTGTATACGGTCGATACGATGAATAGAATGCGGTACATGTGAATTTATATTTGTTGTGTTCTTCATACAAGTCTAGAGATTGGTATAATACTTAGTCAGGGTTAATAAAGGAAAACGTTCAGACACATTATAGAATCATGTTCCGACTTTCTCTCCGGTGGCATCAACATACAGTAGAAAGTGCTCTGATACCTTCGGGTCTTGTCAGTACTATAAGAGACTTTTGGAAAACTGAATACATGAGTGACCGATGAAACATTTTAAAAGGCAATACAAAATGGTTGAGGGAGGGATTCAATTTGATACAAGCAATTAGTCAAGGGGTGAGTAGAAAGTTCTGGAAAGGGGGAGGGTCTTTGTCGCAATGTCTTTTAACAGAGTCCGTCTTCTTTTGTTGGCGCTGCTGAGCACCGGCGGTGGAGCTATAGGTCCAGCTCAGATTCATCCTTACACGTTGCAGGGTGCGATCAGTCCTCTGCTGTTAAATCACAGTCCTGTTTCCTAACTGATTTTCTTAGGGGTGCCTCAAGCTGGGCACCTGCGTGTCTTTCTTTTTCCGTGGCAAAACCTCATTCTATAGTCAAAAGTTTATGCGAAAAGGGTGATGTTGTTGAATAATCAAGGGAAGAGAGGGAGGAGTGGGATCAGATCTCTGAGCACACCAAGGGACCAAATGGAGCAAAGGATGACGATCAGGCAGGCCCATCAGTCGGGCTCAAAAAGGGACGGGGACTTCAGGCACGAGTGGGTCAGTAAGTCGAGGGCTTCAAGGCAGCCCTTCATTCCTTAATCTGCCGAGTTTTGAGAGTGGTGCCTCGTCCCGCGTCTTGTTGCTCTGCGACTCCACCTTTGGTCGCGGTCACACGTGCTTCATGATCTGTGGCCAGGCTGTGCGGCACGTCCAGCTCCTCTCCTCCGGTGATTGTATCTTTGAATGGGTAGAAAACAAGTTTTAGAAAAACTGGCAGGAGAAGACATTTATACATCTCAATTCCGTCCCCAATCCTATGTAGGTGGGGGATAAGTTCATCGGTCACAGTCAGAAGTCGTCACTTATGGAGTCTGTAGGAGTGCATTGCTATTGAATTCATAAACCTGTTTGGCGTTCATTCGCGACGTATGGTGAGAGAAATTGTACTTTTATACATGGTGTATTATATCAAACTCAAAATCGAGTCCTTATGTAGAGACTCGCCCTTTTTCTTTTTAACCCAAGTACTGACAATCTTACATTTCCCTTCGGAGTCGGCTAACTCTTGCAAGCAGGGGCGTTATCGTCATGAAGAAGGGGGAGGGGGGCAGATGTAAAACATGCGTTTCTTGGGGAATGACCGTTAATCAAGGTCATCAATTACGCTTCGAGGGTAGCTGACATGAAGCTGGGGTTAATCGGGGGAAACGGGGACGTTTTGGACAGGGAGCTGGGGTCAATCGGGAGAAGCGGGGACACTTTGGACATACTCACTTAAGTGCAGAGGGGTGAGGTAATCTGTGCATTGGGAATTGAATTTCTGGCGAACTGAAAAACCGAAGGCCATTGACGTTATAGTCCCTCTATAAAAGGCCGGATTAGGGGACATCAGTCGTTTTACCTGTCCCTTCCTTCATTACCAACTCGGGTTCTATCGTTTGGCAGAAAGGAGAGGTAGTAATATGGCAAGTTACAATCGTTTTAGTTCCTGTCGATTTTGCCGAACACCTTTGTGTTCGAAGAGACCCAATTAGGTTTGTGCCGGGGAGGCACGATGTTACCGTACAAGGAAGGAGGGAACAGGGGGGGGGGGACCTTGAGAGAGAGAGAGAGAGAGAGAGAGAGAGAGAGAGAGAGAGTCCGCACTCTAAACGGTCCATTCGGTACACGTATGACGTGGAGAGAGAGAGAGAGAGAGACGTGTACAATATTGGGCCATTCAGTGCACACATAACACAGAACAGCAGGGGTTAAGTAATACGGAAATACTGGCAGGGGAACGACATAGATCCACACATTTACATTCACACAAACTCAGGCGGGGAAGACAGCACATGTATTATTTACAAAAGAATCCAAGACAAGACATATAACCGTTATTGGCCATAATGATCTCTTCCTGTATGCTGTGCATCCTTAGCATCTAATCTCTTTTTACCCTTTTTTTTTTCTTTCTTTTTATTGTCGGTTGCCTTTACTGGTAGTTTTGGTTGTACACACTTACGCCTTTGGCAATTGGTCAAGAACTAACCTGGTCGGGCTAATGTGTTTCCAGGCTGAGGCAACAGTGGGTGTCAGTTGGAAGAACAATGGGGTAGCTTTTAAGTTTCATATCTATGAGGGTGCGAAAAGGATGTAGTCAATATTAAACACTGGCAACATTCCTAGTCCTCCAAGCGGAGGGTACTAGGGTAAACCTCACCTCAGAATATTCTTTAAACTTTCCCTATTTAGTTAAGTGTAGGATGCTTAATCACAAGTGCACGTCATTTTTAGTTGTATTATTCGGTGTGCCAAGCGAAGTCACATTTCGTATTTTCCGCTTCAGGCTGTCCTCTCAAGCGCTAAGTTCAGGGCATTTGTTTGATCATCGCGTGTAGGCACCATAATCGAACCCCTTTTTCCCATCTCTTCGTCCGCTAGAGCACCATTTTCGTTTTCGTATTTTAATCGTCGTTCCAATGTGACCTGCAGAAAGAGGGAAAAAGAAGGGGGGCGGGGGCAGCATTTAAAAACACATCAGTGCGCATAAAACCCAAAAAGGCTTTTACTTACTATAAACTCGGTCTATCTCCACGGAACGTGGTCCTTGTTAGCTCGGCATTTTAAGCCCAGATGAACCTTTTAGGGTGGGAGAGACGATTATCGGAAGCCGGTGGATAGCATAGGTCACCCAAGTGTGGTATTACGGATCGTATGTAGGGAGGCCAGGTGGCATTCCTTCGGGGCGGCTTAGGGGTATTTTTAGCACAATTTTCCTGATACATGTAGCATATAAAGTATAGGCTGAATTCCAGGGTCTTTTAGCAGTTGCTTTAGGCTATACAAAAATGTGTAAAGTACATACAACAGAAACCCAGACCATTTATATTTGCAAGATTTCTGCGTGTTATACCTTCTAACCCTTAACTAATCGAGCTGAGCCATTTCACCTGTAATTCAGTTATATCGGAAACAGTGGTCATTTATTCGAAACGTACCAATTTACACGTGACAACTACGTAGCTTTTCAAAAATCTTTAATAAAAAATGTCAGTGCATAAATACGGGCCTACAACCCAGGGGGGCTGGCCAGAACCGTACATGTGGGAATACTTATTAGTGGAAAACCTAATGGAGTCGGTGGTCGTTGATTTCATACTAAAAGTGCGACAAGTGCAATAAAATCATATCGAAACTTCAGTGTGAGCAAGTATCATAAGTGTTGAAATTTGAACTTTCAATAATCATGATGCGCCAAAACTTAACAACAATTCATTGTCCGAATGTTCAATCGGTACCCATCTCATGTCAATTCATTGTCCTTCATTGTCCGAACACATAATCAGTACCCATCCCATATCAATTCATTGTCCGAACTGACAGTATACATCCTATATCAATCCATTGTCCGAACATATAATCAGTACACATCCTATATCAATCCATATGTGTAAAAACTACATACATATCCCATGACACCAAGGCTGAGCAATCGGGGTACAACAAGGAGTTGAAAGTTTCATTTGTACCGGCGCCATTTTGGGTGCAACCAGGCAGATCCAGGCGTAGTGTAAATCTCCACTAACTCGTGGTTGGCCCAGAGCCTCTTTCGGCAGCCCAAAAGTTCCGTTAAAGGGCAAAAGAAAGGATCGGTGGTCTGAACCATCAGTCAAAGGGGGAGGGAGGCAACAATTTTCCTACCGGGTCATACTGGGTTTTCACCGGAACTGATCCGAACTGTAGTCTGCAGGATTCTAGTCATTCAAACTGAGGCTGGCGCCAGCATGGGAGCGCCGACATCTCGCGGCTACATTTTCATTGTTCCGTGGGCAATCATGGCAGTCATTCCCCATCGGGGGTGTCTGCGGGGGTCGGAGACTCCCGCGGCTCCTATAGAATCTTCAAGGTCGAGGAGAACTTTTATGATGGTGGGACTCGTTTCTTAATCAACAAGCAGCCGGGCCATCTCTTCACCCCGGGCCCGCTCCAGCAGGATCGTCCGCCATTTTACGAGTGGGCGAACCCATGTCGGGTGAGTGGAGCGTTGGGGGGGCCGCTGGGGGCCTCCACCTGGGGAGGTGGGAGAGGCTCGTTCGCGCCGCCTCTCCCTCCCAGCGCACCCCACGCCGTTTTCCTCTGCGCTAATATACATGATGGCCGGACCAGGCGATGAGAGAGAGGGGGGGGGCCGGAGGCATAGGCAAGACATCCCCCCCAGGTTGTCGCAGCCATTATTGAAGAAGGGGCGCCCAGTACGTTTCGGGCCGGGCCTCCGGTTGATGGCGGCCGGACGCTCTTCGCCACGGCCCCAGGAACGGGTCCCTTGGTTCATCCTGGGGACAGACCTTGGCGCGTGGTGCCGCCTCTGGGCTATTCGCGTAGTGGTCTCTCCACCCCCAGGCCTCTTATGGAAGCCGGACCAGGCGATTAAGAGGGGGAGGGGGGTCGGAGGCATGCGCAAGACATCCCCCCGTGTTGTCGTAGCCATTATTATTGAAGAAAGAAAGAGGGGGGGGGGTCGGAGGCATGAGCAAGACATCCCCCCCCCAGTGTGTCGCAGCCATTATTAAAGAAGTGGGGACGGCCGGACCCCGTCGGCCTCGGCTCTTCTTCGGGCCCACCTTACTCGATGACCTCCGGCCGACGGCTGGCAGCAGGATCCGCCCTATATGTGTTGAAGATCTCGTCTTCCGGATGGGCGTAGCCGCGAACCTGTTGCACTTCGGGAGTTTTCAGAATGGGGGTAGGTATCTGTTGACTTGTATCTATCTCATGTTACCGTTATTGGGGCGTGGCGGGCGGTGGGACAGGCATGTTTGGAGCAGTGAGGGGTGGCGAAGCCTAATTGCCTCGTGGCCGTCGTGATGTCAAGCTTGGCTTCTCTCACCATTTTCATGTTTCTTATTACGGGCTTATTCCTAACGTTTCTCATTTCTAGCGAAATCATGTATTTTATCGTGAGCTATTTCTAACGTTTTCTTATTTGTAGCGAAAATCAAAAACTCATCAGTGGCCTACTGACTTTACTTGATTCCTTTTGTTTTCCCTAACGATTTTTATATATTTTTTATCTGCTAGCACGATACAGCGGCTAATCCGCATTTTTCTTTATATTTGTCCTTTTTATTAGGGGTGTCCTCCGGGCTGAGCCGGATGACCTACTTCTAATAAATGGCCCGGGTGGAACTAGTTTACCAATCAGTTGGGAGTAGATAGGCATGAAAGATTACAACGGGGGACAAAAGGTCCACATTACCTACCCTTCACTATTTGCAAAGACTAGACGGAATATTTCTATTCCACGTTATTTGCAAACAGAGAATACCTCCAAAGAGAACCAATTCCAAACAATCAATGTTCGGACAAACAATCAATCAATGAGGAATGAAATAGGCACGACGGGTTACAACGGGGGCAAAAGCCTGCGTTACCTACCCTTCACTATCTGCAAAGGGAGAGAGAATATTCCTATTCTTCCCCGTTTGTAGGCAGAGAAGATCCTTAAGAGAGCCAACTTCGAACAATTCAATGCTCGATCAAACAATCAATCAGTGGGGAGAAAAACAGGCATGACGGATTACAATAGGGGACAAATGTCTGCATTACCTATCCTTTACTCTCTGCAAAGAGAGAAAAACGTTCCTATTCATCACTGTTTGCAAATAGAAAATGTCTCAAAGAGAACCAATACTTCAATTACAATCAATCAATCAATCAGATGGGCGAAGCCATCCTACCAATCGGACGTAAAAAGACGTCCTACTTAACCTTACCCGGACCGGACCATGTGGGCAGTTCTTTGCCTTCCCTTTTTCCAGCGCCCAATCGTTCTCTTTTCTCCATGTTTTTACTGCAGCATTCCTGTGGGATTCCAGTCAGGACAGTAGGTCACTTGAGAGTGGTCCGTTCGGAATCGGTGAAGTTCATTCAATCGGCAGCCGGACGAGGGCCCTGTCAAGGCAGGTATACTCCAATCGTTTAGATGTTCACCCCATCATCTGGACCTCTCTTACCGGACCTTATGTCACTGATGGACCCCGCGTTGGGACGCCAATTGTGGAAAAGTCAGCCCATAACGCTCCTGATGCCCAGGCTGCTGGCGCAAGACGCCTCTTAGTTCCCATCTTGAATAATTACCAAATAAAGAGACGGGCGCTGGAGGCAGGAAAACAAGAACAGAGTTTTATTTCTCATGAGGAGAGCCTGTCATTTCGGACACTCGCATAGTGTCTTCAGGAGGTGCTCTAACAAGTTCTCTGAGGCTTCGTCTTTTATACACATGCTTATGATGCACAAACATTCCTGATTACAATGAAGACGCTTTGAGGTAGGAAAAGGCATGCTTGGAATCCCAGCTTCAGGCCTATTCCCATACCAGTCGCTCAGATGTCATCCTCCCCTCCTGAATGTAACAAGAGAGACTGTGATCTCTCAGCCGGACATTCCTACAGGACACGAGGGCAGGAGGGGATGATCAGGTCAAAGGTTGGGCAGGCGATAAGATCGGGCACTTCGGCTGGTGTATCACGGTTTTGTTATGCTGGGCAGGGAAAAGGGGGATGTACATCCACGAGGTTTGGTCTTAGGACTTGGGACCGGGTCAAGAGGCCAAGTGCAGCCGGGGGGGGGGTTGTCAGCTGAGGGGAAGGGTGTTCTTGGGAGGAAATGGGGTGTGGGTCAAACAGGAGTGCTACTTCTAGAGCAGGGTCACGCAGAGGGAGAGGGTCTTGTGGCCGATGCATGAGCAGTGCGCGCGGGGAGGGGTGCCGGGAACAGATGGGCAGAGAGGCCATGGTGTCTAAAATGGCTGTCGTGTACGTGTGTGCATGGGTCTATGCTAGCGGGATAACACAGTCAGTGTTTTAGCGATATCCGTTCTGCTTACAACAAGGGGTACTGTGAACACAAATGAACGCCGCTTATGTACATACACATTGTCATTTTCAACAGAGTCTCCACAGGTGCAGAGGTGTACTGAAGAGTTGGTATCTGAGGTCCTTTATTTATATACACAGTTGTGCCTTTAAAGTGGGGTGAAGCTTCTAAAGGTATGCCTTTGAAGTGCACAGATACCCCGCCTTACTGCCAGGCTCCAACACAGCCAGTACCAAATCCTCCCTCTCCTCCTGCCAGTGATGGCCCATTCGGTCACACCTAAGTGTCCCACTGTCTGTGGATGTCCAGGAGGAATGCACAAAGCCCAACTGCCAACTGTACCCAGTCACCTGACTCAGAGACAGGCTGCAGACACCATAGTGCTAAGGCAAGAAAATGCCAACTTTCTAAAAGTGGCATTGTCAGAATAGCAATTTAAAATCTGACTTCACCATAAGTTAGGATTTTGAATTGTGATTTCGGAGCCACCAAACATGAACTGGTCATCTCTCCTCATTTAGAAATGACACTTATAAAATGTAATAAGGCAACCCCATTGCTATCCTATGGGAGAGAGAGGCCTTGCAGAAGTGAAAAATTAATTAAGGTGTTTTTCCCTACCAGGACATCTAAAACTCCTACTTTGAAACACATTGCAACCTGCCCTCTGGGCTGTCTAGCGCCTACCTTAGGGTGTATTAAAAACAGAAAGTGTGGGCCTGGCAAAAGGTTCACTTTGCCATGTCGAAATGGCAGTTTAAACTTCACACACAGCCTCTGTAATGGCAGGCCTGAGACATTTTAAGAGGCTACCAAAGTGGGTGGCACAATCAGTGCTGCAGAGCCACTAATACCAGAAAGTGGGGGTCTAAAGGTAAAAGGCAGTGGATAACCCTGCAAAAAGGGCTAAGTCCAACAAGGAGTCATTTTATCACACTCATTACATTACGAGGGGCAGATTTACAAGAAACTACCCCTTCCTTGCGCCTCCATGTGAAACCCTTGCGCCACCATGGGTGCTCCGTATTTACAATACGGCGCACCATGGTGCAAGCATAACAGATGCGTCAGAATTTCTGATGCATCTGTTGGCACAAAAGTCACGCATTTCTGGAGTTGTGTCACAAGCACGACGCAACTCCAGCAAGCACGGGGAGGCCTATTCCCAGGGTTTTGACGCAGTAGCATCCTAGAAGTAATGCAGTGAAATCTTGTAGATTTCAGTATGTCATTTCTACAAGGCTTTCCTGCATGGAATGCCCACCCTGCATACATTATACCTGACGCAGGTATAATGTGGTGCAGGGCTTTACAAGGTGACACATCTCCGTAGATGCATCACCTTGTAAAAGGGCTGCAAGTGTAACAAGGGGCTTGTAAATCTGCCCCTGAGTATCTTTTAATCATATGCTATCACATCGGAGGTACCTTTACTTCACAGAAAAGTTTTGTAAGTATTGTATGTATTATACAGCGGCAGTTGCCATGGTGTAGTCATGGTTAGGTCAGTGTTTCCATAGGAAGGGCATTTTTTGTTTTGCTAATAACTTGGGCTTCATTTGTGATTCTTCACAAAACGTTTCCCCAAAAATATTTATCCATCCAAGCAATTTCCTGGAAAATTGTGGAGTGATCGGTCAAGCAAGAACAGAGAAAAGGAAGATTACCAAAATACATTTTCCCCATGCAAATTCCCATATGAATTTTCTGAAGCATATAAGTAAAAAACTGTTGAACAGAATTACACAAAAATGTGTCAGCACCTATAGTTTTACTATGCACGCAAACCACAAATTAAAAAAAATAGAGCGATTTGACTGGCCAAGAGGACTTTTTTCATGTCAGTCGTGTAAGACTGAGCATGATTGACTGGCTGCACCACAAACAGAAATGTTACAGCTGTCATTACAGGACACAGGGACTCAGTCCCCGTTTCCTAAAACTACAAAAATATGATGATGATATAAGGGGTAGGGTAGTGGTACCCTAACCCCCTTATAGTTATCAGGGGATAGGGGGACACCATCAGCACCCCCCCAAAATTTTGTTTATTTTTTAATCCCGTTGTATTCCTGCGAGACACAGTGCGGGTTTATGTGTGAGCCTGTGGGATTCTCACAAGATCATATGGGGTTCGGACTGTATCCAGCAGGAGTACTGCTCCACATTGACATCGCCCTGTACACAACCCTTCACGTGTAGCAAAATCTCTTGTGGTTAACCAACCACAGACAAGAGGACAAGTACCTGTTGCACACAGTCTTGACAATTTGCCCAACTGACCCACCAAAGGCCAATTAGGAGGCAAAACCCCTGCTACTCACAATCATCTTCCTGTACCAAACCCTTCGTGGATAGCCAACCTCTTGTGGGCAACCAACCACACATGGGTGGTCTAGTATCTGCTGCATATGTTTTCCAAACTGTGCACAACCCTTCACGAACTGCCCACTCTCTCCAGGCACACAAGTCCCATTAGGTGGTTCAGACAGCACTACACACAGCCTTCATCCTGAACCAAACTGTTCGTGGACAGATGACCTTTTGTGGGATATGAAACTCACATGGGTGGCCAAGTAACTGCTGCGCAAGGTCTTCGCTTTCTGCACAACCACCCACGGAGACCCACATCCTCTGAACATTCAATCCTCATTAGGTGGTCACGCCCCTACTGTGGACAGCCTTTGCTCTGTACCAAACCATTTGCAAGTACCTAATTACTCATGGCCATTGCAACATAAATGAGTGGGGAAGCCCCTGCTGCACACAGTTTTTGCTGTACGCACAGCTTCCATGGAGAACCCAATTCCTTCAGACACTGAAGGCCAATTAGAGGCTAAACCTCTACTACACACCATCTTTGCCCTGTACCAGACTCTTCGCGGAGAGCCAATCTCTTGTGGGCAGCCAACTACATACTGTTGGGGTAGCGCCTGCTGTACATTTTTTGCCCTGTGCACAACCCTTTACAAGGAGACCGCTCCCCCCCGGCACACAGGCCCCATTAGATGGTTAAGCTCCTACCACACACAACCTTCACCATGTACCAAACCCTATGTAGATAGTTTATCTCTCGAGGGCTATAAACTACACACTTGTGGCTTAGTAACTGCAACTCATTGTCTCCACTGTGTGCATAATCTGCCACAGAGAGCACACTCCCTCCAGATTCCCATGGCCCCTTAGGTGGCCAAGTTCCTGCTATGCACAGCCTTTACCCTGTACACAACTCTTCACAGGGAGCCCACTCCATCCAGACACCCTAGCCCAGTTAGGTGGCCATGCCCCTACTACACAAAGACTTCCCCTGTACTGAACCCATCACGGGTAGTCAACGTCTCGTGCATATCCATACACACATGGGAGGGCAAGTATTTTCTGCATATGGTTTTCACCCAGTGCATGTCCCCTCATTAGAGAACACACTCCCTCTAGACACACAAGCCCCCTTAGGTGGCCAAGCTCCCACTATACACAGTCTTTGCCATGTACCAAACCCTCAACGGGTAATCATCCTATCATGGACAACCACACACAGATGGGCTAGTACCTTCTGCATAGGTCTTCGCCTTGAACACAACCCCTCACAGAGAGCCCACTCCCACCAGACTTCCAAGCCCTATTAGGTGGACAAGCCTCTACTAAGGACAGTGTTCGACATGTACGAACACTTCACAAATAGTCAACCTCTTGTGGGCTGCTAACCTTACATTGGGGCAGTTGCTGCTCTGAATGATCTTCACTCCTGTGCAGAGCTCCTGATGGAGAGCCCTCTCCCTTTAGACAGTGAAGCTCTCTTAGGAAGTGAATTCCCTATTACACACATCACACGACCTGTATCAATTGTTCTGTGGGCAATTAACTCCTCTTGTGGGTAAACAAACACAAATGGGTGGTGAAGTATCTATTGTGTACAATATTTGTCCTGTGCACAACACCTTATAGAAAACTATGCACAGGCTTCATCTTGTGCACAATCCTTCATAGAAAGTCCACACCCTCTAGACACATAAGCATCCTTGGGATGCAAAACCCCCTACTAAATGTAGCCTTCACTGATAGGTGACCTCCTGTAGGCAGCCAACGGGAAATGGATCTTTGCTACTGTGTGCAAACCCTCATGGACAACACACCCTCTTCAGATACTCAAGCCCCCCTAGGTGGTGAATTCCCTACATTAGGCAGCCTTCAGCCTGTATCTAACCCTTCATGGGTAGCTGACCTCTTGTGGCAAGCAATCACACATCGATGGGTAAGTATCTGTTGTGCATGGTCTTTGCCCTGTGCACAACTCCTCAGAGAGAGTCTACTCCCTACAAAAAGCTGCACCCAGTCTTCGCCCTCTGGACAACATTTCAGGAAAAAACTGCTTCCTCCAATACATTCCTATGAGAGGGCAGCCTCACAGTAGTGAGAAACCAAAATGACTGTTTGTCACTACCAGGACATGCCACACAGTTAAGGCACATGTCCTACCTTTTACCTACAACGCACCCTGCCCATAGGGCTAGCTAGGGTCTACCTTAGGGGTGACTGATATGTAGAAAAAAGGGGAGTCACAGACGTGGCACCCACTTTATGTGCCATGTCACAGTGGCAGTAACTGCACGTGCAGGCCCTTCACTGGCAGGGGCCTGAGACAGGTTTGAAAGGCTACTTTGTTGGGTGGTGCACGCAGTGATGCAAGCCCACCAGTAGCATTTAATTTACTGGCCCCGGGTATATGAGATACCACTTTACTGGGGACTGATAGGTAAATTAAATACGCCTAACAGGTGAAGACCAATCTTACCATGTTTTACCCTAGAGAGCCCACTTAGGAGGCTAACCCCTGTTAGAAATGGGATTTCTGTTTGGCTAGGGCAAGCGCCTAAGCCAGCCAGAAACCACCACTCTAGTCAGGGCAAGGGAGTTACACGCTGAAGATAACCCCTGCTCACCCCCTTGGTAGCTTGGCACGAGCAGTCAGGCTTATCCCAGGGGCAATGTGTAAAGCATTTGTGCAACACATACACACAGCAGCAACACACTAGGCACACCACAAAAGAAACTCTGCACAAGGTTATATCAAAAATAACCTTTGTATTACTCATAAACACATTACAATGTAATCACATATGCACACTGTGCCACCTGGCACTAGATGTAACTTTACAGGGGAGTATATACATGACAGGGCCAATCGGGCCACTGACGTAACCATTAAAGTCACAAGTAGTGAAAATAAAACAACCAGTAACTACTGGCAATATCACAGGTAACATAAAACATTATGTCTAAATCACATTAGGCACACAGCCTAAATTAGCAGTGCGCCACAGTAACACTGATAAGGAGCACACAGCTCATTAGCCCCTCCATGGCGTAAATATTACTGCTCACTGGCACCAAGTCCCCGAGAGCCAACTGGCCACCAAATGGCAGTCGTAGTGCCTCTGCGCTCTCTACCTGGACTGTTGGGTAGTTCGGTGGAAATTTCTTGCTCCACCCAGGCTCGGGGCCTTCGTTGAGGTTCCACTCCCAGTCAGTGAGCCTAATCAATAGGGGGCCTCTGCTGGGAATACAGAGAAAGAAAGAATGCCCCCAAAAAGTGAGGCATTGGGGACAAGGGTTACACTGGCAGCTGCACACTACCATCTAGGGCAACTGCTGCCCTGGCCACAAGTGGTGATGCTGACTCAGTCCTCACCTTACTTCCTTGCTTTATATGTGCGAGGGGGAGCGCTGCTTCCCCCATGCTGAGCGACCAAAAAGCTCCTGCTCACAATGTTGCAGCGCATCTGAGATCCTTCGGGTTCCCCCAGACTTCCGTTTCCAGGCCCCCCCCCCCGGGAAAGACTCAGGTGCCTCTTCAGCCACGTAGACCATGCGCTGAACGCCTCTCCACCTGCCAAGCAACGCCTGACTTCTGGCGACGGGCACGTCCTGCCCTATGCGACTTCTCTCGCTGCATGGGCCTCGCCCACAGTCAGGCAGAGTCTCCACCTGCCATCCGACTTGATAGGAATTCGGGAACGAGGTCTCCGTCCATTTGTGAGTAACGGTGCAACTTCTTGTTCCGAGCCGGCTGGGCAATCACGCCCCACGAGCCCCTGTCAGGGCTTCAAACCTCCAAGGCCCATCAATCCTGGGGTGCTCTCCCCACCGCTTCTCCTCCGCTGCAGGAGAAAGGGTCTGCACTCCCTAGCGCTCCAGCGCTGTGGCCCAGGGCAATGGGTACAACAGGCAGCGCTCGCAAGGCGCTCACACCTGCAGACACCAGCAGGGAGCAGGCAGCACTTCCCTCCCAGAAGTGCTCAGGTAGGCCAGCACGCAAGCAGGACAGCAAGTCAATCCCCAGCAGTGGTTCCTCCGGGCGGTCCAGCGGCCTGCCAGCCACACAAGTAAGCAGCAAACAGCACACCTTACATGGGGTCACTGCCCCAATATTTGTACCACATTTGTCTTTGTTCTTACGGCTCTTTGCCTGGTCCAAACCAGTTCTGGTGGGCACTCCAACATTTGTATACAGTGCACAACAGTCCCCATTGACAGAGTAGGTCCTGGCCCCAGACACACCACAGGGGGGCAGTACCAGCATTGTACAAGGCAGGCACAGACCTATTAACGGTCAGGGGCTACTCCTCCCACTACTCCAAATGCAGATCTGCCTATTCCGCCTAGCGCTGACTCACCCATCCCCTCTGGAGCCACTGTACCTCACCAGCCCCTGTCACTCCAGAGCCAGACATGCAATACACATCAGGTAGACACAAAGACACAAAGCACACAGAAATACCTACTTCTAAAAGTGGCATTTCTAAAATAGTAATAATAAATCTGCGCTCACCATTACGCAGCATTTATTACCACTATTCCAAACATACCACCCTTGATCACGCTGCTCCTCTCATATCAGGAATTACCACTGACACTCTTATCAGGGGATCCCCAATACATTCCTATGAGAGGGCAGCCTCACAGTAGTGAGAAACCAAAATGACTGTTTGTCACTACCAGGACATGCCACACAGTTAAGGCACATGTCCTACCTTTTACCTCCAGCGCACACTGCCCATAGGGCTAACTAGGGTCTACCTTAGGGGTGACTGATATTTAGAAAAAAGGGAAGTCACAGACGTGGCACCCACTTTATGTGCCATGTCACAGTGGGAGTAACTGCACGTGCAGGCCCTTCAATGGCAGAGGCCTGAGACAGGTTTGAAAGGCTACTTTGGTGGGTGGCGCAAGCAGTGCAGCAAGTCCACCAGTAGCATTTAATTTACTGGCCCCGGGTATATGAGATACCACTTTTCTGGGGACTGATAGGTAAATTAAATACGCCAAACAGGTGAAGACCAATCTTACCATGTTTTACCCTAGAGAGCACATGCACTTTACACTAGACAGCAGTGAACCACCAACACCAGGTCAGAAAAAAGACTAGGAGGAAGGCATAAGGTTCAGGGATGACTCTGCAAAAAGGGCCATGTCCAACAACCCCTACAACACAGCCTTCAGATTGATCAGAACCATTTGCAGTTATCCAACCTATTGTGGGCAGCCAACCTGACACAGGTGGGCAAGGTGCTACAAATTGTCTTAACACCTATGCACAGCATCTCATGGAGTGTACAATTCCTCTAGACCCCTAGCTTCCAGAAGTAGTGAAGTCCCTACTACACACAGCCTCCACTATGTACTGCCGTTTTAGCGGGTAACACAAAACAGACGGCTGGGAAAGTATGTCTGCACACATTATTTAGATGGCCAAAGATCTACTACGTACAGCATGCACTCCGTACCACACGCTTTACGGATATTTAACCTTTTGTGATCAATCATCTAGTCATGGGTGGGTAGGACCCTGCTTCCCAGACTCTTCGCCTTGTGCACAACCTTGAACACTTAACACAACCAAGCCTCTTGGATGATGAAACCCACAATAAGCACAGTCTTTGCCTTGAATATAGTCGGCATTTTAGGGGCAATCAACTAGAAATGGGTGGTGAAGCCAGTCACGGTGTTCCCTGTGTGCGCTAACCCCTCATGGACACTCACTTCATACAGACATACAGACACTGAAGTCCATTAGATTGCTAAGTCCCTCCTGTGCGCAGACTTAAGCCTGTACCACACCCTTTGTGGATAGTTGGCCTCTTGTGAGCAGCCAACCACACATCGGTGGGTTATCATATCTGCTGTGCACATTATTTACTTTGTGCACAATCCCTCATGAACAGGTACTCTCTTCAGACACACAAGACCTCTCAGGAGGCCAAACCCCTACTACACACAGCCTTCACTGTGTACTGAATCTTCTGTGGACAACTAATAATAAGTGTGGGCAAGCAAGCTGCTGCGGCACACAGGCTTCACTCGTATGCACAACATCTTATGAAAAGGCCACTCCCTCTACATACTCAATCTCCTTTAGGTGGGGGCGTCCCTCCTACACACAGCTTTCGCTTTGTACCAAATCATTCACAGGTAATGAACATATCATTGGTATTTCACCAGACATGAATGGGCAAGCCCCTGCTGCACTCTTGTGTTTTCTGTATATAACCCATTAAGGACAGGCCAGTCTCTTTAGATACTATTTCTTGAGTCTTCTGCCTTTATCCGTACCACAACAATGAGACATTTTTGGCATAACTGGAAAAAAAATACTTTGACTGTTGGATATTTTTACAGCTCTTTCAGTGTGTATGTGTGCTAGTAACTACTACATAACACACAGTAAAACCTTGGAAAGCTACTCACTTCTCAGGAGCAAGGGGCTGTAAAGCTCCTGCATGTTCCTTGGTTCTGTTTAGTCATCTATTAGAAAATTATGCGCTTATAGAATTTAATGTTGTTCTAGTTTTAGATAAGTTTTGACACCATTGATCATACACTCTTATTTTTTAACACAGAAGTCCCTTTTATTGACTCTGTTATTTTTATTGCTTTTTTGTTTTCTTTATACCGTTATTTCTCATAGGGTAGGCTTGTTAGCAACCTATATACATAAGATACCTTGACATTTCATGTCTTGATTTTTTGCACGAAGATATATACAACGTATCTCGATTTCTCAACAACATATAAGTACAGATTTGTACATATAAACAAACATGAATGTAATTACTTTCATTTATAAAAACAAACAAACAACACAATGTGCTTACTAAAACATGACCCTATTACAATTTCTCAGGTCAAAGTCCTACTATTCTACCAGAGTTAGGATCAATTTCTCTTGGTAAATTTTACTGTTTTGGTCCTCATAGAGTTCAGAGCCTATTCATAAAGATAAGTGCTCTAAGCGATCTAGCTCCACTGTGTTTATTTCAGCGTAGTCAATCCAAATCTCTTTCACTCTGATACTCTATTGTTAATGCCAAAGCGGTTCGACCTCGATAGAATATGGACCACTTATTGTGTGTGAGGTCTTCCTCAGGGCACGATATATCACGTAGGACAAGTTTCTGATTCTATTGGTGTTCAAAGGGAGTTGGGGTCACTCTTATACTGATCTACTGTCCCTCATTCCAATGTACTGCGTCGCTTAAGGCGTTTGTCGTAATTTCGGTAAGTCCTTTCTTCTATTGTATAGCTGTTTATATCTGTGGTTCTGTATAATGGAGTATCCGTTCGATTCTTTGTTATATCGGCTTTCTTGATGTATCTTCCGTGGGGCTCCTCTCTTACTCGTTCGCTATCCCTTTTTCCGCGTCTGACGTCATTGCCGTTCTAGTTTTAGATGTCATCATAATAGCCCCTAACAGAATTTAAAGGTCCACTCCCTTCTTCTAAGCCCTCATTTTTTCACTTGGGCAAATTTCTTTAGAGTGGGCTTTTTATGGGCAGTATATGGTACTACTGTAGAGTATAAGTATATATAAGTACATTCTGGTATAATTTAGCAGAATGTTCTTATATATATTTATAGTTTTCATTTGCATGCTATTGCAATTATTAAAGTGCTAATTTATTGTTATAAGTGTTTGCATTTTCCTTACACTTATAACAGTAGGTTAGCTTTTATTGCTATGCATAGACTGCTATAGCACACTATTACGATATTGTAACATAAACAGACTGACATGACAAACAACATTTCAACTTAGAGTTGGAGTTTTAAGAATTCTTTTTGTTGATATTGATGGTCAGGCCCCAACTTGTCCGTAATAGATGGACTTGGTTCACATAGGACAACTATATTCATGTAACTGCTGCTGTAGATGAGCATAAGTGTGGCTCAATGGTTAGAGCGGCAGACCCTGATGCAGTAGTCTGGCCGGGACCAGGGTTCAATTCCCGCCTCGGCGGGTCTCGGGCTCAATTCCTCGGACCTGATAATTCTCGCCTCAGTGCCTATTCTAATCATGAGTCCCACTCTGCACCTTTGGGCAATAGCTTGCTTAATCTCTACAACGGCCCCAACAACGCTGAGGATGCCTGACTTCACCTTGGAGGCGCCCAGGAGTGGGCTCCTCACAGGGAAAGGCCAGGAAGGGTTCCTCGGCGGTATTCGTACAAGCGCCGAGATGCCTACGGGTAGTCGTGCGCTATACAAGTGCGTAATCATTTCATTTCATTTCATACTGCTGTGTGGAAGGTTGACATCCTCCTACCTCTGGAGTACATGAGATGGTGCAACACCACCTGGTTGCACAGAAGGCACAACAGAAGATGCCTTCTCCTTGTCTCATCATTGCGCGGCTTGAGCTAGGTGCCAGGGATGCCATACATTCAAGCGATGTTTTATGCCAGAAGTACCAAAGGAATATTTCTTGCCATTAACTCTGCAGAACTCCTTCCGTCAGAGATTACAGGTGACTATCCTGGCAGATACATTCTTCTCTCTAGAGAGACAACAAATAACTCCTGCTCCTCAAGTCTATGCTCACCAGATGCCATTTGACTAAAAGCTGAAACTCCCAAAAATTGGAAGTCTCAAAAATAAAAGACCAGGGCACAGCACAAGATGTGGGCACACCCAAGTGTTAATACCAAATGATGTTAAATCAGTGGGAGCGTCCTATAAATGGAGGAAGACGGTGATTTGAACTAAGTAGAAAAATCAAAGCATTGCATACTGTAATAACTCTACATATATATTCAGTTTATAGACTCAAGCTCCACTCTAAAATGTACCGATGAATGGTGAAAGTCAACAACTCCAGTGTGCACCTTTAAAACCCCCTGCAAAGAGGCTCAGAGACAATGTCCACTTAATGCAATAACTTGCTGCAAGCAAACCTCTTGCACACCTCTCATTAGGAACAATTGACTAAACAAGAGGGCATTAATGACATTGAAATATAATAGTTTTCAAATTTCCAAAATCTTTTTATTAATCAACTTTATTGATTTTTTAGAAAACAAGAAAGATTAGCATTGAGAGCACAAGCACAGATTTGCATAGGAAACATAAAGGGTACCAATAATAATGCACAATTATAGGCATAGCAAGCATACACTCATACAGGACAGGAATAACAATTTACCAAAGGTAAGAGTCCCTCCACCAGAGTCTCCATTAGCCCATCTGATCTGACCATTTGACCCACAGTCTCTGGTATTTGGCTGGACATCCCCTTGCTTCAAACAAGGGATTTTCCTGAGCGACGCACCAGTCCATCCCTCGGCGCCACTTAGTTATTGTGGGGGGGGGGTCTGGCTGTGACTAGGCCATGGCAGTGTCCCACTTGGCCACCAGGATGGCCGTCCACAGGAACATTATCTGATTTAGATCTGTCCAGGCCACCCATAACGCTCAGAAGGAGGCGCATAGGGTCACATCCCAGCCCAAACTGTGCATGGGTTTTGTCACCAACCCCGGCCGACTCACTAACTGCGCCCAAGCAGCACCAGGACACACCCATGGACCCTTCACCTGCCACTCATGCAAATTCACCTGCGTCAAGTCCCAAACCAAATCCACAAATACCAAACAGAGAGCCAACACCAACCACCTCAAATGCATCCTTCTCAACACCCGCTTGGTTCACAAACACGCCATCGACCTTTGGAATCTACTCGACAACATTTCTCCGGACATCGCCTTCCTAACAGAAACCTGGATGAATGCCTCTTCAGCTCCAGACATCACCATAGCCATCCCGGACGGTTACAAGATCATCCGTAAGGACCGCCCCATCCAAACAGGAGGAGGCATCGCCATCATCCACAAGAACACCATCCGCGTCTCAACCAGCTCAGATGACAACCTCGCTATCGCCGAACACCTTCACTTCCAGATCCACACCGACCCCAAGACAACACTTAGGGGCACCCTCCTCTACAGGCCACCAGGACCCCGTACTAAATTCAACGAAGACATCACTGACTTTATCACCCCACACGCCCTCCCTTCGGAAGAATACATTCTACTGGGAGACCTCAATTTCCATCTGGAAAAGAGCAACGACAGTAACACCACCACCCTTCTGGACAATCTCGCCAATCTCGGACTCAAACAACTTGTTAACACCCCCACACACTATGCAGGACACACACTCGACCCTATCTTCACTTCCAGCAAGCATATCTCCTTCACTCATACCACACCCCTCTACTGGACGGACCACAGCTGCATCCACTTTATTTACAATAAGACCTCGATCCACAACCACCCTCAACCAACTCTGCGAAGAAATTGGAACAAAATCACCATCGACCAGATCTCAACATCGCTTCTTCAAAAACCCCCTGCCTATTCAACGAACCCTAACCAAGCCGCCATCAACCTCACACAATGGTTAACCCAAACCGCCGACAAATTAGCACCCCTGAAAAAACATCAAATCAAGCAAGGAAGCAAGAACGCCCCCTGGTTCAACGATGACCTTAAGAAATCCAAGAAACTCTGTCGTTCCCTTGAGAAAACTTGGAAAACAGACCCAAACACTATCACCCAAGCCGCCTTCAAAAACGCCACCCGCAAACACCACCAACTAATCCGGACAGCCAAGAAATCAGCACTCAAAGACCGACTAGACAACAACGCCCACAACAGCAAGGAACTTTTCAACATCATCAAAGAATTCACCAACCCTACCGCCAGCTCTAACGACATCACCCCCTCTCAAGTCCTCTGCGACTCCCTTGCCTCATTCTTTCATGACAAAATCGCCGACATCCATAACAGCTTTGACAACCAACCTGTAAACCAGTCCACCCCACTCACCTCCGAACCGCTACCTCCTCCGAATAGCCTTTTCGAATGGAACCCAATAACCACAGAAGAGACCATTCGCCTGATGAACTCCATCCACTCAGGATCCCCTACAGACCCATGTCCCCATCACATCTTCAACAAAGCAGACTCCATTATCGCACCCCATCTCCGAGATGTCATCAACTACTCCCTTAACTCCACCACATTCCCAGAAAGCTGGAAACACGCCGAACTCAGCGCCCTTCTGAAGAAACCCACAGCTGACCCCACCGAACTCAAAAACTACCGCCCCATCTCGCTCCTCCCATTCCCTGCCAAAGTCATTGAGAAAGCCATTAACAATCAGCTCGCCACCTTCCTCGAAACCAAGAAATCACTCGACTCCTCACAGTCTGGCTTCCGAGCCAAACACAGCACCGAGACCGCCCTCATCGCAGCAACAGACGACATTCGAACACTACTGGACAACGGAGACACAGTCGCCCTTATCCTCCTTGACCTCTCCGCAGCCTTCGACACAGTCTGCCATAGCACCCTGATACATCGCCTCAGAAACATCGGAATTCAAGGAAAAGCATTGGACTGGATCATTTCGTTCCTCGCTGGAAGAACTCAGAGAGTCCGCCTCCCCCTTTTAAGTCAGAGGCCACCGAAGTCATCTGCGGCGTCCCGCAAGGATCATCACTCAGCCCCACCCTCTTCAACGTCTACATGAGCCCCCTCGCAACCATTGCACGTCAACACAACCTCAACATCATCTCCTACGCTGATGACACTCAGCTTATCCTCTCACTCACCAAAGACCCATCCACCGCCAAAACCAACCTACACGAAGGGATGAAAGAAGTAGCCGAGTGGATGAAGCACAGCCGTCTGAAACTGAACTCGGACAAAACGGAAGTCCTCATCTTAGGCTCATCCCCTTCGCCTGGGACGACTCTTGGTGGCCAACGGCCCTAGGAAAAGCCCCCATACCGACGGACCACGCACGGAACCTGGGCATCATCCTGGACTCCTCACTCTCGATGACCAGACAAGTCAACGCCGTCTCATCTTCATGCTTCAACATCCTACGCATGCTCAAAAAAACATTTCACTGGATCCCCACCGAAACAAGAAAAACGGTCACCCACGCGCTGGTTACAAGCCGTCTGGACTACGGAAACACCCTTTACGCCGGTTCCACCGCGAAACTACAGAAAAAACTCCAACGCATCCAAAATGCTTCAGCTAGACTCATACTAGACATCCCCCGCACAGACCACATTTCCGCTCACCTGAAAGACCTTCACTGGCTCCCCGTCAACAAGAGAATAATGTTCCGTCTCCTCACCCACGCACACAAAGCCCTATACGAACTTGGACCTGATTGTCTCAACAAGCGCCTTTCCTTTTACACCCCCACCTGCCAGCTGCGTTCGTCCAACCAAGCCCTCGCCGCTGTTCCGCGCATCCACAAAGCCACCATGGGAGGAAGATCCTTCTCCTACTTAGCGGCCAAGACCTGGAATTCCCTTCCCATCCACCTCCGCCTTACTCAACACCACCTAGCCTTCAGAAAACAACTTAAAACATGGATATTCGATAAGTAAACCTCCCCCCCTTCCTCAAGCGCCTTGAGACCCTATGGGTATGTAGTGCGCTATATAAATTCCGACTTGACTTGACTTGACTTGACCATCTTGTCCCAGTATTTCTGGAGGCTGTGGCAAGACCAGACTACATGGTAAAAGTCTGCAGGTTGGTGAGTGCAGCGTGTGATTTCGGGTGAGGCTGTGCGCCTTACCCGAATGCTCTGTGTAGGCTCTCTGGGGTAAGGTATGCAGTGTGAAGATAGTAAATTTGGGTGAGTCGAAGTTTGGCAGAGGTAGTGACAGTTTTGGGGACCATCAGGGCATCCCGCCAATCCTCGTCGTCCAGGGAACCCACCCAGCCCTCCCAGCGAGCTCTAAGTGAGTCCAGAGACACTGGGCTGACGGATCTGTTGAGATCTATCTTGCCCATACCTCCGTCGAAGGACGGAATGCGCACCGGTCAAGAGCCATCCATGGTCTTTCACCTCCCCACAGAAACCATGTGATCCTGGTGTCGATCTCTCTGAACCAACTTCGGGAATAATGGAAAGGGGTATTTTGGATAACATACAGGAACCGGGGGAGGATCATCATCTTAAATACCGTCACCCTTCCCAGTGGATTAAGTGGCAAGGTTTGCCAGCGGTTAAGGTCCCCTCTGGCCTTTTTTATGAGAGGAGTAATATTCAGTGCCCATTCCAGCTCGGGAAGCAGAGCAATCCATATGCCTAGGTATTTGAACGACTGATGCCTAATAGGTATGCTGGTCTGCCAGTTGAAGCATTCCCTGGAGGGGTGGAGAGGTACCAGGGTCGATTTGGCTGTGTTCAACCGGAGACTCGAAACTTGTTCAAAGGATTGAAGGGTTTGGAGGCATCTAGGGCCGGAGCGAGCCAGGTCTGCTAGGAAAAGCAGGATGTCATCTGCATATAATGCAATTTTGTCTACGTGATGACATCCCCACGTCCAGCTTTGAATCAATTTCTCCGTGCGGACAAGGCACGCCTCGGGTTCCATCGCCAGCGCGAAGAGGAGCGGGAGAGGGGACAGCCCTGCCTGGTGCCTCTTTGGATGGGGAACACCTCAGATAGGGTTCCGATAATCAACACTCTAGCCTTTGGCTCTGAGTACAAGACTAATACAAAATTTCTAAATTGCTGGCCCATACCCATTAGCTGGAGCACCTCATCGAGGTAGTGCCAATCCACCGTATCGAAGGCCTTCTCGAAATCTACGAGAAGGAGCGTCAGATAGGGGGTGAGTGCCTGGCGATTTGTTAGTGCTAGGTGGAGGAGCCTTAGGCAGTGTGTGGTGCTACAAACTGGCATAAAGCCACATTGGTCTGGGTGAATCAGTTTGGTTAGGAGAGGGCGCAGGCATTGGGCCTATATAGTAGCGTGGACGTTGATTTTGGTGTTAATTAGGGAGATTGGCCAGTAGTCCGCACAGTTGGATGAGGGCAGTTGGGTTTTAGGGATGACAACGATGGTGGCCACATCCGTCTCCGGGGGAAACTTCCCGACTTCTATCACATGTTGGATAGAGCCGAAAGGTGGGGAACCAGGAGCTCCGAATAGGAGGCGTAGTATTTCTGAGGCAAGCCATCAGGGCCTGGGGTCTTACGGGACGCCAGGTGAGAGATCGCTGTGCTTATCTCATCCGTAGTGAAGGGAAGGTCCAGATTAGCCGATTCAGGATGTGCCAAGCAGGAAATGCAGACTTGGAGGGGGTTGAGAAAGTTTGCGAGAGTGCCCTCCAGCCTGCGTGCTGAGTATAGGCTAGTATAATTCCCCATGAAAGCCCGTGCGATCCCAGGGGCAGTACGGCAGATGGTGCCTGAGGGTTCCTGGATCTCAGGTACAATCCTATTAGCCAGGGGATACAGGGCCAGCCTGTGGCGGACTCTCCCATTTTTAGCTCCCCATCCGTACACATGAGCGACCGATGAACACCACAACAGTTTGGTCAACTCTAACGATATCTGATTTCTTCACGGACAGCTGCTAATAGCCTGTCGTGAGTTTCAGACTGAGTCGTGACGAGATCGGTCTCTAGTTGAGGGGCTTGCACCTCAAGAAGGGATAGGTTACTATCTTGGGGACGTCGTTTTGTTCGAAGGTGGCTTTTGGCCACCCCCCAGAAGGTAGCCTTACTTGCTTCCCAGAGAATGCTTGGTGAAGACACCGATCCCAGGTTCATGAGGAAGAACTGCCGAAGCTCCTCCTTGACAGTTTTGTGGAACTCTTCATTTGGAGGAACCAGGCATTGAATCGCCAGATAGGGCGTAGTCCTTCGGCGGAATCGCCTAGGTGCATGAGCAGTGCTGAGTGGTCTGAGATTCCTCGGGGAAGGATTCTACATAGAGGTCACTTGTTGACAATATTCCAAAATCTTATGCAATATTCCCTACATCTAGTGAATAACACTCAGGCCTCATGGTTCTATGAGTTCCGCTAGAGTATTGTGGTACTTATTGAAGGTCAGTCAAAAACAACCAAAAAATATTATGTTTCTTTAATTTGTGCCGCTTCTAAATATTTTCTAGAAAAACTATATATGAGTGATGTTATACACAACTTTACATTAAAAATACCCTTTAGATTCACTAACAAAAATGGAGGTTAAATCAATGTTATAGTTAGGTATGATAATACCATCTTTATGTGAGAAAAACTCCTAATATTCACTGAAAAAAACAAAGCCTAAAGTGACATTATAGTTAGGTATAGAAAAAAGAGCATAACTTACTTAAAATAAAAAATAACTGAAAAAACAAAGGCTAAAATGACCATAGGAAAGATTTTTTTTCTCCTAATAACTTAGGTGCTGTTTGTCAAATCTGCACAAAACATTCCCCTAAAATGTAATAATTTACCTTGTCGTGGTAAAATAACGCTTTGCCCTGATCTATCAAGCAAGGTCCAAAAAATAGCACGGTCCCAGCAGTGCGATGTCCCATTTAAAGTCCAATAGGACAGTTGGCTCTCTGATACTGAAAAAATGCCTGAACAGATTCACAACAAAGGTGGAACAACTTAACTCAGAAAGTGTGCTTCTGTGATTTGGTGTAAACCCTTTCAGCTGTCTTGAGAAATTGGCAGTTAAAGAAGGGCTCGACCTTGGCATGAAGGATTAATGCTCAGGAAAAGGTAGAGATAATATGGACTGTTGGTCCTCTGGTACTCTTGTGTTATGGTACTGTGGTACTCCTGCAGTGAAAATTTCCAAAAATACTAGAAGCTGATTGTGGAAGGAAGCGCTCTCTCCTGTTGCTCATTTCAGTATCATAGAATAGAATTGGTAACATCAGAATGTGGAGGGGCGCATAGGTAGTCACCCTCTCAAAGACCATGTGCAGCGGGTCGGCCAATGGCTGTGCACTGCAGGGTTTGGACACCTCTGATGGGTTAGGCACATGCTCTGGCTCTGCAGCCAATATCCATTGTGCACAACTGAAGGCCATGTGTAGCAGGGGTTGGCCACTCCCTGAGTGGCCTGGTTACTATGTAGCTAATCCTCACTGCACATGACCAAAGGTGGGGCTTGAGTGCTCACCAGGGGGTTGGGCAAAAGGAAATGCCACAGGTCAGAAAACAAAAAATAACAGCAAAAAAGGGCATCAGAACTTGGGGGGAAAGAGAATATATTTTTGCAGATGGTTTGATTGGCAGCCACTTGTTTGCCATGAGTTGTGCACTGTGCTCACCAGCAGATATTACTTTAGAACACTGTAATGTTATATGTATTTGTAAAGTGCACTATTACCTGTGAGGGTACCCTGTGCAGGTGCCGTGTAGGTGTGTGCGTCTAGCCCTACCAACGGTTGTATTATGTTATGTTATTGGCACTTATAACTTGCACAGCTACTCCAAGGAGTGTCCCGGTAGGGTAGGTAATTGAAAAGCAGGGTCTTCAGCTTTTTTCAGCATTCAAGAAGAGAGGAGTAGCCTCTGATGTGGAGAGGGAGGTTGTTTCATGCTTTAGGAGCAATGTAAGACAACGCCCGTCCTTCTGATCTGGTTCTGTGTACGCATATTATGTGTACAAGTAGGAGTTTTACAGTGCAGAGGTGTCAGGGTGGTTGGTGGAAGGAGCTGCAGCTGTTCAGGTAGTTGAGGCCTGATTTGTGTATTGTGTGTGAGGAGTTTGAATTGAGTGTGTTTGTATATCCAGGGTTAGTGTACTTCCCTGAAGTGTGGTGTGATGTGAGTTCTGTGTGACTTGTTGAGAATGAGTCTGGCTGCTGAGTACTAGATGGCTTGTAGTCTTCTAGTGATTTGCTTGGTGATCCCAGTGTAGAGGGTGTTCCCATAGTCCAACTTGCTAGTGACTAGGGGATGTGTGACAGTTTTTCTAGTGTTGCTTGGGAACCATTTGATGATCTTCCTCAGACTCTTCAGTGTGTGAAAGCATCTTATTGGATACTCAAGTTTTACTACTTAAAAAATAAATCCACTGGTTTCAGAAAAAATAACGCCCAAAGAATTTTTCTGAACATTTTTGGCAAATTGGCATTTCATAGAGGAAGACTGCTGTGTAGACAATCCAAGTTCATCTTGGCCTCAAAAAATTCCAGTCCAGCAGCTACCTACCACGCCAAGCACTGACACTTCTTCACAGGGGAAGTCACATGATGAAGACATTATTGTGCTGCAATCAATATCTGAAGCAACTCAACCAACAGACCAAAGGCCCGAAAAGGAAATGGTGATGTGGAAGTTCTTTTTATTTTCAGTTGGGCAAAAATAGAGTGCCCAGAAAGTTACATAAAGCTTGTGCAAACAGGTGCTCCATAGGGGAAAACCTGGCTAGTGCTTCAAGCGGGATGTAAAAGCATTTGCAGGCTATGCACCCCAATCACATCGTTTGTGCAAAGTTGGAAAGAAGACACCAAGGAGCAGAAGAAGATGAAACTTCATCACTGGAAGTACAGTGTGAAGAGGAAGAGGATGACAACAACAAAATGCAGTATTTTGCTTTGTACCGCAAATGTTGTGTGCAACCATCTAAGAAAAAAGATTAAGGCTGGACACATTGCAGGAGGACCAATGTTGGTATTGTGATATGGGCCTCAATGCCCATCAGCTTACCTGCGTTTCAAAGTGCACACTGGTACCAGTGTGTGTATATATTCACTGAAAACCCAATACCATACACTTCACAGGTAGCCTAGTTTACATTAACAATTAACCACAGCTATATGGGAAGCCCGTATTAAACATGGTATTCAATATGTATACAAATGTGCAGAGAAAGACAAGTCCCCAAGATAGTCAACATCTGTTACAAAATGAATGCATTACTATGAACAGCTTTTATCTGTATTAAATCTCTCACACTCACTGAACCTACATTGAGAAATGAAGTGCATATGAGTAGAAAAGTGGGTACTGTAAACTGTGTTTACTCTATGAGAGAGTTTACTCTGTGCCACACTATTTGCAGACAGTGAAACTCGCATGAGAAATAAACCACAGAGTATTAAAAATGTAACTACAAAGTGTACACTCTATAAAACAAAATAACCAAGGTCTGGAGGTGCTTAAGATCATACTACCTACAGCCATCATACTGTGGTTAAAATATTACAGACAGCCCATCTTCAGAAGCGAAAGAAGCACATGTACATAGGTTAGTACCTGGTGCACACAAACATTTATGTTATGTAGAAATAGCCATGCTGGTACAATCCTGTTCAATAACTCAAGGCTGCTTTCAATACTTATTAGTATCTACTACGCAGAATCTTTTTCCTGTTGGAAACTTGTTTTGTAGAACGAAAAAACTTGTGTGGAACATTCTGGACAAAAGTCACCAACTGTCATCGGCACACAGAGTTACTCTTCAATACATACATTTATAATGTGTTCGATACCTCTACACACCTTTTGGATGCATTAGAAGTACATGAGGTTTGTACACACTTACATGCTTTAGCTGGACACAGGCTGTACAACATTATGTAGAAAAGTAATATAGTAGTTCCCCGCCACTATGTACACTATAAAAAAACCAACCACACTTGTTGGATGATGTCATAAGTGATGTAGTCGGAGATGCCATCAGTGATGTCGTAAATGATGTCATAGAACGTGTCAAGAGTGATGTAATATGTGAGATCATAAGCAGTGCATGGTGAGGCGCAAGTTATAACTGGTGAATTTCTGTGTTTTTTTTTAGATCAAAATATTTATGTTATCACTGGCATATTCACCTAGCTATAATGTTACTTTGTCCTTTGGTTTGTTTTTTCAGTGAATTTCTAAGGTTGTTTTAAAACAAAACCAGATATTTTTATCACACCTAACTATAACTTTACTTTAACCTTTGTTTTTTTCCAGTGAATTTCAAAGATTTTTTGAACATGAAATCATATTTCCTTACTATATGTAAAGCCAGCCTTGCCCGCACCCAACACCCCCGTTGCCAATAGCCAAAGGTTGTGCATAATGGGGGTTTGCGTTGTTAATTGGGAGAATGTTTTTTAAGAAGCCCATTTCTGTGCCAAAGACGTGCTGCTTTTGAAAAAATGTTTTTACTATGGGATCACATCAGGGTGAGCTTGCAGTGAGACAAGTGGGACAGCTTGCCCTTTGCAAATCAGTTACTGCCACTCTGGGGTCTCTGTAACTTTTCCATTTTTGGTCTCCACGATTGCAGGCACAAGCAAATGAAACATACAAATATGATTCACATTCAGGAGAGGCCTGCCCTGTTCATTGTGACTCAGGATGAGTTACAAAAACCCTTTTGGAAGTGCAAAATGCTTAATCAACTCACGAAAGGGGTTTGTACATGGTCTAGCATCACTCTGAGGTCACAGTCAGAAGGTTTGCAAATCCTAGGGTTTGTGACTGTAAAAGGCTTTCGAACAGCTGGCATTAAATTATTGTCATCGGCTCTGTTTGGTAAAATGTACGAGATGTTCTTTGATCAGAACAGATTCAGCTTATGAGCATTTCTAACTGTTGTCTGTATCTTTGAGATTTTCTCTCAGATTAAGCAGTCTTGGATTTGTACTCACTGAGTAAAGAAAATGGGACGAAGGAGTTGCCCAGAAGGTAATGAAAGATTAAGTCTTGTTAACCTTCTTTGCTCTTTAGGCTATTTTTTTTTCATACCATGATAATCATTATACTTGCAATTCGGGAACAGATCTTTCACAGATTCATTAGTTTGGTATATAGAGGTTGAACGATTGGTTAGTAGATCTTTTTCAGTCCCTCCAGAGAAACTAGGAAAAGAAGGCCTTATGATAAGGGGGTGGCAAGTTAATTTTAGGATAATGTGCTGATTGTCTTACTGGGGAATGGTTTACGTAATTGAGCATGGAATACTATGTGGAAGATGACCTACAATTTGTCTATTCAATATTTGGGAAATTGGATAATATATCAAAGGATACCATGAATTTGAAAAACAAGTTTACTTTAAGCCAATAATATGTGCATGTTCATCATCGTGGTTTATGTCCTAGATAGCATTCTATGTTCAGCATTTAGAATTCATTTGGACATGTTGAAGACTTAACATTTAAATGAAGGTGAACATTTCACATATTACAAAGTAAAAAAGTTGCAGCCTCATTTCTTCCCAGCCTGAGCTAAAATGGTTTTGCTAAGTGAGGTCAAATGTAAATATTGCATTGTAACACATTACGTTGCCCATCCTTTAAGGATAAAGTTGAGAAAGTTCCCTTTTTTTGTCCTGTTACCTTCAATACAAGAATCATGAATCTCGTTGCAGGAGGTAAGATGGATGACGCAAAATCTATTTAAGGTAAAGGGATCTTGGCACCCTATGCGGCAAAGTACAATCTGGGGCCATCCTTTCTCGCCTTCGTCACTAGGCCAAGAACGAGAACCATTGCACTCAGGGAAAAGTTTGAGTGTTCACATAGACTATTTAATGCCTTTCAATGGAGGATCAAGTTAATTCTTTTGTAAAATCAAGTTTTTTTCTGATGCGAGTGTTGAAAAGGATAATAGATCTGTTCACTACAAATCAAATAATGTAGATCTTCAATACATTGGTGCCATCAAGATCCGACTATGGTAATGCCATGTACCTCACACTTAATTGCAAAACGGTATAGAAACTGCAGCCGAATACTGCAGCTAGAGAAAGTTATTGAAGTTACAAGCTGAAAAATCTGCACTGGCTTCCAGTAGCTCAAAGAATTAACTTCAAATCCTTATACATTTTGCATAAAGCCCTTTTTGACTCCAAGACCAATCCCCTAGAAGGAAGATTTACCTTCTATGAACTCAAATAGGCTCTGAGGTCAGAGGGGTGTTCCTTTTAAATTCCCCAAAGTTCAAAACAAATGAGTTTAGGAGGCACAGCGTTCTACTCTGCAGTCACAACATGTTAACATACTGTCTTTTGAATTACTCAAATAAATTTCACTTTTTAATTTCAGAGAGCTACTGAAAACATGGCTTTTTTCTGCAATGCAATAAAGAGAGGTAGTACATGGTAGCAATATTTCTAGTCAGTAATTCATTTAGCCCCAGGGTACCTCCGGGTGAATGATGCACTTTATAAACTCCAAAAATAAATAAGTACATACAATTCTTTCCTTCTGTACTGTTTTCTTAAAACTCAGGGGCATATTACCAATGTTAAGCGATATTTATCGCTAACGATGCTTAGCAACGAATTTTTTAACGCTAAGCATCGTCAGAAATTATCGCAGATAAACCTTGCTATTATCAAGGTTTATCGCAAATGCGATACAAAAACCGCCGCAATGCATGAATATCGCTGAAAAGTCATCGATATTCATGCATTACCGAGCTAATGCTCTTAGCCATGTTATCCACCTCCCATTGGATAACATGGCTAAGAACTGCTCAGGGCAGGTGTTAGTTTTTGGAGATATTCGCGCTTAGCGCGAATATCTCCAAAAGTTGGTAATAGGAGATAGCGATGTTAGCGACTGTTTCCAGTCGCTAACATCTTGGCCAGCCCACTTTGCATGTCATTAGTGATAAATATCACTGACATGCAAAGTGGGGCCCAAGATGGTCGCTATCTCCTACTAGCTGTCGCTAACTGGTGTTAGCGACAGCTAGGTAATAGGGAGATAATTTTATCTCCGCTTTCTTGGCTTTTAAAGCCAAAAAAGCAGATATAAACCCCCTTGATAATATGCCCCTCAGTTACTAATTATTTATCCCAGAAGACAGAACTGCCTTGGAATATGTAAGGGGAGAATGCCTCCTCTCCTTGGACAAGCACACGAAAATTACCCTTTCTGACTTCATAGTCAGACCATTGATACCATGGTTCCATTCATTTCACTCCAATCCCAGTTGAAATGTCAGAAACTCATCATTTGAGTCCTTCACACATCCAGTCTCTGATGGCACTGCTTAAGAATCAGCCCTCTTGTGCCTTTGGTTCAGCATCTTCCTATTCCCCGAGGCTTAACTTCCTTAGAAGCACCCTGTGAGCTTCCAAATGTACGCTGATGACATACAAATCTCCCTCTGTCTTGTTAATGTGACCAAACTTGCCTGGGCCAATCAGTGCCGGATGGTCCTTCCACGATTCCAGCGCGCTCGGCTAGGCGGACAATCTATCTCTGTAAAAGCAGCTAGAGCTTGGAACGCACTTCCCCTGCAACTCCGCGCTATTCAAGATATTCTTTCCTTTAAAAAAGCATTAAAAACACACCTCTTCACCATAGCAATCTAATTTCCATCTCCACCCCTTCTGCCTCTCTGCACGAGCCCGCGCCAGGATACTCCAGAGTAATTGAGCACCCTACAAAACTGTTTATAACATAACATAACATAACATAACATAACATAACATAACATAACATGACATGAAGGAGGGTTACATTTATATGAATGGTACCAAGACAGATTTTACTGACCGGAGTTCATAGACTTTGACTTAGACCCCACAAGAAGAACTTGTGGAGATTTCGGCAGTAGCCAAGTCTCCGCCACTGGCCGTAATCTCCACCTCCTGGCCGGGCTGTAATCTCCACCTCCGGGCCAGAATCTCTGGCCCAAGTGCGGACGTAAAGTTAGAAGTCGTAAATCCATTCTGTGAATACCAAAAGAAGTAAGTGCATTCTGTGAATACCAAAAGTAGTAGGTACGTTCTGTGAATACCAAAAGTAGTAAGATTAGGATTTTGTCTTGTTAGTTCTGTGAATCGAGTTTGGGGACAGGTGTGTACTCCATCATGACTACGGAGTAGAGTAATCCATTGCACTAAAGAAGGTTTTTTTTATATTCCCAAATAAAAATCTAAAGTGGGATTTTGTAATGCAAAATAAAAAAATCAATGCTCCCCTCACCGTGGGAGTTTTCTCCCATGGCAATAGAAACACTATGTAGTTTTCGATGCGACTGACACAGAGTAGTCTTTGTCCTCGACATAATGAAGTCTGTCTTTAAACAAGGTGGGCGGAACTTCAGTTTGGCGAAGAGGGTCCTCTGCCACCTCTGAAACAGAGAACCCTCTCCACCAAACTCTAAATCTGCCCCTACATTTCTATGCCATAATAGAAGATCTTTATATCCTGATATATTAATATTCAATTCATCGGGGTGTACTCCTGATAGCTCAACTCTATGAATTTTTTTAGAAAATTGATTACACCCGAATGAAAGATATCTCTGTTTGATGGTTCCTTCTATTCCATACCTTGGCAAGCTACAATCAGAGAACACCTTGCAGAGATAATAATAATTCACGTTTTAACATTATGACCTGCGAGACACTTCCTTGGCTCCCTTCAAGGTTGATTGGACGTGTTGTTTCATTACCCATCATTCTCTGTAAAATCTACTAGGCCAAACGAAAAATATTAAAAAAAATGTGCGTTTCGTGAAGACAAACTGTTATTGTTTAGGGACTTTTGAAGCAGGATCAACGCAAAATTATTCACTGCACTCTGCAAGGATACATACATTTTCAAAAGTAATAAATGAATATAAAAATATATATTTTATCTGAAGCAGCATTGCTTTACAAGCTAATTGCTTCTGTCATTTTGAATATTAACATTCTTCCTTAGAGGCACCTCTGTTGGGAAGAGTTCTGCTCCTTGGAAATTAAGAAACATCGTGCCAACGGGATATGTTGATTCTAATGCAAAATATGAATACACTTGGGGCAATTCGTGCCTATTTTAAGTACTTTCCACAAAATGTTACTGTCACTGATGATAAAACACACCAGCGGCCATGTTTACAATACAAGCTTTAACAGTTCGCGAGGGCACGCGCCATGCTCTAAGTCACCCCCAGTCACATATACAGGGAACCGCTGTCTAATTTAGGAGCACACATTCTAAATATGTTTAGTGATATGTTCGTGAGCGTTGTATGTTTACAGATAGGCTCGTGAGCACTGATCCCCTCAGGGCTGCAGCTGATGAGGTTCGACCTTCACTAACCTCACGTGTAGCAAGTTGTTGTACTTAAGTACATGCAACATTGTTTCTTCAGCATGGCGCCTCGATGTGACTCAAAGGCGCATTTTTTAAACTCAAAATAAATCCACAAATTTGGGACAGCATAGCTTATTTGCCTTAAAAAATACGACGGTCAATGCACAAAAGAATGGGTTTTTGGGTGAATTGATAGGCAGGGTGAAACCAACCTGAAACAATGGATGTTGACTTGAAAATTTCTTTTAAGTAACTGGTAGAATTTCCAATGATATCAAGGAGTAATGCTGTAAAATCTGGAAACAAAAAAATAACGATCGGTATTAGTATTACTTGGTTGAAATAAAAATGTTTAATAGGAAATGCAATATCAACTCTTTCAAAATGTCTGAAAGTATGGATCTTGAAAGAGTGTTTTTTAAAGGTCTGTCCACTTTTTGCATAGGATGTAGAGCAGTAATACATTTTTGAAGGAATTGACCTAATGGTGTCACATCCTGAATGTTAATTGGACAACTGGAAGATGAGTAAGAGTTGAGCTGCCATCAGAGAGCAGGTTGAGGTTCAGGAATAAACACAGGCAGTGATGATGATGTCTCTAAATTAGGATCAGATATTCTTGCCAGCCCAAGGAAGATGGACCGGACCCTTGATATGTGCAGGTGTTGAGGGATCACACACTCCTCTGGGTGTAAATAACATGCACTGAGAGAAGGGACAGGACAGCAAACGTGATGAATGGGAATGCTCAAATTAATCTAAATCACTGGTATTTATTTTGGGCGCATTACATTTCATCATTTTTTAGGCTTTCTCGTCATTAAGGTCGAGTGACAAACATATGTAATTGACAAAAGCCTCTAAGCACACATAATGATATATCAAAACGTACGCGGAAGTGGGCAAACACGCCATTGCGGGAGTCGCAAGAAACTTGGCCCAGATATGGGTCACTGAGTTTTACAAGATGCGAACAAGCCTGTATACAGTTATTCAGATCGCTAAATTACTATACTACTGTTGTAAGCTGGGATTGGTTATTCCCGACTTGAGATTCCATACGCGGATTTCAGCCCTGAGGAAGACGAAGGATGAATGGCCCACTGACAAAACACGCGTTGGCTGGCAGAGGAATGTGAATCAATTAAAGAAATGATTGGTGAACATATGGACAACTGGGTGACTCTAATTTTGTCTTGCTATATCATTGTGTGTGCTTATAGGCTTGTGTCTATTGTTTTGTCTTCGTTTAAGGGATGCAGGAATGACATCCCTCCTCTTTGAGCACTGCATTAACTGATGTTCACGCTCTAATATCTGTGCACTGTGTTCTGAGCGCCAAATTCCATTACTCTCCCCTCAGCTTGCAACAAACATATGTAAATCTGCCCCCAGAGGAACAGTACTGCCCAATCAACTATTAGACCACACCCCCCTATATGGACCACAGCCCCCTATATGGGAATACAAGAATACATTTGTATACGTTTTGGTACTCATCGGTGAGATGCAGCTTAATACCCTATGTCAAAGCTGGTGAAGCACCAATGGGTGGCTTTACCCACACCATATTGGGTGAGGAATTTTCGAACGGTTTGGGAGCGTAGAAAAAATATTTGCACCCAGCCAAAGAGAATGGTGAGATGGGCCAAGTAAGTACTTGGGGGGTGGGGGGGCAGGGTGTCAAGTGCTGGAGCTTAAGCCTAAGGTCACGTCCAAACTGCGTATGGACGCTCTCCAGTACTTAATGAGTGTGTCCCAGCCATCAACTAAATAAAATGCAGTTTGGATATATCGGCTCCCAAGTTAACTAATGTTTTAAATAGTTTAACCCACTCTACCCCCACTCTACCATACCAAGATCCTGGGGGAAATCCACTAAAATTTCCATTTTAAAAAACAGGTGATCCCTCAATGCCCCACTATTATCGCAGTCCTCCCTCGACTTCTTGGACTCTTTCTTCTAGGACATGTAGTCCAGATACATACATCTACCTCTAAATAGGGGTCTTTTTTACTTTGTAGGATCTACAGAGGCCTTACTACCTTTGCTAGCATTTGTATTAAGCCAAAATCACACCACTCAGGTTGGGGAATTAGGTCTGTTACTATTGGCACCAACAAACAGCCTCGTGGAGCCTTTATTGTCCTTCTCTAGTGCATTAGCCGGTGACAATCCTGGTTGTCTCATGCACTACACTGGTGAACATCATCCCATCGATAGACAGGAACCTAGAGTCAAGCAATTTTGAGCATTTCTATTGTGACTAACATGGATGTCCTTGCAGGTAATTCAGAGACCTAACTGAGAGTGGCATTCCCCGTTGCATATGTAGAAAGTAACTGCTATGGCAGGTCGATTTCACTGATCCTGTAGAAATCCATAGAAAAATGATCAGATTTTCTTGAAAGCTGCAAACCTAAGATGACAGAGTGGGGCATGTCAGAAAGTTATTTCCATGAGATTCTGAGGGACCACTGAGAGTTTAATGGATGCTGCTGGAAATGAGGCTTGGGCCCATCTTTTGAAGCACAGCCATTCCAGGGCCTCCTCATCGTCTGAAAGAAAAGAGAACTCCTCCAGATGTGCTAAACACTATTTAGTGACTTCCTACTTCATCGGCTTTCATCCTCCTTAATTTACTAACCAACATTTTTTGGTTGGATTGGCTAAGCATTGGCGCCTTAAGTCAGAAATCTGCCCATCCTACAGCACTGACCTCTAGGAGCCAAACATAAGATTTTGGTCTTTTGGAGGTGAGACCAAAGGACACTCTGTTTTAGTTGGGTTGAGTTTTAAAGAGTGGTTGGCCATCCAGTTATGAATCTTTCAGAGTGAATTTGAAAGCAGGGCAATGTCTTCCGGCAATGAGATTTTCAAGTATATTTCGGTGTTGTCGGCGTAGAGGTAGCAAAGAATCCCATAGTTTCTGAGAATCACACATAGTGGTTCTAGGTAGAACTTAATGAGGGTCAGGGAATGGATCGAACCTTGAGTGACCCCCTGGTGAACACTGACTGGTCTAAGGAATGAGTTGCCAATTTTCACAATTTGGCATCGGTGGACAGGTAAAAGGAATACCAGTTGAGGACAGTACCTCCATATCCCATACGTAAATCAAGAATATGAAGAAGTTGAGATGGTTGACAGTGTTGAATCCATTGAATAAAACCAGGAATATCAAGAGGCAGGAGTTGCCAAATTCGAGAATGCTAAAGGAGTCCACAACTATTTGGCGGAGTGCAGTTTCTGTACTGTGAACCTGGCGGAAACCTGATTGGGGCGTGTCTATGAGGTTGTTTGTTAGAATCTGTGATGGGAAGCTCAGCAACTTTTGATGACTTTGCCTAAAATGGGAGTGTGGAGACTGGGCTGTAGTTGTTCAGGTTCTCTGGATTGAAAGGTTGCTTTTTCAAGAGCTGAGTGATTTTACCCATTGTCATTCAATCTGCGAATAGGCTCTGTTTGAAAGAGGAATTGACCATGGTGGTCCATATGGGGAGTGGGTGTGTGGGCAGATATTTGCTGATAGAGCCTGGAATGGGTCCTGATGGTGGTGATGGCTTTACTTTGGAGATAGTTTGTTGTAAGTCCTGCTCAGTGAGTAGAGAGAAAGAAGACCGTGATTGTAGTGACTTGCATGGTAGAGACTCCTCCGTTTCAAGGGAGTCATTGGGATGCGAGATAGGGATGTCCCTAACTTTTTTATCAGTGAAATCCACAAAGTCGTTGCAATGGGCCATGGATGCCTTAGGAGCCAAAGTGATGGAGTGGTTAGTAGACTGTGCAATGACGTTGAAGATGCGCTTTAGTCTATTCATTGCAGAATTCACGAGGATTTGGCTCTGAGGATTTGTTTTCTCGCTTTGTAAAGCTTGTGAAGCTTGGTCATACACAGAGTTCAGTGTGCTAGCAGATTTGTGGAGCATTCCAGTCAGATAGAAATAGTGGGCAACATCTTTAGAATGCAAACTGAACAAAGCAAATAATCTTAAATTGCTGTATCAATAACCAGTATAGAGCGGATATGCTGCATACACGTGATCAAACTTTTGGAGACAGCATGACCGTCAAACTGCCATATACCACCTTAGTCTCTAGCGTTGCATTTACTCTCACAATTTAAACATGTATGAATGTAAACATATGTATAATACCTTGGTTTGTTGTTGTTTGAAGACTCAGTGTCCTGGTAATTTAGACTACTAATGCAATGCAAATGAATTTTCCTAAAATGTAAACTAAAAACAGACGATCGAGGACTTACCAGTTAAGTCGTTGGTCCTATTATTTAAACAGTAGCAATACCTCATGGGGAACTTGTTGTGGTCCACGTTTTTAATATTTGAAACTGAAAAAGAATTACGTGACAAACATCACTGACAGGAAATAATTGCCCACTAATTATCTTTGAATGGTTTAGAAAAAACAAAAGGTACCTACTATTATAAATAAGGATTGATACTTTGTGGAATGCAAATGAGCTGTACGAAGTAATGCTCAGGAAAGAGAAGAATTTTTGTGTACCTGTGGAAAAAATAAACACATACAATGACATTCAAGCTACACAATGTAAAACAAATGTTTTAACACGTGCAATCAATTGTGATGTTTCACAGGGTTGTACTGGACTATCAGGAAATCATGCAGTGCCTGAGGTGCGCGTGTGAAAAGTCAGTGTTGGGCCGGTTTTATGGCCACCTGTGCGCATGATTTTTGGTCTGCTGGCCTGTTTGTACAGTTTATTTCTCTGATATTATAGGAGATATTGCCTTCAGCAAGTACAAATCCATGCATCCTTCCATCCCTTGCAAAATACTTATACAGTGTGCCTTTAAAAGTTCAAAATGGCCCAATTTTGCAAACCTGGGCCGCTGTTTTGGATATCCAATTCACTAGGGGGGAGACACTTTTATTTTGGAGCCCAGGGCTATTTTCTATCACAGTCTGACTCGGATGTTGCACATTGTTAGCCGAATGTACTGCCTGATCTAGACAGTCTAATAGCTTTAATACTTGTAGGCAGAGACAAGGGCAGTTACTTTTCCCTGAGCCTGATGCACTAATTGTACACAGGACAAACGAGCAGTGTGCAATCAGAGCGCGTGGCCTATCTGATTGATGTTCACTAGGTGAGGTGAGGGATGTAGGCTTTCATGGTCTTTCGCAAAATACGTGCATTTTGATCTATGTCCCGTAATGATACATTGGTCACAATGTCGCAAACATTGGGTCACTGGTAAATAGGCTGTAAGGGGAACAGCAAACAATCCACAGGCTACTATGTGCCCTCTCATTTTCCTGCATGAGCCCAATGTGCCAGTGTTCAGCAGACTGATAATGGCTACTCTGTGGTGAAATGTGTATTGCTCCCAATCAGTGAACAAAGGGCTTGGGTGTGGGGAGATGTTTTCCCCCTAACAGGATGATCACCTATACTGTGCCCAGGAACTTATTTAACTTCAATGGCTGCATCCACTGTCACAGGCAAATGTAGCTCACACCTAGGCCTGCCTCTCCGTTGTCCTGCTAGACAGCCAGCTACGAATCCCAGTGGGAGAGGGGCTGTCCCAAGAACCAGTATTTAGTGACCACACTGGAGGATTTGCCCATTAACATAGCCACACCTCTGGGTGAGCACATGGAGCTCTTCACAGGGAAGGAAAGGCTCTGCCATGTTCGTTTTAGGTAGAGAGAGGCACTGTCGGATAGTTTATAGTAAAATACACACGTAGTGCTGTAAAAGTTTATAGAGTCATCCGTGGAACCTTTTACCCCGTTAGGTACTGGGCAGGATTTTTTCCCAAATACAGGCTAGCAATGGGCATAAATGTGGCATCCACCGTACTCTCCTCAGAGCACCTCTGTACCTATGGAAGACAGAAGAAGCACGGTACCTGCGGTTGTGACCTGTGAGGAGGCTACCAAAGAATGGACCTGCTCCTACTTATACCCAGAACTGTGAAGTGCGCTCCAAGGGTCAGTTGACTGACCTCATGTCAAACTACAGGGACACAAAAACTGAAGAAGCCCACTCTCTGAAGGGCCCGGGGGACCAATTCCAGCCAGACCTGCATTAGACCCTGATGGAGGCTTCTTTCTCCTGGAGTAAGTCCTGACTTCCAAGTGGTGTCCCTAAGGTCCTGAGGCCCTTACATAAGTCTCAGAGTGTACTCCTCCTGTCGAAGACTTAAGGCTGGGTCTTGGGAAGTTTTTCAAAGATTTCTGCCTGAAGACCAGGCCCTATCTGCAAGTCATTCCGTCAAAAATGCATCGCCCGTGCACCTGACTTCATCATAGCTCCCGCTACATTCTTCTCCGCAGCAGCAAATCTGATTCATAAGCGCATCACCAAGTGGCATTCATCAATGTCAACTCATCTTGGGTACAGCCTGCAGCCTTGCCCTCCTGAAGGACTAAGGGTCATATGTACAAAAGCATATTTATGATCCGAAATGGCTTGATTCACAGAATCAGGCCATTTCCAACCTGAAATATCTTTTTTTCATATATATGTGTTAAAGCGGGATTTCTGGTCTATGGTTATAAATCCAGATCCCAAATCAAGTCGAATGAATCGTTGGTACCTGTCATTGAGTAAAAGGCAATCCACTATTAGGTTAATCAATTAAGAACTTACACCACTCTAAAGAACCACTGACTACAAGTAAGTTTAAAAATTTATTATAAAGCCAAAAGTATCTGAAGATACAAACATCTCAGAATAAGATTCAAAAGATATACAGGTATCAATATAAAAAGAAATTCTCTGAATGCTCTTAATCGGCAAAAGGAAATTATCCAAAATATCTCAAATACCATGAGTGTTGCAAGAATCGCTATAAGTTGCAACTTAAGAGTCATTTACAGAAAGGAAAAAGTTCAGATTAGTCTGTCCCTACACTAGACTAAGTGACATCCCTACTTAACAAGATCTTTACCTAAAAAGGTGTCAGCTGTGGTGACTTCCAAAGAAGATCACGCACTTCTCTTAGTCTTCTTGGTGAATCGCTCTCTTGTGTTCAATCTATCTGCCTACCCATCCGCTCTCTTAGGCTTCTCAATCCCTCTGCCCCGTTCCCTCCCCGGGGTGCTGTCCCTAATACAAAATCACATTTCCAATAGGAACGCCCCTGGAGACGCCCCTCACGTGGTATCGGTTCTGGCGGTAAATTCCATGCAGGTGCTCCTCTGGACCCTTCGTTAAAGTTGACCTTGCTTCCCAGGCTTCTTCTCCGCTGGTCGGTACCCCCCAGGAAATTCCTGAAGCCTCCTCCAAGCCTGTGCCTGGCGTCTCTGAACAAAGCCCATTCATCACCAAACTGATTAGGGCTCCTCGCACCTGCAAATAAACAGTTCTACTGTGGGCCCCAAATTCCAGCCTCCACCATATCTTTAAGTCGTAAACTATGTCTTCGTTTGTGCTCTGTGCGACCTCTCCTTAACGAGCACATGCAGATCAAAGAAGCGACTTTATCTATTCAGGCCTACTAAATTACATGAAACAGGCCTCTGCACTCTGCACATTTAATTTCTTTGTTTAAACAGCATTCTAACTAACACACATTACTATAATGTAACACATCTATATAAAACATATATTTCAATTCTATACTTAATAATACTTTGCAGTAAAACGACATTAGTATCCGAGTTACTTAAAAGTGTAGCAGCATCTTTCGTTTCTTGTGAAATGCCATGTGTCCTACACATTTCCATGGTTTGCAGAGTTACATTTCATTTCACACAGTCACATAACGTGAGATTCCAACATCATTCTAACATTTCTACAAACTTCTACATTAGTTTTCACACAGATATATGTATCCCTATTCTAGTTAAACACTCTTTATGTATTTCCACTCTATGAGTATAACACTCTGGTGCAATCTATATTTAAACTAATACTACGTGCTTGTAAATATGGTGTACGTTTTTCAGATCTGCGCTCTCTCAATCCCCCCTTTGATGACTTCCAGTAGTCATCATCATCGCAACACTCTCTCTTAGGTATAGATTGTCAAACTGAAGTCGTCGCAACATTTCCTCGTTTCATCTCCTCTAGAGCCCTCAGACTCCTGTACTGATTCTCCTGCATCGCAGCTAATCTTCTCCCCTGTTCTCGCATGGATTTCTGCAACCTGTTTGCTCTATACCATTTGTACAGTCGCACCAATCCCCACAAAGTGATTACACAAATCACTATTATGATGATAGGTTTCAATATGTACCAAACCAAACCCTTTCCCAGGTTGGCAAACCAACCTCCAACCTTTCCCATTCCTTGTCCTACTTTTTCCCACACATTTACCTGCGCCAAATCCTCAACCTCACGATGAATTGAAGTTATGTTTCGTATGTACTTCTCTAGAGGTTTTGAATTGTCTGGAATGTAAGTGCAACATTCCTGGACCTTCAAAGCCTTACAGACTCCGCCCTCTTTGGCTAACAGAACGTCTAGAGCAAGTCGATTCTGAAGAACCATTGCCCTTATCGATTGCATCTCTCCCTCTACCAGCATTAAAGATCTAGCAGTACTGGCAGATAATCTATCTACGACTGTTGCCAATCTTCTAATCTTGATGTCATTCAGTATGATTCCCAATAGAGGAAATGCAGCTCCAAATACATCTCCAATTACTTCAGAGCTTGCATCTCTCCTCCCTCTTGCTTGAGCTCCTCCCTTTTTAGACTCTAATTCTTCAGCATGATATATTTTCGGGAAGACAATCGCCAAATAACATGATCCATACCAATTATCTGGTAGTTTCACATATGCATTTCTTCCACAAACAAAATATACATTGGGGATCACCTGCATCTCCTTCAAGAAGTCTTTGGAGTAATACTCCAATTGGAAGGCATGTTCACAACTGACTTCTCCTACAAACACATTCTTGTAATAGGTTTGACCCCTATGTATACATAGTTTGCCTTTCTTTTCTCGATCTAATGCTATTGGACCACTGCTACCCTTGCTTTTGTGTGCTCTCTCTTCTTCAGTCCAATCTGTTTTCCATTGACCTGAAGTCTTTAGAATCTTTTGTCTCCTGTATCGAGTATCCACCTGCCCTATAAACTTTTTCTCAATTTCTGACACGGTACAAGTCAAATTATTTCTTCGGGCATGTGAAGTGTCTAATGTTCTCCATGGTAGGAAAAATTTCTGTAATCTGTCTTCACTCTTGTAATAATCCCACTTATTTAGATGTTTATAATTTGGCACCTCTGGCAACACATAATCGAAGTTCGAGAAGTAATACTCGAACCCATCCCGTTCATAAAATATGCTCAGCAACAAACTACATGTGATTCCATAAGTCAATGGAAGATGGTGGTACCTAATACCCTCGTCTACAGATGCTGGCAATTTCATGCAAACGTAGCAATCCTTCGCCTCCATGACATCAATGTATTCATAAAGCAATTTGGCATAAGCATTTGACTTAAAATTCCCCTGGGATTCATCAGTGTGTAATCTCTTAACCTCAGCATCTAACAAAGCCTTCTCCTTCTCTGTGTTAACTCTACTTTGTACAGCAGTAGTAGGCCTCTGTGTCGATACTCTTTTAGCTTCTTCTCTTGCTTTTGCTTCGTTTTCATGTCCCACTACATATGATATAGTAACTACTAAAACTATAAGAAAAATCACTACCACTAAAAGTGTGCCTACTATGCATTTTGCCCTGCGGTTCGAGTTGCCAGCCTCCATGATCTCAAAACAGTGTAGCTCTGGTTTTCGTTCTCAGCCAAAGTCTCTTACTGGACTCCAATGTCTCGTTTCTTTGCACAATGTCTCTCTTTGAGTCCACACCTGGAAGCTGATAATTCCCTCCGCAAGAACAGTCTCTGAGTTCTGTAGCAATAGACAACCCTAGCCCTTCTCCATCCACTAAAATGGAAGTCCCTAGTTTCTTTCTTCTTCCACTCGGCGCTAGGTTATCTTTCAATCGGTATTTACAAAAATCTTTACAAAGTCTTTAGTAGTCCGAAATTATGCGTGTTCCAAGAATTTCCACCACTCGCTCGAATATTTCCATACGAAGAAGGATTCCTTCAAGTATTGGACACCTTGAACAGCAACACGGAAATTCAACTGTGTTTAGGATCAAGTCTCTTATTCCGCTCAGGAGAGGAGGATAGACGATGTTGAGTGTCAGCAGTCTTTCGACCTCCACTCCTGGTACTAGGAACTTTACTTCCACTGTGATGATTGGGTCAGTTCTGGTCAGGGTCACTTCCCTCACCCTCCCAGTTCTGCGTCCCTCGGACATCTGCAGCGAGGTAGGTCCACTCAGGAGTAGCGTATCTTCTGCAAGGCACTCGCACCCTCCTTGATCTTCTCGGACCTTCCTGTTCCTGCTCTTGTGCACTTTCTTCTGGATCTGAGTCTTCGGATATAGGAGCAAGAGTTCTTTCTGAAGTCAGCTTTAAGTTCGGCCTTTGTTTTCTTTCGGGCCAACTAACTTCTCCATGTCTTGTTCTCCTACTTCTTGTCCTCACACTCTGTTCTTGATCACTCTGGTACTGGTCTGTGTCTGAGCCGTTTTCATAGCAGCTTTCTCCTTCTGAGGCAACTTCGGTTTCACTGCCGCCCTGCCTTTCTTCTTCTAGATCTGTTGCACTCCCAACTTCTTCAGACACCCCCACAGCTTGACTGATCCCCTCTTGTGATTCTTCTTCCACAATTGGATTTTCGTCTGTGAGAGGAGCTGTTTCTTCCAGGGGTGCTGGAACTTTTCGAGAATGGGATGCGTGGATCCAATTAGGCAGCCCTCCGCACTTCACAGCAGTGTTCGTTATTAAGATTATCTGATAGGGTCCCTTCCAGCGCACGTCTAAACAATTCTTCCGGACGTGCTTCTTCACCAGGACCCAATCTCCTGGGCACAGGTCGTGGCATAAGTTTCTTGAAGACGGAACTTCTGCAGCCTGTACCTGAAGAGACACAGAATTAATGGCGTCAGACAACCCTTTGCAATAATCCAGGATCAGGTCATCTGTAATGTTCAACAATGCCGCAGTTGGGACAGAAGGAAGTCTCATTGCCCTCCCCATCAGCACCTCGTGTGGAGAGAGACCTGTCCTCCTGTCGGGTGTGCTACGCATACTCATAAGGACTAAAGGAAGAGCATCAGGCCAACTCAAGGATGTTGATGAACAGACTTTAGCTATTCGGCATTTTAGTGTCCCATTTATCTGCTCCACGATACCTGAGGCCTCTGGTCGATAACTACAATGCAATTTCTGATCAATGTTCAATGCAGAGCAAAGCATCTTCACAATTTCACTGTTAAAATGAGTTCCTCTGTCCGATTCCAGAGAGGCAGGCACCCCGAAGCGCGGTATCAACTCTCTAAGCAACAACTTTGCTACTGTGAGTGTATCGCACCTGCGTGTAGGGTATGCTTCAACCCATCTGGAAAATATGCCAACAATCACCAGAACATACCTAAGGCGGTTGACTTTTGGCATCTCAATAAAATCCAATTGCATTCTGTTGAAAGGCCCCCCAGACCTCCCAATGTGACTCAGTGTAACTGGTGTTCTTTTCCCTATGTTCAACTGCTGACAAGTAACGCATCGTTTACACACTGCTTCTGCTGCAATCCTAAACTTAGGACAATACCAAGTTTGCCTGAATACCCTCAGCATGGCATCCCTTCCCAAATGTACTGGACCATGTATCTGTCGTGCCATTGGACTCGCCAACTCCTCAGGTAGCACTGCCCTTCCATCTGCTGAAACCCCAAAATCCATTTCGCTTCTCACACAACCTGCTGTTTCCCATGCCCGTTTCTCTGATTCTGGTGCATTCTCTTGCATTACTCTTAAATCCTCCCAAGTGTCTACAGTTTCTAACATCATATTCAGTTCTGTCTTCTCCTGAGCCCCATCTATTTCCACTTTCGTGAAAGAATATCCATGCTCAGCACAGTAACGGGCAACTTCATCTGCATATCTATTTCCTTGTGACACAAAATCTGTGTTTTTTGTATGTGCTGCACACTTTACAATGGCAATTTCGGCTGGACCCTGTAATGCTTCCAACAACAGCCGCACAAATTCTCCATTTCGAATTGGCGAACCAGAGGAGGTCATGTAACCTCTCTGAGACCACAATTGCCCGAAATCATGAACAACACCGAAACCATATTGGCTATCAGTATATATGGTGACTCTATTTTTATTACCTGCTATACAGGCACGGGTTAATGCAATGATTTCTGCTACCTGTGCGGAGTGTACTCCTTCCAGGCAAGCGGCTTCCACAACTCCAGTAATGGTGCAAACAGCATAAGCTGCTCTCAACCGACCAGTATTGTCTCTTAAGCATGAGCCATCAACAAAGTAAATTTCATCAGGGTCGATCAATGGCTCATCCACAATATCTGGTCTGGGCTTCGTGCATAGTTCAGTCACATCAAGACAATCGTGATCTTCACATTCTTCGCCTTCTATATCATTAGGAAGTGGCATCAACGTAGCAGGATTCAAGACAGAGCACCTCTTAAGGGTCACGTTCTCAGCAGCAAGAATAACTTGCTCATAGCGCGTGAGCCTACTATTGGTCAAGTGCTGTGTCTTGGTCCTGGTCATTAACAATTCCACAGAATGAGGTACATACACCACTAACTGGTGTCCCATCACTATGCTTTCACAACGCTCAATGCTGACACCTGTTGCAGCAACGGATTTGAGACATCCGGGCAACGCTGCGGCTACCGGATCTAATGTAGCCGAAAAATATGCGACTGGTCTACGGCCATTTCCATGAACTTGGAAAAGAACTGACAAAGCACATCCCTCTCTCTCACAGCAGTAAAGTGAAAATGATTTTTCGTAGTCTGGCAACCCTAGAGCCGGAGCACGACATAAGTCATCTCTCAACTGTAGGAACGCCATCAAGCACTCATTGTCCCATGGTACCGGATCACTCACCTCCTTGTGCGTCAGTTTCTGTAAGGGTTTTGCTTTCAGTGAAAAGTTAGCTATCCACTGTCGACAATAACCAACCATTCCTAGAAACATCCTGACTTCTCTCTGCGTCGTAGGCGCACTCATTTTCATTATCGCCTCTATTCTGTCTGGTGACACCTTGCGCTTTCCTTTTTCCAACCTGTGACCCAAGTACTGTACTTCTGTCAGACAGTACTGCAATTTGCTCGGAGATACCTTATGTCCATTTTCAGCTAAATGATTCAGTAGGGCAATGGAATCTGTCTTACACGCTTCCTCTGTTTCTGACGCAACAAGTAGGTCGTCTATGTACTGGACCAGAACCGAGTTCTGTGGCAGTACTAGACTTTCAAGATTCTTCTTCAACAGCTGGTTGAAGATTGAAGGACTATCTGTGAACCCCTGTGGGATTCTACACCATGTTAAGACGCGATCTTCCATTTTAAAGGCGAAAAGGTACTGGCTTTCTTCATCTAATGGGATTGAAAAGAAGGCCTGACAAAGATCTATCACTGTGAACCACTCAGCTTGGAATGGTATCTGAAACAGTATCACTGATGGATTCGGTACCACTGGACAACATGAAATAACTATCTCATTGATTTTTCGAAGATCTTGAACTATTCTGAACTTTCCACTAGGTTTCTGCAAACCCATAATCGGGGAGTTGCATGGACTACCCACGATTTCCTTCAGAATTCCCTGTTGAATCATAGAATCGATCACAGGTTTTATTCCTGCAATCGTCTCTTGGGACAGTTTATATTGAGGCGTTCTTGGATAATCGACATTTGGTTTCACCATGATCTTCACTGGCTCCACCCCTTTGATCAATCCTATCTCTTCTCCGGTAAAATCCCATACTTCTGATGATACTGCCTCGCGTAAGTCCCAAGGAAGTTCCTCCACAGTCAGAGTAGGATACAGTTCTATGCATGTTCTTGAATTAACAACCTTAAAAGTCGCATCATCGTCTGTAGTCTGTACCTCCACTCCCTGAGGTGTGCAATATATGGTGCAATTCAATTTGCACAACAAGTCCCTTCCTAACAGACACACAGGACTAGAATCACATACTACAAACTGATGTTCATTCATGTAGTTTCCGATTCTCACTGACACTGGTTCTGTCAAAGGGCCAGTCATTCTTTTGTTTGCGACTCCAACCACCTGAATTGTTTCCCCCGACATTGGTAGATCAGGAACCACTGCAGATCTCAGAGTTGATCGAGTAGCTCCAGTATCCACCAAGAATGTTGTGGGACACCCTGCTACCTCTGCCTCAACAAATGGCCCTCTCTGATCCACTTCTAGAACTGCCCCGAGGGTACAGTCCTCTTCTTTGCTTACACGTTGTCCCATCAAAGGGTCAATGTAATAACACTTTTCTTCATCTATGAAAAGAGGCTTTTGTCTAAAGACCTTTCCCCCTGTCGCAATCTTAGGTGGCTGCGGAAACTGAGCTCGTGGAGCCGGAGTCCCCCCTTTGGCCACCTTGTTCCTTGGCACTGTCACCCCTTGAACTGGAACCTCTTGAACTTCCTCCTCTACCTCTAATTCTCCGTTTTCAGGGTTGTAGGGACACTCGCGTCTCCAATGTCCCACCTGGTGACACTGATGGCACTTTGTCGTCTTCTTCAATGTGGCAAAGTCTATTCTAGGTCTCGAGTTATCCTCACTGTCCTTATTATTATTATTCGATTTCCGTCCCATTGTCCCCTGTTGCTGCTGTCCGCCCTTTCCAGCTGACTGCATCTGCACTACCATTAGTTTTTCCTTTAGCTTCTTTGACTTAGAATCTATTTCGTCACTACAGTACCTCGCATACCTCAAAATCTCATCCAGTGGTCTGTTCTGCCAGCAAATTAAATGTTGCTGAATCTTTAAACAAATATCAGGTCTCAACCCCAAAACGAACTTTGATACAAACTGTCCTATATCCTTGGGGTCCATTACATCGAGTCCACTGTATTGTTTGAATGTGTTCAGCAATCTCTCATAAAACTCATGAACTGTCTCCTTGGGTTCCTGTCTTGTTCGGTCTATTTTTACCCAATCTATGTCTTGTGGTGGGACCTTATCCTTCAGCCAAGTTATTACCCTTTCATACTTTTGCATTACAATTTCAGACGGTCCATTTGTAGCAGCATTCCTTTCTGGTTCTACAGTTGGCCACTCGACACTAGTCTTACACGCTGTCCACAAATCTCCTGGGACCACAATGTCAAACAAGGTGTTCAAATCAATCCACAATACCTTTGAGATTTTCACAAACCTTTCTACCTGCTTGTACCACTCAACAGGATTGTCCCTTAACTTTGGAAATGAGTTGGTAAATGCAGCTAAATCTCCTCTACTCCAGGGCACATGTACGTAATTCCCATTCGATATTTCTCTCAAAGGAAATGCCTCCATCTGCATTACCCTTCCTTCCGGAGACATCACACTCGTGCTCCGTCTGACAGTACCCCTTTTGGACCACCTCTCTTCCCATTTGTCCAGATCTCTCCACGCTCTTATTCCTGTTATCAGCTCCCTTATGTGTGTTTTTAATCCTGTAGTTCTCTTCTCGTCTAAGTCTTGGTCTGAATACTGCAACCTATGGTTACTCTGTAGGGTCTTTGTTCTGGACAAATCTACCGTATACTTGTCTGCCAGTTCAGACAGTTTCTCATGAATTGCTCTCGCCTTTCGGGTAATATCTTTTGCTATAAACAGCAACTCATCTTGTTCGTACAAATCAATCCTTTCTAAGGCCAACGTACCATCTATGATCTCATCCACATCTGATTTTAAGCTGGTAACATCGAGTCTTTTGGCCTTCACTGCAGCCTTCAATATGCTAGCTCTAGGGGGTCCATTCACATCTCTCCCCTCCCAGCTCCGAGTCCTACGTCTGGTCTCAGGCGAGTTACGGGGAGTCCTCCCATGCTCCCACCTCTCCAGGTCCCATGCAGTTCCGTCCTCTCTGGGTGGATGATGAAACACTCCATTGGGCCTCATGGTCCTCCATTCCCCATCCTGCCTGGTTTCTCTGGGTGCATGGCTAGACATTCCATTACTCCCCCTTTCCCCACAGTTTGCCTGTGATCTCTGACTACTCGATGCATGACGAGATCTTTCACTGTTCCCTCTATTCCAGTGCTGTACATCCTCTCCAAGTGCGTGATGAGCGCACCTAAACCTATCTCTGTATGCTAGTACCATTTGGTCTCCACCCTTTTCAAAGAGACGAGACATCTCTTCACACTCCGTGCTTTTACCGTTGCGTTCCTGCTGGTCCCTATCATCCATAGGACGTATAACTCCTCTGTTCTCCTGACTTTGACCCTCACGCTCCTGACTGCTTTCGCTAGCCCCGCAGTGAGATACCGTCCCGTTGCCTCGACTTCCCCATTCAGCTTCTGCTCTTGACCTGTTGCTCGGTGCTTCTGTAGACCCATCCCATTCTCTCAAGTCAGCTCTTAACTCTTTAAAGGATTTCGGCCGTGGTCCCCTTAGGTCCATCGGTCCTCTTTGACCCTCCTGTCCTGTTGTGGGACCCACTGCTGAATCGAATGGGGTGTTCCACGTTACTGGTCCTGGCAGTTGCCTCCAGGCATTTGTCGTGTTATTTCTCCTTTCCATTTCAACTCTCTCTCTGTCTAACCGTATCTGTTCTTCCTCTCTGTCTCTCTCGGGGTTGTAAATCGATACTATAGGGCCTATGGTGACGGGTACTTGTAGAGCGTCTGGCAACCCATAAGACTCAACCTTCTCAGTGGTTGGTGTCTTCTGTACCACAAACCTTCCGACTACACTCTGTGCTGTACTATGTTGAGGTGTCTCCTCGCCTTTGGTAGGTGTCCATTCCGATATAGGAAGTGGTACATACCCCTCTATGGCAGCCCCCTCTTCCCTTGCGAGTCCTCTACTTTCAATCCCCCAACTCTCGGAGGCGGTCTATCTATCAGCAATCTATTTATCAAATTGTCCTCCGACTCGCTCTCCTCATCCTCATCCATGAGCCTCTGTTCTCCTGCCACCTCTCTCACTGTGTACAACTTATCCACCTCAATAGCCTGTACCCTCCATCTCTTGGCGTCCGCATCCCGTTGGGCATCTCGCACTGCCCTTACTGATCGCTTCAACCTTTCTTGGCGTCTGTTCAGATTTCTATCGTGTGCCGCCCTAATCCACGCGTTAAGGGCCTCAAACTGTGTTGGTCTAGGCGAAGGGTTCAATGAGGACATGATTGCTTTCAGTCGATGTAATGCTTCTAACCTAAACGTTCCATACTTTGGAAACGTCAGTTCCTCATTCCCTTCCGTAATCTTGCTCCAATCACTAATCCACAGAATAGTGTGCAACCCAACATTCGTTGCCATATAATAGGCTGGTGTACCCTCTGGCGGTGCCTCTTCCCCGTAATGAGAGTCACTTCTTTTTCTTTTAAAGATCCCTCTCAAACATTTAAAGCACTTCATGTTCAAAAACCTACAGAATTTCTATTTTTCTCCGCGTTTGTTTACCTCCTGATGACAATCCACCAATCTCAGCGCTATTCTCGCTAACTAGCCTATCAGAGTGCGGCTCTAGCCGACGTCACACCAACCGCTCAATCAGAGCGCGGCTCTAGCCGACGTCACACCAACCGCCCAATCAGAGCGCGGCTCTAGCCGACGTCACTCGTCCCCCTTTGCAGCAGTTCCCCTCCTTTCTCAGCTCGTCTCCGCGGTCATGCATGCGTCCCATTCATACTCTGAAAAATGATTACTTCCGTCCAAGCGATCACTTTTCTTGACTGTACGCCCACAGTCTACCTGTAGTTGTCACCTTAACCGACGAAATGTCTTTCCAATTACTTCCAGACAATCGCCTTCTCTGATAGGTTACTTACACACAGTAACTTTCGACCAGCGTCTGTTACTCACACACTCACTCTTACACTCCCCCATCTCGGTCCTGCGGCGGTCAATGGTACCTCATGACCTCCTTACTCTGGTCGACAACTACTCTGGGTGTTCGATACACCCGAACCACTTAAGCTCTACCTCGAACTTAAGATTTTCACCAGTTCACCCGTTTACCAGGTTACCAGTTTACCAGGTTGCGCACGCTCACAACCCTCTCTCAATCACACTACAGGCATTCAACTCCGCAAGACATTACAATACAGATACAACACAAAACACCGCAATCTGTTCACGCATGACCCTTGTTATACTCACTCTCTTCCGACACTGCTGCTTCTCTCGCACCGTCAGCACCTTCTTCGGCACTCCATTCTTCCGCTGCTCATCTCTCGATCTCTAGGGGCCTTGGGGTAAGCTAACCTAGTCTAGATTACCTTCCTCAAGAAGATAACCATCCTCACTCTGCTACCAACTGTTAACGCGGGATTTCTGGTCTATGGTTATAAATCCAGATCCCAAATCAAGTCGAATGAATCGTTGGTACCTGTCATTGAGTAAAAGGCAATCCACTATTAGGTTAATCAATTAAGAACTTACACCACTCTAAAGAACCACTGACTACAAGTAAGTTTAAAAATGTATTATAAAGCCAAAAGTATCTGAACATACAAACATCTCAGAATAAGATTCAAAAGATATACAGGTATCAATATAAAAAGAAATTCTCTGAATGCTCTTAATCAGCAAAAGGAAATTATCAAAAATATCTCAAATACCATGAGTGTTGCAAGAATCGCTATAAGTTGCAACTTAAGAGTCATTTACAGAAAGGAAAAAGTTCAGATTAGTCTGTCCCTACACTAGACTAAGTGACATCCCTACTTAACAAGATCTTTACCTAAAAAGGTGTCAGCTGTGGTGACTTCCAAAGAAGATCACGCACTTCTCTTAGTCTTCTTGGTGAATCGCTCTCTTGTGTTCAATCTATCTGCCTACCCATCCGCTCTCTTAGGCTTCTCAGTCTCTCTGCCCCGTTCCCTCCCCGGGGTGCTGTCCCTAATACAAAATCACATTTCCAATAGGAACGCCCCTGGAGACGCCCCTCACGTGGTATCGGTTCTGGCGGTAAATTCCATGCTGGTGCTCCTCTGGACCCTTCGTTAAAGTTGACCTTGCTTCCCAGGCTTCTTCTCCGCTGGTCGGTACCCCCCAGGAAATTCCTGAAGCCTCCTCCAGGCCTGTGCCAGGCGTCTCTGAACAAAGCCCATTCATCACCAAACTGATTAGGGCTCCTCGCACCTGCAAATAAACAGTTCTACTGTGGGCCCCAAATTCCAGCCTCCACCATATCTTTAAGTCGTAAACTATGTCTACGTTTGTGCTCTGTGCGACCTCTCCTTAACGAGCACATGCAGATCAAAGAAGCGACTTTATCTATTCAGGCCTACTAAAATACATGAAACAGGCCTCTGCACTCTGCACATTTAATTTCTTTGTTTAAACAGCATTCTAACTAACACACATTACTATAATGTAACACATCTATATAAAACATATATTTCAATTCTATACTTAATAATACTTTGCAGTAAAACGACATTAGTATCCGAGTTACTTAAAAGTGTAGCAGCATCTTTCGTTTCTTGTGAAATGCCATGTGGCCTACACATTTCCATGGTTTGCAGAGTTACATTTCTTTTCACACAGTCACATAACGTGAGATTCCAACATCATTCTAACATTTCTACAAACTTCTACATTAGTTTTCACACAGATATATGTATCCCTATTCTAGTTAAACACTCTTTATGTATTTCCACTCTATGAGTATAACACTCTGGTGCAATCTATATTTAAACTAATACTACGTGCTTGTAAATATGGTGCACTTATACGTTTTTCAGATCTGCGCTCTCTCATATGCAAAGCATAAATTACCATTCAGTAACATGTTACCGAATCACACATGTCTTACGTTACCCTGTGTGCTCTGTGCCATAGCTTCCAGGGGTTGAGCTCAGATTTAAATTACTGAAACCTTTACTAGACCTAACAAGAATAGTGCTTGTGGTGAATGGCCATCCACCCTAACTGATAATCCACATTCTCACACAGAGACGTTTAATAAACTCACAATTTTGCAACAATCCCATGAAATAGTCACAGAAGTCATACTTTTCCATGAGAATGTCTACAGCACCACACTCACTCATGTAGATTGCCCAATAATGATAATTTGCATGTGGATCTTTTTTCTTTTTTACCACAGGCCATGTTTTGCTGAAAACAACTCTCTTCCTGCATTCTGTTCAATTCGAAAATATGACTTTACTTTCCCACCCTGGAACCTAATATACTCTTCATGCAGTTCAAGGGTGTGAAACACCATATAATGGTCACAATTTGTGTGGGCACATATGTATTCAATGCCTGTCCCCTACCCTCGATAACAACTCTGTCCTTAATTTCCCCCCAATGAGCATAGACAAGAAAAGTCTTCCAGTTCTTCAAATCAGTACACAGTTCTATATGAGTGTATGGATATGCATTCTTGTAAATCTTAAACACAACTTTTGTGCACCCTCCACTGCCAGTTCCCAAATCCTTTTATTTCAATTATAAATTGCCTTTGGCTGACATTGGCTTTCCAGCTCTGAACTAGGTAGTCACTGGTCAGCTGTTTTATAGGACCTAATTCAGTTTAGTATGCTACCCAATTTGTTTAGGTCATATGTAGTGTTACTAGTGCACTAAGGCACATTGGCATTTCATTGGTATCTCATGTAGATGACTCTTTATGGAAAATAAATAAATAAATAAATACTCAGAATTGTACATTGCTGCTAATCACCCGTGAAGGTATCCACTATCCAAGCGCTGTCCATTAAGATTGAGTGAATTGCCTAGAATCATAGGAGGTTGATCCATTGCCGAAACTCGAACCTAGATCCCTCAGGTCCAAGGTTAGCAGTGCTAGCCGTTACACCTCGTCCTCTCCCTAGGAAAATGCTTGCCCTCTTTTTTTTAGGTCTGATGACAGCACAGCTGTCTCAATAACAACTGGTATGAATTCTTTATTATATAGACGAAATGAGTGGACTTTGGCTTGTGGGAAATTATTTCAAAATCAAATTTCAACTTGCAAACCAAATTAGAATCGCACCTTTAGAATATGTTTAAAACTGCTGCTGAAATGTTTTCACATAGAAAATGACCTGTGAGAAAATGTGCCTGTTTTCATAAAATGAAAGAATATTTTTAGTGCATTCATGGATATCAAAAAACTATTTATAAATAAAAAAAATGTAGGGGTGAAAAGTACTGCCTTAAATTGTATGTGAAATAATGTAAAGAAAAAGTTATACCAGGCTATCATTCTTAAATGTGCCCTCTTTAGTAGGCCCAAAAGCCTTTTCTTTTGACTCTTGCTCTTAGCTTAAGAAACGTTCATTTAGAACATTTTGCCTAGCACCAGCATCTTGCTTAAGAATGTGCTGACTTCAAGCTTTTGTTTCTTTAGACTCATCCCAACATTTCCACTCATCTATATTGGACAATGGGCTATGCCGTGACAGTTAGGATTAAGAATGATTTAGATATATTTTATGTATGCCTCACCACAACATTATTTCCAGTTTTGTCTCAGCATATTCAACTTGCTTTATATTCACAATGGACATAGAGCGCCTCTTGAAATTCATGTTGCAAATGAATGATACATTGTTATATTATAAACCAGGTGGACTGTGTACTGTGGGAACCGAGAAGCATCAGAAGTTGACGACACATTTGGATGAGTGGTTTTCATTGGAGGAGAGCTAATAACAGTTTTTATGTTCAAAACATTATTGTGTGATTTTATATTAATGAGTTTTTCAAGTTAGTCAGAGTAAGATTTGCACTCTCACTTGACCTTCATTTTCTCTGCCTATCTAAACCCTTTTCTGACCAATGCTACTGCAAAGATCTTTCCTCTTTTACTGAAATACTGATGGCTGCTACTGCGACTGGAGGGAACTAGGCTGAGTTTCCAGAACAAGACTTTAGGAGAAGTTCTATTGCTCTTTTCCGAAAAAGTAACTCTACATGGGTTCTATCCTAGGGTACATTAGGCTCATACCTAGTTTAGTGCCAATTTTCATTTATGGAACACTTGTATTGATTTATGCCTATCGCTAATTAATGTTTTATTATTCAATATTTCTGTAAACTGACTAATCAGAATACATTTGACAAAAACAATACTATCCTTTAAGATGAATAAATGCTTAAAAAACGTAACCAACCTCTCATCTTTGACTGAACATTAAGAATCTAACAGTCGATTATGTATGCATGACTTGTATTTTCGTTCCAGCTCCATTCAAACACAGTGGCAAAGGTCCATTGACCTAGACAGGAGCCATCAGGATTTTCAAAAGGATGAAATCTGTAAGTTGCGTCTTAGTGACCTCTTAGAAACTATCCTGAAAAAGTTTCCGCAGGCCCTGCCCATAGTAGTATTACTCTCTCATTTAATTCTAATATTTAATTTACTACAGCATCCCACCTCATATGGGCTGTTTGCACTGCAATGCATAAAGGACTATTTTACACCTCAAAACTACTCTGATCCATCACACAATGATGTATTTTTGTTTGCTTGTTTTATATAGCACAAACAGGGTCTAAGGGCGTTAAAGTGCTTTACATAAGCACCAGCCTACTTTACATAACGTCACAATAATTTTTTAGGTAAGAAAAGTTTAGCTGCTATTGGAAATTGGGTTACTGGTTGAGGCGGGTAAAACCTTTCTCAAGCGGCAACCACAATTCCATCAGGGTAAATTCAAGCAAACCCTAAATTAACCTGTTCGTAAAGAGAAGGAAGGTGCACCAGAACAAAGTCAGTGAGCTCCAAATATATCCCAAAAATATATACTTTTTTGCAGCAGTAGTTTAAATTTGGCCATCAGCCAACGCGTTTCGTTCCAAATGGAACTTTGTCAGGGCTCAGTTATCTTAATCTTGGTCTGATTAATCTGTGTACGTGGGTCAATATTTCCCAAAGCTCAATCAAGGTAGATAAAACCCTAAGTTCGCAATAAACAAGGACTGTCGAACTGTTAAGTTCCAGTGTCCCACAATCATCCAAATAGGCTGGCCTAAAAAGTTAGCCCAGATCCTCCACATCCAGTGAGTCGTAATGGATAATCACTTTCAGTATCTCATATTTCCAAAGGCCAGTGTAGCACCCAATAATCCTGGTCAATGTTGACGCCCGCAGAGCTAATCTCTCTGCTGGACTTTCAAACCGAGATTAAGATAACTGAGCCCTGACGAAGTTCCATTTGGAATGAAACGCATTGGCTGTTGTCCAATTTTAAACTACTGCTACAATAAAGGATATATTTTTGGGATATATTTGGAGCTCACTGACTTTGTTTGGGTGCACCTTCCTTCTCTTTACAAACATACTTATCTGGTTTCCAGTGGAGTGGAAGTACAGCGAACTCTGGAAGCTGTTGCACAGACTTTCTAATTGTTTTTTCCAATCTAGGAACTGAGGTGCTGAGCCGTGGTCAGCAGCATTCTGTCTTTCTATTCGCCTAAATTAAACTGTGCTTATCTCTCTGGTAGCTTGGCACAAAGCAGTCAGGCTTAACTTAGAAACAATGTGTATATTATTTATGCATGACTTCAAACAGTGATAACGTGTAAACAAAACACAAGAGGAATCCTTCACCAATTTAGAAAAATAGAGTAAAATGTATTAAATTATTTAAGTCAAAAATGACAAAAACCTAATCAGTCGAATTGGAGATACCCACTTTTAAACATTAAAGTGAAAAAGTGCTTAGTAGCACCAAGCGACAACTATGGTTATGTGGGTTTTCCAGGCCGGGACAAAGTCACAGGTTCAGACCAACCACAATGGAACACGGCCCATGATGCAGGGACCAAATTAGGTCCTTTGAGTACCTTAACCACTTGGATGCTAAGCACATTTCTGTGCTTCCATTGAATTTCCATTGAAATCAATGGAAACTCCATGACGAGTTACCCTTGTCATTAGCACTGAAGGGGTTAAATCTTGGTTTGCCGAGTGTTGTGAGATGCTGCGTTGAGGTTGTGTCATACAGTGATGGTTCAGAGGAAGCTACGGTGCTGTGATGCAGATTCCTGTGTCATTGTTGAGGGTTCCATTGATGAGGGGCTCGCGATGTAAAGTCCTGCATCAAAGATGTGACTCGCTGCAGCAATTCCGAGGAAGTTGCAGGGCTGCAATGTGAAGCTCTATGTCATCGTCAACAATGTCGCCGATGAGGGACTTGTGATGCGAAGGCCTGCATCGAGGATGCGTCACGCAGCAGTGGTTACGATACGGCTAGGAGGAGATGCATTGTGCTGCATCAGTTCTGCCCACAGGACCTCAGCTCGGCTGGCAGAACACCTTCAGGCCCACTTCCCTGGGAGCAGGACTACGGTAGCACCGCTTGAGGATTAAGCCTCAAACAAGGCAGAGTTCAGGTGCTGGGTTTAAGGTGTTTGGAACCTTTTCTGTCCTTTATGCTCTAATCAGGAGGTCAGCCCACTAGTCCTTGGAGTCTCTCTGGTGGTCCTGGGTTAAAGATGCAGGTCCAATCCTTCTCACTCAGGCAGCAAGGCAGCAGCACAGCAGTACTTCGTAATCTTCCACAGGCCCAGAGATTTACTGAATAGTTGGGTCTCAGGGTCCAATATTTATAGATGGTGCCCACTTTGAAGTAGAAGAATGTTTGAATTTGAATTTGAATTTTTAGCAATTTGTAGAGCGCACATTCACTAGGCAGTTTCTTGGCACTGTAGGATTTCAGAACTGGGGAGGATATCGGGGGCTATAGGCTAAAAGCTTGCTGGAACAGAAAGGTCTTAAGGGCTTTACGAAACTCAGTGTAGGAGGGGGAAGATCTGACGGGGGGAGGGAGTTCCAGAAGGTGGGCGCAAGTACCGAGAATTTCTGGCCGCCAGATAGTTTTTTCTTGAACCGGGGGATAACCAACAAGGATTTGGTGGAGGAACGTAAGTCTCTGGCAGGACTATAGTTGGTGATGGCAGAGTTAATGAAGGCGGGGGCAGTGCCCACCCGGGCTTGGAAAGGAGGCAGCCAAGTTTGCAAAGGGCTCTTTGTTTAATTGGTAGCCAGTGAAGGGCCGTGAGAAGGGGGGAAGAGTGATGATGTTTCGATAGGCCATGCACCAGGCGGGCTGCCTGGTTCTGCACCAGCTGAAGGCGTTGAAGTGCATAAGCGGGGGCGCCATTATAAATGATGTTCCCGTAGTCGATCTTGGATAAGACCATGGCCATTACAATCAGTTTAAGTGCAGAGGGAGAGAAAAACCGGGATACTTTCCTAATAATGCGTAAAGTAAAAAAACAAGAAGAGACAACAGAACTAATGTGGGTGTGAAGTGTCAAGTGATGATTGAGTGTGATGCCAAGGGTCTTAACTGAGTGAGAAGGGGTGAGAGGAGGACCAAAAGAAGAGGGCCAAAAGGAAGGCGACCAGGGGTTGCCACTGCCTCCAGTCAGAATCAGCTCTGTTTTATCCGGGTTGAGTTTAAGATGGTTTTCATTCATCCAATCCCGGATAAACAGCAAGACGGACTGGAAGCTGGTGGTGCCTAGTGAAGAAGAGGAAAAATTAAAAATGAGTTGGAGGTCATCAGCATAGTTGTAGACTGTGACCTCCATTTGTTGAAGTGCAAAAATAAGAGGGAAAATGTAAAGATTAAATAAAAGGGGGGAGAGAGAAGAGCACTGGGGGACACCACATTTCACCCTGCTAGGCGGGGCCGAAAATTCGGCAAGGTGAACCGCCTGAGTGCGGCCATCCAGGATGGAACCTATCCAGGTTAGAACCTGTTCCCCTATGCCCGCCGCCTTGACACGGGACAGGAGGATGGAATGGTCTACCGTGTCAAAAGCGGCGGACAGATCCAGGAGGACCAGGGCCTGGGGAATGTTGGTATCGAGTCCCTCCCTGAGTTGGTCCATGACTGAAATGACCACCTTCTCAGTAGAGTGGCGGGGCGGAAGCCCGCCTGGCAGGGTGCAAGGTAGTTACTGTTCTCTATGAAGGAGCTGAGCACCTGGGTGACGTGGGACTCTGCTACCTTTCCCAGATAAGGGAGAAGGGATATAGGGCGGTAATTTGCCGGGGAAGAGGGGTCAGCCCCTGTTTTTTTTAGTATAGGCAGGATTATAGCGGTCTTAAAGGAAGCCGGAACGAAGCCAGAGGTAAAGCAATTATTCAGGAGAGTGAGGACGGGGGATGGGCATACAAAGAAGAACTGACGGAGAATGCGTGCCGGGCCGATGTCAACTGGGGAGCCCGACTTGACACGACTGAGTAGAAGGAGCAAGGATTCTCTAGTGAGTGGGGGAATGAAGGTGAGAGAGCGGTTATTGTCAGGGGGCAGGGGGGAGTGAAGGTGAGGGGAGGGGGGGATGTTGGCTTTGATGAGGGCTATCTTTTCAATAAAAAACTCGTTAAGCGAGTCGCATAAGGCCTGGGAGGGGGGAATCTTGGGTAGAGTTCTGTCCGATGATGCCAGCACGTGGACGGTGGAAAAAATCTCACGAGGCTGGCTTTCTGCAGCTAGGATGCGCCCAGAGAAATATTCGGTCTTGGCTGTCAGAATGGCTACTTTGTATTCATTAAGTACGGTAATAAAGTGTTGTCTGCGGGTGGGGCAGTATGCTCTTCTCCAGGCTCGTTCAGCCTCCAGCCTTAGCTCTAATTTCTTGGCTTTGAGGCCAGGCCTGAACCACTTGTTGGCATTATGGGTGCGGTTGATGGTGATCCACTTCAGGGGGGCCACTGGGTCGCAGGCTTTGGTGAGCCAACGGTCTAAGGTGGTAGCCTGGAGTGAGGGTCCGAACCCGAAAGATCTGGGCAGGTGGCAGCTAACGAGTTACAAAGAGAAGGGATATCGACTTTGTGCCAATTCCTAGCCCAGGTGTTTTTGGGAAGAGAAGGTGATGTTTTATGGCTCAAATCCAGGGAAAAAGCAAGCAAGGAATGATCCGACCAGGGGCAGGGCGAAATAGTAGGAGTGGAAATTGGAATGTTAAGTGTCCAGATCTGATCAGGGATATGGCCCCGGATGTGGGTGGGGCCTTGAACGTGCTGAGTAAAGTTAATGCTGAGGAGCAATTGAGTGAAGTCTTTAGAGATAGTGTCCTCTGCAGGGTCAGTAGGCCAAAAGTTAAAGTCTCCCACGACAAGGACAGAGGCACTATTGACTACCAGGGTGGCCAGTAAGTTCTGAAAGGCAGAGAGAAAGCCAGGGGATGGCTGAGGTGGTCGATACAATAAAACGCAGGTGTGACGAGGAGGACCCGGACTCGGGCCCTCCTGGCCTACCTGTTAATGTTTCCCCTATCTTTGCACAGCACACAGACGCCTGGAAGACGCCAGCGGACGCGACCTATGACCCCGGGATGTATGAAAACGACCCATGTTTCTTTAATTGGGCGGAGCTGGAGACAGACACTGCCCACCTCACTCAGGTAAAACCCAGCCCAGACTCTGCTCAGGTGTGTGATACACCCGGAGGCGGAGAAGGAGAGTGGTGGCGAGAGGACGGAGCGGATTGGAGATCGAGGAGAGAGGAAGATCGGTGGACGGCGGAGGAGAGTCAGGAAGAGCGAAGGTCGGAGGAGGCAAGAGAAAATCCGAGGACGGAGGAGGCGACCCAGGGAGAGCAGAGTACGGAGACATCGAGGGAAGAAGAGCGGAGCCCGGAAGGAGCAGGAGGCGGAGACCGAGACTCCAACGACAAGCCGAGAGGCCAACGGGAAGGCGCATCGCCCAGCCACACTTCCCGAGAAGTGTGGCTAGAACAGGTACGGGCACGCTTCACGGGTTGGGTGGGACGGAGGTGGAGTAAACCACCCTGAGGAGCGGTCGGCACACCTAGAAGTAAAACCCCCCCCTCACTTACCGACACTGGGACTGGGTTTTGTTAGCTGCACGTGTGTGTCCTCACTCCCCCCCCCTATCAACCGGCTGTGCAACGCCGGACTAACGCTGGTTTCCTTTTCTTCCTGTCGGCGACTGAACCATCGTGGACAACGGCGGAAGCGCGGCCTACGACTCCCAGAAGACACCGGGAGCGGCGACTGGGAACCACGAGAACCTCTGCAGAGGAGATCGACGACCCCCTCCCATTCTACCGCCTACCAGTGCAGAAGAGGCGTCTGTACAAATCAATAAAACCCGCATTACCAAGAACCCCGTTGTCCGTGAGCCTCTTTGATTCCCCAAGCAAAGTGCCACAGCAGGTAATTGGGGTCTCAAGGGAGGTGGATCGTACTACAAGGCAGTCGGTTGCTGGAAGTATGGGCGAGGCCAGTGTCTGAAAATGAAAACTCTTGGTTCTGGAGTTTTCCACGCCGAGAGGTGTTTGAAATTTCCTTTCTACCTGCCCTGGTACTAGTTTGTCTGGGTGCTCCAAAAACTAGTGTCAACTCATTTGAAAGTGTGCTCCAGGAGAGCCTTTGTGATGGTAGGATGCGACTCAACTGCCAGAGCTGCCGACTTTGGAGCTGGGAAGCAGGGGAACTGGGTTCAAGTCTCAGCATCGGCTCAACAGCCTGTGATTCTGGGCACATCACTTAATCTCCTTGTGCCTACAGACAGTGCCTGGATACCCTCACAGGTGATAAGCTGATGAGGGGTAAATACCCCGAAACACGTGTCCAGGGATGGCGAAGATAGCGAAGATAGCAGAGAATCGAAAGAAGATGCATCGCGGAACACGAGATACACTTACCACAGTCCTCAGGGGCGATCCCGCTGGTGTGTGAGTAGTGTGCGACCCCACCCCCAATTGTAATGTTAAAGCTCCCTCGAGCAGTTGGCTGACGAGCCTGGGACCCCGCACCTGCGCGCCTGAGTGGTACTAAACCTGGCAATATTTGGCAGCCACCGGCAACCCCAGAACACGGCCTAATCCCTGCTGATGAGGGGTAAATACCCCGAAACACGTTTCCAGGGATGGCGAAGATAGCGAAGATAGCAGAGAATCGAAAGAAGATGCATCGCGGAACACAAACTACACTTACCACAGTCCTTAGGGGCAATCCCGCTGGTGTGTGAGTAGTGTGCGACCCCACCCCCAATTGTAGTTATAAGATGTGCTCTACAAATCTGAGCATTTATTTATTTATGTGCTAGTTTGGTCACAGCTCCTCTTCCTCATCAAGTCTGGAAGGGCCCATCTTGCCAGCACCTATTCCCCTCTGTCTAGGTACTAGCACCTATTCCCCTTTCTGCAGGGTCACCCTACAGAAAGTGCCAAGTCCAACAAGTGCCTTAGACCGGAATCACACGATGACGAGTCGATGCCAGACTGAAATATGGTTCCCCGGTTCCAAAGCCAGAAACTCTCACATTGTATAGAATAACCAAATGTTATTTTTTTTGGTTATCTATTGCAGCAGGATTTCAAATGTTTTAGTTAGTCCTCAAAATGCAGGACAGGCCTATTTGCTTTTCTTGCTGTTTTGTGCCTCTGTTTTTAGAATGCTGGGACCAGAAATATATTTCTGGACACTATTGATTTCTTAGACCAGTCAATATTTCAAAACATGCTCTTAAAATTCGCAATCTACATTCAGAATTATGAAAGACCCTTGTCTTGTATTTAATAACTGAAGAGACTTCAAGGACTTAATGATCTGTTAATACAGAATTTCAAAAGTACTTATTAGAAAGGAGCTCAGACGAAAATGTCGATTGTTGGAAGACTGGCTCTCAGGTAGCTGGAGAATACCTGACAGGACTTTCTGTCTACAAACCAAATTGTCTTTGACAGAGTCATCCACGGGTCACGAATACTCTCACGACCCATAGGGCTCGGGAAGAGCCTGTCCCATGGCAAACACGCTTCCTGTAGGTCAGAAGGGCAGAGCAGGGATAGGCACATGCGAGATGCACTTCGGACATGTCAGAGAGCTAAAGTTAGTCTTGAAACCGTCCATAAGGCTGGAGACATTATTCACATGCCAGACACAACCCAATAAGGCAAGTCCGACGGGAAGAGAGTCAGCCACGTGCAAGTTCACCTCTGACACGAAAGAGGGGTGTGGAAGAGTCCATCACACATTAGCCTCATGTCAGCCATTTTTGGCACTACAGATGTTGAGAAGTGGCATGACAGATACACCGCAGAAACGACAGTAAGGCCATTGTAGTGTCGAATTCATGCCACAGTCATCTATCACAGAGCGCTAGGGTGGGAAACTAGGTGCACTTGGAACAGGCCAGTGTTGCTGGGCCCTTGTAATCCTAATTTCAGGCACACTTCTATTTAATAATTTAACTTAATCGACGTTTTTGTGAATCCATTGCCAATTAATTAGGACAATAAAGATTACATGAAACTCTAAATCATAATGCACAATTGAAATTAGAGAGAGGCCTGTGGCAGAGTTAGTAAGGTTGCAGGCCCATTTCTGACACTTCAGTATGGGAGAGGCAGAGTTAAATATATGCCAGGTGCCCTGTGATAGCTGAAAGTACAGTGGGACTATCACACATAGCCTACAGCAGTGCTTAACTTGAACCATTGGTTTCCGGGGCTCGGAACCGGCACTTTGGGGTCTATTAGGATGGCGGTCAGAAGATCAGCCCGACAGCCATGGTAGCTGGTCCGATTAGCATGCTCCGCAGTCGAAATCTGACCGGGCGGTACGATCGCAAGCATTGACATTGCGGCGGTTGCTGCTGCCAGCAGCACCACTGCGATGTGTAAAGGAGCATGTCATGCATATCACTGCACTGCGTGGCAGGCATTGCACAGTGCCTGCCACCTGGTACAGGGACATGTAGCGAGTACCATAGATACCCCCCCAGTGCACCCACACACCTCCCCCAACACATTGGGGGCCTGCAATGGGCCCCCAGAGTCATTCTCCGCATGCCTTTCCATTGCGGTCCCACCGCCGCGGAAAGGCTGTCTACCACAGGCATCATAATCAAGCCGGCAGAGCCTGGCCCTTCACCAGCACCATTGTAGCGGTCCAGTTCCGGCTGCTAGGCAGGCGTGCGGACTGGTACCAGCGGGAAAGTGGCAGGTTAAAAATCTCACCGCCGCGGTCGTCACCACCATGCTAATGGGACGGTTTTCGGGGTTGCGATCGCAGGTGGATGTCTGCCGCCGGTCCGGCGGTTGCCACTGCCGGCCCGGCGAAATGTTGAGATGAGCAGACAAACAGGGTTGAACAATATAACACACATAAGAAATGAATAATATCGGCCACCAATGCCATTCTTAAAGCTTTGGGTGACCTGGAGTAGTCAGAATTGTCACACCTGTATGAGTAAGATGGTTATTAGTTATGTTGAGATTGTCATTGGCAGTGCTGGCAGGGGCATTGGCAAGCTGCAGGGGATTTCCAAAAAGGGCACTGGTGCTTCCTTTATTCTTTATTTTTTTCAAATTACCCCCTGATACAGTCCCTAAGGACATGTCCTTCCATGCTGCCCTGTCTTCAAATGCATTGACAAAGACATTTTAATCTTTGTGGAGTGCATTGGCACAAAGGGGCCACATGTAGAGTGTCTTGGTACTGTGGGACAAGTGCTCCTGTGTGTGCGTGTACATATGCAGACAGAACAAGCACGACAAGACTCTGGAAATATTTCGATCCTGCCCTCCAGCTGACCACGTCGTGAGAACTTAAAAAAAGTTCTTAAAGCTCCTCTTCGAAAGACACTTGGATTAACTCCTCCGGCTAGTGGAAGATGCATCTCTAATTATCCCTATATGAACTGTTGATAAGCTCTACTCAGAATATCTTTCTACCCAATATACTTATTTTGCCAGCTTTCCATTCCTCATATGTTGTATCTTTGAGCTACTCTCTGATTGATAGGTTTTGGTTCTGTTGTAAAATGCTCTAATGCTTAAGGACCACGTCCGTGCTATATAAAATCACAAAATGATAACAATAATAGTAATAACAAGAAGTTTGCCTTCTTCCTTGTACATAGGTAGATAAAAACACATGCACGTGCAATGCACTTAAATAACACACCCATATTCATCCATAGACATAGCCAACAAACATAAAGAAACACGTGCACACGTCTGTGTCGTGAAACTTCACTGTTGATGACATTGTGGTATCTGTTAGGTGTGTGCCTGTATAAGAGTGTTTGTGTGGAACACTTGTAATTATGAAATCTATATCGCGTGTGCAAATTCATGGCCAAATGTATTATCTATTGTGTCAGTGGCAAACACTCCAAATCTGAGTTTGCCACTGTAAAAATAGATTTTTCAAAGTACAAATCCCATTTTTGCACTCAGTAAATTTTAATCGACTCTTAAGATAGTATTGCGACTGGTTACTGTTTTGGTATTTGGAAGGGACATGTTGTGGGCATCCTTTTAAATACCAAAGGGGTGTGCAAAGTGTCAATGTCTTTCAACCATAATTCCAGCCGCAAACCATTCAAAATGTACAGGCCCCCATTATGGAATAGATTCCTTTCACTTTGTGAATGTTTAAAAAAACTTTCAGGTAAAGTGGACAGTGGTCCACAGGACCACTGCAAACTCATGAAACTTTTTAAAACACAGGAAACCGTTTTTTTTTTTTAAAAGGGAGTCCTTTTTCCAAAGAGGAAAACAGGCTGCCTTTAATAAAAACTTATCTTTATTTACACAAAATCATAGACATGTCGGTCTGCTGTCCCTTGCAGGCAAGGCCGGTTTAGGGCAGTATGACTGCACCTGATGCTGACCTTGGAGGAAGCTGTGTTTAGAAATAACATGTGTCTTAAAGCACCTGCTGCAGAGTTCCTTGCGTGTACAGCAGTTTTCAGGAAACAATAAAAATGTCAAGCTAACACCGGTGATTAATATTCCTGCTAGAGAGAGAGCAGAGCTTTGTCTAGAGGGAGTTTTGACTCGTCCTAAAGTAGTGTGGAGGGTTAATATGCCTGCTGCAAAGAACGTGTACCATGCAGATGACAGAACTGTATTCGATGTGGCTAGCTCAGTGGGTTACTGCTTTTGTCACAGAAATACTATTGATACTTTTGTTACAATCCTAATATAACACACTAACCTATGAACTGTCATCAAAGAGCAGCATGCAAAATGCATGGTATAGGTTAGAAAGTTTTGTTTCTTCCCTAGTCTTTCACTATCCTAATGTTTCTAAAATGGGCTTGTTAAAGCAGAAATGTATTCTTATTAGTAAAGCAAACCCCAACCACTGTTGTATATTTTAAATGCTGAGGTTGTGCCTCTCATGACAAAAAATGCTCTGAAAACATGCTGCCGGCTAGTATGAATGGCTTGTGATTCCTACATCTTGTTATCCTCATTGTTTTATGTAACATTCCCATAGACTGAGTTACACATGCATGATTCATTGTCTCTGTAAAATGTGTGTGTAATGTAAAGTGCTCTGACACCCTACACTGGTATGAGTAGCTCTTTAAAACAAATGAAATGCCTGTGAGAGAGGAGCAATGGAGAGATGAGGGGCGCTGTTGGAGGGTGGTAGTGAGGGACTCCTTGGAGAAGAAGGTCATTGGGAGGGGCACCATTAAAGCCAGTCCTGCTTGCAGGCCACCGTCCCTGTGACTTGTGTCTAATGGAGTGAGTCTCAATCCCCTCCCCGCCCCCGCCCGGCGACCGCGGCGACACCACATCCTCGATCACCCCCGCCCCTGCGCAGCCCACACAGGGTACACCACACACAGCCAGGATTCAAGACACACTACCACATGCACGTACACTAGTCCAGCAGTTGTTGAAATGTTTCTCCCTCCCCCTCCTCTTTTAATTCCCAGTTATACCTTTTGGTTGACGCAGAGACTGTTGATTTTGTACACGCGCTGATGCTCGACCCCCCCCTCCCTGTTTCCGTATCATACAATGGCACCTGGGTGTTTTCATGTACAGGCAGCGGAAGCCCAGCGATCCATGTGACGGCGGGGGATACGATCCTGCTCTAGCTCGCTACTGTACTGAACAGGGAACATAACTTAATGCAATGACTGTTGGATTTCTTTCAGCACCCTGGTCCTAGCGCAGTGCCATGAGCCACAAGCGCTGCGGCACGAGACATTTACTAGCACCGCTACTTGTGAACTAATGCATTACCACTAGCTACTGTTTATTTTCACTCGCATTCAATTGGCATGTCATTATGTACTGATAGCCGAGTACCGCTTGTAGTAGTGGTTTATTGTTATGACACTGTGTGACTGCTGTTTATCTTATCTGTGAAACTAAATAAAGTTTGGGACCGTTGGTCTTAAAAAAAAAAAAAAAATGGAGTGAGTCTCAATTTGTGATCTACCTCTAGAATATTATTGAGTTAGATGGGATTGTGACTTTGTTTCAGAATTTTACAAACTGACCTATTATTACATAGTGTACTGCAAAACTACAGGTCACAAATTACGACCAGATTTTGCTGCCATTTTAATACGCTGGCCTTCAGTCTTTAATGCTGGCCTATATAGTGCCCGTTCTATGTGTGTTGCAGGTGTGCACTGCAGCTTCCTGGTTCACATTTTATTTTGGTTATTGAGTTTGTAAACGGTTTCTGGAATCTACTACATTTGTTACTAGCAGCATAAGCTCAGCATTGCAGTGGATTCCAGTGTAGATGAGCCATGAAGCCAATAATTAGAAAACAAACAAGCATTGGAAATGCAATAGGTCTTGCATTAGAAAAGTTGGAGCTATTGGTCTAGTAAAGGACAAATATTTTATTTATTTGTTGGTTTTTAAAATAGCTAAATTGATAGCTTTGTCATTTACAATGCCAATAGTTATAACTTTTGTGAATGTGACACCTATAACATTTGGAATGCAACATGTTTAGTATTTATGTGACTTAGATGGCAGCTCTGGTCGTTAGGCCACATCTCTAGAGAGCATGAGTGCGCAGCAGGGGAGAGAAGCACAGCAATGCAATAGGTCTCGCATTAGGAAAGTTTGAGCTATTGGTATTGTAAAGGACACTTTTTTTTATTTATGTGCTTGTTTTGAAAATAGCGAAATTAATAGCTTTGTTATTTGCAATGCCAATAGTTTTATCTTTCGCAAATGTGACACCTATTGTAACACAATATGTGTTGTAGCACTGAGTGGTGTGAGGGTGAGGGGGGTGAGGGGGTGTGAGGGTGAGGGTGAGTGGGTGTGTGAGGGTGAGTGAGGGGTGTGTGTGAGAGAGAGAATGTGCATGTGTGCATGCCTGTGTGTGAGAGAGAGAGTGTGCATGTGTGTGAGAGGGGGAGAGACAGAGAGCAGAGCCTGCATGTGTGAGTATGCATGTGTGTGTGTGAGTGCGAGAGAGCGTGCATGTGTGCCTGTGTGTGGAGGGCTCAGACGTGCAACTGCTTACCAACGCGTCCACAGTAGTGGCACACACCTGCTTTAGTTCTTTCTATTCCTGGTGGATGCCATTTCAACAAGTTAACCCCTTCAATTTCAACTGGGTTGGGGCCCTTGAAAAAAACTTTTTTTAATGAATCGGTTGATCCCCAGGTCCATTTTTATTCTTGATGCTGCCGAACAAATAAGGTAGAGCCATCAGGCGTGAGAAATAATTGGCTACCTTGGATGGGTCATCTCAACTATGTTTTGATGGTAGAGTGTCAGGTTTCCATGGCAGTGTAGTAGTTCCATATAGTAAATGTATATGTTATGAATTGGAAGCTGTTGCGCTGAAAACTAAAACCATAAGTGTTTTTAAAAAACTTGTATACGCACTTCAGGTCATACATTTGTACAGAAGTCTTTATGAATCGGGCCATTAATGTGTTTCATGTGACGCTGTTAATGGTTTCTGCATGTTAGTGACAATGGTATTTTTACTGGGGATCATTGTTTAATGTTTTTTTTATCTGCGATACCTAAACCAGCTGATTGAATCAATTGCTAAATTAAGGGTTTGTTGTACTTTTTTTGCCAAAAAGGAAGGTTGCGCTAACATCTGCTCGCCAAGTCTAAGCAGCGCTCTGTAACAGTCCATGTCATCAACATAAGGTGCTACTAAGCAGTTTTGATGTATGAGAATGTGTAGCATAAAATATATTCACTAACATGGCTTACATCTCCATTCAGATTTCAAAGAGACACATTTACCATAAAGTTCGCTGCCACAAAATGTGTTGATAAAGTATATGTACCTCGACATGATGTGCTGTGTCAGGCTGTGCATATTATGTGGAATGTGTGCCATCTTGTTGTAACAGCTGTCCAAGGGATAGTGTTTTCAACAAGCAAGTAATGCTACATCTGTACTAACAAGGCGCTACCGGTCTGGTTATAAGTGCCCGTTAAATTGTGAACACTAGACAATCACCTATTTGCACAGGGGTTGTAATTAGAATAGGAAGGATGATTATCGTATCGGGTAATTACCAGGCGCAGTAAAGTTTGCAACCCTGCTAACCATTAAATGTCAGTAGGTCAAACCTGCCGGACTGCACCAGGTAAAGTGATTAAGCTGTCTGAAACCACGAAGAGACAAGAATTTAATTCTGGATTCTTACTTGGGGAAAGTGTGTGATCCTGGGAAAATCGCTTTCACCTTCCGCCTAAATCACCTAATCTGCTGAAACACGGGAGGCTGTGAACCTGACTAAACCGCATACGACCTATATAAACTACTCCTGTATGCTTGATTTAATTCACAGGCAACATACCACGTGCAGCGTTACCCTGCCAAAAAGCATGGTTATGGGGCAGTCACTACCCCTCTGTGTTACTACGTCTCCTGTAGGATATGCAGGTGTGAAGGGGTATTCAGAAGCCATCACCAGGGGTCTGTGGATGAGCCCGTAGGTGTGTGACTCCCTGGCGCCAGGGACGGAGGGGTAGCTTGTTGATCAAACAGCCCCCTCTTTATTGTGCAAATGGTGCTCGACTGAAGGGGACAATAGCTGCCCGGGCAGGTGGGCCAGTCGGAGGAGTGATATCAGAGCCCACTTCCCGTTAGGAGCATTTAATGTGTTCATTAACCCAAGCACTAGACACCTTCAAAGCTCCCCCGCCCCAAAGCCGGGCACCTTTCCCAGGCCGAAGCCGGCCCACAGGATGGCATTTATAAAAGTGCAGATTTTCACATCAAAAGTGTATTTGTCCACTGGGGGCGCGAGCGGGTTCACAAAATGCAACAGCTGACTACCACACCACTTTAATTTAACGGTGACGCCTGGGGGAGGGTGTGGAAAAGAGTGTCAACATCCTAAAGAATAGCGCTACAGTCTCTTCCAAGGAAGGATAATAACAGGTCGGTTGCGATGCTGGTCTCAAATGATGTTATTATTGCTCGTTCAGACAGAACGAGACTGCTGCAGCTGGCGGAATAATGCGCGAGAGCGCCGGGGAAGCCTTGAGGAGACAGAGAGCAAAAATAAAGGCGAGACGGGGGCACGCTGCGGGCAGGGAGAGAAGTGCATCGGAGGACTTGAGGAGAGAGCAAAACAAGCACGACAGAAACGAGAGTCACGGCCGGCCGTCAATGTGAAAGTACGGCCAGCATAAGCAACAACACAAACAAGTTTAAAGTGCATCGAAGGACTTGAGGAGAGAGAGAGAGCAAAACAAGCACGGCAGAAACGAGAGTCACGGCCGGCCGTCAATGTGAAAGTACGGCCGGCATAAGCAACAACACAAACAAGTTTTTAAAAAAAAAAAACTGGGAGGGGGGAGGAAAAACACGAGAGACGGCCTGCGGCCGTCAAAGTGAAAGTACGGCCGGCATTGCTGTGGGGAGGGGGGAGGAGAAATGCGGGGGCCTTTGAAGTGAAGCTTCACTTGTGTGTGAGAGGTGTGGGAGGAGTGCAGCTCGGCTGAGCCAGAGCGCACGCTGAGGGAAGCTTGTGGGGCGGAGCTGCTGGGGAACAGATGGCAGATGGCTGGCGATTTGATGCTGTGCACGCGCATTTTAGGTCAATGCGCTTGTGCATTGACCTAAAAACGCACGGGCACGGCACCAAATCGCCCAGTTAGTTAAACTCTGTTTAAAGCCCTATAGTCTCGCTTCTCTCAATGCGCATGCGCATTGATAGGTCACGAGACCTAAAAGCAATGAATCCTCCACACACACCCTTACAACAAATAAATCTACAATAAATTGAGTTATTTATGTTTAGATCATCAGTTTTATGATTAAATACCAAACTGGTAAAAAGGTAAGGAGGATGGATGCGTAAGAGTTTAAGGACACAGGTTAAAAACAAGGGTCCAGATTTACTAAGATTTAGCATCAGGCTTGCATCACCTTTTTGGGACAGCCCGAATGCAAATTCCATTTCAAAATTGATGAAGCCATGCGAAATCCTGATTTGCATGGCTTTATAAAAAAAGAAGTAACACAAGGCAGTGCATAGCCCTTTCTTACGCTACCTTACGTCATGTAGGAATTCCATTGGTGGTGCATTGATGCTCCTGTACATTCCACAGGACACATACAAAGAGGAAGTAGCCTCAAAGGATACTTTTTGGGCCAGAAAGAATCCCTTCCTGGAAATAAACTAACCTGACCAGAAGACAGGCAAACTTGCGCCATGACACAAGGGTGCCTGTGTAGGTGATAGGCTGCCACAAGTACATCGAGTCAGGAGAGAACAGAATTGTGCCATATCTTTGAGAAAGTGGGTCTGCTCTGCTCTCTCCCTTTCACGCAAGGCAATGCAGCTCAGCAACTTTACTTGCTGATCTGCATTGCGTGAGATTTTAGTAAATATGCCCCACAGAAACATCATAGCCACAAGTGTGATAACACAGTACAGCAAAGACCATTTGGCCTGATGGAATTACTACAGTTGCTGTTAAAGTTATTTTTGAAATATGACTAGCTCTAGAATTAGTTTGTCTATCATTCATAGGAATGTACACACTTTATCCGCCAAGTTACACTAAGGGCCTCATTTTGATGTCGGTCGGAATGGTTCCGAATGGCATGTGGTCCCTCTGATTCGGAACCTGCTTTTTGACCGACAACGTAATTGGCCCCTAAATGAGTAATTTTTACCAGGACATTAGTGCAAAACAGGCAGAAGTGTTTTTTTTTCTTCTGGAAGCAATCATGAGTAGATCGCAAATTCTGCTCTTCAAGTTTTCCACTTGTTGTGAGCAGCGGCATTTTGCTGGTTGTAACAGCACAATGAGAAAAAAAAAACATAAAATGCAGTGTGATAGCTGGTTATTCTGCATGTTTAATCCACGGTATTAACTGTGCACCAAAATCCACGTGCTGCCTTGCCTAAATCCTACATAGAGAGGGTCCCCTTTAATGCAGTTTTGACCAGGTTCTAAATGAACCCATAAGTTTTAGAGGCAGCTGGTATTGACCAAACGTGGCAGGGCAGGGGGGAGGTGAAAAAAAAAACCCACATACCTCCTCTGCTTGGCCAGCGTCCCTCAGTCTCTCCTCTGTCATCTCTACTCCCGGAAGCAGGAAGCACACAGGCTCCTCTAAGCAAAGCATGACAGCAGCGTCGTGATTGATCTGAGCGCCATGGTTCGGCCATCAGACAGCGAGTGGGAGCCCGTGTATGTTCTCCACCCGAGCTGTGCAATACAGCCTAGTGGAGAACATGCCAAGGGGCCAATTACAATGCAGTTTGGAAGGCCTCCTAACAGCATTTGCTCTGTCCGAATAGGATTGGAAACGTGTCTTTCCGACTGAATCAGAAAGGTTTCCGACTAAGGGGGGAGGAGCTACGTCAGCAAACAAAATGGCTGCTTGGGCTCACGGCTCTGCCGACCTCCGTACCCCGCCATAATATCCTGGACATTATCCTGACTATCCTAGCGTTTGTGTGCATGAACTGTTCCGCACTCCGATGGTGAAATCCGGAAACTTTTATCGGCTGGTTTGACGAAGTTCCATCGAGTTGAAGATTGTGGCCTACTCCAGTGGTGAAGCCGGGGCCTCGAGTGCTTTCACAGCCGGGCTGCAGTGCAACAACATCGGCCGAGAGACCCAGGCTGGGTCCGGTCAATTGGTGTGGAGGCTTTGTTTAAGGCCGAATTTGGCGGCGATCGTTTCTATTGCTCAGCATCGATGGACGAGTGACTCTGCTTGCTTTTGGCTGCGGGGGGGGGGTCCCCGTCCCGCGGACCCAGTATTGGGCCCGCCGGGGTTCGATCGGTCGGGGTCTCTGGCCTGTGGCCTTCACCGGGTTGATCGTGGCTGCGAATAGAGACTGGCCGCCCTCCGCATCTGAACGCTCGTGATCCTGTTGACCGTGGCTGCGAATAAGGACTGGTCACCCTCCGCATCTGAACGTTCGTGATCCTGCTTGTCCCCCCTGAGGATACCAGATTCACCCCGGGAGGTGATTGTGATTGGTATCAGGCATGAAAATATGGATCGTACGGTGCTTGGGCCATCGCTGAGGTCAATATTGGCAGAAATGAGGGCGTTTCATTCACATGTGGATGTCTTATTGTGCAAATTAGACACGCGCCTATCTGAGATGATCCTGGTGGAACCAGACCCAGCCTTACTGATGAAACAGCAATCTGCAGCCATTCAAACTGCGGCCATTTTGACTCCGTGCGAGAACCCCGTGAGGAAGCGAGTAGTGGAACCATCGGATGGTGCCCTGGAGGACAGTGTTCCCGAGGTCTTCAGTGTATTGCCGAACCTTCCACCACTATCGACTTTGGAGGTATCGAAAGGCGTTCCCCTCCAGGAGACTTTTGTTTTTGACTTTCCATCCAATTTGTGGTCGTCTTCTCCTTTCTTGGTGACTTTACGACTCCTGGGCAAGATACATTATGACTGTCCATGTAGGAGGGAGAGTTCTTCTGCGTCTGAGGCTCTTGTGGACTCTTTGTCTCCGTGTCGCCATATATTGATTCTTGATGACTCCCTTCTTCCTTCTTACTCCTTTGTGTGCTTTTGGGTCTCGCTGGGGGGGGTTCGTGTGCTGGTTCGGAAGGGCCAGGGTTAAGATCAACTGGGTCGGGACGGGTTGGAGTGGCTTCTACGGGTGTTCGAATTGCAACTGTTTGATCTAAAAGGCTGGGTGGTGTATCACGATGCCCCCTAATTTCTTCTATAAGTGTTGTCATACGTTGATCTTTTAGTGATAGGGTGTGTCTGTTTCTGGCGGGGGGTCTAAAGGGGCTGGGAGCCCAAATTGATAAGCCCTCCTCCATTCTTTTTCCTACTTTTAGGGTTTTAGTTATTAGGGGCGACAGGCACGCTGCTAGTGGGGTTCGGCTGTAGCCATTTGCAGGGGTGCAGGGTGGGGGGTTGGAAGGGGGTTTTTTATTTTGCCTTTTTTTATTTCTATGGCCTTTTTCTTTCCTTCCCTTTCTTTTCCTTAAAGGATCAGTATAGTCTGCGAATCATTCGGATTTTTAACACGTACTTGTATTTAGTGCTTATGCTTTGATACATCCTGATCCCCGGGTGGGCAGGCCCTGAGGACTGGCGCTCAACATTGAATGTATATTGTATTGTCGTTCGCACCGATCCATATGCTTTGACGCCAATGTTCCATTATAGCGGTTCTTACATGCATATCCTGTCTCTTGTCCTGTCCCCCGTATTCTTCTGTTTGATTGTATGGCACCTGATCCTTCCTTAAATAATATAAAATGGAACCTCTGTCTCATCCTGGGACTCAGTTGTGCATTCTAATACAAGTTCTATCCTGAATCGCTGCCGGACCTCAGGGTTGTCGACTGATGAGCTGTGTTGTACTGTGATATAGGGGTCTTAATTTGTTTAGCGGCCGGCCCCTGCGGTTGCAGGCCCATGCTTGTATTTTATTGAATGCTACAATAAAGGTTTAAAAAAAAAAAAAAGAAAGGTTTCCGACCAACTGATTACGATGCAAGTTAGGCATTAGGAATATCCTAATTCGAACCTGACCGCATTCGGAATGACCGAGCCGTACAGAGCAGACTCATGCATCTCTATGGGCCGCATTTCCAAACAACTGATTACGATGCTGGATTCGGATAGCCTTTCTGAATTGTGCCGTCGAACTCGAATCAGCAGTCGGAATCAGACTTTGGGAGCCCATAGCGGGACCCCTTGCACCCCCCCTTGCATCCCTCTTAACAGCCATGCACAATGTGGCAGGCACCAGAGGGTGCCCGCCACAGGGTGCACAATTTTCCTCAGCTAACTCTTTCTGCAATGGGAGTCTATGCATGCGGTCAGAACATAGGCCCCCATTGAAGTCAATGGGAGTCTGACGGAATCATATCAGGAAGCATCCAGATGCACCGTAATTGGTCGGTCAGACTCTCCCGATCCAAAATGTTGGAAACCATTCCCAAACCGATTCGGTCGTAATGATTTCCGAACAGTATTGTAATCGGGCCCACAGTGCACATGACTGTTGGTGGGCCCTGACGGCTGACCAAACCGTCATGCACACTAAAGTGCATGAACCACTCCTCTCCCTGCTGGCTGTGATGACAGACCAGCCCCTCCAGTCCCAAAACAGGCTTCAGTACTGAAAAATAAAATGATAATAGCAACATGTTACTTTCTTTTTTCTTTTTTCCACTGCTAAAAAGCAGTGGGGCGTCGCTCCTCTGCTTTAGCAGAGGACCCGTCGCTGATAAATTGGCAAAATGTAAGAATATATACAGGTTCCAAATACCAATAACAATTATTGTAATATACTAAAATTACAGACAATGCAATGGGTATTCTGTAAAAATATCGAGTTGACATTTTTTTTAAATTAGTGTTATGTTTTTTAGTATATATTTTAAATGTATGTGATGAATTGTTTTTGTATAAGTATTATTTATCTTTTTTAACCCGTTGCGTGCTCATGACGGCTCCACGCTGTCATGAGTCACGGGCGGTGTGTGCTCATGACGGCGTGGAATTCGCGGCGCAGGGAAGGGGTTAATATATGTGTTACATTTCTAGTAGGTACTAATTTTATTTTAATTACATTTTGTGATTTATAGTTCTGTTGCGGGTTGTGGGTTTATGGGGGACTAGGTTGAGAAGTAATTTACTTATAATAAATTAATGAATATTTTGTATGAATTCATATTTATTTAATTGGGATTTTAGAATGTTATTTGTGTTAAAAAAATGGTATATATTTTATCAGGCCCGGACTGGCAATGCCGGGCACCGGGCAATCACCCGGTCGGCTGGAGGGGGTGGGGGCCGGTTTTCAAAAAGGGGGGGCCGGTTTTGTGGCTGGGGGCCGATTTTCAGTCCGCCCGTCACAGCCTGTGACGGTCGGACTGAAAATCGGCCCCCAGCAGCGTCACGTCACTCACTTAGAAGAAGCCACAAGACTCTCTCTCAGTCAGACTTCCAAGTTAGTTACAGACAGTTCCGATGCAGGCCTGCCTGCCCCGGCCCCCGAATAGTAGCGCCGCCGGCGCCGCCAGCAAGCCTGATTGACCGGTGCGTGTGTGCACTGTATTCAATGTGCAACCTAACCTAACTTAAACAAACAGAGCGAGGAGGAGAAGGTGCCTGTGCGCAGCGCGCAGAATTCCATTTCTGGCCCCTGCATAATTTTATTCCTACAGTGGCTACTGGCAGTGGCTGGGTAGCGCCGCCGCCTACCCCCCCCCCGACCCCCCTGTGTCTGCCATAGTGCCAGTCCCACCCCGTGACCCCACCAACAGCAGGCTTCAAGACGCGGTATAAAACCTAACGCTCCAAGACCAGAGGACCGAAAACCAGCAAGGTAAATGTCCGGTTGGACGTTAAAAGACTTTCATAATGGCAGAGTCACTATAGGGTGGAAAAGCAGTGTATGAATTACCTGATTGCTGCCAGTGCATAAGGGCTGGAAGAGAACGAGTACTCCACCAGCTTGCTTTTTCATGAGCTGGGAAGTGTTGGGACTGAAGCTCTTCGGTTAGGCTGGGGAGGGGGGCCACGGACTGCAGCAGCAAATGGCAGTTTAAGGATGACCCAAGTGTCTGAATATAATTTGGACAGATATGAGTCACAGGCAGCTCCTCGACCAGAGCTCCTCAGCCGGCAGCAGGGAAACTAATTATTTGAATAATTCCTACGTGAGATAGTCACATCGCAATTTCAAATTGTGATGTGACTTGTTGAAAGAAATTATTTAAATATTTTAGCACCTCTGCTGCCAGCCAACCCGCTTCCAGTGTTTACAGGCTCCCCATGCATGTCAGAGGTTTCTTGGGGTGGAAATCTGCTCCTGAGTTCCTTTCGCCAAGATGCCGCCCACGCCAGCAAAAGACCCCAACTTCCATAACTCACAACTTAGCCGCCTGACCGTGCTAGATGGGAAGCAGCTAGACGTGCGTGTCAGAGGGGGCACTGGCTGGGGCCGCAGAGGGAGCACAGTTTATTTTTGTGGGGAATGTAAAATAATGTATCCTACTGTGCCGATCCACTTCACCATAACAACGAGTCGGTGTGAATAGATTTAGCGCTGTGCTCCAGTTTTGTTTTTCTGAGCGACACATTAGCCCCAAAGCATGTCAGAGTGCTCTCTATGCGTGGCAATACATTTTCATGCAGTGATGTCGACACCAACATCAAAATGCAATTTGTCTAATTCCTGATGTGTGGTACTTGTTAGAGTTGTGTGATGATGTACTTGACTATTTATTGTCTGTCGCAAATTAAAGGTGCGCATTAACATTTACAGGAGGTGTGGTGCAGCCGCCACGGCGACTGGACGCTAGGGATCACGGTTCGATCCCCGGCTCCGGTAGGGATCTGCCCCGCACCATGTGACTCTGGGCAATAGCAGTCGCTTAATCTTTCCAATGGCCCCCAGCGCCTTGACACCTTCGAGTAATGGTTCGCGCTTTACAAATACTGGACATGGACACATAGCTGCCAAGTTTTCAGGTTGCTTATGTGTGACATTTCCGTGGTTTCAGTGTACCTATGAGAGGCATTCTACAACCGACAATTTGAGTGACCCTTTCTCGCCAGTAGAATGAAATAACAAAGCCCATATAAAGTGCTAAATACAGACATTACCAACCTTTCTGCAATGAGAAGCACTAGCCTGACTATATATGGTCCATTCTAGCCCCATTAACACACGTTGGAATTAGCCTTAACAATCCCAGTCCATTCTAAAACTCCATTAACGCTCATCAGAGTGTTTGAGTTTTAAGTATGCATCGAGAGGAGCTTTACGTGAGTTTCCTTTATTTGTGTGGCAACCAGGGTATTCAAGTACTGGTCAGGCAGGCAAAAAATCACAGCCATGTTGCAACCCTGTGGTAATACTCGATAGATATGGGGCTAGAATGGTGTGAGCTGGTATTTGAACACACGGGGTGGGGATGGCTGTCTTAGATGGGAATGGGGCTTCTAGTGGGGACTGTACAGGACCACACTAATTTGTATGAAAGAATTTTAGTAAGAACAACATTGTATGTCCAACCGTATGAGTATAGATAATCCGTTTCACAACTGTTTCTATGACGAAATATATTTTATGTTTTCTCCTAGTTTTAATTCATTTATTTGTCCTGAAGAATGTGGGATAAAGCTCAAGGTTCCACTGAAACACTGCGTCTACACAATAACTTTTTTTGTGTTTTTATTGTATACAGTTGTTTTCTAAGTTATTTTTGGACCACATATTTTTGATAATGTATTTGGTCCAATGCATGATGAACTATATTAACAAATGTCACTAGTATTTTATGTGTATTTTGGGAGAATTATTGGTTATTTTTTTACTTTGAAGTTCTGTTCTTCTTATGTTGATAAGCATCCACATAGCAAAAATCTGGATTTTAACAAGTCCAGGGGAAAAACTTTTGTATTGGTTTAGCTGAATCCTATCCCTTGTGCCTTTATAAAATGGGGTTCTCTCTAAATTGTTGATAAAGAGTTGTATGTCGGCCATACCCATCACCCCCATTGTGCACTGAGAGGCGACATTTATCCATACCAATGCGAGGCTGTTGGCCTGCACAGAGAAAGGAGTGGATCCCAAACTTTAGGTTTTTTTTAAACCATGTGCTGGGTATCATCAGTGGGAAGATTTGGAGTACATATAGGAATCGCAGGAGTATCATCATTTTAATAAGGACTACTCAGCCAAGTATGTTTAGCAGCTGGAGTGCCCTTCGCTGGAGAATTCTTTTCGTTTTTGCCCGGAGGGGAATAAGGTTGAGGCTCCATATAAGGCCTGGTCCCCAAGATGTAGCGAGGCCCAGGTATTGGAAGATAATGCACCTAATAGGAATCGAGGAATGCCATTCAAGATCTTGCTGTTCCCCTGAGTGGGGACCAGCAGGGATTTACTTTTGTTCACTTTGAGGCGAGAGGCCTTCTTGTAGAGTTATAAGAGGGAAAGGCAGTGGGGTCTGGACGCCATCTGTGTATAGCACGATTCTGTCCTCATCCCCACCCTTCCATTGGTAGTCGTGATTTTGAGCATCACAGCCTACCAGTCTGGTCAGGGATGATGGCTTGCACCAAAAGGAGTGGGGAGAGCGGGCATCCTTGTCAGGTACCACAACGAATAGGAAAAGAGGCCAACAACACACCATTTATTTGCACCCGTTCAAGGGTTGGAAATAGAGTAGTTTAGCATACCTACGAAAACATGGGCCTAAGCCCATACGTTCGAGAACCCCACCCAAAAAGCTACAGTCTATTCAATGAAACTCCTTCTCAAAGTCAACTAGAAGAAGGGCACACGGGTCTTGACATTTCTGTACTCCGGCCAGCGCTATATGCACCGCTGAATACAGTAGCAGATTCTAGGGCCAGGCATAAAGCTGCATTGATCCGGGTGGACAAGATCGGGCAGAATGTATTTAAGCCTTTTTGCAAAGATTTTGAGCTCAGTGTTTATTACGGAAATGGAGCGACATGCCGCGCAATGGTGGCGACTTGGGGATGACGGCAATTGTGGCCAAATCCAGGTCCACCAGTAAGGCTCCAGTCACGAACGCTTCTTAATAAAGGGCAAGTAAATGAAGGGAGAGGATATCACGGAATCTATGGTAATTCTCAATTAGGAAGCCACTGGGTCAGGTGTCTTACTGTGTTCATCCAGAGGACTGTGTGCTCTATGTCTTCAACAGCGAGGGGTGCATCTAGGTCAAATCTAGATGCTATGGAGAGTACAGGGAGTGGGATCATTGAGAGCAAGGATTGGTGGTGTTCACAGGATGGCCTTGGGTGGTATGCAAAAAGGTTACAGTAGTAGTTGAAAAGGACTGCTACTATTTCGGTGGAGTGACTAGTGGTGTCGCCCGCAAAGTCTCAGATCGCAGGGATAAATCTGAAGGTTAGATGCCTTGTGACCAGTCTGTATAATAGTTTGCCAGTCTTGTCCCTGTTTTCATATACCTTATTTGTTGAGGATCTCTAACACTGCTGGGCCTAGTCATTAGCGATTTTGCGCAGGGAGATTCTTGCAAGTTGTAGCCAGCAGTGAAGGTTTTCTGTTTCGCCCTCTTGACACTGAGGTTTCAGCTGTAATATTTGAATTTTGTGGGTGGTAATGTGGTATAATCTGTCGCTCTCTTGGTGCCAGATGTACCCTTACACAACACCTCTCATGGTGGCTTTACCTGCCACCTATAGTTTATTAGGAGAGGTGACTGTGCCCAGGTTGTCTGCTGATTCTCCTCCTGAATGTTAAAATTGGTAGATATTTGGAATACAGGCTCTGTTCACTGTGGCCTTTCCGAATTTCGCCACCACTTTCCCCAATACCCTTGTCAAAAAAATTTGATAAGCCACAATCCCACTGCTACTTCGGTCTCAATTTATACTAGCCTATTATTAGTATGATCGCACTTTCCCTGGCTTCAAGAGCAAAGGGAAACTCCCTACTTTTCTGGAGTGCCTGTCAACTATTCCCCTTGTAATTTGACCACCCAATTTGAATATGTGATGAAAATGTGCTGTAAAATTCACCATTTTGGTCTGTCGTTTTCCAAAAATTTCGACTAGTAATAGTCGGGCTCGCTCGCTGCGCTCGCTCGCTACGCGCCGGACGGGGGCTGGATAGCTACGTGCCGGATGGGGGCTGGTCTGACAAAATTTGCCAGGGCTGCTTTCAGTTCCCAGTCCGGCCCTGTATTTTATGTGTGGGTTGTGGGGTTTATAGGGGTTATTCTTTAATTATTTGTATTCAATTCTTTATTAATTAGTTGTTAATTATTATACATTATTAATTGATAATTAATTATGATAACTGTATAATTAATTTTAGGTGTCAGTTGTGGGGTTTCTGGGGGTAAAGGGTGGGAAGTAATTTATTTTTAATTAAGTAATAATTCGTTGGCATTTAATATTAATTAATTAATTGACAATTAATTAGGGTCATTGTTTAAATCTTTTTTTTGTGGGGGGTTTGGGTTTATATAGGTAAAGGGTGGGAGTAAATCAATTTTACTTACTTTATAATTAATTGAAAATAAATTTTAATTGTGCAGTTCATTTTTTTACTGTTTAATTTTAGGTATGGGTTGTGGGGATTATATGGTTTAAAGGGTAGAAAGTTAAATAGCTTTATGTGTTTTAATTTGTTTTTTAATTAGTAATATTTGTTTCATTGTTAATTACGCAAATACATTTTTTGTTGAGTTTAAAAGTGGGTTGTGAGTTGTGTGGTGTTATAGGGTAGGAAGTAAATAAATTAAATGTATGCAATAATTAATGTTTTTTTATTAGATATTATATTTGTAGGTATTTGCGATATGTATTTAACATTATAGTAATATGTTATCGAACACTTTCCCTACTGTTGCACTGACTGTAGTGGGAATAGTACATTTTATCTCTCCCCTATCCAACACTTTCTCTACTGTTGTACTCACTGGAGTGGCAATAGTAATTTTTACCCCTCTGCAAACGAACACTTTCCCTCCTGTTGCACTCATTGGAGTGGGAATGGTAAATTTCTACATCCAACACTTTCCCTACTGTTGCACTGACTGGAGTGGGAATAGTAATTTTTGTCCCTCCGCTATACAACACTTTCGCCACTGTTGCACTCACTGGAGTCGTAATAGTAAATTTTACACCTCTGCTTTCCAACACCTTCCCTACTGTTGCACTCATTGGAGTGGGAATAGTATTTTTCCTCCCCCACTATCAACACTTTCCCTACTGTTGTGCTCACTGGAGTGGGAATATTAAACTTTACCCCTTTGCTCTTCAACAATTTCCTTGGTGTTGTATTGGCTGGAATGGGTGCAATATGTATATTTTCTATGTGTAATGTATCTCTTTCACTTCTGTTGCATTAATTGGAGGGAGATTTGTAGATTTTATTTTTATCATGTCTTAATATTTATGTGTTGTGCTAAATGGGAGTGGTAAATTATTAATGTATTTACTTTAATAGTTTGTGTAGTTGTGTTTAAATTGTAGTGGAAATACTATGTGTATTACATGTTATAATTAATTTTGTATTGTTATATTTCATATTGTTATGTTTTGTTTATTTTATATAATAATATTTTGAATTAATAATATTTGTTAATTGGATAATAATTTGTACTATGTTTAAAGATTTTTATATAGTTGAATGTTTTAATTTAATTAGAATGTTATTTTTGTATAGATTGTGTGTTATTGGCAGAGCCCTTTATGTAGACAACCCCTGCATTTGTGGTACCCATATCAGAAATACATAGCTTTCCTTGAAACCTTTTTTTCAGTATTTATATTTTATCAAATTAATTGGTAATTACCCGGTACACAATGAAAAACTATTGCAAGGCGAAGCACAGCTATTGGCTCTGGGTACCTCGAGTCCTATATAGCCCTGCAATCAGAAAGGTCCAGAAGACCTAACGGTATATTGTTTTCAGAAATCGAACATGTTTAGAAGACGTTACAGGTGAAAATGTTGGCACAAATGTCTGTTTCAGTCCACTCAATTTCAATATTGTTTTATTTCAACTGTTAGTTTCTATAGGAAAACCTTGAAGGATCAACACAAATGACACCTTGCTGAATTTAGAATGTTGTCTACTTTTTGAAAATGTAGAGCTTTCTGGGATCCATTGTTGCTTTCACACCCATTTCTACCGCTAACTGGAAGGAGATTGAAAGCACAAAAAAAAGGAAAAATAGGACATGTCCCAGTAATATTCCAAAACTTGTGTTCCTGACAAGTGTCTACCTGTTCCTAAAAGATGAGAAGATAGTGATTTTAATTCCACAAACCTCCTGGTTGATACCATTTGCAGGGGAAAAAACAGACACTTTCTTCTGCAGCACTTTATTATCATTTTATCATAAAACCTAAAGTTTAGCTCTATTTTGGCTAACTTCTCATTCCCCTCCAGGGGAATCCACAAACCCTTGGTACCTTTAGAATCATCAGTAAGTTGGAAGAAAAGGACACACATTTGATTTTTACCTAGATACCTTTATGAAGAGAAAATGTTACAGGGGCCTAAGTGCAAACTACCCCAAATAGCCAGAAAAAGGCCTAGCAGCAAAGGGGTTCAAGGATTCGATTCGATTCAAAAACTTTTATTCGATTAAACATTTTGTTAATCATAAAAAGTACATCGTATTTTTAGACACAACATTTTTAGAAAAAAGACATTGTTATTATTACAATATTACAGTACGATTAAAATACGTAAAAAAGAAAATACACATTAATTCAACTACATAGTTGGTACAGTTTTTCCGAAATTTAGATCTTCAGTTCTTATTGCTTTACGAATTGATAAACTTGATTTCAGGAACATGGCTAAATTCTTTGCCACGTATTGTGATTCGAGATGTTGCAACGCTAGAAACGCCGGGCGACAGGTTCTCAACCCCATCTGACGCAGCAGTGGGAGTACCCAGCGTTTACGTATTTCGACGTAGAAATGACAAAAGAACACTACATGCATAGTTGTTTGGTGCGAAACCTTATCACATGGGCATTTTTCCAATTCATGAGACCAATTTAACAAATTTGGGAAAGTGATCAATCGAAAAAACAAATTAAAACGGAACCTGGTTAATAGGTATTTTTCGTGGTTGGATAAATGATATGTGAGATAAGGCTGTATACCTGGTGACACTTGAATCATCATAATATGTACGTTAGTTTGCTTGGTAGCTTCGCCGGACAGACGAAGTTCCCTAAGATGGTTAAGACATAGATGCTTAAGGGTTTTTCTGCTTAACTCGCTTATAGATGATGGGTCAATGACATATTGGATAAGATCCAGATATTTCAGAAAGTTGACCACATACGCCAACCATGGGATGTTTTTCCAGGATATCAGCCCCAAGCAATCTAAAATCAAGGCACGAGTGAGATGGCATTCTGGCTTAGTCCAGATACGGTGCCATAGGAGCATTGGTTGGCATTTGATATAATCTGCTAAATAGTCAATCCCAAGCTCAATATGACATCCGTATGTGGGGACACTCTGTGGGAGGGCCAACAGGTATTTAGCAAAGCCATTCTGAATTTTTTGGAGTTCCGTCGTATTTACATATCCCCATACACCGGCTCCATATGTGGCGATGCTCTGACACTTGGCTTGGTGTATTTTGAGTAAAACGGGTGGGGTTGGTTTACCCATTTTCCTGGAGAATGAAACAAGGGCAGAGGTTCAAGGATTCAACTGGACTGCAGACCAGGAATGCCTGCTTTTCTGTTTGTAGCCCTGCTGCTGGCTGCTCTCTGACTCTGCCGAAGAAGAACTGGACTTTGCACTTGAAGTGATCTCCAAGGGCTTGTTGCTTGCCTCCTGTTGCTTGAGACTCAGGGATCTCAAAGTCTCTACCCAAGTTCCTGTGTTTGGCTCAGTGGAAGTGGCCCAGATACTTGCAACACGGATTTCAACTCATCTCCTGTCGTATGTAGCAGAACTGCTGCATCAACAGGTTGCATTAGTATAATTGGCACATCGTCTCGGAACCAGCATTTTGCATCCAGAGATCATCGCACCGGACAGCATTTTACAGCTGATGCATCTTGGTAAGATCGACGCATCACCTCGACTGCATGGCAGAAACTGGTGCATCGATCGACACCTCTCGACTCCGGCACTCGTCTTCAGAACTGATACCTCGTCTTCACTGCGTGGAGAAGATTGAGTCATTCTGCATCTTCGGGCCTCGGCATTGACACATCTTGCTGTTTGCGATTAGGAAATGTACTTTGTTCACCGGTGCCTGTGTGGGTCCTGTAGCCTGCCAGTGCATCATTGCAGTTGGCCTGATCTTTGACTTTTCCCTGGTCCAGCATGATTTAAAGTAACCCTTATAGAGATGCTTGCTTCTAAGCCCTTTATTGCATTTATTCCTTTAAAATTCAATAACTCAACTACTTTACATTGGATTTTTGTAGGTTTGGTCTTCTTTTGTACAGAATATAATACTCTATTTTTCTAAATCTGTGTGGAGTCTTTTTGTGGTGTATTCATTGTGTTACGGTGTGAGTGTGTTGCACAAATACTTTACACATTGCCTATTTAGATAAGCCTGACTGCCCTGTGCCAAGTTACCAGAGGGTAAGCACAAGTTATCTTCAAGTGTGTATCTAGCTTACCCTATTTAGAGTGCTGGTTCCTGCCTAGACTGGGTGCATACCTCAGCCAACCCGAATCTGATTTCTAACATAAACTAAATCATAGAATTTCAGAATTAAATATAAGGCACAGCACTCTTATAAGAACAGCCAGTGCATTATTTTAAAAAGAGTTACAAAGCACTGCTCTGCACCAGCACACCACTTCATTATATGGACCCTAATGCTGGGAGACAAGGTTAGCAGCGTCTATCCCATTTGAATTAAATGCTAGCATTTATATCAATATATGTGACCATGAAAATAATCTCAGAACTTCTAATTGCGTTGGACAACAAGCAGTGGTCTCCACAAGAAATGCTTGAATAACAAGTTTAGTTGGCAACTCACAAGACCCGAGGTAATTTTCTTGTTTTTGACAATGTGCAACATTTAAATGCAAAACATGTCTTCTAACACATCAGCTGGAAAGCGTTTATTACCTTTAAGAGCTGTATGAAACATTCCATTTACTAAATCAGTGAGGTTAAAGGCAGAAAGGTCAACGGAAGCAGCAGGCAGCTCTGAAAAGAAAAAGAACAAAAATAAATTGATGCATCTGCGAGAGAAGCTGAGTGTATAAAGACAGATAATGCTTTTGATTCAAGAATAAAGTGAATGATCATATTGGCATAGTAGGCATACACGTAATGCTGCACATTATTGCTAACTGTATCTCCTGAGGCTATCATAAAAACATATTTGTCCTGGTGTTGTGTATCATTTTAGTACCCTATTGTAAGTTTCCCGATTTATGCCCATACATAGGTATAAATCACCATATCCTTATAGATATAGAAATCATAACCATATTTAGGCATAGCTCATGCAGTCCAAATACGGCAGAGCTACTTCCACTAGTTCCGAAAATCCACAACGATTTCTTGGAAAAACCCGCCTTCAGCAGTCAGGGACTTCCCCTTGCTTGAGTATTGATTTATCCAAGAACGTATGGAGTTTTCAAAGTACTGAGACTCCTTGATGACGTTATTATGTACAACTGTACGTCAAAGTCGGCACCTTCAAGGTATAAATATGCCCACACTCGCCCAAGCAAACACACAGTGGTTTGGAGCAGTTTGACTATCTACTTGCCCGACGCACCCTGCTACAGCAAGTGCCGAAGGAAACCGACCCTCCAGCAGACGCACTGAGACGCTGTCTTTTCTCCTGCCGAGAAATCCAGCTCCAGTGTTTCCAAGCTACCCTTGCGGGTTGTTGGGAAATCGAGTCCCAAGACCAGCCTTCTCCATTCTAAACTAAGGTACGGAGCTTATTAGACCCGTAGAGAAATCTTGAGCAGATTCTTGGCAAAAGAATACTACATTTATGCTACACCTCACTTACTTCTTCCCTCGTACAAAGCTTAGGTTAGGTACACCGGGGCAGGCGTATTTTAGAAGCCCCAGTTGTGTACTTTTAGCCTCTGTTATTTATGTATGTATTTATATATGGTTTAGGAACCATACAATGCTCTTACAGTATTATTTTATTCTACTATTTATACTGTATGCATTATATTTTACAAATAGTTATACTATTGGTGAAGTTCATTTCTTATGCTTGAGAAAGAAGACAGTTCAATAAAACCTTTTATTGAAAACGCCCGTCTTTCTACTTTCTCTGCACCTCTGGTGAAATGAAGCATGCACGATTGACTGAGTGAAATATCTATCTATTGTTTCCACGATTCTGAAGATATGTTTTATCTTGGGGAAACAAAGTTGTCATGTTTATGCGGTTGTCAGAGACTAATCCTGTCTTGTGAATTTGAGAAAGTTTCTATTGACCTCTGAGCTAGCTGGCACACACAATTAAGTCTAGTATATTCGATAGAGACCTAGTCGACCTCAGTCCTATGTCTAATCTATAGGATATATTATTCCAATGCTCAGAGCCTATTGGGAATATATGACCTACACTACATGGCGCCAACGTTTGGTAAGGCACTCATTTAACGCTAGATACTAGAGTAACTCAGTTGTGCTTTTCACAGAGACCCCTTTATCCTGTAAAAACTCCAATAGACATCTGGAGTGGGTTAAATATCCGCCATTAAACTGAGTAGGACAAAAAATACTATGTATTAGTTTTTAGTTTTGTTCAACATGAAGGATACAGTGTTCCAAAATATTGTGCACCTTATCTTTATTTCCTTGAAATCTTCTCTGCAAAACTTGCAACAAACATGCAAGATAGCGACGAAGAGAGCGGTGGAGCTGCAAGAACTGCAGCCCAACCGGTTTTAGACGTTACAGGTCTCCAACAAAATGACCCGGATGCTATAATCATCCTGGAAAACGTGAGAAAAACCATAGCTATAAAGCTTATAGAAAATGGCCGAGAGGTGGTACTGTCATATTTGTCATAGAGGCACATGAATATCGGCAGACAGAGGTATTCTATTCATGGATTGTCTTTCCACCGGCAAATCCAACAACTCATGTGTTCCACTTCTACTAGATGGAGGAACATCCAGCGGAATACGTTCCTTTCGTGGACGTTGAAATTCCACTAACTTACCAAGAGCATCAGCTCTGGTTTAATGGTGCCCTACAACATCAAAATCACATTACCAGGCTCGGTCACCTAGGTAGACCAGGAGCTACATGACTGGTACCAGACAGCTATACACCACATCCTAACATTGAAAGAATGTCAGATATAGAACTGTTAGCTCAGCTAAAACAATTAATTAAAATACATAGACAATTGGTACAATATGTAATGCGGACCTTAACAGTCCAACCTGCGATAAGAATTCCACAGCACACCCTCATCAGGGGAACACAAACAAAATCACATCACAGACTATACAGTCAGTAATCTGTAAATTGCCCGAAAAAAAGGAACACACTCCATTCTGGTTAGCCCAGAAAATTACTCAAATAGTGGCAGTATTTCGCGATAGTACACCTCATGAGAAACACAGGATTCTAACAATCTGTTTACCAACCACATGTAGAGGACTGTGACACTTGGGGTACAGTCTTTGCTTCAATCTACACAAAAACACATGGTATCCCGTCTATGGTGGTAATACCGGATGTTCTGAGACAGATTCAAAATAAATACGGTCCAGAACCAGCCTTGAATCTTGGTATGAAATTACTGAAAGATTTCAAACAGGTCTCCACTATCTTATTAGCTAACATTAAAGGTGAAGCAGCATCAGTGGCAATCTGCCAAAAATGAAAACAACTCGATATTACTGAGCAACCGTATGAACTTGCCAGAATTACTGAAAAATCCTATGAAGAACTAGGAAGAGATAGTTTGAGAGGGAAACCTGTAACTAACAGAAAATCCTGAAAAAGTTTTTATCAAAAAGTACTCCTAAAAAGAAATGAGAAAATAGTAGAGCGCTTTCAGTCTAGAGGTAGATCTCCTCAAAAGGAGCACTCTGAAAAGAGATATAACCTTAGAAATAGAGATAATATAAGAAAACCTGATAGATATCAAGATGCTGATACACGATCCTCTTGTACCTTTCAGACTTCCTAGCAGAAATCCGAAAGAAGAGGACGATCAGAACAAAACGAAGAGCGCGTGAAGTCCAAAGACGATTAACACGTTCCAAAAAATAAGAAAACTCAATTCTCCAAAAAGAAGGTAGCAAGTATTAAAATCAGACATGCCGAGGATCTTGAGGACACAACTCAAGAATGGGGAGTGGGCCCAGACAATGCTGGACAGCGCAGCAGAGGTCACCATAGCTCGCAGGATCCTGAAAGATCATCTGGAGACAGTGGATCTCAATGAATACATTCAGGTTGAAACTGCTGACACCAGAGTTAGTGTACCCCATAAGTTATATGAAGTAACACTCCGAATATAGTGGGATATAACTAGGAAGATAAAAGAACTCTTTTGGGAAAAATTATCTAAAGGTTATGACATCCTTCCAGCTGAAAAAAACTGCCCACCTGAATTTGTAAGGAAGTGCCCACATGGCGAAGAGATCATTATGCCAGCCTTCTCTAATCATATTCCTATTCATGAAAAATACACCTATGCCAGATAATGGGCTGTGGCCCAGGCTCCAGCATTATATAAAAATCAAGTGGGATGGGATGAGGATTCTCCTCACCATAAAATCCAGTTGAAAAATCAACCAACTGCTCAGAGGCACTATCTAGTTAAGCAAGAAGCTAAAAAACAAGCCAGGGAGATCTTAGATCAACTTGAATACCAAGGGGTGATTGAAACATGCACCTCGTTAATGAACAATCATTTGTTTCCTGTCTCCAAACCAGATGAAACATATCGTCTAGTTTTAGATTACAGACATTTAAACTCTTGTTGCAAAACTTTTGCAGCACAAAATTCACACAGTGCAGCACTAATGAATAATATAGTTCGGAAGACATATAAAACTACTTTAGATATTTCAAACGGTTTCTTCTGTCAAAACATTACACCAGAGAGCAGGTACTTGACTGCTTTCTCAATAATGGGGACACAATGACACATATGTCGTCTCCCCCAGGGATTCAAGAACAGTCCTGGATTATTTTCAGCCAGAGTAACAGAGTTACTACAAACGCAGGATGATGAGGCATTATCCTTTGTCGATGACATCTACCTATCTACCTATCTATTTGGACAGATTATAGAAAACAGGGTTAAACCCACTACTGTCATTAGGACCTGGGTAAATGTCAGAATGAAGGAAAAGGGGTCCAAGACAAATAACATATAACTGCAAATTATTATTCACGAAAAATTCGAACAGCAACGCTAGTAAATACAAAAAGGGTTTAATCAATTCTGTATATTCCCTGTATATGGGATAATGTTCATCATGTATATTTCATTGCATGTAAGACAGATTATTGATAAGCATAGGTGCCCACATTCACAACGGGGAGGGGGTGGTGAAGGTAAAGTGAGGGAAAATGATGGGATCACGTAATAGTGAGATTCATTCAGTGACACAAAATATTACAGGTTTAGGAATCAATTCAAATGGTCCCTCTGGAAACAAGGGCCAAATCAAAGGCGCTCAAAAGAGTCCAACTAAAAATTGTAACATCACAGATCCAAAATCCCTTGCAACCATTAATGTTCTGCTTGGGGTAGGAGATTTGGTCGTGTTTTTTTAGTCGACGTTTCGACCCATAAACAAGGTAGGTGAATATTCCTTACGCGGTGGGTCTTCTTCAGGACAGTACAAGTTGTGGGTGAGCAACCTCCACTGTTGTATTGTGGCAGTGGGTATTCTTCAAAGTACATGAAAAACGTCTCATCCAGACTCACACTCGGATTATTCTATCAATATCCCTCAATAGGAAAGTGAAAAGATTGGAGACGGATGATTCATTAGTGGTAGGGTCAGATTCTTGATTGAAGACAATTGTTATCTCGTATGTGAAGCCAGAAGTCATCAATATGAACGTAGTCAGAGTCGAGACCGATGGATTAATTAAACAAATTCCTTATTTTGGAATGTAGACAGGGAGTATACCGTTAGTTATAGCCTTAGAAAAAACAAACAAATTGAAGAGTTTGCCAGGCAGCCGCCGTCGGGCAAAACATGTACCCTTCTTAAATCATCATTCCGTTTCCTTCGCAGAGTCAAAGGGTCGATAGAGCGATTGTAAATCGAAACCCCTGTGGAAGAATCACAACGACTCGTGTATTACAATCGCTCTATCGACCCTTTGACTCTGCGAAGGAAACGGAATGTTTTGCCCGACGGCGGCTGCCTGGCAAACTCTTCAATTTGTTTGTTTTTTCTAAGGCTATAACTAACGGTATACTCCCTGTCTACATTCCAAAATAAGGAATTTGTTTAATGAATCCATCGGTCTCGACTCTGACTACGTTCATATTGATGACTTCTGGCTTCACATACGAGATAACAATTGTCTTCAATCAAGAATCTGACCCTACCACTAATGAATCATCCGTCTCCAATCTTTTCACTTTCCTATTGAGGGATATTGATAGAATAATCCGAGTGTGAGTCTGGATGAGACGTTTTTCATGTACTTTGAAGAATACCCACTGCCACAATACAACAGTGGAGGTTGCTCACCCACAACTTGTACTGTCCTGAAGAAGACCCACCGCGTAAGGAATATTCACCTACCTTGTTTATGGGTCGAAACGTCGACTAAAAAAACACGACCAAATCTCCTACCCCAAGCAGAACATTAATGGTTGCAAGGGATTTTGGATCTGTGATGTTACAATTTTTAGTTGGACTCTTTTGAGCGCCTTTGATTTGGCCCTTGTTTCCAGAGGGACCATTTGAATTGATTCCCAAACCTGTAATATTTTGTGTCACTGAATGAATCTCACTATTACGTGATCCCATCATTTTCCCTCACTTTACCTTCACCACCCCCTCCCCGTTGTGAATGTGGGCACCTATGCTTATCAATAATCTGTCTTACATGCAATGAAATATACATGATGAACATTATCCCATATACAGGGAATATACAGAATTGATTAAACCCTTTTTGTATTTACTAGCGTTTCTGTTCGAATTTTTCGTGAATAATAATTTGCAGTTATATGTTATTTGTCTTGGACCCCTTTTCCTTCATTCTATCTATTTGGACAGGCACTTGAACAGGATGAACACCATAATAATTGGGTTCCCTTCAGAACTGTATAAATTCAACTTTAAAAAGTCCAGAGTTGCCCACCTCAACGTCCTATTTTTGGGATACGAACTTTCGAGCGAAGGCAAAAGCCTGGCAGCAAACTTTTTAGAAAAATGTGCGCTGTTCCAAACTCCAAAAATGCTGAAAAACTTATAGTCAATTCTAGGATTCCTAATCTTCGGAAGAACTTACATTCTGAATTACGCAGAAAGGGTTAAACCTCTCTACGAACTTATCAAAGCTGATTTCAAACCAACTAATTGGACTCAAAAACACACAGAAATTTTATGTTCAGTACAAACAGACATGTTGGCAACAACACACTTACAAACACGCGACAATGTACGCAATCTTGTTATCCGAATCATCCCAGGGAGATGCGGATTCAACTACCTAACCTTTAACGAAGGTGAAAAGGTACGAATAGCTTACAAATCACACTTGTACACACAAGCTGAAATGAAATTCACTTCAACAGATAAAATTCTGACAGCGGTTCAGACTGCTGTAGCAAAGGAGAGAGCCCTAGAACAGGGTAAACGCATTAAAGTCGTTACACCTGTACCTGCCTTAGAGGCAGTGATGAAGGCATGCATTCCAAATGCAAAAGCTCTACATCCAAGATGGATACCATGGGTTAATTCTCTTGCTGCAACAGACGTTGAATATGTTTTTGACCCTTACTTGAAGACACAAGAATTTCTCCAATATGAACAAGAATGTCCTCTGCCTACTGAAATTCTACCTCTAGAACATTACTGCTGTATAATATCTACAGAAGGATCAGCACAGTCCGCGATTGGGGGCAAACAAGCTTACAGTGCTGCGTGCGCGATTGTTAAAGGTCACTGGCACGAAGGTAAATTCAGACCTATAGTCACAAAAACTCAATCTCTCGGAGACTGTACAGCTCAGCGAGCTGAACTACAGGCGGTCAAGATGGTGCTTGAAAATTCCGATCGCGAATTCCCCACACTCATAGTGTGCGACTCGTATTACTGCGTTCAATCTTACAATGAATATCTGCAGACCTGGGTTCAAAATGGTTTAAAAAATACAAAAGGTGGCACAATCAAGCATAAAATGCTTTGGGAACAAGTAGTTCTTTTACAGAAAGAACTACAAAACACGTGATTCATACACTGAGTCATCAGCGTGAGGGCATTCACGTTGCAGGGAATTCATTGGCTGATTAAGCTGTGAAGGCAGCTGTGAAAACAGCTTCCGTAGCTACAATCAATTGTTAGAAAACAACGATAGAGAGTTAAACCATGCTCGCTGTCAATGCCACGAGCAAAGGCAGTGGAGCCACGTTACCTCTAAATTATCCACTCGAGTATACATACATAATTGATGCAAACTCTGTTCCTTTTGCTCGAGTGGGGGATAGGGTAATTCCAAACAGAAAGCAGAGAGGTGCTCTCATTTTGGAAGCACATATGGGACAGGGTCTGATACATCAAGGGATCTCAAAATCGCTGGTAGAACTAGAAAAGATGTACTGGTGGCCAGGGATGAGTCTCCACATTTACGTATTTGGAATTAATTGTGATGTCTGCTACAGAGACCACAACTTTGAACACCACCAGATTCCTGACTACAACGTAGCCAGCCCAGTACAGATACCACTGATAGACAGCATTAGGCTTTCTACAGGCAGACGTCACCATGGACGAATGCGGTCCCACAAATATTAAGACGAGATTCATTTGGATGTGGCCTCAGCGCTCAGATGACGCTCGAACGGTTATAAAAGATTTGCGAGTCTTTATCGACACATACGCAATCAGCACGCTACATTCTGACCAGGGTCCTGCGTTTAGGTCTAGGGCTTACAAGGAGGCCATGGCCAGCTTGAGTGTTGCAATGCGATTTTCGAGTCCATTCCATCTTGAGGGAAATTTGGTTGTGGAGAGAAAAAAACGTGACATAAAGCAATCTATAACAGCTAGGGTATTAGGTTCGGGTGATGGGTGGGTCAAACATCTAATAAATGTCCAACGTAGTCTTTTTTAACAAACTTTATTTGTGAGTGTATATTCAGGGCAAAAGCATACATTATTAAGTACTGAGCATTTAATACATCACGTTTTTCCAGTTTACTCCCAGTCTGTAAATAAAACGGGCCAGATCGCTTTAACCAGGTCGTCCACGTTCGGTTACATACATAATATCAGGGTCCTCTGTGATTGACAGGACATATCCCAAACACACCCATTCCCTCCCCAACTGACCCCCCCCCCACCCACCAAACCCGGGTGTCAATAAACTCTCAGCTGTTCCGTCTCCGTTACACGGTGATGACCACTCTCATTCCAGAATAATCGGTATAAGCCTACCTAAACACGTCTGTTCCATCTCAGTGTCCATTATACTCAGCCTTCCTCCCTCAGGGTGTAATGTGCGTCATTCGCTTTGGGACAGTGGCCGGTCTAATCTGTCTAATTCCAGTATCATAACCTCCCAATCCTGTGCCATGGGAGTTTTCCGCCTCCCACCCTCCTCCTCTTTTCTAAGGGCAATACATTCTGCTCGGCCCCACCTCACTACCTCCGCCTGTCATGTCTCTACCCTGGGCACTCTTGGGGATTTCCACTTCATCGTAATCGTCCTGATCGCCAAGAGGAGGGCAAAATCTACAAATCTTAGTTTGGTTTTCAACGGTTTGGGACGTGGGCGGGCTCCCACTAAACAATATAGGGCGTTCTCCTTCACCTGTATCTGTGAAACCTCCTATGTCCAACGTAGTCTTAATAACCTGCCAAGAAATTCTCTGGATGGAATCACTCCATATGAAATCCTTTTTGGTACTAGAATGTTGGTTGAAGACATCGATCATCACACTTCAGTTTTGGAACAAAAACCCTTTGATATCAAAGATCGTTTGGCTGTTTTACAGGACTTAAATGAAACAATAAGAAGTCTAAGCAATACGAGCGAAAAGCCAACGACCACTGAAGAAAAACCACCTGTCCCAGCAGGACCTGTCTGGATTCCAAAGATTGGGGATCTGGTCCGGGAGAAAATAGCGGACAAGAAGGAATTTGGGCCTTCTTACAGAAAACCAGTACCTGTACTAGCAATCCACGGATCAAGAACAGTACTACTGCCGCCTCTTGCTGGAAAAAAGGAGAACTGGTCTGTGTCAATTGACCTGGTAAAACTACACCATGTGACCAATAATAAGTAGTAGGCCCAGTGGACTCCCAAGATGTAGCAGACCACCAAATCTTGCTACTAATCAAGAGGTTCAAACTGAAAGACTTATCACCTTTGATAAACCTGCAGTGAGAAAAGAAGGACTATACAATAAAGCCATGGAACTTGTGCCTCTTGAAACCCAAATAACAGTTCGTCAAGAAACTCCAGTCTACAATGATGTAGCATCTGACTATACAAATATGTCAAGGGAACAAGTAACTCCAGCGATCTTAAAGAATCCGGATGCAATACCAACTATTGACAGAACTGCCTCTGGCTATTTTCTCAACTTCGATAACTTTTCTGAGGATCTCAGTGATCCTGAAACTATGCCAGCAAAGAAATCTTTCATGGAAAAAGTAAAGGAACTTGGTCAAGAGCTTACAAATGCATATCTGGTTTCACCTTGGGTTGAACTTTGGATTGTGTTAGGTGTACTTTATCTCCTGCTATGGCTCATTCTTGTGTTAAGTTTGGGAAAGCTGATAGATGGAAAACACATTAAAATGGACACAGCAAGTAAGAACATCGACTTGCTTCTGAAGCCACACAAATCATCTCATTGTGAACAACGAGACATGTCATCAGTGAACATCACAGCGGTCCCACTACCTGGGGGAATAACATGGGATACAACTGAATATGACATTTATGGCTCCTGTTGAGCTGCTAAAGATTCCACACCAATTTAAAGTTTCCTTTAGTGATTTTGTTTCACCCAGCATATTATCTGATGATTGGGACTTTGAGACTGTTAAAAACATGATGGCAGACTTAGAAATGTCAGCAAAATTTACAAAACATGAATACTTAGAAGGTTCATCAAATTATGAAGAAATGTATTGTTTTAATCATTTTGGCCATCATTACTTGCATAAATCTGCAAACCCTAGAAATGTTTTTTACTTATAATCAATGGGAACATTGTCCTACACCTCCTAAGGGTAGTTCTAATACATTTCATAGAATATTTTCATATTTTAAAGGTTTTAATGTCACAAAACCCAGAAAGTTTTTACTTTAAGAATGTGAATAAGACAGTCATGAAAAGTATGTTGACAAATACTAAACAAATTTATTCTGCTGCCTTTTATGCTCAATTGTCCACCTTTGGCTTTGACTTTTGGAAAGACAACATTGAGACAAAAACTGTTTGGGGCACAAAAGACTGGCAGGTTCAAGGTTTCGAAGCATTGTTCAGAGCCTGCATCATCCCAGAACAAATGATGTTCCTAAATGACACTGTTCAACAGACATCTTGTCTTGGCATTGCCAAGATAAAAGATTTAAACAAACCGTCCATACCTAAGCCCACATCTGATAGTAATTTAACTTCAAATGAGGAGGTAGACGTAAATCATTTTTTACAACAGAACAGAACAAATCCTGCCTGGAAAAAATGGTTAATCTGGCCCACAGACACAAATGACTGTCAAGATAGATTCCTGAACAAGACACAAGGGTTCACAGTAACTCGGCCAGATCCAAGATATATCCAGAGACAACATCCAGGGATAATAACAACTTATAGTGTAGGAAAACAATGCCTTGAATGGCTACAGAAATCCACACTCCCGGAAATAAAACAACACTTATCTTTGCTTAAAGATGGCGTTGATTTACGAGAATTCTTACTTGGACCTCGTAATCCACATCATAAACGTTTCATATACGCCGGTATATACGCTGCTTACAATGAAGCTTGGAAAGTCACGCAAATGGAAACAGCTGAAAGAATACGAGAAATTGATCGTATTAATCTAAAGAAATCCCTCTCTGTAGTTGACAATGGGTTAACAACTCTGTCGTCCAGAATTTATTCTTTGGACAGCATTGTATCATCTGCCATAGACATAATGGAACACGACTTGCTAATGTTACAACATGGCCAGTCTCAATTACGTTCTATAATGCTATTAGGCTGGATGTTGCAAAACCTTCGTTCTGGCTATGTGCCTTGGTGTTTAATCAACACTACGTCACTGTTTACTGTATTTAACCTTACAGATAAACAAATCTCGTTGGCACAGAGGGGAGCAGACTATACGGTGCTGAGCATTGAAAAACTGGAGAGATTACCATTGACCGTTTCTGAGAAACCATCAGTTGAATGGATAATACATGGCACCATCACAATACCAGTGACAACTTTCCAGTTTCAGTATTGCTTAAAACATATACCAGCAGGCCTGTCTGAAAGGTTGGGCAAAGAACACATTAAGTCGACCTGGGATTTACCATACACACAAAAATGTTGGAGTGGGGGAAAGGAAGTATTTCTTAGTAGTAAAATTTGTGAAAGCTCACTAGGCGGTACACTATTGTGTCAGGGTATTCATTTACACGGAGCCTGCGAGGGTTCTTCCAATAACCTTTCTTGCCACCTGCAGGGTTCGCCCACAGCGGTGATAGATCCAATTTTCAGGGTGATTTCCAATGGTAGCTACATTATGTTAAATGATCCCAGCTGTTGTGGAATGATGCCATTACTGTGTCAGCCAGGGTCACTTGCTGTATGCAAGTATTGTTTCCTAAAACTAAGACAGGCGGGGAGTCGCCACTATGGCCTTCACTGAACATCTCTTCTATACGAATTGATACTTTAAGCAGAATGAAAGACATTCTTTTGCAAAAAAATGTGCCACTGACCTCGTCCAGAGAGACGTATGATCTGCAAGTTGCAAGGTCCTCTGCAGTGATACATTCATTACTATCAACAACCTGCCCAGTACATTTAGCAGAAATGTTAGGTCATATCTTTAACATGTCTGATACCAGTGGTATTGCACATGTATTTAAGACGATTTTTTCAGGACCTTTTGAAGCAGTCCTATGCATTTTTTCTAACTTTGTCCACTCTGTGTTCGGCGGCCTGCCTCTCATTTTGTGACTCGTAGCAGGGATCTTATTTTTATTCCTCCTGCTCCGTTATGGCAAATCCAGCCACCAGCGATACCCAAGTCAGCATGGAAAATGTACTGCAGGCTATGAGGTACCGTGACAGAATAACACAGATCCTTGGCTTGGCTCGTTTGAGAGATCTGAATACCACATGGTTCCTGTCATTCAGACCAATCTGGCAAGATTGCATCTTACCTGTTCTACGATGCCTGCTTTTTGAAGAGGAATACGTGTTAGATGTCTGTCTAACACTACCATCGGTTATGCCAACGGTTGCTGATGTATTACTGGGTCTGGTAACGGCTCATGTGCTGTGTTGCCCCCAGCGGCTACAAATCCTGATGACGGCATTCATTGAGATCTCACCAGCGAATCCAACTGGAGGTGAGATACGTGGACCAACAGGCACCCAGGTACCATCTGATATGAACATTGCTAACGTGGCTGAAGCTGACGGCGATGCTTTGCATCTGTGCACAATTGACCTTTTCAATGAAGTAGTCGAACTTTCATCTACTGTGGTAGACAATTTATTTGCCAGCCTTGATGACTTAATGTTTTCTCCTGACACCGAGAATAACTTTTGAAATTAGCACACAGCGTTCTTTCGAACTCTGAAATTCGACCTTCACTTTTTTCAAAACAAAAACTACCAAGTTTGAGACTTGAGACAAAAAGTAATCTGCTTAAAGTAGAACTATTCCTAGAGAACAAGAAATTCCGTGAAGCACTTCCTAGAAACAATATTAGCCTAACCTGCAAACAACAACAGTTTGTATATTCTGCTATGGGATGGTCTCGACCTTTTTCTTCTGTAACCAACAGCCATTTCATAAATGTAATTTTCCTGATTCATTTAGTTAGTATTGCTAAATTCATATCATATGCTTACAATTAAGTAATTTCCTTTAAATGTGTACTATACAAAATGCTCCTTTTTCGTGTGCAACCATTTAAAAATGCATTTTATATGATTTTTTGGGGGTTGTAAACACATGCTTTAGATCCAGGGTCTCCAACTGGTCGATCGCGAGCTACCGGTAGCTCGCGGAGACCCCGGGAGTAGCTCGTGTAGCCCTTCAGTAGTATTTGGTGGCATTTTGGGCTATTAGCCTTTCCGGCTCCATTTGCCCGCCCTCACCCAAACCAGCCACTCGGATTGGAGCTAAGCTGGGGTGGGGGCAGGCGAAGCTAAGCTGGGGTGGGGGCAGGCGAAGAGGATGACGCTCCTCTCCTGGAGCTGCAGACTCCTTTCATGAGAGTCTGACTCTTGTGACGTTATCGTGTACTGAAAACATGCTGGCATCGTACTGTCTGGCACTGTGCAACGGGTGCCAGTGCGGAGCAGTAGGAGACGTGACTTCCACTGCCAGAAGCAGCCAGGAGACGTGCCTTCAAACGCCAGGAGACGTGCCTTCCACCGCAGGTAAGCTCAATGGGGAAATTAGGGATCCCGTGGGAGGGATGGCTGACAAGGCGTCAGAGAGCGCTGGTGGAACAGAGGGCAGAAAGGCACAAAAAACAAGTGGAACAGAGGGCAGAAGGGCACAAAACACGAGTGGAACAGAGGGCAGAAAGGCACAAAAAACGAGTGGAAAAGAGGGCAGAAGGGCACAAAAAACAAGGGGAAAGCGAGTGGAACGGAGGGCAGAAGTGCACAAAAAACGAGTGGAACAGAGGGCAGAAAGGCAGAAAAGACGAGTGGAACAGAGGGCAGAAGGGCACAAAAAACGAAGCAAAAACAAGTGGAACAGAGGGCAGAAAGGCACAAAAAACGAGTGGAATAGAGGGCAGAAAGGCACAAAAAACGAGTGGAACAGAGGGCAGAAGGGCACAAAAAACAAGGGGGAAACGAGTGGAACAGAGGGCAGAAGGGCACAAAAAACTAAGCAAAAACGAGTGGAACATTGGGCAGAAAGGCACAAAAAACGTGGGAAAAATGAGTGGAACAGAGTGCAGAAAGGCACAAAAAACGAGTGGAACAGAGGGCAGAAGGACAAAAAAAATGAGTGGAAAAGAGGGCAGAAGGGCACAGAAAATGAAGCAAAAACGAGTGGAACAGAGGGCAGAAAGGCACAAAAAATGAGTGGATTAGAGGGCAGAAAGGCACAAAAAAACAAAGCAAAAACGAGTGGAACAGAGGGCAGAAAGGCACAAAAAAACGAGTGGAACAGAGGGCAGAAGGGCACAAAAAACGAGTGGAACAGAGGGCAGAAGGGCACAGAAAACAAAGGAAAAACGAGTGGAACAGAGGGCAGAAAGGCACAAAAAACGAGTAGAACAGATGGCAGAAAGGCACAAAAAACGAGTCGAACAGAGGGCAGAAGGGCACAAAAAAACAAGGTCTTAATTTTGGACCTTAATTTTGGACCTATTAATTGAAATGTCTTGAAGCGTCACAAATCCAAAGTCATTCCTTTTGGTGTCCTAGGGAACTCTTAAGCCAGGCCTGTCTTAGGTGGTTCAAACCACAGTATGGGCTCTGATGAAATTAGGCTTAAAGTTGATGAAACTGGGCGTGGGGGTCTCTCGGAAAAATGCCAAGTTGCTTCGGGTTCAGTAGATCACAACGATTTTCACTGGTCAGAAGTGGCCCTGACTACACAAAAGGTTGGAGACACCTGCTTAAGATTATATGTTTTAGTATTTACTCTGAGATGAACATAATAGCGTGGAGTGTGTGTTGTGTATCATTTTAGGACCCTATTGTAACTTTCCCGATTCATGCCCTTATATAGGTATAAATCACCATATCCTTATATAGGCATAGATATCATAACCATATTTAGGCATAGCTCATGCAGTCCAAATATGGCTGGGCTACTTCTTCTAGTTCCGAAAATCCACAACGATTTCTTAGAAAACCCGCCTTCAGCAGTCAGGGACTTCCCCTTGCTTGAGTATTGATTTGTCCAAGAACTCATGGAGTTTTCAAAGAACTGAGACTCTTTGATGACGTTATTAGGTCCAACTGTACGTCAAAGTCGGCACCTTCAAGGTATAAATATGCCCACACTCGCCCAAGCAAACACACGGTGGTTTGGAGCAGTTTGACTATCTACTTGCCCGACGTGCCCTGCTACAGCAAGTGCCGAAGGAAGCCGACCATCCAGCAGACGCACTGAGAGAGACGCTGTCTTTTCTCCTGCTGAGAAATCCAGCTCCAGTGTTTCCAAGCTACCCTTGCAGGTTGTTGGGAAATCGAGTCCCGAGACCAGCCTTCTCCATTCTAAACTAAGGTACGGAGCTGATTAGACCCTTAGAGAAATCTTGAGCAGATTCTTGGCAAAAGAATACTACATTTATGCTACACCTCACTTACTTCTTCCCTTGTACTAAGCTTAGGTTAGGTACACCGGGGTAGGGGTATTTTAGAAGCACCAGTTGAGTACTTTTAGCCTCTGTTATTTATGTATGTATTTATATATGGTTTAGGAACCATACAATGCTCTTACAGTATTATTTTATTCTACTATTTATACTGTACGCATTATATTTACAAACAATTTTACTATTGTAGCAGTTCATTTCTTATGCTTGAGAAAGAAGACTGTTCAATAAAACCCTTTATTGAAAACGCCTGTCTTTCTTTCTCTGCACCTCTGGTGAAACGAAGCATGCACGATTGACTGAGTGAAATATCTATCTATTGTTTCCACGACTCTGAAGATATGTTTTATCTTGGGGAAACAAAGTTGTCATGTTTATGCGGTTATCAGAGACTAATCCATTCTTGTTAATTCGAGAACGTTTCTAGTGACCTCTGAGCTAGCTGGCACACATAATTAAGTCCAGTATATTCGAAAGAGACCTAGTCGACCTCAGTCCTGCATCTAATCTATAAGATATATTATTACAATGCGCAGAGCCTAATGGGAATATAGGAACTACACTACACTGGGTACAGGAGGGCGCAGGACCTGTACTTTAGAGCTCCTTTCAGGTCACAGATAGTAGATCCAGTCCTTTTCAGATCTTCTGGAGGTCTAGAAAGTGTTCTGATGTCTGTGCGTGGTGGTTCCACAATGATCCCTAACCAGTAGGGTAAAGGTTCCTGGGCCAACCAACTTTATTGCAAACAGGCCCCAAATTCCACCTGTCAGAGCATTTTCAAGATGGAGGAAGTCTGGGTGTGTGGGACTGTTATAGAAAAATCACCCATGTCCTCCTACACTAAAATCTAGCTTGAAGTAGACACTGTAACCACAACAACCCCAGAGACAGACGTCTGGAACTACAACATTAGACCCAAGCAGGGGATTACCCAAAAATCGCCTTGTTATCCTGTTCTCTCCCTTCCAAGTGCATCCCAAGTATTATATTTAGCTCAACAGACCTGTCAAGTAGGAATTGACAGTGTGGTGCCACATTATACCCAGACATCTCTCTTAATATTCTTTGGAGTTCAGAGGAGTCACCTCTGCCCATACAGGTCAACCTGTTGTTTGCTCTTGGGAGTTATTTCACACCTATTTTACTCCTATTCTCAGGCTAAGTACAGATTGCTGATGAGTTAATGGCAGTTAACATCCAAGAACTTCAGACAGTGAAAAGATAACTTTCTCAAAGTTACTTTTCCTTAATATTTATTCAAAGAATGTGCTCACCATTAAACCTGTTTTTTAATGACTATTAAAAGTAATAGTTGTATTCATTTGTCTAGCGCTGCCCTTTCCTGAGTTAGTAGTATTAGTATTTTAATATGACTTCTGGTTTTCTAAATAGAACAGCTACGTCTGTCGCAGTGAAAATGGCTTTTTGAGCCTTGTCACTGTAGGGACATGGCAACATTACTTTCCTACATGCCCCACTTTCAAATCCCATGAACCCTAGCTTGAGATTTACAAGACGTACAAGGGGTGACTTATTTAAAAGGGAGGTTTTTACCCATCAAAAAGGATTATTTTAACAGGTCGCACTGTAGGTTTTACACTCCGGCAGTCAGGCTACACAGGGTAGTCCTCAAGCCCTGCTTGCACTGCCATTTGTAGTGAATGGGAAAATTGGTTCTACAGTCCAGAAGTGTCCATTAACTTCCAGACTCTGGGTGCCATTTCTAAACCATATACTAGGGACTTACAGGCAAGTTAAACGTGCCATTTAGGAATAAGCCAATTGAACTATGTTTAAAGGGGCAGCAAAGGCACTCTAATCCTGGCTAACAGGAGTAAAGGATACAGAGTTCTAAAGCCAGTAAAGCAGATAGGGTAAAAATCTAGGGTGACCATACAGAAAATGGTGTATTTCCTATACGGACTGTAGGTTAAACTGTAAGTCTTTGTAAATTGATTTGGAGCTGACAAGAAGATAGTTTCTGGGGATAAATTTATGTTTGAATAAAAGTAGGTTTATTTGTCTCCTCATCCCATAAGTGCAATGTGTGAGGGAGCATTCTTCAGTTTTGGAGCCGGGTTGGACTGGCCAATAGGGAATCAGGTAGTACTCGATGGGCTGGACTGACAGACCAGTGTGTGGGCCTGTTTTATGACACATTATTTCCTCTGGTATTACCACAAACATTGTCTGCGGCAAGCACAAATGCATGCATTCACTCATATCCAGCAAAACACCTATACAGCGTGTGTTTACAAGTTCAAAACTGCCCTGATATGCAAATGCGGCCTTTTTTAGCTATCTGATTTAATAAAGTGAGGCCATTTTATTTTGGTGCCTTGGCTTATTTTCTGTTCCAGTCCAACCCTGTTCTGGAGGAATGTTTTTCCTGATCTAGGGTCCTGCCCGCAAGAAGGATTGATTATGAGTTTTTGTATTCTAATTTTTGGAATTTCAAGCATCAGTTTCTGCAGTTACTTTTCCCCCCTAGAATATGTACTTTCCTTGGTGCGTAGCTTGGGGTATTAGCGTATACGGTATTATGGGTTACACATGCTGAACTGAATATGCATACTTTCTCAAAAGAGAGATTTCAACCCGTGAGATGTTCTTTGACATCTTTCTGTTTGTGATTAGTCCTGCTGCTCAGTTTAGTCTTACTTTTAGGGGCATTATTATTGATTGTGGATTACCAGTGACTAGACCTGATCCACAGTACAGACTGCAGATACCTGAAACTGGACTATCATTTGCAGATCTTGTACATAACTTAGATATTTAACTGTGTATTTATCTTTAAGCATTTTTAGCAATCTAGTTATTACGACCCAGTACAGGGAGGTGGTTGTGAAGTATGAAACCCAAGGATTTCGCTTTACTTACTACAGATGATCTAATTCATAAAGGGTTAGATTTGAGTATCCATTTGTAGGGAAGAGTTATGTTGTCACTGTAAAAGAGTAGGAATTCAGTTGTGTTTTCTAAAGTTTTTGGAAAGTCAAGTATGAGTTATTGAGAATGCTTCATTAGGATGGCACTATCTTGATCAGAGCTAATTTTTAGACTGAGCTAAGTATCTTCAACATATTGATAAATATTCATGCATAGTTCTTCGTTTTTTTCATTGAGGGGTTCAATATATACATAGATAGTGCAGCGGCTAGAGAAACAGTCTTAACAATGTGCCGTTTCCCTGCAAGCAGAACTACGCATGCCTTAACCACCCATAACAAGGCATATGGATGGTTAAAGCAAAGCGAGGTAGGTAGGGTTGGGGCCAGGTCTTGGGGGTGAGGGGTAGTTTTTCGGTGTAGGGGACAGTTTTTAAGTCTCGGGAGGGGTGCTGGGGCTGTGGTAGTTTTTTGGGCATAGCATTGATTTTTAGGGCTAAGGGGAGGGCAGAGGGAAAAGGGGACAGTTTTAAGGGCTGGGGGCAGTTTTAGGCCTTAGGTCAGGGGGGGCTGGATCGGTGTACTTTAGGGATGTAGGGAACAGTTTTTAGGGCACAGGGCTCTGGAGGGTGAGGTCGGAGTCGTTTTTGGGGCATGGAATTAATGTTTATGGCTCAGGATGGGGGGAAAGTGTCAGTTTACAGGGCAGGGGTATGATCTTTAGCGTGCATATCTTTCTACCCATCTTGTCTTTACCACATATTTGTGTGGTAAAGGCATGCGTGGTAAAGATCCTTTGTGGTTGAGAGTACGTGGAACAGGCATGTGTTAAACCATCATAAAACCCAGCAGCTAGTTTCATCATGAAGAGGTAGACAAGTATAGAAGAAGAAATTTCTCATCCTAACTGCATAGGACTTGTTTTCAAGGTAAGGCACTGAAAATTTCAAAAAAGTGAATTCCTCTCCTATTAATTTTTTGTCAGAGTTATAACAAAGTTAGTTATTAGTTGGGCTGAATGGCAGTCACCACAGGTACAAAAGTCACCAATCTATTAGGTTCTGTCAAATGTTTCAGCAATTTAAAACTGCCCTCAAACCCTGGTAGCTATAGCACAAAGCAGACAGGAGTAGCTTAGAAAAATGTGCAAAGCATTTAAAAGTACCAAAGCAGGAAAAGATTAAAAAACTCGACCCACTAAAAATACCGTTCCAATTTATAAAAATAGAGAAATGTTTAATAAGCAAGATGACATTAATCCAATAAAGAGAACACAAGATAGGAATTTTTAAGGGAAAAAGTGGCAAGAAAAAGTAGCGAACCAATGATAACTCAAAGTCACAGTTCAACAAGACCCAGGAGTGTGATGTAGCTCGGGAGGTACCTTCCATAGCAAAGGAGACATTTTTCAGTTTTCACGGACCCTTACAGACAGGGTTTTCCTGGCAGTGAAAAGTGACCCGAATCACTACCTATCTACCTATCAAAATTGGGTGGACGGAGACACAGGTCAACCTCCAATGGCCCTTAAATGGCCATAGATGGAGTAGTCTCCGCTGTTGTTACACTAAAGATCCATGCATATTTAAACCGAGAGGGCAGACCATTATGTTGGTAGAAAGAGTACTCCATTGCTATTGAAAACCCTTGATGCCAGCTTATACATTAGACCTTTAGTCTCTGAAATGGAAGCTAAAATCCTTCTGCTGGGAAAGGTTACAGTTTGCATCCAAGAAGGAAAGTTATTTTAAATTTTCTAGGAATATATTTATTGACCTTCCCGTATTCCATGCCTCTGCTCCACCAGTTATATGTTAAATGTTCGTTCTTCTCTTTGTGCCTTACCTGTAGTTGTTCAAGTTGGATTTCACTCACCTCTCACATGTGCCTCACATTTGTATGCTTCTGAATTTATCACATTTGCTGTGCTTCACTATTTCTATAGTCACAGCTTAACTAAAAGCCTATTTTCACAAATAACAAAATTGATCAGTATTTGGGATCAAGTTCTTGTTTATACTTACTTTTCACAGTCTTGAAAATCACCACGCCTGCACTCCACATGCCGAGTAAAATACTTGTTAGATGAAAAACGAAAGGACGACAGTTTCTTTAAGTCAAAAAATCTACTGTGACAATAATTCAATTGCAATTTACTCACTATGATCACCTAATTTTTTTCCCTGAAATGTGATCATTTATTATTTGAGGATTTTGAATCCTCAAACTATATTTGTGATTAATATAGTTATTATCATTTTCTGGTGGTTGCATCTTATTATTCAACAATTGTAATTGAGAAGAGTTTCACAAAATAGCATAGTCATTGGACAAGGTCCTGGTGAACCCCTTTGTTTGGGTGGGACAAATTCAGAGCTGGAAACTTCAAACTACATGCCAATAGAATCCCTCTTGCCGAATGGACACTTTTCAGCCTTCGCCCTGTCAAAACTTCTACGTTCGGACTTAGGACCTGATTCCAATGTCGGACGGACCGGAGTCTGCCCGACGCTGACATTAGTCAGGAACTGTAACCGAATGACCTGTCGTTCGTTACATACCTGCAAGTAGGATGTGACTGAACCCTGTTCGCAAGCCTATACATTTCAATGAGCATGCATTCTGAATGAAAGAGCAGGGGTGCAGTTCATCCCTGCAGCCGGTGGCAGAAACCTGAAGGTGCCTGCCACTGGGTGCATGTAGCTACAGGAGTGCACCATAGATGCCCCCTAGGACTTACTCCAGCAGATGCCACCATCAGAATGCAGTCCAGGTCTAATCAAAACTGGGCAGGGGAAAGTTCAGGAAAAGGACTCTGCAGCTTATTTGGTCTCTGTAGACACAGGAAGGTCGTTCAACTGACCCTTGGAGTCTACATCTTGTCCTGCGTACAGTAGGTGCAGGTCTATCTTTAAGGTCTCTTCACATGTCTCCAACAGTAGGTGCAGTCATTTCAGTCCTTTTTCTGATCCCTCACTGGGCCAGAATGTGTTCTGAGGAGGTACTTGGCGCCACATTTATGCATGGCACCAGCTAGTAGTTGGGGTGACTTCCGGCTCCTCCCTGACCAATGATGTAAAAATTCCCAGAGGCAACTATCTCCACTTTTGCAACAGTTCTTTTTTGCCCTGCTGCAAACAACCCCACAATGCTCCTCACTCTCAAAATCCAAGATAGGAAATCTCTTCTCCCCTTGTGCAGAGATTGTGTGCCCCCTAGAAATGTGGCCAGAGTTATGAGCAACCCTTACAAACTGGTCTGCTGGTAGCTCTCCTGCCACTGGGTTTAGTGCCAGCCTGACTAAAGGTAGAGAGACTGGTCATCAACAGACATCACCTGATATTAACTTCTCACATGGCAGGGCCACTTGAAGGTAATTAAGCTCATGGACCATCCCCAACTGGTGTCCCTGCCAGGAGAAAGAAACTCCTCCCCACACCCAAACCAATGCCCCTGCTCTTTATGCAGTGTTCACACCTTATTAAGATCAAGCACTTTCTGGATGGTTGCTGGAGAGCTAATGCAAATTAACCTCCAGGAGCTTAAGGCAGGGAAATATATCTTTCTAACAGTTACATTTCCTAAATATTTGTTAAAAAGTTGACTTCACCATTGAATATTAAAAAGAGTTCAAAAATTGAGATACGCATGATTAATATTTAAATCTAGTTTTTCCATAGGACAGCCTGGGCCTTCCACAGTGAAAATAGCTTTTAGGGGGGTTGTCACTGCAGGGACACAGTGACCTTAAATATCTACATCTCCCATTTTTAAGTACAATGCATTACCCCCAGGTCCCTACATCCTCGACACCTTCATTACAAAGTGAGATAATCCATCTCACTGACAGTAAAAAAGAACGAAGCAATGCTGGGCCTACCCTCCCCCTCCCGCTGGGAGTACATAAGCGTACAGGTCCCAGCATTCCCTCTGTTCTTTTTTTCTGTCATTCTGACAGGGATCTTGACGTGACAGGAGCGTGTGCGCTCCTGTGGTTGCTGTACTAAGTCTTTCTTTCGCCCTTCCTATCGTAGGCAGTTTGGGAAGGGCCATGGGAGGTTTGCTTCTGGCTGGGGTCGGGATCATAAGGCTAGGTCCCCTCCTCCTGCAAAGCCACGTTCCTGACTCTTTGGCTGTGGTTCCTGGGTTCATGGTAGGAGGGCGGCTGCACTTCTTCCTGGATGCCTGGGTTCAGTCATGTTCCGACGCCTGGGTGTTGGATGTCATTCACGTGGGTTATGTTGTGGAGTTCTCTGTTCCCCCACTCGATTCCAGCATTCGCCCAACTCCTTGGCCTGCTTGCCAGTTCAAGAGGGCTCATCTTTCTCACGGGGTGGAGGATGTTCTTCGGAAGGGTGCCATTCAGGAGGTTCCTCCTTTGGAGGTGGGGACGGGCTTCTATCCCTGATCTTTCTGGTACCCAAAATTACGGGGGTTTTCCGCCTGGTTTTGGACTTAAAGGTGATGAACTGGTGGGTGGTACGGTTGCCCTTTCGTATGTCGACTTTGCAGAAGGTGATTCCTTTGGTGCTTCCGGGTCACTTCATGTGTACCCTGGATCTTCAGGACGCGTATTACCATGTCCCAGTGCATCCTCGGTCCCGTCGCTTTCTGCGGTTTGTGTTCGGTGGCGTCACTATCAGTTCCAGGTCTTACCCTTCGGTCTTCGGTCTGCCCCGAGGGTCTTTACGAAGGTGGTGGCTCCCTTGGTCGCCTGGCTTCATCTCCGAGGGGTGATGGTGTATCCCTACCTAGACGACTGGTTGGTCCATTCTCCCTCTCGGGTCTTATTGTTGGAGGCCCGGGAGTTGGTGTGTTCTGCGTTGCGTCAACACGGGTTTCTGATCAACTTACCCAAGTGCCAGCTGACTCCGTCTCAGGACCTGGTGTTCATTGGGGCTCGCTTCCGTACGGATCTCAACCGTGTGTTCCAGCCCGATCCTCGGATTGTGACCCTGGTGTCCCTTGCTCGGCGATTCCGGGCGGGGGTTCCTTTCCGGTGCGCCTCTGGTTGCGTCTTATGGGTCTGATGGCAGTGACTGTCTTTACGGTGGCCTGGGAGCGTTTTCACCTACGCCCCCTTTGGTTGTACCTCCTGTCTCACTGGAATCCGTTGTCCCGCGGTTTGGATTTTCTTCTACCAGTGTCTCCTGTTGTCCTCCCGGTTCTTCTTTGGTGGTCAGTGAGGGTCCATCTGTCTCAAGGTCTCCGTTTGCAGACTTCTCCTTCTCTGGTCTTGACAGATGCCAGCTCCTTGGGGTGGGGGGCGACCTTGGGGTCTCGTTCCCTTCAGGGTCGTTGGTCCATCCTGGAGAGTCGCTGGTCTCCCAACAGGAGGGAGTTGACGGCTGTGTCCCGTGCTGTGATGGGGTTTTGGTGTCTGTTGCTTGGCCGGAACGTTTTGGTGCGGTCCGACAATACGGTAACGGTGGCTTATCTAAATCATCAAGGGGGGGGTTCATTCAGCCTCTTTGAACGCGGTGGTCGTTCTCCTGTTCTGTTGGGCAGAGGGTCATCTGCTGTCTCTGACTGCGATTCATATTCGGGGAGTGGACAGCTGTGTGGCGTATGTCCTGAGTCGTTGCTTTCCGGGCACTCTGGAGTTGTCTCTCACCCCGGTTGCGTTTCAGCTTGTGTGTGGGAAGTTTGGTTGTCCCTTTCTGGACCTCTTTGCCTCCCGGTACAATGCACAGCTTCCTCGCTTCTGCTCCCGGTTTCTGCAGGAGGGTTGTTGGAAGGTGGATGCCCTGTCGATTCCTTGGCCATCCCACCTTCTTTATGCCTTTCCTCCTCTGGCTCTGATTCCCAGATTTCTGACCTGCCTGTGTCTGGAAGATCGGGAGGTGGTGGTGGTCCTGCCCTTTTGGCCTCGGAGGTCGTGGTTTCTGATGGTTCGTCTTTTGGTGGTGCGGGCCCCTGGTTTCTCCCCCTGTTCCCGTCTCCCCTGAGGTCTTCCCTGTCCCTGTCTCTTCTCCGATTGTGGCTGTCGGTGTGGAGGTTGAGAGGCAGGGGTGGAGGCGGCGCGGTTTCCCGGAACATTTAGCGGGGGCCCTTCAGGGTTCCCGTCGGCATTCTACCCTCAAGTCTTAAGATCGGCATTAGGGTAATTTCAGTCGCTGGTGTTCGGCGTTGGGCCTTTCCCCTTTGTACTGTTCTTTGCAGGCTTTGCTTTTGTGGGAAGGTTTCGAGAAGGGTTGGGCTGTGTCCACTTTGCGTGCTCAGTGGGCGGCTGTTTGGCGTTTCGTTCCCGATGGGGTTACCTTTCGGATGGTGAGGACTTGGTTTCTCGTCTGCTACGCAGCTTTTCTCTTTCTAGTACTGTGTCGCGCCCTTCCTTTCCCCTGTGGGATTTGCCCATGGTTCTTCGGGCTTTGATCGGTCCTCCTTTTGAGCCCTTGACTGAGGTGGACTTGAAGTTCGTTACTCTCAAGGTTGTGGCCATCACCTCTGCTCCTCGCCTTGGCGAGTTGGGGGCTTTGATGGCACGTGAGCCTTTCTTGTCCTTTTCGGAGGATGGGGTGGTGCTTCGCATTGATTCTTAATTTGTGCCGAAGGTTGCTTCACAGTTTCACAGGTGCAAGGAGTTGGTCTTGCCTGCTTTGGGCGTTGTTCTGGATTCCCATGGTGGTCCCAGTTGGTCTTTGTTGGATGTGTGCCGGGCTTTGCGCATTTATCTTAAGCGCACAGCGGCTTTTCGGGTGATTGATTCGCTTTTTGTCTCCTTTGGGGCTGCTTCCCGTGGGAGTAGGGTTTCCTCTGTGTCGATTGGTCGTTGGCTGAAACAGGTCATTTCTTGGCCTACTCTCTTTCTGGGTCCCCTCCTCATGTGGGTGTTCAGGGTCGTTCTACGAGGGGGGTGGCGGCCTCTTGGGTGAAGGTCTGGGGTGTTCCTCTCTCTGAGACCTGTAGGGCGGCCACTTGGGATTCTTCTAATACTTTCATCAGGCATTACCGCCTTCTCAATCTGCTGGGGGATGAGGGCGGTTTTGCATTTGGGGTGTTGGGCTGTGTACGCTCCTGATTCTTCTTTTTGTCAATAAATCTCTGGTTTTTTTTTTGCTGTCCTGGTGGTTTGTTGGGTTTTTTCTGGATGAATGCCGGGGTCTGCTTTGGTATTTCTCACTTTGTAATGAAGGTGTCGAGGACGTAGGAACCTGGGGGTATTGTCCTATTACTTACCGGTAATCTTCATTACTCCGGGTCCCGTAGTCCTCGACACATTCACATGACTTCCCTCCATCCCTCCCGATATGCCGGCCTTCATCCTTGGCTTGGTATTTCAGAGGGAATGCTGGGACCTGTACGCTTATGTACTCCCAGTGGGAGGGGGAGTGTAGGTCCAGCATTCTTTCGTTCTTTTTTTCTGTCAGTGAGATGGATTATCTCACTTTGTAATGAAGGTGTCGAGGAATACGGGACCCGGAGTAATGAAGATTAGCGGTAAGTAATAGGACATCATACCTTGTGGGCTACAAGCCTGCATAGGGGTGACATTAATATTTAAAAGAAATATTTCTCCCGTCAAAAGGATTTGGTTGACAGTTTGGGCTGAAGATTTAAACTACAGCAGTCAGGCTAAAGTGCTAGACCTGAAGCCATGCTTTCCTTGTCGCACTACTGGATGGTAAAAAAAAGCGCTACATACACTACGGCCTTATCAGAAAGTTTATTAAGCCAATTAGGCTTTAGCTATTTCCCCTGTTTTAGGGGTCAGATCACATGCAGTCGGGCTTGAACAGCAGTGACCAACAGAACAAAGTCAAAAAACTAGTAGCACCAGTCCAACAATATGAGAGTGACCATGAAAAAAGTTACACTTTCTCGCAAGATTGCATTGAGAAGGTGCTTATGGTCAGACTATACAAATGGTTGATGTGAGTTGAAAGTATCATGACTCTCTTCCATGTAGAATTTTATTGTGATACTGATAACATATTGGGTCTCTGTTTTAGTGCTTCTATGTTTTCTGAAACCTGACTTGTTTGAGACTAGCAGGTTATTGTGCTTGATGTGGTATTTTATGTATTTACTGACCACACTCTCTAGTGTCTTTCCCAAAGCTAGTAAGCTTGCTGCAGGTCTGAAATTATTGAACTCGTCAATGTCTACAGAATGCTTTTAAGTAAGGATTTTATGTGTCCCTTGTTAAATCTAGCCTATAGCAGACCTATTGTATTCAATGTACACATAATGTAATTTTGAGTCTGTCCCTTGCTCCTGGTTTCATTACCTTTACCCCTTTTCTTGTGTTTGTCTTGTCCAAAGAGGAATTTAGCCTCACTGTGTTTTGAATGGATGATTTGCATCATTTCAATGCTGACATCGGAAGATTATATTACCAGAACGCAACAATTTTACAAATAGATTTAAAAAAATTCCTAAATGGCTACCTGTCGATGGGCATATGTGTAAATACATGCAGAGAGACCATCTTGGAAGATGATTTCTTAAAGCCATCTAAGATGGTTGCTGAGTATGTGTGCAAATGAGTATACATCTTACACTGGATTTTACCAAAAACAAAAACAAAACCAAAAAAGCATTGCCAAAGCAAGTAGGTCTGTGTCCCGAAGTAACAGGCGAGGCCTATTGGACTTGCTAATGCTTATTTAGGCTGTGAGTGAACATTCACATTTAAAGTGAGCAGCTTTAAAGGGTAACGTCTCCTGCATACACAACCTGACACCATGACTGCCTGCCTGCCTTTTGTCAGTCCCAGACAATTTGGAGCCTTGACAGGGGAGGAGGAAAAACGTTCAAGACCCAGCTGTGGGGGTAGGGCAGAGAGTCCTCCCACACAAAGGGTGGCACCATGTATAAATATTGGATCTGCGGAACCACTCACAGAGCACTCCTGGACCTGTGGAAGTTACTGAAGAAGTACTGCCCTGCTGCTTGGAGGACCACCTTGCTATCTGAAAAGAAAGACTGGACCTGTTTACCTTCATCCCAGGCTAACCAGAGTGACTCAAAGGGTCATTTTGCTGACCTCCTGTGTGAAATCAACCTTAGATGCATTCTGTAACTCTTGTCCTATCTGCTAGGCCAATGGGAATGCAAAGTCAGAGGGAAAGTGGAAGCCTCCCCTGCTCCCCCTTCCTCTCATAGGCACACCCTTTGAGAGTGTCGGCATCAAAATTTTTGGGCCTCTGGGCCTCAAGACTGGCCTAGGAAACATGTTTATCCTAGTTTTGGTGGACAATGTCACTCAGTACCCGAAATCCATACCTCTGAGAACAATGACTATCCCTTCAGTGGCGAGAATAATGATGGAGATCTTTACCTGCGTGGGTTTTCCCAAAGTAGTGGTATCCTACTGAGGTACCAACTTCATGTAAGCGGACATGAAGTAAATGTGGGATAAGTGTGGAGTAACCTAAATGTTTTCCACACTGTACTGTCCCCAGACCAAAGGGCTTGTTGAGAGATTCAAGAAGACCTTTAGAGGCATTTTCATGAGCCTGTCAGAGGCCGTGAGTTGGATACCTCTTGTTTGCTTATAGGGAGGTACAACAGAAGAGAGTAGGTTTCTATCCCTTTGAACTTCTGTATAACTACCCTGTCAGAGGAAATCTCAGCCTTGTGAAAAAGGGGTGGGAGCAAGGCCCCAAGAAACCCCCAGGACATAGTGAGCTGCATGTTGGCTCTCAGAGGCCACTCTGGTTGAGTTTCAGCCTAGCCAGAAATGTAGGTGCTGGAGGCAGTGGAAATCCAGCCTTGCAGGACTAGTGGACCAGGCCCTATGAGGCGAAGGAGTGATTGGGGGAGGTCGCTTACCTGGTATAACTCAAGACTCCCAGGAACCCATAAAGCGACCTCCATGCAAATTGCCTAAAGCCACACTTTACGAGATCTGAGGTAACCATACTACTGGTGATGGATAATGGGGTGGAAAAGGAGAGCAAGCCTCTCCCCAAACTCCTATATTCCAACGGGCAGGATGGGTCAATGGAAGGAGCTGTCCTTTCCCCTACCCTGAGCAACAGAAGGACTGTCCCTACTTGCTGGGGTGGCTTTCCTCACTATTCTCCCTTACCTCAGGGCTCACCACATGGTGCATCCATGATATTAACTCTGGGAACAGCATGCCTGTCAAAAACACAATTTACAGGCTGCCAAATAAATTGAGAGCCAGCATTAAAGAAGAAGTCTTTAATTAAGGAAGAAGTATTTAGGATGCTGGAGTTAGGAGTGATTGAGCACTCTAACAGTCCTATGTCCAGTCCAGTGGTTCTGGTACACAAGGCTGTCCCACTGGGTGCCACCCCAGAACTCCAGTTCTGTGTTTACTATAGGAGGCTCAATTCAGTCACAAAGACTGACGTTCATATAATCCCGTTGCTGAAGAGCTTATCAACTGGTTAGGATCTGGCACGATCCTGAGTACTTTTGACTTGACATCCAGGTACTGGCAGATTGCCTAAACCAAGGGAGCTAATCAGAGGTCTACAGTATCCACCCCAGAGGGCCACTTCCATTTTTTTGTGATGATCTTTGGGTTAAAGAATGCTGCTGCCACCTTCCAGACACTGGTCTGGCTGGAATGGAAGCTTTCAGTGCCCTCTATCTACACACCTCTCTAAATGGTATTGCAGGCTTCAGCTCCAGTTAGTAGGACCCCCTTGTTCCAGGACTTGTTTCAGTGCTGCAGAAGGCAGGCCTGACTATCAAGGCCAATAAGTGCCAGATGGGGTAGAGATCTGTGGTCTACTTGGGCCACCAGGTCAGTGGGGGCAAGGTGCCGTCGCTCCAGGCTAAAATGCAGATCATCTTGCCTTGGTAATCCCCCAACACCCAGACTGAGGTAAGAGCCTTCTTATGCCTTATAGGGGATTACAGGAAATGTGTCAAGGTGTAGGGCACTATTGTTGTCTCCTTGATAGAGGTGACTTCTAATACGTAGCCCAGGCAGGTTATCTAGACGGAGGCACGCCAGAATACGTTTGACACCTTAAAGTAGGCCATGTGCACCCCACCAGTGCTCAAAGCCCCTAAGTCCACTAACAAATTCATTGTCCAGACAGGTGCCTCAGAGCACAGCATAGGTCCTGTGTTCTGACTGACACCTCAACAAAGAGTGCTAGACCAACCTACAGCCTTTATCAGTAGGAGGCAACTTCCCAATAAGCTGAGATGGAGTACTATGGAAAGGGAAGACTTTGCAGTGGTCTAGGCACTGAGGATGTTGAGAACATACATGTTTGGGACTCAATTCTGGCTTCAGATGGACCACAGAACCCTTAGATGGTTAATGTAGAAGAGGAGTGAGAATCCAAAACTGTTAAGGAGATCCATTTCCTTACAGGGAATGGACGTTATGGTGGAACACTGCCCTGTAACTGACCACACCAATGCTGATGGTCTTTCCAGGTTCACCCGTCCTAGTGATAGGAACTGCCATGAGGGTGAGTAGTTCTCCCTACTTTCAACTGGGGGGCATATTCTAGACCTGGCATTTTTGGTGTGATATTCCTGCAAACGTTTAGCCTTCACGTCTCTTGTTTTCTTGAATTTGTTTTTGTTGACTGTAAGATTCTGCACACTTTACCACTTCTAACCAAAGCAAAAGGGCTTGTGCTCTCCCTTTCAAACATGGTAATATTGGCCCACAATAAATTGGCACATTTAAATTACTCATAAGCCCATAGTAAACAATACTACGTGTACTCAGAGACTGTAAATTAAATGCTACTAGTGGGCCTGCAGTACTCACTGTGCCACCCACACAAGTATCCTTTTAAAACATCTCAGGCCTCACACCAGAGTCTGTAGTGCACCTTTAAACTGCCATTTCGACCTGGCAAAATAAACCTATTGCATGTCAAACCCTTCCTTTTTAATTCATATAAGTTATCCATAAGGTAGGCCCTAAAGGTTCATAGGGCATGGTGCAGTTCATTGAAAAAGTATAACATGTATGATTACGTTTTACATGTCCTGACAGTGAAAATAATCTGAAAGTTGTTTTTCACTGTTATAAGGCATATCTCTCCTACTGTCTAGCACTGTGGTATCTTATTACATTTAATAAGGGTTAACTGTGGTTTGGGAGCAGATAGAGATATGCTGTTTACGTTCAAATGAATTCAAGTTTAAAACCCTCTGTAATGGCGAAGTCAGATTTTAAGTTACAAGTATGAAAATACAACTTTTAGAAAACTGGCATTTGTTTGTCTCAATTAGCCGTGCCTCCTGCCAGTGTACTGCCAGTGTCACATGACTGTGAATGGCTCTTCTGTTGGGGTTTGTGTATTGCTTCCAGACACCAAAGCAAACGGGGCTTCCGTGTGGACTGGATGGGCCAAACTGGTAAGATGACAGGGAAAGGCTATACTCATCACCACTTACACTTCAAAGGGTTTTGCTGCCTGCACACACAACCTGACTTCGGGTCTGCTTGCCTTTTGCCACTCTCAGCCAGTTTGGAGCCTTGACAAATATTGGACCTCCAGAGCCACTCATCAGAAAGCCGCCTGGATCTGTGAAAGTTACAGAATAAGGGCTGCCCTGCGGCCAGAGGACTGCCCCGCGGCTTGGAGGACTGCCTTTCTGTCTGAGAAGGAAAACTAGACCTGCTTATATTCATCCCGAGCTAACCAGAGGGACTCCAAGGGTCAGTTTGCTGATCTCCTGTGGGAGCTGCAGGGACACAACACGCTTTAGAGGCCTCCCTTCAAATGTCCAGCCAACCTGCTGTACTGGATCTGCAACTGATCATGCCTGATCCCTGCTGCTGGCCTGTTCCTGGAGTGAGTCCTGTTCCCCAAGAGGTGCCGCCCCAAGTACTGGACTTTTGGTTGGCATCAGTGTGTACTGCTCCCTGCCTAACTGATGCAGCATGATGCAACTCAGTGCAGGACTTTGCTTCACGGCCCCTCGCAGCTCCTGATCAGAACCGACGTCAAGTGATGCAAAGCCTCACATCAAGGACATGAGGCACAACTCTCAGTGGGACTAGCCTGGTGCCTCTATCTGTCCCCCACTCCATTATGACTGGCCTGAACTTGTGAATTTGTCTTTGTGTGGCATGACAACTTCAAAAGTTAATGTCTCCAGTTTACAGGTGGATTTTTGTCTTTCTGGATTTATTAAAATTTAGTCTGTGTGTCTATCAGCCTGATTCATGTAGCCATTAGCGCTCGCAAAAGGGCCAGAATCTGAGAATCTGGCCCTTTGCGAGTGCGATTTTTGCATTTGGTATTCATGATACCAAATGCAAAAATCGCTATTTAAGAAGTCGCAAATATGCGAGGAATAGCATTTGAGGAATCTCTATTAGAGATTCCTCAAATGCTATTCATGACACATCAAGAAATTGCGATTTAGCACTTTTGGGGCCGCTATTTACCGAGAGGTCTGACCTCTCGGTAAATAGCAAAAACTCAGAGAAATGCTTTTAAAAGCATTTTTCTAAGTTGCATGTTGCACACACACATGTCCTTTGGACATGTGTGTGCGCAACACCTGTTCAAATGTGCTTTTTAGGGGTGCAACAGGGTGTACTTTGGACACCACTGGCACCCTTAAAATCGCTATCTTATTTGCGAGTAGCAAATTGCTACTCGCAAATAAGGGATACTCCCCATTCATTCCTATGGGCCTCTTGGCCCATAGGAATGAATGGGGAGTTTTTGCGAGTAGCAAATTGCTACTCGCAAATAAAGAACATGTAGGAATCGCTATTTCATTAGCAATTCCTACATGAATGCCGTTTTGCGTGTCCTCAATAGCGAGTCGCTATGATTCGCTATTAGGGCCACGCAAAACGGATTGTACATGAATCAGGCTGTATGTGTCTAAATTGGTTTATTACTGTTTACCTGCTGTTTAAATACTTTACAAATTGTCTCTAAGTTAAGTTTTAAGGAACTATCAGCCTGATTCATGTACAATCCGTTTTGCGTGGCCCTTATAGCGAATCATAGCGACTCGCTATTGAGGACACGCAAAACGGCATTCATGTAGGAATTGCTAATGAAATAGCGATTCCTACATGTTCTTTATTTGCGAGTAGCAATTTGCTACTCGCAAAAACTCCCCATTCATTCCTATGGGCCAAGAGGCCCATAGGAATGAATGGGGAGTATCCCTTATTTGCGAGTAGCAATTTGCTACTCGCAAATAAGATAGCTATTTTAAGGGTGCCAGGGGTGTCCAAAGGACACCCTGTTGCACCCCTAAAAAGCACATTTGAACAGGTGTAGCGCACACACATGTCCAAAGGACATGTGTGTGTGCAACATGCAACTTAGAAAAATGCTTTTAAAAGCATTTCTCTGAGTTTTTGCTATTTACCGAGAGGTCAGACCTCTCGGTAAATAGCGGCCCCAAAAGTGCTAAATCGCAATTTCTTGATGTGTCATGAATAGCATTTGAGGAATCTCTAATAGAGATTCCTCAAATGCTATTCCTCGCATATTTGTGACTTCTTAAATAGCGATTTTTGCATTTGGTATCATGAATACCAAATGCAAAAATCGCACTCGCAAAGGGCCAGATTCTCAGATTCTGGCCCTTTTGCGAGCGCTAATGGCTACATGAATCAGGCTGTTAATGTATCCACCCCCTCAACCAACAAACCAATTTCTCACACCATGAAATTCATGCATGCATCACTAGGATTGTTTTTCTTACTTTTTGTGGCAGAGTGAAAGGGAGGCATTTCAAAGGAGATCCTTATGTGTTTGATCTTCTTCCCTCTCTACTTCAACAAGAAATTGTCTGCTCCAATAAAAAAATTAAAACACTTACCAGACACGGCGTCCACTCCAGAACTCTTATTTCCTCGACTGCAACAGCAGACTCCATGGCCTAATTCTGGCGCTATTCACATGCATGAGAGCAGTGTCTCAACCCAGTTGTTTTAGGATAGCTGGGTTAAGAGGTTTAAAGTGTGCATGTGTGGCTGGCTGTGGTAAGACAGCTGGCAAAAGAGACATGCTCACTTTAAACAGTGCACAGGCAGCCCTCTGCCTACAACTCCTCCCTGCTGCCACTCAGCAGGCCCTGCCCCACCCTGATCCTCGGTTCAGGGAGAGATGATGAAAAATAAAATGGTAATACATTACCATTGTATTCTTTATCTCTAAGGCTTTGGGGGGAATTTAAGTGGGGCAATGCTCCTCTGCTCCAACGGAGGAGCCGCCACTGAAAGGCACACGATGCCTAACCTGCCTAATCAGTGTAAATTCGTCTTCTTGACAGTAGCGGTCAGTCGTGGGAGTGCTGCCGGGCGGTGACGTGGGGAGGCGGAGGGGCAGGGTGGGGGGTAGTAAACTATGGATTACGGCAGATTACAGGTAAGTAAACATATAGATAAATAAAAAGAATTTTGTTGCACGCAGTGCATCGCATGTGGTAATGCAGTGCACGCAACGAAATTCGTTGTAACGTTAGGCTGGAATCAGCACAATATGTAGTGATGTGTTTATTAATTAGAGACTAATGTAGTGCCTTAATCAAAGTGTAGTGTTGCATAATGTAGAAATGTAATCATATGTGAAATGTCGCATTAGCAATGATGTAACTTAATGAAGTATACACATGCTTATTAATAAGTGGATTAACGTAGGCTTTTAACATGAAAATATATTGTTTGTTTGAAAATAGAATTAATGCTTTATAGTGGTGAAATGTGATGTCATGTTGGGTTAAGAATTGTATTTAAACATGCAAGGGCCTGGGACATGCTGCTACCAGTAGAGGCCTAACTGTATTTTCTTTTGTTAGCTTTAGTCGAGAAGGAATTATTTGCTCTTATCGGAAAAAGAAGCTGTCCTCAGCAAATCTTGAATTGTAACTTCAAATGTTTGCAGAGATGTTCCCATGTGTTTCAGCTTGCAGGTGCCAGGCCACAAGGCGTGTTAGGTAGAAGAGTCCATTGTTTAGGAGTTAGGATAGTAGGCGCGAGTGCAGAGGAGCTGCCAAAGAATTTGGGAGTGCAACATTTAGCGAGAAAGGTGCCTGGGACCCAAGGACACACCAACGGGAGTTTGATGGAAAGGTGCCATACTGGAAAAGTCTGAAGATCTGTACCTGCCAGAGGGGCGTACCTCTGGGCGTGTCAACTGTTTTTGGGATTTTGTATTAGGGACAGCACCCAAGGGTGGAGAGCAGATTTGGTTAGGAGCTTGACAGAGCAGGATGTAGGTAGCTGTAGAGAGAGTTGGGGAACTTAGGGCAAAGCTCGATAGAACAAGCTCGATAGTTAGACTATCTGCGAAAGAAAGTGAATGTACTTCTTTGGTAGTCTTCACTGCTGACACCTTTACTATGGTCTGAAGGGAATGTTAAGTAGGGTTGTGACTTTAGACTAGTGTAGGGATAGACTATCCATTTTCTTTTCTTTTGTAAACGCAGTCTAAACTTCAAGCAGGGACTGTTCTCGGTTGCCTAATGCTACTCGAATTGACTTTGCTTTTTATTCTGAGTCGCCTGACAATCCTGCATAGAATTATGTTTGTATTAGTGCCAGTCTATTTTCTGAACCTCTTGCTGAGATGTTTGTATGTTCAACTAGTTTTGGCTTTGTAAGAAACCTTCAAAATTTCTGTTTGTGGGGGGGGCGCGGCTTGCAGCCAAGCATGGCGGCGGCTTAGAGGATTAGCTCCGTGACCAGAGCGGCCTCTCCGACCATCCGACCTTCCATCCGACACACCATTTGTCTCACCTGGGGAGCGCCTGAAGCCCGAGATCGGGCGGACTCGGAGGCTGCAAATCCGGTGACGATCCGACACCGGGAGACCGACTGAGCACTGGAGATCTGCGCGGCCTGAGCTCCGATCCAAAGCCGGGGGAGACAGTATCGAGCCGCCCCGACCGGAAGTTCGGGGAGTGGGGACTGGCCGGACCGGAAGCACCCGATAGAAGAACAGCGGAGAACCGCTGGACGGGAGCAAGCCGTAGGGGACGGCCAGACCGCCGCTGCGACTCTGCCGCCTGCAGCGCCGGACCCCCCCCTTGAGCCTTACACAGTTGCGGCAGAGCAGAGCGGGACAGGGTGAGCAGCGTCGCCGGCCCGACAAAGACTCCGGGATTGAGAACTGAGGCCCCCGGAGAGCGAGGATCCTCCAGCGTGGGACGGACGGGCAGGGAGCGAGTGGGCCCACTGCTGGTGAGCGAGAACCCCCCCCCCTTTTTTGGAACACTTAGCTGACCTTCCCTGATTAATCCGTCGACGGGGGCGAGGGTGGCCCAGCGGCTAGCGAGAAGAGCAGGGCGGAAATACACACCCGCGTGGAGCTAGGGTGCGAAGGAGTCCCGGAGAAGCGGACGCTGGGGAGCCAGGCGTGTTGGGCGCCCAACAGGCGCCGTCTGGTGACTCGGGTGGTGCCAACACACCAACCAGATGGTGCTTACCCCTGATTGCCAACACTGCGGGCACTGCGGGGAAACACATGGACAATAATCCTCTACCCAGTGTCTAAACACGTGGCATCTGGGGCTGCACCCTACATTGTCTCCCCCTTGGGCACTAGAGCCATAAAGGACCATAGATCATAAGGCTGGCCCAGGTGGCGCAGGACTGCAAAATCACAGTGATTGCGCCACCGGAAGCGGACACAACATACACGCCCGCAGTAATCTCCAGAGTGATGGCCGGGAAGGGTACCAGAGGGAATGCGACGCAGACCCGCCTCGAAAAGTATGCATACAACAGGGGAGCGGCATCACCAAATGAGAACAGGCCTCCCAGCAAGCAAATGGAGGAGGGAGCTAGCGGAGGTTCGAAGGCGACGCTAGACGATGTGATGCGCACTTTGCAACAGGTGCAAACCACGGTGGGCTCCATCTCCACAGAGATTATATTGTTGAGAGCGGATCTTCATAAAGTTTCGGAAAAGGTGGGCTCGCTGGAGGTAGTCACTAAATCGCTGGTGGAGGATGTGTCGGAGCTGCAGACGGCGATGGAACGTGTCAAGGCGGAGAACAAAGCACTGAAGGATAAGCTGGACGACCAGGAAGGGCGGTCTAGACGCAACAACGTCAGGATTTTGGGAGTTCCGGAATCGGAAGGCACAGAAGCAACGGACTTATTTGTTGAAGACCTGATCAAAACCAGACTGAAACCCAAGGGCCTGTCGGCGTTCTTTTCAGTGGAGAGAGCGCATAGAGTACCAGGGGGCAGACCACAGCTGGGAGCGCCTCCTAGACCCATTCTGGCGCGCATGTTCAACTTCCGCGATAGGGACGCCATATTGCAGGCGGCACGGAGATCCCCTCCGATCAAGATGCAGAATGCGACGATCTCTTTCTTTCCGGATTACACCGCGGAGCTCGCGCGCCGAAGGAAGACATTCCTGGATGTTAAAAGGGAACTGAGATCCCGGGAAATTCAGTATTCTATGATCTTTCCGGCCAAACTGCGAATAGTAGCGGAAAACAAGACTTGGTTCTTTGACAATCCTGAGGTGGCGCGAGAGTGGCTCGATGGGTGGAGGCCGGCCGCCCAACACCGCAGAGGGAACAGGAAAAAGGGTGACCAGGCAGGGAAGGGCCGCGCGGGCTCGTCGACCCCTGACCGCACGGACAGAGAAAGGTCGGGTGAGTCGGGCAGACTGGAAGACGCCTCGGCGCCAGAATCATGATCACCCGGTGGATACAGGTTGATGGACATGTAACACTGCGGCTTGAGAGACTGCCACTGGATATCGGGTGAAGGGCCCCCCGAAGAGAGTATGAGGGGCCGCAGGTCGCGGGGCACTCCTCCCCTCAACGAGCAAGTATCAAGTTTTATTTAGGGACTAAGCACTCTGCTAGGTTGGGGAGGCGGGCAGTTTTGGGTCCGTTTGGCATGAGGGCAGGGAGGGGGGATGTTCAAGAGGGGACGAGTTTCAAAGTTTACACCTCACTGCAGGTGCTGTTGTTTGATGTTAAGCTATTACAGTCTGGAAGGACCTTGATACAGGGGGTGGATGAATGTTTAACGCAGGATGTAGGACCGCAATGCGAGATAGCTTTGTTCAAAGACACTGACATCTCCTGCTATATACATAGGAGTTCTGTAATGGTGGTCAGGTTGGCCGCACCCCAAATTGCACCATGGCACACAATGTACGGACAGACGCTGCAAGGGTAGACCTCCACCAGCTGGCTCAGGTGGCTCCGCTGCAACTTATGACTTGGAATGTAAGAGGACTGGGGGACAAAATCAAGAGGGGCTTAGTGGTACAGGCCATCAAGAGGGCTGCACCAGCATTGGTGCTACTGCAGGAGACGCACCTGGTGGGAACTACTACTCAGGCTCTAAATAGGAAGGGATACCGCATGGTGGTGCATTCTGACTTCACTTCCGGTTCACGGGGGACGGGGATTCTGCTGCGTAGGGCGTCCCCGTTCCTGCTAACCTCCACAAAAACGGACGATCAGGGCAGATTTGCGGCAGCTTGGGGCCAGTGGGAGGGAAAACCACTAACCATAGTATCCGTCTACATCCCCCCATCACTACACAGCGTAGCGCTCCCTGCATTGGGGAAGTTCCTACTGGAGCTCCCGGAGGGGGACATAATCATAGGGGGTGACTTTAATGCGGTAATACACAACGCTCAGGACAGATTCCCGGTGCGACAGAATGCCCCGATCACCTCCAGATTCAGAGAATTTGTGGACTCGCAGGGTTTGGTAGATATATGGCGCACTATGCACCCCAGTGAGCAACAATACACATATTACTCAGCGACACATAACAGCCTATCGCGCATTGACTACTTTTTCACTCTGGGGAGGGGCGTCTCAGCATAGAAGCAGTCCAAATCAAACCAAGGGGTATATCTGACCATTCTCCCTTAACCCTCGCGCTATCATGTCCGGAACGGAGCTGTAGACGAATGTATCGGATACAACCGGGATACTTAGCAATCCCAGCGATAAAAAAGGAACTGAAAAAAGTAACCCATAACTACTTCGCGGAAAATGTGGATTCAGTAGACTCCCCCACTACCCTTTGGGAAGCGTATAAAGCGGTTCTCAGGTGTCAAGCGATATCGACTATCGGTGGATATAGACGCACACAGGAACTGGAAACCGCTCACTTGGAGCTCCGCCTGGCTGAGGCACATACAGCACACACGAAGGAACCGTCACCCGACACCCTGCACTCCCTCCGGTTAAGTCAACAACTCCACACTGACCATCTGAGGGGGAGGGCCCTGGAACACATAACCGTTACAGCGCAGACAGTGTATGATGTGGGAGACAAGGCAAGTAAGCTCCTGGCATGGCTGGAAAAGAAAGGGGGAGGAGCCAGGAGTATATTGTAACTGGCAGACAAGGATGGAGAGTTACACACGTGACCAGCGGTGATAGTGGACCTGCTGGCGGATCACTTCCAAGAGGTGTATACCCCGGAATATAGGGTCACGCCGGAGATGGCTGAGGCAGCGTTGCGGGTTGTGCCGACACCAACCTTGTCGCAAGAAGCCGTGAATGACCTTGAGTCTGACTTCACAGTGGAGGAAGTTCAGGGAGCCATACACATGATAAACTCAGGGAAAGCAATGGGCCCCAACGGTGTCCCGATTGAATGGTGCAAGGTGATGTCGGATACGCTAAGCCTGCACCTGTTAGCCATGTACAACGACAGTCTGGCCAAAGGGGTGTTGCCCCATGATCAACGACAGGCCATCATTGTGGCGATCCCGAAACCTGGCAAACCGCCAGAGGACTGTGGCTCCTACCGCCCGATCTCACTCATCAACATAGAGGCTAAAATATTAGCGAAACTCCTAGCCACCAGATTGATGCCACACCTCGCCCACCTCATCCACCCAGACCAATCAGGCTTTATGCCACATAGAAGCACGGCTCTGAACCTCCGGCGAGTCCATGGTGCAATGGCCCGTGCATCGCTGTTGACTGCACCCACGGTCATTCTATCCTTGGATGCTAGGATGGCATTTGATATGGTGGAATGGGGATACCTTATGGCGGTACTGGCTCATATGGGCTTTGGCCCCAAGTATATAGCCTGGGTGAGACTTCTATATACCGATCCAGTGGCACGAGTGACGGCGAATGGACATGTCTCCCGTGAGATACCTCTGAGCAGGGGGACGAGGCAGGGATGCCCGCTCTCGCCATTACTCTTTGCATTAGCCCTTGAACCGCTCGCGGTGACACTTAGAGCCACAACAATGTTGCGGGGGATCGAGTGGGGAGACGGATGGGAAGACAGGGTTTCCCTGTATGCTGATGACATGTTAATATACCTCACGGACCCCGAAGACGGGATCCCTGCATTGCTGGCAATTTGTGAGGCGCACGGGCGGACATCGGGATATAAGATAAACTGGACCAAGTCTGTCATGTATGTGTTGCGGGGGCCCTCCCCCACACTACCGACTGACTGTCCCTTACTAACGGCGGGCTCCTCCTTTAAATATCTGGGTATACACGTCACGCGTGACACCACAGTCTTCTACGCAAAGAACTTACAGCCTCCATTGACTAGATTGAAAGGAGACGTCAGACACTGGAAGACCCTCCCACTGACGCTGTTAGGTAGAGCGGCGCTATTCAAAATGCTGGCGCTACCTCGGTTCCTGTATGTGTTGGAGAATGCCCCTAGCGTGGTACCTGCAGGTTATATCAGACAGGTGACAGCAGTAGTGAACAGCCTGCTATGGGACGAGCACCCGCCCCGAATAGCGCATGTTAAGCTCACGAGAGGATGGTATGATGGAGGGATAGCTCTGCCTCACCTGCAACTCTATTACTGGGCGGCACAATTGAAAGTTGTTAATCAATGGCTTCATGCCCCACAGGATGATCCTGCTTACAAGGCAGACAGATATCAACTAGGAGTGCAGGGTCTGCTGGCGCCGCTGTATCATAGAGGGAAGGCAAATAAGCTCATAGGGCCGACAAAACACACAGTGACTCTCTGGCACAACGCTCAGGCAAAGCTTAAATGGAAGGGAGTCAAAACCCGAATGACGCCCCTGTGGGATACCAGGGCGCTTGGCAGCCTGAGGCAGTCCAAAGGGTTTGACGCATGGGATACCATAGGGATATCAACGGTAGGGGACCTGTGGGAGAAGGGGGGTGTGATCCCACTCACGCAACTACAACAGACCTATCAACTAGGCCCCAATGAAACATATCGCTATATCCAAATACGACACGCACTCATGGCGGCAATACCAGCGGGGACTACGTTACCGGAGTCTTCGCCGTTGGAGGACAGACTGTTAACAGATTTTATGCACACGGGCGCCACCTCCCTCACATACCGTAAGATATTACATAACCTGCCAGACCCCTTACTCAAATTGCGAGAAAAGTGGGTGGGAGAGTTGGGGGACATGGATGAAACTGAATGGAACGAGGCGTTGGCCTCCCCCAGAGAGGCGGGCATCTCGGCGAGGTTCCGCCTGGTCCAACTAAAGGTCCTCCACCGCATATACTTCACTAGAACAACTCTATACAAACTGCACAGAACTGATAATCCACACTGTCTGAGGGGATGTGGTGGGGAGGGTACCTTCCTACACACACTTTGGGAGTGCCCGAAAATTGCAGACTACTGGAGGCGTATAATGCGTACCATCTCGCAGACGCTCGCCACAACACTGGTCCCAGGACCCCGTATGGCATTGCTACACATATGGGGCCCGACAGACATCACACGCCAAGGGAAGGTATGGATGACGGTGTGTTGCATGGTGGCGAAGCGGGATATAGCACAAAAGTGGGGGGTAGCGGGGACACCTACACTAGAACAATGGTGCAAGAACATGGATACGATTATGGTGACTGAAAGGGCGGTGTATAAAAAGAGGGCTAACCCACGCAAATGGAATGCAGTCTGGACACCCAGGAATAAATACCGGGGAGACATATGTGACCCTTTAACGGAAGATGAACTGGATAGTTCAGATGGGGAGGACTCGGATGAGTGAAGGTGATGAATGTGTGCGCAGGGGCCTACTTAGCGACCTTGAATAACGGGACAGTCCCCTGAAAGGAAGAAACTACATTCGGAGCACACACGAAGGACGAAGTGGGAACACAGGTGTACAGGTCATAGGTGCGGGGCAGAGCGATAGGTTGCAATCCACTATACTGTATCAAAAGTTTTAGTTTGGTTTATAGAACAAAAAAGTGAGAGTCACTGATTCGTGATATTGAAAATTCTTTGACCGTAGAGAATAATCCGATACCATTGCTGCCGGACCGCTGGTTGTCGGCTGAATAGCTGTGTACCATAACGTATAATTATGACTGGAACTGAAGGCGGCCTCCGGGTTGTAGGCGAAATGATTGTAATACTGTCAAAGGTAATAAAACTCTTACGAACCAAAACAAAAATAAATAATAAAATTCTGTTTGTAGTTAGTGGTTCTTTGAGTCTAATTTAAATTTGATTGTAAAGCTGTTCAAAGTTCGTTGTAAAATCTTCCCTTTATTCTTCTAGAACAGAGAAAAAGGTCCAGTCAACCTGGTTTGGGATTCTAGAGATGGGTAAGAAAATCTAGATACAAATCCTAGCTTCCCCAATTAAGAGACGCAATTGCACTTGTGAGTGGCTTCTTTCAAATTAAATGGGTACCTTCTAATATTGAACTCTACGTTCAGGAATGATGTTGTCTTGATATGGACTCTTCTGTTAGACTTTAAGAAATGATTGAATTGTACACTATAGCTATTGAAGTGTTGCCTCCGAATATCTGCATTATGCCTTTGAAGTATTTTATTGCACAGAACACTGCTGATATTTCATACACAAATTATCTGGGGTTTGGCATTAGAAATGACACCTCAATGATTAACAGATTACTCACAATTTGGAATCCAAGAAAATGTTTGTTACATACAGTTTCCTGTATGCTTTGTTATAGCCAATGAAGTATAAAAAAGATTGCTCATACCTGTCGAGGCCAGTATTGCTACTCTTTTTTCTCTTTGTTGGATATCATTCATGCTTGAAACTGTAAATATACAAAAACAATGTAGCAATTTATATAAAGAATGTTCTATTTCCTTTCCTTGTAAATAATTTATTGTGGATGACTATAAATATAGAAATAATGATGTACCCAGAAAATGCGATTTTGAGACTTGCCGAATTTCAATCCTGTAATGTGCATGCACAGTGAGACATTGAAATGTTTGAGCACTCGTGTCGATTTCATCTCTGAAAAGAATATTTCATTTAAACTACAAATATGATGCAAATTTCCAGTAAAAAGAAGAAATCTTTTGTCATCTATTTAGTGAACTGGGTTTTGTACACTTTGGGGGATATGTAAAATAGAAGTGGCGAAGTGAGGCTTCAGCCGTCATGGCTTAACGCCTCACTCTGCCAATTTTGAAACGCAAGGCTACACCATATTTTCAATGATATGGTGCAGCCTTGTGTTTCCCCTGCGATGGTGCTACACTTAGCAGTGTAGCGCCAATGCAGGCAGCCTTGCACGATAGTGTGATGGTGCCTGCATGCAGGAGAGGATTGTTTATGTGTAGGAAGGTTTCCCTTCCTGCACATAAACAATCCTAAAATGCTATTTTGTGACTTTCATGCGTGCTGCTTAATGCAGCACAAATGAAAGTCACAAAATGGCATTCAGGAAGGAGGATATTCCTGTACATAAACAATCCATGGCCTTTTGCTTTTTCCATGATGCGGCACAAAGCAGCACACATGGAAAAAGCAAAAAAGAGGAGAAATAATGCATTTTTCCTCGTTTCGACAACTTAAGACAAGGTTTTACCTGGTCTTAATTTTGGCGCTGCCTCCTACCTACGCTGCCCTTGTACATAGGGGGCAGCGTCAAAATCAATGGGTGTTGTGGTGGAACGCCCACCGCAACACCCACTGCCCACCCCTTTCATGCAAACCATAGCGTTAAAGGGGGCCTTATTTACAAGGCAGCATTAAGCCACGTTAAGTGGCTTGACACTGCCTTGTAAATAAGTCTAAGCCCCTATCGCCACCCCAACGTCGATAAAAGGGATGTTGTGGTGGCAAGATAGGCTTGTACATATGCCCCTTTGTGCTTACTGTGCTTGCAACAGCCAACCACAAAATCTGTAGTAATTTAAGAGTAACGTAGAGCGCCTGCTACGGTTGTTTGTAAGGTCTATTTTAGAAAATCAAGCCTGCCATACAGCAAAGGGTATTCTCCCATACTTTTGAGGATGAATTTAGGAAGACTGAACTTGAATGAAGGGACAGATTCCAAGGGTCTGATAGAGCGTCATGTTATTCTGAAAATTGTAGGGGTGCATCATAATCACAGATAGTCAGCATCCGTATATATAAAGGAATGTATTAACGTGTGATCATTAGAAATGTAGTACTAAAACAGTAAATATTAGAGTGAATAGAAATGTAACCATGTCATTTAAGAATCTCAATGCAGTGTTTAATTGAAAAGGTATTCTAGATGATGCATAATTTATTAGTTCAAGTATGAAGTGATGTATTAGGATTAAATGTGCACCATATTAAAGTTTGCACATGTAGGTTTGCTTATTCATTTAAGAAAATGTAATGCCTTAAGTGCTTATGAATGTAATGCTATTAATGTTTGATTTAAACATGTATAGGTCTAATCGTTCAAGAAAGGAGGACTATTTGTCAATCCTTATGTTAGCTGAATATAGCAAGCCTGAAATGTATTTTCCTTGGGAAGGCTCTTTCTTAGTCAAATGCAGTCAGCAGATTTCTGTGCGAGCAAGGTTGTTTCGCTCACATGCTTTCTGTTGCAGGTGCAAGGACACACTTCTCGTTAGGCAGAATAACCCTTTGTTTTAAGAGTTAGGATGGTAGGAGAAGCCGCCAAGGGAGTGCACAGGAATGTAGATATGATACTTTCAGCGGAGAAGGTGCCTGGGACCCAAGGACACCCAAACGGTTTTTGGACCAAGTCAGAGTTTCGATGGAAAAGTACGGAAAGAAGACCTGTCTGAAGGGTCGTGTAAAGGGCGTGTTTTACTGTTTTGGGATTTTGTATTAGGGTCAGTGTCCTGAGGGAGGAGGCAGATCAAGGCAGTCTAGGAACAGTCAAGGAGCAGATGAGGACTAGAGGGGAAGTAGTTAGATGGAGCATCTAAGAACGAGCTCTGTAGCTTTGGCTACTTACCTATGCAAAGTGAGTGTACTTCTAAGAAAGTCTTCACTACTGACACCTTTTTCTCTTGCCTCAGGATGATGCTAAGCAGGGATGTCACTTTAGCTATAGTGTAGGGACAGATTAACAGATTTTCCTTTTAGGTTAATGAAGACTAAAATACAGATTGGAGCAGTTATCGTTTGCATGATGCTTTTAGAATTAACTATTCGGATGAGACACCTGCTTAGGATTGATTATGTTTGTATTAGTGCCCGTTTATTTCCTTAAACTCTTGCTGAGGTGCTTGTATGTTCAGTTATTTTTTACTTTGTAATAAATCTCTAAAACTTTATTGAAAATTACGAGTGAAATGAGTTTTCTCCCCTTTACACTTCTTAGCAGATAAAAAGATTTGGTGGATGGAAGATTCTTAAACTTGGTAAGACTAGATAAAAGATAAGAAAAGAATCCAGTGTTATCAGGTCTCTCTTTGAGTGACATTAATAATTTTGCACTTGAGGTAAGCCTAGTGCCCACTAAAAGCCTGTGAGACAAAGGCATGATCTGTTGGATATGTAAAGAGTGTAGTGATTGAGTGTCTGAGTCATGTGATGGGCTTCATCTGAAACTCCCCACTCCAAAATCATCAAAACCATAATCTCTAAAACATACCATGAAAGCCATAACCACAAACTTTCAGAAGTGAGAATGGACCATATTTGACATGTGGTAACAGGGCGGTAAAAGTAGAGTTCTGAAGAGTTCACCCTGAAATATGGAAGGAGAACTGATGGCAAAAAAACATGTGGCGATATTTTCTTGGTAATGGGATCGAACTAATGTACTTCTTTCAAAGAGGTAGTTCTTATTTCTAGTTTACCCCATAGGATACGGGATCTCAAACTTTCATTAGTCTAACGTGTTATCCTAAAACAATTGAACATTCCTATCAGTGTTTTCAGGGAGACATGGGGCCTGAATTAGAGGGAGTGGGAAAGGGAATTCCATGTTGGCATCTTGTCAGCTGGTGGAATTATGAATAGCGGATTAGCCCTGAGGTAAAGATAATTCCATTGGGAGGTTCTCCACTGGCAGAGAATCCTCCAGCTGATTATTTACGTCTTGCATCACATGTTGGATGATTTGTTGTTACTACCCTACACCACATCAGACACATATATGTGATGCGCTATGATAGGTAATCTGTTTTTTCTGTAGTATTAATTAGCAGTACTGAAATTGGTGGCCAGGTAACTTTTTTTGAAAAAAAAAAATGATAGGTAATCTGGCAAAATATCACACATCAGAAAAATGAACAATCTGAAGTCAGTGATCTTCGCCAAAGGCTCTGACTTAGACCTTTGCTGCTTCCTTGAGGATCTGTCCTATTATGATAATCAGTGCCTTTGTTTCTGTAACTGTGCATGCCTGGAAAGATGAAAGGAGTCTCTGAAAAATGTTCTTCCTTTGGGTCGACTTTCCCGACATTTACCACAATAGAATCAGTTAAACTGCTGATGAAAATAAATCTCAATTGTATTTCGATGTTGGTTAATGAATCTATTTCCGTAACTGAAGATAAGTCTTTTAAATGAACATATTTGAAGGCATGCTTTTTCTCTATGTTTAGCAGTTGACTTATATATCTGTGTGGTCACTGGTCAGAAGCTTGCAGAAGAGTGCACAGGTGATACTGTGGAAGTTGAAGTTTCTTCACAATGCATACCGTTGTGACCATGTCAATGTTAGTGATGTCTGTCTGGATATACTACTGAATGCAAGGTATATTTAGATTCAAGTCAGCATGTGAAAGATGAGATCAGAATGGCTCACTGCCTCTTTGGGCAGTAGTTACTATTCCCCCAGTTACTTACCGGTAATCTTCCCTAACTCCTAGTGTAGTCTTCCTCACCGCAGAAATAACGTAGTGAGCTTCAGCTCCCCCATAGTACTCTCCAAGCAAGTTAGCACTCTAGCCTCCCCTATCCATCCCTAACATGGCTGACCTCCTTCACCCCTGACCTACCATAAAAGGAGGCACGACCCACCCCACTTCCGGTTCCTCTAACAAGCCTCATTACCAAGGGATGGGAACTCATGTGGTGAGGAAGACTACACTTGGAGTAATGAAGATAACCGGTCAGTAACCAGCGCATTAACTCCTTGTAAGTCTTCCTCGCCACAGTAATAATGTAGTGAGCATATGCCAAAGCCAAAAAGGCTTCATGATCACCAGAAAAAAACACCAGAAAGAACATGTGAGGTACAAACACAGTTTAATCCAAACAGCAAGCAGAGGGAAAAATAGCTGTGCGACATGTGAGGGAAAATCAATCAACAGTCAGTGCCAGCCTGCAGGACAGACACTGCCCCAGCAACTGAACCTCTAAACACCACCCTATAGTGGTCGATGAACATGTGAGGAGAGGCCCATGTAGCAGCCTGACAAATGTCTTCTATTGAGACTCCCTTGAAAGAAGCCCAGGATACAGAAAAGCTATGGGTAGACCTCCCCTGTATCCTGGATGAAAGCTCCAACCCCTGAGACTCATACGCCAGAAGAATAGTCTGTTTAATCCACCTACTCAAAGTGGAAATTAACAATTTATGACCAGACCTCACCCGGCCAAAAGTGACAAACAAAGTAACACTTTTGCAAAACCAACGTTCTGTCCAGATACACCAACACCACCCTTCCAACATTCAACAGATGAAGACATGCGTCCACCCCAGACCGATGGCTCCGGAGAATAAATAGGCAGGGCAACCGCACCCGGAATGATTAGTCACGGAAGGGATCTAGGGCAAAAACTTCAGATCAGACCAGCATCACCCTCAAGAAAGAAGGAGATCATAAAAAGGACCCCGAGCCCCCAATCCTCCCAGCGACACAATGGCCATTAATAAAGCAACCTTCCAGGTTAAGAACTTGATGTCAACCACCCACAAAGGCTCAAAAGGAGCAGCCTGCAGAGCCTGCAACACTAAGGGGAGATCCCAGGCTGGGGCAGGACAAATCACCCGGGGACACTGTCAGGGTACCCCATTCCGTCTTTAGTCAATTATAAATCTGCATAGCATAAGGAAACAAGTGAGTTGTGTGTTTTTAACAGATGCTTCCTGTTATGGCAGACTGTGAGGAGGGTTAAACCCCAACGTGGATTATTTGCTAAACCATCATATCTAATAAAGCTATACCACTTAAAATGTAGTGCAACCCAATGTCAGTATTCAGATGTCATCATCCTCAGGCAGCAATAAAGCTGTGTATCGACTGAGGATAGTGTTTACCTGATGGTAAAGAGCACAGTAGTGACAGGGCGTTGGTGGCAGATGTCTAAAAAACACAGGTAGAGTGATAAGGTGTTTGCTACAGAACTAACTACTCTACTTATATAAAGGTGTAATTGTAATAAGTAATTCAGGTTTTTAATGCAAAGATTTTACCTGATTTTACTTTGGCTATCTTTTAGGCATTGGCTTTCTTCACTTCAAAGATGGCCAGAATGTTGGGAGTATATATTCTCCTGAGCTGCAAGGATACTGTCGGATATTGGAGACGGGGAAAATGCAATGAGTGCTCAAGTCAGTGAAACATTCTAGTCCTCTAAAACTAGAAAATACACCAAACCTAACCTGCTACTCTGAGTTCTCACGAACATACCCTACTCCTTCAGATACAGTGCACCTATCCAGTCCTGGTGCATGTCCACAGTCAAGACTGACATAATTATTCTGCCACAACATGTAGTGATGCTGAGCATGTATGTCTGTGTGGGCCATTTCCTCAACTTTGGACAGGTGGTCCTACAGCTGGCTGCAGTAAAGGGGCTGAGACTGTGAGATGTCTACTATAGACTTAAAGCCTGCGGTAGTGGGTTCCACCGGCCATTAAAGGTCTGCTCCAGCGTTAAAGGCCCGAACCGCTAATGAGGGCTCTGAGGCTATTAGAACAATTCCGCCTCAGAGGGCAGAATGTTCTAATTTATCAAAACAAATGCCTGACTGAGCCCGAGGGGACTGAAATCCCCATGTGCTCCTTGAGGCCTTTGTTCACTGCAACAGCCTTGAAAAAACATTAGAATGTTGGAGCACCAGGCTTCTACCGGCCATTAGATGCACAAAGCACTTTGTTTTCATTGGAGGTCCCAACTTTCCAATGTTCTGATGATATTTTATGTAGTATCCATCAAAGCAATTGTTTCAATGATTTATATTAAGCCAGGGTGAAATTTAAATTACATTGGAGTAATTGGAGCAATTTCAGTAATTATCCATTAGTGTTCTGATGACAAATTACTGAGATTATACAATTAATTCAGCGTGAGTAATTTAGAGTAAAATGGGGCGAAAATCCAACCACAGGAGTACAGAAACAAGAAACTATGGGGCAGATTTACAAGCCCCCTGCACTGCCAGTACGTCACTTTTTGTGTCACACTGGCAGCACATTTCTCTGCCCCATATTTACAAGGACAGGAAAAGCCACCCTGCGTGTCATTTCCTGTCCTTGTAAATAAGGACCCTTTACACGCAGCACTTTGCTTGAAAGGGGTGTTCCCTGGGTGTTGCTGTGGGAGGTTCCCATGCAACACCCATGGAACCAGACACATTTCCAGATTTAAGAGGATACGTAAGCCTGGAATTGCGCCAGTATGCTACACCACCCCAGGGATGACGTAGCGAGGCGCAATGAGGAGAAATGTTTTCATTTCTTCTAGTTTATTTCCTCTTTCAATGCGTGCTGCATTCTACAGGATGCATTGAAAGAGGAAAATGCCTGTTGTGATTGTTTTTGTGCAGGAAGGTGCACCGTCCTGAACAAAAACAATCTCCCCACGACGCAGGCATCCTTGCACCATGTTGCAAGGGTGCCTGCGCCAGCGCATGGCAGGTGTTTGTGCGCCAGCACAGGGGAGAGCACATGAATGCGACATATCATTTTAAATATGTCCCATTCATGTGTTCTGAAAGTGCTGCAGCATGGGGCAGCCAAAGGGCTTGTGCTGTTACTCTGTGGCACTTTCTCGTAAATCTGCCACTAAGAGTGAGCTAGAGGCTGCCGGCTACTGCTGTACATGTCCTTTAGCATTTATTTCCGTTTTCTTAGCGCAAAATGCATCCTCATTGTAGGCATAATGGTGAATTTTGCATAAGAAAACTGGGATAAATGCTGGAAACTACGCTTCTCAGAAAAGAATGCATAATTACGTGGAATTATGCTAGAGAAAATAATACCAGTTACACCCACCTCTTGTTTACCCAAATGTTGTACTGTAGAAATGGTACTTCGTGTCGCTGAAAGTGTCCTGTTCTCTGAAATGTAACATTGATTTTAAGTTCAGATACCATGGCCATCTTAGAAATTATTTTTTTTATAAGATTTATCAGCTGTCCAAGTGACAGGTCTGCGCCTAGCTACCCAATGTTGCAACACTATCTATTGTCTGAGTGTAATAGAATTCTCCGAATGCATTGTTCAATTTCTAAAAATCACCTTAAGGGTCCTGAGCAATATCTAATGCTTGAACTTTAAATTTATCTTGTGAAATGAGTCTGAAAAAAGGTTCTGTCTTTAGCCGTAAAAAGCACCCCCATGGCCTAGTCAAATTTAGTTACAATATCTCTTTAAAAATGTGTTTTTGTTCTTCCAGTACCAGAACATTGCTAGAGTTTCTCCATTAATTTCATCTTGCCTGAAACCTGAATTTTCAATAGCATAATCCTCGCATCTTTTTGTCTCCCCATCATCTATGCAATGGTACCCGTTCTCTTAAGCAAATGCAAGAGTACTCCAAGATGATGCTGTTGTCATACAGAGCTACGACTACAGGCACCTTCGAGTCCTTGTCAAGTTTAGTTGCAATATATCTTTAAAAATATGTTTTTGTTCTGTCAGTACCGGAAAATAGCTGCAGTCACAGCATTAATTTAAGTTTCTTCTTGCATGAAATCCCTGTGAAATAAAAGTACCCTCGCGGCTTCTTCTCTCTGTATAATTTATGCAATGGCACCCACTTTCTGTCATCTTCGAAAGCATACTCCAGGCTGCTGCTGCTGTGATGCAAACCCACAATCTTAAGAACAGCGTGTAACCAGACAAATGTATTCAATTTCGAGGATTTAGTGAACTTCAGATTAGAAGTGAGAGAAGATGTAAAGTTTCTTACCCCACAACTTTGGATTTTTTGTAAGCTTCATGATGTGTGCAGATTTGTCAATAAAAGAAGAATTTTTCTGTAGGGTAACATGAGAAAATCCAGCAAAAAGAATTATTTTGTGCATTAAAGTCCGAGAAAGTTGAGAAACCGGCAACTTCTAAACAAAAAGTTGCATTACAATACAACAACACCTTTTGAGAGTGTGCACCTTTGCCACCTTAAGCCAACTTTGCAGAATCTACTCAAGATCTCATAAAAAAAAGTGGGAGCTTTGAATTTCTCAAAGCTAGTTTACACTAATCTGTGAATTACCACTGCAAATTTTACGAGTATAGTTTCTTCCTGGGGCGGTTTTCAGGGGGCGGGTGTATCATAGTTTTTTAAGGATTGTGTTTTGTTTGCTCTTTTACTTAGCACAAACTTGGCCTAAAGGCATCAGAGCGCTCTACTTGAGCACCAGATCAAATTAACATTACATAAGGTTAGACTTTTTTTAAGGCACAGGAAGATTCAGTGATTTGCCAGAATGACAAGATTTTGACCCGACTCAGGGACTCGAACCTGGGGGTCGATTACAATGGCAGACGGAAAAGCACTCCTTCTGCTGTGGTAGCCGTAAATAACCGTCCGCATGTGCCACGGCAAAACCGGCAGTCAGATTAGGAAGACTGTCAGAAAAATCTGACCGCGCAGATGGATTCCACAAAACTCAGCAGGGAACGTCTGGAAAAGCTGAAAATCTGTCCGCGTAGGACAGAATTGCAGCAGAAAGACCCAAAAATGCCGACCTGCGGAATGAGCGCAAGTGAAATTATGACACGATGGCGGAACCAGCGGAACAATCAGTTGTTCCCGACCACCGCGATCGCCCAAAATGATGAATGGGAGAGCCTGCGGAAGAACCAATGCATCCAGACCACTACGGCCTTGTAGAAAGAGCAATGGCAGTCGAAAGCAACCACACAACAAGGCTACCAAGTGTGGTGCCCCCTCCAAAAACATCTGACACACCCCAATGACACATCCCCATGGCAATAAAAATATACAAATCCCAGGTCAACCCAGATGAAAAACCTGACATGATTCCTCAGTTTTGACCCACCCACATAGCTGAGTATAAAACCAACCCCTCCCTGGCCAGAATCCTTTTCACAACTCCAGAACTGAAGGGTCCAACACCACAGCACATAGGAAAGGCAAATCAGCACACATTACACCATCACAACCACCCACACACCACACACATCTCCACCACCACCTTCACACCTGCACTTTTCACCCACTTGCACATCACCCACCATGACACAGGAAAATATGCCAAAATTCACTGACAATGAGTTGTCAGTCATGGTAGAAAATCAAAGTAGAACCAGAAGCATGGTCCAACAGACATCATTAGCCAGAAAAAATCAAATGTGGGAAAGGATAGTCAACAAAGTCAATGCAGTAGGGACCACCCCGCGCACCCTGCGAGACATCAAGATGAGGTGGCATGACCTCAAGTGCAGGGTGAAAGAGCATGCCAACAAAAACCATGAGCTGGCTAAGAGGACTGGCGGTGGCCCTCCCATTCCACCACTAACATTCACTGAATAGGAGGAGAAGATACTTGCCATACTGCATCCAGAGCGTCTCACAGGAATACCGGGGTGAGTGGAGGCTGGTAAGTAACAACAAATATCTTCCATGACACTGCTATGTACTGTCTTGCACAACTAGAAAGCTATACTTCCTAGACCTAAATGCACTTACGTACAACACACTCTTCCCAAACACATGTCTCACAGATCTAACATTAACTTCTTCTGAATCACCTCAAATGTAGCCAGCAATATTCCCATGGTGGCATGTGTACAGGCAGCCAGCACTACAGCTCCCACCAGGCCCCCTTGTCCCACAGCACAGCAAGATGGAGCACTCCCCCCACCCACAACCATGTGGCAGCCATTTCAAAGCTCACCTTCACAAAACAGGTAGGTAGCCATCTTAACAGGGAGGGGTGTTCGTGGGTAGGAAGCCAGCACTCCAACTCCCACCAGGCCCCCTTGTCACACAGCTGAGCAGGATGGAGCACTCCCCCCACCCACAACTATGTGGCAGCCATTCTATTGCTCACCTTCACCTAACAGGTAGGTATCCATCTTAACAGGGAGGGGTGTTTTTGGGTAGGAAGCCAGCACTACAATCACCACCAGGCACCCTTGTACCACAGCTCAGCAAAATGGAGTACTCCCCGACCCTCAACCATGTGGCAGCCATTCTATAGCTCACCTTAACCTAACAGGTTGGCAGCCATCTTAACAGGGAGGGGTGTTTGTGGGTAGGAAGCCAGCACCACAACTCCCACCAGGCACCCTTGTCCCATAGCACAGCAATATGGAGCACTCCTCGCAACCATAACCATGTGTCAGCCATTCCCTCCACTGTGTCACCAAAAAGGTAATTAGTCAGTGCATGCACCCTGCCATCCTTCTCAAAATGCATGGGGCCATATGACCACACCAGCCTTTACATGTCAGGCAAATTGTCATAGATCCAAAAGCCACATCCAGTGTGCAGACAGCTAAGCACATGTAACTGCCGCAGAAATAAAACTTTGATTCACCAAATCACACGTGAAAGAAATTCAGGGCCCAATCATGCACAGCACAGAATGCCATGGTGTCCGAGCATGAAGGCGCATTTGAACCCAAAACATGCACGGTCAATGTGACAAACAAAGTAAAGTACATGATATGAAAAAGGCTAGTACTTGCTTAGCTGAAATTGATTCCATGAAGAGTAAACAAAAAACACACATTATCTAAAGTTGATATACCATAAGTTGGTAGATGATGAGATGTCCTTGTAATCACACAATCTGTATGTGGCACATGGTTTCAATTTACATGTCACACCATGGACAAGTAATATATGTACCTCAACATCATGTCATGATGCTCATTATCTTACATCCATACCAAGTGATTGCAATGTAAAGTGTTTGGTGTATCAAATGTAACATCCAAAAGTCTAACACCACGCTTGTGGACTGCACTTAAATGACCATTTAACCTCTGTTCAACAGGAGATCTACAAGCAAATGCAGCAGAAAATACCACGAACCTGCAGAGCCTGTCTCCCCCGCCGGAATGTGAACTCTCTTATGCAGACTCACTACGTTTCTCGGATGAGGAGCAACAACCTGGCCCCGCAGGGCACTACGTCTCAGGGCCTCATTGTCCCTACCACCACAGCAACAACAACAGAGCTGACCCCTGCTACAACGACCTGTGCGGCAGCCACCACCACCACCACCACTGCTGCCTGCAACACTCTCCCTGCCTCAGTGGTAACCAACACCACGACACAATCCGAGGATGCCAGGGAAAGTGAGCGGGTGCATCAAGTTCCAACGCCACACATCTGTGTCAGCAGGGCAGGTGGGAGGGCAACTGGGGGACAAGCACAGGAGGACACTGAGACAGAAGCCCTGGTCATCATCGCAAGAGTCCTTGAGGCATATGAACAGAACCAGCTGAGCTCCGCCTGCTGCTGAGGTCCATGGACAAACGTATGGGCCAACTTGTGGACCTCATGGGCCAGCTTGTGGGTGTTCTGAGCGATAGACATGCGTCTCAAATGATGGCTCAACCTCCTGCCAGTGGCCCACCTGCTGATACTTCCACCATCTCAGCTGCGGCCACAGAGAGGGGTGAGCTGCAACAAAATGACTCCTCAGACACTTGTGAGCCTGCAACAGAGGCCCCCCTGCCAAACGCAAGAGGGGACATCCGAGAAACACCACGGGAGGATCATGTGACAAAGCACCAACCAAAGGGAATTCGCTGAGCCAGCCATGATGGGTCTTGTGTTGTCCCTGACACTTGACTTTGTTAACTATCCTTACCCACATTGTCATGTTGATGGCAGGAGTCTGTTGGACTGTGTGACTACATCAATGTGATGACTACTTGATTTGTCTCATTTACCATCACTGACAACTCATAAATTCACTTAGCACAATTTTTAAAACAATCACTTCTCTTGTGGAAAATAAACACTCTTTACACACTTATGTCTTTGTGTCAGTTCCATGTTTATCACAGTATGTACTATGTCAACTCCGATTCCATTGTACCACAAGCTTTGATTGTGACTAGGCATTGATAGGGTGAAGGAACCTAGAAAGACACAAGAGAATGACGTTTACTTGTCAGGTGATGCCATAACAGCTAAAATGCACCACTAGTCATCAACGTACAAAAACCAGCACACATAACAAAGAGCAACAACATCAACATAGACATGAGGTACGTGGAAAACAATCCCCAGTGTGACACACACCAGCCATTAGCACAGAGCCAACAGCCAGCAGTCAAAAAGATCATCTATGCCTTGGCACACCCATCAAAGCCAACAGATTATGTCACTGTTGTACAATGTCACTTACACTCAAGGGAAGTAGTTGTCGATGAGCTGTTGAAGTAGGTCAACACCTTCTTCTTCTCCACTATCATCGTCACTGTTCATGTGTGGATTTGCAGGGGGTGCATCTGCTGTTCGTCATCATCCAGGTGCAGGGGGATCTCTTTTCACAAGGCCAGGTTGTGGAGCATGCAGCATGCAACTATGATCAGACACACCTTTTGGGGAGAGTAGATAGTGCACCTCCGCTCTTGTCCAGACACCGGAATCTAGACTTCAGAAGCCCAATGGCACGCTTCACCACACAACGTGTCCTCCCATGTTCCTCATTGTAGCGGACTTCATCCCGGGTCCTTGGATTCCTCAGTGGGCTCAGTAACCAAGGCCGATTGGAATACGCTGAGTCATCTAGGTGTGAGATACACAGACCAATTTTGTAATATACACTGTAGCTGTGATCAGCATGTCACACATACAGCACACTACTGGACTCTGCGTACTCACCAACAAGCCATGCATGCTTCGGATGCAGATTTTCCATCAATTATGGGATGATGCTGTTACAAGGTATGTAGGAGTCATGTGCTGATCTAGGAAATTCTGCACAGACTTGGGAGATAATCATATCCGTTTGGCATACCACTTGCACAATAATTAAATGGAAATGCTTCCTGTTAAGATAGATGTGCTCACATGCCTGTGGTGGAACTAGGCCAACATGTGTGCCATCAATGGCTCCAACCACATTCGGTATGTGTCCAAGATCATAAAATTCATCCTTCACATCTGCCAATTCATGACTCCTTAGAAAGTGGATGTAGCGGTCCTTGTAGGTCAACAATGAGGACAGAACATCACGTAGCACTATGCTGAACATAGCTTGAGACTTCCCGCCGGCGGTAACCACCGTGTACTGAAACGAACCAGTGGCAAAGAAATGCAGGGCCGCCTTTACCTTAACTGTTGGCATCAAAGCAGTTTGATAGGTTCTGTGAGGCCTCAGATGGGGCTCCAACTGACCACATAGGTCTTGAAGGGTTAGCAATTTCACACATTGACATGTTCACAAATATGAGACTCCATTACATCCCAAACCTGTGTACATGCATACAAATATCATATGTGACATGTGAGGAAGTACATGACAATGCAAGTAATTATGTGCACTAACATGGCATGTGTGGGCATCAGTGAGTTAAATGTCACACTTGCATTTAAATTTGCAAACAGGTGCCAGAATACATTGTATAGGTATAGTGTTCAATTATGAAAATTGGCTAGTGCCAATGCAATAGCACAATGTGTCCAAAGGTGTGGTATGTGTGCTCCGCGATCACGGTCCTTGGCCACAATTAAAAAATGCCAAATTGCGGTAGGTACCGCCTGGAGGCCGCGGTGTGACACTGCATATGCCAATGCCAATGCCATTGCAGCCAATAGGAACCGCGATCACGTTAGTGCAATACAAATTTGAAACCCACGGTAGGCTTACTCCGCAACCACGGGCCCAGTCATTGGATACAATTAAAAAATGCAGGATTGCGGGAGAGGTTGCCTGGCCCCTGCAATGTGACACCACATAGGCCAATGCCATTGCTGCCAATGTAAACCGTGAACGAAGTAGTGCAATACAAATTTGAAAATTGCAGTAGGCCTGCTCCGCTACTGTGATCATGGTCATTGGCCACAATTTAAAAATTCCAAATTGCAGTAGGTACCGCCTGGACCCCGCGGTGTGACACCGCATATGCCAATGCCATTGCAGCCAAAGGGAACCGCGATCGCAGTAGTGCAATACAAATTTGAAACCCGCGGTAGGCGTGCTCCGCTACCGCGGGCCCGGTCATTGGATATAATTGAAAAATGCAGGATTGCGGTAGAGGTCAACTGGCCCCTGCAGTGTGACACCAAATATGCCAATGTCATTGAGGCCAATGTAAACCATGATCGCAATAGTGCAATACAAATTTGAAACCTGCGGTAGGCGTGCGCCGCTACCGCGGTCCCGGTCATTGGATGCAATTGAAAAATGCAGGATTGCGGTACAGACCGCCTGGCCTTCGCGGTGTGACACCGCATATGCCAATGCCATTGCAGCCAATGTAAACCGCGATCGCGGTAGTGAAATAATAATTTGAAACCCGCGGTAGGCTTGCTCTGCTTCCACGGGCCCGGTCATTGGATAAAATTGAAAAAAGCCCAATTGCAGTAGATACCGCCTGGACCCCATGGTGTGACACCGCATATGCCAATGCCATTGCAGCCAATGGGAACTGCGATCGCGATGCAGTTTTGAAACCCGCGGTAGGCGTGCTCCACTACTGCGGGCCTGGTCATTGGATACAAATGAAAGATGCAGGATTGTATTAGAGACCGCCTGGCCCCTGCGGTGTGACACCGTCTATCCCAATGCCATTGCAGCCAATGGGAACCGCTATCGCGGTAGTGTAATACAATTTTGAAACTCGCTGTAGGAGTACCCCGCCACCGCTGTCCCGGTTATTGGAGACAATTGAAAAATGCTAACAAGGCAGACCAATTGTAGCCGCAGAGTACAACTGAAACAACACCAGGGGATTATGTGAGAGAGCCACACATTTCACTTGCATTTAGACACTGCTGGCTGCCATTCATCACCAACAACTGCTGCTGTTCCTGTATCCTGGACCTGGTGATGGCGATGACTGAGAACATCAGGGCCCGTCCCTTCACCACAGAGGAGATGGAGGATGAGGTGCTTTCACAGTATGGGAGGCTTTATCGTTTCCTAGATGTACTGGTAAGTGTTTGAGTAAAAGTTTGAGAGTGCTCAGAATGCTCACATGATGTTACTGTGCAGTATTATGGGCCTGTAAGTGCAAGTCAATGTGCATGCATCAATAATTTGCCTAAGCATGCTCTATACATGGCCTATTCAGAATTGTATTTGATTATATAGGGCGGATGGCAACATGGACATTTTTACAGCTCTTATTAAGCCAAAACAAACACACGTGGGTTTTAGACAGGGTAATGTATATGTGTGATACACTGCCTAGCATGCTGACCTCATGTCATTGGGGTGTGTAGCCTTATTTCCCCAGATCAATGACTGCATGGAAGGATGGGAGTGACATACTGTGGTTTTGCAGTCATACAGTTACACTTCTGGTGTGAGACACTCGAAGTCTGAACAAACAGTGCCTGTGCTATGTGATCTCATAGTCCATTAAGTGTTCATATACTCATTTGTGACATTACAAATGTATTTTGTCCAGAGGGTACTGAATGATGTGTGTACAGTTTTCAAATTGACCCTATGGTGATGTGTGCATTATGCACAAGAGTACAATGCCTGAGTGTAACACTCTTGGTGGTAATTCACCTAAGACACATCAGATAAATGTGAGTTGGAGATGTCATCCTTCTATTGATTCCATGATGTGTTCAGTCTTGCATGTGTAGGCACTGTTTATCCTCGCTCATTGTACATGCATGTGATTTCTCTGATGCCCCACGTTTAACCTCAGTGTGAGGCCTTCTGGCCTGCACAGAAACTGCCCATTGTTACAAGGACCCAGCACTAAAAGGACTGAGTGAAACATATGTGTTGTCCACCACCCTATTTCACAATGAGCTATCTTAGGACTGAGGATTGCACAAGACAGGACTACACCTTGTGAGAAGAGTGTGAGAATGTAAGATCATGGCCCTGAATGTGACCACCATCATACATGAAGTCATGCACTGGTCAACGACATTAAGGGGTGTGTAGTGCTGGACACAGTGAGTCTGCCATGACACAACCTTTGCACTGCATTGTATGCCATGCTCACTCACATACTGCATCACAGATGAGGGCCATTATCGCATTGTTTGCTGTGCTGGCACTCTGCATGTGTATGAGATGGCCATGTAGTGTGTCCATCATCATACATGTATACAATGCTATGAGAATATTTGATCCAAGTGAACTATGTGTCATGCTGTATGCCTCTGCTCTCCATTTATGTATTCGTGTGATATGTATTTTCATGCTCCTGTACTGACACACAGTGGTACACAACATAGTGTCACGGAAACTTCCTCTTCTTGTGTCCTATGCCTGTAGCTTAAGGTCCATCAGTGTAAGGCCATATGGAGGGCCATTGCGCTCAAGGTGCATGGTCTAGATGTCTCCAACCGACGGCATACACACTGTCACTAGAGTTGGGATGACATGTGCCGGCTGAGCAAAAACATGGCAGAGATGATGCTCGGGGTGCTCCCTCGGAGTGGCAGGTTGGCACGCAGGAGCATGATACAACTAATGGCCCGCATCTTAGCAGTGACACAGCCAGAGCTGGATGGACACATGAGGGCCCATCAGCAGCAAGTTGGGGGTGGGTATTGCGCAAAGTGTGACTTTGGGTGTGAGTTTAACGTCTACATGAGGCCGCTGGCTGAGATCGTCCGCCCGTTTGGTATTAAGATCGTTACCTACGCGGACGATACCCAGCTGGTGGTCTCCTTGGCACAGGCAGGCGGTCCCTCGGCGAATGTAGATCTCGCAGGTTGCCTGGAGACGGTCAAAAGCTGGATGACCAAGTCTTGTCTCAAACTTAATGGAGACAAGACAGAGCTCATGCTCCTGGGTCACACTTTACCATCCACTATAGACACTCTCTGGCCCCCCAGCTTAGGTCCGGCTCCAGCTCCCAAAGACGCTATTAAGAGCCTTGGTGTCTGGCTCGACAGGTCCCTGTCCTTTGACCAACAGGCAACGAAACTTTCTGCCACTTGCTTCGGCATCTTGAGAGTCATCAGGAAGATCCTGCCTCTACTCCCCTTTGAAGCAAGAAAAACCGTAGTCCTGGGCCTGATCCAATCGCGGCTGGACTATGGAAACGCATTGTATCTCGGAGCTCCTGACTTCACTTTACGCAAACTACAATTAATACAGAACTGCGCAGCCAGAACACTTTTACAAATCCCCCGCAGATCCTCAGTAAAACCAGGACTGAGGATACTGCACTGGCTCCCCGTAAAGGAAAGAGTAGATTTCAAATCACTCTGCATCGCACACCAGACTTTCTGGTCTCGAGGCCCGGCTATCAATTTCCCCCTCATCACACCCTACCTACCCACTAGACAGCTGCGTTCCACCTCTGCTAATCTAGCCACTGTGCCACAAATAAAGAAATCAAGGTCCGGAGGCCGTTCCTTCTCCTACAATGTCGCAAAAAAGTGGAACGCCTTGCCTCAGCATCTCAGATCAAACCCTGACATTCTCTCCTTCCGCAAACAGCTGAAAACGCTACTGTTTACTGCATAATCAATGAAGCTGAATCTGCCTTCCCTCCAACTTAAACCTCAGCAATATTCTTAGCGCTTGGACGCCTCAGGGCAGCTACCCGCGCTTTAGAAATCTGAATTCATTCATTCATTCATTCAGTGACTGCATGAATCCCAACCCTGAGCCAGTGCAGAGCTCTGTGATGTCTCTAGTGTGATGCAATGGCTTCTAAGTAGCCTCTATGTTGAGTGCAGCTGTTCTGCATTTGTACAACATTTTGTTTTTCATGTGTCAACAACCCATGGACCTGGTCACATTTCCTCATCTTGAAATATTTAAAAGTCTCATTGCATGAATGTTGTCTGCACTGAGATCCAACTACACAGGATTATTCATTGTGTGAAGTGGGTAGCCCAGGACAATTGTCGTGCTTGTATGCGCCGTGTGGCTAGCTCAATAGTGTGCTCATGTGATGATGTGTTAGTGGCTACAGACTTGCACAGATATGGACTCAGTAAGCAGTGAGTTGGTAAGGATCACATCTGTCCCATGGGTCCCTTTTTTCACATGGATAGAGAGGACAGCACCCTTTAAAAGTATATTGTCCCAATATCAGCTGCATGGCATTACAGGATGGAATGACCAGCCATAGTGACAGCAAGTGCACACAGGTGCAGAAAGGGTAGATAGCGATGATTGCAGTGATACATTGGCTACTTAACCTTTGCCATGTGTGCACATAGCAACATGGCTGGGATGGTTAGACTCTGTGTTTCAAATGCAATGTAGCTGAACCTGGCTATTGCAAAATAGTTTAGGCACTATGGAGTGTCAGTCCTCAGTATGTGTGCATTGTGGAGGGGGTGTCCTTGTGCATCAGTGCATGGTTAAGTTGTGGCTGATGCTCTTAATCAGTGTGTGACTTATTGGCACATTGATGTGTTCTCAATGTCATCAGTCAGCACAACATATGGATGTCATATGCCAGACCCTAGGTATTGTCACACATTAGCTGCCCTTATGGAGTCTAGCAACTTCATCATCAACAGCAGACGCAATCCTGCCTTGGATCAATGAGGGACTGTCAGGGACTTGTGGACATGTTGGTATGTGACATGTCACAACCTATGAAGGTCTAGCATTAACTTAACATTCTTATGCTTAAGTCCTTTGTTTTTGTGACTACATTGGGCAATGGTGCTCATTGGCACTTAATTGACAGATAATATGTGACCTTGTGACATATGCTGCAGTATGAGTGTCATAGACATCAAATGTTTTGATGTATAGCTATCTCACCTACAGGCACGTAGGTATGCTTACAGACAATAGTATGTGTGGTTACTGGGAGGCACAGGCCCAGCTATTTGGCTGTGTCAATGCCACATGGAGCATTACTATCAACTATGCATGTTTCCATGCATCATCTGATGATTGCATACACGTAGCATATGCAGAATGTACATGGAGGAGTTCAACACGGGAGTATCATTTTAAAGTATTGTGCTTTGCTTGCATATCATTAGGCTGTCCTGTTTTCAGTTTCTATTTTTGGTAAATTCTGGTGGGGTTTTTTCAGTGTTTTCAATATCTTAAAAAACAGTTGTTATCAGTGATTACACATTTTCACGCCACTAAAAACAACAGTAAAAGTGTTTTTCCGGTGTTTATGGAACGTCGTTGCTTGTTTTCTGCAATGAAAGAACATGGTATATAGACAGTGTACGTATAGTGTATATGAGATCCAAAGAGATTTTTGCAAATTAATCTTATTGTAGTACACCATATAAATAAAATACTTCTTCAATGAGTCTTTGGTCATGTGCGCTTTCCTTCCCATGTAAACTTCTGTGAAAAGGCCCTCTCAGCATTCATATCCCCTTGGGCTGAGAATCGTCAGCTAAGGGACACAGTTGGGATGACTCTTTCTTTGATGCCACATAAAGCACAAAATGATAAATATTTGCGTTTTAGTTCCTGGGCATAAGAAAACAGTGAACCAGAATGAACTAAAAAGTCAATAGCATCATTAACTCTGAAGATTGTAAAGATGCTTTCAGCATACCATCTAACAAGTGGCAAGGATCTCCTACAGGGAATCACTTCAGCTCGGGTATCAACTTTGACAGGTCATCACACACATTTTTTTATATACGTAGCTGAATCACAACAAATACAAACAATATCACTCTAATCTTTGTTGAACTTGGAAAGAAACTTTTTTGCAGAGCATAGCAAGTGACACTGCGTTCCATGTTTTCCAAAAGTCTGGTGTAACGTTTTCACCACTATCCCAGATGCTTGGTGATATATATATACTTGTCACTATACCTTGCATTTAATGTTTAAAGCCTGAGGTGTTGGCAATTCACCTACTATCAATACTGACCCAGTAGAAACTATGGTCTGATGTATTAATGGTTTTTACCCATTCTCTGTGGGTAAATGTGATGACACATATTAGGAAAGATTTTTATGAAACTAGCCATTTTACCTATCAGTGAAAGAATCAATTGCAGCCAAAATATCAAATGTGAGTTTGATATGTCCTGATTCTCTACAGTTTATAAAATAATTAAACTAAACCTAAAACGTGAAACTAAACCCTGCATCTTTAGACCAAAGGCCATAAAACGGAAAAAAGTAAAAGGAAGAAGAAACAATATTTTAGTGGCATCCCTAAAGAACAAAACTCAAGCAGAATAATGTTAGCCAGTCTTTCTTATTGCTAGCTTGTATAACAAAGCTACATTTTATTGACCCCTTCAGTAAGAACAAAATGACTCTTTCACTTTCTGTTTCCTTTCTTTGAATGGCATTTAGTTTGTGGTTGTGCAGGTGTTTTTTCAGTGTTTATATGTTTTCACCGGTGAGGGCTATTTTTCTTTCAGTGAGGTTTTATCAGTTATTATAGGTTTAAACCTAAAACCCCACAGCCTACATATGATGTTCGTGAGTATGGCACTATACTGAACCCATGTCTCTGTCTCTTGAAGCATATACTGAGGGCAGGGAAGGACGGGGGACTGACACCAGTGGGGAAGCTACTGGCAAGACTGCTCCACAGGAGTTCACTGACACTGAGGGGACTAGTGCCTCAGAGGGGGACAGGAGTGCCCTGGATGATTCACGCCCGGAAAAACCAACCTCCACATCTTCAGACTCCAGCGGTGACTCCTCGGTGTTGGCAGGCACAGGAAGTTCCAGATCTGCATCTTCTTCAGCCACACCACATCCAGTGCCTACCCTCCTGGATGCTCCACCAAGTGCTGTCCGTGCATGCAGCCCTAGGAAGGGTAGAGTCTCCTTTCCCCCAAGTACCGCTGCCCCTGCCCCTGTTTCCCCGGCTGCCATCAGTGTGGAGGCGGTAGGCATTTTGCGCCAGCTGTGTGTGGGTCAGACTCCTCTCTTGAATGCCTTCTCGGATCATGGCAAGAAGTTGGCACAGGTTGTTGCCTTCATGGAAGGCATTCATTCAGATGTGGGTGGCCTACACCGGACTGTCCAGTCTTTGTCCTCCACAGTGACGGAAGCCATCCAGCAGTCACAAACTCCCAGTCCAGATCATGTCCCTTCAGCAACCACCCTGCCAGTGGCGCCACCTGATAAGAGTGCACACACGCCAGAGCCCTCAGGCAACCAGTCCTCCACACGCAGCACACAACAGCAGCATGCTAAGCGTACCAGACCACAGACACCATCACCACAGCACAAAACGGGCACACATGAGCGCAAAACAAAAAGCCCATCAGTTGACACTCAGAGGCATCAGGCCGCAACATCACATTCATCAAAATCACCACCATCCAAGAGCACTCCCATCCCCACACCTTCACCCAAAGAACCACAAACACTTTCCCTGTCTGCTGTGAACCTGGTGCCTGCCACAACTAAGCCCAAATACATTTGAAGGCAGATTCACCTAAAACGTCAACTCCCACACACACCCCTGTGAAGCAGGGACAAGAGAGCAAAGTGGGGGGTTTACCTCGACAACAGAGGATGCAGGGGAAAGGGCATGGCCACCCCAAGCGTACCACCAAGTCCAGCATATCCCCACGGGGAGAGTCACCTGCACCTGCTACACCTTTGGGGAAAAGTGAGGCTGTTGTGCCCACCTCAATCAGCCCCCTCCCAGTTCAACTTAAAGCCAACGTTGAAGCCAAGTCCTCCTCCCCACACCATTTCTCCGACAGCAGTGCCTGGACTGCCCATATGTAGCACCTAAGCTGTGGTGATTCCCTTCCCATGGCAGTGGACAGTGTTACCCATTTGATGTGCAAGTTCTCATGCACACATGTGCGTACTAGAAATTTGGACTGGCCAATGGCCTTGATGTTTTGCACTTTTGAAGCCCATTTCCTGTGCAAGTTCACATGCACACATGTGCATACTAGAAATTTGGACTGGCCAATGGCCTTGATGTTTTGTACTATTGATGCCCTTTTTCTGCGCAAGTTCTCATGCACACATGTGTGGACTAGAGATTTGGACTGGCCAATGGCCTTGATGTTTTGTACTTTTTATGCCAATTTTCTGTGCAAGTTCTCATGCATACATGTGCGGACTAGAAAATTGGACTGGCCAATGGCCTTGATGCCCATTTTCTGTGTAAGTTTTCATGCACACATGTACGGACTCGAAAATTGGACTGGCCAATGGCCTTGATGATTTGCACTTTTGATGCCTATCCGGAGATTATGTAATAAAGACTGTTACTCATGTTGTCTGCTTTGTCGCTGCTCTTGCTAAATAAAAAGTTTAATGTATGGGTATATTTTCATGTGACACACGCTCTGTATGCTACATTCACATAGGCAATTACTTGATTTACTTTTTCAGAGGTTGCCAGAGGTTACAGGCACTTTTGTGCTTCTTGATTCTTAGGTTTGAGGGTGCAATGGTGGTTGTTTGTGATATTCTACTCTTATCCTAATAATTCTATAGTCAGTTTAGCAAAATTGTACACGTCATATTAGAATGCAGTACCACAACATAGGTGAATTCTATCCACAGGATAACTTGCGGGGTGGATAGAGTCTGTCATATCTATGGGATCTTTCTTTATGTGTGAACAGCAGTGTTGATATGTAGGCATCTTGTGTAGGCCTGTCTTCACAGTCAAATGGGTACATTTGAATGTGTGCACTTAATAATAATAATAAACAGTTTATAAAGCGCCTGGTAACACCTTCCCGGTGTGTCCCCGCGCTAGTAAAGAAGAGCTAGACACTTTAGCATAGACAGCCCGCCCCGACGTGCCCCTATAGCCTATACAGATGCGTTTTCAGTAATGCTCTAAACTTGACTTCCGCGCTCTCTAGTCTCATCTCCAGAGGAAGCTTATTCCAGCTGCGGACAGCCATTACACTAAAGGAGCGTCCTCCCATTCTTGATTTATTAGCCTGCGGGACCACCAACTGGCCCGATCCTCCCGAGCGAAGAGCCCTCGAGGATTCATATCTGCACACTAGGTTATCCAAGTAAGAAGGGGCCCTCTTCCATACAATACGATGGCACATCAGGAGGCATTTATATTGGACTCTTTTCTTAACCGGCAGCTAGTGCAGGGTGTCCAGAGCCCGACTGGAGGCCGCTCTCCTAGGTCGTCTCAGAACCAGACGTGCGGCCGAATTTTGTAGGACTTGTAATCGCCCCAAACTTTTCTCGGTGGCCCCCAGGAATAACACATTCCCATAGTCCATCCGGGAAGTAACCAGCGCTTGAATCAAGGTCCGTCTAGCTGGCAGGGGGAGTAGGTCCAGCATTTTATTCAGTGTTTTCAGAACAGCAAAGCATTTACCGACTAGTCGTCGGATATGTCCCTCATAAAACAGGGTGGGATTAACCCACACCCCTAGGTTTTTTGCTTCCTCACATGGTACCGGGGTGGGACCCAGACATGGCGGCCACCACTCTGATGACCAACTAAGACTATCTCCACCCACTATCAACACCTCTGCTTTAGAGCCATTCAATTTTAAGCAGTGGGAGTCCATCCAATTAGCCAAGGCCTGCATACAGGCCTTAAAGTTGGATGCTGTCATTGCAGGGGCTTGGGACAGAGATAACAGCAGTTGGGTATCGTCGGCGTATGATACTAATTCCACTCCATACGCCTGAACGATCCCGGCCAGGGGGGCCATATATAAGTTAAATAAGGTGGGGCTCAGGGCAGAGCCCTGAGGCACCCCCTGGTCCAGTGCCATTTCAGCAGAGCGGGCAGACCCCAGTTGGACTTGGAAGAAACGGCCCTTGAGGAATGACTTTAGCCATCCCAAGGCAGCCCCGGTTACACCACCATCGCTAAGACACTGCAGCAAGATGGAGTGTGCTACAGTGTCAAAAGCGGCACTGAGATCAAGCATCACCAGTGCCATGGTGTGCCCAGCATCCACTCCCTGTCTCAACGTTTCAGTGGCTCTCAGAAGGGCCGTCTCCGTCGAGAAGCCTGCCCGGAAGCCCGACTGAGAGGAGTGAAGAATCTCAGCCCTCTCCAGGTGATCCACAAGTTGACGATTTACGACCTTCCCTGCCACTTTGGCCGAATAGGGAAGCAGAGATATAGGTCTCAGATTTTCAAGAACCTCCATACCCACATTCGGCTTTTTCTCGATTGGCCGGACAATAGCCTTCTTCCAGTCGGCCGGGAGCTGTTGGGAGGTGAAGGAAACGTGAAGCACCTGCCTAAGCAGGGGCTCAAGTACCTCCAAACCCTCAACCAGCACCCTGGGAGGCGCAGGGTCGCGCGGGGAGCCTGATTTTACACTGCGGCAGATACTACGAAGGTCTTCCGACGGGGGGATAACGAAATGCTCCGATCTCACCGTCAACCCTCCCCACCCCAGTGGTTCTATAAACTCGAGGCCACTAGCAGGTTGTTCAGAAAAGGAAGCATAGATATTCTTGACTTTCCCAGCAAAGAATTCAGCCCCCCGGTTACACTCTGCCACCGAATCGGTAGACTGGGCGTTTTGGCTCGGTACCTGGGATATTTCTTTAAAAATTTTAAATAACTCCTTCGCGGAGTGCTCTGCCTCTTCTATCCGCGTGTGGTAATATGCGGCCTTGGCCCCTCGCACTTGCCTTTGATATTTCCTCATAGCTAACTTGTAGCCATCCTTACTCCCAGAGCAGGATGTCAGCCGCCAACTGCGCTCCAGCCTCTTACACTCCGATTTAACCAGCTGTAACTCTGGAGTAAACCAGGGGGCGGTCCTGCTTCTTTTACTACAAGACTTAGAGCTGCTTAGTGGCGCCGTGGAGTTTAAGGCATTTAGAATGCGTTCATCCAGCTTAGAGTTCGCACTCTCAATATCCGCACCCTCCAGCGGACCCCCGCTTAGTATACGTATATTAAAACTATTCTGGGAGAACTGCTTCCATTTGCGATACAAAATTTGTTTTGTGTCAGTTATGTTCTTCTCATAGACTGGGCTAATTATCTCGAAGGGAACTAAATAGTGATCTGACCATGGAATCGGGATTATGGTATCCACAGTCACACCATCCCAGCTAGCAAACACCGGATCTAATAGGTGACCGAGTGTATGCGTAGGGGAGTCGTTTTTCAACTCAAGTTGAAGTTCCTGAAATTGCTGACGAAGGTCAGTGACATCTTTCAATTGAGTATCTTCTAAATGCATGTTTATGTCACCTAAAACTAACAGTTTGCTCCGTCTAATAGCTAGGTGAGCGACGCCCTCAATGATACTAGACCTGAAGTTTCCGTAGCTGCCTGGGGGTCTATATAAGAGGATCCCGGATATAGAATCCTTTGGACTAAGCTTCAGATTGAACGTACCAGCTTCGCTACTGTCTATTTTAGTCGGGAGTAGAGTGCATTCAAATGGGGCCTTTACAATAATAGCAATCCCCCACCTCTTCCTCCTCCCCTGTCAATTCTGGCTATGGAATATCCTGGAGGGACCGCGTTGATAATGTCCGGGTCCGAGTGTTCGCCCATCCACGTCTCCGTTAGAAAAAGAATGTCTAGCTTCTCATCCAACAGGAGATCCCATATTTGAATGCAGTGTTTACTCAGAGATCGACAGTTCAATAAGCCTCCTTTAACTCTCCACCCCTCAGCACAGCCGGCGGGTTCCCTAATGCGTTTAAAGGAGCAGTAGGGGCAATCATGTAATGCAATCGCCTCCATAGATCGTCTGCAGGGGGTTTTTAGTGGTGGGCATAGGTCACGAAGCTCCTGACTATCATAGTGGACTCGCCCAGAATGGACAGGGATTGTGGCCCCTAGCCCCGACCGGTCGCGGACGGGCGCAGACGGGCTTAACTTAGGCGCAACTTCGGCGCGCCTTCGTCGCGCCCGCTGCACGCGTCCGCTGTGCGGTCGCGGTCCCACACACATAAGTAGGCAGATGGAAATTAGGAGGGAGGGGCAGCTAGAGCGCTGACCTCCCTGCGTTGAGCCCGGAAGTGCTGGGCTCCTCCTCACCCTCGGCAGCAAACGCCCACACTGGGCGCGGCGGAACGGGGCGGGAGTGCAGGAGGTTAGTAACCCCCCCGGACTAGTATATCAGCCCCAGAAATCGGGCAGGTAAGTTAGCAGGCAACGCTGTAAGTGTAACAGTTAAAACACACAAGCAGGCATTTCTATTGATTAAAAGCGCTCTACATCAGCGCACACTATAATTTTAAAAATTCAGTGCAATATTAAAATGCTATTAATTAGTGTACAAGTGAAATGGCCAGTTAACACACAAGCGGAGGGGTCTTGCCACTGCCACCGGCTAGCTCTTCTCCACAAGTGGCCGCTTTCTCACCTGCTTTAAATAGAGGAAATGCGTACAGCGCACTAGAGCGCTGACCTCCCTGCGTTGAGCCCGGAAGTGCTGGGCTCCTCCTCACCCTCCGCAGCAAACGCCCACACTGGGCGCGGCGGAACGGGGCGGAAGTGCAGGAGGTTAGTAACCCCCCCGGACTAGTATATCAGCCCCAGAAATCGTGCAGGTAAGTTAGCAAGCAACGCAGTAAGCGTAACAGTTAAACTACTTGAGTAGTCATAGAGTGTGATTGGCCTATTATTGTCAGAAGTGTTGAGGCATATGAGCCCCTGCACATGACACCTACACACATGTATGATCCGGCTAATGAGTGCCTGTTTGTTTACATTATCAGACATGTGCTTCACATTGTGGGCACATGTAGGAGTTGTAGGTTGAGCACTGTGCAGTGTGTCGGTGTGACCTTGCAATCCTGGGGTACACCTACTTGTTGTCGCTGTCAGTTGTGAGTATGCAGAGTGTGTCACTGCAATGTCTGTGTTGTGTTTTGTTGATCAGCCATGGGTCTTGTTTAAGCTTGTGCTCACTGTGCTGACCTGCTTAGCCACACAGACATTATATGTGACTTTTCTCACACATTGCTTTCACTTGACACATTTTCGGGACAAGTATAGTTTGTGGTATGAAGAGGCATGGGTGCTTCTGAGGCCTACACATTATGAGTTACTCCTTGATGTGTTTTTGCACTGTACACTCCTCACCTGTCCAATACTGATGTACACACCACTACAGTCTCATGTCTTTCACCTAATGTCTTGCCAGTGTGTGACCCTCACCACCACTTCATAGTGTGACACTATACTGTGGGAGCATGATCTGTGTACAGGATACATTATCACAATTAGTTATGTGGTATTTTCTTCTATTTGATTGCGTCATGGTTGCTCATGTACAGTGCATATGTTTGACCAGCACAGTCGTCTAGTCATGTTGTTTGTATATAGGTAATGGTCCGAGTAGGTTATCAGGTGGGGCAGGACTCTTGACGGACGTTTGACTACAGAGCTACCCCTACAGGTCAAACGGTCCCCTGAGAAATGGTTACTCTCCGCAATTTGGATGGAGAACCACGCATGACAGATGAATCATCTGTCACACACACAAGGAACAGCTACTTTGCCCTTTACTCACGGACAGGATAGGGAATCCCCTCTCTGTCCCCCAGGGTGGATGACCATTGCCCTGAAGAAAGTCCAGGACCTTCAAGGCCGCATATGGACTGAAACATGTTGGCACTAGGGTCATAGGATCATAATACTTCCATTGACCCGTTTTTTAAGATTTTTACTAACCCTGGCAGACCCAAGAATAAAGGGAAACCGGGGATCTGTCTGAGGTTTTTAATCTTTAATGTCTCCCTGGTCTTCAACTATTGCAAAGAACTTCCAACACTGACTGTGGTTGAGCCCACCCCGACTTATAGGCGTCGGGGTGACCCGATGATGAAACATGACACCACTAAGGTGTGTGAGGGTAACTAAACAAAAATGAATTGCTTCCTTGCTCACCTTATGGTAAAGTTATACACCTATCCTCATACTTCATACTTCACTCCTACCCATTTAAGTGCAATTTTGATGGACCACTGTGTGGTCTGTTGGAGTAATGTTTCGTGGTCTGCTAAATAATTAGTGTCAAGTTCTTTGTGAATGTGCCAGAAATAGCCCCTTTGAAATCTAAGTGGGTCAAGGAACAGGTTCACCCCGCCCATCGTGGCAGGATGGCTCATCCTGTCAACATCTAGCCCCCCCCTTTGTCTCACTGTCTTGGAGGAATACTTAAAGGCCAGCTGCCACTCTATTTACAGTCATATGACCCAGGACACGTGCTTTATGCACCAAATGGTTATGAAAAGAAAATGCTAACTTTCTAAAAGTGGATTTTTCAGAATTTGGACTTAAACTCTGACTTTACCATTAAAGAAGGTTTTAATTTGGGAATTTCTCACTGTCAGGACATATACAACTTAAAAGTACTCGCTTATTATTTTTAAATAAAGTGCACCCTACCCTATGGGCTGTTATGTATTAAAAAGGGAATCTTACGCCTGGCAAAAGGTTTATTTTGTCAGGTCAAACTGGCAGCTCAATGCTTCACACAAGCTGCTGTGGAAAGCCTGGGGCATGCTGCAACGGGCTGCATAAGTGGTTCTGCAGGCCCACTAGTAATATTTAATTTACAGGCCTCGGGTAGATGTAGTACCACTTTACAACGGAGTTATAAGTAAATTAAATGTGCCAATTGAGTGTATGCCAATTCCACCATGTTTAAAAAAGAGTGAGCACTTTAGCACTGATTAGCAGTGGTAAAGAGCACAGTGCCCTGAAGCCAACAAAAATGGATTTCAGCAAACGGAAGGTGATATGTCAAAACGTTTCGGGGAAGACCACACCAAGGGATGTCAGGGACTTCGAAGTGTTTAATATTTTCAATGCAAGAACGTTATATATACACCCTTAAATATTGGAGTGTGTCATGATTAGTTTGTTCTCTACTAGGATGCTGTTCAATTTCCGACTAATTTTGCTACACATTTGAGACTTGGGGGTAGATGTTCAAACATTTTGTGCTGGGTAATCGTCCCAAAAGTGACTCTAACCAGCACCAAATGTTTTTTTATAATTTACTTTCCAGTCCAAAACGTGTTTTGTATTGGAAAGTACCCTACAAGTAACGTAAAGCAGCATGAACCATTGCTTTGCATCACTTAGCACCAAATGGGTATTGCATGGATGGTACATGTGCATTCTAATGCAACCACCACCCTGTCTTTTGACACAAAACCCTATCTACAAACTATTGTACACAGGGTTTAGTGCCAAAAGTTAACGCCACCTAAAAGGAGACGTTAAGAAATGTTTATATCCCTCTTTTTTTCCCTACTTTGCACTCGTGCTGTACTGTGCAGCACACATAAAAAGTGGGAAACGTGTTTGAACATGTTTAGGCATAGTATTTTGTACACAAAGGACACCTGTTGGACTTTGGCCCTTTTGGCAGTTTCACCCTGAAACTTTTTGCGTTCTCCTAGCCTGTTTCTGTAACCTGCTGTTGGTGATTTTAGGCCTCTGCGCACTTTTTCACTGTGGTCCAGTGTAAAGTGCGTGCACTCTCTGTGTATGTGTGGTGAGACTGGCCTGCCCTCCCATAGGAATGCATGGGGGAGATGTGTGTCCATGGTAATTCCTGATATGAGAGGAGTGCAGTGGCGAGATTGGTATTTGCGAACTCGTGAGGATAAATGCTGTGCAATGGTGTGCGCAGATTGATTGTGACTAGTGGGGAAGTGCCACTTTTAGAAGTTGGCATTTCTGTGTGCAGTGTCTGCCTGCCTGATGTGAATTAAATGTCTGGCTTGTGATTGACAGGGGCTGGCTGGTGTACTTGGCTCCAGGAGCCAGGATGGGTCTGCCCGGTGGTGAATAGGAAGATCTGCATGTAGATGGGAGGGAGGAGTTGCACCTGGGACCTGAATAGGGCTGTGCCTTCCCTCCACAATGCTGGCTCCACCCCCTGTGGTGCGTCTGATGTCCCTGGCCTGCCCTGTGAATAGAGGAGAGGAGCCGAGCAAAACAAAGTGCTCAAGTGCTCCTGAACCAGTTGTATCTGGTTCTCCCTAATCCCTGTGCTGTGTCACAAAGGGAAAAGGGAAAATGGTGTATAAAAGAAGGGGCTGTGACCCCATGTAAATGTTCTGCTTTGAGATCCTGATTGCTGCAGGGCGTGCTGCTGCTGGGGCCCAGGAGGACTTGCCAGGAGGGCTGCCTCCCTGGGCCCAGCTATGCCCTGGAACCTTTTGCCTGTGTTTCATGGTTTGCAGACTTCTGGGACCTTTTGCTTGGTGCTCTTTACTCTGTGCTTTTGCTGTGACTAGCGCCTTGGGAGCGCTACATTTGATTTTCATGGCAGGATGAGCGCGTGGGCTCGCAGCGCTCAGCTGCCATCTTTTGCCCTAGAGGGAACCCCTCTCATAGGGATTCCCCATCATGCAGTGATGGCAGGTGCCACCTCACTTATCAGGATCTAATTGCGTGGGTGCCCACCGTGCGACTTTGTCGATATTTCAGATAAGCAGCTGCCCACCCTGCGTCGTGGCATGTTATGTTAACACCGCAGTACAGTTTTAGTGCGGAGGGGGCATACTCCTCATTTCCCCCCAGAGCCACGATTGCCCCCGCCGTCCGCAGCCCGAGTGGTTGTGGGCGGGGCTGCCGGATGGAAGCGGAAGTGACGCCGTAGCAAGAGGGGAAGCTCAGCTGCGTCATGAGGAGGATGGGAGCCCACCCCACCTCCTAGAGTGCCAGTAGTAAGTCCCGGGTCCCAGGAGGGAGTGAAGAGATGAGACCGGTCTATAGGGCTCTCGTGATGGAGAGAGCCCCGCGTTGTGAAGAGAAGAGAGGATTGTTGCGGCTTGTTGTGGGGCGCCCCTGTGCTGGGGAGCCCTGAGGTGTCCGGAGAAGTCCGCATGGAAAGGAAGGAAGAGCCTCCCCCGACCAGAGCCGGTGAGTGGGGATCCGTGGGGGCGACGGCTCTTGAGTATTGAACTAGGCGTGGGGCACAGAGTCAGAGCGGCCCCGGTTGCACAGTGGGCCGCTTCAACGTGGCGAGTGTTGCTTAGGGGGCCAAAGGAGCCCGTGGGCATTTTCTTTAGTGCCCCAGCCTGATGCTGATGTTTCAAAGCAGCGCCACAGTTGCGGGTCGCTGCCACGTCATGGCCATAGCTGTTTCAGTATTTGTTTCAGAGCCAAGGTGGCTCCAACGATGCACATATATATTTCAGGGCCTATGTGGCTCCAACTATGGGGCGCAGTTTTGATTTAGTAGTCCCTAAGAGGGACAAAAGCGGCACGGTGGTGCCAGGGCTTATTTGGAGTTTCACATCTGCCCAGCAAGTAGTGGGCAGCTGCAGCGTTTAGGTCTCTCTTGACTTCGGGGGCATGTCTGAGTAGGAGTGAGTTGCGCTCCTTTGCCCCTTATTATTAACCCTGGGCGTAGTTCGCGAAGTAGCGCTACGGGTAGCTACACAAAGTGCACTTCGCACTACGTGAGCTACGCGTAGCTAGACGAACTGCGTAGTGCACTGTGCAAAATGCTGTTTGCACTGATTGCACAGTGCCGGATGCTTGTCCGCACTGTGCAATCAGTGCAAACTGTATCTTGCACAGTGCAAGCGGTCGTTTTCTGCTGCTCAAGTAGATTTTTAATCGAGGGGCAGCTTTCACAACGCGGACTGGTAGTTTCTTATCGCGAGCGGTCGCGATTATACACGACCACTCGCAATGAGAAACTGACCTCCCCGCATTGAGAATCTCGTCGGGAGGTTTATTTTCCACGCTCGCAATCGGCAAAAAGTCTCGCCGGGATGTCATTTTCCTTTCTTGCGGTCGCCAACTTGACGTTGAGGACCACGAGCAAGCAAAAATGACAGCTGCGCTACGCTATGCTATGCTCCACGTGTTTGCACTGTGCTATGTGCAATTCGTACTCTGTCATACCCATTGTAAATAAACACTCTTTACACACCTATATTTTTGTGTCAGCTCCATGTTAATCACAGGATGTACAATGTTGACCGTGATTACAATGTACCAGGAGCACTGATTGTTTTGAGGCATTGAGAGGCTGAAGAGACCTAGGAAAGTACAAGAGACCAATATTCACTTGCCACTACACAGCACTTGGCATCAAGGTAGTTGGTAGAACTGGGGGTCTCTAGTTGGCAGAGGTAGGTACCTTTGACCAAATAGGGACCCTTGCTTCTAGTCAGGGTAAGGAGCTACACTTCTAAAATAACCCCTGCTCACCCCCTTGGTAGCTTGGAACGAGCTTGGCTTATCTCGGAGACAGTGTGTAAAGCATTTGTGAACACATACAGTAATACAGTGAAAACACTACAAAGGACACCACACCAGTTTAGAAAAATAAGTAATCTTTACTAGACTTAACACAAGAAAAAGCAACAAAAATTAACCCTGGTCAAAGCACTATGCTAGGCTCGCGTAGTTTGCGAAGTTTGCGCAACTTCGCACTACGTGAACTGCACGTAGCACAGTGCAAACATGCGTAGCGTAGCGTAGTGCAGCGGTCATTTTTTGCTTGCTCGCGGTCCTCAACGTCAAGTTGGCGACCGCGAGCAAGCAAAATGACATCCTCGCAAGACTTTTGCCTTGTTCGCGATCAGCAATATCACGTTGCCGATCGCGAGCATGGAAAATAAACCTCACGGCGAGATTCTCAACGCGTGGAGGTCAGGTTTCTCATTGCGAGTGGTCGTGCATGCTTGCGACCGCTCGCGATGAGAAACTACCAGTCCGCGTTGAGAAAGCTGCAGCTTGAGTAAAAATCTACTCGAGCTGCAGAAAAGTACAGCTCGCACTGTGCAAGATTTTCACTGATTGCACAGTGCCGGATGCTTGTCCACACTGTGCAATCATTGAAAACGACATCTTGCACAGTGCGAACCTCTTACTACGCAGTTTGCGACACACTTCTCCGGGGATGCGACCAGCTTCGCCGATGATGCGACAACAAACAGCTGCAGCGGCGGCACACTTCTTCGGCAGTGTGACCGTAACTGCTGCAGCTGTGACACGCTTCTCCTCATTGCGTTGCCCTTCTAGCTCTCAGCGACTCGCAGTCTTCTCTGAGGGTCCAAACCACAGTAGGCACCTCTCTGCAGGAAGAATTCCTCAGCAAGGGAATTCAGGGGAGCTGGTGGTGATGTGATGTATTCCTATAGGTTCTGTATCGATCCCCCTATTCCTGACCCTGTTCTGGTTAACAAGTTAACTAGCAGCCATCCCATGATGCAGAAAACCCCCATGATGCAGAAACCGTTATCTGATCAAGCCATACCACGGCACAGGAACGTGTTATCTGATTAGGTCATAACGCTTGCCATCTAATTAGACAAGCGATATTCCTCCAGCCCCTGATAAGGCATACGGAGTTCTCAAAACAAATCTAACCTATGACAACCTGGGAAAAACCCTGCGGCCATTGTTTTGATTTCATCGAGAACTTCAGCAAAAGAATGTGCTAACGACCAGTTCGTATGACATCCTTATTGACGTATCTATGTCCATCCTTACGTCAATCTCGGCACCTTAAAGGTATAAATATTACCGATATTGCCTTAAGCAAACACACGCGGTGGTGACGAGATCGGAGCAGCCAGACTTGCCGAAGCCCAGAGCAGAGCAGACCCCGCTGGCGCAGCCCCGCCTTCCTGACGCGCTGAAAACGAGACGCTGCTTTCTCCTGCCGAGAAATCCAGCTCCGGCGCTTCCGGGTAGCCCTCGCAGGCAGCCTGGAATATCGAGACCAGAGACGAGAGATACCATCCCTCATTCATCCTAAATTCCAGGTACAGAACTGAATAACCCCTCGCAGAGAATTCTTGAGTCAGTCACTTGGCAAAACAAACTTAACTTAAACTGATACTTTCTATTCCCGCCCACGTATTAGGCTTAGGTCAGGTACACTGGGGTAGGCGTAGTTAGAAACACCAGTTGAGTACGTTTAGTCAAATGTATATGTGTATATATCTATTTTATCCATTTTAAACCTTCATATGGCTTAGAAACCATATAAATGTTTTTACAGTATTATTTTATACTTCTGCTTTTAATGTATGCACTTTACTTAACCATAAGTATTGCGATAATATCGATCCATTTCTCTTGTATGAGAAAAGAGACTGATCAATAAATACCATCTTTTATTGAACACGCCCGTCTCTTCCTTTTCTCTACAATCTGGTGAAACTAAGAATGCACGTACTGACTGAGTAAAATAAGTCGTCTTTTGTTTTCACACGACTCTAGAGATACACTCTTGATTAGGGGAGAGCAAAGTTGTCATGTTCTATGGTTGTCAGAAACTAAATCCCTTCTTGTCTATCCAGGGAGGTTCAACTCCTCCTTGCCTATTCGAGAAAGTTTCTAGTGAACTCTGAGCTAGCTGGCAAACCCAAAACTTTAAGTCTAATATCGACAATAGGAGACCTAGTTAACGTCTGGTCTAGGCCTATACTATTGAAGGTATTATTCCAATGCGCAGAGCCTATTGGGATAATAGGAACTACACTACATGGCGCCCAACTCGTTTGGATAGGCGATAAAACTAACGCAAGACATTTAGAGTAACTCAGTCGTGCTTTTTCACTCAGACCCCTTTTTTCCCAATAATACTCCAAAGACGTCTGGAGTGGGTGAAAGGTCATATCCGCCAGACCTCGCAGGAGGAAACTCCTATGTATGGTTCTTGGTTTAGTCAACGTTGAAGGATACACTGTTCCAAAATATTGTGCATCTAATCTTTGTTTCCATAAGAAACCTGATCTGCAAACAAACTAAATAACCTTCTGGACAGTACAATGTCAGACAGTGAAGGAGAAAGAGAGGCAGTTAGAATAGCAGCTGAACTCGCAGCAGCTGATACTGCTATACAAGATGCAGACCCGGGTATAATAATCATCCCGGTCAACATAAGAAAATCTATAACTTTAAAACTTATAGAAAATGGACTGACACCTAGAGGTGGCACAGTCATATTCGTAATTGAGGCACACGAATATCGGCAGACAGAGGTATTCTACACATGGATAAACTTTCCAGCAGCTAACGCTGTAACAAAGGTCTTCCACTATTACAAAACAGAGGAACCTCCTGATGCGTACACTCCTTACGAGGAGGTGGAAGTACCACTTAAATTTCAAGAGCACCTGCTCTTGTTTAATGGCGCCCTAAAACACAATAATCACATCACCAGGCTCGGTCCTTTAGGTAGACCAGGAGCAACGTGGCCGGTCCTAGCGGATACACACCACATCCAGACATCGACGGGATGTCTGCAGCAGATCTTTTAGTACAACTAAAACAATTAATAAAAGTACATAGACAATTAGTCCAATATGTAATGCGGACTTCAACAATCCAACCAGCAATTAAAATTCCACAGCTGACCCCTCATCAGGGGAACACAAATAAAATTACACCACAGAACATACAGTCCTGCCTAGGTAAAGTACCAGCTAAACGGGAACAAATACCATTCTGGTTAGCACAGATAATCACCCAAATAGAAGCGGTGTTTCCAGACACCACCCCGTTAGAAAAACACAGGATTCTGACTATCTGTCTTCCAATGGGAATCGCACCACACGTGGAGGACTGTGACACTTGGGGTACAGTCTTTGCTTCCATTTACACAAAAACGCATGGTGTTCCATCCATCTCGGTAATACCAGATGTGCTAAAACAAATTCAAGACGAATACGGTCCAGAACCCGCTTTAACTCTTGGTATGAAATTACTAAAAGACTTCAAGCAGGTCTCGGCTATATTATTAGCCAACATAAAGGGAGAAGCAGCAAACTTGGCGATCCGCCAGAGGTTAAAAGAAATCGATATAGCAGAACAACCAGCTGAAATTGCCAGAATTATAGAAAAGTCCTATGAGGAACTAGGTAGAGATAGTTTAGGTGGAATACCAGTAAAACCACAACTGATTGAAAGTCCTGAAAAAGTATTTTTTAATAATAATTCAACATCACAAAAAAAGAGCTGGGATGGAAACAAACAATCCAATCCTAAAGAAAAGAAATTCCAGTCCAGAGGAAGGTCACCTCGGCGGAGAGAAAGATCTCCGAACCAAAAACACAGGTCTCCCCAAGTGATCCCTCTGGGAAAAGATATAACCTTAGAAATAGGGATAATATAAAGAAGCCTGATAGATATCAAGATTTTGATACACGCCCCTCTCAATCTTTTCAGACTTCCTCGCAGAAATCGGAAAGAAGAGGACGATCAGAACAAAGAGAAGAGCACGTCAAGTCCAAAGACAAGGAACCTGCTCATCTAAAAAAGAAATTACAATTTCCAAAAAAGAAGGTAGCCAGCATTAAAATAGTTAACAATGCCGAGAATACTGAGGACACAACTGAAAAACGGAGAATGGGCTCAGACAATGCTAGACAGCGCAGCAGAAGTGAGCATAGCTCGCAAAGTCCTTATGAATCCTCTGGAGACAGTGGACACGAATGAATATCTTCAAGTGGAAACTGCAGACACCAGAGTTAGCAAACCTCACAAAATATATGAAATAACTTTACGTATAGAAGGGGATAAGACTAGAAAAATAAGGGGACTATTTTGGGATAATCTCTCCAAGGGCTATGACATCCTTCTAGCTGAAAAAGACTGGCCACCAGAGTTTGTCAGGGACTGCCCTCATGGCGAAGAAATAATCATGCCTGCCTTTTCAAATCATATCCCAATTCGTAAAAAATACACACTTGCTAGAAAGTGGGCAGTAGCTCAAGCTCCTGCTTTATATAAAAATCACGAAGGATGGGATGAGGACTCTCCTCCTCACAAAATCCAGTTAAAATCACAACCTACTGCACAAAGACAGTACCCAATTAAGCAAGAAGCTAAAAAACAGGTAAAAGAAATCCTAGATCAACTAGAATACCAGGGGGTGATTGAAACTTGCACCTCACAAATGAACAACCCTTTGTTTCCGGTCTCCAAACCAGACAATTCATATCGTCTAGTTTTGGATTACAGACACCTTAACTCATGTTGCAAAACCTTTGCAGTACAAAACTCGCATAGTGCTGCACTAATGAATAACATAGTGCGCAAAAAATACAAAACAACATTAGACATCTCTAATGGATTCTTTTGTCAAAACATAGCACCAGAGAGCAGATATTTATCCGCGTTCTCAATAAATGGCACTCAAAAACAATTCTGTCGGTTAGCCCAGGGGTACAAGAACAGCCCAGGAGTATTCTCAGAGAGAGTAACAGAATTACTACAAACATATGATGACGAAGCATTATCTTATGTCGACGACATATACCTAACAGATGATGACTTGGATACTCACTTGAAGAGAGTGAACACCATAATACTTGGGTTCGCAGCAGAGGGTTACAAATTCAACTTTAAAAAATCTAGAATTGCCCATCGAACAGTCCTGTTCTTAGGATATGAATTATCAAGTGAAGGCAAAAGCCTGGCTGACAATTTCCTAGAGAAATGTGCCGTACTCCAAGCACCTAGAACACTAAAAAACCTACAGTCAATTCTAGGCTTCCTAACCTTCGGAAGAACATACATTGCAAATTACGCGGAAAGGGTCAAACCCCTTTATGATCTAATAAAACCAGATTTTAAAAGAACCAATTGGACTCAGATACACACAGAAATTCTGAGATCCTTACAAATAGACATGTTAATTAAAACAAAATTAGAAACACGTGATAACACACGCAACCTTGTGATTCGAGTCATCCCAGGAAGATGCGGATTCACATACCTGACCTCTAATGAGGGAGAAAAGGTACCAATTGCATTCAAATCACACTTGTACACAGAAGCTGAAAAGAAGTTCAGCATTAAAGAAAACATTGTTCATGCAGTTCAAACCGCAATAGCTAGAGAAAAAGATAAAGCTGACGGTAGACATATCACTGTCAGAACAGCGGAATCAGCCTTTGAGGCATTAACAACACCATGTAATTTACCAACAACAGCATTGAATCCTGAATGGATACAATGGGTGAATTCAATTACAACGGAGAAAGTATACTACTACTTTGATCCAGAATTAAAAGAGTTAACAAATCTAGAATATGAAAGAACATTCCCTCTGCCAATCGACATTCTGCCATCTATACAGACGGACATGCTCAACCCTCCGTTTGGGGAGAACAAGCATACAACCCCACATGTGAGATTACAAAAGAAGTGTGGCGCGGAGGTAAACTAAGACCTCTATTAACAAAAACACACTCAGTAGAAACTAATTCAGAACAACAGACTGAAATACTAGCATTGAAAATGGCGCTAGATAATGCGGATCGCGAATTCCCGACACTTATAGTGTCCGATTCATATTACTGCGTCAAATCATATAACAACGATTTGCAGACATGGATTCAAAACGGTTACAAAGATGACACAGGTGCAACAATAAAGCAAAAACTACTTTGGGAACAAATAGTTCTGTTACAAAAAGAACTACCAAAGACTCACGTGATACATACACTGAGTCATCAACGTGATGGCGTTCACGTTGCAGGGAATTCATTGGCTGAGACAGCCACAGCGGTAGCAACTAAATCGGCTTCCGTAGCTAGAAAAAAGCATACAGTAAAATACATTGACGGTGAAACAGTGCTGGCGGTGAAAACGTCATCAAAAGGCGACTGCTCAGCGCTACCGATCAACTATCCACTCAATTATACATACATAATCGATGCAAACTCCGTCCCTTTTGCTCGAATCCCTGGAGTGGGGGATATAGTAATTCCAAACATGGACAGGAGAACATTGTTAATTGCAGACGCACATATGGGCGAGGGTCTCGGACACCTCAAACTGAAAGATTCTCTGGAAGAATTACAATCAGTGTACTGGTGGCCAGGCATGAGCCTGCAGCATCACATTTTTGTAAAAAATGCCCGGACTGCAACAGAGATCCTAGTGGCGAGAGAAACGGTATACTACCGTGGCGTTTCACTCCAGTAAAGATCAACAGTAAAAAACAAAGCGTCCAATTAACATATACAGGCTAGTTTCCACTTATAATGTAGAGCCCCAGCACTCGGCTGACGTCTGGACTGTTATACAAAGATTTGCGAGTCTAAATGGCATATACGCTAGGAGCATGCTACGTTTGACCAATGTTTTCACTTGAGCCCTCGAGCTTGTAGGGAAACATGGCCAAATGAGCATAGCATAGCGGGATTCTTCTCACTTCCTTCCTGAGGGATACGGGATGGTGTAAAGAAAAAACCAAGGCAGAAAGCTATCTATAACGGAAAGGATATTAGGTTCGGGAGCTGGGTGGGTCAAACATCTAATAAGTGTCCAACGTAGTCTAAATAACCTGCCAAGAAATTCTCTGAAGGGATTCAGTCCGTACGAATTATTGTTTGGAACTAGGATGTTAGTCTTAGATCTCGACAGTCAGACTTCAGTGGTGAAGGAAAAAAGCTTTGATATCAAAGATCGTTTGGCTATTTTGCAGGACTTAAACATAACAAGAAAAGACCTGAGCAACATAAAGTTGAAACAACAGCCAACAACCACTGAAGAACCACCACCTGTCCCAGCAAGACCTGTCTGGATTCCAAAAGTCGGGGATCTAGTCAGAGAAAAGATCGCGGTAAAGAAGGAATTTGGGCCTTCTTACAGAAAAGCAGTTCCTGTCTTGTCTATCAACGGGACAAGATCAGTTGTACTACCGCCGCTTGCTGGTAAAAAGGAGAACCGAGTTGTATCCATTGACCTGGTAAAACCACAATCATGTGGCCGATAACAAACAGTAGGCCAAGTGGACTCCCGATATGTAGTAGAACACCAAGGTTTGCTACAAATACAGAGGTCCTAACTAAGAGGCTAATCACATTCGAAACGCCTACAGAAGAACAACAAGGACTATGCAACAATGCAATGGAACTTAAACCTCTGAAAACCCAAATAAAAACATTTAGTAGAGACACACCAACCTACTATGAAGTAACAAACGAATATGCAAGAAACAGTAATCCTGAAGCAATTGGAACAATTGACAGAACTGCATCCGGCTACTTCATAAACTTCGATGATTCCTCTGAAGACCTCAGTGAATCAAAAACACAGCCATCAACAAAAACCTTTAAAGATAAAGCTAAAGAACTTTTGAAACAACTGAAAGAAACATATCTGATTTCTCCATGGATTGAATTTTGGGTGGGTTTTGGTGCATTTATCCTCATACTTTGGCTCATCATGGTACTAACTTTGGGACGCTTCATTGAGGGAAAATATGCTAAAATGGACACAGCAAGTCAGAAAATCAACTTGACCCTCAAGCCACACACATCTTCACACGTCGAGAAAAGAGAACTTTCTTCAGTCAACTTCACAGCCAATCCTATACCGGGTGGGGTAGCATGGGACAATACTGACTACGAAATTTATGGTCCGGTTGAAATCCTGAAATATCCACACCAAATTAAGATCTCGTTGAGTGACTTTGTAAAACCAAGCTCATTTGCTGATGATTGGGACTTTGAAAGTATAAATAATATGATGTCTGATCTAGTGATGTCTGCTAAATTTACCAAACATGATTATTTGCAGGGTTCGACTAATTATGATAGTATGTACTGTTATAACCACTATGGTAACCATTTTCTACATAAATCTGCACAACCTAGAAATGTTTTAAATTATAATCAATGGGAACATTGTGCAACCCCTCCAAAAGGAAGCTCAAGAACCGTTTATGACAAATATTCATACTTTTCAGGGTTCAACACAAGTAATGCTGAAACATTTTATTTCAAATTGTCAAATAAGACAGGGACAAAGATCATGATAACAAACACGAAATTGATATATTCAGACTCATTCTTTGAACAAATGAATACTTTTGGTTTTGATTATTGGGACAAAAATGTTGAAGTAAAAAGTGTTTGGGGTACAAAATAATGGCAAGTACAAGGTATAGAATCATTGTTTAGAGCCTGCATGATCCCAGAACAAATTATATTTTTAAATGACACTATTCAACAGACTACCTGTCTTGGCCTAGCCAAAATCAAAGACTTAAATAAACCGTCTATTCCAAAGCCAACAATGAACAGCAATAGCTCTACAGATGAAGAGATAGACGTAAACTATGTATTAAGCCAAAACAGAACACATCCTGATTGGAAACAGTGGTTGATCTGGCCCACAGATACTAATAACTGTCAAGACAGATTCCTGAACAAAACACAGGGGTTCAAATTGACCAGGCCAGACCCTAGATATTCCCAAAGACAACACCCAGGGATAATAACCACCTACAGTGTGGGCAAATTATGCCTTCAATGGCTACAAACTTCCACACTGACAGAAATTAAGCAACACCTAACTTTACTTACTGATGGTGCTGACTTGCGTGATTTCATTATGGGACCACGCAAACAGCGTCAAAAACGTTTCATAGCAGCCTCTGTATATGCAGCATACAACGAGGCCTGGAAGGTGACTCAAATTGAAACAGCAGAAAGTATACGGGAAATTGACCGTATTAATTTGGAAAAATCACTTTCTGTAGTGGACAATGGGTTAATGACTCTGTCCTCCAGAATTTTTTCTCTGGACAGCATTGTGTCTTCAGCAATCGACATATTATCGCAAGACTTACTGTTGTTACAACACGGTCAGTCTCAATTGCGTTCTATTGTACAGCTTGGCTGGACGTTACAAAATCTGCGTTCAGGCTATGTGCCTTGGCGTTTAATCAACACAACGTCACTATTTAATATCTTTAACCTTACTGATAAACAAATCAGTATGGCACAGAAGGGTGCTGATTATACAATCCTGAGCATTGAGAAACTCGAGAGATTACCCGTGACAATGTCAGTGAATGGATAATACATGGGATAATTAATATTCCAATATCAACCTTCAGGTTTCAATACTGCCAAAAATATATACAGGCTGGCATGTACGAAAAATTGGGAAAAGGGTACATTAAAACAACATGGAACTTGCCCTATTCACATGCATGTGTCAGTAATAAAGGACAGAAAGTGTTTCTTAGTGGCAATAATTGTGCGATGTCACTAAGCGGTACACTTCTGTGTAATGGAATTAGTTTGCATGGAGCCTGTGAAGGGAACTCAAATAACCTTTCATGTCACCAGCTAGGCGCACCTGCAACAGAGATAGAACCATTTTTTCAAAGACTCTATAATGGGAGTTACATTCTAATTGTAGATCGCAGATGTTGTAGTCTTATGCCCGGGACTCCTTATCTCGTAACTACGACTGCGAAGGTCAAGTGCTGTGGACGCTCATTGTTCCCCAGCTCCTTTCCAGACAGGGAGGCAAGGGCATGGCCTAACTTGAAAATTACTTCTATTCGAATAGATACTTTAAGCAGAATGAAAACAGTGCTTCTTCAGACGCCAACCAGACTCACGTCATCAAAAGAAACGTATGATCTCCTAGTCGCAAGGACGACTGCAGAGATTCACTCTTTGTTATCAACTAATTCCCCCATACATTTCGCAGAAATCCTGAATGAAATCTTAAATATTTCTGATACCAGTGGAGTCTCAAAAGTATTTAAGACAGTATTTTCGATGGCATTAACACCATTCAAAGCCATACTGGGTATTTTTCCAGATTTCGCCCATTCGATTTTTGACGGACTTCCCCTCATTTTGGGACTAATTGCAGGAATCCTATTTTTGGTCCTAATATTTCGTTATGGCAAACCGTGTCACAGACAAAACACCTGCGACAAGGGAAGAAACAATCCGAGCCATTGGATACCGGGACCGGATATCAAAAATCCTGGGACTATCCCGGCTTAGAGACCTGAACATGACTTGGTTTCTATCATTTCGACCAATGTGACATCGATGTGTTTTACCTGTATTAAGGTGCTTGCTATGCGGAGAAGAATGCGTGTTGGACACCTGTCTGACGCTACAATCGGATGCGCCAATGGATGCAGAAACATTGTTGAGTCCAATAAAGGCTCATGCTTTGTGCTGCCCTCAACGGCTACCAATCCTGATGACGGCATTCGTGGAAACTTCACCACTACGATTGAGGGGTAGTGAAGTTCAAGATGAAAGCAGCATCGATCAGGTACGACCTTCTGTCAGCAATACTAATGAAAACGTCAATGGAGACAATCATGCGCACAAATGCATGGTTACACCTTTTTCCGAGTTAGTGGAACTCTCCCAGGAAGCTGTTGACAGCTTTTTCGACAGTCTAAATGATATGATGTTCTCACCAGAGCAGAAATAGAGACTTTTGAGCAAGCTAGCACACGGCGTTCCCAACACCCTGAATTTGGCCTTCAACTTTAATAATAAAGTAGCATGAACAATTTTCCCTCCAGTTCACGGACAGCAATTTTTTCAGCAGCCCCAAAATATTTTTACGATTTTTTCGGGACACTTATCTTCTGCTTAAAGTAAGAACTATTCTTAGAGAACTAAAATTTCTATTTTTAGATACTTTATAGACATTAGCTGCCCGCTGGTATGTTCATAAATATTGTATTCTGTGATGGAATGGTCTCGAACCTTTTTTCTGTATTAAGAGCCATTTCATGTGTAAATTCTCATATACCAGTTAGCAATAATGTATACATATGCGTGATTACTTTAGCATTATTCTACAGCTTGAGTGCATATAATACATGTGACTTTTTTTTCGTATATTAGATAATTTCAAAATGCATTTATGTATTTTGGGGTGGTAAGGTATACACGATACTCTACAGTATGTTTTACTATGCCTAGATTCGTAAATATGTCCATAGTTAGCGTGGAGTGGGTGTGATGTATTCCTATAGGTTCTGTATCGATCCCCCTATTCCTGACCCTGTTCTGGTTAACAAGTTAACTAGCAGCCATCCCATGATGCAGAAAACCCCCATGATGCAGAAACCGTTATCTGATCAAGCCATACCACGGCACAGGAACGTGTTATCTGATTAGGTCATAACGCTTGCCATCTAATTCGACAAGCGATATTCCTCCAGCCCCTGATAAGGCATACGGAGTTCCCAAAACAAATCAAACCTATGACAACCTGGGAAAAACCCTGCGGCCATTGTTTTGATTTCATCGAGAACTTCAGCAAAAGAATGTGCTAACGACCAGTTCGTATGACATCCTTATTGACGTATCTATGTCCATCCTTACGTCAATCTCGGCACCTTAAAGGTATAAATATTACCGATATTGCCTTAAGCAAACACACGCGGTGGTGACGAGATCGGAGCAGCCAGACTTGCCGAAGCCCAGAGCAGAGCAGACCCCGCTGGCGCAGCCCCGCCTTCCTGACGCGCTGAAAACGAGACGCTGCTTTCTCCTGCCGAGAAATCCAGCTCCGGCGCTTCCGGGTAGCCCCCGCAGGCAGCCTGGAATATCGAGACCAGAGACGAGAGATACCATCCCTCATTCATCCTAAATTCCAGGTACAGAACTGAATAAACCCTCGCAGAGAATTCTTGAGTCAGTCACTTGGCAAAACAAACTTAACTTAAACTGATACTTTCTATTCCCGCCCACGTATTAGGCTTAGGTCAGGTACACTGGGGTAGGCGTAGTTAGAAACACCAGTTGAGTACGTTTAGTCAAATGTATATGTGTATATATCTATTTTATCCATTTTAAACCTTCATATGGCTTAGAAACCATATAAATGTTTTTACAGTATTATTTTATACTTCTGCTTTTAATGTATGCACTTTACTTAACCATAAGTATTGCGATAATATCGATCCATTTCTCTTGTATGAGAAAAGAGACTGATCAATAAATACCATCTTTTATTGAACACGCCCCTCTCTTCCTTTTCTCTACAATCTGGTGAAACTAAGAATGCACGTACTGACTGAGTAAAATAAGTCGTCTTTTGTTTTCACACGACTCTAGAGATACACTCTTGATTAGGGGAGAGCAAAGTTGTCATGTTGTATGGTTGTCAGAAACTAAATCCCTTCTTGTCTATCCAGGGAGGTTCAACTCCTCCTTGCCTATTCAAGAAAGTTTCTAGTGAACTCTGAGCTAGCTGGCAAACCCAAAACTTTAAGTCTAATATCGACAATAGGAGACCTAGTTAACGTCTGATCTAGGCCTATACTATTGAAGGTATTATTCCAATGCGCAGAGCCTATTGGGATAATAGGAACTACACTACAGTGAAGTCTTGTATCCCTGAGACTTCCTTCAGGAGGCAAGCACAGTTCAAGCCCTTGGAGATTCTTCTTCAAGATTACAAAAGTACACACAAAGTTCCTTTTCTCCTTTCCTTGGCAATAAAGTAACCACTTCAGGCGAACTCCAGCAGCACAGCACAGGGGCAGTCTCCTCTTTCAGCTTCCTTGGCTCTTCTCCTTGGCAAAGGGTTGTCTTGATTCCCAGAAGTGATCCAAAGTCCTGGGGCCTGGGTCCCCCTTTTTATACACACAAATCCTTTCTCTCTGAAGGCAGAGAGTGTCTGTACCTAGTCCAAACCAGTTCTGGGTACATTCTGCCAGTACACAACTTCTTCCTTTGTCAGTGTGGGCCAGGGTCATCAGGGACCAACAACATTAGGGATGTAGGCAAGTTCATAAAAATCACCCTGCACAGCTGCAAATTCATGTCTCCTGGGGAAATGGATGTAGCTGTCCTTGTAGGTCATCATAGCGGACAGGACATCGCGTAGCACCATGCTGACCATTGGTTGAGACATCCCACCTGCGCTGGAAACCGTGTATTGGAATGAACCAGTTGCAAAGAAATGCAGAGTCGCCATCACCTTACACATTGGTGTCAAAGCAGTCGGATAGGTCCTGCGAGGCCTCAGATGTGGCTCTAACTGACCAAGTAGGGCTTGAAGGTTAGGTCGATCCAAACGGTATTTACGTATGATGGGCCCGATTCACAGAATTAACTTAAGACAAAATCCTAAATGTACTACTTTTAGTATTCACAGAATGCACTTAATACTTTTGGTATTCACAGAATGCACCTACTACTTTTGGTATTCACAGAATGGATTTATGACTACTAACTTTACGTCCGCACTCGGGCTGGAAATTCCGGCCTGGAGGTGGAGCTTCTGGCTTGGAGGCGGAGCTTACGACCCAGAGGCGGAGCTTCCGGCCCGGAGGCGGAGCTTGTGGCTCGGTAGTGGAGATTTAGCCACGGCTGAAATCTCCACCTCTGGGCCGGAAGCTCTGCCTCCGGGCCGGAAGCTCCTTACTATGGGGTCTTCTTCAGGACCAGGACGTGTGGATGGGGTGAGGGGCATCTAGGGTAAATGAAAACACAGTCAACTATCGAAATTAAACCTATTTAGGCCGACGCCTTGGGCAAAGAAGCTGCCAATAATTACCAGATGGCCCTAGAGGGAGGGCTGGGTTGAGGGATGAGGGCCACGCAGGCTCCCAAGACCAAGGCGGGCTAAAACCTGAAAAATAAGGTGAAATGTGACTGGCCTATACAAATGATAAGTGCCACATGACAATGGACCTAAACAGATGGCGATTAAAAAGCACAGAGTGGACTCATGCCAACGATTGAAACCAAGTCCTGAAGAAGACCCCATAGTAAGGTGGAATTCAGTCTACGCTTCTCGGGGGTCGAAACGTCGACTTTTGTAGTTCTTGCCAACCCAAGATAAACAGACCATTGTTACTGTGTTAGAATGTAAGGCCATGGCTAACACATGTCTAAATTTCCATGTGGCTAAATGATATGCCCATGGAATGTCAACAGTTTATTTTGTGACTATACTAAATTCTTTGAACTGTTTACACAACTTTAATCCTCACAATACCACTATCTCCCCCCCTTCTTTCGGGCACAACATTGATGCTTAATGAAATAGTTTCTTGCATATATGTGCTTTAATGAGTATGTGAATAAACAACATCTCTCATGAATTTAACGTAGAGTTTCTTTCTGTACAGGACAAATAATTGTTTTTGTTCCCTTAGGAGTGTATACTGGGACCACTTTTCCCTGCAACATTTAATACCCAGGTCCCAGTACTTTTGGGTCAACCCTTTATGTAATGTGTCCTTTAAACTATGGACTGGCCACTAGCCTTGCTGTTTTTAACTTTCTGTGCCCATTCCTTGTGCAGGTTCTCATGTACACATGTACCTCCTTTGCACTATGGACTGGCCACTGGCCTCACTGTTTGTAACTTTCGATGCCCATTCCCTGTGCAGGTTCTCATGCACACATGTGCTCCCTTTGCACTATGGACTGGCCACTGGTCTTGCTGTTTGTAACTTTTGATGCCCATTCCCTGTACAGGTTCTCATGCACACATGTGGCAGTGCTGTTTGTTAGTTTGGGTGCCTATTCCCTGTGCAGATTCTCATGCACACATGTACCTCCTTTGAACTATGGACGGGCCACTGGCCTTGCTGTTTGTAACTTAGGGTGCCCATTCCCTGTGCAGGTTCTCATGCACACATGTACCTCCTTTGCACTATGAACTGGCCACTGGCCTTAGTGTTTGTAACTTTGGATGCCCATTCCCTGTGCAGGTTCTCATGTACACATGTGCTCCCTTTGCACTATGGACTGGCCACTGGCCTTGCTGTTTGTAACTTTTTATGCCCATTCCCTGTACAGGTTCTCATGCACACATGTGGCCGTGCTGTTTGTAAGTTTGGGTGCCCATTCCTTGTGCAGATTCTCATGCACACATGTACCTCCTTTGAACTATGGACGGGCCACTGGCCTTGCTGTTTGTAACTTAGGGTGCCCATTCCCTGTGCAGGTTCTCATGCACACATGTACCTCCTTAGCATTATGAACTGGCCACTGGCCTTGCTGTTTGTAACTGTTGATGTCCATTCCCTGTGCAGGTTCTCATGCACACATGTGACTCTTTTGAACAATGGACTGACCACTGGCCTTGCTGTTTGTAAGTTTGGGCACCCATTCCCTGTGCAGGTTCTCTTGCACATATGTAACTCATTTGAACTATGGACTGGCCAATGGCCTTGCTCTTAGTAACTTTGGGTGCCCATTCTCTGTGCAGGTTCTCATGCACATATGTACGTCCTTTGAACCATGAACTGGCCACTGTCCTTACTCTTGTCTACTTTTAATGCCTATCTTGGTGATGTGTAATAAAGACAGTTACTCCTGTTGTCTGTTTGCATTGTCAATGTCCTTGCTAAATAAAATGTTTTATGTAAGTGGATGGTTTCATGTGACACATGGTCTGTATGCCACTTTAACATTGCCAATTGCTTGTTTTACTTTTTGGCAGACGTGACAGGCACTTTAGTGCTTCTGGACTCTGAGGCTTGAGGGTGCAATGATGGTTGTTTGCCATTGTGCAACATTTTGTCCATCATCTTGTGTGTTTTGCTGTTCATCCTATGTGGGAAGGGTATGCCCAGACATGGGTCCTGTGCTCACTAAGCCACTGGAGTCAAGCTATCCTGGCTGAAGACGGCTGATAGCCAGAAACCAGTCCTAGGGTGCTTGATTCTGGTCCAGGGAAGACATGGCTTGGCAGTTCGGGCTCGACTGTTCCCATGAGGCACAGGGTCAAGACTGATTTGCATATGGCCATTTTTGAACTGGGGGGGGGGCTTGGTGAGCAAAATAACAATGGATCAAACCCAGATCAATGACTGGGGGTGAATGTTTTGCCATTGTGCAACATTCCGTCCATCATCTTGTGTGTTTTGCATTTCCAGCTACCCCAGATGATTTTTCTTTGCTCGCTAATACTGCTGCTCTCTACTGATGACGGGCTCCACCTAGGAACACATGTCTAGAAATATACAGCAATGTCTGCACCAACTTTGGTGAAAAACTCCAGCTAATTTTGAAGTAAGTTTGAACTGTGTACTGCATTTACCAGGATGCAAAGGGGTGAACTGTGCTGTGACTGTGAGGCAGTGTGCTCCCAACCCCCATTATGTTGCCAGTGTACGTTGCCTTGTACTTGCTTGTTGTGCATCCCACTGATGTCCAGCTGAGTTTGCAATGTGATGGATTGGTCTGTGCATCTGTTGTGTTTTTGTTGTAGACGTATGTAGTGTTTGGCCTGTGTTGGCCCTTTCTACTGACAGATGCTCTGTGTGTGTGATGTTCTATGTGCATGACATTGTGTGTGAGCATTTTGTGCATGGTGATACATTCTGATGTGTGTTGCAAGTTTAGTGTGTATTAGTTGTGTGTTTGTCCCATGCAGCAAGGTGGATTCTTGTGCCTGTTCTTGTTTTGAGTGCACATTGGTGGTTTGACCTCCTATTTTTGACCTGTCACTTGTGAGGATTGTGCTGGTGCATGTTTGAGGTACACTATGACACCATGTTGACTTGATGGGTGGTGTGGTGTCTCTGTCTGTGTTAGCTGATTGTCCCAATAATCCCAGTTAGTGTTCATGATTGATTTTTGATTTTGCAATTCTTGTTTGTGTTGGGTTATGGTGTCTGTGCATTGGTACTGAGTGACAATGCTGTGTACTCCTGTTCTGTCTGGGGTCCCATTAACTTTCCATTGTTTGGCTGCCCATATGTGGGCTTGTTGGACTTCTGTGTATGTTGTTTGTGAGCTTTGTGTTTGGCTATTGTTTTTATTTCAGCATTGGTTCAGGCATCTCTGAGTGTGGGTGTGATGTTTGTGGATGCACCCCAGGGAGTGTGATTAGTTGCCAGTAAACTCACAGGGCATCATTTGCAACATTATGTGTGTTTAATACTGATGTTGGGTGTTGCAGGTGTGAGTTGGGTGGAGGAGGGGTGTGTGTGAAGATCCTACTTGTGTTTTACGGTCATAGAGTGTGACTTTGAGCCAAGTGTGTTGTGCAGATGACATCCACTTGTCAAGTAAGTTGGCACAGATGTGTGGCTGGTCACTGTTTGACTTCTGACACTTCCTATCATCCCTGTGCCTATGAATGGCTTGCCTTGCTGTCTCCCGGAGTTATTGCACAGAGCTCACTTTGGTTTAATTTCATTCACTGTGCAACCCATGTCTGTTGATGGCCTAAGGGTGGTGTGATATGTTCCTTCTCTTGCATGTTATGTACACATGCTATATGGCTTGCTCCATGGTTTTCCAGCACTGTCCACTTCACTTTTGGCTGGCCCATTCATTATCCTCCTTTGCTGCTGACCTATGATATGAGTATGTGGCAGAGTGGCAGTGTGGGGTGTCTGTGGGTGACTTGACAGGCAGTGTGAACAGTTCATTGGATGTTCATGTGTAGTGTGAGTCTCCATTTTATGATTATACTCAGTTTGCTTCACATGAGTGAGAAGTAGGTGTAAGGTGGAGCGTTATCCAGCCCCTGAGCTTCTGTGCAGGGTGTTCCGCTTCACCCCCACCTTCCAAAACAGCCTCCCTTGTCCTTTGGTGTGTGAGGTGCAGGGTCCGTGTACACCTGGCAGTTGAATTGTGCTGGGGGGCGCAAGAGGAGCATACAGCATGTTCCCTAATGGGTGTGGGAAGCGTAGAGTGTGCAGGGTGGAGGTGGAGCCCTGTGAATCTTTGTGGACTGCTCATGCCTGGTGCCGGCCCTGCCTACTATATTGTGCACAGGTTTTCCTGTGTCTTCACCGCTGAGGTGACGTGACCGGGACATTGCAGTGATTTTGCAGTGGATGTGTGATCTGGGTGCGGAGGGGTAATTTTCTGACAGCTGGGACATGTGTGGGTACACTGGAGGATATGTTCCTGTCCCCATCAGAGTTTCTAATGTGGACAGGAAACATATATCAGCCCTGGAGTTTTTGTGTTGTGGTTGTGTGTGGAGTTGTTTGATTGCGTACCTGCGGCGTTGTCAGTGACAGTGCATTATTTGCTGGTAGTGGATGAGGTACAGCAGCAAAAAGGCTTGAAGAGCTGGATCCACTGTGGTCCAGACCGGGTGGAAGAGACCGGGTGTCTGGTTTTGCGCTCCCCTGTCGTGCTTCCGCCGTCTCAGGGTGGGTGGTTACTCTGCTACAGTGTGATGGGCTGTTTGGGGCATCGTGATTCGTACAGTGGACGGGACGTCATTCCGCATGGCAGTGGGTCTCTATTGGGTCCCTCCATTGCGGTGGCGGGTGCAAATATCTGGCGGTTCATGACGCTCCACGGTGGAGGGAACATGGGCTATGTTTGCCCATTGTAATATGGGTGGGTGAGGACCGCTGCTGGAGTGCGGAAAAGGTCATTTTCTGCCCCCGTCAGCACAACGGTTGTGCCTCCACCAGCCATCATAATAAGCCCCTATGTTATAATGGTTGGCTACTTCAGTTGTTGGTACATAAGCCAGGGCCATCAATTTTTTTATTTGGTCGGCAAAGTTGCTATTGGTGGCGTAATATATACTTAGAGTGCATTTTTGGCGGTGTCTCCAGATAGTTCGGTTGAAGTGGTAATAGCAACCTTGTATTGCAGTGTGGGTGTTGTGTAGTTGCTATAATCCTATATAGGATCTGCACGTTTAGACAACATAGAATGCAGGCTTGGTGTCCAAACTGATTCGGGACACCCGCACCGAGTATGTAAGACTGTATACCGGAGTGCTAGTCACTTACTTGCTTTAGGAACTTTGGGGCAGTTTTTATTTCACGGCTTGCCGCTCCCGCTTCGCGGGAGCCGCTGCGCACAGGAGTGCGTGTCTTTCCTTCAGCAGCTGACTTCTGAGGGCGGAGGCAGGGGCGCGAGGTAAGGCGTGGGCTGCGAGTGTGCAGGGACTCCAATACCCAGGAGTCCCTGCGAAGACCACGGACTCGACATCCGGTCCGCTCTCCCCGCCGGCCCGCCCCCTGCACACCTGAACCTGCAAAAGGCGCTCTTCCCTGCAAAATCCCTGGGACGCTGAACGGAGTGCTAGTCACTTACTTGCTTTAGGAACTTTGGGGCAGTTTTTATTTCACGGCTTGCCGCTCCCGCTTCGCGGGAGCCGCTGCGCACAGGAGTGCGTGTCTTTCCTTCAGCAGCTGACTTCTGAGGGCGGAGGCAGGGGCGCGAGGTAAGGCGTGGGCTGCGAGTGTGCAGGGACTCCAATACCCAGGAGTCCCTGCGAAGACCACGGACTCGACATCCGGTCCGCTCTCCCCGCCGGCCCGACCCCTGCACACCTGAACCTGCAAAAGGCGCTCTTCCCTGCAAAATCCCTGGGACGCTGAACGGAGTGCTAGTCACTTACTTGCTTTAGGAACTTTGGGGCAGTTTTTATTTCACGGCTTGCCGCTCCCGCTTCGCGGGAGCCGCTGCGCACAGGAGTGCGTGTCTTTCCTTCAGCAGCTGACTTCTGAGGGCGGAGGCAGGGGCGCGAGGTAAGGCGTGGGCTGCGAGTGTGCAGGGACTCCAATACCCAGGAGTCCCTGCGAAGACCACGGACTCGACATCCGGTCCGCTCTCCCCGCCGGCCCGCCCCCTGCACACCTGAACCTGCAAAAGGCGCTCTTCCCTGCAAAATCCCTGGGACGCTGAACGGAGTGCTAGTCACTTACTTGCTTTAGGAACTTTGGGGCAGTTTTTATTTCACGGCTTGCCGCTCCCGCTTCGCGGGAGCCGCTGCGCACAGGAGTGCGTGTCTTTCCTTCAGCAGCTGACTTCTGAGGGCGGAGGCAGGGGCGCGAGGTAAGGCGTGGGCTGCGAGTGTGCAGGGACTCCAATACCCAGGAGTCCCTGCGAAGACCACGGACTCGACATCCGGTCCGCTCTCCCCGCCGGCCCGCCCCCTGCACACCTGAACCTGCAAAAGGCGCTCTTCCCTGCAAAATCCCTGGGACGCTGAACGGAGTGCTAGTCACTTACTTGCTTTAGGAACTTTGGGGCAGTTTTTATTTCACGGCTTGCCGCTCCCGCTTCGCGGGAGCCGCTGCGCACAGGAGTGCGTGTCTTTCCTTCAGCAGCTGACTTCTGAGGGCGGAGGCAGGGGCGCGAGGTAAGGCGTGGGCTGCGAGTGTGCAGGGACTCCAATACCCAGGAGTCCCTGCGAAGACCACGGACTCGACATCCGGTCCGCTCTCCCCGCCGGCCCGCCCCCTGCACACCTGAACCTGCAAAAGGCGCTCTTCCCTGCAAAATCCCTGGGACGCTGAACGGAGTGCTAGTCACTTACTTGCTTTAGGAACTTTGGGGCAGTTTTTATTTCACGGCTTGCCGCTCCCGCTTCGCGGGAGCCGCTGCGCACAGGAGTGCGTGTCTTTCCTTCAGCAGCTGACTTCTGAGGGCGGAGGCAGGGGCGCGAGGTAAGGCGTGGGCTGCGAGTGTGCAGGGACTCCAATACCCAGGAGTCCCTGCGAAGACCACGGACTCGACATCCGGTCCGCTCTCCCCGCCGGCCCGCCCCCTGCACACCTGAACCTGCAAAAGGCGCTCTTCCCTGCAAAATCCCTGGGACGCTGAACGGAGTGCTAGTCACTTACTTGCTTTAGGAACTTTGGGGCAGTTTTTATTTCACGGCTTGCCGCTCCCGCTTCGCGGGAGCCGCTGCGCACAGGAGTGCGTGTCTTTCCTTCAGCAGCTGACTTCTGAGGGCGGAGGCAGGGGCGCGAGGTAAGGCGTGGGCTGCGAGTGTGCAGGGACTCCAATACCCAGGAGTCCCTGCGAAGACCACGGACTCGACATCCGGTCCGCTCTCCCCGCCGGCCCGACCCCTGCACAGCACGCCCCCTATTTTAAGGGTCACCACTCCCGCAGCGCGGGACGCAGCCCGGGCGAAGACAGGGCAAAGACCGGGCCGTTTGAGGCCGTTCGAGGACTGAGAGGGCTGGGCTGGGCTACCCCCCTTTTGAGTTGCATTTCTGCATTATCGTCACATTTTACTGTTTTATTGTTGTGTGTTTAGCTATTTATTAACTTGTACCCTGTAAGATGTGTTCTCGGGGTAGTCGGAGCAAAACTCTCATGGCGGCCAGCAACTCCAATAGATCGATAGATGATTTCCTGGTCAAAACCAATTTGGCGATTGACCAGGAGATCACCAAAATGCAGCACAAGGTCTCGTTAGAACTTGATGCTGCACGTAGGTTGTCAGCGCATATTGCCAATACGAAAAAATCCTCCTTGGGGGAAATTGCATCTGCTCGTTCCCCTGATTGCCCAGCTGCCCCACGCCCCTTGATAATAACGGCAGTCATGCATCCTGCTCCCTCTACTATTCCTTTAGATTCCCCTTTAAAGTTCCCCTCTGACCCAGTGTTACAGAACACTGCTCCGGCCCCTATATTTAATGTTGCGGGTTCCTTCCTCTCCCCCAAAACAAATCAAGTTCCCAGTCATTTTAGCGCCAAGAAAGCTGCGGCACGTAAAAAGAAATGCCTGGCAAGAACTATACACGCCAGGAAAAAAGCCAGAATAGCAAGGCTAAAGTTTTTTAATAATAGAAGGGTCATGGGTTCGCTGGGAATGAACGACGCTAACCCCAAATTGATCAACACTGTTTTTAACGGGGAAATCCCTACTGAATTACCTAGTCGCGTTGAAGATGATACTCTCACCATCCCTCCTAGTCCAATTAGCATAAACACCTTGGAGGGTCGGGGGAGTGCATCCGCACACGATAGGGAGAGTGACAGTGAATTCCTTCAACATGTATGGGGCACGTTAAAACAGTTACTTTCCCCTCTGGAATTGAGGCTCTCTCGCATAGAGAATAACCTCTTAGAAATGGATAGGACTATAGTGACTCTAGCTAGTTTGAGCCTTAAGGAAATGGACGCTAAGCTTAAAGGCGCAACGGAACTCACTTCACAGCCTAGAGACACAAAATATGTTCAACCTCCCGCACAAGGAATCCTTAGCATTCCCGAGACCCTTCCTAAGCCTATTCCTAAACCCCGTACCACTGTCCTAAATATTATTCCCCCTACTCCGAGTACTGTGACCCGAAAACCTTCTCATTCCCAGAAACCAGCACAGAGGCCGAATGGAGTATCTAGGGCAACGGCTAACCACCCTCCCAGGTCACCCTCGGTGCATAACCAAACACGACAGGTTAGTCGTCATAATTTTCGCGGAGGGTTTATTGACCTTCCGCCAGAAGCAGGGTCGTACGTTATTGTTCTAGCGGGTGTTCCAGAGTTAGATCAGCAATCACAGGAAAACGATTTGTCCCTAAAAAACAAAGTCATTCACTGGCTCAATTCAAATAAGCAATTACCCGATCACCAAAGAAGTAACATACTTATGGTGCGGAGAGTTCCCTGGATTGGTCATACCCATAAATCTATACCCGGTGACTGTGTGGTGGTATCTTTTGCGGACCCCCTCACAGCCCGGTGTCTATGCGCTGGGCCATCCTTTGAGCCTAACTCTATGATTGTGGTAAGGCCACTCACCTTTTTTTATCCTCCTAGGCAACAATATGTGAGGGAGGGGCCATGGTCTACTGTTAGAAACCCTGGTCGACCAACGTATAGACGGGTCGGACAAAATCAGCTCAACTGGTGGCAGGGGGCCCCCACTTCAAACAGGTACGGCTGCCTGGAGGAGGTGGATTGACTCGGGAGGTTTGGAGACCCATCTCCCCTTGAGATCGTTCCCCAGCAACAGAGTCCTTCACCGTTCAATCTATCAGAAAGAATGGAGGACAGTTGGGCAACAACGCTAGTCGAACCAAGCCAGATGCCAGTTATGACAAATATGTCCCCACCGAGTGTATTTAGCCCACTTGGTCATACATTTCCTTCTTTTAATTCTACGGCCCAGCACGAATCCAACGACAAGGCTGTGAGCCTGCCCTGTACTGAAGTACCACACTTAACTATAATTTCATGGAATGTGGCTGGGCTCTCTAGCAAATTAGATTGCCCAGAGTGGGGTGCTTATGTCAGTTCCAAGGATATAATACTATTACAGGAAACTTGGGCGCGAGATCCAGTAGATCTATCTGGCTTCGCTGTTTTTACTAAAATAGCCAAGTGGGAGGGAAAGGGGAGACCATCTGGGGGATTATTGATTGGGATAGCAACGGATCTCGGTTGTCAGGCCTCCGTTTGGGAGACCGCTTCTGATGATCTGTTGGCCGTCCTATTACAGTGGCCCGGCGCTTTAAAGCTTTTAGTTATTAACATCTACTCCAGGCCTACTAAAATGTATAAAGAATCACCCACTATAGACGATTTGGCAAAGTTTCTGGAAAACTTTCCGTGTGATCACCCTTGTCTAGTGGGCGGGGATTTTAATTCCCATTATGAACCCCTCTCCGGATTACGGGATGGTCCTTCTCTGGACGAAGACTCCACCTGGCTGATTCCTGAGTCGGCGGCACCACCTCCAAAGGCCTGGACCCCCTTGGCCTTACAAATAAACGCCCTCACCCTTAACTTGGCACTCCGGGCATGCAATGGGCGCTGTAATTCGGACATTCCAAGTAAACCGACTTACAACAAACCTGGTAGTGAATCCCGTCTAGACTACATTATGGTCAAAACCTTCATGTGGCCAGCAATAATTGATTTTAAAGTATGCCCAAGAGGGGATAGTGACCATAATTCCCTGGAATTGATTTATTCCCTTCACTGGAACCAAGAACCGTCACAGGGAACTGGCAGTGACAAGTCAGGCCTCCTACTTGAAAATAATCGTAGGAAAGTCAAGTGGGAGACGCTAGTCAATAGTGCAAATAAAATACCGTGCCTCTATGAAAGGCTAATTCCATTTTTTGAGTGTGCCTTCGAGCTAGGAAGTAAAGACCTAGATGAAGTATCTAGAGGCGAACTAGCAATAATACACAAAAATATTACAGACTCCCTTCAACATGACTTGTTCACATCCACTGTAAAAAAGAAGGGTTTAAAGACTAAGACCTCGTGGTATAACGCCACGTGTAGAAACGCAAAGGCGCACTTGATAGCTGCTATTAGGGGACGCCTTGGCAGGGAAGAAATTAGTGACAGGAGGAAAAATTACAAGAGCCTTGTGGTGAATGCCAAGGCGGAATGGGATCATGATTACTGGGAGACCCTTACAAAAGCACTATCAACCAGAGATTCACGTAAATTCTGGCGGGTAGTAGCGAATGGCACGACTGAGCTATCCCCTGCACTTGAGCCAAATATAGCCCCTTCTGTGTGGCAGGCCCATTTTGAAGCATTATATGAGCAGGGTGTTGGGGATTCTACCTTCGAGCCCTCTCTGATTTCTCCAACCCCCTCTGGACCTCCTTTTACAGAGAAAGAAGTGAGGCAGGCTATTAAGAGCTTACCTGCTGGAAAAGCACCTGGATTAGATGGGGTTCCGGGGGATCTGTTCAAACAAGAACCAGGGATTTGGGCACCGTACCTCACACTCTTCTTCAATGCTATTCTGGGCGGAATGACTGTACCAGATACTTGGATGGGAGCAGAGGTAGTCCCAATCTTTAAAAAGGGATCCCCTCTGCTCCCATCCAACTATCGCCCCATCAGTCTGATAGATATATCACAAAAACTCTTTGGCAGACTGATTTTAAATCGTTTGCAGGTGTGGATCCATGATATGGACATCCTGTCACCATATCAGGCAGGATTCCGGGAGGGTGTATCTACTACTGACCAAATTTTTAGGCTTCAACTCCTTTATTGGAGAACAGCGGTTATCGAGGGCGGCAGTCTATATACCATCTTTGTAGACCTCCGTGCCGCCTTCGATTTGGTTCCCAGGGCAAGGTTGTGGAGCGTCATGAAGGACCTGAATGTCCCTGAGGATATTTTGGCAATCCTGATGAGGCTCCACTCAAACAATTATGCTCGAGTCAGGTGTGGCAAAGGTGGCAAACTAACCGAAAGGTTCCCCGTTCGCAGAGGTGTAAGACAGGGTTGTGTGCTTGCACCCACCCTGTTTTGTATCTTTGTGAACGGGGTAGTTGCCCACCTCAACAGGATTGCTAACTCCGATGCCCCAAAGTTGACTGGCAACAGGGTGCCCGCAATCATGTTTGCGGACGACACCCTGTTGCTGTCTAAATCTCCGATGGGGATCCAACGTATTTTGGATGGCTTCCTTGACTTTTGCTCTGAGAGGGGTTTGGAAATAAACCCCCATAAAACCAAATTTATGATTCTAAATCCGAGCGCCCGAAATAGAGCCCCTCCCACGCTAGGAATGATCCAGTTAGAACGGGTCCATAACATTGAATATTTGGGCATCACGATAAACGAATATTTTGCTTGGTCAACTCACCTGGCCAAAGTGACCATCAAACTGGCACAGTTGGCGGGTGGCACTTTGTGCCTGGCGAGTAAATCAAGCTACCGACCTCTTGCCCCCATCATCCATATATATAAGATGCAAGCGAGAGCAGGGGTTACTTATGGGGGTGAGTTGTGGGGCTATATTCAACACCCGAAGCTGCAGGTTAGCGAGAACAAATTTCTGCGACAGCTAGCCACCCTTCCCCAGAGTACCCCATTACTTCCACTCAGGTTAGATCTGGGTATCATTCCAATCACAGAGGAACTGGGACTTAAACCCCTAAAATTCTGGAGGCGGTTGTGGTCCAGTCCTGATCTTATAACCTACAGAGAGGAATTACAGGAATTCTTGGTAACAGGGAAGATAAAGAAGATTCCTTGGCTGACCTATGTCAAGGGTAGGCTCGAAGAAATTGGGCTCCCAGAACTATGGTCCGACCCCATCAACTCATGTATAAAAACCTCCAAGAAGGCACTTACGAGCGCTTATAATGACTTAATGCTCACTAAAGCCTTCAATAATTCTCCTGAGGGGTCCCTGACAAAATTATTCCTGAAAATTAAAGACACTTACACTCTCGAAAAGGTATTGGACAATATTTTCCCCGTGCTAACAAGGAAATTGTTCCTCCAGTGGCGCTATGGATGTCTTCCTCTGGGCTCGTACACAGCGTCTTGGACAGTGTGTCACACGACACCATCGTGCCCGATGTGCGCTTGCCCGATAGAGGATGACATCCACGCAATTTTCTTCTGTCGGGGTTATGACCGAAGCAGAAAATATTGGCTAGTCCCTATGCTCAGGAACTTAGGGTTTAGATCTTTTCATACTGCGTATAGAGTTTTAAAATCTGATCTTTCTCCTCCTGTAGTTTTTGCATTGTCAAAATTTTTAACTGCATTATGGGTCACTCGAACTCGCATGCTGAAAAGACTGGTATAGTGGACTCCTCCAGCGATTTTCCCGCACGTTTTAATATTCAATGATTTTTTTATCGATCGCTCAATGTTTAATAAGTTTTTAAAATGTTTGTCTGTGTTGTATCTTTTATGATCTGTGATCGAAATAAAGATTTTTTGAAATGAAAGTATACCAGCTGGCTCACAGTGCTACTAGAAACCCCTCTTACCAAGGAGAGAATACTTCTCTGCAACTATCGAATATGACAACCCTGTCCCATCAGGGATCGTGGAAACAATGCTACTTTTCACTCAGTCCCTCATGCTCACTTTGTCTCGGAGAGAGATACACAGAATAAACGGTGGGGAGGTTTCTCAATAAGTATTTATTGAACCAGCATCATTTTAGTGTAAAATAGGTGAGCTGAAACAACCATTAGACAGTAACCGATATAAATGATTATAAGCACTAACAGAGTAAAAGGATGGTAGATTTCTACCATAGTGCTAAAACGATAAATACAGACAAGTATAAAAATACATGACAGTAATAAAAGCGTGCTCCTATGATGCGTTCCTAACTAGATGTACTTGAATGTACCTAGCATGGATGTGGGTGTAAAAGCCAAGAGTCCCTCTAGGATAAGGTCAACCCCATTACCTGAAGTGAAAGACTGTGGAACACCGTTCTGGTCTCGAGGTGGACACCCCGCAAGGGATGTCAGACCACTGTGAACTGGAGTGTCTGCGTGCAGGAGCTTCAGCGTCTTGCATCAGGGTGTCGGCATGGAAGTCCTTTTCTCCTCTCTCTACTTTAGCTAGAGATGGTGTATATATACCTAAAGTGATACCCCCCATGGGATATACCTCGCCGTGTCATGTCAAACTAGGATGACGGAAGGAATAACCATTGTACATAGTTTTTATGCAGGAGATGTTCGGTCTGCTGTCCAGCTGTGATTCTAAGAATCCTCATGCATAATGAATGAGGCTTAGGCCTTTTGGAGAAATCTCTAGGTCCTCAACTAGGTAAAAGGTCAGTCTTAAGAACCATTATGTAGTGCAATATGAGAGCAATGTAGGTTAAAGGTGCATGTAGTACCTGAGCCAATATTTGGGTACCTATATGGAATGTAACACGGGGGTATATTTTTAAAATTGACTGAATCATTACTTGTTCAAAGTCAATGATTATTTTTGGAGGAAAGAAGTTGTTGGTGTATTGCTTTAGTATTGTAAGAAGCTCTATGTAGGCGGTGTTTTGCTTATTAGGGAGTAGTGCGTATATGAAGGGGATGTTAGTGTTTAGAATATTCGCTGTGGATGGTATATAGTTGGTAAAAAGGCTTGGGACAAATTTTGAATGTGCCATCCATCAACCACGTTTCACAGTTTTCAAGCTTTTGTAAGTTGTTGGTGGCAAAGATGAGAATTCGTTTTTCATGACTTTTATTGTCATGAAGAAGGAATTTTTCATCTTTGTGGGTGATGGTGTAGTCCGGTAATATTTCTATTCCTGTAAAACTTTGGGGGTGGGTGGTATTTGAGCTGCAGCTTTAGTGGATGGTGACATGTTTGGGAACCCTAATTAACACGATTTTTAGTATTTGGGTACTAGTCTGTTGGGAGCGGGTACTTGCTTCTCTGATTGTTTCTATAGCATATCTGACCTTTCAGTCACATTGGGGGATGGTTGTGTTCTTTGACATAACTACATTTGTTTCTACTGTAGTGGCTTTCCTATAGCAAGAATTGGATTGATATTTACTGCATTTCAAAAGAGTTTTGTTTCAGTTCCTTTTTGAAGTGTATAGGTGTAGTCCATGTAGCACAGAAGTAGTTTTCCCTTTTGTGAAGTTATACACTTTGCCATTTTGTTTGTCTATCTGTGAATATATGTATATATTTATTTATTAATTATACAAACAAATACAGTAAATATGCTTGTATAATTATTTAAAAAAAAATAAACTTACATTTGGCTTGCTTGAATTTTCTCGATGGATATTTTATTGATGGTCGTGGTTTATTCACTTTTCTTTCTGTTGATTGAAAAGCAAAATGTTATTTTTATTAAAGTGGTACATTTAATTTTATTATTTCCATTGTTTAATCTCTATTTTAATGTTGTTGGAAATAAAAATAATAATTAGTAATTGTAGTTGATTAAGTTTATTTCGTTGATGTTGTTGTATTTTGAAGTTTGCAGAAGCTGTGAAGAGAAAAGTATTTGTTAGTTATATTTGGTTTTTTATTTAATGCATCTTCGCCCTATTTGTTGGTTAATTTATATACTTACTTAGTTTTATATTTTTCTTTAATGTTGATTTTCTACTTGTTTTCAAAGTTAATGTTTGCTTTGAGTTTTTTTGGTAGAGTTATAGTGAAGTTTAATCTGTGAAACATAAAAGACAACTTTATAGTTTTAGTAAATTTGATTACTTTGATTATATAGTCTCTATTTTAATTTAATTGTGAAAAAAATAGACTTACTCTTTTTAGTTGATGTGGTTTTGTTGACTTTTGTATAAGCTGTTAAGAGAAAAGCATTTGTTAGTTAAGTTTTGCATTTTTATTAAATGTATTACTTTTAAATATTTTACTTTATTTGTTGTTTAAGTTATATGCTAACTTTGTGATATATTTTTTATAATGTTGATTTTATTGTTGCGTATGTAAATCTTTGTTTTGAACTTTTTAGGTGGATTTTTAGTGGTTTCATCTGTGATATGTAAAGGAAAGCATGTTATAGTTTTAGTTAATTTAAAAAAAAGCTAATGTTATTTATTTAGTTATAAAGTTTTGTTCTTACCTTTATTGAGGGATTTTCAGAATAATTGTTTGTGTAGTTTTTTTCATTCTGTCTTCTCTCTCGTAAAGGTTCGCTCTTCCTCTGTGTTTGTCTGATATATGTTCACATTTGTGTTAACTAATTTGTGTTTTATAGTGTTTATTTAATTAGTTTGAGTTTTCAATTGGTTTGTGTTGGTGTGGTTTATACTTAATGGTTGAGATAGCTTTTTACAAATTTTTAGCTGTTATCTTTTAATTTGTTTCATATTTATTACGTTTATTTAATATTTGTTTTTATTTTGTTTATTGTTGATAATTCAATGTATATGTGGATAAATGTGATATTTAATTTATATATATATATATATATATTTATGTTTGTTTATTTTCTGTAGTTGTGATATATTTTTAATGTTGTATTGTTTATTTATTTATGTTTGGAATTTTAGTGTATTTGTATTATTTAATGTTATTAATTTTGTTATTATTTTTAGTGTTTGTTTAAAATATTTGGGATATGCTATTATATTATACAGTTGTAAATAGTATACTTTTATGTATAAATGTTATTTTCGATAACGTTTATATGTATTGTATTGGCGTTTGTGTTGTCAATATTTTTATATCAATGTTTTTGATGTGTTTCATTTTATTTTAATGTTATCAATATTTTTGTGTTCTTTAGTTTTGTTGTTGATATTTTTGTCACTAAGGTATTTTCATACAATATTTTTGGAACGATGTTCATGCCACTTCTTTTTTGTGTATTGTGTGTCAATATTTTTGTGTACAATATTGTTGACTCAACATTTTTGTAGTTCCATGTTATAAGAGTCGATGTTGTATCAGTGATTCCAGTTTTGAAGGAGAGAGCACAAGCACTTTCCATTTCTGAGATTACTGGAATCATATCATTAGCCTAAATACTTTATGAAGATTGCACACATTAATTTGAAAGCTAATAAGACTACAAATGGGCACACGTAGTTCAAGTGAAGAGGAGCGAGAGTTTGTTAGGGAATATAATGAGAGGAGAGAAGAAATCTAAAAGATTGTAAAGATGCGTGTTAGACCTGACATTCTTGCTGGGGTCTTACCCAAAACATTTTGCCTTCACTCATCCTGTTTTGCTGGATTTGTTTTTGTTGGCTTTAGTACTCTGTGTACATTACCACTGCTAACTAGTGCTGAAGTTCTTGTGCTCCCTCCCTAAAACATTGTACAATTGGCTTACACCTGATCAGCATATTTAATTTACATATAAGTCCCTAGTCTAAGGTACTACATGTACCCAGTGCCCGTAAATCAAATGGTACTAGTGGAACTACAGCGCCCCTTGTGCCGCCGGCTAAAGGAGATCTTTAGTGCCAGGCCTTAACTTTCCTTTTTAATACAAATATGTTACACCTATGATAGGCCCTTAAAGCCAATTGGGTAAATTGCACAGTATTTAAAAAGTGGGACATGTGAGGTTAAGTTTTACATGTCCTAGTAGTCAAAAACTCCACAATTAGTTTTTCACTCCTGCAAGGCCTACCATTTTATGACAAGACAGGAGGCTAGCATTATGCATGAAACTTTTATTTCCCACTTCTGAGCAGCACCATTAAAAGCTCATGGAATCTTTCAGTCCATAGATTGCACTTTAGCAGTCTATTACTATATGAATGTTCAGATATTGAGTATTTTTTTGGAGTATTTTAATTCAATAAAACGATATAGACATTTTAAATGTTGGTGGAGTATCTTTACATTTTTTGGTGTTTGTATGGGATGCAGTCGGGGTTTAATTAGCGCGATTTTTGCTTAGCACGCGAGCGCAGGAAGTTAAAGTTGCTGTTTGAAAAGAATTCAAAGGAGGCTAACCTCGAGCTCGTGGGCGGTCTCGCACTTCAAGAAGCATTTAAGTAGGAGGAAGAAAGACAGAGAGCAAGTCGGATGATGTTTGTGGTTTGATTTACTCACCGATTGTTTGGCATTCAGTCTTCTTTTGAGAGGAAATAGGGCACAGATTGAAACAACTGGTTTTGTTTCCAAGGAAATTGCTCTGTGAAGCTGTTTCCTTGACAACGAGGCTTCGTGTCAGGGGGACAGTAGTTAGGTATGAAATGCGGTGGAAAAAGAGAATTTTAAGAGTTTGAGGGATGGATATTTATTATAAATATAAAATAGAGAATTTTTAGTGTTTTTAGGAGGGATATGTATTATAAAATGGAATTAATAGAATGGATAACATGGAAACAAATAAGGATGAACACAATAAAATAATAAGTAATATAATAAATAAAGAGCTAAAGGATGTGATTTAGGAGTCTGTTAAACAGGCTCTAGGAAAAAGGAAAACACTGAGGAAGAAGAATATTTTTCAGTTTCTGATGAGGAGGAAAGTGAGAAAGGTCCACGCGGAAAATGTCTATCTAAAAGAAAGCATTTAGATACAAAAGCAAAGCAGAGTGGAGCTCCAAGCGGCTTGCAAAGGAAAGGTAGCCGACGTGGTACAGAAGAAAGTCAGTATTTCACTGATATTAGAGGATTGGATAGATCCTTAAAACAGTGTCAGGACAAAATTATTGACATTTTAGGATCACTGGCAAAGATTTTCGATGCAGTAGAGGAGGCAAATCTAAAAAAATTTGATTTGGATTTTGCTTTATTACGTGGCTGGTGTCAAAGGGCCATTTGCTTTTTGGGTAATGCAAATGTAGGATTTTTATCTGAGAGAATAAGGCTGTACTAATGGGATTTAATCCAAAATTAGGTGATTTAGCCATGAAGGAATCCAGTGAGGAAGCTCATGGCCTATTATTTCGTGAAGGGATAGTGAAGTCTTTAACAAAATATGTTCGCACCGTCAGAAGCTTGGATAAGGGCCAATATTCAATGCTTAGAGTTTTTTCAAGTAGTAGTTATTATGGACGGGCTGGTAGAAGAGGGTAACCTACCAGCTGGGCAAATTACAGAGTCCAAAATCAAAACCACAGCAGTAGTTATTCCAGAGGACAGAGAAATTATATCTTCTTCCCGCAAAGAGGAAGAGGTTGTTCAAGTAGAGGAAGAGGACAACGTTCTGGACAAGGTCAAAACCAAGGTGAGTATGAAGACTGGTTTATTTTCAATCCCGAAAAGTGTAGGAGGAAGATTAAGGTATTTTAAGAACAATTGGAGTAAGATTACTCAGCATCCATGGGTTTTAAAGACTATAGAAGGGTATCTGATAGAATTTGACACAGTTCCGGTGCAGTTAAAAGAGCCTCACAAGTTGAATTTTCAAGAAGAATTAATGGAATAGCCTAACCTTTGCCCCCCCCCCGCCTGAACCTTGCTTTGATTATGGAGAAGAGAGCTTCATTTTGACCCTGGATTTTGGACTTCACTTCTAGCGCCTTGGGAGCGCTTATCTTTTATTTGAAGGAGCGCTGGTGGCCTGCAGCGCAAAGCTGCAGCATGTGGGATTCCCCCACACTGCCCTTTATTCTGCCTACGTTTCGGCAGCCTGTGGTGCTCATTTTTGGGTATTGTCGGGTACCCACCCCGCATTTGAATTTATTTAGTTGGTGGGAGCCCACCCCGCATTCGTGCCTACTCTGCTGCTTTTGTGCTCATTTAGCGGGAGCCCGCCCCGCTTTATTATTTATTTTTCGGGTGCCTACCCCGCTTTGAATATTTAAGTGACAAGCGGGTGCCCACCCAGCATCGCCGCCAAGACCAAAAAAGCCCAGGAGTTGCGGAAACATTGCAGGGCCGCTGCCGACGTGACCCGTAATCCAGGCGGCCCTGCTTGGCTGTGGGCGGGACCGCGTGACGAAGAGGAAGTTGCCGGACGGTGAGGAAATCGAGGGCGGGAGACTACTCTGCCTCCCAGGACGTCCCGGTGCCAGAGGAAGAAACCGGCAAGCTTGTGCGGGGCTCTCATGTGCTGTGAGAGACCTGCCCGCCATCCAGAGGAGCCCCATTAAAGGGGGGCTCAACTAAGCCTTCCGGGACTGGGTGAAGCGAAGCTTGAGTGTGACGTGGGGCTCCCATGAGTAGAGAGAGCCCCGCAAGTGCAGTTGACAAAGAATAAGGCAGAGGGGGCCTAAGGCGCATTGTCGATGCCTGCCCCCGCTGCATGGGATTCCCGCTGCATTGGAGACCCGTCGAAGGAGCTGGTGAGTGAGGGCTCTCCCCAGGCAAGATTTTTTGGGGCATTTATGTTGAGAAGTCCCGGAGTGGGGCTTTACAATGGCACAGAGGTGCCGAGCGGGCTACATTCATTGGGAGAGCCCCAGAGCAGGGCCCCGATCCCAGTGCCATTGTTCCAGTGAGTGCCTGCATTTTTAGCTGCACCGCAGTTAGCGGGCAGCTGCAACGTTTAGGCCCAGCTAGATTTGAGTCCCAAAGGGGAGCTCTCCTGGCACATTGGTCCCTGTATCTTTGGTGTTGATCTCAGCTGCCCTGCGAGAGCGCAGGTAGCTGCAACTTGGGGGCATTTCGTTTAGAGTCCCAGAGAGGGGCTCAGGGGGCACGCTGGTGCCCATGCTCATTGTCACAGCTGCCCAGCAATTAGTGGGCAGGTGCTACATGTAGGCAAGTACCTTGCACACTTTTGCTTTTGCTGCCTTCGCAGCTTACACCCTGACTCTGTTGGACATAGGGCGTTGAAGCCCCTGAGAGAGGCCAGTTGGTCTGGGGGCCAGTTCCAGGTAGGGTGCCCCCACTTAGGGCACACTGAGCTTATCCAGGTTATTGCATAATGTAATTATACTGGTGATGCCTATTGCGCAATGCGTTCTCCTAATGTGTTTATGCCTAACGTGATAATGCTGAGGTCATTATTGTGCCAGTAATTACTGGTTGTGATCTACGTCTATGATAAATCTTACTTTTACTATTTCTACTAAGTGATGATTCTGACGGTGGTCCATGTGGCCCTCTCATGTGTATATAATCCTCTGTAAATACTGCCCAGTGCCAGTTGGCACAGTGTATATTGTGTGATTACCATCTAATGTGTTTATGAGAATACAAAGGCTATTTTTGATATAACCTTGTGTGGAGTTCCTTTTGTGGTGTCCCTAATGTGTAGCTGCTGTGTGTGTGTGTGTTGCGCAAATACTTTACACATTGCCTCTAGGGTAAGCCTGACTGCTCGTGCCAAGCTATCAAGGGGGTGAGAAGGGGATATCGTTGGCGTGCATCTCCCTTGCCCTGACTAGAGTGGTGGTCTCTGCCTGGCTTTGGCGTAAGCCTTAGCCAACCAGAGATCCCATTTCTAACAGGAGGTGTGTCGGATGTTTGAGAAAAAATGTGATTGTGCGAGTTTAGGAAGTAAACAAAGGTTACACGAGTACCTTGTTATTGGTATAAAAAAAGGATGGAGACCAGTGATAAATTTAAGAAATTTGAATCAATTTATGACTTATCGGCATTTTAAAATTGTAATATTCCATGAGCTTTTAATGGTGTTGCTCAGAAGTGGGAAATAAAAGTTTAAAGCATAATTCTAGTTTCCTTGACTTTAATAATCCCAGACAGAGATGTCTGGTAGAACAAAAGCAGAGTCCTTGAACAATCAGACCAAGGATCAACATGAACTGTCTTGGCATCCTATTCTCTCTGCTTTCAAGTGTACCCCATGTAGTGTATGTGAGCACAGCAGAGCTGCCAAACAGAATTTGACACTCAAGCAGGGCTTGACATTGTAGTGTCAAAAAGGGTTCTCGCAGACCCCACCCTGCATATTCTGTGGGTTTCAAAGGAGCCATCTATGCCCATTCAGGTCAGCCTATTGCTTTCTACAGGGAGGCATTTCACACCTATTGGCACATATTCAAGCTACTTACTGACTGGAGCGCTAGAAAGTCAATACAAATTAATTCCCCTGAACGTTAGGCAGGGAAAAGGTGGTTTTCTAAACATTACTTATCTTTAATATTTGTTAAAATGCAATCTAAGCACTGAATTGGATTTTAGTAACTATTACAAATAATTGTTTAAATTACTTTCCTAGCTGCAACCATTCCCGAGATACAGGATTAGTATTAAATATTGTTTCACTATGGCACAGCCAGCATTCCTCCGGTGAACATAATGTTTGACTGCTAGTCTCTCTAAGTACATACTAACTACATGTCCTTCTATTATATACAGTGCACCCTGCCTTGTGGGCTAAAAGGCCTACATAGGAGTGTCCTAATAATATTTGGAAGGGAGGTTTTTAGCTGTCAAAATGGTTTATTGTGAGAGGTTGCAATGCACATTTTGCTACCATGATAAGCCAAAGCCATGTTTGTACTGCCAGTGTAGTGGACAGCACAATAGGTCCTGTACTCCCATAAGGGCATTAATCTTCTAGGCTCTAAGTACATTTTGTACCATATACTAGGGACTTATAGGTAAATTAAATATACCATTTAGGAGTATGCCAATTCAACCATGTTTAAAGGGGGAGCACAGTCACTTTACAACTGGTAAGCAATGGTAAAGTGCACAGAGTTCTAAGGCCAGCATACCATGCGACCATGCCGAAAAGGAGGATTAATTACAGTCAGGAGCATCAACAGAGACACAAGTAGGTTTCAGGACTTTAATATAGATACACTATCCACAAAGCACTTCTCCAAATGAACTCTTTGAATATAGTACCTTATATCTTTATACATTTAGGTACTAATTTTGATGACTACGATACGAAGAGGAAAGAAGGAAGCTTTTCGAGCAAGACACCAGAATTCTCCCCTTCTATAGAAGAGATGTATACATCAAATGCTTAGCAACCGTACCACTAAGGGTGGAAAAGTAAATTCAACTACACACAGAAACTGTATATAGATGTGGAAGTTAAGAGACAATGCTTGAAATAATAGGAAATATATTTGATAACTCATCAATCCAACTCATAGTCTTGAAGATAAGGTGGTTTCCTCACAACTCGTAAGGTTCTCCTACTCACTCAACTACCATTAACCACACCATTATCACCATTACATCCTGCATCATTTCCACACCTGTTATTCATTACCCTTTCTTAATTCTTCTCTTTTACATGACACACAACAACTACACTTCCCTTTTTTCATATTTTAGTAACATGAGTTTTGAAGGCATTTTTAAAAAGCTTAACAACTCCCAATACTCTAGTAAACTTAAACCAGCCGGAAAAACACATTAATGTCCGATAATTCATCCCATCTCCAACTTCCACTTTCAGTTAAAGCACACACTTCTTCTGATCAAAGTTTTCTTTTCTCACAGATATATTTTTCTTCTAATCTTCGGTCTGTTGTCTCTACACCCCTTGTTCGACTGCAGCCAACCTTGAAATACATTTTTACAGGGCATCCATCCCTTGAAATGTTCAAAAGGAGATTGCTGGGTATTTAAATTAGAAGGCAGTAATATATCTTTGTAACACTTCCATTCCAACTAATAGGTCTAGAAAGTGTTATTACCTTGTTCAAAGTATTTTTTTTTCCTTCAGGGGCACCATTAGTCTGAGGATGACACAATGAAGATCTTTTTATGATCAATACCCCACTCTTTTACATAGTTTACCATTTGACTGGGGCAAAATTGAACTCTGCCATCTATGAACAGGCCCTTAGGATAACTACCGTGCTAACATTTGTTCTCCAGTAACATGAACATGTCACTGGTAGTGTTGTCTCTTACACACAAAACCTCCACTATCATTCCTGTAGCAATTCATTAAAATCTCTGATAAAATACTCAAACTCTCTGTCTAATGCTGGCCACCAAATGTTACTGTGCAGTTATTCTTTTATTTTATCACACCTGTACAACCCTTCTGAGTAGATTTAAGAATTTTGATTGAACAGGGGGTACTTTCCTGCCTCCATGCAATAGAACATATTTATCAACCGTAAAGTCACTTTTTAGCAATGAAAAGGAGTTACCCAAGTCTCACAGACTGTAGTTATCAGTGTTACCCTTAGGAATGAGTTGAATTATTTGCTTTTGAACTTTCTCAATCCTTTGTTTGCATTCAAGTTCAGGCACTATACTTTGACTGACTACACACACTTATTTCTTCTTCTTACGATTCCAGTTCCTGACCTTCAAATGGTGAGTTGCTATCATTTAAAACACAATCCTTCCTTCCTAACCTTGGCAGACAATCCACTGAATAATTGCTTACATGTAGACAATATTTTATATCTATAGAGAATCCCTGTAAGCATATTTTCCATCTTCCTATTCTTGAAAAAACACAATCCAAACGTTTTTTTTAATATTCAACCAAAGGTTTGTGTTGATTGGAAATTTCAAGGATTTCCCCCCATGCTAAATTCCTGAACCTATTTAATACAGAATAAACTGCCAGAGTTTCACACTGTATGACATAGTTGTTATATTCAGCCCGTCGAAATGCTCAAGAGGTACATGCAAACAGCTGTTCCTTGCTGTGTTTTGTTTGCATGAATAACACCCACAAACTCTTTCCACTGGCATCCATAACTATGATGGTATTCACACTGGGAATCAATGCATGTAGACATGGCACTTTGCCCAATTCCTCTTTCACTAACAGAAACTCCCTTTGACATTCTTCATCCCACTTGAAAATTACTTTCTTATTTAATAACTTCATCAAACAATCTATTTTCACTGCATAATCCTTAATAAACCTCCCATAGTAATCATCATAATGGAAATTTACAACAACTCTTCTACATTAGCCAGTTAATGATTTCATAGTCTTAAACATCTCCTACTTGGGGCTTACTTTATTTCCAGTAACCAAATACCCTAAATAAATCACCTCTTTTACACCAACTCTACTCTATTCAGGTTCAACATCAAACCTGCCTCTAACAATCTTCCTAGAACCATGTAAATTCTTTTATTCCAAAACTAATAAATCCTCCTAATAACATCTAATTCCTGGAGCATCCAATAAATCTGATATCATGACTCTCTGGAAAACAGAGGATCATCCCAAAAGGCATTCTTTTGAATTTGAACGCAGTTAATTCTAGTGAGTTCTCATTCGAAACCAAATCAAGGGCCTCATTTGGATGGCGGACGGACCTGCTTCCGTCCGCCACCCTAGAGGAGGAGGGACCGTCCGCAGGGGCAGCGGCGGTCCCTTCTGTGCAATTAGGATGTGACCGCCAGCCTGGCGGTCACATCCTCAATATTTAACATTGCGGCGGGTGCTGCTTGAAGCAGCCCCCGCCGCAAGGTTAAATATGCATGCTTAGCATTTGCATGCACAAAGCGGCAGGCACCGCGCGGTGCCTGCCGCTTCATGCACGAAAATGCAGGGGGGTACCATAGGTACCCCCCATGTGCACCCCCACCACCCCACTCACCCTGGGGGCCCCCAAAGAATTCACTGTATGCCTTTCCAAGGCGGAGAATCTGCAGCGGAAAGGCATCTGTTTTTTGCCATCCTAATATGGCTGGCGGTGTCTGATAGACACCGCCAGCCATGTTAGAGCTTTTCCGCCGCGGTCGGAAGGCGACCGCGGCGGAAAAGCTGCGGACAGATTTTGGGACCCACCGCCATCCTAATTTGGCGGTGGGTCTTTCGTGCCTCCCCAGCGGTTTTCCCGCATCCTCCGGGCCGGCGGTGGCTTCCGCCGGCCCGGAGGATGCGGGAAAACCGCGATCCTAATCGGCCCCTAAGTGTGGTGGAATATTTTGCTCCAGGTAAAGTGGAGATCATCTCTTCCATGTTGGGTAACAGAAACTTGTCAATTCCAACCTCTCTATTCAGTGTCTGAAGATCAATGTATAGACGAATTTGGGCAGTGAACTTACAAGCTACCACTATTGGAGCCAACAACTTAGTTTCCTCTGCTGGTTTAATAACATCCAACAACACAACCTGAAAAGCTCTTATCTCACCGGCTCCTGTACCCTAAATGGCAACTGCCTTACTTTAGCCAACGCAGGAACAGCAAGATTCTTCAATCCAAGTCTTTCATTTATAACTCTTTAAACTCAGATTCAAAACAATGCTTATTTGATACCATCTCATTGACCTTAATTGGATGCTTAGCATTTGCGTCCTTGCTCCCCCTGAAGTATTCAGCCAAAATGGTTATTGTCATTATATGAAACAAAAAAATTATCTAAAGCAAATCTAGTTTTTGTCTTCAAACATGCTTCAAAATGCCCTTACAATTTGATGGGTACACCCTCATATCCTCCTCGGTTTATACACATTCTTAGTAAATGAATATTATGCCCATAACTATTTTCGCAGGTGAACTTTGAGATTATCGTGAGATGGGACTATGAACCAAATTTCATCTTAATCTCAACACCATTCACTAAAACATTCTCTGGTGGATGCTCTTTAAATCTTTGTCCAACCTGCAACGCCATTGACAATTTCTCTCACATCCTTACTCATACTCTTCCTAGCTCTACTTCTACAACACTTAGTAAAACGGCCTCTCTGGCCACAATTGTTACAAATTACACTCAAAGCAGAATACTTCTTGGCATTTACCTTCTATTCCACCTTACCACAATGAAAACATTCACCTTTAAACCCATGACTTGTATTTCGGTTGTCTTCCTTAGATCTCACAACACACAGTGCATCCTCTTTTACCTCTTGACTCATTGACTTTACTGCATAGTCTTCACTCAAATCAAATCAAAATTCCTTTATTCGGTTTCCATAATTTTTAGGAAACCATAAAAGTACGAATAAAACATAGGAACAATAAATACAATCAATACATTCTGTGAGTTGCGGTTTCATTAATTAAAAATAGAAAAAAGAAGGGGGGGATGAAACAAAATGTTTCAAGTTAAAATGCTAGTGCATCTACAGTCAACCAGAAATCAAGCAATATCTAAAATCGGGAAAGTAAAACAGAGTAGTTCAAGTTAGAGTGCTAATACGTCGAAAATTAGGCAAGATTTAATCGATATCTGACACAGGCCTTCAGAAAACAAGCTATGAATTTGTCATACAATTCATTTTCCAATAGTTGGGGCGATAGGAATGCTGGGCGGCAACATCGTAATCCCATTACTCTTGATATAGGTACAATCCATCTCCTGCGCGGATAATCATAGAATCTACAGAATAGGACTGTGTGAATTATGGATTGTATGGAGGCTTCGTCACAAGGACACACGGGGAGATTCTTTGACCAATCATTCTGATTCAGGAAAGTAATTAAACGATGATAAATGTTGAATCTAAAGCAGGTCAGCAAACATTTCTCATACATATTCAGATTATACGTTAAATATAATTGCACTGTAAGCATAGTCTGAATAGCTAAGATGTGTTGGACTGAACTCTTGCTGACCTCTCTAGAAAGTCGTAGCTGCCCTTCGTGGTGTGATGTATTCCTATCGGTTCTGTATCGATCCCCCTATTCCTGACCCTGTTCTGGTTAACAAGTTAACTAGCAGCCATCCCATGATGCAGAAACCGTTATCTGATTAAGCCACACCACGGCACAGGAACGCGTTATCTGATTAGGTCATAACGCTTGCCATCTAATTAGGCAAGCAATATTCCTCCAGCCCCTGATAAGGCATACAGAGTTCTCAAAACAAATCAAACCTATGACAACCTGGGAAAAACCCTGCGGCCATTGTTTTGATTTCACCGAGAACTTCAGCAAAAGAATGTGCTAACAACCAGTTCGTATGACATCCTTATTGACGTATCTATGTCCATCCTTACGTCAATCTCGGCACCTTACAGGTATAAATATTACCGATATTGCCTTAAGCAAACACACGCGGTGGTGACGAGATCGGAGCGGCCAGACTTGCCGAAGGAGCCCAGCACAGAGCGGACCCCGCTGGCGCAGCCCCGCCTTCCTGACGCGCTGAGAACGAGACGCTGCTTTCTTCTGCCGAGAAATCCAGCTCCGGCGCTTCCAAGCAGCCCTTGAAGGCAGCCTGGAATATCAAGGCCAAAGACGAGAGATACCATCCCTCAACCATCCTAGATTCAAGGTACAGAACTGAATAACCCCTTGCAGAGAATTCTTGAGTCAGTCACTTGGCAAAACAAACTTAACTTAAACTGCTACTTTCTATTCCCGCCCACGTATTAGGCTTAGGTCAGGTACACTGGGGTAGGCGTAGTTAGAAGCACCAGTTGAGTACGATTAGTCAACTGTTTATATGTATGTATCTATTTTATCCATTTTAAACCACCATATGGCTTAGAAACCATATAAATGTTTTTACAGTATTATTTTATACTTCTGCTTTTATTGTATGCACTTTACTTAACCATAAGTATTGCGATAATATCGATCCATTTCTCTTGTATGAGAAAAGAGACTGATCAATAAATAACATCTTTTATTGAACACGCCCGTCTCTTCCTTTTCTCTACAATCTGGTGAAACTAAGAATGCACATACTGACTGAGTAAAATAAGTTGTCTTTTGTTTTCACACGACTCTAGAGATACACTCTTGATTAGGGGAGAGCAAAGTTGTCATGTTCTATGGTTGTCAGAAACTAAATCCCTTCTTGTCTATCCAGGGAGGTTCAACTCCTCCTTGCCTATTCGAGAAAGTTTCTAGTGAACTCTGAACTAGCTGGCAAACCCAAAACTTTAAGTCTAATATCGACAATAGAAGACCTAGTTAACGTCTGGTCTAGGCCTATACTATTGAAGGTATTATTCCAATGCGCAGAGCCTATTGGGATAATAGGAACTGCACTACATGGCGCCCAACGTTTGGAAAGGCGATAAAACTAACGCAAGACATTAGAGTAACTCAGTCGTGCTTTTTCACTCAGACCCCTTTTTTTTCCCAAAATACTCCAAAGACGTCTGGAGTGGGTGAAAGGTAATATCCACCAAACCTCGCAGGAGGAAACTCCTATGTATGGTTCTTGGTTCAATCAACGTTGAAGGATACACTGTTCCAAAATATTGTGCATCTAATCTTTGTTTCCATAAGAAACCCGATCTGCAAAACAAACGGTAAAACCTTCCTGTCGGTAAAATGGTAGACAGTGATGAAGAAAGAGAGACAGCTAGAATGGCAGCTGAACTCGTAGCAGCTGATAATACTATGCAAGCAGCAGACCCGGATATAATACTCATCCCGGTCAACATAAGAAAATCTGTAACTTTAAAACTTATAGAAAATGGACTGACACCTAGAGGTGGCACAGTCATATTCGTAATAGAGGCACACGAATATCGGCAGACAGAGGTATTCTATTCATGGATACACTTTCCAGCAGCAAACGCTGTAACAAAGCACTTCCACTATTACAAAACAGAGGAACCTCCTAATGAGTACACTCCATTCGAGGAGGTGGAAGTACCACTTAAATTTCAAGAGCACCTGCTCTTGTTTAATGGCGCCCTAAAACACAATAATCACATCACCAGGCTCGGTCCATTAGGTAGACCAGGAGCAACATGGCCGGTCCTAGCCGGATACACACCACATCCAGACATCGAAAGAATGTCTGCAGCAGATCTTTTAATACAACTAAAACAATTAATAAAAGTACATAGACAATTAGTCCAATATGTAATGCGGACTTCAACAATCCAACCAGCAATTAAAATTCCACAGCTGACCCCTCATCAGGGGAACACAAATAAAATTACACCACAGAACATACAGTCCTGCCTATGTAAAGTACCAGCTAAACGGGAACAAATACCATTCTGGTTAGCACAAAAAATCACCCAAATAGAGGCGGTGTTTCCAGACACCACCCCGTTAGAAAAACATAGGATTCTGACTATCTGTCTTCCAATGGGAATCGCACCACACGTGGAGGACTGTGACACTTGGGGTACAGTCTTTGCTTCCATTTACACAAAAACGCATGGTGTTCCATCCATCTCGGTAATACCAGATGTGCTAAAACAAATTCAAGATGAATACAGTCCAGAACCCGCTTTAACTCTTGGTATGAAATTACTGAAAGACTTCAAGCAGGTCTCGGCTATATTACTAGCCAATATAAAGGGAGAAGCAGCAAACGTGGCGATCCGCCAAAGGTTAAAAGAAACAGATATAGCAGACCAACCAGCTGAAATTGCCAGAATTATAGAAAAATCCTATGAGGAACTAGGTAGAGATAGTTTAGGTGGAATACCAGTAAAACCCCAACTGATTGAAAGTCCTGAAAAAGTATATTCTAAAAATAATTTAACAACACAAAAAAAGAGCTGGGATGGAAACAAACAATCCAATCCTAAAGAAAAGAAATTCCAGTCCAGAGGAAGGTCTCCTCGGCGGAGAGAAAGATCTCCGAACCAGGGACGCAGGTCTCCCCAAAGTGAGCCCTCTGGGAAAAAATACAACCTTAGAAATAGGGATAATATAAAGAAGCCTGATAGATATCAAGAAATTGATACACGTCCCTCTCAATCTTTTCAGACTTCCTCGCAAAAATCGGAAAGAAGAGGACGATCAGAACAAAGGGAAGAGCACGTCAAGTCCAAAGACAAGGAACCTGCTCATCTAAATAAGAAATTACAATTTCCAAAAAAGAAGGTAGCCAGTATTAAAGTAATTAACAATGCCGAGAATACTGAGGACACAACTGAAAAACGGAGAATGGGCTCAGACAATGCTAGACAGCGCAGTAGAAGTGAGCATAGCTCGCAAAGTCCTTATGATTCATCTGGAGACAGTGGACACGAATGAATACCTTCAAGTGGAAACTGCAGACACCAGAGTTAGCAAACCTCACAAAATATATGAAATAACTTTACGTATAGAAGGGGATAAGACTAGAAAAATAAGGGGCCTATTTTGGGATAATCTCTCCAAGGGCTATGACATCCTTCTAGCTGAAAAAGACTGGCCACCAGAGTTTGTCAGGGAGTGCCCACATGGCGAAGAAATAATTATGCCTGCCTTCTCAAATAATATTCCAATTCATAAAAAATACACACTTGCTAGAAAATGGGCAGTAGCTCAAGCTCCTGCTTTATATAAAAATCATGTAGGATGGGATGAGGACTCTCCTCCTCACAAAATCCAGTTAAAATCACAACCTACTGCACAGAGACAGTACCCAATTAAGCAAGAAGCTAAAAAACAGGTAAAAGAGATCCTAGATCAACTTGAATACCAGGGGGTGATTGAAACTTGCACCTCACAAATGAACAACCCTTTGTTTCCTGTCTCCAAACCAGACAACTCATATCGTCTAGTTTTGGATTACAGACACCTTAACTCATGTTGCAAAACCTTTGCAGTGCAAAACTCGCATAGTGCTGCACTAATGAATAACATAGTGCGCAAAAAATACAAAACAACATTAGACATCTCTAATGGATTATTTTGTCAAAATATAGCACCAGAGAGCAGATACTTGTCCGCGTTCTCAATAAATGGCGCTCAAAAACAATTCTGTCGGTTACCCCAGGGGTACAAGAACAGCCCAGGATTATTCTCAGCGAGAGTAACAGAGTTACTACAAACATATGATGACGAAGCATTATCTTATGTCAACGACATATACCTAACAGATGATGACTTGGATACTCACTTGAAGAGAGTGAACACCATAATACTTGGGTTCGCAGCAGAGGGTTACAAATTCAACTTTAAAAAATCTAGAATTGCCCATCTAACAGTCCTGTTCTTAGGATATGAATTATCAAGTGAAGGCAAAAGCCTGGCTGACAATTTCCTAGAGAAATGTGCCGTACTCCAAGCACCTAGAACACTAAAAAACCTACAGTCAATTCTAGGCTTCCTAAATTTCGGAAGAACATACATTGCAAATTACGCAGAAAGGGTTAAACCCCTTTATGATCTAATAAAACCGGATTTTAAAAGAACCAATTGGACTCAAATACACACAGAAATTCTGAGATCCTTACAAACAGACATGTTAATTAAAACAAAATTAGAAACACGTGATAACACACGCAATCTTGTGATTCGAGTCATCCCAGGAAGATGCGGATTCACATACCTGACCTCTAATGAGGGAGAAAAGGTACCGATTGCATTCAAATCACACTTGTACACAGAAGCTGAAAAGAAGTTCAGCATTAAAGAAAACATTGTTCATGCAGTTCAAACAGCAATAACTAGAGAAAAAGATAAAGCTGACGGTAGACGTATCACAGTCAGAACAGCAGAATCAGCTTTTGAGGCATTAACAACCCCATGTAATTTACCAACAACAGCATTGAATCCTGAATGGATACAATGGGTGAATTCAATTACAACGGACAGAGTAAAATACTACTTTGATCCAGAATTAAAAGAATTAAAAAATCTAGAATATGAAAGAACATTCCCTCTGCCAATCGACATTCTGCCATTACGACAGTACGCTTGTGTAATCTATACAGACGGACATGCTCAACCCTCCGTTTGGGGAGAACAAGCATACAACCCCACATGTGAGATTACAAAAGAAGTGTGGCGCGGAGGAAAACTAAGACCTCTATTAACAAAAACACACTCAGTAGAAACTAATTCAGAACAACAGACTGAAATAATAGCATTGAAAATGGCGCTAGATAATGCAGATCGCGAATTCCCGACACTTATAGTGTCCGATTCATATTACTGCGTCAAATCATATAACAACGATTTGCAGAAATGGATTCAAAACGGTTACAAAGATGACACAGGTGCAACAATACAGCAAAAACTGCTTTGGAAACAAATAGTTCTGTTACAGAAAGAACTACCAAAGACTCACGTGATACACTCACTGAGTCATCAGCGTGATGGCGTTCACGTTGCAGGGAATTCATTGGCTGAGACAGCCACAGCGGTAGCAACTAAATCGGCTTCCGTAGCTAGGAAAAAGCGTACAGTGAAATACATTGACGGGGAAACAGTGCTGGCGGTGAGAACGTCATCAAAAGGCGACTGCTCAGCGCTACCGATCAACTATCCACTCAATTATACATACATAATCGATGCAAACTCCGTTCCTTTTGCTCGAATCCCTGGAGTGGGGGATAGAGTAATTCCAAACATGGACAGGAGAACTTTGTTAATTGTAGACGCACATATAGGTGAGGGTCTTAGTCATCTCAAACTAAAAGATTCTCTGGAAGAACTACAATCAGTGTACTGGTGGCCAGGCATGAGCCTGCAGCATCACATTTTTGTAAAAAAATGCCCGGGCTGCAACAGAGATCGCAGCGGCGAGAGGAACGTGTTAATACCATGGCGTTTCACTCAATAAGGGCTAAACAATAATCAGTAAAACCAGTGTAAATAATGCGTCCCATTAACAAACAAAGACTAGTTTCCACTTATAATGTAGACCCCAGCACTCGGCTGACGTCGGGACTGTTATACAAAGATTTGCGAGTCTAAATGGCATATACGCTAGGAGCATGCTACGTTTGTCCAATGTTTTCACTTTAGCCCTCAAGCTTGTGGGGAAGCACGGCCAAATGAGCATAGCGAAGCGGGATTCTTCTCACTTCCTTCCTGAGGGATACGGGATGGTGTAAAGGAAAAACCAAGGCATAAAGCTATCTATAACAGAAAGGATATTAGGTTCGGGAGCTGGGTGGGTCAAACATCTAATAAGTGTCCAACGTAGTCTAAAAAACCTGCCAAGAAATTCTCTGAAGGGATTCAGTCCGTACGAATTGTTGTTTGGAACTAGGATGATGGTCTTAGATCTTGACAGTCAGACTTCATTGGTGAAAGAAAAAAGCTTTGATATCAAAGATCGTTTGGCTATTTTACAGGACTTAAACGAAACAAGAAAAGACCTGAGCAACATAAAGTTGAAACAGCAGCCAACAACCACTGAAGAAACACCACCTGTCCCAGCAAGACCTGTCTGGATTCCAAAAGTCGGGGATCTAGTCAGAGAAAAGATTGCGGTAAAGAAGGAATTTGGGCCTTCTTACAGAAAAGCAGTTCCTGTCTTGTCTATCAACGGGACAAGATCAGTTGTACTACCGCCGCTTGCTGGTAAAAAGGAGAACCGAGTTGTATCCATCGACCTGGTAAAACCACAATCATGTGGCCGATAACAAACAGTAGGCCAAGTGGACTCCCGATAAATAGTAGAACACCAAGGTTTGCTACAAATACAGAGGTCCAAACTAAGAGGCTAATCACATTCGAAACACATACAGAACAACAACAAGGACTATGCAACAATGCATTGGAACTCAGACCTCTAAAAACCCAAATAAAAACATTTATTAGAGACACACCAACCTACAATGAAGTAACAAATGAATATGCTGAAGCTGCAAGAAACAGTAATCCTGAAGCAATTGGAACAATTGACAGAACAGCGTCCGGCTACTTCATAAACTTCGATGATTCCTCTGAAGACCTCAGGGAATCAAAAACACAGCCATCAACAAAAACATTTAAAGATAAAGCTAAGGAACTTTTGAAACAACTAAAAGAAACCTATCTGATTTCTCCATGGATTGAATTTTGTGTGGCCTTTGGTGCATTTATCCTCATACTTTGGCTCATCATGGTACTATGCTTGGGACGCTTCATTGAGGGGAAATATGCTAAAATGGACACAGCAAGCCAGAAAATCAACTTGATCCTCAAGCCACACACATCTTCACACGTCGAGAAAAGAGAACTTTCTTCAGTCAACTTCACAGCCAATCCTATACCGGGTGGGGTAGCATGGGACAACACTGACTATGAAATTTATGGTCCTGTTGAAATCCTGAAATATCCACACCAAATCAAGATCTCGTTGAGTGACTTTGTAAAACCAAGCTCATTTGCTGATGATTGGGACTTTGAAAGTATTAATAATATGATGTCTGACCTAGTGATGTCTGCTAAATTTACCAAACATGATTATTTGCAGGGTTTGTCTAATTATGATAGTATGTACTGTTACAACCACTATGGTAACCATTTTCTACATAAATCTGCACAACCTAGAAATGTTTTTAATTATAATCAATGGGAACATTGTGCAACTCCTCCAAAAGGAAGCTCAAGAACCTTTTATGACAAATATTCATACTTTTCAGGGTTCAACACAAGTAATGCCGAAACATTTTATTTCAAATTGTCAAATAAGACAGGAACAAAAACCATGCTTACAAACACGAAATTGATATATTCGGACTCGTTTTTTGAACAAATGAATACATTTGGTTTTGATTATTGGGACAAAAATGTTGAAGTAAAAAGTGTTTGGGGTACAAAAGAATGGCAAGTACAAGGCATAGAATCATTGTTTAGAGCCTGCATGATCCCAGAACAAATTATATTTTTGAATGACACTGTTCAACAAACTACCTGTCTTGGCCTAGCCAAAATCAAAGACTTAAATAAACCGTCTATTCCAAAGCCAACTATGAACAGCAATAGCTCTACAGATAAAGAGATAGACGTAAACTATGTATTAAACCAAAACAGAACACATCCTGATTGGAAACAATGGTTGATCTGGCCCACAGATACTAATAACTGTTAAGACAGATTCCTGAACAAAATACAGGGGTTCACATTGACCAGGCCAGACCCTAGATATTCCCAAAGACAACACCCAGGGATCATTACCACCTACAGTGTGGGCAAACTCTGCCTCCAATGGCTACAAACTTCCACACTGACAGAAATTAAGCAACACCTAACTTTACTTACTGATGGTGCTGACTTGCATGATTTCATTCGGGGACCGCGCAAACAGCGTCAGAAACGCTTCATAGCAGCCTCTGTATATGCAGCTTACAACGAGGCCTGGAAGGTAACTCAAATTGAGACAGCAGAAAGTATACGGGAAATTGACCGTATTAATTTGGAAAAATCACTTTCTGTAGTGGACAATGGGTTAATGACTCTGTCCTCCAGAATCTTTTCATTGGACAGCATTGTGTCTTCAGCAATCGTCATAATATCGCAAGACTTACTGTTGTTACAACACGGTCAGTCTCAATTGCGTTCTATTGTACAGCTTGGCTGGACGTTACAAAATCTGAGTTCAGGCTATGTGCCTTGGTGTTTAATCAACACAACGTCACTATTCAATATCTTTAACCTTACTGATAAACAAATCAGTATGGCACAGAAGGGTGCTGATTATACAATCCTGAGCATTGAGAAACTCGAGAGATTACCAGTGACAATGTCAGAACGACCTGTCAGTGAATGGATAATACATGGGATAATTAATATTCCAATATCTACCTTCAGGTTTCAATACTGCCAAAAATATATACAGGCTGGCATGTACGAAAAATTGGGAAAAGGGTACATTAAGACAACATGGAACTTGCCCTATTCACATGCATGTGTCAGTAATAAAGGACAGAAAGTGTTTCTTAGTGGCAATAATTGTGCGATGTCACTAAGCGGTACACTTCTGTGTAATGGAATTAGTTTGCATGGAGCCTGTGAAGGGAACTCAAATAACCTTTCATGTCACCAGCTAGGCGCACCTGCAACAGAGATAGAACCATTCTTTAAAAGACTCTATAACGGGAGTTACATTCTAATTGTGGATCGCAGGTGTTGTAGTCTTCTGCCCGGGATTCCTTATCTCATAACTACGACTGCGAAGGTCATGTGCTGTGGACGCTTATTGTTCCCCAGCTCCTTTCCAGACAGGGAGGCAAGGGCATGGCCTAACTTGAAAATTACTTCTATTCGAATTGATACTTTAAGCAGAATGAAAACAGTGCTTCTTCAGGCGCCGACCAGGCTCACGTCATCAAAAGAAATGTATGATCTCCTAGTCGCAAGGACGACTGCAAAGATTCACTCATTGCTATCAACTAATTCCCCCATACATTTCGCAGAAATCCTGAATGAAATCTTAAATATTTCTGATACCAGTGGAGTCTCAAATGTATTTAAGACAGTATTTTCGATGGCATTAACACCATTCAAAGCCATACTGGGTATTTTTCCAGACTTCGTCCATTCGATTTTTGGCGGACTTCCCCTCATTTTGGGACTAATTGCAGGAATCCTATTCTTGGTCCTTATATTTCGTTATGGCAAACCATGTCACAGACAAAACACCTGCGACAAGGGAAGAAACAATCCGAGCCATTGGATACCGGGACCGGATATAAAAAATCCTGGGACTTTCCCGGCTTAGAGACCTAAACATGACTTGGCTCCTTTCATTTCGACCAATGTGGCATCGATGTGTTTTACCTGTATTAAGGTGCTTGTTGTGCGGAGAAGAATGCGTGTTGGACACCTGTCTGACGCTACAATCAGATGCGCCAATGGATGCAGAAACATTGTTGGGTCCGGTAACGGCTCATGCATTGTGCTGCCCTCAACGGCTGCCAATCCTGATGACGGCATTCGTGGAAACTTCACCACTACGATTGAGGGGTAGTGAAGTTCAAGATGAAAGCAGCATCGATCAGGTACGACCTTCTGTCAGCAATACTAATCAAAACGTCAATGGAGACAATCATGCACATGAATGCATGGTTACATCTTTTTCCGAGTTAGTGGAACTTTCGCAGGAAGCTGTTGACAGCTTTTTCGACAGTCTCAATGATATGATGTTCTCACCAGAGCAGAAATAACGACTTTTGAGCAAGCTAGCACACGGCGTTCCCAACACCCTGAATTTGGCCTTCAACTTTAATAATAAAGTAGCATGAACAATTTTCCCTCCAATTCACGGACAGCAATTTTTTCAGCACCCCCAAAATATTTTTACGATTTTTCGGGACACTTATCTTCTGCTTAAAGTAAGAACTATTCTTAGAGAACTCAATTTCTATTTTTTAGAAACTTTATAGACTTTAGCTGCCCGCTGGTATGTTCATAATTATTTTTATTCTGTGATGAAGTGGTCTCGAACCTTTTTTTTCTGTATTAAGAGCCATTTCATGTGTAATTCTCATATTCGATTAGTAATAATGTATACATATGCGTGATTACTTTAGCATTATTCTACAGCTTGAGTGCATATAGTACATGTGACTATTTTTTCGTATATTACATAATTTCGAAATGCATTATATGCATTTTGTGGTGGTAAGGTATACACGATACTCTACAGTATGTTTTACTATGCCTAGATTCGTAAATATGGCCATAGTTAGCGTGGAGTGGGTGTGATGTATTCCTATAGGTTCTGTATCGATCCCCCTATTCCTGACCCTGTTCTGGTTAACAAGTTAACTAGCAGCCATCCCATGATGCAGAAACCGTTATCTGATTAAGCCACACCACGGCACAGGAACGCGTTATCTGATTAGGTCATAACGCTTGCCATCTAATTAGGCAAGCAATATTCCTCCAGCCCCTGATAAGGTTCTAAGGTTCTCAAAACAAATCAAACCTATGACAACCTGGGAAAAACCCTGCGGCCATTGTTTTGATTTCACCGAGAACTTCAGCATAAGAATGTGCTAACGACCAGTTCGTATGACATCCTTATTGACGTATCTATGTCCATCCTTACGTCAATCTCGGCACCTTACAGGTATAAATATTACCGATATTGCCTTAAGCAAACACACGCGGTGGTGACGAGATCGGAGCAGCCAGACTTGCCGAAGGAGCCCAGCACAGAGCGGACCCCGCTGGCGCAGCCCGCCTTTCTGACGCGCTGAGAACGAGACGCTGCTTTCTCCTGCCGAGAAATCCAGCTCCGGCGCTTCCAAGCAGCCCTTGCAGGCAGCCTGGAATATCGAGACCAAAGACGAGAGATACCATCCCGCAACCATCCTACATTCAAGGTACATAACTGAATAACCCCTTGCAGAGAATTCTTGAGTCAGTCACTTGGCAAAACAAACTTAACTTAAACTGCTACTTTCTATTCCCGCCCACGTATTAGGCTTAGGTCAGGTACACTGGGGTAGGCGTAGTTAGAAGCACTAGTTGAGTACAATTAGTCAAATGTTTATATGTATGTATCTATTTTATCCATTTTAAACCACCATATGGCTTAGAAACCATATAAATGTTTTTACAGTATTATTTTATACTTCTGCTTTTATTGTATGCACTTTACTTAACCATAAGTATTGCGATAATATCGATCCATTTCTCTTGTATGAGAAAAGAGACTGATCAATAAATAACATCTTTTATTGAACACGCCCGTCTCTTCCTTTTCTCTACAATCTGGTGAAACTAAGAATGCACGTACTGACTGAGTAAAATAAGTTGTCTTTTGTTTTCACACGACTCTAGAGATACACTCTTGATTAGGGGAGAGCAAAGTTGTCATGTTCTATGGTTGTCAGAAACTAAATCCCTTCTTGTCTATCCAGGGAGGTTCAACTCCTCCTTGCCTATTCGAGAAAGTTTCTAGTGAACTCTGAGCTAGCTGGCAAACCCAAAACTTTAAGTCTAATATCGACAATAGAAGACCTAGTTAACGTCTGGTCTAGGCCTATACTATTGAAGGTATTATTCCAATGCGCAGAGCCTATTGGGATAATAGGAACTACACTACAGTGGGATAGGCATAGTTTTTTTAAAATCTTTCCTCGCTATTTCAGACATGGTAGATGGATGGTCAAAAAATCTTACTAGGTCCAGATCTTCCAAAAAGTTTTTAACATAAGCTAACCAGCTGATCTTGTACATTGAGGCTAGATTGTGACAATCATTAATAAGGTGTCGTGACAAATTCACTGTGTTCCGATGTCCAAACACGGTGCCATAGGAGAATGGGTTGGGTTTTAATGATGTCAGTTATAAATTCCATTCCTAATTCCAAATGACAACTAAAAGTCAAAGAGCTTTGGGGAACTGCCAATAAGTATCGCAAGAAACTGTTCTCTATCTTTTGTAAGTTATCTACATTGGCATGGCCCCACACCCCAGCGCCGTAAATGGCTACACTAATGCATTTTGCTTGACTCAATTCTCCTACATATTTTAACATGTACTGTACTCTTGTGGCCACGGGAAGTACCTTCTACAAAGGTGGCTCAACCCTCATCCACAGTTCTTCTTGGAGGTTATCTATATTGCATTTTAAAATAAATTGATCTCTAATACTCTCCTCAGTAGTGCTACCAAGCTTGCAACTAGATGCTAATTTTCGTGAGCTTGTACTGTATACTTCAACTGACTCATCTGTTCCTTGTGCCCTCAAACCAAAATGATATCTCTCTGAATAATTTATATCAAGTTGTTTTTTATGGCACTTCCATACTCATTCAGACATATTTCCTCCTGATTTGAATCTGGAAGATTCCCCAGCACTTCTGGTCCATCTGCGCCCAAGCCATGTAATAAGATGTTTCCTTTTAGCACTTAAGTTAGCGCTATACACCCTCGAGTAATTTGTAACCAATTTTTTCCACGTTTCCCACGGAACCACTGGTCCTACAGGTGAAGGTGAAAAAATTGGACGAGATATCCTATTCTGTATTTTAGCTCAGTTATACAGCACTTGTTTGAAAGAGAAAAACTATATTTCTGACTTTAAGTATGAAATTCTCTCAAAAATAAATATTATTTTTGTATTTGTAACATGTAATATAATGAGAAGAGACTATGGGAGGGCGTAAATCGTGTAATGTCGTGCAGCATAATCAAGTGGAATTACCTAGGAATGTTGCAAGAATACACAGAATCACCAAAGAGGATCAAATTTAGAACTGTTTCATAGCGGAAAAATGTCCCCTAAATACAGACTAGCACGATTAGCGAGGGCAAGCATACGCACGCACTCACTAAATGTGCTCTTGGTGTAGGATTTTTCCCCAATTTTCTCCCAGCATTTAGGGCTATTTTCTTAGAACAAAACTCACCCTTACATCGATAATGAAGGCGAGGATGCAGTTTTGTGCTAAGAAAATAGCGCGGAATGCAGCGGAACAGTATTAGCAAGCACGGGCAGCCACTCAAGCTCGCTAAATGTGCTTTTGCGTAGGATTTTTTCCCCAAATTATGTGAGCAGGAGTAATCACAGGATTATCAGGTATTCTGCATTAAAGAGTAGCACAAAATTACCGAAATTGATCCAATTACTCCTATGAAGTTCTGACCAGGCCTACAAGTGACCAAAGTTGACCCTAGAAATGGAATTAACTAGCCAACATAGGTTAATTATTAACTTGCTGACTTGAATGCTGTCATTGTATTTTCGCATATCAAATCACTCATGCTCTAGATAATTTTACCCAAATACTTGCATTTATTTTGTCTCAGGAATTTGATGACCTACCAATGAACTTGTTGTTATGTTATGCTATGTTATGTTATGTTTTGTTACTAGCAGACAGTTTCTTGTCGCTAAGGTAACTAAGACAGTGGCACATCAGAGTATTAATTATAAGCTTGCTTTAAGAGCCATGTTTTTAACACCTGTCTGAATTTCCTATAGTTGGGGATGGTCCTGATTTCCTGGGGCTAGAAGTTCCAAGTATGGGGGGCAATGACCGAAAATCTGGATCTGCCTGTCCTTTTCCTAGTGAACTTAGGAATCGATAGATAGTTTAGGTGGGCAGATGTCAGATTTCTATTGGGAATGTACTTTTGCACACTGGAATTTAGAAAAGCTAGGCATTTAATGTGGAGGGATTTGAATATCATAGAACATGTTTTGAAAGTGAATCTCTGGGCACCTGGGAGCCAGTGGAGATCTTTCATCACTTGCTAAATGTGACAATGTCTGGGAAGCTGGTAAATCAGTGTGCAGCCTGGTCTTGAACCAACTGAAACCTACGGATGAGGTAATTGGGAAGGCCCAGTTAGAGGGAATTGGCATAGTTTATTCTTGACATAACCGGCGCAAATTATGACTTAGATCAGAGCATCTACAGTGAAAATCTTTCTTATTTTCCAGATTCTACGTGGTTAGAGGAAGCAGCAAGATATCACAGGACCAAGTTGCAGTTTTAGGGAGAGTTCCTTGCCAATGGGGAATCTAAGGCTCTTTACCAACTTCTTAGGTGGGGTGAAGTACCCATCACAGTGTACTAAAAGGAAGGACTCCAGAGGTCAAGCTTATTTTTTGTGATAACTATCTCTGTTTTGTCAGCGTTTGGTTTCGGATGATTGCTGTTCATCCAATCCTGAGTGAAGAACATAGTGTCTTGGAAAAACTTCCAGAGGTGTTGTCAATTGTAAAAAGAAGTTGCATATCATCAGCATAATTATATATTATATATTTTAACTTTCATTTCTTTAGGAGAGGGCACCCGAGGGCAAATGTAGAGGTTAAGGAGGTGTGGTGAAAAGGAAGAGGCTTTTGGCTCCCCACAATTCAGTTGTACTTTAGGAGAATAGAAGGGGGGAGTCAAACTGATTCTACCCTTTAAGAAAGAGATGATCCATTTAATTGCAGAATCCTGCAGCCCTGACACAGTCCACCAAAAGAGTATGGTTGACCATGTCAAAGGCCACTGAAGCTCAAGGAGGAGGGCTTGAGTAATTCCTCTGACCACTTCCTCTCACATGTTGTCCACAACCAAGAGAATAACAGCTTCCGTGGAGTGGGCCAAACAGAAGCCAGCTTGGCAGATCTCCAGAAAATCTGAGTTTTCAAGAAAGGAGCAAAGATTATGAGATACATGGGCCTTTAATGTTTTTGGTGGGTAAGGAAGTGGGGAAATTAGACAATAGCTTTTTAAATCAAGGGAGCCTACCTTCTTTTGTAGAGCTACTACTTTTGCCTCATTGAAGGAACATTTTTCTTGATTAAGGGACAAGTTGAGGAAGGATAAGGCTGCATCAGGAATGGCAGTGTATACAGTTTTAATACACTCAGTGGGCAGGTGTCATTGGGGGAGCCCGATTTAACTTTTATCAGTAGGTACATTAAGACACCCTTACTGATTGCAGGGAACACTGTACGAATACAAGGGTCTATGTGTCAAGATGACAAAGTATTGTGCAGAGGACTAAAGGGAATGCTCTTTTGGAGGGTCTCAATTTTGTCAAGAAAAAAGGATTTTGAGTAGGTGTATTGGGTATGGTAATCCTATCAGGATTTGTGAGTGGGATGACGATTTTGAACATCTCTTTCGACTTATTGATGGAGTCCAACATATTATTGGTAAAGAAAGCAGTTTTGGCTAGCCTAATCAGCAGTTTATGCACTTTAAGTTGTTTTACATAGATTTCCTTGGAATCAGATGAGTAGTTATTCTCGCATTTTTATTCACAATGACGGAGTTAGAATTTGGCTGTCTTCAACTCTTCTGAGAACCATTTAGTGACATCAGGGCGTCTAACTGGTTTAGTTTTACGGAGAGAAGCATGTGTATTGCTGGCAATGACTAGTCACCCTGTGAGCACTTCCTCATAACAGCCTATATCTTCCTTAGATGTGGAAGGGTTTTTCCCAAGGATTTGCAAAACAACTTAAGGGCAGCTCTTGACCAGTTCCTTGAGAGCGTTACAGGGGGTAAGTTCAGATAAAGAAAATGTAATCAGATGGTGATCGGACCATACACAAGGGGTAAATTTCAGATTTCTTGTGGGAAGGTTAGTGGTCCAAACTTGGTTGAAGGTGTTGCCTTTAATATGCGTGGGCTGATATACATGCTGTTCTAAATTTAGAGTGTTGTGAGTGTCAGTTAGTTTCAATGCTTGTTGCCCACCCTTTTCCTCCTTTGCCCAATAATTTAAATCACATATTAGCAGCATATTGGTTTGATCAATAATCAAGGGAGAGATTAACTCCGCTTTTGCACATAGCTTGGTGGCCTGCATAAAAGAACACATGTCAGAGAGAATGTGGAGGAATGTAGTTTGGGTTTTTTGACCTTCTGGAGGTTTTGAGGTCAATTTGATGAATCTGATTTTATTTCCTAACTACTGCAGCTACGCTACTGCCCATTTTCCCTGCTGCTCTATTTGCTTGTAAAACACAATAGCCTGTTGGAAAGGTGGATAAGATGCCTGGGTAACATTCATCCATAAGCCATGTTTCTGTTTATAGCAGCATATCTGGTGATTTAGTGTCCAATAAATGGAATATTTCGGTATGGTATTTAACCAGAGACCATGTGTTAAGGTATATCACCCTAAATTGATTGGTGTTCTGCTTGTGAATAGTGGCGGTGAAGCTATTAAGTCTTTGTGATCAAAAAGGGTTCAGATAGACAGATAGCCATTGGAGTGGAGGTGCAGGTGTTTAACAAACCAGCTATACATAGTTTCAATAAGAGGAGGGACTATATTTAGGCTTACCAACTACCAAGTCAAAACATCAGAGCTATTCCACGGAGTAAGTGAGTATTTGGGCATAGGGACTGGCCGCTGGCTCCGGTCGGGAGCAGACGGGCGTGCCTTTGGCACGCTGACTGCTAGCCCACTGTGAGCATCTGCGGCTCGTCAGCACCACGATGCTCATTAACTAGATGTGGAGTTTAATTCTCTCTGTACGCCTCTGCCCTAAAACTACCAATGATTGGTTCCCCGCTGACCAATCCTAAACAGTATTAAGTTATGGCGCAAACACAGTACAATTCAGGTGAGAGCCTTTGCGAGCTAAAACATTTATAAGACGGCGAGGCAGATTTACAAGGCACTTGCGCCACGTTTACGCCGCCGTTGCATCACGCAACGGCGGCATAAAAGTGGCGCATCCCTGCGACCCATTTACAACGTGACGCATCTAGGCACCACATGTAGGCGTTCCGGCGCAGGGTGGGTGTTCGGGGCACGTGCGCCTCGCAAAAGTGCCTGCGTGAAATCTACAAGATTTCACGCAGGCACTTGTGCGACGCTGCTACGTCAATTCCTTACGCCTTGTAAATGCGGCGCATCCGCCGTGACGCAAGGGTAGTTTTGCGTGACGCATTTGTTCTGGCGCATCCCTGCGGATTTGCAGAGATGCGCCAGAACTCATAAATATGCCCCGGCATTTTTAGTAAAGTGCAAAACGCTTAGGAAGGTGCAGCTTATTCAAGAGTTACCAGCATGTCCGCACCGCAATGCTCATTAAATATACATAGAGCTTAACTCACTACATTCGCATTTGCCCTTTAATTGCTGCTGATTGATCCCCTGTTGAGCAATCCAAACACAGTATAATGTTTTGGAGCCAACACACTGCAATTCAGGTGAGAGCTTTTGCAAGTTAAAACATTTAAAAAGTATTTTTAAGAAAGTACAAAAGTTCAAAATGCCTAGTTAGGGGCTGCTTATGCAAGAGTTACCAGTTCGTCCACACTGCGATTCTCATTAAGTAAGCCTGGAGCCGAACTCACTTCATTTGGCTCTGCCCTAAAATTGCTGCTGATTGGTTCCGCTGCTGACCAATCGTAACACAGTATAACATTTTGGCGCAAACAGATTACAATTCAGATGAGAAATTTTGTGAGGTAAAACATTTAAAAACGGTATTTTTGTAAAGTGAAAAAGTAAAAAAATGACTAGGAAGGTGCTGCTTATGTAAGAGATATAGAATGACTCGATACTGCAGACCGGGCACTTTTCAAAAGATGTATATTGGACATAGTCATCGCTACAAGGTCACCCTGAAACTTTTTGCCATAATCTTCCTTTTTTCCTGAATCTCTTTTTATTTGCTTTTAGGACTCTGTACACTTTAATACTCCTAAACGGTACCAAAGTGATTATGCTCTCTTTTTTAGACATGGTGAAATTGACTGAAACCCAATTGACACAAATAATTTACTTGAAAGACCCTACTATTATTACATGTACCCAGGGTCTGTATATTAAATGCCTGCAGCACTCATTGTGCATCCACTTAAGTAGCCTTTTAAAACATGTCCCAGGCCTGCCATAGCAGCCTCTATGTGTAGTTTTAAATTGCCATTTCGACCTGGCATATTAAACCTTTTGCCAGGCCCAAACCTTCCCTGTCAATGCATATAATATCGCAGCTTGCAGTGAATTTCAGAAGTTGGACATGTTTCTCTAGCTTCTACACTTTGTGGTACTGAAAACCTTTCAAATTTGTTTTTTAATACTACTGTAATACTGGCCTTTCCCGTATGATAACATTGTGGTAACCTATCACATTTAATAAGTGTTAATTTTAAATTGGGAGCAAGTAGGAGAGTTGAGTTTGGTCTCAAAAGAATTGTAATTTAACACTATCTTTAAGGGTATAGTTGGATTTTAAGTCACCATTCTGAAAATGCATCTAAAACGGTGGCATTTTCATGTCCTAAATATTTGGTGCCTGCAACCTGTAGACTGGTCAGCTTGACTAGATGTAGCTGGCAGTTGGTCTTTGAGTGGCCTTTATGCATGCTCTCACCTTGTCATATAGCCTGTAGATTCTACTCCTCACAGACATAGTGAGCTCTGGTGTTAGTGAGATAAGAGAGAGGAACTGCCCCAACACTTGGCGACAATCCCTCTGTTGCTCTAGGGTCAGGGTAGTGGACAGCTTGACATCCTCCACTGACCAATTCTACTCCTTGGAAGGAAGGAGGCTAGGGAGAGTTTCACTCGTCTTTTCCACTCCATCTTCCGTGATCAGGAGCATGGATCCTCTGATGTCTCAAAGTGGGGTTTGATTCAAATGACATACAGGACCCGAAAAGGGTTCCTCAGGGCCATGAGGTCCACCAGGTAAGTGACACACCCTCTGTGCTTTTATACCCCATAGGGCCCAGGCCATCAGTCTTGTAGGGGTATTGACTCTACAAAGGCTCCACCACCCACACATTCTTGCCAGGTTGAAACTTGCCCAGATTCTCTTTTGCCTTCTTTCAGCAGCACTTCATCTGGGTGCGGATGGCTAGAGTATAGCTGACCACATCCGGAGGGGAAATCTTGGGCGCTTGCGCGCAACCCTCCTTTACTAGGCTGAGAGGCCCTATGACAGAGTGATTGTACAGAAGTTGAAAGGGAACTAATCCAATCCCCTTGGCAGTACCTCTCTGTAATGAACAACTTGCATGGCAAGAGGACTTCTCATTTCAGCCTCAAGAGCTCTGCTAGGTCCATGATCATGCCTTTGAGGGTCTTGTTGAATCTTTCAACAATTCCACTGGTCTGGAGATGGTAGGTTGTGGAGAGCTTGTATGCTAGTTTACACTCGTCCCACATGAAATTAATGTATGCTGATATGAAAGTGGTACCCAAGTCAGATGCTATCTCCATGGTGAACCTCACTCTTGGAAAGATCCCAGTACGGACACAGTCACTGTCCTCTGAGGTATAGCCTCCTGGTACCGGTGGCATGGTCCACCAAGACCAGGATGAACCTTATGCCTAGGGCTGTCATTGGGTCCAGATGCCCAACAATGTCTCAAGTTCCGCAACCCAAATTTGAGGTACTTGTTAGAAGCCTAATCTGGTCCCATGCTCCATATCAGTCGGCCCTAACATATGACTTTGTCCCACTCGAACGTGACCAGATTACCACAGTTGGAGCTTTGTGCTACTTAGCACGAGTTTCACCTAAATCGTTAAAATTGCATATCTCCGGTTCTACTGATTGCATTTTTGTCATTTGATCTCAAATATTTCAATACATTTTACTCTACATTTCGAAATAGGTGTGGGATTTTTCTTGTGTTGTGTTTTCAGTTTAAAGTACTTTTCGCATTGCCTTTAAGTTAAGCCTCACTGATCTTGTCCCAAACTACCAGATGGTTAAGTACAGGTTAGTTTGGGGTTTCCTTGTATTTCACTCTGACAGAAATTGTGGTTGCTGCTTGAGTAGGGTTTCACCCCCCTCAACCAATTACCCAATTTACAATGTAGTCCTTCTTGAAGAGCAGCACAGCTGTCTTTTAGAGCCTTTCACTGGTCCAAAGGTGTACTGATGAGTTGGATCTGAGGGGACAAAATTTATACCTAGTGCCCACTTTGAAGTAGGAGAAGGTAGTAGAGGCTTCTGCCCCCAGTGATGCTTAGAATCTCCTACCTCCCAGCTTGTCTTGGGGCACAAAAAGACAAGTGTCAAACTCTTTGTGGGTGTGCTGGGGCAGAGGCTTTGCAATGTGCAAGTGTGGTAGGTGACAGCTAACCTCGCTATCAAGTCAGAGATGCCCCATCCTGCCAACACCTCTTACCCCTTTTTCTCACTGTCTGGGAGGAATACACGAAGGCCAATTGGCAGCCACACCTAGTCCAGTGACCCAGGACAGAGGTTGCAGATACTAAATGGTTAGGACAAGATCTGCCAACTTTCTAAAATGGGGTATTTTCCGAACTGAGACATAAAATCTGACTTTACAATAAAAGAGGGTTTTAAATTACAATTACTTAGACACCAAACTCGATATTCCTACCTGCTCCAAGATGAAAATGACCACTTATTAAATGTAATAATGGAAACAAATGTTATACTAAGGGAGAGGTAAGCCCGCAATATTGAACAACAATGAGTAGTTTTTCACTACCAGGACACGTAAAACTTAAAGGTATATGTCCAACTTTTTTATAACACTGCACCCTGTCCTACGGGCTGTTTACGGCCTACCATAGGGGTGACTTATATGTATTAAAAAAGAAGATGTATGCCTGCCTTAAGTTTTATTTTGCCAGATCGAAATGGCAGTTTAAATCTGAACACACAGGCTGCATTTTCGAACATGCTTAAAGAGCTACTTAAGTGGGTGGCACATTCAATGCTGCATGTCCACTAGTAACATTTAATATACAAGCCCTGGGTACATGCAGTACCACTTTAATAGGAACTTACAGGGAAACTAAATGTGCCCAACACGTATAAGCTGGTTCAACTATGTTTTAGGGAGAAGGCACTTTAGGTCTTGTTAGCAGTGGTAAAGTGTGCAGAGTTCTAAGGCTAGCAAAAACAATGTAAGCAATAACAGGAGGATTGAAGGCAAATGTTCTGGGAAAACCACGGCAAGTATGTCCTGTCCAATGATGCCCATTGCAGAGCACACTTCACTTTGTCCTACTCTGTATGAGGAACATAAGGGATTGTGTTTTGTGTCTGTTAAATAATGGATGTTGCAGAATTGTCACCAATTTTGCCTGATATTTGCAAATCTATGCTGCCTAGATGATGACATCCTATGACTGATCATTATAAGACTAGCCAAAATGTTCCTCAAACATCTTCAACTTCAAGTTTTTTCATTACTCCTGTGTTTCTAGTATTCAAACTAACATCTAATTTGTACCTCAAATTGTTTTTATTGTAAACCCCTTGCTTTGATTTAAAAATGTTAGCATTGAATCTCTGTGAGAAATGCTATTTTCATTTCTTCAATTAATGCAGTATTTCATTAGTCACTAAATCCATGTGCAGCAAGCCCTGATGCTGAAGGTTTATGTGCAAAAAGTGTTTGCGAACAAAACAGTACATAGACCCTGTTAATGTGTAAAATAGGCAGAATAGAAAAAAATGGGTGAAAGTGGATAATTAAGTGTAATTACAGAAGTTTAACACAGGTCTGATCTTTCCATGATGACTATTTCGATGCTTTTTCTGAAATATAAAAACTTTTTTTTTGGTGCCCCTGCTTTCCTGGGCACTAAGCACGCATGCTTAGTAAGCATGGGCGGATTTTGCGGATCCACGATTCGCGGATTTGCGTATTCACGGATCGTGGATCCGCAAAATCCGCGGATTTTGCGGATCGGCGGATTTGGGGCGGGGCTTCCGTGCCAGGATCATCGTGCCAGATTGAACCCTGCCCTTCATATTTATTCAAGAAGACGCCACCGTTTTGTGCCATACCTCTACTCAACTGGAGTACTTCCTACTAGATAATCAGTAAGTGCTACCTCGTTGGGTAGATGTATAGTGCTTTTACTACACTACAGCTGCCTAAAGTGCCAGAGAGTTGTCTACAGCGACCAGGTGTGTGTTACTATGCAATCGCGCCGAAGGGCGCAGGGGTCCCGTGAGTGAGCTGTCATAGTGGGTAAATGGCGGGAAGACGGTGCACACCACGAGTGTGTGGGCGGGGCCAAACGGACGGGGCTTCCATGCGAGTGCACATATCTCTTGTGTGCATTAAAGGTGAGAGACCGATCAGAGCCGCAGATAAAGACACAGAAGCTCCTGGCCACAGGAACAGCACGAGGATTGCGCTCGTGAAAGTCAAGGATGCAAAGGCCTCTGTCCAGCGTCACAGCTGATTTGCGATGGTATATTAGGGAAGAAGGCACATCAGCCTAGCCTTGACAACGCTCACGATTGTTTTTGGGCCAATGAATGAGTCACTGAATTTAAGCTTCAACTAGGGCACATGCTTAATCGATATGTGAAAGTGCCTGCGGTTGAGGTTTAATTTTTGTGCCAGGACCGTCGTGCCAGAATGAACCCTGCCCTTCATATTTATTCAAGAAGACGCCACCGTTTTGTGCCTGTTGTAACTAATTTACGATGGCGCCGGCAAGCTGCCAGCGCCATCCTAAAATAGTTACTAAATTAGCTTCAACAGGAAGCTCTAATAGATAAAATAAAGCAGGCGCTCGATGACCTGCTTTATCTTATCTATTAGAGCTTCCTGTTGAAGCTAATTTAGTAACTATCTTAGGATGGCGCTGGCAGCTTGCCGGTGCCATCGTAAATTAGTTACAACAGGCCAGCAAGGCTTGAACTTTTGCCCCCGGAATCCGCCGCTCGCGGATTGCGAATTTTCGGTAAATTCGCGAGAGTTCGCGGATCGCGGATTTACCGAAAATTCGCAAAATCCGCGAGCGTAGCGGATTTTGCGCTCATGCTTAATGCTTAGTCTACCTCAGTGCTAACTGTGAGTCAATGTTTGCAGGTGGGGCCCACTGGCACTCATCTTTGTGAATCAACACTTAGGGAGTTATTTACACACCTCTTGCGCGGCGAGTGCGTCACGTTTTAAATGGGAAAAAGTGATGGACAGGCGACACAAGGGGCTTGTAAATTGGCCCCTTAATTTACCTCTTCAGACTTTCACCTAGAGCAGCAAAGAGAAGACCACAGAAGGGAGAAAGAAACAGGGGCGGTGCCTTTAAAGAAGCGTGGGGGGGCCGCTGACCCCCTACTGTGAGCTGCAGCACCAGAGGCAGACTCATTTTAAATCCATTTATTCTTCCCCTGAACAGGCATTAATAGTTTTCCTAGTAGGGGTGGGGCTACAGCTCTCTTATGTGCAAGCATAGGCTGGATTGACCACTAGGCAGTGTAAACTGAGCTGTTCATGTGAGCTTGACCGATGTCAAGCTCACATGAACAGCTCTGGCAGCCTGAACTGCACATGTGAGCTTGGCAAGCCTCACATGTGCAGTTCAGGCTGCCAGCCGCAATGTTACCAGGGAGGTGACACAGCAGAGACACAGCCACATCAGTCTCAGATGGAGCATTGTCTTTGCCTGACCCAGCCAATCCTGGCACTGCTCTTATGCTGTTTAGAATGATAATCAGCATGAGAGCAGTACTTCAATTGGCTGGGATGCTTAGGGCTTACCTTGTGTGGGAACAGCATGCACACACTATAAGCCATGCAGCGCGAAGTGGGACAACCCAGATGCTAAGGTAGGATTTATGTATATTTTTTGGCAGTCTCCATGCTTATAACAGACGGTAAATGCTTTATAAGTAGAATATGCCCTGATCACCTCTGCAATACGAATCTCATTCAGCATCTATTACTGCAAAATGAAATTTGTACTGCAAAGGTGATCGAGACACATTCTATTTATAAAGCATTTACCATCTGGTATAAGCTACTGCAGTTTTACGCGACCTACCACTTTCAGAACTTGCCAGCCGCCTATGGAAAGAAATAGAAATATGTAAATCCAGTGACAAATGGAGAAAGCAGAGAGGAAAAGAACCTGAAATAGTATGCTAAAGGGAAACAGAGTGGGGGGCTTTTTCCCATTTTAAAAGTGATGCACCAGCGGTGCAAGGCCTTCATGAATAAGGCCCAGAGGGGGCTTATTTACATGCTCCTTCCACCACCATACGTCACTTTTTCCATGTTAAAAATGAACGAAAAGTGGCAGATTTATAAGCCCCCTGTGTCACCAGTACGTCACTTTTTGTGACGTACTGGAGGCGCATTTCAGTTCTCCATATTTACAAGGAGAAGAAAAGCCACCCTGGTCCCTTCACACACAGCACTTTGCGTGGAAGGGGCATTCCATGGGTGTTGCTGTGTGTTAGATTTCGGAGGCATGGGTTTGAATCCCACCGCTGCCACCAATGCTAGAAGTGGGGGGTCTCTAGTTGGCACAGTTAGGTACTAGTGACAAATAGGGACCCTTGCCTCTAGTCAGGGGAAGGGGGTACACTCCTAAAATAACCCCTGCACACCCCCTTGGTAGCTTTGCATGAGCAGACAGGCTTATCTCAGGGGCAGTGTGTAAAGCATTTCTGAACACGTACAGTAATCAAGTGACAACACTACAGATAGAGACCACACAGGTTTTATATAAAAAATAAGTATTCTTTATATAGACTTAACACAAGACCATAAACTACAAAAATCCACAATACTGTACTTAAAAGGGTAGTTTTAGCTTATGTTATGTTATGTTATGTTATGTTATACTACATTTGTAAAGCGCACAGCTACTCAGAGTATCCCGGCGCTAATTCCCAAGAAAAACCCACCACATAACTATCCAAAGAAAAAGACCACCACATAACTACCCAAAGGAGAGACGAGAAGAAAATAGACCTCAGAAAAGCAGAGTTTTTAATTTCTTCTTAAAAGCAACAGGGTGCGACACCCTCCGAAGAGCCAGAGGGAGCTCATTCTAGGAAAGACCTGCTTTGCCGGTAAAGGAGCAGCCACCCAGCCTGTGGCGATTGAACCTGGGGTTCTGTATTAGGAGTTGGTCAGAGGACCGCAGTTGCCTAGAAGGTCTATAAAAGGCAAAGCGCTTCTGAAGATAGAGCGGGCCCAACCCATACAGAGCCCGTTGGACAATGGACAGCATTTTAAATTTAAGACGAGACTCAACTGGGAGCCAGTGCAGGTGACGAAGATGGACCCGCACACTCTGCCTGGTAGAAAGTCCCAGGAGGAGTCTCGCTGCCGCATTCTGGACTACCTGCAGCTTCCTGGTCAGATAGCCCGGACATCAGACCTGGAGAGCATTGGCATAGTCCAGGCAGGAAAGGATCAGTGCCCGGACAACCGTCTCTTTAGCACCGGCTGGCAGGAGGGGGGAATTTCCTCAGAATTTTCAGGGTGCCAAAGCATGTCCCTGTTAACTTCTTCACTTGTGTCGCAAAATTTACGTTTTCCTCAAACCAGACCCCCAGATTTTTTGCAAGACCCTTATCGGACAGAGGGAGCGGGAAGTCAGGCGGCCACAGGCTAGCTCTGAAGTCCACCGGGAACGTGCCAAACAAGAGAACCTCCGATTTCTCTTCGTTGCACTTCGCCAACCAGCGAAACACAGCAGCAAGACAGTGCTGCACTGAGCTGACCGAGTCCTCACCATGTTTCCAGGAGAACAGCAGCTGCGTGTCATCCGCATAGGCCATCACCTTAGCCCCCAAAGACTCCGCCAGATAGACCAGGGGAGTCACGTAGATGTTGAACAATAGGGGGCTAAGTGAGGAGCCTTGCGGGACGCCGGTGGAAAGAGGCGTGGGCGCCGAAGCGCAAGGGGGCAGCCAAACTTGCTGTGACCTGTCCTCAAAAAAGGATCTAAGCCAACTCCAAGCTGAGCCCACAATGCCAATAGCAGTAAGACGATCAAGAAGGAGAGAGTGGGGTACCGTGTCGAATGCCGCCGAGAGATCCAGCATCACCAAGGCTGCTCTCCCGCTGGCATCCAAACAGTCCCATATAGCTTCTGCCACCTCCAGCAAGGCTGACTCCGTGCTATAAGAAGCACAAAACTCCGATTGTGCCGGGTGCAACAAACCCGCCTTCTCAACATAGTTGGTAAGCTGAGAGGTAACTGCCTTTTTGCAGACCTTCGCCAAGCTAGGCAGGAGCGAGATAGGTCGGTAGTTGGCGGGAACCGACAGATCCGGGGTTGGCTTCTTAAGCAGGGGCAATATGAGAGCCTGCTTCCAGGAGAACGGAACGCAGGCCTCGCGAAGCGACTGATTGAGCAGAAGATTGACTTCCGGATTGTGTGCGTCGGACAGCTCGGCCAACAACCTAGCCGCACAAGGATCCTTGGGGGAGTCCGATTTCAGTGCTCGAAGGATTCTGCGTGAGGCCAATGGGTCAATAGGGCTAAAAGCCGAAAGAGAATGGACCAAATCCCTCTGGAACAGTCGAGGTCTGCTTGAGATTTTTCAGAAAGGATTCTTGAATGACCATAATTTGATCCCTAAAGTGTTTTGCCAAGGTGTTGCACCAGATGTCAGAGGGGGGGACCACCACCTCCTGGGCACGGGGTGTTACAAAACTCTGCACGATGGCGAAGATTTCCTTGGAATTGTTATTCGCCCGATCAATGCGAGTGGCAAAATGCTGGCCTTTAGCCGTGGCGATGGCTGAATAATAGATTTTTTGTTTGACTCTAACAGCCTGTTTGGCAATTTGGCAATAACCGCTGACCCGCCATGCTCTCTCCAACACCTTACAGGCGTGCTTAAGAGCCTTTAGCTCCGGAGTGAACCAAGTCTTAGAGGGGGTCTCTCTCCCCAGTTTGCAGGGACCCGGTGCCGAAAGGGCACTGACTGAACCACTAATCCAACTAGAGAATGTGGTGACATTGTCCTGCAGATCGCCTAGAAGGGTAGGGCGTGAGGCCGCCAGATGGGCGCCAAGAAGATCTGCGTCCAGCTACCTGGCCATTGGGGGACGGTGGCAGTTAACTGATTGACGCTGGCTCTGGGTGGACCATGCGAAGAGTATAGGAAAGTGGTCCGACCAGGTGATCGGGAGTAGCTTTCTGACAAGCACAGGGAAGTTGGAGCAAATCGGATCCAAAATGTGACCCCCTTGTGAGTCGGATCCGTCACCCATTGAGAGAGCATCGCCAACTGGAGATTTTCCATGAAGGCCGCAGAATCAGCAGACTCCAAGGAGTCAAGATGTAGATTGAAATCCCCCAAGAGAAGGTAGTTGGAGAATCTTAAGACTCTATCAGCTAGAGCATCTCCGCAGGCATCCAAAAAGACACCCGCTGGGCCCGGTGGACGGTATAATAATGAACCCCCCAATGTGAAGTGAGGTGACAATTGGAGGTTGAAATCCATGGCCTCACAGCCTCCCCATATAGTGGAGGACTCACACTGGAGAGCCCAGCGTTCTCTATATATAATGGCAACACCCCCCTCTCCCCACTGGGCGGTCAGTCCGATGGATTTTATAACCTGAGGGGGTGGCAAGAGCAACAATGAGATTAGAGAACGTGTCAAGCCAGGTCTCCGTGATGAACAATAGATCAAGATCATTGTCCAACACCAGGTCGGCAATGTCAGCATGATGCCGCTTCAGAGATCTGGAATTAATGAGGCAGGCTTTGAAAGAGCCGTGGGGGCAGGGGTCGACCCTCCGCGCAACCAAAGGACGCTGTATGGATGGCAAAAAGCCACAGTCCTGGCACGCCAAGATACTCTCGGGGCTGGCAGTACTAATAGAGTAGGAGGGGCAGCACGGAACTCTTAAGGACCTTACAACAATGCCAGAGTACTGAGTGAACGTGCCATTGTGATGAGTGGGGGCAAATCCAGCAGCATGGCTCACCCTGAGCCCTGCCTTAGCGCTGACGGGCACAGACATGCTTGCCTTTGGCGCGCCATCGGCGCGCCCACTGCGCCCGCCCTGCGTTCGGCACAGACACATTTAAATAGGGTGTGGTCAGTGCTGGGGAGATAAAATACAGCGGGCAAAGTTAAAATTAGCAGCAGGCTAGTAGTGTGGGAGCTAACAGGAGCAGCGCTCTCCCGGAATGAGCCTTGTTAAGTAGATTTTTGCCCAGTGCTGGGGAGATGCGTGGAACGACTGGATCGCTGACCGCGCCGAGCGTGTGTCACGTCCAAGATGGCCGCTACCCGGCGGAAAATTAGGTCAGGAGTGCTGCGGAGCCGTGGCAAGAAAGATAGCGCCCCGAGCAATGCCGAGCACCAAAAGGTATTTGCAAACTAATAAAATTCAATTGTAGGACATCCAAGTGATGCACAAATAAAAATAACTGGCAAGCACGCCCCCCAAATTCCCTTCACACACACCAGAAAGAAAATAAAATACAGCGGGCAAAGTTAAAATTAGCAGCAGGCTAGTAGTGTGGGAGCTAACAGGAGCAGCGCTCTCCCGCAATGAGCCTCGTTAAGTAGATTTTTGCCCAGTGCCGGGGAGATGCGTGGAACGACTGGACCGCTGACCGCGCCGAGCGCGTGTCACATCCAAGATGGCCACTACCCGGCCGAAAATTAGGTCAGGAGTGCTGCGGAGCCGTGGCAAGAAGGATAGCGCCCCGAGCAATGCCGAGCACCAAAAGGTATTTGCGAACTATTAAAATTCAATTGTAGGACATCGAAGTGATGCACAAATAAAAAGAACTGGCAAGCACTCCCCCCCAAATTCCCTTCACACACACCAGAAAGAAAATAAAATACAGCGGGCAAAGTTAAAATTAGCAGCAGGCTAGTAGTGTGGGAGCTAACAGGAGCTTAGTTCTTTTTAGTTCTAAAAATGCGACACTTTGAGCCAATGTACCTTACGATGCATCAGGCATTCACCACAAAAGTGTTGCAGAGGTGAAGATGCGGCAAAGATCCGGTGCAAAGAAATAAAGACGTGAAATTCTTCCTGATGCAGCACGCTTCTCCGATGTTGCGAGAAGTCTCGACTCAATGCATCAGCTGCAGCAGCGACACCCTTGTTCAGTGATGCGACGACAGCGGCTCTGGTGGCGACACTCTTCTCCGACGATTCAAGATGCTTCTGCTTGATGCGACAACTGCAGTGGCGACACCCTTGTTCAGTGATGCGATGACAATAGCTCCGACGGCGGCATGCTTCTCCGTGGTTGCGAGGCGCTTCTTGTGATGCGGTGCAATGCGACAGCTTCAGAGGTGACATCCTTACCCAGTGATACGACGGCAGCGGCTGCAACGGCGACACGCTTCTTCCTCATTGCAAGATGCTTCTCTTGATGTGGTGCAATGCGTCAGCCACGCCGGCGACATCCACGATGCGACGGCAGCAGCTGCGATTATAACATGCTTCTTCTTGGTTGCGCGACGTTTCTTGAGATGCGGTGCAATGCGTCAGCTACAGCAGCGACATCCACGATGGGACGGTAGCGGCTGCAATGGCAAAATGCTTCTCCCTCTTGAGTCCAGCTCCTTGCAACACTCAGTCCCTGAGAAGGCCCAAAACAGCAGCAGGTACTTCCAAAGAAAGCTGAGGAGCTGGGGGTTGAAGTCTGTTGTCCCTGAGACTTCAGCAGGAGGCAAGCTCTTTTCTCAAGCCCTTGGAGATCCTTCACAAGTTGAAAAAAAGCACACAAAGTTCCTTTCTCCTTTCTTTGGCAGTCAGGCAACCACTGCAGGCCAATCCCCCAAGCAGCACTACAGCTTAGGAATAGTCTCTCCTCAGTTTCTTCAGGTTCCCCTCCTCAACAAAGGTTTCTTCTTGGTGTCCAAAAGTGATCTAAATTCTTGGGATCAGGCTCCCAATACATATACCTAAACATCCTTTGTTCTCTAAGGGCAGAGGGGCCTTTGCCTAGTCCAAACCAGTTCTGGAGCACTCTGTTTACATGACTCCTTCTTTCCTTTCACAGTGCAGGGCAGAAACATCAGATGCCCCACAGGAGGTGGAGCCAGCATTGTGGAGGGAAGACACGGCCCTGGAGCACTTTGCTGACATGACTCCTTCTCTCCTTTCACAGTGCAGGGCAGAGACATCAGACGCACCACAGGGGGTGGAGCCAGCATTGTGGAGGGAAGGCACAGCCCTATTCAGGTCCCAGGTGCAACTCCTCCCTCCCATCTTGATGCAGATCTCTCTATTCACCACTGGGCTGACTTACCCTGTATCCTGGAATCCCCCTGCCCCTGTCACTCAAACTCCAGACAAGGAATACACAACCTAGCAGAGGCAGGCTTGGATATATATACAAGAAAATACCTACTTTCTAAAAGTGGTATTTTCAAACACAGACTGTTAAAACCAACTTCACTAAAAGATGCATCTTATCATTCTGAGTTCAGGCATACTAAACTCGAATTTCTATCATGTTCCCTGAGCCAGTTAGGATTATAAAATGTAATAATCTAACTGCCCATTCTGGCCTATGAAGAACAGGTAGCCTTGCAATAGTGAAAAACGAAAATGGCTGTAATTCACTATTAGGACATGCCATACACACCAGGGCATGTCCTACCTTATACTTACAATGCACCCTGCACTTGGGCCAACCATAGGGGTGTCTGATATGAAGAAAAGGGAAGGTTTTGGGACTGGCAAGTGGGTGCACTTGCCCAGTCAGCATGGCAGTACCAGAATGCACACAGGCCCTGCAATGGCAAGCCTTAGACACACTTTTACAGGCTGCTTCTGTGGGTGGCACAACCAGTGCTGCAAGCCCACCAGCAGCCTTTGGATTTACAATCCCCTGGCACACTCTGTGCACTGTACTAAGGTCTGACAAGTAAACCAAATCAGCCAATCATGGAGTCACTAGTCAAGTCAATAATCTTTATTCAGATATTTCATTATCCATAAAAGTACAATTATACACACATAATCACGTACATGGTCCATCATTATTGATAATAATAATCAGCATTAAAAATTAGGATAAAACGTTGTTAGGTTTTCCATATCATTAGCAACAGCAACAATACTAGAACGGCAATGTGCAAAATGCGTTATTTCCCAAGAGGTCACCAACTCTCAGATATATTACTATGTAGCAGCATCAAGTAAAGTCCAGTGCCAGAGTGCAAAGATCCCATTTGAGGTAGCAGCCAAACGTACAGAATGCAAGGTTTCCCATAGCGGCAGCTAAAGGAGCAGGTTACTAGGGCTCATATGGATTAAAATTAGCAGCATCGAGTAAAGTGCAAGAAGTGCAAGAAGTGCAAAAGTGCATAGTTCCTGTTTAAATGACATTAAAATAAGGTGCAAAATGCAAGGTTTCCCATAGCAACAGCTAAAAGAGCAGATTACTAAAGCTCATATATGTTACAATTTGCAACATTAAGTAAAGTGTGGCTGTGCACTGGTGCAAAATACAAAGCGTGCAAAAAACCTCTAAATGCATATAATACAACCTAGTCTAACAGACATCAATTCATAGATGAACGAGAGCGGATAGCCATTTTCAAGAAAGTGCACACACGATATATGATGTCATCGTCTTTAAGCTGGAAAATAGTTTTATAAGCTACTTTAAAATCCTTTATGCCCTTAGCTCTAAAAAACGGTATCAGCAGCTGCATACTATATTTTTGATAAAAGGAGCAAAAAAACTAAAAATGTAGTATGGATTGTTTCCCTGGGTTCCCACATGGACAAACCAAGTTCTCAATATTGGGTTGGTAGCCTATAGGGAAACACAGCAAATATTGTATAGATCCTGATCTTAATCGGAAAAGAAGACTACGCTCCCAACGTGTAATATCTTTTAAGAGATAACTAATTGGGCGATGCTCTTATAACATCCTGCGAAGACATTCCAAGGGTAGGCACTAAAAAAATCCCAGCACTGTTATACGCAGATGATGCGGTTCTGGTGGCTAGAACAGCGAGAGGGCTGCAATTGCTTTTAGACCGTTTTATTAGTTTTATGGACTCTCTTGATCTTATAACCAATTTTAAGAAGTCACATTCAATGACAATAGGGGGAAAGAGGGCCAAAAAGGCAAGATTCTTTTGTAAAGGACTGGAGCTGACTAAAGTACCAACATTCCCATATCTAGGGATAGTATTTGATGAGAGAAGGTCATGGGTAACGCAACTTGCTTTAAAAAAGAACAGCCTAGCAAGGTCTACGGGGGCCGTCCTACGGTTTGCTAAGCGGTTAGGTTCAAAGCCACTCCCAGCCCTTATGAAGATATATAACGCTAAGTGTGTCCCCATGGTTCTATACGGGAATGAGGTATGGGGTTACACAGATGCCAGAGAGATACAAGTGGCAGAAAATATATTTTTACGGAAATTGCTGTCGCTCCCAGCCTCTGCTGCTAATTTTAATGTACATGAGGATGTGGGTGTTGGCTATATTCAAGATCAGATTGCTGTGGCCCCACTATTAGGTTGGTTAAGAATTTGGGCACAGCAATTGCCAAACCTAAATCAAGTAATAATCTGGGATTGCATGTCCCTAGACAGAGCCCTTGATATCCCATGGCTTAGATATGTTAAAACACAAATGGATATTCTGGGCAGCCCCGACCTGTTCACGAACCCAAGGGCGCTGAGCAAGGTGGCCATTAAAGCAATAAAAACCCAGTTCCTAAGCAGATCTATGCTAATGAGGGAGCAAGGGGAGCTGGGAAAACCCTCAGTCAGGACCTTTGTAATATTTTGCACAGGGAGAGGAATTCAGCCGTACCTAACGTATATAAACAAACCATTTCATTTGTTTGTATTGATAAGATTTAAGTATAACATGCTTCCATGGCTACTTTCTTTCCCAAAAGGTTTTTTGAAGGAGGGGGCTCTTGGCCCTTGCCCCTGTGATAATTTCTCAGAGCAGAATACCTTGCATATGATTTTCTTTTGCGATTTTTATGTTTCAATACGCAAGAAATTCATATTGCCATTGTTGAAGGGCTGTAATTTTGTACAGGTTAGGCCAGCCCTGATATACTTGCAAAGTCTGAGGACACCGTTGGTATGTTTTGGTGTGGCTAGCCATATCACGGGGGCAATTAGACGAAGAAACAAGATGCAGTTATCATGATATGAATTTTCTACCTTTGTATATGTAGTGACTTTATAAGAAATGTTTGATGATATGAAATAGTATTATGATGGAATTTTAAAAAAAGCATACTCATTGGGTGACAATCTTTTTAATTATTTATTTGAATTCCAAGCATTATCTTGGTGAGGGCTAAGCTAATTTAAATAGTCTTTTTTTGTACGGATTATAAAATACGTATAATTGTATCAAACTCATCTTATGTATGTAATGAACTTTATCTATGAATTTTGTATGGAACTGTGCTTTGATAGTTTTAATATTTTTTAACCGAATAAAGCTAATTTGAATTTGAATTTGAAGAGATAACTAACAGGTAAACACGAAGTGGGTTCAACATCACCTTTCATTAAGATATACTGTTTCACAGAGACTTTTTGCTGATTCCTGATTATATCTTGCTTCCCCATAATATTTATATAGAGTTTTACGGATGATCTTCCCGTCAATCCCATCTTAATTCATTAGGGTTGTCAAAGATGTGCTTGAGATTAACAGCAGTCAGACTCGCCCGTACTTGGACCAGCCAGGGAATTTTAATGCCGTGATCACATTTTAGGCAGTCAGCCAAAATTTCCCTGCTCAAAGAGGCTTCAGGGTTTTTCCAAACCTTTAACCAAAACAGGACAGGGCGAGACCTGAAATAGTCCTCCAAATAAGACAGTTTTAACTCATTATGGCTTACAAAAGTGGACGATGAGATTGGTATTTCCAGAAGCCTTCTGCAAAATCTATTTTCCTCAACCTGTACATTTTTCAAATTTGTGTATCCCCAAATTTCAGCCCCATTGGTCATAATTGGTACAGATTGTGTCCTGTAGATTTTAAGTAATGACAGTACCACCTCTATTCTTTTTGGTTTAGGGAGGTTCAGTACTGAATGTATAGCTCTTAGGAACTTAGACCGTCCATAGGCCAAATGTGGGGTCCAAGAGCCACTATCGGTAAATTGTATGCCCAGATAGGGAAAAGTGTGAGTGCATAACAGGGAGTCTTGATCCAGAGTAATCCTATTAATGGGACGTTTATTAGGGCCACAACACATTAAAAAGGATTTTTTTAAATTGGTACAAAGATCCAAACTAGACATAAAATCTGCAAATCCCCTGACTAAAATTCTCAGGGCGTTTGGTGTATGACCCATTAAAACAGCATCATCTGCATATAGTGAGGCAGGCAATTTAGTGCCATTTATTTTGGGGACGCCGGGGGTTTGGTTAAACAAGACATTATGGAGTTCATTAATGTATAAAATAAATAAAAGTGGAGCAAGAACGCATCCTTGTCTAACACCTCTGCCGACCGCTATATCTCCTGACACTGCTCCGTCCATGCTAATCCTTACTCGGGCTTTTAAATCTCTATGCAGGTAGGCTAAAAAATGCACCAAATCTTTATCTAGACTATAATCCAGGAGGCGTTGCCAGAGCCTTGATCTGTTCACAAAATCAAAGGCGGACGAGAGGTCCATAAATGCCAGGTAAAGTGGACTGTGTGGAGCGATGGTATACTCTCCTATTATTAGATTACGGTTAAACACTGTTCCACTGTGCCTAAGTGGCTTCAAAGCCCCAGCTGGCATTTATTCAGTATGTTTCCATCCTCTGCCCATGCCCTGATCTTGTTAAATAAAACTCTCCCCAATATTTTGAGGGTGTTATCAATTAATGAAATGGGCCTGTAGCAACTGGGTTCGGATCTAGATCCTTTTTTAAAAATGGGGATGATTACAGAAGTTGACCATGTACTGGGGATTTTTGTTGTAGTTAAATTATTAAAAATATTTAATATCAGAGGGTCCCAGAACTCCGGCTCTAATTTTATGAGGTCAATAGGCAGCCCGTCCGGGCCTGGGGCTTTATTTCCCGCACTCTGTGATATTGCCTCCTCAACCTCACTTAAAGACATTTTAATTTGAATAGGCGGGAGGTTTTCCAGAGTGTCATTACAATATGGCGGGGAAGAATATATTTTTGAGAAATGGGCAACCCACGCTTCGCTATTGATATTACAATCAAGAGGGGTGGATGGATTCCCAAAAGCTCTCAAGGACTTGGTGGCAGACCAAAAGATGTTTGTATTATTAATTTTGGCAGCACAGGCCAAATTGTTCCAGTATTCCTTCAAGACCGTGCCATGCCTAAGTTTTATTTCCCTTTTATAATGAGACCTTAGTGTACGAATAAGGGTGGGATCTCTAGGTTGGGCTGATAAAGCTGCTCTCAATTCCCTATTGGCTCTGGAACAGGTATTGTCAAACCATCTAGGATCAGATTTATATGTGGCCACTGGTCTTGAAATCAGATTTTTAATACCTTCACATAATTCAGTGAAAGCATAGACTGCCTCAGGGTTAGGGTCTGCCAGGGTTAGACATGCCTCACAGAGAGAGGGATAGGTTTTTACCATCCTCATGAAAATCTCCCTATAATCCATGCCCCTCCATTTAACTCTTAAGCTATCAGTTGAAAGATGTAATTGCCCGCTCCCGGTTCTCTTCTAAAATTAGGACGCCGTGCCACCTTTAATAGTACCATAATGGTATTATGGTCTCCAAAGGTGGACGGCCTTACCCCCCCCCCTCCCAAGTAAATAGTCTTGTAGTGAGGGGGATATGAAGACATAATCTATAATAGAGGCTCGTCCTACGCCTCTATACGGGGGGAGTGGCTTATCAATAATATTTATAGGGGCAATGTCCATCACATTTATAAGGCTGGAACTTGATAAATGCTCTAATAGCTCATATCCTCTCTTACATGGGTTCTATGGGGTTAACTGGGGGGGATTCCCATTGAATCCCTTTCCTATCTTTGCATTGAAGTCACCCTCCCAGACATATCCCCACCAATTTATACTTTCCCAGTAAGTTGTCTCGGTCCTGAATAAAATTAAAGAGTTGTACAAAATTAGAATTAGGGGTGGTTAAAAAATCATTATTATAAAAATGAATAAAACAAATCGAGGCACCCCGTGTGTACATTAAGACTTAAAAATGAATATTCCCAGTAGGGATTGATTTGGCTCTGCCACCTGAGGCGATACTGACCCATATTGATAGGCCCCCCGATGGTCTGCCGTATTTAGAATGAGGGGGAATAATGTTAAAACATTCATACCCTTCAAGATATAATTCTTTGGTGGCCCAGGTTTCTTGGAGCAAGATGATATCGAATTTGTTTATCGTGTTTACCCAGTACTCTAAGTTTAATTTTGGAGCTAAGCCTGCCACATTCCAGCTCAAGACCTTCAATGAAGAATCAAAACAATCAATTGGGTGGGATTGTGACACCCCAGGGCTATTATAGACAATCTCATCAGTTTCCATGTACACCAATCTATTAAGGTGGGTTTTGGGTAAGGGTCAATCGAGGGCATCTAAGTCGGAGATAGCCGAAAAACGATTTACACATTAATGGGAAGGACTAAAGAATGGACGCTGTGTCGGTGGGGGTTTATAAAAGAACCCAAGGGGTCGGGCACAAATATTTGTTGAAAAGTGACTGCTAGTTTCCTTAACTGCAAGTATGGATCCAACAGTCCTTGGCCGTGAAAAGTTGATAACAATACAATCCCCCTTGATAGTTTTCGATGCGGGACCCACCCAACCCACCCTGCGTACCATTAAAATTTCATGCATGTCAGGCCTCCTGTACCCTTTATGTTTGGCCATCCAGTCCACACATTTGTTTCTTAATTGTTCCATGACTCTGATGTATTTTTCTCTAATGGGGTACCCCTGCGAGAACTAACACGTATGGACAGGAAGCAGGTGGTAAATCCAAGGTGTCCTTGTTTGGTTTGGCTTGCCCCTTATGGCCGACCTCAACGGTACTTGTACTAACTATCGAGTTTCTTTGTGCAACATTTGGGTTAGCATTTTGGGAGGTACTAATCCATACATCAATTTTCAATAGGGAGAGCACATGCACTTTAGCACTGATCAGCAGTGGTAAAGTGCCAAGAGTCATAAAACAGCCAACAACAGGTCAGAAAAAATAAAGGAGGAAGGCAAAAAGTTCATGGACTCGTAAATCTTGAAATGCGTGTCAATGCTACGCCTCCCAGGGGAGGCGTAGCGAGGTGCAAAGAGGAGAAAGGTTTTCATTTCTCCTTGTTTTTTCCTCTTTCAAAGCGTGCTGCATTCCACAGCATTTATAGGAAAAACAGGAGAAAACCCATAAACCTCGTTGGGATGGGTGTATCGTGTGTGCAGAAACAATTCCCAACAGGTATTACGTAGAGACAGTTTCAATTTTGTATGCCATAGGCATTACAGAGGAACAGAGACAAGGAGTCAATTGATTCTGGAAAAAGTGGTATTATTCACCAAGTAACAGAGGGGAAAAGAATTTTTCTTATGTAGGTACAGTTTAAACAACACTGTAAAGATCAGATCTTGTGACAACCCAGTGGCACTTGGTGCAAGGTGCTATATACAATTAGTGAGGTGAATGTGCAAGTGCTTTTAAAAACAGCATTGGCGACGCATTAATGAAAGTATATACATCAATTTCAGGCTCCAAACAACAAGTTACAATCACTTGGAAAAAACAATTATTTCTATGGGAGCTTAAAAAGTGATATGCGTCATATAGTTCAGGCTGTATGGTCGACGGCGTTTCGATCCCCTTTGGTCGGGATCGTCATCAGGACAGAGTTGTCGATGGGTACAGTGCTGTTGGCAAAAGAAGGGTAAATTGAGGCGGGGGGCCGGTGGAGGGTATGGCGAGGGGTGAATTGGTGCACAGTTACCGGATCGTATTTAATCAATATAGGTATACTGTGTTAGGGATGTGTAGCTGGTGGTGGCCGGAAAGGGAAGAAGGGTGAGGAGTAGGGGGTGCCTATTGTGGAGAGTCGGTAAGTCTAGATGATATATCCGGATCGTGGGCGTGACGAAATTCCATAGTCAATAAAAACACTCACAGTATAGCCAAGCAGGGATGCGTGACTCGCTATGCTCCGTGGCAAAGTAGGATAGCCGAGTGCTGAGGGGGAACAGGAAAAAATGATTAAGTAAAGGGATCGGTCTGATACATGAAGTACCAAGGCCAGACCAACTTACACGGCGTTACCTGGTCGCGGTTTTCAGTAGGGCGGCCACGATTCAGCACTTCCTTGTAGATCTGCCCTTGAGTGTTTCTGGTGGTCGTAGAAAGGAGCATGCAGTGGAATCAAGACGCGCCGCCTCTGGCTGATATCCACAGCGTTGGCAGCGGAGTGATGAGCAAAACTCTGAGCCCTGGCACTTTTTCTTTAACAAATTAAGCTCTGGTACCTATTGCAAAATTCAGCTCTAATACGGACACAAAAGCCTAGAGAAAATGAGCATAAAGCAGAAGACTCTGGCTGCTGGGTCAGCATATTAGGAGTAGACTGGAGCTGGGTGGACGAAAAGGTATTCAAATTCCAATAATGACAATTCTTCAAGGTGCCATTAGATGGCAGCATTGGATTGCTTACTATAAGTACATGAACTATTACTAAAAACCAACTGTTAGGTACTGAGAGATATTTAGAAACAATATTCTGGGGAATTTAATTTGCCTTTTAACTTGCACAAGTAAAGTGGACGATGTTCTGAGAGGGAGAAAAGTAAAATACAGCTATTTGTGACTAAACAATCCGGAATCTACTCTCAAAATTGTGAACATTGGGATGTATGGGATCTATGTAGAAGTTTCCTAGTACCATGAGCGAGTAACTTTCAGTGCATTCTGGGACCTGTGGTCCTGGTTTAGAACTGGGCTAAACAGGACTACAAATCCTAGAGTACAATGAAAAATGCCTGGACTAGACACCTCACTTACTCATAAGAGTGAACGATGAGGGATCTGTCTACCTGCTGGAAGCACGTATGCGAGCTGGCTTAGAGCTTCACCACTGCTTCCCTCTCCAGCTGGTACAACTCAGTCCCTCTCAATCTGTTTGGCTGACGTCGTCACTAATCTACAGAGCGGCACTAGTTTTCAACAGAAAATCACCAACATTGCCGCTCTTCTTTCATGAACTTTCAAGTTTTTTGTATTTGGTGCCACTTCGGACCTCGCAGTATTTAATTACAGTCCTACAAAGCCTACATTCTTCAGGGATTGAATTTCACCTTGTCTTTGATGTGTTGGCAGGTTACCATTGAAAGAACTACTGATGTGTGAATTATTTACACTTAAATTAATTAATTCTTTACTTACTACGCATTTTCATTTACTGGAATCATAGAGATGTGAATTCTGCTGAACTCTAGCTACAAGTAACCTTATGTATGTTTTCAGTTGAAAGCTTTCTTTTGCAAGGAAACACACCAGCAGGAGTGCGTTGAGGTAAAATGAGACTAAGGGGCATACTTACAAGCTGTCTCGCCACCACATCACTTTTCATGACGTTGTGGTGACGATAGGGGTTTTACCTTGTTTACAACTTAATGTGGCTTAATGCTGCCTTGTAAATAAGGCCCCATTTCACATTCCATCGCAACACTTATTGATTTTGACCCTGCCCCATATTTACAAGGGTGGCGTAAATATGGAGCAACGCCAAAATTTAGACCAGGAAAAACCTGGTCTTACCTTGGCGCAACGAGGAGAAATGTTCAATTTCTCCTTGTTGTTGCTGTTTTCATGTGTGCTGCTTTGTGCAGAACACATGGAAACAGCAAAATGCCATTGATTGTTTATGACAATGAAGGTGTCCCTTCCTGCACATAAACAATCATTAACAACATGAGGCTTTGCAACTTCTATGAGTGCTGCATTAAGCAGCACACATAGAAGTTACAAAACACCATTTAAAGATTGTTTGTGTGCAGGAAGGGACCTTCCTGCACATAAACAATCTTCCCCTACAGCGCAGACACTCTTGCACTGTTGTTCAAGGGTGCCTACATTGGCGCTAGGCAGCTAAATTTAGTGCCAGACAGCGGGAAACGCAGGGCTGCACCATATTGTTGTAAACATGGTGCAGCTCTGCGTTTCAGAAGTGGCGTAGCACGGGGTTAAGCCAAGAAAGCTAACGCCGCACTCCGTCACTTTTATTGTAAATATCCCTGTAAAAGCCTATTAATGAGTTGGGCGGTTAATTTTGACCCATTCGTAAACCTTTTTATGCACAATTTGGAATTACAAATTGTTAGATATTTAATGCATCCAGTATGGGGGAAACTATACCGTATTTACAAAGCATGCAGAATTTTACCCCTCCCATTCTCGGATGCGCTGTGCTGATGACAGAGCGATTTCGTCAGGGCCCGCTCGGCGCGCCTGCGCGGCGCTGATTCCGCCCCTGCGCTGGATGTTCTGTTGAGCGGGCGGGGCCATGACGGAACTGCTCCATCATCAGCACAGCGCGCCCGAGGCTCGTGACGGAGCGGTTCCGTCACGAGCATGGGAGCGCCGCGCGGTCTCCCCTCCCCCTAGCACTGCGGCAGAATTGCCGCAGCGAAGGGGTTAAATAAACTACCACACTGTATCATTATTATCGTTATTTATCACATTTGATAATTACTACTTATACTTGTAATCAGGCCCATAGTGCGATCTCTAATTATAACCCCAGCCTGACCCTCATACAAGGCAAGAGGAGGGAAGTGATGCTCCCTCACGCCAGCTAACATTCTTCTCCTTGATGCTTTCGCCCATCAACCTATGAAAGCTCCAGCCCACAGTCACCTTGCATCATTCTTCTACATTGTTATTACCTCCTAAATTTGACCTCACCCCAGTTCTTAGTAAATGAGGTGATCCCACCTCCCCAAGGAACCATGTGGCTTGACTTAAATCGTAGAAGCCCACAATCCTCTCCTCTGGCCTCCTACCCAACTCCACCCTCTTGTGTGTTGCCAAAGGGGGATGGAGGCCCACAAAGTGTCCTGTCATTCCCAAGCACCAGGAATCGAGGTTAGGGCAATAGGTGGGAAGGTGGTACATAAGTAGTAGGACAAGGAAGCGTGATCGGAGTAATGAAGATTACCTATAAATTATCATCAGATTACCTCTACCATCTTATCTCGTCCCCAGTCCTTACCCAAAACAAGACCCAACAAAAACACAGAACCCAGGTGTAATTTATCACTTATGTGCCAATGAAAAAACAGCATGAACCCCAAATCCAAACACAAATGGGCGACAAAGATGGAAGGAGCCGTTCAAAGTGGAACTGTGGAGGTGTGTTGGATGGCGGTCCCACCAGCATCAGCTCAAGATGCAACCACCCCAGGAAGTGGACTGCCCTGCAGAGTAGCACTGAGGACCCTTGTGAAGCATATGAAAGAGAAACAGCTGTCTTGCCCCAACTAACTCCAGAAAGAAGCAGAGGCCTTTCCCATACATCACGCTGCTTGCATCAATCCTGAATGGGAAACAACCATCTCAACGCATGCGTTACGACGCATGCGTTGACATCGCGTGTACTTACAGCGCACGCGACGGTACGACGCGTGCGCTGTCTACGCATGCCATTATGTCGCATGCATATTTAGAATGCATGCATTCCCAATGCATGGGATGTAATGGACGCGCGGCGAGACGGCCTCCGGGGGACACAGACAACAGGGAGACAACGCTGGAACAACGACAAAAGACAGGTAAGGAGGTGCTGTTTTAGGGTTGCGTTAGGGTTTAGCGCTAGTTGCAGTATAGGTGCTGTTTTGAGGTTGGGGATTAGGGCTACTAGTAGAATGGGTGCTGTTTTGGGGTAGCGTTAGGGCTTAGGGCTAGTTGCAGTATAGGTGCTGTTTTGAGGTTGGGGATTAGGGCTCCTAGGGCTACTAGTAGAATGGGTGCTGATTTGGGGTTGCGTTAAGGCTACTAGGGCTACTAATAGAATGGGTGCGGATTTGGGGTTGCGTTAGGTTTACTAGGGCTACTTATAGAATGGGTGCTGTTTTGGGGTTGCGTTAGGGCTACTAGGGTTACTTATAGAATGGGTGCTTTTGGGGTTGCGTTAGGGCTTAGGGCTTTGTGTACTATTGGTGCTGTTTTGGGGTTTCCGTAGGGCTTAGGGCTACTTGCAGTATAGGGACTGTTTTGGCCTTTGGGGATTAGGGTTTAGGGTTGAGGTCGTAGTGTGGGCTTGATTTACTGTTTAGGGCTTAGGGTTTAGGGAAGTGTTCGCGTGCCATATTGTAGGGTACTGTTTCATGGTTCAAGGATTAGGGTTTAGGGTCGGGTGAAGTGAAATGCGCATACGGCTTAAAATTGTTATGTAATAACATGTATGCGATATAACTGTATTTCACATGCATGCCTATACGAATGCGATGTGATGGTATGGGATGTGATTACTCACGATCTAAGGGCATATGCGATGTATAAATTACGATGTAAAGGCATGCGATGTGAGTGTTGCGATGTATCATCATACATCCATCCTGAACCAGTGTGTGTGCTGAGAACTCCATCCTCTGTTCAAACAATATGGTTTAGATTATGGTATGGATACTATACATGTAGATAACATAAATGTGGACTTCCCTGTCTGCACTTGTGCAAATGTTTTCAATAGTGTAAAGTAGCACAAAAAAAACAGAAACCACCACCACGCCAGACAGCGGGCAGCCCACAAAGACGCCATCCGTAACCACCACCACCTCATCAGGACCGCCAAAAGGACCTCCTTCAAAGACCGCCGTGACAACAACGCACACAACAGCAAGGAGCTCTTCAATGTCGTGAAGGAACTCTCCAACCCCTGCTCCAGCGCCAATGACATCCCGCCATCACAAGCCCCGTGAGACTCCCACGCCACCTTCTTTCACCGCAAGATCACCGACATCCATGACAGCTTCAACCCCCGGATGACCCCTACAGGCCTCGACACACCTGACCCACCACACCCCATCGACCACGACTCCCTGACAACCTGGGCCAACGTGAGCATCGAGGACACAATCAAGACCATGGGCACAATCTACTCCGTCCTTTACCGCCCTTCCACTTAAGTATATTTTGTAATCTCAACTGTTGTGACTGATGCCACTTTTCGATGTTTCCTTTTCACCTGTGACTATGTTTTCCCCAATACCTAAAGATGTTTTGCTTCCTTTCCTGAAGACTCTGTCCATTCTGACTTTTGATTAACATTCCTTTCCGCTTGAAAAAACACTAAATGGGTGCCGGCTGGCACTTGAACTCATTGGTACTGGGTCACTCTGTGATGAAATGAAATGTAATCTCCTATTTACATGCCACTTGGGATAATTAGCACGATATTTAATATATTTTTGCTCAGTCGAACATTTGATTTTTATCTCTTTTTGTAAAAAACACTACCCGATGACCCTGAGTAACAAGTGATAGCTTCTGGCATTGAGTAGTTTTTTTTAAATGAATATATCTACACATCTGAACGTTTCATTTTCATCTCTTTTAGTGTAAAGAGCTAGGAAGATGGTGCTTGTTATCAATTATTTTCTTTTAGCATCTAGTTACTTGCGACGGAACTCAGTTTCCTAAACAAGGACCTGAAATTTAGGGGCGTAGCTTCTGGAGGGGTGTTTGGGGTGTGGCATCTTAGCAAAGAAATGCATTCTTGTCTTGGTAGTTGGATCTGGGAACCATCTCTGTGACAGTTTGTTATCACTGTGGCCAAGAATGAGACAAAACAGTGACCATTGTTGTGAATGGGTGGGGGGAGGGGTTGGAAGGTAGAGAGAAAGAGAGATAAATAAAGAAAGAGAAAGACATATTCTGGATTTCTGCTTGTCCAAATTGTGTGATCCTAGACAAAGAAAATGATTTCACAGACCCTCAGTTTTCTTTATAATCACATATGCAGTGCGTAATTTGTAACAATAAAAGTATCTGGGCTGGATTCAGGAGATCACTGGAGCTTGGCCCACTCATTACCCTTGCCAGCTCTGCCAATGACAGTACCAATATAACTACTAACCATCACACACCTACAAGTTAGACAATTCAGACTATTCTATTCCCCCAAAGCTATGAGAAACGCTTGAGTAGCAGATATTAGTCATTTTTCAAGTATCTTGAATTAATTAATAACAGGTTTTATGCTAATCTCTAAATCAGACAAACAGCACCCTCATGTGGCATACTATCATAGGTGTTGGTGTTGACAATTAAGTGCTGGCGTCGACCCCCAGAAACCACCACCACGCGAGACAGCAGGCAGCCCACAAAGACGCCATCCGTAACCACCACCACCTCATCAGGACTGCCAAAAGGACCTCCTTCAAAGACCGCCATGACAACAACGCACACAACAGCAAGGAGCTCTTCAATGTCGTGAAGGAACTCTCCAACCCCTGCTCCAGTGCCAATGACATCCCGCCATCACAAGCCCCGTGAGACTCCCACGCCACCTTCTTTCACCGCAAGATCACCGACATCCATGACAGCTTCAACCCCCGGATGACCCCTACAGGCCTCGACACACCAAACCCACCACACCCCCCTGACAACCTGGGCCAACGTGAGCATCGAGGACACAATCAAGACCATGGGCAAAATCTACTCCGGCTCCCCATCTGACCCTCTCCCACAATCAATCAATCAATCAATCAAAGCATTTATATGGCGCACTACTCACCCAGAGGGTCTCAAGGCGCTAGGGGAGGGGGGTCCGCTACTGCTCGAACAGCCAGGTTTTGAGTTGCTTCCTGAAGGCGAGGTGGTCCTGGGTCAGGCGGAGGTCGGTCGGGAGGGAGTTCCATGTCTTGGCGGCGAGGTAGGAGAAGGACCGTCCCCCTGTGGTGGCTCTTCGGATGCGGGGGACGGCAGCGAGGGCGTGGCCGGTCGATCGGAGCTGGCGTTTGGGAGCGTAGAAGTTGAGGCGACTGTTGAGGTAACCTGGGCCTTGGTTGTGTAGGGCTTTGTGTGCGTGGGTGAGGAGACGGAAGGTGATTCTCTTGTTGACCGGGAGCCAGTGCAGGTCTCTCAGGTGTCCGGAGATGTGGCTGCGCCTGGGGATGTCCAGGATGAGTCGTGCTGAGGCGTTCTGGATCCGCTGGAGTCTCTTCTGGAGTTTGGCGGTGGTTCCGGCGTAGAGGGAGTTGCCGTAGTCCAGGCGGCTGGTGACGAGGGCCTGGGTGACCGTCTTCCTGGTCTCGGTGGGGATCCACCGGAAGATCTTACGTAGCATGCGCAGGGTGTTGAAGCACGACGAGGAGACGGCGTTGACTTGTCGGGTCATGGAGAGGGAGGAGTCCAGGATGAATCCCAGGTTGCGTGCGTGGTCAGCATCATCAACCTCTCCTTTGAGACCGCTACCTTCCCTGAGACCTGGAAGCACACCGAGATCAAAGCCCTACTGAAGAAACCCGAGCGACCTCAAGAACGTTCGGCCCATCTCCCTGCTTCCGTTCCCAGCAAAGGTCATCCAGAAGATAGTTAACACCCAGCTCACCCGTCACCTCGAAGACAACAGCAACCTGGACCCATCTCAATCAGGATTCCGCAGCAACCACAGCACCGAGACCGCCCTCATCGCCGCCACAGACGACATAAGGATCCTGCTAGACAACGGCGAAATGGCGGCCTTCATCCTCCTGCACCTCTCCGCCGCCTTCAACACCGTCTGCCTCCGCACACTACGCATGCGCCTCCACGACGCAGGGATCTGAGACAAGGCTTTGGACTGGACCACCTCCTTCCTCTCTGGCAGAACTCAGAGAGTCCGCCTCCCCCCGTTCGGGTCCGAAGCCTCCGAGATCATCTGCGGTGTCCCACAGGGATCCTCCCTCAGCCCGACGCTGTTCAACGTATACATGGCTCCACTCGCACGCATCTCCCGACAGCACGACTTCAACATAATCTCCTACGCCGACGACACGCAGCTGATCCTCTCCCTCACCAAGGACCCCCCCCACCGCCAACTTCAACCTCCACCAGGGAATAGAGGCTGTCGCCGACTGGATGAAGGAAAGCTGACTTAAGCTGAACTCAGACAAGACGGAGGTCCTCATTCTCGGGCCCAACCCCTCAGCATGGGACGACTCCTGGTGGCCCGCATCACTTGGGACACCCTCCTACCAACCACGCACGCAACCTGGGAGTCATCCTCGACTCGAAACTCACCATGACCAAACAAGTCTACGCAGTCTCCTCTACCTGCTTCAACACCCTCCGTATGCTCCGCAAGGTCTACAGATGGATCCCGACAGACACGAGGAAAACAGTCACCCAGGCCCTAGTCAGCAGCAGATTCGACTAGGGAAATGCCCTCTATGCCGGAGCCCCGTCCAAGCTCATCAACAGACTGCAAGGAATCCAGAACGCCTCTGCACGCCTGATCCTCAACATCCCGCGCCGCGACCACATCACCCCCCACCTGAGGAACCTGCACTGGCTCCCTATCGACAGAAGAATCTCCTTCAAGCTCCTGATCCACGCACAGAAGGCACTCCACAAAACCGGCCCAGCCTATCTCAACAGTCGACTCTCCTTCTACGTACCCAACAGGAAACTCCGCTCCGCTGACAACGCCCTGGCCATGGTCCCGCGCATCCATAGAACCACTTCCGGAGGCAGGTCCTTCTCCCACCGCACCGCCAAGACCTGGAACAAACTCCCCCTCAACCTACGACAAACCGAAGACCTGCTTACTGTCAGGAGATGACTCAAGACCTGGCTTTTCGACCAGTAGCAGCAGCACCCCCACTCCTCTCCCCCCAGCGCCTTGAACCCCTTATGGGTAAGTAGTGCGCTTTACAAATTAACTGATTGAGTGATTGATTGATTGACCAGCTCAAATTAAACACTGCACAGATGAGCGCACTTTTAAATACTTGAGCTCAGGATGTGCGCTTTAGAATCACCTCTTATATTTGATTTAGTAGTCTGTAATGTTATTTCTCCTTTAAGAATCTAGGCCAAATTTGGGGTTGAAATGACTACTGATTTGCCCCCAATACCATGAGAGTTTTCTCCCATGGTGTGGGATCATTGAAATATTTTTGCTTTTATTTATCACCACGTTTCGGATGGCAGTAAGTGAAAGTTAAAACTTACCATTCGCTCCCCCACTGTAAATAGGATGAACAGACAAATGGCAAAACTTCTGATTGTCCTTACTCCATCGGGGTGTTGGAGAGGGCATAGTCTCCACCACTGATATACCAAAGATCTGCCCATCTTTAAATGAGATGGGAGGACCTTCAGTGCAGTGGAAAGGATACTCCATCACCTTTGTAACGGAGCATCCTTTCCGCTGTAATCTAAATCAGGCACTTACGTCACTAATGGCATTGTTGGAGGTGAGCCATGAATGTTTATAAAAAACATATTACTTTTAATAAATGTCACTCTATGCATTGATATGATCAGATGTGCTATAGTGAAACACTTCTGCATGTTAAAAAAAGACAGTTTTTTTTCATTTTAAAGAGATTGAATAACATTTCTACATTATGTTTATTGCATGATATGCATGCCAAATGCTTTCATGGCTCGGCTCATGCTTGGACCCTTAGAAACAAGCCAGACCCATGGCTCGGCTCGGCCTATTAATTCAAATGTGCGCCCTCTTCCTTGTGACTCAGGCTTCGTTTTTTGTTTTTTTTTAAGACCAACGGTCCCAAACTTTATTTAGTTTCACAGATAAGCCAGTAGTTATTCATACAGTGTCATAACAATGAAGTATTGCCACAAACGGTATCCAGCAAATAGCACATGTTGACACGTCAGTTGTACATGAGTGAAAATAAACAGTTGCTGGTGGAAGTGCATTAGTCCATAGGTGACGTTGCCAGGAATTGACTCATGTTGCAGTGCTCGCAGTTCGTAGCACTGCAGAAAGGGACCAGTGTGGTCACAAAAGTCAACAGTCATTGTTTGAAGTGGAGTCCCCTGATTAATGTGGCAGCGGGTAGAGGCAGCATCATACCCTCCATTGTCGCATGGACCGCTGGGTGCCCGCTTCCTGGTCACGGGCGCAGCCAATCAGCCTTATGTGAAATGCAAATGAGGAAGGGTGATCGAGCATTATCAAGTGTACAGTATGAACAGCCTCTGTGTCAACCAAAGGGAATAACTGGGTAGTTTAATACGAGGGGGAAACATTTCAATAACTGTTGGACTAGCATTCGTGTGTGTGGTGTAATGTATCTAGAACCCTAGCTGCGTGTGGTGCATCCTATGTGGGTCGTGCAGGGGCGGGGACAATAGGGGAGGCGGGGGTCGCTGCGGCCGCAAGGCGAGGGAGGGGGGGGCGAGCGGCGGGGGGGAGAGAGCGGCGGGGGACCTCTCCATCGTGTAAGGCCTCAGTCATCGGGGGGGAGGGGGGGAGGGGGGGAACGCGCGCGGGGCGGGGGGGAGGCGGGGGTAGGGGGGGCAGTAGAGCCCGCGCCAGGTATGGACAGCAATCAAGTGGGCCTCCTCTATTCTGTGTCGGGACGGTACTCTATGCCGGCTTGGGCACACGCTCGGTGATATGTGATCAGGGCAGCATCCCAATCCTGGGCGTTCGGGTATTTCCGTAGGCCAGCGGCTTCCTCCCTGTGTAGTGACACACTCTCCGCACAAGCCCAGTTGGCAAAAGAGCGACGCCAGTCCGTGGGGCGCGGCGGGGCAGCGCTTTTCCAACGTCGTGTGATAAGACGCTTGGCCGTAATGAGGCCTAAGTCCCAAAAACGTGCCCGCAGTTTGGTCTGCTTGGTCCTCTTGTAGAGTCCTAATAGGCATACTTCCCATGTCTTGGGGAGGATATCGCCTGTGGCCGCCGTCAACATGTCCGGGACCGCCGACCAGTACGAGGTAATATGAGCGCAGCTCCAGAGCGCATGCAGGAAGGCCGAGTCCAGGAGTCCGCATCTGGGACACGCCGACGAAGCGAGTCCGAAGTAGCGATTCAGTTTGTCCGGAGACAGATATGCGCGGTGGATGATGTAATATTGGATGATCTTGAATCGCGCATTGCGGGGAATAACCCTGGTGCCTGCTAGAATAGCGGCCCACTGTTTGTTCGTCCAGTCTGCGCCTCGGTCGGTCGTCCATTTTTCCCTCAGTCTCTGAGAGGAAAATTGCGTATGACTGTGCAAGGCTTGTGCAAGCCAATGCACAATGTGGGATCCATCGCCCATCACATGTAGGTACTGGACGAGTAGATGAGTGGACGGTTCATGGCTGAGGTCGCCCCACGCCTTCGTCAGCTCATGGAGGAGTTTGGCGTGCGTCAGAAATTGACCCACTGGCAGTTCTGTGTCCGCGGCCAGGGCCTCGAAGGGCAACAGCTCTCCGTCATTGTACAGGCCGCTCAGGTCGTCTATGTCTGCCGCAGTCCAGCTGCGCAGCTCGGTCGAGGACAGCGTGCCAGCGCCCAAGGGGGTCCCCAGTAGAGGTAGGTTCGGAGCATAGGGCACCATATGTTTGGTGAGTCTGAGGCTCCGCACGTAGCACCGCCGTGCCACCGCCACGTGGAGCTGTGCAGGGGGGCGGCCCTGCGTCAGTGGGTGGAAGAGTGTTAGCACCTGTACGGGAGATAGGATGGTGACGGCTGTGGCCGTGTCCACTAGGTTCTTGCCGCTCAGCCAGTAGGCGACCCACTGCAGCTGCGCTGCTAAGTAATAGAGCTCCTGATTGGGAACCGCTAGGCCTCCAGCGTCTGTGGCTGCATACAGGGTCTTCAGTGCTACCCGGGGTCTCCCCTTATTCCAGATGAGGCGTCTGGTGAGGGTTTCCAGACCCTTGAATATGCGCGCCGGCACGTACACTGGCAGATTAGTATAATAATAGAGGAGCCGGGGAAGCATTATCATTTTGGTTAGTGCCACTCTGGCCGGCACATTCAGTGGGAGGGAGTTCCAGAACGTGACCTGGGCCGTGAGCGAGGATATGGCTCTCACTAGGTTCCCCTCCAGGAGATCCACGGGGTCTCGATATATGAAGATCCCTAGGTACCTGAATACCGTCGGGTGCCATCGGAGCATCTCCCCCATCATGCGCACATCACACTGTGGCATCTCGCCATCGAACGCATAGACCCCTGATTTGGCCCAGTTAACGTGGAGTCCTGACATGACTCCAAACGTCCGAAAGATGTCTGTGATCGCCGCTGGTATGTGTGCGAGATCTCTGACATATAACAACAAATCGTCGGCGTACAGAGACACGGAGTGAATGCCATCTGCTAGCGGGATGCCCCAGGCGTCTCCGGAGGTGCGGAGCATCTCCGCCAATGGCTCCATCGCCAAGGCGAATAAGATAGGGGAGAGGGGGCAGCCCTGTCTGGTACCTCTCCCGATGCGGATCCTGTCAGAGAACAATCGACCAGTCCGGACCCGGACCTCGGGAGCTTGATAGAGGAGTCCCACCATCTGGACGTAGGCATCGCCCAGCTCGTACTTCTCGAGGACTCGGAGGAGATATGGCCATTCCACCGAGTCGAACGCTTTTTCCAGATCGAGCACGATGCATCCCGAGCGTGGCCAGGTCGGGGTTGCATATCGTTGGACCCTGAAAAAACGGCGTAGGTTGTAGGACGTGCTCCGGGTGGGTACGAAGCCATTCTGATCAGAGTGAACCAGAGTGGGGACCAGTGGTGCAAGCCTCCGGGCCAGCGCCGCTGCAAGTATTTTGTAATCGGTGTTGAGGAGCGCTAACGGCCTGTATGAGCCGAGTTTGTTCGCTTCTCTACCAGGTTTCAGCAGGGAGACCACGTTAGCTTCTTTCAGGGACGCCGGGAGTTCAGCGTCTTCCAACGCCGCCTTGTACACTTTCAGCAGTTCCGGTATTAACACCAGTGAGTAGGCTTTATAGAACTCCGCCGGGAGCCCGTCGGGGCCCGGCGCCTTGCAATTGGAGAGGGAGAAAATCACCTCCCGTAGTTCCTCACCAGTGAGCGCAGCTCCTAGCTCCTCTTGTTGGGCAGCGGTAGCAGTCGGGAGTCGCAGTGTCGCCAGGTAGTCCGCGATCTCCACCACCGTGGCCCGTAGCCGTGAGCTGTACAGGGACCGGTAATGCGATGTGAACGCTTCATGGATCTGCTTCTGGGTGTAGACCTCAACGCCCTGGGTCGTGCGGATGGACAGGACCGATGCGGATTGCGTGTCTTGTCGTACCAACCACGACAGTAGCCTGCCGGGCTTGTCGCCTGCGCTGTGGGTGCGCGCGGAGTGTGCTGTGAAGTTAATGTTCTTTAGGCGCTCCATCAGAGCAGCGTGGTCTGCCCTGGCCGAGATCAGTAGGGAGTCATCGCCCCCTGTCGCCTCCCGTTCCTTATCTAGTAGTGCCTCCTCCGCCCGTGTCAGATCTCTCTCCACTCGTCTACGTAGGCCCGCTTGTACACCGAGGCAGCTTCCCCGGGTCACCGCTTTAAAGGCGTCCCATTCAATTCTCGGGGAGGAGGTCGAGTCAACATTGTTCTCGAAGTACTGTAAGATCTTCCCGGAGATTTCCTCTCGGAATGGGGTGTCAAGCAGGAGATCCGGCTGTAAGCGCCACGTAGGTACGGGTGGGTGCGGGCGCTTGCATCCATATACCAGCGTGTGCGGGTTATGGTCCGAGTGCGTCCGACCTAGGTAGTCAGTGTCGGACACGGAGGGGAGCAGGTCACGGGACATCATGTACCTGTCCAACCTGACATGTAGAGAGTGGGCTCCCGAGTAGTAGGAATACACCCGGGCGGTGGGGTTTCTGACGCGCCAGGCATCTTGCAAGTTCCACTGAGTTGCCCAGTCAAGTAGGGCCTTGGAGGTCGCCTGCACTGGGGCGATTGCCGCTGGGGGGGACGAGCGGTCAAGGGAGGCATCTAACACGCAGTTGTAATCCCCACCCATCATCAAGGGTACGTCTGGCCATGGCGCTATTACTGCTGACAATCGTGTGAAGAATTTCCCCTGTTCCACATTGGGTGCGTATATGGAGGCTATGACGATCTGCTGCCCGTCAAGTCTACCCTGTATGAAGACATAGTGTCCCTCAGTGTCAACATGGCTGTGTGTCAGTGCAAACGGGACCCCGGGCCGAACCCAGATCAGGGTTCCTCGCGCAAATGCTGAAAAGGTTGTGGCAAATATCTGTCCCCTCCACTTACGGCGAAGTGTGGCCACCTCAGCGGCAACTAGGTGTGTCTCCTGTAGTAGTGCAATTTGAATCTGATGTCTCTTAAGATAGGAGTATACCTGGTATCTACGGGAGGGTGCGTGCATGCCCCTGACATTCCAGGTACAAAATTTAAACGTAGCCATCACAATGTTTATGGCGTTCAAGCACCCACCCCCTCCCCCCCCCCCGGCCCCCAACCTGCCCCACCCACACCTGCACAGCAGCAGCGAACAGTGAGCATTTTTACCCTACGCTCTCTCCCACAGACCCAAGGATGCACGTTGCAGTATTTCAGCACCAACACTAGTCTCAAAATGAAGAACTTGAACATAAACATAATACCAAAAGGGCAACAACAAAACTAGTCGCCGCCCAAACGCTCTATCGAGCTCAATCAATCCGTAAGTTCAATGGGGGAGTGTCTGAGTACAGCACTTGAATAAAACAAGGTAGTTCGTTACGCCAAAAAGAGCCGTAGTGGCTCCCCTCCACGGGCAATGGGCCAGAAGGGCGCCAGGAGTCAGTTACAGCGTCCGTAGACAGGTCGGAGTTCCCAATGTCACTGGACCCAGGCAGTTGTTCCCATGGTGGGATCTCATCCTCCATCCCCCCAGGGGGGGGGCACTCACCTCTAGGGGTCCGTCCACCCCTCCAAAGTTATGGTCCCGGTAATGCTCCAGCGGGACAGCTCAAGCTCCCCACCCGGTACCACGGCGGCTCCGCGGCAATCCGGTAGGTGGGGGGGGGTTTGGGAGCAGGGCACAGACCCCGGAAAAGGTGGCGTTCATGACTGCCGAGGCCTCTAGGAGCGTTGGTGTGGGCCCCTGATCGGGCCATCTTTGGAAGTGAGCTGACTATTCCGTTATGCGAGTTGCAGTAGTCCAGCCAGGGCCGGGCTGGGGAGGAGTGTTCATGCTATCAGATCCGATGTTTGGGGCGTGACATCTGGCAGGCCCTCTGGGTTCGAGTCATCCGGTAGTCCGTACATGGAGTCGTCGTCCGCGCTTCCGCGTGAATGTGGGCTAGCGTTGGAGATCAGGATAGGCGATTGAGACCCGCTAATCTCCGCAGTCATGCGGACGGCATCCAGTTGTTCATTCTGAATTTGCTCCGGGGTGGGGCCGAGTTCCGTTTCCACGGCCGGTGACCCGGCCCTCGAGGTGCGCCGTTGTCTCCGCCTGTGTGTGCCCCGATTCCGGCGCCGCTCCATTGGCACGGGCCCGGGGTTCGTGTCTACTCCCGAATCCAAGTAAATTGGGGATGTGAGGTGCACTCCTTTTCGCTCTGTTTTACACTCTTGTAATAATTATAGTTGGTTTATTCGAGGTGTGCTGGAAGGGGAGCAGCGGCCAGTCTCCACAGTAAGTAAATGAGAGTAAACTAATGACAGGCGTCAATAGACCCTTTCCGCACTACTAATAGCAGAAATCCATCTGCCTACTCTTTTCAAAATTAAGATGTTAAGTTGCATCTTAATTTTGAAAAGAGTAGGCAGATGGATTTCTGCTATTAGTAGTGCGGAAAGGGTCTATTGACGCCTGTCATTAGTTTACTCTCATTTACTCCCGAATCCAGCCAGGCCATTGCCGCCTCTGGGGTGTCGAAGAAGTGGGTCTTGTCCAGTGCCACCACTCTGAGGCGTGCTGGAAACAACAGTGAGTATTTGAGAGCTAGGCGCCTGAGCCGCTGCTTCACTGCGAGGAAGGATTGACGTCTTCGTTGAACTTGTATGGTGTAATCAGGGAAGAACATCACCTTGGCGTTGTCTACCTGTATATTCGACAGCTTCCGTGTTTCGCGGAGGATGGCGTCCCGGTCGCGGTAGTTCAACACCCGCATGAGCATTGGCCTCGGGTTGGAGCCCTCCGGAGGTGGACGGGATGGTACTCTGTGTGCCCTTTCCACTACAAAGTGTGGCGACAGCGTGCCCTCTGGTAGTAGCTCTCTGAGCCAGGTCTCCATGTGTTCCGCCGTCTCTCTCCGCTCCCATCGTTCCGGTAGGCCCACTATGCGCACATTGTTCCTTCTGGCCCGTCCTTCCGCGTCCTCTGCTCTATCCTCAAGGAACTCCACCCGGTTGAGCAGGTCACGGACGTGTTCGTCCGTCTGCACCAGCTTGGGAGTGGTCTCCGCCATCGTATGCTCCAGAGTCGTGGTGCGGTCGGACAGTTTCTTGTGGTCCGCCCGGAGGAGTGTCAGATCCACAGCCACCTTATCGATCCTGTTCTCCAGTGACGTACGGGTTAGTTGCATGGATTCTTCCAGGCACTCCATGGCCGCCAGCATAGTGTCCAGTTTGGAGGCCATTTGGTCAGCCTCTACGGTCTTCACCATTTTCCCTTTGCCTAGTGTCCCTCCGGTGCCAGTCCTCGCCCTGGTCCCCCCTGACATGTGAGTGGCCTTTGCAGCCGGTCAGTCGAGTGGGTATGCTCTCGTAATGTGCAGTGGTGGGACCGGTGCGTGTGGGTCTCCCGGTCAGGCTCTCCGTGCCGCCCGTGGCAGATGGTGCGTGGCTGCGGGCGAAGGGGAGGACTGCTCCACCGCAGGGCTCCGGGGTTCCGCGCTATACTACCATCCGGGGAGGACGAGGTGGTTGCGCAGTGGCTGGTATGAGATCTCCCAGGTGCGTCAGTCTATGCCGTGAAAGTCCTGTTTGCAGAACACCTCTCGTCTGCGCTATGCGGTGGCTCGCCAGGCCGGGTCACTAAGTCTCTCCGGGTGTGTCCGTCCACTGGGCTCAGGAAGACGCACCTTGCCTGACGATGCTAGACGCCACCAAGCGTCGCGTGGGGATCTGCGTGGTCCAGCACAAGTCCGGTGGGGGCGGGGTGTGCGAGCCGTGCAATCTCCGCACTTGCGCCGGCCCGGGAGAGTCCCTCAGTGCTGGGCCGGCCGTAAGTGGGGGCCGATGTGACGCGGCCTCAGTTTATGTGTGGCACGGTCTAGGCCTCTCGGCGCCAGGCGGGTCCGGTGTTGATCCGTGGCGGCATCCAGGTGGCGGGCGGGTACAGAGGGCCAGGAGATAGGGCCGCGCGGTCTCCGGTGGTGGTCTGCTGGGCCCAGGGGTGACGGCGTCTGTGTGGATCTCACGGTGGCCAAGCTCGGAGACCCTCCGGTGTCCGTCAAGCCCGGCTGGGCGACTCCAGTGTCAGTAGGCGGGACGGGGTGGTGTCACAGTCCGCCACGGGCTGGCGTGACTTGGATACGTGTAGCTCTCGGGGCCCTCGAGTGGCTGGGCCGCCGGGGGTGTTGGGTGCCGTATCGTGGATTCCTACCCGTGGCCGGGCCTATGTCAGGGCGGCAGGCGGGCCTGGGGGGCCCAGGGAACTGTGCTGGTCAGCGTCCGTATTAGGCCGGCAGGGCCTAGGGGCGATGGTGCCAATGTGGGTCCCCAGCCAGTCCCGCGCACTCTCCCCCGATGTTCACGGAGCCCGGCGGGATGTCCCCAGTGACGGCAGGCAGGGCGGGCTGGTGTCGTGACTCGCCGTGAGTCCAGGCGGCGAGCCTTTTGCTAATGTCCGGGGCCCCTGTATAGTTGGGTCTTCAGGGAGTGTCCGGTTTGCGGGACGTGGTCTCTGTTCCCCGCAGGATTGCGCTTTGGAAACCACACGCTCTGCGGCCCACCTCGCAGGGCCAGATCCCCGGCCTCAGGTGGTTGGGGTCGCCGACCGGAAGTGCACTCAGGGCGGTCAGCTGCCAGGGTCGCTGTCGGTCGGATGGTCAGGTGTTCCGATTCGCCTGAAAATCGCCCAGGTGGTGGATCGGGTACCCGGGTACACTCGGTTCGAGTTTGGGCCCGGTTCCACCAGAAATGCAGGATAAATGGCCCGTGGTAGGGGAGCTTCACTCGGAGCTCAGCCCGGGCACGTCTTTTCACATCTCGTGCTTGGCCACGGCCCTCCCGTTGTGGAAAAGTAAATTTTGCCATGTTCTGTGTCCCTACGCGTCCTCCATCATATGTTATCTGTGCATGATTAATATGCATATGTTATTCCCCATGTTCGATTAAAGACGCAATTATAGTTGTGTCCACCTCTAGTATGCCAGTTTCCAGTTCTCGTGAATACTACGAATATCAGGCCTATGTAAAGCTACTTTGCCACGTTTCTCAGTGTGCACGTTATTCCATTGTAAAGTCCCCGTTTCTAGGCCTCAAAAGGGCCCGGACACCAGATTCAGCTCCTGTCTCCTGAAGCCTCGCTGAGGAGCGATACAGCCCCCACCTGTATCCTCGACCCTTCACTTACTTCCTGCCTCGCAGTGCCCGGTTCAGCCTGGCTCTGCCTCTGAGTCTGCCAAGAGTATGTTATGATTCCAGTTATCAGTTCAGCCCTCCTCCTCTGCATTCCTAAAGCTACTGAATCGCATCAATAGTTTCCGTCATTGTCTAGCCTTTACGTCTCCATGTAGGAGAAATACTGCATTTAATGGTCATTTAATATTCTTCATCACGCACTACATGTAGAATAATGCATGCTCCAGTCTTAGAGTCTGTTCGCCTTTACTCGCCTTTACCCCGATAACTTTTGGATTCTATCAACATGTTCTCTAAACATCAGGTACTAGATACTGTTTAGGTACATGTCGCCCTGACTCTCCAGACTTCAGTCTCTGCTCCTAGCACAGAGTTCATAGCCCCCAGCTTCTCCTAGTAACACGTCATTGCTAGTTTGCGCGCACCATCAGGTTAGAGGTCCCGGCTCCTTAGGTAGCCCCTTAGGTAGCCCCCTCCATGTTTCCGCCCCATTCATGACATATTCTGTTACGTTTGCATCACATGTCTATGTATACGCCCTGTTACACCTCTTTTCACCCTTATCTTTCGCGACTGCTACGCGTCACGCCTATTGCTCCACCCACTGCTACGCCTATTGCAATGTAATGCTATGTGTTTGCGTTATGTATATATGCTCATGTATCTGTTATTAAACACCACGCTAGCCATTCCAGATCCTGACCCCGGCAGCGCTGCCAGGGCTTGCCATCCTATTCCTGTGCAGGTTGTCCTGTTCCTGTCCTTATGCTGTATTAAACCTGCAAAACTCCTACTACCTCGAATCTTGACTCTTATTTATTGAGCTATCTGTTATTCATTTATGCATTCAAAAAGAGAGGTATTATTTATTTATTTACCACATAATGGCGCCCGAATAGGGACTTGCCCTTTCCCCACGCGTCGGTGAAGCCACGCCGACCCCCTGACCCTCTGCAGTCGTGACGGAACTCTTCTGCGCACCGGCAGATATTTCTGCTTCAAGTATCCCTCAGGCCCACGGAGGAGACGGAGGAGGCGGTCCAGCATCCAGACGAGACGGTGGAGGATCGCGGCGAGTCCCGACCAGAGCCCAAGCCGAGAGTCCAAGGTCCGAGGTATCCGGAGGCCCACCCGTAACAGAAGTCCGAAGTTCGTCCGTCCGGCGTCCAAGCAGTCCCGTCCAGTCTGAGGCCTTCCGTTCTTACTGCCCGGTGAGTACCATTACTGGGGTAGTATCTAGACAGGGTCAATTTAATTGACTCTGGTCCGTGGGTTGGTGGTACACAAGCCCACAAACGAAGTGTCCACTCCGGTGGATACGGGTCCTGACGTGTCTCTGTATGAGACCCGTAAGTTTCGTACTGTTTCAGCAGTGCATCTAGTTTCTGTTCTAGTCAGTTCTGTTCTCGAGAAAATTCATGTATTCTGTGTCCTGTATTCCAGGTTGTATTCTGTTCGAACTGTTATTCTAAATGTTCTTCATGTATTTTGATGTTGTGGTATGAGTGTGAAGTAATTATCGTGTTTATTGTGTAATTACGTATTGTGTCTCAGTTACAGTTCAGTCATGCCCTTGTTTTCTAAGTTACGTCAGTTAAAAACTAGAAAGGGTCTGCTGGAAGCAGCAGTTCCTGTCCCGCCTAGGGACAGTCCAGGTCATTTTATGTATCAGAAGCATGGCATAAGTGCCATATTATATCTAGATTTATGGGTAGAGTATACCAAAGAGTTAGAGGAAAAGTATAGATGGCCTGTGTCAGGCACATGGGATGCCGAGTGCATCATGAGAGTAGAAGAAGCATTATGGAAAAAGAAAGCCAGACAGTCACAGAAAGATGCCATCGAGTTATGGCGCAAAGAATCTCATAAAAGAACCGAAAAAGAAATCAGAAAGTCAGAATTAAGTAGAGAATCCTTGGAACGAGCCCAAGAAAGGGAATTAATCGAGATTGGTGAACGAGTTAAAACCGAACAGTCAGACAGACAGAGGCATGCTCTTATTAAGGGTATGTATCCTCTTCTTGCCGAGGGCTTGCCAAAAGCGACCCCGGAGGCATCCAGTAACTTTCCGCCACCATTAGTTCCGACCAAGCTACGTCACAAACCGACCGCAGCTGATATTTTCATCTCGTCCTATTTGGACGACACAGTCCCAGAATATGCAAATCCTGTTACTACTCCGCCAGTCCCTGTAAATCAGGCACTTCCCGCTCCTCCAGACACCGGAGTACCTGTTATGGTACCCCCGGTCCAGCCCGCCATACAAGTCCAGTCTGCATTTCCATTTCCCACTCTGCCAGGACGAAGAGTATCAGTTGACGATTCTAGTTTAGGGGCCGCAGGAGGAGGTCCTCCTCAGACCCCGCCGCCACACAAGCGTTTAACGTTAGTCGAATTACATGCTCAAGCGTCACAGCGTACGCCCAGATATCAGTCTGTAGCAGAAATAAGAAAAGCCCTTAATGAATGCGGCTATGATCCAGTCCCAGGCGAGGATAATATGGTTTTATATTCATTACGCGTAAGAAAGGTGGCCGAGTATCTAGTCACCCTACCGAATATGAAAGAAGATCTAGACAGAATATATTGTTTCATCCGTACAGGGGATGATCCAGAAAGCATTGGCGAAGTCATGTCTCAAAGGAAAGCCGAGATCCAGCTCATGATACTAAAGTTTTTGATTAATTGTTTAATAAGAGAACAAGATTACCCGTCCAAAGATCAAGCCGAAATGAGAACCCTGACAAAGTGGAGTGATAATATAGCCGAGGGTAAGCACAAGACCATAAGTGCTATGGAAAGTATGTACAAGAAAATCCGTAAAGAAATAATAAAGTTACACGAGCAGCGTAAAGCAGCACAAGTAAGCGAGAAAGAAAGTAACTCTGATACTGAAGAGGTAGACGACGAGAATCCCGCCAGAATAGCGTATGTAGGAAAATCTAGATTCCCAGATCGCCATTTACGCCTAGAACACAAGTCAACTTTCCATCATCCAGCACCAGAACAAGGTTCTCTAGAACAAGTGTTTCAAGCTACCGATCACATTCTGAAATCACGAATCGGTTACAGTGAGTTAAGTACTATGCATGAACAAGAACTAGCCCGATCAGCAGTCCGATGGACTACTGATTCTACCACTTTTCCAGACGAAATAGTGGCACAAATGTTTCTGAAAATGCCCCCAGCCGAGCAACGACTGGCGGGTATGTATATGATTCAGCACCTCATTACATTGTATGAGGGTCAGCACTTTGATCCAGGCCCGTTACATGATATCCTGAACGAGTTACTCCAGTATAGATGGAAAGGTTTAGGTACCGATTTAATTAGTGTCATTCTAGAACAGCGTCACAAATATAGAACGTTTTTGAACCCGCATTTTGTTCATGTCTCACCCCCAGAAAGTAAACCATTTTACATGGAGAGACAGAATCCGTTACGAGAAGTCCACCCAGTTAGAGGAACGGGTGGCGAACTAGAACGAGTGTTTGTTTACACCCCGATCACAAAGATGGAACTCTTAGAGATGAAAAAATTAATCCCCTGTCATGATAAAGATCCAGCAGGGTTCCATCGAGAATTAAAAGACATGCTCCGTATGGGAGAATACACGTATCCAGATATAATTAAAATGTTAAAGGTTCTGCTGCCCGCAGGGGTGTATGAAAAGCTCAAGGAAAAAGAATGGGAGGTGGGAGAGAAAAAGATAGATTGGGCAGTTCTAGAAGCTGAAGATAAGGCACGAGTACCAGGTACCGGTCTTGGAGCGAAATGTAAAGAATTACCTGAATTATTGATTCAAGTTTTACCCAGATTGTTAACAACGAAAAAGGAAGACTGGGATGCAATCTCAGCCTGTAAACAGAAACAAGACGAAGACATTAGTGATTTTTATTCTAGATTTGAGAAATGTTTTAGCATCAACAGTGGCCTCAAGACAAGTAGTGAGTCATACCCTCATCTTTTTGTTACTAAATTAGTCGAGAATTCAAGTCCACCAATTAAAAATCGAGTTTTGAAAGTCGAAAGTACCTGGCAAGCTAATACCCCGTCCCAGATGTTACAGATGCTTCAATACCACCAGAATAGAATCAGGGAAGAACAAGAACACGAGAGAAAGCGTATGAAAGACACGAAAATGAAAGTACTAGTTGCACAATCTATTCCACAAGACAGCCAGAAGAGGGGTCCGAATCAAGCCAGTCATCCTGCAGCTCCCGTTAAAGGGAACTGCAATTATTGTAAACAGCCAGGTCATTTTATAAACGAGTGTGCAGTTCTGAAACACAACATAGCTACTGGTAAGACTAAAGAAAGACCACGCCCACCTAGACAAGAACAAGTTTCACAGACTCCTCAGCCACAGAATGCACCACAGACAGTTACAGCACCGCAGCTCATCGCTGCAACACAGCATGTTACACAGCAGATGTACCAGTATGCACAGTCCGAGTATCCAGAGTATCAACCGTATTCATGAAACAGCCTAGAGAGGGAGGTAGGCTTGCCTCTCATCGAGATACCTGTAGATCAAGAAGGTCCCTATGTTCATAGTCAAGTACTAGGGAAAGACAGAAAGTTTCTGATTGATACAGGGGCAAGTAGGACCACAATTAGCCACGCCGAAGTTCCAGGGACTCCGCTCTCAGGCTCTAGAAATGTTTCCCTTGGATTTTCAGGAAAACCTATTGTAAATGAAATTTCAAAGCCAGTTACTCTAGAAGTAGGTCCATTGTCCCGCACTACTGACCTGTTACTTACTAAGTCATGTCCAGAAAATCTATTAGGCATTAAAACATTGAAAGAATTAGGTGCAGTTATATGCTGTTCCCCAGAGGGAATACGTCTGTTCCTGCGTGACTTTAAGGGTCACTATGTATTACGAGATTTTGATCCCAGATTGTCTAATGTTCCGCAGCATTTATGGGCGCAAGGTCCAACTGATGTAGGTTACATGCAAATCACACCCCATCGTGTGACTCTCAAGCCAGGTGTAGTGTTACCACGATTCAGACAGTACAGATTGCCACCTGAGGCTGTAGCAGCCTTATCCAAAATTATTGACGAGCTCATCGCTCAAGGAGTGGTTGTAGAAACTGACTCCAATGTATGCAATTCTCCGATCATTCCAGTCATGAAACGTACTGATCCAAATGCACCCCCAGTATATCGATTAGTGATTGACCTACGAGAACTTAATAAATGTATTATTCCTCAGTACCCAGTGGTCCCAGATATCTCTTCCCTATTAACAGCCATTGATTCCGAAGCCATGTTCTTTACTGTAATCGACCTCAAGAACGCGTTTTTCAGTGTTCCCATTCATCCAGACAGCCAGTTTCTTTTCGGATTCTGTTTAAATGGAAGGAGCTATATGTTCACACGAGCTCCTCAAGGTTTCACAGAAAGCCCTAGTATTTACAGTCAAGCACTTAAGAGACAACTTGATAATGCTCACATGCCAACTGACACTGCCCTGCTCCAGTATGTCGATGATCTATTGATCACAGCCCGTTCTGAACGTGCTTGCGAGCGAGCATCCCTCACAGTTCTGTATTTCCTAGCCGAGATGGGGCACAAGGTGTCCCCTTCTAAGCTTCAATTCTGTGTCCAGCAAGTGGTCTACTTAGGACACTTACTGTCCAAGAGGGGTAGGCAGTTGACACCTGACCGTATTCAGTTAATAGCGAGTCTTCCTCAGCCCAAGACCCAGAAGGAGGTACGTGCTTTTATTGGCCTTACTTCTTATTGCCGACAATGGATTCCTCAGTATGCATTTCTAGCCAAGCCACTGACACAGTTAACGACACAGGAGGCAGCCGTATCGACTGTTCTCCCTTGGACATCTGAACATACACTTAGCTTCAATGAGTTAAAGAAAGCTTTATGCCAAGCTCCAGTTCTAGCTACACCAAACTACAGTAAGCCTTTTACACTTTTCGTCACAGAACGTGAAGGTACAGCATTATCTGTTCTCACACAAGATCAAGCAGGACAATACAAGCCATGTGCTTATTTTTCGAGCACATTAGATCCTGTAGCCCAGGCTCTGCCTGCGTGCCTCAAGTCAGTTGCAGCCACAGCACTAGCTATCAGACAAAGTGATTCCATAGTATTAGGACACTCCCTGACAGTACAAGTTCCACACTCCGTGGAAGTTCTTTTAAATCGAACACAAACTCAGCACTTGACAATCGCACGTTTAACAGGTTATGAATTGACACTGTTTCAGCCACACATAGAAATCAGACGCTGCAACGTTCTCAATCCTGCTACACTGTTACCATCAGCTAATCCAAATCCTGCCACACATGACTGTGTGGAAGTAGTCAACATCACGACCAAGCCAAGACAAGATCTGACAGATATTCCATTACCAGATCCCGACCTGACACTTTATGTGGATGGTTCATGTATGAGAACAAGTACAGGAGAACTAGTCGCCGCGTATGCAGTGACTACCGACACCGAAGTTATTGAGACACACCGTATTGACACCCTGTCCGCTCAAGCAGCAGAGCTAGTTGCTCTGACACAAGCCTGCATACACGCTAAGAACCGGAAAGTTAATGTTTACACAGATTCACGCTACGCATTTGGAGTCGTACACGACTTTGGAGTGCTCTGGCAGGAGAGAGGTTTCATGACTTCTCATGGAACCAAGATTCAGCATGGTCTCCTTATTCAAGCTCTGTTAGATGCAATACATTTACCGACATCCATTGCTATCATGAAATGCAAAGCACATACGAAAGTTACTGACATTATTTCCCAGGGTAATGATCTAGCAGATCGCACAGCCAAGCTTACAGCTCAGACTCCAGACATTCCAGCTAACATGACACACACTCCAGATCCGACTACATGTATGACAGTTAAGGACCCTACTCAAGATGTCATAGATATCCAGTTACATGCTACTCCCGAAGAAATCAAGAAATGGTCCGAACAAGGAGGGGTCCAGACAGATCAAGGATGGGTGACGAAGGGAAAAGCCACATGGTTTCTCCCCGACTCTATGGTTCAAGTCATTATCAATACTGCACATAGTCCAGCACATTTAGGAGGAAAAGCTATGTTAGACAGTATCCAGAACATTTGGTTCAACAAGCATTTACGAGCTGCAGCCAAGCAGAAAGTCCGTACCTGTATGATATGTTGTCAGTTCAATCCAGGTAAAAGTGTCCCGGTGGAACAAGGTGGATTCCAGCCCCCTGACCACCCTTTTGAAGTCCTCCAGATGGATTATATTCAGATGGAGCGATGTCGAGGTTTCAAGTATGTCCTTGTAGTTGTATGCGCTTTGTCCAGGTGGACAGAAGCATATCCAGTCCCAGATTACACAGCCGCGACCACTGCCAAGCAGTTGGTTCGTGAGTTCTTCCCCCGTTATGGACTCCCTAGGGTCGTATATTCTGATAACGGCCAGCCATTCTCCTCAGAGTTAATGAAGCATGTTTCCCTTTTGTTAGGGTACCAGTGGAAGTTCCATTGTGTACGCCACCCTGAAGCAGCAGGTCTCGTAGAGAGACATAACCAGACCCTGAAAATCCGCATCGCCAAAGTATGTAAAGAGAAAGGTGTGGACTGGCTAGTAGCTCTGCCAGTCGCTTTGTTCTATATGCGCATGGTCGCACATTCCAGATCAGGTCTGTCCCCGTATGAGGTCGTTTTCGGCCGCCCCCCTAACATGTGGGGTACACCCAGACCCCGAAGTATTACCGATGTTTCAAGTAATATGCTGACAGATTACCTAGCTTCCTTGATGTCTGCCCTCAACTCTTGTCGTTCACAGGTTGCTGCCGCATTTCCAGACAATACCGAGGTGGCACCGCATGAAATCGTTCCAGGATCCATGGTCCTGGTGCGAAATTTTGACCGCTCAAGTCCGCTAGAGCCTCGCTGGAAGGAGCCCCGACAGGTCCTCCTCGCCACCCGTACAGCCGTGAAGTTGGAGGGACGCAAAGGCTGGGTGCATCTTTCACATATAAAGAAGTTTTATGGACTGAAACCGGTCTCAAAGAACATTTCCCAAGATTTGAAGGATTACCAAAGTACTATTCTCAAGGACTGTCCCGCAAAGAACAATGATACTGCACCCTCCCTGTTAGAGAAAACTCCACAGCAGGAGTATAAGTTGAAACTCCGGTCTAGTAAAATAAGTCAGCCAGTTTGATTGTCTAAGTCCTCCCCTAGGTGAAACGGTTAGACTGTTTCTGACATGTATAAAATAGACCCCCATAGTGAGAGAGTTAGTCAAAACTCAATCCGATGTATCGTTTTTCTATGTTTCATATTATTTCTCAGTATTATGATTTCCTGCACCAGTTATGCATTTTACCTGTATTTTCCAGTTTCTCATGTAAATAAGTCTGCCAATGCTACAGTAGAGCATACGTTTAGTGATCTGCCTCCTCATGAACTCTCTTACCGCCTCGCTATGCGTAATAATTCTTTTATCCGCATGTTACATTATTCACACCAGACCAGCAATGCCACTAATTGTTGGGTGTGTGGTCGACTCCCCCCTTTTCAGACACCGAAGGGAGTTCTGCCACTCTTTCCTTACCCTTTTTCACATAATGGTTCGTGTGGAGCATGGTCCACGTTAACGTCATCCTCAACAGATATGTCTTTTCTTAACAGTACATGTTTTCCAGACAAGCAAGGTCTCCCCCACAGAACCGGGTTAGATCTAGAAAATGAAGTGTATAATTTAGGTAATTATTCTTCGAATTTCATGGTCCTGAATGTTCAGTCTGATACTACTCCAGACTTACCTGCAATTTCAGTACTACCAGTCAAAGGCGAATTATGTGTCCGAAATAATGGTTCCGTACATGTAGGACATAGCGATTGTACTACTATTGTCAAGTATAGTGACAGTGGGAAATCTATTTTCAAAGCTTCACGTCATTCATATTTTATTTGTGGTCAAACCGCATATGTTCGTCTGCCCCTCGATTGGGAGGGAACCTGTTACATTGCCTTCCTACTGCCACCTGTTTTTCTAGCCCCACCCGACTACCATAGGAATTCCCACCTAGTACATACTAGACACAAGAGAAACCTCCCGATTGTCGATTATACTGAAACTACTCTAGAACAATATATAGATATCAATAAAGGTGTCTTTCCTTATTTAGGTACAGTTGTGAATAGTAAACTGATACGTAGATTAACCAGAACCCTTGAAGCAGTAGTAATTGAGACTACTTCTGCTCTAAGTAATTTAACCGAAGAACAATCCTTTATGAGAATTGTCGTGCTCCAGAATCGTCTCGTCCTTGACGTCATATTGGCCGATAGGGGCGGGGCCTGTAGAGTCATCGGATCTAGTTGCTGCATTTTCATTCCAAATAACGCGCCGTCTGTTTATTCAGCTATAACCAGACTCCATAAAATTGCCCATCTGTTACACCAAGATCCAGGCACCTGGACATGGTCCGGTTGATTCTGGACTATAATTTCCGCTTGGGGAGGGAAAGTCTTGTCCTTTCTAGGTATTGCAGTAGCGATCATATTCAGCTGCTGCCTCTGTATACAATGTGGCCCTGCGATTTGCGGCATTTGTGCTACCTCTTGTATTCCTAGTCCCAAGTCCCGTTCTAAAACCCGTTCCCAGAAAATTCGAGACGAGCAAATGATACTGTATGAAATGATAGATGGTATCATGAATATTGATGTTTCCTGAAGGAAACGTAGTGACAAGGAGGGAATGTGGAAAAGTAAATTTTGCCATGTTCTGTGTCCCTACGCGTCCTCCATCATATGTTATCTGTGCATGATTAATATGCATATGTTATTCCCCATGTTCGATTAAAGACGCAAATATAGTTGTGTCCACCTCTAGTATGCCAGTTTCCAGTTCTCGTGAATACTACGAATATCAGGCCTATGTAAAGCTACTTTGCCACGTTTCTCAGTGTGCACGTTATTCCATTGTAAAGTCCCCGTTTCTAGGCCTCAAAAGGGCCCGGACACCAGATTCAGCTCCTGTCTCCTGAAGCCTCGCTGAGGAGCGATACAGCCCCCACCTGTATCCTCGACCCTTCACTTACTTCCTGCCTCGCAGTGCCCGGTTCAGCCTGGCTCTGCCTCTGAGTCTGCCAAGAGTATGTTATGATTCCAGTTATCAGTTCAGCCCTCCTCCTCTGCATTCCTAAAGCTACTGAATCGCATCAATAGTTTCCGTCATTATCTAGCCTTTACGTCTCCATGTAGGAGAAATACTGCATTTAATGGTCATTTAATATTCTTCATCACGCACTACATGTAGAATAATGCATGCTCCAGTCTTAGAGTCTGTTCGCCTTTACTCGCCTTTACCCCGATAACTTTTGGATTCTATCAACATGTTCTCTAAACATCAGATACTAGATACTGTTTAGGTACATGTCGCCCTGACTCTCCAGACTTCAGTCTCTGCTCCTAGCACAGAGTTCATAGCCCCCAGCTTCTCCTAGTAACACGTCATTGCTAGTTTGCGCGCACCATCAGGTTAGAGGTCCCGGCTCCTTAGGTAGCCCCTTAGGTAGCCCCCTCCATGTTTCCGCCCCATTCATGACATATTCTGTTACGTTTGCATCACATGTCTATGTATACGCCCTGTTACACCTCTTTTCACCCTTATCTTTCGCGACTGCTACGCGTCACGCCTATTGCTCCACCCACTGCTACGCCTATTGCAATGTAATGCTATGTGTTTGCGTTATGTATATATGCTCATGTATCTGTTATTAAACACCACGCTAGCCATTCCAGATCCTGACCCCGGCAGCGCTGCCAGGGCTTGCCATCCTATTCCTGTGCAGGTTGTCCTGTTCCTGTCCTTATGCTGTATTAAACCTGCAAAACTCCTACTACCTCGAATCTTGACTCTTATTTATTGAGCTATCTGTTATTCATTTATGCATTCAAAAAGAGAGGTATTATTTATTTATTTACCACACCGTGACTCAGGCTTCGTATTAGTACATGTGGCCACCAGTCACTTGATAAAATGATGTGTAAAAGGCGAGGACGAGAAAACATGGAGGCCTGTCCATATGCACAGATTTGACAATTCTCCCAGGAAGAACTACCAGGCCCATGTGGGTTAGGCAGAAGTATAGCTTCAGGGCAGGTGTTTGTAGTACGACACCCCTCAAATGCATTCTTGGTTAGGTAGTTGGGTCTTGGAGCTCTGATCTGGGTCTGCTATGTCTTTGTTGTTTTTAATCATTTAGGGCCAGATGTAGGTGGCTAAATACCGGTCGGTAACACCAAAATTCGATAAATGTCAGCGTTACCTGCCGGTATTTAGCCATGTGCGATGTAGGTCTCTTAAACATACATGCAAAATAAGGAATCGCTGAATAGCGATTCCTTATTTTGCTCTTGCAATTAAGGAATCGGAAATACCTATTTCTTAAATGCAATGTAGGTAGCACTAAAAACAGTGCACCTCAGCCTTAAAGAATTGCTATTTACCACCAACTCCAAGTTGGTGGTACGTAGCGATTTCCTTACTAAAAGCGCATACTTGCTTTTTTTATGTGCCATGTGGCACACATCCATGCCGTTAGGACATGTATGTGCTCCACATGGGCACACATGCACATTTCAGGGATGCTGGCAACCTTGAAATACCTCCCGCTATTAATGATTCGGTAATACTGAATCGCTAAAAGTGAATCTCTTCCCATTCATTCCTATGAGCCTCCTAGCCCATGGGAATGAATGGCTAGGTATTCCTTAATAACGAACTGGAATTACCAATTCGTTATTAAGGAATGTTAAGGAATCGCTAATATTTTAGCGATTCCTACCTATATTCTATTTAGCGATTCCTTAATAGCGATTCAGTAATAATCACTATTAAGGAATCGCTAAATGGAAGTTACCTACATGTGGCTCATTATCCAATTGGGGAAAAGCACACCTCAAAGTATGATCACATAACAAGAAGTCCAAGTTGCTAATTACAATTTTATTTCTTTATTCTTGATTGGAAAAACAACACAACAGGTTTTCTTGTTGTTCTCATTTTACTAAGAGGTTTTAACTTTTCATTTTTAGATCTGGCTCTCAAATACATATATAGTGACTGGTTTATCAACAAAGTAGTAAATCTGCACCCACAGAAGTACTCCTTTCATGGGTGAAAACCTTATGAAATTCAGTTAGCAGTACTAGGCTTGGAAATCTGTACTAATCTCAAGTTTCCAGGATTACTGCTGGCAATCAAATACCCAAATGGTGATGGGGTGAATGCTTGCAAATACCTGTGACAATCGCTCAGGGTAGCATTCCAACCCAGTGTTTCTTACCCACTGTGCCACTCTAGACAGACGCCCACCTAAAGCAAATCACCCCTGTTCCTCATGGAAACAGTCCATCCTAAACACTGGTCATCTCACTCCTCCACCATGCAAGCTGCTGCTGTTTTGTTGCAAAATTTCAGATTCACACCCTCCAAATCTCACTAACTAAGTCACACCTCTGCTTAAATGGTATTTTAACTCTTTTTTGATGTGTTTGTGTTTTGCTTTGTTGCTGTTATTGTGTGCTGATATGCAGGCATGCATCATAAAATGGGTCGATGCCATGGTAAAATGTAAATGGACATTTTTTCATTCATTTCAAGATTGGTCATCATTATTTTTAGATTAGTTTGACAGTAACATGGGTTTCGTTGGCAACAATATTTTCTTCCAAGCTTCTTCTTTTTGTAAAGGGTTTGTTTATAAACCTACTTCACTTGTTTCACTGCTTTGAGATCTGATGTTTCCCACAGACGGGTTTATGGATCTATCTACCTAGAACGATACCTCCAAACTGAAAGTACATACCCAAAAAATACACATTTAGCTTTTTTGTAGCTGATTATGTAGATTTTTTTAAAATTGTCATACGCTTATTTTTGGATTCTTTCTGTTTCATTTGTGATTCACCGCTACTGATGATGCTATTGAAATTCAATTGAATTATAGACTTTTGGATGTACCTGATTAGGAAGTATTGCTGGGAATGTTTTTGACGTGTCTGGATATCTATTATATTTTTACGAATGTATTAAAAATGCATGTTCATGTAATCCCTGTCCATTATATACAGTTGGCTCCTAGAGCCGCTGAACTCTGGGACCTACTGGACTCCAACACCCCAGACGTCGCCTTCCTGACGGAGACCTGGCTGAACCCCTCCTCGGCACCCGACATCGCAATAGCCATCCGGAAAGGCTACAAGATCACCCGCAAGGCCCGCACCAACGGAGTAGGAGGAGGAATTGCCATCGTCCACAGGATCACTCTCAAAGTCTTGACCAACCGACAACACCCTCAGCACCGCTGAACACCTGCACTTCCAGATCCACACCGACCCCAACACCACCCTCAGAGAACCCTCATCTACAGACCACCCGGACCCTGACCACAGTTCAGCAACTCCATCGCTGACTTCGTCAGCAAATACGGCCCCGCCTCCATGGACTACATCCTCTTCGGGGACATGAACTTCCACCTCCAGAACAACAACGACTCCAACTCTTCCACCCTGATCGACAACCTCGCCAACCTCGGACTCAGACAACTCGTCACAACACCCACCCAAGCTGCCGGCCACACGCTTGACCCCATCTTCTCCACAAGCCCCCACGTCTCCTTCAACCATACCACTGACCTCCACTGGAACGACCACCTTTGCATCCACTTCACCTTCCGGAAACCGATCACGCACCACCACACCCAACAGTTGCCTTGCCACTGCTGGAGCAAAGTCACCGAAGACAAACTATCCTCGCCCGGAGCCCACCCGCAGACCTGACCGACCCCAACGCCACCGCCCGCAACCTCAGACAGTGGATCGATGACTGCGCCAACACCTTCACCCCGCTCAAGAAAACCTCCAACGGCCACACCAACAAGAAAGCCAGCTGGTTCACTGAAGGCCTCCAGACCTCCAAGCAAACCTGCCGAAAGCTAGAGAAGAACTGGCTCCATGAACTAACACCGGAAAGCCATGCAGCCCACAAGAACGCCACCCGCAGACACCACCACCTCATCAGATCCGCCAAAAGGGACTCCTTCAAAGACCGCCTAAACAACAATGCACACAACAGCAAAGAGCTCTTCAACATCGTGAAGGAACTCTCCAACCCCAACTCCAACAGCAACGACATCCCACCTTCGCAAAACCTGTGGAACTCGCTGGCCACCTTCTTCCACCGCAAGATCACAGACATCCATGACAGCTTCAATGACATGACCGCCCCAGCAACCACTTAGACTTCTGCCCCCACGACCACCATCCGCACCAAACGATGACAAAACCACAAGATCGTGAACACCGTCCACTCTGGATCCCCGTCAGACCCATGCCCACCCTACATCTTCAATAAAGCCAGCACCATCAGCGCACCCCATCCCCGGAAAGCTATCAATGTCTCTTTCGAGACAGCAACCTTCCCGGAGAGCTGGAAGCACGCCAAGATCAACCCCTTACTCAAGAAACCCAAGGCAGACCCCAAGGACCTCAAGAACTTCCAACCCATCTCCCTGCTCCCGTTCCCAGCGAAGGTCATCAAGAAGGCCGTCAACAATTAACTGACCAGCTACCTCGAGGATAACACCATTCTGGACCCGTCCCAGTCCGGGTTCTGCAGCAACCATAGCACCAAAACTGCCCTCATCACCGCCACCAATGATATCAGGACCCTGCAAGACAACGGAGAAACCATGGCCCTCATCCTCCTGGACCTGTCAGCCCTCTTTGACATGGTCTGCCACATCACACTACGGACACGCCTCCACAACGCCGGGATCCAAGAGAAGGTCCTGGACTGGACCACCTCCTTCCTCTCCGGCAGAACACAGAGCGTCCGTCTTCCCCACCTTCCGCTCTGAAGCCACCGAGATTATCTGCGGCGTACCCCAGTGCTCATCCTTCAGCCCAACGCTGTTCAACATCTACATGGCACAGCTCGCCCACGTCGCCCAACTGCACAACCTCAACATCATCTCTTACGCCGGTGACACCCAGCTGATCTTCTCCCTAATCAAGGACCCCCACACTGCAAAAACCAACCTCCAGGAAGGAATGAAGGCCGTTGCCGACTGGATGATGAACAGCCCACTGAAACTAAACATGGACAAGACAGAGTTCCTCAACTACAGATCCACCCCATCGGCCTGGGACAACTCCTGGTGGCCGACTGCACTGGGAACAGCTCCAATACACACCGACCACACACGCAACCTAGGGGTCATTCTCAACTCCACCCTCTCCATGACGAAGCAGGTCAACGCCATCTCTTCCTCCTGCTTCAACACCCTCCGCATGCTCCGCAGGATCTACACGTGGATCCCCACCGAAACAAGAAGAACGGTCACCCAGGCCGTCATCAGTAGCAGACTAGACTACGAAAACGCCCTCTACGCAGGAGCCTCGGCCAAACTCCTGAAATGGCTCCAACGCATCCAGAACGCCTCCGCACGCCTGATCTTCGACATCCCTCGCCGCAGCAACATCACACCCCACCTGAGAGACCTGCACTGGCTCCCCGTCAACAAGAGGATAGCCTTCAAGTTCCTCACACACGCACACATGGCACTCCATAACACCAGACCAGCGTACCTCAACATGTGACTTAGCTTCTACACCCCCGCCCGCCAGCTCACCTCCACCGACCTCGCCACTGTCCCCCGCATCCGAAGAGTGACTACCGGTGGCAGATCATTCTCCCACCTCGCCGCCAAGACATGGAACACCCTCCCCATCCGCCTACAGCAGACCCAAGACCTACTGACCTTCAGAAAACTCCTCAAGACCTGGCTTTTCAAACAGTAGCAGCCTCCCCACCCCTTAGGGCCTCGAGACCCTCAAGGGTAAGTAGTGCGCTTTACAAATGCGATTGATTTGCACTTAGGAGCTCCTCAGTACGCTCGCCATACCCCCGGGTAATGGGACCACCCGCCATTTCTTTTTATTTTTTTATAAATCTTTTTATTACCCTTGCTCACAGGTACATAAAAAACATAGCAGCGTACATTTAGCAGGAGATAGTCAGCGATCTCGCATCCCACATTTCTGACATTGCTGACATTGGGGCGGGCACCACAATGCCAGAAATGCAAGTTGTGCATTTGACAGTACAACGTGACAGGCAACGCGCGGTGCCTGTCACTGTTTACTGTCAAATGCAGGGAGATACCATAGGTACCCCCCTGTGCACCCCCACCACCCCACAGAATCCCTGGGGGCCCTCTACAGGCCCCCAATGCTGAGAACCGCATGCCTTTCCATGGCGGCAACGCATGTTTGTTAATATAGATGGCGGTGTCTACCAGACACCGCCACCATATTACCAGCTTTTCCGGCCGGTTGACTCTTCGACCGGGCGGGAAACCGGCAGATCGTCTTTCCGTCCAGCGGGGTCCCCCCCACCATGGTAATGTGGCGGATCGGGCGCCATTCGGGCAGGGGCAATCCGCCCGACATACTAATGGGCCTCTAAGTATCATTTAGGTGTTATGAAGTATAATGTAGCTTATGAACATTTCCAGTGACCAATGGTATATTTGTATAAAGCATGTTAATTTGTTTAATGTATTGTTGGTTGTGCATTATTTAATGTGTTAATTTGCATTTAAATTGAAGCCTTGGGGCAGCAGAGAGCTGAAACCTTTTAGCCAGCTGTTTTTAAAAGTTGTTTGGTTGTGGCATTGAAAATTAATTTCAAACACTTTAAACTTTAAAAGTTAATTTGATCAATCTCAATTCAACGTATAATCCTTTTTCATTTGATGTGACTCCATTGCTTTATTTGCTCCTTTGACAATTATTGTACCAAACTGCTTTGTGAATGCTCTCTACCTATTCTAAATGCGTTCTACTTTGTGATGTCTGTTCTGCTATTGTCTGCAATTTTGTGAATTAACGTTCACAAGAACTTAACCTGAGTGTAAATGTGGATTTTTATCTCTTGTTTGAACCACAAGTTGCTACAATTACAAAGACGTGCTTTCTACCTTCTACCAACACTGCCTAATCCTTTGGCACATGCTCCCAACCTGATGGCCAAGTCCCACTGCTCAGGTACCCAAACCACTGTGCATATTAAAAGTCAAATGATGTATTTTGGACCTATGCACTCAAATGGCATTGCTTTCTGGTATGTACAATGGCTTTTGTGCATAGACAGTAGTGTCAAGCTACACACTGTGACTAAATCTTGCAATTACATCATATTATAATTCTTGTTTTTGGCATAGCTGATGTTAGGTCCTCATTTACAAGAAAGTGCTGCAGCACGGCACCGCAAGCCCTTTGGCTGCACCACACTGCGACACTTTCAAAGTACAGGGATGCGTCATATCTACAATGACATGACAGATCCCTTTGCTCTCCCCTGCGCTGTCGTACAATTAGCTTCCATGCGCCGACGCAGGCACCCTTGCACCATGGTGCAAGGATGCCTGCATCACGGGGATCAAGGTGTTCCTTCCTGCACATAAACAATCTGAAATGGCATTTTTCAACGTCTATGTGTGCTGTATTAGCACACATAGAACTTGTAAAAAGTTGATTTTTTTCTTGATTGTTTATGTGCAGGAAGGTCTTCTTTCCTACACAAAAACAATGACAAGAGGGCTTTTCCTCTTTCTAGCTGTGCCGCAGAATGCAGTACGCATAGAAAAAGGGTAAAAAAACAAGGAGAAATTAATACATTTCTTCTCATTGCGCCTCCTTACGCCTCCCCCTAGCGATTTCTCGTAAATCAAGAAATGTGTCATGTTTCATGGGTGTTTCGTGGGAACACCCACAACAACACCCATGGAACGTCCCTTTCACGCAAAATGCTGCATGTAAAGTGGCAGTATTTACAAGGACAGGAAAAGCCACACAGGGTGGCTTTTTATGTTCTTGTAAATAGGGGGCAGCAAAATGCGCCACCAGTGCTTCACAAAGCCTCTAGTTGACAGAGGTATCCATCCAGGTACACGCAGGGACAACAAGCCCAGTCAGGGTGAGCTAGATACACATTTTAAATTAACATGTGCTCACCCCCTGGTAGCTTGGCACAGAGCATACAGGCTTAACTTAAGAGGAAATATATCTATCATTTGTACAACAGACACACAGTAAAACAAAACAAGCATTAGCATGGCCAATAGGTCTCGCCTTTGGGACCTTATAAGTATTTAGTTATGTAGCACAATATCATTAGTGCAACAACATCAACTGTTGCTTGGGTAAACACATATAAGGTCCCAAAGGCGAGACCTATTTGCTATGCCAGTGCTTGTTTGGTTTCTGATCGCGACAGATCTCAGGATTGCCTGTAATTTTGCTTGCGATAAACGCGACTGCCGTGGGCTGTGTCAGTGTTCTGCTAGCAGTGGTTATGCATCAGGATTAAACACCAGCGTCGGCCGGGCTGGGCCCGGGCTGTGATTGTTGTTACTTATGGATATCATTTTGGCTCCAAGTTTTGATATTTATTTAGACAAATTACCATTATTGTCGCTTTAAAGTGCTATTAAAGGGGTTCTATTATGTCGGAGCATATTAAAGTGTATTCTCCCCCATTACAATACGCCATATTGCCTTTCATTCATTTATTTTCACATCTGCGCTGCACGTCCTATGCTTTCATTATGATCTACTTTTCTAGTAGGGGGAAATTAAGCATTGTTTGCCTCTAAGTACCGCCTGCTTTTAGGAGGCTTGGGCCCTGTCCATTCAGGCTGCATACATTGTTCATATGTACCACAAATGGGGTGGGAGAAAGAGTAGGTTAATTACCTCACTTCCGGAATGGGAGGGCAGTATGAGGAAGCTGAGGGTGAATAATGCAGTCAGATTCTGCAAACATGCGTCCTATTCCTGGCTCTTTTTAGACGCGCAGTGTGATCTTGTCTTTACAAATACAGAGTCCAGAAGCGTTTCATTCATACCTCAGAACCGTGGCCGTGTGGCCTTGCGTGCCACTTCTGGGTACTGGTATGAGCTAGACAGTTCATGGGGATTCAGCTCAAATGCACATAACTGTGACGCCTAGTGTGATCCTAAGACAGCGTGGACTTCTTCAAGCACTTTTAGCGCACAGAAGAGGCTGTTAGCACTATGCACATGCAGCGCGCAGAAGAGGCTCGTAGCTCTATGCCCATGAAGGCTCTGTGAGTATGAGTTAGAGACATTAAAGACTATTGACCCTCAGCAGGGTGAGAGCCTTTTGTACAATTGTAGCGCCAATATGTTTGGAGCATGAAGAAAACAATGGACTTGACCTGCCTGTGTGCAAGAAGAAAGGCAGACTGCCGGGAAAAGGCAAAAAAGTCAAACCTCCACAGAAAATATTACAGCTGTGGCAAGATCTACCAAAGGAGTTTGTGCATACCCTGCAACTGTGCCAGGAGCTTGAAGGGAAAGAGAGCCATCAGCTTCACAAATTCCTAATATGTCAGGACTTTGAAAGCGACTAAGGGCTTGATCTACAACTGCTCAGAGAGAAAGACTAGTATTTTGTAAAACAAATGGCCCCTGCGCGCGCCTCTGTTTCCAAACGCCCGAGCACGCTAGAACCAAGCGCGCGTGTGAAAGTTCATTAAAACAAGCATGAGGGACAAGCACTCGTAATTGTGCTGCTATCCGCCTTGCGGTAGCGAGCAGCGGCGAAGCGAGAGACATATGTTCTCAATTACCACGCGTGCAGACCGCGCGTTGCCTAGGCGAGACCTAAAATCACCACCAAAAAGACTCCACACAGGCTTAGAAAAACAGAATATTTATCTGAGTAAAACAAGACCAAAACTACAAAAATCCAATTGGCAGAGATGTGAATTTCTAAAGGATGGATGCAATCATAGTGCTTAGAAGTCAATAGTTCTTAAAGATAACTTGAGCAGAGTTGTTCCCAGGTCCAGTAGTGCACTGATTTGGTAGGGTCACAGCTCCAGTACTTATACCCATGCATGTCTTTGTAGTGGGGAGGGGGTGACTTCAAAGCAGCTCCTTGAAGTGCACAGGTCCCCTTTCATCCCAGCCCTGTTTGCCAGGCTAACTGTGTCGATAATCAGTCCTTTGTGTGAGGTCAGTACACAGCCTATTCAGATGAGCCGTGAGAATGCAGATGAATCCTCTGTCACATCCACCCTTTCTGTTTTTATGGCTGTATATAGGGAAAGTACAAAGTGGAGACAGGCTGAAGACACACAGAGCAAAGTAAAGAGCAAAAAAATGCCCCCTTTCTAAATGTGACATTTCTAAAATAGTAATATCATATCCAACTTTACCACTAATTCCAAATATATGAAACATGATTTAGCTACTCCTTTCTAATCGGAATTACAGCTTAAAAGTGTTTTAAGGAATTCCCACTGCTATCCTATGAGAGGAGAAGGCCTCACAGTAGTGAAAAATGAATTCAGCTGTTTGTCACTACCAGGACATATAAAGCGTAAAATACGTGTCCTAGCTTTTACTTACACAGCACCCTGCCCTTAGGGCTACCAAGGGCCTATCTGAGTGGTGACCTATGTGTAATAAAAGGGGTGTTTAAGGCTTGGCAAGTGGTTTTACATGCCTAATCAAAGTGGCAGTAAACTGCACACACAGGCCCTGCAATGGCTGTCCATTGCAGTGTCCATTGCCATTGTCCATTGCAATGGCTGTCCGATCTAGGTATCCCCCCCTGATTCTGGATTTGATTGTGCGCCTTCATGAAGGGAATTACGCCAGAGTGAGGTGGGGCAGGCAGGGACACCTGACGGAGAGAGTAGCGGTTGAGAGAGGGGTCCGCCAGGATTGTGTTTTGGCTCCGACCTTGTTCTCCCTCTTTATCAACGGGGTGGTGGAGCACCTGAGGGAGGACTCGTCTGATGCGCCAACCCTGGCAGGGGAAAAATCACCCACACTGCTCTTCGCAGATGATACCCTCCTGATCTCTAAAAGCCCTTTGGGTTTACAAAAGCTTTTAGATTGGTTTAGCCAATTTTGTGTGTCCAGAGGCTTGTGCATTAATACATCCAAAACAAAGCTTATGGGCCTGGCCCCATCCAAGCGCTTTAGAAATTTCATCAGGCTGGATGACTCCCCTTTGGAATTAGTCGAAGCTTTTGACTACCTAGGCGTACGGGTCAACAACCTAATGAAATGGAACTCACATTTGGCTAAGATGTTGTTGAACCATAAACGCGTGTCTGGGGCTATTACAAGACATCAGTGTCTATCATATAGCCGTCCGATCGCGCCTGCCATTAAGGTGTATGAGGGGAAAGCCTTGTCTTTGTCCCTGTACGGGGCGGAACTGTGGGGATTCAAGAACATCAAGGAGCTAGAGAGATCGGAGAACAAGTTCTATAGGGACTTGGTCTCTCTTCCACCGTCGACCCCTCTGGTTCCTCTCCGCCACGATCTTGGAAAACATGCAATAAGGGATATAGCAAGGCTGCACCCCCTTTTGTTCTGGGTACGTCTTAGAAGGACCCCAGAACTGTGTAACTATGCTGCCGGACTGGCGGAATTGGTTTGCTTGGATACAGGCCACAAGATAGCTTTGATAACAAAATTGAAACAGCTGGTGGAGACCATCGGCCTAATAGATGTTTGGGAAAGCCAGAATCCGCCACCAAAACAACTAGTCAAGAAGGCCTACTGGGAGTGGGTGTCTAATAATGCCATATGAAATTTGAAACTTGGCCCCTTGACGGAGAAATTCTTAGACTTTAAGCCTACTCCCAAGCTGGAACCCTTTCTGGATTTCATTGAGTCCCCGAGAGATAGGGCATTGTATTTGAAGCCGAGGTCTGGCACACTCCCTCTGAATGAATTTAAATCAGGCTGGAAACACACAGGGGTGAGGGTAAGCGGGTGCCCTGGTTGTGCTTCCCCCACGGAATCTATTTCCCATTTTCTTTTTGCTGTCCAGTGTACTGGCAGGCAAGAAGAAGGTGGTTGAAACCCGTGTGCATTAACCTGGGGGTTAGGAACCACAAGGAGGCACTCCACATTCTCACAACAGACACCTCTGCCCCTAGTATAGTCTGTGCAACAGCAAAATATTTGGGAAGTGCCTGGCTAATCAGATCAAAGCGCTTATAGGCGAAGCAGATCAGTAGCGCCACAAACCCCCGCCTCCCAATGTTCTTGGTTTAGACACATTGTTCTTAAAAAAATTGTATAACTCTTTTAATAGTTTTTTAAACCTTGTACATATTGTTCTTTTAAATTTTAATTCATACTGTATGTATGGCAAGAGATACATTGTTTTTTAAGATACTCACGTTCTTTTCTCTTAACCTACGAATGAATTGTGTAAACTTTTATGATACATGTATCGAATAAAGTCATACAACAACAGTAGGTCTGAGATGGGGTTGAAAGGCTACTTGCACTTTGTGGCACAACCAGTGACGCAGGCCCACCAGTAGCATTTAGATTACAGGCCCTGGGTATATGGTATGCCACCTTACAAGGGACTAACAGGTAAAATAAATATGCCAGTCAGGTATACACCAATGTCACCATGTTTAGGGGAGAAGCACAGGCACTTTAGCACTGGTTAGCAGTGGTAAAGTGCTCAGAGGCCAAAGGCCAACAAAAAGATACAGCAAAAAGTGGAAGGATGACTGATCTAACAGCTGATTATACTAAACAAGCATTTGCAATGCAATCGGTCTCACCTTTGGGACCTTATATGTATTTAGGGGAAACATCCTTTACAACTAAACTTTTACCACGCAGTACCTTTACAACGCAGGTATTACAACGCAAGTCGTTACAACGACTTGCGCTGGAGGGCTCTGTAGGATAGGGAATAGTTTAATTTACAATCCAAAACCTTCCCTACTATCCACGGAACTGGAGTTGGAATAGTAAATTAAACTATCCACTATCCAGCGCCCCCCAACGCAAGTCGTTGTAACGACTTGCGTTGTAATACCTGCATTGTAAAGGCATGCGTGGTAAAAGCATGCATTGTAACGACATACATCCTGTATTTAGCTATGCAGCACATTAGGTTGGGTGCTGAAACATCAACTGTTCTTTAACATGGAGGGAAAGTAAGCACCAAACTACATGACACGCCAGGGATGGGAACACATGGAGAGAAATGTTGCCTTTCAGCAGGGAATGGTATAGTCCAGAGCTCTGTTTTTAACATAAAATCAGGGCTTTCGGTGGTCAGATCACTGAAAATACAAGATTTGAAAAAAATATTATTGTCTATGGGTGGTCGCGGAAGACAATTTCTATGGACTGGAATCTAGAGAATGCTGGTCGTTTTCTAGCAAGAAAGTTAAATAGAGGCAGTTGCCAGAAAAATGTAAAAAAGAACGTCCCTCAGCAGAAAGCAATTCAGGTATCTTACTGACCTCTGCTGGTCATTTTCTATCAGGACAGTTAAATAGAGGCCGTTGAACAGAAAGAAAATCCCTAAGCAGAAGTAGACAAGTCCTGGGGCTGATCTCCAGAGCACACAAAGTACATACACATATAAGTATATACTAAGGTATGTACAAGAGGTCTCGAATGCTCGACCTAGAAAAGGGGGAAGGAAGCAATTAGAAGCAGTTCTATTTGTGACCACAGAGAAGTATACTATCAAGAGAGCCTTTCCTTTTTTTTGTTTATTTTCTAAAGATAAATAAAAATGTTCTTTAAACTGAAGTGTTGGTACATAAATTGAATCCCATTGAGAGGGCTCTAAACAGCTGAATGTATAACCAAAAATACAATTAAGGCTTTAACTATTCACTAAGGGCGTCTTCTTTTTACTAATGCAGGTTATGCTCCAGTTTAAGAGAAATGTTACACAATCCAAGGACCAGTACCAGAAGTCTCAGGGCTCAAACCAGACGTCCAACCTTAAAACATTCTCAGCAGCAATGAGACTTCGAAGTTTAGGCTTGAACACTTTCTGGATGAGAATATGTACTCTCATTTTACAAAGAATCTTTTGGCACATCTAAAAATATGTATTGATAATTTTAGTAGATGATTAGGTGATGCTTAGCCTCACCCACCTTGTGATCAGAGTGTGTGTTCACTGGGAAGTATTGAAAAAATGCACTAGGTCCAGAAGCCTGGAACTAGAAGCATGTCAACTAAAAAAAGGATGAGTCCCACATCCAACATTAACCACGGGTAACAATGCATCCTGTTTGGGTTGGGAAGCTTCTTGTTCTGGTTGTGCAGATTTGCAAAAACTATGAACAAGGGAGAAACCTGATTGGGCAAGATCATAACTATCCCCCCATATTGAAATATAGGCCATCATTCTGATGTATTATGCAACTGTACTATATATAAGCATTGTGGTCATTTTGTCTTGAAGAGGAGAGACTGCAGAACTGGTTTCAAAAGTTGCAAGACCCTGAATGTACTACCAACCAGGAAAGTCTACAGGCCGAATGTGCAGTAAACATTCCCCAAGAAATATTTCAAGAAAAACTGCATTAAACTGACCACAGAATAAGACGTTTGACACTCTATTGTACTTTGAAAAATGATGTAAGCACAAATGTTGTATAATTTGTAGTGTGTTATGTTGTGGTTGATGTTGTGAAGAGTGTATGGAGGGGGCCAGAGTTAAGGTTGACTTAATACAGTTGGGTAGGTAGACAAGGTGAAGGTATAACTTTAGCTTTGAAATTTCATTACTTCAGTTTTTAAGCCAAAGCCACTGCTAACATATTAGCCAACCACAGATCCCTGTCAACTTTCCCTTTTTAGAGAATGTACTTGTTTTTATTTGTTGGCCTATGATAGAGGGAGTGGTGGCATATCCTATTAAATGTCTGGTTCTGTGACTGAGCATGTGTTGCGTATCATGCTGTTTGGGTGTCAGTATGATGGTTGCTGCATTAGCATTTACTTGGTGAAGGCTGTTTTGGCATGTGATCTTGGTTTTGTGTCAATTAATGTAGGAATATTGGCATACAATATTTGTTATATAGACATATGTTGATGAGTTTGTTGGTATATGATATTGGTTGTGTGGGCATATCATGATGGGTGATTGGCATTTCGTGGGGATGTGCCGAGGCACACATAGTTTAGCCTGTCCCCCAGAAACAGCAACCCCATGATTTGAATGGCTCATCTTGTCCTGCACCCCTACTACCAACTTTCGGCTTATGTACTAGACCCATGCGCTGCCAGTGCATCACTTTTCATATGGAAAAAATTAACATACTTGCTCGGCAAGGGGCTTGTAAATATGCTCTTTTGTAGAGAATAACATGCATTGGGTGATTGAAAGCAGGACGTCAGCCAGTGCCTAGCACTTAACCAGAAGAGGCTATATGGGCAAAGGCTGTTGGGATATTGAATTCTAAATGAGTGGTACTGCATCCTGCAGTATTACATATCACTGCAGCTTCCAGTCCATCTTATAATATGGTTTGCTGTAGTACTCTATCCCACACTAATTCTTCCTCAATGTTTGTAGTCCAGAGATAATACCTGTTCAGAGAATGCAGTGAGAGGCATTAGCTAATGGACATGAAGTGGCCGGATCTTCTCACTGTGTCCATGATGGCACTGGACTTATCCCCACGGAGGAGATTTAGGAACCTATGAGGACTTCCCAAGTGGCTGTCAAGGCTGAGGACTATTCCATTTTGAACCCCTTCTTTTGCCTCCAGCAGATCCTTGTCCTTTGCCACCTCAATCAGCTCTCCCCCAGCTGAAGCTGCTCTGTGTAACCTCCCTACGGACCCTGTGGCACCTCTGTATGCTTCCACTCTTTTACACCTCTGTGTAATGTCTCACCTTTCCATGGAGCTTCTGTATGAGATGCCCTGCACCGTCATGTGTCCCCACATTCCTGCAGCCCATCTATGTGTCCCTCACCTCTTATGCAGCCCTCTATACATGCTCCTGAAGTACATCGGTGAGCATCTCCTCAATTTCAGCCCTTGTGTTCTACCATGCCCTACTGCCTGACTGTCATCAAAATATTTTTGTGCCACTCTGCTTGATACATTGCCAAAGTCTTTAGACCTTGCTATTGACTAAAAATGTAATCCTGAGCTTTTGGCTTTACCAAACCTGTCATCGGGAGAAATTCTTTGAAAAAATTTAGCCAAGGAGTGAAGGGTAGCTCTTTTATACCTTTCAATCCCTGGGCTTAAATACTTTTAAATATCTTGTATAATCTCTCCCAATATTCAGGAACTACAGAAGAGAATTAGGAAAAGGGGGTAATGTTTGTTTAGAAGCCACATGCCTTGTCTAATGGAAGAGGTGGGATAAAGGTTTTCTATTCTCGCCTTGGCTGGTGGGAAGAGGAGTGTTTGTAGCTATTATAATTACTTTCACACTATGACCAATAGCACACCGCCCCCACTTTGCCCAAGGAAGAGGGAATTATTTTATTTGTTTCAATTTAAGTGTTCCCACTTTGCATCGATGTGCAAGTCACCCTTGATCCTGCTCCTATTGGAATAGTCCAGCCCAAATTGGCTCCATCTGAATGGGAACAAGAGCAACTCAAGACAAATTTTTGGCCTATTTGGGCTTTTTGAGTAGGGTGTAGCCTGAGATACTATAGCACAGTGAGAATTGGACCTCAGTCTTGGCATACTCGTTGCACGTAGGGCATCGCACTGAGGTTCTCAAAAAAGTGATGGGTGGAATGCTTGAATTACATTCAGTGACTGTTAATTACTCTGGGCTGCATCACAGTCCATCATTTTTCTGCCCACCATGCCACTGCACACAGGAACAAGCCATCATAAGTAAATCGAGCTGAATCCTGTAGTAGAAGGAACAGTCCAGCTCAAACTTAAAGGCTAGGCTCCCTATGAGATGTAACCTAAGCAACACAAGACCTCTTTCCACATATTTGGGCCTCTTCGGTAAAGTGTACCTTGATTCCTATAACACAATGAGAACGGGACCCACAAATTTGCCATACCCGTCACACTTTAACACATTGCACTGAGATACACGAAAAAGTTATGGGTGGAATACTTAAATTAATATCAGTGACTGGTAATTACTTTTGGTTGCAATCCAGTCTTTGGCCCGCCATGCCACCTCAGATAGGAACAATCCATATGCAAATCAGGCTTGATCCCTTTTCTAGTAAGAAGAGTCTAGCCTGAACTGCCAGGCCAGGCTTCTTATGAGCAGGAACAGAAGCAATCCAAGACCTGTTGGCACCTATTTGGGCCTCTTCAGTCGGGTGTAGCTTGATTCCTATGACACAGTGAGCATGGGACTGATATCTGGGCATACCCAGCGCAAATAAGGCATTACAATGAGGTAGATAAAAAAGTGATGGGTGGAATGCTTGAATTGATCAGCCACTGGTAATTACTTGTGAGAAATTGATTTGTTGGTTGAAGGGGTTGAAACCATACTCAAGCAACAGACACAATCCTTGTCAGGGTAAACCACAAAAAGTCACTAAATTAACCTGTGCTTAATTCTCTGGTAGTGTGGCACAAAAGCCGTCTGGCTTAACTCAGAGGCAATGTCTAAAGTATTTATGCAGAACTAAAACAGTAATAAAGTGAAAACACAACACAAGCAATATCCCACACTGTTGGACTTCGCCCTTTTTGCAGTGTCTTCCCACAACTTTCTGACTTCACACTCCTGTGCGTACCCATTTTGTTTGGCTTTTAGAACTCTGTGCACTTTACCACTCCTAACCAGTTCTAAAGTGCTTGGGTTCTCTACCTTAAACACGGTGAAATTGGCTTATAGCCAACTGGCACATTGAATTTACTTGTTAGCTCCTAGTAAATTGTCCCTGGGGCCTGCTAAATATGTGCTACTAGTGGGCTTGCATCACTTATTTGTTCACCCACAAAAGTAGCCCTCAAACATGTCTTAGGGCTGCCATTGTGGCCTGTGTGAGCAGTTTTAAACAATGCATATGGCAGGGTGCAGTGTATTTAAAAAGTACATATACGATTAGGGATTTAATACCCCTAATAAAAAGGTTCGGTGGATATTAGTTCCAGTTCACATGAAGGCCCATATTTACAAATTGTTCGTACAATGCAGGGAAGCATCCACATTTTCTGTGCTGCCTTGTGCCATGGGACATTCACACTACAGTACTATATCTACAGATAATGGCTTGCTGCTGGGGTCATCCCCTGTGCTAGCACTCAAACAAAGATTTCTTTCATGACGCAGAGTCTGTCAGAGTTCAAAAGTGAGTGTGCGCTGTCTTGAATAGGGTTTGTACTGGAAGCATACACTTCCATTACAAATCCTTATGTGTGGACAAACACAGAAGGTTGCTATGCAATGGAGCATATATGTGGCACACCTTTTTTTGAGAAATGAACACAACTCACCTTCTTTTGTGCTTGCTTTAATTAAGCTTTAGCTGAGTAGATCAAGCCTTGTCTCAAACCTATGGCTGATTGTGCTGAACCAACTAACCTAGTAACAACCTTTGACACAAAGTGGTGTAACACATTTTTTGTGCCTTGAAAAAAGCCTAATTAATAACTTGGCCTTCCCGGCACCAAGACTTCAACATTCCCATTTACCACAATTTCTCTTATTTTCTACTTTTTCACCTCTGAATCATTTGCTTTTTCATACTTTTACCAACTCATTTTCTGTTTTTCTCTATTCTTCAGTTTAGACTTAGGTCACATACTTATGCTAACATTTAACATATTTCTAATCCTTCTAAACTCACTAATATTCTTTGGTAACAGCCAAATGATCAACAGGACAACATATAATCAAACATTTATTTTTGGTAATCAGCAAAATATTGCTTTTCAAATTCACCAGGAGTCTGTATTATTATAACCTTGAACGTCAAAGAGCTTGCCAGTCCAGGAAAGTGTTATATTATATTTAACATAATTAAGGTTTCTATTATCTTAAAAGAAGATACACACGTTTCAATTGTTGAAGCACACATAATTGCACAATGGGGAGACACTATCCTCTCTCCACCATCATGGGTTGCAAAGGTCAAGTTGCTGTCCCATGTCGCTAAACATTTACAATCAAAGTACCTTAAAAAAAGCAATGAAGAGGAATAAAACCTGGTTGTCTTCAATGGTCAATGAAAGCATGCACTGTATTCATATAATATACCATCCTACTGAGTGCTCCATCATACACCATGAGATCATTTTTATTCTTATTCTTTAATATAACATATGTTCCAAAGAAAGTAAAACATGGTTGTTCATGAAAGCAAACTAGCTGATTTTTAAATCAGAGGAAAAATGCTAAACTATTTTTCAGTGTATCATTGATAGCAGCTGAAAGTGCATGGCATCAACCAAAAAGAAACCCTAATGATGTCTGATAAGGCCGATGAGGTATCAATTAAATTAGAAATGTGTAACTAAAGTCCTCAGAGATGACAATGTGTGACCCATCATCAGAGCTTGAGTTGCCACTGATTTATTTCTTCAACAGAATGGTAAAGAGGAAACACCTTAGAAGATAATTTTCAAAAAGATCAAACAAATTGAACAGAAAAATAACACACCTAGGGGCTTATTCTCAAGCCCCTATCGCCATGGGACCATCACTTTTTCTGACGTCCCTGTGGCGCTAGGGTCAGCGGCTAATTCTCAAGGCAGCGTTAACCCACTTAACGTGGCCTTAAGGCACGTTAAGTGGCTTAATACTGCCTTGAGAATAAGGCCCCTTCCACGTTAAATTTAGCCTGAATGGGGAATGCCGTGGGTGTTGCGGAGGGCGTTCCACCACAATACCCATTGTGATCACCGCTGCCACCTATTATCAAGGGCGGCGATAATAGGTGGCAGCACTGAACTTAAGACCAGAAAAATCCTAGGTGAAACGAGGAGAAATGCTATATTTTTGCTTTTTCCATGTGTGCTGCCTTGTGCAAAATGGTATTTCAGGAATGTTCATGTGGAAGAAGGGGCACCTTCCTGTACATGAACATTCTTCCCCTGCACGCAGACACCCTTGCACTCTGGTGCAAGGCAGTCTGCATTGGCGCTAAGTCGTAAAACTTAGCTCCATCGCAGGGGGAAATGCTAGGCTGCACCACATCCTTGAGAATAGGGTGCAGCCTCACTCTTCCGAAGTGGCAGTGAGAGGCATTAAGCCAAGAAGGCTAACGCCTCTCACCACCACTTCCTTGGGAATATCCTCCCTAGATCACAAGATCTTTTAGAGACAGCATCACATCCAAATAGAATTCTAATGGAGAGCAACAGAAAACCTACATAAGAAAAAATCAAGTACTACAGAGTCAAACCAAGTGAGAGGAACTTTTAGCTTACCACATATTATGTAAACATCAGAAAATAACATGTATTTCCAAGACTAATTTTCAACAAAGGGGAACTGATTACATCGAATACGAACATTTCATAAACAGTTGCTTATTTCTACCAAGCTCACTTGCCTTCAGAATACAGAGCCACACAAAGGAAAATCAAAAGCTGTTTACATTATTTTGCTAAATTACACAAATTATCATTTTGTTAGAGGAATACGAATCTTTATAGTATGTGCTTAAGAATTGAAAATGCCATATCCTGATAGACTTACAGTTGGCTTTTCATAGCAGCAAGTTTAGTATAAAAAATACATTTTTTTGTTTCTAAAAATGTTTTTGAAGCAATGCTAACTGGGATTTAAAACAAAATCTAGGGCCCGATGTAGGTCGGTCGGTAACGGCCGAAAATCGGTATTTTCGGCCGTTACCGACCGGTATTCAGTAAACGGTATGTAGGGCCACATATTTTACAGAATCGGTAAATTTACCGATCGGTAAATTTACCGATTCTGTAAAATACCGAATCGGTATTTATACCTAATCGGTAATTTTGATATGTAGGTGGGACTCTTCTGAGTCCCACAACCCTTACCGAATCTGTATTTTACCATCAAATATATTTGATGGTAAAATACCGATTCCGGTGTGCATGCACATGTGTGCATGCACACCTGTGCCATATGACAGGCAGACCTGCCCTTAGGGCAGGTATGCCTGCCACATGGCCCCCGAAACTTTTTTGGGGGTGCTAGAGGGTGTCAAAGTGACACCCCCTGCACCCTTGTCATAATCTGTAGGCCCATAGGAATGAATGGGGCATTAACGGTCGGTATTTACCGAATCGGTAAATACAGATATTTACCGATTCGGTAAAAGGAACATCTGGATGTTCCTACATATCCACCCCTTAGATTTACCGATTTTTAATTACCGAATCGGTAAAATTCGGTAATTAAAAATCGGTAAATCTATTTTACCTACATCTGGGCCCTAGTCCCATATATATTGAGTTATATGTTTGAGATTTGTGGAGGAAATCACTATGTTTCTATTCATATAAGTTATTTAGAGCTTGCCTTTAGATCAAGACTATGGGCCTGAGACACAAACGGTGCTTTTGTATTACGTAAGTAGTACTAAAGAAGTACTACATACTTATTACATATTGCAGTTCACAAACCTATGGCTGAATATATCCTTTTCCATCTCTCATATCTTTTCTGTGGGAACCCATGTAGGTTTACTAGTTAGTACTAAATGTGGCAAGAACCAAAGGGAAACTTGTGATATGCTTGGAGGTGCTGCAACAGCACCAACAGCATATTGCGGATTTACACCACTGCAACACCGCTGAGGGATCACAGATCCTCGACCATTGCAGCCGCCTCACTGCCAAACTCCTAATAGGGCGGTCAGTCTGCCTGTGCGGCAGTCCATAGGAACACATTGGGCCAGATTCACAGAACTAACTTAAGATAAAATCCTAAACTTACTACTTTTGGTATTCACAGAAGGCATTTAGTAGTAGTAAAGTTAGGATTTTGTCTTAAGTTTGACTTAAGACAGACTTAAGACAGTCTTAAGACAGTCTTAAGACAAACTTAAGACAAACTTAGGACAGACTTAAGACAGACTTAAGACAGACTTAGGACAGACATAAGACAGGCTTAAGACAGACTTAAGACAGACTTAAGACAAAATCCTAACTTTACTACTACTAAATGCCGTCTGTGAATACCAAAAGTAGTAAGTTTAGGATTCTGTCTTAAGTTAGTTCTGTGAATAGGGCCCTGTAATCCTAATGAGGCCCCTTGGGCCCGATTCACAGAACTAACTTAAGACAAAATCCTAAACTTACTACTTTTGGTATTCACAGAAGTTAAGATGTTGTCTTAAGTTTGTCTTAAGACACACTTAAAACAGACTTAAGACAAAATCCTAACTTCTGTGAATACCAAAAGTAGTAAGTTTAGGATTTTGTCTCAAGTTAGTTCTGTGAATCGGGCCCCTTGTCTTTACTGTTCACTTTTAGAGGCAACGTTTGTATTTGTTCCAGCAATGCTGCACTGCATTGCATGAAGGTGAGAGAGCAGGACAGCGCCTTATCTCCAAAGATATGATGCTGCTGCTCTCTTCCCAAGCACTGGTGCACTTTCTGGCTGCCTTGCACAACACAGACACCTTTCCACCACAGTCCAAAGCTTTCTGGGTGAGTCTAGTATATTTATTATAAAACAAGCATAGGTACATAGGGCTTTACTTCAAAAACATGTGAATGCACATGGACCAGCCATGGGATGCTCTTTGTACTCAATTTCCCAGGCTGGAAAGTAAATAACACACCAACATTTAACGTTTCAGGGCTATCGATTCATGTTTCTCTAATATACTAGAATACTTTCTTCAATTAACTCAACGGTCTTTAGGTTTGTAAACTACGTATATGTACTCAAAGGTACGTTAGTGATTAATTTGTTTGCAAAACGGTTTGCGGTCCTGTGCAAAACAAAGCCCAAGCATTTCTTTTCATTCAAAAATCAAAACAGTTCTCTTGCGTATGACAGTAAGAAGATCAATGCTTTCATTTTGCTTTCATTTTGCGATGTTAAGTGACATTTACAAAGTGAGTCAAACAAAATGTCAGAAGAGGATATGTTCTCTTAAAATGACAATAGATATCAAACCTACCTGCACACCACAAGAGAAGAAGGCTTAGAAGGCTTGAAAATGACAGTACGACAGCATGTTGATGGGACCATAGCATTTTGAGTGTCACAGCCAATTAAACCAGCTGCATAAAAAATAAACAGCACATAAATGTCAATTCTGTTGTGTGCATATCATTAATGTAAGTGCTGTACCACAAAATATGTTTGTTACGTATGTTACATACCAGCTTCTCAAACTTAAAAAAAACCAAAATGACTGTGAGACAAATATTGCAATTAGTCCACAGATCTAGTTAACACAAGAATATAATATTTACAGGCATGAAAGGACAGCAAGGAAAAAAGGCTAAGAAGCAAGAAGAATTGCACTTGTTTTACCCATTCCCTGCCGATATCGCCCTCCTAGGTTTCAGCACTTCCACTCTGCTGAAGCAGTCTAGTGCTCAGGGGGAGAACAGCTGCTGCCACACAGAGCTGATTGGGTGTTGGGCGGAAGGGGAATAGCCAACTAGCCACGCTGGAGCGGACGCGCAGCGAGAGAGAGACACACCATAGCTCAGAAGGCAGTCTCTATGGCATGCTAACAGTTTAGCCTTTGGAAACACTTGTAAAGTGGTGAGCCTCATCCAATAATGACTCGTACACGTGTTACTGGAAACGGTTGTTTAATTATATATTCTTCCCAAAAGAGCGCCGAGCCGGTGCACACTCGGAACAGCTTTCGCGCCTCTGAAGACGCAGTGCGCGCGCAGCTGCCAGCATGGCGCCGGCACGTCACGTCACGGCGTGACGTGCAACCACTAGAGCGCAACATCACATATCTCCCTTTTTTCCAAACAATGAAACATAAACTCACAGTTCGCTGCTCATGTCAAAGTCTCGAAACCTTTCCGGTCTCACCACAGCTCTTCCCCTCCGGGTCAGTCTTACCGGTGTGGATGGAGTCTCTTTCTCATGAGCTTCTACGTCACCCCTTCCACTTCTCAGCGCAGCCGCGCTCTCCTCTTGTCTCCTCCAGTCCATGTCCTTCGCGGTTCCCTGACTGCCATCATTGTCTCTCTCCTCGTGCTGTTCTCCTCTTCTCTCGTTCAACTCCACCTCCACTTGTTCCTGCTCTACATTGGATTCCTCCACGTCTTCTAGTTCTGCTCCACCTTGGCTCAATTGTAAGACTTTGTTGCATCTTGCCATGCGATCTTGGGACCACACGTTTCCGTCGCTTAACAGAGCTGCTCTGTCATACACCTCCTTGACTTGCATAGGTTTACTGTACTTACTGTCCCCCTTCCTTTGAAACGTTGCCAACTTTACTCGCACCCACTCGCCCTTTTCCAGTTCTGTCTTCTTCACGTTTCTGCGGTTGTTGTAGTGTTTGGCATAGATGGCCTGTGCCCTTTCCAAGTTGGCTTGTACCACTGCTGAGGACCACTCGCTCGTTATCGTTTTCTCCTTCCATACGCGATTGTCCCGAGTGAAAGGTTCACAACCCCTCAGTATTTGGACGGGGCTATATCCTGTCCCTGTGGGGGTGATCCTGTACGCCCACACCATGTGCCATATCTCCTTTTCCCAGACCTTGTTGCTAGAGATCGCTGCTTGCACCGACCCCGTCACTACTCTATTGAATCGCTCTACCAACCCGTTTCCGGCCGGATGGTATATGGACGTATGTTTGGTGAGGATGCCATTCCTCTGCATGAAGTAGTTCCACTTGTCGGAGGTAAATTGGGGGCCATTATCGCACAGGATTGATTTGGGGATACCCTCTCTCACAAAGGTATCAGACAGGAACTTTAAGATGGTTTCTGTGTCCATCGTCTCGCCCACCCTTACTTCTGGCCATTTTGAATACCGGTCCATGAGGACACATACGTATTTTTGAATGCCATGTTCATCTAGGATCGGGCCCAAGATATCTATTGACAACTCCTCCCACGGGTTTTTCCGGGGGTCAAATTTTCCCAATGCTGGACGTAGAGGCTTGAGTGTCTTGTCTGCTACTTGGCACTGTAAGCAGTCTCTGACGTGCCTCTCCGCCCGTAGGTCCATACCTGGCCACCAGTAATTTTGCTTGGTCCTCAATTTCATTTTACCGATCCCCAAGTGGCCTTCATGAAGCATGCTCAGTAGTTTGGGAATGATGGTTGCTGGGGGGATGACCTTATCTCCCCTGTACACGAACACTCCTTGGTCATCCATCGATAACTCTTCTCTGATCTCATAGTACGGTTTAAGGTTCTCGCTGGTTTGTCTTTTGTCTGGCCAGCCCTTTATAATGTACTCTTTCACCTCTTGTATAGTCTGATCTTCACCATAAGCTTCCTTCCACTCCTGATTGCCAATGACTCTTTCTTGGTCTTCCGTGAGCGCCACCAGTTCTTCCATCCCCGATTGGTCTTCTTCACTCTGTTCCATGGCCGCTGCTCTGCTCAAGTAGTCTGCCACTCTGTTACGGCTACCAGGGATGTACTCTACATCGTACCTGAATTCCAGCAATTTCAAGGTCATTTTCGAGATTCTGGGCGTCGCACTGGCATGTCCGCTGGATGTTAGTACCTTCAGTAAGGGCTTGTGATCCGTTTTCAACTGGAACCGTGTGCCCCACAGGAATTGCCTGAACCTTGACATTGCCCACACGACTGCCAGCATCTCCTTTTCTATGACGCTGTAATTCCTTTCGGTGTCGCTCAGTGTGCGCGATGCAAAGCTAAGTGTCTCCATTCTTCCTTGCCCTCGGGCCTGCATCAATACAGCGCCCAGACCCTTACCGCTGGCGTCCGTTGTGAGTACTGTCGTTCCTTGGGGGTCGTACCCCTGGAGTGGCACCGCTCCTACCACATCTCTTTTGATGACATCGAATTCGCCTTGGGCCTCCTCCGTCCACCTAAACACAGAGCTTTCTCTCGTCAGCTGCCTCATGTGATGTGTCTTGGTGGCGAAGTGCTGCACAAACTTACTGTAGTACTCCGCCATACCTAAGAATGACCTGACCTCCTCTTTGGTGGTGGGTGCTGGTGCTTCACGAATTGCTTTCACATTCTCTGCCTTTGGGGTAATTCCTCGCACCCCAATCTCGTGTCCCAGGTAGGTCACCGACTCCATGCCTAGCCTACACTTGGTCCATTCCGCTGTGAGGCCCTTAACATCTAGGATCTTCAGTACTCTGTCGAGTTTTGCGTCGTGGTCTATTTTGTCTCGCCCCATCACCAAGATGTCGTCTTGAAAATACTGGATGCCCTCCATGTTTTTAAACAGTTGGTGCATCAGCTTCTGAAACACCGCAGCCGCCGAGGCCAGTCCGAACGGCATGCGGCAGAACTGATAGCACCCAAATGGGGTGATGAAGGATGTTAATTTCCTACTTTCTGGGTGCAGTGCAATTTGATGATGAGCCGAGGTCAAGTCTATGGTGGAGTACCACTTGATTCCTCTAGTCTTGGCCAACATTTCCTCAATTCTAGGCAGTGGGAACTTCTCCACCACAATGTTCTTGTTCAATTCGCGTAGGTCAACACATAGCCTGACCTTCCCGCTGGGTTTCATGACTACCACCAATGGTGCGAGCCACTCCGCGCACGTGATCGGCTCAATGATCCCTTTATTTTCCAGGTCCTGTAGTTCCTTCTGTACTGCGTCTCTCACTGCCAAGGGCACATTTCTCACCTTATGGGCAACTGGTACGGCTTCATCCTTTAGGACTATCTTGTGTGAGAATTTCTCCAGCCTTTCTACCGTGCCTCCGAAGACTTTTGGGTACTCTCTCTTCCATTTGTCCAGGTCTGGCCACACTTCGAGTTCCGTTTGCAGTATCTGCTCCTTTCCTCCCGGATCCAGTTTGATGCCCAAGTCGCCTTGGTCGAGTCATCCTAGGACTGAAGGCCCTTTCTCCGATATGTATAGCTTGCAGAATGCAGAACGGCCTCTGAACTCAAACTGCAAAGGCCTGAAACCAACCATGGGTATTCGGTCCCCATTGTATGTGACTGGTCGGATGTCCAGTTTCTCCAATTCCGGGCCTAGATGTGGCTTAAAAGTTTCGTTCCAAACTGCTCTCTGGACAATGGTGTAGGGCGAGCCTGTGTCTGCCACTACATTGATCGGTACACCCCTATTGTCATTTCCAGTACTGGTTTGGTCGTTCTTCTGCCCTCTACACTTAACACTTGGTCATATATGCAAAGTACGATGACCACTTCTTCCTCCGTGCCTTCCTCGTGATCTTCTCGATCTTGGTCAATGTATTTTACTATGCTTTTGGAAGATTTCCTCCGGCACACCTTCTCATAATGGCCGACAATGCCACAGTACATACATTTGGCGTGGAACGCTGGGCACTTCCTGTCGTGCGCTTCATGGAACCAGCTTCCGCATCTATAACACGCTTTCTTGCTGCTCCCCATCTGCTTTCCTGGGGGGCCAGGGTTGCCCAGCCATTTGTTGGGTCCTTTCGCCGATGATCCCTTGTGCTTGTAGTCTCTACGGGGCTCTTCGTCGTCGACTTTGTTCACCATGGGGCTGGATGTTGTTTCTTTCTTCGTCGCTTCTGCGCACCTGCGCGCCAATTCAGCCCTCTTGACTATCACCATCACCTCCTTCAGCGTGGTCTCCCCACTGGCCCACAGCTTGTCCTGCACTGCCGTGCTCGTGGTGTGCATCACTATTTGGTCCTTGATTAATTCTTCTTCAAATGTGTCATATTTGCATGTGGCAGCCAGTTTCTTCAGAGCTGCCACGTATTCCTCTACCGACTCTCCTGGCCGTTGTTTCCATTGCTGGAAGTTAAATCTATCCACCGATACACACACTGCTGGCCTGTAATGTTTGTTCAAATCGTCAATGGCGTGGGCATACACATCGTCATCTGTGCTCCCTCGTTGTTTGGGCACTAAGCTCTTGTAAATTCTGAGCCCTTCTGGGCCTAGGTTAAGTAGTAGGATGCGCTTCTTCCTCTTGCTGTTGAACTTTTCTTCATTTTCATCTTCAAGTACCTCTATGAAATTGTCAATGTAGTCCCTCCAATCTTCCCACTTCATAAGTGGCTCTCCTGGTTTTGGCAGGAACTGCACTGGTGCTGTTGCATATCCCGCTTGCGCACTCATCTTTTCGCTCTTGACTGTGGGTGGCGTGCCGCTGTGACTTCTGGGGCTGCCTGGCGTGCTGTCCGACTCCTGTTTCTCGGTCAGTAGCTGGGGACTTTCCGTGTCTGCCCCCTTGCTCTTCCCTGGGGTAGCCAGCGCGGTTCCCTTGTGGCGGTTAGCGGCGCTATCGGTTGCCCTGGTCACTGGCTCCGCCTGGGCCTAATCACCTTTATTTTCTCCACTTGCTTGTCTAACCCCTGGAGGCTGGGGTGGGCTCTGCTGCGCTCTTTAGGGTGGGGGCTGCGTGTGGTGGCTTGCTTGACCGTTCTTGGCTGATAGACCTCAATGGTTGCTGGGGTCCACAACCCTGCTCCTTGTTCTGGCTGCTTCTCACAGGTGTTTCCTCTTGTTTTTTTTTTTTTTTTTCGTTAACCACTTGCAGGTGTTCAGCATCCCATCCTCGTCGCCATTGTAAAGTGGTGAGCCTCATCCAATAATGACTCGTACACGTGTTACTGGAAACGCTTGTTTAATTATATATTCTTCCCTAAAGAGCGGCAAGCTGGTGCGCACGCGGTAACAGCTTTTGCGCCTCTGAAGACGCGGTGCGCCGGCAGCTGCCAGCATGGCGCCGGCACGTCACGTCACGGTGTGACGTGCAACCACTAGAGCGCAACATCACAACACTGTTTAAGCTTTTATTCAACTGGTCTTAAAACGTTACTTTGCTGCTAATATATCTGTGTTGAATCAGAGTCGGAAACTGCTTTCACCCTTTTAAAATTGAATAATTGAATTGCACTCGTTTTACCTGTTCCCCGCCGATATCACCCTCCTAGGTTTCAGCACTTCCGTTCTGCTGACGCGGTCTAGTGCTCAGTGGGAGAGCAGCTGCTGCCACGCAGAGCTGATTGGTTGGTGGGCGGAAGGGGAATAGCCAAAGAGCCATGTTGGAGCAGATGCGCAGTGGAAGAACGCAGTGGGCACGCCTAAGGCAAGCCCGTCTGCGCCCGTCAGCATCCGACTGGGGCCGGGTGCAAGAACCCCTGGTAAATTTCAGACATACTCAGGGGCAGAACTACAGACTCTAGCCTCAGGTAGTTATGCCCTAGGCAAAAACGTCACAGATAAGCTGAGAGCTGAAAATCTTCTGAGAAGCAACGGAACAGGAAGACCTTTCACCCCGTGTCCAGCCCCCCATAACAACACCACACCTAACAACCCACCAGGTTTGAAGGTGGCCGTTCTTAACATGCGCTCCTTACGGAAGCACCACCTGGAAGTCTTTTCACTCCCCCAGGATGGAGACATAGACATCCTAGCACTCACCGAAACCTTGTTTGGTGACACCTCAGTCCCAGACATCATTGCAGGCCTCCAGGGGGACTTTGATGCTTTTTGGCAAAACAGACAAGAAAAGACACGGGGAGGGGGCGTGGTCATTCTCTTTAATAGGCGGATAATGGTCACCAAAATAGTGGCAGAGAGCATTGATAATCGAGCAGTAGCGACCCCCCCCCCTCAGCGCCTTGAGACCCTTACGGGTGAGTAGCGCGGTATACAAATTCTGTGATTGATTGATTGATTGATAATGCAGACATACTAGGGGTCAAGATCTCATTTATATCCTCCTGCCTCCTATTTCTGGTTGTGTATCACCCCCCACGGTCAACACCCAGTTTAAATAATTTTTTTGCGGAGATTATTACCGACCTCTGTTCATGGTACAAAGGACTCCTAGTGGCTGGCGACTTCAACTATCAATGGGATAAAGCAGAAAGAGAGACGCTTATCAGCCAGTTTGAGACAGGAATGTGCGCGATGGGACTCCACCAATTGGTAGATGGCCCCACCCATTCAAAAGGGCACATCCTGGACCTTATCTGGACCTCACCACCTTGGGCCAGTCTAATAGCCATCAGCCCCTGTGCATGGATGGAACTCGAGTTAATTAGCTGCTGGGTCCCAATAGACAGCCAACTATCGCAACCACCCCCAGAGTGGAGAAAGGTGTGAAGCTGGAATAAAATTGAGGCTGATAACCTAGTAGATACCCTTCTCAGGCTCCCCCCCAAAATTCAAATCAGGGAATCTCAACCAGGAGAGTGAAGCCCTGACAAACACCCTACGTGGAGCCATAGATAAAGTGGCACCGGAGCGAAGAGACAGGGTGAGAGACAAAGGGAAAGGGGCCCCCTGGTTTAATGAGACTCTCAGGGAATTGAAGCAAAGTCTCTGTCATGCCGAGAGGCGGTGGCGTAAAGCTTATGACCCAGCGGAGCTGGCAAATTATAAAACCTTACTTACCTCGTATAAAAAATGCATCACTGTCAGGAAAGCTGAATACTACGAGGCGAGAATTACAGATGCGCCTAACAAACAGAAAGAGACTTTCAGAATACTGAAAGAACTCAGCCAAAAGTCTGAGGTGAAATTCGTAGCCGTGCCCCTCGACTGCAATGTATTCCAGACCTTCTTCCTTCAAAAGGTCATGGACATCCTCTCTGAGATTGATAATACCCCCATTAACCAGAGTTCTCTAGTCCAGAACCTGGCCCCCCTCTACCCTGCTAGCAACTCACCATCTTCCCTAAACTGGATTCTACGTCATTGACACAACTGATGACTTGCACTAAATCGGGCTCCCGGCAGACCCTTGCCCCACAAGGATTTTCCAAATGGCTCCTTCTGGGCTGAAAAGGAAGATCCTCGCTTTACTGAACAACTCCTTGGAGACTGGCTACCTACCCTCCAACCTGAAGGGGGCCAGAGTCACCACCCTGCTACAGAAACATGGAGCAGATGCTGCTAATCTCGTGAATTATAGGCCCATCTCCCAGCTCCCCTTCCTGGCGAAAGTGGTAGAACAACACGTCCTCAAGACACTTTCATCCTTCCTGGAGGAATACCAGCTATTCCAGGCTCAACAAACTGGTGTTAGATGCCATCACAGCATGGAACTGGGGATGTTATCTGTTCTTAATGACCTCAGAATTGTGGCCAACAATAAAAAGCTGAGCGTCCTGATTTTATTAAACCTATCAGCGGCATTCAATACTGTCAACCTTCCTCGGCTGCTGGATCGAAACACAGACCTGGGCATTCATGGGCCGGCACACCAGTGGCAAGAATCCTTTCTGTCAGAGCGGTCCCAGAGGATCCAGTTGGGGGAGCAGGTATCAGACAGAGGCACCTTACCTGCGGCGTCCCGTAAGGCTCTGCATTGTCAGCATTTACCCACCGTCTCCTGTGACAGCTCTAGCCTATATGGATTCTGAATCTTCAACTATGCGGAGGACACCCAGCTCATCCTCCGGATGGACAAATCCACCCATGCCCAGGAGCTGGTGCAAAACATCCTCAGAGTCACAGTGAATTGGATGACTACCAATTCACTAAAAATCAAACCTGACAAAATGGAAGTCCTTGTCATCCCCACAAAAGACAACCCTTGGAGCAATCATTTCTGGCCCCAGGAGCTGGGTGCCATCTCCACACCACTATCTGCTGTGAAAAGCCTAGGCAGAAAGATTGACTTCAAGCTCTCCATTGCCAACCAAGTCACCACAGTGGTCGAAACTTGTATAGGGCTCATGAGACAGCTACAGAAACGTGTCCCCCTTCTTTCAACTTCCTCTCTACACATTGTCTCTAGTCTAGACTAAGGCAATGCATTCTATATAGGCCTCCCCAAAAACGTATTAATAAACTGCAGGTGGTACTGAACGACGCAGACAGGCTCATCTTTAGGATGCCAAGACAGTCCCATACCTCCCCTCTGCTGTGCAAACTGCACTGGCTTTCTATCAAGCAAAGAGCAAAATTAAGGGTCTCCGCATTGCCCATAAAACAATTTACAGCAAAGCCCCAGCCTGCATTAAGAACACCTGAAGAACTATGTTCCGGGCCGCACACTGCGGTCTTCTGAGGCCTGCCGCCTGGCCGATCCAGGATGCAATACCGCTTCTAAAGGGGGCAGAGCCTTCTCCGTCTTGCTCTCACAACTATGGAACCAACTGCCTGATTATCTGCACAAGGAACCGGTACTCCTCCCCTTCAGGTTACAGCTCAAACGGTCCTGTTTAGGGAGGCCATGGATACTGTTTAACTTACCTCCCTGTGCGGTCATGCTCCGTTAACGACCTTTGGCAACTCTCGCAAAAGTGCTTAGAGACCTGCCGGTGATTAGCACTATACAAATATCAATTGACATAACATAACATAACAAAGGGACCTGTGCACAAAGGCATTGTACAGTACCTAAAGTAGTACTCCTGTAGTACTCTTTTTCTAAACCTCACATGCCTTTGTGAGTTGGCCCCAAAACATCTAAAATAAGATTAAACTGTACTATTCAGGAAATAGTCATATACATTCAGCACAAAAACAAGGGATTTACTTATATGGAGTTGCCCGTTTCGGGGCTGATTCACAACGAGTATGTAAAAGGGTACTCCTTTAGTAATAGTTCCAAGCTCCTAAATACCATTGCGAATCATCCTCATTGTATTTATTTAGCTTCTTTTTTAGGTACTTTAAAATGTATGGCTGGAGTCAGCTTTATAAGATGCTATTGAAAGATAGCGGGGTGCAAGCTAAGCCCCTTAAGGCATTGCCTGTTTTGCTATGCACAAAATGATTGGCCCACATTCATGAGCAATTGGTTTTTTATAGCTGTCCATTGTGCATATGTGACCTTTTTTGCAAAGGTATTGCGAAAAATTGGATTGTTGATTGGAGGGGGGAGGGACCCTACTCAAGCAAAAGCCACAATCCTTGTCAGAGTGAACCACAAAAAGTCACTATGCTAACCTGTGCTTAACATTCTGGTAGCTTGGCACAAAAGCAGTCAAGGTTAACATAGAGGCAATGAGTAAATTATTTATGCAACACTTAAACAGTGATACAGTGAAAAAACATCCACACCAATTATAAAAATAGAGTAAAGTCTAAACCGTATTTGTAACCAAAACAGCAAAAATCTAATCAGTAGAACCAGAGGTATGTATTTTGAAAGTTTAAAGTGTAAAATAGCCCCTAAAAGATCAAAGTGCCAACCGCGGACATCTAGTTGCGCAAGACTGGGGAAAAGTCAAACGGTATGGCCAACCACAATGGAGCGCTTTTCGGATACATGAGGTGAATTGAGAAAAGCCTTCACTTACTTTCGGACTCAGAAGAATATGTAATGAAAAATATTTGACTTGGTAAAGTTCAGTGAGGCAAGGCATCCGGTGGAGTGTCAGAGGAGGAGACGTCATCTTGGGGGAGCCGCTGGACGAAGTTGTGGTAAAGATTTCTATGTTCTAGCTTTTATGGAAGTTGAAACTCTTAGGCTGGATGAAGTGGCAAGATGTTACCAATGAGTGCTCCATGGGCCCAGATACCCCTTTTGCAAGGAGCTGTTAATAGTATTTGCTGCTGTGGGGAAGAACGTAGTGGGAGCTGCTGTGATGATGGATTTGTGGGCATGTAGGTTACATTCTCCTCTCGGTTTTCAGAGCACTTTTGATTGAAACTTTCTTTGTACCATGTGTTGGATTTCAGCTATCTGGGCAAGATTAGCACAACTGACAAGGGACCAAGACTGGGGGTAGGCACCACTTGGAAGGTCAGGACTCACTCAAGCTTGGTCCATGTGCGGGTCCAAGTTGGTTGGAGCCTTTTCTGTCCCTGAGGCTTTGATCAGGATGCCAGCTTAATAGCCCTTGGAGTCACTCCAAGATGTCTTGGGTTCAAGCAGTAAAGCAGATATCTAGCAGAAAGGAAGTCGTCTGAAAGCATAGGGTAGGCTTTAGGCAGCAGGACAGTCCTCTTGGTGCAGCAAAAAGCACACATCAAGCCACAGGCAGCAGGCCCACCAGTGAACTGAAGAGCGGGTCTAGGAGCACTAATTGCAATCCTGGTGCCCCCTTTGAAGTGGAATAAATTTCTGGAATCCTCTCTCCACCCAGAAGTGTCAATGCCTCCCTACTATGGTTCCAGTCTGTCTGTAGGTAAAATCAGCTAGTGAGAAGTTCTTTTTGTGTGAGCTAAGGCAGTGTCTTTGGAGTGCAAGTAGGGCTGTTCACAGTCCTGCTCTCCCTCATCCTGCCTTGGATTGCCCATTCTGCCAACATACAGTATCTCCATTGTGTGGCTAACTGGGAGCAATACACAAAGGCCAACTGCACCTAGTCATCGGATGTATGTCATTACCACGCATGCTTTTACAACGCATGCCTTTACCACGCAACTTTTACAACGCAAGTTGGGGGGTGCTGGATAGTGAATAGTTTAATTTACTATTCCAACTCCAGTCCCCGTGGATAGTAGGGAAGGTTTTGGATAGTAAATTAACTGTTCCCTATCCTAGAGCGCCCCCCAGCGCAAGTCATTGTAACTACTTTCGTTGTAAAAGTTGCGTGGTAAAGGTACTGCATTGTAAAAGTTGCGTTGTAAACGCTGTTTACCTAGTCATCTGACCCAGGAAACAGGTTGCAGGCACCAATGCTTAGGACACGAAAATGCCAACTTTCTAAAAGTGAAACTAAGAATGTGGTGTTGCACTCAAAGTGAAAGTAGTACTCAAAAGTTAACTCAAGTAAACTTGTTGTGTGCGCTTTGTGTGCACCCTGCGAGGGGACATCACACTAGTCCCAAATTAAATATAAAGGAAGTATATAGAACATGATCCTAGACGCAGTGTGCACTACTGATTTCCCAAATTGTGAATAAACAATATTAGATATCAAACTTACAACAACTGTTCAAATGAGTAGAGAACACCATTTCCCATCCATGGACTGGCAATCACATCACACTTAATTTTACAGTAGATTGCAATTCACAGCATGTAATATATGCAATTAAATGTCCCTGAGGGCTCTTTTGTAAATGGCAATACTACCAGAGTTATAAAAATAATGTACAAAATGTATTTGTAGCCTCCCAAATGGGTTACAGTCTAAAACATAATGCAAATTGATTAACATACCACCTACAGTGGTAACACAGTATATAAAAAACAGTCAAAGTATAAAAAAGTCGACGTGGCGTTTCGGTGCTACTAAATCTTGACACCTTCATCAGGACATTAGGAACATTTGACTCCGTATCTGTATCTTGTGTTGATATAGCTTGTCAATTGCTTTTCAACTCGAAACTAAAAACGTCTCAAATAGTTATCACCGGTGATTTAACGGTTCTTGATGGTAGACACCAATATTTTGTATCTGCACGGAGGGGATTGTTAATAGAAATGGCTTCTTTTTTAGTTAATTTATTCTTTTGGGGAAATCACTCCTCGTGACCAATTTTGTATTAATTAGGTCTCTAGGTACGGTTGAGTTAATCAATCTTCACCGACCCTCCAGATGTTTCTCATGAACTGGAAATTCGGTATCTTATGAATTAAAATCGGCCTCCCTGCTCCTCCGTGCTGCCTCACTTCACATCGGAATGAAGGAGGCAGCACGGAGGAGCAGGGAGGCCGATTTTTACTTAGTTTACATTTAGGGAATTAGGGTTTTTACTCTTGGATTGACAAGGCATGTACACGGTTAGTTTTTCACGACGTGTCACTTTACCATTGTGTTTTGTTTGAATTGCGGGCACGTACATCACTTCTTGATGGTATTTTGATTCCACGACCGATATCATTGTTTATTTTTGGGCACTTCTTTCTTTTTGGTTTTTTCCTTTTGGCTCTTACTTTGGTTGAAGGGTATTCATGTTGAGGAATGTTCGGCATCGAGTGAGGCTCTGCGTGTTTTCTTTAAAGATATTTCCCAATAATTGATTACACAATTTTTGTATGTATTTGTCTATAGATACCGCTGATGGAGGGCTGCAATAGAGCCCAAAATGCATTGGGATTCAGCTTTAAGCTAGTTTTTGGAGAATGACAAGACTAGTCATCACAAATGAAAATCAATTGAAGAATCACGCTTTTGAGATTAAAATGATGTGATTTATATAGCGTTCTCATGTATTATATTGTATGGACTTAAGTTGCTGTATTGTGTGATATAAAGACAGTGAACACATTATTTCATCATTTGAACAGTTGTTGTAAGTTTGATATCTAATATATAAATGTTCTAGAAACTTTCTAAAAGTGGCATTTTCAGACTTGTGACTTAAAATCCAACTTTAATATTAAAGAGGAGTTCAAGTTAAAATTCCTCAGACACCAAACATGCTATTTCTACCTGCTCCCAAACAAAAGTTACCACTTATTAAATGTAATAAATTAACCCAGTGTTATCCTATCGCAGGGGTAGGCCTCACAGTAGTGAACAAAATTAGGAGTTTTTTCACCACTAGGACATGTAAAACTTAAAAGTACATGGGCAACTTTTTAAAGGCAATACACCCTGCCCTGTGTGTGGGTTTGGTCCTACAGCTGTGATGACTTCTTTGTATACAAAAGGGTTATTTAGCCAAGTCAAATTGGCAGTTTAAATCTACTTATAGCTGCAATGGCAGGCCTGGGGAATGTTTAAAAAGCTACTTACGTGGGTGGCACTATCAGTGCTGCATGCCCACTGGCAGCATTCAATTTACAGGCCCTGGGTACATGTAGTACCACTTTACAAGAAACTGATAAGTACATTAAATGTGCCAATAGGGTTTAAGCCAATTGTACCAGGTTTTAGGGAGCAAGCATAAGCCCTTCAGCACTGTTTAGAAGTGTTAAAGTGCACAGACTCCTATGGCAAACAAAAATAATTCAGCAAAACAGGAGGGGTGAAAGGAAAAGGTTTGGGGTGACCCTACGGAGAGGACCAAGACCAACCAGTACTCTCAGTATACAAGATATATTTACAGCCTAAAATGCTTTAGTTGAAACTTATAAGCAATTTAACAAATGATTGCCAACTAAATACATTTACTGTATACTACTCTGCCATGAGTGTGGAAAAATGAACAGTCGTAAGTGCCACTCTGTATGAAGGGAAATCATCCTTTTGTCCTATCACTCCCATTTTTTGATTGATGCTGGTGGTCACTGACTCTGACAGTGCCCAGCACCAGTGCTCCGTCCACTAAGTGTAAATGGTAATTGGTATAAATCTAATTGGCCAAGACAATTTACCTGTAAGTTCCTAGTATATGGTAGGGCATGTAGGTTTAGAGACTCCAGTGGGCTTGATGCATAGGCTAACCCTGTGGTTCCCAAACTGTGCGCCGCGGCTCCCTGGTGCGCCGTAATGAGGTGCCAGGGGCGCCGCGGGCACACTGTGGGAAATTGCGACCAACATCCATCCCTCAGTCGTCCGTCATTCGGCGGGCTCGGCTTTGACAGGAGTGAGACCCACACTTAACGTGTAACTGTGAGAGTGAGCGCACATAAGAAGGAGAGAGAGAGATGGAAAATAAAAAGACAAAGGCACCAAGAGATAGGTAAGTGTGACAGAGAGGCAACGACACAGAAAAACAGAGAGATCAGGACAAAAATAGGGAGTGAGAGAGAGAAAGTCTTCGAAGAGAAATGGAGAACTAATTTGTGGCGTTTTATATAGCGCGAACTTGACCCGAAGGCACAGAGCGCTTCACAAATTTTACAGATTAGACATAGAGATCAAAACAATGGTGGTACGTGAGCAAGACATAAGACGGCATGATTATCAGTATCAATATGTTTGTTATGCTGTGAGACAAGACTTAAAGATATGTTTAAACATTGTGCTGACTCGTTTCCTGGGACAGAGAAAATCAAGTAAAATCTAAATAACTTTTAAACAATAAATGATACATCAAAATTGTAAAGATATGTAGTTTTGCATACAATGCAGGTCATGAGAACGTGAACCTCAGTTTGGATCCTAATATAAAAGGTAAAAAAAAATAGAATTGTGGACACCCAGGCGTTGTGGAGGACATGAGCCTGTTTGTTAGAAGAGCGCCTAGCTCTGTCCTGAAAGGGGGGTGCTGATGGGGGGGGGTCGTAAATCTGTAGGAAGGGAGGTCCATCGTGCTGGCAATGTCTGGGGGTGGGGGACTGTAATTACTGCTAATGGGCCCAGATGAGTGGTCACTCCTAAGGCGCGAACTCCATCCGAAGGCATCAGAGCACTTTACATTAGCACCAGTTGCGTTACAGGCGGACACATTCATTTTTAGGCACGGGGAGATTAATGATTTGCCCAGAATCACACGGTGTTGCGCATCCCTGCCGAGACTCGAACCCAGTTCCCCAGCTTTAAAATCAGCCGCTCTAGTCGTTTAGCCACATCCTCTCCTGGTGACCCGTGAAATGAATGTCTGATGGTGAAACGTGTCCCTCACCACTGTTCGGGGCCCTCAATGCTATGTCATACCATCTTGAGCCTATGACTGGATGTTTAGACTCCGGTGGGAGAAAGCATCCCCAGGGGCAGTGTAAAGTATTAGGATGGGAGTTGAGCAGGGCAGGGTCCTGGGGGTCTCGGGTGTGTTCGTTTATTTTATTGTAGCCCTTCCTTGGGGATAGCTCACCCCCCCCACCCCCTCACAAGTGGAGGATTGTTTTTTGAGCGCCATGAGACACCTGCAGGTCTCTGACAAATACATTTACTGAGAGACACGTCCTTCATTAGTGGTGAAACGGGAATCAGCAAGTGACATTTTTCCTTGAAGACAAACAACTCTTTCAGAGATGGGCGTATCGTTTATTCTTCCACGACGATTTACTTAAAAACTATTATTATTATTTTTCATTAGAAACCTTATGATGAGACTGAAAGAACTATAACGAGTCTCTTTGGAGTTACCTCAAAGGCAGTGAAGTGACTGCTACAGAGTTAAGATTTTTTTTAATCTTGGGCTGAAGGCAAAAATGGAGAGCTTGATAGGGACCCAGCCCACTTAAAACACTGGGTATATGGGATCTGGTGAGCCATCTTGGGTTCATCAGAGCCATGGGCGTCTGCAGAGGGGGGGGGCAAGGGGGATTACTTGCCCCCCCTGGATCGCCAGTGAGTCCTGTGTGGGGGAGAAGGGTGCAAGGCAGAGGGGAGAAGGATGCAAGGTAGAGAAGGGTACAAGGCAGAGTGGGAGAAGGGTGCAAGGCAGAGGCGAGAAGGGTGCAAGGCAGAGGGGAGAATGGTGCAAGGCAGAGGGGAGAAGGGTGCAAGGCGGAGTAGGAGAAGGGTGCAAGGCAGAGGCGAGAAGGGTGCAAGGCAGAGGGGAGAATGGTTCAAGGCAGAGGGGAGAAGGGTGCAAGGCAGAGGGGGTAGAAGGGTGCAAGGCAGAGGGAGTAGAAGGGTGCAAGGCAGAGGGGAGAAGGGTGCAAGGCAAGGGGGAGAAGGGTGCAAGGCAGAGGGGAGAAGGGTGCAAGGCAGAGGGGAGAAGGGTGCAAGGCAGAGGGGAGAAGGGTGCAAGGCAGAGGGGAGAATGGTGCAAGGCAGAGGGGAGAATGGTGCATGGCAGAGGGGAGAAGGGTGCAAGGCAGAGGGGGTAGAAGGGTGCAGAGGGGAGAAGGGTGATTGTGCGCTTTACAAATGTGGATTATTATTATTATTATTAAGGCAGAGGGGAGAAGGGTGCAAGGCGGAGGGGGAGAAGGGTGCAAGGCGGAGGGGGAGAAGGGTTCAAGGCGGAGGGGGAGAAGGGTGCAAGGTGCAGAAGGGTGCAAGGGAGCAAGGCCGAGAGGAAAGCAGGGTGCAAGGCAGAGGGGAGAAGGGTGCAAGGCAGAGAGGAGAATGGTGCAAGGCAGAGAGGAGAATGGTGCAAGGCGGAGCAGAGAATGGTGCAAGGCAGAGCGAAGAATGGTGCAAGGCAGAGGGGGTAGAAGGGTGCAAGGGGGAGGGGAGAAGGGTTGAAGGCAGAGGGGGGAAGGGTGCAAGGCAGAGGGGGGAAGGGTGCAAGGCAGAGGGGGGAAGGGTGCAAGGCAGAGGGGGGAAGGGTGCAAGGTAGAGCGGAGAAGGGTGCAAGGCAGAGCGAAGAAAGGTGCAAGACAGAGGGGGTAGAAGGGTGCAAGATGGAGGGGAGAAGGGTTGAAGGCAGAGGGGGAGAAGGGTGCAAGGCAGAGGGGGGGAAGGGTGCAAGGGGGAAGGGAGAAGGGTTCAAGGCAGAGGGGAGATGGGTGTAAGGCAGAGGGGAGAAGGGTGCAAGGGGGATGATGGTGAAGTTAAAAATTTGCACCCCCTGGAAACATTTCTGCGGATGCCCATGATCAGAGCCCACCCCACGTAAACTTCTTGTAACGCCACAGAGCTCCTTGAGCCTTTCTCTAGCCTGGTTACTTTTAGTGAGAGTGCTTTATACTTCTCTATGATGGTGTTGTAGGCATTGACATGTACTTTATAATATCTTTGTGAATGCAAATAAAGTTTTATGATAGTGATGGCTACTCTCTGAATCCTTCATCATGTCTAGGCTTGATTCTTCATGTAGACCAGTGGTTCCCAAAGGGTGCGCTGCGGCACCCCGGTGCGCGGGTAAAAAAAGGTGGGGAGCCATGGCCAACGGCCAATTTGGACAAGGGAGCCACGGGACAAAAAAGTTTGGGAACCACTGGGCTAACCTGTGAAGGCTTTATTAAACTTAATAACATCTATCTTTGCTTGGGAGCTAGCTAGCAATATCATTCAAGATATCAAAATATTGGTTACAGTAAATCCAACAACTTGACATGGTCAGAATTATTATATCTTTTGCAGGAAAGTAGTTTTAGAATTTACTATCCCGAGGTTACCTAAAGCAGCCCTGTAGCAGCCTCTTCTGATTGGTAAACCTTTGACAGCCTGAGCCAAGCTGCTGGAGAACAGTTGTTGCAGGACCCAGGCCAGCCACCAGTTCCTTGATCTCTAGCCAGATGGGATCCCACCTAATAAGATTAGGAAAGAGCTGGAAGGGGAGTGTAGTGAGTTGTTAGCCATACTTTTGGGTTGGCATACACAGACACACACACCAAGGAGAGATTTTCTCCATTTTGATTTTTGTAAACACAGGGTACTCTGGGTCAAAACATATGTCATACTTCTCAGGGAGTGGTCATAGTAGGGAGAGGTAACTTTACCCCTATTGGTTTGGGGTCCCCCACTCGTGCCAGCCCAGCATGGAAGATAAACATGTAAATGCTGTAGGAGCTCCTCAGAACACTGCCTGGAACAAAAGAAGAAGGACTGCACCACATAAAGCTTGAACTCAGAAAGACTGCACCAGTTGCACTCTCAAGCTTGCACAAAGAAAGGACTGTGCCTGAATCAAACAAAAAGGGATGGCCTGGACTCTCTGATCAGCAACAGGTACAACAAAGCTGGAAAAAATCACCTGCAAGCCCAAAGAGAGGATCACACCAGCTGATAAGTTGCAACTGGATTTTTCTTGGACTGTCTTTAAATCCTTTAACTGAGCTAGTGTACACTTGTCTTCCCCCAAAGGAACCAAGAAACTACAAGATCTGTCTGAAGTCCAATAACTTTAAGAAATCCTCCATGCATTATCTTCTGATCCGGGGTAAACCCATTCTATGGAAGTCTTGGAGATCCAAAGGACTGCTTTGGGTCTCCCAATTATTTTCACAATCCACTTTCTTACCCTTTTCCACTCTTCGTCTCGCCTTTCACTTACCTCTCTCGTATCTTCCCCAGTATCTTCTCCTTAAGGCGTCAGTCATGGACGTGTATGTTACGCTTCCTGCCACTCCTCCTCTTACACCTACTCCTGACCCTACTGCTCACCTTCATTCCACTTTACTTACCCTTCCAAAAGCTTCTGTTCTTTATAAACAGCTTCATACACACACTCATCCCAGACTTAAAAGCAAAGTTGAGGAGCAGTGGGAGACCGATCTTTCCCTCTCCTGGCCGACTCCCCTTTGGGATAGGATCTGGTTAAAGATTCGTAAATCCTCCAGGGCTGCTTCCTTAACGCAATCCCTATTCTTCATTTATAACCATCTATTACACACTCCTTCCACCCTTCACAAACGTTTCCCCAACACACCCGATACTTGTTGGTCATGTACTTCCCCACATGCTACCTTGTTTCACATGTTGTTCCTTTGCAAGAATGTTCATGCCTTCTGGTTACAAGTATGGGCACAAATCAATGTCATTTTTTCCACTAATATTCCGTTTTCCACTGCTCATGTTTTCCTGGGTAGCCTGTCTCCTTGTTGGGACTGTAATGACCTTAATGTCCGAATTGTTGACTTATTATTAGCGGTTGCCTTTCAACAGATCACGATCAATTGGAAGTCTACGTCTAATATCACTTTTAAAGCTTGGTGGTATAATGTATGTCACAACCATAGACTCGATACTACTTTTGTTTTTCCTCCACAGATGGCGACTAAACGTGCTGACTTATGGCTTCCTATTACATTGTATTTAGATAAATGTGCACTCCGTTCTTTTCGCCCTAGACCTGCGCAGCAGGAAGTCCCTAAACCTCCTTGATACCCTTAGCATTTCTTTCTATTCAACCATTCTATTTTAATGCATAGCAGTATTTGCATTCTGTTACATTGCTTATTATTGTGCTCTTCATTTTTAGTGCTTTCTCAATTATGATTCACTTTTATATTTTGTATTTTGTATTGCTTATTTTGAATTGCATAGCTCTTCTTTTTATTACTCCATCATTGTAAGTTTCTGCTTCCCCTCCCCCTTATTCCCTTCTTATTATTTCTCCACCATTGTTCCCCTATTAGTATTGTTCCTAATTTGTATTATTACCATGCTTCTTTAATAAACTTGATTTTGAACTTAAAGAAATCCTCCATGCAGTAAAGATGAACTTACATTAGATTTATTGCATAGAAGGAACTCCAGCCACTGCCTCCATCTATTCGCCCAGATAATTGACCATTACTGTTTTTAGCTTTCACAACAAACCATGGATAAACACAACCCAGTTTATGGATACCTCAATTACATATTTAAACATTAGCACATTCTGCAAAGAAAGAAACATTCTGCAAAGTTTTGCATAAAAGCTCCAAGAGAAGACTGGCTCGACATCAAGATTCAAGCTGCCAACGTCTAACCGTGAATCAGCCTGACCACGCTGGTTTGTCCAGCTGAAAACTCTGGAGCTCCTTTTCATCGATGTCAAGGATAAAAGCTTTAAAGACTTCCCGAGGCATCATGCTGCAGCAGGCTGCCGTCATTGAATCGGACAAGCTTTAAGATGTTTGGTGCTAGAATGCACAACTTTATATTTAATCTTTAAAAATTAATATCACGAGTTCCCTACATTGGATGTTTGCCATTTTGGTGTCATTTTAAATAAAACAATATTTTCCATTATTATGTGTTGCATTTTTTACTCAGTTACTGCTTTGGTGATAATAAATGCTTTACATATACCTATCTCCTAAGTTAAACCTGACTGCTCATTGCCAAGTTTCCAAGGTTTGAGCAAGGGTTCATTTATTGAGACATGACTGGGCCTATTAGTTATAGTGGTATTATTACTAGCTGAAGGTGAATACCCCCACCCACTAATAATCCACTTTCTTGCACACTCAAAGAGTGGAAAGAGTATGCTAAGGCATAGTTTGCCTTGGATGGTTGTGACTGCCCACAAAGGTAAATAGTTGTGGGTATTCTTTTTAAAAAATTTTTTTTTTAAAAAACCTTTATTGTAGCATTCAATATAAATACAAGCATGGGCCTACAACCGCAGGGGCCGGCCGCTAAACAAAATTAAGACCCCCTATATCACAGTACGACACAGCTCATCAGCCGACAACCCTGAGGTCCGGCAGCGATTCAGGATATAGCTTGTATTAGAATGCACAACTGAGTCCCAGGATGAGACAGAGGTTCCATTTTATATTATTGAAGAAAGGATCAGGTGCCATACAATCAAACAGAAGAATACGGGGGACAGGGCAAGAAACAGGATATGCACGTAAGAACCGCTATAATGGGACATTGGCGCCAAAGCATATGGATTGATGCAAACGACAATACAATATACATTCAATGTTGAGCGCCAGTTCTCAGGGCCTGCCCAACCGGGAATCAGGATATCATAAAAAGCATGAGCACTAAATACAAGTACACGATAAGAATCCGAATGATTCACAAGCTATACTGATCCTTTAAGGAAGAGAAATAAAAAAGGCAAAATAAAAAACCCTTTCCAACCCCCCACCCTGCACCCCTGCAAATGGCTACAGCCTAACCCCACTAGCAGCGTGCCTGTCGCCCCTAATAACTAAAACCCTAAAAGTAGGAAAAAGAGTGGAGGAGGGCTTATCCGTTTGGGCTCCCAGCCCCTTTAGTCCCCCCGCCAGAAACAGACACCCCTATCACTAAAAGACCAACACTTATAGAAAAAATTAGGGGGTACCGTAATACACCGCCCAGCCTTTTAGATCAAACAGTTGCAGGTCGAACACCCGTAAAAGCCACTCCAACCCGTCCCGACCTAGTTGATCTTAACATTGGCCCTTCCGAATCAGCACACAAACCCCCCCCCCAGCGAGACCCAAAGGCACACAAAGGAGTAATAGAGGAAAGGGGAGTCATCAAGAATCAATCTATGGCGACTTGTAGGCAGTGAGTCCACAAGAACTTCAGACGCAGAAGAACTCTCCCTCCTAGATGGACAGTCCCAACGTATCTTACCCAGGAGTCGTAAAGTCACCAAGAAAGGAGAAGACGACCACAAAATGAATGGAAAGTCAAGAACAAAGGTCTCCGGGAGGGGAATGCCTTTCGACACCTCCAAAGTCGATAGTGGTGGAAGGTTCGACAATACACTGACGACCTCGGGAACACCTTCCTCCAGGGCACCATCCGATGGTATCAATACTTGCTTCCTCACGGGGTTCTCGCATGGAGTCAAAATGGCCGTGGTTTGAATGGCTGCAGGTTGCTGTTCCAACAGTAAGGCTGGGTCCCATTCCACCAGGAGCATCTCAGATAGGCTTGTGTCCAATTTGCACAATAAGACATCCACATGTGAATGAAACGCCCTAATTTCTGCCAATTTTGACCTCAGCGACGGCTCAAGCACCGTGCGATCCATAATCTCACACCCGACACCAATCACAATCACCTCCCCGGGTGAATCTGGCATCCTCAGGGGGGACAAACAGGATCACAAACGTGCAGATGTGGAGGGTGACCAGTCGTTATTCGCAGCCACGGTCAACCCGGTTAAGGCCGGAGGCCGGAGACCCCGACCCACCGAACCCCGGCGGGCCCAAGACCGGGTCCGCGGGACGGGGACCCCCACCCGCAGCCAACAGCAAGCAGAATCACTCCTCCATCGATTCTGAGCAATAAAAACCATTGCCGCCAAATTCGGGCTTAAACAAAGCCTCTACTCCGATTGACCGGACCCAGCCTCGGTCTCCCGGCCGATGTTGTTGCACTGCAGCCCGGCTGTGAAAGTACTCTAGGCCCCGGCTTCACTGCTGGAGTAGGCCACAATCTTCAACTCGATGTAATTTCGTCAAACCAGCCGATAAAAGTTCCCGGATTTCACCATCGGAGTGCGGAACAGTTCATGTACACAGAGGCTAGGCGTAAAATCAGGATAATGTACAGGATATTGCGGCGGGATACGGAGGTCGGTGGAGCCGGGAGCCTAAGCAGCCATCTAGTTTGCTGACGAAGCTCCTCCCTGTTGTGGGTATTCTTGAACTGCAATCTGACCATCTTTCACTATAGAAATGGGTGATGTCTGCCAATCTAGAGCTAGAGTAACTCACCTTCCAGGATGAGAAGGGGGACTGATCACACTCACATGCGGTTGGAATGCAGAGAAAGGGCTTTCTCAATATTTTCCCATGGAGAAAAAAAGTGTGTGTGTGCACAAGGCACTCAATAACCCCTTGTTAGACCTGTCTGGATTTTTTTGCGCAGTCCCTCCTCATCATTCTTTATTTTGTCCCCTTTTTGCCCCTCATACCCTTAATATTTTTCTGTCTACTATTTTTTATAGGTGTTGGTCAAGGGGATAGGTGTTCTTTCTCCCCCCCATAATCTTTTACCTCAGGCCCAGAGGCCTGTTCTGACAGGAAAGTTGGCACCACCTAAAATGGTGGCCACCAACTGCCCCAACTGTCGCACTCAGAACTTGGCCATAGCTTAACATAGGGCATTCCAGAACCTTCTGGTCCATGCTGGACCATTGAAGGGCAGCCTATAAAAGGCGGAATGCGGGGCAGCCATTTTGTCTACCTGTGGAAGTCAGCTGGAGGACAGGTGATAGCTGAGGGTGGGAAGAGGTTAGACTTAGGGTTGACCTCCTGGACTGGGAAGCTGCCTTATTGGTCCAACCCACTATTCCCCTGTTGGTTACTTGTCCTAGCCCCGCTGTGGGAAGTTACTGGAGACCCTGGGCGCCTAGCTTGCCCCTTTTCTAAATCAGACAGGGGAAGACTTAAGGAGAAGGAGACTGCAGTGCTGCGGTGTGCAGTCCTCTGCCCAGTATTAGGATTCTAAAGAGACTGCTGCTGTAAGAATCCCCAGCAGAGTGGGGCTAACCCTTAAGCCCCCCCTGTTCTCAAATTATTCAAAACGTTCTGTTTAACTGCTATTATAGCGACCCTACCGAGACCCCCTTCCTACCTGAAGTGTTGAGGGCTGAGAGAGCATAGGCGGCAAGAAAACGTGCTGTCCTGGCTCTGGGCCGGCGCAAAAGCGCTGAGGAAGCTGAGGCTGGTGGGCAACGTGACGTTCTCTCCCCCCGGATTGGGTTGAGGTGAGCCGGCGCTGATTTTGACCTGCATCTGCAAGCCTGAGAAGAAGGGCGGCGCAGCGCCATCAGCGCGGTCTCTGACGGAGAGACACTCGCCCTTCGCGCATGCCCGGTTGAGCGCTGGGCTCCGTGAGGCGCTGAGGAAGCTGAGGATCCCCGGAAGGAGGGGCGCCAAGAGAGAGAGCAGGCCCGTGAGTAGCGCGTCCCAAGCGGGAGCAGGCGCAGTGAGAGGAGACAGCCGAGCGCCTTCCGCGCATGACAGCGGGAGTAGCAGTCCCCGCCGGTCAGCACAGAAGAGGCGCGCCGGCTTCACTGCTCGTCAGGAAATCTGTCCTTTCCCTCCCGCCCGGGTGCCACGTTGAAGAGCTGGCCCGGGCAGGGAGAGAGTGAGTAGAAGCCCGGAAGGGGCTGGAAGAGCAAAGAAATATCTGCCTGATTTCCCTTCACTCGAGTGCCACGCTAAGGAGCTGGCTCGAGTGAGGGCCTCACCTGCCTGATTCCCTGACCCCCCCCCTTTTGTCTGCTGACCCCTTAAAAGCTTGGTGCAAGACAAATCCAGCCAGGACATACAAGTAAGGAGGAGTTCTAAAAGGGGGAGAGTGACGCTGACAATTAACTTAAGGATAATTTATTCAATGATCATTTCTCCACAGTTGTGCAGCCTAAAGTGGGGGGAACTTGTAGAAATCTTCAATGACTGTGTATTATAAGTCTAGTGAACTACATAATAATCCCATTCAACTACTAGTGGGGCTTAACTAAATGCTGAATTAAGTGGGTCTAACCCCATTGTATTTGAATAAGGCGTAGAGAATCTAAATGTTTTCCATGTAAATGAGAGTGTTGCTCTGGTCTACTTTAGGAGTTGAACTTGCCAAATTTTAAAGTAAACTGTGTACAGTCATTACTTAACTGAGCTGTGAAAGAATAAGAATTATCTGTTAGTATTCCATGTGCATTGACTATATTATAAATGCCAATTGTTAAAATGAACTAGCATTGAAAAGTATTCCTGCATTATTACACACAAACTGAAGTGTAATTTATTTGAGAATCCTAAAAGTAAAAATACAAAGAAATTATTATTATAAACCAGAACGTATTTTTACAACAAATTGGTGTAGTGTTGTTTTTGATGTGATATTGCGTGGATTTACTTTTGGGTGGTCTGCAACCTTAACACTGTGCCTCTGAAGTATATGTCCTGCCCTAGGCCAGGCTACCCCAGGTTCTAACACCCCTGCACAGTAATTCCCTTGCTAGAATTCTGCACAGGGTGAATAGAACCGCGTGTGATGTGTTAGATGACATTCCCACAATTACACCTGGAAACTCCTGCCTGGCGCCCAATAATGGGATAGTTTGTGTAAAGAAAAACACCTGCAAAAGTACATTCAGCCAAATATGTAATTCTCTTCTCATACTTTTACAGATCTTTTCCAGGAACAGGAAGAAAGTAGCTTAACCATTGCAATAGCTTATGTAAATGTAAATGTAAATCCATTATTTGTAAAGCGCACAGCTACCAGGAGGCATCCCGGCGCTGGGGGCCGTTGGGAAGATTAAGCAAGCTATTGCCCAGAGTCACATGGTGCTGGGCAGACCCCTGCCACCGGACCCGGGGATCGAACCGTGATCCCCAGCATCCGATGTCAGTCGCCCTGGCCGCTGCGCCACACCTCTTTCTTAGAAGTCTGATAAGTTGGGAATTGTGAGGGGTACAGATTTGTTTCTGAGTGACCACTTCTCCTCTTGTCACAGCCATACTATCATCACTGATCTTACCTTGATATAACAGCAGAGAAAATGGAACATGTGTGAGTGTAGTTCTCAAATTAAGCAATTTCTGTTCACAGGTTCAAACATAAACAAACCCGAAGCTAGAAGAAACCATCTATGGTTAGCTATCTATTTTGTGAGTTATTCTTGTTTTTGGCTTTTCTACAGCCAGGCAGGGGAGTGATGCAGGCCTCTGCAGCCCCAGCGGTGCAGGGGAGGGGGTAATGCAGCCCTTCAGTGGCAACTGAACCTTTCAGGGTGCCCTATTTTTGCCGAAGCCCCGATGAATATCTGTGAGGTACGGGAGACTCAAGGGCTCCTCTTCATATTCTGTAGGGGGGCACCTACATTTTGCGTTATGCCACTGTAGCCAGGCATGCTTATTCTACATGGAGTTGGAACTAGAAGCGATGCCTTTGCTCCAGAGTGGGTTCTGCAGCTGCAAAGATTTTACCCTGCTGTTTCTGGGATGCGTACCATTCTCTCCTGTAGTCGGATATTAGGTCAATAGAACTACATCAGTCCTAAAAAAGTTGAATGCACTCCTGAGGCACATGCCATTGTGGCAGAGAATAGGAACAGCCACATCATGTCAATTAAGGACCCTTGCCTTTCCTAACTCTGGGCCACCTGTTGTCTTGACGCCCTTTACTTTCTTTGCACCTGGAAAGGCTGTTTGGCTGCCTGATTGCATGTGGTAAGTATCACTGAAGCTGGAAAGCTGATTAACAAGACTCTATTCTGCAAGAACTTCACCCACGATGGGCAGCGACCGGACAATTCAGATCCCTGAAGAAACTGACAGTGTCAGCCTGGAATCTTCGCCAACCGATCCCTGCAGGCACAGGTCTCATAATACAACAATACATTTGAATATCAACATTGAATTGAATATAAACATGTTGCGGTGTGGCTCGACTCAGGCCCACGAGCGTGAAAGCTTGAGACGCCCCACGAGCCACACCACTATACACTACATTACCGCAAACTTGGTACTGTGGCAAGGCAGCAAGGTAGTGGGGCAATGCAAGATGCTAGCACCTAGGGGATCCAGGCTAAAGTGCAATGAGGAGCAGTACAGTGAAAAGGATTGCATGTCACTTAGGAGTATGGCCTGAGTGACGTCACTGCCAGTGTGGACACATATTGAGCTTGAGAAAGTGTTTTTCTCTTGCCTCAGAATGTGTGGTTCTTCCTCAATATAAATATTATCTCATACCCTCCTCATATCATACCTCACCTACCACTGGCTTCTTTCTGAGGGGTATAGTAGTTGTGTTGCATGCAACTCAGTAGGATTGTGTAAATTACAGCATCTTTTCATGAAGGTAGGGGGAAGGATGGATTAAGAGAGATTCAGCAAGCAGTGTTTAACATGCGGTACATTTAGGCCCCACTGCCTTGCATATTCTTGATTTACTGGCTCTAGGTTTCAAGATGTCCTTAGTCACCAAAGTATTAAAGGTCCTCTTTGATGTTGAGAGTAGATTAATTGATTCTCAGTGGTATGATTCCTGATTGGTGACTGTGGGTGGCTTTCTTTCAGTGTGAAATAGGATCAGTCACATGCCTTTATCACTCGTGAGTTTGCTGGGAAAGTAAGTACAGAAATAGGCAGTGGCTTCATATTTATTTATTTGCAGTTCTATATAATGTGAACAACACACAATTTGTGTGAGAGTGCTCTATATAAGGACATATTACAACTGCTTAAAAGCAGTTTACATAGGAATGGATTAATCAAGTTACAACAAAAGCACAGATGTTGCATGGTCATTAATTGCACTGAATATACAAAAATAACAAACGTACCAGTTTAAATATCAAGACTTTTGTTTTTTAGCCTTATATGGTCCACCATAAATTTCCTCATCATCTTCCGGTGATATATGGTAATACATATGAGATCATAACCTCACAAGAAAATGAGTGATCTAGACTACCCCTTTCAACTTAAATGAAGATGGCTGACTCCTGTAAACATTGTTAGTTGATTTCTGGAGCTATGGTAGATTGAAATAAGTCACCAGTATTTCAATTTTGTTTACAAATTATGGCTTCCTTGCATGGCTTGGGGAACCAGGACATTCACGATATGTAATCTGTACCACTGCTGAGCTGTTGTGCCCATCATTTGAGTCATTTTAGTCAGGGTGCAGTCAGTGAATGGAGGAGACGAGGGTGTGTTTCAGTGCAGATTTGTGGAGCTCCCAGTCTGGAATGTGAGTCTTACTATGGTGGCCTAAATATGTGAATTGAGAGGGAAGACCTGATTCTGCATTGGGTTTAGATGTTGGATTTCTCATCTTCAGCAGAGGATATATTAGTGTGTAGTTGTATTTTTCAAGGACACAGGGTTTGTTGAGATGGGATTCTTCTGGGACAGTCTACCAACATATCTGCTTCATCACCTGAAAATTATTCAGAGCGCTGCAGCTCATCTGATTCCGAAGATTCCAGACCACTCTTATATTGTGGCCTCCTTGCGCAGTCTGCATTGGCTGCTAATTGTTAGCTGCATGAAATTTAAAGTACTAGCCTCGCCTACAGAGCATGTGAAAAAAGGCCTCTGCCATCTAAGGAAAAGATTGCATCCCTACCATCAGAAGAGATCACTATGCTCCAATGGACAAATACTTGTACATGTACCTAGGGCCCGCAAGGCAAGAAGTGGTGGTCTCTCCTTTTCCTTCCTAACCACCAAGCTATAGAACTCCTTCCCTTCAACTCTTTGCTCTCACCGAATCAGCCTTAAATAAACTCCTGAATACACATCTGTTTGATATATAGGCCTCCCGTTCTGGACTTGTTTCAACTCTGTTTTACTTCAAAGCCGCTAGCGCAAGGACACTCTTCAGAGACAGACATGCGCTTTATACATTCTATGGTATTGTATTGCATTGTACTGTATTGTATTAAAGTCCAGAAGCCATGGCTCTAAAAGCCCTGCACCTTCTGGGATGCACTACCAAGTTCATGGATAAATGGGTTTTGCAGTCTCTCCTTGTTCCACACTCCATTGATTCACATCTCTCCTTGAGCAAGGGATCTCAAACATAACAGGTGCTCCTGCCCTCCAATCTCGGATGTTCCCAACCCCATCTACTGATAGGGGAACCACAAAGATTCTGATGACGAAGCCTCAGCTGGATCCTTCGACCTGATGGCCCACCTGGCACAGGGAAGTCTAGACTAGTCATAGTGATGTTCACTTCCCCCTATATATATTCTGAAGCATGGTTGTTCTAAACAGGAAATTGGCTCATTGGCTTTCAAGCTAAGCAAGAAAACTCTGAGCACATTGGATTATTGTTTTCTTTTATTTTTCAAGAGTAGAATGTTGCTTCTGGAGTTTAGTCTTGCAAAACAATAATGTTTGCCACTTTGACAAACTTCAGTATTTTACTGTTGCCTTTGTTTACAACTTGACTCTTTTGAAATGAGCACTGGCCACATTCCAGCTTTATGAGTTCCTCCTCTTGCCATTGCTGTTGTAAATTCCTATTGAAGTGGCCTTTGTTTATCTGACTGCTGCAGTTTCACAGTATACCAGATTGTGCCCATTTGAAACTGTTCTGTATTAAGTTGTCTTCTTTTCACTATTCACACAATGAAGAGTAATTAAATCTGTCCATTCCAATATCTATATATATAAAAATTAATGTATGTCTGTCTGTCTGTTTGTCCTTTATGCATTACTACACCATTCATACGATCGCCATGAAACTTTGGGAAGTTGTTGAGTACACTCCCGCGAAGGTTTCTGGCATATGCATTACTACACCATTCATCCGATCGCCATGCAACTATGGGAAGTTGTTGAGTACACTCCCGCGAAGATTTCTGGCATATGCATTACTACACCATTCATCCGATCGCCATGAAACTTTGGGAAGTTGTTGAGTACACTCCCGCGAAGGTTTCTGGCATAACATTTATTTTAAATATCGGCCCCCAGGGCCCTCATAATCTTTTGAATACTGAATTTTTCCATTTATGTATCCACAAGCACTCGAATAAATAAATAGAATTAAAACGACACTGTTTTCCATATTAAAATGAATAAGTTTCAATATAAATGACACAATGTAAATTGAATGTTATCATAAAAAGTTTCCTTGAATTTCCTTTCGTCTGAGATCGCAGCAACGCGTGACGTGTAAGCTAGTAATACATCAATCAAAAGCTTCAATATTATAGGATGTGAATTCATAAGCAGACAATTCTGCAAAATACTTTAATAATGGACTTGGCTTCACCTATGGTTCTTTAATAAATGTTGCCCAGCAAGAAAACAGGGCTTCATCATGTTTCATTTGCGGCACAGTTGTAACACTTTGATTAAACATAGGTGGGATACAATTTAGGTTTTAGTATCCAATAAGTTATAATGGGACCCTTACAAAAAGCTTAGAAGCTTACGAGTTGAATTACAGTTCTCTTCATGATGCAGTAAGCATTGAATCGCTGACATTTTTGGTGTTGGTGAGATAACTAATTAAAAGTGTAATTATGTATACATTTATGAGTCAGGTAGACAGCTCCTCAGGGTGGAATCAGTAATACCTATGCATGCTGCTAAGATAGAACAGTGAGTTGATTCAAAGTGAACTATCCCTATCCGCAATGCAACTTTTCTTTCTTGCTTCTCTACTTTCTTGAATTTTCTTTTTTTATTTGCTTCTTTCTTCCTTTCCTTCTTGCCTTTTGTCTTGCTTTACTCCTTTTTCTGACTCTTTCTTTCTTTGTTCTTTCTTACTTTACTGCCTAACTTCTTTCCTTCTTTCTTTGTTCTTCCTTTCACTTTCTTTCTCACCTTCTTTCTTCCCTCTGTCTTTCCATCTTTCTTGCCCACTTTATTTCCTTCTATATTGTCATCTTTTTTCTTTCTTTCTTTCATTTTTTCTTATTTGTTTTCTTCTTGTCTTCTTTGTTTCTTTATTTGTTTCGTAGTTTGTTTCCTTCTTTTTTCTCTTTCTTTCTCTCCTACTTCTTTCATTCCTTCTTTGTTTTCTTCTTTTATGTTTCTTTCTAGCTTGCTCTTGTTCTTCCTTTCATTTTTCTTTTTTCTATTTATCAATTCTTGTGTTTTTCTTCCATTCCTTGTTTCCGAAAGGCAAGAGTCTATAAGCCAGACTGTAGGCCTGTAGTAGCCAAGGCCTTTTCAATTTACGGAAATTGTGTATATAGAATAGTTACCTATAGCTGTAGTAGCCAAGGCCTTTTGATTTTACTAAAATTATGTGTATAGAATAGTTACCTATAGCTATCTAGCTTTTCCCACTCCAGCATGCATCAAGTGTCAGTGTGTCAGCCCACTTCGGCCATATCCTATCTATCTATCTAGCTTTTTCCATCATTTTATTGTGTCAAAAAACCACGGTAATGCCTAAAAATGACTAAAGAGGTAAAGTTTGTAAAATAAATTGGTACGTGCTGGGTACTAAGGCGGAACTGCGTAAACTTGTGTATATATGGACATATATTTTTTTAATTCACATACCTATTTCCACTTTAACAAGGTGGAACAACAATAAAACCTACTACTTACCTATGCTTCAGGCCTAAACCACATAAATCTGAAAGTTGACTAAAAGGATTATGGCAGCCTGTTAAATTTGTAAAGGCAGACATAATCCAATTATAGATTGCCTTGTTACCACTATGTACCATGGGATACTGTTAACTTTCCGCTGTATACCATGGCACGATGTAGCACTAGGGGATACATTTGGTATTCTATTGCGTTACCCTTGCGTTATGGATACTGTTGCAGGGCAGCGCAATACTTTTGTAACTTTTACCGAACTACACAAAGCCACCATGTGTCAGCCTGCTTTGATTAGTACATGTACTGATTCGCAATGCAGAGCAAGACAGCGACCTCTGTTATGCTGCACACCATACTATAAATTCTTCCAAAATTTCAAGTACATACATGCCCAACTACACTGAACAGCACTACTCTATACACTGTTAAATACTACACTATTCCACTGTACTCCACTGGAGTTTACAACAATCCACTGTACGTCATTCCACTGCATGCAACTCCACTATATGCTATTCCACTATTCTCAACAATATTCCACTCTATGCCATTCCACTCTATGACACTCCACTCTGCGCTAGTTCAAAGTTTGGCATTCCAATACACGACTCTCCATTGTACACCACTTCACTGTACACCACTTCACTCTATTCCATTCTACCATATTCCCTTGTAGAACATGCCGCTCTGTGACACTATAAGCTATTCCCTCTACCCAACTCCACTGTACACTACTGCAGTATTCGCAACTCTACTGTGCGCCTCTCCACTGTACGCCACAGCACTCTACGCTATTCCACTGTATAGTTCTCATTATTATGCCACTCACATGTCAGCAAAAACCCTCTACGACACTCCATTCCATGCTAATCCATTGGACGCCACTACCCTATATGCTACTCCAGGTATCCCACTACACTGTACATCACTCGAGTTTATGCCACTCCACTCTACCTCATTCTACTGTATAATAATTGACTGTACACCACTCCACTGTACTCCACTACACTGTATGTTATTCCAGTATATGGCATTCTACTCTACGACACTCTAGTTTACGCTATTCCACTTTGTGACAATCCACTCTTTACACTCCACTGTATGCTATGAGATTATACAATATTCCATTGTATGCAATTCCACTATCTGCTACTCCACTGTATGGTACTCCACTTCACAACAGTACGCGTCTCCACTGTATAACACTCTGCTCCACTCTCTGGAACTGCACTCCATAAAACTATACTGCACGTTATGGCATTCTACAAGACTCTACTTCACTGTCTAACTCTAAAGTCGAATCTATGTACGTACACTCCATTGTACAACACTGTATTCCACTAAACTAGACTTTTCAATACTGTCTGTTACCGCACTCCACTCTACTGTGGGACACTCCACTCCAAATTATAAGAGTTTATTCGACTACATGGTACGCAACTACACTATAATACACTCCTCGCCACTCTACTCTATGACACACTAATACAATGTATTATACTTTATTCCACACTACGTTATGCAAATTCACTGAACTCTACCGCAGTATTCTCCACTGTATGAGAATTTACCTCGCTCTATGCCACTGTCCAATCATCCACTCTCCGCAGCTCTGTTGTATAACACAGTACTGTACTAAATAGTGCTCCACTCCACAACACTGTTTCCCACTCTACACCCTACATTCTACTACACTGCACTCAATTCCACTACAAAACACTCTACGGCACTTGACTGTACAACTTTCTGCTTCATTTTACTCTATGGGGAGCGGACTTTGAGTCTGTTTCCCTGCCCCCAGTGATGTTGGCAAGAAAATAGAACTAAATCTTGGCTCGTATCGTTCGGCTCCTATGGAATTGACCAAGTGAGTACCTCAGGGCTCATGTTTGAGGCCAACATTATTTAACATCTATGTTGCTCACCTGGCCAATCTCCTAAAGACATATGGGTTTATTCCCATATCATATGCCGACAATACGCAGCTCCTTTTCCCATTTAACAAATTTACGGTTGCAGTCTAGTCAGCCTTCTCCAATGGGATGAGGGCCATATCACAAATTTCACAATGCATAGTAAATAATTTCTTACAATGCAACGTGGAAAAGACAGAGGTAATGCTCTTTGGAGAGGCCCCCTTTTATGGACTCCAGACTGGTGGCCATCTGATTTGGGCTCTTATCCTGCTCCCAAGCTAATAGTTAAAAATCTGGGCATCCGCTTAGACAGGGCCCTAAGCCTGAAAGAGCATGTTACTCAAACAGCTGGCTCCTGTTTCCATGCAATAGGCCTACTCCATCGAGTCTTCCCTCTACTTCCTGATTCTACCCGAGAGTCTGCTTAAGCACAGAGATACCCCTTCGGGGGTCGATTCTAGCGCTATACAAACAAATAAAGAAATAAAATAAATATTGCTCCCCCTGCAGAGAGCAGCATTAGAAGCTGCTCCCTGCAGGCGGGAGAAATGCCAGCTCCCACTGGATGCAGGGAGTCAGTTGGGGATGCAGGGGCACCCCCCACAGCCTCCAATAATACAATGGTGGGTTCCATGGGTTGGCACCTGGGTACCCACCTTTTACTGCACCTGGGAGATGAGTTCCCCAGGGCTGAAATCAGCCTGCGGAGGTGTGTCATGTGCTACCCTCCCCCTCATTTCTATGCCAGGCTCTGAGGGATGGGGTTCCTGGATCTGAAATCGGCCCAGGGAGGGAGGAGCTTTCCCCCTTCCTCCTTCAATATAGTGCCGGGCATCCGGTAGATGGAGACCTCGGGCGGAAATTGGCCCAGTGAGGCTCCCCCTTCAATATAGGTCCAGACCCTAGGGATATGGTCCCCAGGCTGAAATTGAGCCAAGGAGGGGGGCCTATGCCCCATCCCCCTTCAAAATTGGACCCGCCCCCTGGGGGTGGTCCCTTCTCCATAAACATTGCTGTGGGCCCCAGGGAATGGAGTCCGTGTACTATCTTCTTATAAAAACTGTGCCGGCCCCCACGGGAAGTAGTGAGTTTCTGTACTTACAATGCCTACATTCTCCCATGCCTTCTTCTTCTCTGCAGGCTCACAGGTAGAGAGTGTTTCATTAGGTGCAACAATGATTGGTAGTAAGTGTGGCCTTAGCGTTGGGCCAATATGTGTATCACTATTTTTATGGAGCAAAAACAAAGGATACAAAATCATAATTGGAGGGTGGAAAAGCTTTCTTGTAGAATGAATGGAGTCAAAAGCTTAGATGTTTTCCCTGCATGTACAACGAGCAGCTTGATGTCAAACAAAGTTGTTGAAAAGTGTCACAGTACAGGGACAAGGTCATAGCAAAGGTACAAGGTCTTAGCACAGAGGTCTATTGTGCCATTGAGGGTAGAGGTTTCAGAACAGTTGAGGAAGTGTTTGCTTTCCAGAATGAGTGAGGTTTTGTATCCAGGCTTGGCTGAATAACTTCATATTAATGGAGGGATCGGCTTTGAATATCGTTCTCTCACATTCTTTGAGACCACAGTGTTCGACCTTTTCCCTCTTAGATTATTCTGAGCGAAGTAGCCCTGGCATTCAAAGCACTCCTGGGACAAAGGCTGTGAATACCTAGGTCTCGGCAGAATGCACAGGTGCATCTGTGAACTCTAAGGCAGCTTTGTTGGGCCCTTTACGGGAAGGGACATAGAAACAAAACTCTCTGCTGATAGGAAAGAGTACAGGTTGACCTATCACTGTGTGTTTGTTTCTGAAAATACTGTGTGAAACCAATGTCTCAAGCAGAATTAATGGCTAGGGCTGTCCGTCAATGCGCTAGATCTCCGAATGGATCTGGACTCAAACCAATGCTCAGTATATTTAGTGTAAAACTCTGACAGTGGGGCTCGCCAGACAACGAAAACATAGACATCAGACACTACGACATACTCCTGCACATTGAATGTAAAAATAACATTTGCAGTGAAATATGCCGACCGGCCTTAGACAGAGAAAAGCAGTATGCGATGTTGCAGATTTTGTCTACAACTTGGAGACTTTCACATTCCTTTCTGTCATCAGAGATATAGATCATACAATAATCCGCATCATCTCCCCCACCCACAATTCTACCAAGACAGAGTCAAACATGCATTATAAACATGCAAGACACAAGTCACCACAAGTATACCACACACAAACAAAACAGCAAAGACTGTACAGACCACATCTTAAGTACCGCAAACATGCAAAATAAACATACAAGATACAGGTCACCATAAGTACAACACACACAAAAACAAAACAGCAAAGACAACGCAGACTACATCTCAAACACAACACACAGATAGACTCAAGAAAAACATTAAAAGACAATAAACATGATACACAAGCATTCATAAAATATAAAACACTAAAAAGGAGAACCGTAAATGTCTCAGGGTAAAGGGTTTCTCATTAAGGCATCTTCATGTTCAAGTAATAATTGTGAAGCTCCAAGTATTTTCAGGAGGTCTTGTAATTTGCATTGCATTATACAGCAACTGTTCTTCATCCCACTTACAGCCATTATAACAAACATAACCCAGGGGCATATTATCAAGGGGGTTTATCTCCGCTTTTTGGCTTTAAAAGCCAAGAAAGCGGAGATAAAATTATCTCCCTATTACCAAGCTGTCGCTAACACCAGTTAGTGACAGCTAATAGGAGATAGCGACCATCTTGGGCCCCGCTTTGCATGTCAGTGATATTTATCACTAATGACATGCAAAGTGGGCGTGCCAAGATGTTAGCGACTGGAAACAGTCGCTAACATCGCTATCTCCTATTACCAACTTTTGGAGATATTCGCGCTAAGCGCGAATATCTCCAAAAGCTAACACCTGCCCTGAGCAGTTCTTCGCCATGTTATCCAATGGGAGGTGGATAACATGGCTAAGAGCATTTGCTCGATAATGCATGAATATCGCTGACTTTTCAGCGATATTCATGCATTGCGGCCGTTTTTTATCGCATTTGCGATAAACCTTGCTAATAGCAAGGTTTATCTGCGATAAAAATCGCCGATGTGCGGCGATAATTTTTGTCTCTAAACAAGTTAGAGACAAAAATTATCGCTAGTTTTTGGTAATATGCCCCCCAGACCTTTTGCCGTTCTCGATATTTGTTAATTTTGTAATCCCGCTCTTTAGTGTGGTATATATTTTTCCCAAATTAGCTGACACAAATGCCATACATTCCACCACATTGTCTTACACTGATACGTGTTTCTATTGCACTGCATGGATGGTGAGGCATCTATTTGTTGCATCAATCAGATTTTAGATGCATTTAACATGGGGTGCCACAAGGATCGGCACTCAGTCCAGTGCTGTTCAACATTTATAAGAAGACATTAATCTGTGATAAAAACAAATATTTCCTGGGTTAACTATGCGGATGATACACAGCTGATTCTGTCTCTCAACAATAATCAGACCTGTTTAGGGGACATTGTACAATGAATGAGAGCAAACTTCCTTAAACTAAACGGGGATAAGACAGAATTTTTATATTGCTTGGAGAATAAAATCCCAATGCAACTACCCTCAAATCTTTGGCCATTACCTACCGAGACTGAGCTGTCCTCCTCAGAGCAGTATACAATCTAAGAGTTGTCTTTTTGATCATCTGTCTGTAGAGAATCATGGTAACAAAGTGGCTGTTGTTTGCTTTGCACTGCTTTGTAGACTTAGAAAGCTGTTCCCCGCCCTATAAACGCATGTCAAACGAGTGCTATCCTCAGTAGACTGGACTATTGTAATGCTCTTCTTTTAGGAGCCCCTGATTACATGATCAAGAGGCTGTTCAGAGTCCACCTCTTTTGACCTATGCTAGTCCCTTACCCATTTGGGCCCTAGGCTGCTATATCCCTTAACCTCTGCTGCTTCCTTTCTGACCTTGTGCTACTACCCGCAGAACCTCTTTGCTGCCCTTGACCCTGTAATGCCCTCTGAACCCTCGGCTGTTCCCATTCAACCCTATGCACACATTCCTACGTCCTACACTTTTATCCACACTACCCACACTTGCGCTGGACCATGCAATGCCTCCTGCTTACCTTTGAGAATGTGCTGATCTCTATGCCTGGAACTGGCACTGCTCACTACGTGTTGGACACTGTGTTGCTCCCATCAGACATAGCTCTGTTCCAGTCAGACCCCACATACAGTGCTGGAAACCTGGCCTTAGATGCACACTTGATCTTTCACTGCTCCACCCCCTTTGGGCACATCGCTGGTCTCTCATCCATGCACCTTAGACCCTATTTTAAGGTTCAACTGTTCATGGTTATGTATACCAACCCATCTGGAAACATTTAGGCAACACAGTATCAATATAAGTGTAACTAGATCTACTCACATGTTCTTGAATGCACACTTGGATGTCTCAGAAGTCGTGCTCACAGCACCTTATGTTTGGATGATAAGCCATACCCTCCTTGGATTGCACATTTCCTGCCATCATTCCGGACTACCCCTGCTCCGAGTGAGGTTGCGGGTCACCTGCCCCAATCCACTTATCGTGATCGGTGAGTGCGGCTCTCGGGAGGTGGGGGATTGCCTGGAAGTGAGGCTGGGGATCAACAGGAGGTAGGCCTGCCTCGACATTGGCGTAACCCCCCCTTTAAATGTGCAAAAGTGAGGGTAAATGAGAGAGGGAGGGCAGTGAACAGTATATACATCAACAACATAAACAGCTAGTGAACGGATGTGAATTCTGCCTCGAGATATTTGGAGCACCTTGATGTATTCATGCCTCTGTCTACAAATACTAAAGAAATAAGCCAAATCCATTAAGAAGTTTCATCAAGAGTTCATCCCTCTCTGACCCTGGAGCCTGTGGGCCCTTCTATGTCAGTCCTTTCCACCACATGCCCTGGTGGACTAAGGGTGCCCCCTATGGTCCTGAAGAAGACCCTTCTGTAAGGAGTAGAATTTCCTACAAAAACCTGGGGTCGATACGTCAACAACTCTATGTTTTGTTTACCAAATGTAGATGACAGTGATAGATTCACTGTGTCTTCTCCGACATTCTAGTTTTGTAAATAATTTAGCCTTGGTTAAGGCTGGACAGGACTTTTTATATTGTTGATGTATATTCTGTTTACTGCCCTCCCTCTCTCACTTACCCTCACTTTTGTACATTGCTGCACTATTCACTCCCTCTTCTCCATTGGGGCACCTATGCACACATTTATTGACAAATGCGCTATCTTTTGAACAGGATAAAATACATGTTCAACTTGATTAAATATTTTCAATATGAATCAGGTAATGTTGATATATATGTAACATAGTGTTTCCACTGGGAACACCACTCTTTATGTACTACACCAACTTCTAAAGCACAAAACCACTGTAAGTCGGTTGTAAAAACGTAGGGGTCTGGTTCGACTCTAATCTTGGTTTTCAAGAGCATACCAAGAAGATCGCTGGCACCTGCTTTGGTCTCCTCCTGGGTCTGCGACCTATGCTAGGCTTCTTTGACCCACCTACGCGCCTTTTAAGGGTCCAGAACGCAGTTGCCCGAGTCCTTCTGCGGCTCCCTAGAACGTGCTCTGCGACAGGCGCACTGCGGCGCCTGCACTGTCTGCCTGTGCCTCAAAGGATTCAATTTAAGGCACTCTGTCTGACCTTCAAAATCTTAAAATGGTCTTCCCATGAGATTTTGTCTAATCTGCTGATCCCCTATGTACCCACACGCCAGCTGCGCTCGGCCAAGCGATTCCTGGCTATATTCCCCCGGGTGAAGCGCCTCAGAGCTGGGGGTCGGTCCTTTCGGTACCTTGCAGCCGAACAATGGAATCCCCTCCCTGTGCAGATCCGCCGTCTAGGATGCCTTCTGTCTTTCCGTAAAGTAATTAAAACTCTCCTATTTCCTACGGTCTAGCTTCTGCACTCTTTTGACATGGCTTCAAGCGCTGGGACGCCTCTTTGCTGAAGCAGCTGTTGCGCTATGCAAGACTACCAAATAAATAAATAAATAAATAGCAACAAAAATAGGACCATTGGAGCAGCATAAACACAAAGACAGGTTTAATTGTTAGTTTCCTAGGTTAATTATCATTCAGACACTGAAGAAAGACTCAGCTGCATCAGATCTGGTAGTTGGGGCAGACATCTTGGAATGGTATCATTCCTTTATTTTTACTTCTCTAACAGCCATTTCCTTCACGTCTTCCCTTTTTCTCTATTTTTACATGTTTATTAATCTACTTCATTCCATTCATATGCTATCTGGGTATAATCTCATTTTCTTCCCTGTCATCACTTTTTTTTTGTTCCCTGAATTGGTCCCGGATTGGGTCACATCTGGACATATTGTATATTAATGTCTTGTCCGCTTAATTTAACTTATAACTAGAATTTTCTGAACGGCCTATGACAAGGTCCGTTGATATATAGTTTGGATAGGTTCTCTCTCTCTGCACACCCTCCAAGCTGCGTCTCACCTGGATATCCTTTAGGAAATCATATCACTCCTGACCCTCCGTCCTCACCTTGTTAATTTTCATAGCATGGTGCCCTGAACTCGCAGCAGCCTGCATTTGATGCACTTCAGTTATAGTTCCACATTTTGCTTCCCCCTAGTTTAACCCTAGTCACTTTCTCCTCCTCTCTGCCTCTAATCTATTGCAATCTGCCCTTGATATGGATCATCTGGAAAGTATGGATGCGAAACTAAAGTCATCAGGCCACCATGCTTATACCATTAATTACCGACCAAATATGTAAAAAAAAAGCAGCCAAAATTTTAAACATAGACATCTCAAAGCCCACCCAGTGATCCTGGTCTTGAATCCCTACTTCTCCGCGAACAAAGAAACCTTAACCAGTGTCCTAATCCTTTACATGATGAGAAGAGTGCAGTGGAGGAAATCCATGTACTCTTTGCTGTTGATCTCCGCCTCCAGAAAAACTCTGCATGGCCTTAGAGTTTCGGTTGGGCCTTCATCAGTCTATGGATCAGCAGCAACAATCACCATTTACAACAATGGGATCATCCTCATACAATCATCTGACCGCAGCCTAGAAAATTTGAGGATATTTTCCCTCTCATCAAGAAATTGACAACAGGGTCATAATCCTTCGCCCAAGGTCTTTTTAACTCTGCATCCATCTCAAATTCACCACCATCACCAGAGCCTCCTGCTATGCAGCACCACATTAACCTGCATCTCACACCCAGTTAAGTTTCATCTGAATCCCATGGCCTTGAAACTCATCCACGCACATGCACTACTCTGCCGACGCCCTACTCATCGCTGCTTACGACGCACCTTAAATTTGACTTGTCAAATAGGTCTAGAAACCTATCTCCAGCTCCCTCATTCTCCCATATTTCATGCACTGAGCCATCTCCCTCCCTCCCCATTCTTGTCACCCCCTCTAACCATCCTTCCTCTCTGCTAGCCCCCACAGGCCCAGGCTACTCCTATTCCAATTCTTCGAACCCCATCTCCCCTCTCCCACTCGCCCCCTGCTTACTGACCATATAACCTCTACTCCTTCCTCAGTAGACAAGAGACATGATGAGATCACACTCTCTCTCCAACAACTCAAAGTTGACCTCCAACGCCTGCTTGGATTTTTCCTACAAAGTGATACCAAAGGGGATGATGGACGGAGCTTTTGAGCAAATCAAACACTTACTCCCAGTCAACTGATCTGGGTTTAATCCATCATCATTCTTTAGCTCACGCCACCACCCCAGTTCAGACATGGCCATATGCAAATCAGTCTAACCCTGTGCCTCATGGGAACAGTCCAGCCCGAACTGCCAAGCCATGTCTTCACTGGACCAGAAACAAGCATCCTGGGACTGTTTTCTGGCTAATTAGCCGTCATCAGCCAGGCTAGCTTGAATCCAGTGGCAAAGCGAGCAAGGGACCCACGTCTGGGCATACCCTGCCAACTTAGGGTGAACAAAGCGATACCAAAGGGGATGATGGACGGAGCTTTTGAGCAAATCAAATACTCAACCCCAGTCAACTGATCTGTGCTTAATCCATCATCATTCTTTAGCTCACTCCACCACCCCAGTTCAGACATGGCCATATGCAAATCAGTCTCACCCTGTGCCTCATGGGAACAGTCCAGCCCGAATTGCCAAGCCATGTCTTCACTGGACCGTAAACAAGCATTCTGAGGCTGGTTTCTGGCCAATCAGCCATCATCAGCCTGGCTAGCTTGAATCCAGTGGCAAAGTGAGCAACGGATCCACGTCTTGGCGTACCCTTCTAACTTAGGGTGAACAAAGCGATACCAAAGGGGATGATGGACGGAGCTTTTGAGCAAATCAAACACCCAACCCCAGTCAACTGATCTGTGTTTAATCCATCATCATTCTTTAGCTCACTCCACCACCCCAGTTCAGACATGGCCATATGCAAATCAGTCTGACCCTGTGCCTCATGGAAACAGTCCAGCCCGAACTGCCAAGCCATGTGTTCACTGGACTGAAAACAAGCATCCTGGGACCGGTTTCTGGCTAATCAGCCGTTGTCAGCCAGGCTAGCTTGAATCCAGTGGCAAAGTGAGCAAGGGACCCTTGTCTGGGCATACCCTGCCAACTTAGGGCGAACAAAGGAATACCAAAGGGGATGATGGACAGAGCTTTTGAGCAAATCAAACACTCAACCCCAGTCAACTGATCTGGGTTTAATCCATCATCATTCTTTAGCTCACTCCACCACCCTAGTGCAGACATGGCCATATGCAAATCAGTCTGACCCTGTGCCTCATAGGAAAAGTCCAGCCCGACCTGCCAAGCCATGTCTTCACTAGGATGCTTGTTTCCAGTCCAGGGAGGATCTGGCTTGGCAGTTCGGGCTGGACTGTTCCCATTGGGGACAGGGCCAAGACTTATTTGCATACCAATAGGTTCAAACTGGAATGGCATGGTGGGAAAAAAAACGATGGATTTAGGCCCAGATCTTTTTACTGGGGTGAATGTATGACATTGTTCTGCATTCTGTCCAGCAACTGTTGATTTAGCATTTGTCATCCCGAGTGGGACGGGTAGGCTCAGACGTGAGTCCCGTGCTCTCCATGCCACTGGAATCAAGCTATCCTGGCTGATGAGGGCTGAAAGCCCGAAACCGGTTCTAGGATGCTTGTTTTCAGTCCAGGGAGGACCTGGCTTGGCAGTTCGGGCTGGACTGTTCCCATGGGGCACAGGGTCAAGATTGATTTGCATATGGCCAGGGTCAAACTTGAATGGCATGGTGAGCAAATAAAATGCTGGATTTAGACCCAGCTCTCTGTACTGGGGTGAATGTATGACCTTGTTCTGCATTCTGTCCATCAACTGTTGTTTTGGGATTTTTCCTACAGTCACCCAAGAATATATTGCCAAATAGATTTAGGAAGATGAGTAGCCATTTCTGTGATCATTCTCTCACCTCCACCTTACAATCCGCACACCTCCCAACCATTGTGACCTCAATTTTGTTAAAGTTCACGCTCCAGAGTTGGAGACTGTTACCTTACCCAGGTACGCCCACCAGCTCATTCAGAATTGTTGACCCACCTTGGGACACTGACGTCTAACATCTCCTCTGCTCCTATGATCTTCCACAACCAGGTAACACATACATTCATGCCCTAATCCAATCTATCCGTATTCGGCCTGCGTAGTCGAGGGGTCTTGCTGCTGTTCCTTCATCCACGAGGGAGGACTATCGCTCTTGTTCAGGCTTCTGATTCCGACATGCCGCCCTGAATTCAAGCTCCAATTTTCCTTCTGCCCAAGCCGTCCACTGTTAGCCCCTAGGCTGCCTATCCTTCCATTCTGTTTCGAATTCAATCTTTCAGTTGCTCATCGTTTGGGTCGCTACACTTATTTACCTCAGGGCCACCAGTTTAATTCTCCTGAGGTGCTACATTGCTCCTGACGCCCTTATCCCATTTGAAAGCAGCCTCCTGAGATCCCGGATACTTGTTTTTACTTCGGGGAGATTAGCTTAACAGGATTTACAACGACCTGCTGAGATAAGTTCTTCCAGCCACGATTGTTATTAGGACACCTTCCCAGAATTGGGTTATTGGATCTGGAGAGACCTCGCAAATCCATATTATCTGCTTTTTACGCCCTGATGAAGGAAGTTTGAACTGGCACTTTTCCGAAACGCGCGTCGGCGCTTTTCTTGGTTGTTGCTTGAATGTGATTGTGTGGATTGGTATGGGTATGATTTTGGTCTGACTGGAAGAGTGAGTGAATTGTGTGCCATTTTTTAATGTCCCCCCCTTTTTTTGTCCTGAGGCTGTTACCATATTTTCTTTATGTGTTTTTTATGACAACTTTAGACAAAATTATGATAAAGAAATGCATTATGTATTAATTTTCGAGAACTAAAATATTTTTCTATGTTAATAAAAAAGAAATAATTGTATACTATTCAGCTGTTCATTGGGCTTTTTCCTGTAGAGTTTGGAATTTTTCCACTTTATTATTGGGAACCCCCCTTCCATGTTTCTTGACACTAATCCAATCTATCCCCCCTAACCCCCATAGGGAACTAAGACCCAATCCTAGAGGAGTAAATAAGTATAACCTTAAGTGAGGTGCCATTACATGGAACACACTAGTTACTTTTAAACCTCATCTCAAATGTATACAACTCAATTGTGGTTCGGTCACAAGACATGCGGCGGATATAGCTGATCCTATCCTCTCGCATGATCCTGACCTTGGATTCCTGATGGAAACTTGCTTAAATAACTCATCTACACCCATCCTCAACATACTGGTCATCCGCTAAACATGGTATCACTACATTAGATAGATCTGATAGAACTGGGGGAGGTATTGCCTGCATACATTGTAATTGCCTTTCTGTGAAACAATTTTACTCACTGGTGTTATCTTAATGTGAGTACCTATGTATTGATAGCTCATGTAATAACAGTCAAGTTTGCAAACTGCACATGTTCTATCACCCTCCTGGGAACAACCTTTCTTTCATTGTACAGTTTATGGATATCTTCACATGTAAGGAATACAGCCTTTTACATCATATGCGTTTACAACGCATGGAATTACAATGCAGTTGTTACGACCGCAATGTTACATCGCTGTACCATTACAACGCAAGTCATTACAACGACTTGCTCTAGGTGGCGTGCTGGACTTAGGAATAGTATAATGTACTATTCCAACTCCAGTGTGTGCAACAGTAGGGAAGGTGTTAGAATAGTAAATTATACTATTCATTAGTTTAGAGCGCACCCTAGAGCAAGTCATTGTAACGACTTGCATTGTAATGGTACTGCGATATAACAACACGGTTGGTGTAACAACCACATTGTAATCGCCTGCATTGTAAAACATGCGATGTGATGGCTGCTTCCCCATCCAACACAGGTCAACATGCCACTGACATCTTCCTTGAAGACCTCAACCTACATCAGAACAATCAAAATGACTCTGCAGTGAACACCCTTAAAACATTCCTTTCGGCCCTCAACATGATTAAAATCTGCAATAGCCCCCCACATGACAAGGGAGCAACCTTAGTTCTTGTTATTGCCAAGGCCAATGCCATCCAACTGGAATCGATCCTCCCTTGCTAGTGGTCTGATTACTTCTACATCACATCCCTAATTAATGAAGCTGTGAGAGTTAACATTGCACAACCAATGAAACACAAAATCTGGAAAAGGAGTTTGAAAAATATCAACACTGATCAGCTGACATACCAGAGAGGCACCCCCTGAAATCACATCAGATGTACGGGGGTCTTACAAACCACTACCATAGCTCCATGACAACTATCCTAGATTCCATTGCACCATTTCAACTAAAAAGACCCTCCACCAAAAATTCCCAGCCATGGTACGATGGCAGACTCAATACTTAAAGGCATACCCTAAGACTAGAGGAACGTCGGTGGAGATCCTCTCTGACCCTCGATCACCTCAAACTTTTGACAACAACTAGGAATTCTTCCAAATAAAATTAAAATAGGTAGAAAGTGAATTTCTTAGAAACTGTCAGAGCTAGACCATCGGTGAGCCGCTGATCCGGCATTTGCGCTTACACGGAGGCACGGCGCATAACAAACTACAACTCCCGGCATGCCTTGGAAGGATGTCCTGTGAGTGACGCAAGGCACGCAAATCCAGGAAGTAAAGTCCGTGCCGGAGAAGACGGCGGTGCCGATAATTCTTGCAGGTCTCTGAAAGTGCGGTTGGTATTTTGCAGACTGGCGGTAAGCTCTGGTACCTTGTACTACATCTGGATTCTTGGTACCCCATTTTGGAGAGGGTAAAGGCATTTCTGATTCACGTGGTGGATAACGCCTCGTGCGTGCTACTATCACAGTGGTAGCTCTCTCGGCTGAGAGAGCAGCTTTTTCCCCGTTGGTTGGGCCAGGCAATCCGCCGTCTCGTTGCGGGGAAATACAAGGCACAACAAGGACTCCCTGTTGGATGAGAAAATTGCTTAATGTCTCCGGCAGGGCTGGTTTTGATTGAGTGATTATTTGAAAGGAACGGTTGACATTCAAATCGTTCGCTGACTCTTATCCACTTTTGCCTGACTTATAGAGTGGTCTAGCGGTGTCTAGACTCCAAAGCATCTCAGGAATTTTCCTGTCCAGCTGGCAACGTTAAGAGCATATTAACCTGGCCTGCTGTTTACGTATACTTTCTCTCCACAACACTGTTCATCTTTGTATCCTAGCACAGGAGAGACGAACAAGGGGGAGATTCAGAGGGATTTATCTAACAACAGAAGTGAACACATGTATAGTTAGGTATGTTGTAAACTAGCCCGTAGAAATGACAATGCACGTAATGATATGAGAGTTCTAACGCATGCCTTTTGTTCTTCTATTACAGTTGGTTAACTCCCTGGTCTCACCCCATTCTCCTCTCCTGATTTAAGGCCTCAGTATTTTCCTTTACAGGTAGGGACGAGGATAGTACATTGTTCAGTAAGGAAAGGACGTGGTTGGTTTTATGCTGTGTGGTTACAGAGCGTATATTTTAAGTGTCTGCTCTTGTCATTTCAGATCTCCCTCCCTGCTGTCCCCTTCCTTTTCTTCCTTCGCCTGACTATCCTAGCAGTCTGTGTATTCCCACCAGACTCTTGGGGACGTTGTGGGGGGGAAGCCATAGGTATTTCAGCACAATCCCGAAGAGACGAGAAGAACGAGCCTGACAGAAACCAACTAGACCAAGGTAAGATCTGACCAAAAAAACTATTTGAACATGTGAAGTCACAATCTGGATCCAGTTCGATACCTAGTTGCAATAATTTTGCCTCCTTCTTCCTCAAGAAGACCGAAATTATGAAGAATAACCTGCAGAGGACGTTGGAGCAGCATACCCTCTCTCCCAGTGCCTTCCTTTCCCCCACCTTCACTGTCCCACCCACTTGTAAACCCCGACTCACCCTCAAAAACAATCCCTTATGGCCATCCTTTAAAACCTACAAGAAAGGCAAAAACACATATTCCTTGCAGCATTGAAACCCGGCAACCACTTCATCGACTCTCTGCCCTCTAACTTCTTCAATGAGATCAAATCATCATTATTACCACTATGGACCATGATTGTTAATGCCTAGCTACTTCAAGGCCTTATCCCCGACTGCTTAAAATTAGGACAGGTGTCCCCGTCCTATAAAAACATAAGCGGACCGTACGGATTTAAACAACTGCTGCCCGATCACTAATATTCCTACCCTGGCAAAGCTCCTGGAAAAATGGGTGCACACCCAACTCTGCAACCACATCGAACAATTCTGCCTCCTGGACATTTTTCAATCTGGCTTCTGCCTGGGTCACAGTATCGAATCAGTTATGACTCACAAAGTGGAGATGCTCTAAAAAAGCTGGACCAAAATTAATCTTGCCCCCTAATCCTACTTGACCTATCATCGGCATTCTACACGGTTAAACACAACAACGTATTAGGTCTTCTGAGACACAGAATGGGCTTATCAGGATGAGTCCTAAATTAGTTCACCTCATTCCTCCAAAGTAGATCTCAGAGAATCAAGGTCAATCAATCTCTCTTTTCTGTCCCGCAGGGCTCCTCCCTCTCCAGTGCTCTCTTTAACCTGTTAATGGAGCCACTTGCAGAATTTCTGATTCCTTCTAAGATACAGTATTATTTGTATGTGGATGACACCCACCTCTATCTAAAAGTATCCTACCCTGAAGACATCAGCTCCCTTAATTCAATTCCACAAAAAACCCATCTTGGCTTGCAGTAAACCACCTTCAACTAAACACCCTTAAGACCGAATTCGTACTAATCTCCCAACCCACCCAGTCACCCATTATTGAGGAATGGCGAGAGCAAATAACAGCACTCAAATGCTGGCACCAAGTTATGGACTCAGTGAGATCTCTATGAATAACTCTTGATAAAAACCTGAATGTGCAGAAGCATATCAGTGCAGCAACCAAAGGAGCAAACCTAGAAATCAACATCCTGAGGAAACTAAAACACTTCCTCCCCCCAAATGACTCCAAATCTGCAGAACAAGGCCTAGTAATCCCTAAACTTGATTAGGATAGTTGTACACTACCTAGGTCTACAACGGCTCCTCCAAGAGCCTCCCTCAATTCCGCTGCTAGACTTATCACGGTATCAAAAAGAAACTGTCACACCTCCTCTGACCTTAAAACTCTCAACTGGCTCCCCTCTGAAGCAAGAATTCAATTAAAAATCACTTTCATGACCCATAAAGCCCTTCACTTCAATACCAGGAGATATCTGGCTCTAAAGTTGGTGCTTTCAGCTGGTGACAGATCTTCCAGAAGCTCAAGCACTCTAATGCTTAAACTACAGATATTTTCCAAAAAGAAAACATATAACCAAGCCTTTTCTGGGACTGCCCCGAGGATCTGGAACTCACTGCCTCCAGAAACCAGACTGATTCCTCCAACAGTCACCTTCAAGAAAGAAGTGAAGTCTTTACTCATGACATGAGCACATTTTTGCACTACTTCCTAGGATCTCTGCCCCCATGCACATTTGTTCGCTTCCACTATTCGCATGACCTTTGCTTGCAGTCATTATTTTGATCTTGGTTTTTAATTATTTTTTTATGATCTTATCTTTGTATTTAATTGTATCTGAGAACATTATACATTTGCACTGCCTCTGTCATATGTAAAACACTCTGATACCAGCATGGGGATTGTTCGAGCTGTATAAAACTTTCTAAATAAAAAAAATAAAAAATAGTGCTGTATTATTTACCAGACCTCGCTAACCCACAGGAGAGTTGCAGAATGGGCAGCACAATTGCAAGTTTTTCAAGTCTTTCTTTGTATTACACTAACTGACAAATATCTATTCAATTTACAAAATGATTGAAATTGAAAAAGTCTATCCCCCTCCACATCTTTCCTCAACTTTCATCAACTATCTCCAACCTTTCATTATAGAATAGTAATAAAAAAAGTCTGAGTGCTGAATAGGTGCCAGCGTGCTTTCATCGGGGCACTAACAGCCTGATTCATCAATCTCCCCTTTTGCGAGCCCCTAATAGCGATTCATAAGGAATCGCTATTAAGGACTTGCAAAACGGGATTCATGTAGGAATTGCAAAAAATATTGCGATTCCTACATGTTCCTTATTTGCGATTAGCAAATTGCTAATCGCAAATAAGGAATAACTCCCCATGCATTCCTATGAGCCTACAGGCCCATAGGAATGAATGGGGAGTTATTCCTTATTTGCGATTAGCAATTAGCTAATCGCAAATAAGGATGCGATTTCAAGGGTGCAGGGGTGTCCAAAGGACACCCTGTAGCACCCCTGAAATGTAATCTACATTGGTGTTGCGCACACACATGTCCAAAGGACATGTGTGTGTGTAACATGCAACTTAGAAAAATGCATTTAAATGCATTTTTCTAAGTTTTTGCTATTTACCACGAGGTCTGACCTCTCGGTAAAAAGCGGCCCAAAATTGCAATTTCGCAATTTTGAAATTATTCATGAATTGCATTTAAGGAATCTCAAATAGAGATTCCTTAAATGCAATTCTTCGCAAATGTGCGAATTCTTTAATAGCTAATTTTGCATTTGGGATGATGAATCCCAAATGCAAAAATTGCACTCACAAAAGGCAAGATTCTGAGAATCTTGCCCTTTGCAAGTGCAATTTAGCTTGATGAATCAGGCTGCAGGTCCTATAACTGCAGGGTAAACATCAGCTGCATAGCTGCAGCCCATGCTCGAGGAATCGGTCTGTAGTGAATTGATCAATAATGGCTCTGAACCTATTGAAATACTGGGGATCTAAACAGGGTAATACATTCATTATTATATATATTCAAATGCAAGTACACCGATGAATGCACATGGTGGAGATGCACTGAATTTCAACTCTACGTAACTCTATTAGCACTGATGAATCAGCAGCAAGAGGTCCACAATATTATTAGCTGGACTAATTCAGATGCTATAAACGATGAAGAAAAATATTATAGCTGCACTGTGAGAGAGATCTTAGGATGAGCATGGGCAGTTGATAAACTGAAAACATAACTATATGGTTCTTCTTCCATCCTTTGTCTGGATCCTAAACTGTTGCTATATATGTTAGCCTAGAATGCTATGGGCAAAACCTTGGGTAAGTCTACTTCAGATGTTGAGGAATAGGGATAGCAGTTCCAAATTGGGTCCTGTCCAACTATGACAGCATTTTCAAAGTTAGGAAGTTAGTGAAAGCAGAAAATGTAAGTGCAATGTTTATTATGCAAAAGTCAGAGGGAAAAAAGTATATGGTGGAACTATAGCCCCAAACAGTGGTGGAAGATTGCGGAACAGTGAAGGGATCAGTTACTATTTATTTTGTTGATATCTTTCACTCATTGTAATCAATGTAGCATGTTTCCTCAGTGGGTTGGCGCAGTCTGATCCTCCACCTCCTCATGTGGTTCAATGATAGTCCATGCTTTCAGGCTGGTGGTCATAAGGTGCCAAAATAGTGGAGGGTGGGAGAGGAGAAGCTGTGCAGAGCTGCCAATAGGGGGTCTTGCTGGAAAGGTATCATCTGATACAATAACCAATGCGGACCGTCTTAAGCAGAAATCAGGAAACTGCTAGTGATATACAGAAGTATTGAGTGTAAATAAAGTTATGTCTGCCCATGGAAAGTTAACCCGAACCATATTGTGCATGCAAATAGTTTATAGCTTGAAATGAACTCATAAATCATATATCCGAAGTGAAATAAATTGTGCTTTGACAGGCAGTGATGCAATTTTTAATGGGATAGATTACTTTTATAGAATAGAGATACTGCAAATGGTATCATATTTGAACACTTTAGGGGGCATATTATCAAGAACGGCGTTGAAAATCATAGCCAGTTTAGCGGCAGTCGGCGAAAATGGGCTTGATAATATGCCCTTGAGAATTGCAATAGAAGTCCATGTTCTGGTGTGAACATGTATATTGTAAATAGAGGGGTTCGACCCATATAGTCAGTGGGACCTGGGTAATAAATTGAAGTGTATGAAGGGGTCCCAGACAAAGAATACACAGAATATATAAAATCAACTGGATTTTCACACAATTATATAAGATCAAACACACAAAGTAAAGGTTGACAGTGTTTTTATTTTCACTGAACCCACAAAACCATATAGTGGTTATATATTCACTAGTATTTATACACAAATGTCAAATGCGCCCACACAAGGGAGGGGAAAGGAGTGCAAGGGGAGGGGAAGTGCTTCAATTAGTTAACATCACTAATTAGAAAAATCGTTAAGCACAAGTCCACAAATGAAACCATCATTGTCATTGATCTATGAATCGGAGATCAAGAGAAAATACATGTTTTACAAAACATTCCACATAACAGAGACTCCTGTAGTGATTATTATTATCAATCTTGGGGTGAGGAGTTCGTTTAAGTAGAAAACGGTCTACGTTTCGACCCAGGGGTGTAGGATGATGGATCCTTACTCGCGGGTCTTCTTCAGGACGTGAGGGGGGTGTGGTGAAGGAAGCGGTGGGGCCGAGTCCTGGCACGCAGGTAGACAGGGCCAAAGGCCTACTGGGCGTGTTATGTCACCAGACGCTGTCCAGTCCGAAATTATACTAGCGGTGTCCGTTCTAGGAGGTACAGCGGGTGAGGTCCTTCAATTGCCCAAGAGTATTGTTAGAATTAACCAAGCGCTCGTCCAAACAGGATGATGAATTTCTATCAACAAGGAGCAGGCACAGCGTGTCTCCTTAAGGGCGGCGGATGACTCCGTGGTTTAGGCGTCCCCAGAATAAATCAAGTCATCTTGTATTCAGTGGATCACCCGTTCTGCAATTACCAAAGATTAAAGTTGGAATGAACCGGGCCTCGTCCGACAGGGTAAAGAATTTCTATCGACAAGCAGCAGACTCAGCGTGTCTCCTTGTTTGGCGGCGGGGGCCTCCGTGGTCTAAGCTGGTTCCAGGCAGACACGCGCTGACGATGGCTCCGCTCTGACCGATTTCGGATGTTTTCCAAAATGTACCTGATATATTCTGGGGACGCTTAGACCACGGAGGCCCCCGCCGCCAAACAAGGAGACACGCTGAGTCTGCTGCTTGTCGATAGAAATTCTTTACCCTGTCGGACGAGGCCCGGTTCATTCCAACTTTAATCTTTGGTAATTGCAGAACGGGTGATCCACTGAATACAAGATGACTTGATTTATTCTGGGGACGCCTAAACCACGGAGTCATCCGCCGCCCTTAAGGAGACACGCTGTGCCTGCTCCTTGTTGATAGAAATTCATCATCCTGTTTGGACGAGCGCTTGGTTAATTCTAACAATACTCTTGGGCAATTGAAGGACCTCACCCGCTGTACCTCCTAGAACGGACACCGCTAGTATAATTTCGGACTGGACAGCGTCTGGTGACATAACACGCCCAGTAGGCCTTTGGCCCTGTCTACCTGCGTGCCAGGACTCGGCCCCACCGCTTCCTTCACCACACCCCCCTCACGTCCTGAAGAAGACCCGCGAGTAAGGATCCATCATCCTACACCCCTGGGTCGAAACGTAGACCGTTTTCTACTTAAACGAACTCCTCACCCCAAGATTGATAATAATAATCACTACAGGAGTCTCTGTTATGTGGAATGTTTTGTAAAACATGTATTTTCTCTTGATCTCCGATTCATAGATCAATGACAATGATGGTTTCATTTGTGGACTTGTGCTTAACGATTTTTCTAATTAGTGATGTTAACTAATTGAAGCACTTCCCCTCCCCTTGCACTCCTTTCCCCTCCCTTGTGTGGGCGCATTTGACATTTGTGTATAAATACTAGTGAATATATAACCACTATATGGTTTTGTGGGTTCAGTGAAAATAAAAACACTGTCAACCTTTACTTTGTGTGTTTGATCTTATATAATTGTGTGAAAATCCAGTTGATTTTATATATTCTGTGTATTCTTTGTCTGGGACCCCTTCATACACTTCTGGTGTGAACATGGGCTTCTATTGGAATTCTCCAGGGCATATTATCAAGCACATTATCACCACTTTAGCAGCAGTTTTCTGCCGCTAAACTGGCGATAATTTTAACGCTGTTCTTGATAATATGCCCCCTGATTTTTTTCAAATACTGATGCACATGTAGATAAAGTGATTTGCCCAGGTTAAACAATATTTTAAGGTGGAAGTCATGTAGAAGATCTAGGGTTGAAAGTCTACAATTGAACCACTACATCTTCTCACTCTAAACCATAGCATATGTCAGAGGAATTAACACATCAGAGTAAATCGAGCTGTAGCCTAACCCAGGGACATTTTAAAACCATCCTGTATTTTCTTACCATGCCCGATGTTACAAAAGAGTTATATCTTGAAGCAGAAACCATGCACTGCAACCTGTCTTGTGTAGCCACCCACCTCTGTTCCATTCACCAGTTATTGGCTGTGACATGCAGCGGATGAATTGAAGGTAGACCAAGTGATCCTATATCTACAGTTTGAATATTAGAAAATATTTTTAAACAGATCTCAGACACTGGCAGTGACATCAGAAAGATGCTGGCAAAAGTATAACATTTGGGCAAAGAACAGATCCAGGTAAAACAATGATCTACTCACAATGCTGTACTCAAAGTGCTCTGCGGTGCTATTGTTGTGCAGGTCCGGTGCTTTAACACTTACCGTATAATGGGTGATTTGGCAATGCTCTTGGAATGTAATGAAACCCCCTCACATTTGGGACTACACCAGATTAGATTTGTTTAGCTGCCAGAGGCAGTTTGTGCCCTATGTAGAAAAAACAGACAGGACTCTTTGCTGTATATTAATGTCACAGAAGTTTAAGAATGTTTGTAATCAAACAGACTGCTAGAGAGGTTCACATTTTTGTAGACTATTATTTTATTCCTCTGGCTTCCTGCCTCGGCCAGAAAAACGCTGGTCCAGGATATGATAATTAGTCACTTAGACTATAGCAATGTTTTGCTTATGGAAGACAATGGCACCCTCTTGACTAAAGTACAGGTGGTGCAAAATGAGGCTGACCGGTTAGATTATGAGCTCCCCTTCTGCCCCCATCCTCAGGTCCCTTCACTGGCTTCCGTTCAGAAAGTGCATTATCTTTAAGATATGTTGTCTTGTCCACAAAGCTCTATTGGGCAGGTCCCCTCTGTACCTTAAGGACAAACTATGCTATTATTGTCCTTCTTCCACTTTGGGATCCAGCGATAAGGCTCTTCTGCCCATTCCACGTGTCCGTGCCTCAACATATGAGGGCACAGCTTTCTCCTCTACTGCTCCAAGGGCATAGAATCAGTTTCCAGGCTACCTTCGTAGCTATTTGGGCTTTGCTCAGTTTGAAAGATTGTTAAAACCTGGCTGTTTTAATGAGTAGATGCGACTTATAAGGAGGTCGAGAGCTTTATTAAATGCCTATCATATACCATTAGGGTTCTGCCCAAACCAAAGAATCAGTACACACAAAAAATTTAAATTATAATTAGTGATTTTTATTAGCTAATCTAATGTAAAGTATAATAATTACAATTACCAATAGAATAACGGATAACTCATCAATCATAAATGCTGAGTGAAGAAAATATGAGCCCCAAACAATCTTCCTATCCACAGTTTTCCAATGGAGCTGGTAGTGGTCTTCCCACTCGAGCACAATTCTGCCACTCAAAGATTTTGAAAGCATTAAACCACGTTATTTTCAGAACCCAGGTAGCAAGGAATACAAAGTCCCGACAAGTAATGGTTGCTAATAAATGCTGTATGCAATGATATGTAAATACATGTAAATACAAATATTAGTTTAGGCATGACTGGAGGAGGAAAATAGCTATAATTCTCAGTTTGTTGGAATTATCGCTCACAGCAAAATCGTTCAAAGTTGATGGCAATTTCACTTTGCTTCACATAAATGACAATCTTTATTGAATTTGAAAGTGACTGTTCTACCTTAAAGTGCATTTTTTAAAAGTGACAAAGTTCTTTCCAAGGTGATCCACTTAGTGACTGCCATTTTTTAAATACACAGTCACAAAGGAAATATTGATATCTTTAGTATGATGTCACAAATTGCTTTCAATAAGTCAATGCCTCCATGAACTTATACCAGAAGCTCACAGTGGCCATCTTCAGAACACTGTACCACTTTTTATTCACATGTTATGTTATGTTATGTTATGTTATGTTATGTTATAAAGAGCTTGTAACACGCACAAATACTCTGGAGTCATTAGCAGAACTGACTGAACAGATATGTCATTAAACGTTTTTTAAAAGACGGAAGTCTTGAATGATCTGAAGATCCGAGGGGAGCGCATTCCAGGCCGCTGCAGTTTTAACATAGAGAGACCAGCCTCCCAAACGTGATCTGCAGAAACGCAGAATAACCATCCGACGTAGGGAAGCAGACCGCAGAGATCGATTGGGCACTTATAGAGTAAAGCACCTCCTGAGATAGAAAGGACCCTGGCCATGAAGGGCCCTGTGCGAAAGGATTAGAGCTTTAAATTGTACCCGCTGTGCCACAGGCAGCCAGTGCAAATCCTGCAAATGCTGCCGCACACTAGATCTCCTAGAGATGTTAAACAGGAGTCTAGCTGCGGCATTTTGTATAGTTTGCAGTTTTTTCAGCAAATACCCAGGAATGCCAATGAACAAAGCATTGGCATAGTCGAGGCGGTAAAGAATCAAAGCACGGGCTACCGTCTCTTTGGCCTCTCTAGGGAGCAAAGGAAAGAACCTTCTCAAGGCCAAGAGGGTGCCAAAGCAAACACCAGTAAGTTTCTTGACATGATCTGCGAACCGAAGATCCTCACTGAACCAAACCCCTAGGTTTTTTGCCGGGCCACCCTCAGAATTAGGGCAAGGTAAATCTGGGGGCCACAGGGATTGTCTGAAGGCCGGTGGGAACTGGCCGTACAAGAGGACCTCCAACTTATCCTCATTGAACTTCAAATGGGCCTGCGCAAGCCAGAGAAATATGGACGCTAGGCACATCTGGGTGATGTTGGTGTCCAAATCCGAGCCCTTCCAGGTGAATAGCAACTGGGTGTCATCTGCATACGCTATAATTTTAGCGCCTAACTCCTCTGCCAGATACATCAAAGGGGTCAGATATATGTTAAAAAGCAGAGGGCTTAGTGTAGAGCTCTGGGGGACCCCATTTGAGAGTTTCCTGACTGAGGATGAAAAAGAAGCCATGCAAACCTGCGGTGTATGACCATCCAGAAAAGAGGTGACTCACTCCCATGCTGGGCCGGCGACGCCAATGGAGGATAGCCGGGCAAAGAGCAGCTGGTGAGGCACCGTATCGAAGGTGGTAGAGAGGTCAAGTAGAATCAAGGCCGCCCTGCCGCCCCGGTCCAGGCACTTCCTGATTGCTTCTGGCATCTCCACCATCTCCACATCACATCCTTGACTCACTTATTACTTAAGTTAAGGTGCTTTGTAGAAAACACTTCAAGTATATGCTCCATCATTGTCAGTTGAGTATACTGGAGCTGTTGGAATGTTAACTTAATTTTAAAATTAACAGCAGTAGGATTAAAAAAAACTCCTTTGATAATTAAAATCAGGGTAATTGCATTTAAAATTAATTATGGAAATAAAAAAGTTAAAAGCTCTGGACACTAACTGTAAAGTGAAATGAAAAGTACACAGTACACCCTTTCCTACTGACTTAAGATGGGTGGTTACTCCAGTTGTGTTGTAGATTTGCAAATTAATAACCAATTTGTCAATGAATGTAGGTGGGTAAGTTCTGTGTGACAGCTGAGTTCCTTGTGCCCCAATTTGTGATGGGTGTAATGCATAGTAGTCAGCTGCAGTATATTTTATGTCATCAATAAGGGCATTCAATTTACTAACGGTCAAGATTTGCTTACAAGAACTTTTTACCATTTTGCTAATAAAACAAAGTTTCTGCTATTCGAGCAATAGAGTATAACCACAAGCATTAGCACGCGCATTTAAAGTTACAATGCAAAAGATCTGGTTCCAAAGCGTAACAAGTTTTCAAAAATCGCACTATAGCAGAAACATAGACTAGATGCGGTCATTACGGGGGATTTAGTTTACGTAAGGTGGGGTGTCAATTTAATTGTTTTAACTTAATTTGTAAAATCCAGCAGGGTTCAAGTTAAGATGACTGTATTTACACGCACTCTTACTTAAACTACATACCCAATAATGCAAGTCGCACCCAGATGACACAGTGATACAATCAAAGATTACGCACATCAAAATGTATATATTTACATGAAGTATTTGCTTTTGAAATTTTAGTCAAGACCATTCTATTTACAGTTGAACTACATCTAACATCATGCTAGCAGTACTCAGCTAAGGTCATGACCCAAGGCATATACAATAACACACACTTTAACAGGAAGTTTCCAAAAACATGTTTGAAAGAGAGCCAATCCACATGATACTGTGTGAGACCTGATTCACTAAAGGGGTCCCTCTTTAAGAATGCTGAGCGGGTCTGCACGCTTGATTCCAAGAAGCATGTGTAATGTTCCTTACTGCACAGAAATACTAGGCAGACTCACTGAAGGCTTCCAGAAGCTTATTTCTTTATTTAAGACGTTTCACAGAAAGAGCGCCGGGCGTCTTACATATATCGCGCTCCGAGCCGCTCCACACATGCGCATTTCGCCGCTCGCGCATGCGCACTACTTCCCGCGGTCTCGTCCTTGCGTGTCGCGTCATCACGCGCTCGCTAAGGACTAGACCGTAACACCACATATCTCCCTCTTTTAATACAAACAATAAAACATGCTAAGACAATTCAAAGTCTTTGAAACGAGCGGGTAAGACTACTGCTCTCCCAGCACGTGTACGCCTTACCGGGGTAGAAGCTTCTCGGCCACCATTTCTCACCGGGCTCAACATTCCGCTCCTCTCTTGACTCAGTTCATTTTTCTGGGGTGTCAAGTCCTTTTCAACCCTCTCTTCCTCTACCCTCGGAGCTTCCAGATCTTCTCCTTCTGCACACTCCTGTCCTTCCTCTTGGCTTTCCCTTTCACCCATCTTTAACTCTCCTGTGCTTCTCAATCCTTGATCTTGTTGATTTTTCTCTTTTTCCTCAGGCCACTGTAGGGTCTTGTTGATTTTAGCCATGCGGTCTTGGGACCACACATTTCCATCACTAAGCAGCGCAGCTCTGTCATATACTTCCTCCACTTGCATGGGTGGGCTGTACTTGCTTTCTCCTTTCCTTTTTAGCACAGCCAACTTGACTCTCACCCATTCCCCTTTTTCCAAAGCTGCCTCCTTCACATTTCTTCTCCGGTTATAGTGTTCAGTATATTCTTTTTGGGCTCTTTCGAGATTGTGCTGGACTGCAGCAGGCGACCACTTGCTGGTGACGGTCTTCTCTCTCCAGACCATATTGTCCTTCGCGAACGGGTGCCTGCCTCTTAGGATCTGGAAAGGACTGTAGCCTATGGAGGTGGGAGTGATCCTATATGCCCACAACATGCTTTGGATTTCCTTTTCCCAATCCTTTCGTGATGGCAGCTTGTATGGATCCCATGAGGACTCTATTACATCTTTCCACCTTTCCATTGCTCGATGGGTGGTACACTGATGTGTGTTTCACTTTGATTCCATTCCTTTCTGCATACTTGTTCCACTTCTCCGACGTGAACTGTGGACCATTATCACTGGGGATCGTCCTCGGGATTCCTTCTCTCAGGAAGACGGAGGTGAGAAACTTGATGATTGTGTCTGTGTCCATCACTTCCTGCACATGTATTTCTGGCCATTTGGAATACTTATCCACCAAAACACATAAGTATTTCGGCATTCCTTGGTTATCCAACATGGGTCCCAGAATGTCAACCGATACATCCTCCCACGGGTTGCGGCGTTGGTCAAACTTTCTCAACGCAGGTCTCAATGGTTTCAATATCTTGTCTGCTCCTTGGCACTGGTCACAGTCCCTCACGTGCCTTTCCACTTGACTGTCCAGTCCCGGCCACCAATACATTTGCTTCACACGCAATTTTGTTTTTACTATGCCTAGATGTCCTTCATGCAGCTGGCACAACAGGAGCGGGATCAGTTTCATGGGAGGTACCACTTTGTCACCTCTATATAAGAAGATTCCAGAGTCACTCACCGACAGTTCATCCCTTATTTCGGAGAATTTCCGGAGAACTTCCTTAATCCTCCTTTTCTCTGGCCATCCACTGAGGACGCACACTTTGACCTCCTTCATGTCTTCATCTTCCTCGTACGCCTGCACCCATTCTTGCTTGCTAATTACTTTTTCAGAATCCTCCATTACAGCTATCATCTCTTCACTCTCCAATGACCAACTTGGCGCTTCTTCCACAGCCGAGGCTCGACTAAGGTAATCAGCCACCTTGTTGCGTTTCCCCGGTATGTACTCCACGTCATACCTATATTCCAACAGCTTCAGCGTCATCTTGGCTCTGCGTGGGGTGGCAGTGGCATGCCCACTCGAGGTGAGTACTTTGACCAACGGTTTGTGGTCCGCTTGCAGATGAAATCTCGTGCCCCACAGGAACTGCCCAAATTTCCCCATGGCCCATACCACCGCCAGCGTTTCCTTCTCAATCACACTGAAGTTTTGTTCTGTAGGGGACAACGCTCTGGAAGCGAAGCTAAGAGTCTCTACAGTGCCATTTTCTCTCTTTCGTGCAAGAACTGCCCCTAGTCCCTTTTCACTGGCATCAGTGGTCAGTATGGTCTGTCCAAGTGGGTCATATCCATGCAAAGGCACCGCCTGGCTTATGTCCTTCTTTAACACTTCGAATTCCTTCTGAGCTTCTTCATCCCAGTGGAACGTCGTCTTGTTTCTTATGAGCTGTCTCAATTGATGTGTTTTTGTAGCAAAGTGCTAAACAAATTTACTATAGTATTCGGCCATTCCTAGGAAGGATCTCACTTCCTCCTTGCTGACGGGGGCTCTGGCATTACAGATCACTTCCACATTTTCTCTCTTTGGGGTGATTCCATGTCCTCCAAATTCATGACCAAGGTAGGTGACTGATGTCATTCCTAGCCGACATTTGTTCCATTCGGCTGTCAAGCCCTTCTCCTGTAGCACACGTAGAACTTCGTTCAGTTTCCGGTCGTGGTCTTCACGGTCCAATCCCATCACCAAGATGTCGTCCTGGAAATATTGGACGCCGTCCATGTCCTTGAACAGACGGTGCATCAGCTTTTGGAACACCGCCGCGGCCGATGCCAGCCCAAAGGGCATTCTGCGAAATTGATAGCATCCAAACGGTGTTATGAATGACGTGAACTTTCGGCTGGAAGGATGCAAGTCTATCTGATGATAAGCGGATGCTAGGTCAATTTTGGAGAACCACTTCACTCCCCTTGTTCTGGCTAGCATTTCTTCAATCCTGGGCAACGGGAATTTCTCCACAATCAGGCATTTATTCAACTCTCACAAGTCCACACACAAACGCACCTTGCCGTTGGGCTTTCGTGCTACGACTAAGGGAGATAGCCATTCCGAACTGTCTATGGGCTCAATTATCCCTTGTTCTTCCAATCTGCGTAGTTCTTGTTGCACCGCTTCCCTTGCCGCTATAGGCACATTCCGGACTTTGTGGGACACTGGGCAGGAGTTTTCCTTGAGCAGGAATTTGTGCCTGAATTTCTCAAGCTTCCCGACTTTACCCCCGAACACCTTTGGGAATTCTCTCCTCATTCTCTCCAGATTCGGCCAGCACTTACAGTCTGTTAGCAGTATTTGTTCTCTGCCTCCCGGGTCCAGCTTAATCCCTAGGTCTCCTTGATCTCTCCATCCCAACACCGACGGGCCTTTCTCCGCTACATAAAGTTTGCAGTCTGCCGTTCTTCCCCTGAATTCAAATTTCAGGATCCGGTAGCCCACCATGGGAATCGGAGTGTCGGTATAGGACACCGGGCGAATGTCTGGTGGTTCTAAACTGGGACCGAGGCTGGGCCTGAACTCTTCCTCCCATACCGATCTTTGGACTATGATGTATGGGGAGCCCGAGTCTATCGCAACCTTGATTTTCACTCCTCCAATCAGCATGTCAGCACGTGGCTTACTTGAGCGTCTGTTGTCTATTCCCAGCACTCTTTCCTCGACGCACAGCACCAGATCGTCTTCGTCCAGTTCTTCTTCATCTCCTTCCGGTCGGTCTTGCGTCACATATTTCACGACCGTCTTCTTGCTTTTCCTGCGACATACCTCCTCATAATGACCTACTAGGCCACAGAACATGCATTTCGCCCAGAACGCTGGGCAACGTTTGTCCTGGGCCGCATGGTTCGTACTTCCGCACCTGTAACATGTGGATTTGTTCTCCGGGGACGGTTTCCACATTTGACCTGACTTTCCTGGCCATCTGTTTGTTCCTTTATTATCTCCAGCTGTCACTCTGTTTCATCCAGTGTTCTCCGCATAGTCCACCTTGTTCACCATGGGCCTCTGTGCGTTCTCCCTTTTTGCTGCGTCAGCGCATCGCTTCGACAGTTCCGCTTTCTTTACCATCGCTATTACCTCCTTCAGCGTCGCCTCTCCATGCGCCCACAACTTGTCCTGTACCGTCTTATTGGTGGTGTGCGTCACGATTTGGTCCTTTATGAAGTCGTCTTGTAGTGCCCCATACTTGCATGTAATCGCCAACCTTCTCAACGCCGCAACGTAGTCATCGATTGATTCTCCCGCTTCTTGCTTCCTCGGCTGGAAGTTAAAACTATCAATGGAGACGCACACTGCAGGTCGGTAGTAATTATCGAGATCTTCTAGGGCATGCTGGAAAATGTCATCATCAGCTGCTGGTCTAGTAGTGGGCACCAAATTCGTGAAAACTCTTATCCCTTCCGGACCCAGATTATGTAAGTGTATCCTTCTTCTCCTCACACTGGGAAAGGGTTCTCCATTTTCATCCTCTAAAGCTTCTAGATAGTTCTTGAAGTATTCCCTCCAGTCTTCCCATTTCATCTGGGGTTCCCCTGTCTGGGCAGAAACGGAATCGGCGCCATAAGGGAAGATGCTTGTGTACTCATCTTGGCCTGTTCCTCCGGTTCCCCTCCTTGATTTCTAGGGCTCCCAGGCGCGCTTGCGTTTCCGCTTTGTGCCGTGTTGGTTCGGGGTTCTCTTTCTCCTCCTTCTCTTCTCTCTCCCCGTTCCGCCAGGGCCTCAGTGGGGTGTATCTATCCTCTTAGCGTGCTTCCTTTCCTTGTTCGCCTCAGTTCTTGGCCTGGTGCACGTGGTGGGGGGCGTCTCTCGAATTTGCGCCTTTGCCACGCTCTTCCTGCGACTTTTTTGTCAGTGTGCTTCTTTGCCTTTTTTCTTGACTGGTGCACTGCAGTCCTCTTCCAATGTCCACTGCCCTTATGTGTGCTCGTGCTTCTTGTGGGATTGATCCCGACCTCGTCGCCACTGTAATGTTCCTTACTGCACAGAAATACTAGGCAGACTCACTGCAGGCTTCCAGAAGCTTATTTCTTTATTTAAGACGTTTTACAGAAAGAGCGCCGGGCGTCTTACATATATCGCGCTCCGAGCCGCTCCACACATGCGCATTTCGCCGCTCGCGCATGCGCACTACTTCCCGCGGTCTCGTCCTTGCGTGTCGCCTCATCACGCGCTCGGTAAGGACTAGACTGCAACACCACAGCATGGGGTGAAACAAGAAATCAAAATGATCGAGCTCCTCATCAACCGCGGTACCTGGACCACACACTCAATTTATAGGAGTGCTGTGGTGGTCATCGACACCAGGTCTTGGTTCAAGTCTACACAGAAATGACACCCCTGACTATGATGGAATGTGTGCTTGTTGTAAAGTACACAGCACCCCAAGAAGCATCCAGTGCTCTTCAATACATTTGAAGGTATAGATAAATGAGCAATTGTTTATTTAGTACTCAAAGATGTACTTATGAGTAACAATATGTGTGAAGGACTCATTGTTTTCTTCCAGCAAAGCAAAGCACATAGTCATAGGTACACATGCAAGATGTGCAGTGCCGGGTCTGATGCTAAAATATATAGATATGTTTTTTAAAAGACTGATCACCAAGACACCTGTGTCTCTTTCTTAATACAGTAATCTAACACAGCAAATGGTCACCAGTATGAACGTGTTTGTCTATTCACATAATTTCGTGTATAAGCACAAATGTATGCAAATATTTATAATATAGTTTTATGATTTTCAATCCAGTGTCCTGACATTGTTTCACTTTGAAGAAGACCTCTTTTGAACATTGTCCAAGTAGTGGAGTTGAAAACGCATCAGCATGTTAAGCCTATGAGGAGCTTCAGCTCATCAGATGGACATTGTATAAACCCATTTCACAACTAGTAGGGAACTGTGTGCAGGTTTATTAAAAAGGTCTGCATTGCCTTCATGACAGCAAATAGTTACTGCATCTATTACATTGTGGAGGAAGCAACTGTCCATGCTAATATTGTTCAGGACATTTTTAATGCTACATTTATAATAGTAAAATCGCAAACGCTAGTTCAGTGTTTATGCTCATGTATTTGTCATATGTAACACTCTGTACACTTTTTAAAAAAATTGTGGGAATCTATGTTTCCCCTTGTTTATTTCAAGATGGATCCTCTTTCCTGACTGTTTATTTTGACAGAATTTTATTGCAACTACTAATCCTGTAATCCTGCTCACCTAGGCACCGCCTTCAGGAGGCATAGATTTTTGGCACAAATGCCTGCCTAACAGTGTTAGTAAATAGGGATTTGTGCCAAAACCCATGAGTGGTGGCATAGGAATGCCCATGTACCACCCAATGTAGGTTGCCTTGAGGCAAAGTAGCACTACTTCACATTACTTGGGCACTGTTGTGCTGCAAACCCAGTGCAAAGTAATGATATATTTCTTCCTCAAATAAATAGGCAATGCACCTTTCACGTGGTTATGGTTTTGGTCCATTCCTATGACATACATTCGATCCACACTCATCAAAGGGGGGTAGCCTTATTTTGGGACAAGTGTGGTGATAGGACTTAAACCACAGATTCCAGTCATTGATGGGTAGGAAGCAGGTTTAGGTTCTTATGCACCTGCTTTATGGTTCTGTGTAACATCTATGTTTTCATTGGCTCTTGTTTGGTCATCCTCTAGAAGTTGCCATCATCTAGAAGTTATTCAGTGCTGTAAAAACGTTTTATTTATTGTACCAATAATGTATTTCTTAAACTGACCCACTATCTCGAATTGCTGCTTTCCTTCCCTATCTTGTCTCTGACCTGTTGCTCACCTGGGGGTGAATCGGATGGTTGGAAGCCGTAGCTCTGTAGTGATGCATCTTGTGCAGCGTTACTGGACAAAGCCCTTTGTTGGCGGGGTACCAGAAATATCTTTGTCAGGATATTGCCTAACGTAAATATCATGTGGAAAAAATCATTTACAAAAATATCTCCCCCATTAGTGTTCATAGACATAAAATATGCATCTAATAAAAACATATTTTTGTAAATAATATTTAACAAATTATATTTATCATAAAAAAAATGTTTTTGTATATAATATTCTGACGTTCAACCCCTTTCATATCAAAGAATTCAGCAGTGATCACCTAACACAAGAGGAGACAATCATAAGGAAAACCTATGGCGTTTTTAGGTCGAGCCTTGACTTGTATCTCTGGGTGTTTAGCAAACCACCCAATTGCTTTTGGTTGTTATTTATGGCATTTAAAAAGGCTGGCTTATTATTGGGGCTTTTGTGGAAATGTCTCTCCCTTGTGTGCTGAATTCCTTCTCTGGCGATTTCACTAAGAGAATGTTTTTGTTGGCCAGCTCCCTCCTCCATCTGGTGTGTTCATAGCAGGCTCTTGCCTGCACTCAGTCCAGCACCTGCATTCCTTAAATAACAGCAGCAACTGAGATGGTTGACTCAAGTGAGAGCCCTGCTTGTGTCTTCAGTATTTTTTACATTGATTCATTAGCACTAACATTGAAGTATTGAAGTGCTTTACATGAGCACCAGTTAAATTATTTGTTACATTAAGTGATTTGCCAGAATCGGATGTTGAACCGATGCTGAAACTCGAACCCTGTTTCTCCGATACAAAGCTGGCAGTGTTGCTGCTTTTAAAATCTCCTCCCACTCAACATTTCTCTATGGTGCAGATCTCTGTTCCCTTCCTAACCCTCCAACTTGTTTAATGAGCAGTAATTCTGATGTGAAAGAATCCAAATGACTTTTCGATGTGTCATGCTTTCAGTTTCATAAAAGGGGAAAACTTCATGTTTGTGATGTGAAGAGATATTCATGCCATGACAAAGCCTAAACGTGTGTTTATGAGTTGTATACTGCCAAAACAAACAAGTTGTATAAGTTCGGACAGCTTTGGCTTCTCACGTATGTGTATTACATATGCGTGTTTGTAGAACGTGACGACGTCGTATAAACAACACAGGACACATGACTAGAGGGTCAACAGTTTCAATGAATGTCATCAAACAATTTTTTTTCTGACAGCATAAAACTTTGACATGACCTCATAATTTAAGGGTTAACTTTTAGGTAATGTTGACATCATGCCAAAGTGTTAAGTTACTTGTAGTCAACGTAGTGTTGATGTGGTAACTTGTAGTGTCGAAGTATCATGAAATGCAAATGTACGTTTTATGTAGTGATGTAACCCCTGCATCACAATGAAAGCATGTCATGTGAACGAAATTTTAATAATGTTATAAAATAAATAGTTTTGGTGTGACGCCTTGCTGACATTAAGACCAACTATAAATGTATTTGCTGAAGTCACACGACAACAAAATGTATCTATTGTTAACACATTTCTGTAACCATTTGATTCTTGTGGGCTTACTGCACTCCTAAGTACGGAGTGTTGTTTTTCAGTGAATTGAGTCTTAGATAGCAGGTAGTTTTGGTTTAAGAATGAGATGAAAACACTTTGCATTTTAGACCGGTCAGGGGACAGAAGCGTTGGCACTTCCCAGCGTTCCCTTTAAATACTTTTATCTGTTGATTTCCTTTTCAGATGGGCTCTTAAAGGTTAAAATAAATGTTGCATGTTTGGAGTGGAGTTGTATTGTGTCATTTGCGGCGGGGGCCTTTACATTTGCGTGTGCCTGTGTGGGTTTTGTGTGCGGTCTTACGTGAGTGTCTGATTGTTTAGTGTTGTGTGTATGTGTGCTTACTGTTTTCACGCTCAAAAATCACTGTTCTGGGATATGCAACAGTGAGATTAACATACTTCAGAGAGGGTTGAACTCCCGAGGTAGCATTAACATGTTTCACAGGCGCTGATACTGCAGAAATGAGAGGCTTCCGTGGGCAGCAGCACAGGACTGCTCTTTTTCACACTGTAATGCTGCTCAGCAGGAGTTAATTTATGTGAGTAGTATGCAACTGGATGAAGTCACCCTGTACTTGGGTCAGTTTGAGAAAGTATTCCAGAAACTGCCATTAGTGAAGCATCTGCCTCAACTACAAAAGGACAAAAGGGATCAGGATGTCCCAGATTGGGTGCTTGAGTAAAGGCTTCCTTCATCTTGTGAAAGGCCTCCTTAGCTGCTGGGGTCCATAAAAACAAAGTTCTTTTTTTCAATGTAATGTATGTAATGTAATGTATGTATACTTGTAAAGCGCACTGTTACCTCGTTACGTGGCGTCCTGGCGCTGTATACCGCTGGGGAACAGCGCCAGTTATGGGGGAGGCAAAGTCAGAGTAGTTTTCAATGAAGCATCTATAAAAATTCGCAAAGCCAAGGAAACTCAGTGTTTCTTTCACATTTTTGGGGGATTGCCAACATGATATGGCTCCACTTTCTGGGGATCCATACTAATTCAATGAGGAGTTAAAATGAGCCCAATAAAACACACTTGGGAGGTATGGAATTGACATTTGTCTAGTTTGCAGTGCAGATGGTTGTCCCGCAGTCGCTCAAGGACACTCCTAACATGTATTACTAGTTCGTTTACTGAAGAGGAGTAAATCAGGATATCGTCAATGTATGCAATAGCATTGAGGTCTAACATATCCTTGAGTACTTCGTTTATAAACAACTGAAAGGCAGATGGAGCATTGCACCAACCATATGGCAATACTAGATATTTGTAAAGTCCAAACTTGGTACAAAAGGCTGTCTTCCACTTGTCCCCTCCTTGATTCTCACCAAATGGTAAGCTCCTCGTAAATCCAACTTAGTAAAGATTGCAGCATTCTTTATTTGATCTGCAGAGAAAATATCAACGGCAAGGGGTACCTGTTCTTAATAGTTATATTACTGAGGCCCGATAATCAATACAACACCTAAGGTCTCCCTCCCATTTTGGTATAAAAAAAGGTGATGAGGAAGCAGGTGATCGGGAAGGTTGGATAAATCCAATTCTAAGCATCTCATTCAGATACTCACGTAAGAATAGGTTCTCTTTTTCTGTTAATTCATAGATTCTGCTACAGGATATGCGGGCTACCAATCTGTTAAAGGTAAAAATATAAGTATTTAGATCTTTTGCTCCCTGCTTCATATTCAGTAATTCTGTATCTACCGACTGCATGAAAGCGTGCCTGTCGAAAAGTTTTCTTAACTCTTTCTTAAATGCAGAGTAATTTTGCAATAATGGGTCATTCCTTTCTATGAGAGGGATGGACCAATTTACTGCTGTTGCTCCAAACTAGGAAAGCACAAACGCGACTGTGGCTTGTTCATGGGAAAACAACACGCCTTACACATGAAATGGAGTTGGCATTGGCTGAAAAAAGTAGCAAATTTGGTAGGATCACCCATAAACCTCTCTGGAGGGGCCAAAGGGATAGACAGAGGTGTAGTCACTTGTATTACTGGGGCACTTGGACTGGAGGACTGAGACTGAAGTTGGAATTGAACACCTGCACCTCCTGCCATGTTCCCTAAGCTTGACTCACATCTCCTACCCTGCTGGATTGAATCTACTTGTGCGGCTAAAGCTTAAGTCTCCTTTTAGAGATTACCCAGCATGTGATCTAGGTCCACGCGTGTCACCTGACTTACTTCCATTGCGTTCGGGCAGAAAATAAAGCATGAGATTCGAGTTCTGTCGGATTCCTACTGATGTTTCCGCAATGCAAGGATGAGAGGTCCCAACTTCCCCCGGTCACTGATATACCCAACAGAGTCAAAGCAACTACAGTAAACCAGGGGAAGACCGGAAAACAGTGATGGAAGAAGAATATGTCCTATAACTTTCCCCACTCATGGACAGGACCAGCCAGCCAGGAGAAATCCCTACCAAAAATGAGACCGAATGTGTAAGTATGAAGAGAAATGCTAAAAGTAGATAATATTATTGAGGAACACGTGTGATGCTAAAGTACCTAAATAATTCCCATCTTCCACTAGATGATGACAGGGTTGTTCAGGTGGGGTTATAGTCCTTGCCTGCAGAAAGTGAAAGGAAAGGTATCAATGAAGATATACCATCGTGAAATTAAAAGAATACCAAAAAGGGGAGCTCGCTAACACCCACGTAAGACTACTGGTAATGACACTTAGAAACAAGGATCTTGATTAGGATGCTAGTTCCTTAATATCCTGTTATACAAAGTAAACATAAGCTGAGTACTTAAGCAATACTTAAATCCTCCTTAGTGTCAGAAATAAAGAACAGGGAATTCCTTAGGTCTTTCAGGAATACACCTGTACAATCAATGGAACAAAAAGGAAAAGAAAAGGGAAAAAACGAATCTCAAGGGACAAGGTTCCCAAACAGATAAGAATTATGATGTCCAATAATGATATACTCATCAGCAGCACTAAAGCATTAGATCTGAGTATTGCTAGGAAAACAACTTGGAACCGAACCAGTGTCCTTCCCTATTGGCAATGCTGAACATGTCCTTGGTAGTGCTTGGCGCTGACAGCACAGAAGAATATGAGATAAGGTACATAGGAGACATCATTGGTTTAAAGCCACACAGCTTATCTAATTAGATGAAGCTGCTTCCAAAGTTTCTTGATACTCCTTAGCACACGTTTAGTATACCATGTTACAGATATATACATGTGTTTCCACAATACAGTTCGCACACAAAATAAATTCTCATTCCTTTTGTTCAGGGTTGGTTGTTGTTTATTTCAGGAGACGTCACAGCCGACACGTGTTTCGTCGTTTTGGGGAATGTAACCCCCGACTTTTTCAAGGCTGTTAGAAAAAACGGTAATGTTGTAATACCTTGCTTCTGATCTTAACATTTGTTCTCATCTTTTGTTAACATCATTTTGTGACTCATAAGGATTTGCCGGTGGTGTGATATTCAAGTTACAACATTTGGTGCATGCTTGTTTTAATAAAGTACAGAGTACCTACACTCTGTGGGAGTTTTTATTTCTTTAACATCATAAGGAGTATGAGCCCATTACAAGAAATGGAGAGACCGGTGAAAGTGTAATTTAGCGTTATTGTAGGGATGGCATGCAAATTCTTTTTCAATGGTAGTTGTGAGTACTCTCTGTGAATTATTTTAGTGAGTTCATGCATATTTAAGAACCATGCGTTTGGTACCTATTCTCCAATGTTTCTTTTTGTTCTGTATAAAGGAATATAGGAGCGGATTGTCAATTTTGAGTCGTCCCAGTTGGTACATTATGTACTAGACATACTTAGGCCATAATGTATGTATAAACATTACTTACATTATTTGAGGTGATAATTCCAACCCTCAAAGGGGTTCTTGTGGGGATATCGTGGGTATAATATAATCTTCGTCCATGTATTGACCAGAATATTGGTTCAATATTTGCAAGCTGTAAATAATATATCAGACTTAATGTAGGCTATAAAGTGACACACGTTGTTTTCTGTCTCTATTTACAATGAATTGGAAAAGCCACATAGTTTATTTTAAAAGTATTGTATTTTAAAGTTACTTCTCCCGAATACTTAAGGAAGAACTGAGTGTTCTGATATTCAATAGTGCTCCCCTTCTTTTACCCTCGTGTGTATAATTTTCGTTATGGTTTGGTTTCATTTTAAAGTTAGACACTACCGTGTTTATTCACTACGTGGTGCTCCCCACGTATAGTTACCCCGTGTCTATCATCATACTCGGTTACGACTCATGTTCCGGTCCTATTCCTAATAAAATAGGCAACTCAGTCATACGATGTCGTCCTAACAGAGTCCCACATAATTGCGTGTGGACTGCGTTTTAAACAGTAACGCTCTGAGTCCAGTCGCACTATTCAATCCCCGAAGCTGTCATTATTCCTTACCTTATCGCTGTATTCTTCTCGGGAGAATATTGGCCCCTTCTGCTACATCTCTGTTGCAGCGTTTGTTCAATCGGTTGGCGCCATATATTTAAATCGGAAGTATTACCCGTTTGTTGTCATGCGTCACTTCCGGTTTGATTCTATCATATCCTAGTTCCATCCCATGAGTTTCTCGATGTCATTTTGGCGGCCATATTAGACTGCCTGTAAAGTATAGTGAGAATGACCCTTTAGCGGTCTTTTGTGACATTGACGTTCTGGGAACATATCTCAATAAATTAAACTTATTTTCTTTAGAAAATAAGTTTCAAAAACCTTCGTAAAAAGAAAAGAAAAAAAAAAAGGTTTTTGTTGATTTATGTTGGATATATATTTATGGTATATCTAAAATAATTAGATAGATTAAGGTTATCGAGTAATTTTTAAGTAGGGGATTTCTTACATCCGAGGTTTAATAACGATGATGGTTCATTTTTCACTGTCATTCTACCGTTGCTTCTCACTTCCATAGTTCTTCTCGATATTAATAAAGTCCCTGTTTGCAAATGTGAGGGTTTCTAATTGGTGGTAGTAAAATTTAACCATCTGGTGCTCCCCATCGTGTGTGTGTATTATATGGTTCACAGTGTTCATTATGAAATTTGTATTGGGCCAGTCTCTATTTTATCGAATTTCTCCATCCTAAATGGGCTCAGAACAGTATCCAATGCCATTACGTGGCTCACATCAAAGTTCAATAATACAGGCATACCATACAGTTATTCAGTGTTCATATATAGTACAGATTTTCATTAATGCATATACAAAATTACTCATTAGTTATAGTTCAGTCTGATTAGGTTCTAAAGATGTATGGTCATGTTATGCTCATGTGCCTAAAAAGTAATGTAGCTCCTGATCAATGTTAAGGCCCAGTTCTACACTTTTAAGTGTCATTATCCAGATGGCCTCCCTCCTTCGTAGAGCTAGTTCTCTATTTCCCCCTCTGGGGTGATTAGGTACATGTTCAATTCCAAAGTACTAGAACGAGTGACTTGATGTTTGTGCAGGACAAATGGACATGTGTGCTGCCATTGGGTAGCGCATGTCACCTTGTTTTACTGCCCTGATGTGTTCATTTATTCTGTCTCTTAGCATTCTCTTGGTACTTCCTATGTATCGTTTGCCGCATTTGCAGTCTAGAGCGTATACCACATATTTACTACAACAATTAATTGTCGTGTAAATTCGATATTCTTTGTTGTGTGGCCCTTTGAATCCCTTCATCTTTTTGTAAGCCCATTTACATGCTACGCACATTCCACAGCTGAAAAAGCCTGGATCTGTCAGCCAACAACTCTTTGTTGTTTTTTGAGGGTAGCTCGGGCTCAGTATATTTCTCAGTGTTGTCCCTTTTCTGTATGTTAGTGTTGGTCTTTCTGTTATGTGTTTATTCAGCGTGGTGTCTTTACTAAGTAGATGCCAGTGTTTATTTAGACTCCTTCGTAGGACAGTGGCCCAGTTATTATAACCTGTCACTAGTCTGATCTTCACTTGTTTGTTTGTTTGTTTAGGCTTCTCTATTAGGGTGTCTTTTCTGGCTAGTTTATTTATTCTACACTCTGCTTTCTGTAGTTCCTTCTGTTTGTAGCCTCTATTCGTGAATCTTTTAATCACTCCCTCTTTTTGTGTTTCAAATTCTGCATCTATGCTACAATTGCGGCGTGTTCTGACTAGTTCTCCATAGGGGATCGCCTTTTTTTGATGTTCTGGGTGGGCACTAGTCGCATGTAGTAAAGAGTTACAGGCTGTACTTTTCCGATATAGTCTGCTTTGGATTGTCTTATTCTCAATAAAGAATTCAACATCCAAAAATGGGAGTTTGACGTTACTATATTCCATAGTGAATCTGATGTTATGATCATTGTCATTGAGATGTCTGTAGAATTCTTGTAATTTCTCTAGTGTACCTGTCCAAATCATAAAGCAATCTTCAATGTATCTTCCCCAATACAGTATTTCTTTATTCCATTCTGAGGCCGGTGGACCCCAGATTCTCGTTTCCTCAAACCTTCCCATTACTAGATTGGCATATGAGGGCGAAAATCTGGAGCCCATCGCCACTCCTTGCTTTTGCCTGTACCACTGATCCCTGGAAAGAAATATGTTATTGTCCAGGATTGTTTCAATCATTTCTAAAATCATCTCCGTGTGTGACCATGCGCTAGCAGGTCTCTTGTTAAGCATGTGTTTAACAGCAGTCAGTCCCGTGTCTCTTTTGATACAAGTATACAAAGAGACAACGTCTAATGTGACCATTGTCATGTTTTCATCCCACGGTAGGTCTGCCAAAGTTTCTGTAGTCCCTCATGAGTGATGCCCTTTTTATGCTAAACAGAAAACAAGATCAGTGTTCTTACACCAGTTTTAAATCTGCCCAGCTTTTAAAACATTGAACATATTAATGGTACATTACCTTTATCTTGTTAGAGTCAAAAGAATCTTTTTTTTTTTTTTGCAGAGTTTTATATAGCGCGAACTAGAACCGAACCGAATCAGTTATCAGAGCGCTTTACATAGCACCAGTTACGTTACATGAGGACACACTTTCATTTTAGGCACGGGGAGATTAAGTGATTTGCCCAGAATCACAGGGGGTTTTTGGCGTCGTTACCGAGACTCGAACCAGGTTCCCCAGGTCCGAGGTCGAGCGCCTTAGCCATTAGGCCAACCCCTCTCATCATCATGAGATTGGTCTTGTTTTGATGTTGTAAAGCAGTAGTTAATGTGCCACAACTCAAGACAATGATCAGAAACAAAGGTTCACACAGGGTCTGTACATAACATTTTGGAGGCCAAAGAGATTATTATTAACAGCACAACTTTGAGGGCATCACAGAATCCCAGGACTTAGTTGCAGGACACAGTACAGGGGCCCAACAGGAGTCCCACAATCCAAACAAGTTATATCTGACTCGCCCTACCTATCAATATCTTGAGGCTTCTGAATACAGCACTGGGAGAGGTCAAATAATTCCAAGGAGGAAAGGAAAGTCTGTTATGGTAGAGTGAGGGTAAAAACTAGATAACACACATAGCAGCCACAATCCAGGGTGGTATGACTTCTGTCCCATAATGCAGGTGACATGCTGAGTGGCAATGTCTTGAGCATAGAATCGAATGAGTGGTCAATAATTCCAAGGACTAGAGTTTGATGTTTGTTGGAGTGAGCACCAGTGACAAGCCATGACACAGTATCTCTAGGCGTGCAATAGTCAATCAGCCACTGTCAGGGCTGCGTGTGGCTTATTGGGTCCAGTCTATGACAGTGCTCTGTAATGACTACAAGCCTATCCTTTGTTGATGGCAATCAGTGTAGATGATCTCAAGGTACTACTTCTTCACACCTGAACCCAACTTAATGGTAAGCTGCACTTCTGTCCCTACATCCGGAGGGACAGCTGAGATCTTTAGAAAAGTATATAAGAGGCCAAGGGATTGAAATATAATAATGTTAAATAGACCTGAATTGTCACTCTTGCAGTGTGTTGTTTTCCAAATACTCACCCGAAGAAGGAGATAAAAGACTAGCTAAAGATCATGTATTAAAGCATGTGCTGGATTACATGCACTGCCAATATGTGGCCAGGGAAGAAGATCACTGTGAGATATCTTACTGGATTTCAGAAAACTCCATGAAGTGAATTCACAATTAATTGAGCTGAATAGTTTTTCCTTGTATGTTCATGCTAAGTTCCAAATAAAGAGGAGACCTGGTATTGAGCTAAGGTTAGTTTCTTCTGTCCTGTAGAAGTCTGTGTGGGTTCACCTAGCTTAGAATTTCCTACATCTTATATGTGGGCCTCCCTCAGACACTGTACTAGTTCTTGGATCTTGAATAGTGCTCAAGTTCTCCTCCATCTGAATATTGATTCAAAAATAATGTTTGAAGATAATATTGTGGTCAACATATAGGGGTCGATTCCGATTCGGGAAAAAACGCTCCGAACAGCCGTTCGGAGCGTTTTTCCCATACGAATCGTACCCTGCAACGTCCCCCGTATGTACGACGAAGTACGATTCGTACCAGGAGCTGGACTCCGTACGAATCGTACAGAGACCGTACGACTCAAATCTCCGTACGATTCTCCCTCAGAACACGCTGTACGCGACATCTGTACGGTTCGCTGCTGGTTTTTACGACCCAGCAAGTACGATACGTGTCGGGTACGCACCGTACAACCCTTTTTCTACGGCAGCTGAAAACAGCCGTAAAAGCAGAGTTCACGCTGAAACAGGTACGCAACGGCCCCCCGGGTACGGTGCATACCCCCCATGATCGCAGGGGTATGCACCGTACCCCTGCGATCATGGGGGTACGCACCGTACCCCGCAATCATGTGGTGTACGCACCGTACCCCATGTTCACTGGATGTACGGTGCGTACACCCCATGATCGGGGTGTGCGGTGCGTACCCCCCATGTTCGCAGGGGTATGGTGCGTACCCCTGCGATCATGGGGGGTACGCACCGTACGGTGTGTATGTGAATTTGTGCTTTTCTGTACGAATTGCGCTTACCTGACGTGGACCCTACGAATCGCGTCCTGATACACCGGTCCGGTTCGTACTCGTCGGGTTGTACGGCATGTGTACGAGTCGTACGGTTCTCTGTTTAAGCCTTGCAATATGTACGGATCGCGACGATTCGGACAGATTGAAGGAATACGGATCGTACTACGCGACTCGGACTGACGGGTACGAATCGTACGGCGATGGCTCCTGATGAAAATCGGCGGATGTTTTTTTTCCAGGTTCGGAATCGGCCCCATAGTGACTACAAAAATATTGCGGACCAAAATATATACATTTTACTGTTTTACTATAATATGGAGCATTAAAATGTTGTTTGCTTTAATATCGTTTTTATCGGGGCATTTTATTGTATCATATTATGTTTTAATAAATTTAAATTACAAATTGTTTAAATGTTTAATACTTTTTTAATTATGTATACAATTAAAATTTTCAGTTTTGGGGTTTAGTAGGTGGGAAGTCCGTTTTTAACTATATATTAGTTAATTGATTAAAATAGCAATTATTTCATACTGTTTAGTTGTTATGTATTTGTTTACATATTGAATATTATTTTTTGATTTTAGGTTGTAGGGTTTCTTGGATGATTAAGAGAGTAGTTTTCTAAATTGTGTATCTATAAATTGATACTATTTGAATGATGATTCAATTAGGCAAAGTTTATAACTGTAAATTAACTAAATGCGTAATCTTCATATAAATGTAAAATGTTTTGTTTATTGTTTATGTTTTACAGTAACCTTAGTAATATTGTATGGGCTGTGGGATCATTGGGAGGTGGGGGTGTATTGCTACTATTTTCAATAAAAATTTAAAATAAACATCGAAATATGTGAAATAAGGACAAATGTTTTTGGGGTTTCTGTATTTTATGTGTAAGTTTGGAGGATCTATGTACTTGAATATTTTTTAATAGTTTTAATTTATTGTACAACACTGTTAAATGTTAACATTTTTGCAAAATATTTTTTTGTTTCCAAATTAGGCTATTTTAATGATATTTGTTTTTCAAATTTTATCACGATTTTTAATTGCTATTTAAATTATTTGGGTGCAGTGAATCTGATCACCTCTCAAATATATGCACTTTTCCCAGTGTTTGTTGGACTGGGGTTAAAATAGTATATTTGACTGACCCCAATGCATGCATTTTCCCCAATGTATATTGGAATGGAGTTAGAATAGTACATTTGACAACCTCATCGCTGAATATGCACTTACACCAATATTTCTTAGTCTGGAGTTAGAATAGTAAATGTGACTCCTCTCCTCAATGTTTGCACTTGCCCCTTTCCTTACCTCCCATGTGTGTTTTTTTCCTATGTTCCTTACACTGTATATCTTACTTTCCCAAATACATGCACTTTCTCCGACATTTGTTAAACTTTATTTAAAATAGTAAATCTCACACCTCAATATATGTATTGTCTCCAAAATGTATTAGATTGGAGTAAAAATAATACGTCTAATCTCTGGTTCTAAAAATATGCATCCTCAATGATCGTAGGATTGTAGCTAGAATGATGCATTTGAATTTTTTTTTATTTTTTTTTCATTTTTTTAAATTGAAATCAAGTTCTATTGAGGGATTTTAATTTAAACATCATTATTTTAATATTATTTGATTTCTTTTAATTATTCGTATGGTGGTTTGTTTTTTAATTGCATTCCTATGTTTGTGTGAGTTGGTATTTGTTACATACGTTAATAAATACAAAATATTTGTAAAATATTAATAATTATAAATATATGTTTAGTTTACTATAAATTAATATTATACTGTTACTTACAAATTGTCTTAGGTTAATTTATAATTTAGGGCCATATTACGAGTACGGCGGGCCATAGGACCGCCATAATCATGGTGGACCGCCACAGGAACACTGCGTCTGCCAGGGATACAGGATTCTGTGGTGGTGGCGCAGCTGTCAGGAGCACTAATAAGCTGCCGGTGTTGCTGCGGCACCACCAAGCATATTAGTAGTTGCCTGTCTACTACCCCTTTCATAGCAGTGAGCCCGCCATTGGAAGGGTGGCGGAGAGGCAACAAAGGGGTCTTGAATAGCGCCCCTTGCTGCTCCTGGGCTGGGTTGGTTATGGGGGGCACATGTTGTGCCTCCCTTGATTTGCACCACAAGTTCCTGCACAGTGTGGCATGAATGTCACACCATGGAGGAAGGTGTAGTCTGAGGTCTCAAAAACATTTTGAGGCAACTTTTGCTGGTTCATATTTGTACACCCTTCAGATTATGTTGCAGTAGCGCATTATATTCAAGGTCCTGATGAAAGCTGGAACACCTTTCCATCTAGCTGAAACTAGTCGACCATCTCACGGAGCGCCATGATGTAGTTTCACTCATGTACTACCAGGCGTGCTTTTAATGATGACACCTATACTTACTTCGATGGGCCAATGCCTTAGTCTAGGTAGTCATTTTTAAATAACCATCACTTTATTCATAGCACTGCACTTTATTTCATTTTGGGCACTCCTTTTCCGCATCATTACTTTGGGCGGTAAATTGAAGAACTGCCCATCCCCAAATGATGATATGCCGCCTAATGGGTGGTCTGATGGGACTTTTTCTGCCAAGAGTGACCCAACAAAGTTACCGACACAGGGTTTCTTGTGAATCCTTTCCTCCATTCAAGACAGCACACCACCAATTGACCTGGTCTCCTCTTCTGTGTTTTGTAGTCTGAGGTCTGTCAACAGCGGTCTGCATGGTAGGCTCTTCTATGAGCCTAACAGCCTGCTGCTGTCAGACCATCACAGCACAGCACATCAGATCTGGATTGAAGTCCTAATCTGGCAGGCAGCAGTATCGCGGCTTTGGCAGTCCTACAGCTGATGCCGAGTTGCACTGAATGCTGTAGAACCACCAAAGTTGTAATAAGGCCCTTAGTATCAAACTTACGTATATTAATTGTTACATTTATTTTCAAATTAAATGTATTTTTAAGACTTTTTTTAAAAACTTAATTTGTTATTTTTTATTTGTTTGTATGTATGTTTGCAAACATATAAAAAAAATGGCATGCTCTCCTGTGTGGCCAAAAAGAAAATCACTACCACACTGAGATGATTACAGTCTGCTGAGTGCACTTATCCTTCACGACACCTGCATGCGGGACTCTTCAGCAGCATTTAAATTGCACTATTGAAGTAGGATAACTAAGCCCTTGTTGGGCCTTACTCTCAGAATTATGTTTGAGGATCGCTTGCTGCCTTCCACAGCCTACTCGAGCATTGGTGCTGTATTCTGCTTAACAGGAGCATGGCTGCAGGGGCTACAACCTGTCCTCCTCTCCAACCCATAGTCTCCTGACCCGGGATCTTTCTAGGAGAAGCTCCAAGGTCCTCCACTGCAGAGCACTCTCGTTGTCTGCCCTCCAATTTCAGCTAGGCCTTTCCGCTACTTATACTGAGAATATACAAAACAAGAATCTCCTAGAGTGGTTATGACACAATATAGGGGGCCAAAATATTGAGTCCCCCCAAAAATATATAAATTACTAAAAAATCATCACCCCATTCACAAACAAGAAATACAAAAATATCAATACCAAAAAAATTGCTGCTGAAATATATATAAAATACCACAATATCAAACACAAACCATTAAAAATATGCAACAATACTAACTGCTAAAATATGATTGAACCCAAATAGTTTACAAGTAATAACTATCATTAGAATCCTGTGGATTTACTTTAACCAAACAAACAAACAAAAATATTTAAATCTGTATACGATAAACAGTTTAACTGAATATAAAACTTGTTTAAGTAATTACACATATAAAAATAATATAAAATAATACATACTAAAAAAATATTAACTCTAAATATAAATATAAATGTATTTAAAAAACTTTTGCCTACGACATAGAAATATATATGAAACTTTTTATAATAGCTCTTTTTTTATTTTAATATCAAAAATAATGGCATATTTAAAGCAACACAGCTAATAGATCAGGCCTTCATATCTAAGTAAGGATCACAAATAAAATACCATCACAAAAGATCGAGTAGGGCAATACATGAATAACCTTAGTAACTCACCAACTGTGAGCCATCAGATGAATTTGTCAAGGGTGAAAAACCATTAGAGCATTCACTTCTGCCGTGGTCCATTTTACCAGGTCACACAAACAAGCAGACCACAAAGATGCATAGGATGACTTGAAATTCATGGCAATAGTATGCATTAGGTCTATAAATCTAGGCACAAACCCCTATTAGTAAATATGTCAAAAACAAAATTTTAGAGTAATCAAAAGATCTTGGTTAATATAGATCTAAAAAAGTCAATCACTCGGGCATCGGCTGAAAGCCTCTTGCCATTGAAAGAAAAAGAGAAGGCAGGAAGAAAAACGGAAGGCAAGAAAGAAAAAAGGAAAGCAACAAATAAAATATATAGCAACAAAGAAAGGAGGTAAAAATAGAAGGAAATGGGAAAGAAAAAAGAAAGAAAGAGCAATAATGAAGGCAAGAAAGAGGTATGAAAAGCAGGCAAGAATGTAGACAAGAACTACGAAATAAAGAAGGAAAGAAAGAAAGAAAAAAAGAAAGAATGAAAGAATGACAACGAAAGAAAGTAGAGAAGAAAGTGAACAGAAAGAAGGAAGGAAAGAAAGAAGGCAAGAAAGATAGAAAAAGGAAAGAAAGAAAGTAGGCAACAAAGAAGGAAGGAAAGAAAGAAAGAAAGGAGGCAAGAAGTATAGGTAAATAAATGTGAAATACTCTAAACCCCTTAACGTTAAAAAGCAAACAAAAAACAAACAACCCAAAAACATAACTAGTTATAGCTATTTTACTAACCGTGAAGCTAAAACAAACCTTCTTCGTCTAACAGACTAAAAGCACCACCTGAACCATATCTCAATTCAGCGCAGCAGAGAAGAAAACAAATCTATGTTAACACTACAGCAGACATGTAAGTATAAAATCTGAACAGTGAAATGCATTTAAAAACGCTAAATGTAAATTCTAAATATTTTAAACTTAAGGTAATAAATGTATGCTAACATTTACAGTTAAAATGTCAAAAAGAGCTGTGTAATCTCCCAGAAAGGAAAGAAATTATTATCGCAAATGGGATATACATAGACAGGAGAGCACAAGTACAGAGACAATACATTGGAAATGTACAAAATATTATGCTAAAACTTGTTATGGGAGGTCTACAACAAGAAATTATGTTGTAAATAATCTTAAGAAGCACAATCACCCCCAATTGTAACAGAGATAGAAGTAAGAGATGTATTACAAGAACTCAGAAAGGCAAGAATCTTAAAAAAGATATACAGCTCTAAATTCCTGACTATATCAAAGGTCAAATGCCAGGAAACCCCAATTTAAAAAGAATAATTTAATTAACCAAAAAATCCACAAGAGAAACCCCTGCTGCCCCCAGAAGATGTCAAAACATAGAGTTTCTTGAAAATGTAATCATTACATATACAGAATAAACATTCCTGTGGCACGACAATAAAAAAAATTAAATAAGAATATTAATAAATGCAATAGTAAATAACATCTTCAAAATAAGCCAAACCCAAATCTTGATGATGGATGCTACTTTTAAATTGGGCCATACAAACACATATACACTATACATGGTTAATATCATAACAGTAGCATACCCCTAATTTACATTCTCCTTCCCAAAAATCAAAGTGCTACCTACTACAAATTTCTAACCGAAATTAAAATATGTATTAAAAATTACTTATAAAAATAAATCATGAATAGACGTTCAGCAACCAAGGATACAAAGTATTTAAAAAATCTACTCCATCACAGCCATAGAAGGCTTCTATTGCCACTTCAATTAAACTTTGGGCCTAATTACAATGTCGTTCGGGAAGCCTCCAAATGCTAGTCTGAGGCTTTCCGACCGACATTGTAGGTTTAAACTCCGCCCGCCATAATACAATGACTGGGGTTGGAGTTTAAACAAGCCAGGGAATCTGATTCGGGTTCGACAGGCTCAAGAAGCCTGATAGCCAGTCCAAAAGGCCTCATAATCCCTTAAGGAAAGGCATTTTTGCAGTTGGGATTATGATGGCACTTTCCGACAGCAGATCCATATTGGCCTTTCTGACATGGAACTGCTGTCGGAAGGTTTCTTTAGGAGACCCCAGCAGGGCCCCCTTTTCTCCCCTGGCCCTGTGCATGTGTGTTGCGTCCGGTTTCAGCCCACTGCACAAGCTTCCATTGAAAAATGGAAGTTTGCCAGTGCACCATCCGGGGTTGCATCCTAATTGCGGTGCCAGGACCTGAGGTCGGTCGGTTCTCCATCAGCAGCGATGTCAGTCAGAGTCAAATCCGACGGACATCGTAATCAGGGTCTAAGTGTAGAAAACAAACACCTTATGTGCCTACGAAATTAAAGCATTACTAGCCCTAAGATATATACCAGTCACAGAAGAAGTTAATCACTATAAAGCTTTTCGTACAATCCCCCCATTGCAAAACCCACAAACAAAAACTAAGGGCCTCACTAAGATGTCAGTCAGAAAGTTTCCGCCCGACTCCTTCTCGGAATCTGAACAGACTGACTTGCGGTCGGCGGTTCTGCCTGACCGATTACCATACGACCGAACACTGTTCGGTAGGATTCCCATTGACTTCTATGGGAGCCTGTGTTCTGCCCGACAACACAGGCTCCCGTAGGGAAATGGGGGGTGTGCGGAAAACCCTGCATCCTGTTGCAGGCACCCCTCAGTACCTGCCACACAGTGCAGAGTTTTAAAGGGGGTTCCTAACGTTCCCCCCATGGCCCCAAACTGGAGAACGCAGGATGAAGGGGGGCTGCCAGGGGCCCCCAAAGTCAGTTTCCGACAGACTTTTTGTGTCGGAAAGGCCGACTTGGAAAGGCTGACGGAAACCAGCATCATAATTGCTAGGTTGGAAACGCTGCTCGTAGAGCTGTACGATGCGGTTCCGACCGACACAAATTCTCAGAGAGCCGACCAGAACCAATTCAGAAAGATTGTGTGGTTAACAATCCAAACATGGGGCGGATTGTAACACAACTGAGTCGGTCGAAGTGTTCCGACACGGTCTAGGGGAATCCCACTGTCTGGAGGAGGCTTTCCGCACAACATCGTAATGAGGCCCTAAGTCTTCTAATGGACTATTTTGAAGACACTAGGGCGGGCAGACTGCACTGTGCTGGCCACAGATATCAAACCAAGTTCCAAATACCATGGTGAAACATCTATGACATTACCAGGGCCAAACAAGCTAAAATAAACAACACACACATTAGGCTTAACACATCCTACCCATACTGATTCCCATAAACTCTAAAAACTACAAAGAACTAAGGACAGAACCATCTTTAACCTGAATTAAGCCTAAAATATCCAAGCAAACCAAAGAAATGTACCAAATGCTACCATGTTAAGTAAAACTCTTTATAAATAACAAAGAAGCATAGCAAGAACACTACTAAAAACCAATTAACAAATCAAATTAAAATCACACAATCAATGTAATTTATGTATTTACTAATATTATTAAAATTTTTACATTATTTTATCTGTCTAACTTAAAATGTTTGATATTTCAAAAGACTGGCAAATAAAAATATATTACAATAAAACATTAACAAAATTCATACATTAAAAAAGAAACCACATATTCCAATAAATCCAGCTAAAACAGAATCAAAAAGACATACAATAGATAGCATTTTTGTTTGAAAATAACAAAATAGCTTTAAAAAACAACCATTGCAAACAATTCCAGCTAAAAAAATATATAAAAATCAGTGTTTAGTTCTGCAGCTATTGTCCATGATTCATAAAAACAGATAGTCCCTCACAGAAAAATGTAAAAGTAAAAAGCCAAAAATTGAATTCACCATGTTATTGCAGAATCCCACAAAACCAACAAAATTTAAATTAAAAACCTTTCATGGAAGACTGAAACAGGAAAGCAAATTAAAAAGTAATCTTCATTAACATTTAACCAAAATAATTTCCCTTAAAAAAATACATCTAACAATAAGAAAAAGCCTCCCCTCCAATCAAAAAATCCTAAAAAAAAAAAAACATAGCAACAGTACACCATTTGTTAAAAAACTATACTTGCAACATAAGGATATAAACTAAGATGCCACTGCCACCAGGCGGGGTTATCCTAATTTCCATGGCAGGACAGCCGCAACTATGGCTGTTGGTCCGTTTTTGTACGCCCGCCATTGTAATAGGCCTCTTATGATCCCATTCCACTTCCCCCATGCCAAATAGACCCCATATATTAGCTTAAAATGTACTTATTTTATCTGTAGATCAGCAACAGAGAACTTCAACATTCAGCAAATGAAATTACCTTAAAAAAGGTAATAGAGTAAAAAAATGTAGGGCGAAATAAACAAAAAAGTGGCCAATAAATAGTAATAGAGATGAATAGTAATTCAAAACAATATTAAATAAACTGTATGTGTAAAAAATGTTGGTAGAAATATTTTAGAAAGTTATAAACCTATTACAAATTATATATAAAATATATATTAAACTGGACTATAAAATAATAGCATTAATTGATATACGTTAAAACATGTTCCTACAAAAAATTTACAAATGTATGTATTTATTGGATGAAACAAGACATTACAATGTGAACTATATAATTATGTGTAGAAGACAAATTGTAGGTCAAAATTTATTAACATTAGAAAATAAATATTTAAAATGTACTGTAAAATAAAACAATGTTAACCCGTTGGCCGACGGCAGCACTACCTCGCTGGTGCTGCCGTCCGCCAATGGCTGACGCGACCGTGCCCGTTTTTTAAAACGGCCGCACTGTCGCAAAAAAGCGGAAGTAGCGAACGGGTTAAACACAATTTTTTTCTGTTGTTTGTAAATAAAGTTATATGTAAACATTGCAAACATATATGTATGTTAAAATAAATACTTATGTAAAAATAAAATATATGTTAAACTATACAAGCATATTATTGAAATATGAAGTAACACAAGCACTACACACCAACGAACACTAGAAAGCACGCAAGACCTCGATAAAACATATACTTTTCTACAATCCCTCTCTAAAGCACATTATCCATAAATTGTTTAAATATACCACACCCTCTAATACCAAACTCATTTTAGAAACACATGTAAATTAAAAACATAGGACCTCATTTACAATGCTATTGCTCTGCTTGTGCGTCATTTTTTGATGCACCAGTGGTGCTGTGTGCCTGCCCATATTTACAGTTTCAGCCCACTGCATAAGCTTCCATTGAAAAATGGAAGTTTGCCAGTGCACCATGCGGGGTCGCATCCTAATTGCAGTGCCAGGACCTGAGGTCGGTCGGTTCTCCATCAGCAGCGATGTCAGTCGGAGGTAACATTCGTGTGTTTTCGAAATCTTAACCGCATGCGCGCTAGCGGGTTTTCCCGCTGTGCGCTGAATTTTGAAAAACGCGCGGTTTGTGACAAAGCCAGCTCGTCATGCGCGTAGCGCAGGTAACGCCCATGACGAGCTGGCTTTGTCATCCGCGTCGAAGGAGTTAAATCTCCGAAAGTTGTTCACAGATTGCTTTAAAATTTTGACACACCGTTGGATTCGATTAAGTGCGTGTTTATAATACACAACGTTGGATAAGAATACGCGCGTGTCCAACACGTGCTGTTTTTAATCGAAAGGCCGAACAGACCCTATCGATTTGGTTGCTGCGCAACAACTACAAGGGACACGTAGAGACAATAGTCTACATATATTAGGATGGACAGTTGGTCTCAGGATGGCAGACCGGGAAGTGGGTGGAGGGAGAAGTTGGTTCACTTTGCAACATTAAGAAAGGACACATAGAGACAATAGTCTATATATATTAGGATGGACAGTTGGTGTCAGGATGGCAGACCGGGAAGTGGGTGGAGGGAGGGGGGAGGAGTTGGTTCACTTTGCGACATTAACGCATGTTTATAGATACGCAACGTTGGATTCGAATGCGCGTGTGTACAATACGCGCGTTTTTAATCTAAAGGCCGAACAGACCCTATTGATTTGCTTGCTGCGCAACAACTACAAGGGACGCATAGAGACAATAGTCACAAAAACATATTGTATACCCACAAGCATTGTGAAATTAAACATATTAGAAACGTGCGCTTACTCTTTTCTTTCTCTTCCATTTAACAAGACTAAGCCACAGCAACGCGTGGCCGGGTACAGCTAGTATTAAATAATTTCTTATCCAATATGAAATAAATGTAAATATTTTAAAAGTAAAATATGAACAATTTTTCTTAACAGAAATAATAATGGGGAGAGGAGTTGGCTTAACGGCTAGGGCGGTCGACCACAAATCTGGGGAACCTGGTTCGAGTCTCAGCAAGCGCAACATCCTGTGATTCTGGGCAAATCACCTAATCTCCCTGTGCCTAACAAAAATAAATATGTCCTCATGTAATGCAACTGGTGCTCGTGTAAAGCGCTCTGATACCCGATACCTTTGGGCCAAGTTTATTCAAGCAAGATTATCAACAAGCAACTCACGACACACCTGGAGCAGAACCAGTTACTTGATGTATCCCAATCCGGTTTCCACAGCAATCATAGCACCAAGAACCCCTGATCGCAGCCACCAATAACATCTGTACCTTCCTCAGTCGAGGAGAAACAGCAGCCCTGATCCTACTTGACCTGTTGGCAGCCTTCAACACCATATTCCACCACATGCTGATCAAAATACTCCACCACATCAGCATCCAAGGGGATGCACTCAGATGGATCACTTCCTTCCTCACTGGAAGAACACAGAGGGTCATTCTACCACCTTTCACCTCAGTATTTAAGGACATTGTCTGTGGTGTGTTCCAGGGCTCATCCCTCAGCCCCACCCTCTTCAATCCATGATGACCAAGCTGGCCAACTTCGTCAGATCTCATGGTCTCAACATGATATCCTATGCAAAGGACACCCAACTCATTCTCTCGCTCACTGATGACCCTGCCAACACCAGGACTAACTTCCACAGATGCATGACAAGCATGAAACTGAATGAAGAACAACTGCTTGAAGCTGTACATGAGCAAGACAGAAGTACTGATCTTTTGCAACAACGGCATCCCATGGCACTAGGACCCTCACTCACACCTTCTAACCATGCCAGAAACCTCGAAATCATCATTGATAATAAGTTCACCATGAAATCACAGATCAACACCAACTCCTCCGACTGTGTCCTCACTCTGTGCATGCTACGTAAGAACCTCAAGTGGCTACCCCTGCACATGAGTCACACTATGACATAGGCCATCATCAATAGCTGACTGGACTATGGCCTCTACGTAGGACTCGCTGCACACCTCCTATAGAGACTTCATACCATACAGAATGATGCAGACAGACTCAGCCTCGACCTCCCACTACATACCAACATCACACCCCACCTTAGGTAACTCCACTGGCCCCCCTTAACCAGAAGAGATGCCAATTCAAGCTGTTGACCCACACACACAGGGCTCTTCAGAACATGGGACCTACCTACATTAAGCACCGCCTGATGTTCCACCAACTGTGGAGAAGATTACGCTCCACCTCCCTTTCACTTGCCCACTTACACTGCATCTCCTAAAGAAGAAGTCGCGAGTGATCCCTCTTCTACTTTACAGCAAAGTCCTGGAACAGCCTCTCCATGCAGTTCCAGACCATCCCCTCTCTTCCAGAATTCTGACCAGACCTCAAGACCTGGCTGTTTGAATAAGCCTTCAGGAACATGCACGCATCTGGACATCCAATCGGGTGATTAGTTATGCTTTTTAAATCCTGATTGAATGATAGAGCATGTCATGAGTGATGTAATATGTGAGGTAATTAGAAGTGCATGGCTAGGGTACGAGCTATAGGTACTTTAGGGCTACAACCTTGCTAATGTCTAACCCTTGTGGCGCACAGCCTTCAGCAATGCACAGCATGAGGTTGGATGCAGGGCCTGGCGTTCCACTATGCCCTGTGACAACTCTTCTGCAAGCGCCTTACCTCCACAGTGCGCATCCTTTGGCCCTGTGTTGCAGGCTGACTATGTGATGTTATATTATTAAGGGTGTTATTTTAAGAAAGGCACACGTAATGACTTTGTCCAAAGGTCAGAACATCAAAATATCGAAAGTGGGCCAACTGGCTTCATCAAGGGGTCAGCATAGTCAAATATATAAGACAGACCTATTGCCTTAGTCAAAAAACACCAATAATTATAATTAAATGTATATTTCATTACGTCACACATTGCAAGGTATAAGAAATATTATATGCCATAAAACATTTTTAATAAAGAGTTAATAAAAAAGTGTCATTGAGTCGTTCTTTTAACATTTTTCAGTCCACAAAATTCAACCACAAAAACAACCATGATAGGGTTCTGCACTCCATCTGATGAGCATAGAGCTCTACCTCACATTACTTCAAAGCTCTACAGGGGTCATGGATTTAATGACAGAGGAGACGTACTGTTTGTAGTTTTTAATATGGCTGGAGGCTGTTGCACTCCCTGCAGCCTCTACAACATTACAAAAAAAGCTTGGTGGTGCCTTGCTCCTTCTACAGGCACCAACAGGATTAAAAAAAATAATCTCTAAAATGTCCTAGCAGGGAATTATGAGGCACTCCTTGCCAGAGCAGTGAATGATAAATTAATAATTCCTGATGCTTTTAACGTAATAACATTTTGTTTTACACCCGGGACACCCACATATCTAAGTAATTGTGCAAGGGACAGGGCTCCCCAACACTTTTAGTTCCCAGCAAGCAACCCATTTGCCATGCAAGAGCGAGCAACATGTTTTTGGATTTTTTTAAATATAAATTGGGGTGCCCCGGTGCCCACCCATGGTACCTCACAGCATTTTGGACAGTGACAGCTGCGGGAAGAGACCTAAGAAACCCAAAGCAAAGCTGGCTCCCGCATGGTTGGGCAATTCTACGTTTCCCAGCCTGTGAGAGCATGGACAGGGAGAACCATTTGTGCCCCCACCCAGTGGGAGCAGCTTCCCTGCTAATGCGGTGTCACCAACCACTGGGACACCTTTGAAGAGCTTGCCTAGAGAGATGGGTCACCGAGGGGTCATGCAATAGCCTCCCCTTTTAATAAACGCAACTCTGCGGCCTGAAAAGACTATTAGCATACAAAAACATGCTTTTCCTAAGGAAACGTGGTCCTAGCTATAACTAAACAGTGGGGACCGAATTAGATCTCCCCACCTATTTCCCTATAAACCGTCCATCCATCTAGTAAAAAATAAACATTAAAATGAAAAACTACGCGCAAAATGTAAAAACATTTTATCTTAAAAAACAAAAACACACATTTTATACCAATATTCTATTTTAAAAAATGTAAACCAAAAAAATTATTCAAAAACCCACCACCAAAAATATTACGCTAAAAAAATACAAAAATTACGAAAAGACTATATAACTGACAAGGTTATTTCTAACAACAGTCTTCAAAACAACACAGAAAATTATATTCTAACCTGCAATATTCTTGCCGGTTATATTTTCTACATGACAATATTCTTGTGATGATATTCTTGTATCACAACATTGAAGCCTCAATAATTTGCCCAACACCCCTAAGCACCCACAACAGCGAGCCCAACAGATGTCCAGGGGACCCCTCCTTAAGAGTCCCCAGCAAGTCTGCACTTTACTGGTCCTGAGAGTGTGCCAATAAGCTGGTCAGACCAGCCTTCAGAAAGTTGACAAAGTTCAGAGCACAATTCAGGAACCTTCAGAATCTTTACAGGCGTGCACCAGCCAAGTCCACTCTCCCTCTGTTCTTGCACCCTACTTATTCAAAAGGAGATACAGAGTTCTGGTATTGATGTGACACTCTTCCAAGCCAAGTGATGCCACATAATTCTCCCATCCCTAACTGGTGGTCACAAAGATCAGCCCCCTGGCTGTTCACTCCGTATAGCATTTTTAACTATCCATCTCAGAGCGACATATTTTACAGGCATGCACGATGAATAGGCGAATGAATGATTCCTGCAATTCTTTTAAAAACAATATAAATCCAGAGACATTTCCAAGCGACAAGTAAAGAATAAACAAATATAACCAAGAAGGGCACAAGAGAACAACGGAAAATTCACATTCATGGCCAAAAGAAGGTTCATTTGACAAAGCACTTGTAGCGCACACATTAACATTTATCAGGGCTTAACATAAAGGAAAGAAATTAAATAAAAGAGAGTTTAATTGGAAGGTGGAAAAAAGGACAACTTTTGTTTAGAATAAACGAAAAAGGACATGAGAAATCAAAAGATGTAGCACATGAGTGGGTCCAGTATGAGGAGCAAACAGATGATGCCTCAGTAGGAGAATGGGACAAAGAGGAAGAAGAGGAAGAACAAGGAGACCTAATAGAAACACCAACAGAAGCACCGTCACACTATTCCTCAATGTCCGCATCCCCACATCCACTCATGTCATGGAATATAAATAATAATAAGATTATGCCATCACCCCCACCAACACAAATGTCATATGCAGATACAGTAGTAGGAGAAAACAGAGACAATACAGCACCAAGCATGAAAACTGCAAACTGTAACAGAATAGCAGACAGGTTGCAGGTACCTGTAAGGGATCAATTAAAAAGACCCGGAATGACTACTAGAAGCATGAGCTCAGCTGCCAATGCTGCATTGATTGTGAGAAATAAAGACAGAGTAAGAAGTAGAGATCTCACACCAAAACAAAAAATAACTGAAAAATAAGGGGATATATACGCAAACCCCTTCTGCGATTATTTAGCTGGATGGGCAGAAGGACAGGCCCCACAGAGGAGTCCATGGGCCAGGGAAGGATCATTTGACCCAAGCGACTTGGAAATAGCAGAACGATGCATCAGGGGTGGGGAGGGGGAGCATGACTGGTAATATGATTATATGCAAAAATGTCTAACAGTTTGGGAAAAGTATTCAATACAACAATACAGAAGCCAGATTCAACAAGGATTCCGCTGCAGAGAAGGATTTAATTATATGAACACCTATGCAATAAATAGTGGAATAATGCAGTTACCACTGATTCAGAAAGAAACAGGCCAGTTAAATGATATCCCATGCTCACAAATGGACAAAGAAAGACTAAAAGACAAGTTACCACTCCTGTCAGATGCGGCAGATAAGTGGATCAGTAGCTTGGAGAGACATACTGCTGGATGGCCTTAGCTATAGGAGATATAAAAAGTCTATTGAGTGGGTTACTTGGTAGCCAAACTGACAACATTTTCAAAACAGCTAGAATTCCAGAGGTTACGCTTACAGAGAATAAGTTTGATGGATCTCAATTTAACAATTTCAGAACAGAAATATGGGAAGCACTGAAGAAATACTATCTCAATAAACCAGATATAGGAGGCATGATGGCAGAGACAATGAGATCAGATGCAAATGTAACCGATTATGTAAACAGAATGAAAGAGAGGTGGTGTTGTAGTGTAGTTCCTATTTTCCCAATAGGCTCTGCGCATTGGAATAATACCTACAGCAGTAAAGGCCTAGGCCAGACGTTAACTAGGTCTACTACTGTCGATACTAGACTTAAGTTTTGGGTTTGCCAGCGTAGCTCAGAGTTCGCTAGAAACTTTCTCGAATGTTCAGGAAAGAATTAACTCCCCTGATTAGACAAGAAGGGATTTAGTTTCTGACAACCATAGAACATGACAACTTTGCTCTCCCCTAATCAAGAGTCAATCTCAAGAGTCGTGTGAGCACAAGGCAATTATTTTACTCAGTCAGTACGTGCATTCTTAGTCTCATCAGATTGTAGAGAAAAGGAAGAGAGACGGGCGTGTTCAATAAAAAGGTGTTATTTATTGATCAGTCTCTTTTCTCGTACAAGAGAAATGGATCGATATTATTGCAATACTTATAGTTAAGTAAAGTGCATACATTAAAAGCAATAGTATAAAATAATACTGTAAAAACATTGATATGGTTTCTGAGCCATATGATGTTTAAAATGATTAAAAATATATTTACATACACATATACATTTGACTAAACGTACTCAACTGGTGTTTCTAAATACGCCTACCCCGTGTACCTGACCTAAGTCTAATGCGTGGGCGGGAATAGAAAGTTACAGTTTAAGTTAAGTTTGTTTTTGCCAAGTGAATAACTAAAGGATTCTCTGTGAGGGGTTATTCAGTTCTGTACCTGGAAGTTAGGATGAATGAGGAATGGTATCTCTTTCTCTGCTCTCGATATTCCAGGCTGCCTGCGAGGGCTGCCCGAAAGCGCCGGTGCTGGGTCTCTCGGCAGGAGATAGCAGCGCGTCTCTCAGCGCGTCAGGAAGGCGGGGCTGCTGCCAGCGGGGTCTGCTCTGCTTCTGGGCTTCGGCAAGTATGGCTGCTCCGTCTCGTCACCACGCGTGTGTTTGCATAGGGCAAGATCGGCAATATTTATACCTTAAAGGTGCCGAGATTGACGTAAGGATGGACATAGATACGTCAATAAAGATGTCATACGACTTGCTCGTTAGCACATTCTTTTACTGAAGTTCTCTGTGAAATTAAAACAATGGCCGCACGGATTTTCCAGGTTGTCATAGGTTTGATTTGTTATGAGAACGTCGTATGCCTTATCAGGGGCTGGAGGAATGTCGCTTGTCTAATTAGATCTCAAGCGTTATGACCTAATCAGATAACACGTTCCTGTGCCGTAGTGTGACTGCGTCAGATAACGGTATCTGCATCATGGGGGCTTTTCTTGCCTCATGGGCTGACTGTTAGTTAACTTGATAGTTAGTTTAACCAGAATAGGGTCAGGAATAGGGGGATCGATTCAGGACCTATAGGAATACATGACAGTGTCAAGAAACAGGGAAAGCATGGGAGAACAAAGGAAGCAACACTATATTCTTTTATAACATAATAAAAAGGAGGCTACTAGCAGATGTACAAGCCAATTTAGAGAACTTAGGGGCATATTGTCAAGGGCTGGCAATATAATTATCGCCGTTTTAGAGTCCGTTTTCAGGTGAAAAGCTGCGACAATTATATCACAATATCATCAAGGACATGCTAGCGCGTGTTTTCCTTACTTAGCGCCCGTTTCCATCATGCCTACCATTGCATCGCTAATGAGATGCAAAGTAGGCGTGGCTGTCGAAACAACACAGGTAAATATTGCAAAGGCAGCTTCGCGATATTACCAACGAGTTGCAGCGATAATTCTAATCATGCGAACTCTGCCTTAACGCAGGAATTTAACGTCTGTTAAATTCCTGACTAAGGCATACTTAACATGGGGGGTTGATTGTGCGGCTAAGGCCACAGTGCCTTATTATCAAGCCCATCGCAGTTTTCCATGGAACATCGCTGGAAAACCAGCGATGTTCCATGGAAAACCCTGCTATCACTGGATTTCTTATCGCCTTTGAGATAAGTCTTGATAATTTAATGTTATCTTGGCGATTTAATCTTGCGATAGCCGGCGATAAAAATAACAGCGCTAAGCGTGCTTTTCGATATTTATCGCAACTCCTTGGTAATATGCCCCATGGTTGGGTTGGAAACAAAGCCCTGGATGGAAATCCTGGCGCATATTGTACACTTTTACAAAAAGAAGGTATGAAAGGAGAAAGAAAAACAGACGGAAATGAAAGAGCTGCTGACAGACTAGTGCCACATAAATTTAAAAAGACAGCAATAGATGGGGCAGTATTTGTTGCAGTGGCAGCCCAAACTGTAACATTGTAACCACAGCGGCAATATTACAGAGGGAACCAGTCAAGTGGCAAAAGGGGAAGAGGAAGTCTTAGAGGAAATATGAGTGACCAAAAGTCAATAGAATGCTTCTAATGTCATAAAATGGGCCACATGGCAAGATAGTGCAGATACAAGAAAACAGACATACAGACACAAACAGTGCAAATACAGGGGCAGGGACGACATATACAGAACACCCCCCTGCAAAAAATTATGACACAAGGACAACAAATTCTGAGCAAAATAACATCCAAAGTAATCAGAATTTTATTTATTTATTATTTATTCAAGAGTTTTATATAGCGCTGGCTAGAACGGGAGGTTTCAGAGCGCTTTACATGAGGTTCCACAAAAATTACATTACAAGATTACATCAGTTCCAATTTGCACCAGTTGCTAGAAAAATAATTGCAAGAGCCTAGAAGGCGAGATAATTGAAGTGTAGAGGGGAAGGGTGTAAGAGTAAAGGGATAGGAGGGAGATACGACAGGGAGACGAAAGGAAAGTCTGTCCAAAGTCCGGGTGGGTAGGTGATGGTCGAGGGGAAGTCCCAAAACCCATCTCCTCTATAGCTATCAGGTAGCTCCACCGAGCATTGGCCAAATAGCTCTGTCTCAATGGGAAAAACAATTAAAGAAACATGGAGGGCAAAATAAATGGAGCGTAGAGGGGAGGGGGAATGGAAGGAGAGAAAGGGGGATAGGGGAAGAGACAACAGGGAGAGATGAAATGAAGTCTGTCTAAAGGCCGACTGGGTAGGTGACGACCAAGGAGGGAGTCCACGGCCCATGTCCCCTATAGCTAAACCAGGTAGCTCCATTGGGCATTCGACAAAATAGTTCAGTCTCAATACATTGAGAGAGGAGCGAAGGAAAGACAAAAATAGAGGGAGGATGCGGGAAGAGAGGACAGGAGAGATGAAAGGAAGTCTGGCTGAAGACCGACTGGGTAGGTGACGTTCAAGGAGGGAATCCCTGACCTGTCTCCCCTATAGCTAAACCAGGTAGCTCCATCGGGCATCAGACAAAATAGCTGGATCTCAAATGACGAGGGAAAATTCGCAGATAGACAGGGTGGGGACAAGGGTCAGGACAGGTGAAGGCAGAGGTTAGCAGCAGGAAAGTGGAGAGGAGTAGAGCGAGGAGATAAACAGGGTGGGGGCTAGGGCCAGGACAGGTGTTAGGAGGGAGGTAAGGTAGAGAGACGAAGGAAGGTCTGCCCAAAGTCCGGCTGGATAGGTGACGGTCGAGGGGGAAGTCCCAAAACCCATCTCCTCTATAGCTGTCAAGTAGCTCCACTGGGCATTGACCAAATAGCTAGGTCTCAAATTGGAAAACATTTAAAGAACATAGAGGGCAAAACAAATGGAGCGTAGAGGGATAATGGGGTAGGGGCAAGGAGTAGGAGGGAGCATATGACAAAGAGACGCAGGAACAAATCTGCCCAACATCCAGCTGGGTAGGTGACGCCCAAGGGGGAAAGTCCATAGCCCATCTCCTCGTTAGCTACCAGGTAGCTCCACCGGGTGTCAGCCAGAAAACTAGGTTTCCACGGTCGGGGATAAGTTCACAGATTCAATGTCCGGATGGGGGAAGGGTGAATGTCAAATTAAATATCTCAAAGTAGGAGCACAACATGGAAGGGAATATAGTGGCATCCATCTTGGGGTCAGGCAAGGGGTTCTGGTCTTGGTGTTAACATTCAGCCGGTCCCCATTTTCATCTTTTGCTCAACAGGGGGGGGGGTGGAGATTGTTGTGCAGAGGAGGAGCTTGAGGGCAGAGCCAGTGACCGCTTGTCTCCCGAGGTGGATATTTCCGAGTTATAGTTGCTAGGGGGGAGAGACAGCCGTCATTTTGGGATCAGGCGGGGCGCCTCTGGAGTATTACTTGGTTGGTCTTAAAACAGATCGCAGTCTTCTCTAGAGGTCGGTGCTGTTGCTGTCATTACATCTAACCTGTGGCCACTATGCTGTGGGGGCCTCCCTTGGGGTGTCGCCCCCATGACCCCTGGCGACGATCTTCTGTAGGTGCCATTTTGGGGTCAGGCTCGTTAAATATAGGCTCTCCGATACAGACTTATGCCAGTTCCCAAATCCTATAACAACGAAGAGAATTGCCTATACTGATGTTTGGTTAACAAAGGATTTGCCACCAGAGCAAAGAAAATTTATCAAAGCTGGGATGTGCTTATAAGTAGCCTTTTATTCGAATATCTTAGTCAAAAAACAAGGGTATATTTGTATCAATCATATACAGTTAGAACAAAAGCAACATATTTTAAATACACTAAAGAAATTGTGGACAGAAAAACTCAATAGAATATTAAAATTCAACATACATTCTAAATCCAGTCATATCACAATCATACCTTATCAATCATACACAAAACACGTACAAAAACAAATACACACACGGCTAGATAGAAATAAATAGTCGTGTGATGTATTAGGTCTGCTACAATCTATACAATTATATATACACAATTATATTTACAGATGTAACTTCAAAAAATAAATCAACAGAGTTAAATGTCAAATCAAAAAAACTCTATATACATCAATTTTTTGTAAGCCAGTAATGTGTCACTCTATTCACACTACAGGACAACATGAATGTGAAAGAAGCAGACACTGAACATGAGACGGCCTACGCGTTTCAAATCCCCAGGGTTTGACAGGGATTTTCGTCAGGGCCAAAAGTTTCTAAAAAAAGAGAGAGAAAAAGAAATTTCTATTGTGTGTCTTTAAAAACTATGTGTAATAAAATATCAAGGTGCTCCAAAGCATTACCACCCAAGAAGCCTTCAGCTTACCACTATGGAGAATATCCGGAGAAAGGAAGAGCCTGTGTGATGAGAAAAACAACATACAAGAGGCTACATAAGTAAGGTGAAGAAATCAAAAGGGGGTTGAGCTGGCCACTGTCCAGAGTTAGATTTACCTTGATAATGTCTGTAAGGGTTGCGTGTTCAAGTAGAAATGGAATGGGGAGCCTGAAAAAGAGCAACGTCCATTTAGTATGCTAGCGAGACCGGGGTCGGTGTTCGTGCATGGACATAAGGTGGAGAGTCTCTTACCAGGTGGTCGTGCGAAACTACGTCCTTGAACAGGAACGGTGGTTTGAAAAATCCAACACACTTTTTTATGGAAACAGCCTCTGTTAAACAAGAAGAGTGAAAGGCTTGTTTATTCCATGTGCCTGATGTTTATGGGCATGTATATCAAACATACCGGTCCTCCCCAGGCTTACCGATTTAGGGCTCTGCAGGTTTCAATGAATCGGCGTCCCCGCTTGCACTAATCTCCCGCGCATGCGTGGAGTGTGGTGTAACTTGCAGGCTCCTCAATAAATAAAACTCTGGTGCGCATGCGTGGCACAGAGACAAGCCGCGGAAGGCTCTCTCAGCTTGATTCCGACAGCGCGTCTGTAGCATTATACACAGCAATTGTCTGACCATGTAGTATGATGAAAACAGGCGACTTTCCTGAATTAAAGTTTATAGATTTCCGATATCTCGTTTAGTCCTTTGACTGCTGTATCATATTTTACAATTAGGTAGGCTTCCCTTTTGGATAATTTCTGATCCATATCTCCACCTCGGGCGTCTTTTTCGACACGCGAGATCACAGTCCATTTGAGATCACTTAGCAAGTGGTTACAGCGTTTCCAGTGGTTGACCAGTGGGGCGGTGTCAATCCCATTTTTTATTCTGGATTTGTGTTGGGTAATTCGGGTCCGAATTTCCTGGTTGGTTTTTCCGATGTAGAGTAACCCACACGGGCAGGTAATGCCATAGACGACATATTTGGTTCTGCAATTACTAAAACTGTCATGTTTCCATGAGATTCCATGGTGCTGAAAAAGTGATCCCTCGATAGTTAGTTCACAGCATAGACAGGTGCCACATTTATGGTGGCCTGTGATGGGTGGTAATCCCATCATCTGTTTTAGCGATGGCTGTTTGTCTTTTTGTATTCCTGCCCTTATCACATGATTAGCCACGCTGCTTTCCTTTTTGAATGCGAATAACGGTGGAACTTGCAGGCTGTTATCCAAGTTTTTCACGAGATGCCAATTTTGTAGGATGATTTTTTTGAGATTATTGGCGTTAGGACAGTAGGTGGTTACACAGACTTGCCTATTTGAAATAGATTTATTTTTCCTTTCGAGGAGACTTTCCCTCGGAGTCCACCTGGCCCTCTTCATGGAGTTTCGGACAAGTTTTTTAGGGTATCCTCTGTCACATAATTTGGATACAAGGTTTGCAGCATGAAATTTGTAGTCCTCCTGTAATGAGCAGTTTCTACGAATTCGTAGAAATTGCCCATAGGGTAAATTTTCCTTTAGGCTTCGCGGGTGATTACTTGAAAAAAGTAAAGCCTTATTCCTGTCAGTGGGCTTAGTGAAAAGCGATGTAACTAATGTGCCTTCTAGCGGAAATACTTCAACATCCAGAAAGGAATTTTTTTTAGCTGAGTATGATATACTGAACTGTATATCTGATGTTCTGTTGTTGAGCCAGTTGAAAAATGATATCAAACTTTCTTCACCTCCAGTCCAAATCATAAAGACATCGTCTATAAAACGCCACCATGTGGTGATGTGTTCTTTAAAAGGGTTGTTATTATGGATGTACTTTTCCTCATAGAGTGACATAAATAATACTGCCAACTCCGGCGCAAAGGGACAACCCATGGCCACCCCCTTTGTTTGGAGAAAAAAGTTGTTGCCAAAACTGAAGTAGTTCTTTTTTAAGGCAAAAGATGCCAGGTCCACAAGGAATTTGGTAGGTACCTGGACAGGTCTCAGTCATAGGTCCAAGAAATATTCTAAAGCTGCCACAGCCTCATCCTGAGGTATTTGTGTGTAGAGCTGGGTAACATCCAAAGTTACAAGTAGATCTTTTTCTTTTTCAAATTTGATGCCTTCCAGCTTGGTGATAAAGTCCGTTGTGTCTTTTAAATAAGAGACAACTAAGTCCATGAATTGTTTTAGGAAACAGTCTACATACTTTGCAACTGGTTCCAAAAGGGAATCACAGCCCGCCACAATTGGTCTACCTGGTGGTTTTGTTTGGTGTTTGTGGACCTTTGGGAGGACATAAAAAAGTGGTATTTTCGGATGTTTATTTCGTAAATATTCCAGCTCTTTAGGACCTAGGAAGCCTGCCTCAAAACCTTCTTGTAAGATGGGAAACAGAAGGTTTTGGAATTCTAGTGTGGGATCTTTACTAATCTTTCGATAACACGTTTGGTCATTTAGCTGCCTCAATACTTCAGTAGTATAGTCATTTGTGTCCCAAATGACAATCGATCCGCCCTTATCGGCTTGTTTAATCGTAATTGTATTGTCATTTCTTAGCGTTGAGAGGGCATTTGTTTCATCGTTGGAAATGTTAAATTTCACAAACCTTTTTTGTTTTTCCATGTCCGTAATGGCTGAGAGGACAGTTCTTTCGAAGGTAACTACTTCCTTAGGTACTTTGTGCCCAGGGGGACAGAATGTGGATTTTTTTCGTAGTCCAGTTACTTCTGAAGGTGTAGAAGAGGGATTGTCCGCAAAAAATGTAGTAAGGCGCAATTTGCGACAAAATTCAATGAACTCCGTTTTCATTTTGACAAAGTCCGTATTTTTTGATGGCACGAAAGATAATCCTTTGGATAAAATACTTTCTTCGGCTGTTGTCAATATCCTATTTGAGAGATTAAAGATCGGGGAGACTGCTAGTTTTTGTACTGTTTTTGGCGGGTTGTCATTTCCCATGGTTGATTGTAACGTTGTCTCCCTCTGGAGCTCGTTTGGCCCCGTCCTAAAAAAGAGTTCGAAGACTGTCCTTGGGGCTGTTGCATTTGGTTCCATTTGCGATTTTTATTGTTGCTTGGTCTACTGTTATTTGTATCGCTATCGTCCCCTGAGGAAGAGGTGTCCGAGAATGTGATGAACTTGTTGCGGGATCTACCTCTATTGTCAGACAGATATCTCCTAGAATCTACCTTGGTGTAAAAATCCGGTTGGAGAAACGGGTACACGTTCTCGATTCTAAAATTCTTTTTATCTTTCTCAAATTGATTAGATTTTTGAGTTATAGTGAAATCCTTGAATTCCTGAATTTCTTTGTTGACTTTTTCCAATAATCCCTTGGAATCCGTAATAGTTTGATTATTGCTGATTTCTTCTTCTAATTTTGCGATTTCCTCGAGTTCAGCTTTAGAAATCCTAACCGCTGTTTCAATAGTAAGGACCATAAGGTCCCTACTACATTTGGTCTCTATAAAACTGAACCCTTTCTTAAACACCGGGTCCTCGGTAAATATAACGGGGATGTTTTTTATTTGTAGCCCTCCAGGGATGGTGCCTTCACGGAGGTGGTTTAACAAAAAATGACCATGCAGGTCCGTGCGTATTTGTTTCTTTTTAAGTCTTAAGAGTCTGTCAGATTCGTTCTGAGAGGTAGCTGTGGCGCTTAGGGAGACAGATGAAAAAATGGGTGGGTCGCTTAGGAGGTTCTTAATATGATTCTCACTATATGCAAAGGTGTCCTCCTCTGCCATATCCTTTGTAATGAGACGTATTAAAATGAATTATCAGGTGTGTACACACAAACATAAATCAAACGCAAATGTGAAGAAACAGAGAACCTCCACCAAAAGAACCGGAGGGAGTGAAAGAGCGGGGAATTTAACCCCTTGTACCTACCGCTAGTAGGATTTACCAAAAACCTCGCGAGACTGCTCCTGCTATACACAACCTAAGAACAAATAGGGTCGGCTCTTAATCAGCAAGGCTGAGCCACAATTCTATAACAACGAAGAGAATTGCCTATACTGATGTTTGGTTAACAAAGTATTTGCCACCAGAGCAAAGAAAATTTATCAAAGCTGGGATGTGCTTATAAGTAGCCTTTTATTCGAATATCTTAGTCAAAAAACAAGGGTATATTTGTATCAATCATATACAGTTAGAACAAAAGCAACATATTTTAAATATACTAAAGAAATTGTGGACAGAAAAACTCAATAGAATATTAAAATTCAACATACATTCTAAATCCAGTCATATCACAATCATACCTTATCAATCATACACAAAACACGTACAAAAACAAATACACACACGGCTAGATAGAAATAAATAGTCGTGTGATGTATTAGGTCTGCTACAATCTATACAATTATATATACACAATTATATTTACAGATGTAACTTCAAAAAATAAATCAACAGAGTTAAATGTCAAATCAGAAACACTATATAAATCAATTTTTTGTAAGCCAGTAATGTGTCACTCTATTCACACTACAGGACAACATGAATGTGAAAGAAGCAGACACTGAACATGAGACGGCCTACGCGTTTCAAATCCCCAGGGTTTGACAGGGATTTTCGTCAGGGCCAAAAGTTTCTAAAAAAAGAGAGAGAAAAAGAAATTTCTATTGTGTGTCTTTAAAAACTATGTGTAATAAAATATCAAGGTGCTCCAAAGCATTACCACCCAAGAAGCCTTCAGCTTACCACTATGGAGAATATCCGGAGAAAGGAAGAGCCTGTGTGATGAGAAAAACAACATACAAGAGGCTACATAAGTAAGGTGAAGAAATCAAAAGGGGGTTGAGCTGGCCACTGTCCAGAGTTAGATTTACCTTGATAATGTCTGTAAGGGTTGCGTGTTCAAGTAGAAATGGAATGGGGAGCCTGAAAAAGAGCAACGTCCATTTAGTATGCTAGCGAGACCGGGGTCGGTGTTCGTGCATGGACATAAGGCGGAGAGTCTCTTACCAGGTGGTCGTGCGAAACTACGTCCTTGAACAGGAACGGTGGTTTGAAAAATCCAACACACTTTTTTATGGAAACAGCCTCTGTTAAACAAGAAGAGTGAAAGGCTTGTTTATTCCATGTGCCTGATGTTTATGGGCATGTATATCAAACATACCGGTCCTCCCCAGGCTTACCGATTTAGGGCTCTGCAGGTTTCAATGAATCGGCGTCCCCGCTTGCACTAATCTCCCGCGCATGCGTGGAGTGTGGTGTAACTTGCAGGCTCCTCAATAAATAAAACTCTGGTGCGCATGCGTGGCACAGAGACAAGCCGCGGAAGGCTCTCTCAGCTTGATTCCGACAGCGCGTCTGTAGCATTATACACAGCAATTGTCTGACCATGTAGTATGATGAAAACAGGCGACTTTCCTGAATTAAAGTTTATAGATTTCCGATATCTCGTTTAGTCCTTTGACTGCTGTATCATATTTTACAATTAGGTAGGCTTCCCTTTTGGATAATTTCTGATCCATATCTCCACCTCGGGCGTCTTTTTCTCCAAACAAAGGGGGTGGCCATAGGTTGTCCCTTTGCGCCGGAGTTGGCAGTATTATTTATGTCACTCTATGAGGAAAAGTACATCCATAATAACAACCCTTTTAAAGAACACATCACCACATGGTGGCGTTTTATAGACGATGTCTTTATGATTTGGACTGGAGGTGAAGAAAGTTTGATATCATTTTTCAACTGGCTCAACAACAGAACATCAGATATACAGTTCAGTATATCATACTCAGCTAAAAAAAATTCCTTTCTGGATGTTGAAGTATTTCCGCTAGAAGGCACATTAGTTACATCGCTTTTCACTAAGCCCACTGACAGGAATAAGGCTTTACTTTTTTCAAGTAATCACCCGCGAAGCCTAAAGGAAAATTTACCCTATGGGCAATTTCTACGAATTCGTAGAAACTGCTCATTACAGGAGGACTACAAATTTCATGCTGCAAACCTTGTATCCAAATTATGTGACAGAGGATACCCTAAAAAACTTGTCCGAAACTCCATGAAGAGGGCCAGGTGGACTCCGAGGGAAAGTCTCCTCGAAAGGAAAAATAAATCTATTTCAAATAGGCAAGTCTGTGTAACCACCTACTGTCCTAACGCCAATAATCTCAAAAAAATCATCCTACAAAATTGGCATCTCATGAAAAACTTGGATAACAGCCTGCAAGTTCCACCGTTATTCGCATTCAAAAAGGAAAGCAGCGTGGCTAATCATGTGATAAGGGCAGGAATACAAAAAGACAAACAGCCATCGCTAAGACAGATGATGGGATTACCACCCATCACAGGCCACCATAAATGTGGCACCTGTCTATGCTGTGAACTAACTATCGAGGGATCACTTTTTCAGCACCATGGAATCTCATGGAAACATGACAGTTTTAGTAATTGCAGAACCAAATATGTCGTCTATGGCATTACCTGCCCGTGTGGGTTACTCTACATCGGAAAAACCAACCAGGAAATTCGGACCCGAATTACCCAACACAAATCCAGAATAAAAAATGGGATTGACACCGCCCCACTGGTCAACCACTGGAAACGCTGTAACCACTTGCTAAGTGATCTCAAATGGACTGTGATCTCGCGTGTCGAAAAAGACGCCCGAGGTGGAGATATGGATCAGAAATTATCCAAAAGGGAAGCCTACCTAATTGTAAAATATGATACAGCAGTCAAAGGACTAAACGAGATATCGGAAATCTATAAACTTTAATTCAGGAAAGTCGCCTGTTTTCATCATACTACATGGTCAGACAATTGCTGTGTATAATGCTACAGACGCGCTGTCGGAATCAAGCTGAGAGAGCCTTCCGCGGCTTGTCTCTGTGCCACGCATGCGCACCAGAGTTTGATTTATTGAGGAGCCTGCAAGTTACACCACACTCCACGCATGCGCGGGAGATTAGTGCAAGCGGGGACGCCGATTCATTGAAACCTGCAGAGCCCTAAATCGGTAAGCCTGGGGAGGACCGGTATGTTTGATATACATGCCCATAAACATCAGGCACATGGAATAAACAAGCCTTTCACTCTTCTTGTTTAACAGAGGCTGTTTCCATAAAAAAGTGTGTTGGATTTTTCAAACCACCGTTTCTGTTCAAGGACGTAGTTTCGCACGACCACCTGGTAAGAGACTCTCCGCCTTATGTCCATGCACGAACACCGACCCCGGTCTCGCTAGCATACTAAATGGACGTTGCTCTTTTTCAGGCTCCCCGTTCCATTTCTACTTGAACACGCAACCCTTACAGACATTATCAAGGTAAATCTAACTCTGGACAGTGGCCAGCTCAACCCCCTTTTGATTTCTTCACCTTACTTATGTAGCCTCTTGTATGTTGTTTTTCTCATCACACAGGCTCTTCCTTTCTCCGGATATTCTCCATAGTGGTAAGCTGAAGGCTTCTTGGGTGGTAATGCTTTGGAGCACCTTGATATTTTATTACACATAGTTTTTAAAGACACACGATAGAAATTTCTTTTTCTCTCTCTTTTTTTAGAAACTTTAGGCCCTGACGAAAATCCCTGTCAAACCCTGGGGATTTGAAACGCGCAGGCCGTCTCATGTTCAGTGTCTGCTTCTTTCACATTCATGTTGTCCTGTAGTGTGAATAGAGTGACACATTACTGGCTTACAAAAAATTGATGTATATAGTGTTTCTGATTTGACATTTAACTCTGTTGATTTATTTTTTGAAGTTACATCTGTAAATATAATTGTGTATATATAATTGTTTAGATTGTAGCAGACCTAATACATCACACGACTATTTATTTCTATCTAGCCGTGTGTGTATTTGTTTTTGTACGTGTTTTGTGTATGATTGATAAGGTATGATTGTGATATGACTGGATTTAGAATGTATGTTGAATTTTAATATTCTATTGAGTTTTTCTGTCCACAATTTCTTTAGTGTATTTAAAATATGTTGCTTTTGTTCTAACTGTATATGATTGATACAAATATACCCTTGTTTTTTGACTAAGATATTCGAATAAAAGGCTACTTATAAGCACATCCCAGCTTTGATAAATTTTCTTTGCTCTGGTGGCAAATCCTTTGTTAACCAAACATCAGTATAGGCAATTCTCTTCGTTGTTATAGAATTGTGGCTCAGCCTTGCTGATTAAGAGCCGACCCTATTTGTTCTTAAGTTCCCAAATCCAGCACCAACAGAGCAACCCCTTAAAACATCAATGACAAGGAGGAATGGTAGTGATGACAGGAACAAATCCATTCTATGGAAATATGGGAGACAATGGCCAACAACAACAAATTCCAGTGTTCTGTCCTGATTGGTCAGAGTTAAGTGGATTAGCCAGCCTCCTTTGATGAGGTGATAAATAGCCCCTGGGGTTAGACAGCTCTTCTAAGAGGGCAGGGTTCTGCTACATAGGAATGCCAGAGCAGGGGGAGGGGTCATAAACCATATTCTTCAATGGAAGGAGGAGACTGGCAGAAGTTAGTTTCATTTATACTTCTCCTCTTTGAACCAAGCCAGATGTTAGGATTAAGGAAGGAATGAGCAGATGCAAGGTGAAGAGACTATGGAGATGGGGGTGTTTTTAGCCAACTCTTCTCTCCCTGCTGGAAAATCAGCCATGATGAATTTTGGAGAAATGGTGCTCTCTGGGAGGAAATAGTGTCACACTTTGGTGGATGTGGTCATACCCTGGAGCGTTTATTGCCCTGCATCTTATTGGACAGGAATGCCTTCCTAATTGACCCAGAGAACTTGGAATAAGTATCTGAGAGAGGCAGAGCATCTCAGATCTGCTGCTTGAAACGTAAGAGAGAAGAAGGGTCCATGCTGAAGAGTTTGATTGGCACCAATCAGGCCCTGCACTCTGAAGACTGCGCCTGCTGCACAACCTGAACTACAGCTCAGTGGACCTAACTTACTTGAAACACACTAAAGAGTGGACGCCCTGCAAGCTACAGGTTAACAGAGCTCACCTCGAGCATTACCAACAAGAATCCTCAGCCTGGAGTACTACCAGTGGATTTGTAAGGGTTTACACCAAGTGGATTGTGGAAACTGAAGTCCCAAACTTTCAAGGACCATCTTGGGGCTTCCAGACCCTTGTAGTAAGTTTTGGACACTTTGTAACCCTTTGGGGAACATCAGGACAAATTTCCTGAAGTTTGAAGCAACTTTGGAAAAAAGCTCCATAGTGGACCGACTCGACCTGGCCAGCCAAGTTGGCAACCCTCTTCCACGAGCCGGCCTGCCATCCATGTTCGTCCCGCTGAAAGGCTCCGAGGTCCGACTTCCAGAGTTTGACCCGGAGTAGGCAGAAACCCAAGCCAGTGAATCCTCACCCAATTCGGCTGGGTGAAGAGCATCAAGGGACCCTGCAAGAAAAAGTTTCTAAGTCTGAGTGTTGGAAAGGTGACCAGGACCAACCACGGGAGCTAAGATGCCCACCTTCAACCGTGAGATGGCTTGGATCCCTGATTTGTCCTGCTAGAGAGCTCCGGACTTCCACAAGTTTGACCGGGAGCTCATTGCAAGGCAAGCCGGTAAACCCTCGCCGAATACAGACTGGCTGAGAGCTTCGAGGGACCCCGGGAAGAAAAACTCCAGAAAAGTTTCTAATTCTGAAGGTAAAAACTTTGACCGAGACCTACCGCGAGAGGTAGCTGCGCAGGGCTCCATCATGGTGAGCCTGAAACTTTGACTTCGATCTGGTCTAGCGCAACCATTTGTCCCAATAGGTGCTATTGGTTTTTATGTGCTATACGTGATAAATCTTTAAAAATTCATTTCTTCGGTTTTCTACATTGGATTTTTTAGTTTTGCTGTCAATTTTTTTTGTGTTTAATATATTGGTGTTTGGATTTTTATTGAGTTGTGTCTTAATTATTTACTGAATGGGTGTTTTTAAATGCTTTACATACATGCCTTTGAAGTTAAGCCTGCCTGCTTGCAGCAAAGCTACCAAGGGTTGAGCAGGGGAATAATTCTCTAAGACCTGTACTGAGCCCTATATTGTGTTATTGGCCTTATTGCTAGTGGCCGATATGCATTATTCACAGAAGGCATTTAGTAGTCTTAAATTAGGATTTTGTCTTAAATTAGGATTTTGTCCTAAATTAGGATTTTGTCTTAAGATAGGATTTTATCTTAAGTTTAACTTAAGTTTGTCTTAAGTTTAACTTAAGACGAAATCGTAATTTAAGACAAAATCCTAATTTAGGACAAAATCCTAATTTAAGACAAAATCCTAATTTAAGACTACTAAATGCCTGCTGTGAATACCAAAAGTAGTAAATTTAGGATTTTGTCGTAAATTAGTTCTGTGAATCGGCCCCTAGGCGGCTCACCGATAGCACCATTACTGCAGGGAATGAAAGAAGCAAAACAAACAAAAGAAAAAAAATACACTGGACAGAGGAAATGACAGCAATGTTTAAGAAACTAAAAGAAGAGATGTGTTGCCCCTGTGCTTGGTACACAAGATTACAGTAAGGAATCCTACCTGTTCTGCCATAGTAATGGTACAGCCATGACAGCTGTACTAACTATATTTGGAGCTGTGTTATGGACTGTTCGTCTGAGAATTGTGTCAACGCTGGGTAAAGCTATCATTGAATAACATGACTGTATCACAATTGAAGAATGTGAGTCCGTTAGATAAGGTGATGACTACTTTGATCTGACTGATAGAATCTGAGATTCGAGCCCACTTGGGCGAACGGACTATCACGCTACCTGGAACTAGGGTAGAACATATGTTACAAATTGTCATAATGTGATAAGTGATGTGATGTTTTACGATACTTTACCATCAGGATACATGCAAGTCATAAATTGAGCCATGTGCGGATATTACTGGTCATCCTGGTGGCCGTTGTACATATTATGTCTACACACTTCAAAATGGCCGACATACTTACCACTATGAACTCAGCACCTAAAAAATTGTCCTATGTTGATGTTTATGTTTATGTGTTACACCAATGAATTTAAATTTGATTGTGTGCAGTGAGACTCTCGAACGTGATCAAGGCTTAATCGCCGAAACGCGTTGTTTGTTGCCGCAATAAATCACTCTTTGCAGAAGGAAGGTGTCCGAGTATCTTTTGACTGGTAAAAGATTGGTGAGAGGACGTTTAGGGACTTCCGGTGTCCCTGCTCGGACCGCCCGACGACAGCTTCTTCAAGTTTACCGGAGATCGGTGGGATAATATATATATATATATATATATATATATATATATATATATATATATATATATATATATATATTTTAAAACAATTAATAAACTATTTAAATTTATTTTGTAATTTTATTTATAGAAATTTGAAAAGAAAAATCTATAAATAAATACACCAATAACATAAAATCTACTAAAAGAATATTATAACATTAAGCTATTTAAAAGTCTTTAAAATAAAATGTTCAACTTCAGTGAATGCAACAGTAGAAAAAGTGTTGGATAGCAGAGGGATAGAAATTACTATTCCCACTCCAGTGAGTGCAACAGCAGGGAAAGTGCTGGATAGCGGAGGGGTAAAGACTACTATTCCCACTCAAGTGTGTGCAACAGTAGGGAAAGTGTTGAATAGTGGAGGGGTAAAACATTTCTATTCCCACTCCAGTGAGTGCAACAGTATGGAAACTGCTGGATAGCGGAGGGGTAAAAGTTAATATTCCCACTCCAGTAACTGCAACAGTAGGGAAAGTGTTGGATAGCGTAGGGGTAAAAATTACTATGGATAAAATGTACTATTCCCACTCGTGTATGAAACAGTAGGAAAAGTGCTAGATAGCAGAGGGGTAAACATTTCTAATCCCACTCCAGTATGTGCAACAGTAGGGAAAGTGCAGGATAGGAGAGGGGTACAAATTACTATTCCCACTTGAAAGAATGCAACAGTAGGGAAAGTGTTGGATAGCGGAGGGGTAGAAATTACTATTCCCACTACAGTGAGTACAACAGTAGGGAAAGTGCTGGATAGCGGAGGGGTAAACATTACCATTCCCACTCCAGTGTGTGCAACAGTAGGGAAAGTGTTGGATAGCAGAGGGTTAAAAATTTCTATTCCCACTCAAGTGAGTGCAACAGTAGGGAAACTGCTGGATAGCGGAGCGGTAGAAATGAATATTCCCACTCCAGTAAGTCCATCAGTAGGGAAAGTGTTGGATAACGAAGGGGTAAAAATTACTATGGGTAAAATGTACTATTCCCACTCCAGTGAGTGCAACAGTAGGGAAACTGCTGGATAGCAGAGGGGTAAGCATTAATATTCCTACTCCAGTAAGTGCAACAGTAAGGAAAGTGTTGGATAGTGGAGGGGTAAAAATGACTATGGGTAAAATTGACTACTCCCACTCCAGTGAGTGCAACAGTAGGGAACCTGCTGGATGGCGGAGGGGTACAATTTACTATGCCCACTCCAGAGAGTGAAACAGTAGGGAAAGTGTTGCTTAGGGGAGGGGTTAAAATTACTGTTCCCACTCCAGTTTGGGCAAGAGTAGGGAAAGTGCTGGATAGTGGAGGGATAAAAATTACTATTCCCACTCCAGTGAGTGCAACAGTAGCGAAAGTGCTGAATAGCGGAGGGGTAAAAATTACTATTCCCACTTCAAAGAATGCAATCATAGGGAAAGTGTTGGATAGCGGAGTGGTAAAAATTACTATTCCCACTCCAGTGAGTGCAGCAGTAGGGAAAGTGTTTGATAGCAGAAGGGGTGAAAATTACAATTCCCACTCCAGTGAGTGCAACAGTAGGGAAAGTGCTTGGTAGAAGAGGGGTAAAAATTACTATTCCACTCCAAGAATGCAACAGTGGGGAAAGCTTTGGATAGCGGAGGGGTAAACATTACTATTGCCAGTGAGTGCAACAGTAGGGAAAGTGTTGGATAGCGGAGGGTAAACATTACTATTCACACTTCAATTAGTTCAATAGTGTGAAAAGTGCTGGATACCCTGGTAAATAAAATTACTATTCACAGTGAAGCACCTGCAAAATATATACATATAAAAAAAGTAAAATATAATACAAATTAATAATCAATGTTCTAAAAATTAAATATTTTAAAGATATAAATGTAATACATATAACAATAGTAATTACAAATAACAAATACTATATATAATAACATTTTAAATACATTTACCAATACATATTTATTTTAAAATACTAACCCCCAGATTCATCAATGTCCCGATTTGCGAGTCCTTAATAGCGATTATTAAGGAATCGCTATTAAGGACTCGCAAATCGGGATTCATGTAGAAATTGCAAAATAAATTGCGATTCCTACAGCCTCCTTATTTGCGATTAGCAAATTGCTAATTGCAAATAAGGAATAACTCCCCATTCATTCCTATGGGCCTAAAGGCCCATAGGAATGAATGAGGAGTCAATCCTTATTGGCGATTAGCAATTTGCTAATCGCAAATAAGAATGCGATTTCAAGGGTGCCAGGGGTGTCCAAAGGACACCCTGTAGCACCCCTGAAATGGAAATGTAGCCTGATGTTGCGCACACACATGTCCAAAGGACATGTGTGTGTGTGTGTAACATACCACTTAGAAAAATGCACTAAAGTGCATTTCTCTAAGTTTTCGCTATTTACCGCGAAGTCAGACTTCGCGGTAAATAGCGGCCAGAAATTGCGAATTCGCAAATTTTAAAAGGTTCATGAATAGCATTTACGGAATCTCTAATTGAGATTCCTTAAATGCGATCGCAATTTGAGAAATCGCAATTATTTGCGATTTTTCAAATTGCGAGTTCATGACCCATTGATGAATTCCAAATGCCATTTTTTCGGGCACAAACGAAAGAATTTTGCGATTTGCACCGTTTGCGCTCGCAAAAATGCTTCATGAATCTACCTGCAAATATTTACAAAATAAAAGATTAATGGCAAAGTAAATTTATTTATTTAATTTCCTAACCTATAACACCCCATAAATAATACAACTGTTTGCATGTCTTAATTACATTTATATACATATTTTACATAAGTAATAAACAATTACAAAATTCTTACTAATAATAAAACTATAAACATTATTCGACTACACACACTTTAACACTATAATTTACACAACACAAACTAAATTAAACTATCAAATAATAAAACACATTTAAAACTTATCTTAAAATTACAATCAATTACTATTAACAACTAATAATTACATTAATAAAATGTATTTAATGGCCACCCTTTACCACTTTTAAAAATAAATATAACAAAAATATATTTAACCCCCTGGCTGCTGCCGGAATTTCCCGCCTGTGCGGGTCATTCCGATTGCGGGCGTGGTCATGACGGCTCCCGGCCGTCATCAGCACACGCCCACCATAACTGATGACCGGGAGCCGTCATCAGCACCGAAGGTGTTAAAAGTGACCCAAAATATGTATCCATTATTTAACATTGTTTAACAACTACATATTAATTAAACACAAATAACTTCCCACCATTTACACCTACAGACACAACACATACCTAAAATTAATTACACAATTACCATACTTAATTAACTATTAATTAATTAAAAGTAAATAACAACAAATTATTAATCCATAAATTAAAAATAAATTACTTCCAACCATTTACACCTACAAACACCACAACACATGACTCAATTTAATTGCATAATTACCACAATTAATTAATAATACATTAATTAAACTTCATTAACAGCCAAAAATAATTACATAATTACCATTAGTCATTAATAATACATACATTTTCACATTTAACACTATAAAATATCAATAAAATAAATAATAATAAATGAAAGTTAATCAATAAATTTAAAATAATTAAATTACTTCCCACCCTAGTCCCCTATAAACCCACAACCCGCTACGGAACTAAAAACGCTAAATTCATATACATTTTTTTAATTAATTTAATATTTATTAATTTACTTCCCACCCTATTACCCTATAAACCCACAACCCGCTACAGAACTAAGGGGCTCGTTAGGTTGGCGGACGGACTGTAGTCCGTCCACCATCCTGGAGTAAACCGGGACTGTCCACCATGCATGCGGCGGTCTCGCACACCGGATTAGAATGCGTCCGCCACCATGCCGGACAGATCCTGCAGTTTAACATTGCGGCGGGTGCTGCTGACAGCAACATCAGCCGCAATGCGAAAATGCCGGGTGGTGCATTTCACAGTACTACGTAGAAGGCACCACACGGTGCCTGCAATGTGGTGCTGTGAAATGTAGGGGGGTACCATGGGTACCCCCAAGTGCACCCTTACCTCCCCCCTACTCATAGGGGGCCTGCAACGGGCCCCCATCACAAATCTTCACCAGCCTTTCCATGGCAGCATCCCCGCCATGGAAATGCCAGCTGGAACCTGCATCATAATTTGGTGGACAGTGCCTGCTAGGCACCGCCACCATATCTGGCCTTGAGGACCGTGCGCCAGGCAATCTGTGAGATTGCTGTTGGCAGGCCAGTGGCGGATGGTCTTTAAGTTTGCCACGGTGCTAGTCCGATTCCCTCTGTAATCGTAATGTGGCGGGGAAAAAGCTCTGTGCGATTGCGGAAGGACCGCCACCGCATGGCTGGGGGTGACAGGCCTTCCACAAACGTAATTGCCCCCTAAAAGCGCAAAAATTAAATACATTGTTTTATAACTACTAAAAATTTAACACATATATTGAAAATACAAACAATTGTTATACACAAAAACATATATCACATGCATATAAAATATACACTAAAATACATATTAATAATAATAAAAAACAATATTTTTAATACTACATTTTTGCAAATGATATTAAACACTTCAATATTTTTAAAATCAATATTACTTACCTGAATTAAATATTCTTTTTTTAAAAACTGTTTTTATTTGCATTTGCAACCACTGACAAATCACAGGTGGTTAAGCCCCCATCCGAGCACTCCCCCCACCCCCCACCCTCCATCCACAGGTACAATATCATAAGCATCAATTCCACAAGATTTAACCTGGTTTTACCTGGCACAGTTCAGTCCTCACCATTATCTACCAACAGTTCTCCATATCTGGCTCCGCCCCACGACCCCCTTCCATCTGGGCCCAACCCTACTCCCGCCGGACTCCAAGTGCGTCAATCTGGCCCTAAACCCCCATCAAGAACATGGTAGCTCCTCCATTTACACCACACCCTACGAAATTTTCGGGGGCAACCTCTAGCCTTGTACGTTACTCGTTAGGCCGCCATGTACATATCCATTCTCCTTCTCCATTCCCCCACCAGGGGAGACGCTGGTGCCCCACACATTTGCGCCACATCCCCGACCACTAGGGCTAGCATCGCAAAGATCAGATGCGGTCGACTCAAATCTATTTCAGTATTTATCCTAAGTAAAACAAATTTAGGGTCCAGTGGGAGCTCCACCTCTAGCACCTCATTCAATTCCGTCAGTATGTGTGACCAATAAGTATGGATAACAGGACAGTACCAGACTACATGGTAAAAGGTCCCCTGTGGATGTCCACATCTAAGACAGCAGGAGTCAGCCGCTCGACCCATGCGGTGCAGCCTGACTCTATCGTAATATACCCTATGTAGTATCTTATATTGTATGAGTTGCAATCGGGGCTTAATCGCAACTTCTCTGGGATGCATCAAGGCGGCCTCCCAGTCTACCGTGTCCATCTCACCCAAGTCCTATTCTCACGTCGTTCTCAGTTTCCCCAATCTATCCGGAGTGTTATTTTTCAGGGTCTTATAAGTCAGGGATACCAGTTTATTGGGAACTTGTTCTTGCAATAGACGACCCTCCAGTGGTGCATATTCTGGCAATGTAGTGGCAAGTGCAGTCTCAGCCCGCCATGCATGTCTCAATTTTGTGTATTTGAGAAACTGGGTAGGTCGTAGGCCATACTCCGCCGCCAGAGACTCATAAGGTTTGAATTCCCCTTTCGCTACTAGGTCCCCCAGCAAGGAAATGCCGATATCGTCCCAACCCCTAAACCCTGTGAGTTTGTGAAGCTCCTTTAGCCATGTACAGGTCCATATCGGTGTATGCTTGGTGGGTCTATGTGACCACCCCATCATCTTTGTCGCCCTGTCTCAGACCTCTATGGTTATCTGCATGACCGGAAGTAATCGCCTCCTCCCAGTCCCCCCATATAAGTAGTGAAGACAAGTGCAGTGCACTATAGTGTCCCTTTCCAGCCTATACGTCGGGGGATCCACAGGTGCATGTAACTAGTCGTTTATCGGTGCCAGATGTTCTGCCCAGTGACAGGCTTTAATATCTGGTAACAAAATCCACCCATTGTACTGATTTCTCTGTAGCCTGTCTAGGCCTATTCTTGGCTGTTTCCCTAACCATAGTAGAGAGCGGAGTTCAGCATGTTTCGCCTTGAACGTTTGTCTTGGGAGGGGGAAGTACTCATTTTGCGACGCACATAGGAAGCGGGGGAGTGTGATCATCTTAAATATAGCCGCCCAGCCTCGGATCGTAAGAGGGAGGTCCTTCCATCGAAGAGCATCCTCTATAAAAATTTTAATCACCTGTTGGATGTTTTTTTGATAGGAGGCATGTCGGTCCATGGTCAGGTCCCCGGTACCTGAACCCCGCCTGGGTGACCTGAAGGGCAGCGGGCAGTGGGGGCCACTCCTCTCTGCGGGGGCTATACAGGATCGATTTGTGCCAGTTAATTGTGTACCCCAAGAAGGAGCCATATCTACCCAAGAGTTAAAACAATGCATGGACTGTGGTGGCTGGATGGGCCACGTACAGAAGGATATCATCCGCGTACAGCAACATTTTCTCCTCCTGCATGTCGGCCTGTGATATATTAAATCCCCGTATCTCGTTCGTCTGCCAGACCTCACATTCCACCACTTCAATAGTGAGGGCGAATAGGAGTGGGGATAGGGGGCCTCCCTGTCGAGTCCCCCGCCGATAGTGAAGTCTTCAGACAGGATCCCGTTCACCTTCACCCGTGCCCTAGGATCTGCATGAAGTAGTCCTACCCACTTCCTAAAGTTGGGGCCTATACCAAATTTAATCATCGCCGCCTCCAAGAAGGGCCAGTGCACAGCGTTGAACGCTTTTTCAACGTCCAAAGAGAGGAACATATGTGGCTTCTCCCATCCCCTGACCTCCATCAGCCAGTTATGCTTCCTGCGGAGATTCTGCCTAGTCACTCTGTCCGGCCGGAATCCCGTTTGGCCTTGATGGACCAGGCTTAAAATCACCTGACACAGGCGAAGGGCCAAAATCATCGCCAAGAGCTTAGCCTCCACATTTAGGAGAAAAATCGGCCTATAAGACGCACATTCCTCTGGGGGTTTGCCTTGTTTGTTTACAATACGATCATGGACATCCGCAGGTCCAGCGGGAGACGACCTTCCTGGGTCGCGTCTTTAAAGAGTGTCTGGAGGTGGGGCATCAACAGATCCACACCTTTTATAAGAACTACACCAGAAGTCCGTTTGGACCCGGCGACTTCCCCGGTCGGAGCCTGGCTATTACTTCTCTGATTTCCGCTGTTGTTATGTCAGTTTCAAGGGACTCCTCGTCCTTGTCTGTTAAGACTGAGGTTTGGACAGCGGACAGATATTCCATGATTTCCTCTTGCCCACCCAACTCCCTGGCTCTATAAAAGTCCCGAAAGTACGAAGCAAACGTCTGAACGATCTGGGCATCATCCCTCTGTAGCTGCCCCCGGCTATCCAACACCTCCTCAATCCACCTGGCATCCCCTTCCCTACGGCTCAGCCAGGCCAGTAGTTTCCCAGACTTATCCCCAACGTCGTATACCCTGTGTAGGGTCGCAAGCGCCTGAGCCCTGGCTTCATTCGTCGCTAGGTCTTTATAGTGTTGTTGTGTATCCTGAAAGCGCCGTAGAACCTGGGGATCGCGTCCCGATACATACTTCCATTCTAAGGTAAGTATCTGGGTTTCTAGGGTATTAATCTCCTCCTGGTCTTTCAGTTTCCCCCAGGATGGATGATTCTGAGCCCTGTCACGTAGTACAGTCTTATAGGCTTCCCATATGATCACTCCGGACTGCACCGAGCCCACGTTTTCGGCAAAGTACACCTTTGTACACCTTTGTGTCAGCTCTAAGGCCCTGTACTATCTAAGCGTTCTGTAAATCCCATGTTGTCAGCCTCCAATCCCCACCGTTGGCCCGAGGCCTCCCACCCAGCCGGACCAAAAAGGGCGAATGGTCCAAGAGATCCTTTGCCAGATATTCTGCCTCATCATCTGACCCGAGTACATGTCTAGGGAGGAAGACATAATCGAGTCTGGAGTGTACCCTGTGTGCCCCGGAGTAATATGAGTAGCTTCTGGTGGTTGGGTGTAATCGTCACCATACGTCTGTCAGACCCAGTGTGTTCATAGCCCTGGCCAAGGGCGTGGTAGAGGAACCATCTGAGTGGTCCATGGCGGTAGACATAACGTCATTAAAATCCCCACCTATGATGTGTAACGTGTCCGGTGTATCCATCAGGACTCTGGCCAGTGCGGAGAGAGTCCTTGCTTTGAGTCTCGGGGGGCAAATACCGATGCTATCGTAACTCTTCGTCATCTCCATGTTCCAGATACCCCCACATAAGACCGCTAGGGATCCGTCCAGGTTCGGGTCACCACAAAGGGCGCTGATTTCTTAGTCATGATTGCCACCTCCCGGGAGCCCGTCGTGTACCCCGCATGTGCCAACACCTTATACGCTCCCCGTGCCAGAAACCCACACTTTGTTCCACATCTGGTTGCAACCTTTTAATATGTGCCATTACCAGTCCCCTCTTAATTTTGTCTCCTAAACCGTTCACATTCCACGCAAGGACTTAATAGGGGCCGTCTGCCACTCCACTTTCAGGAGTTCTATTCGCTGTGATGGGCGGTACGGGGTGTTGTGTATCCAGTAAATCACGGTGGGGCTGGACAGGGTATGCTCTCACCCTTGTAATTCTGTTGTCAGTGTGCCAATCAAACGTGCAAAAACATAGAACCCAAAACATTCTTAACCAAAAAAACAATCCAAATCCCCCCCTCTTAATACCAGGAAATGTGAACAAAATAAAAGGGGGGAGGCTGAAGAAAGGAGAAGCAACCAGAGACATCCTCCCCTCCAACGTGGCATTTAGACTTTGTTTCACCACAAAGAGATATGAGATATGTATTTTGGCCATTTTGCTGTTAACGCACGGCTGGGTTATGAATATATCATGTTAATACACCTAAAGAATTCCCTGGTGCCTCTGCATACCCCAGTGCTAATAATTCCGGGGAGGATATTTCAGCATTGCACAAACACCCAATGAGCAAAAAGATTACCCTTCTTCACCAGAAAAGAACAAGAAGACAAAAGCAATATTTCAGATGGAACATATGCAAAAATATCCCACAAGACTTCCAACTTTTCAGGGAAAGCCAAGTCAATACAGGAGGGTTAATACCATTCTTCACTTTTCAAATAAAAGCAAATGCATGGTGGTTTCAGATCACAGCTATCAATGGTGGAGTTTGTGCAAAAATAGGAGCTGTATGCTGTACATTTATACCAGAAAATGATGCCCGAAATGGCTCGCTAACTAAAGCCATTCAGACTTTACATAACTCACAACAGACTATGCATGAATAAGGAGGTGCAGATGAATGGTTCTCAAACTGGTTTTAAACTATTTAAATCCTTGGTTCCAATAAGAGTGGTGCTGCATGTTATGTGTTGTATCTTCCAAATAATATTATATTGCTGTAAAAATGCATCACAAAATTGGGAAAGGGAATGTAGGTTAACAGACAGTTTGCAAGCCTTAGGTCGAAGATGAAAGAAGATAGGACAACCTCTGAGATAGTTGAGGAATCAACTAAAGGGGGGAATGTTAGTATAGAAAGTATTAGCACAGACATTGAGGAGGGGGACCCAGAGAAAGGGCCTCTGAAAAACCTCACTTGCACCCACACAGAAATGTACTTGATTAGACAGCATGATGTGCCTAATGCTTCAAGTTAATGAATTACAGTGGACGAGCTCAGAGAGAGAAAAGCTGCAACCTTTGATACATACTGATGGTAGCTAGAAATCAATAAAACAAACAAATCAAGAAGTCTCTGGTACATCAAACAAACCAGTATTGACATTTCCTCCAGAGAATGATCGTGCGAGGAGGTAGTATAGGGGAGTGAAAAAAGTAAACCAATCAGCTTTGAGGTAAATTTAGTAGGGAAAGATAAGACACTGTGCTGGCGAGGTCAGGGATGTGCTCGCAGAACTGTGCCCGGGGACCGGGAGGGCTGTAGACAAGTGTTCCTCTGAGGGTGGTGTTGGGGTCGGTGTGGATCTGGAAGTGCAGGTGTTGGGCGGTGTTGAAGGTGTCGTCTGCGTAGGTGGAGACCTGGAGGGTGGATTTGTGGACTATGGCTATTCCTCCTCCGATTCGGTTGGTGTGATCCCTGCGGGTGATCTTGTAGCCATCTGGGATGGCTAGGGCAATGTCGGGCGCCGAGGAGTCGTTCCACCAGGTCTGGGTCAGGAAGGCGACGTCCGGGGCGGAGGTATCAAGCAGGTCCCAGAGCTCGACAGCGTGTTTGCATGCGGAACGGGTGTTGAGGAGTATGCAGCAAAGGTAATTGGGTCCGGTCTTTGGAGGTTTGGTGGCTCTGTTGCAGGTGAAGCTGCAGGTGCGGCAGGAGAAAGCTTCGGGGTGGCCAGGAAGCAGCGGTGATCTCGGTCGACATTGAGTGCATGGAGGCTGCTGGCATCGTAGCGGAGTCTGGTGTTCTGCGGTTGCGGGGTCCAGGGGTTCTGGCGCTAGGCGCAGTCCAGGCGCAGACGGGCACAGACGGGCTTGCCTCTGAGCGCGGCCGCCATAAGTAGGGGAAGTGGGAGGGAGGGCAGCTGGGAGGCGGGTGGCAGACGGCGAATGGGAGCGGGGCAGGGCCACATGGAATGCAGCAGCGGGAAGGCAATGGAACACAGAAGGAAAGAAGGGGGCGGGGCCATGGGGGAGACAGCGGCGGGACGACGTCGAAGAGGGAAAAAAATGGGCAAAAGAGCAGAGGGACAGTACAGTGGGGCAGACAAGAAAATACAGTGAAACAGTAAGCAGTAAGCACAAAAGCGCAATGAGCTCACTAAAAGAAAACCAAGCAGGCAGTACCAAGGTGGCTATCGGTAGAACAGCTGCTCAGGGGGCTTGAACACGCTTCAGCAGAGGCAGTAAGGAGCGGGCACAGTTAGGTGGAGCTGCGCTGCGTAGGGAGCGACCTGCCTGCTAGGAACATCTTGGCCTTAGAGCCCTTAATGAGCGTTTTCTTCCTGACAAGCCGCCTGGTCTCTCATTTCTATCTAAAACCGGTGCATCTCTGATCGACTACTCTTTTGTCAGCCTTTCCCTCTTGAATTATGTCTCTGGTTTTGGGTTTGGCAATAGATTGGACAGCGATCACAGCCCTCAAGAAATTTCCCTCAGCATTAGGCTGATGCAACATGATCAAGCAGTGGCCCAAGCCTCCGAAAGCTCCACTATCAACTTAAAATGCATCAAGTGCTCAGTCAATAACCTACAGCTCTTGGTGACAGAAGCAAAGCATTTAATCAGGAACATCTTTAGGCCAACGGAGGACCCAATCGTAAACTGGATACAATTTTCAGAAAACTTGAAAGCTAGGCATGCAAAACTGATACAGCAAACACAAGTGAAGGACTTACTGGAATACCTTCTGGGCCAGATTATACCACAATATAAGGTCAAACAACTCTGCGAGGTTCTGGCGCATTATAAATAGTTAGGGGGCAGAGTCCCCAAAGTTGCCTTGTCTAACATACTGGAATCTGAGTGGTACCTCTTGCTGCATAGTCATTTCAATGACCTACAAGAACATAACTATAATCAGGTTACTGGTACAGAGGGCAGCATAGCTCCGGAGGTTTAACCTTGGATTGAGGGCAATTTACCGCTTGAGCACTTCCGTTCAGCGCCAATAATCCAAAATCAGATTGAAAAGCGACAAAAATTGTGGCCCCAGGCCCAGGAGGCATTCTTTTAGCCCAGTTTAAGGGGCACCCTGCTTTCTGGGCTATTCAGCTAGCTCCATTATATTCTACCATCTTAGAAAAGAACATCATTCTGCCCTCATGGCAAGGATCGATCCTCATCCCAATCTTTAAAGGAGGAGAAACAAAATCCCCAGGCAACTGTCTGTTGGTCACTTTAATTCATAACGAAGCGAAGTATTTTGAAGGGATACTGCTAAACTACCTTCTGGCATGGGCCAAAGCATTCTCAATAATCCCACTAAACCAAACCGGAAAACAAGCAATACGGTACTACGGTCAATCTTATGGCACTTTCCCTTTTAATCGACCAGGAAGAGATCAGCACTAGCCCCATCTATATGGATTTTTTTTTACTATAAATCGGCTTTTGACAAGGGCAACAGGTCAAAGCTGTGGGAGAAGATTCCTTATTGAACATTCCAAACAACTTATTGAGAGCTGTGCTGCTTTTGCATCAGGACATGTGGGTCAGGATCAAGATTGGAGACGGCTCAAGGGTGCGTTCTGGCCCCCACACTTTTTAATCAATTTTTATCTGATCTCCCAGAACCCCCAAATCTAGCCAACTGGCATCCACCCAAAATAGGTAACCTCCACCTGTCAAACCTACTGTATGCCGACAACGTGGTTCTTTTAAGCCACACATAGATAGGACTACACCGGCTCCTGCATGCAACCACCACATATTCAAACAGGAATGGGCTTCAAATTAATAACAAGAAAACTAAAATCCTTGCAGTTCACTCTGGAAGGACCAAGAAGCTGACATGGGTTTTAAACTTAGAAAGAATAGAAGAAACCAACTGTATTTAGGAGTCTTCTTTAATAACAATGGCAGATACAAGAGGCAATTGGGTGAACAAAAAAAGAAAAGAATTGCGTTAGCATTCACGAGAAATTATGGGGGCTAACCTTCACTCCAAACCTTTAGGCGGCCCAGGCAAAGGTTATTCGAACTCTAACCTACGGAAGAGACATGCTAAAAGGGCTAGACAGTGGCCAACTAGACAAATTAGTAGCAAAAATGTTTAGAACGACCTTCCAGCTGAGGAAAAGTGTCCTTGTTGGCATTTATTTCGTGTCAGGACTCCATTATTTTTGCGTTGCCATTTCGTGTCACACACCTCTGCACAACCCTCCTAGTTGTTTCTGCTGATGTCTGATGAAAGTCTAACTGTCACGACCACCCTGCCCTTCCTGCTCCTTGTGGTTGAGCCAATTTTGAAAAAGGGAACACAGAATTGGCCTCACCACCCGCAGACTGAACTCCACCACCGTCCCAGAACTTGTTTCTTTCACATATCCTGTTGTTCAAGATCTGTCTGTTCTCTCACGTACATATCCTGTTTTGCAAGACCTGTCCGTAATCTTTGTACCATCTGTTGCAGCCCCCGTCCTCCCTGAAAAAAGAATGGTGTAACTGTATTTTGACTCGGGCACCAGGCCCCCATAAACGGGTTTCTTAAGGTTGGAAATGTGTATATAAGGCCTGTAAGCTGCAGAGTGAAGCAGCAGCCTCCTCTGTCTTGTCTCCGACGAGCTTGGGAATCTGTTCCATAGCCCGGGCTATTCGAATAAAACTTGGTTCCTCCTGCAGACGAAGGCTCCTGTGTCTCCTTTTTAAATATAAGGAGGGTATGGAAGACTTGGGCGGTTCCCCCACCACAGAGACCCAGTAAGTGTGTATAAACGGTTAGTCACAGCTACCTTCCCACGCTTCACCGGCACAAATCAGGCTGGAATTCGGCATCTGCAGACAGTCAATGGGCCTAATGGTGACCTTTCTAATGAGCTGTCATGAGCTGAGGGCGTCAAAGGAGGGTAGTTTGGCTCACCACTTATGGTCTCTGCTGAACACAGGACGATGGCCAGCAGGGCACCTCTACTTGTCCTGTGGGATTAGCATCCTCGGCCTGAGCGAGCTCTGGGACTTACATGCAAGCCAAAATGAATTTAAGAGGCTAGCAAAATTCAGAGCGAAAAGTAGAAGACAGGGCTAGCCTCTCTGCTATAAGTCACGGTTGGATGACTCTCAGCACTTACGTGCAGTTGAAACCTCAGAGTTATCTAACTCTCACCTTCAGTGCGCTCACCAAGCTCCGCTTCTTAAAACTGAGAATGGGGGTGATTCCATTGATTTGCCATCTTCCCAAATGGAAAGGAGTTTTTGCCCAGGATACATGCCTGCTTTGCGGCCAACACAGGATCTTTTGCATGTACTGTGTTTGTGTCTTAACCTCTTGAAGGAAAGAAGGGCTCTAATACAAAGGGGTTGGATCATGTAGAGGTGCAGTGTTGGCCTGCTTTGATCTCCGGAATACCATCTTAAATTGCTCTTTGGTTAGGTTCATGGATTGCTTTTCAAAAAAACTAGCGGAGGTGAGATGCTTAACGCTTCCTCGGCCTGAGACCTAGACCCCATTTTACCTGTATCAGCTGCTGAACTAACTCCTTTTGCGGAGTTGACTGGCAAACGGACAGTTTTTGGACAAAAAAATTAAATACAATTGTCATCAGAAGGGGAGTAGCTCATAGGCTAGCTGACCTGGGTCTCAAATGCTATTTTTAACTATGACTGTTGTCTCCTTATGAGAACAATACTGTAGGAGTTATGGATAGTGCACTTATAATAGAGTTTTCTATGCTAGGATGTCAGGTGTTTTTATCTACAGGAATAACATTTTATTTGTAGTGCTTGCAAGGGTTTTAACAAATCATGCAATAAAATTTCTTTCTTTCTTTAGTTGTGTAATGCTACTCAAATAAGCCATATATGGCCATTGTCGGTCACATGATTACAATGTACGATTCACCAAAAATATACTATATAAAGGGCTACCTGCTGCAGCCAATTTGAGAGTTGGGTGGCAATCCTACTTGGGTTCATCACTCTCCCCGCCGCAGTAAAACAAAACCTTTATACTTTATCACTTACTCTTGCTTGTTTTTCTACTTCAATTAAGGTCTAACCAACATAAAGAATCCAAATATGTGAACACCGAACTCCGTTTTGGAACCCAAGCCCCCTAATTTCCAAAAATACAGACCTTTTGTACCATGCACAATCTGGAGATACTGTAAAACAAATCTAATGCTCAGTGAAGCAATGCAAACATTATCTATGCAAAAACAGAATGGTGCATTGCCTTTTGGTCTTCAAATAAATCATATTAATTTAGTTTGAACCCCATATGCAACAGTGCTACCTATGCACAGATTCCGGGCTGTCAGACAACAGCTTCTTTTGCTCAGCCTGCATTTGTGCACATAAGTAAGGATAAGTTCACACACAACCTGCACAGTGCCCCTTACTTTGTTGACCTGCGCAACTGGGTTTATTTTAAATGTTATAGCTCAAAACCATTTAGAGCATTCCGTGGGCAAAATGCCATTAGGTGATCTCATTGTAATGCAGAGATCCGAAAAAATGAAGTCCAAAATTGGAAACTCTGGAGGTTTTCACAGGATAATGCTGGTGTCCTACAGTGCTTCATAGCCAAACATCTTTAGTGGCCAGTCTAACCAGAAGGACATGAAACGCTGTTACGACCAGAATGCCACTTTGGTGGAGTTTCAGCATGGCCAAGAAGTGTAGGGAATGGAGCCCATGGAACCCCATGCTCTTCAAGACTGCTGGTCTGGGAACTATGAGACGAAGGAGCTCAAGAGTGATGTGACCTACCTGGTGGACTTCAAAACTCCTAGGAACCTTTTGAGGGTACTGCATTTGAACCAATTCCGGCCCCACTTTGAGAAGTCTGAGATTACCATGCTCTTGGTAACCGATGATGGGGTGGAAGAGGAGAGCGAACCTCTTCCCGACCTTCTACCTTCCAAAGAGCTGAATGGGTCATTGGAAGGTGTCAGCCTCCTGCCTACAACGATCATAGATTAACAGAGAGACTGCCACCAGTTGTTGGGGCAGTTTGCCTCTATCTTCTCACTTACCGCCGGGCTCACTACCTCTCATGATAATGACACTGGTGTCGGCCCACCTGTCAAAAATAAAATTAACTGATTGTCTAATAAGGTGAGGGCTAAAATTGAGGAGGAGGTCTCCAAAATGTTGGCACTAGGAGTTATTGAGCCCTACAACATTGGGTTCTGTTCGGACTACAGTGGGCTCAATGCAGTTACTATGACTGACACACACAACTTATCCCCAGAGCTGATGATGTCATAGATCCACTTGGAGCTGCCAAGATCCTCAGCACGTTTGACCTAACGTCTGGGTACTGGCAGATTGCCTTGACAGCGGGGGCATAAGAGAGGTCTGAGTTGTCCACACCAGAGTACTTCCAGTTCTGGGTCATGCCCTTCGGGTTAAAGAAAGGCACTACCACCTTCCAGATGTTGCTCAACCAGGTCCTGGCTGGGTTGGAGATCTTCAGTGTTGCCTACTTGGATGACATTGTAGTCTTCAGCTCCAGCTGGGGGTACCATCTGTGTCTCCTCAGTAGGTGCTTCAGGCTCTGCAGAGGGCAGGCCTGACTATCAATGCCAGAAAGTGCCAGATAGGGCAAGGATTAAGGTCTACTTGGATCACCCAGTGGGAGGTGGTACGGTACAGCCCCTCCAGGCCAAGATTGAGACAATTCTCGTTTGGAACCTCTCAAGACCCAGACTGAGTTGAGAGCCTTTATAGGCCTTACTGGTTATTACAGAGATTCGTCAAGAGGTATGGTACCATTGTTGCCCCCTTGGCAGAGCTGACAGGGCTGACTTCCAGGAAGCAGCCAGGTTAGGTGATCTGAATGGAAGTATGACAGAAAGTCTTTGGCGCCCCGAGGGAGGCCATGTGCATGGCACTTGTGCTCTAGGCCCCTGACTTCTCAGAGGAATTTATTGTCCATACAAATGCCTCAGACAGTATGGTGTTGGGGCTGTGCTCTCACAGCTAAATGAAGAGGGCCTGGATAAACTTGTAGCTTTCATCAGCAGGAGGGTATATTCCAGGAAACCCAGGTGGAGTGCAGTAGAAAGGGAAGCCTTTACTATGGTCTGGGCACTGAAGAAGCTTTATTCATACCTGTTTGGCATTCACTTCCAAGGTTTAGACAGACCACAGGCCCTGGTTAATGCAGTTGAGAGGTGAGAATCCAAAACTGTTGAGATGGTCCATTTCTTTACAGTGAATGGACTTTACGGCGGAACACTGTCCTGGAACAGACCGTACCAATGCTGGTGGCCTAATAACATATTTTGAATGAAGGACTGGTCAAAGAAAGGTTATGGTTATGCACACTGTGTTTCTTCACAGAGAAGAATGTGTTGTTTTGACATTATATGATTTTTTTGTATTGTTGTTATATCAAAAGTGTTTTTGAAGTCTACATTTGAATTTCTTGTTTTAAAACAAAGTTCTGTCCTTCGCAGAGATATGTAATAATGCAACAAAAACTTTGAGAAAAACAAAAACAGAAAAGTGAGATAAATCAGAAGGGCTAATGAAATAAGAACGTTGGTCCCTTTGTTTTGAGTGATCAAAAAAATTGTGGCAAATAGATCTTTTGTTAGTTTATACGTTAAAGGAGGTCCAATCTAGTCTGCATCAAGGACCCAAGCCTTCATTAATTAACACTTTTTAGAAAGTTGACATTTTCTTTCTTTAACTATTCTGTGTCTCTGCCTGCCTCTGGGTGCACATCTCAGCTGAGTGAATGCTGGGCTTTGTGTATTCTCTTTAGATGGTCACACACAAAGGGTGTGTCATTCACATCCTGATGGCCCATCACCAGGCTGATGGGACTTCCTGAGCTAGATGAGAGAGAGAGGAGCTGACACCTGCACCCAAATAGGGCTGAGCCTCTCCCAACACAAAGAGCTGCAGACCCCCCTTTAGTGAGTCTGGAGTCAGGGCAGGAAGGGCAGGGACTTTGTGTACTTCAAATGCCTCTCTTTGAAGTCGCCCCCACTTGAAAGGCACATCTGGGTATGAGTACTGTACTCCTGACACCACTAACTCAGTACACTCTGGACCTGAGGACACTCTGCCAGGATGAAGGACTGATGTGCTGTTGATAGGACTGGCCCTCTGCTGGACTCTGCTTGATTTGCTGGAATACTGATCTGCTATGCGTGTCCTCCAGCCTGCTGCTCCTTTCCTGGTGGTAAGAAGGACTGGACCTGAATGTTTACATCCCCAGAACCAAGTGACACCAAGAACTTGCTGGCTTGCCCCCTGTTCTGAAGTCTCGGGGACACCAAAGTCTTCTTTTCACTCTGCTTGAGCTGCAGGATTCTGTCAACTGTGAGTCCGGCCCTATCAACAGGTGTCAATCCAGTCCTGGGCCATCAAAGGGGGTTCTGCAGCTGTTTTCTTCAAAAACCCATGCCTTGCCTGCTTTGTGCCAGTCAGAACTAACGCATTCTCCTTCGATGCAGCACTGCTTCGAGGACATCCCTCAACGACAATGCGGGACCCGATTGCGATGCTCGATAACGAAGCATAGCCTCCATCACAAAGAGTTTGACGATGATGCAGGACCCGACTGTATGACTTGGTACCAACGAATCTTGCTCTCGCCGTCAACACATTCTCCAGAAAGATAGGTTTCAGTGGGGCCTGCATGCTTCTGTATCCGACCTACACTCCATTGGGGTTGGCTTGGCTTATCAAATTTAACATGGTCCAGTGCAACCAGTTGTCCCCGGTTAGCACTATATACTTTTAAGCACTATATTTCAATTTAATCTTTAACAAGTCATAACTCTGGTTCTGATTTTGGGATTTTTGTCAATTAGATGTGGATTTTTTTGGGTGGTGTTTTTACTGTTTTACCATATTAAGTGTTTCACAAATACTTTACACATTGCCTCAAGTTAAGCCTGACTGCTCTGTGCCAAGCTACCAGAGGGTGAACACAGGTTAATTTAGGGTGTGTATCTGATTTACCCTAACTAGAGTGGTGGTCCCTACTTGGACAGGGTCTACTTGGACCTCTGCCAACTAGAGGCCCCATTTCAAACAATGTTCAACTACTAACTTTATTTAATCTAACAACAAGCCTACCCATGTGTCAAAGGGATTCTGTCCACATGGAGTTGCAAAATCACCCCTTATTTCTATTGGGGTTGACCTCCAGATGCAAAATGGCTCCAATGGAGGGATGCCAAAATTATTTTTTAAACTCTCCCCTTTCATTCAACCCTCTAAATCAATGACAATTTGTAGTTTAAGACATAGTCATGAGGTGGACAAAATAGTTGTATACCCTCCTTTTCTCTCAAACAATTGTTTGTCAAAAGACTTGTTTATTTTCTTAAGTAGAAGAAAAAAAACACAATACAAAGGATCAACATGACTCCTCAGCTCAGTGGAGTTGCTACTTCCAGTAGTACAGTGATCATCAATAGAGAGGTAGACATAGCCAAATTAAAACAATGATCACAAATTAAGCCCCCACCCCAACAGGGTACATCCCGCCTCGCACCCCTTTGGTACAAACCCCACAAATGATAATAGGGTGTAGCACATGAGGGTAAGAAGGCTTATCAAGAGACGGAGCTACATGCAGACAAGCGTTCTCAGTGGTATTGTGGTGTTGCCGTGAACCATTCAGTTTCCCTAAGGTCAAATACATTCACAATTGGAATAAAGGCAGAACCCTCGCTCTGGCAGTACAAGCACACAGACGCAAGCCCACTGAAAGATATGACACCAGAGGGCCACATATATACTCACATTTTTATAGGAGCCTTTCAGGACATTTGCCAAGTGCTCGATCGTTATCGCCTTCCACAGCCTAGCATGCCATTGGGTCAGGGAGGTGGCCTCCTCTTTTTTCCATGCAGCTGCCACTGCCAGTTTGGCCGCCCCTAAGCAAAGCCACATAATTGATTTGTACCCATGTATTTGGAATCACAAGGAGTCATTCTGTAGGCCCAAGAGCATAAAACCTTGTTCATCCGGTGAAGGATATCCTAAAATGTCTTTGAGCTGCACCAGTATCTCAGAACAGAAGGGACGGATCGTGGGGCAGTCCCACCAAATATGTTGAAAATCACCCAGTAGCCCTTAGCCCCTCCTACAGAGGTCAGACATCGTCTGGGGGAATATTTTCTTAAGCTTAGTGGGTAAAGATATCAATCGAATAATAATTTATAATGCGCATTCCTGAGCCCCTTGGAGTGATTGAACTTGGGAATATTCCTCACTACTCTGGGCCACTGAGCTTCCATAATGGAGTCATCTAGAACACCCTCCCAGTGATCTTTATATCGGTGTCGGGGAGTATGCAAAGTGTCTAACAACAGATTGTATAGAAAGGAGATAGTACCCTTTGTACCACTACCTCATTTCATAAACCTTGAAATGGCTGTGAGTTCTCTTGTGGCTGCTTCCTGCATGTCTGAATGAGATTCCCAATGTATTAACTGATTGTACCTGCAGCGTTCTGTGGGGGGAGGTGGAAGTCTCGGGTGCAATTTTCAAACATTTGCACATCCCAGTTATAAAACAAGCCTGAGACCGTAAGGCAGCCTTCCACCCTCCACGCCTCAAAGGGGCCAAGCTACAGTGCAGTTGGAAATGCCAGATTACAATGTATAGGCGTGAGAGGAGAAGGGAAAGTGGTTCAACCCCCCGGCTCCAGTGACTGTGTCCCACACTTTCAGAGTTGTGCGTGTGGGTGTGCTCAAGTATGCTGTCAGGGGGTGGTCCGCTTTAGGCGTCCACAGTACGTCCCAAATGTACTTCCCCTTAACAGCTCTGTCCATATGGAGCCAGTGCTTGTCTGACTCCCGGACCTACCATCCTGAAATTACCCTCAGCTGTGCCGCATTATAGTATAAATTAAAATCCAGTAATGCCAGGCCCCCCGCAGCTTTGGACACCCGTAGCACCTTATGGGAAAGTTGCGTCCTCCCCCTTGCCATATGAAATGTGTTACCAGGGAGTGTAGACTTGAGAAGAAGCTGCGCTCTACTTCTATTGGGAGCCCTTTGAACAAATATAGTAATTTGGGAAGAACTGAGATTTTAATGGCGTGTATACTCCCCAACCAAGAAAGATATAGGGACGCCCACCTCTTTAGGTCTATTTGTAATTGCCGTAGTAAAAGAAGGAACATTGGCTCAGAATAGTTCCGATAGCTTGGGGGTGATCTTAATACCTTGATATGTGATCCAGTGAATTGCCCATTTAAAGGGTGTCAATCTAGTGAGACCATCCACCTCTGCCGGAGGAACCATCAGATTAAGCAGATGCGATTTAGACAAATGAATTCAGAGCCGGCCACATCATCAACGTGGTGTAGTTCCTCTAAGGCAGCTTCAAGAGTGGTAGGGGGTTGGGCCAGGGAGAGCAGGATGTCATCTGTAAAGAGTGAAATCTTATTTTCTTTCTCTGCGAATCTGATTCCATAAATCTGTGGATTTTGACCTATCCTGGCTGCTAATGGTTCTATACTTAAGGCAAACAGTAAGGGGGAGAGGGGGCACCCCTGTCTCATTTCCCTCTCAAGCGGGAACACTCCAGAGCTTCCCCCATTGACTAGCACAAACGCTGTGGGAGTCGAGTAATTGACTTTAATCATGGTAAGGAATTTGTCGCAGAAGCCGAACTGCCTCAAGGTGTGGAAGAGAAAGTGCCAATCTACCCGATTGAGCGCTTTATCTGCGTCCAAGGCAAGGAGAACTGCAGGTACTGACTTCTCGGAGACATTTTCAATTAGATGGACTAGTCGTCTAATATTGTTATGTGTCTACCTGCCTTTTATACATCCAGACTGTTCTGGATGTATCAGGTCCGGGAGTAGGTCGTCCAACCAGGTAGCTAAATTTTTTTAATACAGTTTGGCGTCTAGATTCAGCAGGGCAATCCGACTATAGGAGCCACATTGCCTCCGGTCCTTAGCTTGTTTAGGGATGAAATAAATTAGGGCTTCACTCATTGATTCTGTGACCATGCCATTGTCAGCCCTATAGTTAAATAGTGAGACTTGATGTGGGACTAGTTCCACCATTTAGGCTTTGTAAAATTGAGCCTTCAGTCCATCTGATCCAGGAGATTTATGGAATTTAAGATTAGTTATCGCGGAACGGACTTTGTCTTCCATAATGGGGCTCCCTAAAATTCCATTTTGGGCCCTAGAAACCTTGGATAGGGTACACCCTACAAATATTCTAACTGCACGGCCTCGCTCATGAGGTCTGGCGTATATAAGGTTTGGTAATATCTACTGAAGACCTGGGCTTTCCCCGTTTCGTGCACGATAATTTCATCTTGTTCATTGCCAATGTCTCCTATATATCACTTTTCACTCTCAGTTGCCTTGCTAAATGTAGGAGCCTATCTTATTACCCATGTCAAAAGTTGTTCGGTGAAGGCAGAGCAGGGTGAGTTTTTGTAGATCGTATTGAGTTTCTCCCGCAGTGCCGTAACCTTTTACGGATGTTAGAGAGTGTCTTTGTGAAGTCTCTCCGCATTCTGGAGTTCTGTTTCTAAAGACTGACGATCCATAGTCCGGGACTTGTTGATGGTAGAATTTAGGGGCTATACACTGTACCTGAAGCACAGACTTGAAGGCATCCCAGTTGTTTAGTGGGGAGGTGTCACTCAGATTATTATTTTGAAAACAGTATTTTATGGTTGTCCTTAGAGAGTCTCAAAATAGTCTATCTTCGGGCAGGGATCACAGGAGAAACCACCTCCTATATTTAGAGGGCTGTGCCTCCCAGTCGATACATATAAGCACCAGTGCATGGTCTGAGAGGGTTATTGGATAAAATGTTGCTGATTGTAGAGCCTGACGTAGAGTGTTACTTACAAAGACATAATCAAATCTGGAGTCATTTCTATATGAGTGAGAGAAGAAAGTGTAATCCCGGTCTTTCGGGCGTAGTGTACGCCATGCATCTAAAAGGCCTAAGTCTCCAAATGCTCTCTTGAGAAATTTGAGGAAGCTTCCTGTGATTGAGCATTATGGAAGTGTGCTATCTAGCCCCGCTTCTCACGTAAGGTTAAAGTCCCCCAGAAGTATGATCGCCCCTTTTGCAAAGTATCCCAGTATAATTAATAAGGTGTTAAAGAACTTAGTTTGATTGGTGGGTGCATATAGAGTGGGGAACGCACATCGCTGTCCCTTTATGCATCCCTTGACCATAATGTACCTCCCCTCCTTGTCCGCTTTACAGCCTTCTGGTGCGAACCATAAGGATGAGTGGAAAAAGAGCGCCACCCCATTCTGTTTAGTGGACGCTGAGGATTTGTAAATTAGTGGGTATTGTTTGTGTTTCTTGTGATACTCCTCGGAGCATTTGAGGTGGGTTTCCTGAAGTGCCACCACGTCAGGCCTTTGGTCTGTAACGTGTTTACACAATCCTTGCCACTTAGCAGGGGAGTTAAGTCTCCTTACATTCCATGCTAAGGTTGTGATAACCATTACCGAATGTAACCTGTGGCCCTGAGCTGTAATTTGGTACCATGTGAATCTCCCATTCCATCAAATCCACCCCTCAACCTCACCCATCTCTTTCTCGAGGATCTCCCTCTGATCTGATTTTGAGGTATTCTAACTGCCCTGATCATCCTCATGTACTATGTGAAAAATCAAAATGCAAACCCCTAACTAAATCTAAACAATAAACCATTTTCCCCTTCAACAGTTTTTACATGGTTGCAATACCTTCCCGTCCGAAGGCGTTCCTGTCCTTATCAGCTAAGGCATTTCCCCAGAAGTAGCACTAGCGCAGGAAAGAAAAATGAGACTAAAGGGTGAAGGAGAATGCAGCAGGAAGAAAGAGAGCCTGTGAGGGCCTAAACTGGCTGAACACAGCACCTCACTTAGGGCCAGATGTAGGTAAATATCCTTTACCGATTCTAAAATACCGAATTTTACCAATTCAGTGTTTTAGAATCGGTAAATGATGTGTAGCTAATGATTCAGTAAATTTTACTGAATTGGTAAAATTCGGTATTTACCAAATCAGTATTCCCCATTCATTCCTATGGGCCTGGAGGCCCATAGGAATGAATGAGAATTACCGATTCGGTAAATACGGAATGGGCAATAGGGGGTAGACCTACAAGGGTGGCAGGATGTCACATTGACACCCTGTTGTACCCCTGTATAGTGCATGGGTGCACATGTGTCAAACATACATGCCCTGAGGGCATGTATGTATGGCACTGAATAAAAAGCACAAAATTGCTTTTTAAAAGGTATTCGGAATTTACCACCAACTAATAGTTGGTGGTAAATAACGAATCCTTAAATGTAAAAAGCACTCACTTGAGTGCTCTCTACATTAAGGATTCGGTAATTTACCGAATCGGTATGTTAAGAACTGGGTAATTTACAGATTCCTTAAATTACCGATTCGGTAAATTACCGAATCCTACAATTTGGCCACATACATCTGAAAGGCCTAATTCCGGTCGGTAACGGCAGAAATTCGGTAATTTCGGCCGTTACCGACCAGAATTAGGCTTCCTACATCTGGCCCTAAGTGCCCACATAATAGGTTAGAAGTCCAAGCTGACCAAACTGTCCATATAGGCGAAGCACTGCCCTTCCCCACCGTGGTGGTCTCCCACCAGGTCCATGGTTCAGCGGTGTGTTATCCGTCTTCTTCAACAAGTTTTGGGTATTTTCTGACAATGGGGTTTTCTCCATTTTCTGTCCTCCAGTGGACCCGACCGGGGGCCTGCCATTCCACTGTTCGTCTCTAATTCGGACTGCCTGGACTGTGTTGATAGGCCCAAGATCTGCATCGCTTCCTGAAAATTGCATGACTTATTCCGGAGCTTAAATGCCAGGCCAATAGATTATGTCCTTCTGTATTGGATTTTGTCTTGCCTGAGCTTGTCAGAGATGGGCTTAAAATGCGTGTATCCCGTCAGTGTGGCCGAGGCAACATCTTGGAAAAAGGCACATGATATTCCTTGAAAGGATACTTTGTTGGCCTTCCACGCTGTCTATAGAATTGCCTCCTTCACTTTGAAAGAGTGTAGTTTGACAAGTACATCCCTGGGTCAACGTTTCTCACCTTGCGCTGGGGCCCTACTCTGTGCACTCTCTCGATTTTCACCTTCAGACTGGACTCCCCCATCACCTCCGCAAAGAGGTCCTGGACAAATGCCTCCAGATCTCGTCCCTCCACTTCCTCCTGCAGATTCCAGATGCGCATATTGTCCCTACGAGATCTGTTTTCAAGGTCCTTATCCTTTAGAGCTGCTGGTTTAAGCTGGTCATGGAGGAGCACAACTGTGTTCTCTAGTCTGTTTGCTCGGCCCTCCAAGTCATTGACTTTGGTCTCCAGGTCTACTGCTCTTGTTCCAACTGCATCAACATCCTGCTGGAGAGAGAGCAACTGGGTGTAAATATCAGATCTCAAAACCTCCAGTGTGGCAGCGAAATCCATCTTGCGCTCCTCTCGTAGTTCTTTTGTGAAGTCCCTCAGCGAAGCCAAGAAATTGTCTTTTGTGAGGGCCATGGTGTCAGGATCTGGCTTGTGAGAAGATGGGCCTCTGGAATCAGCTGTAGCAAAGTAGTTGGAGACCCTATTGTTCTTGGCCTTCTTTAGCAGCATAAGGACCAGGGGATGTCGCCCAACGCTGGCATAGCTCTTAAATCATTCACTATAGCGGAGACTTGTTGCTTTCAAGTGCATTCAATTGTCCCAGAGATACCCCAGCTTCCCCACACCTTCCCCAGGGCCTCCAACTGGCACTGTCCGCTTTCTGTTGTGTTGTGTACCCCTCCAACTTCCACTCAGGGCTACTCAAAATGCTTCAGAGTGTGGTGGTCTTGGCCGATCACCGGCGTTGCACAGAGGGTGTTTTTATTTTACGGTCAGTAGGCCTCTCTCAGACCTTCTTGTGGGCCCTGGCGCATCCTATGTCCTTGAGGGACACCATCTTGGAGTCAGGCGGGCGGCCATCATCCGTAAGCCTTCAATCCCTCAGTGCTATATGGCTGCAGGTACCCTCCACCAGGTCCACACTCACTATGTGGCCGCAGAGTCAAGGGCCGCCACCAATCCGGTCATCTTCAGCCTGCAGCCCTGCCAAGTCGAGGCACTGTTTTCCCCTCGCAGCCGGGATCCCACTGATGAATGTCTCCGGTCCGGAGTAAAGGTGAAAAGACCAATCTCCTCCGGCCGCGCTGCCGCTTCAGTCTCTCGGGCTCCCAGTTGAGTCCATCAGCCTGCTGCTTCCCTCAGCACTCGGGAGGCCGTCCCCGGCTACTCCACCTCTCGCTGATCGGCCCGCCAGGCTCACCAGAGTGCGCATCGGCGGCTCCACAGGCCTTGCACTCGAGTCATCCGGTCTCAGTGCTGGCCAACGGGTGGTCCTCCCCTGCTCATTCTCCACTCAGCACCGGTAGGAAGTCATCACCCTCCTTTTCCGTCTCCTGTGCTCCCTCCGGTAGTGTGTTTCAAGCTTTATTCAAGCAAAGGCCACGGAGCCCTCATGGATCACGTCCACATGGCCATCTTGGTTGGACACGCCCCTCAACCCATTGTTTTCACTCTATTCTGTTCATCATTTAGCTCATGTCCCTCAAATAACTAATCAGCTCCTTTGCCAAGACTTGCTTCTATCACCATCAACCTGAGTGGATGCCACATTTCAGTGAATTTTTGTATACTACTCAACACTTATAACAAAATATGACTGTGTTTGCCGGTAATACCGTTCTTCTGCTTCATCATCCCAGTTTGCAAACAGAATTTTGGATATTCTGTTGCTTATGAGAAAGTATATTATATTGATTTCTTGTGTGATGCAATTTTAAGCCTGACTTCAAAAGTCAATACAGTAATTGAAGCATCCTTTTTCATCGAAAAAAAAACCTCAGGCACGCATTTCCTTTGCTCTCTTTCCCCCATTGTTCTCCACCAATTAGCAATGAGTACCCACAGACTTGATTTAGGAGTGCTGGAATAACTAATGCACAGACACTAGAATCATACTGAGCTTCCGCACTTACTGCGCTTAGAGATATCACCCCGCCTCTCCATGTCATTCATTTCCTTGTGGTTTCTCATCAAACCATTTACAGCCATACTGATTGAAGTATGTACTAGGCCTTGAACAGCAGAATACTTGAATTTTTAAAAGTCGGATCGATCCATTACTGGCCCAAAGCCACAACCAAGTTAACTTCTAGTTCCACTTTTTGTGAAACTGCACCAAACCGAGATATCTTTCCCTTTTCAGCTAATCTTTTGAAATATATGCAGAATCATATTAGTTGTATAGAATCAGTTTCAAATCACTCTTCTTCAAGCAATGGCATTAAATGGGACATGCCGTGAATCAGCACAGGCCCAACAGATCCGTTAATAATCCAAACAGACCTTCCATCCAACTTCTCAACACCCGACACTGTAGAAGTTCTTCTGTATGGAGGAGGGTGACTTGGGAAGACCCATCCATGTGGATACTGGCCTCATTACAGCAATTTTACTATTTATTTTCTTAAAATCCTCAAACTTATTACAAGTCAAGTCAAGTCAAGTCAAAAGAAGTCTTTATTCGATTGTTCATCTTAAAAGACATGCTACACGTCCAACATTATGTCTCAATTTCCAAAGTGCAAGCATAGTTGTTAAAAAATATTTTAATATGAAGTTAAAAACATGAACTAAGACAGAATTAAATCATTTATACACGACTTCATTTGCAGATTTAAAAAGTTAAACATAATAAAAAACAGTTATTACAGGATATCACAGTCTAACTCGGACCTTGTAGATTATTTAACTGGGACCTTGATGCGAGTTAATCAACCTCAAGTGTAGAATCCAAGCCCAACCAAGGTATTTTGCAACCCCTATTACTATCAAGGGCGATAGATCAGATTTTAGAATTCTACAGGCTGTAGATGCTGAACGAGTGCCCAGACTTCTGCATAATGGGCGTAGCATACAGGGGGCATACAAAGAGAAAATGACACACACTTTCACCTTGCCTGATACACAGTGGGCAGTGCTCTGGCCCTCCCTTAACCCATGATGTAGTTAGGCACCTCAGTGGTAACGAGCCAACTCTCAATTGATGGAATAGTTTGCGATCCAGGGGCTTGGTGATGACATCCCAGTACTTTTCAAGGGAAGAGACATCCTTCAGAAGAACAAATGTCGTTGTAAGAGAACTTCCTGTCATTTCTGAATGTCTTTTGCCAACAACCCATTCCCAGTATAGATTTCTCAGCTCTTTTTTGGGAGGAAAGGTGGCCGAGTCAGGGTTATGCCAAAGTTCACCAAGCCCCATGGCGCACAGAGTAGATGTTACCCCTTTGAACCATCCTATATTGTCAGAGCCCAGGGAATCCCTTACCTCTAGACATGCTTTGGCATAAAGCAGTAGCTCTGGTGTGGTCCACAGATGCCGCCAAAATGCTAGGGGTCTGAATCTCGCTAGGTCTTCCACTGGTTGGCACCCTAAGTCGTACAGGAGCGGGATGCGCGGAGTGGATTTCGGTAATCCAATCGCCGCCCTGAGAAATTTGTTTTGGTTTACCTTTAGGGGATCCAGATTACTGTAGCCCCAAAGCTCTGCTCCATACAGAACAGACGGCAACATTTTTGTGCCATAGATTTTCATGAGCGGGGACATTGGCCGGGTGTAAGAACTTTTATGCTCTTTGAGGAGGGATCCTCCTATTTGCACATGTTTTAGTGCCAGGAGCTCGACTTGCGGTTTCCAACTAAGGTTTTCACTAAAAGTGAAACCTAAGTATGTGAATAGCGTAGTCTGCTCAAGGGTGGTACCACCCATTGTAACCCTGGCAGCAATTGGAGTTGGTCCTCTCAGAACCATAAACTTTGTTTTGGACACGTTAACCTCCAGCTCATGCTGGCGGCAAAACAGCTCAAATCTTGACAGGGCCTGCTGGATACCCTGCCTCGTCTTAGATATTAACAGGGTGTCGTCCGCGAACATGAGCAGAGGTACTTTCATCCCTGCCAGTGTAGGAGCATCCGTGGGGTGGTTCACAAAATAATTGGTGACCCCATTAATAAATAGGGAAAACAAAGTAGGGGCCAGAACACACACTTGTCTAACTCCTTTGGCAATTGGAAATCTATCCGTAACCTCCCCAGGCTTACCCCAACATACTTGTGCAAAAGTGTGGGCATGTAAATTCACTAAGAGTCGCACAAGAACAGCAGGCATTCCCAATTTCAATAGGCATTCCCACAGCTTGGTCCTAGGAACGAGGTCAACTGCGGACCTTAGGTCCACAAAGGCTGCGTATAGCTTGCCCTTCCCAAAAGCAACTGTCTTCCAATATAGGAGCACAAAACGGAATGCTTGGTCAAGAGTGCTCACATGGGACCGGAATCCTGCCAGCAGAGGTGTGAGGATATCAAAATCATTAATCCATTCCTGGATCCTACCTAATACGAGGCGGGCTATTATTTTTTGCACCGCATCGATGAGGCTGATCGGTCGGTGTTTGAGGGAACCGAGCGTTCGCCTTTCTTATAAATTGGAAGAATTTCAGCCCCGTACCAGGAATCTGGAACCTTCGCTCCAGAAGCAAGTGCATTTACCAGATGGACAATATACGGGGCCCAGAGATCCTGATCCTGTAGAAATACATCAGCAGGAATGCAATCGGGGCCAGGTGCTTTACCTCTCGGGATTGTTTTCATAATATTTCTAACCTTTCTAGAAAACGTGAGTGAATCCTCAGAAACGGAGCATGGGAGATCAACCAAAACAACATTGTTACTCCTGAATTGTTCCTCAAAGAAGCTTACCCACTGTTGTTGACCAACAGATGCTGGGCTAGGGTGATCATCCTGGCCTTTCCCCCATTTTAGTAGGTGCCAAAACTGTTGCATATTTCGATAACCACAAGCTTCGGTCAGAGGTAACCACCGGTCCTCATCCCATTTAGTTTTAGCCTTACGTTTAGCTTCATTGTAAACTTTTCTACAGGACCTAATTCGGCCGTGGTTTTTAGATTTGATTGCTAAAAACAAGTCCCCTTGTGTCCGTCGACACTCATCATCATACCATGTGACTACTCTAGGCTTCATCTTCCTGACCTGTTTAGGGATAATCTTAATAAACAGCTTTTTGAGGCCCAGAAACAGATCGGTGTGTATACTTCTAAGATTTGCATTAATCTCGTCCTGCGACCCACAATTATTCAAAAGCTCCAAAGAGCTGGACACTAAAGTTCAAATCTCCTTTCTCGCCCCTTCATCCACAGCAATTTTAGGCCAGCGCACCCTTCTCATATCATTACTTAGGGTAACCTCAGCTGGGACTACGTTTGACTCACAACTCTTGGTCCTTTGAAAGCTAAAGTCCCTTAAAGCCAATACAAGCAGGTCATGATCACTTTCGGGGCGTTCCATGATTTCCATGTCAACAACTGCAACCCATAGCTGCACATCGACTAAGATGTAGTCGATACGACTACTGTGTCTGCCGTTGTTGAATGTGTGCCTACCCTTCCTGTCTGATCTTACCCTACCATTAGTTGCTCTCAGGCCCAGATCTAGGCACAACCCCTTGATAAATGTGGCGGAGCAAGACCATTTCCCAATCGGTGGTAACTCGAGCTGTGGTATTCCCCACGACATATCTTCTTTCTCTGTAAGGGAACCATCATCAATACCCAGGGGCTCAAAGCATGTATTAAAATCCCCCAACACGACCTTATACCCCTCTTCAGATACACTAGAGAGGAAGTCGTCCAGGAGGAGAAGGGTGGGTGAAACCCTTCCACCCTGGAGGCCCCTAACATAAATATTAACTAAAAGTATATTTAAGCCTTTGGAAGATCTAATCCTAATTATTAATATATCTGGACTATCTATGGCAACTTCCTCAGCCCATACACCCTCACATTGGCGAACCCATGTTGTCAGCTCTCCAGCGGGGCGCCCTTTTTGTCCTTTTGAAGCGGGTTTACTGAAATTTAAAAACCCCACCCGGAACACCAGCAAAAGTGCCCATGTTTCTTGAAAGGACCAAACATCCCCTTGATCTATAAAATCCACCCAGTCAGGGATGCACAAGCGGGACTCAAGCCCAGCTATGTTCCAACCTACACACTTAGTGTAGTCGGAGTCCAACAAATGAGGGTTTATTACCGCGAGCTGGGCTGGCGCAATAACTTGGGGATTGGATGAGATATTATCTTGTGCCGTTGTTGTACTAACACTAATGCTAGGTTCAGAACACTGTGCAATGGATAAAACCTCCGTACCTATATCAGCTGGTGCAGAGCCCCTCTTTTCCCCTGTATTACATAAAACCTGCCCAGCAATGATTCAATCATTTTCATCAAGATAAGACAGTGGAGCATATCTCCCAGCGGAGATCAAAGACTCAATGCTTAACAGGTTTGACCGGCCCCGGAGAGGGATATTGTTAGGCTTGGATAGCAAAGGTGTCGCATTAGTGCTAGGGCGGGCTTTAGGATAAAAGTCAGAGAGTTCCCACGTTACAATCAGGCCATCACCACCTTGTGGACGCCAGCCTCTGAGGAATGGAATTACGTGGGTACTCCTAAAGTTAACGATGACCAGATCGCCTGATATATCTTTAGTTCTGTGGCCGAGCCACCCCACCCTTCGAACATTTAGGATTCGGCCATCTATAGTCGGAGGTAGGGGTCTATTCTTGGAAAGCCAGAAGGCTACTTTGTTTTTTAACTCTTGATAGCCTTCTGTTTTCCCTTGTTTAAGTTCAGGAACCCCTGAAAGTATACACACAAAGGGCGCAGCCTCAGGGGGGAGGTCGATTCTGGGATTTTGGCTATCATTTAACTTTGTAGCAATGGGATCAGGTTTTTTGTAACCAGAGGGCCCTTGATTAACTAAGGGTGTCTGAATTTGTGTGGGCCTCTCTTTAGGGAGAATTTCTACTCGTTGCAATAAATGTACAGGGCTATTTCCATCCTGATGCTGCCCCTCAACAGGGGCTTTATCTGCAGACCTACCCACTTCAACTGGAATAGGCTGAGTTTTAACAAGAGCCATCAGTCTATCAACTTCTGAGGTGAGTGCATCTATTTTATGCAGCAGTGGGGTAATGATTTCTACCATTTTTGTCTCTAGTTTAGCCTCAAAAGCACCCAGTAAGAGTTCAAATTGTTCCATGTTGTTACTACAGCCTACAGCAGTTTCCGGCGATTCAGGTCCCCCATGTTTGCCTTTATTTTTGCGAGGGGATAACTTACTCTCTAAAACCTTTCTTGGCCTCCCACCACCTTGTTTAATTGGCACTTTCCTACAGGCCCTGACTGCTCTTACTAATTTGGAGCGGTTCTCATCAGGCCCGGGTGAACCAACAGGACTCGCAACAATATCAGGAATTAGTTCTGATGGGGGTGGGTGTACCTGGGCGTCTATCACTACCATTCCCCTGCTTCCTAAGTCGGCATTAGCCTCGAGGGGGGTCACTATTGTATCGGAGAGGGAGCTAGGGAGCAAATGCCCCGGGGAGCCAGATTTCCCTAGTGAAGCTCTCCGATCACTATTAATCTTAGAGACCATTTTTACTAGGTAATTGTCAAGTGTAGATACTCCAGGGCCTTTGGTGGTGCTTTTACAATTAGACATAGTTACACAGTGTGATTGAGATGTAAGCCAGGCAAATAACAATATAGGATACCTACTATCTACCTGATTAAACACCTACAGAAGCACAACTAGCCTGACACACTAGTGGGTTACAGGGCAAGGAAACTATGGAACTTAAACCTTATTGATATTACGCAAGATAAACTTTTGCACGCCTAAATCTGAAGTGAAAGAGGTATTAACTTTCCAACCTTAGTCCGTTGCCCAGTCCAGTCTCCTCAGGCATCTGAGGGCCACAAAGGGCCCGCCCTTTGCCCGGGCGTAGCCCGGCACAGTCCCGCGACGCGGGGAGATGTCCTTTGCTTTATGCGCCTCCTGGCGCGGATTTCACAATAGCGGCTTACGGCCGTGAGGGCTCTTGGGCCCTGTAGTCCCTCGCACTCGTGGTCTCCTCCCAGCTGCGGCCGTGCTCTGGTGGACGAGAGCTGCGGCGGCGGGGGAGACCAACTGTGGTGAAGGCGGGCGGCGGGACAGGCGGGGAAACAGCAGGCTCCACTCCGCTGCGAAAATTGCCCCCTGCAGCTCTGGGACACAAACGGGGGAACAGCAGGCCCAGCAGCAACCCCGGGGAGCAACCAACGAGCACAGGTAACAGAAAAACTCCCCCGCTCCACCGGGAGATGTCCTTTGCTTTATGCGCCTCCTGGCGCGGATTTCACAATAGCGGCTTCCGGCCGCGAGGGCACTTGGGCACTGTAGTCCCTCGCACTCGAGGTCTCCTCCCAGCTGCGGCCGCGCTCTGGTGGACGAGAGCTGCGGCGGCGGGGGAGACCAACTGTGGTAAAGCCGGGCGGCGGGACAGGCGGGGAAACAGCAGGCTCCGCTCCGCTCCGCTGCGAAAATTTCCCCCTGCAGCTCTGGGACACAGACGGGGGAACAGCATGCCCAGCAGCGACCCCGGGGAGCAACCAACGAGCACAGGTACCAGAAAAACTCCCCCGCTCCACCGGGAGATGTCCTTTGCTTTATGCGCTTCCTGGCGCGGATTTCACAATAGCGGCTTCCGGCCGCGAGGGCTCTTGGGCCCTGTAGTCCCTCGCACTCGTGGTCTCCTCCCAGCTGCGGCCGCGCTCTGGTGGACGAGAGCTGTGGCGGCGGGGGAGACCAACTGTGGTGAAGCCGGGCGGCGGGACAGGCGGGGAAACAGCAGGCTCCGCTCCGCTGCGAAAATTGCCCCCTGCAGCTCTGGAACACAGACGGGGGAACAGCAGGCCCAGCAGCGACCCCGGGGAGCAACCAACGAGCACAGGTAACAGAAAAACTCCCCCGCTCCACCGGGAGATGTCCTTTGCTTTATGCGCCTCCTGGCGCGGATTTCACAATAGCGGCTTCCGGTCGCGAGGGCTCTTGGGCCCAGTAGTCCCTCGCAATCTTGGTCTCCTCCCAGCTGCGGCCGCGCTCTGGTGGACGAGAGCTGCGGCGGCGGCAGGGGAGACCAACTGTGGTGAAGCCAGGCGGCGGGACAGGCGGGGAAACAGCAGGCTCCGCTCCGCTGCCAAAATTGCCCCCTGCAGCTCTGGGACACAGACGGGGGAACAGCAGGCCCAGCAGCGACCCCGGGGAGCAACCAACGAGCACAGGTAACAGAAAAACTATTTCCTGCATTGTCATAGTATCCGTGATCTACGGTTATCAACTACTGCTGACAATCATGCATGATATCAGGTATTTCTGTATTGAGAGCTCTGCCTCCTGCAATCTCAGCTTAACTTATTGACCTCACCTGGAGCAGCTTTCCACGGGTACTCTTTGGAATGCTTGTGAATACCATCAAGTTGGAAATGGACACGCAGCGAGAAGCAGACTTGGGGAAGAGACCCCTTTTATTTTAAGGCTCTCTCTACTGGGAGGTATTGCAGCTGCGCAAATGCAAGGAAACCATCATTTAACTCCACCTCCCAACATATTTCAAAATATGCAAGCACTGATCAGATGTTTGGAAAGCTGCTGATATAGGCACTAAGAGCAATCCAATTTTGGAACTATAGGGAATCTGAAACAATAGGTGTCTCACTTGAAGGGTACTGTTGCTTAACAACAGAGAGATATGTGGCCTGTGACAGGCCTTCAACTACCAGTGTGGTAGATGGTTTACATGGGGTGTAGTTGTGGAATCAAGAGGGCAAATCTTCTCATTAAATGACACAGGAGAGAGATGTCATGTGTTATTTTTAGGCCTGGGCACTAAATTCCTCTCTTCTCGCGGAGTTTGTGGAGTTTTTTTCACTCATCGCTCCGCGTATCGCGTGGAGTTCCAAAAAACTCAGTGGAGTGAAGTGGAGTTTTCAAGAGTGAGCGGGGAAAATCTTACTCCAGACCACCTCCTGGTCGAGATTTCTCAATGCAGGAGGTTGTGGATGGCCGCTACCGCTCGCATTCAGAAACCTTCCGTTCTCATTGAGGAAGCTGCTGAGCTGAAGAAAGAAGCAGAGCCCTCTTGCACAGTGCGTGGCGATGTTCACCCTGAGTATACAGCATGGTACAAACAATGGGACTGCGCTAAAAATCAGCACGAATGCCTCAACGTAACAAACTCTGCCACTTGTGGAACTACGTGTAGCGTGGCATCGTTTTTTGGTCACTTTGCGGAGTTCCGCTTAGCGGAACTCTGCCCAGGCCTAGTTATCCTAACCTTTCTTAAGAAGTGGGGCGCCCAATATGATGGTCTAAGTAAACCAGCAAGACGGGCAGTAATAACTCCAAAAGTTCAATCTCCAAATAAATGAAGCCCATCACAAATCAAAACTACACAAAATGTACTCTCATATACAAAGAGTACTAGCATTATACGTAAAAGGTGATAGACATAATGTTTGAATGTATATTAAGATATATTTAAGCATGAAACAAATGGTCCACACCCTTTTGTTACCACTGACCCACAGCACCATCTTTACAGTATGTAAATAATAATAGTCATAGAAACAGGAATGTATTTTTCCCTTTGCCTGCAAGCAGACAATACTGAACATATAATTGAGTCAATGGGATGACTAGAGTGTTTGTGAAAGTATAGGTTTCAAATAATTTAAGGTTTTTATTGTGGCTTCAAATCCAGGAGTGTTGCAGATGTGCAAGTTACCACTAAGTAGAAATATCAGAGCAGGAGTGTTAGTTATTGCTGTTCAATATTTTCATTGAACTTCTGCTATATTTACAAGTCGTTAAATCCGGTTAATATTAATGCTAACAATAATAACACATATTTGCGTTATTCATTTACTGTTATTTATATTTTGATTTTTGACCTTAGGTTATTTTTGCATCTGTTCCATTATCATTTTTGATTTTACTATTGTGATCATAATTCATACAACCTAAAATCATGTACTCGAATAACATTAATTCGCAACATTCCAGAGTAATATTGTCTTCAACACAGAGAAATAGCCCAACTTTTCTCACTCAGCCATAAAAATGTACGGTGAACAGTTCATTTAAAAAAACATTTCTCTAGTTGTATATAGAGGCTTACAAAGTTTAAATAGTTTGTTTTGCCACCTGCCTGTAACATAATCTAATCTCTCCCAATTGTACACTCCGTTTTAAATGGATACTCTGGAAGGGCTATTCGTGGTGGATGCTCTGAGCAAATTATTTCTTGAACTCACAATTAGATATTACCATATAGACTATTTAATACTTTGTTAAGTACTGTATCCCGGCTGAAGGAAAACACAATTGATAACTGCACACTATAACAATTTATGAACATATAAAATATAAACAAATATAACAGCTACTTGTGCTTTTTAATCTAAGAGTGCAAGCAACGGCTCTGCAGAAATATCAACTCAGCGTGCTCAGCAGTATATTAATATGTGCCTGCTTTATCAATTGTTTTCATAATTCTTCAGTTTAAAAGACAAACATAGTGTTTTAGCCGGTTTCACTACATTTTTAAAAATTGCACATTCCTTTATACATTTTACATTGTATTGTAAGAAATTGTAAACATTCCTTATCATAACGTATGGTAAAAATATCTATAGATGTCACTTACCCTGCTCCTCTCGATGAAAGTGAAGATGTTGTTGTTTTTAGAGGAAATAAAAGGCAGATTCTGACTTTATATCTGTCATTATACGCTTAATCAAAGAGAGCATCAGATGCGAGGGAAAGGTTGGTAATCTCGTTTCCAATCTTGTGAAAACTGTGGCTCTCTCCTCCCGCAGAGAATCGGCCTGGCTGAAACTAGATCGCTTCCATGCGAGGGACACAAACGCTGCCCTGAACTTAATCCCCTAAGTGAAATGAATTAGCAGCAAACCAAGTCCGGATGCAAATCCACCCTTGACACTGAGCGTTTCTCCTGAAAACCATACTCAAAGGGTTACTTTTGTTAAAGAAACAGGTGCTATTTAATGAAATCTGGATGTCATTTACAGAGAACGTTTATAGCATGCGTTACAAAAAGCATAGTAAAAGCCAGAGGATTTCACTAAAGTTTGTAACATAGTATTTAATTATCTACATGTATTAAATGAGATATGAAGTTTGCAGGAGAAAAAAAACATCTTTACACTGTACATCAGCCAATAGGTCGTCATATTTCATTTGTTCCCTTAACTAGTTATATGCAGTATCTTAAAAATATACGTCATTGGTGTGTAGTGGTGTGTGTTGTAAGTGCTGCTGTCATTGGTTGCTATCCATTGAAACAACTGTACTTCCACAAATGATAACAACCATTTCATAGAAGAAATCCAAGGGTGTGTTTTACATGAATCCAGTGCACAGTGCAGAGAAATGCCCCCTCCCTAGCCCTAGAGCTTGCACCTGCATTGGGCGGGGTGCATCAGTGATTCAAACTGCTGCTCCGTCTTTTGCTGACACCAGGCCTAATTTTGAAGAAGGGTGATACAGTGAATAACTGCAAACCCCTGGAGGGGATACCTGCGGCTCCAGTGCCCTCTCCAAAAATGCACCGTCTTTGGGGACATAACTGTGCCACGTCCTAGGTGGCATACAGTTGATGCCCCTCGGAAGAGCCTGCTTGCTCTTTTGCCCATGTTACTGGCAAATGTGTTCCATGCTTTTCCTGGTAATGCAACCTCATGCAAAGGAGGGAACAATACCTTCTCCGTTTATTTGAAAATGTGGCCCTATGTTACAGAAGGGGCTGCATAAGCTACCACGGACCGTCCTGTAATGCAGAAGTGGATCTAGAAGCACAAAAAGGCAGAGTTACAACCCGGGGGCCCTTCCTGTAGTCAGGGCCCCAGGAAGTACTGTAGGTGACAACTACAGTCAGCGCACAAGTACTGGTTTCTAGTGCTACATTCTGCTTGCGTAACCACCACATGATTCCAAAAACAAGAAATGCCTATGCTACGCTACGCATACTGAGTTAGAGACGTCAGAATTGTGTGATGTGGGCAGATGTGCGTAACTACCACGTGATTATAAGAGTGAATAGATGGGAATATTATGAGAAGAAAGCTGTAAGGCATGGATAAACTGGGATTTGACACAGGCCCCTGGGGCAGATTTACAAGCCCCTTGCGCCAAGTTTACGCCGCTGTTGCGTCACACAAGGCGGCGTAAACGTGGCGGATCCCTATGAGGCATTTACAACGTGACGCATCTATGGACATGCGTCACGGTGTAAGGCCCTGCTCCACATGAAACCTGCGTCAGGTTTCATGTAGGCGTTCCGGTGCAGGGGGGGGCGTTCCGTCGCAGGAACGCCCCTGAAAAGTGACTCAGTGAAATATACAAGATTTCACTGAGTCACTTTCCCAACGCTGATGCGTAAAAACCCTGCGCCTGCCTGAAGCGAGCGTAAGGCTTGACGCACCACGTTAAAGATAGGGCAAGTTGGAAAAGTGCTGGAGTTGCGTGCAACCCGATTATAGCCCAAACAGTCCCCCAAGGCTACCTCATCAAGAGGACCGATAGACAAGAACAGAGAGGGGGTGGCCTAGCCATTATTCACCGGGACTCGATGAAATGCTCCACATTCGAACTTTCGGACGTAAAGGGTGCAGAAAGCATGGGTTTCTGTATCCAGTTAAATGAGGAGAACTCCTTTGCTGGTGCTCTAATTTATCGTCCTCCAGGGCCACAGAATGGGTTTTTTGAAAGCTTTGAAGAGGCACTTAGCACCTTAACTCTAAAATACGCCAATTTTACAGTATTAGGCGACCTAAATTTCCATCTCGATAAACCCAACGACCCTAATGCAATATGGCTCAGTGATTTAACTGATGTCCTGGGGTTGGAAATATTGACTAAAATGCCTACACACAAAGCAGGCCATATCTTAGATTGCATTTGTACCAATATTAAAACCCTAGCTGTTGAAACTCCCGTGATTCAAACATGGACCGATCATTGGCTGATCCCTTTCAAACTGACTACAAATAAGAAAAGATCCAACACAGCCAACCTAAAAATCGACGTCCAGATACAGAGAGACTGGAAAAAACTGGTGAACTCCCCCAATCTGCACCTTATTGCTGAGGATTCCAGACCGTCCCTGACTGGAAGCACCGAAACAGACTACAACAACTTCTGTAAATGGATCACAGACTTCTGTGGTCCTGCAAACTCAGAAAAAGTGAGAAAAAAACAGAACAAAAAGTCCGCCCCCTGGTTCTCCCTCCCTCTAAAAGAAAAACGTTCGGAGGTCAGAACCCTTGAAAAGAAGTGGCGTTATACTTATGATACAACTGAACTCCTCGCCTATAAATTTGCTAGAAAACAATATCATGTAATGATAAAAAGTGCTAAAAAAGATCACTTTCTAGAAGTCATCAACCTGTTTAACAACAAACAGAAAGACATCTTCAAAATAGTTGATGATTTCATGAACCCTAGAATTCTTAGACAAGAGATCCCGCCCTCACTTGCACTATGCAATTCTATAGCAAATTACTTTGAACACAAAATACTAAATCTTACCAAAGACTTCCCAGACCTTCCAGAATCCCTCTCTTATGAAAATTCACTACCAATTAATAGGAAATCTCAGCTAAATAATTTTACCCCTGTCAACCTCGACGAAACTCGTCAAGCTATTCTCTCCAGCAAGTCAGGTTCCCCTTTTGACCCGTGCACCCCTCTGCTGCTTCGCGCTTTAGTGGATACGGTTAATCCAAGTATAAATGCTATCATTAACTCCTCTCTGGCCTCTGCCGCCATTCCATCTGAATGGAAACGGGCTGCTGTAAAACCTTTGCAGAAAAAACACCTAGCCGACCCCACTACGCTCTCCAACCTTCGCCCAATTTCACTGCTCCCACTGCTTTTCAAACTTACTGAAGCGGCGGTAAACAAACAACTTACCAGATATTTGGAGGAAAACCACCTCCTACACCCCAGCCAGGCAGGTTTCAGAGCTAAACACTCCACGGAGTCAGCTCTTCTACATACAGTGGAGACGCTCAAGATGGCAATGGATCAAGGAAAAAAGGCCATCCTGATCCTACTTGATCTATCGGCGGCCTTTGATACGGTCTCACACCCCGTATTAATTGGCCGCCTGGCAGAATCAGGAATAGCAGGAACTGCCTTCAAATGGCTGAAAAATTTTCTCAGTCATAGGAAACAAGTTACCATACTAGGAAGCCACTGTTCAGACGAAAAATCACTAAAATCAGGGGTACCCCAAGGCTCCAGTCTGAGCCCAATCCTTTTTAACCTTTATATGACCCCTCTGATTGAGCTCATCACATCTTTCCACATCAGCACGATATCTTACGCTGATGATACCCAGCTCATCCTCGTTCTGGACAACAACACGACTAAAGCAGAAGAAAATTTGAGGGATTGTCTCACCGCAACCTTTGAATGGATGAGAACCCACCACCTCAAGTGTAATTCAGGCAAAACTGAAATCCTCCCTTTTGGTCAAAATAATCTTTTTTCCCCTAAAGACTGGTGGCCCCAAGACGCCGAAGTCCCGCCGAATACTATCAAGTCGGCCCGCAACCTTGGGATAAGGTTTGATGAAGCCCTATCCTTCAAACAACAAGCAGGTACGGTGGCAGGGTCCTGTTTCAATATAATCAAGGGCCTCAGAAGGTTCTTTGACCTCCTTCCCCTGACAGCTAGAAAGACGGTAGCGGTGGCCTTGATTACATCCCGTCTAGATTACTGTAACAGCATCTATGCAGGTTCCAACAAAGCTGTTCTGCACAAGTTGCAGATGGTTCAGAACGCCGTCGCCCGCCTAGTGCTGAGATTGCCTAGGAAGTCTTCTGCTTCAGCAGCACTCAAAATCCTGCACTGGCTACCTATCCATAAGAGAGTGTTATTCAAAATCTTACTAATCACTTTCAGGGCTTACCACCAGTCGGGCCCCACCTATCTGTCACAAAGGTTTGGAAGATATACTCCCTCCCGCTCACTCAGATCTTCCAACCTAAACCTATTGGTGGTCCCCAAATTCAGACTCACTACAAAAGGAGGAAAATCCCTTGGAGTGTTGGGAGCCAGAGCCTGGAACAAACTCCCATCCCAGATGCGTTTGATCCCCTCAGAGAACATGTTTCGAAAGGCCCTAAAAACCTGGATTTTCAATGCCTCTGACACCTTCTGTCTAGCGCTAATTTAATCTTCGCACTTTCCAATCACCTTCCGATCAGCCCAATTTCCCTCTTTTCTGGTTTCTATGTAGTTTCCCTTTTTTTCTTCTCTGCGACACGTTATGACTAGCGCCAAGATGCTCCATGGAGTGTAAGCCGCGCTCTATAAAAGCTAATTCAATTCAATTCAATTCAATTCAACACAACTTCAGCACTGCGCCAACTTTACGCCCAAGATGCGACACGCATCTGTTCATTCCTGCGCCATGGTGCGCCACATTGTAAATGCGGCGCATCATGGGTGGCGCAAGGATGAACTTGCGTGCCGTATCTTTCCTGGCGCATCTCTGCCGATTTGCAGAGATGCGTCAGGCAACGTAAATCTGCCTCCTTGTATTTTAGCATCCTCATAGTTAGGGTAATCAGACACCTGCTGCTGCCTGCACTGTGACTGTTGAGTACGTGATTTATCTGTGTGTGTGTTAAATGTGCACAATACCAAACTGTATGCAGTGTCTCTGTGAAATTTGCCTTCCTGCTCGCTTGAATAAAACAACAATATCTAACACACACCTAATACTCGGAAATGTGGATGCAAGATGAAATTGTCCTTTTCTAAAACTACAACTAGTAACATAGGCACCCAATTTTTTCCTTTTTAACCTTTCCAGGATGTTTTGGGCCCACATCACTTGCTTTGCCACACATGTGATCGTTTTCTACAGTGTTCATCCTGCACTGCATCGCCCTTTAGAATCCACGCACTCCAAAGACCCCACTGCCAACAAATGCTCCATCTGCAGACTGGCGCACCATGGGCTGCCATGCGCCAACGCAGGCACCCTGGTGCTATGGTGCAGGGCTGTCTGTGTTGTAGGGGTGATGGTTGTTGTGCTGTAAGGAGCAACTTCCTGCACAAAAACAATAACAAGAGGTGTTTTCTTCTTTCTCTTTCTATGTGTGCTGCAAAAATGCAACACACATAGAAAAAGGAAACATTAGGAGAAATAAAGGTATTTCTCCACGTTCAGACAGGCTTATGCCTCTCCTGGGGAGGTGCAGGAATCTGACGCATTCAACTCCCAGGTTTACAAAGTCTTGTATTTCTGGGAATGCGTCAGGTTCCATGGATGTTGTGTGGGAACACCCACAGCAACACCCATGGAATAACCTTTCACGCAAATTAGTGCGTGAAAGGAAGCCATATTTACAAGACCATGAAAAGCTGTGGAGAGTGGCTTTGCGTGGCCTTGTAAATAGGGGCAGGCACACTGCGCCACTGGTGCGATAAAAAAGTGACGCACTGGTGTCACAATGGGGTTGTGAATAAGCCCCTAAATCTCCAGGGGGTCTGAAACAACCCTAACCAATTTAAAGGAGGAACTTCTCCTGATGATGACAAGAATGCTTGATATTTTGGCTGTGGCTGAACAGAATAGATCAAATCCAAGACAGACTTGATATGCCTGTCTACTTTTACAACCTTTCCACCACTACTGTGTAATCAACAGTGTCATAGGCCACACAGACCCTATTACACGTATACACAAGCTACTTTCCTTTTAATGTTGATGCTACAGCAGTCAAAGGTATATATCACCGAGGCCTATACTTTGTAAAATGTTTCCTCTTCTTAAAAATGGGTTGTCCATGAACATCAACTACAAAACTGCAGACTTGTGCATCAAGACTTAGCAACATCTCCACAAAAGCGACTGCATTAAGCATGCTCTGAAAGCTCATCAGTGGCTTGCAGTAGATGCCACGATGAAATTCATGGTTCATTCTCCCATGCTTAAGGCTACTAGGGCAAAGTCCTAGAATACCTGAAGAAGTTGACCATTCGCTAAACCTGTTAGAAATTTTCAATCTGTGCCCACCTACCTAACCCATCAAAAATCATTCAAGAGGATGAAACACAGAGAAGGATCCCTGAGAGCAGAAGACCCCATATTATGAAATGACTCTATGCACTTTGCCACTGCTAACCAGTGCTAAAGTGCATGTGCTCTCTCTAAATTGTGGTGATAATGATGTATATACAATTGGCATATTTTAATTTACTTGTAAGTCCCTAGTAAAGCAGTGTCCCATATACCCAGGGCCAGTACATTAAATGCTAATAGAGGGCCTGCAGCACTGATTGTGCCAGGCCTTTTAAATATGTCTCAAGCCTGCCACCACAGGCATTTAAAACCCTTTACCAAAAATCACACGCCACTTGGATAACATATGTCACCCAAAGGTAGGCCCTATGTAGCCCAAAGGTCAGGGTCCTCTGTAAATAAAAGTTAAGGCATGTACCTTTAGGTTTTGCATGTCTTGATAGGGAAACACGCCTAACTTCATTTTTCACTACTGTGAGGTCTACTCCTCTCATTGGTTAACATTGGGAATTCCTTATAACTCTTTTAAGCTGTAATTCTTAATTGGAAAGGAGTTGTAGTTACATTGTTTTATATCTCTGAAATGGTATTGGTACATCCTCTTTACTGATGAAGCTGAATTTAACATTACTATTTAAGAAAGGCCAATTTTAGAAAGTGGACATTTCTCTCCTCTTAATGCTCTGTGTGCCTGCAGCCTGGCTCCAAAACACACCTGGAGTCTTTAACAGCTTGACTTGGTGCATTCCCTCTAGACAGCCACAAACATAGGAATTTTAGGTGTGTCTGAGTACCCACCTGCATTCTGATGGCTCTTCCTCAGCAGAAAGGGAGGTAGATGCTGACACACCTGAATAGGCAATGTCTTGCCCCCCCCCCCACAAAGGGTTGATTACCCCCCTCTAATGAGTCTGGAGTCACGGCTGGAAACAAAGAACCTCTGTGCACTTCAAATACCCTTATGTGAAGTCACTCCCACTTCAAAAGCACAGCTGGGTCTCTGACCCCACCACAACAGTCCACTACTGGACCAGTGAAGAACTCTATCTGGAACAAGGACTGTTGCGCTACTACAAAGACTGCTGCTCTGAAGGAACTGCTTTTGTGATTTGCTATGCTGCCTGTTGCCTGCTACCCTTTGCCTTGCTGAGGAAAGGACTGGACCCATTTCACTTGAACCTAGAGTTACTCCAGGGGCATGCTGGCTTGCCCCAGTTCTGATGTCTCAGGGACATCAAAGACTTCCTGCAACCCTGAGGAAGGTGGGCACATACTGCCTCACATCCCAGCACTCAGTTTGCCCCGATGCATCATAGTAAATGCAGGGAATGATAACACTTACTTCGGTGACAGGCTTTAGTTTTTGACCCTTGTTGGTGAAGCCAGTCCTGCAACCCTGCAGCATCACCTGGATTCTGCCATCTGTGAGTCCTGCTCTGCCAAGTGCTTCCAAACTAGTCCTGGTCCCTTGGAAGTGAGTTTTCCTGTTGTGAACCATGAGGACCCACACATCACTGCCACTGCGCTGAGCAAAGCTGACGCATATCCTTTGATACTGCCTTGAGGACTGCTAGAGAAATTCACATCCCTGGCTGCGAGGCTTGGTGACAACACATCACCTTCATCAAAAAAGGGTTCACTGATGACACCACTCTGGCAGTGCGGATTGGAACCAATTCATCCCCCCCTCTGCTCCCCGCATCCGGTCGCTGACATCAAATATCCTCCATCCAAGGTACTCTTTCAGCGGGCCAAGGCTAGTCCCTAGATCAGGCCAGCACTCCATCGGGGTTGTCCTGAACTTTTGGATTTGTCCCTGTCAAGCGCGATCAGATAGCATGAATTTGGCGCTTAGGGATACTAAGAACTTAGGGCCCGATTAGGATGGCGGACGGACCAGTGGTGGAGGGACCGTCCGCAGGGGCTGCGGCGTTCCCTCCCTTGGAATTAGGATGTGACCGCCACCCTGGCGGTCACATCCCCTATATTTAACATTGCGGCGGATGCTGCTTCAAGCAGCACCGGCCGCAAGGTTAAATGTGCATGTTTTCCTTTGCATGCACGAAGCAGCAGGCACCGCCCATGTGCACCCCCAACATCCCTGGGGCCCACAACGGGCCCCATACTCAAACTCCACATGCTTTTCTACGGCGGAAAACCCGCCGTGGAAAAGCATGTCTCCGCCGGCATCCTAATATGGCTGGCGGTGTCTGATAGACACCATATTAGAGCTTTTCCGCCGCGGTTAATCCGCGGAATCACCGGGATCCTAATCGGGCCCTAAATATTCAAACAAATCTTTAAAGATTCATAACTCTAGTTATACTTCTTGGGGTTTTTTTGTTTTGATTTACTCATAAAATGATTGTCTATTTTTCTAACCTGGTGTGCTGAGTCTTTTTTGTGGTGTTTTCATTCTGTCACTGTGTGTTGTATTGAACAAATACTTTACACATTGCCCCTTTAGATAAGCCTGACTGGTCTGTGCCAAGCTACAAGAGGGCGAGCACAGGTTATCTTTCAATGTGTATCTGACTTACCCTGACTAGGATAGTGGTCCCTGCTTAGACAGAGTGCACACCTTTGGCAACCAAAATCTTAATTTCGAACAGGGCTGCTATAACAGGGGGTTATTTTGATACTGCTGAGGAATAATGCTCCACGATACACTGACTGACCATATAATAAAATACATTGCCTTGCATTATCTTTTTAATGTAACTTTGTGGTAGAAACTGCATTTCCCACCCCACAATAGAGCCAGATTTAATACGGGGCAGGTATTACTATTACAATTTTTCATTCAATGCTGCTCAGTACAACTTTCTTTAAGATGTATGTCTGATCTTGCTGTCTGAGGCTTGTCTTTGTAATTTGATGGATCCCGATGTTTTAAGAGACCTTTGTTTGTAAGATCTCTGTACATTTGGTTCCAGTGCCATGATACCCATGTGCTTAATACAAGATTTATTTGAGAGATCTGTGTACATTAAATGGTGGATTTGGTAACTAAGCCTGCACAGTGGTGGCTACCAACTACTGAAAGTGGTGAGGCAGGCAAATGGGTGGGTGCTGTGCCAACTTGTGGAAAATTAACACACATTCAATGAACATTAACTAAATTGCTGACATGTATTTTATTATTAAAATGTTTATCTTTAAACTTTAGTGTAATACATATCAGTGATTTAGTGTATATTAAATAAAGTAAAATTAAACATTCACCTACCTAGCTGCACGTCTTCTTGTTGTCCAGCATGGGCGCCAGCCAACTCCCCTAACCAGTCCAGACCGAAGTCTCATGCTGTTAACCAGCATGAGAGAAGCGCCAGGATTTGATTGAGCAGGCTGTCTCACTGCTCCCAAAGGCACTGAACTTATGTGCCCAGCCAGCCACTCCCCCCTACTGCTGACACTCAGCACCAATGCACCGGCCCTGCCGCTTGGCTTGGCAAAAAAATGTTAATAAATTAACCTTATTACCATTTTATTTTTCATCTCTGCAGAATTTTTATTTAGTGGGGAGATGGTCCTCCTCCCTAGTGGAAGAGCTGTTCCTAAGCCTGCACCTGCAAGAACTCTCTAACTCCTGGAAGTTAGCTCAGTTTACCGTAATCATTGTAAAATCTGTAGCAGTGCTGTCCGTTGCCCAATCCAGTGTGTGCTTTGTAACCTAAAGAAGAGCACTGCTTTCTGATTCCAAGGTGTCCTTCAAAAAGCTTTGCTGGGGACTGACTGATCCTGTATTATCTCTGTAACATGAGGGATAGCCCATGTATCTTACAGCTGTATATATTTGTATAAACAGAGTGATCATGCTGCTCTCAGATGCCTGAGTCTGGTCATTTTATGCAAGCTGGAGGATAGCTCTGCTCTCAGATATATTATCTTGTGATATACGTATATATAATACAAGTTACCCAATACCGAGGCCAAATGAGATATGCAGTCGGAGGGATGGGCTACCTTCAGAGATATGAGCATAAGGATACACAGACATAATATCGACTCCAAAATATCGTTTGGAGAAAATATCGACTCCAAAATATCGTTTGGAGAAAATATCGACAGGACAGAATATCGACAGCCAAAATATCGTTTTTAAGGTAAGTGAAGTAATATCGTTTTTAAGGTAAGTGAAGTAGTATCGTTTTTATTTTTAGGGTTCAGGGTCAGTTTTGGGTTTTTGGGTAAAGGGGTATTTTTAGGGTTCAGGGTCAGTTTGGGGTTTTTGGGTAAAGGGGTATTTTTAGGGTTCAGGGTCAGTTTTGGGTTTTTGGGTAAAGGGGTATTTTTAGGGTTCAGGGTCAGTTTTCAGTTTTTGGGCAAAGGGGTATTTTCAGGGTTCAGGGTCAGTTTTCAGTTTTTGGGTAAAGGGGGATTTTTAGGGTTCAGGGTCAGTTTTCAGTTTTTGGGTAAAGGGGTATTTTTAGGGTTCAGGGTCAGTTTTCAGTTTTTGGGTAAAGGGGTATTTTTAGGGTTCAGGGTCAGTTTTCAGTTTTTGGGTAAAGGGGTATTTTTAGGGTTCAGGGTCAGTTTTCAGTTTTTGGGTAAAGGGGTATTTTTAGGGTTCCGGGTCAGTTTTCAGTTTTTGGGTAAAGGGGTATTTTTAGGGTTCAGGGTCAGTTTTCAGTTTTTGGGTATTATTTTATTATATTTTATTACTATATATATATGTTTAATTAATATGAAGTAAAAAAATATTTATTTAATTTTCATTAATTATTTAATTATTATAAGTTAATTTAAGTAATTTTAAGTATATTTTAGTAATTAATTATTAATATTAATTTAATTTAACACTGTTTTTAGTAAATACGATATTTTTTACAACTATATTTTTGTAAACGATATTTTTAACTCGATATTTTTGTACTTACCTGTTTGTAGATAGAAATTCGATATTTTGACTGTCGATATTTTCTCAACGATATTTTTGATGGTCGATATTCTGTCCGTCGATATTCTTTCAGTGATCCGAGCATAAGATATCGCTGTAACACGATGCACAGGTTATCTCTCTGAGACCCTAGCCTCCAAGATATCAGGTAGGTAATTGGTCTTTTCAACTCTACAAGTTGCAAAAGGAACTCTCGTAAACATGAGCAATCCATAGGTACAAAGAAATCTAATAAATACTGGTTCATACAGGCTCATAGCCAATATGCCATGTTGAAAATATTCAGAAAACCAGCAGCATTGCAATTCTTTATGAGTTAGAAGAGTATTTAGGCCACACAGGGGTACCTAGACAGTTCTCTATGATGCCCAGTGATCAATTCTTAACAGCATGGATGGGAGCAACATCGAGTTACGTATATTATTGTCATACCTGGTGGTGGTGGTTATCCAGCATAGACTCTTGCAGCTGTGTCCTTGTTAGGGAGCCTGAGTCCTGCTGCTGTGCCAATTCTGTGGCTCAGTTCAGGTGGGCCATTGAGTGGACAGGCATGTTCACACTGTGAAGCCAATGGTGTCTGCTTGCACCTTTGGAGCATCAAGGTTATATCCTACAGTGTGGTGGAGGCAACAGCAGGGATGAGCAGCTGTATGTTGCCCACCTGAACATGGCGTCTTGCCTCTACACAGTTTATGGTGAATTCCCAATCCATGATGGCTTAGGTGCACTGACTCTGACTTCACTTTCTCTTGAACTATATCTAAGAAAGACGTTTCTAGGATAGGATGTGTTGATACATATTTAAAGTATTTGTCATCCTCTTAATCACCATTGGTATCATTTATGCCCCACTTTTTGCCCTGTTTTCCTCATTGTTTAGCATTCCGTCCATCATTTGTTCTTTTTGCTTTTGTTGCCCTAAGTGGGAAGGGAATGCCAAGACATGGGTCCCGTGCTCACTGCTTCACTGGATTCAAGCTAGCCTGCCTTATGAGGGGTGAAACAAATCCTGCCTGGTAAATGAGTATATTTACCACATACAATAATACATTATGGCGCACAAAAATATCCCACAGTAGCCCTCAACCACAAAAATAAAGAACACGTCTTCTCATCTAGTCTTTCTCTTAAAATTGAGACTTTTGCAATTGTAATATTTTCTTTTCCTCATTTGTAGTTAAAAGAATTAGTGTAATCCTTTATAAAAATGGCATACAATAAATCACACACAATGAACAAAAGATGATTTAGAACCCGAATGCCCAAGAAACAGTAATAACACCCAGGATGTCTCAATCAGACACACATATACTCGAAGCAGACCAACGCAAATATACCCATACTTCAATCATTCCAACGAAAGTGACACCCTTTAATGAAAACAAGGCAATAACATTTTTGGTAGACCAGGAATTAGAAAATAACTCAATGGTATAGCCTTCTATTAATTGACTATAAACTAACCCCAGGTTCCTCCATCCAATTGACCTCAATTACTATGAGTGTCCTGGTCTAACTGAACTCTACATGCACGTCTAATACCCCAAAACCAGTACCTGGATGATTGTTTCCGGTCCAGGGAGAACCTGACTTGGCAGTTCGGGCTGGACGGTTCCCATGAGGAGCAGGGTCAAGATTGATTTGCATATGGCTGGGTCCACACTGGGGTGGCGTGGGGAGCAAAAGAACAATGGATTAAACCCAAATCTACATGACTGAGGGAGAATGTTTGCATTGTTCAGCATTCCGTCCATCATTTGTTCCTTTTGCTTCTGTATTCCTACTTCAGCATTTCTGCTGGATTCCTGACCACTCCAAGCAGTTGCTGGCTCTTTTCTATATCCTTAATGAGAAAGACACAACACTTCCTACAACTTCAATCTTCTATGAAGACTAGCAAAAGTGCTAAGACGTTTTGTCTGCCTTGTAGCATTTCCTGCTTTGTGGCTCAAGCCACAAGTCACATGTTATGAATTTGGACTATACAGGGAGGAAATGTGACTCATCAAAATGGTCATTCCTTCTTTAAGTAATTAAAACATTCCAGAAAATAGTGATTAATTAATCCATCCTTTGACTGTTATTGTAATTATAGGACGCCTTTAACTCTTCAGACCACAATATGCTTATTCACATACTGAAGGAAGTCATGAGGATGACAGACGTCATTACAGTCCTTTCCAAGTGACAGGCACCCATGGATATGCGGGGAAGATAACGTTCTCCTTGAAAAGTCCTTCTTCTGTGTGCCTCAGGCATCATGTCTGTCACTGATTTTGGTAAACATTTTTTTTTACACCAGTAAACGACATGCTTTTAGCTTTGTTACACTCCCCAACTATGCTGATTTCACACAAATGTTGAAAAAAAACATCTTTCCTGCTACTTACTTTCCTCCATTTTCTATTGGCTGTAGCTTATTTTTCCTGTATTTACCAATGTTTGTTCCTTCTCTGCTTCTCTTATAAGTTTCCCGTAGCCAAAATACTGCTAACATCCGCTTTGGTGGAACTTACTTTTCATAACGTTTCCCCTGTTTTTGCTTTTTATTCTTGCAGCAAATTTATATAACAATTTATCGCCCAGAGAGCTTAAGGGATTTGCAGAGAATCACAGGATGTTGCACCGCTGAGACTCAAACCAGGATCCCCAGTTTCCAAGGCAGCAGCCGTGGCCACTGTGCCATATCCTCTCCACTCCCATGTTATTTGTCAGGCAGCTCTGTCCTTCTCCCAGACGGTGATTGATGAAAAGAGCTCTTTATCCATCACATAGGCAACACCAATGCATTACCAATGCTTGTTTGAGTTTGCAATGGTTTACCTGGTAAGATAAAGGAACATTTATAGCTTTACACTGACTACAGTCCAACATATCTGGCAACATTGGTCACAGAAGAACGCTGACAAAAACATGCAAACAGGTTGTAAATCGGAATTTTAAATGTACATAGTTTTAATGTGTAATGAAACACTTTTATTTTTTGTTGCCTTCATTCTAAAGTGAAACTTGTACCTACAAATAATTGTTCCTAAAACTCAAGAGCACAATACATTATTAGAGTTAGTCAAGTTCGATTGACTTTGGTTCATGTATTGAAAGCAAATATGGATTTACAGAAATATTGCAGCACACAGGAGAAGATTACGCCATTGTTTGACTGAAATCAGCTCTGTCAAATGTGAATGGCACATTTACAGTATTGATTAAGGTATTGCAGATAACATGAATGCCTAGTTCTATACAGAATTTTCTCTTATGCACCTAAGAGCTATACTCCCATAACGTGCTATCATGATACCCACGGTAATGGTCACTCCATCAACTGAGAAAGAAGAAAAAGCTGATTTAGTCTGCGTGGAAGTGTTTTTGGTTTCTAAAAACATATCTCAGCAGTGTGTGTTTAACACTCTGAGCTATCCTGCAATACTTTGGACCTCATTACAATAGCGGTGGGACCGCACCCGACAGGACGACGGTGTAAGTCCCACTGCCGACAGACTGTCGGTCCTACCACAGCATTTTGATGCACGTGGTCAGACCATCAGCAGTCAAGGGAAAAACCGCCACCTCAGACAGGATCTAAGATCTTGTCGGGGTAGCAGTAGGAATCGTATCACTTGCATGGCGGCGGTGCCTGCGATGTCCCTTTCAGACAGACTTTTCATGGCGGTGCGACCACCATAAAAAAGGTTGTTGGAAACGGACTGGGGTCACTGCAAAGTGGCCCTGGTGGCACATGTAGTGCCCCAACACACATCCATGCATTGTGTGCCAGGCACCACACGTTGCTTCACACATGATGCATGGATGTGCACAAAGTGCTCTTTTAAACTGTGGCTTATGTTGCTGCCCTTCTTTTGGGCCACAGCACAAGTCGCAATGTAAAAGAGCACTATTCCAACTGCCAGCATGGCGGTCTCATCCTAATTCAGTAGTCGGTCTGCTGACTGCTTGTCAGGCGGTCTCCTGACTGCTGCGCTATTGGTCGCCAGTCTGACCTCCCGGCATCATAATGATGCCCTTTGTTCGGTGTCTAGCAATTAAGAAAATATTTAGAATATAATTTAGTTACCGCAGTGAAGGAAATAAGTAAAACTTTTGGTGCAGCTGTCAATTGAGTGAAGAACATGATGCCTAGTACAAATGTATTTTTAAGGCTGGTACAGATTATAGCAACTTTACATTAGTGCAGGAGCACAATTTATCCATTACACTGATTTTATTTTTCAAAGAGAAATCAGTCGATGTGGCTTACTCAGTAATATGCAAATGTATGTAGATTCAGGAGGGTATGTAACGTTTACAACGAATTTTTTACAATGCACTACCATTACAACGCAGGCATTACCACGCATACCATTACAACGCATTGCGCTGGGGGGCACTCTAGGGTAAGTAATAAGTTTAATTTTCTATCCAACACCTTCCCTAGTGTCCACGGGGACTGGAGTTGGAATAGAAAATTATACTTACCACTATCCAGCACCTCTAAGCGCTATGCGTTGTAATGGTATGCGTGGTAAAAACCGCGTTGTAAAGGTATGCGTGGTAAAAGTATGCGTTGTAACGTCATACATCCTCAGTAGGAGCCATGTGAACGCAACAAGACATACACATAAGGCATCATGATGGCAGAGAAGAGGAATTACAGTGTTTGAATTTGTTAGGTTGACTCCCAGTAATATAGCTGACTCCATATATTCAAAGTTCTAGCTATAAGGTAGAACCAGAGCCAAGGGGTAGAAGAGCACATAACATTTGTCGCCAGGAGCATCTCTATGAATGGGTGCAGCACATAGAAAGGAAACTGTCTCGGGTCCAGATGTGACTCTATTACAGAATTAAGGATGAGATGGAAAAAAGTAAAGTAACTGATAGGGAACAGTGTACAATTGTTTTGAAAAATTACTCACACATTGTTTCATCCATAGTATTTTTGACATATACCTGAAACCACAATTATAGCCAAGTCTCCTGTTCTCCAGGATCCAAAGCCAGCTCTGAATCTACTAGGAAGTATTTATTTCCTTCAAGAATGTGGTATTTCAGCAGCTACTATTCCAGATAATGTAGGATTGTTGATCATTGTTCATTTGAAATTATTATCACCAACCAACCAAATCAATAAGTTTCCTTGAGCATAGTTGAAATCTCTTTTTATTAATCAGTGGTGCAGTTTTGTAGACAGAGCATAACAAAAAACTCAGATAAGAAATATTGTTTGCATAATACATATTGAAAGAAACATGTTAAAGATCTTCAAAGATTGGACAGTGTCATAAATATAAAGTACACATACAGTTTAAAAAGTACAATAAATTATATTGTAAATAGCACTAAAGGCCACTTGTATAAAAGTTGTGTTCCCTTGTCAACCAAAGTGTGAAAAGCATATTTGTAGCATGAAGAAAGATTTCAGCGAGCAAGGCACAAATACTAGAATCAACAAATGCCCGTTAATAGAAAACATAAACAATTGATCTACTGTATACCTTTTAGTACTAGCCTCTCCTTGAAATAGATGACCTTAGGGTCCATTCTTCAAAATATTCTCATTCACTTTAGAGTACTTTTCAGGGTGACCATCAGATAAGGGTTGCAATGTCTTGCACAGCTAAGCATTTTTGACAGCTGAGTTTTAATACAAAGAAATAAACCTTGTTGATAAAACTGGGTATTTTACACATTGTAACAAGCCCAGTACCGACCAGGGACCTCATGAACGCTTACTATAATAAGGACCTAGGTTCAAATCTCAGGTGATTTTCCTTTTACCATTCATTGGTCCATATTTGTAAAATGTGAAGTATTGTGATCAATCCCAAATTCCTATGAAATGTCCCCACAGTGTTCCAGATCATAGAAGAACACTGGAAAAACACTACTAGTACAAATACTAAAAAAACATTACTTATATTCAGCTCTACCTATATGGAATTATATCAATAGAAAACTGTGAATATGAAAAATCTTTGACACATGAATATGTGGGAGCTTTGTTTATTTGACCCTTAGAGATGAGCTATGGAATTCATTTTGACAAATTCAAGCATTAGACATATCACTTGATTTTTAGAGGTCATGCCCTTTTTAACCAAGTGTGCATGCTCTTTTCAACCAATCTATAATTAACCAGTCTACAATTAGCATAAATGTTCCTATCATTTTCAACTGAAATATGTTTCTCAATAAAAATAAGTGGATTTGGCTCAATGTTGGATTGGATAAATTGGATATTGGCAGGATGTCTAAATAGCATGCACCAATTTATAAATACTTTGGATTCAGAATCATTGAACTGACTGCAAAAGGCCCACATTCACCTGAGGGAGGAAAAAGTGCATGCTAACCTCTGCATGCAATCATGTGCTACTTTATCACAAGTCTGTGCTACTGAGAAAGATTACTGATCCCATAAGGAGATCAATGATTTTGTACAACTGCTATGCCCGGGTATATGCCATTTCAGTCATGGTGTACAGCAGTGCAGAATGCTAAAATGGAGGCATCACTTCAATGGGATGAACTAACACTTTTCTAATCTTTATACTGTTCTTTATGGAAGTTGGTAGATTTAGATCTGTATTGTCCTTCAATAGTAATTTTCATTTTGATGAAGATAGCATACCAGCCGTAAAACACAGCTATTCTGGTTGTTAATGACTGCATTGACCAAAGCCACAATCTCAAACATACATGTGCCAGCCAATCCCAAGCTGTAGGAAAGTCATATACTAGACCACAATGCCCAATACTCCCAGGAAATCCACTATAGTACATCTGTTCTAAGGCTTCACTTACTTCAGGCTGATGAGTATAATAAAATATGGGATAATTTCAACCCTTGTGTCAATAACAGGTTTGTTATTCCACCTTTCTGTCACTTTTGTTAGATCCCATGACAAAAATATTGCATTCAATACATCAGCCTAACCACTGTATTGTAAGTATAAGTAAGTAGATGGGCACATGAGAATACAAATTACATACTTTTCTTGCTGATGTGGTTGTAAACAATCTAGTGGATGCAATATTAGTAAGATCGATATTACTGACCTCAAACTAGTGTCATAAAACCACACATGCAAAAACATCTCAATACAAACAACATTAGTTTAAGGGTATTGGTGTATTTGGCACATGCTTATCACATATAAGCCAAGAATCTTTACACCTATCGTGCCTCTGTCATTAACTCCACTGTATTTTAGGAACAATGTAAACCCCATCACATATATTGGAGGAAATGCAATTTGCACTCAGATAATAACAGAAGCAAGCACTAAATTACGTGCAAGTGGTGCATGCACCTCTTTTAGCACTGACCAACTTATTTGAATGACCCAAACAATGTGTGTAGTGGCTTACTGATTTTGTGCCATGACATCCAACCTTCAATAAATTGTGCTTCTGTCTTTAAAATGTTAAGGAAAAAGGCTGATTATGGAGTTTTGCTCTCCATGATCCTTGTCACTTCCAGGCCTTTTGTCAGGTTAGGTATCATGTGTGGTTGGAATAAGTGGCCTTCCTGTTTGGGGCGGATCACTAGAAGAGGAACTTCTCTAAGCAGTTGTTCTGCAACTTGATCCCAAAATAGATACATTGTGACTTAATTGGATAATGACAGACTTAGCCAGGATGTATGCCTATTGTGAACCTAGCATCTTCATAAATGTCCAAGCAATGTTTTTTTTAATAAGAGCAAGAAGTATGCGGAGGAGTTTAAGGGAGCTGAGAGTTCACAACCCTGTGATTAAGCATCATGGGGCAGATTTATGAAGGCCTTGCGCTGCCGGTGCGTCACTTTTAACATGGGAAAAAGTGACGCACCGGCGGCGCAGGGCCTTCATAAAACTGCCCCCATGTTTGTCACTGACACCGAACTGCCATTTGTATGCAGCACTCATTCAGCAGTCTGTTTTGAGACACAAAATGTAAATAGGTGAGATGCTGGTATACAAGTGGTGGGTAGGAGGGGGGCATAACCCATTGCTCACCTCGGTTAATCAATAACCTAATTTTATGATGGCCTGAGTTCCATTTCCACGAGTATAAAATCCCACCAATATAGGACCATTGTGGGATAGCATAGTCACTGATGGGGCACCCGCTACCCCAATGCAGAGCGGAGCGCTTGTGTGGAATATCATATGAGGGTCCGCTTGCTAGTTAGGCCATGTGGCTGCTCATCTAATGAGGGTCCCCAATCAAGCACTAGGTTAATGACCTTTCACTGGGTCTCAAGTACACCCACTTACCCCCAAGCACCAAGACTGGTATAAACACTGCTGCCCTTTCACAGGAGACGCTCAATAAATGTACAGTATTGTGACATTTACAACTGTTCCTCTGAAGATAAAGGACTTTCTGTAATCTTGCTTTGCTGGCCATTTTTAAACAGCTTTAAACACACACACCTCCCTCCAATTACACATTTTGGCTGATCCTTTCACCTCTGGTGGCCTCTTCAAATAGAAATCCTGTGAAATATGTATTGTTTGCGCCTCAAGAGCACAGGATGTTTGTCAGTGAGGAACCCAGTGGAAACCCCAAAATAAAGGCGTGTGCCCTTGAGTTCAAGGGAGATACACCTAGCCAGATGGGGTTGCTGAAAGAAATCAAGGAATCCCTGCGAGAATCCTGGGCAGAGTTACGAAACAAAAGTGAGGACTGGCCTACTAAGCATGAACATTTCACAAAAAGAAATCCAATATATTTTAGGTACTTTCCCAAAGGATAGTGAAGCAGATCAATTCTATATAGCTAATTTGAGAATTAGGTTTCATTACTTTTTAACATGCAGCATACCACTAGTCCATTCAACTGATTACTACGTCGATAAATTGCAATAATCAATTACAATAACTTTTTGTAGGATATTGTAATCGAATTGTGTTTAATAGTTTGATTTCTTCATGCACAGGTATATCTTGCATATCGTTTGAAAATACTCATTGTCAAACACTTCTTATTATCCAGCTGGTGCAGTGATCATTCTATTGGCTGCATGTCTATAAGGCCATGGTGGTTTATTTTAAGTGAAATGCAGAAGTGAAAAAAAATGAACAAAACATTCTCGTTTATTGGCTATTTGCTGTTGGTTCGCTGGCTCATGGTGCTCTGCTGGTTTTAATATGGGAGGTGGAGATGGGGTGGCAAACCTTTGAAATTTTACAAAACCAACGGAATTCCACCAAGCAATGGTATATCTGCTCCTTGAAAGCAATAATTCCCAGAAGGCGGTGTGAGTGTGTTTTGCTTCTAAGCGGAATGTTTCGGCCACAACTAATCCCTACCCTAGGGTACGACACACTGCTCTTCTTGAGCTGTTTTAATACTTTTACATATCATTAATTCATTAGATGCCTTCTGCAACTGCCTTGTTTTACATTGTTTAAATAGTGTTTGCTGACATTTTTTTAATGTGCCAGGAAGGAAAGGCCTTCAAGTCATGACAAAGGAGGAAGTGGCAAATTAGTTTCCTTTTGTGTTGTATTTATACCTCACTTAAGGATTTAACACAACTGGTGCAATCTACATAGAACTTATCTCGTTAAAAATATCAAGTATTTGATCAACATCTGATTTTGGGCCATATGTATCAACACATTTCCCCATAGACACAGAATGGACAAAACCCTTTGATACATCTGGCCCTTTGTGTTCACCTAGAGAAACACACAAGGGGACTAGGTAGATATTAAAGGCCTTGAACAGTGCATCAGGCTAGGGAAGTGGATCTCTGAAGCGTGTCCGAAAAAAGTTCTAGTTAAGATTATGAAACGATGAGCGGTTCTGGGTTTAGGAGAGAGAAACTAAATTAAGATACGAATGAGTCACACAGAAGAGCACAGCACATGGCTACCTGAGGGTTGTTCTGGTGCTATGCCTGCTGGGCAGGGTAGCTGCTGGAAGTGCATTTATTACAGGTAGTCTAAAAAGCATAGGTCATGGGGCTATGGGACAACAGTTCCAGAATAAAGATTTTATTTAGTGTGCAGAGAAATCTAAGACATACCTTATGTCTGTATTTCAGTGGCCAATGGCCCTCAATGGTGTTTTTCTTACGTCATGTTGCAAAGTTAAGATACAGATTTCAAGGGTACACCCGTTGGCCGGGTCTTTTTTGTTTCACCTGCAACTTGTAGTAATAATAATAATAATAATAGGATTTATAAAGCGCTTGGTTGCTACAAATGGAGCTTCCCCACGCTAGAGAATGTCCTGTAGGACCCCACCATGCTAACCTGACAGTAGAAGGAACAGATTAAATTAAAGCTAGAACCTCGAACTGCAGAGTAGACATTAGGCAATGGCCGTCCACGTTATAGTGACTGAAACAGCCAAGTTTTCAACTTTTTATGAAAGGATGTTTCAAAAGACTCAGACCTAAGATGAAGCGGTAAGATGTTCCATAATAACTTGTACTCTTATAAAAACTCTTGAAACTGACTGATGTGTATATTTAGCTGTTTTTATAAGTTTTTATACAGCGCAGACCAATTTACAAGGACATACCTTGAGTTTAAATTAAAAACATGAGTACAAGGACTTGAGGGGGGTGAAACATTCTCAGAGCAAGGCGCAGAAGGCCCTGAGCGTAAACTGCAGATTTGTCAATATATTGATATCTAGATCAATGACACGCCTATAATTGACCACAGCAAGATGAAAGGTCACCAATGGCTGCAGTAGAACACTGAGCCTTCCCACAAATATTCCTAGTGGAGGAGGAGGACATATTAGAGGTATTTAAAAGGTCTGAGCAGGCTGTCAGTGATTAATAAAAAACATAGGAAAACTGACAGATCTGTAAAATTGTCCAAATCGCCATTTTAACTGGTGAGTGAATTTCACTCTGAACTGAGGATTTCTCCACGTACACATTCGACAGCGAATACCTGGAAAATATATTTTGGGGAAATTACTCACATTTCCACTGTTTCGGTGCAAAATGGGGCATAGCAAGCACTATTGCCGCCCTACAGTCCCTCACATCCACCCTTCCTGAAACCCCCCCAAAAAATCCGACCTGCCTAACTGGTAATGTGGAAGTAACACAGGACCAGAGATATTCTTGGCAGCGCATACTCTGCTATATATTATCCCCAAGAGGTAGTATTGACCCGGACAACACAAAATGAGGGCCTCAAAAAGTTAGGGGAGGAAGCAAGTCAGTAGTGAGAAGAAAGTCAGCAGTGAGGTTAGGGTGACACTATAGAAAACGCCCTGCAAAAGTCAGTGATATCAAACTATAGAGGCTACACATTCCATGCCACAACAAACTTTTTTTTTCTGCCTTCTTGTGAAAAAAAAGTGTATTTGTTTTATGCTTCTCGGCTGTTTTCATCATTTTTCACACATTTTTAAATTATTATTTTGAGAATCAATGTTTACCTAATAAAGAATCAGTGTTTCTGTGCCAAATCCTGCATCCGTCCCTCACATTTCGACCCCCTTCCCTCAGGTTTCACGTGTTAGAATATCCATAGTGAAACTCGCGGGAGTGCTGTGTTCCCACACGTAGTGATGCAACGTGCAAAAAAACGTACTGAAGTGCAACAGGTTTGCTTAAAAGCATCTATATGTCTGACACACGCTGAATTTGCACGCATGACAGTGTTCTATTTAGCAGCTCTCTGCAGTGCGGAAATGCTGAAACTGGCCTGGCCAGGACGGAATACGAATCTTCAATTAATAAATACACAAGTAAATCTGTACACAAATAATAACATGTACGACAAATACATATATATGAATAAATAAATACAATAATTTACTGGAAGCATTTGCAGTGCCGTGGAATATTAGATGCCAGCACGTGCATCAAGATTCGACTGTACTTCATTGCACAAACAGCAATAAATATTCCAAGATGAGAAAAAGCTTTTATCTCCATTCTCGCTCCTTCATTTCAGCACTGTCATCACACAACCGCTTTATTTTGTCATATCTAATTCTTTGTACTTTGTGCCCTCATTATCACATGCTTTGCCAGAGGTTCAGTTCAAGTGAGTAAAGTAACTGCACAGAAAAGAGGCTGGTAGGTTAAATTAGGATATAGCGGGCGAATTTGTCTGTCCACCAAAGCGATGGATAACTACAGTTCTTTGAAAATAAGCCATTTTGAGGGCTGTACACCAGAGTGTCTGATGTTTATCTACCAAATGGCTGGTTTAGTGGTTTGGTCGGCGTTAGTTTAGTTGAGAAACATGGTGGTGGAGAATTCCCCATTCATCGTGGCAGAAATTCTGCCAGTTAATGTGGGTACTGCATGTTTTCTCCAAACTGGGGCTGCATTGTTGCGGCCACATAATAGTCTTTAACACCATATTACAGATGATAAGCCACTTGTACCTGAATGTCTGCCACCATTTCCAGGTTGGTATTCCATGTAGTTACCTCCATCAGAAATGATAGTGGAATGGTCACTCTAGGTTTGATGGAATTTCTGAACCTATGCACGGTGGGTCAACTCCTGACCTTGGCAGAGAAATGAGTGGAGAAGTGACAGACCTGCCACTCATGACATATTAATTAGGTGGTAATATCACAAGAGGTGCTGACAGCCTAACGCCCATTGTTGGTGGCTTTTATATCAGATGAACAAGAAGCAGTGTGTACTTCTAACAGTTACTTTATTTGACCAGTCTGTGACAGTAATTAACACACATTTATTTCTTGCATGGAACTTTCAACACTTATTATTTCAAATTTACCATTCAACTAATTGGGCAGTAAATAATAATTCCTCCTATTTGAGGGGTGAGGGTTGAGCAATTAATTCCACCAGGTGCTCCAAAGGGTGGGTGCACCTGTCTCTGCCAAGTGGAGCTGAATTAGGAAGTGTTGGCGCACAGGCAGGCTTGTGTGCCCCCGTGGCGCACAGGCAGGCTTTTGTGCCCCCTCCCCCTGCTAAATGGCGGTGGCTGTTTACTGCAACCTCTGAACAACTCGTATGGGTCTTGGGGAAATCAGTCTGAATTGGCACCCTCACACACACACACATTGCTCCAAGATAAACTAGCCAAATGTTTGCCTGCTCAGGAATAATGTGCCACACTGCCCACATTGCAGCTAGTAGTAGAAGAGGTGGCCCACATTAGCATTGGGGATTGCTGAAAAGCAGACGAGACAGTGTACATTGGCATCAATGAATGCCCTACACACCATTGTTGGGATTTCAGTAATTCTTTAATGGATGGGCTAAGATACCTGGTATTAGGTAGACCTACCACATAATGAAGGCCCAGCCATGAATAATGGGCAAGAGCAAAAGAAATGTTTGAGCGAATCTATAGTTATGACCAGCTTCTGAAACGATGCGGTCTTGTATTAACTATAGTACAGAGCATTCAGTTATTCTGTATACAATCATAATGTCCTGGTATTATTCTGAAGTAATAATCAATGTACTATGGCTTTCAACTTTTTCAACTATTTTTGGGATCCACTGATTATGTTGCATTTTTCTGAATGAGGTTTCTTCAACAACAGTAACTGCACAAACTGCTAATACATTATTTACCTATGCGTAAATAAATTAAATCATGTTGAGTATCTTATACCAGTCATAAATTAATGCATAAGATGTTACATACATACAGCTAGTTTGTCCTAATGCTGCACCATCCTTTCACTCTTTGAAAAAGTAATGTTCATCAATAGCTGCCCCTGTCAAAATTTTGTCATTTATGCAAACCCCTCCCTATAGTTTTTGCCTGGAATAACATTGCCACACGTTTTTCCACATGGAAAAATACATATGTTCATAATTTAGGATTCCAGCCTTATAAGTGAAAATGTATTTGGCCATTGTGAAGTCAAATAGGGTTCTTGAGAGAGTTCCACTTTAAATCTTACAAATTCGGCAAATCATTTACCTGAGAAAGAAACACTAAAAACCCTCACCCCTAATGCTGCACATTACACTTTTTAGGAATTTCTATGACAGAAATGTAGGAACTCAAGTGAAATAGCAAAGAAAACAAACCAAGCACTATGCTGCCTTTAAAAGAAACAGTATTAGAACTCACAGAATACATTAGGACATTCCAGAAATGCTTATCCTTTATGGGTATCTAATCACTTGTCAGATTGTGAATGTTCCTACATCTCAGATTTAGTACTAAATTGGGAGAATTAAGAATAAGAAATATGATTTTCAGTTTGACTAAAACAATCAATTCACACAGTATGATAAACCTTTGTAATGATTTTGTTTGATATCCAGAAACAAAGTTTTGGGTTAATGAACAAATACAAAAAATATTGTCATGGGAAAAGTTTGCATGGATTAGTTATGAAAAATGCCCCAAACAAAAGAGTCTGAAATCATAGATTCTAAAATTGTAAATTATAGTGTTAGGTCTAGATATAGTTTGCTCAAAACAACAGAGACATTCTTTATGAACTTATATATGGTTCAAGGGTTCATATAATGTATGCATTTGTTTGCCTTCACAACGGAGAGGATTCGAAGAAGATGGGGCGTAACGGCCAGAGTGGCCGACTTTGGAGCTGGAGAACAAGGTTCAAGTCTCAGCACCAGCTCAACATCCTGTGATTATATCCAAATCACTTAATCTCCCTGTGCCTTCCAATAAAAACGAATGTCTCCTTGTGTAATGTAACTAGTGCTCATGTAAAGTGCTCTGATACCTTCGGATCGAATTTGCGCTATATAAAACTGCAAACATTAAAACATTAATGATAGGAACAATGTTCTGATAGAATGGACAAGTTGAGATGATGGCTGCAGGAGTTATTGCATCCATTATAAAATTCTTTAGTAAGTACTGTCTTATATGACAATTAAATCAACATCTAAAATAAAAATATATAAAAAAGATTTCTCAGTTTAGTATTGGGCGATCAACTAGATATTTGTGATTTGGACTGACAGTACTGTTTACTTCACAGAAAAAATGCATTACAAAAGAGAGGAAGATTAGAGTCAATTTTGCACATAAGTTTTAAAGTTCAGAATTAGCCAGAGTTTGTACCTATTGGGTTATTGTGTGCACTAAATCTTTTCAATCCCTAAAGAGCTGGAGCGATTCACAAACAAACTTGTAAATACAGGAAGTACTACAAAAGGAATACTATTTTATGTACTCTTACATGCGATTGTGAATTGGCCATGAAACGTCCAACTGTCTATTGGTAAAAGTCCAAAGATGGCACAGTCCTTTTACTCTGCTCTATCTGTTTAGGGATATTCCAATTTCATTCCCATTTTAGATGTTTTGGGGCCAATTTACGAATGCATAATAGTGTATATAAAAGCCAACTACAGGAGTGCTCTTTTATGAGCTCTTATATGCCTTTGTGAATCGGCCCCATAGTATTCTGCCACCAGCTAAGACATTTGACTATATGTCAATTAGTATGTCTCATTATATACAGATTTGTTCAGTAACCTGGCCTACCAACCAAATGACAAACACTCTATGAAAAGATGAGTCCACAAATGATTTGCAAAACCTGCATATAGAAGCTTCCATGCTCTCATTCTTCTTTGCTTATTGCTCTGGCACAGGATTGTTCTTCAAGGGTACATACTGGCAATCTGTCCTCCTTCCTATGGGAGGGGTAACACAACCAATTGATGATCCAAGGGAATAAGTTGTAAATATTGTCATAGTTCAGGTACCATATTTTACAAACTCTGTTTTAACAACTCTATGATAAAACTGGATAAGCTCAAAAGGGTAAGCTTATTGTCTTTGTTGTTTTACTGTTCAGAATCATACTGTAGAATCTTACAAAACGAAGCATGAATTTCCCTGCATTCGGCAACTGCAACTTTAATAGAGATTGTATGCTCATTTGTCTTGCATAACTGGATTCATGGGGGCATGATGACTCAAAAATGCTACATTTATGAGAAAACTGGTGGATGGCAGCACTCGTGTCAACATAAACAGAAATGAAAGTTGAGGGCATGAAAACAAAAGCAGAGGTCGGTAGCAGAGGGGATGCAGGCCACTTAAGGCAAACAAGGCTTCACATCACAGTCAAGGCTTACTCCCCGGTGCTGGGACCCTTCCTTAAAGAGATTTAAAGAGTTCCAGAGAAAAGCAAAAGTAGAAGAATAAAAAAGACAGAGCGGGGGATGGTTGATTGGGGTGGTGGGAGACACAAAACAAATGAACAAAAAACAATGAGGGCAAGAGTGGGGTCATCCATGAAAACGTAACGAAGCACAACATTGACAACAATTTCACCACAGGAATACCACTGACATAATGGCTGTGTCCATGGGTTTCCTGTGGTGAAAAGTCCTACTTCTTGTCATTTGCCCTGAGAACAAAGCAGTGAAGGTTTAATTGAATTTTGTGTCACATAAATAATCCATGGTGACCTTTTAAGATTGATGGGTTGTACCTAAAATGAATATTGTATTTTGAACTCATACTCCTTTAATCGGTGGGTTGGAACAATGAAATTGCTAAGGAGACCTCACACTATTGGAAGAACCATACAATTGTATCTGATTATGCATCCCAAAGAAACTTTCTATTGTTACATATAAATATCAGTAGTATATGTAATAAGTAATGAAGCAGCATAAAAAGTGAACATCTACAATATAAAATTGGAAAGAAATTAGGAAAAGAAAGAACTGGTGGTGCGGAAAAAACAATATCCCATGCTTGTGGAAGATTTGACCTGACCTAGCTAATAATTATTAAGCTTTAATATTCCCACTACAGAACGTCTTTCTTGAGACAATACAGTAGAAAAACTTTAAAAGGTCTCCATATACACTCAGGCTTCTTAAAGAAAATACAATGTTGATCACATATTATTGTACTGCAATCAGATTCCATACACCATAGTGAGATGGGCAATTTAATCTCTTGTTATAGTAAACATGCCATCAGGCTACACTATTTCGTTGGGGCACCCACATTTTTCCCAGATACTCTGCAGTGATCTTTTTTCAGGGGCTCATCTCCAGTGCAATATTAAGGAATATGAGTGTCGTAGCCAAAATGGACAATGCTATGAAGCTTATTAGACAATGAGTGACCTTCATCAGTCAATCACACTACAGGCCTGATTCTCAATGGCATTTACGGATGTAAGTACAGGCTTATAACCAAAATGACTTGATTTACGGCTGCTAGGAACTCACAAAAGAATCCTGGGTGGTGCAAAATTACTTTCTAATGGAAATCAACTCACCAAGAGAGCATAGAAATATTCTGAAGTTACACCTATGCAAGAGTTGAGAAGTAAGTGCAAAAAAGAATGTGAGGATTTATAAACTCAAGTATGATCTTTTCTTACCCTATAAAGGATGAGAGATTTACTCCAGCAAAAAGCTGAAGTAACTCCCCTCCCAGAATGGGCAGGGGATGGATCACTACCAACTTTGAAGGGGATGCTAGTTAAGAGGTTCCTCCATGGGAAAAATGTCTTCCATGGGTAGAAAAAAAAGAGAAACACAAAAAAGGTAATTTGCCCAGCAAGCTCTGTTCCCTTAGGATTTAATTGTATGCTATGTATGATTATACACTGGGGAGATGGGAGTCGAAGGAATATGTCACAACATTCACACTAGTACGAATAGATTCCTGCACCTACCTGTGCGTTCCACTAGTGATGTTAGAAATATTTGTGAATTGTAAAAAATATTAGCTACTCACCTGTTCATGCAAGTACCTTCATTGATGCAGATTTACTTCTATTAAGTAAACTGCCCCCAATGCCTTTGCTTCAATTTGAACTGATGTGAATATGTCTGTGACCAGATGTGTGTGAGACTACCCCCACTCCCTGAGTATAGGAGCCAGAATACATTGCGGAAGTCACTTAAAGAGCAATCATTCTTCTGATGCATGCTGAGTACTCCATCACATCATGTCCACTACTCTGACACCATCCTCAGAGTTACCCCAGAACTCAAAAACATATCATTACATAAACCTACATTAAACATGAATGCTTTTACCTTGGCTGTCTCCTTTAACAAATACCACCAAAGGACTTACTTTACTCTTTGTAAAATAAAGTGTTTGCATTATAAAAGTAATTATATAGTGGAATAAATGTGTAAAGCAAAAATCCTACTACGATGAGAATGATAGAGGCTGTCTCATGTGAGAAGAACAAGCTGCAGTGGTGAAAATGTAGGTTGAAAATGTATTTACAAATAGGACTCTATAGACGCGATAAACAAAGTGTATGTTTTGAATAAGGTCTAGGATTGAGGAGAGGGAGAATCCAGTCTCTGTTTCCAAATAAAAGATTGGTGAAATGCATGTGTGGAAATAAGAAGGAAAGAGCTGTTCCCAGTCTAGAATTTATGGTCCAACAAGAGCAAAATAAAAGCACGGGGAAAGGCGATATATAAAAGCAATGGTGCAGGAACTCCCAAATAATATTGTGGCATCCTGCATGAAGGAATACAAAACTAAATGATTTGGGGAAGGGTTGGGTATTGTGGAGAAAGAGATGGTATTCACTCTTAGAAAAACATAATAAGCATCAGCAATGCCTATAGGTCTGCCTTTAAAAGTAAATTGCATGGTAATGTGAAGCATTACAAGTAAATAGCATGGGAATTTATATGTATTTGTGTGTGAAGCAAAGAACTTGGTGTAGGTTAAGAGTTCTGGTGAGATTGCACTGTCAAGCCAGCCCTAAGCACCCATGTAAATTAAGGACTGCCCTCCTCCCATCTGTGCCACTGTGGAGAAAAAACGCCATACATGATTTAGCTATCTAAGACACTTTAATAGCATAACGCAATGTGTGTGCCTGTGAAAGTTCAAGCTCTGGCAGCTGACTAACTAAACAAAATGATCACAGCTGTGTGAATGGCAATCACGTTTGTTTGGAAGCACACAATTTCTGTCCAATGAAAACATGTATTCCTTGCTTCCAACATGCAGGTGGAGCCAAAGCCCCTCTCTAGAGATGCTCATATAATTGTCTGGCAACAGCTGTGCTGTCAAGCTTGACCATAAAAAGGGAATGAGTAGCAAAAAAGAGCACAAAGGAACGGAGGTTGAAATTAGTGTAAAGTTCAGGGTCAAGCTGAAAGGCCATGGTCAAGATGTATGGCGTCGAGGTAGTGGTACATTCTTGTAAATGGATCAAAATAAAGGTAGATCAATAACCTGCAATATATTTTACTTTATGTATCATGCGTGTATACCACAGTGTTATTGCCAATGTCTCAAAAGCCCAGTCAACTGAACTACCTAATAATCTAGTTTTGAATGTTGTGTGTTTTTGTGAAGTTCTTAATAATGTGTAGAAATACCATGCACGGAGAACTGCTTGGAGTATATAATTTGCAGTGCATGAAATTGCATGGGTTTTCTTATTTTGTTCAGTTATGAAGATGCTGAATAATTTTCCTGCAGCCATTTTCAAATCAGTATCTTCAACCAATCAAATGTTGAGGCTAAATTGGTAGCTAAATACATGTTTGATTTGTTCACACCACTATTGCTGTGGGTGAAAAATCCTGCCAAATCTTTAGTCCACACAATTATATTTGAAGGTGTTTCCCTTAAATAAGAGCTCAATCCGTGATTTTGCTGAATTTGAATTTTAGAAATGTCATCAAATGTTGTGATTTCTGCTGCATTCAATGAAGTGGGAGGAATAGTGTTGTGCATATTTGACATAGCTTTATTCATCATCCTGTATACCCCGTCGGATTAGTATTCCTTTATGTGTGCATAAAAAATCATGAGAAATTGGTACCCCTTCAGTGACAACCCCACACAAACTGTGGTAGTGCTTTCATAAGAGAGCCTATCCCAAAAAATGTGATCTACCGCCTTATGCATACCTCACTTTTGGTAAAATCTGTAACGTTGCTGGTTCCATGACAATGCTAGAAATGTGCGGTTACAAAAGTTTTAAACACATTTTAATTGGTCCAGTTTCACACTACCTGCCGTTAAAACGATTTACATTGGTTTTATTTTAGGTAGCCAAAAACATAAAAAATAAGTATATTATAGGCAACCTGAGTGTTCCTAAACTCAACGCCAGGTAATTTAAAAAAAGCTTTAATTCTTAGAGTGTATAATCTGACGTGACACATCATAAAAGATATCATCTCATTTAGGTCAATACGTCTCAACCACATTTCTGCAGGGATTGAAACAAATATTGATTGTTTTTGGCTAGTTTGGATGCAAAAAGCTGCACTCACAATGAAAGACAGGCAAAGGAGACATAAAAAAGAAGCTTTTACAGGAAAAGGTTTTCCTAGAACTAGTTTCATGTTGTCGGTCTGTTAACAAAAGTAGCACAAACCACGAAGTTGCTTTCTGCATAGATCCAGTCATTGTAATTGGAATGCCAGGTAGATATGACTCAACAGTAAAGAAGGAAATATCGGACGCAGTTATATAGTGTAAGTTCATGCAAACCATGCGGAAAAGAAGCTGCTTAGTTTCATTGGTATGAAAGAAAGTGTGTTCACACATTTTCATGAACTGCTAATGCTAGTGGGCATGCATTTTATGTGCCTTCAGTGATTGAAAGTGTGAGCTTTGGACAAGTGTGCATTGAAATATACAAAGTTTGTGGACAACAGAAATGCCTGCCTGGCCTAAAGTGGCTTGGAAGGGGTCCATGCTGACTCAGAAATGGCATCTCCCGTTGAAGACAGGGGCATCGGTCCACTCGGTGTGAATGGGTCAGTGTCTGTGTCTGTTTCCCCTTCCGCCAGATAGCGCTTCTCTCTCATCCAGCTTGATCCTGCACTTGGTCCGAAAGCAAAGTCATCCCTTTCCTGCGAGATGCTGAATCCACTGAGTGAGCGCTCTAGTTCCTCATGGTTGACGGACAGAAGGGATAGTGGTGTGTCACTGTCTCGGGTAAAGCTACGTCTCTGAGTGGGGGAAATCCTTTCTGCGTAGGAGCTGGCAACGTCAACCTGGGATTGGAAATTGACTCGGGTGTCAATTAGTGTCAGGATAGGCAACACTGTTGGCCTTTCTGGGTATGATGCTGAAGAGGGTGGATCCGTCCTCCCACAACTTTGCCCTCCAAAGGGCAAATGCCCACAGTAGCTCACTGGGTCCTCCGTAAACAAACCATATGGTGTTACTGTGTTAATTGGAACTTGGTGCAAATTACATGGAGTCGAATGAGTACAAGATTCAGAGTAGTTATAAATGACCCTTTCAAACTCCGAATACTTGCTGTCCCCTTCGCTCTCTTCCTTTATGGAGCCTGTGCCTTTAGAAGGGTAATATGTTGTCACCTCCACCTGAAGTTGATCCATATGCTGCATGTGCATATCTACTAGGAAATCAAGTTTCTTGTCCATGTCGTTAACCTGAAAGAGACAACAGAGCACTGTAAAAGTTTAGAATAATCTTCCAAGTAATGTTAATAACTTATGCTTTGTATTTGAAGTTAGGCCTAATAGATAGATAGATGACCATGACCCTATTGACTCCAGCAATGAATTTTACATTTAAGCAAGATACTATCAATCTTTTGCAATCCCACTGACCATGACAAGCAAAATTTGAAAAGACTGTTGACATTGAAATATGTTTACCTGCTTGCCTAGCCAGTGTACCTTGTGACAACTGGATAAACGTCACCACATGGTAGTTAATGCATAATGACCATAAGCAAAGGAAAATAAATAGGGCACCAATAGATTGCATTTCTTTAGAAATGCTCTTCCACAAACACCTTTTTGTGTAATTGTGTGTACTATCCCTACATTTTGTGGGTTACCAGTGCTAATTTCTTCAACAAAAAAAGGAAAAGAACTATGATATAAGTCTTTAGGCAAATTATTCAGCATGGCAACATTTCTGAAATTTGATCTTTTCCATTTAATAGATTTTAGTCTTTTTTGCCGATGGGAGCTTTACCGGCAAGGAAAGGTCTTTCTCACAAAGTAGATTATGCTTCAAACAATGTTCATTCAGTATCTCATAACACTTTTTTTTACAGAAGGTATATCTTCATGTGAAATTTTCACTTGGGACAACGGCAAACCACATTTCATCTAATTTCACATGATTTTCCAAAAATTACCATGTAGATTTGTGTGATTTCATATAAATTCATAAATTATGTGGCATCGACTTCTTGCTATTGATAAATCAAGTCCAATGCTTTAAATAATACACTTGCATATATGAGCGAAATCGCATCACTATTTTCAAATTCGCCCTTCATGAACTATCCAGCAACCCCGACTCAGAAATACGTGGTCAGGCAGGCTCTGTGTCCTAGGCCTGAGGTTACTGATTGACAGGTCATAGGTAGGGTGGTATGTAGCCAGCAGACAAACGCGCGAACAGGAAACTCAGTTCTATCCCCCAGATAATCGCAGCTACACCACAATGGTCCAGGGAAATTGGCTCCATTAAAGCACACATGGCCAGTGGGCTGAGCACATTCCCAAAACACCAGAAAGTCAGATGCCACATGAAGTTAGGAACACATAGCCAATAAGAACTCAGCACACAGAGTACATGCAGTTATCACACGATCCTCATGCAGAACATTTGGACATGTTTCCCACTAGCCACATTGTGTTCATGCAAGGGCGAGCCCCACCTGGATTTGTAACCATGGGGGCCCTATTTAGACAACCACGAAATACCGATCTGGTAGGGGACCCATGGGAATATTTAAAGAACACAGCTCTGGGAACATTCCCAACTTATACTCAACAACACAAAAGTTCCAGAGGGTCTAGTGAAACAGTGAGTCAAGCGTGCAAGTCACCATAAAACATATCAATCCACTGACTGATTACCTACAACGGTACACCGGGACGCCCTAACGGATGGTCCAAGGTACCCATCAGTCACCACTCGGAACCGCCCTTCATCATCTGGGATTCCTTCAGTAGACCATCGATGTATACATATACTATTCTCATAAAGACAGGTAACCCAGATGTTATAAAGGTCCCTCTGATTGGAATAGAATTTAGTATGGTCATACACCTCCTTTGGGAGTAAAGTGATAAGTCATTAGGTGACTGATAGTGTGCAGTGCAAAACAATGAATATAACAGAAAGTGAAAAATAGGGAAAATGTGCAATTAAAATTGGATTGGGGAGTACAGAACAACTTTATTCGGGTGATACTCGCCCTACCAAGTTTTAAAAATTTGCCAAGGCAGGTTGAAAAATGACTGCCTAGAGGTGGTACCAGGTCGACATGTTTCAGCAATGATGGATCAAGTTATCCTTGCCTTCTTCAGGACCTAACAACAAATCAATTGCTACTGCAAAAACTAAAAACAGTGAATATAGTGAAACCATAAAAGTAAAGACAAGTATCGAGATCACCTGGAGTTCCTAGGTGTCACTTGTTGTCTTGCTCTCACAAAACGTGTGTTAATCACTAGAAAAAAGGGAGTCAGAGAAAAAGGAATGAATGCCCATGGTTACACGAGCACATGTTGAGAAGTGCTATGAATACCCATGGTGGTATATTGCTGTTATCACATCCATGGGAAAACATCTATAACTCACATGAACATTACTTCAGTGGATCTTACCAGATTTGTAGGAAGTGAAGGCCTCACCCCACCTGGCAGCAGCTCAGGAATGATGAGGAGCACCGCTCTGTATCAGGGCAAGTAAACACACAATTGTTGGAAACAAGCCCCTCTTTCCAGTAGAAACGACACGAAGAGTTAATGACCTACACGCACGTTACACTCAGATAAAAAACCTCAAGAGGTCAGCTTAGAACAATCTATTGTTTAAAGAAAGCGGGATGTGAAACGGACATCTCACCCGATATCAATCGAAACTTAAAAAGTAAGAGCTCAAGTGACTCTCTTATTCAGCTAACGTCAGATATGTGTCAGCTATCTCTCATTTGGAAAACCGCAAGCAACCGGGGTCAAATTCAATCTCTGGTAGAAGGCGTAAGACATCGGTAGTGTCCTTCAGATAGGTTGGCATCTCTGAAACCATAGGTCGCAAAAAGTGATCGACAAAGGTTGATAAAGGTTCTAGGACAGAACCAATACCAGAAATGATGGTCGCCCCATGTCTTACACCTTCTACCAGAGATTGAATTTGACACCGCCACAGATCTCCTCGTGTCATTCGATGTTGAGGCCCTGTACACCTCTATCCCCCAAGGTCAGACTCTGGAAGTCATCCAGACATTACTGGAGTCCAGGGACCTTGACAGCATTACACCAGTGCAATTCATTATGGCCTGTGCAACCTTAGCCATGAAACGTAATTTCTTCAGGTTTGAAGAAACCATATATTTGCAAGTATCTGGGATGAGCATGGGGAGCGTTTATGCCCCCTAGCTTAGCTAATCTATACATGCATTCTTTCGAACAAGAACACATCCTCACCAACAGCAATCCATATAAGAAACATCTGATAATATGGAAGAGATACATCGACGATGTGCTGGTGGTAAGGCGGGGCCCGAGAGATGCCTGTGAAGCTTTCCTTCAGTGGCTAAATAGCAGGAATGCTTTTCTGCGGTTTACCATTGAAATAGGAGTCCACAGTTTGGCTTTTCTAGATTTGAGGATCCAGGCAACTGCCAATGGCTTGCAGTCCGAACTCTATAGAAAACCGATGTCAAGAAACTCCCTTCTCTTGTTTGATAGTTACTATCCCGGAGCTCTTAGGGAGAATTTACCGTTTGGACAGTTTCTTCGAGTTAAAAGAAATTGTTCCACAACTCAGACTTTCAAACAACATTCTGCTGACCTCGGAGAACAACTGGTTTCACGTAAATACCCACCCAGACTGGTACGTCGCTCTATGAAACGGGCAAGCAATAATAATCGCCTGGCGCTGCTTGAACCATCACCAGCCAAACCACCATTGGAACGACTTACCTTTGTGCACACGTTTGGGACCCTGTCCAATAGAATCCAGAAACAGGTGAAGAGGCATTGGCCCATCCTCAACTCAGGAGTTATTTCCATCCAGACCCCCCTCTTCTCCTTCAAGAGAGGCCCAAATTTGAGGGACAGGATGGTTCATACGAGACACCGAGGAGAGCCTTCTAGGACTGTAGGTTCCCTTTGGGACCTACCGCCTGTGACTGGACACCACCCATGTGGATGCTGCCAAGTTTGCCCCCAAACTAAGAAATCAACAGAGATAGACATAGGTTCATCGAGACCATGGCTACAGACCAAATTCACGAATTGCAACAGTGAAAGACTTGTGTATCTAATAACGTGCCCCTGCGGTTTGAGATACGTAGGAATGACCACCCGTAAGATCCGAGTGAGGATATCCGAACATAAGAGCACCATTAGGTGCAAGAGACAGGCCACAAAGCTGACTACACATTTCTTAGAGGCACATCATCCCTCGACCGCTTTTCAATGGACTGTGTTGGAACAGCCTTTTATTCCAACACACATTACAGATGTGACAAGGTTTCTTCTATTGAAAGAGCAGAAATGGGTCCTGAAACTTGATACCCATCATGGAGATCTGAATGATGACATTCCATGGTCCTCTTTATAAACCTGGTTAGTCTAGTATTAACTATAGATGGGAGGATTTGCTCTTTTCGGATAATGCCCATTGCCCTGATATAAAATCGCAGCCCGGACCATTGTAGCATTGTCCCTAACATGAATTCTTAGTCAGGACCATCATAGTTAGGTTACAACCCACTCCCGATATATATATATATATATATATATATATATATATATATTCATGTATGCCAGGAGTTGGACACCCGAGTGGTAAGTTCCTCACACAATCGGTATGGTTTTTTCCCCTTGGGACTTTGTTGTATATACGGGAATCAGACTTCCACTTCTGATACATCAACACACATTCATTACAAAGTGGGACTTACTCTGTTTTTGCACTTAGGACGTAGGACACTCGTCCTGGGTCTGTGTCATTTTCAATGATCAGGCATTAATATCTCAATCAAACAAAGATCGTCACGCTCTGTATATATTTGTGTATATTTTTGTATACAGTTTCTGTTTCCAAGACATCGTTTATTCATTTGCCAACAGTGTGACATAAGCGGCTCCATACACCGATGGAGTATCCCGTACTTAGAAAATGATCGGCCAATCAGCTAACACACCCAGGGGTCACATGACTGCTTGGGCGAATCCCGATACGTCTTTTAAACTAACACGTCCGGACATGCCGGCACCTCCCCAGTCGGCTCGGAAGCCGGCGCTGGAGTACCGACGGTTAGGTGAGTGCGAGCCCGCTCGTGTTTCAGGCGAGGTCTCGAGACTACTGCGCTGTTTATGTCATCTGTTGAGTATGTAGCAATTGAGAGATTGTTAACCTCGATCCGCCATGTCCTCTTTAAAGTATGAGGTAGTACCGGATCTAGCCACTTGAACTTGTCTGATCCCGGTTGCTTGCAGTTTTCCAAATGAGAGATAGCTGACACATATCTGACGTTAGCTGAATAAGAGAGTCACTTGAGCTCTTACTTTTTAAGTTTCGATTGATATCGGGTGAGATGTCCGTTTCACATCCCGCTTTCTTTAAACAATAGATTGTTCTGAGCTGACCTCTTGAGGTTTTTTATCTGAGTGTAACGTGCGTGTAGGTCATTAACTCTTCGTGTCGTTTCTACTGGAAAGAGGGGCTTGTTTCCAACAATTGTGTGTTTACTTGCCCTGATACAGAGCGGTGCTCCTCATCATTCCTGAGCTGCTGCCAGGTGGGGTGAGGCCTTCACTTCCTACAAATCTGGTAAGATCCACTGAAGTAATGTTCATGTGAGTTATAGATGTTTTCCCATGAATGTGATAACAGCAATATACCACCATGGGTATTCATAGCACTTCTAATATTGGCTAAACTAAGGTTTATTATTTCAAACCTAGTAATGTGTGTGAATCAACATGTGCTCGTGTAACCATGGGCATTCATTCCTTTTTCTCTGACTCCCTTTTTTCTAGTGATTAACACACGTTTTGTGAGAGCAAGACAACAAGTGACACCTAGGAACTCCAGGTGATCTCGATACTTGTCTTTACTTTTATGGTTCCACTATATTCACTGTTTTTAGTTTTTGCAGTAGCAATTGATTTGTTGTTAGGTCCTGAAGAAGGCAAGGATAACTTGATCCATCATTGCTGAAACATGTCGACCTGGTACCACCTCTAGGCAGTCATTTTTCAACCTGCCTTGGCAAATTTGTAAAACTTGGTAGGGCAAGTATCACCCGAATAAAGTTGTTCTGTACTCCCCAATCCAATTTTAATTGCATATTTTCCCTATTTTTCACTTTCTGTTATATTCATTTTTTTGCACTGCACACTATCAGTCACCTAATGACTTATCACTTTACTCCCAAAGGAGGTGTATGACCATACTAAATTCTATTCCAATCAGAGGGACCTTTATAACATCTGGGTTACCTGTCTTTATGAGAATAGTATATGTATACATCGATGGTCTACTGAAGGAATCCCAGATGATGAAGGGCGGTTCCGAGTGGTGACTGATGGGTACCTTGGACCATCCGTTAGGGCGTCCCGGTGTACCGTTGTAGGTAGTCAGTCAGTGGATTGATATGTTTTATGGCGACTTGCACGCTTGACTCACTGTTTCACTAGACCCTCTGGAACTTTTGTGTTGTTGGGCCCTATTTAGACTCCACAGACAAGTCCTGCTTTCTTTCATCAAACAAGGATAGGCGGAAGTAGACAAAAACTGTGTAAAGACTTGCTCAGATTGATTGTACTTTGAGACAGTCCTCAGATCCGCTTCACTAACTGTGCTCCAGTTTAATTAAACCAATTGTTCCTGTTTTGCCAAACGCCTCCTGTTTTTTGCTTTTTCAAGATAAAATCATATTTGAACAACAGACTTAGTGTGTGTTGCACTTTGCTTTTTCCATGATGCAGCTCTACTCTTAGAGGCGCACATCATCATATATCGGTTTCCTTTATATCATGCAATGCATATTCCTCAATACCACTATGTAACTAAAGCTTTTTCTTGTCACATACCTGTATATTGGACTTCTAATCCCTTTTATACAGACAAATAAGAAGACTTGGTAACATGATGCTTAGACCAGTCTGGCTATTTATATCACTTACCCATGTGTAACCTGTTACTGTCTTGACATGACTTTATTTGGATTGGTTGTTAATTTTCACATACAATTCAGAAAGTATGATAACTTTAGTGATCTATAAAAACGGTCATGGCAGAATGGGTGACTATGGTACGAATGTTGATTCATTATAAATCCTATCACAAGTGTTTGGCAATTTATGTCCTAAAAGGTTCAATCCTTGTCGAAACCTTGGGTCCCTTAACAGAATCCGAAGAGTTAAAGGATGCGCAAGGACTGAAAGCACAGAAAGTAACCAGGATTTTTAGTTCACAATGCTATCTTGATCATGGACACAAGGGAAAGCATAGGAAGGGGCTGTAGTATCAAAGGCAAAGCCATTGATATCAGCTGCTAATCCCTAGTTCCCCTAATTGACATCTATGATTCTGATTTACATATATCATGGTCACGGTGATAGTGTAAACCTCATTTAGATGAATTAGATAATGTTTATGTTGGTAAAATTATTAGATGAGGCATCAGATGACGGATTATGTCCCAAGTCTCTGGCAGTACTGACTCAGTCAGGTGACTTTACTACCACTCATTATGGCACTTTCTTCAATTATCTTTATTATGGCTCTACAAAGATAGGCAACGCCTCGTAATTTTTTCCAAGCAGCACTTCATCAGTGTAATAGCCTCAGTAAATAATGGTTTCCAGAGGGCAGTTTTGCAATCATAATACATATGAGGGAATCTTCTTCGGATCCCTCATCCTGAGAAAGATGTTCTATAAATATAATTTAGAGCCATTCATCCAGTATTTAACCCCTTCGCTGCGGCCGCGATTTTTCCGCTGTGCGTTAAACAAAAGAACAGGGCGGGGCCGTGACGAACCCCAGCCGTCATCAGCACACGCCCACTGCAGGGCGTGACGGCTGGGGTTCGTCACCAGCATGGGAGGGGTTAAAGTATGTGTTTTTTCCAACCAGGCACACAATAAACCTCTTCTATTCATATATTTATCACACCTGAGTTCAAACCAGCCTCTGATATGCCATCTCTGTCATGCCAAAGTCAATGCCATATACATATGTGCCACTGAGACACTGCCAATTTATAAAACACTAGCATACATTACAAAAGGGCTTAGTCTGTGAAATAGAGTCAGCCATTTGCCCGCATATATTTTTGCACACCTAACAGAATTGATGTGTATAAATCTCTGGAAATCATCCCCAGAGATTTGTCTATGAGGAAATGACTTACTCCAGAAAAAAGTAGTAATTTGCCCAAGCATATCTTCATCAATCTACAGTGCTAGAATTCATGTATGCCTAATATTAACTCAGTTAAGAATTTGTTTCTCAGACATAACTTGTATACATAGGTGTAGTTGCAAAGGAGGTAACAATAAAAAGGGCGAGAGCAGAATAGTTGCTATGGTCATGCAATGCAGAATTAGTGAATAGTCAAGAGTTTTCAAACCTATTGATAAAACTAATAATATAGAGCTTCAGCATTTCCACCATCAAGGTCCATTCCTCTAGCATACAGAAGGGAAATCAATTCATTATGCTTTCACCATTATGAGTCCAAATACTATTTAATCAAAAATTGTTGAAGCTGGTTACATTTCTCATAGTATTAGATTTTTTAGGTGAATGGTAGATTAGATAATTAGATGAAATTGCTAGGAACAATCAAGCCTGGAGACAACTTTTGGTATACTTGGTTTAACATATCTGGCGTATAGCAGTAATGCACGATTCTGTATAGCACTGACACATTTCTGATTAAGAATAAAATCCCAGACCCACAATTGAAGGGAACTGCAGATCTTGTGCTCATTCTGGATGTCCTTTGTGTAGTCTAAGATTTAGGAAACACTTGATTGGTCTCCCCAACCTGTACTCTCAACTGGATAGCTCTTCATAGCTTTCTGTCAAGGTCCTGGTTGAAGGCACCAAATTAAAAGCTGCACTCCGGGTTATGTCAACATGTCTCCTCTCCTAAATTAAGTCCATTAACATGTAGCAAATGTGTCCCCTTCTTCATAATGGTCATGAAAATAATAAGTCCTGCGTGTAGATTGATTGACCCTACCTTGGGTGCTCTTTTATTATGCTAGACTTAGATGACTTAGCATATTTTTGGTATGAAACAGCTGTGATTTGTTAGTTATCTGAGGAGTCACACTGGGATTGGTGGGATGTCACCACAGAGATGCGCTGCCATTCTTTGGTTACTGTCAAAGCTGCGCTGTGATTGGGTGACCTTTGGCATAGTCATGCTTAGATTGGCTGTAGATTGCTAGCTTGTTTCCTATAGTTTTTGGATAGTTTGGAGTGAAAAAAAATCGGTGCTGTGTTGAAAAAGAGTAACGTTGCTAGAGTACATTGTACAGAGGGACAGAAGTTACCTGCAGTGGGTATATCTGCACATGAAATGACAATGGACATTGTTTTTATACGTGTACCTGGTTTTCTAAAATGCATGAATGTACCTCTTCTGACAAGGACTTGCAATTTCCTTTGGAGGATGCCATTAACGTTAGAAAGCTAGATTTCCCAAGACAAATTATGAATGATTTAAAGCTGTTACCTAGACATACACAATTAGAAGCATTAAGTAAATTGGATCGGAGGGCTGCAGAACAGGAGGAAAGTAAATGAAGAAGCAGGTGAAGAGTTCATTTAAACAATGGTTGGCGAGCAAGTAGGATGGACAAGAGACATTCTGGAGGGAGAACATAATAGTGGGAGTGAGCGTTTTTCTAGCAATATTCACGAGACAACAAACAGAAAAAAACATGAGGGAGACAGGGAGAAGCAGAGTTGAGTTTGGGATTCAGATGAGGACTATACCCTTTTAAATGATCTACTGATGGCACCAGACACAGGGGAAGGGTTCCGTACTACCTGATGTGGATGCAGCAGGAGATGGTGCAGGTGTACAATCACAGGGATTGATTATGCTTACAGTTGTGAGTGCTTAAGCGAGTACCCCACCTGAGAATTAATTGACAGCTTTGCTGAGTACTAGCATAGATACTGCTGTTATTTCTTCAACTTCAAGTGACATACATTCTGCTTCTCTTACAAGTGAATCTACAAAGGAGAGGGATATTAATTTTGGGCTTTTAAAAATTGAATTTGAGAACTTTGCAGGGAATCATTGACACAGATAGGTTATTGTTCTACAATGTGGGTTAAAAGAGATACCTGCAGAAAGAAGCAGCATGACAGCAAACATGGCAAATGATACACTTGAAAGATTGGCTGATGAGTGTGAGATTGACATCAGGAGAATGAGAAATGTGCAGAGAAATTATAAAATGTATTTGACTAATGATGAAATAAAATAATTGGATTGTATAACCTTATGAGCTCACATTAGGGATTTAGTGGAAAAGACAAAGGATCTGAGGGATTTGAAGAAATATAGGGAGAGGTTGAAGAAAGGGATTACTAATAAAAAAAAAACGTTTCAGTTGTGGGAAAGAGTAAGGGTGTCTACTAGTGATTGGGAGTTAGAGAACATTTCAAAGTTTCCCCTGCGAGAAGTACATGAAGAGAATTATGTGCACAGGCCTTGGATGTCATCAGATTGTGAGAGGAACCAGGGAAATGGTAGAAGACGTTTTTTAGATTGAGAGCAATTTTGTTGATTGCTTGGACTGATTTGAATGCATTGTTTGAGATTGATGTTCCCAGTGATTTGTGGTCTAAGTGTAAGGTTTCTATTGCTCAGCCGAATGAGGAACCAGCTGAGGTGGTTACTGACATATACAGAGAAGTAATATAACATTTGAAAGAGAAAGTAGCGAAGAAAGAAATCAACTGCTCAATGATTTTTAGGTCTATACAAGAGCGGAAAAAGTCAGTGCATGCTTATTATGAAAGTTTTATGCAGTTTTTTAAGAAACACATTAGAGTTGAAGATAAAGGGAAATATGGTTTGGTTTCCACCTTCATTATATCTTTACATCCAGAGCTCAGTTCACATAAACAGAGTATGACATGCTGACAAACTAAGTGTATAAATTTGATCCTGGAGTATGTCAAATACCGTAAAGATTGGTTTGCTGAGAAGTAGAAAAAGATCACATTGAAGTTGATGGATGCCCAGACAAAGAAGTATCAGAGAAATTGTAGGAATCAGTTGATGGGTTCCAATTTGGGATTTGTGTTGCCTGATAAAACTGGAATGAATATGATATATTTAATGCAAGGGGTGAGAATGGGAAATGAGATGGTGCTAATGGAACATCATGGACGAGGCGTTGTGAATAATTCTGGAATTAATTAAAATATTGACATGTTAAAGGAGAGCACAACTTGTCATTTCTGCTATAAAACTGGCCATTGGAAATGGGAATTCAGAATCCACATTGAATCCAGAATGATTTGTCCCTCACATGCAGCGCAATATAAATCAGGTGCAGACACAGCCATTAGCCTCAGCCCAACAAGCTCCTGGAAGAATATGCAAGATCAAGTACAGTTTCTAATGTAAATGTCAATAGTCCCAATGGTACAAAACATGGGAAACAAAATGGCTTACAGCTCAGGGTCAAACAGAATCCATTAATTTTGAGTAAGGATTTCCTCAGTTATCTCCAGGAACTAATACACAGTGGCGGTGCCTAAAGGGGAGGAGGATTTCTTCTAAGGTGCAGTCCTGGAGGTAGACCAAAGAGACCCATATATTGATGAAGTCAATGGCTAGCAGGTTTTCTTCTTGAAACATAAAGAGGCTGCCTGCTCTTTAGGTTGTTCTGTAGATGTTCTAAACCTACCCATCTTGTATAGAGAAGTCCAAGTTGCAATCATTAGTAATAAACAGATTACTAACCATGTTACAGCAGATGATCCTGTTTAAATGTGATCAATTCATAATAATCATCAGTTCATATTATGTGATTTAAGTCCTGTCAATTTGTTGGGCAGAGACTTGCTTTGCAAGATGAACTGTGTGATTTACTGCACTCTGGTTGGTTTAGCAATGGAAACCCAAGATGAAGGGTCAGTGTGTAAATTTTGAATCACATGATTTGAGAGTTTAGTTGTTTCCAGTCTTCACTAACTATGATTAAGACATACTGTCACAGTAGAGGTACAGGATTTCATAGGAAAAGAGATATGGTCAATAATAAGTACAACGTCTGTTAGGATAAACATAAACCAAATGCAATTTTCTCCAGAATGAAATAGTACAACATTTCAAAAGAAGCAGAAGAGTAATGAAGCCTGCCACTGAGAAAATGAGTAAGCAGGGAATTCTTTAGGAAGTGCTTTGTAGTCTTTGCAACTCTCCTGTGATGGGCATTATGAAACCAAGTGGTAAACAGAAAGTTGTGCAGGACATACACAAAATAAATGTAAGTGGTTCCATTTTGCCCAGTGGTCCGGAAAAATCCTGCAGTAATTTTGTTTCAAATCCAGACAGATGGAAAATGGCATGGTATACAGTCATTGACCTATGCCAAGAGTTCTTCTTCATTCCTCTCAATGAGGAAAGCCAGTATCTACTTGCAGGCTAATTCCAAAATAATGTTCTTGTTTGCTGTTGAATTCCACAGGGTATACTGAAAGTCTTTCAAATAAGCATCAAATCCTAAAAAAAGATTTGGAAAATGTGCAGTTGCCTTGTAACTCATTACTAGTGCAGTATATAGATGACCTATAGGTGGCATCTAAGTCAAAAGAAGATTACAAACTTGACATGATTGCACTGTTAAACCATGTAGCTGACATTGGTGACAAATATTCTCTTACAAAGATGCAATATTTTAAAAACAATGTGATTTATCTAGGTTATTACATTGAAAAAAGCAGCCAGGAAAGTCTAAAAAAAACATGTTTCTGAAATTCTGAAGCTGTGTCTCCCTAACTCCCAGAGGGAGATTATTACATTCCTGGGAATCACTGGCTATTGTGGTCAATGCATTTCACACTCTTCCCTGATTGCAAAGCCTTTAGTAAGTATTGGACATGACATCCTTGCCATGATTTTACCCAACTTTGGCCTTCAAACTGTATATTTTTCAGGACTACTTTTTGCTGGTCTTAGTAATCTATGCACTAACCAGTGGCAAAGTGCTTATGCTGTTCAAAACAGCGTTGGAGTGTCTTCCCATTTAATAATCAGTCATAATCATGTCCATTTGCATGTGGCTCCAATTTTATTTCCAAAATGATAGTTCGATGTCCAATGGAATTAAAGAACAGCCAAAACGTGTTTCACCCCCTAGGGCTATTATGCCTGGGGCTTTGTCAAGGCTTTAGAACTACACAGATCAGTCTCTACACGTTCTTTGTCAAGATAAAATCACAATTCTTTATATATCTGTAGCCACGGGTTGAATCACTCTCCAAGTTTCTTGTGTTACGCCGCCATCACAATGCATAATCACCCAATCTCTTGGATTAAGTGGGTGGCATGGAATGTCTTTGGTCAGTGCTGTTCTCGAATTTACCTTATGTGAAAGACATATCACCATGTCAGCTAGACCTTTGCAGTAACCTAGAATAATTTCATCAGTCATTGAAACAAGTGAAGCTGCAAGAATATAAGGATAGAAACTTATGCAAAAGTTGCCTTGAAGAATGTTGGTGAGGCCCATTTCAAGCTATACTTGAGACTAACACTGCTGTGAAGTGTCCTGAAGTAAATCCACGCTGCTCACATGAGAGGAGTGAAGGTGGAGGATGAAGAAGTGGTAAAAACAATCACTGAATCACAGAGTCAAGCTTTTGCAGCGTGGATCCAGAGTGGGAAGGGATGGGGGCATTTTTTTTAAAGGAACCTGATGAAGATGATGAAGTTATAGAAGTGGCTACTGATGAAAGTGAAGATTCTAGTCAAGGTACTGGCAGCAGGGGTCAGTTTGAAGCCCAGGTCAGAGTGACCAGTTTCTACAAAGTCATGAGTGGCAGCAACAAGAAGTAGTCACTGATCTGATTAGTCTAAAATTTCAGTTGAAAATTCTAGTCACAAGAACCCCCAGAGGAAGAAAGCAGTTCACAATGAATTGAGTACCTGATGCTGATCAAAGTTTAAGTAAACACAAGATGATGGACAGAGCACTGAAACTTTTCAGACACTGACCCCCAGTTATAGAACTGGGCTGAATCCATCATCATTCTTTAGCTCACTTCCCCACTGCAGTTCAGACATAGCCATATGCAAATCAGTCTTGACCCTGTCCCTCATGGAAACAGTCCAGCCAGAACTGCCAAGCCATGTCATCCCTGGACCGGAAACAAGCATCCAAGGACCGGTTTTGGAGTAACACCCCTCATCAGCCAGGTTCGCTTGAATCCAATGTTGGTGAGTGTCTGAAAAGTTTCAACACTCCGTCCATCATCTCTTGTGTTTGCTTTGTTCGCCCTAAGTTGGCAGGGAAGGCCCAGCCGTGGGTCCCTTGCTCACTTTGCCACTGGATTCAAGCTAGCCTGGCTAGAATCTGGATCAAGAAAACAGTTTGAGAAAACGAATTGCATAAATTGAACAAGAAGAACCGATAAAACAGTTTTGAAGTCTATTTTCATTTTGTGATCATTACTTTAAAAAAAGAAAAGCTTTCTTACTGTTTTAAATAAATGTCTTGTTGATTTTTGGAGATCTACGGCATTTTTATTTTTGATCTCAATAGAAAATGGTATTTAGCAAATGCAGCAAAATTATTGGACTAATCTCCTTGATAATTACCCTGATAATCTTAGTTGGTTTACTGTTATGCCTTGTTCCTCTGATGGGATATGTCTCCACAGAAGCTGAATTATCAGCAGTACAACATGATACTAAGTCTAATACGCTGACAGATAGGAACAGCTTAGTTAGTGAATTTCATGATAATATTTATACTAAAATGTTAAGTGAATATGTGGATATTCTCGGAGCTAAGGTTTGTTTTAGGTGTACTTTTCTCCCTTCTACTGCAGGTGAAGGAGCTATGTATCTACTACATATATCTTATACTCTATCATGTAATGTGTAGGTTATTATTTTTAATAATCATGAATTTTGTTTAGCTTTTCTGTCGGATTTCAAGGTCTCCCTTAAAGACCCCCTTTCTCCGAAGATGCTAAAAATGTATTATAAATATGGTACATTTCTGAATACAATTGCACAAATGAAGTGCAATGCTAACCATACCATATGGGAACATGTGCGTAAATGGACTAAAAAAAGAGCATTAGTTTGTTCGAGAATGTATTGAGAGAATTGTGAAAATTGTGAGAGATTTGAATAATGAAAAGAAGATAAGCGAGCAGATTAAGGCTGAAGAGGAATTTATGTTGCCAAATTTGCATCCTAAATTAAGAGTGAAGCATGAGTGATAGGTGAAAGAGTGAATTATGTATGATTACCCATGTACCTATAGGTGTTAGGTCAATTAAATATGTACGTGAGAGTGACTGTGAAAGAAGTTATGTTGTAAATGATGATTTCCTGATTGCGAAGAACCTATTTTGAGTGGAATTTATTTTGTGTGTGGTTAGACTGCTTAATTCAACCTGCCACATAATTGAGAGGGTTACGTTACTTTGCTTTGGAGTTTCCTAGAGTTTATCATATGAGTGGGATGAATGATGCTGTTATTCAGGGAAGAGTGGAATGAGGGTTCAAACAGATATTATTAGATATATTAGGAGCTGTGATCGATATAAAGGTGTGCTTCTGTCAGTGCTGACAATGCAGCAACTAAAGGATTGAAAATTGATGGAACCCACGATATGTACAGTTGAGCAGGGAGATCCATGCTCCTGGAATTATGGATTATCTGTAAAAATTGAGAGTATAAGAGTACAGGAATAAAACTGTCTAAGCAATTAAAAATGTGTATTCTGTGCCAAGATCTGTGCTGCCCTTTCTACTGACACCGTCTAGAATTGTGTTGGGCTTTATTGAGCGTGCATGGGCACATTTCTTTCAGTGAATATGAAAAAGAGCCTTGACTACTGACCTAAGGGACTTAAAGCAAACATCCAAAGCACTCAATAAATTAAAAAACAACAAGTTACCTGCTCATTAGTTTCATTTCTAACAACACATTTCACTAGACAATATTTTAAACAAGTCAAAATAAAACCTTATTTGGCAAATGCAAATCTGCGCACCTATCAGTGCTTATCCCCTCAGCATGCCAACGGAGTGATCCACAAGCTAGTTTTTTTTATATGTTTGTCAATTAATGAGAAGATGTACATTCAGAATCTGAAGTGATGGCAGCAGGAAAAAGAACTCAGATTAAACATAAGTTTCTTCTGGGCAGTTATCTTGCTCTTTCCACACATTACCTTTCCTGCATAGATTTGAAAAGTAGGGTCAAACTAGAGGTGAGAGGAAATACCAAGTTTGCTTAAAAGGGATTTATTACTTGCATAACTGTTCCAATTGAATTCACAAACAGAGGTAGGTCTGGATTCTGCAAGGGAAGCTCTGGAATTCTCTTTTATGTAGGAGGTACTAGCCCACCCGAGGGAAGGTCATCCTAGGTTCCAAGGGTGCCTGGTGATGCTGGAGGAGTGGGGAGGGGGGAGAAGCTCTCTCCTTCTTCACATGGCTCCGGGAATCTCATGGGCATCATGCATGCACAGTAGACTGAGGGAAAATAACTGGGAATTACCTGAGCACCAGGGAAGAGACCACCACCCAACCACCAAACAAGATCATGTAAAAATCCTTACAAGGTATTAAAGAAAGGAATGTGTATGAGTGGTTGGATGAAATTACAATTGGGGATAGAGAAGGTGAACCTGACAATGTTTATGATATGTCGGTTATGATGCTTAAAAATCACTTTGGATCCCAAATTAATGTAGTATTGGAACAGCACAAATTCTTCACACGGTTACAAGGCAAGCAAGAAGTGATTGGAAGTTATGTTGCAACATTAAAAACGTTAGCACGTACCAGTGAGTTTGCACAACTCACTGATTCTCTAGTAAGGTATCAGATGGTTAGGTGTACTACGAATGTGAAAGTTCAGGAAAAACTTCCACTGAAGAACCATGATTTAAAGGAGGCAATAGCAAATGTGGAAAGTATGAAAAAATGTGGGTGCATTAAATGAGCGAAAGTAAAGGTAAATACACTGTGGATGCGGAAAGCACTGTACATGATATAAGAAAATGAAATTGACAACGGTGGGGATGTGAAAATACATGCTGATAGTGAGAATTCTAGAAAATATTTCAACAGTGAAAATGTCAGTATCAACAGAAATGTGGGCCTGAAATGCTTTAGATATGGAGGTGAAGAATATCTCTCCAATAGTTCAGGATGTTTTGTGGAGTTTACTACATGCACAAAAGTGGGAAGAAAGGACACTATGCGTGTCAGGGGACTAAAGAAAAAGGGGTACATTTTGTGAAAGAGGAGAAGAAATTTGTGTTCAGTGTTGGAGTTGCCTGATTGTGAGATTACAATTGGTGGGACGAAATTGAATATGCCAGATGATTCAGAATCACCTTATACTATAGGAGACAATAATCGGGCTATGTTGTTTGGTGGGGAGAAAATTGAGTAATTTCCACCTGATTTAAACCTGTTGGGCTATGGAGGTGTCAAGATTTATGTTCTTGGATATGTTGTGATGCTAATACAATTCATGGATGGTGAGATTGGGATAGGTGTACGTAGCTAAAAATTAACAATAACCTGTTAGAATGGAGTCATCAGAGAGATATGGGAATTACTCGGAATCCTAATACACAGAGAAAGTGTTATAACTCTCAACAAAATGGTTACTGGAAGATGTGTATTCCCAGTTCCCTAAGGTGTTTGGTAGCAACCTAGGGTTGCTGAACAACTTTGAACACAAAATTATTTTGAAAAATGGGTCTGTACCATTTGTATACAAGGTGAGGGAAGTGCCTCACCTGATGATGGAATTTCCTTGAACGGGAGTTAAACAAGCTGTTGGAGACTGGAGTGATTTAAGAGATTGAATGATCAGAATAGTTGGCCCCAGTAATTTTAGCCCCAAGGTATAACTTCACACAAATAATTGCATATCCTATGCAGTTATTCTGAAGCCCGGCCAGCGCAGGGGAGGCAGCACCAATAACGGCACAGGACTTTGCCATGCAAGCCCCGTAGTCTCTTTGGAAGCCACCGGTCCGTGACGCCTCCTCAGTGCAGGACTCTGCATCGCTAGCTACCCTCACCAATGGCATTTTCGACAATGATGCAGAGCCTCGCATTGCAACCTCACTGCTCTCCGGAACTGATGGATCGCCTATTCTGCGCAATGCATCCTTGACACTGGACCTCGCAGTGCTCTGTAACCAGGATCTAAAGTACTCTGTAAAGCGGATCTAACTGGCTCCCTGTTGCCGGTCTGCACTCCATCTCAGTCAGCCTGAACTTGTGACTGTGTTCAGGGCTGGCGCTACCAGATTTCCACAGTTGGTACTTTGTGCTTTTTGCACTATTTTCACTTAAATCTTTAAAATTGCACATCTCAGTTCTATTGATTGGAGTTTTGTCATTTTATTCTTGTTTTATTTACTAAAAATGTACTCTATTTTTTTAATCTGGTGTGGGATCCTTTTTTTGGTGTGTTTCTATTTTGCTATTGTTTACACATTCCCTTTGAGCTAAGCCTGACTGCTCTGTCCCAAGCTACCAGACGGTTGAGCACAGGTTAGGTTTGCTTGTGACGCTACCCTGACAAGGAATGTGATTCCTGCTTGGAGCAGCCCAGTTTCAAACACTTACAGAGAAGCACAACTCATTGAAGCTTAGAACACTTTGACAAAACTGGTCAGAGCTTTTAAAGTTGAAGCATTGTAGCTCTTCTGCCATGCTCTCCAAGAATAGTTGCAATAACTTAATGTCATTGTGTACCAACAAGATTACTACACAAAATGATTGATACATCTACATCCCCTACCTCAATAAGTCCTCTAATCCACAGTCTGTCATGAACTTTTACTATCTTTTCCACAGTCCTGGACATGATCAAAATCTTGGCATCATTCAAATATTCTGCTGCACTCAATGACATCTGCAACCCTAAAGTCATTAACTTTGATCTTCTAGCTCTCGCCCATCTAATTTCTACATTGACCGTAAAATTGTTAAAAAATCCAGGCATGCATATGTACCTCTGCTCCTAAAAAACCTAAATATGAACCTAGATGTCATATCCAACTACGGACTAAGTCAATGTTGGTTCAACCGTCAGGACCATGTTAGACCTAGCATATGCTTGGTCACTGAAAACCAAAAATCTTTCCAAAGAGGATGGCAATTTTGGGGTTTTGAAGTAAGTGAAGATTTGTTGATCCATTTCAGGTTCTTGTGTAAGGTATGACAAAGGAAGGATTCTTTACAACAAGAATTTATGTTTTGTCAAATCAGAGACCTGTCTAAATAACTATCCAAATAATAAACAGAAATTATATATAGTATATTTAAACAAAGAACATTTCTAGGGAAGGTCTGAGAACCAGATATTTAAAAAGTAAATCTAGCAAGGACTACACAGCTGACCTCCGGTCCACTTCCTTACTTCATACTGTAGTTCAGTTCCTATAGTCCCAATAGGCTCTGCGCATTGGAATAATATCTTCAGTAGTGTAGACGTAGGACTGAGGTTAACGAGGTCTCTACTGACTATATTAGACTTAAGTTTTTTGCCAGCTAGCTCAGAGTTCACTAGAAACTTTCTCGAATAAGCGAGGAGGAGTTTAACCTCCCTGGATAGACAAGAAGGGATTTAGTTTCTGACAACCATAAAACATGACAACTTTGCTCTCCCTGAATAAGAGTGTATCTCTAGAGTCGTGTGAAAACAAAAGATAGCTATTTCACTCAGTCAATAAGTGCGTACTTAGTTTCACCAGATTGCAGTGAAAAAGAGAGACGGGCGTTTTCAATAAAAGGTGTTATTTATTGAGCAGTCTCTTTCCTCATACAAGAGAAATGAATTGCTACAATTGCAATACTTATAGTAAAGTAAAGTGCATACAATAAAAGCAGGATTATGAAATAATACTGTAAAATCATTGATATGGTTTCTTAGCCATATGATACTTTAAAATGGATAAAATAGATACATACATATATACATTGACTAATCGTACTCAACTGGTGCTTCTAACTACGCCTACCCCGGTGTACCTGACCTAAGCCTAATACGTGGGAAGGAGTAAGTAAGTAGCAGTTTAAGTTAAGTTTGTTTTGCCAAGAATCTGACTCAAGAATTCTCTGTAAGGGTTTAGTCAGTTCAGTACCTGGGTATTAGAAGGCAGGAGGGCTGGTAACTCTCTCTCAGGACTCGGTATCCCAGTCACCCGCAAGGGTAAGCTGGAAACGCCGGAGGCTGGATTTCTCGGCAAGAGAAAAGACAGCGTCTTTCTCAGCGCGTCAAAAGGGAGGGGCAGCATCTGTGGGCTCTCACATCAGCTGGGCTCTTCGGAAGTAGATAGCTGCTCTGCTCCAGGATTACCACCGTGTGTTTGCTTAAGGCAGCGTTGGTATATTTATACCTGAAAGGTGCCGGGTTTGACGTAAGGATGGACATAAGACGTCAATAAAGATGTCACTAAGAACTGGTCGTTCTTACAGTGCTTTACAGGAGTTCTCGGACGAAATCAAAACAAAGGCAGCGGGGATTTCCCAGGTTGCTGGAGGCTTGGATTTGTTTAAGAACTCAGTGTGCTTTCTAGGGGGCTGGGGGAATAGGCTTCCCTAATGTGACAGCATGCGCTATGACTGAATTATGAAAAGGGTTTCTATGCCGTTGCAGAGATATTATTGATTTATAACCAGAAAAAGGCAAAGAATAGGAATATTGATTCAGGTACCTAGATAAACACACTACAATACTTTAAAGACACCACCCACAGCCCATGTCCTCCAAAATGAACTTTCAAAATGCTGAAATTTCACCGCCATACACCTGCAAATATCCAATGTCAACTCTGTCACCACGGTTACTATGCTGAGAAATGTATCATACTGTTGTAGGAACTATCTTTTTTGTTTGTCATAAACCCACCCTTCGCTATCCCCTATAGTAATGAACTCCCTCGTTTCATTATTGTTAATGGCACCTGGAATAAGATTGATGAAAACCACTTCTGCCAGCTAATTTTACTTAATTACATGGCAGTCCTTGATATAGCTGACAATGAAATCTTTCTACTTGTCCTTAACATGAACAATAGATGTTGACAGATTGAGGAAGATTCCAGCAAGTAAAGTTTAGGGACTCTCTTTTTGAACCCACTTCATTTTCTTGTGACATTCCCCTGCTAAGGCATTATAATTACCCCATTTCTTGCTATGTAACATCACTTAGTGATTTGCTTACCACACCAGATATTTTCTTCTCTTATTTTGCTGACTTTAATCAGATATATCTGAGGAGACTAACAACAATCTACACACTTAGATGACATATATACCTAAAATACAGTTGTGAATAGTTGAGTTTAAATTAAAGCTCAATCTGCAAAACACTTATTTTCTCTCCTATTTAAAAATTGAATTTACTGATTATATTCTCTGGGACTTGGTCCTAGGAGTGTCACTCCTACAATACTCCTGAGCTGAGTATCACATTAGATTCCATGCTATATTTTTACCAAACTGCTGGTAAACCCTGGTCTGACCAAAAGTGCTTGGTAAGTGCTAAAAATATTATGAATCACAAGACACCTCATTTCTAAAGGTGAAATAAATCTGGCAGTCTGGTTATTGTCATCTTAAAATATGAATATGGAAATAATCTCCTTGCTGAACTACCTAATATACAACTTACTACTATTAAAGCTGTCCTTCACTTACCTGCTCGGCTTTCCTCTAATACCAAAATATTTATCATATCACCTTTGTTCTTCGCTTCCTCAAAAGGGTACCTCCCAGAACCAGGTTGTACACACAATATGGTCTCCACAACTTACAAACATTCTCTGTATTTACACTCCTAAGTATTTGTAACAAACCTTGAAAGATGCTAGTAGAAAGGGTTTACTGAGAAGCACACCACCTCTTTATATCTAAACCCATCCACTTCACAAAATAGAATACACTTCGTCTCACTAGATTGGCCTCTCTTTCCTCACAAAACTTCAAAAAAGGTATCACCCAAAATAAATACATACACTATAGTAATTAGTTTCATAACATTGTTTGTAAAGTTAATACTGGATGTATTACTGCCTGTATCCAGTAAGTAGTTGCTCTGGGATTTTGCGTTATGCCGATTAAGGAATCTCTGAGTATAGGTCTTGTTGTAAACCTCATTTGGTACCTGTTTTAAAATGAATATGAAATCCTACACAGAGCAGACTTACAACTATCATTTACATATCTTAATGCATCCTTGATGACTCACAAACTAATTGTAGATTTCCAAGGACTAAATCCAAATACTCTAGTGGATTCTCTGTTAGGAAAAAAAAGAGAATCTTGCATGTGAAAACTGTGCAAAATAAGGGAGGGTCTTTTTGTAATCTGCTTATATTAAAATGTATATGTATAATGGTGCTTTGGGAGATGTGTTTTAATCTACCCACACCTTATGTATATTTACTGTGGTACATTCCTGCTCCCCCCCCCTGCCCCTTCCTGATGGTATGCTCCACTGAAGTCTACCTTAGAATGTTGACTGCCAACTGGCAGTCTTGGAGAGTGGGTGACTGAATAAAGACAAGTTCTTACTTTCTACCGCATCAATGAGTCTTCTTTACAACACTGGCGACGAGGCGAAGAACCTGGCGCAGGGGGCCTTGCTGTCACCTCCCCTTTCAGTGCTCTCTCCATCCAGTGACCATGTGCCATGGTGATGTTCGTGCTTCAGTGCAGCTGTGATTGAAGAGCTCAGCGTAAACTTCTCTTTGGTGCCTTTTGGTGCTAGCGGTGAGCTTTATCTTTGCTTGCTTAATTGGAAGTGATCCTTGCCATTCTGGTCCAGCTGTGGAGGCTTTCTCCCAGTTGAAAGCTGTTCATCCTGTGTACGTGTACCATTGTGAAGTTCGTGCCTTTATGCAGTTTTGAGGAGGAATTCAAAAAGGAAGTAACAACTTTGGTACCTGCTTCCTGTAAGAGTCCCCGGCCTGCATGCCCAGCTGAGTGAAAACATCGCTGGGTGCGTGATTGTGCAGAAATAAAAATTTAGTTAAGTCGGTGGTCGGATGTTGACGTCGACAATAATAACTCAGAGTGACCTTTTGGGACAAAGTATTCGGTTCCTCTAGCACAATTCATTCAAAAATAGGTGCTGTACGCAGCTGGACTACTCCTCACGGGTGCTGTTGTCAAGCTTCTGTGATTCTTGTCTTCTGAGCACCGCTATCAGTTCCCCTCAGATTGCCTTTCGTCGTTCCCAGTGCAATAGCAGAGTTCGTTAATTCCTCCAGGAGGCAGCACATCCATATTCAAGGGTCATCAGAGAGGTGTTCGTCAAACTCTCCTCAGTGCATTTCTCGTCAGTTTCCCGGTGCCCCAGCTGCCTCAGATCCGGTTCTGCTTTCTGGTCCATGTCTGCAGCTCAGGCATTCTGTGTTTGCCTCTTCCAGGAGACAGTTTCCGAAATCAGCTGAATAATCTGTGGTTTTCCGTGCTGAAGTGGCGCAGAAATTCTCTTCAGACAACTCAACTCTTGAGGGTCGCAAAGTCCTGACATACACGTACTGTGACCCCTTGGCTGGAGCGTTCGTTTTCCGAAGACTGCGTCGACAGATTTATCACAGCAGCAGCTTGTGAAGTGTTTCCTTCATTCTCAGCGTACCTATCAAGTAAGACTGTCCCATTTTTGTTCCCCTGCATTTCTCCCTACCTCAGGTACGAATATTTTTGGGATATACTGGCTTATTTTCAGGGTTTCAGGCATTTTAGTCGTGCCCCTGGTGGTCTCCTCACCCCAGTGAATACTATTTTCATCAGTGTGTCACAGCGTCTACGGTGATACACACACCAAGCAAATTAGAACTCTTCTACATATCATCCGGTCTTCAACGGTGACACACACCCCATTACTTAAAGAACATTGTTTGGACGCATTTTATTGTTTACATTGAATTCATCAGTGTACCCAACATTTGCTAATTTCTCCATGTACTTATAGTTCACCCGGTAATTTGTCAAGTGTTCTCTTAGGTCAGCAATGTGAACGGTTAGATAAAGTACCCCTCTTTATAGCGAGTATGTTACCTTGTTTTCTATTAATAAGGGGTTCCACTGGGACCAGGGTAACCTGTTTGTTCTTAGTCGGTGCTATCAGTATGATATAGTGCCAGGTAATACATGTGATTTATTCTCTAGAGGGTTCTCTTTCCCTCTCTCTCCTTATTTCTACTCCGTGCTCCATCCTTAACACTTCCCTTCCCCTCTGGTGTGTCATAGCGTCCTCACGGTGACACACATCTCAGTCTTACCTACCCGCTTGTTATGTTGCTTTACTATAATATGCCTTTTAGACTCGTATAGACCATCAGTGCACATTGAACCTTCAAACCTAGGTGCGTTTATATACCTTAAAAGTAAAGACCATAGCAAAGTTATCCTATACATTTCCCAGCCGTTTGACTTTTTCACATCTGAGTATAGTACTGGAAATTCTCCCTCATTGCAGTGATATCGTACAACTTGTGACATCCAAAGCCCTTGGTACAGTACTGTTCTATTATGCTGTAAAACCGTACAGTTTGTGACATTTTACACCTATGTGGGTTGTGGTGACCTTTCAGTACATCACAGTTCTAGTTTGCAGTGAGATCGTACAACGAGTGACATCCGGATTCCTATTGTAGGTGCATTGTTCCCAGTGATTCTTATACTCACAGTTTTGTACTCCTTGTTCTCAGAATATTGGGTGGCCCACTTTTAGTTAGCTCCTCCCTGGGTAGTGATTCTCACCCTTTCCCCCCCCTCTTTCCTTCGGGGTTAGAGTGATAGGGACCCTGCCTCTGGGTGCCCCGCACCTCTAGCTTTTGTACATTTGCCCCTTCCTTTTAAGATAAGGGGGTTCCTTTCTTTCCTTCCTTCCCTCATGGCTGCCCCGTCCACGTCCTCCAGGGACCAGCCTGCAGGGGGTACCCACAATCCCAGCAGTAGAGTGGAACTACGTATGATGTACGATCTAGTTAGTTGTTCCAATTTTAATGTTTATAAACACAAGGTATCGCTAATTAGCTACGCTGGGGAGCCCATACACTTGAGGGGCATGGTAAAGATGAAGGCCTAACCCGCTTTCGCGAGATCGGCAAATAGTCATTCTTCTGTCAGGGAACATGGGTAATATGTACACTCTTTTTCCTTTAAAAGAATCCTGCAGTAAGTCCAGCCTAGTAATCTCTGCTAAAGTACTTTGGAGTTTCACCCTACAGTATAACCCGTCAGTAGTGCAAGCCGGGACATAGGTACAATTGAGGATAACTATGACAAGATATTGCCTGCATTCAGGAGTTTAGGAATGTTCTTTTCTTCAACCAGTATGTATTTAGCTTTGTGTCTCCCACTGGCAGTGGGTTCGCGCCTGCAGTGTGACATTTGAGACTGCTGAAACGCTGACGCCCTGCTGAGCGAGAGCAGCGGCGCCGCCTTTTAAAAATTACTTTTATTATCCTTGGACCTTCCTAAAGGCAACTGGAGCCTTATCTTTTTTAACTCACCTCGGGGCTCGGTGGAGTGTGGGCGCCATCTTGAGCTGGGCAGGTCAGGCGACCTAGCTCGACGCCACACCCCCGCGCTCCGCCCCTATTTAGGAGCAGCGTCTGCAGAGCTCAGCCTGGAGGCAGGCGACCCCGGTGGCAGTGGGTTCGCGCCTGCAGTGTGACATTTGAGACTGCTGAAACGCTGACGCCCTGCTGAGCGAGAGCAGCGGCGCCGCCTTTTAAAAATTACTTTTATTATCCTTGGACCTTCCTAAAGGCAACTGGAGCCTTATCTTTTTTAACTCACCTCGGGGCTCGGTGGAGTGTGGGCGCCATCTTGAGCTGGGCAGGTCAGGCGACCTAGCTCGACGCCACACCCCCCGCGCTCCGACCCTATTTAGTCGTCCCCTTATGAGGGAGCGCAGCGGACGAGCGCAGCGGGCGCGACGAAGGCGCGCCGAAGTCAAGCCAAAGTCCTGCCCGTCTGCGCCCGTCCGCGGCCGGACAGGGCTAGGGGCGCGTCCATATGTACCCCCCTATTCCTCCTCGGCTCTCATCGCTCTTCGTGGCCCTTGGCCCTTAGCAGCTTCTACCATCAGACACATCACTGATTCTGGCCTGTATCTTAATCCCCATTATCCGGTATCCCCCACCTTCTCACTCTCCTTGTCCCACCCACCTGACCCTTCCCCTGCACCTCCTCCCCTCCCTCTATCTCTTATTTTACTTAATACCAGGTCGGCCGGAAAGCATCATCAAGAGCTATTTGTGCTGTTGGACACCCACCGGCCTGATATGTTATTTCTAACAGAAACATGGTTCTGTGAAACCTCATTGCCCTCTCTGTTGGCTGCTCTCCCTACCTCTTATGTGGCCCTTCGTGCCGATCGATCAGGGGGTAAGTCAGGAGGTGGAGTAGCCCTTATTTCTAGAGCCGAGTATAATTTTCAACTCCTTCCTTCCCTCACTATCAACTTCACCGAGCACCTGGTAGCTCGTTCTCTGGCTTTCTCTCCCCCGCTCACTTGCCTACTGATGTACCGCCCACCCCAACCTACCCAGTCATTCCTGCCGGCTTTTCAGGACCTGTTAGCCACCTTAGCTATAAATCATGCCTCTATTCTGGTACTGGGGGATTTTAATTACTGGCCCTCAGACCCTCAGGAAAGCTTAGCTTCCAAACAATTTTCCGACTCACTCACTTCCCTTAACTTTGCCTCTCACTTACACACTCCCACCCACACTCACGGTCATGTACTTGACCAGGTCTGGTCCCTTAATGTATCGGTCTCTTCCATGACCGTGTCCCCATGTCCTTGGTCAGACCACGCCATGGTATCCTTTTCTCTCCACCCTAGGTTGGCAACTAAGACTCCACCTGCCAAAAATATCTGGGCACGCAATTGGAATAGGGTGGACTTTACCGCCCTGTCATCTTCGCTGCTAACCTCCGCACCTAACCTTGAGGGCCTATCTTCCACCTCCCAAGCCGCCGCCATTGACACCTGGCTTGCGGGAGGCTGTGATAAGGTAGCCCCACTACGACGGATATCCACTCAAAGACCTAAGGAATCCAATCGCTGGTTTGGTGACGATCTAAAGGCAAAGAAGCTGACTCTTCGGCGTGCAGAAAGGCACTGGAGAATGGACTACTGCCCCCTATTAAAAAAGTCCTATTTATTTTTGCTGAACGACTATAAAAAAGCTATATTGAGCGCCAAAACAGCTCATTTCTCAGCGAAAATATTGGCAGCAGAGAACAAGTCCAGGGAGATCTTCTCCATTGTCCAGGACCTGGCGTATTCAGACAGAGCTTCCCCCAAACCTCCCCCTTCCCAGTCCCTCTGTGATTCATTGAACATCTATTTTTTGGAAAAAATTGTCAATATCAGAGCTAACATCCCACCTCCTTCCCACGCTTTTGTGGAGCCCACTCCTCCGACTGTTCATTGCTTTCTTTCCTCTTTTCCTCCGCTCACTGAGGAGGCATTCCTTGCAACACTCCCCAAAATAAAATCTGGTTCCCCGGCGGATACCTGCCCTGCCTACATCCTCCAACAAATCTACTCGGTCTGCCCCAAACCACCTTTATCCTTTCTTAACAGCTCGCTGGCTCAGGGTGTAGTAATTCCTGCTTTGAAATCTGCCACCGTAGTCCCTATTCTTAAGAAGCCTGGGCTGGACCCTTCTATCCCAGCCAACTACCGCCCCATTTCCCTCCTGCCCTATCTGGGCAAGGTACTAGAGCGACACGTTACATCAGTCCTCAGTGCCCATGTGGAAGCAAATGGTGGCCTTGCGTCCAGCCAGGCGGGCTTTCGGCCTAGGCACTCCACCGAGTCCGTCGTGGTGTCGGTCCTGAACCATCTCAGGGAGGGCATGGACCATGACAACAACCAGGCCTTGGTGCTCCTCGACCTCTCCGCCGCCTTCGACACGGTTGATCATACCATCCTACTGTCCCGTGTCGGAGCGGCGGGGGTCGAGGGCCCAGCCCTGGCGTGGTTAGCGTCCTTCCTGAGGGACCGCACCCAGGCGGTTCGGCTGGGGGATTTCTCGGCCACTCAACTCCAACTCACTTGTGGTGTCCCTCAGGGCTCTTCTCTTTCTCCCCTCCTATTCAATCTCTATATCTATCCTTTGATTTTTGCCCTTCAACAGCTGGAGGTCACTGTGTTTAACTACGCAGATGACCTCCAGCTTATCTTCAACCTTTCCTCTTCTCCTCATTCTATTTCTAACTTTCAGTCTACTATGATTTTTATCAGGGACTGGATGAACCACAATCATCTGAAGTTGAATCCTGATAAAACAGAGTTGGTCCTTACAGGTGGTTCATCCAGTCCCTGGAACTCCCTCTTCTGGCCCTCCCCTTTGGGACCCCCTCCTACACCCTCTTCCTCAGTTAAAACCCTGGGTATCAAACTCAACAACCATCTCAACCTCCACTCACAAATCAGTTCTGTTGTATCTTCTTGCTTTCTTGTTCTCCGCACCATCCGCTCTGTCTCCCGTTTCTTTTCTCCTTCTGCCCTCAGGTTAATCATGTCCGCCCTGGTTGTTTCCCGGCTGGACTACGCCAATGCCCTTTACAACGGCATCCCGGCTTACAGTCTCCAGAAGCTCCAGCTGGTTCAAAACCAGGCGGCCAGATTGATCCACGGACTTTCTCGTTTCCATCATTCCACCCCCCTGCTGAAAGCACTGCACTGGCTGCCTGTAAAGGAGCGAACCTTATTTAAGACTGGCTGCATGGTCTTCCAGGCACGCCAAGGGACTGCTCCGGCCTTCATTTCTTCTTTACTCAAAGAATACACCCCTGTTCGCGAGTTGCGGTCATCTACCCAATCACTCCTACAAGTCCCCAGATACAGACGTAAGAAATGGGGTGGATCCAATTTTTCTGTTTTGGCACCCTCCTTTTGGAACTCCCTTCCTGACCATTTACGTTCGGCTACTCACTACCCTGCCTTCCGAAAAGAGCTCAAGACTTTTCTTTTTACCCAAGCTTTCCCAATGTAATTCCTTCCCCTCCCTGTCATCTCTAGTCTTGTTTGTGTCACTGCTAAAGTTTGCCTCCATAGCGCCAAGAAACCGCATGGTGAACGTTGCGCTTAACAAATACTTTTTAAATTAAATTAAATTAAATTCTAGGGATTATATTCAAGATGCATTTGGATTGTTTTTGCGTGATTCACTGTTAGCTTTAACATGGTATTACTTTTTGCATCTGTCGTCTATCCCTACTTTTTTATCCTTACCGGCATCCTGCCAGGGGTGCTCTTTATTTTTCCCTTTTCCTTCCACCTGTACCCTTTCTCTCTCCTTCCCCGTGGCTTATCTCTTTCGTTAGCCTAGGGGAGATGTGTTGTATCTGATCTTCTCATGTTGACAACGTGCTATGCCCCTTTCTCTCTTTTCGTTCGTTTGTTCCTTCCTACCTTCCTTCCTTCCCTTCTTCTGTTCTTCTGTTCCTTCTTTATCGAAGGGAGATGTGTTGTAATCTGCTTATATTAAAATGTATATGTATAATGGTGCTTTGGGAGATGTGTTTTAATCTACCCACACCTTATGTATATTTACTGTGGTACATTCCTGCTCCCACCCCTGCCCCTTCCTGATGGTATGCTCCACTGAAGTCTACCTTAGAATGTTGACTGCCAACTGGCAGTCTTGGAGAGTGGGTGACTGAATAAAGACAAGTTCTTACTTTCTACCGCATCAATGAGTCTTCTTTACAACAGTCTTCTTTTCTCTTCAAACCAGAAAAGGCCCTTACTTATATCTTTTGAACAGGGTTCTTTGAATGTAGTTACAGTGTGGAAAAACACATGTAAAACATTTGTGAATACCAAGTTTGTCGATGTTACTTACGTTTGTGGTGACTTGACATCCTTTCCATGGTATCAGACTAACACTGACAAACAGTCTGCATAACTGGCAGTTTGTCTCCAGTGATATATCAGGCCTGTGGGCCAAAATGTCTACTGATCCCTATTTTGGTCATCAGGATCATGGAAATCTTACCAAAGCATCACCATTTTTAGTTGTACTTAAAAGATTAACCTAATTTGATAATATCTGTAGTTAGTAGTTTAGTTAGAGAACTCATAGCATCACATTGTTATACCAATACATTCTCTTCCACACATGATCAATTGATTTATCAGGAGGCTCTTGGTGGACAGTAACAGGTTTAGAATTAAGACAAACTATATTGTATGGTCAACATCTTCCAGGGATGAATTTTCTTTAGAGTAGAGGTTGCTTGAATACCTCTATCGCGGTTGTGATCCATCTTACAATCGAGTAACTATGGTAAATTGAATACTGTTTCATCAATTCATTAAGGTACAGGGCGGTAGAAAAAATCCTTTAAAATCTCTAGAGAATCTTTAGCTTTCAGAAAGGGGCTACGGCGCACACAACTGTATAAGGGATTGTAACGTGGTAACCTATGACATTTAAGATGCCAAGCTCAGCCATGAAGGTAGCAGGGAATTTCTTCAGACAGACCATAACTGTTTGTACCACTATTAAATTCTCAGTGTTGAAATATTGCAAATAAAAGGAATTGCTATTACTCAATGTAAAGGCATCAAATTTCTGTCTGAGTCAAGAGCAAAAAATAGTGAACTTAGATCTTAGAGCCAAAATTTGAAAATGGCCTTCTGTTTTCATGTGCAAAGAGGATTATATGGATTCTTTTAGAAGATTTATAGACGTGCTTCCCAATCTTTTTGCATGAAAAGGTTTTGGAAAATGCGTGTTCCATATCACATTAAGCACATTAACAGATATCTAATTAGACTAAAACAAGATAAGTATAATCAGTTATTCGTCTATGAGGCTACGGTAAAGTAGGAGAAATATTAATGTTTTGTAATTTGTATATCTCTTTCAAGTATTTTCGTGCAGGTGGTGTCTCATAAAATTCAGAATCATAATTAAGCTTTGCATGTAAAAACAGTAACAGTAATGTGACCATTTTCAAGAATAAATCTCTCCAGTTGAAAATTATGAGGACGAATGAAAAAAAACAATTATTATCAAAATGAGCATTTTATGAATAAACATCAGTTTGTCCACCCACCACATTCCCATCACCAACTTCTGAAACTGAATCATCCCAATCTGCTTACAAATGACATAAGCCACATATTACGACTACAAGCATATCTGTGACAAAAGCCACCAAAGACACGACCATCTTCCCTGTGTGCTAAAATGTCTTTCAATTGGGTCAACCCTTCATTGATCAAATAATCATCAACACCTTTACTTAATAGATTGTAGCATAAATACCTGTCGTTCCACCTTTACAAATCTTCCTATCATACTTTGGTCTTCAATGTCTGATGCTGATGCTTTGGCTACAAATGGCTCATGTCTGGAAAAGAATGACAGGAGATTGACTCATTAGTATTTCTGTGCTGATGTGTGGTAAGTTTTGTACTCTACACAATCGTTTACTGAGACACTTATTTGAAGTGTTCAGACCTTGAAACTACATTTAGAAAGTTTATGATTTCTAGAACTGATGTTACAATATCTGTCAATTTCACTACAATCCATTCATCGTCATGGACATCATATTTAATTGCCTGCTGAAAATCTTGTGATCTAGCATTCGAGCTTTAAACAAATCTATTAGTATATTATCATGCTTGTTACGCCGTAACATAACAAATAAAAGATTAAGTCACAACCAGTTTTAATTTTTTATTAGTTGGCATAGTTACTTAAAACCATTGCAATACAAAGCTTTTAAAATAAACAATCTAAAAAGATAGAAACACTTTAAATTGCCTCTCTATAGAAGGGAGGAAGCAGTATGTCAACTCACAAGTTTTCTTCCTAAAAAAGTCATGAGATCTCATAATTTAGTTAGCAATAAATACCATAGATCCATAAGTAAAAACAGTTAAAAACAGGTTTTCGCCAAATTCTAGCCCATAACCTTCAGGTTTAACAAGAATGCTGTCCACTGAATGTATAGGAATACCGAAATTACTTAAAATACAGATAGCAGCATGTCATAGTGAGTTCTTTTCTAATGCCTTACTGATCTTCAAGAGTGCAAAAAAAAAGTCTTAAGGCAGTTTAGAATCAACAGTTCAACTGCCATCATATATCTCACAAACCTGCAGTTCAGCTGGGGATCATGGGGTGACAAGCACGCAAGAACTGCCTGTCTCCGTGAGCGGATTCCTTGTGCGTTAAAATAGAATTTTAGCAGGCGCTTACGTTCTTCTAGCAGGTTATCACAAGAGCACAGCAATTGCGGTATGTCCTCAGGCGCCGAGCCAAATAGGCGACAGAGGATGCCCGTCTGTTCTTTTAACCAGTGTGGGAAATGGCGAATGCAAGGTAACAGACCCAACCTGTACTTTAAGAACTTCATTTTTATTGTTTTTGAATAACCTAGGCCAAGATAGTTCTGCGATATCCGGGTGGTGTATGAGTTCTGGATCATCCAGCAGTGAGACCTCTTTGTAAATGCTGCCTTATCTTCAATCCATGAAAGATACTTTATTGATTTCTTGACCAAACTTTTCAATGTTGTATGACTGGTCGGAGAATCCCAGAGCTGTTGTAAGCCAAGATTCAACAGGCTCCTTTGCGGCTGGTGAGGCTGGATGTAGTTCAAGCTCTTCCCAAAGATGGTTATTCAAAGTTCCTTGTTTGCTTTTTCGTGTTTTATCCCACACTACTATATACGTGCCCTGTCTTGCCAGGGTCTGTTTCTAGATGCCGAATTCAAACCTGATTTGGGCTGCTGAAGTGTGTTTAGGCAGACCAAATATTATCCTATATGCCGCTATTACAGTTTTGTCCAGAATCTTAGCGTCCCTGCCTCTCAGTACTTCACTCCTGTAGGTTACTGCCGGCAAGAGTTTAGCTCTTATTACTTGGGTCAGAGGCAGAAGAGATGGACCTATAAGCTTACTATTTAATGCTTTCAGGGCAATTGCCGAAGCAACGCCCTTGCCCCTGATGCTAGTTTTCTGTACAGTAAACAGACCATTGTTGTCAATTTTGACTCCTAGATACTTGTATACTGGTGTATTCTCAATGCGAGTTTTTTCCCAGAACCAACTATGTGACTTGGTACGTTTGTTGCTAATTGTCATTGTCTTTGTTTTCTCTAGATTAATTGTCAAATCGTTTGAGTCCGAGTAACCCTGTTTTGCCTCTATGAGTCGTTGAAGTCCAACTTTTGAGTGACTAATTAACACAATATCGTCCGCGTAGAGGAGACACGGTAACTGAAGCATTCCTAATTTGGGTGGATGAGAATTGCAGCTATTTAAGATAGTCACATCCAGTAAACTATTGATTTTTGGACACTAAGGTTGTTTTGAAGCAAGTCTCCGTCTTCTCTTCTCTAGGGAAATCTATATTTTGACAGTGTTTCCTCATTTTGTTTGTTATGGACATTGATGTTTGGCTCACACCCTCCTGGCGAGCCCCTTCCCTTTGCCAAATAATTATCTGACATTCTAACTAAATTGCTACTTTCCAACTCCAAAAATCTCTTCCTAGGAGACCTTAACCTTCACTGGAATGAACCTGATTACCCTATAATCAACCTTCTCAATAACCTTCTTGAGATTAGCAACCTCAAACAACTCTGTCACTCCCCTACTCACTCTAAAGGAGCTATCGTTGACACCATTATCTCTAACTCTGTTCTGGCATCCGTTTCAAACATCATCCCGATTGACTGTCTGATCACCATCTCATACTGTTTACGATCTCCCCTCCTGCCCCACCCGCTCCGGTGAAAAACAATAAAACCACGATTATGACAAGAAATCTTAAGTAAATCCCCCCCGGCTCACTGGAACATGAACTCCAAACTCAACTTCGTCACACACCTCCCTCTGCAAATGCTAATGAACTCACTGAGCACTTTAACAAAACTGTCACTGAGGTAAACTTGCAACTCTGAAACTTAAAACGCAAAAAAAGTCCCCTCTCAATCATGGTTCACCTTAGACCTTAACAAAGAAAGATGCACACTTAGACTTGCGGAAAGAACATAGAGACAACACCCTTTCCCTTCCCATCTCGCTCTCCTCAGAACCGCAAGATCCTCCTGCAAAAAGAACATCTTTTCTAAAAAAGCATCTTTCTTCCATCTGCAACTCTCCCGTGCCAAAAACAGTCCCAGAGAACTGTTCAAGATCATTAGAAATCAAACCTCCCCTGCATCCCTCAACCCGGTGGCCTCCACTAACAAATGTGAAGAAATTGCTAACATTTTCACAGGAAAAATTGCCAAAATTCATTGTGTTTTCCTTGGAACTCAACTCTTGCTCACCTCCCTATATCCCCCGGATACCACACCATTACCACCCTTGACCCCATCACCTCCCCTTCCACCACCTTCCCCTCTGGAACCCCTCCTCACTACACCACCGCCTAAAAACAATGCCTCATGGCAGAATTTCCACTCTGTGTCAGAGCTGGAAGTCTTTAACATCCTATCCAAACCTAAACCATCCTCTCACACTAAAGACCCTCTCACTTCTGCACCTGTCCAAGAACTAAAGCACGCCATTGTCCCCTATTGGACCAGCATCATTAACTCCTCCCTCTCAACAAGGAATGTTCCTATCTCCCTCTAACTTGGACAAATCACACCCATCCTGAAAAACCCCAAGGCTGACCCTAATGACCCTAACAACCTCCGCCCTATCTCCAAGCTCGCCCTCGAAAAATGCACTCTACTTCAATTAGACAAACACATTGACACGTACAACCTACGTGACCTCCTACAATCCGGTTTCCGCAAAGGTTGCAGTACAGAAACTGCGCTGCTCAACATAGTCGACGACATCCACCCTGCCTTGGACAAGGGCGAGACCTGCCTACTCATCCTTCTCGATCTTACCGCTGCAATTGACACAGTTAACCATTCTACCTTACTCAATGCACTTGAAGATCGCTTCAGCCTTAATACCACTGTCCTAAACTGGTTCACCTCCACCTCCTTCTTCCAACTTGTCAAAGATTTTTCCTTCTGACTTAGTTTCTGAAATGGAAGTCGAAATCCTAGAGCAGGGTAAGGTTGCAGGTTTCTGGTGAAGTCTTCTTGAAGTTGGATAGTCATTGTACAAGGTCATACTGAAGCACTGGTTTTGGTTGGAAAAGCTCAGAGCAGGGAAATTCAAATTTGAATTCCACTAAAGTCCTTACATGGATTTTTTCTGTCTTACGCCTGGTCAAGCTTTCTATCTTCAGACTAAGTCTCTGATTTTTAAGCTAATAATCACCAGTGGGACAAGCCTGGAAGCTGTGCCTGATGAAGTACTCTCAAAGTTAAACACCTTTGCTGGGAGGTCCCACTGACGGTGCTGAGGTCTTGCAAGTCAAATAATGTTCCAAGTCTCAAATTTTAAGAATTTCTGGAGTAGCACGTAGGGGTCAAGATGCACTCAAACAGGGACAACCAGCATGGTCCAGTCCAATTGCTACTAATCAGCTGTTCACTTAGGAAAAAGGTCTTGTGCAGGTTGCTGTGACCCTGTAGCCACATAGGAGGTCATCCAACTGTCCTTGGGAGTCCACTACTCATTCCTGAGTACAAGTAGGAGCAAGTCTGGCCCCTTAGGTCTCCACACAGGTCACAGCGAGGAGGGTCTCTTTAGTTGTTCCACAGTTTCCAGCTGCATCTGATGATCTGTGGGTGAGGTGGCACTCTTGTAGGATTTACTAACCAGTAGGTACAGGTAATTCCTGAAAATTAACTAACCTCTGAGAAAAATTATCCCACCCTCCCAACATTTGCAGCATATCCTGTTTACCTTACTGCAAACTATACCTCAGTGCACTATTCTGAGTAAAATCCAACATGGCAGCATCCTTCTGCCCTTGGAGGTTTCTGGTGTCCCAGCCAGTGGTCTGTTACCTAAATGAGCAGTCCCCTCCTTCTCAACCCCACCAAACTAATTGTAGGACCAGCTCCTTCTCCCAGTGGGCTGATGCCAGGTGGAGCACTGTGGGGCCAGGGAATGAACGATTTTCTTCCCCAGGTCTTCCTTTACACTTATGAATGGATAGGTATCATGCCGGTTCCTTTCATGTTAATGAAGTTCCTGATCTTTTCCCAGCAGGCCTTCCATAGCTGAGAAGAGTTATAAACCTTGCATCCAAGTTCTCTTGCCAAAAGGCCTACGCCATTGTTTCTGCTTGGGAGCAGTTTTCACACCCCATTAAAGGGAACCACCGACAGGGGCATGGTGCTGGCAGGCTATCGCTAATTAGCCAGCTGGAGGTTCAGGTAGACAAAGTCTAACTTTTTGTTTTAAGTTACTTTTTCTAATTAAGTATCAAAAATCGTATTTACCAGTGAGTTGGGTTATTAACTACATAATAAAAACAGTAGTTGAATCATTTCCGTACCTTGTCTCAAACCAGAGTTAACAGACATAGTATTTGATTCTGTTTCATAGAAATAGGTACAGCCCTTCAGAATAAAAACAGGTTTGGGGGGCTAGTCTGGGTAGCTACATGCCAACACGAAATTTCTACAACTACCACTATTAAATACCAGAACCCCTACCTTGTAGGCTATAAAGCCTATTTGGGGTGGCATATTTAATAATTTAAAAATGGTGTTCTTTCCAGTCAAAAAGGATTATTTTGACAAGCAACATATTTTACAGATATTGTGTGGGTAAATGAGAAAAAAGGAAAGGGCAAATGAAGCACTAAGAGTGATTTTGGATTGCTGTTTAAATAAACAATCATGTTGGCACTATCATCTACTATTTTCATTATCATCTTAACTTGTGGAGGGCACAGGACCTGTTAATTAAAAACAATAGTGCCAAAATACGTCGTCATCACACCGAATAATGAGAACTCACTACTAGTTAGATCTTCTAAAAGCAATGTGAAAAAAATTACAAGTACTACAAATTTGATCTAGCAGGGCAGTGGTCGGTGTACCCAAGAGGGATTACATCCTCCGTTTTTTTTTGCATATGTTGCATTGGATTTCTGTGGTGTACAGAATCCATCTTAAGGAACTAACCATACTACACAAAGTTGCTTGTGGAAAGGCCTCATGATAGCTCAAAAACTATGTGCAAATCTACCATCTAACCAGAAACTAAAAATCTGTTGATAAACACATTTTATTCACCTAAAAGCTATAGGGAAGGATTCTCGAAGCCAACAGAGCGTGATTACAAATGAAAGAGGGAAGGCTGAGAGTGAGAATGATTGAATGTTTGGAAGAATAGATAGATGAGTGGGTACACGGATGAATGGATAAATGAGTGAATAATTGAGTGCATGGATGACGTTCTAATGCAAGCAAATGGGCAAATATATGAATGGCCATGTGCATGCCGGAAATAGTCCCTCAAGTGTGTTGTGCATCACTTCTCTCTGTCTCCCTTTAGCCTGGGGGTTGAGTAATATTAAAGTAGCGGGTCTTCCCCCAATTGGTTGCCTTGCGGGATCGTACAGGGCTCCCCTTTGCACAGGGCAAAGTCTGAGAGACACAGCAAAGTGAGTGACTGCTTCCTCTGCTTAACGGGCCATGTAGAGGCAGCAGTATGGCATTAGGCCCCTGGTAGATCACCATGATTAGAACGGACTCAGTGTTTATGTTTATTTCTTTTATTTTGTGGGCTAAGCGCATCTGCAGGAGATGGCTACTGCTGTTAGCTTTGAAAATCACGTGGAACAACCATATCAGAACTACCCACAGAATTTCACATCATGCAAGCGGCCAAACCATTGATTTGAGGAAGGAGGAGGCAGGGCTCCACCTTCCAATATACAACGGCAAGCACACACAGCAGGAAGAGCAATGGAAGGCATAAAAAATACAGGAGGAATTAGACAATCGGACAACCCTGGAAGCAGAGGACCAGCGCAGAAAATCTTCTTCTGAAACCTCAAAGATTCCATAAGAAAAAAACATATAAACGCTCCTTCTCAGGGATGGCACCCAGGATCTGGAATGCCCTCCCTCCAGAAATCAGACTCATATCATCCACGACATCCTTCAAAAAAGAAGTAAAATCACTCCTCTTATCTACACTCACTTGAATACAGACTAAAGTAATCTCATCTCTCATTATCTCTCAACGCATGACTATGTCCAACCTGACCACCTATTCACCGTTACTACCTTGCCTGACACTATTGTTAACCATTTGCGCATCCGTGCACTAAATGAATTGTTTAATTATTATTCCTTTGTTCCTGTATCCCATCTGTGTGTAAAGCACTCTGATATCTGCAAGGATCTTGTTCGCGTTCTATAAAACTCTGCAAATAAAAAAATAAAATAAAATTGGTGGTATTTCTAATAAGTTGCCAGACACAGCTATGGATTAAACTATGATTTGCTTGAATATCTTCCTTGCATAACTCTTTCTTAACTATTCTTGTTCATCTGATGTTCTATTGCATCATCCTTGATGAAATTCAGTGCTTATTTCTCGCCAGACCTCACATCCTCTTGCATTTTTTATATGTAAGAATTTAGAGAATAGAAATATCGCCCTGCAAAAACATTGTGGCCTAACTAGCTAGAACCAAAATATTGTGAGGTATGTATACGTAAGTACAGCTTTACTATTCTTAACTCCATACCCACATACCTTGATGATATACTTACAGATAATACATATCTGTAGAGTTAACTATGATAAACATCTACTTACTTACATATATTGAGCTTCATGATATTATGGGCACAAGATTTTGTAGGATGATATTTTGTCCTCAATATTCCTGTAGAATGCCATTCTTAAGCCTTCACAAGGAACTAGTCCATCCTCTATAAGCTAGTGATCATGCTGAGAGTGGGAACCGGAAGAGGGTCTGTAACTATATGTTTTCCTGTGGATGCTTCAAAGTATTCAACTGTACTCAAACCTGTGACTGGAGCTATCAGCCTGAAAGCTCATTTTTGCCAGGGCAGCCGCTCCCCACGTCACGCAGCTCCACCTGACTGCGCCTGTGCCTTTTCCCAGCTGATTGCTGCTGCTGGGAATGTTTGTTCCTGCTCACTGGTCCCTGTTGCACCTGTTACTGGTTGCCTGTCACCTGCCTGTGTACTGTTTTGTACTGTACTGCCTTTCTGCTAGTTTGTTAGTATTGTTGCTTCTTTACCCTTGTGCCTTGTTCCCCTCGCCGCCCCTGCCATCCACTCACCCGCCGCTGTGTCCCCTGCGGCCCCGCCCCACACCCCCTTGCCTTGAGTCTCCTTCGCAGTTTCCTGCCGCTGCGTCCCCTGCGGCCCTGCCCCCTCTCTCCCATTCGCCGTTCTCCCCCCCTTCCAGCTGCTCCTCCCTCCCACCTCCCCTTCTTATGGCGGCCCAAGGCGCGCCAAAGGCAAGCCCGTCTGCGCTCGTCCGCGCCTGGACCGCGCCCAGCGCCAGAACCCCTGGACACCACGACCGCCATGACACCAGACTCCGAAACGACGCCAACACCCTCCACGCACTCAACGCCGGGCGAGACCACACCTGCTTCCAGACCCCCCCTAATCGCACCCACGGACCTTTCTACTGACACACCTGCAGCTTCACCTGTTATAGAACCGCCAAAGCACCAAGGACCGGACCCAACAACCTACGCTGCATACTCCTTAACACACGCTCCGCACGCAAACACGCCATAGAGCTCTGGGACTTGCTCAACACCTCTGCCCCAGACGTTGCCTTCCTGACCGAGACCTGGTGGCCCTGCCCCCCTCGCTCCCATTCACCGTTCTCCCCCTCCCAGCTGCTCCTCCCTCCCACCTCCCCAAGGCGCGCCAAAGGCAAGCCCGTCTGCGCCCGTCCACGCCTGGACCGCGCCCAGCGCCAGAACCCCTGGACCCCACGACCACCATGACACCAGACTCCGATACGACGCCAACACCCTCCACGCACTCAACGCCCAGAATCACACCCACGGATCTTTCTCCTGCTGCACCTGCGGCTTCACCTGTGACAGAACCGCCAAAGCACCAAGGACCAGACCCAACTACCTCCGCTGCATACTCCTTAACACACGCTCAGCGCACAAACACGCTGTAGAGCTCTGGGACTAGCTCGACACCTCGGCTCCAGACATTGCCTTCCTGACGGAGACGTGGTGGAACAACTCCTCGGCACCCCACGTCGCCATAGCCATCCCAGACGGCTGCAAGATCTCCCGCAGAGACCGGACCAACGGAATTGGAGGAGGAATAGCCATTGTACACAAGTCCACCCTCAAGGTCTCCACCCATGCAGACGACACCATCAGCACCGCCGAACACCTGCACTTCCGGTTCCACACCAACCCCAACACCACCCTCAGAGGAACACTCGTCTACAGACCCCCCCGGACCCCGGCACATATTCAACAAAGCAGACAAAGCCATCGCACCCCAACTACTGAAGGTAATCAGCATCTCCCTCGAGACAGCCACTTTTCTGGAAAACTGGAAGCACGCCGAGATCAACGCCCTCCTCAAAAAACCCAAGGCGGACCCCTAGGACCTCAAGAATTTCTGGCCCATCTCCCTGCTCCCGTTCCCGGGGAAGGTCATCGAGAAAGTCGTCAACACGCAACTTACCCGCTACCTTGAGGACAACAACATCCTAGACCTGTCCCAGTCCGGATTCCGAAGAAACCACAGCACCGAGACAGCCCTCATCGCCACCACAGACGACATCCGGATCCAAATAGACAACGGCGAAACATCAGCCCTCATCCTCCTGGACCTGTCAGCCGCCTTCGACACGGTCTGCCACTGCACACTAAAGACACGCCTCCTAGAAGCCGGGATCCAAGAGAAGGCCATGGACTGGACCACATCCTTCATCTCCGGCAGACCCCAGAACGTCCGCCCCCCCCCCCTTCCACTCCGAAGCCACCAACATCATCTGCGGTGTACCCCAGGGCTCATCCCTCAGCCCAACGCTGTTCAATGTCTACATGGCCCCCCTCTCTCACATCGCCCGCCAGCACGATCTCAACATCGTCTCCTACGCCGACGACACCCAGCTGATCCTCTCCCTCACCAAGGTCCCACACACCGCCAAAACCAACCGCCACGAGGGAATGAAGGCCGTCACCGAATGGATGAGGAACAGCAGACTGAAGCTGAACTCAGACAAGACAGAGGTCCTCATCCTCGGAACCACCCCCTCCGCCTGGGACGACTCCTGGTGGCCAACCAGGCAGGGAACAGCACCAACGCCCACCGACCACGCACGCAACCTGGGAATCAACCTCGACTCCTCCCTCTCCATGTCGAAGCAGGTCAACGCCGTCTCCTCCTCCTGCTTCAACACCCTTCGCAGGCTCCACAGGATCCACAAGTGGATCCCCACCGAAACAAGAAGAACGGTGACCCAGGCCCTCGTCAGCAGCAGGTTAGACTACGGCAACGCACTCTACGCAGGCATCCCGGCCAAACACCTGCGACGACTTCAACGCATTCAAAACACCTCCGCCCGACTGATCCTCAACGTCCCTCGCCGCAGCCACGTACACTGGCTTCCCATCGAAAACAGGATCACCTTGAAACTGCTCACCCACGCACACAAAGCACTCCACAACACCGGACCAGCCTACCTCAACAACTGACTCAGCTTCTACACCCCCACCCGCCAGCTCCGCTCCACCAGCATCGCACTCGCCGCTGTCCCCCACATCCAACGAACAACCTCTGGAGGCAGATCCTTCTCCTTCCTCGCTACCAAGACCTGGAACACCCTCCTTACCCACCTACGGCATACCCAGGACCTGCTCACCTTCAGAAGACTCCTCAAGACCTGGCCCTCCGAGCAGTAGTAGAACCCCCTCCCAACAGCGCCTTGAGACCCTCACGGGTAAGTAGCGTGCTTTATAAGTGTAATGATTGATTGATTGATTGATTGGCATATGATACTGAATTGTCAAAGATTAATCAGCAGTCAATTGGTTAACCAGTCACATTTGTGTATGTGTTTATTAATATTTCTACTCAAAGACTTCCAGAACTGTGTTCCTCCCACTCCTTGCACTCATGTCAGTTAAAAGTATAGACATTTTCTATTGTCAAACTACTGAATATTTGCTTTTACTTGATTCAACTAGTGGCATTATTTTCCTCACTAGAACACCTCAAAACTAAATCAGAAATGTTTTGTGTTTAAACATCTATATTAGACTTGAAGAAAATGCCTAAGCAAACTGAGATATATGTTTTAAATAAATCACCACTGGATGATTAGTGTTTAGATTTAAACAATGAAAAGCCTGATTAGGTTTTCATATGTCCTTTTTCTAAACATTCTTCATCTGAAATGTATAAATCATTGTCTGATAAGGAGCTATTAATAGTAGTATATTTCTTCAGTGCAGGCTTCAAAATATCAAATCCATATCCAGTCCTTAAAGTGAAATAAGCTACTTTAAAATTCTTCTTCGGAACAAAGTAATAATACTGTTGTTAAGGATGTCTCTCATAGAGAGCCTCTGTCAATCATTTCAGTTTCTGAATCTCATAACCCACGACTATGACATAGCAACACTTGATAACATAATTCACTACTCACTGTTGTGATGCCATAAGGGCCTTCCAAGACAGGCTGACAGGCCTCCAAGAGAGGCTGTCAGCAGAGCTCAGCTTGTCTGCTTTGACGGAAAGCAGAAAGGACAGCTGCAGCAGGGGAAGGAAGGCAGGAAAGGTGGTGAGGGTTGGTCAAGGATGGCAGGTAATCCTTTTTTTTCCATATGTTATGTTATGTTATGTTATGTTAGAACTGTATTTCTTGAGCGCACGGCTACCCAGATCGGGTGTCCCGGCGCTTTGGCAGAGAGTCCTGAACACAACCAAGAAAAACCCAGCGGCAGACATGTCCTTTGGGACATGAATACATAACAGAGGCCGTATTATGTATGGCTCCCCCAGTAAAATTCTGCCACTGCATAGCAGTTGAAAGCATGGGCAGATCATTTAGGGGGTCATATGTAACATAAAATACAGATGGGTAAAAAGTGAATACGTTTCATCATAGACGATGTCACTCATGACCCCTCGGTAAAAAACATCCCTGTAATTCAGTTACCCATCTATAATTATATATGTTATGTCCATTGTACAAATTACATATGTAACTTACAAATCTGCATCCAGAAAATATTTTTGCATCTAAGGTTGCAAAATTCCAGGGGTCTTATTTCATGGCCGTCTCGGAAATTATATCAAAATATAGGTGCAGTACCATCCATCCTCCTCTGTATTCACCTGCTTCATTCTGAGTGAAGGGAACTGGTGAGTCATTTGCGAAATGCTAAATAAGCCCACAAATACTGAAGAAGGGAAAGCAATAGTGTGACCATTTCTCCAGGGAATATCATACCTACTATCTTCGATTAAAAAGGATATTGTAATTCACCTCTGAAATTCTGAATGAACATGATCATTATCTCTGTTGCTCATAGAACTCTTGGTGCATTTACTACCCCAAAGACGTACAACAGGGCACACTATATCTGCCATACATACAATGCATTGGGTGCACAGACATAATATCGACTCCAAAATATCGTTTGGACAGAATATCGAGTTTTAAATATCGTTTGGAGAAAATATCGACTAGACAGAATATCGACAGCCAAAATATCGTTTTTAAGGTAAGTGAAGTAATATCGACTGTAAATAATATAGACAGTGAAAATATCCAAGTATATAATCTAGATAGTAAAAAATATAGTTTTTTAAATAATATTTAATTATTTATAGTGTTTTTATGTTATAATATGTGTGAAAAGTGTCATTTTATTTTATAATTATTTTTAATTAATGATTTTTTTTAATTATTGTGTAATTTTATTCTGTAGCGGGTTGTGGGTTTATAGGGGAATAGGGTGGGAAGTAATTTAATTATAATTAATTAAATATGTAAATGTATTAATTGGTAGTAATAATTAATTAATTGGTAATTAAATAATATATGTTAATTATTTAAAATTTAATTGGTAATTAATTTAATTTAATTGATTAATTGCTAATTATGTAAATTAAAATAATGTATTTTCTGTAGCGGGTTGTGGGTTTATAGGGGAATAGGGTGGGAAGTAATTTAATTATAATTAATTAAATATGTAAATTTAATAATTGGTAGTAATATTTAATTAATTGTTAATTAAAAAATATGTGTTAATTAATTAAAATGTAATTGGTAATTAATTTAATTTAATTGATTACTTGCTAATTATGTTAAATTAAAGGGGTATTTTTAGGGTTCAGGGTCAGTTTTTAGTTTTTGGGTAAAGGGGTATTTTTAGGGTTCAGGGTCAGTTTTGGGTTTTTGGGTAAAGGGGTATTTTTAGGGTTCAGGGTCAGTTTTTAGTTTTTGGGTAAAGGGGTATTTTTAGGGTTCAGGGTCAGTTTTTAGTTTTTGGGTAAAGGGGTATTTTTAGGGTTCAGGGTCAGTTTTCAGTTTTTGGGTAAAGGGGTATTTTTAGGGTTCAGGGTCAGTTTTTAGTTTTTGGGTAAAGGGGTATTTTTAGGGTTCAGGGTCAGTTTTTAGTTTTAGGGTAAAGGGGTATTTTTAGGGTTCAGGGTCAGTTTTCAGTTTTTGGGTAAAGGGGTATTTTTAGGGTTCAGGGTCAGTTTTTAGTTTTTGGGTAAAGGGGTATTTTTAGGGTTCAGGGTCAGTTTTCAGTTTTTGGGTAAAGGGGTATTTTTAGGGTTCAGGGTCAGTTTTTAGTTTTTGGGTAAAAGGGTATTTTTAGGGTTCAGGGTCAGTTTTTAGTTTTTGGGTAAAGGGGTATTTTTAGGGTTCAGGGTCAGTTTTTAGTTTTTGGGTAAAGGGGTATTTTTAGGGTTCAGGGTCAGTTTTTAGTTTTTGGGTAAAGGGGTATTTTTAGGGTTCAGGGTCAGTTTTTAGTTTTTGGGTCAGGGTTCAGGGTCAGTTTTTAGTTTTTGGGTAAAGGGGTATTTTTAGGGTTCAGGGTAATTTTTGGGTTTTTGGGGTACATATACAATATTGCCTATTATTTAAATAAATTTTGTTACTATATATATATATATGTTTTAAGAAATATGATTAAAAAAATATTATTTTTTTACTTTCATTAATTATTTAATTATTAAAAGTTATTTTAAGTTTTGTTAATTATATTTTAGTAATTAATTTTTTATATTAATGTAATTAAACATTGTTTTTAGTAAAGTCGATATTTTTTACAACGATATTTTTGTAAACGATATTTTGTACTCGATATTTTTGTACTTACCTGTTTGTACATACAAACTCGATATTTTGGTTGTAGATATTTTTTCCTCGATATTTTGGGTAGTTGATATTTTGGTAGTCGATAATATTTCAGTGATCCAATGCATTGAGTTGCTTTATTTGTTTACTTAATTACTACTGCTTTCAGTCACATTTAATCTGGTTAAACACTATCCAGCAATATGTTCTCTGATCTTACAACTGCTCAGATCATATGTTAATAGAAGTATATGAAGTACTGTCTCTTTTATTCTAGGCATACATAGAAAAATGGATCTTTGCCACTTAAAACTATACCCTGTAAGTGAAAGACTTTCCCCAATTCTTTTAAAGATCTGCTGGTCCTAGTTAATCATGAATTACTTTCAGACTGATTTATTGTGTACTATCTCCTACTAAGGGGTGAATGCAGAACATTGTACTCATATTTCAAAAGTGGCAGTGTAGGCATTGAGCCAGAGTTTTCCACTAAATGCCTATAGCACAGTGGCCTTGCCCCATTTGATCAGTTCAATCCTACTAATGTATAGCAAAAAGTACCTGGGAGATGGATTTCCTGGGAATGTAAAGGCTCCTCCTCGCTGAGATTTCCGATGTTTTGGAGTGGACGGGGGCCCGGGAGCAAACACCATGTCTATCCTGAAAAATAGGAACACAAAACCACAAGCTAGACTAATTTCCATCACTGAAAGGCATTGTTTACACATGCTATACAATTCATACAAACACAAATGTAATAGTAATCCATGTATTGTTAGAAAAGACTGGCCACCTAAGGACACATCCAACAATCAGTACACAACACCATGACAGAACATGAAACAAAGGCACCAAACTCCATTCCAACGCAATCACTGATAACGTTGACCAAGGTTTAATCAATACCTTTGAAAATGTCTTACTTGAATTGCCACCCCCATGTGGGGGGAAACAAAGATTGCATGTGGGATTTGACTGTATTCTGCCTTCTAAAGCAAAACTATTTACATTTGATTTTATGGAATTCAGAACTCTGTGGCCAGAATCATTCTCAACCTCCCAAGTCGCGAATGGGGCTTGCTTCTCCGCCGCCCCATTCCACTGCCTCCACAATCAAATACGATTCAAACGCATAACCCACTCTTTTAAGACACTACATATCACTGGCCCATCATACCTCAACAATCGCATTTACTTTCACAAACCTTCCAGACACCTCCACTCGTCTGTACCCCTACTTGCACAAACCCCACGCATACAGAAAACCATATCCGGTCAAAAAGCCTTGTCTTATCACACCTAAAGCTTGGAACGATATGCAGCTACACTTAAGAGCCTCCTCCTGCCTTCTAGAATTCTGCAGGAAACAGAAGACCTGCTCAGCACCAGGAAGCCCTCCCGGTTGATAGTGCGATCTACAAATCAGCATAACATAACAGCATGTTTTTAAAGCATTTTATGATTTCTCACCAATATTTTGCTCGAATGACTAAAGCATGTTCATCATTCATCCCTTAATATCCTGTGGTGAAAAATGTCTCCTCAGATATTAAATACATCAATACTAGTAAGCTTGGATGGGTGCTCATTTCTGTATGCTCCAAGCCCTGGTCTGTGTTTCATACCATGAGGAAATAAACTGTACTGGGAAGGCCTGCGATACAGAAGAGATATACCCCCTACTCGCATCTGTCCAGCTGCATTTGAGTCTGCTGTCTGTACCTTTGTCTGCTGCTCAATTGGTGACAACCATCTCAAGCCACCAAATTACAGACAATTTGGAAGCTGACCAGAAGCTACAGCATTACTAATTTCCCATCAGAACATATTTATTGAGAAATATGGAGCATAGAGAGACTGACTTTTGGGAGGTCTCTTAATATGGTTTTACAGGTATGCTGGTCAGAGAGGCACATACTATGTCAAAGTCATCCACTGAAAATTTGGTCTGCTAGGCCCGGCACCAAAGAACTGCACAGCACTGACTGCACACTATGAAACACAGTGACTAAATTAACTGAATCTGTCATGGTCCAGGGCATCCAAAGGTGCCAGTGGCTGAGGGTGTCTGGGAGTGTTAGGAAACACCTTGAGATTTAGAGGCACAAGACATGGATGGCTCGAAAGCCACCGGAACAAAGCAACAATAGTCATGCAAACCTAAGAAATAAGCCTACCAATAGGCATGATTTTAAACCCCACACAGGAACCAAGAACGTTTATAGGTGATCACACAAAATACAAGTTGGACAAAATCACTGTGAACCTACTCAGTGATGACCAGAAAAACAGGCTGACAGGGCGAAGAAAAATGATACCATTATGAATGAAGTCCAACCCACTGGAAAGGAAATGCTGAAGCAGGTCAGCCAACTTCCTGAAAGGCTGTGATTCCATGACTTCAAGTCAGTAAATAACAATGGGTCAGTTAAGGATGAATAACCTGCGGGTTACTAGACTAATAGAATATGCAGGATACTGATATGTAGGACAAACTCTGTCAGATGGTGGCAGTCAAGGGATCTGTAAGAGATTGGGCTATTAGTTTGAAAGGGTTAACAACCCCACTCAAATAATAAATACAATCATTGTCAGGATGAACTGCAACAGTCACTAAATACACATGTGCTTAACACTCTAGTAGCTTGGTGCAAAATCAGTCAGGCTTCACTTAGTGGCAATGGGTAAAGTAATTATGCACTCAAACAGTAATAAAGTAAAAACACAACAAATGAAAAATCCCAAGCCAAGTTAGAAAACCAGAGTAATTTCAATAAATAAAATTAAACCAATCCAATAGGTAGAACCAGAGACATAAATGACGTTTTCAGTAGAAATAGCGCCATAAAGCACAAAGCATCAATCACGGTTATCTGTTTGAAATGGACCAGGTAAAAGCAAAAAGTTAGGGTTGACCACAATGGAACACACGTTGGATATTGGGACCAGGTTCATCCTGATGGAAAGTTTACCTTCTCAGTCCAGTTGTTATGTAAAAAGCACTCCTCAACAAGTTCATCAGCGGTTGGGCTGCAAGCTGGATCCAGAGAGGGACGGTCCTCAAAGGTGGTCGCTGTAGACCCAGGTCCTGGTTGGAACCTCGCGATGGTGGTGCATTTATCATCAGAGTGACCAGCTAGTCGACGATTGGCACTTTGCATTGGCAGAAAACTTAGGGCGGTTATTGTTGTTGAGAAGAGCTTTGAGCGGTGCAGTCCTGGGTCAGTATGCGGGAAGGTTGCATTTGCATTGAAATGCAGGTCCCACGTTACCGTCGATGAAGCCCACTCATGCCTGCAGAAATTCGGGGACAGTTCTATTCATTGTGAAGAGCCTTGAACTTCTGCATTTTTCAGTTAGAGTCCAGTTCTTGCAGTTTTAAGGTTCAAGGAGTACACTCTAACACCAGTCAAGAGTCCAGGACCTGGGGGAGGGGGGCACCTCTTGGGAGTTAGCACTTACTCTGGCAGAGGCCAGCAGCTGAGTCCAGGTCAGAACAAGTTGGGGATGGTCAGTGGGGCAGTTGCAGGGAATTGCCTCTGGACATTTGATGTGTTGCGATAGCTCTAAAAAGAGGTCAGCCAACTGCCCCCTGGAGTCACTTTGGGGTCTTGGGTTCAAGGCAGGTAGTTCCTCCTTTGAGTTCTTCAGACAACAGGGCAGTCCTTGTTTAGATTCTTCAGAGGTCCTGGAGAGTTCTGAGAGGGGTACTGGGGATGCCACTTTTATGCCCAATGCCAAACTGTGGGTGGGAGAAACTCCTGGCCACCCTAACCAAGGAGGTGAAAGTTCTCAGGGGTGACCCTGCTCACTGTTGTAGTACTTTCCGTGAGTTTTACTCCCACAGTGCCCTTCTCCACCTAAAGACAACATTACAGAACCTGTCTTCCTCTGGTCAGAGCTCACCCAGTGGTGTGGCTATAATCAAGGGCAATATTAATTTGTGATCACTCCAGACCAGTGCTGAGGCAGCTCCCCTTTCCCTCTGGGTTTGGAACCAAGCTGATTAGGAAGACAAAGGTTAGCAGGCCTATGTGTGATCTATATCTACCTGTGACCGGGTAGGCACCCCCTGAATCTCAGGAAGGGGCTACGTACAGCCCCCCAGGCCACCTTTCTCAAGGAAGAAAAACCCCTCTACACAGTCAAACCTTTTTTCCACTGTCTGGGAGCAATCCCCGTCTCACCACAGAGGAGCCATTCAACAGTTAGGTATCATGTGTCCCATTTGGGCCTAGAAAGAATCACTACTGTTTCCACCTGCTCATACAGTTAGGGAGGATACACTTTGACCTTCGATTCATATTACCAATGTGCGTTGTGATGCCCTGAGCAAACTCAAAGCCTTACTGTTTCAAAGAGATGTAGTCTTAACTTCTGCTAAGGAGACATTTCATTTTCAGGTTGCAAGGTCCTCTTCAGAGATACAGGAGCACCTTCACACTAACTTTCCATGACAATTTTGGCGAGCTGGTGCATCGTATTTTTAACATGTCTAGTACAAAGGGAATAGCACATTTTATATACATAGGCTCTGCTTTGGTTAGCACATTCCAGACAGTTTTTGGAATCATTCCATCGTTTATACACTCCATTCTCAGAAGCATCTTTCAAAGTCTTCACCTGGTCCTGTTCCTGATTGTTGGGACTGTGATTTTAACTTTTCTGCTCAGCAATAGATGTCCCATTTCAAGATCAAATGGAGCTAGCACTACTACATGTGCTCTTGTGCCGTGAACACATGGTGCATTTCTTTGGCACACCCTTGCATCGAGAACTGAAAGAGCATTTGTTTTTAGAATTTTTGCCTGTGTGGCTTCACTGCATGCAGCCCGTGTTCTAGTGTCTTTTGTGCACTTTCGAGTGCGCCTTAGATTTATGCCTGGGATTGCAACTGGTTGACCCTCCAGACATAAATGTACTGATGGACCCCTTAACCCCTTCGATGCTTATGACGGAACCGTTCCGTCATCAGCGTCGGTTGGGCTGTGCTGATGATGGAACCGTTCCGTCATGACCACACCCGTTTTTCAAATCTTCAGCACAGCGCGAAAATTCGCGCCACGCTGAAGCGGTTAAAGACTTATTGGTAAAGCTGTCCACTGTGTATTCTGTTGCTCCTAGCAGCATTCTCAGCAGCTGATGTGAGGGTTGGAGGGGAACATGTTGCTCTATAAACTTGTTCCGAGATGTGTCTCTGGGATCATCCTCTGCGGATCCTGGGAACAGAAATGTTTAATCTACCATTCGGGACACATAAGCATTCTGTTATTCCATTTGGAGGGAACGTTTAATTCAGCCTGCTTTTTTACATCGTAAATTTGTTTTTAAATAGTTGTTTAGTTTTTGCTTTTATTTTAGATGGCTTTCTTTGTACTTTTGGCTTCTAAATCGCATTATTGCCTTTTTATTAGATTTTAGCTTTATTTCACAACATGTATTTTAGGGTTACATTTTACATTTGCATATGCTAATTTCTTTTAGCCATAACTTTCTAGTTAATTTGAGATAGCACTGTAGTTGACTTCGCGGAGTGGGTGCCATGTGGTCAGGTTGGGCCTTGAAAGAAACATTACCATTTTAAATACACAAAGATTTTTTCCTAATTTGCCTTCACTCTCATACAATGACTTTTGACACACATTTGCGTCCATGACAATGCAGAGTAGTTGCCATGAAACTATACCTGCTTAAAAAATCAACTTCGTAAGACACTGGACACTGGCAGAAAGGCACGTCTGTCCTAAGCAGGAAAATAACAACTGTAATTTCTTTAACAGTAATATAGAATCTGACTTTACCATTAAGTTGGCTTTTAAATTGCTATTAAAATAAGTCTTTGATTAATTTTTTTAACTGCTCCCAAAGCTAAATTAAACATTATAATTTGCTATGATGTAAACAAGTATTTCCCTATGGGAAATCCGGTCTTGCTACAATGAATAAATGACTTTGGAGGTATTTAACTGCTAGGACAAGTAAAACCTTATATATGTGCTACTTCTTACATTCCATGCACCATCCTGTATGGGCATTTAGGGCCTACGTTAGAGGTGAATTATCAGTATTATAAATGAAGGTTTAGGCCTGGTAAAAGGTTTATTTTGCCAGGTCAAAATGTAAGTTGAAAACTGCCCACCCAGTAATTAATGGCTGACCAGGAGACATGTTCTACAGTGCTACTTTAGTGGGTGGCACAATGAGTGCTGCAGCCCACTAATAGTATTCAATGTACAGGCCCTGGGAACATGTCGCACCATATACTAGGGACGTACAAGTAAATAAAATGTGCTAATTAGGGATAAACCAGCGTTATCATATTTTAAGGGGACAGCACAACCACTTTAAAACTGGTTAGCAGGAGTAAAGAGCGCATAGCCCTTTTGCCAACAAAAACAGGTTCACCTACAGAAGGCAAACATTCAGGGGAATACTGTGCAAACGATGGTAATTTCCAACATTATGTTTGATGTTTTTATTGAACTATTCATAAAATAAGACGCAATGAGCAACATTATGATCTGATGAACAAACTCATCAATTTCCCTCTGATGCAATTCAGTTCTGATGAACAAGACATTGTACAATATATAAATCCAACATGTTTTGAAAAATTTTGTGTTTTATTAATATTGTCCAAAACATATTCTATTGTAGCATTAATTTCTAATCGTACACGTGGCACATTTTACCAGATATTTACTGTACCTGGACTGAAGGTATTTTATTCTAGAGAGCATATCCAGATGTCCAGCTGAATACTGCTCGATAACATCCTTTACATCGTAAGGTCTCAACGTTTCCTTGAATTTTTTCTTATGTAGAAGAAATTGCATTATTCTGCAGAAAGAACAATATATTACACTTCTTGGGTCAGAAACGTTTTGTTAATATTACATATAAATCTGTATCAGTGCAAGATTGATTGATAGACATGACACCTAAAAACAATACATGTTACATTTAAAAAAGATGGCTGTATACCATTGTTTTTCTTGTCCTGGTGAGCAAATGCTGAAGACAATGTACTTTTCCTAGTACAGTCAGAAACAGTGATGTGGCTCTTAATCCAGTAAAAATGATTACTTGTTTCAATTGCTCCATGATCGGTTAATATTATTGGTCACTTCGTTTCTCTTTCACAGGGCACATGGCTTATTAGGACATTGGAATGTTGGGTGCTCCATTGAAAACAATGGAGTGCCCTGGGCATCTAATGGCCAGTAAAGTCTGTTTTTGAGTTGTAGAAGCAGAGTGAGCAAATAAATGGTGGACTGAAATATAGCCCAGAATAGGGGCTGCGATTAATCCAAACATCCCAGCCCTTAATATTTTGTATTCTCAGCGAGAAGTCCTAAATGCAAGGGTATTGTCTGATGTGAATATGCCCAGACATGGTCTCCATGCTCACTGCGGCGAAATAGGATTCAAACAGCAGCTCACTAATAAGGTCCAACAAGGCTAAAACTGGACTGAATTGCTTCTGCTCCATTTTACAAACGATGTGGCCTAGTAGTTCCAACCAGATAGGTACCCAGAGTTATACCAGTACAGGCAATCAGTACAGTAACTAGCAGGTTTACTGTGACATCCATATCTCAATAATATCACAACCTTTAGGGACAGCCCTGCATTATTCTTTTATAACATATTTTGTTTTTAGTGTGGAATTAGAGGGGTGTCACCTGTGCAAAGTTTGCATACCATGGGATCCCTCTCTGTTCTGTAAGGGCACATACCTTTTTTAAAGCACGCTGTTGGTCAAAGAAGGGTAACTCCCAAAGAAAATACAATTTTGCAGGTAAGAACAGAGAACAGGGAACTATGAGTCAGTGATGCTGTATTACTCAGGAAAACCAGGTGCATCAAGTTAGGCATGGTGAATAAGTGTAGGTGGCACTGATAGGTGAACTGCCATAGTGGCCATAAGGATTCACCCATTCACGATCCGAAACTGTATAGAAGGGAATAAAGTACACAACTGCTTCATACTAAGGGCACATGCAAGGATGCAGTGAAAAGATAGCATGACAAGTGGTGTCATTAACTGTAAATATGTATTAAGTACAGAGAAGTTGAATGGAGACTGGAGCATAAACAGAAGAAGCTCTGCACTCATGAAGACTGTCAGTGCACTGCACATGACCCCCAAAACATCACTAGACCAACTTCTTCCAATAATAAAGAGAAAAACAGAGTCCATGTTGAGCCAAGCAATAGACATAAAATCCATAAGTAGTCTTTCCACTATGTTGCTGATCAACATTCCCATCTTCGTCCCTGGATTGTGTTTGTCTCATCATCAGTGGGTGTATCAGATGATGTTCCCATAAATTGGTTCTCAAACATTATTTGTTCCATACATGTTCTTACTATAGTATAGGTATTGGTTGTGTAAGGTGTATCAGCAGTTTGCCCATGCTCCTGTACCACTGAGTTATTGCTTTACTTTTTTAACTGATGCAACCTTGGATGCATTCCACCTTTCCCCATTTGCCAACTCTAGACATAATCTATGACTTGAACTAACCATGGTGTTCCATATTTGCTTAAGCCTTTTCTTTGTTCTGTTATATTTTTTTTAAAGTTTTTTTGCTCTTTTTGTTTTGTTCTCCTGTATTTTCTCTTTCATTTGATTCTACTTTCACTCTCTCTGGAATTATTAGGTCCACCTTGGTGTAGATTGTTATAAGGTTTCTATCCTCCCCGTAAGAGAAAATAGGGAAACACTATTAGTGTCATTTATTGCACTGCGCTCGTCACATGCCACAAATTGCTTTTCTCACATCCATTTTGTTAGCTACTTCCATCTGGATTTTCCCTTTTACCTTTTGATTTATTGGCTCCACTATTACACGAACTTGCAGTAAGGTGTTCCACTTTGTGTTGTTTTCTTTATGAAGCATTTCATTTCGTCTGACTGATTTTATATTATTATAAATTGTACTCAATTGTTTGTGACAATTACTTATGGTGTACCATCCCTACTTCTGGAAATATAGTTATATTTGATGGGTTTTTTCTCTGTGGAATTTCACTTGTACCCATTTGCTTTTTTATTCTACCATTACATCTGCAAATTTCAGGTTCAGTTGCAATGCATACAAGGGGACTTTAAAGTCCAGACTTAGGGACTGATTTAGATCTTGATGGACAGGTTACTCCATCGCAATGGTGACTTGGCGGAGTAACCCGTCCGCCAAGATCTAAATCAGTTTCTGTTACTTTCTACATGTAACTTGGACTGGCTATGCACGTCTCATTCTACAACTAGACAACCCCGACCAGATACAGTTTCCACTGTAGAGCTGTCTATCTTGAGGATTTTCAAGAGTTAGTTCTCTAAGACTGGAGTTGGTTGCAGGGAGCATTTCATGAAGTATTAAACACTAACTAACCGTGGATGCTGAGGAAGAGGGACCTGTTGCAATCAATTAAGAATCTTATCCTGTAATATTGTAGGAGTAACAAAGCTGAAAACAAAAACTATTTTAAGAGCCTATATACCAAATTTTACACTCGTCTGCCTGCAAGAAACTTGGTCCAAGAGTGCAATAATTATCAACAACCTTAGTGCGAAAATTAAACCAGCAGTAAAGTTCTCTGAACACGGCAGGCTCTCGGGTGTTCTAGCTACATCTATCAATGTAGGGGTGAAATATTTATGGAAGAGCTCGAAGTTGTTTCAGACTACATTCTCGTCACAAAAATTTGATTCCTGAAAGCTGGCTGCTCTGGAACTTTTTTCTACAATGTATATGCTCCATCAGACCCAATGAGAAAGAAATGAACTAAAGGAGTATTATATAAACTTGCAAAGAACCAACAGTGGATCCGACTAAAATTCAAAATTATCATCACAGGAGACATGAATGAAGTGAGGAAACCCAGCTACTTACCGGAGGAGACATTAAGTGAACTAAAGAAGTTTTAGAAGATCTGAGCTTGGTAATCAAAAGCACACCAGCAGGATGAAATCGCAAAAGGTGTTGGGCTTCCATTACGGATTGAGGAATTATAAGTGTAAACTGTAGATTTCATCCAGAAATTCCTGGAGAGGCAACTCATATAGTCAGAAATTCAGCCAATATATTGGACTACACATTAGTTTCCCCTGGCAGACTGACACAAACGACTGCTTTCCAGATAGTTTAGGGAACGAGTTGGACCATGAAACAAACAGCATCTCCTCAACCTGTGTACAATCTGGGGAATAAGCTAGATTGTGTCGCAGGAGTCCAACCAAGAGCTATGAAGGGGTATGTCCTATGACAACTGTGAGAGATCAAAAAAAGGAAGGTCTGAGTATGGTGGGGATGCCTGACCTATTGAACAGGTATCTACTTAGCAATAGCAACATTTGCATTGCTAAAAAGAAAACTACAGCTAGTTAAACCCTTCACCCAAATGAGTGGAGGGACATCAGGTCCGAATGGAGTCCGTCTGGCAATCTTTACGGATGAAATGGACACATGAACCATGTCACTTTTAACTATATATAAAAATATATTGGCCTCAGAAATTATACCAGCTAACTGGAAAGGATCTATATTGCATCCTATCCATAAGAAGGGAGATATCAATTAAAGAACTGTGGCACTACTCAACACAGAAGCACAGATTTTCGCTAGATTCGTTTTGGTTGAACTGGAGAACTGGATAAATAGCCTGAAATTGTTGCCGAAGCCGCAGACAGGATTCAGGAATGTTGCGAAACACTGGACAACATTACTGTGATCAATATTCTGACAAAAAAGGAACCAAACAGAGATCTAGCTTGTATGTATCTTTTTCAGATTACTATATTGCCTTCAAAAGGTCAACAGGGGCACACTGTGGCAAAAGCTGAAGGCTTGGAACTTTCCAGAAAAAAAATTTGCCTCAATAAGAAAGCTGCATACTGATACTTTGGTTGGGGTCAAAACTTGCAATAATACAACAATTTCCACACAAATTCCAATAAATACACTTTAGGGCTGAGTCAGGGCTGTGCTGGCACCTGCTCTCTTTACTCTGTATACGACGGATCTATTGCCAGCAATAATTAAACAAAATAATCATTCTACCTAATAAGGGCACAATAAATCCCATTATTACAATATGGAAAATACACTATTGCAGACTACAGCTGGCCTCCAGAAGAGCTTAAATGGTCTATATGGCTTCAATGGACGGAATGAATTGAAACTAAACCTGGCTAAAAATACACGTAGTATAAATGACCAAAAGATATCTATCACTGACTGCTATAAATATCTTGGAGTAAGCATACACTCAAAATGAACATATGAAAGTCAGTTAAAGGCACTACTTACTCATGTCTGTTATCTGCAAAAACAATTGTGGAAAATGAAAAGTAGTCTAATGAGCCCCACGAGGCTGAAAATATTAGAAATAATGAATGCAAAGTTGGCACTGACACTACTATGTGAATCCTCAACATGCTGATCAGGATTAAATGATGAATTTGGGAGGATCTATTCAGGTGTAATAAGACTGTATTCCAGCTACCTAAAAGTTCCCTGTCTAGCCAAGACTGGAATTTGGCGTAATCAATATATCTATTTAAAAATATGCTCAATTTATTAAGTGCTGCTTTCAACTATGAAATACACTGTAAAATATTTTGAAAAATCTAATGTGGAAAAAGGAACATAAATACCATAGAATTGATATAGATAATTTAATACAAAATATCACTAGAATTTTACAATCTCTTGGGATACAGAGTCTTTTAAAAAACTATCAAGGGCCACCCTTTTAAAATCAATATATGAGTCTCTAACATATCTTTTGTGTTAGCTCTTTTAAGAAATTTGAAATATTATGAACAAATGAAATTCATCCTTATTAGGTTTTTATTAGTCCTACATAAATTATTACAGTCATGGAAAAATCCCTCCGATTGTGGGTGCTGTCGCAGATGTGGATACCGGGAGGAATCTTTGCCACATACATTAGGCATATCCACGTACTTTGAACATAAGAAGGAAATACTTATGACCATGTTTTAATAAGCTTGGTGAAAGATTGGTGGAGACTGAATTTCATGTATGCCTACAGGCACATGATACACAGTTATCAAGTAGGCTCATAAAGTATTTGGGACAAGTACATATTGAGTCACAGAAGCTACCAATGATAGTACATGATTCCTCTTGCTCCAATCCCTGAAAATGCACATGTAGGCCAAGAATACCAGGCATATGTCATAAAAGGAGGCTCAGATGAAGGACATCTCTGTGTACCTTGGCACACTTAAGATCAGGATATTTTGTGATAGAGGGAACAGAAAGACTTGCTTATAGAGAATCAATGCCACTAGTCCTTATATTGTTGCTCTTCATCTAAGAATATTTCAGGATTCTGCATATGCACTTTAGAATATTTATAACCCTTCTTGGAGAATTTCAGTGCGATGGGAATCTTCGACCCATTTTATAGTAATAAGGTGCAATATTTGTATGAATTGTTTTGGATTCCAGACCTAATGAGAGATTGGTTGATCTCATTTTAGCACTTAAATATGTCCAGTTTAGTATTAATGCATATGTATGTTTTCTACAATGTATGATTTTGACATGTGCTGAAAACAATACTGTAATGGTTTTCATTAACCGAACAATAAAATTGATTTTGTCTGACTGAAACATTTCCCACTACACATACTTCTGTTAATGCTAAGGAAGATTCACAACATACATTAACCTCTTGGCTGCTTGAGTTCTTCTCCTGCTGTGCTGGACCACAATAGAAACAGGTGTGGTCATGACAAGCTCAGCTCGTCATAAGCACACGAGCACTGTGCTGCATGACGAGCTGAGCTGAGCTGAGACAGGTCTCTGGCACAGACATACTTCTAGCTATTCTTGATTAAAATTCAATTATAAAAAGCAAACATGAAGAATACCTTGGTGGAGGTCTGGCAATCATATTTAATTTAGAGAAGTATAGATCTGCATTCATTATAGCAATATTAAAACATCCTTTGAGCATCTGATTATATAGGTTATTCTTTTGTCTACTGAATGAGTGAACTTGCTATTACTTTATAAAACCCCTATACCTGATGCCAGTTGAAAAAGTCAGATTTTGGATTTGTGCTCACACTGATTCGTCATAATTCCAAACTGATTCTTTTTGAAAATTTGAAGCTATATTATAGTGGCCTGAGTGATAATATCAGGGCGGACTGGGAACCAAAACTGGCCCCGGGGGTTTCCGTCTGACTCACATTCCTTAGGAACAGCATAAACTTTTCTTTATATTATATAAGATAAAATCTGTAACTTCACAATTTCTTTTGCAGAACAGTTGTTCTTTTGAGGATGATCAATGACGGTGCCTGAGTGAGGAGGAAGGGGTGTGTGTACTTGGCGTTTCCTTTCCGGTAGATCAATCAGGTCCATATATTGATGATAAGGTAGAAGGAAAAGATATTACCTTTTGTTGGATACTGGTGCTACCCGCACTACTGTGAGAACAGCAGACGTCCCAAACCTACCCCTCTTGGGGGAAGCCATTCAAGTAGTAGTTGTTTCAAACAAACAGATTAGAACTCCAATCACAGAACCCATGGAGGTATGCATTGGTAATTTTAGGGAAATGCAAAAATTTTTAGTATGCGATTCTAGTCCAGTGAACTTGATAGGAAGAGACTTGTTGTGCAAGATGAATTGTACAATATATTGCACACCAGATGGTGTTGCGATTTAGACCCGCTGATGAAGATAGTGTTTACAAAATAATGCTTGCAAAACAAGGTACCGATGTAGATGAGATTTATTCAATGATGATAAAAGATGATGTATCTGATGAATTGAAATTAACAGTAAATCCAGAAGTGTTGGACTTCACGGAATAAAAGTTGTTGTAAAAACTTTATTTTGGCCATTCAGGCCATAAAAGTGCATAATAAACAATTCCCACGTGTATATACACAATTTATACAGCAATTACATTTTCATAGTATATGCATGGTTAAAAACACTTACTACAAAATACATTTTTCTAAGAATGAGCCGGAAAATGATTGGAATGCGCTTTAAGAATGAAAAAGGGGTGCCTCCAAATAATCCTCCCCTATACATGCTTTAAAAGTCTTCTCCTAATGTGCCACATGGCATTTAAAAACCGAGATACAGCAAATACAATTGGAGGATCGGTATCGTATTTTAAAACTCTGAAAGCCTCGGAACAGTGAGTAAACCCTAGACTTTTAAATAATTGGGTTACCCAGCGTTTGCGGGGTAGCACATATGCCGGGTGGAAAAACAGTATCTGCGGATCAGTTTCGGCCGTTAATTTACAACTTGGGCACATACTCTAGTTCTCCGGAGCCCATGAACTAGTGTACTCTGCCAAAGGTAAATTTCCTCATCTAAATTGCGCATACAGTTTCCTTGCCATAGGTGGCTAGATTGCATCCAGAAAGGGTTCCATCATGTACATCTGCTTTACTTGTAGAAACTCCCTAGTCAACCTGCCCTCTTTAGTGCTCTCCTGTAGTGATGGCAGGTTGGATTGCCTAAACTGTTTCACGTGATCCACCCTAGATATCGTGAGACAGGATAGCTCAGGAGATACCCAAAGTTACGGTCTCCCAAGCCTATTCGCAAGGCTTCTAATATGGGCCAACCATGCAGTTTTCCTAGGATTGAGTCTGGGGAGGAACTCCTTCAGCTCTTCTTTAAACGCACTCAGCTCGGGAGTTACCCATAACCTCCTCCAAAATGACAAGGCCTGAGGGCGATCTCTTGATCAATTGGCCTCATACCCAAGTCCATGCGGAGGGAACCAATGGGGTGCTGCGTGGTAGCCCTATGAGCTGTCTCATGAAATTATTTACTAGCTTCATAAGGTCTGTGGTAGAACTATGCCCCCAAAGCTCCGCCCCACATAATGTGGCCCCTCTTGCTTGATCCTTGTATATCTCCACCACAGGGGCTGCTGGCTTGAAAGTAGATGTTCTGAGCATTTTCATTATCCCCCTGATGTCTGGGTGAGCCTAAGGTCCTCTGGGGGCCCCACCCAAATTGTTCGGACAATGTTATGCCCAGATAATCAAATGTCCTTACTTTGTCAAGGAGGATGCCATTAAGAGAGGGGTTGGACACGTGCTCTTTGGAGGGTTAAAGACCATAAATTTGGTCTTTGATAAATTTATCTCCAGACCTCTCATATTGCAGAACTGTGAAAACTCATCCAGAATGCGTTGAATGTCAAGGGGTGACTTAGACAATAACAAAGCATCGTCGGCGAATATCAACGCATTGCCAGTTTTGGTGCATCAGTATCTTTTATATTGTTTAAGAAAGAAATAAGCCCATTGATGTAAAGACAAAATAATGTGGGGGCTAAAACACAGCCCTGTCTAACCCCCTTTCTGACAGGGAAGCACGAGAAAAGTTCCCCAAATTTGCCGCATCTAACCTGTGCAGAATTGTCTGTGTGTAGCCTCACCAGCACATTAAGAAGGTATGTTGGACACCCAAGCTCATGTAGCACCTCCCACAGTTTCTTTCTAGGCACAAGATCGAAGGCGGACTTCAGATCAACAAATATGAGATAGAGGCTGCCACCCTCCATCTTCACCGTTTTCCAGAAGAGTAGTCTAAATATCTGGTGCACGGTGGACATATTTGATCTGAAGCCGGCCTGGTAGGGGCTCAGAATTCCCTGCTCCTTCATCCACCACTGTATGTGGATCAATAAGACCCTGCCCATCAGCTTTTGGGTGTTATTGTTGTAAATGGAAGTCTTAAGCCGGGTGTATTATTATGGTTTCATTATTAAGGATAGTTGCAAGTCAAGTCTTCAAGATGGAAAGATGAAAGATATAGCGAAGACCCACCAGGAGTGACCTCCTAGTCACTCAGCCTGCCTGGTGCCAGTTGAGCCCAGGCTAAGCCAGCAACACTTAGAACAAAATATGCGGGGGGGGTCCTAGGGGAAATAGTGTTTATAGACCTGCTTGTATCTTGTCCCCCAACTGAACAATATACCAACACACAAAAGATACCAAGGGTCTTTAAAGAATCCTGTACTCAACACTCAATTGTAGTGTCTGGACAGGGCAAACCGAACAAATTACCAAAGAAATACCAAAAACAGTTCCAAAGGAGAGATAGATGAGAAAACAGTGAAAGAAATACCCATCAGCCCACCCATTGGCGGAACTTCATCATCTGGGTTTTGTGAAATGAAAACTGGTATCCGCTAGACACCTCATCAAAGTGTTTTTGAGGATTACTAGTATCGGATCCTCCAGTACAAGCATAAGCCAATAGGTGAGAATGGTAGGCTGAAGGGGCGAGTTGCAGTGCTCAAAAGGTGTGAAAAGAAATAGTGAAAACTCTAAAAATGCCTGTTCTGATGTCTAAGTATACTTTATTAAATTTGTACAACAAAACAGCAAGATTAAAAACAGAGTGAAGATAGTGTGTAAGGAATTACTATCTATCATAGATTTTATTGGTCGACATGTTTCAGCCTCAACAGGCTTCCATCAGGACCTATGATGTGCACTACTGCAACAATGAAAACAAAATATATATAAATAGTAATATGATTATGTCGACCTACCAGTATTATTAACTTTGAGGCAGTCTCATATCATGATATCATAAACTCTCCTAAGGAAAGGAAACAAAAAAATATATACACAAAACAGAGCAAATATCAAACATAATGAAAAAGCATCTGATGTGTTATACTAAGTGTCTCTACATTTGGTATAAAACATTCACCCATGTATGAAGGGGAGAAGACCTTACCTCGCCTGGCGCTCGCTCAGGACAAAGAGGCCACGCTCTGGATTGGAGTAAAGACATGAAAAGATGTATATAACATGTATACACTTTGCCAGAGAGGTCAAAGTCGGTTTTTGATATTACTTTGAAGAATGACTCTAGAGAATGAGGGGGACATATGGCAGAACAGAAGAGCAACTGGTAACATTGCTCTTCACATTAGACATTATTACCAGTATTCTTTTTCAAAGGAAGCGTGCATCTTTTAAAGCTCTCTCTACATCCAAACACTCTGAGAAATTCTGTCTAACCACGCTGTAGACGTCAGACATCCGTGTGGAAGTGTGGAGTTTCAAAGATAGCACGGCTTGTAAATACCGAAAAGGGGTTCTAGATGGAGAAACAAACCAAGCCGACAGAGCCTTAACTCACCTTTCCGTCGTTACCTCGGTCTGGCATCTGAGCCGAGGGGAAGGTGGCGAGACTATCTGTGGCTGTGATTTATAACGACCAAAAGCGGACCACATAGGGAACCCTCTGTGTTTTCCTGCGAAGCAGTGATTGGTTCATACTGCAAAACAGAAAACGGAAATGGAAAAGGGAACATATTGACTATTACGTCTAAACAGAAAGCATATGCGGACCAAAATGGGCGCTCTCCCAATTGTCAACGACGTGCACCGTTTGGTTAGCGGCCACAACGGAAACCGGAAGCATAAAGCATATGTACCATAACGCCGTGTAGAGGAGAGGGAGTAGAAAGAGCCTTGTTTGGGAGGGCCGTTCTGATTGGATGCCCTATTGCAAACACGGAAAACAAATGTCAATACGTGGTCGGGTGAAATCCTGTCTCGGCGAGGTCTGCGCATAGTGATTTATAAATGTTACGCATAAGTGGCTTCCCACCTGGGTTTTTTTTTTAAACCAACTGTACAAGTAAAATTCTCATGTTTATGAAACGGGGTTCTTTCGGTCCGAAGACGGACAAGGGAGAGACATGCACTCTCTGATACATGTTTGTGCAGTCACTACTATGATTGATTCGTCCAGATAGATGGAAAATGGAGGCACGATTGTCAACCACTGCTTTTTCAGGAGTGTCAATAATTTATTCACAGTTGGTTTGTTAATTTGAAACTAAAGACTAGATCAAATTGAAACAGTTTGTGTGAATAAACAAGTGACTACCTTTCTAATTCGGATATTGTCACTCGTGGTGGGGCGGATGTATCCGCATGTTTTCGAAAGAGGTTATTATAACTGTAACCACGGTATGTCATCATTCAACCCCTCGGTGTCACACTTAAGTTTAAAAATCCATTTCTCTTCTTTTCTGAACAGAAATTGGGAAATGTCACTGACATGTGGGGGTATGAATGGCTGTTCCAGTACTAACCATTCCAAATCGTCAACAGAGTGTTTCATTGTAAGAAAGTGATTGGTCATCCGGGTCGCTTGTTTGTTGCGCATGATGGTGCTTTTGTGCTCCTGTATTCTTAATTTCACCTTCCTTGTTGTCATGCCTATATATCGAAGGGCACAGGGGCAGGTAATCTGATAGATGACCTTGTTACTGTTGCAGTTTGTATGTCGTTTCAACACCCAGGGGCGTGGTGTACCAATGTCAACCGATATGGTTCTTTTTGTCTGTGGGCACACAGAGCAATTGCCACATGGGTGATGTCCTTGCACAGGAGGAAGATTCCACAAGGTTGTTGTGGTATCCTGGGTAATATGTCTTGGTCTAGTGTGAACAAGTTCATCTCTCAAACTGGCACTTCTTTTAAAAGAGAAAAGTGCAAGGGGGATCTTTTCACCTGCACTGTTCAAAATACGCCAATTGTGTCTGATGATCTTCTGGATCATCGTGGAAGCCGTGCTGAAAGTGGTAACACAAGCCAATCTATCGAGAGGAGGTTTCGCCACAGGGGGTGTGAGTAAGGCATCTTGATGATTGTTGGAAGCCCTCTTGCAAGCTTTTCTGATCAAATCACTTGGATAGAGTCGTTGTTTGAGTCTGTTGGACAAATCTCCGGCTTGGATTCCAAAGTCAGATTTGTCAGAGCAATTTCTTCAAACCCTGAGAAATTGACCGAAAGGTAAATTCCCTCGCAAAGAACGAGGATGATGACTGTCGAACGTAAATAGTGAATTACGAGACATTGGTTTACGATACAAGCTGCTCGTGAGATGTCCTTCTTTCGGAATCACCAGTAGAGCTAGAAACGGAAGTTCACTTTTACTGTATTCTACAGTGAATCTAAGAAATGGATTTTGATTATTCAGCCAAGTTTGGAAAGCAAGTATTGACTGACTGTCTCCACGCCATACCACCAAGATATCATCAATGTACCTCTTCCACAACACCGTTTGGTGGTAATACGGATTGTTGTGGTTGAGGACATGATGAGTCTCGAAACGATGGACATATAAATTGGCCACACTCGGCGCAAATTTACTGCCCATCGATGTTCCCGATGTCTGCAAATACATTGAGTCTTCAAAACTGAAAAACTTTTCAGTCATGGCAATCCTCGCAAGTTCCATAATGAAGCGGATCATCATCCTCGTTTTTTGCGAGAGAATTTACCTTTCGGTCAATTTCTCAGGGTTCGAAGAAATTGCTCTGACAAATCTGACTTTGGAATCCAAGCCGGAGATTTGTCCAACAGACTCAAACAACGACTCTATCCAAGTGATTTGATCAGAAAAGCTTGCAAGAGGGCTTCCAACAATCATCGAGATGCCTTACTCACACCCCCTGTGGCAAAACCTCCTCTCAATAGATTGGCTTGTGTTACCACTTTCAGCACGGCTTCCACGATGATCCAGAAGATCATCAGACACAATTGGCGTATTTTGAACAGTGCAGGTGAAAAGATCCCCCTGCCACTTTTCTCTTTTAAAAGAAGTGCCAGTTTGAGAGATGAACTTGTTCACACTAGACCAAGACATATTACCCAGAATACCACAACAACCTTGTGGAATCTTCCTCCTGTGCAAGGACATCACCCATGTGGCAATTGCTCTGTGTGCCCACAAACAAAAAGAACCATATCGGTTGACATTGGTACACCACGCCCCTGGGTGTTGAAACGACATACAAACTGCAACAGTGACAAGGTCATCTATCAGATTACCTGCCCGTGTGCCCTTCGATATATAGGCATGGCAACAAGGAAGGTGAAATTAAGAATACAGGAGCACAAAAGCACCATCAGGCGCAACAAACAAGCGACCCGGATGACCAATCACTTTCTTACAATGAAACACTCTGTTGACGATTTGGAATGGTTAGTACTGGAACAGCCATTCATACCCCCACATGTCAGCGACATTTCCCAATTTCTGTGAAGAAAAGAACAGAAATTGATTTTTAAACTTAAGTGTGACACCGAGGGGTTGAATGATGACATACCGTGGTTACAGTTATAATAACCTCTTTTGAAAACATGCGGATACATCCGCCCCACCACGAGTGACAATATCCGAATTAGAAAGGTATTCACTTGTTTATTCACACAAACTGTTTAAATTTGATCTAGTCTTTAGTTTCAAATTAACAAACCAACTGTGAATAAATTATTGACACTCCTGAAAAAGCAGTGGTTGACAATCTTGCCTCCATTTTCCATCTATCTGGACGAATCAATCATAGTAGTGACTGCACAAACATGTATCAGAGAGTGCATGTCTCTCCCTTGTCCGTCTTCGGACCGAAAGAACCCCGTTTCATAAACATGAGAATTTTACTTGTACAGTTGGTTTCAAAATCACACCCAGGTGGGAAGCCACTTATGCGTAACATTTATAAATCACTATGCGCAGACCTCGCCGAGACAGGTTTTCACCCGACCACGGATTGACATTTGTTTTCCGTGTTTGCAGTAGGGCATCCAATCAGAACGGCCCTCCCAAACAAGGCTCTTTCTACTCCCTCTCGTCTACACGGCGTTATGGTGCATATGCTTTATGCTTCCGGTTTCCGTTGTGGCCGCTAACCAATCGGTGCACGTCGTTGACAATCGGGAGAGCACCCATTTTGGTCCGCATATGCTTTCTGTTTAGACGTAATAGTCAATATGTTCCCTTTTCCATTTCCGTTTTCCATTTTGCAGTATGAACCAATCACTGCTTCGCAGGAAAACACAGAGGGTTCCCTATGTGGTCCGCTTTTGGTCGTTATAAATCACAGCCACAGATAGTCTCGCCACCTTCCCCTTGGCTCAGATGCCAGACCGAGGTAACGACGGAAAGGTGAGTGAAGGCTCTGTCGGCTTGGTTTGTTTCTCCATCTAGAACCCCTTTTCGGTATTTACGAGCCGTGCTATCTTTGAAACTCCACACTTCCACACGGATGTCTGACGTGTACAGCGTGGTTAGACAGAATTTCTCAGAGTGTTTGGATTTAGAGAGAGCTTTAAAAGATGCACGCTTCCTTTGAAAAAGAATACTGGTAATAATGTCTAATGTGAAGAGCAATGTTACCAGTTGCTCTGCTGTTCTGCCATATGTCACCCTCATTCTCTAGAGTCATTCTACAGAGTCATATCAAAAACCGACTTTGACCTTTCTGGCAAAGTGTATACATGTTATATACATCTTTTCATGTCTTTACTCCAATCCAGAGCGTGGCCTCTTTGTCCTGAGCGAGCGCCAGGCGAGGTGAGGTCTTCTCCCCTTCATACATGGGTGAGTGTTTTATACCAAATGTAGAGACACTTAGTATAACACATCAGATGCTTTTTCATTACGTTTGATATTTGCTCTGTTTTGTGCATATATTTTTTTGTTTCCTTTCCTTAGGAGAGTTTATGATATCATGATATGAAACTGCCTCAAAGTTAATAATACTGGTAGGTCGACATAATCATATTACTATTTATATATATTTTGTTTTCATTGTTGCAGTAGTGCACATCATCGGTCTTGATGAAAGCCTGTTGAGGCTGAAACATGTCGACCAATAAAATCTATGATAGATAGTAATTCCTTACACACTATCTTCACTCTGTTTTTAATCTTGCCGTTTTGTTGTACAAATTTAATAAAGTATACTTAGACATCAGAACAGGCATTTTTAGAGTTTTCACTATTTCTTTTCACACCTTTTGAGCACTGTAACTCGCCCCTTCAGCCTACCATTCTCACCTATTGGCTTATGCTTGTACTGGAGGATCCGATACTAGTAATCCTCAAAAACACTTTGATGAGGTGTCTAGCGGATACCAGTTTTCATTTCACAAAACCCAGATGATGAAGTTCCGCCAATGGGTGGGCTGATGGGTATTTCTTTCACTGTTTTCTCATCTATCTCTCCTTTGGAACTGTTTTTGGTATTTCTTTGGTAATTTGTTCGGTTTGCCCTGTCCAGACACTACAATTGAGTGTTGAGTACAGGATTCTTTAAAGACCCTTGGTATCTTTTGTGTGTTGGTATAAGCCAGCAACACTCCATGATGTCACCAAACATTCTAGTGGTGACATCATGCGAGTCACAGTGAAATCCCCTGGGTAGAAAAGAGACAGGCTAAATATAACCCATCTCCTTTCTTTAGGGAAATCAAAAAGATGAAATTAGAATAAGTAACATTAGCTTCAGTGTACACATCCATATAAAAGTATACAGTACATTCTTAAAATAGACCATTGAAAATAACGCATACATGGATATAAAAGTACACAACACATTCTAAAGATAGAGCATTAAGATAACATACGCACTACCTTACATCTTCAGGTAATTAGTAACAAGTCCCAAAGGTAATAACTAACAAATCCCAGACACAACTAGTCCCAAGTCCCATCCCCTTTCCTTGGGAAACACAAACACAAATTGGTTTTGTGACAAAATAGAGTCCACTTTGCTCCGTAACAGGGTGCATCTCTCCCCGTGAACCACACCTTGGAGTACATATTGCTCCGCCACCAAATAAGTCAGGGCACTCACCACCCCTAAAACTAAATTTGGAGTACACTTTACTCTATAACGAGGTACATCTCACCCGTGAACCACACCTTGGAGTACATATTGCTCCGCCACCAAATAAGTCAGGGTACTCACCACCCCTAAAACTAAATTTGGAGTACACTTTACTCTATAACGGGGTACAACTCACCCCGTGAACCACACCTTGGAGTACATATTGCTCCGCCACCAAATAAGTCAGGGTACTCACCACCCCTAAAACTAAATTTGGAGTACACTTTACTCTATAACGGGGTACAACTCACCCCGTGAACCACACCTTGGAGTACATATTGCTCCGCCACCAAATAAGTCAGGGTAGTCACCATCCCTAAAACTAAATTTGGAGTACACTTTGCTCTGTACTAGGGCACTAATCACCCCGTCAGCTAAAAATTGGAGTACTCTTTACTCCGCAACAGGGCAATCTCCTTAACTGGGACATATTCAAAATCCCACACCCAACTTTGAAGCATATAACTTCCAACACTAACATTGCCATCTAAGACAAACTGCTCAGGGCACTCCACACTCCAAAAACAGACCGCCCTACAAATGCACACCATTCTATAACTGCACAATTGTACGACACACACCACTCACTCGCCACTCAACACCTAAATAAATTTGCACATGGCATTCACCAACCAAAAACATACTACCACAGGAAACTCTTCAACCTCAAGGAAACTAAACAAAACAGAGACGACCCCAAAATAAACTGCAATAAGACTTCCAATTCCACTAACTCATCCCTCACCACTCACTGAACCCACACAGACTACGAGACATACATTAAATTGGCCAGCAAAATATTGTAAAAGAAAGTCTCATAAAAGAAAGTCTCGTGCTCCAGTGAGCGGTCTCTCACACAAGGCTATCTTCTATTTTGAATGTAAAACTGCTCTCCAAAAGACCGCTGCATTATCCCATGTAGCATTAGTGTTGAAAAGTACCTTTTCAGTGAAGCCCTTACAGCCTCCACTCTTCGCGACATGGCCCAAAAAAAAACTGCTTTTATGTCGGTAAGGGGCACCATCTGCCACTTCCCTCAGTAGCAACTCCACCAAAAGTTTCGTACATCCCACAAATTCACGTTTCTCTGGTGATGCTCCCTCAAAGGCTCCTCTGTAGTGTGACAAGAACTCAAGATGGCGGCACGCATCCAACGTCGCACCAGGTGGCTCTGGGCACGCCACTGCTCTCAAACGTGCAAGTGCAGCACAAGGAGGCATCACGTCACAAGGAGGTGAAACGCGAAGGTAGGCTTTTCGCGTTCCTCGCGCGCTTCTTTTTTTTAAAAAAAACAAAATCATGTTGACAGTTAAGCATCTCACGTTTGGCATCTTTCTCGCACCTCATATTGCGCATCTGAAAAGTTTTTTTTTTTACAAAAACAAGGTGACAATTAAGCCTTTCTTGTTTGGCAACAGCTTCCGAAATATAGTTGAATGTTTGTCTCTCTGCATACTTTCGCACAGCCACAAAAATAGAGGTAACAGCGCCTTTTCCAATTGAACGCTCCCCAGGTGCTCGATAATGATGTGTCCTTACAGTGTTGAATGCCAAACAAAACGAATTCCGAATTAACCGTACAGCAGTCTCACAATCACTTTTGACACCCAGTTCTTTATCAGAAGAAACACTCCAATTAAACCCCTTCTTTCCTTGACTACTACATATTTTCAACAACGGCGATCTCTGCCAAGTTTGTCACCACACTAATGCAAAGCACATCAACACCCTGGGTTTGCAGGCCATCCTGATCACATAGGACACTGGTGGGACTTACCAGGGTGGTTCTTTTTTTTCTTAGTTCCTTCAGTTTCAAAATTGATCTTCAGATTCTTTCAACACAGACTCTACTTTTCCATAGGTACCTTAAATCTTGCTGATTTCTTAACGTTGTAGATTCTTTGTATATCCCTTTCTTCTGCACGCTGTTAATCCACTCCAGGCTGCCCAAAAGTCGCCAAAAATGTTGTAAATGGAAGTCTTAAGCCGGGTGTATTATTATGGTTTCTTTATTAAGGATAGTTGCAAGTCAAGTCTTCAAGATGGAAAGATGAAAGATATAGCAAAGACCCACCAGGAGTGACCTCCTAGTCACTCAGCCTGCCTGGTGCCAACTGCCAGTTGAGCCCAGGCTAATCCAGCAACACTCCATGATGTCACCAAACATTCTAGTGGTGACATCATATGAGTCACAGTGAAATGCCATGGGCAGAAAAGAGACAGGCTAAATATAACAGTTATCAATTAAGCTGATGGGTCTATAATTGGTGGGTAGGAGAGGGCAACCCTTTTTTAATATGGGTACTATCTCCGCACCCTTCCAAGTATCTGGGGGATTCATACCCTTCAAAATTGAGTTAAATAAGGCACACAGGTATGGGGCCCAAACAGTAGGCTCTTCCTGAAAAAGATCCCCCGGGAGTTTGTCAAGACCCGGGGCTTTATTGGGGAGTAAGCTGGTTAAAGCATTTAGAACATCCATCAGCGTGATGTCCCCACCTCCCTCCTGGCAGAGCTCTGAGATGTTACTCAAAATTTCTGGGCTTGGGTTGCCTTCCGCCTCGCAATCATACAGGGACCCAAAATGGGACTCCCAAACTTCGGGCGCTATGTTGGGCTCTATAGCTGCATGTCCCCCCTCCTCACCAGAGCCAACTAGCCTCCAAAGCAGTTTGAAATTGTCAGCCTTCAGGGCAGTCCCCAAGGCCTCCCACCTTTCTATTTCCCAATCTTTCTTTTCCTGATGCAAGATTTTCCTATGCTGCATTCTGGCTGACTTGATATTTGGCCCATCTTTGGCTTTCAACACATTTACACGCTCTTGTTTTGCTTTACGGCATTTGCAGTTATACCAAGAGCATTTAGGTGGATCTATTTCCCTCTTAGAAGTTTCCGAGTAGAATACATCTGTCAGCTTTGCTACTAGCTCTTCGTGGATTATTCTAGGTTTGTCTCTGTCCTCTTCAGATGTCTCCACCTGTCCCAACGCTCTCATTCTGTCTATTATAAGTATTGCAAGCTGGTACACTTTTGCCAATTTGGGGGTAGATTGCCGTACACGATTCCATCTCACTTTCCTCCGGTTATTAGTGGTTACTAGACCATCAATGCTGTTCGCGGGGTTTGGGCAGATGGCAGATGCGCCCAGATTCCCCAGTTTCAATGTTACAATCAGAGCATTATGGTCACTGTCCTGCCTCTGTTGTACCCTGAAATCTTGGACTTTCTCCCAGGTTCTTGTTTCCACCATAATATAATCAATTAACGATGGGTGACCATTGCGATTGAATGTGAATTTGCCCTGAAGGTCAGACTTAGTCCTCCCGTTGCATGGCCTTAATGAATTGGACAGCGTAAATTAATACAATTGTAAGGCTAAAGGTGACCAGACTTTAATTGTGGTGATCTGTGGTTCAGGGATTGACCAATAGAGGTCTTCTTCTGAGGGGTCTTCCTGAAAATTGTCAGTTAAAGGTTCGAATTTACAATTAAAATCACCTCCCATAATCAACAGAATTGCTGGATCCAACGTTGGAAGATAGTGGCTGAGGTGGTCTATAGTGTCATATTCCAGTCTATTGGCTACAGGTCTAGAAAATACATTAATTAAGGCGATTTTCATATTATCGGGAAATGACAGCACGACACATTGAATGTTGTTGTTAGGAGTTATCATCTGCTCTGCCTTACACCCAAGATTCGTGCCCACCCAGATCGTGAGTCCACCAGACGGGCACCCTCTCTTGCCCTTTGTGGCCAGGATGTTAAATGGGGCAAATCCTACCCTGCGATGTTCTTCGCAGACCCAGGTTTCTTGGAATAAGCAAATGTCTTGATTATCCACAAAAGACCCCCAGTCCGGACATGGTAATTTGTTTTTCAGACCTGCTAAATTCCAAGAAAGAACTCGTAGCTCCCTACTCCTCAATCCTGCCCCTAATGGTGCCTCCCTGGAGAAAGAATGGGGAATTGGATATACAGCCTGATGGACCCTATCTGGTCTTGCTAGTGCTACACTAGACCCACCCCTATCAGTGCAATCCAAATGGGTGTCAGACGAGATAAGTACCGCCTCCTCGCTCAGGTGGCTGTCCACTGCTGGAATGCCATGCCAATGGTCAAAAACCAGACTGCTAATTCCGTTCACACTGCTCTCAGTGCAGCCTTCTTCAGTTGAAAGATCGGGTGGCTGTATCTTTCGAGTGTCGCCAGTGAGATGTCCGATCCCCCGTGTCAGTCAACCTCCTCAAGATTTCATATCTGTTACTTACTGGAATATTATACAGAGGGCGCCTACAAGGGTTACTCCACCTTCCTTCCATGAGGGGTCCAGAGCCCACAGTGAGGAGTGACAGAAATGCACTACCTCTCTGATCGTGGGTTAGGTTGGGGATAAAAGTAATCCAATGAGCGAAGGCTTATTCCTGTGGGTGTGTGATGATCTGCATTGGGGGTAGATAGCAGTCCGCTAGCAGTATTGAGGTTGTTGAAATTGATAACAACACACTCCCCTGCTTCAGTCTTTCGGGCATCGCCCAACCAACCTACTCTGCGAACCATGATTATCTCCCCCACCCAAGCATACTCAAAGTGATTAAACCTTGCGAGATAGAATAAACATTTGTTCCTGAGGTCAAGCTGGGATTCCTTAGAGTTGTGTGCAATTAAAGGGATGCCTGTCATAATGGCAACATATGGGGCACAGGCTGGGGGGAGATTTATACTAGGGAGGGAAGTCACCTTAATCTCACTAGTAGAGACCTGGGTCGATAGTGCAGTTTGTTTGCTAGTAACCTCCCTACTCACAGTCTTAGCCTTAACCCCTCCACCTGCTTCTATCAAACTCCTCCTATGACTAGTCTCTTGGGTGGCTGTTGTAGTTTTAGTGTTCGCTTTCCTCAGTAAACCACTGGTTGTGTTTATCTTAGTTGCGTGCCCCCCTCCACCTTGTGCATGAATTGAACATTGGTTAACATCATGTCTACCAGTATCGGATCCTCCCCCTACTTTCCTAGACCGAGGGTCAGTTTGTACTAGAGCACTCAAGCCTTCCCAAACTCTCTCCATTCTGTCTAGACGGGCTACTAAGGGTGCTAATTCTTATTGGATGGTGGCTCTTAATTTAGTAAAAAGGTCAGCCATCAGATTGTCTACCCAAGTTTGTATGTTCTACAGCTGGATTGTCTATTTGAGTTTTACCCTTTGATTTTACTGGTTCATCTAGTCCCAGTGCATCAGCCTGGGTATTCGCACATTGTTTTTTGGCCCTAGACCGGGTGCTGCTTTACGTTTCCCTTTATTTGCATTATTAGTGAGCGTGCTGGCCCTATATAGTTGCTTCCTGGTTCAAGGGACCCACAGTGAAGGCACCCTATTTGATGTTTGCCTATCTTGGGCCCCAGTTGTCAGGATGGGGGAGTTACCAGAGGGGGGAGGGACAACAAACTAAGCTGCGGTGTTCGAATATTGGTTGGTGACGGAGTCGGGTCAGAGTCTTGTATACAGATTTTGGGGGTAAGGAAGAGCCTCCTTTCTGTGCACTCTATTTCCTTTGAAGCATTTTGTCTATCGCAGTAGTTGGGGGCTCACATGTTGTTTTATTTTTACTAACAACTGACCGTTTACCCATTTTCTCTGCAGATTTTGTTACCACTCTATTGCACGAAGTGCCTCGTTTCCCCACTGTATAGAAATGACAAACACCCTGGTGGGTTCAGAAAAGGCTAAAGCTCAGAATATAAACCACCTGTCTACACAATTACAAATGTATCCCCCCGTTCGTCGACCAGTTCGTTTGCACAAAACCTTCCCTCCAAGGTGGTGCTTAAACAATTGTGCCGTAATAGTATACAAAAAGTATAATAGACTGGGGAGGTGAGTAATGCAGCTGTTCCCCTCACAGCGATGCTGCTTCCAATTAGAGTGTCCCGCGCTGCGTAAGGGCCACGATGGCTTTACAGGGCCTCCTGGCGCCCTGCAATGATGCCCTCACCAGGCGCCACACAAGGCCTGCTGGGAGCTGTAGTTCTGGTTTGGCCGTTCCCCTCACGGCGGTGCCAAGGCAGCAAAGTGGTGATCCGGTGGATTGAGGGAGGTGAGTAATGGCAGCCATTCCCCTCATGGTGATGCTGCTTCCAATTAACGCGTCCCGTTATGGAAATCAGCTTTGATCCTGCTCCAAAATGAACAGCCCAGTATGTCCCAGAGTTCACCTGGATCTGAATAGTAACATAAGCAACCATGCAAAATGGAAATGACTGTGTTGGCCTGTGTCAGTGAGTTGTGGCTTAAGTCCTATGGTACAGAAAGACTGTCAATTAATACATTTCAACTCATCATGTTCATAGCTTAAAAAATAGTGTTACAATGAAAATCAACGATCAGGCTAAGCAAGTGGCTTAAAAGCTGCTGCTCACTGGAGGGTTGCTGGAGAAACTCACATGAAGCGCACAGGAAATGCCCCTAAATGTAATCAGCACCTGCGCAGACACCTGCTCAGAGCCCTCTCTCCCTCGGCCTGGCACGTAGGGTTAATGACAGATGTTTATCCAGTAAAAGTAACTGTAAAGGACCCAACACGAGACAATACAAAATGAACCCCAAATTTAAAGTAGGTGTTATGGCAGAAATAGAACAGATGATTGAACAAGGCATTTTAAAAGAAATAATGAGAAGTCCTTGTAATTCACCTATAATTGGCATTAAGAAACCTTTCTGGAAATATCAGATAGTGCAGGATTTGCGAAAAATAAATAAAATTGTGGTGCCTTGTTGTCCTATATTGCCGCACCCAACAGTAAGCCTGTATCAAATACCATGGAATGCAGGATGGTGTACTGTAATAGATTTATGTCATGCCTTTTTCTCCATCCCTTAGCACCCAGACAGCCAGTATCTTTTTTCATTTAAATTTGAAAATCATACTTTTTGTATGGAATCAGGTTCCTCAAGGGTACACAGAAAGCCCTTCAATATTTAATCACATTTTGAAAAAGTGTTTAGAAACACTAGTAATGCCCTGGAATTCAGATGTGGTGCAATATATTGACAACGTGCTTGTTGCATCAAAGTCACAAGATGATTGTGTCATTGACTCCATTGCTTTATTAAATCATTTGGCTGATGGAGGATATAAGGTGTCACCAGAAAAAATACAATTTTGTCAGACCAGAGTTAAATATTTGGGACATCAATTACAAAGAGGAGCGAGAAGAGTGAGACCTGAAAGAATACAAATTATAAAACAAATGCAGTTACCCCAGACTCAGAGAGAAATCAGATTGCTTCTTAGTGTGGTAGGATATTGTAGACAATGGATTGTAGGGTTTTCCTTATTGGCCAAACCATTAATACAAATGACGTGAAAACGAGCAAAGGACCCAATAGTCTGGGATGATGAAAGCATGGAGGTTTTTGTGAGACTACGAAATTGTCTATGTGAAGCACCTGCCTTAGGTATGCCAGATTATACAAAAGAATTTGCATTATTTTGTTGTGAACGAGAAAATTGTGCTTTGTCAGTACTAACTCAGCGACATGGTTTGATGCGACGTCCGGTAGCATATTTTTCTGCTACTCTATTTATTTATTTATTTATAGCTGTTTTGTAACGCGCTCTGTTACTACCAGCGTATCCTCGCGCGAAAGAAGAAAAAAAACAAGCAGGTGGCCATAGAAAAAAGAAGATTTAAAATAGTCTAATAAGCAAATCTAAAAAGATGAGTTTTTAGTGCCTTCTTAAAAGGTATAAAATTCTGGATTGATCTTAAAAACAGTGGCAGAGTGTTCCAAGCCGAAGCCGCAAGGACCGCAATTGACTGGCCTCCAAGGCGCACTCGCCGAAAGCGAGGTGCGCTCAACAAATTATGATCAGCTGAACGTAGAGATCGAATGGGGGCGTAGCGGCTAAATCTTTTCTTCAAATAAGAAGGTCATTGACTGCTTTAAATGCTAGTGTCAGGATTTTAAAAGTAATCCTGCGTGATACTGGCAGCCAATGTAGTTCTTTCAGATGGATGCGTACACTCTCTCTACTGGGCACATTGCAGAGAAGTCTCGCCGTCGCGTTTTGAATGATCTGTAATCTGGCAACTAAAAAGGCTGGAGTTCCACTGAAAAGAGAGTTGGCATAGTCGAGCCGTGATAGTATTAAAGCCCTCGCGACCGAGTCTCTTGCCGAAGAAGGGAGATATGGAAAGAACTTTCTCATAGCCTTAAGAGACCCGAAGCACACCCCTGTAAGTTTCTTTATGTGTGCCTCAAACCTCAGATCCTCCCCAAACCATACTCCCAAGTTCTTTGCAGGGATGGTAACTGAACTTGGCAGGGGAAAATCCGGAGGCCACAGGAGTTCTCTAAAATTAGGCACAAATTGGCCATACAACAAAATTTCAGTTTTATCTTCGTTACATTTCAGCTGTGCCGCCGCTAACCAGCTGAAAACCGAAGAAAGACAGGATCGAATAACCTCAGTGCCTATTGCTGTACCAGGCCATGTAAATAATAATTGCGTATCATCAGCGTACGCTATAATTTTGGCCCCCATTTGTTCAGCCATCACTATAAGCGGGGTAAGATAAACATTAAAAAGCAGGGGGCTCAATGTAGACCCCTTGGGTACCCCGGTAGTAAGAGGCTTGGCCGAGGAGGAAAAAGGCGGGATCCAAACCCGCGGGGACCTGTCAGACAAAAAAGATTTCACCCATTCCAGTGCTGAACCCAACACACCTATCTCAGCCAATCGAATCAGAAGGAGAGAGTGCGGGACAGTGTCAAATGCGGCAGAGAGGTCCAATAAAATTAGAACCGCTCTGCCACCACTGTCCAAACACTCCCTAATAGCCTCTGTGATCTCCACCAGAGCTGACTCCGTGCTATGTGCTGCACGAAAACCGGACTGAGCAGGGTGGAGAGCCTCAGAAGATTCAACAAAGGCATTCAACTGACGAAAAGCAAGTTTCTCTCCAATTTTTGCCATGGCTGGAAGCAGGGAAATTGGTCGATAATTGCCCGGCACAGCAGGGTCAGCTCCCGTCTTCTTCAGCAAAGGAAGAAGCTTTGCCTGTTTCCATTCCTCGGGAACCTTAGATGTCTTAAAGGATAAGCCCATTATTTGCGAAACCTCCTTTGCCACTGATTCTGCCACTACTGCCAGCACCCGAGCCGGGCAAGTGTCACCAGGGGCGCCAGATCTCAAAGACTTAATCGCTACCAACGTGTCTTCCACTGAGGGGGGGGGGGGAAATGTCTCCATCGTATGGGTGGGAGGCGCTGTAGATCTAACATTATCAAAAATCCTACTTTCACCATTAACAGCTCTGAGACTCTGCTGTACTCTAGACCCTGTAGCTTCAGCATTACCAGGCTGCTTAAAAGCAGTAGCTGCTGCTTATATGAGTCTAGAACAGAGTGAGTCTATAGTGATGTGTTACCCAATGAAAGTGTATGTCCCACATTCAGTGGAAATTCTTTTAACCGGAACAATAACACAGTATCTTACTCCAAGTCGAATGACTAAGTATGAAAGAATCCTTTTGGGAGCCGAAAACTTGACAGTCATCAGGTGTACAATTCTAAACCCAACGACCCTATTGCCTGATGTACATGGAGAAGAAGTGAGGGATGATGTTGAGCATGATTGCCTATATGTTACTGAATATTGTACTAAACCTCGCCCACACATACAAGAAAGAATGTGAAAATTAGCTTTTTGTAGATGGCTCATGCATGAGGCATGAGGAAGGAGGTTGAAGTGCTGCTTAAGCTGTCTGTACATTGGCTGGAATAGTCGAAGCATCCTATTTACCAGGAGTCAAGTCTGCACAAATAGCCGAATTGATAGTTTTGAATAAAGCATGTAAAATTGGGAAAAATTAGATAGTAAACATTTACACATTTACACTGATAGTCAGTATGGTTACGGGGTTGTGCATGACTTTGGCCAACACTCGATGCAAAGGGATTTCATGACTTCTTCAGGAACCCCTATTAAAAATGGAAAATTTGTCAAAGAGCTTTTAGAAGCATTACAATTGCCAAAAGAAGTGGCAGTGGTCAAGTGTGCTGCACATTAGTCTGGAGATTAATACGTTACTGCTGGTAATTGATACGCTGACCAAGTTGTCCAGTACTGTGTCAAACCCAAAATGGAAGTAAACAAGAGCACAACTGGATTTAGATGCCAACTTGTGTTAATCTCAGCATTTGGCACATGGGATGAATGAAGACATTTACAGGTTGAGGTGGAAATGAGTGAAAAGGAAGGTTCGATTAAAACAGGGTGTCACAGTAGATCAGAAGATGATGTCTGGATTTATCCTGATGGTAGACCGGTCATGCCAGACTGTTTGCTTTCACAAATGTGCCAGGATGTACCATGGAGATACACTCATAGGTAGCAACGCCATGAATAAAATTGGTATAATCAGAAGTTTAGGACTGTCACAGAGACTCTTTGCCAAATGTGTTTCATTTGAACACAGAACAACCCAGGCAGGAAAACAGTGGTACGTTGGGGAAGAACTGAAAAAGGCAGACTGGCCATTTGTAAGGTTGCAGATTGATTTTATTCAGTTACCACCATGTAGAGGATTGAAGTGCATTCTTGTCATAGTATGTTTATTCTCACGATGGGTGGAGGCATATCCTACTAGAAGAAATGACAGCATAACAGTTGCCAAATTACTGTTGAGAGAACTGATTCCACGTTTCGGTTTTCCAGTAACTGTAGAATCACATAGAGGATCTCACTTTAATAATGAAATAATTCATTTGATCTGTGAAACATTTAAAATTGAGCACAAATTGCACTGTGCTTACCGTCAAGAGGCTTCTGGGGTGGTAGAACAATTGAATGACACACTTAAATCAAGATTGGCAAAGGTGTGCACATCTACATCACTGTGATGGCCAGATGCACTACCTCTTGTTCTGATGCGACTCAGAAACAATCCTGACAGAAACACAGGATTGAGTCAACATGAAATACTCATGGGAAAAACAATGAGATTAGCCTTTATACCAGGACATAAACTGTTAAGTATAAATGATGATCTGGTATTAGACTATTGTAAAAGATTGGCTGACCCGGTGTGTTCTGTCTCTCATCAGGTTGGAGAAGACGCAGTTGCCAGGCAGCAGGATCAAGCACATGATCTCAATCCTGGAGAATGGGTGGTGGTGAAGAATCACACCCGAGAGACGCGCCTAGCACCCAGGTGGGATACCCCAAAACAGGTTATACTGCTTACAACAACAGTAGTGAAATGTGCATGTTTGCCTAACTGGATACACACCAGTCATAACAAGAAAGTACCAGCTCCTGGGGAAGAGAATTCATAACTGATACCAGCAATTGAGGGTGATGAAGCGTATGCAGCTGAGGTGTCTAGAATAACAGACTCTGAAGAAGCTAATCAAGAACAACCATGCAACAAGTCAGGAGGATTGGATACCAGTGGTTGACGTACCTGAGGTGAATATCAAAACAAGAAACAGAACCATATTAGAAAAACAAGAAACTAGAGAGGACCAGACAGGTATAGAAGAACAAGCTCATGAAATTGAATTTGAGATTGTTGGAGACCCTGAGCAGGAACAGATAAGAAAAGATAAATATACTTAGACAGAGGTGAACCAAAATATTCACAAATCTGAGGAGGGACAGACAGGATTAGAAGAACACATTCAAGCTGCAAACAAGCAAAGTACAGTAAGACCTGAGCAGGACCAGTTAGGAATAGAAGAACAAGTTCAGGAAGAAGAAATGGTTGAAGTAAAACCTGAACATGATCAGATAGAAGAAGAACACGTTCAGGTGAATGGTGCCACAAAAATAAGCCCTGAACCTGGACAGATAGAGAGAGATTCAGAAGACAAAGACAATCAGATTGTGCCACAACTTAACAAAAATAAAAGATCCCTTGAGAGAGACGAGGACAGTGAAAGTACAGTGCAAGGAAAAAGGGTGAGAAAAGATGATAACTGGCCTAGTTGTGTCAAAAGATTAAAATATCACCTAAAGGCAATAGATGAAGAACCTGAACAAGTGAATGAAGTTACTAGTCGATCAGGACATCAGTTGAGAAACACAGACGAAAAAGTCAAAGACTAAAAATACTGAATAATAAATTCAAAGGCCCTGAGTGGACCTATGTAATTCTAGAAGAACTTGAGAATTTAGATTTAAATGAAGAAGTGATGAGGAAATTATTGCTGAGCAGATTAACGAAGGAGTGAAGTGAGACCCCCTTGAACTAATAAAGAAAAATGTAAATTAAAATTACAAAAATAAAGTGAAAGAAAGAAGAGAAATCTTCTTAAAATGGCTAGCGATAGAGTTGCTGAAAGACCGAAATTAAATTGCTTAAAGAAGTGTTGTAGAATATGTATAAGTAGCCTAGTATTAGTGATGGTAGTTTGGTTATTTTTAACCATACCAATACCTTATTTGATGAACGTAGAAAAGAAAAATAATACAGACACTAATGGAAAGTTAGCTAACATACAAGGAGATAGAGTAGAATTAGAAGCATCATACGAGTCAGAAACACATCAAACAGCAACAGATAATAACACAGCTTTAAATGTTTTCACCAGGTTATTGTTTCAGTATGTAGACACTATAGAAATTAGTGATTGTTATGTATGTATGAAATTACCAGCTTCAGTAGCAGAAGATGTCACATATCACCATTTACCGCTAACATATGGCATATCATGTAGTGTATTAACAAGTCTGTTTTATAGAACAGGAAAAATACAATATTATTATTCAAATGTAGATGTGATATTTCCAGAGGTTCCTATTTGAAAGTGCTTAGTAATCAAGCTGCACGGTTAATGGGTGAATTTGTCCTAACACACAAGATAATATATCAGAAGCTCATAAGAATAATTTAACTTGGACACTAAAAGAAGAAGAAAATATATTCTTGAATTTAGTAGAAGAAAGGAGACGGGATCTTCAGAAGAAAGCAATTGAACAGAAAAGCCATATTCCACCTTGGGCTGAAAAGGAAGGAATTTATACACCTGGCAAGACTCATGCTGAGATGTCTCTAGATTTCGAGAAGAAAGGAAACAATCTGTCTCCATAGATTAAAGACTGATCATAACAATGTATTTATTGGTTCCAGTGAGTGTGAACATAACTTCCTCATTCTTGAAGTTGGGGACTAAAAGGGGGAACTGATCCAGTATTTCCTGGAATTTATTATGTATGTGCGAATAAAGCTTATTTCAAACTAGTCACACAATGGTATGGGAGTTGCTATTTTGGAATAGTATTCCCTAAAGTTTATCATGTGAAAAGACTCACTGGAAGCAATGAAAACAATAAAGAACTAATCCGTAATAAGAGAGCCATTTCTTCTGAAATAGTAGGTGACAAATTTAGTGCATTGATACCTTCAGTGGGAGTAATTCTGAATTCAAGAAGAATTTGTCAGTTATCAACAGTAGTTGATCGCTTATTGACTGACACTGCATGAGGGTTTCTCATGATCAATACCGAAATGGTTGCGATCAGATCAATGGTTTTGCAAAATTGACTTGCACTTGATATATTATGGCAAAAGAGGGTGGAGTCTGTAAAATGCTGAAAGCGCAACATTATTGCACTTATATTCCAGATAGAAGAGTGGAAATTGGAGGGTACATTAAAAATATTACAAAATTGGAAGAAGACTTGAAACCACTGGAAGTTGATAATGTATGGAAGAAATTACCAAATAGCATAACATCAATAGGTTTTTGGTTTGCTAACCAAGGTAAAGGGGTTGTAGCTCAAATAGTACTACCTATACTTGGAATAACAATAATAGGTCTAGTAATAATGATATGGTGCAAATGTTGCAAAAAGAGAAGAGAGCACAAAAATAAATAAACAGAGAAAGGAAATGAAATATGACTAAATTAAACTTGAAGAAATAAAGGGAAAATTGTACAAGAAAATTATAAACGTTAAAGAAAAAGTGGAAATTATAAAAACAGGGCAAGGATTTGAGATGTGCTAAAGTTGGCATCTGGTTGGGTATAAGTAGTTTTTGATGCCATCAGAGAGGGGATTGATAAAGCAAGGACTCATATAAAAGAGACTTGCTCGGACGCAATCCTCTCATATAAACCCGTAACAAAGTAGTAATAATGTAATGTTATACTAATATGCACCACATTACATATGTTTTACAAATGGGGGAAGCTTGCCTATGTGTTCTACTACCTAGTAAGCGGAGTGTGTTTTAAAATAGCTGCTAATGCGGGAAAATCTATTGCGCATGCGTTAACTGCATGACGCCTTTACGCTTGAAGGGAAAACTTTGCTTCTGCGCAAATGCATCTAAAATGGCCGCTTGGAAACTCACATGCTAAGCATCTGCTTTGCTGACACTAAAATTAGTTACATACTAAATACTAATGCTTGAAAAATCTTTATAAGTAAATGGTATTAAATTAGAGATAGGTGGTATACAGTGAAAACATTTTATTTTGAAATTAATACTTTTTCTTCTGACTTCTCTATTGGTTTGTATTTGGGCCTCAGAACAAGTCCGCCACCAATGTGGTTTCTCCCGCATGCGCAGAAATGACAAGTGCGAAACAGTGACGAAAAATCTTGAAACTCATCCAAGGACACTCTCAGTACATGTACTGGGAACCGGCTGAACATCCTGACGTATCAATGGACAACTGAAAATGTAATACATTGTTGTTGATTACATTTGCACTTATGGGTGGGAAATAAAGCTTTGGAGAACAAATTAATGGATGGGATCTTAAAACAATGAACTAAAGAAAATTATTAAAACTTAGCATGGTGTGGTGATCATCCCCTTGGTTTGTCCAATCAGAAGTTGGGGTTTTATAAAGTTGAAACATTTAGGGGTGGTACATGCCATTAGGAAAGTATAATTGAAGTAGTTAGTTAGGTTAGAATTAGAAGACGATCGCAGAAGAACCAAGGAGGTAATAGAATTAGAGGTAGATCAAGCAAGAACCGAGGAGGGAATAGAATTAGAAGAAGATCGCCTAAGAATCGAAGAGGGAGTTTGTGTCAGAGAGGGGTGAGATGCAGGCGTTGAATCCAGAAGAGGTCATCTATCCTGTCCTGAATCTGTCCTGAAGTGCTTATCCCGTGAACTTTCAAAGGGACCCATTAACTCTTGGGCTGAGGGGTCTGATTTTCACACCATCCTACGTAAATATAATCTGTGTTTGTGTCAATGTACTTCTCTCTCAATCCTCTTCTTTCCTGAAGTACTTGTTGTTGTGAAATCTCATTTAATAGAATACTAAATTGAATATAATAATCTTACTTTCTCGGAAAGATGGAGTTAACACTGTGGCTTGTTTTGCTCATATGAATTTGGATAAACATTTAAACTTTCCTGAGTCTGTCGTTATTTTAATAAGCTATAGATAAAAGAACTTATGTCATATCATCAATTACTTCTCAACTAGAGAATTGATAAGCAAATAAATCTGTAATTTTAGCCCTATAAAATTGACCCCCAGCGTGGTTCACCAGCCTATATGAGTGAATGTGTATATGGGCCCAGATGAATGTATGGTGATAGGCTTGCGCAGGTTGGTAGCCGCTGGATCAGTGTAGGAATTAGGTTATGTTCATGGTGAAGTGAGCTGCATGTATTTCTTACAGGACACGAGGACACACACTATCTAGTTGTAATTAGGTCTGCCCACAGTTCTGAGTTCCCTTATAGCTCATTCCCAATTGTAGCAGCCAATGAGAGAAAGAGCAGGAGGTGGATTTATTCGGCAGCAGAATGTTACTAGACCAGATCACACCACCACTGTCCCAGAAGGAGGCGAATACACTTCAATGTTTTAACTTTATATTGATTGGCAGCATACACCCAGTAGCAGGGCCCTGATTGGTTAGAATGCCCAGACTTTGGTGAGGTCAAGGTCTGATGATACAGATTAGAAACACTATGGGCCCGATGTAGGTAATCCCAGATTACCGATTCTTAAATACCGAATCATACCGATTCGGTATTTAAGAACTGGCAATCGGGATGTAGGTAATTTTACCAAATTAATTACCGAATCGGTATGATTCTGATTCGGTAATTAATGAATCGGTATTTACAGATTCTGTAATTGCCATTGACTCCTGTGGGCCTTGAGGCCCATAGGAATCAATGTCAATTACCGAATCGGTAAATACCGATTCGGTAAATTTACCGAATTTACAAGGGGGACAGGGTGTCACTTTGACAGCCTGTTGCACCCCTCAATTGTGCATGGGTGCACATGTTGCAGACGTATGTCTGCAACATGGCACTGTTTAAAAAGCAAAAGAAACGCTTTTTAAAGGGTTATCTTAATTTACCACCAACTTCTAGTTGGAGGTAAATTAAGAATTGTAAATCCCCTGTAGCACTGATTACAGTGCTACCTACATGTCAAAATACAGATTCGGTAATTATACCGATTCGGTATTTTACCGATTCGGTAAAATTACAGAATCTGTATTTTAACATGCCCCTACATCTCATTTTCCAAATACCGGTCGGTAACGGCCTAAATTACCGAATTTCGGCCGTTACCCACCGGTATTTGCCTACCTACATCTGGCCCCAAGTCCGACAACAATATTGACAGATGACAAAACATATGACGGCTGTCATCTAGAAGTAAGTATATTCTGCGTGTGTTTCTCTAAAGATAATTACCAACGATGCTAAAATTAAGCCGCCCGACCTTTGATTAAAGCTGTATTATGGCATGAAATAATAAATACACTGCAGGGCAAACACCAAAGAGGTGCTCCATGCATCAGCAGTGAGATTATTCAGAAGGATTTCAATAAAACGAAGCTGTATTGTTTTAAATGAACGTCAACAGTGCAGTCCACAGCATCAAATGTCCAACATACCTGGCAGCTCGGATTGCCGCTTTTATTGTAGGGATCAGGTCTTCTAAAAGGAAGTCATTACTGTAGCCCCTGTCTTCTGCCAGGGGATCCCCACCGGCTCCGGCATCTGCAAATATTAAACCGCTCTGGTTACAATCTCCAAACACTGCCAAGGTATTAATGCATTGTTGACAGAAGGCTACGGAAACTAAACAAACTCTTCGATATGTAGGACGATGTTAAAACATTCACATTGTTCAATTACAAAACATAAGCATTTGGATGCTCGTTTTTGGCAGAAATGGGACAGTCTGAATGATCCTTTCCTACGCATTAGGTTTCCATTTTGGACTTATCTGGGAAATACTTCCCTGTGTATGATCGGCGGTGCTTGCAAAGGGAACATTTCTTTTAAACACACCTTTAAAACAGTTGCCAAGAACGCGCAATGAGTTAAACGAGCACTGCTGACATCTGCAGTGATTTACTATTCGCTGGAAGACCTATTCATCCTTTCATCCTATCGAGGTCAATAAAATGAATATAATCAAACGGGGAAAAAGTTGTCCTTGATCTTTATTATGCAAACACAATGCAGAAGTGAAGAATAAAGTGCTATACAAAAAACAAGTCATTTTGTATCAATAACGTCAGGGTCATGTGGGATTGAGCCAATGAATGAGTGCTGAGAGAGAACTAAAAATAAGCAACTTGAATTTTTTTTGTTTAGAAAGCTTTATTGAATAAGGTAAACAATGTAAAACATCATTACAAAACAAGGAGCATTGAAGTGGATTAAATGAATATCACAATTTAACAATGTATAATAGGACCCCAAAGAGGGATATATAGGCTATACCAAGGGAAAGAGTTTTTAAAGGTATTTTGTATTTTGGGAGAGAGAGGGGAGAGAGAAGAAGAGAGAAGAAGACAAAGAGTGGGAAGCAACTTGGATTTTTATTATGGATTTAAATGCCACCGAAATCCACCAGAATGTGCAACATTATTTTAAAATATTATGCAAAGCTTTAAGTGGTTTGAAAAAACCGAGGGGTCTCTGAAGGGGGTGTGGCCTATGTAATTAGGGTGTTACTTAAACATGTAAGCTACATTTCTGTGATTCCCATGGTATGCCAAACGACTGGTATTTGGGTTTCTACGAGCTTTCGGTTATTATAGTCAGATATATAATACAGCAACTAACATACACCTAAAACCAGCCAGGACTATTGGATTTGTAAACTGTTTAAGATAAATGAGAAACAACAATAATTTGGTTGTAAATAATCCTGAAAATGTTTCATTCTTGAAATGTTGAGACTGTGAATTAAATATTAGAGACCTGCAGTATGGGTAATGGTCTTCAGAGTGTTTCAATCACTTCTGTTACATTCAGTCTTTTTTACAAATGTACACTCCTTTTTCTCATAATATCGCGCACATCTGCTTATCTTACACCTCATCTCTTGCCTCTTCAGTTCCCTCTTTTCACTCTCTCCTGAATGCACTTCCTCTCATCTCCTTCACTTCACCCCCCAAACCCACAACATACCCACTCACGTGTAAGAAGTGCATTTTCTTTTACTTTCACATGGTCAATATTTTGACAGATGTGCACCCTTTCACAGAATCACAGTTACAAACGGAATATGTGACCATTACCCTCTTTGCTCTGCAGAGAGGCCAAGGATTGGATGCCCATGTATTCTAAACACCCTTTTGCCCCTCCGACAGGCACTGTGAGAAACTTGCACTGCCTTAAAACTCATTCCAAATCTTTCTCTCGATTTTGGCCATTATTCAACACCTGGATGCGACTAAGTTCCAAGTATTAACTATACGTTGCTGCACGACAAAAATACAGAAAAACAACAGCCTGGAAATAGCTAAAACTCTTAGCGGATGCACAATTAAGTAAAACGTGAAATATAAACAATTACATTGCTAACATGAACAGGGCCGGACTGGTAACCAAAACCGGCCCTGGCAAAGTGCTCGGCCGGCCCTCCTCCCCCCACGGGGGGTTATGGGTGCCACTGAGCTGTTTGGCAGGGCCGGTTTTCGGACGATTTTGTTACAGGGACGATTTTGAAGCTATGCTGCAAAAACGGCCCAGTAACAAAAACGGCCTCCAGGGGCCCCAAACCGGCCACCCACCCGTGCAGCGCACTGAGGGATTGCCCAGTGCCCGCTACGGCCAGTCCGGCCCTGAACATCAATTACCTAAATGTTTTTACATTCATTTTTCATTAATCTTTTAGATTCTTTTGACAGTATAGTTAAGGAATGTAGGATCCCATTTCAGTCTCTGTTTTAAATTATTGCCGTGTCTGAGAGCCGGAGAGATCAGGTCCACTTAAAGCCCTGATAATACGTTATAAGAAGAGCCTCCTATGCAAATCTAAGCACTGCACACATTACACCACACATTAATCTCTATGCACTGCACACATTACACCACACCTCAATCTCTCTAGCTTTCTTTTTGACACTTCCACCTTCAAGCACTTCCCCAAAAAATGAAGAATCTACATTTTGTAAAAAATTTATTTTCCTGAGCTTGTTCGCTGCCATGCTGTTCACTGCACTTTTTCCATTCAAGGAAAGCACTGTAGTGCAGGCAGTGGTGCTCCTGTTACATTCTTCTCCTCAGCAGGAAATTCAGTTCAGAGGCTCCTCTCGGAAGGAGTATCTGGCTATGTGGAGCCATCGTCAGCTACAGCCTGCAGCTTCGTTCCCATTGGACATTTTTGACTTCCATAAGAGTGAAAAAGTCTGAATGTAGTAATCTTCAACGCGACCACTCAGCGACTCACAACTATAACATGTCTTCCCCAGACACCGCAAGCTGACTTGCCACGCTGAATTTATCCTCTCCACAACTTTTTCTCCAAATTTCTGCCAAGTACAAAGGTAGGCCAAAACTTTTATCTTTTTTAGGTGCTATTTTTCATTAAAAACTTTAACAACTGATAACTCCGGTCTTCTGATTGGAATGCATTAGTTTTGTGTCATTTTATTAAATTAACATTTTCACTATTTCCCTAAATTAGTGTGGGATATTTCTTGTGTTGTGTTTTCCCTTTATTACTATTTGAGTGCTTCAAAAATTCTTCACATCTTGCCTCTCATTCAAACCTAACTGCTTTTGTGCTAAGATACCAGAGAGTTAAGCTGTGGTTAATTTAGTGACTCTTCTGGTTCACTTTGATGGGGAATGAGGTTGTTGCTTGAGAATGGTCTTCACCAGCCTCAATCAAAAACACAATTTCATACACGAGCACTGAACATACAGTCGATAGCCCGGCTTGGTTCAATTTTCATTTTTAATGTGAGGATTTTTGGTTTATTGCTCAAGCTGGATGAAATGTGAGCATTAACATACTTTACCAGACTCATATCCTCCTAAGGCTCACTACTAGAAGTGACATGGAATTATATATAGTGGTGCAATGTCTGTATGCCATGTGGAGGAAAAGAGGTGGGAAACAACCATCACAACGCAACTTTCACTACGCAATACCATCACAACGCAACTTTTACAACGCAAGATCCATTACAACGCATGCTATTACAACGCATGCCATTACAACGCAGATGCTATTACAACGCCTGCCATTACAATGTATGAGTAAGTATTTAGTTTTAATTTAATCGACTTAATTATTATTTTAATTACATTTAATTTAAATTTAATTTTGATTTAATTTTAATTTAATTTTAATATAATTGTAATTTAATTGACTAAAATGTATTTCAATATTTTAATTACATTTAATATTTTTTAATTGTAATTTAATGTACTTAAATTAATTTTAATATTTTAATGTAATTTATTATAATTAAACACTCTGGAGTTAGAATAGTAATCTTAACCCCACCACTATCCAACACATACCCTACTACACCCCCTGCTGTTAGAATAGTAATTTTAACCCCTAGACTATCCAACACTTACCCTACTATTACAGCCCCCTGGAGTTAGAATAGTAATTTTAACTCCTACACTATCCAACACTTACCCTACTACTACACACCCCTGGAGTTAGAATACTAATTTAAACCCCTACACTATCCAACACTTACCCTACTATTACACCCCCTGGAGTTAGAATAGTAAATTAAAATAAATTTAAAAAAATATATATATATTTATTTAAAATAATAAACATTTTTGTAATTCAATTAAAATTAAAATTAAATTAATAAAAAAAATATTTACCCATACTTACGTTGTAATAGCATGCGTTGTAATAGCATCTAGGTTGTAATGGCATGCGTTGTAATAGCATGCATTGTAATGGATATTGCGTTGTAAAAGTTGCGTTGTGATGGTATGCGTTGTGAATGTATGCGTTGCATTATTACAAATGTTTGAATGAGTACCATAAGATTCCTTTCGATATTTTGGGATGACAAGGGCATAACGAAGCCGCTTCTGGGAGGCAGACATAAAAGGGGGTGGACGTCTGATGCTTGTGACACTAGTACCAGTGCAGGCAGAGGGGGTCTGCCCTATGATCCACTTGACGAAAAGGAGGGTTAGTGCATCGATGTGCCAGGATGTGACCAAGGTGCAAAGGAGCGGGCACAGAACAGATAGCAGGGATACTGTCACCAAACAAAGACAGATCAGCATGGCTGCCGTTGAACCCAAGTTTAATCGAAGACCCATCACAAGACAATAAAACAAATGCATGACTGCCTGAATACTTTCGCACATTGATCTGGAGTTTAGTCAAAGTTTCAGACTGTTTAAACCAAATGAAATGTCACCACTAGGCTTTTGGCCTTTCCGCTCTTCATCGTATGCTCTAACTAAAGCACCTGGCCCTATCAATGAAACATTTTAATGGCTTTAGATAGCTAAAGGAGGTATTCTGACACATACATCTGTGGACTTCTTTTGAGCATCACAGACCATATCATTTTATTATTAATATTTGTTGTTATCTTTGTTATAAAATTAATAGTCCAGAATGAAATGCAGTAAAGTAGGGAGCATTGGGTAGAATGCAAGTCTGAATCTAATGCTTTAGTTCCTAGTAACAAAGATGATTTGATATTCATTGTCGAGGGTCTTCGAGTTCTACTCCAAGTTTGTTCAAACTTTCTTTAATAAAACCAAGCTCATGAGAGATCTTTTAAAAAAATATGAAATTTGAATGGGGAGAAGACGGTCAATTGGAATCCGTAGACATCAGAGAAGTAACTTAAAAGGGACCCATTTAGGTAATTTTAAATTGGCATTCAAATGGAAGATTACATCTCATCCTAGTGCTTATGTGTTAGGTATTGTTTTACCTCAAATTCAAGAGAATGCATTTAAATAACAAATGTTCTTGAAATCATTTCTGACAACCATATATCTTTGTTTTCAACCCTTGCTGTGTTTTTTTAATTTATTTTTCTCCTAGTACAATTGAGGTGCCTTTTCAATGATGGACAAACGTTAACAAGGTACATATATACATTCAACAATATATACGGTACATATCTGTTGGAAAGTGAATTATTAGTAGTAGTATATGCATTTGCCATTGGCAATAATAGCCCTGACACAATATAGGACTCAGAATAGGTCTTCAAAAATTATTCCCATGCTCAACCCTTGGTAGCTTGGCTGCGAGCAGGCAGGCTTAACTTCAAAGACATGTATGTAAAGCATTTAAACACACCATTTCAGTAAATAATTAAGACACAACACACAATAAAAGTCAGTCAGTCAGTCAGTCAGAATACTTTATTTCGATAATTCAATATCATAAAAAGACAATGGTGCTATACAAAATTTGCATGTACTACAATACATTAAATATACATATTAAAATCAGAATTAATTATACACACAGTAAAAAAAAATGTATATCAAAATCTTAAACATTTTTCATAAAAAGTTCATAACTGCGGTCATGCTAAAAAAGGAAACAAACGGCATACAATATAGTCACCCTAATTATGAATTCATTATGCAAACATAAAACTCCATTTCATCCCAACTCTATTCCGCATTTAAGAGTTATTATCATTCCTATTCCTGCTCCTAATCCTAACAGCTCCCACAAGGAAGCTAGCAACATGAAACATGATCCTAGGTGTTTGCAATAATTGCAAATACAAAAGAGCTGGCTTAACCTGAATAAACCCAGCCTCCCTTAAAACAGGAACCAGGAATTTTGCCCTTAATGCCGTGTAATGACCACAGAATATCAGGAAGTGCATTGTGTTCTGGGTGGAGAAATTATCACAAGTACACGGCATTGCATTTTCAGGGGCACTCCAGTTGGGGAAATATCCAAGGTTCAAATGAATCATATTAAAGCGGAATCTGGTTAGGAGGAACCTATGATATGGCCGGTTCGCAATATTTAAATACATTTCAGGTCCTTCTTGGGAAGATATAATGAGGTTAGTCCTCACCATAGGTTTTTTAATTCCAATTGTTCTCTCTCCGGTCCTAGCATTTCTCCCATTGCACCCTTAATTAGTGCAATGTCCTTTGATGTTATTGACTCTGGTGAGGAAAATAGCTCTGGTCTCCCTAGCTTGACAAAACTATTTTTAATGTATGTCAGCCACTAAATTTTTTTTTTTTCTAGATGTAAACAATCTTTCAGAATAATATGATTTAGGGGGATTTCCTGATTTAACCAGGTCTTCATCCATGCTAAAAGCGGGGCCATTTTCATCATATCTGAGATAAAGCCTACCCCAAGTTCAGTATGAATTGTATATGAGGGGGTAGACTGTGGCACAGAAAGAACAGATCTCAAGAATTTGTTTTCAGAAATCTGTAAACAATCTGGGGAACTATAACCCCAAATTGAGCAACCATAAGTAGCCACTGCAAGGCATTTTGCTTTGTAGATTTTCATTAGTGCCACTATTGGCCTGGCCCCCAGTTTTTTTGAAAAACCCTGGAGAGCAGAAGAGGTTCTTGCCACGGAAATATTTCTATTTTTTAGCTCCGGCCCCCAGTTCCCTCTCTCGTCGAAAGTAATACCCAGATAAGGGAATGTGGGAACTCTACAAAGTTCTTCTTTTCCACAAGTGAAGGTTTTGAAATACTTCTTCCTTGAACACTTTTCCATTATCATAATCTGGGACTTCTTGACATTTATTTTTAGATCTAAGGAACCCATAAAGTTCTCAAAAACGTCCAGAAGGCGTTGTAGTCCAACCCCAGTCCGTGAGAGAAGGACGGCATCATCCGCGTATAGGAGGACTGGAATGCCTAGTTCTCCTACACACGGAATATCGAGTGTGGCCTCCCTTAGTGCTGGTTCCAGAGCATTTATATATAACGTGAATAAGAGGGGAGCCAGGATGCACCCTTGCCTGACCCCCCTTTCTGACTTAAAATGACTAGAACAGCGGCCCTGCGAGGTAACCCTGACGGAAGCTAATAACCCAGAGTGTAAGTCCGCCAAAAGATTAACTAAGGCCCTATCAAGACCCATATCTGACCGATTTACAAGGTCAAAAGCTGACGAGAGATCCATGAACCCCTGGTACATGGACCCCTCCTTGGCCTTGGTATATTTATCCACTAGTAGGTGCAGGTTAAGACATTGATCTAGTGTGCTCCTCTTTGGTCTAAACCCATATTGCACGTTTGATAAGACCCCTCTATCATTCACCCATTCATTTAATTTAACCAAAATGACCCGTCCCAATATTTTGACTAAGGAGTCAATTAAGGAGATGGGTCTATAACAAGAAGGGTCCTGCCTGTCTCCCTTCTTGTAGACTGGGATGACGATCGATTTTTTCCATGAGGACGGTATGTTATCATGGGCTAGAGCATTAAAAACATTGCACAAGACCTTTGACCAAAATTTTGGGGCGCTTTTAAAAACGTCTGCAGGGACCCCATCGGGTCCTGGAGCTTTATTTGTTAGGGTCAGGTCTAGCGCTCTTTCCACTTCTGCGACCTCAAAAATGGAGTCCCCCCTTTGAGATTCATTTGTAGGGTCAGAATATATTTTACTGAAGTATTTTATCCAACCCTCATGTGGAATAATAGCCTCAAGTGGGGAATTCTCCTCACCCGAGTATAATGGTTGATTTACTATTTTCCAGAATAATCCACTATTTTTGAGGGTTTCTGGGTCAAGTAATTGTGCCCAAGCATCATCCTTCAACTCTTTTTTTCTCGCTAAAATGGCTTTTTTTATACGCAGTTCTTAAACTAGCTATTAGGGCTCGATCTTTTGGAGTGGCCTTCAGGGCACTGAGTAGATCTCCGTGAGCCTTGGAGCATATTTTATTAAACCATCTCTTGCCAAAATGCATCTTCTGCCTTTGGCCAGCAAGTAGACTTTGGTTAATTTCTCTACAGATGTTATCAAATGCAAGAACCACTTCTTTATTTTGCACCCTATTTGCTAAGCATACGGCCACCTCATCCTCACCTTTATCCAAAACCTCTAGCAGAAAAGTTTCAGGGACTATATTTGTCCATTTTATCCTGCGTCCTTGATCTTTAACGATCAAGTTTAGGCCGTCTCTGTGTGGCACCGTTTTCATGGAAAATAGATCCTTAGATATTATTTCCATGAACACCGGGTTATGGTCACGTAAGACCGAGACCTCCGTATTATATATTAAAACCTTAGACAACAAAAAGGAAGACATAAAAAGGAAATCAATAGTAGTACCATCATCTGTTCCCTTGAATGTAGGGGGCCTACAACCACCAACCCCACATCCCGACTCATATAGGTTCCATCTTGCCAGGAAATTTTCTAGATACTCCCCCCGTCTAGAATGTTCCAGGTGAATAGGTGAGGAGTAAGGAGGGCCATCTTCCTCGAAACTTGGACATGGTAGGTTGCACGGATGAATGTTAAAATACCCAAGGAAAATTATTTCAAAAGTATTGACATTTACACTGTAGACTGACAGAAATGTTTCCAGTGCATCCAGATTATAACCGGTGCACTCATTTGCATTAGAATTATAAAAATTTATAAATAAAATCTTGGTCTTATCCGGGGTAACTAGTTCAATAATTAAACAGTTCTCGCTTCCTGAGATACACTGAGATAATGTTCCCTGTATATCAAGTTTAAATAAACTTAGTAGGCCACCCTTGGCTCTACCTGCGGCACTACTAGTAGCTGGAATGCAAAAATGACTATAACCGTCCAAAGAGAAGCCATTACACTGGTCCCATGTCTCTTGAAGAGCAATGATGTCAAAAGATTTCAATGAATTAATCCACAGATCATTTCCTGCTTTCGCCTTAATGCCCGCAATATTCCAGGTCGCAATTCTGAAGCTATGTGGTGGAGACTGAGCTTTTTTCCTACGTCCACTAGGCAGTCAATCATTGTCCTCCAATGAAGACAAGGGGGTATAACGATTAGTAAGAGGTAGGGCTTGATCAAATTGATTGTGCTGCCTAGTCAACAGATAACAATGTGGATCAGGTCTGATTGGAGGTTGATATACATTTTGCGAACAACAAGCAAAACCCCGTTTATGTGATAAGACAGGGAGATTGGGCTCATCAGATTGTGATGGCTGGTTATTGATGAGATGATTATAGAAAAACCCAAGAGGCCGTGCACATACAGTGTTATCCGCTATAGGTAAGGAGGCTGCTCTAAGTATAACTGTGGCAACGTGTTGCGGATGCTTAAAGTTTACAATAATACAGTCCCCCCCCTAGTGTTCTTCCTTGAATTTCCTATCCAACTGGCTCTTCGTGTGGAGATTATATCATTAGAGAAGGCGAGTGGAAAACCACAGTTCCTATTCAGCCACGCCAATGCTTTATTTTGTAGGGCCTCGTGTGTTTCTAGCCTAGGGTCAGTAAGATAGGAATCCACCTCAGGGACATTAGTTAATACAACTGTATATGGGACACACTCAGGGGGAAGATTAACTGGAGTTCTTCTCTTAGGCACGTTTCTCCCACCATTCCCCCCCCCCACTAAGTTATTCTGGCCACCAGGGTTCGTTAGAGCAGCTTGAATTTCAAGCGCTGCGGGTGGGGGTGGATTGGAAGTTGACACCAATGATGGTTGAGTAGCTCGCAGAGTGTGTGGAGTATGTGTGGCCCTATTCCCCTCCTTACCAGATGTACCTGCGGCCCCTTTTACGTTATTATCAGCTTTGGGACACGTATATCTTTTAGTCAGGTTTAGATGTGAATTCAGGAGACCTCCTAGTCTAGATACATCTTGTGTAACCTGCTCTAATTTTACCACAAGTGGTCTAATCATAAGTTCGAGTTTTGATTCAATAATACTAGCCAATAACTCAATATGGGCGGGAGGCAAGTTAGTCAACTCAAAGTCATTTGTGGTCTCTATTACACTCCCAGAACTAGTAGATATCGACCCATTCTTTTTTGATTTCCTGACCCCCCGCCCCTTTTTACCGGGGGCTTCCTAGATGCTCTCACTAATCTTCGTACCGGTGGCGATGTCGGTGCAGGAGAAGGCGACGGGGAGGGTATAGGGGACAAACACAACGTTGATTCAGGGCGTTCCACCCGCTCTTCCTGCCTTAGTTCTGGGGTTATATTATTATTAATAGTAATTCCAATCAAATCATCACTACAACTACCCATCAGGACAGGGGAAGCTACAGGAGAAGCTAAAGGTGATTGCATTCCTATTGGTGAAACCAATGGGCTATCCCGGTTTAGTGAGAGGCGCCTTTCTTTATTTATTTTGCTAACCACCTTTACTAGGTAGATTTTTGCCGACCTAAGTTTAGACATTGTAAGCTGGTTAAATCACTAATCCAGGCACTTCACAAGTTAATAACACAAATACTGTCGCAACTATAAGGGATCTCCCACAAGTTGCTTCTATTTCATAGGCATCCAACAGGGTTCATGATGCATTAAAATAAATATTTAGATCACATGTCTAACAGTTTAGAAGGGTCCAAGGGAAAAAGAGCCAAAGTCCGTGGCCCGGCCCGGCCTCCTCTGACCTCTGACAGCCACGGACGGCCCCGCCCTTGTCCCGGGCTTCTCCCGGCGCGCTTCCGCGTGCGTGACGCGGGACGAAGTTCCGGTCAGCCCTTTGAGCGCCTCCTGGCGCAACGCGATGACGCAGGCGGCGTCCTTGCTGCAGGTGGGGCAGCTGGGAGGAGTAGTCCGTTTGGAGGAAGGGGCTCGGCGGAGCCAAGCCCGGCCAAAAGGAAAGGCGGAGCAATGCCCGGCCCACAGGCGCTGGAACGATGAGGGGGCTCAGCGGAGCCAAGCCCGGCCGAAAGGAAAGGCGGAGCAATGCCCGGCCCACAAGCGCTGGAACGATGAGGGGGCTCGGCGGAGCCAAGCCCGGCCAGAGGGTGAGAGCGGATCAAAGCCCGGCCCTGGAAACAACAGGTAGCCCAGTCAATAATAAAAGTCCAACAGCAAATTATAAAAATGGGAAATATTTTTTCTCTTTAAACTGGCACCACAAAGAAGAAAGTCCACTCTATGGAACTAGAGATATAAATGTTTAAAGATTAGTCACTTTCTAGTGCTTAGAAACCAACAGTGCCAATTTTGGACTTTTGGTTGCATCTGACAGGGACATATTCACCTTCAGCAATTGTTCTTGAGGATTTCTCACCAGACTTGTGCAGCTTCTTCCAACAGGCTTAATCCTGTTGGAACTCCTTCCAGAAGTTCTTCTTGTGGGCCCAACACACAATCCAAGGGTCTGGAATCTCCAAGAGGGTCCTTGAAAGTGTGAGACTTCTATTCCCACAATCCACTCGGACAAAATCCTTACAAATCCACTGGTAGTACTCTAGGCTGAGGATTCTTGGTGGTGATGGTCCAGGTGAGCTCTGTTAATCTGTAGCTTGCAGGGAGTCCACTCTTTAGTCCTTTTGAAGCAGGTTTGATCCAAAGGCTTGTAGTTTCAGATGGTGCAAAAGGCTTCATTTTCAGAGTGCAGGGCCTGGTGAATGAACATCAAACTCTTCAGCGTGAGCCCTTCAGATTCTCTTAGGTTTCAAAAGCAGATTTGAGAGGCACTGTCCCTCTCAGATACTTATGCAATGTTCTCTGGGGTCAAGCAGGAGGGCACTCCTATCCAAAGAAGTGCAGGGCATCACCCCAGAGCATGACCACTTCCTCCAAAGTGTGGCAAATTTGTAACACAGAAATCACTAATCTTCTAAAATTGCAGCAGAGGCAGCAGAAGTAACTAAACCAGCCCACAGGATGGTTCATCTGCCTAGGTCCACTCCACTATGTGTAAAAAGCAAGGACCCCCTGAGATACTGAGATTTGAGAACCATTTGTTATGCCACCTTTTTTAATATTGTGATTTTCAATTATTTGTTGCGTCATTATATTTTCTAAAAATATTTGTGATTTGTTATTACTTTTTATTGTATATTGATGATGTTTTGTGCATTTTATGATGTTTTGTGTATTTTATGAATAATTTGATACTGTCTATACTGATAGTTATTATGTATGTTTTATGAGTTTTATTTTTAGATAAGGTCAATAATAAATTTTGAGTACAGACCTCTTACTTCCTCTTTACACTTATTGATTTGATCGGAAAGAATCCTTATTTCAAGTGCCATGGTTGTTATTTTGCACGCTAGGTCCACTCCACTTACATTTGGGAATTCCTCCTTAATACACCCATCTGGTTGTGAGGCAAAGTGGAGAGATATAAATGAAAACTGTTTTCTGTAGCTTGTCTCCTCCTTCCCTTGAAGAGCATTATTTACTACCCATCCCCCTGGCTCTGGCATTCCTACGTCCAGCAACATCTTCTCCCAGAGAGGCTTCCTAACCCTAGGGTTCATTTATCAAATCTTCAAAGCAGCTAGACTCACCCACTTATCTCTGACCAGTCAGGGCAGAACACTACAGGGCTGAATTTTGGCCTACAGACAAGAAAGTCCTATAATGTCTTGTGTGTACATTTTAGAAGAAATTCAACAATACCATATTGTTGAATTTATCATTACGATTCTACTGAGTCCTTTGATCCTAGTTTTAGTTTTAGTTTTAGGAGTTTTCTTTCTCCAGTTATTAACTAATAACCTCTTCCAATGTTAACCTATGGGCTGGGGATCTGCAATGGAAAAATTAACTGGACAATTTCTCCAATACCAGGGCCTATAAATCGGTTTTTATAAGGGCTCTTCTTATACTTACAGGACCCACCCCTGGAACACCCAGGAAAGACTTTAGGAGTTCTGAATATATATCAAAATATTGCAGATCTCATTCCACAGTGCTCATAGCACAAAAGTCGATTTTGGGAAGTACTTTACTACAATGTGGGTAGTGAAATGTGCAATTTCACTAACCCCAGGGCATATAAAAACCTTTTTTATAAGGATTCTCTTCATAAGTACCTTATAAGTGCCTGATCCCTCAGGAGACCTTGAGGGCACCTACCATGCCCAAACATTGTAGTTTATTTTTAAGTGCCCCAAACACAAACATCAAGCGTGTGCTCAATTTACCTTTTAAAAGCTGTCCTGCAACACTGGCTGATTTTAAACTGACCTCAGGCTCCAGCAGTGCACACATGCAAATGCAAAAAAGGCTGCTGGTCTCTAAACTACTGCCCTATTCTAAACTAGGGACTTGAAGGTAGTTTCAATGCCCCTGTCCTATATGTACCAGGACCTTATAGGGGAGGTCATGCCAATCATAGGGATTCCCTAACCCATAGTGTATCCTAGTGTATCTATGTGTTTTCACTGTATTCTACATGTGTCTTCAACATAGCACTGGCCCTGGGCCTGGTTAGGCAGAGCCCATGGCCAGTCAGAGTCAGTTACCACCAATACCAGTCAGCAAAAGATTGGAGGGTGCCCAGGTCACAGGATGACTTTGCAACAATAACCTTACAACACAATTCATATGTGAACTTTAAAACACAAACCATATCTATTCACAAAACATAAAAAATATCTTCAATTGTCATTGTTAACCTATCGAGTATACAGTTCTGAAATAATATATCAGTGGAGGTTATATGTATTCTTTTGAAAGTCCACCATCCACCTTAGAGGTAGCACTCTCTTTCTTTGTGTCCACTTACACACTTACCCAAAATAAGCAATTATAAAAGTTCCTTTTTGGTTGGCTTCTCCGAATCAAATAGAGTTGATGCGTTTCAGGCTGTGCAATTTCAAAGGCCTCATCAGGACCAGTGAATGTTAGGAGACCGATCATTCGTAACAAGGGGCTTGACATGTGCACGGTGTTTCACTTAAAGTGTGAGTGTGTGGTATTCACAACAAAGTAAACCTCTCCGAAGTCATGTTTTTCAAAGCGGCTACATCACCGATGCTGAATGGTAGTCAGGCATCACAAAAGCATGAAAATAGATGGGACTTATTTGTCTTTGGCTCTGCAAACCTTGTGTGCACGTCCATTTGGAACTGGCAGCCTTCTCACCGATAGAGCAACGTGTTTAAAGATGCAAACTCCATCAGCAGAGCAGAAATGATTGCCCACCCAACCATATCATCTCCCTGTTTTGGACCAATATCATCAACACCCCTTTTTCATCAGGCTATGCCCCTGAATCCCTGCAAATAATCCAAGTAACACACATTCTAAAAAAAAACAGGAGCTGACTCCAACAACCTCATTAACCTCAGACCCATCACCAACCTTCCCTTTCTAGCCAAAACATTGAAGAAGTGTGTCATGCATCACCTCAACCGACATATAGAGGAATTCTTCCTCCACGACACTTTCAAACACTGAAACTGCTGTGCTCCATATTTTTTATGACAGTCACAGATCCTTAGATGTAGGCGACAACTGCCTCCTAATTATACTTGACTTAACTGTGGTATTTGATACAGTAAATCATTCAGATTTTCTTGAGACTCTCAAAAACACACTGGTATCAATTATACAGTCCTGAGATGGTTCACGTCCTATCTGCAACATCGCTGTCAATAAATAAAAATTAATAGCTGTCTCTCCAAACCTGCACCAGTTACACAAGGTGTAGCTCAAGGCTCATCCTCTTTCTTCATGGATCCGCTCACTGGTATTTTAAACAAAGCAGGGGTCAAATATGACCTATTAGCCGATGACACACAACTCTAATACAAAATAAAATCACTCATTGACCTCCAACATCTGAACATCACACTAACTAAGATATAAGCCTGGCTAAACACCAATTACCTTAAACCGAACTCCGAAAAAGATAGAACTACTACTCTTCTCCCCAAAAAACAATCCTTTACCTATCCAAGAACAGATCAAGAATGTGAACGCACTAAACCACTCACACTCACTTTCTAACTATGTCAAGTACTTGGGTATCACCCTGAACAAAAACATGTAAATGAAGGAGCATGTCAACAGCTCAGCCAAAGGAGTGCTCTGCACACCCAGACATCTCAGGAAAATCAAACTGTTTATTACCCCAGACTATCTTAAGACCGTAGAGTAATCACTTGTCATCTCAAAACATGACTATGGCAATGTCCTGGTTTTCCATCGAAGGAAGATACATCTTTAAGACAGCCTGTGTCCCCCACAAAGCCCTTCATACAAAAATCCTCAAATACCTAGAATCCAAAATGTGAAGAGCAGCAAGAGTCTGGGCTCTGAGATCTTCCATGTCTCTTCTTCTCATTCATCCTAATCTGATGAAGAAATCATTCCAGGCACACTCCTTCTCAGGAAGTGCTCCTAAGGTCGGGAACTTTCTCCCCTTGGATCTTCGATCCAACCCCTCTTTTCCTTCCTTCCAACGGGACCTTAAATCTCTACTGCTTAACAAATACTTCAGCACACTGTTGAACAAGCACAAGCTGCTCTGTTTTTCCTTCATTGACTGGTTCCATGAAGATGGTTACATGACTCTTTCAGTCTCCTATTCTGTCTCGAGTGCCATTCCCCAGTACATCCTTGCAATTTACTTCCATGACATTGTAACCACTTAATGCTCGATTGTTCTTTAACTTTGACTAATATGAATTCTCCCACATACCTCTTTTAAATGTAATCACATAACCTGTAAAGTGCTCTGGTCTAGCTAGCGTTATATAAAACTCATAAATAAATACATTGTAATCCTTGATTGAAGTTAAATAATAGTTTTGACTTGTAGAACGGTAGTTACATGAAGTCCAAGAAATGCAGTGGTGACTGAATTTAATGCACTGCTCAAATTAAGCTTCTCAAACTCTATACATTGTAGATGTAGCCCTGTTCCAATCAATATTTTATTCAGTTGGTCGACATTTACGTGATGGGGAAATGCGTGGCATCATACGTACATTTTCCTGGGATCCTAGAAAATGATCAATTGATGCAGGGATGCATTGCGGGGCACATTTCAAGGATCCTTGCAAACGGTCAGGTGATGCAGGCAGCGAGTAATACTATACATATCACACCGGGCGCTCCTTGCTTATCAACAAACACAATGCGAAGAAATGTGCATGTGATGCCTGGGAATGCATGGTGTTGCATGTGGGAATATATGAATGGATATGATGAATGGAAAGAGGAAATGTGTTTGCATTGATGCAGTGAGCGTGTGGGAATATATGAATGGATATGATGAATGGAAAGAGGCAATGTGTTTGCATTGATGCAGTGAGCACAAGTAACTAAAACATTCTAATAAACTGGCCAAAAGTTAGTATAAAACTACATCAAATTTACTATCAGAGTTAAATGTATCCAAACCGAATTAATCTCTGGTCAGAAACTGAACACTCCACAGCAGAAAGTAAACAGTATGCAAGGATTCCTTTAAATTTTATCCTTACACTCAGCGCGCTCACCAGCTGATCCAGAATTAATTCATGCTTCTGCTTAGTTGATATGGGTGCTTAGAAGAATGCATGAACTAAGTGCCTACTGGAAATGTAGGCACTTTAGTTCAAAACTAGGGAACAGCTCATCAACAACTTGTGGAGTCTGTTCTACTGCTTATGGAAGGAATCACAAAACTGCCTGAAGTAGTTTGAAAACATGCACTTCAGAAGCTTCCCAGCACAGTCATCAGTTAAGTAGCAAGTAGCAAACTGACACTCCCACTCTAAACACAACAATGTAGCCATCGGTGACACAGGAACATTCCGAGTGACGAGTTATACAGCTTCCATGTAGTATGTACTACACTACAGACCATATATTTTTTATTATTAATGTTTTTTTATTATCAATGTTATAAGATTGATACTAATGGCTCGGAAAGATATGCAGTAACCTACGCAGAGATCTGTAAAATACAAGTCTGAATCCCAGCAATGCTGATTCAAGTTTTCCAATCATTTGAGGTCAGTAAACTGAGAACCATCAATTTAGGTGATAGTATCGCCTGTTGAACAAATCACTTCCAATTGGTTATGCCTTATCTGGTAGAGACTTTGTCTAGATGCAGATTTCTTACATCAGAATTATCCACAGGCATCAGACTGGATCCGGACATTTTTCGCAAGGCTTAGCCCTGTGCACCAGTCGGTGGCATTGTTTAGTACGGGTGGTGTCGTTGGTGTCGTCCGCGCCGGAAGTGACATGCACAGTGCCAATATAGGCATCACCCCAGTGCGCTGACATCAGTTTATTTTTTTGACTTTCCACAAAAGGAACGCAGAGCCGTGAAGAACACTGACAATTGGTGTGGATACTAGGGCCCTGATGTTCCAGTTGAGGGCCCTGAAAGGGGAAAGCCTTGATCCTAGAAATCAGTTTGCAGACCAGGAAGGTTGTGTGGGTTGGTAAGGAATCTGCGGACAGATAAAGTCCCTACCAGATGAGGCGTTACTGAAGGTAAGAAACTTGTTCATCTAATAGAAACTTCTAGCTGCAGATTCCTTACATTAGAATAGATACCCAAGCAATACTTCCACGAAGAGCCCATCCCGATGCACCTGACTGTCCAGACAGTACTGCTTTGTGAATGTGTGCATAGAGGCCCACATTGCTGCCTGGCTGATGGGCAGGAGTGGGACTCCACATGCTACTGTAGTGGTTGTACACTTGGCTCTGGTGGAATGTACATGCAAGTAATCAGTGGGTTGCTTCTTGGCCAGAGCCAAGGCTACGACCACTACATTGGCACATGGAGTCCCATTCCTCAGGGGGGAGCTTCTTGGCTAGTGCATAGCAGATTTTAATACAGAGCACGATCCATCAGGCGATGGTCTGTTTCTGCACAGCCTTTCCGTACTTTGCTCCCATACACGCCACAAAGAGATGGTCATCCACCAAATGACAATGCTCTTTTTGGGTCCAGATGGCGAAGTCGCTCCTCTTCCTTATAGGGATGTAGGGAAGTGTAGAAAGTAGGCAAGTTTAAGTGCTGGCCTACAAGAAAGGGAGTGATAATTTTCAGCAGAAAGAGAGCTCTAGTGTGAAAAACCAGGTTATCTGAGTAGATGTTCAGGTATGGATGCTTGGATGACAAAGCCCGAAGCTCACTGACACCTGGAATTCCTTCTTGATGGTAAGGAGCCTGAGAGAACAATTGTGCAATGGCTCAAAGGGAGAGCACATCAAAAAAAATAAGAGCGGATTAAAGGTCCCACTGAGGCATGATGAAGGACGAGGGTGGAAACACGTGTTGCAAGCCTTTGAAGAACCTATTTACATCAAGGAATTTGAAGAGGATGACTCATCAGGCAACGGCAGAATGGCTGAGATGGCAGAAAGATAGCCATTTAGGGTACTCAGAGCAGAGTCCTTCTACGCAATAAAGATAAAGAGAAGGACCTGAGAGAGGGGAGCAGAAAAAGGGTCAATTTGTTTCTCTACTCACCATGTCATAAACATGCCGATACGGCAGGCGTATTCAGTCTTAGTGGAGGGTCAACTAGCTGCCAAGCTAACTGTGCAGACTTTGGGCAGAAGGTTGAAAGCTGTCAACTGTCACTTTTCACTATCCCCGTATGAAGGCAGACAATTAACAGGTTTGGGTGGAGAACCCTCCCTTGCTGCTGTGAAAGAAGGTCCTCCCAAAGAGGCAGCCTGATAGGAGGATCAATGTCCATGCTCAACAGTTTGTGATACCAAACTCTCTAAGCCCAGTCTGGAGTTACATGGATTACTTAGGCCCGGTCTTTCCTGATCTTATTGAGAACTCTGGGCAGGAGTGGTATGGGCAGAAAGGCGTACAAGAGGCCTGCCTTCATATGAGAAGAAAATCGCCTGCGAGTGAGAGTCGCCTTGGAAACTCCAGTGCGCAATACCACTGACATACGGCATTCTTGGAAGTGGTGACCAGATCTAACCAAGGCTCTCCTAACTTCTGAAAGAGACCTTGCATCACCTCCGGATGGAGGCGCTACATATGATCCGCTAGGCATCTTCGGCTGGGTTCATCTGCCCTGGCATTCATAGAACTCGCCAGGTGTTGAACCACCAGGGACATGCCCTGACATTCCAGCCATGCCAGAGATGCAGGACCTTTTGACAAATAGTCTATGACTCCACCCTGCCATGTTTGTTGCAGTACCACCTGGCTGTGGCGTTGTCCATGAACACCTGCGCTAGCATTCCCTTGAGGGCATAAAGGGTTTTAATGCCAGCCGGTTTGCTCAGAGCTCCAGTAACTTGATGTGGAGTCCAGAGTCTGCCCACGACCAGAGGCCTCAGATCTCCAGGGTTCTCTGATCTCCACCTCTCCCAGATGACCACCCCATCCCAGGAGTGACAGATCTGTCACCACTGTCAAATCTGGTTTGGGAAGGGAGAGGGATCTGCCGATGACCAAATCGTGGTTTGTTACTTACCAGTGCAGTTTGTTTGCAGTTCCTTCTGAGATTTGGATCATGTTGGGGAGATTCCCTTGACGCTGCGCCCACTGGAACTTCAGGTCCCACTGCAGAGCCTGCATATGCCAGTCGCCATGTGTCACAAAAAGGATGTAGGAGACCATGAGACCTAGCAGCTAAAGCATCAGTCTCATCGAAATCCAGGATAGACTGAAATATCGGTATCATGGCCTGAATATCTTGGACCGACACTGCACCTTGTCTAGAACACTCCGATGAAAGGGGGCATCTCAGAGGTAGTCAGTTGTGACTTTGGCATGTTGATATTATATACCCCAGAGAATGCAGGAGGTCGGCCATAGTTTGGAGATGATAGCCTGGGGCGAGCCCAATGTGGTAATGAAATGATGCAAAGTCCTTATACTTTCTTGTAGTATCTTTATTTAATTAAGAAGGTAGATAAATAAGATACTAGTAAAGGCCCCACCAGGAGCTGATGTTGTTGCTCAGCCCACACTCATCAACTGTCATTCCACAGACACACATGCACACTCACATTCTGAACTCTCTGACATCACATACTCTAACATTCCACATAGACAGAACATTCACTCTGGCTGAGCAACTGGAAAGTATGAAAACTCAGGCACAACATATCCCCTTTCCTTCAGAGGAAAAAACAGAATTATAAATTTAGAGAGATAACATTTGCAAATAAATGTACAGTTCAAATCATCAAAGGAGAACAGAATGAGAAGAGAGGAAACAAACATATCCCCTTTCCTTCAGAGGAAAAAACAGAATTATAAATTTAGAGAGATAACATTTGCAAATAAATGTACAGTTCAAATCATCAAAGGAGAACAGAATGAGAAGAGAGGAAATAAGTAGATGACAATGAAACAATGTAAATGGAACACATCTCCTTCCCTTGAAGAAAGTAAGTAATGCAAACATGAACAGGCTTAAAATGTAAAACATAGGGTAAATACCTCATTGCATTAAACATCTAAGAAATTAAAGAATAACTTACTTTAATACTTGTAATTGCATTAAACATCTAAGAAATTAAAGAATAACTTACTTTAATACTTGTAATGCACCAAATACTTGTGCTGTATAATACTTAGAGAAATTGAAGCATATCGCGTTTTACCAGTTGTATTGCATCATAAACCAGTGCCGTATAACACTTAAAGAAGTTGAAACATATTGTGTTTAAACACTCGTATTAACTAAATATTAAAGTTGCTCTATTATACTTGTTGAGTAATAACTAATCTGATACCACACACTCTTAGTGCTTGCGCTTAATTGAAAACATCAAAAGAACATGCTTGAAGGGTGAAGCAGGGTTAAAATAAATTTAAAAGGTATAAGTACTTCTGAATATGTTTAGATTGGCCAAATCAAAACATACTACGTACTAAACGCCCACTTTCGAGATGGAGAAAATATAAATAAATGCGCAAAACATAGTATATATAACTGCAAAAAGTAGGACTTGTAACTATGGTTGTGGTGTAACTCTAAAATTGCTAATTGCTAATATAATACAGATTCATCATAACTTGAATAAATAACCTCAAGTATATTACGAGTAATCTATAAACTTTATAAAACAACATTCACGTAGGAAGATCACTAAACATATCTGTAAATTAAAGTAAAGACATTTCTTAAAGTTGGCTGTAAACTTGTACACAAATTAGTCAGATGATGGTAGCAACGCTCAAAATTGTTACCATGAAATCGAAGAACGTACTGCACTATTGAAGAGAATGTTCTGATAGTCCCATGACGAACATGAAGACAGCTGATGTCACCGTTTCCACAATTTAGGACATGCTGCACAGTCGAATCAGGAAGTATCATAACAGTGCAGCCATGGAAATAGGTAGGAAATAGAAACGCTCCACGTCACGTTATGTAAATCGGAATGTCGAAGGGTGACGAATACAGGACTTCGCTCCTCCACTGAGTCACAGAAAGATTCTAAAACGTCACCATATTTGAAAGTGGCAAAGAGGGAAAAGGATCAGAGCGGAGGGCTAGTCAAACGGTATTTTCAGGTTAGCATCGAGTAGTAAATGGCATTGTTTAAAATTATTTGTTGACCTTCATTTTCCATGGCATCATTTTAAAATTTTTTATGAAGTCAGGAAATAACATTCACTCACGCAAAACACGCAAACTAACAAATAATTACAAATCATGCAAACCCGCCAAGTAAACACAAAATACATAACTAGCACACACGCAAACCAGGACAATAACCACCACCTTCTCCTTTCGTCAAACACAAGGAGAAACCGCCCAGAGGCAATAGGAAAATACTAACACCCCACCACGCTAACATACAACAAAGAAAGTCCAAGAAACCAAAGATTGACTGGCCAGGTCAGACTGAGGCAGAAAGGGTGCACCCTCACGGCGTGACAGGGAAACATCAACAAAAGTACGTCTCTGGGACGACCTATACCTAGACCTAACAATCTATAAAGAATGCAAAACAACAACGTAATGAAGGGCGTAATAAACCCCTTTTTTTTTTTTTATGCACTATGTATGTAATGAGTGACTTCGAATCATATGAAATTCATCTCATGAACAAAAGGAAGTAATAAAAGCACTTAGTAAGCATGTAATGCATAACTGTAAAACGATGCAACCACTCACAAGGTGAAGTGAACTGTTGACAGACTGTGTAATGAGTGACTTAAGTAATTACTTAGTCTACTCAAGAACCATTGAAAGTAATGAGAGTACTAAATTAGCATCTCACGCACGACCATAAAGAGGAAGTAACCACCAAAGTGAAGTGACCTATCTATAGTCATCAATAAAATACACTGGTACACTAAACAGTCATCTATCCATCTTAAGAATAAAGGAAAGTAATGGGAGCACTAAGTAGGCATCCCATGCATAACCATAAAATGATGTAACCACGCACAAGGGGAAGTGACTTGTTGATATACTGTCCTTCCTAACAGTCATTCAAAGAAAAGCAAAAATAGTAAAGCAATGAGGGACGCACTAAACCCCTCCCATGCATCATGTATGTAATGAGTGATGCAAAACACTTGAGTCAACTCATGAACAGAAGTAAGTAATTAGAGCACTTAGTAAACATCTCAAGCACGATCAAAAAACGATGTAACATATACGTGTGTCCTAAAACACCCTGGCAGACATCTCATGTATGTAAAAACAGTGGGTCAATTTAAAACACTGCTGTTATTACAGAAAATCTCGGGCTAAATAAATCCATGAATAACTCATACATGGTGTAATCCCATGCACAGTCGCCAGCATTCTCATGTCCCACAAGAAACTCTGAACAGACATGGGAAAAACATTAAAGGCAAAACAGTTTCAAATAGATTAAGTAATGACATTGTGGCATTTCCAAATTACGAGCTTTCGTTCTTATTCACTTTTTAGTGAGCACCGGAGCTCGATGCCTGCTCCCGAGTGATATATGCACAATGATGCTCAGGTGAACGTAGCGAACTGTAGCAAAATTAACTAATTAGTACCTTTAAATCCAGTGTCCTGCAAGGAGAAGACTGCATTTTCATGTCCCCAAACGGAAGTCACCGCTGCCATCACTGGAGAAACACAGTACTGAAATACTTTCAGAGAACGAAAACATGAGTGGCAGAGCGCTGAGGTATACATGCAGTAAATAATGTGGTCCAGCATAAGTATGAATTTGAATGCAGGCAACCTCTATATTTCTTCCGCAAGATATGAGTAATTTGACTTTATGGACAAAAACATGAACAGCAGGCATTTCCTCATTCTCGGATTGTAGTGAGGACGTGACTTTCCAAGATGGTGGCACGTCTTTTGACGTAAGGCCGGGAGGTTCTGGAAATGCTTGCGCAGCTTAGGACGTACGTGTCTGTATGATGAGAAAGGCTGCGTCACAAGAGGCAGAGGCGAAGGTAGGCTCTTCTGCGCTCCTCGTGCAATGTTTAAATAGAAAGTTGTCGGTTGAAATGTGCTGTTGAAAATAATGGTTTCTTGTAAAACAAACGTGTGAATCACTGAGATATGAACCATTAACTGTGCCTCGTTACTGACACCTCATGCAAGCTTGATCACAAAGTGAGGCGAACGTCTCGAATAACTGTGAAAGGCACGCAGCTTTCTTTACATTTTAACTAACAACTGCTTTCAAAACGCTTGAAAACAGACAGACTCCAAAAGCGAAGGATCAAAATTTTAAACCAGTTCCTTGAATGCATATATGTGAAAGGCATGTAGTTTTCTTTTCCATTTAACTGTTGACAGCTTTTAAACAGCTTGAAAAGAAACAGTCCCAAAAGCCACGAAAACACAACTGTCAGATTTCTTGGAATATACAGCTGACATCTACGGCGCATTTATCATTGCATAGAAAATGACATGCAGTCCTTTTTGAAAACGAAGGTCAGACGGACAATTCTAGTCCATTTGGCAGGTGTGCAGTTTCAAACGTGCTGTGGTCCAGGTGAGCCATACATAACACGCTTGAGCAGTGCTGTCTGATTTGAAAATGTTCAAGGTATTAGAGTATTTTAGACAGATTGACACTGCTTCAAAGTTCAAAGTTTCTCAAACACAAAGAGTTTAAAGCTTGTACTTGTAATTGATATTAAGGCGATCTGGACTTTAAGGGCGACCGGTATGGGGTCACTGGTGGGGTCTTGTATTGCCAGACATGCTTTAAAATGTAGTAAAGTCTTTACCTTGTGTTGTCTTTAAAGGTTGTGGGTTCCCAGTTCCGTTACATGTAGACTCCTTGATTAAGGTGTTTCTCTTCTTCAAAGTAGGCTCCTTTAACACGGTCTCACTTTACAGATGTGAGTTCTTTTCTGTAGTTTTCTATTTTGTAGGTTGTTTCTTTCTGTTTCTGTCTGCACGCTGTAGGTTCTTTTCAGGTTCTCCAACGTCGCCAAAATGTGGTAATGAAATGATGCAAAGTCCTTATACTTTCTTGTAGTATCTTTATTTAATTAAGAAGGTAGATAAATAAGATACTAGTAAAGGCCCCACCAGGAGCTGATGTTGTTGCTCAGCCCACACTCATCAACTGTCATTCCACAGACACACATGCACACTCACATTCTGAACTCTCTGACATCACATACTCTAACATTCCACATAGACAGAACATTCACTCTGGCTGAGCAACTGGAAAGTATGAAAACTCAGGCACAACACCCGCCTTCAACAGCCAGCCGTCGAGATAGGGGAAGAATAGCACCTCCGATCGCCACTGATGGGCTAGAACCACTGCCGTCACCTTGGCGAAAACCCGAAAGGCACTGGTAAGGCAAAAATGAAGCACAGCGAACTGAAAGTGCTCATGGCCCACTATGGACAGGAATGTGGATGTATGGGTCCTGCAAGTCCAATGCTATCACCCAGTTGCTGTGCAGAAAGGACTTGAGTAAGCATTTTTCACTTCTCCTTCTTGATGAAGAAATTGAGAGATTGCATGTCTAGATAGGATAAAGGCCCCCATCCATCTTTGGCAACAGAAAATAGTGGGAATAACAACCATGACCTACTTCTGGAGTCAGCATCCTTGGTGAAGAGAGCTGTCACTTCCTGGCTGTGCAAGGAGAGATGGTCCTCCATCTGCCTGTCGCATGTGGGTGGCATAGATGGAGGGGTAGTCACGAAGGGGAGAGTGTACCCCCGTCAGACAGTCTGAAGAACCCAGTGGTCTGATGCTACAGACCTCCAGAGGGGCAGGTGATGACGTATCCTGCCTCCCAGTGGGTGCCCATGATGATAAGTGGGTAAACTAAAGGCCTTTGGAGACTGCTATTGGAGCATTGGACTGACCCAACCTCTGCTATCTAACACCCAGGGTCTGTGGCTACCGCATAATTCGCTACGCAGAGGCTGGGAAGCTTGCGCACTGTGGTGGCTGAGCTGGTACAGACGTGACTGGAAGCCCCTTCTGTGGCCACAAAAGGACCGAAAGGGTGACTGGGGTTGGCAAGGCACCATGCACATGCCAAAGGACTTGGCTGCAGCTCTGCTATCCTTGATGCGCTCCAGCACTGAATCCACCTTGTCACTGAAGAGGCGGATGACTTCACAGAGCATGTGCATATGCAACACTTAGACATCCCTAGAAAGGCCAGTTGTTCTCCACCAGGTGTGGCATCTTAAGGTCACTAATGAAGAAACTACTTTACCCAGTGAGTTGGTCATGTCCAGCTCACATTGAAACATGAACTTCACTGCATCTCTCCCACCAAACATAGCTTGGGAGAGTATGGCCGGTGTCTCCTCTAGGACCATGGGCAGCACCTGTGCAACCAAATCCCACAGGATAAAGGAGTAACAACCCAACAGGCATGCAGTGTTCACAGACTGCAGTGCCAGGCTGGTGGAAGAAAACGCTTTCTTTCCTAAGGTATCCAGCCTCTTGGATTCCCTAACTGGTGGGATGATACACTGGAGGTGGAAGTTTGGATCATCAAGCTTTTCGAGGTAGAGTGTTGCGGGAGGTAGTTAAGGTCCCCTAGGGAGGGGCGGCGCCTGCGGGCAATCGTCATTTTCACAGGAGCCCCTATGCAGAGTTTGGATCAAGTCCCCAGCACGACATCTGTGAGGGCTTTATTAAATGGAAGAAGCAGTCCTGCGGGGGCTCCCTCCTGCATGAAGCACCTTCGTCAAGACGTTAGTCTTGACTAACACTGAGGGTCGGCCGCCCATTGCACCACCAAAGAAGTCCTCTCCTCCGTAGCCACGGTAGGGGGGAAAAAGCATGCCAGTATCCGCAGAGGTGGCCAGTCCCTTGGTGTCCGCCAATTCATGTTGGGGTACAGGGTCTGGTATTCTTCAGGGTCCAACGACCCTTCCTTAGCCTGCCTGAGTCCCAGCCCATGTAAATATGGCTCGGGCTCCGGCCTAGAAGGCATGGCTCTCGGACGACACCCATCCAGCTCCATATCAGAGTCAGGAATGAGAATGAGGAATGATGATGGTGCCGGCACCACTGGTACTCTCACCGGGGAAGGTTGAGGTGGAATATCCAGCGGTGGTCCTGATCTAGAAACCAACTAACGAGTAGCATTAAGTCAAAACCCTCTCAGTGAGGGTTGGATGGATGCGTGTGCTGATAGCAAAATCATTCATGGGGCACCTTTAAGTTGTTTATAGTGTTCCCATCAGAATTCCATCCTGTACCGCCCTACATCATTTGGGAATGTCACCAGTAGTACACCAGGAAAGACCCAATGTACGATTTGGCACAGCGTTAGCCTAGTAGGGATTAATTACCCAATGGATGTTATATAGCAGATAGGAATCAGGATGTAAACTGGTAAGCAGTGCTAATTAGTGTAGAAAATAAAGAATTTTTCAAAAGTGGTGGTTTAAAAAGGGGTAGAAGAAGGAAAATGAATTTAATAGAACCTTCTGCTCCCACTATCTAAAAACAGTGCAGAAGGTAGTGTCAGCAAATAACTACCTAGACAGTTTACATGGTCATGGTCGACATGTTTCTGCAGTTTTATCTGTGCCCCGGGGTCACTTACTGCTTCGTCAGGACCTACAATGCTACTGCTTAATTAGTGCATAAACATATAAGGGAAATCAAATAAGTTAAATATCACCTTCGATTCTCCTGATGAGAAGACCGTGGGATTTCACAAAACAGCACACACATTTTTGATTCCTATCTGCTATATAACATCCATTGGGTAATTAATCCCTACTAGGCTAACGCTGTGCCAAATCGTACATTGGATCTTTCCTGGTGTACTACTGGTGACATTCCCAAATGATGTAGGGCGGTACAGGATGGAACTCTGATGGGAACACTATAAACAACTTAAAGGTGCCCCATGAATGATTTTGCTATCAGCACACGCATCCATCCAACCCTCACTGAGAGGGTTTTGACTTAATGCTACTCGTAAGTTGGTTTCTAGTAGTCTTGAGGGACGTAGCATTGTGGTCGTTAAACTTTCCCTCTGACCCCCCCTTGGTTAATATTGTGTTCCTGATCTATCCATCCATGGATCTAAGGGGCCCAAATGGAGCCGGAGGTGAAACTGACGGTGGAGGACCAGTGGGGGCCCGTCCCAAAGGCATGCCAACAGGAATTGGCTGCCCAAATATGAGGTTCACTGCTTCATAGAACTTGTGGGACCTTCCTTGCAACCGCAATCAAATCCCATGTCAGGTGCAAGGAGCTTGAGGGAGTGCTCCCTCAAGACCTTAGGTTGCATGGCGAGATAGTTGATACATGCTGTCTCGTCATGGATACATTCGAGGCACCAGAGGACCGCCACCGACATCTGCCGGTGACAGGTGCCTCAGGGCTTGAAGCTGAGGATGTGTGGCAATGGCTCGAAGAGAGACCCATTCTGAATAGTAGAGAGGCGGCAGGCCGAGCTGCGCTGGACAAGACAATACGAGAGGGGCCGCTCTGGGAGGTGCCGAAACCACAGCGAAAGGGCGCGCAGAGGATGCAGAAGAAAGCCCCGGCAACACCATACCGCACATGAGACAAGGAGGGTGAGAGAGGGAACAGGTCGACGTCCCCGGGCAATGACTCGGTGGCGGGCTCGAGATTCAGCTGCCTGAGGAACGGAACCCGCTCCGAAGGTGATGAGGTGGAGGACTCGGAGGTCCGCATGTCCGGAGGAGGAGAAGACATACCAATGGACAATTCGGTACATCCGCTGGTCACGGTGATCCAGCAATTGGAACAGGATTCTTCAGGCCAAGAGATGAATATGGACACTCAGGACTCAACATGGCTGAATAGGGATCGGAGGAGATAGCGGCTTGGCGAAACGGAGCAAGCAAGTTGACACACACCCCCTATCGTTCTTTAAGTTCTTAGTGTTGGTTCTTGTTTAGCGTGGGGAGGGATGTGTGGGAGGGCGACAGACCTTCTCCCTTGGATGGTTCAGGCCCAGGTTGGGATGCAACTGGAAGGGGAGGGAGGTGGGGAGGGGGGGGGCGGAGGGAAGTTGGTTCTTGTATTGCCCCCTGTTGGGGTCTACAAAGGTTATGGGGGGGAGAGGGGAACCTGTTAAGGAACAGCAGAGACATGCCATCCCGCAGCTGGTGACGTCCCTACGTCAAGGTCCCACCCGGGGAAGACTCAGAGCAACACAATGGCAAGTACATTAGACGCCCCACCCACGGGTGACACAGGAGTCACGGTGCTAACATGGAATGTAAATGGCCTGGGGTCAAAAGTTAAAAGAGGTTTAGTTAGTGAGTACCTCAAACGACTGGCACCGGACATCGTCCTCCTCCAGGAAACACACCTTAGAGGGAATCAGTGCGCATTTATTGCGCGAGGACGATATACTGTCCTGGCACATGCAGGATACACGGCGGACTCCAGGGGGGTGGCGATCCTCATAAAAAAATCGACGCCATTCACGATTACACACACTTGGTTAGACCCACAGTGCACATACGCGGGAGTCCAGGGGTTGTGGAGAAGACATAGGTTCACGATACTATCAGTGTACGCCCCCCCAAGCTACAGTCTTGCACACTGAAGGCGGTTGCTACTATCCTACTAGACACAGCTGACACGACTCAGGTAGTGGGGGGGGGACTCTAATGACGTCATGTGCACCACACAAGATAGATCGGGGACTTCCCGCTCAGTAGGGTCCACAACAGCCCTAGCCCGGCAAATGAATACCATCGGCCTCACTGACGTATGGCGATGGCTCCATCCAACACACGAAGCATATTCCTTTTACTCGGGGGCACACAAGGTCTTCTCCAGGTTAGATTATATTTTTGTGTCCAGGCAGGAAATCGCGGTCGGAGACCTAGCAGAATACAAGGCACGGGGGATCTCCGACCACTCCCCGCTATTAGTACACCTGGGACGAGGGAGAAGGGAGAGGCAGACGCAATGGCGATTAGCGGCATGGGACATCCAAACACCGGAAATACTTAAGGGCGTGCATGCGGACATACGGGTATACATGGCCGAAAATGAGGGATCGGTGGACTCCGGAGTTACCCTCTGGGAGGCAATGAAACCAGTCCTGAGAGACCGCATTCAAAGTAGGCTGGGAGACGCTAGGAGGACTCGTCAGGGTCAGATAGAGAGTGAAGAGGTATCCATTTTAAATTTAGAAGCGGAGTACCACCAACAGAAGGGCGAGACCAGCCTCAGGAAATTGATTGATGCACAGAGACGATACAGGGAATTAGTCACGGATGAAGCGCGCACTCAGGCATTGGCAACATTGCACCGGCTATACGATGTAGGTGACAAGTCGGGCAAACTTTTAGCCTGGCTGAGTAGGAGGGAGAGTGCAGCGAGATGGGTGGATCAGATCTCGTCAACGGGGAACAGACGGGTAAACACAGATGGAGACATAGCAGAGGCCTTTGCGGCCTATTACGAGGACTTTTACAGGGCCAGGGACCTGGGCGAAAGTGATGACGCCCAACGCTACTTATGTGATATGGAGTTGCCGACATTGTACGCGGAGGCTTATGCAGCCCTGGAGGCGGATTTGACGTTGGAGGAAATCTCTGAAGCTGTAACGGCGTTGAAACCGGGGAAGACTCCCGGGCCCAATGGCTTCCCGGCAGAATTCTTTAAACGAACGGCGGATCTGTTACAGCGACACATGAAGACCCTATTCACAGACGCATACCATGAGGGGAGTCTCCCGACAGATTTAGCCTTGGCCACTATTATCCCAATCTACAAAAAGGGCAAACCCAGAAATGACTGCTCCTCCTACCGCCCAATCTCCCTCCTAAATACGGAGACGAAAATTCTGGCCACTGTCCTGGCTCGGCAGCTACGGCAGGTGATTACGGAGTTGGTGCATATGGACCAATCCGGATTCCTTCCGGATAGGGCGACCAAATTGAATCTCCGTCGTACTCATAACTGGTTGCAGGAGGTCCGCGAGAGAAGTGAACCCCACTGGTTTCTCTCCCTGGATGCGGAGAAGGCATTCGACGCAGTCCACTGGCCCTTCCTGATGGAGACCCTCAGACGTTTTGGGATTGGACCCAAATACATGCAATGGGTTTGGCTCCTGTACTCCAACCCGAGAGCAAGAGTGCGAGTCAATGGAAGGTTGTCCCGTGAATTCCCCATTGGTAGGGGTACGCGTCAGGGCTGCCCATTGTCCCCCCTCCTGTTTACCCTTACGATTGAAATCTTAGCGGTGCGGATTAGGCAGAATCAGGATATCAGAGGTTTTAGGTGGGGTAACACTGACGAAACGCAGGAAAAGATATCTCTGTATGCCGATGACGTGCTATTGTTCGTGACGGACCCGGACAGGACTATACCAGCACTATTCGGAGAGCTAGGCAACTTCGGGCGAGGGCGGGACACACGATCAATTGGCACAAATCGGTCCTTTATGACCCACAAGGCAAGGAGCGGAATGAGTGCCTTCCAGAGCTGCTTATTCACACTCAAGACGGCTTCCAATACCTTGGCGTATATATAACGCTAGACAAGGAACGCTCCTTCACTGCGAATATAGCCCGAATAATGGTAGAAACAAAGTCGGAAATGGACAGATGGAGACAGCTCCCACTCACCCTATTGGGTCGCGCCACCCTGTATAAAATGGTCCTACTGCCCAAATTTCTCTATGCACTCCAGAATGAGTATTATCCCCTACCGTTGGCGACTTTGACTAAAATACATGCGGACCTGCGCACCTTCCTGTGGCTGGGAAAACAACCTCGTGTAGCCCTCACCACGCTGCAGCGACACCAATATAGCGGGGGAATCTCGCTTCCCAACCTGGAGGCATACTATTGGGCGGAACACCTCGCCCCGATTAACGAGTGGCTGCATGCGGCGGCCGATCACCCCACCTATGCGCTGGAGAGGTCTCAATGGTCACGCAAATCTATACTACATTACCTCTATGGGGAGACGGTAGGCCAGCAATTCCTTCCCGCCACTAGGATAACGTTAACGGCGTGGCGCAGAGCGACAAAAAGAATGGGTTGGGACAAGAGGATCACCCGACAGACACCACTGTGGTGCTGTAAGTGGCTAGGAGAGCTGAATAAGCTGAAAGGTTTTAGGAGATGGGATGACATAGGCATCTCCACTGTAGGAGACGTGATAGCAAGAGGGGAATTAAAAACCTTCCAGGCGCTCAGAGCAGAATTTGGCCTACACACCACCCAGTACTACAAATACCTACAACTGAAACACGCATGGAGAACACAAAACACTACACTTGCAGATATCCCAGAATATACACCACTGGAGGGTAGACTGCTGCAGGAACAGATGCAGGGTGGGGCAATATCCCTGACGTACAAGACTCTAACCAACAATATGCTGGGTGACCTACAAGCCCTACGAGATAGATGGGAGGTGGATGTGGGAGACATGGAGGATTTAGACTGGGACCTCGCCCTCATGCACCCCCGTGAGGTGGCTATTAAGTCAAGACTCCGCCTCATACAATTTAAAATACTCCACAGATCCTACTTTGACAGGGTGCGACTCTTTAAAATGGGTAGGATACCAGACACAACATGCCTTAGATGCCGTCGACACACAGGTGATTTCTTCCATACAATATGGGGGTGTGAAATAATTCAAGAATACTGGGAGGAGGTGTTCCTGGAACTGGAGAATGTAGTGGAGGTGGCCTTACCACGTGACCCTAGATTGGCATTGTTGGGTATGATCACAGAAGTGGACCTACCCCGCCCCTTGACTATCTTTCTAGTACTGGCCTTAGTGGTGGCGAAAAGAGATATCGCACGATGCTGGGGAGCACCCAAAAAACCGAGTATGGAAGAATGGCGGAGGGGATTGGATCTGTACATGGCGGCGGAGAGAGTTACTTATCGCGCAAGGGGCTGCCCCAAAAAATTCAGGAGAGTATGGGCTAAGTTGAGACAATTCCATGGACTAGATTGAGACCGTGTGGACTAGTATAAAGTGGTTGGGGAACACCGGGACGGGATGGTATGCACAGTGGGGACTCATAAGTACTATACGAGTACTTTAATACCTGTTCTTGTGTGCGGGATTGACGGGTGAGATACATCGGGAGAGGGAGGGGACCATGAGGTAGGGGGAGGGAGAGAGGGGTTGGCGGGTGGCTGTTCCGAGGATTCTGTTGGGTTTCTTTTTATTTTTTCTCGCTCTTGCTAGTTTAAAAGCAAAATCTGCTACTGCAGGGTATGACATGCTGTAATTAAAAAGAAAAGTTGCGTTACTGGCGGATAGGGCGGAATGTTGACACCCTGCCGTCTGCCTGTCTTTTTCTGTAGAGGTGATATCCCTGATGCAACAATAAAAAGAAATAAAAAAAAAAAAAAAGATGAAGAATAAGATATATTTGCATACAAAATTACAAATATGAAATTGGCAGCCCTTATTTATCCTCAGGAAGATAAAAGGCTAAAGAGAGCATGATGTCATCATCTTATCTATAATGTGCACGAAACGGAACTCCAATATCTATACAATATCTATAATCTTAAGGTGTTTGATCCAAAATGGAACTGCTGAGAAAGTTAAAAGTTTTCTCTGAAGCAAATGTTCAACTCTTTTCGGTGTGGCAATATAACAGATTTACAGGAACTCTCATATGGCAAACTCTTGTTGTTTGATATATATATATATATATATATATATATATATATATATATATATATATATATATATATATATATATATATATATATATATTTCTACATATGTAACTGGGAAAAAGACATATTTATACATACAGACATGTCATGTGCAAGAGAATCTAAACTTGCTCATTTTTTCCCTCTGTTTCCTCCACAGGGGACATTTTTCACATCGTGAAGAAATCCCTTACCCTCCATCGACGACGACGCTAAGAACTCACACAGAAAATTCCTACATGTTGGTAAAATAGGAGATATTTCATAAATCCAATGACGAGTGCACCTGGGGCCGTATTACATAGCTGCCCTAGGGGCGCAACGGGGCACTTTGGTATTATAGAAGGGGGCGCAGACTCTGGTGTGTCCCCTTCTATAATACCAATAGCACTGGCACACTTAAAGCGCCAGAGCTATCAACAGATGGTGTTCATCATTTGCATAGGGGCGTGCCCTATGCAAATGAGAGAATTCCTTTGACTCTGCACCCGTGCCATATTACAGATGCGGGCGCAGAGTCAAAGAAGCACTCAGGAGGCGCACTGACAGTGTGCCTTTTAAAAGGTGGTGTACTGTCCTGACAGCAGCCGTCTGCCGGGGGTAAAGGGGTCCCATGGACCACCCAGACATCCCCTTGCAGGTGGGTACAGTCACTCACTGCACTCATCTGCAAGGGGATCTCTAAACACTTTTGAAAGTGCAGCCGGGTGCAACCTGCGCTGTGAAAACAAGGAGCGTCTGTTCCTTCTTTTCACATCAATGCATTGCCCTGGGGGCAGCGCGAATTTGCAGCTGCACTGAGGGCAACGCATTCACCATAATGGGGCGCATTGGCATTATTTGCACCCGGTGCACCTTTTCAAACGTGTGCCGGGAGCAAACAATGCCAATACGTAATACGGCCCCTGCTCGATTAGTGAGTCAATTAGTGAGTCACTGACTTGAATATGTAGTCATAATTACGGCATTTGCAAGGCATTGCACCTCTTAGGGACGCAAATATCTTTGTGAATAAGACCCACATTTTCAAGATGCAAAATAAAAACCATTGAACAATAAATAGAGGAAAGGAAACGTTACCTTCAGAGCTCTGCCAGAAAGCGTAGGCCTTCATACGAAGGGCAGTCCGGAAACGCTCCTTGTTGGTCAAAGCAACATTTTTGGGCTCCTTGGACGGGCTCTCTTCAATGCCATCAATGTTCAGTGGAGAGAAGCTTTTCCCCTTGGGGCTGCTTCCGCGGGGATTGGACAGTCGAACCCGGTCCAAAAGATTCCATTTTTGACTGCAAAACAACCAAAGAATTACTTTTCCTCTGAGTTTCATAAAACATGCACCCAGGATAGGTCCTTCTGCATTTTAAACCAGAGATGCACATGCAGCCAGGTAAATTGCAAGTTGCCAAGTAATGTTAAAAAGTGTAAAGCGCCTATTCATGAAGGCATTTTGGAGCACGTAAAGCAGTACTCCTGTAACACTATAACATACGCCTTTGTGAATTGGCCCCAAAGCATATGAAATGGGAAAAAATGTGTGACTTCAGAGAATCTTCATTACAGTTAGTAATAATAGACAGGACTTTGCCTTATGTGTACTTTTTCTCATAGGGAGTTCAACATTTTAGGGTTGATTCACAGAGGCGTGTAAGAATACGTAAAAGAGTAAAACTAGAGTACGATTTTACGTACTCATAAATGCTTTTGTGAATCAGCCCTTGAGTGTTTAAATGGTTAGTCTTGTATTAATCTGATAATCATTTAATGAAGAATAGTAGCTATATTCACAAACCTTTTTGGTGGTTAGAAAAAGACCCATTTGTGCCCTTTCCCACCCAAAAATTATTTTACATATGTAAAAAACACAAATTGGGATTTGGTTACACATTACCGAATTCCAATGTGTTTGCGATTCGGTATTTGGAAGGAGCGTGTTTAGAACGTCTCTTCCAAACACTACATCATGTAGTGGGATGTATGAATGTTTTGCAACCGAATTACGGTCGTAAAATATTCATATTTTACTAACTTCTTGAAGGAAGTGATATCCCATTTGCAAATAGGAAGGGGTCCCAAGGGAATTCCCTCCATTTGAGAATGGAAAAAATATATTTTGAAGAGCAGGAAGTGGTCCAAATTGAAACTTCAAAGTGTCATCTTTTCTTTTTACACGTATCCCATTTTTCTTTAACTACATGCGCGCTGCGGGTTTTCCCGCTGTGCGCTGACATTTACGAAAACCCGCGTATCATGACGAGCTCAGCTCGTCATGAGCGTACGACAGGCGTAACTCATGATGAGCTGAGCTCGTCATGAGCATCGAAGGGGTTAAGGGCGGAAAGCTGGCTGCATTAAAAAATGTTGCTTTCTTAACAAGCAATCACAGAAATGGTAGCTTGATGACCCCAGAAGGCCACCACCCCTGTGATAGCTGCTGTTCCCAATGGGTCACAAACTGCGAACTTCCTCATTAATATTCATGAGGCAGATCAATTTGTGACCCAAAAGAATTTCATACATTAGGGACAGTGATTTCCTATTAGCAATCCACAGAGAATCGGGATTAGGAAATCGCTAACCTTAAAATCTTTACATATGGCTCTTTATTTCCAGACTAAACATCCATCCTGTGTCTGATAATGGATTTTTTTGCATCATTATTAATAACAATATTTTGGAAGGTGTATTATTAGTAGGGTTAAGTATGCACCTACCACTAGCAATAAGCCCACCAACACAATATAAGATCCAGTCAAGGTCTCAATATATTGGGACATCTGGTCGCGCTTGACCAGGACAAAGTCAAAGTTTGAGGCTGACTGCGATGGAGCTCTGGTCAGATACACTAAGTGGGAGTCCCTGGTCAAAATGTAACCTTCATAGTTAGAAATTTTTCTGGAGATTTTCTCTCAACGGTGAGCAAGGCACTTCGTCACCCCGGATTCACAGCGGGTTAGCTGGCTTAGTTCAGCGGGAGCTCCTGGTCAACTTCTAAAAGCCTTGAGCTCCAGAACTTTCAGCTGGACAAACTTGAAATCCAGGCCAGGTCGTGGTTGGACGTAGTCAGCTTGACTCTCGACGCTGGGTCAATTCACTTATGGAGCTTTTTCCAAAAGTTGCTCCAAACTTCTGAAACTTCTTCCTGAAGGACTTCTTGAGGATTCAAACTGTCCAAAACACAAATCCAAGGGTCTAGAAACTCTGAGACGGTCCACGGACGTTTGGGACTACAATTCCCACAATGCACCTGGCCCAACCGTTAAAAGTCCACTGGACAACCTCCAAGCTGAGGACTTCTTGAGGAAGATGGTGCGGGGATGCTCTGTTATTCTTTTGCTTTCAGTCCACCCCCAATCATTTTTTAAGCAAAGTAATGTCCTCAGAGCTGTAGGCCCCAAGGTGCAGCAGGAGGAGTACTTCAGAGTTAAATCCTTTGGGGTGCAGACCAGGATACGAGCAGGACTATCTTTCTACTCCTTGTAGTTTCAGGCAGCAGATCTGAGTTGCTATTCAATGATCTGGGGGGAAAACAGGGAGGCGCCCCTGTCCAATGAGGTGCAGGGTGCCACCCTAATGCATGACAGCTTCCTCCAAAATGTGGCATATTCTTGTCCCACAAAGCACTCCACTTTAAAATTCAAGATGAATCCGTCTCTGTGGGAGCAAGACCTGACTAAATCAACGTACTCATGTTCAATAACACTCCTCCTCCAGACCTGCTGCGATTTCCATTTCTGGGGCTGTCATCTGGCTGGGGGCTACAGGAATGGGGGTAGGTCTTGCTGGGATCCCTTACTGTCCTGCTCTCTTTGAAGCCGAGGTTGATTTACCCAGGCCCTACCTGCCTTGCTCTCTGCAACTGCAGATCTCCCCCATCACCTAACCTCTCTCTCTACGCAGGCCACTTATCACCTCATCAAAGCAGTTTGACTAAGCCTGTTAAGGCTGACCAATCAGGAAAGGTTGCTAGAAGGCTGGATTTTGGCTTGCAGAAAAGAAAGCCCTTATGATAAATTCAACAGTGACAAGTTGTTGAATTCATCATTACCAACCTTTTAAGTCCTTGAAATACTATTTTAGTTCACTCCTACCAATAGTTACACTGTATTACAGTATTCTCATCTTAGCACGCGGAGCTAAATGCTACAATGGGGAAAAACATAATTGGCAGTTTTTTCCTCACCAGGGCATATAAAAGATCTTTTATAATGTCCCTGCTTATAGTTATATGACACCCCACCTCTGGGGCATATAGGGGAGAGCTTAGGGGTGACTTATATGTACAAATAAGGTAGATTACTACTTTGAAAGTAACTTTAATTCTAATGTCAAAGTTGCATATAATTTACTATCAAAGACAGTCTTCAAAGCAGGGTTGCTTTACATATGACAGCAGGTAACAGCAGTGCACACTCCAGTGCAGGAAATCTACTGGGCCTCTAAATATCCCTGCCCTATTATATACTAGGGACTTATAGGTAGTTTGAATCCTCCTTGCCTTATTATATGCTAGGGACTTACAGGAGTTTGGCATTGCCAATTGCAATTATACCTAATTACCATATACCTTTTTAATAAGAGCACTGGCTCTGGACCTGGTTAGCAGAGCCCAGGGCACAGTCAGAGCCAGTTACCACCAGTATCAGTCAAAATATGGGGGTGGACAGGGCAAAAAGAGATGACTTTCTCACACAATATCTTTATAAAGAAGAAGCATATAGCACATGGTAATTTTGGGCTACATTCAAGAAGGAATTCTTTGATGTAAGTAAAATATTCAAATGTTCATGGCACAACCGATGTTAGATCTGGGGGTCTCTAGTTGGCAACGGTCTTCACCTTTGTCCGAATAGGGACCCTTACTTCTAAGTCAGGATAAGGGGATTACACTCCTTAATAACCCCTGCTCACCCCCATGGTAGCTTGGCACGAGCAGACAGGCTTATCTCAGAGAAAGTGTGTTAAGCATTTGTGAATATACACAGTAATACAGTGAAAACACTACAGAAGGACACAACACAGGTTTTAAATCCACATTTTTGTAAAGTGCACAATCACCCGTAAGGGTCTCTAGGCGCTAGGGGCCGTCAGGAAGATTAAGCAAGCTATTGCCCAGAGTCACATGGTGCTGGGCTAAACTGCCGCCGGTGCTGGGGATCAAACCGTGATCCCCAGATTCCGGAGTCAGTCGCCCTGGCCGCGGCGCCACACCTCTTCCTCTTCCAGATAAAAATAAGTATTCTTTATATAGACTTAAACACAAGACCACAAACAACAAAAATCCACAATACTACACTTAAGATTGCTTAAAAGATGATTAAGGTTGCTTAGTTCAAGTTGTTGATAAATGCGACAAAGTTCTCAACAAAGTACCTGGATGCGGAACGCAAAGTAAACAAAAGGCTCGCAAAAGGAGAGATGCGTAGGTTCCGTGATCCCGGGGAATGGTTGCGTGCTGCCTTAATGCTTGAACAGAGTAGGGGACTCGTCGTAAGCCTTACCGGTGCGGAGGTGATGCGTAGATTCTCGGATTGCGGGCCCGTTGCGGTGCGCAAGATGGCGCCTTGATGCGATGCGATGATCCAGTTGCGATGCGAGAATATGGCACCCTTGATGCGGCGATGTGATGATGATGCGATGATGCCCTGGCAGCCTTGCGACGACTGTGTACTTTGGAGCCGCGACAGGTCCTGCGACACGCTTCTCCGTCGATGCGATGGCGACTTTCTCGATGGTGTCACGCTTCTCCGGTGATGCGACAGCAGGCAGCTTCAATGAACACACGCTTCCAGGGAGATGCTGCGAAGGCTAGCTTCTCCGGCGTTACGATGATTTCAGCTGCGACGGCGACCCGCTTCTCGATGCATCACGCTTCCAGCTCCCAGCGGCACGCAAGTGACTGGAGTCAGAATTCCCAGCAAGGAAATTCAGGAGGGAGCTGGAGTTGAAGTCTTTTGTCCCTGAGACTTCAGCAGGAGGCAAGCACAGTTCAAGCCCTTGGAGAATATTCTGTAGAGGAAAGTCCTGTCCCTTGACAATGAAGCAACCACTGCAGGCCAACACAGCAAACAGCACACTGGCAGAGGGGCAGTCCAAACTCCTGCAGCTTCCTTGGTTCTTCTCCTTGGCAGAAAGGTTTCTTGTCCAGAAGTGATCAGGGTCCCAATATTTATACCCCAAAATCCTTTGTTCTCTTAAGGCAGAGAGGCCTCTGCCTAGTCCAAACCAGTTCCTGAGCACTTTGTTTACATGACGCTCTTCTTCCTTTCACTGTGCAGGGCAAAGACATCAGCCGCCCCACAGGAGGTGGAGTCAGCACAGGGGAGGGAAGATACAGCTCTGGCGCACTCTGTTGACATGATTCCTCCTCTCCTTTCGCAGGGTAGAGACATCAGACAAGCCACAGGGGGTGGAGCCAGCATTGTAGAGGGAAGGCCCAGCCCTATTCAGGTCCCAGAGCAACTCCTCCCTCCCATCTAGATGCAGATCTTTCTATTCACAACTGGGCTGCCCCAGCCTGTCTCCTGGAACCCCCCAGCCCTGTCACTCACAAACCCAGACAAGGAATATACAACCCAGCAGAGGCAGGCCTGGATAGTTAGGCAAGAAAATAGCTACTTTCTAAAAGTGGTATTTTCAAACACAGAATATTAAAACCAACTTTACTAAAAGATGTATTTTATTATTATGACTTCAGGCATACTAAATTCGAATTTCTACCATGTTCCCTGAGTGAGTTAGGAATATAAGAATGCAATAATCTAACTGCCCATTCTGGCCTATGAGAACAGGTAGCCTTCAATAGTGAAAAACGAAAATGGCTGTAATTCACTATTAGAACATGCTACACACATCAGAGCATGTCCTACCTTATACTTACAATGCACCCTGCCCTTGGGCCTACCATAGGGGTGTCTAATATGAAGCAAAGGGAAGGTTTAGGGACTTGCAAGTGGGTGCACTTGCCCAAGTCGACATGGCAGTGCTAGACTGCACACAGGCCTTGCAATGGCAGGCCTGAGACACACTTTAGAGCTGTTTCTGTGGGTGGCACAACCAGTGCTGCAAGCCCACCAGCAGCATTTGGTTTACACGCCCTGGGCACACATGGTGCACTGTACTAGGGGCTGACAGATAAATCAAATAACCCAATCATGGAATAACCAATTAGTACATAAATTTAACATAGGGAGCACTTGCACTGTGGCACTGATAGCAGTGGCACAGTGCCCAAAGCATAATTCCAGCAAAACATATCAAAACAGAGGAGGCAATCTGTCAAAAATTGAAGGGAGGCTCACGTCATTATGCCAGGTCTCACACCCCGATCTGTGTATGGAGGCTTAAAGCCACATCCAAGCTTGCATGAGCCATTACCCATGAAGCAAATGAACCATCAAAGCCAACGTCCTAGATCATGAGTTAATAGGAACACCTGATGTATTAGAAAGGTTCAGACTACAAAACCTGCACATTCTTTGAGGACATGTTTATATGTGAAATGCTGTTTTATTGCAGATTATCTCCTGTGATCCCGCACTATACTCCGGCGTTGTAGAGGACCTTTGAATGTGAGCCCACAGATTCCACTGGCACAGTGGAAGGGGATACAACCATTATAACACAGTCATTACAACGCACTACCTTTACAATGCAGCTGTTACAGTGCAACTGCCTTTACATCGCATGCCATTACAAAGCATACTATTACAACGCATGCCATTACAATGCATTATAAGGTAAGTAATGGGGATTTTTTATTTTTAGGTAGGGTATGGGTTTGTGGGTACATGGGGATAGTGTTTTTACCCCTACACTATCCAACACTTACCCTACTGTTGCACTCATTGGAGTGGGAATATACATTTTTACCCCTACACTATCCACCACTTACCTCACTGTTGCCTAAAAAGTATTATGCGTTGTAATGGTATGTGTTGCAATGGTATGCGTAGTAATGGTAGTTTCTAAAAAGGCGCTGAATTGGCATGTGCTGTAAAATCATGCATTGTAATGGTAGTTGTGATGTAAAAAACGCGTTGAAAAGGCATGCGTTGTAATTGTTTGCATTGTAACGTCATATATTCCAGTGGATGCTTTTTCTCGGGGACGAAACTGAAAATGTTTAATAAATGGCCTTCCCCCTTGCATACTAGCCACATGACCTACTGCTTGATGGTGTTACGCATTTGTATCAATGATTGTCCAGTAGAGCAGCCAGTGTGTAATGGGCCGTATTGCAAGGAAGGGCATGGCTGCTGTTTATACAGCACAAGGTTTAGTATACCCCTCCGGTATCTGGGCCCAGTGCCACTGCATAGGCTGCACCAATAGAAGCTTACTATGGCAAACACTGACTGTGGCATCAGTGCACTGAATAGCTCTGTGAGGGGTACAGGTAGTCTTTGACGGAGGCAGAAGGTCAGGAGTGCCAAGGAATTTTAAAGAGCGCTTGTATTAAATAAAAAATCTTTTCTTAGCAGAAATTAGGACTAAAACCCAATAATAAAGCAAATTTAACAGAGTAAATAAGAAGCTCCACTGGCAATGCTGCTTATCAAACAGCGACAGCCCAGTGCTTAATCTGTGCCGGTGGTTTACGGTGTTCCGCACCGACACTTTTTTGTCAACACTGCCACTTATGACAGTTGGCCACATGGTGGCGCTGTGACTCTCATTTAGAGATAAGCAAAACAAAAGTTGTTTATTGATTAAATACATGTTCAAAATGATTAATACCTACCGCCCAAACCATTCTTATAGCTTTGTGGATCTGGAATAGTGAGAATTGGCACACTGTAGGAGTGTAATGTTAGTAGTTGTGTTGCTACTGCCATATGCAGCGCTGGCAGGGCCCTGGTACTTTTTTTATTTTTATATTTTTACAAATTAAGCATTGCAACAGCCCAACAAGAGCACCCAACGTGTTTGTGCTCCTCGCACTGTCCCACATAAGCAGCCCTAAACCTTTTGGACACATTCTAATTATTTTGCAGTGCACGTGCGTTGAATAGGAAGCAGTTCACAGCAGAGAAGAGGTCTAAAGTCAGACAGTACAGGCAAATCCCATGCCTTGGAAACTTTAGGGCAATAAAAACACATTAGCCATTTATACAGAATTGTATAACTCCCAGGCTGGAATCAGAAGGCGCCATGTCAGCAGTGATATCTTGACAACCTGCGATCGGTACATTTGCAGAGTTTGTTTAAATTCAATGTGGCGACGTAAACATACTCAAAACGAATGTTCCCATAAAGCAGATACAGAGCCAGAAAGCCATCATTTTGCAGAATTATCACATGCATTCCTTTGTGAAACAGAACCCCTGACATACAGGCTACATAAAGCACGATTTGTCATCAAGCGAAAAATGGCTTTTGTTCGTCTTACAAAACCGATGACATTTGCTATCAGAACAAAACGTTTCAAAAGGTTTGGTTACACCCTGTCCCACAAGCTCTTGTTCCAGCATGCAAACACAAGGAAGGGACAGACATGCGGTGCACAGGCTGCATTATTCTCCATACTAACGGCAAGATATGATTCAGATGAAATGCTAGATGCATAGCTGCCAAGGTTTCAGATTGCTATGTGTGACATTTTCATAATTTTAGTGTAATTATGAGTGACATTTCAACGACTATGAATGACACTTTCTCGCAAGCAAAAGCAAGCAATGAAGACCACGGAAACATTTAATTATCAGAAATTACACCCATTTGAGCAACAGGAAACTCTTATGAGGATTTAAAATTGCTGTATAGCACCAGAAATGAAACTGGCCTTGTAACCTGATTAGACAGTCGTCACTGACACTCCGCATGGGACAAGCATCGGGCGAGTGAGGCTGAAGCTCACATAGGTTACAACCAGATAGAGCAAGACTAAACTATGTGCACAAGGAAGAGTATACAAGACGGTTTTATTCGTCCAATTAGTAATCTACAGCCCTAAAATACCTAAAGCAATAGGTACTCGCAAAATGTAACTTGCACCTACCTCTGGAACGAAAGAAGAAGAGCCCATGGGTGTGGACTGAGGGGCAGGGTTTTAAAACACAAACTTCACAATACCACATGAAGAAAAAAATATATAAACATACGTCAACTGTCATCGTAATTCCGGGTAAGACAGTTGAGTTCAAGTGGAAATGCACAGTAACATAGATACCATGTTGGAATAAAAAAGTTTTCAGTTTTGTTCTGTTAAAATGAACGTAAACCAAATGTTGGATGAAACACTTCCCATAATAGAATCAGCACTTAAATGATTTAAATGTTGCAGTTATTCTTGGAAGTAGTGTTCAGGGATAGCAAAGCATGAATGCACATACTTAGAAAACTTTGGGTTCCTTTCAGAGTTTCACTTTATATAGTTTCTAATGCTACTGTTAAGGGGAACCAGAACCACCCCCAAGTCTGACATCTCAAGCCGTGCTTTCAGGTGTGCATAATAATTTCCTTTGATTGGACTCTTAAGCAAAGCAATGCAGAGAACTGCACAAATATTTGTGCGTTGGTTCACACTAGTAATGCGTGAATTGTGTTTAATTTCATGTTAACAATTTACTGCTTCCTGGTCAAAATTACAAGTTAGTAAAAGCACCCTATAGTGCTCTTGGCTGAAATGAAAACGTTGGCGGCAGACAGCAGCATGCAACCCGGGCATGTTGGGCAAGGCAGCCTCAGGCTCTGTGAGGCAGCACACACTTGGTCGTGGCCTACAGGCAGCCTCGAGCCTGCAGCCATGCCCAGGGCAGAACTTCAGCAACACTGCAGGCGGCTGATAACGCGCTGACGCTTACACTAAAAACACATATTATAGGTAAGATCAGCTGCCGCTTACACAAAAAAGCAGGTAGGTAACAGTGTTTATCTGATTTACTTCAGATTCCGAGTCCCGCCTGCTTCCTCAGACTCTAGTCCTGGCCTGCACAGTCATTCCCTCTCACTTCACTGGGGGAGTGGAGGGGATGGTCATGATCAGGATTTCGATATTTAATTCACTGCAGCCAGGCGGCAGTTTGAGCAGCGCTGCAATGTCACTTTTTTCTTGTAACATTATACTTTGTTACCTCGTACATTTTGTTTGCTTTAGACACTTGCACGAGTGCCACCATTGATTGCCTACGTAATGTTTGTTCTTGTGCTGTTAATCTGTCTGCCATTTATTGTAGTATTATCCTTCTACTTTGTTACCTCCTTCATTTTGTTTGCTTTAGACACTTGCACGAGTGCCACCATTGCCTACGTAATGTTTGTTCTTGTGCTGTTGAACGTGTCTGCCATTTATTGCAGTATTATCGTAGTCTAGGTACTCTTTTGTAACATGCACAGACACGTCACTTATTCCCTGTAACACACTTTGCTACCTCGTACATTTTCTTTGCTTCAGATTGCACAAGTGACACCATTGCCGCGTTTGCACAAGTGACACCATTGCCGCGTTTCTTCTTTGTGTTTGAGTGCTTGCTGCCTATCTGCCATTTGGAACACTATTAATATAGGCTCTACACTTGTTACTTTACACGTTTTTGTACTTGCACGCATGCCACTTTTTCCTCCTGTAATATTAAGCACCGCGTTTCACGGTTTGCTGTGTATTTTTGTTTGCTGACGATTGAGCCTTTATTTTGCCTCATATAACGTTTTGCTTTGTTGTAGTGTATTTGTAATTTTCTCCTTTATCAGGCAAAGTCATTGACTGTCTTGTGAGGCGCTGACGGCCGGCGCCCTAGGTAAACAGTCCGCGCAAATGCATAATTATATAAAATAAAAACCATATGAACAGTCGGCTGACACTTACTTTGAGCTGGGCGGCTGTGCTGCCGCGGCGGCCGGGCACCGCCGCCGGGCCCTCGCAGTTTTCTTTCCTGGTCACGGTGGCGGCCAGAGCGGTGTCCTGTGTCGGCGGCCGGCTCAGCTGAGCTACCAGGCTGCGGCGCTGCCACAGGTGCGCTGCAGACCCTGCTCTGTGTTTTAGCTGGGGGCTGGGGCGGGTTACCATGCTGACAGTGAGGACAGGACTGCGCGCCGCCCGCACCTCTGCTACCTGCACTCTAAATCACCCGCCGCTTTACTAGTTCCTGCTCCGGATGTGACGGCCCAGGCCGGCACATCCGGATTAATTCCTGGCGCCCTGTTGCGCCTGGTGCCGTGATTGACAGCTCTGAGGCTGTATCGACTGCGGGCAGGCCGGGCGCCGGCCGGCCCGGGCCCCCCTGCAGACTCAAGTTTCCAGGGCAATGGGAACACAGATACATTGTAGCGCGGCGGCGCCGCTCAGAGAGCTCAGCTCAGAGCTGCTCTGCAGTGTCTGTGGTTTCAGTTTGCACACACACAGTAAGTCGGCAATATGCGCAGGCTGAGGCAGCACTCTCAGAACTTAGAGCCCGGGCCACAGGAGCTGCTGGCGCGCCGCTGGCACAGGTGGCAAAATGCGTGACAAATGCATTCAGTGCGGTGATGCGGATCACCGCACTGATATGCGTGAGTGTCACACCAGTTGCGTGACGCTTGACAGGACTGTAGATACCTGGCATGCAGCTTCGGTCCCCATGCAAGTCTACTCAGCTACTGCAGAATGCATGTGCAGGAACATCATGACATGCATGTTTTGAGTTAAAGGCCTTTGAATACAGTTAGCAGATGGTGCATGACATTTTATGTTTGTATTGGCATTTATTCAGCTCAAATCTAGCTGGATAACAATGGAGCACTGTACATCTATTGAGGATTTACATGCCTCCGTTTTACTTGGCCACTGGATTCAAGATAGCCTGGCTGATGAGGATTATGAATCCGAAACCGGTCCCAGGATGCTTGTTTCCGGTCCAGGGAAGACATGGCTTGGCAGTTCGGGCTGTACTGTTCCCATAAGGCACAGGGTCAGACTGATTTGCATATAGCCATGTCTGAACTGGGGTGGCAGAGTGGGCTAATGAACGGTGATGGATTAAACCCAGATCAGTTGACTGGGGGTGAGTGTTTGATTTGTTCAAACGCTCCGTCCATCATTCCCTTTTGTATCGCTCCGTTTCACAATGACATTACCTTTTAAATGTTGACAATTGCATTACATTTCTTGCCTATTAACATTTTAGTCTCAGAGTAAGTTATTTGGTTATATTTGCAGACGTGCAAACGTCTGGATTAGAACCAAAGCCCCTACGACAGGATTCCTTTAGGAGTAGCATCCAGGCAAAGTCTCCTGGTATTTCTTCACCTTGATTGGCCCTTGAGTGATTGGTTGATTTATGCCAGAGGTGGAGTCTGCTACACCCATTTGTATTCCCTGATCGTTCAGTGGTCGGTTCTTAGAACATAAATATTTGCAGTAGAAGCACTTCTGTAAAGGATAGAGACCCCCTCTCAAAGGGGGACCTCTCCTCTGGGTGGTACAGAGGTAACGAGGAAGACGTAGATGTTATATCCCTCATAACTAGCAGGACAGTACCAAATTGGGAAACTGCCTCTTTAAATAACTAACAGAAAAGAAAAAAACTGCATAGAACATACAACGTTTACTGAAACCACATATGATAAATAAGGCAATAAACTACTACTGATGCTTAAAATTCATATTCATTTAAATATTCAGTAAGGAGGCACAGCTGGACTGTCCCAGGCAAAATAGCACGAAGGCCGTAACAATTGTTAAAAAACTTCGAAGTATTTAAAAAATCAACAGTCACCTGTAGTAGGAAAGATGTACTGGTATGCTGCTGAAAGAAGTTATTTTTCACTGAAAATGCTCACTCATTAGCCGCCAATATATCAAAGTTAAAGTATGTTCATTTATTGCACCGCTGGAAAGCAGAAATCTGTCTGCATGTTACCACGCTTTCTGAACGTCAACCACTTTTTAAAAGTAAATAACTTTAAAATGCTAAAAATATATTTTCTAGCCAATTTTATGTTGCACATTGATATGCTAATTTTTTCAGAACAGGTTTTACATTTAAGTATTTGCTACTATAGTAGGACAACTTTCATAAGAAGGAGCCCAGTCACTTGTCACTTTGGAGTTATGTTAACCTTCTGCCTTGTTTACCTGAACACTTATGATGACTCCTTCTTTGTCCCATATATCACGATTTATCACTTTATTAGCAGGCAAGACCACTTAAACTGAGTCACATCCATACACGTTAATTTAAGAGCTGAGAGTAATCTTAAACCTCTGGATCTAGTACATATTACTGATAACTATTTCAATAGCATAGGTGTTTCCACCAAATTATGAAGATCCGTTTGTTGGAAGCATGGACATATAGGCCCCAATTCACATAGAAAATGGCAAATCTACACTTGCAGAGTTACACCTATGTGTGAGTGTACATTTAGAACTTTCTGGGTTTCACAAGTATTCCTAGGAATCTGTAAGAACATTTCCATGCATATTCCCATGAAGATCCTGTGACATTATAAGTAGGAACATTTTGCCACTGTTCAGACTTCTCCACAGTGGAGAACTCTGTACAGGGAAATAGGAACCCCTAAACATTATAATTCTCTACTGAGAAAGCATTTGTCCCAATGGAAATAAACCTCCCCATACACCCCCACCAAATCTGTGGGTTGATCCATTCCTCCTCGGACCCTGGTCTGGAAAGAGTTTTATGCCGGGTATTCACTGGACTAAACCTCCTACCATTTCCAGGGTGAAAAAAGGAATGAGTGGAGCTTGTGAATGTCCACAAACATACATAGTTTTGGCCATTCTAAAAACTTCAAAGGCCATGCAACACCTTTAGCTGCCCATTTGCTGAGTACTCAAGTAGGATTTACAAGTGTGGAGATCTACGCACTCTTGGCAACAGCCTCTGCATACATAAGTGGGCTTATGTCTACTAGTAACCCCTTTATAAATTCCAGGCAGATGTAAGAAGGGTGGATTTGCCTATAAACTTACATTTACAACCACATACACCTTTAAGAGTAGAGGCCCATAGATGGTAATCATGGTGTACTGCCACTGCAAGATGTTTGTACTACTGACTACAAAAATATTGCATGAAGGAGGAGAGGGGAGGTGTTCATCCTGGGTGGTTATTTTGTGTCGATTTGTTGATACATATTTCCTGATTGTACCTGATGGAGCAGGCTCTAAATATGGGCTTCTTGCTGCATAACACCTCGACCTTGCACCAAACCTCCACATGCTGGCCCTCTTTTATGAGAAAGCATGTTTTCATCTACTGATTCAGCAAACAGCAATGTACCTTTTACTGATTCTATTTAGCATTGATGAAAAAGGAAAGAAAAAACAACAGCAATGATGTGGCTGATGCAGATGGCCACATCATTCCCTCGGCTCACCGATGCGCCACACTCTAGGAATGATGGAAAGAGGGATCCATTTTTTTACTGATCTAAGATGACAGATGCCATTTGGGTCAGTAAATAGAAAGATAATTTTCTTGTGTGAACGTGTTTTTCACATGGTGGAGGGGCCTGGCAATAAACGGCAGCTGCAGGGCCCTCTGAGCTCATTTTATAAAGTGGGAGGCGCGGTGGGTGGGGTACAACTGGGAGTGTGCCGAACATCAGGGAGCAATGGAGTAGCCTGAGGCTCGGCCAGTAGGAGGCAACAAAAAAGATAATGAAAAAGGTTTGGAGTGGTGGGGAAAGCAATGGAAAGCTGAGGGAGGGATGAGAGAACAACACTGAGCACACAGTGTGTCTTGGAGGGAAGAAGCACACAAGGAAGAGAGCTAGAGAAAACCTGCACTCTTATGCAGTACTGAAAGAGTAAGAATGCAGTAGCTCACTAAATATGAGAAGTGAAAGAATAGAAGTCATACTCTGAAAAGAATGGTGAAGAGCTTAAGCTCCATGGGAGGTTCTAACACAAGAAGAGTAAGGCAAGCCATTGAATAAGATGCAATACAATGAGAGTGACAGTAAAGCCAACCAATGGTAAGCAGTGAGGGAGCTCTAAGCCCACTGTAAGTTTCTAGTATGGTCCATAAGAGGCTTTCAACTACAAATAGCTGTATTCAGGCGACACCTGAAGAGAAGGAGGGAGGCTGAGCCTCTGCATGCATGCCTTCCTCCTAGAAGGCATTTCTTTGAGATGCTCAATTAACTTGCAGGGGCTGGGACCAGACACCGGTATTGGGGAGATGAAGATTTTGCAGGTACTTTGAAATTCAATTACTTGCAAAGCAGGTGAATTGAACACAATGTAATACTCATTCTTGATGGAGCCTTATCAGTAAGAGTACCGTTACAGGCTCCAGATGTGCACTATCCCTGGCCAGTTGTGTCTCTTCAGTCAGCAGCCTACATTCTGCATTCTAGCATATATCATCTGACATTAGACTATTCGATATGTACAATAACCCGACAATACAAGATACCACATATCTACCAGTTTATACACTAATAATTCATATTTTTTATAAGATTAAAGAGAAGTATAACAGCTAAGACACATATAATAAAGAAATAACCCTTATTACACTGTAATTTCCAAACAATATAGTCGTCCAGTTTTTTTGCTCTTTACATTTCTCGTCTTCTTTAGAACACCTTTCTCTACACAAGTTTGCTGTTGCTTTTCCTTGAAATGGTTGCCTGTTATCTTGGCCTGACTTTACCACATATATCCTTTCAGTCTTTAAACTCTATTTAAATTACTTATCTGGGAATCTTCTGTTACGATTCCATTATTAAACAGTTTTACCACCTTAAATCGCCTGCTGAACTTAGACGACGCAGGTGCTTTAAATTGGGCATGTAACCTTTACAACGAAACTTTTACAATGACCTACCATTACAACGCAACTTTTACAACGCAAACTATTACAACGCATTGCTCTGAGGGGCGCTCTAGGATAGGGAATAGGTTAATTTACTATCCAATAACCTTCCCTACTATCCACGGGGACTGGAGTTGGAATAGTAAATTAAACTATTCACTATCCAGCACCCCAAAGCGCTATGCGTTGTAATGGTATGCGTGGTAACCGCGTTGTAAAGGTAGGCGTTGTAAAAGTATGCGTTGTAACGTCATACATCCTTTAAATTGATCCTATCTCCTACTTGTACCTTTATATTCTTTACAGCTTTCTTTTCATTGAAGTACAACTTATTCCATTTACCTTCTTTTCCTCTTCGCTCCACTGCCCCTTCTTATCAGTTATTATTATTATTATATTTAATTTTATACAGCGCACAGCTACCCGGAGGTTTCCCGGCGCTAAACAAAAAGAGAACGGGGGAGTTGCAGAAGGACGGGCTCTAAAAGACATAAAGGGTCTACAGGTTAAATAACCAAGTCTTGAGGTCTCTACGGAACCTTAGATAGCAGGATTCAGAGCGTAAGGAAAGAGGTAAGGTATTCCACAGGGAAGGAGCCAAATAAGCGAATGAGCGGCCGCCCATTCTGACTCTCCTAATACGAGGCACCTGATATCTATGTTGAGTCGACAAACGAAGAGTGCGGGGGGGACAGTAGTGTTGAACCAGATTGCTTAAATAAATAGGGGCATTACCTGACTTGATACGGTGCATGATGCAAAGGGCCTTGAACTTAGAGCGGTTTTCAATTCGGAGCCAGTGTAGGCTACGCAGAGAAGCAGAGGTGGAAGAGGTTCTGGGGAGATTGCAGAGTAGTCGGACGGCCATGTTTTGAACCGTCTGAAGTTTACGGGTCACCTCCTTGCATGCACCCAGAAAAAGAACATTCCCATAGTCCAGCCGGGATGTAATTAAAGCTTGGACTACGGTTCTCTGGGTGTCATGAGGAAGCATCCATATGATCTTTCTCAGCCACTTGATGATGGTAATACAGGTGGCCGAGACCTTGATCACATGTTGCTTCATCGACAGCTGATCATCAAATATGATGCCAAGGTTGCGAGCTGTTTTGGAGGGAACAGGTAGGGGGCCCATTTGCTGTGGCCAATGGTGAGGACCCCAAAGTGTGGTATTGTGGCCAAACAAGAGAATCTTGGTCTTGTCCCCATTTAATTTTAATGTATTGTCATGCATCCAATTAGCTATGTTATTGAGACCAGAGAGAAGGGATGATGTATTGGAATTTTGACCTGTGGAAAGTGAATAGATGATCTGAGTATCATCGGTGCAAGAATAAATGATAAGTCCGGCTTGCTCCGCAATGGTGGCAAGGGGTCTAACATATAAATTGAAGAATAGAGGGCTCAAAATAGAGCCCTGAGGGACGCCATGAATGGAAAGATGGATTTTAGAAGCTGAGGAAGGGGAGAAAACTTGGAACGTGCGGTCGGAGAGATAGCTGGCCACCCAACTGAGAGCTGAGCCACTGATGCCGATGGACTTAATGGCAGTAAGAAGGATGGAATGGGAAACCGTGTTGAAATCGGCACTCAAATCAAGTAGGATGAGTGCCACAGTTTCCCCTCTGTCTACCAGGCATCGAATGGTCTCAGAGACCCCAAGAAGGGTAGACTCGGTGGAGAAGCCAGCCCTAAAACCAGACTGAGACTGATGGAGGAAGTTGCCTGCTTCAATATAGGTGGTAAGCTGTTTGTTAATGTGCTTTTCCAGGATTTTGGAGCAGATCGGAAGGAGTGAGATGGGACGAAAATTAGCTGGATTGTTGGGATCAGCATTGACTTTCTTTAGTAGGGGCACAATCATTGCGTGCTTCCACGTACTCGGGACCTTGGATTCTCTGAGTGAAGCATTAAGAAATTCTAAAATTAAAGTAAGTACATGAGAATCAAGAGTTAAGAGGATTTGAGGGGGCATGGGATCCAAGGGGGAGCCAGATTTAATGCAACCCAAAATCTGCTGCAGAGAAGTGATGGTAAGAGGGTCCCATGCAGTCAGCTGAGGCGTGGAGGGCGGACACATTTGCGTTCCTGTTTCTAAATCATACAAGGGTGCAGACATGACCGGCTCAGGAGAGGATGCATTGTGAGTGGAAACTCCAAAATTAGTATAGATGGTCTCGATTTTGGCAGTGAAGAATTCTGCCAGGGAGTTACATTGCATTTCATTCAGGCAGGGAGCTTTGGGTAGGCAGGACATGCCCGAAAGTTCCAGCACAGCTTTAAATAGGGCTTTTGGTCGGTTCTGAGCATTTAGGATGGTTCGATTAACATGTTCCGCCTTGGCTATGTTACAAAGGGAATGGTACTTGGTAAGGGCAATTTTGTAAATTTGTTTGGCCCCACGGTTGTAATAAGCGCGCCATTTCCGTTCCAACGTTTTACATAAAGATTTCTCATTTTTTAATTGTTCAGTGAACCATGGGGCGGGGGGATGATGCAAATGTGTTTATATTTGCGTAGGGGAACACATGTGTTGACCGCGGAGGTAAGCCAGTTTTGTAAAACAGCCTCCTCCTCAATGGTGGCTATGTTAATAGAAGGTCTGGTATTTTTAAGACAGGCATTCAATTTTTTGGAATCTAGATTCTTCCAATTTCTCCCCGCTCTAGGAACCGTGGGGTTTCCAGGGATGTTCGGTGTACGGTCAATTTTTATAGAGAAGCTAATTATGTAGTGGTCTGACCAAGGAATGGGCCTGGGGGTTTACATGCTGTGGTATCTAAGTTAGAAAAAATGGGATCCAGCAGGTTTCCTGCCTTGTGAGTGGGGCCAGAATTATGCAGAGAAATATTAAGTGCAGCTAAATCTTGTATAAGGTGTGTACTGGTAAGGCAAGATACGTCGTTAAAATGTAGGTTAAGGTCTCCAAGGACCAGGAAATTAGTTGAGTGCAAGAGTAGTGGAGCAATATAATCAGGGAATGCAGAAGCCCAAGTACTGGCCGTGCCAGGTGGACGGTAAATGAGAGTGCCCGAAAGAGTGTAATTAGGGGAGAGCGGAAGTTTGAACAGGCCGGCTTCACAATTAGGAATAGCTAAGTCTTCCCACTTGCAAGAATAGATTCTTTTAAAAATGATAGCTATACCGCCTCCCTCCTTACCTACTCTGTTTTTACCTACATAAGTGTAGTCATCGGGGAGGGCAGAAGCTATGTAGGGGCCAGAGCTGTTGTTTAGCCATGTCTCCGTTAGAAACATAGCCGCTGGTTGAGCGGAAGTGATAAGGTCGAAGATGTCATTCCTGTGCTTCGGTAAGGACCTACAATTTAGGCTGATGAAGGTAAGTTCAGGGGAATTAAGTGGTTTATGCCGTAATGGATTTAGCAAAAAATTAGAAGACGTTATATCAAGCATAGAGGGGAGGGATGATAAAGAGAGATTGCACTCTGGGCAACTTAGCGGGGCCAGGTGGCAGGACAGAGGGGGGTGACGTAAGCATTGTGAAGGCTTCAGACTCATCAGGGTCTCACTGGAGTAAGAGAAAGTGGCCTTTGGAAAGGCAAGGGGGGTAGCCCCTAGTCCTGTCTGGTCGTGGACGGGCGCAGACGGGCAGGACTCTGGCACGAATCCGGCACGCCACCGTCGCGCCCGCTGCGCGCGTCCCCTGCGCGTCGCCAGCACATCGGTTATGTAGGGAGGAGGCGGCAGGAAGACTAGACCGCTCCCCCCGCTTCCGCCGGAAGTGAGTGCGAAAAAGAGAAAGCAAGACCTCCTACCACAACACGAGCTCGGCTTGGGGAGGAACGGGGAGTGGGAATGCACACAAGAAATTAGAGTGACAATGGCACAAAAATTAAAGACACAGGAGGATTTTAAAATAGACATGCAGTGCAGGTGCCTGGTGAAGCGCCCCCTGCCCTCTCACAGCAGCGTGCACTCCAGGAGCTGGCAATGCTCGGGAAAACAGTTTAAAACTCAATGGGTCGCAGTGCGAGCATCTCGATCATGCCCCCTGCTTGAGAAGCAACAAAGTTTAAAAAACGAAGACAACACAGGGTGACACCTAAAATCGTGCCCCTGCAAATGAGTAATTAGGATTTTAGAAGCTGGTAGAGTTCAGCAAAACACACGTACCCTCTCTCAGTAGGTCCAATGCCCGACTCTCTCCTGCGTTATGTAGGGAGGAGGCGGCAGGAAGACTAGACCGCTCCCCCCGCTTCAGCCGGAAGTGAGTGAGAAAAAGAGAAAGCAAGACCTCCCTCCACACCACGAGCTCGGCTCGGGGAGGAACGTGGAGTGGGAATGCACACAAGAAATTACAGTGACAATGGCACAAAAATTAAAGACACATGAGGATTTTAAAATAGACACGCAGTGCAGGTTCCTGGTGAAGCGCCCCCTGCCCTCTCACAGCAGCGTGCACCCCAGGAGCTGGCAATGCCAGGAAAACAGTTTAAAACTTAATGGGTCGCAGTGCGAGCATCTCGATCATGCCCCCTGCTTGAGAAGCAACAAAGTTTAAAAAACAAAGACAACACAGGGTGACACCTAAAATCGCACCCCTGCAAATGAGTAATTAGGATTTTAGAAGCTGGTAGAGTGCAGCAAAACACACGTACCCTCTCTCAGTAGGTCACTTATTTTTCCTTGTCTTCATTCATCCATGCAAGTCACATCATAGTATTCAGCTTCCGTCCTCTCAGAAGCTTAAAAGGTACTCTTACTTTAGTTCCCCGTGTCCTATAGTGCAATATAGTTCCATTGTATGCTTCAACCTTTTTTCAATTCTTCTCTCCAGTACTCTTCCCCAGAGCTGGCAATTTGAATTGGCTCTTTGAAAGTCCATCTCTCAACCATGCCAATGTCTTCTGTGTGAAAGAGGGAGCATTTCATATATTTTATCCTGTCAAATCAAGTACTTACACTATTGATTGTGAAAATTAAATTTGGTAATCAATCTCAGATGAAAATTTCATTCAAAACTGTAATTACACATCTTGTGTTATTTCTCTCTCAATAGTTGCTTCTAGCCACCATAAGCATGAATCTATTAACAGAAATAAATATTTACTTGTTCCTGCCACCTAAGGTGGACCATTTATATCCAAGGCTAATTCTACCCATGGCCCATGTGATAAATTCCCATTGACCTGGCTGCTAAACATCTATTTGAATTCTCTCCTATTGTGCAACACCTCAATACATTTCTTGATAAGAGGTTTTGGAGCTTCTATGCACTATTCCATTATTCATCTGTAGCTCATTTTTAAGATTCCAATATTACCAACAATTCTTCCACCACAATATTTTATCAATCCACCCTTTCCTCAACCACTCACCCACTTCCTGTATTTTTGATCACCTGCCACAGCCTCTCCATTCTTATTCTTTTATGGTTCCACTGCATCCAGACACACCCTGAAATGATATTCCTTGTCCTCATCTTCCTCTTCCTTATTAGCCTGCCTATCTTCCTTTACCAAACACTCTAGCCTGCTTTCTACATTGTAGTATATATCATACAACAGTAGAACCTGTTACATGTACAATGTCCTAACTACTCATTGTTGTCCAAAATAACATACATAATCTCTCCTTGCTCAAGAAGAGGAAAAAGATAAATCTGCTGAAAGCCGGTTAAGGAAACAAGTATCATTTCAGCAACATCTATTCACGCCGGGAGGACAGAACCGACTAGGTAGCTGAGCGGGACTGGATCTTTGACGACTGTTTGTCTAAAAGACCTGTCCCTCTTCTCTGTCCTCGTGAGAGGCGTGCAGTCCTCCATATTTTGGTTGGACACTCTTATATGGAGAACGCATCACTTAGGATAAGTAAATCGATACGGCGTCTGCATGATAATTTGAATATTGTTCACATCATCGTTTTGGTTTTAATATTGCAGGGAGGGATACCAGCTTCGTTTGTGCCCTGATGAAAGCCATGGACCCCTAGGGCCTCATATTGGCTGAAATATGTTGGCATGCATAGGGTCATAGAACCATTGAATCCTAGGTATACCCTTTTTCCTCTCTTTATCTCTCCACATTAAAGGGATACCTGGAGTTGATGGTGGTTTCTTAATCTTTAAACCCCCCTGCGTTTTTCTCACAAGAGTTCCCTGAAAAACGGTTGAGCCCACCCTGGCCTTTAGGAGCCAGAGTGCCCCTATGATGAAGCATGACACTATTAGATTATGTGAGGGGAATTTAACAAAGAGGCTTTGCTCCCAATAGTGGTAGTAGCAAACCATTACACCTCATATTGAGAACTAGTCCACTTCAGTATTATTTTTCCTGTTTTCAGGTTGGGTTGGACACTTGCCAATTTCACCATGGCATGTGTATTGCAATTGGCGGATGGAATAAGAACAAAAATGTTAAGAAACAAAACTTGATATTTAAAAACAAAGTACAAGCTCAAAGAGTTTAGCATTTAGAGAGATAGGGATCGGGGGCCCGGCCTTGGGGCTTCTTGCCTCCTTCCTCAGTGATCGGGCACAGACAGTCAAATTTGGCCAATTCTACTCAGCCACTAAACCCCTGTCATGCGGTGTCCCTCAGGGCTCTTCCCTGAGCCCGACACTGTTTAATATCTATGTTGCCCCATTGGCCAAGGTTGTGAGATCCTTTGGGTTAGAGGTGTTGTCCTATTCGGACGACACTCAAATATTGGTATCCATCTCTCGCAGTATCTGGGACTCTGCCCTTAATTTCAGGAATTGAATGCAGGCAGTCTCCTCCTGGATGGTGGAAAGTTTTCTGAAATTGAATGGGGAGAAGACTGAGGTCCTGATTTTTGGCAGCAAACTTGAGATTTGGTCCAGTGATTGGTGTCTGAAAACGCTAGGCGTCTGTCCCTTCCTGGTATCCCATGGGAAAAACCTTGGGGTCATAGTGGACAACTTACTCTCCCTTAGTCTGCAGGTCAACAGGATGGTGTCAACATGTTTGGGGATTATCAGGATCCTCAGAAAAATCTCCCATTTCCTCTCCTATGAGTCACGCAAGCAGACTTTTATTGCTTTGGTAACGTCCAGACTGGACTATTGTAATGTCCTTTATCTGGGCATTAATAAAGGCCTGGTGCAACATCTGCAGATGCTGTGGCCAGGCTGGTGATGAACTTACCGAAATATCATTCGGACACAGCCTCTATTAGGACGCTGCACTTGCTCCCCTTGGACCAAAGGATCCTTTTCAAAACACTGTGCCTGACCCATGATGCCTATTATGGCTCTGGCCCAGATGGGATTAAGGCAATTCTCCATTGATATGTTCCCACCAGACAGCTCCAGTCCTCAGATAAAAATCTTCTTACAGTACCCAGGTTTAAAAAGGCAAAATGGGGAGGCAGAATTTTCTCCATTGCTGCTGCACAGTTGTGGAATTCCCTTCCGGAAGAGCTCTCCAGACAGGTGTCTCATTCTCTTTTCCGCAAAGCCAAAAGACCGGGCTTGTCTAACAGATTTCAGTATGAGCATGCCTTCTACTGTCTGCACTTTTTAGTTCCGCATGGCGCCTTGAAGCCTTTGGGCTAAGTCTGTGCTTTATAAGTTCAATATTCATTCTTTTATTTATTAAGCATGACTAACTGGCTGCCAATTTGTCAGCTTACGATCAGATTTAGAGTTTGGTGAACAGGGTAATTTGTCACAACACCAAACTCTTGGTCTGCCTGCCTGATTTAGAGATGAGCAGACTATAAGATTTCCGTTGGTGGCGCCTACATTGGCTCCATCTGTGGAAAGCTTACTCTGAGGCTCTGACAGAATAGGGGCAACCAGGGAAAATCAATCAAGCAGCAAAATTGGCAGTAATGGTCCTACTTCACCGCACCAGTCCAACTTCCCAACTTCTATCACCTTGGGTGCTTACTCTCAGAGGTCTAATTGCCACTAAAATTCATATATAACTTAATGAATACAAGTCCAGGTAAGGGGGACACACTCCAAATATTTACACTCAACAGTCACTGCATCAAATAATTGCAACTAGAATGTCCTTCATTCTTGCTGTGATGGGCACACATTCACGTTCAATTTTTCAATAAAAGACAAGTGAATATGGAAATGTATGTAACCCTTTTATTCTCCTTACTTCTTTTTAACATTGATGCACAAAATGTCAGCCAGCCGACAAGTTTCTTCCCTTACATGGACATGCATGAAATACACACTCCAGTGTCAATAAATAATGAACATGAGCTTGATGTCAAGGATGAATGTGGAATCTTGACTATAGAAATGTATTACATCTGTGATAGTGGGCTTAGCCTCCCATCTAGGTTCATTCCACAAGGTAGACAATTTTCAGGTCTTGACTTATTACGTAAGAAGAAATTGCGAAAGAACTGTAAATATGTAACGACAAATGTACAATGGGCAGTTCTGTGATCTCATGGAAAGAAAAGGAAATTTGACCGCAGAAGAACTAAGGTTTTTGCATGATTTAGGTGCAAAGCCTTCTATTGTGATAGGTGAAGAAGATAAAGGTGGAAAAATAATTATTATACAAAGGACTGAGTATAAGGATGAGATCAGAAGACAATTGGATGACACCAAATGCTATAAGAAAGGGATGAGCAACCCTATGGGCCGGGTGAAAGTGGCTATTTTTAGAGAAATTAATTATTTGGAAGGAAATGGGTCTGATTAGGGATTCTGGTACAGTATCTAACAATTGATAATCCGTGTTTTCCCTTTATTTACATGTAACCAAAGGTACACATGGCTGGTCGATTTCCCCCTGGGAGACCAATGATTTCTGGTCCAGGGGGAGATTACAGAAAACTCTCTGATTATGTAGATCAATATTTGAATCCTTTTGTAATTAATCTGCTTTCTATGTGAGGAATACTATGGGTGCATTCTATAAAGTTGAGGATGTTTCAGTCGATTGACAGAGTTTCTCTAAGGAAATAGAATCACATTTTGGTCCCAGAAAAAAATCTTATATTCCTACCACTGAAACAAGCAGGGATGTTGTAGAAGCAATTAATTGTGATAGCTATAATGCCAATCTGCTGGGCACTGATGATTGTTCTGTTGTCACGATGCCTCTGGCAGAATATTATCCCCCGAATATAGATGTCTTTAGTGGTGTTGGGATGAAAGGCCCTGTCCTAGATAATATATTTGTCTCTTCCATTGGTAATGGATGATAGAATCACCTCCTCCAAGATGTTAGAAGTAACCCCTAATTACCCCAGTACAGTTACTCTCAAAGACGACAGGTTTTCCAAAGCAGGCATTACCATGCTATCCTGGAATTAAGGAAAAGCTGGTAGATTCTAGATGGATGTTATATATTGGCAGTTGTGATGTTTACATGTTCCAAGAGACACAGGCTACTGAAAATGGGGGACATCCTTTACGGCGCAACTATTACCCCACACTACCATTACAACGCGGGGATTACAACGAACGTCGTTACAACGACTTTCGCTGGAGGGCGCTGTTGGATAGGGAATAGTTTAATTTTCTATCCAACACCTTCCCTACTATCCACAGGGACTGCAGTTGGAATATCCAGCGCCCCCCAGCACAAGTCGTTGTAACGATGTGCGTTGTAATCCCCGCGCTGTAATGGCATGTGGAGTAAAAGCATGCGTTGTACTGACATACAACCCTGAAAAAGTGTTTATAATGGGTATACTACATTTAGGGGCCATTTCGATGCCAGTGGATTTCCTAGCGCCTGACACCGACTCGGTCCTGGGACCGACCGACACCCGGTGAGCAGTCCCTTCTTGCCTAATTAGGATGCGACCGAACACTGTTTGGTTGTATTCCTACATTTCACTATGGGAGCATGCATACGGTGTAAACTGGCCGTAATGCATTCTCCCATAGTGAAATGGGAGGCATGATTCATCCCTGCACACTGTGGCAGGCACCTTAAGGTTCGGTTGCATCCTAATTAGGTGGGAAGTGACCGCCAACCGGGTGTCGGTCGGTCCCAGGATCGAGTCGGTGTCAGGCGCAATGAAATCCGCTCGACATCGAAATTGGACCCTAAATGTAGTATACCCATTGATACACACTTTTTCAGTAGTGTTAGGGTGCATGCGATGGGGTGTAGGGATCTACAGGGGGACACAATAGGTACCCCCTCTGCCACCAACCCTGTTGAGGGCCCCCAAACATGGTTTCTGATATGGTTTCTATGTCGGACAGGCCTGCATGGAAACCATGTCAGAAACCGTGCATCGTAATCTCAAGGGTGGAAAGGCCTACCCTTGAGATTACTGGCTGGCTTCCGACCCCGTCGGAAGCCAGCCGGAATGACCGGCCGGTTTACTTCCCGACTGCCTCCATCACAATGAGGCGGTTGGAAAGTAAACCGTGCAGCCCATTACGATGTGGCCCTGAAGGCTCCAACCTTTACGGGGCGCATCATAATCAGCCACTTAGTGTCGAATCTAAACCCTCAGAGTCATTGGAGAGGGTTATTGGTGTTGTATTAACTTTGCAAAAGAAGGATTCTTTTAGCTCCCATACTTTATTGCAAATAGATTGCCCTGACTTGATGGGGATTATGGTCACTCTTGATACAGTAATTAGGGTGGCCTTTACAAATATTTATGTAAGATCAACTACGGCCAGTACTGAGTTTCCTATTTTATATCTTCTGGACAGGGTCCTGAAATCTTTACATCCGGATATAAAAATAATACTAGCTGGAGACTTTAATACCTCTTATGATCCTTCTACTTATATTAATGAGATAACAGACTTGGAAGATGAAATATAGAATATTCACTCACAGCCAGGGAAACCCCAAAGTAATTTCTCTGATACTGCTCTTAAAATAGCTTCTATGATGATCAGCAATGGGTGTACTACCGCAGACCCACAGAGGGCACCAACATTTAAGAGAAGTTCTCATGTTAGTACCATTGACTACATTCTTCTACATGTGAGAGAGACTATGGTCCTTGGTTGATATAAAGTCGATCTACTCCTAGATAGTGACCGTAACTCTTTGGTTTTAACATTATCTGGTGTAGCCTTGAAAAGGAAAAAGCAGGTTTGCCATACTGTAGTTCCTGAACTAATTTTAGCTAACAATCGTCACTATGTTTCTTGGCCAAAGGTGTTGTCCAATCAAAAGCTGTATTCACAGATATATGACCATTATGTGGCTTTTTTATCTAGATATTTAGGGTACGGTGATTTTGATATTCCTGTACTTAATATACACAACAGATTATTTAATGAGATACAGAAGGTTCTTTCCAAAGAGGTGGGTCCCATGAATTCTAACCCGGGGAAAGAGATTAGGTGGTATGATAATGCATGTTGGCAGGCAAAGCACTCCCTGTCAAGGGGTGTGATAGGGTCTTAATTATTGAAGTCAGACGCAATTATGATTCTACTTTGAACACAGCCAAAAATAATTGGGACGAAAACAATCGGCATGACATGCTAACTGCAGTAAAAATAAATGATAATCTGTCATTTTGGAGTATAGCAGCACAGACCCAATCAGAAAGTGTGAGAACCCATCACCACCATATTCAATCTGATAGTTGGGTCTCTAATTTTTCTAAATTACATGTTGTATAACTTAAGGACCCATCTCAGAGCTGTGATTAAGTGACTGTTACTGTGACGCTGCCCATTGTCAGCGAAGAGGATATTGATGTAGTAACGTTTAGTTTTGAAGATACTGCTAGAGCTAATATTTTATTCAAATCTGCCATGGCACCAGTGCCTGATACCCAGGGATTTTGTACAAGACAGAGCCACTAGTTTGGACAATATACTATGTTATCAAATGCTATTGCTGCTTGTGGCGAGATCCCAGATTCATGGAGGGGCTGAAATCATTACAATTTATAAGAAGGGAGATGCCTGCATCCCATCTAATTACAGGCCAATAAGTCTTGTTGACAACTTACAAAAGGCCTTTGCTAGGCAAGTCTTCGATAAACTGCTAGATTGGATGGAACATAATGAAATCTTGTCCCCACTCCAAGCTGGCTTCCCCCCCAAGACTAGCACCATTGATCAAACCTTTAGTTTTGCCAATCTTTACTGGAAATATGTCTTGTTATCCAAACAAAATCTCTTTGTTGATCCTAGAGCCACATTCGATCCAATCCCACACAATAATTTGTGGTGAGTCTTGGCCAATATGGGGATCCAGGGGAATTTGATTCAGCTCTTGATTAAATTACATACAAAGAATTTTTCCCAAGTCCGATGTGGTAGCAATGGTGAATTAACAGAACGTATCCCTGTGGAACACAGTGTGCGTTAAGGGTGCATTCTTGCTCCAACGTTATTTACCCTCTAAGTTAACAACATAGTAGAAACACTGCTGGACTGTAGAAGTGAATAACTCATTCTGAACAAAAGAAAGGCCCCTATTTTTTGCTTTCGGATGATTTACTTCTTATTTCGAAAACACCAATGGGTCACCATCTCCTAATAAATAAACTCTTAGGATTTTGAAAATCCAGGGGATTGGAGCTCGATGTAAATAAGACCAAGTGCATAATATCTGGAACAGGAACTAATAAGAGATCTGTTATCTGAGTTGGTGATAAAGTACTCAAGAGGGTACATAGGTTTGATTATCTTGGGGTAAAACTAATGGAAAAATGTAAATGGGTAGCACAACTTACCAAGAGCCAGCTGCTAATGGAACATAGATCAAATGCTATTTTAAGATTGCATACAAAAACTAGTTCATGATCCATATCACCAGCTCTAGAAGTGTATCGGGCCAAAGCCCAAAATGCTGTGCTTTATGGTGCTGAGATCTGGGGTTGTATTGATATTCATCTATCGGCTATTGCTGAGAATAATTTTGTGTGGAAGATAGTTTCCATACCATCTATTCCCCCTCTCATTCCTTTATTTTTTGATCTGGGATTAAAGAGAATTAGTGATCTATCAGGACTTAAACGCCTAGTGTTCTGGGTTTGCCTCTTTTTTACATCCAAACTTATTGATTATAGAGATTCTCTAAGGCATTTGGTTAATAATACAAGGGCTAAAAAAGCGACTTCGGTCAAATTTGTTTTTGATAGGTTCAGTAGGCTAGGACTTCAGAGATAGTGGGACGAGACGAATTTCCTTTGTAAAACTGAGCTTTAAGAACTGAAATCTTGCTACTGGGTATACATTTATGAACAACATATAAGTTGCGGGCCTAAGGGTCATTTGACCAATAAGTTTTTGGAGCTTAAGCTCTACTCTTGCTTTGAGCTGTTTTTGGACTCTATTCATCCTCCAGCAGCTAGGAGTTTGTACATTTTATTTTCGGCTAGGCACTCTCCTGCTGAGATGATTTACAAATAAATGGTGAAACGATGCAGCTTTAAGGCTCTGTCCAGCTTGTGGTCTGGAAGACGAGACAGGGTTACATGTTAAAATCTTTTTTTGACCAGAGTACCTTGGGTCCTGACGCAAATGAATCAGTTCAGTTTGTAGAAACTTGGGCTTAACCAGATACCTTGTAGCACAGAAAATTTCAAAAAGTGATACATCTCCTTTAATTGTCTTTGTCTTTAATACATTTGTATTGAGCTTTGGTATAAGCGTAGTCAATTTTTATTAACAGAAGCTTTATGATCTATAATGTACACCTTCACTTGATTTTTAACTAGTGTATGTTTCATATGCTTCTAAGACTTTTACTGTGATTGCAAAGTGTTATGAATTTGCTTTTTTGCATTTAGTTTTAGGACATTTCTCCTTGCATTGGCACTGTCAAAGTATGATATTGTAGTTTTACCATTACTATTGCAGTAATTGTGTATATACTATGAATTTTATGGTTGTATAATAACTTTGTTATAGTTAGATGAAATGGAATGTAATAATTTGTATCTATTTTATATTCTGCATTGTGCTATTTATATACTTTCTTTGTTCTTGGTAGGAGATTATCAAAACACTAGTTGCTGTTATCTGGAGTACTGCGTATGGAGAAAGTGGTCTCTGAGAAGACCCTGGTTATTTTCAAGAGAGGGAAGACAATTAGAGATAGAATTACAAAAAATTATCTTTTACCTGGAATGGAAAAGGAAAATTGATTACCTGACCCACCTAAAGGCTTTTATGTGTGCTCATAATGTTATAAGTGTAAGTTTGGTATCAATAGTTTGAAAGATTTCAAGTATAACTCTAATAAGGTTTATTACATTAATCGATTTGTAAATGGAAACAGTACCTTCGTGGGTTATGTTGTTATATTAACACCAAATGGTTTATGTAAGTAGCATCATAAAAGCCCTGAAGCTAAGGATTCAGGAACATTGTAGATCTATCAGGAATATAGATTGCCGCTACCCAATATTCCAACATATCAGTGACTGCCATCCTAATGACAGTGGTAATCAGGAACCAGAGGAACTAGATGCATAAGTAGATTGAGAACATTAGGAAAGATATAAACACTGAGAATGAATGATATTATTTCCTTTAATATGAATAGAGATACCGCCTTTTAAAGTATTTTGGTAGAGTTTGAAGCTTTTAATATTTTCATTTGTAAATATTATTTGCATATATGTGTTTGTAGCCCGGATGAAATCCTCTGGAAGTGAGAAACAACTTGGCTGGGCTGACATTTTGTGCATTATTGTTAAAAAGAAGAATAAAGGATTACATATTTTTCCATATTCAGTGGTCTTTTTGAATGTATTTATGAACTGAAATTGGATGACTGTGTGGCCATCATTGCAAGAATATAGGACGTTAGGTTGTTACAGGCCGTTATTATAAATGTGGCTGTTTTCACATCAATTTTAGTTATAATACGTTTAAAATATTCAGTTACAAAGACATACAGGTGATTCTGTTTTCCAGTTTGAGAAGGCAGAACTTACATACATGAATGTCTGGAATGGAGGACATAATCAGGTGTCATGCACATGCAGTGCCTTCTACTTAACCTCCTCTTCAGGAATATATATAGAAAGGACCAGTGTAAGAATATATGGGAGGTTATTATTCCACTGAGTAATTCTGCAATGTATAAGGAGTGGTTGTGACAGTTGTCACTGACAGGCAAGACAATTAGCACTGGATTTGTGGGAAGACCTCTAACAAAGACAGGGGAAGCAATGTCACTCTAGTTTGTGAGGCATGAGTGTGTACAACATGTGATTAATTTTGGTTAAGTTAGAAGAAATTGCAACACTATAGTATATTAGTCCATCCTTTGTTATTTGTAGGTAATATATGGTATTTAATAGTGTATTAAGAATCTCTACCTTGCAACAGGACTAGCAGACAATGTGGTAGATGCATGGTGTTCTTATTAGGAAGACTGGCTGTGATTTGTCATGAGTGTTTACACTTCCATGCATGTAAATGCCAACTTTGATTATTGGGCCACAAACTGTGAGATTTATTGAGAAAAACTCAAAACATATTTTTCATGAGGGGAGGACTCCTTTTTTTAAGCAGTCTGGAAAGTTGGCATTGAGCAATAATGTACCTATAATTGATCGCAGAAGATCAAATGACCGTGGGGAAGTCAAAAGCCAAAAGAGAATGCAATGACCATGTCCCATAGCACCATTTCAGAGGTAAGATAGCAGATCAGAATGTTGAAAGCTATATTTTAAAAGTACTGAAATGATCTATACATTGTATAGTCAAATTATATTGTTTCAACTTTGGCATCTAATACCTAGTCTCAGTTTAAATCTAGATGGAGTGTACCATTGTTCAAAATGAAGATAGAGAGAAAGTATTACAGTAGGGGAATATTCCAAGGTTTTGAACTGGGTAGTGGAGTGAATTATCCGGGGGTACTCATCTTTGAGTCTCTTGCTTTATGTGGGTGAGTGTGGAGACACTTTTCTTTTCATGGATTGATTTTGAACCACATTTTAGGTAAATAATAATAAAGCATGTGAGCATATCTGTGGTTTTATGCTGTAAGACCAACAGGCCAGTTTACACTGGATGAGTATTTAAGAGAGTTCATAAAAGGATAATGCTCTTTCTAAAGCTAGAGATGACGCAGACATATACTTGATTCAACAACGAATCACTGCCTCAGTCATTCATCCCTCTACAATTGTGAGTTAAATAATCAAAATTCTAATACATAGGCTCTGCAATCCAACTGTCATCTTAGTAGTGAGAAAAATGTGTACATACTAAATGTTTTCCATTAACATGGCATTAAGTTACAGTCACTCTAATGCTATTTGTACAGAGAAATTATGTTTATTCATGTTTAGTTTTTATGGTAGTTAATGTAGGCCTGAACTTCAAAATGAGTTAGAGTTGGTTGCCATCTTTGTTTTGTGACATGAACATTTTATTTGGTGTGCAGTCTAAATATCAAGTTTTTATTTTCGACTGGACATAATATCGACTCCAGAATATCGAGATGGCATTAATGTCGAGGTAAGTAATATCGATGTATTTTTTATCGATTTTCATGTATGTTAAAAAATATCGATTTAAAAAATATCGAGTAAGTAATATCGATAGTAAAAAATATCGTTATTTCTAGTAGTTTAAAAATATCGAAAGTCAAAATATCGGTTTTAAGAATATCGAAAGTTGTGTTATCGACAGTCATGATTAAATATATGTTATTTTTGTATTTATTTATATTGAAAATACATTTATAAAAAATTAATAAATATAAAAATTAATTCAAATAGTATAATAATTTCTAGGAGCGGGTAGTGGGTTTTTAGGGGAATAGGGTGGGAAGTAATTTAATTATAATTAATTAAATATGTAAATGTATTAATTGGTAGTAATATTTAATTAATTGTTAATTAAATAATATTTTTTATTTATATAAAATGTAATTGCTAATTAATTTAATTGATTAATTGCTAATTATGCTAATTTAAATAATTTATGTCATGTAGCGGGTAGTGGGTTTTTAGGGGAATAGGGTGGGAAGTAATTTAATTATAATTAATTAAATATGTAAATTTATTAATTGGTAGTAATATTTAAATAATTGTTAATTAAATAATAGTTTTCAAATATATAAAATTTAATTGGTAATTAATTTAATTTAATTGATTAATTGCTAATTATGCTAATTTAAATAATTTATGTCATGTAGTGGGTTGTGGGTTTATAGGGGAATAGGGTGGGAAGTAATTTAATTATAATTAATAAAATATGTAAATTTATGATTTGGTAGTAAGATTTAATTAATTGTTAATTAAATAATATTTTTTAATTATATATAAATTAATTTGTAAATAATTTAATTAAATTGATTAATTGGTAATTATGTTAATTTAAATAATTTATGTCATGTAGCGGGTTGTGGGTTTATAGGGGAATAGGGTGGGAAGTAATTTAATTATAATTCATTAAATATGTAAATTTATTAATTGTTATTAATATTTAATTAATTGTTAATTAAAAAATATTTGTTGATTATTTAAAATTTCATTGGTAAATAATTTAATTTAATTGATTACTTGCTAATTATGTTAAATTAAATTTTTTATTTCCTGTAGCGGGTTGTGGGTTTATAGGGGAATAGAGTGGGAAGTAATTTAATAATAAAGAAGGAAATAATAATATTTATTAAAGGTATACCACGTTTACCACGCAACTTTTACAACGCACTACCATTACAACGAAACTTTTACAACGCAAATACCATTATAACGCATGTATTTACAACGAATGTTTTTACAACGCAGGTACTTTTACAACGCATACCATAACAACGTAAGTATTTGTAAGTATATAATTATATTTAAAAATGTTATAGGTTTGGGTTTTTGGGTAAAGGGGTATTTTTAGGGTTCAGGGTCAGTTTTGGGTTTTTGGGTAAAGGGGTATTTTTAGAGTTCAGGGTCAGTTTTGGGTTTTTGGGTAAAGGGGTATTTTTAGGGTTCAGGGTCCGTTTTCAGTTTTTGGGTAAAGGGGTATTTTTAGGGTTCAGGGTCAGTTTTCAGTTTTTGGGTAAAGGGGTATTTTTAGGGTTCAGGGTCAGTTTTCAGTTTTTGGGTAAAGGGGTATTTTTAGGGTTCAGGGTCAGTTTTCAGTTTTTGGGTAAAGGGGTATTTTTAGTGTTCAGGGTCAGTTTTTGGGTAATGGGGTATTTTTAGGGTTCAGGGTCAGTTTTCAGTTTTTGGGTAAAGGGGTATTTTTAGGGTTCAGGGTCAGTTTTCAGTTTTTGGGTAAAGGGGTATTTTTAGGGTTCAGGGTCAGTTTTCAGTTTTTGGGTAAAGGGGTATTTTTAGGGTTCAGGGTCAGTTTTCAGTTTTTGGGTAATGGGGTATTTTTAGGGTTCAGGGTCAGTTTTCAGTTTTTGGATAAAGGGGTATTTTTAGGGTTCGGGGTCAGTTTTTGGGTAAAGGGGTATTTTTAGGGTTCAGGTTCAGTTTTCAGTTTTTGGTTAAAGAGGTATTTTTAGGGTTCAGGGTAAGTTTTCAGTTTTTGGGTAAAGGGGTATTTTTAGGGTTCAGGGTCAGTTTGGGGTTTTTGGGTACAGGGGTACAGGGTAAAAATGACGTTTCTACTTGGTGGAGTTGGAATAGTAATTTGTATGGGTTCAGTGTCCAGCACCTTCCCTGATGTTATACTTAGTGGAGTGGGAATAGTAATTAGTATGGGTTCAGTGTCCAGCACCTTCCATGAGTTTACAATTGGTGAATTGGGAATTGTAATTTGTATGGTTTTAATGTGTAGTATGGTTTTGTGAGTTTATAATTGGTGCAGTGGAAATAAGAAAACATTTTTAATACAAATAATTATTATTGGTAGGATACTATAATAAAGTTTTAAAATTACATAGAAAAATTTTGTATTAATTATAATTATTGTTATTGTAGTAGTTAAACGATAAATACATTTTTAAATTTATTAAAATTTAAAATGCATTTTTAAATAGAATATTTCATATGTATTTAATATTCATATAGAATAATAAAGAAGGAAACATACACAGGGTTAAATGGAATAAATGAAAAACAGTTTATTAACATATAAAAAATAAATTGTAAGTAGAGATGTATTTTTTATTTCTATTGAAAATTGTAAGTACACAGTTTTTATTATCCAACAAAATATATGAAGTGCATATATATGTTTTTAACAAATAAATGATATTTAAATAATTATATGTTTATTCACATATATTGTAATTTAATTAGTTAAAGAAACAAATTGGTAATATGTACTTTTCATTTAATAACAATTATTTTATTCACATAGACATTGAATATATTGTCATAGATAAATATGTATATTTGTTTTATAACAGTAACATTTTAGTTTTTTACAAAGTAATCATATTTTTTTATACAAATTAATATTATGAATATTTAACATATTTATACTATTAATTTTTACATAAACACACAAATACATTTTTATATACATACATAATGTTTAAACTAATATGAGCTATTTTTATTAACAAATTATTTCTAACAAGGTTATATATTCACATTTGTGTAACATATAGATTATTTTCAAAATGTATATATAAATAATAAAATATTATTTAAAGTAACAGATAACAGTTGAATAATTATTTGAAAGTAATGAATATTTAAGAAATAATTTTCTACAATTTAAATAATTATTTACACTTAATATAATACTCAGTGTATTTTTTTAAAGTGTTGGAATATAGAAATTAAAGAGGTTTTTGCTGTATACAGGGACTACTTTTTAACCGCGTAATGTTATTTAGGCTTATTTGGTGCTTCAACAGATCGCGGTTGGATGCTGCTTCACGTTAGAGAGGGTAAGTTTGTTTTTATTGTATTTTAGAAGTTAATGAAGTTAGTGTTAGTGTATGTGTGGTGTGTTTAAGTTTATGTACATAGGGTTATTAAGAGAAGATTGTGTTTTCGGTGTTAGGTAGAGTGTACGATATTTCATTTTTACCGCGTTTTAGTTGTAGGTGTGTGACGTGAGCTAATATGTTTAAATGTTACAAAGATAATATGTTTGGTGTATAAATATGTCTTTTTATATATGTATGGGTGTTTTTGTGTGGGTGGGTATGTATTTTATTTTTTCCAGGTTATCGTCGCGTTTTACTGTTTTTGAGGAGGTCCTTCTTTTTCGATCAGAGTTGTGTGACGAGTATTATATACTCTTATTTTTGCACACAAATATTTTGGTTTTCACGTTTTCCAGGAGCGTTTTTTTTTAAAAATTACTATTTTCGGGTTTTCAATGGTATATCGTGTGTATTACATTGGAGAGGAGTCGCTATGGATTTGGTTGTATTTTTGTATTTTTTTTGGGCTTCCATGGATTGTATGGGTTTTTGCTATGGTGTCGTATGGATTGCTTGGAATTGGATTACGTTTGAAGGTGCAACAGAAAGGTCAGTTTTTATAAAACTTTTTATGGGTGGGGAAACTGTTTTAATTTTTGCTTTACTTACGTTGTATGTAACATTTTGTAAATACATTATCTAAATACATTTTACATATGTTAATATTATGTATTTGATAATTTAATTGCAAATTGTTACATGTAAAAATTAAGGAATAAAAAAAAAAATGCTTAATGTAACGTGTATAGTTATGTTATGTTTTAAAGAATAGTTTTTGCAATCATTGATAGATAGTCTAGTCCTTTGCTAGTTGGATAGAGGGTAACTTGACTTTGGAGTGTGTTATACATGTTTTTCCTTTCTTTGGTGAGTTTAGGTCCGATCAAAGTTACTGATTGCTCCATTCGGAGCTCCTGGTAACTCTGTTCTTTTTGTAAGGATTGTATTAATTTGTGAAGGGTAGGTGTTCCTCGGCCTGTAGTTGCTTGGAAGGCATTGTGCCATCCTTCAACTGCATTGTTTGTTTTTGCTTCCTTATTTAGTGTGCTAAGGTAGACATTCCACCAAGCTATTTGGTATTTGGGTTGTCTTCTATGGCCTGATCTGTGTGGCCTTCCTACCCATGTGTCTTCGAAGTAGTCAAGCATAGGGCTTAGTCTTTCTTCGTTTCTTTTATAGTAGGGGCTGTCTATTAACAAGTTATAGTGCTCAGTTACATCTGTCAGTGGAACATAGGCTAGGGCGATGAGTTTTTTTATTTGATAATCAAAAGTGCTATCAGTGGCGTATTGGATACTCAATGTAGATTGTTGTAGATGTCGCCAGATACATTGGTTAAAATGGTAATAGCAACCTTGTATTGCTGTGTGTGGGTATGTTTTAAGGATGCTGTTTATCATTGCTTTTTCAAAGTCAATGATCATTTTTTGTGGAAAATAGTTGTTAGTATGTTGCTTGACTTCAGTTAGTATTTCTTGATAGGTAGCTTGCTGTTTGTTTGGTAGAAGGGCATAAAGGAATGGAATATTAGCATTTTGGAAATGACCATGGATAGTGTATAATTGATAAAAAGGTTTGGGGCATACAGAAAAAGTACCGTCCATCATCCAAGTTTGGCATTGGGTAAGTTTAGTCATGTTGTTTGCTGTGGCAAACAGTATAATTCTTTTATCTTTACATTTGTTGTCATAGAGTATACAATCATCTTTATTGTGAGTTACAGAGAGTTCAGTGGGAATTTGCACTTCTTCAAACGTTTTTGGTGTGGGAGGAGTAGTACATGTTGCTCTTTTTTGTCTAGCTATAGTTTTTTTAGGGATTCGATAGATGGTAATTGGCTAGAAGCATGTTGGGGAAGTACACTTAAATGGTGTTTCAGAATAGCAGTTGTTGGTTGATCAGTACTAGTACTAGCTTCTTTAAGGGAATCTAGCATTTGTCTAATTTCTATTTCTGTTACATTGGGTGGGTGATTATGTTCCTTAGTATAAGTAACAGTAGTTTCCTGAGTTATAGCTCTACCATAACATTTGTTGGCATAATATTTCTTACACTTCCAAAAAACTTTCAAATCTTTTTGTTTCTCTTCAGTGTAGACATATCCCATGTAACAAAGAAGCATTTTCCCTTTTTGTGAATAAATGAATTTAGCTCCTTCAGTCATGCTTGTATTGTAGTGCTAGGAGGTAATTAAAAGAGAATGTCATTACATTTTTTGTTAAAATAATGTTGTATTCTAATAATACAGTTTAACACATTTCTGATTTACCTGTAAATCTTTTTATGATTTCAAATAGTTCTTTTCAGGTGTTGATGTTCTTCAAACTGTTATTTTCTGTGTATATATTTTTGTACCTGTGGAAGTTGAGAAAATGTGTACAAATATTTTATAACTATTTATGATATTTTGGTAGAGGTTTTTAGCTAGTTTCTATTTAGTTACCTATCTATTAAATGTCGAAGTTACATTTAAATTATATACTTACTTATTTATATTTAACTTTTGATGTCCAGGTGTTGTCTAGGTCTTCTGTATTTTCTTTTTGTCTGTAGGATAAATAGTAAAAAAAAAACATATATTTTAGGTATTTGGCTTTTAAACATAGGTGTGAGGTTTGAGAGTTACATTTTCAATAGAAAATAATGTAGTAGTACTTACTTTATATAGGTGTAGCTGTCTTTATGTTGAAGTCAATACGTTTTCTTTCAGAAATCCTGCAGAGTTTCGTCTTCCTTTAGTTAGGAGATTTAGGCTGCATTTTTAGTTTGCTGTAATCTTGTTTATATAGTATTAGTCTAATAGTTTCTGAAGTAGGATTGGTTGTTTAAATTGATAGTCTGTTTTAATTCGTGGATTTGAATTTTTTAACCTGTTATGCTAATTGCTTTCCTTATATGGGTGACGCCAATTAACGTTTATTTAATGTGTAAGGCCTTATTTTGTATAGGTAATGTTATCTTTATATTTTTTAAGTGGAGGAATATATATAATTTGCAGTAAGAAATGTTTAGTTGTTCGAAACATTGTTTATGTATTATAAAATGTATGTTTGTATTTATTTTGTGTTATAAATGTTAGGAAAATATATAGTATGTTTTATAGCTTTTTAGAAACAATTAGTGAATAAATATGAATAGTATGACTAAATTTTAAGATAATACAGTGATTTATTCAAGGATGTAGTAATTTCAATATTTTAAAAAAACGATAAATTTGCTATCTATATTTTTGTATTCGATATTTTGGCAGTTTTTCATTTAAAGATGTGATAATCGATGTTTTAGAAATCGATAATGTTGTTAGTCGATATTGTTGTAGTCGTTGTTTTTTTTAGTCGATAATGTGGTTTCGATATTTTTGTGTTTTGTTGTTTAAGTATAGGCAATCGATAATTTTGTAGTCGATAATTTTTCATCGATATTTTGTACAGTCGATATTTGGTCTGTCGAGGTTATGTCAGTGATCCATTTTATTTCTAATGAAGTTGAAGTTGAAATGCTGATGAAAACTATGTTCTTTTTCCTCCATTCCCATGTGAAGAAATGTCTTTTCTTTGTGATTATTGAGCGCATTCCAGAGACACCTGCCATGTGCAGACTAGTCTAAGTGCCTCATCTTGTTACAGATAGTCTAGATTTGAAGGACGCAGAGTGAAGCTTGTACTGTGAGAAACCTTGAGAACCTATCCTGTATGTAATTTAGGCTCAGATGTGGAGCACCAAAATCCCTAGGGGAGTAACACCGATCCTGAGTCATCTAAAGAAGCACTTTATGGTTCTCAAATATGCATAAAGAAAAGCACTCATGTAAGTAACAGGAATAATAAGCAACAATGTCAGTATTGCCCTATTTCTCACCAAAAGTAGGACAAAGTTCCTCTTGAATGTTAACATTCCAGATAGTCAGTTGACCGTTGTTGTGCTGAGTGGGTGACAATCCTGATATCTCCCAGGTAGCAACTCTTTTCTTCTTCAACTGTCAGTGTAAGATTGAACTACAGCCACACATTTCCCTAAGCTTTTTTTATTTTATGTCAAGCAATTAATGAAGAAGAATTTCCTAACTTGGAACTACATTATTTCATACTAATACATAAACCTGATGCAGCTACTTAGATAATGGCAAGACAAAGACAATATGAGATGGTTCCATGTAGCAAGCTGAAGTCAGAGAAAGAACTAACCCCTTGGTCAAAGTTCCAAACTATGCTTGATCTTCGCTGATAACAGTTTTATCTCTGTCTGTGCCTGAAATATCTTTTCTTTTGACTTCTAATGAGGGAAAGGCATTACATGCAAATAATATTAGCACTGTGACTAAATTGTCATTGAGCAAGACTGTACACGTTAGCTTAAAAGCCAGATAATTCATGGTATATGTGTTCTTTATCAAATTCAGTACTTAGCTGTAATATCTGATCACAAAAGTCTAAAGTACAAAAGCAGACCCAGCAGTGATGCAACATTGCTCTTTCTTGCAGAAAAAAAACCACTACGTTACATTGACACTCTAGTGGTTAATATTATAGAAATGTAAGTCTTGCCATATCGCTTTAGATTTAATGATAAATGATGCATAAAGCTCTGCAAGGATATCAATGGCATCGAACAGCATGGCTGAAGTGGATTTGCATCATACAGATATCTGCAGGTGTGAAGTCTACAATGGGATGCACCCACTTAGACTTCTACGGGAATCAGTCAGTAGCAACTGGTTCTCTCCATTCTACCCCTTGAAATTGAGTTGCCTGTTTAACAGCTTGTACAAATGTATTGTTTGGAGGTGGTCATGTATGCAGTTTGACGATGAACACAACATGCAAAGCTGTACAAATAGAAGATTAAAAGAAACTGTTTAACGAGGATATCTTAGGGAGTAGTTCAAATGTAAATGGGAAAAGATACTTTTTATTGGATAAAAATACCAAGGATCTCCATAAAAGCAGCTGCAAGCCGTTCACAATGTTTAAGGACTGCGTCTTGATAGCATTGTAGCCTGGAGTAGCAAAGATGCATTCCCCCTAACAGTCTACAGACCACAAGGCCTAAGTGCAGCTCCTTACCAAGGGATTGTGACTCAGAATCAAGACAGAAGGAACTGCTTTGGGAATGTTAATTGTGTAGCATGCATTAAGTACGCACATTATAGTGCATGATTTTCTCTTGTCCATTACCTTTCATATAAATAAGGTTGTCTGATGTCATAAAATACCCAAAACACAGTCTTTTCCATCTGCAGTTTTTAGATGAACTTTCAACATTCAAACACAAAATTCAGGCAAAATGTAGCATGCAGTGCAAAATGCAGAAAATAAACTTAGGCTCAGTAAGGACCTTTGTACCTAAATTTCCTTGACAGGCTTGATCCAAAGATTGAGTCCCTACTAAATATGACATCACTGCAAAGTGAAGAAGAAGAAATGGAGATGAGTCTTTGATGGTCAATCATGCAAATATGGTTGGAAGGCATTTTTATGACATTCCTCGTGCACATTTGGTAGGTACATGTTCACCATTGCTGAGTACATGATGAGTGTACATTTTTATGAGCTAGTTAGCCGCTAATGTATCTATAACTGCTATTCGTATTCAGTGAAAGCGTGCATGCAAATGTCATTAATTCCATGCATAGACATAGGCCAATACCCCACACATTTGTAAAATGTAATATTCATTAAGAAGGGTAATCACTCTTATAATGTCTGTGTCCTGGTGACAACTGTGTAACAAATGCTCTACAAAATGAGTGCAACATTTCTTGATGTACAGTTTCTTTTTGTAGACTATATATCAGAATCAACCATATCCGTATGGCTAAGAACTCAATCAGCAGATTAACAGTTTCCACAATGAAAGCAAAAAGGGGATAGTGACCTGATTCCTTAAAGAGATTTTAAACCAGGAACTGTAAATGTATACTTATGAAAAGTCAAGCTTAATAATATTTTGGGATTACAAAACCATATTCACGCATGTTCATATTTCTTTACATGGTACGCCAATAGCTTGCCTATTGGAAGGTAAAAGCTTTTTAGCAAGTAAACTTGGACATCTAGCTTCTGAGATTTATTTTTCAGATTCTTTTAAGACCAGTATACATTTAAGGATATCAACTGAACACAAAGATTATCGGTTTGCGGTGTTGAGTAAAATAGTTGGCAGGACCGGCCTCTCAGTTTGTAACATTACAGTATTTCTGCTAAACACATATACCATTCAAATTATGGATACTGATATCCTTATAGTTTTTTAAAAGTATATGTTGTTGACTTAGCGAACAATTTAACAGCATTATAAGGATTTAATGGAATCTCATTATAGTTATACTGTTCCCTAAATTTGTAAATCTACACATTCCTACATTGAAGGTGAGCCAGAGAATCTGTACAGAAAAGTCATCCTATGTGATTGGACAAGCATATAGCTAATGCTATACTATTAGCAATAGGAAACACACCCTGTTGTGTAGACATATAGGCCCTATGGGATTCAAATTCTAGGTATCCAAATACATAGTCAGACCTACTGGTGACCTCCATATCCAGAATCTAAGATCTATTAATAATTTCATTGTAAACAATCATGTTATCACATAGGTGATTAACACGGACAAATAATCCATTAACAATTCCTACCCATTCCTGTCATGTTTTCAAAAAAAGCCTTTGATCTGCTAGAAATTCCTTATCTTCCAGTAGCCTTAATAGATTTACCACCACATCAGGGAATATCATTTGTTATTGAAGCTATCTCTGGCTGGCAAACAAAATCAAATAATGTATCCTCATAAATCAAGGCAAATAGAATTTTTGAAATATGTTTAAAGAGTGTTTTTGATAGACATGCATTTAAAGAGTTAAAATCAAACTAAGTGTTGCAGCACTTAAAATAAATTGGGTTCATAGTTATTATTATGTCTTCCATCAAATTAAAATATGATTCTGTAAACCGTGAGCTTGCTTTCTGACCCACTGTGCACACAGAAATGTTTAATTAGTGGATGTTAAAAAAAATTAAAAAACCTTTTCAATGGTTATTTCTGTCTCACATATAGAAAAGTGGAAAACTGAGTACGTACATTCAATTCATATTCAGAAATACGGAACCAGCATATTTTTGCACGCAGAAATGTCACTTATGACGGAGAAATATCCACTAAATATGTATATTTTTCTTTCACAGGAGTCATGTAGGGCCTTATTTAAATGTGGTGGATGGGACAATCCATTACAAACATGATGGAAGTCCTGTCCACAACATTCCAAGTGCATTATAGCCTATGGCATTTGTACTACCGCAGACAGGATACCCGCCACATATTGAAGGAGCATCTAGTCTACTACACTCCAAATAAGGATCTTTGGCAGTCGGAGGAAGGGTGGAGGATAAAAAAATAAATAGCCCATACTTTACCAAGCCGCTGACTCTCCTCCATCGTCGTCCCCATCTGCTTGGTCCAGCCGGAACAGGAAGCACAAACAGGCTCCCCTAAGCCAATGTGAATGGTCTGAGTGCCGTGGTTCGGCACTCAGACAGGCAGTAGAAGCCTGTACATGTTCCCTACCAGGCTGTGCATTACAGCCTGGTTGGGAACATGATAAATGCGCATAACGTTTTGACCAGCCCTGTAGAGCCAGCCAAACCATCATGTGCACTTAGTGCACATATTTCCTCCACCCCCTGCTGGCTACATTGACAACCAAGCCCTGCCCCAAACCCTGCTTCAGGTAGATAAATAAATTGATAACAACATTGTGTTTTTATCATTCTATTTTTCCTTCTTTGCACTGCTAAAAGCAATGGGGCCAGGGCCTGGCTGGCCCTAGTGGGCACCGGATGTTTCCCTGGTGGGCTGACAGGGTGGGGCTAGTTTTCGGCCTCTGGGGGGCCATTTTTGTTACCGGGGGTAGTAATATCGGTCCCCTGTAACAAAATCGGCCAAAACCTGCCCTAGCAAACAGCTGGCCGCAGCCCACCCCTGCCCCTGCCCGGGAAGTGGGGGGCGGGGGGAGGGGCGACCGAGCAGTTTGCCAGGGCTAGTTTCTGTTCCCAGTCCGGCCCTGAATGGGTCGACGTTCCTCCACCTTAGTGGAGGAGTGGCCATTGATCCTTGGTGTGAGCCTATGGTAGTGTCAGCGTCCTGACCCATGCGAATGAACTTACCACCAACAGAATTTTATTTTATCTTTGTGGCTATTAAGTAACCATGCCTATGCACAGATCTTTTCTAAACTCAAACCAAGATGACTAGGCATTAGTAGGTCAGAAAGTTTTGGAAAGTGCATGCAAATCCTACACTTTCAATAAAGTTTTGAAGGATAAGATGTTGTCATATGTAATGGACGTTTTCCATAAGAAAAGACAGACGAAATAAATGAAGAGTTATTACTAGTTTCTTTTCCCTGGCAAACATATTTTTCCTCAGTTCTGATAGTCCATATTCAACTGTGAAATTACAGGAATAGGTGCACCCAAATACAAGCAATATAATTCAATAAACTCGACTTTGTGCTCCACCAACCATGAAGAGTCATTACTTGGACTACAGTGAATGAATGGTCTCCAGAGCATTACAGTGACTGAGCCCACTGTGCTTTATATTGGCTTCTTGATGGACTTAAAGCCCACGTTTTGCTTTGAAAAAGCTCATTGCTGCATTACACTTGAAAGAAACACATATCCGCTGTCCCTAAAATGTGCAAACCCTTATTTTAACTAAAACTCTTACTTTGGAAATAATAAGCAGAAGTCATTCATCTAGCTGCTATTCATAAATCTGTGCAATGTAGGGCCACACGTATTTACTGTGTGGGGAGATGTATGTGTCCATTAATCAGGCCCTATGATGCACAGTGAAAAATTATATTTCAAAAGAAAGAGTAACAACAAAATGGAAACAAAAGGCAGAACATAACACTATTGCAAATTAAACGTTACACAATCGATGTGAATACTAATGTGTTGGTTAGATGAGGGAGGTTTTGGGTTAGTTTTAGGTTAGGTTTAACACTCAGGGTTAGGTTTAGGATTGAGTTAAAAGTTAGGACTAGAGTAAGTACTTGGAAACAGGTTAACTATAAGCTGTATTAGGATTAAGGTCGTTCTATGGGAGGGATGTAAGAAAAGGTGTTTTGGTTAAGTTCAAGTTCAAGTTCGGGCATTTATATAGCGCACTACTCACCCAGAGGGTCTCAAGGCGCTTGGGGTAGGGGTTCATTATTTGTCGAATAGCCAGGTTTTAAGTTCTTTTCTGAAGGAGATGTGGTTTTGAGTAAGGCGGAGGTGAGTGGGGAGTGAGTTCCAGGTCTTGGCAGCCAGGAAGGAGAAGGATCTGCCACCCATGGTGCATTTAGGATGCGCGGGACTGCGGCGAGGGCTTGATTGGACGATCTTAGTTGGCGGGTGGGTTTGTAGAAGGACAGTCGAGTGTTGAGGCATTCGGGTCCTAGATTGTAGAGGGCCTTGTGTGCGTGGGTGAGAAGACGGAACGTAATTCTTTTGTTGACGGGAAGCCAGTGGAGGTCTTTTAGGTGTCCGGTGATGTGATCTTGGCGAGGGATGTCCAATATGAGTCTCGCTGATGCGTTTTGGATGCGTTGGAGTTTTTTCTGTAATTTTCCTGTGATTCCAGCGTATAGTGTGTTACCATAATCCAGTCGACTCGTGACCAGTGCGTGGGTGACAGTCTTTCTTGTTTCGAGGGGGATCCAGCGGAAGATCTTTTTGAGAATGCGAAGAACGTTGAAGCAGGAGGATGAGACTGCGTTGACTTGTCTGGACATCGAGAGAGAGGAGTCTAGGATGAAGCCAAGGTTACGTGCGTGGTCTGTGGTTGTGGGTGCTATGCCCAGAGCGGAAGGCCACCAAGAGTCGTCCCAGGCAGAGGGGGAAGATCCTAGAATGAGCACCTCCGTTTTGTCTGAGTTGAGTTTTAGGCGGCTATGTTTCATCCATTCGGCTACTTCTTTCATGCCTTCGTGAAGATTGGTTTTGGCGGTGTTAGGGTCTTTGGTGAGGGAAAGGATTAATTGGGTGTCGTCGGCGTAAGAGATGATGTTGAGGTTGTGTTGGCGCGCGATGGATGCGAGTGGGCTCATGTAAACGTTGAAGAGGGTGGGACTGAGTGATGATCCTTGTGGTACTCCACAGATGACTTCAGTGGCCTCTGAGTTGAATGGGGGAAGTCGGACTCTTTGAGTTCTCCCGGCGAGGACCGAGATGATCCAGTCCAAGGCTTTTCCTTGTATGCCGATGTTGCTGAGGCGTTGTATAAGGGTGCTGTGGCAGACTGTGTCGAAAGCGGCGGAGAGGTCGAGTAGAATGAGGGCCGCTGTTTCTCCGTTATCCAGTAGTTTTCGGATGTCGTCTGTCGCTGCAATGAGGGCGGTTTCGGTGCTGTGTTTGGCTCGAAATCCGGATTGAGATGGATCGAGGGAGTTGTTGGATTCAAGGAAGGCGGCGAGCTGGCTGTTGACGGCTTTCTCAATGACTTTGGCGGGGAAAGGGAGGAGGGATATGGGTCGGTAGTTTTTAAGTTCAGAAGGGTCTGCTGTGGGTTTCTTCAAGAGGGCGCTGAGTTCGGCGTGTTTCCAGCTTTCTGGGAAGGTGGCAGAGTTGAACAAGCAGTTGATGACATCACGGAGATGGGGTGCGATGATGGAGTCAGCTTTGTTGAAGATGTGGTGGGGGCAGGGGTCGGTTGGCGAGCCAGAGTGGATTGAGTTCATTAGGCGGATGGTGTCTTCAGTGGTGATTGGGTTCCAGGCGCTAAGGTTGTTAGTTGGCGGAGTAGGATCTGAGGGGTGTGGGGAGGGTTGATCGCTGGGAGTGTTCTCGAAGCTGCTGTGGATGTCGGCAATTTTGTTGTAGAAGAAGGAGAATAACGCATCGCAGAGGTCTTGGGAGGGAGTGATGTCGTTAGATGCTGCGGTGGGGTTGGTGAATTCTTTGACGATGTTGAAAAGTTCCTTGCTGTTGTGGGTGTTGTTGTCGAGACGATCCTTGAATGCTGATTTCTTGGCGGATCGAATCAGTTGGTGGTGTTTGCGGGTGGCTGCCTTGAGGGCGGCCATGTTGTCGGTGGTTGGGTTATTTCTCCATGTTTTCTCCAGGGCGCCGCATAGCTTCTTGGATTTTTTAAGGTCAACATTGAACCAGGAAGCCTTTTTGCTGGCTGATTTGATCTGGTGCTTTTTCAGGGGTGCTAATTCGTCAGCACTGTGGGTGATCCATTGCTTGAGATTGGTGGCCGCTTGGTTTGGGTCCAATGAGAGGGTGGGAGGGTTTTGGTTGAGTGATGTGAGGAGTTGGTCGGAGGTGATTTTGTTCCAGTTTCTCCGAGGAATAGGTTGTGGGCGGTTGTGGGTCAGGGTGGTTTTGTAGCTGAAGTGAACACAGCTGTGGTCCGTCCAATGAAGAGCTGTGGTGCGATCGAAGGAAATGTGCTTGCTGGAGGTGAAGATAGGGTCGAGCGTGTGTCCGGCTACATGGGTGGGGGTGTCAACAAGTTGTTTGAGTCTGAGATTGGTCAGGTTGTCCAGAAGGGTGGAGGTGTTGCTGTCCTGTTTGTTTTCAAGGTGGTAGTTGAGGTCTCCTAAAAGAATGCAGTTCTCGGAGGCGAGGGCATGTGGGCTGACGAAGTCAGTGATGTCATCGCTGAATTGAGTGCGGGTTCCTGGAGGCCTGTAGATGAGGGTGCCTCTAAGTGTGGTCCTAGGGTCGGTGTGGATCTGAAAGTGGAGATGTTCGGCGGTTGCAAGATTGTCGTCGGAGCTGGTCGTGATTTTGATGGTGTTCCTATGGATGATGGCGATGCCTCCTCCTGTTTGATTGGTGCGGTCTTTTCGGATAATCTTGTAAGCATCCGGTATGGCTATGGCGATGTCGGGTGCTGATGATGTGTTCATCCATGTTTCTGTAAGGAAGGCGATGTCCGGTGACGCAGTGTCGAGTAGGTCCCAGAGTTCAGTTGCGTGTCTGTGGACCGAGCGGGTGTTAAGCAGGATGCACTTCAGGTGGTTAGAGTCGGAGCTGTGTATGGAGGAAGTGGATTTGGTGAGGGTCCTGAAGCAGTTGAACTTGCAGGAGAGGCAGGCGAATGGGCCGTGGGTACATCCTGGGGTGGCTTCGCAGCATTGTGGTGTGCGTCCGGGGTTGAGGGCGAGGAGAGTTGCGGCATCATATGTGAATCTAGTGGGTTGGGTGCGGCGGGGACCAGGGGGACTGGCGCTGGGCACGGTCCAGGCGCGGACGGGCGTAGACGGGCTTACCTTTGGCGCACCTTCGGCGCGCATGGGGCGCGACCGCTGCGCGTGAACACTGTGCGCAAATACGCCTGTCATATGTGGATGGTGGGAGGGGCGGAGCGAGGGACGGGCATCTGGGAGGCGGGAGCAGGGTGGAGGGACGGGCTATCAGGCACAACAAAAACAAGATGGCAGCAAAAAGGGAAGCGAAAATAGGAAAGGTCAGGCACAAATTAATTTATCGATCCAAAATAGCGACCAGTATAGCGCTATTAAAATTGGGAGGCACAAATGAATAAATGCTCAAATCCAGCACAGCGTTACGCAATGAATGCAGCACAGGACATATAAAGTAAAACTTAGCAATGCAGAAGCGTGAGGGCAGAGCGCTGCGATGTGGCAGAACAGCAGAGCGCTACGCTCTTAGTGAAGCGCCTAACACAAACACAAAATGCAATCAAAGTAGAGCGCTACGCTCTTAGTGAAGCGCCTAACACGAACACAAAATGCAATCAAAGTAGAGCGCTACGCTCTTAGTGAAGCGCCTAACACGAACACAAAATGCAATCAAAGTAGAGCGCTACGCTCTTAGTGAAGCGCCTAACACAAGCACAAAATGCGGTCAAATTAGAGCGCTAAGATACCCAAAGGACAGGGAAGCGTGGGGAGCGACCGTTTCTGATTGTAGTCAGGACGGTCACAGCGTTAGGACTGAAGTGAATGTTATTAATAGAACTGGAGTAAAATGTAAGGTTATGTTAATATTGAAGGTTGGGTTTGGTGCCAGAGATGATGTAAGTGGGTCTCAGGGGTGTAAAGGATGGCATAAGAAGAAGGCGCAGAAGAATCATGGCAGTGGGAGATGTTGTGGTTTTACCTCCCCTGAAAAATAGTTTGGCAAACAGGATGTAGGTGAAAGGGATGTAGTAAAGGTTCAGAAAGTAATATTTGAGCAATGTTAAGGGTTACTGTATGGCTACATCCATTTAAAAAATGTAATGGTGATCAATTCTACTTTTTACCTCTAATTGTGTCCATTTTCTATAGACATACATAAAAGCCACAACGTTTCACCTCTACTTGTTTATTACTACTTTTTTGTATTCCCACTTTTTACTTTCCGTTGTCCCTTCATCGTGAGATGTTCTTGTTCTCATACAGCTGTTAGTATGACAGTCTGACAGTAGTCATACTTCAGATATAAGGCGTTGCCTAAGAATCCGTATATGATTTGCTATCCTTAAAACTTGTAGGGAATACTTTTCGAAAGAGGTAGATGTCTGGTGTATCTTTTGTGGATTCTTCATACACATGACGTATTGGTTATGCAACAAGAAATACATAGGATGCGAGATTTTGGATACGTGATTGCAGTGGTACTTAGGCAAATCAAGTTACATGATATGCTGTTCCGATTCTTTGCATTGCAGACTTGAATTTACTTCATATGCATGACAGATGATTGCAATATCTTTGGAACTATTGAATTACTGTGAGGACTCCTCGGTAAGGTTAGAGAGTAGTTTGTGAACTGGCATGGGTGGATGTGATATGAAGGGGCATATCATGCCCTCTCTTGGATCTCAACCGCTAACAACGGACTGTTGTTAGCGGGATGGATTGCACTTGTTGGTGGTTTTGTTATCGGTTGCGTCAATGGCTACTCAGCATTGACCACGGTTTTAATTTTTCATTTGCATGAGCACTGTTGGTGTTATTTCACATAAAAAGATATAATTGCATGAAACATGCACTAGTAATGGAGGTTGCACTCACTTTTATCCCACCATGGGGATTACTCACATTGGATGAGAATGGCATGGTACTCAGCTCAATGCCACCGATAATATAGTGATGGATGTCTGTATTGCAATGAGTTTTGATTGACGATGGTTATATTTTTGCTGACTGAAACCATGATGAGGAAACACAGGTTGGCTACAAAGATTTTGTCTGGACCTGTTTGGATGTATATGAACTGAATGAAAGAACACTGTGCACTTTGGACTGATCAAAACTTAAGAGGAGTCTTTCTTGAACTTTGGTTCTCGTGAGCTTATGAACCTGTTGTAGGGAGCATTGCCTCCTAAATGAATGATTTGGTGGCAATGTCCTCTCCTTGGAGCACCTGCGAGACTAGTGCTTTGGTACACACTACTTGCGCAGGCATATAATCCTGTCACTTGTCTATATGTCATTTTTTATGAATTATTTGACACTAAATTTACATAAATCCAATCAGCAGAGCAGGATATATTCAATTTTTTAAATTGTAGGTATGTAAAGTGCAAAAAAGCACAAACCATCATTTGCGGTTATCTGGTTGTGCGAGAATGGTTCAAGTCATGAGTTCAGGCCAACTGCGATGGAGTGTGGGTTAAATACAGAGACCAGGTTACTCCTGCTGAAAGAGTTACCTTTAAAGTCAAGTGCAAAGAGTTCCATTTGTGGTGGAAGGGACTGCGAAGAGCAGGGAGACCCTTTCAGATGGTTGTCAATGTAGCACGAAGGCAGCAAGTCAGCTGGGTTTTTGCAGAGAGCCTTTGGAGCTTGTTTTGTCCCTGTATCTCAAAACAGGAGGTCAGTCTGCTGACCATTGGAGTCACTTCAAACTAGGATGAAGGGTGCAGAAGTATTCCTTCTCAACAAGCAGAGCAACAGGCCACAGAGCAGCAGGGCAGCAGAGTTCTGGCAGTAAAAGCAGTACAGCAGTCATTCTGTAGCATCTACAGGTCCAGGAGTGTAATGAAGCATTGAGTTTGAGGGGCCAATATTTATATCAGGTGCCCTCTTTGAAGTAGGAGACGTTGCCAAAGAATTCCCTTTAAAGTCCTTGAAGTTTCCTGCCTCCCCTGCCCTGGCTCCAAGCTGGCTGCATGAACAATGTAGTGGTAACAAGTCCTTTGCCTGAAGGTAGGGCACTGCCTATTCAGCTGCAAGTGGGGCTGTGCCCAGCTCCATCCACCCATCATGCCAGTTAATGGCCCAACCAGGCACACCTAATCCCTATATTGTGTGGCTGTCTGGGAGGAATAAACAAGGTCAACTGTCAACTACACCCTGTCATGAGACCCAGGAACAGGCTACAGACACCAAATAGTTAAATCATGAAAATACCAACGTTTTAAAAGTGGCATTTTCAAAATTGTAACTTAAAATCTGACTTTACCAATAAAGAGGATTTTTTGTTACAATTTCTCAGACACCAAAAATGAAATTTCTATCTGCTCCCAATTGAAAGTTATCACTTATTAAACACAATAAGGTAACACCATGTTATCCTATGGGAGAGGTAGGCCTCACAATAGTGAAAAACAAATGTAAGAGTTGTTCACTATCAACACATGTAAAAAGGTACATGCCCAACATTTTGAATACAGAGCACCCTGCCCTCTGAACTCTGTAGGACCTACCCTAGGGTGACTCAGATATTAAAAAGTGAGGTTTGGGACTGGCAAGGTGTTTAGCTTGCCAGGTTGCAATGGCATTTCAAAACTGCACAACCAGGCTGCTGTGGCAAGTATGAGACATGTTTAAAGGGCTACTTAAGTGGGTACCACAATGAGTACTGCAAGCCCACTAGTAGCATTTAATTTACAGGCCCTGGATATATAATACCACTTTACTAGGAACTTACAAGTAAATCAAATATGCCAATTGGGTGTAAACAAATGTTACAATTTTTAAAGGAGAAAGCACAAGAACGTTATCACTGGTTAGCAGTGGTAAAGGGCTCAGAGTCTTAAAATCACAAAAGATAAAGTCATCAAAAGCAGGAGTCTGGAATGCAAAATTCAATAAGTTGGGGGGAAACCTCTGAAACATAGCTTGCGGCTCAAAATATGAGCCTGACCCACCCCTATAGATCCTTTGGCCCTGCATGATATATAAACTTAAAGTTTGAATCTTATTTTCTCAAAAATTATTGAATGGGTTTAAACCAAATCACAAAAAGCACACGTTCTGGAAAAGATCCAATCTGTCAAATTTGGTGTAATTCCATTTAGCCGTTTTGGCTATAATAGTGCCTAATTTTCCTATGGAAAATTGCATGATGACAACGTGTTTTGGGACCCCACTTTTTCTCCGCCCAGCTTCAATGATCACTGCAAACTTTTCCAGGAAAGAAGGAGTTGAGGTGCAAAACCTTGTTTTTTAAAGATTCAAGACGATTAGTCAAACTGTGGCAAAATTATTAGCAAGCCAAAAAATGCTACTCCTGCAGAAACGTAATCTGGTCACCACCATACGTTTCCGTCAAAAAAGCGACGCACACCTGACACAAAGTTTTTGTAAATCTAGGCCCAAGTGATAACGTTGTTATATATGTTTTAAAAACATACTTACTAGATTTAAAAATATCCAGTGCTTAAGAGACCGCAAAAGGTTTTATTTCTGAACGGCTGAGTTTGGGTTTGATTCATAAAGACAGGTAACTCGGCCATTGGTTCCTTTTAGGATAGCTCACAGCGACATCTAGTGGCTACCTTTAGTGTCAGTAGGTTACAAGGCATGGGGAACAATCTGATTTGTACTAGCAACGATGACAGCATGCTCTGTTCAGATTGTTTTATGCAAACCTATACTCATTTTCACAGCATTTTAGGGTGTCATATTGATACAGATGTAGGCACGGCCACACACCTTTTTCTAAACCAGTTCGAGGAAATCACTAGAAAATTCAACAAAGCAAGTTTTTAGCAGACATGCCCTTTTAACTGCAGAATGCCACAGAAAAAGAGATTTCTGCTTCCTCGTTGAATACAATAGGTGAATGTACAGATTTCCTCAAGCTGTCTACCCAAACACGTTTTATTCCTACTCTTAACTCATATGAATACGTTTCATTTCCTTCATTGTGCTGAACCACCAAAAGCCCTTACTAATCGGCATGCAGTGTATATAACGTGCTGGTGGTCCCCGTGTTCGAAAATATCTTATCACGACCACTGTGGGTCAGTGAAAAAAGCATCTGCACGCATACAATTCCATTTGCCTAGATTCAGCAGCATTTCTGTGATTTCTGAGCACATGCAATTTGTTGTGATTAATGCAGATGTGCACATTACAGTGTTCATTACTTGCTAAGCATTTAAAGACGTTGTACTTAACTGAGAGTATAACAAAAACATGTTGTGCACTACTTTACAGCATTGTATTCTCAATGAGGTACATTTACGAATGCTCCTATTCTGTATATGTTTTAATATGTAGAATACATATGTAATAGACTATTGCACTATAAGAATGACCCTGAGCAGTGTAATATCCATAAAGGCAACAGTCTGAAAGGCATTGCTTTCAATGAGTGCAAAAAATATACCATCAGTTAACAACTTCACAAAATGTTCACTATCTGATGAAAAATGCATTATGAAGATCTGTGCTGATCAAAACAGAGGGCAGATGAGCAGGCCTGGAAATCAATGAAACGTGAATGCACGAGAGCAAATGGCGACATTTGACCCGGCCAATTATTGCACAAGCGTGCATAAATCAGTAACTGCACATGAGCAAACGGGCGTGCACTTGTGTGTGCAAACCAATATTTCTACTAGCGCACACCGATTGATAATTATGCGCATAAATCACAGAAACACTGCACATGTGCAAACACGGATGCAAACGTGCGCCAAGTAACTTTATTGCACAAGCGCATGTTGCTCTTGCCACGCCCCCCAGCTCACGTTATTAGACACATGATGAAAAAAGTAACTCTCATGGAGTGCAATGACTTTCTTATATCAAAGCCCATGCTGGAATGTACCACTGTGAATGGAGGGAGTGACATTACTGGAATCATCCGTTTCCACCCCGCACTGTCACTCCCCTTCGTTCATGTGATGTATATGATGAGCCGCGCCCAGGCAGAGGCATGCACCCAGCATGGTAAGAGCTGCTGGCCAATGAGGCTGTCCCTTACATCCAAGCCTTCCGGTAAACCCCTGCATGCTAGGATTCTTTGATAGTCATAACATACCTAGAAGCGCCATCCATCGGGTCTTTTCTTTATGATAAAGAAAAGCAAAGAGAAGAAGAAAACAAGACAAGGAAAGGAAAGGACACGTTAAATTGTGCACGGCAGGGACAGGGAGACACTGTGTTACATGCGCTGAGGCTCTCTCTCCAGCAGATGTCGCCTGACCATGCACGTCATGCTCAACGTCAGAGTTACAGCTCTGACGTCGCCTATTGCAAGCTTAAAGTAGATAAAAGCAATAGTCTAGCATTCCAATATTATATTTCATAAGACCAGTGTTACTGCAGAGCACCAAACGATATTACTCTAGAAATACACATTAGAAACTAGAAAGCCTTTGAGGAATTAATTATGAAATCGAGTTCGGTGATCAGTTCTGTACCATTATGCATAGTGGTCATCAATATTCATTAGTTAACCTTCACATGTATGCACATAATCAGATGACCTTATTTTTTACTACATTAATATTCATTTGTTTAAAATAGCACAACTAATGCAGAAATACGTTACATTTAATATGTTGAAGAAAAATACAATGGCATAGTAACTACTCCAATCAGAAAACACGCCATTTTCATCTAATCCGCTGCATTTAATTTCTTCTCTGAGTGAAACTCAGTTACTTGAATTACTAATGTGATTCCTTGAAACCCGTTAAGGGCCCGTCTGATGGCCCTTCGTGTTCACCACAACAATGAAGATGGTATCCATTATTTATATAGCACATGGGCCACGCTGGGGTGCATTATTGCCAGTAAGACTGAGAGCAGCTGCCCCTTAATTTCCCCACAGACAGGCACATAAACATATCCACTCTCACGGTCTATTCACAACTTTGTTTCTCTTTTTTACTGAGTAGAATGTACAGGTAAACAGCCGTAGCTGGAGCCAGGATTTTGTGCATTCTGATTGGCTGAGCCAATATCAACATTTGGTACAGGGTGCTAATATCTCTTATTATGATAACTAACCCCAAATGTACCCATAATAAACGGCGGAGTTTAGCATGCATTCGAAACAGTGAGGCAATGATCACTGAAGTAGCTGAAATTACACAGCTGCATTAAGATTTTTGTAGCTGAACCTGTGTTCTATGTAAAGTACTCCATTGCTGTTAATGTTCAGCAACAGGACATGTTAAACTTCTAAATGAATACAAATACCTCATATATAGCTTGTGATACATGACACCATCCCCCTGTTGTCCTGCTTCATTAAAGTATTATCACCCCTGGCCTCCATGCTTACTACCTAATGCCAATGTGTGATGGCATCCAGGTGTGCCAAGGATGTGCTATCAGAACCAAGGAGGTGTAATGGGCATCCTTGCTCTTATTTGAGTGTGTTAGGAATGTGCCCTTTAAGCCAATCTACAACAGCAGGCAAAGGGAAGGGGAGAGGATATTGCCTTATGGACAGAGCTGCCCACTTTGGAAATAGGGAACCAGGTTTGAGTCTCGGCGGCAGCTCGACATCCTGTGACTCTGAGCAAAGCACCTAATCTCCCTACACCTAAAAACTTATTGTAGCCTTGTGAATTTTGTAACTGGTGCTCATGTGAAGAGCTCCAATGAGTTGGCGCTATATAAAACTGCAACCCACTCCCCCCAAAAAACTTTCATTATCCTGCATCATGCTGCTCTCAGGTCAGAAAGGTCAAACCAGAACTAGACAGCTGCCACATCACTGCTTTTGGCAGCCCACACTTTCTTCAGGCATGAAGACGGTGATGGTATGTGCTAACTGCCGTCAAAGCATCACTGTGATCAGTGCCTTGAAGTCCCTGCAGACCTCCCACAGACATGGGACACAGTCAAGACCCACTTAGCGGATCTCCCCTTTGATCACCGTCTCACGTGTATCCTTGTGGTTGTGGATACCATGAGCAAGATGATCAATCTTATGCTTTGCAAGGATGTCTAACATTGGACACTTGCATGGCCTTCCCACCTCTGTAATATGTGACTGAGATCCGGGAATCATCTTTGAGATTCTTCAGGCCTTTTTCAAATCCTTCAAATTGATGTATGAGTTTCTTTCCTTGGCAAGAGACACATAGATAAATAGCCACACTGAACACACAAATCAGATCACAGAACACTACCTGTGTTTGTTGAGTCATTGACAGGAAGAGGATTGCTTACCCCTGCTGGGGTCAGCTGAGTTCACACACAGCTGTACACATCACTCCTTTACAGGACACACCTCATTTTGTAGTTTCATTCTCAAATGATACCAGAAGGGCAGCCTGCACTACCTTTGTGACGGGTTTCCAAAAGCAGATTCATGGAGGCTAAGGCACCCGCTCTACTGAAAGAACATTAGGAAGGGGCTGAACATCCTAACAACTCCTGCATGGCCTTAACATCCTGGAAAAGACTGCCCAGCATGTTAGAGAGACAGGCCACCTGAGTGTTGACAATGTACCCCTCCTTAATTGGTATATTTCCATCGCCCACATATATGGGCAAGAATTCTTATATGAGACAGGCATTGGTGAATTTTCAACAAGAGATATATCTACCAATAATCCCTTTTGATAAGAATGCCAACAAACTACTGATAAATAAAGCATATGAATTCCAGCATGACACGTAAAATACCCTTCTACTAGTAATAAAGCAAACCTATTGACAGACGTGTGTATGTGATTAAGATTTTTCAATTCTGCGTCAGGAGAAACATTATGTAATTTATTACAGATTGAGATGTGAAAGCCAGAAGATAACGTATGATTACGCACCACCGTTTAGGTTATCTTCATTTACATATTCCAGAATCACAAACCATTTGTTTTTACCTGACCTTTTGGGAATAGTCTGGCTTTAAAGTAAATTAAACCACAGCTCAGTATGAGCACCGCCATTTAAAATATTACTGTTTTCAGCTATTGCTCAACCACCATCAGAAAGAACGCCTGGAATCTGCTTATATTTATTAATGATAGTGCATGAAATTGGGGTATTAGCTGTGAGACCTGCTCTAGTAATAGGTCCACAATTTCCCCTTACTGGGAACCAAGCATCCCATTGTAGAGCTTGACTCTGTCATGGGAGCGAAGCAGAGCAGTCCAAGGCCTACTCAGGGGAAGCTAGTTATCACCATTCGCTGGCACACACTAATTCAATTAATGATTGTCAAGTCAGTGCTTTTTGTTTAGAAAAGTAAAGTACATTTATTAGACACACACTATTCATACTATGCATTAATTTACAAATATATACATAAGGCAAATTGAAAATACCTAAGATGACTGTGAAATCACACTTGACCCTTAAAGTGTCATGACCCCTAAAAATCACAGTAACCATACCCCTAACCTATGCCACAAAGCAAATCAAAATATAAGAGGTTATCACTTTAAATAAAACAGACCTATTGGCTTTATCAAGGGTTCACCATATTACCAGAACAACAAACAATGTGTTAAAATATCATCATTTTGTGTGTAACTTAAATGATCAAGATTATCCATGGGGTCATACGGAGGAGCTACGACAGCAAGCAAGATGGCCGCATAGTCTCCCGGCTCCGCTGACCTCCGTCTTGCGCTCCAAGATCCTGTCACTTATCCTGATTTCCTGCCCCGGATCTGTGTGTGTGAACTAATCCGCACTCCGATGGTGTGATCCCGGGATTTTTCTGACATTGTGGAGCTGAGTAACGTCGAGGACCGATTTGTGGCCTAACCCAGTCTGGAAGCCTGGGTCTCGAGTGCTGGCTTAGCCGGGTCTGAGTTGAACAACAGCGGACTGTTGAGGGCGGCAGGGTCCGGTCTCTGGAACTTTCGGAATTTTTGGATTGCTTTGCTATCATCTGCAGCCTGGTGTTGTGTTGGAGGTGAGGAGACGAGTGACGCACGGTGCGGTGTCGCGGGGGTCCCTGACCAGGAGGCCCGGCACTTGCATCGCCGGCGCACCTTGGGTTGGAGTCTCGTCGCGTACTAATGCATACTGACGGTTGGTCCCTCACCGCACAGTCCTGCTCCTGCTGATCTCACCCCGGAGAAGGCGCCTCTCCGTGGGGACCATTATGCCTGAGGAAATATGGAACCAGGCGGAGCAGGCCCAAAGGGGCCCGTCATTGCGGGAGGTGCTGGCGGCCCTAGAGGCACTTCAGGCGACTGTGGCAGCTCAGCCCTGCGGCCTGTTGTCGGCGGCAGATGGACTTAAAGGACTGAGACCGGATCCTGACTCGATGCCCGAGACCCGGCAGCCAGCTTGCTTCTTGATCGACGCCCCAGTGGCGCAATTAGACCCAGTGCTGGAAGCTGTGCCTGCCCCTACAGAAGTGGATCTCCTTGAATGGGCTGTGATCGGTGACTTAACTAATTTTTTGGAATCCCCGGTTTTGCAGCTGTCGGACCATTCAACTGCTGTCCCTATCCTGGAACCTTTTAATTGGTACTGTGCACTGTTTTGGATTGTGTCGAACCCCCTCCCCAGTCGGTATATCAAGATGGCGGACGTGATAAGGCCTGGCTTCGGAGACGGGGAGGGACATCGTCGGTACCAGCTGCTTAATTTGGGATCTACTGTTCTTCTTCCATCTACTGAACTATGTTCCGACCACTTCTATGTATCTTTTGACATTTTGATGATGGGGCTTTATTCGTCTGACGGACTCGGCGAATTCGATCGACGGGGCCAAGGCTGACACTGTTGTTTGGGTTGTTTATTGTGGTCTTATCGATAACGGGACTGCTTCATTAGCTTAACGGAGTCCGGGGCAGGGCTGGTGGTTCCCCCCGGGATGTTTTCTCAGTCTGGACTATTCAGATGTGACAGTTTCGGGGGGACCCCTTTGTTAGGGCGGGGGGAGAGACCGGGAGCACGTAGAAGATAGCCCTCCTCCATTTCCCCTCTTTGGGTGGGGTTTAATTTCTTTCTGTCTTTCTCTGGGTCTTTCTATATTTCGGGTCTCAGTTCTTGGGCGACAGGCACGCTGCTGGGAGGTAGGCCGTAGTCATCTGCAGGGGTGCAGGGTGGGGGGTTGGGGGATGGGTGTTTTGTTTTCGTTTTATTTCTATGGCCTTTTTTCTTCTTATCTTTCTTTGCCCTTTTCTTTTCTTCCTTTCCGGGTCAGTGTGATGGGTTCAATTTTATGGCCATCTCTGCTGTTTCATATGTGCCTCAATTCTCGCGATGTTTCAGTGCTACTGGGCGGGCACTCAGCTGGCATGAACTGTATTTGTACGCTCGCTTACCATTAATAATATGTTTTAACGCCGCTGACTTACACAAAGATGGTTTAACTGTGGACATATGCTATTCCCCCCCCCCCCATTTTTTTCGCAACTTGAGATATTGTATGGCACCTGATCCTTCTATCTTATATTATAAAATGGAACCTTTTTATCCTGTTACCAACTTGATATGTTTACAACCAGTACGTATATTGGACGTGGCGAATCTGCTGCCCGGGAAGCTGAGTCTGGGTTTTGATTGTTTTATTGTGTTGCAACTGCTTAGCGGCCGGCCCTGGGGATTGTAGGCCCGTGTTTGTACTTGGTTGAAATGTCAAATAAAGGTTTTCCCCCCCAAAAAAAAAAAAAAAAAAATCCAACATACACAATTCAAGAATATGATTTTAAAAGAGTTCTAGGGTTGCATCAAAAAAATATGGGTGTATGTTAGGTGGTTCTAAATCGTTGAACCGAAAAAGCATACATAATCCACTGGTGTACTCCACTAGATATTCACCGTGGACCACCGTTTTTCTTTTATAAATGCTGCAGGCAAAAAGCCGAGTAAGTCAAATTATGCCTATTGCCTGGACCGCATCTGGCCCAAATCCGGCTCGGAAGCTCTGATGTAACAAAGGCTGGTGTGCCAGAAAGGTCCGGTCCTGCACAACGTTACCGACAGCTAGTTCGTAAAGAGCGCTCTCGGCTATTTGGAACCACCTAATATACTTGCCCTGATGAAGTTCTAGGCATAGAACGAAATGCGGTTGCTGCTTTGCTGTACACCTGTCATCATTGTAAAAGAAGAATAAAGAAACTTTTGTGATATCTCGAAAAAAAACAAAAAAAAAAAAAGATTATCCATGGGTAAATGCAATTAATAATGCCAATATAGCAGATCATCTTCACCAGTAATCACTATCAGTACCATTATTTCAGTAAAACATTTTTAAATGAACATAACATGTTTGTGGCATCTTTATATACTTTCAGACCATACAAAATACAGTCATAAAAACAGCTCTTAGTGGGTGTCACTTTCAGGCCAAATAAAATGCAACCACAGATCCAGCCCCTAGAGGACACTGCACTCATACATCTTCTTTATACACCTTCAGGTCACATAATATGCAGCCATAGAATCAGCCACTAGAAGGCGCTTTACTCGCAGCTCAATAAAAGAAAGGAAGCACGGCTGACAAGGTTATGCTCACTCCTTAATTTCCCGAATGTGGAGATTGCGAGCGAGTGACCACCATTAGAACTATCCCCCAAGTTATCACACGAAAGGAGACATTTTTCTTTGTTGGTCCTAAATATATGACTCGCTTGCAGTATACATCAAATATCGTCAAGGAAATTTACTTGCCTCTATTCAGTGGTCGACCAGTTAATATTTCAGCTTCTACACATTGTTCTAACTTACAGGGAATTTCCTCCCTTATACTATAGCCCTGACGAAGTTCCTAGAGAACGAAACGCGTTGGCTGAGGAGTTTGTTTTTTAAAAATTGGAAAATCAATAAAAGAATCACTTATAACGAATTGGATGCTGTGGACTCTCTTCTCTGGTGCACCGTTCTTTTGTATATGGCTTTACTCACAGCTGTAGAGCAAAGCTCCAGCCTTAAGAGTGCTTTTGAAAGAAAAGAGAAAATCCTAGAGGATCATGGATTTCTTGACTCTGCAAATTTAGGGTCAGTTTTTAAGTATTACTTCTGTAACTGTACCTTGGCCGGGACCCAACCTTTCTTCCTTCTCTGCCTGCATCCAGGTGGGTGGGATGCCGGCTGTCAGATGCCCTCTGCCCCCTCAAGCATGGGGGTGGAAGACACACTCTTGCGCCTTTCCTGTGCTCGAGGTCCCAGGATTGGGGTCCCGGATCAATGTTGTGTCAGCAATTGGAGAAGTGGGTGCCTCAGGGTGCAGGCATTAGAATGGAGAGGGGGCCCCACACACACCCCATTTTGGCAAATAATTGATCAATTCTCCTGCCGACCCCCATGCCCAGGCCCACCCTGGGGGTAAAATCCAGGCGGGTGGCAGTTCTCCCATGCTCTCCATCGCTCGGAAAAGGTAAAAGGTCAACAACCTTAAAACAGCCATAATGAGGGCCCTCTTGGGTGGATTCAGATGATCCTGTGCTCATTTTACCCCACCAGGATTTTAGCCACCAGAAGCTGTTCCAAAAGGCCTCCTGGTCTGGCAGGAAGTGTAATTGACAGGGAGCTGGTTCCACTGGCTCCCTGTGTAAGCTTTCTTCCTGGTCTTCGTCTCTGGGCGGAAGTCAAGATCTTTCCCCAAACTGGCCCTCATGCAGTTTAAGCGAGCCATCCTCACTGGCCCATGGAGACACTCATTGGTCCTGGGGTCAACTGGGGAAGGGTCATTGGTCCTTTTGGGCCTCAGGGGGTTTCTCCTTCCACTTATCCATGATTATCGCAGTTTCATTGTCCAACAGCAAGCGTCACAAATAGCACAACAATACCCTCTTCTCCCTTGCGCATAACACTTTTTAAAGGGGGGAAGGAAGGTTAGAGAAGCCAGGCATCCCTGGCCAATCCTATGGTTTCATATCAACACTCCAGCCCTATCCCAACCCTCCTGCACAGCAGGTTGTTACAGTTCAAGATGACCTCATCTAGCAGTCATTCGTCGCTTCTGCTTTTGGTGTTTACATCTGACCCTCGCTGACATCACTGCCAGGGCTTTTCCCTCCAAAAGCCAAAGAAGAGCCCCCTCCTGTGTTGGCTCCAGTTGTCTGGGCTTTCTATTTGTTCAGTAGGCCTGGGCTGTCCCGAGCTCTGGTACAGTGTGATAGGTAATTAACAGACGCAGATTTCGTATCCCCACTGTTGCCTCCTCCGGTGCTGAGGGAAGCACTGTTAAGTACTTTTTTGTGTGGGGCAGCCTTAGCTTCCATCTGCAGGGGAGACATTTTAATAACTTGATCCAGCACTGTGGCAAAAGTCCTGGGCTCTGATCCTGAGTTGAGCCAGAGAAATATATTAATGCTGGATGCCCCACTAGGTGTACAGATACATTTTTGGAACTGCAAGATTTGATTCTGGCACCTATGCTCCACCCCATTTGGATATGTCACTGGGCTTTGCTGGCCAAAGTGAAGTGAAACTGCACTCTAAGGTAGTTTTCCCCTTACGAGTATTGTTAGAAATAGGGTTTCTGGTTGGCTAGGGCGTACGCCTAAGTCAGACAGAAACCAACACTATAGTCAGTGAAGATAACCCCTGCTCACCCCCTTGGTAGCTTGGCAGAGAAGTCAGGTTTATCCCAGAGGCAATGTGTAAAGCATTTGCGCAACACACTCTCAGAGGCAATGTGTAAAGCGTTTTCGCAATACACTCACACAAAAGCAACACACTTGGCACATCACAAAAGAAACTCCACAAAAGGTTATATAAAAATAGCCTTTCTATTATCCATAAAAACACATTAGAACACTGGTCATGACATTACATAGCCCATAAATCACTTTGTCATAGACACATTACAGTTAGGGCGACCGGTAACTGCAGGTAATATTCCACTTGGCACAGAAAGTTATGCAAACATTATTAGCAGTGCACCATAGAAAACACTTACAGTGCGCACATCTTAGGTATATCCTTCCAATACCACCACTGGTAAAAGAACACCCCATATACATTTACATCATGGCAACGCAATCATGACACTGTACATGTGATGCAAGAACCCTGGCACTATATCACCATACACATAAGAACGTCAGGGCACGAATCTGAGGTCATTAGCGTGAGGCATATTCCCTAAGAATTACCAGCACCTCATGGTGCCTTCACAGCACACAACGTTGTGCCTAAATCACACTGCCGAGTAGGCAGGCAAAGCTTCCAGTACCATAGGGGAGGGCACTCGCCCAGTCCCCAGTCAGAGCAAAATGGCTTAAGTCAGCACGTTCTCTCTGTCATCACGGTGCGGGGCATGAGGGCTCCCGCAGAGAGGGGAGAAGGGCACTCATCTGATCTCCTGGCCAATACCAGCTGACTCCTGATATTGGCACATCCGGCAGCATGGAGCCTGGAGGTGCCAGGGGCATTTCTTCACCACAGCGTAGTTGTGAGGTTCCTGACTGATAACCCGGCGCCCTGCTGGGTGGGGCTATCTCGCCGTCAGCAGGCGTCCCCTTGGTGGTGCCTGGCAATGGCACAGTGTCTCCCTCTGGGAGCGGGGGCCTCACGAGGGGGGTGATTGGTGGCAGATTACGGGCCTTAGGGAAACCTGGCTCCAGCCGGTTTCCTGCAGTGCTACATATTGCGGTCCCCCTTCAGGAAAGAGAGGGGGCCTGGGCTGGGCTGGGAGACACAGCTGCAGGGCAGTGAGGATGACGCTTCTCGCAGCCCGTGTCACAGGTCCGGCCCGGGTTGAAGTTTGTGGGTGGCGGCCCGGCCTTCCTAGTTTTGCGAACGGTGCCACCAGAGCAACTGGCCCCAGCACAGCAAAGCTTCCAGTCAGTTTCTTGATCTTCCCCCAGCTGTATGGAAACAACTAGGAGCAGTCCACAGCACTCACCATGCACTATGGTTTAACAAGACAAGGTCCACCCCAGCCAGGTGCAGATAGCAGGCAAGCACAAGGTTTTCTTAGGGCAGTGCTGCAGTCCTTCTTCTAGCCTAATAGGCAGCAGGTAAGCAGTCCATAGGAGTAAAGGCCTAAGGTGGTGCCTCCTGGCATACAGCAGTCCACACAGTGTATTTTTCACTTATCCAGCTCCTCTAGTTCAAGAAGCTCAAAAACATTTGGTCAAAGCCCCTTCTCTTATAGTCCACAAAGGCTTTGTTCTCTGCTGGCACAGAGCTCTGAGCCCAGTCCAAACCAGTTCTGGGGCACTTTAAAATATAATTGCCAGTGAACAACACTCCCCATTCAAAGTGCAAGCCTTGGCTCCAGACACAACACAGGAGGGCGGAGCCATCATTGTGGAAGGCAGGCACAACCCTAATCAGGTGCAGCTGCTACTCCTCCAACCACTCCAAATGCATACCAGGCCTATTCAGGCTAGCGCTAAATCACCGAGGCAGGGCAGGACACACCTCAATCCCCCATGGACTGGCTGGAGGAAATGCACATCCCCTCTCCCTCTTTCAGTCAGAACCAGACAGTCGATACACATCAGGCAGGCACAAAGACACATAGCACACAGAAATGCCTAATTCTAAAAGTGGCATTTCTAAAATAGTAATAATAAATCTGCTAACACCAATAAGCAGCATTTATCACCACTATTCTAAACATACCAAACTTGGTCACGCTCCCCCTCTTACGTCAGGAATTACTACTGAAGCACATATCAGGGAATCCCCAATTCATCCCTATGAGAGGGTAGCCTCACAGCAGTGAGAAACCAAATAGGCTGTTTGTCACTACCAGGATATGCCACACAGTTAAGGCACATGTCCTACCTTTTACCTACACCACACCATGCCCATAGGCCTAGCTATGGCCTACCTTAGGGGTGACTGATATGTAGTAAAGGGGGAGTTACAGAGGTGGCAACTTTATGTGCCATGTCACAGTGGCTGTAAAATGCGCATGGAGGCCCTGCAGTGGCAGAGGCCTGAGACAGGTTTGAAAGGCTACTTTGGTGGGTGGCACAAGCAGCGCCGCAAGCCCACCAGCAGCATTTAATTTACTAGCCCTGAGTATATCGGATACCACTGTACAAGGGATTGATAAATTAAATATGGCAAACAGGTGTGGACCAATCTCAACAAGTTCACCATAGAGAGCACATGCACTTTAGCACTGGTCAGCAGTGATAAAGTTCTCAGAGTTATAAAAATCACTAACAGCAGTTCAGACAAAATACAAGATGAAGGCAAAAAAATCTGGGATGACCCTGCAAAAAGGGCCTAGTTCAACAAGTCTAATAAAGTGTCACTTCAGACAAGACAGTAAACCACAGTGACTTTCCATAGGAGTGTACACTAACATTATAAGGTGTCCTCCGGGTCAGGATCTAATCCTGAAGAATCTCCTCTTATATTGTGTTATATTTCTCACTTTAAAACAGTTTGGTATTGCTTGAAGTTATCACACCTTTCTTTGGCAAACTGCCTGCTGCCTGTGCCACTGCTACCAGGGGTTAAGGAGAGATTTTCTTAGAAATATGTTGTAACCTAACCAGACTGTGTTCATTGTTGGTAGAGGTCCCCCTCCAAATGTAGTACCCAAAGCTCTGACACCTACCTAAAAAACTGACCTTAACAATACTGTAGTAGTCAATATACTAGCTACAAAATATCTATAGGACAATATTTCCATACACAATATTCTGACATAAGTACCTGTCGGACATGCTAAAATTGCTTTATAATGTTTATTTTACCATTGACTTAATGTAAAAGATTGCTCTCCTGCCAGTTTCTTGTGGGGCTATTTTCCATTCTGCCATAACTTGTGCCCCTCTTATTGATTTGCATTCATTTTTATGAGGTTTTATCATTCATTTTGTTTTAGTTACAGTTACCAATAGCGCCATGAAACCGCTTGGTGGACGTGCGCTGTTCAAGTAATTTTAACATAACATAACATAACATTAACAATAGTTGAGTGTCTTTCACTAATCAGATATTTCATTTGGCACGCATGAAAGTACAAATAAACTTGCATGTACAATGATCTTCTCTCAGCATCATTGCAAAGTCTTCAGATATTATTCATGAACTGTGGTCTGATGGGCCCGGCTTGTCCTTCTCCATCGTGTAACCATAATTTTTCTGGACAGCCTCCAATCCAAGATAACCATGCCTTCTGCATATAACCCTATTTCATTATGTTAAGAACCGGTTCACTTTTTGTTGTTCCCAATCAGGTGCTTTCTTCACCTGACAAGCTAATTAGCAAAAAAAGACAGACTAGAACTTCCAGATTTGTATTTTAATAAATTGGCATAGATTAATTTCAAAGGTTTATATTAACCAGTTCCAGCTGGATTGCCACTCGAGGTTTTGTAACATGATTTCAAATGGAAACCAGTAAAGGTGCAGCCTGCACCCTGTAATAGGGTCAAATTTCATAATAAACATGCTCAAAGGCCCTGTTTAATTTCCTGAGGTTCGGAACAGCAGTGGTACATTTGATCTCACTGCATTGGCAGTGCTTACAGGCCACCAACTCTTTGTAGGAAATTAGTTATTAGTTGAAAGGGGTGAGAGCCTCACTCAAATATAAACCAGTCCCTGTCAGAGAAAAACACAAAAGTCACCAAATAAACCTGTGCTTATCTAAAGTAGCTAGGCACAAAAGTAATCAGGTCAGCATTAGTGCTTTGTGTTGGTGGGAGACACGGGCGGTCGTTATTGAAGCGAAGAGCCCAGAAACTCAGAATTTTAACCTGGAAGTAACTTCTTGTAGGTTGAGGGTTGGAGGAATATACCCAGACACCAGCCTAGGGACCAGGACCAGTGGAGACACCTCTTGTGGGTCAGGACAAACTCCGGTAGAGGCTAGCATTAGGATCCAGGCAGGTCCACTTGGTGCTGATCAGGTAGTCTGTTGCAGGGAGGGCCTCTGGAAGCTTGTTGTGTCCCTGTAGCTGAAACAGAAGATCAGCCAATTCACTTATAGAAGAACTTCTGGGGTTCTAGGTTCAAGGCAACCAGGTCCAGTCTCCCTTCTTCAGACAACAGGACAGCCCTTCTTCTAAATATTCACAAGTCCAGGAGTGTTCTGATGAGAGGTTCTATGGGTACCGCTTTTATACTGAGTGCCAGCCTGTAAGTGTGGGATGACCCCTCTGTCTAACCTTCCCTCTTCGCTGGGTTTGGCTTCAATCTGTCCATGGGACTAGGGCAGGCAGGCCCAAGCGTGATCTGCATTTGCCAGTGACAGGAAAGGCAGCTTCAGAAGTCAAGAAAGGGGTGGCCACAGCCCTCAGGCTCCCCTTTGAAACCAAAGAAGAAGATTTTAAACTACATTTTTAAATAAGTGGAAGATGTGTTTCTCTAGCTGCTCTCAAACTGAAAATATCACTTATTAAGTCTAATAAGTTGAACCGATGTTAGTCTTTTGGAAAGGTAGCCTGCAAGATCTATCTCATATTTCAGACTCACTGCAAATTTGTTTGGCCAATAGTTTCCTAGGGGTTTCATTTTCAAACACTCCGTGTCATTCGCAGAGCAATGCCAAAAATACCCCAATTCCGTGAAAGAAAAATTCAGTCAAACAACACACAAGAATCTCCACCTGAGCTTAAACGATCTCCTAGGTATCCAACAAGGAAAGAACAGGTGAGAGAAAAGAACCACCTTCTTGGTCATGACCCTTGTGTTGTGAAACTCTCTGTATTTAGTAGACTTACTGAGGTTGCTGAACCTGGTTAGGACTTCTATCTTATCATCAAAAGGCATCTGATAGAAATCAGCAATCAAACTTATGTTTCCATTCCACAACATCAACAGTCACTGTTTAAGAAGATATAGTTGAGAAAAAGGAATAAAAGAGTGAAACTCTAGAAATTTACTAACCAATGTCATTACTGAGGCGAACAACTGTATTCAAGTGATCACTCTGAATTCCACCAAGAGGCCAGGGTCAACCAGGCATCCAGACACTGACTTTCAGTGGATTTGAAATCACTTTTAACAATTAAATTCACAGCGTCAGCAAGTTATCATCTCAGTGCTTGCATCCAAATGACAGACTAAACAAAATAATGTCTGCTGCTTAACAAGTTAGTCTCCCTGATACATTCATAAGGAGAGGGGGATCATGTGATAGGAAAGAAAGTCTAAATGACTAACAGTTTGACTTTAATCATGTGGGGTCATGATTCAACAACTTTAACTTATTAGTGCATGTTCAATTCACTATACCAAAGGACAAATCAATTGCCAAAGAAGAGAATCATTCAGTTTTTAAGATTTTTTAAGATCAGTTATAAAGCTTGATAGAGTCTAACTAAATCCTTAGAGCTATTCCTAAACATAGTACTGTATTACTTCCAAAAGATACTTGCCTGAAATATGGAAATGATATAGTTGATTCGTAAAATCTCCAGGTGGCTACAAGATCCAATCTGTTTGGGTTGGTAGCGTAGTACCTCCAGGCAGCCTGAAAGCAGAAAGAGACAGAGGTTTATACCATGAATACAGGTGATTATGGAAAATTTCTACATTTAAGTTTCTTTAGGACTGTGAAAGATCACAATATGTTAAAAACATTGATCAAAATCACCTAATTTGAAGTAGGCCGTTAACTACAATGGCTCTACAGGACTCCTATTATGAACTAGGTGACACATTATCCAAAGGAGGATACCGCCTCGTTCAATCGTGAGTGGGTTAGTGTTTCTGCACTCAGTGTTACTAGGGACGGATCTGCACCTGGTAAAACTATTGGGGTCATACACAACAACGATAGAGAAGAGGGTCTAAGGGCAGGTTTAATGACTAACCAGGTACACGCCCCACACACAATATCAAAACACAAAATTGCATGCTGCTTCAGTGCTATAAGAAAGGGTTGGGCAGGGGACAAGCTTCACCTTTGACACACAGCTTGCCCTGGCACCCCAATAGTTTTCAAAACACAAAATTGTACCTGGTGGTCAAGCAAGTAAGTTATTCACCAGGAATCACAACGTAGATGCGATACAAATAACACCCGTGGGAACACACCATGCAGACTAATATGTACTGATGGCCGAGTAAAGGCTCAAGGACATATGGAAAAATTCCCATCAGAAGCCACACTGTACTGCCCTCTTTTGCATCATTTGGGTTCTCCTCGTCCAGGAGACAAAACAAAACGGCCGGCCAGATGTTACTGTGACCGAAACCAAAATGTGAGAGGAGAGTATTGTATGATTATTAGGTGTTGAGGTGGCAACTGAAAAAAAGCAGTGTAAAGTGATACAGTGAGTGATTATAAAATTAGGTGAACCGGGTAGAAAACAACAGTTTATTAGTGTCTCCCAGTCCCTAAGGCTAAAACAAGTGCAAATGCGGGTCTGAAATAATATCCACAATCAGCAGTGGTCAACATGTTTCTGCATTTGAAGAAAAGAGTTTCCATGCATTCTTCAGGACCAGTTCTTTAAAAACTACTGCTTTTGGTGAAAAGATAATAATTAAAAGATGTCACCTGAAATAGTCCAGGTTATGTGCTCAACCATGTACTGTTTCTGCACCGCATCATGAGCATTAGATCCACAAGGAAAAACAAAAACAAACAAAACACCAGAACATGAATGTTTCATATCCCCACGGTTTTCTGATAATTTATCAAGTTAAACCTTAATTTCATAGCACCACAGTCGCACATGCTAGGAAATAAGTTCCATTCTGAACACTCACCCATAAACGATGGTTGAGGAGCTTCACCCCACCTGGCTACTGCTCAGGTTTGAGGAGCACCGCTCTAAAGTGGAAAAAATTGAATTGAAAGAAAAGAGGCAACCAAGGCTCAGTTAAAATTATCCATGAAGTGGTATATGGATAGCTTATGAACAATTACTGTCTCCATCCACACTACAGAATCAGATCATCCTGCACTCAGCTTTAAAAGATGGTCGACATGATATCCTGCCTGTTGCAAAGCTCAATATGTGATGTTGCACACGCAGAATACCACATCAATTAGGGCAAAGCCTGGTGATACCCGTCTATGTTGTTATAAATATGCAACGTGACCTTATTGTGTCAAATTGTTTGAGACGGTAAATTCACATTAGGTGATACAAAGAAAGCTCCAAATCCTAACGTCTTTGTAAAGACCCGTTAGCCACCAATAGAATATCACGTAAGTTTTGGCAGAGTTTAGTACAACCCGTCTATACTAAGCCCTATCGTTTTTGAGCGCGTATAGATGCGAGGGTGTCCTGCGGACAGCTTACCTATCCGTCGATGTCTCCCGACAGTCATCCGAGCTGTCTGGGGGGGCACCGGTTATGGGGTTCGCGCAGTGTTTTAGCGATCGTTTCCGGAAGTTGAATCACGTGACCGGCTGTAGTCACGTGATCACTGTGTATGTCGGGAATTGTGGTTCGGAACACGTATTGTTGAAGTTTGTACAAACAACATGCGATAAAGTCCGATTTCTGATATTAAATATAATCGTACCCAATGTACAGACAATTTAATGCTTGTTACTGCGTATTTTTTATTTTATAAGGTAAATTGTTTCTTAGGGCCCGAGGATGACAACTATCATATCTCAAAAGAGCATTCCTGGCCATAGGCTTGCGATAAAGTTCGGGCCCTAAGAAACAATTTACCTTTTGGCCAGTTTCTTAGAGTGCAAAGGAACTGTTCCAATAAAGAGGCCTTTAAGATCCACTCGATAAATCTAGATCAACAACTCAGTGCAAAAAACTATCCAAAGAAAATCATTCGGCAGTCCAAAAAGAGGGCATCAAATAATAACAGGGAAGCTCTGTTAGAGATACATCCTCCCAAGGAAAAAACCAACCGCATCACCTTTGTTAACACATTCAACAGCAGATCCAACCAAGTACAAAAGATTGTGAAAAAACACTGGTCGATCCTAAAAACTGGGGGTGATGATATTCCTTTGCCACTTTTTGCCTTCAAAAGAGGACAAAACCTCAAGGACCAGTTAGTCCACACACGTCCTCGTAACAAAGAACCCAGACAAGTGGGCACACTGTGGGACTTGCCACCTGTCCAAGGTCACCATCCCTGCGGGGCTTGTTCAGTGTGTCCCCAAACCTGCAAATCAACCAGCATAGATATAGGGACAACAAGACCATGGACACAAATCAGGTTTACGAATTGCAACAGCAGTAACCTGATTTATTTGATAACGTGTCCTTGCCAACTTCGATACGTTGGCATGACAACCAGGAAGGTGCGGACAAGAATACAAGAGCATAAAAGCACAGTGCGATGCCGTAAACAAGCCACCCGTCTAACTGCACATTTCTTAGAAAAAGGACACAGCCCTAATGATTTCTACTGGACTGTTTTAGAACAACCAAAGATCCCTGAATTTTGCCCTGATGTTGGACGTTTTCTGTTCAAAATCGAACAGAAATGGGTCTATCGACTAAACAGTGACAAGGTTGGACTCAATGAACCTATACCGTGGATGTCTCTTTAATATCATACTTTAGTCCATTGTCATACTATAGATCCACAGCTGAATAACGTGCCTCCTGTTTCCTGCAGGGATATTTACCAACATATTTACCAACATACACATACTGACTACTCTGGTGTGTTTATACATAGTCCATTGTCCTACTGCCGCCAAAAAACGTGCCTTGTTTTTGGTTTCCTATATGGACATTTATCCACACATACACACTGACCATTTAGTTGACTCTGTTGTGTTTATATAAAAAATTTAATTTTTTCAGTACAAGAGTTTTCGTCCTTATAAAATAAAAAATACGCAGTAACAAGCATTAAATTGTCTGTACATTGGGTACGATTATATTTAATATCAGAAATCGGACTTTATCACATGTTGTTTGTACAAACTTCAACAATACGTGTTCCGAACCACAATTCGCGACATACACAGTGATCACGTGACTACAGCCGGTCACGTGATTCAACTTCCGGAAACGATCGCTAAAACACTGCGCGAACCCCATAACCGGTGCCCCCCCAGACAGCTCGGATGACTGTCGGGAGACATCGACGGATAGGTAAGCTGTCCGCAGGATACCCTCGCATCTATACGCGCTCAAAAACGATAGGGCTTAGTATAGACGGGTTGTACTAAACTCTGCCAAAACTTACGTGATATTCTATTGGTGGCTAACGGGTCTTTACAAAGACGTTAGGATTTGGAGCTTTCTTTGTATCACCTAATGTGAATTTACCGTCTCAAACAATTTGACACAATAAGGTCACGTTGCATATTTATAACAACATAGACGGGTATCACCAGGCTTTGCCCTAATTGATGTGGTATTCTGCGTGTGCAACATCACATATTGAGCTTTGCAACAGGCAGGATATCATGTCGACCATCTTTTAAAGCTGAGTGCAGGATGATCTGATTCTGTAGTGTGGATGGAGACAGTAATTGTTCATAAGCTATCCATATACCACTTCATGGATAATTTTAACTGAGCCTTGGTTGCCTCTTTTCTTTCAATTCAATTTTTTCCACTTTAGAGCGGTGCTCCTCAAACCTGAGCAGTAGCCAGGTGGGGTGAAGCTCCTCAACCATCGTTTATGGGTGAGTGTTCAGAATGGAACTTATTTCCTAGCATGTGCGACTGTGGTGCTATGAAATTAAGGTTTAACTTGATAAATTATCAGAAAACCGTGGGGATATGAAACATTCATGTTCTGGTGTTTTGTTTGTTTTTGTTTTTCCTTGTGGATCTAATGCTCATGATGCGGTGCAGAAACAGTACATGGTTGAGCACATAACCTGGACTATTTCAGGTGACATCTTTTAATTATTATCTTTTCACCAAAAGCAGTAGTTTTTAAAGAACTGGTCCTGAAGAATGCATGGAAACTCTTTTCTTCAAATGCAGAAACATGTTGACCACTGCTGATTGCGGATATTATTTCAGACCCGCATTTGCACTTGTTTTAGCCTTAGGGACTGGGAGACACTAATAAACTGTTGTTTTCTACCCGGTTCACCTAATTTTATAATCACTCACTGTATCACTTTACACTGCTTTTTTTCAGTTGCCACCTCAACACCTAATAATCATACAATACTCTCCTCTCACATTTTGGTTTCGGTCACGGTAACATCTGGCCGGCCGTTTTGTTTTGTCTCCTGGACGAGGAGAACCCAAATGATGCAAAAGAGGGCAGTACAGTGTGGCTTCTGATGGGAATTTTTCCATATGTCCTTGAGCCTTTACTCGGCCATCAGTACATATTAGTCTGCATGGTGTGTTCCCACGGGTGTTATTTGTATCGCATCTACGTTGTGATTCCTGGTGAATAACTTACTTGCTTGACCACCAGGTACAATTTTGTGTTTTGAAAACTATTGGGGTGCCAGGGCAAGCTGTGTGTCAAAGGTGAAGCTTGTCCCCTGCCCAACCCTTTCTTATAGCACTGAAGCAGCATGCAACATTACCCCAGCAGCTCCTTACCACCCCACTGACTCTACAAACACCCTACAAAAAAACCTGATGTGCCCCCTTTGCGCACATTTACCACCTAATCAGAGAAGGAAGCACCCTGCATACAGGAAAACATGCGTTTTTTGATCCTGGCACACACGGTTCCTCCTCATTTTTGCAGCTGTAACTTCTGGTGCCAGGGACTAGAAGTGGGAATACCACCCAGAGTTGGTTTCTCCCATTCAGCATCTGACCAATTAATTCTCAGTATCCCTTGGCGAGGCCTTAAGAGCAGTCCATATTTTACCATGATTTGGTTCTCAAATCACTCTTACATTTGCTAAACTATTGGAGACGACCATGAGAAAAAGTATGCTACTTTATTTGTATACCTTCCATTGTACTCTGGGATCATCACTTCAAACCCTATTTCAGCCCTGTTTTAGAAAAGTGTGTGTGCGAATGCTTATCCCACATTGTGAGGACTGCATCAGTCCTCATAGTGTTGGTAAACCCTGACAAAACCAGGCAAACACCCTTCCCTGTTAGGACCTGCGTGCTACAGAGACCAGTCCATGTAGTGTGTTTAAGTACTTCCAAGTGAGAGTATACAATGCGAAAGGTTCAGTTATAATTCATTTGCTCTGCTTTATAATCTACAATCCACTAGCATCAAGGCACGTGTGGAGTTACAACATTAGACACACGCTCCATTACGGTCAATATCCGGGGTTGGGGTAAGGGGTTATCTTCAGTGACTTGATAAGTAAATTAAAAACATACAACCTATTACATGTGCAAAACAAAATAGTCTCTGTACCGAGTATTTAAAGATTTCCCATCAAGAGGAAGGCGGTAACATATCATTTAATGATTTCATCCAAACTTTAAGACATGTCATAAACTAAGAGTAGGTGCACTAGTGTTACTAACCGAGCCAATAGGCAATTGTGCCAATACCACTAAATCTTTAATTGGGTGACCTCTGAATTAAGGCTCTGATTCAGCCTTGGGCAAAGATGGAACTCCCTTTGGCCCAACTCCAGCCAGTCACTGGTCATGATTGTCCTGCACTGACTCCCAGGTTAGGGAGTCAGGTCAGGGACCTGACTTCCAGCTTTTAATGAAGCACTTGTGTAGTCTATCCTTCAAGATGCCCAAAGTCTTTCCTCCTGCTGCATCAACAGATGTTACGTCTTCCTACTCGGTAAAGTCAAGTCACACAGAAGATGTGCAATAAAGAGGTTGCCTTTAGAAGAAAAGATGGCTGAGGTTTGAAGGTGGAGGTCGTCGAATTTAATGGTAACGCTGAAGACTTGAAAGGTCCTCCCAGGAACTGGAGATCCCCCATCAGAGGTTAAAAGTACAGCGGTCCAAAAAGCAGAGATGATGAAAAGCATGTATCTTACTGTTTGCCTAAGATATTTTTGTTGTGATTTTGATGTACTTCTTAAAGCCAGAATCAGTGTCTGGTCTGCTGAAGATTTTGAATCTTCACATTAAAAAATGACATTCTAGGATTGTGTAATGATCAGCGACAGCTGGCTCAGGTATGCGCTGTGGGACGCAGAAGGGAGGGAAGCCGACAGACAACGGTATAGGTATTATTTATTTAATTATACCTATTCCATCATCTTTCAACTCCCCCCCCCAGCCCGGCCTGGCTCACCTCGTTTTCCTGAGCCAGCCGCCGCTGCTTGAGATTCTCTGGTGCCAACGTGTATGCATCGCACTGGGATCCAGTTCCCTACTCATTTGTCATTTTCAAGCAGTGTGACCAAGGTTAAGAAGTGGCTTTGTGCCAGGCTGGCCATCGCATACAGGAAAGTGTGAGCATATCTATAATCAATAACTATAAACTGCTGAAAATAGTCTTCGCCCTTTCCTGGACTAATATTAATGTCTATATTGCAGTTTAACCTAATGCAAAAAGTAACAATAACTTCTCAGAACAAAATTGACCAAATCTACTGCAGCCAATGTTAAACCTTATGAATAAGGACCGGCACACATGAACCAGGAAGTACATCTCCTTAGCTCACCTACATTCTAGAGACACCTAGGCCCCGGTTACGAGACCGCCGCAGCCACCACAGTTTTCATGGCAGATCCACCCCCCATGAAAACTGCGGTGGAGAGGAAACAAAGGGGACCCTGTAGGCCCTGGTACCTAACGCCCTGTGGATGCACATGTTCCCCCTGTGTGAATACATTACACACCGTTCCAGCAAGGCTTAGACTTTACAGTCCATACAGTGCAGAAACTGTTTTTGGCATTCCCAATGCAGGGCACCGCCATGGAAATGTCAAAAACAAACCCCGCCAGACAGGAGGAAACTCCTAATCGGGCGGGCGGTCTGACCACAGCTTTGGCGGTGGGGCAGCATGGTGGACCTGTCGCCGCACCGCCAATATCGTAATCAGGCACTTCGTTTTGAACATAATTGATCTATTATTTTTCATTATGCTTGGTTTTGTGCTGGTAGAATTAAGTTAGATCACATCTGAAATAACTGATCCCGGTTAGATTTTGACTATTTAGAATTCAAATACAAGCTGTGATTTCATTGAGAAAAAAGATATAATATTTCGAAAGGAGCAATTAAAAATTGTATTAGCACACAAGTGTTTGGTCCAACACCATTATAATTTCAAGAACTAAATATAAATATATTAATCATCTTCTGAAGGTGTCAAGTGAGAATAAATCTTTGAGCGTTTTAAAGAATTTATTGGCATAGAATCTAGATGAACAGATTAAAGATGATTTCTTTTCTCAGATGCTTAATACAAATATTAACTTCTTGGTCGATCTAGGGGTATTCTTAGTACAACAAAATATTCTTAATACAAAAATTTCAGATGCCATTGAAACTTTTCAGTTTTTTTTTTTCCCATCTATTTCTGAACCTCTATTTTAAATGTCACGACAAATGAGAGCAAACAACAATTTGGCGAGACAATTTCAGAATGACATGGCCATGTACCTAATTCTGGATGAGTTTGAAAATAGCATTTTTAGTTAACTGTAACAAAGTATTGCATTATTTCCTAGTGTTGTAAATATGGCACAGCTTTTTAACAAAAATAATTATGACAATTGTTTAGATTTTAAATTAGCTCTAGACATCCACTGTGACCTTCAGGACGAACTATTAAAAACCGTTAGCAGCTAGCATCAATTGCTTCAGTTCACAAATTTGACCACTGGAGGTCACTGGAGGCCAGTGTTAGGAACACACTCTTCAAGAATACCATTTATAATACCACAGTACAAACCTGGATGAGCTCAGCAGCTGGTTTTCTTCTCTTCTCAAAATGTTTTTGACGGTGCTGTTCCTGGACCTTCAAAGCCAACCCAGATCCCAAAATACCCTTGGAAACAAAAATCAAAATAATATTCACATTACGTACTGTCCACTGGAAAAGAAACAAACTCCCACAGAGACCCCTTTTCATTGATATATATACTCTCAAAGTACGAAAATTCACAGAAGCACTAATTATTGTGCCCTGTATCTGCAGAGACTAATCTTTCACCGAAATCACTGACTCGCGACACTATAGACATAATACACACCATTTCAAATGAAAAGAAACGTGCTTAAATGTTAGCATCGTGTTATTTAAATATATGCGTAGATATGTATTTTACAGGCAATAAATGTTACTGAACAAAATGTTAAAAATATATATAGATATATACTGCAGGCAAGCGCATATACATGCAGATGTGTAAATTTGATGTGTTTTATTCTATTATTATTTTTGCGTTTTGCTAAATCACTAACGTGAGTATATTATCTTGAATTTTCATTTATTTTCTCATACATGTTTTTTCTCGGACCTGGCACACCTTTGTACACCGTGGAGGTAACTCTTTTATACCTTGGGAGAGTTGGAGTGCCTTTACCCGGAAGACAGGTTGAATTTGCTGTTGCGTACCCAAAATACTTTTATTTTTACAAACAATTGTCCCTTTTCTCTTTCTATTATATGCCTGCATCCTATACTCCCCATAAAACCCTTCTTGACCTTTATTAGTCCTGGTCACACCAAGCTTTAACTGTCAATAGAGAGGAAGCGGAGAGGAGGGTCGTGAGGATGCAACAAGGAATAATTCTCTCCATGCCCCGGTGCTTCCTACAACCTTCCTCACTGCATGAGGGTTCACAAAGCCAATAAACATCTGTTGACAGCTCATTACAAGAGAGTAAGACCAAGATATATTACTGCCTAAATGTTTTCATTGGGGACAACCGGTAAATGCTTCAGAACACCCAGAAGCGCCAAGCAGAACTCGTTCTGCCAAATTGCCAGGTTGGGAACTTTCCACACCCAAATGTTAGTGCTGGGCAGAAGTGTGAGTGCAAGACCATATAGCTGCCCTACACATCTCTGACAAAGATACTTCTTTTGACTTTGGCCACAACCCCTCTGGTAGAATGTCCATTGATGCCCAAAGGTGCCACTTGGCCTGATAAGTCATAGTCAGAAACATCTGCAAATCTTACCCACTTACTGACTTTAGGGGCAGGCAGCTTCTGACTACACAGACACATTTGTTCTTCATAATTTACAGTAGGCGGATGTGAAACATTATCAATTTGCTAGCTCTCGCTGGTTTCGAATCTGCCGGCCCAAATTAAGAAAAAAGTGCAATGCAGACAGAATGCCCTGCACAAAAATACCTCATTCATCGCAGGAGTCAGACAGTGTAATTACCTCAATGGTAATTACATTAGGGTAATTACACTGCTCACCCCCATCAGTGCATGAAAGCAAGTCCTGATGTGAGGCGCCTCTCTGCTAGAGTGCCAAGAGGACCCTGCAGGGAGGCACTGCACAAAGGCTTCCTGAAGAGGAAATTCACTTCAAGTGCACTGTCAGAGGTCTGGCAATGTTCTTACATTAATGCAACGATCACTAACTTAAATACGTGACCGGGCCACTTACAGTGCTCCTAAAAGCAACTATGTATAATTTTTCCCCACTCAGGCAGGATTAAAGTAACTCTGATTTCGATCCGCTGTCAGAAATAAAATGTCAAATTTATCATCCTTCAAAATTCCTTTGAATACTTTGCCCACCCCTGCTTCTGATGCTTTCCTCTGGCCACAAATGTGATCAACCTGGGCTCAGAATATCTAGAAGAGGATGTGAGCTGTAAAACAAAATGGATAACGCTATTTACACATTTATCAAATCTCGGGCTTTGTCTTCCATGAAGGAAGATTTAGAACAAAACCTGAAAATACAATTTCTTGTTCTACATGCATTTTGACAGTTATTGCTGAAAACGTGGTCCAGGAGAAAAAATAACATAATTCGGAAGAATCGTAAGGTATGAACCACCTAACATCAAGGCCCTTCATTCCATCCTATGTTTTGCTTCACATGTGGGGGAGGGCCACACCGGTCAGTAAGACTGCTTACTGACTGGTGGAAGACAAGGGAAGACAGCCAAGCTAATGCCAATGGGGTAAGAGTGACTGCAAAACAAAATGGATAATTATGCTGTGAGCCCAAAATAGACTCTGTCACTCTCTTAGGAGCAGACACACATAATGTCAGTGACTGTATAACATGCACAAAACAATCACTGGCCATACTGCTGAAGGACTCCAAATAACTCAAAATAACAGTAGACCAACTCACCAGATATAATGTAATCATGATAGCGAGATGAGAGGACTACGAGGTGAGTGCAAGGTGAAATAATATTAGGGCAGTGGGAGTGTCAGAAAGGGCAGAGGGGACCATTATGGAACTGTTTCTGAAAGAGCTGATCACCCAGACATTAAAACCCAAAAGACTATCAAAAGTTTTCACCATTGAGCGAGCCCACAAGTCGCCGTTGTGGCCCCTTTGTTTGGCTGCCCCCCCAAGTACAAATATTGCTCGCATCTTTAATTTCTGGGGAGAGGGAAGCTATCCTCCAGGCAGCACGATCAACAGACAGAATCCAATATGAAAATGCCACAATCAGTTTCTTTCCAGACTTTACGCTAAATGTTCATAAACAACACCGCAATTTTGATAACGTTAAATAAGCACTTGCAGCCTGAGAATTCCGATATATGATGCTGTACCTGGCCAAACTAAAAGTTTAAAATGGTAAAACTTAGCACTTCAGAATGACCATCGAGGCATGATACTGGCTGGAGGGCTAGCACCCAGTCAGATACAATAAAGATTGACCATGAGGCAGTGAGCAAAACTGAGCTTACCGAGATGGCGCACGGCGCTACCGATCACCATCAAACACCAGCCTGGAAGGCACCAGAACTGAAGAAGGATCTGATGATATAGGCCAATGGGCATGAGAGAAATGTCAAAGGTGGGGAGATCACAACCTCAAATACCACTCAGTTAGACTAGGGGTTCCACCAAAGGTACTGGCATTGTGACCCCACATATGGGACAAGATAAAAACTTAGAACAAACAAGAGGGTTTTCAAGGCCTGAGAAAGCATTTGAAATGGGCACAACTCAGCTATATGTAATTGACACGTAAATAATGGGGCAACCGTCACTCTTTGATTTGGGGAGTGGGCAGTTGGAAGCCTATGATTCAGGGTGGTGGGGAGGTGGCGTTTATCAGTTGGGAGATGTGCCTATGGTTTATGTGTGTTATTCACTGTCACCAGCACCTGAAAAGGGACTGTCACCAACACCTGCAAGGGAAGCAGAGGTAGCAACCTAGTTGCCACCCTAACACAAATGTCAATGAGCATAGCATCTGCCTTTTCAACATCCGTAAGACTCACAGATGTAATCACACCATTCCTCACAACCGTACAATAAATATCGTATCCTGGAATGTAAATGGCCTGGGAAATCAAATCAATTCGGGATCAGTGCTGCGTTGCTTTAAGCAACAGTCCCCAGGCATAGGTATGCCACAAGAAATAGACCTAAAAGGTAACCACTGTAAAGCATTACATGGATACATGATGCTACTCCACAAAATGTCCATCTCTTTCATCCCCAACAGACATGGTTTGACCCACAGGGTAGATTTGTAATGCAGACAGGGCTCTGGGAAGGCCTGACATGGAACCTCTGCTCATTATATATCACCTCAAAACTTGATGCACAAGCCCTATTAGAGTTGGGTGCAATACTGCTGCGCCTTCCCCCTGGCATACCAGTCATAGGCGGCAACTTCAACCTAGCAGTCAGTGAAGATTGGAACAGACTATTCACAAAAGATAATCAGGGCATATAGCCCCCTCCTGGGTTTCTTGCCAGCAATCGGATTAGCCGACATATGGCGATCCCATTATCCACTGAAGAAGTAATACACATTTTACTCCACAGGGCGCAAAAGCTACTCTTGCATAGACTACTTCCTAACTTAACACCTACACATTGGGAAATAAATGAGACCTAGCCATCTAGCGAGGGGAATCTTTAGCCACTTCACACTCTGGGTGGAGGTGCAGGGAAGAGAGGAAAAGAAAGACAGGTTTTGGCCCATGGATGCTTGGTACTTGAAAAATAAGGACCATAGTGGGACATCCTAAGAGGATGACGAAACTGTATTTTCAAGAAAACACTCTACGATGTAGGGAATACATCTGTGAAATGATTGGCCTGCCTAGAATGCAGAGACGTTCTATAAGCTGAGCCCTGGCAATTAAGAACTCACCAAGGGTAGCAGTGAGATATCCTGAGATAGCAGAGGTATTTGCGGAGTACTACGTCAAAACATAAGCACCTGCCACCGCTCAATCCTCATCCAATATACAATAATTTTTTAATGACATTAAACTTCCAGGCCTTTCAGCAGAAAATATATAATTCCTAGATGTGGAGATAGAGGCTACAGGGAAATCAGCAGAAATTAGCTCAGCGCGTCAGGAAAAGTCATAAGACCTTATGGAGTACTCATTGAACTATATACAAGCATGTCCACCCAACTGTTGCTGCACATATACCGCAATATTATTAGAAGTTGGGGAGGAGGGGGAGCTACCACATGACCAGGGATTGGCCACTATCGCGGTCATTCCAAAGGAAGGAAAACCACCTGACTGTCTTAGAAGCCGATCTTGTTGCCAGATGCTGAAGCCAAGATACTGGCCAATATGTTGGAAATGAGACCAAAAATGGTAATACTGACATTGTTCCATCCAGACCAATCTCTCTTTATACCTAACAGAGGGACCAAACTCACTTTACAATGTCTATACAGAATCCAAGGATTGACAAGCACAGTGCTGGAACGGACGCTGATACTATCTCTCGATGCCACAACAGCATTTGACACACTCGAGTGGCCTTATATGTTTGCAGTCATGAAGAAACTGGGCTTTGGCCAAAGCTACGGATGGTGGGTGGAGTTTTCATACCATCATCAGCTTGCTAGAGTGAGAATCAATGGTACTGGAATCCAGCATTTTCAAGCTTGGTAGGGTTACCAAGCAGGAGAGGCAACTATTGTCGATGATATTCGCTCTGGCACTAGAAGCCCTATCCGGGTGGGTCAGAAATGACCCGCTTATCGAAGGCCTGAAATGGGCAGGCACATGGGAAGAAATACTATATTTTGCTCTACGAAGCTGACCCTGAGCAAACAGTCCAGAGGATCCTGTAAGTGTTCAAAATCTTTGGTAGCTACTCCAGATACACTATAAACAGGGGTAAATCCCAAATATACCCCCACATGGGAGGAACACCACACCTTAAACCTGACTGTGTATTGTCACAAAGACTTGAGGGATTTTAATACCTTGCCATCTACATAACTCTACATAAATCGACACAGAAACAGATTCCTTGCGGCAAACATGTACCATCTGCTAGCCAGATTCAAGCAAGATGTTAAACACTGGCGTACATTGCAGCTGGTGCTAATGGGCAGAATGGCACTATTCAAAATCATGGCCATACCTACATTCTTATATGCCCTGCAGAACACACCATACTGTGTACCTGCAGATTATTTCGAGAAACTGTATGCTGAACTGAGGTTGCGCCTGTGGAATGGAGCCTCCTGCGCATTTCACTCCATAAGCTATGAAGGAGGATATATGATGGAGGGATAATACCTGACAAAAAATACTACTGAGCTTCATAAGATTAGCCAGCAATCAGGGGAGACAGACATGCTAGGGGCACCAAGGGGTTTCCCGCACCACTATACAAGGCCCAGCCCCTGGGGACGCTGCCGTTCCACACTGGCATAGTGATTCCTGTGTAGAGAGAAGCAACTGCATATCTGGGATGGTAAGGCGCTCTCAGTGAACTAACCCCAATTTAGGACAGACATGTACTGAAATTAGCCCTACTGTTGGAAAGCTAAGCGCTCAGCCCTCAGGGCATCAATAGGAGACATATCAGAGTTGAACTTGGAAGGTAAAGCAACAAAAATGGACTTAAGAATCCCAGAAGCATAACAGGAGGAATGTTAGACAATTTGTCCAGGGTGGCACTCATGTGGGCCAACCGAGGTTCTTCGCCGTGCCTAAAAATTCTACACTGGCTTCCTGTAAAAAAACAGATCACGTTTAAAACACTATGTATGGTACACCAACATATGTATGGAAGTGGCCCAAAATATTGGACCCAGAAACTCACTTGGTACATGCCAAGGAGACAGCTGAGATCAAGCACTGAGTCACTTCTTACTCCATTGAGAATTCAAACTGCCAGGAATGGAGGTCGCGCTTTTGCCTTCTTGGCACCATCTCTTTGGAATAAAATGCCCCTCAGTCTGCGCACAACCTCTGAACATACGAGTTTCCGAAAGAAGCTTAAGACCTGGCTTTTCTGCTAATTTTAGCTGCTAACCTTCCTGTCAGAATCGTCTGCATGCGCCATGAGACTCTTTGGACGTGATATGTGCGCAATACAAATATCCTGAATTGACTTGACTTGATTTGACCTTTTTAGACCTGACCATGCTAGAAAAATTCAACACACAGCACACCTACTCAACATTGTGTTCCGGTCTTAGTTTTACCTGTAGCATCACAGTGCATTTTGGGACAACTAGTCCCTCGTGTTGCCAAACCTTGCCCCTCTCATGTCTTAGTGGTGGTACTCCATTTTGCATCATGATTCCTGATTCCTGCAGATACACTGACTTAATCAGACATGTTAGAATGGTGTGTCTTACTCTCAACTCCATTCTGCACTCCGTGTCTGTTTCCCAGATCTCCTCCCTGTGCCTGCTGACAGCCACAGCCTTCCCTTCTCCACGCTCCTTTATAGCCTTCCCATTTTTGGACGGTTCCCTGATTTTATGCACCTAGTGGATGACCAACTCCTGTCTCTGTCTCTGCACCTGTGCCCCTCTCCTTTACGTCCATATATTTCTGTCCATGAAGCTCAGTATCCAGTGGGTACCAATAGTCTTTTCTGCTAAAACCCCACTAGATCCCATTTCCTGTTGATGCTGTGATCCCAGGCTTTCCCAGGATTCCTTGTACCTTGATTCCCCTTTGTGCCATACTCCCTACTCTCTGTTTTGCTGTTTGGTCTGCCCTACTCCTGTTCCTTATTGTTGCTGCATCTCTGTCCCTCCTTTGACCAGTGGTTCGAGTTCTGTCTGCACACTCCCAACCTCCCTCTGTAGTGTGCAGATTATTGGTCTTGAATTCTTGTTCTTTATGTTGTGCCCTATTTCTTGAATCAGGCCCTGCTTTATCCTGAGCTTAGTTCCTGTTCTCAGTGTGCCCGGTCAGCACAGTACTCTGACCTGAAAGCTCCCGAGTGGGGAGGGGCCCTCTATGGACTTTGCAGGGGGGGGGGCTCAAATTTCGTTATGCATCTGCTAAATAGTTTACCCTTATTTGCTAAAATGTTCATGCAACACACCTCCTTTCCTACTGTGAATTGGTATTTAAAAGTAACACAGGTTTTCTTTTTTACTTGTTTTTGTTTCGGAGTATACAGCATCAGTACACATTTTATCACATGTAATCATATTGTGCGTAAAAGATGTCACACAAAGTACAATACATAGATTTAAGTTCCCTCCCTGGAGCTACACTGCCCCCGGACAATCCAGGTCAAAGGAAAACCAGGTTGAATGATAAGTCTCTAACTAAATCTCTAGCTCAATCTGTTGACACCCACACTGTACAGTTCTAACCAAGATCTGTGCTATGGACATGTTTATAGGACTAGGCTAGGAGTCCTACATGTTTTAGAGAAGTGTTACTGTGGAGGCGAGGTGCCCTTCCTATCTAAGGAGAGATCCTTCTCTGTCTTTAAGACAGATCACATTTTAGCCAAAAAGGGTTCAGTAATAACGTGTGGCCTCATCAAATACAAGAACTGGCAAAGTCAATGAGTTTGACATTTGTACAGTGCAAGCACACATAAACACACAACCCAACAATCAAGGAAGTAAACTAGGAGACAGACAGACATCTGTGTTTTCACAGGCAGGCATCTGCTGTGGTAAATAAATAAATAATACCCTATTTTTGAATGTATAAATGAATAACAGATAGCTCAATAAATAAGAGTCAAGATTCGAGGTAGTAGGAGTTTCGCAGGTTTATTACAGCATAAAGGACAGGAACAGGACAACCTGCATAGGAATAGGATGGCAGGGCCCAGCAGCTGCCGGGGCTGGATCTGGGATGAGCGCGCTCGCATTTAATAACAATACACAAGCATATATAGTAAAACAGTTGCATTACAGTACATATGATAGGCGGAGCAGTGGGTGGAGCAAAGGGTGTGACGCGTAGCAGTCGCGAAAGATAAGGGTGAAAGTGGGTGTAACAGGGCGTATACATAGACATGTGATGCAAACGTAACAGAATATGTCATGAATGGGGCGGAAACCATGGAGGGGGCTACCTAAGGAGCCGGGACCTCTAACCTGGTGGTGCGCGCAAGCTGGCAATGACGTATCACTAGGAGAAGCTGGGGGCTATGAACTCTGTGCTAGGAGCAGAGACTGAAGTCTGGAGAGTCAGGGCGACATGTACCTAAGCAGTATCTAGTATCTGATGTTTAGAGAACATGTTGATATAAACTAGAAGTCAGGAGGGGAAAGGCTAACTTGATTCTAAGACTGGACCATGCATTATTCTACATGTAGTGCGTGATGAAGAATATTAAATGACCATTAAATGCAGTATTTCTCTAACGTGGAGACGTGAAGGCTAGACAATGACGGAAACTATTGATGCAGTTCAGTAGCTTAGGAATGCAGAGAAGGAGGGCTGTACTGATAACTGGAATCATAACATATTCTTGGCAGACTCAGAGGCAGAGCCAGGCTGAACCGGGCACTGCGAGGCAGGAAGTAAGTGAAGGGTCGAGGATACAGGTGGGGGCTGTATCGCTCCTCAGCGAGGTTTCAGGAGACAGGGGCTGAATCTGGTGTCCAGGCCCTTTTGAGGCCTAGAAACGGGGACTTTACAATGAAATAACGTGCACACTGAGAGACGTGGCAACGTAACTTTACATAGGCCTGATATTCGTAGTATTCACGAGGACTGGAAACTGACATACTAGAGGTGGACACAACTATAATTGCGTCTTGAATCGAACATAGGGAATACATATGCATATTTAATCATGCACACATAACATATGATGGATGACACGTAGGGACACAGAACATGGCAGAATTTACTTTTCCACATTCCCTCCTTGTCACTACGTTTCCATCAGGAAACATCAATATTCATGATACCATCTATCATTTCATACAGTATCATTTGCTCGTCTCGAATTATCCTGGAACGGGATTTAGAACGGGGTTTGGGATTAGGAATACAAGAGGTAGCACAAATGCCGCAAATCGCAGGGCCACATTGTATACAGAGACAGCAGCTGAATATGATCGCTACTGCAATACCTAGGAAGGACAATATTTTCCATCCCCATGCGGAAATTATATTCCAGAACCAACCGGACCATGTCCAGGTGCCTGGATCTTGGTGTATCAGATGGGCAATTTTATGGAGTCTGGTTATAGCTGAATAAACAGACGGCGCGTTATTTGGAATGAAAATGCAGCAACTAGATCCGATGACTCTACAGGCCCCGCCCCTATCGGCCAGTATGACGTCAAGGACGAGACGATTCTGTAAAACGACAAATCTCATAGCAGATTGCTCTTCGGTTAAGTTACCTAGAGCAGAGGCAGTCTCATTTACTACAGCTTCGAGGGTTCTTGTTAACCTACGGATTAGCTTACTATTCTGGATAGGTCCTATAAAGAAGAAGAAACCTCTATTGAAATCTGTATACTGTTCTAGAGCAGTTTCAGTATAATCGACAATTGGGGACTCCCTTCTATGTCTAATGTGTACTAGATGTGTGTTTCTGTGATAATCAGATGGGGCTAGGAAAACTGGTGGCAGTAGGAAGGCAATGTAACAGGTTCCCTCCCAATCGAGGGGCAGACGAACATATGCAGTTTGACCACAAATAAAATAAGAATGACGTGAAGCTTTGAAAATAGATTTCCCACTGTCACTATACTTGACAATAGTAGTACAATCACTATGTCCTACATGTACAGAACCATAACTTCGGACACATAATTTGCCTTTGACTGGTAATACTGAAATAGCAGGTAAGTCTGGAGTAGTATCAGACTGAACATTCAGGACCATGAAATTCGAAGAATAGTTACCTAAATTATACACTTCATTTTCTAGATCTAAACCTGTTCTGTGGGGGAGACCTTGCTTGTCTGGGAAACATGTACTGTTAAGAAAAGACATATCTGTTGAGGATGACGTTAACGTGGACCATGCTCCACACGAACCATTATGTGAAAAAGGATAAGGAAAGAGTGGCAGAACTCCCTTCGGTGTCTGGAAAGGGGGGAGTCGACCACACACCCAACAATTAGTGGCATTGCTGGTCTGGTGTGAGTAATGTAACATGCGGATAAAGGAATTATTTCGCATAGCGAGGCGGTAAGAGAGTTCATGGGGAGGTAGGTCACTAAACATGTGCTCTACTGTAGCATTAGCAGACTTATTTACATGAAGAACTGGGAAATACAGGTAGAATGCATAACTGGTGCAGGAAATCATAATGCTGAGAAATAATATGAAACTTAGAAAAATGATACATCGGATTGAGTTTTGACTAACTCTCTCACTATGGGGGTCTATTTTATACATGTCAGAAACAGTCTAACCGTTTCACCTAGGGGAGGACTTAGACAATCAAACTGACTGACTTATTTTACTAGACCGGAGTTTTAACTTATACTCCTGTTGCGGAGTTTCCTCTAACAGGGGGGGTGTAGTAACATTGTCTTTTGCGGGACAGTCCTTAAAAATGGTGCTTTGGCAATCCTTCAAATCCTGGGAAATGTTCTTTAAGACGGGTTTCAGTCCATAAAACTTTTTTATATGAGAAAGGTGCACCCAGCCTTTGCGACCTTCCAACTTCACGGCTGTACGGGTGGTGAGGAGGACCTGTCGGGGCTCCTTCCAGCGAGGCTCCAGCGGACTTGATCTGTCAAAATTCCTCACCAACACCATGGATCCTGGAACGATTTCATGCGGTGCCACCTCGGTATTGTCTGGAAATGCGGCGGCAACCTGTGAACGACATGAGTTGAGGGCAGACATCAAGGAAGCTAGGTAATCTGTCAGCATATTACTTGAAACATCGGTAATACTTCGGGGTCTAGGAGTACCCCACATATTTGGGGGGCGGCCGAATAAGACCTCATACGGGGACAGACCTGATCTGGAATGTGCGACCATGCGCATATAAAATAAAGCCACTGGTAGAGCTACCAGCCAGTCCACACCTTTTTCTTTGCATACTTTGGCGATACGGATTTTCAGAGTCTGATTATGTCTTTCTACGAGACCGGCTGCTTCAGGATGGCGTACACAATGAAACTTCCACTGGTACCCTAACAACAGGGAAACGTGTTTCATGAGTTCAGATGAGAATGGCTGACCGTTATCAGAATATACGACTCTAGGGAGTCCATAACGGGGGAAGAACTCACGAACCAACTGCTTGGCAGTGGTCGCGGCTGTGTAATCTGGGACTGGATATGCTTCTGTCCACCTGGACAAAGCGCATACAACTACAAGGACATACTTGAAACCTCGACATCGCTCCATCTGAATATAATCCATCTGGAGGACTTCAAAAGGGTGGTCAGGGGGCTGGAATCCACCTTGTTCCACCGGGACACTTTTACCTGGATTAAACTGACAACATATCATACAGGTACGGACTTTCTGCTTGGCTGCAGCTCGTAAATGCTTGTTGAACCAAATATTCTGGATACTGTCTAACATAGCTTTTTCTCCTAAATGTGCTGGACTATGTGCGGTATTAATAATGACTTGAACCATAGAGTCGGGGAGAAACCATGTTGCTCTACCCTTCGTTAACCATCCTTGATCTGTCTGGACCCCTCCTTGTTCGGACCATTTCTTGATTTCTTCGGGAGTAGCATGTAACTGGATATCTATGACATCTAGTGTAGGGTCCTTAACTGTCATGCATGTAATCGGATCTGAAGTGTGTGTCATGTTAACTGGAATGTCTAGAGTCTGTGCTGTAAGCTTGGCTGTGCGATCTGCTAGATCATTACCTTGGGAAATAATGTCAGTAACTTTCGTATGTGCTTTGCATTTCATGATAGCGATAGATGTCGGTAAGTGTATGGCATCTAACAGAGCTTGAATAAGGAGACCATGCTGAATCTTGGTTCCATGAGAAGTCATGAAACCTCTCTCCTGCCAGAGCACTCCGAAGTCGTGTACGACTCCAAATGCGTAACGTGAATCCGTGTAGACATTAACTTTCAAGTTCTTGGCGTGTATGCAGGCTTGTGTCAGAGCAACTAGCTCTGCTGCTTGAGCGGACAGGGTGTCAATACGGTGTGTTTCAATAACTTCGGTGTCAGTAGTCACTGCATACGCGGCGACTAGTTCTCCTGTACTTGTTCTCATACATGAACCATCCACATAAAGTGTCAGGTCGGGATCTGGTAACGGAATATCTGTCAGATCTTGTCTTGGCTTTGTCGTAATGTTAACTACTTCCACGCAATCATGTGTGGCTGGATTTGAATTAACTGATGGTAACAGTGTAGCAGGATTAAGGATGTTGCAGCGTCTGATTTCTATGTGTGGCTGGAATAATGTCAATTCATAACCTGTTAAACGTGCAATTGTCAAGTGCTGAGTTTGTGTTCGGTTTAAAAGAACTTCCACTGAGTGTGGAACTTGTACTGTCAGGAAATGTCCTAAGACTATGGAATCACTTTGCCTGATAGCTAGTGCTGTGGCTGCAACTGACTTGAGGCACGCAGGCAGAGCCTGGGCTACAGGATCTAATGTGCTCGAAAAATAAGCACATGGCTTGTATTGTCCTGCTTGATCTTGTGTGAGAACAGATAATGCTGTACCTTCGCGTTCAGTAACGAAAAGTGTAAAAGGCTTACTGTAGTTCGGTGTCGCTAGAACTGGAGCTTGGCATAGGGCTTTCTTTAACTCATTGAAACTAAGTGTATGTTCAGATGTCCAAGGGAGAACAGTCGATACGGCTGCCTCCTGTGTCGTTAACTGTATCAGTGGTTTGGCTAGAAATGCATACTGAGGAATCCATTGTCTGCAATAAGAAGTAAGGCCAATAAAAGCACGTACCTCCTTCTGGGTCTTGGGCTGAGGAAGACTCGCTATTAACTGGATACGGTCTGGTGTCAACTGCCTACCCCTCTTGGACAGTAAGTGTCCTAAGTATACCACTTGCTGGACACAGAATTGAAGCTTAGAAGGGGACACCTTGTGCCCCATCTCGGCTAGGAAATACAAGACTGTAAGGGATGCTTGCTCGCAAGCACGTTCAGAACGGGCTGTGATCAGTAGATCATCGACATACTGGAGCAGGGCAGTGTCAGTTGGCATGTGAATGTTGTCTAGTTGTCTTTTAAGTGCTTGACTGTAAATACTAGGACTTTCTGTGAAACCTTGAGGAGCTCGTGTGAATTTATAGCTCCTTCCATTTAAACAAAATCCGAAAAGGAACTGGCTGTCTGGATGAATGGGAACACTAAAAAAACGCGTTCTTGAGGTCGATTACAGTAAAGAACGTGGCTTCGGAATCAATGGCTGTTAATAGGGAAGAGATGTCTGGGACAACTGGGTACTGAGGAATAATACACTTATTAAGCTCTCGTAGGTCAATCACTAATCGATATACTGGGGGTGCATTTGGATCAGTACGTTTCATGACTGGAATGATCGGAGAATTACATACATTGGAGTCAGTTTCTACAACCACTCCTTGAGCAATAAGCTCGTCAATAATTTTGGATAAGGCTGCTACAGCCTCAGGTGGCAATCTGTACTGTCTGATTCGTGGTAACACTACACCTGGCTTGAGAGTCACACGATAGGGTGTGATTTGCATGTAACCTACATCAGTTGGACCTTGCGCCCATAAGTGCTGTGGAACATTAGACAGTCTTGAATCAAAATCTCGTAATACATAGTGACCCTTAAAGTCACGTAGGAACAATCGTATTCCCTCTGGGGAACAGCATATAACTGCACCTAACTCTTTCAGTGTCTTAATGCCTAATAGATTTTCTGGACATGACTTAGTAAGTAACAGATCAGTAGTGCGGGACAATGGACCTACTTCTAGAGAAACTGGCTTTGAGATCTCATTTACGATAGGCTTTCCTGAAAATCCAAGGGAAACATTTCTTGAGCCTGAGAGCGGAGCCCCTGGAACTTCGGCGTGACTAATTGTGGTCCTACTTGCCCCTGTATCAATCAAAAACTTTCTGTCTTTCCCTAATACTTGACTATGAACATAGGGACCTTCTTGATCGACAGGTATCTCGATGAGAGGCAAGCCTACCTCCCTCTCTAGGCTGTTTCATGAATACTGTTGGTACTCTGGATACTCAGACTGTGCATACTGGTACATCTGCGATGTGACATGCTGTGTTGCAGCGATGGGCTGCGGTGCTGTAACTGTCTGTGGTGCATTCTGTAACTGAGGAGTCTGTGAAACTTGTTCTTGTCTAGGCGGACGTGGTCTTTCTTTAGTCTTACCAGTAGCTATGTTGTGTTTCAGAACTGCACACTCGTTTATAAAATGACCTGGCTGTTTACAATAATTGCAATTCCCTTTAACGGGAGCTGCAGGATGACTGGCTTGATTCGGACCCCTCTTCTGACTGTCTTGAGGAACAGATTGTGCAACTAGTACTTTCATTTTCGTGTCTTTCATACGTTTTCTTTCATGTTCTTGCTCTTCTCTGATTCTATTCTGGTGGTATTGGAGCATCTGCAACATCTGGGACGGGGTGTTAGCTTGCCAGGTACTTTCGACTTTCAGAACTCGATTTTTAATTGGTGAGCTTGAATTCTCGACTAATTTAGTAACAAAAAGGTGAGGGTATGACTCACTACTTGTCTTGAGGCCACTGTTGATGCTAAAACATTTCTCGAATCTAGAATAAAAATCACTAATATCTTCGTCTTGTTTCTGTTTACAGGCTGAGATTGCATCCCAGTCTTCTTTTCTAGTTGTCAATAATCTAGGTAAAACTTGTATTAATAATTCTGGTAATTCTTTACATTTATCTCCGAGACCGGTACCTGGTACTCGTATCTTATCTTCAGCTTCTAGGACTGCCCAATCGATCTTTTTCTCTCCCACCTCCCAGTCTTTTTCCTTGAGCTTTTCATACACCCCTGCGGGCAGCAGAACCTTTAACATTTTAATTATATCTGGATACGTGTATTCTCCCATACGGAGCATGTCTTTTAATTCTCTATGGAACCCTGCTGGATCTTTATCATGACAGGGAATTAATTTCTTCATCTCCAGAAGTTCCATCTTTGTGATCGGAGTGTATACAAACACTCGCTGCATTTCGCCACCCGTTCCTCTAACTGGGTGGACTTCTCGTAACGGATTCTGTCTGTCTATGTAAAATCGTTTACTTTCTGGGGGTGAGACATGAACAAAATGCGGGTTCAGAAACGTTCTATATTTGTGGCGCTGTTCTAGAATGACACTAATTAAATCGGTACCTAGACCTCTCCATCTATACTGGAGTAACTCGTTCAGGATATCATGTAACGGACCTGGATCAGAGTGCTGACCCTCATACAATGTAATGAGGTGCTGAATCATATACATACCCACCAGTCGTTGCTCGGCTGGGGGCATTTTCAGAAACATTTGTGCCACTATTTCGTCTGGAAAAGTGGTAGAATCAGTAATCCATCGGACTGCTGATCGGGCTAGTTCTTGTTCATGCATAGTACTTAACTCACTGTAACCGATTCGTGATTTCAGAATGTGATCGGTAGCTTGAAATACTTGTTCTAGAGAACCTTGGTCTGGTACTGGATGATGGAACGTAGACTTGGGTTCTAGACGTAAATGGCGATCTGGAAATCTAGGTTGTCCTACATACGCTATTCTGGCGGAATTCTCGTTGTCTAACTCTTCAGTATCAGAGTTACTTTCTTTCTCGTTTACTTGTGCTGCTTTACGTTGTTCGTGTAACTTTATTATTTCTTTACGGATTTTCTTGTACATACTCTCCATAGCACCGATAGTCTTGTGCTTACCCTCGGCTATACTATTACTCCACTTCATCAGGGCTTTCATTTCGGCCTGATTTTTGGACGGGTAATCTTGTTCTCTTATTAGACAATTAATCAGAAACTTTAATATCATGAGCTGGGTCTCAGCTTTCCTTTGGGACATGACATCACTAATACTTTCTGGATCTTCCCCTGTACGGATGAAACGATATATTCTGTCTAGATCTTCCTTCATATCTGGTAGGGTGACTAGATACTCGGCCACATTTCTTACGCGTAATGAATATAAAACCATATCATCTTCGCCTGGGACTGGGTCATAGCAGCATTCGGCAAGGGATTTTCTTATTTCTGCAACAGACAGTCTGGGCGTACGTTGTGACGCTTGCATATGTAATTCGGCTGCCGTTAAACGCTTATGTGGCGGCGGGGTTCGAGGAGGACCTCCTCCTGCGGCCCCTAGACTAGAATCATCAACTGATGCTTTTCGTCCTGGCAGGGTGGGAAATTGGAATGCGGGCTGGACTTGTATGGCGGGCTGGACCGGGGGGACCGTAGCAGGTGCTGCAAAGGGTGCCCCGGTGTCTGGAGGAACGGGAAGTGCCTGATTTACAGGGACTGGTGGAGCGGGAACAGGATTTGCATATTCTGGGACTGTGTCGTCCAAATAGGACGAGATGAAAATATCAGCTGCGGTTGGTTTGTGACGTAACTTGATCGGAACTAGTGGTGGCGGAAAATTACTGGATGCCTCTGGGGTCGCTTTTGGCAAGCCCTCGGCAAGAAGAGGATACATACCCTTAATGAGGGCATTCCTCTGTCTGTCTGACTGTTCGGCTTTGACTTGTTCACCTATCTCGATTAGTTCTTTTTCTTGTGCTCGTTCCGAGGATTCTCTACTTAATTCTGACTTTCTGATTTCTTTTTCGGTTCTTTTATGAGCTTCTTTATGCCATAGCTCGATGGCATCTTTCTGTGATTGTCTGGCTTTCTTTTTCCATAATGCCTCTTCTACTCGCATGATGCACTCGGCATCCCATGTACCCGATACGGGACATCTATACTTTTTTTTTAACTGTTTTGTATACTCTACCCATAAATCTAGATATAGTATGGCACTTATGCCATGCTTTTGATACATAAAATGACCTGGACTGTCCCTAGGCGGGACTGGAACTGCTTCCTCTAACAAACCCTTTCTAGTTTTTAACTGACGTAATTTTGAAAACGAGGGCATGACTGGACTGTAATCTAGACACAATACAATACACAATGAACACGATACTTATTCCCCATTCATACCACGACATTAAAATACATGAAAAACATTTAGAAATAACAGTTCGAACAGAATACTACCTGGAATATGGAACACAGAATATATGACTTTATATGAATTTTCTCGAGAACAGAACTGACTAGAACAGAAACTAGATGCACTGCTGAAACAGTACGAAACTTACCGGTCTCATAAAGAGACACGTCAGGACCCGCATCCACCGAAGTGGACACTTCGTTTGTGTGTCTGGGTACCACCAACCCACGGACCAGAGTCAATTAGATTGACCCTGTCTAGATACTACCCCAGTAATGGTACTCACCGGGCAGCAAGAACGGAAGGCCTCGGACTGGACTGGACTGCTTCGACGACGGACAACGAACTTCGGACTTAAGTTACGGGTGGACCTCCGGATACCTCGGACCTTGGACTCTTGGCTTGGGCTCTGGTCGGGACTCGCCGCATTCCTCCACCGCCTCGTCTGGATGCTGGACCGCCTCCTCCGTGGGCCTGAGGGATACTTGAAGCAGAAATATCTGCACGTGCACGGTATGGTTCCGTCACGGCTGCAGAGGGTCAGGGGGCCGGCGTGGCTTCACCGGCGCGTGGGGAAAGGGCAAGTCCCTGTTCGGGCGCCATTATGTGGTAAATAAATAAATAATACCCTATTTTTGAATGTATAAATGAATAACAGATAGCTCAATAAATAAGAGTCAAGATTCGAGGTAGTAGGAGTTTCGCAGGTTTATTATAGCATAAAGGACAGGAACAGGACAACCTGCATAGGAATAGGATGGCAGGGCCCAGCAGCTGCCGGGGCTGGATCTGGGATGAGCGCGCTCGCATTTAATAACAATACACAAGCATATATAGTAAAACAGTTGCATTACAGTACATATGATAGGCGGAGCAGTGGGTGGAGCAAAGGGTGTGACGCGTAGCAGTCGCGAAAGATAAGGGTGAAAGTGGGTGTAACAGGGCGTATACATAGACATGTGATGCAAACGTAACAGAATATGTCATGAATGGGGCGGAAACCATGGAGGGGGCTACCTAAGGAGCTGGGACCTCTAACCTGGTGGTGCGCGCAAGCTGGCAATGACGTATCACTAGGAGAAGCTGGGGGCTATGAACTCTGTGCTAGGAGCAGAGACTGAAGTCTGGAGAGTCAGGGCGACATGTACCTAAGCAGTATCTAGTATCTGATGTTTAGAGAACATGTTGATATAAACTAGAAGTCAGGAGGGGAAAGGCTAACTTGATTCTAAGACTGGACCATGCATTATTCTACATGTAGTGCGTGATGAAGAATATTAAATGACCATTAAATGCAGTATTTCTCTAACGTGGAGACGTGAAGGCTAGACAATGACGGAAACTATTGATGCAGTTCAGTAGCTTAGGAATGCAGAGAAGGAGGGCTGTACTGATAACTGGAATCATAACATATTCTTGGCAGACTCAGAGGCAGAGCCAGGCTGAACCGGGCACTGCGAGGCAGGAAGTAAGTGAAGGGTCGAGGATACAGGTGGGGGCTGTATCGCTCCTCAGCGAGGTTTCAGGAGACAGGGGCTGAATCTGGTGTCCAGGCCCTTTTGAGGCCTAGAAACGGGGACTTTACAATGAAATAACGTGCACACTGAGAGACGTGGCAACGTAACTTTACATAGGCCTGATATTCGTAGTATTCACGAGGACTGGAAACTGACATACTAGAGGTGGACACAACTATAATTGCGTCTTGAATCGAACATAGGGAATACATATGCATATTTAATCATGCACACATAACATATGATGGATGACACGTAGGGACACAGAACATGGCAGAATTTACTTTTCCACACTGCACACAAAGACTTCGTGCCATGCTACCACTTGTACACACAGATCGAAAGACTTGTGCTATGTTATGGTGATGCTTGTATAGCGCTATGAGCTGTTTTTAGTCCAGATCACGGAGCTAAATGTGAAGAAGTGTAGACATGAGGGGACAAGCCTGAAGGAATAAGCACAGAGTGGAAGCATCTTCCCCAAAATGCCGTGGTAGTTGGTAGATTAAGTTAAAGGTGAGTAGGAGGAAGCAAAAAAAACAAAGCTGCCCTTAAGAGAGACGTGGAAGGGGCAGGAGAAGGGAGGGGGTGCATTTCAAGGGGAGGAAACCATGAAAGGAATGGACGCCTGATGGACAGGAAGGGAAGGATGCTACACAGATGTCTGGGCACGCCTGCAAGAGCCAGATACCTATGTCTACAAACTTGCACACAGACATCGTACAGAGAGAACCACATAGCACAGATATGCTCAGACGGCACTCATAGAGATAGATGATTAGTAGGCCCCTACGCATTCAGTCTGGAACTTACCCTGTATAAATCATTGTTATTAGATTTGTGGGTTAATTGAAGCAAATGAAAACTACAACTTAACGCATTTTCTCAGGCAAAGATAAGAAGAAAGAAAATGGCACCCAGAATTCATAGATCAAGCTGGCTAAAATGCATTTATTTCCAGTCATAGTTTCAGCGTAAGGCAGGGGTTCCCAAAGTGTGCGCCGCGGCACCCCGGTGCGCCGCTATGAGGTGCCAGAGGCGTCGCGCTCACGATGGGGGAAAGTGTACTTTTTGTCAGCTGTAGTGCAATTTACGTGCCCCCTGCACCCCCTGCATAATCTCGGAACCCGGTCTGGCCCGAGAGTACTAGCGGGATACGTGCGTACGCATACGAGTCGGATGTACGTGCTTCTGTGGTGACGGTCTAGTTGGTTACGGCCGGAACCGGAAGAGGCTTTATGAAAGCGGAAGGCGGCCATCTTAGAGAGAGGCGCCAACCGCTGCTGTAAGATGTGTCCCGGCGCTCCGGGAAAATAAAGTTAAATTAACATACCTTACCTGTCTCCTGGCTAACATAAAACAGATCCTAACAATGGCGACGAGGCACGGGATTTGACGCAGGTATCCCCAAAAAAAAAAAAAAAAAAAAAAAACGAGAAACGAACGAAGAAAACGATTGAAAATATAACGGAGACAGGGAGGCAGTCATACGAGCCCCGGAGCGCGGCAGTGGGCGCAGTGTGGGCCCCAAGGAAGACACCAGGGCACCCTCATTGCTTATGCGAGGAAGTGACCCAGGAGCCTGAGGTCCCGCCACCCAGACTCACGGCGCCACGGTGAGAGGAAACCCACGCCACACATTAAGGAGTACACACATAGGCGGCACTGTGCTCCGCATGAGAGGCACATGAGGGGAGGAGCCACCCAACCATACAGATACAAGGACTCCCCATCCTACTGGTAGGTGGACCCCGTGAAGCAAACTGGCGGCACTGCAAGGGAAGGGGGAAGGATCTATCGCTACCGGCGCGGCTGCTCAGGACGACCCTCGAGCGCTCCAGCCTACGGACGGCGCTGTAGGGGGTGGCACAGCTAGCAGATTGCGCAGCGAGGAAGACGAGGACGAGAGACAAGCGCCAGGCAGCCCGCCAGGCCAGTCCGCCGCAACACTAGCGGGCCCCGGAAGAAACGGCAAGATGGCGTCGCAGCCCACCTCCCTTACCCAACTAGTGCCCTTCCTCCCGAAAAGGGGGGAGCCCACTATGCCGTGGGAAGACTGGAAACGTTATTTTCTAAATTACTTAGAAGCGCTAGAAGAGGAGAATGGCGCGGCGTACTCGAGCCAGAGAAGAAGGAGGATTTTGCTACACAATCTGGGCCCGGAGGGGCTCAGAGTGTTTGACAACATGGTCAAAGGCGAAAGAGGCGAGACCGATACCGACGTGTTCAGCCATGCTATTGAGGACATCGACACGCACTATAGACCTGTAGTATGCGCAGCCATCGATAGACACACCTTCTTCAAGAGGAAACAAGAGGGCGGAGAGACTATCGACGAGTATGTCGCGGCTCTGCAGAAATTGGCTCTAACTTGCAGGTTCGGCACGCTCCATGATGAGCTGATAAGGGACCAGATCATAATGCACACGTCCAGCACGCATGTGCAAGAAAAGCTATGGGTTAACGGAGAGGCACCCCTGAAGGAAGTTTGGGCCTTGGTGAAGAAGGCGGAAATGTCCAAACGGTGCGCCCAAACGGCTCGGAAGGACACTGGAGGGACACAGACGGTGTGCAGGGTGATGACGCATGGCAAAGGTGAGAGGACCAAGCAGAGAGAACCACCTAAAGGCCAAGACAATATCAAGAACACACAACCAACAGGCACAGCCCACAAGACGGGAAGAGGTGGACGACCTAGCTGTTACAGGAGTGGAAGCACGACACACACGGGAAACGACAAAGTGTGCCCGGCGTTCCGGGCGAAATGTGCATACTGCCACATCTTTGGGCATTATGAGAAGGTATGCCGCAGGAAATCAAGAGGAACCATGATCAATTACGTGGACCGAGAAAACCGAGAAGAAGAAGATAACCAGACAGAGGACGAGGAGTCGGAGGAGGTCCTCTACATTGATGCCCAAGTTTTGGACGTGGAAGGTGCAGAATCGGACAAACCAAGGTTGAATATGCAAATAGGAGGAGTACCCATTGAGATCATCGCAGACTCCGGAGCACCCATTTCCATCATACAAAGGCAAGTGTGGGAAGAAAAGTTCGCGACAAAAATAAAGGAGGAGTTGCGCCCCATGGATCTTAGACCCGTCACGTACACGGGGCAGAGAATACCCATGTTAGGATACTGCCCGTTGCTCTTCAAGTTCAGAGGATGCAAAGCAAATTGTAAGTTGTACATTGCAGAGAGGGGACCATCAGTGCTCAGTTGGAAGGACCAAGGGGCATTAGGAATACAGCTGAACCCAGGCGGCATCGAAAAGGTGATGCTTATGAACATGGAGAGTGGAGATGATGAAGAAGCATGGCACAGAGTGTACCCCAAGGTGTTCAATGGACAGATAGGCGAATTGATCAAGTACAAACACCTTATCAAGTTGAAGGAGGGAGCCAAACCAGTCATCCACAAAGTAAGGAACATCCCTTTCAGATACAGAGAGGCTGTGCAGACAGAACTCTACAGACTAGAGAAGAGTGGGGTGATACAGGCCATAGAGAGTTCGGAGTGGCTGTCGCCTTTGGTGGTAGCTCAAAAGCCAAACGGAAAGGTGAGGCTGTGCGTCGACCTCAGGGAACTAAACAAAAACATCCTGATCGACAAGTTTCCCCTTCCTCGCATCAACGAAATGTTGGCCAAGACAAAAGGCATAAATTGGTTCTCGACAGTGGACCTGTCATCGGCCTACCACCAGATTACACTTCATCCATCATGTGATCACCTCCCGTCGTTTATCACACCCTTCGGATGCTACAAATTTGTCAGGATGCCGTTTGGGCTGGCATCCGCGGCCGCCGTCTTGCAGAAACTAATGCATAGACTCTTTCGGAAGGTGGAAGGTGTTCAATTCTTCCAAGATGACATCCTGGTCGTGGGAGCGTCCAAGCAAGAACACAATGAAAAGCTGCACAAGGTGTTAAGCACGTTGCAGGACAATGGTCTAACAGCGGAGTGGTCCAAATGCAAATTTGGGGTACCGTCTGTAACCTACCTCGGCCATGAAGTGAGCGGAAGGGGCATTGAACCTAAAAGAGCCAACATGCAAGCAATATTGGACGCACCAGCGCCAGGGAAAAAGGAAGCCGTTAGGTCATTATTGGGAATGGCCGAGTACTATAGCAAATTCATTCCCCATTTTGCCACCAAGACACACTGTCTGCAACAGTTATTGAAGGAAAGAAATGGCTTCAAATGGAACAAAGAGGAACAGGAGGAATTTAACACATTGAAACAAGAGATGAGCGAAACGATACCCCTAAAGGGGTTTGACCCAGATGCCGAGTCAATCCTTACCACCGATCCGAGTGACCGGGGCCTGGGAGCGGTGTTGACACAGAAGGCAAAGAATGGTGAGTTATCGACAGTTAGCTTCGCCTCAAGGTCCTTGGCACCCAAAGAGGAGAAGTTCAGGGTCATAGAAAAAGAGATGCTGGCGGTGGTATGGGCGATGGAGCGGTTTAGACAGTACCTGTGGGGCGCCAAGTTTCTAGTCAGAACCGATCACAAACCGCTGGTGAAGGTTTTAACATCAAATGGCCATGCCCATGCTACGCCCAGGATTGCAAAGATGACACTTAGGTTGCTTGATTTCATATATGAAGTGGAGCATATACCAGGGCCACAAAACAAGGTGGCGGACTTCCTGAGCCGAGCAGCAGCTAAGGAGGAAGCGAAAGAACAAGAGGACTCTAAGTGGGAGAGTTATGTGGTAGCCACCGTTCAGGACATGGAGACAGTGATCGGTGCGCAGGAATGGGAAGAGGCCTATAAAGCGGACGAGGACCTGGAGGCAGTAAGAGGTTATGTAGTCCATGGATGGCCTGAGAAGAGGCATCTTAAAGAAACACTAAGGAGGTACTGGGAAGTCAGAGACGAATTGTCACTGGGAGAAAACCCCCTGTGTATTCTGAGAGGAGACAAAGTAATTCCTCCCCAAGGAGTCGTAAATCATTTGATGGCCCTATTACACGAAGGACACCAGGGAATCACAAAAACCAAAGCCTTGGCTCGACAAGCCTATTGGTGGCCAGCTATTGACTCTCAAATAGAACGTTATGTCAGACAATGTGAGTCGTGTGCCAAAGCAGACAAATCTCAGTCCATGATGAGACCCCCATTAGGAAAGTTCCCGGTGCCGGAGGGGCCGTGGGAGATGGTGTCCGTCGACATCATGGGACCCGTTCTGAACATGGAAGGTATACAAAAATACGCCATAGTTTTAATCGACAAGTATTCCAAGTGGCCCGAGGTAGAAATAAGAGAAGCAGTAGACACTGAGGCAGTGATAGCCTTTCTGAGAGATATATTCATCAAGGAAGGCATTCCAAAAACCATCATATGCGACAATGGACCGCAGTTCACGTCGGTGAAATGGGAAGCGTTTGTGGCCAGAAACAGAATAGATGTCAAGCATACACCCATATAGCACCCTGCAGGCAATGGACAAGTAGAACGTTTTAACAGGGTGATAATGGGCACCATACAAGCAGCCATAAATGATGGACTGGACTGGGAAAAAGATTTGCCCAAGATGTTGTGGGAGTACCGAATCACACCAGGCAGCTCGGGATACAGCCCTTTCAAGGTACTCAGAGGGAGAGATCCATTTACAAAGGATAATATGGCATGGAGGAAGATGGTGGTGCAAAGCAAGTGGTCGCCAGCCGTGGTCAGGAGAAATCTGGAGAAGGCACAGGAGGTGTACACGGAACAATTCAATAAGAGACGAAATGTGCAAGGTGTGTCACTGGAGAAGGGTGATTGGGTTAGAGTTAAAGTGGCGACCTTGAAGAGAAAAGGAGAAAGCAAGTTCACCCGCCACTACGAGTGCTGGAACCTTACGCCAGGTCGGCGCTCCTCAGCGATGGCAAGGTGTGGTCGCAGGACAGAATGGCAAAGTGCAGCAAGATCTTGGAATGGGGAGCGGAGACAGAAGAAATGGAAGAGAATGTAGAGAGAGGCACGGAAGAAGGTGGAGGAAGGAACACGGAGCAAGTAGAAGAAGGCAAGCAGCAAGTGGAAGAGAGAGACATCGGAGTGGACAGGACAGTCAGAGAAACGGAAGAAGGAAAAGGCAGGAACAAGAATAGATCTGGAAAGGACAAGGCGGGAAGCACTCGTGAAGGAGCAGAGGCCAGGGGCCAGTTGACAGAGGAACAGAAAAATGATGGAGGTGAAGGAGTGGTGAGAACGAGAGCGGGTAGAGCCGTGAGAATTCCCGAGAGATTTGAAGACTTTGAAATGGACAACAAGTAAGACTATTTACTCAAAGTTGTGTTGAGCGTAAAGGGGGGAGATATGTGGTGACGGTCTAGTTGGTTACGGCCGCAACCGGAAGAGGCTTTACGGAAGTGGAAGGCGGCCATCTTAGAGAGAGGCGCCAACCGCTGCTGTAAGACGTGTCCCGGCGCTCCGGGAAAATAAAGTTAAATTAACATACCTTACCTGTCTCCTGGCTTACATAAAACAGATCCTAACAGCTTCCACAGGCATTGTCTCATCTCCATTTTATACGCAGCTCTGATCGTTTCAGGTGCGTTGTTGCTGTCTGCCGTGCCTCGTGGGAGACTCTCCTTCATAAGGTTAGTTACAGTTAGTTGTGCTCCGTTTTGTTTTTGACTGACTTTGACTCGGTCCGTGGAGCCCGCCTTTGCACAGTAAAATTATTAATCAAGTACCATGCTGATCTTCGGCATGTTTTACACTCGTATCACCAGCATTATTTTTACTGTAAAATAATGCTAGTGATACGAGTGTAAAACGGAGGTTGGGACGAAAATCAGCATGGTACTTGATTATTAATTTTACTGTGCAAAGGCGGGCTCGACGGACCGAGTCAAAGTTTACACACAAAAAGCGCAAATCGTACTTTTGAAGTAGACTGGGACAATTAGTAAAGTCTCCACAACTCTTCACCATGGGTCTCGGGGCTTCAGATAAAAAAAATGAACAGCATTCCGTTTGTGAAAGTGGAAAAGGCAAGAAGTGCGTCTTTTTCTGGTCTTTACAACACCTCAGCATGTATATACCTTTCATTATGACTTAAGAAGGATTTTGAAGCGGCTTTTGATCTTAGCTTTTATTTATGAATGTCCAACTTCTTACTTGAGGTCAGACTGGAAAAGGCGAGGGTTATGGCAACTAGATTTCAGGGAAAGAATCCTGTTAAAATTGCTCCCAGCCATATACTTTTAACTGGTTTCCAGCTTGGGGGGCACGCACTGACCATCAGAGGTTCACGTTTAGATGTATACAGCACTGCTGAGCAGGGGACACTCTCGTTCAGAGATTGCGAAATCCGTGCCTGCATACATTTGTGGAGGCCCCGCATGCAATTTTGGTCACTACGTTTTATTTTTGGATGACATGAAGCTAACTACGGCGGCTACCTACTGCTGCAAAACCAGCTCTAGCCTATACTCTTCCTGTCACTCTGGTCTTCAGCACGAGACCGGATGCACGGTCGCCCTCAGTTTGTAAATACGGAGGTTGGGCCGAAGATCAGCATGATACTTGATTCATAATTTTACTGTGCAAAGGCGGACTACAACACGGAGTGAGTTAAACTTTTGACTCGTGCTCGCTGGACATATGGGCACATTTAGTGTTGGTTGGGATTTCCAATACTGCCATTTGTTTCGGGGAGGATGCCACTGAGGGCTGTACTGGGCAGTTGTTCACTAAACTTCAATTCTTTCTGATCCTGTGTAATGTGCCTTATAAATGTAGTTCACTGTGGCCACAAGTTAAACTCCAGAACCCAGTCCAAACACACGTGTGCCTGAATGAAGAACTGGATTATTTGGAGTGGGCAGCCACAAATTGCTGGGGAGGTAACCGGGTTTAATAAATCTATGCTGGCATTTGCGGAAATTGTTTACTAATTATCCCTCTTCTTCAAAAGTACGATTTGCGCTATTTGTGTGTAAAGTAAACTTATACTTGCTCCGTGGAGCACGCCTTTGCACAGTAAAATTATTAATCAAATACCATGCTGGTCTTTGGCCCGACATCCATTTTACACCCGTACCACCAGCATTATTTTTACTGTAAAATTTGCATGTATTTTAATGTTTCAGCTTTTTTTGTTCCAAACGACCCTCATTTCTGTGGGAAAACTCGTGCACACATTAGGGGGGACAGACAAAGCAAGAGGACCGTAGAAGTGAAGCAGGATGTTATATTGATTTTTTTAGATAGATGGTCCATTTTAAAGTGCATGGTCTAGATTTTCTGAAGTGACTGAAGTTCTTATGGACATTTTATTGATTTGTCAGCAAACGGTACTGTGAATTGTATCATTTTGCCATGATGGTTTGTGTTTGTGGCGAGAGTGAATCCTCAACATTAGATCAAATTGATCAATCCATCTTGCTTGGCACACTGTGAAAGTACTGCAATAGATACTTCATGTGCCTCTCTTCAGATTCAATGGCTTTGTTGTCAATTAATAATGTGAACATTGTTACAAATATGATTATAATACCTTCATTGCATCCCAATTACTTTAGGAAGCCGACGGTAAGTACTCCTGAGGTCGTGCTTACATCCCCCTCCTGCCCACCGGTAAAAAAATGGTGGGGAGTCACGGCCAACTGCCAATTAGGTCAAGGGAGCCACGGTTCAAAAAAGTTTGGGAACCACTGGCGTAAGGCCATCTTGAAATTTCAAAAGATTAGAATATTCAAGAAAATTCAACCCATCCAAGGTCTTTTAGTGTATTAAACGTACACTAGCATGATTCTTATTTTATTAATTCTGCGGTGGCATATGGTATATGTTGTTGTCTGCACATCTCTTAACAAGTCTTTTCATGTTAGTACCATGCATAATTATCTGCTTGATTATTTGACTTTCTGACCAATGTGTTCATGTTATCAAGCACTTTAATGCACATATTATTGACCCCCGCATACAGTTTGTGAAGTGCCAGAATTAAAGTGCCAGGACCAGGAAGACAAGATTCTTCTACAAGTGCCAATAGCTACCCATTAAAAAGACTAGACGATGAATTCGCTGGCAAAAGATATTAAAGCTTTTCTTTAACCATATGCTTGCACACCTCTCCATATATCCTGATTGCAAAGCAGATTTGCAGGCGAACCCTCAATCCCTTCTTGCTGAATATTGCATACAGTAGCCACCCATGAATGACACAAGCCGCCACAGTAAACCTAAACAGTATAGAGGTGAGAGGACACCCTCTAACCCCATCACCCTCTTGGACAGGCTGGCTCACTTGTATCCTTCAGTTGCTTATTCACGTGCCCTGGTCCTTGGAGAGCCCCACCTCTCGATGCAACTGAGCTTCTACCCAGGACCACTAAAGTCCCTGGAAAGATACATCCCTGCCTGACAGAGCTCCCATCCCTCTAGTTGTGCACTGGAAACTGGGAATACACCCAAGTGTGGCATACATTTAAACAACGCGGCCTTTGCAAGGTGCAGGTTGTACTTGGCCTGATTCCAGCATCTGATTGTGGAGCAGTGAGAACTCGGAAAAGGAGGCAGTGGAAGAAGGTGGTTGCTTAAATTACCCACCGGTGCCTTCTAGGATGCGCAAGGCAGCAGTCACCCATACGCCATCCCACACCACCCAGAGGAGGGACACAGTGAAGCACAGTAGAAGTCCCAAGAAACACACAGAACATAACACTCTGGATGGTCCAACTTTACAGAACTGGGAAGCCCACTCACTTCCATGAGAACTTCAGTAATACATGAAACAACGATTGCACTTGGCTGTGCAGATGTCAATTCCATCAGGTGAAAGTCTCTATGAAAATCAATGCTCTACTGGAAAGCAAAGCAATGAGAACTCTATACTATCTCGGTCAGAAACATAGCAATCTTCTAGTAGAGCAAATGTACTGAAAGGAAAAATACTGAGTTTACTCACAGCAGGTAAGGCAAAAAAGGACACTCCTACGAGAGAAAATGTAGCAGCGATCAAGCGTCCTTCCCACGTCTTGGGGGTTTTGTCACCATAGCCAATTGTAGCAAGAGTAATCTGTGGAGAGAAGATTGTCACATTCATATCATGAGAACATTGGAATCCTGGGGAAACATGCAGGTCAAAACAATGACACTAACAATCATTCTTTGCTCATCTTTTTCTTATGCTGAACACCAAATACTAAGCTTTGTCTCCAGAATTAGGTTTGCTTTCTATTAGGCATCCTCATTTTTTTAATATATTAGTAAAATGTCAGAAATTGCAATATTAGACAAATACAATGATTACCTTTCTAAGCACTTCATACAGCGAATAATGACATCCCTTATTACGATCAAACTTGCCGAAAACATTTTTAGGTTGATAATGCATCTCTACCATTTACATTCCTCCAATGTTCGGCTATGCAAAGTGTTGACATTAAAGCGCTCTTAGAAATAACATAGTGATTGCTATTTTAGTGAGCTGACTGTAGAATAGTCCAAGAGAGAGACTTTGATTTTTGCAGCGACTCTAAGGACATGAACATGTTGAACTACTTTAAACACCCCCTTAAGATTTCTGACAAAGATGGAAAAATAAAATACAATGATAGCGTTGCGTCCAAGAGCCAATATGTCCATAGATTGTTTTTCTATCTGCACAAGAGAATAATAGTAGGGTGCCCAAATAAAAGCAGCGGCTTCACCACAGCAAAAAGGGCACAATCGTCACTGATAACACTTCGCTATCAGTCACCTGATGCAAATATTAATCCTATAAGTTGGAAATTTATGTAATGGCGTGATGAACATTGGTTTAGTTTTAGAAATTCACTCTGTAAAATGGAGCCCTTGAGATTCTTTTTAGACTAATTATTGTTTAACAATGATGAACAGTGCCATAAACACCTTAATGTGCATGGCACTGTTAACCAATTAGTCTCAAAATAATAACAAGGGCTCCACTGATGTTAATCAAAATTGTACGCTAGCATGAAATAATTAATCAACTTCACATAATGGTTATTACATGCTTGAATTAAAATTTCTTATTTTTACATTATAAGACTGTGGGTTGTTGGTTGACTAGGGTGTGAGCTGTGGTCAAGAAGCAACCACAATCCTTGTCAGGGTAAGACACAATCCAACCCCAGTAAGGCACAAGAAAACGACAAATGAATCTGCCCTCAACCTTCTGGTAGGTTGGCACAGAGCAGTCAGGCTTAACTAAGGGGCAATGTGTAAAGAATTTGTGCAACACTTCAAATGATAAGACAGCGAAAACACCACAAAAAAAGGATCCCACACCAAGTTAGAAAAATTGAGTAAAATGTAATAAATAAAACAAGACCATAACAACAAACATTCAATCAGTAGAACTGGAGAAATTCACTTAAAAAGATTTTAGTACAAATTGCACTAAAAGGCAAAAAGTGTCCTCTGTGGACCTATGATCACGCCGGACCGGGACAAAGTCACAAATTCAGGCCGACCGCGATGGAGCGCAAGTTGGCTACAAGGACCCAGTTAGGCCTGCTGAACACAGTACCTTCAAACCTGGTTTGCAGGGTCTTGCGAGCATCCTTGTCGAAGATGCTTTGATCAACCAAAACGATGCATCATTTCAGAGATGCAGCAAGGCTGCGGTGTGAGGTCATGTCGCGTTGTCATCGTGGATCTGGTTGATAGGGCTTGTGATGTGAAGTTCGGCATCCAGGATGCTGTGCGAAGTAAGGGTGATGCATCGGTTCCGAGGAGCTGCGAGGCTGCTACGCAGAATCCGTCATCGTTGTCAAAGCTGCCGTCAAAGATGGATGAGAGGGCCTGCGCCGAGGATGCATCACGCAGTCGAGCAGATGCAGCGGTTCTAAAGTCCTGTGATGCGACGCGTGTCTTTGTGACAGGTCCAGTCCATGCAGCATAGGCGATCCATCAGCTCCGCTCAGGTTTGCGGGAAGGAGAGGAGATGTGTTGGTTCTGCTGGATCCACAGAGGCTGATAAGCACCTTAGGCCCACTGTCAAGGGTCAAGGACTGGGGTGGCACCACTTGGCAGCAAAGACTCCCAGATGGCAGTATCTAGGTGCAGGTGAAAGGTTGTTGGAACCTTCCGTCCCTGAGGCTCAAGTCAGGAGGCCAGCCAACTAGCCCGTGGAATCACTTTGGGCTTCTGGGTTCAAGAGATGTAGGTCCAGTCCTTTTCACACAGACAGGAGGGTAGCAGGCAGTATGTCAAAAGTAGGCACATTTCAAAGGAAAGCCTTTGTAGTGCACAAGACCCTGCCTTTCTCTAACCTGGCTCCAGACACACTACAGAGGGGTGGGGAAAGCTTTGTGTGAGGACAGGCTCGGCCCTATTCAGGTGTCAGAGACAACTCCTCCCACCACTCTAGCTCAAGAAGGCCCATTAGTCTGGTGATGGTCCATCTGGATATGCAAGGTATGCCTCATCTTCCTTTGTGTGACTGTCTAGAGTGAATGCACTAGAGCCCAACTGTCAGCCAACCCAGACATGGATTCTGCAGACAGACAGAGGCACAGAATGGTTAAGCAAGAAAATGGCCACTTTCTGAAAGTGGCATTTTCCAATATGCAATTTAAAAACCAACTTCACCAAAATATGTACTTTTAAATTGTAAGTTCAAGGACCCTAAACCCACAAATCTCTATATTCTCCCAGTGTGAATTTAAACTTAAAAGATATCTCGAGGCAATCTCTATGTTATCCAGTGGGAGAGATAGTCCTTGCAATAGTGAAAAACAGAATTCTCAGTATTTCACCATTAGGACATGTAAAACACAACAGCACATGTAAAACACAACAGCACATGTCCTACCTTTTAAATACACTGCACTCTGCCCATAGAGCTCTCTTGAGTCTACTTTAGGGGTGACATACATGTAGTAAAAGGGAAGGTTTGGGCCTGGCAAGTGGGTGCATTTGCCAGGTCAAAATGGCAGTTCAAAACTGCGCACAAGACATTGCAGGGCAATTCATTTGGGTGGCACAATCAGCGCTGCAAGCCCACTAGTAGAATTTGATTTACAGGCCCTGTGCACACCTGGTGCACATTACTGGGGACCTACTAATAAATCAATATGCCAATCATGGATCAAACAATCACTAATACGATTTACACAGGGAGCACTTTTACTTTAGCACTGGTCAGGAGAGGTAAAGTGCCCAGAGTACTAATACCAGCAAAAATAGGTCAGAAAAAATAGGAAGAAGAAGGCAAATTTTTGGGGAATAACCCTACATAAAGGGCCAGGCCCACCATTTAGGGTGTGGGTGGTGGCTCTGATCGTGAAGTAGTACTTGAATGATCATTTTTTTCCATTTTGCATAGTATTTGTGTCCACAATCTGTGAGTTTCACTCTCCATCCGAGGACCATTGAAGCATAAACCACCAGAGACACTTTTCTTAGATTTCACATTGCCTAATATTCACGTAAGCCCACTTAACTGTATACATAGTAATGTGGCTACTAAATGAACACTATAACTTTTAAACAACACCTTGAGTGATGGGCTAGTGCACAGTGAAGACCTATCCTGTTCAGCTGATTTTCCGCTCAACTCTACATATAACCCTTTGGGAGAATATGTTCAGTTGTTTGAAGCCTTGCAAACCCTCCAAAGAATACTTGAATCAATTTTGATTATTTTTTAATTCAGATCACAATCTTCAATACAAACAACAATAATAAAATCGCTCATTATTCATGTTGGTGTGTCGCTGTCACCTGTGAAAATTAATAAGCAAACAGAAAAAACAAAATGTTTGACAGAGGATGTTAAAATTAGGTCTGCGCATAATTGCCAAATAAAGACAAGGGCAACCCAAACTGGGAAAGAAAGAGGATATCATTAACCTAAAAAGGATGAAGGTACAATCTATTCCTTACGTAAGTTATTCTCCGAAGATTTCTAAGAGCATAATCTGGAGTTAAACACATCTTCTCTACCCGATTTCCAATGTTTAACAAATGTAACAGTAAAGGTATTAAAAAAGACTGAAATAGAAGTTCAAGTAGGTCCATTGAGTGAAAATACTCTTTCCAGAGAGTGGCATGATCTGTTAAAATCAGAAAAGGTGGTGAACAGAAAAAAGTCAAGCGTAGAATCACCTAGAAAATATATAATTGCATAAAATATTAACTCAAGTTATTAAGGAGCATATTCCCTGTAAATGATGGAATAAATTCAAATAATATTCCCCCTCAGCGAAATATAAGGAGTGCACTTAAAGCCTGAATGTCCCCGTTTCTTCAGAAGAATTTCCAGCAGAGTAAAATTCAGAAGCCCCAACATGTGTACTTTTGTATCAGAGATCTGAGGAAATTCCCCCTTTGAACATAGCTTGGAAGCAGCCTCTAATCCTGATCAAATGAACATAGTATCAAATATTTGCACACCCCTAAATCTCTCATCAAGCACTGAAATCCCTGATTTATTTCCAGAGGAAAATAGCCCAATAAAGAGACAGAGGATACTATGGTTACCCCGCAGGTAAACTCAATTAAGCTCTTTGTCTTTAGCAAACATTTAACTAGTTTCCTTTCCAGAAAAAGATGATCAGTCCATCATAAGGGCAGAACTCTGGTCCAGTTTGATACCATCCATCATTATGAAGTATTGTGAAAAATTGCATTTAAAAAATGGCTATGACATTGCCTGTATTAGGCATTTGAAAATGCCCATAAGGAAACCTAGCCTTTAGACTGCTTCTGCCAAAAACCACGGACCCACTAAAATCAACTACCCTGACAGCCTAATTTATAAGAGAGCAGTCAAGTCTTTTTGGATATAAGTTGATTCCGATGGCAGGCTTATTACAAATGATGATCAAACTCCCTATGGATTCTCACTTAATGAGTCTTTTTGGTCTTAGCTTTCTGGCAAATTGAACAAAAATAAAGCAAATAAAGTTTCCAAACTTACATTATAGTAATAAAATGCTGTTGGTCTCTTGAAATCTAGCTGACTTATGCAAAGAGAAACAAAATACCTCAGCTAACTTAAAACCCTCAATTCTTTGCCTCCAGGAGACCTGCCACACTACAAAATGTGTTACAAATTAATGCTTTAGTACAGTTGGTATATAAAGCGCATGACAGAAACAACATAAATATTCTACTCACTACAGGCTTCTACTGGCATTATGATATTCTCTCTCTTTATCCAAAAATGTGCATTGTATTTGATTCAAATTTTTAGAGCAAGAGTTATCCTAAATAAACACCCTTCTTTTGCTTAATAGTTGTATCTCCCCGGCCCACAAAAAGCTGCTCTTTTGATCCAGATGTTTGATAAACCAGAATCACTCTTCGAGTAAGAGCAACATTTTTTATATGCTAATGACATGTGACTACAAAGCTAATGTATCGAATGCTGCATTAAATGCCTAAAAAAAAAAAAGATCGAGAAGAAGCACAGAAGACATCTGTCTTTATTATTCCAATGAAAAAGAAAGCCAATAAAAGGGAAAGGCTACTCATCGATCTAGTATCAGGCATTATTAGGGTGTTTCTGAATGGAAGGATAAATAGGGACACTCCTGTATCATTCGCAAGAAAAGGAGCGTCAGGTAACTCCTTTATCGATTACATCATCTCAAGTCCTCGATTGTTAGAAAACATTTCCACATTTTCTGCTTATTTCTACACTAGGAGTGATCATGCAGTCATGAGTATAACAAAGGATCTCGAACCCCACCAAAACTCGGATTGGACATTGGAGGAGGGTAATAGTGTATCACCTTTATGCTCAAAACAAGACCGGTTATACTGGAACTCATGCAAAACAAGATAATCGTCTCCTACTGGGACCAGGGTGCGGACAAAATTGAAAACCCAATTCATGAATACGAGACAAAAATATCAGAATTAGTCAACAATATACAGAGAGCTACTAAGCCGCTTAAAAGGAGGGCAATAATGGCAAAGGATCTGGCAGATAAGGAACTTTCTAGTAAAAGCGTGTGTGGCAAAAATGTATTCAATATACAGCTTCCAGGGAGAAGGAAATCGAATTACTAAGGAAAAAAGAGATACATTTGTGTTGTATTAAAACAGAAAATAGATTATCAAAACTGATTTGAACATTAGCAAGCAACTCTTACGGAAATGCCTGAGTTTTATTGGAGTTAATAGTGAAAGATAGTGGAAATAAACAAGCTCCCATCATGGACTCAGTTTCAACCTCAGACAGAATGGTCCAAATATATCTCTCATATCTACTGAGAAAACGTTGACTCTAAAGCAATTGAGACCTCTTTAATTCCACAGTTTGACCTAACAGAAAGCGGGGAAGAGCTAAAAACCCCAACAGACAAGAAGATTGCTATAAATATATATATACCTAGAGCAAGATCATATGCAGCTATGAGCCCCCAATGGATCCCAGTTAAAACCTTGAAAGAGGCACCTCCAGCGACTGGGGCAACCTCTTAGCACCTTTGTTCACATACTGTTATAAAACAGGTCAAATCCTGTATTCTTGGTTTGGAAATATAGTGGTTCTACAATACAAAAAAGGTCTTGAAGTTCTCCTGGAAATTATCTCCAGATCGCTTTACTTGATGCAATAGGAAAGATCTTTGTTCACAGCATCCGGGAACATCTTGAAGATTGGCCTTCTGCAAAATGATTGATTCCATGTGCGCAAGCGGGTTCTAGAGCTAAACACTCAATAACCAATAATATTGCAATAGCGCAATCTCTGATAGATAAGGTTGTTGTGCTAAAATCCCAAAATCTGTATTCTGTTTGTCTCAATTTTTGAACAGCATTTAACAGGGTTTATAGGCCAACTCTTTGGAAAAAACGAGCTAGGAATACTTTTAAATTAGCTGCTGGTGATTGTTGCTTTTTGATGGGTGGGACCAAAGCCTAACTTCCAACATTTATAAATGGACTGGCCTGGAACAGGGCTGTGTATTGGCTCCTTTATTGTTCTCATTTTATTTGTATGATTTGTCAGCCCAGTTTGCAAACATCAAGAATTTTTACTTCAAGTCTCATTACTCACGACTTATATGTTCTGATGTAGTCAGATGTCATAATAATTTTTGATCACACTCCAATTGGTCTTGAACATAATCCGGGTGTACCAAATCTACTTGTGAAAGATAATACATTTCTTGAAAATTAGAATTGCTAAAACTGAAGTGATGCCCTTCAGAAGGAGAAAACTGCACCGTCCTTTCCATTAAAATTTAGATAGAATCCATTTGGAAAACAGTGAAAGAATGTACCTACTTGGGCAGAGTCTTCGCACAATCTCTTGCTAATAAGCCACACCTTTCTCATATTGGAAACAAGGCCCTTGCTCACATTGGAGCACTGAATAGAATTTATAACTCCACGGGTAAGTGTAATTTTAAGTATTTACTGAAAATATTTAATGTCAGTATTCCACCCATATTGTTATATGTATTGGATTACTTTGCCATTGATAAATTATCTTCCTTGAATTTGTATGAAGGGTATTTCCTCTGAAAATTATCAACTATAAGCCAAGCATATTTTAGGCAGATTTTGTGCTTAAAACAGCTTGTGTAGCAATGGCAAGCATACTTAGGTGGGAAAATATTCTTCTTCATGAACCAAATGCCACTTTTAAGAGACTTGTTGTATCAAGAAACATTTTGTGCACGTACAATGCACTTTACTTGTGATACTAATCCTGGGTTTGGTTTATCACAATTAGAATGTAAAATTCAGGACTTGCAGTTATTGTCTCCTGCTCAATTTAAGCTCAATTTATCTTAATGATAGCTTTTACTGTAGGAGCCTAAAACTGTATACGTTTATTACCGATATGGTAGTATTTACACAGCCGGAACAATATCTATCCATGTCTCTAGATCACAGTACCACACGTGAAATATTAAAGCTCTGTTTGGCTATTCTCCATTTGAACTCATATAAAAAGCAGTGGTTACATTTTTAAAAGGTGGGCGGTGTATGTGATCTCTGCTATTGTTGATTGAGTGCATGACTTAAAGCCTGCATTTCTTGTTTGTCCTGATGCTGCTGTTGTTCAACAAGGATGCATAATACTCATCCTTTAAATTTTAAATGCAACATAACAAAAAGGGATAAACTGATTAATTTTGTAATGTCTCCTCCAAATGCATTTCTATGTCTCAATCTTTTTTAATAATGTATAACACTTTTACATGTCTTTTTAATGATGTAAGGCAATTTGTATTCAATTTTGAAACATAAAATACTTTGTTGATTTTAGATGGTTGACCTTAGATCAAGGTGTACATTAATAAAATTCATTTCAGGACCAGGGCCAGGATTTGTTCCCAAAGTAACTCTACCAAATGTTCCAGACAAACCTGTTTAGCAGGTGTGACCGATTATGCTGCAATACTGTTGAGTAAACCTTCCCCATCAAGTGCATCGATTGACCAAATAAAAAAAGCAACAACTTACTAGCCCCCACCAAAGTGCATCAGCATAGGTTTCAAAATCTTCAGGCTCCACTACACCTTGCGCGTTTGTTTCAGGTACATCTTTCTCGACAAGGTATACAAGAAAGGAGGAGAGGATAAGTGTCAAGAATCCGATGTACCAGGCAGTGATGAGTTCCTAGAAAAAATTAGAATGAAAAAATAGGAAAAGAGAATGCAATTAGTCAACCACTTCCGTTACACAAACAAAAGGCAGAAGTCTCCATCCTAGTGATCAGGATAATATTTTATGTTATTTGGTTTTATTTTTCACAGGCTACGCTGCTATTCATGTGCAATCCTTCCTTGGCTCTAAATGCTGCTAGGAGGCTTTTCCAGACCACTGCTCCCTCCACCACATGAAGGCAGCCTTTCAATTTTTACTAGTATGTAGTTGGGTGATGTGAGCAATAGCAATTCACACATACTGCTCTAATTTGCACTCATTGCAGGGAGGCTAGCAATACAATAAGCTAGAAACTCCAGTGGCATGCCATTAGCTATGTGTGACAGAAAAGTAGCACTTGTACGATAAGCCCGGACATGGATATTCAAATGTGGAGCCATATTTATATCCAGGTGGAAAGAATGAATATGACCATATGCTAGTTTCAATTATGTAGCAAAAGCCTATGAACAAACCGGGAAACAGAGCTCTACTCACAATATTTTTTGTACTTGAGTATTATTTACAAGGATTCTGCGCGTGGAAATCCCAACTCCTGTTTCACAACACTAGAACCTGTGATATTCCCATACAGAGTTTGCCCTCACAGCTGTATAGAATACACAGGATATGCAGATTTATCTATGGTTATAATTGTGAGCTAGGGGCGCGCAAATGCACATTCTTACATGGTGGCAATGTACCCACAAACGATTAATCAAGTGGAGGGAGAAGGAAGAGGCTGCAATCCATTCTGCTTCCTTGAGGTAATATTAAATATCAAAATAGGGAATGGATCACTTGACCCGAGTAACCAGGGTTTGCAATACATTGATTAAAACCCTCATTCATATATAGGTCAGTGGCGGTATATCTTGTTTTTCTGCCAGGTTTAAAAACGTGACAGCATCATCATAGGGCTTAGTTTTGTGTGTTTACCTCCATCCGGAGGATGAACCACTAGTTATTGCAGGAGTGATCAGAAATGAGTGAGTTTCTAGTGCTCTAGTGAAGTGGATTAAAAAAGGTAGGCCCCGTATATCCTAGGCAACATTTTAATTAGTCCGGAATAACTACATAAATGCTGATATCAATCTTCTCATGCTATGTAAAGCAAACTCTTTTATTTTACAGATAATCCGTTTCCATATTTCTTTCTGGACTTTACTTGTGGGACAAGTATTCTTCAAGCGTATTCGATAATCTCTATTTTACCTCTTTTTCACATTTTCAATATACTTTTGTAATATGTTACTGCATAAATATGCAGAGGGTTATCAGAGCTACCAATGCATATGAAGATAATAACAGTTTCTAGGAAATATATCTGAATATTATGTGTAGATGTCAATTTGGAATAGTAAGGCCTAACAAGCACGGACAATGACAGTAGATTATTGAAAGAGCAGCAAAGGAAATACATTACAATGTAAGGAGATAAAAGGGTACTAAAAAAAAGAAACACAAGGAAATAGGAATATAATCATTATAACTGGTTATCTGATTACATCTATATATTTGCATTGACACTTTCCAATACATTCAAATGTGGATAGAATATATCTATCTATCTATCTATCTATCTATCTATCTATCTATCTATCTATCTATCTATCTATCTATCTATCTATATATATATACATACTTCACTCCAAGGTACCACAACACACATTTGTATAATTCATCAAAACAATTAATTGTGTTACCATCACATGCAAATGTCCATACTGTGCCTGTTTAGGAAAGTCCCCTATGTTTGCCAATGAATATAGTAATCCATGAAGGACAGCATCACCCATCAGTTGCTTACTTTGCTGTGTGCGCAAATTGCTGATCCCAAAAGCTTCCATGTTCCTCCTCGGCGATCCATGCGAAGCATTCTCAAAATCTGGAGAAAACGTAAACTTCGCAGCGATGTAGCTAAAACGTTGCTTTGATTTTTTCCAACAGCCACCACGGGCACAGAGGCTATCAGGACAAATATATCTGCAAAGGAAACAATAAGGAGCCATAAGTCAGGAATAACAAGTGCTACAGTTTGATGACAGAAGGATAACATTGTGGCTAGTCGAAAGGCAAGCAACCATCAGTTATGAAGACAGAGTAGCTTTATCTCAACTTTAAGACCAACTCTCCCTCTTTTGTGGAAGAGGACCTTATCCCTGATGAACTATGTGTCTGACAACGCAGAGCATCAATGATTTGAGAATACAACTTACTCATGAAATTAAATAGAGCTTGAATACATACATGGTTGAATCCATTGAGTAAGGGCATATGCAACATCAGCCAAGCCATGGTCTGCATTTTTTGATAACAGAAAAAAGTTTCATTTTCCCTCCTCCACTCCTCCACTCCATTCCTTCACCCACACTCTATCCACAGGCCCATGCACACATTTACCCTCTGCTGAGGTAAATGCATGTGGTAAAAACACATGTAGTGAAGAATACCATGTAGCTTTACGACTGAAAAAATAGATTCCACGTGATATTTCCCAATTCCACGTGGTATTACTTGTAAATGCACAGAACTGAGACAATTCTAGCAGGCGGTGATGGTAAGTGGTAAAATCATTTAGGAATTTTGTCACAGTCCCAGGACTCTGCAACTCTGAATCAGGCCCTTTAAAGGAAGAATCAATTGAAGAAGCGCTATAGTTGACCACCTCTGGCATGACCGTAATAGTAGGGTGGCATCACATAGCGAAGAGCTGATTATGTCTCTTATCAACTCCCAGGCATTACTAAGTGAGACAAGATTTGGCAAGGTTGGGTTATGGTATGGCACATCAAGTCATATGTTTTATGGAATGCAGGGGGGCGTGGCTAGCAGCCGATGCGAGCGGACGCAGCCTAGCGAGGCTCCCGTCCTTTGCCCCATTAATCCGCCAAATATCCGTAATTCGGCGCGGAATCCCCGTGGAAGTCGGGTTGATTCTGCGCTACTCATCGGTGCCTGCCCAGGGTTTGTGACGGGCCTGTAGACCGCCCGCACTCGGCGCTGGGGAACCGCCGAACCCGGAGACGGCCGAAAACAGCATGGCGGAGTGAGGACGCGGCGAGCCTTAAACCTGTCGGCGAAGGGGCCCAGAGCTCGGCGGTCGGACTCCGACACCATCGGAAGGAGAGGGCTAACCTCATGAGGCGACCTGGTGACCGCGGTCTGCGGTAAGGCGACAGCGGCGCTGTGAAGCGGGGTGCGGACCAGGACCCAGGGGAGCCTGAAAATCGACATCCCGGCTTCTGGGCCTGCTCCCCTCTGACGTCGGAGCATCCTACAGCGCGCGCAGGAGGCAGACGGGCGGACCCCCGGGAGGATTCCGGGAGTGTGGCCGAGCCCAAGACACAGGCGGAGCACTACCGCGGACCGCCAGAGGTACGGTGAACATAACGGCGGTGGAAGGTGGGAGGCCCTGAGAGAGTGAGCCCAGCAGAGGAGAGCTGAGCGCAAATCCAGCCGGGAGACCAGCCCGCCTCTCCCCATGAGTCCTGGGGGGGGCCCGAATCCCTCTCATAAGGCGCAGCAGAACTGAGGGGTGCGCCCCTGGTCCGACAACTCGGCCCGCCCGTGCTACAGCCTCACCCCATTGTCCAACTCCTGGGGGCCTCTGCGGGAGTGATCAGCACCCTGCGAACACCCAGAGACGCACGCGGCGCAGCGCTGACCGGCGTGGCGGTGCGCCATCGGCGAGGTGAGACAGTGCATACGAGCCTTAACGCTGTGAGCAGCTCAGGCCCAGACAGAAGGCTCAGAGTCCACCCGAGCGGAGGAAGGCAACGACAGGCCGGCGATCTTTGGCTGGGCGGATATGCGGCCTAGTTAGTGACTAGCGGCTGAGACTGGCTGCCCCACCATCGAGTCGACGACCCAGCCCTCCACTAGGGGACCAGCATCGGTAGGAGAGCGGGAACGTGAGCACGGACACCCAACACACAGACCGGTCTCTTGGCGACCCATGGTGAGAGGAGGAACGTGGAGGGTCAGCGCCGGGGTGCAGAGCGAGAACCTGTCCTGACCGACGGAAATAAGCGGACCGCTGTGGGACCACACTGCAGTGGAGGCCGGCCAGGGGCTCCCACCCCACCCCCGAGGTAGTGGAGGGGGGGCACCTGAGTGCGGCAACGAGACCCCTGGAACACAGCTGCTGCTGCAGACGGGCGACTCCTGTCCGCTCGGCCCGCGGACTACCACCACCTTGCGAGTACCGGCTCGGCCTGGGAGCAGCGACCGGACATCCTACTGAAACTCCTATCGACCACGACCGACCCTGACTGGCCCAGCGGTTGCCGGGAGGAGGCATGGGGAAACCGAAAGGAGAGGCAGGAACGGCTGCGGAGGCCCCGGACACCTTGCAACAACCCCAGTCGGACTTGCTGACGATGCAAGACAAAATCCTGGAAGCCATAGCGGCCACGAGGACCGCTCTGCAAGACGACATTGCTCAAGTGTCGACGGGCCTGGGGCTCTTGCGGGCAGATCATGGAAAGCTTGCCGACAGGGTCACAGAAACAGAAGTAACTCTGAAAGATGTTGTGCCGGGACAAAAAGTTTTAGAAAGTAAACTGACGGACGCCCTGGAGCGCATCCAGACGCTAGAGAGGAGGGCAGAGGATGTGGAAAACCGAAGCCGGCGGAACAACATACGTCTGGTGGGCCTTCCGGAGAAAAGTGAAGGGACGGACATACTGGGCTATGTGGACAACTGGCTGCGGACAGTCGTGGCACCAGAGGGTCTATCCCCGTTCTTCACGTTGGAGCGAGCACATCGTGTGCCTGCTCGACCCCCGAAGCCGGGACTCCCCCCGCGACCGGTGGTGATTAAAGTACTCCACTACAGGGACAGAGACTGGCTCCTACAACGAGCGAGGGAAGCGGGACCCTTCCAGGTTGAAAATAGCAAAGTGACGCTGTTCCCGGACTATACCTTCGAAACTCAAAAGCAACGAGCCTCTTTCCTCTCCATTAAAAAAGAACTGCGAACAGAGGGCCTGCAGTACTCGCTGTTGTTCCCGGCGAGGCTTCGAATCTCGTTGGATGGGAAAGCACTGTTCTTCACATCATCGGCTGATGCCTGGACTTGGTGGTATTCTTATAAGGCTGGAACGGATGGGGCCCGCCACAGAATTGCAGAGGATTTCCCACAGAGATCAGTACGACGATCCAAGCGGCTTCGGAAACGTGGCCAGCACAAGAAACGGCCGACGGAATCACAGACGGCAGTGGAACGGAAGGCAGCATTGCAAGCGGTGAAGGAAGTCTCTGGTGTGGTGACCCCGCAGCGGAGAGGGGAATCGCTCTCAGAGGACAAACAAACAGGGTCGGAAACTGAATTATCGGAGGTGGACAGCACGATGGGCCCGACTGTGACGCCTCAAACGGCGGAGGAAGTATTTGGCAGCTAAAGCTCAAGCCTTGGGGGGGCTGGTGGCGACAGCCTGGATGGACTGGCGAGCCCGAACACTGGAGCAGGCAGACGTGAGACTGGTCAATCGTGAGTTTGGATGACTATTGTGGGGCGGAAAGGGACAAGGGAGGCGAATCTTGCTGAAGTAGCTAGTTCACGTGCCCAGAGGCCCCTAAGGCCACCACAGTACAGACTGCGGAGTAGACAGTTTTGAGAGCACTTTGCTCTACTGTTTGGACGGGGGCAACTCTTTGTAGTTGGGTCCTGTTCGAGGGGGGGTGGATGTCTAGAGATGTTGGGGTAACTCAAGACAGGGTGGGGGGTAAGGGGAGAGGGACGGGGTGGAGTGGGGTTGGAGGGCGAAGGGGAAATGAGACAGAGCAGTTGGGGATGGGGGACGGGGAGGGCGTTACTGGTGTCTGGCAACTATGGGACAGAGTCCTTAGCAAACGAAGTCGAGATGATGGATAGTGTGGGTTCGTTAAAATGTGTGTCCTGGAACGTGCGGGGTTTGAACTCAATGACTAAAAGGCACAAGGTTCATTCTTACCTGGTCCGCTGGATGAACGGAAATACACCAATTCCAACGTGGCGGCTCCGACCGGACACGCTGGATGACCCGCCATTCAGGGCGGACCTAGAACTTAGGATCACCCAATACTTTGTAGAAAACGAGGAGACCACCTCCTCCAGAGCCGCCGAATGGGACGCATTCAAGGTGGTGGTGAGGGGACACTGTATTGGGAAGTTTGCAGGCGCACGTCGAACACTGGTGGAGGACTTAGACAAGGCGGAACGGACGTTGCGGGAAGCAGAGAAATCACGGCCTGGCCATCCCGAGTTGCAGGGCAGGGTTGGTGCAGCGCGAGAGGCAGTTGCGGTCGCAATGGAAAGCCTACGCAGCTTCGATTATAAATCTTATTTAACTAAGACTCTCGCTGAAGGGGACAAGACGGGGACACTCCTAGCCTGGCTGGCCAACCCCCATAAAGGTTCCTCCCCGATACTGTCCCTAACAGATATGAGCGGGGAAGTGTACAACACCCAACCAGGTATAGTGCAATGCTTCACAAACTACTATGGCACTTTATATAGTAGGGGAATGGAGGCCCAACCCGAGGCGACGGAAGCCCTATTGGTAGAGACACGACTACCCCGACTTGACCCGGAACACGCCAAAGCAATCGGAGGCCCAATCGACCTTGCGGAAATTAGAGGAGCCATTAAGAAAATGGCGCGAAACAAAACGCCGGGGATGGATGGGCTACCAATTGAGTTCTATATGAAGTATATGGAGATACTAGCCCCAAAACTTAGAACGGTGTATAATGAAGCCAAAGAGAAGGGAGAGTTGCCCCAGTCGATGCGCGAGGTGATCATGATTCCGTTGCTAAAACCGCGTAGGGATGGCACAGATCCAGCATCATACCGACCGTTATCGATGTTGACGACGGATTACAAAATCCTGAGTACGATTCTAGCAGGGAGACTGATAGCACATATGAAGGGTTTAATCCACGAGGACCAATCGGGCTTCATTCCCACCAGGAACACGTCCCACAATATTCGACGGCTGCTAAGGCTGCTAGCAGACCCGCCACAGGCAGCGAGAGGCCCAGTAGTGTTGTCAGTTGACATTGAAAAAGCGTTCGATAGTCTGGAATGGGACTACCTCTACGCGGTGATGCGGGGTTTTGGCCTCGGGGATGACTATATAAAATGGACCAAAGTGCTGTATGCGCGGGCAGGAGCGAGGGTAAGAGTGGGAGCATTAATATCGGACCGCTACGAGGTGAACAGGGGAACGAGACAGGGCTGTGCACTATCGCCTCTGCTATTTGCTCTGGCCATGGAGCCGTTTGCAATGATGGCTAGGAGAGGGGATGCATACCGTGGCCTCGAAGCAAGAGGGGTACACCATCATATATCGTTATATGCGGACGATCTCTTGCTATTCTTGGATAACACCGAAGAAGCGGTTAGGGGCGCGGAGGGTCTGCTAATGAGATTCGGGGCACTATCGGGCTTGAAAGTGAATTGGGCGAAGACTTGCCTTTTCCCACTCCGAAAGGAGGAGAAGCGGCCGACGGCAAACGTTAACATGCGCTGGGAACCAGATTGCCTGCACTATCTTGGGGTTTACATCTATCACGACCCCACCAACTTGTTGGACGGGAACATTGGTCGCTGTATTCGAGCGTTGAAGGGCAACATGTCCTTCTGGGCTACCCTTCCCCTATCCATGGCGGGACGAGTGTCCCTCCTCAAAATGATCGCACTTCCACGTTTGTTGTACCTTTTTAGGACCCTTCCGATATGGATACCGGGAGAAGTCTTCAGGCGCTTAAAATCTAACGTGGTGTCATTCCTATGGGGGGAAGGCAGGCGGCGAATAGCATTGGCGACTCTCATGCGCCCTAAAGACCAGGGGGGGCTTGCAGTCCCAGACTTCGAGCTCTATTATCTGGCGGCGCAACTTCAATTCTTCACACAGGAGGTGGCAAGGGTGTATCGGGGACCTGACCACGAGAGGGACGCGGGCACCCCCCGCCACGTGCTGGCATACGTAGCCCTACAACAGAAATTGTTCCTGAGAGGGTTGACCCAAGAGGAAAGGACACTGCGGCTATGCTGGAACCGCATGCAACGGCGTGCGGGTCCAGGCCATCCATACGCACCTGAGATTCCTTTAGGGATGATGACGACGCTTCCGCACGGAGGGGATTGGTCGAACCTCCAATTGTGGGAGGAAGCGGGTCTTCAAATGATCGGAGACTTATACACCGACGGGGTGCTGATGGACTTCCAAACTCTGCAAGAACGATATGACCTCCCACGGGGAGACTATTTATTGCATGCAGCTGTGGTGAGGGCAATTCGGAAGCATTGGGGGGAAGGACTGACTGAACCTAAATTGTCATTGGCGTGTCAATACACGATGATGACAGCAGGCACGTTCAAGGCGGTTACCTGTCTTTACTCCCGAATGAGCACGGAAAACATTCCACCGTTAACGCGCCTCAAAACGCACTGGGAGACTGACCTGCAAAAAGAGATCCCGGACGCGACGTGGTCCCAACTAATTCAGCGAGCCAGGAAAAGCACTAGAAATGCCCGTTTCCAACTAATACATCTTTACATCCTGCATAGGGCCTACCTCACTCCAAGTAAAATAATGCAATACTTTGGCGCGATGGACGCAGCATGCCCCAGATGTGCGCTAATAGGTGCTGACTTGCTACATATGCTCAGGGACTGTCCGCGATTACAGGAGTATTGGATGGGAGTTGGGGACACCCTGAATGAGGTCACGGAAAGAGCCCTGCATTACGATAGCGCGGTCACCCTCCTACACTGGTTTCCACACACACGCAAAACGAAAATTTCGAGCAAATTTATAGACATGGGCCTACTGATTGCAAAGAGGGAGCTCACCAGGGGTTGGAAATCTAAGACAGCACCAACACATCAAAAATGGCTACACGAATTTCTGAAATGGGCAGCAGCAGAGAGCACACTTAGGTACCAACTAGCCCGGCGCACGGCAGATGAGAAGGCTCAGGAAGCGGCGCTAGCGTGGGAGACCCTAGTCCAAGAGCTGAGGGACAGTGCAGGCACGAGAGACGATGAAGAAGAAATGCTACACGGGGAGGCCCCAGGAGAGACAGGGTTGTACATCGCACACACACTGGACACACACACCTAAGCATTGTTTCCATGATCCTACTTACTCCAACTCGACTGCGTTCACGAACATGACACGTTGGCTCAGACACCAGGGACACGGGGAGGGAGGCGGTAGAAAACAGTTAAATTAATCATTACTACGAAGGGAACTAATACACCACTACAGAATGAGGGGACGCAGTGGAGGCAGAACACCCAAAAGCGGAGGGGGTTGAATCACTGTAACATCTGTGACTAAAGGTTGAACACCATGATACGTGACTATACGCCGCCCAGCCTCCGGGATGTGGGTTGTAAGGCAGTGTAAATAGTGGGTGGAGGTACGGATGTTGATTACAACCCTGAGACCAAACCGGTGTATGTGTGATATGACCCGAATTACCTCTGCAATAAAAATTATTTTACAAAAAAAATATGTTTTATGGAATGCATTATGTCTTGTTATGTCATGTGGGTTTATGTTATGTTTCAAGCAATCCTAACCTAGCAGCAATGTGTCTTCAGAACAAAGGCTAATCCTGGGACGTGGTGGGGCTGGAAAGACAGAAATAATTCAAATTGCCACTAGGATATACATATCCTTACTAACATTAGGGGCTCCATTGAGGACTAGAGGGCAACATTCAGCAGGAGACATAGTGGAATATATGAGTTGTTGGCATTATAAGTATACAAATTTTAATAGTAAAAATAACTTGTTTCCAAAGAAATGTTCATACTGCTTTCATTCTGCCATTTTAAGTGCCGGAATCCACGTTATTGGCCTCAAGGGGATGGAAGGCGGACGTGGCCTGTCCTGAAATCAAATCCTGACCCATAGAGAGCATTAAGTCAGGAAGCCATCTTGCTAGTATGATAGTTTCACTTTGCAGGGGGTTCAGGTGGCAGACCATTCCCAAACAAGGAGGCCTACTTTCATGGACGTCATTTAGGGGTCGCGACCCCTGGCATGCCCCTTGTAACCCCTATCACTGCCTTTGCAATCCCTATTTTAAGAGATCACAGAAGCGTTAAAACAGGGTTTTCATGAGTTTTTGTAAAACTATGTGTAACCTAACAAGTGACTGGCAGAAATAAATTCAGCAGTGATGCGGAACGGCACATAAACTAAAAGTTACCTTTTGTGACCTGGATCACAGGGGCTGAGCTGATTTTGCAGCCTGCATCTCCAGCAAGAACCCAGCAGGGTGCCTTTAAAATCAGAAGAACAAACTTGCAACATAATTTGTAGTTGCTGGTTGAGAGAGAGAGTGGTAAAAAAAGGTGCCTCCATGTCTCCGGGCATGTCAGGGAGAGGGAAAATTCAGCAGAGAGGACAGAAAAAGAAAAGTTAAGAGAGAACACGGGAGCAGCAGAGATACCAGGAAAGAGGAGGAAGACACAACAGATAAGTGAGGCACAGAGGAACAGATTAGTGTGTGCCTTTGTGTGGGAGTGTGAGCAAGAGATAGCTATAGAGAGAAAGAAAAATAAAGAGACAGCAGACAGAGATGAAAAGATGAAGTGATATATGTTGAAGAGATAGAGACAGACAGGTGTGTGGGGGAGAGACAAAAGAAAGTTTTAACACAGGCAAAAAAGAGACTGCTGACAGACCGATGGAAAGACAAAGAGTTGACAGGCAGAAAAATTGGAAAGGCACAATAGGGGAGACTGGTGTGAGAAAGCGGTGAAAAAGAGACAGCCGAGAAAAAACATAGCAGTGAGGGGTTGACCAGTGAAAAAGAGGCATCTAAGAGATAGGTGAGAGGACAGAGACGACGGAGAGTAGGAGACAGGTGTAAGAAATCGATCTTTCCAAATATAATGTGAATTTAAACACCAAATGCAGGCTATTTGGCTAAAAAGTTTTACTGGGCTCTTCATTAACCAAGTAAATTGTTTCGTGCCTGTGACGGGGCCGGTCAAATGACGAGGGACAATCACCGGACTCGAACTGTTGGACAGTCGCCCCCCTTTTACCCACTTCTGTCCCTTATCTGCAGCAGCCTGATCCCTATCTCCACGAGAACTGGCCGGAAGAAGAGGACCTGAATCGTTGGAACCCAGAGGATTTCGAACAGGATACCTTTGAGGGGGAGGACACCTATGGCAAGAACACGCCCCCGTCACGTCCCGACCCACGTCAAAAAGAGGAGGAACCCAGGAAGCGGGGGACGGCGTTTCCCAGAAGGAGCGAGAGCTATGGTGTAAAGGAAGGAGAAGGACGAGCAAGGACGTGGAGAAGTTCGAGGAAGAGAAGACCGTTGAGGAAGATCCGGAGAAGCCAGGAGGCCATCGACTTCACAAGTCGCCCCGCCATGCTCCCACGGGAGGGGCGTGGCTCCAACAGGTACGGGGCAAAGTAGCGGGCTGGGTGGGACGGCGTGCCCGACCTTTTGAGTAACGTGTAAATAATGTAAAGCCCCGTTTGTGTATAGTCATGGTAACACCCCTCCCTCCTCACGAGCACCAATAAATCACAACGATCGAGGGTTACTGGCACTTATACACGTGGTTTTCCTCACACCCGGCCCTGAACTCTTCCCAGTGAAACCCTTCCCTAACCCGAGCCTATTTCTTTCCTTCTTTCCCGGTTGCCGTGCCCACCCTGAGACATCCTGGATCCACTACCGAAGCCCATAACAGACCCGGCAGCGTTTGCTCGAGAGCGCATAACCAGCAGGAAACGAAGATCGTATATAAAAATAAAGCCCTCTTTAAGATCTCTATTGAAAGTCTCAGACTCTGTCTCTTCGGTCCCGGCCACCCCTGTACAGTGCCCTTTAAACTTTCCTTGCATTCGTTCACTTAACCAGCTTTCTTTATCATTTTCTATTTACCAATGTCCTCTATAGGTTCTAAAATAGGGCTGGGATTGCTGTAGCACTTGGGAAATCATTCTTGAATATACATGTTTTTTACCTTAAACAAGCAAATGAAGGTGAGGTCAACCAACACCTACACTCTGTTAAACCCATTCCAGCAGAGGAGGTAAAACATTGGTTTTTGAAACCTATAAATGTAACTCTAATCACAGGAGTTGAGTATGAATATATAAAATACCTTTATCCGGATACCTTTGAGCCAAGGAATTTTGGCAGTTATAGATCCAGTGCCGATCCTCCTCGGAAGGCCAATTGCTCCACAAATATGGTGGTTGGAAGACAACTCCAAGATGTTATGGAGCCTGAAAGAATATTGGATTCTTATCGAATGGGCTTTTACCCTAAATATGGGACAGGGTCAGTACTGATGGCTGTAATACTGATATTCTTTTTTAGCAGAGAATGGGGATCTTTCTTTTTTTTATATATATATTTTTATTGGTATTTTGCACATCACAAAAATATAAAACGTTGTGAAATATAACGAATAGGACGTTACACGGGCGAGCCAGTAGGGATACATGATTTATACTTGTTTCTGCCCCACGTCTCTGCAACCGATGATAAACATTTAACATTGAACATATAGGTGTTTGCGTCTGGACGCGCGCTACGACGTGAAGACAAAACAAAGATTTGTTTGGCGGCTGTTTAGTGTTAGATAACACTCCCTTCGCTGGGTTACTAGCAGCTGGTATACGATTGATGCTGGTTGTATCTGAGGCTTTCAACACTGTGAAATAATCTGTACAATTGCACCATCTGTTCATCATTCCCCAGGTCGGAGGGACTGGCCGAGGGTTAGATTATTCCTGGCAGGAAGAGACATCATATCAAAGTGGTACAGTTTTCTAAGGATCTGTTTTATGCCACTGAATCTTCTCTAGAAGAGCTAATATTTCCTTAGAATTCAAATGTCTATGTGTGGCAAAGACCACAGGATAAATCTGGACAATCTCATGTAGCTTGTTATAGGGGCTGGCTGAACAAGTGAAAGCACTCTGATGCTTAATAAGATCTATATTATTGCAATGTTGTCATGCTTCTTATTGATGCTTGTTGTGTTTAGATATGCTTGTTTGCATATCTAACAGAACTCCAAGAGTTGTCATAGGTTTGTTAATATTCTATATTTTAACTGTAGGCAGTTGGTGCCTCTCAAGTGTTGTGAGAGCAGCGGTGGCTCTTTTATCCCACATTAAATACAACTGATCTTCAAGCTGTGTCAATAACTTCATTTATTGCTTGAAGATACAACATAATTTTGGCGACAATGGGGCGAGCCACAGCAGTATTTTGTAAGAAGAATCTTTGTCATTTTCTTCTTATTGAGCATTTGCATTGAACTTTAAAGAAGAACAGCAGTGGAAGTACTTCTTATTTTTTGTTTTACAGAAGAAGGAAGGAAGAAAGTTTTCCAGGGTAAAAGGATTCGTTTTAATGAAATTCGCTTACCTCCTCCAGCGGCTGTTTATTTAAATGAGAAGTTTCTATTCTTCTCCAGCGGCAGGAAATATCCATTTGGACATCGTGACTACGGTGAGGAGGTTAGCGGGAGGGTCCTAAAGCTGTTGTGGTAGTTTGATGGACAAGCGTAGCTGTGCATGGTATGTGGTGGCAGCTGACCCTTTGTGTCTAGGATCAGAAGTTCGTTGGGCTCGGATCTCATCGCAGGTGGATTTCTGTGCACGAATGATGACGCAGTAGAACCTGCAGAGGCATACAGCGGATAAACTGTATGCGTCACAAGAGATTTCTGCTGTGATTTGTTGAATGCCTCGTCAGCATGTTCATGCGTACGTGAGCAAGACGTCACTTGAAGTGGTACACATCACTCTCATCGCGTTAGTCCGTGGAAGAGGGAAGCATTACATTTACTGCGCAGGGCTTTCAACAGTGACAAATGCAGTCCTGTTATTGTGTGTGGTAAAGCGCACTATGGATAAGAAAGCAGTCCGGTCATAATTTAAGGTGAAGCGCTGACAATGGTTTGCTGCTGAGCGCCCCCTAACTGGATTTAATTTTTCATTTCTCCACGAGGATTTTCACAGTAAGGAAAGAACTCCTTATGCTAAACCTGAAGTGGTTTTACACTGCTTATGGATAAGAGAAGAGTTGTGTTTCATATTTGTATCCATGTTTTTTTTTGGGTGGTGAATATTTCATTCGTTGTTTTTTAGATCTATACACATAACTATTGGTGTAGTGTTTACTTAAATTCTGATATGTATATCATATGACAGACCGTGGGAACAGCACATATTATTGGGTTTTAAATGAATGATTATAGGTATATGTTTGCTGCTTGACACTGTGAATTCACATTGGTTGTAAGTGCACATACTCAAGTGTAAAGTTCAACGTTTGATAATTATTTTTATTGACAACTACAATGCAGTCTGTAAATCAACCCCCTCCTTTCCTAGAAAGTCCAGGTACGCCTTAAATTCATTGGAGACAATGGTTTGATGCATTTGAGACATATATAGGCGCAATTGGTGCATCACGTTATAGAGCAGAAAGAAAAAAATATCTCCTTTTAAATTGTCTAGGGTTTGAGAGTAGAGACGTTTACAAACAAATTCCTGATGTAGTTTTTAGGAGAGGGAGAAGTTATTGATGAATATCAGGAAGCTGTCAAAAAGCTTGTCATTAAGTTTGATGTGCAACCGAGCTTGGTTGTTTTGAGGCACAAATTCTTTAAGAGAGCACAATTACAAAGTGAGGATGTAGATACCTATCTTAGTGCGCTGCGTAAATTGTGCGCAGAGTGTCAATTTGGAGAAGATTGTGATCAATTGGTTAGAGACCAATTCATTGCGCATTGTTGCGATAAACACATTCAGGAAAAGCTTCTCACAATGGGCAATCCCAGTCTAGAAGAAATTATTAAAGTTGCAAAAAGTCTGGAGCTGGCACAGAATTCTATTAAAGAATTAAGTGTGAGCTCTTCAACTAAAGAAAATATTAATTTAGTTGCTTCTTCTTCTACTGATAGCAATTCTTCAAGAAAGTTTAAAAGTAATGACAAAGGAGGATTCAAAAAAATAAATATGTGTTACCGGTGTGGTTATCCTCCGCATGGTAAAGAAAATAGATTTTGTTCAGGGAAAAATGCCAAATGCCATAAGTGTGGTAAGATAGGTCATTTGGCGAAAGTATGTCAAACCACCATTAATAGATCAGAAAAAGTTAACTGTGTTGTTAAGGAGGAACAAGTTTGTGAAAGTGACATTGTTCAAAATTTCAAGGATATGATTGTAACAATCACAGAAGATGGTATTGTTACTGGGGATCCTTCAGAATGTGTTGATCCGTATGTTGATGTGATGGTGGGTGATGTGTGTTTGAAACTTTTGGTTGATTCGGGAGCAAGGATTACCATGATTACCTATGATCTTTTCAAAAAGTCTTGGGAAAACAGATCACTGTTTCCACCAGATAGGGCTCCAGTTTCATATGAAGGACATAAGATAGAACTGGAAGGTTATATAGAAGATGTATTAGAATTTAAAGAAAGAAAGATTCATGGTAAAATATATGTAGCAGTTCGTGGATTGAACATACTAGGTTGGTAACATCAAGGGCTATTTGGTATGGTGTTGAGGCAGGGAACAAGTGAACAGGTTTTAGTTGTGCAAGATTTGCCTGATCCTCTTTGTCTGGAAAAAGAGTTCCCTAAAGTTTTTCGGATTCCCTTGGGAAAATTGTGGGATTTAGACACAAGATTAAGGTGAAAAGCAATGCTGTACCTGTGAAACACAAAGTTAGGTCTGTTCCTTTCAGTCTTAGAGCAGACCTTAAGGCGGAATTGGAAAGATTGGAAAAATCAGGTATAATTGAACCAGTGGAATCCAGTCTGTGGCTTAGTCCGTTAGTCGTAGCACGAAAACGAAATGGCGAGATCCGTCTATGCATTGATCTCAGAAGTCTTAATAAAGAAATCTGGGTGGATGCTCATCCACTTCTGAAAATTGGAGACTTGCTTGAAGAACTTAGGGATGCTCAATGGTTTTTGAAGATTGATTTAGCTTCGGCATACCATCAAATCTTATTGGATGAAGAGTCACGACATTATACTGCCTTCAATTCACCATTTGGGTCGTTTCAATTCTGTAGAATGCCTTTTGGGTTGGCGTCTGCAGCCTCAGTCTTCCATAGAGTTATGCAGACTTTTCTTCAAGATGTGAAGGGGATAGTCATCTTTCAAGATGATGTGCTTGTTTTCAATAAATATCTAGACGCACATGACAATACTCTCAAGTCTGTTCTCACAATTTTTTGAAAAAAAAGGAATAGTCGTTAAAAAGAACAAGTGTGAGTTCTGGGAGAGGGAGATAGAGTTCTTAGGACATCTTCTTTCTGGCGAAGGTGCGTGTCCTAGACCAGGTTTAGTAAAAGCTGTAGTGGAGTGTCCCAATCCCAAAAATAAGGATGAATTACTCTCATTCTTGGGTTTGTGTGAGTTTTACTCACGTTTCATTCCTGATTATGCTATCAAAATGAAGGCACTTTCCAATATGCTCAGATCTAATGTCACTTTCGTGTGCGACGACAACTGTCAGGAAACTTTTGATTTGGTCAAATCTGAGATGCTCAATGCCAAGTCTCTTAAGGCTTATAATCCAAATGAACCTTGCACCATCACAGTTGCTGCCAGCAATTATGGTTTGGGGGCAGTTCTCACTCAAAAATCAGGTGCCAGTGAGATCACAATTAGTTATGCTTCAAGAGTATTAAGAGACCCTGAGGTTAATTACTCATTCATTGAAAAGGAATTGTTGGCTTGCTATTGGGCATGTGAGAAATTTAGGACCTATATATGGGGTAGAAGATTCATTATCCAAACTGACCACAAGCCAGTGGTGTATATTTTGGGTTGTGATCGACTCATATATGCTACACCCCGTATTGCTCGTCTGACCACCAAACTTTTGCAATATGATTTTGTAACTAAGCACATACCAGGGAAAGAAAAGGTTAGAGCTGACATGTTATTTAGGTTTCCCTTGAAAGAAGAAGAACAACTGGATTTGGAGGAGGATGAAGAGGATTGTTTTATCGCTGCAGTTGACGCAGTTGAAAGTAAGGCGTGCAGTGAACTTGATTGGAAGGAAGCGGTGAGAGAAGATTTTACTCTTACTAAAGTCAAAGAATACATTGTGGAAGGTTGGCCAAGAGAAAGGAGTGTGGTACAAAAGGGGGTCGGGATGGATGGAGCATCAGGAACCAATCAAACACTCACACCCAGTCAAAAGATCTGGGTTTAATCCATCACCGTTCTTTAGCCCACTCTGCCACCCCAGTTCAGACATGGCCATATGCAAATCAGTCTGACCCTGTGCCTCATGGGAACAGTCCAGCCCGAACTGCCAAGCCATACCTTCCCTGGACCGGAAACAAGCTTCCTAGGACCGGTTTCTAGCATTTCATCCGTCTTCAGACAGGCTTGCTTGAATCCAGTGGCAAAGTGAGCAAGGGACTCACGTCTGAGCATACCCTGGCAACTTAAAGTAAACAAAGCAGTACAAAAGGGGGTGGTGATGGACAGAGCATCTGAACCAATCAAACACTCACACCCTGTCAAAAGATCTGGGTTTAATCCATCACCATTCTTTAGCCCACTCTGCCACCCCAGTTCAGACATGGCCATATGCAAATCAGTCTGACCCTGTGCCTCATGGGAACAGTCCAGCCCGAACTGCCAAGCCATGCCTTCCCATCACGGTTGACGTCTTCAATTATGGTTTGGGGGCAGTTCTCACTCAAAAATCAGGTGCCATTGAGGTCACAATTAGTTATGCTTCAAGAGTATTAAGAGACCCTGAGGTTAATTAGTCAGTCATTGAAAAGGAATTGTTGGCTTGCTATTGGGCATGTGAGAAATTTAGGACCTATATATGGGGTAGAAGATTCATCATCCAAACTGACCACAAGCCATTGGTGGATATTTTGGATGGTGATCGACTCAAATATGCTACGCCTGGTGTTGCTTGTCTGACCGCCAAACTTTTGCAATATGATTTTGTAACTAAGCACCTACCAGGGAAAGAAAATGTTAGAGCTGACATGTTATCTAGGCTTCCCTTGAAAGAAGAAGAACAACTGGATGTGGAGGAGGATAAAGAGGATTGTTTTATCGCTGTAGTTGACGCAGTTGAAAGTAAGGCGTGCAGTGAACTTGATTGGAAGGAAGCGGTGAGAGAAGATTTTACTCTTACTAAAGTCAAAGAATACATTGTGGAAGGTTGGCCAAGAGAAAGGAGTGTGTCACCTAGTATTCAGCCTTTCTGAAAAGTGGCAGAAGAATTATCCATAGAAGAGGGTGTGGTTATGAGGGATAGTAGGTGTGTTCCACCCATCAAGATTCGCATTAAATTGATTGATTGTGCGCATGATGGGCATCTTGGTACAACTATGACAAAGAAACGACTCAGACTACATTATTGGTGGCCCTCTATGGACAGGGACATAGATGAGAGGGTCAAGGAGTGTGTTGTTTGCAGTAGGGCAGAAAAGGGATTGAAAGTTGTCACACCTCCTCTTCAACCTATCACATTTCCTTCAAAACCTTGGCTTAAAGTGGGTATAGATTTAGTTGGACCTTTTAATTTTCTTCCCCACCATTTACGTTTTGCTTTTGTTCTAATCGATTTTCACAGCAAGTGGCCTGAAGTCAAGTTTTGTGCATCTCCCACTACAAACAATGCCATATTATTTCTTAGAGAAATTTTCATGAGGGAAGGATTTCCTGAGGCAATGGTTTCGGATAATGGGGTGCAATTTATAAATCCGGAAACAAGTGATTTTTTAAATGAATCTGGAGTGAAGCATCTAAGGAGTTCAGTAGGACACCCACAAACCAATGGTTTAGTGAAAAGAATGAATGGAGTTGTTGTAGAGTGTATCAAATGGGCGAAACATAACAATTTTGATGTAGAAAGTGCGGTGAGATCTATGTTGTGGTTTTATCGCACAACGCCACATTCTCTTACCAAAGTGGCACCATTTGTTTCTCTTAAAGATATAGGGCCAGATGTAGGTAATTCGTATTTACCGATTCATAAATACCGAATTTTACCGATTCGGTATTTATGAATCGGTAAATATGAAGGGGGAAGATGTAGCTAATTTTAGAAATTGAAATACCGATTCGGTAACATTCGGTATTCCCTATTGATTCCTATGGGCTGTGAAGCCCATAGGAATCAATGGGAAATACCGAATCGGTATTTACCGATTCGGTAAATACCGAATGTTGCAAGGGTGCAGGGGGTGTCACTTTGACACCCTCTAGCTCCCCGAATTCAGGCACATGTGACATGTGGCACACAGACATGCCCTAAGGGCATGTCTGTCTGTCACATGGCATAGGTGTGCATGCACAGATGTGCATGCACACCTGGATTCGGTATTTTACCACCCAATTGGATTGGGTGGTAAAATACCGATTCTGTAAGGCCTTTGGGACTAAGAAGAGTCCCACCTACATCTGCAAGTTACCAAATCGGTAAAAATACCGATTCGGTATTTTACCGATTCGGTAAATTTACCGAATCGGTAAAATTTACAGAATCGGTAAAATAGGGCCCCTACATCACAAATACCCATTTACCAGTCGGTAACGGCCAAAATCGGCCATTACCGGTTGGTAAATGGCCACCTACATCTGGCCCATGGTGCCTACTTTCACACTCTATCCCGCTTGGTTATTAAGGTTGGTTTCTAAAAAAGTGTCGTGTAGTGTTGACAGTGATGCTTTGGTGACTCCTGTAAAAGAAGCCCAGGAAAAAATGTCGGACAGATACAATGTAATGAAGTCTGCTAAAACTGTTTACTTGTCGCCAGGAGACATGGTCCGCATTAAAAACACTAGATTTGTTAGAAAAAATGGCAGCACTTTTGAGAACCTGTGTGTGTGGAAAAAGTTTGTGGTGGTGCTGTTATGGGGAAGGGTGGACATTGGTGGAACCAAGGCAAGATTGTCAAAGTAAAATCTGCCAATGCTAATCTCTCTGGTCTGACGAATATAACTGCAGAAACTTCAAATTCTTCCACTGGTCTGGGAAAAGAGTTTACTCCATCTTTTGGACATAATGGTGTTCCTCAGACTAATGCTTCGACGAGTACTTCTTCTAATAATGTTTCTGTTTATAAAATGCCTAATCCTGTTACAAGAATATCCACACGTGTTACACGGCTTCAATGGAAGCTGCGTTAAATTTCTTATACTTCTTTTTCAGCAATATTATTCTCTGGAATGTCTGTTAGATTTTTCCCTTTTTCTCTGCTTTTCTTTTTTATTGTTTTTTTATTTGTTTTGTTTTATTCCATGAACATTACTTTTTGTCATGTGGTCTTTCTGTTGTTGTTTAAAAAAAAGAGGTAATGTGGTGTGCTTAGATATGCTTGTTTGCGTATCTAACAGAACTCTAAGAGTTGCCATAGGCTTGTTAATATTCTATATTCCAACTGTTGGCAGTTGGTGCCTCTCAAGTGTTGTGAGAGGAGTGGTGGCTCTTCTATCCCACATTAAATACAACTGATCTTCAAGCTGTGTCAATAACTTCATTTATTGCTTGAAGATACAACAATACTTTTGTCCTGTCCTCGTTGGTCCTTCAGAGATTAAATCTTTGTAAGCTTTTTAAGCTATCTGGGCAAACCACACATGGGTTTGTGCTGAGGACTTAGCATGTTCCAGTTACCTTCAGCAGCAAATGAACTGGATGTAAGTACTGAAGTATCCTGGGCTGAATCTAATGAGTCCAGCCGATTGCTTTAGATAACATTTCAGTACCCACTGCTCAACTAAAGTTTCCAGAGGCAGGTGGCAACTCCGCCTGTTCCAGGACCTTCTGCACCCTCCAGCCACAGGAAAGATGTTTCAGAGGGATGAGTAGTTTCCGCTTGCACCTCAGCCCACTGTGAACCTGTGTGTGTTTACGTTTCTTGAATACTGCTGTGCTCAGGGGCGTAACACAGGCCCCTGCAGTCCACGTGGTGTGGGGGGGGGGGGCCCTAGCACCAAGGGGCCCCCTCGGCACTAAACTCTGGCCGGGAGAGCTCCTGATTGAGCAGGGGGGGGGGGGCTAAGTACCGTGCATTGCACATACAAATAAATAAATAAAAGGTGTTGTGTGGAGACCAGATAGAGAGACTACTCTACAGAGGGTTAACGAAGAGGGATAGCTAAGGCTCCAGTGAAGTACAATGTTATTTAAAAGTAAATCTGAAAGCTGTCCATATTTCTGTCTCCGTGCCGCTCAGATCTAAGACTCTTTCATGCGGAATAAAACAAAGTGTTCCAAATGCAAATGTAAAAGTACTTGTTCACCAGAGCTTGCAAATACATGAAAAGAGGAACAATTAGGAATGCTGTGTTATGCTAATTAGGTGTTTTGCTTCTGCATGAATACCATAGATCTGATAAACAAACCCTTTCTGAATCACATTTCGCGTCTGTAATTGTTAGGCGCAATCTAGCAGGCTCCAGAGGCGTCCTGTGTTATAATGATGCTAAGAGCTACAGGACAAATTATTCTCAGCTTCCACTTCAAGAACCTTTCTTGGCTTTTCAATGTATTCTCTTACACCCACATGTCTCTACTAGCTGAAAAGATACTGTGCCTGAGCATAGCTACAAGTGTGTAACCCCCCAAAGATTAAACAGAATTTATACTTTTTATTTTGTTATTTCTGATCTCGGATTGGGCATTGGTTCATGAAAATGCCAGTGAATGTGTTAAGTTAAATGATGACTCCGAACTCTAGCGATCAGTTAAGCAGTCGACCCCTCACAATGTCCTCCAGCTACTGTCGCCCTCAGAGTTCTAGCACTACTTACATTCTTGACCAGGTGTTCCCTTTTAGAATGGTTGACCAACATTCTTTACATATTCAACACATAAGGTCAAAACACCTCCCCCTTACATTGCATAACACTACAATGTACGCAATCCCAATCCCCATACTATGATAAAAACAAATTTAAAAAAAGATGATGCTCTGACAAATCAAGATGACATAACAAGAGACAGCAATAATAATCAGCCATTGCATTTACGCAACAAAACATATGCAATTGGTGAAAAATAAACATATGCATTTGAAATGCTGTCATGGTTAGACATACCTTTTCCTAGGACCAATAGAATATAACTACCCTTCAAAGTTTTCCCATCTCATAATCCCTCCACCACCTGGCCTTCCTGCAGATCTAGCACTCTGTCTCACATCGAAGGAGGCACTGCTATCCTTCGCCACCAGTGAGTGTGGATTGCAACTCTCCTCTTCTGGAATACTGTGTCCTGGTTTGTTACATTTAACCAACCCGGGACATACACCACACATCACCATTCTCCAATTCTACTACATTCCTCCTCACTTTCTTAATGACAAAAGCACCCATGAATCTTGACATTCCTTTCCAGAAAAACCCTGGTCTTTTCAGCTGAACCAGGTCACCGAAGGTCCAGGATATAGCTTTCACTCACTTCTTCTGGTCATAGCTTTCCTCATATTTACTCCTCAACGCCACACCTTGGGCCTTGGACTTGCTCAAATCATCCGCCTCTAACAATCGTCCAGCATCATAGATTACCCCATGTATCCAGGCAGGATTAAGCCTGGTGTTGCGCACCCTACCTCTCATTCAAAAGAAAGGAGACTTGAAAGTAACCGGTTTGATAGCATTGTGATGTGCCCACCACAATTCATCTATAACTTGAGTTAACGGCATCTTAACATCTATCGCTCTCTGCACACATGAGTTGACCAACCTATTCATCTGCTCCGATAAACCATTAGCCTGAGGTGAATAAAGTTCTGACCTATATGTACAATGGACAAACCTTTCAAAAACTTTTGCATTTCTTACAACTTCAGCTGGACTCCATTATCAGTCACAGTGCAAATAGGAATACCCTCTATTCAAAATTCCATCTTTAGAAAATCGGTCACCGCCCTGGTATCTAACGATTTCATACACTTTGTGACCACACATTTGGACATGTAGTCCACCAACAATATCACGTAGCTCCCATTTTCAGGCAACAGATAGAAACGCCCAGCAAAATCCAGCACAAGCTTCTTCCAAGGGTCACTTTGAACCGCAAACGATGACAGTGGACTTGCTCTTATCATTTTTGGCACATAAATTGCAAACTTTTACGACCTCCTAGACTTGTCAGTCCAGACCTGGCCACCAATACAGCTCTCTCAGACAGGCCAAGGTGAGCCGCCTCCCTTGGTGACCATCATGTGACAAATCCATCACTTTCTCTCTCAGTTTCATAGGAGGAATAACTCTTTCTCCTCAGAACAGGTCATCCCTGATCTAGTTCAACTCTTCTCTGACATTCCCATAGCCCAGCAAATTCTCCAGAACAGATCTATAAACTGGCCATCTCTTCACAGTGAACTCCCTGAGCTATTAAGCTTGCACATCACACTCTCTTTCTTCACACTACTCCTCTTTCAAAATGGCATCCTTACAAACCCAACTCACAAGACATGAGTCCAGGCAATCCTGAATGCTAGTTTCCCCGGAAACGGGAAGCCTTGACAGGCAATCTGCAACACTGTTCTTCCTACCAGAGATGTGTTCAACACAGAAATTAAACTCACTCACACCCTCCACCCACCTATTAATCCTGGGGTAACTTCATAATCCTTTCTTGTGGCAAGTAGCTGTACCAATGGCCTGTGATCTGTGCACATCACAAACTGCATACCTCAAAAGTAAAATTTTAAGTGTTTTATGGCCCATACACACTTCAAGGCCTCTCTTTCCACCACAGAGTATCGTTCGTCCACACCCTTGAAAGACAGCAAGGCAAAGGCAACACCACACTCAACCACACCACTGACTTGTGAAAATACCACCCCCAACCCTATGAGACTGGCATCAGTTGTCACAATGATTCTTTTCTTCACATTGAATTGTCCTAAAGTGGGCATCTTACTGACACTCTCCTTGATTGCTTTGAAAGCCAACTCAAACTCTTCCATCCACTTAAATCTACTCCCCCTTCTGAGTATAGACCTGATGGGTTGAGCTACACTGAAGAAGTATTGAACAAACTTGGCTTAAAACTCCACCATCCCAAGGATTGATCTCACTAGATCTTTATCTAGATGAGAAGGTGCTATCAGAATATTCATCAACACAACTGGAGCAACAGGGGGAGTAAAAGTCAGGCCGCCTCCCACTCAACAAACCATAAACAACAAGAAGCCTGACTTGGCAGAACACCTACTTTTAAATTCACGACAATGTAGGGGTTTCCAATATGTTTCAAATACCCCCTCACAAGAGCGACGCACTATCGCTACTCAAAGTGTCAATGTATTCTATTTATAACAAAAATGTCAATACAACATAGGACAACTCCCACCCAGACATGAAAAAAGTGTGAGAAAGGAGAGAAAGCACCTCACGATCATAACACCAAGGGGGGCTTGCTGGTTGGTACTCACTAGCAAACCCACGTATCATCATCGGTTGCTTTCTCCCTATAAAGGAAAAGTGTGTGTTCTATCATGAACTTCTCAAAAACTGAAGAGAAAAGAAGAAGACAGTGAAAACCAAATGCAAATGAACTGTCTTGGCTTAATGTCACTATTGTGCCCACTGGTCCCCGTGAGAATAATTTGGACAGCTTACAGCACTGAATAAAAGCTGTACCTCATTTTAATGGTGGGAATTGCCTTTAGGCCCACAGAAATGAATGAAGCACTATAACCTAATAGCGATTACCTAATAGAAATTGAGAATCTTTAGGAATCGCATTATTTAATTGCTATTTTCTTACATACCATTTTGCATTCCTTAATTAGCGATTATCCTAAATTAATTATTTAAGGAATGCAAAATGCATTTTTGATACATGTGGCCCTATGAGTTTTTCCTGTACCCTCACATTGTTGGTACAATGTACCAGCTGATCTCCAATTAGCGAATCCATCAGAAGATCAAACTTGCAAGTATGAGAAAGAGTTCTCAATTATCCACACTCTTATTTTCGCCTTGTACACACATACAAAACGTATGCTGTCCTAACACATTAATTTTGTCTTGAAAATGCTTCTTCAGCATAAGTACTGACATTTCATAAACATCCCCAACATCACCCTCCGCATTATCAAGAGGTATGATTTCTAAACTGTCATAAATATTTCACCCCTCTCCCCCTAAGTTATGTAAAAGCACTGCCTGTTTTCTGGCTGATGAGAACCTCTCACCCCCAACTGCTACCAAATACGAATCAAACAAGTTTTTCCATATTTTCCAGGGCAGTATACGATCTCCATTGTCAGATAAATATACAGGAGAGGTGAGTACATTAGGAAATGACATAGCAGCAGGGCTAGCTACAACCGTACCCCAGGAAAGGATTGGAGATAGAAAATATCAGATAGACAGGGAACCACTTTATGGCACCTGACACTTGTCCCGTGGCTTCCTCTGAAATGTCCACCTGTAATTGCCCAAAGACAACACAGCGAGGCAATTATCAGAACTCCAGATTCCACTTGTCAGCCAGATTGCAAGTAGTATGGAACCTGGTACAATTCAAGTACATTGAAAGTTTCCTTGAGAACAAGTAATTAAACAACAGTGTGCTCAACAATCTAATCACAAGCAGTCATACCTTTCTGCTTCAAAGGATTGAAGAACCATTATGCGTAACTACAGCGTTGTTCATATGCCAACCAGTAACCATTGCAGCTATGATGATGATAATACTGAAATACAACCACCATTGCCGATCAGACACAAATCGTATCAAGGTCAGTGCCGCGATCTGGTGCCCCACATGATATCTAGAAAGCGTGCTCCACCTCCAAGTTGCAAGTCGGCGGCACTTTGCTGCAACTCTTCTACTCTGCAGACGAGGCTCCACACGGCGCCAATGCAGTAACACTTACCCAAATAAAGATGCCGGCGACAGGTTATGGCACGTAACCCAAATGATGGCAACAAGACTCACTCTGCCTCCAGAGATCAGTGCCCTCTTGGACCGCAGACAAGGCTCACACCACAGCAATGCTCTATGATGGCTTAGACCACAAGGCAGTGTTCTGGCAGCACATCATAGCAAAGGCTGATCACGACCATTATGCCTCAATGACGCCCCACATAAATCTCAGCAAGCCAGCAGTCCCCGCGCGTCATAGACTAGGGACAGCTGAAACTTACACAATCACATTGGTCAGCAGATAACAACTTCCAGGTACCATATGACCACTAGTGAAATGATCTTCAAAGCAGAACTGCTCTTGTAAATAGTACGTCGCAAATGTGGATTCAGGAGAGGTTGGTGACCCAGGATGCCTGTCCCCTCTCAGGCAGTACGTCGCCACTTTGATAAGTTAAATGATGACTCTGAACTCTAGCGATGAGTTAAGAAATACTTTAATAGCAAAAGTGAGACACCAACCTCTAAAAATCAGTTTACCCCTCATGATGTTCCCCAGCAACTGTCGCCCTAAAAGTTCTAACACTCCTTATTTTCTTGACTAGGTGTTCCCTTCTAGAATGGTTGACCAACATTCTCTACATAAGATCATAACAGAATGTCAGACAGATGGAGGTACGTGATGCCTGATTTCACCCACTAATGACATCCCAGAGTTCATTCACCCTGTGCTGTACCTTTGGCCCCTAAACAACCTATTTGTTGCATAGGGTTACTTTCTGCTCCTAATGCTGCTTTCATAACAACTGAGACTAGGGGGTTGTATGGTGTTGTACTTAGATATCCTGCTGCTCAGCCAATATGCAAAAGTGTGTGTGTGGAATGTTTGAGTGCCTCATGACTGTGTAGAATGTTGGTGTGCCTGGTGGATTGGAAGAATGACAGTTGGAGAGAGTGGGTTGAGCAGCAAAGATGCTGCTCCTGGTGGGGCCATCAACCATCTATGAATTAGCCATTACCAACTTATCTACTTGTAACTACCATCCTGTAACTTACCAATAAACATTACCTGGTATGTTTCTTTGCTATATTTATTAGTTTGGTGCCCACTTCTTCTTAGTTTTGGCTGTGTGGCTGCATAGGTGTTATTCCTTATACTATGTGTATTTCATGTTTAGCCATTCTTCCATGTTTTGGGTAGAGCGTTTCACAAAGTTTTTATGCCTTTCTTCATAATGATCCATATCTTGTTTCTTGATTGTTCGATTGTGCATTGACTTTATGACATCATTATTATTACTAATTATCTGCTCTGTATACTTTTGAGGTCCTACGTTTTTTTTCCTCTTTAGGGTATTTATGGTGTAGAAGCTGGTCTCCTCACACCTATTTTCTGTCATTGTGGGTTGTGCACACCCTTTACACTAGATATACCCTATATTATTGATGTGCCTTTGACACTATTCATACTAGTTTTAGTATGCAAGGAGCAGTGTACCCCGTACATACATTTTTAGTGTGCAATAGGCAGTGTTCCCTATACTTTATGTAATTTTTAGTGCGCAATGGGCAGTTTTCTCTTTACATTATATTTTTTTGGAGCGCAATGGGCAGTGTACCCTATACATACATTTTTAGGGTGCAATGGGCAGTGTTTCCCATACATTATATGTTTTTTTGTGCACAATGGGCAGTGTACCCGATTCTTCAAATGTTTAGTGCACAAGGGGCAGTGTACCCTATATATAAATTTTTAGTGCGCAATGTGCAGTGTTCCCCATACATTATATGTTTTTTTGTGCACAATGGGCAGTGTACCCTATACTTGATTATTATGTACGCATTATTTGAAGTGTACTATGGGTTCCCTAGTATCCTGTACAAAGTTGTGGTGTGTAGAACAGTGTGAATGGCTTGGAATTTACACTCCACGGGTGTTCTCTATTCTCCAGGTCCTGCACAATGCCCTCTTTAGTGCGTGGTGAGTATAATTGGGTGACTAGTTTGGGTTATACACCTCCTCGCTGTCACTTTTCTCCCAACCCTGCACAATATTTCCATGCTTTACTTGAATTTAAAATTGTTATAAAGAGGATAGCCCCTCTAACCTCATTTTCCATGTGAATTGCTTTGATTTTTTCATCTTTGTCTCATATTTGCAGTCTCTTGCATCATCCAATTTCTGTATTTTCTACAATATGTTTCTAAGGCAAGGGGATGTGCTATGCTATATCCTGATTTTCTCGTTTGGACCCTGTTCCTTGCTATCTATCTTCACTCATTCTTCCATCCTCTGTTCTTTTGCAATCTGCACTTACCTTCTGCTTCTCCTTAGGTCCTTTTCACTATGTACCTTCCTTCTCTAAAGTTACATTGATCTGTATGCAATGTTGTAACATTTCTTCTGCAAATGTGTGTTACCCTCACACACGTTTGTAACTATTTTTTTTTGTTCATTGTTTTCTCAAGGGAAGAGGATATGTTGTACTTAGATTTCCTGCTGCTCAGCCAGGATGCATGAATGTGTGTGTGGAATGTTGGAGTGGCTGAGGGCTGTGTAGAATGTTGGTGTGCCTGGTGGATTGGAAGAATGACAGTTGGAGAAAGTGGGCTGAGCAGCAAAGATGCTGCTCCTGGTGGGGCCATCAACCATCTATGAATTAGCCATTACCAACTTATCTACTTGTAACTACCATCCTGTAACTTACCAATAAACATTTATTTTGACTTACCTCTTGACTACCATCCATCATTTCAACATAAGGTAAGCACCTGGGATAGAAAAGGGGAAGCCTGTGGAGGCACCCACTACCACTGGGTACCCCTAAGTGATATCCATGGGTCTCATGTCTGCCACAATGATCCCTATTTTATTCTTTTGCAAAAAATATTTTTAACATACAAGTAGAAGTGTACAATATTACAAGAAATTACAGTCAAAGGCAGTGAGTCGCTAAAAAAAAGTGTCAACGAAGTAGATTACCATTCTGGTCCACCAAAAGAGAAACCCAGAGAGAACCCTCCCAAATTAACTATATGCACTAATGAGCGAGGGTGAATGAATGGGTGACAGAAAAAGCATGTCGGTATAGGTTATGGATCCCAGTCAAGGCGGTGTATTGAGTGCAGTTACTATAAAGTCAGAACACCCAGGCTATGTAAGGGCATATGTTGACAACAAAGCATATACTCAGCATACAAAAACTACCAAGAAAGTAAGAGATAGTCAACCCCAAGTCATGAGACACTTTATAAACTACCCAGGAGCAGGGGCCAACTAAATATCTTTCTTAATTATATAATTATGTTTACTTGATTTCTTCATTAAACAGTTCCAAATAAAATGAAAACATAAGTGTAGAATGGGCTAAAATGTGTACCTATGAATATATGTATATATTTCCCACTAACTGGGTTAATACTTACTCATTCATTTACTCCTTCATGCACTCATCAACTTATCACTCTCTCTGAAATTCATGACATCAATCCCTCTGTAATTCACTTAACACTGACTAGCTCAGACTGCCGCCTACATATGGTTTCTAACACATTCAGGTTATATCAGTTTCCAGACAACTAAGGAGTTGGTATGGAGTAAATTGAAGAACCGGGTTTTCAAGTACCCAGCGGCGTCAGGGACACGCCCGAAGTCCTCTCGGTTCCCTTGCCTTGGTATACAGAGACACGGAAACTTCTAGGTGGCGTCAGAGATCAAATTTATTAGCTGCAGCCGGTAGTAGAAATCCCAGTAATACAACACAGTGTACAACTCAAGAAACTGCTCAATTTTACTAAGGTGAGACATCCCTATTTATACACAAAAAGGTACATTTAAAATGCACGCCCCTGCACCAAAATTCAACCAATAGAAAATACATGACATCACACAGCATCATACAGTAAAGCTCATTTTACAGTGTCCTAACCCACAAGTTAATATTTAGGCATATTTAAATAATAATCTGGAAGGCCCGCACAAACCCTTAATTGAAAGCGTAACCCATGAAATGAATAAACAGTCAAGAAAAGTAGTTTCAGATAATGTGCAAGATAACAGATACGTAAAGAAACTTAAAAGTTAACAAATGTCTTGAATGGTATTTGGGAAAAGTAAATAACGATCTTGCAGGGAAATTGGCTTGGCAGGGTCAATTCCTAGGTGAAAGGCCAGCTTCTGAAATTAACTCCAATGCACGAAGGAATCCTTGGTTAATGTATATATATATATGATTCACAATAGGTCAGACTGCTTTGTTCACAGACTAACTTCTGAGGCCTACATAAAAAGTAACACCAGATGGCAGTCACGACACATGGCAAAAACCCATGTTTCAGAAAAGAAAGTTTTAAGGAAAGAAACCATTTAGATATTGTTTAAGATAAGATATGCGCAAGGAAATTAAAGGTTAACGAGGTCCTGAACAGTGATTGAAAAACTCAGACAACGATCAGCTAGTGAAACTGGTTTTGCAAAAGGTCAGTTTCAGGTGAAAAGGGTTACTCTCTCTGCAGTTCATTCAGAGTTAGAGAAACCCAAATTAATATATGCACGAACTCAGAAGGCAAGGCCACTTGTTTTGGGCCTACTTCACTGGCCTACGTGAGGGCAAAACTAAAATGCAGTCAGGTTTGAGAATTACAGAACCACAAAATCAAGGGAAATGCTGGTTGCATCTGGAAGCAGACTTTAGAAGATGGTAGAATGTTGCCTGTTTGGTTCATTAGCATTTTTTGTTTGGTAATAAGTAAAATATCTGTTGGTTTTTTTCTCATGAATGTGTAAAGGACAATGATCAAAAACCGAGATTTCATAAATGGATAATAAACCAAACATCTACATATAGTCAACTAAAGTTTCCTCCAGTGCATGCAGATGTGTACACACACACAGACACACACACATTCCTGCCCTTTGATAGAAATCCCCCCTCATCAGCCACTAAAGGCATTTAAGGACGACCTAGTACATGAGATCAATGGACAAATTGAGCAGTATTCTACAGCATGAAGCCGAACCCCAAGGTGATCCAGCACTTAATGCCTACCGGCAGTGGTGGGTAGTGGTTGTTTCAGCTGTTATATGATAGATGGTCTGTGTAATGCAAAAACAGCCCCACTTTTTAGCAGGTAGCATTGACCACCCACCGGGAATATGAAAGTCAGTCTGCCTATACATAGGTGAAAAAAACATTGTCAAACATTTTCTTTTTGTTGTCTTATTTATGAGTTTGTATATTAAGGATGTAATAACAACTCATAAAAATCAAGCAAGTGGTATACTTTGCATGTCAATGATATTCACATCACAGGTAAACTGGATTTTTCAGCAAAATGTCCTTTTCCTTCAAAGAAACTCTAATTGACTGCCACCCTGTTTTAAATGTCAAAAGTTTCAAAATGTGATCATTCAATCTCACTTTCAGGTGCAAATGTTCTTTTCCTATATTGCAGCTTATCCCAAGCACAAAATATTGATGAGGCCCTAAGTTTTACCTTCTACTCGTTATGTCACTAGTCAGGTCTGTGAATGAAGTTGCCTCTGATTTTAGAGGTTTACCCTAGTTAAATTAAAAAATCACAAGAAAGAAAGCCAAAGGTTTTGGTTAAATTAGAGCGATTGTATGCTTGCACTTACCTAGCATGCAGAGTGGCTTCCTGGCAAACTTTAGACGCCCCCTCCATCCTTTGTAGCGACAACAACATCCAGCGGCCCAGATCCTTAAGGCAAACTCTGCTCCAAAGATGACAATCGCAAATGTTTCCTGCATAACAACATCAAAATATATGTTCTTATTAAAACTGCATATAGATTGAAAAAGTGATTGGTGAACTCACAACATCCCAGTATTATGAGTGTTTCATTTTTTATGCATCATGGTGACACTTTCATGAACTCATAATTAACTCACGGTTTGCTTAACCTATTAACTTGTTTGCTGTTTCTCACTCCCACTACACACATCCCTGGGCACACAAATCATAAAATAACAAAAGAAATACAAAAACAGGTATTACCCATTCACAGGCACTTACAAAATGCAGTCCATTCAACTATAGAGCTAGACGAATAGTTTGTTGCCCATGAATTGCAAGTCAAACACAAATTCTGAAACATTTGCCAATTCCCCACAATGTACACGTAGGTAGTTTAACCACTGGATTGAAATTTATGAAGCAAATATCGCTTTTTCAGGAACAAGCTCAATTTTGTAGCAAATGAATTGATTTTTTGAGATCATGTACTGGATTGAGATTAGGAAATACAATATCGCTCTTTTTTTAAAACATTTCTTTATTGTCTTTTTTATTTTCACATTCACTGCCATTGCCATAGCATGTTCTGTTAAGAGAAAGCCATATAGCTCAAGTACAGAAAAAAGACCCTAAGTAATCAATTGCACAAAGAAATGGACAACCAATGAATAAAGGAAGAGCGACCAGTAACTACAGCAAAGTCTGCAATGGACCTAGTCATGTACAAGCACGTGGCACGTGGGGGAGAAAAGGGGTTGCACTGCTTCAGTGGTGACCTATCACTCTTTCCAGGAATTGACTATTTTTCAGCACATTTTTTGATATATATAAATTAATGTAAGTGTTTTTACAATTATATATATACATTTTTCAAACATCTATAGGCTTTTTCAAGCAAACTAACATTTTCTCTAAGGACAGCTAACAGAAAGCATCCAGAGCCATGTACTGCTGCGTGGATCAAATATTATGTCACAATACTACTACTACTGCACTTTATCAAAAGCCTTTGATGCTTTTGGATTTAGGAAAGTTTCTGTATCTCAGTGATACCAAGAAAGGCATTCTTCTCGTTGGTTGCACGCCCAGTGCCTAGGTACCACCAATACGCTGCCTGAGACAAGGAAGAACCTGCTCCACTGAGGCCATAGCACTGATTTGCACTCTGATGCTCCAGCAATTCAAATACCGAAATACCACCTACACACTCTTTTCCAAGAAGCAAAAAGATAAAATCCCAGAGGATACAATGCACAGAAACATAGATATGCGAGTCTCAAATCTCGACACCTTCTCACAGTACGGCAAATAAATGGGACCGGACCTACATACTGTGACTAGCAGCCCGTCCCGACGTTGTCCGGGTATGAATTGCTGACGGCCAGTAGTATATTGTTTTGTAGGATTTCGTTTAGATAGCATTTCTTATCCGTGACAGGCCTGTGAAACGCTCCGATTCACAGTGCACTGCTGATGCACTTAAGAGTGCGCGTTCAGTAGTGTGTGAACTCGAGTTTCCCTACTTTATTTTTCCTTGCAATATTATATAGCGCAAACTCGACAACATGGCATGAGCTTAATTTACATTACAGAAGAACACATTCATTTGTGGTAGGCACGGGGAGACAAAGCGATTTGCCAGGAATCACAGGATGTTGAGCTGATGCCGAGATTCGAACGTAGCTCCCCAGCTCTAAAGTTTGCCATTCTAGAACTTGTGGCGGAAGGTGTGTCTAAAAGTGTATGTCGGTGCTGGCCATCAATGAGAGAGACCTGTGCATTTTTCAAAATGGTGGTGAAAAAATATGAGTATGTTGCTGGAGATGTGGGCCGCCGTGCCACCAATGTACTTACCGGGGGAGGGTAAACACCCATTATTCTGCAACTTTCTTTCCACATACCATCCCTCCGCATACTTTCATTACGAAAGTACCATGGCTCCGCAATGCCATTATAACGCATGGCATTACATTTTATATTCTTTTACCACGCATACATTTATAACGAAATTCGTTATAAATGCATGAATGGTAAAAGCATGTTTTTTTTTAATGTTTGGATAAGGTAAGTATGGGTATAGGGGTATATGTTTTGGGGTACTGAGGTATATGTTTTGGGGTTTTTGGGTATTTTAAGGGTTCAGATATAGTTTTGGGTTATGGGGTACAGGGGTAGTTTTAGGATTTAGGGATAGGTATGGGTTTTGGGGTACAGGGGTATTTTTAGGGTTCAGGGCTAGGTTTGGGTTTTGGGGTACAGGGGTATTTTAGGGTTCAGGGGTAGGTTTGGGTTTTGGGGTACAGGGTTATTTTTAGGGTTCAGGGCTAGGTTTGGGTTTTGGGGTACAGGGGTATTTTTAGGGTTATGGGGTAGGTTTGGGTTTTGGGGTACAGGGGTATTTTAAGAGTTCAGGGCTAGGTTTGGGTTTTGGGGTACAGGGGTATTTTTAGGGTTCATGGCTAGGTTTTGGGTTTTTGGGTACAGGGGTATTTTAGGGTTATGGGGAAGGTTTGGGTTTTGGGGTACAGGTTTATTTTTAGGGTTCAGGGCTAGGTTTGGGTTTTGGGGTACAGGGGTATTTTTAGGGTTATGGGGTAGGTTTGGGTTTTGGGGTACAGGGGTATTTTAAGGGTTCAGGGCTAGGTTTGGGTTTTGGGGTACAGGGGTACTTTAGGGTTCTGTGGTAGGTTTGGGTTTTGGGGTACAGTGGTATTTTTAGGGTTCAGGGCTATTTTTGGGTCTTGGGGTGCAGGGGTATTTTTAGGGTTCAGGGGTAGGTTTGAGTTTTGAGGTACAGGGGTATTTATAGGGTACAGGGCTAGGTTTGGGTTTTAGGGTACAGGGGTATTTTTAGGGTTTAGGGATAGGTTTGGGTTTTGGGGTACAGGGTATATTTATAGGGTTAAGATGGATTAGTGATTAAGGGTGTTGGGGTATTTTAAGGAGTAAGGGTGGGTTATGATTATGGGGTGCAGGGGTATTTAAAGGGAGCAGGGTGGGATTAGCACACAATATGAGACATGGCATGAAGGGCGGAACGTACCACACGCCGCCAACGTTTGTCACGCCCCCAGTACACGTCTACAGCACAACGCAGCCACGCCCACAAGGGACTACTTTGCTGGCACGGTTCTTTTACCTTTTAAATGTATATGGTGGGCGTCTGCATAGCCTATATCCTTCTGCTGCAACTGCCCTTTCCAACGCTGTATTGGGTGTTGTGATTGGTGCTGTGGTTCCTGAGATTACCCGCCTCAAAGGTTTGGGCTCTCTCTTTATTATATTAGTATGGATAGAGAGTAAACCTGAGCTCATGCTAATCTCAACCATCACTCTGATATTTATTTTGTTTGACACCACCAACTACATGGAACATTAGAACTAAATCATAGAGGATCTTGGAAGGAACACAGCCTTTACAATGTGGTGTTTACAACAACATGCCTTAACCACACAATCCCTTTACCACCCAATGCCTTAACAATGCATTGCCTTTACAACACATGCCTTTACAAAGAAAGGAAAGCATTTCTAAGGTAAGTGTGTGTTTGTGTGTGGGTGTTTATTTATTTATATATATAATTTGCATTTAGGGTTTAGTGGTGGGTAGGGGTATAGGGTGTTAAGAGGGATGCCCTCCTCGCCCCCACAGACGACATCCGCACCCTCATCAGCCAGGGCCACATGGCGGCCCTCATCCTACCAGACCTCACTGCAGCCTTCAACACATTCTCCCACCACACCCTCACTGCCAAACTCCACAACGCCGGCATACAGGAAACTGCCCTCGACTTGATCCACTCTTTCCTCAACGGCCGAACCCAAAGAATCAGACTCCCGCCTTTCCTCTCAGAACTCACAGAGATCAACTGCGGAGTACCCCAAGGATCATCGCTCAGCCCCACGCTCTTCAACGTCTACATGGCCCCTCTCACCATCATCGTGAAACAGCATGGACACAGCATAGTATCCTACGCCGATGACACTCAGCTCGACCTCTCTCTCACAGATCAACGGTACACCACCAGACGCAGCTTTCAGGAAGGAATGAAAAAGTTGCTTCCTGGATGTGCAGCAGCAGTCTAAAGTTCAACTCGGAGAAGACAGAAGTCCTCATCCTCAGACCCACTCCCTCAGCATGGGATAACACCTGGCGGCCCACCACCTCGGCAATCCCCCCACTCCCACGGGCCACACCTGGAACCTCAGCATCATACTCGACTCCTCCCTCACCATGACCCGAGAGATCAACGCAGTTTCCTCTACGGGTTTCAACACCCTCCTCATCCTTCGCAAGACCTTCAAGTTGATCCGTTCGAATCCAGAAAGACCGTCACCCATGCACTCATAACAATCAGATTGGTCTATGGAAATGCCCTCTATGCCGGAATCAACAAATTCCTGCTCCATAAGCTCCAGACCATCCAAAACACTGCGGCCAGACTCGACCTTGGCATCCCGCAACATGAACACATGACTCACCATCTACACTGGCTCCTCGTCGAGAAGAGAGTAACATTCAAGCTACTCAGGCACGCCTACAAATCCCTCCACAACACCGGAACCCAATACCTCAATGAAAGAGTCTCCTTCCACGTACCCAAGAAAAATGTCTGCTCCGCCGACTTTGATCTTACCGACACCCCGTGTATCCGCAGAGGCAGAGCGGGCCGAGGAGCCTACTCCTACATCACTGAGACCTGGACCGAGCTCCCGCTCAACATCAGATCTTCCCCTACAGTGCACACTTTCTCAAGACCTGGCTCTTTGGCTGAATCAGAGCTGCATGACCCCCCTCCCCAGCGCCTTGAGACCCTCATTGATAAGGAGCTTGCTTCACAAACCCCTGATTGATTGATTGAAAGTGTTTATGCGTGGGTAAGGGTATTGGGTGGAACAAGCCTTTTTAGGGTTCAGGGGTAGATAAGGCTATAGGGTGATAAGGGTGTTTTTAGGGTTTCTAGGTGGGTAAAGGTATTGGATGGTAAGGGTGTTTGTGGAGTTTATGGTGTGGGTAAGGGTATTAAGTGGTAAGGGTGCTGTTAGGGTATAGGGATGTGTAAGGTTACTGGGTGATAAGAGTGTTTTCAGGATTTAGGGGTGAGTACATTTATTGGGTGGCAAGGGTGTTCAAGAGGCAACAAATTGTATTAATTAATCCCAGTCCTGTTTTTTAGCCAAACACACCTTTGTATGATGGGACTTTGAAGTCCTTATACCTAAGGTAAAGAACAATGAGAATAATACTATGAGATGTACACTTCTGTTGGCTAGAGAAAGAATAGGGGATGACCGTGTCACACATGCCGTGTGGCCAGGGGCGAAAGCAGCATACAAGAACCCACAGAGCAGGGTTCAGATTTCAGTACCCAGAGACAACATAAGTGCATTGTAAAACCATACAAAAGAATTAAAAACATTATAAAGACGTTGAAATAAACAAAGGAACAGCTACTGACTGTTCTGTCCATGTGCGTAGAGTTTTTAAGTGTAAAACTTAAACACAATTTCATTGCCCTGAAATATAGTGGTGGATGTAGTGTCTTATGAGTCAGAGATGACAGGACCCTTACAGACTACATAGAACAGCGTTGTGTGTGGAGATAGAATTCATGCTTTAAAATGTCCAGTTAACGGTTACATCCTGAGAAACAAAGACATGTAATACCAAGCTCAGTGTGCGATGTAGTCATTTACATGTACCCTGGCTAGGTAGGACACTACAGTGACTTGTACTTTGCAAGTCCTTAAAATAGTTTTCGGAGTAAACTCAAACTCAAAAATACTTTATTCGGTTATAGGTATATACAACCATAAAAGCACATACAATTATTCATTCATTACAAATTTACTATAAAAAAAGTTTTAAAAAAGAGAAACACCATAAAAATAAATCACAGTGTAATTGATTTTCTCAGTCTAAAAACACTTTTTAAAAAGCCAGATACTGAAAATACAACCACAATTGTCTCTAGTTGCTGGAGTACCAAAAGAGCAGGGCGACAAAGCCTCATTCCAGATTCTTTTAGGATAGGTACAATCCATTTTTTTCTTGGTAGGGAATAAAAGTTACAAAAAAATAACACATGCATCATTGACTGTTCAGATGTATCGTTACAGGGGCATTTACAAAGCACTTTTGACCAATCCTTGGCTACGGGAAAACAAATTAATCTATGTATGGAACCCATGCAAAACCTTGTTAGCAAAAAACTGTCATAATATTTCATTGGCAGGCGTAGGTATGGCTGAAGACAGATGGTTAAAATAAGATTGTGTGCTTGAACCGAGATTCTGTTTAATTCGGTGCACTCTCCTTGTTCGGACAAAAAGTTCAGACAAATAGACTTAAGATTTTTTCTGCTCATATCAACCATAGTAGATGGGTTATCAAAAAATGTATATAAGCCTAAACTATTTAAAAACATTTTTACATAAGAAAGCCATCCAATCCTTGTTGTCCCATTCAGGCCCATACTATCCATTAAAATTTCCCTATTAAAATATGTCTCCTCTGTGGTCCATATCCTGTGCCATAGGAGGACAGGTTGAATCTTTATAATATCTTGAATATAAGTCAATCCTAATTCCATGTGGCATACAAAGGAGGAGGTACTATTTGGAACCATCAATAGGAATTTTAAAAACATATTTTCAGCAACCTGGATTGAGCCCACTTCTGCGTATCCCCATATGCCTGCACCGTATGTGGCAACGCTAACGCATTTCGCCTTATAAATTTCCATTAGCTCCACAGCAGGCCGTCTCCCAAGTCTCCTACTAAAGTTGGAGAGAGCTGCCAAAGTCTTGATATAAAGCAGTCTCCTTGTTCTGACGGCCTGCACCCAAGACCCCGTGCAATCAAACAGTATCCCCAGGTAAGAGAAAATCTTTGTGATGTCAATCCACTTATGATCAATAAAAATAGACTTCCTCTTAAAACATCCTGGCCCACAATTCATTACGTATGTTTTTGAGGCATTTATAATAAGACCCCTATTTAACATGTGGGTTTCGAAACTGGAGACCACCTTTTGCAAACCCAGTGGAGTACGTGCCATTAATACCGCGTCGTCCGCGTATAATAACGCGGGTATGGGTCGTTTGCCAGCCTGGGGCAAATCTCTACAATCTTAAACTAAAACTTCTTCGATGCTGTTTATGTATAGGGTAAAAAGGAAGGGTGGGTGAACACACCCTTGCCTGATGCCTCGTTTGACTTTAAAGTGACTTGTGCATTCACCTCTTGTTCCAAACCTAACCCGCGACCTAGCCCTAAATAGAATTCTCTAATATAGGAAATTAAAAAAGGGTCAATACCCATTTCTCCTAAAGTAACCCACAGTTTTTTGTGGTTTACACAATCAAAGGCCGTTGATAAATCAACGAAGGCCAAATATAGGGACCCCTTTTTTGCCTTGATATATTTATTTAAAAGAATATCCAAATTTAAGCCCTGTTCTACGGTACCTAATTTTTTTCGGAAACCAAACTGTAGGTCACTGATCACTGAGTTTTACTCCACCCAATCATGTAGCCTATTTCATATGACTCGTCCTATAATTTTTACGGTTGAATCTAATAATTATATAGGGGAGATAGAAACTGGAGAAGTGGCCAATATATCATCCAAGACGAAACCTTCTTCATATTTAAATACTGAATTCAAGCCCAAAACCCCTAGTGTGAAGACTAAAACTAAAGCAAAGACTAAGACCAAGGACGCTAAAGCACCACTCCCTGCAAGCTCTAAATTAACACCCTCACTCCGCGCCTATTTTAAAGCCATCCCACAGATTTTACATCTTTCTGAAGGCTTAAATACTCAAGTTATGGCGTCGACATCGGTGGGCAATACTATATCCACTGGTATACCAGCCATATCATTGGGAACATTGCTATCCGAGGTGCTTGATCAAGCTGGGAAACTCCAAGGTCAAACAATGGAAACAGTTGTAACTACTGATGCAACTTCTGACGTAGAAGCCAGTTCGCGTAAATTGTTAGATCCAGGAAGAGAGCCAGGTCAACCTCAGTCACAGTCGTCATTGGTGCAGCATTTGAGTGAACTTCAAACCTCCATTACAGTTTATCCTGAAGAGTTTGAAGAGTCAAATTCTACAGACTTGGGTGGCGCGTCAGGGGGTCCACTTGAGGATGATTCTGAAAATTTGGTTCAACCCGATATTAACGCCCTACTGGTCTCTCCTTTAACTTCTCAAGCCCCGATGACGGCAACCTCTGTATTAGAGATGTTCTCAGCTCTTACTGTGCAGATAAGGAAAGGATTCGCTGAATCTTCTGCCAATCAACAAGAGTTCAAAAACTATTGTGAATCCCTTGACAATAAAATTGAAGGTCTCACTATAAGAACAGGAGTATTAGAAGAAACAGTCGGTATTCACTCAGTTTATCTGGATCAGGCAAGGCAGGATATCAACAAACTTACAAAGGAAGATCTGGCTCTTAGTGAGAGGATGGAGACCCTTGAAAATAATGCGAGAAGAGGGAATTTCCGCATTTTGAATGTCCCAGAAGGTTCCGAAGGGTCAGACATAAAGCAATACATTGTCTCACTACTGAAGGAAGCATTGTCATTAGAATACACTGCCGCAGAGCTGTCAGTTGATATCCAGAGGCTACATAGAGACCCTTTCAAACTTAATCCACAGCGTTCTAAACCGCGAAAGATTTTGGTAAATTTCCACACTTACGTCTTAAAGGAACGTATCTTGAATATGGCCTTGAAACAGAAGTCTTTGTCTGGGAAAGGCATTACTTTCTTTGTAAGATCAGACTTGTCCCGAATAACACTCGAGAAGCAATGGGAATTTGGTAAACGCCTGGATGCTTTCAGAAGATTGGGCGCAACAGCTCAGCTGATGTTTCCGGCAGCTCTTAAAGTAATGCACAATAACAAGATGTATAACATCAGGTCGGTGCAAGCAGCAGATGAGTTATTAATGGATCTGGGAAAAACAGCCTGTTAGGTTTAATGTTTAATGTTGACCCAATAACCAGGAATGAGCCATCTAGGGGTTTGATCGAAAGGAACCTTAGGCTTTAATCCTAGATAACTTCCTCTTTCTCTTTACTAAACTGCCCTAGTAAGTCCTGATGTTCATTCTTTCTCTTAATTCTGAATATAATTGTGTAGAGTCACATATACCTAAATGCACTAAATAATCATTAGTCAAAAAACCTTATAGTTTTAATGAAGTTTTTTTGTTTTTGTTTAAATGGGAAAAAAAAACAAAAAAAACAACACTTTTTTTACTCACTTAGGTCTACCTACCTGAATTGTTAGCGGTTTGACCCTTCTGCAGGGGATCAACGGGTGGGGCACTGTCTACTGGACTTTGTTCCGGTTAGATAATGCAAGGGTTCTTCACGGGGGGGGGGCTCTCACCTTGAGCGGGTGAGTGCACAGGGGTGGCAAAAATATAAAATGTCCTCAATAACTAGTATAGAAGTTTTTGGAATGGTAACTCAGGTTTTACAAATGTCACATATCTTACATATAATTGCTGGATACAAGCATTTAACAGTATTACAATTATCCCTTTCTGATATAACATTAACCATGTGGTCTTATCGGTTAAGAGATGAGTAGTATAGGTTTCCTTTCCTGGAACGTCAATGGCCTGCGCACTAAGCCCCGAGCAAACAGAATTCTACAATATCTAAAAGACTCGGATGTGCAGGTCATGGTGTTGCAGGAAACCCATCTTATGCACACAGAATGGTCGGTAATAATTAAAAAGAACAGATGGATTGATTTTATGGTCTCTACCACACAAACGTCCCACACAAGAGGGGTTGCGATTATTTTTAAAAAAGGAGCCAAAGCTAAGCTAATCTCACAGGTTGTAGACTCTTCCGGTAGATGCGCAATAGCGTCAGTTCTAATTGTTGGGACTCCCATTACAATAGTTGGCTATTATGGCCCGAATCAGGACGATCCCTCGATATTGGAAACAATTTTTTTGCAGTTACTATCAATCTCTGGACCTATAATCTTAGCCGGCGACTTTAACATTGTCTTGGACCCTATCTTGGACAAGTCCCCTAATAATTATTCCATGGTTTTGTCTAAAACCAGATCCTTTCTATTAGACGCCATGAGACAGCAAGGGTTCGTTGACGTCTGGCGACAAAGGTCAGGAAACCAACAGGGGTTTCATACAGGAATTATAAATATCATCATAAGTCAAGGATTGACTATATTTTAATTACTCAAAGATTGGTCGATTCAGTTAAAACTATAGAATATCTCCCGTCACATCTCTCAGATCATTCTGCTGTTAAATTGGTGATGGGATTTGGTAGTAGAAAAACCTCGGCTGTTTGGTCTTTTGATCGTTCCCTACTCACTAATGAGGAGGACATTTTGTTCCTAAAGACAGAGACATACAACTTCTTTTTATCTAACAATGGAACAGCCTCTGATAAAATTATCTGGGACTCATTTAAGGCAACATTGAGAGGGTTGGTTGTTACCAAAGTCGCCTTTAGGAGAAAGAGATATAACAAAATGATTTCTTCTATAGAATCAGATATGGTTTGTGTTCAACATGAAATCGATCGAAATAGTACATCTTCGAGGTCGATATTAGATCCCCTACATGATAAATTGGCAACTCTGAAGGGCAGTCTGGCAACATCCTTGAGTTTGAGGGTCCATCAGAGATGGGAAGCCAGCAAGTTGGCCCACTTCGAATATTGCGAAGGTGCTGGTAAACTGCTGGCTTGGAAGACCAAAGTAGATCAGGTCCGGAATAACATTGCATCTATTAAAACAGGCAACACCGAGCTCTCCTCAGACGAGGATATCAGGAAGGCATTTAGGGAATTTTTTCAGGCAATTTATAAAGTAGACAGAGCGATATCGGTTGAGTCCGCCAAGAATTGGCTGGACGATATTACTTTGCCTTCCCTCTCTCTTGAACAATCCCAATACTTGGATAGCCCCATACCAGAGACTGAGGTGATATCTGCTATCAAGAAATCCAAGAAGGGGAAAGCATCAGGACCCGATGGCCTTCCGGCTGAGTTATACAAGATCTTAGACTCAGAGATAGCTCCTTTCCTTACAAAGCTGTTCAATCGAATACTCTTAGAAGGAATGTCTCCCCCAGCATCTTGGGATAATGCCTCCATTACCCTCATTTTAAAACCAGGTAAACCTAAGGAAGAATGTGGGTCGTATAGGCCAATATCCATTCTAAATGTGGATTATAAAATCTTTACCACAGTTTTATCATCAAGATTGGCCAACACCGCACCATCTATCCTTCATTTAGATCAAAAGGGGTTCCTAAAGGATAGACAATTGTATGAACTGACCTTTAATTTAATTGGCGCCATAGATATAGCAACATCCAATAGGCTCCCATTGGCGGCGATAACACTGGACGCAACCAAGGCTTTCGACAGGGTAAATTGGGTATACCTGTCGGAGGCCTTGGCCAAGTTTGGTGCGGGAGAAAGTTTTCGTAGGGCGATTAGCCTGTTGTATAGCAATCCTTCTGCATCTCTTCTCGTCAATGGTGACTTATGAAGCCCCTTTTCCATCACTAGGGGAACCCGACTCTCCCCCTTACTTTTTGATTTTTACATCGAGCCTTTTGCGCAGTATCTAAGGGAGGAGACCTCCATCAAACCATTTAACTATCAAGGCTGGTCGCGGAAGGTGGCACTATATGCCGACGACGTACTTATATTAACATCAGAGGCAGCTACGGCTCTCCCGGCTATAGTGAAATTGGCTCATGCTTTCGGACAGGTGTCGGGGTACGAGATAAACGCAGCTAAAACGGAAATGCTTATCTGGAATGATGAAAATCCTCCTGTGGAACTCCATCCTGGCACCTCAATGCGTTACTTAGGTTTAACAATTATAAAAGATATAAATAGAATAGTCCAAGTTAATTTGTCCACAGTACTTAAAGACTGCCGGAAGCTTCTCCAATCTTGGTCGCATCTCCCCCTTGCATTAATAGGTAGGGTCAACCTTATCAAGATGTCTATTTTGCCAAAAATATCTTTTTTATTCAATACCATTCCCTTATACTTTGATCAAAATATTTTAGCCAGATTTCAATCAAATGTTTCATCTTTTATTTGGCATAAACATCTTCCACGTATCGCTTGGAAAAAACTAAGAAGGCGACGTGAAAAAGGTGGGCTGGCGGCTCCAGATTTAAAAATCTATGCTTGGGCCTTCCAATTGTCCCACTCAAGGATGTTATTGAAGAATCTTGATGCCTCGGGGGTGGGCATGATGTATGCAGCTATGTTGGAGGGGGAAAATATTAATCATTCTAGTTTTCTTTTTAAGTTTGGAAACCCTAAGTTTAAAAAAAAAATTAAACTGAATACTCTACAGGGTCTCGCTCGAACATGGGCTGAAATCATGAAATCAATAATAGTAAACTACTTTTGTGAAAAAACTCAGTTGTGGGACTTGCCTGAAAGTCCTGCTTGGCTTGATGACATCTTGGCAATTCCTCTGAGAGAGGCAGGCATGGAGGTTTGGGGTGACCTTTTCTATGAGGGTGATTTATTATCATGGGAACATCTACAAGCCGAGGTTGGCCATAACTTTTCACGCTTTAAATATATCCAGATGTATAGTTGGGCCGCAGCCTACAAAGCATCTCCTGCCAACAAAAATAAGTTTAAACTTGGTGGACATAGCCCATTTATCTCTGACTTACTAAACAGAGGTCCAGAAAAGAAAGAAATATCTAGATGGTATAACTTTATTATGGAGGAGACAGATGGAGACTTTGTCTTGCCAGAGTCATTATGGGGTTCTGTTCTGGTGGATCTGAACTTACAAATTTTTTGGAAGTCTTCCTTCGAGCTTTTGTGGAGCATCGTCAAGCCATCATGGCTTCGAAGAAATCACATCTTCACCCTTTATAGGGCGTACTACTCCCCCTCAAGACTTTCTAAATTTGTAGGAGGACAGCCAGTGTCCTGCGCAAGATGTGGTTTGGTTGCTGCTTCGGATACTCATATGTTCTTCGATTGCCCGCAACTAACAGTGTTTTGGCAGGATATCAGCAAGTACCTTTCTGAGTCTCTAGGTAGACCTGTCACAATGGACTTGCCTCTGATTATCTTTGGAATCTTGGAAGGAGTACAACACCTACCCAGATGATTAGTCTTTTATTCCATCTTGCTTGCAAGAAGAGAGATCTGCAGGAAGTGGAAAGACTCCGCCCCACCCACCTTTAGAGATTGGCAAAATTCTGTACTGCAGACCTCTGTTACAGATATGGCCCGAGCTGGTAATCGCAGAAAAAGGGCATTTTGGCACCTATTAACCTGGCCTCACTGATGTGGTCGCGTTTTTTTTTTCCCCGAGTCCAATGATTGATCTCCTCAGGTGCTCTGTTATTCTGCACCATTGGAACAGCCGCTTCCCGGTTCATGCCCGGCTCCCACTTGGCTGCTAAAACTACCCCAAGATTTGCTGCGGGTTGGCAAATTAAAGACTCGGTGCTTTTTTGGATTACGGTGAAAGGCTGTGGGATGGATGGCCTCCATAAGATATGTGTCCCCTCCAGTTTTTCAGCTAAACTGAGTCAGTTATTCCCAGTTGATTCCTTTTGGCACTTTGTCTATATGGTGGTTATGAGGACAAAACAAAAAATGTAAAAAAAAAATTCTAAAAGAAAAAAAAAAAAAAATAATAATAATAATTATATAGGACGGTGACAAGCCGGATCATTTCTGTCTCATTTTTTATATATAGGTACGAGAATGGACTCGTACCATGTTGTAATGAGACCAGTTGAGATTGAAGCATTAAATACATGAGTAAGTAGGGGACCCCATAAAGCGATGTTAGTTCTAAAAACATCAGCTGGGACACCTTCAGGCCCCACCGCCTTCCCTCCTGAGGTTGACTCGATTACTAGATTAACTTCACCAAGCTTAAATAATGTGTCCTTCCCTATGTGGCTAAGCCCCGGGTCTCGGTCCTCTCTAGCGACGAGATGTAAAGTATCCGGAGTGTCCTCACTAATCGCAATCTCAGGTAATTGGGAGGTTGTTACATCATATAAACATGAAAAATGCTCAATCCACCCATTCTCGGGGATAGCGATCTCAATTGTTGATGCCATCTTATCTTTAACCCCTTCCATGCTCATGACAAGGTCAGCTCGTCATGCAGTGCGCTGCTCCTGTGCTGATGACGAGCTGACCTTGTCATGAACAATGGAAATCTGGAGAGTTCAGCACCCAGCGGGAATTGCCTTAGCACCAATGTGGTTAAGGATGGTGCATTAACAGCCCTCCAAAAAGCACGAGGATCTTTAGCACTTGATGCATCATGGAGTTCTGTCCAGGCCTCAGCTTTCAGTTTGTCTTTCCTGTCTTTTAGGGCCAACCTATATTATTTCCGTGCCCTTCTAATTATGTCTCTGTCACCTAGATTACTATGCAAAGCATGTTTTAAATTTCTGTAAGTCCTAGTGCAGTTAGAGTCAAACCAGGCCATCTCCCCTTTAGGGTTATCCTTTTGCTTGTTACTGGTGGTAAGAGCTGTTTTTATATAATCTGTAATAACAATAAAATTATCAATAACATACTTAGATGGAGCATTTTCCTCCAAGCACATCATGATAGCATATTTACAATTAGCTACCACCCTCACCATGAAGTCTGTGGGTATCACCTTCTCCCACCTCAGACTATATCCATTCTGTCTCGATAGGGAGATATGTTCATGAGTAGCATTTGGAATATTAGCTTTACATCCAGTTTGTTCAAATAATGTTATTCCTACACTCTGCGGGAAATGATCGCTCAGTGCAATTTGGTGTTCGGTAAAATCTTCCACAATCGACCCATAGCGATTAGACATCAAAATGAAGTCTATAATTGATCCCGAACCATGCCCATTAAATGTGGGGGTCAGATGCACCGGGGGACAGCTAAAAGTATAAGCAAGGCCCAGGTCAAGATCAAATACTAACTCATTAAACATTCTCCATATGACGTATGTGGGAAGTGCGGGTAGAAAGTCTCCATATCATATGTTAAACCACAGTTCTCATTATCAGAATGTTGGCAGAGGGCCGTATTGAAATATCCGCCCCATAACATAATCACATATTTGTTCCCCAGGTCCTGCAACTTATATAAATGTCCCTGTATAGCTTTCAATATAACATCTCGTGAATCATGTTGATCAAATTCACAAGTAATACCAAACTGCTGGAATCGACTTTCAAACTAACAATTTGATAAAAACTGTCTTCCCGTACCAGATCTACTTTAACAAATGGAGCTAAGTTGGAAATATACGTACTCAGCCCCCCTTTTGCTCTACCATGGACAGAAGCGGTTGCATTAGTGTGTAAAGTTCTATAACCATTAATATGGCAAGGTTCTGTCATCCACGTTTCTTGAAGACTAAAAACATCAAATTGCTGAATAAATTGATACCATATTACGTTATTCATTTTGGATTTTATGCCAGCAATATTCCAAAACATAAAATTGCATTTACACTTCCCTGTGGGTGCTTTTGCAGTTACCAAATATTCTACATTACCTAACCCAGAAGTAGTATCCCTGGGTGGCAAATGCAGAACATCAATTACAACAGATTTCTCTGATTCAGCCCTAAGTAGATGGTCAAACTCTTGCAGGGATACTTGCTCTTCATTACAATGTACTATCATAACTCCACTGACTTCTTTATCATCCTCAACCCAATAGTTCATTGATATATGGGCTATATGGTCTATACCAAGAGCATTTAAGTCTTTATGGAATTCCCTCGACCAAGCTTTCTCGAATGATTTTGGAACATCCCACCGCCTCACAGACTCATACCTAATTTGTCAATCTACTTCCTCCAAATTCTGCAGTTGTCAGAGTATTTATATTACAGAGCTGAGCAAAAATGTGTTATTTGAAAAGTTCACAGATGCCTCTAGCAATTTTAAGCAATTTGGGTCCTGGACAACATGCAACAGCAGAGAAACAATTGTGCTGCATTTGAAACTTCTCCCCTGAGAGCATGGAACATAATTGCTTCCTGAAACTAGGCCAATGCTAAAATGTTGAAAAACAAGAGGCTATAAAGTATTGAAATTGGAGGTCAGTAGTTCAGACTTCGAACAGAGATTGTGTATATTTTATGGTCATATCTATATACTTTTATAACTTAATACCAAAAGACACATTAAAAAGATTTTTTTTCAAATTATATAACGAAGAGGAAGGTTCATATAAGTCTCCAGAACAAGTACTAACGTGCATGAGACTGTGAGTAGAAAGGAAAATATTTAACAATGTGGAACTAAATGACCTCACAATTTAATTTAATTTAATTTAATTGTGGGTTTATATAGCGCTAGAATCAACTCCCGGAGGAGTATCTCCGCGCTTCGACCGCTGGGGAACCCGTCCTGGCTCACCCTGAGAGATGGTCCCTAATGGGTATCTCTAAGGTGCGACCAAGCATCCCCGGCGGTCTGGGGGGCCGTTGTGAAGATGAGGCAAGCTAATGCCCAGAGTTGCCGAGTGTGGTCCCTGACTGGAGGAGGCACCGAGGCGAGAATTATCAAGCCCGCTGACCCTGGTCCACGACCCTGCCGCGTCGGGAATCGAACCCTGGTCCCGGGCCGTTCTCTGCTTACGGGTCTGCCGCCTCTAACCAGTGAGCCACACCACTCCACAATAAGTGTGCATCAAGTATATATGTGGATGTCCATCTCTTCCCCTCTCAGAATGTACACAGCTTGGGAGTTTTCTTTTGAGCCAAGTTATCCCTCAGGTCACTTCTGTAACATTGAGTGGCTTCAAGTACCTCCCTGCCCTCCTGAGAATCTACTTCCTTCCTACATACTCTCCAAAGAATAGTAGTCTCTCCTCCCTTTAGGAGGGATGCACTAGTTTATATGTAAGACTCCATCCCAGCTATGGCAGTGGCATCTCTATCTGGCTCCCAGCAAGACTCTGATGATATTCTGGGGACCCAATACATCTCTGGCCTAATCTACTGACTGAAGAACAACCACCACAATTCCATTGCAAAGAAATCTCGGTAGAGGCTGAATATCAACTATCGCAGTTTCGACAGGCCTCTGCAATGCAGGATAGAAATGACAAGAGAACCAGATATGCCTAGGCACAGAGTGAGTAACATTGCCTGCAGATTGATACTTGCTGTGTGTCTCTAGGTCAAAGGATGGAAAAGTATGAAGGATTTTGAAGTTTCAGACAGTCTTGATCTGAGAAAGATAAAAGACCTTCCACTTGCACTACGGGTCGTGACTCTCCTACCCTGGCCCTTCCGCAGGAACTTGAGGACAAATTGGAAACTCGCCCCAAGTGCTAGACGCCCTGAAATTAGGCCAGATGAGGGTCACTGGCATCCAGATTCTCAGGTCCACTGTTCTCAGCAGCTATCTTCAATAGGTCCAGAGGTTCAGAATATGGAAGCAAGTTGCTGAAATCTGCCCTAAGAACCTTTCTGTTAGGCAGTAACTGGGTTGCATGCTGCTGGCCACCACTGATAGAAGTAACAGCCCCAGTGAGGTATGCGGGGCATTGAGAAGGGCCTACTACACTGATCAGAGGTGGGCCTTGCTCTCAAATATTAGTCCTTAGCTAACTAGATAGGCTGAATTTTTTTCAGCAGGGTATCTTGGCATATATATTTTAAAACAGACCCTTCGTGACTTTTGAGAGCCTATTCTACACACCAACTTGCAAGGTCTTCAATCAATCTAGTGATTTTCTACTGCTCCCTCCAGAGCAGGTAGGTGTAGAACATTCTTGGGTTTACCAACAAGCAAGGGACAGATCCCCCTGTCCTTGGTGATAGACGTTAAGAAATGTAGCAATACCTCAAGTGTGAGTGACAAGGTTCTGTATATCTGAGGGTAATTATATATGTTACCTGATTGAGAGCAATGTGCTGCATGTTGACATACTATTCCATAAGGCTGTGGTCTTGTAGATACATCTGATTGCTTATGCTTAGCATGATTGGTAAATTAATGTCATAGTGTGCCACTTATGGCCTGATTTAGAGTTTTTTTCTGGAAGGGCTACACCATACCAAACATGACTGATATCCCATCCGCCTCATTACAAGTGCATATACCCTATGGCCCTTGTGATAAGACAGGTGTGCTATTTGTCACATTTGTAACAGAGTACCCATCTCCATATTTTAAAATTAGGCTTTAAGTCTGCTTAGCATGAATTGTAATTGGTCCTGTGAGTGAGACGTTTAAATATGTATCCTGGTTCCCCAATAATCAGTTCTGCGCACAAGCTTTATATTTGACAATGGAAGACAGCTACATGCTTTGGCACATACACTATGTGCATTGTATGAGGAACACATGTCCGATTATGTACAAATATGCCCCAATAAAGACATGTCACCAAAATGGGTGGATTGTTGCATAATACAGATTCCAGTACTATATGCCATAAAAGGCCACATCACGAAACATTTTTGACTGGCTGAGGTACTCAGCATGGCTACCAAAAAGCCTATGAATCTTGAATAGAATTCTCATTACAAAATATCACCATATATTAATATTATGAGTAAGCATCTTTTGAAAGAGGAGAGAGTTCCAGCCTGGATAGTGGATGTGACCTCTGTGGCTGGGGCTTTAAACTTAAATGATTCCCTTGCTGCTGTACATTTACAATCATCTCTTTTTACACTGGCGCTATTAAATGCCCTTGGTGGGCAGGTAAGGCAGTGCTGTTGGCACACACCTTTAACCTCAGCATTAGGAAAGCAGACGTGAAAAGGCAATGAATGACAAGACTATTTCTGCATGTTTGTTGTGATTCATTTTGTTGTGGTGGTGCTGTTATAGTACCCTTGTGTTGTGTGCTGGATTGCTGCATTGTGTTTCTTTTGTGCTGAACTGTGGTTACTGTGTTGTGTTGTGCTCTGCCCTATTTCTTGTGTTGTTATTTTGTGATGTGTGATGACATTATGTTATTGTAATGACTTTAGAGGTGTCATGAACCACTGCTACATTTCTAGACAAAAGCACCACACTCCTTTATAATTGCGGTGAAAAACAACAAATTACAACTGTGTTCGGTGGTAAAGTACCACGGCTGGAGCTCTTCAACTATTTACAACACCAGTCAGAGAAATGTCCTGAATTAGGGCCATATGTATCAAGCTAATTAGCATTCGCAAAGGCCGAAATTCTGCGAATTTCGGCCTTTGCGAATGCTAATTTGATAAATGGTATGTATCAAACATGTTTGATGCAAAATAAAGAATAGCAAAATTTGCTATTCCTTATTTTGCGATTGCACTTAAGGAATCGCAAATTTTGCGATTCCTTAAATGCAATGTATCAAACAAAACATATTCAAAAAATGCCATTAAGGATTCGCAAATTACCACCAACTTCTAGTTGGTGGTAAGTTGCGAATTCTTTTCAAAAAGCTTTTTTCCCAAAAACCAAAGGTGCCATATGACGCCCATACATGCCCTTAGGGCATGTATGGGCGCCATATGCCCCAAAATTTCTTTTTCAGAGGTGCAGCAGGGTGTTCTTGAGACACCCCTGCACCCTTGAAAGAATTCCTAATTTGCGATTAGCAAATTGCTAATCGCAAATTGCCCCTTCATTCCTATGGGCCTCCTGGCCCATAGAAATGAATGGGTAATTTGCGATTAGCAATTTGCTAATCGCAAATAAGGAATGGTAAGGAATCGCTATTAAAAAGCGATTTTGTACATACATACCGTTTTGCGAATTCCAAATAGCGATTCCTTAAAATTCGCTATTTGGAAATCGCAAAACGGAACTATGATACATATGGCCCTTAGTACCTGTGTGCGCACTTTATGTGACATGGCCCCTTATTTCCCGAATTTCATTAACCTCTCAGCCAACCAAGCATTTGAACAGCAATCAGTCATGAAAATAGCATATGTTGTGCTGTACAAAAAACGAACCCAATCCTGTGCTATACAAAACACTAACCCAATCCTGCCAACTTAGAAAAATAAATCTCACTGTGTGCATGGACGGGGGCAAGATCCTTATCGGCTATGAGACCATGAAGGTTTGTGCCAAGCACTGACCTTGAGCCAATCTTTCTGCCCTCCCCAAAAACATTAACAAACAGTTCTGAGACTTCTGCTAGTATACTGGGAAGGTTACAAAAGCTCTGATCGACAACAATTGTGAACAACCTCTACACTGGAGCTGGAAATCAACTCTGCACAGGGGTTTTCTGTTTACGTTGTCCCCCACTTGAGTAATATAATTTTGCTTCACTCTTTTATCTTGATAATGCCACAATATGTGTGTACTTTTGGCCTCATGTATTTGATTAATAAAATTATAATCAATATACGTAGTGCACTAGTATACAAAGTGTGGTAATGGAGTGTTCTAAATGAGTATGTGCATTAACTATTTTACTTTTAGCAACAGCTGTACCATCGACAAAAAATAATCTATCGGCTTAGATTTTATTGGGGTTGTGCTAAAATTAATATAATGCAATGCATTCTCCATAGGTTAGGACAGAATGACTCGTGAGAGTATTGGTATTGTGCCTATAACGTGGTTAGTTGCTGGTCTAATAAATAAAAGTGTATTCATGTGCAAAAGTGCGATATAGATGTTTAAGCTTATATGTATTAATGTATTTACAGGATTGCATGTGTGGTGCCCAATTATATGCTTTTGCAAGTAACGTGCTAAGTGAGCGTGACCGTGGGCCTTAAGCTTACAATAGGGACATTTAACATTGCACGTGACAGTTGTTTGCAATATTTTTTCCTTTTTGCAGATGCTAGACCAAAGCATTCTAAGTTAGAGAAAGAACATTATATTTTAAGATAGCGAGGCAAGGAAGAACTGGCAAGGTCAATTAAATATCATGAGAAGAACAAGGGACTGCTACCAGATGGTGATATCCGACGAAGGGAGGAATTCAAGGACGCCTCAGAAGTGAAGACTGGAAAATGGAAGTATTATACCAGGCACTCATACTCTTCATGGGAAATGGAAATAATGAGGTTGAATAATGTGAGGTCATGTGTCTTGAACTTTCTGTGTGTTTCTTATTAGTGAAGTTACCTTGTAGTCAGAGAGATGCCTTTTAGACGTTGAGAGGAACAGACCTCACCTGACTTTTGATTGTGTGGCTTTATGCTATTAATGATCTTTTGCTTACAGAACTTCTACAGAGTTCTGTTGCTGACACCTTTTCTTGCTTCAGGATTAACAGGGTTTCCGTAACTCTTAGCTTAGTGTAGAGATAGCTAGATACTGCAATGTTTTCCAGTGTAGGAGAAAAAGGATCAAAACCGCTTGTCCACTCATCAGACTTTGTTCTTAATATTTTGCACTACAATTACAAAAATCTTTATTGTTCTTTGCTGTATTGTAGCTGATTTGGTCTTTTAATAATTCTGTATATTTACAATATGTTTTTGCGTCTGATTTATATGACCTTGTCTTTGTGTTTATAATAAAACCTTTTTCAACTTTAAGTTACCAACTCTGACTCTTAATGTGTGGTCACATTCGGTGACACAGTTTACGGATAAATATGTCAGTAACCCATTCTCTTCTCAGGCTACAACTAAGGTCTATTGACTCAAACTAAATTGAAAAGTTGGCCCAGTGCTTCATCACCACTGTGTGATACCGGCTCTTCATCGAGAAGCAGTGTGAACTGACCCAGCCGCATGTGACACACAGTGGCACCGTGTGAGGTGACAGGTCAGCTAACTTAACATAATACAACACAAGGGTGTAGGGACTAAAGCCTAGCTAAGAATTGCAGGGATGTGCAGGTATAATGCACATATTGCTAAACACACATAGAAGTGTGTCTACTTCACAGTATAAGATACATACACCAGGCGGTACGAAGGACAAACACAAACTTTAGTTCGAGAGGAAGATATTATGGTAAATTTACCGACCTTTACATGATGAAGCACTGAAATCAACATAGCACTATAATATAGAATTCTGGACAACAAAAGTAAAAAAAACATAGTCTATGAACATTCACATAATGCCTTAAGATATAATGGCATGATGAAGATGTTTTGTTATGAAGAATTCTATATTTTTTTAAAACTCGAGACTACATTGCAGAGCCTCATTTATGGAGCAGACATTTCTACATAATAAATGAGTTACAATTCTAAACCTTGGACCGAAATGTCCCAGATGTTAATTTCCCTTTCTCTTACAGTACTCCTGGCTTTCTGCTTAATCTTAGGAGTAAGCCAGGAGTCAAGCAGCTGCAAAAAGAACAATTGATAGACAGAATGCAGAACAATGTCAGACATTCACCCCGTACAGAGATCTGGGTCTAAATCCATCTTTTTTTTTGCTCACCATGCCATTCCAGTTTACACCCCGACATATGCAAATCAGTCTTGACCCTGCGCCCAATGTGAACAGTTCAGCCGGAACTGCTAGGCCAGGTCCTCCCTGGACTGGAAACAAGCATCCTAGGACCGGTTTCGGGCTTTCAGCTCTCACCAGCCAGGATAGCTGACTCCAGTGGCAAGGAGAGCACCGGACCCACGTCTGGGCATACCCGTCCCACTCGAGGTGACAAATGCAAAAAGAACAATTGATGGACAGAATGCAGAACAATGTCATATATTCACCTCAGTACAAAGGTCTGGGCCTAAATCCATCATTTTTTTGTTCACTATCCAATTCCAGTTTGGACCCAGTCATATGCAAATCAGTCCTGACCCTGTGCCCAATGGGAACAGCTCAGCCCGAACTGCCAGGCCAGGTCTTCCCTGGACAGGAAAGAAGCATCCTAGGACTGGTTTTGGGCTTTCAGCCCTCATCAGACAGGATAGCTTGACTTCAGTGGCATGGAGAGCACGGGACCCACGTCTGGGCATACCCGTCCCACTCAGGGTGACAAATAACCCTGGGCAAAGGACTCTGCTACGCCCACGAAGTGGGCGTAGTGTTGCCTACTTCGCCCTTTGCAAAGTAGGCGTAGCAGGCAACACTACGCCCACTCCGTGGGCGTAGCGAAGTTGCCCGCCACCCGCCTCCCTCCCGCGCCCTCCCGAACATAGCTAATTTTAGTATATGCACAAATAAAAATAAATAAAAGGCACTTACCTTATTCGCTGCATCCCTGGGCTCCCTCTGCTCGTTCTCGCCGCCGTCTTGATAACCAATGCGCATGCGCGGCCGCCCGCGCATGCGCATTTCTCACGAGAAATGCGCATGCGCGGGCAGCCGCGCATGCGCATTCGTTATCAAGACGGCGGCGTGAACGAGCAGAGGGAGCCCCGGGATGCAGCGGATAAGGTAAATGCCTTTTATTTCTTTTTATTTGTGCATATACTAAAATTAGGTATGTAGGGGAGGGGGGCATGCGGCGCATAGTGGGGCTACGCGAAGTGCGTAGGTGGGCGTAGTTTCTCGCCCACTTTGCGTAGCTTCGCGTAGCCCCACTACGCATACTACGCCCAGGGTTAGTGACAAATGCAAAAAGAACAAGTGATGGACAGAATGCAGAACAATGTCATACATTCACCCCCGTACAGAGATCTGGGCCTAACTCCATCCAAACAGCATCATTTCTAAGTTACTCTTGGAACAGAGTAGTAAGCCAGGAACGCTACACAGCAAATCTGTTAGAATCAGGCGCTTTTGAAATGCTTTCTGTATGTTGATTACAAAAATTGCTTTTACTATGAAATATCAGAAAAAAAGAAGATAAATAGGAAAGAGTCAAAGCTTCTTTAATTTCAGCACATTGTGTTTTGTGTACTTATAGAGTAATGGCCAGATAATTTGAAATGGTTTTACAATAGTTATTAATCTATTCGACATTTGTCCAAAATTGAAACAAAGTTTAGCCGTCTCTTCTATTCCAATGCTCATTAATTCTGCCTCTTGCCCATGCTCCTATACAAGCCTGATCTCTAGCGTCAGATTCTTAAAAGACATCCTAAACCCTAAACCTCTGAGTATGTATGTATTTACTCCAACGTTTGGAATACATGTATCACTTTGTTGGTACTCACAATATAACAGGAGTAATCCTGGAAGGCCATGACAGAGCAGTTTCCCAGGAAAAGTTCTGCAATTCATTTGAAAATTCTTCCCAGACAAGACATTTTCGCAGGCACACATTTATGCAAAAATATATACTCCACAGTTGGGGAGACAGCACTTCAATTTTTTCTTCCACAAGGAAAATACTGTGCCCATGAATGATGGGGATCCGTTCCATTTCCATCATTGAAAGCCTTTTACAGGGCCAGGCATCTCATTGCATCCCATATGGGAATGTGGCTTACGTACGTTTGTGACCACATACACACTTCCACGCATGCGCTCTCTGTCTTTCTCCTGCTCTCTTTCTCAATCAGCAGTGCTTCGTTGAGGAAGGGCAGCTGCAGTACAAGCAATATCAGACAATATTCTTTTAAACCTCAATAAGACGCACCTACTATAGTTAATCCTACCCCCAGCACTACAATATGTATGCATGGGATGCTTGTCAGGAATATTCTAGAGTTAGTTCGCGTGGACGAGGTAAAGAATGTTTCCAGCGTTTACTTAAATGAAACAAAGGTGCGCATTGTTCTTTTCTACTTTGGTGTCGGGTGTCTTCCGTTCAACGGTGCTACACAGTTTGAGTGCTGCACGCTGCTGTGGGCACCTAGGGCAAAAGTGAGGCTCTTTTCTGACTTCGGGTCGCTCCCCATGCCGCACAGCTCCCCCCAGGTGCCCGTGTCTCGTGTCCCTCCCGCTGCTGCAGCCGAGGGTTCTCCGCCCCTGGTGACTGCCTGGCTGCATAACTAACCTTTTTCTTTTTCTGCCTCAGTTTTCCTCCCACAAGTGTATTTTTCATTTAGTATTGTATTGTTGCCCTGTTGCCTTATTTGTTGATTCTGGTCTCTCTGCCCAGGGGCTCCTTCTCGCACCACTGTCCCTTAGCCCCCCCGCCCCCGCTTCCCGCCGCTGCTCCCCGCCCCCTTTTTGCCTTCTGTCTCCCTGCCTTCGCCCATTGGCCGCCCCGCTCCCGCTTCCCAGCTGCTCCTCCCTCCCACTTCGCCTCTTATGGAGGGCGCCGCGCGGATGCACAGCAGACGCGCGCAGCGGGCACGCCGAAGACACGCCAAAGGCAAGCCCGTCTGCGCCCGTCCACACCTGGACCGCATCCAGCCCCAGGACCCCTGGGTCCCACACCCCCCGCAACGCCAGACTGCTCTATGACTCCAGCACCCTCCACGCACTCAACACCGGACGAGACCACCCCTGCTACCGGGCCACCCCGAAGCGCACCCAAGGGCCCTTCACCTGCCGGAACTGCAGCTTCAGCAGCATCCAGCCCTCCAAACCACCAGCCAGAGAACCCAACCTCCTCCACTGCATCCTCCTCAACACCCGCTCCGCTCGCAAGCACGCCATCGAACTCTGGGACCTCCTAGACTCCACCACTCCCGATGTCGCCTTTCTGACGGAGACCTGGCTGAACGCAACCTCAGCACCAGACATCGCCATAGCCATCCCACAGGGCTACAAGATCTCCCGCAGAGACCGCACCAACGGAGTTGGAGGGGGAATCGCCATCATCCACAAAGACACCCTCAGAGTCTCGACCAACACCGACGACACCCTCACCACCGCCGAGCACATGCACTTCCAGGTCCACACCGACCCCAACACCTCCCTCAGAGGAACACTCGTCTACAGACCACCTGGACCATGACCACAGTTCTGCGACACCATCGCCGACCTCGTCAGCTCCCACGCCCTCGCCTCCACGGACTACATCCTCCTCGGGGACCTGAACTTCCACCTCGAGAACAACTACGACGCCAACTCCACCGTCCTGATCGACAACCTCGCCAACCTCGGACTCAAACAGCTCGTGATCACACACACCCACGCCGCGGGACACACACTGGACCCCATCTTATCCACAAGCCCCCATGTCTCCTTCAACCACACCACCGAACCCCACTGGACCGACCACAGATGCATCCACTTCACCTTCAGAAAACCCACAACACACCATCACACCCAACAACTGCCGCACCGCTGCTGGGGCAAAGTCACCAGGGACCAACTGACAACCACCCTCGCCCTGAGACCACTCACCGACCCCACCGACCAAGACACCGCCGCGACCAACCTCAAACAATGGATCGACGACTGCGCCAACACCCTCGTCCCTCTCAAGACCTCCACAACCAACCACACCTACAAGAAAGCTGCATGGTTCACCGAAGACCTCCGGATCTCCAAGCGCACCTGTCGGAAGCTGGAGAAGAAATGGCTCCACGACCAAACACCGGACAGCCACATAGCCCACAAAAACGTCACCCGCAGACACCACCAACTCATCAGGCCAAGAGGACCGCCTTCAAGGACCGCTTAGACAACAACGCCCACAACACCAAAGAGCTCTTCAGCATCGTGAAAGAACTCTCCAACACCAACGACATCCCACCATCGCAAGACTTGTGCGACAGCTTCAACTCCGACACCCCCGCACCCACCACCGAGACCACCACCCCTGCGATCACCACCCGCACCAGTCGCCTGACCGCCTGGTCGCACGTCAGCGACGAAGATACCATCAAAACCATGAACTCCATCCACTCCGGATCCCCATCGGACTCCTGCCCCCACCACATCTTCAACAAAACCAGCACAACCATCGCACCCCACCTCCGGAAAACAATCAACAGCTCTTTCGAGACAGCAACCTTCCCATAAAGCTGGAAACACGCCGAGATCAACGCCCTTCTGAAGAAGCCCAAGGTGGACCCCAAGGACCTCAAGAACTTCCGGTCCATCTCCTTGCTCCCATTCCCGGCGAAAGTGACAGAGAAGATTGTCAACAAACAGCTAACCCGCTACCTCGAAGACAACAACATCCTGGACCCTTCCCAATCCGATTTTCGCAGCAACCACAGCACCGAGACCGCCCTCATCGCCGCCACTGATGACATCAGGATCCTGATGAACAAAGGAGAAACAGCCGCCCTTATCCTCCTGGACCTATCAGCAGCCTTTGACATGGTCTGCCACCGAACCCTATTAGCACGCCTCCTCGACGACGGAATTCAAGAGAAGGCCCTGGCCTGGACCACGTCCTTCCTCTCCGGCAGAACCCAGAGCGTCCGCCTCCCTCCCTTCCGCTCAAAAACCACCGAGATCATCTGCGGCGTCCCACAGGGATCCTCCCTCAGCCCGACGCTGTTCAATATCTACATGGCGCCGCTCGCCCACGTCGCACGACAACATAACCTAAACATCATCTCCTACGCCGACGACACCCAGCTGATCATATCCCTCACTGAAGATCCCCTCACCGCCAAAGCCAACCTCCACAGAGGAATGAAGGCCGTAGCCGACTGGATAAAGGACAGCAGACTGAAGCTGAACTCAGACAAGACGGATGTCCTCATTCTCGGACCCACCACATCAGCCTGGGACGACTCTTGGTGGCCCACATGCTAGGCACAGCCCCGGAACCCACAGACCATGCGCGCAACTTGGGGGTCATCCTCGACTCCTCCCTCTCCATGACCAAGCAAATCAACGCCATCTCCGCGTCCTGCTTCAACACCCTCCGAATGCTCCAAAGGATCTTCAAATGGATCCCCCCAGACACAAGAAAAACCGTCACCCATGCCCTCGTCACCATCAGACTCGATTACAGGAACGCCCTCTACTCAGGAACAACAACCAAGCTCCTGAGACGACTACAACGAATCCAGAACGCCTCGGCACGTCTGATCCTCGACGTTCCCCGACGCAGCCACATCACACCCCACCTAAGAGGCCTGCACTGGCTCCCGTCAACAAGAGGATCACCTTCAAGCTCCTCATCCATGCACACAAGGCACTACACAACACCGGACCTACATACCTCAACAACCGACTCAGCTTCCACACCCCCACCCGAAGCCTCCGCTCAGCCAACCTCGCCCTCGCCACAGTTCGCCGCATCCAGAAATCCACCGGCGGCGGCAGATCCTTCTCCTACCTTGCCGCCAAGACCTGGAACACTCTCCCCACCAGCCTACAATAGACTCAGGACCTGCTGGCCTTCTGAAGACTTCTCAAGACCTGGCTCTTCGATCAGTAGCAGCCACCCCCCCGCCCCCCAACGCCTTGAAACCCTCACGGGTATGTAGCGCACCTTAGAAATGGATTGATTGATTGATTGATTGATTGATTGATTTTGATCACAGGCTCTTATACTGTCTGCAACCAATTTATTTATTTATTTATTTATTTATTTATTTATTTATGTATTTCACTTCTAATGCGCACTATCACCTCAGAAAGGCCTCCTGGTGCTGACAAACTCGTATCGAAAAAGAGGGGGGCAGCTGAAACAAGCTAGGGATTTGGGATAAGCCAAGTTTTCAAGTGCCTTCTAAATGCGAGAAGGCCAGAGGCCTGCCTGAGTTCGATGGGAAGAGAGTTCCAGAGTTTCGCCGCGGCCACGCTGAACGATCTACCTCCTGCTCTGGATCTCCTAAACCTCGGTATGGTCACCAACCTGGCGGAGGAGGAGCGTAGACTGCGGGCCGGTACATGCCATGAAAGCTTCCTTTGTAAACAGGCAGGGCCTAACCCATGGAGGGCTTTAAAGGTCAGACAGAAAGACTTAAAAATCACCCTCTGCCTCACTGGGAGCCAGTACAGCAAAGCCAGAGCCCCTGAGGCGGAGGATCGAGTTGGCCACCCCAGTGCTAATTTTGCAGCTGCAGACATCATTCGCAAATGACTGAGAATGGGTATTTCAACATGATTTGCTTTAACATGGTAAGTCAGCACCTAGCATGTTAACCACGAGGTAAGAGCATCACCTGTCCTTAGCGGTTAGTTTAGCCTGCTTTTCAGAGAAGGCTTGATTTCGTGTTTGGGCAGGATATAAGGGGGAGATTGGTTGCATATTGTAAAAACAATTAGGTTGGAATATGACTTCGGTCTGTAGGGCAACTGGGAAGGGGCACTGAACAGCTAGTTCTTCATTTTCTCATGATTTCTATAATGATGATGACTGAGAGGCGTACATCGCTACGAAGGTGTCAGCAGACTCACAGGAAGATGGACCAGAATATCCACAGAGGATATGGTCTGCTCTGGTAGTGGTGCTAAGCATGGCAGGAGTTCACTGAATACCACTAAAGTGCTAGTATGTATGGATAAAGCCTCCTGGGTCGCGCAATGTGGTTTGGTTTTTATGGGTAAGGCAATCTGAATTCGAAGTTAGATGGAAAGTATCTATCAGGTCTCTGAATTCGTAGCTGCTTTCTCACCAACATGTCGTGAGCAGTCTTTCATCCGGATTGCATATGTTTCTGCTGTTAACTTCTATTGACATGGTACATGTCAGATGGATTTTGTGGACCTAATGTAGAGCGTTTTATATGCCTGACAATATCGGCTGGTGAGTGAGGCAAGATCAGAAGGCCCAAGGTATTACACAAATTCAGGCCATATGGCTCGCAGACCAGGGGGTGGGTCGTTTTTCTTCTAGTGTACGTTGAGGTAAACCCTCCTACCAAGGGCTAGGATGGCTATTTCCCCAATAAATAAGTAGTCACAGTAAGTGCATGTCCAACAGGGCCTGGTGCCCTAGCGATAATCAGATCACCTATTATTCCCCTGAGAAGTAAGTAGACACAGTAAGTGCATAGTTATGTCCCACATGGCATGTTGCCCTAGCCATAATAAGGTCACCTGTTACTAATGGGGAAGTTTGCCAAATCCCCGCACCACTGGCAATGTCAGCTGTTCCCCAAGAGGAAGAGGTGGGTAGTATTGCCAGCCACAATTTTTCCACACCAGATGCCCAGGCGACAATCTATGTATGGCAACCTTTGTCACTTTTGTCAAATTCCAGTTGGTTAGAAGCATTACGTTTAGGTTCAGCCCGGGAATTATCTTCCCCCTTGTCACTTGCACATCCACGTTGGCATATATCTAACTACAGTGATGGGTGGTGCCAAGAAAGGGAATAGCGTATGGCAGGGAGAGGGTTTTCTCTTTGGGTCCCCACGATTTTCTGAATGTGGTGAAGTCTGCAGGTATGGGAGGCGCTGAACCAGTCAGTCGCGAAGTTATTGACTGGGTCACCCCTACGGAGGAACAGGCACAGTCTGATACAGGCATCCAATACAGAGTTATATCTGCTTGATGGTGTGCATTGGTCTAACAAAGGGCTCAAACTGTTCATACAGACAGTTCTAGGGGCCATGGCAATAGGGTCAGGTAAACAAGTGACAGGTGAGGGAGGGCGAGAGTGCCAGGAAGCTCCTCGCCCTGTGGGGTGTCCCGGGCAAGAAAATGGTGTGGACCCTTTTTTGGCATGTGTTGTTTGGTTTACCTATGCCTTGAATAAATGGTCAAGTGTTGCAGTCAAAGAACAATAAAAGATGACTCTGCTTTATGGTATAATAAAGGACTAGGCAGTGATGACCAACTATCTGCCTTATGTCTTTCCATGGTGACTAAGGGGTGGTGGTGAGGATAAGTACGTTGTTTCGCTGTGGGGAGCCTCACACGTTGAATGCACACTATGATCTGATACACCAGGTCCCTACTAGTAATTTACCCACAATTACATTATCATGTAATGTTAATAATCAACCGACTGCTTTTCCACTGCAAATTTACTTGAATATAAAATGTTAATTTCCACTAATAAATCAGGCCATAAGCCTGAAAATCCGACCCTTTGACTGAATTCCTGGTATCTTCCTGCATTTAGGATTATGTGCCTATACTGCATATATCATTCTCTCATCCTCTAAGCCCTGACTTTTTTGTTTGCTTTTCTGTATCTTCAGTACAATCTCAGCAAGGACCAGACCCTTTGTTGTTTATCAGGATGCTAAATCTTTCAGACAAATCACACTCGCTTACCTATATAATACTACTAAGAAATGCAGAGGAATTGATTGCACAAATATGGCCACGGGCTACAATGTCGTCTTATGGTTTTAAAACGAACACACAAACCAAACTAACAAAGCCTGGCATGGTTAGCAGTCACGTATCACATTAAATTACATTTACAGTGTCAAACCATAGAAACTGTGTCAAAATTAATACGCAGGCAAACATTTTAATGCAGTTCATAACTACATTTGGAGGTTTTCAAATTTATAATTTAAAAGCCAACTACCGAGTTTGAAGGTATACCATTTAATGGGGCATGTTTTGCTAGCTGGCTTTAATTCACAAACGCTTGACCTTCCCTTTCGTACTCTAAAGGAAGATACGCCAGTGCCCTGGAGGAGCACAGCCAATGGGAGCCCAGGGGCGAGGGAATTGTGGAGCATTATTAAAGAATTCAGGATGCACTGTAACACATTCCTATAATTTAGCTCAGACTTTATGGGATTGATTGAAAGTTTAGTAGATGCAGGTTATCAGGAATGAGCAGATGAAGTCCTTCTAGTTTAGAGTGAATAGACATCTCTGCATGAGACATGTCACTTTTATGGCAATGTCCTGCATCGGCGCACCTCTACATCAGGCAGTGCCTTCAGAACAGGAGGACTCCAGCAAAAGAGCTCTCAAAATTCAATGAGTTCTGGTCTATAGATCTTGTGAAAGGAATAGACAGATCAGAGTGCTGGCACCTACATATTTTTTTAAACACTTTTTCATTAAAGGCCCATTCTTTCTGTCACCGCTGTCACCTGAGTGGGACGGGTATGCCCCGACGTGGGTACTGTGCTCTTCATGCCACTTGAGTCAAACTAGCCAGGCTGATGAAGGGTGATACCTCAAAACTGGTCCTAGGATGCTGGTTTCCATTCCAGGGATGACCTGGCCTGGCAGTTTGAGCTGGACTGTTCCCATTGGGGAACATGGTCAAGACTGAATTGCATATGGCTGGGTTTTACTGAAATGGCATTGGGAGCAAAAACAATGGATTTAGGCCCACATCTCTGTACAAGGGTGAATGTACAACAATATGTCTATCATTTGTTATTTTTTCATTTGTCACCCTGAGTGGGAAGGGTATGCCTAGATGGGGGTCCCGTGCTCTCCATGCCTCTGGAGTCAAGCTAGCCTGGCTGATATGGGGTGATACCCAGAAACCGGTTCTAGGATGTTCCTTTCCAGTCCAGGGATGACCTGGCCTGACAGTTCGGGGTGGACTGTTCCCATGGGGAACAAGGTCAAGACTGTTTTGCATATGGCTGGGTCTAAACTGGAATGCCACGGGGAGCAAACAAACGATGGATTTAGGCCCAGATCGCTGTACTGGGATGAATGAATGACATTGTTCAGCATTCGGCCCATCAATTCATCAAAATCATATACCCACCTGACCTCACCAAAAAAAACGCCAAACGTTACAAACATAATTTTCTAAAGGCACATCCCGAATTACCGTGTGTGGACACCTACTTCTCGTTGATCAACGGAGACACAAACAACGATATCATCTTTTACACTACACGGAGAGCACAATGGAGGAAAGCGTTCCTCTCCACACTCACTATTCACACCACCAAGAAATCCGCTCATGACCTAACTCTCTCTATCTCTCCATCCCTAGTCTTCCCAGGCAGAGCCACAATCACCATCTACAACAACGGGACCATTCTACTCCAAGCCAATGATAGAAACCTTGACCGACTAGACAACCTATTCCCTACCTTCCTAGAGCACATCGCCAGACGGCGGACCTCCACTCTGCACACATCAAGCTACACAACTCCCCCCAACACCAATATTCAAAATAACCTGCCTTGCCCACTGCAACCTCAGAATGACACACACCCCTCCCATCCCCCCGGTGCTATAATTAGGATCACACCTGATGTTACCCCCCCTCTCCCTTCACCCACAGACGTAGTTCACCTCCCCCGGCACATCCAACTTACCCCCACCCACCCATCCCCCCATCCCACACCTCACACGAATCTCGCTGAATCCAACATCACCCGGAGTATATCTCCCCCCCCCGTGGCAGATCCTCCTCCCTCTCTACCCCCCCCCCATTCTCACCCCTCACTCCCTCACACGCCCAACTAGCACCCCAGAACGGGCTTCCTCCCTCACAATAACACCCCCCACCTCTCCCCACCATTACTCAGCCCCCGCTTTCTACTTACCACCCCTCTTATCTTCGACCTTCACTCATCCCTCAACACACCGGCACCACCCCCCACCGACGCCACCACCACTTCTTCCCACCCTCCCCCTACTTCACCCACACCGCTCACCTACAATTCATCGCACCCACCGAATACCACCCCCCCCTTTTTAACAGCAGAGCCCCCCACTAAGGCTAGCATACCCCACCTCCCCGCCCCAAATTCGCCCACTAAATCCCCTCTCAACACCTCGCCCATGGCCCACATAACGAGCATTAACACCAAGACACCTCTCGACCTCATTCTATCCACCCTCCTACAACTCAAAGACGAGCTCCGCACCATCAAAGAGTTTCTACACACACCTTCCAGACAACATAGACCCACAACGACCACCACCGTATCCAACAAACGACGCACTCTCCCCACAGTCCCTCGCACTCAACGCCCTCTACACTGGCCCTCCATCCCCGTCCGCAACAACACCCTCCGTCCCCGGCGTGCCCTTAACTCCCTGTCGGACCACGACTTACGCACCCTCCTCCGCTCTTTTGGCCCAGGACCGCTAAAAGACATAACCCCCACTCACCTCCCCATACCTACTATTCTCTCAAATCCCCTTAGGCACCCAACGCTAAACATCAGAAGCTCTGTCCCAAACAACCTCAGAAGAGTCCCCCTATCGCTAGAACACACGACCTCCCCTCTCACCCCCAGACTCAAATGCATCCTTCTCAACTGCAGATCGGCCCAGAGACACTCCTCCGACATTGCAGAGCTCGTCACATCAATGGATCTTGACCTAGCCATACTGACGGAAACCTGGCTAACTGAAGCCTCCACGCCCATCATGGATATACTAGTTCCCCCCAATTACCACATCATCAGACTCGACAGGACCGGCAAGACGGGCGGGGGAATAGCATGCATTTTCAGGAGCAATCTATCCGTCACCAAAGTCACCTCCCCCTCCCTCACCTCCTGTGAACTCTTCTGCCTCGACATCTCCAGTGATGGCAAACCAGTATGTGCTCTACACCTCATCTATCACCCGCCGGGGGATAACCTCATCTTCTCTCAACAACTCATGGACACGATTACTTCCAACGCCGGTCGGCAGATCACTCAAATCTACCTGGGTGACTTTAATCTCCATTGGAACGATCAGAAAGACGCAGTGGTGAATAGTCTTAAATCTTTCCTTAATGCGCTTGACCTCACCCAAATATGCAACAGCCCAACACATGATAAAGGTGCGATACTCGACCTTATCATCGCCAAAGAGGACTCTACCCAACTGGGGTCAATCCAACCCTGTGACTGGTCAGATCACCACATCATCACCTTCTTTATCAATGAAAAAATCAAACCCTCCCCGGCTCAACCCACCAAATGCAAGATCTGGAAAAGGGACATGAAGAATCTCAACCCTAACTCCCTACCGCCCCACACTTACAGGCTCCTCCTTCCACCTGCTGGCGTCTCTGATGTTCAAACTCTGACAGACCTCTACCTCGACTCCATGACCTCTATAATCAACGAAGCAGCCCCACTGCAACTAAAGAGAGTCTCCACCAAGAATTCGAACCCCTGGTATGACGGGAGACTCAACGAAGACAGGCGAGCTATGCGATCGGCAGAGCGCATTTGGAGATCGGATCCCTCATCACTTCATCGCAAAAAGCTTAAGAACAAGAGAAATGCCTATTTTAGGAAAATTAAGCGTGCGAAATCTGACATCTTTCGCCTCCAGCTTGACCAAGCGAAAAACCGACCAAGAAAATTGTTCGAACTAGTCAAAAGTCAAACAAAGCCGCAACCCTTACAACAAAACAACCCAACAAGCGATATCCCACACAGTGAAGACTTTTCCACCTTCTTCAAGCAAAAGACCGACAAGATAAGGAATGATCTCCTCAATGATGTAGACCAACACCCTGTGCACATCAGAATGTCTAACGCCCAGCCAAAAAACAACGCATCGTGGGCCTCCTTTGACATCTACTCAGAAGATGCAATATTCAAACTGCTCGGTACCCTGAAACCTTCTAATCACCTCACAGACCCCCTGCCTGCTAACGCGGTAAAAGACTTCACCACCATGCTCCTCCCACTCTGGACTAAAATCATTAACAGCTCCCTTCAACAAGGTCTCATCCCGGACTCACTCAAGGTGGGGCAAGTCACGCCCATACTCAAGAAACCCACAGCTGACCCGTCCGACCTAAACAACTACCGTCCCATCACAAACATCCCCACCGTGGCCAAACTGCTGGAAAAATGTGTACAGCTTCAACTAACAGAACACATTGACAAGTTTGATCTCCTCAACACCCACCAATCAGGCTTCCATGCGAAACACAGCACGGAAACTGCCATGACTCACATAATTGACGACGCCCACCAAATCCTCGATCGCAATGATTCATGCCTCCTCATCCTCCTTGACCTTTCCTCAGCTTTTGACACGGTCAAACATGAGAACCTCCTTGAGCTGCTAAACACTAGAATGGGTTTATCCGGGACTGTTCTCAAATGGTTCACGTCCTTCCTACATAACCGGACTCAGAAGTTCAAGATTAACAATGTGTTATCCTCGCCTGTGCCAGTCGACCTAGGCGTTCCACAAGGATCCTCCCTTTCACCCACACTGTTCAACCTCATCATGGAACCGCTTGCCTCCTTGCTCCAAGCATCCAATGTACACTTCCATATGTATGCCGATGACACTCAACTCTACCTAAAGGTACAATCCCCGGATGATATCAAACTCCTGAATTACACTCTCACAAAGACCCAATCGTGGTTGGCCGACAACCACCTCAAACTAAATGCTCTGAAAACTGAGTTCCTTCTGATAGCACCCCCTGTGAAATCTACCACCATCCAACTTTGGCTCAACAACTTAACTGCACTCAATGTCCGGCCCACCATCGTGGACTCCGCGAAATCCTTAGGTGTCACACTGGACGCAAAGCTCAACATGCAACAGCACATTAGCAGAGCGACAAAAGGAGCTAATTTCCAAATCAACACATTGAGAAAGTTGAAACCCTTCCTCCCAGCCAAAGACTTCCAAAATGCAGTTCAAGCCCTAGTCATCCCCCGCATTGACTATGGAATTGTGACCCTCAGTGGTCTCCCTTTAGCAACAACTGCACCCCTAAGAGCTTCCTTGAACGCTGCCGCGAGACTCATCACGGGCTCAAGAAAACACTCTCATATAACCCCTGACTTGAAATCTCTGAAATGGCTGCCCTTTGAAGCCAGAATACATCTGAAAATCGCTGTAATGACACACGCGGCTGTACACCACAATGCACCTAACTACCTCACTCAAAAGCTAACTATATCAGGAGGGTCGAGATCCAATAGAAGTTCAAAAAACTTACTCTTGAAACCTCGCAGATTCCGGAAGGAAAGAACATACAAACGCTCCTTCTCAGGAATGGCGCCGAGGATCTGGAACGCACTCCCTCCCGAAACCAGGCTTATCTCCTCCACGGCCTTCTTTAAGAAAGAGGTGAAAGCCATCCTCATGGCCAAGTTCACCTGAACTTTAATGTCTGTTCCTCATTGACTTTCGTGCCGCTTGGGTATTACTGGTTTCATGATTGTCTAATGTCAAATAATGTCATATTTTGCATGACCTAGATCTGTTTATTCCCCTTGTATGCCACAATTACTTGATGGTCATTCGATCCTTCTATGCTACTCACTAAATATCTACTATTAGACTATTCATGTCAGCCTATTGTATATCGAGGCCCCTTCCCCTACAACTTTTAGATACTTATAGTATAAGTTCTCCTGATTTTATCGTAATTGTATGTAAGACTCAGTCTCGTCTTTTATTTTTCGCTTATCTGATTGTTTACTGACTTTCTATTTTGAACATGACTGCTATCCGATCATGTTACTGAAGTTTATATTGCACCCAATATTATGTCGCATCACCCTCATGCTATCGTCACCCCCTGTTTCTGTGAAGCGCTCTGATATCTGTAAAGATCTTGTTCGCGCTATATAAAACTCTGAATAAATAAATAAATAATTGTTCTTTTTCCATTCCTTCTCATGGACAGCTTTCCTAAGTTTAGCCTCCCAAGTATCCCTTAGGTGTATTAGAGAAGTTTGCAATTGGGTTTGCTCTGCTTTTTACAACCAACTAATGAAGCACCTGCCGCGCCATCGCATATAAAGTATGGGTGTGTTGACAAGTATCAAGTTCCGTGTTCAGAGATAAGAAATTGCCCTTGTTGTAAAGAGTTCGGATTGTGTAAGATTTGAAAGGATTGAAGGAGTCTGTCCTGGAACAGGTCATCTAAGGACTTTAGACCTCCCATTTCCTATTGTGCCAGAGCTCTTTTGGTTAAGAAAGGCTGTTGGTTTGAAACAACCAGCAATGGTATGTTTGGAGTGTATGGAGATTGGGATTTATTAAGAAGGGAAAGAAGCGCAAGGAAGCGGAATGCCACCAGGACCAGACAGGAAGGCCAAAGGGAGTCCTAGTCCTAGGAAACATCAAGTAACACATATTTGGGCAAGCAAAGTGGGCTATTGACCAGACTAATTTCATCAAGGGTCATCCCTGATAGCCAGAGAGATAGCCATTGTAACTGCACTACAAAACAATAGGCTTTACAATCAGGAGACTCCAAATTCCCCTGGTCAACAGAGAGCCCCATCATGGCCATCTCAAGAGATACAATGGGTAAGTTAGATGGGTTGTTTGCAAAATAATAGAGCCATCTTGGCAACATAACCATCATAGAGCTGGCAACATGTCTAATGAGTGAGAGGGGTAGTGGCCTCCAAAAGGTCACATGGCTCCATGGGGAATTTGGTATTTTGATAAAATTTTATCAAATATTGAGTTGTAAATATCTGGAGAAACAAATATTGGAAAAAAATCATCGCTACACAAAAATATCGTGCTGCGAAAATATTGTTAAAAATATTGTTTTTTTCAGGTACGTAATATCGTTTTTTAACAACGTAGTTGTTTTAACTATCGATTTCAATAATTAAGTTGTAAAATATATTGTTTTTTAAATTATTGTACTAATTGTTTAAATATAGTTTGTATTTTAAGTTATTTAGAATTTTTATTATAGTGTTAATAGTAATGTATAGTGGCATAGTAAGTTGTTGGATTTGTAAGGGCTTTGGGTGGGAAGTTATTGAAGCAAAAACAAAAGATTAATTCTTGATTTTTTATTAATTATGTGATTTGCATTTATTATGTAAATGATCTATTACTGATTTGCTGTAGTCATATTTATGGGTCGCTAGGTTTGTAGTGGGATAGGATGGGACAATAATTAATAATTTACAATTAATTATTAATTTTTCAAAAATTATTTAATGAATTATTACTTGTGTACATTGTGTAATAATTATATAATTGTGTTATGTTTTAGGTGTGGGCTGCTGGGTTTGTAGGAGTATAGGGTGGGAAGTTAATTAAGTACTAGGCAATTAAAATGTATTGTTAATTATTTAATTGATTATTATTCATGTAAATTTTAGGGTGCTAGATTTGTAGGGGTATAGGATGGGAAGTTAAGTAAAAAATAATTAACAATGAATAATTAATTGTTAATCATTTAATTGATTATCAATTATGTAAATTGTGTTAAACGTATTTATTCGAGTTACATTTTACTTGTGGGATGTTGGGTTTATAGGAGTCTAGAGTAGGGAGTTAATTACTTAATAAATAATTAACAAATAATTATGAATTTTAATTAACTATTTTAAATATGTATGTCATGGATTAGTTATTTTTAGTCATATTTTAGGTGCGGACTGCTAGGTTTAGAGTGGGAAGTTATTTAATTAATAATTGAATAAGAATTATATATTAATTGAGTTGTATCTGAATTATGTAAATTTAATATTTGCTTTTAGTTTTTTTAAAATATATATATATATTTAGATATATATATATATATTTATGTTCTTTATTTATTTTTATCAAGAGTTTATTATTTTATCTACATTCATGTGGTTTCTCATTTATATATTTGTGTTTGAAGTGAAGTATTTTCCCTACTAATGCTTAGTCTGCAGTAGGAATAGTAACACTTTCCCTACTGTTACGCTGTTTGGAGTGGGAATATTAACATTCACCCTTCGGAAATCCAAAACTTTCCCTGGTGTTGTCTAGGCTGGCTTGGGAATAGTACATTTCATGTAACTTAATTGATGAAAATATTTATTTTACAATATATATTAGTTTAATTCATATTTTAAATGTATTACTACCAATATATATCCATATATATTTTTATTTTAATACGTTTCGAATATTAAAAAATATGTACCGTATGATAATTATTTCATTAATTATATTGTTCACAATATCTACGTAGATATGTGTGTATACCACACTATGGCGAATCTACCTTCTCCTCGCCACAGGAGTTGTAACTAATAGTTAAATAGCCTTTTGGGATTTCCAGTATTCAGGGACCCACTTCTAGTACATGTGGTTTTGATCAGACCCCCGCAGGGCAGCAATGACGTCTAGCAAAATCGCAGTCTTCTCACGGTTCAGTTCGGGGGGTGGTGCCAATAGCTGAGACTGAGGACCATCACACCTGCAAGATCATCGTTGGGGGAGCTGTGGAGGCCCTCGCCACACCCTCGCCTCGCTTCTTATCACCCGGAGAACAGCAATTTCCTCACACTTCATTGGTGATGGCTCTGCTCACCTGGATTATGTGCTCAACTTAAGCAGCGGCTCCCAGTGGCCTCCAAAATCTAACTAAGGGGTCATCTGCGAAAATATCAGCAGCTTGGCTGGATCAGACCAGAAGACAGTGATCAGCCGGGGATCTGTGTGCCCCACTTTCTGCACACCTCACAGCAGCTGTGTAGGCGTTGCGGGCAGGTCTTATCAGTCGGGCCACTTCCCGCCCACTATGGCAGATGCAGCCAGTCGTTAGAGAGTCCACCAGATTCTTTGGCGCTGAAGACCCTGCTGTATGGGAAAAGGGGGAGTTGATGCCTTCTGTAAAGTCCAGATCTAATGTGTTGCAGGCAGGAGCACCGTTAATGTGCGACCACCATGTTGGGCTTGCGGCCCCACCCCTGTGTTGGCACATACATTGTTGCTGCTAGGGCAATCACATTGTCAAAGAATTATAACTTGTCAACAATTTTTATTGTTTGAAAGTAGCTACAGCTGCCAATAAACCCATAAAACATGTTTCAGCCCATCTATGAGCTGCAATGAAGATAGCACATACGTTTCACTGAACTGTGAGGTTCTAAGACATGGCTAGAGGGCACAATTCTGAGCAACATTTTAAGTTCTAATCTTTTTGCTAAAAGAAAACAAGCAGTTTGGAAACCACTGAAATATAACTGTCTTGTGCGTTTATTTGTTTCTGGTGAGATATGGTGCTGTGTTTTTATTTGGTGTAATGCTGGTATAACTATTTCTTTCAATATATTCTCCTCAGCCCTCTTAACTTAGTTTTCAAAACTACTACTCCTAGCTCAATTAAGTATAGTGCAGGATTTATTAACAGTCTCTATTTTCCTTTATCGAATGTTTCTGCAGATGGCTCTCAAAGCAAATTGCCGTTGGTACAAAGCTGGGATCTTGGTAACATTTTTCTTCAGTGGATACATTATCTGATGGAGACTTTTGAAGATGATGTTGATACATTGTGAAGGGAAGCAGACATCAGAACTCTGAGTGGGGGAGGGGAGGTGTTTCCACCTTGACTCATTCACTGGCTGTGACCCTCTCTTGTTCTCTTGTTGAACAGGTGTGATGTCCACCACACTCAGCATGACCTGAATCCAGCAGCAGCATTACCTAGCGGGAGCAAATGTAGCTGAAGTTCAAAAGAGCTGTTGTACCCGTCCATCTTAATAATACCACCTCATTAAAAGTTATTTTATATGAGAATACCAGCGAGGGGGATAAATGCAAAGGAACAATATGTGCCAAATTAATTGTCCTGTCTCTTTCCATGGGATTATGATTATTAGAGTGTCTGTGTCACTGGTCACACATTCTCTCTGCATCACAATAGAGCAATCCACTATCTTGGACACCAGAAGAAAGCTGTGAGAGTCTAAAACTTGGTTTTGAATATATTTTTACAAAGCTAGAGACACCCTATTTCATAGAGTCTCGCCTTGACACCACTGGAGCCACATTTTGCAATCTATACCCAGAGTTGATTTTAAAAAGTGTCTAAGAGCCTCTTAAATCAACATGGTATTCTGTAACACAGCTCCACCGTTGGCACCGATGTATGGTTGGCATGGCACCGCACTGGCAGAGGCGTCGCATTGACTGGCATGTGAGCCCTGCAGCAGATTGCTCGCAGTGAATCCCATTTTTAGTGTATCATTAAGGCTGTTGTCATTATCCACCCACAGAAGCCGACCTCGGATATGCCTCAGAAGCCTGCTGCTCTTTTACATTGTCAGGGAGGCAGGAGTATTTTTGACCAGAGAGCTATCTTGTTTCCTAGCGATAAAAAATATTCTTAACACTAGATTCTGTACATCTTATATTCAGCATATTTTTTACTGATTTATTTTGTTCTCCTCGATTTGTAAAATGACATTACCATGTAAATTCAAACTACAAAGACGCATTTAGATGTGCAAAAATACTGCAAACCTCAGCTGTGCTTCTTACAAAGCAATGCTATGCTTTTGCAGCCTGCTGAGGAGGTCTGGTTGTTTGCCTGAACCCGAATTATAGGCCTGGGCAGCAGACGAGGGCCGATAACAAGGCCTTTAGCCTGAGGGAGAAAGTCTATTATGTTATTAGATCATTCCACCCACTGAGGGCAACATTTTCTAAATTAAAAGGGGAAAAAAGAAAGGTAACAGGGGAATGTTGGAGCAGAGGCCTATACCAGCCATTATTGGCCCTCGGCCACTCCATCTTCTTCAATGATGCTCTCAACAGTTTAATGTTATATTAGGATTTATGCCCCATATGCTTATCTTTCCTTTCACTGTTTACTTCCAATGCCTATTACTAATGGCTCTCATACCCCCTCCCTTATCGTACGCTCTATATAGGGTCCCTACATTATGCAAGATCTTCCACCCTAAATCATTATTCCCTCCCTCCAGGGTTTCTGATACCCAGCACCACGTGTCCACAGGCCCTCAGGAAAGACACAAAAGGAGGCCTGCTGAAAAATAGACATGCACTGCTTAGGTTAATGTTGGGAGGCCATGATCCCAACTTGTGTAACTCATTTACTTAAAGCCCTACTCAGTATAATTTGACAGACACATCCATGCCGCCTCCAATCTGTTTATACTGATGCCACCCTCAACAAACTATTAGGGCTCTGTGAACTAAGGCTTTGGTGTATTGGAAAAGACATGTGTGTTTGATTAGAGGCTATTGGTATTGAAAATGAGTTAGAGGAGCGGTCCTCTCTACAACTTTTTAATCCACTATTAGTTATGTATGAACTTTGCATATGGATTTTAAAGGTTCTTTAAACAAAGGACTACATGCATATCTGCGGTTGTGTCTCTAAATTCGTCCTGGATATTCTCTTCTTGATGGAATCCACAAATTGCCAGAGACTTCCATTCAGGAACCTGTAAAACGTAAGTATCTTGGTGATGTGTATATACAGAAGCGTTTAAGAGGTAGCGGTGTACATCATGGGACTTCAAAGCAAGCTGTCGGCATCTGAAAAGGAACCGCAAGAAGTGTCTGCGGAGACAACCAGTGGTGTAAGAGCAGACAATTTATACAAAGACGATTGTATTTAGACTAATCACGCTGAATCCACATCTAGTCTAAGAGATTTGAATGGGAAGTTGACTTTGGACTACCATTTCTAGATCAAGGGTCCTCCACTCAACACTAAAAGACTAAGAACACTCACATGGCCTCAGTAAGTACACAAGTTATTCTGGTGCGGTGCCACCCAGCCTAGGAGTTTGTTGACCTAAGTCATGGATGCCTAATGGCCACATGTCATGACACCGCCAGTCAGTCCAGGCGGCGTATCCAAAATAACAATGTGTTAAAAGAAAAACAGACACATGCTTATAAAGAGAAACATCGCAAAAAAAAAAGGCTGAAGGTGCCACATTTGACAAAGGACCACTTGGCATAGGCTTAACGTCAGGGGGGCATATTATCAAGGGGGTTTATCTCCGCTTTTTTGGCTTTAAAATCCAAGAAAGCGGAGATAAAATTATCTCCCTATTACCTAGCTGTCGCTAACACCAGTTAGCGACAGCTAGTAGGAGATAGCGACCATCTTGGGCCCCACTTTGCATGTCAGTGCCCTGAGCAGTTCTTAGCCATGTTATTCAATGGGAGGTGGATAACATGGCTAAGAGCATTAGCTCGGTAATGCATGAATATCGCTGACCTTTCTGCGATATTCATGCATTGCGGCCGATTTTTATCGCATTAGCGATAAACCTTGGTAATACCAAGGTTTATCTGCGATAAAAATCGCCGCAGCGGTAAATTTTTGTCTCTAACCAAGCAATAGCGATAATTATCGCTATTGCTTGGTAATATGCCCCAGGATCTTATAGAAGAACGTGTTCTTAATGTGGTGTGGAGTGGCACGAGAAGATGCTCTACTCTAGGCTGCCAAGAAGTTTTAATGTTCTCTTCCAAAGTCAGTTTTGTGTACCTAATGCAATGATTGCAGGTGACTAAGACTTTGCTGGTTGTCACATGCCAGTACCACTCCCATGCCACATGTGGGATGCAAGCCTCTGTTTACTCAGCTCAGGGCATTCTGGATACTATACTTGTTGTTTTAGCACTATATCTTCATGGCTGAGAATGGTACCTCCAGGTTCCAACCACCACCAGTGGCAACAAGAACTTCCCATGTTGTGCGTAAACTCCTCAGCATGATGGGAAATGTAGTTTCAATTCACTCTTTACACAGCCTAAGAGCTACGGGTTGACAACACCAGACCTTCAAGAGTAAGACTGGGCATGAATATGAAGGAAGCACTTGTGGCAGCCATCTATTAAGTGGCCAATCGCTGAGTGTTATTAAGGAGTATATGCACAATACATAATGGAAGGTCCTTCTGAACAGTAATAAGCAACATGGTGAGTGCATTAAAAAGAGTCGCTTTTAATATATTTCAGATAATTGCTTTTGAAATGAGATATTGTAAGAACACTGTCCAGTGAACAAGTAATCAACAAATATGTCAAATAAGCCTTCCCAGTCATTTTTCCAGCCATCCTTCCATGAAGGTTTCATTCATATTTTGAGATGACTGCTCTCTGCTCAGCCTCTCTTTGCTCTACTTCGGTCACTTCTTCCCAAATCCCATGGCACCCCACGGCAAGAGCACCCCTCAGTAAAGAAATATATACGGGACTACAACACCCCAGCCAAAATTGCCCCAGTGAAGCAGGCCTCAGACAGTAATATGAAGTAAAGAGGGAACAATGTGCAGCTACGTGAATCAATTTAAAAAGCATGAACAAGGAAACAAAGATCAGCAGTTGTGAAGGTGGCAGAAAACTTTCCATGAAGTTGGCTGCATTAAACACCGGGTCCAGGGTCAAGGAACCCTGGTCCCAAAACAGAACCACTGAGATACTCGGCGCAATAACTCCATGAATTAAATGGAGGCCTTCAGGACAGAGGAACGGGGTAGTTATTAGGGCTGGGGTGTTTTAGGGCTGAAGTTGGGGCAGTTTTTAGGACTGGGGACAGTTTTAGCGCTCAGGGCAGCGGGCTGGGGTGTTATTAGGGCTGTGGTTGGGGTCTTTTTCAGGGCAGAGGGGGCCATGTTTTAGGCTCAGGGTGGGGGCGAGAGTGTAACCTTTATCATGCATATGCCTTTACCAATCATGTCATTACAATGAAATTATTGTGAGGGCATGCGTGGTAAAAACGCGATTGTGGTAAAGACCGTGTTGTCAAGGCATGCAATGCTATCATATGTGTGGTTCAGTTATACCCAGACGTGGGTCCCTTGCTCACTTTACCACTGGATACAAGCTAGCCTGGCTGATGAGGGCTGTTAGTCCAAAACCGGTCCTGGGAAGACATGGCTTGGCAGTTCGGGTTGGACTGTTCCCAAGAGGCACAGGGTCAAAACAGATTTGCATATAGCTGTGTCTGAACTGGGGTGACGAAGTGAGTTAAAGAATGATGATGGATTCAACCCAGATCTGTGACTGGGGTGAGTATTTGAAAAGTTTCAGCACTACGTCCATCATCTCGTTGTGTTTCTTTGTTCGCCCTGAGTTGGCAGGGTATGCCCAGACGTGGGTCCCTTGCTCACTTTGCCACAGGATTCAAGCTAGCCTGGCTGATGATGGCTATTAGTCCGAAACCGATCCCAGGAGGCTTGTCTGCAGTCCAGGGAAGACATGGCTTGGCAGTTTGGGCTGGAATGTTCCCAAGAGGCACAGGGTCAAGACTGATTTGCATATAGCTGTGCCTGAACTGGGGTGGCAAAGTGAGCTAAAGAACGATGATGGATTCAATCCAGATCTGTGACTGGGGGCGAGTGTCTGAAAAGTTTCAGCACTCTGTCCGTTATCTCCTTTTGTTTGCTCAATTATACAACCCTCACAAAGTGGGAAGAAAAGGGAGAAGGAATGAAAAGGAGGTAAAACCCCCTAAATCTTTCATTGTCAAAAACTCTAATAAGTGCATCTTTTGTTTGAAACACACAACTTATAATTCTGTTGGAGGTGTTTTTTTCCGCATCTGACCCCATTTGAGATTATCAGGACCCCTGCAATGATGCTCAAATGATATCACAGTTTCCGAACACCATGTCATTAGGGTGGTAGAGATCCCATCTTTGCCTGCCACTTGGTACTCCACCTGCTGTGTTGATGGGGAATCTTTTACCTAAAGAGCTCTGGTCAACATGAAGGAAACACGTTTTGTTTGCCAGGCAGTTCGCAATGTCATTCTGGCAGCCTGTTAGACATTGTTTTTTAATTCTTGAATGTCTAATGTGGGTTTTATTTCGGAGAAACAAAAAAATATCCATGATAGACAGGGGGTTCTCTCCTCGCATGTCAAGGATATTTCTGCGTCTTGTTGGATGGTTGCAGGCAGATATACCTAATGTGAGAAGGCCCATCTAAATAAGGGGTGGCATAGCTCATGTAATTGGACTAATTACGCAAATTTACAGCAAAATTATGGGAGATTAGATAGAATTATGAAAGGAGCATAACCCAGCATTTTGCGCAAGTTGTATAGTGTAAAATGCACCCTTGCATCCAAAGTGGACCAAATAATTCATTTTGCATTTAGAAAATAGTGCTAAATGCAACAGAACAGGAACAGCAGACTGCAGCTGCTCAAGCTCGCTCAGTTTGTTGTTATTATGCTCCTGTCTTTGGCTTTTGTGCCAAGTAATTACCTGAACAGGCGTAACTGTATCAATTACTTCAAGTAATCCAGTGTATTAAAAATGTTACCCAGGTCTAGTCTAAGTAGGGTGGGCCCACTAACTTCCATTAGCCATGGATCATATAGTGGATAGGTCTTTGGTGAATGATTTCTTACTACTTTGCCAGCTAGTCCCTGTCTTCAAAACCCAAGCAGTTCCTCTATCCAAAAACTAAACATGGGAACTATAAGGCTGGTAGAACACAGCATATGCCGTTTTATGTCTTGTAACAGCAAACTCTAAGTGAACCCCTAAATATCAAACACCCCACAAAAATGTGTTTGTCTAAAACAGCAAATACATATTAGTTAGAATCTAGGGATCTTTCCATTCACTTCTGTCCCAACAGGGTTTAAAAAGAAGCCTTGCTCCCTGTTGAAGCACGTGACTTTCTCAACACAGGTAAAACCATTTGTGCTGCCAAAATAGGTCTAGATACCGGCACTTCACTTGTAATGAATTCGGCCATGTAACATGAACAAGTGTTCTGCGAGCTTAATACCTAGTTCTCAGATTAATGTGGGAGATACATCATGCTTTAATATCATTGCTCTGCTACCCAACAGAAATTAGAATGAGACCATTTCTCAATATTACGCTTACTTCAACAAAATAGGCAAACCTTTACTAACACTAGTGAGATTTTTTACCATTCATAAATCTTGATAACAAATAACGTTAAGAGAACCATTTTAAATTTCACCCTATGCAATTGTCTCTCAATAGTAGTGAAGCTCGGCACATGTAGGTCCTTAGCAGAACCCCCTTTTGAATCTAGTGCTGATTATAGGCACGCCCCTTATATTACTTCTCGAATGGAGATTCAAAACAGTGCTATAACTGGCAACCCCCTCATTGTGTACACATTGCTCTCTGTTTGTCTCTTTTCTTTTTTCTATTTTAGGAATTGAGAGAGAGCTAGAAATTAAGTGTTTTGAATAAGACACTCATGAATACTGTACAAGTAGTGTAAGTAATTCTGTGTTTGTTTGTCCTGACGAATGCTCTATAGACCCGGCTGGGCATTAAGGAGCAGAAACATGTTGACAGTAGTTATCAAGTGGTATAATCGGATCCAGTAACTTGATCTACAATTATACCCACCATCAAGTCTTTTAACAACAGAGCCCCGCCTTTTTATATTAAAGTTTAGCTTGGAGAGACTCTGTTTATTAAGCTTTCTTAATTTTTCCACCTCTTTCTCTGGGGGTGCCCCTCATTCTCTGGACACTGCTATCAAAACCAGAGGTTGCCTCTGGATGAGGCTGGAATATAGCACGACTGGACATCCAATGATAATGCCGTAACGCTAATGTGGGGCGGAGAATAGATATACACCGCAATCTAAAAACATAGCGTTTATGAGGGTGATCCATTCTAACCAATGGTTATGAACCTATTATTTTATACCTCTCAAACATATATAATGCTATAAACTATTCAGATAATTTAGTAAAGAACATAAAAGAAAAGCATATAGTTATTCCCTCCGTTTTAGTGTAGTACAAGGCTCAAGAATTATAGCCAAAACATTGTAGGTTGGTTTGTTTTTGTTGGCAAATTCACTGCTTTCCTAAAGTGACACACGGAAGAATATGGCTTGTAATCTCTTGTTCTACTCTTTTCCTTAATATGGAAATATTGCTATATGCAATCATAAAGTCAGAATAAATACCATTTGAATGTTTTATGCATCTTCCTTTAGAAGATTGGATGTAAAATTATACTCCATAATAACATCATGGTAATGTGTGTTTTCTTGTCAAAGCAGTGAATAAGTGCACTGAAGTTAGAATTAAAAAAGTCTATTGTAAACCAATCTACATGGCTTAATTTGGAAATAAAAGCAACCCATTAAGACATAAGCAAAGTTTTTACATTTTCAAAAATGGATTAAACATTTTGTGTTTACATAATCAACACATAAAGAATTGGTTTTTTTCTCACACTCTACAGCACACGCAATATCAATAAACTCAAAGCCACTTCCAGAATATAGTTAGTATCCACTTCTTTATTTTCTTCTTCTCAATTCTTTCTGTTCTCAGCCGGCATGTGTTTTTTTCACGATTATCGCAAATTCTTCAGCGCTATATCCTGCACTATCTCAATGTTGAGTGCCCCCTCCGCTAGTATGGCGAGTGTTGTGTGTGTTCAGAGTCACCTCAGGGATATTGGGAATCGGACCCACACAATGATCGGAATACATAGTTTGAAAATCGGTTAGTCGAAATTTAAGACCTGTAGCGGTGGAAACAGAGGAATAAATATTGTATGAGATTAATGGATCCCAGTACTTGTGGGAATCATTTGCAGAACTTTTTTACAGATATAAGATGGCTATTGGCATTCAGTTTGGAATTATCACCGAAATTAAAGGAAATTGACCTACAGTAATATTAGCGCTGTGTAGATTGGCTCCTAGTTAGAGCAGTTCGACTTGACTGGTGGCCCAGTTAACTAATACTAGTTACTCACATTACTTGTGAGATTGTATGAAGAAAACTATGCTAAAATCTGATGGAGTTCCCAGGGTATGGTTACCGACCCATTTCCAGTAGAGAGAGGGGTAACGCCAGGGTTGTGTACTTGTGCCTACCTTATTCTCCCTATTTATTAATGGCATTGTTGACTATATGGAAGCTGAGTCCACTGACACTCCAGTTTTTGCGGGCAGCAAAATTCCGATTTTAATGTTTGCAGATGACACGCTGATCATCTCAAAGACCCCGATTGGTTTGCAGAAGGCCCTGACCATCTTTGAGAAGTTCTGCAACGCTCGCAGTCTGGAAGTCAACGTGTCAAAGACAAAATGTATGGCTTTTAATCCCTATAGAACTTTTAGAAGTAAAATTGTAATGAATAATCGTCTGTTGGAGCAAGTAAAGGCATTTACCTATCTGGGGGTCATTATTCAAAGTGACCTAAAATGGAAGCAGCAAATCGACCTAGCAACACTTAAGCACTGACAACTGTCTGGTGTATTAAATAGGGAGTTTAATACCTCACTGACCAAACCAATCAGCCCGGTACTCCAGGTTTACAACATGAAGGTGGTTAATGCCGCACTCTATGGAGAACAGATTTGGGGGTAAGTAAACCTTACCAACCTTATGACCGCAGAAAACAGGTTCATGCGTAGCATCACACTGCTTCCCCAAAGTACACCAGTGTGTCCGCTACTACATGAACTAGGTAGAAGGCCTTTGGCGGAGGTGGCCAAACTGCGCCCTCTACTATACTGGTGCAGGCTCTGGACCACTCCAGAACTAAACCACTTTGCCATGGGTTTTCTGGATATAATTCGGGCTGACACATTTCACAAAATAAGATGGTTGAGAGGAATTAGAGATGCCCTAGTAAGCATAGGCATGAGAACACTATAGGAAGAACCTGATAGAGCTAGCTTCCCTTCAAAAAAGATCCTGAAAGAAAAATACTGGGAGATGATTATAGAAAAAGCCTTGAGTAATAGTGTGTCTTCCACCCTAACAGGAATCTTTTTGGATGTTAAATTGTCACCGAACTTTGAAGCCTTTTGGGATATAATATCAAAACCACATGATCGGAAACTGTATTTTCAGTTCAGGGTGGGCACATTGCCCATCAAAGCCTTTACTGCTAGATGGTCAAAGTCCAATGACAATTTGTGTTCTATATGCCAGACTAGAGTGGAGTCGGTGGCACATTTGTTATTTGTTTGCCCAGCTTCTGCCGCTCCTTGTCGAGTATGGTTAGCTCCAATTTGTAAATTACTTGGAACAAGAAGGAGCGAAGAAGCAGAAAGAATTTTACGTACAAATGCTTCTATTCCAATCACTACAGCTGCAGCAAAATTTCTAGACTGGGCTTGGTCGATAAGGTCACAGTTTTTTCTTACATAATATTATGCTTTTGTCCTTTATTCTTGTTTTTTGTAAATGTAACAGACCCACAACGCTTGCTCCATAAGCTAGGACAATAACGTTTTAACTTCCCCCTTTCTTGACTGCTTTATTGGTGACAAAAATGTTTTAATTGTCCCCCCTACTGAGAGTTTTACCGGTGTCTCTTTTCTAATGTCGTTTTTTGTAAGCTGTAAAATATTGCTTGATTGTTTTTTAAAGACAACGGCTCAAAGCTATATCTGTATTTTAAGGTAGTTTTACAATCATGCTTAATTAATTTGTTGACTGGCATTGATATATTCTACAACTAATGTGTTTTGTACTTCGCTTTTATAATAAAATGTCGACTAAAGCATGTTTGACTGACTAATACTAGGCCACTTGTTGCTGCTATATGTGACCTCTATTGTTATTTAAATGAAGCTTTTAATTGCTATAAATGTTAGTGGATCGGCTGCTTTATCATTCGCTTTGGTGCAACTGTGCTTGAAACAAGTGGAGCCCACTTATTTCTGTGCTGTGGAGCCACTAATAATAGGTTTTAATACCAGAATTTTCTATTGGACGCTCTAGTATTTAATATTGTCTATCCTGATGATGACCACCGAACTTTAGTGTGGTTGAAATGTCGATGACGCATACATGCGGCCTGGAATGAAGACAACTCATTCTTTGCTATGTTTTTTTTTATCTTGTCCAAACTATATTTATGTAACTTTCCTCAGCCACTTTTTATGTTTACACAGTGTATTGTCTTTATGGTTATTTGTGTAACTTATTGAGCGCCATTGTTGTTCTATTGTTGCCATTATCATTGTCCTATTAAAATTTATTTTTCAAAAACATTGTGAAGGGTTATCACTTGTTAGAAATATTTTTGTAATTTTGTCACATTTTTATCTTTACTCTTTTTGCATTATTTTTTGTTTGATTCTCTGGTATTGTTATTTTGTATTTTACGTTAAATAAGATATTTAACTTGAATGTTTGTTACTTAGGATTCTTGTATTTATTTTGCCCCAAGTTCAATTAACTTTCCAAAAGTGGCATTTTCAGAACTGCAATTTAAAATCCGGGGTCACCATAAATTAGGATGTTAAATTGTGATTCCAGAGACCAACTATGAAATACCTATCTCTTCCCATTTAGAAATTACACTTAAAAATATAAAAAGGCAACTCCAATGTTATCCTATGAGCGAGATAAGCCTCGTAGTAGTGGAAAACAAATGTAAGAGTTTTTCATTGCCAGGAAATATAAAACCTTCCATACATTGCACTCTGCCCTCTGGGCTGCCCAGCGCCTACCATAGTTATTCAAAAGGAAGGTTTGGGCCTGGCTAAAGGTTTATTTTGCCAGGTCAAAATGGCAGTTTAAAGCTGCACACGCAGGCTAAGCAATGGTAGGCATGTGACATTTAAAGAGATACTTAAGTAGGTGACGTAGTCAGTGCTGCTGGCCCACTAGTAGCATTTAATTTACAGACCATGGGTACATGTAGTACCACTTTACTGGGGACTTATAAGCAAATAAATATGCCAGTTGGGGTTAAGCCATTATTGTCATGTTTAGAGGAGACAGCACAAGCACGTTAGTACTGATTAGCAGTGGTAAAATGCATAGTGTCCTACGGGAAGCAAAAACTGGATGCGCAAAAAAATGGAGGAAGAATACAAATGGTTGGTGAGAAGACTATCCTAAGACTGACAGGTCTAACAAATGCCTATTGTGATTTGGTGTACATCTATCAGTAGTTTTTGAGAAATTAAGGTTCACAACTTATAGCTGTCTGGATTGTTGGGTTCTCAGGAAGCTTGCAGGAATCCTGTGGGCACACAGCTTTAAAAAATAGAGTGATCCGTGATGCATTTCCACTGCCTCTGCAACCTTGTTCACATGATGTGAATAAGGCTGCTGAGGTAGCCAGATTGTGTCAAGGGTTGTGGATTATCACAAAAAAAGATTTAATAGTCAAACATTGGAAGAAATCCTGAATGAACAGTGAATTCTTAGTTGTGTGAGGTGCAATTATTTATTTTGCTGGAGGCTCTTCTTGTGAAGTGCTAGACCCCTGAGGGTCAAAAAGTGAACGGGGAGCTTTTGTAGAGTGTATATTCACTGAAAAAAGCAAAGGTTAAAGCCATGTTATAGTTAGGTGACAATGACAATTTAAACGTAATGTTGTAAACTAAAAATACCATAGAATTTCAAGTAATTATTATTCACTCACCCACCATACACAGTGTTGTCAACAATCTCAGTTCAGATATCATCAGTAATGTTAATAATAATAGTTTCACATGAAGAACATGTCATGAGTGTTGCAATATGTGAGGTCATAAGCAGTGTATAGCAAGGGCATGAACGATAATTACTTGACATAACTATAACTGATGGATTTCAGTGGGGTTTTTTTTAGTTTAAAACTTTATGCTTGAAGTGACAACCCCCACGGGCAGCCAATCCATCGAACACGCAAAGGTCATGTGAGGTAGGGGTTGGCCGCAGGTCCTTCGCCCGACCCCCCTACGGGTAGCCAACCCCTTGTTACGCACAGCCTTTGCTTGTTTGCGACAAACCACTCAGGCCCTGCCTACTTTTTTATTTTTCTGATTCTTCAAGATTCTTGATGGAGGCACCATGGGCCCTGCAATCCCACGGACTCCCACTGCAGTTCAGGGGACAGCGCTGGCTCCCTAGGGACAAAAGCAGAAATCCAGAAACACAAATAAAAATGATTACAATGTTTTTAGATTTTGCTTCATGGGGTCCCTCCACAGGGTGAAATGGGTCAGGGTACCCCTACTCCAATCCTGAATACTCTATTATTTCACTTCAGGACATGGGCACCCGGTCCCAGTCTCCTGAAATGGCATCTGCAAAATTTCTCTTAACGCTGTGACCACCAATCAGATCACTTTATTATTTGAATGTGTGTGATTACAGGACTCCAGCAAGCATTCCACAAACTCAACCATCTAGATAAGACAAAGTTTTCCGGCCTTAATTTCTCTAAAACTAAAGAATGGATGTACACCGAATCCATAAACAAGCTTTCTGGGCCAAGATCTAGCTTTCTGCAAATTTGGCTCAATCCCGTTCAGTGGTTTAGGATGATGTACCTTAATGATAGTCCTGCCAACTGGACCACATTTCGTACTAGTCAAGGAAAGTTCTCTAAGTCCTTATGGCTTTGGGGAAGAACATTAAACAGGCACCCTCAATGTTTGGGAAGACTGAGGATAGGAGCAGGTTTATCAGTCCACTCATATAGAAAAAGCATATCTGCAGGCTTTGAACCTAACCAATGCTTAGTCTTTGATTATCCAGGCCAGCTGCACTATACAGATTGTTTGGATCATATGCATTTATGTTTCAATAAGGCAATCTTCATGCAGATTCTTTAGTCAGATGTGCCGTGTGCAGGTCTTCCCAGGATAAGTTAAACTTCTCTCTTTTAATTTCAAATGTGTTTTTATTAAGTTTTAGAGCAAAGAAGACAGGCAGTGCAATGCAATAGATATACAATAGGCATATATGGTAAGCGAGACAGACATACATGTCTTCTCTACGAATCAATGGAAATGCAGATAAATCATGCCCATGTTGAGAAGCGTAGCCTAGAGATCGGTAAAGGTGCCCTGTAAGAGCCGTGAATGAACAAAACGATACGAAAAACCCAACCCCTCCCCCAACACCCAACGCCAACCACCCTCCCCCCTCCCCGACCAGTATGCCAGTTGTCCAGATTTCCTATCAAACTTCTCTCTTTTCAGGGGCAATCCAGCAACTCTCTTCCAGAACAACTCAGATTCATTCCTCTACACAAGTCACAGCAGCATTGTTTCTATCAAGAGTCCAGACTTGTCCGTAACCTGAGTGGAGCTCCAACCCAGCAGAGGTTAATTTACAGTTATTGAATTTGCTGTGGCCTGGTGCATCAAGTTGCATAGTTGTTCAAGTAATGGACAGATCAAGGCACCTATTTTTTTGAGCTCATATGGGTGACCAAGGTGGGAAGCCAGAGTCAATGACAGTGCTACATTTTTCAAACGTGCTGCTTCTTATTTGTCCGGGAATATCTCACACTTACAGAGTGAAGAGCCAAAGGACAGAGTAGTGTCAACTGGTTAAACTAATTAAATGTGGATAATTGCCAGAGGTCAAATCATCATTGCTAGATGAGTGCCCAAAACACAGGAATAGAAGTTAATTCATCAACACAAGGAAAATATGCATGTCAGCAGACTTGGGACTGTTCATGATGGCTGTTATCTTCGGTCCCACATCTGAGCCAAAGAAAGTTGGCAAAAACGTGGGTGTTCTGGTTGATGAGTCCTTGTCTATGCAGGAGCAAGTCATTGCCACTTGATATGGCTTGCTTGAACTTCTGAGAAAACTCTTTCATTGAATCCCAGTAGATTGGCACAGTTCCATAGTTCAAGAACTGGACATTAGCAGACTATTGGAATGCCCTCTATATGGGATGGCCGAGCGCCTTTTTACCCAATTACAGGTGATTCAGAATATGGAGGCTAAGCTCATTTGCAATAAAGACTAATACAACTCAGCCTCGGCTTGCCTAAAAACTCTTCGCTGGCTTCCCATTTTAACCCATTGCGTGCTGATGACAGGCTCAGCTCGTCATGAGGCACGGTTGAGCTGCACTCATGATGAGCTGAGCTCGTCATGGCCGTTGGAACGTTCGCACGCGGAGATAATTTTGCCGCTGTGCTGAACGTTCCAAAACGGGTGTGGCCGTGATGAGCTCAGCTCGTCATGAGTGCAGCTCCACTGTCCCTCATGACGAGCTGATCTCGTCACAAGCACAGCGGCGCCGCACGCGGCCCTCCTCACAGCAGGTGAAAACGCCCCGCAGCGAAGGTGTTAAAAAAGGCTAAATTTAAACTTCTGTGTCATGCGCACAGGGATTTACATAATACTGGCCTTAGAATTCTTTGTACTAAACTGGATTTCTAAACTCCCTCTGGAAATCTGAGATCCACCAATTTAGCATTGGCTAAAACTATACGTATCAGAAAAGTCAGAACCAGGGACGCTCTTTTACATACTTGGAGAGCTCATTGGAATTTGTTGCCTGTGGACCTTCGCCGCTTAGGGGATTATCTCAGTTTCAAAAAAGAAGCTCAAAACTTGGCTTTTTTTTACCCAAGTAATCATCTTCCTATCTGTTCATTTCCCCTGTAAGATAGTAATAGTATGTGTAGCTTCTTATAGCGCTGCAATATCCCTTTGGGGAGGACTAAACAAAACAAATAAGACTACAAGGGTATAGGAAGAATTCCCTACACGACAGGCAAGATTAGACCTAGGGAGGAGGCCATGAAAGCTTCTGGTCCACCAAAACATATGAAAGGTCCCTAGTGCCTCTGCCATCCCTGAACTCCTACAGAGGTGATAAAAAGGTAACAACACACCCACTGTAGTAATTGGGGTGGAGGAGTTGAACAGGAAAAGGGAGTGAGAGAGAATCACAGGTCTGGAGTTTGTCTTTCAAATGGATTTATCACAGGGTGGGAGCATCACAGGGAATCTTGATTGGCAGAGGAATGGTTAGACACCAATCCGGCTGTAAAGGAGTAGGTGACAAAAGTAAATGTGCTGCACAGACAGACAGCATAGGGCAAGAGAGGCTCAGGCTTACTGGATTCAACCGTGAAGCTGCTGTGACGAGCACCTGGCAAACCAGGACACCAGCAGGGACAAGGTGCCTCCACAAACATACCAACCCGGAGCGAAGGAAGTGAGAGTAAGATATGAAACCCAAAGGCAAGAAACACAACACACAAATGAATGGAGGGAAGTAGCTGGAGGCTTGCAGTGTGACCACTATCTTGTTCACCCATGCACCTAGTTTCTCAAATAGACATCACAAATTACTCCTGTTGCCATGAAACACACATAAAAGACGTATTTCTTACTCATGGAGATAGGCAAGGGGCCTTAGTTATGGCGGAGAAGATTGACCTTTACCATGGGCAGACTCTCCACAGGGTACAGTTAAAAAGGACTGCCCTAAAATCTCACTGGTAGCAGCCTTCTCATGGTCAGTGACAGTCACCGCCCTCACACAGTTTGGGGGTACACTTCGGGCATTTGCCTTCCAGAAGAGCTGCAAAGAGCAGGCCACTTAAAAAGTACAGGGCAGGATGTTCCAAGGCAGGGTGGAGGATATTGATCCCAACAATGAAGAAATTAAAGGGGAAACATGGCGGCCATAGGCTAACGCGGCTTGCACGTCGGAAGGCAGTCTCCTGAAAACCTTCATCGTTACCCTGGCGGACGGCTGTAATCGAGCGAGGTTTTCCTTCCCTTTACCGACAGTGGCTTGGATGTCGCTTTCTCGTTTTTTTCCGCTTTTTTCCGCTGTAAATTACTGAGAAACGCTGAAGGACGCTGAAGTACGCTCTACTCTCTCTGTTAATGTGCCCGCCATACACGCCTTCACTCTCCGCCTCTCTCCTACCTTGGGGGCGGGCAGCCGTGGAGATCAGACCCGGCCGAGCGGCCGCTGCTCGGAACACACACACAGCAGTGGCACTTGGTGGGTGGAAAGGAGAAGAATCCTTGAAAGCAGTGCCATTGACCAGTGCCATTATCGAGGAAAAGAGTGATACAACGACTACTGCAACAGAGAGGGAGGGTGACGAGCTGAGTGATCAGAACTTGGTATCTCACGACTCAAGTAATGTCTCTAATTTTTCTAAAAGGGGAGTGGAGTCAGAGGAGGACAGTGAGTTGTGTAAAACCCCACCATACCCACAAACAAGAGTAACTAGGAGTAAAACTAAAAACAAGGGGAAAGTGTCAGGCTTGGAGGGGGATAAACTACCAATCCCAGAAGGCAAATGGGGAGAGTTCCAAAAGAAGGCATGGGAAAAAAAGAAACTTGATACAACAAAAGAAAAGTACACCACCCAAAAGCAACCCCAAAGTAAAAATAAGAATAAAAAAGTAAAATCCCCTGGGGAAATAACCCCGTCCCTGCGAACATATTTTAAGGCTTTACCACAAGTATTACGGATCACGCAGGACATGGCTGCTGCTCTGGAAAACACTAAATCACTGCAGAGCGAGCATGAACAGTTGGAAAACCAACTATCTGTATCTGTCCCAGGTTCAAGCTCACCTTCAGCTACTTCATTAGCAGAGGCGGCATTGGAAGAGGCTGAAACATCTACTATGCCCGACTTGCCTCTGATAGGAACACATACAGCGAGTCCTAGCAATAATCCTACCCCTGTTCAACTAAAGGAAACCTCAGAAAATGGGGTTCTGAGAGCTGAAGCGGGGAGGGAGAAAATAATAATTGCTCAAAAATCAGACTCGGCTTTTGGCAACGCACTTGAGGCAATAGTATCTTCTATTGTGGCAATGAGGGAAGAGATAAGGCAAGATTTTGTGGTTTCTAAAACTAATCAAGCTGAAATAAGGGTAACCTGTGAGGAGTTGAGTCAAAAAATTGATAGCATTGGGGGAAGAACGGAAATACTGGAAAGCTCGGTAAGCGTCTTGACCGCAAACCTGGAGTCAGTAAGCTCTAAAGTACGCACTCTCGAAGGTGAGGGTGAAAATATGAGAGAAAGGATTGAAGTTCTGGAAAATTATTCTAGACGTAACAACATCCGACTACTAAAAATTCAAGAGGGGAAAGAAGGAAGTGACCTCAAATGTTATATAATACAATTACTGAAAAGTTCTCTTACATTGGAAGAATCTGCTGAAGAGCTTGACAGAGACATCCAGCGAATCCATAGAGATCCGTTTCGCTTAAATCCAGCTAGGACCAAACCAAGGTAAGTCTTAGTACATTTTTTGACCTATACTCTCAAAGAGAAAATTTTAAACCTTGCTTTGAAAGCAGGCACAATGAAGGGCCCTGATTTTTCTTTTGAAATACGATCAGACTTATCAAAAACCACGCTGGATAGGCAGTGGGAGCTTGGAAGGCGCATGGACTCTTTTAGATCATTCGGAGCAACAGTACAGATGAGATTTCCTGCATTTCTCAGAGTCATGTACAATAACAAAATGCACAATGTTAGGTCTATACACGACGCGGATGATCTATTAAGCTCCATTAAAAATCACGCTCAAGCTCAAGCTCAGGCTCATAAATAAATAAGCGAATACAGCCAATTTCAGCACGAATAGACACTATTAAAACAGGTAGAAAGAAAGGGAAAGCTTAAAAAAAAAAGAGAAAGCTAAAAAAAGGGTAAAAAAAAAAAGAACATAAGTAAAGTAAACTAAAATAACTAAACTAAAACTAAACTAAAACAAACAAATCACTAAATAAATCAAAAATGGATGCACTTCATCCAATTGCACAATAGGGTTATTAAAGGAGTATTAAAGGGTGAAATGCAAATAAAATTTAAAAAAAATAGATAATTTCTTTTAAATAAATGGGAGCTTTTGAAGTAACTTACAGACCAAATCTTGGTCCAACCTTACCTTACCTAATCTTCATTGATAGAATTACAGCCTTTCATCTTTCTCATTTCTTCCGTTTACTTAAGGGGAGGTAGCGATGGAGGGTTAAAGGAGGCCGCAGAGCGGCGTACATCTGGCTTAACACCAAGCCAGAATAAATAAGGGAGGGTTTCCAAAGGGGTGGGAGGGGGGTCGGGCGGGGAAAAAATTAAAAATCCTCATTTGAAAATTCACTTTGATGTTCCAACCTTCGTTTATACTCATAACCAAACATTTGACAGGTTCAAAGCAAAAAATAATAAAAACAATAAAGTTAAAGAAATTAATGGAAGAATGATGTCACAAGGGAACAAAAATAAAACATGACAACAGTTAACTATATGTCCTGGAATGTAAAAGGCCTGCGCGTGAGAGGGAGAAGAGAGCGTATTTTACAATATCTGAAGACTCACAGGCGCAGATCATTGCATTGCAGGAAACACATCTTCTTAAATCAGAGGCGGTTAATATATTGAAAAAACAAAGGTGGATAGACAAATTCTGTTCCACAGATCACAATGCAAATATAAGAGGGGTAATATTCATATTTAAAAAATCAGCAAAAGCGCAAATACAGGAATACAAAGAAGACAACACAGGGAGGTGGTTAATAGTTAGAGTCTCTCTTGATGGTCAAATGAGGACATTGATAGGATACTATGGCCCTAATTCAGATGACCCATCACACCTGGACGCCGTAAGAGATCAACTAATATCAGTCCAGGAACCAATAATTTGGATGGGAGACTTCAATATTGTTTTAGACCCTAAATTAGACAAATCAACCAAATCTAGAATTTGTAGTTCTGTCAAATCCAGAGATACTCTCAAAAACATCATGACACATTTGGGCCTGGCAGACCTATGGAGAGAACGAGTCGGCAATAAACCAGGCGTTTCTTTGAGGAACAGTCGATTCAAACATAAATCTAGAATTGACTATGTCTTCTTTAGTTATTGTCTAAAGGACGCACTGGAGTCAATCGATTATATACCATCACATCTCTCAGATCACTCTGCAATAAAATTCACTTTAAAATCTAATAATTCGGTTAACCACCCGTCCTGGTCCTTCGACCGGACATTGCTGCTTGAGGAGGAAGAGGTCAATTTTTTGTCAACTGAATCTCTAGCCTTCTTTGATATAAATAGAGACTCCGCAGGTCCAACAGCCGTCTGGGAAGCTTTCAAATCCTTTCTAAGGGGGCAGATTATTAGTAGAGCCTCTTATAGGCGGAAACTATATACTCAAAAAATAAATAAAAAACAGAACAAGAAATGAAACTTTTGGAATCTAAGATCGATCCTTCTATAGTAACATCTAGCGGCCATGAGAAACTGGCTGAATTAAAAACCCAACTGGAAAACACCTTACAGTAGAGAATAAACAAAAGATGGGAAGTGAGTAAATCCTCCCAATTTGAATTTGGAGAAGCTGCAGGGAAGGTACTTGCGTGGAAAATAAGAGCAGAAAAAACCCTCAACTATATCAGAGAAATCAAGATACCTGGAGAGATAGAAACAAGATCTACTAACTCAGAGATAGGGAGAGCCTTCTTTGATTTTTTTGAGGAGATTTATAAAGAGAACCTCCCCAACGACCAGCAAGCAAGGGACAGTTGGCTAGAGGCCATAACCCTCCCAACTTTATCAATAAGTCAGAGCAATCTCTTGGAGTTCGAGATCACTGAAGACGAGGTCAAGAAAGCAATCCGCCACTCCAAAAAAGGAAAGGCAGCTGGTCCAGATGGTTTGCCTGGAGAAATCTATAGATCTCTTGAGGATATTGTTGCCCCCGTGCTTACAATACTCTTCATTGGCATTCTAATACACGGGAACCAGCCCCCAAAAACTTGGGGAGAAGCTACAATCGTGCTCATCCCGAAACCGGGGAAATCACCATTGGACTGTGGGTCATACAGACCAATATCACTACTCAACAATGACTATAAACTCTTCACAACAATTATCTCTACAAGACTGGCTAGTGTCATTGGAAAAATTGTTCACCCCGACCAAAAAGGTTTCATCAAGGACAGACAACTAGCGGAGCTAACGTACGAAGCTGTTGGGGCTATAGACATCGCTACGGCCTTCTCTTTACCTCTGGCCACATTGACTCTGGACGCAACTAAAGCGTTTGACAGAGTTAACTGGTTATATCTCAACGATGTTTTGAAAAAATTCAACTGTGGGGAGAACTTCTGTAGGATTATCAAACAGCTATATAGTGCCCCTTCTACCAGGTTATTGGTTAATGGATCTTTAACCGAGGCATTTAAAATAACTAGAGGCACAAGACAGGGCTGTCCGCTTTCCCCTCTCCTATTTAATCTATACATCGAACCGTTCGCTCAACTTTTAAGGGACGAGGCTAATATTCCATCTTTCAGCTTTGGAGAGTGGGAAAGGCGGGTAGCAATGTATGCAGATGATATTCTGATTTTTACATCTGACCCAGTAAGAGCATACCCAGTAGTCATCCAACGGGCGGAGGACTTTGGACGAATATCGGGGTATGACATTAATTCCAGTAAAAGTGAGATAATGACTTGGAATCTACCTAATATTCAGTTGGGGGCAAAGATATCCTCATCGATGCGCTACTTAGGAATTAGAATAACCCAAGAAGTGGCCAGCATTGGGCAAACTAATTTGGAAAGGATACATACTGAGAGTAAAAAGCTTTTAAAATCTTGGTCACATCTACCACTTTCAACTATAGGTAGGTGAACTTGGTTAAAATGTGTATCCTTCCAAAATTCACCTTTATCTTCAATACTATTCCTATTGCCTTTGATCCAAAAATGATCGAACAATCTCAAAGAGAAATTAACTCTTTCATTTGGAACTACAAAACCACAAGAATTGCGTGGAAAAAGTTAAGAAGAAGAAGAGAGAAAGGGGGCCTTGCACTGCCAGATCTATTGTATTACTCATGGGCCTTCCAGTTATCACACTCAAGAATGCTTCTAAAGATGCCATCTAATCTTGCAACTGACTCTATGTATAAGGCTATGTTAATGGGGGCTAATCTAACACCGGATAGCTTTATGTTTAAATTTGGGTGTCAGAAATTCTTTAAAAACATTAAACAAAAAATTGTACAATCATGGGCTAAAAACTGGTATAACATCAGAAAGAAACTGGGCCTGTCATATTACTCCAACTATTCCCCAATTTGGGATTCACCAGGGTTACCACTATGTCTGCGGGACAGTCTTTCCACTATAATAGAACAAGCAGGCATTATAAGATGGGGTCAACTACTTAAAGATGGTAACCTTATAGCATGGGATGAGTTGTATGAATTAGTTGGCGCAGGGCTGTCAATATTTAAATACATTCAACTAAACAGTTGGGTGAGATCTCAGATTCGTACTGATGCCAACCTAGGGAAAATAAGCATAACAGAACAAAAATTGGTGGAAGAGCTATGGGGGGAAAGGAGGTAACTACCTGGTATTGGCAGCTGTTGGAGGAAATTGATGGGGAATTCCAACTCCCAGATGAATTATGGGGAACGGCAATTGGATCCTTATGTGAGGAGAGATGGCAAAACTCTTTCACTCTACTATACAAAACCGTAAAGCCTTCATGGCTAAGACGAAACCACCTATTCTCCGCACATCGTGCATATATAACCCCGTTGAAATTATCTAAATTTCTACCAAATAAAAAATGCAATAAATGCAATTTGGCAGGGGCCTGTGACATACATATGTTTTTTGAATGTCCTGACATTCAAAAATTCTGGATAGATGTGAAGGAAACGTTAAACTCTATCCTAAACACATCTCTAGAAATAACCCTTTCTCTCGTCATCTTTGGCTTTGAAGATAACATCAAAGGCAAGGCGAAATCCCTTCTCTTCTACGCAATTTTACTGGCGAGAAAACAAATTTGCATAAACTGGGTAGAGAAAACACCTCCATTACATTCTCGGTGGCTCTCCTCTTTATATGAAATATCTAAAATGAACCTTAAAAGAACAGCTAGTAAGAGGAACTTGGCTTTCTGGGACCTTCTAATTAACTGGAGATGAACCCGAGGTTTTTTTTTTTTTTTCCCCCGGGTCCAATGATTATGCCTTATTTACTCCAGGACCAGGGTTAGTCAAGTTTCGATAAAGGTCCTACAGGTTGAAATATACCTTGATGGAGCAAAAAACAACAGTAGTTCTTCTTATAGGACATCTCTACTACCAATATGTCAAATCACGTCTATAAGTCGTGCCAGGTGGTTGGTATGGTCCTTAAAGAAGAAAAGGCAAATGAGGACACAAAAAAAAAAAAATGAAGAAATTAAAATGGAATATGTATAGCTGACTTTGAAATGCAAGCACCTGCCCATAATTATCCATTGATATACATTTTACGGTTGGACGGGTAGCTGCAATTCAATCCAAAATATTTTATTTCGGAAACATGCCATAAAGATTTCCTTCATCATATCTCATCACAGGTTACGATACAATGATTGTTTCCTGATTCGATATTTTAAAATACATCAGCCATCAAAAAAAAAAAACATGAAGTAATAATAAAAAGAAAATGCCTCAAATATTTTGAGAATTTTTACAATAAACTATTTAATTAAAAAACATACAGTACATAGATGTAGCAGCTTTGCAGTTAAAATGGGGACAATCTCTAGTAAAATTATATGTGCATGTCAGCACATAAGAATACGAAAATATTCTGGATCCAAATACACACATTCCAAAAAAATTCATCTGACTTTCATTAGAAATCATCAATTAGAAATGTGTATAAAATTATATAGTAAAAAGCAGAATTGTTGCAATGTACTTACTAACAGCAGCAACCAGTCCCCAGACGCTGCTTCATACTCCTTGAAGGTGGTCAAGATGGCTAAGATCAGGCACCCAAGAACGATCAAAAACCTACATATAAAAAGAGGAATGCATTCATGAGTACACAATGCACACATAAGTGCAGTTACAAATCTGCATTTGCATTTATTTATGGTGAATCAAATGATGACATCAAAATGGTAAGCGCAGTAATCCATTAGTGCATAAGAGCATCATTAGATAGGTTTATACAGACCCCGTTGAATGGAACACGATGAACATAATAAGTTAATGCACAGGGATATAGGGCAGTATATACCTGAAAATGAAAGTTAGGATACATGTTATATATTAAATAGCTTGGAGTAAGGGCTGGGGTAAAATATGCATGCCGTTGGATTACAAATCCACACCGTAGTGGTGGGTTATGACCGCAAATTTTAATGCATGCAATATGTAGTTCTGCCAACAAAATACAGAGGGGCATATTACCAAGGGCCTTATCGCCGCTTTAGTGGGAATTTTTCCCGCTAAAGCGGCGATAATTTTATCGCCCTATTACCTAGCTGTCGCTAACACCAGTTAGCGACAGCTAATAGGCGATAGCGGGCATTTAGGGGCCCACTTTGCATGTCAGCGATAATTATCGCTAATGACATGCAAAGTGGGCGTGCCAAGATGTTAGCGACTGGAAACAATCGCTAACATTGCTATACCCTATTAACAACTTTTGGAAATAATCGCGATTATCTCCTAAAGCTAACGCCTGCCCAGAGCAGTTCTTAGCCATTTTATCCAATGGTAGGTGGATAACATGGCTAAGAGCATTTGCTCGGTAATGCATGAATATCGCGAACTTTTCAGCGATATTCATGCATTTCGGCCGATTTTTATCGCTTAGGAGATAAACCTTGATAATATCAAGGCTCCTAAGCGATAAAAATAGGCGAAGCTCGGCGTTATAATTTTGGCCGCTAACCAAGCTTAGCGATAATTATCGCTATAGCTTGGTAATATGTCCCCTAATTTCCCAGGTAAGTGAGATCAGGAGACAAAATAGCCGGAGATTGTTCATAGTTGGCTTTTTTATGACAGAAAAGGCAGTGGTGCTGGAACGTTTATCAGATTGGGAGTGCTGCAATCTTTATTAAACCAAAAGGTTGTGAAAAATCACTGCTTAATTTGTAAAATAATAAGTGTCGGGGCCCTGACCAGGAGGCCTCTGCAGCTTGCACCACCCATTTCCCTGTCCTTGCTGCCAATGACGATACCAAAACATTTCTCTCACCTGCAAGTGTGGTAGTTCAGATTTTCCAGGTACCCAATTCTAAAGGAATGGCTGGGGATGCAGGTATTAGTAATTTTTTATGTATATTGTGTTCATAAACAACAGTTTATTCCAACCATCTCTAAATTAGATGTGCAGCGCAACCATGTGGCAGACTGTCATAAGTGGCGTGTTGACAATTGAATGCGAGTGCGAGTGCTGAGCACCGGAAACCACCTAAACTTAAGCACTGGTGAAAAATACAGACATCTCACAAGTTCAGCAAATGACCAATGCCTATTCAGCAGGAGAGTGGTAAGGTTGTGTTGTTTAGTAGGTGGTGCATTTTGAATCACACTGTTGCAAATAACATATTACACCATGGAGTGATAGCGCCCAGCCATTTACAGACAGCACATTTTCCATTGAAATGGTCACTAAAATTTCACAGACATGCAGTTTTACTGATAAAGCTAGATAACATGCAAATGATAATGTGTGGAAATCGCGTTTCAGTCAATATTTATTATTTGCACATCACACAAGTAGAATATTTCTACAGTTCAGTTACGTTAATTTACATTTTATAGCGTCTGCTGTGTTTCTTTTCACACTCCCTGTGCCCCTGCAATATCGTCACATACAGCCTGATTCATGAAGCTAAATTGCACTCGCAAATTGCGAGTGCAATTTTGGCATTTGGGATTCACAATCCCAAATGCAAAAATCGCTAATGAAGAATTAGCTAATATGCGAGGATTAGCATTTAAGGAATCTCTATTAGAGATTCCTTAAATGCTATTCATGACACTTTAAAAAATTGCGATTTTGCAAATTTGGGCCGCTATTTACCGAGAGGTCAGACCTCTCGGTAAATAGCAAAAACTCAGAAAAATGCTTTTAAAAGCATTTTACTAAGTTGCATGTTGCACACACACATGTCCTTTGGACATGTGTGTGCGCAACACCTGTTCAAATGTGCATTTTAGGGGTGCTACAGGGTGTCCTTTGGACACCCCTGGCACCCTTAAAATCGCTATCTTATTTGCGAGTAGTAAATTGCTACTCGCAAATAAGGGATACTCCCCATTCATTCCTATGGGCCTTTTGGCCCATAGGAATGAATGGGGAGTTATTCCTTTTTTTGCGAGTAGGAAATTTCTACTCGCAAATAGAGAACATGTAGGAATCGCTATTTATTTAGCAATTCCTACATGAATACCGTTTTGCGTGTCCTCAATAGCGAGTCGCTATGATTCGCTATTAGGGCCCGTACATGAATCAGGCTGATAGTTCACAATTCAAAATGCTCTCACCTAGCAGTCAGTAAGAGGTAAGTAAACACAAGTTTCCATGTTAAAAGAATAAGCAGGCATGTGCCAGAAGACATTTGACATTTGACCTCGGCCATTCACCTTTTAAACTCCAGCATGGGAATTTTGGGGATGCTACAGCACCTGCTGCACCCCTAAGCCCGAAGGTGAGTGAGATAGAAAGCTTTGGTCAGGTGAGTGGAGCCAGTTTTCGAATCAGCTTGAAGAGCTGAATAGTCAGATTCTGTGGGGCTCTACTGATGGAAAAATGCAGCTGCCATTGAATGAAAGTGAACTGATGTGTACGAGGAGTGAAAAGCACAAGGACTGCAAAGTTAGTGCCCTTGCCACAGGGAGAGAAGGCATTGACTAGAAGATCTACCAGTAGAATATTCCAACTGTGAGGACTGCTTGTCATAAGTGTGCTCATGGAGGATTTACCAGTATCGATTTGGAGGTAGTGGCAGCTTTTTCTGATATTAGGCACCTATTTGCAGTAGCTATGCTGAATTTAAGAGCATTTTGTGTCTCAAATGGCACTTCCAGATTTCTGTTTGAGGGAGATGTAGTTAGCATAGCACGAGGAAGAGATGACAATAGCTAGATGGGTTAGAAGGCCAATACATGGATTGTGTGCATTTTTGATGAGTTGAGCAGGAGGGATCATAGAACACGCTGATGTCTGATAGCAGTGACACAGTTGGAGATATGAGAATAAAGTGTAAAAACATGCAAAGGGAGATCATTTGAGTATAGGATAGGAGAAACTGTGGTCGAGGTATGCAGTAAGAAATGAAGAGGACTCAGGGCAAAGCTTTGGATTATAATAGCGGAAAGAGGAATAGACAATGATCAATCCAAGCATTATGAGATAGAAAAGCTAGAGAACCAATGGAGGGTGCTCCATTTGTGATAATTAATTCATGAGGCATGCCCTGTAATATAAAACAAGTTTTTGTGATTTTTCATGAGCACATGGGATAAAATCTTATGGCACCCATATAATGGACATTCTCTCAGCCCCTTTTACCACGTAGGAGTTACAACAGGCCTCCTCACCTCTAAAGTGGTTTTGTCTACAGGTAGCAAGTTCTCTTTGCTCCCTGAGCCAGCCTTCCTCCTTGTTTTTGTCTCTGGACGCAGAAGTCCAAGGCTATCCCCCAAAAGATCCTCAAGGAGCATGAGGGGGTCAACCTCATTGGCCACTGGGGAGACCCATTGGTCCTGGGGTCAACTGGGGTTGAGTCAATGGCACTTTTTGTGCATCAGGAGGTCCCCCTTCCAGTTGTCCATGGCAGCCTGAAGGTCCAGCAGCGAAGAGCAACAAAAACACCAACGAAGAGAGAGGAGATAGAAGGTTTCAGAAGCCAGGCACCCCTTGCCAAACCTAGGGTGTAACATCACCTCTTCACCACTGTCCCAACCCTTCTGCACAGCTTGCTGTGACTGTTCAAGATGGTGTTATCCAGGAGTCACTGGTCAAATCTGCTCCCAGGGTCTCAGCTCCGCCCCTTGCTGACATCATCACCAGTTCCTTGCCCAACAAAATTTCAAAGAGAAGCCCCCGACTGTGTTAGCTCCAGTTGCCTGGGTTTCCTCATTTGTTCAATGGGGCTGGTCTGGCCCTAGCCCTAGCATAGTGTAACAGGTAATTGATAGATGCAGATTTGTTTGTCCGCAAACGTCCCTCCTAAGGGAAGCACTCCTTTTGTGTGTGGCAGCCTTTGTTCCTGCTGCTGGAGCAAAGGCTGCCACACACCTGATCCTAGGATAGGATAACATAGTATAGGAGGGGATAGGATAAAATCTATAGAGCGCACTCAAACCCAAAGGTGTCAAAGTGCTATAGCGCAACAAAGGATTCAGCAGGAGCGAAGCAGCTAAGATGAAAAAAGCCAGGTTTTCAGATGTTTTTAAATGACACAAAAGAGCCCACATCTAAGAGAGCTCCAAATTTTAAACTCAGCTATTGGTCCTTGGTTTGCTGAGCAGAGATCTGGTCTGAGGGAGCTCCGGATTTTAAACTCAGCATTTGGTCCTTGGTTTGCTGAGAAGAGATCTGGGGGAAGGCAGCAAAGAGATTCTTAGTAGGACAGCAGGTTTATCAAAAGGAATTTCATCTACAAGAGGTGGGCTACATTCCAGGAAGATGTTAAGAACTTTATCCTGGAAGTAAACTGCTACTTTATTGCAAAATTCTTTGAGGAATTAAGCACCTGCTGTGTAGGAGGTTCTGGCAACTCATTTCTACCTTAAACAGCAGCTTAGAGGAGTTATTAGGTGATCTAATTTTCTCCTGAGCTGAGCCAGAGAAATGTGACAATTCTGGATGACCCATAAGTTGTACAGATATCCTCTTGGAACTCCCATATTTGATATTCTCGCACAGGTCATACCCCATTGTGATATGTCCCTAGACTTTGTAGGCCAAAGTGAAGCAAAACTGCACTCTACTGCATATTTCTTCTATGTGCATAGAATGTCACTACAGACAGAACAGCAAATCACACTGACTTTCCCTATGAGTGTACACTAACATTATAAGGTCTACCCCAGGTCAATATCTAATCCTGCGGAGTCCCCTCTGTCTCAGGCTACCTGTGCGCAATTACCAGGCAGCGTTTGGCAGTAATCTTACACGTGTAGCCCTCACAAGTGTGTGCTCGCGTGTGTACATGAGTCACATGTAACTAGCCAAGTGCCCCTTACCCTCGCAGTGAACTTATCTTAAAAGTCGAACAATGCGGTAAATATACACAGTCCATTTGCCATGTGATAACAGTGGGTGAGACATTTAGTGAGACTCGTTCACAATAAAAAGTCCAAAACCAGGTGCTCCAAAAAATCCACAAATCCAGCTGAATTCAATGGGTGGAATCCAATTGCAACAGTCAGCCTGATAGAGACTCACCATGTCAGGGTCATTCAGCCAGTCACTTGACGTGCGCTGATGGGCAGGCGTCTGGCAGCTTGAGCCAAGGTTTTCCAGGCTGAAGGTTTCACAGCCCTGAGGGCATTGACTTTACCAGCCTGGCAAAACCCTGTGAGGTCCACCTCCTCTTGACTGGAGGGAGCATCACCAACAGAATCAGCTCTGGGAGTTTCAGGTTTCAGTCAATGAAACCTCGTCATAGAGTGGGGTGGGGTCAGCAAGTCTGATTGAACTAGGGAAGTTGTTCTTCTCACTGGCTGACCCATGACAAGGTTAACCAATGAAAGGAGGAGGAGTTATTTTTTCTTTTTCCATTCCCACTTCAATGTCTCCAGTGCCTTCTATTGCCTTCCTTCCTCCCACCCGCTAGCTCTGTGCTGCCACCGTCACAACCCGATAAGTGCTTTTTGAATTTTTGGGTGCTTACATGCATGTATGAGTGTATGCATATTTGCATGTGTGTGGATGGGTGTGTGCAAGTCTTTGCGTGTATGTGCTTATAAATGGTGGTTGAGAGCATGTGCCCTTGTGATGGATTGGTGTGATAGAGTGTGTGCATTTGGGACTGAATGCATGAAATAAATTTGTGCATGTGTACCCGCCACACTACTCATAGATATTATGAGCTTCCAACGCTTAGAACCCCAGAGAAAATCTTACATAGACTGCAACTTGTCCAATGCAGAGGTACACAAGTTATCACAAAAACAAGTAAAAGGTCCCACATCTCAGCAGTATGGTGGGCATCACTGGCTGCCCATTCAATCTCGGGTACACTTCAGAAACTGGCAGAAAAAGCAACTGCAGGCCAACCCCAGACACAGAGCAAGGGCAGTACTTCTCCTCAGTTTCTCCAGCTCTTCTCCTCAGCAAAGGTTCCTCTTGATTCCAGAAGTAGTCTAAAGTTCAGGAGTTTTAGGTCTAATACTTATACCCCAAAATGTCTTTGTTCTCTTTGTGCAAGGGTCTCTGAGCCCAGTCCAAACAAGTTCTGTCCTCTCTGGTACAGCTGCCCGGCAGGAGGTGGAGACAACATTGTGTAAGGCAGGCGGGCCCTATTCAGGTGCAAAGGAAATCTCCTCCCACCACTCTAAATGCAGACCGGGCCTATTCAGCTACTAGTGAGAACTCCTCCTTCTACCCTGAATACAGCCCAGGTCTATGCAGCCCAGCCCTGACTCATTCAGGAAAGGAAGGACACACATCAAACCCCCGCCACCCCTCTCCCGGTGGCTGTCTGAGAGAATGCACCTACCCAGCCCCTGTCATTCAAAAACCAGACAGTCAATACTCAAACAAGCAGAGGCACGCAGAATGGTTAAACAAGAAAATACCTACTCTATAAAAGTGGCATTTTCAAACACACACATTAAAAAACATCTTTAGTAAAAGATGTGTTATTAAATTCTGAGTTCAGAGATCCTAAGCTTTATTTTTCTTTCTTATTCCTGTGGGAAGATATGCTTGTAAAATATTAGAAAGTATTCCCCATTCTGTCCTATGGGGCAAGATAGCCTATCAATAGTGAAAAACGAGATTGGCAGTATTTCACTATCAGGACATGTTACACACATCAGTACATGTCCTACGTTTCACACACACTGCACCCTGCCCGGGGGGGAGGGGGGTACCTTTGGCCTACCATAGTGGTGTCCTATATGTAGGAAAAGGGAAGGTTAGGGCCTGGCAAGTGGATGCACTTGCCAAGTCAACATGGCAGTTAGCAAACTGCACACAGGCACTGCAGTGGCAGGTCTGAGACATCTTTTCATGGCTACTCATGTGGGTGGCACAATCAGTGCTGCAGGCCCAGTAGTAGTATATGATTTACCTTGCGCAGCACACCCAGTGCACTTTACTAGGGGCTGACCAGTAAATCAAAATATGCCAATCAGGGACAATCAATCATAATAACAATTTACACAAGGAGCATATACACTTTAACACTGATTAGCAGTGGTAAAGTGACCGCAGTCATAAAACCAAGAACAGGTCAGGAAAAAATAGCAGGAAGAAGCAGAACATTTGGGGACAACCCTGTAAAAAGGGCCAAGTCAAACAGAAGGGAAATGTCAGATGTAAATGTATTGCGACTTATATAGCGCACGTATCACCCGAAGGCATCAAGGCGCTTGCCTTAGGAACCCGTCCTGGCTTTTCCCTGTGAGATAACCCCTACTGGGTATCCCCAGGGTGAAAGCCAGGCATCCCGCAGCAGGTGGGCCGCCGTAGTGGAGATTAAGCAACTATTGCCCAGAGTTGCAGCGTGGGACCCCATGGTCAGAGAGGCACCGAGGCGAGATTTATCGAGCCCGCTGACATTGTTTCCGTACCCTGCCGCGTCGGGAATCGAACCCTGGTCCCAGGCCGACCTCTGCTTCTGGGTCTGCCGCCTCTAACCGGTGAGCCACACTTCTCCACTCAGAGGTACCAAAAGACATCCAGATGTATCTATCAGCTGTTATCCTTCTCTATCCCTAATTGAAGTCAATGCTTCGCTTTACCCTTGATGTTCAAATGGAAGACAGGAAGAGCTGATCTCATACAAGAGAAGACGCTGTAGCTTTAGCAAAGCAGATTTGCTGACTTGAAAGCAAATCCGCGTGCGATTAGCGGATGCCAATAACCTGAGACTTACCTTGTCAGCACTGTCATGTTTGGTTTGTCAGATGCAGGAAAGAAAGCCCAAGATGTTAACTGCAATTGACCGGCAATTCAATTTTCTAATCTCTCAGCATTTTCTTTGCCATCAGTCCTGGGTAATGAAGCATTGAAGGACCCCCAGCAACGCAACATGTGATGTATGACGTGGTTTTATCTCTTAGTGCGACGGAGAGCTTGCGTTAGGGTGCCTGCTCGCACGTACACTGAATTATAAAGCAAATCACCTTTAATCCTCCCCCCTTCAGAGCCGCACTGCTTATGCAACCCTTCCAGTTCCTCTCATTACACTATTTTATCATGCTTAGGACTTACCTTCTGGCCCTGAGGCACAAAACCAAAAGCTGGACTCCAGTGACATAAGCTTGCGAGAGAGGAGTGCTCCGCGCCTTATCACCCTCTTCAAACCACCTCTGAAACATGTTCTTCTGTAGAGAAAACCCTTTTCTACTTCGAAAGACCACGTTGTTAGACATCTTATGTCAAACCACAGTATCATACTGTCACAGCTCAATCATACCCAATAGAGGTAGGTATGTGGAAACACAGCCTAAGAGCTGGGACAAGAACCACGTAAAAGCCCAGCAGAAACTCAGCCATGTATATTCTGCACGTTTTAAATATATGCACATTTAAACCACTGGGGTCGTGTGCATATCGGTGATTTAAAACTGAATTTACATGCACAAAAGGACGATTTAAAAGTCACAATATTACACCTGTCTAAAATACAGCTTTGCATGTATGCCTTTACCTTGTTGAGCATTCTATTAAATAATGCACTTTATTCTCTGCCAAATCGACGTCTGTGCCCTCAAAAGAATGTGTGCATGAATTAAAATAAGGGATATTTCAGCTGCCCAAAAGGACACCGGGATTATAAAAATACAGTTGTTACGGCTAGGATGTCCGCAGTTGCAAATTCAGAGTTATGGGGCGGATGCGAGTGTTCCATGGTGGGCTCCAGCAAACAACATTTGTCAGAAACCCTCAATCCTTACATTCCCCTTTCGAGTACTTTCTTACTATGATATTGCAAACACGTTCACTCCCATCAAGGGCAGAAGATTGTGCACTTCCTGGGTGGCCATGGGGCGTCCCCTACACCGCATATTTGAGTGGTGTAGGATGGCCTTACAGAAAAAAAAAAGGTAACATTTGTAAACGTATACTTGCGTCACATTTTTACCTGGGAAGTCTTCCAATTGGTAGATATTTTACAAGAGTAAATTATGATGTATGTGAGCTCCCTGAAATCTCCTATTGGTGGAGAGGTGCAGGAGTGTGCCAGGAATGACTGCAGAATCCAGTAAAGGCCATGAATGTACTGTAGACACATTTCTGACTTTGTAGATTAAGCCAGTAATGCTGACCCCAGAAAAGGAGATATTCAGGAACCTAAAAGTCATGGGCAACGCACTGGTAATGACGGTTGTGATATAAAATACAGAGGCCCGACCATACATTTGACTTACATAGAAACAATGTCAAATATCCAGGAAGTACCTCCTATTTAACTTCTTGCATTCTTGATCACAAGCATGCCCAATCAGTTATACTGTCTTATGTAATGCTATATCTATAATGTAAAGGGCTCTAACATCATCGAGTAAGGCCCACGCTGGTTAAAACAGCATACATAATTAATAAAGTATATGAATTTTGTAACAAAATATTGTTAGAAAGTTAGTTATAGTCAGCATCCAAAATGTCAACAAAGAAGCAAATGGATCAGTTGTGGGTGCCCATGGAACGTCCAACTCCCTCCTCAGCACCACTCCTCAAGGCCTTACACATGACATCATCCATTGCATAAATGACGACAGCACAATGCCTTTCATAGTCCTCCAAGCGAGGGCACAAGTACGGCGGGGAAATGCTTTTCTGCACTTACTTATACATTCATTTTTTCTTCTGAAAATCAACCACTGGCAATGCCAATAGGTATAGGTTGTAAATGAAAGCACCATGTGTTTCACTGGTGAGAGTAGACTGTAGAAACTCAGTAGGTCATCAAACATACACTCTGTCACTCTTTTTGGCACTCATGCAACCATTCACCAATCCACAGACTCATCCTTCCATTCTCACTCTGACACAACCACAACAAAACACACACAAACTCAACTACGTTGTACGAAAAGTTAAAAGAATACAAATAAAAAAAGAAAACATGCTGACTTCTAAACATGGCAACCATATATTTGCAATAACAAAACCCACACCAAACATCAGAAGAATTACATCCATCGCAACCTTCAAAAAGGAAGCAAAATCGTACTATATGAGCAAATTTCTCCCATAAGACTATATTGGAGGACTGCTGTCTATAAACTGCTCACTTGTATTCATTGCTCCGCTAACCGTGGGATGGTACACAGTTTTTCCTGTTATTTAGCTGTGCCTTGGTAATTTAACTACTGACTGTATATATGTTTATATGCTATACTGAAGTGTAAAACAGTAATGACTGGTTTTTCCTCTAATGTTCTCGTTTTGCTGAAATGCTACTGTAAAGCGCTCTGATACCCTACACTGGGTCATGTTCGCGCTATAGAAAACACCAAATGAATAAATAAATAAATAAACATAGCAGTGAGTGGGCGTCTTGCAAAAGCAATGCAAATAGTCTATCATTGTCTTAAAGTTAAGGTTCTTGCTACCTCATTTAGAACAAACTTCTTAGCCATGCCGGAATGGTAAAACAATGATACACTATGGAAAACATCATTCCTTAATGGTCTCCTACTTTAGAGGAAGTGACCACATGGAATGTGGCCAGGAGAGCTGTAGTATCATCCTAAGAAAAATGAAAATGAAAAGAGGTCAAATAAATGAAAGTGGAACAATAAAAGGATACTAAACTAAACTATAGGACTGTAAAGGAATACTACTAAACCACTATAATTTTAAAGTGGATACACACACATGACCAGAAAATGCCATCATTCACAGGACAAAAGAGTCAATGATTGACGCAGACTGAACAAAAACCCATTGCCATTTGCTGCCATGGATTGAAGCATATTTTAATAATGCTCAGACAAACCAGTGGCAGAACAGAGGGGACCCAAATGCCTGCTATGTAACTATTGGAGGTATATTTATATATGGATGTATTATTTATTGATTTTTTTTTAATTACAGACAACTAACAAGAGATTCTAATAAGAATTATTACAGTGCAGATCTTCTCCCCCTAGGGTTTGTCAGCGGCAGCAACCAACACCAAAATAATTCTCTGTAAAGGTATTTTGATATTGAGTGACACAAAATACCTATCTGTAGGTTTTAATACAGAGAAATAACAAACCAGGGTTAAATACCTGTTGATATTAACGTGCTTTTTACAATCCATATGTCACGCCTCATGTGCTTATCATACCTTTTCCTATTATACAATCAGATCACTGGCAACAGAAATAGTTTTTCCTAGTTAACCAATTGATCCTGTAGCTGTTATTAGTGGCTTATCGAAAGAAACAATTGATGGACGGAATGCTAGACAATGCAAGCATTCACCCCCAGTCACAAGGATCTGGGTTAAATCCATCATTCTTTTGCATTAGTGGCTTATCACCAAAACCATCTGAGGGAACCATTGTTCATACAATCATAAAATTACATAGTATATAAAGTTACAGTCAGCAAAGCAAAATACTGTCTCTCCTAAAAAGGGTCAGTCAAGCATTCCGGCAATACAAATCTTCTATCCCCACGATTTTGTTAAAGGGGGTAACCAGCACCAAAATGGTTCCCTTCTATGGTAATCTGTGAGATTTCATGTAACAAAACATGTGACTTTAACATATGCTTTTCACAATCAATATATCAGGCCTACTGCCTTTTTCATACTTTTTCATTATAAACAGTTAAACCTGTAATCTTTATCATTGGCTTGCGTGTCACCATAAGCAACAAAGACTTACTGTGTTGGTTCAGAAGCCCTTCCCAGATAGCAACCTTCAGCTATACTGTGATAAAAATATAAATATGGCCACAATTTCAGTAGTCAAAGCAATACAAGATCCTGACTCAAAGAGCACAATAAGGATTACCATGTTGTGAATTGTCTAACTCCATGTTTTTTTCAGGTGGATTAACAGCGCCCAAACCCTTCTCTACTACAGAATTTAGATTCTATGTAACAAAATGCCTGCCTTCAGGCTTCAGCAGAGTGTTATAACAATTCACTCTTAAAAGCTGTTTGCCTTTACCACATACTTTTCTCAACTGGTAAGATCTAATTGCGTTGTTATAACTTTCATTATAAACAGATCACATCTAAGAAATCTGACATAATCAATCAATCAGGGTGTACTTATAGCCTCTCGCATTACTCAATCCATTGAAGACAACTTTATTCTAGCAGGTGATTGCAACCTGCCGTTGGATCCCTTCTTAGACAGAAACTCCAAAGTTGTTTTTGTCCCTAATAAATCCCATAAGCTATTTACACATGTCATTTCTCAGCACAAACTAGTAGACGCCTGGCGACTCTGCAACCCAACCAGCAAAGAATTTACATTCTACTCCCCTGTTCACCAATCCCAGTCACGTATTGATTATATTTTTCTCTCTCACCATCTATCCCAATCCCTCACCCAAGCTGACATAGGCCCCATTGTGTTTTCGGATCATGCCCCGGTTCTGATTAACATTGACATCTTACCCAAATCCACTGGTCCCAAACAGTGGCGTTTCAATAATACCCTCCTTCTTGATCCCAAATTTACGACCTCCTTTATTGAGTTCACCACCGAATTTTTTGTTATAAATGACACCCCTACCTTAGCTACCCACACTATATGGGACGCTTATAAAGCTGCAGCTAGAGACTTTATCCTCAGACATGTTGCTACAAAGCGTAGCCTTGCCCGTAAACGTACCAGGGATCTTTTATCTCGGATCAAAGCTCTGGAACATGCCTTTTACACCTCTCACACCCAGGAAAGTTTGACAGCTCTTGTTAATGCGAAAATGAATTATAACAAACAGTCCACTGATGATGCATCATTGTACTTACTGAAATCCAGCTCGAAATTTTATGGTGGGAAGAATAAGGCGGGGAAAGTTCTCGCTAACTATTTGAAGGTTAAACAAAATAAGCTGAATATTGAATCTGTTTTTGGTGCTAATTTAGTTCTGCAACACAAAGATGCGGATATTTTAGAGGAATTTTCCCGTTTTTACTCCACACTTTACTCTTCTGGCACGCAACCTTCTGAGCACTCTCTTTCCACTTTCTTCACAAGCATTCAACCTCCCTCTAACTTTCCCGTTGACCTCACCTCCCTTGAAACTCCCCTCACCGTTCGTGAATTGCACACAGCGCTTCAATCTCTTAAGAAAGACAAAGCCCCAGGTCCTGATGGTTTCACTGTCGAATTTTATCAGCATTTTGCTACCCTTCTGCTACCCAAATTATTTCACCTTTTGGAGTCTTTTAAAACTAACGGAGCCTCTTCAGGCACTTTTTCTGACGCTTATATTTGTATTATACCAAAAGAGGGGAAAGACACTCAACACTGTAAGAATTACAGACCGATATCATTGGTTAACATTGACTATAAGATATATGCCAAATCTTTAGCTATCAGATTAGACTCCTTTCTCCCAGAACTCCTAGGCCCTGAGCAATCTGGATTTGTTAAAGGACGCTTCATATCAGACAACACTAGACTCCTTTTTAACGTATTATCTAAATCATCACGCTTCAGTAATCCCCTAGCCGCAATTGCTCTTGACGCCGAGAAGGCGTTTGATAGAGTAGAGTGGTCATTCCTATTCTCCGCATTAAAATGGTTTGGGTTTGGCCCTAATTTTATTTCCCTCATCTCCTTTCTTTACGCAAACCCTAGAGCAGCGGTCTGTGCTAATGGTTTAATCTCCTCCTTTTTCAACCTTGGCAGAGGAGTACGACAGGGATGTCCCCTATCCCCCTTTCTTTTCAACCTTGCTCTTGAACCTTTCCTATCTAAATTACGTCAAAATCCAAACATTCACGGCTTCCCTCTATCCCACTCGCAAATCAAGTTAGCTGCCTATGCTGATGACATTTTACTTTTCATTTCAAACCCATCGGTTTCCATCCCAGCTTTTCTTGCTGAAGTTAATGTATATTCTCACCTTTCCGGTTATAAATTGAACAACGACAAATGCGAAATTCTACCCCTCACCAAATTCACCTTTAAACCTGATTTTGTGGCTTCTAATTTCAAATGGAGCCCATCCCATATAAAATACCTCGGTTTACATATTGCCCCTTCTGTCTCGGATACTATCTCCTTATGTCTTACTAAATGCACTCAGAAGTTATCCGACCTCACCTCCAGGTGGCATCCCTTATACCTTTCCTGGTGGGGCCGACTTGACACTATTAAGATGATGCTCTCCCCAATTGTCCTTTACACCATCTCGAATATTCCCGTTTCCATTCCTGCCAAATTTTTTGCCAAAATCAACACCACCTTATCCTCCTTTTTATGGTCTGGGAAAAAACCGCGCATGTCCTTATCAAGATTGCGCCTCCCCAAAGTGGAAGGCGGGGTTAATTTCCCAAATTTTCCTGCTTATCATAAAGCCTTCCTTCTAAAACAGGCCGCTATCTGGCTTAAAGATCCTATCGAACCCCTTCCCCTTTGGGCTAACCTTGAGCACCTTTCTCTCTCTCCCTTCTCCTTTGCCGAGTATCTCTCCTTTTCTCGCAAACCCCAATCTGTATCCACTCCAATCCACAAATACACCGCGAAACTACTTTTAGCCATCACCCCACCTCCTCCCTCTTCTATCGCTGACCTTCTCACCTCTACGATTTGGTATAATACCAGTATTCTTATCAAATTCAAGCCCTTCTACTGGAAATCCTGGAGGCAACGTGGTTTAATATGGGTTTCCCAACTTTTTACTGGTTCTGTCTTCACTCCGTTCCCTATTCTAAGCCGAACTTTCTCCCTCCCATCCTCTTTTGCCCACAAATATATATTACTCAAGACTGCGGTCACGTCCGCATACGATTCCCTTTCTCATTCTCCTCCAATTACGAATTCTACTTCACTGGCTTCCTCTTTACACTCTCAATTGCGCTCCAACCCCTCAGCGTCTTCCATTTATCATTCCTTCCACAACCCTCCATTACCCCGGCCCACAACTACGGTGGAGGCGCAATGGGAATCTGAACTCGAAGTCTCTTGGCCTACCACTTTATGGGATAAAATTTGGATTAAGCTTCGCAAGTCTTCCAGAGCTGCTTCTCTTACACAAACACTTTTCTTTCTTTACAATCGACTCCTTTACACGCCTTCTCTTCTTCACAAAAGGTTCCCTACAACTCCAGACCTTTGTTGGTCTTGCTCCGCCCCCAATGCCACGCTTTTTCACATGCTTTTCCTCTGCCCTCACACGAAAGCATTCTGGATCAAAGTATGGGATCAAATCAATTCTATCTTTCACACCTCTATCCCTTTCTCTATCACTGACATATTCCTCGGTTCACTGTCCTCTTCCTGGACTAAAGTTGAAATGAATGTTCATATTATTGATTTGCTATTAGCTGTTGCATTTCAACAGATTACTGTTAACTGGAAGAATTCTGAGGGTATTACGTTTAAAGCTTGGTGGTTCAATGTATGTTTTAATCATAGATTAGATACTGCATTTATTTATCCAATCACCCTGGCCCCGAAAAGACATGCGTTGTGGCTTCCTGTCACCCTTTACTTGGATGTTTGCGCCAAACGCTCATCTCACCTTCCCCCATCGCAGCAAGAGGTCTCGAAACCCCCATGAATTGCCTTTTGTTCCCTCTTTTTCTTTAATACTTATCTTTTCGCTTATATTTGCACTGTCTCCTGAAGTACAAAGCCTCATCAAGTGTACAACTTTCGTCCCAAGCCTCATTTACTATTTTTTGATTACCCTTTTCCTCTTTTTCCCCTTCACGTTTTATTTTGATGTAACTTAATAATGTTATCCTAGCTTATTATTCCTATCGCCAATGTTGTATTGCCTATTACTTTTTGTAATGACCATTCTGTTTACCCTAATAAAAATTATTTGAACTTAAAAAAAAGGGTGTACTTATATAGGGCTGCTTGTCACCAGTGAGGGTATCCAGTTGATTTTCCTATTAAGTTGATAAGCCCTGTACCCTTTACCAATGGCGTGTCACTATATACAGTGCAAGTCTACAGAAGAGTGCAAAAGCTGGCAATATGCATAGATGTATAAAAGAATTACAGATATATACACAAAGGATCAGTTCAAAGTTTCAGTTGTCCTGTGGCTTTGGAACACTGGATCTGAAATTGAAGGCACATCGTTTGGGTTTTATACACTCACACAGCTCGCGCTTCAGAAGCGTTGGATAAAATTTCATAAATGTGTCTTGGATTGGAGAATAATGGGTGTGTGTTTTAAGGGCCAGGGAATGACTCTAAAACCCGCAATACCTTTATACCTCTCATACCATTGAGCACTGGTGCCACTGCACCTGCTGCACTAATGAAGCCTGATTTAACACATTTAAGCCAAAGCAACTCCGATTGGTCAAGTTCATAACTAAAAACATAAGAAATACCTTTTCTATTGGCTTAATTCTAGATTCAATTTACTTGCATTGTTGAGGACCCCATGCTTGAAAACTACCGCACGAGGGCACCAAAGCACCGTCAAAAGGTGTATCATGCATAACTGTAGTGGAAGCATGCTTTCAAGCGTTTCTTCAAGGCAACCTTTTTCATTACAACTTTTGTAAACAATATGGATGAATTTCTTTACTCAAGAGGCATTAGGGAAAAGTCTTGATTTACATCAAAATTAATAGATCTTGTTTTACACAAAAAAAAGTTGGCTAAATAAAGGACATGCACTAGAGACTCTTCCTTTTCCAGTGAAATAATAATGTGTTTGTGCAGAGCTGGTTGTCATCTAGCAGCCACTTTACAGATCTTTGCGGGCACAGACGTAAGAAGAATTCAAAATCGAAAACAATGCACGAGATTAAAGGGGGCGCCCAGTACAAGATAAGATAAAAATCAGTTCTGGTTGCACTTTCCTGAATCTCTAACATCACAAACCGGCATTCTACAATATGAGGCTTTCAGCAGAATGCTTTCAGAAAGAGGCGAATTAAAGGAATTTGCTGAACCGGAAACTAAATTATGACCAGCATTTCAGGAGGATGGAGACACCTCTAAAGTCTCCCTTCTTCCTAGCAACCTGTTATATCGGACGAAAATAGGTTAACAGCGAACTGGGCCCATAGTCACTAGCGGCCCTCGCGAGACAGCAAGTGCTGCAGGGGCTCGAGGAAGGGTACGTCACTGAGGAGATGCAAGCGCGCCTTCTAAATCACACCAATGTCCCGTCACGAAGCGGGGTGTCAGGACCTAGGTTCTTCAGACATATCCTGCTGCAGTTGCTTCTAATATTGTTTTTTTATTTTTTTATTTTTTGAAAATCAAATCAAATAATATCACACACATCAACACAAGTACAAAAAGCAGTTGTGAAAATATACAATAAGGATAAAATCAAATGTGGCCAATAACGAATCCTAACAGTACTTAAGGGGCACATTTTACAAGACCTTAAACCCGGGTATCTCCATTAGGACTGTGGTCAAAGAGCACAAGATTACAGTGTATCTTTGTCAACCGCAAATGGAGAGGTATCCCAAAGGGGGTGCACCACCATCCTCTACTTTCAATCCATGGGGCCCAGATTTTATTCCACTTACCTGGGCAGCCCCTGGTTTCGTACACCGCTCTCTCAGCTGCATGCACCCATCAATTTCAGACTCCCAATCTGAGCATTTCAATTAAGTTCCACCTTTCCACTTTCTGGCGATGTGACAGTTAGCCACCATGCACCCCAGGGAAACCCACAGTCGCTCTGGCCTAGTTAGATCAGTGGCCTCCCAAATATTCAAGAGAGCTTCTAATATTGTTGTGGTAATTTCCACTTTTTGTAGCTTGTTGGTTTTCCAAGGAGTGTTAATGTTAGCCCCTAAGCAGTAAGTTGCTAATGTTTGCATCTGAAAGGCTGTCTCTGTTCTATCACCGACTGGGCTGAGAGGTCACCCAGCAGAATCTGAGGTGAAGCTGGAACACACTCACACTGTTCACGCGTTTGTGCACTAGTGAAAGATAATATAATTTTAGTGGATGACAACAGTACAGCCAGGCAGGGTTGGATTGGGAATAAAAATCAGCCCGGGCACGCTAACAAAATTGGCCCTCATTTGCATATTGCCCTTCTGCAAAACACTGCTTGGGCGAAGTTGCAATGTTTTCTTTACTTAGATACAAAAAAATGCACAGATTAGTTCACACTGGTGAAACACACTTCAAACCAAGTGAGGCCACTTCTGCTCAGGCCCCTTGCCCCCGCTCAATATGCATACATTAATGGGCTGGCCCAGCGGGAGAAACTAAGTGACACCTCTGCCTGTGGGTAAAAGGGAGGTAATGGACGCCCATCTGCCTCCAGAAAGGCCATTCAGGCACCCACTGGGCCGCTGGCGGCATCCAAACACAGACACTGCCTAAAACAGCCCCCATGCTGCTAAAAAAAGTAGTCCACAGCTGGCACTCAGATAACGGCTCCTCAGCCATTGCCCAAGTGCCCGCCTTACCAATCCAACCCCGCCACCAGGGCTTTAAGTTGGCCGGGTCTAGCCAGTGGTCAGCATCGGCAGTTCTAAAAAGCAGGTACTGAGACGGGTCCCTATCGGGCTCACAATCTTTGCCCTCCACATCAGGGTGAAAAAATACCTTAACTCTTCAGCATTACCACCCTTCACTACCTTTGTTGTAATGTCAAAGAGACTCAAAGAGAGTTATATTTCTTGCACAGTCTCATCATGTCAGAAGTGAAGCATTTTCAATATTATGTATAACAAAGTCATAGTTGTTGCTTATTTATCTTATGCACCTAACCGTCATTGACAAAGCCAATAGTCTTGGCTTGTGGCAGGTGTTATGTTACTTGTTGCATTATTTATCTGGGTGCATAGCTTGAAGCAGCAAAATACCAGTGCGTGGTAGGGGGGGGGGGCGAACTATGCTAAGCACAGACTTTTAGTTTACGTGTTTTCAAGCCACACCCTTAATTGCACCAGCCACGCCCTTTAAGAGCCCCCTACCCCCAGTTTTTTCATCCCACGTAAAGCCCAGAGTACAGCACTGTACAGTACAACCATGATAATAAGATTTACAGGGGAGATAGCAAAAAACACATAGCCAGCAGCAGGCTGCTGTTTCACACCTGAAAATCTGCAGCAAATTGCATCATTAGCAAGTATTAAACACGGGAAGTGCAGCATTTGCGCAAAAGCATTCCTGAAAATACCCCTGGCTTGTGGTAACAGAGAGGCATGCTACCCATACTCCCCTCTAGTTATGCAACAGAAGTTCACATTACAGAAATGTACTTAGAAGTCTCCCCGACTTTCACGCCTCAGCTTTGCCTTCAGCGGGCAACATTGACGAGTGGAAATACTGCGCATAAACATTGTCAAGCAACAAAGCGCATTCATCGATCATGGTGAACTATTAGAATAAGTATGGTGATGCAAGTAGAATCTAGATATCACTCCGAACACATTTTAGTTAAAATAAGTGTAAGGTGGCAAATTAAATGTTGTCTCTGTACTATACCATGACAAGCAGCTATCCTTCATGCAAATTAATTACACAAGTCTTTCCTGTCTGCCAACTGATATTATTAACTCCCTGGTTACTTTAACCTCTTGGATGCTCGGCATATTTCCCTGCTGTGCTGAGAAATCGTAAATCCCACACATCATGACGAGCTGGGCTCGTCATGAGCGTGCGAGGAGGCTACTTCATGACGAGCCCAGCTCGTCATGAGCGTGGAAGGGGTTAACAGAGATGACTATCAGTACCAACACAAATATTGACTTGAAGCTCTTCAAAATCCAAGTGGTTCATTCTGAAGAAGGCTCATAAACTAGAGATGGGCTGAAACATTATAACTTGTCATATATACATTTAGGTCACAATCATCTAGCATCTCTCAAATTAATACGAGGTGTATCATATTGTTTTAATTGTTCAGGAGATAATGTGCAGAACTTAGTAGCTGAGTGGGGTATTCGAATGATGTGCACTTGATGCGAGTAAATCTGTTGTGAATTGGTGAGTAGTGAGGATTACGCTCAGTTATAAATCCAACAAAATTAAGCTTTGCTTCATAGACTAATGACGCATTATGATCTACGTTTAGTAACAAATACATTATTTGCATGATGTAATTTTTAAAATAAGTATAAAGAAACATTTTATGTGAGTACATTACCCATGGATTCCTTCTAATGTGACTTGCAGCAGACTAACTCTGCAATTACAAGAGATAGCCAAAGTATACCTCTTCTTCTATTTTGTACCACCAAACAATTAAAAATCCTTTAACGATTTTGTAGTCATGCTGTTCAGGACAAAACACATATTGCCCAGATGTATACACATGTTTAGAAAAATGCAAAGATGTGTTTCAGTACCCAATATACGGATTCGAAATAAAAGTAGACAAATGAAACACTCACTTAAATAAAGCAATACCTGAAAGAATAAATAACAACAGCAATTACAGCAATACTGTAAAGCGTTAGCTTGCACCCTTCTCTTTAGGAGCACATTTGTATTCTTTGGTACAATGGGTGTATTTTAGCAGAACAGCGGATATCCAATATGAGATCTGTCAGATCAGTGCTTCGCATTGAAAAGCCATTCCAGGGAGCATGCAAAGGCTGCTAAGCTTTGTCCTTCCGGTGTCTTACACACGCTTAGGGCATGATCATTTGTATAAATGGAACCGCTCACCTGCCTAAGTACTTTCAAATGGTGAAATGAAGGCAGCGTGAGCTGTCGGTCGCTTTTTAATTGCAATTTAATGTGCCTCTTTAGCAGGAAAGGAAGTCCCTGACTTATGCAATCTATCCAGGGTGAGCAAGGCTTCCCTCTTCTGGTATGCTGGCAGTGCTTGCTCTTGGATAGTATCAAGACAAGGAGATTTACCAACTTTATTGGAAGCAATTTCTTTTTTATCACTAAAACAAATGGCAATTTGCCTGTTAAAACGACGATTTTTCTGCCTGGAACTTCTGGTGGAAGGTGATCTGGACCTGCGAAGGTGCCTGGGAGGTGTGCTCGTAAATGTGCCTTGAAACACATCCTTCGCTTGTCACACAATCACGAGCCCTTCCTCTGCAGCTTTCTGGATTATACTTTACAGTTAATTAACACCTCAAGGCAATATTTAGCACGAGCCCATTAAGACATTAGAATATGGCAAATAATTATGAAAGATCCCTCAGGAACGAGCTTAGCAGAAGTGGGAGACTTCAGGCCCTAAAACCTGATCTTACAAAACCATCAGCACAGTAAGCTAGCTCAGTGAGTTATGCACCCACTGCTAAGATTGATGTGCAACCTTCACCACAGATGGGAACTCCTTTTAAATGACCACAAGGCCATCCTTGCTGCTTCTCCACCTGAGGTCGATACATTAAGGGCCCCTGAATTGGGTAACAGCAACCTCTATTGTTAAACACTACATAGTGGGGAATTAGTCACGAAGCACTATATAAAAGTGAGAGGTTTTAAAGAATAGCTATTCCCTGCCCACAATGCGGCTGAGTTAACTCTTTAAACTGAATGGGAATGCGCACATAATAAAGAAATAAATGCAATTGACAAAGGTAAATAGAAAATCGGCTCTGTTGGAAAACCACAAATGTTTACGTTTTTCAGGACCTGAAACTCTAGGAGATGAGAGACGAGAACCAGTCAGGCTTTGCATCATTCAGCTCCGAAGGGTTAATAGCTTCTCATACAGGATGACAGGATCCCCACCCGGGAACCAAGAACAATTCTTTGCATCAACAGAGATGCACATCCCTCTCTTTTCTGGCATGTTCTTCTGGTCTTATTCAAACCAGAAGACATTCTAAATGTAGGGAAACACGCCCTTTGCTATTCAAACCAGATGTTGGCTCTCTAGAATACCAACATTTGACCACAGATGACACCACTGCCCTGTGAAACTGCTGCCAGTGTGTAAGTGTCCTTTGCCTTTGTAAAACAATAACATTTCTCTTTGCACCAGGGATTCAGTGTCATCCTCGAATATCCAATGCACTAGCCTATTTCTCAGCCTATACTTCGCTCAATATATCTTCTAGCCCAATCTTCTGACTCATCTCAAACTTCTTTCTACTACTCCTTCTAAGGCACTACCCTATCTCTCATCCTATACATCTATCAATATATCCTCTACATCCACTCTCTAATTTATCCCAAACCCCATACCACTACTATGATCGCCAAAATAACCCTTTCTAGACTCTCTCCTGCTCTAACCCTCCTTGCATCATCTGACACCTCTTTATCCCCTAAAACAAACCTTTCTAAACTCTCCCCTCTGACTCCTTCCCTCCAAAACTCCTTTTTACTCATCCAAAAGCCTCTTCCACTCTTTTATCCCTCCACTATCCTTTTTCAATCACAATTAACAGACTAACATGTTAACTTCTCAAATTCCATATTCCATAACCAACCATACTAATATACTGCCCAAATAACTGAATAACATATCTACTACTCAAATGACTTCATATTTATACTATACTAATTTTCAACACTAATCCTTTATGGGTACCGGAGTGGCGTGCTACTCGCCAGAAAAGCGCTTCAACACCCTCAGGAGTAACAAGTGCTATATGAATGCAAATCTTTCTTCCCCTTTTATCCATCCGCTATCCTTCTCACTCCAAGTAACAGACTAATATCCACCACTGAAATTACCTCATATTTCACCGTATTAATTCACCACTAAACCTTTATAGGCTTCCTGAATAGCATGCGTCAACAAGCGAGCGATAAACAAAAACAAACCTTTGTCCTCCTCTATCCTTCTGCTATCATTCCAAATCCAAATCCAAATAACTGACTAACCTATCCACCACTTAAAATGTACTTGCATGTTTCACTATACTAATTCAACACTAATCCTCTATGGGTCCCGGAGTAGCGTGCTACCCGCCGAAAAAGCGTTTCAGCGCCTCGTCAGGGGTAGTAAGCGCAATATAAATGCAATTACGATACAATACAATAGTTGCTGATACAGGGACAATCGAAAGACACCATAAGAAAACCAAAAGACAGATCACAAAAGGAGTTACCAAAACAGAAACGTTTTGATCTTGTAGCGAAACACAGCAGGATTAGAGGCCTGTCACCAGTGAGTCAGGAGGACATCCCAGATCTTAGGGACTAAGACCCAGAAGGATCTTCCAGTGCTTGGTTCTTTGTCCTATCACAGAGCTGTAAGCAAGGAAAGGGAGCCTGGTCTGAGTGATATAGTGGGACATAAGGTGTCTGAGGATAAAAAAGAACCTTGGGGCCAGTGAGATGGGGGACATGGTGAACGAGGCACGGGACCTTACAGTGGATCTGTTCTTTTGTTGGAAGCATACAACGGATGGCAGACACATGGTAAATGTATGTAACCAGGAACCATTCCACCACAGTCTGGATCATCTGCGATTAGTTCTCATGGCCCTCTTGAACCCAAGTTGAATCGTGTTACTGTAGTTCAACTGGGAGAGAACCAAGGAGCCACCACTGTGGCATGCGTACGCGAAGGGAGGAATGGAGACAATTTTACAAACTACAGAGTAGCAGGAGCACCAGCCACGAGGCAGTAGCGGTGAGGCGGGAAGTGTGGGGTAAAAAAAAAAAAGGAACATTTCACTTACCTGCCTAGTCGCTGCCTCTCCCAGAATCCCCTAAGCCAATCACAAGCCTGCTGTCATCAGCATGACAGCAGCGTCATTATTAGTTTGAGCGGCCTGGTTTAGTGCTTAGACAGGTAGTGGGAGCCTGCGCATGTTCTCCACCCACGCTGTGCAATACTGCCGGTGGGAGAACATGCTAAGCGCACATGTATGTTTGGTCGGCCCAAGACAGCTGGCCAAACCGTCATGCGCACTTAGAAAGTGCCCACCACTCCTCCCACTACTCTGTGGGCAGCCCAGCCCCGCCCCTCCCTGCACCTACAGAGCTAGTACTGAAAAATTAGATGTTGGTGTTATTATCATTTTATTTTTCTTGTGGAGCGATGCTCCTCCGCCTTAGTTGAGGACCCGCCGCTGCAGAGTAGCTAAAAACAGGTGGATCACAGAATATGGAAATCAAAGAACAGCTCATGATCAAACTAAACCTCCAGATTTCTTCACTTCACTTATCACTGTCTGCCATAAAGTCAATAAATGCAAATGCAGGCAAAACCCGGCCTAGGTAAACGAGAAGAAAGCAGTATTTCTCATGTGAGTCATAGTAACAGCGACTTCTGAGACTCTTAGAAGAAACCCTGTTAAGAAAGTTTAACTTACAAAGTTCAAATGTGTGTATTCAAGTCAGGACTGCTGTTCTGAAGGAAGGTAAAGATCTCCCCAGTATGCTGGACTTCATTCGTCCGTACACAGGAGAGAGTAAGTAGGCCCGGGACCATCACTGCCAGTGTTTCTTACTGGGTATCTAGAAATTCTTGTCAAGAAATGGGTGCTGAGAAACCACTTGGATCTTGAAAAAATATGTATATTTGGTCCTTTTCCCACCTGCAGTTAATTGTGTGTGCCTGAAATGCCGCTATTGGGTGACCCTATTAAGGGGCGTGCATCAGTGTGCCAGCCAGATGTCCCAAGGGCTTGCTAACAGGATGAACATCTATGTAGCTTAATACAGAGACTTTACAAGAATGGAAGAAATGGGGGCTTCCAAGTGGAACATCCTACTCTAGCCCATCTCAGAAAAGATAGAAATGGTAACGCAGACGAGGGAGCTCTGCGTAAATGACAGACCCCTCCTGTCTGGTACACCCAAATCACACATAAAAAGTAGAAGAAAAAAACAAGACTGAAGAAAGTAAGTACGGACAATGGCATGGCACATATACTACTATATTGTATTTGCGAACACTAAATGAGGGGTTCTGATGGATGTCTGGCAAAGCCAAATACGTTATTTGCTGTAAACCAAGTAAGGTATCCACCACTGAGTCAGCCAAAATCCATTTTCCATCTCTTATTTCTATGATGCTTGAAAGAATGATAACAGGAGTCCATCCCCCCTCCAAACCGACCCACTGAGTGCCACAATGGGATATTCATCTTTAGCAATTCTTTCTGAATATGAAATAAGGCTGATATGATAAACACTTCATTTTACATCTTTCCTTTAAGTCCTGCGTTCCCTTTATCCTCCAAGTCGTTCAACAGGTTATGTTCTGCCATTGAGCCAGCCTCTTCCTGTTCTAATATCTTAGCAGGCATTGTTACACAGTACGTCCTCCATCCCTTTCTCGAGGCATGGTTTGGTGGCATTATCACAACTGAGCAGCTCCTGGATGATGCAAAATGTGTGTTTCTATTGTTCTGGCAGTGTCCATACCCAGCAAATACAACATGGTCCTACCACTCATTTAATGAGGCAGAGACACTGGATTCATGCACTGCCAGCACACAGGTCTACAGGAAAATAGCTTACCAGCAAGATGACATTCAGGCTGTTAGTTTGTGAATGAAAAACAGAGAGGTGCAGATGGGCAACATACCCAAAACGTATGTGGGACACAGCACCTTCACTCTGCAACTCCCAGTATACCTCCCGGATACTTCGCTTCACACCGCGGTGCCGGCAAAATCAGCGGGTTTAGGAACCTAATGACACTAAAGTAAGGCACTTCAAGATTCACATTAAAGGCTGATTTGGTTCTCTGGTCAGTGTGCTACATAAGGGTTTTCTGCGGATAACTTAATTAGCAATTTGGAGGATTTCACATATACAAAAGTGTTTTTGCAAAAGTGTGTTTCTGACACCATCCAGAGAACCTTTTACATTATGCCGACTTCCGTGATATGAGTTGACTTCACACTAGCCAACTAAAAAAAGACAAAGCAGTTTGGGGAAGGTCTTGAAGGCTCTGGTTATAGAAAATGCACTAAGCAGTAATTCCTTCCAAGAAGAAGTATTGCACTAGCTGAGAGGGTGTACAATGTTGGTTGTGGGGAGTGCAGAGGGGATCATTTTCCAGAGTAAAACGTTGTTTCTGCCTGGTGGCCAACTTCAAAGCCAGGCAGAAATGTTTCAGCTAGGTGGGTTATGTTGTCCCCCCAAACCCCTCACCCTTTAAAGGAGGCTTATGCAGCCCCCTTTCCTAATGGGGGATTTTTACTGTGGCACATCCATTCTGCAACTGGTGTTGGAGAATCCCACATGTGTCTATACAAACAACTCTCACACTTAAATCCACACATGTTCCTGATAAACTGTGGGTGCAGATTGATTGATCAGTATTTGTACCATGTTGTGAGTAGGACAGCATTTGCAGGAGGACATGGACAGGCAAATAAGGCCACAACAATCCACTCACCAAAGGAGGTCAACAGCATACACTAGTATTGATGGGATATTTATGCCAGTGAAAGCCTTATGAGAGACTGCATTACATGCAGGATGAGTGCTCTGATGTGAGGGCCATAATGGTTTACTAAATGACCTACCATAACTCAGACACGTAACCAAAGAACTAGTACAAAAACATAGAATGGGCTGTAATGAACAGTAAACTAGTGGTCCGTATAGGTGTATCTTTCCTAATATAAGCTTAAACTACTGTTTATACACAGGTCAAAGTGTAGGCAATTTACCTCTAAGGGCATAGTATGTTTTCAACCAGGTCTGAATCCAAAAGTTAAACTAAAACTTCAAGACCTGGCTTCATTGTGACATTCCATGAAGCGCCTTACTTTCAAGGATGGTCAAGGACTCTCAGTAGTAAATAGTTTCCTCAGGAACACACTTCACCTCCAATACTTTCAAAATCTAACTTCTGACAAATGCTGAAGACATGGTTCAAAGTGAAAACATCATTTTCCAAAATAGCTTTTGCAAAAACCACAGTTCAAAAACATATTTTACAATAGCTTTGTTTTATTTAATTTGGTTTTTATTTGGATTTTATTTGTTCTATTTAATTATCTATTCCAATTTAAACACTCACACATTCCCACACACACATATATATATATATATACCACAATCTCTATCTCCATCTATATGTATCTATACATTTACATACGTATACAGTTAGCCTTTTTTGTGTTTGGGTGGCTAAACAAACCCCAAAATCTCCAAAAGTCCTCTTTACATAAAAATAAATAACCTATAACTTAAACATGTGCACACACTCATATGCGTTTAAAAAAATCATTTGGTGTGGAAGCTACTCATGCCCCTTTAATTTAAATATATAAATTCATTTTTATATTTTCTGTTTTTGGGGGCGTACTTTCCAAGTACCCCTTTTTTATGTTTTAAATATAACTCTTGCTCATATCTATCTGTCTATCATATCTCTCTCTCTCTCTCTATATATATATATATATATATATACTCATATTTGAATGTATATATACTAATTTTCTTATATTTTATCTCTTTATTTTTGCATGTCCAGTAACCATTCTAAAATATTTACACACTGTTCTTCTTTGAAACTTTATAAGCCTTACTTTTGCTTTTGAAGCTTTGTTGACAAATTGCAAATAAATAACTTAAGCAATTTGTTTTGTTTTTTGCCATTGGATACATTTTCTAATTTGGCCAATGAAGTTGTGAAAATATATGTTTTTAAAAGTAATTTTTAGTTGGAAAATGATGTAATCATCTGATATTCCCTGATTTTTCAAATGTTCGACTGTCAAGCACACACAAGATAGAGAATGTATTTGAAAGAACCAAAAACGTACGTAAAGACAGAACTGTTGCTTCTTATCTGCGTTGCATACTTACAAATGCACGCACAAGGAGAGATATCACAACATGTCTGGTACAATAGAAAAGCTATTTTTCAGAGTGGACTCAGGATATTTGCATAATTGGTGGATCAAATAAAATGGAGATGAGGAAAATAGAATTACGTGAGGCAAAACTTGCAATACAAACTAATCATCTTCAAATAAAAACATTATTATATCATCATCAAAAACTTTATTTTCGGCTATTACAGCCATAAAAACACAATCACATTTACAACAAGATAAAATGTAATCCAGGTAAAACAATAGAATGACATTAGGAATACTGGTATAAACAGATGTAGGGGTATGGAAGCCCCAATAGATGGTAATCACAGGTATCATTCTTCATGGGAAATCATAAAATTCTAACATTAAAAATATAATTTATAATAAAAAACATTAAAAAGAATTCATTGCACACATCCAATGTAGATACATATTTTCCCTGTTTTTAAAACATCCATAATCGATACTTCAGCCGGAAGGAGGATATCTCTATCTCATGTATGCTTAACTCCAGTTACCGGGCTGAAAGATCGATTATTACCAAGTGAAGGGTTTAGAATTAATAAACACGGGTCTGAGCACGCGTGTTCAGCAGATAACTTAGTTTTATCCACATCGCAAGGAGGAATTTCGAAACTACAACAACATAGATTGGGTCAGTATCTGATTTTAGGATCCTAAATAATTCTCAATAGTTCCTAATACCCAAGTTTCTGCACAGTTGTATCACCCATTTAGCTATGGCCTGTTTATATGCCAGGCAGAAAAACAGTACATGAATTTCTGTTTCCTCCTCCTCCAAACATCCAGGGCAGCGACAATGGTTTGCACCCGACCACTTATTAGTTATTGCGTGAAGCGGGAGTGTCCTATATCTAAATTGCAGATACAACTTCCTTGCTAGTGGAGGTTGTATACAATCTAAAACCTCTTCAAATTGGTAGTGGCACTTAAAATCTAGGAACCCATACGTCAAACTTGTAGGTTTGGCCGCTTGAATTAAGCTAGCCAATTTATACTCTTTCACAGCTTTGGCAAACAAATTAGCTGGGCACGATTCCTGCAGGGAGGTCCACAAGTCTTCCCTGCCCATTGCGCGAAAGGAATCCCGAACCAACGTCACCAGGGAATTTTACCCACCACCCCAGTATTGACATTACCGCTTGTAGTTCCTTCCTATAGTGTCTCAGCTCAGGTGTACTCCATAGCCGTCGCCAATAGAGCAGCGGTCGGGACGAGATTAGATCCACCATAGGTAGGATATCCAAATCCATCCTTAGCGGTACTAGGGGTGTGTTGACTGGGGGTGCCAGAGTTTGCCTAATGAACTTATTTTCAGTGAGGGTCAGGGCATTAGATGGACTATGCCCCCCCAGTCCTGCCCCATATAAAGAAGCCGACCGTGCTTGTACTTTATATATTTCTAGCGGTGGGCTAATAAGCTTTGTGGCGCAACACTTCTGGACTTTTAGGATACCCCCAATTGCCTGAGTTAACCTCAAATTAGCCTTATTAATTTGGGGACCCCCATCCCATTTTACCATTTAAAGCTAGGCCCAGGTAGTCAAAGGTGTCTACCCGCTCAAGAGGCCTATCATTCATCATTGGGTGGGGACAATTAGTGGATTTGGCATTAAAAACCATGTATTTTGTTTTATTGATATTTACCACTAAATTCCTCTTGCTACATAACTGGCTAATTTCTTTAAGAACTCGCTGCATCCCGATCGATGACTTTGAGAGGAGCAGGGTATCATCCGCAAACATTAGTGCGAGAAATTTGCGGAATGCTATTTTAGGAGAGTCCAAATCCTTTGCAGCAAGTAAATCTTATTATATCAAGTGAATTCAGAGCGGGGTGGGGGAAATAATATAAATCTACGAAAAAAATGTGTTCAAAGGAAAGAAAATATGCTGTGGTGCACAACATTAAAGCACGACTTCCAAGGTCACCTTTAGACCTTGGTCTGTGACAGGGATACTAACTACACTGTTTTATAATAAACAAGCATTACTTTTGCTGCCCTTTTGAGGCACGGCAGAACAGCATGCAAGGCACAGAAAATGAAGTCTGACCAAGAGGGGCACAAAGGTTATAAAACTGTCCCCATGTCCTTGATTGCTACTGGAGGAAAGTAAATTGGAAAATGTACAGAAAATAATGGCATCGAAGAGCAAATATACAGTAACAGAAAGGACTACCGCTGGGTACAATTTATAATGGAGTGGATAGAGGTCTACTATTTATGAACATTTACAGAACAATGGGAGAGATGTACAAATCCCTTTAGAGGGGGTAGACAAGACTTGATCATGAGTGGGATAGCAAATCCAGGGATGTATGTCTGCTGCGCCTTGCAGATCTCCGTTCCTCCATTTGAAACCTATCACCGGGGGCTCTCTGATTGTGACCTGCAAAATTAATATTCATTAGACAGGCCGTGTTGTGGCCACTAGTAATGAGCCAATGTACGATCCATCTCATGAGAACATAGGTCGCATATCAAACTGCACATCTGTCTCAAACCAGTGAGTGTGCAAATTGCACATTCTGGTTAGCGAATCGGGGTGTGCAAATCTGGCCATATGTATCTGGCAAACACAAATAAATAGCAAGAGAGACACATTCTTATGAAACTGCACACTACTTGTCGCCCATTTGCCATACCAGCTACATAAACATTTCAAGTTTTGTAAAATATTCACAGATTGAATATTTCAAATTGGCTATCTAAGTTCATAACATAGTGTGCCAGCCATGTATCCATGTTACCTGTGATCATTCATAATTTGTTAGTGGACCCTCAGGGTCCGACTGGGGGACCTCCGGCTCATATACTGGTCTGTTTCTAACGAGAGGCTCAGATGGGTAAGAATTAACAACAGTTATTAGTGCATACACGAGACAAATCATAAATGTAAGTGTAGCCATTATCAGGTGAAACATCCTTTACAACGCACCTTTTACCACGCAGTGCTTTTACATCGCAACTTTTACAACGCAAACCATTAAAACGCATTGCGCTGGGGGGCGCTCTAGGATAGGGAATAGATTTAATTTACTATCCAACACCTTCCCTAGTGTCCACGGGGACTGGAGTTGGAATAGTAAATTAAACTATTCACTATCCAGCACCCCAAAGCGCTATGCATTGTAAAAACTGCGATGTAAAAGCATGCGATGTAAAAGCATGCGTTGTAATGTCATACATCCACTATCAGGGCTGTCAAAATGGGAGGGGGGGCTGTTTTACTCAGGTCATCAGCTTTACTGACACAGTCTTGAAATACGTCCAAAGACAATGTTGTCCTTTTGAACAACGTCCTCATGCACCAGAGAGGGGCCTGCATTGCAATAAGGATCTGGGCCCCACATGAGCTTCCAACAGGCCTGCATAATATTAAAAATGCAGTCATTTTTATCACCCAACATAGTGTACCTCAACCTACGAACAGGCTCAAACCTGTGACGATAACCCAGAGCATGATTCACTTATGCAGTTTTGCATTGCACACGTGGACTTTCATTATGAAAATTATCTTAACCCTCAAGCTTGGGCCATCTAGTCTTTCTTCTTGGACGAAGGCAGCGGCAAATTGGACAAAACGAAGGCAACACGAATAGCACGTAGAGCAGACAGTCTGAAGATCTGAAGTCAAAGAAGACTTTCGGTTTTTACCTTTTTGTCAAACACAAGAACCTAACTTCACTTCAAGCCCAACACGACACCAGGCCACATCAACATGCACAAGCTCAACACAACACCAGGTCACATCAACATGCACAAGCTCAACACGACACCAGGCCACATCAATGAGAGAGCACGAGTTTGAAAAAATGTATAAGTACACCATATTTACAAGCACGTAGTTAGTTTAAACATGTTTTGCACACGAGTATTTTATATCCAGGAGTGAAATATACAGAGTGGTTTATATTCAGTAGTGAAACGTATAGAATGTTAAGTAGAGTAACTATAATTATAACGGTGTGAGATTAAATGTAGAAATGTTGGAGTATATGTGAAAACCTCATGTTCTCATGTTAAAAAGAGTCATGTCCAAATTAAATGTAACTTTGAAAATCCAGTATTATGTGTAGGCCTTAGGGCAATTCACAGCAAACCTGAACGTGCTGCTAAATTTACGTGAGATAAGGTTGACATGGTTCTTCCAAATGTACTATTGAACTTAGGGTTAAAAGTATATGCTTTATAGATGTGTTATTTTAGAAACGTATGCTAGTTAAGAATGTTTGCTGTTTAAATCAAGTTAACGTTTTAAGAGTGCAGGGACCTGCTGCATGTAAATCAAGTAGGCCAGAGCAGATAATGTCATGTAGTTTAAATTGCCATGTGCTCGTTAGAGGAGAGGTCGTGAGGTGTCCAGCATGGAGCTTTGAGAGTGTTTTATGACCAAAGATATGGTGGAGTCTGGAATTTGAGGCCCACTGCAGGATGAGCTGTATGCAGGTGCGAGGGTCCTAATCAGCTCGAATGAAAGGGACTTTGTTCAGTGGCGCCTTGCGCAGGCCTGTAGGAGTTTCCAGGAATTTCAGGGGGTATCAGCGCACGGAAGAAGGAGCCTGGGAACCAAGGTCAACTATAACGAGGGTCTTCAAGAGTACCATCATGGAGTTTGCCGCGCAAAGATGTACCACGTGAGGGGCGTCCCAAGGGGCGTTCCTGTCAGAAATGTGATTTGGTATTAGGGAAAGAGACCCGGGAGGAGAGCAGAGCAGATGATTTTGGGAGCCTAAGGAAGCGGATGGGTAGGCAGATAGGCTGATCAGGAGAGACCCATCATCAGAGAAGAGACAAAGAGAAGTGCGTGATCTTCTTAGGAAGTCACCACGGCTGACACCTAGAGGGTTAAGATCTTGCTAAGTAGGGATGTCACTTAATATAGTGTAGGGACAGACTAACCTTAATTTTCTTTTCTGTAATGACTTTGAGGTTGCAACTTGTATTCATTTTGGCAACGCTCATGTTATTGGAAGTTGTACTTATTATTTTGTTCTTCAGACTCAGACTATTCAAAAAGTTCATGTTCATAGTGATACCGATTTATCTTCTTAATCTCATTTTGAGAAGTTTGTATCTTCTGTTATCTTTGACTTTATATTAAATCTTTAAAACTTAATTTTGGTCAGTGGTCATTTAGAGTGGTGTAAGTTCTTAAATTGATTGCTTTATTGCGAGATTACCTTTTACTCAAGACAGGTACCAACGATTCAGTCGACAGGAAATGGGATTTGGTAAGATAATTAGTAACCAGTAATCCCGCGTTAGCAGTTGGTAGCAGAGTGAGGATGGTTATCTTCTTGAGGAAGGTAATCTAGAGAGGTTAGTTTACCCCAAGGCCCGAGACGCCGAGAGACGAGCAGCGGAAGAATCGTGTGCCGAAAGGTGCAGACGGTGCGAGAAAAGCAGCAGTATCGGAGAGTGAGTATAAAAAGGGTCATGCGTGAACAGATTGCGGTGTTTTGTGTTGTATTTGTATTGTAATGTCTTGCGGAGTTGAATGCCTGTAGCGTGAATGAGAGAAGGTTGTGAGCGCGCGCAACCTGGTAAACCGGTTACCTGGTAAACGGGTGAACTGGTGAAATCTTAAGTTCAGGCCAGAGCTTAAGTGGTTTTGGGTGTATCGAACATCCAGGGTAGTTGTCGACCATAGTACGGAGGTCACGAGGTACCATTGACCGCCGTAGATCCAAGATAGGGGGAGTGTAAGAGTGAGTGTATGAGTAACGGACGCTGGTCGAAAGTTACTGTGTGTGAGTAACCTATCGGAGAAGGCGATTGTCTGGAAGTAATCGGAAAGACATTTCGCCAAGTTAGGGTGACAACTACAGAAAGACTGTGGGCGTACAGTCAAAGAAAGGTGATCGCTTGGACGGAAGTAATCATTTTTCAGAGTATGAATGAGATGCATGCGTGACCGAGGAGACGAGCTGAGAAAGGAGGGGAACTGCTGCGAAGGGGGACGGGTGACGTCGGCTAGAGCCGCGCTCTGATTGAGCGGTTGGTGTGACGTTAGCTAGAGCCGCGCTCTGGTTGGGCGGCTAGAGTGACGTCGGAGGAAAGTCGCGTACGGACAGGCCAGTTAGTGAGAACGGCGCCGAGATTGGTGGAATATCATCAGGAAGTAAACAAACGCGGAGAAAAGAGAAATCATGAAGTGTTTTAAGTGTTTGAAAGGGATTTTTAAACGTAAACGAAGTGAACATTATTACGGGGAAGAGGCTCCCCCAGAGGGTACGCCAGCTCATTATATGGCAACGAATGTTGGGCTGCATACGATATTGTGGATTGGGGCTTGGAATAAGCTTACGGAAGGGAATGAGGAAATGCAGTTCCCGAAGTACGGGACGTTTAAATTAGAGGTGTTACATCGGCTAAAAGCAACCATGTCCTCATTGAAACCCTCACCTAGGCCAACACAGTTTGAGGCTCTTAATGCATGGATTAAGGCTGCACACGACCGAAATTTGAACAGGCGTCAACAAAGGCTGACGCGATCGGTAAGGGCAGTGCGAGATTCCAAATGGGATGAGGAGGAAAAGCGTTGGAGGGTACAGACTATTGAGGTGGAGAAAATGTATCCGATGAGGGAGGTGTCAGGAGGAGGAAACCTCATGGAAGAAGACGAGGAAAGCGAGTCGGAGGACAATCTGATAAACAGATTGTTAATGGATAGACCACCTCCGAGAGTGGAGTTGATAGAAGATAGAGGGCTCGCAAGGGAGGATGGGAATGAGATAGAGGGATATACACCACTCCCTATATCGGAATGGACACCTAGCAAAGGCGGAGAAACACCTCCAAACAACACTGTACAGAGTGTAGTGGGAAGGTTTGTGGTGCAGAAAACGCCAACCACAGAAAGGGTTGAGTCTGTGGGATTGCCGGACGCTCTTCAAGTGCCTGTTACCATAGGACCCATAGTTTCGATCTATAATTCTGAGAGAGATAGAGGGGAACAACAAAGGCAATTGGATAGGGAAAGGATTGAGATGGAAAGGAGGAATAATGTGACGAATGCATGGAAACAATTACCAGGTTCGGTAACATGGAACACCCCATTAGACACAACTGTCGGTCCCAATTCAGAACAGGGAGGTCCGAGAGGACCAATGGATCTAAGGGGACCGCGACCAAGACCCTATTCAGAATTAAGAGCTGATTTGAGGGAATGGGACGGGTCCATAGTATCTCCGAGTAACAGGACAAGAACGGAACCAGAGTGGGAAAGAAGGGGTAACGGGACAGTATCTCATTGTGGGGCCAGCGAAAGCAGTCAGGGCCGGGAAGGCCAAAGTCAAGAGAATAGAGGGGATGCATGTCCTACAAATCAGAGAGAACAGCCGGAACAAAATACTAGGATTGTAGAATGTGAGGAAATGTCCCGTCTCTGGGGGAAGGGAGGAGATGAGGCGGTACGGGCTTTTCAGAATAGGTTTAGGTGCCTTCATCATACACTCGGGGAAGACGTTCAACATTGGAGAAAGGAGAACAGCGATAAGTCCCGCCACGCCTCGAATAATCAGGAATCACAGGGAAGTAGGGAAGAAAGAGGGAGTAATGGAACATCTTACCCTGCATCCCGTGAAACTAGCCCGGAGGGGGAGAGAGGGGCTATGAGGCATGAAGGAGTGTTTCACCACCCACCCCGAGAAGACGGAAAGGCATGGGATCTAGAGAGATGGGAACAGGGGAGGACTCCTTATAATTCACCCATACCTAAACGTAGATCTCGGAGCTGGGATGGGAGAGATGCGGATGGAGGAGCTAAATTGAGTGTCTTGAAAGCTGAAATTAAGGCAAAAAGGCTTGATGTTACCAGTTTAAAATCAGATGTTGATGAGATAATAGATGGAACATTGCCTTTGGAAAGGATAGAATTGTACGAACAGGATGAGTTATTGTTCATGGCAAAGGATATTACTAGGAAAGCTAGAGCGTTTCATGAAAAACTGACTGATTTGGCAGACAAGTATGCCGTGGATTTGTCTAGGACAAGGGCATTGCAGAGCAACCACAGATTACAGTACGCAGACCAGGATCTAGATGAGAAGAGAACTACTGGATTAAAAACACACATAAGAGAGCTGGTAACAGGGATAAGAGTGTGGAGAGAACTGGATAAATGGGAAGAAAGGTGGTCGAAAAAGGGCACAGTTAGGCGAAGTACAAATGTGATGACCCCTGAGGGAAGGGTAATGCAGATGGAGGCATTCCCTTTGCGAGAAATATCAAATGGAAATTATGTACATGTGCCCTGGAGTAGAGGAGACTTAGCCGCATTTACCAACTCATTTCCGAAGTTGCGGGACAATCCAGTCGAATGGTATAAGCAGGTAGAGAGGTTTGTTAAAATCTCGAAAGTACTGTGGATAGATTTGAACACGTTGTTTGACATCGTGGTCCCATCTGATTTGTGGACCCCGTGCAAGACTAGTGTCGAATGGCCAAATGCTGAACCATTGAGGGATGCTCGAACAAATGGACCATCTGAGATTGTCATGCGAAAGTATGAAAGGGTAATAGCATGGCTGAAAGATAAGGTACCACCACAGGACATAGATTGGGTAAAAATAGACCGAACAAGGCAGGAACCCAAGGAGACAGTTCACGAGTTTTATGAAAGATTGTTGAAAACATTCAAGCAATACAGTGGACTAGATGTAATGGATCCCAAAGACATAGGGCAGTTCGTGTCAAAGTTTGTCTTGGGGTTGAGACCTGATATTTGTTTGATGATACAGCAACATTTAATCTGTTGGCAGAACAAACCACTAGATGAGATTTTACGATATGCGAGGTACTGCAGTGACGAGATAGATTCTAAAGCCAAGAATCTAAAGGAGAAATTGATGGTGGTGCAAATGCAGTCCGCTGGGAAGGGTGGCCAGCAGAAGCAGGGGATGGGACGAAAACCAAATGGTCAGAGCAAAGATAATGAAGAAGGGCAGAGACCTAGGATAGACTTTGCCACCTTAAAGAAAACGACAAAGTGTCATCAGTGTCACCAGGTGGGGCATTGGCGACGCGAGTGTCCCTTTAACCCTGAAAATGGAGAGCTAGAAGTAGAAGAACAGGTCCAAGAAGACCCAGTGCAAAAGGTGACAGTCCCAAGTAATAAGGTGGCCAAAGGGGGGACTTCGGCTCCACGGGCCCAATTCCCACAGCCACCGAAGATAACAGCTGGAGGAAAGGTCTTTAAACAAATGCCTCTGTTTATTGAGGAAGAAAAATGTTATTACATTGATCCATTGACAGGACAACGGGTGAGCAGTGAAGAGGATTGTACCCTCGGGGCAGTCCTAGAAGTGGATCAAAGAGGGCCATTTGTTGAGGCAGAAGTGGCAGGGTGTCCCACTACGTTCTTAGTGGATACTGGGGCTACTCGTTCGACTCTGAGATCAGCGGTGGTTCCAGACTTGCCGATGTCAGGAGAAACAATTCAGGTGGTAGGAGTCGCAAATAAGAGAATGACTAGTCCTTTGACAGAACCAGTATCTGTGAAAATAGGAAATCATATGAACGAACATCAGTTTGTGGTTTGTGACTCGAGTCCGGTATGTCTGTTAGGTAGGGATTTGTTATGCAAATTGAATTGCACCATATACTGCACCCCACAAGGAGTGGAGGTACAGACTACCGACGATGATGCTACCTTTAAGGTGGCCAATTCAAAATTCTGTGTAGAACTATATCCTACTCTGACGGTAGAAGATCTTCCACAAGACTTAAGAGATGCAGTGGCGTCAGAGGTGTGGGATTTCACAGGAGAAGATATAGGATTGATTAAAGGGGTAGAACCGGTAAAAATTCTGGTAAAACCAAATGTTGAGTTTCCAAGAACGCCTCAATACAAATTGTCACAGGAAACGATTGCAGGAATAAAGCCTGTGATCGAGTCAATGATACAGCAAGGAATACTGAAAGAAATCGTGGGCAGTCCTTGTAACTCCCCGATTATGGGTTTGCAGAAACCTAGTGGGAAGTTTAGGATAGTTCAGGATTTACGAAAGATTAACAACATAGTCGTTTCATGTTGTCCCGTGGTACCGAATCCATCAGTGATATTGTTTCAAATACCATGTCAAGCAGAATGGTTCACAGTGATAGATCTTTGTCAGGCTTTCTTTTCAATCCCATTGGATGAAGAGAGCCGGTACCTTTTCGCTTTTAAAATGGAAGATCGCGTTTTAACATGGTGTCGAATCCCACCAGGATTCACAGACAGCCCATCCATCTTTAATCAGTTGCTGAAGAAGAATCTTGAGAATCTAGTACTGCCACAGAATTCGGTTCTGGTACAGTACATAGATGACCTACTTGTTGCGTCAGAAACAGAGGAAGCTTGTAAAGTAGATTCAATTGCCTTACTGAATCATTTAGCTGAAAATGGACATAAGGTATCTCCGAGCAAGTTGCAATATTGTTTGACAGAAGTACAGTATCTAGGGCACAGGTTAGAAAAAGGGAAACGTAAGGTGTCCCCAGAGAGGATTGAGGCGATAATGAAAATGAATGCGCCTACAACTCAGAGAGAGGTTAGAATGTTCCTAGGAATGGTGGGTTATTGCCGACAGTGGATAGTTAACTTTTCACTGAAAGCAAAGCCCTTACAGAAACTGACGCACAAGGAGGTGAGTGATCCGGTACCATGGGATGAAGAATGTCTGGTGGCGTTTTTACAGCTGAGAGACGATTTATGTCGTGCTCCGGCTCTGGGAATGCCAGATTATGAAAAGTCATTTTCACTCTATTGCTGTGAGAGAGAGGGATGTGCTTTGTCAGTCTTGGCACAGACCCACGGTAATGCCTGTAGACCAGTTGCATACTTTTTGGCTACATTAGATCCAGTAGCCGCAGCGTTGCCCGGATGTCTCAAATCCGTTGCTGCAACGGGTGTCAGCATTGAAAGGAGCGAGAGTATTGTGATGGGACATCCAGTAGTGGTGTATGTACCACATTCAGTTGAATTGTTAATGACCAGGACGAAGACGCAGCATCTGACCAATAGCAGGCTCACGCGCTACGAGCAAGTTATACTTGCCGCAGAAAACGTGACTCTCAGGAGATGCTCTGTCTTGAATCCTGCTACTTTGATGCCATTACCTACGGTAATAGAAGGCGAAGGATGTGAAGACCACGATTGCCTTGATGTGACTGAACTATGCACGAAACCCAGACCAGATATTGTGGATGAGCCATTGTCAGACCCCGATGAAATTTACTTTGTTGATGGCTCATGTTTAAGAGACGATACTGGTCGGTTGAGAGCGGCTTATGCTGTTTGTACTATTACTGGAGTTGTAGAAGCCGCTTGCCTGGAAGGAGTACATTCCGCACAGGTAGCAGAGATTATTGCCCTAACTCGTGCCTGCATAGCAGGAAATGGAAAGAGAGTCACCATCTACACGGACAGCCAATATGGTTTCGGTGTGGTTCATGATTTCGGGCAGTTGTGGTCTCAGAGGGGTTACATGACCTCCTCTGGTTCGCCCATTCGAAATGGAGAATTTGTGCGATTGCTGATAGAAGCATTACAAGGTCCTGTTGACATCGCAGTAGTGAAGTGTGTAGCTCATACTAAGAATACAGATTTTGTGTCACAAGGTAATAGATATGCTGATGAAGTCGCACGCTATTGTGCGGAACAAAGTTATTCTTTCTCAAAGGTGGAAATAGAAGGTGCAGAAGAAAAGACTGAATTAAGTATGATGTTAGAAACTGTAGACACTTGGGAGGATTTAAGAATAATGCAGGAGAACGCACCTGAAACAGAGAAAAAGGCATGGGAAATAGCAGGTTGTGTGCGAAGTGAAATGGATTTCTGGGTTTCAGCAGATGGGAGAGCTGTGTTACCTGAAGAATTAGCTAATCCCATGGCGAGAGAAATACATGGTCCAGTACATCTAGGAAGGGATGCTATGATGAGAGTGTTTAGGCAAACTTGGTATTGCCCTAAATTTAGAATAGCAGCAGAATCAGTATGTAAACGATGTGTTACTTGCCAACAGCTGAACGTAGGCAAACGAACACCAGTCACACTGAGTCACATTGGGAGGTCGGGGGGGCCTTTCAATAGAATGCAACTAGATTTCATCGAAATGCCAAGAGTCAATCGCCTTCGGTATGTGTTGGTGATTGTGTGCGTATTTTCCAGATGGGTTGAAGCGTACCCTACACGTAGGTGCGATACACTCACAGTGGCTAAATTGTTGCTCAGGGAGTTGATACCGCGCTTCGGGGTGCCTGCCTCTTTGGAATCGGACAGAGGAAAACATTTTAACAGCGAAATAGTGAAGATGTTGTGCTCCACACTGAATATCGATCAAAAGCTGCATTGTAGTTATCGACCAGAAGCTTCAGGAATTGTGGAACAAGTGAATGGCACTTTGAAGAATAGATTGGCTAAAGTAGTGGCATCCACATCTTTGAGTTGGCCAGATGCTCTTCCATTAGTGCTCATGAGCATGCGCAGCACACCTGATAGGAGGACAGGTCTCTCTCCCCACGAGATCCTGATGGGGAGGGCCATGAGACTTCCTACAGTTCCAACTACTGCTCTATTGAATATTACAGATGATCTGATCTTGGATTATTGTAAAGGACTGTCTGACGCCATCCATTCTGTGTCCCTTCAGGTGCATGCGGCTGAAGTTCCAGCAGCGAGGAACCTGTGTCATGACCTGAACCCAGGGGACTGGGTCTTGGTTAAAAAGCACGTCCGGAAGAACTGCCTAGATGTTCGCTGGCGTGGGCCCTTTCAGGTAATCCTGATAACGAACACCGCGGTGAAGTGCGGGGGGCTGCCAAATTGGATCCATGCATCCCATACTAGAAGAGTTCCAGCACCTCTAGAAGGAACAGCTCCCATCCCAGACGAAAGCCCGGAAGTGGAAGAAGAGTCGCAAGAAGGGATTGAGGCAGCTGAGGAGGTGTCGGAAGAAGTTGGGAACGCATCGGATTCAGAAGAAGAGCGAAGGCAGGACGGCAGTGAGACAGAAGACGCAACTGAAGGAGAGAGCAGAAGTGAATACGACTCAGACTCAGATCCGTATCGGAGCGACCAAGAACCAAGTGGGAGGACAAGAAATAGGAGAATAAGGCTTGGAGCTGCCACTTGGCCAACAAGGAGAAGAAGGCTAAGTTTGAGGTCGGCCCAGGAAGAAACGCTTACTCCTATATCCGAAGACTCAGATCCAGAAGAAGATATCCAGGATCAAGCCGAGGAGGGTCTTAGAAGATCAAGTAGGGTGCGAGTGCCTAGCAGAAGATACTCTACTCCCGATTGGACCTACCTCGTTGCAGATGTCTGGGAGACACAGAACAGGGAGGATCAGGGAAGTGGAACTGATCAGAACTGACCCGATCATCACAGTGCAAATAAAGTTTCTACTGCCAGGAGCGGAGACCGAAAGGTTGCTGACACTCAACATCGTTCATCCTGCTCTCCTGAGTGGAATAAGAAAGTTGATTTTAGAAACAGTTGAGTTTCCAGTTTGTTGTTCACGATATCCAATATTGGAGGGAACTCTTCTTCGTTTGGAAATGCTTGAGCGAGTAGTAGAAATGCTAGGAGCACTTATTGTTGTGGACTAATATCATATTGCGAATGTCTTCAAGGGGGTGCAGATCTGGAAAGGTGAAGAAAGTGATCTTGATTAGAACGGACCCCTTTGTAATTGTGGATGTAGAACTGATAGTACCAGGAGTGGAAATTGAAAAAACGCTAACTCTCAATTTCGTCCGTCCACTTGTCTTGAGCGAAATAAGGAGAATAATCCTAGAAAAGGTTGACTTTCCATGTTGTGGTACGAACTGTCCAGAACCTGAGGGAATGATACTTCGGATGGACATTTATGAAGAAGTAGTGTCACTCCTTGAGTCATACATAACTTTAGATGAAAACAAGACTTTTGAAAAGAAATTGTAAACTTGTTGCACGATAACCTAGCGCCGAGTGGAAGAAGAAAAGTGGTAGGGGTTTCATTTTAGTGGATGGAGAAGGGCTAGGGTTGTCTATTTTCTACTGGACTTTGAACTGTTTTGCGGAAACAAATTGTCGAGCTTCTAAGTGTTCCAAGAAAGACATTGCAAGAGAGAAAGACTTTGTTTGAAAAGAAGAGGAAGTGAATGCTGGAAGAAAGTCGAAAACTACACTGTTTGAGAACATGGAGGCTGGCAACCCGAACCGCAGGGCAAAATGTATAGCTGTTATATTTTTAGGAGTAGTGGTTTCTCTTATAATTTTAGTGGTAACTGTTTCATTCCTAGCGGGACACGAAGGGGATGAAACCACAGTTAAGGAGGATAAGGGAGTGTCAACACCGAAAACTACCGTTATTAAAGAGAAGGGAAACATCAATGAAAAAGACAAAGCATTGTTAGATGCAGAAGTAAAAAGGTTACACATGGATGAGTCACAGGGGAATTACAAGTCAAATGCTTATGCTAAGTTGCTTTATGAATATGTTGATGCCATGGAGGTAAAGGATTGTTATGTTTGTATGCAATTACCAGCTTCAGTGGAGGAGGGTATCAGATACCATCATCTCCCGTTGACATATGGAATAACGTGCAGTTTATTGTTAAGTATGTTTTATGGACGAGACGGATTTGAGTATTACTTCTCGAATTTCGACTCGACATTGCCAGAGGTTCCGAATTTCAAGCATTTGAACAAATGGGACTACTACAAAAGCGAAGACAGATTACACAAATGGTTTATTCCATGGAGAACGTTAGATACTTCACATGCTCGAATCAACAATCTGACTTGTCAAATATCAGAAGTTGAGAAAAAGTTTATAGCTCAGGTAGATACTAGATACAGGAGGCAGAAGATATTGAAGGCATCAGGACAAGGGGAAACAGATTGGACCAAGGAGGAAAGGGCACAACAACGAAAAGGTAGTATTGGTCCAATTGCTTTGGATAAGGAGAAACGGGGGAAACTGTGCATTCACAGGAGTTACTCCTATTATGAAAACGTTTATGTAGGACAAGTCAATTGTGAACATGCCTTTCAATTGGAGTATTACTCTAAGAACTTCATGAAAGGGATGCAAGCAATACCAAATGTATATTTTGTATGTGGAAAATATGCCTATGTGAAGTTACCAGATAATTGGTACGGATCATGCTATCTGGCTGTTGTCTTCCCTAAAATATATCATGTTGAGAATTTAGACACGCCTAAGAAAGAAATATCCACTAGATGGAAGCGAGGGCTGGGTGTAGCCGAAGTAGTTGGAGATGTAATAGGTGCTGCATTCCCTTTCTTAGGATTGATAATGAATGACATTAAGATCAGGAGGTTAGCTACAGTTGTAGATAGGCTATCTGCCAGTACTGCAAGATCCTTGATGCTGATAGAAGGGGAGATGCAATCGATTAGGGCAATGGTTCTTCAGAACCGACTTGCTTTAGATGTTCTGTTAGCAAAAGAGGGAGGAGTCTGTAGGGCCTTGAAGGTCCAGGAATGCTGTACTTACATTCCAGACAATTCAAAGCCTCTAGAGAAGTATATACAAAACATCACTGCCATACACTACGAAATTGAGGACCTGACAAAGGTAAATGTGTGGGAAAAAGTAGGCCATGGAATGGGTAAAGTTGGAAGTTGGTTTACCAACTTAGGAAAGGGTATCGTTTGGTACATATTGAAACCCATCATCATAGTAGTGATTTGTGTAATCACTTTGTGGGGTTTGGTGCGTTTGTATCAATGTTATAGAGCAAATAGGTTGCAGAGAACTATGAAGAAACAGGAAGAAGAGTTGACAGCGATGCAGGACACTCAATATAAAAGTCTGAAAGCATTAGAGAGTATGAAAAGAAGTGGTACTGTCCTGACTTCACTTTAAAAGGTTCTACATTTTTAGTGTCATGGTGATGATGACCCCTGAAGGTCATCAAAGGGGGGACTGAGAGAGCACGAGTTTGAAAAAATGTATAAGTACACCATATTTACAAGCACGTAGTTAGTTTAAACATGTTTTGCACACGAGTATTTTATATCCAGGAGTGAAATATACAGAGTGGTTTATATTCAGTAGTGAAACGTATAGAATGTTAAGTAGAGTAACTATAATTATAACGGTGTGAGATTAAATGTAGAAATGTTGGAGTATATGTGAAAACCTCATGTTCTCATGTTAAAAAGAGTCATGTCCAAATTAAATGTAACTTTGAAAATCCAGTATTATGTGTAGGCCTTAGGGCAATTCACAGCAAACCTGAACGTGCTGCTAAATTTACGTGAGATAAGGTTGACATGGTTCTTCCAAATGTACTATTGAACTTAGGGTTAAAAGTATATGCTTTATAGATGTGTTATTTTAGAAACGTATGCTAGTTAAGAATGTTTGCTGTTTAAATCAAGTTAACGTTTTAAGAGTGCAGGGACCTGCTGCATGTAAATCAAGTAGGCCAGAGCAGATAATGTCATGTAGTTTAAATTGCCATGTGCTCGTTAGAGGAGAGGTCGTGAGGTGTCCAGCATGGAGCTTTGAGAGTGTTTTATGACCAAAGATATGGTGGAGTCTGGAATTTGAGGCCCACTGCAGGATGAGCTGTATGCAGGTGCGAGGGTCCTAATCAGCTCGAATGAAAGGGACTTTGTTCAGTGGCGCCTTGCGCAGGCCTGTAGGAGTTTCCAGGAATTTCAGGGGGTATCAGCGCACGGAAGAAGGAGCCTGGGAACCAAGGTCAACTATAACGAGGGTCTTCAAGAGTACCATCATGGAGTTTGCCGCGCAAAGATGTACCACGTGAGGGGCGTCCCAAGGGGCGTTCCTGTCAGAAATGTGATTTGGTATTAGGGAAAGAGACCCGGGAGGAGAGCAGAGCAGATGATTTTGGGAGCCTAAGGAAGCGGATGGGTAGGCAGATAGGCTGATCAGGAGAGACCCATCATCAGAGAAGAGACAAAGAGAAGTGCGTGATCTTCTTAGGAAGTCACCACGGCTGACACCTAGAGGGTTAAGATCTTGCTAAGTAGGGATGTCACTTAATATAGTGTAGGGACAGACTAACCTTAATTTTCTTTTCTGTAATGACTTTGAGGTTGCAACTTGTATTCATTTTGGCAACGCTCATGTTATTGGAAGTTGTACTTATTATTTTGTTCTTCAGACTCAGACTATTCAAAAAGTTCATGTTCATAGTGATACCGATTTATCTTCTTAATCTCATTTTGAGAAGTTTGTATCTTCTGTTATCTTTGACTTTATATTAAATCTTTAAAACTTAATTTTGGTCAGTGGTCATTTAGAGTGGTGTAAGTTCTTAAATTGATTGCTTTATTGCGAGATTACCTTTTACTCAAGACAGGTACCAACGATTCAGTCGACAGGAAATGGGATTTGGTAAGATAATTAGTAACCAGTAATCCCGCGTTAGCATCAACATTCACAAGCTCAACACGACACCAGGTCACATCAACATGCACAAGCTCAACACGACACCAGGCCACATCAACATTCACAAGCTCAACACGACACCAGGTCACATCAACATGCACAAGCTCAACACGACACCAGGTCACATCAACATGCACAAGCTCAACACGACACCAGGTCACATCAACATGCACAAGCTCAACACGACACCAGGTCACATCAACGTGCACAATCTCAACACGACACCGGGTCACATCAACATCCACAAGCTCAACACAACACCAGGTCACATTATCAAGCACATAGACTTACAAGAGAACATTAGAACATACTGCACACAAGAACAACATTCAATGCTGCATACCCACTGGTGCATTGTGGGACACACAGCCACGATGTATCATCACATGGTTGATATAATAGTTAAGGATTCTAGAAACAACATCTAAGTGTGGTTTCCGCAGCCAATGGGTAGAGTCTGCCACCTGTAGCACGTATGGTTGCTACCTTGAGTTTGCAGCAAGATGTTCAGTTTGTGGACAGTGTGCAATTTATGTTCTATCCCTTCTGAAGTCACTCCTGGAACATTCAGCAATCTGATCAATGTCACTTTCATAAAGAATTGCTTAGTAGGCGGAAGAACATAAAAGATCACAGAAGTTATACAAGCATACATTTTTTTCAAATGAAACGAGGGGCTAGTGGCACAATCCTTAAAAACGACTATTGCATACCTGCCAACTTGAAGACCAATCTCACCATGTGAGGATGAGGCTGGGACTTGAAGGGGCGGGGCCTTGTGCCAAGAAGTATCTGTGAAGCACTTTTGAACCCAACCCCCAAACTCGCTCCTCCCTAAAAAACAAAAAAGCTTGCTGAGGCTGGTGCCGATGTCCTGGGGTGTTTTCACACCCCTTAAGGGACTTCAGACGTTCAAAGGCTCAGAAAACGAGCGGAAAAAACGCTATTTACAGTCGTTTTCAGCTCATTTTCCCTGACATCGTGTGATATCAGCTCCTCAACAGGAGACCGAGTGATGGAAGCCGATATCGTGTGTCACACGGTGGCCCCGTCTGAGTTGGCAGGTGAGTTGATTGATTGATTTAAATATGTCTTTCTTAAAATGATCTCTGCTAATTACAAACAGCCAAATACTGGTTTGGCTTGACTACTCTTACGAATTTACGGCTAAGCCTCCCATGTCTGGCAAAGCTTCAATGCGCTTTAGATCATCAGTTAACCCCAATTGTGCTGAAGGCAAAGGTCTGCAGGGAATACTGCCAGTAATGCAGATTCAAAACAGGAGAAACATTACCAAAAGCATGAGACGTTTCATATGTCTTTGATATATGAAGGCTTTTATTAATGTATTTAATGAAAAGGCCAACAATTATTGTACTCTTATCTGCCCCTTTAGGAGGGTCGTCCGTAAACTTTTTGCCTTTCTCCTAGCCTTTCTTCTGACATGGTATTGGTGGTTTTAGGACTCTGTGCACTTTGGTCTACACCCGTTTCGCATATTTAATTTACCTGTCAGTCCCTTGTAAAGTGGTATCTCATATACCCGGGGCTGGTAAATTAAATGCTACTAATGGGCTTGCAACACTGAATGCACCAACCACCAAAGTAGCCTTTCAAACCTGTCTCAGGCATCTGATAAGTGTTTCAGCTGTAATTCCTGATATGAGAGGAGCAGCTTGGTCAAGTTTGGCATGATTGGGATAGTAATAATAAATGCTACGCAATGGTGTGCACAGATTTATTATAACTATTTTAGAAATGCCACTTTTAGAAGTGGCCATTTCTGTGTGCTATGTGTCTGCCTGCCTGATGTGGATTGCATGTCTGGCTTTGGAATGACAGGGACTGGTGAGGTGGGTGGCTCTAGGGAGGGCAGGGTGAGTCAGCGCTAGGCTGAATAGGGCATCTGCATTTGGAGTAGTGGGAAGAGTAGTCCCCTGACCCTGAATAGACCTGTGCCTACCTATGTGAATGCTGGCTTCGCCCCCCTGTGGTCTGTCTGATGGCAGAGCCCCCATCTCACAAAGGAGGGTGTGAGCACTGTACACAAACTGCTCCACACCCCCCGTTAGGACTGGTTCTCCCCAAGCCCTGTGCCAGGGCAGACAAAGAGAATGCTGGTGTAACTACTGGGGCTGTGACCCCATGAATCTGGTTGTTCCTGTGCTTCCCTGTGACGTGGGGGCTCGTTGCTGCTGCTGGGCCCCAGGTGGAACCGCCACAAGGGACTGCCTCCCTACTGGAAGGCCCTGTGAGCTGGCCTTCCTTGGCCCAGCCTTGTGCCCCCCTAAAACAGAATGGGGAGAGTGCTGGGACCCTGCAACGCTGAGCTGTGACCTACTTGGGGGGAATCCCGGTGTGGAGATTCCCTTGCAGTGATACCTTCGAGGTGGGCGCCCACCCCATATTGGTACTTATTACGAGCGGGAGCCCACCCCACGTTTATGCCAGAGAAGCAGGTGCCACCCCGTATTTGTGTGATTTTTGCAGGAGCCTACCCTGATGTGGTTGCCTCAGTTTTAGCGGGAGCCCACCCTGCATGCTGGTGCCGTCATTGGTGGAGTGGGTGCCCCGCATTAGTGTGCAGCCTTACCAGTGGGTGCCCACCCCGCTGTTGTGTTTTGTGTTATGGCGGGAGCCCACCTCACACTTTGCAGCAAGGAGATCACCGCCACGGCCCGAGATGAAGGATAGAGCCCCCGCCTCCTCAAGTAACCCGGAAGCCAGGTGGCCTTGTCTGGTTGTGGGCAGGGCCTAGAGGCCAGAAGCTGAAAGAGACTACGCTCCTAATCGGGACGGCCCATGCCAGGGCCGGAAGACAGGCGAAGGAAGGATACAACATGGTAAACCAGAGTTGGGACAAACACAAAACTAAGGATGCAAGCCATCCAATTAGGAGGAGCAAGCTGAAATAGACAAGAAAGCTACACTATCATGAGCAAGAAGCAGATCCAAATCCTGTCCTACGTATATTCTAAAGTATTGGATACAATTTTGTCTGTGACAGACATCGAAACCTTTCTGTAGCAAGACTTAAAAAACAAAAGTACTAGAAGAGATCAGTTACAACAAAATCATAACAAGTTATTATTTTTACATTGGTCATTTGAGACTTGCTTATGCAGTGGATATAGCTAAATAAAAGAACAAAGAAGTGATGGTGGAGGTGGATGGGAGAAATTCAGAAGGAAGGAAAGAGCAGCTGAAGAGGAGGCAGTTGTTTACGGACAATTAGAGAGGCATGAAGCAAGTAGGAAGTGATGGGGACAGATTCAAAGTTAGTGCTGATTGCTTTGGTCCTAAAGTGTACCAGTGACAAAATATAGGGTGATATTTTACAAACTACTGCTCTTATAATGTTCTAGAAAAATATGGATGGGTGCATATAACATATTTTGGAGTCACTCTGATGAAAAACACATTATTGCTCGCACAGGTACACTTGCCTTATTTAAATCACAAATAAATAAATAAATATATTTCAACTGAGCCAGATGCAAGGTTGCTTGATTTTGATGCACATACTAATCTGGGGTGACAGCATTGAAACCATGAGACACATCAGGCCAGCGAGAGACTGCCACCCACTGCGGCTAGTTGGAGTGGTTCAGGGGTCTGAGTGTCATCCATGTTTGATTTAGAGTTCCAAGCCATCTGAGACCCAAGATAAATCCTGCTCCACTTTGAATTATTAATCATGGTTCACATTATTCTAAGCAATTCCATAGCACTTGAAAGATCCAACCACCAATGGAGGCAGAGCCGGCGCGGGGATGCTGCCGCTGAGGTGTTATCAGCCAGGCGCAGGGCTGATACTGATGAGTCCACACTGTTTGCCCCTCCTCTTCTTCAATAGTTGCACTGATATGGTTTATGGAGTAATTTGTGTCTTTATCTTGTCATGGCCTGTGGAGCCCCCTCACTATCTCTTCAGTTGAATGATATGGTACAATTTCTGAACAGCAGAGCTTTGTTGTGTAGAACTATGAGTGAAACTATTGCTCAATACACCTGCTATGAATAGGAACAACATATAGTAGATGCATTATTTTCATGCCTGGTAAGTGATGAGACCTGTATTCAATGCAATTTGTTTTGTGAATAGAGAGCAGGACGTGCATGTAAGTTTTACAAATGAGATTGCACATATGCGCTCCACTCTTGATTTCTTTATATATCCGGTGTTTTTGTTATTGGATGTTCACAGAGTAGTGCTTTATGTCCCATTCCATTTCTCCCTGCCTTTCTTTCATGCAATGAAGACTCATTCGATTTGATTAGCCTTGAGTAGGAATCTCATATTCATTGTTGTTTTGTAATGATCCATTCTAATGTAATATGGTCACATCCAATCTGAGTTGGTAAGATTTTAAAAGCGGATCCTCTGTACCAAGCTGCAATATTATTATCTATAAGGCTATCTGCAGCATCTAGCTAGTCTCTCTGCCACTCCATTGTTTTTTGTTGTACAGTAGGAAAGTCTATTGTAGAATACCAATGTGTGATTTCTCAATTGTAAAGTACTTCTCTGAACTTAAAGCACTTCTCTGAACTTTTTGTGAGGGTAACCTTCGGTTCTAGTCTTTTTGGCAGTGACTCCAGTCAAGCAATCGCAAAGATTTTTAATCATTGTTTTGGGGATACATTTGAGCTAATAAATGGAACCTTCTATGAGCCTACTACAAGGACCCTAGATGTGAAAATTCAAAATATTAAAGCCAATGACATCAAATTAAATGGAAAGAACAGTGAGATTAGCAAGGCATATTTAAAGGAACAGGGCAGGAATGTTCTGCATAGTGAATCGGAGCAAGTGAAGAAAGTTTGAGAAATTAAACAGTTATGTCTATTAGAAGTACCATTAGTCAAAGAGTTCCTGGTGCCCTGGACCAAACCCTCATTAGCTTCCCCAGGACATTTGTACATTCTTGGTAACCAGACCTGGCAGTTCACAGTGATTTGTTGTCCTGAAGTACCAGAATCTTACTCAGATATAACCCTATGTGCAGGGTAAAATGTTTGTGAGGACTACAAGTGAAATGATGATAGGCATTGGTGGCCTTCTTTCCTTCTTTGTCAGCATCATTTTGGCCAGTGACATAGTATGCCAACTTTCTTTAAATTTCTTACTCCTGATGGGCAGTCCAAGATGGCACCTACCTACGATGTGTCTCGCGCTTCTCCGCTTGCTCACTGCAGAAAAGGTAAAGCAAGCTGGGGTCAGCGGGCTGGGAGTCACAGTGGAAGCCCTAACGATCTCCTGCAAGACACTGATGAGTGGCTTCAGCTATGGTGGCAGCCCTCAGAGACACTGGGATCAGGTTTGTGGCTCGCTCCCAGGCTGAGGTGAAGCGAAATGGCAGCCACGACTTAGGAGATGGTGAGCAGCATGCATCCCTGAGCTGTAAGTAGCTCTAAGAAGGGGTCGGCTGCTCCTGGATGGACACTTGCGGGGAGGCTGCTGGCTGAGAGGTTGCCCTGGTCCCGAAGGGGTGTTCCCCCCTCTATAAGACTGGGTGTTGCCATGCTCCGAGGACCCTGCCCAGGGATTAAAAAGGGCCTCATCAGAAAGTGCTGAGGTCTGGATCTGTACAGTGAAGCCCCTCATATAGGATCAGAGTACTCCCTGCAACAGAGCGCGGCCTTCCTCCACCTCAGTTGCACTACTTGGCTGGCCTTGACGCTACTTACTAACCTTCTGAGACTAGATATTCCTACCGACGCCTGCACCTGTGGGCCTATGTGAAGCACTCTGTCACCTTGTTTGTGGTACTAGGTGCTATTGCAGCTAATACCATATTGGTACTTTCAATGTCAAATTATTCAGCATGTGGCTAGGTCCAAAATTGAGATGTGGCCCGAGCAACTGCCATTGGCTGATATTAAATCAAGCATTCCATCCATCACTTTGTCTTTGATGCCTTTATACAGCAAACAATGTTTTCCGACTATAACAATGCAGGTTGGGACGGAGGGATGTGGGGAGTACGGGGAGGAAGATTCTGACTAATTTTGTTACTCATTCTACATTCTTGGCCTCCCTTGATGAAACTCTGGCAGCTTTTCTTATTCATTACCCCACTTTCACTCTTCTTGGAGACTTCAATCTTCATCTGGAATCTGACACTAACCCCCACACTCTCAATTTCCGCCACTCACTGGAGATTTTCGGTCTCTCCCAATTAGTCTCCCTTCCTACCCATTGTGCCGGGCACACCTTGGACGGCATTTGTACCAATCTGTTCTCCTTAAATGCCGCTACCCCCGTACCACAAATATGGACAGATCACTGTCTCATTCCCTTCTCCATTAATAACAAAACCTTGCCCCCTCCTCCCATTAAACTCCCTCACACCTCTTTCCCTGTCAATTGGAAAAAGGTAGCTGCATTCATCAAACTCAATCCACAACTGGCAGTACCCCCCCCTACCATCATGGGCGACGCCTCATTAGATTCCACAAACTTCCACCTGTGGATTGAGAGAGTAATCTCTGTAAATGCAAAATCCGTCAGCCAAAAAACCGCCCGAGGAAAAAAGAAACCCAATGCCCCCTGGTATACTCCGGCCCTCGCTGACTGCCACCTCAAGTGTAGGCTTTTGGAGAGAGAATGGAGGAAAACCTACAACTCAACGTCCAGATCCACTTACATTCTCCAGAGAAAGCTATATCTCTCCGACATAAAAAAAGCAAAAAAGGCATTTTTCACTCTAGCAATAGATGCAGCAAAACAGAAACAACATACGATTTTCAATATCGTAAAATCTTTCACTCATCCCAAAGCACTGGCACTTGAAATTCCCCCCTCACAAGCCCTCTGCGATCAAATCGCTGATTTCTTTGAGGAGAAAATCAATTATATCCATAAGGACTTCCCCCCGGTTCCCATCCTAATCCAAGCGTCTGACACATCTACTCCCTCACTAAACCAATTTACAGCAGTCTCCCTACTGCAAACGCACAAAGCCATACTAGCCTGTAAATCAGGTGCACCCACAGATTCCTGCCCCCCAGTCATCTTGCACCACCTCATTGAGTCCGTCAACCCTCTAATCAATGCGATTGTGAACGAATCCCTTGACTCCGGTATTGTTCCTATTGAGTGGAAGAAGGCCACAGTCAAGCCCCTCATGAAAAAGCAAAATAAATCCCCTACTGATTTGTCCAATATGCGCCCAATCTCACTCCTCCCTGCACTAGGCAAAATTACCGAGCAACTAGTCCACGAGGAATTAAAGAATTTTGTGGAAAATCAATGCATCTTACACCCGCAGCAATCCGGTTTTCGTTCCGGCCATTCCACAGAGACCGCTTTGATTGAGTTGTCTGATACCATCAAGTTCTTGCAGGATGAGGGCAGGCAGGCCGTCCTCATCCTGCTCGACTTAACCGCGGCCTTCGACACCATCTCACACACTATTCTAATTAATAGGATGCGTGAGATCGGTGTCTCGGGCTCCGCACTTACTTGGATTACATCATTTCTATCCAATCGCTCTCAATCGATCTCCTTAGGCCCCTTTGTTTCCGGTGAACGATCCATCACCTCAGGGGTACCACAGGGTTCCATCCTGAGCCCCCTCTTTTTTAACGTGTATATGGCCCCCCTTCTTGCGTTGATTGAATCACATGGGATCCTCGTGACATCCTACGCTGATGACACCCAACTTGTCGTCACTATTGATAAAAGACTCCCGGATGCTGCCATCAACTTCCAAAACTGTCTGTCAGAAGTCTTTTCTTGGCTCAACCTGCACCATTTAAAATGCAACAGCGCCAAAACAGAAATAATTCCCCTCGGTAAAGGCACATTCTTTTCCCCCAAAGACTGGTGGCCTCATAATTCCGAAGCACCACCGAGCGCGGTAGCCTCAGCACGCAACTTGGGTGTTCAATTTGATGCTTCCCTCAGCTTCGATGAACATGTGCGCATTACCGCAGGGCGCTGTTTCAGTCTGATCAGGCAATTAAAGAAATTTTTTAATTTTCTGCCTATCAGTGCCAGGAAATCAGTCGCGGTGGCGCTTGTCCTCTCCCGGCTGGATTATTGTAACGGCCTCCTGGCAGGTATCAAGAAGTCCTCTCTGAAAAAGCTACAAACTGTCCAAAATGCAGCAGCCAGGCTTGTTCTGAAACTCCCCCGCAGGTCCTCGGCCTCTGCAGCCCTCAACGCCCTCCACTGGCTGCCACTCCACAAGAGAATCCTTTTCAAGCTCTTAGTCACTGTATTTAAAGCTAACAGGTGCTTGGGTCCATCCTACCTGATTAAGCGCTTCCAGAGCTATAATCCAACTCGCTGTTTGAGGTCATCGGGCGCCAACCTCATCTCTGAACCCCGTATAAAATTAAAATCCAAGGGTGGAAAGACCTTTTCTTTTTTGGCGGCCAAGGCATGGAACCGCCTTCCCCCCAGCCTGAGGCACGCCCCCTCCGAAAGCCTATTTAGGAAATCCCTGAAAACTTGGATTTATACTCAGTCCGACTCTTCAGTTCTCGCAGCCATTTGATCCATGCTCCCCATAGACGACTTTCTGTGTGCTCAGCGCCAAGATGCTCCCTCCGGAGCGAAAGCCAGCGCTTTACAAATGACAATAAATATCAAATATTATTTTGTAAAAGCCTAAACTGCTATAGGGCCCATAATCCAATTATCGTCTCCATTTGTATGACTCCATTTGCATGATTGGCCGCGAGATACATTATCCAACCTCTGAGCCACAGTGAAACCATTAAGGACTGAGGTCTGCAAATAAACTGGGATTCTGTTGATCCTATTAGCTTTTTAACAATTTTGTTGGATACCACCTCTGATCTTTTTGATGTTTGTCTTTTGTCTTGTCTAAATCACAATTCTATTTTAAGTTCTTTTAAGTTCCACGTCCTTTTATTTCAAGAGGATAACTAGATCTGACACTTTTACACAGCACTCAGCAGCCCCCTTAAACGGATTGTTCTGCAGCCAATAGATGTCTTAGGGCTGCTCTTTCTAGATGTCCTATATGTAAAGGTAAGATTGTTTCCTGCAAACCAGATTATAAATCAGCCCAAAAATGAAAAGGGTTATTATGAAATCAGATGTCTGTTCCGGATTCTGATTCTATATGTTGTTGTCCCTGTGACGAGGCATCGTCCCAATCACTTTCCCATTTGACCTTTTCTGTAAGTTTTATAAACCTGTTTGATATTTTTTATTCTGTTGCTCGTAGGAAGTGGTTGTATCTGGTGCAAGCCCAGTGTAATGCCTTTACAGATGCTGTCTGATTTGAATGTTTGTTATGTGACAGGGTATTTTTCTGAAATGGGTGGTTAGGTAGCCTAACTTGTTGTTGTTTTAATGTACTGTCTTCAATGCAGCTAATTATAGCATTTTAAAAAGTGTCTGCTATATTGTAATGCTTACTGATGTGACTGTGCTTTCACTTGATCCATTAATTGACTGGTGTGAGATAGTTTAAATGGCTTTTCACACGAGTCCTAAGCTGTACTACATTTTGTGGTTAGCATGATGCACTCTAATTAATGTCCTTACCACTTCTTATTGGCAATCATCTCATTAGTTATGTGCAGCACTTTCAGCTGAAGCTCAGACAATAGATGCAAACTGAAGAGACAGCCCTTGAGATGCAGCTGGATCCTATCTTGTGGAAGGGATCCAGACGCTTCCTCGGTTATCTGTCAGAATACCCAACACTTCCTCTGACAGCACTCCCATCTTGTGTTTCTCACTGCGATAGGAAATTAGCGATACTTCGGGCCCTGCATCTTTACATCCTACACCAACATGCCAGCAGTTTTAGATGAACCTATGGGAGCCAAGAGATATTATGTGTTGTATTGGACATTTTACAGGCTCAACAACAGGTGAGGTTTTTACTGACAAAACTATAATTCTTTGAAGGATCATCTGTGTGCAAAACCACTGAGATCCAGCAATCCTTTGTTAAATTTTCAACTGGGGGGATTTCTAGCCTTTGGCAGGTACAAGGGTGTGTAATCTGAACGAAGCACAAAGGTTTATGTTTTAAAAATATTCTTGGTTCAAAGTGCCACCTATACCTAAAAACCTCACTGGACCATTCAAACTCCTCTTTCCTACTATTTCTGTTCATTGTTATTCATGCCAGTCTCAGTTATAGCACTTTGTTCGATTTGCTGGAGACCACCAATCCTATGTAGTGAGTGTGAGGGACTGACACTGTTTTTATTGTTGGATAACTGAGGGAAGTTCTTATTGTCACATCATTGTTACTGAAAATTGAAGCCACTTTGACACCAATAAACATCACATTCACCTCAAAGCTCTCTCCCATTCTGGGTGCAGTTCTCAACTGGACTTCTACTTCTTCTCTCTCATGTGATGATATTCCCAAGAATTCTTCTCTCTGCTGCCTTATCTGCTCTTACTAACTGCTTTGCATGTGAGTGTTGTATCACTTATGCAAACTATGCCTAAAGTCTATTCCACCTAAATTTGGGTCTGGCAGTCACTGACCATGGGTTTTCTTTTTTTTTTGCAGAGTTTTATATAGCACGAACTAGACCCGAACCGAATCAGGTATCAGAGCGCTTTACATAGCACCAGTTACGTTACACACTTTCATTTTTTTTTAGGCACGGGGAGATTAAGTGATTTGCCCAGAATCACAGGAGGTTTTTGGCGTCGTTACCGAGGCTCGAACCCAGATCCCCAGGTCCGAGGTCGAGCGCCTTAGCCGTTAGGCCAACTACTCTCTCTTTGCATGTCATTTTCTCTTTGCATGCCAATCACTTTCTGCTGTATGAGTACTATGTACCTTACATATATGTCTACGAAGACATCCTTAGTGTTGGTGTTCATGGAATACACTCTAGATAGTAAATTTGGCAACAACTTTGGGTCCCCAGATGAGAGTGGTCTTAACATGCATTATGTGTCCTCAAACTACTTCCCAAATCTGCTGCGTGAACTTCCCAGAAAGGTATTTAACATGTTTGTGTTCACCTGCTTGATTATGATACATACTTTGTCCCTCACATGTACTGACTATGACCTCCCATAGGCTCAAAATGAGACAGAGCTCATTCTTTTGGGGCTAAACAACAGGGAGTGAGTTTTGGAAGGCATTGGAATTTGAGAGGCGACTCTTCACATCAATGTGTGACTCCTACAAAGCATTTCATTGATTGTATGCGCTTTTCTAACGCACTGAATTTCAGCTTGTTTTCACGTTCCTCAAGGCTCCTCGCTCAGCCCAACCCTCTTCAACGTCTACATGAGTCCCCTCGCAGCCATCGCACTCCAGCACAACCTCAACATCATCTCCTACGCCGACGATACCCAGCTGATCCTCTCCCTAACCAACGACCCCGCCACCGCCAGAACCAACCTACACGAAGGGATGAAAGAGGTAGCCGAATGGATGAAGAACAGCCGCCTGAAACTGAACTCGGACAAGACGGAAGTCCTCATCCTGGGATCCTCACCCTCTGCCTGGGATGACTACTGGTGGCCCCCCGCCCTAGGCAGCGCACCCAAACCAACAGACCACGCACGCAACCTGGGCTTCATCCTGGACTCCTCCCTCTCCATGACCAGACAAGTCAACGCCGTCTCCTCGTCGTGCTTCAACATCCTACGCATGCTACGCAAGATCTTCCGGTGGATCCCCACCGAGACTAGGAAGACGGTCACCCAGGCCCTCGTCACCAGCCGACTGGACTACGGCAACTCCCTCTACGCCGGAACCACCGCCAAACTCCAGAAGAGACTTCAGCGGATCCAGAACGCCTCAGCAAGACTCATCCTGGACATCCCCCGTCGCAACCACATCTCCGGACACCTGGGAGACCTGCACTGGCTCCCGGTCAACAAGAGAATCACCTTCCGTCTCCTCACCCACGCACACAAAGCCCTGCACAACCAAGGCCCAGGATACCTCAACAGCCGCCTCAATTTCTACGCTCCCAAACGTCAGCTTCGATCGACCGGCCACGCCCTCGCCGCCGTCCCCCGCATCCGAAGAGCCACCACAGGGGGAAGGTCCTTCTCCTACCTCGCCACCAAGACCTGGAACTCCCTCCCGACCCACCTCCGCCGGACCCAGGACCACCTCGCCTTCAGGAGGCAGCTCAAGACCTGGCTGTTCGAGCAGTAGCAGACCCCCCTCCCCAAGCGCCTTGAGACCCTCCGGGTGAGTAGCGCGCTATACAAATGCTTGATTTGATTTGATTTGATATTCAATGACTCGGATATGTCCCGCTTTTTCTGTTTTCAGTTGCACAGAATCTGAGGGTGAGGATTGAGGTCCACCTCTTGTCTTATTTGCGTACTGTATTCCATTCAGACGTGTAATTCGCTCTATGATGTTTACTTCTTTGCACCCTGGTGTGTGGAGATATGATTGAGACTTTCCAAATATGTTTCCAAATATTTGAACGGAGAGGAGTACACTTGTTAGGGATGACAGTTCCAATCTTAAACAATTGAGATTTACCAGACATCTTAAAATGTATTCACCAACAATTTTGATGAAGCATGCCCTATGAAAAGAGAGTGGGTGAGGGCTCATAAAAATTAAAGTTTTTCTTGTTCTCAGACTGGATCTGGTAATGGGTAGAAGGAACTCACTAAATTAAGGTATTGTGGATGAAACCTCTCACATTGGTTTTTAGGTTTTGCCTGGCGAAAAGATGCGCTCTGCGCATCTTTTTCGCGCAGGCGAAAACCTAATGAGAACTGTAGTGTGGGTTTGGGTCGGCCCTCGTCATTCATTGGCTGGCTCCATAAATGGAGCCTAGCCATTGGACGAGGGGCCTGTCCGTCAATGCCGGACCAGATTCGGGGGCGTTCCCGAGATTCTTTGGCTTTTGCCGACGTCACGCGACGTCAGCCGAATGCCGGGAACGCCCCCGAATATGGGCCGGCATTGATGAATCTGAGGAATTAGATGCCCATGCAAAGATAATTAATCTCACTAGTTGGGACCAAACAGGGAAAAAAGTACACAACTCCTTACCTAAGAGAACATTTGAAAATAGTGTGCTGCGTTTATCTAAAACGGGGCACTTTGCACTGTATTTTGACTCCGCCTTCCTCCCGAAGGGAAGCAGCCGTCCGTCATACAGCCAGGGCCGCGCTGGGATTGGCCCAGCCGGCCGAGCCTCCGCCGTGTCATCGGGAGGAGGAGGAGTGGAGAGCAGGAAGCAGCCTGCGTCGTCTGTCCCGAGGCTCCCGAGCGAAGGAGGAGCCCCGGGGAAAGAGCAAGTCCCGCCTCGGCCCCAGAACGAAGTCCAGGTGAGTGCTTTGTTTGCTGGGGCTAGGGGAGGCTCCCTCCCGCTACCCGTGTGTCCGTTCCTGCCCCCGCCCCCCCCCCCTCTCCGTGTGTCCGTTCGGAAGCCGTCGTTGAGAGTGTCTATGGGAGGCGGGGGCTGCTAGGGGAGGAGAGTCGAAGTGGAAATTTCCGTGTAAGCCGGCTCCTTATAACACTAGTGGCTGCATCAGATCGCCTGATTGTCGTTGAAGGGAAAGTGAGGCATCGTTTGTGCTCTTTACACTGTCAGACGGCAAGCAGCACATCACAAAAACCAGGCAGCTGGCAATACACGGACAGTACAGCAGGCGACATTTTTTGTACCCCCTAAAACCAGAAATACCTCAAAATTAACCGCCTCGCCCGCGCCACCCTGCTTTGCTTTTTAAGACCCACCATGTCACATTACATTCATGTCCCTACCGGCTCCCCAGACGTGCCCAAGATGAACCTGACTGTAGATGAGCGCGGGTGCCGCGAAGGAGCGATGCGGCTGCTTAAGGAGCTACGGCCACATTGGAAACCGGAGGAGGTTACCACGCAGGTAAATACAAACTAATCGCCGTGGACTATAACGCCAGCAGCCCGTTTGACTTTTGAGTTGGGTTACGTATAATTGGAAGTCTCGGGCACAACCGTCAGATTAGGGGCGCCACGCCCATCCCCCCACAGGATCCGCAGAGAAAGTGTCTCCTTGGAGGCCCCACCTCTCGAGTCTGAAGCACGCATGTATAGACAGCGACAGAATATTTTTAATAATCATTGTTCTTTATTTTGTCAAAGACAATTGTAGAGAGATAATCTACCCTCCACCGTTGTGAAAACGTTATCAATTGTAACTCCTCTGCTTTAAAAAATAACAAAAATATTGCACCGATTTATCCGGAAGCATTGCTTGGAGGGTACGTGTAAAAATACTGTAAAACGTAAGATTAAAGTCGGATGCGGTTTCCGATAGTAATGACTCATTGTAGCAAGCCGACTAGCAATCGTGATGGGCGTGTAAGGCCATTGAAAAGGAGCGCTGCATTTACTTCCGCCTTAGTAACGCGTTGGATGGTGACGTCTTCTTAAAGCCCCAGCCATGTACTGGTGTCCATCCCCGTTGTATTGAAAAACGTGTTGCTATAGCTCGTCAAGTTTACTGTGTATGAAGTGGCATGTTTTCGATGTGTTAGGTCTTAAATCACTTTTAAATGCTCGAACTCCGTCCAGATCGTGGGTTCTGGTAGCAAGGTGAATGTAATGCATGTTGGTCCAGTAGCCCCAGTACCATTTTGGTCACTTTGTATCACATCTTAATGTCAAACAATACCAGGCGCACACACAGAGCATGCGTAATAACACATTATAATCTTACACATGACGTGTCATTTTGACAAAATTACTCATTTTAAGTACCTTATACTTGGGGGGGCTTTGTGTGGCTGTGTGTGTGGGGGGCTTTGTTTGGCTGTGTGTGTGGGGGGCTTTGTGTGGCTGTGTGTGTGGGGGGCTCTGTGTGGCTGTGTGGGTGGGGGGCTCTGTGTGGCTGTGTGTGTGGGGGGCTCTGTGTGGGTGTGTGTGGGGGGGCTCTGTGTGTGTTTGGGGGGGCTCTCTGTGGGTGTTTGTGGGTGTCATTTGCGAGATAAAGCTAGTGGCATTGTAAATGACAATGCCATTTATTTATGTTAAAAAAACATAAATAAAAATAATGTAAAGAGCAATGCCAATAGCTCTAACTTTAACAAAGGCAAAACCATTGCATTGTAAATGCTTGTTGTATTTTCTTCTTAGCCATGGTCTATCTCCACTTTGCAGCACCGAGAATCCTTCCTTGAGTACTTCACATTTAAAAGTCAACCAATTCATTTGGAATGCATCATACCATCTGTCATTAGACTGACTATCAGGGATACTATCTCACCTAGAGATGTATAGAGTGAGTAGTGAAAAACTCTACCTGGAGAAGGGTAAAACCACTCCCTTCGGAGATGAGTGAAGTGCTAAAGTTCAGAATGTTAAAGGTCCTAGCACAAGACGAACTGTGCTATGATCTAACCTTGTTAACAGGGCAACTACCACTGTTATTTACTAATGATTTTTTAAAATTAATATGCATATCCTTAAAATACCTAAAATGTGTGACTGATAAGTAATGTGTTAAAAATTGAAGAATTTAGAGGTACCTGTAAGCAGGTACTCTGCTAGTGAATAATCTACCTTATAGTGTGCATGTTTGAGTTAGTAATCCAATGACAAGAAAAGGGGAGGATGAAGTTTTAACTGAGAGAATATGAAAATACTTCAGATCGTCCACTTGCAGCTCCAAAAATATGAGACCTGCCTCTCCTAGCCTCTTGGCAGTTTCAAGCTGCCACACACTCCATCTAAGTCCTGTCCCTTTATTCTTCTGGCTCTCAAACCGTGAAATGCTTTGCCTGTTTACATCAGCATCTCCCGGGTGAGTTTTGTTGATTGTAAAAGTGAATGGTTCTTAACTACAATAGAACATTCTATTACATTTAAAATACTCACATTCACACAAAAAAAAGAGAAAAAAGCCCCTCCCCAGACTCCGTATTCAATGTACCTTTGCCTCTCACCGATTCACAGTAAAGTCATGGAGAAACATAAAGATCCTGTGCTATCCCTAGCTTTTCCGCTGCCTTAGACATTGTTTCGTTATGGCTCCTAGAGGTGGGCTATTGTTTTTACCTGTTTACTTCAATATATACAGTGCTTAATTTGAGCCAGTGGTTTCCTGTGCTCTTCACCCATACTTAATTGTGGGCACGGGCACTTAATTGTCGACATTGGCACTTATGACAGCTGCCACTTGGTGGTGCTGTTTTTATAATTTAAAGATGAGAAGAACAGCAACTGTTTATTAATTCAGTATGAATTAAAAACAACTAATACCTGCGCCCAAGCTATTTGTATAGCTTTGGGGGCCAGGAATAGGCTGAATTGTCACACTTGTAGCAGCTTGCTGGTTAGTAGTTGTGGAGGTTCTGTCATTGGCAATGCTGGTAATGGCGATGGGTGGTGCAAGCTTCAGAGGTCTACTGACTAGAGCCCTGGTACTTATTTTTTTTACAAATTACGCGCTAAATAGATCAAACTATATCTTTCGAATTGTGTTTTGCTTTAGATTAAAACACTACATGAATTAAACAAGTACAAATACAAACAGCAATGCGACAGGTCACACTGACTCTGTGTAAGCAGCCCTAATACTGTAGTTCTTAACGTACGGTCGGTGAAGCCTGCTGGGAGGCTTCACTCGCGTTTAGAAAATATAATCATATTAGCAGAATAATAAAGTGTATATGAAAAAAATAAAATGTAAAATTTCTAAATGCTCTGTAAATTTGAAGGAATTTGAAATTGGACCTGATTTAGACTTTGGTGGACGGGTTACTACATCACAAATGTGACCGATATCCTGTCTGCTGTATTACAAATAGAATAGGCTATAATGCACTTGTAATACGATGGACGGGATATTCGTCATGTTTGTGTCTAAATGAGACTCTAAGTTGATTGCCCTTGCTTGATTTGTGGGAGCAGCCCAAATATAGCAAACAAAATATATATAGACAATTGGTGGCATCAACTGAAACATTGGTATGCCGCGACAAAAAGAGAACTTGCATTATGAGCAAAAAAGAGTCTAGCACACAGACAAAGATATTCAAAATAAAATCTAATTTTGAAAAGCTCCAACATTTCCACCAAAACTAAAATTTCGGTTTTGTCACTAACACACATTCTTTGTGCAGAATGAGAGCTAAACACAGCTAGCGAGCCAGAGGAATGTATATATTTCTAATAAAGTAACATGTATGCATGTGGAATCTATATAGCGCTAACAAACCAAAAGCTAGGAGAGTCTGTAGAGGTTCAAAAGCAAGGGTGCAGTCATTAAGTGGTTTAGAGAAGCTGGATTCTGAGAAAGGAAGTAGACAGTACTTCTACTTGTTGCAGAGTTCTTAAAAAAGAACAGCCTTCCTTCAGCTCTTTCCCTAACTAGAGTAGGGTTTGTACAGTTTTGATGGATAATGGAATGCACTTTTGGATCCCCCATGCATAAATGAAGAAAGCCAATTGCCTAGCTTTTTTTATTTTCTTATTTCTTGCACTTATTTGTTTCAAGTCTGATGTTGCCGGCGAAGGTCACCGAGAAAATCGTCAACAAACAACTGACCAGCTACCTCGAGGAGAACATCATCCTGGCCCCATCGAAGTCCGGGTTCCGCAGCAACCAAAGCACCAAAACCGCCCTCATTGCCGCCACCGACGACATCAGGACCCTGCTTGACAATGGAGAAACACAGCCCTCATCCTCCTGGACCTGTCAGCCGCCTTCGACACGGTCTGCCACCACACAGTGTGGACACGTCTACACAACGCCGGGATCCATGAAAAAGCCCTGGACTGGACCACATCCTTCCTCTCCGGCAGAACTCAGAGCGTTCGCCTCCCCCCTTCACTTCCAACGCCACCCAGATCATCTGCGGCATACCCTAGGGCTCTTCCCTCAGCCCATCACTGTTTAAGATCTACATGGCACCCCTCGCCCGCGTCGCCCGACAGCATGACCTCAACATCATCTCCTACGCCGACAACACCCAGCTGATCCTCTCCCTCACCAAAGACCCTCACACTTCCAAAACCAACCTCCACGAAGGAATGAAGGCCGTCGCCGACTGAAGCTGAACTCGGACAAGACTGAATTCCTCATCCTCAGCTCCACCCCTTCAGCCTGGGACAACTCCTGGTGGCCGACAACACTAGGAGCAGCCCCGACACCCACCGACCACTCACGCAACCTATGGGTCGTCCTCGACTCCACCCTCTCCACAATTAAGCAAGTCAACGCCATCTCCTCATCGTGCTTCAACACCCTCTGAATGCACTGCAGGAAATTCAAGTGGATCCCCACCGAAACAAGAAGAACAGTCACCCAGGCCCTCGTCACCAAAAGGCTGGACTACGGAAACACCCTCTATGCAGGAACATCGGCCAAACTCCTGAGATGACTGCAACGCATTCCAGACGCCTCGGCACATCTGATCCTCGACATCCCCCACCGCAGCACATCACACCCCACCTGAGAGACCTGCACTGGCTCCCTGTCAACAAGAGGGTAACCTTCAAGCTCCTCATCTACGCACACAAAGCTGTCCACAACACCCGGCCCAGCATGCCTCAACAGACGACTCAGCTTCTACACCCCCACCCGCCAGCCCTGCTCCTCCGGCCTTGCCCTCGCCACAGACCCCTGCATCTGAAGAATAACCGCCGGCAGTAGATCTTTCTCCCACCTCGCCGCCAAGACCTAGAACCTCCTCTCCACCAACCTACCCCAGACCCAAAACCTACTGGCCTTCAGAAGACTCCTCAAGACCTGGCTGTTCGATCAGTAGCAGCACTCCGTCCCCCCCAGCGCCTTGAGACCCTCACGGGTATGTAGTGCGCTTTACAAGTGCTTTGATTGATTGATTGATTGATTGATTGTCATGGTTGTGGATGTGTGGAAAGCCAACAGAAACGTTAAGCTTATCACCCAGATAGGCAGGGGTGCCAGCAGTGATATATTAGTAGATGATGTATCTGGTTTTGAAAGGGTGCTAGGCGGCACAAAGGACTAGTGAAGTTCCATTTGGATAAGGCACTATGGTATCACTGTCCTGTCTTTCCATGGTCATGCAGTTGTGGTTATGTTGCCTTGTGGCCAAGCACAACCCTGTGCATAATTGGAATGCCAATGGTACAGGCCCAATATTAGCTCAACTTCTAGTTGGACAGCATCCTCACTACATGTTGCTCCGATGGTCCCTTCCCATGTGCAGAAAGGACATGTGAGGCCATTGTGGGGGCAGTGATATCAGTTCTCAACTCCTTTTTGATCTCCACCATATTATGGGGCTGCACTGCACTTGCAGTTGACCTCACCTCAACATTACAAATTAGGACTTGCTAAAGACGTCCTACTCTTCCTCCACAACAGGGTCCTGTGATACAATCTAACTGCTATAGCAAAACTAATGTGCCACAATTTGAGCCAAAACAAACATTTCTAGTGATTAGTCAGTGACAGCAAACTTCTGTAGGGTTCTCTCGTCGCATACATTCGCATGGCAACCATTATTAAAGACTGGGCTAGTGAAACATTGCTTTATCTTCTTTTAGTATTATCTCTTTGAATTTATCGCTGTATATGGTAGAATGGAAATTGAACCGAGGCAGTCCTATCTTCATTTCTAAAATGTATTGAACTGTACCTCGCAGCTGTTGAACTACAACCATTCTCCTATAGGGAAACATCATAAATGCTGGCTACCTACAGCAAACCAGGATACGGCTGTCCTTTTAAAATACTTTGCTGCCTGGATTAATTTTAGTTAAATCTGAAGCAAGAAAGATTAGGCAGCCACATTCTGAAAAGTAACATTTTATTTAACATATTTGCAAAGATTAAAAAATCTTCAGATCGCGCTTTGTGATATTGATTACTCTGGTGATAAATGTGCTTTTCCTACCTGTGCGTGATAGTTTTGGTCAATGGTCTCCAACTATTTCTACAGCGAGAGCTACTTCTCACCAACGAAAATTGTCCTGAGCTACTGTCTACAGTGTGGGTACATAAAGACCAAGCAGCTTAATCTCTACAAGTGTAGAACTCCAGACCTGGTCTAGTGAGTTTGCAGCATTAACGCGACAAGAGCTGGGTCAGGAAAGCTTTACCTGGGAGTTCCTCTAAGGACCAGTTTTGCTCATCTTGTTTATGAATCACCTCTGATAACCGAGTGTCTAGTTGAAGCTTGTCATGCAATATGTAGCATGGTCCAGCATTCATTTTGAGAGGCAGTGCGAAACATTCTTCTATTATCCGGCTAATTTCCCTGAAGTCAATTGATGCACATAAACAGGGACATCAGAAAGTTATTCTTAATATATACATTGCTGTCTTTTCAAGGATTATATTTTGTGAGTTAGATGCATGCTTCATACCTGCCTACAAGTAAACATATTCAGCCTACACCCCATGCTCATGAGTGATCCTGAAACAACACAAAAAAAACTGAACACTAATCTATGAGCAGATGGAAGGATGAAGGAGAGAATGAAAGAAGGGAAGGAGAGAAGAAAAGGAGAAAGAAGAAGAAATACAAATCAGAGACGGAAACATGAGAAAAACAGAAAGATTACATGGAAAGAGGTGAAAAAAAGAGACAAACAGAAAAACGGATAACAAGGAGAGAATGAACACAATGAAAGAAAGGCTAATAGTAGGAAAAGAAAAAGGAGAGAAATAAATGAGAAAACAAAGGAAAATGAAAGAAAAAGAGGAGGGATGGGGAATGAATGCAGCAATAGAGAAAGAAAATGAAGAGAAAAGGAGAGAAGAAATGGAAAGACGGACCGAAATAAGTACTACATGGTAACAAGGAAAGAAGCAAAAAGAAACCCTGAAAGATGAGGCAGGAAACAAAGAGAATGAGAACAAAAGGGAAGGAGGAAAAGGAACTACTGATGCGTCCAGTCACACACCCATGCAGCCACTCACACCCCCAGTCATAAACTCACATAACCAATTACACACACATACAACCACTCTTACACCAGCTCACACGCCGTTACCACTCACACCCACTCACACACCCATGCAACCACTCACACACCCACTTACAAACCCATACAACCACTTACACGCCCACTCACACCACCACAACCACTCACACACCCAGTCACACATCCATACACCCATTGACACACTCAGTCCAAAACCCATACAACCACTAAGAAACCCACTCACACACCAGTACAGCCACTAACACACCCACTCACACACCCATACAACAACTCACACACCCACACAGCTATTCAGAAACCCACACACTCACCCATAAAGCCAGTCATGCACCCACTGACACACCCATACATTCACTCACACACTGATACAGTCACACAGCCACTCGGATCACATATGTTAAAAATAGTATCACTCATTAATAGTACACCAAGTATGCTAATTTAACTTTCATAGTAGGTTAGTAAATATGTTTAACAGTCATAAACTCTTAGAAAACACTTACACTCACTTGATGATGTCATCAGTGATGATGTTACTGACCATGTCCTTTACCATGGCATGCCCGACTACCTTATGAGGCGCCTCCAGCTGGTTCAAAATCAGGCCGCTCGGCTGGTTTTCAACCTCTCTAGATCACACCATGTAACTCCTCTCCTCTTTTCCCTCCACTGGCTCCCTGTCCGGCAGCGCGTCTCATTCAAGCTCGGCTGCACCATCTTTAAAGCCAGGACAGGCTCTGCCCCTTCTTTCATTAATTCGGCAATTCAAACCTATACTCCCTCACGAGACCTCCGATCCTCCGCCCACCACCTTCTAGTGGTTCCCCGCTTCAAACGGAAGAAGTGGGGTGGCTCCAAATTCGCAACCACGGGCCCAGTTTTTTGGAACTCTCTCCCATTGTCCCTCAGAACCTGCACCCAATACCCCCTCTTCCGCAGAGATCTTAAGACCTTTCTTTTCACCCAAGCCTTCCCATCCTAAATCTTCACTTCTCCCCCTTTCCGACCCGCCGAGTAGCTGTTGCCAGTGAGCGCCAAGAAACCGCCAGGTGTACGAGCGCTATATAAATCCCTTCAAATTCAAATTCAAATTCATGTCATGAGGGATATCATATGTGAGGTCATAAGTAGTGCCTTGCAGGGGGCGTAAGTCCTTTTGGATCAATTCCCAAACCTTGTTATGATTAAAGATGGCTGGTTAGAATCTTTAAAATCCCAAGTATAGCTTTGATAGGGAGATCTTTGGCAAAGGGGCTATTGACACACACACCATATGGAAATTCACACTTGGTTCCATAACAGCTAATTCGCCCAAAATCATTGGAATAAATAAGCAAACACTTGTCTGCACACCAAAATGTAAACCAGCAACAATGAAGCCATGAATATAGCAAAAGCTTCACCGTGCAAAAAAGGGTATCAAATCATGAGATGTTTAGTGCATTTGGATACCACTGGGGAATGCGTTTTTACATTAATAAAATTACATAAGACCCATCAGGGCTTCGTAATTGGTTTTTGATATGAGGAGTAATACGCTGAAGTCAGAATCTTTTGTTCATGTATCCAGTTCAATGGAAAACAGAATCCATTTGGCGTATTCACCCAATCTATGGCTGCTCAAAATATGCTTCATTATCATATGAATTTTAATTTGCAGGTGTACCTATCTGCTTCTGAATGAAGAAAAACATGTAGAGACTGCCATGAAAGACTACAAAGCCTATTTGCTTCATAAAAAGTTTTGAAAAATTGGCAACAATATTATTCTCCATTGTACTTCCATTTATTCTATTCAATACCAAATGCGCTCCAAAATGAAAAATAGCATCCCATTTTATTTGCATTTGCATTCTTTAGCTGTAAATATTTTTTTGAAAAAAATTGAAATTGTCTCAAAATGCGTTTAAATGCAAAAGCAAGCTAATAATTGAATTCAGTGATGAAAATAGAAGGAGCAGCTGCATGATGCATTCAAAGCATAATTCCGAGCCCCTTCGCCTGCCAACCAGGGCTCGGTGTCGGCTTTGTACCGTGATTGTTAGGGCATTGTTCCATAAAGCAGCTACACAGACTGAAGGGAAGGCTGGCATGACAGGAGGAATCCGAAATTAGAACATACATTGGAGACATCTTTTTCCCTGGGATTTAACCGATTGATGCCTTCTCTGCTGTGCTGGTTGTGCTCGAGGATGCTGAACCTAAACATGTACCAGCTGCAAAGAGATGAAACTAGAATTTGACCATTTGTTTTATAAAAACAGGTTGTGGAAGAATATGGAAAATATAACCCCTCACTCTCTTTGTTGCTTTATCAATACAGTTTATGCAAGAGATTTTAAAATATTTTAGGCTGACTTTCAGATAAATATACGTCTCTTACAGCTGTAAGCGTTGCAAATCAAGCTTTACAATCTCCCGATTCCAAATCCTAAAAATGGAGTGATGAATACAATTGCTGTCAATCAAAATCTCTAATCAAAAGTGAGGATAATAAAGTAAGCACCCTGTTGTATAGGAGCAAATGGTTATCAAAATAGATAAATTACAAAGGGGTTGATTCATTAAAAACCGTAACTAGGTGTCATTGGTTACATCAATGCATTGTCATTTAAATTTCATTTTTCCTGTGAGGCGAAGCACCTCCGCCTTAGCGAAGGAGCCGCCCCCGTTGTCCATTGTTTGTCCGGTATGCCTGGTTCGACGCCAGATAATTGATTTATGCACTGACTATTTAAATTCACGCTATGTAAATTTACCTTATAAGGATATCCCGAAAATGTGGCACAGATCCAGTTCTCTTCAACCTATAATGTGCACCATTGCCTAAACTTGAAATGACTCCTCTAATGCTGCCAGCTTCTATAACATGACCCTGCCACCAACACTGAGAGGAATCCTGGGGATACTCTCCTTCTGCAGGAAAAATACAGTGAGTCACAAGCATGTTCACTAATTCTATGCATTGTACTTAAACTTTTGCTACTTATGTAGTTGTGTTGTAGAATAAACTGCACCATTATGGTTCCCAAATCACTAATTCTATTTTCAGCAGTTAAACATTGCATTACTACATCTAATGAATAACTTTCTGTCCCTTTTAATTATACTGAGAATCTCTGTGCCACGACATTTGCATTATTTATTAACATTCTAATTAGAAAAATATGTAGGGAGCTTTAACAAATCCACCTTGCAATGTAAGTCAGATGAGCAGTGGCCGACATTACAGATGATCACATAAAAAAGAAATGTCATACATTTGGGTGCTGCATTGGAAGTAGTGTAAGGACATACAGCAGTTTCTGTAAAGGCATGGCCATTGTTTAGTATTTTTCAAATAACTTAAATATATGAACAAATAAGCACCTTTTTACTCTCATGATTTGTCCTACCTACTTTCATTGGCGCTTTACCTTTTGTAGGGACATTTTGGTTTGAAACTCCATACAGTTGTCTTCATTTGTTTTATTGAGGTCGGCTTTTTTAACTTTTACATTTTTCATATTGCATTCTGTCTAAGCCATGGCTACCAGGGGTTGAGCAGACATTCTCCCGGAATTGTGTGCCAGACTAAATGTACTTATTAAGCTGGTAGAGCATCACTCCCTCACAAATTAATAGCCCAATCACTGACATCTTGAAAATTATCCTTTAGGTCCATTAGAAACGTTCCAGCAGACACCTTTATATTTTGCCTTGTATGACTTCTGTTCCTCAAGGCAACACAAATAGTACTTGAGGAAGATTGATCATGAGACAAACTTGATCTGTGTCAAGTAATGTCTCCCTCCTGGAGTAAGCTTTAGTGGCCTTTGAGTGGCAGTCAGGGATCCTAATCTGGCATGGAATTCTGTGGACGTTAACTAGCCCTGCTTATAATGCATAAATGTTCCTGCCCAAAACAGTGCCTTCACCTCTCTTTCTTCTTAAAATCACCTTACCTGGTCACTCTCAAGAGCGTTATACTGGCGCCGCGGCCAGGGTGACTGACTCCGGAATCTAGGGATCACGGTTCAATCCCCGGCACCGGCGGCAGATTAGCCCAGCACCATGTGACTCTGGGCAATAGCTTGCTTAATCTTCCTGACGGACCCCCAGCGCCTAGAGACCCTTACGGGTGATTGTGCGCATTACAAATGTGGATTATTATTATTATTATTATTATCCACTACCGGTTCAAATGTTGGGGTCACAACCACGCTCCAGTCAGGCAGTCGTAAGTACAGAAGCTGGAGGGTAAAGTTAGCATTCGAAATACCTTCCTTTAAAGCTCTTCCCTTGAAACCTCCCTTCCAAATACATACGCCTCCAGACTATATAGGGGCATGAGTGATGACATACAGGAAACCAATAGTGCCCTCTTCACTGTAAAAAAAACAACTTTTGATGAAGAAAGAGGGTGCTTCAGTTGGGTCCCAGGTACCCCAAGAGTAAATAAACTCAGTGTCATTCTTTAGAAAGAACGGGTAAGTTGGTGAGTATACAGAAGATGCCACAATACACTAGGGATAGCTTTAAAATCATAAATGTCAGGAAGCAGGACAAGGCTTGTTGCCATCGAGTATGGGTGCATCTCTGTGACGCTCTCGAAGCAGAGCAGGGCCTGAGCCATAATGCACTATCCACTAATACCCACTGCTCCTCAGTGATACCCAAGAGGAAGGTAAACACCCGAGAATCACCAACCAACAACAACAGGTGTCCGTATGAAAGCTGTTGTGCTGAATCTGTGGTGCCTTGAAATAGAGAGAGTGATCTCACCTGTGCCTTCCGACTGGACCTGCCAGTCCGGTGTGCCAACTTGGATTCAAGCCTGCCCCATCTAAAGACACTGTTATGTCCAGAGGTGAACGGGGGTACCAGCAGAGAAGGTGAATGCCCGGATACCACCCACCAGCTCCATTGATATCACTGATAGCTATCTTTTTGAACAGCTACACTGGGATTGATAGCGCCTCAAGAGATGCACTGGACGCGGCATGGGAGTGCCCCCTCCACAACCCACGTGTGTGAATGTCACATACCTGCTGACAAGCTGGGATCAACACAAGAGCCTTACTGGCACCAGGGGACTTTTACAAACATGAATAAAGGTCGACAACCTTAAGCAGCACAGCATCCACCTTAAATTGGGCAAGAATACTGCCCATTTAAGCCCATGAGAGGTACTCAGGGTCCCCTTTTGACATAGAAGGAGGACTGCACTCATGACCAGAACTGAGGCTCTCTTACTTTGGAAAGTAAGACACTCGGATTCGCATTTGCTGCCTTACCAGTCATAGATTGATTTGTGACACCCAGATCATTAATCAAATCGGATGGTTTACTGCATTCAACAGCTCCTATATCCGCGGTACTCCACATCACGGAGCACAGGCTAATTAATTTCACCCGCACGGATCGTTTGGCTCCCCCGGAACAGCCTCGAATTATACCAAAGCCGTCTCTCCGTCAACCCAGTCTTGAAGATGATCCCAAATAATGGGGATCGAAACGCCGTCGACACCTCAGCGCAATATTAGGCGCAGCCCACAATGCGGTTCACACTGACTACAATCAACTTAATTTAGAACTCAAGCTTCAACACTTAACTGGAGCCACATTGTGTCCTATTCCTCACTGTATATATTTCAGCACCAGTCACTATGCGCCGTTTATGCTGATCACAATTGTCACTTGCTTCGCTACCCTGTCCATCACTTGCACTTCTTGAGCACCAAGTACAATTTGGGTTGTATTGTTATATATTGACCTACAGTGCTGCTACAACTGTACTCTGTTTTACTTTCCTGAACTAAACATGTTGCCATGAGCACACTTGAAAACATTGTATGAGTCTCCTTACTTTCTTTCTCAGATAATGTATTTTGCATATCTATACTAATTGTCTTCCAATAATGCCATTTGGGATATTATGTGTTCATTTTGATTATCTACCCCAATCCCAACGTGGTTGACGGGTTTTTGCTCCTGTGCCTCTGTACAACATTACTTTGGAAAAGAGCATTCTCTGTGTGTTTCTCTGGGAGGATCTGGGATTGCTTTTCAATTCTGGCTTGATGATATCTCCATTTATCGGTAACCAAGGTCTTCTTGCGCTGCTGTAATTTTCATAATCCTAATATTGCTGCACAACCCTGCCTCATCTTTGCTTGCCACACAACATCTGCTTGTTGAGTGCCATACAAGGTTGAACTAAGTTATCATTATTTGCACTTCTGGTTCTTACTGCAGCGTCACATGCCAGAAACCAAACCCAAACCAGCAAGACAGCTACTGTCGCGGTGATCACAGGTCCACAACCCACTCAAGTAAACAAGGAAATGGCTATTGCCCCGGATGCCCCAGAAACTGACCTAACCACACTACTGAAAGAATTGGCAGAAATTAAATTATCAATTGCTTCAGAGAACTAAGCCATCAGGGCCACAACCGTGGAAATGACACCTCTCTGGGGAGCGATAATCACCTTCATAACCCAGAACACATTTCTAAACAGCAGAATCTCAGATCTAGAACAAAGATCTAGACAATAACATGATACTTGTTTTAGTCCCTCGGTGTACCTGCTCATCGAATTTGTTTATCGTTTGGTGGATATAAGATATGTTTTTCATACTATCCAAAGTGATAGAATTCCGCACACTGTATCTGAGATTGTTTTTGTTATATTGCAAATTTCTGACGAATCTTATACTTTGACGGGTTGGATTTGAAATATACTAAACAAATTGGATAGTGGAAAGTAAAAATTTACAATAGGTGCCTAAGTGCTTTCCTGGCACACCTAACAGTCGTTAAATCACCCTGTAAATGTGTTGCCAACAGTAATCACACATTACATCTAATTTGCATACTAATGCCATAATAAAATAATAACTCTGGCTCCAAGGTCCCAACACAGAATGTTCCTCGTATTATAAAAAAAAGCATTTGAATCTGATGTTCAGATTTAAATACCACCTGGTGCTTGTCAATCGTTTTTGCATGAAAAGCTGCAGCTGAGCCTGAAACCCAAAGTTCCTTATTTACAGAATCTTTAATCGTGTGTTGTTTGGACTCACACAGCACTGCTTCTGTGGAAAATCCGCCACATGGCCAGGGCTCTGCAGCTAAGTGTATTTTGGGGAAGGAGGCAGAAACGTAGGTGTTCCCAAGTGTCTCGGGAGCTGGCACTGCCAATGTGGTGAACACCCACAATTCACCGACAAGTATTGATTGGCAAACATTGACAATGCCTTTTCTCATGCTCATTGCACTTCTAAACTCATGTTTACTTGAAATTTATAAGAACACGTGTTCCATTTTACAGGGTCACTTATAGAACAGGAAGTTGTTTTTTTGTATAGAGCTTAATCCAACAGTCCCTTTCCATGTTTTTTAGGTCTCCGCTGCCTGTCGTCTAAGACTTATTTTTGGCTAAACCAATATTTATAGTGGCCTGTGCCAGCCAAGTGCTCCCCAAAGTTTGGCTTTTTAATCTCATTTTTATGCTTCTTAATTGATGTCTTTTTGTCCTTCTTGTGTTTGCCTCAGCCCCGGAGCACAGCTTCTTAAACATCCGATTAACCCCTTTGGTGCTGATGACGGCTCCCAGCCGTCATGAGTCACGGTGGGCATGTGCTGATAACGGCCAGGAGCCGTCAAGACCACGCCCGCGATCGGAATGTCCAGCACCGGCGCGGAATTCCAGCCGCCGCCAAGGTGTTAACTGGATGACTTGTATCCTTGCCCTGCTCATATTCCGGGATCTACTTGTTTCTTTTAGCACTAGTAGAAGTAGATGTTCTTTTCTTGCTCTCTCCCTCAAAGGCTTCAATATCCATCCCATGCACACTCAGTGTTGCCTCTCAAACATTCTTGTCATAGTTTCTTTCTAATGTTTTAATTATCTGGAGAATCATTCGCTGGACTTTGCTTCTAGGCCACTGTTTTCGCAAAATGAGCAGTTACACATGTTTAAATATTTTTTTTACTATTTTACGTTTCCTTCACATTGGCATCCCTCCATCATGATGCCTACGTATGCATACACAATGTTGAATGAGCGTGTACCCATTATCGTGCTTTTTCGGATGGCAAAAAGCACTGGCAAATCAAATAGGTCGGCACTGGTAGCCAACATGTTGACTTTGCCAATGCTTGTTAAGTCATAAATAACCATATCAACTTAGGAAGGATGAAAGGCTAATTGAGACGACCACATTCAGTTTCATGAAATGCAGGTCACAAAGATATTACTAGCAATCTTTCAACAGTCTGAGTCATACATTAAATTTCATTAAGCAGCCTACTGGTAGCATGCAACAGCCTGCAAATCACTATAAATAAATACACACATGTCATCCTATGCACTATTAATGATAGTACAGCCTATGAATTATGTCTATGAAGCAATATTATTACTATTGTTTTTATTATTATTATTATAATTATTATTCGTATTATTATTATTAGTGTTGTTATTATTATTGTTATCATTATTATAAGTATTATTATTGGTAACACTCATATTACTAATAATACTAATAATACTACTACTACTACTACTACTACTACTACTAATAATAATAATAATAATAATAATAATGTTAACAATAGTAGTAATACTAATAGTAATAATAATAACACCAATAATATTAACAACAATAATAACAATAATATCAACATTACTAATAGCGATTTGTTTTTTTATAACTATTTATTTTAACACTGCATCATTGCTGTAACAATAGTTGTTAGTATCTCCCAATTTAATGGCGACAATTGATTGACCTCACTGTAGCATTCTGGGAGTGAAACTCATTAGCGGCCGCTCACAGCAGCCGCCAGAGGTGAGCGTGTCACTTCCCGAGCCATCCGCTTGCGTGTTGTACTTGTTTTGTGCCTGGCTGCGTGTAGTTCCCGCTGAACCCGGGCTCCATCGCTTTGCTGACTGTAAATACTGTTGTAGGGCAGGGCAAACCATGTCAGTGCCCTTCCACTTTACTAGTGGCTAATAGTCAAGGGGCTGAGCTCAGCAATGAAGTGCTAAGTAATCCCTCCAGAACAGGAAATGTATAAACATTGTCAGTGTGATCAGATTAGGGAGAGACTGCATCTTTACAATCCTTCTCATCAAGTTATCTTCTCCAAGAACCGTCTGCCAGGGAATGCTTAAAAGCCAGATTATATTTCCCTCAGGCATAAAGCATAGGAAACATCTCACATTATTATGTTATACTGGATAATTAGTTCACTGCATTGTTACAGTAATAATTTCAGTGCTGAAGACAAAGTAATTGATATACAATTGGAAATGATATTCATGAAAACATGTTGCACAGCATGCACGTTACACATTTCCCAATCCTTATAAAAACCAAGCCATTTCCACATGTATGCACAACTCCAGTCTACTACACATGAACCAAGGGGAAAAGTCTTACAGCATACGGGATAAATAAAGAAAATATGGTGATTTGCAGGGAAAGATAAAACTAATGGGAAGAATCAAGAATGATTATTAAAATATGCATTACCAGCAAATTATGATACAATGGGTGGATAAAACATCGTAAATATCTATTAAGGAAGGGTATTGGACCTTGCCTTCACCTATAAAACCTCAAAGAGGGAAAAAACAATAATAACTGGAAGGTCTTCAGAGGACTATGATTCTGAGGGGACAGCAAAAATGTGTTGGACTTGGAAGGAGAAGGAATTCAATGGGTAAGTATCAGACTTTAGCGCTAGGATATCTGGATTAGCATCTCAGATTTCCCACTTGACAAACTTGGTAATCCGCAGCAAAACAGTTTGGCTGAGATTCATGAAGTAATGCATATTTATTGCAAACATTAACTTGCATCTTCATTGAAATCTTGGCAACAATATCTGATCCAGGAGAACAAATCATTAAATGCACCCTCACGGAGCTGATACAAAAACTACTATGACAATGTTAATTTACCTTGTTCATATTAGGCAATGATTATCTTCAACACAATCTAAAACCTACATACACCAAGGGCTTCAATCTCAATTTAATCATCTCTATAAAAGGGTTTTCTCTCTCCTGTGGCATGGAAGGATCATTCTTGTAATTCGTTTGTATACAATGTAAAACATTTTGCCATCCATAAAAAGACATATCTTGGATTTGCTACTAAAAGAATTAATATCAAACATATTTGTTGGTATAACTGTTGCACTACCTGTTATGTGAATTATGGATTGAGATCCTTCAACATAACTAGAGAATTGCAGTACTTTTAAAGTTTTAATTCAGAACCATAACTACACATAATGGGGGTTTGAATACATTTCAAAGTGTACATGCAGGTGTTATAACCAAACTAACTACAACTTCACTTTAAATCTTGTTGTTTGCAGTGAATGTTTGGGTTATTCCTAACATATGCTGCATCCAAACCCCTGTGGGTGGCCACCCCGCTCTGTGCATGGCCTTCGTCTGTGCATAGTGTGGTTTGGTGCAGGGCATAGCTTCTGCGCATGCCCTGTGCCCAACACTATGCAGGGAGTTAGGGGTTCACCACATGGCCTGCTCCCAACCCAACACAGGGCAAAAAGGCTGTGCACAGAGGGGGCCGTAGTCAGGCCCTGAACCCAGCCTTCTGCAGGCAGCCAACCGTCACATGTGCCAGTTGGCCTAGTGAAGCAGCAGTGCATTGAATTCATTCTTATTTTCAACTTTTCTTTACCATAACTTGAGATTCCTGTGCTTTATTCCTGTAGGATTCGTGACTCCTGCAATAAAAATTACATTTTGAAAATTATTGTTAGGAGGAGCCTTTTTAGGGTCCCCCAAAGAACAGGGTAAGTGATCCTGCCCCCTCATGCCTTTTTTCTTCTTATTTTTCCCAAACACGCATCTAGCTGCACATTTTTGGGTAATGAGAGCCGCAACAGAAATTTTTCTTGTGCTGGCCAGACAATCAGAACATGGTGGATTGGTGGATCCATAGCAGAATTGTGAAACTGCATTGGATGAACCACCCAGTAATGTTCTTTACTTTTTAATTGGATTCAAGATTCTCTATGTATTTGAGAATCTGTGAATTCTCGAAGGATTAATGTTTCAGATAACCATAACATTTAACCGGTTTATTTAACTTGTTCATGTCCAGATTGAAACACTTTTTTCTCACAAACTACTGCACAAATTTACACCAAACTATGTAAAATCACATCCCTGTGCAAAGTTCTATTGACATGCCAAGGTTGGTGTAATTTCGGTCAGCCATTTTTATTTATCGAAAGGCAAATCATTCGATGGGAGTTCAAATGGCAAAGATACATTTTTGTTCCCTCCCTATTTTTAGGTCCCCGCTTGAAGGATCTACACACAACTTTCAGTGAAGAACTCAAAGGGAAAGTAGCTTTATAAAAAAAGTTGTGTGCAAATTCATCACATGGCTTCAAAGTTATTAAGAAAACAAAAAAAGCTTTTCAATATAAAATGTGACTTAACCATAACTATAAAAGCACTGTCACCAGCTCTGTTAAATATATGTACCTTTATAGTTGGAATTTCCGTTTGCATAAGTGTATTTGTTTCTCACTATCATAACTCTAGCAGTTTGGCATCTAAATGATAAAGAACGTTTGCCCTATAAACAAATAAAAAATATATATATATATTCATATATGAAAAGGCAGGAGTAGCAAAATCATTGTCAAGTGCAAGAACTTAAACGACTATATTAGAAAGCATGGCTCCCAATTTTTTCTTGAGAATCGTAATTATATAGGGCTGTGCAAAATATAAATTTCCAAAAGTCATATACACACCATTTACAAATAAGTGTCAGAACGCAATTACCATTATAGACCAAATAGTAACCAAGGTCAGAATTTTGAAGGCAAACACTTGAAAGAACCTACACACTGACCATGTAATTCCTGAATGATGTAGTACAATGGATGAGTATGTTGAGAACACGACAGGGTGGATGGGCAAATAGGAGAGGATTTAATGAATAGCCTGGTTTGAATGCATGGGAAGGAAGGAAGTGTATTAGAAATATTAACTCTACATGTTTGTCAACTTTGATTCTTGATGAATTCAAACCTCTGCTCTGGTGAATCAAGTCTACAGTATTGTCGACTTTGATTGCTTGGACAATTCGATCCACTGCTATGGTGAATCAACTCTACATATTTGCCATCATTGATCACTTGGAGAATTTGATCCACTGCTATGGTGAGGTACAAACCAAGGCAGGTGCATGTGTAGAGCTCACTACACCTCTTCAACTCTGGCAGCTACCAGTAAAGAGTTGCCATGGCAGATGGAGTATATGAAAGTGCTTTGTCACAGGTATGTTGCCCCTTGCTTAGCTATCTAGAAGGAAAGGCACATCGCAGTGGCACCCGGGTTCGAGGAAATCCCCAGGGATTCCCTTGCAGGAGCCACACATGCACACTATCGGCAAGATCATCTTTGCGAAGGACTCAGGTACCAGGGTGACATGCATATGATGCGTCCCAAGGGCTACCTTCCTTGGAATACATTTGCACCACATGAGAAATACCTGCACCTCAGGACCGCCTCTCCGATCCGGCAATTCAGGAAAGGACTCAGGACCTGGCTGTTCGAATGAACAGATCACCATGTATCAACTCCAGCACTTTGAGATCCTCACAGGTGATTTGCTGCGCTTTATAAATCCTTGATTGATTGAGAGAATCTAAGGGATTCCCCTACAGAGACGAAACACATGCAAAGTGTAAATTCACTTTTGTAACATGCAATCCCTGGGATTCCTCATTTGTCAGGGGTCACACACACTACGAGGAAAGTAATCTTTGGAATTACCAGAGAGCCTGAATATTCAGAGGTGATGGAAGCCGACTCTCACTCCCCTGGACGGAGGAAATCCCTGGGGATTCCACTGCTGTATGCACACACCCAGAAGGCAGATGAGGAAATGCACAGCCATTTTTTGAGTCCCACGGAATTGGAGACAGGGAGCTACCACGTGCCAGGAGCAGGCAGGCTCCACCCCCACCGCAGAACCATCTTTGAGTGAATTGTGACAACAATCAGTCCTCACACAGTGGGGTGTTGCCGGCCACTGGGGGAAGCAGGGATAATGCTATCTGCTTGGCAAATCCTCATTGCCACCACTGCTAAGCAAGAGAGGGGTGGATGGAACGGGGCAAACACCACTCTTCGTCAAGTTTTAATTGAGGGCCTTTTTGTCTTTTGAGCACCATATTATTGAGAAGTGAACGGACATATATTTTCTTAAAACACCTACTGAGCACTTAGTAAATTGTCCTACAAGGCTTTATAGATGGAATCCATATTTCGATCGTTTCTCCAGCTGCAAATACACCCATTATTGTAGAAATAGCAACAGACAACACTCGTTGAACTCCAAGTGTACAGCAATGTAGGAAACTGGTGTGTGATTTAGTAGTACAAATATTTGTATCCACTTTTAGTTGGCATGTATTACAGCAGTAATAACACGCTGTTCAGAATTGTGATATTACGGATCTGAAAGTCAAGGATTTGATACCTACATAAAATGGTGTGGCTCCTGAATATCAAGTACAGGATATCGTGGGATACTAATATCGCTTACTAAAAAGGGACAAAATGTCAAAAGGTTTAGTGGGCACATATTTTTTTATACCTAATTGCACCCATAGGTACCTTTATGGCATGTGAATATATTCAAGGTAAGCAGATGTGAAGTTAAGAATAGTATATGCCTCCTTCTCTCTGTGAGCTTACCTATCAGAATTTTGGCCTTCAATATTGTGCCCACAACATTGGCGCGTCACGATATTCTTGTACTCAACATTCATGAGTACAATCCATAAGGCTAGAGCTGCACTATTGTGTGACCCAGAAACATGCTCCCAGCTCAAAGCAATCTGTGCCATGTTTACCAACACTGCCACTTGGAGCACTTTGCATGTAACGCTAAATGGCATAATAACGAGCATCCACCTCCCCCCTTCGGACGATGTTATGTTATGTGTATTTGTAAAGCGCTCTATCACCTGCGAGAGTTTCGCTGATCAATGACGGAGACGTATTGATATTTTTTGAAAGCATTACAACAGTTATCAATTGTTTAAATAGTTTCTATTCAACTGTATGTATAATGTTCAGTGCTATTATTTGTGAGATAACCATGGCCAGCTGATCTGGTCCATGGGGCACAGGCTAATGCAAGATACTGTCAACACGCAGATCAGGCTTCAGAGTGGCAGGAATTTTGGATAGGTGTGCCAAAGCTAAAGGTCTGTGGCCATTATACCCTCGGTTATGCTTTCCTGCTTCTTCTTGTAGCGGCAGCAAATTTCTGCTTCACAGAGCAAGATTAATAGAGGCCTAGTCAATATACGGTTGATAGCTAAACTGCACTAAAGGTGTGTGATGTAACTTCCTGTGATGTCATCTTGGGTCAAAGAGCACTTCTACTATCCCTTTCATTTTGGTGGATTGATGTCCATGAAAGCAAGACATGGAAACAAAAGAGAGCATCCTCCCCTATCCACTATGGGCGTAATTTGTGAATGGTAAGTCTGCATATGCCTATCATGTGTGCCAACAGCTTCCAAGGAGGGGGGAATTACCATTGAAAATGAGAAAGTACCAGTCCTCTTGGAATTGCATCTCGTGTTCAATCAATCAGTATTTGTAAAGCGCAACTGCTTCATCCATGAGGGTCTCGAGGCGCTGTGATGCAGCCCTGGATGGTATCTAACAGTCAAGATGTGTACTAAGGAGACGTATTCAGCAAACAAGGGAGTACATCCTTAAAACCTTCACAGGGAAATCTTAGACAAACTCCTGGTGCAGTGATGTCTGCACCCCCACCCCTTCCCTTCCCTGAAAGCAAAACATGCAAAACTACATAACATCCAATATCATGAGAAACAGCTGAGCCAGGAGTTTTACGCTGTTTTCCTCGCCGGCCAATTCTCTGGAGAAGATTAGATAATGGCCTTTTAAATATTTAATGAGCACCGAGTCTCAGCCACTGTCCCTGTGTGCTGAAATCTGCTGGAAAAGGCAGCTTCTGGTAACACAAGTACCCTAACTGGGGAAAACCATCTATGTATCGACAAAAGAAAGAAAAAAGGACAGGAAAAAAGAAATAGAACTAAAGCATGGCAGCAATCAAGAGCGAATTAAAATGTTAGTGTACCCTAATGCCACGCTGAGGGTGCCCCATAGTCCCAGCGTGAGTTCTGCCGCACTGGGTTTCGCTGGTGCCTCAGTGTTCCTAGAGGTTCCTAGGAACCTCTTCCATAGTGCCCTAGTGATAACACTACGGTGCCCTTCCACTGTGCCTCCATATTGTTCTGTGGTATCCCCGCGCTTAGCCGAGGGTGTATACCTATGATCAATCCCTAGTGATTCATTATGCTTCACTGGCTTCCAATGGTGACCCCTGTGTGAAACCCACGACACTCCACAAGGGCCACCTTGCTGAGCCCTGTAACACTCCCCTGAAAACCAGCATCCCAGACTTCCTCCAGCACCCACTCACTGGTCTTTGGTGTCACCCACGGCTGTGCTTTGCGCTCCACTCTCAGCACTACTGACCCCTCTCCCTTAACTGCATGACAGAGTGAGAATGAGTGTAGATGGGGTTCACTCTATGCAAGTTTGCATTCACAAACATCTGTGATCCTGGGCACAATGAGATTCAACATGAGGCGCGATGCAGGCACACACTGACGCGGGGTGTCAAGTGAAGCTACTCCACAAATGAACGTGACATCCATCAGGCCAGCAGCAGCGATGGTGTTGGAACAGCCCAAGAGCACACTACGCGTTGGCTGATTCACCACAGTTCAAACAGTTCTAGCACTGGGATAGGAGTGAAGGAAGAGATGATGCATCGCCTTGTTAGTTTGATTTTACTTGTTCCTTCGTAGAGAGGGAGAGAAGGCGGAAAGAGAAATGGCTAAAGAGGTTAGAGTCTGGGTGGGTGTTAGCAGTGCCAGCAAACCTTTGCCTCCTGCAACTCAACCATTCCAAGCCTAACGTCCCCTTGAACTTTCCTTCGATCAGCACCATAAGCTGGACAACAACTCCCAATCCACATTTACCCCTTCCGTACGGGGCTGTTTCCCCCCACTGTGCTGGTGGGCGGAGGGCGCGCACAGTGCTCCGTTGCTCATGACGAGCTGAGCTCGTCATGACCACGCCTGTTCCAATGGAACGCTCAGCACAGCAGGGGAATTAGGCCAGCGTGCGAGCGTTCCATTTAACGGGCGCGGTCATGACGAGCTCAGCTCGTCATGAGCACCGGAGCGCCGAGGCTCATGACGAGCTGACCTCGTCATGAGCACTCAAGAGGTTAAACTATTCACATCCAAGCAACTGAGCACCTGGAAACACACTATCAATTTCTGTTGTCATTCTTTGAATTCATCTATAGGGTCACGGTAAAAACAATCTCTCTTCTGCTGCTTTGAGTCGTCACCCTTAGGGATAAACACTGAACACATGCATCAGCCACATGGAATTCTCATTAGCACCACTCGCCACATACGATCGCAATGTTACATTTCAAATGCAGCCACCACAAAAAAATCAGACATTGCAACAACACTCCTCTACACTCGACCCAGAACAGCAATCTAACCTGCAGACTCAGAGCTTGCATCAGTGAGAAATCCAACTGCAGCTTTAAACACTTTCTCGGACACCGAAGAGACACATGTCAAAAAACAGAATTAGCTACAAAGCAGTAACAAATGCATCTAAACTTGGGGAAGAGAAAACGATGTTCAAAGAATACAAATTTACGATCTTTGCTCTGATAAAACTTAGTTCAGCAGAGCTGTTTGTCCATAACTCAGTGCTAAATCAAACCCCTCTAGACCAGTGCTTAATTTGAGCCAGTGGTTTTGGGTGTTCAGCACCAGCACTTATTAGCACTGGCACTTGTGACAGTCTGCCACATGGTGGCACTGTCTGCCAAATTTAGGCATGGGCACAAAAATAACTTTATTAATTTAATTTACATTAATAATGACTTATTTGTGCTAACCAAGCCATTCTTATAGCTTTGGAGGCCTTGAAAAGTATGAACTGTCATACTAGTAGGAGTGTGATGGTCAGTAACGGTGTTGGTACTGCAATGGCAGCGCCGGCACGGGTACTGGATGGTGCTGGCTGCCGTGTCTTCCTGACGAGGGTCCTGGCACTTATTGTTTTGCAAATGAACCACTGCTCTAGATCCAGCATCAAATAAAGCCTCAATTATGCAAGGCATAAACATTCTTCATCAACCAAATAGTAAAGCAGTCACTGAAAACATTGAACTTAATATGAACACACTGATTGAAAGTGAGCACCAACAAATAAACCAACAGCACATCACAACAGTTTTTTTGCACTCATATCCCACCGACACAATCATATATCTATGCAAAGGCTCCTCAATCAGCAACATACTACCAACCACAATCCAACCTAAGGTACCACGAATCTTTGAAAGCAACACATATAAAGAATGATTCCTGCTACTCCAAACATGCTCTCTAACTGACTACCTCAAGTAACTACCATCCCATTGACGGGCTCTCAGTCACACCACAGACCACCGATAAAAACTATTGTTACCAACTTTAGGCACACAGCCTTCTTGGCCACCATATTCTAACCAAAGCCAGGGGTTTGGACAACACACTTGCACTAACTGGTAAGGGTGATGCATGACTTCCAGTACACAGGAGCTTACTCCCTTAGCTCTTTTAAGGGAAGGAGCCTTGGACTTCTCCCTGCCCTTTTATGTGTATCTTTAATCTGAATGACTAGGATTGGGTTCGATCCTCTCCGGATCTCTCCGGATAGGTATGTAACGTTTACAACGAAATTTTTACAACGCACTACCATTACAACGCAGGCATTACCACGCATACCATTACAACGCATTGCGCTGGGGGGCGCTCTAGGATAGGTAATACGTTTAATTTTCTATCCAACACCTTCCCTAGTGTCCACGGGGACTGGAGTTGGAATAGAAAATTATACTTACCACTATCCAGCACCTCTAAGCGCTATGCGTTGTAATGGTATGCGTGGTAAAAACCGCGTTGTAAAGGTATGCGTGGTAAAAGTATGCGTTGTAACGTCATACATCCGTCCATCCTTGACCACTCCTATGTTGACAGGTTTCATGCAAGCATCACCAACTTACTACAAATACAGAGTTCTAGAATCCTGCCTGTTTCACCCCAAAATGGATGCCGATGAGTACCTTGAAATATAATTTAAGAGAATTAAAGCACTGTTGTTCCGTGTCAAATGTGCATACAACCCCACATCTATCATAACTCTGTTCCTCACACCCGCTCGGTCAATTAACCCCATTAACAGCCTGGGGGCAGAATTAATTCGCCATCAGTCACGATGTCCAATGAGTATCAGAGTTCATCAGCAGCACCGATCCATGGCCACTACAACATGTCTTCTCTTTCATCCCACACGGGCAAGAGTATTGAACGCTACCATCAATGTCCCACTTGGGTGCATTGGGTCACGGCACTCCAGCCATCCAGCGCATTGAAGCAAGAGTATCCCATTGAAAAACCAGGCACTTAGCTTGACAGACGCTTCGAAACACAACAATGTCTCCTGTCACTGCACACAACATCTTCAAGACAATCTGTCTCCCGCACATCACTATGAAGGATCAAAGAACTCCTCATCTAGAAAATGCAGATCGACAGTCCTCGCCATGCATCTGAGAAAACACAGCTCCAAATACCCAAGGCAAGGTATCTTCTCCAAAGCCAATAGGGTCGCCGCGCGAGGAATAGCGTGACACAGCGCTTCCACGCCCTCTCATCACTCCTTGTTCCTCAGTGAAGTCACAAAGGGAGGGGCCTCAGTTCCTGCCTATAAGAAGGGCTGTTACTTGATGAGGCAGCCAACCACATCCACGCCACTAGAGGGCGCTACATGCGTGTTTTGCTTCAGGCACAGCAAGTTCTTCTGGACAAGCCTGTTTCTTCTATTAAGAAGCAGCTTGAAGAAATGCATTGTGCAGTGGTGCATTCTGTTCATCTTTTAAAAGTGACACACTGTAAAATACTAAAATAGCCGCTATCCATATTCCATGGCCCAACAGTTACTCACCCTCTAAGGACACTCACGCAAGGCTGCCATACTTAATGAATGTTCAGTAAAGCATGAATGTAGCAGCAACTGATTGATGTATTGAATATTTAAATGTATGCTCTGCATTCAGCAGCATGCAGCTCCAGACACACTTTGATGTATCCTAGCATTCCTGTTTCTTATTACTGTACAATAAATATGTAAAACAAAATCTACCACAATTCAGCACATGTGATCCAACCATTTCCACTTGCAAAAAACAAATATTTCTCTGAATCACCCAGAGCCCCTGGAATGTGGGATACAAGCAATCACAGAAGTAATGGGAACAAACTAAGGAATCGTGACTGGGTGTGCACGGTGTTAAACTTCATAGTCTTAGTAGAAACCCGTCCACCTGAGTGTGAGGTGGTACCTTCCTCCTCACCGTAAAGTCATACAAGGGAGCAGCCGGAGACTTAAAATAACCCCCACTTTGAATCAAGCTAGGGAACCCTCCCCACCTTAGAAGACTTCCATTCACACTTTCTGAGGAAAAGTCAGCCCATAACACACCTGATGCCCAGGCTGCTGGCGCAGGACGCCTCTTAGTTCCCATCTTGAACAATTACCAAATAAAGAGACGGGCGCTGGAAGCAGGAAGACAAGAATAGAGTTTTATTTCTCATGAGGAGAGCCTGTCATTTCGGACACTCGCATAGTGTCTTCAGGAGGTGCTCTAACAAGTTTCTCTGAGGCTTCGTCTTTTATACACAGGTTTATGGCACACAGACATTCTTCATTACAATCAAGACATTGTGAAGTATGAAGATATTCCAACACGTGGCTACAGTAGGGGCCCTGATCCTCCATACAATAGGAGGGGGCTGTCACGCAGCTGAGTGTTCTGCTGATTCCTTTGGAATGTGTGCGCCTGATCGAATCTCAGGGGGTGGGGCGGTCATGATCAATAGTAGCCCCCTTTGAAGAGGGGCGAGTGCATACAGTAGTGGGCAATGAACTGTATCCTCAGGCTGAGGGATGACCAGCGGTCCGTGCAGACAATCAGGCTCAGAGGAAGGGGTCATAACAGGAGGGGTATTCATGGAAGAAAAGGAGGTGTTGGTCAGGCGCTGGGTGTGATTCCCAGAGACAGAGTCATGCGGGAGGGGAGGGTTCACGACTTGTTCATGTGAGAGCGGGGGCGGTCAGGGTGCATGGGGGATGCTTGCAGGGTCAGGGAAGGGGCTGATGATCGATCGCAAACAGAGAGAGACCATGGTACCTAAAATGGCTGTTGTATATATGTGTGCATGGGTCTATGCTGGCGGGATAACACAGTCAATGTTTTGCAATATCCATTCTGCTTACGACAAGAGGTACAGCGAACACAAATGAACGCCGCTTATGTACACATACATTGCTAATTTCAACAGTCGCCGCTTTTTTTACATAAGCAAGTTCAATTCTATATAGTCGATACGATAGGCAGAATGCAATACATGTTAATTTACATTTGTTGGGTTCTTCATACAAGTCTAGAGATCGATATTATACTTTAGTCGGGGTTAATCAAGAAAAACGTTCAGACAAATTATAGAATCATGTTCTGACTATTCTCTCCGCTGACATCAAAATACAGTAGAAAGAGCTCTGATACCTTTGGGTCTTGTCAGTGCTATAAGAGACCTTTGGAAAACTAAATGCATGAGTGATCGATGAAACATTTTAGAAAGCAATACAAAATGGCTGAGGGAGGAGTTCAAGTTGATACAAGCAATTTGGTCAAGGGGGTGAGTAGAGAGTTCAGGAAGGGGGGTTTTCGTCACAATGTCTTTTTTTTTTTTTTTTTTTAACAGAGTCCGTCTTCTTTTGTTGGCGCTGTTGAGCACCGGCGGTGGAGCTATAGGTCCAGCTCGGATTCATCCTTACACGTTGCAGGGTGCGATCAGTCCTCTGCTGTTAGATCACAGTCCTGTTTCTTAACTGATTTTCTTAGGGGTGCCTCATGCTGGGCACCTGCGTGTCTTTCTTTTTTCCGTGGCAAAACCTCATTCTATAGTCAAAAGTTATGCGAAAAGTGTGATGTTGTTGAATAATCAAGGGAAGAGAGGGCGGAGTGGGATCAGATCTTTGAGCACATCAAGGGACCAAAAGGAGCAAAAGATGACGAGCAGGCAGGCCCATCTTTCGGGCTCAAAAAGGGACGGGGACTTCAGGCACGAGTGGGTCAGCAAATCGAGGGCTTCAAGGTGGCCCTTTATTCCTTCATCTGCCGAGTTTGAGAGTGGTGCCTCGTCCCGCGTCTCGTTGCTCGGTGGCTCCACCTTTGGTCGTGGTCACACGTGCTTCATGATCTGTGGCCAGGCTGTGCGTCACGTCCAGCTCCTCTCCTCCGGTGATTGTATCTTTGAATGGGTAAAAAATAAGTTTTAGAAAAACTGGCAGGAGAAGACATTTATACATCTCAATTCCGTCCCCAATCCTATGTAGGTGGGGGATAAGTTCATCGGTCACAGTCAGAAGTCATCACTTATGGAGTATGTAGGAGGGCATTACCATTGAATTCATAAACCTGTTTGGCGTTCATTCGTGACGTATGTGGAGAGAAATTGGACCTTTATACACAGTGTATTATATCAAACTCAAAATCGAGTCCTTATGTAGAGACTCGCCCTTTTTCTTTTTTAACCCAAGTACCGACAATCTTACATTTCCCTTTGGGGTCGGCTAACTCTTGCAAGCAGGGGCGTTATCGTCATGAAGAAGGGGGAGGGGGCAGATGTTAAACATGCTTTTCTTGGGGAGCGACCGTTAATCAAGGTCATCAATTACGCTTCGAGGGTAGCTGACATGAAGCTGGGGTCAATTGGGAGAAGCGGGGGCGCTTTGGACATCCGCACTTAAGTGCAGAGGGGTGAAGTGATCGGTGCATTGGGAATTGCATTTCTAGCGAACTGGAAAACAGAAGGCCATTGACGTTATAGTCCCCCTATAAAAGGCCAGATTAGGGGACATCCGTCGTCTTACCTGTCCTTTCCTTCATTACCAACTCGGGTTATATCGTTTTGCAGAAAGGAGAGGTAGTAATATGGCAAGTCACAATCGTTTTTAGTTCCTGTCAATTTTGCCGAACACCTTTGTGTTCGAGGAGACCCAATTAAGTTTTGTGCCGGGGGGGGCACAACGTCACCATACAAGGAAAGAGGGAACAGGGGGCTTTTGGAGAGAGAGAGAGAGAGAAAGAGAGAGAGAGAGAGAGAGAGAGAGAGAGAGAGAGAGAGAGAGAGAGAGAGAGAGAGACCGCACTCTAAATGGTCCATTCGGTACACGTATGACATGGAGAGAGAAAGAGAGAGAGAGAGAGAGAGAGACGTGTACAATAATGGGTCATTCAGTGCGCGCACAACACAGAACAACAGGGGTTAAGTAATATGGAGACACAGGCAGAGGGATGACGTAGCTCCATACATTACGTACACACAAACTCAGGTGAGGGAGACAGTACATGTATTATATACAAAAAATCCAAAACAAGACATATAACCGTTATTGGCCATAATGATCTCTTCCTGTATGCTGCGCATCCTTAGCATCCTACGCTCTTTTTACCCTTTTCTTTCCTTTTATTGTCGGCTGCCTTTACTGGTCTTTGTGGTTGTACACACTTACGCCTTTGGCAACCAGTCAAGAACTAACCTGGTCGGGCTAATGTGTTTCCAGGCTGAGGCAACAGTGGGTGTCAGTTGGGGGAACAATAGGGCAGCTTTGAGTTTCTGGTCCATGAGGGTGCGGAAAGGATGTAGTAATTTCCAAACACTGACAACATTCCTAGTCCTCCAAGCGGAGGGTACTAGAGTAAACCTCACCTCAGAATATTCTTTAAACCTTTCCCTATTTAGTTAAGCGTAGAGTGCTTAATCATGAGTGCACATTATTTTTGGTTGTATTATTCGGGGTGCGTAGGCACCATAATCGAACGCCTTTTTCCCGTCTCTTCGTCCGTTAGATCACCATTTTCTTTTTCGTATTTTTAATCGATGTTCCAAAGTGACCTGCAGAAAGAGGGAAAAAGAAGGGGGCGGGGGCAGCATTTAAAAACACATCAGCGCGCATAAACCCGAAAAGGCTTTTACTTACTACATACTCGGTCTATCTCCACGGAACGCAGTTCTTGCCAACTCGGCATTTAAGCCCAGATGAACCTTTTAGTGTGGGAGAGATGATTATCGGAAGCCGGTGTGTGGTATTACGGACCGTATGTAGGGAGGCCAGGTGGCACTCCTTCGGGGCGACTTAGGGACATTTTAGCACAATTTTCCTGATACAGGTAGCATATAAAGTATAGGCTGAATTCCAGGGTCTTTTAGCGGTTGCTTTAGGCTGTACAAGAATGTGCAAAGTACATACAACAAAAACCTGGACCATTCATATTTGCAATATTTCTGCGTACTATACTTTTTAACCCTTAACTAATCGAGCTGAGCCATTTCACCTGTAATTCAGTTATATCGGAAACAGTGGTCAGTTATTCGAGAGTTACCAATTCACACGTGACAACTACGTACGTTTTTCTCCAAAAATCTTTAATAAAAATGTCGGTGCATAAATATGGGCCTACAACCCTGTGGGCCGGCCAAAACTGTACATGTGGGGGTACTTATTAGTGCAAAACCTAATGGAGTCGGTGGTCATTGAAAAAAGTGCGACAAGTGCAATAAAATCATATCGAAACTTCAGTGTGAGCGAGTATCATAAGTGTTGAAATTCGAACTTTCAATAGTCATGATGCGCCAAACTTAACAACAATTCATTGTCCGAATGTTCAACCAGCACCCATCTCACTTTAATTCATTGTCCGAACACATAATCAGTACCCATCCCATATCAATTCATTGTTTTTTTTTTTTTTCTAAAACTGTATGCATATTTCATGACACCAAGGCTGAGCAATCGGGGTACAACAAGGAGTTGAAAGTTTCATTTGTACCAGCGCCATTTTGGGTGCGGCCAGGCAGATCCAGGCATAGTCAAAACCTCCACCAACTCGTGGTTGGCCCAGAACCTCTTTCGGCAGTCCAAAAAGTTCCGTTAAAGGGCAACAGAAAGGGATCGGCAGTATGAACCATCAGTCAAAAGGGGGGAGGGAAGCAACATTTTCTGCCGGGTCATACTGCGTTTTCACCGGAACTGATCCGAACAGTAGTCTGCAGGATTTTAGTCATTCAAATTGAGGCTGGTGTCAGCATGGGAGCGCCGACGTCCCGCGGCTACATTTTCATCGTTCCGCGGGCAGTTATGGCAGTCATTCCCCATCGGGGGTATCTGCGGGGGTCGGGGACTCCCGCGGCTCCTATAGAATCTTCAAGGTCGAGGAGAACTTTTATGATGGTGGAGTCAACAAGCAACCGGGCCATTCCTTCATGCTGGGCCCGCTCTTGCAAGGTCGACCGCCATTTTGAGAGTTCGGCAGCTACCGGCAATCGCGGGGTCAAATGAGCAGACGGGCTCCAACCTGTCGGGCGAGGCGTCGCAGCATCGCCACAGTGGACAAACCCTTTGCCGGGTGCGAGGAGCGTCGCTGCACCGTAAGAGTGGACGAACCCTTTGCCGGGTGCGAGGAGCGTCGCTGCACCATAAGAGTGGACGAACCCTTTGCCGGGTGCGAGGAGCGTTGGGGGTGCAGCTGGGGAGCCTTCACCTGGGGAGGTGGGAGAGGCTCGTTCGCGCCGCCTCTCCCTCCCGGTGCACCCCGCGGCGTCTTGCTTGACATTTGTTATGGCCGGACCAGGCGATGAGGACGAGGGGGGGGGGGTCAGAGGCATGTGCAAGACATCCCCCCCCAGTGTTGTCGCAGCCATTATTGAAGAAGTGGGGACGCCTGGCACGTTTCGGGCCGGGCCCACAGCCGATGGCGGCCGGACGCTTCTTCGCCCTGGCCCCAGGAACGGGTCCCTTGGTTCATCCGGGGGACAGGCCTTGGCGTGTGGCGCCGCCTTCGGGCTATTCGCGTAGTGGTCCTTCCACCCCACCGCCCCTGACGGTTTTTGTAGACTTTAAAACGCCCAAAAACTACTAGAAAGTAGCCCAAAGTAGCCCAACATGGCTACTTTGGGGAAGGAAGGGCTGGAACGGCGTCAGGCAGACGGCGAAATGCATTGTGGGTTTCGTTTGTCGCTGCAGCAGTTTGTCATGTAAATAGTTGCTTAAATGTTTTTTTTGTTTGTTAAAAAAAAATAAAACGTGTTCACCTGTTACTTCGCTAGAGTGTTATATATTTTTCTATTATTCGCCTAAGTTTTGTCGTTAATTGGGCGGGGTGGGTGGTGGAGCCAAGCTGTCTCGAAGTCATAGCGTTAAGTTCGGATTTCCTCACCAGTTTCATATTTCCTGAGGGGTTGTTCCCTATGTTTCCATTTCAGCGAGGTTGAAAAGAGATCTCATCAGCGGCCTACTGATTTCACTCTATTCCTTTTCTTTTCCCTAACGATTTTTATATATATATTTTTCTCTTTTATTTGCTAGCACGATACAGCGGCTAATCCGCATTTTTATATCTGTCCTTTTGTATTAGAGGTACCCTCCTGGCCGAGCCAGAAGACCTACCTCCAATAAATGGTCCGGGTGGAACTGGTTTACCAATCAGTGGGGAGTAGATAGGCATGACAGATTACAACGGGGGACAAAGGTCCGCATTACCTACCCTTCCTTACTTGCAAAGACTAGACAGAACATTTCTATTCCACGTTATTTGCAAACAGAGAATGCCTCAAAAGAACTATTCCTTGAACAATAAATGTTCAGACAATCAATCAATCAGTGGGGAGAAAAACAGGCATGACGGATTACAACGGGGACAAAAGTCTGCATTACCTATCCTTCACTATCTGCAAAGGGAGGCAGAATATTCCTATTCTTCCCCGTTTGTAGACAGGGAATATCTCAAAGAGCAATAATCGATAAAAACCGATAACAAACAATCAATGGGGAGAAAGATAGGCATGACGGATTACAACGGGGACAAAAGTCTGCATTACCTACCCTTCACTATCTGCAAAGGGAGACAGAATATTCCTATTCTTCCCCGTTTGTAGACAGCGAATGTCTCAAAGAGCAACAGAGCAACCAATCAATCAGTGGGGAGAAAAATAGGCATGACGGATTACAACGGGGGACAAAAGTCCGCATTACCTATCCTTCACTATTTGCAAAGAGAGAGGAACGTTCCTATTCGTCGCTGTTTGCAAACAGAGAATGTCTCCAAGAGAACCAATACTTCAAGTATCAACCGAGGCTAAATGAACCAATCAATGAACAATACCAGTATTTTAAATACTGATTTCAAAACAATCAATCAATCAATCAATCAATCAGATGGATAAAGCCATCCTACCAATCGGACGTAAAGACGTCCTACTTAACCTTACCCGGACCGGACCATGTGGGCAATTCTTCACCTTCCTTTCTCCAGCGCCCCATCGTTCTCTTTCTCCATGTTTTTACCGCAGAATTCCTGTGGGATTCCAGTCAGGACAGTAGGTCACTTGAGAGAGGTCCGTTCAGAATCGGTGAAGTTCATTCAATCGGCAGCCGGACGAGGGCCCTCTCAAGGCAGGTATACTCCAATCGTTTAGATGTTCACCCCATCGTCTGGACCTCTCTTACCGGACCTTATGTCGCTGATGGACCCCGCGTTGGGGCGCCAATTGAGGAAAAGTCAGCCCATAACACACCTGATGCCCAGGCTGCTGGCGCAGGACGCCTCTTAGTTCCCATCTTGAACAATTACCAAATAAAGAGACGGGAGCTGGAAGGAGGAAGACAAGAATAGAGTTTTATTTCTCATGAGGAGAGCCTGTCATTTCGGACACTCGCATAGTGTCTTCAGGAGGTGCTCTAACAAGTTTCTCTGAGGCTTCGTCTTTTATACACACGTTTATGGCACACAGACATTCTTCATTACAATCAAGACATTGTGAAGTATGAAGATATTCCAACACGTGGCTACAGTAGGGGTCCTGATCCTCCATACAATAGGAGGGGGCTGTCACGCAGCTGAGTGTTCTGCTGATTCCTTTGGAATGTGTGCGCCTGATCGAATCTCAGGGGGTGGGGCGGTCATGATCAATAGTAGCCCCCTTTGAAGAGGGGCGAGTGCATACAGTAGTGGGCAATGAACTGTATCCTCAGGCTGAGGGATGACCAGCGGTCCGTGCAGACAATCAGGCTCAGAGGAAGGGGTCATAACAGGAGGGGTATTCATGGAAGAAAAGGAGGTGTTGGTCAGGCGCTGGGTGTGATTCCCAGAGACAGAGTCATGCGGGAGGGGAGGGTTCACGACTTGTTCATGTGAGAGCGGGGGCGGTCAGGGTGCATGGGGGATGCTTGCAGGGTCAGGGAAGGGGCTGATGATCGATCGCAAACAGAGAGAGACCATGGTACCTAAAATGGCTGTTGTATATATGTGTGCATGGGTCTATGCTGGCGGGATAACACAGTCAATGTTTTGCAATATCCATTCTGCTTACGACAAGAGGTACAGCGAACACAAATGAACGCCGCTTATGTACACATACATTGCTAATTTCAACATTTCTCCCTCCTTTCAACCCACTATTGAATCCATTCTCTTGCCCTTCCATCTATTCATTCATCCATCTCTTCTTACTTTCACCTTTGCGTCCACTCATCCATCGAACTATACCTTCTTTAATCCATTCACCCTTTCAAGTATACATCCATCCGCTCACCCATCAATATATCCACGTATCTATCATCTTTCAACCCGTGAATCATTTCTTTTCCTCCCTCTCACATATTTACCTTCTATCTATCCATTCTTCCATCCACTCATACTGTCGCTTATCGATCCTTTCACTCCTCAATCCATCCGTTCCCTTTTCCTCTATGCTTCTATTCATCCTTTTCCCCTTACATTCTGTCCATCCTTTCACCCTGCCACCCATTCATCCTTCCTTCCACCTTTCCATACGTTTACCTTTTCTTTCTTCTTCCCTTCCCAGTTTTCGTCCTTTATTCTTTCTCCCTCCCCTTCCTGCACTTCCATGTACATCCACTCATCTTTTTTCTCCCTATTTTTACTTTAACGTTTTTATAACTCACCTTCAGTTTCCATTTTTCTCTCTCTTTCCCTATTTTCATTGTTTCCCTTTGTTTTCTTCACTCTGCCCAAGGACCACAGCCCTCTCTCACAACACTCCTTAAGAGTGTTATTTGGAGCATGTGTCTGCAAATCTGCCGACAGCCAAGGTCCGTGAATGACGAATTAATGTTTTAGGGGTGTGAGCTCACCAGCCCGTGGCGCCACACGGCACCTCTGTGCTTAAGTGGGCGCTTCTCACAAGGGGATGTCACCGAAGCAACTGTCATTCACTTGCGACAAGTAACCTTGGCTACTACTAGGGTTAACCATAAAACTTGAGAAAGGCCCACATCATGTAGGTGGCCTGAGCCCCACAAAAGCTTTTGAGAAGCAAGCGAGTAGCCATAAAAAATATCTGAACACAGAAACAATCTTGTAAAACCATGAAGTTCACATACATAAAAAAAAACTACGGTAAAAATGCCCAGAAGCCTGAACTCCTATAAAAGTAGCAATAACATTCAAAATAAATCTGTGAGGACAGGACATGAAGTAGCCAATAAAACTTGACAAAAATATGATGTAAACACCCAATGGCTGTGCGTGAGGGTCAGTGATGTAAGGGCCTCCAGGATTGCACAAAAGGGTCAACTGCTGGACACTGGCAGAAGCAAAACCGCTCCAGCCTTTGCAAAGTGCACTAGAGTAACAACACACATAAAGAAAATCAATTATTATACAATCCAAAGCAAATGGTGAAAGAGCATCTTTCACATCTTTTACCTCATTCATTTCCTCTACGTAATCTAGTTAAAGAGAATATCTCATAGAAGGGCCATTTGGGAAGTGGACTTGGTGTATACATTAATACCCAACAATACTTCCTGCGAAGAGCATTAAATAATCCACTTCTAACTAATACGCAAATACATATAAGGATACCAGGGATGTTGCCAGTAAAAAGGCATGTGGAGGCTGCTAAAAACTAGCAGAAGAGCAGTACATTTGTATAAAGGTTCTGCACAATGGAAAATACAAGCAAAGGAAATTTTGTGTAAAGAAAAAATATCACTATTATGGCAGTATCACAGATATGTCCTTTTCAGCTCTTGTCTCTTTCACTTCAACACGGGACTAGAATACCTGAACAACCGCCTGACCTTCCACCAGCCCCCCAGACACCTGCTGTCTGCCTCCTCCCCCCCCATCCATCGTACTCGAGCCGGAGGACGCTCCTTCTCCCACCTCGCGGTCAAGGCCTCGAACGACCTCCCCATCCACCTCCGAACCCCTACCTCCCTCGTCGACTTCAGGAGTGGCCTCAAGACCTGGCTGTTCGAGTAGCCCCACCACGCGCAGCGCCTAGATACCCTCAGGGTGATAAGCGCGCACTACAAATACTGATTGATGGATTGATTGATTGAACCATGAACTGCATCCAGTGCTGTTTCACCTCGGTATTCACTGACGCATTCACCAAAGTTTATGAGGTCAGAGGGCACACTTTGTATTGCCTTTCAGACAAGTGATATATAAACTGCAAATGTCTTCCTTCAGTTGATATATTCCATAATAAGTCACAAAAGAGTGTCAGTTCCAATTGTTAATTGATTGTCAACACGTGCTCCGTGAACAATGGTTGCTTCATCAGGGCTTTGAAGCAATTTAATAATGTATCAAAATATAATTTTCTGGATTAACATTTGAAAAATGAACATATATAAAAATGCCATGTATTGTTTTTAATTTACTTAATATCCTCCTGGTTGATGATAACTGGCTCACCACTAGTTATCACTCATTACACAAATATTTTAGGACTTGTTATGATGTTCATCTATGGAGGCAATGTTGTAGAGAATTGTTGCCCATATCATTTTTAATGTATTCTAAAACTGAAAAACTATTTTGTTTTTATTTTCTTTTGGAATCTTTTATATAGCATACAATTTTATTATTATTTACATGCTTTTTTTTCCCATTGCAACCGCATATTCTGATACATTATTAAAGCATATTTGTCACTGATAAACATTCTATCACTATGCCGTTAAAAATTGATAGAAGCCTCTAACAACATATTAAAAAGAGTGTGTCCACAAAGCAACTCTGTTCCTCACTCTCTCATCTACAGGGAAGTACTTAGTACAGTGCTGTGAACGGTTAAGCAATTATGAGTTATTTTGCATAGAACATATACAGCTCCGATGAATTCTTGGCGCACCCTACTTCTTAGAGTTTGCTGTCATAAATGTGTCAAAACTATCAAAGCTACTCACATACCATGGAAGAATGACACTATCGGGCCTTCCCTTAGCATGACATATTTCGAGGTATTTAAGCCCCTGCTCTGCTGTATCCACACTGTTACAAAACCCATGTCGACAGTCAGATATAATTCTGCTTGCAATACATTCCTTGCCATTCCTTGGGTTTATTAGCAGTTGCACCCACTACCTAGATTATCCTGCAAGGAGGAAAGCTTACCTACTACTGAGTGAGACTGCCGAAACCTTACACAATATGGGCAAGGTCTCAGCCATAATTGAAAAGACCTGTGTTTCATCTCTGGATTTTGGAAGCAACTCTACTGTGACATTGACTTTCATACTAAAATACATATTCGGACTGTTGGACTTGTCCTTATCGCAGGATCCTCCTAAATATTTTACCTTCACACCTCATGTTTTCTGATTTTGCATTTTTGGCGTTCAGGCTCTGTGCATTTACGACTGTTAACCTGTGCTAAAGTGCTTGTGCTCTCTCCCGAAAGCATGGAAAAATTGGCCTACACCTCATTGGTATATTTGATTTACTTATCTGACTAGCATATGGTGCTACATGTGGCGGGGTCAGTATTTTAAATGCTACCAATGCATTTGCAGCACTCATTATACCACCCATGTGAGTAGGACATTTAAAACATGTCTCAGGTCTGACATTGCAACCTGTAGTGTAGTTTTAAACTGTCAATTCGACAGGGCAAAATAAACCTTATGCCTGGCCAAAACCTTCCTTTTTAAAACATATAAGTGACTCTAAGGTAGGCCCTAAACAGCCCAGAGGCTGTTTAGGGCAGTGGGACATGCTTCTTCAAGTTTTACATGTCCTGGTCATAAAATAACCTCCTAAATTCATTTTTTACTACTACAAGGCCTATCTCTCCCAATGGATGACATGGGGTTACTTTATTACATTTAATAAGTGCTAATGTTTGATTGTGAAAAGATTGGAATGTGAAGTTTGGACTTAAATGAATTGTAATTTAAAATCATCTTTAATCATAAAGTCACATTTTAAGTCACAATTCTGGAAATGACACTTTAGAAAGTAGCAATGTTCTTGTACTAACCATTTGTTGCCTGAAGCTTGCGTCTTGGGTCACGTGTCCATGAATAGCTAGGCAGTTGCCCTTGGTGTATTCCTCCCAGAAAGTGAGACAAAGGGGGATTAGGTGCTGGTAGGATGGGAAATCCTTTCAGCTTGCGTGAGGAGGAGCCCTGCCCCACTTATATTTCAAGAAGCTGCCTCCAGCACACACACAAAGGAACTTGACACCTGTCTTTTTCACTCTAGATTACTTGGAGCCTTGACAGGGGAAGCAAAGAACTTTACAGAACCAGATGTAGAGGTAGACAGGATGTCACCCCACTTCAAAGGCTGGCACCAGGTAAAATATTGGACCTCCTGAACCACCTCTTCAGTACATTCCTGGAACTGTGGAAGAATTCAGAAGGACTGCCTTGCACTCAAGAGGACTGCCCTGTTGCTTGCTTGAGGCCTGCCTTCTTCCCCAGAGGAATGCCCTGCTGCTTGAGGCCCACCTTGCTACTTGAACCCAGGCTACCTTCTGTTCAGGGCCACAGGGACACAACAAACTCCAGAGTCCTCCCTGCAACTGCCCAGCTGGCCAGCTGAACTGGACCTGCCTGGAAATGTAACTACACCTGCCTGAGCCCTGTTGGCCTCTGCTGGAGTGAGTTCCTGATCCCCAAGAGATGCCTTCCAAGGTGTTGGACCCTTGGCTGGCATCATAGAGCTCCACTTCTTGTTTAACTAAAGGTTCCATCAAATCCAGAGCAAAATGACATAAAGCCCCACACAGTCTCTGCACACAGCTGATATCTTCATCAGAATAGACACCGAGCTACGCAAAGCTTTGATGCACAGCTGAAAGCTTCACTGGAACCGATGTCAAGCGACGTAAAGCCTCACTGCACAGCTGAATGTTTCAATGGAACCGATGCAGAGCAAGATAAAGCCCATCAATGCCTCACTGCACAGCTACAAGCTTCATTGGAGCCCATGCCGAATAATGTGAAGCCCCGCAAAGACTCACTCCACAGCCGAAGGCTTCATCGGAATCAGTGCAGAGTGACACAAACCCCTGCAAAGCCTTGTCGCACAGCTGATAGCTTCATTGAAACAGACGCCGAGAGATGCAAAGCCCCGCAGAGCCTTACCACACAGCTAAAAGATTCATTGGAACATACACTGAATAACACGAAGCCCCACAAAGCCTTGCCACTCAGCCTCATCGGAACAGATGCTGTACGACATAAAGACTTGCAAAGCGACACCGCACATACCGCTGATATGTGATGTTACAACGCGATCAAAATGATCGCGGTATGTAACATCGCAGTTTTTACAACGTAAGTCGTTACAACGACTTGCGCTGGAGGGTGCTAGACTTAGGAGTAGTAAGATTTACTATTCCAACACCAGTCTACGTACAGTAGGGAAGGTGTTGGATAGTAAATCTTACTATTCCGTAGGTTATAGCGCCCTCCAGTGGAATTCGATGTAACACTTGGGTTGTAATGCCAACGTTCTAAATGCATCACAGTGTAATCACCGCAATGTAAAGGATGTTTCCCACGTACCGAGCGCCAAGGACATAAGGAACAATCCTCAGCAGGCCAATCTCGGTCCTGTGCCTGACCTGCGCTCCATCGCAGTCAGCCTGAACTTGTAACTGTGTCCTTGTCCAGAGTGACCAAATACTCAAATTTACTGCTTTCTACTTCTTGGTTCTATTTGTATTTAAACCTTTAAAATTCAATATCCCCAGTCCTACTGATTAAATTTTTGTTGTTCTGGTATCATTTTATTTATTAGAAATTACTCTATTTTTTTTAATTGATTTGAGATTTCTCTTGTGTTGTATTCTTACTTTATTACTGTTTGTGTGCTGCATAAATATTTAACACTGTGTCTCTAAGTTAACCCTGACTGCTTTTGTGCCAAGCAGCCAGAGGGTTGAGCACAGGTTTATTTAGTGACTTTTGTGGTTCACCCCAACAAGAATTCCGATTGTTGCTTGAGAAGGGTTCTCCTACCACCATATTACCATTAGGTAATATAAGGGTGAAGGTGGCAACCATATTTTCCATCATTGCAGTGGTGTCATTTTCTGGCACGTTTCCTGTGCATTTTCCCATTTTTTGCACAGTTTGTGGGGGTCCTCATGCCAAGATACACCTCAAACTCTAGATCCAGTTCTAAATAAGGAATACATTGCTGTTTATTGACGTTGAAAAGGGGGTGGTGATGGACGGAACATCTGAACCAATCAAACACTCACACCCAGTCAACAGATCTGGGTTTGATCCATCACCGTTCTTTAGCCCACTCTGCCACCCCGGTTCAGACATGGCCATATGAAAATCAGTCTGACCCTGTCCCTCATGGGAACAGTCCAGCCCGAACTGCCAAGCCATGCCTTCCCTGGACCGGATTCAAGCTTCCTAGGACCAGTTTCTGGCATTACACCCGTCTTCAGCCAGGCTTGCTTGAATCCAGTGGCAAAGTGAGCAAGGGACTCACGTCTGAGCATACCCTGCCAACTTATGGTGGCCAAAGCGATACAAAAGGGGGTGGTGATGGACGGAGCATCTGAACCAATCAAACACTCACACCCAGTCAACAGATCTGGGTTTGATCCATCGCCGTTCTTTAGCCCACTCTGCCACCCCAGTTCAGACATGGCCATATGCAAATCAGTCTGACCCTGTGCCTCATGGGAACAGTCCAGCCCGAACTGCCGTCCATCACCACCCCCTTTTGTACCGCGTTTATTGACGTTGGGCAAATCCATCATTGGCCCCCTTCATGTAGTCCCAAAGCAGTACTCTTTCTCCCCCTTGTATCTCCCTTTGCCTAAGTCCAGGCTAGTGGCAAACGCTATAGTATTGAGGGCGTAGCATCAAACGTGATGGCTACTGGCTGATGTTCCTAAAGGAAATTTTGTGGGCCAGGGCAAATAAAGCTCCTTCGTGTTTCCCACTCAGAGTGTGAATGCTGGTAAATTAGGAAAAAATCTGTGCATGGATTTTGGATAATGAGCACGAACATTAGAAAGTTTACACATGGAATATAGTTTGCAATTGTCTTTGTTGTAACTATCATTAGGGTTAAGGTCTGCTGATCAAGAAAATCATTTTTTTTTGTATAGTAAGCTAATCACGTAGAAAGGCTGCTGCCTCCAGAGAAAGGTCATGCCACCCCATTACCTTTTCTCTTGTGTTGCTTTGTCCCAGAACCTGCCTCAGGAAAATACACATGGTTTCATAACAAAAGAGATCTCTGTAGATTGTACATCGCCAGTGGCACATAGCATTGGATACCGCACCTCATTCTGTGAGGAGGGCAGAGGATGCCCTTCACATACTCCCCTCTGTGAGGAAAACTTTGCTAAGACGTGGATAATTGGAAACAGAAACTGAAAACATGTACATACTCTGGCTGTGGGCTTCCGCTAAATGGCCAAGAACTAAGGCTGGACGGGAAACTCTGCTCCACCGGCAGAGTTCAAAGAGTTTTTGTCACTCCGCTTGGAGGGCGGAATTTGACAAAAACTCTAACTATGCTACGTAGCGGAGTTTTCCCGGCATCCATCAGCCACCACAGATGTCCCTCCTTTCCTGGTCTCAACACTTTTGCAAACCGTGGTCGCTCAAATTCCTTAAAAAACGTAGAACGCTTACTGATTGGGTTGTGATTGGATTCCATGTTAGAGGGTGAGGCTTAACAAAAGAGACACTCTTGCTCCAAATTATAAATCAATATGTTTTCCCAAACCCAAAATGGCCGCTGCTCCACACACAAAAACACACCAGTCATTGCCGTGCTAGTGTGCCTATCTCCAAGCTGCTGTAGCCTGACGCTGAGCGAGATCTGCCATAGCTATTTCCTTCTGACATCAGGTGCTGATGTGTTCCCTGCTAGTGCTCTGCAGGGGCCTGCTCATTCCAAGGATGCGGGGAAAAAGCAGAAATCCAGGGACCCCCACTTCTGTTCCCGGTCATCTCCAAAGCATAGACTTAGCTTGTCCGCAGCAACGGGAAAGTGTCTCAAGAGTTCCTTGTGTAACCAAGACGTTGTGGCGCACGGTGGCACGGGTTTTCTTGAATGGAGGGGTCCACTCCTCTCACACACTCAGGCCGTGCTCTACTTTGGATGCAAGCGTATCTCCCGTTCTCGCATACTTCATCCCTTGCAAGCAGTGGCCGAGAAGCTTAGGACCGACTTACCCAGGCTTGCAGGTGAGGTATGCGCCTAGAGGCTGCTACTCGTCTGTGTTAGTATTACACTCTCTGGATTACAGCTGGGGGGCACTACAGGGCATCTTTCAAAAACCTATCTTGCAACACTGTAGGTGGAAAGTGATGTGATCTTTTGACCCACCAACAGCTCAAGAATGAATTGGAGATGTGCGGGGGTGCAGGGGTAGGAAGTCCACAGGTGCGTCCTGGCCATGTTGAGTGGGTTTTGGGTGGTTTCCTATACCCCAGAAATGCAAAGAATTTTCGGCACACTGTCCTGGAAAGGAGTGCACTGCAGAATAGAAGCACTCCGCATTACACAACTGCACACCATGGAGTGGAGTGGACCTGGTTGGTTCCTCTCTCTGGTACTCCCACTCCGCAGCGGATGTTTTTTGTACTGTTGAACGTGGACGGGACTCTGCGACTGGGGTGTAAACAATCATGTTCACTGGCCTGGTTTACTTCACAGGAGGCGTGGCTAAATTTCCAGACCCTGCAAAGTCAGTAGGGGTGGGTGAATGGAACAACTCCGCCCACTTGCGGAATTTTTCGGAATTCCACAGAGTTCTTAAGCAACTCCACAGAATTCCACATAATGCACTTTGCAAGCTCCGCCCACCCTTACCCAGGCCTAGGATTATGAGTTGGTGCTCCATATCAGCTCTAGGAGGGTCTTCAACATTGAACTGACCTACCTGGACCCTACTGTAGCTCATCCATCCAAAACAGGGCACTGAGTGCAGCCCATTTCCTCAACTTACCCCCCTGATGTTCCCTGCTGAATTTTGCTGCTGCTGATCTGACTAACCAGCTGGGAAGCCAACAGCCTTTCCAAATAATCCAGGGACTTAAACTCGGCCCATAGGAGTCCTTTGGTTCACTAACTAGTAACCACAGCCCAGTTAAAAATCAACATCTTCAATTGCAGGTGATTTGAGTGATGACTTTTCCTGGACAGCTCACTCGCAGGACCAACCTTCATTATTTTCGGATCCCCAACACTACTTTCAGGCAGTGGGCCAACACGTGGTTAACCTTCACTTTAGCTAGAATTGAAAGACCTTAGTGACCCAAGTGTGTTACATTTGCCTAAGGTATAATACACTTGTTTGTTCATTTGAGTTAGTCAGCAGTCTGCCCCCTTTCATCACAGATGTTATCCACCCCCATCCGAGAATTAAACCACTGACTCAAAGTCACTGAATTCCCAAAATCCCCTTTTAAGGATTAAACCACTCTTAATCCTAAACCAGGAATAAAAGGAATCCCTACAATTGATTTGTTTCCACCCCAGAATTCTGAGACACTTTGTTTTACTTTTGCAGAGTTACTGTATCACTCATTAACAACCTGCCACTGTTTTTCCCTCTATTGACAAGTTTTCAGTGTTCACTATTACCAGGATTCCAAATAGTAATGGGTTGTAATCTCCTTGCAATGTTAATCATATTTTGGCTAGTGACAGCGGGCAATCCATTCAATATGTCTCCTTTGTGCACTGGAGATGAATGGTGAGCTGTGTAGTCCCTAGACAAACGGTGAGGGTCCCCGCTGAACTCATCTCAAAGTTAAGACGTCAATATTAGCAATTGAAGAGTAATCTTAACCCCTTCCATGCTGGTGACGAACCCCAGCCGTCACGCTCCACGCTGCTCGTGTGCGGATGACGGCTGGGGTTCGTCGCGGCCCCGCCCTGTTCGTTCCGCGGCCGCACACGGGGGGAATCGCGGCCGCACGGAAGGGGTTAAAGGTTTTACTTTACGAATTTTAGGCAGACAGAAGTTAGTTCGATATAGTCAAAATCCATTCATCAATAAATCGGAGTACAAAGCTCAATTAAAGTACAGAATCAAATCAGCAAAATGCAGAGCATATTGAGAGAGAAATCCAGCATTGATTTGCTTCTAAGGTAAGGCCAAGTTATTTTCTCTTCTCATAGCAAGAAATCACACTTTTTTATAGGGTTCTAAACACAGGAGTTCATACTTCAGTACAGGTACATGTTTCACAGGTTCTTAATCAATTACAATAAGGCAAAAGAAGGAACATTACAAAAAAATAAGACATAAGAGACATATTACCACAAAATACAGACAGAGTTCTCAGTATTCTACTACATGGAGTTTCTCGCTAGCAAGTGTCTACACATGAAACAGAAATTGTTACATAGTATGTGGTTTCCCTATGACGGCCAGGTTAGACCTTGAGTAGGTACATTTTGTTCAGAACAGTCTGTGAAAGTCGTTGCCTTTCTCATCAGGGTACATTTGGTTTTTATTCTAGTAAAGTGCTTTTCAAACTGTGGGTCATGACCCACCGGTGGGTCACCTGTACATTTTTGGCCGATCAGAAATGACAATGCATACTCATACTTGAATAAATAAAAATAAAAAAAAATGACAATGCATAAAGCTGCCTTTAAATTCTGTAATTATCTTGTCTTATTTGCTGCGCTTCAAACACAGAGATCAAATTACAGGCCATGTCTTCTGACAGATTGCTGCTTATCTTTTTAACATGGAGATCGGGGTTTACAAACTACTTGCACTTTGCAGTCAGGGAAAGAAAAGTAAAGTGGGTCTGGAAAGTTTGTAAAGGAAAAAATTGGGTTGTGGTTAAAATAAAATTGGGAAGCACTGTTCTCGTAGGACAGGGAAATGCAAGCCTATTCACGTGATACGATGAAACGTCCCAGAAAAAATGGCTTCAGAGGCCTAGTTTGTCTAAAATTAGATAAAGTATGGGTTTTTATCACAGCAAAGCATACAGTCCAGCAAAACAGCTTCCTCACAGGTGGGTCATGATTCTACAGTGCTGAGTTTGTGTGGTGGCACAATTAAGACTCAGAAAGTACTGGGGTAAAACTGAACCATAACCTGTGGTGCTCAGCATTCTTCCTACAATTCAATTTCCTTTGGAAGGCCATACTTTGCGTACTGACTCCTCCTCTTCATTGCTCCCACGCTCATTGTTCTACAGTTGGGACACACATACTGTTTTAGATGGAATAGAGACAAACATGTTAGGTTCTTCCCGGTATCATGCCAATACCGATACAGTTGTTTGAGCTGCTAACGATACACAGACATTTATTCTCTACTCAATCCAGACTTCTAACATATTGCCCATTACATTTCCACAAGCTTTAATGACTGTAACCCCCAACTACTCCCTCAAAGTACCAGACAACTTCACATGGACTGTCAAACGGCACCCTGTTGATGATGATGATGTTGATGTGTATACTTGTAAAGCGCACCTTTGCCAGCCGGCGTCCTGGCGCTGTATACCGCTGGGGAACCCGTCCTAGCTTTCCCTGTGGGATGGTCCCTGCTGGGAATCCCCAAGGTGAAGCCAAGCATCCCCGGCGTTGAAGGGGCCGTTGTGGAGATTAGGCAAACTAATGCCCAGAGTTGCCGAGTGGGACCCCTGGTTAGAGTAGGCACCGAGGCGAGAATTATCGAGTCCGCTGACCCTGGTCCACGACCCTGCCGCGTCGGGAATCGAACCCTGGTCCCAGGCCGACTTCTGCTTCCGGGTCTGCCGCCTCTAACCAGTGAGCCACACCACACCGTGTGTTTCTCCTATTCGATGGTACAGTGCTGCTGCATCCTGTTGCTCTGCTCTTGTATGGACTGTAAAAAGCATACTGGGAAGTAACCTGTGGTCAAAGCATGGAAATTTCCCTAATTTCATCCTCTACTTTACATGAGTGATGGCCTCATTATCTTATCATCAGAAACAAAGAACTCATATAAGTTCACAATACCCAGTGTAAAAGATGCCTTGATATAAATATATATATATATATATCTATATAAATAAAAATGTAACTGTTTGTTCAAAACCTCAAATCTCCGAAAGTTCTTCACCGATAGCTTTGAAATTTTGACACAACATTGCATTTGAACACGCGAGTGTTTTTCTATACACAATGTTGGAATCGAATATGGGTGTGTCGAATACGCGCGTTTTTTAATCGAAAGCACAGACACGGAAAAACGTCAATGTGCATTTGATAAAAATCTTAAATCTACGACTTCACCCATTGATTTGAAATTTTGACACAACGTTGCATTCGAATACGCAAGTGTTTTTATATACACAATATTGGATTTGAATACGTGTGTGTCGAATACGCGCGTGTTTTTAATCGAAAGCACAGACACATAAAAATGTCAATGTGCGTTAGATAAAAATCTTAAATCTACGAAAGTTCTTCATCGATTGATTTAAAATTTTGACACAACGTTGAATTCGAATAAGCGCGTGTTTATATAAACACAACGTTGGATTAGAATACGCGCGTGTCAAATACGCGCGTGTTTTTAATCTAAAGGACGAGCAGACCCTATCGATTGGGTTGCTGCGCAACAACTACAATAGACGAATAGAGAAAATAGGCTACACATATTAGGATGGACAGTTGGTGTCAGGATGGCAGACCGGGAAGTGGGTGGAGGGAGGGGTAGGAGTTGGTTCACTTGGCAACATTTGGAAAGGACGCATAGAGACAATAGTCTACATATATTAGGATGGACAGTTGGTGTCAGGATGGTAGACCGGGAAGTGTTGGAAGGTGGGAGGGGGGAGGATTTGGTTCACTTTGCAACATTAGCGCGTGTTTATATATACACAACCTCGGTTTCGAATACATGTGTGTCCAATACGCGCGTGTTTTTAATCGAAAGGCCGAACAGACCCTATCGATTTGGTTGCTGCGCAACAAATACAAGGGACGCATATAGACAATAGTCTACATATATTAGGATGGACAGTTGGTGTTAGGATGGCAGACCGGGAAGTGGATGGAGGGAGGGGAGAGGAGTTGGTTCACTTTGCAACCCGAACAGACCCTATCGATTTGGTTGCTGCGCAACAAATACAAAGGACGCATATAGACAATAGTCTACATATATTAGGATGGACAGTTGGTGTCAGGATGGCAGACCAGGAAGTGGGTGGAGGGAGGGGGGAGGAGTTGGTTCACTTTGCAACATTAAGAAAGGACGCATAGAGACAATAGTCTAAATAGATTAGGATGGACAGTTGGTGTCAGGATGGCAGACCAGGAAGTGGGTGGAGGGAGGGGTGAGGAGTTGGTTCACTTTGCAACATTAGCGCATCAGACCGGGAAGTGGGTGAAGGGAGGGGGGAGGAGTTGGTTCACTTGGCAACATTAAAAAATGACGCATAGAGACAATAGTTTACATATATTAGGATGGACAGTTAGTGTCAGGATGGCAGACCAGGAAGTGGGTGGAGGGAGGGGGGAGGAGTTGGTTCACTTTGCAACATTAGCGCGTGTTTATATATACACAACGTTGGATTTGAATACGCGTGTGTCCAATACGCGTGTGTTTTTAATCAATAGGCCGAACAGACCCTATCGATTTGGTTGTTGCGCAACAAATACAAGGGTCGCTATAGACAATAGTCTACATGTATTAGGATGGACAGATGGTGTCAGGATGGCAGACCGGGAAATGGGTGGAGGGAGGGGGGAGGAGTTGGTTTACTTTGCAACATTGGCGCGTGTTTATATATACACAACGTTGGATTTGAATACGGGTGTGTCCAATACGCGTGTGTTTTTAATCAATAGGCCGAACAGACCCTATCGATTTGGTTGCTGCGCAACAAATACAAGGGACGCTATAGACAATAGTCTACATGTATTAGGATGGACAGTTGGTGTCAGGATGGCAGACCGGTGGAGGGATGGGGAGGAGTTGGTTCACTTTGCAACCCGAACAGACCCTATCAATTTGGTTGCTGCGCAACAAATACAAGGGACGCATATAGACAATAGTCTACATATATTAGGATGGACAAAACATATTGCATACCCACAAGCATTGTGAAATTAAGCATATTAAAAAATGTGTGCTTACTCTTTTCTTTCTCTTCCATTTAACGAGACTGAGCCACAGCAACGCCTGGCCGGGTACAGCTTGTATATATATATATATATTTTTTATATATATATATATTCACTGAATAAAACAAAGGTTGCAGGGACATTATAGTTAAGAAATGGAAATTCACTGAAAAACCATGGCTTGGGGGTCAGGGTACTTCTGCCCTGCCCCCTTTTCTTGATTTTCTCTTTCTTTTTTGGGGGGACTTGATGAAGCCGAGTCCCAAGATGGCTGCCAATACTTCCTGGCTAATGTGTTGGCAGCTAATCAGAGCTGTGCATTTCCCTGCATGAGCTCATCTTTTTTGTGAAGGTTTTGCAACCAGAGATATCACTATAATTTTCAATTTAGATTTCAGAAAAATTACTGAACGGATTTGCATCAAATAACAAAAAGCACAATTGCGTAACAACATCTACCTTTCTGCCAAATTTGGTGTAATTTCATCTAGCAGTTCGGGCTGTACGTTCCACAATGCGTTCCTACAGGAATTAACATTACAAACTGACCTTATTTGCACCCCTATTTCTCAGTCCCTACAGCCCAAATCACCCTCAAACTTTCCATGATACACTGAACCTACTTTGACAATTTGTAGCGAAAATTTCATGAAGATTTGTGAAACCACATTAAAGTTATAGGCAAGTAAAAAATGCTTTTCCTATGGAAACTAGATATTAACTATAACTACCTACTGGCGACCACCAGCATATATATATATATATAATATATATATATACACTGGATGCACTTTACAATGATAAACTATGAACTGTATGTGGTGACTAAACGCTAATAAGCAATGATTTAAGATGCACTACAAGACAGATTTTATGATGAAAACACAGATGCCTCTTGGGAGTTGTAGGAATGTAGTCTGGTCACGTGTTGAAATGTATTTGATTCACCTGTGTCTTGGGAGTGTATACCTCTTTTCCTGTGCTCAAGGCGTGGCTGCCGACAAGCGTAAGGAAAGACTACATATTTGGAGCCACTTTTGAAGCAAAAGAAACGTGGTGCATCCGTGATTTGGCTTCAATGTGTGTGTGTGTGTGTGTCTTTACACGGGTGCACGTGAGCCGGGAGTGCACCCGCGTAAAGACGGGATTGTGTCCAATACTCCTTTGACAGTTGGTCAAAAATTTTGAATCACAGGTGAATGTAGGTTGTATTGAACCAACCACTTTATTGAGACTCTACCTGATTTTGTACTATTTCACGATTTGCAGTAGCGAAATTACTTCTAGGTCCTGATGAAAGCCTTGATCGGATTAGGATTGTTAGGCTGAAACATGTAGACCTGCCATTATTTTGGACCATTGCAGTTATTTGTTCAAAACTGCATATGCACTGTTATATTCTTGATACCAGGATAGCGCCTAATAAAATTGCTTTGTGTCCTGGTAGCCAATTTTAAATATCACATTTAAGTTACATATTTTTCACATGCACTGCAACAATCACCTTTCAAAACTATTCATGCTCCACTTCTTAGGGATCTTGGTAGATTCCACCTTAAATTACCTCAAAAACATCCATGAGCTCCCTTCCTTTGTTGAGAAGGTTGTAGCCCTTGATTGCACTAGGGTTTGCAACTAAGAGGAGATCCCAGATGATGAAGCATGCCACTTCGGTGGGTGATGGGATTCTGTCCTCTTTAAGATGACTTCTTTAATCAATTCGGACTATTTTGTTTCTGTTGATGCTCAGTTCTTTAAGACTCACAGTTTTTCTTGTGTTACTCATAGTTTAGAGTGGAGATTCAATTCTGTTTGGTCTCTAAAATATTGTCCCTAGGACCCCCTGTTTAAATAATTTTGTGGTATATAATCTGTATTATGTCTCTATTATGTCGCTCCGGCATAGTCTCAATAGCTCCTTATGTTCCTCTTCTATGTGTTTTTCAACCTTAATGGTGTGAGGGATCTCTCTACTCCAGGTATGAGGCCTGTCGTTTTACGGAGCATTTTCAACACATTGCAACACTACTGTGGTCAGCTGGGTATTTGTCATATGGTTCTACTAAAACCTCAGAAGATGCCTTACAAACCCCTGTGATATGGATATACTCAACAGACCTGAGTGCAAGTCTTAATTATGTATTAAGCAGGAGTTTGCTAACTTTTGTTGTTCTAGTCAGGAGTGTGGACACCAGGCTAAAAGGGATATTTGCAGATTCCTTAGCATCTTTGGGGCCACATTTCTTGTTTCCAGATTCATAGGAGGAGACTCTGAGGGAACTCACAAAGGGAATTGTACTAGCTTGGTTTACTACTATTTGTTAGGATTGGCACATAAAGTTATTTTGACTTTAATAAATTTTATACCCAGAAGGTGGAGGAAAGAATATGTTGAAGATCAATGAGTCATGTTCTTGTGATAAATCAAATTCCTTGACTGAGATTGTGGTGTTTATCACTTTCGGCATGGGCTAATTCCCCCGCGGCGCTGGGGGGAGGTGAGGCACGCGCAGCGCCACGGTGCTAGTGACGAGCTCGGCTCGTCATGACCACGCCCATTTTCATAGAACGCTCAGCACAGCGGGGGAATTAGCCCCGGGTGTGAGCGCCGCGCCTGACATGACGAGCTCAGCTTGTCATGAGCACAGCGCCACCGAGCCTCATGACGAGCTGAGCTCGTCATGAGCACGGAAGAAGTTATAGAGTAGTGACTTGTGGGAATACATTGTTACACAGCTGCATATTAATTGGTCACTGGTTTGGTATATAATTCCCAAAATGCTATTTATTAGACTTGTCTTGAAGCCAAATCCCAAAAATACCTAGGCTGGTGTGAAGAAAAACGTGTATCTGCATGTAACAGTGACAAAACAAATGTCTATTAACATAACAACATAGGACACTTCTTCTATACGAAAAACATCTTTTACTAAAATAAAGAAGTCAAGACTAGTTAAGTGTTACAATACAAACACGCATATAGCGCCTTGAGACCCTCCGGGTGAGTAGTGCGCGGTATAAATGCCTATGATTGATTGATTGATATATACAAAGTCCCTCAAACAATGGGAACCATCTCTCTTCCACAACTTTTTTCATACATATATATGGCTTCGAATTCTAAATAGCACCACTTTTTCTGTTTTGTATACCTTATGGCCAGGTCCAAGTGGGACAATTAGGGCTAACCCCTAATGTTATGTACAGAGGTGATTATAGAGGTCAGCGGCATGGCTGATTACTTATAATGAAGACATGGCTACTGACAGAAGACTGCGCCGAGTTGAACTGTATTTGGCCTCCTGAGTCATGAGGGCAAATGCTCGTGCTGTGGGGCTAAGTTTGTAAAATATTAAGTGCCAAGGCTCAAAGTTTTGCTCAGCGGCCGCCACAAGCACTGCAGAACGTTGTTGTGCCAAAGACCAAGACGTGGTAAGCTTGAGCGCCCTTCTTGCACATTTAACCCATCATCAGACACTCCGTGCCCCTCTCTCTCACTCCTGCACCTTCTTTATCATCTGCTTCCACCATTTGTCACTGTTCGATCTCTTTCTTTGTCACCACCTTTTGTGTATTTCTCTCTCTTGTCTTCAGTCAAAGTGTGATAGGAACAATAAGTGCTAGTGCCCATAAATAAGTGCTCGGGGGCCCCACCTGCAGCCACCGGCTCAAAGTAAGCACTGATATTACTTAATGGTTCCCGTCCAGAGGCATGCCATGGATTCCAGTGGCCCTGGTCAAAGAAACAAATGGGGTCCTTGCAGAGCCAATGGGTGATGGCGGGTGACAGGTGGTCCCAAGTGGGCTTGTATTGTAAATAAGGGCAGTTTCCTCTGCCACTGACTGACCAACCTCGTAACTCCGAGTATGAGCACAGTGAAAGGACGGTTCTATTCAGTCACTGAAGGCGCATCCTACCATTTCATTCAATATTATTTTTTTGTTTTTTGTTTTCCGCCTGTCAGGAGCTTGGCACAACTAGTCTACTGCACACGGCACTGTCAGTTAAAATGACAGTGTAAAACAGCCATGCCGGAAATACACACACAACTCGAAGGATTACCCAAGCACTATGTAGGCTGTGGGAGTGTACTTTACATCCCTGGTATCGAATATCAGCGAGGCTTACAACCGTTCTGTAACCAGCTAGACTGCCAGTCTTGTACACTCGTCTTCACCTTTCGTTTCTCCAGTAGGAGGCACAGTTGTGTTGCGCTACGTCAGATTGCATATCACAGGCTTTCATTTTGAGTAACATGTTCTTCCTTTCTGACCTTAGGACTTCTCTGATCTCCCAATCACACAAGATGAAACAGTGTAATTCTACCCCGCACACGGCCAGACAGTCACCCAGCTAATTATTTGTATTTTGAACAGTTATCAGGCAATCCGACCACAAGTGCAGAAATGCATAGTTCGGGCCCAGTGAAATAAGTGCCGGTGATGAGCACCGGAAAACACCGGCACAAATGCAGTATCATAGTCTTTTGCAGTGTGGTGGTGTCTATTGGTAGAGACGATAAAAATAGTCTGGTATCTGTAGAGTTTAAAATGGGTCTTGGTTGTCAGGGGTGGTATAGGTAATGGTTGGTGGCAGAACTGGTTGTTCACGGCCACTTACAGGGGATAGGTGGTTTTGGGACAAAGAGGAGGAAGGCAGTCATTGATGTCGGTTACACAGCCGCGGTCGGTTGGGGAGTACCTGCTGGGGCGGTGACGTTGGGAGGGGGAGGGGCAGGGTGGGGGTTAGTAATGTATGGATAATGGAGGTTTGCAGGTAAGTAAACATTTAAATAAATCAAGCGAATTTCGTTGCGCGCACTGCATTGCATTTAGGGATGCAGTGCACGCAACGAAATTCGTTTGATTTATCTAAATGTTTACTTACCTGCAAACCTCCATTATCCATACATTACTAACCCCCACCCTGCCCCTCCCCACGTCACCGCCCCGGCAGGTACTCCCCTACCGACCGCGGCTGCGGTTACACGGAACAGGGCGAAGAAGTATTACAGGAATAAACAAAAACTTCATGGGTTTAATGGGGGTAGGGAAGCTAGACTGCTGTGGGAATTGGGATCTGAAACTGTTTCCTCCCAAGATGCAAAGGAAGGCGCAGCAGTTAAATGGAATTGCTATTTCAACTTTAATTGTTATATTTTGACTTATTTTAATGTTCCCAAAAATATTAAAAATAACAATAACTGTAAAGCTTCCCGCCGTCTTCATGGAATTACTGTAACAAAATGTGGAATTTATTCCCATGAACGCGCTTCTGAATACAGTTATCACACCGCGCAGCCTCGCTGACTAGCCAATTTACGAGAAACTGCATAACACATTATATAAAAATATGCTGCTGCCGCTCTGAGGCTTGGTCTCAGCACCTTCTGTGGTGATAGACGTTGGCCATAAGGCGAGACAGAGGAAAAAGCGAGGAGATCATTCAAGGTCCCATGCTCGCTGTAATGAGTTGGCAGCTCTGGGTTTCCATCTGCAGCAGAACAACACATTGCAACTACTGTCCCAGCTATATAGCCCCTGGTCTACTTTTCATGTCTGATAGGGATGGGGCACACTAGATAACAGACCAGGGGATCCTGGCCGCTCGCCCTAATAAACAGATCGAATTGGAAAGCATACTGCATTGATTCAAGACGAGTCTACATTTCTGCAGGAAAAAATGTCAATACACCAAAGCCCTCAAGCCTTCCCTCTCATGCTAGGCTGTTCAAGGTATTATAGAAACCCTGTGTTGTAAACCAGTAAGCAGATTAATAGCGTTTACCGGTTTGTAGTATAGTACTCATACAGCCGGGAGCAATGCAACATGGGGATCTTGCTTTCTGTTACGCATCATATTTGTTTTCGCCTTATTACCAATGCTGGATAAGATAAGTGCTCAAATTAAAAACTTTCTGCTTAGAGGCTTTGTGGGTAATTAGCAATATAATTTCCAGTGCATTCAAGATCCACTGAATCACTTTCAAGAGAGTGAATATGGTCTCCGCCATCTGACAGACATGATTGAGATTTGCTGCCGCAAACTCAACACACACGGAAATTACATCACCAGGCTAGAGACCAAGGAGTGAAAGGAGGAGACCAGAAACCAGATTTATCCCGCTGTGGAACCCATCCGGGCTTTCCCTGTGAGGTGTCCACTCCTGGGCACCCCCAAGGTGGAGGCCAGGCATCCTTAGCATTGTGGGGGCCGTTGTGGAGATTAAGCAAGCTATTGCCCAGAGTTGCAGAGTGGGGCTCCATGATTGGAATAGGCACCGAGGCGAGAATTATCAGGTCCGTGGAATTTTTGAGCTGAAGACGCACCGAGGCGGGGAATTGAACGCTGGTCCCGGGCTTGACCTCTGCATCAGGGTCTGCCGCTCTAACCATTGAGCCACACTGGGGCTAGGCAAGGTTCTATGCTTGTTCTTTAATTATGACGCCACCACTTGGCGAGACTTAAGTATGCACAAGCTCCCAAGTATGAAAAGGCAAACTGGTCTGCTATGTGCTGCTCTGTCACTGCTACATTTAGATCCAAACATTGGCACACACATTGGACAGACAAGCATTTCACTGGTGACACGCTTCACTTCATTTGTGCAGTGAACAGCAGGCTGGCGCCTGGCCCAGAACTCAGCATCCACGGAATTCCCTTAATATTTGTCACACAGTATGCTGTGGCCTCATTTTCCATGATGCCCGTTTCTCGTATTTTTGTTACATTATCTGCCATGCTTTCCATGCCGCTCTTACCCAAAATGGCGATACTATGTGAAGTATGTCAGCGCTGCCAGTGGGAGCACAGAGACAGTCAACAACAGGGAGGTCTGCTCTCTGTGGATACAGGACCCAAGCAGCTGAGAAACAGCTATTGCATGTGTGGAATGTAACTAAGCAAGGTTAAATCAAACGATGCCCTCCTGAGTGGGCACTATCAGTAAAACGATGCACTCTGGAACAGTTCAAAACAATACATTATAGATTTACAGAGTTACAGGCTACAGGCTACAGAGTCATTAGACATGCCCTCCGCATCTGCTGCTGTTCTAAATATACATTTTCAAGAAGAGGATCTGACCCAAGTGAGGAATCTTATTCCCTGTACACAGGCATTCACCCAAACTGCAACCCACTGTGGGAGCAGCCACCTCATTAGAGCTCAAGGCCATTTTATTTGCATTTCACTGACTAAAAAGTACCACTTCTTACTAAATGTGCATCCTTTTAGTGCAAAATCAGATTTTTATTATATGAGGTGACTGACGATGTTGAGAGTCTATGAATTAACACCACAACAACCTGACTGCTGGGTTGTGGTGCTATCTTTAGAGCAACAATAACAAGACAAACATATTGGTCAATGTCAGTGTGTGCAAAAGTCTTCCTCCAGATTTGTTACAGAGCATCCAAGTACTACCACAGCAAACCAGCAAAAGCAGGCGGCCATAACTGGACTCAACCATTGGATGCTCTCCTCAACCCTGAATCCAAAAAAGAAACTACTTTCGCTCATATGTTCCACTAATTGCACAGCAAGAGGATGACCTGACCACAGACTTAATTGTATATGTGTAAATAATGATATTTATATAAACGAAACCTAACTAGGAAGCAATAGAGCGCTGTCTGTTAAAGCGGCGATGGGAGAGTGCCTCGGGAGAAAAATCAAGATTGTGTATATCAAGCCGAGATTGACATCTTTGACTTAGATTACATTTCACATATTTACAACTGCATTTCATATATATATATATATATATATATATATCAATGCTCGAAGGTGTCCACCTTTGAGTAGCACGCGAACAGCAGCTTGGTTTATGTATAGGTGAGGACGGGGATCCACTCGTAGACGCCGCTCCGTACGGGATCTGCCCGACGCGTTTCGAAGCTCCATATGCTTCTCTTCAGGGGCTTTAACGGAAGCGGTGTGCGCAACCGCCGACCCACTTCCCCATTTTATATATAACACACCCACCAATGGGAGGCTCAAATGAGACTGTGCATTCTGGGTAGTGTGGTCCGGGAAGCACACAATCAAGTCCTGTATGGACTCCACAAGTGGGCCCGTCCTCCATTCCAAGTACGACTGCTGCTTCACTTTCGTGACCCCCAGGGTACCGGGGTGGTGCATACTCCGCGGCTGGATGGCCGCGTATAAATCAATGCTCGAAGGAGTCCACCTTTGAGTAGCACGCGAACAGCAGCTTGGTTTATGTATAGGTGAGGACGGGGATCCACTCGTAGACGCCGCTCCATACGGGATCTGCCCGACGCGTTTCGAAGCTCCATATGCTTCTCTTCAGGGGCTTTAACGGAAGCGGTGTGCGCAACCGCCGACCCACTTCCCCATTTTATATATAACACACCCACCAATGGGAGGCTCAAATGAGACTGTGCATTCTGGGAAGTGTGGTCCGGGAAGCACACAATGGAGCGATCATTTACATGCGGCCGACCAGCCGCAGAGTATGCACCACCCCGTTATCCTTGGGGGTTACGGCAGTGAAGCAGCAGCCGTACATGGAATCGAGGACGGGCACTCTTGCGGGGTCCATACAGGACTTGATTTGTGCTTTCCCCACCACACTTCCCATAATGCACAGTCTCAATCGAGCCTCCCATTGGTGGGTGTGTCATATGGAAAATGGAGAAGTGGGTTAGCGGTCACGCACGCCGCTTGCGTTAAAGCCCCTGAAGAGAAGCATATGGAGCTTCGAAATGCGTCGGGCAGATCCATTACGGAGCGGCATCTGCAAGTGGATTCCCGTCCTCACCTACACATAAATCAAGCTGCTGCTCGTGTGCTACTCAAAGGTGGACAACCTTGGAGCGATCATTTACATGCGGCCGTCCAGCCGCAGAGTATGCACCACCCCGTTATCCTTGGGGGTCACGGCAGTGAAGCAGCAGCCGTACATGGAATCGAGGACGGGCACTCTTGCGGGGTCCATACAGGACTTGATTTGTGCTTTCCGCACCACACTTCCCATAATGCACAGTCTCATTCGAGCCTCCCATTGGTGGGTGTGTCATAAGGAAAATGGAGAAGTGGGTTAGCGGTCACGCACGCCGCTTGCGTTAAAGCCCCTGAAGAGAAGCATATGGAGCTTCGAAACGCGTCGGGCAGATCCATTACGGAGCGGCATCTGCAAGTGGATTCCCGTCCTCACCTACACATAAATCAAGCTGCTGCTCGTGTGCTACTCAAAGGTGGACAACCTTGGAGCGATCATATATATATATATATATATATATATATATATATATATATATATATAGTCATATTAAGTGGTTTTGCCAAACATTGTATGATTTCCAGTCACATTTTGAGGTCGGGATTTAAACCCAGGTCCAAGGTTTGAAGCGTAACCATTAGCCGTCCCTCCTCCCTTTCACTTGAACATTAATTTAGAGCTCACCATCTTAGTGGAGCAAGCGGTCACTTCAGAGGATGAGCAATCACATCACAAACAGGACTCTACCATCAGGATAGACAGCTCTGTAATTTAATGTCTTTGAACCAAAGTCTAAATGCAAATTTGACCATATACTGGTGACCACTGATGGGGCTGCCTTGATCATGGAGATTACTCTATCAACATTTCATATTCTCAGAAAATTTTACTTTGTCATTTAGTCCCATTTCAGCCAGTTTTGTTCTAACTGAATCGAGGTCCTACACTTTCTGTGTTAACATTTTCTGCTAACAAGTATTTTAATGCATAAGCAGGTGGAATATATATGACTTTTTGGAGGTACTGCTGATTAATTTTTGTAATTTGGGACTTTGCACATATATTTATGTCTTTTTACTTATAAATTGTGTAGATTGTGCTTTGTTTAGTTGAGGTATTCACGTCTAAAGGAAAAATTGCATCAGGCCTGCTCTAAACACTGTGAGGTGTGTTGGATTTATATAAGTCAATAGTCATCTTTGTAGACATTTGTTTTGAACCTGACTTTGCCCTGGGCAAGGGCTAGGAAAAGAACTCCCCAGTCCTCTTGCTAGCTGAAGGAAAACACAAACACCAGAGAATAAAACGACCCCCACCATTAAAAAAACCCACAAACCTAAAGCTATGCTGAGGCTGCCAAGTGAATGTTTGTGAGACATTGCATGTCTAATAAGAATAATTCTAGGGAAGTTACAGTTGGAAAACCGCTTAACTCCTGCTCTTTGGTGGCAAAAGCCTGTATACTTTTTTTGAGTGCGACAACCTTGTGAGTTTTTGTCACCTCTATTCTCCTAGAGAAATAAATAGTTGTTTTTATTTCATTTATAAAGTGAAAACGTGCCCCTAAAATCAGTGGAGGAAATGACATAGCAACAGGATAAGTAGAAAACATGTGAGTACAGAGAGATATGCAGATATTTTTACGATGATAAACAACAGAGAGAAAGATATTTTTCTTCAGATCGACAGAATAATGTGTAATGAACCGACAGGCATAGTGTGTTTTGCTGGTTTGGGATTCTTAAAGCCATTTGTGCACTATGTTCAACTTAGGGGCACAAACAAAATGATGTACAAGCGTAAATTAATGTGTGAAATTTCCAAAAACACTACTTTGCACTTGTAAATTGATTTACTTCATCAACTAAAGTGAGTAAATATTCACAGATATGAGTTTCAGGGTATCAGGGTATCCACAGCCATTTTCATTGATAAGATCCATCTAGCTAGAGATTTGTTCCACGCAGAAGAATAGTAGTATCCAGAGGGAAAAGAGGAAGGGAACACCCCTGAGTTTGCCACAATGAGGTTTTTTAATGATGAAATAAATGTACATGTGTAAATGCTTACAACTCGGAGTACTCCTAGAAAACTGACTACGGCAGCACCCTGGGAGTATGTCTGTACCTTTGTGAGAATACACCCTACACTCCCCCTAAAAAACAAGTTTACTCAAAACTTAGATGTAAATCTAGGAGATAATATGTACAACTGTTTTTTTTCTTAACCATGCCTATGTTGTTAATAAGATGAGAAATGGGTAGTTTTAGGAATAAGGGGGAAGCAAGGAAGATTACAAAAATACTAAACAGAAAAATGTCCAAGATGCCTCTAAAAGAGTAATATTAAGGAGAAGTGAAGTGAAATGTGAAAGAATTTTAATGATCTTACTTACATGTCAGGTAATTCTCAAGCCCCTGACCTGGTACCCCTTTGGATTTAAATCAACAATTTATTAATTTAAAATGGCTCATTATGGAAAAAGACATAAGCAGGTGCTCTTTAAATAACTTTCTATACCTTGCTAGTCACCATTATGACAAGAGAATCCCATTACAACTGGATGGCTGCTATTATTCGCTCTAGCGAAGAGGAAGTTGGCTATCCGGGTGCCCTGCCTACCTCTCCTTCCTCCTTGTCGTCCTCCATTGTCCTTTTCCTGTCACGTGCTTCAGGGAGTGCTACCTGGACTGAATGAGGTCATCAGCAGGGCAAAAGGAGTGTGCATGTAAGCCATGACAACATGGTGACATGCTCTTTGTTTTCCCAATCTTTCAGGGACAGCAACACGCCAGGTCTCTGAAAACCCTCCAAACCCCACTCCTTAAATGCTATAGATTCAACCAGGTTAAGTGGAAAGAATGCCAAAAATCATAACTCTATAATCTATAGATGGGTTCTCAGCTTTGAACATGAAAGTGTGAGGTGGGTACTGGGCTGCTTAGAGGGAGGCACACTTGCTACTGGTCCAAGCCTTTTAGCCCTACCATCGGGTTGCCCATTTTTTTATTTTTTCATGTGTAGTGGCCAGTTTGGGTCACAAGTGCACAGTCAAATTGCATATTCTATAAATAGACAATTCATCTTATAAATACATACTAACACTTCATAATTTTTGGCTATTCACATATTTGCTGGCTTTCTGTGCCTCACCCGTCTCGCACCCCCAAGAGAGATGTAAATAGAAACAGTCAATTTTCAGTGGAAAACTGGGCACCAAGGTATGTTTTTATTGTATATTTTGGAACACCTTTAACAATTTTTTTGCTTATCGTTTCAAGGTATGCAGCCGCGGTCGGTAGGGGAGTACCTGCCGGGGCGGTGACGTGGGGAGAGGGAGGGGCAGGGTGGGGGTTAGTAATGTATGGATAATGGAGGTTTGCAGATAAGTAAACATATAAATAAATCAAACGAATTTCGTTGTGTGCACTGCATCCCCAAATGCAATGCAGTGCGTGCAACGAAATTTGTTTGATTTATTTAAATGTTTACTTACCTGCAAACCTCCATTATCCATACATTACTAACCCCCACCCTGCCCCTCCCCACGTCACCGCCCCGGCAGGTACTCCCCTACCGACCGCGGCTGAAGGTATGTTCTACTGAAATATCAACTAAGTTGTCCCTCACTCTTATCTGTCTCAGTAATTTATGAATATTTTTGGTAGGACAACGAAATTGAATGAGAAAATGGCCTGTTGTTGGGACAACTTCCATGTAGCAAGGGAGAAAGTGTAGTGAAAAGAAATTAGCCATTGTGATCAGCTAAGACATAATTCTACAGAGTGTAAGGAATGAAGAGGCATATTCACAAAGAAAATAATGAAGAGACAAACACTCTCTGAGAATGCACTTATCATAACATCTTCTCCTTGTCATCTGCACAGTACTACAACTCGGAAGCCTTGAACTCTGGCTTGAGTAAAGTGACAGAGTGGATGAATCACCACTCATTAAAAATAAACAGAGACAAGACGGAGGTGTTGGTGCTGGGAAGGAATCTGTGTCTCCGGGGCCCCCATCACTGGCCAAAGAATTTGGGCCTGCCACCAGTCAGTCCCTAAGGTTAAGTACCTGGGGTTTGTACTTGATGACAAGTTGTCAATGAAAAAAAGAAGGAGAGAACTCCTTTTTTGCATAATTTATGCATCACTCTATGCCAAAAAGTTGTCAATGAAGCCACTGGGGATAAAAGTGGCTGCCACATGTTTTTCCGTTTTGAAATGGTTGAGGAAGATTATTTGGTTACTCCCATTTTCAGCGCAACGAACGATGGTACAGGCATCTATCATGGCGAGATTGGATCATGGTAACATACTCTATATGGGGGCAGACATAGCCGTTATTTGACACCAGCAGGTTGTGCTTTACAGGCTCCTGAAGCGAAATTCGGTGGTTGGCCTGCTGAGGGAGTTGCACTGGCTCTCAATAGACCAGCAACTGTGGTTTAAAACCTTGTGTTATGTGCACAGAGCAAGAGGAGAGGTGGGCCCACGATATCTACAGGAATTTGTGTAAGCGCATCATCCTGCTTGCTCACTTAGTTCCAGTGTGATCCCAATAGTTACGGATGGGAGAGTGCTTGCTTGCATATCAGGGTCTCTAGTTGTAGATTCCCTCCTAGAACAGTTTGAGAGGATGTCTCTCACTCACAATTTTTCAAAGAGAGCTGAAAACATGGCTGTTCTGAGTTTGTTCCTTTGGCGAACCCTATCTGACGCTAGCGCAGGTTAACCTCTATGGAGTAGTTGTGCACTTTATAATCTCTTTAAATAAGTATAATTAATAAATACCATGACAGACCAGTCAGCTGCATATTTGCTGTGGTGATCCAGAAGTTGTCAGGTTGAATCTCGGTAAGACAGACTCAAGGTCTGACGCCATGTGCGCTCCTGACATCACTCTCATATACTGCAGGGACTTCCGGACTTCTTGCAATGCAGACATGGCCGTTCTGATTCTCCGTTGAATGGTCTGGTGACACTCACATGGCTTGATGTATTCTTTTGTGTGGGAATACACTACCGCCTGGCATCAGACTGTTCAGGGCACAGAGATCTGCGAACCTTTCACCATACTCGTTCATATCGCCACGGCCATGGTTGCCCATGACTTTTCGTACCCAATGTTATTGTTTCCAATCTTGGCATTGAGGTCACCCATCAATATGCTGTAGTCCCTCTCAAGGCATTTCTCCAGGATGGACTCAAGTCTGTTGAAAGCTGCTCTTTTTCCTCTTCTTTGCTGTCTTTTGTAGGAGCATAGCACTGGATAACATTCATGTTTATTCTCTTTTACTTTGTGCAGAAGGTCGCTCTGATGATTCTGGGAATGTGGACTTCCCATCCAAGCAGAGCTCTGTTGGCTGCTGTGCTACTCCCTTAGTATGTGGGCATTCTCTTCCTCATGTCCAGAATAAAGCAGCATTCCTAATGGGGCTAGTCTCATCGCCCGGACTGTGCCCATCCAGTCTCACTGATGCCAAGCAGGGCAAGGTTGTATTTGTTCACCTCCGCTGCCACTTTGACTGTTTTGCCTGTCTCGTACATTGTTCTCACATTCCATGTTCTGATGATTGTCGTTGTCGGAAACAGGTGGATTGACTTTGTGGCTTCCAGGGATCTCTGGCTTTCACCACGAGGCATCATAGCTCTCTGTGAAGGCCAGGATGCCTTTTGGTCTTTTGATTGATGTTTCTGTAGCTCAGACGTTTTTTGCATGGTGGGGTAGCTAGCCCCACGCATAACCCTGTTCTTTCACAGCTGGACTTGGGACTGGTCATGGTGGAGGCCAGGCTAAAACTAAAGCTAAAGAAAGCATGAATGGAAGCGACAAACCGATGACCACGATATAACACCACCCTTCTCAAAGATGTACAGAATACCAAGTCATCCTCAGTAACAAGTTTTAAGTCCTGCAAAAACTAGAAGACAACAGAGACCCAGTAAAAGAAGATCAAGGGAACAGTGACATCAACCTACCAGGAGGTACTGGGTCCCAAGAAACATCAGCATAAAGAATGGATCCCAACCAAGACTCTTAGCAAAATGCAAGGGAGAAAGGAAACGAAAGCTGCAATCAACACCAGCCGACTAAGAGCAGAAAAACTGAAAGCCCAACAAGGAAGCAAAGAGAAGCTTAAGACCAGACAAGCAGAGATTTATTAATGGTTTTGCCACAGAATCCCAGGAAACAGCAAATTGTGTGGAAACATGAAAGAACTGTACAACATAACAAGGAAACTCTCCAGCAACTACAGCAAGTAAAAAAGACATGTTGAAGACAAAACGGGGAAGACAATCAAGGGAAAGACAGTCGACAACAAATATGGGTAGAGCACTTTGAAGAACTGCTGAACCAGCCATGCCACAGTCTCCACCAAACATACAGCCAGCTGACAAGGACTTGCCAATCAGGTGCAGCAGACCAACCAAGAAAGAAATACGGTAGGCCATCAAGCATCTGGGAAATGGGAAAGCAGCAGGACCTGAAAACATTGCTGCAGAGGCACTGAAGGGGGACATTGAAACATCAGTAGACATGCTCTATCCCATGTTTGGAAGGATCTGGGAAGAGGAAAGGGTGCCATCAGACTGGAGGGAGGTATATTTGACCAAGATCCCCAAGAAAGGTGACCTTTGTAACTATGCAAACTACAGTGGGATAACTCTTCAACCCCAGGCAAAGTGTGCAGCAGAGTCATCCTGAACAGATTGAAGGAACAAGTCGATGCTCAGTTACAAGACCAGTAAACTGGCTTCTGCAAAGATAGATCCTGCACAGACCAGATTGGAACACTGTGCAATATCTTTGAGCAGTCAATGTACTATGAGAAAGCATTCAACAGCATTGTCAGAGAGACCCTTTGGAAACTCCTCCACCTCAATGGCGTGCCAGATAAACTTGTAAGAATCATCAAAAACTCATCCAATGTAGTAGCAGATATGTATGTCACTCCCTCTCCTACCTAGAAGCGAAGACTTGGATTGAGCTACCTTTTCATCTATGGATTTGCCCATCTCTTACAGATTTCCAACAGTCCTGGTTCCTGCCAGCACATGGATATGCTCATAGGTGACAAGAAGCATTCTACAAATCTACTGATGATAAAGATCAATTTACAATGGTCAGGCGATTTCAGTAGTTGTTTCCTAAGTTAAATTTGCCCGGCGTAAAACGCCTCTAATACCATACGAAGTTATTCAATAAAGAGGCAGGCGCTGGAGACTGGAAGACAGGAAACAAGTTTTATTCCGACGGAGTAGAACACGTCAGATCGGACAACAAGGTATCGTCTCGAGGTGCTCTCTCTACCTCTCTGAGACCTGGTCTTTTATACACTGGTTCAAGACATGTGGACGCTCTTTATTACAATAAGGGCATTTATGAAGCATGGGAATGACATCAGAACGATATCCCCGACACCCCCCAGTTCCAGCCCATTCCAACACATGACAACAGTAGAGACCCTTTCCCCTCATATGATTGGGAGGGGCTATCACGCAGCTGAGTGTTCTGCCGATCTCTTTGGAATGTGTGCGCCTGATCGAATCTCCGGGGGTGGGGATGTCATGATCAATAGTGGCCTCTTTCAGGAGAGGCGAGTGCATACAGTAATGGGCAATAAACTGTATCCTCGGGCTAAAGGATGACTAGCAGTCAGTGCTGACGTTCAGGCTCAGAGGAAGGGGTCATCAAAGGAGGGGTATTCATGGACGGAAAGGAGGTGTTGGTCAGGCGCGGGTGCGATTCCCTGGGACAGAGTCATGGGAGGGGAGGATTCATGACTTGTGCATGCGAGTGCGGGGGCAGCCAGGGTGCGCGGGGAAGGCTTGCATGGTCAGGGAAGTGTGCTGACGGGCGATCGTGAACAGGGAGACCATGGTACCTAAAATGGCTGTCGTGTATGCTCGTACGTGGGTCTGCAAGATGGCGTAGATGATGTTCAATACACAAACTAAAATTCCACAGTCCTCCCTTTAACATGTCTCGCCAGCTTGTCAGTTCGGATCGATCCCCATGAGACCACGCACTTCTACCTCGTATAGGGGACTCATGTGCTCAGGTTTAAAGTTCAAAGTCTTCGGGCACATACAGTTGGAAATGAGTGCACATAAAGATGGTAAACATTGAATACCTAAACAACACCCACATAGTATCATGATTGGTATTAGTAAAAACGTGAACAGTCTCCATCCCCAGTTCTTTAAAGTGTCCCAGAACCAGCCTCCAAGCGACCATCCTTCCTGTTCCTGGTGAACCTCCGAGGACAGTCTGTGGAAGTGTTCGATTGCTTTGTAGACTGAAGGTGAGTTATCTGGCACGTAGGTGCAACAGCTGGAGCCGATGATACGGCATGCACCTCCACGGTCGGCCAGAACCACATCTAGAACAAGACGGTTTTGAAGAGCCACCAGGCGGACTGCCTGAAGTTCAGCCGTGTTGTTGGCGAGGATGCCAGCGGTGATATTAATGGTTGTTTCTAATGCCTGAGTTAGGTGTCAGATTGCGCGGCTATTGGCCATTGGTCCCCACAGAGGAACAAGTCCCTTTGCTGCATCCAGGAACTGTGCTCCGGTGGAGTCGGCTTGTTCAACATCTCCAGCGCGCTTTTGCCGGTGGTGGTTGGCTGGAGCCACATACGTGGGAGGAAGAATGAAGGCGATGTAGCACGTACCCTTCCAGCCTTTTGGGAGCCACGTGTAAGCTTTGGTGCCACAAACAAAGTACATATTCGGGGAAGCAACAAAGGAGGGGGGGTCAGCTGAGGCCAATGTTTTGGTGATGCGGCAAGAACTGTGACCCACCAGCTGCGTTCCTTGTCCTTCGAGGCATACGAGTCCTGTGACATTGATGACAGACAGGGCCGCAGTCAGGGTGGCAGCCGTTTGTTTCCGCAGGTGGGAGAAGGTGGATCTGGCTGGATTGTGGAGCACCTGCATTTCGACCCTTTCTTTGGCAGGGATGTTCGTAAGGAAGGTTGAACCTGAAATTGCGGGACAAAAGGGCTTTCCTGTGTTGTTCAGCCAGAACCCATAGTAGAAGTGCGACACTGTCTGACCAGAAGCGGCGTTGTCCTTGTGGCTTTCTTGCATGAGGATCAACCAGGCGAGGCAAGAGCCGTGAACTGAGAAAGGTGAAGGAATAAAGGGGATGGAGTGTCCGGTAGCATGTGGGAGCAACCCACAGATCCAGCAGTTTGTGACATTTGCAGCAAGGTTGTGCTGGTGCAACAGTTGTACAAAGGAATTGTTCCAGAATTCCCTACGCCTTTCTCGAAGCTGAGGTGAAAGGGTGATCAGGTGGTGCTCTTTCACGGTGGTTGGCTGGACAGTGGTTGGCAACATTTGGTGAGCGGGTGTGCTTTCCTCCAGGATCCAGAAGGAAGTCATGAGGAGGAGGCAGAACAGGGAGATAATGAAGAAGGCGATTGTCTTTGATTTGTGCAAATTGTCAGTTTTTCCTATAGTGGGTATTTCCTGTTGCTTTCGACGTCTTCTTATCTGGCGCTTCCATCATCTTCTTATCTGGCGCTTCCATCATTTTCATCTTCAAGGTGCTCGGTAGTGGGCAGAACCACAGACTTAGTTTAGCTTCTCTCCAGGTAACCCTTGGTTGCTTTGGGTCACCGTTCTGAGATTTTTAACTTAGTCAGTGGCCTACTTAGCCGAAGCTCCCTCCTTTCGACGCAGGAAATACCCTTCCCGAGATGGCACAGTGGGATCAGAGTGTTTTGCAAGTTCAAGTGCCTCGGTATCAGGATAGCAGTTCAATGATGGTCGGTCTTTGTTCAGGAGCTCTTCCTGGGTGCTGATGTTGTCTGTCGTGGCCAGGGTCGAGGAAATCTTCTTGCAGTGGTGCGCATGCAGCCAGTTCTTTTTCCCCTCCACTCGAAGAGCCGTCCGAGTGGTGATCAGTACTTGCCAGGGGCCCGTCCACCGGGGTTCCAGACTCTTCGCTCGTTGAAAGTTCCGGATCAGGATATAGTCCCCGGGTTGGATATTATGACCGGGACCCCTGGAAGTATCGGGGATGGCCTGCTGCACCTGTTGATGAATGACAGACAATGTCTTAGTTAACTTGTACAAATAATCTGACAGCAGGACGTCGGGGACGTCATGAATGGAGGTTGGTTTGGGGGCAGTACAGAGGTTCATAGGCCGTCCAAACACAACTTCGTAGGGGGTCAAGTGATGCTTAGTGGGGGTGGAGCGCATCGATAGTAATGCCAGTGGAAGGGCATCTGGCCACTTAAGCCCTGTGGTGGCCACTATTTTTGACAGTTTCAGTTTCAGTGTAGCGTTGTGTCGTTCAACCAGGCCAGCGGATTGGGGGTGGAAGACCGCATGGAACCTTTGTTTGACCCCCAACCCCTTCAGGATAAGTTGGATAACTTCAGCTATGAAGTGGGGGCCATTGTCGCTCCATAAAATTCGACAAAGGCCGTAGCGAGGGGAAAAACTCCTTCAGTAGTACTTTGGCAGTAGTCATGGCAGTGTTATCACGGGTCGGATAGGCTTCCACCCATTTGCTGAAGGCACATATGAATGAGGAGTTTCTTGTAACGCGCGTACTTAGCCCAGTGGGCGTCAAGGCGCCTAGATTAAATACAGCAACTTAAGGCCCTACCTAGTCCTATTTAATCATGAGTAGGCCTTCTTAAAGAAATACGTTTTTAGAGCCTTTTTGAAAGAGTCGATGGAAGGGAGAGTTTTTATCTCCATGGGGAGGGAGTTCCACAATTGCGGAGCGACGACGGAAAAGGCTCTGGCTCCCCATCTGACAAATTTGATGCGAGGGACAGCTAGTTGACAGAGTCCCGCAGAGCGCAGGTTTCTTGTGGGGGCATAGCGCGAGAGAAGAGAGCCAATGGCACTAACAGGACCATCCATCAATGCTCTGTGGGTGAGACAGAGGATCTTGAAGGCGATTCTATGCTGTACCGGAAGCCAATGAAGCTCCTTCCTGGCTAAGGTGACAGAGGAGGCTTTGGGGAGATTCAAAACAAAGCGTGCTGCAGAGTTCTGAAGAGTCTGCAAACGGTGGATCAACCCTTTGTTGACTTCCATATAGAGGGAGTTGCAGTAATCCAGTCTCGAACCCACCAGGGCGACTGCAACCTGTTTACGCGCCTGGGGGGAAAGGTACCCACGGATTTTGTTGAGTACCCGGATCACACCACAGCAGGTAGCAACGGTCCTGTTGACTTGCAGGGACATAGAGAGTGAGGTGTCAAATATCACTCCCAGATTTCTAGCAGATAGGGAGGGAGTGGGGCAGATGCCAAGAGAAGAAGGCCACCACTCGCTCGACCACAGATTCTGGTTCTTCCCAAATATCAACACCTCGGTTTTTTCACCATTCAGCTTCAGGGAGTTTATAGTCATCCAGTCTGCCACATACTGCATGCAAACCCTGAAGCTGGCGGCAGATGTACTAACCGAGGTGTGAGCAAGAGAGACCATAATCTGCGTGTCGTCTGCATAGGATACCACCTCCATCCCCTGAGATTTAATAAGTCTTGCAAGGGGGGCCACATAGATGTTAAAAAGGGTCGGACTTAAGGCCGACCCTTGTGGCACCCCACATTGCAGAGACTTGGCAGGGGAGAGGTGGTTCCCAAGCATCACTCTCTGTTCCCTTTCAGTCAGGAAGGAATTTAGGAGACTCAGGGCCGATCCAGTGACACCCGCCTCCCTTAGCCGAGATGACAAGATGGCGGGGGAGAGGGTGTCAAAAGCGGCCGTGAGGTCCAACAGAACTAGGACCGTGGTTTGGCCAGAGTCCACCTTGCGTCGGATGTTATCGACCACATAGGTAAGGGCGGACTCTGTGCTGTGGTGTTTTCTGAAACCGTGCTGAGTGTTATCCAGGTATTCAGAAGATTCGAGAAAGGCAGATAGATGGGAATTCAAATGCGACTCCAGCAACTTCGCGGGTGCAGGAAGAAGCGAAATGGGCCTAAAATTTTTCAGCATGGCCGGGTCCAGATTTGGCTTCTTAAGTAGCGGTTTGACTATTGCCTTCTTCCAAATAGAAGGGAAAGAGCCTTGAGCGATGGCCTTATTTAAGACGTCAAGCAGAAGAGGAGAGAGATGTATTCTACACTCTTTCAGTTTCTTAAGGGGTATCGGATCAAGGGGGGAAGCCGATTTAATTTTGTCAAGAAGTGAATTCAGAGATTCAAGGGATAGTGAGGGGAAAGTTGTGAAAAGGCAGGAGGGGTCCTTGCCTAGTGAATCGAGATTGGATATGAGAGGGGGAGTGTTATGATCGAGAGCAAGACGGTGGGATTCGAGAGAGACGTGGATGTCATGTATTTTGTTGTGGAAGAAGTCTGAAATGTCGTTACAGAGTTGTTGGGAACTGACTACTGGGTCGGGAAGTTGCAGGGAACATAAAGAGTCAGTGATTTTGAAGAGATCTCTTGAAGAAGAAAGAGCGCTGGTCAGATTTGAAAAATATTCCTGTTTCTTGATAATCACTTGGTATTTGTAGGCACGTAGTGCGGATTTATGGGCCTCTCTATCTTTTAGGTCCCAGGATTTCCTCCACTTCCTTTCACTACTCCTGCAGCCCTGTCTCATAAGTCTAAGCTGGTCAGAGAACCAGGGTGCAGTAGGTTTGAGGCGTGCTACATAGCACAGGGATGCGGGGGCAAGATTTTCAACTGCTTTGGAGATGGAGTCAGTCAGAGACTGGGCTGCCTCTGAAGCATCCGTGACAGCTAGAAGTTCGGAAGTGGAGATCAAAGGGGCAATAGTGTCAGCTGAGATATTCCTTAAGTTTCTCCTGAGAATAAAGGGAGTGTTATTATGATTGGAGGAACAGGTGCCGGGGATGTCAAGATCAAATGGTACAGCAAAATGATCGGACCAGACCACCTGTAATGGAGTGCCAGTGGAAAGCCTGTCGTCGTTGGAAAATAGGCCATCCAGAATATGTCCTGCCTTATGTGTAGGACTATTTACGTGCTGGATGAAGTCACACGCTTTGAGGGTTTCGACGAGAGAGATAGTGTCTTTAGAGTTGGTCTCATCTAGGTGAAAATTAAAATCACCCAAGATGGTAAAGGCTGTTTTTCCGATATACGGTTCAAGAATAGTCATAAGTTCAGAAGGAAAGCTGGCCCTAGTGCCAGGAGGTCTGTAAATAAGGATCCCAGAGAAAGAAATTGAGGGAGATGGGGAAATGCAAAAATAGAGTGCTTCCACACGAGTTAAGGGTAGAGGTATAGGTTTAATCACACAGAGAGAGGGAGTTTTAACAAGAATGGCGATGCCACCCCCTCTGCGTAGTTGTCTGTCCTGCCTGTAGAGGGCATAGCCGTCAGGTATCGCCAGAAGTATATCATGTCCGGAGGAGTCAGAGGCCCAGGTCTCAGTAATGAATACCCAATCTGGTTGTCGACTGTCGACGAAGTCGTGAAATGCAACATTATGCTTGATCAGAGAGCGAGCATTTATTAGAAAGCCAGATCTCCGCAGTTGGACAAGCTGTGTGCACGGGAGGGGTGCAGAGGGAGCGACATCCTTCAAGTATTTAAGGGAGGCCGAGCAGGCCCAACACCTGTGGGAGTGCAAGATCCCCTCAGGGGAGAAACGGTGGGAGCAAGGCAGGGACACGGGACGGAGGGCCAGGAGGTCGGAAAGGGAATAACGTCCGGAAGAGCCACAACTCGCAAGAGTGAGAGCTGGGTCCAGCCCGACCTGCAGCCCGTCCTCAGCGCGGACGGGCGCAGACGGGCTGGACTCTGGCGTGACTCCGGCGGGCATCCGGCGCGTCCGCAAACGCGTCCGCTGCGCGGAGAGACCTGTCCGTATTTTAAGGGCAGCTAGAGCGCGTGAGTGCGTCCCCCACACCCAAGATGGCCGCTGTGATCCCTCGCCTCCCCGGGACCGGCTCTCAGCGTCAACACTCAGCTGAGAGCGGCCCAGGTGGTAGAGGGAGATCAGGAAAGGCAGGCAAGTTGCCAGCGAGCAAAAACGCTTAAAATACAGCGTGGTTAAAATACAAAGCAAATACTCGAGGAGCGAGTCTAAAAGAGCGCTAATCACACAACAAGTAATCTGTTGGAGAAGCAGTTCAGGGATAGCGTTGAGAGACCTCCGGCTTCCGCCTCAGAGGGTGAAAAGTGAAATTGTCAGGAGACGCCGGCCTAAGCCCTCTTTTAAGGGCAGCTAGAGCGCGTGAGTGCGTCCCCCACACCCAAGATGGCCGCTGTGATCCCTCGCCTCCCCGGGACCGGCTCTCAGCGTCAACACTCAGCTGAGAGCGGCCCAGGTGGTAGAGGGAGATCAGGAAAGGCAGGCAAGTTGCCAGCGAGCAAAAACGCTTAAAATACAGCGTGGTTAAAATACAAAGCAAATACTCGAGGAGCGAGTCTAAAAGAGCGCTAATCACACAACAAGTAATCTGTTGGAGAAGCAGTTCAGGGATAGCGTTGAGAGACCTCCGGCTTCCGCCTCAGAGGGTGAAAAGTGAAATTGTCAGGAGACGCTGGCCTAAGCCCTCTTTTAAGGGCAGCTAGAGCGCGTGAGTGCGTCCCCCACACCCAAGATGGCCGCTGTGATCCCTCGCCTCCCCGGGACCGGCTCTCAGCGTCAACACTCAGCTGAGAGCGGCCCAGGTGGTAGAGGGAGATCAGGAAAGGCAGGCAAGTTGCCAGCGAGCAAAAACGCTTAAAATACAGCGTGGTTAAAATACAAAGCAAATACTCGAGGAGCGAGTCTAAAAGAGCGCTAATCACACAACAAGTAATCTGTTGGAGAAGCAGTTCAGGGATAGCGTTGAGAGACCTCCGGCTTCCGCCTCAGAGGGTGAAAAGTGAAATTGTCATACAATACATACAATGACTAATACGTACTTCAAGCCTTGGCACCTCTCTAATTGGATGTAATCCATCTGGAGGACCTCAAAGGGGTGGTCGGGGATCCCAAACCCTCCCCGGGGTACCACAGTTCCTTTCTCGGGGTTGTGTTGTAAGCAGATAAGGCACTGTTGGACTAGGCGTTTGGCTGAGTCGGGGATCTTGCCGTTGTGCCAGACTTTGGAAATGAGTTCGATCATGGGGGCAGAACCTACGTGTGCAGGGGAATGTGCCATTGTCAGTATGGGGATCAAGTATGCATCAGGCAGCAACCATTTGTTTGTGTCCTTTGTCCGCCAGCAGCCTTCATCGTCCCTTAGACCCACCCGTGCCCACTCAGTCAGTTCGTGTGGTGTGCTGGTCGATTGGATATCCCTGATCGTTTCCATTTTTCTACTTGTGACCTGGTCACATACATGCGTGTCGTGGCCCTATTCTCAGCTGTGGTTCGGGCAGTGATGTCGGCTAGTGCGTTTCCCTGTCCAACTAAATCTGTCACCTTCTTGTGTGCCTGACATTTGATCACTGCTAATCGTGTGGGGAGAAGGACTGCTTCAATCAGGGCGGAGACTAAATCTCCGTGAAGGATGGGTGTACCATGGGACGTCAGGAATCCCCTTTCCCTCCACAGGATCCCAAAATGATGAACTACCCCGAAGGCGTACTGGCTGTCCGTGTAAATGTTCGCCGTGGTTCCTGCTGCTATGATACATGCTCGTGTGAGGGCAATTAGTTCTGCTGCCTGTGCGGATCGTTGTGTGATGCAAGCAGTTTCAACTACTGTTCGAGCAGTCGTTACCGCATAGGCAGCAGAAGTGGTGCCGTCTGGGATTTTGATGCAAGAGCCATCTACCCATAATTCTCCGTCAGGATCTGTGAAAGCAACGTCTCGGAGGTCAATTCTACTCCTAGTCTGCTCGTCTGTAAGAGTCACGCAGTCGTGTATAGGGGGCACATCGGGGTCATTTTCAGGCAAGGGTAACAGTGTAGCAGGATTTAATGTCGTGCATCTCTTCAGAGTGATGTGGGGCGCAAGCAAAGTCAATTCGTATCCTGTCAGTCGTGCACTAGTCAGATGTTGAGTCCTTGTCTGGTTCAAAAGCGTGTCAACTGCATGGGGTACTAATACTGTGAGAGAGTTCGAAAGTACAATTCCCTCACTCTGTCGGATAGAGACAGCAGCAGCGGCTACTGCTCGAAGGCAGGCTGGTAGAGCTCTGGCGACTGGATCAAGAGTGGCAGAGAAGTAGGCATAAGGGCGCTGTTTGGCGCCGATGGGCTGGGTTAGAACGGACAATGCGCATCCCTCCCTTTCGTGAGTGTAGAGGGAGAAGGGCTTGGAGTAATCTGGTGTTCCTAGAACGGGTGCCGAGCAAAGGGCATCTCGCAACTCCTTAAAGGATGCTTGGCATTCGGGGGTCCACGGGAGTGGGAACGGAACATCTTTGGCCAACAGGGAAAGTAGGGGTTTTATAATGAGACTGAAATTTGGTAGCCATTGTCGGCAGAAAGAAGTAAGGCCTACTAATGAACGGACTTGCTTCTGTGTTTTTGGAATAGGGGTGTCTAGGATGGTTTGGATTCGGTCGGGTGTAAGTTTTCTCCCTTCTTTGGACAGGAGATGACCTAGGTATGTTACTTGGGACTGACAGAACTGCAGTTTCTTTTTGGAGACTTTGTGGCCATTCTCCGCGAGAAAGTGCAAGAGTTGGATAGTGGCTGTGATTGCAAGTGGAGTGGTGTCGGCCGCCAAAAGGATATCATCGACATATTGGATCAACACCACTCCATCTGGTTGCTGGACGGCGTCCAGCTGCCTTTTTAGGGCCTGGCTGTAAATGCTGGGACTTTCAGTGTAGCCCTGGGGAGCTCTACAAAATCGGTATGAACGTTTTTTTAAAGTGAAGCCGAAGCGATAACGGCTGTCTGGATGGATGGGGATAGAGAAAAATGCATTTTTAAGATCTATAACGGTGAAGGTGGTGGCAGTGGACGGGATGAGGGTCAGAATGGTGGCGATGTCTGAGACTACGGGGTACTGTGGCACCACCACTTTGTTGACTTCTCGCAGGTCGATGATGAAGCGGTACGCTTTCTCATCCCCCTCACCTTGCTTCTTAACAATGGGTAGGATAGGACTATTGCAGACATTACTAACCACTTCCTCTACCACTCCTGCATTTACCAAGGACTGAATAATCGCTACCAATGCCTTCTCGCCTTCGGGCGATATCCGGTACTGTGGGAGATTCGGGAGTATTGCATCTGGTCGAACAGTTATGTGTACAAGATCGATCATCATTCGTCCTACATCCGAGTCGTTTCTGGCCCATAGGTGCAGGGGTAGCGAATCGAGCAAGGATAGGTCAGCATCTGTTAAAGTGTACATATGTCGTGCGGGGTAGGGTCCGGACATGTTCGGGTTGTCGTACAGGATAACTCGGACTCCTTCCGGGGAACACCTAATAGTAGCTCGGAAATGTTTCAGTAAATCAATACCCATAATAGCGTCAGGGGAGTTGGAGGAGAGCAGAAACGTCGTGTCTGTGGGATTGTTTCCTAGGTCAAAGGAGATAGGTACAGACAGGGGATTAGTGGAGGGCGTCCCATCGAAACCTATCGAGGTAATGTGTGAGCCAGACAAGGGTGCCCTTGGAATCAGTTGTTTTGATAATACACTACGTGTCGCTCCAGTGTCTACCAAAAATGGAGACTTTGTACCCAGGACCTTAGCAGTGACATAAGGACCTTGCTGGTCAACACAGAGCTCAACTGGATCCCTCCCTTGCCCCTGGCAGTCCTATGCAGAGTCGTGATCATTGTAGCCATCGGACTGTTGGCACTGATTCTGTCGGGGGCGGTGAAATGTGTTTGGTCTACCAGATCGGTCATTGGTGGTGTCGTGGGTCTGTCCTCGTCCCTGCCCTCCAGTTTTGGGGCCATTTGCCATGTCCCTTGTCTCTTTATTTTTAATCAGTTCCCGAAGGGCTAGGCATTGAGACTTCCAATGTCCAAATTCTTTACAAAATGCACATTGGTTCTCATCAAGGTCGGTTCGTGGAGCGCCAGGGGTGGGGTTGCGGTCTCTAGGGGTCGAATTCCTAGGGGCATTTGACTGGTAGTTTCCCCTATACCGTTCCCTCCCTGTGGTCACTCCCTGTAGTTGTGCAATCATTACTCGTTCCTTTAGGTCCTTTTTCTTTTTCTCAGTTGCCCTTTCGTTCTCGTTCTTTTGGTGTTCGTAATACTGAGCCATCTGAAGGATAGCTGCAGGTTTAGAGGCTCCCCAACTACTTTCGCTAGTCTGTAACTTTTGGGAGACCTCTTGCGATAGCCCCTTTACGTAGTTCTGCACGAATAGGTGTTGTCCGGTTGCGGTGGTCATGTCTTGGCCACTGTAGTCGGAGAACACTGTTTCAAATCGTGAGAAGTATTCTGATACGTCCTCCTGAGGTTTCTGGCGGCAGGCTGTGACTATCGACCAGTCTACCTTCTTTTCTGGGATCAACTTTTTTAGCTTCTGCACTATTTTGTCGGGGAGTTCCAATATGTCTTTTACAGGTTTCTTTCCGGGCTCTCGCTGCCTATCTAGTTCATCGAGTTTTGTCCAGGTGTGTCCGAACAGATCTGTGTGGTCGGCTCTCTGGATTTGCTTCCACACATCAGCCGGCAGACACAACCCGAAAAACAAATCCATGTCCGCTAGAGTCATTATGGTTGAGCCCAAGGCTGTGCCTAATTCGGTATAGAATGCTGTAGGGTTCTTTCTTAAATCGGGCAGGGTTTGTCTAAAAGTTAAAATATCTTGCCGATCCCATGGTTGGTAAACCCAGTTGTACACAACCCTCCCTTTGGCATCTGCATGGTTGATATCATCGTTTGTTCCCTAACCTCTTGGGGGAACCCAATAGGGGGCGGCTTCTCTGATAGGCATCATGGTGTTGGCTGCTTCTAATGAGGGCTCAATCGTCTCAGGGACTGTGATCTTGACCTCTGGTTTCTGTTCCGCGAGGTGGCGGAAGACCTCAAGCGTTTGCATGAAGAGGTCCGTCAAATCGCTTTCAGCCCCATCTCCGACATCAACCCTTCTATATAGAGCCGTCACTTTAGCAGGACCCTTAGTCTGGTACCTATCCTCATACGCGTTCAGGGTGTGGTAGCTGAACTGTAAAATAAAATGCCGTCTGTGACTACCGGCATGCGAGTTGTGCATATTCATCGTATATTCTTCGCTCTCCTTTCGTTCTACCAGGGTTTTTGCTATTTGGTCGATTCCATCCCGCTCGTCTTTGCTCAACCTGTTTGGTCTGGCTGTTAGATGCCTGCTGATCTCATGCTCATCTGCTGTTGTTACCAACGCGGTTGGTGCGAAGGCCGTAAGAGCCGGGGCACTAGCGCTAGGGTTACTCACACCTGCATTTTGAACTGGTGAGTGTTGTGCTAGAGGTTGGCTGGGAGCATAAGGAGGAGGCATGTAGATAATTGGAGGACCGAGCAGTAACTCGTCATTTGCTCGCTGTTTGGAGGGAATCTCCGGGTAGAGCGCAGCGGTGGTCCTGACAGGGCATTGACCTGTCAGTCCTGATTCTTGCGTTTGTTTAACTTTCTCTCTTCTTCTTATTTCTTCATCTAGTTCTTTTGCGGCTAGATGGGCTGCTTTTCGTAATTCTTTCACTGTTTTTACTCCCTCTCTTTTCCTGCGATGGTCTGCTTCTTTGCGCCACATGCCAATACTATCGAGCATAGTGGGCGTTGCCTTATTTATTTTTACAGCTGCTTCTAGTGTTTTTATTTTATTTTCATCAAAAGAACCTATCAGTGGCCACTGGTTTTTAGGATCCCTTTTTGTATATTTATGCCATAACTTACTATAAGCTATAGCGACTAGTCCTTGCTTAGTAAACATGTCCTTATTAGGGGTGCCCTCCAGTGGAGCTGGATGGTTCATCTCTAATAAGCGGTCCGGGTTGACCCAACTATGAGCCAATGGGGAGAAGATAGGCATGACGGATTACAATGGGGGGCAAAAGCCTGCACTACCTATCTTTTCACTATTTGCAAAGACTGGACAGAATAGTCTATTCTACGCTATTTGCAAACAGAGAATACCTCCAGAAAGAACCAATTCCAAACAGTCAATGTTTGGGCAAACAATCAATCAATGAGGAACGAAATAGGTACGACGTGTTAAAGGTTTGCGTTACCTACCCTTCACTCTCTGCAAAGGGAGAGAGAATATTCCTATTCTTCCCCGTTTGCAGGCAGAGAAGATCCCTAAGAGAACCAACTTCGAACAATTCAATGCTCGATTCAATCAATCAATCAATGGGGAGAAAAAAGAATAGGCACGACGTGTTAAAGTTTTGCGTTGCCTACCCTTCACTATCTGCAAAGACTAAACAGAGTATGGCGGTTCTGTGTTTGTTTGCAAATAGAGAATTTCTCAGAAACGGTTAATAAGTAATACTAGTATTTTCAAACAATCGATCAATCAATTTCGCAATTTGTCGTGTGTCACGACCTTACCCGGACCGCATGGACAGTTTCTCGTCTTCCGCTTCCAGCGCCCGATCGTCCTCTATTCTCTGTTGCTATCGCGGCACTCCTGGTGGTTCCCAGTCAGGACCGTAGATCACTCGGGAGAGGTCTGCTCGAAATCAGTGAAGTTCAGATGATCGGCTGTCAGACGAGGGTCTATCGGACAGGAGCTCTTCCGATCGTTGCAGTCGTCCACTCTGTCGTCGGGACCTCTCCCACTGGATCCACGTGTCGCTGATGGGCCCCGCGTTTGGGACGCCAATTGATAAAGATCAATTTACAATGGTCAGGCGATTTCAGTAGTTGTTTCCCAAGTTAAATTTGCCCGGCGTAAAACGCCTCTAATACCATACAAAGTTATTCAATAAAGAGGCAGGCGCTGGAGACTGGAAGACAGGAAACAAGTTTTATTCCGACGGAGTAGAACACGTCAGATCGGACAACAAGGTATCGTCTCGAGGTGCTCTCTCTACCTCTCTGAGACCTGGTCTTTTATACACTGGTTCAAGACATGTGGACGCTCTTTATTACAATAAGGGCATTTATGAAGCATGAGAATGACATCAGAACGATATCCCCGACACCCCCCAGTTCCAGCCCATTCCAACACATGACAACAGTAGAGACCCTTTCCCCTCATATGATTGGGAGGGGCTATCACGCAGCTGAGTGTTCTGCCGATCTCTTTGGAATGTGTGCGCCTGATCGAATCTCCGGGGGTGGGGATGTCATGATCAATAGTGGCCTCTTTCAGGAGAGGCGAGTGCATACAGTAATGGGCAATAAACTGTATCCTCGGGCTAAAGGATGACCAGCAGTCAGTGCTGACGTACAGGCTCAGAGGAAGGGGTCATCAAAGGAGGGGTATTCATGGACGGAAAGGAGGTGTTGGTCAGGCGCGGGGTGCGATTCCCTGGGACAGAGTCATGGGAGGGGAGGGTTCATGACTTGTGCATGCGAGTGCGGGGGCAGCCAGGGTGCGCGGGGAAGGCTTGCATGGTCAGGGAAGTATGCTGACGGGCGATGGTGAACAGGGAGACCATGGTACCTAAAATGGCTGTCGTGTATGCTCGTACGTGGGTCTGCAAGATGGCGTAGATGATGTTCAATACACGAACTAAAATTCCACACTGATTGATTACAAGGGAATAACATGAAAAATAGTCTATGGAGGACAAATGACAGAAGTCTTTGAAGTATGGACTGTAGTCCGCCAGGGTTGTTTACGCTCACTTTTTTTCTTCCTGCTGGCTATAGAATGGATCATGAAGACAACCACAGCAAGTAGAAGAAACGGTATAAAGTAGACACATTGGACGTAGCTTGACAACCTGGACTTTGCAGACAACCTGGTCCTACTCTCCCTCTCCCCATCTGCAGATGCAAGAGTAGACCGTACAAAGTGGCAGCCACATCAGCACAACTTGGCCTCAACATCCACAGGGGAAAAAAACAAGATCCTGAAGGCTAACGTGGCCAACACAACTGCAATCACTCCTGCAGGCAAACAGTGGAAGAGGTTGAGGCCTTCACCTACCTGGGCAGTGTCATAGACCAGCGGGGTGGCACAGATGCTGAATTCAAGGTAGGAATTGGCAAAGCATGGGCAGCCTTCATTCAGCTAAGGAAAATCTGGTACTTCGAGGACCTAACGCTGCAAACCAAAATTAAAGTTTTTAACACCAGCATACAATTGGTCCTTCTGTATGGAGCAGAAACTTGGGCAACAATGGTGACTGCCCCCAACAAAGTCCAGACCTTCACCAATACCTGTCTGAGGAAAATCCTCCAAATCCCCTGGCCAAACACCATCTGCAACAACGACCTATGGCAGCAGACTTTCCAACTCCTTGCTCATGAAAAAATCATGAAAAGATGTTGGGGCCGGAAAGGTCATACCCTTCGCAAGCCTCATCAAACATCACCAGGCAAGCCCATGCCTGGAACCCTCAAGGCAAAAGGAAAAGAGAAAGGCTAAGAAACACCCGGCTTCGAGGCCGACTGCAAGGAGATGGGTTACACCTGGAGTCAGATTGAACGAAAAGCACAGGGCATAGGTGGCTGGAGAGTCCTGCTTGATGGCCTATACCCCAGGAGGAGGAATATGCATAAGTAAAACAGACTCTGCCTTCCATCTTTCTGAGCTCATGAATTGGTTAATGCTAACACCTGTTATTTACAGCACCTAGAAATGCTTGAAGTGCAGTATGAAGTGCTCTATTTAAAATATGTACTATTATTACTCGTTCAAGGAGGGTATAATTATTAACTCTTTCAGTTCTTGGTAAAAAATTGTGAGTAATATTATGCTCCTTTCTTTATCTGATAACACGTTTTATTTTTTCTATCTACTACACTATTAAAAACATTGTTGAAATTCAAAAGAAAGCATACATGCACATTAGTTAGAGCACTGGACCACCGATGATCCGTGATGTGCACTTATATAGAATGAAAAAACTCGAGCAGCACCCAGTCACATAAATTTAAAAAAACTGGAATTCTGAGTCCAGATATGTCCTTCCCTCACGGGTCAGAGAGGATGGGTGGAGCCAATCAGAATGTTCCATATGCCCGTCTGCTCTCTGAGGGTCCCCGAGGGGACAGCTAGCAGCAGGGCCGGCTACTCACATCCACAGAGTGAAACCAAACTCGACAGCAGCACCTGACACGTGCCACCAGCTCTATGAAGACGCACGAGGAATCTCTAGACCGAAGGCACACGTCATCTCGCGCTTCGATGGGCCTCCTTGGCGACCTGCTTTCTGCATTTATTTCACCGTGGCCTCGATGTGCTTACAATCCTATTTTCAGGCGCCACTTGTCTCGGTTATTCATTTCCCAGAAAATTCGATGCAGGCCTCGCTGGAGTTCCAGAGGCGAGACAATGCTCCCGGGAGCAGGCCGCCACCGAGGCCACAGAAATAGCGCGCAGTGATGAATCATGAGAAAATGACACGTCAGGGAATCCCCTGTCTCCTCAAATGGCTGCAGACATTTTTCCCGGCTTTCCCCACGAGTAACAGAAGGAGCACTCCTTTGTCTTGTGACTGTACTGGGTTGCAAAATCAGTTAGGGGCAGATGTATAATCACCATCATTTGCAATTCCCTAATAGCGATTTTTTAGAAATCGCTATTTGAGAATTGTAAATTGGGATGTATGTAGAAATTGGCAATTTTTTAGCGATTTCTTAAAATTCCTTCATTGCGATTAGCTGATTGCTAATCGCAATTCAGGAATAATTTCCCATTCATTTAAGGAATGGGAATTTATTCTCAATTCGCGATTCGCAATTTGCTAATAGCAAATTGAGAATTATTTCAAGGGTGCAAGGGTGTCTTAAGGACACCCTGCTGCACCCCTAAAATGTACATGTGTGCGCATATGGCGCATATACATGCCCTAAGGGCATGTATGAGCGCCACATGGCACCTTTACAAATGCCAAAAAGTGCATTTTTAAAAGAATTCGAAATTACCACCAACTACAAGTTGGTGGTAATTTGCGATTTCTTAAGGTGAAATCAAAAAAAATAAATGTTTCTTACATAGCATTTAAGGAATCGCAATTTGCGATTCCTTAAATGCTTTCGCAAAATTAAGGAATCACAAAATTTGCGATTCATTAATTTTTGCATCATACATACCATTTTGAGAATTTTTTGTCACAAACGCTGCTTTTTTGCGAATCGCAGCGTTTGCGACTAAAAAATCCCTTGATACATCTGCCCCTAATTAGACAGAGGAACAGCTCTGCCTTTGCCTTAATAAATGTTCTATAGTTTGTTATTTTCCCCAATAACAACTTTTTGGATGGAACTGGAAATTCCCACTTACTTTCCTTTCAGCTGCTGGCAAAGTATTTGCTCAGGTTATTTTAGAAGACTTGCGGATTAGAGAAATAACAATACCATCAACGTGCCATTTCATTTCAGACGTTCTTTAGGAAAGGCTGCTCTATAACCCATGATGCGATGGATGGCTTTAACTTTGATGGCCGGACAGGCTTGTGCTGGAGAGGACGTGTCACCCCATTTTGCTTATATAGATTTCACTGAAGCATGTGTGCGGTTTCTAGTTGTAGTCCAGTTACTTTATGTGGGAGTGCCGCATAACTTAATACATTGGGCCTCATTTATGAGAAGTGACGCACCGCTGCGTGAAAGCAGCGATGCGTCACTTATCAGTGCGCCCTCCTTGCGACATGATTGATGCGTCATATTTACTGTATGACGCATCATGTCGCAAGGAGTTACAGATACGTCAGTATTTCTGACGTATCTGTATGGCACAAAAGTGACGCATTGCTGGAGTATGTCACAAAAGTGACGCAACTCCAGCAATGTGTCCTTTCACATGGGGCAAGCCCCATGTGAAAGGGATTGCGTCAGTCTTCCGCCTGCTGTGAGGCAGGCGTAATATTTTGACGCATTTGAGTCCTAGAAGTGGCACAGTGAAATCTGGTAGATTTCACTGCGTTGCTTCTACGGCCCTTTCTTGCGTCAATACACCCCCCTTGCATACATTAGACGTGGCACAGGTATAATGTGGCGCAGGGGTTTACAAAGTGACGCATCTATCCAAGATCTATTAAGAGAGAAATATTCACTTACAATGCACCACCAACGCTAACACTCAGCAGAGAGGAAAATGTTGTTGCACTGGAAATGTAGTCTCTTTACAACATTAGAAACAAAGGGCAGATGTTAATAGATACCTCTTGTCAAGGAGCAGGTGTCACTTCTGTACGTCTAGTACAGAAACATTTGCACGTGACTTTTTTGCAATGGCATCAAGGCTTTGCGAAGTAAACATCTGGGACCATGCCTGGCAAATTCGGATGAGGGAGGCCTAAGGCTATGTTTTTTGGATCCCAAAACGCAAAGTATATGTAATCAGTTGTGGCATTTCTCAAGGAGTTTGTCAAAAAATGGTGTTTAAATGAAAAAGTCCTTTAAATTTACATGGATTGTTCTAAACTTAACTAAAATGAATGAAGTTACATTTTGGCTTATCTCTCTCTTTGTATATGTCTCAGACTTCCTACACCCCTTGCCACCAGTTGACACAGTCATGACGATCAACTGGCAGAGTCATAGGGGAGCATCAGCATCTAAAGGAACAATTCCTATTACAGCCTTTGTATTCACTGCAGCCACAATGTCTAATCCAATATAAGAGCATAGGCAGCCCATCCTGTTAGTGCTCCATTGCATTCTCAGACATCCACCTCAGTACACCGGGTCCCCGCACTCTAGGTGGAGCCTTAAAATCATACACACAACATTCATCAGTCACACAACACAGTTAACCACCAAGCCCGCACACTGTCCAAGTTCAGGAAGGAGCTCAAGACCTGGCTCTTCGGATGACCCCAGCACTCAACAGAGCTGCCCGAGCACCTTGAGACCCTCAGGGGTGAGTAGTTGTGCTTTAAAACCCCTGATTGATTGATTGATTGATGTATTCATCCTTTACTTGGAAAAAAAAGTATCAAAGGTCACCCTATTGTCAATGTGTCCACATCAGCAGAGCCCCATCTCTGCTCTTTTCTTCACCAAAAACCTGCAAGCCCTCTGCCTGATCAAGCACCATTTGACCATGCATGTACGCAATTACTACACCCCCAAAGGCCTAAAGAATCACAAAATGCAGTAAAATAACACACAAATACATCTCCCTGCCATACCATAGTCTTGAAGTCCCAAAGCCGTACCCCAACTTCTATGATCATAGTCTGCAGGACACCTTCCTACACACATGTAAACTCACATTCAGCATGAATGGTAGGTTTACATGCACTTGTGAAACCTACAGGCAAAACACCTTTTGAGAGCTCAAGATAGCCTACACATTCCAGAACACAATACAAATTATACCAAGCCACACCAGTGGCAGGCTTGTGCTACACAAATACCACTAAAAGACCAACAGATGTTACCTGAAGGTCATAGAGAGCTTTCACCACAAAATAAGAAATAATGTCCATGATTAATCATCTGAGCAAAGAGTCTGAGCAGCAGTAGCACAGCCTCTCTCTCTCACTGTAGGAACAATTTTCTAATTATTCCCTCATCAGCTGCCTCCCGAGAGATGAAAGTCTCAGCAGGCAGCAAAGAGTGAAGGCTGAAAGCTGGTGGCTTCCCAGACATTTATGATACGTGAGTTGCCTGATGATAATCGTGCATGAGTTTCAACAGTAATATAGCAGCCTTCTAGTTGGAGTGCAGCCAATTGATGCACACTGACAACGATAATGGTACAACAGTGACCTGCTGTTTAATTCGAAGGAGAAATGTGCATTCCTTTTCCTCACTAACACCAATAGCTCAGTAACAGACAAGCATGTCTGGCTGCGTCTGGGAACGGGGCCATTCTGTGAAGTGGCATCCCATTGGACTGCAGGAGGAGGATTGTCTGGCTCCAGGGAAACCATTACCAATGAAACAAGCATTGGAAAAGAGAATAGAGCTGACCTTGATGTGCTAATGCATGCAAACTGCGCTTGTACATGCCTGTGTCTCTATGCATTAACATTAAAGCAAAAGGTCATACCTAATGGTTTTGCCAAAGCTTGTTTTGTTTTAGGCAGCTAACTGTGACCCAATTGCATGTGTTTACGTGACTCAGTGCTTAATTTGAGCCGGTGGTTTCGGGTGCTCAGCGCTAGCACATAATTGTGAACACCGGCACTTAGGACAGTCTGCCAGATGGTGGCGCTGTCTTTGTAATTTAAACATGAGTAGAACAACAGTTGCTTATTAATTCAAAATATATTTAAAACAACTGATATATGCAGCCCAAGTCATTGTTACAGCTTTGTGGGCCTGGAACAGTCTGAATTGTTACCCTTGCAGAAGTGTTAGTTGTGTTGGTACTGTCGCTTGTAGAGGTAATGTTGGTTCAAGCTGCAGTGGTCTCCTGATGCGGGCCCCGGCACTTATTTTATTACAAATTAAGCACTGGTGTGTGTGTGTGAAAACATATATGTCTACACAGATGTTGAATGCATGATTCCTCACTAAAACAATAAAAAGCCTGGTTAAGTGAAACAAACCACAAATAATATTCTTTCCTGATGCAACACGTATTACATATGTAATGTAACCCACAAAGTTTCATTGCAATTTTAAGATGTCAATTAGTCCCTCATGCACTGCAATGCAAGTACTCAATAAGAGGCAGCATGGTACATCAAAAAGCCAGAAGCATGAGGTGAGAGAGTAATAGTACTATGGCCCACATGCATCAATCTCGGCTTTTGCGTTTTGTAAATTGCGAAAAATAACGATTCGCAATTTAGAACTCGCAAAAGCCTATGCATGAATATTTTTTTTTTTTTTTGCAATTCGGTAAAAATCGCAATTTTTACCGAATCGCATATATTACCGAAATACAATTTACGAATTCGCTATACCCATTGGTTCCTATGGGCCAAAAGGCCTATAGGATACAATGGGAAGGCATTAGCAAATTGCGATTTTCACTTCAATTTGTTAATGCATTTCATGGGTGCAGGGGGGGGTCCAAAGGACCCCCCCATGCACCCCTGAAATGTATTTTTCGCATCATGTTTCACACACACATGTCCTAAGGACATGTGTGTCCGTAACATGAATGTTGGAAAAAATGCATTTTCAGCGTTTTAAACACTTTTTGCAAATTTACCGAGTGGTTCAACCACTCGGTAAATTTGACCCCCTAATTGCGATTTAGCAATTTTAAAAGTAATCATGCATTGCTTTTAAGAAATCGCATATTTGCGACTTCTTAAAAGCAAACGCAATTTTAGAAATAGCAAAACAGTTACGAATTCTAAAATATCATGATGTATCCCAAAAAGCACTTTTGGAATCGCAAACGGCCGATTTTAAGGAATCGCACCGTTTGCGACTCCAAAAATGCTTGATGCATGTGGGCCTATGTGTGCAGGCAAAGTCCACATTTTATATTCTGGCGCTGTCAAGCCAAACCTGAAAACAGAGTAAGCAAAGAGCACATTTGCATCAACAATCACCCATACATCAAACACAATTAAAACAAGAGTTTCTAGGCACGTTTGGTTAAATAAAACTCAGTAGATCCCCCAAAAATGTAAAAGTTGTTCATAAACCTGCCAGTATTTAAACTTGTTTGAAGACCGTCTTTCCTTTTTTCTTTCTCTTTCATTCTTTGTTTTGTGCCTGCCTTCATTCTTGCCTTCTTTCATTTTTTTGTCTCCTTCCTTCTCCCATCGCATTGTCTCTTTTTTCTTTCTTTTTTTCTATGTTCACAGTAGTCTATGGTTGGTGTCATTCACATTTTTCTTCCACCCTCTCCAGCATGCATTAGGGGAAATGTATCAGCCCAGTTCAGTCATTGGCTGACTTCACTACAAGTAATGGCATTCGCCTTTTCACAAGTAACACATCCACACCCTAGTTTATTTTTGGCCAGGGAGTGCTATGTGTTTTTTGAGATAAAAAAAAACCTGTAGCAATATTTCTTTAAGATTAATGAGTGCCCGGTATATTCCCAAACGATAACATTCAGCAAAAACCATGAGAGACAAACCACTAACTGCTAATATCATGATGATGTCATTTTTGGGTTTCGCCTGCCGAAGGCTGCGCTCTGCGCAGCTTTTCGGCGCAGGTGAAATCCTTTGTTAACAATAAGGACTTCGGGAACGTCCCCCGGCTCTCATTGGCTAGCTCCATAAATGGAGGCTAGCCATTGGGTGCCGGATCTGTCCGTCAAGGCCGGACCAGATTCGGGGGCGTTCCCGAGATTTTTTCCCTGGGCGGAGTTTCGTTTTTTCCCGTTCCCTCCCCTTTCACTGAAAGTGATTTCAGATGCGCTGTCCATTCCCGCCCCCCTCCGTGTGCCTCCCCGCCCCCGCCCCCCCTCGCTGTCCTGTGCACGTTTCCCGCCTCCCTCCCGCCGTCCGTGTCCCCTCCCGCCGTCCGTGTCCTCTCCCGCCCCCCCTGTCCTCTCCCGCCCCCCTCCCGCCGTTCGTGTCCTCTCCCGCCCCCCTCCACGCCCACAAATCCTCAAAATCCGGAAGCTTGTGTCCGCCATTTTCTCTCCTTGCAGTGAAGGTAAGCCCGTGTTTGTTTCCCTCCGTGCCTTCTTCCCCCTGTCCATTTCCCGCCCCCCTCCCGCTCTCCGTGTATTTTGTTTCCCTCCGTGCCTTCTTCCCCCTGTCCGTTTCCCGCCCCCCTCCCGCTCTCCGTGTATTTTGTTTCCCTCCGTGCCTTCTTCCCCCTGTCTGTTTCCCGCCCCCTCCCGCTCTCCGTGTATTTTCGCTGTCTGTGTCTCCCCCTGTCTGTTTCCCGCCCCCTCCCGCTCTCCGTGTATTTTCGCTGTCTGTGTCTCCCCCAGTCTGTTTCCCGCCCCCCTCCCGCTCTCCGTGTATTTTCGCTGTCTGTGTCTCCCCCTGTCTGTTTCCCGCCCCCCTCCCGCTCTCCGTGTATTTTCGCTGTCTGTGTCTCCCCCTGTCTGTTTCCCGCCCCCCTCCCGCTCTCCGTGCATTTTCGCTGTCCGTGTCTGTGCCTTCTTCCCCCTGTCTGTTTCCCGCCCCCCTCCCGCTCTCCGTGTATTTTCGCTGTCTGTGTCTCCCCCTGTCTGTTTCCCGCCCCCCTCCCGCTCTCCGTGTATTTTCGCTGTCCGTGTCTGTGCCTTCTTCCCCCTGTCTGTTTCCCGCCCCCCTCCCGCTCTCCGTGTATTTTCGCTGTCTGTGTCTCCCCCTGTCTGTTTCCTGCCCCCCTCCCGCTCTCCGTGTATTTTCGCTGTCTCCCGCCCCCCTCCCGCTCTCCGTGTATTTTCGCTGTCCGTGTCTGTGCCTTCTTCCCCCTGTCTGTTTCCCGCCCCCCTCCCGCTCTCCGTGTATTTGAGCGCCGCACCATCAGTACTTATTGCTAGAAAACAGCTGCCTTTTGTGCTTTCACTACGTGTGGGTTCATGTTGGTGATTGTTCTGTTTATTAAAGTGTCTTGGGCCCCCGTATACTGCAGTCAGCGCCAAGAAGCCCCACAGAGCTACTGAGAACCGCTCTACTGTTATTGGAGCTGGAGACACCATCGCCGCCTCACGCCGCACCATCAGTACTTATTGCTAGAAAACAGCTGCCTTTTGTGCTTTCACTACGTGTGGGTTCATGTTGGTGATTGTTCTGTTTATTAAAGTGTCTTGGGCCCCCGTATACTGCAGTCAGCGCCAAGAAGCCCCACAGAGCTACTGAGAACCGCTCTACTGTTATTGGAGCTGGAGACGCCATCGCCGCCCGTTTCACAGTGAAGGTTCAAGGCACTCCGTTGCAGCGCGCTACCCTCCAGACCCCAGCTGCGCCCTCCTCATACTTGTGACATATAACAGTCTGCGCCTCCCCTTCGGTCTCCACAATACCTGTCCAGACTATATGAAGGGGGTTTGTGTCCTAAAGACTGCAGTGTGCACGAAATGTTGTTTTAATCCGACTTTTACAGTCTTAAAAGTGACCCTCTGTTTCCATAAATACCACCTTCAATTTTCTGCGTTTTGACTCCAACTGCATGAAACTACAAGTCCCAAAATGCAAATGGAGATGGATTGTAAGAAAGACCATAACGGCTGAAACTGCTACACGTGACTTGGGGGGCATTAGGCAGCCTGTGTAATAAGCATTGGCATAGCAAGCAGCGATCGTTCTCTGTAGCACAGAAAAAGAACCTTGTATATCTCCTGTACTCTTGGCACACTGACTGTTGTAAAAACCCTCTGCATATGCGAGGACGCTGTTCTCTGGTGTGTGAGGTGGGACGGCCTTGGCCATCTGTTACAATCTGCACAATGTGAGCTTCAGTTAAAAACCCGCAGCCACCCGCCGAGAGTGATTGCTAACGGGCAAGTGCCTCAAAATTCCAAGCCACGGTCTGACAGCCATGTTTCATTTCTACTTTGACACCTTTTCCATGATGTCAGATCACATTTCAGCACACCCTTTGTCTTTTTCTGTTTACTGATATTAAAACAGTTTTTGCGTTCTTCTCACATCTGAAGCCCCAAAAGTACTTATTTCTAGAAAACAGCTGTCTTTTGTGCTTTCACTACGTGGGGGTTCATGTTGGTGATTGTTCTGTTTATGAAAGTGTCTTGGGCCCCAATATATTGCAGCCAGCGCCAAGAAGCCCCACAGAGCTACTGAGAACCGCTCTGCTGTTGTTGGAGCTGGTGACGCCATTGCCGCTCGTTTCACAGTGAAGGTTCAAGGCACTGAGGCGCAGCGCTCTCCCCTCCCGACCCCAGCTGCACCCTCCTCAGTTGTGACCTATAACAGTCTGCGCCTCCCCCTCGGCCTCCACAGTCCCTGTCCAGACTATATGAAGGGGTTTGTGTCCTAAAGACTGCAGTTTGCCCGAAACGTTATTTTAATCAGACTTTTACAGTCTTAAAAGTGACCCTCTGCTTCCATAAATACCACCTTCAATTTTCCGCGTTTTGGCTCCAACAGCATGAAACTACAAGTCCCAAAATGCAAATGGAGATGGATTTTAAGAAAGACCATAACGGCTGAAACTGCTACACGTGACTTGGGGGCATTAGGCATCCTATGTAACAAGCATTGGCATAGCCAATAGGTCTCGCTTTTGGGACCTTATAAATGTTTAGTTATGCAGCACAATATCCTTTGTGCAACCACATTAACTGTTACATGGCTAAACACTTATAAGGTCCCAAAGGTGAGACCTATTGGCCATGTCAAAGCGGAGCGCACAGCAGACGGGTTTAGGTAGTGGTGCTGTTGCTCATTTGACATACTACCAAAACGCTAGTTGCATGTGTCTGTGTTCCTGTTATATCTGAGGTAGTGGTGGATGTTACAGCTAGAATAAGGCATCTCCATGGCAATAAAGCCCTCGAAGGGAGGAGGAGAGAGGGTGTTCTAAAGCGGCCTAATTTGTGGAAAGGGCTCTCTTGTTTCCATCCCCGCCTTTTCAGTGGGTTTCGTGCAGTGTAGCAGAAATATCCTCTCCACCCTTCTCCTCCACGCCCCGATCAGATCTTCTCTGCCAGCCCTAATGAGTACAAGCCTGTACACATTAGGAAGCTTGCAACAGGTTCAAATTTTACATCCGGTGCAACCACATTCACCAAAACACATGAACGTGTATTTGCTCGATATCCCTTCTATCATGTATGCGGTGTTGAAATGCTGTCAGATTTTTTTTCTTTGAGGGTCGTTATTGGTTAATATTTGAAAGTATTTGTCTGTTCCCGTCCTCTATGTAGTGACGTGAAATGCTGTCTGACTTTTTTCTTTAGCCGATGGTTATTAGTTATGACTGAAATGGATTTGTCCGGCCCTTTAATCTGTATGGTATGCAAAGTCGGCATATGGAGGGTACCAAAATTGTCCCGAGCCAAGTCCCGGCGTAACCTAGACTTACAGGATGTGCTGGACAAGCTTGCAGACATGGGGATTGCTATCCGTGTGGTTTCTCCGAAGCTGGTGATGGAGGAGGTAAGTGGGGGGCTACTCTCAGATGTTTGTTCTCTCTTTTCTAGGTTCAACATGGCCCGTGGCGATTCCCTTCAGCGATGTGCACCGCTGTGCACGGAGTTGTTCAGGCAGGTATGTATGTTGATTTTAGTTTGTTAGAGGTAAGGCATATTTTTATTTTTACACTGCACTGTCCTTTTACTGCTGCACTCTCTCCTCAGCCTCTCCCTGCTCCATCGCTTCACTGCTGCACTCTCTGCTCAGCCCCCCTCCCCTCCCATCCAGGCTGCAGCCCTCACTCCTCCACTGCACCATCACTCACTGCTGCACTCTATCCTCAGCCTCTTACGGTACCGTCCCTTCACTGCTGCACTCTCTCCTCAGCCTCTTACGGTACCGTCCCTTCACTGATTCACTCTCCTTAGCCACTCACTGCTGCACTCTCCTCAGCCTCTCACTGCATTATCCCTTCACTGCTACACTCTCTCCTCAGTCCCACTGCACTGTCCCTTCACTGCTGCACTCTCCTCAGCCTCTTACTGCACCATCCCTTCACTCTCTCCTCAGCTCCACTATACCGTCTCTTCACTGTTGCACTCTCCTCTGTCTCTCACTGTATCATCCTTTTACTGCTGCACTCTCTCCTCAGCCTCTCCCTGCACCATCCCTTCACTGATGCACTCTCTGCTCAGCCTCTCCCTGCACCGTCCCTTCACTGCTGCACTCTGCTCAGCCTCTCCCTGCACCGTCCCTTCACGGATGCACTCTCTGCTCAGCCTCTCCCTGCACCGTCCCTTCACTGATGCACTCTCTGCTCAGCCTCTCCCTGCACCGTCCCTTCACTGATGCACTCTCTGCTCAGCCTCTCCCTGCACCGTCCCTTCACTGATGCACTCTCTCCTCAGCCTCTCCCTGCACTGTCCCTTCACTGATGCACTCTCTGCTCAGCCTCTCCCTGCACCGTCCCTTCACTGATGCACTCTCTGCTCAGCCTCTCCCTGCACCGTCCCTTCACTGATGCACTCTCTCCTCAGCCTCTCCCTGCACTGTCCCTTCACTGATGCACTCTCTGCTCAGCCTCTCCCTGCACCGTCCCTTCACTGATGCACTCTCTGCTCAGCCTCTTCCTGTGCCATCGCTTCACTGCTGCACTCTCTCCTCAGCCTCTCCCTGCACCGTCCCTTTATTGCTGCACTCTGCTCAGCCTCCCCTGCACCGTCCCTTCACTGATGCACTCTCCTCAGCCTCTCCCTGCACTGTCCCTTCACTGATGCACTCTCTCCTCAGCCTCTCCCTGCACCGTCCCTTTATTGCTGCACTCTCCTCAGCCTCTCACTGCACCGTCCCTTCACTGCTGCACTCTGCTCAGCCTCTCCCTGCACCGTCCCTTCACTGATGCACTCTCCTCAGCCTCTCACTGCACCGTCCCTTCACTGCTGCACTCTGCTCAGCCTCTCCCTGCACTGTCCCTTCACTGATGCACTCTCTGCTCAGCCTCTCTCTGCACCGTCCCTTCACTGCTGCACTCTGCTCAGCCTCTCCCTGCACTGTCCCTTCACTGATGCACTCTCTGCTCAGCCTCTCCCTGCACCGTCCCTTCACTGCTGCACTCTGCTCAGCCTCTCCCTGCACCGTCCCTTCACTGATGCACTCTCTGCTCAGCCTCTCCCTGCACCGTCCCTTCACTGATGCACTCTCTGCCCAGCCTCTCCCTGCACCGTCCCTTCACTGATGCACTCTGCTCAGCCTCTCCCTGCACCGTCCCTTCACTGATGCACTCCCTACTCAGCCTCTCCCTGCACCGTCCCTTCACTGATGCACTCTCTGCTCAGCCTCTCCCTGCACCGTCCCTTCACTGCTGCACTCTGCTCAGCCTCTCCCTGCACTGTCCCTTCACTGATGCACTCTCTGCTCAGCCTCTCCATGCACTGTCCCTTCACTGCTGCACTCTGCTCAGCCCCCCATTGCATCGTCCCTTCACTGCTGCACTCTCCTCAGCCTCTCCCTGCACCGTCCCTTCACTCATGCACTCTGTGCTCAGCCTCTCCCTGCACCGTCCCTTCACTGCTGCACTCTGCTCAGCCTCTCCCTGCACTGTCCCTTCACTGATGCACTCTCTGCTCAGCCTCTCCATGCACTGTCCCTTCACTGCTGCACTCTCTGCTCAGCCCCCCATTGCATCGTCCCTTCACTGCTGCACTCTCCTCAGCCTCTCCCTGCACCATCCCTTCACTGACGCACTCTCTGCTCAGCCTCTCCCTGCACCGTCCCTTCACTGATGCACTCTCTGCTCAGCCTCTCCCTGCACCGTCTCTTCACTGCTGCACTCTGCTCAGCCTCTCCCTGCACCGTCCCTTCACTGATGCACTCTCTGCTCAGCCTCTCCCTGCACTGTCCCTTCACTGATGCACTCTCTGCTCAGCCTCTCCATGCACTGTCCCTTCACTGCTGCACTCTCTGCTCAGCCCCCCATTGCATCGTCCCTTCACTGCTGCACTCTCCTCAGCCTCTCCCTGCACCATCCCTTCACTGACGCACTCTCTGCTCAGCCTCTCCCTGCACCGTCCCTTCACTGATGCACTCTCTGCTCAGCCTCTCCCTGCACCGTCCCTTCACTGCTGCCCTCTGCTCAGCCTCTCCCTGCACCGTCCCTTCACTGATGCACTCTCTCCTCAGCCTCTCCCTGCACCATCCCTTCACTGACGCACTCTCTGCTCAGCCTCTCCCTGCACCGTCCCTTCACTGATGCACTCTCTGCTCAGCCTCTCCCTGCACGGTCCCTTCACTGCTGCACTCTGCTCAGCCTCTCCCTGCACCGTCCCTTCACTGCTGCACTCTGCTCAGCCTCTCCCTGCACTGTCCCTTCACTGATGCACTCTCTGCTCAGCCTCTCCATGCACTGTCCCTTCACTGCTGCACTCTCTGCTCAGCCCCCCATTGCATCGTCCCTTCACTGCTGCACTCTCCTCAGCCTCTCCCTGCACCATCCCTTCACTGACGCACTCTCTGCTCAGCCTCTCCCTGCACCGGCCCTTCACTGATGCACTCTCCTCAGCCTCTCCCTGCACCATCGCTTCACTGCAGCACTCTCTCCTCAGCCTCTCCCTGCGCCGTCGCTTCACTCTCTGCTCAGCCCCCCATTGCATCGTCCCTTCATTGCTGCACTCTCTGCTCAGCCCCACCCATCCAGGCTGCAGCCCTCACTCCTCCACTGCACCATCACTCACTGCTGCACTCTCTCCTCAGCCTCTTACGGTACCGTCCCTTCACTGATGCACTCTCCTTAGCCACTCACTGCTGCACTCTCCTCAGCCTCTCACTGCATTATCCCTTCACTGCTACACTCTCTCCTCAGTCCCACTGCACTGTCCCTTCACTGCTGCACTCTCTGCTCAGCCCCCATTGCATCGTCCCTTCACTGCTGCACTCTCCTCAGCCTCTCTCTGCACCATCCCTTCACTGACGCACTCTCTGCTCAGCCCCCCATTGCATCGTCCCTTCATTGCTGCACTCTCTGCTCAGCCCCGCCCCCATCCAGGCTGCAGCCCTCACTCCTCCTCTGCACCATCACTCACTGCTGCACTCTCTCCTCAGCCTCTTACGGTACCGTCCCTTCACTGATGCACTCTCCTCAGCCTCTCACTGCACCACCCCTTCACTCTCTCCTCAGCTCCACTATACCGTCCCTTCGAACTCTCTCTCTCACTACCTCTCTCTCTCACTACCTCACTCTCTTTCACTAACTCACTATCTCTCCCACTACCTCACACACTACTACACTATCTCTCATTCACTCTCTCTCTACCTCAATCTCTACCTCACTACTCAACTCTCTTTCTCACAGCATCACAATATCACTACCACAGTAACTATCTCTCTAACACACTACTTCACAACTTCACTCTCTCTATCTCACTACCTCACTCTCTACATCACTACCTCACTCTATCTATTACTATCTCACTGCCTCACTATATCATGACACGCTCTCTCAAATTCACTACAACACTCTCTCACTACCTCACAACTTCACTCTCTCTCTAACTCACTGCTTCACTCTCTATCTCACTACCTCACACTCTCTCTATATACTACCTCACTCTATTTCTATCTCACTATCTCTCTCACTATATCACGACACTCTCTCTAAAGTTCACTACATCACTCTCTCACTACCCCACAACTTCACTCTCTAACTCACTACTTCACTCTCTCTATCTCACTACCGCACTCTCTCTCTCTCTCAAATACACTAACTCACTTTCACTCTCTCATACACTACCTCACTCTCTCTCTAGCCCACTACTTCACAACATCGCTCTGTTTCTATCTGAATACAGCACAACAACTCTCACCCTCACTACCTCATTCTTTCACTACCTTACTCTCTCTATCTCTCACTACCTCACTCTATATCTATTTCACTCTCCCACAAAACAAAAATAACTACATCACTACTCAAATTATATCTATAAAACTATCTCACTCTCTCTCACTAACTCTCTCCATAACATCACTCTATTTCGATATCACTCTCACTACCTAACTATAACACAAGTCACTCACTCAAAAAATAACTACAACACTCTCTCGCTGACTCACTCTCTATCTCACTAGCTCACAAGTTCACTCTCTCTCTCCAACTCACTACATCACTCTCTATCTCACTAACTCTCTCTCTTTCTATCTCACAAAGTCACTTTCACTCTCTCTTACCCTACCTCAATCCTGCTCTATCTCACTACGTCACATCACTCATTGTTTCTATCTCCCTACCACCAAAAATCACTCTCCATCACTAACTCACTCTTTCACTACCACACTCTCTCTGTCTCACTACCCCACTCTATCTACCTCACTCTCTCTCGCTACCTCACTCACTCTCTCTCTTTCTATCTCACTAAGTCACTTTCACTCTCTTTCACTACCTCACTCTCTCTCTATCTCACTACCTCACAAACTCACTCACTGTTTCTATCTCACTACCTCAGAACATCCCTCTACCTCACTTTCTCTGTCTCACTACCTCACTCTCTATCTACCTATCTCTCACTACATAACTCTCTACCTCACTATTCCACTCTATCTCACTATCTCACAACTTCACTCTCAAAACATCACTACCTCACTCTCTCACTACCTCACTCTCTAGCTCACAACCTCATAACGTCACTCTCTTTCTCTAACTCACTACCTCAATCACTCTCTATCTCACTACCTCACTCTTTCTATCTCACTAACTTACTTTCACTCTCTTTCACTACCTCTTTCTCTATCTCACTACATCAAAACATCACTCTATGCTTATATCTCACTACCTCACAACATCCCTCTCCCTCACTACCTCACTCTCTATCTACCTCACTCTCTCTCACTACCTCACTCTCTCTCTATTTCAATACCTCACTCGCTCTCTCTATCTCACTACCTCACTCTCTCTCTGCTAATGCAATAGGTATCACATATGCAAAATACAAAGCTAATGCCAATACAAATGACAATGCCATTTATTTAGGGATACAAAAAAGATAAAAAAATAATGAGCAATTCCAATAGCTCTACCTATAATATTGCCGAGACCATTGCATTGTAAATGCTTGTTTACATCCTTGCGCTCTTCCTCGCTTTCTTCTTTTCCACAAAGCACATTCCCTTCGTTCTCAGGAGGTAATTCACCAGGAGTCGATAGTTCCTTAAAATGGGCATCCAACTTTTCGATAGCCCTAGAAAGACTTACTCCATACTCAAGATCTGCGTCTACAGCTGACAGCAATCTTTCTGTTGCTGGTTCTTTCAATTCATTGATCCCATGTGGTTTCATCTTTAAACTCACAATAATTGCAAGTAAAAGCTGGCCTCCTTCAGGCAGATGTAAAGTCAGCTATAGATTCTCTCTGTTCTTGACTTCTTTGTAAGAACTTGTGTCTTATTCAGCAAAACCCCCCTTATCCAAACATTTGATGACCGCGGCCCACTCATTCCATTACTTCCATAGGTACTACCTTTCCTGAAACCCCATCTTGAAGTACTTGAAAATTGACTTCCAACAAAGGCAAGGTTTTAAACATTGATCTGCCTTCAGGACCTAAATTATGTTTCCGCCCGGTGATATCTCTGAATGAGCGGCCTCAGTTCCGAGTCGGACCGTGACAAGCAGCGCCACGCAGGAGCTGTCATCAATGGGCGAAGAGTTCCGGGGCGGCAGTGGTGCGGTGCCTGCAGACCCCCACAACTGGCAGGGGCGGCACAGCCCGCAGGTACACACGCGGAGCCCCCGGTCATGCTCGGCCAGGAAGCTGCAGCAACGCTACAGATGTGCACTGCCGTAAAAAAGTTCAGCACTGACTTCCTGAGCAGGACATCACCACAAGCCCTCTACCCCGTTAAAAAGACACACGTGCACTCCAGTGGAGAGCGCTACTTACTGCTACGAGTCCTCTTGTACCTGCACTTCGTGCACTGCCGTCGCCGCGGGAGGGAGTCCAGGCATGCACAGTCCTCCTCCTGGGTGCAAGGTGCTCGTCCCACTGGATGCCGATTTTGCAGAAAAGCTTCACCAGGGACCCGATTCCAAAAGGGGAAAAAAACAACAGGAAAAAAACTTGCGTGTGCGCCAGAGAGTGAGGAAGCAGCTCTGCCTGTCGGTGCTGCTGGCTGTGATCAGTGACTGAGCTGCTGCACTAGTCTCAGGAGACTCCTGGCAGCTCACACGGACAGGCACACTCCACACTGCATCTATTATCGAGCAGCTCGGGAAATGGAGTCCAGGCCAAGGGGCGCTCGCAGCTGGAATCAAGTGCCTAGCACTCCAGCCGCCCGCTTACACACACACTGGCTTCTTAGTCTAAGAAGAAACATCCATCCCTCCCATCCCCTCCCCCACCGTCAGACTTGAGGCTTCAAGCTCTAACTTGTGCATTTGAAACAGTGACCACAGCGCCATGAAACCGCCCAACTCTGGAAGGACAGATCTGAATATGGAACCAGAGACAGTTCATGTTATGTGTATGTCTCTGGGTGGGTGTGTGTGTGGCTCTGGGTGTGTGTGTGTGTGGGGCTCTGGGTGTGTGTGAGTGTGGGGCACCGGGTGTGTGTGTGTGTGGCTCTGGGTGGGTGTGTGTGTGGCTCTGGGTGGGTGTGTGTGTGGCTCTGGGTGTGTGTGTGGCTCTGTGTGTGTGTGTGTGTGTGTGTGTGGCTCTGGGTGTGTGTGTGGCTGTGTGTGTGTGTGTGTAGCTCTAGGAGTGTGTGTGGCTCTGGGTGTGTGTGTGTGTGTGTGTGGCTCTGGGGGTGTGTGTGGCTCTGGGGGTGTGTGTGGCTCTGGGGGTGTGTGTGGCTCTGGGGGTGTGTGTGGCTCTGGGGGTGTGTGTGTGTGTCTGTGGCTCTGGGTGGGTGTGTGTGTGTGTGTGGCTCTGGGTGTGGGTGTGTGTGTGTGTGGCGCTCTGGGTGTGTGTGTGTGGTAGTAATTGCTGTCTGCTGAGCTCGTCCGTAGGGTACAATAGGTCTCACATTTGCGAAAGATTAAGCTAATGACAATGTAAATGCAAATGACATTTATTTATCTGTATTCAAAACCAAATCATAAATACAAATTTTAACATTTACAATGCCAATAGCTCTAACTTTTCCAAAGGCGAAACCATTGCATTGTAAATGCTTGTTTATCTCTGTTTGCAATTCTTATACTGGGTTTTGTTTCTCCCTTTTTTTATTTTTCCATACACTTTCTGCCATCTCACTTTTTATTATGCACATAGTTTTATTATAATTTCTTGCATAGTTCCTTAGCACCGAACACAGCTTACTAGGAAATAGAAAAGGGTATGTGATTGAGAACAATCTGTGAAAATACAATACCCTTGTTTTGGAAATATACAATTTGTTGTATGTTCCCACTGGACTTTTATGAAACTAGACTGCTGTCTTTTTGACATGGACTGAAAGAAGTCGATCAGTTCTCATTGCATGTCCTTTACCTTTAAACGTGGTAACCATTAGCGACAATTGTTATTCTTGTTCAGCCCTTTCCATTTTCTTTTTCATTTTTATTCTTCCATCAATTTTCCGCCATTTATAATTTTATTTCAATTTTTTGCGTAGGTTCCTAGCGCCTATTTTGTCTATGAATACATTTTTGGTGCTTTAAAGGGAAAGGGTGCAGGATTGAGAAAAAATCTTAAGCTTGCAATGCCCTTGTTTTGGAAATATGCTAACTCCTTGTCTGTTTACCCTCGGATTTCTTTACTCTTTTGGAATTAGACTGCTAGCTTTCTGACATCTGAGCGAAAGGCAGCAAATCGATTCTCACTGCATGTGTTTTATCTCTAAACTTGGTAACCATTATTGACAAACTAAACGGCATTTTTTTCCCCAGTAAATCCACATGGAAAAGCACACAAACGGCACAATGCTGTTTGTAGCATGATTTTTTCCAATTTGGTCGCAAATGCAGTGCAGGCTTTGAGATACGGCCATGCCACATGCTCTTGCCTAATTCCTCTGTGCTGAAATATGCCCCATTTTACATTTTGAGAATAACAACATGAGCAAAAAGTGACATGTTCCTTGTGTATGCTAACAGCATTGATGGTATTAGTGTCTACAGTTTAGCTTGGAAACAGTAACAGGCCTTTTCTTGTGACAATTTACTAATTAACGAAAATACAAATCTGTAACGAATATAGATTTCGTATACAAATATACCGTTTTTTTCCCCATGATTTGAGAAAAGCATTTTGAGACACCTGAGAAGAAAATGTCACAGATATTAAAGAGAGGACAATATGCTATGCTTTGCTGTTCTGGACAGAAAGTTAAATAAGCTAATACAGTCCTGCCAAGCGTCACGCAATAGGTGTGACACTCACGCATTTCAGTGCAGTGATCCGCTTCACCGCACTGAATGCATTTGTCACGCATTCTTGCCACCTGTGCCAGCGCGCCAGCAGCTCCTGTGCCCAGGCTCTCTGAGAGTGCTGCTCTCAGCCCGAATGCCTAAACAGTTAACTTAGACTGCAGCTGAGCTCTCTGAGCTCGTGAGCGGCGCCGCGCTACAAATGTATCTCTCTTCTCTGCCAGTCCGACGGCCCGGGCTGCCGGCTATGTCGATACAGCCTCAGAGCTGTCAATCACGTCGGTGGCGCACCACAGGGGCCAGGATTAATCCGGATGTGCCGGCCTGGTATAGGGCCGTCACATCCGGAGGAAGCAGGAAGTGCAGAAGCGGCGGGAGAGTGCAGGCTGCGGCGCACGAGCTGTCTCGCATCATGGCCACCCGCGAGGCGAGCCGAGTGAGTGTCCGTCGGCCCGGGCCGGTCGCGCGGGACAGAGTAGTGGACGATCATCGACCTGGGTGGGTGCCGTGGCCGAGGGGCAGCAGCATGTCTCTACCAGGTAAGTGTAAGTTTCACTAGTGTCCACGCAGCGCTGCGCACGTGACGCCGCCGGTGTGGTAATGGTTTTATTTATTTATTAGTTTGTTATGCATTTAGCGCGGACTTTACCTGACTGCTAGCTCTCTTCTCTGCTCTGACAGAAGTACGGGAGTCGAATCAGCTGAGTCATACCTGTCTATAAGAACTGCAAGGTACGGGGCAGGAGAGAGGTAGGGAGAGGAGCGCGCAGCCATGGAGGGTACATCTGACCCCTCCCTGGAGTACGTCCTGCGAGATCAAGACTGCGGTAAGAGGTCCGCCTGCGCTCGGACAAGTTGTTTAATATATATAGAACCCGTTACACAGTAAGCTACCATCTCCGGCCTAGCCCGCCCTCCTCTGCTCACATGGAAGCGAGAAGCACGTCATGTGGGGGCTTAGTCTGGAGACTTCACCCCTAATATAATGAAATTGGCCCAGACCAGTCCGACAATGGGAGAGGTTTCTTTTCGCAAGTAGGCGTGATGTTTTTCCATCGAGGAAAGCATACTCGGCATGTATGTAGGAGTGATGGGTTTGCACTACATGATGACAAAGAAATTATTTTTTAACATTCCATTTTTTAACTCGGCAAACTTGTTTCTCGAGCGCAGTGGAAGAGGTATTGACTGATTTTAGCTGCCTGAGATTTCACGTTATGATGAAAGGAAGTGTTTTTTGATTCTGCTTGAATGTGTGGTCCCTTGCTGGGCAACTTTTCACTCTCCCTCTTCATGGACAATGTTATATGGTATGGTTTGGGGTTTGAACTGAACGACTCATTATAAAATCTATAATCACAGATTATTTAGCCTCATGAGGCCACCTAAAAGTGCTGGAGAGTTCCGGAGCTAGTTTTCATGTTACACCCATGCTACCATCCATACGTGAGAGTGCACGTGCCCTGCTCTCCACATTCGGCCTCAGCAGCATATTGCTTGTATGTTTTTATAAATAACAAAAACCTTTTCTGAAAAGCAGTGTGAAAATGCAAAAGGGAGAAATGGTCCCTTAGGGAAGAAAAAACACACTTTGACTAGTTACAGTTCACATTTAATGGTTCTAAAATGATTTCTGAATTACCATGATTAATCACCTGTGTGCAAATTCTATCTCCATGGAGTTTTAAAAGATACGTCTCTTGCTAGCCTGAAATATGAAATGGCTCCTCTCGGAACCCCTTCCTGTAACCATCTTCTTAGAAAGGGGCAGTAGGTTACAGACTTTGCATTTCAGGGGTTTCGCAGCAGCTTGAAAGTCTTTCCAAAGCATATTATTGATGTAGAGGGCATATTTTCTGGTATTTAGCTTTTTCCATGGACTTAAGTGCTTGGTTTCATTCAGGGGAAAAAAAGTCTCTAAGAACTGCAGTCACACCGTCTGTCTCCGGTTAATGCGCTTCCAATTGTGGTGCTTTGCTGCAGTTTTTAAGATCTCCTTAGAGTTTCTTGTTGGTCAGATGGGTGTATTTTCTGATATTTATCTGTTTCCCTCGTCGTCATTGCTTGATGTTGCTCACGAGAAAGTGTCACTCATAGTCGCTGAAATGTCACTCATAATTACACTGATAGTATGAAAATGTCACACATAGCAATCTGAAACCTTGGCAGCTATGCTAATAGTAGAAGCTAAGAATGCACTGGTTTTAAGAACTAACCAGGCCTCCAATACAAGCAAAGACAATTTCTTGCTAAATTTCGCCTCTAAAAGAGTGGCACAACTGTAACAAGAATTCCGTGACAAACAGGGTGACTTCTTTAATGCCAAGATTGTTGCTATTTCCTCAGCTTTATAAAACGATGGAATTCACTCAGCCTCAATTGACCTACTAATAAATTCACTGACCCCCAGATCAGATATTCAATGGTTTTGTCCCTCTACTGATCACAAAAGTCATCTCAGCTATTAAACAAAAATAGGGCAAACGTTCTTCTTCACACCTATGTACTGGGAGGTTTGTAAAGAAAATGGCGTAAGCTGTTGGAACTCCAGTTAGACAATTCATGGACTTCCTCTTAAGTGCAGAAGCAGCGTCAAAGTCTCAGAAGAATGGTGTGATATCAAAGTACTCAAAAGCTTAAGACGGTTGTACGACGTTACAACGCATGCTTTTACCACGCATGCCTTTACATCGCAGTTTTTACAACACATGCTGTTACAACGCATAGCGTTAAGGGGTGCTGGATAGTGAATAGTTTAATTTACTATTCCAACTCCAGTCCCTGTGGATAGTAGGGAAGGTGTTGGATAGTAAATTAAATCTATTCCCTATCCTAGAGCACCCCCCAGCGCTATGCGTTGTAATGACATGCGTTTGAACAGTTGCGTCGTAAAGGCACTGCGTGGTAAAAGTTGCGTTGTAAAGGATGTTTCCCGCTTAAGACACAACACCTGCTGAATTTTCATCCAATTTCTAACGTGCCTCATCTGTTCAAACTTGAAATCAACGATAACTACCGAGCTACAGGCATTTATTGAAAACGCAGGTCTTCTACCAGGAAAAGTCACTTAGTTGATTTTACTCGCAGTGGTAGAAGACCTGGAAACAATTGTAGAAGATCTGGAAACGACTGTAGAAGTTGATATCTACACCATTATCTTATTTGAGCTCGCAGCAATTTTTGACACCCTGGACCATCACAACTTCTATCATCGAAAGTAGGGTTTGGTAGTAAGGTCCTTGACTAGATCTCCAGTAAAGAACGAAAAGAACCCTGCCGCGAATACAATGGCCCAAGATCAGGGTCCCGTGTGTGTAGATACCTTTAGTGGACCAGAACGCAGAACCAATTTAGGGCAATTACAACATTTGTATAGTGTCCATTTTTTTCTTTATTTTATTATTTTTATAATTGGGTTCACACAGGTGGTGCTTGATATAGCCTTATTTAAACAGATTCAACAATTAAATCATAAAGGGAGACAATACATGAATATTAATATTTCACAACGAAGTCCCACACTCCAACACCCATACCTCATCACTCATCATTCAGAACACAATCAAACAATATCACTCATATCTACAACTAAAGTTAAAAGACCATATCACGATATATAGTAGCCTGAATAGAAGGTCCGATGGAAATACACTTCGGCTATAGAGAGGTGGAATTCAATAGGAAGCCGGGAGAAAAAAGGGGGGGAAGACAGATCCAGCTGATGGATAACGATCAATATCTTCAGAACTTTAGACGCCTACGCGCGTTTCGGTGTAGTGGCCAAATCGGGCCACACCTTCTTCAGGGCCAGGAGGTATCGTGGAGGGGGGAACAACGCAGATAGAAGCGCTGGATAATTCCTAAGGCGACAGGGCTATGGCAGATCAAAAACTTTTCTTCTCTTGTTTTATCGGTACACGGAGGACAGGAAGCTCGTTACACTAAGGTCATTCCTGTTTAAATAAATGCCCACTAGATGTCCTCAGTGTTCAAAAACGGCAAGGTCTGGGGTCCAGTTGAAAGACAGCACAATGGTCTTCTATTCCTGTGTTAGTGGTTTTCAGCCGTTATTCCTCTCGGAGTGATTATTCAGGCCGTAGCAAGTAATCTCTTAGCGGTCACAAACTAGATTCATTAATGTGATAGCCAGGTCGGGAGCTCTGATCTCACAGGGTCATCATGCCGGGTAGTCGCCTTTTTCAAAATAGTCTTGGCTAGATCTCATCATTACAGGACATGGGGCACTGACACAAGGCTACTCTAGCTCTTCTCCAGTTAAAATGACATGGGAAGTCCCACAAAGCTTCAACACCAATTCCTTTTCAATGTCATATGTGTACACTTCCTGATGCCGATCTTACTTCTGATTATAGGCATCATTTATATATCTATGCAGACGAGAAAGAAATTTAACTGAGATTCGGCCAGTTCATCCATGGTTTATACATTGAAGTCCTGTTTTGAGGAGGGTGCCATCTGGATGCAATGCTTTCTTTTAATAGTTTCTAATGATTATTTCATCACAGTCAGCTAATATCTGAATTAAATGCCAATTAAATCGTATGCAGAACACTCGTGCTGAATCAGAAGTTCTTGTACATGTGATGGCACTGAATGTTGGAAAGATTTGACTCGATGCTTTTTCTATCATTTTGATGCTGTATTTCATAGCACTGAACAAGAAAGAAGGCAGGAGATCACCTGCTCATCAGGTACAACATTCAGTGCAAGGTCATTTTTATGAATAGCAGAGTCGCAATCATGGTCCTATTTTCGATGGTGAATGGGGTCTCCCAGACGTTTCTAAAGCACTGGCTTTTTTTGGGACACTCACTGATCACCTGGCACCCACTGTCCTGCAAAAGCTAATCTAGTCCTGGGTTGTGGCATCCCAGTCACTTTAATGCAAATGAGCCATAATCAGTGCCAACGACTTTTCAAATGATTCCTTGATTTCCTAGAGTTCAATTTGTTGAGAGTTAAATCCAATTAAGGCATTAACAGACACGTATTTAACAATTTTGTAGATAAAGCATAAAGCTCATTAATAAAACATTAAGAAGTGGGTTTCTGGTCATATATATAAGTTGGCAAAGTATGCCCAGACGTGGGTCCTTTGCTCACTTTGCTCACTTTGCCATTGGATTCAAGCTGGTCAGGCTGATGAGGGCTGTTACACCGAAACCGGTCCCAGGATGCTTGTTTCCGGTCCAGGGAAGACATGGATTGACACCAACATTCAGTATTTTTGGGTCCCAAACACTACTTTCAGGCAGAGATTCAACACGTTGTTAACTTTCACTTTAGCTAAAATGGAAAGACATCAGTGACCCAAGTGTGCTACATTTGCCTCAGGCATAATACACTTGTTTGTTCATTTGAGTAGGTCAGCAGTAAAACAAATTTTGTTGCGCGCACTGCACTACATTTGGTGATGCAGTGCACACAACGAAATTCGTTTTATTTATTTATATGTTTACTTACCTGTTAAAGTCCGTAATCCATACATTACTACCCCCCACCCTGCCCCTCCCCCTCCCCATGTCACCGCCCTGCAGTTACACCTACTACCGGCCGCACCTGAGGAAATGATGTAGGATGTAACTTTTTGTAACATACAACAAATGAAAATACCTGTATAACGTGAATTGTACACATTCGGCAGTTAGGAGAGCAATTCAATTCACTGTAAGCATGAATGTAGCACTTTTTTGCATTTTGAAGTATGATGAGAGAAAGGTTTTAATCGGATAAAAAAAAATCAAAACACTTTAGCTTGTGCTGCATAAAAGATAAATATTCACTGAAACCACATTTTTCCACAGTATATTTGTGTGCAATATGGTTTTAGCAATGTAACTGTATATCTGTACGAGTTTCATAGACGTTTCAATAGTGCATTCTGTAATGCTACAGCACAATGCCTTAATTAAATTTAAAACTAAGTGGATTTGGTAAGTTTGTAAATCTAAAAATTGGGTGGTTGTTCTAAAAAAATTGGCAAGCACTGTTCTGATAAGACAGGGAAATGCAAGCCTATTCTAGTGATACAATGAAACGTCACAAAAAAAGATGGCTTCCGAGGCCTAGTTTATCTAAAGTTAGCTCAAGTATGGGTTTCTATCACAGCAAAGCATACATTCTAGCAAAACAGCTTCTTCACAGGCGGGTCATGATTCTACAGTGCTGAGTTTGTGTGGTGGCACAATTAAGACTCAGAAAGTTGACATTTCTGTACTGGGGTAAAAATAAACCATAACCTGTGGTGCTCAGCATTCCTCCTGCAAAGAAATCCACACTACAGAGCTTTTTCATTTGCAATGCCATACTTTGGGTACTGACTCCTCCTCTTTATTGCTTCCACACTCATTGTTCTACAGTTGGGCCACACATACCCTTTTAGCAGGGATAGAGACAAACATGTTAGGTTCTTCCCGGTATCATGCCAATACCGATACAGTTGCTTGAGCTGCTTACGACACAACAGACATTTATTCCCTACTCAACCCAGCCTTCTAACATATTTTCCATTACATTTCCACATTCCTAATGACTGTAACCCCCAACTACTCCCCCAAAGCACCAGACAACTTCACATGGACTGCCAAAAAGGCACCCCGTGTTTCCTCCTAGTCAATAGTACAGTGCTACTGCATCCTGTTGCTCTGTTCTTGTATGGACTGTAAAAAGTATAATGGGAAGTAACCTGAGGCCTGAGGGCAAAGCATGGTAATTTCCCTCATTTCATTCTCTCTTTTACATGAGTGATGGCCTCCAGCTTGTCATCAGCAACTTATATGAGTTCACAGTGCCCAGCGTGAAAGATGCCTTGATGCAAATAATTATATATATATATATATATATATATATATATATATATATATATATATATATATATATATGTATATATATATTCACTGAATATATATATATATATTCACTGAAAAAAACAAATGTTACAGGGACGTTATAGTTAGGAAATGGAAATTCACTGAAAAAACCAAAGGTTACAGAGACAGTATAGTTAGGCTCAGGTTTCACTCGTACAAAACCAGAGAAATTAGTTGAGCTTACTATAACTCGGCCCCTGCAATGCACTACTTATGACCTCACATATTACATCACTCAAGACATGGTCAGTGACATCACTGATGAGGTCATAAGCAGTGTGTTGTGAGGGTGTGAGTTATAGTGAGCTCAGCTAACTACAACAGCTGAATTTCTCTGGTTTTGTATGAGGTAAATGTCAGCCTAACTATAACGTCCCTATAACCTTTGTTTTTTTCAGTCAATTGCTATGGTTTTCAAAGTAGTAGGCATGTTTGCATGTTTCTCCCACCTGGATTTCTCAAACTCTCTGTACCATGGCCTACCCAAATCCCTCCTCCACAGGCTCCAAATTGTACAGAACCAAGCGGCTAGATTGGCCTATAAAATCCCGAAGTGGCAGTCTGCGAAACCACTACTTCGCAAACTCCATTGGCTGCCGGTTGAGCAGAGGACTGCGTTCAAGATCGGCTGCCTGACATTCAAGGCTGTGTCTGGGACTTCTCCCGCCTTCCTTAAATCCCTGGTCACTCCCTACTGCCCGGTACGCAACATCCGGTCCTCTCATCGCCAACTTTTAGTTGTTCCCTCTATTAAACTTAAAAAGTTTGGCGGCCGCAGATTTGCTCACCGGGTTCCCAATCTTTGGAACCAGTTGTCCCTCCCGCTCAAATCCTCCAACTCTCTTCTGGAATTCAGAAAACTCCTGAAAACCTACCTTTTCACGCAGACTGGCTAGACCCCCGCCTCTACACCTCTCAGCACTCAATCAGCGCTAGGAAACGTATGGTGTCAGAGCGCTATAGAAGATCCCCTTAAGATAAGATAAGATAAGATTTGCAGAGTAGTGGAGGAAGGGGGTGGGGCCTCCGACCAGCTCTCAGGAATTCCGCTGTGTAGGACTTACAGGAGGTACCAGGAGGGCTTGTTGGCCCCCAAAACCCTCTGGAGCCAAGGAGACTTCATCCCCAACTAGTAGTGCACCAGGCGGCACATTTGCAGAGTGGTGGAGAAAAGGGGCATGTCTCTGACAACTTCCCAGCAATCTTGCTATGTGGGACTTACTAGAGGTAACAGGAGGGGTAGTTGACCCCTTCTTCACCACTCTGCAAATGCGCCTCATGGCAGGCTACAAGTAGTGGGATGAAGTACTCTTGAATATTGAGGGTCCTTGGGGCCAACCACACCTCCTGGTAGCTTCAGCAAGTCCCACACAGTGGGTTTGCTGTGATGTTTTCTGTGGCCAAGTCCCCTTTCTCCTCCATTCTGCAACCGTACCTCCTGGCACACTACTAGTTGGGCGGATGAAGTCCCCTTGGCTGTTGACGGTCCTTGGGGGCCAACTAGCCCTACTGTTACGTCCAATAAGGCCCACACAGCTGGATTGCTGAGAGGTGGTCAGAGGCCATGCCTCCTTTCTCCATCACTCTGCTAACATGTCTCTTGCACACTGCTGCTTAGGGGAAGAAGTCCACATTAGTCTGGTCGCCCTCAGGAGACAAAGGGATGTCATCCCCCCACCAGCAGTGCACCAAGAGGCATGTTTGCAGAGTGGTGGAAGAAGAGAGCATGGCCTCTGACCTCCTCTCAGCATTACAGCTGTGCGAGCCTTACTGGAGGTAACAGGAGGTCTTGTTGGCCTCCAAGGACCCTCAGCAGCCAAGGAGACTTCATCCCCCAACCAGAAGTGTACCAGGAGGTGTGTTTGCAGAGTAGTGGATAAAGGGGACGGGGCCTCCAGAGAGTTGCCAGCTTCTGCTTATTTTTTCTTTTTTAGGAAGGGGGCTGCATGGTCCCCCTTCCCTTGGCCATTTTCAGACCCAATGACCCCATCCCCCGAGGCCAGACCATTTTTTTTTTTTTTTTTAAACAGATGAGGGGACCGCTGGGCACCTCTCCCCAAGCCACCCAGGGCACCCACTTTCTGCACTATGGGCCTCAAGGGGAGCCTGAGGCTCCTGCGGTCCCTGCCAGCTCCCTGCCTCCTGCGGGAGCCGACATTGCTTTCATACAGAGGGAACTGCTAATATGGAGTTCCCTCTGTATCAAAGCAATTGTGCTCGCTTTCAGCAAGCAGGAACATTTGAATGCTCTCCATTGTTGAAAGCGGCACAGTTTGCTATGGTTTGGCGGTAAATCGGCCACCGAACCATATAAAACAGCAATGTCCCGGGGTGGGCATTTGCAGGAGCTGGCCCTGTGGGGTGGAGGTCCCTAGGGCCATCTAGGGCTCCTGGAGAGGGGCTGCACGCCCCCATTTTGACGCATTTGCCACAGGGATGTGATGGTCCCCAGGGTTGGGGGGGTCTCCGAGAAACCCCCACATAAATTTGATTAGCCCCAGGGAGGTGGCAGTCCCCAGAGCAGAAGGGTGAGTCTGCAAGGCCCCCCATATTGATTTAATGAGCCACAGGCGGGTGGCGGTCCCTGGGGGGACCCACAAGACCCTCCCACATAAATTTAATTGCCATGGGGAGATGGTGTTCCCCGGGGCCGGAGGCCGTGTGGACACGCCCACATTTATTATCAAAAGTGCCCTGGGGGAGGTGACGGTCCTCGAGGCTTTCATAAGCCCTAGGAGGGGGGCCCTGTGCGCCCCCCTCCTATAATTAGTATATGCCCCCGGGACCTGGCCCACCTGGGGGTTATTTTATAGCAAGTGCATTTCCCTGAACAAGCTCCTTTTGTTCGCGAAGACTTCACGGCTAGGATATCATTATAATTGTAAACTTACATTTTTCAAAACTACTGAACAGATTTACACCAACTAGGCAAAAGACACTTCCTTGAACCAACATCTACCTCCCTGCCAAATTTGGTGTAAGTCTGTTCAGTTGTACGGCTGTAGCTGTGGCTAAAAGTTCCTTCAGGAATTAACATTACAAACACAACCTTATTTTGCACCCCAAATACTCGGTCCACGCTGCACGGATCACCCGCTAACTTTGCATAGCAATGGTACCTACCATGACACTTTTTGGGGAAAATTTCATGCAGATCAGTCAACCGACACCAAAGTTATAGCCGGTCAAGTAATGCTGTTCCTGCAGTCACCAGTTGGTATAGTTAGAACCTAGGGCCAGATGTAGGTAAGTTCCATTTACCGATTCTTAAATATCGAATTTTACCGATTCGGTATTTCAGAATCGGTAAATGGTATGGAGGAAAAAATTCAGTAAAAAATACAGAATCGGTAATATTTGGTATTACCGAATCGGTAATTACCGCTTCGGTGTTTGCCATTCATTCCTATGGGCCATAGGAATGAATGTCAATTACCAAATTGGTAATTACCGATTCGGTAAAATTGTAAAATAGTCAAGGGTGGCAGGGTGTCACTTTGACAGCCTGCTGCAGCCCTGATTAGTGCAGGTGTGCCCATGTGGCATACATACATGCCCTAAGGGCATGTATGTCTGTCACATGGCACAGGTGTAAATGCACATTTATGCATTTACATAGGAATTCGTTATTTACCACCAACTAATAGTTGGTGGTAAATAGTGAATCCTTAAAGCCCTGAAGCACTGTTTACAGTGCTTCTACATATCATTTACCGATTCGGTTAATACCGAATAGGTAAATGATGATTCGGTAATTACCGAATTGGTAAATAACGATTCGGTAATTACCGAATCGGTAAAATGCATCCTACATCTCAAAAGGCTTTTACCAGTCGGTAACGGTCGAATTTGGCCGTTACCGACCGGTATGAGCCTACCTACATCTGGCCCTTAGTTTCCATAGGAAAATCATTTTTTGACTTGGCTATAATTTTGGCGTTGTTTGACCGATCTGCAGGAAATGCTCCAATTCATCCATATGCAGCCACTTCTCTTCCGCGGGAAAGAAACAGAGAGTGAACCTCGAATATTGTGCTTTAATCCAAGTTTATTCCACCATAACAAACACCATGACCGCCAAGATGCATTTTGGTCTCACAAGACCTTAATCACATGACGTGCCTTAGGAGAATCCTGTTGCATTTAACGTGCCAGTGCATATGCATGTGAGCTCAACCAATTCCGATAGACATCAAGGAAATACTTATACAGTAAATTCAATACATGTGTAAATTCCGCAAAAATATGCCTGAATCAGTATGGCATAATGCATTTGAAGACAATAAATATATAAACAACATATAATATACATAGTAACATCATTACGTAAAATACATATTTTGTTACAACTCGCGAATAAAGGTTGATTATTATTCAAAAAGTGCAGTCAAAAATGTATACAGCACTTCTATAATCATTATGTCTGTTTCATACATTTATGAAGCAGGGTAAAAACTAAGTTAAAACCACTGTTAAAATTCATCCTCATGTCTTCTCACTTCTAGTAGGGTTTAAAACCTAATTTGACAAACTATACTAAAAACGCCAGTATTGCATCATATTGATTCAAACACACTAGTCTGTGCTAAAATTCTGTCGACAGGGTCTAGTATTAGTGGATGATACTTAAACTTACATGATGTCCACGTCTAAAGTGCAAAGTGTATAAAGTGCTATAGTGCTGTCAATATAAATGTGTTGGATGTTTTAGTATTGAAATAAATCTTTACTAAAAAAAAGAAATAGCATAGTGCTATTGCAGCTGGTAGCAGACCTCAAATGGAGGAAGTCATTATGTTGCTAGTACTGATAAAGGTGATGGGAGTACCTATGCTGTAAGTTAATTGACAAACAAGCATATGTAAAAGTTTTCGCTGGAATTATGACCGTTAGGTGTCTTAGTATCCAACTGAATGATGTATTTGGTCTCGAGCTGTTGAAGTTCGGCCACACGGTTGCCCCCTCTTCTTGGACTACGAAAAGCATCAATCAAGAAGTATTTAAGATTTTCCAGATTGCTTCCATGAGTCTCTCTGAAGTGAGTGCCACAGGGTAGGTCGCATCCGAGTTGGTGTTTGCTCTCATGTGTTGCAATATTCTCTTGTGGGCCTGCAACTTGGTGCTACCCACATATTGCAACCCACAAGAGCACTCCAACACATAGATCACAAACTGGGTGCGACATGTTCAAAATGTGTTGATTTTGATGGGCTCAGTTTTAAATGGAATATGGTAGACAGTTTTTGTTCGCCCCATATCTGCATGCTCTACAGTGATTACATTTGTAGATTCCATTACGTTTAGTTAGCCAATTTGTGGTGCGTCTAATTTCAGGGCTACTTTTGACATCTTTCATAGATCCTCCTTTTCTAAACGTAATGTTGGGGTATCTTGGGAGATCTTTGCCTATTGTGGGATCACTGCGTACTACCATCCAACTTTTGTTGATTATTATATATATATTTTCAAATTGTATAGACATAAATGTATACATACATATACATGTATATATACAAATATATATATTCTTTAAATAGTTAAAGAAGAGTTATATTTCGGGCAAAACAACTGAAATTTGGCAGCTAGGGGATGCAATGCACTCAACGCACACAACAACTTGTGTCACCCATCAGGTTTAACTTTTGCTCGATTACCTTTTTCCAGTGTCATTTGCAAATGGGTGGTCTTGCAAATTTGAGACAGAATCATAATTCACTTTACAGACAGAATCCTAGCTCCTTTTTTGACTGTATTTTGTCAGGGAATTTCAGTGCATTTTTCACAACTGGGGTTGGACGAATGGCCTGGCCTGTGGCCAGAACCAGCGCCCAACCCACAGCAGATGTTTAAATCCCTGTTGTGGATGGCCTTGGGCCGTATGATCTTGCTTGTGGCCAGGCTCTGCGTCCAATCCACTGCGGGTAGACAAACCTCACTTTGTCTGGTCTTTCGATGTCCCCCTCTGCTTACTCCATTTTCTGTCATTTTATTTCTGCCTCTCTATTTCTTATTATGGTTTTGCCTCATAGCCCCTCTATCTTTCTCTTTTTTTTGCCCTTTGTGAAACTCACATACTATCCAAAGTGTAGGCAATTCATCATCTTTTCACAAATTGGCAGAAAAATCTACTACTTAAAATGGCGGCATGCACAACTGCAATCAGATGTTGACTAACAAATCTATTTTCGGTCCTACTTCCTGGTATGGTACTCACTTCTTCCATGTCTCTGGGACCCCCAAACATTCCCCTAGGGTCAGACACATGTCATTGTGACTCCCTTTGCTGTGGCAATTTGTTATCCACAGGGCGAATATCACAAACTGCGATTCCCAAGATTGCTGTAAAGTTTTTTACAGAGCCCTCAGGAAGATGATAACATTTGTCAAAAAATATCAAATGTGATTAACAGGAGTTCTGTAACTAGCAGAGATACACCAAAGGTTTAACCGGTTCAAGTCCACCCGGCATGTTATCATTCACCCTGCCCACCTCTTTTTTATCTTCATAGTTTTGATTTTTTGTCAATGTAATTTGCAGATCATCTGTGTTATAAGTAGGGCAGGCGATGCAAATTATGGTTTGCATTGTGTGCTGATGATAACCGGTGAATATTAGTGGTTTTATGTGATTGAGCCAGAACCATAGCTCACTTTTTTTAAAATATAGTTTTTTTCAGCTGAATGTAATTGTTTGTTTTGCCATGCCCTATGCCCAACCTTTTGCAAGTGCACAAACTGAGTAGTGCGTGGCTGTGGCCATAAGCAGCAGGGCTTGGCCACACAGCATATCCTGCAACAAGGCCCTGCACTCAGCCCAGCATGAGCAGAACATGCCCTGCACTGTGGCGGTGCACAGCGGGGGTTGGTGCAGTGTGTGTGGCCTATAGCAGAGTCCTGTGCTGAAACGGCCCTGGCTCGCTTAAAAAAGTGCTACATGGCCGTCTGCCATGTGCAGATGGCATTGCCCACAAATCTTGGGATGTGGCGAAGCCCTGCACTCAACTCATTGCTAGCAGTTGATCCCCTGTCTGTGCAGGGCCCTCAGCCATGGATATCGAGGCTTGGATGCAATGCCTGGCTTATGGCGGGGCCCTCCACCCAACCTTTGACTGGCAGCCAACCCCCTCCATGCTATTGACTATGCACAGACTGTTTTTTTCTTTAAATGGAAAAATAGTGGTCATTTTCCAATATTTTCAAGGGAAAGTAATTGTGAGATATTTTCATGTTCATTTTTTTGGGGGCCCAAAAACCGCACGTTTTAAAACACAATGGTGACGTTTCCGGCACCTAAAATGGCCACGATTATAATTTGCAATGTGATTTTCACGTTTTTAACACTTTTTTTTCTGGGTATCTCTCATGCTGACCCTCCATGATTGTGTAAAGCTTTTTCCATGGCGCAACACTCTTGAGTCAGTGCTGACTTTTTTTGAGCCCTTCTCCAGCCAATCACATGTATAAAACAAATTCAAAATGTGATGTTTGAGAGAGATATAGCCTGCCAATGGAAAGATAGGGAAGCTCTCTTGGTTGAGGAGTGGCACAAAGCTTAGATTGTTGCATTATCCACCAGGTGGCACAGAGACAGCCAGATTAAATAGGCAAAAAAAAAGTTTTAATACTTAAACACCGAGGCCGTTAAATTAAATATTCAATGCTCCTTCCCAGAAGTGCTCCATATCCTCCAGGTCCTCATCCTGGGCTCCACGCCCTCCGCCTGGGACGACTCCTGGTGGCCCCCCGCCCTGGGCACCGCACCCAAACCGACGGACCACGCACGCAACCTGGGCTTCATCCTGGACTCCTCCCTCTCCATGACCAGACAAGTCAACGCCGTCTCCTCGTCATGCTTCAACATCCTGCGCATGCTACGTAAGATCTTCCGGTGGATCCCCACCGAGACGAGGAAGACGGTCACCCAAGCCCTCGTCACCAGCCGACTGGACTACGGCAACGCCCTCTACGCCGGAACCACTGCCAAACTCCAGAAGAGACTCCAGCGGATCCAGAACGCCTCGGCGAGACTCATCCTCGACTTCCCCCGACGCAGCCACATCTCCGGACACCTGAGAGATCTGCACTGGCTCCCGGTCAACAAGAGAATCACCTTCCGGCTCCTCACCCACGCGCACAAAGCCCTACACGACCAAGGCCCGAGCTACCTCAACAACCGGATCAACTTCTACACTCCCAAGCGCCTCCTCAGATCAACCAACCACGCCCTCGCCGCCGTCCCCCGCATCCGAAGAGCGACAACAGGAGGAAGATCCTTCTCCTACCTGGCCGCCAAGACCTGGAACTCACTTCCGACCAATCTGCGCCTGACCCAAGACCACCTCTCCTTCAGGAAGAAGCTCAAGACCTGGCTGTTCGAGCAGTAGCGGCACCCCCCCCCTCCCAGCGCCTTGAGACCCTACGGGTGAGTAGTGCGCTCTACAAATGACCTGATTGATTGATTGATTGATTGATAATATCCTGCGAGGACCTTGTTGGCAAATATTCTACTTGTGATGATGTCCCACACAGTTGCCACCCAGAACATCATTTTAATTTTAAAATGTTCTAAGGGTCTAAAATGTTACGTTTCACCAACCTATAACATCACATTTGTTTTTTTTAATGAATATATATAAATATACAGTGATCCAGAAAAGATTTCCATTTCACAATGCAATTCACCCCAATTATAAAGCTTGTTCTAAAGTATTGGAAGAGATAGGGTATAACTCCTATTTACTTAGTTTCAACTCAATATCTGTGCAATGTACACACTTGTATGTAGACATTAAAACCTCCCCATTTGGATGCTTTAGAATATTTATCCTAAAGATTATGAAGCACTCGCTGCCACAGCAATTCTCTGGAGCAAGTTAGACCAACAATACACGAATGAATCATAAATTAATTTTGGTTTCAATGCAATTTGCAATTAAGAAATCAATGTAATACAATTAAATAAGAAACATAATTTATTGTAAAAGAAATTGCATGAGAGGATGAATTCAATGAGGCATGACTGCATCTGTGTGTGCGTCATAGTTCATGGTGCAATTACTGCAATATATGTACAGTCTGCATCCCCGAGCAGCCGGCACAAAGTATTCAGGACACCAACCTGCTTTCAGGTCCTTTTCCAAACCGCAAGGCTCGTCTAAAGTTACTAAAGACTGAATTCCACAGGACAGGCAGTAAAAATGTGTTTTTCTCCACAATGTAGCGAGGACAGAATTGTAGAAAGTGTACATCAGTTTCACATAACATCTCCTGCCTTCGAGAGGGAGTCATCCATCTCTGCGCTGCCCCCATGTGCCCGTAATTTATGTAAGCAGATACTGTGACGAATAGTACAAAAAACAACCACATGATTTACTCTTCCTGCACTAAATGACAACTATGCATTGCCTGTCTATCCTAGAGCAAAATAATCCACTTTATATAGATGCCCAAACTACCTCTTAAAGCAGCATCTTTAGACAGTGGATTCCTAATGCATTCCTAATTTCTTCAACTCATTCTGAATTAGGTAACATAGAGGATTCTGACTTCTGAGGAGTCGACAGTATATATTTCGTTATTTGTAAATTTAGAGTGCTTTATGATTTGACCAAGTATATGTGATATTGGTTCCTGGTCATATAGCTCTTTGTATATCAGTTTCATTGATGTACTACTGGAGACCAGAAATATGTGTTTTAGGACTGTTTATTGACACTCTTAACATGGATTCTGCAACAATTTACAATAAGGTTCCACACTGGTGGAGAGAGCCCTCATTCTCTAGATTTGCCTCTAAAGGCTACATCTTCTCGGCAGGTAGCCAAATAGGTCACTGGATTGTCAGGCGCCCTCACCTGACCATGATTATGGCACATGCACTACAGCAAAACTAGATGCCAGATGTGTCACCTGCCATTTTATTTCCTTCTAGAGAAGAAGAAACCCAAAGTGAGGATTCTGTGTGCAGAAACAAATGAAAATGTACCTAATGCACAGGACATTTTTTTCCACGAAGTGTCAAGAATTATTTTTCCATTGTGCTGCCAGGGTCCTCCAGGCCTCTCATTGTGGTCTAGAGCAGAACAAAAAGAGTGGTTGAAACACTGCCCTAAATAGAGCAGAGCATCAGCCATTGTGACCCGGCAGCCTTGTGGAAAGGTGTGGCTCCGCTGTTACATACCTGGGATTCCCCCCTGTCCTCCTATGTAGGATAGGTGGGGTCAATTTACAATGGGTTACCCCACTGGATAAACCCTACCTGAGGCTCTATGTCTTTGGAACCTCTGCACTGCTCCACTGACTTGGACCATGAACCTTATTGCCATTCCAGACTCTGGGCCCGATTTGGGCCTGACTATGAGTTTGGCGGTCCATGGGCCATTAAACTCACGATGGCGTGGTGGTGGGGGTCTGTCCACCGCCACACTGGCAGTGCAACTGCCTTATTACAACTGAGGCAGTCGGAACAACATTGGATAACTGCAACCACCAGGGAACCACATTCCTGGTGGTGGTACAGCAATTAGGGGCTCACAGTATGCTGGCGGTGACACTGCACCACCTTCATACATATTAAGAGTTTCCTGGCAGCCAGCGGTCTCACCCCCTGCATGTTGGTGAATGCCCCCCTGTGTGCATGTACCTCCAGTTCCAGCACGGCAAGGACTTCATAGTCCATGCTGTGGTGGAACACACTGTGCAGCATCAAGGCTCACATTTGAGCCTTTCTACTGAACCGCCGCGCGAACGCCACGTCGCCTTACCACCAGACCACTATTTTCAAGCAATTTTCTTTTTTAAATGTATTGAGCAATGTCATATACACAAAACATATCTATCAGCACATAATATAACAATTTGCAAGAGTACTATTTCCTTATTTACATGTTTATTTTATATAATAATTGTTTTTATGTAAGCATTTGTTCTGCATTAAAATTGGGTAAAAAGCCTAAAACATGTTGCGTTGTTATAATCTCACTTACAAAATGCTGGCTCTGAAATTACAACAACAACAAAAAAGAAAGAAAAGAAAAAATGGAAAATGAGTTGTTAGGATTCTATTGCGTTGATTTTAACTTCCACTGAGGACAGACTCCTGCATTTTTACCTCACCCCCCATGTTACTTAAGTTCAACTCCTTAACCCCTTTACCAACCACATGTGGTCAGGTTCTAGTCTTACTTGCTTTTCTGCACAAGAGAATATCGTTTTTATTTGTCTCTCTGTGGAGGTACTCAAATAACCCCTAATAAGCAATATGTTACTGTCAATATGGACAGTGAGATATACCTATTTTAAATCCATGGGTTGTGTTTATGCGGGGCCCTGCCTGCCAGGCCCTTGGTCACCCTGTTGCTTACAGATCAGTGTTGTTTACTCCTTGCAACAAAATACAACACAAGCTTTGTATACATTTATGCCTCTCTTGTAGCAGTACTTATACATCCAGACCACAATGCAAAGATGTATGTGATATTTTTAGGCTTGTGAGGTAACTCCGTTCCGCTGGCAGAGTTTGCGGAGCTTTTGCCACTTCACGTTCCTCTTGGAGTGAGGATCTCGGCAAAAAAAAAACAACGCTAGCCGCCAGCGGAGCAAAAGTTACCGGCGCTCTCACCGACTCACTCATCTTTTATTCCACTCAAGGTACACCTATGGGTTTCAATGCCCTAAAGCATTTTTTTTTTACCTTCTGCAAGATCTTTAGCAGCCCAAGACCGCATGTGTGGCTGTGACATCTCTGGCGGTAGAAGAGGGCTGCTCCCAGAATCCTGATGGCATGGATCATAAACTGACAGGAGAGGAGAAGCACGGCACACCCTGCTTCTGTCCTGATCACTGCAACCAGATGCCCAGATGTCTTTTGATCGTGGAGGGGTTCAGGTGAGGCTGAGCACCACTGAATAATATTGATTATATAATAGAGCCTCATCTGGCTCTGCCTGTGGATCAGAATAGGCACCAGTGGGCACCAGGAGACAAAGGGACCCGGAGGTCTCTATCATCACCTCTGCGTCTGGAAACTCAAGAGTCCTCACGGGGCATGGCCTCGGCACTGGAGTACCAAACACCACTGCAGTATTGACTGACACAGTGCTAAACAACAGCACCTACTTCTGGAGGTGGATCCCTGCTCATCACCTTGGCACTGGATCTCTGCGGAACCCCTTCCCAGTAGTAGACCAGTAGTGGACACCTGCTAGTGAGGCCGATCGCCCCAGTACTGGTTCTCCGCAGAGTGGCATCTGCAGGTAGGAGCGTGGGATGGTAAACTGGGTGGGGGTTATTAACCTTCCCTGCAGGGGCTGCTCTTGGTTCACCAGTGACCCCTGCAGCCCTCAGAGACCCGTTGAACAATTGATGTTGGAGCGCTCGGGGTACTCGAGACTCCCAGCAGATGCACAGCAAGGTAGCAGAATTCCAGGTCCAGACCCCAGGTGTCCCCATTGAAGGCCCTGACATGCCCATTAGGCTGGGCCCACTGGTCTGGGGGATGCTGCCCCTGCTCAGCCTGACATCTCTGTCCTCAGGGATGTCAAGGACCTCCCTCGGGGCAGAGTTCGGGCAGTTCAACTGGGGCCAGGTGTCGAGGATGGCCAAAACTTAAACATACAGAGATGAGACTGGGCAAAGCCGACCCTGAACCCACTCCATTGGCTAAATCTATCCAGGATTTGTTACAGAATTAATGTCAGAAATAAACCATTCACCCCAAATTGACTGCAGCAGCCTGATAACCCTCCATGCCAAACAGGTGTATTTGCCTTTATTTGCATGTACACTTTGGTTCTTCAGACTTGGCATTGAATAAAGACAATGCTTCATAAAGGAAAATAAAGGAAAGAAAAAAGAAAACTAAAGAGAAAAAGAGTAAAGCGAGAAAGAAAGAGAGCCAGAGAGAAAGAAAGAAAGAGAAAAGTAGAGAACAAAAGAAAGAAAGAAGGAATGAAAGAAACAAGCAAAGAGAAAGAAAGAAAAAAGAAAGTAAGACAGAATGAAAGAAAGAAAGAATGAAAGAAAGAAAGAGAAAGAAAGAAAGAGAAAGAAAGAAAGAAAGAAAGAAAGAAAGAAAGAAAGAAAGAAAGAAAGAAGACTCCTGTTCAAGGGTTCTGCTTGAATGAAACAGCACAGGAAGTGTCTGGAATTACAAATGCAGAATCCAGTCAATAGCAAAAAATAAGACAGGGCTGGTAGAATTTTCCTTTGATCAAAGTGATCTAACCAAGACATGCCTTTGAAGTGCATAGTACATCAAGTAACATGATGATGATACATGTTTGTGAGCGACTATGGTCACAGTTTGGTGAAATTTTCTATAGAGCACTCTGAGTTTGCCATCATCTTGGATCATGATTCCTTCCTGTTCTTTCAATGTAAACACTTTTCTTATTGGCCCTCATTACTAGAGGTCTCTTAATTCCAGCGGGCGGTTGACAATTTACCAGCCACAAGGGAATTATGAGATCCACTGGAACACCCCAGAGGGCATATGTTCAAGCCCCTATTGCCACGGGAACGTCACTTTTAGTGATGTTCCCATGGCGATAGGGGCCTTGCCTTATGTACAAGGCAGCGTTAAGCCACTTACGTGGCTTAACGCTGCCTTGTACATAAGGCACCCTTTCACGCTATGTTTAGCGTGAAATGGGTGTGCAGTGGGTGTTGTGGTGGGCGTTCCGCCGCAACACCCATTGTATTTGATGCTGCCCCCTATATACAAGGGTGGCGTACATATGAGGCAGCACCAAAATTAAGACCAGGCTAACCCTGGTCTTAAGGTGCCGAAACGAGGAGAAATGCATTATTCCTCCTTGTTTTTGCTTTTAAGCAGCACACATGGAAAAAGCAAAATGCCATGGTTTGTTTATGTACAGGGAGGTGTCCCTTCTTCTAAATAAACAAACCTTTTTAAAAATGCAATTTTGTAACTTTCATATGTGCTACATGAAGCAGCACACATGAAAGTGACAGAATGGCATTTTAGGTTTGTTTATGTGCAGGAAGGGACACCTTCCTACTCATAACCAATCCTCCCCTGCACGCAGACACCCTTGCACTCTGGTGCAAGGGTGCCTGCTTTGGCGCTAAATTGGGAAACTTAGCGCCTTCCCAGGGGGAAACGCAAGGCTGCAACACATTCTTGTAAATATGGTGCAGCCTTGTGTTTCCGAAGTGGCAGAGCGTGTCGTTAAGCCCAGGAGGTTAACAACACGCTTCGCCACTTCGTCATACGTCATATGGCCGCAGATCTTTTCATTTTCACCTGGTGATTTCCGTTTGAATGGACAGTCTCAAATGAGACATTACCAAGTGAATCTCTGGGTGAAAGTCTGGGTCCAAATGAGGAATTAACAGGTTCATCTGGCACATAATTACTGATACCGACCTGTAATTCCTCGTTCCTTACTGGGCCGTTATGCCCATTCAGGAATTTCTTTTATGGACAAGGTTACTATTACCCTTGAAATATTGAGTGAAGGAACAATCAGTTCTGTAAAGTCAATTTTGTTAAAGGTATTTTCAACACTAGGTAAGGATACATTTTGTTACATTTGGTGAAGCATTCACGAGATTACTTGTTGAGTACAATTCAGGTTGTGGTTACATATGAAGCACAAACGGAACAATGGCATGGAAAGTTCTACCGCTAACGATTTCACCTAGTAGGCAGAGCACAAGTGCACTACTAGTTTTTATACTGTGTCATAATATGATGCTCCAGTTACCTAATCCACGCCAGTATCCACAGAGCCTGGTATATAAAGGGCCATTGTCACACACACCCTCCACAGTTAAGCACAGTTACCACAATAGTTTCCACACTGCCCCAAGGTATACAACTAGCTTGCCATGCCAATGTTCTCAATGCAACAATATGTAAAGCCACCTGAATATACAGTGCCGTTGCTGTCCAGTTCCCACATTGTTCCTATGAGTAAATCATGCAATTCCTTGTCATTGGGAGCATCAATGGAAGACGTATTCTGCTTATAGGGCTCTCTGACACTCTCAACCCCTAGGAGCTGCCTTCCTTGGTGACGGATCGTGCTCATTCCTAGTTACTGGGCAACACAAACAGGATAACATTATCCGAACCCACAGAGACATTCCCTGCTCCCTCTCAAAGTCTGAATTACACTCAAACCCTGCAAAGAACATGACAATCTAGCTGAAAATGCACAATCCTGCTAAAAGCAAGGAAATGGAAGACAAGAGGTCATGGATGCTGTCCTTCACAATCTCTCTGGAAAAACCTCTTCCCTTCCTTCCATTGGTCTTCACTCTCCTCGTCTCCAGGAAAAAGTTAAAGGCCCTCCCCTTTTCCATTCACCATCCTCACTCGTTCTCCTTCATCCTCCCTGCTAACATACCACCACTACTTACCTCCGAAGTATCAAAATGAAAGACTTCCGTATTCTAAGCACAATGCTCCGTTGAGAGCTAGGTGTCATTTTGGGACAATTATTGTCCTGAATCCAATCTAGTTCACCCTCGCATCGTTAAATCCTCTTGGCTAATTCTACAGGTTATGCATGTACCTGAGCTGTGAAAAAAAGCACTATTTGGCAGATCTGTTTATGTAGAATATTAAAGCAATGAGAAACAGCTGTTTTTTTGATGCATGGCTTAGGGGGGGTAGTGCTCAGTTACTAAGCAACAAGCATTGGCTGGAGGAAAAGCAACCTCTAAAGGGTGGTTTCAGGTCTGACAGTATCCTGTAGGACACTGTCCGACTGTCCACATTGTCAGTCCAGCCTCGCTCAGTAACAATATTGATTGTTTAGGTGGTAAATACCAGCAGGATGATCTAAGCAGACAGGACATTCCACAACATGCACAGTGCTTTACCACCCTCTTGATCAGATCAATATTTTCATTAAATAAATCCTCCGGATATCATGACAGACAGAAGGATGAGTAAACTCTCCAGGGACAGGTGTGTTAAGATTATGAGAACATATGTGGAAACTATACTCTGTCTTGCAGGAATGCATATTGTACACTATGAAATGGGAATAGGCACTATATTCTGTGTGTCATATGTCACATAATCTTCCAGTATGAAAATCGTGGGAATTAATTACAGAGGGTAAAACTCTACAAACACTGACTTGATGTAAATTGCATTTGGAGCCAAGCCAATCTAAAACGATTTAAAGCCTATATCTTGAGTGTTTGTTTCCCTTTGCAGTGTCGAAGAATTGGTCATGTTTTTATGTTTGTCATGTAATATTATGTACTGTTACAATTAACATTGAGGGAGCTATATGACGCCACTTTTGTATATACTGTTTAGTGCAGCTGTATGACTAGGAGGACAATGACTGTCAAGCAAAAGCCAATTAGATTGAATTAAAGGTAAAGTATCTCTCTGGCGCACGCCAGCATGTCTCGCGCATAAACTATCCGAGACACCTCAAGGGGAGGAAGTCACATTATGCAAGCTTCCAAGATCTGTGAAGCCATCTCGACATGAGCATGATGGCCTATAAAATGTCTGCCCTGAGGGGCTGAACTGTTATCTCGAGGCCTCCTGTCCGCTCACATCTTTAGAGAATTCTATTTGAAGGATCAGCCCGTTACAAAGCTAGAAGAACACTTGTCTGACATAATGAGATAAACTTTCACGGTCAAACAACAATTCACGACGGGAGGAGGCAGAACGGGCGTTCTTACTCCTCGGAGGTGGGCAGTGGAGTAGAAACAAGAACATCCCCTGTGTTTACTCCGATCAAAGCACGCTTCTCCCTTAGTGCCAATATCGGCCACACTCACCAGCCCTCCCGCAGCAACATATATGTAGCATAAATAATCAGACAAGACAACTTTTTGGTGGAGAAATTGTTGCAGGTTTATTAGCATACAAATATGCCAACATGGTGGGTTATCTTACAGGCGATCCAAAGGCAAGCCGCCCCTCGCGGTCTACCACCTGATGGGCCAACTTGCATCGTGGCCTTAGCCAATTGGTGCTTAGCGGTTGTGGTGAGGGGATAGGCGCTCCCACTTCCAGTGAACCATTGGTCCACCCTCTTGCTCACGCCCCCCCCCTACGAAGGGCGGAGCGTTCAAGCGACCCCCGGTTGTACAGGTTTCCAACCACCCGTAGGACAGACGGGGTGCCGTCGCACCCCAGGGTCCACCGCACAGACTTCCTGGGGATATTAGGCCTCAGCACCCTTTGTGCTCCTGAAGAGGGTACCCCTGAGTACCTTTCCGCCTCTGGATTGCCCTATAACTCCGCCTGCAACACAAATAAACAGATTAGAACATATTTCCCTCCCACCCTGAATATGTCGGGTAAGCGGTAGCGAGGGAAACGGCATCAGGGTGAGGGGACAAAGAGGCCGCTGAGGATCAGAATACCCCCGTGGCCCAAAGCAGGCGCGCAACGCCTTTAAGTAGATTATTACATTTTTTGCTATCCATTCCCGATTGGTCCCCGTATATAACCATTCCCGTATGACATGTAATAAAATCGGAGCTTAGTTGTATTAATTAGTTGTATTAATTAGTTGTATGACATCAGCCTGTAGCCTGCCTATGGCTGAAAATAACCAGGTACACCTTTAGCTGTCGGTGTTCCTCAACTGGACTGCTTATCTTGTGCCTTCAGTGATAGTGCAAGGCGAAAATGATGAGTGTTATGACATTCTTTTACACTAGTCTGATGTTATTTACTTATATACCCAACCCATACTTTCTTAATACAAGCTCTATCATAGCCCATCACCTCTTAATCTGTTAAATTATCGGAGAGGGCTGTGCTGTTTTACATAATGTTCGACATCCCAAGAGGGTAATTAAAATTTGTCAGACCTGGCCAATATATGAAAATAGTTCACTGTCCAGGTGCCTGTTGCCACGCTCTAGAAACCCTCCAACTTAAGCGCTGCGAAAACTGGCGGGGCAAACATCGATCTATATCTATCCTTGCTACAAATCGAATTCAAGAGGGGACCATACCCCCTGCCACCCAAATCCATTAGAGGGAAGGACAATTGACTGAGTCAGCAAAGGGACGGCCACTGCCGAATACCACGGCAATCTCTGATAGGTTACGCGCCCTTTGCCCTCTCCTCGCACTACACGACTCCCCGTCATTACATTCTTGACTATCCATCAGGACTGACCAAAGAGGTCTCAACGCACTGACGCAGTGCAGAGGGAAAAGGTGGACATACACTACTTGCCCTCAGCTGCTCACAGTACAGTGTTATAGACCAGTGGGGAGTGAACCTGCACTTGTGCACCAGCAGCAGAACAAATCACAAACGATAGGACGAAAGAACCGTGCCAGCCAAACAACGGTGCAGCTGCACTGCTTGTCATCAGCTGCTCGCCCCCTTGCCTCACTATCGGTGCAAGTGCAAGTGCAATGGATTGCTTTACTAGTGCCTCAGTAACATTACACAAGGTCAGCTTGATTCATTCCTTAGACACAGGGAGAAAAATTTCGATCTGAACAGCAGATAAAGATATATGCTGTCCAGCCGCTCTTACTGCTTGCTAGATTACATCTGATTGGTGATATCTTCCACTCACAAGTTGTTGCTCGCCCCTGAGCCTCCGTTAAAATCTTAACTATGTAATAACTCTGTTGGCCCCAACGTGGAAAGCAGCAGTGTCAGCATACTTTACATAGTGAAATCGACAGGATTGCGAAGCAAACACCTTACGTGAGAAAAATTTTAAATTACTACAGCCCTTCCATGCATGTCGAGAAATGCAACTTCCGCAAGAAAGCCCAGAATGAGGACCCAGCCGAGCCTCAAACCCTGGTCTCGCGCAGCAAAATTGGCAGTCTTAACCACCTGGCTATTTCCTCTCCTCGACTTTTGTGTTCCTGGTTATTTCTATACCTAACTGCATCAGACAATACAATTGGCCTTCTGAAAACTGATGCATCACGAACGAAAGAAATCTGCCCGACTGGGATTCCAGCTGAGCCTGGCCTAGTCACTGCTGTAAAAACGGGGCCGCACTCGTGTCCTCCGACCTCCCAACTGACGCCGGAGTGAGATAATCGTCATTTTGAGTCCCGGCACTTCAAACCTGCCTAGTACGTATCTAGTACGTGCCGGTACAAAGAGGGGGGCAACCTTTTGAAATTTAGGGGCACCAGAAGAAAACAGGGGACATCCACCCAGGCCCATAAAATCGTGTGCCTACAATTTGGTCAGGGAGGCGGGAAATCAATGGGAGCAAAGGACGGATTCAGGGACTTGAGCCAAAGGCATCAGATCGGGCCTCCCCGCCGAACGTAGAATCCACTCTGCCCGGGTTCAACTCCGGCCCAGGCGCGGGCAATGGGGGCAACCTCCCCCTCCCCAGCACTAAACCGGCAACACATGTTTCATTTAAGCTCTGCCTGGCGGTCTCGCCTCGTACCACGAACGTCCCCGAGAAGGAGCCATCGTAGGTAGCAGTGGGCATATGGGCAGTGCTGCCAATTTCAACCTACGGTTGGGCTGATTGCTGCCCCTTGCAGCAACTCCTCTCTGGCCCAGCGAGTGCCGATATAGGTGGCGAGATGAGCTAGAAAGCTCCTAGCATGAGGGATAGGGCCGCGCTAAGCCACCCCAGTCCTAATCCCTACCCCCAGCCCCGACTGCGGGCAAAAGGCCCCACCGGCCCCCAGCTATAACCAGGAAAGGGGGGAAGAGGGTCGGAAAATCCTCACCCGAACAAGGGAAATGGGTCTGAACTCCGCTAGCGCTCACAAGCCCCTTCTCCACCGGACCCACTCGGGAGCCGGGGCAAACCGACGGAGTGGAAGGCCCCCCTACCCGTGCCTGTTGCCACGGCCTGCTACCAGGCGGACCGCATGGGTGAAGGCCACAGTACTCCCTAGAATTGCTGCAGGATTAGGGACTGCCACCTGAAGCAGGGAGATACTTTCCCCCCCCACCAAGGCGACTCGAAAGCATGGCTGGGCCGCCCTGCCCTGTGTACAACCCTACATGGGGAGACCGGGCATGAGGTGGGGGGGTCAGATGGAATCTCTCACCGTGTGCAAGATCGGAAGCTCCCTGGGGACATGTCAAAATGGTGTCAGAGTAAGGGGACAAAGAGTCCGCCAGGTGGGCAGGGGAGGCATTTATACCTCTCCCAGCCACCCGCCCCGGCCGGAAGTGATGAGCGGGACCCTAAAGGGGTCTCGGAACACTAGGCTGCCCAGTGTGCCATCCTGTGGCACTAAGGGGGCCGCCCTCTTATGAGGGTCCCCTGCGGGGACGTGTCAGTCAGCCCGCAGAGTCACGGGCATGGCATTCCTGCTGCGCCTACAAAATGCCACTTGTTTATGTTGGGTGCCAAGATTTTATTTGTTTTCTTAGGTAGCATACCACGTCATATCCTGGGCAGCTAGCAATACATCTCTAGCATTGTCCTTACTTTTGCAGTGCTCATAGCCGCCGTGGTGTCGGTAATCCTGATCTGCCCCATCTTTCCTTGTGAACCGTCTCCCCCCCTTCCCTGTGTGGCCACTAGACACCATTCAGCAAATATGATTGGCTAATCAGCAACCCAACAGATTGTCAAGAGCTGCAATTCATAGTATTTAACAATCATAACAAATTGGTTTTACATAGGATTTTACACAACAGTGTTGCTCTTAATAACAGCTGTCACAAATTCCAAATTAATGGTACTCAATATATTAAATTAGGAAGGATTAAATGCTTTATTGGTAGGGTAACCAGGCGTCACAGATTTGCCAGGACAGTCCCAGTTTTCAGCACTTGTCCGGTCAGATTTTAGCAAATTTGGCTCATATCCCGGTTTTCAGAGTGGGTCGACTGAAAACCTAGATAGGCGCATTTTATATGTTGCAAAGAAGGACTAGTTAGCAGCTGTTCTAAGGAAACAATTCATTTAACAGTTGTGCTAGTGGGTTTACAAAGTGCACTTCATTTATTTCCTCAGGTCCTCATCTGTTTTTCTAGGTTGATGCTCGCTGTCATTCTATGCCCTTTGGCTGATAATAAAAAGTGTAGTCCTTTTTCTATTTAATGAAATGCGCTGTTTTTTTCATTTTAGGTTGAGCCTACAGCGCTTCCGCTGAAGGATCATCTGTTTTATGTACTTTATGTGCTCTGGAGTATTGCCGTAGGACTTGTCTGCTTCCGCTTTTATTGCCGTAGGACTTGTCTGCTTCCGCTTTTTGCTTTCTGCTTAGGGCCTTTTTTTTACACAGCATCTCTCCCAGGCTTTTCTGCGGGTGCATGTTCAGCTTTGGCACCGTATTTTAGTGCATTTCAGCACCTTTCTTCTCTGTTGTTGCTGTTATCCTTCGGCCACCCCCTCTGTTTGTTCCAGAGCCTACCGGCCTCTCTCCCACCCTGCTTTCATGTCCTCAGAGTCCCCGCAAATTGTTTCCACTTCGGCGCTGCTGCCAGCGTTCTTTTAAATTGCTTATTCTTATTTCCCACAACTCTTCCTTGTTATTTTGGCATTATTCCATGGACTTTGAATAATGACCCATTTTACAGAACAAAAAAATTATTAATTCGGGTGTGTCACATGACCCAGAAATAGACACACGTAGACCGTAAATTACGCTTATGCCTGTACGAAGCAGACACAACAAAACAGAGGAGAGGTGCTGCAGGGGCGCAAGAGGCTCATAGCACTGAGCGAGGTAACAGAGCATCCGCAATGTCTTCTGTTCATTAAGCCCTTCGGCGCTGATGACAAAGCCAGCTCGTCATCAGCGTTACCTGCGCTGCGCGGATGACGAGCTGGCTTTGTCATAAACAAGCCATTTTTTTTTCAGCGCACAGCGGGAAAACGCGGTAGCGCGGTAGGGGTTAAATGAGAAGCAGGCTTTAAAGGGGTTAGCTTGCGCGTGACTAACTATTTTTAAACAGGACAGGGTGAGCAAAGTCAACAGAAATAGTAGACGCATATATGCTGTGTACATTTATTCAGATATACACAGACTCTTCAGAAAATCCTGACTTCCGTTTTATGATATGGATATTTGAATTTCCCGAATTGTTCGGATCTTCAGTTGGTATATTGTGTGGGTTGGGATATGTACTATTTCCCACGATTTAAGCAGAGCCCATTCACATCTATGAAACTCATTTACCTTTCCGAAGAAATTCTGATTCAGAAGCAAACTCCGGTTTGTAAACATGGGATTAAAATGAGTCCACCTATTGCGCATCCTTCTAGTTATTGCCTGTGTAATTGCACCTAGAGGTGAGCAAGCTGCTGGAAGCCCGAACCTGAAGCCTTGCTCCGCTCGAATTTCTGTTCGTACCTGGAGCTCAGCTGTTAATATGGCTTCTGCCTGCACCATCACTCATCTACTTTCATGCACAAAGAGGTAAAAGAAAGCACTAATATTTGAGTTACAAAGAAGACACAAATAGATATCTGTAAAGTGGTTGGTTTGAACAAAGTGAAACAAGAAAACCTGTATTAAACACAGATTCCCCGCTAAACCAAACTGAGTGATCGTAGGCAAAGATTTTATTTTATTGATCCTCCTTTTTATCTTCACAACAGCAAATGAAAGCACCTTCAAAATCCCATGTTACAAACATAAACTGTACAGAAATATATTGTGTTTGATTTAAAAGACTATAATGTTCCAATATCTACAATAATCTCGTCCACATACAAGTGGATATGCCTGTTATGCCTCGTAGTTAACTATAATGGCGCATAAAACAGAGTGGAGGAGGGGGCAGAAAGCTTCTAAGCTCATGCTTAAAAACAATCACTTGTAATAAGTACTTCTCAGTGCACTGCTTTAATGGACATATTAATGTCAAAGGCTCTATATGCGAAAGAAAGTCACTTTCTTGAACTGTGATCTGAATTAATCATTTTGTCTGATGTTTGTTGTATGATTTACAAGGCAAACATTTTCAGGGATCGGCTTGCACAGTGGCTCAAAGGGCCAAAACAGTTCTGGCTCATCTTGCCCTGTTAATTTTCTGGCTTGCACACCTCTGTGTGCACCATATACAATATGGCATAAATACATATAGGCAAACTGCGTAATTCCTAAGTTGGAACATGTCCAAAGCGGGTGTTGAGGGGGGAATGGACAATTATCACATCATACCCAATCCGACGTCTGAAACTTGCACTCCCGTATACAGTGCATACCCGGTTAACACCACAGTCCATGGTATCAGCATTTACCTAGTGTGCAATTTGCTAATCAAATTATGGCCATTTGAATTAAAGGGCCTAAATGTCCTGGTCTCCTTTGTTGGTACACACACAATAATCTAGTGTTTCAGCCTCTCAGGACTGTAGTTCAAAATACTTTGTCCGCTGGTGCTTATCTCAATTGTTGACTTGACAGACACATTTTTTACCTCGCTCATATTTACATCTTTCCACTAAAAATCGCCAGAAATGGATTCTCAATAGATACCCATATAGTGGATATCTTAGTTGAAATTGTAACACAGAGCTAGAAGCTCACCTCTGCATGGTCTGGCAAAGCGCACCAGATGTGGGAAGGTGATTCAGGGCTTCCATCCACCATAGAAGATCCTCCCCACCCAATGGCATTCTTTATCCAGGGCCTCTGTTGGATGTAGGCTGTTCAGCAGATCTGACTCTTCCCCGCCCCACTAGTGGGACAAGATCATCTGCTTGGCTACCATCCACTCCGGAGGTGGCTCAGAGTAACTTAACAGGGCTGTGTGCCACCTGCTCGTGCAATTCCCATCATTGCAGGTTACCCAGGGATGGGGAGAGGGCAAGCAGGCCCACAATCACTCAGATGTTCAATAATTCACATCTATCTGATGAACTGTAGTGGCAACTCGATTGACTGTGAACTCAGAACATCTAAGTAAGTCTCCAACACCACTTGCTGAAAGCAGCAGCCAACCAAACCACCAGTAACCTGAGGGCCTAAAGGACAATTGCTGGGCTTTGAGGCAAAGCCAAAGTGAAAAAGAAGATGCGCAATTAGGAAGAAATGAATCCTGTCTATTTGGGTATGGAATATAGGTATCCCACAGCTGATGAGGACTGCCCCATCCCTCCTCCCAAATCTATCCACATAATTCTACAACACACCATGCCATATAATTATACTATACATATCCACTCCATAACACACTATTCCACGCCACACAATTCCACAACGAACTAATCCAATCCAACCTACATAATTCTACCACACACTGAGACACTCCATAACAACAAATAAAAAGGCATTGCCATTTACAATGCCAATAGCTCAAACTAAAAAGAAATGTGAGACCTATTACATTTCCAATGCTTGTTTATATCTGGTCACTCTATACATTGGCTCTGGGAGGATTCAAACCTGTGACTCGCAGGTCACACTGAATACGTTTGAAACAATCTGACTGCCTGCAGCGCTTTTCGTTATGGATAGGGTGACTTCTGATTATAAACATCCAAAATGCTAAAGGAATTCTTCTGCAGAGCTGGCCGCTCAACAGATCTCAGTAGGGAGCACAGGTTATATCCAGCCTGAGTACCTCAGCACAGTGACCAGGCCATGAACACCTTGTCCCCCCTCACAAGTATCACCTATTCAGTTGCTAAACTGGAGGAGATAGTCCATAGGAGGGAGCGAGGTGAGAGAGAGGGTGAAGTTTATTTATTTTTATTTTTATTTATTGAGGAATTTTTCTATAGCGCTGTCAAGACCCGGAGGTAGCAGAGCGCTTTACAGTAATAGAATGACAAAAATCTGTATAAACATATACATAACATAAACATAAACATAGGTGGAAGAAAGTCAGAGAGAGGCTAAGGAAAGTAAAGAAAAAAATTCATAGCCAGCCTAGATGTAATGAACCAATGAAAACATGATGTAAGGCAACTCCCAAGGTCAGCTGTGTGTACCTCTCTAAATCTTGCCAAAACAACTGGACATATTCTCCTGCACTTTCACATACTTACCCAAATATTTCATATGTAAAATGAACAGATTGCAAAGGAAGATGTGTTTTGCAAGGGCAGCCACAACACTTAACTGGTTAGAATGATTCACCTAAATAAATATAATATAATTCTACGGCGCACTGTGAAATAACCATCATTTGTAATCATTAGAAGAAATTAAACTACTATTAAATACGCTGAAGTGAAAAATATGTAAAGACGTAAGACAGCACCATCATTCCCCATAAGTGGTTCTGAATAATTGATCAAAAGAAATTAAAGATCCATTTACTATCAAAACAAAAGCATTCTATTTCTGAAAGTGCAACCACCACACAAAGATGACTATATTGCATCGTCAGTTATCAGCTATGTAAGGTATGCTACTGCATGTTATTCCATGCCCTTTGTCTTAATATTGCATGCCATTAATTGGAAAGATTTTGATTTGATTTGAGGATTTATAAAGCGCAACGAATGCCCATGGGCGTTTTGGCGCTAAGTGAGGTACGGGACCGAGCTGCTGAACAATTGGTATATTAGCCAGAGGTGAAGAGCCATGTCTTTATCTACTTCCGGAAGGAGAGCAGCGATGAACTGTTTTTAATTTTGGTTGGGAGCAGATTCCATGCCTTCGCTGCATATAGCAGGTAGCTTCTCCCACCCCCACCTGACCTGTCTGAATCTTTTGACCTGGATAAGATTTAGATTGCTCGATCTCAATGACCTAGATGGCTGATAACTTTTCAGGTGTGTTTTTAGGAACTGCGAGCCTATCCCATGGAGGGCTTTGTAGGCCAGGCACAGGGATTTGAATTTTATTCTATTTTTGATAGGGAGCCAATGCAGAGATCTCCTTCTGTCAGCTATTGGCTCATGTCTGGGGATGTCTAGCACCAGCCGTGCTGCAGCATTTTGAAGGCGCTGTAGTTTTGCCAAGTGCTGGGACTGGATTCCCGCATAAAGCGCGTTTCCGTAATCTAATCTTGACAAAGCCAGCATTATGAACGCTGTTTTGCAGGATGCCAGAGGAATGAAAGGTAAAAGTTTCCTGATCATTTTCAAGCTGTACCAATTAATGATGACAACTTATTAGCTTGTGCTTCGTAGGATAGTTTGTTGTCCAGGAGAATACCCAAGTTTTTTACCTCGTGCACTGGTGATGGGCAGTTACCTAAGCTATCTGGCCACCAATCTTGGGACCATGTTTGTGAGTCTGAGCCCAACAGCATCACTTCACTCGTATCTCCGTTTAATTTGAGGCAGTTCGTCTGCATCCGGTGAGTGATCTTCTCCATACAGTCTTTAAATCTGGTAGCTGTCTCTTTCACATTGTTAGAAATTGAGACCACTATTTGAGTGTCATCTGCATATGAAACTGGGAGGATGCCGCGGTTCCTAATTATAGCCGCCAGGGTTGCCACGTATAGATTGAACAGAGTGGGGCTTAGTGACGACCCCTGGGGAACCCCGCAAGGGGATCTGAAGGATTTAGATTTGGCCTCTCCCGGTTCTACCGTGAAGGTCCTGGAACCTCAGCCTGTTCCACAAAGTGACCCCAAAATATAAGAGGCATTAATAATTTATCATGTAATACAGTCGCGGCTTGTACTGATCGAGGAAGGCGGGGCGGGGCAGAGGCGAGAGTGGGTTTAAAATTTTTTTAAAAGCACTTACCTTATAAGACAGTGGACTCTCCTCCATTGTCGTCGTCATCTGCTCGAACCGGCCGGAACAGGAAGAACAAACAGGCTCCCCTAAGCCAATCACAACGCTGCAATGCTGCACTGTCTGAGCGCCGTGGTTCAGCGCTCAGACAGGCAGTGGGAGCCTGTGCATGTTCCCCTCCAGGCTGTTTATTGCACATAAGTGCACATGACTGTTAAGTATACATATTTCCCACTCCCCTTACTGGCTGTGTTGAGAGCTCCCAAACCTGCTTCCTCACAAAAAACAAAATAACAAAATTGTGTTGTTATCATTTCATTCTTCCTTCTTTACACTGCTACAAGCAGTGGGCCGATGCTCCTCCGCCTTAGCGGAGGAGCTGCCACTGATGTAATATGAAAGCTGCACCTGGAAGTTACTTCATCCTCCAGTCTTAACCTTCTTTTACCCTCCTCGATAAAATGTCATATACTTTCACCCTTTTCCTTGAAACTTGGCCATTGCCTATCATAAACCTGCAATTGTATGGTGTTCGTATAGTGTATGTAAGTTCGAAAGTGCCATGGCCACACTATGAAAAACTGCAAATAAATAAGTGCAATAATCGTTCTGTGTGACTTATTTCTGCCACTTTATCACCTTCATCTGTTTGCTTCTGTATGTATTTAGTGCTGTGATACCTGTGGCCCACCCTCGACAAAACCTCACAAACTTAGATAGTCCATATACAAAATTACATTACCCTATTACTTTTGCAAAAGCTGTTATTCTTATGTGGACTGCATGCTGGGGCTCACAGCTTCTACTTATATAAATGTCTCAGTTGCTGACGACAAGCAACATCATTTTTCATTAATCCTGTAAACTACAGAATTATTTGCAAGAACAATCCATCAATATGCTCACTGGGTAGCCGCGTTTTCTTAACCCAATAACTCCAATCTTGCTCTCCATCAATGAAGGAGCCTAGCGTTAGAGGTCATTGGTTTTTGCTTGTTTAATCCATCTTTCCAGGGATATTAAATGACTGCAACCATCCGTAGCCCACGTTTCTTGCAGAAATATCAGATCATGGCTAGAGACGCGTGCGGCCCAGTTATCGTCATCCTTTTTGCTGACTAGTCCGGCAATGTTCCAGAAAATAATTTTAACCTGAAGGGTTGTGTCAGGTGGCCTGGTCAGATCACCCCCGGTGTTGCCCACCAGGGTGGCAGCGGGATGCAAAGGACTAGCATCTTCTGAGGGGGTCCACCAGTGGCCACAGGGAACGGGGAGGAAGGTAATGAATTAGTCAAAACCTCCCTTGAGCCATGCCCTTATTGCCGTCTATCAAAATTTCGGTCAACCACTAGTGGTGGACTCGCGGAATTGTTAGAACTGTTCCCGAGTCAGTCCACATCGTCTAGCTCCCCAAGGGGCAAGCGATTCTGCACTTGAATGTTATAGGAGTGGTGGTGGGCTTGCGTGGGACCCAGCACGCATTCCAAGTTGTCTAGGGAGGTTCGGCGAGCAGCCAGGGGCCTATAGAAATTGCCAAGTGGTAGGATCTTGATTTTGTAGGGCTTATGCCGGCCTTGAGAAAAAGCCCCCAACAGGTGCCCAGCTGCTCTCGGGTTTTGGAAAGACATGCTGACCATGACTGCATCCATCCCATTGTGAATGATGAGGATGATCTGAATTTATAGAACCAGGAGATGTCAGTGCACTTTATGGTAAAACAACCTTTGAGGACAGGGTTCTTGTGCTGATAATTTTCAGCTATAGCTTTGGGTGGTAAAACATCTGGGCGGATTCGGCCCTCAGCTTCCAAGTTCAAACGAAGAAGGTGGCAGAGACCTGCTTTGGAATACTGCGAGGGTTCAAACCACTGCTAGGGTTTTTCGATCCGCCCACTCAGCAGGTTATCATCCAGACCTTCATTTATCTAGATTGGACTACGCGAGTTCACTATATTTGGGGTCAAATAAGACTGAGATTCTGAGACTTCAGAGGGTTCAGTACGCGGCGGCCAGAATTCTACTCGGCCTTCCTAGAACTTTGCTCTACCTCATGTGCTATCCAACTACAACATTGGCTGCCAGTGGCTGCCTCTGTATCGCTTTTTAAAATTCTGAAATCTTCCTTCCCTGGTATTGTGGCCAACCTGCTCCTAACCGCCAACTTTGGTCTATGGGTCAACATATGGCTGCTGTTCCTAGGGTGAGGAGGGTGCGTGCCGGTGGGCATTCCTTCCGTACACTGGCAGCCAAACTTTGGAATTCTCTTCCACTGCACATCCGAAGTCTGACCAAGTATTTCGTTTTTCGCATGGCACTTAAAACCCAGCTCCTCCCCCTGCCCTAGGCCTGGTGGTTCTCGTCTGTGTCTCCCTATCTGCTGCTAGCGCTGGGACGCCCCTTTGCTGGGGTAGCTGTGCGCTCTACAAAACTTCTTAACCTAACCTAACCATTAGTATAGTTGTCTAGTGCTTTGGCGGTATCCTGATGGAATTGTGGGTGTCGTGAACCTCCCCATGACAGCCAACAATGTAGATTTAAGGGAGGATGCAAGGAGTGCCATACAAGTGTTAAATAGGGCCAGCAAAGGAGAAAATTATTTGGGTACATCACGGGTTATGCCTCATGTTTTGCACCCGATGGTGCGATTTGACTGGAATGGTCGTAAACACCAGAGTTTTACTTAAACCTAACGTGGGGGCCAGATTTGCTATGGTCCACTGTGTCAAAGGCAGCAGACTCAAGGTACACTTCAACACTGCTGGAGTATCAAGGTCATTTGGTGTCTTAAGAATGGACAACATAGTAGATGATTGGTCGGCACCTCATTGACTAAGACCAAAGTCCAACAACTGTCAGAAAACCAAGAAGAGAAACATTTGAACACCAAGATAACCAAATTCTAGAGCGATGATGTCACAAGTGGTTTTTTTTTGTTGCGATATCTTGGGCGAGGTCAAAGTTGAGATCCTGTGCAGTGCCTTTGTGGTGTTAAGGTTTCTTAGCCCAGTTTGCAGATGAACGCGATGTTGTTTGCTGTACATCATAACAATGTGTTTGCTGCCTAACACCATCTTAATGCCGCATTAACTGAGGTTCAGATTGGGGCAGAGGGAGAACGTACCACGAAGCTGTCCACACATGGTAATCTGTTGTGCGTTATGAACAAACAACCAAACTATGTACAAGAAGGATACATAGCAACATATTTTAGATTTCTGGTGGCACTGGTGAAAAAAAGAAATCAGGGGACAAAGGAAGCGTAATTAATGTCATCAAACTCTAGAATTGCAAGTTCTGGCTTCTAATTCACAAGACACTGCATGTGTAAACTACGCAGTTTCCTTTCTTTTGAAGAGAATGTTAAATATATATTTTAGGAAGGTTAAGCCGGGGCTGGTGGCTCAGTGGACTAATGCATCCACTGCAGAGGTCTGTATTTGACCTCATGGTCACAGATTCAAATCCTGGCGGGTCCACTCAGCCTTTCATCCATCTGAGGTCGATAAAATAAGTCCCATTGAGTTGGATAGCAATAACCATCTGTTACTCAACGCCAAGATGCCCCGTCAGGGGTGAACGTGCACTTTACAAATACACATGTTATGTTTATGTTATGTAGTGCAAAGATAATAAATAGTTATTTTCTGTAACTCATGGTGTTGGGTTTACATAGGAAACTGTTTTTAGTTGCTTTAATTCCTGTCTTCAAAAGTGTGTCTTTTTGTGAAAACAAGGTGACCAACAGTTTCTCTTTGCAATGCATGGCTTACAAAGGCAAACTGTTGGAACTATATTTGTTTGTCATGGGATACTAATGAATGAACAAACGGGATGCTGAGTTTTGGTTATTTGAGGAGATTCTTATCTTTAGAGAAGAGAGAACCGGATTGGCCAGGGATTCCAGGAACTTATTTTAAAGGCTTTGCCATTGGTTAAAATGTATAATACTGAAAATCAGATTTTTTGTTTCATAATAATATTTTATACAATCGGAGTTGACAATACAAAAGAACTGACAGTTTAGGCAATTGCTCGTATTTAAATTAATCATTTTTTGTCAGTATCACTTTCAGAGATCTCATCTAGTGAAATACCGGACTAATAAAGTGAGAAGATGCCATATTTCGAGTGGTCAACCCCAGTTTTTTGTGGACTGGTGCTGCTGTTTTTTTGGACTTGGCGCACTGAGGCACTCCTGTCTAGTTCCAGTCCATGAGTTTTGACTCAAACATGGTACAAATGGCTAATCCACAGTTGGCAAATTTAACTTTCCACAAAGATTTTGCCGTTTTGGGTTTGACTGGGAGGTGTGCACTGTGCAATAGTTTGCAGAGATGCAAACAGGATGTGGGAAGGTTCGCTTTTGGAAACTGTTTGCCCATTGGTCAAGGAGTGTGCATGAGCCACCCTCAACCACTTGGTAGTGAACCGAACAACAGGACAAAAGTAGCATCTGAAACACAGCCCCTCGGAACACCATCTGGACCTGTGAAAGATCAAAAAAGGACTGGACCTGCTGTCTGTAACCTGTGTGGGGTGTGAAGTGCTGCACCCACTCTCATGAGTGCCCAGGACTAGTTAGTGGACTCCAAGGTGACTTGGGTCTGTTGGCTTATCTCCTGTGTGGCTACAGGGACATAGCCTGCAAAAGGCCTTTTTCCTGGATTTATCAGTGTACCACCTACAACTGGAGCTGGATTGGACCTTCTAGAATGCCTCTGCTGGAGTGTGTCCTGGCCTCTAAGTGCAGTCTCTGAGGTCTAGGGAGCCTATTGGGAGGACCTGTCCCAGAAAGTTTGACAAGTTTAGGCTTCCAAGATCTTCAGAGCTTCAGCCGGACCTCGCAGCAAAGGTATCTTATTTTGATAGCACTGTGTCAGATGCAGCTTCAGGCTTGCCCCAATGGAAAGTTTTGAGCTTCAAAAAAGAGAGTACGTTTTAAGGTAGAAATAGCGATCGGGCAAAGTCACAAAAAATATCCGCCTGACGAGAGGACTTTAGTTGCCGTGAAAGTTGAATCCTCCAACTCCGAGCTTTTCCTGCCAAAACCAATGTTTCAATGGGACTTCTTCAAGCAACTATGCAGATTCGAAGAGACTTTGTTGGATACACCCGGCAACCTTGCACTGTTGAAGGATTTCTAATTCCATAAAAAAGACTAAGCCAGAAATTGAAAACTTTGTCCAGGACGACACACTTGGTGCATTCAAAGTCCACTCTATTGAGGTCATCTTGAACTAGCACCTAGGTCTAGGTCAACCAAGAGCAGAAATTTCTGAATGCCATTTTTTTTTCTTGGAAATTCTTGCATTAACAATTAAAAATGGCATTAAGCCTGTCTGCTGCGTGCCATAACTTCCAGGTTTAAATTTTGAAACTGTGTGTTACACCCGGCAGGATTTTGGGGCTTATTACTTGGATAGGGCTCACATTCGCTCCATCTTATAACCCATTTTCCTATAAATACCTCTTGTCTCACCAACGATTGTGTTTCTCCAGTTACTTATTCTCATGGGTCAGGTGCCATCTAAATGCAGTCATCCAGCGTTTTACGAAAACTATGATTTCCCTCTAATATTTCATGCGGAGTTACGAGATAGTTTCATAAGGAAGAGTGAGGAAAACCTGCAGAGTGAATTGTGTTCCTGCAACTATAATAATATATGATGAGCCGGGAGGCCGCGGGACCAGTACTATGTATTCCCGCAGAGGACACAGCACAACCAAATTGGCCACACGCATTGCCACTCCCCGCGCACCGTATACTGCCAAAAATCTTTGTAGCATTAAATTTTTTCGCTACTCTTATGTGTTCGTAAGTACGCCAACACTTATCATTTTTTACCACACACCTTAGTGAGTGTGTAGGAATAATACTGTTTCACGTGGCACCTGCTTTTGCCACTCACTGTTCACTTATTGGTCCTGAAGAAAGTCCCGTAAAATACCTAGATGGGACTGAAACATGTAGACTGCCACACTTAAGCCAACTCATAGGAATAGTGTTCCTCTAGTAGTTGTTTCACACATAGTTTTAACTAATACCCTGGGTCGCCAATAATAAAACGTTAGGTAAGGATTCCCAGAGGTATTTTTTATTAGTACACCTTCACTCACATCACACTGTTGCACGACACCCGCTCCGCTGTAGTTAGGCGTCGAAGCACAACCAGGTGGCACTCGGCCGCCTGGTTGGGACCCTGATGATGAAGCATGACACCAACCAGGTTGGTGTGTGAGGGTTTTTTTAGCAACACCCAATGGGTCCAGTTTCTAGGCCACCAATACAAGTGACTAAGAGAATCGCACAACACATAGTGGGATAGTCCGCATTGTTTCCACATAGCTTTATAATTCTCCATTTGAAAGGAGTGGAAAGTACATCTAATTGAATATATATGTTATGCTATCTGCACGTTTACCGTTTTTAAAATGCCACCTAAAGCCCCATCAGAACATTACTCTTGAAACATCACACCATCCACAGAATACACATTGAGTGCATTCTTTGTTTTGGGAAAGAGCCTCTTGCACCCTTAGATTAATGGTGGTTTTGTTGCCAAATTTGTCATACGTCTGCCATTGGTGATCAGCTGAAGAGAGAGGCCCATAAGCATGTGGCTCTCATATCCTAACCATGAAAATATGATTGCTCATACCAGGTATCATGGCTACTGTCCATATATGTTATGGCCACTCGTGTCCTAAAAGGGCCAATGCAAGAGTGACAGAAAACAAGTTATCAGGATCCTCTCTTATGTATACCTTGTCATTGGTGCCAGGGTCTTCAGGGCCTATACCTCAAGCCGGAATTCTTGCCCTTGCTGTTTCCTTCAATTGAAACCTTCCACCTACATTAATGGAAATCTCAGGTGGTGAGACCTTGCTGAACTTAGGATAGGCACGGCCTCTGCTGCATTTTCTGCATAAATATAGATTTTACACATTTGCCACTTAATCTCTCATCTGCTGCAAAGTCCACAGATGTTAACACAAAAAAAAATACTACTGCACACAGATCAAAACTTCCAAAAATGTAGCCCCTATGCAAAGGTTGACTGGTCATCTTTCAGTTGCTTATTACTGCATTTGGATGTTAAACTGGTACTAATGAGGTGAAAGCTTTGCCCAAACATTGTTAATGTATACAAAAATAGCAAACGTATGCAGTAGTATCACAAAATGTGCCGCATTAAGTTGCATAATTTGACTTTTCTTGCTGTATAATTTAGCCAACCCTACCACATAATTAGTTTTTCCCTTCCGCATAATTTCAGAGGCACTAAGTGCAGTTGTTTAATGAGGCAATGAGCATACACGCTGATGGCAGCAGAAACCAAGTTCTACAAATATGGCCCTAAGCATTGGAAATCTGCAAGCTGAAAATGCACCGTAGGACTGTAAACGCATTGCTTTGCCAAGACGATTTGTCTGCTTAGCACCCATGTGATTTTCTTGCTGTGTACATTACTGGCCCTTGGCAGTAATTCCTTTATGCAATTACAGTGGTCTGTTGGTTCTTTGCTGGAGATGGAAAGAAAGGGGTGATTCTATCAGACTTCCAGGGCACTGAGGATCAACACATTGAATGATCCAATTTCAAGCACAGTGGTGAGAAAATTGCATCTTAGCAAATATCTTGTGAGACTGTGGAGATGTGGCACACTAGCACAACCCATCCTCTCTATGTACGCTTGGGCAAAGCCTTAATGAATTTCCCTCAACAGGGATCAATATGAGAGACTTTTTAAATGCTTGTAATTGCCGGTGTATATGCACAAGAGCTCTAGAATCCAATTTTTGTTCATGCTACCGCTAATAATAATAATAATAAAACATTTCTAAAGCGTGCAGCTACCTCAAGCAGAGGTTTCCCAGCGCTACACAGACGACAACAGTGGCCACAAAGCTGACAAGTATTATCCCTGTTTGAAAAGCCCCTTTTTAAGGCCTTCCTGAACTCGAGTTCCAAATCAAGTTGACGCAAGCATGCTGGTAAAGAGTTCCACAATCTTGTGGTCCTTACCGAAAAGGTTCTACCCCCTTGATAGTATAACGTGGGATGCAGAGCAGACGCTAGTGGTTAGATCCTAGCATCCGTTCCTGTTGATACGGCCCGAGCCGACACTTAAGGTGATCTGGGCCTCAATCATTCCTTGCTCGAAAAGCAAAGAACAAAGCCTTGAATTCAATTTTCCTAGCTACTGGGAACCAATGTATGGGTCGCTGATGGGAAGATATATGTTGCTGGAAAGGGACCCGGCGAATCAGCCTATGTGCGACGTTTGAACCATCTGTAATCAATGTATCAGCCACACCATACAAAAAGTCACATGTTGCCAGCTCCTGCCCTGCCCACGGGGTCAGTTGCAGGGAGCCAGCAGCGCAGTTCTTTTATAAGAACTAAACTATATATGCGGCGTAATGATTAATCACACCATGGGTCTTGGAAGGGGGGTGGTGGCAAGTAGGCACACTGCCATCAAAGCCAAGCACCCGGTCGGTACCTGCTGCAACCCTTATTACCCGGACCCCATGGATCAATGGGGTCCGGTTAATAAGGGTTGCAGCAGGTACACCGCATATATATTTTGGTTCTTCCAAATATGAGGAACTCCTAAATAACAGTGTGTTACTATAATTTTAATTTTTCACATTCTTGACCTCAGGTTAGGGTGGGCCTTAGTGCGCCCATTCAGCCGAGGTTTACACTTTGGTCCTGAAGAATGCCTGGCTATTAGCATCGGGAAACATCCTTTACGACGCGGATGTTACCCCGTGCTACCATTACGACCATTACGACGCGTCTCTTACAATGCAAGTCGTAACCACGACTTGCGCTGGAGGGCGCTCAAGGACAAGGAATAGTTAATTTACTATTCCAACACCTTCCCTACTATCCACGGGGACTGGTGTTGGAATAGTAAATTAAACTATTCCTAAGTCCGCACCCTACAGCGCAAGTCGTGGTAACGACTTGCGTTGTAAAACACGCGTTGTAACGGTACGCGTGGTAATAGCCCGCGTCGTACCGTCATACATCCATTAGCATCATATGGGCAGAAACATGTTGACCATGCACAGTGGGATATAGCTGATTAATCTATCCAGCTCATATATCCCTTACTTTGTTTTTATTCGTGTCTGATTGGCCAACTAATAACATTATTTTTGGACACAATCTAGGCATTTTTAAACCACCATATAATCACTTTCACTTGTCACTCACACAACACAAATCCGCTCCGCAGTAATTCTGGCGTTGAAGCACACCAGGGGGGCATTCGGCTTTCCTGGTGGGGCCCGATGATGAAGCATGTCACCAACTAGGTTGGTAAGTGAGGGCTTTCTAAAGAATCAAGTCTAATTCTTCTTGCTTGCTCTTCTCCTGAGAAGGCACACTCTTTTGTTGTTTTGACTGTAATTTTTTGTTCTCCCTGCCCTTTATTTTTGGTCAGCAGAGTAATCACACTGCTGCTTCACGCATTTAATGGTGTCCTCCCGGGGAAGGGTCCATGCTGATTGGCTACAGCTGTGTCAAGTGGCGCCTGAATGGGAAATGGGACAACTCGTATACTAAGTGTTGGGATGAGAAAAAGATATTAAGAGTGATGAGAATTACGGGTAAATACACAAATCTTTGAACACCACAAATCAAGAGTAGGATGTGTTTTTAAAGGAAACTAGGTAAACATTTTCATACTGAACAAAACTCTACTGCATAACAGACTATGTGGCTGGGTTTCAACTGCACCAACTCTGAATAGCAGCCGGAACTGAAAATCTAGAACTGTAAGAAGAAACTGAGAAGCCAGGGCTCCTCCTGCTCTGCCTCTAGGATTGAACATTCCCAGAGGGGTTTACTTACAAGTGCCTTGCACCACCGTATGTTACTTTATCCCATGTTAAAAGTGAGACACCTGTGGCGTAAGGGGCAAATAGTTACAAGCCCGTTGCGCAACAGGTATGTCACTTTTTTCCCCATGTGAAAAAATGACGCACCAGCGGTTCAAGGAGCTTGTAAATAAGCCCCCCTGTCTCTTCTCCAGTTCTGCGTGGAGCTGAAAACAGATTGATTTGAGCAACTTCTACTCAGTGGCGCCCAGCGCGGCTCGATGGTGGCAGGGCAGAATATCATTTTATTAAAAATAAACACTTACCTTGCCACCGGGTCCCATGTTTCTGCTCCTGTTCTCCTCCGTCGGACTCCAGGTACAGGAAGCACAGCCAGGCTCTCCTGAAATTGATAAACACCCAGGCTCCCCTGACCAAATACAATGTGGCAATGCAGCGTTGTGATTTGCCTAAGCATTGTGGTTCGATGCTGAACCAGGGAATGGGGGCATGGGCATGTGCTCCACGCAGGCTGTAAGGCAGCCTCTGTGGAGGACGGAAAACTGCGCATGACTGTTTGGCCAGTCCCAGACGGCCACCCAAACAGTCATGTGCACTTAGGAGTGGGCAAACCCCTCCTCCCCTGTCCTTCTCCGAGAGCAGAGCAGCCCAGCTCACAAAGCAGCACAGAAACATAAAATGATAATAACTCAAAGTTATTATCATTTAATGTTTCCTTTATTAGCACTGCGTTAAAGCAGTGGGGCGATGGCTTCTGGACCACCCCAGAAGGGCTGCCTTTCTGTTTTACTCGTCTCCTGCTCTCCTACATATCTTCCACACTCTTCAACACCACAATACTCCCTTCAAGTATCTTCCGGCACATTCCTCAACTTTCAAATCTCCATCCTTACTGCTTGATCACTTCCCTTTTCTCTGTGTCATTCACTATACAGCTGAGTTTTTTACTTACAGCAGTGGTTATTTCAGCCTGTGGTTGATGGTGGGGAGCACAGGGACTCACGTTTGGGGGATCAGCATTACTTTTCCTCATCAGACGTTTAGCCAGAGCAAGGAGGGGGAAAACACATAAGGGCGGAAGAAGCAGAAATAGGAAGACAGAAAAACTATGACAAAGAGAGAAGTCAGGAACCTGCAAGAGTGAGATAAAGCAGCAGGAGTGTCTGGGGGTGCATTAAAGAGGCATGAGGTGGAATCAAAACTATGCAGCCTTGGTACAAGCTTCAGAGCAAAACTTTAGACCCCAGCACTTATGCTTTTACAAATTAAGTACTGCATACAGCTCTCTATTCCTTAGTAGCTAGGTTTTCGTAATATAAGTGATGTACACACAAACCTGTTTTTTGAAGGTGCTTGACCGTTCCCTGGTTACAGATAAGGGGGGTACGGATGTTATCACCAAAAAGAATAACAACAAAAAAATCATACAGCCAGGGAGGGGTTTAACAAAGGCCCCCACAGCCCCGCGTTGTGAGTGGCCCCCAGTCTTACCTATACTAGAGGGGCCCTACTAGTGTGAGTGTGAGGGACCCCTGCAGAACATCATGCAGGGGGGCCCTCTCACATTTTGTTAGGCCTCTGGCTGCGACTTGGGCCCGAGTATTTTAAAGTGATCTTACCAGCAGGACTCCACAACCCTCATGAGGCTTAGTTTAAACATTACCTCTGCATGCCCGCCTCGTCACTTAGGTTCGTTTGCATGACTAACACTTGGGTGTTTTCTACTTTCCCTACACAAGCGCCACTTTCCTCCAGTGTTTCTTAGACATTGTAATGTCACACTCCAAAGAAACGGTTGTCATCACAAGTATGTACCTGAGAGACTACGGGACGGTTTTGAGTGCTGTTGCACCAGTGGCGTGAAAACTGCCACCCTACCCTCACCTTTAGGTATTCCGATTGTGACCAAGGAACTAAACCTATCCTCTCCCTCTAGGGAAACGGGCTTTCTCATCAATGCTCGATCCCTAGTGAAAAACAATATTGCTTTTAGAGATTTTATCTCAGAGAGGAAACCCTCGTGGGCCTTTGTCACCGAAACCTGGGGCTCAGAATCCTCTGGACCCGAACTGGTTAATGCCATTCCCGATGGCTACGCCCTAGCGAGATTGGATAGAGAGGGGCGTAAGGGTGGGGGAATTGGCATTCTTCACAAAAATTCTATAACATGCCGAATTGAGTGCCTCCTATCCCCTCAGAACTCCTTTCAGGCCTTACACTTTTCCCTTAACCCCTCCCCTATGGTGTCCTTTGTAGGCATCCTTATCTATAGACCACCCGGCCCCAGGGCTGCCTTCTGCGCCGAACTCCTGGAAATACTGGAACCATTCATTGACAAACCCAATTTCACTATCCTTGGTGGTTTTAACTTCCATCTGGAAAACTCCAACTCGGCAGACACCATATCCCTGGTGGACTCGCTGACCTCCTGCGGCCTTTTCCAAACAGTTGGAAGTCCCACCCACTCTGCCGGCCATACTTTGGATGGGGTATTTACCAGAGATTCTAGGCTGGAAACAGGCCTCCCCCTTCCTCTTTCCTGGTCGGACCATATGGCAGTCCCATTCGAGTTTACATCGTGTCCACTCAACGTTCCTCTAAAGGACAATAATAATTTGCTTCTGAAGAGGAACTATAGGGGCATTAATAACGAGTCCCTCGGTCCCATCATTGCTAGCTTTAAGTTCTCTCCCAAAATGGATACCGATGTGGCTGCTCTCGATCTTGTCAGCACTATCTCGAAGGCCGTCAACATCCTAGCCCCGGCTAAACCACATTATTGCGCCAGGAAACGCCCTTCGGCCCCCTGGTTCTCAGACTCTCTTAGATTGCTCAGGCAGGAGTGCAGGAAGCAAGAAAGGTTCTGGAGATCCCATCCTGACCCCAATGAGAGGACTAAACACAAAAACCTACTTAAAGTATACAAGGCCGCAGTCTTGGCAGAAAAACAGTCACATTTCACCAAGCTGACAGCCTCCCTCAGCTCTCCCAGTGAACTATTTAAAATTATAGATTGCCTATCTCTTGCTCAAATTCCTGATCCCATTGTTGCATCTCAAGAACTCTGCGATCAGATCTCCACTTTTTTCCACACCAAAATCGTGGACATCTACACAGCCCTGGAAACCCTTAACCTCAATCAGGAGTCTGCCCCATCTCCTGCTCCTTCCCCCCGGCAGGACTCGACCATGGGGCCTCGCGGAAATTTGTCCAACTTTCCTCTTGTCACCTCTGAAGTCCTTAATGAGCTTCTCGACAGACTTAAATCTGGATCCCCCCAGGACCCATGCCCTTTAAAAATTCCGAAGGATTGCAGAGAGGTCTTGCTTCCCCCTCCTTTGGAAGTAATGAACCTGGCAATCTCCAATGGTGTCTTCCCCGCACCTTGGAAGATGGCCACTGTTAAGCCTCTTTTGAAGAAGGCCACCTTAGACCCTGGGATCTTAAAAACTTCGGAAGTATATCCCTACTCCCTGCTCCCGCTAAGATGCTCGAGGCCCACCTTAATCACCATCTAAGCGCCTTCCTGGATAAATCTAGTCTACTAGACTCTTCTCAGCACAGCTTTCGGAAGGCGCATAGCACGGAGTCAGCCCTTACAGTGGTGGTCAATAACATCCGCGCTAAGGTCGACAGAGGTCAGACTACCCTTCTGATCCTGCTCGACCTTACAGCCGCATTTGACACCCTTTCCCCCACTATTCTGACCACCCGTCTTAGTGAGATGGGAGTGGATGGGCCTGCTCTGAGCCTCCTGACATCCTTCCTCAATCAGCGTGAGCAAAGGGTCAAATTGGGCAACTTCCTTTCCCCCGTTAAGCCTGTGCAGTGTGGGGTCCCACAGGGCTCATCTTTGAGCCCTACACTTTTTAACATATATGTGGCCCCACTTGCCAGGCTTGTAAGATCTTTCAGACTGGAAGTATTGTCGTATGCTGACGACACCCAGATTATGGTCTCCCTTTCTCAATCTGTGGAGAAGACGGCCTCAAATTTCAGGTGCTGCATGGAAGCAGTGGCAGGCTGGATGACCTCAAATTTCCTCAAACTAAACGGGGAAAAGACCGAGGTGCTCATCTTTGGAGGTAAACAAGAGGTCTGGTTGGCTGACTGGTGGCCGCCTGCCCTCGGAAAATGTCCCATGCCCTCCTTTGCCGTCCGTAATCTGGGTGTAATTCTCGACACCACACTCTCCTTTGACAAGCAAGTCAATAGGACCGTCTCCACCTGTTGTGGTGTCCTAAGGATTCTGAGAAAACTCACACACTATCTTTCCCCGGAAGCCCAGAAACAAGTATCGGTGGCTCTCATCTCCCCACGTTTGGACTATTGTAACGCACTCTATTTAGGTATAAGTAAGAGGCTGGTCCACCACTTACAAGTTGTCCAGAATGCAGCAGCAAGGTTTGTTGCTGATGCCCCCAGGCGTTCATCAGGTACCTTGATCAGAAAAAACCTCCACTGGCTTCCTGTGCAGGCCAGGATAAACTTCAAGGTACTAGTACTTACCCACCGTGCTCTTCACGAATCTGGTGCAGAAGACATTAGGTCTCTTGTGTCCTTTTACACCCCGAGCAGGGCTTTGCGTTCTGCCAACAAGAATCTTTTGTCTGTTCCCCGAACTGCCAAGGCTAGGTGGGGAGGGAAGGCCTTTTTCTTCCTTGGCCCGAGACTCTGGAACATGCTCCCAGTCGAACTCAAGGGCCAGGCGTCCCTCGCTCTTTTCCGCAAAGGTCTAGAAACTTGGCTCTTCACAGAAGCCTACCTGTAAATTTTCATCTGTTTTCACACTCACTCAGCTGTTCCATCTGATGCGCCTTGACGCCTCTGGGCAAAGTAGCGCAATACAAATCTCAAATTCATTCATTCATTCACCCTCTTTACAGACATGCCCTTTGTTTCGTATGTGCCGAATGTGCAGAGAATGAAAGTGCCAGTCCCAAAAATGCTTTAATTTTAGCAGATATCTGGACAGCAACCTTCTCAAAGGCGGCGTTGTCTGAAGAAATCCCAGGCTCTGACTCCAGTTAGAGGATACTTCCCTTCCACCAAACCCAGCTGCTCCGAGCCTCGGCTCCGTGTTGAAAGTCAAACCTCGGCCAACGATCCAAACCCTTTCTTCCACCTGGCAGAAGAGCGTCTGTGGAGGCATGTGTGCGGATGTGAGCGCTGGAGAGATGTGGCTGTGAATGCAGTGTGAGAGGTGTGATTGTGAATGCAGTGTGAGAGGTGTGACTGCAAGTGCAGATTGAGATATGTGGCGCTGTGAGTGTACGGTGAGAGCTGAAGTTGTGACTCCAGCGTGAGAGGCGAGCCCGTCTGAGTGGAGGGTGAATGATGTACCTGTCCACGCACCAAGTGAAGTTTGAGCCCATGTGAGTGCAGAGTGACAGCTGAGCCGTGTGAATGCAGTGTGAAAGGCGGGCCTCGTGAATGCACTTCAGACCTTGTGAATGCAGGGTGTGCCTCTGTGAGTGTCTGTTGAGACGTGAGCGGATGTTCATGCAGGTTGAGTGGTATGCATATTTGAGAGAGGAGTCTGTGTCTTCCTCGAGACCAACGGATCCCTCGACCCCTCACAGTCCGGCTTCCGAGCAAACCACAGCACCGAGACCGCCCTCATCGCAGCCACCGACGACATTAGGTCCCTGCTCGACAACGGGAAACGGCTGCCCTCATCCTCCTGGACCTCTCAGCAGCCTTCGACACCGTCTGCCACCGCACCCTGATACAGCGCCTCAGCAACACCGGAATCCAAGGAGCGGCCCTGGAGTGGATCATCTCATTCCTCGCCGGAAGAACCCAGAAAGTTAGCCTCCCCCCGTTCCGATCCGCGGCCACCGAAGTCATCTGCGGCGTCCCGCAAGGATCCTCACTCAGCCCAACCCTCTTCAACGTCTACATGAGCCCTCTCGCAACCATCGCCCGCCGACACAACCTCAACATCATCTCCTACGCTGACGACACCCAGCTGATCCTCTCCCTCACCAATGACCCCAACACCGCCAAAGCCAACCTCCAGGAAGGAATGAGAGACGTTGCAGGTTGGATGAAGATCAGCCGTCTGAAACTGAACTCAGACAAGACGGAAGGCCTCATCCTCGGACCATCTCCCTCCGCGTGGGACGACTCCTGGTGGCCCCCTGCCCTGGGCAGCGCACCCAAACCAACGGACCACGCACGCAACCTGGGCTTCATCCTGGACTCCTCCCTCACGATGACCAAGCAAGTGAACACAGTCTCATCATCCTGCTTCAACACCCTGCGCATGCTCCGAAAGATCTTCCGATGGATCCCCACAGAAACCAGGAAGACGGTCACCCAGGCCCTCGCCATCAGCCGTCTGGACTACGGGAACACCCTCTACGCTGGAACCACAGCCAAACTCCAGAAAAGACTCCAGCGCATTCAGAACGCCTCATTACGACTCATCCTGGACATCCCTCGCCGCTGCCACATCTCTGCCCACCTGAAATACCTGCACTGGCTCCCCGTCAACAAGAGGATCACGTTCAGACTCCTCACCCACGCACACAAGGCTCTCAACGACACGGGTCCGAAGTACCTCAACAGACGCCTCACATTCTACACACCCACCCGCCAGCTCCGATCCGCCAGCCTCGCCCTCGCCTCCGTCCCACGAATTCGGAAATCCACCGTCGGAGGAAGATCCTTCTCCTACCTGGCAGCCAAGACTTGGAACTCCCTCCCCACTCACCTACGGCTGACCCTGGATCACCTCTCCTTCAGGAAACAACTCAAGACCTGGCTGTTCGAGCAATAGCGACTCCCCCCTCCCCCCCTCAGCGCCTTGAGACCCTTACGGGTGAGTAGCGCGCTATACAGAGTCTTGTGATTGATCGATTGATTGAAGGGTGAGAGGCGTACCTATGTTAGTACATTGTGAAAGATGAGTGTGTGACAGTGCATAGTGAGAGGTGAGCCTATGTGAGTGCATGGTGAAATCTGAGCTCTTGTAAATGCATGGGTGCTGAGGAGAATGCCGGGGGATATTTGAGCCCTTGTAAATGCATGATGAGAGATAAACCTTGGTGATTGCACGGAGGAGGATGTCCCCATGTGAGGCACAAGGAGGGGTGTGCCTATGTGAGCAGAGGGTGAGTGATGTCAGTATGTGTGTTCAGGGTGAGTGGTGTGCCTGCGTGAGTACTGGGTGAGTAGTGTTCCCACGTGAGTGCAAAGTGGGAGGCGTGCTCGCTTAAGTAGAAGGTGAGTCATGTGAGTTCAGGGGGAGTGTGTGACCGTGTGAATGCAGGGTGAGAGGCACGCCTGTCTGAATGCATGGGAAGAGGAGGGACTGGGGGACTGCAGAGTGAGAGACATGCCTGTGTTACAGAGTAGCCAGAAAATTTGAATATTTATTTATTTTAAACGTTTTATATAGCGCTGGCTAGACCTGGAGGTATCAGAGCGCTTTATATGAGCATCAGATCATAGTTACAGGTTACATCGTTACAAAGGTTACACAGTTCTTAGAGCATGGCAACATAGTTACTTGTAAGGTCGAGATAAACAATAAGCACAAATACGTAAGGGGAAAAGAAGGCAAGTTGAGAGATTCAGGGGGGGTTGGAGTAGGGGAAATAGACAGATAATAAAGGTGGGAAAGAGGAGGGGAGGGGAGGGTGAGAGTCACAGCATGGGGAGAAGAGGGGAAGGGTGACGGGGACACAAACCGGTAGACGAGTCAAGGCAACGTCCAAAGTCCAGTAAGCTGTGATCCCAGGGGAAGTGGTATCCCTTTCCTATCTCTATTGCGAAAGGCTCCCTTTACGCAGTGGGCTCTCTCAGAGAGGTCTCTGAGACTCCAAGGCCTACATACTGGATCCTTCCCCAAAAAGGGGAGAGGGAGTGCTTTGGCAAGGAGTGCCATACCATACCTCAAGTGTGAGTGGCTCCCTTGGCGCAGTGGACTCACTCAGTGGGTTCGCTGAGACTCCAGAGTATAACTATTGGATCTTCCCCAACAAGGGGAGAAGGAGTGCTTAGTCAAAGGGCACAAAGGACAGGGGGTAGGCAGAGTAGCAGGCAAGGGGAGAGATTCAGGGGAGAGGGTAGGAGCTAGGGAAGAGACAATAAGGAGAGACGAAAAGAAGTCTGCATAAAGACCGACTGGGTAGGTGACGACCAAGGAGGGAATCCAAGGCCCATCTCCCCTATAGCTAAACCAAGTAGCTCCATCGGGCATCAGACAAAATAGTTCAGTCTCAAAACATTGAGAGAGGAGGGAGGGAGATACATAAATAGAGGGAGGATGCGGTAGGAGACAATAGGAGAGACGACAGGAAGTGCAACAATGTGGTTCAACAATATACTAGAAGAAAATCAACAAGTAAACATTAAATAAAACAATCAGCAATACAATTAGGGGAGGAGTGAAACGCGAGAGAAAGTAGTGGGGGGTAGGGGACGAGAGGGAGTGAGGATAAGGGAAGAGACAACCATAGAGACGAAAGGAAGTCTGTCTAAGGTTCACAGAAAAACAGGGTGGGGGACAAAGGGCAAGGGCGTCTGAGGGCTGAGGACAGAGGACAGAAGCTGGAAAGAGTAAGAGCGGAGAGAGGGGGAAGGTTGCATGAGGAGCATAAGGTTTGAACAGAGGCACGTATCTCCTGCCTGGGGGCTGTATTGTTGGGACCATGTTTAGATAGAGAAAGGCCCTGGGAGGGGGAAGGGATATTGAGAGGAGGCTTATTGGGCAAAGAAAAATGTAGGGGAGAGGAGAATCAGATAGTCACATGAGTAGTCAAGGGAGGGCAGTGGGTTGGGGCTGTGGAGGGAGAGACTTGGAAAGGGAGGAGTGGAAGGACGCGGTGTTGGGAAAGGGTAAGGGGAGGATTCGGCAAAGGAAAAGAACAAAGAAAGGGAATGTGAGATGATATGAGAGAAAGGGGCCAGAGTCAAGAGAATATGAGTTAAGTAAAGTACGAAGGAAGTGAGCAGAAGAAAGTCCAGCGAAACAAACAAATCACATCACCGCTACATATGGGGGAGCAATATTAAAGCAATGTTGTAATATCTCCAGCAAAGCAAACCATCAATGCCCGCAAAGCTACACAAGGTGAGGATCGCTAGGCTCAGGACCAAAAGTACCTGGTCCTCAAACTGGACAGATTCTCAAGTTGGGTGCATTGTTAAAAACAGTCCAGCAAAACAAACAATCAATCATAGCACAGATACACAAAAGGAGGTCATGGATCGAGGTTGACACAAAAATCACTACAAGATTGGCAGTGGAAAATAACTATAGGGGTAAAAAAAACATATAAGACATATAATAACTGGCGCTAGTTAGAAACATCAAAAGTAAAAACCATAGAAAGCACATGAGGGGCAGATCGAAAAATTAGTAGGACATGTGGGATAAATAAAGATAGCACTAACGTACTAGGTTACATTTGGCCAAACGCAAATAACAAAAATAGGAAATGGAGGTGTATCAAACAAAGGAGCATCATAGAGGTGGACAACAAACATCAGACATATCAAAAATATCAAGAAAAAAAGGGAACATTCAGAGATTTAAGATTAAGCATAAGAAAGATGTGAGTAAGGTTAGGATTGAGAGAGCTCTGATGGCACCAAGCAAGCCCAGCAAGTGAGTCCCAAACACCCTAGAAGTGCTCCTCTGTCTCTTCCATCCTAGCATCTATTCATTCATCTTTTCACCCTCCCATCCATCTTCTGCTATCAATCATTTCACCTTTACATTCTGTCATCCATTCGTTATTTCATCCAGCTTTCAATCGTTCACCATTACATCCATTGCCCATTTTATCCATCCATCCATCCTCTAAGATTTTCATTTGCTCTACCATCTTTTCACCCTTCCTCAGCTTTCCATTAACTCTGTCATCCATCCATGCTCTAAAAATTCCCTTTACTCTGTCATCCTTTCATCCACCCATGTATCTATCCTCTCACTTACTTATCCTCTCACATAACATATGTATTTGTAAAGCACACGTGCATGCAGAAAGGTATCTTGGCATTGAATAACAGATGTTTACCCAACCCAATGGTATTCATTTTATCGACTCCAGAATGATGAAAGCCTGAGTAGACCCCCGGGATTTGAATCTGTGACTATGAGGTCAAACACAAGCCCCTACAGTTGACGCATTAGTCCACTGAGCTACCAGACCCACTCATTAACCTGTCCTCTTCCCAGTGACATAACAATGGCCCCCGCACACCCAGTGGTGCGGGTGGGGGGGGCAAGCTCCAGAGGGGCCCCTCCAGCATTGTGCATGAGTTGCTGGCCCCTGGCCTGAGAGGTCCTGAATGGGTCCAGAGCGTGGGGGGCCCTCCCTGTACTTTGTAGAGGGGCCCCCTCAAGTGTTTTCCGCCACTGCTGCCAGGCTAATATAGGGGACTTTAACATATCTGTTTTAACACAGCTTATACGACATTACTCTTATTACACCGAAGTGCTATAGACTTAGAAGGTGTAATATCAGCATCTACTGAGCAAACCACGGGGCTTCGGCGCTAATTTATAATGAATCGCGGATCCCAGCCATCTAGGCTGGGCCTCATAAATGTATAATTAGTCTCGAAGCAAAATGTCAAATCCCATTTACAGAACAAAGAGTTGATTTCTTGCCACCAGGCCTCTGCTAGATGAAGGCACCCGTATCTCCACACGGAAAATGTGCACATATTCGGTAAGGGAGCACTCACTTTTATTCCCTGGTAAAAGAACATCAGCGTTCACTGCAAGAGCGCCTTTTTATTGGAAATGTCAACAGGGCTCACGCGCGCTACCCCTCCCTGAAACAGCCTTGCACCGTGACGCGAGACTGACAGGTTTCCACCTTAATTGAAGCAGTATGTAATCGCCTGCTGTGTATATTGACAGGCATGCCTATGATATGTATATTTCATGACTCGTCTGTTCAAGCATTTCGAGTCCAAGGTCCTCAGACGAACAATTTCAAAGGTCTGCCCTTCCAGAATACTTGCATTCTTCCCGCAATCACCCCCACCCACCCCATTTTATTTTTGCAGAATGGTACGAGGAGAATGCAATCCTTATTAATTCAGTTCAACAGCACCTGACAGGCACAATGCTTTCCCACTGAAGCAGCACAGCTTAGAAAAGCATTGGCACAGTCAAAGGCCGGGTTTTAACGGGCAATGCAAATAAACCCAGCCATTCACAAATATTGTTTACATGTGATGCACACACATGCTTTTTTTTATCGAATTAAAATCTATCCTATTGGCTTTGCCAATGGTAGAAAACAAATAGCAAAAAGGGTTGATTTCTATATGCAATGCATATAGGTGATAACGATTGGAATTTAAGGAACTCAGTGATTATTGAGTATATTGTTTAAAAGTAAAATAATCTTTCATGCATCCTGAAGGAGAACTTTCTCGTAGTTCGAATCAAACGCCAAATAGCATGTGGTGAGTGAGTGATGCCCCACTGGGTTCAGCATAAGCCCACTCTATGTATATTTTAAATAACCTTTAGCAATACGTCACGTGACAGGTATGCTGCCCAGCCAGACCTAAAAAGAGGCCAGCCCAATGCACCATTATCACAGTATCCCTCTTCCTCGTCACAATCCTTGAACAAGGAAACTGAACTATATCAATTAAACATCAACTTTGCATTGCCTCTCCTTTTCGCATATAAGCCCCACGCCCTACTCTGGGGACATAAATACATTCCATTACTGTCTCTGACCCTTGGTTGTCGATTTCAGTGAAAAACCCCCGCATACTGAGACATGCAGGGTTTGTTGCTCTCTAGCTCTGCTGTGCCTGTGGAGGGTTGCTACCTAGTTTTAATCATTCAACACTCCTACGTTTAGCAAGTATAGTACAATATGGCTTTGAGCAAAACAAAGCTCCCAGAGGAACCATCAATAATAGGAAAGCAAACCATTTTAACCTTTGATAGTTTTTTCTCTTGTGCCATATTGAAATGGGTGTTTTCTGCCAAGCGAGCAAAGTGAGTTATAACGTACATTCTATGCACTGGCAAAGAAAGAATATGTTTTCCCTGGTTCAATGTGGATTTCTAAGTAACCTGATTGGCTGTAATAACACATTCTTGTTGCAGCGGCCATTACAGGATATGAGGCACTGAAGCCTGTGTCCTGTAAAAAAGTCATTTTTTGAGGAACAATGGTCCTAAGCATAGGAAACAGTATTCGAACGAATCCAATTATAGACCACAATGTGTACTATAAGTTCAATTCCAATACCCAGCCGGACATGGAATATTTATTTTATGAATGTAAAAGATTTTTAGAAATTTGAACACACAAAAATAAAGAGGGCACAGTCCTGTACCCAGTTTGAGGAAAGGAAGGAGTTAGGAAAGGTAGAAGGACAAGTTTTCAGGCAATAACTTTTTGGAGCATAAGTGTGGCTTGCATCTTAATACATTGTACTGCAAGCTCTACATGTCAGTGACAGCAATATATTCACACAATGGTACAATTGCGACACTGTTTCTGAAAGTCGACGACGTTTCGATCCCTTGCCCCTATGAAAACGGAATCATCATCAGTACCAATATTAATTGCCTATATTTATGAATAAAGCCTTGAGGTGGCGCATACTCGAGTGCCACGGGTTCAGTTGTCTCAAGTCTCTCAAAGTAAATTACGCTGAAACGAGACCCTGCTAGTGAAGGTGAAAGCAGGAGCAAGTTTGGGAAGACGATGCTTGTCCGGCAGGGGGATAGAGCGGGATATTCAGTGAATCAATGCTTAGGCCCACGATGGGATGCGATCCGGTCGTGCATGGTAGCAGGGACCTGCTACCATGCACGACCGGATCGTATGACCATCGCGCCAACGACGCCATTGAAGCCACGCTAGGCATCCCATCCCATGTGCCACCCACAGATGTAACCTTTCAAAACCATCCTAGGCCTGCCATTGCAGTGCCTGTGTGAACAGTTTACTGCCGTTTCGACTTGGCATTTAAAACGAATTGCCAAGCCTTAAACTCCCCTTTTCTCACATATGTCACCCTTAAAATACTCCATAGGTGGCCCATAGAGCAGGGTGCTAAGTAAGTAAAGGGTAAGATATGTACTTCTATGTTGTGCATGACAAGCAGCTTATTTAGTATGTCACTACTGCGAGGCCTACTCCTCTAATAGGTTAGCATTGGGAATTCCTTAATAGACTTTTAAACTGTAGTTCCTGATCAGAGAGAAGTAGCTTTTTTATGTTTCATATGTTTTGAATAGTATTGCTTAATCCTACTTACTGGTGAAGTTGGATTTAACATTACTATTGAAGAAATGCCACTTTTAGAAAGTGGACATTTCTCTGCACTTACTGCTCTGTGTGCCTGACAGCCTGTCTTCAATACACGTCCGGGGTGGGTGACAGCTACTCTTTGCGTATTCCCTATTCTCAGCCACAACATAGGAAGGATAGGTCTGTCTGAGTACCCATCTACATACATCTTCATTCTGATAGCCTTGCCTGGGCAGGATGGAAGGGAGGGGCTAACATTTCACTTGAATAGGTTGTGTGTTCCTGTCCCCACACAAAGGTCGGATTTACCCCCATAGATGGCCTGAACGACAGGACTAGGATGAAAGGGGAACCTGTGCATTTCAGAGAGTTGCTTTGAAGCCAACCCTACATCAAAGGCACTTATGGGTGTATGTACTGGGTCTCAGACACTTCTGGATTCTGAATTGAACCTCTGTCATTAGGACTACAGTTCTGCTTAAAGGACTCATCTTTGGACTGCAGACTTGGAAGACCTGCTGCTCTCTTGTATTGCCCTGCTGCCTGCTGCTCTCTCACTCTGTGGAAGGAGAGCTGGACTCTGAAATCTCTACAGTTTGTTGGTTTGCCTACTGTTGCTTGAGACTCGGGGGAATCAAAGTCTCTGCCCCTGCTGCTAGGCCTGGTTCACTGGAAGTGGCCCAGATACTTGCAACATGGATTTTGATGCATCTCCTGTCTGTGTGTAACAGAACCAGTGCCTTCGCATGGTTGCAGAAGGAAAATCGACGCATCACATCAGTAACAGGGCTCTGCCTCCAGAGATCAGCGCATCGGACAGGATATATTCCCGCAGCTCGGTGAGATCGGTGCATCCCCTTGACTACGTGGCGAAATTCGTTGCATCGCTCATCGCCTCTCGACTCCGGGATCCATCTTCCGCACTGACGTATCACCTTCACTGCGTGAAGAAGATCGACGCATCTTGCTGTTTGCAGCCAGGAAGGGTACTTTGTTTACCGTGCTCTGAATGGGTCCTGTAGCCGGCCTCCCCTTCCACAAGGTCAGCCCAAACACTGACTTTGACCCGGTCCAGCACGACCTTAAGTACCCTTTTTAGAGCTACTTGCTTCTAAGCTCTTTACTGCAGTTATTCTTTTAAAATTCAATATCTCAACTTCTGAACCTTCGATTTTTGTCATTTTGGTTATGTTTTGTTTATAATATAATAACATATTTATAAACCTGGAGGCTTTTTGTGATGTATTCATTGTGTTACTGTGTGTGTTGCACAAATACTTTACACATTGCCTTTTTAGATAAGCCTGACTGCTCTGTGCTAAGCTACCGGAGGGTGAGCACAGATAATCTTATTGTGTATCTAGTGTACCCTGACTAGAGTGGTGGTTCCTGCCTGGGCTGTATGCATACCTAAGCCCTCAGCCAACCAGGAATCCCATTTCTAACAGCTCTCAATTAGGAATTGGCACTAGGAGGGATTGAGAGAAAACTAAGTGTTTCAAGTGTTGCCTAATTTGGAGCATACCACCCTTATACAGAGCCTGTTAGATGTATTCCCCAAGTACTTTACAGATTGTCTCTTACGTTAAGGCTGCCTGGTCTGTGCCAAGCTACCAGAGGGTGAGCACAGGTGATCTTTTAGTGTGCATCTAGCTTACCCTGACTAGGATTGTGGCTTCTGCTTGGACAGGGTGCATACCTTTGCTAACCAGAAACAGAAACCCAATTTCTAGCAGCCAGTTTAACAGATGTTGTGGAGCACAAGCACATTACAGATCCATTTGTCTATAACTCCAACTTAGGTAAATTTAGATGTGACCAGATCTCCACCAACCTACTAGAGATGAACACTACAGGTTAGTCTAGGCCTTCCTCATTCAACTGTGAAAGAACCGCCCCTATGCCATACTCTGAGACATCAGTTTGCACAATGAATTCCTGGGAAAAGTCGGGGGCCTAGAGCACAGGGGCTGGGCCCATGGCCTGCTTTAGGGATTCAGATGCTTTTAGGCATGCCTCTGTCCAAACATTATTTCTGGGCTGTGTTTTTGAAGTCAGCTCAGTCAAGGGGGCAACAATGGTGCGATATCCCTTGACAAGACTCCTGTAGTAACCAGTAACGCCTAGGAAGGCTCTCACCTCAGTTAGGGTTTTTGGGAGCTCCCAGGCCATGATGGTTTCTATCGTAGCCTAGAGGAGCTGCACCTTAGCCCTGCCCACCAGGTGTCCCAAGTACACCACAGACCTCTACCCTATCTGGCACTTACTGGCCTTTATGGTCAGGCCAGCCTTTTGCAGGGCCTAGAGCACTCCCTGCAGGTGAAAAATGTGGGCCTTCCAGCTGTTACTGAGGACAGCCATGTCATCCAAGTAAACAGTACAGAAGGCCTCCATTCCTGGTTCACCAGCATCTGAAAGGTGGCAGGGGCATTCTTTAATCCAAAGAGCATCACTGTGAATTAGTATTGGCTCTCTAGAGTGGAGAAGGCTTACCTTTCCTTGGCTCCTTTCATTAGGACGATCTGCCAGTTTCCTGATGTAAGTTCAAATGTACTCAGCAATTGGGAAGCCCCTAACATATCAATCAGTTCATCAGCTAGGGGGTGGGATGAGTATCAGTCTTGGTGACTGAATTCAGCCCCCTGTAACCTGATTTCTGGCACAGCTCCCGGTGTGGCACCTTTTGCTACCGGCACCACAGGTTTGACCAAGGGCTGCTGGAGGAGTTCAATAACCTCCTACTCCAGCATCTTAGAAACCTAATCTTTGATTCTAGCCCTCTCTTTATCAGACAGCCCATAGATGTTATTCTTGACAGTGAGACTGTCTCATGCATCCACATCATGGGTACACAGAGGGGTAGTCACAGGAGTGAGGAAGAACAAAGAGGAGGATTGTCCCAGCAACTGGTGACAATCCCTCTGCTATTATGAAGCCAAGGTAGGGGAAAGGTTTACACCTTCCACTGGCCTATCCTTTTCTTTGGAGTCTAGGAGAACAGGGAGAGGTTCCTTGGGGAAATTCACTCAGGTAAAAATCCACATTAGGGCTTTAGCCACTGCAGGTACAGTTCTCAGAGGGAGGGCCTCTGGGTACCTTGTGGCACGATCCACCAGAACCAGGATAACCCTGTTGCCAGAGGTCGTCTGGGGATCCATGGATCCTAAAATGTTGATGCCCACCCTTTCAATGGCGGTGCCAACAACAGGCAAGAGATTCAGGGGAACTTTCAGCTGCTGTCCTGTCTTCCCACTAGCATGGTAGGTGAAGCAAGTCCTACAGAAGGTGTCTGAGGAAATCTTCATCTGGGGCCGGTAAATGTGGGGAGCAATTCCTGGCCTAGATGCAATACCAGGGGTATCTCATGAGCAACCTCCAGTAAGAAGGCCCTGTAGCTTTGGAGGTTCACCAGGTCCCATGCACAGGTGCCTTAGGCTCACTATACGGGGGCTTGATTGTCCTCACAGTACATCCAGAGACTGCCAGATACATCACTTGTTGCTTGGGCGTTGGCCTGTTGCCTCATACCCTTAAAGGCTGGGCACTCCTACTAAAGTCCTCCGTGGTGGGTCCTCCTTCCACATGCCGTCCAGCAAATTCAAGCAGATCGCCAAGGGAGGAAATGTCCTCTCCGTTGGGCTCCAGGGTAACCTCCTCTGGTGCCCCATCCACCTCAGCTGGGAGAAATTCAGGGGCTGGTTTCCCCTGCCCCATGCTCTTCCTTCTCTTGGCACCTGTCTGGTGGTCGGATTGAGAATAGCACCCTTTTCCCTGTGGACTGTTTTGGGTGCCTTGAGAGAACTCCTTCTTTTTCTCCCCCTCCTCTTCTGGTGGGAACCCTGACCACTCTTTTGGGAGTCCCCCACAGATGCCGTCTCGGACACTCTGGTGCTGACCCAGATGTCCCCGTCCTCAGCAAGCTTCCTGAGGTCAGTCTGCTTGCTATCAACTAGGTGTTGGTGGAGCTCTGGAAACCAAATATCTAACATGTGCTCCTTCAAAATCAAGTTGTACAGCCCAGAATAATCATCTACCTTGCTGTCCCTCACCCAGCCCTTCAGTGCCTTACTGGCATATTCAAGTAAAGCCACCCAGGTCTGTGAAGAGCTTTCGCGTCTGCCTCTAAATCTCTATCTATACCTGTCAGGGGTCAGCACAGCAGACCTTCCCCTGACAGAGTTCTTCGCAGGTCCAGTAGTGTACTGAAGTGATAGGGTCAGAAATCCAGCACTTATGCTCAGCTGTGCCTTTGAAGTGGGGGTGACTTCATAGAAGGGATCTGTAGTGCACAGAGGCCCTCCCTCCGAGCTCTGGGTCTAGACTCACTTCAGGAAGTATGCAGCCCTTTGTGTCAGGTTTAAGAGTCAGCTACTCCCTGCCCTTCTGCCGAGGATGACCCATCAAAATGTGGATGGCTCATAAGTCACATTTAAATCCCCTTTGTATGTGGCTGTCTAGAGGGAATGAACAACGTCCAGCTGAAACCCAACCCAGATGTGTATTGAAGGCAGGTTGCAGGCTCACCGGCCTAAGGGCAGAAAAATGCCATTGTTGTAAAAGTAGCCTTTTTAAAAGAGCAATGATAAATTCAACTTTAATGGTAAAGAGGACTTTTTATTACCATTCAAATGATATGAATCATGATAAATCTACTCTTTATCAATCAGGAATTACAGCTTAGAAGTGTAATAGGGAATCCCAATTTCAACCTATGAGAGGGGTTGGATTCAAAGTAGTGAAAACGAATGTGGAAGTTTTTCACTACCAGAACAGGCAAAACTTAAAAGTTCATGCCCTACCTTTTGATTACACAGCACCCTGCCCTATGGGATACCTAGAGCCTACCTTATGGGTAACATATGTAATAAACTGAGAGTTTGAGGCTTGTCAATGGGTTTTAAAGCCAAGTTGACATGGCAGTGTAGACTGCACACACAGGTTATGCAGTGGCAGGCCTGAGACAGGTTTAAAGTGCTACTTCTGTGGGTGGCACAACCAGTGATGCAGGCCCACTAGTAGCATTTAAGTAACAGGCCCTGGACACATGTAGTGCACTTTAGTAGGGACTTATAAGTACATTAAATAGGCCAATTGTGCAGAAGTCAATCAAACCATGTTTAGGGGAGACAGCATATGCACTTTACCACTGGTTGGCAGTGGTAAAGTGCTTGAAGTCCTAAGGTCAACAAAAAGAAATCAGCAAACATGTGAGACAAGCAGGGGAAAGGTTTGGGGAAGACCACCCTAAGGCTGTCAGGTCAAACACTGGGTCAAATCTTTCCAATCGCGAGTTCTGATCATCTTCTTGAATTTTTTTTAAGTACTTTATATTGCTACAAGATTCCTCAGATGGCACAGAAAATTGGTCATTTAGAACTTTACAGAGTTTAAATTGAAGATTATTATCAGCTTATTATCAGGAGGGATCTACTAATAACCATTGTGAAGCACAGACGTTGGTGGCTAGGGATCTTTGTATATCCTGTTGGTCTGGAAGATTGATGGTATAATGCAGTGGTGTAAGAAAGGCCCCCGCAGACCCCATGGGGGGGGGGCAAGCTCCAGGGGCCCCCTCAGCACAGTACCCTGGTCAGAAAGGCTCCTGAGTGAGTCTGGAGGGGGGCCCCTCTATGTACTTTACAAGGGGCCCCCTCAAGTTTTGTTACGCCACTAGTATAATGGAATAAGTGCTGGGGTGATGGATAAAAATCATGAGCAACAGCTTAAAAAAGGATGCCTACAAAATACTTGCAAAATCTAAAATGTGTGCTAAATGTAGGAGGTATTAGCAGACAGCACTGAGAAAAACAGCCAATCAGTCTTCGTGGAAGCTACATGTGCAATGGTCCAGTAAACATCTCTGAACTCTTTCTTTTCCTCCATCACATTAAAATGTATTGATTTCTAACAGTTTCATTTATTTGCGGACTTCGAAATTAGAGCTCTTATTTCCAGATTCGGGGTTTTGCATGCTCTCTCTGTGATGCCTTAAAAGGTGCACTTTCAGGAGAAGGGCGGGATTTTGCTTACATAGTAGAAACTGACTAAACCAGATGGCACCTTTACTCTCAGATGCCTGGCCCTAAGATTCAACTAAAGTATCCATGATCCAGGCCACAAGGACCAACCTAGTTGTATCAAAGGAAGCATTCATGCTACCGCCGTCAGATGGCTAGTTGATATTTAAGAGACTACATCAGGCCCAAACAATTGACATGGGCTTCACAAGCTGTGTTCCAATAGTGAATGGCAATTCTAGAGGGAATGTGATTTTTATTCCACATGCCCACAATTCTCAGATATCATAAGATGGCAAGTCATTGACGTCCTCTGTTGATCCATGACACAATCACAACAGTAAGAAATATCCGAACAAGAGCTGGGGATGCAATACCATAACTCACTCAGAACAGTGAAGGACCCTGGAGGAGCAAACATTGCACAAAATGATGCCACACTTTGGGTGGGGGTTAGGGTGGTAAAGTTCCAGCTTCAGTGATCCTAAGACAGTAAACATGTATTCCCTGGTTATTTAGCTAGCCTTACGTTTTGTAAATGTGATTTATTCCTGGAAGTGACCAATGATAAAACGAAACTAATGTTTCTGAGATGATTGGGAGAAAATGTATGTTCAGCCGAGCCCCTGTGATAGGTCCTAATAAGCCCGTTTATGAAATGCTTATGGTGGTTAGAAATGACTCTAGGTCCTACCTTTATCGCACAAAGGCGCATTGCCAATCATTCCTTTTATCAGTTACCATGACCCAAAATGTTCCGATTATGCTCATTTTCCTGATAGCTGCAGAACCACCATTTGTATTTATCAGTCAGCTGAAGAAATGTGCAGAGTGTTTGTCATTTTAAATTGTGCTGTAAAAAAATAACACAGGGAGCGGTATATGCGTAGGCTGCCTGAATACAAATTGCACACACTGAAATCGGCCGGGATGAGTGTTATGCAGCATGCTTCGTAGTCTGTCAGGATTCTATTAGTACCAAGTCTGTCTACATTTCATTCCGCTGGATAACGAGCAATCTTTGCAAAATGTCATACTTCAGTTTAATTGGTTTGAGCTGTCCTTATTTATCATGCAGTGAGCTGAAAAGTGCGACAATTTGTATTGTTAGGCCTGGCTGTAAATAGATTTAGCTGGCTGCCGTAGCTCATGTCATCAGCTCCATAAACATACAGAGGCAAGGGGTTTGGGTCCATCACCCAGAGCACATTTTGAGTGAGGCCGGAGGAGTATTTCTGTTTCACCATCAGTTATTGGCTAATAGGTGCCTAAAAAGTGCTTCCCGTTACAGTGCATGGACGATCGATTGACTAACCATGAAATGCAATGGAGGTCCGCTGGTGCTCCTGAAAGGTATTTTCACACTCCCAACTGTTGCTTCTGCACCAAAGTGGATTTTACACCTAAACGTGATTTTACACCTAAATGTAATCTGTGCTCTCAAAAGCTGTCCCCACTCATGCTGACATTGCACAAGGGTGACTTTGCACTTCAATGTGCTATAAGCCAAATGTGTTATGATGAACACCTTGTCAGCCTAGTGTGACCTCTTACTACCACATTTCTCTTCATACAAAGTAGACCTGCAGCTGTGATACCACACCTTTGCTGACTTTGCACCAAGGATGAGTCTACAGAAAATGGGATTTCAACACAGTGTACTTTTTGCTTATTTTTGCTCCTAAGTTTGTTTTGCAGCAAATGTGCCTCCAAACTCCTGCTGGTGTTAAACAAGGATGATTTTCCACCTAAACATGGTTTGTGCATACACACGATTTAGCGCCAAAATCTGGTTTTACATCCAAGTGGAATTCTTGCTTGGGCACGTTTATGCAAACACCCTTTGATGTTACACCAACGGTGATCCTGCACCTAAATGTGATAGCAGAAACGTGATAAAAAGTAATTTAGCACACTAAGATGCATATTTGCTCAAATGTATCACAATGCAGCTCAGCACCCAAAGTTGCTGCAGGGTGTAGCATGAGAGAGAGAGCACGAAAGCTCCACATCTACTAAGTTAAGGTACTGTTTTGCTCCCTCCTCAGAGCTGATGCACAATGAGGCTGTCATAACAACGCACATACCCTTGCACCTTAGTGCAAATCTTAGTACAAGTGTGTGTGTGTAATGTCTAGAATAGGTTCTGTTCTGGAAGGATACACTATTATGCTTAGACTAACCTTTAAAAATGTACCTACTTTGTATATGTGCTGTACAGTGCAGCACACATACAAAGCCAGAAAATATTGGAAAAATTAAGTATTTTTCCGCGATAAAATGGCGTTATTTTTTTAATGTAAAAACCTGTCTACTTTTTTTGTATATGTAAGGTTTTGCGTAAAAAACCATGAGTGGTTGCATGGAAACGTCCATGTATCACCCATGGAACACTCCCTTGAAGCCAAGTAATTAGTTTCTGATGACTTTCAGAAACAGGTTTTGCACTAAAAAGTACATTTCAAATAAACATTCTGCACCGATTTGCATCATTTTTGTGAACCAAAGCTAGCACAAAACGTTAGTAAATATAACCCCAAGGGGTTTTGCACCTACAATTAACCTATTTAACCTAAATGGGATTTTCCATATAAATGCTTTTTGATCTTAAACGTTTATCACACCCATGAACATGTCGTACAAAAGGTGATATTGCACCTCAGTGTACTGTCAACCAAACGCAAGATAATACTGAGGCAGCCTTCTTATACCTAATTACGTTTTACTACCACATTTTCACTGTACTGAATTATTGCCTATTTGCTACATATTGCAGCTGTTCCAAACTGAATTTACTTTTTTGCAGAACATACTCCACAAATTAATGTGGTTTCCAACAACTATGTCAAACAATTTATCCTTGTTTCTAGTATTCTCCTTTCTCTTTCTTTCTGCTTTTACTGATATAACCTTTCACTAACTTGTCTGACTCAAAAGGACTAGTCCAGTGACATGCCTCTTCTCTCAATATCTCTGTTTAACTATTACCCACTCAGAACTCTTACACGATCACTTAACACCAGATTTAATCCACTTTTGGTTGTTTTAATCTCTACCTCTCATAGGGCCATATGTATCATTGAAATTCGCATCCGCAAAGGCCGAAATTCGCAGAATTTCGGCCTTTGCGAATGCGAATTCTCAATATGGTATGTATTAAGCAAATGTGGTTCAAAATAAGGAATCGCACAATTTGCGATTCCTTATTTTGCGATTGCATTTAAGGAATGGCAATATTTGCGATTCCTTAAATACAATGTATGATGCAAAAAAATATTGCTAATGGTCCCTAAGGAATCGCAAATTACCACCAACTTCAAGTTGGTGGTAAGTTGCGAATTCCTTTAAAAAAGCATTTTTTTTAAAACAAAAGGTGCCATGTGACGCTCATACATGCCCTTAGGGCATGTATGTGTGCCATATGCGCACACATGTCATTTTCAGGGGTGCAGCAGGGTGTCCTTTGGACACCCCTGCACCCTTGTAAATATTCTCAATTTGCGATTAGCAAATTGCTAATCGCACATTTCCCCTTCATTCCTATGGGCCTCCTGGCCCATAGAAATGAATGGGAAATTATTCCTTAATTGCGATTAGCAATTTGCTAATCGCAATTAAGGAATTTTAAGAAATCGCTAAAAAGAAGCTGATTTCTACATACATACCATTTTGCGATTTCTAAATAGCGATTCCTTAAAAATCGCTATTTAGGAATCGCAAAAAGGAATGTTGATACATATGGCCCATAGTCCTTTGTACATTTGCACCATGCCCCCTGTCTTTCCATACCATCTTAAACTGGAACCAGATAACTTGGTATTTTATTTCTCTGTATTTCTGGTTTACTTACTAATTTTTAAAAAATAAGCTTTTTAACTTTTCATTGATCATCCAGTCTGGCTCAGTCCTATTCCCCCTGTTGAAAATGACCATCTTTTGCATTGTATTCTCCCAGATTGTTAACTTATTTTTCTGAACCCATTGTTGCTGGTTATAGGACTTTCTACACTTTACTCCTGCTAACCAGTGGTAAACTCTGTGTTTTTAGAATTGGCATAACTTTAATTAGCACATTTAATTTCGATGTAAGTTCCAAGTATAGGATACCACTTGTACCCAAAGCCTGTAAACTAAATGCTACTAGTGGGCTGCAGCATTCACTGTGCCACCCACTAAATTAGCACTGTAAAAGATATCACCAGGCCTGCGCCTGCGGTTGTAAGTTGCCTTTTCGACCTCGCAAAATAAACCTTTTGCCAATAAACCTTTTGCCAAATGATGTCCATTTCATTCTTGAACAAAGAATAAGAAAACATTGTTGTTAAATCCTCCAACATCCGATTGTAGAGAATATTGTTTGACTTTGAAGACCTCAAAACACAGTCTTTTTTATATAACTGGTATGCACTATTACAATGTGCTAAATTACGTTCGGGGATAGCTAGGAAAATGATTTAAGGACTCCTTTTGATACTAAACTAAAATGTGACTTTATTGTCAAGTCGGATAATATATTACTCTATTTGAACTGACACTTTTAGAAAGTAGTCATTTTCCTGGCTAAACCCAAACGCCTTTCCTGCCAGTGTCCAGCTGTTCCCTGACCTCTGATGGCTCCCCTGTGGTGCAATGTGTATTTCTCCCAGACAATGGACAAAGGGCTCTGGGTTTGGGGAGGGGGATTTCTTCCTTGCTAGAAAGGCCTGGGAGCTGTGCCCAGCACTTTCCTGAGCTTCAAAGGATGCCTACCTTGTCACTGGTAGTTGAAGCTCACACCTGGGCTAGCTTCCGCTTTGTCTCTCCAGTCAAGCAGGTACCAAACCCAGTGGGAGTAGAAGAACTGACCAGAACTGGTTAGGTAGGTCGACAAAGGCTTGCCCTCTGCCACAGGCTGGCACTGGACCTAAAAGAGGATCCAACAGACATCTTGTCAGAACCCTTTTGGACCTGTCAAGAACGAGAAGAAGGAATGCCCTTCTGCCTGAAAAACCTGAAAGAAGATTGGACCTGCTTGCCTTGAATCCAGGACCCCAGAAGTGACTTCAAGGGTCAGTTTGTTGACATCCTGTTTGAGACACTTCAGAGTCCTCACTCTGCAACTGCCCAGCTGACCAGTTCCAACTGGACCTGTCCTCGTCCCTGCTGCAAGCCACTGTTGGTGCGAGTCCTAAACCCTAAGTGGGGCCTCTTAGGCCCAGAACTCTGACCTGGTATTAGAGTGTACTCCTCCTGTCTCACAAACTGCAAGAAGTGGGACTTGGAAACGTTTGCCCAACTTTCTGTCTGAAGAACTGCCAGAGACCGGGATTGCAGCTGAAGCCCCAGCTATCATTATCAAATTGCTGGTTGGCCTCAGCTTGGTGGGTTGTCCAGCTGAAGAAGATCTGACTGCCAGAAAAGTTTCTAGGTCTGAACGTACAGGGCTTCATGGGGACCAAAGCCCAGCAACATCTGATCGACTTCAAGGCCTTCCTGGGCATGGACTTTGGACTTTGCCAGCTTGGAGATGTCTCAACTTAGTTGATGACAGCACTAAGACTCTGTTCTTCTGCAACCTGACACCACCGAGTCCAGCTCTGGATCGAGCTTGCAGCTTGACTTGCTGATGATCACATTTTCTCTGTAAAATTGTCAGGAGGAAATATTCAACCAGGATGAACCTGATCCCTGTATCTGACTCAAGCTCTATCATGGTTGGCCTTAACATTTGACTTTGACCCAGTGTAGCTTGACCAAATAACTTGTTTGGGATTTTTCCTCTGTTATATTTTCACTTTATTACTGTTTCAGTACTGCATAAATACTTTACATATTGCCTCTTAGTTAAGCCTGGCTGCTATGCACCAAAGTACCCCAGGATTAAAGCACAGGTTTATTTACTGACTTTAGTAATTTACCCTGACAAGGATGGGGATTAAAATTTGAGGTGGGTTCTCACTCCCCTCAATGAATACCCTCATTTCAACTAATTACTCCAATATTTCTACTTTTCTATTTTCTCCCTATAACACATGGGCTACATCTTTTCATCTAAATCTGTACCTGTGCCACCACCATACAACTTTGTCCCTTTATTGATTGGATGATATATAATAATGTTTTACTCATCATTGTAGGTGTATCCCCATTGCATTAACACTCACAAGTACAGTGCTACACTTGTATGACACTCACACACACATCACCTATTACAGACTATTGAATTACGATTCTATATGTATTCAATATTAACTGTAATAGCCTTGAAAAGGCTCCAAACCTGCGTGCCTATAAAGGTCAAAAACATGTTGGCTGTCCCATATATGGTATCCTGATGAATACAGCATCTTGAGGTACAAATATAAATATGAAATAACAAAACAAAGAAAATACATAAGGCACAACAGAAATGCTTTTTGAACTTGCCAAACATTTCTACTGACCTTCCTTTCTACATTATTGTGCTATAATCTACCAAACCTTGAACTGTGGTGTTTTGCATACCAGGTATCAATGTTTACTCCATTCTGGGATAGAGGGCCCCACCCACATAATACCAATGTATCCATTCACCAACCCAATATTCTAGGAACACTACTTTGACTATAAAAGAGAACCCATGCTGTGTAGGATATTCTCTTAAATAAATCACAATCTGCTTATCTACAGGGCTCCACCACCCAGAGGAATGAGTTACATAAGAGGTGTGATCACTTGCCTCATACTCCCTTACAGGAACTTAAAACTTACCAGAGCTCAAATATTTTATCCCTATCCTGAAATTATGGTTGACATCAGAAAGAAGCTATGTCTCCAGCATCAGATGATAAAAAAATATACGAAACGCACACACTACATCCCTCTTTCACAAGCAGTCCAATTCTATGGACCACTTTCCTAAAAGATCCACATTACACCACACTTGACACACCAACTTCTGAAGAGCTCAATACAGCTCAACACAAATGTTTCGAGGTACTCATCCATCCGTATTACCTAAGCACCCTCCACACATCTGAATACTCTATTACATATCCAGTGGCGGCTCGAGCCCCACTGCTTTAAGAGCAGTGCAGAGGAAAAATAAAATGATAATAACAGAACTTTATTGTCATTTTAATTTTCTGTTCCTAGGTGTGGGGGAGGGGCTGGTCAGAGCAGGGGCCAGCGGAAGGAGTGGTGAGCACACTCAAAGTCTGAATGACTGTTTGGCCAGCCGTCTTGAGCCAGCCAAACAGTCATTTGCACTTTGCACATTCCCCACCAGGCTGCAATACACACCCTGGTGGGGAACATGCACACACTCCTTATACCAGTCTGAGTGCTGAACCACAATGCTCAGACCAATCACATCGCTGCATTGCAGCGTTATGATTAGCTTAGGGGAACCAATCACAACAGTGCATTGCAGCATTGTACTTGGCTTAGGGAACCTGGGAGCCCGGGTGATTCCTGCGACAGAGTGGAGGAGGCGGCTGGTGATGCGACCAGCAGGTATGTTTTCTTTTTTTTTTTTTTCAACCTCCCAACGCTACCGTTCCCTACCAGCCGCCACTGTACAGATCCCACAACACATTCTTTTATCATCACACGCTCGAGGGCTAGATGTCATTCACACAATCAAAGATGGGTAGGTCAAAGATCAATCTACCCAACAACCTCAGGAAAATCACTTGCTCTCAACCTAGTGAGCCATCTCCTATACAACACATCAAAGTTGTTCTCTTGAACTGCAGTTCTGTAGTCTAACGCAGCTTTGAACTCTGCCCCATACAAGATTTTGATATTGGCAATAGTGCACTGATGGAAACTTGGTTGTGCTCGTCCTCCACAACGGTAAACATCTTCTGCCTTGATATAATACAAATGATAGGTGGGCACAGGGTTGATTTCATCAACAAGCAGTTCCATGAATGCATAATGATTAACTCAATCACCTTCTTGTCATTCGACGCTTCACTGAAAAGATTACAAACATGGAGTTGAATAAGCATGCCCCCCAGGTAGCAAAAATTATTTTATTGATGCTTTCCTTGATTATAGCACTGCTATACTCCTGTCCACTTGTGATCAGCTTTTCCTTGGAGATTTCAACCTCTACTAGGAAAAAGAAAAAGACACCCATGCATCCTGCCTCAAATCATTCCCATCAGATAACTTTCTACAAAATTGCACCGTCTCAAGCCGCAATAAGGGCTGTAGCCTAGGCCAGATTTTCATAAAGAAACAACACATACAGATTTTTAATGCTCTCGAATTGGAATCCTTATACAATGGTGGCCTTTCTATAAAAATCCTGACCCTGAGCGAAACATTGGATGGAAAAGGAAAAATCGGAATAATTCTTACTCATTGACAACGAGAAAAGCAACATGTCTCAGTTCTGCTTCTGTTACACCTTAAGGTTATACTGCTTGTGCCATGTAACATTGCAAGGAGGGCAATGACATAAGAGGCACAAATCCATGGCAGAGGTTGCATAGAGGCACAGGTCTATGCACATTTGTTCATGTGTGGATTTGCATGAGTTAGAATTAAAAGCCAGCCCTATTAGCTTTGCCAACACTTGTTTTATTAGGCATCAAGATAAATAGCGAAAGGTCTTGAGTATTTATGTTGGTTTTGGTGTTATTAGTAGAGCAACACACTTGTTATCAACAGCTGGATAAATAGGGCATGATGTACAAAATCCATTTTTTCCAATCACCCTTCTGTAGATGGGGAAATAGATACATTTTGCACAGGAGCAGATTCAGAAACAGAATCAGTAAATGGGCAAAATCTGCTGCAAATGCTCAGTCTGTATTTTGTACATCCAAATGGCCTGGAACTGAACTCACAGAGACCTATGGAATGTCCATGTGACTTGTCATCTTCTCAGTCACAAAGGTATGATTTTATAGTGAGATGATAGAACTGCTACATTTATGAGAAGTCCAACATAGGCTTAGGCAACACTGGAGCTAAGGTATTCATCCCACGTTTAGGGCATTCTCATCAAATGCATGTATACAGGTTCATTCTTTCACCATGAACTGTAAGTCATGATATAGTACAGCTGTAAGAGATCACCCTGCTTGTTTGCACCATAGAACCTCAGCTGAGGGTTAGGTGGCCTTTACATTTGTACTAAATATTAAGACATGGCATCATGTTAAAAGTGAAATCTGCAAATACATTCAAGATAAGCATAAAAGGGTGCATTTGGATGTTGGGTGTAGGATTCAGTATTTAAAGGTATGGGCAGGAGGATGAATATAACTCAGTGTAGTTCTTTAACTGTTTGGGAATGATACATGCTTAAGTAAATAGTGAAGCCCTTTGAACACTCATATCACAACAGTATTTTATTAAATGTTATATATCACCTTTTGACTTGCTATAAAAAAATTGAACATTAAAAACATTTCTGAAGGTATGGTTCAAACATTTGCCATATTTATTCTAACAGTTTAAAGACAGGTTAATTCTTAGAATGGGGACACAGAGTTATACATTTAATACTCGAAACCCCTTTAATTTAATATAGATTTTGGTAGAAACAATTACCTTTGTGAAATACCCTTGGTGCTCTTTTTGCTCATTTCCAGGGAACATATTTTGTTTGAAGCAATACACACAAAATAGTAGATGGGTGTCAAATGCTATGGAAGTAGTTTTAAAGCCTTATTTTTGTTTTACCTGCGCTGAATTTTCCCTGTTATAGTTCTGAATTCCCTCTGAAGAACTAATTTAGTTTCTCATAACTAATGGAGGTCTTTAAGATGTTTTGCTTTGCACCTTCCAGCTACATACATCTTACAATTTGTTATAAAGCTACCGTTTTATGATGACCGATAACCATTACAAATTCAGGAAAACTAGTTCATATATCCTGAAATTGAAAAATAATAATTGGCCATGACGTATCTGTTTAAAATGTGTTTGCTGCATTTCAATCAATACTAATCAATTTAGGTGCTGCTATGTTAATTAAAGAAGGCTATGTTTTTCCTTCTAGTCTTCGGTTCACATCCGTGCAATATTGGATCTGGATTATTTTGCCTAGACTCATTGATTCAAGGTAAAACATACTTTGTACAATTTGAAACACTAAGGTGTGTTCTCTCGGTTAAATTATATACCTCAAATGGTGTTATTCTGCAAACAAATTCCAATTTACTGTTAGTGTAGAGTTACCAGGGTGATATATATCAAAACTGTTAATGTTCTAAGTGTTTAGCTTTAATGACAGTGCTTTGTGACGGTGTACTTGTACCTCTCTGCAGCTCCAAACACGAGAGGAATTAATGATGGCTTATGATGTCAGCTAACCACTTACTGTAGTTCTACATAGCAAATACATGTCAATGAAAATGGCTTTATACAATGCTGAGCAAAATCCTGAACTTTCCATCCTGTTCGTATCTGTAATAGCTGTAAACAGCAGTTAACTATATTAAATTATATTTAGGGCTCCCGGTTTTAAGGTATTTTGTTTTTACATTTCCAGCTGTATTTATCCATTTTTATTTTTGGGCCACCTTATTGGTATTTATCTATATTTTTATTGTGTTTTGTGTATAAATGTAGTCGTAAAATGGTATTTTTTCACATTTATTTAACTCTTGGATGTGCACTCATACATGGATGCCTGTTGCGTTTTAACAAATTAAGCAGCCACATATAACAAAACACTACACTCACAGGCATTATACTACCAATATATTTGAATATATGCCTATATTTAGGGAATCTCCTCCTGTTTTTTATCTCCTCATGCTATCTGATCAGTTGCTGCCTATATATATATATTTATATATATAGTTAGGTCCGACTTTCCACTGGAAGGCCTTTTTTTTTTCGTATTACAATTGGTGCCATTTGACAAATCTGCATGAAACTTTAAAGCAAGTTCATTCATTTTTGTGGCGTATAAAAGTGTGTCAAAAAGTGATTATTCGCATTTTATCTTCTATAGGAATCATTGCTCTGTTCTACAGTAAAAAAATGTCTTAACAGAATAATACCAGAATTGGCATGGAAGCAGAACTTCACTCAAGGTAGTGCCTTGCTTGGTTTGATGCAAATCTGTACAGCAGTTTGGATTAGGAAACTGTTGCAAGCGCTTGAAAGGGTTGAAAAGTTAGAGATACTGATGCCGTAAGTCCACAAACTGTCCTCGATCTTGAATCAAAAGTAATTTAATTTGTTTTGTTGAGGTAGCTTTTTCCTTCATTTCACATTTTGGGTCTGCAAACTCTAACCCTAGTTCACTGACCCAATGGCTCTGACTGGCTATAAGAGAACATTTTCTCTTGCAGCTGTTGTTACAAGGAGCAATAATTATATGAAAGGTCATATAAGGGGGTAGGGTAAGCACATCCTGACCCCAAAGCCTTAGTGTGGGGGTTCTAAAGCAACCCCCTACAGATAAAAAATACTCAATTCTTAAAGACAATTGTGGGGTAGAGTTCACAAATACCAATAAAGGGTTCACAGACACCGACAGACACAGTTTAGCTCAGTCTGCTGTAAACAGTCCTGGTATTTTTACAGGGTATTACACTCGTAGACCTACGTAGGGTTCCATTTCAAGGTTCACGATCTTGGTGCATGGACAGCGGACTAATGTATTGTGTTGTAATTTGTTTAGAGCATTTACCACCCTATACGTGGGGAACTGAAGTGCTTGCCTACATGGATAAGATGCTGCACTGTCTGAAAGTGTGTGGTATTTATTTTGATCCTGTGGGAAGTGTTTCCCTGTCATGCATGAGGACCACCAATGTGTGTTCATTAAACTCATGGACAAGCAGTTGGTCCACTCCCCTGGTCTGCACTCTCTGTATTGAGCTTGAGAACTATCGTGGCACTGTTTTAGGTATAACCACGGTCTGCAAAATAGACAACACATTTGGGGGTCAAATAAGGGTAAAAACTAAAATTTGACCACATAAAAAGCTTCACTTAGTGTGTGATGGCATCAAATACAATTTTTAGGGGGTCATTCATAGTGAACTCAACGTGTTTTATAATGGATCGGATTCACAGATCTGGGTGGGACCACCTCTGTAGTCTGTAGACCCGCACCAATTGCATTAATTTCAAAATATTTTAAAGGACATTTCCGAACTTTTTGTGGGCTTAGAGCTCCAGTAGTTTCCACTATATCAAAAAGTGCCTGTCCCATAGCAATACGAGGCACATCCATGTTTGTGAGCAGCAGGAGACCTGAGTAGCTGGGATTTTGTGTGACTGCTAGTAACTCACTCCCAACAATGGTGGACAGAGTTTAGAATGGCACCCTTTTTTAGTTTAACCCTGTGTAAAAAAACATGCTCAATTTTCCCAAGAGTGCGTGTACAGTTTAGGCAATATTGTCATCATCCAAACTACAGGCTCAGTATCGTTCACTATTTACTATTCAGCCAGAGATGCAATATATCCCCTTGATCTCTCCACCCAAGAAAGTCTACCCCTTTCACAGCCACATATAACTTGATATCCGTTTCCCTCTCTTTAAAAATAATCTCTTCTACAGAAACCCAGTGGTGTGTTCCTTGAAAGCTTCCAGGGGGGACAACAGACCAACCTTTGCTGCTCTGCTGCTGCGGGGGCAGTGGCGCGACACTCCATAGCCACACGCCGTGAGGGGAACGGCTGGCTGACCGCGAACGCCGTGAGGGCAACGGCTGTAGTTTCCATCGGGGAACTACATTACCCAGCACCACACGGGGCCGGCGCACACCTGACACGCGACCAGCGCGCCCGGAAGCGCTTCAAGAGGCTCACGTCCCTCTCGCCCCGCGAGTCGCGCGCGGGAGCTGCCCGGGAGAAGCCCGGCACAAGGGCGGTACAGTCTTTGGCAGTCGTTGGCAGGAGGCTGAGCTGGGCCCACCCCCTGAGAATTTACAATGGGCAAGCGGAAAAGTTCTGCTTTCACAGACCAGGGAGGTAAGAAAGCAAAAATATCTGAACATTCTGAGTCCATCATATCTTACCGCTATTCTGCGATGGGGGCACTCACTAAGGAAATCGCCAATGCCGAATCTGAATTGGGCTTACCTCTCACCTTACCGACATCGCCCACACATTCCACTGATATAGCCCCATCGGTCCCTTTGGAGCCAGAGGTGCTCATTCTAAAGGCAAATCCAACTGTCATTCCTGTGGGGTCCCCTTCAACAGAGGGTAACCAGGTGACTGTTTTGCCGGAGCCTACCCTACCGCAGGCCAAAGCCTCAAAAAGCATTTCTAAACGGAGGAGGAAATCAGAGGGGAAGGTTCCAACACAAACACAGCATGATGTTACTCTCGGAGACCAACTTGAGTCCTTGTTTACTGCACGCATTGAACCCCTTGTGCTGGGCATTGCGAAGGACATTGTTGAGACTTTGAACACTTGCCTCACTGGATTACTTACAAAATGCACCCTAATTGATAAATTGGTTAAGGATTTTGCTACTATCTCATCCCAGTTGGCAGGGGGTAAAGCGCCATGTGATGTTGCATCCAATAATGATATGGAAATAGCTGATTCCAGCCCACCGAGTTGTGGGAGGGCCCCCGATACGGATAGGGCAGGATGTCAAATAGGAATCACAACCAGTCCGAGCCCAGGTTCAGGGGGCACCAAGCAAGTAGGACAAGTGAGGGGCAGCAACACTAATAAAACAGCACCATCTAAGGGGCAAAAGGTCCGACAGCTAAATACGGAACTACCCCCAGAAGCAGCCCCCTTAGATGCAGTCTTCATGGGGGTACCTCCTCTGGTAGAAGGGATGGTTGAATCGGCTTCTGCCCTAATCAATAAGGCAAAGACATGGTGTGCGGGGGCATGTAGTGGCGGGACGGAAATTGCCAATAAAGTAATATTCGCACGCAGGGTAGGGTGGATAGGGAAACGACCCAAGCAAATACAGGGTGACTGCATCATTGTTAACTTTGATCACCCTGATGTGGCTTATAGACTATTCTGGGATGGGTCAGATATCTCGGGGGATGAACATATGAGACCTATTCCCTTGGGGTATTTTTATTATTATTATTATTATGCGTTCTTATATAGCGCTCGATTACCCGTAGGCATCTCGGCGCTTGCCTTGGGAACCCATCCTGGCTTTTTTCCCTGTGAGATACCCGTACTGGGCATCCCCAAGGTGAAAGCCAGGCATCCCGCCGCGGGGGGGCCGTAGTGGAGATTAAGCAGCTAATGCCCAGAGCTGCAGAGTGTGAACCCGTGATTCGAGTAGGCACCGAAACGAGAATTATCGAGTCCGTGGATATTTGGGCTCAAGACCCTGCCGCGTCGGGAATTGAACCCTGGTCCCGGGGTCTGTCCTCTGCTTCAGGGTCTGCCTCTTCTAACCAGTGAGCCACACTTTACCCACCCTTACCATCAGTTCTTGGTTTCCGGGATAGTCATGCAGGGCGAATGAGGGGGAGTATGCACCCAATAGCAGGAGGGCTGAGACCAGTGACACAGAAACAACATAATTCCGGGAGAGACCCAGGTGCTGGATCAGTGTTGAATGTAAGTTCAGCGCACAAGGCAAAGGAGGGAGAGGCATTGACCCTGGTCAATCGATTTTCACCCCTCTCGGACATCGAGGAAATCGATTGACAACCAGTTCCCGTACAAGCCACTCGTACCAGGCCCCTTATCATGGGAGAACTGGGAGTATGCAAGTTGATTAGTTGGAACATCGCAGGGGCAAGAGCAAAGAGGAAAGACCAGGGTGGAAAGGTCGCCATTATCCTACTCGACCTAAGCGCTAGGTTCGACACAGTTAACCATGTCACGCTTTTACAACGTCTGGCGGACTTGGGTGTGTCGGACGCAGCCCTGGAATGGCTAACATCCTTCCTGGCTGACCGTTTCTTCCAGGTCTTCGAGGGCGAGGTGGCATCTCTTAAACATCCTCTCAGATGTAGGGTTCCTCAGGGCTCCTCCCTGAGCCCCACTCTGTTTAATGTCTACATGGAGCCTCTAGACAGGATAGTCCATCCCTTCGGTGTGCGTATTGTCACCTACGCAGACGATACCCAACTGGTGGTCTCCTTAGACCACCAGGAGGGATCGTCTAGCACCTTAGGCTCCTGTTTGGAGGCGGTCTCCAGATGGATGCAATCCTCATGTCTAAAACTGAACGGGGAGAAGACAGATGTCATCCTGTTGGGCAATCCTTCCCCCTCGGGCTTTGCATCCTCCTGGCCCCCATGTTTAGGCCCACCCCCCACGCCTAAACCCCAAATAAGAAGCTTGGGGATTTGGTTTGACACCGACCTTAACTTCTCGGTTCAAGCTACAAAGACTTCGGCTACCTGTTTTGGGCTGATGAGGATGCTTCGGAGGGTACTCCCTCTGCTCCCTTTCCAGGCAAGGAGGATCCTGGTCCAGGCCCTTATACTATCCCGCCTGGACTATGGGAATGTCCTCTACATGGGAGCTCCTGCCTATACCATCCAGAGGCTCCAAGTCACCCAGAACAGCGCAGCCCGCCTACTCTATAACCTCCCCCGCTGGCAGTCAGCGAGGAATGCTTTAAGGGAACTTCACTGGCTCCCTATAGCCGGAAGAATACAATTTAAGGCCATGTGTATTTTACACAAGGCCTTCCATCGTACCGGCCCTGCAATTCTTCAGTCACTGGTCACCCCCTATGCCCCACCTCGTTCCCTTTGTTCCAGCTCCGCCCAGCTGGCCACTCCCTTCAGAGTCAAGAAGGCTCGTTGGGGTGGCCGCTCCTTCTCACACACTGCGGCAAAATTCTGGAACACCCTTCCTCTGCCTCTGCGAGAAACTGTAAATCATTTCTCTTTTAGGAAAACTCTAAAAACTCACTTGTATGCTACACTCTGCTGACCTACCTTGAGCCCTCGCTAACTAAGTTCCTGTCATAAGCGCTACGAGGCCTCCGGGTAGTTAGCGCTATACAAGTGCTGTTTCAATTCAATTCAATTCAAAGATGTAGCCTGGTTGGAGTTCATTAGCGCCCATGATATCCTAGCATGCCAGGAAACCTGGGATACTACCTCTGAGTTCTGGCTAGATGGTTTTATTACCTTCACTACACCAGCAGTTCCTAGCAGGTCTGGTAGGGCCAAGGGCGGTCTTATGTTTCTTTTTTCTTTGAACCTGAAAGGTAAATTCAGGCAGATTAATTGTGACTCTTTTAATCTTCTTGCTGTAGAATGGGTAGTTTCACCCAACTGTAGGGTTCTTATAATTAATTTTTATAATGCTTGGGATAGAGATAAGGAAACAGAGCACTTAGATTGCTTGGACAATTTCCTCTCTACGTTCAGTCAGAATAATCACACGAATTTCGACTTGGTTTTATTAGGTGATTTTAATGTGCATTTATGTAATGATTTGTGTGTGGTAGAAGAAGAGGCAGACATGTGGAGCAGCCAGGCACCCCACTTCGAACATTCTAAGGGGGGGGAGGCTCTTTAGGAGCTGCTAGCTAATCATAATTTGTATGAAGCAAATATTACGGAGGATGGGGCGAGAACGGTAACTTACAAAGGTTCGACCTTTGGTTCTGTAGTTGATTATATTTTTTTATCGCCGGGCTTCTTATCTAGAGTTAAGACCTACAATGCAATTGTTTCTCCCCACAGTGACCCCAACCCGGTTTTGCTTGCGGTCGCGTGGGGGGAACGATTGGACACTAACCCACTATCTGATATCCCGGGTCCAGCCCTCTGTCCCACAGACCAGGGGAGAAGGCTCAAATGGGCAAATGTGGTCCCTGGGAATTTTATGCAAGAAATACTACCCAGAATTGCGGGTCCAATGGGGATCTGTCAGGCGGAAGGCTCCACCGCACGTGAAATCATGGGAGCCTGTGAGCGCATCTGCGCGGAAGTCTCTGATGCCTTAACGGTTAAATGTACCCAGGGGGTGGAAAAGAAATCTAGGTGGTTCGATGTTAAGTGCTCCAAAGCACATAGGTTGCTAATGACGGTTCTGAAAAACACCCCGAGAAACAGGGCTGAAATTGTGGAGGCAAGAAGGGTGTATAAGGCCACCATTAAGGGGAGAAAGCAAGCTATAAAACAGGCAGCGTGGGATAACTTAACATCTACAGACGTCTTGCGGGATAGCTCCCAATTTTGGGCTACTGTGAACCAACCCTTTTTTTCAGATAGCGACAATAGGGTAATGGATTGTGTCATACCAGATGAAAAGTGGCTTAGCCACTTTAGCACAGTGTATGGCAATAGTGATCCGGATAGCCTGCACAAATGCTGGGAGCCTCTAGAGTGTGTCCCACTGGTTTTTACCCCGGCCGAGGTGGAGAGGGCCATTTTGGAAACATCTAAAAAGAAGGCCCCGGGGCCGGATGGGGTGCCCGGTGATTTTTATATGCACTCCCCTAAACTTTGGGCGGGGGTCCTGAGCCAAGTTTTCACAGCTGCTAATAGCAAAATCTTCCCCAACAGTTGGGCCACATCAGTCATCGTGCCAATTTTTAAGAAGGGACAGCGCGATGACCCGGGGTGTTACAGGCCCATTTCCCTCCTAGACTCTGCTATTAAGATTCTAGGCAGAGTCTTATTGTACCAACTGAGAGAAAACATCGAGAGGAGGGGTGGACTGTCAAACCTGCAGTATGGATTCAGGGAGAAAAGAGGCACTGTGGATCAATGTCTAAACCTCCAATTGTTAATATCAAAATACACAGTTGCCAAGGAGGGGTCCTTGTTTCTGGCATTCATGGACCTCTCCTCGGCTTTTGATTTAGTAAATAGGGCAAACTGTGGGCTGTTTTATTGGAGATGGGGGTTGACAATTCACTTGTGAACTTTATAGCCTCCCCACATCAGGAACTCTTTGCTAAAGTAAGAGTTACAAAAGAGGGTAGATGCACTACCCACTTCAAATCGGAGAGAGGAGTGCGGCAGGGCTGCATCTTGGCCCCCCTCCTTTTTACTATCTATATAAATGGCCTTGAAAAACACTTGGAAGGTGTGGGGGGGGATGTACTGCGTGTAGGAGAGATAAGAATACCTGCTCTTCTATACGCGGACGATGCAGTCCTGATAGCACGCACGGGGGTGGGCCTTCAACGCCTCTTAGATTCATTTGGTGCATTTATGGATCAGTTGGACCTGAAAATTAACACCAATAAGTCCCATACGATGGTGGTGACCCACAATAGAAGGAAGGATACATTTATTTCTCTGTTTTGTAAGGGGGAGGTAGTTACCAGAGTCACACACTTTCCCTACCTGGGTGTGACTTTTGATGAGAAATGCACCTGGGGCCCCCAGATTAAGTTAAAGAAGCTTGCCATGGCAAGAGCTGCTTCAGCCCTTATGGGGTTTGCTAGCAGGATGGATGCGAGGCCTATGGAGGCTATTTTAAAGATATACAATGCTAAGTGCATATCCATAGCTATGTATGGTGCGCCTCTATGGGGGTATCTGTCGCATGAAACTCTTCAAAGGGCAGAAAACAAGTTTTTAAGACAACTCCTTTCCGTCCCCCAATCTACCCCCACCTACTCGATTCACGGGGAGTTGGGTATAGATTATGTATCAGACAAGCTCAGATTGGCTTTCCTAACATGTTGGTTAAAGACATGGCTAAACAAAGAATTAACACTTAATCACGCCATCTTGGTGGATCTCATGTCTCTTGACCACAGGAAGAGAATTCCTTGGCTGGAGTACGTGAGACAGACTTTTGAACAGCTTGGTCGTCCAAACTTATTCTATTCGCCATCCTCTATTAGAATGGAGGACATTGCCTGAGTTAAAAAACACTTGCTGGGAAATATGAGATTGGCTCGGGAGGAACTAGAATTAACAAAAACAACAGTTAGATTACACTATATGCTGTTATCCTCCCCTTCCCTAGAGCCCTACCTCGCTTTTGTATCTAAACCCTTCCATAGACATTTGCTAATTAAACTCAGATTTAATTTAATTCCATACGTGCTGGGTTGTTTTCAGTCTTGGAGTTTACCGGAAAGGGGACCGCCATGTAAATGCGATGAATGCTCCACTCAGGACACTATGCACTTTATGATGTTTTGCACTCTATATATGGATCCAAGGATCAAATATTTGTTACCGATTTTAAAAGAAGCAGGGTTTACTCAAGTAAGGCCAGCTTTGGTGTACCTACAGTCCCTTGGTAGTATTCGTATTACATATTTTGTGGCTAGTTTTTTAGTGGCAGCATATAGAATTAAAACAAGGACCTTGCCTGCCACTGTTGTAGCACAAATTTAGGAAACAATGTGTAGTATGATCAGATAAAATTATTTGCTTTGCCTATTTTGCACACTTTGTATATAATGACCGTTTTATGAACTATACATTGTGAAATTTGGTTGTTTTAAATTGCATATATTGTTGTTGTTTTAGGGTTTTTATGATTTTAAAACAAATCGAATAAAGTGTATTTTGACTGACTGGCTTCCAGCTTTGTGTGATGTTTCTAAATCTCTTAAATTAAGAATATCTCCAAATGAATCCAGAAATGTTTCCTCTGGCACAATTGTCAATGTTGTCCCAGAACCTGACATCAATGTGACCCCCAATATTTGTAACTGATACTTAGAAGGTTTCTTGGGAGTCTGTCAGAGACTGAGAATCCATTCCTGAAACAGTCAACATAAAACTGTAGGGCATATTTACGAGGAAATGGTGCAGTGTGGTGGCACATTTTACAGCGCTGCGTCATTTAAAAAACACAGGGATGCGCTGCGCAGTGCTTTAAATGGAAATACACAAGTGCAGGCACCCACTCTTCAGAGTACCTGCTTGCTTCTGAGTAGTGCAGGTAATCTTCCATTAAATGTATTGCAGCAGTGCTGAGAAGTGCACGTACTGCCCCTTTCAAATTAAAGAAGTGCAGCTAGTCAGTACCGGACAGTACCTGCTCATTTAAAGCATTGCTCTGCAGCATGGAAATATGTAATGAATGTTCTTTTCACTTTTTCTCTGTTTGACTGTAAAAACTATTGATATTGACCAAAAAGTATTTAACAAGTACAAAGCAGGTGCAAATAAGAAAGCACTGCTGTGTAAATGTATAATCATTCTATAATCATTAATTAGCTTAGTCCACAAATCGGTACTTACTGATTCCGTGAATAATGTGCATTCACAAAAATATGTAGAAGTTCTACAGTGTGTGCACATCAACAGCCAAGATAAATGTGTGTGTAAATGACACTGGACACTCACTATAACCAGCAAAGACTGTATTGGGAGCACATCATAGAGAATATGAAAGGCATCAATGTGTGCACATGACAGAGCAGAACCGATATGTGCATAGTCAGTGTATAGATGTTATACTCATTTTGATCTAATATCTTGTCACAAAAAGACTCACAATAAATGTATTGATTTATTTCAAAGTTCTTAGCGCAGACTTTACCCGAAGGTGTCAGAGTGCTTTACAATAGAACCAGTTACATTACATAAGGAATTCAGAATACATGAATTACATAACATTTACAAAACAGATAAGCTCTAAACTCACATAAGAAAGGTAGTAAGTACATAGGTCTACTACAGATACTAGCGGTTAGAGTTACATATATACAAGTTGCATATTCCCTCAAGATTACATTTTAAGGAAAGTTGCCGCGATTATGGTTGGACACATACATATTACATATTTACAGAGCATTATCTTCTTGCCATTGCTTGGGGTTCTTGCATAGATGGTTCAGCCAGGCTATCAGGGAGCAGGTGCACTAAAGGCCAGTGTTCTTGGGCCTGGAGGGATCCCAGAGCTGGTGCTGGCCACATCACAGCGACAAATACGTTTGTGCTCAGGACATTTCTTTTGTGTGCACGTCACAGCTGACAATACAGCCATCCGCATGTATGACAATAAGATTCTGGTACTGGTGGCAGTTTTTAATCACCAGAGGAGGTGTGCACTCCAATTGTGAAGCACACAAACAACAATGCTTAATGCGCATGCCCGAATCTTCCTCATATTAAGTAACTGAGAGAAAGAGTCTAACATGCATGCGTCTTTTACTGAGTACCAAGAGACAGCCTTCATAAGCACAAGTTGACTTCCACTACGAACTGGCCACAAAAAATATTACAATACAGACACAACTCGGTCAGAGCTGCCAACTGGTTTGAGTCTCGGTGTCGGTCAAATATCCTGTGATCCTGGTCAAATCACTTAATCTCCCCGTGCCTACCAAAGAATGCATGTGTCTTTGTGTAATGTAACTGGTGCTATGTAAAGCGCTGCAATACCTTCAGGTTGGGTTTACACTATGCAAAACTGCAACAAAAAATAAAAATATATAAAGAATGGTTTTAACGTGCTAGCTGATGAATTTAGGAAAGCTGCAGATACAGCCACTTGTCAGTTAACTCCCACACCTGTGCCGGGATCTTTGAGGAAATCTGTGGAAAGCAGAAACTGGCAACCTCAGTGCCAATTTTAACAAAGGAAACACTTCGGAGTGGTGAAATTAAAGCAGAACTGGTTACTGCACCTGGCAACACAGCCAAGTAGAATATATTGTCATAAATCGAATCCGAACAGTTACTAATGATGCAGAGCCAATGGCACAATAATGGAGAAAAGGTGAATTGACACGAGTTTTTTGCAAGAGCCATAAGAGAGAGACATCGTCATGAGCTATGAAAACAAGTAAAAACGTGCCTCATACTATATAATACAGGGATTTAACAATGATAGCAGTGCACACTAGGGGAAGGACACCCGCAGCGGGTTGGGTGACTACAGCCAGGCCCTGTTGTCAACCCCTACTGTGTATAGCCAAAACTACGATAGAGAATGGGTGGTGCCCACCTAGAACATCCAAATGCTCTACCTTCTGCTCTGTTCATTGTTATTAACTTGTGTGAAGGGAATCCACATTGTTCACCCACCATAGGAGCCACTACAAGATTCGCCTGAAACCCTCCACATAGGTAAAGAGTCCCGCTCTCCCAGACTCTGCTCAAAGGAGGGAAAGGCTGACCCAGTCTGGTGGCTCAGGCTTGAATTGTAAGGATGCACCAGACCCTGAGAGGCAGTCGGTTTCTGCCCAACTACACAGCTTTGGAAATTGAAGCTCGAGTGACACTGCAGCTTACAGAACATCTTTGTGACTAAGGACATGTATGAACCCTGCTGCTGAAGTTGCCTTCTGGATTACAACGATGGTGTTCAACCGCCTTCCTCTTGGCTAGGGCTAAGCCTGTTGCTCACCTGATCTACCCTGCTACTGCTGTTGACGCTTACCTGTGTGGAAGCTCCTACCCAGCCCAAAGGGACCAAAGACAAGGAAGGGAGCCTAATCTTGCTCTACACGAGATTGAGGAATGCTGCTGAAGAATCAGCTCTGATCACATTAGCTGTTTGCAAACATCTTCTGAGCCCCTCGGATGCCTCGCCAGAAATCGAGGGTGGCTGCATGAGAGATCGGATGCTTCAAAGTGCAGATGAAAGCATTGTGGTTCTACAGACTGAACACATCCCTCTCTGCACCGACTTTTTATAAAACTTGTTTTGCCATTTCTTTATTGCTCTTTTGACCTGCCATGTGCGGCAGTCCAGCACCATTGGCTAGACAGAACCTGTAATCCTTACAGTCTACGATGAGCTGAGCAGACTCATGACCCTTCTGTGTCTTCGGACAACCAAAGGTCAGCTTACATCACTAAGGTCCAACACCACAGATATTAACTCTGAGACCATGTCCCTCTCGTTTGCAGGTCCTGAACATTCTGTATTTGAAATGACTGCGGTTTCTTTGTTTAATACTTCTTTCAGTGTGTGCGAACCTCAAGGGTCACAAGCCTCCCGTAACCATTATGGAAACTTCCAAAGTAACCTGTATTTTAGTGGGAGCTTCTTAATTCTGAAAGAGTAAACATTTATTGTTCATGAACATCAACCACTCACAGACAGTATATAACCAGATCACAGATCACCTGCTACGTTGCAATGGTCCATGCGTTTACCTTCTATGTACATTTCAAACTCCATGAACGTTATAAGGTTGAGAACCAACGTGTTTAGCAGAGGTTCCAAGCTTCATTGCTATGTTCGGATTGCTAAATTTAATTTACGGTTACTGTATTTTATTTGAGTTACCCTTTTCCTTTCTTATTGCTGCTTTATTTGTGGGATTACATACTCATTGTAGATTACTGGTTCCATTGAGTAAGTACTGTTTTACAATTTTTTGCTCTTTGTATAATTTTATGAATTTGAATATTGCTTATTATAGCCATAAGAAGGGAACACTGGCGGCCATGCCAACCTAATGGTTTCCTGCTGTTCGAGCTCATAGCTTCAGCCAAAGCAAAAAATATGGAATTCTGAATGAATTAAGACCAAAATTAAACGGGAATCTATTAAAAAAGAAACTATGAAAAATGTATTCAATAAGGTATGTATCGTTTGTGTTTATGTTGCTCTGCATTGTCTTTTGAATTGTGCTCAATGATGTGAGGATTTGTACTTCATTAGCCGGGTTCTAGACCCAAAGCAGATACATCTCTTCTGGAACACGCCAGCGCCAAGGTCATACACCTTTGTGCGTACGACTGTTTTGTAACCTTGGCCGCCACATACACTCTGTTGCCTATGTGTTTGAGTATTTTTTCCAGCACAAATTGGCTGTATAGCAAAGGGATCCGATGGAAGACATGTTCCTGCAGAACATTCCTTCGAGCATTCGATTTGAAGCAGTCTCTCTAACTAAGTGGAGTGTGTATACATTTAGTTATTTCCTTTTTTTCTCTTAATCACAATCCTTTCTAGGTTTAGGGTACACAAAGCTTACGCTATCTGCTGCAGACCTATAGTTTCAAATATGTAACACATATATAGAGTGGGGTTGAGTCAGCCCCTCGCTCATGATTTGTTGGGTAGCTCAGGTCTCCACTCCTGAGTCAATGGCTTTCCTTCCTATTCCTGTGTCTGCCCCGTCAGGGGTCATGTCGGTCTGACAGTCTTCTGACTGAATGAGTTGCATTCTACCGTAACTGAGGACATTGGATTATTTTTGTTTCTTTCCCTTTTAACACTCAATGGGAGTGCAAATCTTTTTTTAGTCTCTCTCACCTGTCCGATTGCGTCTTCTGATATCTGTCACTCCCCGCGTACACACACACACCGCACACTCTCTATTTACTACCCATGCCCCATTGGCATTTTTTTAACATTTTATTTGTTTGTTTATTCATTTTTCATTTTAGAGGCCCCGAAAGCTGCAACATGTAACTAGGCAACTCGCTTTCTTTTTGTGTTGCCGTGCACTTAGCTTTTTATTTTTAATGTATTGTTCTGCAATGCACATCAGCCATGTATGTAGGAATGGTAAATTAAGAATGCCAACATGGCACCTGATGCGTCACAATGCAGGTGAACATATGCATCATGGTGCGCATGCACTCAGGCATATGTATCAGCGTCTGTCTTGCAATGGCTTCATGCACCTCCATGCATCGGAATTCAGGTTCATACATGAGTCAGACTCAAATGCATGCGCATTGGCTGCTATCGTGGTATGACTTTTCTTTAAACAGCAAACTCATTCCAAGATGGCTGCTCATATGTCTGCATGTGTGCACATCAAGCTGCATGCATGTGTCTGTGTTGTGTTGCACTGTTGCCCATTTTGACGTTACATAATGCCAATCCAACCTAGCATTGACAAAGCCAATGGTAGAAACATATAGGCTTTGCCACGGTTTGTTTTCATTTAGCTGTCCTTGACATGACGTGTAAAATTTGATAATAGCTGTCTGCAAGTTCTGTTCGCCACTGCGTTTCTTCGGCTTGAAAATACCTCACTTCGCTTTGGTGCTTGAGGAAGCAGGCAAATTCACTTTATATAAGGAAGCTTCTAGATTCTGTTTCTAGTTCATTTCATGCTGTACTCCTTCCCCCTTGCACCACAACTTGGTATCAGCCATGAAAGCAGAGAATTAGGTCTGTCAAAAAATGCTAGAGGAACATATTTTGGATAAACATTTAGCAAAAACTTTGCCTCAATATAATGTATATCATTATCCTTACTAATATTAATTGTAAAGTGCTGTCTTTTGAAAAATTGCAAGTTCGTAGTGCTCATAGCATTATCAGTGGTAGTTCTAGGTGGTAGTTTCTCTCCCTTCTCGGGTGAGCCCACCTCCACAGTTGCGAAGCGGTCCAGAAGTACAGTGGACGAATCAGAGGAAGATGGATTTTTCTTTCCCAATGACACCAATTAATGACTGAGTACTCCTGGGTTATTGGAAATGTGTCAAGTTGCATCCATTAACATCTTCATATCACCACAAGGTTACAGGCTCCACAGATCAACCATCTTTCAGCAATCACATCACTCCATGCTAGCTCAGGGGAGTGCAAAAGAGACAACTACTGAGGTTCAACCTGGAAGAGAACGTGAATCAATGCTTCACATCACACCCTTCCCTGCCTCTGTGGACAAATGGACGCCTGGCTGGATTTCACCCGGGTCAAAATTCCACCTAGATACAGCGACCGCCCCTCAGACCCCACGCGCAGCACACACAAGTCCCTAACTGCAGTGCTTGCCTGGCAAGGCAGGCAATCAGAGTACGGTTGCAGCAGATGTGTGATGGCACCCAGAGGTGTGACATGCTGATGAGCCAGAACGCGCTATTTCTTTGAACTGTGCTTTTAAAATTAACTCTGCTCTGAGAATCTATTTTTGAAGCAATAGTGAGAAGCCTTGAAGGATAAACACAGAGGAACGTACACTGAGAAGATCAAAAACGGAATAAGATTAGATGATATTTGGAAAAGCTTCTTTATAAAAGATCTGTGCAACTCATCAAGATCAAAGACTAAGACTGTAAGGTCCTTATTGCGAGTCCCGCTTTGGATCTTAGCAGACATTGGGTTACAAAAGCACGAAGTTGTGCCCACACACAGGCTGTCTCGCAATCATTTTGGTCAAAATTAGAAATCTACATGTCATTGATTAGACATGAAATTGGTGTGGATATCAAGCATTCACAGGCTTCACAAATATCAACAGAAGCTTGCATGGAATTCTCGGCAAGTCATAAGACTTCCATGTAATGCCTATTAGGATAGCTTGGGTTCACATTAGCCTCTTAGCACTAAAATATATATTTCATAACCAGCGGAGAAAGCAGAAGCTCCCCTGTCAGCAGCTGCAACGCTCAAACAATAAAATGATATTAACACAGGTTTATTATTGTTTTATTTTGGGGTGTCAGACGATGACAGGCTGGAGGGGGAGTGTTGGGCACTGCTGTCAGTGCGTATGCCGGTTTGACCGGCCATCTCAGGATGGCCATACCAACATGCGGACTGCGATCCTTGTCTTCAACCCAAGCTGCATTGCCAGGTTGGAGACAGCAGGCAAAGGCTCCCAGTCTCTCTTGGAGCGCAAATAGAGTGCTCTCAGGCCAATCCTGATGCTGCTCTCATGCATGACCGCAGCATCAGGATTGGCCGCATGGAAGTCTGGGAGCATGTGCAGTGCAACAGAAGAGCACCAAGTCAGCGATGCGGTAAGCGGAATGTAAGTGGTTTTATTTTATTTATGTTTTTTTCATTGTCATCCATCGTTCTCCCTGTGCTGCCACTCTGCCCTGATGCCAGCAGCCACTGTTAATAACGTGATCTGGAGGAGAAAAGACACACATAAAAGTTGATGAGTTGATGCTAGAAAGCAAATAGACAGGATTATAGAATAAAGGTCAGGTGTTTAACAGTTTTCTAAAAAAAGAGTAAACAAGATTCTGGGAGGAGATTAGAGGCAAGCAATTTCAAATTCTGGGAGTAGCAACAGAAAATACCCTGTCCCTACAAAAAATAAATTCTAAATTTCGAGTATCTGTAGGCTCAAACACCTCCTTTACAATTACACCTGTGGATTGTTCATCAGGGAGGAGAATGTGCAGCAGTAAATGTGGCAGAACTGTGTATGCATACTTCCACTTTTTTCGGTATTCCCACTGACAGAACTTTCAGCCTGATTCATCATTCTCCCGTTTTGCGAGCCCCTAATAGCGATTCATAAGGAATCGCTATTAAGGACTTGCAAAACGGGATTCATGTAGAAATTGCATAAAGAAATGCGATTCCTACACATTCCTTATTTGCGATTAGCAAATTGCTAATCACAAATAAGGAAAAACTGCCCATTCATTCCTATGGGCCTAAAGGCTCATAGGAATGAATGGGGAGTTATTCCTTATTTGCTAATAGCAATTTGCTAATCGCAAATAAGATAGCGATTTCAAGGGGTGCCAGGGGTGTCCAAAGGACACCCTGTAGCACCCCTGAAATGTAATCTACATTGGTGTTGCGCACACACATGTCCAAAGGACATGTGTGTGTGTGTAACATGCAACATAGAAAAATGCATTTAAATGCATTTTTCTAAGTTTTCGCTATTTACCACGAGGTTTGACCTCGCGGTAAATAGCGGCCCCAAATTGCGATTTCGGTATTTTAAAATGGTTCATGAATTGCATTTAAGGAATCTCAAATAGAGATTCCTTAAATGCAATTCCTCGCAAATATGCGATTTCTTTAATAGCGAATTTTGCATTTGGGATGATGAATCCCAAATGCAAAAATTGCACTCGCAAAGGGCCAGATTCTCAGAATCTGGCCCTTTGCGAGCGCAATTAAGCTTGATGAATCAGGCTGTTTGTTTTTCTGATGGAGTAACACTTTCCCGTACAGCACTATGAAATAAGGGTTAGTTTGTTTTTGTCTTTTTCACCTCATTTGCACACACGCTCCATCTTTATTTTGAAGTAAATCATTATATGCACATGGGATGCTAATAAACTTTGAAGGGTGCGTGAATGCCCACATAGACACAAATAATGTGGATGGTCTCTCCACTCATAATTGTCATCTTCTTTCTATTCCTTGGGGCACATGGGATCTTCCATGTTGAACCTGGGCCTCTCTACAAGTTCATCCCCAAACAAACATTTTTTCCCCTTCCCCCTCCTGTTTGCTGATTTTATTTTTGCTGTCTTTTGGGACTGCTAACCAGTGCTAAATGGCTTGTGCTCTCTCCTTTACACATAATAATAATGGCTTACACCCAATTGGCACATTTAATTTACTTCTAAGACCCCAGTAAAGTGGTACTACAAGTACCCAGGGCCTGTAAATTAAATGCTACTAGCGGGCCAGCAGCACTTATTGTGCCACTCACTTAATTAGCCCTTTAAAAACATGTCTCAGGCCTGCCATTGCAGCCTCAATGAGCAGTTTGAAACTTCCATTTCGACCTAGCAAAAAAAATATTTGGCCTGGCCTAGACCTCTCTTTTTAATACACATAAGTCACCCCTACGGCAGGCCTAAACAGCCAATAGGGCAGGGTGCATTGAATTAAAAAAAAGTTGGCAATGTACTTTTAAGTTTTACATTAATTCGTTTTTCAGAATTGCAAGGCCACCCTCTCCCATAGGATAACATTAGGTAACATTATTACCTTTAATAAGTGATAACTTGTGTTTGGGAGCAGGTAGGAATGGTATGTTTGGTACCGAAGGAACTGTAATGTAAAACCCTCTTTAATAGCAAAGTGGATTTTAGGTCCCAATTCTAAAAATGAAAATTTTAGAAAGTCAAATTTTTTTGTCCAAACCATTTGGTACCTTCAGTCAGTATCCTGGGTCACATGACTATGTGTAGTTGGCAGTTGTCCTTAGTATAATCCTCCCTGACAGTATCGCAATATAGTGCCTGAGTGTTAGCACGATGACCCATCCGGACATTGTGGAATGGTGGGCAGAGCCGTCACCTACCAGACTTTCACTTTGAAGGCACTGGTCTAGCTAACACACAAAGAACTTCACACTAGCCTATTGTGCCCCCAGACAGATTGACCCATGGCAGGGAAGCAGGAAATTCCAGGCACGTCTGTGGGGGGAAAATCCAGCTGCTTCTCCCCTTCAAAGGAGGCACCAGGTATAAAAATGGGAGACACAGACCCAGTTTTCAGTACACTTCTAGACCTGTGGATGCTACCGAAGAAGGACTGCCATGCTCCCAGAAAGACTACCCTGTCGTGTGAGGCCTGACCTGCATGCTGAGAAGGAAGATTGGACTGACTGCTTTCATCTCAGCCTAAGTGACTCCAAGGATCAGCCGACTGACCTCCTGTTCTGAGCTACAGGGACACAACAATATCCAGAAGCCTCCATGCTTCTGCCCAGCTGCGCTGACCTGCAACTGGACCTGCCAGAGCACTGCTGGCCTCTGCAAGAGTGAGTCCCTGATTCCTAAGAGGTGTCTGCCCAGGTCATAGACCCTTGGCTGGCATCAGAGTGCACTCTTCTGAACCTACAAAGAGAGATCCATACATTTTGGGTTTTTCACGGCCATGAATGGGCACATTCACGCCAAGATCTTGCCACCTTCAACGAGAAGTTCTGGTAAACCTAAATCTTCACGCTACAGCAACCACCAATGATGACTGAGAATGCGAGATCTGCACTTCGTGTTACAACATCAACCAATTGCCCGCGGTGACTGAGAATGTGAAGCTCCAGCAACAACTGTCTTCACACTACAACTATGACTGCCCACAACGCCCGGCCTGCCCTTCTCGCTACAGTGAGAACTTGCACACTCTCCCTGCACCTCGTAGCCTCCTCCACTGCAAACAAGACTCTTTGTGCTGGACTTCAGACAATAACTTTTTCAGTTGAAGTCACCTGGTCCCTATGTCCGGCCCGCGCTCCATCACGATCAGTATGAATCTGTAACTGTCACACGGTCTTTCATGACCAGATAACCACAAGTGGCGCTTAGTGCTTTTTAGCGCTATACTTACCTTAAATCTTTAAAATAGCATATTTCTGGTTCTGTCAATTGGATTTTTGTCATTTTTGTGTCAAATAATTTATTAAATCCAACTCTATTTTTATAAATTGGGGTGAGAGCTTTCTTATATTGTGTATTCATTGTATTACTGTTTGAGTGCTGCATAAATACTTTACACATTGCCTTTAAGTTAAGCCTGACTACTTTTGTGCCAAGCTACCAGAGGGTTAAGCACAAGTGAATTTTGAGACTTTTTGAGGTTCACCCTGACAGGGATTGCGGCTTCTGCTTCAGAAGGGCTCACACGTCCCTCAACCAGAAACCCAATTTCTCACAATCCTTGTAAACATTTCCCTGTCCTTGCCCATAAACTTAGTACTGCAGAATATGGCAGTGGATGTTTGAGATACCAAGTTCCGTGTTTATCCGTAAATGTCTGCAGATTCTCAATGTGTAGATCAAGATTGCCCGTTTGTGACTGCAGATGCGTTTTGTGTTACCAAGTGGAACTGATGTGCACAAACAAATTGGGAATTAGCCTGAAGAAACCCATCTAATGAATATTCTAAAGAACATTTAAGGTGATAGAATCAGATCTTTGTCTTCTGAATGCTGCTGGTGCTTTATGGCTGCTTTGCGTAGAGAATGCTGATCAAAAGCTCATTAAAGATTTGTTAACATTTCTAGGGAATTCCCAAATAGCGTTCTACATTCTGAAATCGTAGCTGATATGTATATTTGATGTTTGCATATTAATTCAATGTAAAAGTACTTTGCTGATAGTTTCTGGAATTAAACATTTAAGACTTAAGTTGAAGTTGCCTGAAGAAGGAATCAACAATAATTAGTGTCAAAGCTAATAGGTCTGGCGTTTACATCAAAGTGGATTTCGATTGCATGTGTGTGTTGTGTGGATGGTTGAGGGAATGAATGCAATAAATCAGTTTATACCTAGGCATACAGACAGTCCGTAAGTGCCTCCTCCTCTGCAACTTCCATGTAGAGACACAAGCCCACTATTGGCTATGTTCTCACAGAGTAAAAACACATGAAGCAGCGGCTCGGAAGAGGATAGAGAAATGGCACTTTTACTCTGCTCACTCAGTTAGCCCTTTTCTTTACACTCGTCACATCACAGCTACTCTGCACGGTTGCACACTGCTTCACTATATTCCAAAAAAGGAGGGCTTGATCAAGTACAGGTGCTGCCCACTTCCACTCATGCCAACTGATGCAATGCCAGGAGCATCAGCAGACTTAAGTGACAGTGGAACCGGGAGGTAGGAGAGCAGACACGAAAGTGAGCAACCAAATAGGTGGTTAAGTAGATGACCATTGGAGGCATTGAAGGCAATTGACAGCATGCGAACAGGATCCCCCATATAATGCGAGAACCAGCAGGCGCTAACATGCCACAGCATTGGGTTGGAAAAAAGGCTGAGTAATGCAAGGCACAGGCTGGCAGAGAAAGTCAGAGGCACAGCAAGTATGACTTTGAACTCAAACAAAATAGCATGCATCATTGTAATGGTTGCCGGCTAACCACACTGGATTGTGAAGGAAATCTCTTCATCTTACTTGGCAATCTTGTACTAACGTTCATGTGGCAGCCATCCTCTATGAGGGGAATAACCACTCAATTTAATGTGTTTTGCCAGTCTTTCTGTACTTTCCTCCGATATGCTGGCTCAGTATCACCACTGTGCCGTCCCTTGCGATGGTCCAAAGTATGTTATTTACATTCCACCACAGCAGTGACAAAAGGTAAGCAGTCACCCTCATGCATATTGCAAAGAAATTAAAAGAGGAATAGAAATTTGCCTAGCCTGCGAGAAGGTAAGTTTCAATTCTATTAAGGACGCGGAGGCGAGGATTATGCTTTATTCTCTCTTCGCCTTTATTAACAATTTTCCAACAGCAGCTCATCATCAATAAGTAACAAAACCTACATTTCCCACAACACTAGGGAAAAGAAAAACAGTCTTTGCCAAGTCCTTTCACACTGTCCATGAACGTCATCCCATAAATCAGCTTGCAACTTCCTACAGTTCCTCTTTCTTCGCTGGAGGATCGCTCCCAAGGTTAGGCATTATGCTTTGTGTTATCATTCCCTGAAAGAAACCACATCAGTTACTCATGGTGCCATCAACCAAATTGAACAAAGTACAACTTTAATCATAAGACCAGTATTGTGCATAACACAGCAATCATCTTGCATCACAGAGCACCGGCATATGCCAAGAAACAATAAACGAAAAAGTGATTACTTACAACCAATACGGCGTGGGACAGAAACCAAAGCACTTGCTGGGTGGAATAATCCTCGCCTCCGCGTCCTTATTAGAATTGAAACTTACATTCTCGTAGGCTAGGCAAATTTCTATTCTATGTCAGGACCAGAGGAGAGGATAATGCTCCTTCAAAGCATATCCACAACCACTTGTGCCATATTCAGAAGCGGTTTAAAGTAGAACCTCTTAAAGGTGGAGTCAGATGACCAATCAGATGCCCTCATAAGGTCCTCTAAATGCACACCAAGGCTAAACGCTTTGGAAGTCATCGCACCCCTCGCTGAATGTGCACCAAAAGCTCTCGTATTAATACCGGCTTCCTGCATGATCCACCATACCCAACGGGCTATAGTGGGAGAAGAAACCCCCTTAAAAGGCTTCTTGAGGGCTATTAGGAGTTGTCGTTCGCCCCGGGGGTGGACATCCTCCGTAGCTTCCTCATAAGCTTTTAAGCATTTCACCACACAGAGCTTAGGTGATTCTACAAAAGCAGGATAAGAAATCGTGTGGGTATTGGATTTAGTACGCCTACTCACCGTGAAGGTAACCCCATCCGGGGAAGAAACCCTGGCAGTAATGCCCAAAGCACTTCTGATACTCTCCTGCAAGACACCAAACACAATAACATGGCCAATTTTGCCGACAATTCCTTCCTTGAAAGAAAACGGTTTGGCTGCCAAGACAACAGGAAATTCAAAACCTGGTTCACATCCCAAAGGACCGAATAGCGGGGTTCCGGAGGCAATGATAATCTAATGCCCCTGAGAAGTTTGCACACAAAAGGGTGTTCCCCTAAGGGCGCTCCGTCCACCAGACCATGTCCTGCTGGGATCGCCGAACGGACTGTATTCACTGACCTATACGCCAAGCCCTTCTGAGCTAACTCAGCCAGATCATTCAGAACATGGGTCAGATCTGCGACCACGGGATCCATTTCCTGTCGTAAACACCAACATACCCATATCGTCCAGGCCGATTTGTATCTTTTAGATGTGCTGTCTGCCCGAGCTCTGGATAACAAGAACTCAGCATGGACCAAAAGGCCCGGCAATCTCCAACGTTGCCTGTAATCCGCCAAGCCATCAGCTGGAGAGAGCCTTCCTCCACCAACCGGTGAGGACTTCCCTCCAGACTCAACAGGAGACGGGGAGTTGGGAGGAGTCGGATTGGAGAATCCCAAGAAAGTCCCAGTAGAACCGGAAACCAAACATGTGACCTCCAAAACGGCGTTATCAGAACCATGGAGGCTCCCTGTCTGTGAACCTGGGCCCCACACGGGTGATCATGGAGAAGGGAGGGAACGTGTATCCTCTCTCCCGACTCCAATCCTGGTTGATCGCATTGGATGCTACCGCCAGAGGATCCGGTCTCCAACTGAAGAACCGGGGAAGCTGCCGATCGAGGCGACTCGCAAAGAGGTCGATGGAGAACATGCCCCATCGCTCCTGCAGGTAATGAAAGATCTCCTTGATCCAGCTTCCACAGGCTGGAATCTCTGAGATAACGGGAGTGCCAATCCGCCACCAGATTCTCCCTTCGCTGGAGATATGCTGCAGTGACCGATGTCTGGTGAGAAAGACAGAACTCCCAAAACTGTTTTGCCATGTTCGCCAAATGCCTTGGACCGAGTGCCACCCAAGTGGTTGATGTACCTGACCGCCGACACATTGTCCATTTTTAATAGGCCCGAAGCTTGCACCCAGTCCTTGGTCCAGCACTGGACCGCAAAGGAGCACCCCAGAAGCTCCAGGCAATTGATGTGGAGTAGCTGCTCTTGAGGAGACCAACTTCCGCCGGTGGAAAACTACACACACCGCGCGCCCCAGCCTGCCCGGTTGGCATCCGACTCTATCACCAAGTCTGGGCCGAACCGAAGATTGCCACATACAAGGCCGCCTTCTCAGCAGGGACCCATTCCACCGAGCGACGATATACTATATCATCAGGGTCCAACATATCTGAGATGCCTGCCTTCGGAGGGTCAGTAGACCCCGATGGCCGCCATGACTTTGACGAGCCCGCCTCGCAGTCAGAAGCATCCGGAGTATCCCCTTGCTGTGTCCCAGGGGACGCCGGTGGAGGGTCCTCATCCGAAGGCGAGGATCCCTGAGGAAGTACATTTGGGGCCGTATGCTCCAGAAACGCCTGTTTAAGGTGCTCAAAAGCGGCGTGTCCACCCCTTTGTCACACTTTTTCTTAGTGGGGGGAGGTCCCTGTTCGTCTGGTTGGGCCTGTACTGATTCGCTAAACGTCCCCGGGACCGCAGGAGGGGGCTGTCCCACCTTCGCACATAGTTTCTCTATCTTGTCAGCTAGTCGTTGCTCCATAGGGGTCATAAGGTCCGTGACTGCCTTGTAAATGGAGTTGTCTACCTTAGCATAAAAATCATCATCCCACTGCAGATACGCCAAGGAGTCTTCCTCCTCATAATACCTGTGCTCCATGCCCACTGTGATTTTCAACCACCACAAGCAATATAAGTAACTTATCACTGATTGGTACAGTCCTCGTGAAAACTGGTGCTGGGAAACATCAAGGAACTGAGGGTTTCTCAGTGGTAATTCACGGCCAATGGCACAGCTTTGACGGGCTTTTAGCCCTGGGACACCCCCACTCCCAACTGTACAAAGGGAAATAGCTGCCTGCCAGGGTGTCCGTGAGGGACCTAGCGCGAGGGCCCCCACACAGGTACTTACCCGACCTTACAATCTGGGATGCTAGGACTGATCCGACAAGGTGCACCGCACCACTACCTACCCGCTGAGCGGGCGTGAAAAGAAGCTTTGGGGCAGTACAGACCCAGAAAAAACCTGGGCGATGGACTAAGTAGCATGGGCGTGGACATACACTGGTGACCGGAGTGCGTTTCGTCCGTTTCCTGACAGAAATGCGCCCCGGAACCCAAGTAGCGTCGCCCCCACAGCGCCCTTTAGCGGGCGGAGGACCGCACCGCGGTCCCCATATCAAAGGGAAAAAAAGCAGCGTAAGGAGCGCACAGGCGTTACCGTGGCCAGAAGGGGATCTGTGGAAAGAAGTCAGCGATCCCCACAAACAAGTAAGAGGTCCCAAGACAATCACTAGTAAAATAAGAAATGCACTTAACTCGAGCTGCTGAGCAGCGAAGCAAGAGGAAATGCAGGAAGTTGCAAGCTGATTTATGGGGATGAAGTTCATGGACAGTGTGAAAGGACTTGGCAAAGACTGTTTTTCTTTTCCCTAGTGTTGTGGGAAATGTAGTTTTTGTTACTTATTGATGTTGAGCTGCTGTTGGAAAATTGTTAATAAAGGCAAAGAGAGAATAAAGCATAATCCTCGCCTCCGGTCCTGACATAGAATTCACCAGGACATCCTCATAATGGCAGCCCTGTGAGATGTTCTGAAATGTGACCAACACTTAAAACTATCTAAATATGGAGGAAGGCTAACACAGAGGTCCTTCCTATACATCCTGTGTAATGTTTTTAAATGTTTAATCTTATGTTTATGTTTCTTAAACCTGTCTCCCCTAGGGGGGTCTCCCCTCCCAAAACATTTTGCCTTCCTTCTCCATTTTTGCTGACCTTATGAAGCTATACACTATACCCCTGCTGACCAGTGCTAAAGTGCATGTGCTCCCTTTTTGAAACATGGTAACAATGACTCATACCCAAATGGCATCTTTAATTTACTTGTATGCCCCTAGTAAAGTGATACTACATGTACCCAGAGCCTGTAAATTAAATGCTACTAGTGGGCATGCAGCACTGGTAGTGCCACCCACTTAAGAAGCCCTTTCAAACATGTCACAGGCATGCCATTGCAGGCCTGCCTGTGCAGTTTTTTAACTGCCATTTCAGCCGGCAAAATAAACCTTATGCTAGGCCTAAACCTCTTTTTTGATATATATAAATCACCCCGCTAGCTTAGACCCTAAACAGCCTACCGGGCAGGGTGCTATATATTTAAAAAGTAGGAGATGTAATTTTAAGTTTTACATGTTCTGATAGTGAAAATTTTTAATTCATTTTTCACTACTGCAAGTCCTACTTCTCTCATAGGATAACATTGGACTTACCTTAATGCATTTAATAAGCTGTAAATTCAAAATGAGAGCAAGTACCTAGTTCATGTTTGGGGTCTTTTGAAAATGCCACTTTTTGGAAGGTTACATTTTCCTGCCATTTACTGTCTGTAGCCTGCCCTAGGATCATGTGACTGGGTGTAGCTGACAACTGGGCATTGTGTATTTCGCCTAGAACCCAGCACCTGGCATCTGTAACTCCTACCCTGCCAACTGGTTCCACCCCAGTCCTGGGCCCTTGGAAGTGGGCCTGAAGGAGCTCAGCCGGCACGTTTGTGGACCAGGCAGAACTGATGCATCTCCCCAGCTCTGTGGTGCAAAACCAAGCACAACCGACAGCTCACCTATGCTGCAAGGGTCCGCCTGATGCAAAGGGATCCACATCAACCCCACAGCAGCATTGTAACCACTGTGTGTGCGCAGCTTTCCCGACGCAGGCATTCATATCTATTGTGGACAGCAACCTCGACTATGATGCAGATCATTGCTTCGCAGCTTCGCAGCTCCTTGAAAGTGATGCATTGTGTCGACTGCACAATGCATCCTTGACACCGGACATTGCATGGCAAGCCCTTGTCGAGAGGATCCTCGAAGACGACACAGGACCTCCCATTGCAACTTCACTGCTCTTCATTACCGATGCATCTCCTCAGCTGCACAACGTATCCTCAGCGCGGGACTCCCCAACCCTCCACAAACCAGGATGTAAGGTACTCTTGTTCAGCAGTGCCGGCTACAACTATGAAAATAAGGTGAGGGGGATACAGCGCAAAACTCACCATATTTACTGCTCCCCGGGTGGGGCACTTTTCTCCCCCTATCAGGGCCCTGGAGCAGGAATGGGAAGAACTTCCCTCCTGCTCAGTGGAATGCCAACAACCAATCCAGGAGTTACTCTCAGCATGAGAGCTGATCCAGGATTGGTGGGAGCAGGCTAACCCAGCGCTTATTTTGAAGCTGGAACCTGTGCCCCCAATCTCCCAGTTGTTTCACAGCCATGGGATTGCTGGGTGCACACTGCGCATGTCGGGCTGGCCGTAGTAAACCAGCCAGCCAAACCAACATGCGCACTGCAGAGGCAGCTGTAATCCTTAAATTGCAGGATTCAGCCGCATCCCCTGCACTCGCACTGCAACTATAAGTAAAGTGGCATTGTTGTACCATTTTATTTATTTGTGTGTACCTGCTGCACTCGCAGCCGGAGGGGCTACGCTCTATCGCTCTTGCAGACGAACCGCCCCTGTTGTTCAATGGGACTACATGGGTCCTTGCAGCTGGCCCGTGCTCCATCGTGGTCGGCTTGACCTTGTGACTTTGTTCTGGTCCAGAGTGACCGGATATGCTTTGTGCTTTTGGCACAAATTTAACTGAAATCTTTAAACCTGCATATCTCCTGTAGTCCTGATTGGATCTTTGATATTTTGCTCTTGTTTTATTTATTAAAAATTACATTATTTTTTAAAAGTTGTTGTGAGATCTTCTTGTGGTGCGTTTACACTGTGTTGCTGTTTGAAGTGTAGCACAACAACTTTACACATTGCCTCTGAGTTTAGCCTGATTGCTTTGCGCCAAGCTACCAGGGGAAACAACCTTTATAACTCAGTCATCACATCGCACTACCTTTACATAGCAGTCATTACATCACAACATCCTTTACATCGCATGTCATTACAACGCAGCCATTACATTGCATGTCACTACAACGCATGTCATTACAATACATAGGTTAATTTAGGGTTTGCTTGTGACTTCACCCTGAGAAGAACAGTGGTTGCTACTTGACCAGGGCTCACACCCCAGTCAACCAACTACCCAATTTCTTTCAATATTTATTTAGGGATGTTTACATAAACTACAGGAAACACATAATGCTATCTATAGCAAGACCTAACAACTATATAACAGGGATGGAGTGGGGCGAATTGGTAATAATTGAGTGTGCAAAGTTTATTTTACATTAGCAAAGTTTCACTTAGTTCCTGATTATTGGCAAACTCGTGGTTTAAGTCCTGGAATAGTTTCTCCATGCAGCCTGGCAATATTTCCTCATGAGTACTAGCTGTCTCTGAAATTTGATGTGCCATATTCTCCCAAGCAATTTTTAATACTGTTTTTTTAATTGGAGATTTTCAACTGGACAAATGTAGCCAATTCTGCTTTTCTCAGAAAGGTTTAAAAGCGATGAGTACATCCTGATATTAAAATGAAAACCCCCAGGCAGTAAACTTTGAGAAATATGGATAGTAGTCATAGTAAAGCAAACACAAGGAGGTGATGGACGGAGCACTGAAACTTTTCAGAAACTCACCCCTAATCACAGATATGGGTTGAATCCATTATTGTTCTTTAGCTCACTTCACTACCCCAGTTCTGAACCAGCCCTTTGCAATTCAGTCTGACCGTATGCCTAATGGAAACCGTCCAGCCCGAACTGCCAAGCCATGTCTTCCCTGGGCCGGAAACAAGCATCCTGGGACTGGTTTTGAGGTAACACCTCTCATTAACCAGGCTAGCTTGAAACCAGTGGTGGAGTGAGCAAGGGACGTACGTCTTGAAATACCCTTCCAACTTAGGGCGAACAAAGCAAACACAAGGAGATGATGGATGGAGCGCTGAAACTTTTCAGACACTCACCCTCAGTCACAGATCTGGGTTGAAACCATCATGGTTCTTTAGCTCACTTCCCCAACCCAGTTCAGACCCAGCAATATGCAAATCAGTCTTGACCCTCTGCTCTATTGGAACAGTCCAGCCCAAACAACCAAGCCAGGTCTTCCCTGGGCTGGAAACAAGCATCCTGGGACCGGTTTCGGGGTTACACCCCTCATCTGCCAGGCTAGCTTTAATCCAGTGGCAAAGTGAGCAAACAAACTAAACAAACACAAGGAGATGATGGACAGACCGCTGAAACTTTTCAGACACTCACCCCCAGTCCATCATCTCCTTGTGTTTGCTTAGTAATCATAGTATTCATGAGACCTAGTTGGAGTCTGCAAGAGAAGATAATGATTTTAAATGATCTTAAATGTGGGGCTGCCAATTGGATTTTTGTAGAAATTCATATTGCAGTATTAGAAATTTCTCCCTAGGCACACGTTGGTGCCACAAGTCAGGCAGGAATCAACTTTGGAGACATTCAAAGATAAAAAAAAATATCACCGCATACACAATACCATATGGGAAGTTAATGCAGGTTGATATTAAGTGTGCATGTAGAATGCCTGCATTACCCTGCAGGGTACTTCACTACTTTAAACACTCACAGTCTTCTTCACTCAGTATATACTGCAACTTCATATATGTATGCAGATGCTGACTCAATGATCCGTATGAAAAATGTAACATGCCCCCAAACAGCGATTTACACCAAACATATGGAACACTTATGTATAGGAATTTTATGTTAAACACAATTTAAATTCAAATGTCAAAAAACTTATGAGGTTGTGATATTCTCCCATTTATGGCTCGTAAGGCAATCACCCCAAAACAAACCTAAATTAAATAAATTCTATTGAAATATGCCAAATATTGTTGTCCTCACCAACCCTATAACCCAAGTACTTGTAATGGGCATTCCAACCAGGAAAAGAAGAAGTGGAACCCTAAAAGGAAACCGACCTCTGTAACCTTCCTTTTAACTATGTCATATTGCTCCTGAATGATACAGCAGGAAGTGTTGCTTTAAGTGTGGGATTATCATCAACATTACCCTTTTTCATGGTAGGAAAGAAGGACGGCAGCACGCAAGCCGTTTCAAGGTAATTTATTTACCATGATAACTAGAAAAGAAAAAAAAATATGTTTAAGTATATAATTGTCTAGTCCTGTGAATGTAGATTCTCTTGAAGAGGGACAAGAACAAGCCTTTATGGGAAATGTGTTTGCCAATCCTTTGGGTACTCAGGATCTCTTGTTTAGTGAGTGACAATTCAACCAAACTATAGTACGGATAATTATTTGAAGACCTTTTTGAAAAGCTGCCTAACTCCTGTGTTAAGGAGCTTGAAAGGGTGATCAAGAAACTGAAAGGGACAAAGTTGGCACCAACAACCACTGGCAACAAGACAAGTTCCGTTTCAGACTCTGTTTTTTTTGTCTTTCTGTTGATAGCTGAGCGACGGCTGACCTGAACCTCACTATCATATTCCAGTGACTTGAAAAAAAAACAAAGTGTAACTTACAACATGCAAACCATAGACATTTATGAGAAATCCTGATCTCCATTAAAAGTGGCCTTTTAACAGGAGCGACTGGTCCCATCAGAATTACAAGAGCCATGGCAACTCAGCATGTCTTTTCTGTATCTCACCGAGACTCTACCTGCTAAAAACATATGAAGTCTACATGTGAAACAGCAGAGCAAACGAGGAAGAACCAGTGCAATCAGAGTGGGATATGCTGAATTCTCTGGGGATTCCTTATTTCCCAGCGTGCCACACATCATATCTGGTCCTAGGTTTTGGTAATTCCATGGTGTGCAGATGCTACCAAAGTCTCTGGCACCGGAGTATCCTTCTGCTGGGTGCTGTTCTAAAGAGTAATGCAATGATGTATTGCCAGCATCAACAGCAAAAATACAACTGGTAGAAAACATCAATTAGTGCCATGCAACAAACTAAATAAATACCTCCGGAGAAAGCAAAGGGGAAAAAAGGAAAGAGTTCAAGGACTACACTACCATACTTCTAGGGTAGTGAACATTTACCGCTGGACGATTTGAAGGATGAATGGATGTTCTCAAAGGGTCAGATGGAGGGATTTCACTTTCCAGAGGGCCTTAGCTATTGTTACTGTGCGGCATTTATCAGGGTTTCCGTGTGGGTGCAATTAAAGCTTGCACCTTGCAGCCTAGTCACCCGTAGCAGTTAGTACCGCCTTAAACCACATCCCGAAAAAGTGTGAAATGTCTGTTATGGTGTGTGGAGGGGTAGGATGTGCAGCTTGGGTGCCAGACGATTTGTTGTTGGGGTCTCCATCTGTTGCCCTCTGGCAGTCTGGCTGTGGTTAGTTGACTCATTGACACACAGGTAGACTTGCTTTACCATCGACAAGTGGATTGTACAGTAAGAGTGCGAGACCCTTGTATATCTTGGGGCCTAAGGCATATGGCCATTCTGCCCTCCACTTATTAAAGTCCTTCTGTGCAGCGGTCTCGCGCGTGGCACTGGTAAGGTGACGCCGCAGAACTCTGCTGCCGGCACTGTAGCATTCCTCCAGGGTGGGTAGGGCATGACTTTAACACGCCTTAGGAGCCAATGGAACAGCTGTGGGAGTAGGCTAGACAGAACCTACAAAAATGTCTATCCGACCCAGAGAAATGTATATACCAAAGGCAAAGAAAGCAGTAGAGCTGCAATCAATGCTTTAATGGAAATAAAGAAGTATTGGTGACCACTATCCAGAGTACTACCTGTTTGCTCCTTAGTCGTGACCGCAGCCTCCCATTAAATGTATTGCAACAGTGCACAGAAGTGCAAGTACTCGGACTTTCACATTAAGGATGTGTAGGTACTCAGCACCGGACAGTACCTGCCCACTTAAAGCCCTGGCTATAATGTTCTGAACCAGGGGTATGAACCCTTTTCTGTAAGAAGAGCAACTTATCTCGAATGAAAATCATTCTGAGCTAACATTGTTTTCAATAGTGACCACATCAGACACGATTACATTATTGGCACCCATATGCCAGATGCGAGCTGTGATTCCTCAGCTCATCAGTCATGGTTGCCAGCAGTAATGTAAAAAAAGTGATACTTAAGAACCGTAGCTGCAATGCCCCCGGTGCCAGCGTAATAATATCAGTAATAGTTCACCCAATGCCACATGAGTTATTACTTAAATACCATCTTTAAAAATATTTTTTTAATTCAAATACTTTTCTCAAAACATCAACTTTTAAGGTATGAAAATGAACGGATCTTCGTCTCAAGATCTCGCTTTTACATTATTTCAATCAAGCAAAAGCTTTAAATTTTGAAGCCCGGCCTGCTCGCAACAGAGCTACTTACCTTCAAGTAGCTGGAGAGCTACCGGTTGCTCACGAGCTACTCGTTGGAGAAGCCTGTTCTGAACTAACAAGGATTTGATTTCTCTTGTGGAGAGGTTTTGCCCAGCGCTTTAAAACACACGTTCCTGGCACACTGACTTCGAGCATGCCGAACAAATGCACATTGTTGGCAAAGGTTCGGAAAGCATTTTTGCAATAATATATTTAACTAAAAAGAAACCTGTTTGTTCCCTGGTGAATGAACAAAACAAAAAATAGATTCGAGATGCCCCAGGCAAATTGCATATGCCTTTGAATAAAAAAAAAACCCAGACCAGATATGATTGACTTCGCCTTGCTACAGCTCTGAATGCTGATCAGACAAGCAACGCAGGAGGCGAAGCACAACATCACACACATGGCCTGAAGGATTCATACTGAAATACTCTGACACTGAATGTAAGTGTGCATTTGTTTTGCGCCTGCTTTGGACTCAGATTCACAGCTCTTGCAAAGACAAAATCTTGCAAATGTGATCCAATACCCTCAGTAGCGTCTGTACCACATTTCAGACTTTACTGGAGCTGCATGACACCGGTGCACGTCGTAGACGTCTAAATGGAGCAAATACTTTCCCTATGCAACTTTACTTGATGTTTTTCTTTGCGGAGAAGAGATCTTCCCAGTGGAGAAACGAATACCTCTCCACCCCCATGAATTATAGTGTTGTTCCTTTCACAATCCGCCCAGAGTATGCGTTTACTCCTGCTCTTTGAGGAATACATTTGCGAGCGTTTTTAAGTGAAGAAACTACCTGCATATTGTTGTGAATTCCCATAAATCTGTACATAAAATGAGTGTCCACTCATTTTTACAGAAACCCATGACGGAAAGAACCCCAACCATCCTCTGGCTAGATTTAATAACAGAGCAATGCCACCATACGGGTGGACTTCTTGTTGTTTGCGCATACCGATTCTGAAATGTCATAGCCACAATTTACCAAATCTAAAATGCCATGGGCAAGGGTTCGTTTCCAATCCAGAGTCTCAGAAGGTTCGATTCACGAGCATCTAGACAAAAAGCTGGACAACTACTACTGCAGCTTACTACAATGTTTGCATCACATTCTGGACCCTGTAGCTTCAGATCACAAACAACATGAACCCAATACAGCCAGAGGGTACCAGTGGTGACAAGGCAACAGGCCCGGACTGGCCATAGCGGGCACCGGGCAATCCCCCGGTGCGCTGCATGGGTGGGGGCTGCTTTTGGGCCCCTGGGGCCCGTTTTTGTTACAGGGTCGTTTTTGCAGCATAGCTGCAAAATCGGCCCTGTAACAAAATTGGCCGAAAACCGGCCCGGCAAAGAGCTTGGCGGCACCTCGAACACCCACCCCCCTTCTCCCCCCCAAGTGGGGAGGAGGGCCTGCCGAGCACTTTGCCGGGGCCGGTTGTGGTTCCCAGTCCAGCCCTGCAAGGCAAGATGTCAAAGACAACCGCAGACATGCTGTTTTGAAAGGTCTGTAGGTTCCTCCAGTCTGTGAGTAGCATCTCGATCCTATAGCTGGGCAGACTCTGCGGGCTTCTGAGCCTGGCGCCCAGCCTTACAGGTCCATAGTGTTCCATGTGGGATGTGTAGTGACGCGGACTGAGGACTGCACTTGATTCCGTGTCCAGGGGAGGTGGCTAAAAATACAAGACCTTTACTGGGGAGAAGGAATGGCATGGTTACCATAGGTTACAGAGAAAATGGTCTGTGACCTAGATTATGACCTTGCTGCCACCAGGGTCGGTCCTAGGAGTTTTGGGGCCCCGGCACAATTGAAGATGTGAGGTCCCCTCTAATTAGCATGTGACAATACAAGAAGTGACATCACAGAAAGTGGCATAATAGCACTCTTAATCTTTTTTGGCATCGCTGATGTGACCAACAGCCAGATTCATCATACTAAAATCGGCTCGCAAAGGTTTTTTTTTTTTTTGTAGAGTTTTATATAGCGCGAACTAGACCCGAACTGAATCAGGTATCAGAGCGCTTTACATAGCACCAGTTACGTTACATGAGGACACGCATTCATTTTAGGCACGGGGAGATTAAGTGATTTGCCCAGAATCACCCTAGCCGTTAGGCCAACCCCATTCCCCCTTTTGGGAGTGCTATTTTTGCATTTGGGATTCATCATCCCAAATGCAAAAATCGCAATTCTAGAAATCGCTATATTGCGAATAATTGCTTTTAAGGAATCTCTAATTGAGATTCCTTAAATGGAATTCATGAACCATTTTAAAATTGCGAATTCGCAATCTGGGGCCGCTATTTACCGCGAAGTCCAACTACGTTGTAAATAGCGAGAACTTAGAAAAATGCACTTTAGTGCATTTTTCTAAGTTGTATGTTACACACACACATGTCCTTTGGACATGTGTGTGCGCAACACCAGTGTACATTACCATTTCAGGGGTGCTACAGGGTGTCCTTTGGACACCCTGGCACCCTTGAAATCGCTTCCTTATTTGCGATTCGCTAATTGCTAATCGCAAATAAGGAATGACTCCCCATTCATTCCTATGGGCCTTTAGGCCCATAGGAATGAATGCGACAGCCATTCCTTATTTGCGATTAGCAATTAGCGAATCGCAAATAAGGAAGCAGTAGAAATCGCTAAAAATATTGTGATTTTTACATGAATCCCGTTTTGCGAGTCTTTAATAGCGATTCCTTAATAATCGCTATTAAGGACTCGCAAAACATGACCATGATGAATCTGGGGGCTAGTCCTTTCATTTGAATCTTGTACTGCTGCATTTATGATGGAAAAATGAACAGGCAAGTTCCAGGAGGCCAGAAATAACAGCAGTATGAATTAACTTAGGTGCGGTATAAAGAAGCAACTTGAGACCTGCTTTGGTGGAAGTCTGTGAGAGTTAAAGCTGTCATTAAAATCCCTATTTTCTGTGCCTGGGAAAGAAGTTTGATGACGCACTTATTTTGGAACCTTTAGTGAAGCCAGTTGTGAAGTTAAGGCAGTGCACAGTTTGGGTGTGAGGGTGTTTAAGCAAGTGTGTGTGCTTGTTGCAGCAGTGTACCAGTGCTGTTTATTCCTACCACCACTATGAGAGGAGAGTTCAGGCCTTTGTATCTTCTGGACAGAGAAACAGTGTCAGCAATTGGGTTTTGCCTGGAAATGAAAGCTGAACTGCTCAGTTTCTTGGCTAGAAACTTGAAGTCACCTTACCAATCACTGGAGAATTGGTCTTACACTCTTGGAGTCATTAGGAAGATATTGCACCGCGTTGCTGCAGAGATGTTACTAAAGAGCTCTTGCTTTGGTGGAGGATTGCTGTGACGGACGTGGCCACTATGGGGAATGCGTTATGGGTGTGTCAGCAAGTGAGACTTAAAATGTGGAGTCAAACTTTGTTTAATGAGGCTTTGCAGAAAGCTGCAATACGTTTGCCATATCTGGAGGCTAGCACTGGCTGACAGAGGCCACAAAGGTGCTTTCACCTGCAGCTTTCTTAAAGACGGTGCTGAGGATACACTATTATACTGTTTATTTTGAAAACCTTGCTTAGAGCTACAAACACAATATGCATCTCAGGCACAGCTCTTGGCATTATAAGGCTCTCTCTAGAACCTTAAACAAAAAACATTCTTCAGTTTACAATTACTAGTGTAACATTCAAAAAGCAGTAGGGTGTCACTCAAAATGTCAGATGTATGATATATGGATGCCACAGGTGAACACACAGCAAATACAGTACTGGCACATATAGGCAAAGTAGTAGTCAGAAAATTAAAATACCTCCCACTGTGAACCAAAGCTCTGGCACCAAGTAAGCAAAGTAAGTCATCATAACCCTTTCCAGAGGCTCTTTTGTCTCTTCCATAAATGATCTAGCCATTCATCCTTTCTTCCACCCACTGATATCCACCATTTCACATTTACATTCTGCCATCCAATTATTTTTTCATCCATAATTCAGTCTTTCACCATTCCAGAAGTAGCCTTTCAAATTCGTCGAAGGCCTGCCATTACAGTACCTGTGTGCGCAGTTTACTGCCACTGCAACGTAGCATTTTAAATTACTTGCCAGGTCCCAAACGCCCCTTTTATTACATATTAGATACTCCTAAACTAGGCCCTAAGTAGCCGTGAGGGCAAGTGCTATGTAATTAAAAGCTAGGGCATGTACCTGTATGCTTTGCATGTCCTGGTAGTGACAAACAGCCTATTTTGTTTTTCACTACTGCGAAGCCTACCCATCGCATTGGGTCGCATTAGGGATTCCTTAATAATCTATTAATCTGTGATTCCTGATCACAGAGGAGTAGCTTTTTGATGTTTCATATGTTTTGAATGGTATTACTAAAGGCTACTTACTGGTGAGGTTGGATTTCAATTTACTATTTTATAAATGCCACTTTTAGAACGTGGATATTTCTCTGTACTTACTGCTCTGTGTGCCTGACAGCCTGTCTCCAATATCCGCCTGGGCTGGGCTGGGCTTGGTGACAGCTACATTTGTGCATTCACTCTAGACAGCCACAACACAGGACACTCAGCAGCCTCTTCATTCATCTGCATACTGATGGGTCACCCTGGCCAGAAGGGAGGAGAGGAGGTAACACGTCACTTGACTATGTAGTGTCCTGTCTCCACAAAATGGCTGATGTACTCCCCATTAAGAGCTCCTTTGAAGACACCGCATATCAAAGGCACTTTTGGGTACAAGTCCTCAGTCTCTGACCCCATGTCATCTGACACTTTTCGGACCTGTAACCAGTCATCGCTGGCTCTACATCTGCCTATTGCCAGTAGGACTGCCACTTTGCCAACTGCTTTGCTATGCTGGCCTGCTGCTCACTGAGTGCTGTGCTGCAGGAGGGACTGCATCTGCGACCTGCTTTTGTGTGCTGGCCTGCTGCCTGCTACCTTTTTGCTGAGATGAAGCGCCAACTGCTCTCCATGGAATTGCTGGCTTGCCCCCTCTTTTCAAAATATCAGGGCCATCAAAGATTTTTTCTCTGTACCGCAGCCTTAGAACTCTACCACTTGTGAATCCATCTGCTCTACTTGTGACAACGGTCAGCACAGGTCGAAGCCTCAACCTGCCTTGTGAACGGGGCAAGCACCCTGCTTTTATCACTGACACCGCAGTGCCAAAGGACAAGCTTCCAGCACGACCCTGAGATCTATTATACCATGGTGTGCAAGCCCTGGTGCCTTCCTCTACACAAGATGCTGCAGTGCCCCGGCTAGATACTCCAAAGGTGACTTGAGTCCCGTTGGTACACGTCGCCTGAAGATCCAGGACTCGCCTGCTTCCCCACACCCCAAATTAGACTGTTTCTGGGCAACATCGGACCCGCCTACTTCCAAGAAGCAAACCACAGCTTAACTCGCCTAAAGACAGACTTTGTTTTACCTGAGAAAAGGTACTTTGATTCTCGAGACCTGTGAGGTCTCTGCACCCAGTCTACGCAACATCGCGGGCGGCTGGAGAACATTGAGTACTTTGGCAACTAATATGTTTATGCTCCTACCATGAGTAAGTTCCTTTGTCTTACTTTTGTATTACTGTAAAGCACCTAAAAGAAACGGATATACTTATCGCACTGCGATTTTTCCCTGCATATATCGAATGCACATATCCTGAAAAGTATTGACTGCAATTTTATCATTTTGGTCTCGTTTTGTTACCAATACAGGAAGGTATTTTTATAAACCTATGTTGAGTCTCTTTGAGATGTATTCATTTTGTTACTGTGTGTGTGTTGCACAAATACTTTACACGTTGCCTCCTTTGATAAGCCTGCCTGCTCTAGGCCAAGCTACCAAAGGGTGAGAACAGATTATATGATTTGTTTATCTAGATTACCCTGAATAGAGTGGTGGGTTCTGCTTTAGTCAACCAGCAACTCCATTTCTAACAGCATGTGACCAGATGGGTAGGGGGCACGGTAGGAGCAGGTGGGCTGACTGATATTGTGGCCCTTCATAGGGAAGCAGGTTCCAACATTTTTTGTCCTGAGCACGGACCTGGGTGACTGTCCACCCTGTCGATGCCTAGCGCCACCACAGCCAGTTACTGCACAGCCTGGACTGAGGGAGGAGAAAAAGGGACACATTTGGGAGTACCCTCACATCAAAGCATACCTGTAATGTTAACAAATCCAAAATCAACACTTTTGAGCGCACTGGGTGCAAAGCACAGTAGGGTCTAGATAAAGTTGCAAGGCTAAGGAGGGACTCGTTTCCCAACCCATGCAGAGACCATCATTGTTTGGGGTACTTTTGGGAAGTCCCCAGACCACCACAGAGGGCAATAGTTAGAAAAGCAAAGCTGAAAAAACTGGGTTGTTTAATACTTCACATGGGAAGGTCATAAAATTGTGGCTAATCTCATGCCATCATAAAAGTACCACGAGCCTTCCCTTTACTTTAGGTCACGGTTAACCTCAGTGACAAGATATCAGCACAGGGTTTCGTCAAAACTGGGGAGAGTGCCTTGGTAGCTAAAAGGATGACGAACGCTCCTCGATTGTCACAACTATCTTGTTCACCTTTCCTTACTAGCTTCCACTCACAACACAGGCTGCAAAAAGAAAGTGCACATTTCACAACTGGAACCGGTAGCTTGTTTTGACAGGTGAGCCATCTTTAGCTCTCTTTACAATGGTTACTTCCTGGTCGTCTCTACTGGATCCAGTTGCTGATGGAGGTGGGTTGGACATCTACATTACAGTAATAGAGAAATGATGGCTGTGGCCAGGGGCGTAACACAGGTCCCTGCCGAAACCATGGCCCACAGATCTTCCTTCAGGGAACAGACAACCCATTAAGGGGCCTCCATTCTATCCAAGGTACTGAACATCTGTGAGATATGAAAGACTCGTGGGCTCCAAGTCACATTCTGCAGGGGAAGCGGGGCATCATTTTGCATTTCATCACTGGTTCCTAATGTCATGGAGAGCTTTAATGTCACTAGATAGGATATTGTTGTCTTAGTTGTGGGTATTGTTTTCTGCAGAGCTTCTGTCTTTCAATGTGAACAAAATATACACAAATACATCCATTAGGTACCATTTTTAGGTGGCCACTTCAAATTATCAGGAAATGCAATCATTTTTTATATTTAGCTTAATGCACCTTAACAGCTTTAGAAATTGGTTCCTAATTAGGAAAACACATTGCAATTGAATATCAGATGTTAGAGGGGGCGTATTACGTTATTCCCACATATGAACCATACACACACGTTTAAAATTGCAATTAAATCGTGTTATTTCTCTGAGTAAAATATTTCGCTTGAATACCACATTTTAGAGAAATATCCTACCTTCTTAGACGTCTCGGCCAAGTAGAGAGAACATTTTAACTCCGCTGTGTGCAACACAGCAGGAGCCAAAAACTAAATGAAGCTTTCTGGCACAGAATCCACCTGAGACACTGTCTGTCACACACTGTTGATCAAGCTACCCATTGAGACCAGCTGCCTTTGAGAGCCACATTAATGATTCAGAGGCCCCTTTACACCATTTGAGAGGTGAAGCTCAGCCGACAAACCCACTTTTCTCTCATTTGATTACCACATCCTACCAGTAAAAACTCATTTCCATTCTATATACAATTATTTTCAGGAAAATAAAGTACTGATTTTGACACCGACTAACATTAGTGGTACGTGGTACTCAATTAGAAAAACAAAATAAAAAACGACAATCTGTCTTTCTGTTGAAAAAGTGGCAATTCATCCATAAGTCCCAACTCGCTGAAGTGGCCTAGGTGGTGCGTAGCACATTATACAACTCCTATGTAAATATTGTATGACATGTTTTTTTCAGAGGCTATTTCTGCAGAAAAGTATGTGGGATTAAACGTACCGCTGTTGCACGACTGACAGGGTGCTCGCCGGACGCACAGCCTGGCACTGGATGTCTTTGACTGCTGACGTAAGCGCCGCGAGGCACCGATTCAAGGCTCAGAAGGGGACGCTCGACTGCTGACGCCTCACTCTCTGAAGGGCAAAGGTCACTGTTAGGATCGAAATGGATCGAAATGGATCGAAGAGGCGGCTTTGGGATGAATGCACTCCTTCGTGCAGTCTGAAGTGCACTTAATTTAAATTACTTAAGATTTCCCCGACTGGGCTCCTTTTCCTTTGTTTCTGCAGACCCCCTGTGCGAGGCTCGCCGGAGTCACAATAAGACATTGGCATTGGAAACAAAGGGGGCCATTCCAAGGACATTGGGATACTTTCTACCTGATGAATTTGCGGAGGGTGCGGTATTTCCATGGGAAAATTTTACCAGATTGATGGTGGTAGGTACAGGTGAAACTGCATGTTTACCGACATTACCTACTGAGAGACAAATGATTCTGCTGTTCTTCCCTACAAATAATATTCAAATAAATAAGTCACATCAACAATGCAGCGTGCACTAATTGTAATTATAATTGTATTTATATAGCGTGTACTTCCCCAGACAATGCGTCAAAGCGCTTTTTTGCGAGCAGCACGCTACTCCAGAGCCCAGAAAAATGATTAGGGGTGGCTTAATATAGGGAAATATGAGTTCATTTGAGTGGTGGGCATGCTAGTCTGTGAGTTAGATTGAGTAGGATAATTGGGAAGAAGGAAGAGTCTAGGTGTTATTTGGGAGATCATAGTAGTAAGATGAGGGTTGGGATGAGTAAAAGGAGTGATGCAGAAGGGAAGAGTCTCTAAAGGGATTATGGAGATAATCGTAGCAAAATTAGGGTTGGGATAAATCAAAGGAGAGAGACATGAGAGAAGAATTTAGAAAGAGTTGTTAGGGAGATCATAGTAGTAAAATGAGGTTTGGGGTGAGCCATGGAGGGATCGAGGAGGGAAGAGTCTAGAAATAGTTATTTTTTAGATTATAGTAGTAGAATGAGGTTTGGGATGAGTCAGAGAGTGGAAGTAGAGGATATATTGAGAGGTGTGGGGTGAGACAGAGTACTGTATTGGAGAGAGTCAAATTATTTTTTTGGGTAATAAACATATACATACATAACTACGTAGTTCTGGAGGTTTTCACCATCCGAGGTGTATGGAATTTCCTTCCTTCCTTCTCTGGCCCCTGACCCCAGCATGTCTGGGGACACCAAAGACTAGGTTCAAAATCCTTTAGAGTGTGCAGGGCAGAGCCTTTGTGATGTGCAAGTGCAGGTGACAGCTCTTCGCCTTTATCAAGTCAGATATGGCCCATCCTGCCAGTACCTATTCCCCCTTTCTCTCACTGTCTGTGAGAAATACACAAAGATTAACTGCCAATTACCCCATGTCATGTGACCAAGGACACAGGCTCCAGGCACCAAATGGTTGGATTAAGAAAATGTCAACTTTCTAAAAGTCAATAAACAACAAAGGGCCTAGGCTCAAAACCAGTCAGGCTGAACCAACTCAACTGTAAATAACAAAACAAGTGCCAGGACTGATAATTTCTTGACAAATAACAACTAGATTAAGGTCTTCATGAATAAAGCATAAACACCTGCTTAGACATTTGCATCATTAAATGATATTGTTCTTTTGTTTATTTTTTTCACAATTTTTGAAAAGATATTGCTGTGTGAAAAACGCTTTCGGACGACACTATATACAAATATTTACAATAATATATATATACAACAAATTTGGACAAACCAACAATTCGCCCTTACACCACATCCATACCTCTCTCAAACTTAGCATTCATACTAGAAAAAGAAGGATAAGAAAAAACTCCCTAGGAGCACCACAGTACTTGATGAAAATTCAAAGCTTAAACATAAATGTATCACAAAAAATGAAAACTGATTGCGTCAACAGTTTTTTACTGGTTGAACAAAATTGAACTGTCCATGAATGACAATCCGAAAAATGATCACTTCATAGTGCAGGTGACCTGGGATGAGGTCGACGCGTTTCGAACCCACCTATTCATTGGGTTCTCATCAGGACCGAAAAGACTCTAAAAGACAAACAAACAAAACCAATTTGTAGGCAAAATGACTGACACAATTCTCATGTCTAGTGCCTCTCCTGTTGAGAACTTCCCTACCTTAAGTCTTCTACAACTACTCCAATGTGGGCGTGGTTGGTGTTGGAGTCTGAAAAATAAATTGAATAGCACCCTTAGGAATCACAGACGTATAGTTAGTAACGACAGACATTCTCTGCTTTCTTACTTGGACTTACCCTTCAAAGCAAGGTGTGTGGTGTTCTAAAATTTTTAAACGGCAATTTTGTTCAACCAGTAAAAAACTGTTGACGCAATCAGTTTTCTTTTTTTGTGATACATTTATGTTTAAGCTTTGAATTTTCATCAAGTACTGTGGTGCTCCTAGGGAGTTTTTTCATATCCTTCTTTTTCTAGTATGAATGCTAAGTTTGAGAGAGGTATGGATGTGGTGTAAGTGCGAATTGTTAGTTTGTCCAAATTTGTTGTATATATATATTATTGTAAATATTTGTATATAGTGTCGTCCGAAAGCGTTTTTCACACGGCAATATCTTTTCAAAAATTGTGAAAAAAATAAACAAAAGAACAATATCATTTAATGATGCAAATGTCTAAGCAGGTGTTTATGCTTTATTCATGAAGACCTTAATCTAGTTGTTATTTGTCAAGAAATTATCAGTCCTGGCACTTGTTTTGTTATTTACAGTTGAGTTGGTTCAGCCTGACTGGTTTTGAGCCTAGGCCCTTTGTTGTTTATTGGTTATTAGTGCGGGCGGCTGCTCGCGAGGCTTTTTGAGAGGTAGAATTTTACTATTTCAAATAGACAGCTGAGAATCCTGTGCAAGATTCTCCTAGTTCGTTCCCCACTTTGGTTTGGGTGTAGCTGTGGGGTGATTTATGTGTATGTTGTCTATGTGTTATTAACCAATTTTGTTGAGTATTGGATCAATTGTTATGTCTGAAAAGGATACTTTTGCTTATAGCGAAGATCACATTCAGAAGCTCATTAGTGCCCCCCCGGTCTTTGCTTCTGCTACATTGAGTTCTGCAGCTAAAACTCAGAACGAGTCAGATAATTTGATCAGACTACGTAAAAAACAAATCCGCACGGATTTGCATGGACATTTCCTACTGCAACATCTGAAAGCAGGGACCATACCAGTAGGACTCCAAATACATAATATTCCAGTGGTCTTCACGGAAGACCCTGAATATAAAAAAGGATTCAGCTGTATTGTGACAAAATGCAGCAGGGACCTCATGGTCTTAACAGTGGAAACAGCACATAGAATTTCTCTCAGACAACTAGAAGAAATAAGTGTGTTGGAAACAGCGATACAGAATAATCAATTTATTACGGACGCAAAGGCATTACTGGAGAAAATAGAGAAAGAAATCTCAGAATTTAAGGACTCCACGGTCAATCAAAAGACAAACAAATTTGAACTGGACAAAAAGAATTTCTCTTTGGAATCTACATATCCATATCTCAATAAGGATTTTTACTCAAGAACAGATTCTAGACGTTACCTAGGGGATAATCAAGGCAGATCACGTAACAAGTTCCTCACTTTTTCTGACACTTCATCATCCTCATCAGGAGGAGAGTCTGATTCTGGTGAGACTAGGAATAATCAAAGTCGAAGAGGCAATCAACAAAACCAACAACCCGCTCAACAACAGCAAAATCAAACCCCTTTTTTAGGAAGAGGCCAACGGAGAGGCAGAGGACGGACACGCTACAACCTTGGGAAATGACAACACGCCGTCAGTTCTACAAGAATTAAAAAATTCAGCAGTTTTCAATCTATCATCGCGGTTGTTATCCAAACCAGAAATCTCCGTGCTTAATAAAGGATTATCATTTGTCCCTTCAAAACCTACCAATTTTGTGAGGATGAAATTGGAAGCGATGGAGTTTTGTCGCAAGATTCGACTGAAAACATTCTTTAAAGACGTATCTGAAGTTAATTCCATGGAAGTCACAGGACTTAAAAGAAAATCCACTTTCATTCCCCCTGGATATAAAATTCCAAAAGAGGTTCTAGCGTTTGAAAGGACATTACTCTCTGGCATTTCAGCAATGGAACACAAAAAACAATACACAAAATACAATTTACAAAAAAGTGAAAAAGAAGCTTTACTGTCACTTAAGAACGACAAAACAGTGGTCATCAAGCAGGCTGACAAGGGTGGAGCAGTGGTGGTCTGGGACGTAGGGAAATATAAAGAAGAAATATTACGACAACTTGATGACACCAACTGCTACCGAAGGATCGGAAAAAATCCTACTAACGAGTTACAAGCCGAACTCTTCGGAATACTCCAGAAAGGCTTCGAGGAAGGAATTTTGGGCCAAAAGGAATTTCTTTATTTGCAAAACAAGAATCCAAGAACACCGGTTTTTTATGTTCTTCCAAAACTTCATAAAAACGAGACCAATCCGCCTGGACGCCCTATCGTGTCGGGCTGCGACTCGCTCATTGAACCGGCAGCCAAATATATAGACTTCTTTTTAAAGCTGTTTGTCAAAGATGTACCAGCACACCTTAATGACACTACTGCATTCCTTAATCAACTCAGCAACATTCAATTTGACAGTTCGAAACAACTTATGGTGACAATGGACGTCACTTCTCTGTACACTCAGATACCGCAGGAACAAGCATTAGAAACTCTACAGTTTTTCCTTGAAACTAGACCTCGTCCCAGGAGAGTCCCCACAGAATTTTTATTGGAATTAGCAAAATTCGCACTCCAAAGGAATTTCTTCACATTTGATTCCGAATTCTTTTTCCAGGTTAAAGGAGTAGCCATGGGCTGCCCCTTTGCCCCGGAGTTGGCTGTCCTCTTCATGGGGCTCTATGAAGAGAAATTTATCTACAATGACAATCCGTATTCAACCAGCATTTCGCATTTTATGCGTTATATTGACGACATCTTTTACATCTGGACGGGAACCCATGAGAAACTGGCTGAGTTTGTAGGATGGTTGAATGCTAGAACATCTGATATTAAATTTACAGCGGACTCATCAGATCGAATGATCACGTTCCTGGACGTCAAAGTGTTTCCTTGGAAGAGTGGCTTGGGAACTACATTATATCGAAAGGCAACAGATAGAAACAAAAGTCTTCTGTTTACTAGTTATCACCCGAGAAGCATACGTAAAAACTTACCTTTTGGGCAATTCCTTAGGATACGTCGGAACTGTTGCTGCAAGGACGAATATTTTCTACATGCTGGCCAACTTTCTGAAAGACTAATTGAGAGAGGATACCCAAAGAAACTTGTCAAGCATGCACTCAAACGAGCCTGGTGGGTCCCCAGGGAAACCCTACTAGAGAAAAGAACAAAGATGCAATCAAGTAGGATGATATGCGTTTCCACTTTCTGCCCCAACGCACACCAGCTCAGAAAAATGATAAATACTAACTGGCATCTAGTGCAAAATCTACATGAAGATTTCATAGAAATACCCATGTTTGTCTTTAAAAAGGACATGAACATTGCTAACCATTTGGTTAGGGCAGCTCTCCCACAGGAACAACCACCTGATTTGAGAAATATGCTAGGCCTTCCACCTATAGTGGGGCATCACAAGTGTGGCACTTGCACATGCTGCGAACAAACAATAGAAGGAACAGTCTTTTCGCACAAAGGAATTCATTGGAAACATGACAGTTTTACGAACTGCAAAACAAAGAATGTGGTTTATGGAATTCTGTGCCCATGCCCGAAGCTATACATTGGGAAAACCTCACAGGAGATACGTCAGAGGATAACCCAACACAAATCAAGAATCAGGAGAAATGTGGCGAAAGCTCCCCTTGTAAATCATTGGACTGCATCCAAACACAATGAAATTGACCTTAAGTGGACGGTCATTTCAAAAATTGAAATAGACAAACGTGGCAGTGACATAGATGCCAGACTCAACCAAAGAGAGGCATTACTTATAATGAAATATAATACAGCAGTTGATGGGCTCAATGAAATTTCTGAAATTTATAAAAATTGAGCATTCACCCCAGTCCTTCATCATCCATTTCGAGTATTACGACCTCTAAATTCTGGGTTCCCTACTCATTCACTGATTCTTCCTGTTCTAATACATCCCCCAGAAACCTCAGCGAACAGAATACCATGTGACTACCAGGAAGTAAAACTATTCACTCCCACCGGACACTCACTTCCAGCATTACTGAACATTGAAGGACGTGTGCTGCCTTGCTGTATAAGACTTGGAGAAAATAATCCATTACAGGTTAGTGCTATTGCCCCCTAGTGCGTACAATGCGATCATTTTGCAAAGCCCCGTGTTAACTATGCACACGCCGCTGCTTGTCTAATGTCTAAACAATGGGTTCACTACCGTCCCAGCCACGCCGATTTTGAGATTCGGCCGACCCGGCCGGTCTGTCAGATTCAAAACACGAGCGCTGTGCCACACATCCATTGAAGCAGGTCCGCACGTCTTTTCAGACCGCCTGCAACCAATGCGCTTACGATAGAAACGTTGACGTTTCATGCTTGCGAGCAACATCAGGCACGTTCTTATCTGCCTCTGTCTGGCCCAAAGGTCACCCAGCGATATAAAGTGTGAAGCATGGACGCTTAGCCACGCTGATTCTGTGATTCGTTTTACCCGGCCGGGCTGTCAAATACTAACATTCATTGAAGCAGATCCGCAAGTTTATCTAGACCACTAAGTTTCATGCTTGCGAGCACGAGAGGCACGTTCTTATCTGCCCTTGTCTAACCCACAGGCAACCCCGAGATAGAAAGCGTGAAGCATGGATGCCTAGCGCCAGGTCCATCCCGCTGCCAGATTGCCGTTTAAAAATTTTAGAACACCACACACCTTGCTTTGAAGGGTAAGTCCAAGTAAGAAAGCAGAGAAAGTCTGTCGTTACTAACTATACGTCTGTGATTCCTAAGGGTGCTATTCAATTTATTTTTCAGACTCCATCACCAACCACGCCCACATTGGAGTAGTTGTAATAGACTTAAGGTAGGGAAGTTCTCAACAGGAGAGGCACTAGACATGAGAATTGTGTCAGTCATTTTGCCTACAAATTGGTTTTGTTTGTTTGTCTTTTAGAGTCTTTTTGGTCCTGATGAGAATCCAATGAATAGGTGGGTTCGAAACGCGTCGACCTCATCCCAGGTCACCTGCACTATGAAGTGATCATTTTTCAGATTGTCATTCATGGACAGTTCAATTTTGTTCAACCAGTAAAAAACTGTTGACGCAATCAGTTTTCATTTTTTGTGATACATTTATGTTTAAGCTTTGAATTTTCATCAAGTACTGTGGTGCTCCTAGGGAGTTTTTTCTTATCCTTCTTTTTCTAGTATGAATGCTAAGTTTGAGAGAGGTATGGATGTGGTGTAAGTGCGAATTGTTGGTTTGTCCAAATTTGTTGTATATATATTATTGTAAATATTTGTATATAGTGTCGTCCGAAAGCGTTTTTCACACAGCAATATCTTTTCAAAAATTGTGAAAAAAATAAACAAAAGAACAATATCATTTAATGATGCAAATGTCTAAGCAGGTGTTTATGCTTTATTCATGAAGACCTTAATCTAGTTGTTATTTGTCAAGAAATTATCAGTCCTGGCACTTGTTTTGTTATTTACATATAAAACTTTCTAAAAGTGGCATTTTCGGAATTATGAGTTAAAATCCAACTTTACCATGAAAGAGGTTTTTACAAACAATTCTTTAAACACCAAACTCTACATTCCTACCTGCTCTCAATTAAAAGTTATCACTTATTAATATGTACTACGTTAACCCAATATTATCCTATGGCAGTAGCAGGCCATGCAGTAGTAAAAAACAAATGTATATGTTTTTCACTACCAGGAAATGTAAAACATAAAAGTTCATGTCCAATGTTTTAAATACCTCACACTTCCCAATGTGCTGTTTAGGGCCTACCCTATGGGTGATTTATGTCCATTAAAAAGAAAGGTTTAGGGCTGGCAAAAGGTTTATTTTGCCATGTCGAAATGGCAGTATAAAACTGCACATACAGGCTGCAATGGCAGGCCAGAGACATAGTTAAAATCTACTTAAGTGGGTGGCACAATCCTTGCTGCAGGCCCATTAGTAGAATTTAATTTACAGGCCCTGGGTTACATGTAGTACCAATTTACTAGGGACTTACAAGTAAATGAAATGTGGCAATCATGTGTTTACCAATTTCACCATGTTTATTGGAGGCAGCACAAACACTTTAGCATTGGTTAGCAGTGGTAAAGTGTACAGAGTCCTAAAAGCCAATAAAAACTGGTTCAGAAAACAGGATGTTGAAGGCAAAAAGTTTGGGGATGACTCTGACAACGGGCCAAGTCCAACAGTTACCCTTATCTCAAAGTACTTCTAATACATCAGGACCAATATTTGGCTATTGGTTACCCCCCAGCCCCCCCATATGTCATATTTTCCTCCCTTATGCAAAGACGTATCTCCAATGAGCAAGCAACAGCATTTTCCATAAGTGCCCATAATGCCACGAATTACCCCCAGCCTGCCAGTATCAATATTTTTCACAGGTGCCTGTCATTCTAGCAATTGCCTTCAGTATGCCAGCAGCAGTATTTTTCCATGGGTGCTTCTATAAGTCAGTATGCCTGGGCTAATGACAGACTAGCAAGCGTAACACCACATTCTCACTCACACTCACTTACATTCACTCACTTACATAATTCTAACTCACACTCCATCATTCATTGTCAATTACACTCATTTATTCTCACTATCTTGCACTTGCTCTAACTCACTTTCTCACTCATTTTTACTCGGACTCATACATACTCACTTGTACTTACTATGTCAGTTTTATGCATGCTCACTTATTCTCAAACACTGTCACTCACTCATTCTCTCTCCTTCCTTCACACTAACTCTCACTCACATTCATTCTATCTCTCACACACATGCTTTCTGACTCATGTGCACTCACTCTTATTGTCACTCATACTGACTAGTTCAAACTAACTGCCACTCAATCTTACTTATGCTTACCCACTACCTGTCAGCGACTCCCACTCTCTACCTGCCATGGACTCTCATTCATTCTCACACTCACAAACATGCTCACACATACAGACACTCACAAACACACACTCTCTCTTTCCCACACACACTCTCACCCACAGGCATGCAAACTACATAAATTGGAAAAAAAACTTTTTACTTACAACATCTACCATTGAAAGCCTTGTTCTATTTTCTGGTGCTCCGTTTTTTGTGCATTACACTAACAGGGAAAATATAGTAGTATTCACTATTATTGTAATAGAAAAATGGGCAAAAACAAAGGTGGAACATGACGCTCAAAAGGGTGAGCTACTCCTTACTTGTATGCCAACACTGCCTGCGCATGCGGTTAATGCACTGGCAGCGTGTAACCATAAGTGAAGATTATTATGTGTTGATCCATCCTGCAGTGACAAGGGTGCTGTAGAGCAGGATTGAAGTACACAGACAGAGCCGCCAGGGCCGCGGTGCAGAAAACTGCAGAAGAGGCTTGTCTGCTGAGTTTGAGACTGAGATGCACTAAGAGGGTTCGTCAGGCGGGGGTCTTCCACCAGAGATTTGTGATCTTTGGGGGTGGAGTGTATAATGTTAGGAAGAATCCTGCTAGTGTTGTGGTTTGGACCTCTGGCTGTTCATGGTGCAAGTGTTTAGGATATTACCCATTTTGAGCTGGGGTTCAGCTGCTTTTTATTCCTCTCCCGTCTACCCTTAGTGGTTCTGTGTCAATTGATATGGGATCTTCCTAGAGTGCCTGGGATGGTTTACTTGTAGGGATGGTCTGGCTAGGGTGATCTTTCAGGTCTGGCCCTGGTGGTCTTTGTGGGCTGTGGCTGGTCCTCTGATGCTGGTTGCTCTACGGAGGGTGCCGGACTGTGGGACTTGTGCAGATTGTGGAGCAAGGCTGCATTGGCCGGGTCAATTTCTGATACACCAATTCACAGGTTGTTTACGTGAATGGGTGGTATGTAGGTGCCCTTTAACAGTAGCTGATTAGGTCTTAGAACCTCATTTATATACCACTGCAGCCACTGCAGCCTCCTCATTCTGCCAGGGAATTTGTGTAGCCACACCACCCTTTTCTCTCGGAATCCTAATTCTCTAGAGCAGAAATGTTACTGCAAAGGGTTATTGGTCCTGCCACTTTGAAGTTTTCCTGCCTTCAGATATACCATTTCTTGCTCTGTGGCTCCATGTATCCTACTCTCCCTATCTTGCTGCCTATAGTCTACTTAGCCTCTTCTCTTAAGAGACAATGTCTGCAACCCTTCATCCATCTGATGCTGCCTTAACTTGTGAATGGCTTTCCCACTTTATTCTGGGTCTGGTGATTTGTGGCCAGTGCTCTTCCTTCATTATAATGTACATCCTGAAAAGACCCATGACCCAATGTCAAACTCCATTTCTGTGGCTATTTGTACCATCCTTTTGATGCCCATTCTTCCCAGAAACTCACTGAAAGCAACCCAGAGATGAGTGACATGCGCAGTGATGTAGCAGCTACACTCCCAGAAGGTAGAAGTCTTGGGGTTCTCTTGCCCGGCAGGTTGGTTTTGCATGTCGGGGTTTCTTACTTTGAGCACAACACAATTTAAAGAATTGCAGCCAATGATAGTAACTATGTTTGATTATTCAATTGGTATTACTGTTATAATGAGTCTACCCATTTGTTAGCTGTACCAGCTCACATTTAGATTCAACACTTAACTTACATTATTTAAGTATATTCTATTTGTTTTTGAATGATATCAATAGGAGTATTTTACCTTGTAAAGTTACACATGCTTATGACATGCATCCAACACAACGCAGACATTATTTAAATAGCTGTTATGCGGTCTCAAAGGCACTTAACATTAACATAACCACCTACAGAGAACTGTGGTGTTCCTTGATATAATGAAATACAGGAGCCAGTTTCTAATAGGTGGGTTTAATGCACCTCAACCACACACGGACAGCAGTCAACTGCAGAGTGTGGAACTCTTACATAACGCCTCACATAAAGGTTCTGAGGAAACGTCACTTAGAACAAAATACAACATTGTATATGAAAAGCAAGTACATGAGATAACATCACACATCTCCTCCTTAACGAAAATGAACAAAACAGAACAAAAGAATAAACTAAACATTGTCTTTCACAAAAGCAATACCCAAAATGCTAAAAGAAGCATAATAAACAAAAATCTTTCACATTGAAAGCTTATTAAACATAGTCTTTCATATAAGCAGGAAGTCTGCGCATTCTAGAACTTCTTTTCCTGACAAGTTCAGAAGTAACAGATGAATAAGATGTAGAAGGTGACATATTCATTAGCTCACTTTGTGAGGAATCTTTATCATGTAAAACAGACTTGTCGCTATTAACCACCACAACGCGACTCTTATTCCAAATTCTCCAATCACTGGTTTTTATGGCATTTTTGAAAACTTTAACAACAGGACGTGCATGAGTATATTTTGACCATGGTCTAGTGCCAACTTGAGCTCTAACTTTTACCAGATCACCAACATTCACCTTAATAAACTGAGCATTTTTTTTCTCATCAAAATAAAATGTTCTATCATATTGTTTGGCAATTTCTATTTTACTCCAATCTCCTACTTTATTGTCAACAAAACCCTTGTTAAGCTGCATCCAACCAGGGCACATGACAGAATTGGGAATCCTACCCTTAAACAACTCAAAGGGGGACTTACCAGTGATCAAATGAGGTGAATGTCGATCAGCAGTGATCCTGTCTTGGAGCATAACTTTCCAATCTAGACCATTGACCCTTGCGAGTTGAATACTTTCTTTCAATGTTTTATTGACTCTCTCAATAGCCCCATTTGTTTCCGGATGATATACAGCAGATCTTTTATGGACAATACCTCTGTCACGTAGAAACCTTTGAAAAACACTAGAGCAAAACTGTGGACCATTGTCAGACAGTATGCTGTTAGGGAAACTTTCTCTTTTGAATAACTCGTCCAAGAATTTGATTACACAATTTGTTGAAATATCTCTAACAGCACCAACTTCTATCCATCTGGAATATAAATCTAAGACAACAATGAGATACGGAGTGTCACTGACACCATGCAGAGGTCCAACAATATCAATTGAAATTTCATCCCAGGGATGCTTGGGCAGTTTTCTACAGACCATGGGTGATTGTCTAGTCTTAAGAATCTTATCACTTGCACAACACTTCATGCACTCACAAACCATTCTTTCAATGTCCAGATCCATTCCTGGCCCCCAGAACTGTTGCCTCAATAACTCTTTAGTCTTGACTATTCCAAGATGACCGCAATGGGCAAAGTCAAGCAGTCTTTTCCTTACACCATGAGGAGGAACAAGCTTGTTTCCTCTAGCTAAAAGACCATCCACAACAGAGAGTTCATTGGAAACAAGTGACCAAGATTTCTCAAGTTTACCCTTGTTGCACAACATCTGTATAACCTTCTTAAGTTCAGCATCCTTCTCAATTTCACTCTTCCACTCAGTCTCATTCACAGCACCTTCCATTACTTCACACACATTGACAACTTCATCATCATTAAGAACTTTGTCATTATCACATACATTATCTGTGACCAATCTTGACAAACAATCAGCAGACTTCTTGGTTACACCAGGGACATAATCCACAACAAAGTTAAATTCCTGTAAAGAAATTATCCACCTCTTTATCCTGGAAGAAATGGAATCCAGACCTTTCTTAGAGAACACATTTTTTAAAGGGTTATGATCCGAAAGTACATTCACTTTTATGCCCCAGACCAGATTCCTAAACTTCCTCAACGCCCAATAAATGGCCAGTGATTCTTTCTCTATAACTGAGTAATTAAACTCCAAACCTCTAAGACATCTGGAAGCACATGCAATCCAACACTCCTTTCCCTGCTTTCTCTGACAAAGAAGGCACCTAGACCCTTATCACTTGCATCTGTCATGATAAAAGTTGAATCCAAAGGATCAAAAGCCTGAAGAGAACTTGCCTAATTCATCTTTAAGGTTAAAAAACTCCTGTCTACAATCAGCAGACCATTCAAAAACACAGTTCTTTATGGTAAGTTCCCGCACATTGTGAGTTTTCTTGGCATAATCCGGTATGAACTTACTATAAAATTCAACCATACCAAGAAAGGAGAGTAGTTCATCCTTATTAACAGGCTCAGCCATGTTGACTATAGTATCAACAAGTTTCTTCTTCGGAAACAGCCCTTTACCTGTGATTCTGTAACCCAGATAATTAACCTCCTGCACACCAAATTTGCATTTATCCTTTTTCAAGGACAAACCTGCATCTCTCAGACGCTCCAAAACAGCAGCAACACGAACATTATGCTCCTTCATAGACCTTCCACAAAGATAAGCAGATCATCTTGGTAACACTTTACTCCACTGAGTCCTTTAAGAACACAAGACATGTTTCCCTGAAACACAGAAGCAGCTGAAATAAGCCCAAAAGGCATTCTGAGAAACTTGTAAGTACCCATGGGAGTGACAAATGCAGTTAACTCCTGAGAGGAAACATCCAATTCGACTTGATGGTAAGCCGATGCTAAATCAAGGGTTGTAAAGTGTGTAGCGCCAACTAATGTGCTAACCATTTCATTTATGTTGGGAAGAGGAAATTTGTCAACAATTATTTCTTTATTTAAATCGCGTAAATCAATGCATAAAAGAATATCGCCATTGGCCACTTTGGCGACAACAATGGGGGCCAACCACTGTGTGGCCTCTACAGGTTCTATAACTCCTAATTTGACCAATTTGTAAATTTCTTTTTCTACATGTGGCTGCTCATTTAAGGGAATCTGTCTAACTTTGGCCACAACAGGCACAGCTTCCTCTCTCAGCTTAATTTTGTGCTTGTAACCGTTGAGACACCCAAGTTCGTCCCTAAACACATCCTCAAATTGTGCTGCAAACATAGCAGCTACATCTTCCTCTTTCTGAGCTTCCACTTGTGGAGAGGCATTAGGATTGAGACGAACACCAAGAAGGCGTTGATGTGACAACCCTAAAAGTGCATCTCCATGTTTTGCCACATACATTTTCTCTCTAATCATCTTACTACCTAGAGTATTTTCAGCTAAAAAACATCCAGTCATTTCAATGGGAACTCCCCCATAACCCACAGCATTTATCTCACAACTCACTAGATTGACTTTTTTAGCCAGATGTTTCTTAAAAATGTCCTCACTTAACATAGAAATATGTGAGCAAGAGTCAAATTTGAAGTTAAGTGAAACTCCAGCAATGTCTACCAGATGTGAAGGGTGATCTTTATTACCCCCACTAAGTTGAAATGTCACCACCTTCCCTTCTGGTTGAGTTTTATCTGACACCTGTTCAGACCTACTTATTTTTGTCTTACAACATTTGGCAAAATGTCCCTTGTGCCCACAGAGAGTACACACAGAACGTAGTAGAGCTGGACAGAAGGAAGTATTTGCTAAATGGCCCAAACGACCACATCTAAAACAAGTGGGTTTACCCACATGAGAGGTGTTATTAGCATGACTGTTAGCAACGGAACCACTCATAGCTTTTTCTACAGGATATGTTTTTTGTACTTGATGAACCACTTCTTCAACCTTTTTTTCTTCAGAAGATGCTTGCTTTTATCTACGCTAAGTTCTTCGACACACTTTGTCATGTGTTCAACCTGTTTTGCAATGGACAAAACCTCATCAAGAGGGGATTCATCCTTGAGCCAGAGTTCTTTCCTAATATTGTCATGTGCACACTTAAGAACAAATTAATCCCTGATCCTTTCCTCCAAAGCTGGACCAAATTTGCAGGAAGAAGCAAGTTTCTCAAAGCTGACACAAACTCTTCCACTGACTCATCTTTTTTCTGACCTCTCAGACCAAAATGGTACCTTTCCATTATGGTGCTTAAGCGAGGAAGGTAATGTCGATCCAATTGAAGAATACACATTTCATATTCATTTAACCCCTTCAGCGCTAATGACAAGGGTAACTCGTCATGAAGTTTCCATTGATTTCAATGGAAAGTCAATGGGCATGATCGGCATGCCTTAGCATCCAAGTGGTTAAGTTCCTTTGTTCAGACGCACTAAAATCTGGAAGATGTTCAAGAACTTCCTGACCTTCTCCCCCAGACAATGTAGTAATAATGAATGCTTACGTTCTGCACTCAAATTAGTCCCGCAAACCCTGGCACAATTTATAAAAATCTTTTTCCACTTTTGCCATTTAATATTGGGTTCCCCTGGACTCGATAAAAAGAAAGGTGGTTGTGTTACATTTTGCATTTTACTTTTATTTTTATTTTTTTACCTTAAATTCAAACTTGACCCCCTACTTAAATTCCTTACTTTTTTTTAGAAATGAATAATCAACCCCTAAATTCAATATGAAGTTGAAACACTTCTTTCACACTGCAAAATGTTAAAACTACTACACATCTGCAACTCACCATTTATATGAAAACTGTTTTCGCAAAGAACAACTTGACCACAATAGAAATAAAAAAACTCTGTGACAAATTAATGCTGAGAGAACGAAATTCGCAATACATAAAAAAATGAAACATCACAAATAAAACCAAAATCACTATAACAATATGCTTGTTACTTTTCCTTATCTCAAATGAAGTTTCTCTCACGCTGCAGCGATGTTGTATAATGTCACCACTTTATGTATCTGGAATCGTCAGTAGTGTAACTGACAAGAAGGAAATTGACTCCGCAGCTCTAGCAATACGGAGATTCTTGAGCAATCAAAATGGAGTCACACTTCAAGCAAGCAATACAGTGCAGACACATCATATAGGGTAGAGCCAATGTGCACTTTTCACTGAATATTGACACACAAACTTCAAACAAAACATGTTAGATGGAACACCTCACACATCCAACACTGCATAGATATACCACTTAAATAAATATTAGTGTACCCCCAACAGCATTCTCTCATAGCATCATAACTCTCAGTAGCCACCCACAATAATCCAGATATGCCAAGAGAAGGCTACCTGTGTTCTACAACACCACCCAATACATCCTATGAATTCATACACATACATGCCTGGCAGGCAATGCGCAAGCCAGATAACTGAGATAACACAAGTATTTTGGCTAAATTATGTACAACAAAACATGAAATGTCTTCTAACTGTCTGCTACTTAAACTAGAGTCTGCAATGCAATTCTTAAACCCAGAGGAGATATAACAAAACCCGATTGTTGCTGCATGACCCTAGTAGGTGCACCATATAAATATATATTACATTACACAATTATTTTGAAAGTATGCACCTCAAAATTGGCCCCATCATTTTGACTTGAGGTCCTGACAGATTGTGTGTTTATTAGGGAAAATCTGTACCAGAATGTAAAAACTGAAGGGAATATATTCTATTTATCTATCTATATTTAAAGTGATGTTATAGTTAGGGGAGAATGTTTTAAACCAAAAAAAGAAATTCAACAGTTATAGGTATTTCAAGTAACTGTAATTCACACCCGCTGTGCACAGTATGTCAATGATGTCACTTGAGTTGTCATCTATAATGTTATCAATGATATCACAGAACATGTCATGAATGTTGTAATTTCTGAGGTCATAAGCAGTGCATGGCGAGGGCATGAGTTGTAGTTACTTAAAATAACTATAAGCTCCCTGCCGCAACATGTTCCAGAGGGGTCCCTACCCTGCCCACTTATACTTTCTTTTTTTGTCAATCCGATGGCTATATTTGTTTTTTGAAGCTGCATGATTGTGAAACTCTTGCGAGTGTCCCATGAATCCAACCGTTCAGATATACAACGTTTTTTAACCTTCATTTATCAAAAACGACTGAAAAGATTTACACAAAATGACAAAAAAAGCATGCTTTCTGGGCCTACATCTAGCTTTCTGCCAGAAGTGGTGTAATTCTGTTCAGCTGTTTCCCCCCTTTTTTTTCTGGCTCCTGCTTGACGGTTGCCACAACAATTTTCAGGAGGCAGATTAAAGTTTTTGGGCGAAAGCTTCATGAAGATTCCTCAAATGGCACCAAAGTTATTAGCAAGCCAAAAAATCAATATCCTATTATAAATATGTCCTAACTATAACTATTGAGTTGCAACTGCCTTTCTGTAAAATATATAATGAGTTGGCTGCCTTCAAAAGATCCCTCTAATATGAGGGCTTTAAAACTGTTTGCTGCTGCTGTTTCTAGCCATAAGGGTACTCAGTTGCAACTTGTGGCATTGAGCATTTTCTACTGTAGGTGTACAGTAAAACAGGCTTGCGCCATATGCTAGCCCCAGTCTATGCCCCAACTTGAGTGCTAATAGATATTGCCGCTGCTCACTGTGTACCTGTTTTGTGTGGTGAAGTACATGTGCACTGCTGCTGCCTCTGCAGTGCCAGATCTTTAAAAGAAACCTGCACTGATACAGCCCACATTCTTCCTAACCTGTATGTCTGACGGACGTTTTCAATTGTGGTTGTGCCTGGGCATTTTGGGCTTTGCCTTGCATTTGAGGCTATAAATGGGCACAACATGATCAACATTCAATGTCTGACCTTTGGTATGAGATGGCTGAATTCCTGAACTAGCATGATGGCAGCTTATTATTATATCCTTGATAATTTAAATATACTGCTATTAACTTTTGATTAGTTTAATAATCTTGAACTTATTTTTTATTTTCCAAATAGTTTAGTTTTTTTTATCTTCATTGATGTCACTTCCTGTGATGTCCCTAAGGTTAAGTGACCAAATTCTGCCCTGCCACCAGGGCCCAAGTATGTTATATCACTGCAGGTAATGTCACTTCCGCTACCCCTGACATTTTGGTGAATCAACGTCAATTATAGGTATTTATGTAGAACTGTACATGTTTAAATGCAAAGGTAAAGTTCCTGATTCATGAAGGTAAATGTTCACTTTTGAGTAAGTTTAAGATTGTTAGGTATTCACAAACGTATTTTACTAGTAGTATTTTTACGACTTCGGAGTCTCCACACATAAAACAAGCATTTGCAATGCAATTGGTCTCGCTTTTGGGACCCTATTTGTATTTAGCTATGCAGCACATTAGCCTGGGTGCTGAAACATCTACTGTTCTTTAACATGGAGGGAAAGTAAGCACCAAACTGCGTGACATGCCAGGTATGGGAACACATGGAGAGAAATATTTCTTTTCAGCGTGAAAGGGTATAGTCCAAAGCTCTGTTTTTAATAGAAAAGCAGGGCCTTTGGTGCTCATATCACTGAAAATGCAAGATTTGAAAAAAATATTATTGTCTTTGGGTGCTTGTGGAATACAATTTCTATGGACTGTAATCTAGAGAATGCAAAAGTGATTCTGGTATTTTACTGACCTCTGCTGGTCATTTTCTATTAAAAAAGTTAAATAGAGGGAGTTGCCAGAAAAATATGAAAAAGAAAGTCCTTCAGCAGAATGCAATTCTGGTATTTTACTGACCTCTGCTGGTCGTTTTTTATCAAGACAGAGTCATTTGGACAGAAAGAAAAGTCTCCAAACGAAAGCAGACAAGTCCCAGGGCTGATCTCCAGAGCCCACAAAGTACCTACACATATAAGTATATACTAAAGTTTATACTAAAGTATACACTAAAGTATATACAAGAGGTCTCGATTGCTCGACCTAAAAATAGGATTGTCCGATCTTTTTATGTTCAGAGAATCCGCAGTCGTAAAGAGACTACTAGTCAAATACATTGTGAATAGCCAACAATCTTAAACTTACACAAAAGTCTAAGTTTCGATTTGTGAATCAGGTCCACAGTCAATATGTGGTCGGAGGGGTAGCATGGTTATGAATTTAGAAGTGAACTGAAGATGCAGCCGAACCAGAGGGCACACTTTTTGACTGTCTTATGACTTTCTGGTTCTGCTCTGTTCAATTGATTGAATGTATGCACTTTTTATTTGACTGTCATATGACTTTCTGGTTCGTTTCTGTTCAATTGATTGAATGTATGCACTTTTTATTTGACTGTCATATGACTTTCTGGTTCGTTTCTGTTCAATTGATTGAATGTATGCACTTTTTATTTGACTGTCATATGACTTTCTTCTGGTTCTGTTCTGTTCAATTGATTGAATGTATGCACTTTTTTATACTTTGCCGTTTTGCACGTGATTTTGTATGCATTGTAAATGCAATGGCGTACAAATCATGAATTCAAAATCTACGAGCTGCTATAAAAATAACAATATTTTATTCCTCTGGACTTTTACTTTGGGACAAAGAGAGGACCAATCAGAAAACATTTTTGGCAAATGACTCTCAATCCGCAAATGAAGCATTCCTGATCGAAGAATAGCATATGTTTGCCATCTTCAGTGAGGGTCCAAGAAGGGGAAGGAAGGAACCTGCCTCGCATGCATAGAATTAGCAGGAAATCTCAGGTAACGGTGTACACGGCACTGAGGTGGCGTATGTTAAAAGTTGCATTCAGTTGTTGCATTCCAAGGCCACCTGTAATAACGGCCACTTTCCAAACTGTTTTTGAAAAACTGCTCACCTGCAGGTAGAATTCAGCAAAGTTTGCAAAGCATAGCAACATTTGTAAAGTGCAAAGTTTGTAAAGTTGACAGAAGTTCCCTGGCAGAATTTAAATTCTGCTTGTCCAATATTACTTGTTCACATTGTCATCATCCTAATATCCGTTTTATGGGTCCCCTGCCCCACGTCATGAGCAGCGCTCTGTAGAAAACCACTAAAAGGAATGTCTTTAGAATAGAGTTGCCTAAACCAAACATTAACTAGCCTGTAGGTTTTAATTTAATGTACTAACACAATAAAGTCAGCAGCAGGAGCAGACTGACAGGGTTATAGTTGTAAAGTTGTCCCTCAGGCAGTTGAATGAAAGCACTCGAGTGAAGGTGGAAGGATGTATATAGATAGGTCAGTTGCATTCTGTGAGAGATGAATACTCCACTTCACTGAGCTGAGCCAAGAAGTTATTGTCAAAGTCTCAGGCCACTGAAAGATGCTGGTCAGAGAAAGTCAATGGTTGGAGGGGGTGGTGCCCAGAGTCTTTTGTAAGCAATAGCTATTCTGTCAAAACACAGTCTTACAAATCTGATGCAGAATTTGTAATTCTTCATACCATTTTGAATTGTGCAGAGGTTGCCTCTGCACATGTGTTCTGAATAATCGTTTCTTTACATATTTAATCAGTGCAGGATAGAGGCCACGAAGAAAGAGTTTCTGAAAGGCTGATAAAAGCATGTTCTCTAGACCATCAGCTGGCAGATCTCCATTCCCACATGTAGCACATGTATAAAAGCTGTTACACCTTAACTCGTGAAAATGAAATAGAGCAGACTGCCTATGGCATGTGTGAAATCACAGGTTTAAATATGTTTCAGCTTCCAACCAGAACGAAATACTGCCTGCTGAATGTGGCTTTAATGCTATACATGACTGTACTATGCATCAGAAAAGTAATGAGATGTTATGCTTGCTTTCTTGATTTTGTTCTCTGTTCTGAACTACAAAACTTAATAAAAAAATTAAATATATATATGTTTCAGCTTCAAGTGGAATTTAATAAAGCATTTCACTTGTTGTTTAGCAAGTAAAAAATGACTTTAATTTTAGATGGCTCACATGTACATATGTGCACCTCTGAAAAGCAGTATGTGAGAAATTGGATTGTTGGTTGAAGGGGGTGAGAGACCTTCTCAAGCAAAAACCACAATCCTTGTCAGGGTGATCTACAAAAGTCACTAAATTAACCTGTGCATAACTTTCTAGTTGCTTGGCAGAAAAGCAGTCAGGAGGGATGAAGGCAGAACGTTTGTGGGACTACCACACAAGAGTGTCAAGTCTAAGACGGGCTTTCATTGAAAGTCGTTTTTCAGGGCTTCATGTGTCCTGCCGGAATCTGCACTGCCACCTCAACAGACAAAGGTGGGGATGGAATGCCTTTATATTACATTTTTTATCATTCAGTTTCTTGTCTGAATTTAGAGAGTTAATTTGGGCAATCGATCAAATTTCCGAATCATTGGCTCAGCTAAGTGAAAATTTGTATAGGACTTCTTTAGCAAGGGCTCAATGCTACCTCCAACATCAACTCATTCTGAGGTTGTTCCTACTCCCATAGTCTTGTTATTCTGTCTCTAATTGCTTGATTAAACACCACTTTATTCACACCATCGTAACAAACGGGCCACATGAATGTGAAATAGCGAAAATTACCCTTATCTGAAAATAACTTAGGTTGAAACTAAATCACGATGAGGCATACGGACAGCCTTCTTATGATAAGACGTAAGACTCCAAACCTGATTATAGTGGACCCTGGCATACTCCAGGCAAAGATTAGATTTTCATACAATTTATTGGCAAACACAGGATGACCAAACCCTATGAGCTTTTTATTTACTACGATGAGGAATCAAATTCTGCAGTTTCAGAGTTGAGATATTTGTGAAATATCACAAACATCAACTATTGTTATCTCTTTGACATCGAAATCTAATTCCCATGTGAATGCTTCTCTTTTCCCTTCCCCACAATCCCATAGAATATGGTGATATTTGTGTCATTTTTTAACTTTCTTGCATGATTTCTTTAAATCAAGTCTATTGCACAGGTACATGGTGTCCTCGAACTTTTCTCTGTATCTGTTTCATTTCTAAACTCTAATACACAAGGCTAAATAAATAAAGACATTTATACATGTTTTTTTCCTTACCATGAAAGATGGCTTTTCATGAAAAAACTGTGGTTTCCCTTGAACCGCCATAACAACAGTAAATCTTTGTGAATGGTAATGTACTTACTCCACCAAATACATTACTTTCCATCCTTTTTGCTTGTCCCATTCCTAGCATTATGAACATGTGTCCCTTGCCACAGGCATGACTCAACTATCCAAGCAAAAATAATGCTGACACCCTCCAACATGCTGTCCTCCGAATGCAAACCCTTCCACTCTAGAAAAGGAGGAAATTACTACATCACACCCTGTTTTTTTGTTCTGTTGGAAAGACAGAGTTGCTGCTTATCAGTGTAAGCGAAGATTAGGAAATAATCTATCTTTTATTTGCTATATTTATCATTTTTAAATATTAGCAGGGAGCTGCTTACACATTCTCCATCTCCTTTATGTAAGCCCGGTCCAGTCAACCCTCCTTTGAAGCTGTGCTTGAGCGGGCTCAGTTAACGGGGCCATTCTGGTCCTGCATTAGTGGACCTTGCATAAAGGGAATACATGGATTCTCTTTCTGATTGTTTCAGGGGGGGTATGTAATTAGCCACACCTCGTGTTTACTGAGCATGTGCCTTACTTTAACACGGGGGCTTTAAAGCAAGGTTTTAGCAAGACACAATACTTTGCTGCCTCCGAATTGCATTAAATTAGGAAGTACTTGATTAGCCCATGGCGGCAAAGGAAGCATCTTGTCAATAACACAGCAGGTGTCAGTGGAAGAGACTGATAAAACCCTTTGAATATATACTCTGCTTACGATGAGATTCTAACTAATTGAGCCTCCCAGAAAATGCTCCAGGAATGATCTACATGAGGAGGAGATGTGCTCTGCCTCCTCTGCTGCTGGGGAAACGATGGATTTAGGCCCAGATCCTTGTACTGGGGTGAATGTATGACATTGTTCTACATTCTGTCCATCAACTGTGTTTTTGGGGGAAACAGAGCAAGCAGCAACGGATGTACAACATTACAACGCATGCTTTTACCACGCATGCTTTTACATCGCAACTTTTACAACGCATAGCGCTTTGGGGTGCTGGATAGTGAATAGTTTAATTTACTATTCCAACTCCATTCCCCGTGGATAGTAGGGAAGGTGTTGGATAGTAAATTAAATCTATTCCCTATCCTAGAGCGCCCCCCAGCACAATGCGTTGTAATGGTTTGCGTTGTAAAAGTTGCGATGTAAAAGCATTGCGTGGTAAAAGTTGCGTTGTAAGTGATGTTTCCCAGCAGCAACTACTGCTAAAGTGCCCTCTTTTTAAATGATTCTGCACATGATTGAGAAAGCAGTGCGAGAGGCTGTTGTGGCCAGGGAAGGTTCAGTGGGTGCCAGATCCTCAAGAAGGGACTTGACTCAGGTGGATGGGGGTGGCATTGAAGAACATGAGGACGGTGGCCGCATTATACAAGATGCAGAATAGTTCTTCAGCTCAATACGGCGCAAAATAATTCTTCAGGTTCTTCATCACTTAAAATATTTTTTTCTTCTACTCAAACATCTTCTCAAGTAGAGGACAAAAACGTCTTCACTCAATATCTGAGGAAGGAGCGTGGGTTCTGACCTCTAGATGGAGTAGTATGCAACATTCTCTTGAATGAATGTAAAGTAGAGAGATACCTTTCCAAGATTTTTGTCCAAACGATGCCCCTTACGAAACTCTGCTGAAGAATTCCCTTTAACTGTTAAAGTTGATTCACTAATTGGCAGGGCTTTCATTTCAGGGCACACTCATTTCCCAGAAGCCCCCTTCAACAGATTAGGTGCAAAGTGGTGTTCTCCCATTGAAGAGTTTATATCCTACATCGAATTTCACAAATTTGAGCTAGCAAATAAGCAAAGTATATGCAAATTATGCAATACAATCTCACCAGAAAGGTTTTCAGGCACTATCAGACCAAATGATACAGGAAACTAACTTCATAACTACCTTCTCCCCGATAGAGCAGCTTTTTCTTTCAGACATGACTTTTGATTCATTATGTGCTGCTGCTGCTTCTGGGTCTTCATTTGCAGCAAGAAGATACATATGGATGCAGTCATGGAGAGCAGATACATCACAAAAAGCCTTGCTCAGGAACTAAGATTAAAGGACCATAGTTATAAGATATAGTCAATAAATCTGTAAAGAGAGAAAGTTAAGGGAACCAGTATGAGCGCCTGCTAGAGGTCATACATTCGGAAACCAGAAATGTGTTTGGTCCTTTCAGTACTCCAGAGTGTTCCAAACAGCCCTTGGCTAGGTAGCCCTTCTCTCAAACAAATCAGAGTGCCAGCTACCTGCTACATTTAACCCTCCACCGTCAAAAGAATTACTATGTCCTTGTCCCTACCCATGCTCCAGAAGAAGGAATATTCAAAATGATTTTGAGATTTAGAAAATATCAATTTCAGACACTTAGGTCTTGAAGATCATAAAAGGATTATAACAAATCAAAGTGCTCAGAGCCTCTGGCAAACTTCTTCCTTCAAACTCCATTACCGTATTGCAGCTTTCATCAATAAGCTCTACAGAACGGAATCAAGACTTGTTGAGTACAGTAGCATTTGTTAGTGGCCCAATATCAGGAGGGAGTCAGTGATTTTCCATCCTCTTCTTGATTAATAAAATCTTCCAAGTTTAGGAAAGTAGATTTTTTATTTGTTCAGAACTTTGGCAATTCTGGTCATGGCTGGTGTCCCCCATCTGCTACTCTTATCCTGTTTTACAAGGCATCAACATGGGTCGCCCTGGTGTGCTCAAGGCAGACCCACAAGAGATATTGCTGCTATTGGGCAGTTTATACAAGTGCCTTAAAGAAAGATGTGTTTAATGCGGTTGCATAGCCTACTTCACATATATGAATGAATCACTATTGTTTGCAGTAGAAGGACATTTTCTCTTCCAAATGTGGTGCTTATGCTTTGGATTTGGTGATAAAAACACTGGATCATGATTCACAAGGGCCTCCACACTTGTCGCGGAGGCCCCTCAGTCGTGGGGGAGTCTCCGTACTCTGGGCGAAATATCCGCAATGAGAATTCTCATTGTGGAGATGCCACCACAAGTGCAGAGACTCCCCCATGACTGGGGGCCTCCACCACAAGTGCAGAGATCCTTGTGAATCAGGCCCTGGGTGTTCATCATATTTTACATGGACCATATCTGTTTTTGTAGTTGTGCTCTGTTGCTTCCTGCTTGGATATAAGCTCAAACGTTTAGGATTGGGATACGGAAGACCAACAATAAGTAATGTCCTGATTACTTACCGGTAATCTTCATTACTCTGAGTTCTAGGCTTCCACCTCACAGTCCAATTTGCTACCCTCCCTCCCAAACATTATTCAGATGTAATGAAGGAAGTGAGGTGGTAATTCCCTTCTAGAAGAAAGGGGTTTGCTTACAGAGGACACCATGCTGGAGGGAGTTCAGTATTGGTTAAGTTAACAATGTCTGGGGGGGAGAGTGGAACAAACACTCATAATGTTAGTACTGTGATGAGAAATACCTGGTCTCTTTTATTGGCTGAACTACACAGGCCTGAATTTGTGCTCATAATACACAGAAGGCTGTTAACAAAAGGAGTCTGGGCACACGTAAATGCATTTGCAATTGCAGAGAAATGACAAAGAAGAATCACCACCGTCGCTGGAAAGCTCAGATCTGCCAGAAGCCGTATGGCGCATATGGCTCCGGGCCGAGCAGTGCGCACCAACCCTCCCTGGGAGAATCTGGCTGGTCATGCCTGTCAAGCTCCAGATCAAGAAGTGATGGCAGAGCAGGACCCCAGCAAAATGACCAAAATGAAAGAATATGCTGACATTCACCGGAAACCTAAACATCACCTTTTCCAGGATAGGGACTGGGCCTTGGTCAGGCACGAACAGAGAAAGAAGACAGATAGCTGATATCATGACCATCCATTACAAGAGACCAATTTAAAAGGAAATACATTCACAGCAGCCTCTAATGAGAAGGGGACAACTAGTGACATCTCCCATTTCCAGAAATGCGAGATAGGAGTCAATAAACCTGCAGCCATCTTAAAGGGTGATGCCTCTAGAGGTAATCTGGAACAAGCCAGAGGAAATGATCCTGTATTCACTCTTGTAGCTGCAGCACCAATGAAACCAAGTTCACCAGGCCAATCGCAGCGAGCACTTCGAAAACCTGGCCGATTTGTTGAAGAAGTCTAAAGAGCTTTGTGAGTAATGAGAATACATTTTTTTGAGTGAGGGGGAGATGTAATGTTGTGACTGGCCTTAGCGTCAGGGCAGTAGGACCCAGGGAAAAAGAGACACTGGCTGGGGAGGTGGAGGGGGGAATAGAAAAAGGAGGAGTCAGTGAAGCGAATGGTGGTCCAGAGAATTGATGCTCTCCTCCAGGTACTTGAATAAAGGAATCTATATACATGCTCATGTGTCGTGGGTACTCCTCTACACCTACGCAACACAACAAGGTGTATGCTGGTCCCCGGTGTAGCCAGGCCAGCATCCTCATAAACATCGACTCCCAGAAACATGTCCTGATGCAGCATCCCTGACTGCCTGGGACCCATCCTTTTTGATTGCAAAGCTAATCAGCAGTGACACGACTGTGCTTTGATTTAAGTGCTTGGTGTGTGTGTACGGATTTAGTCAGTAAATTATTTCTTTCTTTTTTTACCCTATTAGAGAAGCTGTTTGCAGTTTGTTTTGCAAACACATTGCTTGAGATAAATGCAAGCTGCTTAGGTAAATATGCCCCGCGACGGAAAGACTCAGGCACACTTTAATATGAATAAGGACGATGAATTCAGCAATGTCTCTTGTGAAGCTGAGCAATCAGGGACTCCTTCAGCCACAGAGCAATCCAAGCTTAAACCGAGATTAGACTCAGAGGAGCCAAACACTTCACAGGATAAATAATTTAGATTGTTAAGAATAAATTGACCAAGTGGTTATGAGCATCTTAAAATAGCCTCCGCTGCAAGGCTATTAGCCAGCAAGAAGCAGTTATTAACTTGCAAGCAGCAGTCATTTGTCTTCCTCCATCATGCTAATGCAAAACCTAATCAAATGAGGATTTCCTGCACGGATTTGCATCATCAGATTAAGGGGACAGATTCTGTGCTTTTCATATTCCTCCCTCAGGGAAACCTAAGGTGAGGTTTCTTGAAATTATACTGGATTGGGTGCGAAGAACTGTGTATCATGATGTAAGCGATGTACCAGGCATGTTTGAGAAAATGGCATTCTTAACCTTTGTGTGCAAATTAGTTTATGATAGAAGGATGCACACCAATACTTCACTTGCTTATAATGCCCATAGGAGTTTACAACACATTATATATTTTAATTGTTGATGTATGGCCTGTCTACAATTAGGAATGCTTAGGCCACCAATGACAACCATGTTCAAGAAGTCTTGAGACTGGCACAGGGAAGTAATCATTGCAAAAGTGTTTGCCAAACTGGAGACCAAGTAGAATGTGTTATCGAGAGGCAGTAAAAACCAACTGACTGAGAAAACCTACATTTGAATTCTACACAAATGGGCTGTGTTTTAAAGGGACTACAAATATTAATTTAGCTTGTAATGTGGTTAGAAAAGTAGGAAGCAGAAACAGCACTCAATGGACAGATCATTGTATACATATATATAAATTCACTGAAAAAGACAAAGGTACAGGAACGTTATAGTTAGGATCAGATTTCACTCATACAAAACCAGTGAAATTCAGCAGTTATAGTTACCCGAGCTAACTATAACTTACGGCCCTGCAATGCACTGCTTATGACCTCATATATTACATCACTCATGACATGGTCAGTGGCATCCAGTGAGTGTGTTTTGTAAAAGTTTCTGAGAGTTAAAGATATATATAAAGCTACTGCATAAGTTAAATGACTATTCTTTTTGTACTACTAATATAACCTTTTGTTTCCAAATACAATCAGAGAAGACATTTTGGCTGATTTCGAGGGGTCCATGTATTATGAAGCTTTCGCCTAACAGCTGACTGACATCTCCGTGAGGGGTGACCAGTTCAAAACCAAGACGGGGTCCTATACTCTTACCTACGAGGTAAAGGGGTTAGATCATCCAGAAAGGGGTTTATTGACAGACCATACATTTACACCTTAGACACATAGGTTAGGGTTTGCAACCAAGGAGTACACTGGATTGTTATATATTTTTTACATGTGTGCATATATCTACTGTATTAGTAAAATGGTGGAACTGTTTGTTCTATTTACTATTTTGATGGTCATTATAACTTTCATCTGCTTCCGTCTATTGATCATTGCAGCACATATATTTTATACAAGAATCACTTTGGTTCAATAAATGAGAAACGCCCCGTTGTGTATTCTTCATATATTTCTCTGAGCACTAATATGCATGAGTGACTGAGCAAAAGGTTCTAAAATCTATGAGCTAGCTGGTCCAAAGGATAACATATCCTGCAAGGGGGTGCACGAAATCAGTCTGACACCATCCCTACGTTTATGTCATCCACAAACGTGCAGTTACTTACCTTTATTTAGACTCATTCTGCTTCTTTCTCACATTTTATTTTCTTTTGGTGCTGGTTTCTGACCTCTATTTTGAATCTTTCTGCTAATTTCTCACCATTAGGTTGCCTCTTTCTGACCGCTTTTCACCCTGCTTTTAGGTGTGGGTGTTAAACTCTTTTCCGCAAGTGCCAAGGGGACTTCATACCCCAACCAGTAATGCCAGGAGGCATGTTTGCTGTGTGGTTTAGTAAGGGGGATGGACCTATGAGGTCTCAGTATTCCCGCTGTGTGGAACTTACTGGTGGTAACGATAGGGGTTCTTTGCCCCCAATGACCCTCAGAAGCCAAGGGGACTTCATCCCCCAACCAGTATTGCACCATTGTGTTTGCAGAATGCTTGATAAAGGAGGTAGTGGGACTCAGCAATCCCACTGTGGTATTTACTGGTGGTATCAATATGCATTTTTGGCTTCCAATGACCCTCAGCAGCCACAGGGAGTACATCCCCCAACGAGTAGTGCACCAGGAGACCCGTTTGCAGAGTGGTTAGTGGTTGAGAAAGGGGTTGGGGCCTCCAATGAGGTTGCAGCAGTCCCTCTGTGTAAGAGTTACTGGTGGTAGCAATTGAGGTTCTTGACCCCCATCGATGCTCATTAGCCAAGGAGACTTCATCCTCCAACCAGTAGTGCACCAAGACGCCCATCTGCAGAGTGGTTGAGAAAGGGGGTGGGGCCTCTGACAAGGTGTCAGCAGTACCGCTGTGTGGGACTTACTGGTGGTAACAATAGGGGTTCTTGGCCCACAATGACTCTCAGCAGCCAAGGGAACTTCATTGCCCAACCAGTAGTAAGCCAGGAGGTGCTTCTGCAAAGTGCTTGAAAAAGAGGGGGGCTTTCGATGAAGTCTTAGCTGTCCCGTTGTGTGGGACTTACTGGTGGTAACAAGACTCTCAGCAGCCAAGGAGACTTCATCCCCCAACTAGTAGTGCACCAGAAGGGTGCATTTGCAGAGTTGTTGAGAAAGGGGGTGGGGCATCCAATTAGGTCATAGCACTCCCACTGTATGGGAATACTGATGGTAACAATAGGAATTCTTAGCCCCCAATGACCCTCAGCAGCCAAGGGAATTTCATTCCCCTACCAGTAGTAAGCCAGGAGGCACTTTTGCAAAGTGGTTGAGGAAGGGCTGGGTGGGCCTCCGATAACGTCTCAGCAGTCCTGCTGTGTGGGACTTACTGGTGGTAACAGGAGGGGTTCTTGGCCCCCAAGGACTCTCAGCATCCAAGGGGGGTTTATCCCCCAATGAACAGTGCTTGTTTTTTGTTTTTGCTGCAAATTCACAAATTTCGTGAATTTGCAAATACTTTTTAAAAAATTGTTTTTTCTGCCCTACCAGAAGCAAGGCTATGGGGTTAGGGCATTCGTACTCTGCCCCCTTTTCTTTTTTTGGGTGTTTTTTTAGGGCCACGGCCACCGTTCCCTCTGGGGCGCGAGCACGCGCGCACCTCCCATCATGCCAGCGCGCAAACCCTCACGTGGAGCGCGCACACAGGACGTCACGGGAGAGAGTCGCGCCGCCGGCCGCTTGAAAGAAGCGAGCGGCGCGAACATGAGGCACGTGAAGAGTACAGGTAAGGAGGCGGGTGGGCTGGTGAGGCTTGTGGCTATGTGGGAGCGCGGGGCAGACTGTGGCCTTTTGTTTAAGTATTGCTGTTAATCGGAGCCCCTTCACGGGCTCTGATTAACAGCAATACTTAAACAAAAGGCCACAGTCTGCCCCGCGCTTTACTAACAAAAGCGTAGTCAGTTTCCAAACACAGCGTGTACTTTAGCACACACTGTGTTTGGAAACTGTCTCTACGCTTTTGTTAGTAAAGTGCGGGGCGGACTGTGACCTTTTGTTTAATTATTGCTATTAAGGGGAGCCTGAAAAGGGGCTCCGATTAACAGCAATAATTAAACAAAAAGCCACAGTGGGAAGTCAGGAGGGCGGGGCCACAGGGGGCACAGCGGCAGGGGAAACGAGCGGAACAGAAGGTAAAAGAGGCACAAAAACAAGGAAAAAAACAAGTGGAACAGAGGGCAGAAGGGCACAAAAACGAATGGAACAGAGAGCAGAAGGGCACAAAAACAAGTGGAACAGAGGGCAGAAGGGCACAAAAACGAGTGGAACAGAGGGCAGAAAGGTAAAAAATGAGTGGAACAGAGGGCAGAAAGGCACAAAAACGATTGGGACAGAAGGCAGAAAGGCACAAAAAACGAGTGGGACAGAGGGCAGAAGGGCAAAAAAACGAGTGGAACTGAGGGCAGAAAGGCACAAAAACGAGTGGGACAGAGGGCAGAGAGCACAAAAACGAGTGAAACAGAGGGCAGAAGGGCACAAAAACGAGTGGGACAGAGGGCAGAATGGCACATAAACGATTGGAACTGAGGGCAGAAAGGAACAAAAACGAGTGGGACAGAGGGCAGAAGGGCACAAAAACGAGTGGAACAGAGGGCAGAAAGGAACAAAAACGAGTGGGACAGAGGGCAGAAGGGCACAAAAACGACTGGAACAGAGGGCAGAAGGGCACAAAAACGAGTGGAACTGAGGGCAGAAAGGTACAAAAACGAGTGGGACAGAGGACAGAAAGGCACAAAAAATGAGTGGAACAGAGGGCAGAAAGGCACAAAAAACGAGGGAAAAAGGAGTGGAACAGAGGGCAGAAAGGCACAAAAAACGAGTGGAACAGAGGGCAGAAAGACACAAAAAAACGAGGGAAACATGAGTGGACCAGAAGGCAAAAGGGGCACAAAAAACAAGTGGGACAGAGGGCAGAAGGGCACAAAACCGAGTGGAACTGAGGGCAGAAAGGCACAAAAACTAGTGGAACAGAGGGCAGTAAGGCACAAAAACGAGTGGAACAGAGGGCAGTAAGGCACAAAAAATGAGTGGGACAAAGGGCAGAAGGGCACAAAAACAAGTGGAACAGAGGGCAGAAAGGCACAAAAAACGAGTGGGACAGAGGGCAGAAGGGCACAAAAATGAGTGGAACTGAGGGCAGAAAGGGACAAAAACGAGTGGAACAGAGGGCACAGAGCACAAACGAGTGGAACAGAGGGCAGAAGGGCACAAAAACGAGTGGGACAGAGGGCAGAAAGGCACAAAAAAGAGTGGAACAGAGGGCAGAAAGACACAAAAACGAGTGGGACAGAGGGCAGAAGGGCACAAAAACAAGTGGAACAGAGGGCAGAAAGGCACAAAAAACAAGTGTGACAGAGGGCAGAAGGGCATAAAAACAATTGGAACTGAGGGCAGAAAGGCACAAAAACGAGTGGAACAGAGGGCAGAAAGGCACAAAAACAAATGAAACAGAGGGCAGAAAGGCACAAAAACGAGTGGAACAGAGGGCTGAAGGGCACAAAAATGAGTGGAACAGAGGGCAGAAAGGCACAAAAAACGAGTGGGACAGAGGGCAGAGAGCACAAAAACGAGTGGAACAGAAGGCAGAAAGGCACAAAAACGAGTGGGACAGAGGGCAGAGAGCACAAAAACGAGTGGAACAGAGGGCAGAAGGGCACAAAACCGAGTGGAACAGAGGACAGAAAGGCACAAAAAACGAGTGTGACAGAGGGCAGAAGGGCACATAAACGAGTGGAACTGAGGGCAGAAAGGCCCAAAAACGAGTGGGACAGAGGGCAGAAGGGCACAAAAACGACTGGAACAGAGGGCAGAAGGGCACAAAAACGAGTGGAACTGAGGGCAGAAAGGTACAAAAACGAGTGGGACAGAGGACAGAAAGGCACAATAAATGAGTGGAACAGAGGGCAGAAAGGCACAAAAAACGAGGGAAAAAGGAGTGGAACAGAGGGCAGAAAGGCACAAAAACGAGTGAAACAGAGGGCAGAAGGGCACAAAAACGAGTGGGACAGAGGGCAGAATGGCACATAAACGATTGGAACTGAGGGCAGAAAGGAACAAAAACGAGTGGGACAGAGGGCAGAAGGGCACAAAAACGAGTGGAACAGAGGGCAGAAAGGAACAAAAACGAGTGGGACAGAGGGCAGAAGGGCACAAAAACGACTGGAACAGAGGGCAGAAAGGCACAAAAAACAAGTGTGACAGAGGGCAGAAGGGCATAAAAACAATTGGAACTGAGGGCAGAAAGGCACAAAAACGAGTGGAACAGAGGGCAGAAAGGCACAAAAACAAATGAAACAGAGGGCAGAAAGGCACAAAAACGAGTGGAACAGAGGGCTGAAGGGCACAAAAATGAGTGGAACAGAGGGCAGAAAGGCACAAAAAACGAGTGGGACAGAGGGCAGAGAGCACAAAAACGAGTGGAACAGAAGGCAGAAAGGCACAAAAACGAGTGGGACAGAGGGCAGAGAGCACAAAAACGAGTGGAACAGAGGGCAGAAGGGCACAAAACCGAGTGGAACAGAGGACAGAAAGGCACAAAAAACGAGTGTGACAGAGGGCAGAAGGGCACATAAACGAGTGGAACTGAGGGCAGAAAGGCCCAAAAACGAGGGAAAAAGGAGTGGAACAGAGGGCAGAAAGGCACAAAAAACGAGTGGAACAGAGGGCAGAAAGACACAAAAAAACGAGGGAAACATGAGTGGACCAGAAGGCAAAAGGGGCACAAAAAACAAGTGGGACAGAGGGCAGAGAGCACAAAACCGAGTGGAACAGAGGACAGAAAGGCACAAAAAACGAGTGTGACAGAGGGCAGAAGGGCACAAAAAATGAGTGGAACAGAGGGCAGAAAGGCACAAAAAACGAGGGAAAAAGGAGTGGAACAGAGGGCAGAAAGGCACAAAAAACGAGTGGAACAGAGGGCAGAAAGACACAAAAAAACGAGGGAAACATGAGTGGACCAGAAGGCAAAAGGGGCACAAAAAACAAGTGGGACAGAGGGCAGAAGGGCACAAAACCGAGTGGAACTGAGGGCAGAAAGGCACAAAAACTAGTGGAACAGAGGGCAGTAAGGCACAAAAACGAGTGGAACAGAGGGCAGTAAGGCACAAAAAATGAGTGGGACAAAGGGCAGAAGGGCACAAAAACAAGTGGAACAGAGGGCAGAAAGGCACAAAAAACGAGTGGGACAGAGGGCAGAAGGGCACAAAAATGAGTGGAACTGAGGGCAGAAAGGGACAAAAACGAGTGGAACAGAGGGAACAGAGCACAAACGAGTGGAACAGAGGGCAGAAGGGCACAAAAACGAGTGGGACAGAGGGCAGAAAGGCACAAAAAAGAGTGGAACAGAGGGCAGAAAGACACAAAAACGAGTGGGACAGAGGGCAGAAGGGCACAAAAACAAGTGGAACAGAGGGCAGAAAGGCACAAAAAACAAGTGTGACAGAGGGCAGAAGGGCATAAAAACAATTGGAACTGAGGGCAGAAAGGCACAAAAACGAGTGGAACAGAGGGCAGAAAGGCACAAAAACAAATGAAACAGAGGGCAGAAAGGCACAAAAACGAGTGGAACAGAGGGCTGAAGGGCACAAAAATGAGTGGAACAGAGGGCAGAAAGGCACAAAAAACGAGTGGGACAGAGGGCAGAGAGCACAAAAACGAGTGGAACAGAAGGCAGAAAGGCACAAAAACGAGTGGGACAGAGGGCAGAGAGCACAAAAACGAGTGGAACAGAGGGCAGAAGGGCACAAAACCGAGTGGAACAGAGGACAGAAAGGCACAAAAAACGAGTGTGACAGAGGGCAGAAGGGCACATAAACGAGTGGAACTGAGGGCAGAAAGGCCCAAAAACGAGTGGGACAGAGGGCAGAAGGGCACAAAAACGAGTGGAACAGAGGGCAGAAAGGCACAAAAAACGAGTCGGAGAGAGGGCAGAAGGGTACAAAAACGAGTGAAACTGAGGGCAGGAAGGCACAAAAATGAGTGTGACAGAGGGCAGAAAGGCACAAAAACGAGGGAAAAATGAGTGGAACAGAAGGCAAAAGGGGCACAAAAAATGAGTGGGACAGAGGGCAGAAGGGCACAAAAACGAGTGGAGCTGAGGGCAGTAATGCACAAAAATGAGTGGAACGGAGGGCAAAAAGGCACAAAAAACGAGTGGGACAAAGGGCAGAAGGGCACAAAAACAAGTGTAACAGAGGGCACAAAGGCACAAAAATGAGTGGGACAGAGGGCAGAGAGCCCCAAAACGAGTGGAACAGAGGGCAGAGAGCACAAAAACGACTGGGACAGAGGGCAGAGAGCACAAAAATGAGTGGAACAGAGGGCAGAAAGGCACAAAAACGAGTGGGACAGAGGGCAGAGAGCACAAAAACGAGTAAAACAGAGGGCAGAAGGGCACAAAAACGAGTGGAACAGAGGACAGAAAGGCACAAAAACGAGTGGGACAGAGGGCAGAAGGGCACATAAACGAGTGGAACTGAGGGCAGAAAGGCACAACAACGAGTGGGACAGAGGGCAGAAGGGCAAAAAAACGAGTGGAACAGAGGGCAGAAAGGCACAAAAAACGAGTGGAACTGAGGGCAGAAAAGCACAAAAACGAGGGAAAAATGAGTGGAACAGAAGACAAAAGGGGCACAAAAAATTAGTGGGACAGAGGGCAGAAGGGCACAAAAACGAGTGGAACTGAGGGCAGTAATGCACAAAAATTAGTGGAACAGAGGGCAAAAAGGCACAAAAAACGAGTGGGACGAAGGGCAGAAGGGCACAAAAACAAGTGGGGCAGAGGGCAGAAAGGAACAAACGAGCATTGGAAATGCAATAGGTCTCAGATTTATTTGAGTTAGAGCTAATGGCATTGTAAATGGCAATGTCTTTTAGCCATGTATTATGGAGTGTATGCATGTGGTGTGTAATGGAATTATGTGGTTTGGATTGGAATTGTTCACCCTGCACGCTCACACACTGTTCACCCTGCACGCTCACACACTGTTCACCCTGCACGCTCACACACTGTTCACCCTGCACGCTCACACACTCACCACTCTGCACTCACCACTCTGCACTCACCACTCTGCATTCACCACTCTGCACTCACCACTCTGCACTCACCACTCTGCACTCACTACTCTGCACTCACTACTCTGCACTCACCACTCACTACTCTGCACTCACTAATCTGCACTCACTGATCTGCACTCACCACTCACTACTCTGCACTCACCACTCACTACTCTGCACTCACTACTATGCACTCACTACTCTGCACTCACTACTCACTACTCTGCACTCAATACTCACTACTCTGTACTCACTACTCTGCACTCACTACTCTGCACTCACTACTCACTACTCTGCACTCACTACTCTGCACTCACTACTCTGCACTCACTACTCACTACTCTGCACTCACTACTCACTACTCTGCACTCACTACTCACTACTCTGCACTCACTACTCTGCACTCACTACTGTGCACTCACCACTCTGCACTCACCACTCTGCACTCTGCACTCACTACTCTGCACTCACCACTCTGCACTAACTACTCTGCACTCAGTACTCTGCACTCAGTACTCACTACTCTGCACTCACTACTCACTACTCTTCACTCACTACTCTGCACTCACTACTCACTACTCTGCACTCACTACTCTGTACTCACTACTCTGCACTCACTACTCTGCACTCACTACTCACCACTCACCACTCTGCATTCACCACTCTGCACTCACTACTCTGCACTCACTACTCACTACTCTGCACTCACTACTCTGCACTCACTACTCACTACTCTGCACTCACTACTCTGCATTCACTACTCTGCACTCACTACTCTGCACTCACTACTCACTACTCTGCACTCACCACTCTGCACTCACCACTCTGCACTCAATACTCTGCACTCACTACTCTGCACTCACTACTCTGCACTCACTACTCTGCACTCACTACTCACTACTCTGCACTCACTACTCTGCACTCACTACTCACTACTCTTCACTCACTACTCTGCACTCACTACTCTGCACTCACTACTCTGCCCTCACTACTGTGCACTCACTACTCTGCACTCACCACTCTGCACTCTGCACTCACTACTCTGCACTCACCACTCTGCACTCACTACTCTGCACTCACTACTCACTACTCTTCACTCACTACTCTGCACTCACTACTCACTACTCTGCACTCACTACTCTGCACTCACTACTCTGCACTCACTACTCTGCACTCACTACTCACTACTCTGCACTCACCACTCTGCACTCACCACTCTGCACTCACTACTCTGCACTCACTACTCTGCACTCACTACTCACTACTCTGCACTCACTACTCTGCACTCACTACTCACTACTCTGCACTCACTACTCTGCACTCACTACTCTGCACTCACTACTCACTACTCTGCACTCACCCCTCTGCACTCACCACTCTGCACTCACTACTCTGCACTCACTACTCACTACTCTGCACTCACTACTCTGCACTCACTACTCACTACTCTGCACTCACCACTCTGCACTCACCACTCTGCACTCACCACTCTGCACTCACTACTCTGCACTCACTACTCTGCACTCACCACTCTGCACTCACCACTCTGACTCACCACTCTGCACTCACCACTCTGCACTCACCACTCGGCACTCACCACTCACTACTCTGCACTCACTACTCTGCACGCACTCACTACTCACTACTCTGCATGCACTACTCACTACTCTGCACTCACTACTCTGCACTCACTACTCTGCACGCACTCACTACTCACTACTCTGCATGCACTACTCACTACTCTGCACTCACTACTCTGCACTCACTACTCTGCACTCACTACACTGCACTCACTACTCTGCACTCACTACTCTGCACTCACTACTCTGCACTCACTCACTACTCACTACTCTGCACTCACAACTCACTACTCTGCACTCACTACTCACTACTCTGCACTCACTACTCTGCACTCACTACTCACTACTCTGCACTCACTACTCACTACTCTGCACTCACTACTCACTACTCACTACTCTGCACTCACTACTCTGCACTCACTACTCACTACTCTGCACTCACTACTCTGCACTCACTACTCACTACTCTGCACTCACTACTCTGCACTCACCACTCTGCACTCACTACTCTGCACTCACCACTCTGCACTCACCACTCTGCACTCACTACTCTGCACTCACTACTCACTACTCTTCACTCACTACTCTGCACTCACTACTCTGCCCTCACTACTGTGCACTCACTACTCTGCGCTCACCACTCTGCACTCTGCACTCACTACTCTGCACTCACCACTCTGCACTCACTACTCTGCACTCACTACTCACTACTCTTCACTCACTACTCTGCACTCACTACTCACTACTCTTCACTCACTACTCTGCACTCACTACTCACTACTCTGCACTCACTACTCTGCACTCACTACTCTGCACTCACTACTCACTACTCTGCACTCACCACTCTGCACTCACCACTCTGCACTCACTACTCTGCACTCACTACTCTGCACTCACTACTCACTACTCTGCACTCACTACTCTGCACTCACTACTCACTACTCTGCACTCACTACTCACTACTCTGCACTCACCACTCTGCACTCACCACTCTGCACTCACCACTCTGTACTCACTACTCTGCACTCACTACTCTGCACTCACCACTCTGCACTCACCACTCTGACTCACCACTCTGCACTCACCACTCTGCACTCACCACTCGGCACTCACCACTCACTACTCTGCACTCACTACTCTGCACTCACTACTCTGCACTCACTACTCTGCACGCACTCACCACTCACTACTCTGCACTCACTACTCTGCACTCACTACTCTGCACACACTACTCTGCACGCACTCACTACTCACTACTCTGCATGCACTACTCACTACTCTGCACTCACTACTCTGCACTCACTACTCTGCACTCACCACTCTGCACTCACCACTCTGCACTCTGCACTCACTACTCTGCACTCACTACTCTGCACTCACTACTCTGCACTCACTACTCTGCCCTCACTACTGTGCACTCACTACTCTGCACTCACCACTCTGCACTCTGCACTCACTACTCTGCACTCACCACTCTGCACTCACTACTCTGCACTCACTACTCACTACTCTTCACTCACTACTCTGCACTCACTACTCACTACTCTGCACTCACTACTCTGCACTCACTACTCTGCACTCACTACTCTGCACTCACTACTCACTACTCTGCACTCACCACTCTGCACTCACCACTCTGCACTCACTACTCTGCACTCACTACTCTGCACTCACTACTCACTACTCTGCACTCACTACTCTGCACTCACTACTCACTACTCTGCACTCACTACTCTGCACTCACTACTCTGCACTCACTACTCACTACTCTGCACTCACCACTCTGCACTCACCACTCTGCACTCACTACTCTGCACTCACTACTCACTACTCTGCACTCACTACTCTGCACTCACTACTCACTACTCTGCACTCACCACTCTGCACTCACCACTCTGCACTCACCACTCTGTACTCACTACTCTGCACTCACTACTCTGCACTCACCACTCTGCACTCACCACTCTGCACTCACCACTCGGCACTCACCACTTACTACTCTGCACTCACTACTCTGCACTCACTACTCTGCACTCACTACTCTGCACGCACTCACTACTCACTACTCTGCATGCACTACTCACTACTCTGCACTCACTACTCTGCACTCACTACTCTGCACTCACTACTCACTACACTGCACTCACTACTCTGCACTCACTACTCTGCACTCACTACTCTGCACTCACTCACTACTCACTACTCTGCACTCACAACTCACTACTCTGCACTCACTACTCACTACTCTGCACTCACTACTCACTACTCTGCACTCACTACTCACTACTCACTACTCTGCACTCACTACTCACTACTCACTACTCTGCACTCACTACTCTGCACTCACTACTCACTACTCTGCACTCACTACTCTGCACTCACTATTCACTACTCTGCACTCACTACTCTGCACTCACTACTCTGCACTCACTACTCTGCACTCACTACTCACTATTCTGCACTCACTACTCTGCACTCACTACTCACTATTCTGCACTCACTACGCTGCACTCACTACTCTGCACTCACCACTCTGCACTCTGCACTCACTACTCTGCACTCACCACTCTGCACTCTGCACTCACTACTCTGCACTCACTACTCTGCACTCACTACTCTGCACTCACTACTTACTACTGTGCACTCACTACTCACTACTCTGCACTCACTACTCTGCACTCACTACTATGCACTCACTACTCTGCACTCACTACTCTGCACTCACTACTCTGCACTCACTACTCTGCACTCACTACTCACTACTCTGCACTCACTAATCTGCACGCACTCACTACTCACTACTCTGCACGCACTACTCACTTCTCTGCACTCACTACTCTGCACTCACTACTCACTACTCTGCACTCACTACTCTGCACTCACTACTCACTACTCTGCACTCACTACTCTGCACTCACTTGCACTCACTACTCTGCACTCACTACTCTGCACTCACTCACTACTCACTACTCTGCACTCACTACTCACTACTCTGCACTCACTACTCACTACTCTGCACTCACTACTCTGCACTCACTACTCACTACTCTGCACTCACTACTCACTACTCTGCACTCACTACTCTGCACTCACTACTCTGCACTCACTACTCTGCACTCACTACTCTGCACTCACTACTCACTACTCTGCACTCACTACTCTGCACTCACTACTCTGCACTCACTACTCACTACTCTGCACTCACTACTCACTACTCTGCACTCACTACTCTGCACTCACCACTCTGCACTCTGCACTCTGCACTCACCACTCTGCACTCACCACTCTGCACTCTGCACTCACTACTCTGCACTCACTACTCTGCACTCACTACTCTGCACTCACCACTCTGCACTCACTACTCTGCACTCACTACTCTGCACTCACTACTCTGCACTCACTACTCTGCACTCACTACTCTGCACTCACTACTCTGCACTCACTACTCACTACTCTGCACTCACTACTCTGCACTCACTACTCTGCACTCACTTGCACTCACTACTCTGCACTCACTACTCTGCACTCACTCACTACTCACTACTCTGCACTCACTACTCACTACTCTGCACTCACTACTCACTACTCTGCACTCACTACTCTGCACTCACTACTCACTACTCTGCACTCACTACTCACTACTCTGCACTCACTACTCTGCACTCACTACTCTGCACTCACTACTCTGCACTCACTACTCACTACTCTGCACTCACTACTCTGCACTCACTACTCTGCACTCACTACTCACTACTCTGCACTCACTACTCTGCACTCACTTCTCTGCACTCACCACTCTGCACTCACTACTCTGCACTCACTTCTCTGCACTCACCACTCTGCACTCACTACTCTACACTCACCACTCTGCACTCACTACTCTGCCCTCACCACTCTGCACTCTGCACTCACTACTCTGCACTCACTACTCTGCACTCACTACTCTGCACTCACTACTCTGCACTCACTACTCACTACTCTGCACTCACTACTCTACACTCACTACTCACTACTCTGCACTCACTACTCTGCACTCACTACTCTGCACTCACTACTCATTACTCTGTACTCACCACTCTGCACTCACCACTCTCCACTCACTACTCTGCACTCACTACTCACTACTCTGCACTCACTACTCTGCACTCACCACTCTGCACTCACCACTCTGCACTCACCACTCTGCACTCACTACTCTGCACTCACTACTCTGTACTCACCACTCTGCACTCACCACTCTGCACTCACCACTCTTCATTCACTACTTTGCACTCACCACTCTGCACTCACCACTCTGCACTCACCTCTCTGCACTCACCACTCACCACTCTGCACTCACCACTCTGCACTCACCACTCACTACTCTGCACTCACTACTCTGCACTCACTACTCACTACTCTGCACTCACTACTCACTACTCTGCACTCACTACTCTGCACTCACCACTCTGCACTCACCACTCTGCACTCACCACTCTGCACTCACCACTCTGCACTCACCACTCACTACTCACCACTCACTACTCACCACTCTGCACTCACTACTCACTACTCTGAAAGCAGGCAAGGCTACTGATTAATTTTACACTGGTCACGGTTAACACTCTTTTCTAGAAGAGAATAGACACGTTTATCTTGGTGGGTTGAATTTAAAAAAACACATGGCGCACCCTGGTGTCCAATAAAGAATAGGCGATCAGTAACGTGCACGCTCAGAGAGCAGACTGTACTGAATGTTCTGTGTACATTAGCAGAATCCTTCAAAGCACATCTGACATCATTCTTTGCTCCCGCCATTCCGGTACTTTACACTGCAAACACTCCCGCAAGTCCATGCAATTAGAGGACATAACATTCTGAACAAGCACCTACCTCTCAGTGCCCTCACTGCGTTGCAAAACTTCTCGATGCAGGCCAGGAAGAGAGCAGTGATCGGCGCGCGGCGGGGACGCTGGTGCCGTGAGCGTGCACGCGACTGAATCCGCGCGTGGCCAGCACTTGCCGCTCCCTCTCCCATTAGGATTGCTGGGCGCGCCGTGAGCGTGCGCGCGACTGAATCCACGCATGGCCAGCACTTGTCGCACCTCTCCCATTGAGAATGCTGGGCACGCGCCCAGCTCTTGTCTCCTTTTGTCGGCTTTGGAGATTGAAACGATTACAATAGTTCTCTGCCGAGAACGCGCTTCGCGCGTCTTTAGGCCGAGACCTAAAAACGAGTGGGACAGAGGGCAGAAGGGCACAAAAATGAGTGGAACTGAGGGCAGAAAGGCACAAAAACTAGTGGAACAGAGGGCAGAAAGGCACAAAAACGAGTGGGGCATAGGGCAGAGAGCACAAAAACGAGTGGAACAGAGGGCAGAAGGGCACAAAAACGAATGGGACAGAGGGCAGAAGGGCACAAAAACGAGTGGGACAGAGGGCAGAAAGACACAAAAACGAGTGGGACAGAGGGCAGAAGGGCACAAAAACAAGTGGAACAGAGGGCAGAAAGGCAGAAAAAATGAGTGTGACAGAGGGGAGAAGGGCACAAAAACGAGTGGAACTGAGGGCAGAAAGGCACAAAAATGAGTGGACCAGAAGGCACAAAGGCACAAAAACGAGTGGAACAGAGGGCAGAAGGGCACAAAAACGAGTGGAACAGAGGGCAGAAAGGCACAAAAATAAGTGGAACTGAGGGCAGAAAGGCACAAAAACTAGTGGCACAGTTGGCAGACGGGCACAAAAAACTAATGGCACAGAGGCAAAACACAGAATACAGAAATATAGGGGCAGCTAAGAACAGAAGGCAGAGCGGGCAGAGAGGCACAGGGGAAGCGAGGGGAACAGAAGGGAAAACTGAGCAGAGGCACGGGCAGCGAGGGGTACAGAAGGAAAGACCGGGCAGAGAGAGCACGGGGACAGCGAGGGGAACAGAGGGAAGAAAAAGGGGCACGGACCACGTACAGGCAGCGGGGAAGACAGACAACAGCAGTCACAGACACAACAATGAAAATACAGGCAATACAGTAAATTTGCCAACTGCTCTTAAGACAAAATGCACCATCTTTTCACTTTTTAAAGTAAACGTTTTGAGTGCTATTTGGCGCCGCAGACATGCGCGGTTTGGTTCCTGGTGCACATAGCCATGGTTGCAGCGCACAGAGACCCTCCACTGCCGCACACAGAGGAAAAAAATTTGAGGGAACATTGGCCACAGCTGAATCCGAGCCCCAAGATGTCTGTTGAAGTGTTGGCAGCCAATCGGAGCTCTGCATTTCCCTGTACAAGCTCGTTATCGTTTGTGAAGTTGTCACGATCACAGATATCCTTCTTTTTTACACTTATATTTCTCAACCACTACTGAACAGATTTACACCGGATAACTGAAAGTGTGATCTACGAACCAAAATCTACCTACCTGCCAAATTTGGTTTAATTCCGTCCAGCGGTTGGGGCTGTTGTCACGTGCAAAGCTCCTACGGGAATTAACATGGGTAACACACTTTTTTTACCACCCTTTTTTCTCGGCGCCCCCTTGATGGATTGCCCAGAAAATTTCCATCCACAACAAGAATCACTGGCACAAATGTCGTGAAGATTTGTCAACTGGGCTCAAAGATAGAGGCAAGTCAAAAAATGCATTTTCCAAAGGAAACATGGTTCTAACTATAACTACCTGCAGGCAATCACCAGCAATTACCAGCATGTATCTGCCCTTGAAAGGGCAAGGTGAAATACAAATTTAAGGCAGAATCAGGGGCTAGGACACCACTGCACTGGGAGTGGTCAGTGTATCTTAAATTTGACCCCCAGGTGAATAAACCTGTTTTCGAAATCAGCACTTAGGAAAGCTGTGAAACGGCTGAAACACATCTGCCGTAGCGTTTCTAGGAGAATGCACCATGCGCTGTGAATTGTAACTGAATAAATCCATTTAGTTTACCTGCATTGTGTCGGACTCATTCCTATCTGAGAGTGAGTTCTGGAAAGGATGTTTGGCCAGTATTGCGGGACTGGCACCGGCATGCCCTCTCGGTTTGGAGCAACGCGTGAGCCAGCAGTTGTGGACATTGTATTCAGTAGGACGCATCGCCCCCCCAGGCAGCTTTACAGCTACAGTGCAACACATCACTGCAACAAGGGGAGAGAGGCAGCAAGTATTACCTGCATGGGGGATACGAATGGTTCAGCCTTGGCATCAGAAACAGGCAGCTGCGGTGGAGTTCGGTCCAAGAGCCAACATTGTTGGACACCACTAGGTGTTTCGAATTCCCCACTTACTGAAGGGGTTCCGCACTGGACTGCATGTACCAGCAGTGCACGGCTGAAACGTGCCTGCCATAGCGTATCTAGGAGAATGCACAATGCGCTATGAATTTTAACTGAATAAATCCATTTTGTTTACCTGCGCTGTGTCGGACTCTATATTATATAATCAACAGGTATTACTATTACCAGTATAATGGTTTTAAATGTATCACAATATAATGATTATAAAAATATTGCCTTCAGAAAGCTGAAAGGCTAAATTGGCCTTTCCAGCATCAAAACGTGTGACCTATAAGTTATTTATTGACAGCAGTCACTCACCTTAAAACTTTGCATGGGGTTTGCATCACAAAGGTGACGCAAACCCGGCGTAAAGTGTTAGTAAACCTGGGCCTGAGTATCAGTAAGTAGGAGTGAGTATGAGTGAGATTAAAAGTGAATACAAGTGGGTGAGAATGAGTATAAAGGGGTGTAAGAGAGTGTAAGTGAGAATGACTAAATAAGAATGAGTTTGAGAATGAGTGAGTGTGAGTCAGAATTATTTTATTCTTGTAAGTTTGTCTTTAGCTCTGCCATATTGAAGGTTATTAGTACTATAGAGACATCTAGAGCAAAATAACGATGCTGGCATACTTGCAGCAATTCTCAGCATGACAGTATTGGCACTGTCACACTAGGACAAATTCTTGGCATAAAGGGAACCATAGCTAAAATACTGGTACTGGCATATTAGAATTAATTCATGGCATTTAGAGCACCCATGGAAAAGTATTTGCGTATTTGAGCAAATTATTGGCATTTGGACACCAGTACCAAAATGCTGGTACTAGCACAATGAAGGAAAGTTTTAAAGGTGGGCCACCTGGCATATGGGAAAGCTGCAATATGACAAAATGCGGATCCTGACATACTGAGGTGATTTTTGAAATAATGATCACCTATAGTATATGGATGGCATAATTTGCAAAATTCTGCACAGGCATATTTTATGTCACTTTTAATAAAAGGGGGCACACATGGAACACTGGGAATCCATAAGGAAATACCGGCTCTGGTACAATGAAGGTAATTGTTGACATATGGGGGAACCAATACCACACTTTGAAAAAAATTGTATCAACTCCTGGGGAAGGCCAAATTTCATTGGCTTGAAACATTCTGAATGTTGCAAGAGTGCCCTTTCAGCGTCTATGGCATTTTGGCAAATGTAAGCAAAAATTATGCTTTAAAATGTAGTATTTCACCCATTCTTTTTTTCAAATTGTTCAGTCACTTGAGGCTCTTAGGGCATATTTATGTATTGTTGTTTTTTATGTTGCTTTATATTTCTTGTCTTGTGTCAAAAAGGTAGTCGAAATTGGTTGAGCACAAAAATGCATTTGAATGTTTGCCATCTTTTTGTAATGCTTTAACATTTAGTAGGACAGTATTTCACACAGATTGTTTAAATTACTAGCAAATAAAAAAACTGTGATCACATTGATTTAGTGTTGTGACCATAGAATGAAAAGATTTTTGTTGTAGGAGTAGTCAATTCTGGCATACTTTGGTTATTGTTCAATTTTCAGTGGACTAGTCTTGCTGACAAAAAAACAGGCACACTCCCCCCTCCATTTTGTTTTTTAAAAAGAGAGCAGGTTTTGACCCGTGAGGGTTTCATAGGGATAGTACTTTTCCTTTTCACAAACTAAAAATTCAACTATTAAGGGGTTTGTGTCTGGCTTTTCTTTGCACATTAGAAACAACTCTCCTCCTTTTTTAATCAAAAACAATGTCTAAAAAAGACACACTGTCATTCACAGAAGAGCATATACAGAAACTTATCTCCACTCCTTCACTTATTTCCTCAGTTAATTTAAGCTCTGCAGCTAAGCAAAATTAATCTGGGAAGTTGTAACATCTAAAAAAGAAGCATATCAGAACCGAACTACATGGCCATTTTCTCTTGGGACATTTAAAAGCTGGCACACTCCCATGTGGATTACAAATGTGGAACATAGCAGTAATTTTTATTGAAGACACTGAATATCGAAAAGAATGCACTTTTATTGGCACCAAATGCAGTCGAGATCTAACGGTTTTCTCAATAGAGACAGCACAAAGACTAGCAAAAAATGGGAAGAAATGTTGCTGTTGCAACAGGAAATTAAAGACAATCAGTTGGTGTCTTAGGCTAAAATATTTTTGGAAAACATTCAAAAAGGAAATTGCCGACTTCACTATTAACCAAACGACCACTAAGTTTGAGAAAGACAAATAATCATTTAACCTAGAAATAGACTACCCTCACTTAAAGGAGGAATTTTACACCTGCCCTGAGTCTCAGAGATTTCTTCCAGATTTTCAAGGTAGATCCAGAAAACAATAATTTTCTTTCTCAGAAACATCTCCTTCGGAATACACTGGAGACTCTGACCCAGGCAAAGGATCATCCAATCAGAATTTGAACTAAAAAATAAAACAGATGACTTTTTTAGGAAGAGGCCAAGAGAGAGGGCGAGGAAGACAAAAATATAAGAACCAGGCATAGGAAATGAGGTCTCGACAACAGTTCTACAAGAGTCAGTAAACTCCTACATTTTCAATTTATCAAAAAGGTCATTATCTACAGAGGAAAAAAGTGTCCTAGAGAAGGGATTGTCTTTCGTACCTTTCAAACAGAAGAACTTTGTGCATTCAAAAAGAGAAGTACTGGAATATTTTCGTAAAATACGATTATAAGCGTTTTTTCTTTATCAGGATCCTCCACAAACTAACAAAGTATCTGGCCTAAGGAATTAATCCACTTTTTGCACTCCCTTCAATTCTATTCTAAAAGAGGTCTTAACCTTTGGCAAACTGTGTTTTCAGCCATGACCCATTTGGAAGGTAAAAAAGAACTCATACAACATAATTTGACACGAGATCAACAATCAGCCATTACAAATCGAAAAAAGGATGAAACGATTGTTATTAAACAGGCAGACAAAGGTGGAGCAGTCCTCATCTGGGCAGCAGTGGATTACAAGAAAGAAGGCCAAAGACAAGTCCTCAGTCCTGAATTTCATTGGAAAATATCAACAGATCCAACAAAAGACATCCAAGGAGAGATTTCAGTGATTTTAAAAGAGGCGTTTGATGAAGGGAAAATTGACCACAAGGAGAATGAATTTCTTGAGAAATCTAATCCTCGAATACCAGTGATGACTTTTCTTCCAAAAATAGATAAGAACAAACAATGCCCTCCAGGATGCCCAATTGTTTCCGGATGCCACTCAGTACTTGAACCAATCTCGAGGTACGTTAATTTCTTTTTAAAACCTTTAGTCCAGCAAGTTCCATCCTACCTACGAAACACCACAGATTTCATCAACAAAATTGGAGGTTTAGAATTTAATGCTGACACCCAATTGCTTCTCACATTTGACGTGGTTTCATTGTAAACTCAGATCCCTCAAGAAGATGGTCTTGAAGGTATTGAAAACAATAGATATAGCAGGAAAACCTGCTAGGTACCATGCACTGTTCACTGGTTTTTGTCCAAAAAACCCTTATTTGAAATCCATAAACAAGGCTAAGCGATTGTGTATTATATCATTGTATTCAATTTGTACATAAATACATCAATGCATGTAAAATATTAACATTCATAATGTAAAACAAAGTTTCAATGCTTAAAGATGCATGACATTAATCATTCTTAATGCTGTGCACAATTCCATTGACAGTATTCAATGATACAGGAACATGGTTATTCAACTCTTCATCCGTTTTTAACGTACGGCCCGATGCATTTCGGGACGAAAAGGTCCCTTTGTCAGGGGCAACCCATGACACGTAATACAGGCAGGTTTTCCTGCTATATCTATTGTTTTCCCTTACTAGTTATCCGTTTTGACAGCGGATACAGTACCGTAGCACCAATTATTTATTAATATAAAAGATTAGTTAACATCAGATTAATACTAAGTGCACCTTCAATCCAATAATTTACTTGAAGCTATTGAGGCATATCTGAAATTAAGACCATGGCCACATCGAGTTCCAACCGAATTTGTAATCAAGTTGGCAGACTTTGCTTTAAGGAAATAATATTTCAATGATGTGGAATTTGTTTTATCAAACAAAGGGGACTGAGATCGGATGTCCCTTCGCTCCAGAGCTAGCAGTGTTGTATATGGTTGAATTTGAAGAAAGATTCCTTTACAAGAGCAATACTTTTTTCACACCTCAATAAAAAGATGTCTAAGATACATAGACAACATCTTTTATGTCTGGGCAGGAGAAGAAGAGTCCTTAGATCGATTTCTATCTTGGCATTACACCAGATCTCTGTGTCAGGATTCCCCGGCCGCTGGTAGATCACTGCCTGCGGTAGATACGGACCTGCAAGGTAAAAAACTACAATTCCCATGATGCCTGTGAAGGCGCGGCAGTACGACGTCAGGCGACAGGAAATTGACTAATACGGCGTCCCCAGGGAACGCGGCGCCGATTATTCAAAGTACTTGGCTTGCCGGAGTTGGTTCACGTTCCTTGTGTGCAATCCCTTGGATTACTTGGCGGGGCTTTGAAGCGCCCGAAGCGGTGTGCTGTGTGCCCGCCTCTCGGTCTGTCGTTTGGGTGTATGCTGGAATCACCCGCTGTTCGTCAGTTTCAGCTGCCTGTGATCCTCTGAGGATTCCTCGGTGGGGCTTAGGAAGCGCCCGCATCTGACTACCGGTTCCCCTGGTTCAGGTCTCGTTGTGGGGGCTGGTTCTTTCATTTGTTTCAAGACGTTTAGGGTTCTTGACAATCCTTCGTATAGACAGCGTTTTCTCTGTGTTGCTTTTGCAGAGAAGGATCTGCAACGGCCATTGTTTCTTTTGTACTGTTCTGGGCTGCACTGTTGCTCTGGCATTAGAGCATAACGTTTTTCTCTCAGTATATGGTGTGCATGAGCCATAAGGGTGTGTGAGACTTATCATATGCCATTCTCAGGACTCCTGACTTCTAATCATAGATACACACCTAGGAGGGAGTACCAAGAATATAATTGGTAAACAACCCTGTGGGTTCATCTTTTGGCTTTCTTTTGTTTATTTGGAGAGGAGTGAAGTAGAAGGCTATGCTGTTTCTTTGGGCTTCAAGGTCATCCTCAATCCTGTTTCAGGGTAGGTTAATCCAGCTCACCCTCAGTAACGGTTCTGGGAAAAGAAGAGAAGCCTGTAATTCCATTGTCTTCTTTTCTTTATGAATATAGGCATCCCTAGGGAATGAGAAGAAGCCCATTCTACTTCACTCTTGCTACGGTCTTTCCTGTTAGTATTACAGGTGAGGTGTTATTCTTAAGCATTCCTAATATAGGGAGTCAGTATCACAGGGAATATACCATTTATTTCGTGCTTTGTGTGTCTTGCAGGTCTCCGATTCCATCAGCCCAGCTGTTCCCCTCCGGACATCCCATTTTCCCCCGCTTGATCTCCTTTAGAGTCTGTGAACCTTAGCCAGACTAGGGATGATCTAGAGGTGGGCCCCTTTTGAGCATCAATACAATCCTGGGGACAGAACGGCGAAACCTGACACTCTGGATATTAAGTCCTGCTTGAATAAAAACAAGAAACACATTACCTTCTTGGATGTTGATGTTTTTGCGGAAGGAGAAAACCTTCTAACAACGTTACATCGGAAACTTACCGGACGCAACTAAGCTCTTCACTACTCCAGTCTTCCATCCCTGAAGCGTAAGAGATAACTTGCCCTATGGACAACTTCTGAGGATAAGACAGAACTGTTCATGCAAAGACAACTATTTTCTCCATGCCAACAACTTAATTACTAAGTTGAAAGAACGAGGATATCCCCGTAAGCTGTTAAAAAACTCAGTAAAACGAGCCTGGTTAAAAAAAAAAAAAGAAAATGGCTTCAGAACGTCTTGTTTGTGTCTAAACATTTTGCTCCCGAACAAACCAATTCAAGAAAATAATTCGACAATATTGACATCTACTATTAATCTTGGATTCTTTGTTTGAACTATTAGCTTTAAAAAAAATCAGAGCACTGGGAGCCAGATAGAACACACCTACACTTCAGCACCACCACCAAAAACCAACTTTGGAATTTTCCACCCCTGGAGAAGCATCATAAATGTGGCACTTGTGGATCATGTCATCAGACCATTAAAAGCACATGTTTCCAATCTAATGACATTAAGAGGAAACACACTTCATTTTCGAATTGTAAAACAAAATATGTGGTTTATGGAATAATTTGTCCATGTAAAAAACTTTATAAAGGAAAGACAAACAGGGAATCAGGCAGAGGATCAGACAGCATAAGTCGAGACTGCTCAAAAAGGTTACTGCTGCATCACTTGTTTAATACCTTCATTCAAAAACAACATAAAGTAGATGCTTTTAAATGGACAGTCCTGGCATCTACACAACCTGATCTAAGGGGAGGTGACGTCGAACGAAGGCTGGGTTGAAAAGAAGCCTATCTAATACTCTGTTTCAACTGAACTGCAGAATCTGTGAAATATCTATGGAATCTTCACTTTGTTTCACTATGCCATTTCTGGATGTCTCGTGGATAATTCCTGTCGCTATTTTAACTACAGGAATCATATTGGCCCATCGAACTGCCATGATTAAATGCGGGTTGTTCGCTAATTCCTTTCAAAATAAGTGTCCAGATACTCTGCTCTTACCCCTGCCTCGCCTACAACACCTTTGGGATACCCAAACCAAAATACACACCAGCAAGCTGAATCCAATTTCCAAAAACATCATTTGTCATGAAGAGACTATCATCCCCACAATGCATCACTTAGTCTCTTTGCCATTTGTTCTGAATCTGATCTATACGAAGGAAATTGCTCAATGAAAAAAGTTCGTCTTATGATGTACCTTTAAATGACAACGAATGAACGACGAGTTGCTGCAACATTGTCGGTGTTGGTGGGATCACGATGCAAGAAGGAGGCTTGTGGGAAGGACCACTTTGAATGCGAAGTAAATCGCCGATCCAAATGAAATTAACACTAACTGTGTCTGCCTTCCAATGCGCATAACTTTGTGACATTGCTTCAACTCTGCTAGCTGTAAACGTGAGAATCTTGAAAGCACGACATCTTTCTTTAAAAATCCTTCATTTAAAAAAAAAAAAAAAAAGCTCCTGGGAACAGCACTAACAACCTTTACGCTGCTAATGAAGCGTTGTGTCTTTATTAAAATTAAGAAGACCCTAACACTTCATGCTTTGATGATTATTGGGCTACAATGTATCCCATCCACGAAGACACAGCCTTTGCTTAGATGCCGCACGGTTGATAATTAGGACACAAAACCCAGCGCACGGGTAAGTAACCCTCTCCACCATGCAAGCTAATTTCCCCCCGGAATCTGTCACCATCCGATGTTCATGCTAAATACTTAAGAGCTAGGAAAGGACTCATGCATTCATCACTTTTCTCAGGCACAGCTGTGTACTAAGGAACTGGACTGCAGCCGGCAGGGCTCTACTTTGTATAAATAACCAAGAGAATAAAATAGCCACTGCTGCTCTACAATATCTGAGTTCAATGAATGAAAAAAACCATGCTAATTCAGTTGCTGTTCACGCGCTGCAAGCTCTAGCTATATTGTTTTTTTTTAAAATCATTTCAGATGATCAACCACTATAAAGATTGTTTACTTCACTGCCAAGATCTTAGTCAACCGTATTGGCCTATAGGACATAAGAAAGTAGGCAGCCAGATTGAGCCATGAGGTCTAACACAGAAGGGTAGATACTTTTTTCAGAAAGCAACTAAAGTGGTTCTCCCCATTTTTTGGGTGTTACAGTGTCCCACAGTTCAATATCCTGACGAGAATCCTAAAATAGATCAGGGTTCGAAACGCGTCAAACAAAGTGGTATAGTTCTACCCCTGGTGTTTACACTTTAAAAGTGACCCCACACTATTGGTTCAGTAACTTGAGGCTCGTTGGTTCTGTAGAACGCGTAACCTGGGGCATATTTATGTATTGTTGTTTTTCATGTTGCTGGTACATTTCCTGTCTTGTGTCTAAAATTTTGTCGACATTGGTGATGTAAGTTATTTTTCAGTATTTTTTGTTGAGCAAAAAAATGCATTTGAGTATTTATGTATTCTTATTGTAATGCTTCAATGTTAATGACAGTATTTCACACAGAGTGGGAGAAATGTGTTTAATTTCGTAGTGAATTAAGAACTGTAACCACGTTGATTTAGTCTTGTGACCATGCAATCCAAACATTTATGCTTTATGAGTAGTGGCAGTACTAGTGTACTTGGGTTATTGTTCACTTCAGCTTACTCTGCCATCTTGTTGAATCGACAACCATGGATTTGTATTTAATAGACAGGATTAACAAATTGAACAAAATATGAAACATTTACCATGCTCACATACATATGGTGCTTAAATTAGTAGTCAATTACACACATCTTTTTTTAAACCAAGGTAGCTCTACTACAGCTCACTGTCTAGATAAGTATGCTAAATAAGAAAATGCACATTCAGACATACAGCTGACATGTTCAAACAGAAACATGGTTTACCACGAAGGCAAAACCACGCATGCCATTACAACGCGGTCATTACAAAGACTGCGTTGTTACAACGCAAGTCGGAACAATGACTTGCTGTAGGGGGCAGAAGGTGTTGGAGTTAAAATCCAACACCTTCCCTACTGTTGCACAGTTTGGAGTTGGAAGAGTAAATTAAGCTATTCCAAAATCCAGCTCCGCCCCCCCACAGCGAGGCGTTGTTCAGACTTGCGTTGTAATGGCATGCATGGTAAACACATGCGAACTAACGTGACATATTGTTAAATAGATGTCTTCAATAGTCTTATTTTCAGTGCTGAAATTTAACTAGTTCATGTTGTCACCATGTGTTACTGAAATCAATAGGAAGGGTGTAAACTAATTCATTTTTTATATTTTGTCTCATGAACATTGTTTTTGTAACGGCCTAATAAGCATGAAGCAGTAACAGAAAAACATTGGCAGTTTACTATTTTAGCTGCAGATACAGCTTGCTATTATCTTTTCTCCCTAAATTAGTACGCATCGTGTGGTACAGCCAGCTGAGAGTGCGTTTGCCTCCAGTTGACTTCCCCTCCCCCTCGAGGCGCTGCAGCCCGAGACGGCTTCTTTGAGGAAGGTTCCAGAGGGATTCTTAGATCTTCTATTCGATCTGCGTCATTTCTGCCGCCGGAGACAATACATTTCTAACACAGCATACAGAAGTGGCACAGGTGTGCTTGGAGTGACTTAAACGGAAATGGAAAGCACGTCAGTCCCCTCTTCACTTTTCCAACATTGCTCATGCACACATGTCAACATTGTAAAAGCAGAAAGTGAGCGGTTAAAAAAAAAATAATAATTAGTGGAATGTATTTTCTCCATTGACATACAGCTGGTACAATTTTAGGTTGAAGCCAGCTAAAATTATCCCATTCTTGGCTTAAAAAATCTGGAGTCTCCTGCCTTAAATCAGGTTTGTTGGCAGGTATGCTCATGTGAGTGCAATGCTGCAAGCAGTCACAGGAACCAGTGGTAGCCAGGCTGTCTGAAAAGGGGGGGCCCTTGGCCCCCCCGCCCGCATGGCGGCGCGGCGACCGCCACCCCTCCCCCTTCAGTGCCTCTCGATGGTGGGGCGGGCCCTCATGGGCGCGACCCGCCACCGATTGCCCAGGCGACCTCCTTGACCCGGATACCAGGTAGGATGTCCGGGTCGGGGGGGCGTGCTGCTGGAGAGGTTGGGCGAGGGGGCGTTGCCATCCTCGCCCGGCCTCTTGAGAATAAAGAGGCGGGGAGCGCCCGGGAAACCCTCTTGTTCCCTGGACGCTCCCCCACAGCGTGTTGTGCCTCGCGCTCGGGGCTTCTTTGTTAATTAATCCTTTTCCCTTTATTTTTCAGGTGCGAGCTGCTGGGCCTTCCGGAGTCACATCGGGGTGCGAGCTGCGGGGCCTTCCGGAGTCGCATCGGAGTGCGGAGTCAGCAGACGGGCTGCCGCTGGAGGGGTTTGGGTCAAAGAATTTTTCTGCTTCGTTACTTGTCGGCGAAGTAAGGTATTGGTCGGGGGCGGGCTGCAGAGCGGTGTGACGAGGGACGGGGACACGGGAGCGTGGTGTTAGCATCGGGCCACTCATTTGTTATCCCCTGCCCTGCCCGATAAATTTGGATTGAATGAACTACTTATTGTGCGGTTCTGGCAGTCAAGGGCAGCCGCTTCCATCCGGCCTTTAGCTACCGGGGGTGTCGAAGCAAGAAGGTTGTTTTTCAGTTAGAAGTGTGAAAGGAAGCGAAGCAGGGTCGACCAGGGTAGAACCTGGATGGGAGACCCTAGTGCAGTTTTGCAATTTGTTGCTTGTAACGGTTGCTGATTTAAAATACAGACAGGGGGTTGTTTCTGAGGGATATTCTGCACTGTGGGGAATTTAAATATTTGCAATTTGGTGCTTATAACGGTTGATGATTTAATATACAGACAAGGGGTTGTTTCTGAGGGATATTCTGCACTGTGGGGAATGTAAATATTTGACGAATTTAAAGTACAAAAAAAGGTGTTGTTTTATTCAAGGCTCCACTGTACTAGGTTAAGTGGGGGTAACAGTCAAGGGCAGCCTTGTAGGTGGTTAACAGGGGTTCAAGCCTCCAATAAGTGTACATCTTTGTCTACAGAACTATATTCCCCGGTGTTGATACAATTTTCAATTTCAGACAACTTACTACTGCTGCACTTCGCGGGGAGCTCAAGGGGACGTAAGACGTGGGTGCAGATCTGATACCGCCTGGGAGTACGCAGGATTGATCGGTAAGGGGAGAACGGGGGGCTGGCATTTCATCGCTCCTGGTTGCCGCCGGGTGGGTCTACATTAGGTTTACTCACCCCTGACATAGCCGGACAAGCCGGTGGTGTTGCGGTTGCCGTTGCATGGTGCTTTCAGCCCCCTGGACATCCTCCATCTGGTAAAGGTACAAAGTGCACGTACGCTCAAATTGTATCGCTGAGAGTGTAGGCAGAGGTTGGTGGGTTCTGAACATGCCAGGGCCGAAGGGTGGTAAAGGAGGGTCCAAGATGGAGGTTATGATGCAGGCCATGATGCGGGAAATGAACCAAATGAACAAGCGATTGGGGAAACTTGATGAATTAGAGGCCCGCATCAATGAAAGGTTTGATGATCCCCCTGGCCCATCGGGTAGGCCTATTCGCCAGAGGGCGGCCCCCTTGCCCAGGGGGGATTTTGTTACGCCGCCTATACGGGCCAAGGCCAAGAAACCCAGGTACACTGCCCCTGCCTCTGAGGCTCCAGTACCTACCACACCGGTAGCAGTGGTTCCACCTCCCATTACACCAGCGCCTCTAATTCCAGCTCCTGCGGCACCGGCTCCAGCCATTCCGCCGGGGCTCCCACCTGCGGGGTCTGCCCCCTCACCTGTGGTCCCGATCCCGGTTACAGGTCTGCCGCAACCGGCACCCCTCTTGCCTTCTACACCTGTGCCACTGGGCATGCCCCCAATGGCACCCGCAGTCCCAGCAGGTGGCCTAGACTCAATGCCTCCTGAGTTGGTATCTCAGATAACGGCCTTGATGCCGTGGCTGCAGAAGGGGGGGGCTTTTCCTGCTTCTTCAGATCATGCGGCAGAGGCGGCAAAGTTCGTGGAAAAGATTAAATCGGTGGCAGTGGCCGACAGTGCTGCAGTACCCTCATCTTCTTCCCTCACAGGTTCCAGTCCCGCCCAGCCGAGTGGAGCTAGTGGGCAGTCGGCCCAGGTGCCCGGAAATGGTAAGGAGGTGCCACTGCCTCTCTTGGGGGATGGTTCTATACCTTCCAGGAGTGAGAATTTAGCACAACATGTGTCACAGACTGTGAAGAAGATGATTTGGGCCGATAAATATGTGTACATTTATTCATTATTGGTGGATAATAGGGAGATGGAGCATGCGAAGACACTGAAAGAGTGGATGCATCCAAGTGAGTGGAGGGCACAGTGTTATAGATTTAGGGTGGATGAAACGCTGTTTAATTGGATCAGGGCTTTTGCAGTATTCACTGCTATCAAGGCCGAACGACCCCCTAATGTTCAGGCGCCATTGGCGTGCTATCAGAGCAGGATTGTGGGGTGGAGTGCACAATACTCTGGGGATGCATGGAAAGGGTACGATGTAAATTTCAGGAAAGCTTTAGAATTTAATCCATCATTGGCATGGGACAAGGTGGACTCAATGTCATGGCATCAGCAGTTCTCAGATCGTTCACCCGCCCTCAGTCCACCAGTGCGGTCAGGGTGTTCTCCGCCAGACCTCAACAGCCCTTTCGGTCCCCTCAAGCGAGTGAGGTACCCGGGAAGTATAGGGCCGGCGGGTCAGAGAAAAAAGGGGTGTGCTGGGATTTTAATAAGCGCACCTGCACAAGGGCCCCGGGTTCCTGTAGATTTAAACACGCATGTTCGTCCTGTGGTCACCCCTCACACCCAGAATCATCTTGCAGGTCCAAGCATGGGAACGATGGTCAGAGGGGAAGAGGGAAGCCAGTGTAATACAGACCAGTTGGGTACCCCTACGCCTGTAGATGTTTTAGCAATGATCCCATGGTTAAATAGATATCCAGACCACACAGCGCCACTCTACTCCAGGAAGGTTTCTCCCAAGGCTTTAGGATCCCGGCGGGGGGATACACAGGCAGCGCCCATTGCAAGAACCAATTGTCAGTAAAACACAACCCCTCAGTGGTGGCGGCAAAAATTGGCAAGGAATTATCTCTAGGCAGGATAGCTGGCCCTTTCCTGGAGGTGCCTGTCTCCAATTTTGTGTGTTCACCACTAGGAGTAGTGCCCAAAAAAGAGAAAGGTCAGTTCAGACTGATCCACAACCTGTCGGCGCCGAGAGGCGCGTCCTTGAATGATGCCATTGAGGAGGGGATTTGTAGTGTAAAGTATGCCTCTTTTGACCAAGCGGTTGACTTGTTGCAGGCCATAGGGCCGGGGGCACTGATGGCGAAATCAGACATTGAATCAGCTTTCCGTCTCCTCCCGGTTCATCCGGCTGATCATCATCTCCTAGGTTTCACTTTTGGGGACAGGTTTTACATGGATAAATGCATGCCCATGGGCTGCTCCATATCATGTGCATACTTTGAGATGTTTAGCTCATTTCTAGAATGGGTCATGAGACAGGCGACGGGCCACCGGCAGGTCATGCATTACCTAGATGATTTTCTCTTCTTAGGTGCTGCGGGCTCTCAGGAGGGTGCTTGGGCATTGCAGGAATTTTGCGTGCTCATGCGGGCTTTTGGGGTCCCCCTTGCGCCGGGGAAGACTGTTGGCCCGTCCACCTGCTTGGAATTTCTTGGTATTGAGATTGACTCAGTGGAGGGATGTTTCAGATTGCCCAGGGACAAGGTGTCCAAATTGAGAACCGCGCTCCGTCTATGCCTACGCAAAGACAAGGTTTCCTTGCAACAATTACAGGAAGTGGTGGGGCAACTGAATTTCGCACTACGGGTCATCCCTATGGCACGCCCGTTCTCACGCTCCATTGCCCAAGCAATGAAAGGGTTGCGAGAGAAACATCACCGCACTAGGTTGTCGTCTGAGGTTCGCCAGGATATGCTTATATGGATGGCATTCTTGGAGGATTTCAATGGCAGGGTAGTGTGGCCCGGTCCTCCCGCAACATCAGCAGAGTTGGGCCTATGGACAGACGCTGCTGGTAGTGTGGGCTTTGGCGCCATCCTGGGGAACAGGTGGGTCGCCCAGCGGTGGCCGGAGGAATGGAGGACGTGGGGTCTGACCACCAACATTGGCTTCCTTGAACTCTTCCCAATCTGGGTGGCATTAAAGGTCTGGCCCGAACACTTATGTAATCAATCAGTGGTGTTCTGGTCAGACAACATGACAGTAGTGGAATGTATAAACCAACAGAGGGCGCGCTGTCCTTTCATACTGCGCCTGATAAAAGAGATTGTGTTGCAGTGCCTAAAATGGAATGTAGTTTTCAAGGCCAAGCATGTCCCGGGCATTCTCAATAATGCAGCTGACTCCCTCTCTCGCTTTAAAATGCAGGTTTTCAGGGAACATCTTCCTACAGCAGACCCCTCGCCAGCACGCTTCCCAGCAGTACTTTGGCAGATTGGTGCCCCAGATTACAGGACCTCGTGGTTGCTAGCTTAGCTCCCAGGACGAAGACGGCTTACGAAGGGGCGTTTTTGTCTTACTGTACTTTCTTGGGGCAGGAATGGGAGGTTCTATGGGCTCAGGAGGATGGCTTTGCGGCCTATTTAGAATGGAGGCATAGGGAAGGACGTTCAGTAGCAGCTGCGAGCAGGCATAGGGCGGCGGTCTCCTTCTTTGCACAGTCTAAGGGCATGCGAGATCCCACTAACACCTTTATGGTGCGCAAGGCCTTGAGGGGTTGGCGCCATTTACAGGGTCACCCGGCAGATAAGAGAAGGCCCATCGGGCTAGCACGGCTGACTGCTTTACTGATCGCACTTGACAGTGTCTGTAGCTCGGAGTGGGAGGTACTTCTTTTCAAAACTGCATTTTCCTTGGCATTCTATGGGGCCCTGAGAATCGGCAAGTTGGTGGCAGCGTCCAAGACTGATCTGCAGGGCGGCCTACAAGGGGCTTGTGTAAGGATCAGGGAGGATACCATGTGGGTGACCATTCAGAAATCGAAAACTGACCAGGAGTCACGGGGTCACACCATAGTGCTCCACCGGGCCCCTGCCAATCCTTGCTGCCCAGTGGCACATGTGGAAGTGTTCTGTGGGCAGCGGGGGGGCGAGGTGGGAGGTGCACTGTTGTGTCACGCCGACGGTACGCCCTTGACTAGGTACCAGTTCAGAAGAGTATTGGGGCTGACAGTCAGACAGGCAGGCCTTGACCCAAAGAAATTTGGCACCCACTCCTTTAGAATTGGGGCAGCAACTGAGGCAGTAGCAAGGGGCCTCCCAGTAGAGAATGTGAAGAAAATTGGGAGATGGTCCTCTGAATGTTACAAACGATATGTGCGAATTGACATGTTGTGACATAATGGTGCTCACGCCTGGTTGGTTTCTTGTTGTTTGCAGTTTCTCAGACCTGTCACGCAAGGGAGGAATTTGCCGTCGGGCATCAACGATCTACACCATCGCGGACAAAGCATCGGGATCAAGACAGGAAAATGGTTTGGATTGTGGGGCACTCCTATGTGAGACGTGCCGAATGTGTTTTTCTTTCAGGAGACCGTAAGAAAAGGGCTGCGCAACAGGGGTTTGACATCTCGTTATTCGGGAGAGGGGGTTTATGTATCAACCAGTTTAGGGACTTCTTCCAGGGACTATTAGCTCGACAGCCCGTCCCCCCGTCAGTGGTGATACTTCACCTGGGGGAGAATGATTTGGCCAAACTGGGGAGACGCACCCTTATTGAAGAGATTATCTCCACTGCGGGGTGGGTGGCCAGGACCTGCCCGGGTTGCATGGTAGTATGGTCGCAACTTATCCCTCGATGGCAGTGGCGAGGGGGGGACTCGGTCAGGGCGTTGAATCACTCGGTAAAGAGGATCAACACACAGTTGGACAAATTCTTTCGAGCCCCCCGGTTGCAGACGATTCCACACGGGTGTATCTGGGGCGAACAGTACTACCCGGGGGATGGAGTTCACTTGAATGAGGCGGGGAATGTTATAAGTTGATGCTGTATTAGTAGTGTTAGGTGTAAATTTGAGGTGACGGTTGCCATCCTGGCTATGCACACGGAAGTGTTGAGTGATATATTATGCTGAAGATGCTTTCTTTTAGGAATTTTTTCCCCTTTTAGTGAACTGTAAAATATGTTATAATTTGCAACGGTGTTTAGGATGTTTTGTCACCTTTAGTGTATTGTGCTGAAATATGGTATAATTTGTATTTGTGTTTAGGACCTTTTTTCCCTTTGTAGCTTTACATTGATGCTTTAATGTGTTAGTAAGAGTAGTTGTCCATTAGAATTTTTTTCCATAGGTCGTCGTATTTATTAGGTATGGGGCATGCGGTAAGGTCATGACCGGTGAGCACCTAATTTTAAGGTCTGAGGGGGCGGGCATCATCCTATGGAGGTTCCCGCCCAGGGGGAGGGGCCATTGGCCACTCCTAGAACTCCAGGGGCAAGGTAACTGATGCTTCAAAGGGGCGCGGGTTGGAGTAGTCACGCTTTCCTTAGGCTGGTAGCCACCCCGCGCGCGCATACTCATGACGTCACCGGATGGCGCAGAGTAAGGGCCCTCCTTTAGTGGGTAAATGGAGTTCACGGCGTAGACCGGGGTAAATTACCGGGCCCGGCTGCGCATTCCCACATCTCTAGGTAAGGCGCAGCTAGTAGGACCTGACACCGGTTAGCGACCTTGCCATATGGCCAGAAATGTAGGATACAAAAATCAAGATGAGGATGTTAGATTCGGTTAGGAAACAACCTGTATTAGAGTTTTGTTAAGGTTAGCCTCTCAAACTTGTTGACGATATTGTATCTAATGTCCTGCTGATTTTTGTATAAATTGTTGACCATGCAATTAAAAACCATTTCTTAATTTCATATCTTAATAAATACGGCCGGGGGACTAGCCCCCGCCTTCCAAAGATAACCAGGCCTCGTGTTCATGTTTCTGGGGTCGGTGTGGTTGGATTGGAGGGGGGGCGGCAGCCAGTCGCTGACCATGTCACAACATTCACTTACCTTCTGGGAAGGGTTGAGGTGCGTGACATGTTGCAGGTGGGGTGGCACGATGGAAGGCTACATTGGTGTTTTTAGCAGTACCAATGTATTCACTGGGGAACTTCGCAGCAACTCACTCGAGAGCACAGCACAGACAATATTACCCAGTATTATACACCTTGTGGTTTGTTTTTTTAAGAGCCTGTGGTTTATTGTTTAGTACAAGCCGGTAAAATATTGGAGAAAGGAGTAAGATCTGATATTTTCCCTCCTGAAACATAGACATAAAACAGCAAAGATAGGAACAAGTCCGTTAAAAAATATTTGACTGTTGCCTTAATCATTTCCGAATAATTATTAATGCAAACAGAGTTAGGAGGCTCGGTTAGGTTGGTGACCGTGATAGATGTGCTCTGGTGAGCTCTGTCCCTGGCCCATCTGTAATCCTACAATTATCGGCCGGATCAGAGCTGCTCTCACACGCGAGACCTGTGGGGGTGACCAGGGAGTGTAGCTGGCTAGGCCATTGGACAGACTGCCTGGATCAACTATCCGGCGGGGAGTAGCCAGAGGCTGCTGGTGCCCGGACCCTGCACGAGGCCGCAGCGATGAATCTGTGGGAGTGATGGCAGAGGCAGAAGGAGGTTCTGGCCTTTAACCCCCAGGCTCGTCATGCAGCACGGTGCTTGTGTGCTGGTGACGAGCCTGGGCTCGTCATGACGTTAGAACGCTCACACGCGGGGCTAATTCCCCCGCTGTGCTGAGCGTTCTAAGGAACGGGTGTGGTTATGACGAGCCCAGGCTCGTCACCAGCACAGGAGCACCATGCTGCATGACGAGCCTGGGCTCATCATCAGCACAGCGGCGCCGTACGCGGCCCCCTCTCCCCCCCGCACAGCGGGGGAATTAGCCCCGCAGCGAAGGGGTTAAGACCCTTCTGCAGGAGCCAAGGGCTGTTACTTCCTCTGTGTGTCGCCAATGCGAGTGGAACAGTAGATGGACGGAGACCTCAGAAGTGAGCGAACGCCTCCAGTTGCCGGTGATTGGACCCCTTGACAGGTCCGGGAGGGCCGGAGCTTAAACTTTGGCCAGGGAGGGTGCCTGGAGGCCACACATACCCACACACTCTGTACTTGTGTGCTGGTGTATCGATTACACTTTGGCGTGGTCATCGGGTACCTGCCTCGGTGCTTCGCCCAGTGCTCCGAAGCGAGTGGAATAGGTGAGGGCCGGAGAGCTCTCCAGCGAGCGGGTGCCTCCAGCAGGAAGAGCGGGCCCGCAGTCACGGTTTTGGTGACTGTACCGCTGGACAGGGGCAGGAGGACTGGAGCTTGAGTCCTGGCTGGTAGGGGAGCCCTGGGGGCCATGCATACTCACACACCCTGTACGTTTGAGCTGGTGCATTGATCTCACTCGAGCATGGCCACCCTGGGCCTCTGAAGGAGTCGCATGCCCGTAATCTAGACTTGGGCCTTGCATGTTGGCCTACTGCATGAATGGGGAGAATGTGAATGTGTGGACCTAAGGAACAGTACTTGCCAACTAGGCCGCGCATCGTGGTCCTGAATGGTGGAACTCTGGTTTTCGAGTGATGGTGATCATCTGGGAGCTGTGTGCGTAGCGCTGGAGGTGTGCACCGGGCCCAACACAACATTGCATCGCTGCTGTCCTCCTTGTGAATGCTGCCGTCAGCTAAAGGGACCTTACTGGGGGCGAGAACCCTGGCCCTTAACTTTCCTGACTGTCCAGATGGGGTTCAGCTAGGACAACGGACTGCCTGGAACTCTGTGTGCATGAGGGCCCACTACTGTTAAACCAGCGATATGGTTAGACTAACACCCCCTGGGCCGGAGTTGAACACCGGCGCCTGGGAGTGAGATACTGCCAATCCTCAATCTTTGGGCACACATGTTCCTATCACTACGCTGTGGTGTACTCGTGCTGGTACGCTAGACTGGAACAATCTTTGAGACTTGAACACTGGCTGCCTCATGACTGTGCTCACAGTGCCTTAACCTCTTGGGCCCAGGGCATTGGTCGGTGGTGGACTGGAAGGCGGTATCTAGGGGCCCTCTTGCTTCAGCCTGAATCTCTACCCGATCTGTCTGGTCTGTCCCCGGTCGCTGCTTGTCCACTCTTGACTTTGTGGTGGACAGGGGAGTCCACGAGAGGGACTCTTGGTGAAACTGTCAATCTGAGAAGTATCTTTGCACACCTTGATAGTCAGCTGTGACTATGAGGGTGGTGTTGTGACCTACGGGGACATCCTGCAACTACTTGCTTAATGTTATCACACCCTTTTTCCTACTGCCCCACCTAGATGACATGATGGTGAGACCCAAGGCTGCCAAGAGCCAGAATCTGGAACTCCTAGATGACGCACCACCAGTGGTATCCTCAGATCAGTGCATGGATGCAGTGGCGTGTCTCAACACCACCCTCCGCGGCCACTCTGCTCAGTTTGACAAGGTACTCCAAGCTATCGTGGATACAAAAAACTTCCTAAAGACCAAGAGTGATAATCTAGCTGGATGCCAACCTGCTCAGGGGGGATCACTGCAAGTTAGTAGAGCGGGCGGATGGCACTGAATCAGCTCCCAAATACAGGATCTGCAGACGGAAATCACATCCCTTCATCGATGGGCGGCTGAATGCGAAGGAACGTTCGCGTCAGAACAATGTTCGATTCTTCGTTTCCCCAAAAACCAGGTCCTAATGTGGATTTTATTTTTTGGAGGACTGACTGGTTACAGTGGTTCTTGAGGGCAGAGTGACAAAATTCTTCTCTGTGCAGTGGCGCACCAAGTGGAGTGGTGTGGCTCACTGGTTAGAGGCGGCAGACCCGGAAGCAGAGAACGGCCCGGGAACAGGGTTCAATTCCCGACGAGACAGGGTCGTGGACCAGGGTCAGCGGACTCGATAATTCTCACCTCGGTGCCTACTCTAACCAGGGATCACACTCGGCAACTCTGGGCATTAGCTTGCCTCATCTCTACAACGGCCCCCCACATTCGCCGGGGATGCCTGGTTTCACCTTGGAGATACCCAGTAGGGACCATCTCACAGGGATAGCCAGGATGGGTTCCCCAGCGGTCTACAGCGCCAGGACGCCTCAGGGCAGCAGTGCGCTTTACAAGACACATACATTTACATACATTTACATTTACATGCCCGACAGACCGCCGCCTCCTGGAGCCTGACCTAACCAGTAATTTCTATCCTTTTAAATTATAGGGGCAGAGACTTGATCCTACAATTGTTGCGAACCAAAGGCCCCTGGTGATACAAGAGTGCCACAGTAACAGCATATCTGGATTTCACGGTGGAAGTGCAACAAAACCACAACTCTTTGCTGCGGTTAAGCCGAAGCTGTGTGATCTGTCCCAGAAATATGCACTGCTGTACCCAGCCAAGCTCAAAGTTGTGGACGCATCTCTACTCAGATCTCCTCCCCTGAACACATATGGACCTAGGTGCACGCTAAAGTTTGACAAAGGATACAAACGCAGGTCAGCTGGCTGATGAATGGATAACATCTAAACTGCATGGTCCATCTCCCCGCTTTGGAACAGGTGTTCAGGGAACAGGTAGAGGCAGTGAAGGCGACCTCTCAACTTGGGACATGTTATTTTGTGGTGCTACAACAGCGCCCCACGCACACTAGCTAAGTGGCAAGCAGTTCCGGGGCCTCTTCGGAGACAAAAACCAGGGGCACAGTCATAACACCCAGAATGGCAGATACCCTAAATTGATGGCCATGTTTTTCTTCCCTTCTTTCATTTTGTTTTATACCTGCCACTCGTTTACTTGGCTACGTAAAAGAGATGGCTACACCAGTCGTACCCAGGCCAGCTGACAAGAGCAAAACGGCAGACTCCTCAGACAGAACCCTGGAACCATGAGTGTGCCATGCAGCGTAGGGCTTCTTATATGGACTGGATTTGTTGGATGGGTTCTGTTCTTATTTGTATTGTGGTAATTTGTGTGGGCGTTCTAGGCCGGAGACCTGGAGTCTTACTGGCAAGGGTGGGGTTGGAACTGCCCTGTTTGCCCTTTGTCTCTCTCTCTCTCCTTTTATACTATTTTTATTTTTATATTATGTTGCATATGAGAAGTGGATTCGATTGTGCGGCTTTATGAGGTAGGACACTCTCTACAGTAGGCTACCTTTATCCTTTAGTTGGCTGTGCTACAACTGGGGCCCTTACAGAGATGTTGCGCGGCTCAGAGGGATGTTGATCCTACACACTATTACACATGGGTGCTCCAATACACTACACAGCTCCCAACTATAAATTGTTAACATGGGACATGTGCGGCATGGCCAGCCCTTCCAAGTTCTATAAAATACATGCATATATCAAATGATGTCACATCCATGTTGCGATTTTCCAAGAAACACAACGTCCACATGAAGAATTAGGCAAGGTGAGGGCAAAATGGAGGGGCCAAGTATATTGTACTGTATATGGGAAAGAAGCGCTGGGGAGTGCTGGTGTGGATAGCCCCAGGAGTCCCATATGTGGTGGATTCCCACAGGATTGATGAGGGAGGGTCGTTTTGTGATTCTGTAGGTCATCTGGACAACCTGCCATTCACAGTGACAACCTGCAATGGAGTGGATGTATTTGTCCCGCTTTCTCTGTCAATGGGCCCCTGGCACCACCACATGATGACCCATGGGAAGGAAATTGGTGGGAGGGAATCCATAGACATGGCAGCTGATCTGGAAACTGCCAGTTTTCCTGCTAATAGTGTCTTGTTTTATTTGCTCTATTTGCCTAGAGCTCTCGCTGTTATTAAGACTGCACATAATTATTATACTGACTCAAATGTATGTATTTTCCTTCCCACTATGTATGGTCCCCCAGAGAATTGGGGGCTGCAGATGACCTGCAATAATGTTTTTATATGTACTGCTTTTCTATCTATGTTAACAAATCAATATAATACATTAAAAAAAGCAAACGGGGAATAATTGTCTTGTTACAAAAGAATCCTGACAACTTTACACAAATTATTTTTCACCTAACTGCTCTTGGACAATCTAGAATAGGCACACACAAACAAATGGCTGGTATTGTTTTCTGAGAATGGGGTTAAACCTAGTAGGTGTTGATGTGTTCTCAGCAGGCATGGACCGTGACGGGCGTGCAACCGGGCGGTGACGTGGGGCGGGGGAGGGGCAGGGTGGGAGGTTGTAAAATACGGGAAACGGACGATTTCAGGTAAGTCCCGAAAAAAAATACAAACTTGTTGCATGCGCTGCATCACATTTGGCGATGCAGCGCACGCAACAAAATTTGTTTTATTTTCTTTTTTCAGTACTTACCTGATATTGTCCGTTTCCCGCATTTTACAACCCCCACCCTGCCCCTCCCCCGCCCCAAGTCACCGCCCGGTGGCACACCCGTCATGGGCCGTGCCTGGATCTCAGGCTGGTTAAGACGTAACCTTGTCTGGGACTTGCTTTGTCATCTATGCTCCGAATTCTTGTTTACATTTTGGTATTTGAAGTCCTTTTAATCCCAATATAAATTCTGAGCTAGGAATACTAGAATGCAAAGAAGAACCTGGATAAGCTACTCACATATGCACCTGAGAAACTTAAGAGCTCTGACTCTCCTGCAGGAAGAGGGCTAACAGAGCATGAAGTTATCATGCACACTTTCATTCTTTGAGGCATTGAATAACAGGTGTTTATTGTTAATCAAACAAATGATTCTTTATTAGAACTGCCAGGATTTAAGCTTGTGGTGAGAAGTCCAAACAGATTTCTGGAGTGGATCCACTGATCCACCTAACTCGGCAGAGATCTCAAGTGGAGTTGGTCTCTCTTACCCTTATTGCCATCTTGTGTTAACCATAATATTCTTATACACCTGATAACTCAGCGATGAAGGTAATCGGCCAATCCGGTATGCTGGCCCGCATTCGCATCATAAAACAAACGTATGGCTCACCTCAGTGTGAGCCAACAGTTCTAGATTCATGTTACAGAGCCTAGATCCGTTGATGCACAGTTTATATTTGTCTGGAGAACTCCATTATAAGCACAAAGTGGATACAGCTTGTTTAGCATTTGAAATTGCTACTGCTCCGAAATGTTGCACGGTTGTATCATGAGTGGTGCTTTCTTGAATTGCCACTAGTTACGCTATGGTGACCTGTTTTTAACTGTTAATTTACTCTTCACGCCATTTACATTATTTTACTACCAGACTAATTCGTTTTATTAGACTGGCTTCTTTTTGGTCTGTGAGTTACAGTGGCTGTAGTAGAAAGGTGCCATTACATCTTAAAAAGTTGAGAAACCCTTAATTTATGCCCTGCTTTGGCTCCTAATTAGAAACATTGGTTTCTGCTAGTTCAGGAGACTGTGATTTTCAATTGAGTAGTAAAGGGAATCCTTTCACATTCTGGAAGAATTGCTAAATCTAAAGGCAAATCTTCTATCAGAATTTCTACCATCACAGAGATATTGTGATGTGGAAAGTTTGATGGTGGATTTGCCATTAGATTTTGCATTCTGCAACATTAGTTGCTTTATTGCCCACATCAAAATCAGGCCGCAGTATGTTGAGGGAAATATTCACCGTCAGGTAACAGTAATCTGGAAAACATAGCAGTTGACTATAAACCACATTCTTTAGCCGATACTATATGCTAATTTGACTCATGTCAAAATTAGCATAATTCTGAGGGTGGTTTCGTTTTTTTGGGTGGCATGCCTCAACATCTGCTACTCAATGGAAACAAAGCTCTGAACACTCGAGCGTGCCCTGAGGGTTATAATGACTGGTACTCTAAGGTAAAACTGCAACAGTGTTTCCTAATTTTGGTAGGTCTACGGAACTGTTATTTAACGGTTTTATGTCAGAATATTTAACATATAATGCTATGCTACCAACATATTGTGAAGTATATAAAGGTAAAAATAGATTTACTATTCTTAACTCTATTTCTGTGTACCTTAACACCTTGGCCGCGGCTGGAATTCCGTGCCGGTGCTGGACATTCCGATCGCGGGCGTGGTCATGACGGCTCCCGGCCGTCATCAGCACACACCCACCGTGACTCATGACGGCCGGGAGCCGTCATCAGCACCGAAGGGGTTAAAGATAAACATCTCACTGAGGCACACATTGTGGAATGAAGTGTATGTATAGTAAATCTATACTTACCTTTCCATACTTACATTCATAATATATTTAAAGTTCATAATCTGGCTATCGTGTGTTTGCAGCACAATATTTAAAACTCATTAATCTGGTAGGGTACCACAAAAAGGTATTGCATCGAATAATGTCACCAGCAAGACCTCAAACCCAATTTTGCAGAGAACACAACTGCATTTTAACTTGTCAATTTTCTTTTCAGTTTCTCCAGTGGGAGTACAAGATTCTCTGTGAGAAACCCCTTTCCTTACACAACAATTGACTTTGGTGGATTCCCTTCATTTTCACTGACTAGCTGGGGACCTCCTAGCTTGCCAGGAATTAATCTCTGACGGTATCCTAGATGAGAATGTGCACACCGCAGATTTATGAGTACCCACACCGCGTAGCTAGGGGGGGCGAGGGGGGCGGCACTATCCTGAGGGCGGCGGCCGCGCTGCACTGGCACGTTGCGGCGGCCTTTATAATTTATTTGGGAACACTCACAGTGTCCCCAAATAAATTATAAAGGCCGCTGCAACGTGCCAGTGCAGCGCGGCCGAGATTGGTTTAAATACAAGCACTGCGGCTACGTACGTGACCTGCTGCTTTTAAAAAGCTCCAGCGCGTGATGTCTTGAGCTGTAGTGTAGTTCCTATTTTCCCAATAGGCTCTGCGCATTGGAATAGTGCCTACAGCAGTAAAGGCCTAGGCCAGACGTTAACTAGGTCTACTACTGTCGATACTAGACTTAATTTTTGGGTTTGCCAGCTAAGCTCAGAGTTCGCTAGAAACTTTCTCGAATGTTCAAGGAAGGATTAACTCCCCTGATTAGACAAGAAGGGATTTAGTTTCTGACAACCATAGAACATGACAACTTTGCTCTCCCCTAATCAAGAGTCAATCTCGAGAGTCGTGTGAGCACAAGGCAATTATTTTACTCAGTCAGTACGTGCATTCTTAGTCTCATCAGAATGTAGAGAAAAGGAAGAGACGGGCGTGTTCAATAAAAGATGTTATTTATTGATCAGTCTCTTTTCTCGTACAAGAGAAATGGATCGATATTATTGCAATACTTATAGTTAAGTAAAGTGCATACATTAGAAGCAATAGTATAAAATAATACTGTAAAAACATTGATATGGTTTCTGAGCCATATGATGTTTAAAATGATTAAAATATATTTACATACACATATACATTTGACTAAACGTACTCAACTGGTGTTTCTAAATACGCCTACCCCGTGTACCTGACCTAAGTCTAATGCGTGGGCGGGAATAGAAAGTTACAGTTTAGTTTAAGTTTGTTTTTGCCAAGTGAATAACTAAAGAATTCTCTAGGAGGGGTTATTCAGTTCTGTACCTGGAATTTAGGATGAATGAGGAATGGTATCTCTTTCTCTGCTCTCGATATTCCAGGCTGCCTGCGAGGGCTGCCCAGAAGCCCCGGTGCTGGGTCTCTCGGCTTGAGATAGCAGCGCGTCTCTCAGCGCGTCAGGAAGGCGGGGCTGCTGCCTGCGGGGTCTGCTTCTGCTCTCGGCTTCGGCAAGTATGGCTGCTCCGTCTTGTCACCACGCGTGTGTTTGCATAGGGCAAGGTCGGCAATATTTATACCTTAAAGGTGCCGAGATTGACGTAAGGATGGACATAGGTACGTCAATAAAGATGTCATACGACTTGCTCGTTAGCACATTCTTTACTAAAGTTCTCTGTGAAATCAAAACAATGGCCGCACGGATTATCCAGGTTGTCATAGGTTTGATTTGTTATGAGAACGTCGTATGCCTTATCAGGGGCTGGAGGAATGTCGCTTGTCTAATTAGATCTCAAGCGTTATGACCTAATCAGATAACACGTTCCTGTGCCGTAGTGTGACTGCGTCAGATAACGGTATCTGCATCATGGGGGATTTCTTGCCTCATGGGCTGACTGTTAGTTAACTAGCTAGTAAGTTTAACCAGAATAGGGTCAGGAATAGGGGGATCGAATCAGAACCTATAGAAATACACGACACCCACTCCACGCTAACTATGGTCATATCTACTAATCTATGCATAGTATAACATAGTACAACATACTATAGAGTATAGTGTATACCTTACCACCCCAAAATACATAAATGCATTTCGAAATTTTCAAATATACTGAAAAATTGCAGTCATATATATTGTATGCACTTAAGCTATGAATTAGATGCAAAAGTGAACACGCATTGTTATGCATTATTGATTGTTGGTATATGAGAAATACACATGAAATGGCTCTTAATATGGCTATACAGAAAAAAAGTCGAAACCATTTCATCACATAAAATCTATTGCGAACATACCAGCGGGCAACTAAAGTCTATAAAGTCTATAAAGTATCTAAAATAGAAATCTTAGTTCTCTAGGAATAGTCTCTTACTTTAAGCAGAAAATCAGTGTCCCGGGAAAAAATATATAGAAAAATATTTTAGGGGCTTGCTGAAAAAAGTTGCTGTCCGTGAACTGGATTGTAATTGTTCATGTGACTTTATTTTTAAAGTTGAAGGCCGAATTCAGGGAACGCCGTGTGCGAGTTTACTCAAAAGTCTCTATTTCTGTTCCGGAGAGAACATCATATCATTCAGGCTTTCGAAAAAACTGTCAACAGCTTCATGGGAAAGTTCCTCTAAGTCGGAAATAGGGGTAACCATGCATTCATGCGCATGATTGTCTCCATTGACATTCTGATTTGCATTGCTGACAGAAGGTCGTACCTGTTCGATGCTGCTTTCATCTTGAACTTCACTACTCTTCAATCACAGTGGTGAAGATTCCAGGAATGCCGTCATCAGAATTGGCAGCCTTTGAGGGCAGCACAGTGCGTGAACCTTGGTAGGAACCAACAGTGTATCTGCATCCACCGGCGCATCCGATTGTAGCGTCAGACAGGTGTCTAACACGCATTCTTCTCCGCATAGCAGACACCTTAGTACAGGTAAAACACACCTTTGCCACATTGGTCGAAATGATAGAAACCAAGTCATGTTTAGGTCTCTAAGCCGGGATAGTCCCAGGATTTTTGATATCCGGTCCCGGTATCCAATGGCTAGGATCGTATCTTCCATTGTCGCGAGAGTTTGATCTGTGACATGGGTTGCCATAACGAAAAATAAGGACTAGGAATAGGATTCCTGCAATTAGTCCTAGGATCAGGGGAAGTCCGCCAAAAATCGAATGGACGAAGTCTGGAAAAATACCCAGTATGGCTTTGAATGGTGTTAATGCCATCGAAAATACTGTCTTAAATACCTTTGAGACCCCTGTGGTATCAGAAATATTTAAGATTTCGCTCAGGATTTCCGCGAAATGTACGGGGGAATTAGTTGATAATAATGTATATATCTCTGCAGTCGTCCTTGCGACTTGTAGATCATACGTTTCTTTAGATGACGTGAGCCTTGTAGGCGTCTGAAGAAGCACTGTTTTCATTCTGCTTAAAGTGTCTATTCGAATAGAAGTAATTTTCAAACTGGGCCATGCCCTTGCCTCCCTGTCTGGAAAGGAGCTGGGAAACAAAGAACGTCCACAGCACTTGACCTTCGCCGTCGTAGTGACGAGATAAGGAGTCCCGGGCATAAGACTACAGCATCTGCGGTCTACAATAAGAATGTAACTCCCATTATAGAGTCTTTGAAAGAATGGTTCTATTTCAGTTGCAGGCGCGCCTTGCTGGTGACATGAAAGGTTGTATGAATTCCCTTCACAGGCTCCGTGCAAACTAATACCGTTACACAGAAGCGTGCCGCTTAGTGACATAGCACAATTGTTGCCACTAAGAAACACTTTCTGTCCTTTGTTACTGACACATGCATGTGAATAGGGCAGGTTCCATGTTGTTTTAAGGTACCCCTTTCCCAATTTCTCGTACATGCCAGCCTGTATATATTTTTGGCAGTATTGAAACCTGAAGGTTGAGATTGGAATATTTATGATTCCGTGGATTATCCATTCACTGACAGGTCGTTCTGACATTGTCAACGGTAATCTTTCTAGTTTTTCAATGCTCAAGATTGTATAATCAGCACCCTTCTGAGCCATACCGATTTGTCTATCAGTAAGGTTAAAGATTTGGAATAGTGACGTTGTGTTGATTAAACGCCAAGGCACATAGCCTGAACGCAGATTTTGTAACGTCCAGCCAAGCTGTACAATAGAACGCAATTGTGACTGACCATGTTGTAATAACAGTAAGTCTTGCGATAATATATCGATTGCTGAAGACACAATGCTGTCCAATGAAAAAATTCTGGAGGACAGAGTCATTAACCCATTGTCCACTACAGAAAGTGATTTTTCCAAATTAATACGGTCAATTTCCCGTATTCTTTCTGCTGTCTCAATTTGAGTAACCTTCCAGGCCTCATTGTATGCTGCATATACAGAGGCTGCTATGAAACGCTTTTGACGCTGTTTGCGTGGTCCCATTATGAAATCACGCAAGTCAGCACCATCAGTAAGTAAAGTTAGGTGTTGCTTAATTTCAGGCAGTGTGGAAGTTTGTAGCCATTGAAGGCATAATTTGCCCACACTGTAGGTTGTTATTATCCCTGGGTGATGTCTTTGGGGATATCTAGGGTCTGGCCTGGTCATTTTGAAACCCTGTGTTTTATTCAGGAATCTATCTTGACAGTTATTTGTATCTGTGGGCCAGATCAACCATTGTTTCCAATCAGGATGTGTTCTGTTTTGGTTAAGTATATGGTTTATGTCTATTTCTTCATCTGTTTCAGAGTTATTGCTAAACATTGTTGGCTTTGGAATAGACAGGTTATTTAAATCTTTGATTTTGGCTAAGCCAAGACAGGTGGTTTGTTGAACGGTGTCATTTAAAAATATCATTTGTTCTGGGATCATGCAGGCTCTAAACAAAGCTTCTATACCCTGTACTTGCCATTCTTTTGTGCCCCAAACACTTTTCAAATCAACATGTTTGTCCCAATAATCAAATCCAAAAGTATTCATTTTTTCAAAGAAAGAATCTGAATATATCAATTTTGTGTTGGTTATCATGGTTTTCATCCCTGTCTTGTTTGACAATTTGTAATAAAATGTTTCAGCATTAGTTATGTTAAAACCTGAAAAATATGAATATTTGCCATACACGGTTCTAGAGCTCCCTTTTGGAGGTGTAGCACAATGTTCCCATTGATTAAAATTTAAAACATTTCTAGGTTGTGCAGATTTATGCAAGAAATGGTTACCATAATGGTTATAGCAGTACATGCTGTCATAATTTGTAGAACCCTGCAAATAATCATGTTTTGTAAATTTAGCAGACATTACTAAGTCAGACATCATATTGTTTATACTTTCAAAGTCCCAATCATCAGCAAATGAGTTTGGTTTTGCAAAGTCACTCAAGGAGATCTTGATTTGGTGTGGATATTTCAGGATCTCGACCGGACCATAAATTTCATAGTCAGTGTTGTCCCAGGCTACCCCACCAGATATTGGAATTGCTGTGAAGTTGGCTGAAGAAAGTTCTGAAGAAAGTTCTCTTTTCTCGACGTGTGAAGATGTGTGTGGTTTGAGGACCAAGTTGATGTTCTGACTTGCTGTGTCCATTTTAGCATATTTTCCCTCAATGAAGCGTCCCAAGGTAAATACCATGATGAGCCAAAGTATGAGGATAAATGCACCAAAACCCACCCAAAATTCAATCCATGGAGAAACTAGATATGTTTCTTTCAGTTGTTTCAAAAGTTCCTTAGCTTTGTCTTTAAAGGATTTTGATGATGGCTGTGTCTTTTGTTCGCTGAAGCCGTCAGAGGAATCATCGAAGTTGATGAAGTAACCGGATGCAGTTCTGTCAATTGTTCCAATTGGTTCAGGATTTTTGTTTCTCGCATTTTCACTTGGTACTTCTGTATAGATTGGTGTGTCTCTGCTAAATGTCTTTATTTGGGTTTTCAGAGGTCTAAGTTCTATTGCATTGTTGCATAGTCCTTGTTGTTCTTCCGTAGGCGTTTCGAATGTGATGAGCCTCTTTGATAGGACCTCTGTACTGGTAGCAAACCTTGGTGTTCTGCTACTTATTGGGAGTCCACTTGGCCTACTGTTTGTTATCGGCCACATGTTGTGGTTTTACCAGGTCGATGGATACAACTCGGTTCTCCTTTTTTCCAGCAAGTGGCGGTAGTACAACTGATCTTGTCCCGTTGACAGACAATACAGGAACTGCTTTTCTGTAAGAAGGCCCAAATTCCTTCTTTACCGCGATCTTCTCCCTGACTAGATCCCCGACTTTTGGAATCCAGACAGGTCTTGCTGGGACAGGTGGTGATTCTTCAGTGGTCGTTGGCTGTTCTTTCAACTGTATGTTGCTCAGGTCTTTTCTTGTTTTGTTTAAGTCCTGCAAAATAGCCAAACGGTCATTGACATCAAAGCTTTTTTCTGTTACCACTGAAGTCTGACTATCAAGGTCAGAGATCAACATCCTAGTTCCGAATAATAATTCGTACGGACTGAATCCCTTCAGAGAATTTCTTGGCAAGTTATTAAGACTACGTTGGACACTTATTAGATGTTTGACCCACCCAGCTCCCGAACCTAATACCTTTGCCGTTATAGACTGCTTTATGTCACGGTTTTTTCTTTCAACAATTCCGTTCCCCTCAGGGTGAAATGGACAAGAGTACCGCAATTGCACGCCCATGCTGACCATGGCCTCCTTATAAGCCCGAGAGCTAAAAGCAGGACCATTGTCCGAATGCAGAATGCCAATTGCGTATGTGCCGATAAAGACTCGCAAATCTTTTATAACAGTTCTGGCGTCAGCCGTTCGCTGGGGCCACATCCATATGAATCTCGTGCATGAGTCCACTGCGACCAAGATATATTTATAGTTACCATCCCTTTGTAAGGGACCGCAGTGGTCTAGATAAACACAGGCTAATGGTTTATCCGAGATTAGAAGGGGCGTCTGTGCTGGACGTCTCACAGTTGATACTTTCATTTTTTGACATATTTCACATGCTAGAACATAGTTCCTTGTTTGTCTTCTCATTTGTGGCCACCAGTATCTCTGTTTTAATAATGATACAGTGGCTGAGACGCCAGCATGGGTAGAAGCAAGCCCTTCGTGTGCCGCTATTATCAGTCCTAACCTATGTTCCATGTTTGGAATTGCCCTATCCCCCACTCCAGGGATTCGAGCAAAAGGAACATTGTTTGTATCAGTTATGTATGAGTATTTTACTGGAAAGCCTTTAGGGAGTGGTTCTATCGAATCCTTTTCTGAAGCGCTGACAGCTTGTAATATTTCGCTGTCTATTTTTGTTTTTGACCGGGTGACGGCAGCTACGGAAGCCGTTTGCACAGCTGCCTTCGCGGCCTCATCAGCCAATGAATTCCCTGCAACGTGAACGCCATCACGTTGATGACTCAGTGTATGTATCACGTGAGTCTTTGGTAGTTCTTTTTGTAAAAGAGCTACTTGTTCCCAGAGCATTTTATGCTTGATTGTGCCACCTTTCGCATCCTTGAAACCATTCTGAAGCCAGATCTGCAAGTATTCATTATAAGATTGAACGCAATAATACGAATCGCACACTATGAGCGTGGGGAATTCTCGATCGGTATTTTCAAGCGCCATCTTGAATGCTAGTAATTCAGCTCGCTGAGCTGTACAATCTCCTAGAGATTGTGTTTTAGTGAGGGTTGGTTTAAATTTCCCTTCGTGCCAACGACCTTTAACAATCGCGCACGCAGCACTGTAAGCTTGTTTACCCCCTACTGCGGGTTGTGCTGATCCGTCTGTATATATTATACAGCCGTAGTCATCTAGAGGCAGAATTTCGGTTGGCGGAGGACATTCAAATTCATATTGGAGAAATTCTTGTGTTTTTAAATAAGGATCAAATTCGTACATCACGTCTGTTGCAGCAAGAGAGTTAGCCCATTGTATCCATCTTGGATGGAGTGCTTTAGCATTTGGAATGCTTGCCTTTGTTACCGCCTCTAAGGCTGGTATTGGTGTCACGATTATTATTCGTTTACCTTGTGCCAGGGCTCGTTCTTTTGCTATAGCTGTCTGTGTTGCTGTAAGAATTTTTTCCGTTGGGCTAAATTTCATTTCAGCCTTAGTGTACAAGTGTGATTTGAATGCAATTGGTACCTTATCTCCCTCATTAGAGGTTAGGTATGTGAATCCGCATCTCCCTGGGATGACTCGGATCACAAGGTTGCGTGTATTATCACGGGTTTCTAATTTTGTTTTAATTAGCATGTCTGTTTGTAAGGATCTCAAAATTTCTGTGTGTGCTTGAGTCCAACTGGATCTTTTAAAGTCTGGTTTAATTAGATCATAAAGGGGTTTGACCCTTTCTGCGTAATTTGCAATATATGTTCTTCCGAAATTTAGGAAGCCTAGAATTGACTGTAGGTTTTTTAGTGTTTTAGGAGCTTGGATTACGGCACATTTCTCTAGGAAATTGTCTGCCAGGCTTTTGCCTTCACTTGATAACTCATATCCTAAGAATAGGACCGTCAGATGGGCAATTCTGGACTTTTTGAAGTTGAATTTGTAACCCTCTGCAGCGAAACCAAGTATTATGGTGTTCACTCTTTTCAAGTGAGTTTCCAAGTCATCATCTGTTAAGTAAATGTCATCGACATAAGATAATGCTTCATCATCATATAATTGTAGTAATTCTGTTACTCTCGCTGAGAATACCCCCGGGCTGTTCTTGTACCCCTGGGCTAACCGACAGAATTGTTTTTGAGTGCCATTTACTGAGAATGCAGTTAAATATCTGCTCTCTGGTGCTATGTTTTGACAAAAGAATCCGTTGGAGATGTCCAAGGTTGTTTTGTATTTTTTGCGCACTATGTTATTCATTAGTGCAGCACTGTGTGAGTTTTGCACTGCAAAAGTTTTGCAACATGTGTTAAGGTGTCTGTAATCCAAAACTAGACGGTACGAATTGTCTGGTTTGGAGACCGGAAATAAAGGATTGTTCATTTGTGAGGTGCAAGTTTCAATCACCCCTTGGTATTCTAGCTGATCTAGTATTTCATTTACTTGTTTTTTAGCTTCTTGCTTAATTGGGTACTGCCTTTGTGCAGTAGGTTGTGATTTTAACTGGACTTTGTGAGGAGGAGAATCCTCATCCCATCCTACATGATTTTTATATAAAGCAGGTGCTAAGGCCACTGCCCACTTTCTAGCAAGTGTATATTTTTTATGAATCGGTATTTGATTCGAGAAGGCAGGCATAATTACTTCTTCGCCATGAGGGCACTCCCTGACAAACTCTGGTGGCCAGTCTTTTTCAGCTAGAAGGATGTCATAGCCCTTGGATAGGTTATCCCAAAATAGTCCCCTTATTTTCCTAGTCTTATCTCCCTCTATACGTAATGTTATCTCGTATATTTTGTGGGGCTTGCTAACTCTGGTATCTGCAGTTTCCACTTGAAGGTATTCATTCGTGTCCACTGTCTCCAGATGATTCATAAGGACTTTGCGAGCTATGCTCACCTCTGCTGCGCTGTCTAGCATTGTCTGAGCCCATTCTCCGTTTTTCAGTTGTGTCCTCAGTATTCTCGGCATTGTTAACTACCTTGATACTGGCTACCTTCTTTTTTGGAAATTGTGATTTCTTTTTCAGTTGAGCAGGTTCCTTGTCTTTGGACTTGGCGTGCTCTTCTGATCGTCCTCTTCTTTCCGATTTCTGCGAGGAATTCTGAAAAGATTGAGAGGGACGTGTATCAATGTCTTGATATCTATCAGGTTTTTTAATATTATCCCTATTTCTAAGGTTATATCTATTCCCAGAGGGTTCACTCTGAGGTGACCTTTGTCTCGGGTTCGGAGATTTCTCTCTTCGCCTAGGAGACCTTCCTCTGGACTGGAATTTCTTTTCTTTAGGATTGGATTGTTTATTTCCATCCCAGTTCTTTTTTGGTGAATTATTATTAAAAAATATTTTTTCTGGACTTGTAGTCAGTTGCGGTTTTACTGGTATTCCACCTAGACTATCTCTGCCTAGTTCTTCATAGGATTTTTCTATGATTCTGGCAATTTCAGCTGGTTGGTCTGCTATATCTGTCTCTTTTAACCTCTGGCGGATCGCCACGTTTGCTGCTTCACCCTTTATGTTGGCTAGTAATATAGCCGAGACCTGCTTGAAGTCTTTCAGTAATTTCATACCAAGAGTTAAAGCAGGTTCTGGACCGTATTCATCTTGAATTTGTTTTAGCACATCTGGTATCACCGAAATGGATGGAACACCGTGCGTTTTTGTATAGATGGAAGCAAAGACTGTACCCCAAGTGTCACAGTCCTCAATGTGTGGTGCGATTCCCATTGGGAGACATATAGTCAGAATCCTGTGTTTTTCTAATGGGGTGGTGTCAGGAAACACCGCCTCTATTTGGGTAATTTTCTGTGCCAACCAGAATGGTATTTGTTCCCGTTTAGCTGGAACTTTACCTAGGCAGGATTGGATGTTCTGTGGTGTGATTTTATTTGTGTTCCCCTGGTGAGGGGTCAGCTGTGGAATTTTAATCGCTGGCTGAATTGTTGAAGTCCGCATTACATACTGAACTAATTGTCTATGAATTTTTAGTAGTTGTTTTAGCTGTATTAATAGCTCTGCTGCAGGCATTCTTTCGATGTCTGGATGTGGTGTGTATCCGGCTAGGACCGGCCACGTTGCTCCTGGTCTTCCTAAAGGACCGAGCCTTGTAATGTGATTGTTATGTATTAGGGCGCCATCAAATAAGAGCAAATGCTCTTGGAATTTGAGTGGTACTTCCACCTCCTCGAAAGGAGTGTACGTTTCAGGAGGTTCCTCTACTTTGTAATAGTGGAAGTACTTTGTTACAGCATTTGCTGCTGGAAAATGTATCCATGTATAGTATACCTCTGTCTGCCGATATTCGTGTGCCTCAATTACGAATATGACTGTGCCACCTCTAGGTGTCAGTCCATTTTCTATAAGTTTTAAGGTTATAGATCTCCTTTTAATGACCGGAATAAGTATTATATCCGCGTCTGCTGCTTGCATGGTAGCATCAGCATCTGCTATTTCAGTAGCTAATCTAATTGCCTCTCTTTCTCCATCGCTGTCTCCCATTTTACTGACAGGATGGTATTATTTTTGTTTGCAGATCAGGTTTCTTTATGGAAACAGAGATTAGATGCACAATATTTTGGAACTGTTTTATCCTTCAACGTTGACTAGACCAAGAACCGTACATAGGAGTTCCCTCCTGCGAGGTTTTGGAGGATATAATAACCTTTCACCCACTCCAGACGTCTTTGGAGTATTTGGGAAAAGGGGTCTGAGTGAGAAAGCACGACTGAGTTACTCTAAATGTCTTACGTTAGTTTTATCGCCCTTTCCAAACGCGTTGGGCGCCATGTAGTGTAGTTCCTATTTTCCCAATAGGCTCTGCGCATTGGAATAGTGCCTACAGCAGTAAAGGCCTAGGCCAGACGTTAACTAGGTCTACTACTGTCGATACTAGACTTAATTTTTGGGTTTGCCAGCTAAGCTCAGAGTTCGCTAGAAACTTTCTCGAATGTTCAAGGAAGGATTAACTCCCCTGATTAGACAAGAAGGGATTTAGTTTCTGACAACCATAGAACATGACAACTTTGCTCTCCCCTAATCAAGAGTCAATCTCGAGAGTCGTGTGAGCACAAGGCAATTATTTTACTCAGTCAGTACGTGCATTCTTAGTCTCATCAGAATGTAGAGAAAAGGAAGAGACGGGCGTGTTCAATAAAAGATGTTATTTATTGATCAGTCTCTTTTCTCGTACAAGAGAAATGGATCGATATTATTGCAATACTTATAGTTAAGTAAAGTGCATACATTAGAAGCAATAGTATAAAATAATACTGTAAAAACATTGATATGGTTTCTGAGCCATATGATGTTTACAATGATTAAAATATATTTACATACACATATACATTTGACTAAACGTACTCAACTGGTGTTTCTAAATACGCCTACCCCGTGTACCTGACCTAAGTCTAATGCGTGGGCGGGAATAGAAAGTTACAGTTTAGTTGAAGTTTGTTTTTGCCAAGTGAATAACTAAAGAATTCTCTAGGAGGGGTTATTCAGTTCTGTACCTGGAATTTAGGATGAATGAGGAATGGTATCTCTTTCTCTGCTCTCGATATTCCAGGCTGCCTGCGAGGGCTGCCCAGAAGCGCCGGTGCTGGGTCTCTCGGCTTGAGATAGCAGCGCGTCTCTCAGCGCGTCAGGAAGGCGGGGCTGCTGCCTGCGGGGTCTGCTTCTGCTCTCGGCTTCGGCAAGTATGGCTGCTCCGTCTTGTCACCACGCGTGTGTTTGCATAGGGCAAGGTCGGCAATATTTATACCTTAAAGGTGCCGAGATTGACGTAAGGATGGACATAGGTACGTCAATAAAGATGTCATACGACTTGCTCGTTAGCACATTCTTTACTAAAGTTCTCTGTGAAATCAAAACAATGGCCGCACGGATTATCCAGGTTGTCATAGGTTTGATTTGTTATGAGAACGTCGTATGCCTTATCAGGGGCTGGAGGAATGTCGCTTGTCTAATTAGATCTCAAGCGTTATGACCTAATCAGATAACACGTTCCTGTGCCGTAGTGTGACTGCGTCAGATAACGGTATCTGCATCATGGGGGATTTCTTGCCTCATGGGCTGACTGTTAGTTAACTAGCTAGTAAGTTTAACCAGAATAGGGTCAGGAATAGGGGGATCGAATCAGAACCTATAGAAATACACGACAGAGCTGCCTACGATCTACAGAATTTAATCCCCTCAGCCCCGTGCCCCAGTGCCCCTCCCAACTCTGATATCGAGAGTCTGCAGCCACGGAGCCTCGTGGCCTGGACACTTGATACAAGAACGAACACAGAGGCAGGTGAGTGAAGTTAGTTGATGTACTTCATTCAGGGTTGCTGAGAAGAAATTTCGGGGGGGGGGGGGTCTGAACCTTTAATCAATCGGCAGAGTCGAGCAGCTGCAGGGGCTCTTAGAAGGAGTGAAACAGTAAGGCCCCATTAACATTCAAATGGGTCTTTTAAAGACCTATGAAGCGCTCGGGTGCGGCTGTGAGCGGGCCGGGATCTGTCTCATCCCGGGCTGCCACACACGGGGGGGGGGAGGGGTTGGGTGGGGACTTCGGGGGGGGGGCTGCAGACCGGTGAGTCCAATGGGTGCTGCGCGGCTGATGTTCTTGCTGCTTCATATTCTTATGCTGAAAGAAGGAAAGGCCCTCTTACTGCTCTCAGAGTTACGCTTGTGTTTAGGTGCACTGAAAGCACAAGCACGTAATAAAAGTCCAGCTGCAACTCGCACTAGTGACAGATTAATCACTTATGTACACTCCTCTGTGCAGCACTCTGCTCAGATGACAGTAGGACCAGACCGGCTGCTGGAGAATCGCGGTGACCGTGGGACATATTTACTTAGGGCTCATTCTCAATATATTTAATTTAAAGCCGAGCGTGCATCTGCATGAACCTGTAGCTCAGTGCTTGTGTCCTCGGTTACACTGAAATTAATTGTGCCTCTGCAGGCTGGGCAGTGAGGTCAGGTACAGTGGCTCTAGATAACAGATATATATTATAGCAGCTGACTTCTTTTACTGCGTAACATGGTGACTTTTGGGAGCAAAGCTAAAGTCCTGCTTAAGATGACTGCTAAAATATATTAGCATCCTTCCATTTTGCTGCTTTACAACACTTTATAGAGCTTCTTAGAGTTTCTTGTTGCTCAAATGGGTCTAACTAGTGATATTTATATATTTACCTTGTCCTCATTGCTTGATTTTGCACGTGAGAAAGTGTCACTCATAGTTGATGAAATGTCACTCAAAATTACACCGAAATTATGAAAATGTCACACAAAGCAATCTGAAACCTTGGCAGCTATGAGAGGCAGATTTACAATCGCCTTGCACCTCTTTTGCGCCGCCGTTGCGTCACTTTTGTGATGCAGCGGCGGCGCAAAAGATGCACCATGGTGCGGGGTATTAACAACGTGACGCATCTGGGAGAAGCATCACGTTGTAAAGCCCTGCGCCAGAAGGAGGCGTTCCATCGCAGGGGGGGGCGTTCCTGCGCAGGAACACCTCCTAAAAGTGGCTGAGTGAAATCTACAAGATTTCACTCAGTCCATTTTAGGCCAATGCTGCGTCAAAACCCTGTGCCTGCTTGAAGCAGGCGTAAGGTTTGATGCAGTATTGTCCAAATAGGGCCCCCCAAAGCATTGCTGGAGCTGCGTCGCGCTTGCGACGCAACCCCAGCAATGCGCCGCTTTTACAGCACAGATGCGTGACGCATCTGTGCCGTTTTTGCCCCATGGTGCGCCGCATTGTAAATGCGGCGCATTATGGGTGGCGGAGCTGCGGCGCACAATTACTGGCGCATCCCTGCTGATTTGCAGGGATGCACCAATAATTGTAAATCTGTCCCTGAGATCCGAGGTCGCAAAAAAACTTTGGGGGTGAGGGGGCGGGGGTAGAGAATTCTCCACACCAATATTGTTCTGACCTCTCAAACTATGCTCCTCGGATAAAGGAGGCAGGAAGGGCTAGAGGGGGTGATTCCTTAATATATGTGGCCATGGCTGTTTTAGTATGTGCATCGCTTCAGCGATCCACAGCCTAATACGTTTCAGCAATGGCAGGGGGCTGGTTTTGTCTATCCTGAATTTAGAAATCGCATTGTATGAGCACAAAGGAAGAAGGTCCCGGCAGAAGGGAAAAAGAATATGGGGGCCCCTGTTGGATTGGGTTTATACTCTCTGGCTGGCCCCGGATCCTTGGGTAGGATGACCTGCTTTTGAGCCTAAATGCAGGCATGGTTTTTGCACTGTATGGATTTTTGTGCTTACACATGTAAGAGTACAGCACTTTATGATCAGATTAAATTTGATATTGGTTATATTATACGGGCAGGCTGCTTGAATCTTTTGCAGAGGTGTATATTAGACTCTATCGGGGATTGTGCTGATGTTTTGTTTACATATTTTATTCATGTATGTAGTCTCAAAAGTCCATGCTTTGATAAACGAGTTCTAATGGCCCCTACAGTTTTTTAGTACAGTATCAATTTCGCTCAGATGCTTTCTGTAGTTTTATTTTTGCTTAGTGAGTCTTTTGTGTGCTGTTTGATAATTGATTACTTACTGATTATGATTCGATTCTTGCTGAATGTGCACCCTCTCCCTCCGTTTACTTATTATATTGATAAAGTAAATGTTTAAAAGCTTTAATAAAAATTATTGGGAAAAAAATGAAAGGGGTATTCAATTGAAAAAGCAAGAGACCTACAAAGTCAAGGGAAAACAACTCAGGTTGGAGATGGTTCAAATAAAAAGTAGTAATAGAATGGATAATTAAAGGAGTGCTGAGGCAAATTGGACAAGGAATAAATTAGAGATTTAAGGGATACTCTACCAGGCACACATTTTACTTCAGCTTGTTCAAAGGTTTTATACTGTTGATGTTGACGTGTGCATGGTGTGACTTGCTTGCTTTAAGGTTGACCATTGGATCGATATGTAAAGGATCCTGAGTGGGCAAGCTGGACAATTTGGTGCGGATTTGATTGAATTGAACTCTGGGTGTTAGTATAATGGTGAAAATGTGGTTTAATGCCTATGACTGATTGCATGGTCTTAAATATATCCTTGACCCTAAATTTCGCAGTGGACTGAGCATGGTAAAATTATCTAGATGGCATGATGACACTGTCAGTAGTGATAGTGGCATGCTGCAGAATGTGATGAAAATGCAATGATTGTTGGCACCCCTACCCTCACTCCCCGATGACGGTGGGTGAATCAGCTATGGTGCCTGACACCCCCCGATAGGACCCGTTCCCTTGAAGTGTCCTACTGTGCCGCAGGTGGGGTGGTGGGTAGTGGGAGGGGCACGTGGGATGGTTTCTACTGAGCTCTCATGGGGGGCTTGGGTGGAGTGAGAAGGCTTCCACTGCAGGGCTGGTACTGCCCCAACTGCAGAACTCAAGTTAATCTAGTGATCAGGTGCATTGGACTCACCTGTAGTATCCTGAAGGTGCTGCCAGGGGAATCGTGGTCAAACCCGGTGTGGTTGACTGGTCTGTAGACATTACTGAGGTCTTGGACGGGGCAGATAGGCGACAGGGGACAAGGGTCCTGCACAAGCTGTGATGTTATGAGTGAGATGTCACAACCAGGGTAGGTAGAACTGATGTTAGTTTTGGGTTTCCTTCTGCTTTTCCTTCAGCGGCGTAGCTAGGTGGGGGCGGTCCACCCCAGGTGGCACTATTTTGGGGACGGGGCCTGTCTAGCCCTAGACTGTGTCATGTATGTGCATGTAACTTGCATGATCAAGGTAACTATTAGCGGAGATACTACGTGTCTCTCTGACCTCTTTCAGGTGCTCGCCGTCCTTTTTCCCCAGCACCCCCCCAGGGGGGCGGCAATCTGAAGGATAGCCCCGGGCGCCACAAGCCCTAGCTACGCCCCTGAGTACCCACTACCAAACAAAGCAGTATTACAACTCACCATAGTGAGCAAATTTCTTTATATGTAAAATTACACCATATTGCTACAAGTTTATATGTGAGCAAAATAATTTACTCATACATAAAGTGTATGTAGTTCCACTCATATTTAACATGCTATTTGTGTGTATAAGATTGGCTTACACATGCAAATTGCCTTGTTTTTCAAGTTCAAAAGCACTTTTGGAATCCACAAATAGGGGTTGGGAATTCGTAAAAAAAATGTATACATTTGACGTTTTTTGTATGTATAAGTCTGCTACATGGGACTTGGGAGGTACAGGACCGGAATGTCCTGTGAGTCTGCACACACCAACAGGCATACGAGTCTGTATATTTAGAAACTCCTCTCCAATCATTTTAAATCCAGCTAAACGCCCGAAAGTAGAACCTTTTACATCTGGGGAAAGGGAGCTTAGAGGAAGGAGTATCTCCTTAGGGTGGAAAACATTTTCCTCTAGGAAAATGTAAAACAAAAAAATTGCACTTGTACAGCAAATGAGCAACTATATAAATTTATGTTTTCTCATGTGAAAATGGAATTCAAAAACGTTTTCAAGAGTTTGCATAGAAACTTGCAAATTCAGTCCCCATCCTAATAACAAATCTATTCTTGGGTAACGGTTTAGTGTTGGGGTCTCCATAGTGGACCTGTAGGAGGAATCAGTGGCAGATTAAAACTGCAATCAGTAAAACAGTATAACATGATTTTTAAAGTGACCATCTATAGCAAGCTGTCCCACAACATAGAACAGAGCTATAACAATTAAGGGCCAGTTACTATATCGTGCGGAAACCTCCGCCCGACATAGTCTCAGATTCGAGACCAACTGACTCACGATCAGTGGTTGCGACTGACCGATTACGATGCAACAGAAAACTGTTCAGTAGGATTCCTACTGTTTCCTATGGAAGTCTGTGTTCTGCCCGACAACCGTAGTAAACACAGACTCCTCTGGGGAAATGGTGGGTGTACCAAAAACCCTGCACCCTGTCGCAGGCACCCCATTGTGTCAGCCACACACTGTAGGGAGTGTCCCTTAGGTACCCCTTTGGCCCCCAACTGGAGGCCTCAGGATGAAGGTGAGCATGCTAGGGGCCCCAAAGTCACTTTCAGACAGCGTTTCTGTGTCGGACAGGCTGACTCAGAAAGGCTGCAGAAAATCGTCATTGTAATCACGTGGTCAGAAACGCTGTCCATAGAGGTTTACGATGCGGTTCCTACCGACACGGATTCTCCAAGAGCCATTAAGAACCAATTCGGAATGACTGTGTGATTTAACTTCCGACTGCGAACATCGTAAGTCAATAAGAAGGGTTTCGACATGGTCGAGGAGAAACCGACTGTCGGGAGGAGGCTTTCCACCCGCCATCGTAATCCGACCCTAAGTGTCTAAAAACGTAATCAAGAAGATGTTTGATGTGATAAGGATTACCCTGTTTAAAGCTTTCCGAAACTGAGAAGAAAGAAATCATTCTTCAACACTTAGTTGTCAGTATTCTAAGTTGTGTTCAATATTTCCTATTTTTGTGATTTCTATTTATTTGCAATTTCAAGGACGTGAGAAAAATTGATTGTTACATGTTGTGGTTGTGTGACCGCACTGTGTAGTAATGACCGTGCTTTATCAGGTTTAGTCAAGTTTGTTTGTAAAACTGTATCTTAGTACTGGGTAGCTCTGGCTCAGAACAATCAGGGTTCATTAAAGGAACAAGTGCCAAGCATTACAAAGTAACAATACAGTTGAATAAGATGAAAACACAATAAAAATCTAGCAACAATTTATAATAATTGTGTACATTTTTTCTCTTTAAGTAGATACCTCAACAACAAAAATCCACCAGAAGGTTTTGCAGATATGATTTTTTAGGTCAGCATTAAATCACTGCTTTTCCTTCAAATGCAATAAATAATTGACATCTACAGCAACTGTTGATTAGGATTAGCCACGAAAGTGACTCAAACGGCTATGTAGGCACTCTTGTGGCTGTCAACTACAACAGGGATTTTGTCACAGCAACCAGTCAGACTCAAATGAACAGTTATCTCACAAGAAAAGCAGTCTCCAGTCCAGTTCCATGCTATATGGGTGAACCACCACAGGAAAAAATGGAGTGGTGGTCATTATGCAATCGAAGTAGATGCTGAAGATGCTCAAGGCTGCAGGGGGGCTTTTGATTTGGGGGTCTCCCGAGGCTACCCCAAAGTCTTCGAGCAAGGGGGTCAAATTTGGCCTCAGGGGTCGATTGCCCATGAAGTACTGATGCAGTCCAGCACAAAATCAGTTGCCACTGAACTCTGGTTACAGCAAAAACAATCAGTTCCCTTTAACCTGCAATAACTTCTGGGCTGGGTGACCAAATTGCACTCTGATGAGTCTCCTGGGTCCGGCAGACCCGGTGCAACTTTTGAGGGCCGGGACTCAGTCTCCCAGGCTGCACTTTAGCATACAGAAGCATGCTACTGAATCCTCCATAGGCAAAATTCTCTGCTTTTATAGTCCCGTGGCTGTAACAGGAAGTCAGCCAACTGACTCTTGGAGTAACTCCATCTGTCTGGTGGTCGTGGGCAACTTTCCCTCAAGCAGAACACCACAAGCACAGACCTCTCTTCACTAGCCCAAGTTGCAGAAGATGCAGTCCAGTCTTTGGTGCATCCTCTCTCTGTTGGGTCCAGTGAGATGCAGTGCAGCCTTTTGGTCTGTCTTCCAAGACCGGGGCTAACTGAGGTCTGGGTGCCAATTTTATGTCCACCAGGAGCCTAGGGGGAAGAGGTGTCTAACTAGCCAATCTGGTTACTAGGTACTCATCCCCTGATGAAGACTTCCTGTGAGGAGTGGCATCTTATTATTGCAGGGTACACTATTCTGACCACCCTCAATATGGCAGGACCTTGCGTGGAGCTCTCTAGCCCAACCCAGAGATGTAGCTACCTAGGGGGTACACTCCACTTGAAAACCAGTTTGACATTGACTTTTCCCTCTCTGCCGGAGATGCCAGCTTGGGTGCTAAAACATAAGAGCTGCCACTTTCATGTGTCACTATCATTTGCCCTACAAAGGCGGCTTGCCCTTTAAAACACACCTTTTGGGCTCTCACCTGTTCTGGCCATCCTGCCAGGAGGAGCTCTTACCGCTACTCTCTCTAGATCCTTTGTTCTCCTTCCTGAGAGTCGTTCACACTACTCTCAAGAAGGGCAGAATACTGTCTCCAGAGCAACAACTTGAGTGCAACCATAGACGGCAACTGGATGCTTTGGGCAAGAAAGTGGTAACTTTCTAAAGTTGCAAAAAACACAGGTGATGGACAGAATGTAGAACAATGTCATACATTCACCCCAGTACAAGGATCTGGGCCTAAATCCATCGTTTATCTAACTTTCTAAAGTTGCCATTTGTGCAAAAGTTAAATTAAATTCAACTTGAGCAACAAGTCAGGTTTAATGCAGCAATTTATTTGATATCTTTAAGTTCCCTATTTAGTAGTCCCATTTAGAATTTAGTACTGCTGAATTATCAACATGTAAATCCATATTGGCAAATGAGGATACTAGGCTTTCCATAATAAAAGCACAATAAAAACACCAATGCAGGCTTTTTACTGTCAGGACATGTAAAGTTAATAAAACATGCCCATCTTTTTGATATATGCACCCTGCCTTTAGGGCTCAGTAGGCCTGCCTTGAGTATGAGTAATAGACATTAAAAAGGAAGGTTTGGGTTTTGCCTTTGGTTTAAATGCCGAAGCTGAGTTAGCAGTTTAAAACTGCTCTGCCATCCAGCAATCGCAGTCTGAGTGTCTTGTTCTACCTTCTCACACTCGTGGTGGTACAGCTAGTGTTGCAGTCCACAACAGACCCCTAACTTACCTGCCCTAGGTATACCTAGTAATATACAAGGGTTTTGTTAACTTATTCTGAATCGGGATAAACAAATTAGACATTCACCTTTTATGGGTTAGAGCGCATGCACTGAGGCCTGGTCAGCAGTTTATATTGTGCCCAAAAAGCTCAAAGCCCAGAGCCACAATGTTTATTCTTTGTGTACCAACCGTGCATCATCTAACAATGGAATAGATAATGATTAAAATTGGGGATGAAGAAAATCTAGGTATTATTTTTAAATACATACAGAGATTTGAGTTTAGGGATGGGGTCATTTGTACCACTCCAAATACTGGATGACCAGAATGACAACTGATTCTGAGGGAATTATTTCAAAAAGGGTTTTTGTGGGCATTGACTAACAATAGAAATCCCAAAATATATATCAGGCAAATCAAACAATGTTTGCAGTTGTACTACTGTTCTCCATTCCCACTCCTCTACCCATTAAAAAATAGTATTGCAAATGTTTGTGACCCTATGACAAGAGACAATGGGATAGGAAAAGGCCAAAAACGCGCCCATGTGAAGTGAGAATATATTGTTTGGAATAGATGGACTTTTAGCGGGTGGTTCCCTATATTTTAATATTTGGGCTTGGGGCCAGCTGGCACCCAGAGAAACCTGCTAAACTTGGACATTCCTGGAAACTAAACCTGGGAACGTCCAGAGTGGGATGGCTGGCATGGATAACTTTTCCCCTTCTAATTTTACACGTAGTAACTCTCCTTTTGTAGCTTATAAGTGCTTCTTGCAATTATTTTTAATCATTAACTTCAAATTCGATCATTTGCCTTTTTTCAATCAGCAATTATACTTTTTTCTTTTTCACAGTCTCGTATTGAATTTATTAGGGATATCATTTCATGTTATCATCCTATTGGTAAAATATTAATTTATCACATTCAGAATATTTTGTCCATTATTTTCTCATATCCACCAATCTCCTTTCAATGATTCCTGCTACAGATTCCAAGGACACAGTCTGCTAAACCCGCACTGAGCAGCCTACACTGGCTCCCAGTGAGACAGAGAGTGGCTTTCAAGGCACTATGTATTGCCCACCGAGCTTTCTGGAAGTCAGGTCCAGCGATCATTAACAAACTGGTCACTCAATACCACCCTAATAGACCCCTTCGGTCCACGGAGGCCTTTCTGGCCGTAGTCCCAAGAGTACGGAGAGCCAGGACCGGAGGAAGGATGTTTTCCTTAAAGGCCGCTAAAATGTGGAACTCACTCCCACTACAAATCCGGTCCAACCCTAACCTACTCTCATTCCGCAAACAATTGAAAACCTTTCTGTTTGCCAGGCCCACTTAAATCTCAGTCTCCGCCACCCTCAGCTCGGCTATCCATGCTCTAGCGCTTGGACGCCCATTTGGGCAGCAATCGCGCTTTACAAATCACAATACAATACAATACAATACAATGATTCTACTAAAGAATGAAATCTCTGGTCAGTCAGTGTTTTGTGCATAAAATCTATTTCCCTTCTTTTCAGTTTCAAACTTCAATGACATCATTTACATCCTGTTCACATTATTTCATTCATTTCTGTGTTAGTTTTATTAACAAAAGGTCACCTTCCTTTTGATCTCAATATATGTATTTGAATATTATTATTCTTTTTGGGTTCCTGTATTTCATATTCTATCTGTCTGTTGTTAAATATATTATAATCATTATATATAGTCATATAAAATGATAGGACTATAGCACTGCTATTCATGTTACCGTATCAGCATTTAATGTTCATTTGTCAGTCCTTTTCACTCAGGAAGTAGGGCAGCATAGTAATAGTCTGTCTTGCAGAGCAGTACAGCAGTCCTTCCGAGCCTTCCACAGGTCCAGAGGTGTACTCAAGAGGTGGGTCCTTGGAGCCAGCTATGAAGTGGGTGAAGATTCTAGAGGTTTCCACCCCCAGAGGTGCTTGGAATGTCCTGCCTCGTTGCCCTGGCCTCAGCTTGTCTGGGGACACATAAGACTAGTGTCAAATCCGAGGTAAGTGAGCTCATGCAGAGCTTTTCTGATGTGCAGGTGTGGTAGGTAACAGCTCTCACCCCCTATCAAGTCAGATATGGCCCATCCTGCCAACAGCTGTTCCCCCTTTGTCACACTGTCTGGGAGCCATACACACGGACTAACTGCCAGCTACACCTAGTCATGTGACCCAGGAGCAGGCTGCATGCACCAAATGGTTGGGACAAGAAAATAGCAGCTTTATAAATGTGGTGTTTTCAGAATTGTGACTTAAAATCTGACTTTACCATTAGAAAGGGGTTTTAAATTACAATTCTTTATACCCAAACACAACATTTTTATTTGCTCCCAATTAAAGTTATCACTTATTAAATGTAATAAGGTAATCCAGTGTTATTCTAACTGAAGGGTAGACCTTCCAGTAATAAAAAACAAATATAAGAGTTCTTCATTAACCGGACATGTAAAACATAAAAGTACATGTCATGCCGTCTCGTCTGTTTTGGGCCTACGCTAGCGATTACTTACATTTATTAAAAAAGGAAGAGTTAGGCCTTGCAAAAGGTTTATTATGCAAAGTCGAAATGGCAGTTTAAAACTGCGCATACAGGCTTCAATGGCAGGCTGAGGCGTGATTACAAGCCTACTTAAGTGGATAGCACAATCAGTACTGCAGGCTACTAGTAGCATTTAATTTTCAGGCATTGAGTATGTGTAGTACCACTTTGCTAGGGACTTATGTATAAACTAAATTTGCCAATTGGGTGTAAGCCTATTATACCATTCTATCATGTTTAAAGGAGAGAGCACAAGTACTTTAGCACTGGTTAGCAATGGTAAAGTGCACTGAGTCCTAAAAGCCAACAAAACATGTTTAGAAAACAGGAGCGTGAAGGCAAAACGTTTGGGGGTGACCCTGCAGAAAGGGCCAAGTCCAACACTGATCTTCATTGATTGTTTTGAATACTGCTACATAAATGAATCCTAAACTTTCCTTATATTTCAATCATGTTGTCCTTTCTATAAGTCTTAAGTGTTGTTCAGTTTTATGTGTATTCCTATGTTTAACCATGTGTTTAATCTATTTCTTTTGTTTTTGAATTCTTTTTTCTATGGACGTTATTCTCTTCGACTACTGTACCTTGCTATATGGTACATTTAAATGATTTGAAGAACAATGTTTACTTTTCAGAAAATACCAACCTTCCACTGGCACCCTAAAAACCCTTCACCATGTACCTTACTGATTCCCCTCGACCCTCTCGTCTTTTATTTTTAATGGTTACACTGACAGGAAATTCCCTTCTCTCCCCCAACACACACAGAAACTCATTAAGATACATACCTGCTTATAGTTGGGTAGGCCTGCATCTAGAAACATCTGGGTAGTCCTTAAAGACAAACTATTCACATAATATACAGTTTCATGCAAAGAAAATCTATGTGGAACCCACTTACTCAACCTGTAATTATCGTGAAAAGCTGGCATGGATGCAGCCCCCCCCCCACACATAACCTACGCTGGGCACCTCTGCTTTAGCATCTCTGCTAGTACATTTTCATTGTGCTGAATTATGTTTTCAGCATTTAGATCTTTACTTACCAATAATCTCAATATTTACTACCCTCATCCACTTTCAGCTACATAAACAAGAATAATTAACTATACGTGCTACATATAATGCTTCTCACGTGCCCTAAGAGTACAAAGCACCTGTCACTATTCGCACTTTCAATAGTCAAACCTGTTTCAGAAAAATTAGATGAATGCAGTGTTATTAGTATAATTAATCTCTACATTGAATTCACATAATGACATCTCCACCGCTTATTCAACCGTGGGGATATTATCTGAGAATGCTTTGTAGAACACAACAATGTCTGCTTTGCATTTGTCCTTCATTTTATACATTTACAATTTTTTTTGTATTTAATTTAATACCTTATATAATTAATTATATGTCAGCTGCTTCACAAATTCTTATGCCCTAGCTGAGGGCTATGTGGCCTGCATGTTATAGTTTTCATTCAAGGAAATAGCATCTTAGATTTTCACCTGGCCGAGTTCTATACATTTAAAATCATTCTGTTGGCAGAGCAGCAACAACTGTTATTCAAGGCGCATCACAACAAAAAAGCGTGGTAGCAAGCACTTCACATGAAATATATTATTACCAGTGATCGGCTATCAAGGCTGAGTGACTTTATTGTGCGTGGACTATGAAATGATGACCTGGTCGTAGACAATCAGAAGCCACAGTAACCAGTCATTAATGCATGCAGAAGATCACACGTCTATGTAATTAATGGGTCTCATGCCAGATATAGGTGGTCTGATTGTGGTCAGTTATGTTTCTTATGTAAATCTTACTCCGTTTGACCATTGAAGTGATGAATGCATTATTAGCAACACCGGGCCTAGAGGTCGGCAGAGCGGGAACACTACCCCACCAAACTTGCTTCTTCCCCCACTCATAATTTGAGTCAGGAAGTTTACACTAGTGGAGCATCCTCTGGCTCTACAGAGTACTTTCACATGGAGGCCCAACTACCATCAGTCTGCCAGTTCACAGAGAGAGCCGACTCACCTTACTGGGGGCAGGATGACCGTCACTCATTGTTATTGCCTGTGTCCGTCATACGAGGTAGAATGGTCCCCACATGCAGGGAGAAAACTCCCTTCACATAGGGCCATTTGATTTTCTGTTCAGAGAAATGTTTGTTTTCTCTGAGCACAAATGTCTGTTGAGATGGTACTTTAAACATGGCGTCCACTCTGCAAACCTTCAGTACTGTTAACACCTTCGCTGTGGCCGCTATTCCGCCGCAGCGCTAAGGGGGCAGGGGGGCTGCGCGGCGCGCCCATGCTGGTGACGGAACCGCTCCATCACCAACCTCGGTTGAGCTGTGCTCATGACGGAGCGGTTCCGTCATGGTCCCGCCCGCTCAATAGAACGCGCCGCATGAGCGAAATCAGCGCCATGCAGGCACGTCGGGCGGGCCATGACGGAACCGCTCCGTCATTAGCACAGCGCTACCGCGGCTGATGACGGAGCGGTTCCGTCATCAGCACGGAAATAGTTATGGGAGCTGTCATGGCGGCAGCTCCCCTTATGGCACAGAGATCCCCGCTGGACGGGCAGGGGTCTCTAAATAGGCCAGAAAGGGCTCTTCCAGGGTGGCAGAAGTCATGATCTTTAGCCCCCTTGAGGACCAACAGACAGGCTGACCACTGTTCTCAGATCCAATGAGTGATGTAATTTGTTATTTCATTTACTCTCCTGAGTTGGCCATTTGGGTCCATCAGTGTGGTGCAAGCAAACTACTGATGATGACTGGATCAAGAGTTAATAACACTGTATTTGCTTTGAAGACTTTACAAACCTCTTTTAGACACATTTGGCCATCATACCAATAGTTTTCTAAAGCAGGTGTACTCTACCATCTTGGTATTCAATGTGTTTTACCACTTAAAATGTATATTTACTTGCGTCATGTAGAATTCTTACTTGAACTAACAAGTCAACATATACATTTTTTTCATGCCACGGCTACAAATAGTTGTGTTGCATTTGTACAGGGGCAGTTCCAGTAGTTTGTTGCATGGGTGGCGCCTCTCCATCCTGGAAATGGGCTTACTTCTTTTTGTTTGTATAGTCAATCTGGCCCCTCGCTGACACTTTCTTGGTGTTGGCGCCCCAGGCTACCATCTACCAATAATTCACCCCACAACTGGCCCTGCAGACAAAGCACTTTACCCGTCTTCACTATCTGCCATGAACACTGATTATGGCAATAGTACATTCATGCATCTATGTACGTTGTTCTCCCACTAATGAGAATACACTGGATTGCTACATTGATACACACTACTACTGTAAGCTACAGGAAGAAAAACAATATATCCAATGAGATAAGTACAAGGGTAAAAGCAAGGGTGATGGGTAGAAGGGTAATGATAGTTAGGTTTGGATTAAGTTCTGGGTATGATGTAGGCTTAGCCTTAGATTTACGGTTAGGTGTAGCATTGAGATTAGGTTAGGGGTTAAAACTAAGGTTAGATTTACGATCATGGTAGGGTTAGGCTTACGGCAAGAAGTGCACTACGAATCATGATTTCCCACATTTTGTGGGTGCAACTTGTGCACTCGCAAATTTGCGATGGCGTAGGGGGTAGCAAACCAATATGTGAGCAATCTGTGCACTATTAAGTGAGAATGGGGAATATCATGCAAATATCCTATATAAAAAACCAATATTAGGCATGCAAACCACTCAACTGTGCTGTTTACTCTTGCAAATTACCAAAGGACTCCCCGCAAACTGCAGGGTCAAACAGCCACGTTATGGGCACCAAGAAAAATCCTTCTGGGCATGAACAGAACTTTCGCGTTCAACGACATTTGCAGGCCAATCGTGATGGTGACCTTATCATCACGTAATTTAATGCAGCAGTGTTGTGGGAAATAGTATTGTATTTAATGATTCTATATTGTTGTAACTTGCTCTATCTGTCTCCTGAGTAGTGACAAAGAATATCTAGGATGCATGCACAAACCTATCTAACTACACAACCTACCTAGTACAGGGAGCGATTCTAGATTGTGCATGAAACGTGGGTGGCGTGTTGGAGAAAGAGACCCGTGCTTAATTTGTAAAAAAAAAAAAAGTGCCTGGGCTCTCCGCGGGAGGCCACTGCAACTAGCATCACTCATTGCACTTGCCCTGCTGCCAATGATAGCAACTAACAACACAACTACTAACCATTACAGCCCTACAAGTGTGACAATTCGGACCATTCCAGGCCCCCAAAAGCTAAAAGCCGACGTGGGCGGAAGGTAATGGTCACTTTTCAATGTATATTTAATTAATATTAATCTGCTGTTGTGGTCATCCCTGAATTAGGCAGACAGCGCCACCTTGTGGCAGACTGTCACAAGCACCGGTGTTGACAATTAAGTGTGGTGCCGAGCACTGGAAACCACCGGCACAAATTAAACACTGAGACACAGCAGTTTCCTCCTTTACGGTGGGTCTGTGAACGCTAGCTCCACTTGCAGTGACTGCAAGAAGCAGACTGCTTAGCCTGGCCTCCATCTTACGGTCACGTACCAAAGTTTCCTGCGGTTGGCATGTACCATGATTAACGATCAGCCAGGCCTCCGCGTCACCTGGAACGGTTGTTTATCATAGTGCAGAGACAGCTGAACCAGAACAAAGCAACATGAGCGCATCCTTCAAGAAAAACAGGTATCCAAAGCCTGCTTCAGAAAAACAAATCAATTATTCTCTGACTCCACCACAACCCCACTCTGTCCAGATATCAGTCGTGGGCGTCATCATCTAGATGCTGTTAATTTCTGTATATGCCTAGTTGAGAAAATTGCCATTTAAAAGCAAATTGTGAATTAACTGCTTTGTTCTCAACGCATGACTAACAAGTGTCTCATTCTTTCCTTGTCCATGTCAATTAGCTGCATATGGTAGACGAGTCTCTTCAGCAGACTAACGGAGTTTAAAGGTGTCCCACCTAGTTTGATTCACTGTTCAATTTTTGCACAGAAAGCGATTTCATCACCTATAAAAATGCATTGCAAATTAGGGTAGGTCTGTAACGCGTACAATTTATCATTTCTACTCTCTTTTATGTTTTTGTTAATCAAATTGAATGGTTTGCAAGTGCCCTGACAAAAAGAGCTTCCTACATGTGCAAAGGTCCCTGGAATAAAGTCAGCATTCTTTTTGCACAATATTGATTAGGGAAATCGACAGCATAATATTTCGTTTTTATTCATTCAAATGTTAGCTTTATCTATAAAGTGCCACACATACCCAACGGGTGTCAGAGAGCTTTAGAGAATGAACGCCAACACAGATGAAGAATAAAAAAGAAAGTGTGACATACAATAATATACACAGAGAATGTTTTTAAATAAGCTATAAGCGTCAAGATACCTAAAGGATTTTTTTTTTTAATTAGGTACGCTGCTAATTTTTTATTTTTTTACTGAAGAACAGGACCAGAGACAAGAAGACTGAGGAGCCATCAGCAGCTGTCTGAGAATAATAAACGACAGCAGGGCCAGGAAACACCAGCTCAGCAAGCATGACAGGGTGCCCACAAAGTTCATTACTGGATCTCAGCTCAACTTGCAGAACAGCAAGGCAGCAACTGCACACTTCAGCAGAAAGACATGGAGTCATTTATTGAGCTGTCAGCAGGGTATGGGGCTTCACATGATCATCTCAAAATATGGATGCCTGGACAAAATCCAAAATCTGATAAGCAGGACCAGTGGGCATTTATTCTAGGGTACTACCCCCTGCCAAGCCATTATGGGCAATGTTTCCAGCCCCGCACGTTTGATTGATAAACGAATGCATTCTGGTGCTGTCGTCTAATTTTTCTTCATTTTCACTAATTAGACATAACTGCTCAAAACAGTGGACATACACATTAATTTAAACCCACACCACACTGAAAAGACTCTTCGAAATAATTAGCCAAGTTTTGCTTATTTTTACTTTCCCCCATTACTTTACATACGAGCCTGTCTATGTTAACAGTTACTCCCAGTAACATTTATTGAAACAATGAAATTCTTTCTTACGTTTCTCTATGAATTTCTTTCTTAAGTTTCTCTTTATTTTTGTTCAAGTTAAATTTGTCTATTGGTTTTACAATGTGCAGTCGGCACAGTAAACCTTGTAAACTGGTATAAATGTATATCTTTAAACTAAGCCATAATGTATTGGTTTATGGTAATATGTGTGCTCTGTTCACCTGACCGAAGCATTCAGTATGAAATATACTTTGTTTTGTTTTGTGTGTATTGTCTACCGAATCAGTTTTTTTTCTACTTCTCCAATGTGTTTAAGGCAAGTGTTTTGTAGTGATATGATAATAACTATTTCCCGTTAAAAATTCCTGTGGTTAATTGAAAAAGCCTATTGTAAAACTCAGAAACCATTTATTGGAGACTTACTCCTATGATTTGAGACCTTTTCATACGTATCAGGGATTTTGTGGAAATCGTTTGCAGTACCCGTAGAAATCTGTGAAGTTTGTGGATTGTATGTATATTGTTATATTGTTGATTGTATGTATATTGCTGTTGCCCTCCACTTACTCCTGCAGGTTAATCTATGAAGACTGGTAAAATATGGAAGTGAAACTGAAGAAAGAATGTCAATAAATGTTACTGGGAGCAACTGTAAGCATAGGCTTGTATGTAATGGGGGAAAATACAAAGAAACCAAAAATGACTAAATATTTCTAAAATACTTTTCAGTGGGGTGTGGGCTTAAATTAAAACTAGTCATTAATGCAGGGATAATGAGTTAGGCATCAAATCTTCATCTAAAGAGGGATCCGTGAGTCTTTACAAGATGACTGGGTTAATAGGATAACAAAATATACCTGATTTGAAAGGCCCTGGGACGGATGCTTGATGTGAGGATGTTGGAGGCTCTGCACAGCTTCCCTCTCTTGGTTCTCCCTTTGCCAGAGCTGTTCACCTTTCTCCTCAATGGCCAGTGTGGCCAGATTATGCAAACACTGGCCTTGTGGCTTTGGATAAGGTTTGTGGGAACTTGTGCTGGAAAGGTTTTCTAAGATTCATAATGCTCTAATGAGGTTATGGTAATGGAGAAGAGAGGAAAGGATATATTTAGCTTGTTGATGCCCTCTACCACGGTCCTCGGAGATGACGGGGAAACAGATCTGCTCTCCTCCTGTACTCACCTATAGAGAGGACTGATATCAAATGTTACCTGAGGCATCCAGGAATGTCTACTGCAGTCTCTGGATCTTCTGTTCTCCTGGTGGATCCACAGCTGTCTGGTTACACAGACCTTGAGGCACCTGAACCGACAATCAGGCAAATCAGCACAAAAGTATCCCTCTGGTGGCAGGGACTTGTCTTTCGAACTATGACATTACTGGTGTGTCAAATAGGGATGCTGGCAGAAAGGAGAGGAGGGATTCTTGTCTACTTCAAGATCCAAACTGCTTCAGAGACAATGGGCCCAGCAAGGAAGAAAATAAGAAAAGATATGTTTGCTTTGGTATAATTGCTAAGCCGGTGAAAACGTTTCTCTAAACTGCAGCAAATTGTACTACAAACTGACCCACCGAACACCAAGACAACTGATATCAGGCATCTTATATCTCAGGAGTTATTCCCTCCAAAGAGCAAGTTGTCAGAGAAGGGAACTTAGTGATAACAGCCCTGCTTTCCCTTGTTCCTCATTTCATTCCATTTCAAAGGGTTATCATGAGGTGAGTTATGCTTCAGAGCAGAGGGAGGGGCCACATGTAGCATGGCAGATAGCTCATCAGCACTTGGTGAAAGAAAGTGCCTCTTAGCAGAGTGCAGTTCTCCAATACCACTGAGCTGTCCTGGACAGACCACGGCATTGTTCACTTCACCATCTATGGCCTTCTGGAAGCTCTGGAAATACACCACTCCATCCCCCGTTGCAACTGGGGCAGGGTCACCAAACCCCTTTGGACCACCGCCCTAAACAATTCCAGACCACCTGCCTCAGATTCCCTTCAACTCAACATCCAGAATGTCTCCAACTGGATCACCTTAACCGCCTATACTATCGTCCCCCTGAAGAACACTCCCAGGGGAAGAACTACCAAGTAAGCCAACTTGTTTACTCCTGAACTTCTGACCCTCAAACGCTCCTGCAAGAAAATGGACTCCTCAACATTGCCATTACTAAAGCCACCGTACCAGATGCCTGGGAGCATGCCAAAGTCATACCCCTTACTGAAAAAACCCACAGCCAACCCTAACAAACTCAAAAACAACCGACCTATCTCGCTCCTCCTTTTCCCCGCCAAAGTCCTGGAGAAGGCCATCATCCTCCAGCTCACCAACTTCCTCGAAGAGAACAACTTGCTCAACCCCTCCCAGTCAGGATTCGACCAAACCACAGTACAGAGTCCGCTTTGATCACAGCCACGGATGACATCAGATGACTTTTCGACCAAGGTGGGTCTGCCGACCTCATACTCCTCAACCTATGGGCAGCCTTTGACACAGCCTTCCACCACACCCTCATCACCAGGCTCCGCCACATAGCCATCCAGGGCAAGGCTCTCAACTGAATTGCCTCCTTCCTCACTGGAATAACACACCTCCCCCCTTCACCTCTGCACCCAAAGACATCATATGCTCCCCCTCAGCCCCACCCTGTTCAGCACCTATATGGCACCTCTGGCCAATATCACCCACACCCATGGAGTCAACATCATCTCGCCCAACACTAAGCTCGTCCTATCCTTCGCAGAAGACCCAGAAACCACAAGATTCAACTTCCAAACCACCATGACCAACAGCCCCACTTGGATGAAAAAAAAAACTAAAACTCAACTCAGACAAGACTGAGATCTTAATTTTCAGAAACAAGTTTTCCCCTTGGGGTGACATCTGGTGGCACTCAGCCCACGACACCCCTGGTCGGACCACGCATGCAACCTCAGCATCATCCTGGACACCCAGCTCGACATGAAACAACAGATCAATGCTGTCTCCTCTGCTTGCTTTTACACCCTCCACATGCCCCGCAAGATCTTCTAGTGGATACTCACCTCGACAAGGAAGACAGTAACCCTGGCCATCATCTCCAGCCGACTCAACTACGGCAATGCCCTCTATGCCGGAACCACCAAACTGCTCATCACCTACTTTCAAACCATACAAAACGTGGCGGCAAGACTCATCCTTAACCTTCCCTGAGGAGCCAGCATCACCCCTCCTCAGAGCCCTCCACCGGCTCCCAGTGCAGAAGAGATGTCTCTTCAAGCTCCTCACTCACACCTACAAAGCCCTCCACAAAACCGCTCTCACCTACATCAACAAACACCTGACCTTCTACTAACCTACCAGAGAGTTCCGCTCTGCCACCCTCGCCTTAGCCCACATACCACCCATCAGTTGCAGCCATTACGGTGGCCGCACCTTCTCCTACCTCGCTGCCAATTCCTGGAACAACCTCCACCGGTGCACGTCCCCCTCTCTGAGGGAGTCCAGGAAGCAGCTAAAGACCAGGCTTTTCGACTGTCACCTCTCTCTGACCTAGGATTGCTCAAACCACATGGCGCCTGGAGACCCCCGTGATGACAAGCCGCGCTATTCAAGCCCTAATGATTGATTGATAGATTGAAAGCTCTGGTAGATAATAAGGTGTCTGTGCTCAGTAGAGTACAAAGAAAGCAAAATCTTTCATGGGGTAAGACATGCTCAGATGGAATCTCCCCACAACTTGTTTAAGACTCTATTCTTGAATCTTGAGTCCATTCTATGCTTTGAAAAAACAATTTGGATTGTAGTTACCAGCCACGGCTGGTAGTGGGAGTACCGGCTGGGCGGTGACGTTGGGACGGCGAGGGGCAGGGTGGGGGGGCAGTAATGTATGGATTACGGACTTTAATAGGTAAGTAAACATATAAATACATAAAACGAATTTTGTTGCATGCACTGCATTACCAAATGCGATGCAGTGCGCGCAACAAATTGCGCTTAACGAAATTCGTTTTATGTATTAAATGTTTACTTACCTATTAAAGTCCGTAATCCATACATTACTACCCCCCACCCTGCCCCTCCCCAACTCACCGCCCATCTGGTACTCCCACTACCGGCCGCGGCTGGTAGTTACCTATACGCTTCAAAAGCTATCTCTTACTCGGCCATCTCCATTTTGTCGGGTGGTCCCTATGAGCCTAGTTAAGAAAATATTTTACACACAGTTTATGTATTTATGTATGGAATAATGCAAGCTTATCTGGGAAGCAACGGCTAGGCCCATTCTGCCTGATGCTTACGTTAGTTTGTGTCACCGACTCACTCCAAGAGCTCAAAATCACACACACAAAACAGATGATGCACCAGAAAATGGACAGATACCTTTAGTCATAAGTGTGGTATGTAATATATGTTGTACTTTGAATTCCTTTCGCTTGTGATAGATGCATTCCTAGTTATATATGTGTTTTCACCATTAAGATAAATGCATTGGTGCAACCACACCCAAAAATGCTGCATACACCAGTTAATAAACAGCCCAACATCCAACTTTTCCTGTCATTGATAATATGTACAGCATTTGTGATCGAAATATGTTTGCATACTTAAAATGAATGCCTGCTGTACAGAAGAAGATTAAATTCCAGGACTAACTCCCTGACATTAGTTTAAGCAATTCATTTCATGACTTTGTCTATATTATTTTTCCCTCCTCACAGAATAGAGTCTGGGGTTGCCTCAAGGACATTTTGTAATGGTGCAAAAACAACCAATTTGCCCTTTTCTTCTTGTTTAATGTAGAATTCAGAAAACTTTGCTCCTGTCCACATCACGGAAATATTGTTTGCACCATGTAAAAACGATGAGAATGAACTGTTAAACCATTCGTCAAAAGTGTGCTGCCTAGAAATCTAAGTGAATCTAAGGGATCTTAATAAAGAAACCAACCCTAATCCATGAAAATAATTTTAACCCAAAAAAACAAAAAAAACAGTTTGGCACAATTTTGCTATACGTTCCAAAAAACAAAGCAGACAGATTTAGCCCACAATACAACGGTCCCACTCGGAAAAGTGAAGCTGTATTTTATTTTACTAGTACGTGGAGAGGGAAATTACTGTTAGTTTGTCCCTTTTTTGTCCTGGTGCAATTTTTATTTTCATCCAATTTGTTGTACAAAAGTATCAAAAAGGCTGGATATGGATCTGTCTCTTTTTTGCGCCAGTGAAAACTCTCAGTGATGTGTCCCTGAATCGCCGACTCCAAATCCTAGGGCACTATTTGATGAAAAATAAGATTAGAAATGTGTATTCTATTTCACTCCGATTATAATTCCGTGCTACCGTATGCATTTAATTAACTTTTTTTTTTAAATATACGTTATAATTGCCCTGTAGTTATGTGCATTTTTTCAGAATATTATAACAATAATTAGATAGTAGAGCGTATTTTAAACAGTTTCAGTGAATCTTAAAATCCCTAAGGTTGTAAATGTGGGAAGCATTTTAATTAGAGTACCTTTTAAACCCTGAAATATGCAGCTAAAACTAAGGTAAAATATTAATTCAGGCAAAAAGTGTGACATTAAATCTTTGCACATGTTAATTTATATTTAAGTGTGCAGGCGTCTCTCAAGATATGGTAACAAACTATATTTTAGGATAACATGCAATTAGAGGAAGTAATTATAGGTGACATTTGAAGTGCTTTGTTTTTCCTAGAACGAACCGTACTTTTCACATGGGGTTCGCACAATTTAACCGATTATGGATGCTCTTTTCTGACCTCTGAATAGCGAAAGGCTGAATTAGTCATGATAGAATTTCACGCTTACCAGTCAATTCATGTCAAGAAGCAGTGTTTTTTTTTGTTAATGTTGTATAAATGCCATTGTTCATTTGAAAATTGGTTAATTGCATCGCTAAATACCAATTCAGAAAATCATTTTTCTGAAAACGTTTTTGGTATTCGTAGGCTCATTCTAGGCCTGCTATAATGGTAAACATAGTACATTTTTACAATTTTCCCAAAATGTAACAGTTTTGGTAATGCCACGTTAGGTGACAGAAATCGCATGACTGTTTACCGAAGACTGAAGAAGTTTGGTGACAACAATGTGCAAAAAATACAAAAAACAGTGTGAAAAAATTATTAACAGGAGTTATTCCTCATTTATATGCACCTCACCTGAACTCTAAACCAAAGGTACGAACCATGCATCAGTGGTTCCCAAACTTTACCACTTGACCTTTTGGCCATGGCTCCCCAGGTTACTTTTTTTCTTCGGGGGGGGGGAGGGGGGGGGGGCGGTTGGGTGTAAGCCCAGCCTCGGGCCTACTTCCATTTTCTCCCTGAAAATAATTGGGATGAAGATGATGAAGGTATTGTAATCTTATACACATTGTGGTTCATATTACTAAGGTGGCACCTCTAATAAATAATCCTAGTTACACTTTTTTGTCCATGCCTTGTTTAGAAAACCCTCTAAAACATTTGTATCCCACTTACAGTTCTAGATAGCACCCCTATGCATGCAGGCCCCACTGGCAAAGTGTTTCTGCACTTGAAGAATATTTGAACTCACTTTCATTTATACCCATGTCATACGTACCAGCACACCTGTCTCAGCAGGGTGACTCACAATTTTTTTAAACCAAATACAGCTTTATTTTTTGCTGTCTCATCCCTAAAATTGCCTACAATTAAATCTAAGCCAAATACATTTCTGTTTTATTTTTTATTTGTAAACATCCCTCTTGCTTGCCTACAAATGCTGGCATTATGAGGTATATGGGGATTTACTTGCCTGTGCTCATGGAGAGATCAGGCCTTTCTGGAAATGTGTGTGTACTGAAAGAAATGTGTACCGTACCTATAGTTCAAGTGCACATGTCCATACTTAAAAAAAATTTGTGTGTTTGAGAGACAGGAAAACTTTACTTTCCTGATAACTTGATTTGGTGAAAAATACAATTGAAAAAAAACAAAACTATCAACGAGTCTAACAAAATAAATCAGGTGTCTTTTGCTTACTTTGGGAGTGTTGGAACGCGGGGTTACAGTTAAATATGGAGGTCATCTAATTCGACATGCCATCAATTAAGCACATTTCCAGCTTAAGGCATGTCACTTACATATCATCAACCTCATGTGTCTAAGTCTAATTCGTTTAACTGAAGCCAACAAACCCTTCACCATTAAATGCATTAAAGTGGTTGGTGTGCAGCTCCCTTGGCTAGTTTTGACGGCGCTCCATGGAGCAACGGGGCACAGATTGGGAACCACTGTGGTAATGGTTTAAGGCGATTACACACAGAAATGCCAAAGGTCCTTCAAACATATATCTCTTTAGTTTGTTTTCAGTTTGAAATGTATAGTTCTTTCTGCTTTTTTAAGTGCGAAGGCATTTAAGGAAACTGTGGGCCTGATGTAAGAAATTTCCATTTGCAGAAAAAGTGGACACTTTGCAAACTGAAAAGAATGTTGCGAATCGACCTATGTACTAACAAGTCAGTTCACAAAATTCCGAATCTTAGCTTATATATGAGGCAGGTCTCAAATTACGGCTCACTACAACTGGTGTCAGCAGACCACCGTGTGTGATCGCATTTTCATAAATAAAACCTATTTTTAAATGCACCTGTTTTCATGAAAGAAAACAAGACTGTCCTGGTCCTAGGCACCCCTTTCTCCCTTACATATGCTGAGGCCGGTGTGGAGGGCAGGTATGTTTTGCAATATGGTAAACTGGATGGGGAGGTGGTGTCCGTGCTTAACACATACGCCCAGAATGTGGATAATCTTCACTTTTTTATGCTATACATGTCCTTGTGGCTCAGGATGCGGACGCACCCTCACTCTGGCTGGGAACAAGCCTCATATGACCAGGGCCCTTGGGTAGGTGATGAATCACCTGGGGCTTGCTGGTGCATGGTGAACACTTCACCAACTGCATACACATGCCACTTCCTGACACATAATAACCTTAGCAGCTTGGACAGGACACTGGTGGGGGGGATCCCCATAGTGGAGAGCATGTCAGTAATACATCTAGCAAGATTTCTGTATGATCGCTCCCCGGTCTGTTGAACATTGTGGTGGGGAGCCCCCATGGTGCAGAGAGACCCATGGAAATGCAGGGCAAAGGTATTAACCAATGCAGTGGTGAACGAATCGTTGTTACAGGCGTTACAGACTACAATACAATTAATTAGGGCTCCACAATGTGTAGGGCTACGGAGTGGGAGGCAAGGAAGGGGGGGCTGCATGGGAAGTGCCTGGGGTTTGATATGTGGGGTGCGGTGCCAGCTGCAGGTGGACCTAGCAGCAGAGACAGCACTGACTGCGCTGCGAGAGGGATTTGACTGATCCTGTAGCATGAAACATGGCGGCTGTTGTGCGTCGGCACATAGCTGGTATATGGGACAGGGTGGACGAGTACACTTTGCACAAATGCAGACAGAGGCTGGATAGGTAGGGAGATTTTAAGTCTGTTGGCTTAGATTCTGTAAAGAGAGATCACGGTTCCCCGGATGACGCACTTGGAGGCCCCAGAGGTCGTGAAGGTGATTCAGGTGCAGACATAGTGTCCGCCTTCTGGAAACGCTTGGAGGAGGTGTACAGGATGGACCCACGGGTCACCCGGAAGTGATACCAGTCATTCCTGGCAGACCTGAGGCTACCTAGGAATGGGGAGGTGGCAGCAGAGGAATTGGACGCCACCCTCAGCCTTGAGGAACTGCATGGGGCTCTGCACATGCTCCCAAGATCTAAAGCTCCTGGAGGGGATGGGTTTCCGGTAGAGTTTTACCAGGAGTTTTCAGCTGTTGTCAAACAGGGCCTCCTTGAGGTCTTTTTCGGAGCAAAAGAGAAAGAGATACTGCCGCCCTCCATGAGGGGAGGGGATATTTGCATGTTGCCCAAGCCAGGAGGGGACAGGAGTGACCTGGCTGCATATAGGCCATTCGCCATAATCAACTCAGATGTCAAGGTCCTAAGCAAACTTTTGGCTAACTGACTGAACCCAGTCATGACTAGCTTGGGTGCATGAGGGGCAATGTTGATTCATCCCCAGTCGTAGTACGGGGATGTACCTCAGACAACTGACGCATATGTGCTGAGGTCGAGGGCAGCCGCAATGAAATGGCCTTGGTTTCCATAGACCTGGAGAAGGCCTTTGACACTGTTGACTGGGGACACTTGATTGACGTCCTGAGAGTCATGGGGTTTGGGCCCAAGTTCTGGGACTGGATTAGGCTGCTATACGTCAATCCCAGTGCCAGCGTGCAGGTGGGACAGTGTCTGTGAGAGATATGGTTCTTGGGAAGAGGAACACAGCAGGGTTGACACTCTTTTTTGCCCTTGCGATGGAGCCCCATGCAGTGTGTGCTGCACGACTGGAGCATAGCACTGAGGAAGGTATGACATATTCTAATGCTTAATGATGATGGCCCTTTATACGGATGACGCCTCAGAGCCCCGCAAGACTCCCTCGGGATTCTGTTATGATTACTAGATGAATTTGGTGTTGTTTCGGGGTTGCGGATCAATTGCAATGAGTCAAATGTGTGGTTTAGACTGATAGCTGGGTTGTTTGTTCATTCACTCCAGACAGTCATACAAAGGCAGCTGATGTGTGCCCTGCATATCAAAATTGCCAATCACCAAACTGATGGTCCTTCCTGAAGTAGAGTGGTGGGAGGAGTTGTCAATGACACCTGAATAGGGCTGTGCCTGGCATCTCTCAAAGTTGTCTCTACCCCGACGGGGTGTGTCTGGAGCCAAGACAGGGCAAGGCAGAACTTGTGCACTACAAAGACTACCCTTTGAAGTATGCCTACTTCAAAGGCCAAAAGGGGTACACGTATTGGACCTAAAACCCCAGACATTTAGAACACTTCTAGATCAAGAGGAGACTCTGCCCAGAAAAAGAGCTGGAGGGCTGTCAGGAAGAGTACTGCCCCTTTGCTGGTTGCTTTGCTGGGTTAGCCTCCAGGGGCCTCTTCTGTCTTGGAGAGGACAAAGACTGTACTTCGCTTTTGTATCCTGTTCAAGAAGATTTTACAAGGGCTTGTGTGTGCTTGCCTCCGTTTAAGTCTCAGAGCCATCAAAGACTTCACCTGCAGCATCCCTGAACTCCACTGCTGGGAGTTCTGACCTTCAAAGTGGTACCAATTACAGTTCTTGGCCCTTAGAAGTGGTTCTGCTGCTTCTGGACTTAAAAATCCACGTATCGCCCTTTCAGCACCATTATTCCCACTGCAAGCTTGTCGGGCAGTTGAAAAACCAATGCATCATAGCAGTGTTGTTGACAAATCAGCGCAGTGCTTGTTCAAGGTCCAAAGAATCTCTGCAGCCCGTGTCCAGAGCACTGTGTCTCTGACTTCCAAGACAACTGCGCTGACTCGGACGCAGGCCCTGCGGTGAGCCTGTAAGAATCGATGCATCACCAGTCTGTGGCTGAAAGAATTGATGCATCACCTGCCTTGCCACTGCCACATTGCCCTCCCGCGTGTCTGGATTTCTATGCATTGCACCTGTGAGCCAAAGTTGCCACTGCACCGCCCTACCGAAAAGAGTTGCCTGTGGAAATCGACGCATCATTCCTCCCCACAGTCCAGAATCGATGCAACACTTCTGCTTGTAGCTGAATTGATGCCTCCATTCCTCAAGGACTCAAGAACCAACGCATCGCTGTGTTTTCTGATGCTCTCCTCCTTTGCGGCAGTTTTTCATCTTGAATTTTGATGATTCAGAAAGTACTTTGTGCTAAAATCACCGTATCCATAGAGTTCTATGGACAGAATTGCTTTAACCTTTCAAAAGTGATGTTTTGAGTTCTGTATGTTGGATTTTTTTTCTTCTTTTTTTCTTCTTTAGTTTAGATAAATATTGTTTATTTTTCTAAACTGGTGTGGTGTCCATTTACAGTGTTTTCACTGTGTTACTTTGTGTGTTATGTACAAATACTTTAGACATTGCCCCTTGTACCACGCTACCAAGGGGGTGAACAGCATGTAACTCCTTTACCCTGACTAGAAGGAAGGGTCCCTACTTAGACCGGGTGCATACCACTGCCAACTAGAGACCATAATTTCTAACACTGGGGGGACCTGTATCCCAATGAGTATTTTATTTCATTTGACGATGCATGTGTGGAGTTCAGACGAAGACCAGGGCATTTCCTGCCTCATGCCATCCTGGTTCAACTAGCCAGGGAGACCTTGAATACTTTCCCGGCAGCATCATGCACACTGGGAACCCTGTTGACCTGCGGGTCTGGGCGGTACCTGATGTCTTAATTATACAAAGTAATGGTAGCGGATGCTGCTGGTTACCCACTGTGGGCTTGGTCAAGCTGGGAGGCCGATTTGGCGGCACCCCTGGTAGACACTGCCTATATGTGTGTATGTACCCTTACTAAGGCAGATTTAAGTAAAGCCTGATTCAAATTGGAGCACTGCAACTTACTACATTGCAGTTATATGACACCCCAGGCACAGGTTGGACGCATGTCCACGCTGTGGTTTTTCAAGGGTTGACTTTTTTCACCTGGCTTGGGGGCGTCGGAAGGTGCAAGAATTTTTGGGTACAGGTGGTAGACATTCTGGCGCGTACCATTTCGCTGCAGGCACCCTCTCTCCACAATTGTGTTTACTGTGGAATATTAGCAGGCCCAAAGGTCGCAAGATGGCGTATAAATACTGCCAACTTGTGCTGGTTCTTGCTTGCGGCAAGGTGGCCATTACATGGATGGATCAGCACGTCCCTGAAGTGGAGCACTGGCATAGAGTTGTAGAGGAATGGGCGTTAGTGGAGGAACTCCACATGAAACTAAGCAGGAGGGGCAAAAAGGTAGAGGGCAACATACACGCAGGAAGGGACCGGGGAGACAGATTCACATCTCTGGAAGAGGTGTTGTCCAGCGATGGTTCTACTGACATAGAAAACTAAACCCCAAATGAGAACAGTGTATGGAGTAAGATATGATTAGGCGGATATTCTGTTGTATCACAACCGCTAGCTCGCCCCCTGTGGATTAACAATGGTCGTTTATTAGTGTGGTTTTGTTTCCTTAACTTCTGCACACTGTACAATGTGACTAATATTAAACACTGCACTGTTGGTTAGATTGAAACTGATATAGTTAAAAAAAAATGTTATATCTGAATATTCCCTGACTAGTCCCATTTGTTGGAAAGGCGATCCCAGGCGACAGCGTCAGCAGGGCCTCGAAGATGGTTCAGCTCGGTCAGGCCGCGACAGCGTCAGCAGGGCCTCGAAGATGGTTCAGCTTGGTCAGGCCGCGACAGCGTCAGCAGGGCCTCGAAGATGGTTCAGCTCGGTCAGGCCGCGACAGCGTCAGCAGGGCCTCGAAGATGGTTCAGCTCGGTCAGGCCGCGACAGCGTCAGCAGGGCCTCGAAGATGGTTCAGCTCGGTCAGGCCGCGACAGCGTCAGCAGGGCCTCGAAGATGGTTCCGTTGCACGAGTTCGGATCAGGATCAGCCGCGACAAGGTCAGCAGGGCCTCGAAGATGGTTCAGCTCGGTCAGGCCGCGACAGCGTCAGCAGGGCCTCGAAGATGGTTCAGCTCGGTCAGGCCGCGACAGCGTCAGCAGGGCCTCGAAGATGGTTCAGCTCGGTCAGGCCGCGACAGCGTCAGCAGGGCCTCGAAGATGGTTCCGGTGCACGAGTTCGGATCAGGATCAGCCGCGACAAGGTCAGCAGGGCTTCGACTCCAAGATACAACTGGAGTCCTAATCCAGGGCTGGCCCAGATATAGAACTGGAGTCCTTTGATGTCCGGACCCTCGCGCCTGGGGTTCCGAGGGGCCGGGATGAAGGTGTCCAGACACCCAGCAGGGGGGTGGAGCCAGGGCCCAGGGAGGCTGGAGGGCGATCGACACCAGGCGTCCGGGGATGGCTGGAGGCCCATCGAAACTCCCCTCCTCCGGGATCCGCCAAGTGGCCAATCTACCACCTGGGAGGATCTTGGTGCCTCGAGGTCGGGGCTTCACTGGGGCCGGGGCCAGGGGTGGCTGCGGCCACGTGCTCGGGACGTGATGGGCCCAAGATGGAGTCGGGCCGGAAATGGTGGCCTGGCATGGTCGCCAGACCGGCAGTGTTGGCGAGCAGGGTCCGCTGGGGTCCCAGGGGGGGAGAGCTGTGGGTTGCCAGGGGGGCTGCTCTCGTCAATGGTTCGTGTGCAGGGGGATCGATGGTGGGTCGACGGAAGCCGATGTCATCCCGGGCCTGCCATGCGGGAGGGGTAGGACCACGCCACGAGGCCGGGTCCAACACCATTTTATTGCCATTTTAGACTTCTTGGGGCCAATTCAAGAAAGCATGTGAGAGTATGTGAAAGAGTACTACAGCAATACTACAGCACATTCTCCAAAATACCTTTAAAAATAGGCTCATTTAAGAAAAAAGTGTAACTGGATGTTTCATGTGCAAAATAAATGCTATCATCATTTTTATTTATTCCCAGTTATATGTTTCAGTGCATTCGGTTTTTTAGCAACTCGGAGTCTGAGGAAAGCTTCAGGATCGAACCCTGCTGTAAGGCTAAGCAATCTTTATGCTCAAAGTCAGAAGTGCCTGCACTTTTTTCATCTGCTAGGGCAGCATAAAGAGGCGTGGACATACCTGCTATACATAGCACGATGCAGGACTGGTGCTTCTTAGCATGGTGCATGTGCCGTGTGATAGAGTGCCTGCACTTCTTTCATCTGCTAAGGGCGGCATAAAGAGGGGTAGACATACCTGCCATACATCGCATGATGCAGGCCTGGCGCTTCTTAGCGTGGTGCATGTTCCATGTGATAGAGTGCCTGCACTTCTTTCATGTGCTAAGGGCAGCGTGAAGAGGCGTAGACATGCCTGCCATACATCGCATGATGCAGGACTGGCGCTTCTTAGCATGGTGCATGTGCCGTGTGATAGAGTGCCTGCACTTCTTTCATCTGCTAAGGGCAGCATGAAGAGGCGTGGACATACCTGCTATACATCGCATGATGCTGGCCTGGCGCTTCTTAGCATGGTGATTGTTCCGTGTGATAGAGTGCCTGCACTTCTTTCATCTGCTAAGGGCAGCATGAAGAGGCGTGGACATACCTGCTATACATCGCATGATGCTGGCCTGGCGCTTCTTAGCAGGGTGCATGTTCCGTGTGATAGAGTGCCTGCACTTTTTTCATCTGCTAAGGGCAGCATGAAGAGGCGTGGACATACCTGCCATACATCGCATGATGCAGGACTGGCGCTTCTTAGCATGATGCATGTTCCGTGTGATAGAGTGCCTGCCCTTCTTTCATCTGCTAAGGGCAGCATGAAGAGGCGTAGACATGCCTGCCATACATCGCATGATGCAGGCCTGGTGCTTCTTAGCGTGGTGCATGTTCCGTGTGATAGAGTGCCTGCACTTCTTTCATGTTCTAAGGGCAGCATGAAGAGGCATGGACATACCTGCTATACATAGCATGTTGCAGGACTGGCACTTCTTAGCATGGTGCATGTTCCGTGTGATAGAGTGCCTGCACTTCTTTCATGTTCTAAGGGCAGCATGAAGAGGCGTAGACATGCCTGCCATACATCGCATGTTGCAGGACTGGCACTTCTTAGCATGGTGCATGTTCCGTGTGATAGAGTGCCTGCACTTCTTTCATGTTCTAAGGGCAGCATGAAGAGGCGTAGACATGCCTGCCATACATCGCATGTTGCAGGACTGGCACTTCTTAGCATGGTGCATGTTCCGTGTGATAGAGTGCCTGCACTTCTTTCATGTTCTAAGGGCAGCGTGAAGAGGCGTAGACATGCCTGCCATACATCGCATGTTGCAGGACTGGCACTTCTTAGCATGGTGCATGTTCCGTGTGATAGAGTGCCTGCACTTCTTTCATGTGCTAAGGGCAGCGTGAAGAGGCGTAGACATGCCTGCCATACATCGCATGATGCAGGACTGGCGCTTCTTAGCATGGTGCATGTTCCGTGTGATAGAGTGCCTGCACTTCTTTCATGTTCTAAGGGCAGCATGAAGAGGCATGGACATACCTGCTATACATAGCATGTAGCAGGTCTGTCTCTTCTTAGCATGGTGCATGTTCCGTGTGATAGAGTGCCTACACTTCTTTCATCTGCTAAGGGCAGTATGAAGAGGTGTAGACATACCTAGGTATACATAGCATGTAGCAGGCCTGGCGCTTCTTAGCGTGGTGCATGTTCCGTGTGATAGAGTGCCTGCACTTCTTTCATCTGCTAACGGCAGCATGAAGAGGCGTAGACATGCCTGCTATACATCGCATGATGCAGGACTGGCGCTTCTTAGCATGGTGCATGTTCCGTGTGATAGAGTGCCTGCACTTCTTTCATGTTCTAATGGCAGCATGAAGAGGCGTAGACATGCCTGCCATACATCGCATGATGCAGGACTGGCGCTTCTTAGCATGGTGCATGTTCCGTGTGATAGAGTGCCTGCACTTCTTTCATGTTCTAATGGCAGCATGAAGAGGCGTAGACATGCCTGCCATACATAGCATGTAGCAGGCCTGGCGCTTCTTAGCATGGTGCATGTTCCGTGTGATAGAGTGCCTGCACTCCTTTTTCCATTTCAAGCACAGGCTAATGCATCACCAAGTTGGATACACTGACTCCACTCATTAAAAACCCAGCGAGCTCTCCTCCCATGAGGGCACTCTAACCCAGAAAACAGTAGGAAGACGAGCTGAGGCAGCCCGTGTGCCAGTGCGCGTTCACGCCATGCACTTTGTGCTTGCTCTTTCCTGGAAACCATATTGCTAGGCAACACTCAGCACATCCACTGAAGTGTGCTGAGACATCAGAGACTGAGGGTTGTGATGACTGCAGAAGTGCAAGAATGGTGGTAAAAAGCAACAATTGGAGACAAACGCACCCACACTGGTGTTGTTTGAGGTAACCAAGATGAGAGCTGTGTGCACAGCTTCTTTCACTCAAATTGACAAGCTGGGAGCAGGCGTAAGCACTGCACATGAAATTGTTTGAGATGTAGGTTCAGACTGAGGAGTGTTGGTCATTGTGTTTTTTCACACCATGCCTACTCTGACAGAGGACAAAGTTCATCCTTCTGTGCTTCGCCAATGTTCACTGCTGTGCAGCTTTGTCTCGCTATACCCCCTTCCGCCTCTATGTGCTCCGAGGCAGCCATCAAAAGATGGAAGAGCTTTAAAAAAAGTATACATAAATATAAACATTCATCCATAGGCCATTTCAACATCACTAAATCTAAAAAATTAAAAAGTGATTGGAGATAATTATGGTACGACAATCCTGAGCTTCTCACTCTTAGATACGTGCTGGGACACGAGCCCTCTGACTGAAGAGAAACTTCTGTGTGTGTGTGCCTGCCTATGACAAACATGACGTCTGCCTCTGCTCCTTACTAGGTGGTCCTGGCACAGTGATGCTGCCACCTTTTTAATCTCTTTTTCATAATTTCGGCCTTTTCTAGAGACACTGGGCCCGATTCACAGAAATAACTTAAGACAAAATCCTAAACTTACTACCATGTAGGTATTCACAGAATGTACTTACTCATTTCGGTATTCACAGAAGGCATTTGGGAGTCCTAAAGTTAGGACTCCTAACTTCTGTGAATACCGAAATGAGTAAGTGATTTCTGTGAATACCGAAATGAGTAAGTGATTTCTGTGAATACCGAAATGAGTAAGTGCCTTCTGTGAATAATAAAATGGTAGTAAGTTTAGGATTTTGTCTTAAATTAGTTCTGTTAATCGGGCCCTATATATTTTATGAATCACACTGCTTTGCCCAGGCATTTTTGAAAATTCTGTCCTTAAAATCCTGGTCCCTGTGTGACGTTGTTTTTCCCACTTTAGGAAGGCAGTTAGCAGTTTAGCTGTTTTCTTCATTTCTCAATGTGCCAACCAGCCTTCTTAGACAAGCCCACAGTGTGGACACATAGCGAACGTATGAAAGGCAAGCCCGTCTGTGTCCGTCCGCACCCTCATGCTCCCAGCACTCAGACACTATGCCCCTCGGTCGACAGGTAAGCCTATGTATCACTCTGCCACAGGTGTCTGCTTGTTATACCCTTGTTGCCTACTTTAGAGTCAGATACCCTTGCTCTTTTAAACTATCTAAAACATTTACATGTTTCTTACCTCACTCCCATCAGCCCTACCTCAATACAAAGAAATCGTCACTCATCCCTCGATGCCTGTTTGCAAAAGACATAGATGTCAGGTCTGTGCGACATCACACATAGATCTGTGATTCTTAAAACTGAACAGATTCTTCATCCCCTTGTTGAATATGGAGACTTAGTTTTCTCTCCGTACAGGCCAGTTTTTAAAGAAGCTCATGCCTAACATGCTGCGCTATGACTGCCCTAACATACGTGCCACGGGTGAGGCTCTTATCTACTTTTCCTTCTTGGCCATCTATGCTATTTCCTGCTTCTTCTGGCATTGACTAATTTGCAATCACTTTAAATTCTCCACACCAAATTGGCAAATTTCTTTTGATCTACAACACCCCCAATTGTCCTGCATGTAAGCAGGAAACTTTAATTGAAGATATTGGTTGTTTTTGCCTTACTAAGCAAAATATAGTAATTTTGGTAGATCTGAATTTGTGGTCAGAAAGCACTTCTGGACCTTTGGCCAAATTAAAAAATCATATGGATATTTTTTGTCTCATTCTGGTGTCCTTCCAACAAGTTTCAGTGCTCCATCCATCATCTCCTTGTGTTTGCTTTGTTCGCCCTAAGTTGCCAGGATATGCCTAAACGTGGGTCGCTTGCTAACTTTGCCGCTGGATTCAAGCTAGCTTGGCTGAAGAAGGGTGTTACCCAGAAACCAGTCCCAGGATGCTTGTTTCCGGTTCAGGGAAGACCTGGCTTGGCTGTTCGGGCTGGACTGTTCCCATGAGGCACAGGATCAAGACTGATTTGCATATAGCTGGGTCTGAACTGAGGTGGCAATGTGAGCTAAAAATGATGATGGATTCAACCCAGATCTGTGACTGGGGGTGAGTGTCTGAAAAGTTTCAGCGCTCCGTCATCATCTCCTTGTGTTTGCTTTGTCCTCCGAACCTACCCATGAACAAAGCCACCTTCTGGATCGGGCATTTACTGACCTTGCAAACCTAATATGTGTATTCCCATTTTATTTAAACCTTCAATTTCCCTGTTTCAGGACTACTGGCCTCTACCGCACCGGGCAAATACTGCTAGTAGATACTGGAAGGCAGCCCACCAGAAACTATTCGCAACTTATCAGGAATCAGTCCTGCTCTTCTGATATTGACATTACTCCCTCTTGTCCGTAAGTTTGTCTGTCTAATTTTACAGATGTTCTTACTAGTTGCCTGTTCGCTATTGCCCTGCTACTAAGTCAGGGTCTATTCCTAAGCATAATAGGAAGAACTCCTGGTCTATGCTGGAATTATCCAGACTGAAGCTAGTTATGCAACAGGCCTAGGTAAATGTATGAAAGTTCAGAGCTCAGGCAAACCTACAACCAGATAGCGGAACTCTACAAAGGAACAATTAAAAAGGTCAAATCAACTTATTGCAACCCCTCAAAATATCAGTCACCTAACTTTGCAAAAGGACCCTTCAATATCATCAATGATTTAAAGGAACCTCAATCAAGCCTTTGCACAGAATATAGTTCCCTCCCCACATTTTGTGAAGACTCTGCCAATTTCTTCCATGATAAAATATCTACTATTTGTCCAGCCATCTCAGCTGAAATCATCACCTCGACCCCAGCCTTAGGTGTATTCAGCCATTTCTGGTAAAGTCCACTCTCACTACATTAACCCCTGAACATGAGATTCTGTATGTAATCACTCGTAGTGAGACATCAGGCTAGCCCCTAGGTATTAGTCTTGGAGGCTGGCTTAGTGATCTCAGCCTTCTCCTTACTGGCCTACCTGTGATGTGTACTAATTCTGTTACCTATGGAATAGACCTGACTCAATGAGAAACTGCAATAGTCTCTAGACCCAACTGATCTGAATAACTATCAAACCACTTCCCTACTTCCATACTGGTCAAACTTTTTAGAAAAAGTGGTCTCTTTAATCAGCTACAAAACTTTGCTGGATCGTCAAACTTAATCCACTCACATTGAACCGGCTTACGGCTTTATTAGAAGGACTGCAGCTGAGTTTTTTGTCTGTTGTGGGTGATATTTGCATGCTGGTGGATTCAGGCAGCCCAGTGGCCTTGACCCTACTGACTCTAAAAGCTGCCTTTGATACCATCAACTATTCCTTTCTCAGTGATAGACTATCAATGGCCGTGTCTTAAAATAGCTGATTTTTTTTGTTAAATCAGCAGCAAGTAGTGGCCCTACTTCCCTTTTAATCACAACGTAAAGCTCTAAACCGTGGTGTCCGGCAGCATTCTATTCTATCATCCCTGCTATCCAAAATCTATATGCACCCTCTACTGGCACTCTTGTCCCAGACAGGCGCCAATTTTTAAATGTATGGTAATGAAACTCAGCGGATATTTGATTTGAAAAGTAAGGCAGAGCTGTCACCACATATGCAGGATATTTTACATCTGGGCCGCTAGTGGAGCCAAACATTTTCTGACATTAAATCTAGTCAAACCTCAATTTCCCAGTGACGCTGCCATTGCTCAAAATCTTTTTTGGCACTTTCTCAAAGCCCCCGTGGACTGTTGTAGTTACCATAGGACACAACCTGGGAATTCTTATGAATTACACCAGCGCACCAACAAACTAGCTTCCACATGCTTTTTCTACCTCAAGACCATCCGTGATGTCTTTCCATTCGTGGATAAGAGCCATCACATAACTATAATAAATGCAATTTTCTGATCCTGCATCGACTATGGAAATTCCATTCTCCTTAATGCATCAGCGAAACATGCTAACTCAGCTACAGATCATCCATAATGCCACAGCCCACTTCATCTACAGCATATCAAAGCACACCCACATTTCCCTCTTTATGAGCCAACTTCACTGTCTGCCGGTGCACCATAGAGTTTTACTCAAGGTCATGATCATTGTTAACCACGCTACCAATCATACTTTATTGCCTCTAAATTTGAGTGGTACTAAAACTCAAGCTACCTGAGATCCGATACCAAACTACTGTTTCAAATTCCCAAAACTAAAATTGTTTTGTGGATCAAGCTCCTCGTCGCTGCAGCATGGGCATGCAACTCCTGAACCTTTGCTCTATGATCTGACTCTGCCCTTTCTCTCTTTATACATCACACAAAGACTTCACTTCCCAACTTAATGCATCCTTTCACAGTCTTGATAGTTCAAACCAGGTGCCTCAGTGCCAGGAAACTATGGTGTAGCCACGCTTCAAAACTATAAAGGATGCAAGTTGTGATGGACAAAACACAATATGAGCATTGTAAAAGAAAATGTTATTGTGTTTGTTGTAAAGATCTGTTTGGTCAGAAACCTGCTTTATCTCCTGCATTGTGTTAGGGCTAGACAATCAGTTTAAAACAGAATGTGACATAATATAGCTTGCTTGCAACACCGCGTCAGTGGCTCTATGTCTGGGAGGACACATCATGGTGCTGAAGGCATTCTTTGGAGCAACAGGAGCACACACAAGGACCACACAGGATTTATGGTGTGAGGATTCAGTAAGTGCCTGGTCTAGCTAGGAGTTGGATTTCAGAACAAAAAGGTAGGGTCTAAGGACCACCAATGTGGCACTTACTTTCAGCACCCAAACCATTGAGGGTAGCGACCCTATGCTAAACACTGCACAGAGTGTAAAGATGTGGGTCCTCAGAAAGCACAAGTGTGGATCGGGGAATCAAACACAAGTGAAAAAAACTACGTAAACATTGGCACAAAAAGGGATTGTGCTCCCAAGACAGAGTCAGACACACATTTGCCTGCAATTGTAGATGGATTTTGCAGAGACTCCTTCTCTCTCTGATGCATAAAGATGTCTTCTTCTCTCTCTGTGAGTTTGCCCTTCATTACAGAAGAAATCCAATTAGAGCTATCTCACTAAACGCTGAGGTGGGATAGGCCTAATGGTCTGGACTGTCAAGTAGTTTAAGCAATTCCCTGATCAAGAAAATGAATGTTTTGTCTAACCTATCAATCTCATGATTTTAGTCTGACTTTGATTTACAGCTTGTATCACATAAATATTTAAAGCATTTGGTGATTCCGAGTCCCATGGATATTTGATTTGATGCCAATTATTAAACTGTGATGAAGAATATTCTTTATGCTCTAACACTTGTTAATCCGGTCTCTTAACGGACTCATTCAGCAGGTCACCTATTTGATCTTATTATGTGCTCAAGTTCATTGGTAGATGTTGAGAGCCCAATCATTTTTCTTCATCTGAGCACCATGCTATCTACCTTAATATTCATTAAAACTATGCATGTTACTGCAAATCAACCCAATACTAGATAATATTTCTGTCAATGGGACCCAACTTTTTTTAATATATTGACTAATTTACAGCTTCCATTCATAGTTAAAATCCATAGTATATTAATTCATCTCAAAACGCCATTGATGGATCCCTCAGATACTGGTAACCTCTGGATTGTTTCCCAACTCTCTTTACTGGCTAATTTTCTGGTTAGAAGAGTCACTGCCCAAAAACAGGTTCTTGCTGAATCAGCAAGCACATTAAACTCCTTTTAGGCCTAGTTCCACATTAGAACCATCTATGGTACTGTTGTCATATTGATATTGGATGATCTGAGATGGAGAATGAATAATGGTAGTGTCAAAGCACCATACGCTTCAGCTTGTTTTTTGACACTATTGAACATTTCCTGCTTCTTGCATGATTGACCAAGTATGGAAGCACTCAGACTGCTTTCTCCTGGCTGGGGTAAGTGGTATAGCCTTGACTGTCGGCAGAACTCCCTACCAAAATACACTAGAATAATGTAGGTTCCTATGATATTTCCAAAGTCCATCAAAATATGGCGTTCTCTATGCAGGGTCATTGTATCTCCATGTTCAGGTCCTCCCTTACACCAATAATACCATGATATCTTTTGGTGTACGGTGTGTATTATAAACAGATCTTAACCACTGAAGAATCCTAATGCAACTGGAAGCCATCATGACAATTAGAAACTCGAGCATCCTGGAATAATTGCACCTGATTATTGAACCATGTCCAACATGCATGATACATCATTAGAGAACACCGCTAAAACAAGGATTCTTCAACTGAAACTACAGCTGATTATTGCCCTAGAAAGACTGACAACTCATATAAACATCATATAAACAGTGAAAGCATTCTCATAACTACATCACCAAGGGTCTCATAGAAGAAGCAGACACAAAGTCACACTGAAACAGCAGCTACAACAACATTTTGTAAAAAAAAAAAAAAAAAAGTGTAGTTAGCCCCCATTAGCTCAGATGTCCTGTCTTCTACACATGGTTATAGTTGTCAAGCTAGGACACTTGGACCCTATTACGTATTCCCAAACTGTGCCGTGGTGCACCCTGGAATGGGTGCATCTAGGTAAAACTGGTTCTGGGCTAGATGTTAGAGTTAATTTAGAGAAATTATGCTGACCCTCACTTGGACCAGCTCATTACTGAAAGGTGGAATGCCTGTTTGAAATGGTCAGTTCACCTTTCACTACAGGCAGTGGGCCTGATCTTGGATTCAACGAACACCGGGATTCCCCGGCAGGTACGTGCAACGTGTGAGTGCACTTCAGTGATGCCTGGATGTCTAGCAGACCTATCCCAAGGGGCACAGGTGATAGATATTGACTGTGCTCCAGCGCATACGTGGCATGCAATCATTGTGTCTCCTGACTGCATGTTTGCCTCAGCGCGTGTTATGTAATGTAGCTGGGGACATGGCACACAATCAATGTGTCTCCCGACTGCATGGTTGCCCCTGTGCCTGTCATGTAATGTTGCAAGGCAACGCCGCCCCTCGTCTGCACGGGAGCACGCCCCATGCCGATTAAAGAATACCCCATTGAATTGAGCACATGATCCATATTAGAGAAGAGTAGTACAAGCTACTGCTGCCCCTTCCGTAATACTTAAGTGCCCGATGATCATAGAAAGCAACAACAAATGTCCACTGTACCACACACCTGGTCCGCTGTGTAACACACCCCTTGTATACAAGCACACTGCAGAGGTCACTATATTTACTACAACCATAGGCACAAGAGGCATGTGTGAGGACCTGCAATGCCAGTCTTTATGATGGAAGAGTTGGCATTTCATGCCAAAGGGTGATCATCACATTGAGAAAATCAAATTTAAGACTTGAAAGATCAATGCAACAACTGCACAGAATCGATATTGCAAAAGGCATATGCCAAATAACAAAACAGCCAAACAATGGCGTTCTGCAAATGTGAATGATGGGATGGAGTCCTGATGTCTCTCGCACAGCAAAGGGAGGAGGTGGTCACAGTGGAATGCAAACATAGCACTGCAACCAGCCCCTTTTGTACATAAGTGCCCCAAGTACAGCACTACACCAGTCTGCATGTGGCACTGAGAGGGGAAACCTCATCACTTTACACCAATAATAGAAAGTTTCAGAGAGACCGATTTGGAACGGAAATGTGGCATAGTTGGCAATCAAATTTTGCAGTGTGGTTGAAGGTGCCTGTGTTTTATCACTTTGTTTATTCCATCCAGGTGTTTGTATTCAATGCGGTATTAAGTTAGATGTATAAAATACATTTTCCTAAAAAGTGGCCAAAAATTGCACCCCAACTATTTGCAACTAGACTTTCATTTTCAGATGTAACCTATGTACTAACAGGTCTCATATTCCAGTCAAAGGGGGTCGCAGGATAACCTGTATTAATATGAATTAGGCATAAGGAAAATGGCCAGCAAGGAACAGCAGACCACCATCCCTATATCATCATTCACAAAGAGGATGTGTATTAAAACGGCCCATATTCCATTAAGTTACCAATTCTGCTTTAACAAAAATCTAATTCTTGTTTAGCAACAACACATCAGGTGGAGGGTGCTCTTCTGAGACTGGGATATCTTCCCCTTGGCAAATCTGTTACCACCTCCACTGAGGAGTCGATAACTTTTCAACAGGTTGTGACTGCAACTTCAGTGGCAAATGATTAATACATACCATTCCAAATCACATTTAGGACCGGACACGTATTTCTTGTCCCTTTCTAATTGCGATTACGAAAGGGGTTAGTAAGCCCGTTTAATAGGTCGGAATGCTTTTCTGACCAGCAAAATGTGTTTAGCAATTAGCAAAAAGCCATTTTTCGGTTGCAAAGCAAGTAAATTTGCAAACTGCAGGGTTAGAGTCCACAAACTGGCTTTGTACATTTGGCTTTATATTTCTTGACCAAGAGTAAGTGCCCAAAGCCAAGAGTGTGTTCATGCACATAAGATAATTTACCATGAATCGCAGTTTCCTTGTTTAATTGATAGGATAATCATCTTTGTTTAGTAGTTACACATTTATTTCTGACCAAAGTTCCAATATGGATTTTTTACCCTATTCTGCCTTTAATAATGGAGAATTAGATTTTAAAGGTGGTCATGAGCCACAAATAAAGGATAGGTGTATCTGTCAGGGAACCCTATAGCTTCTAAGATGTGAGACAACAACTATGAGAAGTGTTTTGCACTTTAGGATTCAGAGCTCCTTCTATAAGACTATATGGTGCTACTTCAAGGGTCGTAGGCAAAGACCTATTTTAGAGGCCCTGATTTAAAACATTGGTGTTAGAAATTACATGAACACAGAAGTCAAACTGAAATGTCAGCCGACATACATAGAAGAAGTGGAATAAATTGGGAAATATTGCAATCAGTGCTGCAAGCCCACTAGCAGCATTTGGTTTACAGGTCCAGGAACACACAGTGCATTGTACTAGGCACTTAGCAGTAAATCCAATAGGCCATTTATGGACACACTTATCCACGAGAACAATACACAGAGGGAGCACTTGCACTTTGGCAGTGAGCAGCAGTGGCAAGTGCCCAAAGCTTCTAGACCAGAAAAAACGAAGTCCAAACAAATTGTAAGAATAGAGGATGCAAAGGTAAAAAATACAGGGGAAACCCCCACCAAGGATTCCAGGTCTAACACCCCCCATCCAAAAGAACGTTCGTGTTAAAGGTTAAACATTGTGAAATCCAAATGCTTAAGGCCTTTGGTATTCTTCAATACATTTTATAACAAAATAAGGCTAACACATGTACAAACAATTTTATGGAATAAATGCATGTCACATATAGGTCCATTACATAACAAAACAAAAACATTTCTCATAAATGCATATATAAACCTTAGCTCGTTATTATTAAAAAGAACAATAGCAGCATGCATATAAAAATGTTGTGATTACAGTACATGTGCACATCACGTGTAACTTTAAGGTTGCTGTTCTCTCACGGATCACAAGAGTTGCTGGCACTACAGCAGGAGTAGCATCTTGGTTACAAATTATTGTGTATTTCAACATTACAATGAAAACAGTGCTTGTGAGGCAAACAGTGGAAGATATGTCAATAGCCTGCATAGTATTAATTACTTGGGGTAGCCAGAGATCCCTAGGCTCTAATATAGAAAACAGAGCTATCACGAGGTTACACAAATCATACAGGTGTAAGCTTTACACAGATTTCAATAATGCTGAAGGCTCATGCAGGAAAGCTACTCTTTGCTTTCACATATCTTTCATACTCAGGCAATCATTCTTCAGACTAAAGGGGTCTTAGTAGGCTTATGCCTCGGAGCTTTGTCTCTGGCTGCAGAGATTATACAGACTCATATTTCAGACAGCAAAGATACAGCAATGTGACACTGATAGGAAAGCTGCCTCCAAGATTACACACATACTACAGGCTCAGGTAACAATTCTTCAGCCATCACCCTTGTTAGGCTACTAAGTCAGCCACTCAAGTTACATGGATTTAACAGTCTAAGGTCATATACCAATGAACTATACGCACATTTCAGTATAGGCTTTGCACATAAACACTTCACTTTCTCATACCTCACGGGTCCCAGTGTCTCATTGTCTTGTTGTTATGCCTCATCCCAGAAAGATTTTATAGGTTCAGACTCATTCTTGCACTGCTGTCCTCCAGTGCAGGCTGCTTATTGGCTCAGTTACCTGACAACAGATCTGTTGCTCAGATTACATTAGTAGTTTATTAAAGCTCGGGCCCTCATAGGAGCATATTACAGTGGCAGGTTGACCACTTTTGATCAGGGGACATGAAATGCTACAGAGCCAGTGCTTGCAGCGAGAATGCGTGCCTGTCCTCAGCAGCAGGCGCTGCAATATATAATGCAGCACAGGCTGCTGCACTACACTGGTGTTGGGTAGCAGAGAAGCACTGGAAGGTTTTGTTTTAGTCCACCAAAGTATGTGTACCTGATGAAGGGAACACAGTACATCATAGTCAGGTGAATGTTGCTACTGGAATCCTCAGACTTGCTCTTGGAATATATGGCATGGCGTGTTTGTTGAAATACTAATATCCTCCTCCTTAAACTAATGTATAGGTCTGCGTCATGAGCATAATTAACACGTTTCAGTTTATGAGTGTAGAAGAGCAAGTATAGTAATAATATTTCAAAGAAGATTATCGCACTCTAGAAATGACAGAGGCACAGTGAGCTGAGATCCTTGGGATCCACCCCAATCGCAATTTAAGTGTCACAGCAAGTCTGGAGTATTGATCCTTGCGGAGCGTAATACACCATACGTTCAGCTAAGAGACCTACGATGAGAACATGCCACATGCAAAATGATGCATCAAAACATGGCCAGGTTATTCTTTTCTGTCAAAGATCTGGTACAGAATAATTTACATTGCAACTATATTTTCTAACTCCTAGTCTTATGCATCCTTATCACGTCTAGAATCTACATAAAATATTATCAGGACATCTTCCCTGGATATCATTTTGCTGTTGTGTGGACAGGTTTTAAATTATCCTCTTAAATTCAGTCTCTTTCAGAGAAATAGTGGATTCTTTTAAAAGCCATGAAACTTGCTGTCACCTTATCAGGCAAACAATTAATCTATCAATACTGAAACCTGATATCAGGCCCAAGTTTTGAGGCAGGAAATGTGTATTCCACCTCTTGAAAACAACAGCTTGAATACTTCTCTCTATCTCTTTCCAGAGAGAGTTGAGGGCTTAAATCATCTATAACTCCCCAACTAAAATAGTCTGAAACTTGCTAAACATTCAGCTCCAGTTTATTACTGATCTGTTTACCAGTTCGTCATCAAACTGGATAGAGGATTCATAGTCATGGGGTACAGTTTCCACGTATTGACATCTCATACAATAGGTCGGGCAGCCTCAGGTTATGAGATCTGATGCTAAATAAACTACCTTTTATCCTTTTTTGATGTCCTGAAAAAAAGAATGCGAGTCAAACTGAACAACAGGTACAGTGTGTTGAAAACCAAAACCTATGTTGGTATCTTCATCCTTATGCCATGCATCCTCTCCTCAGTTTATGTCCCCTGCTGTTCAGCCAGTGTGATGTAATTAGAATGCTGATGTGTGCCTGGAAGAGTGAATATCAGTTGAAGTGCAGGGGCTGAGCAGCATGGATGCCTCTCTTGGCGGGGCTTTCCTGATACCTTTTTCCCATCTTCTGCCTGTATCCCGAGGCTCTCATTCGAAAGAATAAAGCATCCTGTCATCACCTATACTACTGGTGACCCTGCATCTTCATTTACCACACCTATATTCCAAATACATATCAACTAGGCATAACAAAAACCATAAAGAGGACGCTACTCTCACCCAATCATAGAATCTTTAAAGCAAGATCAGGATCAATGAGAACCTACTCTACATGATTTGTAGAACAAAAAGTGTGGGGTGAGGGGAAAAATATATTAAGTTAATTAATTTGAATGCTTTGTGATGGAATTCTAATATGTTCATAAAAATAACACAGACACATCCTAAAACAGAGACAAAGAAATGCCTGGTGATAGGATGAGTACATTCCAATCAGTATATTCAGATATTTTCACTGTAGACTCCATTCCTCATCATCTGGCACTTGAAATCCAATTTGGATAACTTCAGCTTCTTTAGAGTCAATGTAAGAACATTCTTAAAAGTTTAGATTACTATGAATTAGTGCAGTTTGTCTAAGACTATACTATGATAAAAAAAAGAGCTCATTGTCATTCAAGGTCTTGAACCATTACTCTCCCTCCCTTTGCTTTACATTTGCCCTCACATTGCATATTATGCTTATTATCAAGAATGTTATGGATCATGAGTTTAGTTGGTTCAATTATTCAAATGTTCATATATTATAAAATAGTTTGTATTAGGATGTATCACCACAGCTGCTGGACCTTTCCAGTCATATTCTTGCCAACATCCTGCTATTTTAAGTCCTTAAAACACTCTTCACATTCATGCTGACAATGAAATGTACAATATTTTCCCCACACAAAAAAGCTTCAAAGAATAGGAAACTGAACCTACAGCAAAACACTGGAATTGCTCTCCGAAAAGTGCACATGATAGAGCCATCAATGATGTATGAGCCCCAGGGTCGGAATCAAGTCAGTCAAAATTCCAAAGCACTCTTTCATCTACAGCCACGCTTGACAGGTCGTCTACATTGAAAAAATGCACATTTTCAAAGAGCTGCCTCTTGGTTAGAAGAGATGGCCTGTTGGTTTTGTTGACACCAGACTCATGAATGAAGGTTATTGACAAAACTGCTTAACTCTGAGACCTTTGAATGTACATCTATTACAGAAGAAACAACTAAAGACATCAGCAGAAAACACTACTCTGAGCATTGTGCATGATTCAGACTAGAAGTACTGCACTTTACTCATTGTGTGTGATAGCTCATACATTTGATACTAACATCTTAAATCTTTAATTAATTATATTCAAAATACCCTTGAAATTAAATATTTTTGTAATAATTTGTTGATTAACTTTTCTTTATTTTCAATAATTCCATTTATTAGATTAATTTCTAAAGTGTGAGTGTGTTTTGATATATTTAAACCTTAATTTAATGAGTTATCTGCAATGTAAAAGCCTTCTGAAAAAGAAAGTGGAAGCATGGGCTAAATGAATCTATTAGCATGTATTGGTAGGTATCAGAATTGAAAGGGCGACCGGCAAATTTAAGGATATGCAAAGCTGCATTGTATGTTTCCAACTTTTGTGACGGTCTATTAAAAACAGCTATTTTGCAGATATCCTTATTTAAGGCAAACTTTTTTTGCAAAATAAGTACTTTGCAGAAAACAATGTGTGGTATTCTGTTCAGCAATGCCAATGAGCCTAGGACAGCTCTGAAATAAGTAAAGTTGCATAGGCAAAATTCGGAATGCATTTTTAAGCATACAATTGTGAAGCATATATGCTGGTCATAGCTTGTTGTTATAAAAATTAAAATGGCCTCGGTTAAAAAAAAATGCAATGGAAAAAATGTGGGCATTGTAAAGTTCATGGAAAAAGAAACATTGGATATTGGCAAAATCTTCCTGGTTTAAAAAAAGACTTTCAGCACTCTTACATCTCCTGTCGTCATCAATTATTGGCCCACACAATTCATAATGGTTTCAATGAGAGGTGTGGTGCTAAAAAGCACCCCTGCATTTGTTCCTATGGGCACTTAGCACTTCAGAGAGTGTTCATCTGAAAACTCAGGTGTCATACAATCATATGAGTCTTAGCGCTTTCAAAAGAGTTTCTCGCTCCTCTCCCACGAGCCGAGTGGTCGCTCCCAGTGTCCCTGCAGACACATGGTATTGTAGCGCTGCTTTGCCTAAGAAAGCTACTTTTCATCTCGCCTGCTGTGCGCTCAGTTTCCGCTTTTGTTTCAGTCTCCGCTTTGAATAATTAGCGCTGTGTTTTCACTGTTTGTGCTGCTTACAACGCGCATTGACTAGAAAGCTGCATTTGCATCTCTCCTGCTGTGTGCTCAGTTTCCGCTTTCATTAATTAGCGCTGTGTTTCAGTTACCGCTTTGTTTAATTAGCGCTGGGTTTCTCTTGGTTTGGGCTGCTTACAACGTTATTTGCGCGTTTGCCTCCAGCGCTCCGCCCTGCTCCCCCCTCCGCCTCCATTTTGTTTGTTGTTGTCGTCCTCGTGTGCCCGCCCCGCCTCCCAGCTGAGACGCCCTCCCACTGTCCTGAAATAGCGCTCCTCACCCTAAGCACATCGTGACTCGCTCCTCTCCCACGAGCCGAGTGGTCGCTCCCAGTGTCCCTGCAGACACATGGTATTGTAGCGCTGCTTTGCCTAAGAAAGCTACTTTTCATCTCGCCTGCTGTGCGCTCAGTTTCCGCTTTTGTTTCAGTCTCCGCTTTGAATAATTAGCGCTGTGTTTTCACTGTTTGTGCTGCTTACAACGCGCATTGACTAGAAAGCTGCATTTGCATCTCGCCTGCTGTGTGCTCAGTTTCCGCTTTCATTAATTAGCGCTGTGTTTCAGTTACCGCTTTGTTTAATTAGCGCTGGGTTTCTCTTGGTTTGGGCTGCTTACAACGTTATTTGCGTGTTTGCCTCCAGCGCCCCGCCCTGCTCCCCCCTCCGCCTCCATTTTGTTTGTTGTTGTCGTCCTCGTGTGCCCGCCCCGCCTCCCAGCTGAGACGCCCTCCCACTGTCCTGAAATAGCGCTCCTCACCCTAAGCACATCGTGACTCGCTCCTCTCCCACGAGCCGAGTGGTCGCTCCCAGTGTCCCTGCAGACACATGGTATTGTAGCGCTGCTTTGCCTAAGAAAGCTACTTTTCATCTCGCCTGCTGTGCGCTCAGTTTCCGCTTTTGTTTCAGTCTCCGCTTTGAATAATTAGCGCTGTGTTTTCACTGTTTGTGCTGCTTACAACGCGCATTGACTAGAAAGCTGCATTTGCATCTCGCCTGCTGTGTGCTCAGTTTCCGCTTTCATTAATTAGCGCTGTGTTTCAGTTACCGCTTTGTTTAATTAGCGCTGGGTGTCTCTTGGTTTGGGCTGCTTACAACGTTATTTGCGCGTTTGCCTCCAGCGCTCCGCCCTGCTCCCCCCTCCGCCTCCATTTTGTTTGTTGTTGTCGTCCTCGTGTGCCCGCCCCGCCTCCCAGCTGAGACGCCCTCGCCCCTCCCCCTCCACCATCCAAATATGACAGTCACTCCCGCGCGCAGCGTTCACGCGCAGCGACCGCGCCCAATCCGCGCCGAAGGTGCGCCAAAGGTAAGCCCGTCTACGCCCGTCCGCGCCTGGCCCGCGCCCAGCGCCAGACCCCCTGCCCCTCGCGCTCCCCAGTCCTCCCGCATTACCTATGATGCAGTCACCCTCCTAGCCCTTAACCCCGGTCGCGCCCTCAACTGCGTCCAAGCCGCTCCTGGACACACCCATGGACCTTTCTCCTGCTACTCCTGCAAATTCAGCGGCACCGACAACATCTCCGCTACGATCACACCACAGACTCTCGACCCCAACCACCTACAGTGCATCCTTCTCAACACCCGATCGGTCCACAGACACGCCATTGACCTATGGAACCTACTAGACACCATCTCTCCAGACGTCGCCTTCCTAACTGAAACTTGGATGAACGCTTCCTCCGCCCCAGACATCACCATTGCCATCCCTGAAGACTATAAGATCACACGCAAGGACCGCGCCAACCACACAGGAGGAGGAATCGCCATCGTCCATAAGAAATCAATCCGCATCTCAACCAGCTCTGACGCCAACCTCGCTAACTCCGAACACCTTCACTTCCAGATCCACATCGACCCCAAGACCACACTCAGAGGCACCCTTCTCTACAGACCACCAGGACCCCGCGCAAAATTCAGTGAAGACATCACGGACTTCATCACCCCACACGCGCTCCCCTCCAAAGACTACATCCTTCTGGGAGACCTCAACTTTCACCTCGAAAAGATCAACGACCGCAACACCGCCACCCTCTTAGACAACCTCGCCAACCTCGGACTTAAACAATTGGTCACTTCCCCCACCCACATCGCAGGTCACACACTCGACCCCATCTTCACCTCCAGCAATCATGTCTCCTTTAGCCACACTACGGACCTCCTCTGGACTGACCACAGCTGCGTTCACTTCACCTACAACAAGCCGAAACCCACCAACCACCTCCAACCAACTCTGCAAAGAAACTGGAACAAAATCACCTCGGACCAGATCTCCGCCTCGCTCCTTCTAAACGCCCCAGCCCACTCTTCTAACGCAAACGAAGCCGCCGCCAACTTCACCCTATGGTTATCCAACACCGCCGACACCGTAGCACCACTGAAAAAACGTCAAAGCAAACCTGGCAGCAAAAAGGCCTCATGGTTCAACGATGATCTTAAGAAGTCCAAGAAACTCTGCCGCTCCCTTGAAAAGGCCTGGAAAAAAGACCCAACCACTAGCACCAAGGACGCCTTCAAAAACGCCACCCGCACTCACCACCAACTAATCCGAAAGGCCAAGAAAACAGCATTCAAGGATCGACTTGACAACAACGCCCACAACAGCAAGGAACTTTTCAACATCGTCAAGGAATTCACCAACCCTTCGGCCAACTCCAACGACATCACCCCCTCCCAAGCCCTCTGCGACTCCCTAGCCTCATTCTTCCACAACAAGATTGCAGACATCCACAACAGCTTCGACAACCAACCCGGAAACCAACCCACCCTACCACCTGCTGAACATTCTCCCCCCGTGAACACCCTTAACGACTGGAACCCAATCTCCACTGAGGACACAATCCGCCTGATGAATTCCATCCACTCAGGATCCCCCACAGACCCATGTCCTCACCACATCTTCAACAAAGCAGACTCCGTCATAGCACCGCACCTCCGAGATGTCATCAACTGCTCCTTCAACTCCGCCACCTTCCCGGAAGACTGGAAACACGCTGAACTCACCGCCCTTCTGAAAAAACCCACAGCGGACCCCACCGAACTCAAAAATTACCGCCCCATCTTGCTCCTTCCATTCCCGGCCAAAGTCATCGAGAAAGCTGTCAACAACCAGCTCGCCGCCTTCCTCGAAGCCAACAAATCCCTCGACCCCTCACAATCCGGCTTCCGAGCAAAACACAGCACTGAGACCGCCCTCATCGCAGCAACAGACGACATTCGAACTCTACTGGACAATGGAGACACAGTCGCCCTCATCCTCCTCAACCTCTCTGCAGCATTCGACACAGTCTGCCACAGCACCCTTTTACAACGCCTCAATAACATCGGAATCCAAGGAAAAGCACTTGAATGGATCACCTCGTTCCTCTCCGGAAGAACCCAGAGAGTCCGCCTTCCACCATTCAAGTCCGAGGCCACTGAAGTCATCTGTGGCGTACCACAAGGATCCTCACTCAGCCCCACCCTCTTCAACGTCTACATGAGCCCCCTCGCGGCCATCGCCCGCCAACACAACCTCAACATCATCTCTTACGCGGATGACACTCAACTAATCCTTTCTCTCACCAAGGACCCCAGCACCGCCAAAACTAACCTACACGAAGGAATGAAAGAAGTTGCCGAATGGATGAAACAAAGCCGTCTGAAACTGAACTCAGACAAAACAGAAGTCCTCATCTTAGGTACATCCCCCTCTGCATGGGACGACTCCTGGTGGCCGGAAGCTCTCGGAAAAGCACCCATCCCGACAGACCACGCACGTAACCTAGGCGTCATCCTGGATTCTTCACTCTCAATGAACAGACAAGTCAGCGCCGTATCCTCTTCCTGCTTCAACATTCTGCGCATGCTCAGAAAAACATTTCGCTGGATCCCCACCGAAACAAGGAAAACAGTCACCCATGCTCTGGTCACGAGCCGACTGGACTACGGAAACACCCTCTACGCAGGCACTACCGCTAAACTCCAGAAGAAACTCCAACGAATCCAAAACGCCTCAGCCAGGATCATATTAGACATCCCACGCAACGAACACATCTCTGGTCACCTTAAAGACCTCCATTGGCTACCCGTCAATAAGAGGATCACCTTCCGACTGCTAACCCACGCACACAAATCACTCTACGACATCGGACCAGAATGCCTCAACTCACGACTGTCCTTCTACACCCCCTCCCGCCAACTACGATCTTCCAGCCAAGCCCTCGCCACGGTACCTCGCATCAACAAGACCACCATGGGAGGCAGATCCTTCTCATACCTGGCTGCTAAAACATGGAACTCTCTCCCCGCTTACCTTCGCCTTACCCAGAACCACCTAGCATTCAGAAAGCAACTTAAAACGTGGATATTTGACAAGTAATCCGCCTCCCCTTCTAAGCGCCTTGAGACCCTCTGGGTATGTAGTGCGCTATATAAATTCTATGACTTGACTTGACTTGACTATGGTGTACATTGGCAGTCACAAAAATCTCATGCTGACACTCCTGCATTATACCCATTTAAAGTGTCCTACAAAACAAAGAAGTTCACAATGTCTAAAATTAAAATGTTACTATGTATTTCTTTGGTTCTACAATTTAAATAGACCATAGCACTGTTAGAGGGTCTGTCTGTCTATATATCCAGGCCCGGACTGACCGCTGCAGGCACCGGGCAATCCCCCGGTGCGCAGCAAGGGTGGGGGGCGCTTTTGGGCTCCTGGGGGCCTTTTTTGTTACAGGGCAGTTTATGCAGCATAGCTGCAAAATCGGCCCTGTAACAAAATCGGCCGAAAACTGGCCCGACAAAGAGCTCGGTCGCACCCCCAACCTCCCCCAGGGGGGCCGGTCGAGCACTTTACCGGGATCGGTTTTGGTTCCCAGTCCGGCCCTGTATATATCTATCTATATATGAGGTTCTCTACGTACCACAGCATGGTAACTGACACCCAAATGACAGCGGATTACAGAAGCCTAGATGTGAAAAAAGGAGAGGTTTAAACATGGATCTGGGGCAGCAGAAGATTTCACTTGTTCAGTTGCGTTCTTATGTCTCTGCACATGGTTACATACAATAAGACACATAGTTACGATGAAAGAAATGATTCCCACATGATACACGATATATGATATAACGGAAGTTATTTATATCCATTCAGATGAAGCCATATTCCCTTCTCTCTAACACTGTGAACATTGTTGGTGTTGGTGTATGCTTTTGTATATGTAGGTTTAGGAAATATTTCATTTTTATGCAAAATCATTTTCCAAAAAAAGCATTTTCTCCCGCCACACCACCAGTGAAAATAAATAATTTAGATACCCATTCCCACCATTTACCTACAGGCATTCCTGTGTCATACAAGTGTGCGTTTATAAGTACATACCTATATGGTATGGCCAAGGCAAAAGCATATGTCTACATTTGGCTACTCACAAAATCACACCTTTGGAACCGTTCACAATACGTGCAAGTTTCACTCTACTGTCAGCTCCTCTGAACACTAACTGGGTACCATTTAGGACTATGAAAATTGTATAGTCATAAATGACATCATTTCATGTAGAATTCCACCATTCATGACTTTGTGAATAAGAATCTGACAATACCATGAGAAGATATAAATTATTTTACTTGGACAACATGCAGACAGAAAAAGATTTCTCTATCACGTAACTAGGTACCCATTTTAATTCAGAAGATGTTAGTATAGAAAGATATTGGATTAAAAATGTAGCTTTTCATTGATATGAATTTTTATATCAATTTAATTTTAAATAGCCTAGATCAAGGGAAGTTAATTGAAAGGTCATTAAAATAGATGAGATGCAAGGCTAAAAGTATAAAACTAAATATTCCACTCAGATGGTGGGATCTTAAATAAACACGTTTTGATATCACACCAAGCACATTTTCAACTCAATTCTCTCCCGCACAAAACAGTAAAGGGTTAAAAATCCTATAATTGTGAAAAATATGAAGCAATGTTCATGTATGATTCGGCATCCATCTTTTCTCGCTCTTACCAATTCAATTCCCCATCTTGCCATCTTACTCATGCTCCGCATTACTTCTGCGCCCCCTCCTTTCCCGCACCTCCCCCGCCTGCCCTCTTCCACACTCAGCCACCACACGCATCTCTTCTAACCAAATGTGCCATCAATAATTTAAAAAAAGGTATACTTGCTTTGTTGCAGCAAACCTTTTTTTACAGTTCCTATGCCAAATAATAAAATAGGAGACCCTGTTTTATCACATAAAATGCAGTGAGTAATTCATTGTGAAAGCGCTACAGAAATGGGGGATTTTTTTCAACCTTACTCTCCTCCCCTGAGGTTCACCTTCGTGCTCAAGTTTCGACTCTACACGTAAAACCTTTCAGCAAGAACTTCTGCAAACCCCCGAAACAAATAATTTATGTCATTTTGAAGCTCCGCGTGACAAATACAAGATACAGGCAAGAGACAGAGGTTATAATTAATTCCCTTCACAGTGAGTCACTGAAATTACTGCTGGGTTGGAAAGCCCTTTGCAGCAAGATAAGATTTTGACAGCTATAAATGTCCTAGAAAATCATCAGCAATAAATTAGATTTTCTGTAAAAATTAGTAACTGTGTAGTGTCGTGCAATTTCATCCAATGTATTTCAATTGTATTTACATTCAAAAATGAATTTCATTGTCAAAAGTACCTGAGTGACACTGAGAATCAGGATTAATCGCGTCAGAACTGATCTATGGGTGCTAAATTGGTATGTTAGGAGGAAGAAAGAAGATAAAGAAAAGATACAAATATATATTTTAATGCATAAATATCATAATAAGTACTACACATAATTATAAGGGGAAAATTCCAGTAGCACAGTAAATGTAGAACAAGGACTTGAGAAACAGCTTCATCTATTGCTTTCCCCATTGTTAAGCTCTCATTAAATGGATCACCAACCCTTTCAAAATGCAGCAACTGTTAGTTCTTGGAACACCTGTAATAGCACGAAAATGACATTATTTCATTGTTAACATTTTCCACATATTAAGCTTTAGAACCACCGGTCCTCCCTGGTACTAACTATCAACTAATACCTGGTATTTGCTGCATGCCATATAGAAATGTCAATTTCAAACATAATTGCCTATAGCAATGTGCGTGGATCATGCTGATATCCCTTATCTGATGTATGTATTATTGAATTAGGTGCTTTTGTGTCTTGGCTTTAGATTTATGTTCATGGTGTGACTTTACCTGATTAGTCTCAATGGTTTTATTAAACATTTTTCAAACTTAATAATTCGAAAACAATCCCCATTTGCAAGCTTAGAATGAATCAATCTTGCCTGATGCTCGTATTCCTGACCAACGGAAATTACCTGTAATTGTGGAAGCCAGTGTTCTGATTTGGCCCCTGGGGATAGTGATGCCAGTCTGCTTTGAACAATTAGCTTAGGCCACTCTACTCTTGGTTCAAGAACGTATTTTCTGTGTCTTTTTGGCCCAGGAGAAGATTATTTTATGGAGAATTCCTCATTGACAGAAGTGCTGAAATACTGAGTGGACTGGAACTAGTGGGGAGAATTGGCATGTGTGAACTGGTGGGTGATCCTGACTCTTATCAAACTGGATTCCTGAGCTGCTGGAGTACTGAGAATTGAAAAACACGCTACTGAGAATGTTTGAGCTACTGAGAAGAATCTCAGTTACCTGGTGTGCTGAATTAGATCCAGTAAGGGAACCACTGCAACCCCTTATATTGAACGGGTCTGGGTTACTCAGGCTAGCCTCAGAGACATGTTCTGCTGGAAAGCATTCTGAACCAGCAGTGGCTTAATATTGAAGTGTAATGCAAAGTCAAGCTGACCTCAAGGAGACCTCACTGACTTTACCATGGGACCTCATACTGATGGAAAATTTGGGGTTTCAGATAAATATCAGTCTCAACATGGCAGCTCTGATTGAGGAAAGCCTGCCTTTTCATGTATGTAAATCAGTCTTTTCAACTCCTAGTCCCAACAGGGACTTTGTAAACAAATATACCAGCTTAGGACAACATTCAAGTTGGTGACGCTATGGACTTTCAAAACCAAGATTTATAACTGTGAAGGTAAGGCCCATCATGAGAACAGACCACCTTCTTGCTTCTGATCACATTAAACTTTGTAGTACCTACTAAAGCAGATACATCCACATAAACATTCTAGAGGACATTCTGAAAATGGTTAATAATATTTACCTTTACCACCAACCATCAATTTATATGTTTTAGCTTTACATTTTTCTTCTTGCATACAATTTGGGTATGTTTTCTGTTTCCACAAAATCTAATCACCTTATAAGATTTTCTTCATTTTTGCAAAATACTTATTCCCAGATGTGCTGTGCATCAGTTAAACATGGTGAGCATGGTCCCTTTTTGCATTTGGTATTGTAGTGTTATTTTGTTGGCTGCTATAAATAATGCAATTTGCCTCGCGACTCAGCCCATCTTAGCACAAGGGATCCATGGTCATCAGTTTTCTTCACATGGAAGTGCGGGAAGATTGGAAGCTAAGTCCCAGCTCATTTCAAATGGAGATGCTTGGCATAGGATATTCCTACTGATGCGCTAAGTTATTAATGTTAATGATAGTACATTGTGATTAGAACAGAAACACACAAACACTTAGGCCCTTATTAGGAGTTGCACAGATCTTGGTAAAGGATACCAGAAGTGAGAATTTTCAGCAAGTATCCCTGCATCAAAATCCGGCTGTTATCAGTCCTCCTCTCCCCATCCCTCAAATATCTTTTGACTTATTCTGTCAGATACATTCAGCAATTTACTAATCCTATCCATCTACTTTTTGACTGATTGACAGATAAGTGTACATCAATCAGAAGAATACCTAGAATGGAAGTGACATAATATTCATAACACTTCCCAAGCTTGTGAAATTGACATTTCCAGAAGAATTTAAACAAAAGAATGAATGCATTATCATTGTAATTTGAATTTTAAGTAAATAAATGTCGTGATGAAAGGAGCAATGCCCTGAGTTATAGACAGTAAGGCCAGGCAGATGGGCCTTTTCTGTGCAAACGGCCAAGGCCTGGATTAACATCCTGGCAGAGCAAAGTGTCTTGAGGGACCATTGCAAGATTCATAAAGCTCACAAAACCTATATATTACAAAGCTGATATGTTACTGTAAAGTATGTTGAGCTCAGATGACTTCTGGTGTGGGACTTAGTCCAATGTGGATATTAGCTTTCCTTTATATGCCTGATAACATAACAAGCATTGGCTGAGCTGACAAGTCTGGCGGTGGCTGCCAGCATCTTGGCTTTGTCAAAGCGTGGTATTTTTTTGGTCCGGTTCCTGTAAATCCTCAGTGTTGAGGGTGCTGCTGGGCCCTCAACAACACAAAAAAGACATTGGATGTAAACAAAAAAATATGTGCTCTTAAAAAAGAACATATTGCCATACCTTGATTCAATGTGCTCCTTGTAAATGAGCAGAATGCAATCACTCACAGTGAAGTTACCTCACAGCTGAAGTGGGCTGGCTCATTGAACTAGGACTTTTGAAAGCTTCTAAGAGTAAGTATATTGTATATAGTTTTAGTAAAATTAAAAGGTGTTGTCTAAAAAGGCTTAAGTAAATCACTGGGGCAGAGGCTGAATCCCAAGCAACTAAATTACAGAGGAAGGAATATATCCACTCATTTCTGGAAAGTACACCCATTCATTAACTTCATCCATTTACCTCAAAGATGCTATTAATAAAGAAAACTATGTGTTTGTTTTGTTGTTTTTACTGCAGCCGACTTGTCATTTTTACATTTGTCACCCAGGACTGAAAATTCAAGTAAGACCTATTGGCTTTGCCATTATTTTTTGCATTTTCTACCCTTGCAAGACCCAAAGCACTGCACCCAACATATCGCCATCAGGGTAAATCATTTCACACAAGCCATTGATCGAGATATTTTTAATTCATAAAAAATGTTTTGCATTAAAAACAATTGCAGTGCAGTTTACAAAAATAGGTAGTCCAAAGTTTGGCCAGACTGGGGATATACTAGACCTCACTCCATCCTGAATTTCAAATGTGAAAGTGCTTTTCTTTCTTCTCTCTCTGCATGCAGCAAATTGTGCACTGAACATTATGTGAATGCAGTTTATTTTCTTAGAATGTGTTGCTCTTTGTGAACTCTCGAGAAAGATTTCCTCTCAAATGTAATTTGTAAGGTTTTTCCTTTCTAATCTGTGTAAGCGTATTAATTTCAAGACCATTTTTGTTTTACATTTATCTAGATTTGTACTGTCATATCCGATGACATTAGATCAGAAGTGCACTAAGTAATAATAATTTACGGGATGATGCTAGAATTGTGTTAGGTATTGTTTCATTCAGTATTGTGATTTTTTGTAGGGTATGCAGAGCTTAATTTGTAGAAGAATAAGTGCTGGTGCCCGAAGCCCTACTCAAAAGCCAGTGGCTGGCACCAGTGAACCGAATACCAAGTCTTGAATCCACCTCATGCTTCTTTATACCACCACCGCCAGGCACTCGTTGGCTCTTTATCTCACTCATGAACATTCCAGCTTTCTCCCTTCATGATGGCTTTGCGATCTTTCGATTCTCTTTCTTTCCCCTTTGTCCATTTTGTATCTTTTGCGCTGGATGAAAGGCCCTTGAGGATACATAAGGTGGTCATTATGATGGCAGTCGGACGAGCGTCCTACAGCCATCATTGTGGGATTGGGACAGCCAACAAGTTGTTGGCGGTCCCACCCACCAGATCAGGAGGCCACCACGGTGTAAGTGGTTAGAAACATCCCTTTTTCAATTGCGGCTTGTGGTCCAGAAAAGGGCCACAGCACAAGCTGCAATTAAAAAATGTATGTTTTTAAATGTGCCAGGCACCATATAGTGCTTGGCACACAGTGCATGGATATTTGGGGGGGCACCACATGTGCCCCCCTAGCCACATAGGAGAGGCTGAGGGGAGACGGGGGCCCAAAGTCCCTTTTTTCTGCCTGTTCATGGCGGTGGCACCGCCATGAACAGGCAGTCGGAAAAGGATAGCCTAATCCCTATGGCGGTGCCTGCGCATGCACCGCCTCCACTGTAGGGTTAGGAATCCGGCCGCCGTCCCAGTGGGATCTCTGATCCTGTCGGTGACGGAGGTCCTACCCCCTTTTCTGCATTGTAATGCAGCGGTTGGATAAAAGCCCTAGAAGGTGGGTGAGCTGCCGACGTCCTGTCGATGGAGGTTCACACACCATCATAATAAGGGCCATTATGTCAGTCCCCAAAGATAAGTGGTGCTGGGCTCCTACGGCAATCACCAGCTCAAATTAAGCATTGAGCCCATATCACATTTTGCTCACCTCATGCAGACTGTGTGATTTTTACTGTGTATTTTACTATAGAAGAGGGCTCTTTTTCTGAAAGTGAGCCAGACTTTGGTCTCAAGTCTAGGGAATCTTAGAGAGCATACTTATGTCAGTCTGTCTCATGCTTAGGACCTATAAAAATGTGTCAAATTCCATGCTGCTTTGCACTGTTCTTTTTGCAAATTCCTTATATTGATCTGAATAACTATATCTTTGCCTTCTGAAATGATTTTAAACTTAAATAAACCTTAATGGTGTCTTCCCCATAAGGTTTCTGTAATTGACGTTGTTACCTTTTTATTGAATATTCTGATTCTGCTAGGGGCAACTTACCTCATCTATTCTTGAAGATAACACCGCCCGATCCAATGTAGATGCTTTAGCTTACTGATTATCAATGATAGCCTCAATAACATGAAGGAAACCTTTTATATTTCTACAAGTCCCTCATTACACACAGCTTCACCAATTTCAGAACACTGCTGATAAAAGACACTCTAGGACAGTGGTTAACCTGTGCTCAAGGGACCCATGAGGGTCCGCGACTGCATAGAAAATTAAATTATATTAGCAGGTTAATATAGTCTATTTAAATGAAGAAGCAACATTTAAAGTTAACATTAACAATGAGTGGTCTAGGGGAGGAGCTTCGCGCGAAACCGAGATGGCCGCATGAGCAAGGGGCTCCCGAGACCCTCGTAACCTCCCGAATATATCCTGTCATTTATCCTGCTGACAGTTGACGTCTTGGTACGGATGAACCATTGGTGATCCTGAAACTGTTGCCGCCGTTCCGATGGGACCCCGGTGACCGGAGTTGTGGCGCGCAGACATTTGCGGCCTTCATCTTCTGGATGCCTGGCGCCCGGGTTGACAGGGCGCCCGGGGCATAATTGAACAACAATGGCTTGTTGCAGCGCAGGACCCCGGTCCCGTTCAGTTTCACTTTCGTTTTTGGTTCTCACTGGGGTCTCGGACTTGAGAAGCCTCATTGACATTCGCCCTCTCGGCTGCCTTCCACTTTGGCGCACTGGTTGGCGGTCCCTCTGGATGGGACTTGTTCTTTCCTACTAGCTTTGTCTGTTTGTCCCCTCTTCCCTCGCTGTTGCCTCGGGGGGAAGAAACTATTGGATAGTATCACGACATGGCAGGCAAGCCTGATGGAGACAAGCAGAGGGTGAAGAATACCAGACGGGGCAGCTACACGCAAACCAACGTCATGGATCGATATGCTCAGATCCGAGGGTCACCCGGCGGGGCCGGCGGGTCGCTGGAGAGTGCGAAGGTTTCGTCGACCCCGAAAGAGGAGCCGACGCTACAAGACGTTATGGCCGCCATTGATGGTATCCAGTCTTCCCTCGGGAAGCAGAATGAGACTCTTGCCCACAAGTTGGACACGGTGGCGATTGAAGTGAATCTTATCCGGACGGATCTAACCAAAACCAATGAGAAGGTTAAATCGTTGGATATTAAAACATCGAGTCTTACAGATGACGTAGTTGAATTGCAAACTACAGTCCGTAGGCTTGGGGCTTCTCATGACATCGTGGTTCGGCGTCTGGAGGATTTTGAAGGACGGGTCCGGCGGAACAACGTTCGTATAATTGGGGTTCCGGAAAAGGCAGAAGAGCAAGCAGCAGTTCTCTTTATTGAGGACCTTATCACCAACCATTTGGCACCTAAGGGTTTGAGCAAGTTTTTCATGGTGGAACGGGCTCATAGGATTCAGGGCGGGAAGCCGAAAGTGGGAGCCCCGCCACGGCCTTTGATAGCACGGATTTTTAACTTTCGGGACAGAGATGCTATCCTGCAGGCCTCTCGTGCGGGAGGTCCTCTCAAGTTTGAAAACTCCTCCATCAGCTTCTACCCGGACTTCACGCAGTTGGTACAGAAACAGCGTCTCAGTTTTATGGGGGTCAAACGACGTCTTCGAGATATGGACATGAAATATGCCATGCTCTTTCCTGCCAAACTGAGAATTGAACATAACGAGAGAGTGTACTTTTTTGATAAGCCCGAAGTGGTCGCGGACTGGTTGGACACATTGCCTTCCCAAAGAGATCCTGAGAGTCGGCCTGGCGGAGCTGAGGGAGGACTTGAAGAACAAGAGTAGGCTCCACCGGGGCCGATGAAAGGACCTTTATTGTGCTGATTCCGTATCTGATCTATTACTGTCAATATCCTTTTGCACGGGAGTTTATGGGGATATCTTTGGGGTTTATTCCTCCTCAGCCTTACTTTTCGTAGTTTAGTTGGGTGTGAGGGCGACAGGCACACTGCAAGTTGGGGTGGCTTTTTAGTCTCGAGCAGGGGTGCAGGGTGGGGGGTGTTGTAATGGGTTGTTTGGGGACCGGGGGGTGGGGGGCTTGGTTGTTTTGTTTGTTGTCTTTGCATGGTGCTCTACTGTTGAAGGACTTCATCGAGGCATTGGACTTAGCTCATGGCTGGATCTTCTTTCTCTTTTATGATGGGGGTAGGTGATTGAGGTTGCTTAGTTGGAATGTTAATGGGTTGGGGACAAGATTAAACGTGGGGTGGTATTAAAATTCCTGAAACGCCATTCACCTGATATTGTTCTTCTTCAAGAGACTCACTTGGTCGGAAATACATGTCACGCTCTGAATAGACTGGGGTATCGTCTGGTGGCGCATGCTGGTTTCACCTCTGGCTCGCGTGGAGTTGGGATCCTTGTTAAGACTGCTCTCCACTGTCATCGATGATAGAGGCTGCTATGTGGCGATTTCGGGGCGGTGGGAGGGTCGCACTCTTACCGTGGTCTCTATTTATGTTCCCCCTGGTTTGCAGTCGACTACTTTCTCTGAACTGGGGCGGGTGCTACTTGATCTCCCCGTTGGGCTTTTGATTAGGGGGGGGGACTTTAACGCAGTGGTTTCCGGAAGGCTCGATAGATATCCACCCAGGGACCTCAAAGGGTCGCATAACTGGTTGCCTGATTTCATTGATGTGTTGGGTTTGGTGGATTGTTGGCGTTTACTCCATTCCAGTCAGCGGCAATATACATTTCTCTCTGAGCCCATGGTAGTCTCTCTAGGATTGATTATGTGTTAGTGCCGACTGCACAGGCTTTTGGCGTTGTAGAGGCTCGTCATCTAGCCCGGGGGATCTCTGATCACTCCCCACTATGGCTCTGTTTGAATTTGGTCCCGGGTGCCGAGGATCAGGTTGCCCCGATTAACCCTTGGTACCTCCGTAGCCCTAAAATTCGTAGTGGCCTGGTGAAGGCGCTTAACCATTATTTCCTAGAGAATGTAGGCTCGGTTGCTTCCGCAGTCTCCTTATGGGAGGCTTTTAAGACCGTCCTGAGGGGTCAGGCCTTATCATTGATTTCTGGTGCCAAAAAGCAGAAAGAGGAGGAAGTGGTAACGATAGAGACAGAAATACTGGATTTGGAATCGGACTTGGAACAGGAGGTGATCCACTCAAAACTGCATGTTTTACAGCTGAAGCAGTTCGAATACAAATCATTAGTGTCAGACGCGGCGAAGGCTCTTAGCCGGGAGCAACAGGGACGCATATATGATGTTGGAGATAAGGCCGGCAAACTGATAGCTTGGTTGGATAGGAAAGATAGAGCAAGTCGTGTGGTGCCGGAAATTGAGACGGAGGAGGGGGCCGTGGTTACCGACCCGCGGGAGATAGTGGCATGCTTCGCCACCCATCTTCGCACTGTGTACTCCTCCGTGTCTGATAGGCCGGAGGAGGACTCTTGTTTGCTACTTCGGGATATCTCCCTTCCAAGTCTCTCTGAGGAAGATAGGGATTTAATGGACTCGGCGATTACGGCGGATGAAATAGCATTGTGAGGTTCCGTGAAAATTGTAAGTGATGTTTTCGACTCGCACGAATATGGTCGAGTCTGGTATCTAAGAACCGCAAATGACGAGTTTAGTAAGTGTGCGCAGTTTCGCTGTGCTAACTTAAACTGGTCGTTTGATATGTGGGTTTTTTCATCTGTACCCACGGGTTCCATCTTAGATACGGCATCCATTTTGTCTCTTGCCCTCAAGTAGCCAGCGAACGGACACTGTCCGCTTCGTTACCCTGGGACTCTCAAGATATTAGTGGAAGACACATGTTCTTTGTAAATATCTTTTACGATGAGGGGGATGATACTGTAAGGCAAATGGCCCCGCTCGAGGCTCATCTTGCCGGGTCGGTTTATTGTCTCAGCCGTGCATCTCATTAGGCACGTCCCTTTGATGCCTGTATCTTGTGTTTCCCGATACCTCCCCTTTTACACTCTTTTCAATCCCCCACTGTCTCCATCTTCCTCTGCACCTGTCCTTGTCCCTATTTCGATCTGTTTTACTGCCGATTGGAATTCACTAATGTTGGGAAGATGGGTTTTTACAGTTGGGAACCGCCAAATGTTTCCGCACTTATGTTCCGGACCTTATGTGTACCAAAGTGACCAAAGCGACCCCTCTGGGGGATAATTATGGGAACCAGGTTGTAAACTTTTGTGTACCATGTTGTCCTATGAGTAAATTCTGTATAAAAGGAGCGATCCACAGAACCAATTTGAAGCAGTCTCCCCAAGTTGCACGTGTTGTACTTGTCGTGACTTCTGTGTTCCCTGCAGTAATAAACCTTGAATCTTTGACGCCGAAGGAAGTGTCCCGTGTCTCTGTAGTTTGTGCGCCGAAACAGGTATCCCATGAAGGTTATAGGTGTTGTTCCCTGGCACCGCTGGTACTGTTAAAAAGTCCAGTCCTTCAGTTGGCGCCCAACGTGGGGCGACTTCAGCGGTACCGGTCCGGTCCAAAGCCTGATGATCGTGAGGAACTTCGTGTGAAATCTCCGAGGGAAGGTGCACCCCGCTTCATCGATCCTGTTGTCGAAATAAGTGGCCCGAAGTTTTTCCCTGCGAAGATTCCCGCCTCCTGACGGCTGCGACGGACCGATGCCCTGACTGTCGACCTGTCTTCGACGCCCGGCGTAGACCTTATGTACAAGCGAGACGATAGACGGGCCTTCCTGGTGACGCCATTGAAGTTCTGAGTTAAGTAATTGTGGGTCGCTCCCAGTCCTTAGTAGTGGTTCTACCTTTTGAAAGCTTTGTGGTTAGCCTTTAAGGCTTTGTGGTAATAGCTCACTGAGCTTTGTAATAGCCTTCTCAGGCTTTGTGGTTAGCTCTCCGAGCTTTGTGATAGTCTTAAGGCTTTGTTGTATTGCATGGTTCCATTGCATTTGTGGTTCTTAGTATTGGTCCTTAGTATTATTTGACAGTTGCAATTGCCAAAAACCGAGGGTTTTGACTTACACGAGGTTTTATTGCTTCGGTAATCCTTGAAGTTTGATACTAGGTTAGTGTGCACGATGCCTAGCCATAGTGATTTGTTTCGTATTTTCAAATGTTGCGCAATGGATTCCCGGTTGGAGGACTCGTGTCCGATACCTCCAGTTGGAACTCCAATACATGATCTTTATAGTCGACATGGGGTGGGTCCTATAATATATAATGATTACTGGATCCGCTATACAAAGAAAGACGGTGACCTTAGATGGCCGCCACATGGAACTTTTGAACTTTCGATTTTAGATAATCTTGAGGCTAAATTATTTTTAAAGAAAGCTAGGCCAGCTATGTTTGATTCCTTTCGGATATGGCGTAAAGAGGCCAAACAGAAAGAAATCAAACAACTTAAAAAAGATAAAAAGCAAGAGTTTGTTCCTATAATGCAAGCTATAAAAGAATGTAGACAAGACAAAGAAGAAAAAGATATGGAAATCGCTACTAGATTGCATCACATGAAAATAGATAAATGTTACCCAGTCTTACCGAATAATCTAGAAAAGAAAGAAGAAGATTTAAAGGAGGATTCCTTGCTATCATACTTGATGAAATCACCACCTCCTTATGTACAGGGTGCTACTGCTCCTGTAGCTCCTCCTATAGCTCCTCCTGTTGTTCCTCTTGTTGTTCCGGTGGCTGCGGGCCAGCCCGCTGTTAACCCTACGTTTGTTCCTCCATCTGTTATCGTTCCTACTGCTCCTGTACCTGTACCTTCGCAGACTGTTGTTTCTGCTACTCCGACTATCTTGTCCGTTCCTACTATGCCTTCCTTCACCTCCAGTGTTGTTGCCCCTGTTTTTCTTTCTCCTTCTGTTCGTAAGCGTGTTCCTAACTCTGTTGCTACTCTTTATTCTCCTCTTTTTGGTCCGTTATTTTCATCTGATTCATCTGAAACTCCTCAGAGACGGAGTCAGATCCCTAGTGGTAGGGAGAAAGAGACGTTAGTAACAATGGCACATAGGTGGATAAGACATCCTGCTAATTACACTCCACGTGTGGTCTTCGACACGTTTTCTCAGTTTAATGAGCCTACACAGAGATTCGTATTTGAGGAAATGTGTAACTTTTTGAGAGAAGAATGGTACAATAATGATGTAGATGATGTACCGTCCGACATAATTGAACTTCAAAGTCACTTTTCGAACGGTATGATTATAGGAGACGATGTACGACGTGCAGTGGAACGCTTATTAGCATTCAGACCCACAGCACATTCTCGGGTGACATTAGATGATACCACTGAGAACTGGAAAGCGGTTCCTGGTCAATATCCCATGAGAGAAGTCCCGCCACTGTGGGTGCCTGGAGATCCGCAAGCTAACCCTGCGGTTCTACCGCATTTTCGAAGGGTGTGGGTACTTCTTCCATGGAAACGATCAGAAGTTTTGCAAGTGAAGCAATCCTTACCCGATCCGCGTAAAAATCCGGCTGGTTATTATAAGGAGTTATCACAACTGATAGAAGCTTCTATTATGAATATTGCCGACATCGACATGTTGTTTGGCAATGTTGTACCGCAACCAGTTTGGGCTAAAATTCGTCAAGCCAATCACGCAGTTGAATTAGGGGGTGATTGGGCTGCACTGCTAGCAGCTGATGCATTACAAGTCGGTGGGGCTAAACCTGAACAGTTGATCTTGGATTTGCCTCAGAGAATCATTACGCTCATGAAAACTCTCATGCCAGCGATGAAGGTGAACTGGGATAAGTTATCAGCTTGTAAGCAAAAGAAAGACGAGAGTGTCTCAGATTTCTTTACAAGGTTTGAGGAAGCGTTTGTCGACCACAGCGGCCAGGACATGGGCGCTGAGGGAGGCCAGCGGTTATTCGTTGACAAATTCGTGTCAAATTTGTTGACTGAACTAAGCAACAAATTGAAGAATTCAGAAAGTGCGTGGGCAGTTTCAACCCCTGCGCAAATATTAGCAACGGCCCAGTATTATGAGAATAGGGAAAAGGAAGAAAGTGATCGTGTAGAAAAGAAAACGAAAGAACTCAAAACGAAGGTTTTGTTGCAGCAAGCATACCCTCCACGATCAAACCAAAATGATTCACAACAGCACTATCGACCACGAGCACAGCCCGATAGGACACAGCCGCGCTCTGACAACTTTGATCCCAGATCTTCACTTGGGTATAATCAGTGCGCATATTGTAGGAAAGAGGGACACCTAAAATATGATTGTCTTGCTTTACGAGACCGTCTGAATGGTGTGTCAGCACGAGGAAACCGTGGTGGTGGTCCTCAACAGGCACCACGTGGTAGAGGTCGCGGTTCATTCCACAATCAGAATGATCGTTATCAAAATCAATCAGATGTAAATAATTACTTTGACCAGCGAAATGTGGGGTCAGTTCGATCTGCACAATATAATGTGGATGATTATTACGTAGAGCACGAGACTGTTGTAAATGACCATTACTAGGACAGCCAACGACAAAGAGAGGGAGTAGTGTCAGTTCCGGTCGATCAGAGTGGGCCTTACGTTGCAGTGGCTACATCGGGTGTAGTTGAGCCTTTTCTGTTAGACACTGGTGCGACGAAAAGTTCCATCATGCATTCAAAACTCCCTGGCGCACCTTTGTCTGGCTTAACGAATGTTTCCGTTGGATTCTCTGGCGCCCCTGTTAGTAACCCAGTCTCTAACCCTTTGCCTCTTATGATTGGACCACGTGAGCTAACGGCTCCACTGATTCTATCTACAGGTTGTGGTGAGAATCTTTTGGGGCTGGATTTGTTGAAACGACTATATGCAACATTGAACTGTTCCCCAGAAGGAGTGGAGCTTACATTGGGACGGAGAGTGATCTCTCCCATGTATTTATCGGTTGATAAATTCCCACCGGAACTGAGTTCCCTCCCTGCGTCCTTATGGGCCACAGGTCCCAATGACGTGGGCCTACTAGACATTCCACCCTATGTGATTCAATTGAAACAAAATGCGCGATTACCGCGTTTACCTCAATATCGTATTTCTCTTGAAGGCGAACGAGCACTGTTAGCAATCGTTCATGATCTCATTGGAAAAGGTGTTGTTGAAGAAACTCGTGGAAACGTGTGCAATAGCCCTGTATTGCCAATTCTGAAACGAACCGACCCAACTAAATCTCCTGTGTATCGTTTTGTTATAGATTTGAGAGAAGTAAACAAAATAGTGGTTCCGCAATTTCCTGTGGTCCCTGACATTACGGCTTTACTAACAATGATTCCAGCATCTGCCTCCTGGTTCACAGTGATCGATCTAAAGAATGCTTTCTTTAGCATCCCGATTGCAGAAGAAAGCAGAGACCTATTCGGATTCTCATTAGGAGGTCGCAGTTTTAGGCTAAAACGCGCTCCACAGGGCTACTGTGAGAGTCCGTCAATCTATAGCCAAGCACTTAAAGGTCAACTTGATGCCTTTGTACTACCTAAAGGTGCAGCTTTGATTCAATATGTTGACGATCTTTTAGTGGCAGCTGATACGGAGGCTATTTGCAAAACGGCTACAGTATCATTGTTACACTATCTACATGAATTGCACCACAAGGTATCGCCTTCAAAGCTACAGTATTGTTGTCAAGAAGTTACCTATCTAGGTCACTTATTGTCAAGAGAAGGGAGAAGGTTGACCCCAGAGAGAATTGCAGCGATTTCCCGAATGACTGTGCCAAAAACCCAAAGAGATGTTCGCGCCTTTTTGGGTATTACGTCCTACTGTAGACAATGGATTCCAAACTTTTCATTGTTGGCGAAACCATTGATAGCCCTTACATGCAAAGACGTTTCATCCCCAGTACCTTGGTCTGAAGAATGTCAGAAAAGTTTTTCTGAATTGCGTGATGCGTTGTGTTCGGCTCCTGTGTTGGGCACTCCTGACTACCGTAAGCCATTTACACTATACGTTCACGAGAGGGATGGTTGCGCGTTGAGTGTTTTGACACAACCTTTTGGTGGTAAGCAACGCCCATGTGCCTACTTTTCTTCGACTTTAGACCCAGTAGCAAGAGCCTTGCCAAGTTGCTTAAGGGCAACAGCGGCAGCTGCGGCGTCCATTCGACAGTCTGCAGGTCTAGTCATGGATAATATACTCACGGTAATGGTTCCGCATGCAGTCGACACTCTATTGAACCGAACGAAAACTCAACATCTGACAAGTGCAAGATTGTCCGGATATGAGTTGACGTTGCTGGCCAGTCATATACGGATAAAACGGTGTAATGTGTTGAATCCAGCAACATTGCTGCCGATCGACACAGAATCAAGCGATGAAGCAGTACATGACTGCTATCTCAAAACTGAAGAGGAAACCAAGGGTCGTATTGACCTAAAAGATACTCCATTGACAGATCCCGATGGTACTTTGTATGTGGATGGTTCCTGTTTTAAGTTACCGAATGGTGATGTAACAACTGCGTATGCTGTAGTTACATTGAGAACGATTGTGGAGAGCGCAAGGTTAAGTCAGAATTCGGCTCAGGCTGCTGAGCTAATTGCTTTGACGAGAGCGTGTGTGTTGTCTAAAGATAAACGGGTGAATGTGTTTACAGATAGCCAGTATGCGTTTGGTGTGGCACATAGTTTTGGACGACTGTGGAGAGAGAGAGGATTCCTTACGTCACATGGTACGAAGATTCAACATGGACAACTTGTAAATGATCTTTTAGATGCACTCACATTGCCTAAACAGGTGGCCATAATCAAATGTAGCGCACATCAGAAAGTAATGGATGATGTTGGTCGTGGAAATGCGTTTGCGGATGAGACTGCTAAGGAGACTGCCCGGAACCTTAGCACTCGAATGTATGTGACGAGTTCGGTTAGGTGGCCTGCAGAATCAAGTATGTGTGAGAACACTATCGAGAGTGTGAAAGCAATTCAGAATGAGGCCACCGAGACTGAAAAGACGAAGTGGAAAGAAAGTACGGGAAAGTTGGATGCGAATGGTTGTTGGACTGACTTATCGGAACAGAAAAGATGGATGTTGCCTGATGCATATGTGCTGGCTGTTGTGACTATGGCACACGGGTTAGCACATATTAGCGCGAAAGGTATCTGTAAATTGCTGTTTCCTGTGTGGAAGAATGATGGTATTACGAAATGTGCTGAACGCTTGGTTAAGAATTGTATGGTGTGTTTGATGCACAATCCTGGTAAGGGCACTCCCACTCCACCTGGCCATTTTGCCCCTCCTGCGTACCCTTTCGAAGCTATCCAGTTAGACTTTATCCACATGGAGAGATGTAATAATTTGAAATATGTGCTGGTTGTGGTGTGTGCATTTTCTAGGTGGATTGAGGCCTACCCCCTTAAGGATAATACGGCTTTATCCACGGCAAAAATTTTACTCAAAGAGTATTTTTCCCGCTATGGAATGCCTCGGGTTGTGTGGTCAGACAACGGAAGTGAGTTTGTGGGGAGTGTGATGAAGAGTGTGTGCAAGGGCCTTGGAATTAATCAGAAATTCCATAGTGCCAATCATCCTCAGTCAGCTGGTTTGGTTGAAGGGTACAATGGCACCCTTAAACTAAAACTAGCAAAAATTCAGGCTACGACAGGTCTTTCGTGGCCTGACGCTTTACCCTTAGCATTACTGTCAACAAGGGCAACTGTACACTCCCGAGTAGGGCTCAGTCCCTATGAAATAGTGTTCGGTCGCCCTGCCAATGTTTGGGGGGTCCCTAGACCGGGTGCCTTTTGTGATCTTGAGTATCCAATGTTGATCGATTATCTTCATGACTTGACTGCTAAACTGAGGTTAATTCACCAACAGGTTCACGAAGCATTGCCGACACAGACGGAGGGTCCAGGCCATCAGCTCCAGCCCGGAGATTGGGTGGTAACGCGAAACTTTTCACGCAAGAACAATTTGGATCCCAGGTTCACTGGACCCTATCAGGTCCTCCTTGCCACGAGAACTGCAGTTCGTCTCGAGGGGCGAAAGAATTGGGTGCATGCCACCCATACCAAGAAAGTCCCCATTCCGTTGCCAGCAGACTCGTGGGTAAGGAAAGGCATTGCATCAACTGAAACCGAAGGATTGCCGGCGTTTGTACCTTTCAGCGACGCACAACCTGTCGGAGAATCCTCAGTGCAGCAAAAAGGCATTATTGAACACTTGTCATCAGAAAACTCAAGACCAGAACATTCAGCTGATCAACAGGGTGTTGTCCCTTCAACGGATCTTTTGTTTAACGAACAGACACGTCCTGGGAAAACCCGATATTTTTTAAGATCCAGCACTAAAGACTAATAAAAAAAAACGTTCTGTCCCTTGACAAGTGCATTATCCCGTTTTCCATGATCAGTTTGAACACTCATACTATTGTAATTATTTTGTATATATTCATTGAGCTTCGTTCCTTACATTTTTGTTTCCACAGCTGAGAGACATTTGCTCTTATATATATATATATTTTTGTGAAATAAAGGCCGTAGGGCCGCGCGTGTACTTCCTCCTGGTTAGTAGGTCTTGACGCTAGGTTAAAGACCGTCGATTCCTGGGAACTCCTAGGAATTGACTATTGCTGCACAGAACGAAGTGCGTCAAGAAACGTTGCGGACGGTCATAGGGAATGGCATTTTCAAAGCTGATGGACTTGGAAAGAGCTCAAGCACAAAGATTCAAGCTGCAGCAACTCAGTCGTACCAAATGTTTTGTGTTCCAAATATTCGTACTGTTTGTGACTGTTTCTGCGTTATTGGCGGGTGGAGTGTATTATACAATGTCTTACTTCTTGCCTTCTACTATACCTACTCTTACCCCTGACCTTAAACTCACCTCCACTGTTTCTCCTCATTCTTTTCACATCTTACCTGAACACGAGCAGGCTAGACGTGCAGAATTCCGCAACAATTCCTTTATTCAGCTTCTTCATCAGCACCAGTTAGTGGTTAACACTACTAATTGTTGGGTGTGTGGGTTGATGCCACATACTACGGATAAGGGAATTCCATATCTAGTGTTACCATATAGCTCCCAAGGGTCTGCTCGAGCATTTCAAACAATGTTTCGAAGCGCACTGGGTTTCCACCCCATTCGAGAACCACGTTCCCCCTACTCTGGTCCTACCTCGTACCAAAAATCTTTGTCTATAGCAATAGAGGATTTAGATAGCGATATCTATGATCCCTCGCTTATCCCTGAAGAAGAGGTACAAGCCTATAGGGTCCTAAGTAGAGGCGAATATAGTGTGTTCACTGGTGAAAAACAGCTTAAAAGCTTGCCTCCGATATGGGTCGTACCCCACATTGGTAATTTTTGTTTAATAGGTCGCGGCCGTAGATCGAAAGCCCGACTTGGAGAGAGTGCTTGCACTGAAAACTATATTTTGCCAATGGTCTCGTCCCCTGTGTTTTTGGCTGCCAAGGGTACATACTTTATTTGTCATGATCGTGCGTATGCATGGTTGCCCTCTGACTTCATGGGCTCATGTTTTATCGCAAACTTGTTGCCTCCGACATTTACTGTAGATGCAGATTATCATAAAACTAGAGTTGTGAGGGGCGTAATTAGCGAAGAGGATACTGCCGGTCAAGAGGCAGGAGATTTTTTCAAGGGTTTCCTCCCATTTTGGGGACCTATGGTTAATAGTAGGAACCTAAGACAGTTGACTCGAGTGGTAGAATCGACAGCTAATATTACTGCCAGTGCCCTTGGTAATATCACCACAGAACTTCAGGCGGATAGACTTATGACGTTACAAAACCGTATGGTTTTAGACGTGATCTTAGCAGATCGAGGTGGGGTATGTAAGGTGATCCATTCGAGCTGCTGTATTTTCATTCCTGATAACGCTCCGACTGTCTATCAAGCCATCTCGAAGTTACATAAAATCTCCGAATCCATACACGTGGATGTAGGGGATTGGACGCTACTTGGATGGTTTTGGGGCCTGATGTCGACTTGGGGTTGGAAGATTCTGATGATCATTGGAGTCGTTGTAGCGTTCCTGTTCACGTGTTGCCTTTGCGTGCAGTGCGGTCCTGCCTTATGTGGCCTCTGTGCTACAACGTGTATGAGACAACCACCTGTTACCAAAGGGTCTCGGTTGGACAGAGCTATGCTACAGCAACATCTCGAGGATCTGATGAATATCGAATATGATTCCGACTAGTGCTTGCCTACATGAGGGCAAAAGGAGCGTCTGAGGTTCCGTGAAAATTGTAAGTGATGTTTTCGACTCGCACGAATATGGTCGAGTCTGGTATCTAAGAACCGCAAATGACGAGTTTAGTAAGTGTGCGCAGTTTCGCTGTGCTAACTTAAACTGGTCGTTTGATATGTGGGTTTTTTCATCTGTACCCACGGGTTCCATCTTAGATACGGCATCCATTTTGTCTCTTGCCCTCAAGTAGCCAGCGAACGGACACTGTCCGCTTCGTTACCCTGGGACTCTCAAGATATTAGTGGAAGACACATGTTCTTTGTAAATATCTTTTACGATGAGGGGGATACTCTGGGGGATAATTATGGGAACCAGGTTGTAAACTTTTGTGTACCATGTTGTCCTATGAGTAAATTCTGTATAAAAGGAGCGATCCACAGAACCAATTTGAAGCAGTCTCCCCAAGTTGCACGTGTTGTACTTGTCGTGACTTCTGTGTTCCCTGCAGTAATAAACCTTGAATCTTTGACGCCGAAGGAAGTGTCCCGTGTCTCTGTAGTTTGTGCGCCGAAACAGGTATCCCATGAAGGTTATAGGTGTTGTTCCCTGGCACCGCTGGTACTGTTAAAAAGTCCAGTCCTTCAATTGGCTCTGCGTTCATTGCGCTTGGGTAAAGCAATGGGCCCAAACGGTTTGCCAATTGAGTTATATAAGCTTCGGCCCGACAGGATTGCCCCGTATTTGAGAGATATGTTCAAGGAATCCCGTGATAGTGGGTTCCTCCCCCGCGATCAGCGTCTGGCCACTATAGTGGTTATACATAAGGAGGGGAAGCCTCGGAATAGATGTGCATCATACCGGCCGATTTCATTGTTAAACGCCGAGCCGAAGATTTTGGCAAAGGTATTGGCCAATAGACTAATCAAGGTCATTTGTGATCTAGTGTATCCGGATCAATCCGGTTTTATCCCACACCGGAATACTGCATTGAATCTTCGGCGGTTGCATGGTGTTATTGCTAGAGCCGGGACGTTGCAGGAACCGGCCATTTTGGCGTCTCTTGACGCCACTATGGCGTTTGATACTGTGGAATGGCCGTACTTGTGGGCAGTGTTGGCCAAATTCGGCTTCGGCTCTGAATTTATCGGCTGGGTACGGCTTCTTTACGCCGACCCCCTTGCTCAGGTAGTGGTTAATGGCCGCGTTTCTGAAACATTTGCTCTTGGGCGTGGTACTCGGCAGGGTTGTCCGCTATCTCCCCTCCTGTTTGCGCTGGCGCTTGAGCCACTTGCTGCATGGATCCGTTGGGAGCCTTCCATGAGAGGTATCTACTGGTCCCCGGAACATGAGGATCGTATCTCCTTGTATGCGGATGACATCCTATTATATCTCACCTCCCCTAGAAAATCCCTGATAGTGTTGTGTGACGTTTTGGCCTCTTTTGGTAAGAATTCTGGTTTGATCATCAATTGGGCGAAATCCTCCCTTTATGTGCTCAGTGGTGATGCGCCGATTTTGCCGCATGGTTGTCTTATTCAGATCACACAGCAGGGGTTTAAATATCTTGGTATTTTTATTTCACTGAACCCTTTGATCCGATATGAGAAAAACCTCCTCCCTCCTTTGGCGCGGTTGAGACGGGATGTGGTGGGTTGGCGAAATCTACCGCTTTCTTTGCTCGGGCGGGCGGCCCTTTTTAAGATGATGTCCCTCCCTCGTTTTTTGTATGCCTTGCAAAATACCCTGGATCTGGTTCCTGATAGCTACTTCCGTGTTGTTGAGGGTCTGCAGAGGAAGTTGCTGTGGGATGGTAGGCCCCGAATTGCACTTGCCAAACTGATGCTTCCCTGGTACGATGGGGGTATTGCTCTTCCTGATATTAAACGGTATTATTGGGCATCGCAGTTGGGGGCTATCAACCATGGTACGTACTATCCTGCGCCTCATCCGGGTTTAGCTATGGACAGGTGGCTGCTCCCCAGAGGTAATTACTATAGGGCATTATATTCCAAATCGGTAGTGGGAACTCTGACTGGACCGACGCGTACGGCTGTGCGTGTTTGGCAGGTTGCCACTAGTGCATTAGGATGGAAAGATCGTTTGACCTTGGCTACCCCGCTGTTTGGATCGGATCGACCTGGCAAACTGTGGAATACGAAGGGATTTGACAGGGGGGGCCTTATTGGTATCGCCAGGGTTGGGGACCTCTGGGCTAAGGGACTGGTGAAGTGCTTTGTGGCCCTACAGGCCGAGTTCAAGCTGGGTGGAACGGAGTTCTTCCGCTACGCTCAGATTCGTCATGCGCTTGATTCGGTCTTTCCTAAGGGGGCGGAGATACCTGAATCTGCCCCGCTGGAGGACCGTGTGCTGGATGGATATATACCGGATAGTACCATCTCGCCGGTGTATAAAAAATTAATTAATCATAGAGCGGACCTTCTCTCCAAACTGCGATATCAGTGGACCTGTGATGGCCTTGAACTTGATGACGAGGACTGGCAGTCAGCGATCTCCTCTCCAAAGGAGGTAGCGATACCAGCCCGCCTTAGATTAGTACAACTTAAAATACTGCACAGAGTATACGTCACGGGCCCTCGTTTGGTACAGATGGGTTTTTCGGAGGAGGGTCTGTGTAGGCGGGGTTGTGGCCAGTTGGCCACATTTCTGCACATCATTTGGGAGTGTGGTTACATCACTGATTATTGGCGCAGGATTCACCGGGTGTTCAGGAGGTCACAGGGATCGCACTTTTACCTGAAGCCAGGCGTTGTATTTTAAATGTTTGGGAGCCCACTGATCATAATGTAGCCCAAACTCAGTGGGTGACCTTGGGAACAATGATTGCAAAAAGCAATATTGCACAGCTGTGGGGAGCCCAAAGGCCTCCTACTATTGAGTGTTGAATGAATGATATGGACTGGTGTATGTTTAGGGAAAAGACTGTATATGTAGCCCGGGGTCGCCCCTGAAAGTGGCAGAAGATCTGGGCTCCCTGGAATCGGTATAGAGGAGATATATGTGTACCACCTGAAACAGCTATACTTGATCTCCCACATTCCCCCTGATCCTCACTGTATATGATGTTAAATGTTTCATTTTGTCTTCTTCCTTTCCTCCCCCCATCCTTGTCTATTATATGTGAGTTAAATGTTGCTTGTTTCGAGGATCCGCCAATGCATAGTCTATTTGCTTGATGTAATTATCTGACTCCTTGCTGTTTTCTTTGTTAATTTTCAATAAAAAGAAATATAAAAAAAACAATGAGTGGTCTAAATTAAAGTTAGGAAAGCTCTAACCTTCCCAGTAAAATTACAATATTTCATCATGTATCCATATGTTTAATGAATGCTTGTTTTTTGTATTTTTTTCTGTATAGTTTTCGCAGTTAAAATCATCAAAAATGCTTATGCCAGGGTGGGTGTCCTTGGAGTTCAATAATGATTCAGTAGGTGTCCCCGGGTTCCAATATTAATTTCCTGGGCGTCCACAGAAATGAGAAGGTTAAGAACCACTCCTCTAGGATTGTGAGCTGCTAAGACAATAGCCATTTAAGCAGTATCACATACACCCCTTTTGCTAGTAGTTTATGTTTAGCTTGCTCAATGAAAGTGGCAATATTTTAGAATGCCTCAATCCTAATACGAACCAGGCCAGAACACAGACCTGTAAAAAAGCCCAGTCTCCAACAGTGCTGCATGAACCGATTCTGTCATGTTGATTGAAAACAAAGGCGGCCAACCACGACAAAGAAGCAAGAGGACAAAAGAACGTACACATTTGTGAAAAAGGTTTTTAAATTAATATTGTTATATCTACCAACAAACCGTTATAATGGTATAGATTCCACAAGACATAAACTATTCCATCAAGGTGAAGGATACAGGTAAAACACAGTACAGTGCATTTCACTTTATGCCAGCGTGGCGCCCCATAATCCTATTGAAAGGTAAGCTTTGTCAAATTCATCAGGGGAAGCAAACATATGTTTAGCCTGCAGAGAATAATACAGACTATGAATAATGAAGCAACAAAATTAAACGCCACTTGTGCACCAGAACTCAACGTGCTCTGCATTTAAACGCCGTCTAAATCCAGCTGAATGGTGAGGCTGTGGTTGGGTTACAGTAAGGAAAAGCTAATCCTTCGATTAGGCGCCTGGACACCTCTTATCGACAACACAACCTTATTTTCCTGCTGATTGGGAGAACCACTTGTTCTATTTGGTTCCTTTATTCATACCTACTGTGTTCATTATAACTTTAAATATAATATACAGATCAAGTATCCACATCTATAGATTATATTATTATGGGTCGCCAAGGTGTTTGGGGCTATTTAAAATATGATTGCGCTGGGCAAGTACTCAATAAAGACAAATATCTCTGCACTGACTCTTATTACCCTCAAAATGCTCTCTGCGAGGGAACTACAGTTGTAGGAGTTTTCTAAATTAAGGTTTTACAAAGTGCTTTATTTATTATTATTATTATTTTTTTTGTATTTAGCCAGCTGAATTATGGTGGTGTTAGTCCTAAAATGACATTCTCATCAGGACTACACTACCTTCAGAAAGCATTGGGTGAGGCACTTGTGATGTCACAGATGTGGAATGAATCTTTATTTGCACAGTAACTACGCCATTGCACTCTGCCAAAAAACAGGCAGTCTGTGCATGCTATAGACTGCACCCCCCTGCTCCTAGCACACCTCCCAGGCAAGAGTAGGTGTCTTCCGCCAAGCAAAACAGCCATCTTCTGCAATTCCAGGCTCCAGTCTCCTACTGGCTCTTCCTTGTTGGACACAAGATGCCCTATATAGATAGTGTGACCAATGTGAGGCCTCTTCCAACCTACAACCAATGCCTCTGCACAGAGGACAGCTCTAAAAATCAGTTATAGCTGCAAGTAAACCATTTAGAATGGGGGTTTGGAAATTTCCAAATGTAATGTCTGCTGCTCCCAGCCTACTTTGGACAGGCTGGGTAGCAAATGTATTTGGGATTAGAGGCTGCGATCTCAATATATCCCAGGTCATGCCTGAGCAGTGCTATCAGCCCTTGTTTTCAGGTCATTATGGATAATTTAAGCTGTATATTGTTGAAAGAACAATTGTGTACAATGTTATGTTACGTTATGTTATGTTAGTAAGAACTTGTAGAGCGCACTGTCACCAAAGGTTTCATGGCGCTGATCATGTGTGTTGTGATTGCGGAGGACCTGTTAAAAGGATTGCCCAAATAGCCAAGTTTTCAGGGCGTTCTGAAGCCCAGGAGGTTGTTACACGACCTGATTGCAAGGGGAATGGAATTCCAATATCTGGCTGCAAGATAGGAAAACCTGGTCCTACCTGCCTTTTCAATTTGATGGATGGTATGGAAAGTAAGTGAAGATGAGCTGATCGAAGATTGCGGGTAGGGACATGCTTTATGATCAAACACTTAAGAAATTTTGGGCTGTTACAGTGCAGTGCTTTGAAGACTAGACAACCCGTCTTGAAAGCAGCACGTTGAGCCACTGATAGCCAATGGAGCTTTTGCAATAGGGGCCTAGCCGATTGCCATCTTGGCTGTTTGTAAATTAATCTTGCCGCCCGATTCTGGATCATTTGTAGACGGTTAACCAAGACCTGAGGTAGTCTGATATAAAGGGAGTTAGAAAAATCTAGGTGTAAGAGCACCAGTGCGATCAGTACCTGGACGAGGGCTGCGTGAGATAGCAGATAAGCAATCTTCCTAATTCTGCGCAGTTGGAAGAGGCTAGTAGAGACCACCGCCCCCACATGACCTCTAAGAGAAAGATCAGCGTTGATGACCACTCCAGAGCTTTTCACTGAGAAGGAATGGGTGGGGGGGGATCCTAGTTCGCCCGGCCAAAAATGAGGTCCCCAGTAAGCGGGCCGCACCAGTTCCGTCTTACCTGGGTTAAGTTTTAACTGGTTAAGATCCATCCAAAGCTGAATATGTAGCATCGTAGATTGGAACTCAACAGCGGCATTAGGAGAATCCAGGGGGAAGATGATCTGAAGGTCATCAGCATAAGACCGTCATTCCTCTGGCTTTAAGTGAGTGGATCAAAGGCCGGATATAAAGGTTGAACAACAGTGGGGAGAGGGACGAGCCCTGCGGGACCCCACACGAAGTACCATTTTAACTGCGCAGGTCTGCTTAGGTCAATTTCAGTGCTTCTACGATTGATCTTCCTCTTAGCTGCGCCCCAAAGTTTGTTTTTATTGGTGTAAGAGGAGCTCGCCTACTTACACAGGAGTCAATTGTCATGCAGTAATTCTTCAGCTAAAAATCTTTTCTTCACCGAGAAAAAAATGTATTTTCAGTGAAAACTCAGTCCCGTTTTTTGCGTCTGCACCCACCCTTACACCCCTATACCCTCGATCAGGAAAAGGTCCCACACATAGGATCTGACCCGCCTGCTGCCTGCCAGTACCGCGCCTGTACCTGCTTGCTTGTACTCTCACTCACTCGCTCCAACACCCCGACCCGGATTAAACCTGCACCGGAGCCGTGGGGGACATGAGTGTTGAGTACTAAAGCTGAGGCTGCTGAAGCTGCGGTGGGGTGGGGTTGCAGCAGGGCCGTGGGGCTGCGTGGTCGGCCCCCTTCCAAATCTGCCTCGGTCTCTCAGCTGCTAAGAAATTCAACCATTGCCTGGCAGAAAAGAGGCAAGGCAAGGCAAGGTCGGGACTAAGGCAAGGAAAGGCAGCTGATTGAGCAACCGACTGAGCAACTGACTGTGCGCTACTCTGATACAGCATCGAAGGATCCTGCAGGGGGGGGGGAGAGCTGTGAGCGCGGCAGCCGATAGAGGCGGCCGCGAAGTAAGAGCCCCAGGGGTCGGCTGACCGGCAGTCTGACTAGGTCCGACTGACCAGGGGGTCCCCCCGGCGCGCTCTGCTCGCAGGCGATCCAGGCCCCCCCTCCAGCGACATTTCCGCAACCTTCCACCAGACTTCCCCTACTCTTGAACTGCTCCAGCCATTATCATCAATCATCACCCATCACTCCATCGCTCAGTAAGCGCGGGGGGGCCGCGGTGAGAGACTCAGAGAGCAGACTGAGAGAGCGAAATGCGGTCTGGAAAGATCAGGGGCTCACCGGAGCTAACCTCAAGTAACAAAGCAAGCAACAAAGCAAAGACAAAAAAGGGAATAAGAATAAGAAAACAGCCACAGACGGACCAACACCCCTCGGAATGGAGCAGAATCTTCTCTCCCTAACTGAGTCACCATTGGGCCTGGCCAGCACCGTAGCAAAACAGGGGCACTCAAAGGACCTGCACCAAGTGTCACCGGCTACCGAGTCCCTCAATAGGAAAAAGCTTCACCAGCCTAAAATTTACACTAAGTTTGAGTTCCTAAAGGACGCAGGCTCAGCCATTTTTTCAAGCAACAAGCACCTCCAGGGATTGCAATCCCCGTTGACACCCTTACCGCTGCTGGGCAAATGTGCACCACTGCGCGACACTATCACATGCGCTAAAAGCACCCTGCCCCAGGGAACTTTCACAGTCATGGCTGATTTTCATCAAAATGGTACTCCAAACCACAGGTCAACAAGTGCAAGCGCACCATTTGAGCTTCTAGAGTCCTCACCTGTGTTAGGAAAGTCCCCTGACTCTACCTCTAAACAGCAGCTAACACCTGCCCACTTGGCTAGCTGTACTCCAAAACACCCATCAGAGGGGACCATCGCAAACCTAAAATCCACCTTAGAGGCGCAAGAAGTAGAAAAACCCAAAAACCCGGACCCCCTAGACAGATGCTTGAGTGCGGGCGAAGTAGGGGCTGGACCACAGCCTCTAACAACGGCAAAGACACAAACTCTGGCCACTCCCAAGGATATTCAACTAGACCAGGGCGGACACTTCAGGAGCCCCAACCACAGTATTTTCACCAAAGCCCACCTGGCTGGTATAGGCGCCTCACCACTCACAGAACCGGGCAATTACACCTCAGCATCAAGTCTCTCGTGCAGCGCAGCACTCAGCGCGGAATCCAGCCAACACAAGTCCAATCAACACAACTCCAGCTGGGATGTTGAACGTAGGGCCAGACCGTCTTACCCGAACGCACAGGGGCGAGAGGACATGTCAACAACCAACAACCTAGACCATAAAAACCTGCTTTCCCTCAACTCCTCTTTGGTTGACAACAACACCACCAACACTGCCCCAATTGCGAATCTTCAATTGGCAAATGAGAGAGATCAGGAAAAACATCACAACATCGGAGCAACTGACAGTGAGCAGGGAAAAGACCATAATACCGGAGCCTGGACCTCCCTTCTAAATACAATTCAGCTAGCTGTAGAAGCTATGCAATATCAATCGGACAAAATGGATCTTCAACTTAATCTCCTAAACACACTGGCAGTCTTCACTGCGGGGATTGACGAAAAGTTAGGTAACCTGAACACCCTGATACAAAGAGCACAAACAAAAACATACCTAAGCTGTAACTGCAATCAGGCAGTAGACAAACTAGCCACACTGCCTTCAATGCTAACAGATCTAATAGTGGACATAAAATCGCTGCACAAAGGCAAAGACCTCAAAGAAACAGGCTCCACTAACTTTGCAGAAAGTAACATCAGCAGCAATCCACATGACACAAACTCAATCGGCCACGAATCCCTCGTAAACGAGGAACTTGCCCAGAAGAAATCTGAGTCCCCAAAAAAACTTAATGCAAAACAACGACGACAACAAAAAAGAAAAGGTCATAAGCAAAATCTGTCACCAATCTCAACAAAACTCTTTCCTATATTCTCTGGCTTTACCAGGAAACAAATGGAGACTTCAAACACGGGCAACCCCTTTGAAGGGGAAACCCCAGCAGCTATCAGCCTAACCCAGCCGCAAAACACAACTAGCAGCCCTTTGCATCAGGAAGGACAGGGGCCCCAAGCCCGACCGGCTGCTAACTTACCTGAACACCTAGATACACACACAACAACTGCGACAAGTACTAGCCAGCACATACAGTCCATTGTGTCTTTCGCAAAGCAGGAGCTAGTTACTGAACGCCAATTGGCAGCCTTGACATCGCCTATCAGGGAAGCCTCTTATCGAACGGTCAATCCCTCCGAGTGCTCCAACCAGGTCCATCAAACTTCAGCGGCAACAAAAACACCCACCCCACTGATCATCAAGGAGGGGGTAAGGGAAAGACCCACAGGCCATACGTCATGCCAATCGCAAGGCGATCAAACTAGGGCTACACTTATGACAACTGTAACTATCCACTCTGCCCACAGCCAATCTGAACAGTCAAAGACAATCTGGCCACAAGAGATGCAAACAACATTGAAGCAACCAACGCCAATCAAAGCACCAATCCACAGCTCCAACCCGCCAGGTGACGGCAGAAATCCAGTAGCGTATACTACTCCATCTGATCTTGGCGTAGCAGCACTCGCCCATGCTGCAAACGTAAAATGGAAGGCAGACGGTAGCAATATGCATCTAACTGAGATCCTTGTCTTCCACCCGGAATACACATCGAAAGGGCAGCAGGACGTGCTGAACAGAGGCAACATTCTCAAACTGATGAAATGCGTCCCCACCTTGGGGGGCATAAACTCCAAAGAATTTACTTTTGTTTGAATTCTTGCCCGCTCCGAATACAAGCAGCCAGGAGGCGACTAGGGCGACTTGGTCCTCCAGTGATGTTGTTGGCCTAATTGCTTCAGAAGCAGCCCAATTTAAGAATTGGGGTATTAAGCTCGTTCCTTTACAAAGACCAGCATATTCTTCGCCACTCTGCAGAAGTAATAGTGCTGCACCAGCGATGCAACAGACTAACCCCTCTAGCGTACTAAGGGGTGTGCTGGGAAGATCACCGACAAAAAGGGAGAACAGCACTTGGCAGCAACCACTTGTCAGGCTGACAACGACAACTGACTCGGAGTCAGTGCTCACAACAGGGTGGCGCAAATCAGTCCCAAGGAATCATCAGCCTCGTACATCCACCACCGCCAACTCCAAGGGAAACAGCCCGGGGTAATGGGCAGAAGTAAGCACAAAGAAAGCAACTGACTCAAACCACGCACTAGTAAGAGGAACACTGTCCCGAACGATTTTCACATGCCCCGAAGAGGTATGACGCCCTCACCAACTGGGAGAAGACACCAGAGGAAGAGTGCCAGTCTTTGGCATCTGTTCTTGGAACATACATGGCCTATCCTCCAAAATGGATGACCCGTACTTCATAAAGTATATCTCACAATTTGATATTGTAATGCTGCAGGAAACCTGGCTTTCGAGCACAAAACACATCCCGGGTTTCACTTGTTTCTCAACAGCTGCGGCCAAAACCAACAAATTTGGACATCGGTCAGGAGGTTTGGCAACATACGTATCCACCACATCAATACCCTCGGCAGTCCATCTGGCCTCATCGACATCCTCAACCTTATCTGTAAAGATCAAGTTACAGTTGGGCACCAAAGAACAAGAAGTCTGCTTTGTTAACATATATGTTCAACCCATAAACAGAGCCAAAGACTCAAGGTGGGCTTTCTTTCTTGGAGGAACGGGCTGCACTGTGGACTCACCCCTGCCCTACCTGCTGTCTTCACGAACCCTGAACCCACGCCTCACGGCACCCGCTTCGCGGGCACCGCTCGTGTCTTGGGTGACACCAGCAACAGCGAGTTGAGGATTGAGGCCGAATTTCATCTTAGGTTTGCCGCGGGACTGCGAGGACCAGCGGGCAGTGCGCTAACCTGCCACAGCTGGTCCTCTTCCCGCCGCCTCCTCCTCCCTGTGCCTAGAAATAAGGGGCCGGACTTCAACCTTGTGTGTGCTTTCTTTCTTGGAGGAACGGGCTGCACTGTGGACTCACCCCTGCCCTACCTGCTGTCTTTACGAACCCTGAACCCATGCCTTGCAGGACCCGCTTCGCGGGCACCGCTCGTGTCTTGGGTGACACCAGCAACAGCGAGTTGAGGATTGAGGCCGAATTTCATCTTAGGCTTGCCGCTGGACTGCGAGGACCAGCGGGCAGTGCGCTAACCTGCCACAGCTGGTCCTCTTCCCGCCGCCTCCTCCTCCCTGTGCCTAGAAATCAGGGGCCGGACTTCCCTAACGGATCTATATTGGTGGACCCTCATTCTCGGCCCGCGGGACGCGCGCGGACGCGCACGGGCGAAGACCGGGCCAAGAGCGGGCCCATTTGTGCCCGTTCGTGACCAGTAGTGACCGGACCGGGCCACCCCCTTAACTATTTTGTATCCATTTGCCACCTGGACCATGGCCGGCCGGGAATTACGGAGTAAGTCCTTGTTAGCGGGAGGATCTTCTTCTGCTGCTGGAGGTATGGAAAAATTCCTTATTAGGGCGAATAACATTATTGATAAAGAAATCACTACACTGGAGAAACGCCTATCGAACGATCTAATGTCTCTAAAACGATCCTCTATGGGGACTTTGGCCAATGCCAAAACACCGGAAAGAACTATTGACAATCTTACCTCTGTGGTGGATGCCCAACCCCTCCTTTCCGAAGTAGTTCATCCCCCAAGAGCTGACCCTGATACTATGACAAATGCAACTGTTACCGTAGTTGAATTTAACCATGCCCCTGATAGTAACAATGTTTCCATTATCTCTGTCACCGAAGATAGTTCTATCTATCCTAACACCCAGGGGAAAAGAGAAGGTGCCATTAGGAAACGGAAAAGACCTTATAAAAAAAAAGACAAAAAAGACGGTAGGTCCTCTAAAACAGCTAAATGACATAACGACCCGACACCTCCAAATAATATTCAAGAAGTGATCACCCTCAGTTATGAGGCTTCTTTGGAAAGGATTGCTGCCCTAGTTAAATCAATTGTATTTCCGTTAGAGGCCAAATTAGATAGGTTGGATCTCAGAATATCCAACATTGAGAAACCTACAGCTACTATCTTAGCCAACTCCATTAAGGCCAACAGTCTAAGTACCTCTCATATTGCCCCTATCCCCCCGTCCCCATCCTATTAATGTGACCCAATCCCTTGTCTCTTCTATAGTAAGTTCCCAACCTGCCCCCTCTTTACCCCGCAAAGATACTCCTGCAATTCCCCAGCACCCCCAAAGCACTCAACCCGGTATGCCTAACCCCCCCGGACTTATGGTTCCCCAATTAATGAATATAAACCTCCTAGACCCCGACGGCCTGATCTCCCGCCGGAAGCTAACCGGTTCATGGTAGTTTTAGCCGGAGCACCCCCATTAGAAAAAGGGGAAACCGAAACTTTTAGCTCCCTGAAAAGTAAAATCATTAAATGGCTTAATTGGAATAGACCCTTACCGGCACATCTGCATAATGAAATTATTATGGTAAGGAGGGTACCCTGGATTGGTAAGACGACAAAATCTATTAATGGAGACTGCATTACTGTAAGTTTTAGAGACCCCCGTACGGTATCCCACATATGTGCGGGATTCAATAGGTCATTTGATTCCACTATTCAAACTCTTCCAGTTTCTTTTTTTTTCCACCTAATGTTGCCACCCATTATACTGGAAGAAACGATTGGACTAGAGTTGAACGTAGGGGCAGGCAAAGATTATATGACACTAGACCTCCTATGCCACCCCAATATTTGCCCCAGCACAATCCTTTTTCCGATTATAATCAGTATAGCTGCCTAGAGGGTCTCGAGGGAGTCGACTGACTATCTCCATCTTGCATCCCCGAGTTTTCATCCCTTGAATCGACTACTAATACCACAGATGGGGATGTTCCGGCTAAAGCCATATGTTTAGATGAATGCTTGGCAGCCCCTATTATATCAGATATGATCTCCCCGACACCTGTCCCACCTGTTAAACCGACGGATATCCACTCTACACTACTTGTCCCTGTGAAACCGATGGATATCCATCCTACACTACCTGCCCCGAGTCCTTTTGACAAGGGAAGTGCAAGTATAGTCCCCCCATTACTAACATCCCCATAGAACAGGTGTCGGTTTCCAGTCAATTAGGTTATTCAATGGCGAGCTGGAATATTGCTGGGTGGCGACAGAGAGTCTCAGCCTTGAGATGGAGGGAATATATTCTAGGCTTTGACATCCTATGCCTACAGGAAACCTGGTCTACCACGGACATCTATTATGACGGCTTCGCTTCTTATAATTGTCATGCCCAAGAATCTGTTATGGGAAGGGCAAAAGGTGGTCTGTTGGTTTTATTGTCTGTGCACCTCCCAGTTCATGTAAGATCTTGTCTCACAGTTGGTTCCCACTCCCAAGTATTGGAACTAGAAGTTAACAGGGGTAGGAACATCCTGTTGATCAATCACTACAACAATACTTTCGATCCTGCCAGCACTTCTGTTGTGGATGAACTTGAAGTAGCCCTGAACAAAATTTGTAACAAATCACACAAATCTTACGACATCATTTGGGGGGGTGACTTCAATATTAGAACCTGCCCGTACTCTTATACCTCTGCTTGTGGGTTTGATGGGGATAATGGGGGAGTACTTAGCGCATTTTTCACATTCCCCCTATGGGGTCTCTCTTAATAATCTTTTGTTAAAGTACGACTTGGTCATCCATCAACCTGCCTCAGATAAAGAGGGTAATATCGCTCCCACCTTCACTGGGAGGGATACAGCCTCTGTGATCGACTACCTGTTGATTTCGACCCCGATAGTTCCGCTCTGCACGGTCCCAATTATTGTGGACCTTGGTATGAGCGACCATAATGCCTTAACAATGTATATCCTTACATGGGGTCCAAGAAATGTTTTTTCTGGTAGGGTTGTAGGTGACATCATCCCATGTAGGCAAAACGGGACACGGATCAAATGGTGCGCAGAAAAATCTGAGAAACTACACCGCATAGTGGCGATAGCCGGTACCATAGTGATACTCCGTTGCCTCGAAATCAAGGCTCCTTCTGAAAGTACCATAAATGATTTCGAGGAACTTGGTACTATAATCAAGAAATCCCTTACCAACAACAAGGGCACAACTAAACGGGAAACGCTAGGCTGGTTCGACCAAGCTTGTACTTTGGCGCTAAAAGCCCTCAAGAAGGCCCTATCTAATCTCCCTAGAGATAGGGAAGTGGTTAAAACTCTGAGAGCCAAATACAACACTGAATTGAAGCGTAGGAAACAAGAACTCAGAGAACAAGCCTGGGATGACCTGATTAAAGCCGCAGCTCTCCGGGATAGTAAACTGTTCTGGAGCACAACTAATAGTCCATTCCTCCAGAAGGAAGAATTCCCAGTCCTCACTGCCCAAGTAAGTGAAGATAGTTGGGTTTTACATTTTACTGGGATTTTTGACCCAATTAGGGAGATCCAAAATAATACCTATAATAACCCCATTACACCATCTCAGACATTGGTAATTACCCTTCATGAAGTTGACATGGCAATTAACACCAGCAAAGGGGGGAAGGCCCCAGGACCTGACGGGGTCCCAATTGACCTCTATAAATACGATCTGGCCCTGTGGAGCCCACTATTGACTAGAGTTTTTAATGCCGCTCTCGACTACAATACCCCGGCAACGTGGAGTGAATCCATAATCATACCAATCTATAAGAAGGGAGATAGAGGAGAGGCTAAGAACTACCGCCCTATCTCCCTTCTGGATTCCTCACTTAAAATCATGAGCAGGGTCCTATTGATACGTCTGGAAGAATGGGCCGAAGATAATAACATTCTTGCACCATCCCAACATGGCTTTAGAAAGGGTCTTGGCACAATAGAACAGTGTATTAATTTAAATCTGTTAGTAGGAAAATACACTAAGGCCAAACCGGGTTCCTTATTCCTATGTTTTGCGGACCTTTCTAGTGCCTTTGATCTGGTGGATCACACCCTGTTGTGGACAACCTTGCTTGATATAGGTGCACCTCCTGCCATTATTCACTTTTTAGCAAGACTCTATTCCAATCTATCAGCCCAGATCCGCTACGGACCAGAAGGGGAATGTACTAGAAAGATCAATGTTAAATCTGGTATCAGGCAGGGCTGTGTCCTGGCCCCGTTGCTTTTTTCCCTCTTTATTAATTCAATTGAGCAAGAATTAAAAAATGTCCAAGCAGACGCCCCGCAAGCAGGAGGCCAACCTATTCCGGTGTTGCTTTACGCCGACGATACTGTTCTACTCTCAAGAACCCCAATAGGTCTCCAGAAGCTTATGAACTGTTTTTATGATTTTATACAGAGAAATAAACTCAAAATCAACAACTCCAAAACTTTTATTATGGCATGCGGCAAGAAGGTAAACCATCTTAAACCTTTTCATTTTAAAGAAAAACGTATTGAGGTTGTAGATAATTTTTGTTATATGGGCATTACCTTTAATAGTGGAGGGTCCTGGACCCCAGAGCAAAATAATGTCAAAGCAAGGGTGGGGAAGGCTTCCCTAGGTGTGTTCCGTTTTGCTACCAAACTGGGAAGCCGACGGATCCCCGATATGTTAAATATTTATAGACACAGATGTGCTTCAATAGCACTATACGGTTCAGGGGTTTGGGGATATTGGACTCCAAGGGACCTGCAAGTATTGGAAAATGTATTCCTAAAACGATTACTTTGCCTTCCACCCTCGGCATCTTCCGATCTTACCCATAAAGAACTAGGGATGGATTACATAGCCGACCTAATTGGATTGAGACCCTTAATGGTATGGAGATCTATCTGGACCAAGGCCGAAACAAACTTTACTAAGGAAATTATTAAAGACTGTTTGTATTTGGATACAGTTTACAAAATTCCTTGGTTAAAGTATGTGATCTCTACCTTCAGTGAACTTTATGATATGGATGTATGTAAAGATCCCGCAAGTGTAATTACTCTATCCAAACAGGAGGTTAAAGGCGAATTTCTGAGGGATAAATTTAATAAGCGTAAAGCTGAAACACAAGACTACTCAACCCACGCTTTTTATTTTTCCAATTTAGTTCAAGGACTTGGGTTACCCATGTACCTCAATGTCATTAGTAGACGGTCCCATCAATTTGTCCTCTCAAGATTTAGACTTGGGACTGTACATAATTTGGTGGCATTTCCAATGATGAAAATCCATCCTGCCACACCTTGTCCATGTGACGGATTAACTAAGCAAAGTACCTTGCACTTTCTGTTAATTTGTCCCCTGTATAAATCCCTGCGTATTTTTTATCTTAAACCTTTGTTTAAAAAATATTCTGTGTTTACTACAGGAAATGCTATGAAACTATTATTCTCACTTGCTAGCCCAGATCTATGTTTTTTTACTGCACCCTTCATTTTAAAATCTATTACTGCAAGAAAAAGTATGGTTTTCTAGTAATACATTTATTATAACTACTGCTGCTAGTCCATGTTTTACCCATTAAGTAATGTCATGATATGTACTTTCCCTGTGTAATATCATATGTGTCATGTTTTTAACTGTATGCTTTTATGATGTTTTTATAACAATCGAATAAAGTTCATGAAATGAAAAATGACTCAAGGATCATCTTGAACCAATTGGCGGAGCACGCCACCCAACTGGAGAGCCCACTCCTCTTCGTGTCGGGGGACTTCAATCAAAATTTACTTGGCTCGTCACAAGACGACGATGCTCTCTCTCTCAATAAAATGTACAGCATACCAGCTCAAAGCTCCCCTCCACACCGGAGAAAGCGACAAAATAACGCTCTTCTACAGGACTTAGAACATCAAAATCTCCGGGCACTAAACGGCAGATTTCTGACGGACTCCCCCCCAGTAGCTTCCTTCTACTCTCACAGTGCCAGTTCCATCTTGGACTACACTTTTGCCAGTCTGGCACTATTTCCATACATCCGGGAATTCAGAATGGGGGACCAGGGGGAAAGTGACCACCGCCCTCAGGAAAGCCAGCTGACAGCAAAGACGCAAATGGCAATTAGGCCAGACAACATACTGGGGGAGATTTACACAATCAATCTAAGGAAAATCAAATGTTCGCCAACTAATACAACCACCTTGGCTGAAACTGCCCTCCAACTGTACAAAACAGATACATTAGATGCAGCGGGGCATATTTCCCACTGGGAGCAATACACAGACTTACTGGTAAACAAACTGGCAAGAAAGACAGCTCTTAAAGGCAACCACAAAACAGAGCATAGCAGAAGTAGCATAATGAAGGGACAAAGAACACAACTACGCTCACAAAAAAGAGCTGTAAATCTATCCTTACGGAGGCTAAGCGCCCCAAAATGAACAACTCCGAGTCACACTGAAAAAACAAAGGGCTGAGCTCAAACATACAAAATGGGAAATAAAGAAAGACGCAGAAAACGAAGGCTGGGCAAAACTCTTATATGACTCCAAAAGCAACAATAGTGCCCGTTTTTGGGAATCAGTAAATAAGATCTTAGGCCCGGATCATAAGGACCTCGGTTCACACATTGGGGAAGAACAGTGGATTAACTACCTTGGCAGTCACTTCAACGATCCCTTGGGACAGACAGGGGTACAAAGTAGTACCAACGGAGAGCAAGCACTCGCAACGACCATGTCAATGCCGACAAACCTGGGAGATCAACCCCAACCCAGCGACACTCTGGCACCATCAGTAGCCCAGCAAATAGTCCTAGTAAAAAAACAGATTAGTAAGGGCAGGAAAGATGGCGCTCCAGGTCCTAATGGCATCCCGCCAGCCCTGTTCAAGGCGAAAGACACAGAATGGGCAACAATACTACAACCTTTATTCACAGAAGTTAGACTCCTAAACAGAATTCCAGACTCCTGGAAAGGGTCGACGATTGTCCCCATACACAAAAAGGGAGACAAAAAGGCCCCCGATAATTACCGATTAATAGCCCTCATTGACAACGAGGCGAAATACTTTGCTGGAATACTCTTAGAGGAGATTGTGACATGGGCGGACTCAAAGCAGATTATACCATGGAACCAGATGGGTTTCCGGAAAAAAACCGGAACAACAAGTAACATCTTGGCAATCTCGCTGATTATTAACGGAGCTAAAACAAAAAAACTGCCGCTGCATCTGTGCTACATCGATTTCTCCGCAGCCTTTTATAATATCGAGAGAGGCATGCTGTGGCAGAAACTTTCACAATGGGGAATACCTCAACCACTTCTTAACATGCTGAAGTTACTCCACTATGATACCTGGGTGCAGGTGAAGCTGGGAAGCGGGACCCATCTGTCTTCAAAAATTTGTACGACCAAAGGGCTAAAACAAGGGTGCGTGTTGGCCCCGACCTTGTTCAATCTGTTTATGGAAAATTTATCAGGCCGACTCGACACATGCAACTCCCACTCTCCGAGGCTGGGAGGAAAAACTCTAAGCAATCTATTATACGCGGATGACGTGGTGCTTCTTAGCCACACACATATCGGCTTCCAGAATCTGCTGATCGAAATGCACAGTTACGCAACGAAAACAACCTAAAAATCAACCTAAGTAAAATGCATACGATGTCGATCAATACCAGGAACAAACATCAGAAGCCCTGGACTCTGGGCGGCGAAAAAATAGAGTCTTCACGCGAATATAAATACTTGGGACTTATCTTCGACACCGAAGGCTCATTTGTCCGGCAGATGGAGGAAACCAAAAGAAGAGGGGCCTCGATCGCGATCACACTGAAAACCTTAGCAAACCAACTAGCGGGGCCGACTTTAACACCATATTTAAAAGTCATCCAGGCTAAACTGTTCCCTTCAATTTCCTACGGCAGCGAGGCACTACGAGGAAGAGACTCCAAGAACCTAGACAACATCCAGGTAAAAGCATACAGAACTCTGTTCTCACTTCCGTCCTACACCTCGCCTGCCCAAATAAGGCTTGAGTTTGGCTTAAAAAAACAAGCCCTTGCAAGACAAGGAGCTTTCATTATCTGCTGCCACAAACTCCGCTCAGCCCTCAAAGACACCTTAAACGCGACGCTGTGGCAAGACATACAAAGCAGGGCTGAATCTCAGGCACGCTCCTACTTGAAGGCAGCCTTGGGGGCTGTCAAGGCATCCGCACTCTGGGACATGCAATTGGGGCACAACCCCTTTAAAAAAGTGGTTTGGAAAAACGTAAAAACTATATCCCTAATAGAGGACAAGGCCGCTTTTGCAAAAAGAAACCATGCGTGGATGACATTAAACACGTATAAATCCCTGACAGCACAACCTTACTTCAGCCAGGGCTACCCAAAAACTACAAAACTGAAGTTTTTGAAATATAGATTAGGGATCCTGCCCAGCAGAGAGCACCAACCACCATGGCTCAGGAGCAATGGCCATGAAGTCTGTCCGCACTGCAAACTAGCAACCGGAGACATACTACACATGACCTGTCTCTGCGAAGAGTTCCGACAAGTCCGTCGACTGCTATTAAGGGACCAGTTCAAGCAGATAGGGACAAGCACGCGAAGGCAGGCTGTGCTTGCATGCTTGAACCCTGCAAACACTAAACTGAACTGCAGATACGTCAAATTTCTGACTACGATAGAGCAAAGCCTGCAAAACCTACAACTGGCAGCAACTTTTGGCTCTGGGACCTAATGGACGAACTTTGGGCCACAAAAGTCTAGCCTGCCCTGGCTCAGGAAATACTGTCCGACAACTACCCTCGGTTTCTCACCGCATGCCTTTTGACAAAGACGATTACACAGACTATTTTCTCATCACATTTTAAGAAATTGTTTTAAATGTAACGAATGTACTGGTTTTAATTAACTATACATAATAAAATTAACTTACTTTACTTACACACGAAGTGGACAATTTCGGGGCAGTGAAGGCACCAAGACGTACTGCTTGGGTTCTGCCTGTAAGAAAGGACTTTATCCACTTAGACGCCGGACCATGTATGCCTGCTTGTTCGACACGGTGCAACAAAATGTTGTGATCGACCGTGTCGAATGCTGCCGACAAATCCAAAAGCACAAGGGCCTGAGGGACCCCCCTGTCCGCATTTGCTCTCAATGTGTCCAATACCACCAGAATGACCGACTCTGTCGAGTGAGCTGGTGGAAAACCGGCTTGGTTAGGTTCTAAAAATCCTGAGTTTTCGATGAAGTTGGAGAGACACCTCGCCACATGGGCCTCCAGGATCTTAGCCAAATAGGGTAGGAGGGAGATAGGGCGGTAGTTAGAAGGGTTCTAGGGATCAGCCCCAGGTTTCTTTAAAAGAGGGACCAACATGGCGTCTGAGGGCACCAGGAACTTCACCCTTACTAAATGATTCGTTGAGAAAAGGGAGGATGTTGTTCGGTAGGGCCAAGAAATTGTCCCTTAGGACAAAGGGAGGGCAGCAGTCCTTTGGAGAGCCCGACTTGATACGGGTTATTAAATCGAGGAGTGTGTTGTGGCATATCTCCGCAAAATGATTCAGAATAGATGGATTACTGGAAATCTCCTCTAGGGGTACTGTATGCGAAATAGGGGGAATACTAGCCCGGATAATCGCAATTTTATCCATGAAAAAGTCGTTCAGCGAGTTGCACAGCTCTTGAGTAGGGACCTGGCTAGGTAATATTCTGTCATTACTGCTAAGATCGTTCACAGACAATTATGATGGACCTTTTGGAATTCTTCAAGTTTAAAGTGTTTTCATTACCTTGATCACAAAAGGAAGACTGCTGCGTGTTTCTGAGTTTTAAAGATTAGAAGAATGTTTTATGGTTCTACATTTTTTCTATTGTTGCTGCTGTGAGTAGAACAATAAAATATGTTTGGCATAATCTTATCCTCTGTCTCTTTAATAAAATACAGATTTTGTGCCTATCAGGTTGTGGAAAATCTATATTATCTCACCTATAACTTTCACTCTAGGGCAGAATAATAAAAACCTCAGTGGCTCACTGCAGTAACTATATGAATTGCCTCCCCTATTCCAATCCCAAGATAATTACATCTAAATATTGAAAAAAGGATACCTTTGTATGTATGGGAACAGAGAAGGTCAAACTTGAAAGCATATAAACTCCAAGAGGTGGCCTAAAACTGCTGCATGCTAAATCACCAATTATCCCACCTTGTTTATTTTGAACGCTCACACTCATTCTCCAAATGCATGGTCCAAAATGAAACTCTGACAATTACACAGACCCCTGGGATTTAAGTTTAATCTATTATCTCAAACCATGAAACAGCTGATCACTGGTTCAGTTTTACAACTACTTATATGACCAGGAAAATCATTCATAAAACCCATATGTAGCAATTCAGGTCTTCTAATTGGTTGCCCAGCCGAGTTAACTGGGAATCCTGGTCCAATGCACACATCTCAACAATAGATTACAAGATGGTACAAGCATTTGCAATGCAATGGGTCTCGCATGAATTAAGTTTGAGCTATTGGCATTGCGAAATATTGCAACACCAATTGCAACAAAAGTCTATAAATTGAAGGCCAATTTATTTTTTATTTATTTTTGTAGCAATGGTGGCATGCTGCACTTTAGATGAATATGTTTAAAATTAAAGTGCGCCATACTGTGATTGCTACAATAGTTAATTGTGGATGCATTAACAATTGATGTGTGCACTGATGGCTGTTGGTGTGTGCCTGTAGAAATTGTGCACTGATAGCTGGTGGTGTGTGTGCCTGGTGGAAGTGTGCACTGCCGGCTGGTGGTGTGTGTGTCTGGTGGAAGCATTCACTGACGGCTGGTGGTGTGTGTGCCTGGTGGAAGCGTTCACTGACGGCTGGTGGTGTGTGTGCCTGGTGAAAGCGTGTACTGAAGGCTGGTGGTGTTTGTGCCTGGTGAAAGCGTGCACTGAAGGATGGTGATGTGTGTGCCCGGTGAAATCGTGCACAGACGTCTTATTGTGTCTGTGCCTGGTGAAAGTGTGCACTGACGGCTGGTGGTGTGTGCTTGGTGAAAGCCTGTACTGGCGGCTGGTGGTGTTTGTGCCCTTAAAGCATGCACTGATGGCTGGTGGTGTTTGTGCCCGGTGAAAGCGTGCACTGACGACTTATGGTGTCTGTTGAAAGTGTGCACTGACGGCCGGTGGTGTGTATGCCTGATGAAAGCGTGTACTGATGGCTAGAGGTGTGTGTGTGCCTGCTGAAAGTGTGCACTGAGGGCTGGTGGTGTTTGTGCATGGTGGAAAAGCGTGCACTGACATGTTTAAAAGTAAAGTGCGCCATACTGCGAATGCTACAATAGTTAATTGTGGATGCGTTAACAATTGATGCGTGCACTGATGGCTGGTGGTGTGTGTGCCTGTAGAAAATGTGCACTGATGGCTGGTGGTGTGTGTGCCTGGTGAAAGTGTGCACTGCCGGCTGGTGGCGTGTGTGCCTGGCGGAAGCATGCACTGACGACTGGTGGCGTGTGTCCCTGGTGAAAGCGTGCACGGACGGCTGATGGTGTGTGCCTGGTGAAAGTGTGCACTGACGGTTGGTGGTGTGTGTGTGTGCCTGGTGAAAGCGTACACTGACGTCTGGTGGTGTGTGTGTGTAGTGGAAGCGTGCACTGATCGCTGGTGGGGTTTGTGCCCAGTGAAAGTGTGCACTGAAGGCTGGTGGTGTGTGTGTCTGGAGGCGTGCACTGAAGGCTGGTGGTGTGTGTGTCTGGAAGCGTGCACTGAAGGCTGGTGGTGTGTGTGTCTGGAAGTGTGCACTGAAGGCTGGTGGTGTGTGTGTCTGGAAGCGTGCACTGAAGGCTGGTGGTGTGTGTGTCTGGAAGCGTGCACTGAAGGCTGGTGGTGTGTGTGTCTGGAAGCGTGCACTGAAGGCTGGTGGTGTGTTTGCCTGGTGGAAAAGTGTGCACTTAAATTTGTTGGTAGGCGGATATGGAGACACAAACGATAGCCAATTGAGTCTCGAGGTAGCAGGGATAGTAGGGACCCTCCCTGCCGCCTGCACTAGCTAAACAAGAGGTGGAGCGCAGTCCATCGACCTAAGAAGGATCAAGTGCTCAATTAGCCCCTACAGCATTGCAAACCCTGAGCTTTACGTTGCATGCTGAGCTCTGCAGTATGTACATTAACCTAGTGGTCTGCATTATTGGATTCAAAAGGATTTAAGTCACAGTGACACGGTCTTTCAGTCTTTATGAGACCACACCCGTCACGCAAACTCTTTCTCTGATCTCAGCAGCAGGCACTGATAACGGTGATGAAAAATAGTATTTCCCATTACTTGATTTATCTCCGAACTGCCCCCAATACCCCACATTCTCCCTGCAAATAATTTAGTTAATTTATGTCGCCACTGAGAGAGCACAAGTTTGAAAAAAATGTATAAGTACGCCATATTTACAAGCACATAGTTAGTTTAAACATGTTTTGCACACGAGTATTTTATATCCAGGAGTGAAATATACAGAGTGGTTTATATTCGGTAGTGAAACGTATAGAATGTTAAGTAGAGTAACTATAATTATAACGGTGTGAGATTAAATGTAGAAATGTTGGGATATATGTGAAAACCTCATGTTCTCATGTTAAAAGAGTCATGTCCGAATTAAATGTAACTTGGATTCCAGTATTTTGTGTAGGCCTTAGGGCAATTCACAGCAAACCTGAACGTGCTGCTAAAATAATGTGAGATAAAGTTGACATGGTTCTTTCAAAATGTACTATTGAACTTAGGGTTAAAAGTATATGCTTTATAGATGTGTTATTTTAGAAACGTATGCTAGTTAAGAATGTTTGCTGTTTAAATCAAGTTAACGTTTTAAGAGTGCAGGAACCTGCTGAATGTAAATCAAGTAGGCCAGAACAGATAATGTCATGTAGTTTAAATCGTCATGTGCTCGTTAGAGGAGAGGTCGTAAGGTGTCCAGTATGGAGCTCTGAGAGTGTTTTATGGCCTAAGATATGGTGAAGTCTGGAATTTGAGGCCCACTGCAGGACGAGCTGTATGCAGGTGCGAGGGTCCTAATCAGCTCGAATGACAGGGACTTTGTTCAGTGGCGCCTTGCGCAGGCCTGTAGGAGTTTCCAGGAATTTCAGGGGGTATCAGCGCACTGAAGAAGCCGCCTGGGAACCAAGGCCAACTTTAACGAGGGTCTTCAAGAGTACCATCATGGAGTTTGCCGCGGAAAGATGTACCACGTGAGGGGCGTCCCAAGGGGCGTTTCTATTGGAAATGTGATTTGGTATTAGGGAAAGAGACCCGGGAGGAGAGCAGAGCAGATGATTTTGGGAGCCTAAGGAAGCGGATGGGTAGGCAGATAGGTTGATCAGGAGAGACCCATTATCAGAGAAGAGACAAAGAGAAGTGCGTGATCTTCTTAGGAAATCACCACGGCTGACACCTAGAGGGTAAAGATCTTGTTAAGTAGGGATGTCATTTAGTGTAGTGTAGGGACAGACTAACCTTAATTTTCTTTTCTGTAATGACTTTGAGGTTGCAACTTGTATCCATTTTGGCAAACCTGATGGTTTTCGAGCTTGTACTTATTATTCTGTTTTTCAGACTCAGATTATTCAAAAAGTTCATGTTCATAGTGATACCGATTTACCTCTTGAATCTCATTTTGAGAAGTTTGTATCTTCAGTTATCTTTGACTTTATATTAAATCTTTAAAACTTAATTTTGGTCAGTGGTCATTTAGAGTGGTGTAAGTTCTTAAATTGATTGTTTACTGCGAGATTACCTTTTACTCAAGACAGGTACCAACGATTCAGTCGACAGGAAATGGGATTTGGTAAGATAATTAGTAACCAGTAATCCCGCGTTAGCAGTTGGTAGCAGAGTGAGGATGGTTATCTTCTTGAGGAAGGTAATCTAGAGAGGTTAGTTTACCCCAAGGCCCGAGACGTCGAGAGACGAGCAGCGGAAGAATCGTGTGCCGAAAGGTGCAGACGGTGCGAGAAAAGCAGCAGTATCGGAGAGTGAGTATAAAAAGGGTCATGCGTGAACAGATTGCGGTGTTTTGTGTTGTACTTGTATTGTAATGTCTTGCGGAGTTGAATGCCTGTAGTGTGAATGAGAGAAGGTTGTGAGCGCGCGCAACCTGGTAAACTGGTAACCTGGTAAACGGGTGAACTGGTGAAATCTTAAGTTCAGGCCAGAGCTTAAGTGGTTTTGGGTGTATCGAACATCCAGGGTAGTTGTCGACCATAGTACGGAGGTCACGAGGTACCATTGACCGCCGTGTATCCAAGATAGGGGGAGTGTAAGAGTGAGTGTATGAGTAACGGACGCTGGTCGAAAGTTACTGCGTGTGAGTAACCTATCGGAGAAGGCGATTGTCTGGAAGTAAACGGAAAGACATTTCGCCAAGTTAGGGGGACAACTACAGAAAGACTGTGGGCGTACAGTCAAAGAAAGGTGATCGCTTGGACGGAAGTAATCATTTTTCAGAGTATGAATGGGATGCGTGCATGACCGAGGAGACGAGCTGAGAAAGGAGGGGAACTGCTGCGAAGGGGGACGGGTGACGTCGGCTAGAGCCGCGCTCTGATTGAGCGGTTGGTGTGACGTTAGCTAGAGCCGCGCTCTGGTTGGGCGGCTAGAGTGACGTCGGAGGAAAGCCGCGTACGGATAGGCCAGTTAGTGAGAACGGCGCTGAGATTGGTGGAATATCATCAGGAAGTAAACAAACGCGGAGAAAAGAGAAATCATGAAGTGTTTTAAGTGTTTGAAAGGGATTTTTAAACGTAAACGAAGTGAACATTATTACGGGGAAGAGGCTCCCCCAGAGGGTACGCCAGCTCATTATATGGCAACGAATGTTGGGCTGCATACGATATTGTGGATTGGGGCTTGGAATAAGCTTACGGAAGGGAATGAGGAAATGCAGTTCCCGAAGTACGGGACGTTTAAATTAGAGGTGTTACATCGGCTAAAAGCAACCATGTCCTCATTGAAACCCTCACCTAGACCAACACAGTTTGAGGCTCTTAATGCATGGATTAAGGCTGCACACGACCGAAATTTGAACAGGCGTCAACAAAGGCTGACGCGATCGGTAAGGGCAGTGCGAGATTCCAAATGGGATGAGGAGGAAAAGCGTTGGAGGGTCCAGACTATTGAGGTGGAGAAAATGTATCCGATGAGGGAGGTGTCAGGAGGAGGAAACCTCATGGAAGAAGACGAGGAAAGCGAGTCGGAGGACAATCTGATAAACAGATTGTTAATGGATAGACCACCTCCGAGAGTGGGATTGATAGAAGATAGAGGGCTCGCAAGGGAAGATGGGAATGAGATAGAGGGATATACACCACTCCCTATATCGGAATGGACACCTAGCAAAGGCGGAGAAACACCTCCAAACAACACTGTACAGAGTGTAGTGGGAAGGTTTGTGGTGCAGAAAACGCCAACCACAGAAAGGGTTGAGTCTGTGGGATTGCCAGACGCTCTTCAAGTGCCTGTTACCATAGGACCCATAGTTTCGATCTATAATTCTGAGAGAGATAGAGGGGAACAACAAAGGCAATTGGATAGGGAAAGGATTGAGATGGAAAGGAGGAATAATGTGACGAATGCATGGAAACAATTACCAGGTTCGGTAACGTGGAACACCCCATTAGACACAACTGTCGGTCCCAATTCAGAACAGGGAGGTCCGAGAGGACCAATGGATCTAAGGGGACCGCGGCCAAGATCTTTTTCAGAGTTAAGAGCTGATTTGAGGGAATGGGACGGGTCCATAGTATCTCCGAGTAACAGGACAAGAACGGAACCAGAGTGGGAAAGCAGGGGAAACGGGACAGTATCTCATTGTGGGGCCAGCGAGAGTAGTCAGAGCCGGGAAGGCCAAAGTCAAGAGAATAGAGGGGATGCATGTCCTACAAATCAGAGAGAACAGCCGGAACAAAATACTAGGATTGTAGAATGCGAGGAAATGTCCCGTCTCTGGGGGAACGGAGGAGATGAGGCGGTACGGGCTTTTCAGAATAGGTTTAGGTGCCTTCATCATACACTTGGGGAAGACGTTCAACATTGGAGAAAGGAGAACAGCGATAGGTCCCGCCACGCCTCGAATAATCAGGAATCACAGGGAAGTAGGGAAGAAAGAGGGAGTAATAGAACCTCTTACCCTCTATCCCGTGAAACTAGCCAGGATGGAGAGAGAGAGGCTGGGAGGCATGAAGGAGTGTTTCACCACCCACCCCGAGAAGATGGAAAGGCATGGGACTTAGAGAGATGGGAACAGGGGAGGACTCCCTATAATTCACCAATACCCAAACGTAGATCTCGGAGCTGGGATGGGAGAGATGCGGATGGAGGAGCTAAATTGAGTGTCTTGAAAGCTGAAATAAAGGCAAAAAGGCTTGATGTTACCAGTTTAAAATCAGATGTTGATGAGATAATAGATGGAACATTGCCTTTGGAAAGGATAGAATTGTATGAACAGGATGAGTTATTGTTCATGGCAAAGGATATTACTAGGAAAGCTAGAGCGTTTCATGAAAAACTGACTGATTTGGCAGACAAGTATGCCGTGGATTTGTCTAGGACAAGGGCATTGCAGAGCAACCACAGATTACAGTACGCAGACCAAGATCTAGATGAGAAGAGAACTACTGGATTAAAAACACACATAAGAGAGTTGGTAACAGGGATAAGAGTGTGGAGAGAACTGGATAAATGGGAAGAAAGGTGGTCGAAAAAGGGCACAGTTAGGCGAAGTACAAATGTGATGACCCCTGAGGGAAGGGTAATGCAGATGGAGGCATTCCCTTTGCGAGAAATATCAAATGGAAATTATGTACATGTGCCCTGGAGTAGAGGAGACTTAGCCGCATTTACCAACTCATTTCCGAAGTTGCGGGACAATCCAGTCGAATGGTATAAGCAGGTAGAGAGGTTCGTTAAAATCTCGAAAGTACTGTGGATAGATTTGAACACGTTGTTTGACATCGTGGTCCCATCTGATCTATGGACCCCTTGTAAGACTAGTGTCGAATGGCCAAATGCTGAACCATTGAGAGATGTTCGAACAAATGGACCATCTGAGATTGTCATGCGAAAGTATGAAAGGGTAATAGCATGGCTGAAAGATAAGGTACCACCACAGGATATAGATTGGGTAAAAATAGACCGAACAAGGCAGGAACCCAAGGAGACAGTTCACGAATTTTATGAAAGATTGTTGAAAACATTCAAGCAATACAGTGGACTAGATGTAATGGATCCCAAAGACATAGGGCAGTTCGTGTCAAAGTTTGTATTGGGGTTGAGACCTGATATTTGTTTGATGATACAGCAACATTTAATCTGTTGGCAGAACAAACCACTAGATGAGATTTTACGATATGCGAGGTACTGCAGTGACGAGATAGATTCTAAAGCCAAGAATCTAAAGGAGAAATTGATGGTGGTGCAAATGCAGTCCGCTGGGAAGGGTGGCCAGCAGAAGCAGGGGATGGGACGAAAACCAAATGGTCAGAACAAAGATAATGAAGAAGGGCAGAGACCTAGGATAGACTTTGCCACTTTAAAGAAAACGACAAAGTGTCATCTGTGTCATCAGGTGGGGCATTGGCGACGCGAGTGTCCCTTTAACCCTGAAAACGGAGAGCTAGAAGTAGAAGAGCAGGTCCAAGAAGACCCAGTGCAAAAAGTGACAGTCCCAAGCAGTAAGGTGGCCAAAGGGGGGACTTCGGCTCCACGGGCCCAATTCCCACAGCCACCGAAGATAGCAGCTGGAGGAAAGGTCTTTAAACAAATGCCTCTGTTTATCGAGGAAGAAAAATGTTATTACATTGATCCATTGACAGGACAACGGGTGAGCAGTGAAGAAGACTGTACCCTCGGGGCAGTTCTAGAAGTGGATCAGAGAGGGCCATTTGTTGAGGCAGAAGTGGCAGGGTGTCCCACTACGTTCTTAGTGGACACTGGGGCTACTCGTTCGACTCTGAGATCAGCGGTAGTTCCAGACTTGCCAATGTCAGGGGAAACAATTCAAGTGGTAGGAGTCGCAAATAAAAGAATGACTAGTCCCTTGACAGAACCAGTGTCTGTGAAAATTGGAAACCACATGAACGAACATCAGTTTGTGGTTTGTGACTCGAGTCCGGTATGTCTGTTAGGTAGGGATTTGTTATGCAAATTGAATTGCACCATATACTGCACCCCACAAGGAGTGGAGGTACAGACTACCGACGATGATGCTACCTTTAAGGTGGCCAATTCAAAATTCTGTGTAGAACTATATCCTACTCTGACTGTAGAAGATCTTCCACAAGACTTAAGAGATGCAGTGGCGTCAGAGGTGTGGGATTTCACAGGAGAAGATATAGGATTGATTAAAGGGGTAGAACCGGTAAAAATTCTGGTAAAACCAAATGTTGAGTTTCCAAGAACGCCTCAATACAAATTGTCCCAGGAAACGATTGCGGGAATAAAGCCTGTGATCGAGTCAATGATACAGCAGGGAATACTGAAGGAAATCGTGGGCAGTCCTTGTAACTCCCCGATTATGGGTTTGCAGAAACCTAGTGGGAAGTTTAGGATAGTTCAGGATTTACGAAAGATTAACAACATAGTCGTTTCATGTTGTCCCGTGGTACCGAATCCATCAGTAATATTGTTTCAAATACCATGTCAAGCAGAATGGTTCACAGTGATAGATCTTTGTCAGGCTTTCTTTTCAATCCCATTGGATGAAGAGAGCAGGTACCTTTTTGCGTTTAAAATGGAAGATCGCGTTTTAACATGGTGTCGAATCCCACAAGGATTCACAGACAGTCCATCCATCTTTAATCAGTTGTTGAAAAAGAATCTTGAGAATCTAGTACTGCCACAGAACTCGGTTCTGGTACAGTACATAGATGACCTACTTGTTGCGTCAGAAACAGAGGAAGCTTGTAAAGTAGATTCAATTGCCTTACTGAATCATTTAGCTGAAAATGGACATAAGGTATCTCCGAGCAAGTTACAGTATTGTCTGACAGAAGTACAGTATCTAGGGCACAGGTTAGAAAAAGGGAAACGTAAGGTGTCCCCAGAGAGGATTGAGGCGATAATGAAAATGAATGCGCCTACAACACAGAGAGAAGTTAGAATGTTCTTAGGAATGGTGGGTTACTGCCGACAGTGGATAGTTAACTTTTCACTGAAAGCAAAGCCCTTACAGAAACTGACGCACAAGGAGGTGAGTGATCCGGTACCATGGGATGAAGAATGTCTGGTGGCGTTTTTACAGCTGAGAGACGATTTATGTCGTGCTCCGGCTCTGGGAATGCCAGATTACGAAAAGTCATTTTCACTCTATTGCTGTGAGAGAGAGGGATGTGCTTTGTCAGTCTTGGCACAGACCCACGGTAATGCCCGTAGACCAGTTGCATACTTTTCGGCTACATTAGATCCAGTAGCCGCAGCGTTGCCCGGATGTCTCAAATCCGTTGCTGCAACGGGTGTCAGCATTGAAAGGAGCGAAAGTATTGTGATGGGACATCCAGTGGTGGTGTATGTACCGCATTCAGTTGAATTGTTAATGACCAGGACGAAGACGCAGCATCTGACCAATAGCAGGCTCACGCGTTATGAGCAAGTTATACTTGCCGCAGAAAACGTGACTCTCAGGAGATGCTCTGTCTTGAATCCTGCTACTTTGATGCCATTACCTACTGTAATAGAAGGCGAAGGATGTGAAGACCACGATTGCCTTGATGTGACTGAACTATGCACGAAACCCAGACCAGATATTGTGGATGAGCCATTGTCTGACCCCGATGAAATTTATTTTGTTGATGGCTCATGTTTAAGAGACGATACTGGTAGGTTGAGAGCAGCTTATGCTGTTTGTACCATTACTGGAGTTGTGGAAGCCGCTTGCCTGGAAGGAGTACATTCCGCACAGGTAGCAGAGATTATTGCCCTAACTCGTGCCTGCATAGCAGGAAACGGAAAGAGAGTCACCATCTACACGGACAGCCAATATGGTTTCGGTGTGGTTCATGATTTCGGGCAGTTGTGGTCTCAGAGGGGTTACATGACCTCCTCTGGTTCGCCCATTCGAAATGGAGAATTTGTGCGATTGCTGATAGAAGCATTACAAGGTCCTGTCGACATTGCAGTAGTGAAGTGTGTAGCTCATACTAAGAATACAGATTTTGTGTCACAAGGTAATAGATATGCTGATGAAGTCGCACGCTATTGTGCGGAACAAAGTTATTCTTTCTCAAAGGTGGAAATAGAAGGTGCAGAAGAAAAGACTGAATTAAGTATGATGTTAGAAACTGTAGACACTTGGGAGGATTTAAGGATAATGCAGGAGAACGCACCTGAAACAGAGAAAAAGGCATGGGAAATAGCAGGCTGTGTGCGAAGTGAAATGGATTTTTGGGTTTCAGCAGATGGGAGAGCTGTGTTACCTGAAGAATTAGCTAATCCCATGGCGAGAGAAATACATGGTCCAGTACATCTAGGAAGGGATGCTATGATGAGAGTTTTTAGGCAGACTTGGTATTGCCCGAAATTCAGAATAGCAGCAGAATCAGTATGTAAGCGATGTGTTACCTGCCAACAACTGAACGTAGGCAAACGAACACCAGTCACACTGAGTCACATTGGGAGGTCGGGGGGGCCTTTCAATAGAATGCAACTAGACTTCATCGAGATGCCAAGAGTCAATCGCCTTCGGTATGTGTTGGTGATTGTATGCGTATTTTCCAGATGGGTTGAAGCGTACCCTACACGTAGGTGCGATACACTCACAGTGGCTAAATTGTTGCTCAGGGAGTTGATACCGCGCTTCGGGGTGCCTGCCTCTTTGGAATCGGACAGAGGAAAACATTTTAACAGCGAAATAGTGAAGATGTTGTGCTCCACACTGAATATCGATCAAAAGCTGCATTGTAGTTATCGACCAGAAGCTTCAGGAATTGTGGAACAAGTGAATGGCACTTTGAAGAATAGGTTGGCTAAAGTAGTGGCATCCACATCTTTGAGTTGGCCAGATGCTCTTCCATTGGTGCTCATGAGCATGCGCAGCACACCTGATAGGAGGACAGGTCTCTCTCCCCACGAGATCCTGATGGGGAGGGCCATGAGACTTCCTACAGTTCCAACTACTGCTCTATTGAATATTACAGATGATCTGATCTTGGATTATTGTAAAGGACTGTCTGACGCCATCCATTCTGTGTCCCTTCAGGTGCATGCGGCTGAAGTTCCAGCAGCGAGGAACCTGTGTCATGACCTGAACCCAGGGGACTGGGTCTTGGTTAAAAAGCACGTCCGGAAGAACTGCCTAGATGTTCGCTGGCGTGGGCCCTTTCAGGTAATCCTGATAACGAACACCGCGGTGAAGTGCGGGGGGCTGCCAAATTGGATCCATGCATCCCATACTAGAAGAGTTCCAGCACCTCTAGAAGGAACAGCTCCCATCCCAGACGAAAGCCCGGAAGTGGAAGAAGAGTCGCAAGAAGGGATTGAGGCAGCTGAGGAGGTGTCGGAAGAAGTTGGGAACGCATCGGATTCAGAAGAAGAGCGAAGGCAGGACGGCAGTGAGACAGAAGACGCAACCGAAGGAGAGAGCAGAAGTGAATACGACTCAGACTCAGATCCGTATCGGAGCGATCAAGAACCAAGTGGGAGGACAAGGAATAGGAGAATAAGGCTTGGAGCTGCCACTTGGCCAACAAGGAGAAGAAGGCTAAGTTTGAGGTCGGCCCAGGAAGAAACGCTTACTCCTATATCCGAAGACTCAGATCCAGAAGAAGATATCCAGGATCAAGCCGAGGAGGGTCTTAGAAGATCAAGTAGGGTGCGAGTGCCTAGCAGAAGATACTCTACTCCCGATTGGACCTACCTTGTTGCAGATGTCTGGGAGACACAGAACAGGGAGGATCAGGGAAGTGGAACTGATCAGAACTGACCCGATCATCACAGTGCAAATAAAGTTTCTACTGCCAGGAGCGGAGACCGAAAGGTTGCTGACACTCAACATCGTTCATCCTGCTCTCCTGAGTGGAATAAGAAAATTGCTTTTAGAGACAGTTGAGTTTCCAGTTTGCTGTTCACGATATCCAATATTGGAGGGAACTCTTCTTCGTTTGGAAATGCTTGAGCGAGTAGTAGAAATGCTAGGAGCGCTTATTGTTGTGGACTAATACCATATTGTGAATGTCTTCAAAGGGGTGCAGAACTGGAAAGGTGAAGAAAGTGATCTTGATTAGAACGGACCCCTTTGTAATTGTGGATATAGAACTGATAGTACCAGGATTGGAAATTGAAAAAACGCTAACTCTCAATTTCGTCCGTCCACTTGTCTTGAGCGAAATAAGGAGAATAATCCTAGAAAAGGTTGACTTTCCATGGTGTGGTACGAACTGTCCAGAACCTGAGGGAATGATACTTCGGATGGACGTTTATGAAGAAGTAGTGTCACTCCTTGAGTCATACATAACTTCAGACGAAAATAAGACTGTTGCAAAGAAATTGTAAACTTGTTGCAAGATAACCTAGCGCCGAGTGGAAGAAGAAAAGTGATAGGGGTTTCATTTTAGTGGATGGAGAAGGGCTAGGGTTGTCTATTTTACTGGACTTTGAATTGTTTTGCGGAAACAAATTGTCAAGCTTCCAAGTGTTCCAAGAAAGACATTGCAAGAGAAAAGACTTTGTTTGAAAAGAAGAGGAAGTGAATGCTGGAAGATAGTCGAAAACTACACTGTTTGAGAACATGGAGGCTGGCAACCCGAACCGCAGGGCAAAATGTATAGCTGTTACATTTTTAGGAGTAGTGGTTTCTCTTATAATTTTAGTGGTAACTGTTTCATTCCTAGCGGGACACGAAGGGGATGGAACCACAGTTAAGGAGGATAAGGGAGTGTCAACACCGAGAACTACCATTATTAAGGAGAAGGGAAACATCAATGAGAAAGACAAAGCGTTGTTAGATGCAGAAGTAAAAAGGTTACACATGGATGAGTCACAGGGGAATTACAAGTCAAATGCTTATGCTAAGTTGCTTTATGAATATGTTGATGCCATGGAGGTAAAGGATTGTTATGTCTGTATGCAATTACCAATTTCGGTGGAGGAGGGTATCAAATACCATCATCTCCCGTTGACATATGGGATAACGTGCAGTTTATTGTTAAGTATGTTTTATGGACGAGACGGATTTGAGTATTACTTCTCGAATTTCGACTCGACATTGCCAGAGGTTCCGAATTTCAAGCATTTGAACAAATGGGACTACTACAAAAGCGAAGACAGGTTACACAAATGGTTTATTCCATGGAGAACGTTAGATACTTCACATGCTCGAATCAACAATCTGACTTGTCAAATATCAGAAGTTGAGAAAAAGTTTATAGCTCAGGTAGATACTAGATACAGGAGGCAGAAGATATTGAAGGCATCAGGACAAGGGGAAACAGATTGGACCAAGGAGGAAAGGGCACAACAACGAAAAGGTAGTATTGGTCCAATTGCTTTGGATAAGGAGAAACGGGGGAAACTGTGCATTCACAGGAGTTACTCCTATTATGAAAACGTTTATGTAGGACAAGTAAATTGTGAACATGCCTTTCAATTGGAGTACTACTCTAAGAACTTCATGAAAGGGATGCAAGCAATACCAAATGTATATTTTGTATGTGGAAGATATGCCTATGTGAAGTTACCAGATAATTGGTACGGATCATGCTATCTGGCTGTTGTCTTTCCTAAAATATATCATGTTGAGAATTTAGACACGCCTAAGAAAGAAATATCAACTAGATGGAAGCGAGGGCTAGGTGCAGCAGAAGTAGTCGGAGATGTAATAGGTGCTGCATTCCCTTTCTTAGGATTGATAATGAATGACATTAAGATCAGGAGGTTAGCTACAGTCGTAGATAGACTGTCTGCCAGTACTGCAAGATCCTTGATGCTGATAGAAGGGGAGATGCAATCGATTAGGGCAATGGTTCTTCAGAACCGACTTGCTTTAGATGTTCTGTTAGCAAAAGAGGGAGGAGTCTGTAGGGCCTTGAAGGTACAGGAATGCTGTACTTACATTCCAGACAATTCAAAGCCTCTAGAGAAGTATATACAAAACATCACTGCCATACACTACGAAATTGAGGACCTGGCAAAGGTAAATGTGTGGGAAAAAGTAGGTCATGGAATGGGTAAAGTTGGAAGTTGGTTTGCCAACTTAGGAAAGGGTATCGTTTGGTACATATTGAAGCCCATCATCATAGTAATGATTTGTGTAATCACTTTGTGGGGATTGGTGCGTTTGTATCAATGGTATAGAGCAAATAGGTTACAGAGAGCTATGAAGAAACAGGAAGAAGAGTTGACAGCGATGCAGGACACTCAATATAAGAGTCTGAAAGCATTAGAGAGTATGAAAAGAAGTGGTACTGCCCTGTCTTCACTTTAAAGGTTCTACATTTTAGTGTCATGGTAATGATGACCCCTAAAGGTCATCAAAGGGGGGACTGAGAGAGCACAAGTTTGAAAAAAATGTATAAGTACGCCATATTTACAAGCACATAGTTAGTTTAAACATGTTTTGCACACGAGTATTTTATATCCAGGAGTGAAATATACAGAGTGGTTTATATTCGGTAGTGAAACGTATAGAATGTTAAGTAGAGTAACTATAATTATAACGGTGTGAGATTAAATGTAGAAATGTTGGGATATATGTGAAAACCTCATGTTCTCATGTTAAAAGAGTCATGTCCGAATTAAATGTAACTTGGATTCCAGTATTTTGTGTAGGCCTTAGGGCAATTCACAGCAAACCTGAACGTGCTGCTAAAATAATGTGAGATAAAGTTGACATGGTTCTTTCAAAATGTACTATTGAACTTAGGGTTAAAAGTATATGCTTTATAGATGTGTTATTTTAGAAACGTATGCTAGTTAAGAATGTTTGCTGTTTAAATCAAGTTAACGTTTTAAGAGTGCAGGAACCTGCTGAATGTAAATCAAGTAGGCCAGAACAGATAATGTCATGTAGTTTAAATCGTCATGTGCTCGTTAGAGGAGAGGTCGTAAGGTGTCCAGTATGGAGCTCTGAGAGTGTTTTATGGCCTAAGATATGGTGAAGTCTGGAATTTGAGGCCCACTGCAGGACGAGCTGTATGCAGGTGCGAGGGTCCTAATCAGCTCGAATGAAAGGGACTTTGTTCAGTGGCGCCTTGCGCAGGCCTGTAGGAGTTTCCAGGAATTTCAGGGGGTATCAGCGCACTGAAGAAGCCGCCTGGGAACCAAGGCCAACTTTAACGAGGGTCTTCAAGAGTACCATCATGGAGTTTGCCGCGGAAAGATGTACCACGTGAGGGGCGTCCCAAGGGGCGTTTCTATTGGAAATGTGATTTGGTATTAGGGAAAGAGACCCGGGAGGAGAGCAGAGCAGATGATTTTGGGAGCCTAAGGAAGCGGATGGGTAGGCAGATAGGTTGATCAGGAGAGACCCATTATCAGAGAAGAGACAAAGAGAAGTGCGTGATCTTCTTAGGAAATCACCACGGCTGACACCTAGAGGGTAAAGATCTTGTTAAGTAGGGATGTCATTTAGTGTAGTGTAGGGACAGACTAACCTTAATTTTCTTTTCTGTAATGACTTTGAGGTTGCAACTTGTATCCATTTTGGCAAACCTGATGGTTTTCGAGCTTGTACTTATTATTCTGTTTTTCAGACTCAGATTATTCAAAAAGTTCATGTTCATAGTGATACCGATTTACCTCTTGAATCTCATTTTGAGAAGTTTGTATCTTCAGTTATCTTTGACTTTATATTAAATCTTTAAAACTTAATTTTGGTCAGTGGTCATTTAGAGTGGTGTAAGTTCTTAAATTGATTGTTTACTGCGAGATTACCTTTTACTCAAGACAGGTACCAACGATTCAGTCGACAGGAAATGGGATTTGGTAAGATAATTAGTAACCAGTAATCCCGCGTTAGCACCACTCCCCTTTGACTTCAGAGACAAAACAAGCACGGCAAAGCCACTAGATAGGGCTGGAATTATAGGGTAAATATTTTTCATTTCTGTTGCAATCATAGGCCATAAAAATAAAAAGGACAAAAAAAGACTCATGCCACCACATAAATGTTACGGCTGTATATTATCAAATAAAAATCAATTGAAAAAAAATATAGCCATCATATGGAATGTTAATAGAACAGTTCATTGCTTCCAGACAAACATATGTACTGATGAACAGGTATAGAAACCCTTTTTGGTTTTAATGAAAATCACTGTAAAATATGCTTTCTACCGGCACAAATAAAAAGGTTCTATTGGCAGTAAATTACAGTAACTTAAAGCCATACAGTAAACCAACAAGAATGTCCAAGAAAAAAAAATACATAAGAATCGTAAAAACGTGTAACCAAAATTACGAGTTAGCCTACCAGCTCTGGCACATAGGCAGCTTGTGGATGTGTATTTGTCATCAGGCAAAACTGTCAGTCAGAGCATAACAAAGCTGATGGCTTAAGTGGGCAGACCCACTGTTTGCTCTGGTGGGGGAGGTGGGAGACGCAAAATGTGAATGACAGCTGAATATAAATATGACTAAAGGGCTGACCCAAAGTCCTATGCAAATATAGATTTATGCACGTTTATTTGTGAATTTGTTTGGGCTCCTTGAGGCCGTCAAAACCGGTAGATGCTGCCTGTAAGCCAGACTTAAAAAGCAACAGAGCCATTCATTGAGATACTGTATTTTGTTATGGGAAAACTGATTGTGGGCACAACCTGGTGGTCATGTGGTTTCAAGGCTGGTGTAGTGCCGATATTATTTTAATGTTAATTGTGCTAACACTTTCAATACAAACGTACTATTTGTAAAAGTAACACCTCTAATTGGACAGTAGCCTTTACTGTTTGTTACAGACGCGAGTTAAACTGCAATTGGCATCAACCTTCACATCATCTTCTACAAGTCTTAAATGCCCAGTCACACCGGTGGGCAGAATCGTCAAGTCTAAGGGGCCTCTTCCCTCCATGGCAGTCGTTTCTTACAGAATCATAGATCAGTAGGAATAATGTGCATGGTACAAGGCACCACTTCATGATGCACATACGTTCTGTCTGGGGGGGTCGCCCATGGGGATCCATGAGGAAGCCATTCTGGCGCCTTTACAGCTCGTTAAAAACATCCAGCGCAGTCTGACACCTGGGAATATTTCAAACGATGAAGAACCTGCTGGAAGTATACATTAGAATTATAGTTTCGAGTAACCGCCTTTTAGTGTCCTGTGCTGTGTGACACACAGAATATTTCCCTATTCAGTAGCGCCCCACAATTCGACTAGCATACTTACGGAAGACTAAGTTAGAAAAAGACATCCTTGCTGCATATACGCCTATTTAAAACAAGGGACGCCCAGCACGGGTTTAGCCGATGCGAAAGCGCACACACCCACAGTCCTTACGCACTGTGCATGCGTGCTGCCAACTTTGCCTGCGAGTGCCCGGCAGTGTCCGGCTCCCATGAGCTGAGGGAGCCGTGCGTTTTCGGAGCCTGTAGCAGTGTCCGGGGCTCCCGTGAGCTGAGGGAGCCCCGCATTTTCGGAGCCTGTACCAGAAAGAGTCCGGTGAGTGGTGGGGGGAGGGGTGCATGTTTGTGTGTGTGCGCGTGTGTCTGCATATGTCTGCGTGTGTGTGTGTGCGCGCGCGTGTGTCTGCATGTGTGTGTGTGCGTGTGTCTGTGTACGTGTGTCTATGTGTACCAGTCTGTTTGTGTGTGCGAGTCCATATCCATTGTGTGTGTGTGAACAGCCTGCCGGAATCAGAGCGTGTGTTCACGAGTGCGACCTGATTCGATTCCGGCAGGCTGCGTGCGTGTGCCAGTCTCTTGTCTCCAAGTCTTGTTAGTCCTTGAAAGCTGAAACAATCACAATAGACTCGCTTTGCGACAGCAGGGCTTTGCCCTGCAATCGCAGGCGCGAGACCTAAAAAACTACACATGGACTAGCTACTAATAAGAACCATAGAATAAATCAGTTGAATATTGGTTCTTAATCCCCTCCTGAAACCCCAGGCGCATCCTCCCTCATCACTCTTATCAGACATACAGCCATAGATCCTACATCGTGGGGTGGAGTTCAAGTTATATCACTTGAAATTATTTCTGACCATCACTAATTTGTTCTCTAGCAGCCATCCCCAATACCAGCACGTCAGTGGCATGTGCCCTCTGATTATTCAGTAAAAGAATGTTCAACGTTCTTGGAATGGGACTGAGAGAGACCAGATTCATATTCATCTATTATAAATTCTGCAGATTTGGTACTGACCTTCCGCCAGATTCTTTAAGACAGATCTCTGCAAGAGAGCATTATGCTGGAGTTGTCTCCAACTTGAGGGCATGCTGCCATATTTAAAGTGGAGGAACCCTGATGTTGCTGCATACTCTGCAGCAGATGGGTCACACCTTTCCTCATTCTGCCAAACTGCTATTGTTGCACGATGTTCTTGACTTAATAGATGTCACCTCACACTGCAGAAGAAGATGGATCACACAGCGCTGGCTGTGGCCAAGGTGTGTATGCTAAAAAAACTGGAGGTTCCAAGTAATCCCCTCTTTTGCTGTGGGGCTTACTGAAATGTACCAGATGGCAGATTTAGAGTGAAGAATATAGAGGCAAAATTACCAAATGGACAGTTGTCATAACATTCGGTACTAGTTTTTGGATGCCTAATATATCTGTTGTCTATTGAGAGACAGGTGACTCTTTGATCAGCCGTAACCTGTTTCCCTCTCTCCCAACCTTCCCTCCCTCTTGCAATGCCTGAAGTTTTCTCAAGCCCTAAGTGAAATGTTACACTGCAGCTTCATCTACAAGACATGAACCTCTTTATTGGAAGGTGCGAAGTATCACTACCCCACCACTCCTTTCCTGCAATTGTTGCTATTAGGGTTGAATTTTTTTGCTGAAATCCAATGTTTCTCATGTACACGATATAACAGATTTGCAATATGTGGGATAATACATTATATTAAAAAGCAGTGTATTGTTCCTTTATAGAAAAACTAACCAGTGTAGAAACCCTTTGCAAGCAAGACATAGACACCAAAATGGAAGAGAATCCCATGTGCCAAACAAAAGGACTGTGTCAACACTCTGTGAATCCTGGAGTGTTAGAAACTGGGCTTCTTTGCAGATAGCCCCCCCCCCCCCCACACACACTTTCTGCCCCATTTTAGACTACTAGATGCTGGGTTTTGACTCTGATATTGCACCGGGACCTCTTAACCAGGCCCCAGTGCCTGTTCTCTTTCCCCTAAAAAGTATGTGAATTGATGCACCCAATTGGCAAGGTACGTTGCCCCCTTATAAGTCCCTAGAATTTGGTACTAATGGTACCCAGTTCAAGAGTGGTGAAGGGGTCACCAGGGCCGCAGTGTGACTCAAGTAAAAATGTTTGCCATTGCAGCCCTGCAAGTGCAACTTGACTGCTTCAGAGTGACCTGCACACAGCATGTGCTGCAGAGCCACAACACAGCTTTAATGTACGTAAGTCACACTGTGTATAGAAAGGAGGTTTCACTGTAAGTGACTTGCGGTCTAGGGAGTAATATGGACTGGCTACCGAGGTACCTGGGGGTTGCCAGCTCCATTATGGAACAACCGAATTGTGTTGTTTGTTGTCAAACACAGTACTTTTTCACCCCACCATGACTTTTCTTCTTGAGGATGAGATAGCATGAACTGGGGTGCCACCATGAGTGGGTTCCCTCCTAGGATACAGTGACCCAGTGCCTTGGCAGACTTCAGTGATCCGTTTGCCACCAAGACAAGAGTCTAACCTCCAGGTGGGATGTGCTAGCACTTCCCCAGGATAGAATTAAAGGCCTAGGTCAGGAAGGAGGTCACACTTCCTCCTTCCCAGGATGGCTAGTATTTACAGTCATCAAGACGGTGAGCCTTAAAGGCTTCCACCACCCTTATTGTGTAATTTCTTGTCCCACACTCAAGGACAAATCCCTTCCCACCCTGTCCAGCCTGACTAAATTAGTCATTCAGGAGGCGTACACCTCCAAAGGCTAGCCATACCTTTAGGGTGGGCTAGGACGTCTGTACAGTCAAGGAAGGTTTCTACCATGTTGGAAGACCCTAAATTAGAGGCCTCTGGGTAGAAAGGTGATGTACAGCCACAGGATGTGTCACCTCAGGGGTGGGTTAGCCGCCGTGTCCAGTAGACCATTGGCCATTGTCCCTTAATGCCAATAAACTAGGATTTAAGGGGCCACTGACACCAGAACCTCTGTTTTGACTTTGAATACGAGAAGAGGCACAAAGAAGACGCCATCACCGACAACACGACTTTGGACTCTGCCACTGTGCGAAGATAGAACACTTAAGTGCCCTGAAGAGACCATATACTGGAACAGTGTGTTCGCCGTGTGTCTGTGGCAAAAGCTCATTGTTCCCAGCAAGAGGGACTCCAGTGAACACCTCAAACCAAATCAGACTCTCTTTGACTGGTGAGACTAGTCCCTGCAAGCTGCAGAAAAATTGGTGTGCAGCATGCAAATAATTGCGACATACTGGATCTGTGTGAAACAAGAGTGAGCCCAAAGAGAAGTGGTGTCCTGCAAGCCCTGAGTGGTAGCCAATTTTTTGCCAATTTTCAAGCTGCTACTCCACTCCTGTCGATCTCCAGCAGCAGAAGTAACCACAGACTACATTTGCCACAGCCAAGGTTTGGTGATCGCCAGTCAGGTGATCGACCCCTTGAGTGACATCTCCAGCCTGAGAGAGACTCACACTGACTGACGTCGGCTACAATCCCGCTGCTGTGTTTCAGCATCATGAGGTTGGAGTTGTTGAGTGTGTGGCAAAGCATCTTTGGCGTGACCTGGTTCAGTGATTGAAAGCTGCCATCTACTTCTACATCTGGAGCCACCAAGCAAGGTAGAAGAAAGCCAGCTGTTGAAACCGGGTCCTAGGACCCCAAAGGCCTCTACTCTGCCTGGGAAGAGTGGAACTCCACCTCCAAGTATGGCTTTGTCAAGTGTTGCAAGTTTGTCAGCTCCCGCGGATCCCATTCTGTACTAAGGACAGCCAAGCCTCCTCTGCACCTGGACTCCCTGGGCAAGATAACAAAGTAACAACTGGAACTTGATCTAGGGACCCGCATGATCCTATCCATAAGAGGGTTCATTTGAACTAAACCCTGAAAGTGACCAATGGTCACCTGTGTTTTCTCCTATTGACTTCATTAGGACGAGTTAGAAAGATTTACTGCATTTATTTTTGAACAATTTAAAAAACCACAACTCCTGTTGTGTGCATGATACAAAGTTCATTTAGGTGTCTATATTTATATAAAAAATAAGATCTATTTTTATAAAATTGGTGTCGGATTTCTTTCGAGTTGCCTCAATTACTTTCGCACCATATTGGTAATATAAAATGCTTACTATATGTTCCCCAGTAATGCCTGACTGCTCTTTGCCACACATTGCAAGGACTGAGCTAAAGATTATTATTGTTGAATCCAAGATACATCTATGTGCATAGTGAGAATATTGTATGGTAAGGCCTCCCAGCCATACTACCTAATATTCCACCTTGCAACATGGAGCTAAAGAACAAACAATCGGAAGAGGGTATCACAAACGACTGCTTACCCAATCCCCACTCGGATCAGGGCCCTTGGGACTAGTGGGATTTTGGACCACATGTAAATATACTCTGAATGTGTAAAGATTATCTATGAATTTCCCATTGTACCTATTAACTGAGATACGGCAAAGAATGGCTTCTATTTAGGAATAACACACTGTGTTTTTAGTATTATTACAGCAGGGAGTGTGTGTGCTGGACCTTGATTACTCCCAGTCCCTTTTTTGTTATGATATCACATTATAAGACTTTTATTGCACATGAAGACTGCGGAAAGAGAAATACTGTTGTTTCTTTGGATGCACTTGTTGGAATAGGTGAATGAGATGTCAATGAATACCATAATATGCACAGGCCTGACAAAGGCAATACCAATAAAGGCAATATCAATGTAAGAATAACCTCTACCTACACAGTGGTGCCAACACCGGCAATGACAATATCAATGTATGTCATAATTCATGCACAAATGATGATAATGTTGATAGTAAAACAATGTTGATGCATGTTATGACTTAAGCAAGCTTAACCTTGTCAATACCAGTAAGAATAATGTCTATGGATGCTATGACAACTGTATGCACAATGTTAATGATGTCGATAAAAACAATACCAGTGACTGACATATTATTTTCAGGAGTTCCAATGAACTTGTATCATTCCTGTCGGATTCACCCAAGATGACCTCCTCATCAACCCAGAGTCACAGATACTTTGTTAGGCAAGTCCTATGACCCACACCCTCGCCTATCAAATGCCAGCTGACAGGTGGGTTCTCTCTTAACCTAAAAACAAACAATCGCCTAGCAAACACCCTGATCGATCCCACAGATAGATTGTTGCACCACAAACAGGTCAGAGGAAATTAGCCCCAATAAAACATGTTTTGCCAAGGGCTCGCATTCCCCAAAAGATAGAAGCACTCAACCAATCAGGGCATGACATGCACACCACAAGTAGTGATCACACACTTCTCATGCACACTTACACACTGGCCCGTACTAGATCCCCCGAGGTCGAGAGCCATCTTTCTCCTTATCTGATGTCCACATTTATTGATTTATGACTGAGATGTTTTTTTAGAATGTAGAAAATTGCTTTATTGTACCTCGTGAACTGTATTTCACAGAGGCTAAAACTTTGTACACCGAGAGACTTTGAGCAGACACACTTTGTCAATGCTCTCTCAGCTGCAGTGTTTAATTAAACCAACTTGTTCCTGTTTCGCCAAACACCTCTTGTCTTTACATTTATTTAAGGTAAACTCATATACGAGCAACACTCTGTAATAAGGGCCTGATTTATAGAGTAATTTTGTGGTTGCAAAGTAAAATGGGATACCCTATATGACCTCAAAATGGCTTTCATAGATTTACACAATTCACATTGAGATTTGGTATCACGTTACTGAATCGCAATTTGGTTTTCAGACTAAATCCAAAATTAGTATATGGAAGGGGAGTGTAAAGGGCATTCCCAAACTGACGTCCAAGCACAAAATATTCATATTTTACTACAAAATCCAAATTAGTGTTAACTATTGGACATCTTCCTCTTTGTGAATATAGACAAAAATATTTTTTGTTAGCAGGCAGTGATCCTTCCTCCTGAAAAATGTTGTAAAACGATTCACTTTCCTTTTTTAAGTGCATACAGTTTTCCTTCTAGGAAAAAGGACTGCATTTACAAAAAGAGATGGCTTAATTTTAACGCAAGCACGGACATGGTGGTCTGCTAAATCCAGAAGGCTGCCATGCCTGTGACTCAAACCAAACAATAGTTCAGGAGACCAATAACAAATCACAATTATGCGATTAATCAATTGCAAATAAATTTCACTTTACAACAGAAAAAAGAAAAGCAGGAAAAAGGGAATAAAGAAAGGGGAAGGGAGACATAAATCAACACTGTCAACAAAAGATTAAAAGATATATCACTAATTTATTATAAATAGTGTGCTCAAACAATCTGAACACCCGACCAGCACCAGTTCCAGTTCCGACTGATTTTATTATTGAGTTATTGACTATTTCTTTGACTCGTAATTATTTTGAGTTTGACGGAAAGTATTATTTACAGGTGAAAGGCACGTCCATGGGGGCTTCTTATGCCCCTAACTTTGCCATACTTTATGTGGACGATTTTGAGAATCGATTTATTTATGATTTGACTGTTAACCCCTATTTTGACTGTATACGTCAGTGGCGAAGATACATTGACGACATTTTTTTCATTTGGACCGGGACTGAGACTGATTTATCTTTGTTTTTGGACTGGTTAAATCACTGCTCATCTGACCTAAAATGCACATCTACCTGTAGCAACTCCCATGTTGATTTCCATGACTTGACCATTTTTCCCCATGATGGAAAGCTATCGATGAGATTATTTACAAAACCTACAGCCCGTAATACACTTTTAGAATATTCAAGCAACCACCCAAGGGGTCTTAGGGATGGTTTGCCCTTTGGGCAGTTTTTGCGTATTCGCAGAAATTGCTTTTTTAAGGAGGATTATTTTAAGGAGGCTGAAATTTTGTCTGAAAAACTTAGACAACGTGGTTATCCACGAAAATTAGTCAAGAGATCCATGAAGAGAGCATGGTACAATCACCGTGAATTTCTCTTAACCCCGAAAATCAAGAAGCAGAATAATCGTATTCCCTGTGTAACAACCTTTGTAACACAAAGTAACAAAGTGACTGCCATTGTCAAAAAACACTGGCCCTTAGTGATGGCGACGGGCATCAGGCAGGAACCTCCTTTGTTCTCATACAAGAGAGGAAAAAACCTTCGTGATCACCTGGTGAGGGATGCTCTCCCTAAAGCCGAGACCCCCAATCTTACATCTCTTTGGGGTCTTAACAAACTACTTGGACATTATAAATGTGGCGGCTGCCAAATGTGTGATTCAAGTCTTAATACCAAGCAATTCACACATGGAAACATTGTACACAATCTCAAAGATCATTCTAATTGTAACACCCAGAATGTTATATACGCAATTTGGTGTCCATGTGATTTAATTTACATAGGACAAACCACCCAAAAAATCAAGACGCGGTTGACCCAACATAAAAGCCGCCTTCGTTGTCAGACGGAGAATGCCCCTTTAGTGTCCCATTATCTGGAACTAAAACATGCTCCGTCAGAACTACAATGGCAGGTTATTGAGGTTGTGCACATCCCCGCGAGGGGAGGCAGTATCTCAGGGATTTTAAATAAAGCGGAATGTCGTTGGATGCTTCGCTGCGATAGTGTAAACTGTGGCTTGAACTCCCTTGAGGAGTGCCACTCCCTGACCTATGGGTGAATTAATTACATACACTCACAATTACTCAATACTGTATCTCACTATGTTATCTAAATACTCTAATATATTGGGAATTGTATGTCTGTAAAAAAGATATACTTATACTGTATTGTATTGTGTACTGTATTGGAATGTTTTATGCCTTGTTCTGACTGTACTGGATGATGTTCAATTTCTCAAGTTTGTAATTGGACTCTCCTACAGGTATACACTACCTTTTTCAATTACAACACAGTAATTATTATTTTTTATTTTTTCCAATTTCTCGTTTTTTCTTTTATCTAAATATGCACCTAATGGGTCTTTTTCTGAGGCAAGACTTCGATTCTTCAATTGAGTGGTATTTTGACCAGCTTTATCACTATATATCCTGCCCCCTATGCGTGTGATCTACTGAGCTGAATAAAGTTATTTTAGCTCTTTTTCACGGCCGAAATTCGAACTCCTTTACTTTTCCAATATGGCGCCCACGCATCCGGGCTCTTTGTAGTCCGTCAGTCATGTTGATTACACGATCTTTAAATCGGATGTTCAGTATGTAGGCGGTTCACTCCTTTGGAAATCACCGTGGCAGCAGGATCCTTGCGGTAAGACGTCTGTGGGCCGCTTTGCTAGTCTTTGAAGTGCGTACGCTATTTTAAGGACACACCGACTATGAGGGCTTCGGGTTTGCCCTTGCTCCTCCGTTGTTTAATATAATAATGGTGTCATTTGAACTTTTGTGCTACGTGTGCTTTAGTTCTTCATATCTCAGTATGCCCTGATATTTCTTAGACATGAGTGTTATTCTTCAAACTTCCGTTTCTTATTCTCGCAATAATTGCCGGTCGGCGCGATTTAACACCTAATACGAACTCGATTTGCATTTTGCAATTTGTTAACCATACCTGCATTAACAGTGGCAATGTTAAGTCCCTGGATCGCATTAACTGCGTGTTAGCCTTTTGTTTTGGCTTTGGAACATGCTCGACATGTATTCCAAATAAATTAGGTGGAATTTTCTCATGTTGGGAGTATCGCTTTACTATCCCCTAAGCTAGGACACTGAAAATGTCATCGTAAACATAAAATTCCTGAGAATTGCACTATATTTATGATGCACATAGGTTTCTCAATTATAAGGTTTTTTAACTATATATTTTGTGACCTCCTACTAATGGCCATTTTTCTATATTCCATGTAGACCTGTGTCTAATCCATTATAACAGGCTCACTATTGATAAGCCCTTGATGGAGGATTGAAAATCCGTTTTTTCTCCTGACTACATTCCAGTGGAATAACTTCAGTCATATTTGACCTGTACGGAATGGGAATTGCCCTTGTAGTAAGTGGCTCCCTTTTAGTCCACATGTTATATTTTTCCTTCCTTCTTCTTCAGATTAGGATATTAATTATGGTTTCTTTTTTCAGTAAACCAAAATTGGAAACCTTTGTGTGTATATATACAATATACGAATGTGAATGTTCCTGCCTGGATTTTAAATGTAGGTGTTGACCCTTTGATCTGCACTATATTGGTGCTGGCACTATCTCACACTTGGAGTGGCTGGGTTATTTTTAAATTATTTTAGCTAAAAATCTCGTCCTTACCTGCTTTTTTAATTAAAGCATGTGGTGAGGGGCTTTCTTCTGTTTCCTTTTTTCCTCCCCCCCCCCCTTTTTTCTCTTCTTTTTCTTTTCTGTTACCTCTAAGGGAGTCCAAACATTAATATTGTTGTAATTACGTTTTCAGAAACTTTGACGCTCAATGAAATGTTTCTGTCCTGAAGATGACCGCAAACTTCTGACTGTGGTTGAAACGCCGTCGACGCACCTGTGGCTTATAAATTTTAGTGGACACATAAGTGTTGTATATGTTGTACCCTTTTCCCCATAACATAATTACGGTTTGCCACATGTTTGGTTTCTTTTATATGTCTTGTATTTTTGTATAAACCAACAAGTATATTGTTTGAGCGCACTATTTATAATAAATTTGTGATATATCTTTTAATCTTTTGTTGACAGTGTTGATTTATGTCTCCCTTCCCCTTTCTTTATTCCCTTTTTCCTGCTTTTCTTTTTTCTGTTGTAAAGTGAAATTTATTTGCAATTGATTAATCGCATAATTGTGATTTGTTATTGGTCTCGTGAACTATTGTTTGGAATACTTATTGTCTGCCCCTGGTTCAGGTTGGTGGGTTGCCTCTGTGGTTGTTGATGATGTGACTCAAACCAATCACATTGGGTCTCAATTTGCCACCTATGTCATGCATATTAATGAGGTTGTTCAAATTATGACCCACTACAAATTGGTATTTTGTAGCTCAAACTATTAATACATACGTTGGGCCCAGATGTATGACGCCTTTTTGTGTTCGCAAACAACTAGATTAGCAGAATCTGTCTGTTTAGGACTGCAAAAAGGCTTTTTCTTATGTACAAAACTTAGTTACAATTTGGTACCACGTTACCATAACAAATGTCAAATTAGGTTTGCGACCAAATATTGATCCAGCATTTGGAAGGGGCATGTTTAGGACATCCTTTACAAATACCAAATCGGATTGGTATGTAAGGTTTTGAACTGAAATAAAGCTGCAATACATTAATACTTTACAGACTACAGATACGTAGTGGGAAGGCATTTGCAAACAGGAAGGGGTCTACAAGGGACACCTTCCCCTTTGAGAATGTTGAAAAAAATAATTTAATAGTAGGCAGTAGTCCCGTGGAAAACTACCTACCCTTATAAATTGTTACTAGCAATCTAACAATGTTTTAATGCTCCACGAATTGCTTTTGTTTGAACCAATCACAGAAATGGTGGTCTGCTGACCTCCTAGTGAGTTGCAATTTCCAACCTACCTCATTAATATTTATGATATTGTTCGACGTGCGACCCACTAGGAATTTGGATTTTGAGAACCAACGAAGTAGGACATTGATTGGTTGGTCTGCAAAATACACCACTGGTTACAAAAATACCAGCCCTAAACTGTGACCAGTATTTTACGCTTTGTACATCTGGTACACAAAATACCAATCTATTCTGTAGAAATCGGAGTGCAAAATGTACCCATTTGTACTCAATTAATTTTAGTAGATGCTTACTAAGAAATCAGAAATTGGAAATCATTATTTTATCTTATTTACAATTTCCTGTTAGGAATCTTTGTACATCGGGCACAAAGTGATGTAGCAGTTTGTAGTTGTGGTGCCAAAGGAGCTCAAGTTACGTTTACAGATAATTTTGATGTTGCTGTTTCTAGAAAGCAACAAAAAAGTTATTCATTTTAATACTACGGAATGATTGATACTTTACGAACTGAAATATTTAACTATATAAACGATGCTTAGAATTAATCTGTGACAGAAAACGTTCACTGAAATATATTGCTGCAATCTTCCCTTTAAAGAGAACTTCTGCTGTTACATACTTCATTGGAAACAGCTACTGTGCCCTGCAATTTTATAAAATGTACTTCTTTTTTAACTTAAAACAATCCTTTCTTCCAAAACTCCTCACACTTTACCAAGGCGGTAATCTCTTCATTAATTTCATCCTTTGAAAACTGTCTCAGCACAGTGCTCTACACCCTTCCCACCATACTACAATGTACCTTAATGACAACAAGCCCCCTCACTATTCTGCATTCTAATTACAAATGCAGAACAATCCTTTCTAGGGTCTCTATTACACAGTGATTCATCATATGGGCAGTAATCCATCAAACCCTACTGCACCCTAGCAGCACTAAAAAAAAGGTGGCTGTTTCCAGGCATAAATAAACTTTTGTGAGGTTTCCAAAAGCATCCTGGATGTTGTAGACGAATTTTGCTTTCAATTACCTACCTGATATTACACACCTGATATGTATTTGTATCTGAAATGCTCATGACCAAAGAGAGTGTCTGTAACAACCTGGAGTGACATGACCCCCTTCCTCCAGGTGACTTAAAAATATTTACAGTGGATACATTAACCCATTAATTTTCTTAGCTCCATCACTTCAGCGAGTAGCTCGATCCTAAATATTAAAATATTACTTTTAGCAGACAGCTCAATGCCATTTCCTCTTTGCATATTGGTAAGTGAAGCTGCTTTTAAATATTCACTTTCATATTGATTCTACTGCTGACATTCATCTAGGACCCTAGTTTCCCACACTGGGGAATAGATGTTTTACTACCACAACAGTTTTTCGAATTTCCCTTGGACAGAGCGCATCAGATTCAGTAAACATTAAGCTCAAGCCATCAATCAATCATCAAGCAATCAGTTTATATCGTTTGATTTCATGATCGAGTTTAGTAGCATGGAAATCAATTTCGAGGGAGACACTGTCAAATTTGTAAACATGATTTTTAGCCTCTGCCAATAAGAAAGCATTCAGCCATGGAGAGCCAGGGGAGGTGCAGGTGTTTTTGTGACACTCCATGCATATACATATATTGAAGGCCTCTTCTCAGTGCAAAGAAGCCACATTTCTAGCTTAAGCGGATTTCTGGCCCGTCCCTGATGACTGGGAGTGACACAACTGTCTACAAATGTCTTACCGTAGAGGCACGTTGTAGAGAATAAACTTGTACAGGAAAAACATCGACCTTACAATAAGAATATACACATTTCCATACTGTACTTTTAGAACATTCACAAACTGCAGGCCATAAAAATAACAATTTAGAAAGTAATCCCATTAGAGCGACGCTACTAACTTAAATAGGGCTTTCAAAGGTAGAGCTATACAAAGGGAAATACTAGCCTTGAAAGAATCGACATGAAGCTTCAACTAATGTTATTTTTAGTAGTTGTTGAACATCAGATGGGGGTGGCAATCCTAAGTAAGGTAGACTCAGACATTCCAAACAATTGAAAAGAAACATATGTGACCATTCCAATATCCAGTGAATTCAGCAAGGCAGTAATCTCTTTATACATGACAGATACCGCGATTCATCCAACATTTGAGCACTAATCATAAGACACGGCAAACTAAACTACCCAGCATCCTAGCGACACTAACACACAACACACTGCAGGCAGAGTAATTCATCAAACTCACCAGCTACCTAGGGACGCTAAACCGCCCAAGGCACCATAGGGTCACAGATACCTACACTACACTGACATGAAGCTTCACCCTAATGTTATTTTGAGCAGTTGTTGGCCTTCAGGGGGAGTAATCCAATGTTAAAAAGACTGAGACATGCCAAATACTTCCACCTGCTTGCAGATATTACCAAGCATCCATCATTTTTCACAGGTCACTTGGTTGGCCACTACATTGAAAAGGGAACTTGAAAAAATAAAACTTGCTCATGTAAATTTGTTTTTAATTATTCATCAAGTGGTTTGTGATAGCCATAATCAATTCCATGCCAAGCTGTTCCTGTTCGTTAATGACCGGCCGGATGGAGATTCCAGAGTGCATCTCATCCACCTTGCTTTTAGCTGTCCAGAAACACTCTGTTTATCTGCACTTATGTCTGAACATATTCATTAATGATGCCAAAGATTACAGCTTTCATAGAGAAATACTAAATTATGCTCCCTTCATTTCTGGCATGGTATAGACCTTCATAAATATATGTAAGGAAGGATGGGGGTGAGTGAAATCCGTGCATCTCTAAGGACTGACTACAAGCACTTGGACTAACATTCCAGGGTAAGCCTGCCTGACCCTAGGTGCTGTGCCTGACCTTACGTGAGGTGGTCTTTAGATTTTTATACAGTAAAGTGTGCTCTTATCCAAAGTGAACACTGGAGCACTGATTGAAGGTGGTGAATGCCGCTGTGATGAAGTTGAAGGGTTGGGTCAGATGGACAGAAGTCAAAAGGGAACAGCATAAGGGCAGCAGGTAAGGCAGTATCACCACAGGACTTTGAAAATTGTTTTTAATCCCTTTTAATCTCGCATAATTGGGAAGAAGCAGCAGATGACAGGCAGAAAGAGAAATCTAAGCTACAGGCATGCAATTTCCAAACTGGACTTTCAGGGCATTATGCATTGATAACAAAATGGGACAGGCATACCGCTGTTGGGAACATTGCAGTCACATGCACACAATGCATTACTCAATGCAAGGTGAACTATAGTTAGAGGCCCCTAAAGAAAAAGTATAAACTCACAATCACCCTAATATCCCTAATTTTGATAAATTGTGAGTCTGTGTTCAATGGTGAACTCAGTCCACTCAATGAATTGTACAGCACAAGGGAAAGGAATGAAAACGGAAAACATGCATGTTGATAGTCAAACCTGGACAAAAAAACCGAATATTCTGCTACACCCACTGCACACGATACTCATACCTACAGAAAGCCATCACAGACACCCCACTAACCAAACCCTGAGATTGGGCATAGTGCCTTCTGTGGATCTCCTCAAGAAAAACTGCAACATCAGTTGTACCTTACTGAAACCCAGGAAAATTGGCTTACTGCAATATACCTAGTTAGACAATGACAGTGCACCGACAAATGAGGAATTACAGGAGAAATTGGACTTACCATGCTGAATCCCACAGTAATTCCACATTGCGGGCCATTTCCCACACAGAAATAACATCAAAATTGCTGGTGAAATAAATGGAAAACCCTGGTAGTCCAGTATTTCTGCATCTCTCAGTATTCCGCACGAAACTTGCAGTACACTCCAAATAAAGGGGAAACATCACTTACAACGAAACTTTTACAACGCACTACCATTACAACGCGGTCATTACAACGCAAACCATTACAACGCATTGCGCTGGGGGGCTCTCTAGGATAGGGAATAGGTTAATTTACTATCCAATAACCTTCCCTAGTGTCCACGGGAACTGGAGTTGGAATAGTAAATTAAACTAATCACTATCCAGCACCCAAAAGCGCTATGCGTTGTAATGGTATGCGATGTAAAAAACGCGTTGTAACAGCATGCGTGGTAAAAGCATGCGTTGTAACGTCATACATCCCAAATAAAGATAACTCCTTGTCTCAGAATAAAGCTGAGATACCTACCAGCCCTCTCCTGCCAAACAACCATGAAATCACGACTCAAAGTCCTACTATGTTATCACGTTACAAACACTATATGAGTCGTCCACGCCAATGTAACTTATTCAGAATAATGCAGTCCCTTGAGAACCAGCTACTCAGAAGGGTGGGAATCCTTCTTGTGGCATAGAGACTGTGAGGGGAAAGGACCCTTCGGATTAATTTACACCGAGCATCACCTTCCAGCTTTACTTTCCGCCGGACCCGCTTCGCGGGTCCCGCTTCACCTGTGTTTGGACGGGGCGTGGTGAGTCTAACGGGGCTGCGAGCGTAGTGCAGGGACTCCAGTGACCAGGAGCCCCTGCGTGGTCAGATTGAGACCACCTGACCCGCTCTCCCCGGAAGCGCCGCCCGCACAGTGTGGGATCCTGTTAAAACCAGCTGCCTGCTCTTCATCTGGTGGGAATCCTTCTTGTGGCATAGAGACTGTGAGGGGAAAAGACCCTTCGGATTAATTTACACCGAGCATCACCTTCCAGCTTTACTTTCCGCCAGACCCGCTTCGCGGGTCCCGCTTCACCTGTGTTTGGACGGGGCGTGGTGAGTCTAACGGGGCTGCGAGCGTAGTGCAGGGACTCCAGTGACCAGGAGCCCCTGCGTGGTCAGATTGAGACCACCTGACCCGCTCTCCCCGGAAGCGCCGCCCGCACAGTGTGGGATCCTGTTAAAACCAGCTGCCTGCTCTTCATCTGGTGGGAATCCTTCTTGTGGCATAGAGACTGTGAGGGGAAAGGACCCTTCGGATTAATTTACACCGAGCATCACCTTCCAGCTTTACTTTCCGCCGGACCCGCTTCGCGGGTCCCGCTTCACCTGTGTTTGGACGGGGCGTGGTGAGTCTAACGGGGCTGCGAGCGTAGTGCAGGGCCTCCAGTGACCAGGAGCCCCTGCGTGGTCAGATTGAGACCACCTGACCCGCTCTCCCCGGAAGCGCCGCCCGCACAGTGCTAGGACAAAGCCTCTTTCTTGAACGAGCTAGCGGGACGCGCGCGGGTCGAAGCCCGGGGCTAAGCCCGGGCAAAGGGCGGGCCCTCTGTGGCCCTCCGAGGCCTGTAGAGTCTGGTCTGGGCCACAGCCCCTGGTTTGGTTTATTGATCACTAACTGCTTGCAACTTCGGGTCTACCTTTATCTACTATATTGTTGTACAATGGCTACAGGGATGTGCACACGGGAAACCCGAAGTAAGGCTGCAGCCAGCGCCGCTAAACTGACGGGCACTCTGGACAATTTCATTGTGCGTACTAACACTTTAATCAATGAAGGAATTGCCCTCGTGGAAAGAAGAGTGTCAAGGGACCTCGAAGCTGCTAGGAGATCATCTCTAGGCTCTTTAGCCCACGTACTCTCACCAAATAGTTCCCAATGTATTCGCCTCCTAGACCCTTCCCAACCCATCTCTGAAAACCCACTCGTGTCTACCAGCCAAACAGCATTTGAGGATCACACTCCTTTACTGTCCCCTCAAGTTGCCCCCTTGACTTCCCTGGTAGTACCCCCAAACATCTCAAATGAACATGAGGGACTAATAGCAACTAGAGGCCTTAGGGAGGGTGCTATTCCCAAATCCACCCATACTACCAATCAGGATAACTCTGTCTTAATGTTCACACCGGATGAGGGGGGAACTCTTAGAGATCCAAGTGGTCCGTCCCATGGGTCGGAGGTAGAGAAGGACCTAGTGGTCACCTTAGCAATCAGTGAAGACAAATCTGAGGAGCGTCGTGCTTCTCACCTCCTACCTCTGGGCATCCCCGATGATACAGCCTCAACCCAAAGTCTGGAAAATTTTCTAGAGGATTGTACTCAGGTTGAACCTTCCGTCGGGGAGGAAGATAGTAAAGGTATTTTTATGAGCTCTATAGCCGCATTGATAACATCTCTTCTGTCCCCCTTGGAAACCAGACTAAAAGGCATTGAAGATAATCTGAAAGCCTTAAATATGGAACTAAAAACCACACCCAAACCCACTGTTAAAAAGACTAATGGAGGGCAAGCTTCAGTTGGTGATGTACCTTCTTTGTCCATCTCACAAGTTGTAGGGAACACCCCTGCCCCAAATGCGCGCTCTGCTAAAATTCCCCCTACCGAGGCTAATAAAAATAGTTGTAACATTTTGCCCCCTACGTCAAACAGTTTACTTCCAAAAGTGAATGGTCCCATCATTATTGCCCCTAAACCTTCCAATACAACTCATCTCAAACCATCCTCTGCCCCTCCAGTAAGTACTAAACCCCGCCGGAATATTAATCTACCCCCTGATCCCCACCCTTATGTAATTGTATTAACAGGAGTTCCAGAGCTCCCTCCTTCATCTTCTGAACCATTTTGGGCTCTTAAAAATAAAGTATGTTACTGGCTTGATAGAAACTATTCATTACCGCCAAATACTCCCAGTAACATGCTTATGTTAGAGAGAGCACCTTGGGTGGGTGAGAAGCCCAAAAACATTCAGGGTGATTGTATTGTGGTGACATTTGAGGACCCATGCACAGTGGAGTATATCTGTGCCGGATCCCCATGTGACATCAGTTCCCCTATCCAAGTGAAATCACTTTCCCATTTTTATATGCTGTCAGATCAACGCAGTAATAGATGGAGTTGGTTAAGAGCTCCAAACAATTCAAGAAGGGGGTTGAGAGAAGAGTCTTTTCATGATCATAAAGCCAACTACTGGGATGGGGGGAAGATAGAGGATGGAGTACAGTGCGAAGGAGAGTAGGCAGACACCCACAGGGGGTCACCCAGTTCCAGGGAGATTGGATTGGTCTTCATCATTACCCAACCCCTTTACCCTGCTTCAATCGCTTTAGTAGTCTAGAGGCAGTGGATTGACATCTAACCCACTCCCCTGGTCACAAGGTCCCTACAGGGAATGTTGGGTTATTACAGACAATCCCCATAGCCGGAGAAAATATAGTGGAGTCTGTGAACAACATGCCCACTATAATGATGGAACCTGCCTGCACCCCCCGCCCTTATCTCCTGTAATAGCCACTGTCTCTTCTTCAATCAATATTATTTCATGGAATATAGCGGGACTAAGGAAAAACCTTGAAATTCCAAAATTGAATGATTTTGTTGATAAGTTCCATATTTGTATGTTTCAGGAAACATGGTGTATGACCCCTCAATATAAAAATGGGTACTCCTCTTATTTTGTCCCAGCAGTTTCTATAGGAAAAGGACGCCCCTCTGGTGGCCTTCTCATCTGGGTAAAGGTGAACTTGAATTATTCTGTTACGATACATAACATACCGTCAAGTGATATCCTGCATATTTCATTGAAAAGCCCTAATGGGAGTTGTGTTCACTTGTTTTGTGTTTATGCAAGAGGAACCCCGGGTGGTTCAATCTCTCCAACGATTGAGCTTTTAGATGTTAAATTGACTGAGCTTCCACCTAGGTCTAAAATTCTGTTGGGGGGTGATTTTAACTGTACATTTGAACCTTTAGATGATGAGGATGTTCTGGGTTTAAATTCTGAAGACTGGAGTCAGGCCATTCCACTTTTAACATTGGCGCCTATTAAAAAGTGGACCGCAAGAGCAATTCAGTTGAATGCATTAGCCCTGGACCATAATTTACGGGCATTAAACGGTCGGACAACCTCTGATCGTGAAGGAGCTATGACCTTCAACAGGATAAGTTGCCCATCACGTATCGATTATATTTTTTTAGATGTACACTCTTGGGCTAGTCTAAAAGATATGGAAGTTAAACAGTCCTTCGACAGTGACCATAACCCACTCTGCATGGAAATCAGTTGGGGCCATGGGCTTACCAATGAAGGGGGCCCTGAGATGGTTACAAAGGATGCTCTACCAACTAATTGTAATCGTAAACTGAGGTGGGACGTGGTAAAACTTGAAGAGGGGAAAATTGATAATATCAGGGAACTAGTTAAAACGGAAATTTCCAGCCTTGCAGAGGCGGTAAGAGGAGAGATCCCCCTTATCGGCCAAAACTACTGGGTCAGTACCAAATTCTTACCGATAAAATAGGAGCATACTTCCTTAAAACCCCCCAAAGAAAATCCGTGGTGGCCAATGGATTGCCCAAAGAGAATCCGTGGTTTACTGCGGAGTGTAGAGCCAAGAGAAAAGCCATTGGTTTAGCAGTTAAACTAAAGGATCCACTGGCAGTAAAATTAGCAAGGAAGGAGTATCGAGGCTCCATTGCTTTGGCAAAAAAAAATTGGGAGGAAGAGCATTGGCAACAGCTTAAAACTGCTGCTAGCGGTAAAAATTCCATTATATTTTTGGAAACTGATCAACAAGCTAGATAGGAGGGGTGTTAACCCTATCTTAAATCATATCACCGACCAGCAATGGCATGCCCATTTTTTAAAATTATACTGTAATGTTGTGGTTCAAACACCCATCCCCCCTTCGACAGATATTAATAAAAATGTCTCTGGCCCGGAAATGATGGCCAAAGGAATAATATTTTCTGAACTAGAAGTCAAGGCAGCAATCTTAAAGATACTACCAGGCAAAGCGGCCGGTCCAGATGGCCTGCCTGGAGATCTTTTATTACATGATCCCCTAATCTGGGCCAAGTATATAGCAACTTTATTGGCTCTTATCCAGCTAGGCCATCCTATCCCTGATTCTTGGAAAGGGGCAGAGGTAGTTACAATTTTTTAAAAAGGAGACAGAGAGGACCCTGCCAACTACAGACCAATCAGTTTGATTGACGCCATCCAAAAGGTAGTTGGCAGGGTCATTATAAACCGAGTGGAGACCTGGCTAATGGATAATGACATTCTTACGCACTTTCAGGCTGGTTTTAGGCGGAATGTTGGTGCTATGGACCAAGTTTTCCGGTTTTGTGCCGTATATTGGAAGACAGTACCGATCATTAAGGGCTGCCTGTATCTGGCTTTCATCGATTTGAAAACGGCTTTCGATGTCATCCCTCGTGCCAAGCTATGGGAGATTTTGCAAGCCATGGATTTACCAAGCCCATTACTCCAACTAGTTATTAAAATGCACGAGAACACCTATGCAAGAATACGGTGGGGCAGACAGGGTCAACTGACAGAGAGGGTACCAGTCAGCAGGGGGGTTCGGCAGGGATGCGTGATGGCGCCAACTCTATTCTCCCTCTTCATAAATGGGGTGGTAGACCATTTGAGGGAGGTTCCGGCAGATGCCCCCGTCCTTGCCGGGGAGAAAACTCCGACACTCCTCTTTGCTGACGACACCCTCTTGATGTCTAAAACCCCTAAGGGTCTACAAACGCTGCTTGATCGTTTTCCCCTATTTTGTGATGACCGTGGGTTAACTGTCAACACCCTGAAGACAAAACTAATGGTCCTAACCCCCAACAGAAAAATCAGGAAGGTTCATGTTACCTTGCGAGGATCCCCCCTGGAGGTTGTGAATGAATTTGACTATCTCGGGTGAGACTGTCTAATCGTATGACCTGGGATTCCCATATTTCTAAGATGGTACTAAATTTAAAAAGGGTGTCCGGTGCAATAATAAAGAACCAGCGACTCTCCATAAGTAGACCGGTAGCCCCTGCTTTAATAGTCTATGACGGGAAGGCTTTACCTTCGGCAGTTTATGGCGCCGAATTATGGGGGGCAGAAAATACTAGGCCACTGGTAACTGCTGAAAATAAGTTTATTAGAGACTTAGTCTCACTTCCGATTTCTTCACCCTTGTTACCACTATTTTTTGATATGGGGAAAAAATCAATTTCGGATAAAGTTCGGCTAAGACCATTGTTATTTTGGGTACGCCTTAGAAGAACCGAGGAACTAACGGGGTATGCTCGAGTGTTGGATGAGCTAATAACTCTTAATGTTTCTAATCAAATAAAATGGCTTAACAACCTCAAGAAACTAGTAGTTTCATTGGGTCTCGGGGAGTCTTGGGTGTCACAAGATCCTCCCCCAAAAGAGATTGTAAAGAAATTGTATTGGGACTGGGTTGAGGCCAAGATTAATATCAGCTCAAACTTGGGCACCTTAACAATGAATTTTCTTGCTCATAAACCATCTATGAAGTTGGAACCGTTCTTGGATTTTATCCAAGTATCAAGTCACAGAACTTTATTCCTGAAATTAAGGTATGGCACCCTGCCTCTTAATGGTTTTTTGGGAAAATGGAAATCTAAGGGGGGATCTGAATTAAAATGTCCAGGTTGTCATTGTCCTGAGGAAACCCTTCCCCACTTTCTATTTGCCTGTTCAACATATAAATTTGTTAGAGCTAAATGGCTGAAACCTGTATGTAGGGAGTTGGGTGTAAAAGATCATATGTCAGCCCTACGTATTATTACAACCAACACTGTTTCTATGTACATTGTCTGCGGGGTGGCCAAATATTTGGGGGGCGCATGGTTAACCCCTTCGACGCTCATGACGAGCTGGGCTCGTCATGAGGTAGCCTCCTCGCACGCTCATGACGAGCCCAGCTCGTCATGAATAATGGGTTTTTGCATATTCCAGCACAGCAGGGGAAAATGCGCCGCAACGATGCGGTAATTACGCTCCAGACTGTTGAACAATGTGTAAAAATTGGGAAAGGGGAAGACATTCTTTTTAACATTGTTTTTACTTGATTTTAGGAGATGCAATTGTAGTACTATGGATTATTTGTTTTTACATGTCTGTATGTTTGTACTTTTATGATGTATTTCCATCGAATAAAGTATTACAAAGCTACTCAGAAGTTTGCAGCCATCCTCAATTGCTTTGCAGGTTATGGTGCTTAAACGTGCCATTCAGTGTAGAAAAAACAAAGAGTTATTTTAGCTCAAAATGATCCAATCATATCACTAACAATCACCAACAATTGGCATTTTAGAATGTTGCTTTGTTTGGTGATGTTGACTTGGTTTTTGGAGTGGTCCCTTTAAAGTCGGTGCGGCCCCTGGTTGACTCTACACATATTTTTTATTCATATGCCCCAACAGGTTTTGATGGCATGACCTGGCCAGGAGGCAAGGCACAATGCAAACAAAGTCCAGGTACTTGGCATGTTCCTAAGGCACATTCTTTAGTTCATTTTTGATAGGTTCAGCAAAATGTAAAGATGACCAACCAGAAAGATAAATACTTTGTTATATATTGCTCTCATAGGAAGACTTTATTGTGAACAACTGGATTGACAGTTGGTTATTCACTGCTGTAACCTCACAACAGCTGGTAGCCAAAGTGGTTAGGCATTGTTGTGATGTCACAAGGGGAAGAGCTCAGTTCCCCTTTGATCTGCGGGGTAGTTCATGTCTTCAGAAGCCTGAGCTCGGGGATGGAATGGCAACTAGTAGCCTGAACTGCCTCTTTCCAGCACTCTGGCGACCAGCAGCCTTCTCAGCTGTCAGCCTGGGGCTCTGGAGACACAACCTGATGGGACAAACCACAGCTCACCAAGAGCCACTGCCAGCATGGTGTTGGGTACCGACTCTCAGAGTTGAGAATGCAACTGTTAGCAGGGATGTGGTGGGATGGCACCCAGTGTGGGAGGTTGCAGGATGCCATGTTAATGTTGTTATGTATGAATTCTACATTACTCTTCTGCCCCTGGGTATAAGTTGCAATCATGGGCAGATGATGTGGGGAGGTATATACATCCTAAAATTATAGATAGCTAACATGCGAATAACAGGGATGTTTTTTCACCTCAGGGTCTTGCGTTGTCTATTTGATGTCAAATCGAAGGCCTCTCTATTACTGACTATTGCACATTCATATTATGTTTTTCAATCATGTATCCGCATGAGTATTTACCACAAGTGGAAATCTAAATGGAAAGAACATCTGCCCTCTATCTTTCAAAGACAGAAAATCAGTGCCTATATTTATGGGCATCACAAAATATTCAATTGAAGGCAATCCACTTGGGCCAATGCTGTGAACTGTCAAAGCCCCGGCCCCAGCACTTCACTTGTGTCCAACCTGAGCTGATTGCATCTACAGGATTATGGATTGAAAGAGTGAATCATGTGTACCTGGGACAGCCAGAACTTTAGATGGTCAGCAAATCATTGCCTCTTCGTCCCATTACTCGCTGCATCCCTTATGCAACGGAGGAGAGTCTACCCCCGCAGAGTAAGGACTGAAGCGAGGAATAGTGAACTAAGAGTTATAGAATTACCAGTGAGTAGGTTGAACATTACAAGGCATTAATTTCGAAGAAATTACATGGCTCAGATATTTGATGTGTACATATTTCGAACAATGATACTTGAAAATTGCAAGCACATTCAATCCATTTTTCTAATACCCTATCAATGATGTGGCAGGATCGCCTGATTTTTCTTAACCTCTTGGAAACAAAATGTTATGGAATTTTAAACAAATAGATATACTCATACATATATATATATATATATATATATATATATATATATATATATATATATATATATATATATATATATATATGCAACAAAAAAAACTTGATTGTTTAACCTACATCTTCATTAAGGGTGTGAGAAAATGTAGCACCTATTAAATCTTTGGCTAAGTCATATCGAGAAACAAGGCCGCATGGGTTTTCAAAAATGGCCAATTTTCAGGAAGAACGTTGACTCATGTATTGCAGGTTTTATCCCTTTTATCTGTTTATATTCTGATGAGTTTACAGAAAAAGAAGCTAAAACGTGGACTGCTTGTCACAACTGAGTACTGCATTATGGATCAGCAAAGGAAGACAACGCTGGATTGAAAACCAAACTAGCACTGGCAAAGCCAGTAGGTCTGGAATTGTAAGATGTTGAGATGGTTACACTTATATAAATAAACCTTCCTTAATGATGTAGTGGGCAGAAGCATGATGTGCATGAGAAAAAAACTGAACAATTGATGAAAAAGGCCGGCCCAACCCCCCTTTATGTATGTATAAATATTATGCAGTTTTTAATGAAGGATTTTTGTTTGATTATGCAAAAATTGTTCAAACCAGCCCCACACTACAGAAGGTTGCAACTAGAACTAGGCCACAATGACATTTAAGGGTTGGGTCATGGAATCCCATCCAGCTCTGAAAGAAGCCTCTTTTCCACCAACCCACCTGTAAAACACCACAGTGGCAGAGTGGCCAATCTAGAAACACGCCAATCCCCCAGTGCACAGGCATTAGCCAACACATGTTGCCTATAATTGAGGTTAGTGGTGAATGCTGCTGACGTATAGATGTTTAATATCTTGCGGCTCTTTCAATATCAACGTGCTGATTGCTCTGTATAGGAATTCTTCTGATCATACAGGCTCAAGCTAGCCAATTGGAGCATTAGTGGTGGCTGCTTTACTTCATGTGGCTCGCTGAGCCTCATACGGTAAGTCACTATGACCCCAATATTGAGAGCAACCCTCGCTCATGTGACGCTATTCAATCTCACATGCTGAACAGATGCTGCTCAGCCTCACATATTTCCAGAAACACCAAATCATACAGTTGACTTTACAAGCTCACACTCAACCCATTGTTAAACTCATTTTGGGATCTGTGTGTCGCCATCGATCTACAAAAGGCGTAAACAGTCGCACATCTCTAGATTGGTTCTACAATACAGTGTAGTATCTATTCCAAGCTCTAGAGAATGGGCCCACTACATGCACTTGGGCCTCTGATCCTTTTTTTTAATGTAGTTTTTTATATTGCACTGAGGCATCTTCAAGGGACTGGTTGCATCTGAGTATCCACTGAAGAAGTTGGTTTACATAGGACTACAAACTGGAGGCCATGATTGGATCCCACATCATTGAGCAATGGAGGTTGGGAGGGACTATCTGTTGAAGTTAACATTTTTACAGTTTTCCTTTACCTTAAATGATCAATGTACAACATTTCACCTGCTCGTGTTGTTCTTCCAATAGTTTCACAATTAGGGCATCAACATGTCTACCCGGTTGCGGGATGAGGCCTTCTGACCAGGCCTCCCTCAGGCACTTTGCTCTTCAGAATGTGTTAATGCGAAAGGGATGCTATGCTCTTCACCTGTACAGATGGTTCAGCAAGTGGCACAGCTTTTCAATGTGGAATATTTACCAGCCGTATTCCTGGTGAGTGCTCTACTTGTTCCTCATTAGCAAATGTCAGCAGCACGGGGAACATGGAGGACAGATAGATTATAAGAATCTTTAATTGAATTCCTCCCAAATGAGTTCAAAACCTAAAGAGGAAACTCTTAATTGGATGTGGCATGTCTTCTTACAAGCTCAATTGTATGTTAACAAAACACCAGAGAGGAGAAAGCCAATAAAAATTCACCAGTCACTCCTTCATACTCATCATGTCCAATTTCCCTTTCACTATTAAAAATCAATACAGAATATTAATACAATTCGAGAAATACAGACACTGGCCACATTGGCATCCCAGAAGGTGCTGCGTTGCCTCATCTTTAATACTTAATTACTAAATGTGCTGTGAGAAACTCCTCTGGTAGGACAATAACGAAAGGAAGATCTTTCATTTACGTGATTTTCCATGACTGACCGCACACCAAGAGAAAATGTGTTGTCTCCTAAAGCACGTATTTTAGAGTACAATGTGTGCCCAATCCCAAGACTTTTGCAATACGCCCAGTTGGGTCCCATGCACTATTGCGAAAGGTCTGGGCTGTGCTGATGTAGAATTACATTCACCTGAAAGGATGAGGATTCACTGACGACTAACAAATATGTGTGCAAGGTGGTAAAGGGTGCTGATAGGACATTGTGTGTCCTAAAGAACAGGTCTTACAAAAATATCTACCAAAACAAAAAAGAAAATCCTCGCTATGCCCAAGTTGTGTTGTCATACAGATATCACAAGTAGCATAATATGACTAAAACTTTAAAAAGATGGACACAAAATTAAAACATTGTGTTAGAACATGCCTCCAAGAATATCATGTGTGAAATATTGACATAAAACAATATCATTGCCTAATTGTTGAGAACCAAATAAATCATTAAGGTAAATATATCATATATGTAGCTTGACAATGTACATATATATCTTCATAATATGTGGATGTGGAGTTAAGAATAATAAATGTATTGTTATACCCACACACACACACACACACACACGTACATCCCATCGCAATATTTTGGTTCTTGATTTTAGGGTCCAACATGTTTGTATGACAGTATCACTAGCCACAGTAATCTGACATTTCACCACCGTCACACTTTTTTTAAAATGAAACCTTACACCTAAGCCAGTGGTCCACAAAGTCTAGCTTATGAGCAGCGTGAGGTCAAGGCACCCTAAAGGGCTGTTTGCAGATGAATTTATATCAATGCGTTTTCATCAGTGCTGCACTGGGCAAGTATTGTTTTTAAATGAGAGGCTGACTGGGCTTTTGAGATTTGTTCTGTCTCCTGCTATTCCCCTTTCACTTTTCTCCTGGGGGACTCTCTGGCGGAAGCACAAAGGTGGTAGGATCCCAGGGTCCGCGGCAGAATAGAATTTAATGGCAGGGTGCGCTCCCTAAAAGGAAGGTATCCACTTTCTGCTGATGTCCTCACACGAGTCAAGAGTAGAAGACATCAAAGGGCAGCTGATGAGAAGAGCATTGTACAAGAACAGGGTTCTGCAAAGTTGGTCCTGGAGGGCCGAATCCTTGCCAGATTTTTAGCATATCCCCATTTAGATAAATGTAGCTATCTTAAAAATCATGTAACAGAAACAAGGGTTATACCCAAATAAAGTCACTGGGACCTGGGTGATTGTAGTACTGAGATGAGGGGTCCCAGAACGCAAAAAATAGAGTGAATATATACATGTAGTAATTAGAAAATACGTTGAAATTGTATATACTATTCTGTGACGAAACGTACTTACACATTGTGATTAAACAACAATGTTGTTACTATTTCAAGATTTATGTTTCTAATTACTACATGTATATATTCACTCTGTTTTTTGCATTCTGGGACCCCTCTTCTCAGTACTATCTTAAAAATCAGGCATGGATCTGGCCCTCCAGGACCGACTTTGAAGAACTCTGTTCAAGAGGATGAGACAGAGAACGAGGGAGGCAAAATGGGACTGCTGCTAATCCCTCCTTTGAGCTGTTCCAGTACAAGACCAGCCTCGCTTCCTCTGCCCTTCCGGTGCTGATGCCTTTCCCCGTGTAAGAAAACCAGGCAGTGAATGTAAGGTCCAAGAACACAGCAAACCCAGTGAATGGCTGTTGCCAAGAAAGCCAGTTTATTTTCCAGCTAGAGTCAGCGAAGGACCATGGACTGTGCTAAAAAGAGAATTATACTGACAGACTTAATGAAAAGACCAAAGTGTGCCTGCTGGGGCATCAAGGAAACTTTCAATAATGTGATAACTTAGACATAAGGAACTGCAGAGTTTCTGTAGTGTTGGCTTTAGGAACTAACAGCAGAATAATGGAGTATGCAAAGTGATAGCTGTCGTATTTGGAAAATAGAGGGGTGAGCTGGGCATTGCCAACAACTGCAAATGTGCGCCATCTGGAAGAATATAGACACTAGAACATCTGCTAAGTGGGGCATAATAAAAAAGTGTCAACTGTGACAAAGTGAAACTCCTTGTATAATGTTTGTTTCCACTTTTCATTCTTTCACTCTGGACTCCTGGAAATAAACCTGTGCTGGGCGATGAGGCCTTCTCAGCAGCATCGGTGCTTTTCTATAATAATGAGCCTGGGTTCTCCCAGAGCAACTGTTGCTACAGTGGGGCTGGCCCGACTGCCTGTCAGAGCCCAAGGCAGGCCCTGGAGAAATATTTCATAATAATATCTAGACCATATGAAGGCAGCAGTGGAAGTGCAGCCCACCCTGCCTGCTGGGTTTGGTTCAGTGGCGGGGTATTGGAAAAAGATATTTTTACCGAAAATTCAGAGCGAATTCCACGTACATAACAAAGCTGCACTGGCCTGTGACCGCTCTGCGCATGTCTCCTAAGGAAAAATATAGAATCCTTCATGTGGATTTCAGTAATGCTGGCGCCTATTAGGGGATTTCTCTAGGGGCCAATTGGGAATTAACAGAATCTGCATAGCAGGGCATGGTGAAAGGCTGCAAAGCAGTGTATCGCAAATGATACATTATGGAAATTTACTAATTTTGATAACTGGGGTATTATGAGAAAAAGGCAGTGTTCTAAGACCTTGGTGTTAATTGCTGTAACATCCAACCAAGTATCCACAAATTTAGTGGACTGTTGTGCTATATAATGTACTATTTGTATGGGGTACCACCAGAAAATATCCCTGGAGAAAACCTAATCCCCCATAAAGTAATCTTTATAGTGCATGACATTTTGAGCAATGTTTCCAGGTAATATAGTCAAAATGTACCATTTTCCTATATATTTTCTAGAATGTCCAGGTGATAAATTCCCATCCTCTCCAAGTAAAGGGATTTTCAGTCCTCTGTTCTGACTAACGTTGCAGTCAGAATGTGCCTTAAATGCAACATTTACCACTAAACGTCTAAAAGAATATTAGTGGGGAAGGCAACACTTTAACAATTTGAATGCAGCTGCAGACTCAAAGGCTGTCATTGCAGCTGATGAGTTGTTGTTGAGGGAAAAGACCGAAAACAAAGGGCGAATATTGTACTTTGCAGAAACCTAAAAGTTGGCTATAAAAGGAGGCTGGTGGGTGGCAGGTACAATTTGTGTGGTTTTAGGATTATCTGCTCTGTGGCTAGGCGGGTAAAGTGAAGATTGGATGTGAGTTCTGTAAGGGCAGTTGCATGATTTGTCTCAGGGCAGGCTGGTTATGGCTTGCCTGGAGGCTTAAGCTATGATGCCTAAGCTTCAGATGTGTGGCTGATTTTAGACACGCACTCCGTCGCGGTTTAAACTCATTCTTCTGTGATGGTGGCAGAGCGGGGTGGTGGCCGAGCAGCGTTTCTCCGTAGATGGGTTGCATTGGAGTGAAACCTTGATTTTGTGAATTGTCTTGTAGTCAATTGTTGGAAATGTATTCATTGTGCAGGAATGAGGTCAGGAAGACCATTGTTCCAATCAGAAGCTGGGAGTGAATTAAAGAGTGCATTTTCTATTTTATCTTTTTAAGCGGTTGATGACACTACTGCATTAGAAGATTGGCGTTTCAAAAGTAGCGGACCACTTTGACATGGCCACAGCACTAAAAATATAACTGTTCTGTTAATATATTATCATTTTTTTTATCCTTTGTGTCCAATTGTGATTATTTTCAAAAATACTGCTACTAGGAGTTGATTAATATGTGCCCTAAAGGACTTATCTTCTGTGAATTGACTCCTCCCAAGCGTATTTCTAGTATGAAACCTTTTTTTTTTAATAGATATCAAGCCAACCCATAATTTCTAGTCTACTGGGGTATAAAACACTCACTATTTTTTTTAAAAAGATTCTTCGCATAATCTGAATCCTTTATAAGAATATTGTAACTTGCTGACTTTCCATACAGCAGCTTCGCCTTCAGTAACATTTGAACCAGTTCAGAATCCATACTTTGATCTGTAGGAGGCGCGCCCTCAAAAGTTAATTTTGTCCACTTCTGAGGAAGGCAAGCTTTCATGTTCCAGTCAAGTGCCTACTTTGACCTTACTAGCAGCCTGGGGTGGCCTTCTGCTTGGAGATGACGTGGTATCAGTTACAGACCAGGGAAACAGCTGCAGCCTCCTCGTCAATTCTATTGATTTCATCTCTCTGCAGGCGGGGACCACCTCTCCATGCGTCTGCTATAAACTGCAGCTCTAATGGCCTCAGTAATAACCCTCATGTATGCCAAGCGTGAATCTCCACCAATCCTCTGCCTTACATATATGTATGACCTCCTTATTTATAGGTCATCCCCATTTTGTATAATTTAATTCGTCACCTTGTCCATAGTACTATAGAACTACATGTATTCCTGTAATGTCTCCAGAGTGTTTCACGTTCTGATTACTAGAAACTGATTTAGAGGATGTATATAACAAAGCACGTTTGCACACAAGAGAAGGGGTGCCATTTTCTTAAGCTGAATTTACTGTGTGGCATGCACCACTGTAACTAAATCTATATCATATCATGGTGCTTTGATTACACAAAATGCAGTGGTGTAAAAACTCATATTTCACAGGGAAATGCAAAATATGGAACATTTTTCGCGGTTCATTTGAAATAAGAATTTTGTCACACCTTACTGACAGCCCCCAAACCATTCTGGAGTATCAGTGTTACTAGGATTTTGCAGTATTGAGGACTAAATTGTGTGGCATGCTTATCTAAATTATATGGCAAAAAAGCAAATTTTGCAGCACATTTTCCCGGAGTATTATTTTAATTGATTTGACGTAGAAATAACGTTTTGTGAAATATGCAAATTATGCTATTTATGTTGCAAATGGGCTAAAGCTAATATTATGCTGTGAAAGCAGAAGCCACAAACCCGCATACATTAATTGGCCCTCATCATTGTCTGTTGGTTTAGCTACAATTCGTTTATGAAGGATGTTAGACTTGGCATCTTTAGCGTGGTTTCCCCTGACTTTTTGCCTCTTCCTCCTATATTTTTGATGGTATGATGGATGCAGTTTTGCTGACTTAGATGCTTTGGGCCCTTTGCCAGTGCAGATCAGTGTCAAAGTGCAAGTACTTCCTGTAGAAATTGTTTTAACAATTGGTTCTCCCTGATTGGCATATTTGATTTATTGGTAAGCCCCTAGGTGCACTAAGTGTGCCAGGGCCTGTAAATCAAATGCTACTAGTGGGCCGGCAGCACTGATTGCGCCCCCCACTTCAGTAGCCCTGAAAAGGTAACTCAGACCTGCCATAGCTGTGTCTGTGCGCAGTTTGTAAAATGCCATGTCAACCTGGCCAGTGCACCCACCTGCAAGGCCCTAACCTTCGCTTTTCTTATATGTAAGGCACCCCTATAGTAGGCCCAAGGTACCCCCCTGGGCAGGGTGCAGTGTATGTGAAGGGTAGGACATGTACTGGTGTGTGTAGCATGTCCTGATAGTGAAAAATTAAATTGGCAGTATTTTACTATTGAAAGGCTATCTTGCCCCATAGGACAGAATGGGAGTTTATTTGTAACATCTTATAAATATAAATTCCCATTGGAACAAGATGGAGAAATAAAGTGTAGTATGCCTGAACTCAGAATATTACAATGCATCTTTTAGTGAGGATGTTTTTGTATTCTGTGTCTGAAAATGCCACTTTTAGAAGTAGGTATTTTCCTGCTTATCCATCCAATGTGCCTCTGCTAGGATGTGTATTGGCTGTCTGACTGTGGAATGACAGGGGCTGGAGAGGTGCAGTGGCTCCAGAGACTCAGGATGAGTCAGGGCTGGGCTGAATAGACCTGATTTAGAGAAGGGAGAGGGGGTTTCCTTTCACCTGAATGGGCCTGGTCTGCTTTCCACAATGCTGTCTCCACCTCCTGCCAGGAAGCTGCACCAAAAAGGACAGTACTGGTTTGGGCTGAGCACACGGCTTCTCTGCCACCAGCAAACAAAGGATTTTGGTGTATAAAAAGAGGGACCCAAACCCCTGAATCTTAGACTACTTCTGGAATCAAGAGGAACCTTTGCCAAGGAGAAGAGCTGGAGAAACTGAGGAGAAGTACTGCTCCTGCTGTGTATGTGGGATGGCCTTCAGTTGCTGTTTCTGCGTCGGAAAGGAGATGGACCCCCTGTGATGTGTCCCCTGCTTGCAGAAAGTCTCCAAGGACTTGAGTAGAGCTTGCCTCCTGTTTTGAAGTCTCAGGAACACAATGACTTCACCCCCAGCTCCCCTGAACTTCCTTACTGAGAGTTCTGACCTGCCAAGAAGTGACTGTTACTGTGTGGGGCCTGTGGAGTTTGTTTGTACTACTGGGAGCTGGAAAGCAACACAACAAGAAATTTGACGCATCACTCTTCTTTTGACAGTTTTCCGACACAACGCCCGAGAAGAATCTCCATGCATTGCCGCTGCAGAAACCGACACAGCACCTATCGTCACTGCAAGAATCGACGCATCGAGGGATCGCGGCTGAAGAAATTGACGCAGCGCTGCTCGATGCCCCCGCATAGTTTGCCACCGCATCTCGGATTTCCACACGTCGTCCCTGTGGGGCAAGTTTTCCCCAAAGCATCACCCGCGGATCGGAGTCATCTCAGAATCAACTCATTGCTTCCCACTACAGGCCGGACCCACCGCACCGCTCCCCTGTGTACAGCGGAACTGTTGCATCACATCCATGAAGATCTCAGGAAACAACACATCTCTTTATTTTTCTACGCTTCCCATCGCTGCAGCGGTTTGGCTTGGTGAATTTGGTCGCAATGACAGGTACTTTGCAAGAAATCACGCATCCATAGTTTTCTATGGACTCAGTTGCTAAAACCTTTTGAAAGTCATTTTTCTTAATACTTGTATGTTGGATTTTGTCGTTTTGGTCTTCTTGAGTTTAAATAAAGATACTTTATTTTTCAAACTGGTGTTGTGTCTATTTATGGTGTTATCACTGTATTACTGTGTGTTTTGAGTACAAATACTTTACATATTGCCTTTGGGATAGGCATGTCTGTCTGCTTGTGCCAAGCTACCCAGGGGGTGAGCAGGGGTTATCTAAAGTGTGTATCCCCCTTACCCTGACTAGAAGCAAGGGTCCCTATTTGGACAAAGGTAACTACCTCTGCCAACTAGAGACCCCAATTTCAAACAAAGGATCAACAAAATCTAAACATTTAACTTCGAAATAATTCTCATTGATAACTGCACTTTGAACAAATTGCTTTTTTGAGCTAACTTCCTACAAAATAAATATTTTATGTAAAAGTACTTCACTGGTAAAGTGTAATATGGTCTCAAATTGCCATCTTAGGATTCCGGTGGCCTTTACAAACTACTCGGTTTTCGTTCTCATTGTTTATGATGTTACCAGAACCCCGAGATAAAAATATTTGACCATATTACTATTATATGATTACTCATGTATACGTGCGCCCGCTTACGCTTGCATGCTCTCTCTCTATATTATATATATATATATATATCATGTGATCAAGCTTCTTTTGGAGGTGAAATGCGTTATGGCCGACATTAAACTGCTGAATTAGAGCACTGAACTTTGGGTCTGTGTCTGCTTGCTGAGAGGCATTTCTGTCGAGTGGCGAAGCAGCGTTTTGGATATATATATATATATCTGCTTATTCCAACCTAACAAGCAAGTCCCTCAGCTCCGGAACGCGGCAGAAAGAAGGAACGGAAGACCCAGGATGCAGGTGAGTTTTTTATTTTGAATCGCACCTCGTCAGCAAATATATATATATATATATATATATATATATATATATATTTGCTGACGAGGTAATAAATATATATATATATATATATATATATATATATATATATTTATTACCTACTGGCAGTCGCCAGAAGGTAGTTATAGTTAGTACCATGTTTCCATAGGAAAAGCGCTTTTTGACTTGCCTATAACTGGCGCTGTTTGAAGAATCTTAACATATTTTTCCCCAAAAAAGTCTGCCAGTGATTTTTGTTGTGCATGGAATGTTTCAGGGTAATCCGTCAAGCGAGGGCCAAGGAAAAGGGGGTGGAGTGGGGAGGGGGGGGGGTCAAAAAAGTGTTTTCCAATGTTCATTTCCATTGTTAATTCAGAACACAACTACAGCCTGCACTGCTGGATAGAATTACACCAACCTTCGCAGAAAACTAGCTCTTGGTCCAGAAAGAGTGCTTTATGTTATTTGGTGTAAATCCGTTCAGTAGTTTTAGAGTAATTTAGAAAAAATCAAACTTTGTAGTCTAGAGTTGCAAAGGATTTGTGAACCCTCCTGGTCTCGGGTTGAGATCTGATTGGTCGCCAATACTTCAACCAGGAAGTTTTGGCAGCCATCTTGGAACTCAGCTTCAGCTGAGTCCGAAAACAAATGTTACATTTTTTTTCAAGGGGGCAGAGTAGGAATACCCTGACCTAGTCCTGGGACCCCCCTGGCACCTCGTCAAAGCAAAAAAGCATCTTAAAAAAAAAAACTATTAGTTGTGTTTCCCATGCTGGTTTACAACATAGCCCCCCAGGAGGCAAAGGCCCCAGGGGGCATGTGGGAATACAAAAAAAAGGAGGGGGACACACAGAGCTCTAAGGCTCTTTTGAAACCCGGGGACCACCACCTCCCCGGGCTTTTTTAATATATGGCAGGGGGGGTGCATTGACCCCCTTCCATGGGCTTATTTGAGCCCCTGGGATCACTACTTCCTCAGGGCCTAATATCTAATATGGAGGGGGGCAGTGCACATCCCCCTCCTATGGCTCTTTAGAGCCCCGGGGACTACCACCTCCCCGGGTCTAAATTATGAAGGTCCCATCTCCTTTGTCCACCCCACTGCAAATGCAACTCCTGATTCACTACTTAGAAGGGGATGAACTCCCCTTGGATGCTGAGGGCCCTTAGGGGCCAAGAACCCTTCCTGTTACCACTAGTAATTCCCACACAGTAGGATTGTTGAAAGCTATTCTGAGGCCCTGCCCCCTTTCCTCACCACTCTGCAAACACGCCTCCTGACTCACTACTCGTTGGGGGATGAAGTCCCCTTGGATGCTAAGGGTCCTTGGGGGCCAATAACCCCTCCCCCTTGGCCACCACTCTGCAAACGCGCCTCCTGGTGCACTACTCATTGTGGGAATAAGTCCTCTTGGATGCTGGGGGTTCTTGGGGGCTAAGAACCCCTACTGTTATCACCAATAAGTCCCACGCAGCTGGATTGCTGAGAGCTCATCGAAGGTCCTGCCCCCTTTATCCACAACTCTGCAAATGTGCCGTATGGCTCACTACTTATTAAGGGATAAATCCCCCATGGGGGATGAGGTCCCCTTGGATGCTGAGGGTTATTGGGGGACAATCCCCCCTGTTATCACCAGTAAGGCCGAAAGACCATGATTGCTATTAGCTCTTTGGAGCCCCCCCTTTATCCATCACTCTGGAAACGTGCCATCTGGTACACTACTCACTGGGGGTGAAGTCCCCTTCAATGCTGAGGGCTCTTGGGGTCCAAGAACCCATCCTGTTACCAGCAGTACGTCCCACACAGTGGGATTGCTGAGAGATAGTCAGAGGCCCCGCCCCCTTTCTCCTCTGAAAACTCACCTCCTGGCTCACTACTCATTGGGGAAATGAAGGCCCCTTGGATGTGGAGGGTCCTTGGGGGCCAAGAACCCTTTCTGTTACTATCAATATAGCCCAAATAGCCGGATTGCTGAGAGCACTTCGGATCCCCTGCGCCTTTGTCCACTACTAAACATGCCTCCTGGCATACAACTCATTGGGGGATGAGGTCCCCTTGGATACCGAAGGTCCTTGGGGGCCAACAACCCCTTCTGTTACCACCAGTGAGTCCCAGGTAGTAGGATTGCTAAGAGCTCATTGGAGGGTCTGGCCCCCAACCACTATGCAAATGTACCTCCTGGTACACTACTCATTGGAAGATGAATTCCCCTTTGATGAAGGGGGTCCTTGGGGGCCAATAACTCCTCTTGTTACCACTAGTAAGCCCCACACATCAGGACTGCCGAGATCTCAATGAAGGTTAGTTGACCACTCTGCAAACACACCTCTTGGTGCACTACTCATGGGAAGATGAAATCCCCTTTGATGAAGGGGGTCCTTGGAAGCCAAGAAGTCCTCTTGTTACCACTAGTAAGCCCCACACATCAGGACTGCCGAGAGCTCATTGAAGGCCAGCCCCCTTAGTTGACCACTCTGCAAACACACCTCTTGGTGCACTACTAGTTGGGGCATGAACTCTCCTTGGAAGCTGAGGGATCTTGGGGGCAAAGAAACCCACCTGTTACCACCAGTAAGTCCCACAAAGTGGGATTGCTGAAAGGTCATCGGGCCCTGTACAAACCCATTCAGCCACTTACACATCCACTCACATTCCCATCTAGCCACTCACACACAGGTACTAACACACTCACAGACCCAAACAGCCACTTCCAAACCCACTCACACACACAGTTACTCACACACCCACTCACAGACCCATGCAGCTTCTCACAAACCCACTCACACACAAAGCTACTCACACACCCACTCACACACCCACATAACCACTCACACACTCAGTCACAGGCCCATACAGCCACTCACACACCCTCTCATTGACCTATACAGCCACTCACACACCCATTATAAAAGGTTACAGGTTATAATTAGGAATTCACTTGTACAAAACCTTAGAAATTCAGCAGTTATAGTTACCCGAGCTAACTATAACTCACGCCCCTGCAATGCACTGCTTATGACCTCACACATTATATCACTCACGACATGGTAGGTTACATCCCAGATGACATCTCAAATGACATCAGTGATGGCATCATCCAAAGAAGCACTCCCACCCTGATACAACCTCTCATACACCCACCCTCATATCCACATACCCATTCACAGATCAATACAACTACTGATACACAGCCACTCACTCACTCATACAACTACCCACACAACCACTCACTCACCCATATAGCCACTCACCCACCCATACTGATACTAACCGAGCTACTCACTCACCCCTACAGCCCCTAACAAATACATTCACTCTTTCACAAAACCACTTACCAATCTATTTACAATTTGAAACAAGCACTAACACGCCAAGTTACTCATGTGCACCGTCACTCATACAGGCACTGACTGAACAATATACCTACTCATTCACTCATACAGCTTCTCACACACCCACTTATTCACCCATACAGCCACTTACACTCGCACACACTTACACCCATTTACACAGTCACTTACTCACCCATACACCCACTTACATGCCCACTTACTCACTCATAAAGCTACTCACAAAGCCACTCAGTCACTAATACAGCCACTCACAGAACCACTCACCCACTTTTACAGCCACTCACACAGCCACTCCTCACATTGATATAGACCATCACACAGCCACTTAGATGACATATGTTAGAAACAGTATCACTCATTAGTAGTACAAAAAGAATAGTAATTTAACTTATGCAGTAGCTTAGTATATATATTTAAATCTCAAAAACCTTTTCAAAATACACTCACTGGATGATGTCATCAGTAATTTCACCGACCATGTCATTAGTGATGTAATATGTGAGATCATAAGCAGTGCATTGTGGGGGTGTAAGTTAAAGTTAGCACTCGTAACTATAACTGCTGAATTTTCAATGATTTTATACAAGTGAAATCTGAGCCTAACTGTAATGTCCATGTAACCTTTTGTTTTTTCAGTGAAAAAAATAAATAAATAGGCACACATATATATTCACTGAAAGAAACAAAGGTCAAAGGGCATTAAAGTTAAGTGAAAACATCAGTGAAAGAAACAATTGCAATGCATTAGGTCTCGCATTTACGAGACTTTGGGCTTTTGGCACAGTAAATGTCAATAGTTTAAATTCTCGCAAATGCGTGACCTATTGAATTGAAAATATTGTTTGTTTCCAAGAGCCCCATGCTGAGCTTGCACTTAATAGAGGGCACACCCCTTTCTTTAGACAAGATGCATCTAAAGATAGGGGCGTGGCCTCTATTAAGTGCAACTGCTGCATGGAGCGCTTGGAAACAACCTACCCCAAAAAATTGTAAAGTAATACGATGCCAATAGCTCAAGCTCTCCTAAATGCGAGACCTATGGCATTGCAAACACGCGGCTGCCATTGGAAAGTGAAAGCGCGCATCGCACGCTGAAAATAAGGAAATCACATCATGCCTTCAGTAGGGCAAAACCCATTAAAGAAAACAGTGCTTACAGAGAAAATAACACAGACAATGTAACAACAGAAATAAAAGGGCCAGTCCTCATGCGAGGTTACAAATGAAAAGAAGGCGGTATTAAGGATGGACTAACAAGCCGATTACCGAATCAAAAGCCAGTATTTATAAAGGACAAAGACACCTCAATGAAAAATATGGGCGGACTTTCAAGTACATACTCTAATACAGCATGCCTCACAGAGCACCGCATGCGCTTACCAGGCTCGACCTAAAAATGCCCTTTTCAACAAACAAAACTGCTAATTAACTCACATATTAAATCACTCATGGCATGTTCTATGACATCATTGATAACATCACTGCAACATCTGAAATCACAACACTGTGCATGGCGGGGGCATGAGTTATAGTTGCCTAAGGGCACGAGTTATAGTAACTTGAGATAGCCATCCAAACGTCTGCAGAAGCCTTACCCCTTGATGCACATGTGCTTTGGCCATACGTGGCGTGGGGTTTGGCACAGGGTCTCACCAACCCTACCATGGACGCACTTGGCTGTTAATGTGATATAACAATATGAAGGGTGTTATTTATGTAAGGCAGAAATACTGACTTTGTTGAAGCGTCAGAACCCCAAAATATAAAAAGCGGTTCTATTGGCTTTATCTACGGGTGAGCACATCAACATACACATCTTGTCTTTGACAAAAAACTCACCAATAACTATAATCAAGTGTATATTTTATAAATTCACATACTGCAATGTTTATTAAATGAGAATGGCATGAAATATTTTCAATAAAGCTATTTTAAAATAAATACCAACATGTCTGAGTTTTGTCTTTTAACATTCTTCAGACAGCAAAATGCAGCCACAGAACCAACCACAAAAGATTCTGGTACTCCACCTGGTGAGCGAGCAGCTCCAGCTCGGAGTGCTTTAAAAAATATATATGGTAAGCTCTCCAGGGTCTATGGATTCAATGACCCAGGAGACTTACTTTGATTTATTTTACTGTTCCTTGGGGCTGCTGCACTCCCTGCATACTTGGCGTTGCCCCTGTGCCTTGTAGGGCCATCAGCAGGTCCCCAAAAATGTTATTTTTAATGCAGGGCATTTTGGGGCGCTCCAGAGCAGTGAATGTGAAATGAGCAGTTACTTGTTTCACTTTACTGTTTTTTTAATTTTGGGAGGGAGGCTTGTGGCTCCCCTTTCCGAGCCAAGAAAAGGACCTATACAATCATCCGGGACCAATGTTTATCTTTTTGGGGAGGGAGACATGCTGACCCCCTTCCTGGGCCTTCTAAAATCCCCAGAAACTCCATCCACTGGGGCTGATGTTGTTTTTTAAAGAGGGGGAAATGTGGCCCAGACCCCTCGCATGGCTCTTACGGGCCTTTGGGACCCACACCACCAGGGCCATTTTTTGTTTTTTTGGGAGAAGGCATTAGGCCCCCCCTCCCAGACAACTTTAGGGCCCCAAGGACCCCATTCCCCAGAACCAGGTTTTGGGAACGGATGTGGTGCTCCCCGTCCCCGAGCCATCTAAGGGCCTCGGGGGTCTGTTGTGTCCTGGGGACCCCATCCCTGGGACACTGCAGGCCCTGCCTGCAAGAGCTTGGGAAGAGAGAACTTCAATTCCTTGTCCACGCTCTTGAAGGCATGGAACACATACATGTTTTTTTCTTCGCTTATTTTCAGGACAGTAAACAGGTTTGCTCCCGCCCGGTGGGAGCAGAGAAAAGCTCCTGCCGTCCAGTAGAAGCAAACAGATGGAGACGGCTCACGCTGCACAGAGATGGGTGCAGCAAGGGGAGGTGGCAGAGGCTTCGGGCCCTGGGGATTGTCTGCAGCCGCAAAGGCAGCAAGTGTTTTGGGTGTCCCGGTGGTCACCACGGCACCCACTCAATGTTTAATGTTTTGCAGCCCTGTAAGGTGGGGTCTCTGGGGTCCGTTAATGGCAGGTGGGGGGCACACCAGTCCTCCTCCTAAAACTGTAGTGCAGTAGAGGGGGTGGGATCCTCCACCGAGTTTCAGTAAAATGTTTTTTTTAATTATGTTTTTGGCCCCAGCAGTTCTTTCAGTGGCATGATAAATACATACAGTTTTAAGCATAATTTCTCAAACACTACTGTACATATTTGCACCAAATTACAAAAGCAAGCTTTCTGGACCAAGATCTAGCTTTCTGCCAAATTTGGTGTAATTCTGCTCACAGTCTTTGCGGTATAACTGTTCAATTTACCTATAGGAAATTGCATAGGAAAATGCGTTTTGGGCCTTCCCTTTTCTGTGTGGCAGATCACTCCGAATGTTTCCAGAAAGAAGCTGAGGGGGATTCACTTTTTTTTAGAAAACTTCGCTGAAAAATGATCAGAGTGCCAATGTCAAACCCAAAAATGTTTTTCCTATGGAAACTTGGTCCTAACTAAAACACAAGTATTGAGTCACTAGTACAAGAACTTCGTGTAAGTTTCAAGAAATGATGATGCCTGCATCCTGGAGCAGCTAAGAAGGAAAAACCATCTTCTGCCAACCATTGGTGGCAGTAGGGCATCTGCAATTCGAATAATTGTCATTTTGAGCAATCGAAATAGATATCCTGCGGCTGCTTGAGAGCTGGTTTGACTTTTCATTCCAGTTGTTGTAAAAACAATGTTTTTATTTATTATCATTACTGAATGAGAAAATGTGATCAAGAATAATGACCAAGTCACACGGAAAATTTGCCTGCAGACAGTGTGCACATGTGCAGCACAGTGACCTTCACTGAAGCGGCTAATGTTGACCTCCCGTCTTGAATAGACCATATGTGCCCCAGAGCTCTTGCTTACATAGTTAGCAAGTTATTATATGATTTAGGCAACACGTTCCGCCAGCCTTGGTGTTTTAGCCAATAACACTTTGTATGCAGGGTTTTTGGAGTCCCTGCTAACAATTTTAAATGTGAAATTGCAAGTCCTAGAATCCCAGATGCTATTGGCTAATAAAAAGCTAGGACTGCTGACAAGTGGCCTCTTGGCAGCCATGTTTGGACGAACAAGGAACAATGAAACCAACAAGGGAATGGGAAAAATAATAGTTGATCAACTAGCAATGCGCAAGGCGGTACAGCAGAAATGTATACGTTCAACAAGCGAGCAATAATGATGTTTGGAATAATGAGTGTGCAAAAAAAGTGGTGTAACATTTTTAACCCAAACCATGGCTCTGACAAACTTAAAGGTCTCTTATTTTCTGATTGTTCAGTCTGATAAATTGCACCTTCAGCTATCGGTCCGTATTTATTTCTGTTAAACCCCTTCCATTGATAACATATTCATAACAGAGTAACTCAGTACAAACGAGAGCCTATGAAAAAGAAGAAAGGCATGGACAACATCCTATGTTCAGTGCTAAAACAATCACAAACTAAAGGAACGTTATTTAATAAATCAGGGATACTGAAAAGCATGCTCCTAGCTGTGTTAAGAGTTGTGCATGATTTTGCTGAGCCCCTATGTTGCACAGCTGTATTGTTTACAATTCCATAACACAATCCACAATGTGTTCTTCCCTTAAAGGGGCTTCTCTCTCTCGACCAAACTGACAACAACAGCAGCTCAATTTCCCTAAGGGGCCTGAGTGTTTCCATTTACCAGAAAGACCTCTAGAAAATGTCAGTCCGGCCTCCCACCTGGGTCTTCTCAGAGGTATCAGTGTACCTAGAGATAATCAATGTCCTCAAAGAATTTTATGAGCCTCATTGACCATGAAGACTGCACCAATTAAGGAAGTAGGTGACTAAACCTTCTATGGATACAGGTCCCTTTTTACAACTTGTCAGGGCTTATAAGGCTTCTTGAAAGTGCTTAACTTGTAAAAGCGCAAGTACCAGGTTCCAAAGTTTTGCTCAGAAACCTGAGCCGGTGCTACTGAAGGTCTGATCTGCGCTGAAATGTGTTTGTTGTCTCTTTCATTTTTCATCTTCTTTTGTAGGGTATGCATTGAGCCATTGAGATACCAAAAACAGAGCTGCCTGTCCTTTGGATGGCTTTGCACACTTTTGTCTTTGAATAACCAAGAGTGGGCGATGAAGAAACACATGGCTAGTTTTGCATCTTTCCTGCCTCAACCTTTCTTTGACTGATGCATGTTAATATGGTACGTTCTGCTGTACTATGCTGTCCAATTATACACCATGCAGAATTCAAATGTTGCATCATGAAACCAGGACATATTGTTTGATATCTGGGCAAACACCTCATTGATGTTTCATGTGGTGTGCCCCAGAATGTACACGCAGGGGCCGATTTACACAAGCATCTATGAGTACGGAAAGTAGAACTACAAGAGTAGTCTTTTACATTCTCTTACGTGCTTTCACAAATCGGCCAAAAACATCAAACTCCAAATTAGTAAAAGTGGAAGCAGGGCCCAGTCCTTTCTCTTAGTGCTAACTGTATGTTACGTTATTTTCTGGCCAAGTAGGGGTGTGGAGCATAGTACTAAGGGAGTACTCTTATACATATTATATTTTCAGAACTCAACTCAATTGCCTTGGTCTCTTCTTTTGAGATATATCCTAAACAGGACACCGCACATCAAAATACTTAGATATATGATAATCAATTTTGTGGTCACTATTCCTGCTTCTTAGTTGATCTTTTTGTTCATCAGGTATTTTAGTTCTAGGTTAACTATTGGTGTGGCTAATCTTGTTGTCTAAGTCTGATTCACAACTGTTTGAGACAAAATGTGCCCGAAGAATTAGGGATTTTGCAGTTCCACAGTTGTCTTTTTCAACACTGATCCCTGTAACCAGAGGAGATTTTCAATGAGATGAGACATCAGTTTCATTGAACAACCTGCTGTTCAGTCGCTGAGGCGTGACAGCTTTGAGCAGAATGCCGCGGGAAGCTTCAAGTCAAGTTTAATTCTGGAGACTGAAATTGAATTCGGAAACTGACATGAAATACAAATCTTTCCCAGGCCCGCTTTGCGCCTTCTGGAGCTCGGAAACCCTTTAAGAAAAGGCCTATTGTTTCCAGCTGAATTGCTCTTATGCCAATCTGGAGATAGAGTTTTCTATTACACCTGTTCTATTTAGATTTCCTCAGTTCAACTCTCTGCATAGCTTTTGCACCATCAACCAAAAAGCCACTCAGTAAGAAGCCAGTAGTCACGTTAACAGGTTTGATTCAGACCAATAACTAAGGCCTCATTACAAAACATATGTATTAATATTGCACCCATAATTACCAATACCATGTAATATGGTAATGCATAGTGCGCTATTATTGCACCATTATTAGATTTCAGGATTTCAACTATGAAAAGAAGACTAACCGTTAGGCTCTGTGTACACACACCTAATTCTGCAGATTTTTCCACATTCTACAGATGTTTCCGTAGGTACATCCAGCCAGATTTTTACTATTGAATTCCAGCCAAATCCGGATTACCACTGCAGTTGTACTGATCACCTTAGTATATTTGTGAATGTGTTAGGTTTCACTGTTAAACAATAAGTCTTTCTAAAACAGGAGAACCAGTGTAAAAACAGTGCAATAATCTGGAACTACAGCTGTCCTTTATAATACCTGACAAACTTTGACTGCAAGATCTGAAGACCAGTATTGACCAGTAAATTATGCATAATTCCTTTGTCAAAAGAAAGTCTCAGATCTTGCCCTACCTTTATGCAAAAAAGCACCTGTTGGTTATGTTTGCAGATGAGAGAATTTAGATTCTGAAGCCCCTCCAGGACAAATAGGAAACGTCAATGAATGTATGCAAGTTTTAAAAATATATATATTAATGAAGACTGAAAAGGGCTTTATCTTATAATTCCTCATGGTCCTAAGATCAAGGTCAAAGGTTTCCATGGATTAATATTAATGTGTATGTTACACGCCGTGGAACTCTGGAACCTCCTCGACGCTACATCACCGGAGGTCGCCTTCCTCACGGAAACCTGGATGAACGCCTCCTCTGCACCCGACATCGTCATCGCCATCCCGGACGGGTACAAGATCATCAGGAGGGACCGCATCAACCAGACCGGAGGTGGCATCGCCATCGTCCACAGGAACACCATCCGCATCACGACCGACGCCACGACTCCTTCGCCGCAGCCGAACATCTCCACTTCCAGATTCACACCGACCCTAAGACGACCCTCAGAGGCACCCTCGTCTACAGACCCCCGGGACCATGCACACAAATCAGCGAAGACATCACAGACTTCATCAGCCCGCACGCCGTCCCCTCCACTGACTACATCCTCCTCGGGGACCTCAACTTCCACCTGGAGAACAACAAGGACCGCAACACCACCGCCCTGCTGGAAAACCTCGCCAACCTCGGACTCAAGCAACTGGTCAACACCCCCACCCACTACGCTGGCCACACGCTTGATCCCGTCTTCTCTTCCAGCAAGTACATCACCTTCAGCCACGCCACTGGACCGACCACAGCTGCGTCCACTTCAGCTTCAAAAGATCCACGACCCACCACCACCCGCAACAGGTACCTCACAGGAATTGGAGCAAGATCACCGCAGACCAGCTCACCACATCCCTCAGCCAGAGCCCACCCGCCAACACAACGGACCCCAACGAAGCAGCCCACAACTTCACACAGTGGCTGACCGCCTGTGCCGACGACCTCGCACCACTAAAGAACCCTCCCAGCAGACCCAGAAGCAAGAAGGCATCCTGGTTCACCGACAACCTCAAGAACTCCAAGAAGACCTGCCGCACCCTCGAGAAAGCCTGGTTTCTCGACCGGACCACCGACAACATGACCGCCCTCAAACACGCTACCCGCAAGCACCACCAGCTCATCCGCACCACCAAGAAGAAATCCCTGAAGGAACGACTGGACAACAACGCCCACGACAGCAAAGAGCTCTTCACTATCGTCATGGAGTTATCCAACCCCAGCACCGGCACCAACGACATCACTCCGTCACAAGACCTCTGCGACTCCCTCGCCTCGTTCTTCCACCGCAAGATCGCCGACATCCACAACAGCTTCGGCGCCCCACCCACGCACCCAACCGTCGAACCAACGCCCCCCCACCGCCACCCTTCGCACCTGGACCACGGTGACCACCAAAGACACAGCCCGCACGATGAACACCATCCACTCCGGATCACCGACAGACCCCTGCCCACACCACGTCTTCAACAAGGCCGACTCCACCATCGCACCCCAACTCCGGAACATCATCAACGCCTCCTTCAACACCGCCACCTTCCCGGAGAGCTGGAAGCACGCCGAGATCAGCGCCCTCCTGAAGAAACCTACAGGGGACCCCACCGATCTCAAAAACTTCCGCCCCATCTCGCTCCTCCCTTTTCCTGCTAAAGTCATCGAGAAGATCGTCAACAGACAGCTGACCGCCTTCCTCGAGACGAACGGATCCCTCGACCCCTCGCAGTCCGGCTTCAGAGCCAACCACAGCACCGAGACCGCCCTCATCGAAGCCACCGACGACATCCGGACCCTGCTCGACAAGGGGGAAACAGTGGCCCTCATCCTCCTGGACCTCTCCGCTGCGTTCGACGCGGTCTGCCACCGCACCCTAGTCCAGCGCCTCAGCAACATCAGTATCCAAGAGAAGGCACTGGAGTGGATCATCTCGTTCCTCGCCGGAAGAACACAAAGAGTCCGCCTCCCCCCGTTTCGCTCCGAGGCCACCGAAGTCATCTGCGGCGTCCCGCAAGGATCTTCACTCAGCCCCACCCTCTTCAACATCTACATGAAACCTCTCGCAGCCATCGCACGCCAGCACAACCTCAACATCATCTCTTACGCCGACGACACCCAGCTGATCCTCTCCCTCACCAGAGACCCCGACACCGCCAGAACCTGCCTACACGAAGGGATGAAAGACGTCGCCGAGTGGATGAAGGACAGCCGCCTGAAACTGAACTCGGACAAGACGGAAGTCCTCATCCTGGGATCTTCGCCCTCCGCCTGGGACGACTCCTGGTGGCCCCCAGCCCTGGGCACCGCACCCAAGCCAACCGACCACGCACGCAACCTGGGCTTCATCCTGGACCCCTCTCTCTCGATGACCAGACAAGTCAACGCCGTCTCCTCATCGTGCTTCAACACCCTGCGTATGCTTCGCAAGATCTTCCGCTGGATCCCGACCGAGACCAGGAAGACTGTCACCCAGGCACTCGTCACCAGCCGACTGGACTACAGAAACGCCCTCTACGCCGGAACCACAGCCAAGCTACAGAAAAGACTCCAGCGCATCCAGAACGCCTCCGCCCGACTCATCCTGGATGTGCCCCGACGCAGCCACATCTCCAGCCACCTGAGGAACCTGCACTGGCTCCCCGTCGACAAGAGGATCACGTTCCGGCTCCTCACCCACGCACACAAGCCTCTCCACGACCTGGGCCCCAAGTACCTCAACAACCGCCTGACCTTCTACACGCCTGCCCGCCAGCTACGGTCCACCAGCCTCGCCCTCGCAGCCGTACCACGCATCCGAAGAGCCACCGCCGGAGGAAGATCCTTCTCTTGCCTGGCTGCCAAAACTTGGAACTCCCTCCCCATCCACCTTCGGCTGACCCAGGACCATCTCGCCTTCAGGAAACAACTCAAGACCTGGCTGTTCGAGCAGTAGCATACCCCTCCCCCCAAGCACCTTGAGACCCTCCCGGGTGGGTAGTGGGCTATACAAATGGCATGATTGATTGATTGATTGATTGAATTATGAAGGTTAAAAAACTCACAACTAACTTTTTTAGGTCTTGCTTGACAGAGCCGTTGTCGCTAGCCCTTATGAGACCGCCACAAAAAGACCTTTAAGTAATAGCGCAGAGAAAGGGGCTTAGGCTCCGCCCACTTACCCAACTTCTAATTTAGAAGCTTTTGATTGGGCAGAGTGTGTGTGCTTCCACTAAAAAAAGAGTACTTGTTTTGCCTGATTCTCAACACATTAAGTTTGAAGTGGATACTGTAACAAGCCAAGGATCAGGGCTTAAAGCTCGATTGTTTCATTGTGAAAAGTTAGATAAGAGACTTAGCTCTTTATTATGAAAAGCTTTGACAAAGGCAGCAGGTTTAATGTATTTATAACAAAAAGCCTATGTTAAAGCGAATAGGGCTTCAAGGGTTGATTGTTATTAGGCTGTGGTAACGCCTGTATTAAGGTACTTTATTACATGGAATCTCAGAGATTTCTGTAGTAGGCAAAGGATTTGGTGCTAGTTATCCCCTCTAATAATTCCAAGGATAGAATATTTGCATTGTGAAAATCCATGTAAGACCCTCTTAGGAGGGGTCTAAAATTGTTGTGCCAACTGTAATGTTGTACATATTTGTAACTGCACAAAGTGCAGTGGTTTAAAAACCCATAATTCATGGGATGATGCTGTTCCTCTAAAATATTTTCCATACTGCAGGGAATTTACAATATTAATGTGAAATATGGATTTTGCCCGATGGGAAGTATTAGAACTGGGGGTCTCTAGTTGGAAGAGGTTGGTACATTTGACCAAATAGGGACCCTTGCTTCAAATCAGGGTAAGGGGGATACACACTTTAGATAACCCCTGCTCACCCCGTTGGTAGCTTGGCACGAGCAGACAGGCTTATCCCAAAGGCAATGTGTAAAGTATTTATACCAACACTCACAGTAACACAGTGAAAACACAGCAAATGGACACCACACCAGTTTAGGAAAATAAAATGTCTTTATCTAATCTAAACAAGACCAAAAAAGACAAAAATCCAACATACAGATACTCAGTAGAATGTCTTTAAAAAGGGTTATTGCAAAATAAACCTTGTAGATGGTAAATGCGTCACTTTTCTCTCAAAGTACCTTAGATGCGTAACGCAGAACAAACAAAAATGTCACAGAGAAGGCGATGCGTCGATTCTTCCTATGCTCTGGTTGCAATGCGACAAGATGGCGCCTCGATGTGTTGCGACGATCCGGTGCGATGCGATAAAAATGGCGTCTTTGGTGCGATGCTTCAACATGGATGCGATGCATGCATGCCTGACAGCCGTGCGGCGAAATCGGTGGTTTCTTGAGCTGTGACAGGCCCTGCGACACGCTTCTCCGGTGATGTGATGGCAATCAGCGGCGACACGCTTCCTTAGCGATCCGACTGTCTGGCGACACATTTCTCCAGTGATGCTACGGTGAACAGCGGCAGCAGTGACACGCTTCCTTGGCGATGCGATGGCGGCTGCTGCGGCGGCATCACGCTTCTCCCTCGTTTCTTCGCGCTTCTAGCTCCCAGCATAAAGGGCCTCACACACAGTTACAGGCACCTCAGGGGAGGTCAGAACTTCCAGAAAGGAAGTCAGGGAAGCTGGGTGTGAAATCCTTTTTATGCCTGGGACTTCAGAAAAAGGAGGCCAGCTCTTCTCAGGCCCTTTGAGACTTTTCTTCAGATGGACACAGCACACAGCAAAGTCCTTCTTCAAGCAGGGGACACAGAACACAGCAAAGTCCCTTGATCCCCTCCTCAGCAGAAACAGCAAACTGCAGGCCAGCCCCAGACACACAGCAAAGGCAGTACTTCTCCTCAGTCTCTTCAGCTGTCCTCTTGGCAACAGGTTCCTCTTGAACACAAAGTAGTCTAAAGTTCAGGGGTTTCAGCTCTCACATTTATACCCCGAAAGTCTTTGTTTTCTATGTGTGAGGGGTCCTGGACCCAGTCCAAACCAGTTCAGGGTGCATTCTGCCAGTGCACAACTTCCTTTGTCAGTGTGGGCCAGGGTCATCAGACGCACCACAGGATTTGGAGCCAGCATTGTGGAAGGCAGGCACAGCCCTATTAAGGCCCAGGTGCTGCTCCTCCCACCACTCCAAATGCAGATAGGTCTATTCAGCCTAGTGCTGACTCACCCAGACTCCTGGAGCCACCCCAGCCCCTGTCACTCTCAAACCAGACAGTCAATCCACAAACAGGCAGAGGCACACCGAAAGATTGAACAAGAAAACAGCCACTTTCTAAAAGTGCTATTTTCAAACACACAATTTAAAAACCATCCTTTCTAAAAGATGTATTATTAAATTCTGAGCTCAGGGATACCAGACTCCAGGTTTCTATCTCACTCGTATGGAAGATATGCAGGTAAACATGTTACACAGCATTCCCCATGCTGGCCTATGGGTGAGATAGCCTTTCCATGGTGAAAAACGAAATTGGCAGTATTTCACTATCAGGACACGTTACCCACACTAGTACATGTCCTACCTTTTACATACACTGCACCCTGCCCAGGGGGTACCTTGCGCCTACCATAGGGGTGTCCTAGGTGCAAGAAAAAGGAAGGGTAAGGCCTGGCAAGTGGGTACACTGGTCAGGTCGACATGGCAGTTAACAAACCGTGCACAGGCACTGCAGTGGCGGGCCTGAGACATCTCTTTGAGGCTACTCGGTGGCACAATCAGTGCGGCAGGCCCACTAGTAGCATTTGAATTACCAGCCCCGGCACACTCAGTGCACTTTACTAGGGACCTACTGGTAAAAGAAATATACCAATCATGAATAACCAATCACAATAACAATGTACACAGGGACCACTTGCACTTTGGCACTGATCAGCAGTGGCAAAGTGCCCAAAGCATCTAAACCAGCAAAAACGAAATCCAGCACTGTGTCAAAAATACAGGAGGCAGAAGCAAAAAGTCAGGGGGAACCACGCCAAGGATGCTAGGTCTAACAGGAAGCCTTGCCTCAATCAGATGTCCTTTCCTACGGGTAATTAATCTCTAAGTAAGCTTGTGCATTTACACAATGATGACTCCACACGACTCTGTTGAGGTCTACCATTATCCTCTGTTTAAGTAGCATTCTGTTCTTGAAAAGTAAATAAGTCTGAATATGCTAACTCTAATCGGGGCCCATTGTTAACTCTCCCTTACAGGGAGGAACGTCAGAAATGTTTTAGTTCTTGGGACAGAATGTGTTTTAATATAGAAAAGCATAATGGTATTCTAAAACCCTGCACTCTTAAAAATGTACTTCATTATTTGTGCCTTCCTTTTAGTACAACCAAACCCTGTAGAGCAGCTTTTCACTCACTCTTGTCAATGCTTGAAACAAATCACCATTTTAGTACAATACCAACTGCACAAAACTAAAGATGTTATATGAAGAATGTAACAGTTAACAAGTCGAATGGTACTCTCTTACCCTCATGAGGTTATGGTGACATTTACAAACCACTTGGCCTTCGGCCTTGTGGTTTATGACAGCACCATAACTATACATCAATATAGCAACTCTTTCGGTCGCTCTCTCCGGCATTCACTTACTTCAAAACACATTATAGGTGTAGAAATCAGAGTTTTCCAGAATGGGCAGAGATAACAATGGTAACTGATTTCAAATGGGATGTTCAGATTTCATGAATAAACTGTTCATTGAAACAGAGCCACTGGATGTAATAGAGATTTTTGAAGCGACTGCAAGCAAGGTAAAACCCACAATGTGCATTGATTGGGTTTATAATGTTATGGTTTTCACTGGCTTTCAAAAATAGACTGCTAATTAAACAACGAGCTATAGCCAGAGAAGTCTGGATCTTTGTTTTTACTATTTGAACAATGGACAATTTTGAAGCTCTGTACAGGCTGTCAATATGATGTAATTTCCACGATATATACAATATATTTCACAGGTCCCTGCGAAATATATTTGTATAAAAAACCGTTTGTGCATTAGGAGCACCCCTAACACATCATCAATAAACTCAACTCCTTGTAACTATAAATTCTGATTTGTGATTTGTTGGATGGTGTACATGATTCACCCGTGAATAATCTTGAAATGTCAGCGGCAGTGATCTAAAGACACATGCAAAGAATTACAGAGTAATGAAACAAAACTATCAAAAAGGCACATATACAGAAACTTAGGGAAACAAAGTAATTTTCCACATTTTCCCCCAAATTATGTGGATTATCAGGGAATAGGTCATATAATAGGATATTAGAGGATACAAGGTGATCTTAACAAAGTTGGGAGAGGGTCAGTCAGAAAGTGACACGCTTATCTAACCTGAAGCAGCTGCCTTTATCTTAAAGTTACCGGCTCCAACAGATCAAAAATGCTGAACTAGTCAAACCACTAACGTTACATCCTGTTATGCGCATGTCACACTAATGGAAAATGATGTCCTCTGTGAACAGATATGAATACATTTTTATCTCATATCAACTTAACCACATCAGTAGTAGCTTGTACAACCAGTACTGCAACTCGTGTGCTCATGGTCTTCTCTCTGATGGAAGACTTACTTGGAGTACTGTACTGAGAGATTTCATAGCGATAGAGAATATTGACATAGTACTTCCTGACTGTCACGCATCATATACATGCGGAAGAGTATTCATAAGTGCATTCTTAAAGCTGCAGAAATTGCACCTCGCATCCACATTTGCGGTTATTACCATCAGTTCTCTGGTTCATCGTAACATCTGAATATTTGCCCTGACGAAGTTACGGAAAGTAACGAAAATTGTTGGCTGTCTGTTTTATCTGGAATAATTACCAAAATAAAGAAGAAAACTGTTTGGACTAAAAACATCGTCTCTGTGATTTCAATGAGTGCACCTTCCGCCTTTTGATGAAAAAATATTCCTAAATCACCCATGGAGTGAACGATAAACTCAACTTTCAGTTAAAAGATTGTCTATGCTTCAAACAAATCAAGGGCCTGATGTCCAATTTGGACCACAACTTTTCCAAGCATAGAAAACTCCAGATGGAATCTGTGATTTCTGCCAACTTGGCAATGGTATCTCCACCAAAGTGGTGCAGCTGCTGGTGAAGTTCTAATTTCCAAAATGTCTACTCAACAGAAATTCAACCAATGTTTGAGTAGGAAGTAGAATTTCCATCACTAAATGTAAGCAATGGGCTTGCACATTGTCAGTTGACATACATAGTGTTGAGAGAGCGCAAACTGATATAAATGTATGAGTACATCACACTTACCTATAGTAAGCACAAGTCATGATGAGAAATGCCATGAGTGCTAATAGTATCTGAAATTATATTCTAAATGTATAGCTAATATAGAGATTTAAGTAGAAGTGGAACTAATACAGAAATGTGTGACATTATATGATTTTATTAGACGTGATTATTTTGAATCTATGTCGTGTAGCTGTTAACATATAAGATGGTCTGTGGTAAAACGCAGAACGTGGTAGGCCTCAGGGCCAGAGTTGGAGCTAAAAGGGAAGGTGTTTCTTTTCACGACACAGATTGTTTAACGTTTTTGGTCATTGCATTAATGGGCCATGATTTAGAGTAATGTTTTCTAAATAATAGAATAAGAGTTTTAACATGCTTTAATTAAATGAAGAAATTGAATGCTATAATCATAATATGAAATATTGTAGGCCTGAAATGTTTTAGCATTGATTTACACGTACATGTCTGGGCTGAGAAATGTTGCAAGCCTTTTTAGAAGTCTATGAGAGTTGGGTTCTTGGCGGCAGATATCTGTCTGCAACAGGAAAGGGGGGATCCAATTATAAGTGAATGAATAGAGGTCTGTTCAGTAGACGGCCCAGACATGGAGGAGGGTTCTGGAATGTTTAAGGGGTATCAGCGGGCCGGAGAAGAGACTGAGAAGCAAGGTCAACTCTAACGTCTGAGGCCCAATACAAAGCATCATGGAAAAAGCCTGAAGTTGCACCACGTGAGAGGCGTTTCGCAAGGGGCGTCTCAAATGTTGTTGACTGTTTTGTATTAGGGACAGCACCCCTGGGTGGAGTTAGAGCAGAGACCTGAGGACCCTTTAGAGAGCGGATGGGTAGGCAGTGAGGGGTCATGACTGGAGAACTTTAGGTTTTCACCAAGAGACTTAGAGTGGGTGACTTCCCTTGGGGGTCATTCATTGCTGACACCTTTGTTAGGTTGGGATTTGGTTAAGTAGGGATACCATCTAGAACAGGGTAGGGACGCCTAACCTGTGTTTGTTTTCCTCCAACCTAAATGAAGGAGAGATATGCGTCTATGCTGATAGCTTTGCTATTTTTAGAACTTGTGTTAGTGATTTCTGTTGCTCGTCTGAGGGCTTTTCGAGAGCACATGTATGTAATTGGATCTGTGTATCTCGTGAATCTCATTCTGAGATGCTTGTATTTGCAGCTCATTATATCTTTACAATAAACTTTTGAAACCTAGAAGTTGTCCGTGATCTTTGAGAGTAGAGTCCTTTCTTGGGTGAACTAATTTGCAGATAGGTGTACTGTTTCCTTCCAAGACAGGCAATAAAGGTTCAGTCGACCAGATCGAGGTTTGGATCAATAGATATAAGGTATCGATCAAAATCTCGCCCTTTCAGTTGGTAGCTATAGAGGATGGTTGCCTTCTTGAGGACGGTGACCTAGGCCAGGTTAGCTTACCCCAAGGCCCCTAGAAATCGATGATCGGAAGAACAGCCCGCAGATGAAGATCCGGATGACGTGAGACAGAAAAAGCAGCAGTATCAGAGAGAGTGAGTATAAAGGGTTATGCGTGTTAGATTGCGGTGTTTTGTATTGTATCTATGTTGTAATGTCTGGCGGAGTTGAATGTCTGTAGAGTGACTGTGGAACAGGTTGTGAGCGCGCGCAACCGGTGGAAATCTTAAGTTCAAGGAGAGCTTAAGTGGTTCGGGTGTATCGGACACCCAGAGTAATTGTCAACTAGTGTGAAGGGGGTCATGAGGTACCATTGATCACCCGAGAGACCGAGATAGGGGGAACGTAAGAGTGAGTGCGTGAGTAACGGACGCTGGTCGGAAGTTACTGTGTGTGTAAGTAACCTATCAGAAAGACGATAGACATCTCGTCAGTTGTGTTGACAATTACAGATAGACTGTGGACGTACAGTCGAGAGAAGTGACCGCTTGGTCGGAAGTAGTCATTTTTCAGTGTATGAATGGGACGCATGCATAACCGGGAGACGAGTTGAGAAAGGAGGGGTGCTGCTGCGAAGCGGAGAAAAGAGACGTCAGGTGGTGTCGCGCAGTGATTGGCTGACCGGAGAAAGACCGCGCTGTGATAGGCCAGCTAGCGAACACGTCATACAGGGTCGCGACGTGATTGGCCGACAGGAGAAAAACCGCGCTGTGATAGGCCAAGCTAGCAAAGCCGCGACAGGATTGGTGGATTGTCATCAGGAAGTAAACAGAGTAGCGAGGCTGGATTTTGTGCGCATAATTATGAAGTGTTTTAAATGGTTGAAAGCGCTGTTTAAGAAAGAGAGGCGAGGATCGTATGAAGGGGAAGAAGCCCCGCCGGAGGGTACGCCAGCTCGTTATATGGCAGTAAATGTTGGGTTGCATACGATCCTTTGGATATCAGAGTGGAGTAAGATTACTGAAGGAAATGAGGAACTGACGTTCCCGAAGTACGGGACGTTCAGATTAGAGGTGTTACATCGATTGAAATCAGTCATGACCTCAAAGAGACCCTTGCCTAGACCAACCCAGTTTGAAGCCCTTGAAGCATGGCTTAGGGCAGCGCATGAAAGGAATATGAACAGACGGCAAGAAAGGGTGAAACGCTCGGTAAGGGCAGTACAGGATGCCAGGTGGGATGCGGATGCTAAAAGATGGAGAGTGCATAATTTGGAAATAAATAAACTGTACCCAGTGTTAGAGGCGCCAGTAAATAAAAGCCCCATAGAAGAAGATGACGAGAGCGAAACAGAGGACAGCCTGATAAACAGATTACTGACAGACAGGCCACCCCCGTATAATAGAGCAGGGGGAGAGGTCGAGAATACTGAAGGAGAAAAGGGGGGCAATGCAGGAGAGCATAGACTGCTTCCCAGTTCAGAGTGGGATCCTGAGCCAAAGAAAGAGTTGCTCCAGCCTAGTCAGGTGCAACAGGTAGTCGGTAGGTTTGTGGTACAAAGAGCGCCGGAAACGGAAAGCGCCACATCCTACCCATTACCAGATGCACTACAGGTACCTGTTACCATAGGTCCTATAATATCGATATATGACCAAGAGAGAGCAAAAGGGGAAGAACGGAAACGGAAAGACAGAGAAAGAGCAGAGCAGGCAAGGAGGAACGATACCACTAATTCCCCAAGTCAGATGCCAATACCCAGAGAGTGGAGTACCCCGATGCACACAGCAGGGGACCCAGGAGGAGATCCTGGGGGCCCTAGATGGCCAAAGGATCTGAGGGGATCTGGACGAAAATCCTTTCAAGAGCTAAATGAGTACATGAAGCAGTGGGATGAGGCAGTGAAGGCTCAAAAGTGCATCAATGCTGCAGAAGCAGAAAGGGAAAGTCAGGACAGCAGAGCACGAACTCACTGCGGGGCTGGGGAGAGTAGCCCGGAGTGGGACTGTAGAGGGAGTAGGGGAGTCACCCATTGGGCCCGAAATGGAGGTAGAACAGACCTGGAAAACGGGGGCCCCGGGAGTGGAGGGGTGGCGTGCCCAATACTCAGTGAAGGGGAGAGGAGAGCGCAAGAGTACAGGAACAGCTTTAAGTGTCCACACTGTGTGCCTGGCACCAGAGAACAGAATGGGAGTTGTGAGAGGTCGCACCATAGTCCCTGTGATGACAGAAATGAGCGCAGCCCAGGGAATATGGGGAACCAGGAAGGATCGTATCGGATACTGAGCGATACGAGGCAAAGGGAGTGTAGCGACCAGAGGGAAAATAACAGAGAGATGTGCGGTGAGAGGAGAGAAGAAGACGAGAGTGGGCAGAGAGAGAGTAGGGATAAAAGGCCCGTGTTCCATCACCTTCCAAGATTGAATGGCCGAGCATGGGACCTGGAGAGATGGGAGCAAGGGAGGCCACCCATTAATTCTCCCGAGCCCAAACGCAGAGCTCGAAGTTGGGATGGTAGGGAGACCAGTGAGCCCCCTTCAAAAGACATATTGCGAGCTGAGATAAAAGCCAAGAGACTAGATGTCTCCAGCTTAAGGTCAGATCTGGATGACATGGTAGATGGTACCCTGCCTTTAGAAAGAATGGAAATGTATGAACAGGATGAAATACTGTATATGGCAAAGGACATCACACGAAAGGCGAGAGCAGTCCATGAGAAGTTAGTCGAACTAGCAGGCAAATATATGGTGGACTTGTCAAGAACCAAAGCATTACAGGGTAACCACAGGCTACATTACTCAGATCGAGATCTAGATGAGAGGAGAACGATTGGGCTGAAAACACACATAAGGGAACTGATTACTGGAATAAGGACATGGAGGGCACTAGATAAATGGGAAGAGAGATGGTCCAAGAAAGGGACCGGCAGAAGAAGCATGATTGGTATAACACCAGGACAGCAGGGAATAGAAGCTTACCCTTTGCGTGAAGTTGCCAATGGAAGCTATGTACATGTCCCTTGGAGTAGGGGAGATTTAGCTGCTTTTACCACATCTTTCCCCAAGTTACGAGAGAGCCCCGTGGAGTGGTACAAGCAAGTCGAGAGGTTTGTAAAGATCTCAAAAGTCCTATGGATAGATCTGAACACGCTGTTTGACATTGTAGTACCAGGAGATCTGTGGACAGCATGCAAGGTTAGCGCTGAGTGGCCCACAACGGAGCCAGAGAGAGATGCTAGGACTAATGGGCCGTCCGAGATCGTGATGGCAAAATTCGAGAGAGTGATGACTTGGCTGAAAGAAAAAGTGCCAATGCAAGACATAGATTGGGTCAGAATAGACAGAACGAGACAGGAACCCAAAGAGACAGTCCATGAATATTACGAGAGATTGCTGAAGGCGTTTAAACAGTATAGCGGCTTGGATGTAATGGATCCAAAGGACATAGGGCAATTCGTGTCCAAGTTCGTCCTGGGACTGAGACCGGATATTAGTTTAATGATTCAGCAACACTCGATTTGTTGGCAAAGTAGACCCCTAGATGAAATACTGAGATATGCCAGGTACTGCTGTGATGAGGTAGACTCCAAGGCTAAGAAACTAAAAGAGAAGCTGATGGTGGTACAATTGCAGGCAGCAGGAAAGGGGGGACCGCAACAACAGCAGCAAGGGACAGGTACAGGAGGTAAGAAGCAGTACAGTCAGAACAAGGGTAATGAGGAGAGTACTACCTTCAGACCCAGAGTAGACATAGCTACCTTGAAGAAAACGACTAGGTGTCACCAGTGCAACGAGTTGGGGCATTGGAAACGCGAGTGCCCTTACAATGTAGAGATAGGAGAGCAAGAGATAGAGGAGGAAGAGGTCCAGAGCGCACCTATGAGAGGGGCGACGCCATACCAAGGAAAGGTGCTCAAAGGGGGGGGGGCTCCTCCCCGAGCCCAGTTCCCGCAACCTCCTCGAGTAGGGAGTATGGGTAAGACCTATAGACAAATGCCCCTGTTTGTGGAAGGTGAAGAGTGCTATTATGTGGACCCATTAACCGGACAGAGAGTGGAAAGAGAAGACTGCACCCTTGGGGCAGCCTTAGAGGTAGATCAGAGGGGACCCTATGTGGAAGCAGAAGTAGCAGGGTGCCCTACGACATTTCTGGTGGACACAGGAGCCACTAGATCCACGATCAGATCAGCTGCAGTTCCAGACCTGCCCATGTCTGGAGAGACCATACAGGTGGTAGGGGTCGCAAACAGGAGAATAACCAGCCAATTGACAGAACCGGTACAGGTGAAAATAGGGAAGTACAGCGATGAGCACCAATTTGTGGTTTGCGATTCAAGCCCTGTGTGTCTGCTAGGAAGAGACCTGTTGTGCAAATTGAATTGTACTATATATTGTACACCCCAGGGAGTGGAGGTATTGACTAATGATGATGATGCAGATTTCAAAGTTGCAAACTCAAGAATATGTGTGGAGCTGTACCCTACTTTGACAGTGGACGAGCTTCCCTGGGATTTGAGAGAGACAGTGGCATCAGAGGTATGGGATTTCACTGGGGAAGAGATTGGATTAGTCAAAGGGGTGGACCCAGTGAAAATTGTAGTGAAACCGCATGCTGAGTTCCCAAGAACACCCCAGTATAAATTGACTCCAGAAACGATTGCAGGCATAAAACCCGTGATCGAGTCCATGATTAAACAGGGAATACTGAAAGAAATCGTGGGTAGTCCATGTAACTCCCCGATTATGGGTCTGCAGAAACCAAATGGGAAATTTCGGATAGTACAAGACCTTCGAAAGATTAATAACATAGTCGTTTCATGTTGTCCAGTGGTACCGAATCCATCGGTGATACTGTTTCAGATTCCATTCCAAGCTGAGTGGTTCACTGTGATAGATCTTTGTCAGGCTTTCTTTTCGATCCCTTTGGACGAAGATAGCCATTTTCTTTTCGCATTTAAGCTGGAAAATCGCGTCCTAACATGGTGTCGTATCCCTCAGGGGTATACAGAGAGTCCATCGATCTTTAACCAGCTTCTGAAGAAAAATCTTGAAAGTCTAGTGCTGCCCCAGAAGTCAGTTCTGGTCCAGTACATAGACGACCTCCTTGTGGCGTCAGAAACAGAAGAAGCTTGCAGGGAAGACTCCATTGCTTTGTTAAATCACCTAGCTGCCAATGGGCACAAGGTGTCCCCGGGAAAATTGCAGTACTGCCTGACAGAAGTGCAGTACTTGGGACACAGAATTGAGAAAGGCAAACGAAAGGTGTCACCAGACAGGATAGAGGCGATCATGAAAATGAACGCGCCTCAGACACAGAGAGAGGTCAGGATGTTCCTAGGGATGGTGGGTTATTGCCGACAGTGGATCGTGAACTTTTCACTGAAAGCAAAGCCCTTGCAAAAACTGACGCACAAAGAGGTGAGTGATCCGGTACCATGGGACAAAGACTGTTTGATGGCGTTCCTACAGTTGCGAGAGGACCTGTGTCGTGCTCCGGCATTGGGAATGCCTGATTACAATAAACAATTCTTTCTTTACTGTTGTGAGAGAGAAGGTTGTGCGTTGTCTGTGTTGGTCCAAATCCATGGGAATGCCCGTAGACCAGTTGCTTATTTCTCGGCTACTTTAGACCCAGTAGCCGCAGCGTTGCCCGGATGTCTCAAATCCGTTGCTGCAACGGGTGTCAGCATTGAGAGATGTGAAAATATTGTTATGGGGCACCCGTTAGAGGTGTGCGTGCCACATTCTGTTGAACTGTTGATGACCAGGACCAAAACACAGCATCTGACCAATAGCAGGCTCACGCGCTGTGAGCAAGTTATTCTTGCTGCAGAGAACGTGACCCTCAAGAGATGCTCTGTTTTGAACCCTGCTACCTTAATGCCACTTCCAAATGATATTGATGATGATGATGAATATACAGACCATGACTGTCTCGATGTGACTGAACTATGCACCAAACCCAGACCCGACATCGTGGATGAGCCACTGACGGACCCAGATGAAGTTTTCTTTGTCGATGGCTCATGTGTAAGAGACGAAGTTGGGCAGTTGAGAGCAGCTTATGCTGTTTGTACAATTGAAGGAGTTGTGGAAGCTGGGTGCCTGGAAGGAGTACACTCCGCTCAGGTAGCCGAGATTATTGCCCTAACACGTGCTTGCTTAGCAGGCAATCAAATTCGAGTCACCATCTACACCGACAGCCAATACGGGTTTGGGGTAGTTCATGATTACGGGCAGTTATGGTCTCAAAGAGGGTTCATGACTTCTTCAGGCTCTCCCATTCGCAATGGAGAGTTTGTGCGCTTGTTGTTAGAAGCATTGCAATGTCCAGCAAGTATCGCAGTTGTAAAGTGCATCGCACATACCAAAAATGAGGACTTTGTTTCGAAAGGCAATAGATATGCTGATGAAGTTGCGCGGTATTGCGCAGAACAAGGTTACTCTTTCACAGAGGTGGATGTGGGTGGAATAAATGTGAGAACTGAATTAGCCATGATACTGGAAACTGTTGATACTTGGGATGAATTGTCAACCATGCAAGAAAATGCTCCTGATTCAGAAAAGGAAACATGGGTAAAGGCAGGATGTGTAATGGGTGAGACTCATTTTTGGGTCTCAGCAGACGGCAGAGCAGTGTTGCCCAATGAGATGGTGAGTCCAATGGCTAGACTCATACATGGTCCCGTACACTTAGGGAGAGATGCTATGCTGAGAGTGTTTAGACAGACTTGGTACAATCCTAAGTTTAGAATAGCAGCAGAAGCAGTGTGCCAGCGTTGTGTGACCTGCCAGCAGCTGAATGTAGGGAAAAGAACACCAGTTGCACTAAGTCACATAGGAAGGTCTGGAGGTCCATTCAACAGAATGCAGATAGATTTCATTGAAATGCCAAGATGCAACCGCCTCCGCTATGTCTTGGTGGTTGTTTGTGTGTTCTCCAGATGGGTTGAGGCATACCCTACACGTAGGTGCGACACCCTCACAGTGGCTAAGTTACTGCTTAGAGAACTTATCCCTCGGTTCGGGGTGCCGGCCTTTTTGGAATCAGATAGGGGAACACATTTTAACAGCGAGCTTGTGAAGATGATTTGTGTTGCACTGAATATAGACCAAAAACTCCATTGCAGTTACCGACCAGAAGCCTCAGGAATTGTGGAACAAATTAATGGCACGATCAAGTCCAGAATAGCGAAAGTTTGCTCCTCAACGACCCTGAGTTGGCCTGACGCCCTGCCATTAGTACTCATGAGCCTTCGTAGTACCCCAGACAGAAGAACAGGGTTGTCACCACATGAGGTGTTAATGGGGAGAGCAATGAGACTGCCATCTATTCCAGCTACTGCACTGTTAAATATCACAGATGATATGATCCTGGACTATTGTAAGGGGCTGTCTGACGCCATGCGTTCTGTGTCCCTTCAGGTGCAGGCTGCAGAGGTTCCAGCGTGCCAGGGCCCTTGCCATGACCTGTATCCTGGGGACTGGGTCCTGGTGAAGAAACATGTGAGAAGAAGCTGCTTGGATATTCGTTGGCGTGGGCCCTACCAGGTCATCCTGATCACAAGTACAGCTGTAAAGGTGGGAGGCCTGCCCAACTGGATACACGCGTCGCATACGAAAAGGGTTCCAGCACCTCTGGAAACAGCTCCTCTCTCGAATGGACGTCCAGCAGAGGACCAAGAAGCCATAGAGGGGGCTAGCCAAGCTGTAGAGGTGCCAGTGGAAGCAGGGAACGAGTCTGACCAAGCTGAGGACGGTCAGTACAACAGCGAAACAGAAGACGCTACAGAAGGAGAAGACAGCTGGGAGTACGAGTCTGACCCTGACAGGTCTGAAAGAGAGCGAGAACAGACCAGAAGGAGAAGGAGTAGAAGGGCACGTGGAGAAGCAAATTGGCCACAAAGAAGAAGTTCTAGCCTGAGGTCAACTCCAGAAGCAACCCTTCCTCCGATATCAGAAGACTCAGACCCAGAAGAAGGTGCTCAGGGCGCTGAAGCACCAGACCGAAGAAGGTCAAGAAGAGTGCGTGTGCCTAACAGAAGATACTCCACACCTGAGTGGACATATCTGGCGACAAATGTCTGTGAAACCGGAGACAGGGAGGATCCGAGCGGTGGTGGTGTCCAGTTCTGAGCCCATTATCACCGTGGAAATACAACTGTTGGTACCCGGTGTCGAACAAGAAGGGTCACTAACATTCGTGCTCCCCAGACCTCCCCGCCTCAGCAAGTTAAAACACATGTTTCTTACAGAATTGAAATTCCCCGACTTTGGTACCACGATAACAGCACATGAAGAGCATACTCTTCGCATGGAAATATTGAACTATGCTATTGAAGCTGCAACCACAAATCTAATAGTCGATTGTTAAAGGACTTTGTAAATAAAGCAAGCAGAAGAAAAGAAGATTACCTAGCGCCCAGGAAGCAGAGAATTTTAGGGAACCCCTTGAGTGGATGGAGAAGGGCTAGGGTTGTCTTTTTGAACTGTGAAAGGACTTTTTGCGAAAAAGGCTGTCAGCCTCCAGCTGTGTGGATTCTAAAGACAAAAAAGGGATTGAAAGAGACTGTAAAGGAACGAGAGGAAAAGAACTTTTTTTTGCAAAGAGAAAGGGAAAAGCTAGATTGTCTGACGAAATGGAGGCCGGCACCCCGAACCGCAGAGCTAAATGTATAATAGGTACACTAATAGTAGGAGTGATAATATTAATAGCTTTAGTGGTAACAATTTCTTATGTAAAGGGACATGAGGAAGAGGTAAAGGTAACTGATGCGAATTCTGTAGTAACACTTACACCCACTGTTGCAGGTGAGAAAAGGGAAAACACTCAAGAGAAAGCGTTATTGGCTGCAGAAGCCCGCAGGTTACATGTAGACGAGTCCCAAGGAGACTTTAGGTCAAATGCTTATGCTAAACTTTTGTATGAATACGTGGATGCCATGGAGGTTAAGGATTGCTACGTCTGCATGCAGTTGCCTGCGTCTGTAGATGAAGGAATTCGATATCATCACCTCCCTCTGACATATGGCATTACATGTAGCTTATTGCTTAGTATATTTTATGAGAGAGATAGTTTTGAATACTATTTCTCCAATTATGATTCTGTGTTGCCAGAAGTCCCGAATTATAAGCAGATGAATAAATGGGATTACTGGAAGAGTGAAGACAGATTGGCCAAGTTCTTCATTCCTTGGATTACCTTAGATACTTCACATGCCCGTAGAAATAATCTGACATGCAAGGTGTCAGAAGTCGAGAAAAAGTTCATAGGGCAGGTGGATGATCGTTACAGGAGACAAAAGATTTTGAAAAAATCAGGACAAGGGAAATTAGATTGGACCGAGGAAGAGAAGTCACATAAGAGAAAGGGTAGTAGTGGTCCAATAGCTTTAGATAAAGCGCAGAAAGGAAAGTTATGTCTTCACCGAGCCAAAACGTATTATGAAAATGTATACGTGGGTGAAGTTGACTGTGAACATGCTTTTAATTTAGAGTACTACACTAAGGATTTCCTGAAGGGAATGCAAGTGATTCCAAATGTGTATTTTGTATGTGGAAGAAATGCTTACGTGAGACTACCTGACAACTGGTATGGATCATGTTACTTGGCAATTGTCTTCCCCAAAATATATCATGCACAAGACTTATTGATCATTGAGGGCCAGACATCATCGAGGGGAAGGAGAGATTTAGGCGATGCAGAAATGGTTGGAGATGTCTTTGGAGCTATGTTCCCTCTTTTGGGAATAATCCTTAATGATGTTAAAATTAGACGACTGGCAACAGTTGTCGACAGGTTGTCTGCCAGCACTGCTCAGTCCTTAATGCTGGTAGAAGGAGAGATGCAATCGATAAGGGCTATGGTTCTTCAAAATCGGCTTGCATTAGATGTCTAATTAGCAAAAGAGGGCGGAGTCTGTAAGGCTTTGAAGGTTCAGGAATGTTGCACTTACATTCCAGACCTTTCAAAACCCCTTGAGAAAGTTATTAAGAACATAACTAATATACACAAAGAGATCGAAGACTTGAGTAGAGAAAATGTCTGGGAAAAGGTGGGCCACGGAATGAGTACAGTTGGAGGGTGGTTTTCCACCTTAGGCAAAAGCTTTATTTGGTATATCCTAAAGCCTATCATCATAATATTGATCTGTGGGATAATATTGTGGGGATTGGTGAGGGTATTCAAATGGTACAGAGCAAGAAGGTCAGAAAGGGCCCAAAGAGAACAGTTGCAGAGATTGGCTGCCATACAAGATAATCAGTACAGGAGCCTGAGAGCTCTGGAAGCACAGAGAATGCCAGCAATAACTGCAGTTTAAATGTTAGTGATGACCCCGAGAGGTCATCAAAGGGGGGAACTGAGAGAGCGCAAACTGATATAAATGTATGAGTACATCACACTTACCTATAGTAAGCACAAGTCATGATGAGAAATGCCATGAGTGCTAATAGTATCTGAAATTATATTCTAAATGTATAGCTAATATAGAGATTTAAGTAGAAGTGGAACTAATACAGAAATGTGTGACATTATATGATTTTATTAGACGTGATTATTTTGAATCTATGTCGTGTAGCTGTTAACATATAAGATGGTCTGTGGTAAAACGCAGAACGTGGTAGGCCTCAGGGCCAGAGTTGGAGCTAAAAGGGAAGGTGTTTCTTTTCACGACACAGATTGTTTAACGTTTTTGGTCATTGCATTAATGGGCCATGATTTAGAGTAATGTTTTCTAAATAATAGAATAAGAGTTTTAACATGCTTTAATTAAATGAAGAAATTGAATGCTATAATCATAATATGAAATATTGTAGGCCTGAAATGTTTTAGCATTGATTTACACGTACATGTCTGGGCTGAGAAATGTTGCAAGCCTTTTTAGAAGTCTATGAGAGTTGGGTTCTTGGCGGCAGATATCTGTCTGCAACAGGAAAGGGGGGATCCAATTATAAGTGAATGAATAGAGGTCTGTTCAGTAGACGGCCCAGACATGGAGGAGGGTTCTGGAATGTTTAAGGGGTATCAGCGGGCCGGAGAAGAGACTGAGAAGCAAGGTCAACTCTAACGTCTGAGGCCCAATACAAAGCATCATGGAAAAAGCCTGAAGTTGCACCACGTGAGAGGCGTTTCGCAAGGGGCGTCTCAAATGTTGTTGACTGTTTTGTATTAGGGACAGCACCCCTGGGTGGAGTTAGAGCAGAGACCTGAGGACCCTTTAGAGAGCGGATGGGTAGGCAGTGAGGGGTCATGACTGGAGAACTTTAGGTTTTCACCAAGAGACTTAGAGTGGGTGACTTCCCTTGGGGGTCATTCATTGCTGACACCTTTGTTAGGTTGGGATTTGGTTAAGTAGGGATACCATCTAGAACAGGGTAGGGACGCCTAACCTGTGTTTGTTTTCCTCCAACCTAAATGAAGGAGAGATATGCGTCTATGCTGATAGCTTTGCTATTTTTAGAACTTGTGTTAGTGATTTCTGTTGCTCGTCTGAGGGCTTTTCGAGAGCACATGTATGTAATTGGATCTGTGTATCTCGTGAATCTCATTCTGAGATGCTTGTATTTGCAGCTCATTATATCTTTACAATAAACTTTTGAAACCTAGAAGTTGTCCGTGATCTTTGAGAGTAGAGTCCTTTCTTGGGTGAACTAATTTGCAGATAGGTGTACTGTTTCCTTCCAAGACAGGCAATAAAGGTTCAGTCGACCAGATCGAGGTTTGGATCAATAGATATAAGGTATCGATCAAAATCTCGCCCTTTCAGTGTTCTTAAAATTCTGCGTTTTTTTCCCCGGGATGGCAGGGAAATTATACTTACATTTTTGGGAAAATCTGTAAGGTGCACTTTAACAGGGATAAATGCACCACCGTACATGACAGATCAGCCTCTACATCTAGCAGCTGATTCACCCTCCTCAAGTTGGAGGTGCAGATAACAAAGCATAAAACATCATGGGCTAGTATCCAGCAGACTGCAAAGTCAGTTTGGTGGCTGTGTCACCATATGAGCCATGTCTCTCCATCGCTGACCAAATTTGGGAAGGATCTCAAGACCTGGCTCTTCGACTGAAACCCTGCGCATAGATGGATCAGTATTCCCCCTCAGCGCCTTGAGACCCTTACGGGCGAGTAGCCACGCTATATAAACCCCCCCGATTGATTGAACACTAAAAATACAGTTTTCCTGTTACAACCATTCTCTACATCACATTCTAAGACGTGTTATTTGTGAGACGCCTGAATAATTTAACAACGTAATAGAAACAATGACAATAGAACTAATTCCCATACAATGTGCCTGTGATTTTTCAACCACCAACCAGAATAATAAACATGGCATCAGTGTCTGAAATGAGATTTGAAGGAATGACATTGTGATCATCACCACAGTACTTACACAAAGGCGTGATAGAGCAGCGCCCAGCCCCGGGGCCTCTCCAAGGCGTCATATATTAATGTTTGGATCCTCCGTAATTTGGCATTGTGCCTCTTGACAGGTCTGCTACAGCTCAGCGGAGTTTTTGCCAGAAGGCTAATTCCTTGAGGGTTCCTCTTGGTCTCTTCCTTCCCAGCTCCAATCAATAGGGTCCCTTCTTTGTCGGCCCCGGCTCCCAGTGCCAGGGAGGTCTGTTCTACGTCACCAGCCAGCCCCGCTTTTTTCTCTTCCTGGCGACCCCCGGCATCACTACCAGCACTCCTGGACTTCAGCCCCATCTTCTTCACTGGTCCTCAAGGGTGAGATTGGGGTAAGTCCGAGAAGCGCCAATGCCATGGTCTGAGGCAGAGCAATCACAGGGCACCAATGGAGGGAACTGCCTGGGACTGAAGTACAGAAGGCATAGAGGGAGGGCGCTGAACCCAAGAATGTAGTGTGAGGAAGATGGAAAGGTTGTGGTTGGGAGGCGCACGGCTACGGTGTGCAAGGAAGTCATAAAACAGTATGGCAAAGCGTCTAAAATGCCATGGCCTGCAGGACAGCAATCACCAGGGAAGGGGCTGGTCACAATAGTTTGGGTTTAGCAACTACAGGGTCATGGTGACTCAACTCATAGGCTGGATCTTGAGAACCACAGAGATAGGTTGAGTGAGTTGCCTTGCGCACAGCGGCGTAAGGTACTAAACTAATAGGCCTTGAAGTTTTTATGAATTAATGAAGAACATTTATAGAGCGTGCAGCAACCCCGAGGAGTATTGTGCCATGCTTTGATGTGGGAATAGCAATCACAGAGCAAGCGTTCATTTCTCCAACGCGGTGGTATGGAGGAAACATTAATATGGGAGTCACATGTTGCCCCTCTGCAAAGGAAAGACGCTCGAAATCACTTCAGTAGGGTGGGGATACCCCAATGCAAAGGAAAGAGGCTAACAATCACAGCACAAGGGTGGGCTGCCGTAATGCACTGATATGTGTCCAGCAATTACAGGGTTCGGGGCGCTACTCTATTGTTATGTTGTCAGGAAAGTAATCTAATAGTATGGATAGTTGGTATGGATAGTTGGCAATGCGATGGTGGGAGGGCAGCAATCACAGGATAAGTAAGTGACTCTGGTGCATCATAATATATAGACAGGTTATCATAACGGTATGGGGTGGGAATACGTCTCGGGGTGGCTTTCCCTAATCCTGTGGTGTTCGGATAGCCATGGCTGGGTTGGTGTTCTTACCCTAATGCAATGGCCTGGGTTAGCATGGGTGGGCGGGGGGACCTCAATGTGACGATGTATTCCGGGTGGGCTGCCCTTATGCAGTTCTCTGCTCGTGACTCGCTCAATGAGTGGTCTCAGGAATAGCCACCAAAGTTTATGAATGGGGTGTTCAAATACCGGGTGGGCATAATTACATGGCGCGAGGGTGTCGCTCCAGTTCCACGGCGTGAGCAGCTGTGAAAGGCGAGTGCAGGAGAGCTCCAGCTGAGAAGCAGAGGAATGCCAGGGAATCCCCAGAGTTCAAATGTCAACGCCGGGCTGCGATGCACATTAGGCGATGGGTAGAGTTCCCCTGGGGGAAGCGGTCATGGGGTGAGCGCGCCCATGGCAGTTTCAGAGACAAAGCCAGCCACCATCAGGGCAATAAGGCGCAGCTGAGGCCAGACACCGCGCGCTCGCATCAGGTCATTATCGCGGAGCAGGGAGGCGATCACCGAGCAATCAGCAGCGAGGGGGGACCCGAGGCTCGCGCTCCCAGCGTCCAGGGTGGCCAGGCGCGAGGCGAGTCAGAACCACCGAGGCGGCGCCGCGCCTCTCCCAGAGACATTCCCAGCCTCACGTCGGTCCATTGTACCCTCAGGCTAGCACAACAGAAAAAACAAATAATCCTCCCAATAACACGGCACCTCCTTTGCACTGTGTATCCGCTCACTCGGCCGCCTTATCACCGACAGTACCCCAAGCTGCCCAAAATCCGCTCTTTAACTGCGCACCATCCTCTGGTCCGTGGCGTGCGTCCGGCCTCCGCCCTGTGCGCGCATCCCTGCTCCGCCTGGGTATCCTGTGCTGCTGCCGCTGCTGCTGCCTGGTGTCAGTTCAGAGGAGGATCCCCGGCCGCCGCTGGGAGGAGGAGGCAGGCGCGCGCCGAGAGGAAGCTGCGGCTGCCCATCATCCCCTCCCGCCCGCCCCTCCATCGGATCCCTCGCGCGGCTCGCTGTGGCCGGGAGGAGGATGTGGCAGGTGAGCCTGGACCAGGGGGAGGGAGGACCGGCTGAAGGGATGCGCGGCACACTGTGCAGGAGGGAACAGTAGAAGGGAGAATGTGAAGAGAGTGGGAGGACGTTTATAGGGAAAACAGAGAGGACACGTGGCTGCGAGCGAGAGAGGGAGAATATTAGAAATAAGAGCGTGAGAAGTGCGAGGGAGGGGCTGAGAACAGGAAGACGCGCAGGGAAGATAGCAACACGAACATATTTGAGACAAGGCAGAGGAGCGAAGAGAAAGAAAGACCAGAGAAGCAAGCAGGAGGCACTAAGGAGAAAGGACCAATAGCGGGACGATGCACATCGGAAAAGAGGGATCTGTATATATTGGAAGGAAGAGAGCAGAAACAAAGAAGAACACGGAGGTTATAAAGACAGGCGGGGGGGGGGGGGCGAGCAGACGGAGAGATGATATGAAACAGGAGACCTCCAGACACAGACATGTAGAGCAGTGCTTAATTTGAGCAGGAGCTTTCAGGTGCTCAGCACCTGCACTTCTTTCACCGGGCCGGGGCTACCATTTCTGAACCTGCAGGGGTGTTCAATCAAAATAAAAAGAATAACATACATTGCATGGTGACTGGCTGGTAAATGTTCATAGGCAGGTCAGCGTATGCCTGTCCAGGCAGGCATGACTGTGTATCACCACGTTAGTGATGATGTCATCACGCTGATCACAAATCAAGAAGTCATCGACAAACTATGGCTTGCATTCTATTCCCCTAGTCTTCTGCACCCTGCCACTGCCTGAGCCTAAGCCTCCCATTGGATAATTGTAGCTGGGGGCTGGCTCATGACGGAGGTCAGGCAAGGAAGCTGCAAGAGCGCATTTGGAACTTGGGAGTGAGGGCTCTTGAGCAGGGCCGGACTGAGCACCAAAACCGGCCCTGGCAAAGTGCTCGGCTGGCCCCCTGGGGGTGCGACCGCGCTCGTTGCCAGGGCCGGTATTCGGCCGATTTTGTTACAGGGCCGATTTTGCAGCTATGCTGCAAAAACGGCCCTGTAACAAAAACGGCCCCCTGGGCCCAAAACCGGCCCCCACCCTCGCGGCCGACCGGGGGATTGCCCGGTGCCCGCAACGGCCAGTCCGGGCCTGCTCTTGAGGAAGAATAAATGAAAGCAAGTGTGGACTTTCCACTTGTCGCGTAGCCAAAGTATCATATCCGGCAGCCCTGCATTGCTGCTATCCTAAAGGTGCGTCATGGCGTCACCAGTAGAATCTGTGCGCTGCACCCCAGCATGGTAATTGCTGAGCGTTCTTGAGTCTAGTAGGCACCACAGCCATACATACCGGCATTGGCAGCATTACTGCTGGGGACAATGCCTGTGCTGTAGCAGGCAGGATCACAGCAAGCTGAGCAGTGGATGTAGATTCTGTCGTCATCCCTGGACCTACTAATTACAGGCAGCACTGGCAGTGACATGACCTGTTGTGCTCAAGCAGCCGCCTGTTCCGCAATAAACCAGTCATACCACACTGATTATTCTATGCAAAAAAGCATTTTCATTTGGTGTATATTTTGTTTTTGCCCACGGTGTAGGTAAGAAAGTAAAACACGTCATCTTCCGCTTCTTTAGGAATTGCAAAAGGAAAATGCAGAGTTCCAAATAGCAGGGACATGTACAGGCTGACGACAGGGGTCACAGGCAGCAGCAGTGTTAGAGATGAGAGACAGCAAGAGTACAGAGGAGAAGAAACAACAAGAGAGTAGAGAGATAAAACAGAGCAAAGTAGAAGAAAAGGAGGATATGTACATACAAATGTGAATTGCGCTCTATAAATGCGTATAATAATTATGTTAAAATTTTTTTTTTTTAAATTCTGCTTAACAAATATACAGGTGACTTTTGGTTACATTATTCCATGTTGTTAACACGTATATAAGTGACTGAATATATAAGTAAATCTTGTATCATAACTATTTATCTACAAATGCTTCACTATTGAATACAAACAAATAAAAAATGTTTTTAAAGTACAACACTTGAAAGCCGGAGTTTTTAAAATGCATCTTTAATCTACATATATTACCTTTCTTATGCATCTATAAACCATCCATGCAGGGCCGGCTTTAGCACTGGTGGCACCCTGTGTGACAATGTTTTTTTACGCCCCCCCCCCCCATGACCACATCTACCACGGATTCCCTCAATACCACCATTTAACATTGCTCCTCAGGTTTCTATAAACACTCTCTCTCAGACTGTTTTAGTTTTATAGCACCACTCTTACCAGTGCAGGGTGTCAGAGCACTTTAGAACATACACACATTGGCACATAGACAATCATACATGTGTAAATCAGTGTACACTTAGCGTGCTTTGAAGTTCAAGACTCTTTGCACATGATGACATTATACAGGGGTGATGCTTAAGGGATTGTGAGATGCTAGACGTAATAAGGGGGTGGTACTGTACATGAATGGGACTGTACATGGGCATGATAATCCATAATGAGCACTCTGTTCTTAAAATTATAAATGGTTGATGGTGTCCTTCGAGGGCACAGTGGTCATTATGTGGAATGGCATACCTGTCTATGCCTAGAGTTATGGTGGATTTTAGATAGGAGTGGCAGTCTGTAATGGTGGATTATATTTAGGAGTGGCAGTCTGTTGGACATTGTTTTGTGTCAATAACTGGCGAACATATCCACTACTCAAATTACTTTCATAGTTTCACTATACTAATTCACCACTAATCCGAAGTAGCATGCTACGCACCGAAAAACGCTACCCTTCAACACCCCATGAAGTGTAGCAAGCGCTATGTAAATGCAAACCTTTTTCCCTTCTCTATCCCTCCACTATCCTTCTCAATCCAAATAACTAACATATCCACCACTCAAATTTCTTTCATATTTTCACTATACTAATTCGCCACTCATCCTTTATGAATTCCGGAGTAGCGGGGCACTCACCGAAAAAGCGATTTGACGCCTCCTTAGGGGTAGTAAGTGCTATATAAATGCAGTTACAAGTACAATTACAGGAATGTTACATAAGACAGAGGATTACAAGTTGTAGGAGTCACATGTCATCTATACTGGTAGGCAGTATAGTTTAAGGGCCCTTGGTCTGGAAAAGCACACATTCAGAATTTAAAACATAACATCATTGTTAGGGGTTCTCTTTAATAATAATAATTGATTTCTACCCAAAAGAACCATTTTTGCAAGTTTAGAATAAACCAGAGGTAGTAGATGGAGGTAATGGTTGGAGACCCACACCATTGGCCATACCTCAACAACAGAGCATTGCTCTGTTGTTAAGATACAAACCACAATCCGCATCCTGAATTAGAGGCTGCCTAGGCTGCCAACCAGTAGACATGTTGCTGGACCCCTGGGTAGAGAGCCATCCGTTCTTGTGGCCTGCAACAATGCACATCTTGGGGCGAGGTGCTAGGTCTCCTCCCCCAGGATGGGCAGGGGAAGCTTCAAAGGCATGTCACCCTTTTGAGCTTCTCCAAGCCACTTGCTGTACTCAGCAACTGCCCCCTACCGGTTCTGATCCCCCACTCTAGCGGGAAGACAGGCGGGAAAACCAAAGTGAGGAAAAGGGGTGTGCCAGCCTCTGCCAACCCCACCCCTTAGGTGGGGGAGGCGTGGTACAGCACAACTCTGGGCTCTCGCCATCTTGAGGATGGGGAGCCCTACCCAATCAGGGCTAGGCTCTTGCTCCCTCCCACTGAAGAGTGACAGGATAGGGGGTGTACTCACCCCAGAAAAGGGACCCATTGGTCCCTGTCCTTTCCCTACATGTGACACCCCTAAATTTAGAATTTAGGGGCACCCTGAACCTTCCTTCCTCAGATCCTAATTCCGAAACTACAAAGAAGAACAAGAAGAAAGAAGACCTGCTGTGCAGCTGCTAACAAGAGAACAACACCTACTGACTTGGCCCCAGCCCTACCGGCCTGTCAACCCTCGAACCTGCTCCTGATAAACCCCGGCGTCTCCTGTGGTCAGCAACCTCGAAAACCCCGTGTTGGACTTGGCCCATTTTTCCCAAAATGTTTCGCTTTTCACCCCCCTATTTTAGGATGTCTCCCATATGGTGAAGAAATGTGTAGGCCATGTGTGGAGTGAGATGTCAAGTGTAATGTAATGCAATGGTATGTGCACTTATTAACCCCCATAGTAGGAATGTACCCTGGTAGCATCCTGCATTTAAAATGGATGCCATGGCTATGTGTTGTGCCAACTTACTGCAGTGGGTTAGCGGTCTAGTTGTTTGGTACCCAGCCATCACCGCATTTGGAGGGAAAGCCTGGCACCCAGGGTGCTCTATTCCTCTTCCTGAGCCAGTTAGAACCAGTTCCCCAGAAGCTTCTGGCACTGCCTGGTAGGTGGGGTAAGGGGCGCATAAATAAGGGGGCTGTGCCACCATGTGCTCAGACAGAGCAGGGACAGGAACGTGAGGGGACCTGCTGCCAGGATGTACCGCCACTTGGGCCTGTGTGCTGGACCCTGCACCCAACTAAAACCCCTCTGCTGTCCACAGGGCTAGTGGAAGCCCCACTGCAGGAGTACAGGCTGCTGTACAGGAGGAGTGCCACGCTACAGTGAAGGATGATTAAAGCCTACCGCCCTGTCTTGATGAGTGCCCACTGACTGGTGACCTTGCCCAGTACTGCCTGCTGCTCTGCTACCTGGCCCCTGAAGAAGGAGTGCCATCCTAGGTCCCTGAGGCTGCTGGGACCTTGCGCCACACGAGCGCTACACCTAAAAGCCCCTTAAGAGGAGAGCGCTGTATTGGGGCTGGACTGGACCCCCCCCCCGGGAGGTGAGGAACGTTGCCCTGGGGCCCCTGAGGCTTGCTGTTGGGACGGTCCGCCCCTAAGTGCTATAATCCCAAAGCGCTGTGTGTGGCTAAAAGCGCTATACTAAGAGGACTGTTGTCTCCTAAGAGCTGTGCCTGCTAAGCACTATACTGCATGATCCTACAGCGCTGTGTTAAAAGAGCTGTGCCCAGCTGAACTCAGAACTGTGCCCTCCAAGCGCTGTGCTGGTAAAGCGCTATTGCCCAGTGCCGCCGCTACTGGGGGCTGCCTTAGCGTCAAAGCGCTGTGTGCCATGAAGACGCTGTTGCCCTGTGAAGCGCTGCACTGTCGGGAGCGCTGTGCCCAGAAGAAGCGGGTGCCACCCGGTGTGAGGATGCTATGCTGCTTTAGCCTTATCGCGGGTGCCTACCCCGCATAATGGCCGCCTGAACTCACCGCTGCGGCCCGGGGATCTTCAGAGAAGCACCGCGAGTGATCTGCAGGGCTCCTGGGTGGAAGGGAGAACCCCGCGCGAAGGCCGCTAAGTCCCGGGCCCCTCGGAGCGGGACCCGGGTGAAGAGGAGTACTGCCGTCCAGTCAACCAGTCAATCAATCAATCAATCAATCATACCATTTGTATAGCGCACTACTCACCCGGAAGGGTCTCAAGGCGCTTGGGGGAAGGGGTCTGCTATTGCCCGAACAGCCAGGTCTTGAGTTGTCTCCTGAAGGCGAGATGGTCCTGGGTCAGCTGAAGGTGGATGGGGAGGGAGTTCCATGTCTTGGCCGCCAGGTAGGAGAAGGATCTGCCTCCGGCGTTGGCTCTTCGGATGCGTGGTACGGCGGCGAGGGCGAGGCTAGTACAACGTAGCTGACGGGTGGGCGTGTAGAAGGTCAGGCGGTCGTTGAGGTACTTGGGGCCCAGGTCGTGGAGAGACTTGTGTGCATGGGTGAGGAGCCTGAACGTGATCCTCTTGCTGACGGGGAGCCAGTGCAGGTCCCTCAGGTGGACGGAGATGTGGCTGTGTCGGGGATGTCCAGAATGAGTCGGACGGAGGCGTTCTGGATGCGTTGGAGTCTTTTCTGTAGCTTGGCTGTGGTTCCGGCGTAGTGGGTGTTTCCGTAGTCCAGGCGGCTGGTGACGAGTGCCTGGGTGACCATCTTCCTGGTTTCGGTCGGGATCCAGCGGAAGATCTTGCGGAGCATGCGTAGGGTGTTGAAGCACGATTTATTTTATTTATTTATTTTATACAACTTGTTGAGCGCACGAATACCCATGGGTGTCTTGGCGCTTGACAGAAGATCGAGCAAGTTCAGGTTGAGAGCATGAGCAGGATCTATTGGTTAAATAGCCATGTTTTTAGATGTTTCCTAAAGGATATTAGTGTAGGCATGCTCTTTAAATGAGGGGGAAGGGTGTTCCACAGTTTGGCCGTGGCTACAGCAAAGGATCTATCTCCCCAAGTAGCTTTCTTGGTTTTGACTACTTCAGAAGATTGGCATTTGCAGATCTAAGTGTACGGAGTGGTCGGTAGAGACAAAGGGAGTCCTTTAGGAAAGATGGGCCTTTTTCGTGAATACTTTTGAAAGCTATACAAAGGGCCTTGAATTTAATTCTTTGCCTCACAGGCAACCAGTGGAGTTCACGAATACTGTTGGAGATGGGTTTGAACTTAGGTATCCCTGTAACAAGTCTAGCAGCCGCATTCTGGACCTGCTGGAGTTTGTTAACTACTTGTTCTTGAGCATTGAGCATCAGAGCGTTGCAGTAGTCAACTTGGGACATTAGTAGGGTTGAAATCAAAGTGTTTATAGTGTTCAGGGGAAGGTAAGGTTGCAATTTTTTGATCATTTTCAAGGTAAAAAAAGAAGCAGAAACTATCGTGTTGGCTTGGTGAATGTAGGAGAGTTTATTATCAAAAATCACGCCTAAGTTTCTGACCTTGACAACCGGGTTGGGTGGAGGAGACGGCGTTGACTTGTCTGGTCATCGAGAGGGAGGACTCCAGGATGAAGCCCAGGTTGCGTGCGTGTTCTGTTGTCTTGGGAGTGGTACCCAGGGCGGGGGGCCACCAGGAGTCGTCCCAGGCGGAGGGCGATGGTCCCAGGATGAGGACTTCCGTCTTGTCTGAGTTCAGTTTCAGGCGGCTGTTCTTCATCCATTCGGCGACGTCTTTCATCCCTTCGTGTAGGGTAGTTCTGGCGGTGTCGGGGTCTCTGGTGAGGGAGAGGATCAGCTCTGTGTCGCCGGCGTAGGAGATGATGTTGAGGTTGTGCTGGCGTGCGATGGCTGCAAGAGGTCTCATGTAGACGTTGAAGAGGGTGGGGCTGAGTGATGATCCTTGCGGGACGCCGCAGATGACTTCGGTGGCCTCGGATCGAAACGGGGGGAGGCGGACTCTCTGTGTTCTTCTGGCGAGGAACGAGGTGATCCACTCCAGTGCCTTCTCTTGGATACCGATGTTGTTTAGGCGTTGAACTAGGGTGCGGTGGCAGACAGTGTCGAACGCTGCAGAGAGGTCCAGGAGGATGAGTGCCGCTGTTTCCCCGTTGTCGAGCAGGGCTCGGATGTCGTCGGTGGCTGCGATGAGGGCGGTCTCGGTGCTGTGGTTGGCTCTGAAACCAGACTGCGAGGGGTCGAGGGATCCGTTTGTCTCAAGGAAGGCGGCAAGCTGTCTGTTGATGGTCTTCTCGATGACGTTGGCAGGAAAAGGGAGGAGCGAGATGGGGCAGAAGGTCTTGAGGTCGGTGGGGTCCGCTGTTGGTTTCTTCAGTAGGGTGCTGAGCTCGGCATGCTTCCAGCTCTCCGGGAAGGTGGCGGTGTTGAAGGAGGTGTTGATGATGTTCCGTAATTGGGGTGCGATGGTGGATTCGGCCTTGTTGAAGACGTGGTGGGGGCAGGGGTCAGTTGGAGATCCGGAGTGGATGGTGCTCATCGTGCGGGCTGTGTCTTCAGTGGTCACCGTGGTCCAGGTGCGGAGGGTGGCGGTGGGGGGCGTTGGTTCGACGGTAGGGTGCGTGGATGGTGCGCCAAAGCTGTTGTGGATGTCGGCGATCTTGCGGTGGAAGAACGAGGCGAGAGAGTCGCAGAGATCTTGTGAAGGAGTGATGTCGTTGTTGCCGGTGCTGGGGTTGGAGAACTCCTTGACGATGTTGAAGAGTTCCTTGCTGTCGTGGGTGTTGTTGTCCAGTCGTTCCTTCAGAGATTTCTTCTTGGTGGTGCGGATAAGCTGGTGGTGCTTGCGGGTGGCGTGTTTGAGGGCGGTCATGTTGTCTGTGGTCTGGTCACAGAGCCAGGCTTTCTCGATGGTGCAGCAATTCTTCTTGGAGTCCTTGAGTTCGTCGGTGAACCAGGAGGCCTTCTTGCTTCTGGGTCTGCTGGGAGGTTTCTTTAGTGGCGCGAGGTCGTCGGCGCAGGCGGTCAGCCACTGCGTGAAGTTGCGGGCTGCTTCGTTGGGGTCCGTTGTGCTGGCGGGTGGGTTCTGGCTGAGGGAGGTGGTGAGTTGCTCGGCGGTGATCTTGCTCCAGCTCCTGTGAGGAACCTGTTGCGGGTGGTGGTGGGTCGTGGTTCTTCTGAAGCTGAAGTGGACGCAGCTGTGGTCGGTCCAGTGGAGTCCGGTGGCGTGGCTGAAGGTGATGTGCTTGCTGGAAGAGAAGACGGGATCAAGCGTGTGGGCGGCATAGTGGGTGGGGGTGTTGACCAGTTGCTTGAGTCCGAGGTTGGTGAGGTTGTCCAGCAGGGCGGCGGTGTTGCGGTCCTTGTTGTTCTCCAGGTGGAGGAGGTCGGGAGCCTACCCCATCTCCACTGGTACCACCGTGGTCAAGAGTCACCGCCCCAGCCCCGGGAGTGAAGAGGATAGCCGGATGGGAAGGGAGTTCCACAACCTGGAAGCATTGTACGAAAACGCCCGGCCTCCACATCTGGCTTTCCTGATCCTAGGGATCGTCAATAAAGATGAAGTAGATGATCTAAGGTGCCTGGCAGGGAGGTATGGGGATGCCAGGGACCGGTTAATGGGAGGGCCAGTTTCCCAGATTGCCCGGTGCACAGTGCACAGAGATTTGAACTCAATTCTTCGTCGGACTGGCAGCCAATGTAGGCTACTTGATGAAGTATAGTCGCCCTCAAATACTTGAAAGGATCGACCAGAAAGGAAGGATTCTAACCAGGATTTGGCCTTGCCCGATACTCCGATGTTTGATAGTCGCGTTAGTAGTGTACTATGGTGGACAGTGTCAAAAGCGGCACTTAGGTCGAGGAGGATTATAGCCGCTGAACCCCCCGTCCATAATCATCCGTGCCTCCTCTGTAACTGCCAGCAAGGCTGTTTTGGTCCCATGCTTGGGCCGAAAACCTGTCTGTGAGTCATCGAGTAGGTGATTAGCTTCAATGTACTCCATGAGGACTGAGTTGACATGTTTCTCTAACACCTTACTTGCCCAGGGGAGAAGTGAAATTGGGCGATAGTTCTTGGGGTCGGTGTGGTCGAGGCTAGGTTTTTTTATAAGCGCCTTGACCATTGCCTGTTTCCAGGGAAAAGGCACCGAGCCATTGACTATGGTGGCGTTAAGAACATTCAGTAAAATAGGAAAGATGTTATCCTTCACCATGGCTATGGTTCGAGGTGGAGCCGGGTCCTTAGGAGAGCCTGATTTTACCAGGGGGGCAATGGTGTTAAGAGTTGCCATATTGATCTGAGGAATAAGCTGTAGGGAGTGAATGGGATGGGTCTCAGGATTAAATGGAGTCACTCCCTGTAAAGGAGCAGGGTGGGTCTGAAAGGAGGAGTATATTAGTTGGATTTTTTCAGAGAAATAATTGGCCAGATCGTTACATTGGGATTTTGCAGTCTGAGGGTTGGGGGCTGCTTCTCGTCTTTTCAAGAGGGTCTTAGCAATCCTATAGATCTCTTTAGGTTTAGAAGCTGCCAGATTGATTTCCTCTGCAAAAAATGTTGCTTGGGCAGTTTTAATCTCCCTTTTGTAGGACTTGATTGACTCTCTGTAGATGGATTTGCTAGCAGGGGAGAAGTCGAGTCTCCACTTCCTTTCCAGGGGTCTACATTTACTCTTAAATTCCCTCAGTTTGGGCGAGTACCAGGGAGCAGTTTTAGTGCTCCGTTTTGCCTCTGTCCTCCGTAGAGGGAGTACCTCATCGAGGGTCCTAGTGATCCAACTGTTAAGGTCCTCTTTTGCTAGAGTGGGGTCTGTATTCCCGAAAGGTCTGGTTTTATCCAACGTGGATTGCCATTCGTGAACAGGGAGTTTAGACCAGTTCCTCTGTAAGGGTAAAGTGGTAAAGTGTAATGGCCGGGAATTGAATATGGTCCATGTAAAAGGAATTGAATGGTGGTCTGACCATGGGACAGGCACAGACCTGCACACTTCAAGACTCGGGCAATTACTAAATATCGGGTCGAGAACGTGGCCCTTGATGTGAGTAGGGCTATCCACTCTCTGGGTAAGTTGTAGTGCCGCTAGGCTGGAAGTGAGCTGGAGGGCGGATGGACTAGAAACTTCATCCAGGTGGATATTAAGGTCCCCCAGCAAAGAGAAATTGGCAGACATGGTTGCAGAGTCAGCAACTAAAAAGGGGAGGGTGTTTATGAAGGTTGCTGGCAATCCAGGAGGACGATATATCAGGATTCCAGAAAAGGTGGTAGTCGGGAGAAATCTATTACAAATGGCATACTTTCACAGATGGCGATGGAGGGGCCAGAGGTCCGGCACTGGTAGGAGTCTCTAAAAATGATGGCAAGCCCTCCTCCCTTCCCTAACTTGCGGTTTTCATGAACAATTTGATACCCTGGAGGAAGGGCCTGGACCACGTCAGGTTCTGATTCATCAGTGATCCAGGTTTCAGTTAGGAACATGGCATCGAGGTCAAATTACTGGATGAAGAGATGAATCTCCAGGGCATGCTTCACTAGAGATCTACAATTTAATAAAAGTATGTTGTATCTGTCTCTAGCTGAATTATCGGTAGAGGGAGGCTTGACTTGAAAGTCGCAAGTGGGACAGGCAAAAGAAGGCATGTTCGGATCCCAGATATGGTAACATGAGGTGGGTGAGGTTCACGAGGGCGGCATCACGTGGCTGGGGAGCCGGCCACGTCACCGGCGCACCCCTGCCACATGGATTGGCCGCTGCGCCCCCAGGAGCCACGCCCAGATTGGCTCCGGGGCCGGGAAGAGTCCCAGAAGGCCCAGAGCCACTCTGGATCTGCAGGGAGGCCCAGGGAATAGCGCCGGAGCCTCCCCTGATCGGCCCGCCCGACAACGGGACCAGAATTAAAGTGAAGAGTCCCCGAGGACCCGCAGGCAGAGCTCAGGAGCAGCTGGTGAGTGGGGCTCGGTCCACATGTGGTTGGGGAGTGTGTCGGGGCACAGGGTTGGTGCCCGCCCCCGGGACCAGTGTTTCGTTGTGGTGGCCTCCCAGGCCCTGAATTGATTTTATGGGACACCACTGCCCCGCTGGACAGGGGGCAGTGGCAGCGATTGGGGCCACACCGTGTTGAGACTGAAAAGGCCTAGGGTGGTGCTTGGACTAATTGGGCCTTATGAGCTAGGCTCCCAGAACCACCCTGGTTATTGCTGAATTATGCCTGGGAACTGGTAATAATGATGCCTTGCTTATGGGGGGAATGCCAAATCCCTGCCTCGGGATTGTTAATGTGTTTTTGCCACCTCCCCCCTGAATAATAGCAGTGTTGCGTTTGCATGATCCCTCTCTTTGATGCCGGTGTTTCCTGGAAAGGTTATTGCCTATGCCCCTACTCATGGTTATGCATCTAATGTTATAGGCCTGATAGCTTCTTGCCTAGTGTTCATGCCTAGGATGTATGTTAAGGTGCTGATGTGGCCAGGCCCGCACGTTGTGCTTACGCTTAATGAGGTTCTGAGGCCAGCATAGTTCCCTAAATGTTGACGCAATTGCAAAATTGTGTGTTCTGCCTATACTAGCGTGCCTAATGTGGATGCCAATGGCCACTTGATTACTCATCCTGATGGTCTAGGCCCAGGGTGAACGTCCTGCTAAAAGGTTTTACGGCAGATGTTTGTGCCTGGTGTTCCATGTCAAATGATAACGCTTTATGTTTTTATTACAGCATCGAAACTGAGGGACGTACCTTTTGCATTTACCCTGTGAACAATCCCCCCTATACATATTGCCCTGGCACCAGTTGGCGCAGCATTATGACTACTGTGATTTCTGTTGCAGACTTGAGACAATACAAACGTTATTCTTTTTCACCAAAACTGGTGTTGTGTCTCTTTTTGTGGTGTGCCTTGTGTGTCGTCTGTGTGTACTGAGTGAATGCTTCACACATGTCCTCAGGAGTTTGGCCTTCCTGCTCTGCACCATGCTAGACCCGTAGAATTGGCTACCCCATTTTTAACACCCCGGAGGACCTGACTGCCTTGCTCATCCAAAGACTGGGACTCGCACGAGCAGTAATTCTGCTCAAAGATCTACAACCCCTGGTGCCAGCCAGGAACCGCAAATCCAGCACACGCTGCACCCGCTGAGCCCGGCCGGTGCCTGAGTGAACAAAGACCACGAAGACGTCCCCCGGCGACCGTGACCCAGAATCCAGCCCCCAAGGACCCTCCTCGACGCTTCTGACGACGCCTGCAGCCACACAACAAAGGACCCATCCAACCGTGACCAGCAGAGGGTAAGATTTCCCGACACCAAAAGACACCCCTGTACCCAGCGCGCCACGGCCCTCTGTGCCCAACTCCTGGGTGTCTACCTAACCTACAGCTTCCCAAATTACCTCTCGAACTGGTGGTCGCACCAGAAGAATCTCTGTCCCCGAGTTTGCCGCCTTTGTTCATCTTGCAGCTTTCCCATTGAAATCCATCGGGCACCAGACGGCCCAAAAGCCCTCTGCACCCAGCCGCCTGAGTGCCACTGGAAGTGCAGCATCTGTTCTATTCTACTTCCCCACTTGCCCTGTGTAAGTGACCAGGAGCTCAGCTCCCACCGATGCGTGGCCTGCCTGCTAGCAGCCACCAACCAAAGGTCCTCTATCCGCCATAGGCTAACATTGGGCCTACTCTCTCTGCACCCGGCTGCCCATGAGCCGCTGAGGGTGTAACTACTGTACCTACCTGAACCTGGGAGACCCCTGAGTCTAACCCCAGAACCTTAACTCTGCCAGTCTACTACTTACCTGAAAACTAATAACCTACATTTTCTCCATAGGGTAACATTGACTGGTGTTTACTTGGAAATTCTTCTAAGTGTCGAGCTTTGAAACTTTGAAATATTCACTAAAAATCATCCGATCAATGGAAACGAAATTACTCACCTGTTACCAGGAGAGATCCCAGTGCTGGATCTTTGTGCCCAGCACTGACCTTAAAAAAGTAATTACAACTGTGATTTTACTAGATCCTGATTTTCCTCCATAGGATAACATTGGCTGGTTTTTGCCAGAAATTCTTCTAAGTGTCGATTTTTGAAACATACAAATATTCCTTTAGAATCGCCTGTGTAACAAAAACGATTTCTTTCAACTGTTTACAGGAGATGCACCAGGGTTGAATCCAGGATCCAGCCCTGAGTACGAAAAACATACGTAAAGTAACTGATATTGCATTTTACTTAAAATCCCCATTAAGCTCAATGTTATAATTGTGTTTCACTTATGTTGCATATTGCAACAACTGTAACTATTGCATTGAAAAGTCTATTGCTATTTGAAAGTATTCAACTGTAGCATCTCATTCTGAGAAAGTATTTTTATATCTACTTTTGGTTCTAAAATAAAACAACAATATATTTTTATATACAAAACAATTGGCCTAGAGTTCAGTTCTTGAGTGTGTGAGACCATTTGCTGACTGGGTGTGTACAACAAATGCTTTACACTGTCCTCTGATACTGCCTTACTGCTCGACCAAGCTACCACTTTAGACAGTAAGGTTATATCTAACGTTACGAAATAACAAAAAAGAGAGTAAGGGATTTTCCACTGAAGTGGAAGGAGGTACTCCCGGTCCCCTGGACCATAAATTCTACAAACAGCAAAAGGAGTATCACCATTGGACCAGGTCAATGGTCCTAAATGGGATGTTGGGAGATGAAGAAATAACAAAAGAAAAAGTATTCTTTTGTTAAAAGACCCCTCACTCACCAACCTGGTTGGTGACATGCTTCATCATCAGGGTCCCACCCGGACAGCCGAGTGCCATCCGGGTGTGCCGCGACACCTGACTACAGTGGAGCGGGTTTTTTTGAGTGAATGTGGTGCAAAAAAAGGAGTGATGTTAAAAATTGGCCCAGTATAACTTACTGAAGAAAACTTTTTATTCTGAAGCTACTGGACAATGTTAAAATTGGTGGTTGGATACTTGTGTTGGATGCAATGACCAACAGTATCTATGTGAATGTGGAATAACAGTCTACATATTTCAACCTGTAGTGGGATCTACCAGGTTTTCATCAGGACCAAGTGTGCGGAAACTGGGTGGTATATACACACTAACGTGTATCCAACCCTCGATTCCTGAGACCTAACTGTATACTTGCAGTAGGTGTCATCACAGCCTGAATAGGCGAGGAGAAACGGAGAAACCTGTGGAAGAAAAAGAACAGTCACAAACAAACAAATTACGTGCCTGTAACGTAGTGTAGTTTCTCTGTAGACAACATGCTCCATACAAATCCCATTCATGCTGAAGCAAATAACTCAGATGGTGCATACTATATAGTGGCCAGTAAATGATGGCACGAGCTAACATTGTGATCCAGGTATGCAGAAAAAACAAAGCGGTGTTTTCAGAAAAGGCGGCATACTACGCACGTGTTTTTTAGTATCTCACACACACACACGGTCACACTGATCAATAATCGTGGGAACAGTGGGTGTGAAATAATATTTAGTCACTTTTGCATATCTTTAGGAAAAGTGGCTATAAAACGCTCACATCCACTTATGTAAACGTTTCTAATGCATGCAATGTAAATTGAATTGTCAATAAAGTATCGTGAAAAGATGGCGGCGGGAGAGAAATGCAAAGTCAGAATCTTGTGACTGTTCTTTTTCTTCCACAGGTTTCTCCGTTTCTCCTCGCCTATTCAGGCTGTGATGACACCTACTGCAAGTATACAGTTAGGTCTCAGGAATCAAGGGTTGGATACACGTTAGTGTGTATATACCGCCCAGTTTCCGCACACTTGGTCCTGATGAAAACCTGGTAGATCCCACTACAGGTTGAAACATGTAGACCGTTATTCCACATTCACATAGATACTGATGGTCATTGCAGCCAACACAAGTATCCAACCACCAATTTGAACATTGTCCAGTCGCTTCAGAATAAAAAGTTTTTTTCAGTAAGTTATACTGGGACAATTTTTAACATCACTCCTTTTTTTGCACTACATTCACTCAAAAAACCCCGTTCCACTGTAGTCAGGTGTCGCAGCACACCCGGATGGCACTTGGCTTTCCGGGTGGGACCCTGATGATGAAGCATGTCACCAACCAGGTTGGTGAGTGAGGGGTCTTCTAACAAAAGAATATTTTTCTTTTGTTATTTCTTCATCTCCCAACATCCCATTTAGGACCATTGACCTGGTCCAATGGTGATACTCCTTTTGTTGTTTGTAGAATTTAGGGTCCAGGGGACCAGGAGTACCTCCTTCCACTTCTGTGGAAAATCCCTTACTCTCTTTTTTGTTATTTCGTACCTTGGCAGTGCACAGCTGCAAGAGTTATTTTGCAGCATTGTTATCTTTAGAGCATCTAAATCCCCATGGGAGAACATCAAGGACTGTCTTATTCTACTGAAGAAGTAGATGCTATCATGGGCAATCTTTCAATGTTTGCGGACGCAAGCTTTGCACAAACCATATCACAGACAACAGACTGGGAAAAACGTTCAGAAATGAAAAGGAATAGGATAAGAACTATTTTACATGGAACAATCATGAAAGAATATTTGACCAACAACATGGCACCCAAGGGACTCTTGGTCACCAATGCTCCACGCATTTTCCTGGATAACCCCGTGTTCAGGAAGGATTGGGCCCTAATCGCATGGCATTGCACACACGATTGGATCGTGTTGATTTTGAAAACAGCACTATGTCTATCCGAAGCCATAATGGTAGAGATCCAAACAACTGAGAATCACATAAAAACTACACTAACGGGTTACAAAAAGAAACTAGATGAACTAAACAAGGAAATCAATGAATACAGAGACAACCTGACACAGCAGGTTAAAACATTTCACAAAGACCTCAAACGCTTTTCCTTTGTGAAAACCTACCCGTACTCTGATCCGAATTACACTGCACCAACAAAACCTGACAGTGACACCGATGCCTCTAGCAATACCTCCAATGGTAGCAGCGGGTCAAGCGCAGGAAGCAGAAGACAGAAACAGAGGGATAGATACAAGGCACAGAACAACTGGCCACTGTACAACCAACACCCTCCACCAATCTTTCAAGGGCCATATAACTATCAACAACATTACCCTATATATGGATGGCAACCGCCCTTCCAACCCCCCCTTTTCAGCCAAACTCATTTCGGCCACCTTTTTTAGGCCGAGGCAGACGAGGCAGAGGAAGAAAAAAAACACTGAATCAAGTACATTGGGAGGAGGAGGATCCGATCAGCAGCTACACCCGGAGCAAGACACAAGCCGGAGGAAGCAGCAGCAAGACACAAGCCGGAGCAAGCAGCAGCAAAACCTAGTCACTAATCTGTCATCCAGGTCCCTCTCAGCCACTGAAGAAGGTGTCCTCAACAAAGGTTTAGGCTTCGTACCTACTGCCCGCCTTGACAAATTCCAACTCCATTGTGAATTGGCAATTTTTTTTTAGGAAACTCAGACTAAAAGCATTTTTTGAAAAACAAGGTGAACCCTCAACAACTGAGAATCCTAATGAGACAGGATTACGTCTAAAATCGACCTTCTCACCACCTCCTCACACTATCCCTGTCGAAGTAATCACCTTTGAACAAGCTGTGTTCAATGATGTCGAGAAGATGACGATCAGCCCCCCTTTCCAAAACATGAGCAAAGCAGAGAGCAATGCCTTATTGGAACTGAAATCCTGTGACACAATCATCATAAAACCAGCCGACAAGGGTGATGGAGTGGTAGTCCTGGATATAACTTCCTACCGTGCAGAGTGCCTTAGACTTCTAAATGGCGTAAGGAACTACAGACCTTTGCAATCTGATCCTACAGATGAATTAAGACTGGAAATTCAGAACTTGGTGGATCTTGCAGAAATGGTAGGAAAAATCTCCAAGCAGGAAGCAGATTGTCTGTGTAAATCGGAGGGCAGAATCCCCTACTTCTACATCCTGCCAAAAATGGACAAGGGCAAGATCCCGCCACCCGGTAGAGCGATTGTATCCGGGATTGATTCCCTTCTAGAACCTCTGTCCCGATTTTGCGATTTCTTTTTGAAAACCCTGTACAATCAACCTCGACCTATTTACAGGATACCAAGAGCCTACTCAGATTATTACAAGACGTTACGGTGGACGAAAACACCATCCTGCTCATTTTTGACATTGAAAGCTTGTATACAAGCATGCCCCAGGATGACACCATATCAGTGATAGAGAAAACTCTGAATGAGAGCCCCTGGACCTACAACACACCTAAATCATTCATCCTTGAATGCGCCAGACTTGCTCTGAAAAGAAATGACTTTGAATTCGAAGGCTCCCTAAACCTACAGACAGGGGGGGACATCCATGGGAAGCATTTTTGCCCCCAGCGGGGCAGGACTTTATGTGTATGACTTCGAACAAAAATTCATTCTGAGTGACCAAAATCCATTCCATAACCACATCAGCTTTTGGAAGAGGTTTATTGATGATGTCCTTGCCATATGGCAAGGACCAATAGAAACACTCCATTAATTCATCACTTGGATCAATACCTGCGACCATAACCTAAAATTCACTAACACCTACGACAAGGATACCATGGTATTTCTAGATATCACAATAACCAAGGAGAACAACCGTCTGGAAACAAAAACCTATCACAAATCAACCGCCAAAAACAATTTACTGAGGTTTGAGAGTTTCCACCTGCGCCCTCTAAGGGAAAATTTACCATATGGCCAATACTTAAGACTCCGCCGCAACTGCAGTAAAACAAATGACTACCACAACCAAGCTGTGATACTCACAGAAAAAATGACAGCAAGAGGATATCCTAAAAAGATAATCCAGAAATGCCAGAAAAGGGCACGCAACCAACCTAGAGAGGCGCTTTTGGAAGACAAAGTGAATGCAGACACAAACATACCACTCACGTGCATAATGACCTTCAATACAGCTTCTAACTTGATGACTAGATCTATCAATAAACATTGGCCCATACTAAACACTGGCAATCTTCACTGGGAAAAACCCATGTTCTCATTCAAGAAATCCTGTAGACTAAAAGACTCCCTAGTGAATACCCGGCCTAAAGACACCAATCAGAACAAAGTCCAGTCAATCACAAAGATCTGGGACCTCCAAGATGTGAAGGGCCACTTTCGCCGCGGAGACTGCAGCGTATGCCACCTTACCAGCAACACGAAAACCCTGTTTTTGGAACCCGGCAAAACATGGAACCAATTGGCACACACCAATTGCAACAGCATCAACGTTGTCTACCTCATCAAATGCCCTTGTAATAAATCATACATGGGTATGACATCTAGGAAGATCAAACTCAGGATCTGTGAATATCGCAGTACCATCAGATGCAAGAATAGTGCGACAAAATTGACAGACCACTTCCTTGAAATGAATCACACCCCCAATGACATGGAGTGGACTGTTATCGAACAGGTCCAGACAGGACCTAACATGCAACAACGTCTCTTTGAGAAAGAGCAACGCTGGATTTATAGACTTGCCACACATGTCTCTGGACTTAATGATAACATCCCCTGGGGTTCAGTCCTCAAAAGATGACCGATGACATTACTCTGTTTATTTCATGCAGATTAGGACACTCACCACTTGTGCCCTACTGCCATTAGAACATGACAAATACCTGTGTTCTCTGCCCTTATAAGGTTTTTTGACTCCCTCTACCCACCACGTATACATAGCTGTACCGACTGGGTGCCAGCAGATATTGACTAAATTGTGGCCTGGCTATTATATTTATTATATCCTCTTTATACATCACCCAAATCACTTAAACCATATGCGCCAATGTCTGTTTGTAAATAACACTAGCTATACCTTAATTTATTCCCTACCCACTATCATCTTAGCACCTCGACATCACGCTAACGACATGAAGGTTAGCCACACTCACACCCGACAAGCCGGGGTCAGTACCATGTATACCATTCACCATTTTCCAAAAACCGCCAGGCCACCGTAATTGTAGTCCTGACGGTTACCATAGCACCCGTAGTGTCACGCTGGCCACGTGACGGTTAGCCCCGCCCACACCCGGAATTCTCGGCTTCTTAACGCTATCGCTTGCAGTACCCTACTGCTGCGGGGAGCGCTGTACAGGCGTTTAGGCACAACGGCCTTCTCCTTTCTACAGAAACTGTAAGTTATTCCTCACCAATCGTTTCCTGACAAACAGGGATACTTTGTTAGCGGTTACCATTGGTACCGCGGTGCCGAACGATTCGCACACAGACACCCAATTCCAGCCCGCATTCGGTCTTAACAGTTTGTTTTCCTTTACCGCAACAGAATTAGTTTCAATCAGAACAGGCCTATCTACCGCCCCTGTCAAGCCATTGAAACTCAGTTTTCGAGTAAGATTCTGACTTTGCATTTCTCTCCCGCCGCCATCTTTTCACAATGCTTTATTGACAATTCAATTTACATTGCATGCATTAGAAACGTTTACACAAGTGGATGTGAGCGTTGATAGCCACTGTTTATAAAGATATGCAAAAGTGACTAAATATTATTTCACACCCACTGTTCCCACGATTATTGATCGATGTGACCGTGTGTGTATGTGAGATACTAAAAAACACAGGCGTAGTATGCTCCCTTTTCTGAAAACACCGCTTTGTTTTTTGTGCATACCTGGACCACAACGTTAGCTTGTGCCATCATTTACTGGCCACTATATAGTATGCACCATCTGGGTTATCTTCTTCAGCATGAATGGGATTCGCATGGAGCATGTTGACTACAGAGAAACGGCACTACGTTACAGGCACGTAATTTGTTTGTTTGTGACTGTTCTTTTTCTTCCACAGGTTTCTCCGTTTCTCCTCGCCTATTCAGGCTGTGAGGACACCTACTGCAAGTATACAGTTAGGTCTCAGGAATCGAGGGTTGGATACACGTTAGTGTGTATATACCGCCCAGTTTCCGCACACTTGGTCCTGATGAAACCTGGTAGATCCCACTACAGGTTGAAACATGTAGACCGTTATTCCACATTCACATAGATACTGCTGGTCATTGCAGCCAACACAAGTATCCAACCACCAATTTTAACATTGTCCAGTAGCTTCAGAATAAAAAGTTTTTTTCAGTAAGTTATACTGGGACAATTTTTAACATCACTTCTTTTTTTGCACTACATTCACTCAAAAAAACCCGCTCCACTGTAGTCAGGTGTCGCGGCACACCCGGATGGCACTCGGCTGTCCGGGTGGGACCCCGATGATGAAGCATGTCACCAACCAGGTTGGTGAGTGAGGGGTCTTCTAACAAAAGAATATTTTTCTTTTGTTATTTCTTCATCTCCCAACATCCCATTTAGGACCATTGACCTGGTCCAATGGTGATACTCCTCTTGTTGTTTATATCTAACGTTAACCTCTGCCAAACCTCTGGGGTCTGTGGACTCTGTGCACATTGTACCTTACTTAGGTGCAGTGTATACAGAGCCACTTTCTTACATTGGTGGATCAGTGGTGGGATACAAACTTGCATTTGTTGGACTACTTGGTTACCATCTGATCACACAACAGAACTAAAATTGCCTTTAGAATTCTGATTTTTTCAATTTGTGTTTTTTTCCAAAATACTAAGGGCCAGATGTAGGTGGCCAATTACCGGTCGGTAACGGCCGAATTCGACCGTTACCGACCGGTAATTGGATTTTGAGATGTAGGAGCATGCTTTACAGAATCGGTATTTTACCGAATCTGTATTTACAGATTCGGTAAAATTACCGAATCGGTAAATACAGACTCGGTAAAAATACCGAGTCTGTAAAAGCATATGTAGGTAGCACATCTTTGAGTGCCGCAGGCCTTTCAGATTCGGTATTTTAACACCCAATCCAATTGGGTGTTAAAATACCGAATTCAGGTGTGCATGCACATGTGTGCATGCACACCTAGCCATGTGACAGACAGACATGCCCTTAGGGCATGTCTGTGTGCCACATGGCGCACATGCCTATTTAGGGGTGCCAGAGGGTGTCAAAGTGACACCCCCTGCACCCTTGCAAAATTCGGTATTTACCGATTCTGTAATTGCAGAATCGGTATTGCCCATTGATTCCTATGGGCTTCAAGGCCCATAGGAATCAATGGTCAATACCGATTCGGTATTTACAGATTCGGTAAATACCGAATCTTAACGATTCGGTATTTACAGAATCTGAAATACCTACATCTCCCCCCTTCATATTTACCGACTCTTAAATACCGAATCGGTAAAATTCGGTATTTAAGAGTCGGTAAATATAAATTACCTACATCTGGCCCTAAAAGTCTTGTCAGGGCCTTGCTTAAGTCCCTTTAGAATTTTAGAGAAATAATAGTCACTGTAGTCAAGGGTAGAGGGTTAGAACTGTTTTTTCAGAATGTCTCAAAAGAACCCAGCTACTAGTAGTGAAGGCAATACCATGCAGGACATGGTTGAGGAGCTCGACCTCACACCTTACTTACACTTGTCTTTCAAGGAGTTAAGTTCCTTATGCAAACTTAAAAATATACCAATGGGCCTGCATCCAACCAAACAAGGGATACAAGAGCTCCTGGCTGAGTATGCTAAGGACCACCCCTCTCAAAATGGTGATGACCAGTCAGAGGAGGAAAGGGATGTGGATTAAGGGGATAATCCCCCCACCAGTAATCCCTCGGGAGGAAAGGGCCCCCATACCCTTATCTCCAAGCATCAACTCCTGGAGACCTAGGGGCCACACAGGTGACTTAGGCTTCAGTGAGGACATTGGGAATAGCCCCAATGAGGAGGAAAGCTTTTTAGCAAAACTGGCCAAGAGATTAGAACTAGAGTCCAGACTCCTGGATTTAGAGAAAGAGAGAAAGGAGATGGATTTAACACCCATCAATGGTGGTAGCAATCAAAATAATAAGGATAAAGAACAGTCTTATGATCCTAACATCCCCAAATGGTTTGTCCCTACATTTGAAGAGGATGATGACATCACCAAATGGTTCACAACCTTTGAGCGGGCTTGTGACATGAGAAAGGTGAAGAAACCTCTCTGGGGGCATTCCTGTGGGAACTGCTCTCTGGTAACTGCAGAGACAGGCTTCTGACCCACTCTGGCCAGATGCAGGGTCCTATGACCTCATGAAGAAGACTCTGATTGAGCGATTTGAGCTCACCACTGAGGAGTATTGAATTAGATTCAGGGGGGCTCACAAAACCCAGAACCAGTCCTGGATTGATTTTGTAGACTACTCAGTAAAGACACTGGATGGTTGGTTAACTGGACACAATGTACATGATTTCTCTGGACTTTACAATTTGTTTATGAAGGAACATATACTAAGTATTTGCACAAATGAAAAGTGACATGAGCCTTTGGTAGACCTATGTCTAATTTCTCCCCAAGAATTGGGAAAGAAGGCAGACCACTGGGTCAAGACTAGGGTGACAAGGGCAACCACTGGGGGTGACCAGAAGAAGGTGGTTACAAAACCTCCCAAGGGGAAAGGTGGTGAGAATCTCCAAGATAAAAAGTCTGAGTCTTCTATAGGGCCCCAAAAACCTGTACAGGGGGTGGGTCCCAAACTACTCCCTATGTGCCTCAGCCCTATAGGGGGAAGAACTTTGATCCCTTAAAGTCCTGGTGTAACGACTGTAAGAATTTGGGACATTTAACTGTAGATAAATCTTGCCCCCACCACAAGGCCCCTAAGGCAACCAGTACAGCTACACCTGGGGTGGCAAGTCTACAAATGGGATCAACAGTGTGCCCAGAGCAAATCAGGATGCACACTGAAGCAGTTCTAGTTTCAGAAGGGAAAGTTTAGTTTGCCACTGTAGCTGTGTGGCCACCCAACTTAAAGAAGTATTTACAATACCCCTGGGTTAATGGAACGAGGATAGAAGCTCTGAGGGATACAGGTGCCAGTATCACTATGGTGAGAGACACACTGGTTTCCCCTGAGCAATATTTGATTGGGCGTACTTACCCAGTCACCAATGCTGACAGAGTTACCACTAATCATCCAATGGCTATGGTGACATTAGGTTGGGGGGGTTACTGGCCTGAAACAGGTAGTGGTCTCTTAAAGATTACCAGCTGCATGTCTGCTTGGCAATGACCTGGAAGCCTTAGCCTGGGCTGAGGTTGAATTGAAAACCCATGCAGACATGCTGGGTATCCCTGAATTGGTGTGTGTGCAAACAAGAGCACAGAGGAAGAGGCAGGGTGAAAAAGTAGGATTGGAGCCTGACAATATGGCCCAAACCACCAAGAGAAAAGGTAAGAAGACTGGGAGACCAAACTTTGTATAGCAAACCACACAGGACCTCTCTCCTCAGGGAGAGGACTTGGACACCCCAGAGGGAACTGAGCATATGGAGCTTGACCCTTATCAGGTTGAGCTCCTGGGCCCAGGGTGCCAGAGACTATAGTGAAATCTTACCACGACTTGCACAGGAACAGGTCGATGCCTTTATCCCAACTCCACCTCCAAGATACCAAGAGTTTGTTATATAAAACTCAATTCTCTAGGAACTCAAAGGGGGAAAGGGGAATAGGAGAAAAAAACAAACAAGAAGAGACTGCTCCGGAATGTTCTTATTCGGCTTCCTAGGCTCGTCTACTGCCTGACGAATCTTAAAGGAATCCTAGTGCACAGAAAAATAAGACATCGAAATATTTCCTCTCCTAGCTCTCTCTTATCTCCTACTGCCTTTTTCCTGTGCCTTTTTCCTGTACCTTACCTAACACTCCAGAACTTGTGCTTCTCTTCTGTCTTTTCTTTTTTATTGCCTCAAAGAACTATATCTGCAAGGTAAGCTCCTGGGCCCAGGGTGCCAGAGACTATAGTGAAATCTTACCACGACTTGCACAGGAACAGGTCGATGCCTTTATCCCAACTCCACCTCCAAGATACCAAGAGTTTGTTATATAAAACTCAATTCTCTAGGAACTCAAAGGGGGAAAGGGGAATAGGAGAAAAAAACAAACAAGAAGAGACTGCTCCGGAATGTTCTTATTCGGCTTCCTAGGCTCGTCTACTGCCTGACGAATCTTAAAGGAATCCTAGTGCACAGAAAAATAAGACATCGAAATATTTCCTCTCCTAGCTCTCTCTTATCTCCTACTGCCTTTTTCCTGTACCTTACCTAACACTCCAGAACTTGTGCTTCTCTTCTGTCTTTTCTTTTTTATTGCCTCAAAGAACTATATCTGCAAGGTAAGTACAACAGTCAGCTATATTCTTTCTACGATAACTGTCTATATTTCCCTCACTTTCCTTATTCTCACTTCTGATAGTTCTTTAGCTGTTCTATTCTTTCTTTTCTAAGTATTTTTCACTTCACACTCTTTCGTACTTTCTTTTTCTTTACTATAGGTGCAAGCTGGTGAATATCTGTAGATAAGGTGAGTAAGATATTCCTTAACGGTAGTCACTCAGTATTGCCTTTATCGTTCTCAACAAACTCCAATATCAGTACTTAATATTGCTCTGGCTCAAGTCACTTATCTGTGTCTTTCGTATTCTTCCACAGGGACCTGCAAACGAAGGCTGCGGTTGACCGATGTCCTTCGCATTCCAAGAGACTTGAAGAAGACTCGCTGGTATTCTCTTCACTCTTGGTCTTTCTACCTGAAAACTTGTTTTGAGGAAAAATAGGGAAGGGACTAGGGCTACGGGTACTCCGGCTGAAGAATTGGGACTCAAGAAAGGGAAAACGCGACGCTGTGGGCAGAAAAAGGGGAACAAGGTTACACACGACTATCTTCTCAAGAAGCTTTAGTGAAGTGCGCACTTCTGTTAGCGCTCGCGCTTCACCAGCTGTCAGGAATTACAAGCAGACAACAACTAGACCGCCAACTCGTCTTCCGAGTCGGCGGCCATCTTAGAATTCCGCTCCTGAGTTAGCGAACTCCAGCGGCGGTTCCAAGGTGAGTTCAGATTTCCAGTTACACATACAGAATGTTTTCGTCTTGTTAAGGTTTTGGCAAGAGTTTTGGCAGGCCTGACACAGGGGGACCCACCAGGGAAGAACTGACCCACTCTTGAAAGCCTGATGTAGCAAGCTGTTTCAGAAGCACAGGGAGATGTCAGTGGTACCCACAGAGCTTATTGGGAAGAGGGATTACTGTATGCTTAGGTAAGAAATCCCACTCCTGGAGCCACCAGGAGAGGGGTAGTGCCACAGAAGTACAGGGAGTTCCTCCTAACTTTAGCTCATGACACCCCCCTAGCTGTACAACTGGGGCAAACGAAAACTTGGGAAAGGCTAGTTAGTCACTTTTACTGGCCCCAGATGCACCAAAAGGTAAAGGAGTTTGTTAGCTCCTGTGTTGCCTATCAAGCCAGTGGCGAGACAGGTGGCCACCCTAAGGCCCCCCTGATACCACTGCCTGTGGTGGGGGTTCACTTTGAAAGGGTAGGTGTGGACATTGTGGGTCCACTTTAACCTCCCACAGCCTCAGGGAACAAGTTCATTCTAGTAGTAGTGGATCATGCTACTGGGTACCCTGAAATAATTCCACTTAGGACTACTACAGCTCCTCAGGCAAGATGGCGGCCGTGGCGTGGGCTGTGTAACAGCCCGAACCTCTCCCTCCTGGCTCACCGAGAAGGGATCTCCCTCCTGGCTCTCCGAGAAGGGACTGAACATTACACCCTCACCTGACTGCTTTCTCTGTCGGCTGATGGAGAAAACTTTTCCGTGCTTGGTATTTCTGCAGCGCGGTGTTTCAAGACGCTTTGGCTCTGGCAACAAAGTAGCAAGGTGCGAGGTGTATTAACCCTCAACTGCCGTGAAACTGTCCGGAGTCGACCTGAGCCACGACGGACTAATTTCGATGGATTACACCTGGGGGAAAAAAAAAACCTCGAGCTCTGTGACTCGGGGGTTGTGCACCGCCGACGGGAGGCTGTAGCTGATAGAGTGACATCTCTACTAGTGTGAGCGGGCTGATGCTGTTGCAGGGCGGCCTGTGTTATAGCCGTTACCAAGCTCGTCTCTGGCATCTCCCAGCATTGTTGCTGGGTTTTCACTTTGGTGTCGCCCCGATAATGGAGGAGCTGTGGCGCGCAAAAAGAAAATGCCCCCCAAACCGTCAGCGAAAGCTGTTACACGCAGCGCTAAAGCTGGGTTTCAACCTGCTGCGTCGGGGGAGTTAGAGAATGCCGGTGGAGGAGGCGAAAGCAGTACAGCCGATGGAGGTGGAGGTGAGAGCTCCCAAACTATTCCCCCGTGTAATGCTTATAAGGGTGCTGTATCGTCTTCTAATACTGCTGAAGCCCCGCGTTTACCACAGCAAGGCTCACAAAGTCTGAAGGCAATGTTTGAACGCCAAACCTTGAAGAATTTAGAAAGCCAAGCTGCAGTATCAAGCACACTAACCATAATAACTACACCAGATACTTTAGCTTCCGACAGCAGCATGTTTAATGGCAGTGCTAATTTGGTAGCGGATGCTAGTGAACTAGCTCTGTCTACATTAATAGATCTCCCTATAAGTTTAACCCTACAGGCTGGGACTGGACAGGATAATGATAGATTATTAGAAACAACAGAAACAAATGAAATTATGGATATACAGACTGTTCCTGTTCTCAGCTTGAGGTGTGAGGAGAACTGCATTATGGGAGATGGAGTCTGTAATGAAACTGCGGATTGTATTAAACAGACTTTGCCTGGCAGTAAGAAAAACTTGTCAAATGCTATGATACAAGATATTGAGTTGGACCTTCCTGACTCCGTTGAAAGTAGACAGGGCTCAAAAACTAGATATGACACAGGTGAAAAATGTTATTCCATGCCGGACCCATCCTCTGATGAGAGTGCAAATGGCAGTCGAGAGTGGGGAGAGTGGGGAGAGGACAGTGGTGACAGTGTATCGACGGAGAATGTAAGAGGAAATTCAGTTTCTCCTAGTCCAAGTATTGCAACGGTAAAGAAACGTAAGAAAAGAGCGTCACAGCTGCAGGCTAACAGAACAGAATCAGTAATAGAATCAGAAAAAGATGGGGGAACGCCTGCTAAGGACATAGAGAGTTTTGACAAAGGAAAAAAATCCTCCCCCGAGGAGATTACTTTGGCCGCAATTTACGACACAATGATGAGCCACAGAACAGAGAGTAAAGCAGAGAATTTACGTTCTCAAGCTACCTGCTGCAAAGTTAAGAATGCTCTTCGAAGAGTGATAAAAACATGTGCAGAAACGGGAGACCGAGTTACGGAAACTGAGGCCAGAATTTCCGCACTGGAGGACGAGGCTGCTGCCCAGAAGACAGAGCTGGAGCTAGTAAAAGCCCATCGGGATGACCTTAGTCATAAACTATCAGAGATAGAAAATCATACCCGAAGAAATAACTTACGTTTTTTAGGGGTACCCGAAAATAAGGAGGGCTCTGATACACGAAAGTTTGTGGCGGAAATATTACAAGAAGCTTTTCCTGAACTGACAACATGGGATTGGGCAAAGGAAATACAAAGGGCGCACCGTTTCCCTTTTGAAAAGAGACAGCCACGTGAAGGAGAAGAAGCCCTTCCCAGGGCAATCCTCGTGTGTTTAAATAACTTCTTAGCTCGGGAAGATATCTTTATGAGAGCACGACCTGACAAGAAAGCATCTGCCAAAGGCTGCAATTTTTTTGTTAGGCCAGATTTTTGCCAAGCCACTGTCTCTAAAATATGGAATATGCGTCAATTGATACCCGAATTTCAACAAAAAGGGGCGGTGGTGTTTTTGCAGAATCCGGCTAAACTTAAAGTCATGCTTAAGGGGCAAACAAAATTTTTTATTTCTGAATTTAAGGCCAGAAAATACCTCGAGGGTCTAAAATAGAGATTGGTTGAGGAAAAATGTTATCAAATTGTCTAGTGTATTGACAGGCTTGTTAGTTGCGGTTTTATAATTCTTTTTTTTGGAGAGTTCGGAGGAGGGAGGACACGGCACTCCATACCTCACAGGGATTGATGATCCCTGGGCCTCATGTGTTGGGTAGGGAGACAGGAAGGGGAGGGTGGGTTCAGAGGGTGGGAGTGGGGGGGAGGGGTTGGGTTTGGTGGGTAGGTGGTGGGTGGGTAAAAAGTCAGCAGCAGAGTTAAAGCATGTAGCTCTAAATAATGGATGGTGGAAAATTGTATACTTTGGGAGTGTTGCAATCCTAGAGGTGGAGGTAGTAGCAATTGATTTGTCTATGCTTCTTTGTGACGATAATGGATAGAAATATTTAAATTTGCTCATTGAATATATGTGGCCTTAATGACTCGAAAAAACGACAGGTTTTGGCTAAAGTTGTCCAAATATTACACATCGATATACTTTGTTTACAAGAGACTCATATTGCATGGGCCAATAGGGGTTATCCGAGGAATCTAGGCTTAGATTTGGCAGTATGTTCTAAACAACTAGGGGAGAAAAAAGGGGTAGCTATTCTAATAAAACGAGGGGTTGGTACTTGTATCAGGGCAGCAGCAGATAGATGGGGCCGTTGGGCGATTGGGGAATTTAGGATTGGGGAACAGGTACTTACCTTGTGTAACATTTACGTTCCTAATTTGGATGATGCCGAACTACTAGATTTTATTAATCATGAAATAGCCCAATGGCCACATCCTTTGATAAAGTGGGGTGACTTTAACATAAATATTGCTGCCGGATTCAATGTTCGAGCAACCCGTGTCTATACAAGTAGAAAGAAGTTAATGTATGCTGCATTACGGGGTTTAATGATAGAACACGGGTTGTATGATGTTTGGAATGTTTTATACCCGGAGAATTCTGGTTTTACCTTTTTTTCTGCCCCCCACTCCAAATTTGCCCGTTTAGATTATTTTTTTACTGTGGCCTCCTTTTTATCCAAAGTCAACATCCTGATTCATCCCAAATTGGAATCAGATCATAATCCGGTGGTTTTAGAGTTGGCTTTGGACTCAGGGTTCCAGTTAGGCCCCCGCCCTTGGACTTTTGACAGGCAGTTATTAGCTGATAAAGAGTATTATCAATTTATGAGCAAGGTTATCAAGGAATTTTTTGTTATAAATAAAGGGACAGCGTCACAAGAGATTGTATGGGATACATTTAAATCAATTGTCAGAGGAGAAACTCTTAGCTTCTCTAAATTTAAACAAAGGAAAGTTTTGAGGAAACATCAACAAGATTTTGAAAGGGTGACCATTGCGGAATGTAAGCTAGCTGACTCAATACGAATTGGTCTGGAGCCTGCTTTAGTTCAAAAGGCTCAACAGGATCTTACTATTGTAAGATAGCTGGCATATACTAATATTACAGAGCAGATTGCTGAAAAATTTACAAGATATAAAGAAGAAGCGTATGAATTCGGTGAAAACACTGGTAGAGTGTTGGCAAAGAGGCTGAGGGAGAAAGCAGTGTACAACGATATCTCAAAAATTGTGGATACACAAGGGAATCTCCAGGATACCAAGGCAGGGGTACTTGAGGCGTTCCAAGGATTCTACCAAACATTATATAGTATTTCTGGGCCTGATACGGGCCCTGGATTGTGAGTTGGGGAAGCAAAGGAGTATTTCAATGAGTTGACCACTGAGACATTATCAGACCACTGTAAATCAACATTATCTATCCCTTTGGACTCTTCAGAGGTGGAATTAGCACTGTTAGCTTTGGCACAAGGCAAGGCTATGGGTCCTGATAGCATACCGCTAGAATTCTATAGTACTTTTTGGAATATATTAAAGACTGAGCTAGTGGAAGTATGTCAACAGGCATATTTAGGTAGGGCACCAGATTCATGGTCAAAAGCAACGATTGTAGTTGTTAAAAAAAAAGGGAAAAGAGAACGGAACTGGGTTCATACAGACCCATTTCATTACTGAATACAGACAGCAAGATATATTCTAAAATTTGGGCGAATAGGATTTGTGATCTGATTCCTGGGTTAGTTTCTATAAGGCAGCATGGGTTTATCCAGCGCAGAGACACTACTGATCATATTAAAAGGATCATTTCTATATTGGATTTGTCACAGAGTATAAAATCCCCCGTTGGCGTGGCCCTGTTGGATGCCGAAAAGGCATTCGACAGGGTCTCGTGGCGGTTCTTGTGGGCGGTTCTGGCTTGGAAGGGATTTCCGATAGAATTTATCACAGCGATACAGACTTTGTATTCTCATCCCTCAGCTGTAATTCGTGTTAGGGGGGAAGTCTCTAGAGAAGTGGCGATCGCAAGGGGAACGAGACAAGGCTGTCCCTGTTCCCCCTTGCTCTTCGCCTTATATATTGACCCTTTCATAGCTACCTTAGAGAAAGATAGAATAATAAAGCCAGTACGAATAAATACGGGATCTTTTAAAGTATTTGCATACGCAGATGATATCGCTGTGATAACGTCAAACATCGAAGAGGCCTGACCTCGGATAATTGAGAAGGTGAGAATTTTTGGGAAACTTTCTGGCTACAAATTAAATGTCACCAAAACTCAAATGCTTCATTCACAAACTGGCTGCCCTGAGAATATGAGTTTTGAGACAGAGGCAACCTATCTCGGCATTAAGATCACACCGAAGGTAGAGGATATTATCGCTATAAATCTCGATTCTATCATTAGCTCATCAAATAAAACCTTAGAAAGGATCAATAATCTACATCTTTCATTGTATGGTCGTAGTAACGTTTTAAAAATGTTGATTTTTCCCAAATTTTTGTATGTATTCCGATCCATCCCATTTTTAATTCCTGCTGTTTTTTTTGCAACTTTACCATTGGATTGCCGTATTGCAACATATGGGGGTGCTACTTCTGTCGGTAGATCCAACACCAGATTTTGCCGCCCCTTTAATATATGAGATGCCTTTAGGGACAGAAGCAAAGCAGTGTTTGAATCGTGTAATCGAGCCAAGCTATTTTAAAAAAACAAAATTTAAGGCAGTTTTTGCAGCATACATAATATGGAGAAAAACAAAAAAAAATTAGGCATAGGTATAGACCTGAGTATCTATACCCCTCTTCAAAACTCTCTTTTTCTACCCGGGATCTTCCGTGATTATGTAATGACAAGATGGCAAGATTTGGGCATTCAGCACCTAGGGGATTTATTTCAGGGGATCCACTTTGCTTCATTTGAATTTCTGCAAAAGTCTTATAAACTAGATCGGAGAGACTTCTTTAAATACTTTCAGCTCCGTAGCTTCTGTGAACAGAAATTAAAAATGAATGAGATTATAGTAAATAAAATCGAGATTGTGGAAGCACTTAGATCAAGGGCTAAAATGGGGCTTCTTTATCAACTGTTTATAGCTAAAATGGAGGATGACTTAGAAGTATGTGAGAGGAATGGACGATTAAAGGGTTGGAAGGGGTTAATTTTATAAGAAGCATTGACTCTGCAATGAATGTTCTCTATAATGGCCCCCTAAAATCACAGCATTTTATGTCCATTTTTGGATTATACTATACACTGGGGAAATTGATCAAGTGGAATACAGGAAGGGGGACCAGTTGCAGCGGTAGTGGTTTATATGCGGCCGATGCCATTCACATGTTCTTCACTTGTGTTAAACTCTCCAAATTTATTAAAGACATAGAGGTTTTCATCACGGTCAATTTGGGTATACCAATACAAATCTCAACAGCATTGGTGATACTGGGCTATCAAGAGAATATGGTGAACAATTGGTCACCCCTTGAGCAGTGATTTGTGTTTATTTGTATGGCCATCTTTCGTTTATGTATCACCTCCCAATGGCTGGATGAGTTGCCGCGAACTTTTATTAATTGGCAAACTAGATTGCTTTCCACATATCATCTCGAGATGGCATTGTATAGAACTAAGGGTATTAGAAGGAAAGAACAGGGGATTACATAATGGTACCCCATTGCAATATGGATAGGTTCATAATTCTAAGAAATTTTGGAAGACACTTTATGATTTTCTCCACATATAGTCACAAAAAACTATGTTGTAATGTAATAGTGTAGGATTGCTCGTAAGACATCTTTAATTCGTGCAAATGTTTTGTAATGTTTATATTTGAAAGATGATTGTGTTTCTTTTCTTTTCTGTATGAGCTATCATGTATCTGTATGCTGACATAAACTTTAATTAAAAAAAAAGGACTACTACAGCTCCTGCAGTACCCAAGACCCTCCTGGGTGTCTTCACCAAGGTAGGGTTTCCTATGAATATGGTTTCAGACAGAGGTTCTAACTTCATGTCTGCTTACCTCAAACACATGTGGAAGGAGTGTGGAGTGCAGTACAAGTTTACTACGCCATACCATCCACAAACTAATGGCCGTGTTGAGAGATTCAACAAGACATTGAAAGGCATGATCATGGAAATCCCTGAAAAGCTCAAGAGGAGATGCGATGTCATGTTGCCATGTCTGCTTTTCACTTACAGAGAATTGCCACAGAAGGGAGTAGGGTTTTCCCCCTTTGAATTTCTGTTTGGTCATTCTGTGAGAGGACCACTCTGTCTTGTGAAGGAGGGTTGGGAGAGGCCTCTCTAAGAACCCAAGCAAGACATTGTGCACTATGCGCATGGCCTAATGTCCAGAATGGCTGAGTACATGGAAAAGGCATCTGTTAGACCTGGTATCTTTGGCGTTGTTTCCCCTGTCTTTTTGCCTCTACCTCCTGTATTTTTGACGCTGTGCTGGATTTCTTTTTTGCTTATTTAGATGCTTTGGGCACTTTGCCACTGCTGATCAGTGCCAAGGGCAAGTGCTCCCTAGGTAAATTGTTATTGTGATTGGCTATCCATGATTGGCATATTTGTGTTACCAAGAAGTCCCTAGTAAAGTGCACTGAGTGTGCCAGGGCTGGTGACTCAAATGCTACTAGCGGGCCTGCGGCACTGATTGTGCCACCCACATGAGTAGCCCTAAAATGGTGTCTCAGGCCTGCCACCACAGTGCTTGTGGGCAGTTGCTAACTGCTATGTCGACCTGGCCAGTGTCCCCATTGACCAGGCCTAACCCTTTCCTTTCTGTACACATTGGACACCCCTATGAAAGGCCCAAGGTACCCCCCTGGGCAGGGTGCAGTATATGTGTAAGGTAGAGCATGTACTAGTGTGTGCGACATGCTCTGGTAGTGAATTACAGCCATTTTTGGTTTTCACTATTGAGAGGGCTATCTTGCCCATAGGCTATAATTGGGAATGCTGAGTATAATGTTTACCTGCATATCTTCCCTTAGGAGCAAGATAGGACACACAAGTTTGGAATCCCTGAACTCAGAATTTAATAACACATCTTTTAGGAAAGATGTTTTTTAAATCCTGTGTTTGAGAACAGCACTTTTAGAAAGTGGTTGTTCTCTTGTCTAACCTTTCTGTGTGCCTTGGCCTGTTTGTGAATTGACTGTCTGGTTTGTGAGTGACAGGGCATGAGGAGCCCCCAGGAGGCTGGATGAGTCATCTCTAGACTGAATGAATGCATCTGCATCTTGAGTGGTGGGAGGGGATAGCACCTTGGCCTGATTAGGGCTGTGCCTGCCTTCCACAATGCTGGCTCCAACTCTTGCTGGGTGGCTGACGACCCTGCCCCTCTCTCTGAAAGGAAAGGAGAAGACAGAAAAACAAAGTGCTCAGGAACTGACCTGAACTGGTTCTGAACAAGCCAAGGCCTCTCTGCCCCCAGAGAACAAAGGAAAGACTGGTATAAGAAGGGCTACCCAGTCTACAAAAAATTAGATCATCCTGGAATCAAGAAGGAACCTCTGCCAAGGAGAAAGCTGGAAGACTGAAGAGGAAGGACTGTCCTGCTGTGTGTTTGTGGGCTGACCTGCAGTTGCTTTGCTGCCAAGGAGAGGAGAAGGACTTTGCTTTGTGCTGTGTCCCCTTGCTTGAAGAGATCTCAAGAACCGACGCATCCTTCGCTTGTGGAACGCATCACTCTGGTGCAGGAAGATTACCATCGCTGTGAGTCGCAGAGCCTTTCGTCGCTGGGTGAGATCGCGCACCGCTTGCTTGCGGACTGCATCACGTCGCTGCGAGTATTGTCGCAGAGCCATCGCATCGAGGGGCCACGATAGGAGAAGATCGACGCTGCGCTGCGCATCGCATCGCCGCCACACCTGAGATCGTCACTGTCCCGAAGATCGCAGCATCGTGCCTTTACTAGACGCTTCCTACGGAACCTGCTCACCGGAATCCATACAAGGTATTGCCTCCCTCCCCATACAGACTGGATTTGTCGCAACATGCTCGCTGCGTCCAGCGGGGCTGTCACATCGCCTCCCCAGGGTCTGAGGAGTGATGCATCGCTTGTTTTTCAACGCTGCAGCTTTCACTTGGAACTTTTGTCGCATCTAAAGGTAATTTTGGCTAAACGGGATGCAACTGTATACTATTTTGACGCAAACCCTAGAACTCTTTTAAAATCATATTCTTGAACTGTGTATGTTGGATTTTTGTTGTTTTGGTCTTGTGTAGTTTAGATTAAATAACTTTATTTTTCTAAACTGGTGTGGAGTCCATTTGTGGTGTTTTCACTGTGTTACTGTGAGTGTTGGGACAAATACTTTACACATTGCCTTTGATAAGCCTGTCTGCTCGTGCCAAGCTACCAAGGGGGTGAGCAGGGGTTATCTAAAGAGTGTATCCCTCTTACCCTGACTAGAAGCAAGGGTCCCTATTTGGACATTGGTACCTACCTCTGCCAACTAGAGACCCCCAGATTGCGGCAAGAGACGGTGGCAGAGTCTCCAGACCCGCTTTGCTGAAATTGGTACAGCGCTACTAGCGATTCATTGCTGAAAAACGATTTGTATTTTAAATGCTCACAGCTTTGCTTTGCGCGCACTTGGGCAATTTTTAAAATGTATTCACTGTGTGTGTGTTGAATACTAATGCACACATTGTTTTAAACTTATCTGCACCTCCTGCGCTGATCACAAAGCGCTTGAAATCATCGCGCCCATTCTCCCTTATTGTTTCTGACATCAGGGAAGCAGCCTTAGTCAGATACACGGCCAGCGAGGAGTGGTGGTTCAACTCTACTTCCTGTCCGCCTCGTTCCGACAGGGTAACTATTACCGTTGTGCGGAGGGCGGACAGGTGAGAGCCACACACTTGAGGCACTTCCTGTTCTCACTAGAGCGGGTAGCGCTCTAGTGGTTAATATCAGGGGCTATTTAGGCTGAGCACCAAACACAGCGCGGTCGCGGCAAGAGACGGTGGCAGAGTCTCCAGACCCGCTTTGCTGAAATTGGTACAGAGCTACTAGCGATTCATTGCTGAAAAACAATTTGTATTTTAAATGCTCACAGCTTTGCTTTGCGCGCACTTGGGCAATTTCTAAAATGTATTCACTGTGTGTGTGTTGAATACTAATGCACACATTGTTTTAAACTTATCTGCACCTCCTGCGCTGATCACAAAGCGCTTGAAATCATCGCGCCCATTCTCCCTTATTGTTTCTGACATCAGGGAAGCAGCCTTAGTCAGATACACGGCCAGGGAGGAGTGGTGGTTCAACTCTACTTCCTGTCCGCCTCGTTCCGACAGGGTAACTATTACCGTTGTGCGGAGGGCGGACAGGTGAGAGCCACACACTTGAGGCACTTCCTGTTCTCACTGGAGCGGGTAGCGCTCTAGTGGTTAATATCAGGGGCTATTTAGCCCTCGCCCCCTCTGGAGCGCGCAGTGATCGCGCGCAGCCGAACTCCCGCCGAAGACCCGCCAAAGAGCTGCCCGTCTGCGCCCGTCCGCGCCAGGACGGAGCCAGGAGCCAGGGGCTATGCCCCACGCAGATACCCCACAGAGATTAATCAGGTATTCTGCCTCAGATCTTCAGGCCCTGAAACCAGCCCTCCCCACATACTGTATCAATGATAATTGGCCATTTCCAGAAGGCCCTTTTTCCTGCAAATTTCCTTTCAAGCCAATCACATAATTCATTCTGAACCCTCGATCTCAAAGGCAGGTTATCTAAAAAACAGACTACAATGCCTATTACTAAATGTACGCTCAATGCCCAAACATCAACTACAGATATGGGATTTACTTCATACATCTCAGCCAGATCTGTGCTTCCTCACGGAAACATGGCTCAAACCCCATACAACCCCCGCTATTACGTTAGGAATTCCTACAGGGTACAAGTTTTTAAACATGGATCGACCTACTAAGACAGGAGGCGGACTGGCCATCATATATAAGGAACATCTGAAAGTTACCATACTAGAGAAAAAATGTAGTCCCACACTAGAAATTATAACTTTCCGAATCAATCTCTCTACTAAAATAGTTAAAAAAGGAGCACTTATATATCGCCCACCTGGACCTTGCGCAGGGTTTTCTCTGGGCCTCATGGAACTGCTAGCCCCCTACCTCAGAGCCAAAGAAGACTTTGTTCTCCTAGGAGATTTTAATATACATGCAGATAACCCTGAACTCACAGAAACAAAATCTCTGCTCACAGATATGTCCACGATAGGCCTAGAATTTCAGAATTCTGGTCCAACTCATGTAGGGGGACACTTCTTAGATTTACTCTTCTCAAACTGCCCCACCATTCCCTGTAAAACCACCTCCCAATTGGATTGGACAGACCACTACCTAGTAGATTTTAACCTCCCCATAACAAATAAACGGCCATCTAAAATAACTCTCCCTCCAATATGGAGGCGCCAGTGGCACAAAGTTACAACAGAAGGACTGCAGAACATCTGGAAGAAACCCAAATTCCAGGAAACAGATAAGGTGGAAGATACATTAAATAAATTCAATGACTCTCTAACAGAGGCAATAGACAAGCTTGCCCCGCTGAAACTGCACAAACAATTCCCTGCACACAAACATGAGAAATGGTACACAGAAACACTGAGAACTGAGAAGCAAGGGTGTAGAAGATTAGAAAAGAAATGGAGGAAGTCACACCACGAAGAGGACAAGAAAGCTTATCTAGAAGCTCAAACAAAATATTATAAGAACATCAGAAGAGCCCGTAAGGACAGTCTGGCCCAACAATTGACAGAGGCAGGAAATTCCTCAAAGGAATTATACAAGATATTGGAATCCTTTGTAAAACCCACAGCGTGTGTGAGCGTGGATGACTTCTCACTGACACTATGTAATGAGATATCCCTGTTTTTTGAGAGCAAAATTAACACTATATATGATAAAATCCTGAAAGCCACCAGTATCAACAGTGGTAATCCAGTCCCCACTACATCACAACAAAAGAAAGTATCTTTACTTTCTTTTCCCCCAGTTTCTAACACCGATCTCCCCCTTCTAACCAGTCACATAAAATCAGGCTCCCCTAATGACCTCATACCAGCCAAAATGATGGCCCCTCTAAACCCCTTCCTAGGCCCATTTATTCAAACCATCATAAACCAATCCCTTACAGAAGGACAGGTACCATCTGAATGGAAACAAGCAGTGGTCAATCCCATTCGGAAAAATACCTCACTTCCATGGTCTGATCTGTCAAACCTCAGACCCATCTCCCTCCTACCCTACCTCAGTAAAATTACCGAGAAGCATGTTAACATCCACCTGTTGAAATACATCGAGGCAGCGGAGGGCCTGGACCTATCCCAATCTGGTTTCAGGCCCAATCACAGCACTGAATCAGCCCTCCTATCCGTGACTGACAACATCAGGATGTCACTGGATGGGGGAGACTCAGTGATTTTAGTGCTGTTAGATTTGTCCGCTGCCTTCGACACGGTATCACATGAACTTCTTCTCGAAAGACTGAGTGATGTGGGGGTAGGAGGAATGGCTTTATCATGGCTGCAAAGCTTTCCCTCCGGCCGTAGGCAAGGTGTCAAACTGGGCTCCCATTCTTCAACCTCTAGAGTGTTAACTAAGGGAGTGCCACATGGCTCATGTCTCAGCCCCACGCTTTTTAACATTTATGTGGCCCCCTTAGCAAATCTGATAAGATCATATGGATTCACTCCGGTGTCATACGCTGATGACACCCAGCTCCTGTTTCCCTTTCAAACCCTTACACCGGCAATTCAGTCAACCTTTGCGGATCGGATGAGAGCTGTGGCGCATTGGATGGCTCAGAATTTCCTCCAATGCAATGTGTCCAAAACCGAGGTCATGCTGTTTGGGGGGGCGATTCTTCTATGGTCCCCAGAATGGTGGCCCTTGGAGCTAGGCCCTGTCCCCAACCCCAAACCAATATCAAAAAACCTTGGCGTCAAACTAGATCAGGCGCTCCTGCTCAAGGAGCACACCACTCAAGTGGCAGGCGCCTGCCTCCACGTGGTGGGGCTACTGCAACGCGTCTTTCCATTTCTGCCAGACAATCACAGAAAAACTCTCATACAAACTCTTATAACAAGCAGAATGGATTACTGCAACGGACTATACTTATCAGCAAATGAGGAACAGTTGGATAAACTTCAGGTTGTCCAAAATACGGCAGCTAGACTGGCTCTCAATGCCCCTCCCAGAACACCTTCCCGTCCTCTGCTGCGCCAACTCCATTGGTTGCCAATAAAGCAGCGCATCAAATTTAAAATCTGTAGTATGATACATAAATGCCTGTTTGGAACTAGCCCCAAATATCTAAAAGAAAAATTTGTCCCTTACACTCCCGGACGTACACTACGTTCAAGCAATCATCAGCTGCTACAGGTCCCAAAAATAAGAAGAGCTAGACAAGGCGGCCGAGCCCTGTCTTATAAAGGACCTATCCTTTGGAACTCCCTACCCACTGAACTCAAACTGATCAGTAATCTTGAACCTTTCAGGAAAAAACTTAAAACTTATCTCTTTACCCTGTCATAAATTACTCAAACTTCCCCCACAGCCTGAATCATATAATACACTGTCCAGCTTTAAGCAACAGCGCAGAGATATCCCTTCGGGAATTGACTCAGGCGCTTAATAAGCAAATAAATAAATAAATAAATAACAGCTTATAAGAATCTTGAGGCCAGCCAGGAGCTTCAGAAGCACTGGTATGACCAAAAAGCTGCACTGGTTGAATTTCAACCTGGGCAACAGGTGTGGGTTTTGGAGCCAGTGGTACCAAAGGCACTCCAAGATAGATGGAGTGGCCCTTACCCTACCCTAGAGAAAAAGAGTGAGGTGACTTACTTAGTTGACCTGGGCAGAAGCAGGACACCAAAAGGGTTATCCATGTGAACCGCCTCAATCTCTACAATGACAGGGCTGACATCACTAAGCTGATGGTGAATGATGAGGAACAGGAAGCAGAGAGTGAACCTCTCTCTGATCTCCTCTCCTACAGCCCAAAAGATGGGTCAATAGATGATTTAGTCTTTTCAGACACCCTCTCTGCCCAACAGCAGACTGACAGCAAGCAAGTCTTGCAGCAGTATGCTAGTCTCTTTTCCCTGACCACTGGTCTGACAACCTGGTGTACACATGATGTGGACACTGGTGACAGTGCACCTGCCAAGAACAGTCAGATCAAGTCAAGGAAAGCATCAAGGCTGAAGTCAGCGAGATGCTGGAGTTAGGGGTTATTGAACCCTCTGAGAGCCCCTGGACCAGCCCAGTTGATAATAATAATAATAATAATAATAATAATAATAATATTATTAATATAATAATAATATGGTTCTGGTCCCCAAGCCTCATCCACAGGGTGGAAATAGAGAAATTAGGTTTTGTGTGGACTATAGAGGGCTCAACTCTGTCACTAAGACAGGTGCTCACCCTATCCCAAGAACAGATGAGTTGATAGACAAATTAGGGGCAGCCACATTTCTAAGTACCTTTGACAACTGCAGGATACTGGCAGATTGGCATTGCCCCAGGAGCAAAAGAGAAAGCAGCATTCTCCACACCTGATGGGCACTATCAGTGGTGCCTTTTGGTTTAAAGCATGCCCCTGCCACCTTCCAGAGGTTGGTGAATCAAGTCCTGGCTGGGTTGGAATTCTTTAGTGCAGCTTATCTTGATGATATTGCTGTCTTCAGTTCCACCTGGCAGGATCACCTGATCCACCTTGGGAAGGTTTAAAAGCCCTGAAACTACAGGCCTAACTATCAAGGCATCCAAATGCAAGATAGGGCAGGGTACTGTGGTGGAGGCCAGGTACAGCCCTTACAGCCCAAGATCCAGGCCATCCTGGACTGGGCAGCTCCAACAACTCAGACCCAAGTCAAGGCATTCCTTGGCTTGACTTGGTACTACAGGAGGTTTGTGAAGGGATATGGGTCCATTGTGACTCCCCTCACAGAACTCACCTCCAAGAAAATGCCCAAGAAGTTTAACTGGACAGTTAGTTGCCAAAAGGCTTTTGACACCATGGAAGAAGCAATGTGCTCAGCACCAATTCTAAAAGTTCCAGATTATGCCAAGCAGTTCATTTTGCAGACTCATGCTTCTGAGCTAGGGATAGGAACGGTTCTATCCTAGACCAATGTTGAAGGCCAAGATCAACCTGTTGCGTTTGTAAGCAGAAGGCTTCTCCCCAGAGAGCAGTGTTGGATTGCCATTGAGAGGGAGGCCTTTGCTGTGGTTTGGTCCTTGAAGAAACTGAGGCCACACTTGTATAGTACTCACTTCCTGGTTCAAACTGACCACATACTTCTCAGATGGCTATTGCAAATGAAAGAAGAGAATCCAAAACTACTAAGGTGATCCATCTCCCTACAGGGAATGGACTTTGAAGTGGAATACAGACCTGGGACTGCCCATGCCAATGCATATGGACTTTCCAGGTTCTTCCACTTAGACAATGAAGACTCCATAGGGCAAGGTTAGTCTCCTCATCTTTCGTTGAGGGGGAGGTTTTGTGAAAAAGTGCCATCTTTCTTGCATGGTATGCCCCCACTTTTTTCTGAATTGTACTTTGACTGTGTGAGGGTTCCTGCCAATCGGGTGCCCAGGGCCTGTGTTACTTCCCTAGAAATGTATTGAAACCTGAACCTAATTGGCATCTCTGGCCGCATGTCAACCCCTGGTAAATGGTACCCTAGGTAACCAGGGCACTGTGACCAGAGAAGGCCCCTAAGGGCTGCAGCACTTATTGTGCCAACCTTAGAGGCCCTGTACCCTGACACACACACACTGCCTTTGCGGGCTGAGTGTCTTGGTGCAGAACAAACCAAAGAGTCGACATGGCACACATCCCTGAGTGCCATGCCCAAAACACACTGCCCTAGCTGCGTGCCCTATGCCAGTGGAGTGGGTACAAGGACATGAGCCCTGTACCCCTATAGTACCCAGGTCCATTACTGGGCACTGTAAGTGCAGTGCTACCATTAGGAGTATATGGTGCTGGGAGGTCGTCATCAAGAACTCCACAGCACCATGATGGCTACACTGAAGACTGAGAAGTTTGGTATCAAAATTCTCAGCACATTAAACCCACACTGATGTCAGTGTGGGATTTAATGTAAACTGCACAACAGAGGGCAACATAGAGTTGCCCCCTGAAACTAACCCACAACCCGCGTCCTGACTGAGAGGCTGCCTAGGCTGTCACCCAGCAGACATGTTGCTGGACCCCTGGGTAGAGAGCCATCCGCTCTCGTGGGCCTGCAACAATGCACATCCTGGGGCGAGGTGCTAGCCCTCCTCCCCCAGGATGGGCAGGGCGAGCATCAAAGGCATCCCGCCTTTGTGAGCTTCTCCAGGCCACTTGCTGTACTCAGCAACTGGCCCCCACCGGTTCTGACCCCCACTCTGGCGGGAAGACAGATGGGAAAACCAAAGTGAAGAAAGGAGGTGTGGCAGCCTCTGCCAACCCCACCCCTCAGGTGGGGGAGGCAAGGTGCAGAACAACTCCTGGCTCTCGCCATATTGATGAAGGGGAGCCGTACCCAATTAGGGCTAGGCTCCTGCCCTCCTCCCACTGAAGAGTGGCAGGATGGGGGGTGTATTCACCCCAGGAAAGGGACCCATTGGTCACTGTCCTTTCCCTACCTGTAACGCCCCTAAATTTAGTATTTTGGGGCACCCTGAACCTTCCTTCCTCAGATCCCGATTCTGAAACTACAAAGAAGAACAAGAAGAAAGAAGACCTGCCATGCAGTTACTAACAAGAGGATGACACCAATTGACTTGGCCCCAGCCCTACCGGTCTGTTGACCCTCAAACCTCCTGCTGCTAAACCCCGGTGTCTCCTGTGGTCAGCAAACTCAAAAACCCCAGAGGACCTGACTGCCTTGCTCATCCAAAGATTGGCACTCCCATGAGCAGTGGTCCTGCTCAAAGATCTACAACCCCTGGTGCCCACCAGTAACCGAGAATCCAGCACATTCTGCACCCACCAAACCTGGCCTGTGCCTGAGTGAACAAAGACCACAAGGACGTCCCCCTGGTGACTGTGACCCAGCCCCCAAGGACCCTCCTCAACGCTCCTGACAACACCTGCAGCCTCACAACAAGTGGCCCCTCCAACCGCGATCAGCAGAGGGTAAGATTCCCCAACACCAAAAGACCCCCCTGCACCCGGCGCCCCACGGCCCCCTGTGCCCAACTCCTGGGTGTCTACCTAACGTACAGCTTCCCAACTTACCTCTCAAAGTGGTGGTCTCACCTGAACAATTTCAGTCCCCGAGTTTGCAGCCTTTGTTCGTCTTGCAGCTTTCCCATTGAAATCCGTTGGGCGCCCGACGGCCCAAAAGCCCGCTGAACCCAGCCGCCCGAGTGCCACTGGAAGTGCAGCATCCATTCTATTCTACTTCCTCACTTTCCCTGTGTAAGTGACCAGGAGCTTAGTTCCCACAGCCACGTAGCCTGCCTGCTAGCAGCCACCAACCAAAGACCCCCTACCCGCCTTAGACTAACATTGGGCCTACTCTCTCTGCACCCGGCTGGCCCTGTGCTGCTGAGGGTTTAACTACTGTACCTACCTGAACCTGGGAGACCCCTGCGTCTAACCCCAGAACCTTAACTATGCCAGTCGAGTGCTTACCTGAAAACCGATAACCTATATTTTCTCCATAGGGTAACAGTGTCGAGTTTTGAAACTTCGAAATATTCACAAAAAATCATTTGATCAACGAAAACGTAATTACTCACCTGTTACCAGGAGAGATCCCAGTGCTGGATATTTGTGCCCAGCACTGACCTTAAAAAAGCAATTACAACTGTGATTTTACGATAACCTGATTTTCCTCCATAAGATAACATTGGCTGGTTTTTCGCCAGAAACTCTTCTGAGGGTCGATTTTTGAAACATACAATTATTCCCAAAAAATCGCCTGTGTAACAAAAACGATTCCTTTCAACTGTTTACAGGAGATGCACCAGAGCTGAATCAAGGATCCAGCCCTGAGTAAGAAAAACATACGTAAAGTAACTGATATTGCATTTTACTTAAAATCCCCATTGAGCTCAATGTTATAATTGTGTTTCACTTATGTTGCATATTGCAACAACTGTATTTATTGCATTGAAAAGTCTATTGCTATTTGAAAGTATTCAACTGTAGCATCTCATTCTGAGAAAGTATTTTTATACCTACCTGTGGTTCTAAAATAAAACAACAATATATTTTTATATACAAAACAATTGGCCTAGAGGTCAGTTCTTGAGTGTGTGAGACCATTTGCTGACTGAGTGTGGACAACAAAAGCTTTGCACTGTCCTCTGATACCGCCTTACTGCTTGACCAAGCTACCACTTTAGAGAGTAAGGTTATATCTAACTTTAACCTCTGCCAAACATCTGGGGACTGTGGACTTTGTGCACACTGTACCTTACTTTGGTGCAGTATACAGAGCCACTTTTTTACACCATGGTCATACACAACCGCTAAATTCTCCCTTCTGAGTAGATGGGGGATATGGCCAGTGATGTGAAGGAGTGGGCTGGCTATGAGCAATGGCACAATGGTTCCTGCTATTTCATCGGGGGAGGGTACAGGGTTGTTTCTCTCGTTTGAAAACTGTGACAGTTTGTTTTGTGGTTCTTAAAAATAAGTTGTGGCATGGGTTCACCTAGGCTAAGATGAAGAGAGGCAATATTATGCACCAGTCTTTTTGGGACACTACCTGGAACATTATTCCTGAAAAGGTAGACAGATGGCTCAGCATAGTAGTCTTTCTGGGGGTCCCTTGCTTACACAATAACATCCTAATGTGCATCCAATGTCCACCAAGAATGCTTCGTTATATCTGGTAACTCAAAAGTGCTGACATTTGCTAAAGGAATGGTGGTATTCAGAGGGGACATAAACAGATCTAAGATGCAAAAGATGATGGGAGGAATGCTTGCAATAAGTCCAAACACTGACAATCGCTTGGGTTAGCATTCCAAACCATTGTTCTTTTACCCACTATGCAACCTTAATTTGGACAAAGCCACATGCAAATCAGTCTTGTCCTTGATCCCATAGGAACAGGTCCACCCAAACTGCCAGGCCAGGCCCCCCTGAACCAGGACAAAAGCAACCCAAGACCGGCTTTGCTCTGATGGTAGCTCATAATTCAGGTATAGACTAAAAGCCGAGCCGAGCCTGTGTGTACATGCAAGTGTTGGGAAGCTTGTATTTGTGCAAGTCGCTATACTTTTGATTCAGTAAAACTAAGCTTAAATCACCACTGCTTGTATACTTAAGCAGAAAGATCTACTATAAGGGAACTGTGAGCTCCTGAACTCTCAGCCTCGTCAGTGTGCGAACGCTCACTTTCGTTGGCGCCATGGATTTTCCCGTCCTGCAGATGGTTCTTTCATCTTCCGTATGTGCATGTAGTACGTGGTGTGCAATAAGCATTTGGGTTAACTCAATGATTTCTAGCTACATTTTGGTAACGCCGCAAATTCTTTGGAAAGTAGTTTGTCTGCAGGTTGTAGTGTTCAGAAGCTGGATAGACCTTCACTGGGAGAACTATTTCCTGAACATAGTGCAGACTTCCTCTGGGAGCTAGACAGTATCACCTACTGTTTTGTGATTTCAACATCAATTGTATTTACTCAATTCAAATGTCAACTGCGATTGGCACACTTTGTCAACAGTGATTATACACTACATATAAAGTGCAAAGGAGTTTTTCGTTATAATGTCACCAGCGATTAGCATGCTGTATAGGAAGAAATAATAAAGGTGTCTGTGGCAGTGTCAACAGGGGCTGGTAAGCTATAAAAAGGACAAACAAGGAGGGTGTTTTATTATTATTTTTGAACAAATTCTCACAGTTTTCTTATTTACATATTATAAGTCATTTCCTCCATTGTTTTACAATGCTTACATTTTTAATTATACAATATTTTTATTTGATTGTTTTAGGTTTTCTGTCTTTACTTATATACTATTATAATGTAAGCCGTAACACCACCGAATCCTTTTCTGCAAGAGCCAAGGAATCCTCCTCTGAAGTGGCATCTATGGTTCAGAACATTCAATGTCTACTTAGGGTCTATTAAGGGGGTAAAACATGAAATTTACTCTATTACCATTTAGGTGTGGAACATCAGAATGTGTTTGATCATTTACCAAAATATGATTGTATTGATGATGAGGTTCTTAATGAATTTCAGATTGTGGTAAAACAACTAGATGCATATTTTGAGGGAAAAGCAAATCTGGTAGTTCATTGTCACATATGCTTTACATGTGTTCATAGCCCCGGCAAATCTATTGATTCATGCGTAACAGCTCTTAAAATGTTGGCGACTTATTGTGAATTTGAAGGATTCACTTCCCAACTGATACACGATCAAATTGTGTCTTGGTGTTATTTAAAGAAGATAGAACAGAAAGTTGTAGCTTGATGAAGCAATAGACATAGCAACAAGCATAGTGTTCTCAGCAAGATGCAAAACAGTTAGAAGCAGAAATAGCTCATCTTTCTGTTGGACATATCAGCACTCATGGTAAAGTATAAATGAAGCCACTGTCTCCTACTGACAATTACGATAGAGGCAAAGTTGTGGCTCAGTCTTTATCCCAACCTACATGTTATAAATGCATATCTACATCGTATCTGTCGAATTTCAGGAACTGACCAGTAACTGCACAACAATGCTGGAAGTGTAAGAAAATTGAGTACATTGGAAAAGTTTACAGGAGTCATAAGCGTATTTCTATTATGAGTGATCATTTGGAGGATGGTAGTAAAAAAGTGGAAGAACTGGTGCTTTCTGTGGTTGTGTTGAGATAAGTAATGTACATAATGAGAAGAGGCATATTGATTGTCTAATTTTTCTAAAGATTGATGGTATTACTATGCCTATTCCTATTGTTTCTGGTGCAAATATAACCATCATTTCCATTGAAAAATAAAAAGAATCTAGGTCCAGCAAAGGTTTGTTACCTCCACATGTCGTCATTACTGCCTTTGAAGTTAGTAGCAGAGATCTGGTTGTTGGGTGACCAGGCACCTCGGATTTGCTGGGACAGTCCTGGTTTTACACCTGCTGTATCGGAAGATTTTAGAAAATTTAGCTCATGACCCGGGTTTTAGAGACAGTCGACTGAAAACAGTGTGAGATTCGTTTGTATAGTTTCCAAAGCAGGGATAGTTAAAAGCTGTCATAAGAAAGCAATCTAATTAACAGGCATGATACCGGCTTCAGAAAGTGCAGTTTATTTTCTTAGTGCCACTTCTGTAGTTCTCTTCTGATGAGCACCATCATTCTGTGCTCTAGTTTGATGTGAAGTTGTAGTCTTTCTTCTATTTTTGCTAAATGTGCCGGTTTTTGGTTTTAAGAATCTGGCTAGTTGGTATTTTTGGGCTGATATCGCAAATGGGAATACAACAATTAGAGGAAAAGTAATGTAGCGCAGAAAAATACAAATGCTTTAGGATGGTGGCACTAAGCGGATTTTGGTATGATCATTAGACCTGGTCGGAAGTGTCTGATTTCTCTAGTTAGCTCTGTTATAGAGCAGGGTTGGGGAGAAAAATGTAAAGAGGTGTTTCAAAACAAAGTAGGGGAAATCAAAGATTTTGTGCTCACCATTAAAGTCAAGGGGGGGTTCTACCTGTCATATATAGACTCTGCATTGTGCCACACAGTATAAGATGTGAGTTGAAGCAAATACAAAAAAGCAAGATGATGGCATTATTCAGCCTCTAGATGCAAATGTATGGTGTTCACCTATTGTTTTAGCCAATAGGAAATTCAGTGAATTGTACCTGTATAATGATCCTAGATCTCCAAACAGTGCCACCTGGGTAGAGAATTATCATTTACCTCGTATTTAAGATTTGATTACGGCTGTAGATCAGTCCAGGTTATATTTTTAAGGATGGATCACAAGCCTTGGTGTTTATTCTGTCTGGCAACAAAAGGATGAAAGCAACTGCCAGGTTGGGCAGGTTCTGCCACAACACACTAGCTAAAATAAAAAAATGTATTCCCTTCTACCGTGGGATTTAATTGAATGTTATAAAAAAATCTGTTTACACATGTATTTGAAAAGAAAAGGCACAAACTAATTGTACAGTTTTGAAGCGTATTTAAACTTTATATGAAAAAAAACATGTATCAGTATGGAACAGGACATATACACATGAAATTCTAGTGTAATTACAAAAGTAAAACATAAGGGGAGGGAGGTGTATTATACATATATCACAACGTAATACAATAGGTACATAAAAATGACTACATGTTAACAACTACTTTTAGGCACAGCATGAAACATTGTGGTAATCTGAGCGTGACCTGGAATTTTATTCCTTCTATTTATGATGGTCAGGTTGGACTGTAATGCTTCTAGATACGCGTAGACATTTCGACTCTTCGATTAATGTGCAATTAATGAGCATCAAACTAGGGTCTTCCTCAGGACAAGAAAATGATAATCTGTGTATAGCCTGCATAAAAGAAAAAAGTATTACCTAGGACTCATGTGTTTAGCCATTCTATGAAGAATGAGGGTGAAGCTCATCTAGTTTGCTCACCTTGTCAGTTTGGTCTCGGGTGGATACCAGCAGATGAGAAGGGTTGTATTATTATATGGCTCCCTGCTGGAGCTCGTTAGATGCTCATGGATGAGTTGAAAATAAATCAGGGGTGGCACAGCTTGCTCTCAAACCAACTAAATCAACATATAATCACCTGTTATTTAATCGGCATGTTATTGTGTTTTATTAAATAAACAAAAATTGAAGGAAGAATACATTATCCCACTAACCTCTGGTGTCATGCGCATAGAGACATCAATGAATACAGAAACGTGTAGGGGCAGTCAGCCTCTATACGTCTCATTTGGTCCGTTTTCAGTGAAAGCCAAGGGCAGGTGCCGCGTGCTTTTAGACCATCTCCAACAATATTTAGGTAGTCACCAATTGTATATACTTTTATTAAATACAAGTGGTTAAATTAGAAGGAAAAATTCAAATTTTCACTAACCTCTGGCGTCATGCGCTTTCACAGAATCTGCAGGGGCACTCCAGCTCCATGCACACCGAACCGCTCAGGTCCCAGAACTAATAGTTTCTGTGGACTCTGTAAAAATAAATAAAATTTTAAACTTAAAAGGTTTCACAAAGAAAACAAAAGCATACGTATTCCACCTCCTTGGAATCCAGCTTACCTGAAACAATGCTCGCTGCGAACGTAGCAAAAGAGCGCCTTCTTGTGGTAAAATACCGCTCTCTTTTTTTTTCCCCCAGCAGCCATGATTCATCCGGTGTTCAAATTATTGTCGAACAGGAGTTATATGATGGTGAATGATCAAGGTAGTTGTGGGATGCTGCCAGGCATCGCATATCTGATCACAGTAAGTTCCAGGGTTACTTGTTGTATACAAGTATTGTTTCTACCGACCCTCACAGTCAGGGTGGCGCCGCTATGGCCTTCAGTGACTGTTTCCCTTATACAGTTTGATTAGCTGAAAGCCATACTGTTACAGAAAGAGTTGGCATAATCTTGGCCTGTGAGACTTTTGATCAACAGGTTGCAAGGTCTTCAGTTGAGATATAGGCCCTAGTCTGTACTAACTTCCCGCTCCATTTCAAGGAAATGGTACATCGTACCTTTAATATGTCTGATACGAGAGGGATAGTACTATTATTTGCCACCATAGGTAATGGGTTATTAAGCACCTTTGTATTTGGAAGCCTTTTTGGAAGTCTTCCACTGATCCTGCTACATGTAGTGGGTATCCTGGTTCTAATTTTTCTGCTACGCAATGGACGTCGCAAATACCAAGGAGATGGAAAAAGCGCTCTTCGAGCGAAGTTGCCGTGAACGCATGGTTCTCATTCTGGGCACAACTCGGCTTTGGGAACTAAGTGATCATTGGTTCCTGTCATTCAGGTCAGTCTGGGTTGACTGTGTCTTGCCTGTACTCCGCTGCTTATTCTACGGACAAGAATGCATGTTGGACATCTAACACTTTCAACAGTTGCGCCTCCGGATGTGGATGTACTGCTGGACCCGTTAAAGACCCATGTAGTGCGGTGTCCTCAGCGTATTCCAATTGTAATGTTGGCATTCTTAGAGCCACCAAAGGATGCTACAGCTCTTGTTGGAATGGACACCTGCTCTGCTCCAGGTTTACAGACATCGACAGCTTCCTCAGCAGCGGCAATGGGAACCGGAGAAGATCACCTTTGCTCCATTGACCTAATACAAGAGGTGTTACAGGGACATCGTCTGTGAAGACAGGCAACAGTGATGTTGCATCTACCGCACAGGACCAATAAACATTTGGCTCTCCGTGTGTTGGGAAGAATTTGGCTTTTTTCAAAAACAACTAAAACTGGAATCAAAAATATATATTTTTTAATTTTTCTTCTTCTGCTCTCACTGAGCACTAAGGCTTTTGGCGTCCTCAGTTGGTCCGAACAGAATATTGACTTTTAGAGGACTCCTAAAGCTTTTTTCCTATACATCAATTTTTTAACACATACAATGTTTTAGATGTTTTTAGACTTATATTTTAGCTACATTTTATGCTTTTAAAAACAGGCGTATTTTAGAATTTAGCATCATGTCGTTCAGCCAATTGAGGAGTGGGTTTTATGTACCCCAATCCCCAATATAGGCATAGGTAGTTGTATGACCTTTTACCCGACATCTGCCCTACCATTGTTTTACATAACGGGTTTGGCGCTGACCTTTTACCTAGTTAGGTGCTACATGACTTTTGTGTGGATTTCTCCGAAAACTATCCTCATGTATTATGCATGAGGATTCTCAGTATCACAGCAGGATTACAATCTTCTGTATAATAACTGTATAAGGGTCACCTCTATGGTCATCCTTGCCTGACATGCCCACAGTACACTTCTAGGTAGAACCGCTGAGGGTACTCTTTGGGTATATAAGCACTACATCTTCGCTGGCCAAACCAGAGGAGAAAGACTTCCATGCTGATACGCTGAGGTCCCTGCATGCAGACACTCCCACACGCAGTGGTCTGGCATCCCTTGCGGGGTGTCCATCTCAAGACCAAGACAGGGTCCTTTGCTCTCCCACATCAGGTGGTGGGGTTGGCTCTATCCTAAGGGGATTCTTGGCTTTACACCTACATCCATGCTAGGTACATCTAGTTAGAGATTGCATCGTAAGATTATGCATTATTACTGTTAAGTATCTATATGCCTGCATATATTCAATGTTTTAGCACTGTGGTAGAATACTACCTTTTCTTTACTCTATTGGTGCTCATAACAATATATATCTGTTTATGTCTAATGGTTGTTGCAGCACACATATTTTATACTAGAATGAAGCTGGTTCAATAAATACTTATTGAAAACGTCCCCACCGTTTATTCTGTATATCTCTCTGAGACAAAGAAAGCACGGGTGATTGAGCAAAAAATACTGTACTGTTTCCGTGAACCATGAGGGGTCAGGGTTGTCATGTTCGATAGCTGCCAGAAACTATTCACTCCTTGGTAGGTGGGGCTCATAGTGACACTGGCTGGTCTACAGACTCCCATGCCCCATCAGTTTTTGTCTTCTGTCTATTGGTGTCAATGCCTTGCAGATGGCTGTAAATAATAGAGGCCTTGGGTGTGGTCATTAACAAGGTATGAAGTCGTGAGGCGGGTTCTGGTGTTCAAATTATTGTCGAACAGGAGTTATATGATGGTGAATGATCAAGGTAGTTGTGGGATGCTGCCAGGCATCGCATATCTGATCACAGTAAGTTCCAGGGTTACTTGTTGTATGCAAGTATTGTTTCTACCGACCCTCACAGTCAGGGTGGCGCCGCTATGGCCTTCAGTGACTGTTTCCCTTATACAGTTTGATTAGCTGAAAGCCATACTGTTACAGAAAGAGTTGGCCTTAATCTTGGCCTGTGAGACTTTTGATCAACAGGTTGCAAGGTCTTCAGTTGAGATATAGGCCCTAGTCTGAACTAACTTCCCGCTCCATTTCAAGGAAATGGTACATCGTACCTTTAATATGTCTGATACGAGAGGGATAGTACTATTATTTGCCACCATAGGTAATGGGTTATTAAGCACCTTTGTATTTGGAAGCCTTTTTGGAAGTCTTCCACTGATCCTGCTACATGTAGTGGGTATCCTGGTTCTAATTTTTCTGCTACGCAATGGACGTCGCAAATACCAAGGAGATGGAAAAAGCGCTCTTCGAGCGAAGTTGCCGTGAACGCATGGTTCTCATTCTGGGCACAACTCGGCTTTGGGAACTAAGTGATCATTGGTTCCTGTCATTCAGGTCAGTCTGGGTTGACTGTGTCTTGCCTGTACTCCGCTGCTTATTCTACGGACAAGAATGCATGTTGGACATCTAACACTTTCAACAGTTGCGCCTCCGGATGTGGATGTACTGCTGGACCCGTTAAAGACCCATGTAGTGCGGTGTCCTCAGCATATTCCAATTGTAATGTTGGCATTCTTAGAGCCACCAAAGGATGCTACAGCTCTTGTTGGAATGGACACCTGCTCTGCTCCAGGTTTACAGACATCGACAGCTTCCTCAGCAGCGGCAATGGGAACCGGAGAAGATCACCTTTGCTCCATTGACCTAATACAAGAGGTGTTACAGGGACATCGTCTGTGAAAACAGGCAACAGTGATGTTGCATCTCCCGCACAGGACCAATAAACATTTGGCTCTCCGTGTGTTGGGAAGAATTTGGCTTTTTTCAAAAACAACTAAAACTGGAATCAAAAATATATATTTTTTAATTTTTCTTCTTCTGCTCTCACTGAGCACTAAGGCTTTTGGCGTCCTCAGTTGGTCCGAACAGTATATTGACTTTTAGAGGACTCCTAAAGCTTTTTTCCTATACATCAATTTTTTAACACATACAATGTTTTAGATGTTTTTAGACTTATATTTTAGCTACATTTTATGCTTTTAAAAACAGGCGTATTTTAGAATTTAGCATCATGTCGTCCAGCCAATTGAGGAGTGGGTTTTATGTACCCCAATCCCCAATATAGGCCTAGGTAGTTGTATGACCTTTTACCCGACATCTGCCCTACCATTGTTTTACATAACGGGTTTGGCGCTGACCTTTTACCTAGTTAGGTGCTACATGACTTTTGTGTGGATTTCTCCGAAAACTATCCTCATGTATTATGCATGAGGATTCTCAGTATCACAGCAGGATTACAATCTTCTGTATAATAACTGTATAAGGGTCACCTCTATCGTCATCCTTGCCTGACATGCCCACAGTACACTTCTAGGTAGAACCGCTGAGGGTACTCTTTGGGTATATAAGCACTACATCTTCGCTGGCCAAACCAGAGGAGAAAGACTTCCATGCTGATACGCTGAGGTCCCTGCATGCAGACACTCCCACACGCAGTGGTCTGGCATCCCTTGCGGGGTGTCCATCTCAAGACCAAGACAGGGTCCTTTGCTCTCCCACATCAGGTGGTGGGGTTGGCTCTATCCTAAGGGGATTCTTGGCTTTACACCTACATACATGCTAGGTACATCTAGTTAGAGATTGCATCGTAAGATTATGCATTAGTACTGTTAAGTATCTATATGCCTGCATATATTCAATGTTTTAGCACTGTGGTAGAATACTACCTTTTCTTTACTCTATTGGTGCTCATAACAATATATATCTGTTTATGTCTAATGGTTGTTGCAGCACACATATTTTATACTAGAATGAAGCTGGTTCAATAAATACTTATTGAAAACGTCCCCACCGTTTATTCTGTATATCTCTCTGAGACAAAGAAAGCACGGGTGATTAAGCAAAAAATACTGTACTGTTTCCATGAACCCTGAGGGGTCAGGGTTGTCATGTTCGATAGCTGCCAGAAACTATTCACTCCTTGGTAGGTGGGGCTCATAGTGACACTAGCTGGTCTACAGACTCCCATGCCCCATCAGTTTTTGTCTTCTGTCTATTGATGTCAATGCCTTGCAGATGGCTGTAAATAATAGAGGCCTTGGGTGTGGTCATTAACAAGGTATGAAGTCGTGAGGCGGGTTCTGGGTTAGTGGAGGTGTCGAGTATAGTAGGTAATTGGGAGTAAGTTTCCAGCACAGTTTTTTGAGTATGTTGTATTTATGGATAAAGGAGGTCGGTAAATTGAATACCTGCATGAGTGTAACAAAAAGCAGGAATTCTGATTCTGAGAATAACTGATAGATCCATATTAAACATTTGTTTCTCCGAGTCTTCAAATAAAAAGGTTTGTTTAGGATCAACACATTTTTAATATGCCAAATTGTTGAGTTTAAAAAGGAATCTCTAGTACCTTGAGTAGCGTGAGAAGGTAAATCGAGTAATTTGGAAGTATGCTTTATTATGGGAGTTGATATATATTGTGGTTTGCGTGAAAAAGAAAGATATTCACGAAATGAGTAAGGAGATAAAAAGAGGCAATCTGTTGAAGTCCAGAGAGGACAATCATCTGCAGAGCCAAGCAACCAAAGAGAGGCCTGACGCAATAGGAAAGCTTTCTGATAACCCTGGAAGTCTGGAAAATTAACTCCACCTTTTGATTTACGGTGAATTAATTTTAGTAAAGACCTTCAAGGTTTCTTATTACGCCACAAGAAAGAGGATAATATAGAGTTCAATTGTTTAAATAATTTAGTTGTGATTGGGACCGGGATGTAAGAAATAGTGTATAAAACTATGGGCAATAACATAATCTTTATGGTGTGTAAGCAGCCCCACCAAGACAAATAAAGGGGATATACCATTTAGAGATCAATTCTGAAATCTTTTGAAGACATTTATTTATACATAATGTTACAATTTCCGAGATTGAAGATGTAAAGTGTAGACCTAGATAATTAATATGATTTGGACTCCATTTGAATTGTGAAGCTTGAAATTCTGAACTAAATGTATGTTTTGTTAAAGGCAATATTTCACATTCATCATTATTTAATTTGTATCCAGAAATGAGGGAGTAAGATTTCACCTCCGCTAATAAAGCCGGGATTGATTCTTCTGGTCTGGACATAAATTGCAAAATATCATCAGCATAGGCTGCAAGTATGATATGAACGCTTGATGCTTGAAAACCATAAATGCTTGGGTTTTGACGTAATTTGGATAAAAATGGTTCTAGGTCTAGATTAAATAGGAAAGGAGAGAGAGGAAATCCTTGACGCACTCTTCTGTCTAAGTTAAAAAATGGGGAAATTAAGACATTAGCACATACTGCTGTACGAGAATTAGAGTAGAGGAGAGATAATAAATGTATAAAGTTGGGGTCAAATCCAAACCATTTAAGAGTGTAGAATAAATATTCCCACTCAACTCTGTCAAAGGCCTTTTCGGCATCCAAAGCAATTGCCGCTAGAGGATGATTAAGATGTGAGGATTTGGATAAAACATCGAAAAAGAGCCGTGTATTGTCTGTAATAACTTGCCCTTTGACAAAGCCGGATTGTTCTTTTCCTAGTAAATTTGTTAATAAGAATCTAGACGTATGGCTAAAGCTTTAGAAAAAAAATTGTAATCAATATTGACAAGTGAGTTGGGTCTATAGTTTTTACAGTACTTAGAGTCCTTACCTTCTTTGGGGATAAAACAAATATGGGCTTCCGAAAATGAGGCGAAAGAACTATTTGAGAAATACATTTTTTTTATAAGTGAATGTAATTTGGGTAGTAAAAATTTAGAAAAATGGATATGAAATTCAACGGTAAAACCATCCGGGCCAGGTGCTTTGTCTTTTTTAAAGTTTTGATGACCTCTTAGGAGTTCATGCTGGGAGAGGTAACATTCTAAGGAAGATAGACCCGGAGGGACCTGTTGAGGCTTTTGGATGTTAGAGAAGAATTGTGATAATGAGTGATCCGTAGGTTGGGTTTCTGATGAATATAAAGATTTGTAGAAAAGAGAGAATTCATGTGAAAATTTCGGCATCTTTAAATTTTAAGACTGAATGCTCATCAAAGACAGAATCAATGTTTAATTTGTTTTGATGAATCTTTAAATAGTTAGCAAAAGATTTTCCTGCTTTATTTTTACCTCCATAGAATTTTGCGCTGGATTTTAATAAGTAAAGTGAGGCATCTTCTGTTGACTTCTTATTAAATTTAATTTTAGCATTAATAAGGGCCTTTAAACATTCCTCCGAGTGAGATGTATATTATGAGTGTTCTAGTGCCTTAATGTCTTGGAGGAGGTCCATGGTAATACTACGTGCAGATTTTCATTTCTTTGCAACAAAGCCTATAATAAAATCTCTTGCTGACGCCTTAAAGGCATCCCAAATGATCGAGAGTGATAGATACTCTGTATGGTTTCTCTCAAAGTAATTAGTAGCGAAGGAGGTAAAGGATGCAGTGAACTTGGGATCTAAGAGGAATGCGTTGTTAAAACGCCATCTTCTGGGGGCATTATTTCGGGGCAATATATCAAAGCCAATTGATACGAGTGCATGATCCGATAGGAGAATAGGACCAATTTCTGCATCTGTGAGGGACTGCGAGATATTATGGGAGACATAGTCAATTCTTGATTGGGTGTGATGGGTTGAGGAATAAAAGGAGTATTCTCTGGTGGTCCAGTTACAGAGGCGCCAAGCGGCAAGCAATTTATGCTGAGCTATAGTGTGAGTGAAAGATTTATGTGACTTATTGGGGACAAAAGGCACTTTAGAATTGCTATCTAAAAAAGGGTCAAACACTTGGTTACAGTCTGCGGCCATAATAAAATTATCTTCAATGCAATGAGAGATTTGCTTGGTTAAAGCAGACCAGAAGGAGGCATCTCGACATGTAGGTGAATAAACATTAAGAAGAGAAACTGGGAAACCTTTTAGTGACAATTTAACAATAAGCCACCTTCCATCAACATCTGATTCTAGCGATAATAACATGACTGGAAGAGATTTACAGCATAATATCAGAACTCCATTTAGTTTACCATTCCCTGGAGAAAAATAAGCCTCACCCACCCAAACTCTTTTCAATTTCAAAGATTCAATATCCGTAAGGTGTCTTTCTTGTAAAAAAACAATATCAGCATTTAACTTGGCCAAGTGTGACAAAACCCTTTGTCTCTTAATAGGAGAATTTAATCCCCTAATGTTCCATGAGATTAATTTAAGTGACATAAAATATTAAAATAGAGTAGAAATAACAGTATATAATAACAGTTCAATTCAATGAGGTGGAAAAATAAAATAATCCGAACTTGTAATACCAAAGTCCAATTTGTTGCAAAAACACTGTAACGCGTTAAGAGAGAGAAGAGAAAAAAGGAGGAATGAAATGAGTTCAGAACACTGAGCGATATAGAAAATAGGTAAGCAAAAACAGGAATGGAAGGAGAAAATAGCCATATGAGAAAGAATAAGTGTAAAAGTTAGTTGATAAAGGAAAAAAGTAGAAGAATGTGTTGCAAAACACTAAGCGTGGGCGTAAAATCCGTTCCGCTCGCGCAATTTGTGAATTTTTGACAAATTTGCATTCCGCGAATCTCGCGAATTTGTCAAAAAATTCGCAATTCGCAAGCTTGCGGATTTTTTTGCTTGACCGCCAGACTTTTTGTTCGTGAGCATGCAAAAACGGACGCGATCACGCAATTGCACAACGCGAGCATGCAATTAGCCCATGTGCGACCGCATGGGTAACCTCGCGGTAGCCGCGCTGAAAAAATCCCGCGAACACGCAAAAAGCCCCACAAACAAGCAAAAAGCCCCGCGAACACGTAAAAAAAAATAATTCGTGGATTTCGCGGACCGCGAATTCGCTTTTGCGCAAATATGTGTACCGTAAATTCGCAAATTTCGCCCATATTTACAAAACACAGAACAAAAGACAAAACGAATAACGTACCTACAAAAAGGGAAGATAGAAGTGGGGAATTGTGGAGCCACATGGAACAGACGAGACGTCAACCGTGGACTGGACGGAACCGGGTAGAAAACGAGCCTTTGCATAACACCAAAACTGTGGAAGCAATTAGTAAAGTGGTTAATATTAATTGATAAATTAAGGGAGGAACATAAGAGAAAAACAGCATCAATAGACATTAACTGGAATCGTCAAAGAAGATATTAAACTATAGGAAATATTAAACCAGGCAATAGCACAAAACCTTTATTTAAAGTCCAAGTGGCAGCTCATGTAAAAATATCAGGAGAGTCAAGTAATATGTGAGGAGTAAGGTCTTGAATAATCCACGTGGACCGTCTTTTGTGAGTTGATGAAGCTTTGCTGCATAGTGGATCATCGTACGTTGTTGTTCTATTGTTAAAAGTTACTTTAAATAGGCAAGGGTTGAAAGAGGCCATATCGTGCACCCGTGGAACGAAGATCAGGTCTCATATCGAGAAAGGCTTTGCGTCTGGCTGCAGCCACCTTCGAGTAATCTTGTGCAAAAAATAATGTGGCACCAGACCAAGAATTTCGTTGAATGGCTTTAGCAGCTGTCAACACTTTCAGTAGATCTGTGTACTCTAAAAAATAGATGATAACACCAATTGGTTGTTGTGGAGAAGAGACGCTGGTAGGAACCAAGCCCAGTCTATGGGCAGGTTGTATGTTCAACATGGTATCTTCTGGTAAGTGAAGAATCTTGGGATGGAAGGATTCGAAAAAAGCAATGGAGTCCGAACCTTCTGTTCCTTCCGCCAGGCCATAAATGCATGTTATTCCTCCTATTGTGATTTTTAAGGTCCTCCACCTGCTTTTGGAGTGTGGAAACTTGAGGTTGTAAGAAGGTAACACTCTTGGCAGTATCGCTGAAGGAGGAGACATGTTGCTCTACTGCTGTAAGTCTGGTGTCAAGTTGTGACCAATTATCCAAAAGGGTTTGGAATTAGTTTCCTCAACAAAAGGTCTTAGGGCTCTAATTTCCTGTAATAATAGCTCCATGGAAACTGGTGAAGTTGATTTGGGAGGATAATGGGGTCCTTTTGCAATCGCTTAACGTTTGATTTCCCTACTGTTGGCAATGAGGAGTCCATTATTATGCTGCTATTATCTGAGTCAATTCTGAGTTTTCCAGCTTGGACAATTCTGGGAAGACGGAGGAGTTCTTAATAAGGATGCGTTTTGGTTTTGAAACAGTAGAGGAAGAGTTTTTTGTTCTGCCCATCAACTTGCAGGATGTTAATATTGAAAAGAGGCATTCAACCAAGGTGAGATTTATGGTCCACTGGCCACCATGTGAAGCAATATAGTCGACTCAAAAGTGGACACAACCAGACCAAATGAGGACAACTCCCAGAAGAATCTTAAAATATTTTGCAGCTCAGGGAATAAATGAATACTATTTATAACTAGGAACCGTAATGGCCACTTCTGCTCTATGAGATTTAGTACCCTAGTGCATCCTCACCCTTGAAGTAAACATATCCGTAGCGTTTAATTCATGACTTTAGGGCACAGAAATGAAGAGTTCAAAAATATGACCAGAATAAAAACGGGAATCTAAAATGAGAGGTATAGAAAGCCTGGTGTAGTCTTTATAACCATTCAAATATTGATGCCTTTAAAAATCATGAGAGGACTTTAAAATGGTGGCCGTACCCACATCACTTCAAAATATACACGTTATAAGGTGCAACAACCCCATAAATCCCTGCTCAAGGAGGATGCTGAAGCTGAGTTGTGAAAAGTAAGCTGGGACAATCCTGAAGAAAAGTCCATTATTGCCTCCGTTAGTGCTAAGCCCGCGCTCACAGCTCGTTCATGTAGACAAAATGGCGACTATATATGCGCTATTACGAAGTCAGGCAATTACTTCAAATTAAAGGCGTTCAATGTGCAAAAAACTAGTGGCAGTGCTTACATCTTCACGCTGACCACTTCTGACGATAGTTCCTCTGCTCAGCTTCTCTTGAAAAGCTATTTAAGCACGCCTTCCCCATTCTGGTCCAGAGAGCCTCAGGCTGATGCTGCCATGTTCAACGGGTGCCAAGCCACGCCCCCCCTTAATCAACTTTTCTTATCTTACGAGACTGCGTTAGTCAGAAAATGTATGACATCCGTAGCAGAAAACATATAAACAAGTATTAGTTAGTGCACGTTACTCCCTTAAACACTCGTTAGACTAAATACGCTAATATTCTCTCAGGACACATTGTTAGAGAGCTTAATATCGCATACCTGCCATAGAAATAACTTCAAGGCACGAGTGAGGAGCCCCATTTAAAACCTTAGAGTACACCACTTTCCCATTTATCAATATCCTAGGAATCATTTTGTACTCACAACACCAGACCCCCGGGCAGTGTCATGTCCACCATGTGATAATTAGTGTGGGCCACACCAATATTATTTTGTGTGTGCTAATATCAGATGTCCTTGAAGCTTGATCTTCTGTTAGTGACCTAGACTGTAATAAGTTATTACAGTCGAGTTCTGGAATCCTTTGAGCGATCAATCCTTCCAAGATCTGTGTCTTTGCTGGTACAGCTGACAACGTTGCCAAGTGTCCCTCCACCACTTGCTGCATGTCCCTGACCCCAAGGAGTGTTGCCATGACTGTCACTGTGTCCATAGGGATGATGAGTAGGAAGGTATGCATTGCCTCTATTGTGAGCATCTCAGTCTCAACCATTGTGTTGTTGTGACATCACAAGGTGCCCAGCTGCTAGAGTAGGACCAGATGTATCCTCCTGTTCATGGAATGAGCTGCAGTTCCACACCTCAAGCCTACTTACCCTTCCAAGAGAGCAAGGCATATTGTCCCTACTGCAATAAATGTCGACAACAAACACTTTGGGAAATGGTCTGTTTTTCCAGTAGTGTTTTTTAACTAATATTTTTGAGAAGTTATGTTATGTTATGTTACATGATTTGTAGAGCGCATGGCTGCCCCAGCGCTGATACCAAAATGACCAGACAAAGAGAAGTTTAAGGTGGAGGGCTTATCCCAGAAAAAAGACAGGCCTTTATTGACTTCCGGAAACCCCGTGTTTCTGAATGCTTCCTATGGTACCAGGGAGGGCATTCCAGAGGGCAGGAGCAAAAGCACGGAACGACTGGCCGCCGGCATTTGCTCTTCTGACACGAGGGACACATGCTATGTGTTAGTCTGAGGAGTGCAACGAGCGGTTAGGGATGTAAGGAGTTAGGAGATTGGCTGGAATGGTGGGGGCTTGGGCATGCAAAATTCTGTGAGAGATGCATAGTGGTTTTTTTTTTTTTTTTGAGGGCAGGTTACACTACACATTCCCCCTACCACACCACCTACCAACACCGCCTTATTAGGTGTCCACAATGCTAGTACCACAAAGTTGATCCAACTGTCAACACTCTAGCTACCCAGTTAAATAACGGGGGGTAATTATCGATATCCTAACCTCATGAGCCTCCACTGAACAGCCACTGAAATCCTAACGCCAACCTTCCACGTTTGTTTTTTCTATGACACACCAGGTGGCCCACTGTACTGTTTTGTGAAATCCCCTCCCATCTACAATGGCACATTATACCAGACTGGACTGAACCATAATTGTTTCCGGGCATAATTATCCAACTTGGTGTTATTCTTTGACTCAACTGTCCCACAATCCCAAACCTCTATAAATTGGCCGCCCTGTTTTCCAACCTAGTCTTGTGACACGCACATCATTCACCAAACCTCGGAACTCCCGCCAGGGGCTTGATTACGCCCCAAAACATATTGTTTTGGTTTGGGAGAGACGGGGTAGACTGCACCAGCCTTTCCTAGGCTTAATACACTAAACTGAATGACCCCAACCGATGCTGGCTTAATCAACCAAGCGGGTGCTAATGCCTAACACAGTAGCCCCACGATCTAAAGCCACTATAAAATGGCCGCCTTGTCAACCCATTAAGTCATGTGACATACACGCACATCCCAGACCTCCTCCCGGGGAGTGGCCACGCCCCAAACAAACTGTTTTTATCCGGGAGACACCGGGTAAAACACGCCAGCCCGATCTCGGCGGAATGAGGGGTAGGACACAAGCCTGCCAAGCGGAGAGCTATAGGTGAGTGGCGCGAGTGAACAGAGGCACCGGTAAGTAAGATAGGACTTGGGCCATCTATTTGACAGTAACTTTTCTATATATTTCCCCAGAACATGCGTGGCTTTACGCCACACAAGCACCATTTAGGACAGCCCAGGTACTGTGATTAAGGATCATCTGTACCGCTAGAATCAAGGGCCAATATGGGGAGACTATTCACCCTTCCAGTAATATATTAAGCTAGTGCCCTCGCAGTTTTGGGAAAATCACATTAGGCAAGTGCGCTTTTATCTTTGGGAGCAGGGTCCCTGACCGCCAGTACTCACAGAACGGGTTGTGGCCACTCCTGCTAGTCAGCGCCCCTTTTCCACGTGATAAACTAGGGAGATCAGCTCACAGCTTGCTAATTGTTAGAAAAAACACGTTGCAAACCTTGTTTTTAACTCCCTATTACCCAGCCTCAAATCTAGAGGCATCTTTCACGCTGTACAACCCGCCGAGTATTGATGGGGCGGATAATTCCTGACTTTTAGGTAAGTTGGGGATATCCTTTCTCATTACAACAACCTGAATGCTGCTACACTGTTTTTAATCACTTGATCCACCAGCAGGCAGCCACACACTCATATGCTGCACCCTTTTAATCCACGCTGCTCCACACCCAAGCATGACATGTGGTCCAGCTTTTAAACTATTACATGCCTAGCATGCTAATGCACCACTGAACATGTCACCATGTATGCACCTGGTCACTGGTATTATGTCACTTCTGCTCATAATCAGCCTCTTTTTGTTCCCCACTTCAGGCAAGGAACAACATTATTGAGGTAAAAACTCTTCCCATATTTTGATGTATGAGCAACCTTAGTTGACACAAGTTATTTTCTTTTGTAGACAACACCATATAGGTCCTGATGAATCGCAAGTCATTGCACATAGCGAGAAACATGTTGACCGTGTTTCTACATCCTAGTCTAGTCTAGAACAAGGAAACATTATTTTCCAGATAGTCCAGTCTAGCTTCACCTTTTAATTGTAACGAGGGACCACCCGAATAAAATAGTCTCAGGTACCCTACGCTACATTTTAACTCACTATTAAGTCTACAATCCCTCTGGCCCCATACCCACACTTCACCCATAGGCAGTTGGATTCAAAAGATCTCCGCCAAAGAGCCCCTCTTTGAGGAGAGCCAGTTGGGAATTGCACCGCCTACCCGACGAGGAGCAATGCCTATGATGAAGCATGACACCTGCAAGGGTGTGTGAGGCAAACATATCCAACATTATGGATACCCAGTGGGAGGTTAACACCCTTTAACCACCACTTTCTCCTTTGACCAGTGCATCTCACTCCCTTCCCTGTCTACCCAAGGAACAGCCTTGTCCACTTTTCTTGAATAAAATATCGACTGAGGGCACGGACTGAGGCTGGACCTTCCACTCCATGTGAGTGGTAATTACGCCCCAATTGATCCCTTCGGATCACGCTCTCCCTCCTTTTTGAAAACAGAGATGCACAGTACCTTGAAGTGGATTCTCTTCTCCACTGGAAGCCAATGGAGCTTACATAGAAGGTTGGAAACTGTAGGATTTGGAAAGAGTGAAGAGCCTCCGAGCTGCGGCATTTTGTGCCCTCTGGAAGCAATGAATCCCTGTTTTGTTGGCGCCCAAGTACATGAATGGCAGTAATCCAGTCTATAAAGTATAGTAGACTGGATAATGATCTATTGAGTTTGGACGTCAAAGAATCCGAACAGTGACTTAAGTCCATGTAGCAGCCTGAAAAAGACACCAGCCACTGACTTCATCTGTGCCTAAAAAGTCAAAGCACAGTCAACCCAGACACCCAGATTTTTTTACGATCTCCTTGGGCGATGTGGGGGGCCCAGCACAGCAGGCCACCAGTACTCGATCCATAAATGGGTGTTTCTACCCAGGAGAAGAATCTCAGATTTGTTATCATTCAGCTGTAAGGGGTTGGCTGCCATCCAATCCGCGATGGCCACCAAATCATCCTGGAATTTAGCCAAGTTTTGGTACTGAGTCATTTGACAAAGAGATCACAAGCTGAGTGTCGCCAGCATAGGACACCAAAGAGAGGCTACTACTTTTTGCAACAGCTGCTAGTAGTTGAATTGAAATATTACATAGTGTAGGGCTCAGAGCTGATCCCCGTGGCACCCCCTGGTGCACGGAATGTGTCTGAGAGCTGTAGGGAGCGGAGACCACTTGGAAGGATCTTTCAGCTAAAAATGATGAGAACAAGTTTAAAGCGGCACCTCCAGTACCTATCTCCTGTAAGCGCAGAAGAAGAATCTGATGTGGCAGTGTCAGTACCAAGGTACAGCCCTCATCCCGGGAACTCCGCAGGTGTTCGTGACTGCCAGTAGGGCAGATTCAATACTGTGATGGGATCTGAAGTCATTCTGCGAGGGGTCCATAAATTCACTGGCCTCTTTGAATATGGTTAGAATAGAATTGATGTAAGACTTGGTGATTTTAGCCACAAAAGGAAGGAGTGAGATGGGGTAGAAAGTCTCTGGTTTAGAGTCATCTAGGGATGTTTTTTTAGTAATGGGATCACTTTAGTGTGCATCAATGCAACAGGTACTTTTGCAGAGGACAGGTTTATCAGTTCACAGAAGATAGGCAGAAGGTGGGATAGAAATTTCTTGAACTGATCTGGTTTAAGTGGGTTCGCTGGGGATCCTGGTTTAATTTCATTACAGAGGGTCATCAGTACTTCCTGGGATAGTACCAGAAAAGAGAGTAGTAAGGGGCCAGCGGAACTAGTGAGGACCTTAGGAACTTCGTTGTTGATAGTGGGGGGGGGGGGGAGGTTTTATAGACGTCCTCAACCTTCTTAACAAAAAAGGAGGCAAGAGCCTTGCACTGAAAGTTCGAGGTGATGGTGGGTTAATTTGCCCGCGCTGGAGTTTGAAGATCTTTTAGCAGGGAGAAAATGCTTTGAGCCACGTTGCTGCTATTTTAATTTTCTTTTCCAGAAAGTAATCAGCCCTCGATTTACGGATGGATTTGTTATAGGCCTAGATTGGAAGAGTGGTATTGTGCCTTGAGGGTGGGGTCATAGTGTCATCTCCATACGCGCTCTAGTGCCTTGAAGTTTTTTCACGCCCGGGTCAGCGTCTCATTGAACCACCAACTGGTTTGTGTTCTGCAGCTATAGGTGTATTTGGCCGGGATGTATTTGTCAAGGATGTGCGTAAGCCACTCAAGCAGAAGTCTGTTTGCAACTTCAATATTCCAGTCAGTTGAGGCATCTGGTTGAAGAGGAGGTTTCAGAAATGATTGACATCTAGCTTGTGCCAAGGGCGTTTTAGAATGGGCTTAGAGTGGGCGTCAGAGGATGGGTCTTCACCCTGTATTGTCATGGAAATAAGAAAGTGGTCAGAGCATGTCATGGGGAGAGGGTGACAGACTTTTAGAGCAGGTATGTTGGTAAAGACGGGGTCTAAGAGGTGTCCTGCAGAGTGTGTACTACTGGGAGCGCATTGCATTAATTGACATGCAGCCAGATTAGCCAAAAAGTTGGTGATCTCATTGTCTTGGCCAGCCTCCAGAAGGAGATCCCCCAATATGTTGAAGTTAGCGGACCTGTTCGCCAGTATGCCGACCAAGTTTGTTAGCGCTTCCCTAAAATTTTTTGATGGGCTTGGGGGACTATAAATGAGTAGCCTGATAGAGTAAAATTGCAATTTAGGGTGATTTTGAAGAGTGCACTTTCACAGTCAGCATATAGGGCCAGATGTAGGTAGGGTTTTACCGGTCGGTAACGGCTGAATTCGGCCGTTACCGACCGGTAAAAGGAATTTGAGATGTAGGGGGCAGAATCGGTAAATTTACCGTTCGGTAAATTTACCGATCGGTAATTTTACCGAATCTGTAAATATACCGGTCGGTAAATTTACCGACCGGTATATTTACAGAATCTGTAAAATCGATATGTAGGTGGGACTCTTATGAGTCCCACAAGGCCTAAGAAATCGGTATTTTACCATCAAATTCTATTTGATGGTGAAATACCGATTCAGGTGTGCATGCACATGTGTGCATGCACACCTGTGCCATATGACAGGCAGACCTGCCCTTAGGGCAGGTATGCCTGCCATATGGCCCCCGAACCTTTTTTGGGGGTGCTAGAGGGTGTCAAAGTGACACCCCCTGCACCCTTGCCAAAAATCGGTATTTACCGATCGGTAAATACCGACCGGTAATGCCCCATTCATTCCTATGGGCTTCAAAGCCCATAGGAATGAATGGAGCATTACCGGTCGGTATTTACCGAATCGGTAAATACCGACTTTTAAAGAATCGGTAAATCCACATCTGGATTTACCTACATCTCGGTACTTCATATTTACCGACTCTTAAATACCGAATCGGTAAAATTCGGTATTTAAGAGTCGGTAAATATGATTTACCTACATCTGGCCCATAGTCTCTTTAATAAGACTACATGAGTAGCTGGTTTTAAAGATAACTGCAATGCCTCACGCTCTGCTGCCTATTCTGTTCAGTTTCTTTGGAGTATAGCACTGTGGCATGGCCAATGGCAGCTCAGCCTCTGTATCAGGAGTGAGCCAGTCTCTGTTAAGAAAAGGATATCAGGTACCTCGTCCTGTATCAGATCGAACACCTCAGCATAGTGTTTTACAAGCAAGCAGCAGTTGAGGCTGAGAAATTTGAAAGTGTGAGAGGGGGTGACATAATATGAGCATCCACTTTATTGTTAAATACACGTTATTCACAGCATAAAAGGCACTCAGCTGGTGCCCAGTCCTGATTGATGCATGGTTTCAACAGGGCTCAAATGGAGAGGAGCTCCTTGTGCGGGTAGGACTGCCTCCAAGACTGGCGACGTCCAGGCACGGATGGGTGCAGACGGGCTTGCCATTGGTGCACGGGCGCGCCCACTGCACACATCTTCTATGCGCTTGCGCAGATGCAGGCATAAAATAGTCGACAGACACAACAGGCCTTGGAAAACTGTTACTTTGTTGAGTTTTGAAGCAATGGCGCTTGGTTAGCAGACATAGGAAGGCTAGTGGAAGAGGCAGAGTCAAAGGGCATGATGAATAAGACAGGGCTAGCAGATGCAAAGCAGGGACCATGACCAGCAGGTGGAACAGAAGAGGCATGACCAGCAGGTCGAACAAAGGAGGCATGACCAGCAGGTAGAAACAAGGAAACAGGACCAGCGGGTGGAACAGAGAAGGCATGACCAGCAGGTGGAACATAGGAGGCATGAGAAGCAGATACAAAGCAGGAGGTATGGCCAACAGGTTAAACAGAGGAGACATGACCAGAAGGTGGAACAGAGGAGGCATGACCAGCAGGTGGAACAGAGGAGACATGACCAGAAGATGGAACAGAGGAGACATTACCAGCAGGTGGAACATAGGAAGCATGCTAAGCAGATGCAAAGCAGGAGGGATGGCCAGTAGGTGGAACAGAGGAGACGGGACCAGCAGGTAAAACAGAGGAGACAAGATCAGCAGGTGAAACACAGGGACATGACCAGCAGGTGGAACAGAGGAGAAATGACCAGTAGGTGGAACAGAGGAGACATGTCCAGCAGGTGGAACAGAGGAAGCATGTCCAGCAGGAGGAACAGATGAGATATCACCAGCAGGTTGAACAGAAGAGCCATGACCAGCAGGTGGAACAGATGAGACATAAGCAGCAGGTGGAACAGAAGAGGCATGGCCAGCAGGGTGAACAGAGGAGACATGATCTGCAGGTGGAACAGAAGAGACATGACCAGCAGGTGAAACAGAGGAGACATTACCAGCAGGGGAACAGAGAAGGCATGGCCAGCAGGTGGAACAGAGGAGACATCACTAGCAGGTTGAACAGAAGAGCCATGACCAGCAGGTGGAACAGATGAGACATGAGCAGCAGGTGGAACAGAAGAGGCATGGCCAGCAGGGTGAACAGAGGAGACATGATCTGCAGGTGGAACAGAAGAGACATGACCAGCAGGTGAAACAGAGGAGACATTACCAGCAGGGGAACAGAGAAGGCATGGCCAGCAGGTGGAACAGAGGAGACATCACTAGCAGGTGGAACAGATGAGACTTGACCAACAGGTGGAACAGAGGAGGCATGGCCAGCAGGTGGAACAGAGGAGACATGATCTTCAGATGGAACAGAGGAGGCATGATCAGCAGGTGGAACAGAGGAGACATGATCTGCAGGTGGAATGGAGGCGGCATGATCTGCAGGTGGAATGAAGGAGGCACAACCAGCTGGAGCAGAGGGGCTCAGGGCGTATCTACACACTTCCGGTCTGGGACTGGTGGTTTCCAGTTGGTTTGGCGGTCTAGCAGCTGCGTCCTCCCCTCTGCCTATTTAAAGCAGGAGGGGACGCGGACGTGCGCAGCAGCGCTCCAAAGTCAAGCCCGTCTGCGCCAGACGGCTGCCAGCCGCCAGGACCCCTGCCTTTTTAAGTGTATAGGGCTTAACTGAAAGTAAGCTATCAACTATGGCCATGCAGCGTTACTCCAGCGCAGAGTTAAAATGTTTAAATAGGCCTTTCACCGTTTTAAAACCAAATGATTTATTATGTACTGAGGAGTTTTTTGTGCCTCAATCAGTTGGCATTCAGACCTCCAGGAAGGAATCATATATGACAACTACCTCTTGCCTTAAAAAAAGGAGACTTACCAGATAGCCCCTACCAACTACACAGACTCTATCTTAATGCCCGGTCCATTCCTAAACACACTCTAGAATTATGGAGCCTCTTAGATCTTGAAAAAACGGATGTCTGTTTCATAACTGAAACATAGCTCCATGACCAGGCATCTCCTGACATAGCGACTGGCTTTCCATCCCAATATCAGCTAACTAGATTAGATAGAGTGGTTGGGAGAGGGGGAGGGGGGTAGCAGTGGCCACCGAGGGAAAATTAGATATCATCACTCCTGCACTACGGACAAAGCGGAAATACATATTTTTGAAATCATGACCCAATCGTCTGAAGCATGGACAGGGGCCCTAGTTTACAGACCCCCAGGCCAAAAAACCAATTTAGTAAACACTCTTTTGGAATTTATTGCACCTTATGTCGATAGAGTATCCTCCTTTTTTTACGAAAAGGTTAAAGCTATTTATAGATCGTTCCCTCAAGACAATGTATACGATATTGACCCACCCTCAGCGGCGAATAGTTAACCGCTGTTGCCTTTGCTTGCAGAATTTAAAACTGTGAACTACGAACAGGTACCAGAAGCCATTGCTAAGATCAAATCAGGCTCACCAGCAGATCCTCTACCTCCCCGCTTTTTTATGCAATTAGCACCCTTGTTGACAACAAAGTTAACAGAGATTTTTAATATGTCACTAGACCAAGTGAGGGTGCCCAAAAGATGGAAAACAGCTCAAGTCAGACCCATTCTGAAAAAGCCAACTTTAGATCCCAGAGAACCAGGTAATTAGCGTCCCATCTCACTACTGCCTTATTTCGGGAAGGCGCTCGAATCCTTGGTAAATAAACAACTCACTGTCCATTTGGAAAGTCATGGACTTCTTGACTCATCGCAATCAGGATTCCGGTCGGCCCATAGCACAGAAATAGCAGTAGTAGAGATGGTTGATAACATCAGGCTGGCTTTGAATAAAAGAGAATCAGCTATGATGGTTCTTTTGGACCTGTCTACCGCCTTCGACACCATCTTCCATGACATTTTAGAACAACGGCTCTGGGAGATGGGGGTTTCGAGGGAAACCTCTGGACTGGTTTAAAAACTATCTAAAGGATCCCTCCACTACTGTACATATAGAGACCCTGGCCTCGTGCAGCAGACCAGTAAGCATTGGAGTTCCTCAGGGGTCAATCCTGAGCCCTATGCTTTTTAATCTTTATGTAACACCTCTGGCCAGGATAATCAGGTCTTATGGGTTTGAGGTCGTGTCATATGCTAATGACACCCAGCTGCTGATCACTTTTGGTCCTGACCCTACAGACACAATGATGCTGTTTAATAACTGCCTGACCCACATCAACAACTGGCTGGGCAATAACAAATTACAGCTAAACGGCAGTAAAACCAAGATCATTCTGTTCGACAGGACCGAAGAATATTGGTCTAGCAGCTGGTGGCTTCATGCATTGGGCCCATGCCCTAACCAAGTTGTCTAAAACCTTGAAATAATGATTGACAATAAGCTATCCGTGAAAAATCATGTCAATCTTGTGCTAGGCACTTGTTACGCGAATTTGCAGAAGCTACGCAAACTCTTTAAATGGCTACCTATCAAAAGCCAGTAAGCCTCTGGTCCAGGGCTTAATTGTAAGCCGCATGGACTATGGGAATGCCTTACTAGCCTCTCTAAATGAAGACCTCTTTTCTAAACTGCAAATTCTACAGAATACTGCGGCCAGACTGATCTTAAATTTACCTCCAAGATCTCCTTCAGTCCCAAGTCTGAGATCTCTCCACTGGCTTCCAGTTAGGAAAAGAGATCATTTTAAAATCCCGTGCCTAACTCATAAAAGTATCTATGGCACCGGGCCTGGTTATTTAGCGAAAAAACGTAAAAGATATCAGCCAGAACGAACATTAAGATCCAGTGCAAAATCTCTTCTCACCCCATTGTGCGTCCGCACCATACACAATGGGTCTGATCCCATCTCTGGGACAAGCTGCCGTTACATCTTCTTTCTATTGCGGAAAACCAGTGATTCCACAAATAATTAAAAAGGTGGCTGTTTGACCAGAAATAACGTGAATTGGATATGACCTCCAGTCTCTGGAATCTCCGCAAGCACCATGAGACCTACTGGTGATATATGCACCATATAAGATTCTCTGACTTGACTGGTGGCCCTGGAGCAGTGGCTGGTGCAGGCGTGTGCGTGGAGGCTGAAGGCTTCTACTGTCAGTTTGCTTGGATACTAGGGCCTGGCGCAAGGGTGGTGCCTCCTCATCATCTGCATCCTACTCTGCAGTGTCACATGTAAGAAGAGGTGTTGATTGGTCATGCTCTATATCTGCACAATAGGAGTGACATTGTACATTAGGTTGAAATAAACACCGATTGTACTTGGTGACAGACATTCTGGTCTCAGCTGGGTAAGAGTCACATCCATCACTGAACTTCTCCTTTTCCATTGTGCCCTCAGTTTATATCAGTAGGCAATCTTAACCGTGGGGTTTGTGCACAACATTGGCTGGTGACATGTGCAAGGATATCATTTCACCTCAAACTGTGTATCCTCAACATTCCACATGATCCCTCACAAACATTTCTGGTCCCATATACAACCCCCTTCTCTTCTCTTACATTCCATTATATAGTCAACACTAAGCAAGTGAAATTCTTACAAGGGATCTACCCTATGTTGATCATACTATCGAACTGATATACATCCCTATTCTTTGTGACAATGCTGAAGACTCTGAATGAGAATACAACTTTTATAAATGTCCTCATTTCAACTTCAGGCTACCATTCCCAATGGCAACCGGTACCTACATTCACATGTGGGTAGGACATACACAGCAACATTTACATTTTGGAAGCAGTTGGCATGGGTAAATTGTCTTACACTTTATTGTGTTATTGTCAGGGCCGGACTGGGAACCAAAACCGGCCCTGGCAAAGAGCTTGGCCGGCCCCCCTCCCACCGGGAGGGGGGTGGGTGCCGCCGAGCTCTTTGCCAGGGCCGGTGTTTTGCCGATTTTGTTACAGGGCCGATTTTGCAGCTATGCTGCAAAAAAGCCCCGTAACAAAAACGGCCCCCGGGGCCCCAAATCGGCCCCCCACCCGTGCGGCGCACCGGGGGATTGCCCGGTGCCCGCTATGGCCAGTCCGGGCCTGGTTATTGTGTCCTCTGCCTAGCCCTTCCATTCTGAGCTGTAGTATTTGAGACAATACACAGTGATATCATGGGATATGACTGTCCGCCATCCCACCTCATAATTAGTCCTTGGCTGATCCTGACCTCTTTAAATGGGCCTCTAATGATGCAACATGCATGTGATGTAGCGCATTGTGAATGTTTCTTGTACCCTTACCTGCCTCCTTAAATTAATGGTACTGCGTTTAGTCTCCTTTCAAGTTGAAAGATGGAGGCCTGGGGTAGGGCACCTTTAGTGGTCAGGCTTTTGTGTTGGTGAGGTTACATGAAGTCCCTTTCTGATATCTTTGTTAGGGGAAGATGTGACACCCAGATCACAGATTTGTATCTTATGTAGATATCTCAGTCGGTTACTACTTTTGACACAAAGATCCTTTTGTTACTTGCAGATCGCCATCCCCTCTTGAGTTCCACAGGGCTCGGTGCTTAGTTCTCTGCTATTTAATATATATGTCCACTCTTTAGCAGAGGTGGTCGAAAGTTTGGGATTGTCTGTTTTCTTAGGCTGACAATACACTGATTGTGTTCTCCCTCTCTTCGTCACATGGACACAAGCCCTCAGACCTCAGCTTGGGATTGAGCAAAGTCACCTTCTGGATGCAGAATAGCCTGCTCAAACTAAATGGTGATAAAACTGAAGTCATAATCATAGGCAAAAGACCTAATTTTTTAGGGGCCTCTGCATATTGCCCCCTCCCACCCCCCGAATTGTGAGCTCAGCCCGCGCCTGTGAGCAGCGTTAAGAATTTGGGATTCATTGTGGATGAATGTCTATCTATAAAACAACAAGTGGCCAAGGTGACATCTACCTGCTTTGCAGTCTTGAAGTGGTTAAAAAAGGTTCTATGGTTGATTCCCCTCCCTGCACAGAGAACAGTGATCCAAGCTATTGTGATTTCAAGACTAGATTGTGATAACGTCCTGTATCTGGGAGCTGATAAATCGACCATCCATAATCTGCAAAGGGTGCAGAACGCAGCAGCAAGGCTTCTTTATCACCTACCCAAGTTTGCCTCTGTCTCAGGCATTCTGAGTTATATGTTCAAGGCCAAATCAGGTTCGGCCCCTAAATATTTGAAGAATTTGATCCAGTTATATCATCACTCTCGCCCCTTGCATTCTGCTTGACAAACCGGTTTGTGGTTCCAAAAATCCAACTGGCCCGTTTAGGCTGGTCTTTCTCCTATCTTGGGCAAACATTATGGGATTACCTACCTGCTTCTCTGAAAAATGTGATATCTCTTCTCGCATTACACAAGGGTCTAAAGACCTGGCTCTTTTAATTCGAGCTTTCTGTGTTTTCCCTCTTTCCTACCTGGCTTTGCCTGGAGCCAGGAAACCACTTGTGGTATCTGTGGGCATTACAAATTCTGTAATAATAATAATAATAATAATAGAAGCAATTAAATAAATTGGAGGAGGTGCTTTGGAGAGATGAGCGGTACAGTTGACGGGTGGTAGGGAGGGAATCCCTGGAGAACGAGGTCATGGGTGGGTGGGCAGCAAAGATTGTAGCACGGAGTGCCACCAACTCTAGAGCCAGCCCTGCTGGTTCACTCACTCTACCACCAGCACTTCCGCCTGTTATTTGAAAAGGTCATCATCCTGAGCATACAAGAGGCAATGTTCTAATGGAAGATGGCGTTGGTAGTGCGAGGCAAGAATGGTTGGTACTGCTGCTCTGCAGGAACCACAAAATGTCCACCTCTGTGTTGTGCTGTTATGTGGCCAGAAACAGGCTGCGGGGCTTCCCGTGGAGTGTGATTGTCCCATTCAGGCTCTTTTGCGTGTTCCTATGTGTTTGGGTCAACTGATTATGTGTATGAATGAAAACATGGGTTTCACTGATTTATCCATTTTTGTGCACTTATATATAGTGCACAACACACAGGGAGCTGGCAGAGCACTGTACAGAAACAAACACTGACGTGTCAATCATGAAAGTCAACAAGAGTTAAAAGAGGGAACAACATTTTCATACAGACGGAAGGTTTTCGCAGAGTGAGCGGGGTCTTGTGATGCAAGGAACACTTTCAATTTACTGTAAGCCACCCATAAATCAAAGTAGCAGAATTTTAGCAATGATTGTTGGTACAAGTAACAATTTTTGTATGCTGTCATGTAGTCATAAATCAAAGTATAAAAGGCGATAATGCGGAGTATATATTCCGGCAAACGATCTCCTCCTGACCGATTCATTTCTGGGCGGGGAACCTGCGTTTTCAGGTCAGCAGTCATTCTTGTATATTATGTGTCATAAAAAGGTATTTCAGTTCCCTTTTGCATATCCCACAAGAGAAGTCGTGCAAATTCCGTGACCAGTATTAGTGGCCACAGAATGTTCGCACCCAATACTTTTTTAGGTATTGAATTTGCATGAGAAAATACTGGGTGCAGTATTTTTATATTCAGTAATACCACAGGGTATGAATTCACATGTGGTTAAGGGGCATCGTCAGATTCACCCAAAAGTAACGTTTGTGCGTGAGTACGTAAAATAACACTGCACACATTTTACTTGACACTGTGATAGGGGTTTTCGCAGTTCAGGTGCTAGTAGATGCCAATGAGTAAAGGAGACACATTAAATATTGAGGGGCTTATTTACAAGTGCCATGCGCTACTTTTTCATAATTTTTAACATGGGAAAAATAACATACGGGTGGCTCAAGGGGCTTGTAAATAAACCTATGAGTATTTTACACACTTCAAGTTAGAACCCTAAATAGAGAAAAAGTTGACAATTCAAGCCATCATTTAGGCATTGGTGAGAACTCATCCACCTTGCCTGGGCCGTTATCCCTCCCCCAGGACCATTTAGAGCATGTATGGTGATGCGCTGGCATCACAGATGAATGCGGAGCAAGATGCGAAGTTGAGCCAGGTGGCTCGGCATTCTCTTTTGTTTTAAAAAACATAAAATCCCAAAGCACATGTATGTGTCGGTGAAACAAAACTAAAATGTTTCTGATATGCAGGATGTTTTATTCCTACATATTAAGGACACTTCTCTCTTTTCCTTTGGTACCAGGCAGGAAAATCTAGGGGCAGATTGATCAAAATGTCAAGCAACGCAGTGCAGTATGACACCTTGCTGCGCTGCGTGACAGGGCATAAATGCACCATATTTAACATTATATGGCGCAGTCCTGTCCTCTCCTTGTGCTGGCGCACTATGTGCTGTCTGTGTTATAGGCAGAATTGCTTTTGTGCAGCAAGGGAAAACATATGAGGTCTATTTCAGAAGTAAAATTTGAAAAGGAACTGAAAAAACTTGTATTCAGACGTCAGTGATGTTAGGATTTCTGTGAGTCTCTATTTTGATCCCTTCCAGTGCCTAAGAAAAACGCCAGGGCACTCTTCTAAGTTGCTGTGGACTATAGAAGAATCCTTCATTCATTCATTCATTCATTCATTCATTAATTCAAAACTTTGACTTTGACACATCTGCCCCCTGTTGTTGGCTGCCTCTTCCTCTACTGGTTGGGGTATCTGCCATTGTGTTTCTCCTTGCTGTATTCTCCTGATTTTAGGAAGGGGCAGAATCTTTGCAGATGAAAATCGAAGAATTCTGGTGGGAGTGTAGGACTTGAATATGTTCTGAAGGAATATGGGACGAAGTCCCTCAACAGCGCTATGAAAAATGCATAAGTTAATAAAGAGTAAATACTTCCCAACTAGTGAGCAAGTGGATCTTGGTTAGGTGTTCAAAGATATCTTTTATGCACAGAAAGCTAAGTAGAAGTCTGTTTATACCTAAAGGGGAGCGAGAGGATTTTGTAGTCTGTCACATATCCTCTCAAACCTATAAACTTGAGTCAAGAGATATGACGTTCTGTAAATGGTGCTTAAGGTGAATCTTCAATTAGGTCACCCAATTGCAGGTCCGAGGGGTATCCTCATCAGAATGCGCTGACTCTCCCTCACCAAGGGGGCATGTGTCTTCATCGGGGCATGCTCCATGTTGTATTGGGTGTGCAATACCCAACAGGCTCCATATGGTCCCTTTTTTAGAAATGTTTTTGTTATAAAGTTCAAGGGACCTCAAGATTGAGGTGCCTTAATATCTTTTGTGTTTTGTATTTTAGGTGGGGTGAGTGTGAATGGTTTAATATTATGTATGGATAGTATTTGGGTAGTTTAAACATTTTCAATTTGCACTACCCCCAAAAAAGTAAAACATGTATTTAAAATTAATTTTGAAAAAGGGGGGGATTTGTGGTGAATCTCCACAAAAAATTCAATTATCTTTTTATTAATTTAAATATATATATATATATATATATATATATATATATATATATATATATATATATATATATACGGAAAAAAGCCCCTCCATGCAAGAAGGACTCAGAGGCCAAAGGGGTTTCCAGGAGAGGCAGCACGCTTTAATTTCGTCCGTTACAGTGGCGGCGAATGCATTTCGGCATTCCAGCCTTCATCAGCGCCCAACACTGTCAAATGTCCTTCACCTATGAGATCCCACCTGTGTAAAGTACTTTCCAACACTCGATGCTCCTCCCCCTAATGAAGTTGTCACACCCGTAGTAGTTCAGTGTCCATGGGTGAACTACAACGCCCACAAGGCTCTGTGTCGGCCAGTCCGGGGGGGGTGGTGTGGAGTAGTGAAGCCAAACGATGGGTTAGTGCTGGTGCAGGCGGGTTGTGAAGTGTTCAACCCAGAGGAAACATCACCGTCGTCTCCCCTGGTCCCCTCGTACCGCAACAGCCAGCCTCACAGAGCAACAGACAGGGCAGGGGCAGTCAATGTGGACTCAGCTCCAAATGCAGGTAAATTACCTCAATTAACCCATATTGTTCCGTGATTGCTGGCGGTCACCGGAAATGTCGATACCTCGACCCCTTGAAGCTGTATATATATCGCAAGTAACACAGGGTTCCATCGAGCACTCAGGTCAAATAACACACGACAGGCCGTCCTTTAAGTCAAAAAATCCTGGAACAAGCGCTCTTGAAGTGCGAAACACGTCACGTTTGGTTTATGATTGTATTAAACCAGGATTTTTTTACTTAAAGGACAGCCTGTCGTGTGTTATTTGACCTGAGTGCTCGATGGAACCCCGTGTTACTTGTGATATTTAATACCGGCTGCTCCACCGGCAATGAGCCACCCCTACGAAGACGAGGGATCCCCCTGAGGAGCACCTAGCTTGCGTGATATATATATATATACGTGTATATATATATATATCAGCTAAGGGCAAAGGAGCATCACCCTGCAGCTCAAAAGGAAAAATAAAAGGATAATATAGGTATTGTTATTATTTTTTTATCTATTGCACTCAATGGCGGGGTGGGGCCAGGCCTCCCAGAGCAGGGGGAGGAGCAGTGTGCACTTCCTAAGTACACATGAACTGTTTGGCCGGCCCTCATGGGCCGACCAAACAGTTCATGCGCACTTTGCATGTTCCCTACCAGGCTGCATTACACAGCCTGGTGAGAAACATGCACTAGCTACCTCTTATATGACCACATAGGTCCAGAGTGTGTCTGGATCAAGGGAACTAGAGGCACGGGGTACCAGGAGCAAGCAGCCTCCAACAGTAATATTATAACCCACTGAAGCTGCTCCCAGTGTAAAAGACTGAGTGCAATTATTTCAGATTTGTGAGTGCAGGCATTTATTTATTTATTTATTTATTTTGAAAGTTTTATAGAGCGCGAACAAGATCCTTGCGGATATCAGAGCGCTTTACACACAGAGGTTATACAGACAACATAAATCATTTAACATAACATTTTGTGCAAAGGTGAGCCAAAGATAATAAGATAATGAGTACCCATAGAGTCAAGGCAAAGGCAACAGAAGTGCCTAGGTGATCTAGCTGACCATTGTCAAAAAAGGAATACTAGTGATTCTTGAGATTTCCTTAGCCTATATTCATGTGAATTTTGCCAAGAGAATCGATTTTACTTCTGTTTTGAAGCATGCCGTGGATGAGATAAGTCTTATTTCTGGAGGGAGTGCATTCCAGATCCTGGGCGCCATCCCTGAGAAGGACCGTTTATATGTTTTTTTCTTGTTGAATCTTTGTGGTGTCAGTAGATTTTCTGTGCTTCTTGTGGATCTAGAGCCACCCGAGATTGTCAATTTCTGAGCGAGGTAACTGGGTGACATGTGATGTATATCATAGTGTTGAAGACTAGGATATCGCAGAGCCCAGTCGCGTATCCTACAATTATGGCGGCCGCCACCTTTTCCCAACAGTGGCGGACATTTTTAATGTTCCGCGCGGTCTAGTCTCTATAGACCATTACGCGGCAAACACGGAAGCCTTAAATCCAGCTCCTCGCTGGAGACAAGCTAAGATGCGGTCCGGCGGGGAGAGGTCTAGGTGCCCAGACGCAGCTTCCCTAACAGTGAAGTAAGTGAAATTTTCTCCTACAGGTCTCATTTAGAAGGTTGTGAGTCTGACGTACCTTTTTTTTTAACATTTTTTTATTTTTTCAGTTAATCAACCTTACACAATGGCAGTCATGGCAATTATACATTGATGGCTTAGTTACACAATGATGCTTAATCTAGTACATATTTATTATAATGGAAGCAGTACTTCACTCTCGTCGTTACCTTGATCAAATTCTCCTAGGTACCCCACTTTAATCCCCTTCTCCCTCTTCATCAGAACTGTTTATGTCGTCTTCTGGCAATGGATCGCATATATCTCCCCTGAAGACATTCCAAGGAGTCCAGACCTTGTTCCATTTACGTGGACTTCCCCTGGTTGTGTACACTGTGCGTTCTGTGATCATCACCATGTCCATATTTTTACACCACTGTGCCAATGTGGGTAGCTCTGTTGCACCCCATTTCAGCGCTAGATCTCTCTTCGCTACCAAAATGCCTATTGTACCCCAAATTTGACCATGGCTTGAGAGATCATTTGGGTCTCATACATTCAAAAGACATTTTCGCGACTCAGGTAAGAGGGAGATTTCTAGTGTCTGAGAGATCGTGCGCATCACCTGTCGCCAGTATTCAGCTATAAATGGACAGTCCCAGATGGTGTGTAGAAGTGTTCCTTCCTCCCCACACCCTCGAAGACAGTAGGGATGCTGGGCCCGCTGTAGCTTGTGTAGTGTGATTCTAGTGTAATAAATCCGATGTAGGATTTCAAGCTGTACTAGTCGGAACTTGGCCGAGATTTCCACCTCTCTCGAGGATGCCAGTGCCTCACTCCACTCCGTATCATCCATGCCGCCCACATCTTCCACCCACTTCTCTCGCAATTTAAGTGTAGGGTCTGGTAGGTTATTAATCAGTTTCCGATATGTAAGGGATGTGGCGATGTGTTGCAGATAATCAGTAAGTAGTCGGTCCTCTAACGGAGAGGCCTCTGGGACGTCAGTATCTGCTGGGATTGCCGTTAATAAAGCATGTCTAATTTGCACATTTGTTTCGTTTGGACCTAGATCGTACTGTTGCTGAAGTGGAGTAAATGGGACCACCGTCCCTTTATCCCATAAGTCTCCCCCCCGTGGATATTCCGATATTGTCCCACTGCGTAAAGCCCCTACTGCTGCTCAGCTGACCCAGTGCCTTGGTGTCACATAGCGGGGTGAGCTTAGTTATTACTCTTTTCCAACCCAGTTTCGCCTGTGCCGTGTACCATAATGTAGCTGAATGTTTTGTGGGTCCTATCTGTTTCGCTGCTAACCCTCTGTAATAGAGCACTTTCAGCATGCTGTTCGTGCCCGTCTGTGCTCTATCAGCCCTATAGGCTGGATCATCCTGGGGTGCGGGAATCCATTGATTGATGGTTTTAAGCTGCGCTGCCCAGTAGTACAAATGGAAGTTCTGCAGTGCAATCCCTCCTTCATACCAGCTTCTGTTCCAACAAGGTGTGAGCTATGCGTGCTGGGCAATTTCCCCACAATAGGTTTGAAACCATTGCTGTTACCTGCTGAAAGTATTGCGGTGCCACCGGGTAGGGTGGGTTATCAAGTGCATGAGGAAATCTTTGCAGTGCCATCATTTTATATAGTGCTGCTCTGCCCTGCAGTGTCAGGGGCAGAGACGCCCAGTGCTTAACATCGCGTCTTAGACGTTCTAGAGGCGGCTTCAGGTTTTTTTCTAAAGAACTCTGTTTGAGGTCCTGGTGATGTATATACCAAGGTAGTTAAAGGAATCTTCTGCTAGCACAAGCAGGCAGTCAGTGGCGAATGAGGGTTCTGGACCCTTCAGGACATGTATTACTGATTTTGACCAATTTATGGTGTAACCTGACGTTCTCCCTTGGGTATTACAGAGTGCAAGAAGCTCCGGTATACTATGTTCCGGGTTTATCAGGTATACTAACATATCGTCCGCATAAAGCGAGAGACGATCCTCCCATCCCTCTCCCCAGCTAATTCCCTTCAGTAACGGGGTTGCTCTAATCAGGGTCGCTAGTGGTTCTAAAACTAGAGCAAACAGTAAAGGCGACAGGGGGCACCCCTGACGCGTCCCCTCCGCCAGCTGTATTATGTGTGAAATGTGTCCGTTAGCCGAGACCTGAGCAATCGGGTCAGTGTATAGGAGTCGTACCCATGCTGTGAATTTAGGGCCAAATCCAAATGAGAGAGGACTGCAAAGAGATATTGCCATTCTACCATGTCGAACGCCATCTTCGCATCTAACAATAGTATCACTGCTGGTTCTGTTAATAATGGAGCCCTTGCCAGTATCCCGTGTACGCGCCTGAGATTGAGAGCTGTGTTTCTGTTAGGCATAAAGCCCGATTGGTCCGGGAGGATCAACTGCGGGAGGTGGGACATTAATCTAGTAGCCAGTAGTTTCGCCAGGATTTTAGCTTTGGCATTTATAAGGGATATCGGGCGGTATGATGTGCAGTCCGTCGGGGGGTTCCCGGGCTTCAGAATCGCCACAATCGTCGCGGTTTGTTGGTCTAACGGGAGTTCGGTGTTCGTCAAACTCTCAGTGTACATTGCTAGTAGTGGTGCGCTGAGCGATTCTGACATGATTTTGTACCATTCTATGGGGATCCCGTTGGGGCCCAGAGCTTTTCCAGATTGTATCGCATTTATGGCCAATTGTATTTAGTCAGCCGTGAGGTCTGCCTCCAGTTCATCGACTGCTTCCGGCGTAAGTGTCCAGGTTACTATATGGCTGAGGGAGTCTAACGCCACCTCCTCTGTCACTTCTCCATTTGGAGTGTAAACTACGCCACCTCCTCTGTCACTTCTCCATTTGGAGTGTAAACTGTTTCAAAGTACTCTGCTAGTGTGTGGACTATCTCCTCAGGGCGCGTCTGAAGTATCCCCCCCCCGACGTGTACAACTGTTGTATTCCTTTAGTACCTCCCCCTTTCTTGTCTAATCATGCTAACATTTTTCCCGCCTTGTCCCCCACTTCATATATTCTGTGTGTTGTCGCCGTAATACTGTCCACTGTCTGACGTTTTAGATGGTCCCTATATTGTTGTTGGCATATTTGCAGGGTGTGTGTCCACTCTGGTGTGGGATCTGCCATGTGTGCTACATTCGCTGCGTGTAGAGCCAATTCCAACTCTGACAGTTCTCGCTGTTTCGACCGTTTGTACCCAGTGATGGAGGTTATTGCTTGACCCCGGAGGACCGTCTTGTATGCTTCCCACAGAATCGAGGGTGATGTTACCGATGCCGTGTTTTCGTCAAAATAGTGTTTAGTCATTTTTTTAAGTTCTTTCCGAATACTGGGGATCTTAAGATAGTTAGGGTAAATGGGGTATATTCTCTTGCGAGATTTCTCCTGACAGGATAAAGTTAACAATATCGGGGAGTGATCTGATATTCCCCTGGGTTGTATGTCTGCGCTCTCGATATTTTGTATTCCATTTCCCAACATCAGGAAGTAGTCAATTTGTGATAGACTATTGTGTACCATGGAGTGGTAAGTATACTGACTCGTGGTGGGGTGCGTATGTCTCCAAACATCTATCAGTCCCATTGCCTCTAGAAAGCCTTGGAACCGGGAGGGTCCGTTTGTTTCGGGTCGAACAGGGAATCTATCTACTGTTACATCTACCGTCGTGTTGAAATCGCCTCCTATAATAAGGTCTCCTTCTGGTAAATCTAAGATAAATTCTCCCAGTGCAGGTAGTGCAACTGACTGGAGCGCTGGAGGTATATAAACTGATACTATATTCAGAAGTCTGCCTTCCCACTGTCCCTGGATTGCTGCAAAACGTCCTTGATCATCCGCCCTACTTTGTAGAATGATGAATGGGGAGGCTCTCCTTACTAGGATGCCCGTCCCTCTCGAGCCTGATGTGAACTCAGAATGCACTGCCATTTTGTACCCTCGTCTGTCCAACGCTTGGTATGCCCTCCCTGTGAGATGGGTCTCCTGTAATAGGACTATTGCTGGACCTTGTCGTTTTATGGCCTGTAACACCAGTCCCCTCTTGATTTTGTCCCCTAACCCGCTTACATTCCATGTAAGTATCCATAGTGGTGCTACCGGGGTCTTCTGCATCTCCCCACCGTGAGTATTAGGTTGTGAGTTGTGCGCCATGAGGAATCTGATCAAGCTTGGAAAGTCTTTTCCATTTTGCAAGTAAGCTGTATCTGCCTCCTAGTTGTGTATTTAGTGTGCTTACACCGTCATAGCCTGCCTGAAACAGAAAACCCAGAACTATATCTCCTCTCCCTCGCCGCCTCCCTGCCTCCCTGCTTAACGAACATTGAACCGCCCGCCACCCCAACTTAGCAGAGTGCTTTTCCCTTTCCCAAACCGTAGTACTTGCTTGCTGGGGTAAAAGGTCCCATGGAGGCAGTGGCCCCTCCTGCCCTCCTCGGCTTGCCCCAGTCCAGTGTCCAGCGACTGCCCGACCTCCATTGTTCGTGGCAACAGATATTCCTGCGGGAACCGGGATTTCAAGAATCTGGCCTCTTTCCGTTGCCGGCCGTCACCGTTCCTGGTGAGCGGTCTGGATTTTCCCGTCCCGACGCCTGTGATCCAGCGTGGTCCTCTTCCTGTTGGCACCGGTGATTTCTGTTCGTGCGGAGAGGTGCTGCTACTTGTCTCCATCCCTCTAGCCAGTCGTATGCTGTTTCTGGTGTTTCAAAGAACCATGTCCTGTTGTCAGCTACTACTCTTAGCCTTGCCGGAAATAGCATGTAGTAGGGTATTTCCCTCAATCTCAGCGCTTTAACTTCATGAAACTTTTACTGCGACTGGAGACGTCCACTGTATAGTCCGGAAAACAGGCAATCGTGGAGTTATGTACTCTGATTGGTGGTGAAATCCTTGCCGCCTGGAGGATTGCATCTCGGTCTCTAAAATTGAATAATCTGGCCAGGATCGGTCTTGGGGGCGCACCCGGTTTCGGTTTGCCGCCGGGGACTCTGTGCGCTCTTTCCACTGAAAAGAAGAGAGACAATCCCTTGGGCTGCAGCCTGGTATTGATCAACTCCTCCACGTACAAGTCCATCGCTTGGGTGCCTTCTGTCTCTGGAACCCCAAGAATGTTTACATTGTTCCTCCTCGAGAACCCCTCCTGATCATCCAGCTTCTCCTTAAGTTGCTTATTTTCGGCCTCGATCCCCGCCATCGCGGTTTGCAATTCCGAGGTGTCCTCCACCAGAGATTTCGTGATTACCTCAACTTCTTTGATCCGCTCAGTCATTTTGCGAAAGTCTGCTCGCAGCAGAGTGACATCTGTGGAGATCGTCCCTTCCGTAGTCTGCACATGTGACAGCGCTTTCATTATGTCCTCTAGCGTTACCTTCTTGGCCCCTTCTCCTTCTGGTGTCTTCCCCGTAGGTGTGCGTCCCTCAGTTAGTGGCGGACAGTTCTTTTCATAAGCGTATTTGTCCAGTTTCGCCTGTGTTGTATGACTCTTTGGTCCTCTGCCTGCCATGGCGCCTGTGCCCAGAGTCCCACTACAACGGGTCAAGCTCGTAGGGAAATAATTGCTGCTCCCAGAACTACACAGGTTGTGGTGTTGGGCTTGCTACTCAACTCTTATCCGTCTTTAATTCCCGGTGAGAGGATATCACCCAGTAAGGTATTGGTGTGTTCATATACGTCTTTTGTTACCGTGGGTCTGGGTCCCCTGGGAAGTTCCAGTAGTTACGCCACAAGAATCAGCTGCTTTGGAGCTGTGTAGCGCACAGCGTTCCTGTAGTCTCCGCACTTCCCGGTACCCTTGTGACCAGAGTCTATGACGTGGCAGTTAATGTCAGTGTTTTGACAGTGCTCCCCAGTGTTAGTTTAACGCTGCCCTGCGGGCCGCTCGATTGTTCAATTTAATTGCCCCCACTGCCGCAGGTCTCAATGCGTACCTCTGACTTTCATATAGTCAGAGCGCTTCTCACCTCCTCTCATCTCACAAAATGTGAAGGACTGGTCTCACACACCACCTGGTGTCATGCTTCATCATTGACCAGTCCTCGCCCTCTAGAAACTCGGTTTGGTAGAGGGCGGGCATACACCTGACGACAGGGATGCACTTCTAAACTAAGTGGGGGCCCAGAAAGAAAACAAAAGTTAGTTAAAAAGCCATTACAGATGTCTCATTAATTTTAACATTGCTGGCATCTGTATGGTATCTTTAAAATCGTGGTTGGTGTATTGAGGATATGATGGTCCTCCCACCGGGATCAAAGGGACAACATGTTTCTGCCTAGTGGCCCATTTGGGTCCATGGCATTCATCAGGACCTAAGTGTAAGGGTTCCACTCTCACCAAACTATGGTATGAGGAGATCCACTGGGTGGGGTGATGTGACACACTCCACTGAGATGTTGGCTTTGATCACTAAAGCCTGAAATGAGACATTTAAAAGTTTTAAGAAAAACGAGTGTAGAGAAACAACTGCACAAACAATCTACCAGTTGCCATCTAAGCGCCAAACCTTGGTGCTCAGACCAATTACAATGCTGCATTGCTGCGTTATGATTGGCTCAGGGGAGCCTATGTTGCCAGGTGCTTCCTGCTGCTAGCCTGAACAGGAAGAAGGAAGAGAATGAGGACGGAGGACAGGCGGCGGCCAGCCGTTTCAGGTCAGGTAAGTCTTTTTTTCTATTTATTTAATTCCTCTTCTCCCTCTACCCCACCACCCATTTCCGGTAGCAGCCCTACTGCTATATAGAGATATTTACTTACCTTAAGTATACTTACCATGCGTGGTAAAGGCATCTGTGTGGTAAAAACATATGTGCTAAAGGCACACATGGTAAAAAACGAAACAGGAAGTAAAGAAAGAAACAAAGAAGGAACTAAGGAAAGAAAGTAGGAAGGGAGGGAAGAAGGAAAGAAAGGAGGAAATAAATAAAGAAAGAAACAAATAAAAAAGGAAAGCGAGAAAGAAAGAAAGAAAGAAAGAAAGAAAGAAAGAAAAAAGGAAAGAATGAACAAAAGAAGTAAAGAAAGAAGGAATGATGGACAAACAGGGTTGCAAAGACAGAGCACCATCCGAGCTGCTTTTATGGTGTGAAAAAGCAGCAGTTATGGTACGTTATGTTTATTATAGAGCAATTTCAGAATTCAGTGGCAGAAGTATATAGCTTTAAAGGACACTATCTAACCCAGAGGCAGCCAGTGCAGTTTGACAAGAGCTGAAGCCATAGCTGACCGCCTCTGGAGGTTAAGCAGTGGCCGAGCTGCCACAGTCTTCAAAATTGCAAAACATTTCCCTGCTAGCCTGGTAATCTGACTGTTAAACAGGAGTCCAGCATCAAACCAGATGCTGAGGTTCTTAACTACCCGCTTAGGGTCAGTTAGAGGCCCTAGTGAATCCGGCTACCACGCAGAGGACCAGAAAAATGGCTGCTCTCCCGAGATGAGAACCTCTGTTTTCCCAGCATTAAGCTTGAGACAGCTTTGGTCCATAAACTCAGCCAGTTCAGATAAATAGGACTTTAACAGAGCCACAGTGTCTCCTTCACCCTGGGACAGGGTGATGATATGCTGCGTTTCATCAGCGTACGACACAATGTTAAAGCTGTAACGCTCAATGATGTCAGCTAGGGGGCGTATGTAAATGTTGAATAAGGTGATGAGTTCTGTAGCACCCCCTGCTGCAGCGGAAAAACCTCAGATAGAAAGGGGTTTGAGCCACCTGAAAGGTGAGGCTCTGTAAGAAAGATGCTAAACACAGCAAAGTCTTTGCTCCGATAACAAGATTCAAGAGCCACTTGAGCAGAAGGCCATGGGGCACAGTATTGAAGGCTGCATTGAGATCCAACATTAACAGTGCTGCAGTGATACCACTGTCCACAATCTGCCTAAGGAACTCTGAGGCTAGCAGTAATGCTGATTCTGTACTAAACTGCGTGCAGAATCCCGAATGAGTCTCAGGAAGCAGTTCCCTAGAATCAATAAAACTTGACAACTGTTTATGTATGTACCTCTCCATCACTTTGGAGAAGAAGGGAAGCAGGGAAATGGGCCCAACATTTTCCAGCTTTGCGGGTTCCAGTTGTGTTTTTTATAGGAAACTGTGATAGCGTGTTTCCAACACCTGTGTACCATACGTGACTCCAGAGAGTTATTAAGTAGGTCACAGAACACTTGCCTCCATCACTTTTCTAAGATTATGGGCTAGGCAGGACCACATTGTAACTCTGATTAAATTTCATTCATTAGGGTACGTAGTCCCTCCGAAGTGAGAGACTTAATGCTCGAGAGTCCCCCCCCTCCGGTAGCGGAGGAGTCAAACCAGACTTCAAGGCATGGAGCATCTCTGACTGCCTCTAGGAACGCAGCATTAATAGAGGAAACGTTGTCATTAAAAAACTTAGCAATCAGATTGCAACCTTCCACAGAGGGAGTAGCAGACGTCGAACCCCAGACCACAGAGGACAGCATCAGCAGTCAGATAAACAAAGGCCACTTCAAAAGGAATTTACAACTGATAAAAGTGGAATGTGTTCTTTACTCATATCTGGTGGAAATCATCCTGCTATCATATCAGACTCTACAATAAAGGCAACACTAAAGTAATACTAAAGTTAAAACAAAAACACTGGACATGAAAAGAAGTACCTTGTGTGCAGATTTGCTCCTTGTGAAAGTGTTAATTGCAGTCACTTGTGGTGAAGTTAGTCAGTGGCTGAAGTGGGCTGACCCATTGCCCCATGCTGTACGTTGTTATGGGCAGAAGCAAAATGTGAATGGCACAACAACAGACCAATGGATGAAGAGAGGTGGCTGGAAGTCCCTTTAAGTAAGTATATTCTACATATACTTTTAGTAAAATCAAAAGGTCTTGGGATCTTTTTTTATTTAACCATTCAATAAGGTTGTCCACTAGATGCTTATGGTCTCTCCAAACAAACTAAAATATCAGTGATAGATCGTTTCCATAATTTCATTGATATCTTGTTTGGGTTGCCTTCTGGACAAATGTATTTTGTTTCAAAACTATGCATATAGAACCAGTGGTAAACGTACTGCTCATAGAAGTGCCCTGGATTTCATGGTATTGTTTTTGCTCAAATTGGAAGAAATTATTTTTAGGGCCAAAGATATGCATTCCATAATGAACAGTATAGTATGTCCCTAATCTTTATGTCTGAGAAGTTCCTCAATTACTGATAGAGTAGCACATCCTGTGGTATGCTGGTATATAGTACTTTCACATCTAGTGTAATCAACACATCAGTTGAACTATCTCATTTAGGTTGTAAATGTCTGGCTGCATATGTTTAGACAGTTAGAATGTAGTTGAGAAGACATTCTGAAAACTCAAAGTATGGAGAATTCCAATATTCCAGGTGGGATTCCACCACTACCTTGATTACATTAAGGCAGTAATCATTGTGTAAGCGCCGGAGGATCCTACTGAACGTAATTAAGTAAAGAAACACATGGTAGTGGCTTTGTTGATCTGAGAGACAAAAGTGAGAAAACCGCCATTAGACAACCTGGATTGTGGTATGATCGGAGTAAGGTGGGGCCACAAACGCCTGACTCCTTTCTTTGTTATGCCTTTTCATTTCTCTATCACACATTCTTAAGTACCTATTCTGTTTATTGAATAATGTGCTGGTCTTACCCTTCCCTCCTTTTACTTCTGCACCATTTACAACCACATAAAACTAGGTAAATAAGGTTATAATACCCCACACTCCTTCAATATTCAGAATATCCATTGCAAAGTCCATATCCTAAGTTGAGGCTTTAATGGTGGTTTATTGCTTTTCTCCATGCTCCAGTTCCTTAGGTTCTCCAGCCAACACGTGGTTCATCATATGTACAAGTAGTGCTCAGATTTCGCCAGGTCTAGAAAACATATATTCAAATCATAGAAGATAACATTACCTTGTATTATCCATTAGAATCATGTATATTATATTGATGTAATAGCAAATTCTCCACCACCACTTGTAGAAATCCCCATACAACACCATAAAATGACATGTTTTACCAAAAGTACGTGATAAGATAAACAAGATCCTTAAAGGATGGTAATCAGAGCAAGTCCTCAAAGGATAGAAACTAAAACCAAGCTATACACAGCAACATACCACATGCCCGACTTAGAAGAATGGCAGACACCCTATGTGGCTAGATTAATAAACATACCCCAAGCACAACAGTGCCCCAAGTGTTACAGCATTCGCAATATTTTCAATTAGTGCATTGAAAGGGGCTCACCATTGTTCATATAAGTCCCTTACTGAAAGTTCTGTGTAAGAAAACAAATGTGGATATTTGAGTGAATAAAAACAAATCTTAAGTTAGAAAGTACGCAAATTGTATACTCACTACTGTATACTTGGCCTTGATAATATCAAGTGAAGCATCTCCAGGTTGGAGACATATTCGCTCAGCAGGTGTCCCTCTAATTTTTGTAAATAAGTAAATAGTGTAGTATAGTAGTAGACGAAGGAACATCGTTATATCTTTATATATGATAGATGAGAGACGCAAGCCAAGATCGCCGACTGATGAGGAGCTCTGGCCGGGAGGTACCGACCAGGGATTGCCTTTTTTTGATTAACTCCCCTAAAATCTCCCCCCTTGGATCTTTTCTACTTACCAAGGGTCCGATTTGCCTGTGGTCTTCGCCTCTCATCTCCCTCTACAGGACTCAAGACCTCCTGTGGATTTGTGGTCGAAGTTTTCCGGCGGCAGCATCGGAGCAACATGGCCGATGTCCAGTGGAGCTGTACACCATCGCTGCCGTCACCTACCCAGCCGGACATCGGGCACAGTGAACCATATCACTCCGCTGGTCCTCCTTTCTTCCCCCATCTTCTTGTGAACTCTGGTGGATCTGCCGGCTGCCTGTCTGCCTCGCTGCAGCTGATACCTGACTCTGCTGTCCGGGTGGTCCAATCAATCTACGCTTGCCTTCCCAGACCTTTGTTGCAAATTCCTATCTTCCGGCGGCGCCGCTTTGGGGCTGCACTTGAATCATGTGGATCTTGCGACACCGGACGGACTTTCCTGGAGAGTGCCGCGACGCAGAAGCCCGTCTTTCCGAGCTTGTTTACCCCTTTGGCTGTGTCACGCCCTCCTGACCCCGCAACTGCCATTCCCTTATGGATCCAAGCCTGCGCTGACTTCTCCCCATCGCCCTCAGTTTACCCCCGTATTTGAATCTTGCCCCTTCACAGCATTATCCCAACGAGGCACCCTTCACGTCTTTATTTTTCAGGCCAACACGGTGAGGGTGACCGGCCTCACACTGGATGAGCTCAGGAATCACCACTGGTTTTGCCAACTTCTGACTTTTATGGTATTTCCTGCCAGTACTTTACCCCTTGGCCTGCTCCATTGGTCTTGTTTTGCACATCATTTAACTGAACCAGCAACCAATGTAGCTGTCATTTTAGGTAAAGTTTTCTTCGGGGACCCCTACGGACCCAAGTCCACCGCCCCTAAGTGTAACACCACCTGAACACCTGGCTGAAAGATGGCAAGAATGTCCTGCTCTGTAAATATGTAATATATAATTGTTCCAGCCTAATGGCTGTTAAAATGTAATCCTGAGGGCATTGGAAATTTGTATATATATAACTCTAACCATCAGTATATGTAGCAGACCTTTGTAATTACTACCACTCCTATGTGATCTTAGAGTTTATCTGTTTGTATCTCTTCCTTGAGTGACTTTACAACTTGTACATTTGCAATTTTTTCTGTTTGTATCTCTTATGTAACTCATGTAATCCAAAGTCCTTATGTAACGCAACTGGTTATTTTGTAAAGCGCTCTGACAACTTCAGGTAATGTTCGCTCTTTATAAAATTGCATTAAATAAATAAATAAAATTTATGATGGCAAGATATGTAGAATCGCTGGCTCATATGGCAAGAAAACAGTGGTTTTCTGTTTTTTTTCATGTCTTCTGTGTGCTATATGAAGTGTTTATACTTCCTCAATCCTACTGGAACTGTGTGTGTTCATACTTCCATGTTCTCACCTGATCACAGAAGAATGGTATGTATTGGATTGTAAGGCAGTTGTCCAATTTCAAAGCTTTATTCGACAACAGTCATAAAAGCAATTTTACATCCTAACTTACACAATACAATAAATACTAAGACAAAGCTAAAAACATTTTTTAAGAAACTTATTAAACATAGTACTGTTGTTTACGAAATTAGCTACATTAAATCATAATAATCAACCATATCAATGGTATCTTTAGACTGTGCCTAGCTGCTGTAAAGTACGAGTACGTATAATCCATGACCAGCCTAGGAATTTTGCGATAGCAATCGCCAGGTAGGGTGTACAGTCTGATTCCATTATTCTTAGTGCCTCTGTGCACCTACGTGTTCCTAGGTTTAGGCACACTGGTTTTATCCATTTGCGTCGTGGATTGACATACAAAGGGCAAACAAACAGTATATGGGCTGTATCCTCTATCAAATCTTTGCAATGGGGACATTTATCGTCCGTGTTTGTCGACCATTTGCAGGTAAACGCCTTTATAGGAAGCGTCCCAATCTTAAATTGAAAATATAGTTTTCTGTCAAGTGGTTTTTCGATAATGTCCCAATAAAGTTCACAAGAGGGTACAGATTTGATGTTCAAATAACGTACTGTTAAATTTGTATTGGAAACTGTACATTGAGTAGACGACCATACCATTTCCCAATACATGTTCTTTAGCGTAGCCTTTGATGGGAAGCTTTCAATATTAGGAGAGTTCCACAAATGATCATATTCCAGCTTACTAAGCAATCCTCTTATTTCTTTTAACCATAAGATCGAATGAAAACGATCTGCCCTTATGATATCTTTTAGGGCATTTGCAAAGTGCACAAGTTCTGGCGTGGTCATTAAGCGTCTCCAGTATAGCAGCGGACGAAGCCGTGCCAAATCCTCAATACTTTTCCTGCCCAGATCCTAGGCCAATGCTACGGTAGGTGTACTTTGGGGGACCCCAATCAAGCGGCAGAGAAAACTATTTTCCGCCAAAGTTAATTGTTTCAGGTTGGAGAAACCCCAAAGTTCCGAACCGTATAGGGAGGCACTGACTACCTTCATGTTATAAATTTCTAATGCAGGTGTAATAGGCTTGGTCAGCGAAGTTTTATGTTTGTGAGCCACTATGCCTGCCAATTGATGAAACTTTAACACAGCCATATCAGTATGTTTTTTCCAGCTCAGATTACTTTGGAGGCTTATTCCCAAGTATGTGAAAGCTTCAACCTGTTCCAATGGGGTGCCATCAAAATTTATAGAGCCCCTGAAGGTATTCCGCTGGTTTAAGCACATGAACTTAGTCTTAGATGTATTTATCTCGAGTCCATGAGCTTTGCAAAACTCTCCAAAGGCATTGACTGCCTTCTGGAGCCCACTTGGTGTACGGGAAACTATGAGCGTGTCGTCCGCAAACATGAGAACGGGTACTCGAGCTCCAGCCAGTATCGGTGCATCGGTAGGTGAACGGCTTAGATGGTCTACGATCCCGTTGATGTAAATGGAGAACAATGTCGGTGCCAGGCACACCCCTGCCGTACCCCACGCTCGACAGGGAATGTGTCAGTCACCTCACCCTGAGCACCCCACCTGATTCTCGCATAATTGCTCTCATGTAAGCGGACGAGTAACGTCAATAGTTCCGGAGACAATCCAGCTTCAGCAAGTACCCCCCAAAGTTTGGAACGAGGTACTAAATCAAAAGCTGATTTTAAGTCTACAAACACAGCGTAGAGGGTACCATTGGTGAGCAACACATTCCTCCAATACAGAGCTATAAAGAAAAAGACCTGGTCAACTGAGCTTGGCAGGGACGAAACCCGGCTTGATATGGGGATAAGATATCGTTTTCATCGATCCAGGATTGTAGTTTATTTTGTATTAGACGACCTATTATTTTTTGGGCAGAGTCTATAAGAATAATAGGTCTATAGTTGCTGGGTAATGATTTGTTTCCCTTTTTAAAAACCGGAATTATTTCTGCTCCCTTCCAAGAGGGAGGTATGGGAGCACCTCTAGCCACGGAGTTTGCTAGCCACACAAAATACTGGCACCAGGATGGTATATCACTTAGGAACACATCCGCTGGTATGGCGTCCATTCCTAGGGCACGTCCCCTAGTCACACAATCCAATGCCGTGCTGACATCTTTTATAGTAAATAACTGGTGTTGGTAGAAGATTGTGGGGGGTAAAGTATATTCCCCTTTAGTTGGCGCAGATGCGTATTGAGGTCTAAAGAAGTCTACCCATTGGTTTTGGGCTACGTTATTTTGTGGGGGTTCGGCCACCCCTCCTCTATCCCATTTAACTAGAGCCCAAAATTGTCTTTGATTCCTTGTGTCGCAGGCGGATTTCAAATCAAGCCAATGGGCTTCATCCCACTTTTTCTTAGTCTCTTTTTGTACCTACCTGTAGTTGTCCCTCGCTTTTCTCACCCCTAGAATATTCTTGTTTCTGAGTTCTAAGCTAAGGTTCTCATGGGCTTTTCTACAGGTCTTATCATACCATCCTTGTGTGGGCTTTTTATTCTGAACATATCCTGGTTTATTCTTGTGGTATCTTCCACTAATTCTCACCCCCGGCAGCTCAGTTGACATTGGAGCGGCTCGCGGTGACGTCATGTCGAATGTCACCGCGACCAGCGTTCCAAGTCGAGCGCCTGAGTGAGTGAAAGTGGTCACCCGCCGTGGTTACCGCTGTGGCTGGGGTCGCTGATGTTCGTACTTGCTTGAGCTTTGAATAAACTACAGTTTGGACTCCAAGCCTGGTTTCCGGTCATTTTATACAGCATCTCACACTGGCCACGAGGACCTTCTTACCACAGCGACCCCAACACGCTAAGAAGAAAAATATCGGGTATTGGAAGAATACCGCGAGCGGAGTAAGCAGACTGTAGGGCTGCGAGTCGCCGAGGCAAGGGCAACAGAAGGTTGGCAAAGGCTACGATTACTGCCACATCCTAAAAACCCACCAGTGCAGAGAATTATCGCACCGTGAGTAGAGCCTATTGTGCGAGCAAGGACCGTGCTGTCACTAGTGCCTGAAAGAATAGTGTGTATGTCCTGGTGGCGAGCTTCGCAGGGATGACTGGTGTAGAAGAAGGAAGAAGCGATGATGTCCCGTCTCATCAGGAAGGAGTGCCGGGCATACGCGTCGTAAGAAGGGTGGTGGACTTGTGTGCCTGAAGTGCCTGTCGGAGCACTTTGACCTGCCGGCATCGCGACTGTTGGGAGTGCTGGCTGCGTGAGGTGAGAAGTAGCCTAAGAACTTTTCGAGGTGTTTAGTTGCTTTCCCGAGACTTTGCCAGACCCGACAGCGAGCAACTGAGCAAGCGCTGCACGGCGCACGAACCTTAGCCCTCAGAGTGCATCGGTGTTGTAGAGCAGTGCCAGCTACCCGTTTTCTCTGTTTACCCCCAGAGACTGAAGATCCTGACCTCGGCCCAGCGCTGAACTCACCTGTGTTCCCCTTTTTGCTCCTCGCCATTTGCTCGCAAGGGTGCTAGGTGGATATCGATCTGGTATTATCCTCAGACCGGGAATATCCGGGTCCTGAACTGCGACTGGGCAATATTTTCAAGGTCTCTATCACTCAAAGGAGAACTGACTGTCGAACCACAGTGCCACCCGGTGGTTAAATTTGAGATCTATTGAATTATATGTGAGAGGGCAGCAACCTTATCCTGTTCAGTGAAACTATTTTGTTATTTACTCGCACTGTGCTGATGTATGGTAGCTAGTCTCTGCATTTACAAAGTTTTGCTCCCATTTACTATTTGGAACTGTAAACATGCAGAGTGTGACACCTCCACCTTTCTTCTTGACCAACCCAGGGGAACCCGCTATTCAGTGGAAAAAGTGGAAAAAAGTGTTTTTTAATTATGCCACCGTGTGTGGCCCAAACCTGGGGTTAGAGAGAAAGGTGGCACTATTGGCGTATTACCTGGGGGCGGAGGGCGAAGAGGTCCTTGATCACCTCCCAGACCTAGGTGTGCAAGAAGCGAGGGGGCTTAATGAACTAGAAGTAAGCCTAAAAAACTAGATCTGCACTATCTCCCGAAGACTAGCACTATCATGGAGCGATACCACTTTGGGAAAAGAGTACAGAAAAAAGGGGAATCTATAGAGGATTTTGTCTCAGACCTTAGGAAACTAGCTGCGACATGCAAATTTGGGGGAGCAAGTGAGGAAAGGATCAGGGATCAGTTCGTATTAGCATGCAGGATGGAGCGGGTACGGGAAGAACTGTGGCTTAAGGATGACCCACCCCTAAGAGAGGTCCTAATAATAGCCAAGCAGGTAGAACACATGTTGCAGTGTGTCAGTGAGATAAAACAGGACAGTGGGGAGAAGAGAAGCGAAGACAAACCCAAAGTAAGCGAGGTGGTGACTGAGCCAGAGGCGGTGTCTGCGATCAAGGGACAGAAGATGGTGAATAATGGACAGAATGAAGACAAATCAGGATGGTCATTCAAGGGTGCCTGCTACCGGTGCGGGAAGCAAGGACACATGGCCAATGATAAAGAGTGTCCTGCTCTCAAGTTCACATGCAACAAGTGCGGGAAGAGAGGCCATTTCAGGCAGTATTGCAAAAGCGGACAGGGATTCAGTAGACAGGGTAAGGACAGGACAAACACGGTCTGTGATGAAATTGTTGTGCAAGTGAAGGAAGGTCAGGTCTGCAGCCCTAAAGACACCGTAAAAGTAAAAGGCACCAAGTTGGAAGCACTGTTCGATTCCTGTTCAAGGATAACAATTATTAGTGCGAAAGAGTTTTCACGTTTATCCAAGGGGAAGATAATCTTAAAGAAAATGGATGTGAGACCCGGAGGATATGCAGGTCGTCCTATCTCTATGAAAGGATACTTTTGGGACATAATCGAATACAAAGACAGAACAAAAATGTCCAAGGTATACGTGTCCACTGTCGGTGACAACATCTTGGGCTGGCAAGCACAGAAGGAGTTGGGGATATACCTGAATCCCAACAGCAACCCCCAAATTTTGATACAGGAGGTACAAGAACAGGAAGAGAGGCTAGTGACAGAGTTCAAAGAAGTGTTCAAAGAGGAGCTGGGGTGTCTGAAGAATTACTGCCACAAGATCAAGTTAAAAGAGAATGCGAAACCGGTAGTAGCCAAAGTCAGGAAACTACCCATTGCCATCCAAGAAGCAGTGAAGACAGAACTTGAGAAATTGTGCAAGGCAGGGGTTATAGAACCAGTGGAAGCGACAGAGTGGTTGGCAACCATCGTGGCCGCACAGAAAAAGGATGGGTCAGTTCGGCTGTGCATCGACCTTAGAGCCTTGAACAAGGAGGTTGTAGTCGACCGTTTCCCGCTGCCCAATATCACCCAGATGATGAGCATGCTAGAGGGTGCGAGGGTATTCTCCACGCTTGACCTTACCTCAGCCTACTTTCAGATCAAACTTCATGAAGAGTCGCAAGAACTCACGGCGTTTGTAACACCCATGGGGGCATACAAGTTCAAAAGGATGCCGTTCGGCTTAGTCTCTGCGGCAGCCGTGTTCCAGAGGCTCATAGGAAACATTTTGAAGGAGATTCCAGGGGTTGTATGCTACCAGGACGACGTCCTAGTATTCACCAGAGACCATGAAGAGCATGATAAGAGACTGAGACAGGTACTATCAAGGTTCCGGTCACAAGGACTTACAGTGAAGAAAGAAAAATGCGTGTTCGGATGTGCGGAACTAGACTTCTTGGGGCACAAAGTAACGACAGAAGGAATCCGTCCCAAGGCTGAACTCCAGAACACCATTGTAAATCTGGCGGCCCGAAGAGCAAGGAAGAGATCAGGTCTTTCATGGGAATGTTAGAGTTCTACAGAAAATTCATACGGAACCTCGCAGGGAGAACGCATGCCATCAGGCTGTTGTTGAAAAAGGAGGCTGTGTTTGATTGGAGTCGAGAGTGTCAAAGGGAGTTCGAGGACGTGAAGAATACTCTTGCTGAAGCACCCAGTCTGAAGTCTTACATGCCTAATCGTGAAACAATAGTTACTACAGACGCAAGTGCCAAAGGGCTAGGTGCGGTGCTTACGCAAATAAGTAAAGACGGAGAGGAAACGATAGCCTTCGCCTCAAGATCCCTGCAGAAGTCAGAAGACAACTACTCCGTGATCGAAAAAGAAGCTTTAGCAGTATTCTGGGCATTGAGCAAATTCAGAGATTTCCTGTGGGACACAACGTTCACCCTTCGTACAGACCACAAGCCATTGGTGGAGGTTTTCAGTAAGAAGGGGCTGGATGCGATCTCCAGTAGGATCAGGCGTTGGGTGGTCGGCCTCCAGGAGTACACCTTCAAGGTCGAGTATGTCCCAGGTGTCCGGAATCTGGCGGCAGACTGCTTGTCCAGGCCGGTGAAAGAAAGGGATGGGAAGGAGACACAAGACAGAATGGAGGAAGATTTGGATGATCACCAAAGAGAAAATGTTTGTACCATCCAGAGAGCAATAGGCGAGGAGACATGGAAGTGTGCACTAAAAGATGACGGAGTCTTAGATGAGGTGTGCAAGAGAGTAATGGACAGATGGAAACATGAAGATAAACGCGTGGAGGCTCTTCGGCCATTCTGGATTATAAAGGATGAGTTGTCCGTAGTTGACGATTGTCTGTTCAGAGGAACGAGGTTGGTACCTCCTGTGACGGTGAGGGAGAATCTTATTGACATGGCTCACGATGGCCATCTGGGCATCACCAAGACCAAACAAAGGCTGAGAGAAGACTATTGGTGGCCGAGTATGGACCTGGCGATTGAAAGGAAAGTGAGAGACTGCATCCCATGCAGCATCAGCGACAAAGTGCTGAGGCAATTGACACCTCCAATGGTGTGCAGACCACGACCATCAGGGCCCTGGAAGGAGTTGGCGTTGGATATCGTTGGTCTGTTGACAGGAGAGGTGCGCACTCCGTATATTCTGTTGCTCATGGATCTGTACTCCAGATGGCCAGAAGTGAAGTTGGTGAGTGAAATCACGACTAAGATAGTCATCGAGTTCCTTCAAGGGCTGTTCAAAAAGGAAGGATTACCCAGCAGTCTACTCACAGACAATGGTGTACAACTGTGCTCGAAGGAAATGGAGGATTTCCTTGGGGAGAGAGGAATCACACACAAGCGTTGTGCCCTGTACCACCCAGAGACAAACGGCATGGTAGAGCGCTTTAATAAGACCCTCAAAGAGAGTATCCAGTTAGCCAAGGCCAGTGGTATGAATTGGAAGGAGGAGGCATGGAGGCGCATAGAAGCATACAGGTTCACCCCGCACCAGACGACAGGAGTCACCCCATTCGAAATGCTTCGAGGAAGGATTCCTAACACCAAACTGTCACCAGGGTTGATGGGGTGGCGTAAGGGTTGGTCGGACCACTCCAAAGAAGCGAAAGGGTTGGTGAGGCAGGAAAAAGCTATGGGGGAGAGGAAAGAAAGATTCGACAGGCTTAACTCTACACAGGAGGCTGGTTTCAAAGTAGGGAATGACATAAAGATCAGGACACCCACCGGCAGGGCAAGTTGGTCAGGATACAGTAGGCCCACCAAGATCACGAAATTGTTCAGGAATGCTGTAAAGACCCAGGAGGGGAAGATTTGGAACCTGGGGAGAGTAGTGAAGTTTTGCCCACCCGGCCAAGGTTCAGATAGAGGCAGTGAGAGGGAGGACGACTCCGAGGAAAACAAGGGTCCCCTTCCCAAAAAACGGTGGTCGAACCCCCAACCTGGTAGAAGGGTTAGCCAGAGAATGACCAAGCCACCCAGACATTTTGAGCAGTACGTAATGATGTAATTCTTCTGAAATACTGGTTGTTGTGTTATTTTCTTTTCCGTTAGTGCTTTCCGCAGGGGAGGGGAATGTGTGGTATCTTCCACTAATTCTCACACCCGGCAGCTCAGTTGACATTGGAGCGGCTCGCGGTGACGTCATGTCGAATGTCACCGCGACCAGCGTTCCAAGTCGAGCGCCTGAGTGAATGAAAGCGGTCACCCGCCGTGGTTACCGCTGTGGCTGGGGTCGCTGATGTTCGTACTTGCTTGAGCTTTGAATAAACTACCGTTTGGACTCCAAGCCTGGTTTCCGGTCATTTTATACCGCATCTCACAATTCTCCTTCTTAAAGAACCCCTGGAGCTTTGTAAAGAAAGTCGAATGAGCTTCAAGCATGATTTCAGGAAATATTTTCTTGTTGACATGTGTATTAATCTCTGCAACCTCTACTAACACAGTTTTTTTTAGGTCTTCTAATCTCTCCATGTTCTCAATAAGTCTACCCCATTTAATATGGCGCTGGTTATTCGAAGATACTATGTCTAGGGTAGTTTTACCTTCTCCTAGGTTTGGCTTTCTTAATCCTACATTTACTTTGAGATCCATGCAAAGTGGATTGTGGTCACTCTCTATTCGAGTTTTAACTGCCATATCGATCAGGCTATTCCATAGTCTGACATCCACTAAGATATAATCTATTCGACTGGAGGACCTACCATTATTAAATGTTTTGTTCCCCTGTCGATCTGAAGGAGTTCTTCCATTTGCTGCTCTAATTCCTCTTACTAGGCATAGGGCCTTCAATTGGATGGCCGCCTCTGTCCATTTATTAACTACAGGAAGTTCTAACTGTGGGATACCCCATGTGCTATCTTCTTCATCTGTTAAAGTTTGATCTTCTTGGCCAAGCGGTTCAAAAGTGGTATTAACATCGCCCCCTATAATGAAAGGCAAGTATGTTGGGAGAACTTCAAGCTCATGATCCAGAGCGGTTATTTCTTCTGATGTTTTACCACCCACTAATCCCCTGGCGTAGATATTAAATATGACCATCCCATGACCATTAGTCCAGTTAAGAGTAATTGGCAATATGTCTACTGATGGAGAGCTCATTTGATGAATACTGCAGCATAGATTTTGGCGAACCCAGATTATTAGTCCCCCTTATGGGCGTCCCTTAGGATTTTTTGTAGCTGGGATATAAAAATTAAGGTACCCTTGATGGAGTATTGGGGTCACAGACCATGTTTCCTGGAACAGTAGGATGTCGAATTGTTCTATAAATGTGCACCATTCAGGAGATGTCAACTTGTTGGTTATTCCAGCAATGTTCCAGGAAAGAAAGGTCAACCCTGTCTCTTCTATACCAGCTATCACTGTCTCTGAAGAAATCTGTGGAAGGGGAGATCCTTGAAGATCATCCCCCCACCCCATTTCTAAATCTAGATGAATATTATTGTGGTATGGGGGTTCAAGCATGGGTACAGCTAGGTCGGGAGCCGATTCCACTATCAAAGGATCTAACTGTGACTTCAAAAGTCTATTCATATTTCCACTACTTAAAGTAAATGCTTCCTCTGCCTTTATCCCCGTAAACGAGGAAATGGCATATGTCAAACAGTGCTCTTCCTCTGCGGGGGTATCCTTGTTAGTTAACTCCGCTGAATTATTTTGCACTACTCTATCAGCCGGTTTGAGTCAATCACATTCATTCAAATTCGATAGCGCCCCAAATCGGTTTTCTAGGTTAATTTCCCATTCGCTAGGTTGAGGGATCCTACCCCACTTGTGTGATACCAGGTTCCACTTTGTTTTTAGAATGCTCGGGTTCCCTTTTTTACTGCTATGGTAGAAAAAATCCAAAGTTAATGGAACAATGTCTGTGCTCCTACGTTGCGGTGGAAGAAGATTTCTTAGAACCTCGGGGAGTACTTCCGGGTTTAAGAAATGTAGGACTACAAAGTCACCTTTGAATTTTTTGACACCATTCCCTATCCAAACCACCCTTCTTGCCATAGTGATTTCTTCTGCTAGTTGTTGTTTACCCCAGGAGGATATCACCATATTATTGGATAGCCAATGAAAAGCTTTACTAATCAAAGAAGCTGTCGGTTCTGCTTGGCCAGATTTTTAGGGAGGTACATTGGCCAGAACCAAAACTAGAGGGGAGGCCTCTACTACAAGTTGGACCGGGCCTTTCTCAGTACCTGTGCTCATGGATTTGGGTGATTGTCTTTCGATGTTAATTCCCTGGTCATTATTCGATACACAGTGAGGGGGTATTTGAGGGATTGGGGCAGTTTTTTCCCTGCTTTCTATCCCAGCACCTGGTGCATTTACTATTGGATCGACTCTACTGGAGGCTGGGGTTGTTATATTGCCCACCAATTCCACAGACTGGTTTATGATACCCCCAAGCCTGGAAACCTCTTCTGTTAGATGATTGATTTTGTCTATCAGGGGTTTAACAATGTTTTTGATCTTGGCATCAATCATGCTCACAAGTATTTTGATTTGCTCTTCCTCCAGGGACACCTTCTCGCCAAGCTCCCCAATTGTGTCTTTTGAGGGCATAGTTTTAGGAGGGGAGACAATCCGTTTCCTACTAGAGCGCAGCCCACCACGCTTATTCAAGCCCTTTCTGCAAGTTCTAACTGGTCTGGTTACTGGGACAGACACAGGGGAGAGTGGGAGTGATTTTTCTTGGGTCGTGTTGGGCTGTTCTAGGGAATCGTTTATCAAGTTAATAGCAGTGGAGGTAATTTGGTCAGGGTTGTCTTCCTGAGTAAATACATTATCAAGGGAGTCACTACGATGTACCTGTATCGGAACTTCAACCTGGTTCGGTTCTAGTAGGGAGTTCTCTATAGGGATTATGGGAGTGGAACTCAGACCCAGGGATAATCTTCTAGACGTATTGATTGTACTGACTACCTGCACTAGGTAGTTGTCTATGGTATTGGTGGCAGAGGAAGACTTCTGTTTAGACATATTGCTCTCGGTAAATTGATGCCACAGTTATACAAAAAGCTCCACCAGCGCCTAGAAAAGCAATTAACAAAGTAACACAGCGCCAGCAATATGCAAGAGAAACAACAACAAAGAGTTTTACGGTCAGAGTACCGCAGGGAAGCAGCGAGTGCAACGGATAAAAAAACCTGGCCCAGTCCAGTCACGGTCAGTCTCGGACTGTCTCAGACTGTCCGCCCTTTGTCCGGGCTTCGTCCGGCATCCCGCTCGTGTCCCGCTCAGCGAATGAGGGCATGGCTAAATAGGAGGAGCAGGGGGCGGGAAGAGACTCCAGGTGCGCTGCGTTGGTCGTGCGCTGAGAACCCTGGGTCTCGCAGTCCCGGCCCCTGTGTGCAAGCAGCAGAAATTCCTTTAGGTTAAGGCTGGGTCCAAGTTAATAAAGTACAGGTTCCATGTTCGTGGTCACGGAGAACAGCTACGAGCGGCAAGGCAGTTGTATAATTGGCCTGGAACTGACTGGCCACTGTGTGGAGCTGTGGAATACATCTTTAGTTTTATAGTTTAGGAAGAGTGGAGTAAACGTATTTGGAAACAGGTTTACAACACTGTAGGTTGCGAGGGAAGGTAATGTCATGGGCTATTGGGATTTGGATGTGCCTGTCACTTTTCGTGGTGCCTTGCAGAAAACCATTGTGATATACTAGTGGCGCCCTTGGTGACTTTGTGGCGGGAACTAGAGGTGTAGCGTCACTGTGTGTGTAAAACCGTTATCTTGATTGACACAATACACACTGTGTTTTTCTAGATCTTGATGTTTGTAGGATCTCCCCCAACCCAGGAGCATGCAAATAAAGTGCTCCACACAGGAGCTGCTATCAAGCATTACATTATTCCTCAGCATACATTCACGCACTGAGCATTACATCATACCTCACATTAACCTCACTTTAACACCTCCCATAACATTACGTACTTCCTCTTCAAAGTCTGCCCAGAACCACGAGTCTCCTAGTGTGCATGACCTCTATATGCTACAAAGTTGGGCTAATTGAGGGGTAGCAAGTTGTTTATGAGGTGTATACATGTGTATATGGTATTTTTGTAGTCAGGGCCGAGCCGAATGGTACCCGAGTGCTGAGGTCCTTGTCAGGATAAATCTCCGTAGATATTCTTCGTTGATATGGTGATAATGTTGTCCTTTTCTCAAGCTTCTTTTCCAGTTCCAGTGGGCCATCCTTTTCCTGTTGTCGTGCTTGATAGTGTGTGCCACTTGGACTTGCATGCAATGGAGCTACGCATTTCTTGCAGGTTCTCATCAGTAGAGTGCTCGGTAGCATTAGGGCATGTGCAGTTGTGTGTTTGCACCTTTGAGGCTGTGGAGTAATTTGAGATGGTTAAGAGTGTGGTTGTGCATTGATTTGCGGGTGTATTGTTCCAGTTCTTTGAGGGATCCCTTGTTTCTAATGTTCGTTTTTATCTTAGACTACATTTGTCACGTGTTCTGTTCTTAATAAGCACTTTTCTTAGTACTAAGCATCTGTTCACTCCTTTTGACTGGAGCACACTTTATTAGTGTTTGTTCTTTATGGTGTGAGTAGGCGAAACCTGACTTGTGTAGATTTTTCAGGCGTGCGAATCGAAGAATGCTTATGCAAAGACATTTGGGGGACATTTAACGCTTCGAGCAGTGAGTGGCCTTCCATAAATTGAGTGTAATTTACATCAAACAACACTATCCAATTCTAAATCTGCAAATGGCATGTGAGTAAAATAGGAAAGAATACAAGGAAATTGACAAAACTCAGCCACGCCATAAGACGATCAGTAAACAGGAAAGACTGCGCGAAAAGAGCTATCCAGTCAGTAATGGAACCAGCTTTGCATGAGCTTAGAATAGTTCGGGCCCAGTGTGCGTTCGTGGAATAGTTAATTATTCATGCTGAAATCGTTCCATTCATGCTTTATCTGTAATGGAAGCACAAGTCTCTCAATGTGCTAGAAAGAACTCTAAAATACTTTAGAATCAAACGCATCCTTGATGTCAAAGCAAACTGCAGCATTGTTCGCATGCTTTTTAGAAGATAAATGCAACGTCAAGGCAGGCTCTCGCCCTGATTAATTTGCATTTAGCAATGCTGCCTGATGGAGTGTCCATAAATCTTTTACTGTCATTTTGAGCTTGATGCTGCAGTGTTATTTTATGTCTTTCTCATCGCAGTTCAGCCGCCTGCCTCTGTCATATAAGACAGATGTATTGACTAATTTAGAGAACAAAACAAATCACAGCAAATAGAACTACCTCTGTAGCACTCAGACTAGAAGATTTAACCTAATAGGTGGATAGGTTCCCCGTCGTCATACATCATTAATGGGATCTGCAAATTCCGTCATCCTGGCAGGAAGCAGATTACTCACACTGTCCCATTATGTGTGCAGTGGCAGATGCAACCTGGTGAACCCACATACACATTTTAATACCATTGTACAGGGTACAAAAGTACTGCATTGATTTAACAAAAAAAACACAAATCACTGATAACATTTGCCCCACCACACATTTGGTACAAAAGGGGGTGGTGATGGACGGAGCATCTGAACCAATCAAACACTCACACCCAGTCAACAGATTCTGGGTTTAATCCATCACCGTTCTTTAGCCCACTCTGCCACCCCAGTTCAGACATGGCCATATGCAAATAAGTCTGACCCTGTGCCTCATGGGAACAGTTCAGCCCAAACTGCCAAGCCATGCCTTCCCTGGACCGGAAACAAGCTTCCTAGGACCGGTTTCTGGCATTTCAGCCGTCTTCAGCCAGGCTTGCTTGAATCCAGTGGCAAAGTGAGCAAGGGACTCACGTCTGAGCATACCCTGCCAACTTATGGCGAGTAACCACACATTTGCACATTGTTTACTGGGTTTATGGACAGAAGATGGTGTCAGGACATTAGGTGTGATGAGGATTCCAATCTTTGACCAACCAGTCTATAATGAGACTTTAGTCCAGACATTGGAATCAAGACTGGACTGACAACTGTATGCCATGATCTCCATGTGATAGTTGACCTTCTTCGTGCCAAGGGCTGGAAGGGAGGTAAACTCTGGCTTTATTTTAGCTTCAAGAAGGAATAGATTATGCACTCTGGTAGCCATAATGCCCTCACACACACTCGTCGTGAAAGAAACACGTTCTGTTCAGAATGGCTGCAGTAGACACGAGGAAAAAGCCAAAAGCAAAAAAGACCATGAAGGGCTAGCTGAAAATGAAGAAGAAGCATTCCAGGAAATGAGTCTGAGACGAGGAGATCGAGAAGGAGAACAGGTTGCAGCAGGTGAGAAGAGACAGGACTGAGATACCAATGTCATTTATTTAGGTTCATATTTTTGTATGACAAATAACATTGAATAATTTCTGATTTTTGTAGTTTATACTTAAGTAATACAGTAATATGTGTGCAGTCGAAACAAGTTTAATAGAAGGTTTAGGCTTGTGCTTATTAACATGTTTTTGTCAGGTCACATTTTAAGAGAAATAACAAGGATGGTGTGCCATTGACAAGATATTAGTTTACCCAGTTGTGTCGGAAGACGTTAACATATCTAGGTGAGGATCCCATGCAGTATAGCTCCCATTCATTTCGCATAGGGGCAGCCACTACAGCAGCAGCAATGGGTATGCCAACTGATGCAATCAAAAAAGTGGATCGTTGGCAGGCAGAATGCTTTCAACTGTACATTCGCCCAAGTCTTGTTTAAAGGGAGAAATGAGGCCCAGGGTACCTATCAGTCATGGTCTTAACACCAATTCTTTCTCTATTGCAGTTGTTTACCGCAAACCAGTGCATATATGTTGGTGTGGCCATTCCTTGATTCGCAGTGTGGAGCAGCATTTTTACGGGTCCTGTTTGGAGGCGGCACAAGGGGCCGCTGGGTTCAGGCATCACTGGCTTGGGGTACAGGGTTACAGGATCTTTTTGTCTGGCTTCAACAAGCACTAGAATCCGAAGAGATGCCTCGTCCGGTCATTTTAGTTATGCATGTGGGTGGGGATGACATGCTGCCTCTAGGCAGGCTAGAAGTACGAGAGGCTTTGTTTTCACTCCTGGCTAGGATTCGACATTACTTACCGAACACCTTGATATTGTGGTCAGAGGTGATACTGAGGACGGTATGGCTTGATGGGGCTTCAGCAAAGGCCATTAATAACTCTGTACAGAAGCTGAATTCTTCAATACATAAACTCTTACGCTGCTGGGTACAATTTGGCGCAAATTGCTCCATCTGCAGAGAACTGAGTTGTTTCATCACAATGGTGAGCATCTGTCGGCAAAGGGAATATAGATATTCATCAACACAATACTGGGGGATTTTCTAGAGCACAGTCAGCGTTGGGGGGGAGGACGAGTGCGCCAGGCAGCTTCTCACACTATGGCTGAGCGCTGACCATTAACAACAAAGGGACATGCTCAACAAGAGAGGTTGAGCGACTGGATGGACCCCAGGACGGGGTAGGAGTGAAGTGAGCAGTGGTTGGGCGCTGAAAGTGGACCGGCCTGCCGGTGGTCCTCAACTCTACTGCCCTAACACGTCACTTAAGGACTGAGATGAATCTTGAGGAGGCTCCCTGTGTTCAGGTACCTCGGAGGGCCGGTGCACTATGCGGTGCCCTGGATTTCAAGCAATGCAAATGTTTGTTGTACCACGTTGTTACCTGCCACCCCAATGTGCGCAGCAGAGGGTTCAAGACTATGAACTATTGAATGCAATGCTCACCTGTGACGACAATTATAATTTCATGGTGCATTTGAGATGTATATGTTGGAAAGTTTTGACATTGTTCAGATACCTCGGAGGGCCAGTGCGTGTTGTGGCCTGCCGACATAATGCGCGCAGGACATTGTTCAAGGAAGGTCAGCTTAATACTATACTGATATGTAATAACTAGATAACATATGAGTGACTTAGACATGTGAATGTCGCTATAGTGTGAAGTACATATATCTTTATGTACCCAAGTAGAATACTTATACTCACGTAGTGTTTATGTTGAATTACCCTGTTTTGATGTGAATAAAATCTACGCCATGGACAATATAATTGCATTATGAGAATTCATGGGCATGGCAGGGGTGTGGGTCGGGATGAATGTGGGCAATGGTGGAGAAGTGAGAGTGTCACATTGTGCGCACAATATGAGCAGGCACCCCCGTGCCTAGAGGAGGGGCGCCCTTAGTTGCGTCAAGGGACCGAACATCCCTATGGGAAGCTTGTGTGAGGAGGGGGCTGGCTCGTGACGTCTAGGTTGTAGGATCGGTTTAGGGTAAAACGAAACCGAATCCTGCTAGGGAGGCTATTTAAGGCAGTGCCTTGAGGGGATTGCCCTCTTTGTCTCTCTTTTACCTAGTCGCAGAGCGTCAGTGAACCACCCATCCATCCGGCAACGAAGTAAAGCGGAATAGCGCGGTGGAGCGCTGACCATTAACAACAAAGTGGCATGCTCAACAAGGGAGGTTGAGCAACTGGATGGACCCCAGGACGGGGTAGGATTGAAGTGAGCATTGGATGGGCGCTGAAAGGGGACCGGCCTGCCGGTGGTCCTCAACTCTACTGCCCTAACACGTCACTTAAGGACTGAGATGAATCTGGAGGAGGCTCCCTGTGTTCAGGTACCTCGGAGGGCCGGTGCGCTATGTGGTGCCCTGGATTTCAAGCGAGGCAAATGTTTGCAAATGTTTGTTGTGCACAGCAGAGGGTTCAAGACTATGAACTATTTAATGCAATGCTCACCTGTGACGACAATTATAATTTCATGGTGCCTTTGAGATGTATATGCTGGAACGTTTTGACATTGTTCAGATACCTCATAGGGCCAGTGCGTTAAGCGGTGCCCTGGTTCAGGTAATGCAGCGGTTGCTGTAGCATGTTGCGCATAATGCGCGCAGTACATTCTTCAAGGAAGGTCAGCTTAATACTATGCTGAAATGTAATAACTAGATAACATATTAGTGACTTAGACATGTGAATGTTGCTAAAGTGTGAAGTACTTATATCTTTATGTACCCAAGTAGAATACTTATACTCACGAAGTTTTTGTTTGTGTGAATAAAATCTACGCCATGGACAATATAATCGCATTATGAGAATTCATGGGCATGGCAGGGGTGTGAGTCGGGATAAATGTGGGCAAGGGTGGAGAAGTGAGAGTGTCACATTGTGCGCACACTATACCATATTAATTGAAATGGATGTGTTTCGGTCTCAGTGTCTTCATTCCTTCATCACCCCTTCCGATCAGATCCCTCTGTGCATCTTCTCTCCACAATTAATGTAATGCATTTCTTGATAAAAAGCTTCCAATGTACTACAAAAGTTGTAGCTTTCAAGGTTTTTTCCGATATGTTTCCGTGGCAGTAATTGTCACACATTCATGAATAGCTTTTCCTAGATGTTGGAAGTTATGTTCAAAACTTCTCCGGAATACTGCATCACTGGTGATCATCCTGCTTAATGGGATTGTGCGAACATATGATATAATGCACTGACGTCTTGTGTTTTGATTTGTCAGAAGAAATGTTACATGGATCATGCCAGGCTAAATCTGTGCTTTTAGCTAATTTTCTATGCAAGAAATCTATATAAAAACCCCTTGGTTTGGGGGTTAGCCGGATTTGGTTTGAAGCCTTTCTTATTCCTCTGGGAATGGTGTCTGATTTATTTTGATTTTGCTGCTCATTCGAGATATATATAATAATTTATTGACTTTTGACTATTCTGTTTATCTTTGCAGTTTGAGCCTTCATGGTATTAATCTGCACTGTTTGATTTTGAGGCTTTTGTAATAAAACCCTTTAATTTTTCTCACATCTCAATTTTAGTTATTGAATGGCATTTATGGTTTATGATTCTGCTAAACTAATGTTGGGTGGTTGCTGACAGAGCTGTGCTGTGATAGGTTGGCTTTTGACAGAGCCACGCGGGGATTGTTGGTTGTTTGCTAACTTGTTTCTTGTGATTTTGAGGTTTTTTTCAATGTTAATAATGGGTAATGTTTTGAAAAACCTATATTTTCTGTTGTGCCTGCCCTAGAGGGTAAGGAAGTACCAAATGAGGGAACGTCTTTATACTGATGTGCGTCAGACATTAGGTACTATGCTTGTACCTGGATTTGTGAATGGCATGGTTACACTTCCTCTAATAAAGACTTACAATTTCTTTTAGAGGGTACCGTTAATATTAAAAAGTTAGATTTCCCTAGACAGACAATGAGTTACATGAAGCTGATGCCCAGACCTACACAGTTTGAGACATTCAATTAATGGGACTGAATGGCCTCTGAGAAAGATAGAAAGAAAATGTCAAAACAGATGAAGGGATCATTTAAGCAATGGTTAGAAAAGAAGTGGGATCGACAGGAGAAATGCTGGAGGGACGACATGATAGATGGAGTGTATGTTTATCCTGCTTATCCTCCTAACCTTGAAGAAACTGAGGACCAAAGCAAGATGAAAGGCAAAAAAAACAGAATGATAATTCCTGATGAGGAGAATAATTTCTTTAATGATCTTTTGAATTCTAGACCTCTACCCTCTATTACTACAGTAGCAGGGATAGGTGATACTGGTTCTGGTATTAGTTCTAATTTGAGACCTGACATGGGAGCTTCAGAAGTTGGGATAGGAATGCTTTTGACGTTTCCTTTGAGAGAAGTACATGAAGAGAATTTTGAGCATGCACCTTGGACGAGGGCTTATCTTTATGCTTTTACCACAAACGTTCCTAAATTGCGAGAGGTGTCAGGGAAATGGTATGAAGAGGAGCATAGGTTGATGAGTATATCACAAATGCCGTGGACTGATTTGAATTCATTATTTGAAATTGTGGTTCCTAGTATTAGTGGGCAGAGTTCAAAGCAGTGGTTACTTAGCCAAATGCGGAACCACTTAATAATATTCCTTCTGAGGAGCTAGCTACTAAATACAGACAGGCAATCAACTGTCGGAAAAAAGAGTGCTTGAAAAAGATAGTAATTGGGTAAAGATTTTGAGAACTTCACAAAAGTCTAACAGCTAGATTCATCAAGCAGAAAACGGCCCGCAAAGGGCCAGATTCTGAGAATCTGGCCCTTTGCGAGTGCAATTTTTGCATTTGGGATTCATCATCCCAAATGCAAAAATCGCTAATTGCGATATCGCATATTTGCGAGGAATTGCATTTAAGGAATCTCTATTTGAGATTCCTTAAATGCAATTCATTAACCATTTTCTCTTTGCTTATTCGCTATTTTTTGGCGCTATTTACCACGAAGTCAGACTTCGTGGTAAATAGCGAAAACTCAGAAAAATGCACTTTAGTGCATTTTTCTGAGTGGTATGTTACACACACACATGTCCTTTGGACATGTGTGTGCGCAACATCTGGCTACATTTGCATTTCAGGGGTGCTACAGGGTGTCCTTTGGACACCCCTGGCACCCTTGAAATCGCATCCTTATTTGCGATTAGCAAATTGCTAATCGCAAATAAGGAATAACTCCCCATTCATTCCTATGGGCCTTAGGCCTATAGGAATGAATGGGCAGTTATTCCTTATTTGCGATTAGCAATTTGCTAATCGCAAATAAGGAAGATGTAGGAATCGCAATATTTTTTGCAATTCCTACATGAATCCCGTTTTGCAAGTCCTTAATAGCGATTCCTTATGAATCGCTATTACAGACTCGCAAAACGGGACTTTGATGAATCTAGCTGTAAGAAGTCTGTGCATGGTTTCTAGGAGAAGTGTATGCAGAGTTTCAGAAAAAGAGGGTGTCAGTGGCTTTTTTACTGCTTTTGTCATAGTTTGGGAGTAGAGATTAATAATCATATACAACAGAGTGAATTGTGTTGAAACAAATAGTATTGATGAGATCTTGAAACTGGCTAAATAAAGTAGTGATTACTTTGATGCAAAGCTGAAAAAGAGAAAGGAGAATCTGAAGACTGCTCAGACAAAGTAATATGAAAAAGGATCTCGGTACGCGATGGATTCAAATGACTGGTACAGCAACTGGAAACTGTTGTGCAGTTTCTACTAATTAAGTAGAACTGTGTGTTTGGACAATGAATACATCAAAATATGGGGACTGACTCTACACATATAATCAGAATATGTTGAGCCAATACCTGGATAGCTCACAGTGTGCCATCTGGACTCCTAAATCTGACAGTGTACCGGATGGTGTCTGCAACCTCACAACATGATCGTTCCAATTCCCCCAGAGGAAATCGGGGAAACAGATGTACACTTTCGTTGTTACCTTTAGCTTGCCCAAAGGGGGACATAAGAAATACACAAATTGGCATTTCAAACATTTATTGAAGGTATTGGATTCTTGTGTAAAATACATGTGCTGCAATTATGAACAGAATGAAACAAAGCATTGTTACCAGCATTACAAGAATGGTGAAAAATATGAATAATCCATTGGTTATATTTATTGCAGTGATTATATAAATATACATCATAATATTACTCCTATCTAACACTACCTATCTTATAGATGGCATAGTGAGAATGTGTTCAGCCAGATCGGTTGGAGCAACCTAATTCCCCATTACCTGTGTGTGATTTATCAGGAAGCCAGTCTGGTGTAGAATAGGCAGGCCACCGTCATTTGAAGGATAGAGATGGGAGTCAGCAGGGCTGGTACTCAGCCACGGGTGTACATCCAGGATAATTCATGGAGTGCTCCTCTGAGGATCTTGTTTCAGATTGCCAGTTATTTGATTAAAGCCTGGTTCCATTTGCACTGTCAGAGGAGCAATGTTGATGTTTGTGTGTTTGTCTTTCCGCTTCAGAGCTGGCTCCAAATGGACCACAAAATGCAAGGACAGCATGCTTGGTGTTCTTGTAGCATTGAACAGAGTGTGCAAATGTAGTGATAAAATTATTACAAAGAAATATGCTTGCAAGCAGAACACTTTCTGAGTACGTTATCATGTATGTCCAAAGCATGTAAAAAGTCACCGGCTAAAAAGATGTCAAGTTTAAACATGAACTTGAAAAATGGAAGCTTTTGTGCATGGACACTTTTTTTTTTTTTAGAAGTCTTTTTATTGTGAAGAAAAACAAATCAAAAGACATTACAATAAACAACCAAATGCAAAATAAACCATCATCTGAAACGCACAGTGTACAATAAATGAAAAGTTGCCGACCCAAATAATGCAAAGCAGTCTCAAAGGTGCAGTCGAGTGGAACCCGATTAAAAGGTACTTATTCATAGACAGTCTTTCGAATGCACAATTACAATGTCTCATCATTGGCATTAAACTGGGAGGTATCCGCAAAAGGAGCACAAAGCCGGCCCCTGCTCTTGTTCCAGGGGGCCCAAATTTTCATCCATTTACCCGGGCATCTTCTACTTTCATACACCACTCGCTCAGCTTGCATGCACCAATCCATGTTGGATTCCCAGTCAGCATACATTAAAGCAATCCCTCCCTTCCAAGCTCTAGCAATATTGCGTTTCCCAACCATGCAACCCAAGGTGACTGATACGCTCTCTGGCCTAGATAAATCAGAGGCGTCCCTGATGTTCAAGAGGCTCAGTTTCAGGGTGGCTTCCCCTACTTTACAACAAGTATGAGACATTACAGTGATGACTTCTACCCAATAACCCTTGAGAGCTGGGCAATCCCACCATTGGTGTAGATATGTGCTGATCTGACCACAACCATGGGCACAGAGCGCAGATACTCGAAGACCCACCTTTACCAACACAGAGCCCGTATATTAGGCCTATGCAGCAATTTGAGTTGAACCAATTTAAAGCGGGAGCGAATTGCAACCTCCCGGGGCGATGCCAGAGCTTCCCTCCACTCTTCTTCTGTTATCCCACCCACATCAGAGCACCACTTTGTACGGATTTTATCGAGGGGGTCGGGTGAGTTATTGAGAATCTTATGGTATGTGAGAGATATGGCCTTCTTGGGGAGATAATCATCTAATAGTCTGTCTTCCAAAGGGGAAGACGCCGGCAGGTCCTCACCTGTAGGGAGAATCTTAGTCAACACACTCCGCACCTGCAGATATCAAAATGTCTCTCAATCACTCAGTTGGTACTGTCATTGCAAATCACGGAAAGAAACCACATTACCCTTCACCCACAAGTCGCCCACCCTAGACAAGCCTAACAAGTCCCATTTATCAAGTCCAGGTTGCCGCCAAAGTACATTCAGGCGAAAGGAGTCAAGTAATGGGGTCACCTGCGTGATTTTGCCCTTCTCTTCCAGCGCCAAATTTGCCTTATGCCAGACTGAGACCTTCGTGGAGGTCGGAGTAAATTTGGGCTCTAATTTCGACCCCCTTAGAGTGCCCTCTAGGACATCCCTGGAAGCATATTATGTCTAACCATTTGATATGCTGGGTCATCTACTGGTCAGTTAATCATTGAATCTGCCAAACTCTCTGGGATGCTTAACTCGCCCAACCCAACTTCAAAAAACTAGTCTGGAAAAACATAAAATGAATCTTCTTATTGGAGGACAAGGCAAGCTTCTCGAAAAGATCTCATGCCTGGATGACCCTCAACTCCTACAAATCCCTCATCCCACAACCATACTTTAATCAGGGCTATCCCAGAGCCATAGAAATTAACTTTTTAAGGTACAGACTGGGGATTCTTCCATGCACCCAGCATCTACCACCATTGCTGAAGACAAAAGGACAAAATACTTGCAGGTTGTGTAACATCAACAATGGCGACATTCTTCATTTAATCTGCTTATGCGAAGAACTGCACCAAGCACGGCAACAGTTCCTTAAAGAACCCCTTAAACAGAAAGGCAACCGCACCAGAAGGCAAGCAGTGCTGGCCTGCTTAAACCCAACAAATATCGAACTAAACTGCAGATTGGTAAAATTTCAGATGGTGGCTGAACAAAAAATGCCAAAAATACCGAAAAATGTTCTACAAAGCCTGCCGCCACAAGCTGACCAGCAGACGGGTAAAAGGACTTAGCGGAACCTTATCAAGGATGCCTACCAGCAGCAGAGGGACTGATATTATAACAAGCAGAGTCCATTTGAAAGAGGCGACAAATGGGCAAGGAGGGCTGGAGCAATGTGCATCTGAGAGATCCACATTACAGCATCCAGCAATTCAATGACTTTCTCTAATTAGCACAACTGAACTGTGATTTTAAACTGTAATGAATTTTCTCTCTTCTGCTTTTTTATTGGTTTTAAACACGGATGTTTTAGGAATTTTGTAATGGTATTATTGCAACGGTTTTACTTAACTATGCAAAAATAAAATACATTTAAAACCACTGGTCGGTGCATCCAATGGTTAAGTACAATTAACTGCGAAGCCAATAATAGGTCTTGATGGATGGCAGGGCGATGCCGCCGTCGTACCAGCTCGGAATAAGTTTGGCGTAGGCATTTCGAGTCATACTAATATTCCACCAAAGGTTACAGACTTCGGACGTGCATGGGAAAGGTTGACCCTACAACAAAACTGAATCGTGCAGATGCAAGGACGTGGGGAAGGAATGGTTAGCAATGATAGTATGACTATGAGTATTGTAATGATGAAAGGAAACACTGCTTGTTCATATAATTCTCCTTTGAAATGGAGGGTAACTAGTCATAATATTGACTCCAAAATATCGAAAGGACAAAATATCGAGTCAAAAATATCGAGTATAGGAAAATATCGAAAAAAAGAATATCGAAGTAGAAAATATCGTATAATTTAATGTAAAAAAAATATCGAGTACAAAAATATCGAGTCAAAAATATCGAGTAGTATTAATATCGATATGTAGTAATACTAAAAAATTTCGAAAAAGTATAGATAAAATGTTAATAAAATATTATTAATAAATATAAAAAATAATATATATATTTATATAAATATGGAAATTTATGTTAATGTTTAGGAGCGGGATGTTGGGTTAATAGGGGATAAGGGTGGGGAGTAATTTAAAATATGTAATAAAAGGTGTAAAAATGTATAAAATATTTGTATATTTAAAAAAAATAAAAATTAAAAATTTACAGAAAAAAATGTATTTTAATTTTAAAATATAAAAATATAAAAATCTACTCAAAAATTGGAAAAAAATTAAAAAATTTATAAAATATGTTACAAAATTATATATATATTTATATAAATATAGAAATTAATGTTAATGTTTAGGAGCGGGATGTTGGGTTAATAGGGGATAAGGGTGGGGAGTAATTTTAAAATATGTAATAAAATGTGTAAAAATCTATAAATGTAGTATAAAATTAAAAAAATACAAATGTTTATAAATATAATTATTTTATATAAAATAATTATTAAAAATAAAAAAAATTATATAAAAATATTCCAAAATATAGGAAAAAAATAGATAAATATGGGATAATATATGTAAAATACCTAATTAAAAATAAAAAATAAATATTTGTTACAAAAAAATAGTATTTAATTTTTGTATTTAATATTTATAAATACATATTAATAATTTAATCAAATTTTTTCAAATAATTTAATAATTATAAATAATTATTATTAATTTAATCAAATATTAATAAACTACATTAATATTTAAAAATAATTAATAATAATTTTATCAAATATTAATTAAAAAAATATGCTAATAAAATAAGAAGAAAAATTATAAAATAATTACTATCATAAAATATTTAAGAAATAGTTAAATATATTTAATTTTAGAACAATATACAGATACATTAAAAAACAGATTATAAAAAAATAAAAAGGATAAAAATACAAATAAAAATATCAGAAAATAACATAAATATTATTTTATAACACAAATAAAATAATTAAAAATTTCAAAAATAATTACAAAAATAGGTCATACAAGATACAAATTTGTACATAAATTTAAAACATTTAGAATAAAAATATTAATTAAAAGTAATATTTTTTAAATAAAATAGTACCAAAAATATACGTTTTTATATGAAAAATACTAAATGATCTAATATATTATATATAGTGTAAATCACAAATAATATGTGGGAACATTTATTTAGAATCAGTGTCCAACACCTACCCTGATATATGCCTGACTGGAGTTGGAATAGTAAATTATAATGGGAAACAATCTTTACAACGCAACTTTTACAACGCACTACCATTACAATGAAACTTTTACAACGCAAAAACCATTACAACACATGTATTTACAACGCATGTTTTTACAACGTAGGTACCTTTACAACGCATACCATTACAACGTAAGTATTGGTAAGTATAAAATTATATTTAAAATGTAATATGTTTTTTTTTAAGGGGTATTTTTAGGGTTCAGGGTCAGTTTTGTGTTTTTGGGTAAAGGGGTATTTTTAGGGTTCAGGGTCAGTTTTGGGTTTTTGAGTAAAGGGGTATTTTTAGGGTTCAGGGTCAGTTTTTAGTTTTTGGGTAAAGGGTTTTTTTTAGGGTTCAGGGTCAGTTTTCAGTTTTTGGGTAAAGGGTTATTTTTAGGGTTCAGGGTCAGTTTTTAGTTTTTGGGTAAAGGGGTATTTTTAGGGTTCAGGGTCAGTTTTTAGTTTTTGGGTAAAGGGTTTTTTTTAGGGTTCAGGGTCAGTTTTCAGTTTTTGGGTAAAGGGTTATTTTTAGGGTTCAGGGTCAGTTTTTAGTTTGTGGGTAAAGGGTTATTTTTAGGGTTCTGGGTCAGTTTTTAGTTTTTGGGTAAAGGGGTATTTTTAGGGTTCAGGGTCAGTTTTTAGTTTTTGGGTAAAGGGGTATTTTTAGGGTTCAGGGTCAGTTTTTAGTTTTTAGGTAAAGGGGTATTTTTAGGGTTCAGGGTCAGTTTTTAGTTTTTGGGTAAAGGGGTATTTCTATTTTTAGGGTTCAGGGTCAGTTTTTAGTTTTTGGGTAAAGGGGTATTTTTAGGGTTCAGGGTCAGTTTTTAGTTTTTGGGTAAAGGGGCATTTTTAGGGTTCAGGGTCAGTTTTTAGTTTTTGGGTAAAGGGGTATTTTAAGGGTTCAGGGTCAGTTTTGGGTTTTTGGGTAAAGGGGTATTTTTAGGGTTCAGGCCAGGTCAGTTTTGGGTTTTTGGGGTACAGGGGTACAGGGCAAAAATAAAATAAAATTTAATATAAATTTAATAAATTACTTTAAATGACATTAAATTAAATTACATTAAATTAAATTATATTAATTTCAATTAATTTACATTAAAAAAATTAATATATACTTTACAATAGTTATGTTGTAATGGTATGCGTTGTAAAGGTACCTGCGTTGTAACAACATGCGTTGTAAATACATGCGTTGTAATGGTTTTTGCTTTGTAAAAATTTTGTTGTAAAGGTATGCGTTGTAAAAGTATGCGTTGTAACGTCATACATCCATTATAATTGGTCAGTGTCCAGCACCTTCCCTGATATTTGTCTGACTGGAGTTGGAATAGTAAATTATAATTGGTCAGTGTTCAGCACCTTCCCTGATATTTGTCTGACTGGACTAGGAATAGTAAAATATAATTGGTCACTGTTCAGCACCCTCACAGAAAATTTTACATGACTGTGTTATAATCTTAGGAAAATAAGTACACATGGATGTTTTTAAAAGTTTTATTGCCAAATTGTATTTATAACATGTACAGTACAATAGTCAAAACAATTAATATTCAATATAAGTAGTTAGGAAAATAGGATGTGTTCATTTACATTTATTGTAATTTATAAATGTACATTTTCTAAACATATCTTTTGTACTGTATTTATACAAAACATAATAATTTGTAACATATTTATATTTGGGTGACAAATTGTAATATTTAGTACAAATTATAATAATTTTTTTTAACAGACTGTTCAATATTTATTTAATAATGTTAATATATTATATATTAATATTATTAAATATACATGTTTGATATATAGATTATTATAAACTCATAAGAAAGTAAATATGTGTTTTAAAGATATTATACAAAAAACATTGTAAAATACTTTGATAGATATTACATACAATGTTCTTAATAAACAATAAAAAATTAATAATTCTTGTTATATATATACAAATATTTAGGAGAAAAACATTATTCCTAATACTATATGAAATAGTAAAACAATGACTTAGTTGGATATAATGTTTTAAAATAAATGTTTTAAATTTACATACATTGTTGGGATAATTAATAATAATAATTAATATATTATATTAATTATTAAAATTAATTTACAATTTTAAAATTATTATAACATTTGTTACAATAAAAAAATATACATTCTGAAAATAGTAAATCAATTTTAGAGTTGTCATAGTATTTATTTCCTATTGATGTAGTTAAATTATATTAATAATATAAATAAATAATTAAAATTATTTATTTATACTATTAATTTACAAATGAAATACATTTCTACATTTACTTAAATAAAGGAAAAATTATTTATAATACATATTATTTAACATTAAATATTTAAAAGATATGTATTATAAAGTTTATATATTTAAAGTAATATTAATATTAAATAATATTCTATAAATATTATTTTATATTAATTAAGAACGGATATGTTAGCTAAATAAATGGTAATTAGTGTTACACATTTTTATTAGAATTTATAAGTTTGTGTATGTATTTTATTTCTTATTAGAACATTGTATTTATTATGTTTACCTTTCTAATATAGTTTAAGGGGACTACTTTTTGACCGCGTAAGGTTATTTTGCTTCATTCAGGACTGGAGAAGATCGCGGTTGGAAGCTGCTTCGCGTTGAGAAAGGTAAGGGGAATTTTAACTAATATTTCGTAGACAGTAGTAGTGTTTGAGACAATATTCGACGTTTTTAGAGTTATTGTATGTATGTAGTCGTCGTTTTGGTATGTTTTAGGTGAAACTTCGTATTTACCGAGGCGTCGTGTGTGTTAGAGGCCTAGGGGGCCATTAGGATGGCGGACGGGCTTTGCCCGACCGCCACCCTATCGGGAAACGGGACCGCCCACCTCGAGGGCGGGGGTCCCGAAATGTGCATTAGGATGCGCCCGCCACACAGGCGGGCGCATCCTGTATTGTTGCCATTGCGGCGGCCGGAGCAGTAATCTCCGCCCGCCGCCTTGTTAAACGTGCACGTTGTGCATTTCTAAGTGCAACATGACAGGCACCGCGCGGTGCCTGCCATGATGCACTTTGAAATGCGGGTGGTACCATAGGTACCCCCCATGTGCAACCCCCCAAGCCAGGGACTCCCAGGGGGCCCGCAACAGGCCCCCGCAGGGAGTCTCCGCATGCCTTTCCGTGGCGGCATTGCCGTCACGGAAATGCATTGGTGTAAGCCCATTGCAATATGGCGGGCGATGTCTAACAGACACCGCCACCATGTTACTCGTTTTCCGCCCCGGCCGCCAGGCGACCGGGGCGGTAAACATGCGGACGGTGTTTCTCACCGCCGCGGTCCACCCCGCCATACTAATATGGCGGGGGGGATTTGGGCTGTGGATGTCGGGCGGATTTCCTCCGCCAGGCTGGCGGTAGCCACCGCCAGCCTGGCGGAGGAAATCCGCCCGACATCCTAATGGACCCCCTAGTATTTTTTATGCTTAGGATATGTGTTTGAACATGTTTTACATAAATTTTAATGTGTATTTTTGAATCTTTGGGTGTTTGTGTGGGTGGGTTACTTAATGTATGTTTTTTTACAGGTACCGGAACTTCGCAGTATTATTCCAGGGAAGGATGCGTTTTTTTTTTGGAGATAAGCTTGTATTACAAATAAATGTAATATTTTACCATCTATCTCCTTTTTTCGTGATTTCCTGGAGCGATTTTTAATCTTTTTCACGATTTTTCGGGTTTTTATGGTTGTTCATTTGGAATGGATTACGATAAGATAGTGCTTATTTTTTTTAACTAAGGGCCCCATTAGGATGGCGGGCGGACTTTGCCCGCCCGCCATCCTCACGGTACTAGGGACCGGCCGCCATGAGGGCGGGGGTCCCGTTGGCAGCATTAGGATGCGCCCGCCACAGTGGCGGGCGCATCCTCTATTCCCATCATTGTGGCGGGCGGTGCACTCTGCACCGCCCGCCACAATGCTGAAAATGCTTTGCAGCATTTGCATGACGAAAGCGGCAGGCACCACGCGATGCCTGCCGCTTTCATTATGCAAATGCAGGGGGGTACCATAGGTACCCCCCTGTGTGCACCCCCCTACTGTGCTGCGGGCCCCCAGAGTGAAGTCCGCCTGCCGAAAGGCATTGTCAGATGCCTATTCTAATATGGCTGGCGGTGTCTGATAGACACCGCCACCATGTTATCACTTATCCGCCCCGGCCGCCAGGCGACCGGGGCGGAAAACAGGCGGGCGGTGTTTCCCACCGCTGCGGTCCCCTCCGCCATCGTAATATGGCGGGGGGGGAATGCAGGGAAGGATGTCGGGCGGATTGCCTCCGCCAGCGGAGGCAATCCGCCCGACATCCTAATGGGGCCCTAAGTGTGTGTATGTTCATTTTTTAAATGAATTTAACACACTTTGTTTACTCCGCGTTTACTGGAGCGATTTTTGTAATCTTTTACTAATTTTCGGGATATTTGTAGGGTGTCGCATTGCATTGGGAGAAGAATATGCGTAATTTAGTTTTTTACAAGGTGTGTGTATATCACTTTAAATATTAAAGTGTCCACACTTGTATTATCGGGATTTCCTGGAGCGTTTTTAACAAAAATTATATTATTTTCGGGTTTTTGAGGGTTTTCGAAATAGGATTTGGACTGGATTGTAAGGTATTGTATGGATTATACGTGGCTGGATGACCTCTTCTTCTGCTACATAAATTGTAAGTTTTTCACATTTATTTTATTTGGGTGGGAAATGTCGATTTAAATGTCATTGCAATGTTTAATATTATAAATATTGCATATTTGTTAACTAAATGTTTTTTAAAATTTAACAAATATATTAAACAAATATGTATTATTTATGATTAAATGGAAAATGTTATGGATTTCACAATTTCTGTAATTATCAGAAGTTTTTGTTAGTTTTGGTATGATACTTTATAGTAGGCTTTTAGCTATCAGTGATAGGTACTCTAAACCTCTGGTTGAAGGATATAGGGTCACTTGGCTTTGCAGGAGTCTGAACATTTGTTTTGTTTGTTTTGTTAGTTTAGGGCCAATTTGTGTAACAGATTGTTCTATCCTTAGTTCTTGGTAGCTTTGTTCTTTTTTTAAAGATTGTATTAGATTTAGGAAGGTGGGTTTTGCTCTGTTAGTGGTAGCTTGGAATGCATTGTGCCATCCTTCCACACTGTTATTCGTTTTTGCCTCTTGGTTTAATGTACTTAGATATACATTCCACCAAGGTATGTGGAATTTAGGTTGGCGTCGGTGCCCAGATCTATGTAACCTTCCCACCCAAGTATCCTCAAAATAGTCCAGTATTGGGGCCAGTTTGTCTTCATACTTTTTGTAGTATGTGCTGTCAATTAGTAAGTTATAGTGTTCCGCTACATCAGTAATTGGAACATAGGCTAGTGCTATTAATTTTTTTACTTGATATGCAAAGTTGCTATCAGTTGAGTATTCAATGGTTAAAGTTGATTTTTGGAGATGTCTCCATATACTTTGGTTGAAGTGATAGTAGCAACCTTGGATAGCTGTGTGGGGAAATGTTTTCAAAATGCTATTGATCATAGCAATTTCGAAATCAATAATTATTTTTTGGGGAAAATAATTATTGATTTCATTTTTGATAACATTTAATATTTCTATATATGTATTTTGTTGTTTGTTAGGTAACAAACAGTAAATAAAAGGGATATTGTAGTGATGATATAATCCATGAATGGTATATAGTTGATAAAATGGTTTGGGACATGGGCGTCGATTCCGATCCGGTAAAATCCCCGTCCGTACGATTCGTATCCGGAGCCGTTTCCGTACGACTCGTACGGACGCCGTACGACCGGACAATTCCGATCGGCCGACCTGGACGCGATTCGTACGGTACACGTCGATTCGTACGGAAAAGCGCACGATCACCTACACACTGTACGGCGCGTACCCCCCATGATCGCAGGGGTACGCGCCGTACCCCTGCGATCATGCGGGGTACGTGCCGTACACCCAGCGTACATGGGGTACGTGCCGTACACCCACCGTACATGGGGTACGGTGCGTACCCCATGTACGCTGGGTGTACGGCACGTACCCCGCATGATCACAGGGGTACGGCGCGTACCCCTGCGATCATGGGGGGGGCGTTCCGTACCTGTTACGGCGCGAACTCTGCATTTACGACTGTTTTCGGCTCCCGTAGGAAAAGGGTCGTACGGCGCGTACCCGACACGAATCGTACTTGCTGGGTCGTAAAAACCAGCCGCGAACCGTAGTGATTGCAAACACAACAGTGATGGACAGAATGTGGATCAATGTCACACATTCACCCCAGTCCATAGATCTGGGCCCAAATCCATCATTTTTCCACTCCACACCACCCTGGGTTAGACAATGGCGATATGCAAATCAGCGCTGACCCTGTGCCCCATGGGAACAGTCCAGTCCGAACTACAAAAGCCATGTCCTTCCCAGAACGGAAACAAGCATCCGAGGACCGGCCCGGTTTCGAGGTAACACCTCTCATCAGCCCGGCTAGCTTGACTCCAGTGGTGTGGAGTGCCTGGGACTCACGTCTGAGCATCCCCAGTGCACTTAGAGCGGTAATTGCAAACACAACAGTGATGGACAGAATGTGGATCAATGTCACACATTCACCCCAGTCCATAGATCTGGGCCCAAATCCATCGTTTTTCCACTCCACACCACCCTGGGTTAGACAATGGCGATATGCAAATCAGCACTGACCCTGTGCCCCATGGGAACAGTCCAGTCCGAACTACAAAAGCCATGTCCTTCCCAGAACGGAAACAAGCATCCGAGGACCGGCCCGGTTTCGAGGTAACACCTCTCATCAGCCCGGCTAGCTTGACTCCAGTGGTGTGGAGTGCCTGGGACTCACGTCTGAGCATCCCCAGTGCACTTAGAGCGGTAATTGCAAACACAACAGTGATGGACAGAATGTGGATCAATGTCACACATTCACCCCAGTCCATAGATCTGGGCCCAAATCCATCGTTTTTCCACTCCACACCACCCTGGGTTAGACAATGGCGATATGCAAATCAGCACTGACCCTGTGCCCCATGGGAACAGTCCAGTCCGAACTACAAAAGCCATGTCCTTCCCAGAACGGAAACAAGCATCCGAGGACCGGCCCGGTTTCGAGGTAACACCTCTCATCAGCCCGGCTAGCTTGACTCCAGTGGTGTGGAGTGCCTGGGACTCACGTCTGAGCATCCCCAGTACACTTAGAGCAGTAATTGCAAACACAACAGTGATGGGCTGAAGAGAGGTGTTACCTCGAAACCGGGCCGGTCCTCGGATGCTTGTTTCCGTTCTGGGAAGGACATGGCTTTTGTAGTTCGGACTGGACTGTTCCCATGGGGCACAGGGTCAGCGCTGATTTGCATATCGCCATTGTCTAACCCAGGGTGGTGTGGAGTGGAAAAACGATGGATTTGGGCCCAGAACTTTGGACTGGGGTGAATGTGTGACATTGATCCACATTCTGTCCATCATTGTTGTGTTTGCAGTTACCGCTCTAAGTGTACTGGGGATGCTCAGACGTGAGTCCCAGGCACTCCACACCACTGGAATCAAGCTAGCCGGGCTGAAGAGAGGTGTTACCTCGAAACCGGGCCTGTCCTCGGATGCTTGTTTCCGTTCTGGGAAGGACATGGCTTTTGTAGTTCGGACTGGACTGTTCCCATGGGGCACAGGGTCAGCGCTGATTTGCATATCGCCATTGTCTAACCCAGGGTGGTGTGGAGTGGAAAAACGATGGATGTGGGCCCAGATCTTTGGACTGGGGTGAATGTGTGACATTGATACACATTCTGTCCATCATTGTTGTGTTTGCAGTTACCGCTCTAAGTGTACTGGGGATGCTCAGACGTGAGTCCCAGGCACTCCACACCACTGGAATCAAGCTAGCCGGGCTGAAGAGAGGTGTTACCTCGAAACCGGGCTGGTCCTCGGATGCTTGTTTCCGTTCTGGGAAGGACATGGCTTTTGTAGTTCGGACTGGACTGTTCCCATGGGGCACAGGGTCAGCGCTGATTTGCATATCGCCATTGTCTAACCCAGGGTGGTGTGGAGTGGAAAAACGATGGATTTGGGCCCAGATCTTTGGACTGGGGTGAATGTGTGATATTGATCCACATTCTGTCCATCATTGTTGTGTTTGCAGTTACCGCTCTAAGTGTACTGGGGATGCTCAGACGTGAGTCCCAGGCACTCCACACCACTGGAATCAAGCTAGCCGGGCTGAAGAGAGGTGTTACCTCGAAACCGGGCCGGTCCTCGGATGCTTGTTTCCGTTCTGGGAAGGACATGGCTTTTGTAGTTCGGACTGGACTGTTCCCATGGGGCACAGGGTCAGCGCTGATTTGCATATCGCCATTGTCTAACCCAGGGTGGTGTGGAGTGGAAAAACGATGGATTTGGGCCCAGATCTTTGGACTGAGGTGAATGTGTGACATTGATCCACATTCTGTCCATCATTGTTGTGTTTGCAGCGAACCGTAGTGATGTCGCGTACAGCCGGTTCCGAGTGAGACTCGTACGGAGATTTGAGTCGTACGGAGTCCTGTACGACTCGTACGGAGTTTGGCACCTGGTACGGATCGTACTTCGTCGTACGTACGGGACGTATACGGGTACGATTCGTATGGGGAAAAAACTCTCCGTACGACGATTCGGAGCGCATTTTACCGGATCGGAATCGACCCCATGGTTTAAAAGTCCCATCCATCATCCATTGGTCGCATTGTTGTATTTTTCTTAAATTTGTTGCAGTTGCAAACATGATAATTCTGTTGGTGGGGCTTTCATTGTCAAAAAGTAAAAACTTCTCATTACTGTGTGTTACGCTCATTTCTGGGGAAATTATTATTTCTTCAAAAGTTGTAGGGTTAGGTTGAGTAGTGGTAGTTAATCTTTTAGTGCGTGCTATTGTGCGTTTAAGGGAGTCAATTGAGGGTAGCTGCCCTGAAGCATGGGCAGGAATTTTTAACAGTTCTTCTTTTAGGATTTGTGTGGTAGGTTTGTCACTCCCTGTGCTAGCTGTTTTTATACTTTCTAAAGCATCCCTTATCTCTATCTCTGTGACATTGGGGGGGTGATTATGTTCTGTGGTAGATAATACATTTGTGTTTTCAGTAGTAGCCCTACCATAGCATTTGTTTGAATAGTATTTGGTACATTTCCAGAATACTTTTCTTCCTGTTTGTCTTTCTTGATTATAAACATACCCCATATAACATAACAACAATTTATTTTTCTGTGACATAACAAATTCTGCACCTTCAGTCATTTTGTATTACTTGTTCTAGGAAAGATTAGAAAGAAACGTGTTTAAATGTTAAATAATATTGGTTGTGTTTTACACATTTATATTTCACTGTTTATACTTACAGTTAGTAAATCTGGTGTTGAGAAATGCAGAAACTGTTATTTTCAATTTATTTCTAGTATGTTCTTCTTGTTTTCCTGTTGGTAGGCAAAGTAAAAAATTATAAGCCATTTTTAAAAAATGTTTAGCATTTTTTTGGGAGAAAGCAGTATTAAATTTAGCATTTTAGGACGTTATTAGATATACTTACTTTTTTAAATTGTTCAGTGTTTGTCTTTGGTGGGGTAGATGAAGGATGTAATGTGATTATCTGTAGAGAAAATATAATACACAAGAAATGATTATTAGTACATAGATTTATAACTTTAGGGACTTTGAGGAAGTTAATAAATATACTTACTTGTTTTAATTCTGTAGTGTTAGCTTTAGGTAGAGGAGATGTAGGATGTTTTCTGAATATCTGTAGAGAAGATAGAAGAAATAAAACATGGTGTTTAGAAGATAGCTTTAGCGTTTTAGGGCCTTTCAGGAATTTTACAAATATACTTACTTTTTTAAATTGTGTAGTCTTTGCCTTTAGTCTTGTAGATGTAGGATGTGTTTAGAATATCTGTAAGGACGATAGAATAAACAAGAAATGGTGTTTAGAAAATAGTTTTAGTATTTTTGGGCCTTTTAGAACTGTACACATATACTTACTTGTTTAAATTGTGTAGTCTTTACATTTCGTTGAGTAGGATGCGGATGTTATCAGAAATTCTGTTAAGAAGATAGAGTAAATAAAGAAAGGATATTAGAAAATAGTTCATAAGAACAGCAGTTGGTGTATTAGAGAACATTTACATATACTTACAAATAGTATTTAGTGGTAAATAACTAGGAGCACGTATTTTGATGTGTTTAGGAGATGTCTATAAACCAAATGTTAAAAGAGAAAAATAAATGTAATTTAAACAGTTAGGAGAAATACATACAATTTTAGCCTAGTACTTGTGTATTATAATAATACATTTTCACTTACTTGATTAATTTTGTAGCAATCTTGAATAGTAATCTCGATTTATCAGGAACTAGTTGATCAAAGAGTTGGCTTCTGTTTTTTATAGCTTGTGCAGCAACAAATTGTAGTAGGCATGTACTCCTTTTATAGTGTGTATTTTTTGTGTTCTCTAATGTCATTGGATGTTTTAAGAAAGAGAGCATTTTATTGGCTAATTTGAATTTTTTCAAAATTAATTGGTTTGTTTGTTGAAGTGGAAATGGTCATTTGTGAAGAGTTTTGCATTAAAGCAGGTTAGTTAATTAAATCTTTTAAAATATATGTACTAATAATGTGATAATATATGTAGAAAAATTTCGACAAATGTATATATTATTTTCAAAGTATTCATGATATGTAGGAAAAAATTTTACACATTTAAATGTTTTAAAAAAATGTATTTTAATATATTATATATAATTAGGATTGTGTAATGTATTTTACAAGACGATTTATGTATAATTTTACATATATAATGTGTATAATCCGAAGTCGATAAATCACAAAAAACTATATTTTAGTAGTCTATATATTGGTAGTCGATATTTTTGTAGTGTTAGGGTTATTTAGCTGACAAACGATATATTTGTAGTCGATATATTGTTTGTCTATATTATTGAAGTCGATATTTTATAGACTCGATATTATTTACTCGATATTTTTGTAGTTAGTTAAATAAGTATATAAACTCGATATTTTTGTAGTCGATAATTAGTCAACGATATTTTGGCAACTCGATATTTTGGCCGTCGATAATATTTCAGTGATCCGAAATGGAGAACTGTGCAAGATTCCTGTAAGAGAAATAAAGTTGTCATCCCATGAAACGAATCTAGCAGTAATTTCGTTTCAAATCCCTTCAGATGCAGAATGCTATAAAGTTATCGATTTACGCCACACATTCTTCTCAGTTCCATTATATGAGGACAGCCTGTTCCTTTTTGCGTTTACATTTTTGAATTAAGTTCCCATGTGGTTAGGATCCCACAAGGTGTACAGAAAGTCTGTAAATTTTTAGTCATATTCTGAAGAAAGATCTAGAGCATTTGAGATTACCATGCAATTCAGTTGTGGTGCAATATACAGATGACCTCAGACAATTACATATTTTACCATTCATGACAGTGGACATAAGGTTTCCCCAACAAAACTGTGTTATGGATAAAAGGAAGTGATTTATCCCAGACATCAAATCAGATAGTGTAGGAGGAAATAAATTGTGTTTCATATTAACACCTATAATAATCGTAATGATTTGTGCAATTATCTTGTTTCTTTTTTCTATAACGTTGGAGAGGGTTGTTTGAAAGGTGTACAGGGGAAAAGAGCAGTCCAAAGTATAAGAGGAAATTTGAAGAACATGAAATAGAAGGCATCAAGGATTATGACTTTGCAACCACTTGCATGCTAAAGGAACGTGTGGTAACGGTGCGTGTGTTGTAGTGCCTGTGATGCAAAGTCACTGCAAGGTTTAGACTGTGCTGTAAAGGGTGCTTCCCAATGTTTTCATCTGTAACTTTTTGTCACAATGGGCAATTTACAAAAGCAATATACCCTAAACCCACTAGACCCTTCTGATTGCGGGGATATATAAGTCCACAGTTTCTCCAGGAACCTAAGGTACCCAGAGCCACCAACTGAGTGCCACCGTACAATGGTTTTGCATTGTGTAGCAATTATAGAACTTTTTATATGGTGAAATATGTAGAGTGAAAAATATGTTCAAGAAAACATATGTAGGACTACTACGCGTTTGTGCGCCCCATGCTCAGGGGACTGCTGCATCCTCTCTCCCTGAGGCTCCAATGTCGATTGGTGACGTTTTGGGCGCTCTAGGCACGCTGAGAACTGCCCTACGTATTGCTGCCCGGGATTTGGGGGACCGGCTGGATGCGGCTCTGTCTGTAGTACCCATGCCTGTCGGTGACTGCCCTCTAGTGCGGGATGCTGCGCCACACCCTGTGCTTGACTACTGTGGTTTTTCAGCCCCGGTCGCCACGGTAGCGTTGGGGGTGCGAGACCCTGCTCCTGCTGAGGTGCTGGCTGGAATATCCTTGGAGAGGTCTGATGTTCGTGGAGCTGTGAAATGGCTGGGAAATCGTCACCGGGTACCACGTATAGCGACTCCTTTTGGGACTACTGGCGTGCCTCGTTGCCTTACCCTGGAGCGGTTGCTACTGCTTGGACTGGCCGACCTTGGAGGATCGCTACTGTGCGCTTCTTCTTGTACCGCTGCTACTCGCATGGCTATGTGTCGGATGGACTTTGGTGGGCGGCGTCCTACCTTGCTGTGGTCACCTTGTTCGCTCACTTCATCCAGGATGACTACTATGAAACTGGACTATGTTATTACACCGGACCGCGGGGGGGAGGGTTGAGGGTGTCTCCTCTCATGTCAGGATTGTTGTTGCTTGCACTGCTGGGATGCTGATGGATAGCCGGGGATATTGAACATTCGTCTTGTATCGGTAACGGGGTCTAGGGACGGGCGGCCCGAGTAATACATGCTGGGAGCTGGTCTATTTCTCTCCTCCTCCACTCTTTATATTTTTCCTTACTGTGGGGCAGTTCCGGGGCGACAGGCACGCTGTTAGTGGTCTTGGCCGTAGCCATTACAGGGGTGCAGGGTGGTGGGTGTGGGGGGGGTTTGTTATTTTAGTTTGTTTTGTTCTATGGTCTCTATCGCTCTTTTCCGGCTTGGGAGGGTTCTTTCCTCTTCGTAGGGTTGGCTGTTTCTGGGTCTTGCACCTTTTCTCTTCCTGTGTCTCGACAAATCTTTGTTTCCTGTTCTTAGGGGTGGGCACTCTGGGATTGTAATTGGAACTGTCGCTTTTTGTAATGCTGCTTATTGTCCAGTCTTATTGTTGCGGTGGCTTAGCCCATATAGTTGCGGTATTTATAGCCTAATTTCGATTGTAAATGGGGTACGCCCCTCTTGCTGCGTTTCTTTTGTGTCCCTTTATGTAAGGTGTGTAGTCCTTCCTGTTGCAGCCCCCTCGCTTCATCTAAACTTAAAAACGAAAACCTCCTATCCTGTGTTGCGCACCCCGTAGTCCCTTCTGGCGTACTTTGCAATATCCTGATTGCTTATTGGCCGGCTGTTCTCCTGTTTTTATCACCTGTCTTTGCGGCCGGCCGTGATGGTTGTGGGCTTGCGCATGTATCTCCTACTTTTATCTCAATAAAGGTTTTCAAAAAAAAAAAAAAAAAAAAAAAAAAAAAAGAAAACATATGTATTTCTGAAATGGGAACAAGATATGGTGATTTGGAAAAGAGGTTATTTGTACATCTCTGAATTTTAATAGAAGCATTCTCCACCAGATAACATTCTTCTGAGAGGTTTTCCTTTCTTCACATATATACCAGACGTACTTCTGTATGTTTCTACTACTATTCTATGTTCCCACATCTGTGGCGCCGCGGCCAGGGCGACTGACGCTGGAATCTGGGGACCACGGTTCGATTCCCGGCTCCGGCGGCAGGTTAGCTCAGCACCATGTGACTCTGGGCAATAGCTCGCTTAATCTTCCCAACGGCCCCCCAGCGCCTAGAGACCCTTACGGGTGATTGTGCGCTTTACAAATGTGGACTTTACTTTACTTTACATCTCTTTCAATAAAAATGGTAGCTCACTTGTGTGGGTAGGTCTAGTGCCGATGACAAGAAATAAGCCACAAAAAAAATGCAAACATAAAATTTTCACCCTGAAAATGGACTCTTTATTTGTAATGTAGATAGTGTGGATTTTGGATCCTAATTCAGCTGCCCCCCCGAGGGAAACCTAGCAACTCTGCACATTTTTAAAAACTAGACCCTTAGAGAAATCTTGGGTGGGGTGCCCTGCATGGTTTTCTTACCAAGAAGCCGTTACAAATCTCAAACTTTGAAGAAAACCACAACTTTTCCTCATATTTCTGTGAGGAAAAGTACTGAAATCTGTGCCACACATTTCCTACCACACAGCTATTCACGTCTCCTGATAAAAATGATAACTCAGTTGTGTGGGTAAGTCTAGTGTCTGTGACATGAAACCGTCCAAAACGCCACATGGACACATCACATTTTTTCATGGAAAACGAACCCTTTTTTTTACAGTGTTGGTAGATGTGGATTTTGGGCACTAGCTCAGGTGAAATCTAGGGAAACCTAGTAAGCGTACTGGTTTTTTAAAACTAGACACCTAGAGGAATCCAAAGTGGGGTGACCTGTGTGGCTCTCCCTGGGTTTTCTTAGTCAATAGTCCTTGCAAACCTCGAGAGATGTGGCCCGGAAGTGGGGGCACCAGACACACCACAAATAGAAGAGTGGAGGAGAGGGATGGACCTTTACATGGCCGCCGAGAGAGTTACGTATAAGGCAAGGGGGTGCCCCAAGAAATTTGGCAGGGTATGGGGTAAGTGGAGACGCTATCACGGGCTGGATGGAGGATTATGAGTCACGAGGGGGCGTGAGTTCCCATGCTCCCAAGGAGCAGAACGAGAAGAGGGGACTGAGGCTAATCTGTAGTGGGATTTGGGCTGAGGACTTAACTGAACCATTGGACTCTATGGACTCTGTTCTTGATCAAAAAAAGGGAAAAGTGGATGAAGGGGCGAAGGGACATGCTTGATGTTTGTTATTATGATGCAAAATGCCAGTAAAAATGTATTTTTTTTAAAAATAGTCCTTGCAAACCTCAAACTTTGACTAAAAACACAAATTTTTGGCAGGGACACTACTTGAATCTGTGGGTAGCTACACATTTTTTATTATCCAGCTTTCCCCACAGTCTCCCATAATTATATGGGTATGCCTAGTGGCCACAACAGGAAAGGGCCTCACACACAACTTAGAAACGTCTGTATTGAGTCCCATCTCAGTCGGCAAAGGTGTGCTTTTCCATAGTAATCAATTTACCTCTACTGACCATCTAAGAAATTGAGTGGCCCGTTTTGCAGTGCTGGCTTTGTCTAGGAGTACTTTTGTAATTGTAGGTGCAACTAGTTTCTCCTCACAATGCAAAGTTGTAATTTGTTTACCGCAATGAGACTGTCCGAGTAACCAAGCAGCCTAATATACATTGTAGGCTCTTGGGCATATTTACAAGAGCATTGTGCCACAGAGCCTCACATTTTAGGACGCTCTGGTGGTGCAATGACTTGCTCCATATTTACAAAGCGGCATTAAGCCACTCTGCGTGACTTAATGCCGGTTTGTAAATATTGTTCCCATTCATGCAGGTATCTGTGTGAAAGGGGCATACAATGGGCGTTGCTGTGTGCATTCCGTTGTGACACCCATTGCTTTTTGACACTGCCCCAGATTTACAAGGATGTGTAAATCTGAGGCAGCCCCAAAAACTAAAGCCACTGAGTAGAAGTCGTTAGATTGGCGCACCGAGGATAACTACTTTAATTTCCCCTCGTTGTTGCTCTTTCTATGTGTTCTATTCTTCAGCACACATAGAAGGAGTAAATGACCTTTAAAGATCTTTGCAACACAGACACCCTTGCACCATGGAGTAAGGGTGCCTGCATTGCAGTAATTAGCCACTGCAACACAGGCACTCTTGCTCCATCTCCCAAGGGTGTCTGTGTTGGCACTAGGAAGCTTTTCATGCTTTTTTTCTGTTGCTAGCAATGTACTCCAGGAAAAGCTGCCGCCCTTTGTAAAGGATGAAGGGCTTGTCAATGGATACATTCTTACCAGGAGTATAAATCCCTGGAAACCTGACAGACAAATGTTCAACAACAGGCCGGATTATGAACAACCTGTCATGGTATGGAAGATCCCACAGCAATGCTGCTAAATTATCATTGAAATGCAGTAACCACTGCAGTAACAAAAACAAACTCTGCTTATGTATGATGTGAAGATGAGTGTTAACCAAACAGTGTGAGTAGACCAGTAGGATTGCAAGCTTCGTTTGTGCACTAACCTCATTTTGGGCACAAGCCTTGCAGTGAAGACAGGGTTCCGCTTGCTCACATTGCTATGTTAGCACAAGCGTATTAGAAGTTTAAACACCATTTTGACACTTTGCAGCTTTTGCACACAACACTACATGTAACTGTTGTTGTAAGTTAAACTGCTTGATTTTCTTCGCATGACAGCGGTCTGTTTTTCACATCCCTAGACGTACACCGCGACCTTAGTCTGTACACTGTGTGCAGAAGCCTTCAAGGTCATAATAACAATGTATGCTGTTATTCAGGTTGATCAACCCACGCCCTAGACACCACACGCACACAGCTGCAACCAACTGAAATTCAGGTGGCTTTAATATTGCACTGCATGCATGATTTGGGCACTTGGAGAAAAAACCTTTCCAAAGGCAGAGAGCTTTGCTGATCCTGAGATGTGATTCACCTTTGCCGATCTTGGAGGTATGGGGTTCCCCATTCAAGCCTAAGAGAACGTTTAATATTATGAAACCTAGTTCCTAGCAGCGGAGGGAGGTTCACAAGGCGCTATATGACCTGTTTCCACTATCATTGTAACATGATTTCTCCCTTTGTGTTTTATGTAATTGTTACAAGGCTGACTGTTTTATTTCTAATGATATGTCTGCTTATGTTAGGCAAAATTCTGCATCTTAGAGCATTTCATTAAAAATAAACATTTTAACCTTTTCCGTGTCTCTGATTACTCACGTTGTGGACTGGTATGAGAATAAAAACAAAAGACTGTTCTTGATTCCCACCATTCCTGAGAGTACCCTAAGTCCCGTGTTCTGGGTTGTCTAATCATTGGTAGCTTTGCTGTAGGACGGTGAGCTAATGAGACACTGATGCTAGTCGGTTAGGGGTTCTGGGTACTGAGGTGATTTTTTTGGTACACCTTATTTCACTGACGTCCTGGTTTCCTGTGCATAGTTCTGTGCATGAGCATAATCCCCGCAACAGGTTGTTGCTAGGAATCATTTGACCGATTTAGGTGGCTCAGCACTGTTGCTAGCGCTGCGTGGCTAGCGCGTTTCGTTTTTAAACTACCTGTTTTGTATTTGTGTTTTCTTTTGTTTTATTTCCCCTGCTTTTAGCTGGGACCTGTCCCCTTACCTCCACAGTAATTGGTTCTCACCGCTGCTATAGCGGGTCCGGTTCTGGGGCTGGTGGGGCTCGGCAGCGCGTGGACTTTCGGCGCCATTTTGGGTTGGGCATTGACGCTTTCGGAGCGCCATTTTGAGCGTCCTGGTGGGGCGGGTTGTACCTCACCTGGAGGCCATATTTAAGGCGGTCCTTTGGGTCCTTCGCCTTGCTAGGAATCATTTGACCGATTTAGGTGGCTCAGCACTGTTGCTAGCGCTGCGTGGCTAGCGCGTTTCGTTTTTAAACTACCTGTTTTGTATTTGTGTTTTCTTTTGTTTTATTTCCCCTGCTTTTAGCTGGGACCTGTCCCCTTACCTCCACAGTAATTGGTTCTCACCGCTGCTATAGCGGGTCCGGTTCTGGGGCTGGTGGGGCTCGGCAGCGCATGGACTTTCGGCGCCATTTTGGGTTGGGCATTGACGCTTTCGGAGCGCCATTTTGAGCGTCCTGGTGGGGCGGGTTGCACCTCACCTGGAGGCCATATTTAAGGCGGTCCTTTGGGTCCTTCGCCTTGCTAGGAATTATTTGACCGATTTAGGTGGCTCAGCACTGTTGCTAGCGCTGCGTGGCTAGCGCGTTTCGTTTTTAAACTACCTGTTTTGTATTTGTGTTTTCTTTTGTTTTATTTCCCCTGCTTTTAGCTGGGACCTGTCCCCTTACCTCCACAGTAATTGGTTCTCACCGCTACTATAGCGGGTCCGGTTCTGGGGCTGGTGGGGCTCGGCAGCGCGTGGACTTTCGGCGCCATTTTGGGTTGGGCATTGACGCTTTCGGAGCGCCATTTTGAGCGTCCTGGTGGGGCGGGTTGCACCTCACCTGGAGGCCATATTTAAACCAGTCCTCCGAGCGCAGCGGGATCGCGCAGCGGGATAGCCTTCGCTTTGCCAGAGTCTTGCCAGAGTCTTGCCAGAGTCCTGCCCGTCTGCGCCCGTCAGCGTCCCGGAGGCGGCGGAGTGGCGGGTGGGTCTGGCTTCATAGGGCTCTCTGTTGTGGGGAGGATGGTCTGTTATTCATCACGGGAACTTCGCTCTCTGCAAAAAGCACCCTGCGCCTGTCGAATTGTTTTCCCCGGTCGTTATAGGGGGAAAAGGCACTGCCCTGGATGTGGTTGGTCACCAGGTTTTGCCCCCGCTGCTTCGCTGCAGAGGGGAGAGGATTGTGTGAAACATCTTTGTTTATTGCTCAATACTAGATCAGTATGCAGACATGCCCTGGAGTTCTTTGATCTCCTTGTCAGGGAAAGACCATTATGCCTGATGCTGACTGAAACCTGGCTGGGGGATCTGTCCAATCCCGACATCATGGTGGCTATTCCACCGGAATATAACATCTTTCGGCAAGATAGAGCGAAGGGAAGGTGAGAAGGGGTGGCTTTGGTGGTGAATAAGCTTCCTGCATGTTCTATTCTCCCTCTGGAAACCATTGCAGGCTCTGAATCCCTGGCTTTTTCTATTACTTTGGCCACTCATCAAGCTCTGAAAGGGTTGCTGGTCTATAGACCCCCTGGACCGGTGGGATCCTTTTTTGATGACCTTCAGACAGCTATTTCTGGATTAGCTTTGAGAGCTCAGCACTGTGTGCTGGCGGGAGATTTCAACTTCCACATGGATGTGGGGGAGGATCCGGATGCGAATAAATTATTCGATATTACGGCTCCCCTTGGTTTTGTCCCTTTTCTTTCGGGCCCGACACACGACAAGGGACATACCCTGGATCAGGTTTTTTCCACGGCCCCTTTAGCTGACATAGAGCTTGTTCCGGTGCTCTGGTCCGACCACAGGTTGGCCAGGTTTTCTGTATTGGGCAGGGAGAAACTGCCTAGTAATGCCCCTAGACAGTATGGATCTGCCTCGAGGGCATTTCACCGGGTGACTCCTGAGATGCTAGCTCAGGCCTCTCTTGACCATCCGTGTCCCCTTTCAGGCGACCTAGAGCAGGACGTAGAGTCTCTGCAGGTGTGGCTGACGAACAGGTTGAATGACTTAGCCCCTGCGATGGCCCAACGGGCGACGGCAAAGCGGGTCTCTGCCCCGTGGTTCACTGAAGCATTGTCTGCCTCTCGTCGCCAGTGTAAGGTGGCTGAGAGGGCATGGCGCCTTCAATATGACCTGACGGCCAGACTTGCATGTAGGACGGCGGTCAAAGCCTATCACCGTGATATCCTCCGTGAGAAAAAGGACTATCTAGCTAGGAGGATAGAGGCAGCTTCTAACTCATGTAAGGAGATCTTTACTGTTGTGAGGGAGTTCACGGCCCCTAGATCTAATCTGCCTCAAATCGCTCCCTCTGAGTCGTGGGTGTGTGATCTTGCAAAGTTTTTTACGGACAAGATTAAACTGATTCAGGACTCCTTTCCGGAGAGGATGGTTGAAACACATTCCAGCACTGTTGTTGGGTTAGTTCCTTCGTCTACTCTGGTTTCCGCCTTGGCGGAGTTTCCACCCATCCCTATCTCTACGTCATTGGCACTTTTGGCCAACCTCAAATCGGGGTCGCCGTTAGACCCTTGTCCGGCCAAATTTCTGGCGAAGATGGCGGTGGTGGTTAACCCATTGGTTAACCCACTTTTGAACCTCTCTCTGAGGGAGGGGGTGGTCCCGCAGACTTGGAAGCGGGCAATGGTGATCCCCCTCCTTAAAAAGCCCGGCCTAGACCCTGAGGTGTTGGCCAATTTTAGGCCCATCTCTCTCCTTCCCGCGCTGGCTAAAATTACGGAGAAGCACGTGCACAGCGTGCTCTCGGGCTTCCTAGAATCCAATGACCTGCTGCACTCCACGCAATCGGGCTTCCGCCCTAATTTAAGTACGGAGACGGCACTCTTGGAGGTGTCAGAGGCCATTAAGGAGACCCTGGACTCAGGAGGCAAGGCCATGCTTGTCATGCTTGATCTGTCGGCGGCCTTTGACACCGTCCCCCATGAGGGGCTCCTCGCCAGACTTCATGACATCGGTCTGAGGGGGACGGTGTTCAGCTGGTTTACATCTTTTCTTGCTGGTCGTCGACAAACGGTCTGGGCCTCCCCGAGCTCCGCTGAGATGCCGCCATTGGGAGTCGGAGTTCCGCAGGGCTCTGTGTTGAGCCCGACTCTTTTTAACATCTTTATGACCCCTTTGGCGGCACTGGTGGAGTCCTTTGGGGCCCAGATCGTTTCCTATGCTGATGATACCCAGCTTCTTTTCACGTGTAGGAAAGATCAGGATTTTGACGGAGAGAGCATTCGGGACTGTCTCGGGGCGGTCTTCAATTGGTTTCAGCAGAACAGCCTCAAATGCAATTCTAACAAGTCGGAGGTGCTGTTCTTTGGCTGCTCCTTAGATCCTGACTGGCAGGCATGGTGGCCGGTGGATATGTTCCCCCCTGCACAGGCGTCCCAGTTGGCAAACAATCTGGGAGTCAAGATTGACAATGGTCTGACGCTGAGATCTCAGATCCTCGGTCTGACGGGCACATGCTTTGGCATTCTCAAGATGCTCCGGAAGTTCCTGCCTCTGCTCACAGAAGAGCACAGGAGGATTACGGTTCAAGCCTTAATTGGCTCCAGATTGGACTATGCCAACGTCCTCTATCTGGGTCTTCCGGAATATCTTGTACAGCGGCTGCAGGTTGTGCAGAACTCTGCGGCACGCGCTATTTTTGGCCTTCACAGGCGAGCCAGAGTGTCCGGCCTTGTGCAGTCGCTCCATTGGCTGCCTATCCGAAAGCGGATAATTTTCAAGGCGTTGACCCTGGCCCATAAGGCGCTTTTTGGTTCAGGAGCTAAATATCTGCAGCGTAGGCTTGTCTTCTACCGCCCGGCCCGATCCTTGCGATCTGAATCTTCGTTTCTTGCGGCGGTTCCCCGAGTAAAGAGGGCCCGTTTGGGGGGGCGTTCCTTCAGACTGAGGGCATCACAGCTCTGGAACACTCTGCCTTTGGCCTTACGCGGTACCTCCAATCTTCTGTCTTTTAGGAGGGGCCTTAAAACCTGGCTTTTTACCCTTTAGTGTGTTTCCGTTGTGCTGTTTTTTTTGCTGTTCATGAATGTTTTAGATAGTGTTATGTTTCTTCTCTGAGCTGCCAAAATAAAGCGCCGGGACACTCTAATCGAGCAGCCGTGCGCTATAGAAATTAAATTTAACATAACATAACATAACATAACAGCCGCAAGGAGAAAAAACAATCCCGAAGATAAAAGATAATTCCCTCCAGTGGCATCAGGCATCCCTGGTGTCTAGTGGTTCCTGCACGTAGATCACTATCCATTTTCAATCTACGAGCAGGAGACTTTTTAAGAAAGGCACCACTGGTACTGAGGTGAATGTTTTGGTACACCACAATTCACTGAGGTCCTGGTTTCCTGTGCATAGTTCTGTGCATGAGCAGAATCCCCGCAACATGGCACACCTACCGTTTGGTCTTATTTTCAAGATGCTCGATTAGTGCTTATATCGGTCCACAATACCCTCACTACTGTTTCTGGATAATTGAAGTGACGGATTAACCTACCTATACAAATGTGTTATAGGTTCATTCAAGCTTGAGATTTATAAAATGGTTTGCGTTTGAATTAATACCCTTTTTGTGCTACAATTCATATAGATAATTTTTTTCTGTACTGTGTCCTTATGGGTGATGTTGATATTGCTCAGCATAGTCGTATACCACTCCGGAATCATTTGATGCAGTACGGGGTAACCGCTGATGGTATGGCGGCGCTCTTTATGGTTAGTGCTGATGCAGCGTTCCCATTTGAGCTTCTCTACTCTTGAGTTACGTTTCCTGCTGAGAATGCGGATGATGGTACACTCCATAAGTACACTCCCACAGTGGTGACTGCGGGCTATGCACCATATAGGACACAGGAGATTCCACTTTCTGCTTGACAGCATCAAGTTTGGTTCAATAGCGCCCTTCCCCACACCGTACCTATGGTTCGGTTAGATCCCTTGTCTATTCCTGAGGCCACTTGGCCAGTCTTGGCGGGTTCACACCGCATCCATGTTATCAAACAGTCCCTATAGCTGAGTTACGATTACTCTATGCCTCCATTGTCGGGGTGCATAGAGCTTTAGTGAAATACGTTTCCCGCAAAATCCAGGTGGGAGCACCTGGTGCTGCGCGCAAACAGTTGGACTGGCCGGGATACAAATCAGTCCTGTCATAGTAAATTCGGTTATGGGCAAGCACCCCCAAGATAAGGACGAAATGCCTTTTCGGCTTGTCGAGAAATTTTACCAACCTGAAGCAGTATTTCATAATACGACTCCTGTGGAGAAACACAGGATTCTAACCATTAGTTTGCAGAAAGGTGTGGTACCTGGAGTGACCGATTGTGAGACGTGGGGTAAAGTATTTGCGGCAATCTATGCGAAGTGCTTCGGCACACCGTCTATGACTGTCCTACCCTCCGTGATCAAGCGTGTTCAGGATCAACATTGTCCAGAGGTGGCTTTGGAGTTGGGAATGAGACTTGTGGGAGTGTTTGACATAGTTTCCGATCTCATCCTTGCTAATAGGGAGATGTGGTTAACTTCCAGGTGTCTAATGCTTTGCGAGCTGTCCCCGAAGCGATAAACCCCAGCAATTGCCAAAAATTATTGCGGAGGCGTATAAAACCATTAGCCGCAATAGTTTGGGTGTTAAGCCTTTTTCAAAAACAGCAGCTCAACCGCAAACTCAGACAGCAAAGTCACGTCCTGCAATACCTGTGACTACTGAGTGCACATATGATTCCGAACCAGGCGAGAATTAAGTCTCCTGATAGATTTCAGGTTCCTGTTCAACGTTCTTTGCAGGAAACATAGGTCTCAAAAACCGGTGGAGAAGAACGCGGCAGAGGCCAGGGTACCCCGTAAGGACGTGAGCAGCCCCGCCCGGCTGAAGGTAAATGCAAGCAGGACGACTTTCAATGTCAACGCCCTCAGTTTTAGAAAAAGAAAGTTGCTGCTTTAAGCGCAAGGTCTGCCACTGATAGTGGGAACACAGCTTCGGAACCTGACATGGGCTAGACATTGCAGCTGAGGTTACAGTAGTGCGGCAAGCTCTGTGTCCGTATCTGAAGGCGACAGCAACTGACACGTTCATCACAGTACAGACTGATGACACTTGAGTGGCTCCCCCTGACAGACTATATGACATAGTCCTTTTGATTGAGGGTGACATACAACGTAAAATAAAAGGGTTTTTTGGGGAAAATCTGACCTCTACATATGACATTTTGTTAGCGGAGGCGGACTGGCTCCCACCTTTCGTTTTGGCTGCTCCGAGAGGGGAGGAGGTAATCCTCCCTAGTTTCGCACACACAGTGCCAAAGGAGCAGGCACAGAATTTTGCAGAAGAGTGAGCTCAGATGCTTGCACCGACTTTGTACCGTACTCAAGTCGGATGGGATAAACATTCGCCCCAACATGAGATTCTATTGCAGTTTATGCCACAGCCTCAACCCCAATTTCCCATGTGGGGAGAAGCGAAAGTTCCAGTTGTAGAAGTCCTTGAACAATTGGAATATCAAGGTGTAATTGAAACATGTGTGTCACCCTTGAATAATCCGCTTTTCACTGTAACCAAACCTGATGGGTCGTACTGCCTAGTTTTGGATTACCGGCATTTGAACTCTCATTGTCGGATGTGTGTGGTGCAGAATACCCACAGTTCAGCCTTAGTTGATAGCCTCATGAGGAAAAGGTTTAAGACCACACTTGACATTTCCAATGGGTTTTTCAGTCATAATCTATTCTCTATTAGTAGTCAATGGACAGCGTTTATTTCTTGCGGCAAACAAAACAGTTCAAAAGATTAGTCATGGGCTATAAAAACAGCCCAGGTGTCTTTGCCGCACGTGTTGTCTCTCTGTTGGAGAGCATCGACCCTGATGCGTACTCGTATGTTGATGATATTTGTTCTCACAGACGACGAATTATGGTCGCATCTGTATCGCGTTGAACGAATCATTGTCATGTTTGCGGACTTCGGTTACAAATTTACCTTTGCAAAATCACACATTGCAGAGTACATAGTGTTGTTTCTGGGCTATGAGCTCAACAATAAAAGTCGAGGTTTAGTTCCTCACTTCCTGGAGAAGTGTGCACTGTTGCGCGCTCCAACAACTCTGAAAAAACTACAATCTTTACTGGGATTTTTGAATTTCGGGCGTACTTATATTCTCGATTATGCCCAGCACATCAAGCTGCTATATGCCTTGATACAACCTACTTTTACCAAATCTTGCTGGCTGCCAGAACATTCAGCAATAATGCAATCTTTGCAGTCTGATATTCTTGAATCTAAATACTTACTGACACGTGATAACCACACAAACCTGGTAATTAGAATTGTGCTGGGCGAGGTGGGTTTCATGTACTTGACATTTAATGAAGAAGACACAATCCCTATTGCTTACAAGTCACACTTGTACACTTCAGCTGAAATGCGCTTTTCTTCTGTGGAAAAAGTTTTGACTGCAGTGCAGATGGCGATTCTTAAAGAAAGAGCGCTGTCACAGGGGAAACGCATGTTGGTTGTTACACCGTATCCTGCCCTTGAGGGGGTGACAAAAGCCAGTGTACCAAATTCTAAAGCTTTGCATCCACATTGGATACAATGGGCCACTTCCTTCACATCTCCGGATATCACGTTTATCTTTGATTCCTCATTGCAAATTCATGTGTACTTACAGTATGAATTTGTTCATCCTGCTTCTTTGTCCTTGTCCCCGCTTGAGGATTACCATTGTATCAGTTACACTGACTGTTCGGCACAACCAGCGACGGAATCTAAGCATGCTTATTCAGCGGCCTGCGCAATAGTGGTGGGTACCGTAGTGAATGGCGAATTCAAGTCCGATGTTGTACACACACAGATATTAGGGGACTGTACCGCCCGGTTGGCAGAGCTGCGTGTTCTGGTGCTTGGACTAGAGTTTGCTGATCCTCGTGTTACTACTCTTATTGTAAGTGACTCTTACTACTGTGTTCAGTCTTTCAATAACAATTTATTCTTTTGGACTCAGAATGAGTATCGTGATTCCAAAGGTAGCACAATCAAACACAAAATGCTTTGGGTTCGAGTCGCAGAACTTAAAGAACGTCTGCCTCTCGTGAATGTAATTCATACTCTTGGTCACCAGTGCGTAGGAGTACATGCTGTTGGCAACAGTCTTGCTGATAAAGCAGCAAAGACAGCAGTGGCAACTTATGTAGTAGCAGCAGTTATACATTGCAAAAGTTAGATTGATGATGACATCTTGGCAGCCATTGCTGCAACAGAGAAGGGAAGTGATTACCCTAGAGGTTTACCTTCTAAATACTCTTATCATTTAAGTCCTGAAAAAGTTCCCTATGTGAGAATTAACGACGATGGCGACAGGTTGATTCCCAACGCCGACTGCAGACTCTCCTTGATAACAGCCGCTCACGGGGGCATCTCCTCGGCTCATGCCGGCGTCTTAGCGACTATATCTATCTTACAGCAACATTACTGGTGGCGCGGTTTGTACAAACAGACTCATGAATATATCCTCAATTGTGACATTTGCCAGCAGATTAAACCTTCGACTGCTGCACGTCCACCACAAACACAGCTGTATATATCTAATAAACCACTTGGGTGTGTTTATCTAGATCACTGCGGTCCTTTCTCTTCTGATACTGGGTATACGTTTGTCTTAGTTGCAGTGGATTTATGCACACACTTTTTATGGGTCTGGCCACAATGCAGCGCTGATGCTCGAACTGTCATCAGGGATTTGCATGTCTTTGTGGGAATTTTTGCATGTGGCACCCTCCATTTGGACCAGTGCCCGGCGTTCGTCTCTAAGGCGTACAAGGAAGCCAGGAGGTCATTGGGGGTGCAGGTCAAATTTTCGTCTCAATACAGGCCTGAGGGCGATTCAGTTGTGGAGCAGATGAACCATGACATAAAGCAATCCTTGACAGCTTGGGTTTTAGGTACTGGCAGAAACTGGCTCGCCCATCTGTATAGCGTTCAACGTGCACTTAATAATCTCCCTAGAAGGTCTCTGGGTGGGCGGACCCCATGCAAGATGCTCTTTGGCATAAAGATGTTTGTCCCGGACCTTGAGGGTCTAAACATGGCGGCGTCGACCGCACCCTTTGACGTAGATGATCATTCTGCTGTATTACAGAACCTACAAGAGACTCGATACAGTCTTGCAAAGGAACACTTGCCCTCCACAACTGATGCTGCCCTTCAGATTCCGATAGTTGGCTGGCTACCTCGAGTCGGTGACCTGGTCCGTGAGAAGGTGGAGAACAAGAAGGAGTTTGGCCCCTCTTATTGTGCACCAGTTCCAGTGCTTGGCGTGCAGGGAACAAGAACAGTCATTTTACCTCCACTTCCGGGTCGCAAGGATAACAGGTACATCTCAATTGACAATGTCAAATTACAACGAGTGACTGATTCTTCTTAGTATGACTCCAGTGGTCTCTTGTACAGCGATGCTGAGAAATTCTGTTTTGGCCTCGGCAAATACCATCAGGCCTGGCATTGCCATTGAGATGCATACAGTTACTCATCCATTGTTGAATCCTCCGGCTGGTGGTCCCAATGAAGATACTGAGTATACTTATCCCACAGATGTGTTGTTGCCTGGAGTGCAAACAAGTGCAGTTGACCAGTCACGTTTTTCATTTGACACTAACTCTACGACATCGAGTTCCCCATCGAAAATTTCTATTTTTGCTGTTTGATTTAAAAGACATTTTTTGATACCCCCTTGGACTTACATTTGGCTGGTGCTTTTCTCAATGTTTTTATTCATGTCATTTGGATGTGTAGTTGTATTTTTTCGTCTAGTGAATGGACATTATGTTAAAGAAAGATCTACAATTAGGTTAATTGATGGAACTTTGGCACCCCACTCCTCATCACACATCATGAAGAGGGACCAGACTTTTGTCAACATCACGGCCTGGCCTGTGTTAGATGGGATTGTATGGGATGTTGTAAAATTTCACACTCACGGCCCAAGAGAGGTTATTAATGTCCCCAATGTACTTCGTGTTTCAAAGGGGGATGTGCTAAAACAAAATATACGCTCTGATGATTCCGATGTCCCGGGCCATAGAGGCTTTTTTTCTGATTTGAAATATTATGCTGCATTTGATGCTGAAGATTTGTACTTAGACTTTTAGCACGTTTAGAAATGTGGTTAATTATACACAATGGGAACATTGGCCAGCTCCTATTAAAGGCACCTTGAAAACTCTCTTGTCTACTTTTTATGCTGATTTTAATCAAACCAATCCCGAATCGTTTTATTTTAAAATGACTACAAAGACCTCTTCCAAAGTTAGACTCACCCGCACTAAACTACTGTATTCAAAGTCCTTTATCGTTCAGTTAGCTATAGGGGGCTATGAACTGTAGAAATATACAATTGTTCTTAAATCTGTTTGGGGTTCTAAAGGCTGGCAAGTGCGAGGCACTGATGCTTTGCATCGCGCATGTCTTATGCTGAACCACATGTTGTTTCTGAACTCTACGATTTCACAAACTACTTGCTTTGGATTGGCTTCATCTAAAAAATGTAATGCCCCTTCCATTCCAGATTTGGGTGCTTATCCTGCATGGTATAATCACACCGATATGTCCCTTGATGAATTACAGTTCCTAATAACCAATTCCTCCTTTAATATTTCCAGCCTGGATCCTCAAGGTTGGTCATTATGGCAGAAAAGTTCAGATGCATGCCAACATCATTTTCTGGGTCTGGCCCCAGGTTATGGTGGACCCCCGTTTCGAAAACGCCCATTCTGTTACTACCTATTCAGTAGGCAAATTATGTCAGAACTGGCCTAAAATTCCACTTTGGCGTCAGTTAAACTTAATTTGTCCCAATTGACTGACAATGTTGATTTGAATGACTTTGTTAAAGGCCCTGTAGGAGGCAGGTCCAAAAGATGGATTTATGCTGTTTACAACGATGTCTGGAAATTGTCCCAAATTGAAGCTGTTTCTAGATTAAGAGCAATTGATTAAGCTAATTTAGAAAAGGTGCTTGCTGTCATTGATGATAGCATTAATACTCTTTCTTCCAGAATTTACACTTTAGATAATAATGTATCATCTGTTGTGGATATTGTACAGGATGCAGTGTCTGTGTTGTACCATGGTCAAAATCAGTTACGATCTGTAATGCAGTTTGCTTGGACTTTACAAACCTTAAAGTCTGGGAAAGTGCCATGGGACTACATGAATACCTCATCTCTGTTTTCACCGTTTAATCTGACTTTAAAACAACAGTTCATGTCCATGAAGGATGCAATATATTCACTTTTACATATTGAAAAATTGGATCCTTTACCATTTTCTGTTGCTGGAATTCACTCAGCTGTATGGCTCATTCATGGGTTAGTAACACTGCCCTTCCCCTTGTTTAAATTCAGTTCATGTATGAAACATTATGCCATAGGTAGATTTGAACCATAGGGGAGCGCCTATTTCCACGAGGTTTGGTCTCTGCCATTCACATATAGGTGCCTGAGAGAGGGTAAAGAAGTTTATTTGAAGGACGAGGAGTGCACTTCTACACCTGATCACTCACTAGTTTGCAAGAACATACAATTGCACGGCTCGTGTAACACTCAAACCCCGAATTTAGCTTGCATTTTAAAGGGTAATCCACTGTCAGCAATAACACCAACTTTCACGCTCCTAGCTAACGGTAGCTATTTACTTTTGAATAATGAAGATTGCTGCGGTATGTTGGCTGGAATTCCGTATATTGTAACTGTCTCCTAACATGTAGTTTGCTGTAAACATTTGCTTTTCCCGCCCCCGCATGTGAGACTCAATGTGTTCATCTGGCCTTCTATTCCGACCGTGAAAGCAGAGTTCAACAAGATGAGCTCTATCCCTGAAAGAGGTCGCCTTTACTTCTTCCTGTGAAACATTTGTCCTTCACGTGGCTAACACCCACACCGAGGTGCATGCGCTTTTAAATACTGATCTCCCCCTACATTTTGGCGCTTCCATTCACACAGTATTCAATGCCTCGTCACCACCTGGCTTGGCGCATTTTTTCAAAGTTGTGAGCTCTGGCCTTGTGACCTCATTCCAAACAGTATTTTGTGTGATACCGGCATTTTTTCATTCTATTTTTTCCAGTATCTTCAGCAGGTTACCATTAATTCTCACATTGGCTTCCGGTGTGCTGCTGTTGATTTGTGTGCTACGAAATGGCTGCACAATATGTGTCACAAGACAGCCTGCCCCGGCAGTCCAAGATATCAATGACTTTCTCTTGGAGGCTGTTGCAACATACTGTTCCTATACGCTGATGGATTAAATTGGCAAACGTCCATCATCTCCGCGTACAGTACTCAATAACATTGAGTACTCTTTTTTCTCCCCTTGATGGGCAGTAAACCGGGTTTTTTACTTTTTTCTTACTATTTGGAACTTATCACTTCCAACTATCCAATTTGGCAAATTATGTCGAAATCCTGTCAGTCTATCCGGCTGGTTACCGGATTCAATGTGATAGATAATGTCTTTCACATAGCAGCTAGACATTTAGGTGGTAGCCTATGATAATAAATGAATTAACAAGAATTTTTCAGGTAACAAAAGGCTTATCGAATTTTGTTTTCGATATTGTTTATTTAAACCGGGTATATAGTCTCTTTACTGTGCCGACTATTTACGCGATAGTCCGCCTTCTATTACTTATTTGTGGTGGCAGTCCTTTGACGCTGTTCATTACTCGCCAATGATGTTGGCTCCCACCTCAGGTGAACTCCCTTACATTTTAATTGAACTCTAGAGTTCAGGTTCATTCAGTATAAATAACGCATCGAAACGCCATTTGTTGCAAACATCCAGAGAAGCCACAGAACTCCACGCCTCGCTCATCAATCGCTCGAGTTTTTATACAGCGGCTCCCGGTAAGTGCACTTCGACCTTCTGAGAAAAGTCGTAATCTGCGAAGGCATAGTTACATGCTAAATAATGAATTTCCCCTCCGATTTTTTTATTTATTTCTTAGTTGCAGCATTGTACTGCCAAAAGGAAGATCTTCATATCAGGAAGGCTTCCTCGTCGACTATTCTTTGTGAAAGAATTTATACTTCACGAGGTATGTCAAATGCCTTTTTAAATATATTAGGAGCCAGTTTACACCCAGTAAGATTATGAAAGATGTTTTATGACCTGCATCTTTTCATTTCTTCACTTATAGATTCTTAAAAAACGATTTGACGAACGAGTGATATACATAATAAACCAGATCAGGTACTTATTGAAACAAACCCTCTTCTGTTAGTTTATGCGTCCTTGAAATTTATTCATAATATATACAAATTCGTTATGTATTTTTGTCCCCAGGACTCTGACTGGCCTTAAAATATACAGTGATCATAAATAAAGAATATAAAGTACGACGGCCTTTTCTATCATTCAGGTATTAATGAGGTTACTGGTTTTTGGATAAATAAGTTACAACTTTTTTCGACTGTAATGAAATCCACATAATATTCAACAAACTGGAAATATTATCGTCTTCTTCATTTATAGACTGACTTTAGTTTAAAATATATCCCTTAGATGATGCCTAAAAGTCATCTCTCTAACAAGAACACATGATATGTTTTGGATGGCTCTTGATAAGGTATTACTTTTAAACCTCCTGTATCGTATTTTGTTTAAAAATGCAAATGAACAAATACCTTGACTATACTATCCTTTTTATATAGAAATAAAAGCACCTCTGCCGTTACCTTGGAGTAACGAACTGCGGCCATATTTGCTTTCCGCAACATTAGGTAAATAAAAATAATTATTAAACTTCACCAGTAACCAGGGCTGTAATATATAACACCTGGTCTATAATAATAGAATTGTGGCGTTTTGTTTCAGTTCCTTATCCAGATCATCGTTACACAAAAACAAGACTTTATTGGTGATTACTTCACTCCTTGGTGCCTTTGCTAACTGTGTAAGTATATTTTAGAGATTGATTTTATCCCCTTTTGTGCCTTTGATAGATGTGTAAACATAGCTTAGAGAAAACAAGGTATATTCTAATAGTCCCCCTCGAGGGAAAGTGGTTTAAAATAGAAAAAACCTGAGAGTCATTCCCCTTGTTAGATTTCCGAATTAACTCGGGATACTATGCACTAATGGTACCAATATGAATGAATTTGAATACCATATAGATATAAATATTATTTTTCTAGCACTCAGGCACATTATGTGTTCCTCCTTTGTAGTAACATTGGGCTCTTGAGCTACCACTTTTTATCATTTCTCCATATGTACCTTTTCATTGTCCCCGAGTCTAGCTCTGTTTGAAATACATAAAGAAATGAAAGCCCTCATTTAGGGCAAAAATGAAAGATGTAAACTTGATTGACATAAAGAAAGTGATGCAAATTGTAGGTCAAATATGTTAATAATATTCCTCTTTTTTCTATTGATGTTTAGTGTGAATTTATATAAATTTCGTATTTTGTTTTTTCCTTTTTTTCCTTTATGGTTTAGGATACACGTGGTTACTCCAGAAGAAGGCGCTGGTCGCCGAAACGCGCGTAGAGAATTAATTTGTTGATGCCACTTTTTATATATGAAATATTGTTTTGAATTGTATATTGAATGTCTTTTTTGTTGATATTTTATTTATTATGAGAAATGTCTTCTTTTTAAACTTAATGATTTGAATTACTTATTTATCTGTGAACCTTTTTACTTGGTAAGCAATAAAAATTGAATTTAGACCTACTTACATTCTTTCTTTTACTTATGTTTACTTTACTGAAACAGAAATAGTCTGTGGTTTAAGTGCCTTGGTTGTTACTTTTCATGCCAATATGTGTCACAAGACAGCCTGCCCCGGCAGTCCAAGATAACAATGACTTTCTCTTGGAGGCTGTTGCAACATACTGTTCCTATACGCTGATGGATTAAATTGGCAAACGTCCATCATCTCCGCATACAGTACTCAATAACATTGAGTACTCTTTTTTCTCCCCTTGATGGGCAGTAAACCGTTTTTTTTACTTTTTTCTTACTATTTCGAACTTATCACTTCCAATTATCCAATTTGGCAAATTTTGAACTTGGTTCTGTCTCACTCGAACTTTCAACTCATTCCTAAATTGCTTCTCTTCTTGTACCTGGTCCGATCAGGGGAGGGTGTAGTGAAGACAGGGTTCTGCTTGCACGCATTGCTATGTTAGCATAAGCGTAGTAAAAGTTTAAACTCCATTTTGCCACTTTGCACCTTTTGCACACAACACTATATGTAACTGTTGTTGTAAGTTAAACTGCCTTCTTTTCTTCACATGAGAAAGGTCTATTTTTCACATCCCTAGACTTACACTGTGACCGTAGTCTGTACACTGCGTGCAGAAGCCTTCAAGGCCATAACAACAATGTATACTGTTATTCAGGTTGATTGACCCACGCTCTAGACACAACATGCACACAGCTGCAAACAAATGAAATTCAGGTGCCTTTAATATTGCACTGCATGCATGATTTGGACACTTGGAGAAAAAACCTTTCCAGAGGCAGACACCTTTGCTGATCCTGAGATATGATTCACCTCTGCTGATCTTGGAGGTATGGGGTTCCCCATTCACGCCTAAGAGACCTTCTATTAATATAAAACCTAGTTCCTAGCAGGGGAGAGTGGTTTACACGGCGATATATGACCTGTTTCCACTATCATTACAACATGATTTCTCCCTTTGTATTTTATGGAATTGTAACAATGCTGATCGTTTTATTTCTAATCATATGCCTGCGTATGTTAGCCAAAATACTGCATCTTAGAGCACATCGTTACAAATAAACATTTTAACCTTTTCCGTGTATCTGATTACTCACGTTGTGGACAGGTATGAGAATAAAAACGAAAGAGTGTTCTTGATTCCCATCATTCCTGAGAGTACCCTAAGTCGCATATTCTGGTTTCTCTAATCATTGGTAGCTTCACTGTAGGACGGAGATCTAATGAGACACCGATGCTAGTCGGTTAGGGGTTCTGGGTACTGAGGTGAGTTTTTTGGTACACCACATTTCACTGAGGTCCTGATTTCCTGTGCATAGTTCTGTGCATGAGCACAATCCCGCAACAGCCCCAAGGAGAAAAAACAATCACGAAGATAAAAAATAATGCCCTCCAGTGTCATCAGGCATCCCTGGTGTCTAGTGGTTCCTGCTCGTAGATCACTATCCATTTGCAATCTACGAGCAGGAGACATTTTAAGAAAGGCATCACTGGAAAGGGGAGACCCTCCCCTTTACAGCGATGCCTCCCTCAAAACTAGGGAGGCTGTCTCAGAGACAAAATCCCCAACAGACGCTAAAGAGAAACACTCACCTCTTTCTTCTTGCCGCTCTGGTGGAAAATACTGATGTTAGCGTGCCTGGTGCCAAATTGATGTTACTGATGGGTCTAGAGGGCGGAAACAATTCTGCTTCACACTCAGCCTTTAAAAAAACATTTTTTTTAAAGGAATCCTCAGCTGTAAGCACTGGAGGATCCTTTCTCGCTCTCCCCCGTGTCAGAGGCATTATTGAAATGAAATGTGTATAAAAGCACCTGGTTTTGGGGGAGAGCCAGATTTTCTTTGACGACGTTCCTATTTCTCTAGAGATGCTGTCTGATTTCTTTTGATTTTGCTGCTCATTTGTGATACATAATGATTTATTGACTTTTGACTATTCTATTCAACTTTGCAATTTGAGCCTTCATATCCATGTGCCATTTAATTTGGAGATTCTTGCAATAAAACCCTTACATTTTTTTCCTCTCTAGCACTCAGTAATTGAATGTTGAATAAGCTAAAGTGATTTTTGTTGGGTGTTCTTTTATGCAAGATCAACATGAAGTGGAACCTCCTGTGGTAAATGATGGTATTTTGAAGATTTCAGGATGTCATGATTATTGGGGTACAGTCCTAAATATTGGGATATGTGGTTCCTCTCCACACCAGCACCACGCAAAGAACTGCCCAAGACTACTAGTGGACTGTGATGTAATGCTCCAGCTGCCTTAAATAGTGTAGAAAACAAGAAGGAAAACAATTACCCAGAAGTAAAGCTCAGCAGCTGTGATGGATTGGTAACAGGTGACTGTATCAAACATTTTGGTTCTTTATTAGTGTTAATGTTGTGAATCATCCAAATCTGGTGTCGTTCCAAAACGTTTTTTATCATTCTTGAAATCAAAAACCCACTGCATAAGTCAAGGATATTTGGTTCCTGCTGACTTATTCCTCACATGTTGAGGATGATAAAGAGCTCCATTGTCAATAACACTTTTCAGGGTTTAATATGCATTAGGATTTTCATTCTACAGAACAATCTAGAGCACCACAGACCATAGAGAAAAGACTAGCAAATGCACCATGAGCCCCTAGACCAAACATTCCACAAAATAAGTCACCTCCACATATGTTGCTGCAGTATAATCCCCTTGGCCTCGAGGCTTTTCTTGAAAGGCCTAGAAAAAAAGATGACTCAAGGTAGAAGCATGGACCAAAGAAACAGATACCCCTATTTCTCAATAGGAGGATAATTATTCCAATAAAACAGATATTGAAGTTGATTCTGACTAAATAAAGAATCACAGATTTGAATAATGTAACACTCTGGATAGGCATTCACCAAAATCTTGGAGGAGTAAGATAATGAAGACAATGATAGGTATCAGCTAAGTATGGCTTCAGCTGAGATACATGAAACGTCAAGGTTGCAACTTGAAATGAAATCAATCCAGATCGATACATCTACCTATTAAGAATAGTCCAATGTTGTAGCTTAATTAGTATGCGTTGTACCTGGCCCTCTTTGGGGGTATATTCTGAGACTTTTTGCCTTCTTCAACCTGTTTTCTGAAATTCTTTTTGTTGGCTTTAGGACACTGGACACTTCACCGCTGCTAACCAGTGCTAAAGTACATTTGCTCTCTCCTTAGAATGTAATGGTAATTGGTTTGTCCTTTGTTGGCATATTTAATTTACTAGTAAGTCCCTAGTACAGTGCACCATGTGTACCCAGGGCCTGTAAATCAAATGTGACTAGTGGGCCTACAGAACTGATTGCGCCACCCACATGTGTAGCCTTGCAAACATGCTCAGACCTGCCACTGCAGTGTCTGTGTGTTCAATTTTAAACTGCCATGTCAACTTGGCAAGTGCACCCACTTACCAGGCCCAAACTTTCCCTTTTATTACATGTAGGACACCCCTAAGGTATTTTATTTATTTTTGACATTTGTACAGCGCACTGTTACCCGTAGGTGTCCTGGCACTCTGTAAAACTCCATAGGCACAAACCATGAAATGATTAATTAGTAAACAGCCAGGTCTTAAGACCTCTCCTAAAGGCCATAAGGTCCGTCATCTTTTCTAAGAGCCAGGGGCAGGGCATTCCAGGCCTTGGCTGCTCCCAGCACAAAGCTTCTAACTCCCCAGCGGGCTTTCCTAATGCGAGGTACAACAATCAGCCCTGCGTCAGCGGATCTAAGGTGCCTTGTCGGATTATACCAACGAAAATACTGCCGGAGGAAGGATGGCCCTAGGCCTCGCAAGGCCTTAAATACCAGGCACAGTGCTTTAAACGAGATCCGCTTTCGCACCGGGAGCCAGTGAAATTTAACTAGCTCCTGGGAAATGGAAGCTCGAGGTAGCCCAATGGGCAGGGTGCAGTGTACTTAAAAGGTAGGACATATACTGTATATACTGTTGTGTTTTACATGTTCTGGTTGTAAAATACTGCTAATTTCCTTTTTTACTACAAAAAGGCCTATCTCTCTCATAGGTTAGCGTTGGAGCTGCCTTGTAACATCTTACAAGTGTATCTGACATTTGGGAGCTGATAGGAAATTGGAATTTGGTGTCTCTGGACTCACAATTTAAAAACACATATTTTAGTGAAGTTCGTTTTTCGATTGCAGGTCTGAAAATGCCACTTTCAGAAACAAGAACGGCTTGCGTCCTGTCACTATCCGGCCTGGACTATTGTGCAACAAAACATTGTCCGGATACGTTATTACTGGTTCCTCATATATGAGCTTAGATCAACAATTCTAAGTTCATGTGATTTATTTCACATCACTTGTGACTTATTCCATACACATGTAAATTAAAACATTCATTAATGTCATAGGATGGATAACACATCATTCAGTATGCCATGCTTATGAAAACATAACAAAATTCAACATTACAACGAAAACACACAAATGATAAACATGTAAAAAAACATAGGGCCCGATTCACAGAACTAACTTAAGACAAAATCCTAAACTTACTACTTTTGGTATTCACAGAAGTTAGGATTTTGTCTTAAATTTGTCTTAAGACAAACTTAAGACAGACTTAAGACAACATCCTAACTTAAGTCTGTCTTAAGTCTGTCTTAAGACAAACTTAAGACAAAATCCTAACTTCTGTGAATACCAAAAGTAGTAAGTTTATGATTTTCTCTTAAGTTAGTTCTGTGAATCGGGCCCATAAACGCCAATACAATTATAAATGTCCCACAAGTGTCCTACAAACAACAAGTCCATATTTAACTCATAGATTACAGGCGGACCATTGACAGTTCCAGCTGTCCTGCCTGTGTATGGGGCAAAGGGCTACACAGTTGTCATGAGGGTTATCTGCCCACTGGGAAAGAAATTTCTTTTGACCAATTCCCATCCATCACCCACAAAGTTCATTTGCCTTTGCCCAGGTGTCAACGCATTTCAAGCCCTGAATGGCTCTAGGGTTCTCCTCCGGACTCGGACCGGGGATCAGTGACTGTTATTGTGGCTGCCCAGATGCTTGTATGTTGTAGCACGAGTGGTGGACCTGTTCGTTATTTACAGAATCTTCTATGTGTGTCAGGTACCCCACAAGGCTTACCTTTGCTTGCGGAGTAATCTCGCAGAGACGACAAGAGCTATTGCCCCTGTACCCACCTTACCCTGTGGAGATTAGATGTACCCAGCTGGAATGAGATGGGACCAAGGAAGGAAGCTAAAGATGATGGGAAGGAGCCCTTGTTATCAGGAAGGAACGTCTCTTGACTGGGGTAGGACCATGGACTCCAGATGGCAGGGAGAAAAAGGAAGACCCTGTTAGGATGAGACCTACTCCACCCAATCCTTTGTACACCTCTACACACATACAGATGAATAGCTACCTGGCAGCAGAAGCCCCAAGTCTCAGGAAATCATCTTTAGCAAGGAGAAAGGTAATGGTGCTCCAATGTAGTCACAAACACAAATGTAAGCGCTCCTGAGCGGTATAGACATAAACAATGTAAAGCGCTCCTGCGCAATGTGGCAAAAATAAAGGAAAGCGCTCCTGCGCGATACAAGTCAACCCCCCCCAAAAGTATGGCGCTCCAGCACGGCGTGGTTGGCAAAGGAAAAGCGTTTCAGCGCGATGCGTGTAGAAAGGCAAGGCAAGCGCTCCAGCGCGGTTTGGAAAAACAATGTCAAAGCAATGTCAACCCCCCAAACGTCTAGCGCTCCAGCGCGGCGTAGTTTGACAAGGATAAGCGCTTCAACATGATGCGTGCAGAAAGGCAAGGCAAGCGCTCCAGCGCGATCTGTGCAAAAACAAAGGCAAGCGCTCCAACGTGATGTGTGCAGAAAGGCAAGGCAAGCGCTCCAGCGCGGCGTTAGCAGGGCACCCACGAAACAGAACCAAGTCAAATTACGAGGCCGCGACAGGCAGCAAAGCGACCTCAGAGTACCTGCTTGGACGGACGATCTGTGGTAGGCAGCTTCAGCCAGGACTCCAACAAAGAATTTGTAGTGCCGAACCGGCCGGAACCTCAGTGTTTAAGTGGATTCCCCCGGAAGCGCTGATGCAGTGTAGGCGGTACCTTGTGGGACTAGACCGCAACTAGACTTCCACCCGGAAGTGAGGATAGCGGTCCTCCGTATGTGTAAAGAGGATACGCAGAGCGGTCAAAACGCCGCAACCCTGACAATGTGTTTCTGGGATTATATACAGTTTTCATGTCGTCATACCAATTTTGTTGTAATGTTGAATTTTGTTATGTTTCGTAAGCATGGCATACTGAATGATGTGTTATCCATCTTATGACATTAATGAATGTTTTAATTTACATGCGCATGAAATAAGTCACAAGTGATGTGAAATAAATCACATGAACTTAGAATTGTTGGTCTAAGCTCATTTATGAGGAACAATGAGTCAATGTTTTGTTGCACAACTTTCTGAAAGTTGGCATTTTCCTCCTTTAATCTTTCAGTGCTTCTGCCTGTCTCTGAAAACATGTATGGATCAGGATGACAGTTTGGCTGTGTGTGCATTCACTAGTCTAGACAGTTGCACAAAGGGATCTGAGTTGTCCCCCTTCACCCGGGTGATGAGCCTTCCTGAGCTAGAGCAGTGGGAGGAGTTGACACTGGCACTTGAATAGGGCTGTGGCTGACCTCACACAAAGAAGTCTCCACCCCTGTAGTGTGTCTGGGGCGAGGGGAAGGAAGGGCAGGGTCTTGTACACTAGAAATACTTTTCTTTAAAGTGTACCTACTTCAATGGATGTATTCGGTATAAGTACTGGACCTAACCATATACTCAGAACACTTCTGGGTTGAGGACAATATGCCAGGAACAAGAACTGGATTGCTGTCAGGAGGAAGAAGAACTGGATTGCTGTCAGGAGGGACTGCCAGTTTACTGTTTGCTGTGTTGGCCTACTGTTTCCTACGTCTGTCCTTGGAATGAAAGGACTGTGCTTTGCTTTCTACATCCCCTTCTGGGGTTCTACAAGGGCTGAGTTGAGCATCCCATCACTTGTAGATGTATCGGTAAGAGACTACCAACAATGGGGAAATGCCAACTGGTAAGTCACAAGGAAGTGAAGGAAAATTGGCAGAGCCCTGCCAAAAAGGGAAAAGGCAAGAGAAAACTCAGAAAACATGAGGGAACGCCAAATAAATGTGAACTAGGTTAAAAGTGGACAAAGCCCAACAACCGCTATTGCCAAACATAGTACTCCATGCTTGCTGTCCTTATAATTGACACTGCCTCTCATGGCCCACAAGTAAAACTAAAAGTTGACTCCTCAGGTCTAAACTTCACAGTCCCAGCTATAAACGGTTTCCCCAGTTTCCATCAACCCATGTTTATGTCAGCGCTCTAACTTGTTAATGTATTTGGAAAACAGTGTCCCAACTGGCTGGAAATATATTTCTGTAGTCCTCACCCCTGGTGAACACAGAGTTTTGCTGATTCCTGACAATACCTACCTCCAAAGCCTCCTCTTTTATTTGTTGTGGGCCTGGTTTCCCAGAAAATCTTTTATGAAATGCGTTGACCATTCAAGGTGCTCTTACAAATTATGCAGATTGCCAGGGTCGTTCAGGAGCATAATAGCCTTTCCATGCCACTAAATATTGTAATTTGCCCGGACTCATCGGGATTCAAACAATATCTCCACATCATATTTAGGAAACCCACCTATCATTATAAGTGGAGGTAGTGTAGTGCCTGAAGAGTGAGCATTTTGTACCATTGGATGAATACACTAGTGGGACGGAAGTGCTATTCTGATGGCTCTGGAACTGACCAACCCTGTGATCTTAAAGAGACCCATAAAATAAGGACCAAACTATGTATGGGATCCTAGAATCAACAAAGATTCATTTTTAAAACATATAAGACACCCCTTTGGTAGGCTCTGGACAGCCCAGCAGGCAAGGTGCAATGTATTTAAAAAGCAGGACATGGACTTATAAGCTTTACATGTCATGGTAGTGAAAACTCTTAAATTCGTTTTTCACTACCTCAAGGCCTATATCTCCCATAGGATACCATTGGGATTACCTTATTACATTTTATAAATGTCATTTAGAAATGGGAAAATATAACTGATTCATATTTGGTGTCTCTGCAATCCTAATTTAAAATCCTAATTTAAGGTGAAGTCAGATTTAAATTACAATTCTGAAAATTCCACTTTCAGAAAGTTGCCATTTTCTTGCATTAGCCATTTAGTGCCTGCAGCCTGTCTCTGGTCACATGCCTGAGTGTCGTTGGCAGGTGGCGTTTGTGTATTCCTCCTAGACAGCCACACACAAAGGGAGCTTTGGTGTGACTGAGTGGGCTATCCCTGATAGGATGGAAAGGAGGAACTGGGACCAGTATCACTCCTGAATAGGCTGCGTCCTGTCCCCACACAAACGGATGCATACCCCCTGTAATTAGTCTGCTACTAGGTCATCTTTAATCTTCTAAGGTATCCTTCTAGAAGCTTCTCCCCACTTCAAATGTACAACTGTGTATCAAAGAAGGACCTCAGACACCACCACTTCAGTACACTTCTAGACCTGTGGATACTCTGCTAGGAAGGAGTGCTGTGCTGCTGAAAGGACTGCCACTCTGCTGGACTGCTACTCTTCTGAACTCCTGCTTTGCTATGCGGACCTGCAATTGCTGCCCCTTTGCCTGGGTGAGAAGGACTGGATCTGTATCCCTTGAACCCAGAACCCAGAGTGACTTCAAGAGCTAGTTGGCTGGCCTCCTGCTCTGAAGCCTCAGGGACATAACAGGCTTCTAACAACCTTGCATCTGCACCTCGGCCATCTGTGAGTCTACCCTGCCAAATGGTGCCACCCAAGTCTTGGACCGTTGGAATTGGGCCTAAGGCGCTTTCCGGTGGAACTGATGCATCTTCTCCACTGAACGGTGCATCTCTGAACCAACCTGATGCATCTCCTTGGCTGAGCAGCTCATCCTCGAGCAGAATCAATGCATCACCCCTTCTGCATAATTGGGCCAAGCACAGAAGGCCTGCATTGCTCTTGCAGTCTTTGGAACTGATGCATCGTTGAAGGCAGGACGCATCGCCGTTCCAGATCCTTGCACCTCTCATCAACGGCAGCCTCAACAATGACAAAGGACTCCGCATCACAGCCTTGCAGCTTTTCAGAACAGGATCCTCGATGACGACGCAACAGGATCTCACAAGCAGCCTTGCCGCATCTCAGAACTGACACATCGCTTCAGCTGTGCACTGCTTCTTCAACCCAAATCCACGCAATTCTCAGCAACCAGGATTTAAGGTACTTTGTTCAGCGGGCCTAACGGGTTCCCTGTTGCTGCCCCGTGCTACATCATGGTAGGCCAGACTTGTGATTTCGTCCCGGTTGGAGGAACCAGATATCCCTTGTTGGGGCATTGTGCTTCATGGCACTATTTAACCTAAAATGTTTAAATTCAATATCTCCAGTTTAACTGATTGGCTTTTTATGTCATTTTGGTCTTGTTTTATTTATTAAAAATCACTCTATTTTTCTAAACTGTGTGTGGGATCTTTTTGTGTGGTGTTTTTACTGTTTTACAATTTGAAGTGTGTTGCACACATACTTTACACATTGCCTTCAAGTTAAGCCTGACTGCTCTGTGGCAAGCTACAAGGAGGTGAGCAGAGGCTAATTTGGGGTGTGCTTGTGCCTTACCCTGACTCGGATTGTGGTTGCTTCTTGACTAGGGCTCACACCCCAGTCAACCAGTGTAGGACTTGGCCCTTTTTTCTGGGTCATCCCTAACCCTTTTGCCTTTCTCCTAGCCTTTTTTATGACATGGTGTTGGTGGTTTTAGGCCTCTGGGCATTATAGCGCTGCTGTCCAGTGTAAAGTGCAAGCACTCTCTGTGTTACATATAGTAAGATTGGTCCACACCTGTTTGGCCTATTTAATTTACCTGTCAGTCCCTTGTAAAGTGGTATCTCCTATACCCAAGGCTGGTGAATTGAATGCTACTGGTGGGCTTGCAGCACTGATTGCGCCACCCACCAAAGTAGCCTTGCAAACCTATCTCAGGTCTCTGCCATTGCAGGGCCTGCGCATGCAGTGTTACTGCTGCTGTGACGTGGCACCTAAAGAGTGTGCCATGTCTAGGGCCCCCCTTTTACTGCCTGTCAGTCACCCCTAAGGTAGGCCCTAGCTAGCCCTATGGGCAGGGTGCATTGTAGGTAAAACATAGGACATGTACCTTAAGAGTGTGACATTTACTGGTAGTGACAAATAGCCATTTTGGTTTCTCACTACTGTGGGGCTGCCCTCCCATAGGAATGCATTGGAGATTCCCTGATAAGTGTTTCCATGGCAATTCCTGATATGAGAGGAGCAGCGTGGTCAAGTTTGGTATGTTTGAAATAGTAATAATAAATGCTATGCAATGGTGTGCACAGATTTATTATACATTTTTTAGAAATGCCACTTTTAGAAGTTGGCATTTCTGTGTGCTATGTGTCTGCCTGCCTGACATGAATTGCATGTCTGGCTTTTGAGTGACAGGGGCTGGTGAGGTGTGAGCGGCTCCGGGAGGGGCAGGGTGAGTCAGCACTAGAGTGAATGGGGCATCTGCATTTGGAGAAGTGGGAGTAGTAGTCCCTGGTTGCTGAATAGGCCTGTGTCTAGCCTGTACAATGGTGGCTCCACTCCCCTGTGGTGTGTCTGATGACGAGCCCCCACCTAACAAAGGGGAAGAGGAGCCTTGTAAACAAAGTGCTCCACTCCCCCCCAAACCAGTTTTTGCTGGTTCCCCCAAGCCCTGTGCCAGGGCAGACAGAGAGAATATGTGTATAAATACTTGGGCTGTGACCCCATGAAAGTTTGCTGTTCCTGACTTACTGGGGCTTGCTGCTGCGGGGACCCAGGAGGACCCGCCATGGGGGCTTGCCTCCCTGCTGTAGGACCCTGTGTGCTGGCCTCCCTGGGCCCAGCTATGCCTCATGGATCCTGGAATACTCTTGTGCCCTGTGAGCCCAAGACGAGAGGAGTCCTGAGAGCCTGGTGAGTGAGGGCTTCGCTTTTGTTGGTGTCTGGTGTCTGAGCAGTCCCACAGCAGAGCGGGCCGCTCCAACGTTTTGTGCATATTTGTTTTTCCGAAGTCCCAGTGGGGACCCACCTAGAGGGCACAGTGAATGCCCGTTCTTAGTCTTCATCAAAGCTGCACAGCAATTAGTGGCAGCTGCAACGTTTAGGCGTGCGCAATTGCGCACTTTTGGTTTCTGCTGCATTGGCAGCCCAGCCCTGACATTATGAACATAGGGCATTTGAGCCCTCTGAGAAGGCCAGTTGGACAAGGGGACTGTGTTAGTTTGATAGGGCGCCAGGCCCTAATGGGATTTATGGGGTGCGCAGGAAATGTCATTTATGCACCCTGATTTATGCCTCTAATGTGGTTTATGATTATGAGGTTATTTGCATACTGTGGTTTATGCTTGTGAGGTTATTTTCTGCTGTGATTTATGCCTCTAATGTGATTTATGATTAGGAGGTTATGGTCTTATATGTTTAGGCTCATGAGGTTGGCGCATAATGTATTTTATGCCTGAGGTGATACTGATTGCATAATATGATTTATGTTGCAGGATATAATGCTGAGTACAGTGTTTGCCAGTAGTCACTGGTTGTGTTCTACATTTACTATTTTCACTTTGTGATGGTTCTGACAGTGGCCCAATTGCCCCTTTCATGTGTATATAATCCGCTTTAAATATTGCCTAGTGCCAGTTGGCACAGTGTATATTGCGTGATTACTATTCTAATATGTTTAAGACAATATAAAGGCTATTTTTGACATAACCTTGTGTGGAGTTTTTTTTGTGGTGTGCCTAGTGTGTCACTGCTGTGTGAGTGTGTTGCGCAAACGCTTTACACATTGCCTCTGGGATAAGCCTGACTGCTCATGCCAAGCTACCAAGGGGGTGAGCAGGGGTTATCTTCAGTGTGTAACTTCCTTGCCCTGACTAGAGTTGTGGATTCTGCCTGGCTTTGGCGCAAGTCTTTGCCAACCAGAAATCCCATTTCTAACAACTAGTAACCCAGTTTCTAACATGGCTATTCATTTCTCATATTAGGGATCACTTCAGTTGAGGTCGTCATGCCATTCTCAGTATTGCAATAATAGGTGTCATCAATAATCATGACAAGGAGGTTTCACTGGCCATCATTGACGATGTCGATTTCGGCACTGCTCCTCATGCATGGAAAAGTCAGGATATCCCTCCCACCTGATCATAAGGGCTGACCTTTCTCTGAACCCTGATGCTTGGCATGCAAGGCAGTAATTCACACGGGTTTCAGTTTAAGGTTTGATGTGAGAAAACCAGTATTCCCCCTGAACTTGTGCAATGGTTTCCACAATACACTAATATCTGATGTTGGTCAGCAGAAAAGTGCATGGAACCAATGCCGCTGGTGGCCCCAAGCAGCCGGCCCCTGTGTTTAGCTGAAAGTCCTCACCATACAGTAAGGAGGGACATTTCTTGGACTGGTGACATTTAGTGGGACTGCTCATGTAAGGTTCTTTTCCATGTGGTTTTGATTGTAGTATATTGCGTCAGTTGGTGGAATTCTGGAATCACATACATATATTGTTGCATTGACAAATGTCTGCATATCAGTCCTCATTCCATATGATGTAAGTATGGGTTTACTTGCAAACCTGTGGTAACTCTTCTGCATCTCAGAATTACTGATACCTGACTTAATTCCTGGTGTGTTTACCCTCAGCAATAGCTCTGTAGTCTTAAAACAGAGCCTTTGGTTTTGTGTGATCTACGGTCTAGCTTGTCTGCTAAAATTTAGGACAGTCGCAAAGATTTAGCGGTACCCATGAGTCATGTGAACAGCTAAATCTTTCCTAAATTTTGACCACTGAGCAGACCAGACCTGTTGCTGCTGGCACTCGTTATCCATGCATACCAGTCTTTTTGTGGCTGCTCGCAGTCCATGCAGGGGACCCTCATAAGAGAGCAGCCGCCTTGGTGCCAAATGAGGGCACACGATACAGCCTAGTGCCGAGGGACCCCCTTGGGGTCTGGGCAACTCACGTCATTTCCGGGCAGGTATGAGAGGGAGTTAGGTACAAGAACCTCTCCCGCCCACCTGGTGTCCTCTTTGGGCCGCTACCCTTCACGCCGTTAAGTGCAAAGATATCCTATGGCTGCACGCTTGAATATAACTGCTTGCGTTTGGGAGGGAGGTCGAGGGGGGGGGTAAAGCAGACCAGAAACTGAGTTGTGGAAAAGGCCGCTTTATTAGGAACAGGTGCACATTACAAAATCATAAACCTCGGCAACGCCTTCCAAAACTAGACCTCACTAAATAAATAAATAAACCTGACCCCCGCTGCCACCCCCTCCCCTAAAATCTTTCTGGCCCCGCCCCCACCCATGCAATACAACATTTAAAACATTATATCAACATTATACAAAATTACATCATCATTAATAAACATAACGTCATCATATCAATCCCGAACTTACCCATACCAGGCCCATCCTCAACCAATCACCTGCCTGCCCCTTCATCTCTGTCAAACCCTCAAAACCTATGATCATCCAATCAATGACCAACTTATCCTTTCCCTGTGCTAACACAAACCTAAACAGCAAGTAACCAATTTCTGACACCAACTGCCCAAAAACAACTAGACCCCGCCACTCAGGAAGATGGGGAGGGGGAGGGGCAACAACAGCCCCCCCTTCCCCCCTTTCTGCCCCCCCAATAGGAAAAAAGGTGAAAAAAGGATACAAGACACCTTCAACGTTGCATAGCCAAAGCCTTTGACAAAACCTCACGTAATTCTAACAAATACAAGTCCATGCCTATTCTGGAAAGATGGACTCCATCGCCCCTGAAAAACTCCACTGACTCAAAACGAATCTCTCTGTGTGAAATCCTCCCAAAACCCAGCTGGCGGCAAAACCGAGAGACCTCAGTATTGACCTTCTTTCTAGCCCTGTCCACTGCTCTCGGATTCACCGCTCCACGCCAAATCCTGCGGGGTATCAATTCGGTCCAAAAAACATGGCAACCAGCCCAAAGTTCCTTAATGGCAAGTAAATCCTTCTTCATGGCCCGCAACAGCACAACCCCCTTCGTTGCACAAAGATAATTTTCGCCTAAGTGGATCACTAAAATATCTGGGCAACAATTCCCCACCAAACTCCTATTCAGGCACGGAAGTAGCTCCTTCCACAGCATCCCCCCTTTCCCCTTCCAAACAATATTAAACATTTTATCGTTAAATCCCAACATTTCTCCGAAATAACTTTGAGCAGCCTGAACACGGGCCCACTTGACGAAAGAATGGCCCACAATCCACACCGTCATTGCTTGGGATCGCGGCCCCGCCACAGAACCTGCAAAAAAGAAAAAAGTGAATGCTCAAGGAAAAGAGGATGACGCATGCGCCTCCCCCGCAGTTCCCCGCACATAACGCTGGAAGCACTTAGATGACTAACGGCCCAACTTCATGATGTCCCCATCAGACCATCCCCTATTATGCGCCTCTGTTGCCGCACCAATACGAAAAGAATGTGTTCCAAAGCTGTCCCCGTCCAAACCAATATGCTTCAGCGCTTTACGCAAAACCATGCGCAGTTGATATGCCGTAACAGGAGCTTTGTTAATGTGCTGAAAAACCAGATCACTGTCAGAACCCCTTGATAAAGCGCGCCATCGCCGAGCCAATCGCAACGGACATGTAACCTTAGGAGGACGAGCTTCCAACCACACCCCTTTGCCCACCTTTCGTTGATCAGTCTTGGAAGACGAAAGCCACACATGAACACCCTCTACCCAGCAAAAAACATCCCTCCAACAGATGCCCACTTTATCCTTAGACCCCAACAATTCTGAAACACGAAAAGCTCCAAAAAACATGAATGCCATCAACATGGAAAACAAACAAGATTCAAAATCCTCGCTACAAACAGAAGGCAGAGCAGTTAATACCCGGGCCAATGTCTGCCAGGACAACGCAGCTCTAGACATTGTGGAACCTCCCCGTTCCCTGACCCAACCCTCCAGCATTCTTTTCCCAATTTCACCAGCTGACGGGGAATATCCCCCAAAAAGTTTACCCATGAAAGATATCCCTGCTAGCTTGCCTGCAATGGTTACTCTAGACAAGCCTTTATCCATAAGTTGTAAAATAAATTGGATCACATCTTCTGAACGGCGCCACAACTCCTCATGCCTAGACGCCCCAGACTCCAAGAATTCCTTCCAGGCCAATGAATAAGCCGAACGCGTAGACAGAGATAAGGAACCTACCACCAGTTGTAATACCCGCTGTTGCCTACTTGCCACAGATGAGTCGGCATCGGGGTCGGTGATCTGTCCGCCTCCCTGGCCAATCCACGGAATCTCCCCCACTGTGAACGAGACAAAGCATCTGCTATGTCATTGTCCACACCAGGAATGTGCAAGGCTCGAAATGCAATATCATGCTTCAAACAACCTAGCACAAAGACTCGCATGAGCTTGAGAACCTGCTCATCTCTGGCTGACTGCCGGTTGACAATGTCTACTACTGCCATGTTGTCCACACGGAAAAGTACCTTCTTGTGTGCCAAATCTGCACCCCACAAAGACAAAGCCACCAGCAAAGGGAAAAGCTCCAGAAATGTTATACTCCTGCCACCATTCAACCATTCTTCAGGCCATCTCTCTGCACACCATTTCCCATTCCAATAAAGGCCAAAACCTTCACTGCCTGCAGCATCCGAAAACATCTGGACATCCCACTGAAAATCCATGTCTCTAACCAAAGGCACACCATGAAAAGATGCAAGGAAAACTTTCCACATGCTCAAATCCTCTTTTACCCCTGCCGACAGCCGCACACGATGGTGAGGCAGGTGTCTGCCAGGTAGAGCCCTGCCCAACCTCCGACAAAAAGTCAGTCCCGCTCTCACCACTCTGCATGCAAAACTAAGGTGCCCCAACAACACTTGAATCTCTTTCACCTGTACCTTCTGCTTCAACAACATACCATTCAACAGTTCCAGCATTTTCGCCTTCTTATCATCTGGCAGACGAGCCTGCATTGTTACAGAATCTATTTCAATGCCTAGAAATGATAATATCGTGGCAGGGCCCACAGTCTTCTCAGGAGCCAAGGGCACACATAGTTCCTCCATGAGCCCATGAAATGTGTCCAGAGCTGCCTGGCACTCCGCGGAGCCCGGGGAACCCACAAAAAAGAAATCATCCAGGTAGTGTGTAACCAGGGAGTGACCGGAATGGTGTGAGAAATGCCACTGTAAAAAAGTGCTGAAACATTCAAAAAGAGCACAGGACATGGAACAGCCCATCGGCAATGCATTGTCCACGTACCATTTACCTTCAAAATGGATACCCAGAAGACACAAATCATCCGGATGGACTGGAAGCAGCCGGAAAGCAGACTTAATATCGCACTTAGCCATCTCTGCAGCTGCGCCCGCGGTCACAACAAGTGACATGGCCACGTCAACTGAGGAATATGACACTGAAGCAGCCTCCTCATCAATGAAATCATTCACAGAGGAGCCCTCCGGCCATGATAAATGCTGGATAAGTCTAAACTGTCCCTGCTCCTTTTTAGGGACCACACCAACCGGTGACACAATCAAATTCTGGATCGGCCAGTCATGAAAAGGGCCTGCCATCCGACCCTCACGCACTTCTTTAAGCAATTTCTCTCGCACCACTGCCTTATGTTCGAAGGCTGACTTTAAGTTGTCCGCCCATCGCCTCTCCCTTGGCCCCCATTAACCTAAACGAAAACCAAATTGAAAGCCCTCCAATAACTTCTGCCTAACTGCTGCGTTCTCATACTCCTGAAGGGCCTGTTGTAACTGAGGAAGCCTAACTGGTGTATGAGCCCTTTGGCCCAGAACCCTGCGCGCCCCTACCTCCCCTTCCCCCTCTAAACTGTTGTGACGACCCTGCTGTACTTGAACCTGCTTGATTCCCCTGTTGAGCCCCTCCCGGCCTGGGCCCCCAGCACTTGGACAAAGGGTGTCGCCTTCCACAGCCCGAGCACTCATGCTTATATTTGCAATACTCTCTAGTGCACAATCCTTTATTGAAATCCCAGCAAGCCCTATTTCCTGAGTGTGCGCCTGAACCACTCCCCACCCCTCCCCGGGTGGGCTTCCCTTGAAAGGGCTGATAAATTAAAGGCAGACCACTGGCCGTGAAAATGGTCTTGCCCCCAGAGGCGGCCCCCATCGTATGTTGCCATAAATCAGTATCTAGTTCACCCCACTTCGCTTCCGAGTCCCATGCCATCCTAGCCCTGAATTCCTCATCATACTGGGCCCAAGCATATCCCCCACCAGTTAGCTGCGCCTTCCGAATCACATCCATGTATTTAAATATAGATACGCTGCGCTCAGGAAATTTCTCGCAATAAACGCTTGCGTGAATGAGAAAAGCCGCAGTCCAATTCTCAATCGTCAGTGGTACTTTAGGACGTTTTGCCAGCTCATATTCTTCCTCCTTTGAGCCTTCTTTAGACCTAACTTCCCTGTGGAGAAGCTTCAAAATCTCCACATACTCACCCTTCCAAATACGCTCTTTCGTTGCCAACATAAGATGAGCGCCCAAGGGCTTCGTAACTCCCATATATGGTAGTTTTTTAATTTTCAACTCCTTACTGTGCAGAGGGTCTTTTACTCCCTCTATAACATCCGTATTGGTACCACTTTCAGTCTTACCGTCAATTGAACCAAAACCAGCCTCTGTACCCACACCTGCATCCTTTACATACCTTCCCTTCAACAATCTCCCCTCCCCGCCCCCCCGACCCTTTCAATTCCTGTCCCCACAGACACTATGTTTGGTTTGGCCTGTGTAATTGGTCTCTCACCTGGCTCTAAAGGAATCGCCGCTGACACTTCCTTCCTTGGCGCAGAGAAGTCTACCCCGGTCCTTCCTCGAGGAACCCTACTGGATGTGCCACGCTCTTGTCTCTCCCTTGGTTTTTCTGCAAATGACGACACCTGAAAAATACTACGGGACACATGAGAAGACTCCCCCTCCGCCCCTTCACACAGCTCTCCCTCCTCAGGAGTATCATCATCATAATCCAATTCCACCGGCTCCATCTCCAGAGGCCCCAAATTGTCATATGCCACAACACCTCGGGTCTTACCTAACCCGTCATTAGCAACAGTAACCTCAGAATGAATAGCACGGTTTCCTTGCGGGGGAGCAGACTGTACACGCCTGTACCTTCCCCTGTGCTGACTCTGTAGCTCCATAGCCGCCGGCCCGGCCGACCACCTAGACCTGCTATTCGTTGGGGCCAGCGAGGGTGCGCAGTCCCTTCGTGTGCTGACCGCGACGGGCTCCCTCGGTGGAATAGAGATCGCCGCGCTAGGCTCCCTCCTCACTTCACCTCGGCGTAATTGGACTGGACCGCGCCCTACCGAGTCTGGACCTCCGAATCGATCCACAACCTGAAAAGAAAAGGTTTGGACTGGTGTGCTGGGGCCCCTCATAACAAAACCCGTGCCAGACCTAGACTGTTGCATCAAAAATGGATCCACCGACCGAGCCTGCGACCTGTCAAGAGACAAGCCTTTGCCTACACTCCTCAAAGGTGCCTTCTTCACCGGTGAATCCCGCACCGCCTCTTCATCCTCACTCAAAACCATTCCTGTATGCGTCAAACCCGCCGCAAGCACTCTACCTGCAGTACTCCCAGCCAAACCCCCTCCTCACTCTCCTGCTGCATCCCACTTCCAAGAAATCGCCCCCTACCAAAACGCTCCCCAACACAAGGCTGGGCACCAGTTTGGAAGCCCACCCTATCAACTGCAAAACCAGAAACAGACGCTGAAGACACCCTCTTCGTACCCCTCCCATGCTGTGGAAAAGCATCATGAACCGCATTCCGAACACCAACCTGAGAAACATTACGCCATGGCTCAGATACATTTACTACTGTGGATTCTCCAACAGGTACCTGTTTCACACCTAATGGATAAACATCGGACCTAGAATAAATCCTACCCCCCACCACCACTCCTTCACTCCCGCCCCTACCACTGACAAAACCTCTACCATGACAAGCCTCACTGTCTCTCACAGAACAATCAACCCGAAAAATGGAGCCAGACTCCCCCCTTAAAACATCCCTATCCACAATACTGAATGCAACATCCTCATATGGATCCACAACCTGCCCACCAGCCCCAGACCTAGAAACCCCCACCTCAACCACCTCACCCGCAGTGACACCCCCCTCCCCAACCTGAGCCCACTCCCCCTCCCCTCTCGAGCTCCCCAGCACAGAAACCGCTTCCTCTTGCTCAGAAGGAGGGCCAGAAAACAACAAAGGGCTATGTGTCCAATGCGCCCCTTCAAATGCACCTTCCTCATGTGGATTATCTCCCATGACACGAGTCTGTCCCAAAACCTCAGGAGGGCCCCCATACACAGCTAAATTCATGTTGTCCACTAAAGACTTATCCAATTGTGAGCTACTCAGCGCCAAACGCGATGCAGAAAAAGTCTCTCCGCCTTCCACAAAACCCTGCCCTCCCTCACCAAAAGCAAACGAGCCTCTGCGCACGTTCCGCTGGGCCGACCCGCTAAACCCCCCTTCCCGCCGCTCACCCTCCGACAATGAAGACGAGCGCTTAGCACTCCTTTTCTGGCCTCCCCGGCCGCGAGCAGCCGCCGGGGAAACCGCCCTCACCGCTACGCCCGCCACACTCCCGGCACCCGCATATGCGCTTACAAGCGCCTGGGGCAACAACGCAACCCCCGCTCCTGGCACCGGGGAGTTGCTCACATCCACCGCCCCCACAACATTAACCACCCGCACTTTAGACGACGGGGCCGCCTTCCGGGTTCTGGAGCGGCCCCGTTCACTCACCCCTTGGGAACGCCGCTTCTTGGGCGACGAGCAGGCCGCCACCACCGCCGCCACACCGGCCGAGGCCTGGCGCGAAGGACGCGCCGGCACCGGGGGATTCCCGATAACAAGATCCATGCGGCCAGCCTCTGAAAGAAGACGCAGAGCCTCCAGAACTCGATGATCCTGCATCACTGCAACAACGACTAAAGCACTAATTAACTATAAAGCTAATTATAAATCACTCAAATGATATCACCTCACGAACAAAAATCACGAGCCTCCAGCCACAAGGTCAACAAACCAAAATGGTGGCGGAGGGGAGGAGACAAGCGGGCTTATCGGTTGGGCAACTAAAACCCTACCGAAAACAAGCCCAAAAGAAAGCACCAGAAAATTCTGGAAATGTAAGACCCCCCCCCCACCCCCCCCCCCCCCCCACCCCCCCAAAGCCCTCCCAAACAGCCCGTGGGGGGGGGGGACCTCCCGGAGGTCGGCACCCCCCCCCCAAGCCCCCCTTAAGAAATTAAATTAGCGAAAACAGTATTTCTGTATTTTATGTTCTTTCCTTGCTCTCTCATTTGTTTATAGCTTTTCTGATGGGCCTGGAAATGCTGCAAGAAGCGATGCGTCCAGTTTGACATAATTTTAATACTGAAAGCAATTACAATGGATTATTTCTTAAACACAATAGCAATAAATGACTGGCAATTATTTTGTGCTAGTAAATTTCTCAGAAAAATGTTCCTCTGCTCTTCTACAACTTCGATGCATCCCACTGAGCCATTAAACTATGGCATATAATAGGTGTAAAGTCAGTGTGACTGTGACAGCGACCTTTTGAAGTATCACGGCGATGCTCGAGTTTTGAGAAAGAAGAGAGCAGGCTCTGCGCTTTACGGGAGAAGTCTGAAATTGCTTCGTAGTTTAGAGTAGAGGAACAGAAAAGAAACGCTGCTGTAACATAATTACAGTCGTTTTAGGGAATGCCTGTGAGAATGAATGTGCAGGAGAAAACCCATTTGCCATGAGTGGGTGGTGGAAGGGGCCTCCCTATCAATTACTCGGTGTAGGGGGCTCCATTATAGTGAAAGCTGCAACCCGCAGGCTTCCTTCAGTCAGAGCCTCCCGCGCTCCGAGCTCGCGCCTTTCTCCTGCTGCTTCCGAAGCCACAGCTGCGCTAGTGCAGCGCCTCACGACGCTCCTCGCGCTGCTTTTAGAAAGCTCTTAATTTTTCCTGATGAGTTGCTGTTTAATTCATTTATACGTATCAGACAGAGTTCATTCATTATCTGCGCATTAACTGCTTTGTGGGCGGCGGCATTAATGATCCAAACGGTGTTAAAAATGGAAGCGCCATTGAGCGCCATATTGTGCACAGAGCTCACTGCTGAAATACGCTCTTTCCGTCTTTTGTTTGAACTTTCTGTCACTTTCAGGTTATAACATCAACTGGATACACACACGATCAATGTTCCCTCTAATTATTTTTTCTGTGTGCGGTAATATCATGTCTGTGTGCACACATTTCCTGACTGTGTGTGCAATTGACAGTTGTAATGAGCCATTGTGGAGTGATTATAGGCAGTGTTCTAATATGCCTCATGGAAGTTACTTGTGAAGAAGTAACAGGAGTAAAACCCATATACCACGTCGGGATGGGTATAGAATATATATAAGAAACAGTTCCCAACAGGTATCAGTTATAGGCAGTTCAAATGATGTATGCAGTCAGCATTACAAAAACAAGAGACAAGGAGACTCGTGCAAATTAAGAGCTTGTAATTCACTAGTTCATAGGGGATGTTTTACAAAGAATTACAGATATGAAACACTATACAGAGGAAATCATGTGACAACCCGGAGGCACTTGGTGAGTAGTGATATATACAATTTGGTGAAGGTGGTGGTGCAAGTGCTGAACGTGAACAGCGTGAGACGGCGCAAGGTGACAAAGATATATACAGTGGAGGCTCAACAGGAATTGGTTTTGGTCACTTTAGTCATAAATTAAACATTTCTCAGGAGCCAAGTATAAACTGCGCCATAGAGTTGCGCTGTAATGTCGACGGCGTTTCGATCCCAATGAGTCGGGATCGTCTTCAGGACTGGGTTGTCGGGTAGAGAAGGTGCTTATCTGCACGATGGCAGGCTGCTGGATGGTCACGGATGGTGGCCGGAATGGCAGCAGGTCCCGTTTGCAGACAAGCCGATGGCCGCGGAGTTCCAGGGTCCAAAGGCGGGGGCAATTAATAAAAGATCTGAGATGAGGCTCGAAACGGCGAGGGCAGATTAAGGATTGACAGCGCCTGAATGAATCTAGGCCGCTGAAGGCAAGGGTGGCTCTGGGCGGTCGGCTCGCTCTCGATGAGTAAGGCCAGTACCATGGAAGTTACAGCAGTTACACACACACATAAGGCAAAACAAAACTATATACTGTCCAATAAAATTAGTAACACCATTTACTAGCAATTATGAAAAAAGATTACTGCAGAAGGAGGATGTCTCAGTGAGGTAAATGGTTGCCACTGACATAAATGCTGATTAGCAGTGCTTAAACCTAGGTAGGTTGATTTAGGGCCCGATTAGAGCTCAGCAAATGGGGTTACTCCGTCAAAAACATGTCGGCTGTCCGTTGATCATTTTACAAGTGCATCTTAACCTATGGTTCTTGTAATATGGCAGACAGGACATCTGTCACATTTGTGATGGAGTAACAGTTCTTCCAAACTCTAAATCAGGCCCCTAATCTTTAGAGGTACATCACTAATACATGGTTGAAATCTTGTATCTAGCACTATGTCACAAGCAAGTTATCATTGTAAAGCTGAACTCAAATGAAATGAAACAGCATGGTGTGTGAAAGTTTAAGTTCTAGAATAGAAGTCTTGACTTATTATCAGGGCCACTGGAAGTATGGGGGGGAGGACCAAACTATGCAACAAGGATGAGTAAATTATGCAACAAGAAACTGCAAATTATGCGGCATAATGCGGCACGTTTTTTAAAATAGTATTACTTCATTTTTTTGTCAGTTTTAAAGTTGATAACACGGTGTGGGCAATAGTACAATTTTAATACCCAAATATAACAATAAGCAACAAAAAGTTGACTGGTCCAGCTTTAAAAAAGCCTTTCAGTGTGCAGCAACACATTTTGCTGCATTTTTAGTAACTTTTGAGCCATTTGAGCCAGAACCAAATTGTTTTAATGTTAAAATATGAAGATTATACAGCAGATGATGGATTGTGGCAAATTCTGCAAATCTATAACTATGCAAAAATCGCTGCAGCCGCACAATCGCATATTTTCGGTAGCCCTATGTATTACTGTGTAAACCTGAACCTACTCAGTGGCGGCTCAGAGTGTCGCCCAACTGCTTTGCATCAGTGAAATAAAGGAAACATAAAATGATAACTCATTATTAGCATTTTATGTTTCCTTGCTGCAGCAGCTTTGCAGGGGGCAGGATGCTCTGATTACAGAGCAGGGCATGGGGAGTGGTTTGCACTCCCTACGTGCATATGTATGTTTGGCCAGCCCTCTCGGGCCAGCCAAACAGTCATGCGCACGTTGCATGTTCTCCATGCCTGCTGCATTACAGCACGTATGGAAAACATGCCCAGGGCCCCATTCCGTGGCTAAGCTCCGAACCACAGCGCTCAGATCAATCACAATGCTGCAGTGCAGAGTTGTAATTGGCCATGGGGAGCCTGGGAGCTGGGTGCTTCCTGCTTCCCCGTTCCAGCCTGGAGAGATGACAAAGGGACAGCAGAGGGAAGACCTGTCAATCAGGTACGTTTTTTTTTCTTTAGTTTTAATCCCCTCAACAACCCTCCCACGCCTCCCGATCCGTGCCGGTCGCCACTGATCCTACTACTGTGTAAAACTGATCCCACTGATAAGTGAGAGTGGAATTTCATGGTCATTGCCCCAGGTCATTGTATCTGTTGTCTTTTCTCTTTCAAAATCAGAGAGGCTCCCTGCACATTGGCAAATCAGGTACCTAGAGGTCCTCACAACTCTTCCTAGAAAAATAATGTTCAAAGACACCATAAAACAGTTATAACATTGGTCTGTCAAAGAGGCTAAGGAGTGTTTGAAAAATGAATAAGGTATGTAGGTGCTAATATGAGGTTCATGTATGTCGATGTATGCATCAAGTACATTTTAGGTCTGGCCCAGGGCCAGCTTTCGCTGCCTTGCAAGCCTTATGTAAAAAAAAAAATCGTAAATTAAAATATAGTTATCAAATCATGGCAATTGTGAACATGTACAAACCCAAAGTTCTCAATTGAAGTGTCCTTCATGGCTGAATGCTTTCTCCTCTGTTATTCAATATCTACATTGTTAGACCTGGCATCATTGGCGTGAGTCTCCCTTCCATTTTTACTGATTGCCTCCTCTGTTTTTGATATGTTTTTGCTGGTTATATGTTTTGGGCACTGTGCCAATGCTATTCAGTGCCACAGTGCAAGTGCTCCCTATGTTAAATTGATTAGTGACTCCATGATTGGGTTATTTGACTTACTTGTTAGACCCTAGTACAGTGCACCATGTGTGCCTAGGGCTTGTTGATCAAATGCTGCTGGTGGGTTTGCAGCACTGGTTGTGCAACCCACAGAAGCAGCTTGTAAAGTGTGTCACAGGCCTGCCATTGCAAGTCCTGTGTTCAGTCTGTGACTGCCATGTCGATTTGGCAAGTGCACCCACTTGCCAGCCAGTCCCTAAACCTTCCCTTTTCTTCATATCAGACACCCCCATGGTAGGCCCAAGGGCAGGGTGCATTGTAAGTATAAGGTAGGACATACCCTGGTGTGTGTAGCATGTCCTAATAGTGAACTACAGCCATTTTCGTTTTTCACTATTGCAAGGCTACCTGTCTTCCATAGGCCAGAATGGGAAGTTAGATTATTACATTTTATAATCCTAACTGACTCAGGGAACATGGTAGAAATTCGAATTTATTATGCCTGAACTCAGAATGATAAAATACATCTTTTAGTAAAGTTGGTTTTAACATTCTGGGTTTGAAAATACCACTTTTAGAAAGTAGGTATTTTCTTGTCTAACTATCCAAAGCCTGCCTCTGCTAGGTTGTGTATTCCTTGTCTGGAGTTTTTGAGTGACAGGGCTGGGGGATTCCAGGAGACAGGCTGATGTAGCCCAGTGGTGAATAGAGAGGTCTGCATCTAGATGGGAGGGAGGAGTTGCACCTGGGTCCTGAATAGGCCTTCGCCTTCCCTCCACAATGCTGGCTCTACCTCATGTGGTGTGTCTGATGTCTCTGCCCTGCACTGTGAAAGGAGAGAAGGATTCATGTCAACAGAGCGCTCCAGGGCTGTGCCTTTCCTCCACAATGCTGGCTCCACTTCCTGTGAGGTGTCTGATGCTTCTGCCCTGCACTGTGAAAGGAAAGAAGGTGTCATGTAAACAGAGTGCTCCAGAACTGGTTTGGACTAGGCAAAGGACCCTCTGGCCTCAGAGGATAACGGATTTTGGGGTATAAATATTAGGACCCTGATCCCAAGAATTTAGATCACTGTTGGACAAGAAGAAGAAATCTTGCTGAGGAGTGGAACCAGAGAGACTGAGGAGAGACTATCCCTAAGTTGAAGTGCTGCTTGGGGGATTGGCCTGCAGTGGTTGCCTGACTGCCAAAGAAAGGAGAGAGGAACTTTATGTACTTTTATCAACTTGTAAGGATCCCCAAGGGCTTGGAGCATAGCTTGCCTCCTGCTGAGGTCTCAGGGACAAAGAAATTGATGGCTGGGTTTCAATTTCTTTATTTGCTATTTATTGTGGGTTTGCTGCAGGGTGGTGATTTGGGTAATATACCTGGCTACTATTGGATAATCAGAATGTGTTCTAGGAACGAGAGAAACAAGGTGGCAGATGATCTCTTTAAGAGTTTACATGCAGGCGCATCAGTCAACAAAGCAGTCTCATTAGGGACAAGCAAACCAAATGAAGGCCTAAAGCAGAAATTCATTCGGTTGGAACGCCTGAAGAAATCTGAGATTAGTAAATGGTGGGATGGAGCAACACTGAGGGAATACCAGAGATTGGATAGAATTCCCCGTGGGTTAAGATCTCAGCTGTTCCCCACATATGATGATTTAGAGGAAGATCTGATGCTAATATGGGAGAAGGAACTAACAGGCAACTCCATGAGACTAATGAATCTACTAATAGAAAATTCAGAAAGAAAAGTACTAAAGATCACTGTAGAAGTAGATGCTCTGGAGAAGGAGATACTAGATCTGAATAAAACAGAGGGTACTAAAAAGAATTATGAGATCTTAAATAACATCTTGGAAAAATTTGAGGAGGACATTAAACAGAGAAAAGCGCGCAAACTGAAGCGTGACGAACAAGATTATACCTCTGGGAGGGTGTTTACGTTTGCTAAAAGATTCGATGCCTTGGTTAATAACGATACCCTCACCAAAAGTAAAAAGACCCCATCTATGAGTAGTATAGATACGGCATCCTCTAGCAATGTATCTATGAGTGGAGAGGAGGGGGCTACCAATGCTAGTGTAGATCAATCAGGTAACAATCCCTCACCTTTTTTAAAAGAGGTCCAAATGATCAGAATAGGGAATTCGAGACAACGAGATCAAAGAGTAGACATGGTGGTAAAACCAAGAGAGGAAAAAGGGGAGGCAAGAAAACCAGACGAAAGGGCACACTACCAAACACGTTATTGGAAGGCCAACCAGGGGAAGTGACGGGCAATAATGATATTCAAGTGATTAACCTGTCAGACTTTGACTTAACGGAAGATATATCATCTGTCTTATGCAAAGGCCTTAATTTTTGTCCAACCAGCAGAATTGATATTAACAGTGTAAAGATTGATATTTACAAGTTTGTTCGTCAATTGAAAATAAAGAAATTTTTCTCTGCTAATGTCTCGGCCCCAAATTGTCAACCACCTCCAGTTGTTGGTGATATCACTATCCAAGATGTGCATGCTACTAGAATTCTGTTATCAATAACAGAACAAGAAAATGACCCTATAACCTTGCACCAAGTTCTGCAAGATCTGGAATGTTGTACCAATCTGAGTGAGGATAGTGGACTCAAGAAGAAGTCTAAATGGACCCCACAGTTGGGGAGTGGCAGTAATATTGATGCATTTTATAGGAGTGTAAATAAAGAACTGGACATTCTTGAGAATAAAATACGTGATTTCAAGCCTCCACACCCACAGGATAACTTGTCCTCTAGAGAAAGAAGTGCCCTCAAATCAATATCTAAAAACACATCCCTTGTAGTGAAAGAAGCAGACAAAGGGGGGAATGTTGTTTTAATGGACAGGACAAAATACAATGAGGAGATTATGGGGCAACTGAACAATGAAGTCTGGTATGCTAAATTACCACACAACCCGATGTTTACGGTTGTAGCTAAGATCAATACCTTTCTAAAGACCTGGCATCAGGCCACCCTACTGAATGATACGGAATTTAAATACCTTACTGTACATCGACCCCGCTTTCCATGTATTTACACCTTGCCAAAGGTTCACAAGTGTCTCCTGTCTCCACCAGGGAGACCTATTATTTCAGGAATAGGCGGGCCGACTGAAAAATTGTCTGAATTTGTAGACCTATTCCTCCAACCGTATGTTTTAAACTTACCCTCTAACATCAGGGACACTAAACATATTTTAAATATACTGAATGACTTTGAGTGGGAACCAGAGATGATATTGGTCACGATGGATGTATGCTCCCTATACACGAATATCAAACATGAATTGGGTCTTAAGGCACTTGAGTTCTTCTTACATAGGAGACCGGTTGAATTGTTGGAGCACACTAACATGATTCTAATGATGTCAAGACTGATTTTGGAAGAAAATGTATTTCTTTTTGAAGATCAATGGTATAAGCAAACCTGTGGGACCGCTATGGGTTCGAAATTTGCGCCGTCGTTTGCCTGTCTCTTCATGGGGTGGGTAGAGGCGGTGCACATCTGGGGCCCTGGCGGTGCACAATGGCACTCCCATATTAATTATTATGGAAGATATATAGACGATCTTATACTCATATGGACTGGAAGTGAGGTGGAACTCTTAGATTTTTTTGCTTATATGAATGATAATGTGTATAATATGACCTTTACCATTGAATACTCTAAAGAGCGAATCAACTTCTTGGACCTAACCTTATATGTAAAAGACAACAAACTGTGTAGTAAGCTTTTTAGAAAATCTACATCTTGTAATGCGGTTCTACACAATAACAGTGCACACCCAAGATCCACTGTTACCGCAATCCCCTATGGAGAACTATATAGGGCTCGACGTAATTGCAGCGAGGATTGCGAATTTCTAGAATGTGTAACAGATATTGAAGGGAGATTCCTTAGGAGAGGTTATGGATCAGAGGTCCTACGTAGAGCAAAGAACAGAGTTCTCAGATTAAATAGACAAGAAACCCTGAGTGCCAAATCCCATGACAGTAACAAAAACAAGGACAAGGTGAGATTGATAACTAATTACAATCCCTGGTCATCCAAGGTTTACCAAATACTAAATAAGTACTGGTTCCTATTGAGTTCTGATCAAACTCTAAAGGATTATATTAACTCACGACCCTCTATATCATATCGACGTGGCATGACGATTAAAAATATGATCAGTCCCAGTTATCCCAAACTAGCAGAAAAGACTCCAAACTGGCTTCATTTACTTGCCAAGGGCTCGTTCCGATGCGGTGACTGCAGCATGTGTAGGATGTCACGGCATGGAACACTACATTTTACATACAATGGATCTAAGACCTATCATATAAAATCACACATTGACTGCAATACCACCTATGTGGTATATGCGATAACTTGCAAATGTGACCGAGTATATATTGGTAGTACCATACGCAGACTTAAGGACCGCATGGCAGAACACTTTAGAGCACTAAAGAATAAGGATATGAGACATCCCCTGACAGCACATGCTATGGAGTGCGGATTACAAAGTGAACATCTGTCTATGTCCTTTCATGGAATTGAAACAATGCCCCAAGATGTGAGGGGAGGGGATAGGGAGCTCAAACTTAGACAACTCGAGGCAAGATGGATAATGCAGGTTCATGCGGTAGAGAGGGGTCTTAATTTTGATGACGAGCTTCAATTCTTTCTGGGGAATTAACTGATGACACACTCCGGATGGAGGTTACTGAATGCCAATGTATGTACTTTACCTGAGTATGATTTCCCTCGAGATTAATGATCACAGGAACAGTTACTATATCTACATGTTGAATTTTAAAGTGCACAAGATTTTTCTTGACAAGCATGTCTCTAACCATGTTTTGTATTTATTTTCATCATGATGTTATGATCATGCAATACTGTTTATAGGTACACCCGTGAGAAATGATAATGTCCTTACATTGCTTTGCTGTCTTAGAAAATAGTCCAGTGACATCTATATATAATGATAACATGGTATACATCTTAATTGTAGACTCATTGTCTGGTATGACATGTACTATAATATGGTATTGACCATCACACACTATGAATGCATGGCACATTTTGTTTTTTACTTGTTAGGTTAATAACCATGGTTTTTTGAAATGTGGATGCGATGTGTATTCATGACAGTATCATAACTTGGTAAAACATGAGCTTGGATACAATATTGATCACCGTATGCTAGGATTGTATGGTATGTTTTGTTTTAAATTTGCTTGGTTGAAAACCATGCTTTGGAAATATGAACGCTATATGTATTCATGACAGACTTTGTGAAAGAAATGTATTGTCAAGATGCCAGTAATGAGAGCTAAGGAAGTGACACCTGGTGATGGGAATTTTCGGTGGGTGCCTTTTAATTGACTCCTTACACGTTGCGCATATATATTTATTACTTATAAGAATTCGTAGTCGATAAGTACTACAATCCGTATTAGAAGTAACCCGAGGTGTGGACAAAGTACCGAATTGCACACTCTAAGATGGCGCGAATATCCAGTTAGGGAAGTACACTTTATGTGGCTAGCCCCTTTTCTAGGTCTGACACCGGACGGGGGTATTTGAAGCAAGTTCAACATGGCGCGGGTGCTGAACGCCAGGAATTACTTTACGGAAGACGAGATATTGTCACAGGTGAGACTACCCCCTCACATAGATCCATTTCGTGGTGGCGTTAACTTGCTAAACACGGGATGCCGCGCATTATGAATAGTTATGGGTCGTGCAGCGCGCAAATATAGCGATTAGAAACTGACTTAAACATAGTGGGTTAACTTTTGCAACTGCTGTATTTAACCATGCTTTGAGTATGGGTCATAGGAACAGTGACCTTATACTATCCTAGATCGTAAATGATTATGTCTCTAATGATGATGGAAATGACTACTTCCTAATCGGTAGGATTCCATCTGTTTTAATCTAACTATAGGAGGAAAATACCCAACTAATACAATATGGAGAGAGATTGACTTTAACCACTTCCTACGGGCCAGAATAACGTGAAGAATAGAGTGAGTACTCACTATAATCAAATCACTGTTGGCTTGAAACGTGCGTATAAATAGACGGTATCTAGGTTCTAAATTGCTGTTTTCTCCGATAGCTAAGAGGATATTTGAACCCCAATGACGTTGTGGCAGGGGTGACGAACAAGAAACTAGAGGTCGAATATAATTAATTAAGGTACTTATAATCCGCATACATCTCTGGTTTGATCACGACATGTGATGTGGGGCTATCTCTCTCTAGTCAGAGCAATCAATTTATATCTACTTACTCTTCACCAAACCTACAAATACTGAATTTTCAATAACATGTCAGTGTGACCAACACACAGGATAAAAACTTGGTGGTGGGATCCTTCTTTTATCACCATAAATATACACCTTGTTTCGTTGGCGGTTATAATTCACAATTTTTTCCCAAGCACCTTGGTTTTGGGTGATATCGCACTAGCTCCATGATGTTGATAATTTGTAACACTCTATAAATAGGACTCTTTGCAATCAGAGTTCTAGAAATAGGTGGTTTTGAAAATAAACATATATGTTTAAAGGTTTTAAACTATAAAATTACATTGTTCTAGCCTTGAAGAAGTCTGTGGATTAACACCATTTCAGACGAAACACGTGTCGGCTAGGAGGTTTTATGAACAATCAACGCATGAAATAAAAGAAAGAAAAAGGAGAAAAAAACAGCGATTTGTGATTTGTTCGTTGGTTGCAAAGTAACTTTTTTGTGCTAGCTCAGGATAAATGTTGTGAGGTCTCAGGGACAACAGACATCACCCACCAGCTCCCCAAGAGTTTTCTTGAAGTGCCTGCAGTTGTGCTGGACTTTTTGAGGACTGGCGTGTCGCAAGGAGCTGGAAGCGCGACTCAAAAACAGCAACAACACGAAGTGCCTTGCGTTGCCGGAGAAGAGGATCGACGTCGTAGCAGACACCGCCGCTTCACCGGGAAGCTTGTCGCAGGAGAAGAGGATCGATGTGGCATCAGACGTCGCCGCATTTCCGAGAAGTGTGTCGCAGGGCCTGTCACGGCTCATCCCCGGAGAAAAGGATCGACGTCGCCGAAGACGCCGCCGCATCTCCGGGAATAGTGTCGCAGGGCCTGTTGCGGCTCGCATCATTGTGGAAGCAATTTACATCGCCAGGAGAGAGGATTGACGCCGCAGAAGACGCCGTCCCATCACTGGGAAATGTGTTGCAGGGCCTGTCAAGGCTCGCATTGTGTAAAGCATCTCGCATCGCCGGAGAAGACGATCTACGTCGCAGCAGATGCCGCCGAATCCCCCGGAAGCGTGTCTCATCAAGGAGAAAGCGCCATCTTTATTTCTTTGCACCAAATCTTCAACGCATCACTGTCCTTGCGTGTAAAGGACTACCGTATCACCTTTCCTGCAACACTTTCGTTGCCCTGTGTCAGGTTTAGTCAGAAAGGTCGTAGCCACATATAGACAAACTAGCCACTAACCTTAACTTGTCTGGCCTGCAGGGACCACTGCTTGAAGGGAGACCTCCCAGTTCCCGTAAGCGCCAACTTCCCCACAGTGAGGCACACCACTAGGAAAGAACGCACTCTGGGGAAAAGGGAAGGGGATAAACAATATAAGTCTGTTCGGGACACCCCTCTAGGTCTGGTGTCAGATGAACGGCCTCCGTACCCAGAACAGCTATTGAGAGAAATAAAGAAGAGTTTGTTTACCACACACAGTGAGGTATCGATGTATCAAGATACAGTAACAATCCAAAATGCACTTACTCAAGGTCCCTTTATTTCTGCACAAGTGACCGTGTCTCTAAGATCAGATTTACCCACGAACTGTTGAATCACAGTTCATCCTCAGATATGGCACTGTTACGAATTATTAGTCTCAGCCTCAGTTATAGGAAAGAAAAATACTGTGGGAGGGTTCTCGTAGTTGACTTCACTACTGTTCCCTAGTTTGAAAAGATACTGTGGGGGTTATGCACTGTTTGTATTACACAATGCTACCAAAGTCTCGCTAGCACAGCTGCGCGATACCCCTACCTCAATCCAGCGGGCAGGCAAGCGTCCGCGGCTCTCCCACGACGTCCTCCGAATGCGGGCAGGCAAGCGTCCGCGACCCTCAGCGGCGTCCTCCAATGCGGGCAGGCAAGCGTCCGCGACCCTCAGCGGCGTCCTCCAATGCGGGCAGGCAAGCGTCCGCGGCTCTCCCACGACGTTCAGCCCCGGCGGAACACCCTCTTGCACCAGGCTTGTTCCGAGAAACAGGAAGGATTGACAAGCACCCTCCCCTTCCTGGGAGGTGCTTATGTAGCCCAGCCGCCACTGATCTCCGGACCGCCTGAGCCCAGGGGTTTCTGGGAGATGTAGTGCGGCTGTGTGCCTGACGCCAGTTCGTACACGCCGAAATCGCTACAGAGCCCCCTCTCAAGGACCGCCGACTCGGCGGTCGACCGGGTTTACCCGGATGGGCCTGATGAAACCGCTCCTGTAATTCCGGACAATGAAGGTTCTGCTCGGGTTCCCAAGTCCTGTCCTCGACCCCATAGCCCTTCCAACTCACTAAGTACTGCACTCTGCCTCTATGCAACCTAGAGTCCAACAGTTCCTGCACTTCGTATTCCTCCAACCTCTCCACTAACACCGGGGGGGGGGGGTGATCGGGTAGTCTAGTGTCTAGAGAACAGGGTTGTAACAGGGACACATGAAACACAGGGTGTATGTGCCACGAGCGGGGATAGTCAGTCTCAATGCTACCGGATTGATGACCTCCTCTACACTGTACGGGCCGATGAACTTAGGCTTCAGTTTGTTAATGCCTCTGAGATGGATGTGTTTGGTGGACAGCCATACCTTGTCTCCCACCTGGTAGACCGGTCCCTGACTGCGTTTCCTGTCAGCGAAGTGTTTCTGTGAGGCCTGAGTGGCCGTCAAGTGATGCTTTGCATCCAACAGCACTGCCTGCAGATGTGTGTGATGTTCTTGGATGCTAGGAAGGTTAGAGACACCAGGCCATTCGAAGGGCAAAATGTTAGGATGATAACCCAAAAGGCAAAAGAATGGGGAGCAACCTAATGTCGAATGGTCAGTGTTGTTATAGGTAAACTCGGCCAACCATAAGAGGGTAACCCAGTCTGTAGAGTTCTGAAGGGTAAAACAACGCAAATATTGTTCGACTGTCTGGTTGAGGCGTTCTGTTTTACCATCCGTTTGGGGATGATAGCTCGTCGAGAGTCGAGCGTCAATATCCAAAGTGCTACACAATGACTTCCAGAATCGGGATGTAAATTGGGTCCCTCTGTCCGTGATGAAGACGCTCGGAATGCCGTGAGCTCGGACGAGATGTTGTAACACCACAAGGGCCAGTTCTGCTGAGGTCGGCAACCCTTCCAAAGGTACGAAGTGACCCATTTTGGTCAAATGGTCCACTAACACCAGGATCACGGTCTTCCCCTGACACAAGGGCATTTCCACTATGAAGTCCATGGAAACCGTGTGCCATGGTTTGGGTGGAATAGGTATGGGGCGGAGCAGTCCTGTCGGCTTGGTATGTGGCGCCTTGCTCTGGGCACACACTGAACAGTTCCTGATATATTTCTTGGTATCGTCTCTTACGGAAGGCCACCAGAAGGAACGTTCTATCGTGGCGATGGTTTTGAACACACCCCAATGACCACCTAACATGGAGTCGTGTGCCCATTTTAGGATTTGCAGATGAAGACCGGGGTCAGGTACATACAAAGCGTGATGGTAATACAACAGTTCGTCCTTCTGCGTTCGGCACTGGGGATCTTCATTGAGCCATGCTGCGACATCGACATCCGCTAATGCTACTTTGACATCTTCAAGGAAATCCGAAGACGTGAGCAAGGCTATCGTGGTTCTTGGAAAAGCCTTATCAGGCAAGATGGAAGGTGGATCGTGGTCCTCCCTTGTCTGATGTTCGAGGACGTCCTGGTTCCGGGAGAGGGCATCGGCCTTGCCGTGCTGTGAGCCGGGACGGTATTTGATGACGAAGTCATAGTCCGAAAAGAAAAGAGTCCACCGAAGTTGTCGAGGAGTTAGGGCCTTGGCTGTCTTCAGAAACAACAGATTACGGTGGTCGGTGTAGATTTCGATAGTGTGGCGGACTCCTAACAAGTAGTGGCGCCACTCTTCGCACCCTCTTTTAATTGCCAACAACTCCTTGTCAGTGATGGAGTAATTGACTTCGCTGGGGCTTAGCTTCTTGGAATAGTAGGCCACGGGGTGGATTTGTCCTGTCGTGGGATGTCTTTGTGACAGGACCCCTCCCAAGGCGTACTGGGATGCGTCGGTTTCAAGAATGAACGGAAGCTGTGCATCAGGATGACGTAAGATGGGTGCCTGGGTGAACTTTTCTTTCAGGAACTGAAATGCCTGTTCTGCTTCTGCGTTCCAGGTAAAAGGAGTGCTTTTTCATAACAGACAGGACAAGGGATGGATGATCCTGGAGAAATCCTGAATAAAACGCCGGTAATAATTGGCAAAGCCCAAGAAACTTTGTACTGATTTCACACACTGGGGAGTCTTCCATCTTGTGATGGCCTCCACTTTGCCGTTCTCCATCTGAAAGCCGTTGGCGTTTATCACATATCCCAAAAAGGTCACTTCTTGCATGTGGAATAGGCATTTTTCTAGCTTGGCATACAAGGAGTGCTGCTGGAGCCTCTCCAGTACTACTCGGACGTGTTCTATGAGTTCGTGGAGAGTAGGTGAGTAGACGAGGATATCGTCAATGTAAACCATGCATATGGTGTCTAGTAATCCTCTCAGTACCTCATCCATAAAATACTGGAAGGCCGCTGGGGCGTTGCAGAGCCCGAATGGCATCACTCGGTACTCGAAAAGGCCGTACTTGGTTCGGAATGCTGTCTTCCATTCATCTCCGTGTTTAACTCGGACCAAATGGTAGGCCCCTCTCAGATCCAGCTTAGTGAAATATTGAGCCCCTTTCAGTTGGTCCATCAGTACCACAATCAAGGGTAAGGGATAGCGGTTCTTCACCGTGATGTTATTCAAGGCACTGTAATCGATACACATTCTTAACTCGGCGCAGTCCTTTTTCGGTATGAAGAAGAGAGGCGAAGAGGCAGGGGACGTGGAGTGTCGGATAAATCCAGAAGCCAGATGTTCATCTATATAGTCCTTCAGATACTGGTTTTCCTTTTCGGTAAGGGCATAGACCCGACTACAGGGAATAACCGCTCCGGGTTGTAACTCTATACAACAATCATACACCTGATGTGGAGGTAAGTGGGTGGCTTTCTGTTTACTGAAGAGAGACTGGAACTCCACGTATTCTTCTGGCAGGGTGGTAGCGTTACAAGCACGTTCTTGTGAGCACGCCGAGGCCACATAACGTGCACAGGTAGGTAGTGCATCGTCTTCATGAGGCAAAGGGAGAGGAAGTCTGCAATGTTCCATACAATAAGCAGAAGTCAATTCCACGGTGCGAGCCGACCAACTCACCGTAGGGTCGTGCAGAGTCAGCCAGGGCATACCCAGGATTAGGCGGAACTGAGGGGCAGCTATTAAGTCGAATTGGATGTACTCGGCATGGTCTGTCCCGATCTGCAGGCGAAGAGGTGAGGTATGCCTTGCTACTGGTCCTGAAGACAATGCGGATCCGTCCACTGCCTTCACGTTCTCGGGTTCCTTCTTGCTTTCCCATGCGATTCCCAACGAGGAGGCATACTCGATGTCCATATAATTACCGGTGGCCCCGGAATCCAACAATGCATCCACTGTAACAACGGTTTCCAAGGAAACCCACAAAGATACAGTCATGTTCAGATGGGCCACAGCTGGCATTAAGGTGTTAGCAATGTGCGAGGAGATCGACGTACGAGGTTCGTCCGATCCAGTGATCTCCGTCTGGCTCGGACTCTTCAGTTTTCCGATACCTCTTTGGTCCCTGATACGGCTGGTCTTCGGGGAGGTGGATTCCTTTCTGGTTGTTGGGCCTTGGCCCTACACTCCCTTATGAAATGACCACCCTTACCACAATATAAGCAGAGCTTCAGCTTTCTTCTGCGGTCACGTTCTTCCGTCGTAAGGGGGCCCCGTATGCCACCTATTTGCATAGGCTCGACACCTTCTGTGGTTTTGGGAACGTCTTCCGCAAAGGGTTTTGGTCTGGGGTACCATCCTCGTACCTTGCCCTTGCTTTTATCCCCTCGTCTTTCCAGTAGACGATGGTCCAGCTGGACCGTTAGGTCAATCAACTCCTCACATGTAGCTGGCAACCGTACAACCTGGGCAAGTACGTCCTTGAGTTCTCCTCGCAAGCCTTGGTAAAACAGGGAGATCCTTTTTGCTGGAGGCCAGTCTGTTTCAACCACGAGGCGATTGAAAGAGGTGATGTAGAGGGAGGAGCCAAGCTCGCGAGCGTAATGGTCGCCTTTTAGCTCGGCTCCCGCAGCCCTCCGGCCTGATCGTATATCCTGTATCTTATCCTGTCCGGAGACGACACATTATCGTAGAATTGGAGACGGTACACCTCACTTGTACTTACCGTTTGGCCCGGAGGTTTCGACGTGCAGCGGTTCCGAAGTTGTGCCCTCCGCAAGACTGGGGCCTCCGTGGAACCTAGACCGGGACCTAGCCTGTGGGATCCGACGACTGTCGGCCCCGGTCGAGAGAGTGAACCAAGGATGAGAGCCGTTGTGCGAACATCCCAGCGATCCTGATCCAGGCCTGCCTCGGCGGCCGCGAGGCTGATGTGGGTGAGATGCACCGGGGACTGATTCTGTGAGGGGGTCCCCCCCGCCGCTGCCGTGCCCGGCGGCCCTGGACCTCTGCGCCCGGACTCTGCTTGTTTGGGGCGCCGGTGCTGGTGTAGGCGGAGACCCGCATTGGGCGGACATCCTTTCTGCACCAAGGCTGCCATTGCTGGGAGCCCCCCGGAGCTCTGTAAAGTCCTACATTTTGGAACTGTTTTTGAGAGTCGCGGAGGGTGGCGACTGGGCTGACTTCGCGAAATGGCGGCCGACCATCTGGAATTTGTAGCGCCTCGTGGTGGCGGGCTTGAGTTGCCTGATTGCGCGGGGGTCTGGTCTGGTGAGCGGAAGCTTACCCTCAGAGATATCCTGGAAGCTCTGCGATCCCTGCGCGCATTTCTGGCCCCCGATGTCCCCGTGAGCCAGCCACGATCCGCCGCCATTTTGAGCGGCCGTTTCTTCTTGCCTCCCTCTTGTTTCAGAGACTCCATTGCCTCGCCCCCCTCGACTGCTGCAAGTGTTGCCGCTGCTGATCGACGATCATTTGGTGTGCCGGTGACTTTGGAGCTCCCTGCTTTTCGAGGTTCTGACCCTAGGGACTTGGACATTGTGCCGCGGCCCTGTTCGGCTGGGATGCCCGGAAATATTGGTGGACAGCCGCCTGCACCTGCACCGATGGCTACGCATTTGTCTATTGCAGAGAACCCCTCGCTTTCCCAAACGGCGAAACTAATCTCCTGCTCTTCATCACCCGTGCTGCGATTGCTGATGCTTATAAACTCTCTACTCGGACTTTTGCTCACTTGTGGACCGATTGACCCCCCTTGTCTACATGGCAGTTCGAATTTTTTTCGATTGTGTGCTGGTCTTGTATTGAGTAGCTCACGTTACATTGTCATGTGGTGGGTGGAATTTGTGGTTCGGAAGGGATGGGGGTGATATGCGCGACTCCTGGGGATTCTTGCTGTACGACTTCGTGGCGCGATTGTTTGTACCCTTAGCGCGGTGGGAGGTCCTCTCCTCTGTAAGTTTTATGGCGCTTGAAATGGTGTCGTCCTGGTCTGTTTTTTTTGCTGCGATTGTTTGGTTGGGCGGAGGGCTGCGGCCGACCGTATTGATTTCTGTTCTCATGCTCCTCCCTCCTGTTTTCTTATTTATGTTTATGTTTCTTTTTGTCTCGTTCTTCTCTCTTTCTTTCTTGCTATATTTCGGGTTCTGGTTTAGGGCGACAGGCACGCTGTCTGAAGGGTAGGCCATAGCCTTCTACAGGGGTGCAGGGTGGGATGGGTGGGTTGGGATCTGTTTGTTGTTTGTTTTATGGTTCTATGGCCCTTTTGTATCTCTTTATAGTAATGCCGCGTCTGTCCTTGCATCCCGTGGTATGTTCGGGGTGGGGTATGTGGCGTCGTTGATCCTCCTCTTCTGGGTTGGTTACTTTTCGTCTCGATTGCTGTACCCTCCTTGTTACGGATGCTCCTGTTTTCTCCTGTACTCTCGCCACGGGACGCCTGTTTCGGCGTGGTCTTCTTTCTTTTGTTTTTGTATTTCATTTCCTTTTATCATTTTTCCGCTTTGTCCTCCTCCCCTCCCCCTCTTTTCCCCCTTCTCTCCCCCTTTCCTGGCCCCCCCTTTTCCTAGAGGTCACTATGACGGGTTAGTTTTGATGTAATGTTTGTCCGATCCCTCTGTCCTGGCTTGGTTGTGGTTTGGGTGGTGGGCATGTAAAGATGATAATGAACACGTGTCGATTATGTCTAAAATGTCCCTGTCTCCCGGTGTGTATTGAGTTGCCTCTCCTGTATTGCGGCCCCATGCCCCCTTATTGTCACTGAGGATGGTTTTGGGACTTCGGACGCCTCTATATTGAAAGTGAGCCTATCGTACTCCTTATCCCCATATTATAAAATTAACCTTTTTTGCTCCTGTTTCTTGGCCGTCTGGTTCCTAGGTGTCTTCCCCCCCTTTTTACGATTGTTTTGCCTCTGTTTTTGCTGATTGAATCTGTACTGTTTGCCTTGGAACCTTTGACCGCTTTACATGTTAATGCCGGCCGATTTGGTTGTAGGCCTAGAATTGTATATCCTTTTGATGCTAATAAAGGTTTAAAAAAAAAAAAAAAAAAAAAAAAGAAAGAGGTGATGTAGGACAACAGATCCTGCGTTCCTTGGCGTAACGTGAGGAGTTCCCGATCTAGGGTCAACATATGAGATTTGCGGTCGAACAATTTTCTCATCTCAGCGCAGAAGTCGGTGAACTGATGAAGCACCGGATCGTTTCTCTCCATTAGAGGGATCGTCCAGCTTGCGGCGTTACCTCCCATATATGACATCATAAAAGCAGTTTTTGCTGCGTCATCGTGGAAGGCGGTGGGTTTACAGAGGAAGTGGAGTCTGCACTGGTTCAAAAACATTTCAAATTTCTTGGGGTCTCCATAGAATCTCTCAGGAGGGGCCAATGGTATGCCCGAGTTTTGTATGACATGGACGGTAGGTGTCGAGGAAGAGGCGGGTGGTGTGAGGGTTGTGGCCGTAAAGAACCCACCCCCGGACGTGGTCGGGGACGAAGGAAGGGTTGTTGGTTGGCCTGGTGGGGAAAGAGTCGCCTCTCTGATATAGGACCCAGCCCCCATGCCTTTGCGTGAAATCCCTGCGACCTCTCTTCGCATGGAATTCATATCGCGCTTCAGCTCCTGATTTTCTAACCTAGAAGCCTGTACTTCTTGCTGTAGTGTGTTAAAGCTCTCAAGGAGTGAGGCTAATACCGCCCCGGTATCCATGGTCCGGGCAGGCGTCTAACGTGGGCTTGTCAATCTGTCAGGTTTAGTCAGAAAGGTCGTAGCCACATATAGACAAACTAGCCACTAACCTCAACTTGTCTGGCCTGCAGGGACCACTGCTTGAAGAGAGACCTCCCAGTTCCCGTAAGCGCCAACTTCCCTACAGTGAGGCACACCACTAGGAAAGAACGCACTCTGGGGAAAAGGGAAGGGGATAAACAATATAAGTCTGGTCGGGACACCCCTCTAGGTCTGGTCTCAGATGAACGGCCTCCGTACCCAGAACAGCTATTGAGAGAAATAAAGAAGAGTTTGTTTACCACACACAGTGAGGTATCGATGTATCAAGATACAGTAACAATCCAAAATGCACTTACTCGAGGTCCCTTTATTTCTGCACAAGTGACTGTGTCTCTAAGATCAGATTTACCCACGAACTGTTGAATCACAGTTCATCCTCAGATATGGCACTGTTACGAATTATTAGTCTCAGCCTCAGTTATAGGAAAGAAAAATACTGTGGGAGGGTTCTCGTAGTTGACTTCACTACTGTTCCCTAGTTTGAAAAGATACTGTGGGGGTTATGCACTGTTTGTATTACACAATGCTACCAAAGTCTCGCTAGCACAGCTGCGCGATACCCCTACCTCAATCCAGCGGGCAGGCAAGCGTCCGCGGCTCTCCCACGACGTCCTCCGAATGCGGGCAGGCAAGCGTCCACGACCCTCAGCGGCGTCCTCCAAGGCGGGCAGGCAAGCGTCCGCGACCCTCAGCGGCGTCCTCCAATGCGGGCAGGCAAGCGTCCACGGCTCTCCCACGACGTTCAGCCCCGGCGGAACACCCTCTTGCACCAGGCTTGTTCCGAGAAACAGGAAGGATTGACAAGCACCCTCCCCTTCCTGGGAGGTGCTTATGTAGCCCAGCCGCCACTGATCTCCGGACCGCCTGAGCCCAGGGGTTTCTGGGAGATGTAGTGCGGCTGTGTGCCCGACGCCAGTTCGTACACGCCGAAATCGCTACACCCTGCGTGTCGCATCTTAAGGTACATTGACTCAAAGTGTCGCATTTTTAATCTACAGAGAACTAAGCTAATTCTACCATTTTAAGTACAGTATTGTGGATTTTTGTAATTTATGGTCTTGTGTTAAGTCTATATAAAATATACTTATATTTGATATAAGGCTTGTGTGCTGGCCACCTGTAGTGTTGTCACTTGATTACTGTATGTGTTCACAAATGCTTTACACACTGCCCTGATCGTGCCAAGATACCAAGGGGGTGAGCAGGGGTTATTTTAGGAGTGTACCCCCTTACCCTGATTAGAGGCAAGGGTCCCTATTTGTCACAAGTACCTACCTGTGCCAACTAGAGACCCCCAAATCTAACACATACACATTGGGCTCCCCTGTGGTAGGTCCCAGGTAATCCCTGGGCAGGGTGCTGTAGGTAAAAGGCAGGATATGTACTAAGGTGTATTATGTCCTGGCAGTGAAAAACACTCCATTTTGTTTTTCTGTGCTGAAAGGTCATCCTGCCCATAGGACAGAATGGGGGAGGCCGGGTGATGTGTTTGTTAGCCTAGTTTCCTATAAGTTTATAATGGGGAGTTGAAGTTTAGTATGTATGAACTTACAGTGTCATAACAAATCTTTCTGTGAAGGTGGTTTTGTCACTGTGTTCAGAAACCACTCTTTTAGAAAGTGGCTGAGTTTTGTGTTCTAGGCTTTTCTGTGTGTCTCTGCTGAAATGTGGATTGTCTGTCTGGATCTGAAAGGTGAGAGGAGCTGGGAGAGGTCTTGACCCAGGGAAGGGTTGAGATGGCACCAGGCTGCCCTACATCTAGAGAGTAGGGGGAAGAGAAGCCAGGGAGGTGAACAGGCATGGGCAGGTGCTATAAACCAATTGACCCATCTGCTGCTGAGTGATTAAGGATCCAGATCCCAGTATCAAAGGGAGAGAGGTGACACTGGGAGGGAGACACCCAAAACTGATTTAGGGACGGGGCAGGGACCGCAAGCATAAACTTCAAAGACATTAAGGGGTTTAACTATGAGAGCTGAAACCCCTGAACATGGGAATGAAACAGAAATGGATTGCGACTGAAAAGGCTTGGACCCATTCTGTGGTCAAGAGGAACCTCTGCTAAAGAAGGAGCAACTGAAGAGACTGCTGTGGACAGACCAATCCTTGCTTCGTGATCCGGGGCTGGCCGCAGTTTGCTGTTTTAACTGAGGGAGAGGCTGTTGGGACTGTGCTTGGATGCACTGGGTCACCCTGCATGAGGAAGACTGTGATTTGCGCTGTGTCTTGTAACCCCAAGGGCCTAAGGTGAGCTGGCTCCCTGTTTGGAAATACAAGATCATAAAAGTTTCTGGAGAAGTCCTAGGCAACACATTGTGCGTGTGCTCTTGCAGTTTGAGACCCTCAGAAGTTGTGACTTGTAATCGTGGGCATGCATGAGTAAGCTGAGTCTCGGAAGCGCAGTGTGCATGTTGTGGTGCAGGCCAAGGCACTGGTGAGGAGCTCCTGGTCGTGGTGTGCACGGGGAGACGAAGTAAGACTCAGATGCGCAGTGTGCTTGTCGTGGTGCAGGCCAGGGTGTTGGTGAGACGCGCCTGGTCATTGTGTGCACCAAAGGAAGAAGTGAGTGTTGGACACGAAGTGGGCATGTTGTGGTGCAGGCAGGGCATTGATGAGGGGCACCTGGTCATCGTGTGCACTGGGAAAAGAAGTGAGACTCGGACGTGCAGGGTGCATGCCGCGGTGCAGCCAGGGCGTTAGTGAAGAGTGCCTGGACATAGTGTGCACCAAAAGAAGAAGTGAGTCTCGGAAGTACAGCGTGCATATCGTGGTGCATCCAGGGTGTTGGTGAGGAGCACCTGGTCATTGTGTGCACTCGGAAAAGAGGTGAGACTTGGACGTGCTGACTGTGTGTCATGGTGTAGCCAGGGCGTTGGTGAGGAGCTCCTGGACATCGTGTGCCCCGGGAGAAGAGGAGAGACTCGGATGCACAGGGTACGTGTCGAGGTGCAAGCGGAGGCGCCGGTGGAGAGTGCAGGGTCATCGTGAGCACCAGAGAAGAGGTGAGTCTCAGACATGCAGTGAGGGTGTCATGGTGCAACCTGAGGCGCTGGTGAGGAATGCCTTGGTCGGGTGTGCAACGCATTTGAAATAAGATCTCCACAGCGCTAAGGGCAGGTCTCGGTCTTCCCTGAGACTGCCAGAAGGTGGGTCAAATCATTGGGCCATCGGAGGAAAACAGCAGCAGCCCGGAGCGGCAGCCCCGGAGGAGCTAAGCTGCCGGCCCGAGCTCGCCGCACCCCGTGACGGAGTTCTGGATCAAAGCCCAAGTCTCTGATGTCAGAGAGGAGAGTGGGGTCCCACCCCTCCAGGTAACGTGGACCACCACCTGGGGTGGGGTGCGGGCCCGGAGGGACACACTCTTGGCCTCTCACTTCTGTCAGCTGTGCGAGCCGTTTGCTTCAGCTCAGATCCCAGCCCGTGCTGACCCAAGGAGGGCCAGTACTGGGGCCGGAATGGGAAGCAGTACGTTTGTGTCATCATTGATCCATATTGAGGGCACTGTAACGGAGCACCTAAACTGTCGTATTACACTTTGCATTATTACTGCTAACAAATGATCGAACTTTCGCATGATGCCTGACCTCAGTTTTGCCTGACAAACTACATGCTTGGGGCGCTACGCACTGCATTATTTCCCCCTTGCAGGTTAGCCGATTGTAACGTGGTGCATTGCATTCATTGTTCATTGCACAGTATATGATTATAATGTGGCACAGTGCATTATTTCTTCATTGAACAGTACAGAATTGTAGCGTGACGCATTGCTTTGTTTCTTCGTGGTACAGGGCATGCTGGTGGTGATACGCATTGCATTGTTCCTTCTATTGAAAAGTACATGACTGTGGCACTACTTATGGCATTGTTTCTCTGTTGCACAGTACAATAGAATATTGTTACGCATTGTAGGATTTTTATTTTTTTTGCAAAGTGTGTGATTCTACCAATACGACAGGCCTAACCTTTTAGGAACAGTTAGAAGTGATCTTAACTGTTGGTTAGAAGCGGTGGTTGGGATTAGAACCTGCCAACCCACCGGAAAGAATACTACCCATTCTTGTATGTTCATTTTGTAGCGTGTGGTCATATCTTATAACCTCTTATATAAAGTTTACACTCATTTTATAAAAATTTGTGTGGAGTCAATTTGTGGTGACATCATTGGGTTACTGTTAGCGTGGTTGCACATACTGTACAATCGTGCCTTGGAGATAAGCCTGCCAGTTCGTGCCAAGCTACTGAGCAGGGCTATCTCAGACGGTGCCCTTACTTAGCCTAACGTTGAAGTGAGGGGTCGGGGACTCCCACCGCCAGCATTTTGTGTTGGCGATAAGCGATAAGGACCCCCACTTCTAACATTTGATGGCAGAGCAGTGGTATTCGCTCCTAATTTAAATTAAATGCGTATGTGCAAAACCACCCACAGTAGTAGGTGTTCATCATTAATTGATTGCAGACCATGAAGCAACAAGATAATGTTTTTGATTTGGTGGTTCCATTGTTGTGTAACCTTTAATCCACACATCATGTCTCAGGGGGACAGCCAGATAGCCAGTGAGGCTGAGGTTGCAGAATTAGAGTTTTCCATTGAGGCACTGTATACCTACAAGGTTGATCAGTTGAGGAAATTCTGCAGGGCTTTGGGATGTCCTATGAAGATTAGCACCAAGAAGGAAGAGCTGCAGGTGGCCTTGCGGGCCTGGTGGGAAGCCAAAGAGGCTGAAGAGACAGATGTTGATGAGGTGGATGAGGATGACCCAGGGAGTGGATTTGGTGCACAGGATTTGCCAGTAGAAGGTCCAGCCACAGGGGCTGGTAGTAGCCATTCAGCACATTCAGGGAGGAGTTTTTCACCTGAGGAGTTGGAGGAAAACCAGATGGGTGAATGATTTGGAGGGGTTATCCAATCTGGCTCCAGGGGAGCATAGGCTCAGAAATTATTTCCCAGGATTGAGACAACCCGGGTTAAGGTGTGGGTTCTTTGTTTCCCCGGAGCCTGCACTAAAATTGTACCCCTGGTCATGGGTCCAGGGGCCTGAAGGGGCACCAGAGAGGGAAGAAGGGCCAGTTGGCCCAAGGAGATCCCTAAATAGGGATTAGGGTATGCTGGCTAGCCCCTTGTCTCCAAAGAGGGGGAGGCAGAGTGAGCAGCACCCCCAGGGATCAGCAGCATCACCCAGGAAACTGGGGGGGGCCTTAGGAGAGCCCCCGGGTGGAGGCCTCTAGGTTAAGAAGGGTTTACCTTGGTCACTCCTAGGGGACCCAGCCCCCCTGGGAGGACACTGCCCCACTGATGTCCCCACTGGGCAACAGAATCCTCTCTTAACCTTCCATTTATTTTTCCGGGCCCGCCACTTAGGAATGGCACCCACAAACTTCAGCACTGCAGGAGTTCTGACTCCAGCCCCACCATGTCCTCCTGATGCTAGGTGGTCTTCCCCACACTGCTGGCAACCAGGCACAAGGCTTCCACCAGGGGGCTCTCCTACACCCCCCCAGTTTCTTGGGTGATGCTGCTGATCCCTTAAGGTGCTGCTCACTCTTACTCCCCCTCTTTGGAGACAAGGGGCTAGCCAGCCTCCCCTAATCCCTACTTAGGGATCTCCTTGTGCCAACTGGCCCTTCTTCCCTCTCTGGCGCCCGTCAGGCCCCTGGACCCCTGATCAGGGGTACGGTTCTCGTGCAGGATCCCGGGAATCATAGAGTCCACACCTTAACCCAGGTTGGCGCAATCCTGGAAAATAATTTCTGAGCCTCTGCTCCCCTAGAGCCAGATTGGATAAACCCTCCAAATCATTCACCATGCTAACCACTACTCGATCTTCCTGTGCACACTTGTACTCATCCACACTTGGCACTGGCTGTGCGCTGCCACCAATCACACTGGACATTGCTTGTCTACCATTAATGTCCAGTTCCCTCATGCTTAACTCGTGAGCGAAGAGAATCCATTTCTCCTCCAACGCGAGACCGTTCCCCCTCTCCACTGCTTGAATTTTAAGTTTTAACACCTCCAACTCATGCAGTCTGACCCTTTGATTTTTCTCCAACTCCTCTGGTGAAAAAGTTCTCCCTGAATTCGCTGAATGGCTACTAGCAGCCCCGCGGCTGGGCCTTCCACAGGCAAATCCTGTGGACCAAATCCATTCCCTGGGTCATCCTCATCCCCCTCACCATCATCTGTCTCTTGAGCCTCTTTGGCTTCCCACCAGGCCCTCAAGGCCACCTGCAGCTCCTCTTTCTTGGCACTAATCTTCATGGGACATCCCAAAGCCCTGCAGAATTTCCTCAACTGATCAACCTTGTAGGTAAACAGTGCCTCTATGTCAAACTCTAATTCTGCAGCCTCAGCCTCACCGGCTATCTGGCTCTCTCCCTGAGACATGATATGTGGATTAAAGGTTACTCAACAATAGAACCACCAAATCAAAAACATTATGTTGTTGCGTGGTGGTCTGCAATCAATTTATGATGAACACCAATTACTGTGAGTGATTTTGCACATACGCATTGAATTTAAATTAGGATTGAATCCCAATGCTCTGCTGCCAAATGTTGGAAGTGGGGGTCCTTATAGCTTACAGCCACCACCAAATGCTGGAGGCAGGAATCCCCAACCCCTCACTTCAATGTTAGGCTACATAAGGACACCGTCTGCGGTAGCCCTGCTCACCCCCTTAGTAGCTTGGCACGAGCAGACAGGCTTATCTCCAAGGCAAGAGTGTACAGTATGTGCAACCACACTAACAGTAACCCAATGATGTCACCACAAATTGACGCCACACAAATTTTTAGGCCAGTCGTATTACTAGATTCACACATGTTGCAAAAGAAAACAAATCCTACAATGCGTAAAAATATTCTCTTGTACTGTGCAACAGAGAAACAATACCATACGTAGTGCCACAGTCATGTACTTTGCAATAGAAGGAACAATGCAATGCTTATCACCACCAGCATGCCCTGTACCAGGAAGAAACAAACCAATGTGTCACGCTACAATTCTGTACTGTGCAAGGAAGAAATAATGCACTGCGCCACATTATAATCAGATACTATGCAATGAACAATTAATGCAATGCGCCAAGTTACAATCGGCTAATCTGCAAGGGGAAAATACTGCAGTGCGTAGCCACCAATCATGTAGTTTGTCAGACACAAATGAGGTCAGGCGTCATGCGACAGTTCAATAGTTCGTTAGCGGCAATAATTCAAACTGTTATATGACAGTTTAGGTGCTCTGTTACAGTGCCCTCAATATGGATCAATGATGACACAAAAAAACTGCTTCCCACTCCGGCCCCAGTACTGGCCCTCCTTGGGTCAGCATGGGCCGAGATCCGAGCTGAAGCAACCGGCTCGCGGAGCTAACAGAAGTGTAAGGTCCGCACCCCACACCAGGTGGTGATCCATGTTACCTGAGGGGGTGCGACCCCAGTCTCCTCTCTGATGTCAGCAACGTGGGCCTTAATCCAGAACTCCGTCACAGGGTGCTGCCGGTCCGGGCCATTGCTGTTTTCCTTCGATGGCCCAATGACTTGGCCCTCCTTCTGGTGGTCTCAGAGAAAACCAAGATCCACACTTAGTGCTGTGGAGACCTTATTTCAAATGCGGTGCACACCCGACCCAGGCACTCCTCGCCAGCGCCTCAGGTTGCACCACGACATGCACACTGCACGTCCGAGACTTACCTCTTCGCTGGTGTTCACGATGACCTGGCGCTCTTCACCAGCGCCTCCACTTGCACCTCGACATGCACCCTGCGCGTCCCAGTCTCTCCTCTTTTCCCGGTGCACACGATGTCCAGGCGCTCCTCACCAATGCCCTGGCTGCACAATGACACGCACTCTGCACGCCCAAGTCTCACCTCTGCTCCAGGTGCACACGATGACCAGGTGCTCCTCACCAACACCCTGGCTGCAACACAACAAGCACGTTGCACATCCGAGACTCACTTCTTATTTTGGTGCACACGATGTCCAGGCGCACTTCACTAACACCCTAGCTGCACCACGACAGGTACCCTGCGCGTCAGAGTCTCACTTCTTTTCCCGGTGCACACGATGACCAGGCGCTCCACACCAATGCCCTGGCTGCACCACGACATGCACGCTGCGTGTCCAAGACTCACTTCTTCTTTTGGTGCACGCAACGACCAGGTGCTCCTCACCAACGCCCTGGCCTGCACCACAACACGCGCACTGCGCGTCTGAGTCTTACTTCGTCTCCCCGTGCACACCACGGCCAGGCTCTCCTCACCAGCGCCTTGGCCTGCACCACAACATGCACAGTGTGCATCCGAGACTCAGCTTACTCCTGCGTGCCCACGATCACAAGGCACAACTAATGTCTCAAGCTGTGAAAGCTTGCGCATACCACGTTGCTTGGGACTTCTCTGGAAACTTTTATGTTGCTGTGTTTCCAAACAGGGAGCCATCTCACCTCGGGCCCTTGGGGGTATCAAGACACATCAGAAAGCACAGTCTTCTTCAAGCAGGGGGACCCAGTGCCTCCAAGCACAGTCCCAACAGCCTCTGCCTTGGTTAGAACAGCAAACTAAAGACCAGTCTCAGATCATGAAGCAAGGATTGGTCTTTCCACAGCAGTCTCTTCAGTTGCTCCTTCCTTAGCAGAGGTTCATCTTGACCACAGAATGGGTCAAAGCCTTTTCAGTCTCAATCCATTTCTGTTTCATTCCAACGTTCAGGGGTTTCATCTCTCATAGTTATACCCCTTAATGTCTTTGAAGTTCGTTTTTGCTCAGGGGTCCCTGACCCCTCCCTAAATTAGTTCTGGGTATGTCCCTCCCAGTGTCACCTTTCTCCCTTTGATACAGGGAGTCAGAAACCATAATAACTCAGCAGGAGATGGGTCAATTGGTTTAGAGCACCAGCCCAGGCTTTTTCACCTCCCGGGCTTCTCTTCCCCCTACTCTCCAGATATAGGGAAGCCTGGTGCCCTCTATACCCCTCCCTGGGTCAAGACCTCTCCCAGCTCCTCTCAATTTCCAGATCCAGACAAACAATCCACATTTCAGGAGAGACACACAGAAATGCCTAAGCACAAAACTCAGCCACTTTCTAAAAAAGTTGTTTCTGAACACACAGTTACAAAACCACCTTAACAGAAAGATGTGTAATGACACTGTGAGTTCATACATACTAAACTTCACCTCTCCATTCTAAACTTAAGGAAACTAGGCTAACAAACACAACACCCAGCCTCCCCCATGCTGTCCTATTGGCAGAATGGGGGAGGCTGGGGGTTGTGTTTGTTAGCCTAGTGTCTATCCATGGCCTGTCCTATGGGCAGAATGGCCTTTCACCAGTGACAACTAAATGGAGTGTTTATCACTGTCAGGACATAGCACACACCTCAGTATATGTCCTGCCTTTAACTTACACTGCACCCGCCCAGAGGTTAACTGGGACCTACCAAAGGGGTGCCCAATGTGTCTAAAAAAGGGAAAGTAAGGCCTGATAAGTGGTTGCACTTGTCAGGACAACATGCTAACTTAGGAAACTGTGTGCAGGCCCTACACTGCTGGCCTTAGTTCCCTTCTCCATGCGCCTTTGCATTACTAGCCCTGCACACACAGCACTGGGGACTTTACTAGTAAGGCAAACATACCAACCATGGCCAACCAATTATCATTACACTTTACCTAGGGAACACTTGTACTTTGACACTGATCAGCAGCGGCAAAGTATCCTAAGCATCTAAATTGGCAACTCTATGTCAGGAAAACGGTCTGGGGGAAAGCAAACAGTTTAGGGAACTTTAGCCAAAAAGGCCAAGTCCTACAACAACCCACACTTGTATCAGAACAGACAATTACTCTAGACATGATTGGTTAAGGAAGGGGGTGTACTGTCACACCACTCTCACAACGTCCATCTCACTCAATATCTTATTGTTCATTTACTCAGTAAATCTACTTCCAACCCAGGAAATACAAATTGGAGTCACTTTCATATATTCATTTCCTTCATCCCGGCCATGCAGCAAATTCTGTGTCACATTTGTCCGCATGTGCCGCATTCAGAGGTAGTGTTACTCTACTCGATGAATAATTGTTTCTTCATGCAACCTCTTGGCAGGCACTCAGAACTTATGAAGGACACTCGTCTTCCACCTTCCACATCTCGTTCATAATTATTTTCATATTTATTTCTTACTTTTCAGTAATCAAAAGGTTCCTGCAGAGCAGAAAACCACGCTTCTATGGAAAACAAACATAAGCATTATTAATCACTTTTAATGCTTTCCATTACACACCCACCCAGTGCTGCATCTATCCATGCGCAACCCAAATTAATATTATTTTAATTAGTCAAGAAGCATTTGCGGCCTACTCCAGTGGCACACCCTTGCGCAGTAGCATTTTTCCTCATGTTAGGCTGTTTTCCGCATACGTTTTTTTACCGCACACTGGTATTACATGTTACTCAGGGTTCAGTTCGGGCAGGTTTTATTTCGCGAAAACCCTGCTGCAACAAAGCCATGTCGTTTGTCCTGCAGTATTGCTCTACAAAAGGAGATTACTCATCGGGCCCCCGCTGTGAGAGTTATAATAACCTGCCTCATGGCCAATTCCGGATTACTGGCCAGAAAAACATTCCAAGAGCGTGCGGCTGCCACTGTCATTCTGGTGAACAAAAAAATTTGACCCTGGCACCAACAACATCTGCCCAGGGAACACAAAAAAGCCCAGGCAATTTTGTCGGAGCAGCCCCTCCTCTCCTCCCCTGGGGGAGGGGGTACAAGTGTGAAGCCCTGATGCTTTTGTTACTGGGCGCCAATATTGCAGCACTCCTGAAAAACCAGCCCCCAATAACAAAACCAGCCCCACCCGTTGCAAATCCACCCCCCCCTCCATTCCAGCCTCCTGGGGAAATACCTGATGCCCGCTAGAACCAGTCCAGCCTTGCTCCTGCCTAGTCTCCTCAATGGAATAAAGTTCTCTCCCTCATAAAGGTATTCAGGTTCCCTTCTTCCTTCCTCCATCCACCCTACTGTCTCTGTCGTCAGTTTTATCATATAAAGTATGAATTGTCCCAGATTTTCAGACAGAAAAGGAGTCACTCACACCACATATTTACAGTACCGGTCACACGTCTGTAACATCAACACTACTAAATGAGGGGCTCCCTTGTCTGACCATTTCAGCACCTAGTGCACTATCCCAAGACTATCCCAGGGTAGCAACCCGCCAAAAAGCTCCACTTCCTGTTCATGGCTTTTGTCCCTAGGCAGGGAAAGTTGCTGCATCTGTGCTGCCAAATAGGAGCATTCTAAGCTCTGTACATTCAGGCCTCCTTCCTCATGAAGAAGCATTAGTGTACTTAACTGAATCCATGGTCGTCATCTGCCCCAAACAAGCATGCTCAGAATCTTGTCAATTTTATGGAACACTGTCCTGGGTAGTAAACACATCACTCCCTGAAAGGCGCAAAGGCATTGTGGGAGTAATAACATTTTCCTAACAGCCACCTTTCCTATGAGTGCAGAGCAGAAAAACATGATTCTATGGAAAACAAACACAGGCATTAAAATCACTTATAATGCTTTCCATTACACACCCACCCAGTGAGGGACTTTTCCATGCACTGAACAATCTTATTGACCTTGCGGTCTATGTCCACTTATCAGTATGTGCATTCCCAAATACCTAAAAGAGGAGTGCTCAGGTATTTAATATTCAGTTTGGTGACACTATCACAATAACACACCAGAACATTACACAGCAGATCACTGCGCAACACAAGGCAACATAACAATACCTAGCATAATACAGCATAGCACTCCATAATATACAAAAGGCACACCCTTATATAATAGCATTGGATAGGACGGTGAAGGTGGGCGGTGGCAGAGTCCCCCTGAGCTGTTGGTGGCAAGCCTGGCTAATCTCGCAAGCACCTCTACCAGGTTCTCTTGATCATTTTTAAAATTTGAATTCTGCTTTTAGAATCACGGGGAATATTTTTAAATAACCAAATTAACGAAGGCAGCGCTGAGAGGGTACTGGGGGGCAGACAGCACTTACCTGGAGGCCTGAGCTCGGCGTTCCTCCCGCCCCGTCCCGGTCTGACGCGGTAGCCAGTACCATTGCGCGGAGGGCGGGCAGGTAGAGCCAGGCACTTCCAGTTTTAGAGGTTAGCGCTCTAGTTGTTGGGAGCGCTTTAGCTTAAAGGAACCATGCCCCAGTGACCGCACAGCGGACGCGCAGCGGGCGTGCTGTCGGCGCGCCTAAGACGCGCCAAAGACAAGCCCAACTGTGCCCGTCCGCGGCCGACTGGGGCTAGGGGCCAGACCCCTTTCCGATTCTCCTGGCATACTGACATATAGTGCTAAACAACTTTTGGCCCTAAGACAGGGAGTTGGGGAGAAATGCAGCCATTGTATAACGCTAGTCTCCAAACAAGATCGGTGTAACTATTGTCCTTTCACTCTGGTTCAGCAGCGCAGTGGGGCGAATGCTGGGGAGAGAATAAAAATTGTCCCTCATTAACTGTTGTTCCCTAGGGAAGCACAGAATGGAGTTCCATGACCTACTAATAGATGGACAGTTGGATGCCCTGTTTTTAACAGAAACATGACTCAACGAAGACTCTGCACCTGACATAATAGATGCACTACCACCAGGGTATGACATCAATAGGATTGATAGACCCACGGGGCGGGGAGGTGGACTAACTATAATCTCAAAATCAGAAATATGCTGCACCTTGGAGCTAGTGGATATTAAAGAGAGCGAAGCGGGCTTCTTATCCATTATAGGCCAAGATAGTCAAGTCCTGAAAGGGTTCCTGATCTACAGACCCCCTGGTCCAGGGACCAGATTCACGGATTATCTGATACAGCCTGCCCTAAAATATGAGAGGCTGTTACTTCTAGGGGATTTAAATTTTCATTTCGATGATCCCGCTAACACAGAAGCCCTGGAGATTCGTAATGAACTAGCAGCAATGCAATTGACGCTTAAATCGGGACTCCCCACCTATAATCACTGGCATTTATTGGATCCTATTTTTTCCAATTGGGAATTGCTGAATATAGATACCCCTGTGCCTGTGGTATGGTCGGACCATTACCAGATTCCCTTTCAGATTGTGGTACGGAGGGGGAAAGTACATTAGGTTGACGAGTTAACTAGACGCAGGAAATGGGTAGGCTTTTCCAGAGCTAAATTTGAGGAGCTTCTGGAACAGGGTGGACCCCCAGTAGGTCAAGAGATAGAGGCAGCCTGCGAAATGCTAGACAACCACATCTTGCAAGCTCTCGACCACACAGCCCCCTGGACCAATAATAGACCATGGAGGCAATCTAAATCGGCACCTTGGTTTGGGCCCGAGCTTGTCAAGGAAAAGGCGGCCTGTAAACACCTAGAGAGATGCTGGAGGAAAGGTTATTCAGTAGCAGACAGGATGACCTATAAAACTAAGCTCAATGGCTATCATGTTCTGATTAGGAAGTATCGGACGGCTTACTATAAGGATAGGATAGAGGGTGCGGACAACTCAGCTAAAGAGCTGTTTGCTGTGTTTAAGGAAGTTGGCTCCCTTTCCAGCACTGCCGCCCCTCTGGAAGGCTCGGTGGAATCCTGCGATCGAGTGGCCCAATTCTTCGCTGATAAAGTGGGGAAAATGTAATCCTCATTTCCAGTGGAAGCTAGAACAAAGGGCATGACAGAAAATGTTACAGTAAATTCCGAAGGAACTGAGCTACTAGTATGCTTCAGTACTCCTCAAGAGGACATCTTAATCGACATAGCCTCCAAAATTAAAACAGGCTCCCCCAAGGATCTGGCGCCTGCAAAAATACTTAGGGAAAGTATAAACACACTGGAACCTCACATACGCCATCTGCTGGATCTATCCAGAGTGGAAGTGCCGAGAAGACGTCCTTAAGGACGTGGGGGGGACAACAATCGTTTGGTGAGCCAGATTTCACCCGAGTCATCAATTCAACGAGCTTAGGATGGTCAATCGGGGGGATAGCATCCAGTTCGGAAGGGTTCCAATTGGAATCTTCTGTAGAAACTATACTAGGCCTTTCCGGTATGCTTTCTTTTATGGTAACTATTTTATCCATAAAGAAGTCGTTAAGCGAGTTGCAGAGCACTTGCGTTGGGACTTGGGGAGGAGTTGTTCTTACATCGTTACAAAGGGCATTCACCACCTTGAAGATTTCTTTAGATTTATTATGCGACTTTAGAATTTTCTCTGAGAAAAATGCTGCCTTAGTAGTTAATATAGTATTCTTATAATTCCTACGGGCAGTCGTGTATAACACCCTGTCTTCATCAGAGTATCCGTGTCTCCATTTCCTCTCATATTGACGTAGTTCCAATTTTAGTTTCTTTAGGTCAGCCGAAAACCATCTATGAGCATCTGCACGACGGGCAAGGGAGAATTTAGTGAGCGGTACATGTTCGTTACAGGCTGCCAAGAGCCAATCAGAAAGATTTTTTTCCATAAGGTTGAGATTATGGCTAGGAACCGGAATGGTGTTGGTCAAGGAGTTCATAAAATCTTGATTATTCAATGATCTCCATTTCCTAGTTACCCCTCCCACTGGGACGGGGGCTTCTGAACAGCCGTGCAAAGTATAAGAAAACTGGATTAAATAATGGTCTGACCAGATGCAAGGGGTTGCTGTCGGGATAGACAAAGATACATTGTAGGACCATATTTGGTCCAAAATGTGTCCTTTTTCGTGGGTAGGGGTCCGGACGTGTTGAGTGAAGTTCAAATGAGAAAGGAGCTCTGAAAGTTCAGTGGCCTGAGGCCCTCCCGTTAAGTCATTAAACCAGTAATTTAAGTCCCCGACCAGCAAAACCTTGCCAAAATTAACAACTAACCCAGCCTACGTGAGGGCAACACAAAAATGGCGTCACGAACAACTGAAACAAAATGGAGTCTGGTTCCAAATCACGGAACCTCAGGTTCTGTGCCTGCTATTGGGGTTTCTTGTGGTTAAGATATTTGACTGTTTGGGAAACTTTAAACTTAAAAGGATAAAGGAAACAAGCATTGGTAATGCATCAGTTTTGCCTATGTAATTAATAAAGAGCTGTTTTCATCAATCAAAGTCCGGGAGAAGGGAAGAGCTCCTGACAGATAACATGGGAGTGGAGAGGAAGTGGCACAGCGGCCAGAGCTTCTGACTTGAGAACTGGGGATCCTAGTTCAAGTCTCAGCAGCGCCGTGCAGCATCTAGTGATTCTAGGCAAATCACTTAATCTTTCCCGGTGATAAATTGTTATATAAATATGCTGCTAGAGTAAAAGGCAAAACTTTATGAAAATATAGTTCCACCAAAGCGGTTGTTAACAGTATTTTGGCGGCGGAAAACTGATAAGAGAAGCAGACGAGGAAACAGCATTGGTAACTGCAGGAAAATATGCTACAGCCAATAGAAATGGAGAAAAGGTAAGTGGCACGCACAGAAACCAATGAGAACCCAGGAAAGAGAGGAGGCGGGACGTAAGTCCCTTTTAAGTTTATATTTAAAACAATGGGACCTGTTAGACCTGGCATCATTGGCGTGAGTCCCCCTTCCATTTTTTACTGATTGCCTCCTCTGTTTTTGATATGTTTTGCGGGTTAGATGCTTTGGGCACTGTGCCACTGCTATTCAGTGCCACAGTGCAAGTGCTCCCTATGTTAAATTGATTATAATTAGTGAATCCATGATTGGGTTATTTGTCAGACCCTAGTACGGTGCACCATGTGTGCCCCGGGCTTGTAAATCAAATGCTGCTGGTGGGCTTGCAGCACTGGTTGTGTCACCCACAGAAGCAGCTTGTAAAGTGTGTCTCAGGCCTGCCATTGCAGAGTCTGTGTGCAGTCTGTGACTGAAATGTCGACTTGGCAAGTGCACCCACTTGCCAGTCCCTAAACCTTCTCTATTCCTCATGTCAGACACCCCTAAGGTAGGCCCAAGGGGCAGGGTGCATTGTAAGTATAAGGTAGGAAATGCCCTGGTGTGCGTGGCATGTCCTAATAGTGAATTACAGCCATTTTCGTTTTTCACTATTGCAAGGCTACCTGTTCCCCAAAGGCCAGAATGGACAGTTTGATTATTACATCTTATAATCCTAACTGACTCAGGGAACATGGTAGAAGACAGGGTGAGTCAGCACAGTGCTGAAAAGAGAGATCTGCATCTACATGGGTGGGAGGAGTTGCACCTAGGACCTGAATAGGGCTGTGCCTTCCCTCCACAATGCTGGCTTCACCTCCTGTAGTGTGTCTGATGTCCCTGGCCTACACTGTGAAAAGAAAGAAGGAGTCTTGTCAACAAAGTGCTCCAGGACTGACCAGAACTGGTTTGGACTAGGCAGAGGCCTCTCTGCCTTCAAAGAACAAAGAGAATTTGAGTATAAATATGGGGACCCAGACCCCAAGACTTGAGATCACTTGTGGGAAAAAGACAAACCTTTTGCCAAGAAGAAGAACTTAGGATGCTGCAGGAGTTTGGGCTGCCCCTCTGCCAGTGTGCTGTTTGCTGGGTAGGCCTGCAGTGGTCTGAACTTTCATCATCTTGCAGAATATGACTCCAAGGGCTTGATTTGAGCTTGCCTCCTGATCGAAGTATCAGGAATACCAGACTTCACCTCCTTCTGTTTGCCTGCATTTGGAACTTGCTGTTCTAGGGCTACAGAGGGAATTTGCAACACTGACACCGGCGAGCAACGCCATAATCTACAATGAAGTCATAAGCGCTGCTCCGACTTGAGACGTGGACCCGACGCCGGCCGCCATGCTACATTGACGCTAGCGACGACTTCGTAAGCCTGCCATAGCCATGAGCGCTGCTCCGACTTGCGACACCAGCCCAACGCCAGATGCTGTTCTGCATCGACTCCGAAGCCAACATCATCGCGGAGCCAATCATCGACGTGGGTGGTCAAGAATCCATCGATATCGTGACATCGTACGGAACCGTGGCTTCGGTGCCATCGTAAGGTCACCTCCACTCGGATCCGGAACCGATTCTCCCCCGAAGCAAGGAACCAACGCCACAACGTGCCAACGATGCTGTATCTCCTCGATGCCGTGAGCTGTCTTTGTTGTCGCTTTTCCAAGGTATAGTTCTTTGTGAGTCTGTTTTGACTCCGGGCCCGACGTCGTGCACCTCGCGATCGGCGCCGTACTTTGGGATTTCTTTGACCTTGACGTCGTGATAACTCCAGTTAGGGTTATTTGTTGCTAAAGACTATTTTTAAGTACATAACCTTTTTTTGAACTAATCCTACCATCTTGACGATTTTTTATTGATTACAGTATTGTGGATTTTTGTCGTTTGTGGTCTTGTGATAAGTCTATATAAAGAATACTTATTTTTATAAAGCCTGTGTTGTGTCCATCTGTAGTGTTTTCACTGTATTGCTGTATGTATTCACAAATGCTTAACACACTGCCTCTGAGATAAGCCTGCTGCTCGTGGCAAGCTACCAAGGGGGTGAGCAGGGGTTATCTAGGAGTGTAATCCCCTTATCCTGACTTAGAAGCAAGGGTCCCTATTTGGACAAAGGCGCAAGCCATTGCCTACTAGAGACCTCCAGTTCAGATAGGCCCAATTCACATAGGTAAAGGTAAAGTGAGACGAAAATCTAACTTTATGACATTTGGTATTCACAAAGAGCATTTACTGCCCGTAAATGCCCTTTGTGAATACTGAAAGTCGGAAAATTTAACTTTACCAAACGTTGGTCAGTTAGACTTTTGTCTCACTTTGCCTTTGTGAATCGGGTCTAAAAGATTTCTCTAGGCGAAACCATAAAAAGAGGATAGATACATACCTTTAAAGTGAAGTAAACTTTGATTTTATATATAAGGAGAGACAAAACATCAAAAATAAAAATAAATACATGCAAATATTCTTCCACACATGCCCAGCTTAAAATAATAAAATTAAAATAAAAGCCACTATAAATTCCTCAGCCAGAAAATAAAGGTCTAAATCCAACCTTTGAAGTTCAAATAGAAAATGGAATTACAAAATTGCCTAATCAGAATTACCTGGTATGCAGTCACATGTGGGCAAAATATCCAGAGCTTCCAAATCAAATGATTTAAAGGAAACACATCATGTTTGTGAGACTAACACAGCAAGTTATGTGATTGGGTATTTGGGAGCCTACAGCCCACCTTCTGCATCACCGAAAATCACAGGATGAAGGTCTCCACCACTCCTGGAACTGGAGCTCTGGATAGAGGTGGTATGCTCCACTATCACCATCAGTAGCTTAGAGGGCGTTGCAGTAGCCTCAGACGTGAGAGGAGCAGATGTATATGTATATTACACGAGTAAAATTAACATCTAACCTATAATGGCATCTTTGAAACAACTCATGCATCTTATAATGCAATGGCAAATCATTACGGATGGCATTCAATTATCTGGACTAATTTTAATAGATTACCCATGAAACAAGCATTTTGTAATGAATCTGGTTCGCCTATATGATGAATACTAAGCTGTTTTCATCACTCAGTGTCCGTGACGAAGGGAAGAGCTCCCTGACAACCATCACAGCAGTGGAGAGGATGTGGCAGCTAAAGCTGCTAACTCAAAAGCTGGAATTCCCGTTTTGAGTATTGTCGGTGCAACATCCTGTGAGTTGGGGCAAATTACTTAATCTCTCCCAGTGATTAGTTGCATATATAAAACTGCTGCAAGACAAAGAAGCAGAACTTTATTTATGAAAAAAATAATTCCCCCTATGCGGATGTTAACAGTATTTCGGCAGTTAGAAACTGATAAGAGAAGCAGACGAGGAATATGTGGATATGGCTCAAGATGAGGGGAATGTACAGGTAGGTGTGTGTTTGAAATGGGGTCTCTAGTTGAGCGTGGTATGCACCTTGTCCAAATAGTGACCCACACTCTATTCAGGGTAAGTTAGTTCATATTTAGAATAACCCTTGCTTACCTGCTTTGTAGCTTGGCACAGAGCAGTCAGGCTTTTCCCCAGAGGTAATGTGTAAAGTATTTGTACATACACACACACACACACACACATACGCAGTAATACAATGAAATCCCCACAAAGGTATTCAACACCAGTTTAGAAAAATAGCCAATATTTATCTGAGTAAAACGAGAACAAAAAAACAAAAATCCAACATACACAAGTCAAGATATACATTTTTAAAGATTTGATTAAATTGTAGTGGATAGAAAAATATAGCTCCAACTGGGGCCATCTGGTGGTGTTTCACCTAAACAAATCCACAAGTTCAGGCTGACCGCGATGGAGCGCTAGCCGGCCACAGCAGTCATGCAGACCCAGTACAGTATCTTGAATGAGTCAAAAATCAAAGACGATGTGTGGCACAGAGGCGGTAAGGTGGTGCGAAGGCGAGAGTTGTCAGCATTGCACTGGGGATCATGGCGGCCTTCAGTTAGAGTGGTTGCGGTCTCTCTGCTCTCGATGGGAAAGGATGAAACTATGAACCAACCGATGTAGCTAAACAGAAGACCGAACGCGGCACAAAACTCAAGAACAATTCTAAGGGTCTTACTTTTTCTCTCTTCCCTCCGATTTTGATAGTTTTTCTTACTTTCTCTCTCCCCGGAGTTTCGGGCTGATCCCCTCGTGAAGTCACCACAGTCGCTGCAGAAGCAGTGGGTCCGCCCCGAGGTGGAGTCTGGGCGGAGGCAGTGCTACGGATCGCCAGAGGTTGGCGCATAGCGAGGATTGGTTTACAGAGAGGTTGAAGCCCTCTCGTGGTTCCGGTCGCAGCGGTCGGTTAGCAGGCGAGGATGCGGGGGAGTGGCCGATACGAGACTCTATGCACTGAGAGGCACCCTCCGATGACCCCGGTAAGGAGAAGGAAGAAGGGGGCGCAGGGGCAGGCTTTAGAGGGAGGCAGCTGCACGGTTGAAGCTCCCGGTGTTCAGCAGTCTTCGGGGGGACCAAAAGCGCAAGAGGAACCAGGAAGGAATAGCAACCTAACCAAAACAAGCAATAGTGTCAATGGATATACATTAAGGAGTAGAGGTCTTTGGGAGCAGGATTTGTCTCCCACTGAGGCTCCTCTTGGCTTCACGCCACTAAAGATAAACCCACAAGCAGACAAAGCGGTTACATTGCCCCATACAGAAGGGAAAAAGACCTAAAAATCTAAAAGTAAACAAACTAAGTTAACAAATCAGGCTAGCTTCCGGGTCACTCCCTCCCTACGCACATACTTTAAATTGCAAGCCCAGACACAGGCTCAAATTCGAAGTGCTGCGGTTGCCCAAAATTCCGAGGATAACGGCAGATTCCTCAACAATCCTCCAGATGGAGCTGGCATTCTCAGAAAGAAAAGGAGAAACTCAGGGGTAATGGAACAGAAAATTTATATGATCTTACTGGAAAATATTTTTCCATACTAGCAGGGATCGAGGATTCACCAGCTGCGCCTCAAATTAATACCACTGAACAAGTTCCAGTCCAGCAATACCTAGCTATTACTAATTCCATCCCTAGCGCTAGTCCTATTTCAAGCTTAAATCAAACACCCAGCATAGATATCAGCTCAGATAACTCGCGGGCCCAACTATCTGACCAGGGAGGGGGACCAGGAGAACAGGCTTTGGGGTCCAGCTCCCCACAGAAGACCTACTATTAAACCTGATATCTGAGATGAGAGAAAAATGTACAGAGAACAATCAGCAAAAGATTCAAGGGGCTTGTGAGTCATTAGAACTCAAAATAAATGAAATAATGGGAAGGGTGAAAGTAATAGAAGCTACAGTAGAAGACCTTTCAAAACAGGTTAAGAAAAACACAGTAGAGATTAGGAAACTAAACCAGAAAGACAAAGTATTGTCAGATAAGCTGGAGAGTTTAGAAAACAAGCTAGGAGAAATAACACCAAGATCTTAAACATTCCAGAAGATCTTGATGGTGGAGATATAAAAACCTTTTTAAATAACCTTCTAAATGATTTCCACCGGAAGATTGAGAAGCTGACCCTAGAAAATGACATCCAAAGAATACACCGAGACCCCTTCACTAAACCGCCTGGAAGAAAAAAAAACCTGAAAAATCCTAGTAAATTTTAAAACGTATTCAACTAAAGAAACTGTCCTATCAGGGGGGGCTAAAAAACGGATTCTATAATAAGGGAGATTGGTCTTTCCGCATTAGGTCGGATATTTCACGCACCACACAGGACAGGCAGTGGGAATTGGGAGAACAGATACAAGAATTGAAGAGCTTGGGGGCCACTGCAAAACTCCAATTCCCTGCCTCCCTGAAGGTGATGTGGAAAAATAAGATGTGTAATTTTAGAGACCCAGAGGAAGTGAGTTCTTGGATTGACCAGATTAAGAGCACATCCAACTAAGAAATAAAACACAATCCATTACCCGTCGTGAGAGGGTGAGAGTCCAAAAAAAAGAGGCACCCAATATGCCTCCAGAGTTGAGGGAGGGCTCCCCAGGGAGGGAAGGGAAGGGGGGCCTTAAGGAAAAGCACAAAAAACAAAAAGCACAAGGTTTTTTTAAGCACAGGGTGGGGGAGCATATGGGAAAAATAAACTTGTCTTCAGCCACAAAACAGCTTTTAAACGTATGACACTACTGCAGATAGATTGCCTAAACAGACCTTTTTTCTATGACAAATTTGGATAGACTACAAAATTTAAAAATCCTATCCTGGAATGTGAAGGGTCAGGCTTCTTGCAAGAAGAAAGAAAGTCCTGGAATATTTGCGTCTTACGAATTATGATGTCATACGTATTCAGGAATCACACCATAGCAAGGAAGAGTGGGTAGAAATACTTAAAAGTCAAAAATGGATAGAGCATTGCTTCTACTCAATGAAGACTGCTCCTACGAAAGGCGTAGCCATCATTTTTAAGAAAAACACTCAAGCAGTCATTGGGAATGTTATTGCAGATGGTCATGGCAGATGGGTAATCAGGGCAAAAATTAACCCTACCTGGGCTACTTTTGTTAGCTATTATGGTCCTAATATCGATGACCCGATTCATCTACAATCTTTGTTCCTCCATCTAGTAAATGTAAATGATTGAATTATAATGGGAGGAGATTTCAACATAGTGTTAGATCCTAAGCATGACTCTACATCCAAAAGAGCTTTAGGGGCTACACAAAAAACATGAAAAGCCTTAAAACAATTAATGTTAGAGGGAGGACTGTTGGACATATGAGGGGAAAAGAGAAACACCACAGGGTCATCAGGGGGAAATTTTACTTTTCATAATAAGAAATGGGGCCACAGCTCGAAGATTGATTTCTTTCTGGTGGACCTCATTACTAGTAAGGACATGCTTAAAGTCACTCACTTTCCAGAACATCTGTCTGACCATTCGGCGGTCCTCTTGGAAATCGCCCTACCAAAGTGTCCCTCCCTGCGTAGATGGACTCTAAATAGTGCAATAGTTCTTGAACCATCTATCATCAACAGGTTAAAAAAGACACAAATGAGTTCTTCTTATTTAACGCAAATCCAACAGCTCTCCACATTGTTTGGGATTCATATAAACCCTTCTTAAGAGGCTTATTAACCTCTCTCTCTATAGTACACAACAAGAAAGCGAGGGAGGAAATCAAAGTATTGGAATCAAGAATATCTCAAAAACAGGTAGCACTAGAACATGCACCAAATGATCCAATCAGTACACACCAACTGTCTTTAGCTAAGAATGACCTAACAGACTATCCAGAGGCAATAAACAAAAGGAAATGGGAAGCAAGTAGATTCGCCCACCACGAGTATGGAGGGAGGTGTGGCAAATACCTAGCATGGAAAACGAAATCAGACCATGTCAGGAATATGGTGAAGAGTCTTAAAGGCCCAAGCTCTGGGAGAATCATAGAAGAGGATTCAGAAATTGAGGAGGCTGTTGCCCGTTTTTTTCAAAACCTTTACTCTGAAGATCTTACTCCGAGTGAAGATATGATGGAAGCCTTCTTTTCAAGCTTAAAACTCCCCACACTTTCAGTCTCTGATAGTGATAACCTGAGCAATCAATTTACTTTAGCAGAGGTTTTGCAAACTATTAAAACCTTGAAAAAAGGGAAAGCAGCTGGCCCTGATGCTATCCCGAATGAAATATATATCATTCTGAAAGAAGAACTAGCACCATTTCTGCTTCAACTTTTTAACTTTGCGTTTATTTCCGCTCAGGAGTTACCGGTATCCTGGAATGAGGCCACTATTACAATCATTTTGAAACCTAATAAAAATCCATAATTGTTTGAATCATATAGACCTATTTCCCTTTTAAACTGCGACCATAAATGATACACTCAAACTCTTACTAAAAGGCTGGAAAAAATCGCAGGTTCTATAATACATCCTGACCAAAAGGGCTTAATGAAGGGGAGGCAATTGCATAAATTAACCCATGACCTTATCGGAGCAATAGATTTAGCGAATTTTTACGAGACCCCACTGGCAGTTTTAGCATTTGACGCCACAAAAGCGTTCGATAGGGTCAGTTGGCCCTTCCTAATAAAAGCAATCCAACGCTTCAACTTGGGAGATACCTTCGTAGCAGCAGTAATGGCCCTTTATAAAAATCCATCAGCCAGGGTACTTGTTAACGGAAATCTAACTAAACAACTTAAAATCTCTAGAGGAACTCAACAGGGTTGTCCCCTCTCGCCTCTTCTTTTTAACATGTTCATTGAACTCCTGGCAGGCAAATTAAGATCATGCCATACCATCTCCCCCTTTAGCTGTATGGGTTGGGAAAAGAAAATAGGTCTATATGCTGATGACCTCATTATACTGACAGGAGAATTAGAACAAGCACTACCCGAGATTTGGGACCAGCTGGAGAAATTTAGGAAAGTATCCAGTTACTCCATAAACTAGCAGAAAACTGAGCTTATGACGTGGAACTCCTCCTACAAGAGTGACCTTATAAAACAGCAAATAAGATACCTTGGGGTCCAAATTATAAAGAACATAGATTAGCTAGCCCAGGTAAACTTTGACAAAACCATCATTAGCGTGCGACAGCAGTTACAGGCATGGGAGATTCTCCCTCTCTCCATTGTAGGCAGATCCAACCTGCTAAAAAGTTTAATTCTACCCAAATTCACCTTTCTATTCGATGCAATTCCTTTCGAATTTTCAAAAGCCTGGTTTAGAAAAGCACAAGGGCAATTCTCTTCCTTCATTTGGGGCAGAAAAAATCCTAGAATTTCCTAGAAGAAGCTTAGGAGGAAAAAGCCTAATGGTGGTATAGCTACCCTGAACTTATATGTGTACTATTGTGCTTTTCATCTGTAGAACTCACGTCAACTATTGAATAATAGTCTGACCTACTCACTACTTTTTAAAGCCCTAACACTTACATATAAGACACAAGCAGACTCCTTTCTCCAAAAGTTCGCCCATCCCAAATTTTTAAAAAGGTTAGCTGAAGATCCTTCTAGACGCAGCTAGACTGTGGGTCCTGGTGAGAGCACTACTACATATACCTTATTACAATTAAGAAACACCGATTTGGGACTCCCCTGGTACTCCGGCATGTTTACAAGATGCACTTGCCCTCCCTTTACATAAAGCCGGGATATTAAAGTGGGGAGAGTTAATAGTGGAAAACGAGTTAATTCCATGGCAGTGTCCCTCCGTTTTATCAAACGACTCGGTTTCAAATATCAAATATATCCAAATCTTAAGCTGGATAAAATCAATAAGCAAAGACATTGTAGGGAACTGTGACCTGGTGAAAGGAATCTGCACAAGATCAACACAAAAAGAGGTAGCAGAATGGTACTGGCTATTAATTGATATTGGAGAGGAAAAGCTGAATCCTTTCACAGAGAGTTGGAAGAAGGACCTGCCGGGTGAAGACCTCGAAACTCTCGGGCAAGTATCTATGTATACCCCTTGGTCATATGTGAAAGCCTCCCTGTTAAAAAGAAACCATCTTTTCACTGTCCACAAGGCATACTGGACGCCACTGAAACTATCTAAGTTGGGGAATGGAGCAATAAAGAAGTGCCCCAAGTGTGAAGAAATCAACGTAAATGAGGTACATATGTTCTGGCAGTGTCCTCCGATTGAGCTCTTCTGGGAACATGTGAGTAAGGCCATCTCTGAAATCATGGGTATAGAGGTTGGGCTTTCAGCGTCCTCAGTTATCTTTGGGGTAATTTCAAGTAAGACGGAAAACCTAACTATGTCAAGAAACCAGAAGGCACTTCGTTTTGTTTTGATACTTCTGGCGCGAAGGGAGAATTGTATAAAATATATCTTACCCGTCCCACCCACTAAAATAAATGGATAGACTCAGTCCAACGTATCTCTAATCTCGACCGAGCTAGCAAAAGGGTCATAAAAACAAAATTTTGGGACTTATGGGATAGTTGGTTTTCAGTATATGTTTCTCATCCTTTTGCTTTAAATTAATACGCACACATTTATCCACATCACTTTTTGATTAATATAATTCTGAGCCTCATTTTTGTTTGATCTTGTTTTTTCACCTTAGTTTCTGTTGAATACCTTTTCATTGGTTTTATTAGTTAGAAGAAATATAATTGATGCACCCACTAGTCCAATGATTACGAACCTGCTCGCCTGGCTGATATGATGGGAAGCTAGCTAAGGCTAGATTTTATTGGCCTGCGGAACAAGAGGAGCCATGGTCACCCCTGATAAGCCTTTTTGATAACAGCTCACGGGGGTTACATTTACCCATCCTTCAGTGAGAAGAGACAGGGTCTATTCTTGGGCTTTAGTCATTGCCCCACTTAGAGCACTTTTCGAATAATGAGGACAAAAAAAAAAAGTGCGAAGGCCGATGAGGTGTTGGGAGTTGTTTCCTTACTGCTATGCAGGGTTGTTGGTGCATTGGTGCTCAGGATGATGCATTGCGCAAAGGAGGTGATGCATCACTTACGGTAAGTGAAGCGTCATTTTCTGGAGGTGGTGCAGGGTCTTTGAGTTGCTGAGAAGAGGTGATGCATCATTTGCATGTGCTGTACCTTGGTTGCTGAATACATTGCGATGTCGATGATGGAGCAATGTCACAGCACGATGCGTTGATTCCACAGTGTCAAAATTAAACCAAGGGCTCTGCGTCCGAGTCGGAGCTGTGCATCAAGGACGTTGATGAAGTGGTGCTCGACACTCACAGTGGCGATTCTTAGGGGCCCAGCGGCAAGTCGGAGCTTACATTGTAAATAGCGGTCTGTGCTTAGCGCACTCAGTGAGGGAGGACCACGACTTTGGTGCAGGCAGATGTGACGTGTCGATTCTTGCAAGGATTCACCGATTCCAAAGTGACGCTTGGAGTAGATGTGTACTTTTCTTCTTTTAGCACCAGAACTCACTTCCAAGGGACCAGGAACTGGATTTGGTACCACTTGGTTGAGAAGGGCTCACAGCAGAGGAGTCCAGGTGCTGCAGGTGAAGTCTTTGTTGGCCCTGAGACTTCTAACAGGAGGCAAGCACAACTCAAGCCCTTGGAGAAACTGTAGAAAACAGGATGTTAAGAGCAAAGTCAAGTCATATCACTCCCAGGACAAAATTAGCAGGCCAACACAGCAAAGCAAACAGCTCTTCTTCCTGGCAGCATATCATCAATCTAGGAATGTTCTGAGTATATGGTGTCAGAGATCCAGTACTTATTCCCATTTTAGTCTTTGAAATAGGAAAACTGCAAAGAAAGATCTTTGAAGTGCACAGGACCCTGCCCTTTCTGGCCCTGGCTCCAGGAACACTCTAGGGGGTAAGAGACTCCTTTGTGAGGGGACAGGCACAGCCCTATTTAGGAGTAAGTGTCAACTCCTCCCAAAAACTGTAGCTCAGAAAGACCCATCAGCCTCGTGATGGGCCATCAGAGTATGCAGGTCACATCTCAGCTCCCTCTGTTTGACTATCTAGAGTGAATGCACAGAAGCCCAACTGTCCCCAAGATGTGCATTCAGCAAACACTGAGTCATTTGACCAATCAGCACATCTCAGAATATCATGCAAAGCACCCCCAAGCATTAATGCTTTCAAGGCAGAAGCACCTCTCATAGGATGTCCACCGATCCTGCTCACATCAACACCAGCATTACTCATCACCTCCTTTACCCATCTAGCTAGAGTCAAGCTTGACACAGCCCTGTGAGGTTTCCTATAAGAGATTAAAAGCTGCTCATCATTTGATGAACGAATGCCAGACGTTCTCTTCTCATACTCCTTCAAACAACGCACAACACATAAACACTCATGCTCATCACAATACTGAAACAGGATCAAAATCCCTCACCACACACCAGCTTAACCATTTCTCCCACGCCAATCTATACATTTTTCTTGTTCCTGGAGCCCAGGATTCTCTAATAAGGTTAGAAGTCTCCTGAGAAAGTCCAGGCACTTCCCAGATTTGCCTGAAATTCTCCATGCCATCAGTCTCAACTGATCTGACAGCACCAACTCGTGATGTACCCCCAACGGACCCAACAAAAATGTCCTGAAACATTGGTAGTAAAATTAGAAAAACTATTGACATTTCTAAGAGGATTGGGTACCAGACTTGAGACTTCCACAGGGGGGTTATTAAAACCACTGCTTCCCTCCACTTGCGTACTAATAAGGTTACTCGACTGATCATAAAAATTGGAGGGAAAGCATAAGGACGAAGTCCCCTCCAATCCTGCCTGAAAGCATCTATCCCCGCAGAATCTGTATCGGACATCAACTGAAAAACGTCTCCAACTGGGTATTCCTCTTGTTCGCAAATAGATCCACATAACAAGGTCCCCAAACTTCCATCAACCTCAGGAACACTGACCTGACTGGAGACTCCAGTCACTGGATTCCCTATAATTCCTCAAGCAGCAAGCTGCCTCCAAATACTTCAGCCCTGGAATATGTTCCGCCTGAGCCAGAATATTCGGACTCAAACAGTAATCCCAAAAACTCTGGCTAGGTCTGCTAGATCCTTTGAATGCGGGTCTCCTAACTTGTTCGCATATTTCACTGCTGACATATTGTCCATTCTCAAAATTACACACACAGTCTCTGCAATGGCAGGCCTGAGCCATGTTTAAAGGGTTACTGAGTGGGTTGCACAACCAGTGCTGCAGGCCCACTAGTAGCATTTAATTTACAGACCTTGGACACACATAGTGCATTTTAGTAGGGAATTACCAATAAATCAAATATGTCCATTATGGAGAAACCAATTGGAAATACATTTCAAACACAGAGCACTTGCACTTTAGCACTGGTCAGCAGTGGTGAAGTGCCCTAAAGCCAGCTAAAACGAAATTCAACACACAGTCCAAAAACAGGAGGTCAGAAGCAAAAAGACAGGGCAACCTCGCCAAACGATGCCAGGTCTAACTGCTGTAAGGTGGGGAGACATCAAAAGGCATAGGATAAAAATGGAAAAATGGAAAAATGCCTTTTTTGTGTGTCAACATACACACTGAAGCCTTATTTGTGTCTATTAAAACTGCTACAAATACAGGCGCGGCTTGGGAGCCGAACATGGCGGACGCATCTTTGTAGAGCTCCACTGTTCGCTCCCGCCAGAGACACTTTCCTCCGTTGATCCTGGTCCCCACCTGCGAAGCTGTGGGTTGCTGTTACGGCGATTGTGCTGGAAGCAGGCCGGTGTGTCTTGAGGAGTCCGGGGGGGCCTGCTCCGGCTGCCGTGCCGGATCGCCGCCAGCTGCCCAACATCGGGGATCCGCGGAGACGGCGGCAGCTGGGTAACGGAGGCCGCACGCCCTGGGTGAGCTGCACCAGAGGGGGCGATTCCTCGCTGTGGAGTGCCCGCCTGCCGTGGGGCAGTGCCGGGGTCTCGGAGGCAGAGGCCACGGTCTCGGGTCCGTGGTGCCCCTCCTCCATCTCTCTGTGCATGCGGCTGTGGCCTGACTGGGCCTGAGCGGAGAGGCCCTGGTGAGGGGGCCGTACTGTGACGGTGTGGGCTAGGCCGTCCGAGGCCGATGAGGAGTGCACCGTGGCTGTGGTGCCCCCCCTTTTTTTCCCTCTGGATTCACCTGGACACTGGGGCCGGGGATCTGAGCTACGCTTGCCGGTGGAGAGCTGAGGTTGGCGCCTACACGTCGATGCGACCCATGCGGCGGGTGGGCGGCCGCGGTCATCGAGGAGAGGCGGGTCTCGGCCTGTTGTCGCGGCGCCCCCCTGCTGCTGGGGCCGTTAGATCAAGAGGGCCTTCGCGGAGACTGCTGGTCTTGGGCCTGCTCCAGGTGGGTGTGGAGAGCTTTGTGTGCGTAGATGAGGAGTTTGAAGGTGATCCTCTTGTTGACAGGGAGCCAGTGCAGGTCTCTCAGGTGGGGTGTGATGTGGCTGCGGCGGGGGATGTCGAGGATCAGACGTGCCGAAGCGTTCTGGATGCGTTGCAATCGCCCCAGGAGCTTGGCCAACGTTCCTGCGTAGAGGGCGTTTCCGTAGTCCAGCCTGCTGGTGATGAGGGCTTGGGTGACTGTTCTTCTCACCTCGGTGGGGATCCATTTGAAGATCCTGCGGAGCATTCGGAGGGTGTTAAAGCAGGGTAAGGAGACGACGTTGACCTGCTTGGTCATGGAGAGGGTGGAGTTGAGGATGACCCCTAGCTTGCGTGCGTGGCCGATGGTTGTCAGGGCTGTTCCTAGTGTTGTCGACCCCCAGGAGTCGTCCCAGGCTGAAGGGGTGGAGCCGAGGATGAGTACCTCTCTCTTGTCCGAGTTCAGCTTCAGTCGACTGTTCCTCATCCATTCGTCGACAGCCTTCAATCCTTCATGGAGGTTGGTCTTGGCGATGTGAGGGTCTTTGGTGAGGGAGATGATCAGCTGGGTGTCGTCGGCATAGGAGATGATGTTGAAGTTGTGCAGTCGGGCTACGGGGCGAGGGGTGCCATGTAGATCTTGAACAGCATCGGGCTGAGGGAAGAGCCCTGGGGTACGCCGCCTATGATTTCGGTGGCAGTGGAGCGGAAGGTGCGGAGGCGGATGCTCTGAGTTCTGCCAGAGAGGAAGGATGTGGTCCATTGCAGGGCCTTCTCTTGGATCCAGGGCGGCGTATAGGCGTGTTCTTAGTGTGCGGTGGCAGACTGTGTTGAAGGCGGTGGACAGGTCCAGGAGGATGAGGGCTGCTGTTTCTCCATTGTACGTTGTCCGTGAGGGCGGTTTCGATGTTGTAGTTGCTGCTGAACCTGGACTGGGACTGGTCCAGGATGCTGTTCTCCTCGAGGAAGCGGGTCAGTTGCTCGTTGACTATTTTCTCGGTGACCTTCACCGGGAACGGGAGCATGGAGATGGGTCGGACGTTCTTGAGGTCCTTGGGGTCCGCCTTGGGTTTCTTGAGTACAGCTCATTTGTTTAGTTAATCAATGTTTGGAGTAGAAATAGTATTTTTGTGCATATATCTATACCGCATTTCTTGAGCATTGTTCCCTTTTTTTGAGTAGGCGTAGTAAATTTGCCAACTACATCATTCTGTGCTTTACTCGCAGCAAACAATTGTTTGAGTAGTTTCATTTGTTTTAAACTATTAAACATTCTACTATTTTTAAATGTTAATAAATGTTTGTTTTATTTTATAATGTTAATTATTTTAATAAAACAACATTTCATTGCTTACAATATAAATATTTAATATCACTGTGTTTTCGATTCTGCCTAAAGCAACTTTAAGAATGTTTCCCAAAAATCTGTAAAATATTATAAATGGTATATGTAATTAGAATCATGTTTGAATTAATTCGTTAAGATTTTTTAATTTATTATATGGTACACTTACTTGGAACAGTAGATGGCACAGTTTGCAATCGACATTTTTCGCTCAGCAAAACACATGTGGGGTGTCTGATAGTCAGTTAGCCACTGGTTTTAAAATGGTGGACGGCTGCTTTTAAATTTTATGGTTGTGTACGTTAATTGTTAACAAAATATGTTTGGGGTATATTTGTTTGTTGTATTTTTAATGCTGTGGAAAAGTGTAATTAATTTTTGCGATTTATTAATGTTCATTATTTATTTTAATATCAGTTATGTCCGCCATTTTGGTGACCTGCGGGTCAAGTTAGAAAGTGCTGTAGGACTTTTGTTGTATGATGTTTAAAATATTTTAGTACTCAGGTATTTTTTTTTTAAATTAGTACTTTTGTCAAATATTCGTATTGTAATACACTACCCCACCCAAAACCCCTACTTTCCCTGCATTCCGTCCAAGGGGTTTATTATACATTTTAAAAAAGCGATGTAATTGTATGCGTTGTACCTGTATGCATTTAAAATGTTAAATGTTTGCGTTGTAATGGATTATTTAATGTATTAACACTATATTGCGATGTAATGGTATGGGTTGTAAAAAAAAATTATGTAATGGTACTTGCGTTGTAAAAAACATGTTGTACAAGCATGCATTGTAATGGTTTGCGCTGTAACATCATATATTTGGGTGAAACACAAGTGAACCCCAAATTATCCTGCGCTTAACCCTCTGGTAGCTTGGCACAAAATCAGTCAGGCTTAACTTAGAAGCAATGTGTAAAATATTTATGCAGCACTTCAAACAGTAATAAAGTGAAAGCGCAACACAAGAAAAATCCCACAGTAATTTAACATTAAATACATTGTTTGAAGTCAGAATAACAAAAATTCAGTTAGTGCAACCAGAGCTATGCAGTTTTAAAGATTTAAGCCAATACAGTGCTTGAAACTCAAAAGCGCCAACTGGGGTTATCTGATCGTGCTGGACAGGGACAAATTCAGATGACTGTTATAGAGAACTGGCCGGATACAGGGACCAAACCAGTCCTGCTGAGAAATGTACTTTAAATTCTGGTTGTAGAGCATTGCTCTGTGCAATAGCGGTTTAGGACAGTGATGCCAGCTCCCGCATCGGAGACGTCATGCAGCTGTGGTTCTGAGCTGGCAAAGCCGGGATGCGAGGTTTTGAGTCTGAGATGCGTTACACAGCTGCAGATCCAATGAGCTGCAGGGAGTTGTGTTGTGCTGCGTTGGTTCTGCTGAAGAGCACAGCTTTCCTGGCAGAGCACCTTTAACCCCACTTCCAAAGGTCCAGGACTGGGTGGCACCACTTGGTGGGTTAGGACTCATAGCAGTTGAGTGTAGGTGCAGGGTTCAAGATGCAGGTTCAGTCCTTCTCACTCAGGCATCAAGGCAGCGGAGTAGCAGGCAACAGAGCAGTCCCTCATGCAGCATAGCAGCACAGCAGTCCTTCTTCTAATTCTTCCACAGGTCCAGAAGTGTAATGAAATGTTGGTTCTGAGAGTCCACTATTTACACCTGGAGCCCACTTTGAAGTGGAAAACAGTTGTAGAGTCCTCCCCTCCCTAGAAAGGTGTCTGGAATTCCCCGCCTCCCTGTCCTGGCCTCAGCTTGTCTGGGGCATAAAAAACTAGTGTGGAAGAGGTGTGGCGCAGCGGTCAGGGTGCCTGGCTCCAGCCACGGGGTTCACGGATCGATCCCCAGCGCCGGCGGCAGGTCAGCCCAGCACCATGTGATTCTGGGCAATAGCCCGCTTAATCTTCCCGAGGGCCCCCAGCGCTGGGAAACCACTTTGGAGGTAGCTGTGCACTTTACAAATGCAAGGTTATTATTATTAGTGTGAAACCCTTTGTAAGTTTGTTGAGGAAGAGTTTTTGTGACGTGTGGTAGGTGACAGCTCATCCCCCTTGTCATATAACCCAGTGTACAAGCCACAGGCATCAAATGATTAGGACAAGGAAATTACAACTTTCTTCAAGCTGCATTTTCAGAATTGTGACTTAAAATCCAAATTTAACATTGAAGAGGGATTTAAATTACAATTCTTTAAAGACCAAACGTGACTTTCCCACCTGCTCCCAATTGAAAGTTAACACTTATTAGATGTAATAAGGTAACTCAGTGTTATTCACCAACATGACATATAAAGGTTAAATGTCCAATTTTTTAAATACAATTGGCTGTTTAGGGCCTACCCTAGGAGTGAATTATATGTTTTAAAAGTGAAAGTTCAGACCTCGCCAAAGGTTTATTTGGCTAGGTCAAAATGGCAGTATACAACTGCACACAGAAGCTGCAATGGCAGGCCTAAGATATGTTTCACCACCTTAAGTTTCACAGGCTTCCTAAGGGGGTGGCACAATGAGTGCTGCGGGCCCACTACAGGTATTTACTTTACAGTCACTGGATACATGTAATACTACTTTACTAGGGACTGAAAAGTAAATTAAATGTCCAAATAGGGTATATGCCAATATTAGCATGTTTAAAGGAGAGAGCACTTTAACATTGGTTAACAGTGGTAAAGTGCACAGAATTCTAAAAGCCAAGAAAAATGGTCCATAGCAAGGAATATGAGGCCAATGCCGTGCTAGTAGGGCTGTTGTGATAGGGAAGTGTGAGCTGGTTCCTTTCTGTTTGTGGTCATGTTTTATTTTTTGGTGGGCAAAATAAAGCACTAAGGGGCCCATAATGATCACGGGCGGATCGCCCTTTCCTGCATGGCCCCCAGGGACTCTTGGGGGTGGGGGCTGTACATTGGGGGTACCTATGGCGGTGCCTGCCGTGTTGTGCATGGAAGTACACAACATGCCTTCCTGGCATTGTGGCAGGCGGTGCTGAGTGCACCACCTGCCACAATGACAGGATTGCAGGATGCGCCTGCCACTGTGGCTGGTGTATCCTAATTGCCCCCACGGGACCCCCCACCCTTATGGCAGGCGGTCCTGTTTCCCGATAGGGTGGTGGGCGGACAAAGTCCGCCCGCCATCCTAATGACCCCCTAAGTTGGAATTTCTTAGTGTCCGCCTGTTACGCTCTAACTGTGTAATCGCGTTTTAATTATTACGCTCTTTCAACACCTTTTGGTCACTCCTCCTTCATAATGCTTATAAATTCAAAAGGGTTTGCGGTGTTTCCTTATTCAAGAATGCCACCTCCTCATTATAATATATTTAACCCTAGAAACTGTGCGTGTACCTACTAGAAGGTTCCAAACGCTTGATTTTGATAATTTATTTTCAGACTACACAGTCCCCTGATGAAGGGTCCTCGACCCGAAATGCATTGGGATGATTGATGAAATGTATACTTGTGATACCAAGACGATATCAAAATGATGTACAGTCAAATATGAGAATTATTATTGTGATGCTACAACATGCAATAAAACATTATATGAAATTCTTTTGAAGAAAGAAAAAACGAATTTTTGTGGATTTCATCTTTAATCGGAGCAAGGTTAATTTAACCTCAGGAGTGCAACAGGGGGACACTAAGACATTCCAACTATGGGTCCGATTCCGATTTCGGTCGGAAGGGCTCCGCACGATGATCGGAGCCCTTCCGACCGAACTGGAACGTGTCGCATGGATTCCTTTCCGACCGAGCCATTCTAATGGGTAGGTCGGAAAGGAATCCGACTCGGATTTCCAGATTGCAGACGACAGGCTAGGAGAGCCTGTCCACCGTCCTGAAATCCCTTAGTACTCCCCCTGCCGCCTTTTTGCGACCAAGGGAGCACGATGGCAGTTTTTCACTGCCTTTTTCGTGCCGGTTTTCCCGGCAGGAAAGGCAGTCAGAAACTTTCTTGGGGGCCCCCAGTAGGGCCCCCATGGGTGCGAGGCTGCCGAATGGCGGCCTGGGGCCACCTATGATGCCCCTCTGTGGATCCCTGCACCTGGTGGCAGTCACCTTGGGGTGCCAGCCACATGGTGCAGGGATGAACTGCACCCCTGCTTTTCACACTACAAGCATGCATTCAGCATTGGCATGCATGCTTGCATTATGAAGTATACGAGTGTGACCGAACCCTGTTCGGTCGCATCGTACTAGCAGGGCAGTAACTGATGACAGCAGGTCGGTGGGTTACGGCTCCTGAAAGATGTCGGACTGACTGAGGTCCGTCCGACATCGGAATCTGCCCCTTAGTGCTTTATTTTGCGCATTCAACCCACTCCCTTCAGGCCAGAGGAAAATTCCCTTGTGCACCCAAGCAGATTACTGCTAAAGAACACATTTACACTAGAATCAACACAGTGTGCCTCACTAGTCTCTTTAATTGATCTGCAACTTATTTTCTGATGTGCCAGTTTTTACTGTTAATTTCCCCAATATTACCAGAAACATTACCTGAAGCAAGCAAACATACATACAGTCTCCCATGCCTTGCAAACCACCTATACAGTGTCTCTTTACCACTAGTGCTGGAAACATTTTCAGAGTTGGGTGCTGCCATCAGTTCTAAATCACTGAAGTGATAGGGATTGTGAACAAATGAGTCCAATCCATTCAGCAGTAGAGTGACAAGGGTTTGTTATGTAACTGGTGGCGCATTATGGAGGATACATTTGAAAATATATTCACATGCAGTGCATTGTCATTGAAATGGCCACTAAATTTGCACAATCATGTAGTTTTGCTAATACAACTACACAATATACAAATGATTTTTTCTCTGATCCTATTAGAATATTTGCTTCCATCACACTTCGGAATTGTAAAATAAAGTGCTTCATTTGTGCTTTCCTAATGGCCGATATATTTTGACACATCTGTACTGTATCATTATGTATTAGAACAAAGATTAACATCCCACAGCCTTCCCTTTCACACTGAGCAAGATTGTCACATACCTCACATTACAAAATTCTGTCAGCTTGCAGTCAAGGAAATAACGTACACAATAATCTCTATTCTAAAAGCATAAGCAGCAATTGTTTAGAAAAGCCTAATATTTGACATCTGTGACAAGATAAAACAAAATGTAAAGGTATCTTTGTTGCTCATTGACTTTCTGAACACCAACATGGATGTTTAGGGGGTGCTACAGCACCACCGCATCTCCACTTCCAGTGGCTATGAGAAGTTCAAAATTGAATCAATTTGCAGTATGTGGACCACTTTGTAGCTATCTGATTCGCTAATGTAGGCCACTTGTATTTTGGTGTCCTGGTTTACTAACCACCCCAGTCCGACCCAGTGGCTACAGAAAACTATATGCACAATATAACAAGGTTCCATTTTATAAAATGCACTTTGCAATAATTTAGCATGTTTGAGGTATAGTATCAAACATTAATGCCCAGAGCAGTACTGCAATTTTAGCAAAAGTACAATGTGAGCGAGCATTCTAGTCTCCTAGTTTATTTTAACACTAGCAGCCCGTCCCGACGTTGTGCGGGTAAGAATTGCTGCCAGCCAGTAGTATATTTTTTTGTAGGATTTAGTTTTGATAGCATTTCTTATCTGCAACAGGCCTGTGAAACGCTCTGATTCACAGTGCACTGCTGATGCACTTAAGAGTGTGCGTTCCGTAGTGTGTGATCTCGAGTTTCCCTACTTTATTTTTCCTTGCAATTTTATATAGCGCGAACTCGACAACATGGCATGAGCACAATTTACATTACAGAAGAACACATTAATTTGTGGTAGGCACGGGGAGACAAAGCAAACTCTAAAGTTCGCAATTCTAGAATTTGTGGCGGGAGGTGTGTCTAAAAGTGTATGTCGGTGCTGGGCATCAATGAGAGAGACCTGCGCATTTTTCAAATGGGTGGTGAAAAAATATGAGTATGTTGCTGGAGATGTGGGCCGCCGTGCCACCAATGTACTTACCGGGGTAGGGTAAACACCCATTATTCCGCAACTTTCTTTCCGCATACCATCACTCCGCATACTTTCATTACGAAAGTACAATGACTCCGCAATGCCATTATAACGCATGGAATTGCATTTTATATGCTTTTACCACGCATACATTTACAACAAAATTCGTTGTAAATGCATGAATGGTAAAAGCATGTTTTTTTTAATGTTTGGATAAGGTAAGTATGGGTATAGGGGTATATGTTTTGGGGTACTGAGGTATATGTTTTGGGGTCTTTGGGTATTTTAAGGGTTCAGATATAGTTTTGGGTTATGGGTACAGGGTTAGTTTTAGGGTTTAGGGATAGGTATGGGTTTTGGGGTACAGGGGTATCAGGGTTAGGGTTCAGGGCTAGGTTTGGATTTTGGGGTATAGGGGTATAGGGGTATTTTTAGGGTTCTGGGGTAGGTTTGGGTTTTGGGGTACAGGGGTATTTTAAGGGTTCAGGGCTAGGTTTGGGTTTTGGGGTATAGCGGTATTTTTAGGGATCAGGGATAGGTTTGGGTTTTGGGGTACAGGGGTATTTTAGGGTTCATAGGGTAGGTTTGGGTTTTGGGGTACAGGGTTTTTTTTAGGGTTCAGGGCTAAGTTTGGGTTTTGGGGTACAGTGGTATTTTGAGGGTTCAGGGGTAGGTTTGGGTTTTGGGGTACAGGGGTATTTTAAGGGTTCAGGGCTAGGTTTGGGTTTTGGGGTACAGGGGTATTTTAGGGTTCAGGGGTGGGTTTGGGGTACAGTGGTATTTTTAGTGTTCAGGGCTAGGTTTGGGTTTTGGGGTACAGGGGTATTTGTAGGGTTCAGGGGTAGGTTTGGGTTTTGAGGTACAGGGGTATTTATAGGGTTCAGGGCTAGGTTTGGGTTTTGGGGTACAGGGGTATTTTTAGGGTTTAGGGATAGGTTTGGGTTTTCGGGTACAGGGTATATTTATAGGGTTAAGATGGGTTAGTGTTTAAGGGTGTTGGGGTATTTTAAGGAGTAAGGGTGGGTTATGATTATGGGGTGCCGGGGCATTTAAAGGGAGCAGGGTGGGATTAGCACACGATATGAGACATGGCATGAAGGGCGGAACGTACCACACGCACCCAGCGATTGTCACGCCCCCAGCACACGCCCACAGCACAAGGCAGACACACCCACAAGGGACTACTTGCTGGCACGGTTCTTTTACCTTTTAAATGTATATGGTAGGCATAGCCTATGTCCTTCTGCTGCAACTGCCCTTTCCAACGCTGTATTGGGTGTTGTGATTTGTGCTGTGGTTCCTGAGATTACCCGCCTCAAAGGTTTGGGCTCTCTCTTTATTATATTAGTATAGATAAATCAATAACATGCCTGGGCAGTTAACCTCATAATTTTTTATCGTCTGCTGCAGTCATTGGAAATACAGACTGCTTTCCTGCCAGTCTTCTCCTACCAGTGTCCCAGTATAAAGCAAACACAAATGAAGCTATTTGATGGTGCCAGTAGATGTCCTGTTCCTAATAAACTAAAGCTACCACCATGGTAATATACTGTTTGACAGCATGTCTCCTCAACAAGCCATGGTTCTTTTTGCAATCAGTTGACTTGGTCCTGCAGCAAAACCATGGTACTGACGGGGAGCAGAGGAAGCAGGAACAGTAAGCCTCTGCTCACTTTCATGTTAAATTACAAAATAATGCACATACGGCTTCTGGTTTTCCATTAAAACCGGTTGTAACTACTAAAACACCAACAAAGGTAACTTTTTCAATAAAATCTGAAAATGACTGATTTTGCTTCACTTTTACTGCTTTTGAGTCCTCTGGTGTCAATGCAGTGTATGTGCAGCCTCTACCTCTAAGCAATTTTCGCTGATGCTCACTCTCTGACCCATGCGTGCCATGATACGCCACTGGTATGCCTTTTTGAGCATTGACTACGTCCATGGAGCTCAGTCGCCCTACTTCAGCTCTAATTTTGGGAGCATGCATCAACTCATATTGCTCACTAGTCACAACATGTTACTGTAGAGTGACTAGGATGTTTGCAAGCAAATCTTTGTCCCACTCTTCTTCTCTGAGAGTGGTAAGAAGCTTTGCTTTCTGAAAGCTCATGTACCAAGAGTGTGGCAACAAAAATCACTGTGCATGTGGAAGCCTCTAGAATCTGTAACTTGGGCCCTTGCCATGCACAGTGATGTGAAATGAATGAAATGAAATTAAATGAAAAACATATTTATAAAGCGCTAGCAGTTGCCCTGAGGCGTCCAGGCGCTAAGAGTTACCATCAGTGCTCAACGGAAGGGGGAATAAATCAGTTACTTAATTAAACAAAAAAGTTTTAAGTTTCTTGCGGAAACTCAGGAGGTTAGATTCTGATCTGAGATAGAGTGGCAGAGTATTCCAAATTTTCGGGGCATTATATGCAAAGGAACGACCTCCCGTCCTTGCTCTATAGATTCTTGGAATTTGGGCTAAAAAAGCGTGTGAGGATCGGAGAGCTTTAGATGGTTCATATGGCAATACCAGCGAGTGATTAATTTCTGGGCCTAATTTCCAATATGCCTGATGTGCGATGCACAAAGATTTAAACTTGACTCTCTCCCTGATGGGGAGCCAGTGTAGTGTTCTTAAGCCAGGTTTTATTGGAATTCTCCTAGAAATGCCAAGTAGGGTACGAGCCACACAGTTCTGGGTACGTTGTAATTTTTTTAAAGTGTATTCCGGCGCTCCCAGGTACAGAGCATTGCTAAAATCTAGGCGAGATTGAATTAAGCCTTGCATAACTATCTGCTTTGAATCAAAGGGAAGGAGAGGCAGGATTTTTTTTGCCATCCTTAAGAGACCAAAACAGGTCGCAGAGACTTTTGTTGCCTGTATGTCGAAGGTCAGCGATTTATCTAACCACACCCCCAGGCTTTTGATGTGATCTGTGGGGGTGGGAGCTGTGCCCATGCTCAGAGGCCATGACACCTCCAAAGTGGAGAGAGTTGGAGGGCCTAGGAGCATCAGCTCAGTTTTATCATCGTTGAGCTTCAGGCATGATTTAGTCATCCAACTCTTAACATGCTCGAGACAGACTGTTAGATTAGACTGTGGTAGTGGGGTACTCTTTTGTGCGAGAGAGACCACTAGCTGGGTATCATCCGCATAGGTGATGATGTCAATACCATGCGGACGTACTATTCCAGCCAGCGGTCTCATGTAGGCATTAAAGAGCAAAGAGCTCAATGAAGAACCCTGCGGAACCCCACATCCCAACGGTTTCTTCAAGGAGACCGACGTGCCTTCAAAGACCTGGAAGGTTCGGTCTGATAGAAAAGACCTGAACCACTCCAGGGCTTCACCCGAGATTCCCATGTCGAGGAGGCGGTCCAGAAGTATTTTGTGGTTGACAGTATCGAAGGCGGCACTCAGATCAAGGAGGATCACTGCCACTGACCCTCCCTGATCGAGTATCCGCCTAGTCACCTCTGTCACTGCCAATAGGGCTGTCTCCGTGCCGTGTTTTGGGCGAAAACCAGTCTGGGAGATATCGAGCAGATGGTTGTGCTCAAAGAACTGAGTTACACTGATGTTGATGTGTTTCTCTAAGATCTTAGTAGCCCAGGGCAATAATGAAATCGGGCGATAGTTGTTAAAATTAGTTGGATCGAGGTTAGTTTTTTTTATCAATGCTCGAACCATGGCGTGTTTCCAGGAAGGTGGGACTGTCCTACTGGTAATAGAAGAATTCAGCAGCTTCATTAAAATAGGAAGAATGGCTTTGTTGGCTAAGGCCAGCATCTCCGGGGGAGCAGGGTCACAAGGTGAGCCTGATTTAATTTGGTTTGTTAAGGCCTCAAGAGTGTCAAGGTGCAGCATTGGGAAGCGGTCCAGAGCGTTGTTATGAGGGGCGCCAACTGATGTGGTCAACGGATTTAGTTGTTGTGGAGACAAGTCAGTTTCTGGGTCAGAGAAGGAAAGATAGATTGTGTTTACTTTTGAGATCCAGGGAGAGAGACGGATTAGTGGTGACAAGATTGCTCATCCATTCGTCTGTTTTGAGCTTTGACCAATTTCGAGTGGCACGAGGGATAGGAGTCGAGAGTAAAATTTTAGGAGTGGACCAGATTAAAGAAATTAGAAAATGATCAGACCAGGGAAGATGGCTAATGCTGTCGACCTTTAAGGTTCTGCTGTTGCTGAATACTGGATCTAAGAGATGGCCCTTATTGTGTGTAGGTCCTGACATCAGTTGATCTAGTTGTAAGGCAGCTAGACTAGATGTAATACCCTTGGCAGTAGAGTCTAGTAGAGTCTAGTAAATTATCAAAGTGTATGTTAAAATCTCCCAATAAGGTGAAGTTAGAGGGGGAGATAATTAATTCTGCTACAACAGTTGGTAAATCGTCCAGAAAATTCTTAATAGGGCCTGGGGGACGGTAGATAAGGAAACCAGAGAAACTATTGTTGGGTGTAAATTCGATAACAAAAGGGAGGCTTTCGCAGTCTGCAATGGACTCCGTTAAGCGGCGACATGTATAAATGTCTTTATAAATGATAGCCAGCCCTCCACCCTTGCCCTGTCAATGATGACATTTCTGTGGTTGTCAATGATGTTATGCCCGATGTCATAGGACATGTCATAAGTATTATAATATGTGATGTCATAAGCAGTGCATGGCGAGGACCCAAGTCATAGTTACTCGAGTTAAGATTAACCAGTGAATGTCAGTGTTTTTTAGTTTATAATATTACTTTTCAACTGACCTTGATACCTAGCTATAACTTTACTTTAATCTTTATTTTTTTCAGTGTATTTCTATTTTTTTATGTAAAGCAAGATATTATTACCATACCTAACTATAACAACACTTTAACATCTTTTTTCCATTGAATTTCTGTTATTTTTTAATATTAAAGTAAGATTTCTCTACAATAACTAAGTATGCCAAACCCCGTCCACACGCAGCCAACTCTGGTACCTACCCACCACATGGGCAGCCAACCCTCCTTGCATGACCGGCCATTAAAAGCACCCATCACAATATAAAGGGGTTCTCATTTTAAATAATGCAAGTGTACTGGCTTTTTAATGAGGTCACCACATCAATATATGAATGGCAGGCCTATTGGCTTTGTCATAAGGTGACCACGTTAATATTCAAGGCAAGCCTGTTGGTTTTGTGAAGGGGATATATACAAGATAAGCCTGTTGGCTGTGTCAAGGCATCAACACATCAATATACATGGCAAGCCTATTAGCTTTATGAAGGGGGCACCACATCATTATATGAAGAAAAGCCTGTTGGCTTTGTCACGGTGTCATCAATTTATTACACACATCGGATGTATTGGCTTTTTTTCAAACTGTGAGCACATCAATATGCAAAGCAAGCCTATTGGCTTTGCCACTGGATCATCACAGCATTATATGAGAACAAGCCAACTGGTTTTGTCAGGGGGTCATAAAATCATTATACAAAACAAGACTATTGCCTTTGTCAAGGGGTCATCACATCATTATATGAAGACAAGCCTACTGGCTTTATCAAGCAGTTACCACATAAATATATGAAGGCAAGTCTATTGGCTTTGTCAACAACGGTAAGCACTGTAAGAGTCTTCCTTGTACACTCCACGGGCCACATAAAGCAACCATAAGAACAGCCACAAGGGATCCCAGAAATCCTCAGTTAACAAGCAACAGCTCCAGCTCGAGGATAGCTTAAAAACCAATTTACTTTTCCTGGGGTCACGTTCTATAGGCCCCAAGAAACATAGAGTTACTTTGATAAGTATTTTCTAGGGTGCTGCTTCACTGCCTGCAGCCTCCCTCTACATGTTTGTAACAAGTTGGTGGGGCCCCTGGCCAAAGGCCTATGGCCAGACCCTGCACCCACCCACCATAGTCATCCAAAACCCCATTTCTGTCTGACTCCCTTGGTCTTGCAATGCCCGAAGGCCTGCCTTAATTCTTTTTTTTTGTGTGGATCCAGGGCACCATGGCACTCCGATTAATTTATTTGCAGAGGGTCACGTTGAGTACTGCAAGCGAACCATGGTACCACTGTGCAACCCACAAAAAAAAATAACAATATGGCCCTACAAGGGCTCTTCCACGACCCCCACACTTGGGCCAGGAGTTCAGGGTCCCCCTGCCCTGCCAAGTTACCACAGGACTCCTGTGAATTTTTGCAAGGGTCGCATTGAGAACTGCGAGAGTACCAGCACCCATACACACAACCCACGGGTCAGAATATCCCTACCCTACTCCCTTATTCCATATATTTATCTGTTTTTCAGGACTAAGGGACTGAGCTGCCGAGTCCTAAAAATTCGAGCAGAAGGAGCAGAGATGGATGAACCTTTTTTTTTAGGAAAGTTTAATGACGATTTGTCAAACGGCGCCAAAGTTATTAGCAACCAAAACATCCATTTGCTTTGAAAACCTGGTCCTCACTATAACTTAGCAGTGGCAACCTCCACTAGATAGTTTATACTAGATATTCAGGGAGAAATAGAGACAATTATTTTCATACGTGTGATTATGAGGAAATGAATTTGAAAAGAAAAGGTTACAGTGTGATGCAAAATAGCAAACTATAGATATGAGATTCAGTCAAAAGGTTCTACTTTGCATGTTTGTGTCAAATGAGAATAGGGCCCCCACGATTTCACCTGCATAAATAAAGGTATTCAATTCAATATGTACAATTCACCATAATTCCTGGGCATACCACCAATACTTTACAATTTAATAATCGCCATACCCTTCAAACGATAAAACATGCTCACAGATTACCCACATGCATGCTGCAACATTTTTTGTACTAAACTCAACACAGACTGATTTCAAAACATGAAGCAAAACGTAGGCATCGTTTTGAATACTTGACCACGCATCTCCGTTACTTGCGCACTGGGTGCATGGATATGAATATTTATACTAAACCAAGTATCCGCCATATCTACCTGTATATATTACAGTTATATTTGAACATTCGAAACAGTATTATGCAGAGGACGGGATGAGTTTGCAGATGAAAACCACTTTGGTTTGTTTTATAAAAAAAACGTCTCTCCTAAATCCGCTCTATGCAAAAGACAAAATTACCATACGTAAAAAACTCCATTCAATAGCTGTTAGATGTTGCAAATGTTCAGCATGTCACTATAGTAACAAAGGGGCAGGAGGTAAGACAAGCACACTGTATATAGCAAAAGGAAAATGCCCTCTCATTTTCTTAGGGGGCACATGGAGTTGAATTCATAAGGAGGCAAGTTGATGATGAAAGAAGAGATAGTTGTCGTCATGCTTTCCCGTGAGCAACGTTACATTTAGGCAGAAATATTCATAAATATAAAAAGGGTTATGCATTAATTTTAGGTAGCGGCTATTTTAGCCAGACACTGGGTAAATAGTAAATTTCATCTGCTGCTAGCTAAATAGCAAAAATGAGCTACTATTTGGCTGGCTGCCTTGAAAATAGAAGAGAAACGTCACTGCTGCCTAAATAGTAGAGATTGTGCACTGTTTGTCCACCAGCCTTGCAAATACCCAGGAAACTTCACTATTTACATGCCACTGAGTAAATAGCATTATGTATTATTTGGCCAGCAACCAAACAAACAGCAAAGAAACTTCACTAATTATCATACTGCTGGAAACACAGCAGACAATCTGTACAATTTGACTAGCAGCCATTTAAATAACAAAAAAAGTTAACAATTTCTTTGCCTGCTGGTTAAATGACAGAAATTACATACTACTTGACCTGTAGCCTGGCAAATAACAAAGACATTTTAGTGTTTACCTGGCTGCTGACTAAATTGCAGAACTGATTTACTGTTTGGATGGTGGCCACTTAAATAGAAAATATTTTATTTTATTTACCGGTTGGCTGGCTTAAAAGCCAGACCGTAGGCACAACTTGATATGTAGTTGTGCGAATAACTACATTATTTACCAAGCTGCTATGCCTTATGCAGATTTAAACAGGTTCCTACCACCACGTAGAACCGCAAACAAGGAGTGAACGCAAGTGGCATCCAGTCCTGGTCCTGATAACCCTGATCCTATCCTCCTGCTCTACTTAAATTTTTCAGGTATTGTCCCCCTTGTTTTTGACCGCTTTGGGACTCCTGTCCCTGTTCCTGGACCTGGTTATACTGATTCTTCTAGTTTACCTAATCCTCCCTCTGGTCTTAATGTCTGTGGTCCACCGGCTCCTGACCTTACTAGTTCTCCTGGTCCTCCTCCAATGTGTCATGATACTCTAGGCCCGACCCTTCTGCCACTTGTTATCCTGGTTCTGCACCAACTTGTCCACTTTGTCCTGAACCTCCTTGCTTTTAAACCTCTGGCTTGGTCATCCTTGATCTTGTCATCCTTGCCCTCCTTGCCCTGGGCCTCCTTCTGGTCATTGTTAACCTTGTATGCCAGGTCCTGACACTCCGGGGCCTGAGTGACTTGATATTACTTATCCCCTTTTGTCATTGTAACACTGGTCCACCTTGCCCTAATCTTCGTAGCTCTTGTCCCCTTGGCTCTGGCTTCCAGGCCAGCTCCTCCTTATTCCCCAGGTCCTGTTCTCCCAGTCTTCTGCACTCTCAGTCTAGTTTGGCTAGCAATGGTCTTCTTATTCCTGGACCTCACAGTCCATTTGCTCTTCATGGCGTTGTGCCCCCTAGATTTGACCCTTTTGTTTATGTCCCCCTTCTTTGGGTCTTTGTGTGCCTAATTGTTTTGGTTCTGGTCCTCCTGGCCAGCCTAGTCCTTACAGCCCCCTTTCCTAACTCTTCCTCTTGATTTCTGATCCTCTTGATTTGATCCTCATTCACTTGACCTGGACCTTCTGATCCTTCACAACCATCTCATCAGATTCCTAGTACATCAGTTTCTTGTCCGGCTGGTCCCCTCAGTCCACCTGGCCTCATGTGTCCTGGTCCCTTTAGACCTTGCCGTCTTAGCACTTGTCTTCTAGGTTTGAATCATCCTTGTCCTGTTGTTCCTGGCGCTTGTCCTCATGGTCCTTCTGGCAATGCACCCAATGGATGAGGTCCTTTTGGTCCTGGTTCTCTTTGTTTGGGTCCTTCTGAGCCTAATCATTTTTACCTTGGTCCTCATGAACACCAGGATTAAGGGCACTTAGTCTTCCAGGCTGTGGCTGCTCTGTTCCTCCTGATGTTCCTCACCATCATGCTGTTACCCCAAGGGGTACTCTGGGACCTGGTCCTATGGACATGGTCCCACTGGCACTCTTACACTTGTTCCTAGTCCTCATGGTGCTGATTCTTCTAATCCTCTTTGCTCTGGTCCTCCTGGTATCCTAGCTACTGAGCCCCTCATCTTCCTTGTTTTTTTCCGGGCTCCCTGATCTAATTGGCCAGAATCCTTATGCTTTTAATCTTCCTATTCTTCCTGGACCTGGTCCCTATCATTCTAACCCTGGCCTTACTGCGCCTGGTTCTCGTGCTTCAACACAAACTGATCATGGTCCTGCTTACCCTAGTCCTCCTGGACCATCATGTTCCTCATCTATCTGGCCACCCTGTTCCTAGACCTGTGATCTGAACCCCCAGGCTATTATCCTGGTCCTGATGTTTCTGGTCCTCATCCTCCTTTTCCCCTTGTGCTGGTACTCAAGGTCCAGATTTTCTTTGCCCTGAACTTCCTGGTCCCCCTAGTGCTTTGTTTCCTGGTCCTCTTAGAACTTTTCCTTCTGGTTCTGGGTGCCCATATCCCTGGTCTCAGATACCTGCCACTCCTTGCCAAGGTCATCCTATTCTTGTTTTTTTTGTAATTCTCAAGATTTTCTGCTCATTGACCCACATCCTCTTGGCCCTTTTCATAGTCCTTATAGTTTGCCTTCTCCTGGGCCTCATTCTCCTGGCCCTTGGCACTGCCCCCCCTGGCCCATCTCTTCCTATTGTGTTTGGATCATGTCCTTGCTTTTTGGCCATCCAGGCCCTTCTTGCCCCCCCCGAGTCTTGGTCCTTCTTGCCCACTTCCTTTCTGGTCACCTTGTCCTGATTTTCCTCACCCCAAACCTCCTAGCCATGGTGAGGCAGGTCCTGGTCCATCTGGCTTCTGATGTCCTGGCCTACTTAGTCTTTGTTGTACTGGTTTAGGTAATCCTGGTTCTCCTGGATCTGTTTCTTGTTCTCTAAGGCCTACTGGTACTGCAGCCATTGATCATGACACCTTCTCTTTGTTCGAGTCATCCTGAATCAGGTCATTTTGGTCCTGGTCCTCCTGGCCACCACTGTCCAGTCCCCTTGGTCTTCCAGATTCTGGTTGGCCTTTTTACATCAGATCTATCTACCCTGGATCCTGCTATCTGTAGTGATTGTTTTGAGAATTGTGGTAATCCAAGCTCTAGCCCACTAGGTCCTGGTCTTTATGACTCTCCTAGCCCTGTTTCCAGTCTTCTTGGTTATGATCCTTTTGGTTTAACTAGTTCTCTTGGCTCTCGTCTTCTGGGTGCCCTTGGTATTGGTCCTCCTGGTCTTCCTAGGTGATATCTTGCTTATCCTGTTATCCTCTTCCTACTAGCCATTGCCCTCCATCTTTGTAGTCATATTTTATCAGGTCCTGATCCTTCTGGCTATAGTACTCCTTCTTCTTGCCCTCGTGGCTCTACAATAACTTGTCCTCACCCATCATAGATCATCCTACCCTTTCAGAATTCTGATGTTCCTTGACCTCTGATTCATGCTAACCTAAGAACTTTCTGGTCCTGGTCTGTCTGGCCGTCATTGCCATTTACTCCTGCACCTAGTTCTTTGGATCTGAGGTCTCCTGTTTTACAGACACACAGTCCAGGACCTTTTAGTCCTACTCAACCTACTTCTCATTCATCAATCTTAATAGTCTGGCTTCCCTGGTTTATCTAATTTCCGTGTTTGACTGTTCCTCATCCTTCTGCTCCTGGTCCCCCTTGTCTTAGTTCTGGTACTTGTGGTCCAGTCCTCATGTATCGGGCCTTCTGGCGCTGGTCCGACTGGCCTTGCTTTCCCTAGCACTACTAGCTCCCAGGTTCTCCAGACCAACTAGTTCTCCTGGTTCCACCTTATTCTTGTCCATCTGACTGTGTTTTTCTCTAACATGGTACTCCTGCTAACGGTCCACCTGGATCTGGTCTTCCTCATCCCTGTGGCACTGGTCCTCTTAGTTACCATGCTGTGGGTCACCCTGGTTCATACTGTCCTTTTTTCCTGGTTTAGGATCCCATGAGTCTCACCCTCATGGACCTCATGGTCCATGTCTAACTGAGCCTGGACTTCCTAGTCCTTTATATCCCTCCTGGTCATTCTGTTATAGGGTCTCCTGACCCTGCTAGCTCTGGGTCTTTCCGGTCTTATTGCGTCGGGTCTCAGTCATTTCAAGATCGGCCCTTTAGTCCTACTTGATATGTTCTCTAAGGTCTTGGTCTCCTGGTACTGGTCTACTTTGGTTTGTCTACCCAGGTCTGTTACTCCTGGACCTGGTCATCCTTATCCTTCTTCTCCTGGCTGATGCAGTCAGGCCCTCCTAGCTCTCCTCTTTATTATATTCCGGGACCTTCTGTTCCTTCTACCCCTGGTCCATCTGTTCATTTGGGCCCTTGTTCACTGGGTCCAGATACCCCTGTTCTACATCCTCCTAGGCCTCCTGACCCTCTCACACTTGTCCTGGTAGTCCTTGTATTATTTTTCCTTATCATGTTCCTCCTCATCTATTTGTTGCTGGTCCCCTCTGGCACTGGTAACTATGGTCCCTGTCGGTTAGGTCTTCCTGGACCTGGTTCTTCTTGTCCTGGCCCTCATGGCTATGGTCGTCCTAGCCCTTCAGGTAATTCATCTTCTGGCCCCTTTTCCCCTACTGATCATCACCCACAAACTGCTTGCCTTACTCCTTCTTTTCCCAGCACCCTCCACAATGTCTTTAGCCAGGTACAGCCACCAAGCCTGAAATGAAATGAAATGAAATGAAATAAAAAGACCATTTATAGAGCGCGATAGTTAGCCTTAGGCGTCCTAGCGCTGCAGACTGCGCGGGCGGGAGAGCAATTTAAGGGATTAATCAATTTTATTAAAAAGCAGAGTTATTAATTGTTTACGAAGGAAAGTAAATTGAGCTCTGATCGTAGATGATAAGGAAGGGAATTCCAGAGTATTGAAGCATTATATGAAAACGACCGACCCCCACATCTGACTCTCTTGATCCTGGGTACTGTCACCAGGAGAGATGATGACGATCTAAGCTGTCTGGTTGGGTTGTAGGGAGTGATCAATGAGTGATTGATGACAGCACCAGTTTTCCAATTTGCTCGATGAGTAATACGAAGGGTCTTAAATTCAATTCTTTCTCTGACAGGGAGCCAATGAAGGCTCTTCAAACCAGATTTCACAGAGAGTCGGCCACACAATTTTGTATGATCTGAAGCTTGTTCAGAGTTTGGGGGGGCCCCCAAATACAAGGCATTCCCAAAATCCAACCGGGATAGAACAAGCCCCTGAACCATGATCTGTCTAGCCTGAAAAGGCAGTAGGGGAAGAATCTTCCGCAAAAGCCTAAGTAGGCCGAAGCAGGTAGCTGACAGTTTGGCTGCTTGGAAATTAAAATTGAGAGATTTATCCAGCCAGATGCCCAGGCTCTTGATTCTGTCCTTTGGTATGGGGGCAGGGCCAAGACAGGTGGGCCACAGTGGCTTGATCATAGGCGAAGGGGCGTTGCCTAAGAGCGTAAGCTCAGTTTTTTCGCCGTTAAGTTTGAGGCATGACAAAGTCATCCATTTGGTGACCTCCTCCAGGCAATCCCTAAGAACGTTGGGTGTAGTATGTGATTGATTGAAAGCCACCACTAGCTAGGTATCGTCAGCGTAGGAGATGATTTTTATTCCAAACGGATGAACTATCTCAGCTAGGGGGCTCATATATATATTAAATAACGTAGGACTCAAGGAAGAGCCCTGCGGCACACCACAGTCGAGAGGCTTACTTGGAGAAGTGATGTCGCCCTAAAAAAACTTGAAAAGAGCGATCAGAGAGAAAGGATCCAAACCAGGCAATAGCTTTCCCTGAGACTCCTAAGTTGATGAGCCGCCGAAGTAGGATATTATGGTTTACAGTGTCGAAGGCGGCGCTAAGATCAAGGAGGATTATAGCGGCCGATCCTCCATGATCTAAGATCTTCTTTGCCTCCTCCGTCACTGCCACCAATGCGGTTTTCGGTCCCATGCATGGGCCGGAATCCTGTCTGAGAAGGGTCAAGCAGATGGTTAGTCTCGTGGAACTCTACTAGTACCGTGTTGGCATATTTTTCCAAGGTCTTGCTCAACCAGGGGAGCAGGGAAATAGGTCGATAATTACTAGAATTTCCTTGATCTAGATTGGGTTTTTTGAGAAGGGCTTTTACCATAGCGCACTTCCAGGGAGGCGGGACAAAGCTTGTAGATAGAGAAGCATTAATCAAGTTGAGTATAGTAGGAAGGACATTGTGGGTAGCTGAAAGCCGGGTATACGGAGGGGCTGGGTCATTAGGGGAGCCTGATTTCACCTGGCGCAAAATAGGTTCCAATGTAGTAAGGTTGAGAGCAGGGAAAGACTCAAGGGTAGCCCAAGATTGTATATCTGAAACAGAGGGTATAGTCAGCAGAGAGTCAGTTAGAATAGGGGGAAAGAGGTGTAGCTGAGCCTGTAACCAGGTGAGGTCGCCCCCACACACCCCTGCTACTGCCTCCATCAGCTGTGCCCTTTGCTGCCTTCGTTTTGCTGCCTCCGTTTTGCTGCCTTCGTTTTTCTTCGTTTTTTTCCCTTCTTAGTGTTTTTTTCCACAGGGCGACCCAGCCGCCGCTGAGCCACTCTCTGCCCTCCTTTCCCGCCGCTGCCTCCCTGCAGCCCCGCCCCCCTCCTGCCCATTCGCCGCCCCGCTCCCGCCACCCAGCTGCTCCTCCCTCCCGGCTCCTTCTTAAGGGGACAGCACAGAGGTGCAGGGAGCGACTGCTGAGCCTGTAACCAGGCGAGGTCGCCCCCACACACCCCTGCTACTGCCTCCATCAGCTGTGCCCTTTGCTGCCTTCGTTTTGCTGCCTTTGTTTTTCTTCGTTTTTTTCCCTTCTTAGCATTTTTTTCCACTGGGCGACCCAGCCGCTGCTGAGCCGCCCTCTGCCCTCCTTTCCCGCCGCTGCCTCCATGCGGCACCGCCCCCTCCTGCCCATTCGCCGCCCTGCTCCCGCCACCCAGCTGCTCCTCCCTCCCGGCTCCTTCTTAAGGCGACAGCACAGAGGTGCAGGGAGCGACCGCTGAGCCTGTAACCAGGCGAGGTCGCCCCCACACACCCCTGCTACTGCCTCCATCAGCTGTGCCCTATGCTGCCTTTGTTTTGCTGCCTTCGTTTTCCTTCGTTTTTTCCCCTTCGTAGCGTTTTTTTCCACAGGGCGACCCAGCCGCCGCTGAGCCGCCCTCTGCCCTCCTTTCCCGCCGCTGCCTCACTGCGCCCCTGCCCCCCTCCTGCCCATTCGCCACCCCGATCCCGCCACCCAGCTGCTCCTCCCTCCCGGCTCCTTCTTATGTCGCCCCCGCGTACACGCAGCGGGCGCGCCGATTTTGCGCCGAAGGCGCACCAAAGGCAAGCCCGTCTGCGCCCGTCCGCGCCTGGCCCGCGCCCAGCGCCAGGACCCCTGGCCCCCGCCGATGCAAGACGACCCGACTGACCTACGACGCCGCCGCCCTCAACGCACTCAATGCCGGACGGAACCCCGCCTGCTGCCGGGCCACCCCGAAACGCATCCACGGACCCTTCACCTGCAAAACCTGCAAGTTCACCTGCCTCCGAACCTGCACCGCACCCGCCAAGCCAAACACCAGCAGCAACCACCTGAAGTGCATCCTGCTCAACACCCGCTCCGTCCACAGACACGCCGTGGAACTCTGGAACCTCCTCGACACAACTTCACCAGACATCGCCTTCTTCACGGAAACCTGGATGAACGTCTCCTCAGCCCCCGACATCGCCATCGCCATCCCGGACGGGTACAAGATCATCAGGGGGGACCGCGTCAACCAGACCGGAGGAGGCATCGCCATCGTCCACAAGAACACCATCCGCATCACGACCGACTCCGACGACACCTTCTCCGCCGCCGAGCACCTCCACTTCCAGATACACACCGACCCAAAGACGACGCTCAGAGGCACCCTCGTCTACAGACCCCCGGGACCACGCACACAATTCAGCGCAGACATCGCCAACTTCATCAGCCCGCACGCCCTCCCCTCCGCCGACTACATCCTCCTAGGGGACCTCAACTTCCACCTGGAGAACAACAAGGACCGCAACACCGCCGCCCTGCTGGACAACCTCGCCAACCTCGGACTCAAGCAACTGGTCAACACCCCCACCCACTACGCCGGCCACACGCTGGATCCCGTCTTCTCATCCAGCAAGCACATCACCTTCAGCCACTCCACCGGACTCCATTGGACCGACCACAGCTGCGTCCACTTCAGCTTCAGAAGAACCACGACTCACCACCACCCGCAACAGGTTCCTCACAGGAGCTGGAGCAAGATCACCGCCGACCAGCTCACCACCTCCCTCAGCCAGAACCCACCCGCCAGCACAACGGACCCCAACGAAGCAGCCCGCAACTTCACGCAGTGGCTGACCGCCTGCGCCGATGACCTCGCACCACTGAAGAACCCTCCCAGCCGAACCAGAAGCAAGAAGGCCTCCTGGTTCACCGACGAACTCAAGGACTCCAAGAAGACCTGCCGCACCCTCGAGAAAGCCTGGCTCCTCAACCAGACCACTGACAACATGACCGCCCTCAAACACGCCACCGCAAGCACCACCAGCTTATCCGCACCACCAAGAAGAAATCACTGAAGGAACGACTGGACAACAACGCCCACGACAGCAAGGAACTCTTCAGCATCGTCAAGGAGTTCTCCAACCCCAGCACCGGCAACAACAACATCTCTCCTTCACAAGATCTCTGCAACTCTCTCGCCTCGTTCTTCCACCGCAAGATCGCCGACATCCACAACAGCTTCCGCGCACCATCCACGCACCCAACCGTAGAACCAACGCCCCCCACCGCCACCCTCCGCACCTGGACCACGGTGATCACCGAAGACACAGCCCGCACGATGAACACCATCCACTCCGGATCTCCAACCGACCCCTGCCCCCACCACGTCTTCAACAAGGCCGACTCCACCATCGCACCCCAACTCCGGAACATCATCAACACCTCCTTCAACACCGCCACCTTCCCGGAGAGCTGGAAGCATGCCGAGCTCAGTGCCCTACTGAAGAAACCAACAGCGGACCCCACCGACCTCAAGAACTTCCGTCCCATCTCGCTCCTCCCTTTTCCTGCCAAAGTCATCGAGAAGATCGTCAACAGACAGCTTGCCGCCTTCCTCGAGACGAACGGAGCCCTCGACCCCTCACAGTCCGATTTCAGAGCCAACCACAGCACCGAGACCGCCCTCATCGCAGCCACCGACGACATCCGAGCCCTGCTCGACAACGGGGAAACAGCGGCACTCATCCTCCTGGACCTCTCAGCAGCCTTCGACGCTGTCTGCCACCGCACCCTAGTTCAACGCCTCAACAACATCGGCATCCAAAAGAAGGCACTGGAGTGGATCATCTCATTCCTCGCCGGAAGAACACAGAGAGTCCGCCTCCCCCCGTTTCGATCCGAGGCCACCGAAGTCATCTGCGGCGTTCCGCAAGGATCATCACTCAGCCCCACCCTCTTCAACGTCTACATGAGACCTCTTGCAACCATCGCACGCCAACACAACCTCAACATCATCACTTACGCCGACGACACCCAGCTGATCCTCTCCCTCACCAGAGACCCCAACACTGCCAGAACCAGCCTACACGAAGGGATGAAAGACGTCGCCGAGTGGATGAAGAACAGCCGCCTGAAACTGAACTCGGACAAGACGGAAATCCTCATCCTGGGACCATCGCCCTCCGCCTGGGACGACTCCTGGTGGCCCCCACCCTGGGCAGCGCACCCAAGTCAACAGACCACGCACGCAACCTGGGCTTCATCCTGGACTCCTCCCTCTCGATGACCAGACAAGTCAACGCCATCTCCTCATCATGCTTTCACACCCTTCGTATGCTCCGCAAGATCTTTCGATGGATCCCGACCGAAACCAGGAAGACGGTCACCCAGGCACTCGTCACCAGCCGACTGGACTACGGAAACGCCCTCTACGCCGGAACCACAGCCAAACTACAGAAAAGACTCCAACGCATCCAGAACGCCTCCGCCCGACTCATCCTGGACATCCCCCGACGCAGCCACATCTCCGGCCATCTGAGGGACCTGCACTGGCTCCCCGTCAACAAGAGGATCACGTTCAGGCTCCTCACCCACGCACACAAGTCTCTCCACGACCTGGGCCCCAAGTACCTCAACGACCGCCTGACATTCTACACGCCCACCCGCCAGCTACGATCTACCAGCCTCGCCCTCGCCACCATGTCACGCATCCGAAGAGCCACCGCCGGAGGCAGATCCTTCTCCTACCTGGCGGCCAAGACATGGAACTCCCTCCCCATCCACCTTTGGCTGACCCAGGACCATCTCGCCTTCAGGAGACAACTCAAGACCTGGCTGTTCGAGCAGTAACGGACCCCCTCCCCCAAGCGCCTTGAGACCCTTCCGGGTGAGTAGTGCGCTATACAAGTGTTATGATTGATTGATTGATTGATTGATTGTAGATATTTTGAATTTTTAAAAAAAAGAACTCGGCCAGATTGTTACAGCGGGCCTGTATATAGTGGGGTCAGATGGCTTTTCTGGGAGCTTAAGGAGGGTTTTCGCAATGGGATAAATCTCTTTCGGTTTAGAGGCTGCTGCGTTGATTTTTCCTTCAAAGAAGGTTGATTATGCCAGTTTAATTTCGTTTTTATAAGTTCTATAAGCAATTTTCCTGGAAGGGGAGTAATCCAATCTCCATTTCCTTTCTAATCCTTTACATTTGCGCTTCAATTCTCGCAATTCAGAGGAGTACCAAGGGGCAGTCTTTGTGCTGCGCTTAGAGTCAATACATTTCAAGGGGAGTACCGAGTCTAAAGATTTAAAAATCCAGCTATTATACTCCTCATTAGCTGAGATGGGGTCTGGATTATTAAGTGGTCTGGAAGTATCTAAAGCTATTAGCCAGTCATCCAAGGGAAGTTTAGCCCAGTTTCTTTGCTTGAGTATTGTAGTATTGAGAAGGGGGTGCCGATCAGGAGTGACCCAGAAGAGGGGAATCAAAAAGTGGTCCGACCACGGGAAAGGGGAGGGAGTTCCCACTGTAAAATCTATACAATTACTAAAAATAGGGTCAAGTAGATTACTTTTAATGTGAGTCTGGTCAAGTATCAGTTGTCAGTCAGATTTTATTTTTGGGCTTCCAGATTTCTTTTATTGGGACAGAACTGTCAACAACACAAATGAGGGCTCTATGGAGATATAACCTTGTCCACTTAAAACACTACTTAGCATGTAATGTATGAAAAGCACCATTCCCAAGCTAGATTGTGTGAATGACTAAAATGTCTGTGTGGCTGAAGTGGCCACTCATGGCATGGGACAAATAAGAATCTATTCCTAAACCCACTCTACTGGGAGAATGGTATAAAACTGTGAGCTTACTCAGCATCTGAGTAAACTGCTGCAGTGGTTTACCCAAACACATTACTTAATAGTCTATTGCTTTCATTTTCCCATTACACAGAAGTCTCATTACTGTGTCTGACTCAATTTACCCCTTCAAATGTTCAAAGCACTGTGCGGACAAGCACATGCGTCTATTGTAAGTATTCATCCTTCTGTGGCCCAGGCACCACGTATCTGCATTCCCTGTTTGCTGCTGCTTGTCGACAGCTCTTGTGTCGCCAGGTCTGAAACACGAAGCAAGCACAATCCTCCTTAAAAAGAAGCTGAAAGCTAGCACTAGGCCTTCCTTCAAAAGCCCAAAAAGAGCCCATCCATCAAAAATCATCAATAGAAGGACCATCCCCAATTACCATGCCCAATAAAAAAGCAGCATATTATCATGAGCGAATAAACATGTATGTAACATGGTTTAACACCATACTAATTATTATTTGGGGGGGCCGAGCTTGCTCGCGACCAAGATGGCCACTTGAGTTGAGTGCTCCGTAACGCCATCGCACTTTTCCACATATATTCGGCAACTACGACGCAAGGGTAACCTGAGAAAGCGGTCCCAGGTCATCGGAGGACCGCTGCAACGATTTCATGTTCCCGCGATCTCCGTGCTGCCTTCTTGGACAGAGATAGGAGCCCCGCCGCCACAGGGCTGGATAGGCCACAATCCCCGGACTAAAGTTGAAGCGGAGGGCAGCGCGCACCTGAGGACTCTGCTGCGAGGGAGCTTGGGGCGTATACGAAGTGCCTCAACATACCGACACCCCTCTGTTCTGTTAGCCCATGCAGTGCCTCGCTACTTGGGGCTTCTGAGGATTAGCAATCTCTGGGCCTGCAGCGTGATATATGGAAGGACTTTGCGGTGCATTGTTGACTCTGGCTCGTGGACCCGCGGCAGACAGATGGGCGCAGCTCCCGGTCTGGAGTCGTCGGGCCGTGCTGGCCTTTCCCGATCTCCTGGGTGCACTGCTGGGATCCCGAGAATCGCACCTGCGGTGGCGCCTTCCAGAGCGGCGTGCTGCGGGGGCCCGGAGTGTTCTGCCACCATTTTGGTGCCAGAAGGATGCTGATGCTCCTTGATGTGGCCTGGAAGGTAGGAGGCCTGCTGGGACAGCGATGGTTGAGTCCCTTGTAGCCACCCTGCTGTGGCTGTACGATGTGCCTTGAGTGGTGCCTGCTAGGCAGATACTGAGAGCCTGGTGTGGGGATACTTCTCAGACCGCTGGCCGCCATTTGGGGACATGACTCTCTGTCTGAACACTTGCCTGAAGGGAGCATAGCTGGGACTGACAAGCCTCTCCTGCTGGGCTGCCCAGATCTACTAAACGCTGAATGCTGCAGACCCTGGGCCCCTCTAGCTCCTACGAACGTGCTGGCATGCCCCAGAGGGATGGGGCGACATATACCGACATGACTTGGTGGCTGGGCCGCTTCTTCATGTAGACAGTGTTGAAGACAATACGCCAAGCTCATATGATTAAGTAGTAATCATTTATTGAAGAGCACAGCAAACGAGGTCACCACGCCAGCTGACCAAGTCTTCAACTGGCACTCACAGAATATTAATTAGAGAACGAAGAATGCGTACAAGCATTCTAGAAGAATGAACACTGAAGAAAGATAACACATTTACAACATACCTTCCTCCTTTAGGGAAAAGAAACAAATTACCACATTAATAATGCAATTATGAATGTAAGATAAAAGGAAAAACACATATCTTGGAGGAAAAGAAAAACTAACAACAATACTCATTTAAGTATGCTGGTGGTCTGCGGCACCTCGGGATCCTGGAATCAATAACACAGGAGCATCCTGATTGTTTTGTACATCACTAGGATCAGAAGCATCACAGCCACCAACATTTTATCTATTGAATGAACTCACATTGCAGTCTTCAGATGTTGTATACATATAGCCACTATTCCTACTGTTAGAAGAAAAAGAATGAGTAACATCCTTAGGAACAATAGACTTTTTTTGGTATAAAGCCACACAACAAAGGTTCCATTTCTCACCATTGATTAAAACTATGTCATGAGGAAATACCTCCTTGACACAAAATGGACCTTTGAATTTAGATAAACCTCTGGAAATTCTTCCAGATTTTATTTTAACAAGATCTCCTTTTGAAATGTGTTTGAAACGGTTGAAATGTGCATTGAGACAGTACTATAGGCATTGAGAGTGGTTGAGGCATCATGGTGATTATGACCACTATCAGAAACCCACTCTTTAATCAATGAGGGAGTAAATTTAGTGCCGGAGACCTTCCATGCATTATTTCAAAAGGTGACCTCTCATTATTACCATGTACAGCAGTGCGATACGCCCAGACCATATCAGTAACCATACTATGATTAAAATTGCCATTTGAACAAGACATTTGAATAATTCCTTCGACTAATCTATTAATTCTTTCACACAAACCATTACTTTGTGGGTTGTACAAAGATGTGCAATGATGTTTGACCCCACAATTTGACAAAAATGAACGCATGTTTGGGAGACCAATTGTCTGCCATTGTCTGTGACAAGTACATTAGGGTAGCCTTCTTCCTGAAATAATGTTTTCAAAAAACCTATGGTGGTTTCAGTGGTAATATCTTTTACAAAACTGATGGTAAGCAATTTAGAAAATATATCAATAGAAACAATTGCAAATCGCTGGCTTAATGGAAGTTCTTGCAAAGGTCCAATGAAGTCTAAACAAATACTGTGCCATGGATTACCAGGATTTGCTAGATGACTAGAGGACGAGCCAACAGCAATTTCAAGTCTCTTTTCACCTTCTTTGCAAGAAGGGCATTTTTCAATCCAAGAAGAGACCTGAGAGTCTAAACTCGGCAACCAGAAATTGGCTTTTAACCTGCGTTGAATCAAAGTTTTACCTAAATGGCCTTCATGAGCTATATTAATTATCCTGGGTCTCAAGCTAACAGGAGGAATAAACGTATCCCCTCGCATTAGAACATTGTCACCACAAATAGATAACTCATCCAAAATTTTTAAGAAAGGACGAGTAGCGATGTGGACACAACTTTCTCTTCTAGGACCCAAATTAACAAGAAGAATAACTTTTTTGAGAACATGATCCTCGGGCATTGCCTTGCATCATTCTTCACGAGTGAAAGAACATTCACTAACTTCAAGGACATCCTGAACAGAAGCTACAGATTCTTTATCATTCTCAAAACGAAATGATTTATCAAGTATTCTGATAAGCACCCCACATAAATGTTGCTCTCTTTTTTTTAAAAAAGTCTCAGTTGTGCTGTTTTGTCATAGAAAATGTTGATACATTTTGAATAGTATTCTATCAACCTCATGAAAGATCTGAGTTGATCTTTATCAGATGGACATGGAGCCGAGTGAATAGCTTCCAAAAGTTTTTGTCTTGGGTTTGACTCCCGATGCTGTTATTTCGTGACCAAGATACTGAATTTTTTCAACCATAAAGGAACATTTGTCCCTACGAAGAGTTAGACCAGCCTCAGAGATTCTGCTGAGAACGTTTCTAGTACTGCATTATGATCATCAACAGAGTCTCAGAAGATTAAAATGTCATCCTGATGAAAACCGCTTTCTGAATCCCTGTGAAAATTTCAGTAACCATTCTCTGAAATACACTAGCAGCCGAAATTAGGCCAAAGGGAAGACATGTTAACTGAAAAGTACCCTCTGTAGTTATAAATGCAGTGAGGTGCTTAAAGTCATCACGGAGTCTAATTTGGTAATAAGCACTCTTTAAGTCTAATTTTGAAAAGTACGTAGCACCTTGTAATGTAGATAATAGTTAATTTATGTTTGGTAACGGAAAGGTATCTGCTACAACACATTTGTTTAGAGACCTTAAATCTAGACAAAATCTCAATTTTCCGTCGGATTTCTTGGTGAAAACAACCAGAGATACCCAAGAGGATGCCTCAACAGGTTCTATCACGCCACTCTGTAACATTTAATATAATAAAGACTTAACATCATCCCTCACTGAGAGAGGAATTCAAATGCTGAAACAGGAACGCTGAGGAACGCTGAGTGGATTCGTTGTGGGGCGACTCTCGTAGGCTGTGGATGGCGGAGTTGGAGAAACTACTGAATTCTCCTTCTTCAGAGGCCAGCTGCTCTTGACATCGTCGCCAAAATTGTTGAAGACAATACGCCAAGCTCATATGAGTAAGTAGTAAACGTTTATTGAAGAGCACATCAAACGAGGTCACCACGCCAGCTGACCAAGTCTCCAACTGTCACTCATTCAGTAGAGAACCAAGTATGTGTACAAGCATTCTAGAAGAATGAACACTGAAGAAAGATAACACATTAACAACCGTCAGCTTCGCAGAAGAGTCGGCCTAGTTGGTCGTCATAGATACTAACAAGTTGCTGTGTGGTCCTGGAGCATAGTGCTCTGGAGAGAGTGCCCACTGTGCGTTATTTATTTATTTAATTTATTTATTTTATGCATTTGTATGGCGCAACAGCTACCCTGAGGGTTTCCCGGCGCCTTGGATCTGTTTGAGGGAACTGAAAAATTAAATAGAGTGAATGTTACTGATTAAAAAGCCAAGTTTTGACTCCCCTATGAAATTGGAGGTAATTTGGTTCCAACCGCAGTTTAAGTGGAAGAGAGTTTCATAGGACAGGGGCCAAATAAGAGAACGAGCGTCCACCCAGACGTACTCGCCTAAATCTGGGGACAACAAATTTAGCTTGTGTCATGGACCGAAGAGCGCATGATGGTAAATATTTCTGGGCCAGTCTACATAAATAGGAAGGTGCTGTTCCAGCGCTCTAACAGAAATTCTTTATAAATGATGTCACAATCTACTATTACACTTACCAATCAAAACCAGGCCCATAAGAAACAACAGAGCAGCTGAAACATGAGGCGAATGGATCTGATATGTTGTTAATAAACTCTTTTCAATAAACAAGACCAGCTTGTCATTTTAAAAGTTTATTTTAAAATTCTCAAATTTGCATAAACTTTATTAGTTCTTTATTAATATCAAACATTTAATTTTAATAAGTATGCTTTATTGCATTAATCATTGGCTCAAAATCTGGCAGTTCAACATTGTATGAAATAATGAATTTAAAGAAAACATAGCCCTAAACCCTAAGTTAGCTTTCTGACCTGAAAAGGAAAATAATGAATAAACAGTTGAATGCTTACAAGTCCATGGAAAATCGAACAGCCCTTCGCCCTCAGGAAATAGTCAGCCCCGATCCCTTCAAGAGGCCAATTTTTATACCCTATTTGCTTGCTAATCTAACTAAAATGTAATTCTTTCTGAAAGTTCAGCACTCTGATTGGTTGCTGTCTGTCAGACACCAAAACCACCTCGTCCAGGGTGTAAGCGTCACCATACTATTGTTCATTGACATAGAGTGACATCAGCTTCCGAGTGTCTTTGCAACAAATTAAAAAGTTGCTTCTCTGACTTCCACCAGAGCTCGGCAAAATCATCCCTGCCTTTTCCTCGGCCTTGAGAAAAGAACATCCAGAGCAGTTCGTGAACAAGTTCCATTGTTAGAGGAGCCACAGTTTTTTTTTCTTTTAAATGTCAGAGCCACAGTCTTTTCAACGAAATAAGCAAAACAAAACTCTCCATGGAAAGTTTCCAAGATGACTGCACTTGGCTCCAACTCTGCTCACGTACAGGCCGACCAACTTTTCTTCAGAACCAGAACCAAAGCTAGGCCTCAAACCACATTTAGGCCTATTATTTAAACAAACACAAAAAGAGTGATTAATTCAGGTAAAACAAACCCTTCTGTTACCCACCCTTCCCTGCTAGTGATTAACCCATTAATAAATGACAACTAGCAAAAGCAAACAAATAAAGCAGCACATAAAATATCTACCATTCTTCATATAGTCCAGCTTTATGAATCTGAAAGAATTAAAAGATGATTAAATGTTTCACAGACAGACAATCACAACATAGGACAAACATGTAAGCACATATAATGAAGCACATGCCTTGAATGATCAGTCGCATATTAATAGTGACAAAGACAATAGGACATACATAACAAACAAAACAATATTAATCATGTGTTACAAAACAGACTTGCAAATGCAACAAAAGCACATGTTATTAGTTCCCACGTGTTCATGTGTGGTGCAAACTTAATCTAGGTTGGATTAATCAAACAAATCATGCAATAATTCATTAATTGATTAGTTCATGTTATTGGGAATTGAATCCACAAGTCAGAATAAAATATTTTCTGAAGCTCGCTTCATCAACTCCCTCATCTGGTGATTTAAAAATCACCAAACAACACCCAAAAATTTTAGCAAAAATTTTATCTAAGATGAACATGATTCAATTTCACCTGTGTTTGTATTTCTAAGGACTTGTCTCATCAGTTTGCCTACAACTCTCAAATTCAGTTTAACAAAACCCTTCCAGTTCTATCTCTCTCTCTTATACCTTCCTGATTTTATAAATTCTCTTCTTTTCCTCAAGTATTTCTTCCTCTTGTGTAACATGCAACTGATCTTCAACAAAAGTGTTGTAAAAACTATAACTAATAAAGGTGTCAGTATTACACTATGTTTTTCTTGACTAGCTGAGGCTTTGCTTGTCATAAAACTTCTCCTTGATAATTCCAAAAAAGGTAATGACAACTAAAACTAACTAAAGCAGAATTATTAGGAACACACATATCAGAGACATCTTACAACATCTCTTAAAGATTGAACATCTTGAACTGTTATTTATAAAAACATGAAAGTATTTTCACTAAGCTTGTAAGAGAAAAAAAAACATAATTTTTTAAAAATGTCTACATTTTCTAAAAATTTCTAACACCCCCCTTTTTCACATTTTTTTTTATATATATATACCCTTAAACCTTCTAACAGTTTTTCTTCAACCTAATGTCACAGGTTATATTTTCCATCTAACACAATTTCTTCGACCTTGTGTCACCTAACACACTTTCTTCAGCCTTATGCCAAAAACAGAAAACCTAAATTTTTAACAGGTAAATATTTCAATCATTGTCACTATTCTCTTTAATCTTTTCCTGACTGCAACTATTTACCTCCATTACAGGTATCACTTCTATTTTCTTTCCTGTCTCACTTTTCTTTTCAGAATCTTTTTGACTTGATATCTCATCAATCTTTTCTTTTGACCTGTGTACCAATTTGAATTTCAGGCTTTCATTTTCTTCTGGCCAGTTATTATCTTTTCTTGGTAATTTCTTCTTTGACTTGATCACATTATTTTCTGTTCTCCAAGCTCTTTTTCTCAATTTGCTTATTTGAGAATCTTCATCAATTCCATCAGTTTCAGTGTCAGAAATTTCAACTTCAGACTCAGGTACTTCTTTACTCGGCAGCTTCACTCCGTTAGGAACGTCATCTTTGTAACTGGTACTTGGCAATTCATCTTCTTCTTTTTCTTCAATTACCTTCAACTTCCCAGTTTCAGAATTCTTGTTCCTGCTTTCAGAGCTACTTTTCTGCTTTTCAATACTCTCCTGGTCTTGAATCACAATCTGATCATTTTCTTCTTCTGCTTCTTCTTCTAGCAGATCTTCATCATTTTCTGAGTCTTCAGTTACAACTTTCAAGTCTTCTTTATTCAAGGCTTGTTTTCCAATCAAATTTTCCAGATGTCAACCAACCTGTCGATCTTCAAGATCTGGATTTCTTTCAGGTTCTTCTTCAGAATCTGAATCAGTAGTGGTGACACTATCCTCATCAGGACTTTCAGGAGTAGTTACGCGAAAAGTATGGTCAGTGTCAATCCACCTCTTCAGTCTTTTACACTTCACTGCATTTGTTGTGACAAGACTAACTGGCCTCCCTTTCTGCCACCTTGGCACTAGACAATTTCCTTTTAGACGAACCTTTTTCCTGATCCTTTCACTTGGTAACAGATCAAGTGCTTGCTCTTTTTCTCTTGTTTGCATTTCAGTTCCATCTTCATTAGACACAAGAGTCATTTCATCTGATAAATTCCTGCAGTACTCTAAATTGATGTTATTATTAATAGTCATCATTTTTTTCACTGATATGAAGGCCTGTCTCATGACCTTGCCCATTATTTTATCACGTGGTCTTAAATCTGTCTTTTTATCTGGTGTGACATCTGTCCATTTTATACCTGTAGCTAGGCACATTTTTGCATCTCTGTTTATAGTATCATTCTCTTGCTCCGTAATACCTGAAATTTCTAGTCTATGTGTACATTGGAGCTCTTGTTCAATTCTTTTACCATCTGGTAACTTTGTAAAAGTAATTGCATCATTATGTAGCGTAAGAAATGCTTCAACCCATCTTGAAATCAAACAGAAAATCACAAAAACGTAGCACAGTTTGCTATGCAGTGCCATCTCAATGAAATCCATTTGTAATCTGGTGAATGAATCACTCTCCTGTCCTTCTGTTCCCATTCCCACAACTGTTTTCTTAACTTTGTTCACTTGCTGGCAACACAGCTTGACCATTAAATCTTTTCCAATATGTTCTAAACTATGGTACATTCTAGCCATGTCATCAATCATGCTGTTTGATAAAACTATTCTGTCATCTCTGTGTGTCCAAATCTCATCCTCATCTCCCTGTCTACATTCTGTTCTCAACCATGTGTTTTTCTCCTCATGATTTGCTTCATCTTGTAAATCTTTGACTCCCTGCCATGTTTCAACTACAGAAGTTAGTATTAGTGAACTCAAAGCATGTTCATCATTCTTTTTGTATGCTGCACATTTCAAGCCAGCAATCCTTTCTGCCAATTGAATGTCATCAGTCAATCCTTTAATTAAATTTGCATTTCTAATAGGTAAACCTGCAGAAGTAAATGTTTTAATCTGTTGATCAATTTTATCTGTTACTTGAATGTCTTCACTTAAAACACCATCATTTTCATTCCAAGATACTGGAAGTACATTTATTCCTTGTGGACTGTTTTCTTGTTCTATATTTAATCCTGTATCTATATTGCCTTTTTGCTCATTAACAAAATTTTGCAATGGCAGTGAAGCCATCTCATTCTGCTGAATCATCATCTGTCGTTGTATTTGTAGCTGTTTATTCAGCTCATTTATTTCAATCTCCTTTTCCTTTGACCATAATTTTGACTCATCAGACTGTGTCAATTCAATCAGATTAGTGTCAGACTTCTCATTTACTAGAACTGAAGTCATCACTCTTTCTTGCTGTGTTGTAATCTTTACTAGTTCAATTTCAAGCACAATACAATAAACTTTTTCAGAAATTTTTTTAATTTCAGAATTTAATGTGACTGTTAAAGCTGTGGGAATAGTTTTATCATTTTCAAGCACAGGCATTGTCACTGCTTCCTTATCATTCATGGACTGTTTTAAATCATTTGATGAATTCACATGATCAGGAATATTAATTCCAGAAGTACTAGGCATTTCATCATGCTTTTCTGTCATGTCAATTTGAGAAGAAGTCTGAGCTGGCACTCTATCAATCTGATCTGGGACTTTTGGTGTTATATTAATCTGTTCTGGAGGTCTTCTTGAATTTCTGTTCTCATCTGTATTCACAACATCAATTTTACATTGATTATTATTTTCTACTCTGATAACTTTATTATTTAATTTCACTAATTTGGGAATCATTAATTTATTCTCACATTTAGCAACAACCTTTTTCATTTTCTTATACCAGGAAATCTTTTTCTCTTTCCTTTGATAATTATTATCCATGTTAAAATTTGTTAAAATTAATTTCAATAAGTAAATGCACTCTCTTAATTTGTCTCACAGCGTTTGCTGATCAATTAATTAATTAATTTAACTCTATCAGGTGTAGAAAAATCTTATAACTCGGTCAATTTAATATTTCTCCTAATTTACCTGTATCACTAAATTTTTATAAACCTGGAAAGAAATACATAAATTTGCAAAAACACAATATAAAATATTTAATTTACAACAACAAAACACCTAAAATGCAATCAGCTATTTTTAAAATTTATTTATTTTCACTTACACACCTTTCTGCATCAACACCTGTGGAAAAAGAAAACCTAATCTGATTGCTTTTAATTTAAATAAAATAATTTGCTGTAAAAACTTTTAGACACCTTTAACAATAAAATGTAATAAAATGTTACTATGACACTCTAATCAAAAATGAATAATATATAATGTTCACAAAACGCTATGAAGTAGGAAGGAATTTTAAAACAGTAATATTTATTTTATGCAAATCTACTCAGCAAGCAATATTCACAGTATCAGTCTTTAAAAACAATGGCGTGATTAAACCAAAGCGGATGCCTAGTTAATTACAGCATTATAAATGTCTTGGTCAATCAATGCACTGCTTGACCGTGATGCTCCAGACACTTTTAGCTAAACAATGCAAAGCAAACCCTCCCCTCTGGGACACACTCTACCACTGCAGACCTCTTCCTTCTCTCTGTATAAAACAGCCTCTCCCTCTCAAAGAGAGCCCAACACACTATTCACAACGCTGCTGGCCGCCACTACTCAGAAAGGAAACCTCTATTTGGAAATACTCATTTACCATAAACCACTCGATAAGCAGTGTCAACACGCATCAGTCGATGACTCACACAATTAAAATAGTCTCCAACTCTCCCTTTAAAACCATAGCGCGGCAAGCAAGTATTTCTACTAACAGTCTCGTTCTTTCTCACCCGCTTGTCACAAATTAGCTGTGACACAAAAACAATAGGGCGGCGAGGAAGAAAATCCAAAGCGGCAATTTTTACTTTTTATAATGTACTCGGCAATTATTTTAAAACAACAGCGTACCTCAGCCAATCATAGGACTGTTTATAATGTTTTAACCAATCACAGCGCTGTCTCGCTGTCATTCGTCAGATCTCTTAACTAGTCATAGCGCTTCTTTGCCCCGATGTTCTAGATGCCTCAGTAAATCCCAGCACTTCCCTACAATTACGTTCCAGACACCTTCATCAAACAGGACACGGTGGCTCCGAAACATACAATCAATGTGGCCTCAGCTTTCTCTCTCACCTCGCGCTCAGTCCCTCGCTAGTAAGTGTAATTTTTAACTTAATGGGCAATCGCTTTTATTTTATTTCATTTATGCAATTTTAATTTTGTGTGCACTTGCTCGACCACATCAGTTATTACACACTTCTCTTCTTAAAACATTAACTTATCGAGGAAAAGGGGGCTAAAGCGGTGATCTAATTCTAAATTCAATTATAAGATACTTTCTCGACAGGCAGTAATTACAAAGCCCACACTCGAGCCTCAACCAATCCGGTCGCGGCTCCCATATGACGCTGCGCGTCACCAGCCAATGGGTGCGCGGCTCTTTCTCAGGACCAACACAGAGTCACAGAGCCTCGCCCAATCAGAGCGCAGCTCTGCCTATGACGCGTCGGCTTTTGCACCAATGGGAGCGCGGCGGCTGACGTAGACAGCCGCTGCAGCTGGCAGCTCTCCCCTTCGCTTCTCACTCGGCAAACGTCCCCTCCCTCACAAAATGCAATTTCAACAAAGCGCTCTACTCTTGTGACACTCTTTCCTTTAAAGTAACAACGTGGTTGTAATGAAAAAATCAAAGTGGTAATTCTTTCCTATCTTCATTATATATTGGGCATTAGTTCATGAAGTTAGCTTATCTACTAGGACTTGCTCCTTAATTATGTGATTAACTTTGGGACATATATTAAATAAAAAATCTTGATAGCCAGTAGTGACGCGCATTAGCCAAAATAAAGCACAATATAGAAACGCTGCTAACTAATTACAGTGCAGCTTTACATAACGCCTCAGCCAATCAGGGGGCAGCTTTTCTATGATGCTCCAGACAGTTCTACCAACCAGAGCGCGGCGGGTAATGACGCACACAGCTGCTGCAGCTTCAGGCTCTCCTCACACGGTCTCACTCCTAAATCAGCCCCTCCCTTACAATTTTCGATCGGGGCCCTTTTCAATGAATTTAAATAGCGTGTAATGCTTTAAAATGAATTTGAATAACGCTCAACGCCTCACAATACTTCAAAATAGCGCATTCTTTACCTTAAAGGCTTAAAAACGCTTTCCAATTATCTTTTTAAAACGCAATTAATAACTACATAAAAACAAACCATTTGCTTGTTTCTCTAACAAAGAGATAGTTTTATACATACATTCAAGTATCCTTAACGTGGAATAGACGACGCTATTCTCACAGAATAGTTTCAATTGCCAATAGAGTAATTCTTACCCTACCCTTTTAACAAATCTCAATCATTTACGCACTTTCAGACAGAAAACCCTGATCATACACACACGAATTCTTGGCAGGACTTGAACCTAACCACAGAAAACGTCAGGCGTTGATAAGAATAGACGACGCTATCTCACCCTTCTCTCAAGCTTAGATAAATCCTACTACTCTTTTCACAAAAAGTTTTAAAACAGGCTCACCAGGTCCCTCTGCTTAATGCTACAATTTCATAGGCAATCCTCACTATACATTCAACCAGTCAATCTAAGGTCCCTAAACTTGTGTTGTACGTCCACAACACGTGATATATTCTATACCACAATTTCGAAACAAGACAAATGCACTGTGTAACTCTTCTAGTCACACTACCTTTGCCGGCAATAACCAAGAGTCTTTCATACTACTGAAAAACTCTTAAGACTACATATAACATTTGACAAAATCAAATAAAATCTCAACATATGTTAAACATTAATCCTATGACTATACCAACATATATGTAACATGCATGTCAAAAACAACATATAACCGTACGATGCTACCAAAAATTGTTCCAGCGCTCTAACAGAAATTCTTTATAAATGATGTCACAATCTACTATTACACTTACCAATCAAAACCAGGCCCATAAGAAACAACAGAGCAGCTGAAACATGAGGCGAATGGATCTGATATGTTGTTATTAAACTCTTTTCAATAAACAAGACCAGCTTGTCATTTTAAAAGTTTATTTTAAAATTCTCAAATTTGCATAAACTTTATTAGTTCTTTATTAATATCAAACATTTAATTTTACTAAGTATGCTTTATTGCATTAATCATTGGCTCAAAATCTGGCAGTTCAACATTGTATGAAATAATGAATTTAAAGAAAACATAGCCCTAAACCCTAAGTTAGCTTTCTGACCTGAAAAGGAAAATAATGAATAAACAGTTGAATGCTTACAAGTCCATGGAAAATCGAACAGCACTTCGCCCTCAGGAAATAGTCAGCCCCGATCCCTTCAAGAGGCCAATTTTTATACCCTATTTGCTTGCTAATCTAACTAAAATGTAATTCTTTCTGAAAGTTCAGCACTCTGATTGGTTGCTGTCTGTCAGACCACCAAAACCACCTCGTCCAGGGTGTAAGCGTCACCATACTATTGTTCATTAACATAGAGTGACATCAGCTTCCGAGTGTCTTTGCAACAAATTAAAAAGTTGCTTCTCTGACTTCCACCAGAGCTCGGCAAAATCATCCCTGCCATTTCCTCGGCCTTGAGAAAAGAACATCCAGAGCAGTTCGTGAAAAAGTTCCATTGTTAGAGGAGCCACAGTTTTTTTTTCTTTTAAATGTCAGAGCCACAGTCTTTTCAACGAAATAAGCAAAACAAAACTCTCCATGGAAAGTTTCCAAGATGACTGCACTTGGCTCCAACTCTGCTCACGTACAGGCCGACCAACTTTTCTTCAGAACCAGAACCAAAGCTAGGCCTCAAACCACATTTAGGCCTATTATTTAAACAAACACAAAAAGAGTGATTAATTCAGGTAAAACAAACCCTTCTGTTACCCACCCTTCCCTGCTAGTGATTAACCCATTAATAAATGACAACTAGCAGAAGCAAACAAATAAAGCAGCACATAAAATATCTACCATTCTTCATATAGTCCAGCTTTATGAATCTGAAAGAATTAAAAGATGATTAAATGTTTCACAGACAGACAATCACAACATAGGACAAACATGTAAGCACATATAATGAAGCACATGCCTTGAATGATCAGTCGCATATTAATAGTGACACAGACAATAGGACAGACATAACAAACAAAACAATATTAATCATGTGTTACAAAACAGACTTGCAAATGCAACAAAAGCACATGTTATTAGTTCCCACGTGTTCATGTGTGGTGCAAACTTAATCTAGGTTGGATTAATCAAACAAATCATGCAATAATTCATTAATTGATTAGTTCATGTTATAGGGAATTGAATCCACAAGTCAGAATAAAATATTTTCTGAAGCTCGCTTCATCAGTGCCTCATTCACACTGATCCTAAACATGTAGCAGGGTGCTTTAAATTTCACTCTGTTGGCGATTTTCAGCCAATGCAATTTCTTCAGGTGTTCTGCGTTACTGGTTGTGACTACCCCGGTCTGAAGAGGTGCCTGGGTCGCTCCTTCAGGACGTCTACTGCGCATATCAGGGTGCTGTACCAGTAGTGGTGCAGATCCCCTTGAGCGGTGGTATCTTGACTGTCACTTCCCTGAGATTCTCTGGTGGCCAAGATGGGCAGAGTTGACAGGGTGCAACCAAAGCTATCGTTCAAGCAGAAGAGGTCAAAGTCCCGAGACGCATCCACTGAAGACGCCACCAGAATGCAGGACCAGGTGGTATACAAGTCACAACACGATATCCGTGGCATTCTGGTGCCAGTTAGGGTAGATACAGTTCTTTTTAGAAATTCGGTCTTCTGACCGATATTTGTTACTCCGATTTTGGTTAGAAAATCATTTCATTAGATGATCCTGTGGATATGGCAGTAGATATGGCAGCGTATCTCTTTCTTAATGCCTTACGAGATAGGAATACGATAGGTTCTATATATTGGGTGCGGTACTACAATAATAGACTTTGTGTCGCAAAGATGGGGCTGTGATATGTCCCTCAATTTGCTGCGCTCCTGCGCTACACGTAACTGTATCTACCCTAACGCAGTATTCTTATTTGGCCAGGACGCAACATTTTTATCATATAACAGGTCTGAAAACTCACTCAAAATTGGGAATCTTCACGTTAACAGATTTATGCTCTTAAGTGACAGGACGCTCAAGTCTTGATGAAGTTACGTCTAGTAACGAAACACGTGTCGGCTGCCTGCTTCAGTTCTTCGGGACTAAAGTGGAGGATTTAGAAAAAATCTGCAAAAATATTGATGTCCATTAAGATTTATACACTGCATCATTTTTTGCCAATAAGAATTGTATCGGGATGAATCTTACTCAAAAAAGACATTACAATCACAAAACAAATGTAATGTTTTGATGTTCTCTTTCTGTAAAAATATAGAAGCATTGTTCATATCCGAAGTCATTAGTCAGGACATCCTAATTGGGTCAGGGCTGGGAATCCCCCCCAAATAGCATATGCTTATGACATTAAATATTGGAGTGCCAAGGTACAACCAGTTTTATAAGTACTTGACAACGAGTCCCCTGGAACTCTTGTTAATCCAACATCCGTGGGAGTGGGATGTTACTGTTACCTTGAGGGGCACCAGAACTATAAGAATACGAATGTGTTTGGAAACAACTATTACAATGTAGAAACTCTTTGTTGAATTGTAGGTGCGATTGTCAAAACCACCGCTACCTTTGCTGTATTTTTGTGAAACCGTCAATATTGGCCTAGTCAAAATGGATGGGTTGGTGCATGCAAAGGCACTTAGATGCCGTGAGGGCAAGTACTGTCAATATCCTTAATATCCGGAAAGATGTGGCTTTCCAAGGCCTGGCATACAGGTCTGTAAACACCTTTAGGTCAGCCATTTCCACAGGGGACATCCAATAGAGGACCATCTGGTGGCAGGCCATCCTTTGGTGAGAAAGCTGTTGATCCTTATGAGGCCAATACAGGAAGTGACAAAATGGTCTCTGAATGGGTGTGAGACCCAACCCTGCAAATGATGTTAGAAATCTTGTTTGCACCACCAACTGAAAATTGCCACTTGGACAATGTTGTTTTAGCTTCTAACACTTAAAAACATTAAGAAGAATGTTTCCTTCCCTAAATCCCCAACCTACACATTCTTGTGATTAATGCTTAAATATAATCTCAGTTTGAATATGGGGAAAGGATATACCTAACAACCCATATACAAGACTGACTGAGCTGCAGCTTGTAAAGCATGTGACAGCCAGGATCTAAGAAAGCCTTCAGGAAAAAGACAACATCAGCAGAGCAGAGCTTTCTTCACTGGCCATCTGTCAAGACACGAGTAACCATCGAAGCTTTGTTATACTACAAAAAGTAATCTATTGAAAGACTCCAACCCTTTTGTTTATGAACCATCAACTATTTTCAGACCAGCTGAAACAAATTTGTTGGTAGTTCTTGCCACAGAGTCACCAAATTCAGGGGCAAGGCATTTTCTGTGATAGTGACAATACTTTAAAATTATTTGCTTTCTCCCTTTCATTCCAACAGCTGCTTACAGGGTTTCCAGAAAAAAGCCAACACATAGTTGTTCAACCTATAGGGTGTCAGATTGGATAGTGATTTGGTGTTATGTTGCTCTAATTCAAGAAGCCTCAGTGTTGGTGTGGGATCTGACCTGTGGCCTTAGCTTATCTTCCACTTCTTGGCATAGCATAAGTGCAATATTCTGAATCCAACAGCACCGAGTTAATTCTGGGGAGGCAAAGACTGGCAGTCCTTCTGAAAGATCGGTCCCACCTTATAAAAGGCTTTGTGTCTCTGGAAGGACGCATTAAGCATCAGCCTCTGAATGTAAACTACATTTCCCATGATTCCATAGAACTCCCCACATTGTTTGTAAATGGCAGTGGGCATTTTAAGATCTAATGAGTAAAGTTTATTCATGCTTGAGAGCATCCTTGCAACGCAATCAAGATCAACAACCAGGGTCTCTCAACAGTAATTTGTGCAAACCTTGGGAATTGTTTTCCAATTAAAAGATAGCTCAGAAGCTGAAGCTGAACCTAAGTACAGAGCAATATACTAAGGATTACTACGTGGAGTGTACCGTTATATTTCTTTACCTATATTTGGATATTATTCTTCAGGGAATGCCATGATCACCTTTACTTTAAAAGATAAAAGACGTACTATAGGTATGATGCACATTTTACCTTTAAGGTAATGGAGTGTTACGGGAAGTGATTAGTTGATATCAGTGTAAACAAAAGATTTCTGATAGATCTGTTTTATATCACAGTTTGAAGAAAAAAACAATATTGCATGTCTATCAGAACCAGAGAGTGTGCACTCCCAAAACCAGAAGGTTGTTATCTTATCAGGGAAGAAAGTGAGATGCTGTTAAAGGTTTGAATAACATTGATTACACAGACATAATGTATGTTCCAGTTTTGGGAATGTCAACATTCTACTAAACCACAGAGAGTCTGAAACCTATATACTTTCAGAATACCTCTGAGTGGAAAGTGATAGATTACTCAATATGATAAGGTACTAAAGATATTAATCTTATCTTTAGATCTCCACTATCAGCAGTAGATGTTGATGCCCAGTAGAGCAATGAGTTTTATTTAGTGTCTCTGTTTTCTTTGTCATTCCTGTCCCTTTTCCAGTCTTCTGTTAACCAACATATTGCTATAATGTACAGTTTGCTATGGGTACAGAGAAGTGTGAAAAAGCTTATTACTCTTGCTGGATCCAGAAAACAGGTTAGTGCATTCTGACAGTGAGATATATATATATATATATATATATATATATATATATATATATATATATATATATATATATATATATATTCACTGAAAAAACCATAGGTTTTTAGACCATATATAGTTAGGAATTAGCATTTAAAAAACCTTATTTTACTCACACAAAACCATTGAAATTCCATATATAGTTAGTTGCACTAACTATATATCGCGCACCCGCAATCCACTGCTGATCATGTCACATATTACATCATTCATGACATGGTCAGTGACATCACTGATGACATCACTGATGACATCACTGATGACATCATCCAGTGACTGTGTGTTTCTGTAAAGTTTAAATATGTTTTAGATATTGAAGAATGAGTAGATGTATAACTGTCTGGACGAAGGATTTAGTAGGTGCATGACTGAATGTATGAGTGAGTGATTAAATGTGTCTCACTGAGTGCATGGGTTAGTGACTAAACTGTCTTAATTTGTGCATCATTATGTCTGTTGTTCTGTAAACTACTGCATGTGTTGATCAGTAGCTATATGATTAACTATATGGGTTATTGATTGATTGTCCAAGTATTTGTATGGGAGACTGAGTGTGTGTGTGGCTGGCTGGGAAGTGTGTGACTCTGTGCAGATCAATGTGTACTTGTATCAATGATTGTATAAGAAAGTAAGTATGTGTTACTATATGTTTGAAAATGTAAGGTGCTCTATGTTTAACTGTATAGACAAGAAAATGGAAGTGTGATTGATTCTTTACAGGACTGACTAGGTGTGTGAGTAACTCCATGGATGAGTGGCAGAGTGTGAGTGTCTGTATAGGTGTATGAGTGCATATGATAGTGTTGTAAAGATGAGTGATTGTATGTATGAATGATTGTATGGGTGAATGAGTGAATGTGTGTGTAGACGTAGGAATCAGTGAGTACGTATGTAGTAACTAGTATTGGTGTGTCAATGGTTTCAAAAATTATACTCTGTATTTAACACTGGGTGAAACAGAGGTTATATTAAAATGTGAGGAGATGCATTGTATTGTCACATGAATGATATCATCAGTGATGTGGTCATTGATGTCAAATGAGATGTCATCAGTGATGTCATCAGTGATGTCATTTGAGATGTCATCAGTGATGTCATCAGTGATGTCACTGACCATGTCATGAATGATGTAATATGTGACATGATCAGCAGTGGATTGCGGGTGCGCGATATATAGTTAGTGCAACTAACTATATATGGAATTTCAATGGTTTTGTGTGAGTAAAATAAGGTTTTTTAAATGCTAATTCCTAACTATATATGGTCTATAACCTATGGTTTTTTCAGTGAATTTTCAAGGTTTTGTAAATGCTAATTCCTAACTATATATGGTCTATAACCTATGGTTTTTTCAGTGAATTTCAATGGTTTTTTAATAGCAAATATCATAAGCTGTCGAATGTCAAGTACGTGGTAAGTGAAAACATTTTCGTGTTTATGCACACTGATCTGCTTTGAATGGTGCCCCCCCCCCCCTCATTTCTATTAGGAGTACTCTCTCTTTGCAGATAGTGAAAGGTAGTTAACGCAGGCCTTTGCCCCCGTTGTAATCCGTCGTGCCTGCTTCTCTCTCCATTTGATTGATTGTTATCCAAGTATTTACTGTTTTAGAATTAGTTCTCTTTGGTTCATTCTCTATTTACAAACAAACACAGAGTCGCAATACTCTGTTTAGTCTTTGCAGATAACGAAAAATCGTGTAAAAAAAAAGAAAAGGAATCGAGCAAAATCAGTAGGCCACTAATGGGATCTCTTTTTGACCTCGCTAAAATAGAAACATTAGGAACAACCCCTCATGACAAATACAAAACTAGTGAGATGAACTGAACTCCACACAATGATGGCTGCAAAACAGCTCGGCTCCGCCACCCACCCCGCCCAAAATAACGATAAAGAGCGGCTGCCATGATTGGTTGCGGAATGGCCACAACGGAGCTACGAAATGGTGCTGCTCTCATGCTAACCCCAGCTTCGGTCTGAAACATCCAGAAACACTGTAGACTACCAATTCGATCAGTTCCGGTAGCGCCCCAATGTAACCCGGTAGAGAAGAACTAGCCCTCCCCTCTTTGACTGATGGTTCTTGTTGCCTGTCCCTTCTGTTGTCATTTAACAGAACTATTTAGCCTGCTGAAAGGGGTTGTGTTTCGACTGCTGGTTGGTGGAGACATTTTGACTATATTCTGGACCTGCGTTGTCGCGTAATGCGTCATATGACGCGCCGCGTTAGCGCATCCGGAAGTCATCCGGGGCGCGCAGCGCGTAACGTAAGCATAACAAGTCATGTGACTTGTTAATAAAACTTTTCATTGGTTCATTTTACTTTTCTTATTCTAATGATGAAAGCCTTGGTCATATCACCTAAAAATTACGCTTTTAATTACTTCCGAACATTATTTTCTCTTAAATATATGTTATAATGTTCCAGGCTAATGTACTTTCCCGGAAATTTTACAACTGTCCTTCAAGTAAAATATATTCTTTTTTCAAGAAAAAGAGCGTTTCTTCGTCCCATGACGGAGCCGTTGAGCAAAAGAGGGTCGACCTGCTGTCTTAGTCGCCGATACGCCTGAATATGAGATTCTTATCGATCACTTTATGTTGCAGGAATAGAAAACACAACAGCCCTTGACCATTTATCTTTACTGCGTTCCTTCGTATTATACCTTTTACCCTTCATGTAATTGGTCTGCTTTATTTCACTTGCCTTTTAATGATTCTAAAACAGTGACTATTATTAAAAACTTTACCAATGTATACACTACTACCATGTTTTCTTTTAAAAACCTTTATTGTGAAAATTTCATTATACAAATACGAGCCTATAACCACGTGGGCCTGCCACGGAGCAAACTGTAATCGTATATGATGAATAGACATTTACACTGTAGAGGAACGTAACGGGCGGGCCATTAGGTTGCAAAAACTAAGGTGTCTAACAGTTACGGAATCGGTGGACGTACATTTTATAATTAAAATACGACAGGGCCAGTTACAATAAAATTATCTAGATATACATTTGCGGGCAAGTACCATGGGTGACGTTAATTCGAATTTTCAACAGTACAGTAATCAATAACACATCAGAACTTAATATCAATAGGGATGTCGAAATATTCAATCAATTCTCGTCCCCGCCCGCCATGTGCTTCAAAACTGCATACGTATCTCGTGATTTCAAGGTTCTGCAACCAGTACACAACAAGGAGTTACGAGTCCCATTTATTCCGGCGCCATTTTGGGCGAGGACGGGCAGGTCCAGGATATAGTCAAAATGTCTCTACCAACCATCGACTATGATGATGTTCATATGCTGTATTTATTAGAGTAACACTCATCTGCCCACATGAAATTAATTTACCACAATCTAAACATGTCATTTTAATCTTTCCAAAGTTCTTCTAAATATTTGGGACCGTTTCCCTTGCCTCTGAAGCTCTCAGTGCCACTTCTTTGATGAATGTACTAGCAGGTCAGGGGTTCTCCTCCAAATCTCTCTTTTATGCAGCACTATAATTAATTGGTGCCACCTCTCCATATGACGATGCATGGTATAGTTACCACAACTATATTTTTTTTCGGTTCCTCTGGAGAGTTCATCGTGGCAGATGAAGCGTGTAACATACCGGGCATTTACCTTTTTTTGCATGTACAGGAAAGGAAAAAAAAATCGAGCGTCCGAGTTCTAAGGTGTCCCAGGGCCATTTTAGTGGACCAGGCCCAAATCCAAAGAACAGCCATCTCACAGGCTAATGGGGCGACCCACGCCGAGTTTCAGCATTGTAGGATGACCACACAAGTACAGCAACTTGCTAGACATCACCTCGGTGCCATCCGGATCTCGGCGCCCCACTGCAGATGAAGTGCCTCTCAACTATGAAACCACCACAGTGACATCCGGATCTTGGCGCGTTGTGCTGCCTTCGGCCTATTCGCACATCGGTCCGCTACTGACGCCATCTCACAGGCTAATGGGGTGACCCACGCCGAGTTTCAGCATTGTAGGATGACCACACCAACTTGCTAGACATCACCTCGGTGCCATCCGAATCTTGGCATCTCAACGCCTAGTGGTATCTTCCATACAGAAAATATTGTTACGCTGCCTTTGGCCCCATTCGCACATCAGTCCGCAACTTAGACATCACCTCGATGCCATCCGGATCTTGGCATCTCAGCGCCTTGTGGTGTCAGACAGAAAATATTGTTGCGCTGCCTTTGGCCCCATTCGCACATCAGTCCGCTACTGACACCATCTCACAGGCCAATAGGGCGCCCCACGCCGACTTTTACCATTGTACGATGGCCACACCAGTGGCACAACTTGCTAGACATCACCTCGGTGCCATCCGAATCTTGGCATCTCAACGCCTAGTGGTATCTTCCATACAGAAAATCTTGTTACGCTACCTTTGGCCCCATTCGCACATCGGTCCGCAACTTAGACATCACCTCGGTGCCATCCGGATCTTGGCATCTCAGCGCCTTGTGGTGTATTCTCTTCAGAAAATATTGTTGAGCTGCCTTTGGCCCCATTCGCACATCGGTCCGCAACTTACACATCACCTCAGTGCCATCCGGATCTTGGCATCTCAGCGCCTTGTGGTGTCTTCTACTCCGAAAATATAGTAGAAAATATTGTTGCGCTGCCTTTGGCCCCATTCACACATCAGTCCGCTACTGACACCATCTCACAGGCCAACAGGGCGCCCCACGCCGACTTTTACCATTGTACGATGGCCACACCAGTGCCACAACTTGCTAGACACCACCTCGGTGCCATCCGGATCTTGGCATCTCAGCGCCTTGTGGTGTCTTCAAATCAGAAAATATTGTTGCGCTGCCTTTGGCCCCATTCGCACATCGGTCCGCTACTGACGCCATCTCACAGGCCAACGGGGCGCCCCACGCCGACTTTCAGCATTGTAGGATGGCCACACCAGTGCGGCAACTTACTAGACACCACCTCGGTGCCATCCGGATCTTGGCGCGTTGTGCTGCCTTCGGCCTATTCGCACATCGGTCCGCTACTGACGCAAACTCACAGGCCAACGGGGCGCCCCACGCCGACTTTCAGCATTGTAGGATGGCCACACCAGTGCGGCAACTTACTAGACACCACCTCGGTGCCATCCGGATCTTGGCGCGTTGTGCTGCCTTCGGCCTATTCGCACATCGGTCCGCTACTGACGCAAACTCACAGGCCAACGGGGCGCCCCATGCCGACTTTCAGCATTGTTGGATGGCCACACCAGTGCGGCAACTTACTAGACACCACCTCGGTGCCATCCGGATCTTGGCGCGTTGTGCTGCCTTCGGCCTATTCGCACATCGGTCCGCTACTGACGCAAACTCACAGGCCAACGGGGCGCCCCACGCCGACTTTCAGCATTGTTGGATAGCCACACCAGTGCGGCAACTTACTAGACACCACCTCGGTGCCATCCGGATCTTGGCGCGTTGTGCTGCCTTCGGCCTATTCGCACATCGGTCCGCTACTGACGCAAACTCACAGGCCAACGGGGCGCCCCACGCCGACTTTCAGCATTGTAGGATGGCCACACCAGTGCTGCAACTTGCTGGACACCACCTCGGTGCCATCCGGATCTTGGCGCGTTGTGTTGCCTTCGGCCTATTCGCACATCGGTCCGCTACTGACGCCGCCTCACGTGCCAACGTATTTTCTCCGCATTTTACACCCTATGCCGCATAACAGGTCATGTGACTTGTTTATAAAACTTTTCATTGGTTCATTTTACTTTTGGTTTCCTAATGATGGAAGGCATGATCATGTGACCTAAAAACAACACTTTTCATAGGATGAAAACTTTTTTTTTTTCCCAAACGATGAAAGCCCCACCTTGTTTCTGGATGTTTCAGACTGAAGCTGGCGTCAGCATGAAAGCACCACCATCTCGTAGCTCAGTCGTGGTCATTCCGCGAGCAATCATGGCAGCCGCTCCCCACCAGAAGCCTGCAGGAGTCGGAGCCCCCAAAACTTTTGATGAATTCTCAAGGCGGAGGGGACGCTTTCGAGAATGGGGTCCAAGACCTAGCAGACAAGCGTCCGATTTCCAAGGTGTCCCAGGGCCATTTCAGTGGACCAGGCCCAAAAAGGAAACAGCCTGCCGCCATTTTGAGAGTCCTGTGACAGCCGCCTATCGCTGCACCGCAAGAGTGGGCGCAACTCAGCTGAATTGCGGCTTTTGACACAGTGGACCAAAAACGGACGGAATGGCAACTGAAACGGTAAAGGGGCGCCCCACTACAACAGATGACACTCCACCTGGAGAGGCCCGTTCACGCCGCCTCCCCCGGGGCGCTCCACGCCGTTATTCGGAGCAGCATTGTAGGATACCAAAACCAGTGCGGCAACTTACTGGACATCACCTTGGTGCCATCGTTCTGCTGCCTTGGAACTATTCGCGCAACAGTTTGCTACTGATGACCCACCCCCCGCGACGCCCCATGCCGTTATTTGCTGGGTGGCAACTTACTAGACATCACTTTCGTGTCATCTAGATTTCGGCGCGTTCTGCTGCCTTGGAACTATTCGCACAACAGTTTGCTACTGATGACCCACCCCCCGCGACGCCCCACGCCGGAAATCTGGACGTTGTGCTGCGTTGGGACTATTCGCACAGCCGACCGCTACTTCGTTGTTTTTCCCTAAAAATGTTTATATGTTATTACTATTTTTGTTTTCTTGTATATATTTATAAATTATTAAAGTTTTATAATCTTACTACTTTGTCGGAGTGCTATATATTTTTAATGTGACACATAATTGTAAAAACTTTGATGTACAAACAGTCATCCCTGGAATCTTCCGCTTCAGGCTCGGTCCCCTCCCCAATCACAATACAGGATGGTTTTCAGATAATAGCAACGCTTCTGCTGTGACGGATCTCATCGAGTGTGGGCCTTGATCTACTATAACTCCTTTGAAGAGGGGTGATTCTTTACAGCTGTGGCCATAAACTACATCTGCAGGGCTAGCTGATACCCTAGGACCAGCCTGGACAATCGGACACAGAGGAAAAGGAGTGTCAGAGGGTGCGGTAGTGAATAGGGCGAAAGGGAGGTGTCGGGCGGGCACAGGGTGTGATTCTCAGGGAACAGCAGCGCAGATGGGGGAGGTTTATTACCCATGCATAAGACAGAGAGCGGGGGTGACCACTGCCTGGGGGAGATGCTTGCGAGGGTGGGGAGCCATGCTAAGGATCGACAGCGTGCACAGAGTGGGTCTGGTCAAGGCATCTAAAATGGCTGCCGTGCACGACAAAAGTGTGGCATTTGAAAAAAGACAAGATGGCGCAGACAATGTTTTTCAACACTTCCTGATTTCCTTCGAATCGAACGTTAACAGACGTTGGGGCATATTACCAAAGTTAAGCGATATTTATCCCTAACGATGCTTAGCAACGATTTTTTTACCGTCAGAAATTATCGCAGATAAACCTTGCTATTATCAAGGTTTATCGGAAATACGATAAAAAACGACCGCAATGCATTAATATCGCTGAAAACTCAGCGATATTCATGCATTACCGAGCTAATGCTCTTAGCCATGTTATCCACCTCCCATTGGATAACATGGCTAAGAACTGCTCAGGGCAGGTGGTAGCTTTTGGAGATATTCGCCCTTATCTCGAATATTTCCAAAAGTTGATAATAGGAGATAGCGATGTTAGCGACTGTTTCCAGTCGCTAACATCTTGGCATGCCCACTTTGCATGTCATTAGTGATAAATATCACTCACATGCAAAGTGGGGCCCAAGATGGTCGCTATCTTCTACTAGCCGTCGCTAACTGGTGTTAGCAACAGCTAGGTAATACACATATAATTTTATCTCCGCGAAGCGGAGCGCTGTTACAGATATATATCTTGTTTCTGAACGTTAATTTCTCAAAATGCACTGAAGCACATATATTGAGACCTAGCAAAGGCACATCGGGCTACCAGTCCCTACAATTTTGCCAAGTTTCGTGCAAATCCATTCAGCTGTTCGATCCTACCGAGAGACAAGATGGCGGCCGCTACGGACTGTTTGGAATGTTTACAGACACCGGAGAGCCAATCAGCTTCGCTTCGCAAAGCTCCGTAACGCGAAAAGTACGCGAAGCGGTGCGCTGTTACAGATATATACCTTTTTTTGAACGTTAATTTCTCAAAATCCACTGGAGCACATATATTGAGATCTAGCAAAGGCACATCGGGCTACCAGTCCCTACAATTTTGCCAAGTTTCGTGCAAATCCATTCAGCTGTTCGATTATTATTATTTTTATTTTTTTTTGCCCCGCGGGGCCCTTTTAAAACCTCCACATCAAACCTAGGGGGTGAGCGACAATGTACTATGCCCCCTTATGGTCATTTGCCCCTTCGCTTTGGCCTCCTCTTGTCTCTCGATCCTACCGAGAGACAAGATGGCGGCCGCTACGGACTGTTTGGAATGTTGACAGACGCCGGAGAACCAATCAGCTTCGCTTCACAAAGCTCCGTTGCGCGAAAAGTACGCGTAGCGGAGCGCTGCCCAGTCCGCTGTTACAGATATATATCTTTTTTTGAACATTAATTTCTCAAAATCCACTGAAGCACATATATTGAGACCTACAAAAGGCACATCGGGCTACCAGTCCCTACAATTTTGCCAAGTTTCGTGCAAATCCATTCAGCCGTTCGGGCTAAAAGTGAGGCCAACCGCCCTATGGAAATTAACATGGGAAAAACGCGTTTTGGGACCCCCCTTTTTTCTCGGCCCCCCCTTGACGAACCCCCCCAAAATTTTCAGGGGCTGCTCAGAAACAAAATGTGCCATTTTCCTGAAAATTTCAGCCAATTCCGTCCACAAACGCCAAAGTTATTAGACATAGAATTTTCAAAAAACCCATAGAGAAAAAATCCTAACTATATATACCTACTGGCGACCGCCAGTAGGTAATATATATATATATTATATATATATATATATATATATATATATATATATATATCTGCTCAAAGAGTCCCTCACCGTCAGTTACGGGAATAAGGTAGCAGCACTCAGGGGTAAATCCACGGTTTAAGTTTTATTAGTTCACAACGCGCTTTCGGCACTCGGCCTTCGTCAGTGTTCAAAACACAGTGCCGCAAAGCCTCATTGTATTTAAGATCATCACGTGTTCATTTCACAACACAAAGATAGGACCACTCGATGAAAGCGCGGTCGCCATCTTTGAGTGGGTAAGGAATGTTACATGTTGCTCTATGTAGGTATACATATATCATATATCAATTAATCGCAATACTCATCATGAATCGAAATCGATCTCTCACAATGGCCATTGTCATACTCCCCACAGATGGGCTATGTACATTTTATGCTTGTAGACATTCCCACTCATATAGCACAATATCACGCCCTGAATGGGCCCAAGCAATTCTCTTATACATTAAATTGCGTGATGATGAAAATCACAAAAGGCAATACAGTTTAAAAAAAGGGAAAAGCGAATTGAAGCAATTATAAACAGAATAAGCGATATTTACAACTGATCCATCAGCCCCTATCTGAATTCGATCAGATCAAATGGACTGCCAAGTCCTCATGCATATTTAATCCTCCTGGCATCTTGCTTTGTAGGTCAATTATATAACGCGACTCCAGTCGCCTAAGTTTATGTAACCTGTCTCCTCCTCTCACATGCGCAGGAACAGAATCCAGACAAAAATACGTTAACAGGTCCCTGTTACGTGCATGTTCCTTGTCAAAGTGTCTGGCTACAGGGTAATTCACATCTGTGTTTATATATATATATGTCTGATAACAATCAGCCTAGAGTTCCTTCTTATACACAGACATATGGCATGAATTGTACCAAATACTCAAAGTTAAGTTTAGGGAAACAGACACAGGTCATCAGTGTTAATGACTGAGTAATCTTTTCTGTTCATGGACTACTTTTCAACTGGCATGATGGGAGCACAGGAACCCACCAGTCTTCAGCCTTGGTACAGAAAGAGTGCCCCAAACCAAATTTGATGTTTCTCCTGATCGAACTGAGATTTACAGTGGTCCAGCACTCAGCTGACCTCTTTGTCCTGGATCAAGACAAGATCATGTGAATATAGTCTAGGGGGGGGGGGGATTATTTGAATTTTACGCTCATCACACCACGTAAAACAAAATGTTCTTGGATTTTTTTTCATTACGAACTGTTAATTAAAAAGAATCTTTCAGCACCCTTTTCTCATACCAGTGGGGATCTATCACATGTGACTGCCAATTCCCTGTGCGGTTACGAATTCATTGACTTGTTTTTATTGTGATACAGAACTTGACCTTGTCTGCACAAAAATGGGCAACATCTTTACTCTAAAATTACTACCGCTGGAATAGATAGGACTACATATTCGAGGCTACCACACTCCTTCCTTATGTATCCTTCCTTATAGCACTTTGTCACTTCAGGCAAAGGGCCTGACTGACAATGTGTATTCATTGTGTCTGTAGTAATTGTGTTATACTGTATAGGACTCTACCTTCAATACACTTCCCTTGAGGTAAGCCTGAAATGTTTGACTGAGCTACTCAGGCAAGTAGCTTTGGAAACTCATCTTTGAACAAGTATCCTGTATTATCGTCAGTAGGAATCTTATGCCGCATACCCTTTAATATAGCTATGTGATTTCTACAAGTTAACAGATCTGTGAAATCAAATGACAAATTATAATGCACCAATCACCAAGGTCAATGGGTGTGATTGTCCAGTCATATATATTTACAATCTAACGGCAATATCTCTTCATCCACATAATATACAGTAATAGTAAAGCATGCAGAAGAGGAACAGAAGTTTCCAGCTAAAACTGTTCTTCAGTATGATCCCACATTTGTAGAGTAAATCTAGAGGCTAGAGGCAGAAAACATGGAGACAATGGTATTCTATCAGTGCATTGTTATTTAACGACAGTTATTCAACAATGCTAGTGAATAATATGGTAAGTACAGTGGCCTTAGATCACTTTGGTAAGCAGAGTTGATGGCACAATAGTAATTTGGAAGAAAGAGTGATGTGTGGTCTCAGAAGAAGTGTTAATGTACAAACCCCCTTCTTTCCTGACCATACTAAACGCACACCAATAACTAGGACCTCGAGCGGAGTAGTCCCGATACCGGATTTGGTGCTCCTCTGACTGGACCTGTCAGTAGCACATTTGAGATCACAATCAGTATTGAGGAATTCTTCTAAGAATGACAGACACTGGTGATAGTTTGAAATTTTATATCAGGAGTCGATAGGAAAAAAACATGAAATATACCATTGATAAGTTTAGCAGCAAAAGCTTACAATTGTTAAGTACAAGAATTTACAAGCTCTATGTAAAAACCAACATAGAATCTCCTTCTTAAGGTGGGAAATAGGGGCGAGCATCAGAATACAGAAAGCACATCCTTTTATAGGAATTCTAGAAAATGTGGTTCATACAGTATTACACGACTACATGGTTCTCGGATATCCACCGATGAGGAACAAGTAAATAGAAACATTTTACTACAGAATACATTCAAGGATTCTCTCATAGTAGAATAGCATAAGCTACAATGGTTCTCACAGTTTTAGTCAGGCATTTTAATTGACACATTGTACAGACAGAAGCCTGTTAAGACACCCTTGATTAAGGAAAATCTTCTGGGAACATTCTCCATCTCATTGTGAAAACCTATAATTCTTTATTTGGAACCAGACACAACATTGCGAGGAACCACGTGGTGCACCCTGACAAAGATTTAAGATGGAGAGCAGTGTAAACACAATATTATAGGCTAAAAGAAAATCAACTCTCACGTAAGCAAGGCTACCTGTGCCTGCACTGGTGGGAATGAATGTTCACAATGCTTTGGCACAAATCTTCTTTAAGGCTCATCGGAGGGGAAAGAGTAAGAAGAGGATCAGTGGTGCCACACTCTTAAAGTGGAGAGATCCATAGTATGAATACAAAATAAACACACCACTGATATGACAAGTTTTAAAATGTAAGCAGGATGGAAATAAATGAGGTGCACCTTTTATTGCAAGAAATCTGTACAGTTTGAGCAATGACTTGTTCATATGCTCTGTGGAATGAGAATTTGATTTTTTTTTCAAATATACCTCCAAATTGCCTGAAAAACTCGGATCTTAACCTAACCGTGTGAAAATGTGACATTAGTCTGTTCAAAATACCTGGTAAATTGATATGCACATTGATTTTTACTAGCATATTGGACAGCATAATTAGCATTGCTGCATAATCCCGAAATCGCTGATGGCGACTAACATGCAGCTTCTGCCCCACATCGCCAAGGGGAGTCGTAGTCACCCGACTTTTTTTTTCCAGCAAAAGCATTTTTTATAAAAAAGATATAGAGAGAGAAAAGAAAATTAAAAATACGTTGCACCTCATTTTAAATGGCATATTGAATAATGATACTTTTAGAAAAAAACAAAGGATATACACGGCTTGAAATGGAGAAATAGGGGCAGAGTGCAATTCATATTTGTTTTATGATGAAAAACGTTCTACATTTGACCTCCTTCCTGACTCAATGACAAGCTGCCAGGGCCTGACTCGATTGACAAACGACGGCAATAAATCTTGAGGGAGTGCCTGAGTGCTGCTGCTCAAGGTGTCAATGAACCTCTCGATAAAGATGAAGAAATGCCTCGGCTGTGTTTGACAGATGCCCTGATTACTCTTTCTCACTAAGACCCCAGTACTGTAATTGCTGTTTATATAATTAAGGAATAATTCAATTCCAGTGCTTATTTCAACTGAATAATGCATCTGTCAACATTAAAATAAATCATTCATCTTAGCGCAGGTGTTAAATACAGTATTGTAATAATGCTCTATTCATACCAGGGCGACTGAATGCGTCTTATATACAAATGACTTGTAATTTATTGTATGTAACGTTGGATGAAAAATGCCTCACAGCATTTTTGTGTCAGGGGAACTCTTCGGATGAAGGATTAAAATTGAGTTTTCTTTATAAAGGGACCGTTCAGACTGCACTGGCCATGGGATAGATGGATTGTTTGATTAAAGCAGAGTTGTAAATGCCAAGATCCTTAAACCATACACTATATTAATGTTTTCAGCTAAAACTAGAGACCACACGCTTATATTCTGGCTGGCTCTGCCTTTCAATCCTCATACATCATCTGATCGAGACCAGATGAGACTGCATGCTCGAGCTTTTAGTGACATCAGATTCATCAAGTTTTTAAACCACAGCAAAGACATGCAGACTCGTGCAAATCTTGAAAGGTTATTTACTTTCCAGCGCAAAACCTTTTGCCCTTGGAAAGTGTCCTTTTTTTAGTGCAAACAGTGTTATCTTGCACCACTTTGCGTTAAGGGGACATTATGTGGGTGCTACTTGCGCATTCCAGTCCAAGCACCCATGTTATTTTTTTATGCAAAGGTGTATCAGCTAGAAATGTCAGTTAAGAAATAATGCTTCCTTGAGGCAGGTGCAAAGCTGGAGAAATATATTTATGTCACCAAACATTTCACACATTGCATGTGTGCTGCAATGTACAGCACGTATTCAATGCATGTGTTCGGCGCTAGGCAGCCTGTTCCTGCACCGGTGATTGGGAAGAGAGCAGCAGCAGGCCATAATTAGTGAATTTGTCTCTCAACTGATTTCTCCCTCTTACGCAACACAGCCCAGCAACTTTGCACTAACAGGTTGTAAATCGGACCAGCATGTCAATATCAATTGGTGACTGCTGTGGAAAAAGACTCAAAACCCAGATTTACTGAAGCTGTGCGGGAGAGGTGTGGCGCCGCGGCCAGGGCGACTGACGCTGGAATCTGGGGACCACGGTTCGATCCCCGGCTCCGGCGGCAGGTTAACCCAGCACCATGTGACTCTGGGCAATAGCTCGCTTAATCTCCCCGACCGCCCCCCAGCGCCTAGAGACCCTTACGGGTGATTGTGCGCTTCACAAATGTGGACTTTTACTTTGCGTTGTTGCGAAGATACACAAAGTCACAGAAAGTGACGCAAAGCAACACATTGCTATTCCAACGCAAAAATTCAAATGTTTCAGTTCAGGCAACCTTATGGGCTGTACACTTTGTGTCATGGGTGAGCTACTGGGCTACTTGGCCAGTCCAGCGAAAGACCAATAGATTTTTACCCAAGGCTCGACCGACTACAATATGCAGACCCGGCTTTGAGTAAAAAAATAATGCCTCCCTGAAGAAGGCAACAAGAAGTGTTTTAATTTCTCAAACAAAAATGCATTGCATATTTGCTGAAAAGTGCACAGCACATTCTTTGTGTGAGATTCTTCTTTGTTTGACTAGACATAGGAATTTGTACTGTAAGAATATGCTTAGTGACCTCTGCGAGGCTGTGGGTCACACAAGACTGCCTTTTAGTGTGCCAGCCCAGGGGATAGCAGCAGATGCAGGCCAATCTTTGTAGATGTGGCTCTGAGCAATGTTTTCCCCCATGTGCAATGCTGAGCAGCAAATTTGGTTGCTGAGCAGCGTTGCATGAAAATGGAATAAATGCACTCCTCAGCTTATGTACTTATCTCAACACACTAAAACGACTTTACAGTAACTAAGTTAATTCCTAGGATGCAGAATTCTTTTTAGAGGCACTAGACTGCTCAAAAGTGCTCTTTATTGAAGCATTTGCATGAACTGTGTGGAGAAATATAGATATTTAGCAAATCAGGGATTTCTGGGGCAATCAAGGAAATTATATACTCTATTCCAGTTGAATAGTAAAATAGAGCCATAATGTCAGTTAAGTGGGCACTTAATCCATCCGGTGCCCCTGCACCTGCTGCACCATTGAAAGTTATGCTTCTGTTTAGCAGCCAATTTAAGTTTTTAGTATTACGCGTATGTTGATTAGATGTAATAAGGCTGGACAGTGATTGGCCAGTTGCTCTCGCTATTGACATTGTCACTTGAAAGTTGAGTACTTAAATTGTCCTATTGGATAAGAGCCTGTTGGACCTGACATCCTTGGTGTGGTAGTCACCCAATTATTTTTTACTTTGCTTCTTTTGTTGCTTCATTTGCTATTGTTGACTTTAAGACTTTGCACACTTTACCACTGTTAAATTAGTGCTAAAGTGCTTGCACTCCACCGCTAAAACATGGTAAGATTGGCTTACACCCAAGCACATTTAATTTCATTATATGTCCCCAGTAAATGGTACTACATGTCTCCAGTGCCTGTAAATTAAATTCTAGGTTTAAGTTTTACATGTTTTGGCAGTGAAACCATTCTAAAGTTGTTTTCACTGTTTGTAAGGCCTATCTCTCCCATAGTATAATAATGAGTTGCCTTATTATAGTTAATAAATGCTAATTTTAGATACGGAGCAGATAGAGAAATACTTTTTGGTCTCTTTTCAGTAGCAAATTAGAATTCTCTTAAATGGTAAAGTCGGATTTTAAATTACAATTATAAAAATGCCACTTTTACAAAGTTGGCATTTTTGTGCCTAAACCAACTGTGCCTTTCTGCCAGTATCCTGAGTCTTATGACTCTGCTGTTGTGGGTTGTGTACTCTGCCAGACAGTGAGATAAAAGGGCATAGGTGTGTCAGGATGGGCAATCCTGGAAGGAGGGCTTGCAGAAAACCCTGAATTACACTTCAAAGACCTTCCCTGCGTCACATATAAAGGAACTTGACCCTAGTTTTTTGTCACCCCAGACATTTGAGAGCCAAACCCAGGAAAGACAGAGGAGTAGGTCAGATGTTGTCCTCGAGTCAAAGTCTGGCACTGGGGATAAAAGATTGCAATATCAGACCTCAAATCAGATCACTTCTGGACCTGTGGAATACACAGACGAAGAACTGCCCTGCTGCCCTGTTGCTGGAAGGACTGCCCTGCTGCTTGAGGGAGGAAGATTGGAAATGATACTTGAACCTAGGACCACCAGAGTGACTGCAAGGGCTAGCTGGTTGGCCTCCTGGGTGAGTTACAGGCATACAACAACCTCCAGAGACCCTGAAACCTAACTACCTGCTGTTACTGGTACCTGCTGGAGAGAGTTCCAGCCCCCAAGTGGTGACCCAAGGCCCTGGACCACTGGTGTGGGTTTAAAGTGACTTCCTCTTGCCAAAACCCAAAACCTGTGAGTTAAAAAATTCTTCAGCGAAAACCGCTCTGAGAATTGACAGGAGACCAGGAGCCAGGTAGGATTGACTTTATTCTACTCCACAGCAGCAAATCCTTTTCACTGGGACCTCTTGATAGATGTATTAGGCTCCAGCCTTGTGGAGCACTCTTCGGCTGCAGCCTCCACCCGCTGGAAGAATCTGAGCTCCAGAAAAACCTCTAAGTACGAAGGTAGAAACCTTTACAGGGCTCAACGACAAACAACACCCCATCGATGATGATAACCTCCTCGGCCTGAAAATCAAGCTTTACCAACCTTAACTTGTGACTTTTTCCCTGTCTTGCATGACCAGATACCCACTTTGTTATTTTTTCGCCACTATTTTTCACTAAAATCTTTCAAAAAATTCATAACTCAGGCTCTACTGATTGGATTTAATTTGTTTTGGTGTCATTTTTTAAATAAGATGTACTCTAATTTTCCAAATTAGTATGGATTTTGTCTTATGTTGTGTTTTCACTTTATATTTGTTTGTGTGTTGTATATATACTGTAGACATTGCCTCTAAGGTAAGCATGTCTGCTTTAGTGCCAAGCTACCAGAGGGTTAAGCACAGGGTAATCTAGTGACTTTTGTGGTTGAGGTACAATTTTACATTTGAATATTCCACTAAATAATCACTCAGTATTTGATTATTCATCTCCGGTGTGCATTCTTTACAGACATCAATTCTTTTTTTGCCATTTTGTTTTATCATTGCAAAGCCAATTGGTCTAGCTTTGCTATGACAAAATCCATTTCTTCGTGCAATTCTTATATAAATATAAATATCTATATTCCTCTGAGAAATGTGTGTACGGCGTTGGCGTGCTTCCACAATTCTGCGTTTGCTCGTTAATCGCCCCCCTCCGGGCATAGACATGCAAAATTCTCAGCGCTTTCTTCCACACAATCAACAGAATGCGTAAGAATTGCAACAGATCAAGAAGAATTCAATTTTTTAAGACTAGGCCAATACAGAAAACATTGTCCGCAACAGCAACAAAAAAGAGGCAGAGGAACCAGAGGAGGGGGCGGCCAAGGGAATTGACGAAGGAAATATAACTGGACTGGTAACCAGGAGCCACAGCAAGAAATAGGAAAGACCAATATGGTAATTATTCTCACTCATGAGGCTCTTACACAAGAAAACGAAGAAATACTGGGGTTAAGACTATTTATTTCACATGTTATTTTCCTGCACAATCATTCATGACTTCTGGAAGCAAATTTGGACCCAAATTAATGACATTTTTCACACCCAATTCCCTTTTACCTTTATCCACATTTTTCTTGGTAGTCTCTCTCCGTGTTGGGACCATGTTACTTTTGATGTACGGATTATTGATCTACTGATAGCGGTCGCATTCCAACAAATTACTGCTAATTGGAAAGATTTTGCGAATATATCGATTAAAGCATGGTGGTATAATGTATGCCATAATCATAGGTTGGATACTGCATTTGTTTTTCCTCCTCATATGGCAATGAAACGCACTATTTTGTGGCTTCCTATAACATTATACCTTGATGCCTCTGCTAAAAATTCATTTCGTTTATCTCCTATTCAGCAAGAAGTCCCCAAACCTCCTTGATTGACCTTATAGTTCCTGATTGCTTTCATATATAACAGATTTTACTACTGTTTCCCTTTTTTCTTCTCTAATGTATATTTTCACCTGATTTCCATAACCAGTGTACTTATTGTTTTGACATTTATGCAATGTTTCTCTAGCTTGTTTTGCTTCTTTTCCATATCACTTGTGTTTATTGTATTGACACCTCTTTTTGCTTAACCGCATGCGTGCGGGCGGAATTCCGCCCGTACGCTGAGATTTACTCATTCGCATGTTACGTGACGAGCTGGGCTCGTCATCAGCGTAGCAGGAGGCTACCTCATGACGAGCCCAGCTCGTCATCAGCGTCGAAGGGGTTAATAAACTTTATTTTGAACTTAAAAAAAAAAAAAAAGACTATTGTATTGTCCAGAAGCAACACTCAAATATGAGCAGAGTAGATTAGATGTTGATACATAAAATGAAATTAAAGAAATTTTTCAAACAACATCAGAAAAGCAACAAATTAATAATGGACTTACACATAGGAAATATCCGCCTATCATCTGAAATTGATCTCATGAGAGATATGAGAGAATTGTCAAATGAAGGGAACAATGAACAGGAATTCCTAACAGACACATAACTCTTGGCAGAGCAACAGATTGTAAGCAATAAAAGAGCTGAGACCCCATTTAAACCCAAGTCTAAATATATCCCTGTATTGCCACATGACAACATTGATTCCTTCAATGAAAGCATGATTTATGAATTAAAGAAAATCAAGAAATGTGATTTTTTAAATAAAAGTGTAGGGACTTCCACCTCCCCAGAGCTAATTTTATTGAATGCGGCGGCCACGCCCCTGCCCCCCGCAGCCCCGGGAACCACCAGCTCCCCGAGGCTTTAGAATTGTTCGAGCGGGGTTGCACAGCCCCTTTTGTGGAGCCGTAAATGGCCCTCGGAACCGACACCCCCCAGGGCCGGCTCCAACAATGTTCCGGGGTGCCACCCCCGGGACATTGCAGTTTGCTATGGCATGGCTAGAGCAATGCTCCTGCCATACTATAGCGAACTCTGCTTCGCTTCATGGAAGTGAGAGCATGAAAAATGCTCTTGCTTCCATGAAGCGAAGCATAATTGCTTTTGGGCCGAGTGAGCTGCAAACATGGAAAAGCAATTCCAGCTCCCGCAGGGGCCTTGGGGCTCCCCCTGCGGCCCCCAAGGATGTGGACATGCCTTGGGGGAATGAGGTCCAGGGGGCCTAAAATGGCCTGGGTAGGGGGGCCGCACAAGCCCCCTACCCATTTTGTAGTATCGTTGTACCGCCTTTTATTCCATGTAAATGACCGGGTGCAAACGGTTAAGCTGTATTTCTCTAAGCTGCCCGAAAACTGATAAAGCAAGTTTACCAGCCCAGAAGAACTTCCCGCTGGGGAAGCGGCTGGTATGGAGGCCGAGTCTTGCCATGAAAAAATCACAGAAATTACAGGTTTATCATGATTGCTGATCACATGAACATTCTAACTGGCGAAGCTTTGAGCATTTAAGTTGAGTCCAGGTGGCTTGTGCCTCAGTCCTATACATGATGCTTTTAGAAGTCAGTGGGTCTTGCTGAGTTCTGTCCTTGTCGTTCCTATCTGTTTTTGGGCTTTTGTGGGTTAATGTTGGTTGTGTGAGTTGTATCTGCGTGGAGCTACTTCTGTGGGCCTCATGGAGGACTTATTATGTCTTTAGGTTGGTAATAGTGATATTTGGATACAAGGTGATATAGTGTGGAAGCGTCTGATGGTTTGAAAGGCGGTACCTGATCACTGTTCTTTGTTCCCTAATGTTCAGATCAGGCCGGTCTTTCTCATGCTCTCCAGAACGACACTGACTGCAGGACTTGGGTTGTTTGGCGACCAGATGTCTCTCTAGTCATTGGTGCGGACTGCACAGGGTGCTACGTGAGTGAGCAGGTGAGTGCTTTGTAAACTAAGGACTGCACCACCAGAATGCCAATCCCTTGCCAGTATACCTTTTATTTGGTGCAAATGTTCTTCTGTCACAAATTAGTTATTGCAAATTTTGCTTTGCACAGTCCAGTAAATGCAAATTGCATTTTGTTCTGGTCAGTTGATCGGCCTGTAGTGCAAATCTGCACAGTCACTTTGCTATTCAGGTAATAGGACCACTTGCTTCAATGTTGCATTCGTTCCTAAACCACCAACATCCTTACATTTCATGTGTAAAGTGCAGGACCTTCCACCAATCAAATTGTTCTTGAGTTCAATATAGTCTCATTTATGGGGGACAAAATCCTGTTCCTGTTTCATGGAAACAGGAACGGTGTGATTTTGCCTTGGTACATGGATTTACGTACACATTGAACTCTGCTAGTTTGGCAGAATTTAAGATCTGAGTAAAGGTGCCAACCAGGGCGTGTTGTGTGACATACAGGATCAGGGCACTTTAAAAATCTGGTGACCAACAACAAACTTGCAGGTGTGTGGGTAATTTACAAAATCTTTGTAGATAGTTTCCCTATCATCAATGAAAAAGTATGACATGTTTTACTGTCAAAGACATACAAAATCAGTTTCTTGTTTATAATTTGGTTCATTGGTTGATTGAAAAACATAACAAGAAATTGTGTTATGGGATCTCACACATAAGGGGAGATATGCTACCTTTTATTAATACCGAGGGTGAAGAACCAAGAGTACAAGTCAGCAACTTTTCCTTATCTTTCAAAGTTTTATCACATTGTTATATACTATAAGTCTATTGTGTCCATGTTGAAAACCCAAACATAATGCAACAGTGCATCTCCTTCTTGGTCTAAAACAAGGATGTCTTGCATATGTCCAGTTAGGCTGGATCCATGCATGATTTTCATGTAAGCTGCTCACTGTGCAATAACTATGCAGATTTATTGCTTTTAAACATTATACATAAACATTCTGAAAATGTGGTATATAGTTGAATCTCCTGCACCAACGGTGGGCTTCCCTCATTAAAAAATAGTTAACGGCGGGGCGTGGCTACGGCGCCGAGATGACATGGCGGGCCTAGCCTGAGCTCCGCTGCACCGCTGCACCGCAGATCTCTTCAGTTATTTCAGAGCCCTTAATCCGACTCCCAGGGGCGTTGAATGGCGGCATTGACTTTCCGAAGATGCGGTGAGTTAAACGACCGCTTCGTGAACAACGCTACTCCTCTGCTGAACGGACATTTATTATTGGCAAAGTCACCCTGTGAGAGACGCGAGCGGCCGCCATTTTAGGTCGCTGCGCTCGCGTCTCGTTTTTCAGTCAAAGGATGCCGTTTTATGCCGCTTTCATTGCAGATTCGAATTATATGTTTGCTGCCTCCGTTTTTCAGCCTCAATAGGCAGTTTCTCCTGCTGAAATGTGCAATTCACCGTCTTTTGCCAATTGCTAATGACTTTTAGCTGCTTTTCATTCTATACTTCTTTTTCCTCTGCCTTAGCATATAGTTTTTCCACATGAATTGTACTGTAATTTGAGGAAATTGAGCAGTTCTTTTCTTAACTGATGCTGCCTCGTATTTTCTGAGGAAAAATAATTGTAGTTCAGCTGATATCTTCACATTTTGGAGGTCCTTTTTCAGTCTCAGGTTCAATTACATGCTGCACCTGTTTTTTTGTTTTTTTTTTTACCTCAGTATCACAATTCTATCCGTGCAGTTAATGAAGTCACATCCTTTTGGCACTTCTTAGTGAATTTGAACTACTTTTTTCTCTACGCATGTTTTCTCTGTCTCAGTATACATTTTGCTCTCATGCAATGTCCAGCATTTTGAAGGAATTGAGTATCACTTTTTTCTAAAATGATGCCCTTTTATTTCTGAGGATACCTACCCTTGGTTTTTTCAGCTTTTTGGAGGTCTTTCTCCTTTTCAATCTATTTTACATTACTCATAACGGACATTATACCTATGCTAGTTTTGGGGTTTCCTGTGGGATATTCTCTTTTTTTTTACTTCTGCTGGTGGCTAATGAGTCTCACATCGCCAGATCCTCTATATCTGGGATAAAACCAAAAAGACATAAAAATGACCCGCTTTCTCCCAATCATTCTTCTCAGAATCCCGTTCTAGACTCAATACTGGATGAAGTACGTGGTCTTCAACCATTTATGTCCACGACAAATGAAACATTAAAATAGATTGAGGAGAGATGGATTTATTTATTTATTTATTTGCGTGTTTGTAAAGCGCTTGAATAAACTCTCGAAGGAGTATCTCCGCGCTGAGAGACACCAGAAGCAAAACCAGGACAGTATACTCGTACAGAGCCAAAACTCACAAAGTAGCAGATCATTTAGTTCATATTAACCTAATTGGTTAGACCTGAAACAAAAAAGTTTTCAAAAGTTTTCTGAAAACAAAGTGATCAGAACACTGTCTCAATTGGAGAGGGAGGCTGTTCCACAAAGTAGGACCAACCACTGACAGGGCCTTACCACCCATTCTAGTCCTGCCAACCCTAGGTACCCTTAGCAGCAACAGCTCGCTTGACCTAAGGGAGCGAGTAGGAACATATGGGACAAATTTATTAGCTAAATAGGTAGGGCCTAGATCATGTAGTCCTTTATGTACAATACAGCAAGTCTTGAATTTCACTCTTTGGCGGATGGATAGCCAATGAAGTTTCTGCAGAAGAGGTTTAGATGAGGATCTGGGGGGAGCGTTTAGAACCAGCCTAGCTGCAGTGTTTTGTACCACTTGCAGTCGGTCCAGCACCTCTTCGTTTGCGGACACCAGAAGACCATTACAGTAATCAAGTCGGCTGATCACTAGAGCCTGAACCAGAGTCTTTCTAATAGAGTCCGGAAGGAGTGGGAATATCCTACGGAGGAGCCCTATCACATGGAAACAGGACCCCACCGTATTATTTCCATGTTGTTTCATAGTCAACTCCGGCTCCAGACGTACCCCAAGGTTCTTGATTACTAGTTTAGGTTCAGGGACTGGTCCTAGATCTAAAGGCCACCAGTCCGGGGACCATAAGATCTTGGCCTCACCGAAAAGCATCACCTCAGTCTTACCAACATTACACTGAAGGAAGTTGGAAGACATCCACTGGGATACTGCTTTCATCCCCTCGGAGAAAGATTGTATAACCTCCGGGGTCAGTGATTTAAAAGGAAAAAGCAGCTGAGTATCATCAGCATAGGACACTGGACAGAAACCAAAGGCTCTAGTTATATCTGCCAGGGGTGCCACATAGGTGCTAAAAAGAGTAGGGCTCAGACATGAGCCCTGTGGCACCCCTTTGGTGATCTTAACCTCATCCGACCGAAATTCCCCCATGGTGACACTTTGGGTGCGGTCGGAAAGAAAGCTCTTTATCCAGTCCAGTGCCTTGCCCCCCAGTCCCTTCACAGTCAGGCGCTCGACCAAGATCTTATGAGAGATAGTATCGAACGCTGCCGATAAATCTAGCAGCACCAGGACAACGGAAATACCTCTTTCCTGGTACATACGAAGATCGTCAGTTATCGACAGCAGGGCAGTTTCGGTACTAAATTTTGGCCTGAAACCAGACTGTGAAGGATCGAGGCTTCCCGATAGTTCCAGGAAGGTGGACAAATGCTTGTTGGTATGCTTTTCAATGATTTTACCCAGAAATGGTAGCAGGGAGATGGGTCTGAGATTGGCCAAATTAGTCCAGGGGATGGCGGTGTTCTTCCGGATAGGTCTAACTAGAGCCTTTTCCACTCACGAGGGACACGTCCTGTTTCGAACAAGAGGTTTGTTATGGAAGGCAAAGTTCTGGAACTGGAACAACATGTTAGTGATTTGCAAGATGGTTAATCAAAGATACCACTACTGGAACAGGAAATTCATAAGCTAAAAATCCACGTTGAGCACCTTGAAAACCGAAATCGCAGAAATAATTTTGCCTTTATGGACTACTGGAAAACATTGAAGGTGCAGACATGGTATCGTCTCTTCAGAAATTCCTTCCAGAACTTCTAGGTCTTCAAATGTCAACAAGTCCCCTCAATATCCAAAGGGCTCATCGCTTAGGTCGTCTAAATCCTAATGCTACTAAACCACGTGAAATCACCATGCTTTTTCTAGAATTTACTGAGCTGATGCATGTGCTGAAGGCTGAAAAACTTAAACATTGTCTCATTTGGTCTGGACACAATCTGTTTATTTCCCAGGATATCTCTAATGCAACGAATGCCCGCCGCAAAGAATTTCTTGCTTTACGACCTCAAATGAGGCACCTCAACATCCAATATGGAATCCTACATCCTTGTCTCTGCAAGATTACTCATGGTGGTCGATCACACTCCTTTGATGACCTGGAAAAACTCAAACTTTATCTTCAGAATTTCTCATCTACTGGGATGGATACTAATACTTGATTTTTCTCTTTCTTAAGAATACTGCTTTATATCCATAATATGTCTTCTTTTAATGTTCGCACTCTATTTGTTTTTCCTTCTCTTCATGAAGCTCTGTCTCCATCTTTTCTCCTATTTACTTATTGCTGAGGTCCGTGCTCTCTGGCGCCACTATGCTCCTTTCTTTTCATCTCCTTTCTTTGTTACAGTTCTGGCTCTTATGCCGGGATCTGTTTGCTTATCTCTTTCTTCTGCTTCCTCTTTTTTCTCTCTCCCTCTTTCATCTTTTTCTATTTTCTTTTTCTTTTCTCTTCCTTGTCTCTGTATCATGTTTTTCCTGGTTTCTATATATCTGTTTTGCTCTGATAACTATATTCAACTTGTAGGTTGTGTATATTGGTACTGTGTGTTTTTTTGTAACGTTTTCCATATATGAATTTCATTTGTGGTGTTTTATTTCTTGTAGCTGTATTCCTGACTGTATCAACTCCATCAGTGTTTTACCCTCCTATCCCTCCATTATGTGCAAGTTTATCACGTGAAACGTTTGTGGTCTGGGGAATCCCATCAAAAGACAAAAGGCCATATGTATCAAGCAAAATTGCGATCGCAAATGCCGAAATTCTGCGAATTTCGGCATTTGCGATCACAATTTTACTTTGTGGTATGTATGAGGCACATCTGCTTGCAAAATAAGGAATCGCAAAATTTGCGATTCCATATTTTGCAATTGCATTTAAGGAATCGCAAATTTTGCGATTCCTTAAATGCAATGTAAGAAGCACCAAAAAAGTGCAATTTGGCCTTAGGAAATCGCAAATTGCCACCAACTGGTGGTAATTTGCGATTTCTGTGAAAAATTCACTTTTTTGCATTTTTCAAAGTCCAATGTGAAGCACATACACGCCCTTGGGGCATGTATGTGCGCCACATGTGCACCCATGCTTATTTCGGAGGTGCAACAGGGTGTCCTTTTGACACCCTTGCACCCTTGCAATTGCATTCTCTATTTGCGATCTGCTAATTGCTAATCGCAAATTGAGGATGTCTTCCCGTTCATTCCTATGGGCCTCTAGCCCCATAGGAATGAATGGGGAGGTATTCCTTAATTGCGAATCACAATTTGAGATTCGCAATTAAGAAATATGTAGGATTCGCAAAATGTATTGCAAATCCTACATACATAGCATTTTGCGATTCTCAAATAGCGATTCGCAAAACAACGCTATTTGAGAATCGCAAAATGACTATTTGATACATGTGGCCCAAAAGGTATTATCTCATTTATCCAAGCTTGACTCTCAGGTCTCTTTTCTTCAAGAAACTCATTGTGTTGAAGCAGAGTCACTTAAGTTGAAAAGGCATTTGGTGGGTCAAGTTGGTTATTCTCCTGCATCTAGCAAAAAAGGGGGTGTCCCTATATTGTTTCATAAGTCATTATCTATACAAATTGTGTCTACACAAAATGATGATGATGGACGCTGGGTAATGGCAAAGGTTGTTATACAAAACAAGACTCTAGTCTTGCTAAATATCTATGGCCCTGTTAAACCAGACCCTACGTTTTGGAATGACATTAAAATTCTACTCTCTTCCATAGACTGCCCTAATATAATTGTTGCTGGTGATTTCAACCAATGGATAGACCCTTTTTCTGATAGACTATCTAAATGTAAATTTAACCCTGATAAATCTCACAAAGCATTTCAATCGGCCATTGCCTCTCGTTCATTATATGATGTTTGGAAGACATGTAATCCTGACTCACTTGAATATACTTTTTTCTCCAATGTGCATCATACTCGTTCTAGAATTGACTATATTTTGGTTAGTAAATCCCTGCTTCTTCCATTCAAACTTTAGAGATTGGATCCATTTTTATTTCTGACCATGCACCCGTTCCTGCTGCACTTGACCTTTCACTTACCTCCCTTCAATTTAGCCGTTGGAATCTTAACAATGTTTTATTATCTGATACTGTTTACATCAAAGAAGCCACTGCTTTTATTAATGAATTTTTTAACTTCAATAATCCACTGGACACCTCTGTTCTAATTGTGATGCCTTCAAGGCCTTTTTTCGGGCCTTTACTATTTCATATGTCTCGAATAAAAAGAAAACAACGCGGAAAAAATATAATGAACAATTAAAACACCTTAAATCATTGGAACATACGTATTTTACTTCTAAATCACCTTTCACTCTCCATGAATTGATTAAGGCTAAATCTGAACTCAACAAATTGGCAACAATTGAAGCCTGTAATATTCTTCTTAAACTTAAATCCAAATATCATGGTGGTCAAAATAAAGCCGGTAAAATGTTAGCCAATTATTTGAAAATTAAATCTGAACGTAAAAATATTGGTCCCATCTTAAATGAATCAACTAAAACAATGGTGTCGTCGGATGAATATGTTGCAAATCTCCTCTTGCAGCTCTATCTTTAGATGCCGAAAAGGCCTTTGATCGTATCAATTGGTAATTTATGTTTAGAACTCTCCAATGGTTTGGTTTTGGACCTACTTTTATTTCTTATATTAAATTATTGTATTCATGCCCTCAAGCTAGTATTTTTGTTAATAATAATTTTTCCAATTTTTTTTCTTTATCCAGAGGTACATGACAGGGCTGCCCATTTTCACCTTTATTATTTGTTTTATGCCTTCAACCTTTCCTGGAGCATATACGTGTTAGTTCACATATTTCTGGCTTTACTTATAACTCCATAGAAACCAAAATATCTGCTTATGCAGATGATATATTTATTTACATGTCGAACCCCATTGATTCCATCCCGCCTTTTTTGGATGAGGTCCGACTATACTTTAGTATTTCTGGTTATAAACTAAACCTCTCAAAGACAGAAGTTTTACCTTTAAATTCCATATGTTACCAATTTATGTTTAATGATACTAATTTTGCTTGGTGTTCCACAAAAATTAAATATCTTGGTATTTGGTTTTCTACCTCTTTGTCCGCCAAAATTAGATACGCCTTTAGTGCATTACTTACTAAAATCCAATTACTCCTTCTCACTTGGTCTCCCCTATGTCTCTCCTGGTGGGGTAGGTTGGATACCATTAAAATGATGATTGTACCTCATGTTCTCTACACATTATCTATGTTGCCTATTCGAATTCACATCTCCTATTTTTCTCAAATTAACTCCACTTGTTTTAAATTTTTATGGAACAAGAAGCATCCATGAATTGCTCTTACCAAATGTATTCGCCCTAAGTCTGAAGGTGGTGTGCGTTTTCCAAACTTTAAAGCCTATCACTCAGCTGTTCTGATTAAGCAATCCTTTGCTTTAACCTATGATTTTGCTGATATCCCTATTCCCAGATGGATTGTTTTTGAACGCTCCTTACTAAAAGACTTTTCCTTTCAGAATTTAATTTTTATGTCCAATAGCACTTTCATGTTCAATAACCCTATTTTAAAATATTCTCAGAGTCTATTATACAATACATTTTCTAATGGTTTCACTCCATTTCAATGTTTTTTATCCTCCAGAATATGATATAACAAATTTCTTAAATATAAAGGTTAATCATTCTATTACAAATACGGGAAGGAAAGGGAATTATTTCTGTGCACCAACTATTTCACCAAAGTTCTATTATTCCTTTTCATGCCCTACAAGTCCAATATCAATGACCTGATTCTTGCATCAATGAATATACCATAATTTTAAATGCCTTACAATCACCATCTCTTACCCCCACTACTCCTTTATATCTTTTATTTCCAACACACAGACCTAAGGCTGCTCTTGTATATAAGTTATTGTTATCAAATGTTACTGAGAGACCCAAATCCCCTATTGAAACTGCGTGGGAAACTGACTTGTCTGTTTCTTTTTCTATTACGACCTGGGATAAATTGTGGTCTAAGTTATTTAAAGTTTCTGCTGCTGCTCGTATATCTCAATCTTTGTATTTTATTTCCCTTAGAGCTGGTATCACTCCTGTGTGTATTTCTAGGTTTTCCCCATCCTCTTCTCCATTATGCTGGTCTTGTTCTAATGACACTGGCACTTTGCGACATCAACTTTATGATTGCTCAAAACCTTCTGGAAATCTGTTTGGAATGTTTGCATGAACATTTTTAAATGTGAACTTACATTATCGTCACAAAATGTTTTTCTGGGTTCTTCTTCACATGATGTTGATGACTCATCTTCCGTTTCGATGTTATTTGACCTTTTTATTGCATTAGCCTTCAAAGTTATCTTATCATCCTGGAAAGATAATTCTAAAATATCTTCATTAACTTGGTGGAATTTTATTTGTGATGAGCATAGAATTGCTAATGTTTCCTCCATTTCCCTCTCTCAAAAAATGTAATCTGATCTTCTTTGGCTACCTTTTACAACATGTATCTCTACTCATACTCCTGTACACTAGCTCTTTTCTTCTTGTCTCTATATTATTCTCATACACTATCTTAGTCCTTTCTTCCTCTTCTCTTTCTCTCTTTTCTATCTCTCTCTTCTTTCACCCTTTCTTTTCCTCCCTTTCTTCTCTCCAATGTTATGCTCATATTACACCACTATGTTATTTGCTTATCTATATTTTGTAATATGCTGTATATATTTATGATTGCTTTTCCTTTTTTTTTTTTTCTCTTTTGTCTCATGTACTTGCAAACTCAATAAAAACTTCTTAAACAAAAAACATTCTTAACGTTTTGAGAGGTTTTGGAAAATTTGATTTTGAATATGTTTTGTCTGTAGATTGTAATGTACAGAAAATAAATTAAAAATCACACTCCAAAAACAGGCTTTTTGTAGAAATCCATAATTCCTCACCTGAAGATGTAATTGGCCTAATGTACTGCAGTAACAAAACATTTTTTTCCAGACTTTAATCAGAAAAAATCTACTACGCAACTTGAAAAATGTTTCAAAGTATGAAGCAACGGTAATAACCAGTACTCAATCTGTATCGATTATTCATGGAGACAGGGATCAAGGTAAGACATTCTCAGACTTCATTCATATTTAAGATGATTGTGAGAATAGGTAATGAGCATTTCAAATGTATTAATATTGCTATAATCGAAATTAGTAAACTGATAAATTGTGTTCCACATATGTATCTCAAAATGATAATTTGAGTCTGAAAAGACCACAAAAAAAACAATAACGCTTAAAAACAGGAGGTTTTCTCTGTGTGCCTCTGCTCTTGTTTGTTTTTCCTGCTGGAGTCTGCCTAGACCTGCATAGGAAGGAAAATCAGTAGTGATTGACCTGTCCTAAATAGGGTAGGGTCAGAACCACTCACACTCGGCAGTCCTGTGCCTGACGGGCTGCCTGGTTAAAGGTCGCCATCAGTAGAGCTAGCTGCGCCCTAGGAACTCGGAAACTAGGGGTTCCCCCTCCAATAAATGGATGGAATAACTGGAGGTTTAGTTGGGTGAGAGCCCAGCCAATTTGTCTCTCCACAAGATCATATTGTATTGTATGAATCTAGAACAAAACGGGGGGATACTAGATTTTATTTCAATGTGGGCGAAGACAGGTGGAATGATTTGGGCGACATGACTAGAAAAGATAGATAAGTACCAGGTAGTAGCTTTGTTTATGTGGATAGGGCTAGCAGGAAATGAGGGATGGGGAAAGAAAACTGAAAAGCTATGACATTAAAGCACAAATAATTAATTGTGTTTTAAAGAAGTAAAGCAGAGAGACTTGGAAAACATTCATGTCTTAATGGATAAAAGAAAACTAGACAACTTTTGCAAAATGTGATTCAAATGAGAAATGGAAATTAGTACACAGGATTAGTCTATGAAGAAATGTGACAAGAAAATAATGAAAAATGTTATGTAAGACAAAGAGTGGCATACATTAAAATAACGTGCAGAGACCCATGCTTTGATGAACACAGTAGTATTGTTAACAAGGTTTAAGAAAAATGATTTAATTTTAAATAGAGCTGTAATGGTTAAACATATAATATTGTAAGTGTGAATTTGGGCATATAGACAGAAATCTCCATTGACGAAGCAGTAGAAAGAAGCATACAAAAAACAGAGCTAAACAAAAATAGAGATATCATCAGCTATCAAGCAACAGTACAAAAAATTAAAACAACCTATATGAAGTCTAAACTAATATGAAGAGACAAGGCAATTACACTTCAGAAAAGATTAAAGTAATTGGTGGAAAGAAGCTAACTGAATGCGGATACAAAAGGAACAAGCATTGGCATAGCCAATAGGTCTTGCTTTTGGGGCCTTATGTGTTTATTTAGAAGTTTTGACTATGTTGTACAGTATTGTGGCTGATATGTTTTATGTAGAAAAGTTCTAATAAAAAGTGTTATATGTGGTACTTAGTGGTATTATGTGGAGTGTATGTTGCATTTAGTAGTGTTTAATTAAGTGGGGTTTTGAGTGTTGTTGTGTGGAGTGTATTTATATTGTATTGAGTAGAGTGTAATTATGTGGCGTGTTATTATGTGCCACTGATTGATATTATGGGGTTTGTATTTATGTTGTATTGAGTAGAGTGTAATTATGTGGCATGTAATTATGTGGTATTGAGTGGTATTATGTGGGGTGTATGTTGCATTTAGTAGAATGTAATTATGTGGTTTTGGGTGTTGAGTGGAATGTATTTATATTGTATTGAATAGAGTGTAGTTATGTGAGTATTCTCTACTCTACTCAATACAGCATCAATTCAATCCACATAATATCACTCAGTGCCACGTATTTACAAGCCACATAATTATATTCTCATCAATAAAATATAAACACACTCCACACAACAACACTCAAAACCACATACTTACACTCTATTAAATGCAACATACACCCCATATAATACCACTCAATACCACATAATTACATGCCCCATAATTACACTCTACTAAATACAACATAAATACAAACCACACAATATCAATCAGTGTCACATAATAACACTAACTATTACTAGATGCGACACTTTGTAAATATGACACAACATGGCGCATTTTTTACGCTGCTGGGGCGTCACAAAAAGTGACGCACCGGAGGCGGAAAAGTGACACAAGGGCTCATAAATAAGCCCCTTCATTTTTGTGTTTTTGTCCTGGAAGGGGGCTCTCTAGGTCCCCCAACAAATACCATGGGGTCAAGTATTCAGATCCTGCCCTTAATAATCTTTTTAAAACAACTTCCAGACACGGAGACCGAGAAGCCGTGCCCTGCATTGAAAGTGCAACATTTTCCTTCAAGCTGTGGCCAGCCAATTACCTTGGTCTGTAAAGGTACCAAAAGCTGATAGGAGAAATAGCTTCTTTGATCAATCAGAGACCCATATTTTTTACATTTAAAATACCTCAGGTCCCCCGTGGCACTTCTGCAGGACCAACCATCCACATATCACTATAATATTTACCCCTTCATTGTCACCTGAGCCACTCTTTAAATGTAAATTTCTTGAAAAAGGCTGATTTACATTAAATAATTACTATCACACTTTCTGAAAAAAGTTCCAATAACAAATTCGTTGTATTTGTTTTCTTTATCATTTCCCAAAACTTCCTATGGGAATTAACATTGGAAAATTATGTTTGGCACCCCCAGTTTTGCTTGGCCCCTGTTTGACGGATCTCCCCAAAACATGCCAGGAAGGAGGTGAACTGAATCAACTTTTTTTAATGATGATTTTGTGAATATTCATCAAACGGTGCCACAGTTATTTGCAACATAAACAACAAAAAAGACAAAGGTCTTGTTTCTTGAGTGACCACCTACAAAGTAAATCTTTTCAATCCCCATCAAATGTTGTCCTTTGGTGATTCCTTCACATCCCATTTCTCCATTATTCACTTTCTTACTATCAAATGAATAAACATACTTTATTCCTCCCTGGTTAGTTGTTATTTAATTGCATCAATGCCATCATCATTATTCTTGTGAAGGGGAAAATAGTTCATTAGTCAGGTCAAGCCCTGCTGCAATATTTATTCATTTCAGACTATTCAGTAATTTTGTGCATTAAGCTTCCTCTTTTAAATCTTGCCTATGGACCACCTCAAGTAATAAAAAAACCAAAAACAAATAAAAAGTAGATATATATGCATGCATCGAGTGCTTAGGCAGGACTTTTATAGTATTGGCACTGTGCTCACCAAATGACGAATAGCTATGCACTGGATAAGCGTTAGACGGCGGCGCCAACTACTGGCAGTTGGTTCAACGACATGGTGTAGTGGACTACCTTGGAGGAAAAGTGCATGAAAAGGGTGAGACAAGATGAAAAAATAGTTGAGGATTTAATGGAAAGACCGAAGCACTTACCCATCCCCTGAACACTAGACCGTCGTGATTTTATATGAATGAGTACCTTCTTTAAGATGTAGGCATCCATTCATGTAGAATGTGGGGGCTAGGATTTGTGAGGGTCTGGGATACGGGACATGGAGTAAGAGCGGGCTCAACAGGAAATGGCTGGGTGCAACCGTAATGCGGGTGAAGCTAAACCATGTAAATAATTATTCTTGTCAGTCTGGGATGATCAATGCCATGGAATGGATGTGGTGGTGCAACTTGTTAGCCTAATGTGGGACCTATATGGAGCAACTAATATGGTAATTATCTCAGGACACTTTGGGTGGGTTGAGTGTACAGGGTGGAGTGATCAATGGATAGAAATTCAGGGTCTCGTTTACAAGCCCATTGCACTGCCGGTGTGTCACTGATACACTTGCAGCGTAATGGGCTTGCCCATATTTACAAAGTCACGTAAAGTTACCCTGCATGACTTTTCATAGCCTAGTAAATATGGACTCCTTTCATATATTGCAACGTGACACATTCCCAGATTTACAATATTTTGTAAAGCTGGTAATCCATCAGAATCCTATGCCTGTCCTCTTTCTATGGGTGCTGCATAGGAAGAGCGATATGCCATCAATTATTGTTTTTGTGCAGGAAGGTGCCCCTTCTTACACAAAAATAATAATTCCCTCAACGCAGGCACTCTTGTAACTTGTCACAAGGGTGCCTGCGCTGACACATGGCAGCCAATTGTGCACCAGTGCAGGGGAAGGCACATGGATGTGTTGTAATGTTGTTAATATGACACATCCCTGTGCTTTTAAAATGACATGGCTCGGCGCAGCATAATTGCATGTGGCTTTGCCCCATTTTGTAGTAAATGAAGTCTGCAGTGTTTTTCTTGCAGTTTGGTTAAGATTGTTGGATTTGTTGAGAATTGTCAAGGGGATAACGTACATACATAGTGGGGTGTTGAAGAGCCCTCCTCTTTCATTAGTCTGTTCCAGTGTCATTTTCATTTTGATTCCACTCACCACAGCATGCAGCATCAGGCAATGGTCAAACTCAGTGGCAAAGGAAGGGGGGGCAGTCTTCCCCGGGCGGCATGAGTTTTGGGGCGGTGGCCTCTTTACTCCCCATGCTTCTACCTGCGACCGTCGTGGGTGGCAAAGACAGGAATCGCCAGCAACCAAGCACTTACATTTGGGTGCAGCAGGCTGCAAATGCAGGGGCCGCCACGGACAGCATAAGGCCTAGCTGTGCCACTGGGTCAACTCATTTCAGCTGGTGTCTGTCGCACTCTGAAGCGCACTTCAGTGCCACGGCTGGTGAGCCAATACTTTACACAGGCAATACGTCTTTGTTTTCACTCTAATCTATTGTATGTTCATATATCTTTCCAAACCCCATAGCAAATTTTATTTGATTCAATAAGAATGATATGATATATTATATCAGATGTAATGTGCCTTAAAACTAAAAAAGGCTTCTAATCTATTCAAATTATATGCAACACTACTTTTATTTTTTATTTTTTTATTTCATCCGTTTACAAACCATCTTGACCGGTTGGTAAGAGAGGGCTTTAAAATGTTAACAAGTCTCTTTTACTTCAAAATGGGGAGGTAGTTTGAGCAACTTGAAACCATAGCATATAGGGATGGAGCAGGCATACTTTTGAGTTCGAAATTTGCTTTGAAGAACTTAGTCGAGGAATCTTTTGAAATGGTGAGCCTTACCTTGTTTGTGAAACATTGAGGGGTTGGTCAGTCTTCTCAGCTCAGGATGTGATGAGTTCCAGGCTGCTGTTCCTGCTTCCGAGCAGTTGATGTTCTGAATTTAAGAAGTTTGAGGGTAAGATTTGTGTACTTCTGCAACCCCTGAGCTATTTAGTAGCTTTGCAGGGAAGGGTGATATATTTGTATATACAGACACCACATTTTGAAGGTGATCCTGGGTGGGATGGGGAGCCAGTGAAGGCGAGGAAGTATGAGGGTGATACTTTCATATCTGCTTTCAAAGTGTACCAGCCTTGTAGTCGAGTTTCGAATGGACCTGAGGGAAGCAAGAGATGCTTGGTACGCTCCAGCTAAATCACATTTCTGAATTATAGGGGCCTATGTTCAAGCCCCTATCACCACCAGAGTGTCACTTTCTTTGACGCTCCGCTGGCCTAGCACCATTTTCCTTATTTACAAGATGGTACTAAGCCACTTAACGTGGCTTTAAGCCACCTTGTAAATATGCCCTTTTCTGCTGCAGCCCTCTGCGGCAAAGGGTCGTGCAATGGTTGTTGCAGTGTGCGTTCCACATCAACACCCTTTGCTTTTTGATGCTGCCCCAGTGTTACAAGGCTGAGGTACTGCCAGAAACTAATGTGAATACCTGGTCTTAGAATGGTGATACGGGGAGAAATTATTAACCTCGTTTTTTTCTCTTTCTATGTGTGCTGCAGAATAGAAAGAACAAATTGCCATTATTGATTGTTTATGTGCAGGAAGATTTCCCTACCCACACATAAACAATGGCCCCTAGGGGGCAGGCACCCTGCCAGATGGTGGCTGGATGCCGGCGCTGGTGCTAGGCAGCTTTTCTTGCACCAGCAGAAGCGGACACACTGGGGTGCACCGTATTCTTGTGAATACTGCGCATCCCTGCATTTAAAAAATGCCAGAGCGTGGCGTTGCCAAATTTGGCGTAGCACTGCACTCCACCATTGTTTTGTAAATATGCCCCATAGCCTGGGGAAATCTAGAGAATGGACCGCTTTGAGATGACGTTATGGTAGGGACTATGGTCCAGATGTATCAACATTACATTTTGCGAGTCTATAACAGCGAATTTTACCGTTTCGCTATTATAGACGCACAACATGCAATGTATGTAGGAATCTGCTAATATCTTGCAATTCCCTTGCATTCTTTATTTGTGACTGGCGGGAACGAGGCGTTAATCCTGTCGGTATACACAGTGAGAGAATGGATCTCTCTGAGTGAAGCGGACTTCTGTGACTCGGACTCAATCCAAGTTGTCCACAAAAGGATCGACGCCTCGTTCCCGCCAGACGGGACGACCCAGGATTCTTCCTTGCATAACGTGTTTGTTCGCCGCCACTTGACGGTACCCCTGCTTGTTTCCCCCATACTCCCAATCTTCAGATTCTCTCTCCTTCCGTCGACCACGTCTGGGTCGATGTCTTGTCCCCGCCCGTCAATACTGCCTTGAAATTGCCGAAGTGTAGCTTGGATTCAGAGACCAGCTCCCATCCGAAGGGACCCTTGTTGCCCTCCTCTCACCACGCACATTCTGTCATCAGATTCCCTCTCCAACCATCGATCACCATTGGATGGTTGCACCGCTCCCGTCTGGCTTCAGAACCCAGCTCTCAACAGAAGGGATCCACATCTCCCTCCTCTACCCCCGCATTCCGTGCCATCAGCACCGCTCATCACTCAACCCAGTCCTGAGGAAGATCCCAATTCAAGAGGATCGAAACGCTGTCAACCACTCAGCGCTAGCCGAGGCGCAACATACAATGTGGTTCATCTAAAACTATAGCCAGCCCAAAACATAACCCATAAGACCACAATTCAGCTGGAACCATATTGTTTCTTCTATTTACTGTATATATTAATGCACTAGTCACCTTGCGCCGTCTTTTGCTGATCACTTTGTCACTTGCATCGCCACCGTGCACATCACTAGCACCACTTGAGCACCAAGTGCAAATAGGGTTGTTTTAATTGAACTGTTTACAGTGCTGATACAACTGTAACCTATCCTGAGTCTCCTTTTTTTTCTGATAATGTTGTTTAACATATCCTTTGTAATTGTCTCCAAATAATACCAGTTGGGATACCATATGTTTATACTCTATTACTTACCCCAATCCCAACGCGGTTGATGGGTTTTTGCTCCTGTGGTTCATACAAAGTCAGGCTAGGGCATGTGTCTCCCCCAGTCAAACTGTATTTTGTTTTGATTCAACTCCAGGAAACAAAGGGATATCCAAGAGAGGGTAGGAAGCCCATTTTCTAAAGATTAGAAGACTGCCTCATAATACCAAGGAGGATAAGGCCTGTGGCCCATGCGACCAGGCACTAATACAGCCAACTTGTATGTTCCAGGAGCCAGAGTCCAGACATTCAATTAGAGCAAGAAGCACGTAATATATCTGGATCTGCATGAAATGTTTGGAGCCAACACTCAGATCCTGGCAAGTTGCAGAGTCAACACTCAAAGAGCGCTAAATAGACAATGGCGGGAACAGTTTAGTGCGGTCTGGGCTGTGTGACACAGGGGAGTATTTTCTCATTACTTGGATTCAGACCTCAGCAAAAGAATGTTTTAGCGCATTGCTACTATGTCCTACCCCCTTCTTCCTCCATTTCCTCTCATATTACTCCCATGAGTCTCTGTCAATGAGCTAGATAAAACTAGCCTCAGCATTGTATCGCATGATCACATTCATACTCTAAACCCCTCTCAGTCAAACATAGGGGAACAATAATAAATTGGGACCCAGAGAAGACACTTGACTAAAGATAAGATTTAGTATCCTTTGTGAGTCAGTCGTCATTCATTGAGTTTGCTGTTACTGATTAACATATAATGCATTTGATGAAGCCTTCTGTGCTACATAAAGTCTCCCCTCCACCGTCACACATTGATTAGGGCAGTGCTCTGCTAACCTGCTTTCACACAGCACCATGCTTTCACTAAAGTCTGCACTGTAGAAGACGGCCTGGATGATCAACTATCAAGCAACATTTAAACAAATAACACTTATTTCGAAACAATTATTCGCCACCCTCTTTCACCATGTATTCACGGCAAAACATTATGTAAGACCTCAGACTGTAAACCAACCAGTAAATCAAACTACCTGGCAGGTAAGTTTAAACTCTATGGCAGCACCTATGCAATGTGCAGCTCAAACATTGGCAGTCTTTAAAAAGCCATAAAATATGAACATGGATGCATGTTATGTTATGTCGTTGGTGTTTTTATAGCACTCTTATCCCCCGTGAGGACATCCAGGTGCTATGTATCCAGTGTGTAAGACCAGCACTGGAGGGCTTACTCGAAGAGCCAGGGCTTCTGCTTCTTGAGGAAGTCAAAAAGAGAGGAGGGTACTCTTTTGTGTTATGGGAGGCCATTCCAGGCTTTTGGTGCCAGGTAAGGGAAGGTGTGACCCACTTCTCTGCTTTTTTGTGTGCTAGTGAGAGACCAGGCAGAGCAGGGGTTTCTGGAAATTGGTGGAAATTAATGCCGCTATTCAGGTAGGCAGGGCCTGTTCTGTGGCGTGCTTTGTAGGTGAGGGTGAGGATCAAGAGCCAGTGGAGTTCTGTAAGATGTGGTGTGATGTGGGTTTGGCATGGGCGGTTGAGGACTAGTCTGGCTGCTGTGTATTGGATGGTCTGAGCTGGGTGGTTATCCCTGCAAACTAGGTGACCTCATAGTCTAGTCTGCTGGTGATGAGGGCTTGGGTGATTGTTTTTCTGATGTTGTCTGGTAGCCACTTGAAGCTTTTCTTCAGCATCCTTAGGCTGCTGAAGCAGGACATGGGTACTGTGTTGACATTGGTGGCCATGTCCATATTGTTGTCTATGATGATTCTGAGGTTTCTTGCTTTTGTGGAAGGCCTGGGAGTGGGCCTGAGGTCTGTGGACCACCAGGTGGAGTCCCATGGCAAGGTCCTTTCCCGAAGACCACCACTTCGGTCTTGTCTGAGTTCAGTTTAAGGCAGTTGGATTTCATCCAGGTGGTTACTTCGGTCATGAATATGGTGAACTTGTTCCTGGTGTTGGGTGGAAAAGGATAGTATAAGTTGTGTGATATCAGTGTATGTGATGATGTTTATGTTGTCATGTCAGTGAGTGGAGTCATAGAGACATTGAAATCATCGTGCTGAGTGAGGAGCCCTGCGGGACTCTGCAGATGAGTTCCTGTGCTTCAGAGGAGTAGGGGGCATGTTGATGGTTTGGGTTCTTCTGGAAAGGAAGAAGCAGATCCATTCGAGGGCGTGTCCCTGAATGCCTTCTTCATGGAGACTTTGGAATAAACTGGGATGGGAGACAGTGTTGAAGGCTGATGTTAGGTCTAGGAGTATGAGGGCTTTGGTTTCCCCCATGTCCAGGATCATCTGTGGTCTATAATGCTGTAATCGACTGGGGGCTGCACCTTACTCTTGCCATTTTTAAATTGATTGTTTTTACCCGACTATTTTAAAAACTATCTGTATTTTGCACTTACTTTTCTGCCCTTGTCACTTTTCGCCAGCACCCTGGTCCACCATGGATTTTCCCGTTTGTTGTGGAGGGCGCCGGCATAGATTGCTAGTCTTCTCCCTGATTGGAGAATGAGGGTCACGCGCTCATTTGCTTCCAGGCGCCACCCTATTTAACCTCCATGACCTCCTCCGCGCTTAGCGGATGCGCGCCGAAGTCGCGCCAGGGGCCAGGGAGGCTGGGCTATCCACTGTTCGCTCTCAAGTAAGTTTCCGTTATTCTAGATGGTTTATGCTTGCGTTGAAGCCTTTAGACAAACCCTGTCACTATACCACTGCCCCTGATGCCTTATTATCATTGGTGTATCTAAGACCTCGCCTAAAATCACGATCAAAAGGGGGCTTCTTATTAATGCGAGATCTTTAATAAAAAATAACATTGCATTTAGAGACCTCGTTTGTTCAGAAAGCCTATGTGGGTGTTTATTACAGAGACCTGGGCATCTGATGCCTCGGGACCTGATTTGGTAGATGCTATCCCCACGGGTTATGCCCTGGTCAGGATGGATAGAATAGGCCGTCGAGGAGGAGTAATAGGAATTTTATACAAGGATTCTGTTACATGCCGTACTGAATTTCTTTCCACCCCCTCTGATTCTTTTCAGGCCATGTATTTTTCTATCAATTCCACTCCCTCCGTCTCCTTCTCTGGCCTCTTGTTCTATAGCAGCCGGGCCCTAGATCTGCTTTTAGTCAGGACTTGATCAAGATGCTAGAGCCATTTATTGAGAGGCCTAATATTACTCTCTTTGGTGATTTTAATTTCCATTTGGAAAATAGGGGATCAAGAGACACCCTGACACTTCTGGAAACTCTGGACTCCTGTGGTCTGACGCAGCTGGTGACTGGCCCCACCCATCTGGCTGGTCACACACTTGACGGAGTCTTTACGAATGACCTGAGGCTGAAGGTGGGACTTTCGGTCCCGCTAGCTTGGTCCGATCACTCGGCCGTCCCGTTAGAACTATCCTATCAGGACGCAGCCCCGTCGTCCTCAGATCCTAGGAAGTGGGAACTCAGAAGGAACTTCTTCCCTTAATTCTCCCAGAGAACTATGTAAAATCATAGATTCCCTATCTTCTCCATCAGTATCTGACCCTATAGTGGAATCCCTGGAGTTGTGTGACAGCATTTCGGTCTTTTTCCATTCTAAGATCGTGGATATCCATGGCACACTTAAAACCTTGAATCTTGGTTTGGGACTTCCCTGCATTGCCTCTCCTTCTTCAGACGGGAGTGTGTCTGTCGGACCTCCTCCGAGTCTCCCGTCCTTCCCCCTCCTTACTCCTGAAGCTCTTGGACAATATCAAATCGGGCTCTCCTTTAGATCCATGCCCACTCAAAGTTCTGAAGGCTTGTCGGGAAGTGGTTATTCCCCCTCTTATGAAGGTCATGAATTGTGTTATTACGGAGGGAGTTTTTCACTCGCTATGGAAGATGGCGGTGGTTAAACCTCTTCTGAAGAAACCCACTTTGGATCCTGGGGTTCTGAAAAACTTCCGCCCCATTTCACTTCTCCCTGTTCCTGAAAAAATGTTGGAATCCCATCTCAATCAGCATCTGAGCTCCTTCCTTATGGATTCTGCCCTCCTGGATGTCTCCCAGCATGGCTGTAGGAGATCTCACAGCACCAAATCCGCCCTTACTGTAGTTGTTAATAACATTCGCTCCCAGGTCGATAAGGGCCATACCACTTTCCTGGTCCTGTTAGACCTGACGGCGGCCTTTGACACTCTCTCTCCATCTATTCTGGTCACCGTCTTAGGGAGATAGGGGTTGGAGGTCCTGCACTGAGCCTTCTGGCTTCCTTTCTTAACGAAAGGGAACAGAGAGTGAAGTTGGGCCAGTTTCTATCTGCCCCGAAGCCCGTGCATTGTGGGGTCCCACAGGGCTCTTCATTGAGCCCTACCCTGTTTAACATTTATGTGGCCCCACTTGCAAGGGTAGTTAGATCCTTTGGGCTGGAGGTGCTGTCGTATGCTGACGACACCCAAATTATGGTCTCTCTCACACAGCCCGTGAAGGAATCTGCTCAGAACTTCATGAACTGCCTGGAGGCTGTGTCCCGAAGGATGATACAGAACTTCCTGAAACTAAACAGGGAAAAAACGGAGGTGCTGATCTTTGGAGGCTGCCAGGAAATTTGGTCAAATGACTGGTGGCTGCCCTCACTTGGGGACTGTCCGCCTCCCCGTGAGTTTGCTAAGAACTTAGGGGTGCTAATGGACACTTCGCTCTCCTTTGACCGTTAGGTCAGCAGGACTGTCTCCACCTGCTGTGGTATCATCAGGATTCTCAGAAGGATGGCCCATTATCTTTCCCCCGAGACCCTGAAACAGGCCACCGTGGCATTAGTATCCTCAAGGCTGGACTATTGCAACGCCCTTTATGTGGGCATAAACAAGAGCCTTATCCATTGTTGCAAATGGTCCAGAATGCGGCGGCGAAGACGGTTCTTAATCTTCCCAGACTTGCCTCGGCTTCGTCAGCCCGGAGAAGCCTACATTGGCTTCCTATTCAGTCCAGGATCTAGTTTAAGATTCTCTGTCTTGCCCATGGGGTCCTTCACGGTACAGGGGATCAGGTCTTTGGTTCACCCCTACTCACCTAGCCGAGCACTTCGCTCCACCAACAAAAATCTTATTGAAGTGACAATGTTCGTAAGAGTGAAATGGAGAGGCAGAGCATTTTCCTCAGTTGTACCTAGGTTATGGAACTCTCTCCCCCGAACTCCTAGGGCAACCGTCGCCTCTTCCGCAAGGCCTTAAAAACCTGGCTCTTTTGTGAAGTCAATCGGTAATAGTCTACTTCGGTTATTACATCTCAGTTTGACCTGTTCTGGCGCCTCTATGCCCTTAGGCTAAGTTGCGCGATAAAAGATTCCCTTCATTCATTCATTCATTCATTCATTCATTCATTCATTCATTCATTCATCTAGATGTCATCTGCTGCAGCTATGAGGGTGGTTTCCATGCTGTGGTGTGACCCAAATCCTGATTGTGAGGCATTGAGAAGCTGATGATGGGTGAGGTAGTTGGAAAGGTGATTATTGTTGGCTTTTTCCAAGACTTTGGCTGAGTAGGGAAGGGATGATATCAGTCGGTAGTTGGTGAGTTTTGTCGGGTCGGCAGAGGGTTACGTTAGGAGGGCATTGACAGCTGCGTGTTTCCCTGGTTCTGGAAAGGTGCTGTACTGATGGAGGTGTTGAGGATGAGAGTGAGGGTCTTGCTGATAGGGATCGTTCCTTCCTCGTAGGCATGAAGGGATCAGGGATCCCCTGGGGCACCGGAGTGTATGGTCTTCATAATTGGTGTGGTTTTCTTTGAGCTGATATTGCAGCATGTGGTGACTAAGATGTCTTTATTCGTCAGTTGGAGACTTCTGACAACCATCAGGTATTCCGGTAGTGAGGGTAAGTTAGATGTGATCTTGCTGCAAAATAAAATTAAAAGGTTGTTACACAGATCTTGAGTTGGGATGATGTTGCTAGTCACAGCTGTGGGTGTGGTGAAATCCTTGACAATTGGAAGATGTATTTGCTGCTGTTTTAGCTGGTATGTATTTGTTCAACTAGGGCTTTCATCTCAGTTTCTCTGCTTAATTGGTGATGCTTTCTCAGGGCGGCTGCAAAAGCATCTTTTTCCACTTCCCCTTACCTGGTTCTCCATTTTCAATCCACTTGTTTTCATTGTAGGTTGGTCATTCTGAGTTGTACCAGCTGGATTGCATACTAGTGTGTGCTGTATGGCGTCCTTTCTTAGGGTCCAGTTGATGCTCCACTTGTTGATGTTTTTGATATCGGGTGCTGGGAGACCTGTGGGTTCGGGTTTGTTCTCCTGGATGCTCCAATCTCACTCTGTTAGGTTGTTCCAGTGTCAGTGTGCTGGGCCTTTGTTGGTTTATTTTTTGCATTGATAGATGTTGATTATGAAACTCACTATGGCGTGGTCAGTCAACGTGACAGGTCTGGGTGTGTTGAGTGTGATGTTGTTGAAGGATTTGAAGATGGGCTATAGGATGTGTCCGGTGGTATGGGTGGGCTCCTTGACACATTGGGTTAGTCCCAGGTTTCCGTAGCTGTCAAGAAGACCAGCTGGGTTGGGGCCGGTCCAGTCTTCTAGATGGAAATTGAGGTATGGTAGGAGGATGAATGCGTAGGACTAGTGGGGCGACGAAGTTCATAATGTTGCTAGCAAAGTTGTCTCAGGTGCCGGGGTGAAAGGTAGGGGCAGTAGAACAGGGTTTCTCCGAGGGTGAATTTGGCATTATAGTTTGAGGTGTTCCATGGTGTTTGTTCCTGCTTCAGTGGATGTGGTGCAGTCAAAAGTGTCTTGATAAATGATGGAATTTTCTCCTCTGGCCCATTTAGGCAGTCTTGCATGGTTATTTTGTATCTGGCAGGGATGGCGGTGCCGATGTCTGGTGTTGAAGCTTTGGTCAGCCATTTTTCAGAGAAAGGGAAAAGGCACAAAGAGTGAAATGTGCTCAGTAGGAAGAGATAGGAGACATCAAAATTGTGAAAGGAATTGGAAGAAACTATTGCCATGGAGGACAAGCTGTCATTTGGGTGAGGGGTGCCAACTGGATAGATAGAACCTTAAAGATTAGAAGTTTGATGATGTGGTGAGGATTAACTGGATAAATTACAGTACCATCTGATTGAAGAGGAAGAGAAACCCTAGGCTTGGAGTATGAAACTGGCAGTAAAATAAGGTGGAAAGAACATCATACAAGAATTGGCAAAGCCTCAATGTCTGTTAGTGGCTGCTAGCCTTTTGGCTTTGCAGATGCTTGATTTGTTTTGGGACAGATTTAGCAAAATACACACCTTGCCATTGTAGTCTCTAGCAATTAAGAGAACTATGTGGATTTACTTATTGTGAAAGGGTAGAAAGCCGTGGATCAAAGTGAAGTCAGCCAATGCTCCATGCTGTAGGCTGTGGTGGGCAGAAGAAAAATGTGAATGACACAATAACAGCCTAATGGATGAGGAGGACTGGCTGAAAACCCCTGTAAGAAAGTACATTTTACATTTAATTTTGGTAAAATCAAAAGGTCTTGGCTTATGCCATGCGTAAAAAGAGAGTGGAGACAGCAACTATAAATAGTGCCAGCAGGAACATGTTTCTGCTGTGGAGATCAATGGCTAAATGGGCAGAAAGAGTAGTTTGCAGTGTAGATTGACACAGGAAAGAGAAATTGTATTCAAACTGCAGCATGAAGAGGAGGAAAGATAGCAGTAAGACAGTTCAGTGACTTAATGTATCTATTTAGAGTTTTCTGGGCAGTCTAAAGATCACAGTCTTGAATACCAGCATGTACACTCAGTCTTTCATCCTTCTGACGCTGACAAAATGGGTATATTTAGTTGGATAAAGATTAGCAATTACTAAGTGAGCTTAAACATAAGACATCTCAATGTTTACTGATTGCTATTATTATTATTACTGTAAATAGAGAGGGTACAGAATTGGACTGGAGAAGAAGAAAGAAGAGCCTTAAAATCTTAAAGAGAAGGAGGAAATTAAAAATGAGAGGAGAAGAATAGCACACTAGCTTGGTGTGGTGGGATATTTGAGCATGAGGATCCAGCAACCACATGCGGGAGGATGGATCTGATACTGTGAGTAGAATTAAACCAATAGTAATCTACTTTTCTAAAAAAAGTCAGAGGAACGAAAAAACGGTTTTGCAGCGGATTCTACTATGAAATCAATTTCAAGGAATTTCTATTTGGATTCAAATGTGGCATTAAAGCATATGGCCAATGTTGGAAACTGGGTTACTGGTTGAGGGGGTAAAACCCTACTAAAGCAGCAACCACAAACCGACTGGTAGCTTGCAACAAGCATTCAGGCTTAACTTAGAGGCAATACATAAAGTGTGTATGCAGCACTTCAAACAGTAATAAAGTGAAAACACAACACAAGAAACAATTCCACACCAATTTTGAAAAATTGAGAAAAATGTAATAAATTATTTGAGATGAAAATGATAAAAATCCAATCTGTAGAAATGAAGATATGCAATTTTAAATATTTAAGTGAAAATAGTGCCTAATAGCCAAAGTGTCAACTGTGGTTATCTGGTTGTGCTAGACCAGGACAAAGTCACAAGTTCAGGCCTACTGTTATGGGATGCAGGCCAGATACAGGGACCAAGTTTGACTTGCTGAACAAAGTACCTTAAATTCTGGGCACGGAGCTTTTCCAGATTCCGTGTCGAGGATGCATCGTACAGCAGTGGTTCCGAGGAGCCTCAGGGCTATGATGTGAAGTCCTGCATCACCGTCGAGTATGCCATTGACAAGGGGCTTGCATTGTGAAGTCTGGAATAAAGGATAAGCTGCATACCGTCGGTTCTAAAGAAGCAGTGAGGCTGCGATGCGAAGTCCTGCGTCGTCAAGGAGGGATTTGTGATGCAAAGGCCTGCGTTGAGGATTTGTTACACAGCAGCGGTTCCAAGGGAGCTGTAGGCTACGATCCGAGATCCTGCGTTGGACATGCCTCAAGCAGGAGCGGTTCTGAAGTGGCTTAGAGGATAATTTGTCGCATTGCTTCGGTTCTGCTCACAGGACCAAAGCTGGGCTAGCAGTTCACCTACAGGCCCACTTCTAAGGGTCTAGGACTGGGGTGGCACCACTTGGAGGGCAAGACTCGCAGCAGGCAGAGACCAGGTGCTGGGTTCAAGATGGTTGGAGCCTTTTCTGTCCCTGAGTCGAAAGGCCAGCTAGCTAGCCCTTGGAGTCATTCTAGTGGTCTTGGGTTCAAGATGCGGGTCCAGCCCTTCTCTCCCAGGCAGCAAGGCAGTATGGTTGCAGTCCTTCTTACAGAGCAGCAAAGCATTCTTTCTGAGTCTTCCACAGGTTCAGAGGTGTACTGAAGAGTTGAGTCTGAGGGTCCACTAATTATGCCTGGTGCCCACTTTGAGGCAGTATAAGGTTCTTGAGGTTTCTACCCTGAGAGGTGTTTGACATTTCCTGCCCCCCTGCCCTGGTCCCAGCTTGTCTTGGGACACAAAAGACGAGTGTCAAAACTCTTTGTGAGTGTGGTGGGCAGAGCCTTTGTGATGTGCAAGTGTAGTAGTTGACAGCTCCTCCCCCTCATCAAATTAGTGAAGGCCCATTCTGCCAACAACTATTCCCCCTTAAACTCACTGTCTGAGAGCAATACACAAAGACCTTCCTGTTACACCTAGACATGTGGCCCAGGATATAGGCTGCAGGCACCAAATGGTTGGGACAAGAAAATGGGAACTTGAAACTGACTTTACCAATAAAGGGGTTTTTACATTAGAATTCTTTAGACACCAAACTCAATATTACCACCTGCTCCCAATTGAAAGTGATCACGTATCAATTCTAAAATGCAAACCCAATGTTATCCTATGGGAGAAGCAGGCCTTGCAGTAGTGAAACACGAATTAAGAGGTTTTCACTATAGGACATTTAAAAGTTAAAAGTACATGTCCCACCTTTTAAATAGACTGCACTCTGTCCTATGGGCTGTTTAGGGCTAACTCTTGGGGTGATTCATATGTATTAAAAGAAACCATTACGCCTGGGAAAATGTATTTAGTCAGGTCAAAATGGCAGTTTAAAACTGCCCACACAGGCACCAATGGCAGGTATGCGACATGTTTAAAAGGCTACTTAAGTGGATGGCATAATGAGTGCTGCAGGCCCACTAGTATCATTTAATTTATAGGCCCTAGGCACCGGTAGCACCACATTACAAGGGGTTTTCAGTAAATTAAATATGCCAATTGGGTGTAAGATAATTCTTAAAGGAGTGAGCACAAGCAGTTTAGTGTTGATAAGCGGTGGTAAAGTGCGCAGAGCTCTAAGGTCAACAACACAGAAAACAGAAAAAATGGGGGCATAAGTCAAAAAGTTCCAAGTGAAGACCTCACTAAGGCTGACAGGTCTAACAGCTGACTTACATTACAAATCATACAAATCAATAAATACATATGGCTAACCTTTAAAGATGTTGTGTCCATTCTTTTTCAATTAAACATCTTTGGAACTTGAAGTAGTCTCAAGAAAGTTGTGCAATTAAATATGTGTTCATTTATACTATCTGTTGGGACTACAAGATGAACCCAAATGAGTCTTTACTTATTTTCTAAATATTTTCTAACTATACTTTTAGGAAATGAAGTATAACATATATGTTTCTATATGTTCCTGATTTGCCAGGCAAAAAGATTCTTCTCTCAAAAGATACAGATACCAGCCAATTTTCTGTTGTGAGAAAATGCCCCTTTCTGTGTAGTCACTCCCTTTGAACACTGGAAGGCTGCCATACAATGCCCAACATATGTGCTCTGATTTCCTACCAGCTGACAGGGATATTTAAATTTCCTATAAGTCACTAGTGTATGTAGAAAATGGACCCAGGGTCTGGAAGTTAAATGACAGCTGTGGACTGTAGCACTCATTATCCCATCCACAGGGTGGCTTGAAAAACATGGCTGCAGGCCTGTGTTGCCTGACTATCTAAAATCCTGCTGTCGCACCTACCAAAATAACCCTTTTGGCAGGTGGAAAACCCTGCTTTTAAATATTAAAAAACACCACTAAGTGGAAATTGTCACCCACAAGTAGGGTGCCTGGTATATCAAACGGAACATGTGTAAAATTAAACTTGCCATGTTTCTCCAGTGTCTAGCACCCAGAAGCTATTTTCACTAGCAGGGCTGTAGCTGGGTCCTAGAAAATGTCAAAGTACAGATTGTAAACTTCAGTCTGTAACTTTTGACTGTGGGCTAAAATACATATTTAGGGACTATTTGTTTTTATATTTATTATAAATCCAATTCATTAACAAAGCTAGATTTTAATTAAATATTTAGAAAAAGTAACTTTTATAAAGTTACCTTATTCATTCCTCAAGCTTCTGGAATCTAATTTCCATTAGCCTAACGGCAGCTGTTTGAACTCAATAAAGAAATGCTCCCAAAGCAGAGACAATGGCTGAGAACTGGTGGTACGGAGTGAGATACAGCCCAGGAAAGCAGCAGGAGAAGGTATAGGAAGTTCATTAACTTGAAAAGAATACAGATGAAGCCTGCACATTCATAGTTTAGTGTAAGGGGTAACTTACGGGAAGGACAGCCTTTGCACATTAGGCCTGGGGTAGCCAGTTGGGTACAACCCAGTGGAATAGGAAGCTGCTCCCAGAGCCAGTTTTTGGGACGGGCTGCTCATTACCGTGATGACACCTGTGGTCAACCTATAGGCTCCTTTACGGGCAGAAGGTCTGTGATATTCCTTTAGAATGGTGTAATGTGGTTTAGTTTTGAGCAAGGTAAACATAATGTACTGAAAAAGTGGGAAGTGTTGCCCCCAGAAACTTTGTCCTGATTGGTCAGAGAGATTTCAAGGGTGACCAACATCCACTGGCTAGTGAAACGTTGAAAGCTGGTACCTTACCCACTGCTCCTTAGAACACTTTCTGTACATGTGACAAACAGAAGAAGGACTGCACCTGTTGTTTGAGACGTGTGAAGAGACCTGAGGGCTGAACCTGCTCCCACCTGTACCCAGGACAAGAAAGTGGACTAAAAGGTTAAGAAGGTTTGCCTCTGTTGTGGCTACAGTGACACAACATACTGCAAAATGCCCTTTTTCTCAAGTGCCCAACTGACCAGTTGCAACTGTACCTGGACTGGATCCCGCTGGTGGTCTCTGCTGGAGTGAGCCCTGATCCCTTATTTCTGTCCTTGAGGCCATGTGACCCTTGGCTATGTCCAAATTAACTTCCCTTGTTATCTCTGAAAAGCTGTGGGAGTTAGAAAATGTTTTATTTGCAGTAGTTGTGGGACCAGGACCAGCTACTCATACTGACCCAATCCGGTCAGGACGCAACTTCGTTGGGATAAAGAAACAGATTTCTCCTACATGGAGCTTCTCTGCAGGACCAAATTTGTTTCAGCAGACCCCTGGAGAGAAAGTAACTGGCCTTGTGGAAATCCTTCAGAGAGAGCCTGCAGCCATGGACCACTGGAGGATTCTGAGCTCCAAAAAAAAGACTAAGGGGGTCATTAGCATGGCGGGCGGACTTGGTCTGCCCGCCATACCCCTGGGAAATGGGACCGCCTGAAATGCATGCAGCGGTCCCGCACATGCCATTAGGATGCGCCTGCCACACTGACGGGCGCATCCTACATTTCTAACATTGCGGTGGGCGGTGCTGAAAGCACCTCCCGCCGCAATGCCAAAAACGCAAGTTGTGCAGTTTCATGTACAACTTGATAGCCACCGCGTGGTGCTTGCCACGTTGTACATGCAAATGCAGGGGGGTACCATAGGTACCCCCTATGTGCACCCCCATCCCCAAATACCTGGGGGCCTGCTACGGACCCCAGTGTGAAAGACCGCATGCCTTTCGTGCCACCACGGAAAGACAAATCCCCGCATATATCCTGATATGGATGACGGTGTCTAACAGACCGGGCGGAAAACTGGCGGACGACCTTTCTGTCCGCCGAGGTCCCCCCGCCATAGTAATATGGCGGGGGGAATTGGCATGCGGGCGGGTGAAAATGTCGGGCGTATCTCCACCACCATGCTAGCAGTGGCGATCCACCCGACATACTAATGGGCCCCTAAGTTTGAATGTTGAAATCCTGACTGGGTGAAAGGATGAAAAGTATCCAGCCAACAAGAGAACTTTCCTAGGCGTGAAATTTGAATAATGGCTACAGCTGGACTTTGTCCAATGGCTAGCATCTTTGAGAGGTCTTCATTGGATACCCTTCGCAACCTTGCCCCATTGAATGATTTTGACTTCCATTTCACAGTCCAAAGGTGACCAGGGCGAACGTACTTGGCATATCTGACCCACATGCCATTGCAAATGGCCTGAAATTGTGCCTAAATTCCGGTCACCTGCAAACAGTAACTACTGATTGGCGCATTACTTTTTCTTGCAACTCTTTGTGTTAACATCTCTGGTTGCTTTTATTGGATTTCTGTTGCTTTGTGGTCATTTTGTGTGTTAAACTTTACACTATTTTAATACACTGGACTATGATTTTTATTGGGCTGTGTTTTAGACTTTTTAACTGTTTGGGTACTTCTAAATTCTTTACACATTTTTTCTAAGTTAAGACTATCTACTTTGTTTAGCAGATACCAGGGGTTGAGCTTAGGTTTCAATGATTTAAACTTTTGCCTGGACCTAACAGGTAAGTGACTTTCTTACTTGTAGTGGACTACCATCCACCCTAACTAATAATTCACTTATTTACATCTAAACAATGGTGTTGCTTCTTCCAGAGACAAAGACTGTGCTGCTCAAATCTGGCCTGAACATCTGGGCATAAATATACAGAAGCAATCAATGAATGGAGGATAGGGAGGCAAATATGTTCATGGCCACCCTATATTTCCCTCTACTGACAGGTATGTATGAAGGACAGCTCCTCACCAGCAAACACCAGCATGCTAATGGTGATATACATGGCTTTGATGAAGCTGTCAGACAACTTTCTAGCCAAAAGCGCTAGCACAAAACCTTCACTGGCAAGGAAAACAAGTTATCCCAGTGTCATCCAAAAAGTCGTGTTTAGTCCTTTTTGCCACTGAATGCTTATTACACCAGCATGGAATTAAATGTCATTTGGGGAAAATGAGAAGCAATGGCTACCCTGCCTGAACAAATAAGGGCTTGGTTGGAGGTGCAAATACTTATTATAATGTTAGGAAGCCGTTGGCCTATCCATTTCCATAATGAAATATTAGGGTTTGTGGATTTATGAGAAACAAAGTACAAAATAGATTTTGCTAACACACAGGACAAGCATAATCGAAATGTGACACCAAAGACACTTTGGTGAAAAATACAGGTAATGCTTTAGGGCTGACTGATGAGGGTCAAAGAACAAAAGAAGCAGAGAGTAAAAACAATTAGAAGGAGGTTTATTTATTTCTAAAAAGTGAACTTTTTCAAACGTCATTAACGCTGCAAAACCTCATGGCTAAAAAAGACAGACAACAGAAGAAATGGTGCGACCTCTCACACCATCTCCAGGCGCACAGCAATCACGAGTGCATAACAATAATGCAACAAGTTAATCCAAATTTATCATCCTTTATTTGAATGTCATTTTCATCACGAAGTTTGTTTTTAAATCCCAAGTTTTCTCAACAGTCACATGAGAGACGTCTCACATTAGTTACGGTAACCTTTAACGCTGCAGAAATGCCAACATGCTTTAATCTGAAGCTCGGCGTAACAGTGAGTGATCCTCAAAGTTCATCCAGGTAACCCAATGCATTTCGGGCCATAAACGGCCCTTCGTCAGGGGTATTCTACGATTTGAAAAAAACAATGTTATAACACCATGTGTTTCAAAACTCAATGTCTATGCTGCTTGTAATTCAAAAGCATTGCGCGCCTCTATCACATGCTTCCTCCACTTCATTAACGTATTCCCGCTAATCATGGCTAAAAAAGCCCCTACTAAATCAAGATCCACATCCCCATTTTACAGTCCCCCACACTCCACTCCAATTCGAAAGTGCCACATGATTTCAGTGCTCGGTTTCATTACTTGCAAACCCTCCAAATCCTAAACTAGAAAAACAGATTTTCAACCAACTGGGTAATTACCTTTCAACATTTCTTTCCTTTAGCCATACGGGCAAACAGCATCTAAATGTTCACTCTCCGGTCTGTTTAAAAGCACCTGGGTGATCACACCGCCCTGCGCGGCTCCTCCTACTCAAAGCTCTGTTAACCCTATATCACCCACGATACTCTCCTTCTCCCGTTCAAATGCGCTAATGCATTACTTCACAATAGCCACTGAATTTTCTCTAAGTGTACGCCCCGTCTAACTTTGTCATGTAACACCCTGCGCTGTGACCCAGTGTCATTCTAAATCTTAATCGGATCCTAGCACTCCAACCCCCACAATGCATCACATTAACAACCTTCGCTGCCTCTAGATTAAACTGACCAGTTCAAGTGTATTTACATTCTAACTAATCACATCGGTGCGATATTAATGGACATCAATCAACAGTACCCCGCCCACCCTTGGTTGTTTTAACTACGTTAATTCAGTAAATCATGTCTGTGTGCTACAAACTTTAAAGAGCCCACTCGGATGTAATTATATGACGCGTGCATGCTCAGCATATTCATAAATCATTTACAAACACATTGGTAAAAACATCGAAGGTGAGTTTTAAATCCTTTTAAAACAATCGCAATTCAAGGCAATCACTACTGAGGAAAAGTTCTATACAAAAGTCTCTCATGTGTGGACAAGTTAATTCTTGGTTCTTCATTTTAATCAATGGGTGCCACTCGTCTGGGATGCAGACATTTGTTCAGTTCAACATAGTAATGGCGAGTGCACACCGGTTCCATCCCATTTGCAAGTTTTCATCTAATGTAGAATTTATAAGCGTGCAGGCCCGGAATCGTGGTCTGCCCTGGCCACGTGATAGTGAAAAACAACAGAAGAAATGGTGCGACCTCTCACACAATCTCCAGGCGCACAGCAATCACGAGTGCATAACAATAATGCAACAAGTTAATCCAAATTTATCATCCTTTATTTGAATGTCATTTTCATCACGTTTGTTTTTAAAATCCCAAGTTTTCTCAACAGTCACATGAGAGACGTCTCACATTAGTTACGGTAACCTTTAACGCTGCAGAAATGCCAACATGCTTTAATCTGAAGCTCGGCGTAACAGAGTAAAAACAATTAGAAGGAGGTTTATTTATTTCTAAAAAGTGAACTTTTTCAAACGTCATTAACGCTGCAAAACCTCATGGCTAAAAAAGACAGACAACAGAGATGTAGCCCAAGAGGTATGAAAAGTAACAAACGAGCTTTCCAAACTGGAAGTAATGAGGTATTTGTTAAAGCCGGTAAGTGAGAGTCTGATTACAGAGAATGCATCCCTACATGAGTAGAGATAATAAGGTCAGACCAGGAGTGTAGCTCCGGAGGAAGTGGGGATGTTCAATTATATTTCCTTGCTTTACATCAAAGTAAAATAAAAATGAGAAGGATATTTTATGAAAAGTGAATGTTGTGCTATAAATGTTTTGCTTGCTCAAAACCTGCACAGAAAATGAAAATGATTATAAAGGAGAAACTCACTTCTAAGCTTATTAACATCTAATTTCACACAAAGCAGTTTAGATAGTGATGCACCTTATCCCTTTATATTTAAGAAAGTGGAGTAACATTCATAGTTAGATTGATACTATAAGATAAGTAGAAATAACTAAACTTTTTCAAATGCTGAGAAAGATTGGTAGTTTATTTTGTAATTTAACAACAACACAACGATCAGATGGGGACCCTAGGGAATATTTAGGGACCAAGTTTTGGGACATTCCCTCACAATACTTAACAACACAAGAGCACCAAAGGGTCTAAATATAAAAAATATATAAAAAATATACATTGGTGGTGCAAACCGACACTTGACACAACACCCGTGAATGTCTACAGAACGATAGTGATCCAAAAAACCTCAAAAGATGGTCCAGGATACCCATCAGTCACCACTCAGAACCGCCCTTCATCATTTGGGATTCCTTTGAAGACCATACATCATGAACCCTAAAACTCAGAGGAACGAAGGCCCAGATGGTAAATGGTCCCTCGTACTGAGAAAGGAAACAGTATGGTCTTGCCCCTCTATTGCAAGGGTAAGTTGTTGGAAATGGGGGTTGCCCAAATCTCAAGGGGGTAGCATGGCATCAAGCGGGCAGGCCAAACTTCGAGGACATGTGAAGCATTCACGCAGTACACACAGACGACCCACCAATCACACTACAAAAGAGTCACGACACCACCTTTGGTTGGAAAAAGATTAAATTTAGTTATGTCTCCAACCTGCAAGGTAAAAAGAAATAGAATAGTGGTAGTCACAACAAGGTGCCAACTGGCACCAGAGCCAAGTACTTTATAGGGAATTATTTACATGGGACAAAAAGGGGTTGAGTCCAAAGTCCATGCTGAAATAAAGAAAAATTGTGATTAAATAACAGTAGACCTGGGGCCAATCTGGCGGGGCCAACTCAGGCTCTCATCCTTAGGGGGTTGGCTGAAATTGTAAGTTGCAACATTAGCATAACTATACATCATGCACAATAACGCCAACCCAACCCCTGTAAAAGAAAACATCAGGGCATCATAGTAAATCCCAACATACAGGAACACCTGCAAGAAATCGGCACAGAGATATCAAACATCAGGCAGGAAGCATTAATGTGCATTGGCATCAGTAACATCAACAACAGGGGTATCCTTAAACATTTCCTATCACCTGATCACTGTGCAGGAATAAACATTTTACTAGGGCATGACTAACCATTTCACCAGGCAGGGATGAGCCTCTCTTTATATAAAGCAACCCTAGAAGTATATCCCTGTAAGAATCTATGCGACATTTCAGTAGGGTGGAAAGAACAACCTGCCATCAGAGGGAAAACAGCTCATCCGAGTGCTCCACAGTCAATTCCGTACTTATTAACCCTTTTCTCATGGGCAAGAATCAACAGGCAGTAACAGACCCCTAGTCAGGGGCTAACTTCCATGGCATGCAGCCTTTAACTGTCCTCACCCATGTTCTAGGTACTTGGGGCTTATACCCTGAAAAACCGTTCCGGGTGGGGCCAGTAGGCCTCACAGGGTTAATTGGGGTGGAGGTGGCCCAGTGGTAGTCTCCTGAATGACCACGATGCAACTCCTACAACTGCGATGCCACAGGACGTCCCCCCGCCGGATTGGTCCAGAGGGGGGGGGGGGCGCAGGCACCGAGACGTGCCCCGAGGCTTCCCACCCCCAGCTTCTCCCAAAGCCTCTGGCTTTCTCACGTCCGCCCCACTCACCGGGCTCCTAGGCTCTGCTGAAGTCAGGGGCTCTGGCTTTCTCCACTGCCGGGGCTTTCCTCTAGTGCTGCTCCTCAGCGGGAGCACAGACAGGTAGGGCAGACTTGTGGCCGGCTTGGGTGTGCGGGGCTCTCTTCAGCTCAGGAGAGTCCCGCCAGCAGCAGCACTTCCCCCGGGCTTCCGAGGCAGAGGTGGGGCAGGCACCGAACCCATGCCTCGATGCCCCCTCCTCACAACAGCCGGGCTCCTCCTTCTTCCCGGGGGCCCGGGACTTCACGGCAGCCTCCACGAGGCTGCAAGCACACACGGGGCTCCCTCTTCACCACGGGAGCCCCGCAATCCCACAGCTCCGCCGGAGCTTCTCCCGGCCTCTTTCGGCTGCTCCTCTATCCGAGCCACAGACCGGCGGGGTTGGCTCCCGCTCAGGTCACTTCTCTCGGGGCTCCCTCCTCACCACGGGAGCCCCGCAACGCCTCCGACGGCTTTGCCCGGGTTCCCTCGGCCTCCCGGGGCTTTTCGGAAGCTTCTGCGGCTTCTTCCTGCTGCCCGGCTGGGCAGCCAATCCGTGGGCGGCAAGGGCGGGGGCGCGGCCAATGACGCGGCCGGGCGCCCCCGTCACGTGACACGGGCCCTGACGGCTTCGGGGCCTAGCGTGGCCTACACTTCACTCCGGTGGCCCTCTCCTCACTCCGGGGGCCGCCGCAACAGCGCTGGCAGCAGCAGGGGGCACTCCAAGGCGGCGCCGGGCCGAGGCGGTGATTTTCGGCGGCCCAAGGGGTAGGCTCCCTTTATTTAATTATTTCCATGGCGCTATTCACAGCGCACCAAAAACGAGGGGTAAGCTCCCTCAGCGCTGTTCAGCCAAATACTTCCTCAGCAAAAGGACATCACCACGTGGGGTAAGCACCCACAGCGCTATTCACAGCGCTCAGCTCCTCTCTCTCAACCCGCCAGGATAGAGGCAGTTCAGTCAGGCCACACAGTACTTCGGCGCTTCTCCGTGGTCACAGTTCTCCTCACTCAGCTGGCAAAGGGGCCACAGCTTCCTTGGGGGCACCAACCTCCCCAAAACAGCGCTTCCACAGCACAGCGTCCGGCAGGCACACCTCACAGGGGCAATCAGTTCCACAGCTAGCCCCAGGGCCACTCTCCTCACCTCCTAGGGGGGTTCAAGCCCACAGCACTCCTCTTGTTCTGGGTGTTTCTGTCGCTCAGCGCTGGCGTAGTTCAAGGTCCAACAGCTTCAGTGACCTGGGTAGGGGCCCTCCCTTATCATGGGCCCAAGGGACAGTAGAGTAGGGGGTTTTAGGGGTGCAGGGCCCAGCTCACAGGCCCATGTGGCGGTAGCACCTCACAGCAGGTCCCCTCTCTTCTTTGTCCCAGCGCTGACTGACTCTCTGGTGACACTTCTCCCTATTTATACCCTCCTCCCTCACAGAGCCAGCACCTTCCGGAATGTTGGGGATAACTGGTTCACACTGGCTCAAGGGGAGGGGTTGAGCACCCTGGGTGCCAGGCTTTCCCTCCAAAACTAGGGGTAGCTGGGTAATATTATCTAGTCCGCTGACCTATGTCAGTCCAGTGGCAAAACCCAGGGCCATGGCATCCATTTTAAATACAATACATTTCAATCAGGTGCAGTTTTAAAATGGGGGATTTTACAAGTGCTCACATTATGTCATGTAATTACATTTTTCACAAGGGGTCTCACACCACTCATGGCCTATACAGGTTTAATCCCATGGGGGAGACAATTTAGATAAGGGGGTCAAAAGCGAAAAATTTGGGGGAAAAGGCCAAGTCCAACACGACTCCCCCCCAGCCAAAAGCCAGGGTAGACTGATCAATGCCTTGATGGGCTTCCCTGCTTGGGGCGGAAAAAGGTGGACGCAGGCCTGCAACTACAGGAGCACCTGCAGTCTCTCCTCCACTCTGGAACCCAATGGTTCTCTTTCGCAACCCTCCATTCACCAACAAAACCACCCCACTGGTGTTCCCTAGTGGGATGTTTCTCCTTCCTAGAGTGGGAGGCTCTAGCCTCAGGCTTGTAATTCTCTTGGACCACTCTTCTCTCTCCAAATTGCCACTGGTCCACCCACCTGGGGTCTATACCCTCAGACTGACCAGCCCTTAGGGGCGAGGCTCTCCTCCCCCTACTTCTCCTCCAAGGGTTCCTCCATCTCCTACGCTGGGGGACACCCTCACACAACTCTCTCCCCAACCTGGAGCCGAAACCCACAGGCTGAACCGGTGACAGGGGCGAGTCCTCCCTCTCCCTGCACCCCCTCCCAGAGTCCCGCACCCTCCTAACTGGAGTAGTACCCCTGGGAGTCACTTCCGGGGGGACTCTGGTTACAGAGGTCCCTCCCACCAGAGCAGGCAAACCCTGTCCCTGGCCACCCAACCCAGGATCTGCGCCCTGTGGCTGAGCCGGTGACAGAGAAGAGACCTTCCTCCCTCTGCACCCCCTCCCAGAGTTCCGCACCCTCCCACTGGGAGTAGTACCCCTAGGAGTCAATTTGGTAGAGATCTGCTTTACAGGAACCCCACCTTCCAGGTCAGGCAACCCCTGAACCTGAAACCCCAGTCCAGGATCTAAACCCTGTGACTGGTCAGTCCCCCGAACCACTGGAGCTCTGATTAATGATGCTCCGGGTTCTCCTGACATAAGGGGATCCTTTCCACGAGAAGGCACACCGGGACAGCCTAGACTCCCAACCTGGGGTTCCCTAAAAGAACTCTCCAGTCCCTGTGACTGCAGTTGGGGCATCTCGGGACACCTCCCCGTCTCACTCCCTCCTTTAGATGGGATGTGAGGCCCTACAACCCGCCCACTATCCTGGGACCTAGCTGGGCTTCTCACCTCTCCCGCCACGCTGGGTCGGAAGATCCCTGCACCTCTCCTTTCTGGATCACTCCCCAATGTCTTCCCAGACGCTCTGGCACTTACCCAGAGGTCTGCCTCCCGTGCAAGTTCCCTGGGGTCTGAGAACCCGCACTGCAACAGATGGTGACGCAGTCTTGGGACACAACTCCTTAGCATGTGCTCCCGGATAACGGCATGGCACAGCCCTTCCCAATCCTCCACTGCTCTCCTCACCACCCAATCCTCCAGTACAGTCCAACACTCCTCCTCGAATTCTCCCCAGGACTGATGGAACAGCTTTCCCCTGCCCCTAAATACTAACCCGTCCTCCCCTTCCGGGGAATCAGGCACAGTCTCTTGGGCTTCGGGAGTGGGACTCCTTGCACTGGACCTACACTCGCTGCCACCACTGGATCCCACCCTCTTCGGTGAATCCAGACTCCTAAAACCACTCTCAGGGGACAACCTACCCACCTGAGCTGATCTCTCCCTGGCGAAGGCCCTCTCCGCCTCTGCCATCCTCTCCAGCGCTAGGACTTTTTCAGTCTCTAGTCGCTGCTCTTCTACCCTCAGCTGCGCTAAGCCCTCGGCATGCCTGAGCTTTGCCAGCGCCAGCTGATACTCCCTTTCCTCCCTCCTATCTACCCACTCTTCTGGGGACAGGGAAAGGGATGGGGCAGTGCCCCCGGGACTGGACCCAGTGCGAGACTCCCTATCTTCGGTGTCCTCCACAGCTACTGGCGTCTCTGCCCTGCTAGACTCTTCCTCCTCCTCATCGGAGCATTTACCTCCCAGGGTTCTGGATGGGGAGCCCTCACTCTGGTCTCTAACCCACTGACCCTTCAACACTTCGGGGGGGTAGTCAGACAAGTCCCCATTAACCTCTAAGGGCTCTCCCCTCTTGAGGGCCTCATAGAGAAACAAATTCCTCCTAATGTTCCCTACTGGGGGTATCCCTCTCTCCAGGAGGAAGTCTATCACCTCCTGTTCGGTGTACTCCATTAGTTCCACTTCCTGGTAAATCAACCCCATCGTGGCGAGGTACACCCGGGACACACCCTCCCAGTGGAACAAGGGGACACAATTGTCAAACACTTTCAGGAGGAAGCAACAATAATCCCCACAACAAGGCTCGGATTACCTCCAAAGCTCTATTTGCAGTGTAACCCGTGGCCGCTGTGGTACTGCGCAAACACAAGTCCTATCCCACCGCTCTGCCACCAAATGTTGGAAATGGGGGTTGCCCAAATCTCAAGGGGGTAGCATGGCATCAAGCGGGCAGGCCAAACTTCGAGGACATGTGAAGCATTCACGCAGTACACACAGACGACCCACCAATCACACTACAAAAGAGTCACGACACCACCTTTGGTTGGAAAAAGATTAAATTTAGTTATGTCTCCAACCTGCAAGGTAAAAAGAAATAGAATAGTGGTAGTCACAACAAGGTGCCAACTGGCACCAGAGCCAAGTACTTTATAGGGAATTATTTACATGGGACAAAAAGGGGTTGAGTCCAAAGTCCATGCTGAAATAAAGAAAAATTGTGATTAAATAACAGTAGACCTGGGGCCAATCTGGCGGGGCCAACTCAGGCTCTCATCCTTAGGGGGTTGGCTGAAATTGTAAGTTGCAACATTAGCATAACTATACATCATGCACAATAACGCCAACCCAACCCCTGTAAAAGAAAACATCAGGGCATCATAGTAAATCCCAACATACAGGAACACCTGCAAGAAATCGGCACAGAGATATCAAACATCAGGCAGGAAGCATTAATGTGCATTGGCATCAGTAACATCAACAACAGGGGTATCCTTAAACATTTCCTATCACCTGATCACTGTGCAGGAATAAACATTTTACTAGGGCATGACTAACCATTTCACCAGGCAGGGATGAGCCTCTCTTTATATAAAGCAACCCTAGAAGTATATCCCTGTAAGAATCTATGCGACATTTCAGTAGGGTGGAAAGAACAACCTGCCATCAGAGGGAAAACAGCTCATCCGAGTGCTCCACAGTCAATTCCGTACTTATTAACCCTTTTCTCATGGGCAAGAATCAACAGGCAGTAACAGACCCCTAGTCAGGGGCTAACTTCCATGGCATGCAGCCTTTAACTGTCCTCACCCATGTTCTAGGTACTTGGGGCTTATACCCTGAAAAACCGTTCCGGGTGGGGCCAGTAGGCCTCACAGGGTTAATTGGGGTGGAGGTGGCCCAGTGGTAGTCTCCTGAATGACCACGATGCAACTCCTACAACTGCGATGCCACAGGACGTCCCCCCGCCGGATTGGTCCAGAGGGGGGGGGGGGCGCAGGCACCGAGACGTGCCCCGAGGCTTCCCACCCCCAGCTTCTCCCAAAGCCTCTGGCTTTCTCACGTCCGCCCCACTCACCGGGCTCCTAGGCTCTGCTGAAGTCAGGGGCTCTGGCTTTCTCCACTGCCGGGGCTTTCCTCTAGTGCTGCTCCTCAGCGGGAGCACAGACAGGTAGGGCAGACTTGTGGCCGGCTTGGGTGTGCGGGGCTCTCTTCAGCTCAGGAGAGTCCCGCCAGCAGCAGCACTTCCCCCGGGCTTCCGAGGCAGAGGTGGGGCAGGCACCGAACCCATGCCTCGATGCCCCCTCCTCACAACAGCCGGGCTCCTCCTTCTTCCCGGGGGCCCGGGACTTCACGGCAGCCTCCACGAGGCTGCAAGCACACACGGGGCTCCCTCTTCACCACGGGAGCCCCGCAATCCCACAGCTCCGCCGGAGCTTCTCCCGGCCTCTTTCGGCTGCTCCTCTATCCGAGCCACAGACCGGCGGGGTTGGCTCCCGCTCAGGTCACTTCTCTCGGGGCTCCCTCCTCACCACGGGAGCCCCGCAACGCCTCCGACGGCTTTGCCCGGGTTCCCTCGGCCTCCCGGGGCTTTTCGGAAGCTTCTGCGGCTTCTTCCTGCTGCCCGGCTGGGCAGCCAATCCGTGGGCGGCAAGGGCGGGGGCGCGGCCAATGACGCGGCCGGGCGCCCCCGTCACGTGACACGGGCCCTGACGGCTTCGGGGCCTAGCGTGGCCTACACTTCACTCCGGTGGCCCTCTCCTCACTCCGGGGGCCGCCGCAACAGCGCTGGCAGCAGCAGGGGGCACTCCAAGGCGGCGCCGGGCCGAGGCGGTGATTTTCGGCGGCCCAAGGGGTAGGCTCCCTTTATTTAATTATTTCCATGGCGCTATTCACAGCGCACCAAAAACGAGGGGTAAGCTCCCTCAGCGCTGTTCAGCCAAATACTTCCTCAGCAAAAGGACATCACCACGTGGGGTAAGCACCCACAGCGCTATTCACAGCGCTCAGCTCCTCTCTCTCAACCCGCCAGGATAGAGGCAGTTCAGTCAGGCCACACAGTACTTCGGCGCTTCTCCGTGGTCACAGTTCTCCTCACTCAGCTGGCAAAGGGGCCACAGCTTCCTTGGGGGCACCAACCTCCCCAAAACAGCGCTTCCACAGCACAGCGTCCGGCAGGCACACCTCACAGGGGCAATCAGTTCCACAGCTAGCCCCAGGGCCACTCTCCTCACCTCCTAGGGGGGTTCAAGCCCACAGCACTCCTCTTGTTCTGGGTGTTTCTGTCGCTCAGCGCTGGCGTAGTTCAAGGTCCAACAGCTTCAGTGACCTGGGTAGGGGCCCTCCCTTATCATGGGCCCAAGGGACAGTAGAGTAGGGGGTTTTAGGGGTGCAGGGCCCAGCTCACAGGCCCATGTGGCGGTAGCACCTCACAGCAGGTCCCCTCTCTTCTTTGTCCCAGCGCTGACTGACTCTCTGGTGACACTTCTCCCTATTTATACCCTCCTCCCTCACAGAGCCAGCACCTTCCGGAATGTTGGGGATAACTGGTTCACACTGGCTCAAGGGGAGGGGTTGAGCACCCTGGGTGCCAGGCTTTCCCTCCAAAACTAGGGGTAGCTGGGTAATATTATCTAGTCCGCTGACCTATGTCAGTCCAGTGGCAAAACCCAGGGCCATGGCATCCATTTTAAATACAATACATTTCAATCAGGTGCAGTTTTAAAATGGGGGATTTTACAAGTGCTCACATTATGTCATGTAATTACATTTTTCACAAGGGGTCTCACACCACTCATGGCCTATACAGGTTTAATCCCATGGGGGAGACAATTTAGATAAGGGGGTCAAAAGCGAAAAATTTGGGGGAAAAGGCCAAGTCCAACACACAAGCTAAGAGCAATGAGAAGAAGGTAGCTGAGCGCCCGATTGTTGGCCTTTACAACAGGTGTATCATGGTTCCTGATGAAGACAAGGAGGATGGCAGTCGGAAAGAAGCAACTGATGATGGACAGAGCAGCTAAAGTGGTGCCGAGTCCATGTTGGTAGGAGAGGAACTCTATAGTTTTTGGAATGCAGGCGTCCCTCCTGTCATTAGACCAGTGATCTTCTGGACACTTCACACATTCATTAGCATCTAGATAAATTGAAAAAGAATATGTAAATATATGTTCACTAAATTCAGTGGAATTTAGATATTTTAGATCCACCAAGATATATTTTGTCCAAATTGTGTAATACTACTCTTGGTTTCTCTTTGTCAGCCTAAGTTGAACCATTTTAACAACCCCATGTATCTATTTATCAAAAAGATGTCGGTAAGGGAGGTTTTTAGAACTTAGTTTCTGTTAGGGATATATGTTATCAATGCACCAACAGACTGGGCTAGAAAGAGAATGAGGGACACCCTCTTCAAAGCTTTCTCCCAGCACAAGTCTTTCTTCTGAAAAGAAACTAGTGGCAGAGATCCATCAAATTGCATTGTCCCAGAAGAGACATACTTACGCATCATGTTCCAATTATTGGTAGCATAGATTACATCAGGTACCAGGGAAGAGGACATTTGGTTTTTACTGTTTACCCTTGGCCAACACATCCCCCTGCACATGCACAAACAAGCATGGATTCTTAACTATAAATTGGGGTCTAAACTCATTGAAGGAATTTAAACAGATATTTTATCAAATTAATAGCAACAACTATTTCAATGATAATGGCTCAGCAAAATCTCATCAAACAGGACATGCTCATCTCTTTACTTACCCTCCTGCATCATTCTACTCCCTTTAACCACTTTCCTAGAAAGATTATTTCATCATGCATCCCTAGGTTCAACTTTGTAACAAAACATAACCTCTCCTATCAGAGAGGGAAGCCGAATTTATTCTGATCAAAACAAACTTGCTGGATCCGCACACATTCAAAGTATTATCAAGTCCTTCCTCTCCCATTCATATTCAGTACCCAGGAAATTCATTCCCGTTAATTGCCTTGTGAACTATTTCCAATAGACTAATGAATCACCCCAACGTAGTGTAGAATACACAAGATCAATCCACCAAAATCACAATAATACACATCGCTATATCATCACCTATTTGTATCCAAATTGCCCCTTGCGCAGTCTTCTCTTCTCCTATTTTTATGACATATGCCTCCCTGTAACCAAATATGAAAATCATGTGAGATTCTCACTCAAATTTTACTTTTTTTGTCTGGGTTTTGCTTCAATAGAACTGAACGCTGCTAAACATTTCTTCTCGCATGTGCACACCTAAAAATGGTGAGAGATTGTCTTAGCCTAACTCGGAGAACTACTTGTTAAGTTAAGCCACAGTATTATGGAGCAGAACATGTACCACGAAGTTTACATCTCAGATGTGGGTTCCCGAGTGATATATGCACCACCCAGACAGAGACACAGCGAAAACGCATGACTTCAGGTCTGCCACTTTTGCCCTGAACTGCAGGCCCTGTCAAAGAAAAATTATTATGACATGTTGAAAGGCATACAATTGCCATTATCTAAATCACTCGTGGTAGTGGTGCCTTCCAGTTCACCGGGCCTGTGTGTATAATATGCAAAAGTGAGAAATGTCTATCATTTAGAATAGTATGTCCCTGGAATGACAACATATAATCTCACTACATAGGCCAAAGTAGCTATTTCTTACATTAAATGTACACTTGTGTATACAAATCATACTTTCCATAAATTGACTTCGGAAATAGCTACAGATTTCATCCGTGCATCATTCTAATACATTTAATGTTTTTTGTTAAATATCCTGCAAAGGGGTATTGAATTAAATGTGCTTCTGTGTGGAAGCCTGGCCAGTATTTAATTTTGATGTGGTGTGACATAATTTTCATAGGGGAGAAGAATAGGCTTAACCTGGTGGCAGGAAGGTGGGGGATTTAGTAACAAATCATCGCCTGCTATCTTGGAATGTGGGAGAGATGAGTGAACAGCAACAACAGACAGTCAAACAAAAACCAAACCGGGGCCTTGACATTTTGTTTGTTAATAGTAAACAGGGTTCTAGTATGAGTAAATTTTTATATTACCCTTTTTCCAGCCAAGCTGTTTGCACTCACAATAGAAGGAGATCTGGCCTCAGCTCAGAACTAGCCAAGATAATAATAAGCCAAGTGTGGACCAGGAATACAGAGCTCCACACACTGACACTGTGGTCCTTCTTTTTGAAAGACTACTCCAGAACAATGTTTCCTCAGATTGTTAGACTGGTTTGCCTGGAAGGATATTCTTAGGAATGGAGCATATTATCCATCACTTCAGCAGAAGCTCTGAACATAAATGCATTGAAGAAGAACCAGCAGAAAAGGTAGTGCTAGGATCAATGCTGGAACACTGGCTGGAGTGAAAGGTTCAAGAAAAAAGAACCGATGATGAACAGAATGCTGAACACATCAAACATTCACTCCAGTCACAGATCTGGGTTTAATCCATCGATTATTTGCTTTGGAAGCCAGAGAAATGAGATATATTGTTCCCAATTTAGAAAGGTATACTGAGACGAAAGTCTAACTTTATGCCTTTCGGTATTCACAAAGAGAATTTACAAGTAGCAAAGTTTAACTTTTGTCTCAGTTTTAGTCTCAGTTTACCTTTGTGAATCGGACCCATAGACTTGAACTGTTCTTCAAACGTGTAGCAATAGAAACTCCATTTTGAATTGTGATTCTAGAATGGTGCTAGCAACACGCTCATGTTTCTGTGGAGAGAATATTTGAGATAATTGTGAAGCTTTAATTCCTTGTTTATTAATGATATAATACAGGTGCAGAGCTGTCTTCTCTCAGTTATGTACCATCTGAGACCTTGAACCAATGAGTGAAATAAGAAGAGAATTAGTTGTTTTGCAATGAATGTCCTGCCAAGACACTTTTGTGTGAAAGCAATGCTTTTAGGTCTGATACAGGTGGCATGTGTTTATAACTAACTCTTGCAAACATGTAACTGTGCAGCCAAAAAAACCTTGGAGCAGAGATAGGAGATGAGCACGGTCTACTGTATGTTTTCACGTAAATTCACTTTGCTGACAGACATCTTTTAGCTTGAAGTATAAATATGACAGCTGTGCATAGTTGAAGGAGTTAGCATTTTCAATGTAAACCAATGAGTTCTAAAAGGTATATAAGATGCGGCACAACTCATGCAACCTAAAACTAAGCATGGGCGTAAAATCCGTTACGCTCGCGGATTTTTCGTATTTTCAGTAAATCCGCAATCCGCGAACTCTCGCGGATGTGGCGAAAATACGCAAATCCGTGCGAAGCGGATTTTTTGCTTGTGTTCGCACTGCTCGCCGGCCGCGGCGCGGGCAGCAACAATCTCGCACTCGCGAAAGTACAAAAATTACAATTGGGGAGGGGTGAAGGAAGTGGCCCAGTCTCCAACTTCCTGTTCCTGTCCAGCAAGCTCCTCCCATAGGGGTGGTGTGAAGGAAGTGCCCCAGTCTCCAACTTCCTGTTCCTGTCCAGCAAGCTCCTCCCATTGCTTAGTCCATTTCCTGGCCACTTTGATTTCGATCTTGACTGGGAAGGATTACTTTTTGTGGATGCTGCTGGATATTTGGATTTGAGGCCTTTTGGATTACTTTTGGATTCGAAATTTTATTTCACAAGGAAGTAAGTTGATGTTGTTTGTTTGTGGTGATTTTTGTGTGTGTTGCTTGTTTTTCGACTTTTTGGGGGGGGGAATCTGCAAGTTCGCGAGCTGAGGATTTTTTTGCTTGTGTTCGCACTGCTCGCGTCCCGCGCAGCAACAATCTCGCACTCGCGAAATTGTAAAAATTACAATTCTGCACATGAATTGAAAACCACCAGGCTTAGTTATGGGTGCATGTCTGCATGCATGTATAACTGTTTTGTTGAATTTTATTTTTAACATGATTCTGGCCAGGGCATGGATGGCATTGGATTGTGGTGATTTTTGTGTGTTTTACGACTTTTTGGGGTGGTGTTGGGGGCTTGTTATGTGGGTGGGGGCCATTTTATTGCCTGGTCCCGTGTGGGTGGGGGTCTATGGGCCATTTTTAAGCCAGTTTGTGTGCTTTGTGCCATAGGCCTGCACCCAGTGTGCTCTGATTTCATCCATTATGGCCAGGGGGCCCAGAATCGGTCTGTTCGTGGATTTTGCTGGTTTTTCGGCACGTTCGCGCCGTGAAGCAACAATCTCGCACTCGCGAAATTGTAAAAATTGCAACTTTGCACCACAAAACCACCAGCAGGCAGCATAAGCCTTCTGAAACTTGATGGATGGCATTGGATTGTGGTGATTTGATTTGTGTTGTGTTTTTTGACTTTTTGGAGTAGGGGTTGGGGGCTGGCTATGTTGGTGGTGGCCATTTTGAGGCATGGTCCTGGCCATGTGGATGGGGGTCAAGCGGCCATTTTGAAGGCAGGCAGTGAGCTTTGTGCCATAGGCCTGCACCCATTTTGCCTTGCTTTCACCCATTGTGCCCAGGGGGAGTCAGTGGTACATGAAACTATAACTCTCTCTGTGTGTGCTCTCTTGGATCAATGTTAAATTCCTATTTCCCAAAAATTTAGCAATTCTTAATTTTGAGATTTCCATATTGTGTGGTGTGCACGAGTGTATTCATAAATGCCTACTTGCAAACTAATTATTGAAGTGCTACATATGCAACATATATTTACTGATGTTCCTCTGTCTTCGTTTGCTTGTAGGTGCATAAAGTCAATAAATCCGCATCATCGTTGAGCATCAGTGCCAGGAAGAAGTCCTGCTGCGGCCTATTGTTCCGACATCTGAAGAAGATGGCTCCAAAAAGAGGTGCCCGTAGGTCCTCTAGCAAGAAAGATGTCTCTACTAAGGAGAAGAAGAAGCAAGTGGCACCACTTACCAAGGAGACTGGTGGCACCACCACTAAATTTTTGTGGGGAAAACAAAGGCCCACCATGAGTGCTGCACAGGTAGCCGGTTTAATGGTTAAATCACCAACGACCAGTGATGTTGGCTCATCGCAAGAAAGTAGCAGCACACCATCAACACAGGTTGTAACTCATCTCACAAGTACTATTCAACAACCAAAGCCGCAACAACAACTGTATGGGCTACTAGTACAAGCACAAGTACATGCGCAAGGAGCTGTCCGAGAAGGAGCTGTCCGAGAAGGAGCTGTCCGAGAAGGAGCTGTCCGAGAAGGAGCTGGCCGAGAAGGAGAAGGCCGAGAAGGAGAAGGCCGAGAAGGAGAAGGCCGAGAAGGAGAGGTCCATGGAGAGTTGCAAGTAGCGATCAATGAAGAGGCCCATGTAGCGGCGCATGGAGCGGTGCAAGTGCCCACAATGGTTGTTCTTCCAGAAGTAGGGGCACAGGAGGAAATTGACTTTGGAGCCGGGGTATCATGTCAGGAAGACAAAGGCACTCCTCCTGATGATTCATTTTCTCCCAGCTCCCCACCAAAGAAAAGATCAAGGAGTGTGTGTAGAAGTTCCTCTTCAAGCCCCGCTCCATCAGATGATGATCTGGATCTAGATTGGCAACCATCTGCGACGTCTGAGAGGGAGGCACACCATGAGCTGCGAAAGGTATCAAATGTTAAAAGGAAGGGCCCCGGAAAGCTCATACTTATGGATCCGAACGTCGGACTTGATGAAGTGGTTCATTCTGATGTTGATGAACAGGATGACAGCAATGACCTAGTCATCACACACGTCATTCCAGCCACACCGGCCATGCAGCAGACAGACATTTATACCCTATCCCGACGTCAGGCTGAGCGTGACCCTGGCGACGTGCCACTGGTAGCACCACCAATGCAGTCAAGTAGTACAACAAGTTCAACAAAACCTACAGCTCCCATATTTTCTCCCCAGAGGGGGACTCCATCCAGCTCGACTCCCTCAAGTAGGGTTGCTGAAATAATTGCACAACCCAGTAGATGTCTGCGAGGCTCATCCACCACTGCTTCATCTGGCATTGGCAGTATCATCTCGTGCGCCAAAACCAGAGGTTTCAAGTCCCCAGTTTGGAACTTTTTTAGTGTCCATGCAAAGTATGATAACATAGCCGTTTGTTGCATTTGTAAGACTAGCGTTAGCCGTGGTAAGACTGGTACCAACTATGGAACCGGAGGCCAGATAGGTCATCTTGAAAGAAGGCACGCTGTCGAATGGTTTGCGCACCTAGCAAACATCAAGGGAAAGCAATCCCAAAGGGCAAGTGGCCAAAATATACCCATACTAGGTGTTTCATCTGAAGATGACGGGCAGGTAGAAGAAGCGTCAGACATGTGTCCGGTTGCACCCAGTACCCCTGGCAGCACCACACCCTCCGGAACACATAGGAGGCACACTGAGAGTCTGGGAGACACACCAATGCGGAAAATGTCAACACTGATCAGAAGTGGGTCGAAGAAGGCATCAGCATCATCCCGTAAATTTGTCCAGCACACCATTTCAGCCATGTTCTCCTCAGATGTGCAATTTCAACGCAACCACCCAATTGTACGCCTGTATAACACTAAGCTGGCTAAAATGCTACCGGTGGACCTTCTCCCTTTTTCGTTTGTCGAAGGTGTGGGTTTCCTTGAACTCGTGGCAACACTGGCCCCTAAATGGAAGGTTCCTAGCCGGTTCTATTTTGCCAGGGTTGCTGTTCCAGCACTATATAAAGAGGTGCTTGAGTTGGTTGGGGCAGCTTTGCAGAAGAGTGCAGTTCACACTATACACCTGACAACAGACATGTGGACCAGTTGCCAAGCCCTTGATTACATGTGCATCACTGCACACTGGGTCTCCTTTTCAGGGGTTGCACAACAGATAAATGCAGGTGGTGACTTGGTCGAGATTTTTAAGGGTGCTCGTAAACATGCAACATTAGCCATGTTTGGCATGGAGAAAAGTCATACTGCAGCCAACATTTTGGATGACTTTAACAAAAAGGTCTCGCAATGGCTGCCCCCAAGAAAATGCAAGGTTGGTTATGTTTCTACTGATAATGGCAGCAATGTAGTTAGGGCCATGGAGGACGGTTTCTATTTCAGAGTGCCGTGTTTGGCGCACTGTATGAACATTGTCGTGCAAAAGTTCTTGAAAAAAGAACTTGCAGTCGACAAAATACTGACCATCTGCAGAAGAATATGCACACATTTTAACCATTCGTTTAAGGCCCGGAAGGAGCTGAGGCGCAAGCAAAATGAACGTAGTATGCCAGTGAAAGCACTTATCCAGGAGGTGGCAACACGTTGGAACTCAACCTTCTACATGCTTGAGCGTCTGCATGAGCTGTTTCCAGTAGTCAATGAGTATTTCTACAACCTGGGTGGTGATACGACAGAAATGATGCTAGCGGTGGAGCAATGGCTGCTAGTTAAAAGCCTGACAGACATGCTTCGTCCTTTTGAGGTCTTCACGCGTGACGTCAGCAGGGAGGACTGTTCTTTGAGCAAAGCTATCCCATTGTTGCTGAAGCTCGAGCACCAAGTCAAGGTGGTGTCTTCACAATTAAAAGATGCTGGAAAGAACGAAGCACATGAGTTGGCGCAGAGATTATTACAACGCCTAGTTAGCAATGAACGGCTTGTAAATATCAAGAAACAACAGCACTACATTTGTGCTACTATTCTGGATCCACGTTACAAAAAGCCATTGTTTGGCAAAGTAATAATTCCTTTTGAAACATCAGATGTTACAGAGTACAAAGGTTGGCTAGCTCAGTCAGCCATTCGTTTTGAAAGAGAGCGCAAGGAAACTGTACGAGAAGACAATACTACTAGTGAATCAGCAGACCATCAGGCGTCCCAAAAAAGCACTTCTGCATCTGTGCCTCTGGCAGAAGTGAGTGACTTTTCCACTAAGCCGTTAACCACACCAGCAACCGTATCATCTGCACCAGGCCCAGGCGATATGTCTGAAGCGGATTGGCTAAGTGAGCTAGGGTTTCCTTGTCCCAGAAAGGACACAGAAGTGCAAAGTACAGGAATGCGGGAGGACATTCTTTCAATGGTGCAGGCCTATCTGGATGACTCCACAGCGGTCAATATTACTGAGGACCCATTGGCGTATTGGCATGGGAAAAGAAAAATATGGCGAGAGCTCACCAACCTGGCTATCAATTACTTGTCTTGCCCACTCGCAAGCGTGTCTTCAGAACGTGTTTTTAGTTCTGCTGGTGGCATTGTGACTTGCAAAAGGTCCCGCCTCTTGCCCGCAAATGTGGAGCGGCTCACCGTGATAAAGATGAACCAGCACTTCATACCACCAGATTACAAAGTACAAGAATGCACGCAGGAAGAAGAGGACACCGACCTACCTGAGGAAAGTTCTCCTCAGTTACCAGAAGTAGAACCGACTGATGAATTAGCAGAGTATGAGGACGAGTTCTGCTTCCCTGACAGCGAGTTCTGAAAATGAGTCAATGACTCATTAACTGTAAATTTAGTCCTCCTTATTCACTTTTATTCCTGTGTGTCTGTCTTTCTTTGTTTAGCAAGTGCTTCATCACATTCACAACAAAACTGTAATCACCCCATCACAAGCAACAACAAGCCCATCAGCAGAACTGTCTTGATTTTGATGCCGCAGCATTCCTCATGTTCACAACAGTTAGTTGACAAGAACTCAGTCCTGGTCGTCTATCCTCCTCCTCCACTCATCCTATCCATTTCCCGTAATGCTGATGCCTGGATTCTGCACAATGAAGAAACTTACGTTGAGTCCCCTAAAGAGGGACTGGAAGTAGTGAGTCCTCATTTAAATACATTTTGCTAAGTGTGACTTTTTTTCCCCGATTTGCATTTTTGGCTGTTTGGGGGTGTCAACTGTCAAACTTGTTTGCGCTTGGGTTTACGGGTCTTGGCTGGGCCATTGCTGGCAAGGTCTATTAAGGGATGAAATTGGCCAGTTGTGGCCCCGCTGCAGAACGCTTTAGGACTCTGTGAATTCCAGGTGGAGCCAGCCCTCAAACACAAGTTACAGGTAAGATAAGCGTTTGGATGGGAGGTAGTATAATGGAGTGTTCGGAGAGGCGAGAGAGTGACAGTGGTACTAGTAGTAAAGTCCTAGGGCTCTTGAATTAACAAACTTTGTGACAGGCATTTACTTTGGAAAACATTTGGCCTATTGCACGTGAACGTTTAGGCGTTATTATTGCTCGCTTGCCTGTCTTAGGGGTGCTGTCTGTGGGGCTTCTAGGTTTTTGTGGTGTGTGAGCACCGCTGCCACATTTCTAATGTTGATTGCTTTTGTTTTGCAGAAAATCCACGCCGGGAAACTCCAGTTGTGGCCCTGCTGCAGAACGCTTTAGGACTCTGTGAATTCCAGGTGGAGCCAGCCCTCAAACACAAGTTACAGGTAAGATAAGCGTTTGGATGGGAGGTAGTATAATGGAGTGTTCGGAGAGGCGAGAGAGTGACAGTGGTACTAGTAGTAAAGTCCTAGGGCTCTTGAATTAACAAACTCTGTGACAGGCATTTACTTTTGAAAACATTTGGCCTATTGCACGTGAACGTTTAGGCGTTATTATTGCTCGCTTGCCTGTCTCAGGGGTGCTGTCTGTGGGGCTTCTAGGTTTTTGTGGTGTGTGAGCACCGCTGACACATTTCTAATGTTGATTGCTTTTGTTTTGCAGAAAATCCACGCCGGGAAACTCCAGTTGTGGCCCTGCTGCAGAACACTTTAGGACTCTGTGAATTCCAGGTGGAGCCAGCCCTCAAACACAAGTTACAGGTAAGATAAGCGTTTGGATGGGAGGTAGTATAATGGAGTGTTCGGAGAGGCGAGAGAGTGACAGTGGTACTAGTAGTAAAGTCCTAGGGCTCTTGAATTAACAAACTCTGTGACAGGCATTTACTTTGGAAAACATTTGGCCTATTGCACGTGAACGTTTAGGCATTATTATTGCTCGCTTGCCTGTCTTAGGGGTGCTGTCTGTGGGGCTTCTAGGTTTTTGTGGTGTGTGAGCACCGCTGCCGCATTTCTAATGTTGATTGCTTTTGTTTTGCAGAAAATCCACGCCGGGAAACTCCAGTTGTGGCCCTGCTGCAGAACGCTTTAGGACTCTGTGAATTCCAGGTGGAGCCAGCCCTCAAACACAAGTTACAGGTAAGATAAGCGTTTGGATGGGAGGTAGTATAATGGAGTGTTCGGAGAGGCGAGAGAGTGACAGTGGTACTAGTAGTAAAGTCCTAGGGCTCTTGAATTAACAAACTCTGTGACAGGCATTTACTTTGGAAAACATTTGGCCTATTGCACGTGAACGTTTAGGCGTTATTATTGCTCGCTTGCCTGTCTTAGGGGTGCTGTCTGTGGGGCTTCTAGGTTTTTGTGGTGTGTGAGCACCGCTGCCACATTTCTAATGTTGATTGCTTTTGTTTTGCAGAAAATCCACGCCGGGAAACTCCAGTTGTGGCCCTGCTGCAGAACGCTTTAGGACTCTGTGAATTCCAGGTGGAGCCAGCCCTCAAACACAAGTTACAGGTAAGATAATCGTTTGGATGGGAGGTAGTATAATGGAGTGTTCAGAGAGGCGAGAGAGTGACAGTGGTACTAGTAGTAAAGTCCTAGGGCTCTTGAATTAACAAACTCTGTGACAGGCATTTACTTTGGAAAACATTTGGCCTATTGCACGTGAACCAACACGATGACAGTGTTCAGTTAAATGAACTTACTGCAAAACCATCACCCACCAAGCTCAAAAGTAGTAAAAAAACAGGTATGCTCAGATAAAGTTTGAAAAAGTATATTTATATCCCTAACAAAATAATCTCCCGCAAGACCCTCCCTAACCCAAACAAATAAATAGTCCTTCAAAAGTCCCCAAAAAACCCAACTCCCAATTTCCACCCCCCAAAAGTCTCTAAAAAAGGGGCAAGGGACACTCTAGGGATGCAAGCTGTTAAGTTTGGCCTCCAGGGCATCATGCCTTAGGGCCAGGGCATCATACTTCTCCTGGAGGGTGGCGTGATCTAGGCGGAGGCCCTCCACCACATTCTGATACTCGTTCCATTTCTGGACCTCCGCCTCTAGGTCGGACACTCTGCGGAGTTCACGGCGCAAGCGAGCCTTAACAGTACTGTGAGGTGCAGCTTTTGCTGCTCGGTGGTGGCGTCTTCCAGCACGGCTCCGGTTCGCTGGAGCACTGCGCTTACCGGCAGAACATGGGGTCACGGAGGAGGATGTAGATGTTAGATTTGATGCACTGGAGTGCGTGTCGTCCCCCTCCTGTTCCACCAGCCGCCGATATTCGGCAACAGTTGCTTCCAGCCTCCGTTGCCGGGCCAGTACAGCCAGCATACTCCTCGTCGGTTTGGAGGTTTTAGTATTGCCAACTATATGAAGAAAGAAAGACATAATATGTAACCAATGCTCTTTAAGAATATGATTAACACAAAATAATTCAGCAGGAAGTTGTGTCAAAGTACAACTAGCAACTAGCCAGCGCAGTACAAAAATATTCAGGCCAGTATCATGGGCGTCCGCAGGGAGGGGCAAGGGGGGGCGCTTGAATCACCATTTCCCTTCCCACAACTCACTTGTATCCTTGGTTTGATGCTCTTTCATATGAAAGAGATCTGGCAGAAGCCCAGGCGATATGTCTGTTTCCCTCTCTCTCTCTCTCTCTCTCTGTCTCCCTCTTTATGTCTCCCTGTGTCTCCCTCTACCTCGCTGTCTCTCTCTCTCTGTCTCCCTCCCTCACCCTCCCTCTGGCTCCCTCCCTCTCTCTCTCTCCTTCTGTCTTCCTCTCTCTCTGTCTCTGCCTCTATCTGTCTGTTGGTCCCAGCCTGCTGTAATTACCATATTGTAATTTGTCACTGGGCCACCACTGGATACACATCATATCCTATCTAAGAGTCAGATAGTACCATGATCCAGCTTACCTGTACTCGCCACCGCCACTGTCTCCTTCCTCACAGTCTGTACTTCTTGGTCTGACTCCTCTAGCGCCGCCTCCTCCCCAGAGTGATCCTCGGACTCAGAGTCAATGATCACCACCACATCCGAGCTGGCCCCGCCACCAGATGTTCCACCTACAAAGTAGATTTAAGAATGTTAGATTACACCACTCACTAGTATTTGGTCTATGAATGAAAAAATGTGAAAACAACAGAAAAATTAATTGACTGTCTACTCTAGTCTAAAGAAAAAATGTCACTCCTTCCAGGGAAGGCTGTTGTCTTGCTTCATTTTTTTGTCACAATTGTTGAATGCTTGCTTAATTTTAACACACACCATTTTTCTCTGAACAGACAGAAACTGGACTTCTAAGGACAAGAGCAACAGCAACTTCAAACCAGGTGAAAGCTCGGCTCGACCACAAGAAATGTGTTCCATTACTCATCAACTCAGCACCAAGCACTTTTCCATTTCCAACTAACTTTATTTTAATATATGTGTTTACTTAAACTGAGTGAGCGAAAAGTTTTGCAATTTTTGCAAGGAGGAGTCCGTGCCGCTGACACTACCAGGTTTATACAGTGTGCCAAATACGCCACTCTGAAATATTATTACTCTGGTCTTTGGTGTCCATAGTTCGGTTTGTGGAGAATTGTCCCTGCAACAGTAGGATTATTGATTTTGCTCCTATCTAAACACTATTTCGAAAAAATTAAATTAGGAACGCTTGGACAACAATAGGTCCTCTATATTTAAATGAAAACTTACTGGGGCCAGCAAAGGAGCACTCGCCGCCCTGGCCTGCATCCTCCTCCTTTGGAGCCACTGCATCCGATTTTTCGGTCCGCTTGCCCCTGGGCGGACCTGACGTACAACATGAAAGAATTAACAGAAAACATTGATGATTGCTGCTTGCCGATGTCCTTGTCAACCAAATCAAACATTTAGAAAGAACAAGAACCAACTATTTCATCCAAAATGAGGGCTACAAAGGAAGGACTGCACCTGAGCCTCTACTCTAGGGGCAGATTTACAAGCCCCTTGCAGCTCTTTTGCTCCATTCTTGCGTCAATTTTGTGACGCAGCGCCACAACAAGAGAGGCGCCATGGTGTGGCGTATATTAACAACGTGACGCATATGGGAGATGCATCCCATTCTAAAGCCCTGCGCCATTAGGGAGCGTTCCAGCGCAAGGGAGGGCGTTCCTGCGCAGGAACGCATGCTAAAAGTGGCTATGGGGAATATATAAAATTTCAATCAGTCATTTAGGACAATGATGCGTCACTGAAACCCTGCGCCTGCATGAAGCAGACTTACGGCTTGACGCAGCATTGCTGGAGCTGCGCCATCGTTGCAACGCAACTCCATCAATGAGCCGCCTTTACGGCACCGATGCGTAACGCTTCGGTGACGTTTTGGGACCATGGTGTGCAGCATTGTAAATACGGCGCACCATGGGTGGTGCTGGCGTGCCGCACACTTTGCAGGGATGCGCAGGTAATTGCTAATCTGACACTTAGGGGCATACTTACGAGTTCTGAGCTGGACACCTCCAGATGTGCACCAGAACAAATGCGTAACGCAAAACTAACCTTGCGTCACGGCAGATGCGCCGCTATTACAATGCGGCAAACCCTGGCGCAAGGGTAGGCAGATGCGTGACGCATCTCGTGACGAAAGAGGGGCGCATCTCTAGAGTCGCGTCGCGGGCGCGATGCAACTATAGCAATGCTCAGGGCTGCCCAATACTCAACATACCGCATCAGTCCTTACGCCTGCTTCAAGCAAGCATGCATAAAGAATTGACATAGCAGTGTCGCGGAAGTGCCTGCGTTAAATCTTGTAGATTTCACGCAGGCACTTTTGCGAGGCGCACAGCTGCCTGACCGCCCCCTCCCCCCCTTGCGTGGGAATGCACCCATTGTGGCGCAGGCCCAGGCCTTCACGTGGCGCATCTCCTTAGATGGATCACGTTGTACATGACTCGCAGGGATGCGCCACGTTTACGTCGCTGTGCGTCAGGTAAGGCAGCGTAAACGTGGAACAAGGGGCTTGTAAATCTGCCCCTTTGTGTCTAGCATTACGCAGTTCTGTAAAATACACTCATACATTACTCAGCCCAATTAAATGAACACAAAATAGAAAACAAATAAGCAGTGGCACCGCCACAGAGAAGAACAGTGCACCTGAAATGCACAGAAGATTTTGAAATATTAATTTACCTCTCTTATCAATGTAATCAGCAGCATTATTGCTCTTTGTAAAAAAATTAAAGCAAACATTTGCAATATAACCCAGTCACACAGAGCAGGAGAAAAAACAGAGTAGTGAGTGATGAAAAAATTGCTACTACTACTCACCAAGCCCGGGGACCTCCACTCCCAGCACGTCTAGCAGGTCACGCTCTCGGTCCAGGATATCGGTCCAGCGGTGGGTGACTTGATTGTAGGTGCGCTGGACCCCCGTGATCTTAAAAAGGGCCCGGCACACCTGCCCCCAGCGCTTCCGTCGCTCCTGGCTGTTGGTGTAACCAGCAGCGATCCTGCCGCCTGCCGCGATGGTCCTGGGGAGACGGCGCTGCACATAAAAAACAAGTGCGCCCACCTCCTCAGGGCTGAAGATCTCCCGGGGCACCACCATTTCCGCCCTCAAGCGACCACACGGGAGCCGGGCACGGGCTGCGGTGCCCGTCTTGGGCAGCTTGAAAGCTGTCTTGACCATGTTCTGGGCAGGTGTTAGCAGTAAAGAAGAGACAAAATGAAAAAGAATAAGAGTAGGGAAGAAGGAAATAAAAGTTTAAAAAAGTAGTTGAAAAGTAAACAAAAGTAGCCTAAAACACAAAAAAATAGATCTAGAAAAATAGAGGGATAGAAAATAAGTTAAATAGATCAAAAAAATATTAAAACAAGCAAAGGATGGCAGAGATATACAGAGGATAGAAACGCCATACCCAGACACATAGGAATGAATGAAAAACAAGATGGCGGCCCGATCACGTGCGCGTAAGTAAGTTCGCACGCGATTTCTCTCGCGAACTCGTGCGAACTTGCATTCGCAAGGCGCTCATAAAGCGAGATTACACATAGCGGGCGGAAACGGAAATACGTCACGCAAACAAAATGGCGGCGCCCATACTCAACCTTGGGGTAACTCGCACGAGTTCGCGGCTTCCACGGTCGAGTTCGCACGACGCCGCGCCTCGCGAATAGGGCGAAATTACCGAAAAACGAGTTTTGCAAAAGCAAAACCAACGAGCAGGTGCAAAAGTTCAAGCTCATCATTTGTAACCATTTACCTGTAGTGCTTCCTGAAGGGGCCCTCCAGAATCCGGTTGCCTACTTGCAACTATTGTGTGACCCTGCTCTGACAGTCACAGAATAGTTACAAGTATGCCATTGCATCCTGTTATTGCAACAAAAAGGAAAGGGAGCAGACAAGCAGGTGCCAGCCTTCATTAATGTCAGTTGGGGCAGGGCAGGTGGTGTTGTTTGCAAAACTTAGTGCAGGTGTGCTTGGCTTTGCCACAATAATGTACACTCACTAGTCAATCAGAGGGTGATGTGATGAACCGAGGGTGGCATGGGTGTGCCAGCCAGAGGGTGGCATGGGTGAACCAGAGTGCCAGTGTTGACAGAGGATGGCAGTGCTTTGCTTTGCCCCAATAATGTACACTGGTGAACCAGAGGGTGCTGTGATGACACAGAGGGTGACATGGGTGAGCCAGAGGGTGGCATGGGTGACCAAAGAGAGTGCCAGTGGTGACAGAGGGTGGCAGTGATGAAGAAAGCCTTGCAAACAGGCTGGGCACGTAGAAACAACAAGTTCGCAAAACTAGCGACCCGACAAGTAAGTTCGCAATTTGCGAAATTGTACAAAACCCTCGCGAACTTGCAGAAACCCGTGCGAACACCCCCCCCCAAAAAAAATACGCAAATCCGCGAGAATTCGCGGATTTTGCGTATTTTCGCAATCCGCAAATACGCAAATTCGCAGATTGCGAATCCGCAAAATCCGCCCATGCTTACCTAAAACATTTTGCAGAATGCACTCTATGTTTCCGCACCCGGGGCTTGAGCAAATACATTTTGCTTCTTTGATGCACCATGACTGTGTATTGACTGTTTGTTTCCTTTCAGATAAATTTGGCTTTAACATTGCTCACCATGCCACCCTAGTTTGGATCCACCCATACGCAAACCAGTCTTGACCCAGCTCCCCATGGGAACAGTCCAGCCCGAACTGCCAAGCCAGGTTCTCCCAGGGCTGGAAACAGGCATCCTTAAACAGGTTTCAGGGTATCATCCCTCATCAGCCAGGCTAGCTTGATTCCAGTGGCACAGTGAGCACAGGACCCATGTCTGGACATACCCTTCCCACTTAGGGCGACAAAAGTAAAAAGAACAGATGATGGTCGGAATGCTGAACAAATCAAACATTCACCCCCAAGTCACAGATCTGGGTATAATCCATCATTTTGTTTGGCTCACAACACCACTCCAGTATGGACACAGCCATATGCAAATCAGTCTTGACTCTGCTCCCAGGGGAACAGCTCAGCTGGAACTGCCAGGCCAGGTCTTACCTTTATTGGAAACATGCATCCTAGAACCGGTTTCGAGGTATCACCCTTCATCAGCCAGGCTAGCTTGAATCTAGCGGAACAGTGAGCACAGGATCCATGTCTGGGTATACCCTTCCACTGGAGTGAAAGATTAAGCCTAGCCCCCACTGAGCCGTACCCTTTTAGCCTCCATCAGCAGTAGAAGCGGCTAGGAAAAGGTTATCCAACATTCCCAAATGTTTTCCTCCTTGCTATGAACGTTTTAGTGGAAAGTTTCAAGCTTCTAAAGGACCACTGAAATCTAATAGCCAACATGTGCAGTCATACTTGGCTAAAGCAAACAGCCTTGACCTGTAGGAGAATTTAATAATGCAATAATTGTTTTCTAAATTCAACCATACTAGTTTTGAACAAAAAGAAAATTCTAAGATTTAAACAAGCTCTGCTTCCTTGCTGTCAGCCGAAAACTGCACCTAGGTGTATCATTTTTAAAAACTGCCTATTTGGGTAACAAATCAACTTTCTCCAATTTTCGAATTAAAAATACAAACCTGTACACATCGATTATTAATATATATCTTTTAAAGGGAACACTTTCATTGCTCTGCTGACCAAGAAGTTATTTCTCTATATTCAGCACTAGCTTACCCGTCGAGCGTTGCTGCGATCTCCGAAGAAAGGAAATTCAAGGAAACTCGTTATGATAACATTCAATTTACATTGTGTCATTTTAATTGAAACGTATTCATTTTAGTATGGAAAAAATTTCAAAGTGTCGTTTTAATTCTATTTATTTATTCGAGTGCTTGTGGATACACGATTTTTTGTTTTTCCGTCTGGTGCGTACATCAGTATTCGAAAGATTATGAGGACCCTGGGGGGCTGATATTTAAAACATTTTTATACCAGAAACCATCGCCGGAGTGTACTCAACAACTTCCCAAAGTTTCCTGGTGATCGGATGAATGCTGTTTTAATTCTATGTATTTATTCGAGTGCTTGTGGATACGCAATTTTTTGTTTTTCCGTCTTGTGCGTACATCAGTATTTGAAAAATTATGAGGGCCCTGGGGGGCCGATATTTAAAAAAATGTTATGCCAGAAACCTTTGTGGGAATGTACTCAACAACTTCCCAAAGTTTCCTGGCGATCGGATGAATGCTGTTTTAATTCTATTTATTTATTCGAGTGCTTGTGGATACACGATTTTTTGTTTTTCCGTCTTGTGCGTACATCAGTATTCGAAAGATGATGAGGGCCCTGGGAAGCCGATATTTAAAAAAATGTTCTGTCAGAAACCTTCGCCGGAGTGTACTCAACAACTTCCCAAAGTTCCCCATCGATCAGTTGAATGGTGTTTTAATTCTATTTATTTATTCGAGTGCTAGTGGATACACAATTTGTTGTTTTTCCGTCTGGTGAGTACATCAGTATTCAAAAGATTATGAGGGCCCTGGGGGGGGCTGATATTTTAGAAAGTTTTATGCCAGAAACCTTCGCGGGAGTGTACTCAACAACTTCCCAAAGTTTCATGGCGATCGGATGAATGGTGTAGTAATGCATAAAGGACAGACAGACAGACAGACAGATAGACAGACATACATTAGTTTTTATATATATAGATTTATCCGCCATTGGAATTTCATCTGTAGTCACATATTAAGATCTTGGGCCTCATTTACTACTTTTTGGCGTAGGGCAGCGCCGCGAGTGTGCTTGTTGCACTGACCTGCATCAAAAGACAAGGGCAGGAATCTGGCATAATAATGAAATATGGCACATTCCTGTCCTTTCTGCCTGTGTCGGTGCACACATTGGTGTCTAGCGCCAACTCAGGCACCCATGCACAATGGAAAAAGGGTGTCCGTGTTGTTGGCTGGTCTCAGAATCTCTTTATTGGCCCCTCTTAGGTGAGAGAATTTTATTATGTAAATTAATTGTTCTTTTTCGCAGGAGGGTTTGCCATGCAAAGATCTGCTTGGTTCATTCTGAAACCCAAAGTGTAGGAGGTTATTCTTGTCTGCAGGATTGCATAAAATATGGTTTCTGTTCATTCTTAGCGTTTTCACTTGTGCATCAAAAAGATGTTTTCAAATAGTGTTTGAGCGATTTCAATCTTTTCATGTTTTGTGTTCAAATCCATATTCTTATTGTTGGAAATTGCCCTTCCTAGGAGATTTCCCTCAACTTTTTGCCTTTGTCCCTCCTGGTTTTCCGCTGATCTACTTGCGAGCCTTAGGATTTTGAGCACTTTTGACACTGCCATTAAAAAGCTACTTGCCAAGGTTCTGAAAGTCTCTTGCTATATCGGAGTACTCCCTGGGGACAGGGCGCAGCATCGGGAAGAAGTAGTGCATGTGCACCTGTGTGCTACATGTCCTGGTAGTGAATGGCACTGGATGGTGTGTACAGTTCAGTAACGCCTGTTTTGCGCATTGTATTGACGTGAGCGATTTGTGGAAAGGCTATTTAGTGGTATGTCCTATGTGCAGAAGAATGGCAGTATAGTGTTTGATGTCAATGAGTTGATAATGGCAAATCCTCTCCGGTGGTGTGAGTGGATTCAATATTACAAATGTGGAAATGCCACTTGCGACTCACTATAATACTGTATAAGATTGTAAATAGGCAGTAAACATACATGAATGATTGTTTTTTGTATTCTCTCTTCAAGATGGGTTGCGTAGTACCGTACTGAAAATAGGCAGTGGATGAAAGTAATATTTTCTCTGTTTTTCTTTTGTTCTTCTGTTGAACTAATCTTATCTTCTCTCTATAGTACATACCCCACACTTTATGGGTCTGAAAGACCACACTCTGAAATTCAAATCTATCGCGTTCACATGTATTTGAGTGAGACCAAAGGCGTTTAACAATGGCGCTCTCTTTCAGTGCAAATATAGTCCGTTTTCGATTCTTTGGCCCACAATACCTGACGAGCGAATAAGGGAAAAGGGACTAGTCGCGTGTACGCTGTAGCGGATGCGGTATACATTCTGAACGAGCCGGTCGAGTTCTGCGGTAAGCTCCGCTCCCCCATACTAATATACAATTTTATAACCCACGGCATAGTTTTTAAAGTTTCGATCCGCTTATTGTTTTCACAGTGTGCTGTGACACTTCGTTGAACTGCCGTTTCAAAACGCACATTGAACTCCCACAGGTAAACGCTTTTCCTCCTTGTTGTGGAGGGTTAGTCAGAATTGCCTACGAGAATGCACTGTTTAAATGCTCAATAGCTTTTTTTATTCTTCAATTCCCTAGGGTAAATACGTTTCATCCTATGTCCTGCAGGTGAGCCTAAAGTCATTTTAACTGCAATAACTTACGTTTATTGTAAAACTTTAGATCAGTTTGCCCCAATTTAAAACGGTACGCACTTTGTCTGTTCGTTTATTTTCAGTTACATCAACTGTAAACATTCAGGTAACTAGCACTTCGTGTGCCCTATATTTACAAGCACATTTGTGGTTCGCATAACATTGTGTTTATTTGAAGCATTTGTTCATTCCATAGATTACGCGCAGTCGCGCGTCACGTCATTTTCGAACCCATGAGTGGATTCGTAAGTCCATAGTTGCGGTAAGATTGATTCCAAAATACCACATGTTGAAAAACCACTCCCCTCCTAAGCACTGGAAGTAACTTAGTTTTCTTTCTTCTTGTTTCTTTTTTCTCTTTTTCTTTACACAGACCCCTGACGAAGGGGCACAAGCCCCGAAATGCATTGGGTTCACGCAATTTGTGATATAATTTAATTTTGTATAATGTTTGTATTTTACATTGGACTATATGAATTATTTGTTGGACTATTCTTATGACATTTACTTGAAATGTTATATAATTGAAGATGCCATTTAATGAATTGTGATTAAATGTGTGACAAAAACACAATATATATTTTTGACTGGAAAATTTGAATCATTGTTGGTGCACGCTGGAGTCCTGGTCACTTTTGTCACCAGGCCTTACATTTAACTTCGGGAAAGTGGGCATTTCCGTGCTCGTGGCCTGTCAGCCTGTCTCCAATCCACATTTGGCTCCTGGGGGACAGCTACATCTGTGCAGTCCTTATGAGACAAGAAAAACCAAAGGTGGTGATGGACGGAGCGTTGACAATACAAACACTCACCCCCAGTCAACTGATCTGGGTTTAATCCATCACCGTTCTTTAGCTCACTCCGCCACCCCAGTTCAGACATGGCCATATGCAAATCAGTCTGACCCTGTGCCTCATGGGAACAGTCCAGCCCGAACTGCCAAGCCATGTCTTCCCTGGACCGGAATCAAGCTTCCCAGGACCGGTTTCTGGCATTACAGCCGTCTTCAGCCGGGCTTGCTTGACTCCAGTGGCAAAGTGAGCAAGGGACTCACGTCTGAGCATACCCTGCCAACTTAGGGCGAACCAAGAAAAACCAAAGGTGGTGATCAGTGAAAGCTCAAAGAATAACTCTCTTCAAAACTATCCAGCCATGGGCAAGTTGAAAACATATGGATCACGTCTGCTTTGGGGCTTGGCATCGAGGGCAGCTAATGCCCACAAAACCACTCCATTTTGCTATTTTCACTGGTGTGTAATAGAGATTTAAATCATCTTAAAAGGCTGCGCCTGGAGCTTTGATGAATGAAAAAAAATTGCCCCTTATTTAGGGAATCGAGAAAGCCCAATCCCTTTAACCGGAGCCTTTGATCCCATTTATCTGCCTGCTTCTCAAGATCGTCTGGCTGCATAGAGATCAGTTCCCTGTAAATCTGGCTAATAGTGCATCCATCTTTATCTCTCAACTTATCCATGATGATGTCTTTGGCTATCCCTTTGGGGCCCCCTGATTTCTTCCCCAGAAAGCTACATATCTGTAGGTATATAAAGAAGTCACTTTTTCGCACCCCATACATGTCTTGGCTCTCAGTAAATGACTTGACTCCGACTGTACTGTACATATCACCAATGATTTCCACCCCTAAGTCCTCCATCTCATTATATTGTCGTGAAAAACCCCTGGGATGGATGGATTCATAAAGAGCAGGGTATAATAATTAATTCTTACTAATCCTATCATTTTTTCAGCATCCCCAATATTGCCATGCTGCCCAAAGGGTTTTGAACCTCACCTTCTTGTAGTAGCTCAGTTTGGTAAATTTAATAAAAAGGTTTTTAGCATCTTCCCCTACCAACAACTCATAAATATCTGGAACCCTCCCTTGATTCCAAGGATCCAGGGGGTTTCCCCCCACTAATCCACTCATATATTGTAGGGCCGAAGTCAAGTAGTATAAACTAAAATCAGGGATAACCCACACGTCTCTCTCTATAGGGAGGAACATGAATTTCAGGGTCGGTCTTCTCTTTCCATATTCCCATATAAATCTATTAACCAACCCCTCTAGCTTCTTAAACCATAATTTCTCTTCCCAAAGGCCGCAGTTTATTTTGCTATTTCTGCCAGCGCCAACTCTCGGGCTGATGTAATGACCGCTAAGTCATCTGCATACCCTAGAATCTTGGTTTCGTGTCCGTAATGGCTATTGGGCCTTATGCCAAGATTTATGTCAATTCTGCGTATTAGTGAGTCAATATAGCAGGCAAACAATAATGGAGAGCACGGACAGCCCTACCTTTTAATCTTGAATTCATCAGTTTGCCCTCCCATCATTGTGAGTCTAGCTGTGGGTGAGCAATACAGTATGCGCAGAGCCTTAATAAAACCCTTTCCGTCCCCAAGCCATTCAAGTGAGTTCCACAAGAAGTCCCAGGAAATCCTATCAAATGCTTTCTCTGCATCCAATAATATGAGTGCCATAGGGTTTCCTGAGGACGAAGAAGCATTGAAAAGCGTGATAAGCCTTCTTACATGGTCCGTAGTTCCCCTGCCCAGTACAAAACCGTGCTGCCTTGGCGATATAACTCGTTCAATGACTGGGCTCAGGCGGTTAGCCAAGACCTTGGAGTATATTTTGGTGTCTGTGTTCATGAGAGTAATTGGCTGATATGACCCTGGATTTATGGCTGGCTTTACTTTCTTCAAAAATACCACAATACTAGCCTGAGGCTCCCCCATGTGAGCGTGGCAGAGGGTGCTAATAAAATTTGCCCCCTATTGATGACCAAGAGACCTTATTAAATTCGACCACCACACACCCGCTGGGCACCAAGCAACACCTACCTAGCTCACAGACCTCAAGACAGCACTAATCGCAGATCACTCACAATTACAGGACATCACACATACACAAAATATAGGGACCCACCCTCTAGAATGGCAAAAATACTGAACGTATGTGGAATCTGATCTGCCAACGTGAGCATATTACACGGCCTTACCACACTGTCCCACCCTCCTAATAGTGCAACGCTTGAAACTGCCTTTTCTTGACCAATCTGAATTGACATCACCGCAGCAAAATGCCTTACCCCTCCCCCCGACTGCCTACAACACCCTCCCTCCCCTCCTGGGTCTCGATACAGACACAATTGCCTGTAGGATTCACATCTCTTCTTGGGCATCGCCCGGCTGCAAATCAGTTCTTTGCCCCACACACACACACACACCAGTATATTTGTTAGTTGTTCCTCTGCGCACCACGAATTGATGTAAGAAACACTTAGGGTTAAACTGCATAGGGAAGTCCGGTTTCATACATCTCTAGGACATTCACTGTTAATAAATAAAGTTGGTTATATTCTGCAGTATTTGAATTGTATAATATAAGTACAGCAGTTTTATAATGTCTCCGCGAATACCTGCATGTACCTTACAGTTTTGTAACCCTGATATTCAGTACCACATACCATATGTCACACCGTATATCCCTAAACTGCTATGTTACACAAATGTGTTGTCTTGAAAATCAATATCTATACTACTATAATAAAGGAAGAACTTTCAGCCTGTGAGGCGGGTAAACTCAGGACCACAGCGCCAATCCACACACCCGATACACCGTTGGAATCGTCAGGGTGTGTAGATGGTTATAGGCTATATAAATTTTAAAAAAAACGTTATTTAAAAAATGTACAGTAAAAAAAAAGTAGTCCCTCCGAAGTAGCGCCGGCCGCGACGTGGGTGCTCACGTCAGGAGCGCGGGGAGGAGCGGCGTCCAGGAGCGCGACGAGGAGCGGCGGACATGGCGCGGGGGAGGAGCGGTGACGTGAGGAGCAGCGGACAGGCCAGCGGCGGTGCGAGCAGCGGACACAGCGGACAGGCCAGCGGACAAGAGGGAGGAGCGGCGGCTCAGGTAAGGGGACCCATGTCGGGGCCCGGGCTGCTGCACAATGTCGGGGCGGGCGGGGGTCGGGGAAGCCTGTTGCACCCGGACATGGTCGGGACGGGCTGCTAGTATATTAATAAGAAAAAAGGATGACCGGTCTAAAAAACTCATTTGATAACAAATCAAACCTATCAGCCTTTGTTCTTAGAATACCTTTTCTGCAGTGAAACTTTCATTACTCTGATGGCCAAGAAAGTGTTTCATTTTTTAGGAAAGTAGACTGATAACAAGTGGAGAGAGCACCTCAGTTCCTACTGGACCAGCTGGTTTTCCTGATGGCAGCACAAAATGCTCTGTTTCTGGTACATTTGTAATAGCTGTTAGAATTTCAAATTTCCTATGTGTGACATTTCCATGGTTTCAGTGTTCGTATTAGTGACATGTAACTGGAAAATGTGTGTCACTTAGAGTGGCACATTTTTGTGCATAGAACCAAGCAATTAAGTTCATTGAAAGAGATGAATATCAGAAAGTAGGCCTTATTAAGCAATAATAAGCTATTAAATGCTGCCAAACACATGAAATGGATGGTCACTAACCTACTGCCTCTTTCTAAAATGACTTACTGTAATGGCACTAGAAATGACCACACAGAAGATTATTAATCGCAATTAAGGCATATCATTAAACATGAACTGTAAGGTTCAAGTAAGATGTTTTTTAAGGGGAGAAATAGTTCAATTTCTGTTTTCAAACTGCTTATCTAAAAAGGTTTTTATTTTTGGTATTATGAACACAGAAGTGTTCTATTTCAAACAAAAATGGACTTGGGGTTATATTAGGCTGTCATCAGTAGATGCGTACCTGCCTCTTGAGGAAGGAGGCCTGTGGAAGCATGCTTAGCCTGACACGACATCATGGATCACTACTGTGCAAAAGGCGTTGAGTTTTTGAGAGAAAAGTGTGCTGATCCAGGTCTTGATGAGTAAATGAAAAGCAGACTGTAATTATCAGAGAGAATCAGTGCTGGACTCACCTTATTGTGCGCCCAGAAGTACATCCCCATAGAAGTGTCTGCCACATGTTTGTGAGGCAGCTAGGTCTGTCAGCTTCTGCTTCAGCAGGGGGCGAGTCACCAGATTACAGCAGAATAGGGTAATGCTGAACAGGATTGTAGCAGGCCTGCTGGTGGTGATTGTTCTAATTTACTTTAACAGTTCTTCTTGTCACCTGTAATTGTAATTGGTCGTAAACTCTTTGCAATGCACATGAGTCCAGGCATCCAATGATCCTTACCACCTTGTTTTTCCCTTCTTCCCACCTCCCTTCATTACAGCACCCACAAAAAATATATGTGCTTTGATTCGCTGAACATGATTAATGAATTCACGATAGAATGCTACTGGTTTTGTTTACTGCTAGCAGAAGTGAGTTGAATCGGTGATTAAAACAGCTTACACTCTTTAAAAATGGCACATATATTGGCACGATATTTCACTTTTTTTGTTTAGTACTGCATTTTTTGAATTATGTAAAGTATAGTTGAGCCTTACTTTCATTTACAGAGTAGCTGTTACATATTTGAAGGATTTTTTTTTGTTGAAAATTACAAACTTATTGAATCATTTTTCTCCAGCGGCGGCTCCTCCGCTACGGTGGAGGAGCGTCGTCTCCCCGACAGCACTTTCAAAAATGTGAAAAATAAAACGATAATAATACTGATTTAAAACCAGTTTTATTATTGTTTTACTTTTTCCTGTGCCGAGTCGTGGGGGCAGGGCCAGGGTGGTGACAGGCTGGAGGGGGAGTGTTGCCTCTACTGCGGATGTGAGTTTGGCCGGTCATCTGAGGCCGGCCAAACCTACATGCGCTTTGCCAGTGCTTGTTCTGAGTGTGTGTGTGACTCTGCCTAGAAGGATCCTCAATCTCCCTGGCACCAAACTGCATCCTGCAACAGTTCACGTCACACGTGCTGCCCCCTCCGATCTCCATACACGTGACATAACTGAGGGGTTGCACGTGCAGAATCTGCACATATTACTGGGTTCTTTCCAGCGTTCTTTTGATTTTAATGTTTTTGCACCGTTTCCACAAACCTTTGAGCACTGTGTGTTCACATCACACAAAGCATTGTTTTCACTTGTTGAGATGAATATGTATGATGCTTTTCAATACATGAGTCTTTGGATCAGGTTTTTTATTTGGTCATACCCTATTTCCTTCTTTCTTTTGATTTATGGCGCCGCACAAAACATTAACTTTTGTATTGCATAAATTATGAAGTATGATCTTCAATGATAACTGATAGGACATTGTTTGCATGTGAACTTTTTGAAAGTGTCATTTTCTAATTAGTAATTTTAAAATTCAACTTCACCATTACGTGGGGTTTTAAATGAGTCATTCAATCATTTTTCTAGCAACTCCCAAACTGAAGGTAAGCATTATAATGTGGTGAAATGTAATCCAGTAATTCTCTTAAGGGGGAGTCAGCCTTTATACAGTGGAAAACGATCTTGGAGATTTTTCACTACCAGGACATATAAAGCAAAATATGCACATGTCCTACTCTTTGAATACCATGCACCCTGCCCTATCGACATTTAGAGCCTCTCTTAGGGGTGATTTATCAGTATTAAAAAAAGGTTTAGGTCTGGCACAAGGTTTATTTTGCCAGGCTAAATTTACAGTTTTACAACTACATACACAGGCTGCAGGGGCAGGCATAGAGGTATGTTTTGTATTGTCACTTTAGGAGCGGCACAATATGGGCTGCAGTCCACTAGTGACATTAAACTTGATGGAGCAAGGATTTGCATATGAAGCGACTTGCTCGTATTCATGAACCTCGAATAACGTTAACGAATTAACCAATATGTTTGTCTTACAAATTTGCCCCTCTTTCTTCATTATTTGGGTATCCGAGTGAGGCTTGCTTATGTGTTTCCTAATCCTAATACGCTTGCGTCTAAAATGGCTGCTGCTACGCGGGAATTTCTACTGCGCATGCGTCTTTCGTACCCACGTACGACATGACGTACTCGCAGCTTTGGAGGAAATCTGTTGTTTCTGCGCACTAGAGATAATATGGCTGCTCTATGTTCTCACATGCGAGAAGCTTGCACTGCTGCTTTTGCTAAGCTGTTCGTTCTGCTTAATCCTAATGCTATAGTTTATTATAAAGTAATGGGTATAGTGTAGAAATTCATGGTATACAGTGTACTTCATTTATTCTCTGTTCTAAAACTGTTTCTTTTCCATTTCATGTTGCACTTTGAAACTTGGCCTGTGGTATAACGCTGTACTCCATCTTGATTGAAACTGCGACTGCGCGAGATTCGCAAGTCTCCAGAGCAATGACCTTTGGACTTTAGCCAAGGAGCTGGCTGACTGAGAAGATGCCCATGGGAAGCTCACCATGTGAACCCTTGGAAAATACAATGTATTTGTGAATAGAACATCCATTGTTATATGGAATGAAGAAGCCATGAGAACCTGAATTTGATGGGCGTGAACATAAATTTGAATAGGAGACGGCAAAAGTCTACAATTTAGGTGGTGTGATGACCTCTCCTCCTCTTTTGTCCAATAGAAATTGGGGATCCTTACACTTGCAACATTGGGGGGTGGTACACTGACCTGGAAAGCAGTATAACTAGAGTAGGTTTAGCTAGAGAAATTGTCCGACTGCGGACAGAGTGCTGCGGAGACTCGCTGACCCAATCGGGGTTCGGGGTAGGTGAAGTACTGGCGAAGCACTTTGCTGGTACATGCTGTCACCCAGTCGGGGTTTTGGCTGATTCCTTGCAGAGAGGGAGTAGCGCAGGCGTTGCAACTGAAACTGCGGGTGCTGGTCCTAACCTTTGGTGGTCCTGTCCTGATCCAAATCTGGTCTATCCTGTCCTGATTTCTATACTGCACCTGCTGGCCTACTGGCGACTGTATTCTTTGGGGTTCTTCTGTCCTTTAACTGACCAGTGGCCAGGGTTGGTCTTCACACCATTCTAGGTAAATATAAATCTGTGTGGGTAATTGTCATTCTAATTTGCGTCCTTTTCTTTACCCTCCCTAATTTGCCAGAGCTTTGATTGCATATCTTCCTATTCTTACCCTTCCCTTGGTAAATGAAAATTTGTGTTTTGCTGACCTATTAGCGTGTTCTATTTTCTTACACTCCTTTTAGCCAAATGCTAAACGTCTAATGATTGCATCAATTGTGTTCCATTTTCTTACCCTCCCTGGAAAGTGATTAAGCTTGATTATTCGATTTTTTAGTATGTTCCTTTTCTTTACCCTCCTTTAGTTAAGAGGTTAAAGTCGGGTTCTCAAAATAGTATGTTCTTTGTTTTTCCTTTGTTTCAATTTGCTAGATGGTTGGCATAATATTTCTCTTGCATAGTTATACACTGTTTCTAATCTTGGTTATCGATAGTTTGATTGCTTTCAATCTATGGCTTATGATTTTTAATGAAGATTAGCTAAAGAATTTAAAACTTCCCCGAGTCTGTGGTTATTATATGAGTGCAAATGTTATGATATTTTGATTCTTGCCTATAATTCTAAACTCCCTGATCTATTGTGGTCATAGGTACCAGTGACAAGGATTGGTAAATCAAATGGTATAGGAATTAGTAGTAATCAAATTTTAAAGCTTTATTCGATTATTATTAGCAATCATAAAAGCGTACAATATTAAAAATACAGATTAAAATACAGAACAGATGACACACATTACAGTGAATGAGGCAACTCAAATGGAGACAAATGTGTCGGCCAGACAGTCAAATATTAACAAACAAACCAGAGTTAAAGCACCAAACGTTTTCTATGGGACACAGCTTTTAAAATAAAGGTAGCGGTAAAAAAACAGATATCCAGAGTATCAAGTGTAGACAGCAGTTTCATGGCTTGAGCAGTAGTGAACACAGCATATTTCTTAAAAACAGGTTTAAGATAGTGTAAACGAATGTGCAGGTAAAGAGGACAGATAAGCATAAAGTGCAGTGTGCTTTGCTTGGTTATGCCATCACAGGGGCATGGGGTTGGGCTATAAATTTTCATCTGTGGAAAAGCCACCAGGTTATGGGCAATGCCTAATCTCAACCTAGTGAGAACAAACTGGTGTGATTGTTTGGTAATAGCTTTTAAATACAAGGGCATGCCCGAAACAACCATCGTGTTAGAATGGTAAAAAATATGTGTTGAAAAGTGGCTACTTTGGACACTACGCAAATTAGATTTAGTCCCCCAAAAAGTTTTTTAAGTTCCTTTTTAGGTACAGTGACAGCGCTCATCAAAAACGTCAAGGTTAAAAATGTCATTGTAAGATGATAAAACATAATTTAACCAGGGGATCTTACGGACATTGTCCAACCAGAGACAGTCTGAAATTATTCGCCTGGTAAATCCTGTCTCGTCCTTTGCCCAAATTGAACTCCAAACCATAAGGGGTCTCAGGCCCGTTAAGTCTGTGAGATAGTCCAGCCCCACCTCTCTATGACTCCGTTCGGTAGATGCCGAAGAGGGGAGGCACAGGAGTCTTTTAAGGAACTGGTTCTCTGTAACTTGCAGATCCCCATGGTTGCAGTAGCCCCATACACCCGAACTGTATAAGGCAATAGATGCACATGTATGCCTATAGATGTTTAACATGTCCGGGATGCGACGACTACCTAATTTAGATGCAAAGCGGAATACTCCCGAGGAGCTTTTGCCCATCTTGGCCTTCACGTTTAAAATCTCAGTTGCCCATGTCCCTCTACTATTAAAAGTTAAGCCAAGATAACAAAATTTGTCCACTACCTCAATTCTGTGATCATTAAAATGGAATGGTTTAAAAAGTTTCATCTGTTTCCCGCAAGCCATGATGAAGGTCTTGGAGTTATTAATTTTTAGTTTTCTCCCCTGGATAAAAAAAAAATAATAATTCATAAGATTTTGGAGTCCATTCGGTGTTCGTGAGAGGAGGACAGTGTCATCTGCATAAAGCAGAACCGGGACAGGGTGACCATTGATCTGTGGAGAATCTGCGTGTACCCTCTTCAATTCGGACTCCATAGAATTTATAAAAAGGGAGAAAAGTAAAGGGGCCAACACACAGCCTTGCCTTATGCCTGATTTAACCCTGATTTTCCTGGTACATTCCCCTGCCTGGCCAAAGCGGATCTGGGCTGATAGTTTGTTATAAAGTCTGGCCAGGAAGTATATTATTGCTGGCGGTGCTCCCATTTCCAATAAAGTGGACCATAACAAAGTATGATCCACTAGATCAAAAGCACTTGAGAGATCAGCGAAACAGAGAAATAAGCAGCCCTGTTTCGCTTTAGTGTATTTCCCTATAATAAGATCAAGATTAATACACTGTTCTATTGTCCCAAGACCCTTACGGAAGCCATATTGAGATTCTGCTAGGATTTTATTGTCCTCCGCCCATTCCTCCAATCGCGCTAGTAGGACCCTGCTCATAATCTTTAGTGAGGAATCCAGAAGGGAGATAGGGCGGTAGTTCTTGGCCTCTCCTCTATCTCCCTTCTTATAGTTCGGTAGGATTATGGATTCACTCCAAGTAGATGGCATACTATCCCTGACTGAGGCGTTAAACACCTGAGTCAGGAGCGGGCTCCAAAGTGCCAGGTTGGATTTATACAGGTCAACCGGGACCCCATCCGGTCCTGGTGCCTTCCCACCTTTGCTCTTACTAATGGCAATTTCAACTTCTTGGAGGGTAATCCCCAGGGGTAACTCAGGTTCATAAGGGGCGGTGGCAGAGCTAGCACAATCCTCCCCGGCCGGATCAAAGATTACAGTAAAATATTGTACCCAGTTTTCCTCACTAACCTGGGCTGATAGTATGGGGAAATCTTCCTTTACAAGAAAAGGGCTATTAACCGTGTTCCAAAAGAGCTTGCTGTCACGCAGCGCTGCTGCTTTGGTCAGATTATCCCAGGCAAGCTCCCTTAGCTCTTGTTTTCTACAGGTTAAATGCTTTTTATATGTCAGCCTGAGGTAATTGATGGCCGCCCTGTCTCTGGGTTGTTTAGAGAGAGCCCGCTTAAGATCTTGAAGGGATTTAGTGCAGGCACTATCAAACCAGCCGGCAGCTGCCCTCTTCGATATGCCTTTGGTGATAGTAAGGGATCTTTGTATGATGGTACCCAATTCCTCAAAATCAGCTATAATGCACTGAGGGGAAGCATCTGGATCCAAACATTTAAATATAGCTACAGACCCCGCTCCCACAATTTTACGCTGCAGCTTCTCCGAATTATCCCCACACCATTTGATACGGATACCATTCTGCCTACAGGGGGTTATGTCATCTGTTATCATGCGCTGGACATTAGCTGGGGAGCCCCAAATTGATGTCAACATAGTGATGGCATTATGGTCTCTACAGCCAAAATCTACAACAATCGGAACCGAACAGAGAGGAGCAATATGTACAGAGACCAGTAAACGGTCAATAACAGAGGCCGTGTTCATTCCTACAAAAGTTGGTACAGAGTTACCCTCATTATCTGTAGCCGGATATTGTATCAGTAGATCCAGGTTAAGCATAAGAGAATTGAGGGAGTCACCATAAGATGTGTGTATAAAATGTGCCCGATTTTCCCCATTATCCCCATCATACCCACATACTTTGGTAAAGGAGCGAGGGCAAGTACGGATATTAAAATCCCCACCCCAAATGATGTCAAAGGACTTATGGGTATCTTTGCAGATATTTTTTCACTGCTAGATCCAGCTCTTCCACGACTGAGGTATTTGTAGCGTCGAATATGTTGTTATAGTGGTTGATCAGCAGGGTTTCATGACCCCTTTTGTGTTCTATGCTTAAGATTTGCGAGTGAAAGCCCACAGTCAAATGCGATTTCATACGAACAGGGTGTTTCACAGATAGTAAGGTTACAAGCCCCCCTTTAGCCCTGCCCATGGTGGACCTTTGTGCCGGGTTGTTATATGACACAAATCCATCAAAAATGATGTCAGTTGTTGCCCATGTCTCTTGTAAACATAAGACGTCAAACTGGGATAGGGATTCACTCCAGCCCAAGGACGACATTTGGCGGCTCCAGCCCGCAATATTCCAGTTAGCAAATTTGAAGCCGGAAGTACATGATATTGGTTCAGTAAACTCAGGGACACTAGAGAAACCTAATGACGGCTGGGTTACAACAGGGGTGAACATAGATACAGGAGGGGGATATGTGACAAAGGGGTCTGCTACCCGAGATAATAGATGTGTAAGGGTAGGGGGCATTATGGGTGCTGAATCCTTAGGTATACTATTATTCATAACAACTCGTAAGCTATTACCAGTAGCGGGGGGGGAGTTAAAACATGAGTCGTTGGTGGTCAGTCGACTCCATCTAAACCATTGAGACAGGTAAATCGGTTAACCCCTTCGGGGCTAATGACGAGCTGGGCTCGTCATCGCGCTTACCTGTCCTGCGCGGATGACAAGGCCAGCTCGTCATCAGCCCCACCCTCGGGGGAAGCGCTGGCGCTCCCCCCGAGGCTCTCAGATTGTCATTGTTTTGCTGGGGGCGGCAGTGGAAGAGCTTCCGCTGCCGCCCCCGCCCCCCCCCATGGTAATCCCTGATGACGTCAGCGCGCACAGCGCGCGCTGACATCATCAGGGATTCCCAGCGCTCGGGAAGCCATTTGCTTCCTGCGCGCTTCAGAAGAAGGTAGGTTTTGGGACTCCGGCGGGGGTTTGGGGCAGCGAAGAGGCATCAGGGGAGAGGAAAGAGATTTTCCTTTCCCCTGATGTCTCTTTGCAGGGCATTTCTGCCTCACGATCGCGCACAGCGTCGCGATTGTGCGGCGGAAATGCCCCCACTAGACACCAGGGATATACTTTTAGTTTTTAGGAAGTGACCCCTTGGGCAAGGGTCACTTCCAGGCTGGCTGGCAATATGTTTTCGTTTTTCTGCCCCCCCTGGGGGGAAATCGGCCCGTTTTTTCGGCCGTTTTGCCCTCAGGGGGGGCAGAAATTCCCCACTAGCACCAGGGATATAGATTTGTACAAAGATGGCGGCCATTTATTTTGTTTACGTTTTTCTGTCCCCCCTGGGGGCAAATCGGCCCGTTTTTTTTTGCCGTTTTGCCCCCAGGGGGGACAGAAAATGCCCACTAGACACCAGGGATGTAATTTTAGTTTTTAGGAAGCGACCCCTTGGGCAAGGGTCGCTTCCAGGTGGGGTCTGAGTATGTTTTCGTTTTTCTGCCCCCCCTGGGGGGAAATCGGCCCGTTTTTCGGCCGTTTTGCCCCCAGGGGGGGCAGAAATTACCCACTAGAACCAGGGATTTTTGTTGGGGCAATGTGTTTGTTTTGGGAAGCGACCCCTTGGGTAAGGGTCGCTTCCAGGTGGACATGATTGTGTTTTTGTTTTTCTGTCCACCCTGGGGGCAAATCGGCCTGTTTTTTTTGCCGTTTTGCCCCCAGGGGGGGCGGAAAATGCCCACTAACACAAAGTTTTTAGGAAGCGACCCCGTGGGCATGTTTGCTGGTGGTGTGTGTGGGAAGTGGTACTTGGCTGGATGGTGTGCGTGGAGCGGTGCTTGGCTGGCGGTGTGTGTGGAGTGGTACTTGGCTGTCGGTGTGCGCTGAGTGGTGTTTGGCTGGCGGTGTGCGTGGAGGGGTACTTGGCTATCTATGCACAGAGTGGTGCTTGGCTGGCGGTGTGTGTGGAGTGGCGCTTGGCTGGTGGTGTGTGTAGAGTGGTACTTGGCTGTCTGTGCACGGAGTGGTGCTTGGCTGGCGGTGTGTGTGGAGTGGCGCTTGGCTGGTGGTGTGCGTGGAGTGCTACTTTGCTGTCTGTGCACGGAGTGCTGCTTGGCTGGTGGTGTGTGTGGAGTGGCGCTTGGCTGGTGGTGTGCGTGGAGTGCTACTTTGCTGTCTGTGCACGGAGTGCTGCTTGGCTGGTGGTGTGTGTGGAGTGGCGCTTGGCTGGTGTTGTGCGTGGAGTGCTACTTTGCTGTCTGTGCACGGAGTGCTGCTTGGCTGGCGGTGTGTGTGGAGTGGCGCTTGGCTGGTGGTGTGCGTGGAGTGCTACTTTGCTGTCTGTGCACGGAGTGCTGCTTGGCTGGCGGTGTGTGTGGAGTGGCGCTTGGCTGGTGGTGTGCGTGGAGTGCTACTTTGCTGTCTGTGCACGGAGTGCTGCTTGGCTGGCGGTGTGTGTGGAGTGGCGCTTGGCTGGCGGTGTGTGTGGAGTGGCGCTTGGCTGGATGGTGCTTGGCTGGCGGTGAGTGGTGCTTGGCTGGTGGTGCTTGTGGAGTGGCGCTTGGCAGGTGGTGTGCGTGGAGTGCTACTTTGCTGTCTGTGCACGGAGTGGTGCTTTGCTGGCGGTGTGTGTGGAGTGGCGCTTGGCTGTTAGTGTGCGTGGAGTGCTACTTTGCTGTCTGTGCACGGAGTGCTGCTTGGCTGGCGGTGTGTGTGGAGTGGCGCTTGGCTGGTGGTGTGCGTGGAGTGCTACTTTGCTGTCTGTGCACGGAGTGCTGCTTGGCTGGCGGTGTGTGTGGAGTGGCGCTTGGCTGGTGGTGTGCGTGGAGTGCTACTTTGCTGTCTGTGCACGGAGTGCTGCTTGGCTGGCGGTGTGTGTGGAGTGGCGCTAGGCTGGATGGTGCTTGGCTGGCGGTGAGTGGTGCTTGGCTGGTGGTGCTTGTGGAGTGGCGCCTGGCAGGTGGTGTGCGTGGAGTGCTACTTTGCTGTCTGTGCACGGAGTGGTGCTTGGCTGGCGGTGTGTGTGGAGTGGCGCTTGGCTGTTAGTGTGCGTGGAGTGCTACTTTGCTGTCTGTGCACGGAGTGCTGCTTGGCTGGCGGTGTGTGTGGAGTGGCGCTTGGCTGGTGGTGTGCGTGGAGTGCTACTTTGCTGTCTGTGCACGGAGTGCTGCTTGGCTGGCGGTGTGTGTGGAGTGGCGCTTGGCTGGTGGTGTGCGTGGAGTGCTACTTTGCTGTCTGTGCACGGAGTGCTGCTTGGCTGGCGGTGTGTGTGGAGTGGCGCTTGGCTGGTGGTGTGCGTGGAGTGCTACTTTGCTGTCTGCACGGAGTGCTGCTTGGCTGGCGGTGTGTGTGGAGTGCTGCTTGGCTGGCGGTGTGTGTGGAGTGGCGCTTGGCTGGTGGTGTGCGTGGAGTGCTACTTTGCTGTCTGTGCACGGAGTGCTGCTTGGCTGGCGGTGTGTGTGGAGTGGCGCTTGGCTGGTGGTGTGCGTGGAGTGCTACTTTGCTGTCTGTCCACGGAGTGCTGCGTGGCTGGAGGTGTGTGTTGAGTGGCGCTTGGCTGGTGGTGTGCGTGGAGTGCTGCTTGGCTGGAGGTGTGTGTTGAGTGGCGCTTGGCTGGTGGCGTGCGTGGAGTGCTACTTTGCTGTCTGTGCACGGAGTGCTGCTTGGCTGGCGGTGTGTGTGGAGTGGCGCTTGGCTGGTGGTGTGCGTGGAGTGCTACTTTGCTGTCTGTGCACGGAGTGCTGCTTGGCTGGCGGTGTGTGTGGAGTGGCGCTTGGCTGGTGGTGTGCTGGAGTGCTACTTTGCTGTCTGTGCACGGAGTGCTGCTTGGCTGGCGGTGTGTGTGGAGTGGTGTTTGGCTGGCGGTGTGTGGGGAGTGGTGTTTGGCTGGCGGTGTGTGGGGAGTGGTACTTGGCTGGATGGTGTGCGTGGAGTGGTACTTGGCTGTCGGTGTGCGCTGAGTGGGGTTTGGCTGGCGGTGTGCATGGTCTGGTGCTTGGATGGTGGTGTGGGTGGACTGGAACTCTGCTGGCGGTGTGTGAGTAGTTACTTTCTGTTGGTCACTACACACACTGCTAGTTGAGTGACACTCTACGCAGTCCATCATTTTCTGTAGTTGCTATGTCAGATATGTGGGCGTGTGAAAGTGATGGGCGGCTGGCGGTGTGAATGTTTTGTATGTGTCACACGTACAAAAGGTGTATGAATGTCCTTACTGCCCCTGTGTGATATGGGTACTGGTAGTAGCAAAAGACTGACTGGCACCAAAGTGGTCAGGCACTTTACAAAAATTCAAAAAATTATCCAGTGTCTTGATGTTAAAACTCATCTAATCTCATTTGGTCTAAGCCCTAATTGATGGCCCATCTGGCCGAATTTTAATTTGGGGGGCAAATTTGTGTGTTGTTTTTTTAATTGTTATATTGTTTGTGAAATGTGGTAGTAATTTTTTTTTCTTCTCTATTTTTGTCTTGTTCCAGGCTTTTGCTGTTTGGATTGTTGTAGGTTGCGTGTCTGTTTGCAGCTTGTGTAGTTGCTTGTGCTTGGTAAGTGAATGTATTTTGTACTACTTCTCCTTGATGTTTGTCTTTTTGAAAAAGGTTGTACCTCTAGCAGTTTGTGTGGCTCTGTGTTTTTTTTTTCAGGATTAGTGTTTGATGTGCACTTTGTTTTCTAATGTCATTTCTTTTTTTCTTTCTAGTGGGATTTCATTTCTTTTCGCTGTGTCTCAACAGAGTAGGTGCTGGTGAGTGTAGCTATATTTTGTAAGCCTAGGGCCGCAAGGTTTCCTTTCTTTTTACGTCGGCAAGAGGCATGTGGGCTGGAGCCTGCACCCAAAAGGCTTCACATTGCTGTGGTGCGCAAAGGGGCATCTGGTGCTTTTCGTCTTCCTGCTCGTGTAGTGCAGCAAGAGGCATCTGGGGCTGTTAGGCTTCCCATTGGTGTAGAGCGGCAAGAGGCATCTGGGCCTGCTGGGTTTCCCGGTGGTGTAGTGCAGCAAGAAGCATCTCAGGCTGCTGGGCTTCCCGTTGGTGTAGTGCAGGAAGAGCCCTCTGGGGATGCTACGTCTTCTGTTGGTGTTGTGCAGCCAGAAGTATCTGTGGCTGTTAGGCTTCCCGTTGGAGAACAGCAGCAAGATGTTTCGGTGCTGCAGGCTGGGGTGGCTGCTCCCCCCGTTGATAGGGATGGCCTCTGGGTTCCCCCTGGCTTGGTGCAGCCGGCATTGCCAGAGTTCACTGGTGTTCCTGGGTGTAGAGTGAATACAGAGAATTTTCTGCCAATTAATTTTTTTCAGTTGTTTTTTGACGATGTGTTTTTGCAAAAGATTGTTGAGCAAACCAATTTATATGCAGAACAATATTTGAGGGCCAACAGTGCCAGCCTTAAGCCCTATTGTAGAGCAATCCGGTGGACTCCCACCAATGTTGAAGAGATGAAGAAGTTTCTGGGATTAACTTTTTTGATGGGCTTGATAAGGAAGTCATCAATTACTTCATATTGGTCCACTAGTCCCTTGATGGTAACAGCTGTATTTCCAGCAGTCATAAGTCGTGATCGGTATACGCTTCTTCTTCGGATGATGCATTTTGCTGATAATAGTTTAGCGTTGTCACGCGATCACCCTGATTGTGACCGTTTGTTTAAAATTCGGCCTGTCCTTGATCACTTTGTTGATCGTTTTTCTGAGATTTTTGTCCCTGGTAAAGAAATTGCAGTGGATGAGTCTTTGGTGTTGTTCAAGGGCCGCTTGGTTTTTAGGCAATACATTCCTAGTAAGAGGTCACGCTATGGAATCAAACTGTATATGCTGTGTGACAGTGAGACTGGATATGTCTACAATTTCAGGGTGTACACTGGTAAGGAGTCCCGCATTAACCCTCCCGGTTGTCCTTCTACTTTTGGAGTAACTGAGAAAATTGTGTGGGAACTAGGTAGAGGATTATTTAACAAAGGCCATCATTTATATGTAGATAACTTCTACACTGGTGTGCAGTTGTTCAAGGAGTTGGCCAAAGTGGGCACTGTTGCTTGTGGCACAATGCGCAGTAACCGTAAAGGTTTCCCAAAGGAACTTGTTTGCAAAAGGCTTGTGCGGGGACAGTCTACGGCATTGCGATGTGGGGAGCTTTTAGCTGTGAAGTATTCAGACAAGAGAGATGTGTACATGCTGACTACTATCCACGATGAAAGTACTGTACCTGTGCCTGTTTGGGGTCAGGGTGCTGAAGTGCCCAAACCTGTGTGCATTCTAGCTTACAATAAGTTCATGGGTGGTGTTGACAGAGTAGATCAGAGGTTGGAACCTTATGCTGCTCTTCGAAAGGCTTACGTTTGGTACAAGAAGTTGGCTATCCATCTGTTCCACTTGGCATCATTTAATGCTTTCGTTGTGTACCAGAAGTCTTGTTCTGGGACGAAGATGACTTTTCTTAAGTTTCAGGAGTCTATAATAGGCAGCCTTGTACTTGTGCAGCAGGCAAGTGTTCCTAGATTTGGAGTGGTGGAGGAAGTGGCTAGATTGCAAGATCGCCACTTTCCTGAATCTATTCCTTCCACTACTGCTAGAGACTTTCCGACTAGAAGATGCAGAGTCTGTTGGCGAAGAGGCGTGCGGAAGGAGTCTCGTATATACTGTCCTGACTGTCCTTCTAAGCCTGCATTGTGTATGTCAGCTTGTTTTAAATCGTACCACACGCAAAAGAACTATTGGGAGTTTGATTGAGCTGTAAAGTGAATTGCTTGGTCTGCATTCTGTAAAACATTTTTAGTTTGTTTCAAGGATTGGCATTAGTGCAAAGTTTTTATTTTAAGAATTTGTGTTACCTGATTTGTAGGTATTTCCATTTGTTTAGTGTCATTTTCAAAAAAAGAATTCTAAATGTGTTTGTGGTGTGTGCCGGCTGGTGCTTGGCTGGCGGTGTGTGTGGAGTTGCGCTTGGCTGGCGGTGTGTGTGGAGTGGTGCTTGGCTGGCGGTGTGTGTGGAGTGGTGCTTGGCTGGCGGTGTGTGTGGAGTGGTGCTTGGCTGTCTGTGCACGGAGTGGTGCTTTGCTGGCGGTGTGTGTGGAGTGGCGCTTGGCTGGTGGTGTTCGTGGAGTGGTACTTGGCTGTCTGTGCATGGAGTGGTGTTTGGCTGATGGTGTGTGTGGAGTGGTGCTTGGCTGGCGGTGTGTGTGGACTGGTGCTTGGCTGGCGGTGTGTGTGGAGTGGTGCTTGGCTGGCGGTGTGTGTGGAGTGGTGCTTGGCTGGCGGTGTGTGTGGAGTGGTGCTTGGCTGGCGGTGTGTGTGGAGTGCTGCTTGGCTGGCGGTGTGTGTGGAGTGGTGCTTGGCTGGCAGTGTGTGTGGAATGGTGCTTTGCTGGCAGTTTGTGTGGAATGGTGCTTGGCTGGCAGTGTGTGTGGAGTGGCGCTTGGCTGGTGGTGTTTGCGGAGTGGTACTTGGCTGGAGGGTGTGCGTGGAGCGGTGTTTAGCTGTCTGTGCACGGAGTGGTGCTTGGCTGGCGGTGTGCGTGGAGAGGCGCTTGGCTGGTGGTGTGCGCTGAGTGTTTGGCTGGCGGTGTGCATGGTCTGGTGCTTGGCTGGTGGTGTGGGTGGACTGGCGCTCGGCTGGCGGTGTGTGAGTAGTTACTTTCTGTTGGTCACTGCACACACTGCTTGTTGAGTGACACTCCACGCAGTCCATCAATTTGTGCAGTTCCAGTGTCAGAAATGTGGGCGTGTGAAAGTGATGGGCCCTTGAATGGCGCTGTTTGCTGGTGTGAGTGTTGAAATGTGATGGGTCCGCGGCTGGCGGTGTGAATGTTTTGAATGTGTCACACGTACGAAAGGTGTATGAATGGCCTGTAAAGAGGTTGGTGCCTTGACGTGGCTTTACAGCTCACGAGCTGTGAGTCAGTGGTTCAGTTTATCATACTTGCAATTATACACAGTGTATTTCATTTTTGTGAAATTACTTGCGTATACAATTGTATGTACTGAATCATCACTCACCCTCGTGCCAAATCCAACCAGTATGTGTGTGTGCTTGCGGATTAGATGGGTGTGCAGTAATAATTGTTTTTTTTCTCTTTCTGCATTAGGGTGTACCTTGTCCCTTATTGTGATTGTTGTAATGTGTTGCTTTTATTCCAGATGGTGTCAGTGGTCTTGTTTGTATCAGGTATGAAAGGTGCGTGAATGGCCTGTAAAACGGTTGGTGCCTTGTCGTGGCTTTACAGCTCACGAGTTGCGAGTCACTAGTTCGGTTTTTATGCATTTATTTATTGACAGAGCATTTCATTTTTTTGAAATATCTTGTTAATAAAATTTTATATACTGAACCATCACTCGCCCTCGTGCCAAATCCAACCTGTATGTGTGTGTCTTTGAGGAATAGATAGCCGTGCTTGAATGTTTGTCTTTTGAGTAACTCTGTTAAGGTGAGGTACCCTTTTACTCGGGAGAACAAGGGGAACGCTGGGTGGTAGGACATTTTTGCCGGCACGGCGATCCCACGGCAAAATTTTTGTAAAAGTGCTATTTTTACCTAATTAAGGTTTGCAAGGAGTTCTGGGTAGGAAAACATTGGGGGACCCACGCATGCCATACCTCCCTGGACTCCCCCGGGTGTCTACTTTTCAGAAATGTGTGGGTTTGGTAGGTTTCCCTAGATGGCTGTCTCGCACGGGGCCAGAAACCCAGGTAACCCCTCTTGCAAAAGCTGGAGAATTCATGTCCACCAGCTTTTGCAAGAGGGGTTACCCGGGTTTTTGGCCCCGTGCGAGACAGCCATCTAGGGAAACCTACCAAACCCACACATTTCTGAAAAGTAGACACCCGGGGGCTTCCAAGGAGGTATGGCTTGCGTGGATCCTCCAACGTTCCTTTACCCAGAATCCCTTGCAAACCTCATTTTTTGCTTGGAAATAATCATTTTTTTTCACACGTTTTAGTGTGGGAAAGCGTGGCATCACTGGGCTCACACAAATTACCTCCCACCCAGCATTCCCCAAGGTCTCCCGATAAAAATGGTACCTCACTTGCGTGGGTAGGCATAGCGGCTGCTTTAGGAAAAGGCCCAATTCATACTGTGGAGACAAAAACATTACCTTTAGCCAAATAATCTTATTTTTTGAGGGGGTCACCTGAGCTTTTGGCCCGGGGCTTGGCAGGCATCTTTGGAAACTACCAAACCCAAACAGTTCTGAGAACTAGACACCCGGGGGAGTCCAGGGTGGTATGGCATGCGTGGGTCCCCCAATGTTTTCCTACCCAGAAACCCCTGCAAACCTGAAATTTTGGTCCAAAAACCAACTTTTCCATACTTTTTTGGGTGGGATCTCGCTGCCGGAACAAATGTCCTACCACCCAGCGTTTCCCTTGTTCTCCCGAGTAAAATGATACCTCACTTGTGTGGGTGGGCCAAAGGCAAGTGACTTAGGCTGGGGTGCTTAATTTGTAAAACGTAAATATGAGTAAAAACTACCTTTTTCAAAATTCATTTTTGGGGTGTTCTACTTTGGGGCACCCACACAAGTGAGGTATCCTTTTACTCGGGAGAACAAGGGGAACGCAGGGTGGTACGACTTTTTTGCCGGCACGGCGATCCCACGCCAAAAAGTTTGGAAAAGTGCAATTTTTACCTAATTTTAAGGTTTGCAGAGAGTTCTGGGTACGAAAACATTGGGGGACCCATGCATGCCATACCTCCCTGGACTCCCCCGGGTGTCTAGTTTTCAGAACTGTTTGGGTTTGCTACTTTGCAAAGAATACCACCGAGCCCCGGGCCACAAATTCAGATCCCCCCCCCCCAAAATCAAGGTAGTTTTGCAATAAGGTAATGTAAATTCACCACCGTACGATTTGAACCGTTTCCTGTTGCAGCCACTATGTCTACCCACGCAAGTGAGGTACCGTTTTTTTCGGGAGACCTGGGGGCACGCTGGGTGGGTGGAAATTTGTTGATCCACGCAGATTCCAGAACTTTCCACCACAGAAATGTGAGGAAAATGTGTTTTTTTGGTCACATTTTTATGTTTTCAAGGAGTTCTGGGTAGGAAAACATTGGGGGACCCACGCATGCCATACCTCCCTGGACTCCCCCGGGTGTCTACTTTTCAGAAATGTGTGGGTTTGGTAGGTTTCCCTAGATGGCTGTCTCGCACGGGGCCAGAAACCCAGGTAACCCCTCTTGCAAAAGCTGGAGAATTCATGTCCACCAGCTTTTGCAAGAGGGGTTACCCGGGTTTTTGGCCCCGTGCGAGACAGCCATCTAGGGAAACCTACCAAACCCACACATTTCTGAAAAGTAGACACCCGGGGGCTTCCAAGGAGGTATGGCTTGCGTGGATCCTCCAACGTTCCTTTACCCAGAATCCCTTGCAAACCTCATTTTTTGCTTTGAAAAAATCTTTTTTTTTCACACGTTTTAGTGTGGGAAAGCGTGGCATCACTGGGCTCACACAAATTACCTCCCACCCAGCGTTCCCCAAGGTCTCCCGATAAAAATGGTACCTCACTTGCGTGGGTAGGCATAGCGGCTGCTTTAGGAAAAGGCCCAATTCATACTGTGGAGACGAAAACATTACCTTTAGCCAAATAATCTTATTTTTTGAGGGGGTCACCTGAGCTTTTGGCCCGGGGCTTGGCAGGCATCTTTGGAAACTACCAAACCCAAACAGTTCTGAGAACTAGACACCCGGGGGAGTCCAGGGTGGTATGGCATGCGTGGGTCCCCCAATGTTTTCCTACCCAGAAACCCCTGCAAACCTGAAATTTTGGTCCAAAAACCAACTTTTCCATACTTTTTTGGGTGGGATCTCGCTGCCGGAACAAATGTCCTACCACCCAGCGTTTCCCTTGTTCTCCCGAGTAAAATGATACCTCACTTGTGTGGGTGGGCCAAAGGCAAGTGACTTAGGCTGGGGTGCTTAATTTGTAAAACGTAAATATGAGTAAAAACTACTTTTTTCAAAATTCATTTTTGGGGTGTTCTGCTTTGGGGCACCCACACAAGTGAGGTATCCTTTTACTCGGGAGAACAAGGGGAACGCAGGGTGGTACGACTTTTTTGCCGGCACGGCAATCCCACGCCAAAAAGTTTGGAAAAGTGCAATTTTTACCTAATTTTAAGGTTTGCAGAGAGTTCTGGGTAGGAAAACATTGGGGGACCCATGCATGCCATACCTCCCTGGACTCCCCCGGGTGTCTAGTTTTCAGAACTGTTTAGGTTTGCTACTTTGCAAAGAATACCACCGAGCCCCGGGCCACAAATTCAGATCCCCCCCCCCAAAATCAAGGTAGTTTTGCAATAAGGTAATGTAAATTCACCACCGTACGATTTGAACCGTTTCCTGTTTCAGCCACTATGTCTACCCACGCAAGTGAGGTACCATTTTTTTCGGGAGACCTGGGGGCACGCTGGGTGGGTGGAAATTTGTTGATCCACGCAGATTCCAGAACTTTCCACCACAGAAATGTGAGGAAAATGTGTTTTTTTGGTCACATTTTTATGTTTGTAAGGGATTCTGGGTAACAAAACCTGGGGGTAGGCAGACGAGTCACCCCATCCTGAATTGCCCTGGGTGTCTAGTTTTCAGAAATGTATAGGTTTGCTAGTTTTCCCTAGGTGCTGGCAGAGCTACGGCGCAAAAACAAAAGGTAGTCTTTTTGTCAGAATCGTGCAAAATTTCACTGGGAAATTGAGGTGCGACCATGCTGCGTTTTGCGCTGTGTCATGTCGCAGCCACTATGCCTACCCACGCAAGTGAGGTACCATTTTTTTCGGGAGACCTGGGGGCACGCTGGGTGGGTGGAAATTTGTTGATCCACGCAGATTCCAGAACTTTCCACCACAGAAATGTGAGGAAAATGTGTTTTTTTGGTCAAATATTTATGTTTTCAAGGGATTCTGGGTAACAAAACCTGGGGGTAGGCAGACGAGTCACCCCATCCTGAATTGCCCTGGGTGTCTAGTTTTCAAAAATGTATAGGTTTGCTAGGTTTCCTTAGGTGCTGGCAGAGCTACGGCGCAAAAACAAAAGGTAGTCTTTTTGTCCGAATAGTGCAAAATTTCACTGGGAAATTGAGGTGCGACCATGCTGCGTTTTGCGCTGTTTCATGTCGCAGCCACTATGCCTACCCACGCAAGTGAGGTACCATTTTTTTCGGGAGACCTGGGGGCACGCTGGGTGGGTGGAAATTTGTTGATCCACGCAGATTCCAGAACTTTCCACCACAGAAATGTGAGGAAAATGTGTTTTTTTGGTCACATTTTTATGTTTGTAAGGGATTCTGGGTAACAAAACCTGGGGGTAGGCAGACGAGTCACCCCATCCTGAATTGCCCTGGGTGTCTAGTTTTCAGAAATGTATAGGTTTGCTAGTTTTCCCTAGGTGCTGGCAGAGCTACGGCGCAAAAACAAAAGGTAGTCTTTTTGTCAGAATTGTGCAAAATTTCACTGGGAAATTGAGGTGCGACCATGCTGCGTTTTGCGCTGTTTCATGTCGCAGCCACTATGCCTACCCACGCAAGTGAGGTACCATTTTTTTCGGGAGACCTGGGGGCACGCTGGGTGGGTGGAAATTTGTTGATCCACGCAGATTCCAGAACTTTCCACCACAGAAATGTGAGGAAAATGTGTTTTTTTGGTCACATTTTTATGTTTGTAAGGGATTCTGGGTAACAAAACCTGGGGGTAGGCAGACGAGTCACCCCATCCTGAATTGCCCTGGGTGTCTAGTTTTCAGAAATGTATAGGTTTGCTAGTTTTCCCTAGGTGCTGGCAGAGCTACGGCGCAAAAACAAAAGGTAGTCTTTTTGTCAGAATCGTGCAAAATTTCACTGGGAAATTGAGGTGCGACCATGCTGCGTTTTGCGCTGTTTCATGTCGCAGCCACTATGCCTACCCACGCAAGTGAGGTACCATTTTTTTCGGGAGACCTGGGGGCACGCTGGGTGGGTGGAAATTTGTTGATCCACGCAGATTCCAGAACTTTCCACCACAGAAATGTGAGGAAAATGTGTTTTTTTGGTCAAATATTTATGTTTTCAAGGGATTCTGGGTAACAAAACCTGGGGGTAGGCAGACGAGTCACCCCATCCTGAATTGCCCTGGGTGTCTAGTTTTCAAAAATGTATAGGTTTGCTAGGTTTCCTTAGGTGCTGGCAGAGCTACGGCGCAAAAACAAAAGGTAGTCTTTTTGTCCAAATAGTGCAAAATTTCACTGGGAAATTGAGGTGCGACCATGCTGCGTTTTGCGCTGTTTCATGTCGCAGCCACTATGCCTACCCACGCAAGTGAGATACCATTTTTTTCGGGAGACCTGGGGGCACGCTGGGTGGGTGGAAATTTGTTGATCCACGCAGATTCCAGAACTTTCCACCACAGAAATGTGAGGAAAATGTGTTTTTTTGGTCACATTTTTATGTTTGTAAGGGATTCTGGGTAACAAAACCTGGGGGTAGGCAGACGAGTCACCCCATCCTGAATTGCCCTGGGTGTCTAGTTTTCAGAAATGTATAGGTTTGCTAGTTTTCCCTAGGTGCTGGCAGAGCTATGGCGTAAAAACAAAAGGTAGTCTTTTTGTCCGAATCGTGCTAAATTTCACTGGGAAATTGAGGTGCGACCATGCTGCGTTTTGCGCGGTTTCATGTCGCAGCCACTATGCCTACCCACGCAAGTGAGGTACCATTTTTTTCGGGAGACCTGGGGGCACGCTGGGTGGGTGGAAATTTGTTGATCTACGCAGATTCCAGAACTTTCCACCACAGAAATGTGAGGAAAATGTGTTTTTTTGGTCAAATTTTTATGTTTGTAAGGGATTCTGGGTAACAAAACCTAGGGGTAGGCAGACGAGTCACCCCATCCTGAATTGCCCTGGGTGTCTAGTTTTCAGAAATGTATAGGTTTGCTAGGTTTCCCTAGGTGCTGGCAGAGCTACGGCGCAAAAACAAAAGGTAGTCTTTTTGTCTGAATCGTGCTAAATTTCACTGGGAAATTGAGGTGCGATCATGCTGCGTTTTGCGCTGTGTCATGTCGCAGCCACTATGCCTACCCACGCAAGTGAGGTACAATTTTTTTCGGGAGACCTGGGGGCACACTGGATGGATGGAAATTTGTTGATCCACGCAGATTCCAGAACTTTCCACCACAGAAATGTGAGGAAAATGTGTTTTTTTGGTCAAATGTTTTTGTTTGAAAGGGATTCTGGGTAACAAAACCTGGGGGTAGGCAGACGAGTCACCCCATCCTGAATTGCCCTGGGTGTCTAGTTTTCAGAAATGTATAGGTTTGCTAGGTTTCCCTAGGTGCTGGCAGAGCTACGGCGTAAAAACAAAAGGTAGTCTTTTTGTCCGAATCGTGCTAAATTTCACTGGGAAATTGAGGTGCGACCATGCTGCGTTTTGCGCTGTTTCATGTCGCAGCCACTATGCCTACCCACGCAAGTGAGGTACCATTTTTTTCGGGAGACCTGGGGGCACACTGGGTGCATGGAAATTTGATGATCCACGCAGATTCCAGAACTTTCCACCACAGAAATGTGAGGAAAATGTGTTTTTTTGGTCAAATTTTTTTGTTTGAAAGGGATTCTGGGTAACAAAACCTGGGGGTAGGCAGACGAGTCACCCCATCCTGAATTGCCCTGGGTGTCTAGTTTTCAGAAATGTATAGGTTTGCTAGGTTTCCCTAGGTGCTGGCAGAGCTACGGCGCAAAAACAAAAGGTAGTCTTTTTGTCCGAATCGTGCAAAATTTCACTGGGAAATTGAGGTGCGACCATGCTGCGTTTTGCGCTGTTTCATGTCGCAGCCACTATGCCTACCCACGCAAGTGAGGTACCATTTTTTTCGGGAGACCTGGGGGCACACTGGGTGGATGGAAATTTGTTGATCCACGCAGATTCCAGAACTTTCCCCCACAGAAATGTGAGGAAAATGTGTTTTTTTGGTCAAATTTTTTTGTTTGAAAGGGATTCTGGGTAACAAAACCTGGGGGTAGGCAGATGAGTCACCCCATCCTGAATTGCCCTGGGTGTCTAGTTTTCAGAAATGTATAGGTTTGCTAGGTTTCCCTAGGTTCTGGCAGAGCTACGGCGCAAAAACAAAAGGTAGTCTTTTTGTCCGAATCGTGCAAAATTTCACTGGGAAATTGAGGTGCGACCATGCTGCGTTTTGCGCTGTTTCATGTCGCAGCCACTATGCCTACCCACGCAAGTGAGGTACCATTTTTTTCGGGAGACCTGGGGGCACACTGGGTGGATGGAAATTTGTTGATCCACGCAGATTCCAGAACTTTCCACCACAGAAATGTGAGGAAAATGTGTTTTTTTGGTTAAATTGTTTTGTTTGAAAGGGATTCTGGGTAACAAAACCTGGGGGTAGGCAGACGAGTCACCCCATCCTGAATTGCCCTGGGTGTCTAGTTTTCAGAAATGTATAGGTTTGCTAGGTTTCCCTAGGTGCTGGCAGAGCTACGGCGCAAAAACAAAAGGTAGTCTTTTTGTCTGAATCGTGCTAAATTTCACTGGGAAATTGAGGTGCGACCATGCTGCGTTTTGCGCTGTTTCATGTCGCAGCCACTATGCCTACCCACGCAAGTGGGGTACCATTTTTTTCGGGAGACCTGGGGGCACGCTGGGTGGGTAGAAATTTGTTGATCCACGCAGATTCCAGAACTTTCCCCCACAGAAATGTGAGGAAAATGTGTTTTTTTGGTCAAATTTTTTTGTTTGAAAGGGATTCTGGGTAACAAAACCTGGGGGTAGGCAGACGAGTCACCCCATCCTGAATTGCCCTGGTTGTCTAGTTTTCAAAAATGTATAGGGTTGCTAGGTTTCCCTAGGTGCTGGCAGAGCTACGGCGCAAAAACAAAAGGTAGTCTTTTTGTCCGAATCGTGCTAAATTTCACTGGGAAATTGAGATGCGACCATGCTGCGTTTTGCGCGGTTTCATGTCGCAGCCACTATGCCTACCCACGCAAGTGAGGTACCATTTTTTTCGGGAGACCTAGGGGCACGCTGGGTGGGTGCAAATTTGTTGATCCACGCAGATTCCAGAACTTTCCACCACAGAAATGTGAGGAAAATGTGTTTTTTTGGTCAAATATTTATGTTTGCAAGGGATTCTGGGTAACAAAACCTGGGGGTAGGCAGACGAGTCACCCCATCCTGAATTGCCCTGGGTGTCTAGTTTTCAAAAATGTATAGGTTTGCTAGGTTTCCCTAGGTGCTGGTTGAGCTACGGCTCAAAAACAAAAGGTAGTCTCTTTGTCCAAAGAGCTTAAGATTTCACTGGGAAATTGAGGAGCGACCACGTTGCATTTTGTGCCGTTTCCCGTGGTAGGCACAAGGCCGACCCACACAAGTGAGGTACCATTTTTTTCGGGAGACCTGGGGGCACGCTGGGTGGGTGGAAATTTGTTGATCCACGCAGATTCCAGAACTTTCCACCACAGAAATGTGAGGAAAATGTGTTTTTTTTTTCAAAATCTGAGCTTTGCAAGGGATTCTGGGTAACAAAACCTGGTGGTAGGCAGTCGAGTCATCCCATCCTGAATTCCCCTGGGTGTCTACTTTTCAAAAATGTATAGGTTTGCTAGGTTTCCCTAGGTGCCGGAAGAACTAGGGTGCAAAAACTACAGGTAGGCACTTTGCCAAAAAAGGGTCAATTTGTAACTGCAAAATTTAGGTGTGACCACGTTGCATTTTGCGCCGTTTCCTGTCGCAGGCACAAGGCCGACCCACACAAGTGAGGTACCGTTTTTATCGGGACACTTGGGGTAATTCAGATTTGTAAATCAACTGTTATTACCAATTGAGCTTTCTTGCATTTCTCCCTTTGAATGAAAGATATTGTGTAGAAAAAAAAACTTTATGAAAAATGACCAATAATTCTCATGCTAGTATGAGTATTCCCAACTTTGAAAATGTGCAATTATATACTGTTTCTGAACTCTATAATTTGTACCCAATTCATACATACATAGGTGTCTTTCATGCAGATTATTCCATGTGTACATTTTCCAAGACAAAGTGCACTATACCCAGTAAATGAAAAAATACCATTGCAAGTTGCTGCTCAGTTTTTGGATCTGGGTTCGTCGGGTTCTTGGTGAAACTACAAGTCCCATATATCCCCACAACCAGGAAGGTCTAACGGATGTAACGGTATATTGCTTTCCAAGAGCTGTCAAAATTAGAGAAAGTTATAGGTGAAAACGTTGAGACAAAAGGCCGTTGTTTTCAACAAATTTTCAAATATTCCAATATCTAACTGTTAGTTTCTATAACGAACCCTTCATGGATTTAGACAAATGACCCCTTTCTGAATTCAGAATGTTGTCTATTTTTCGGAAATGTAAAGCTTTCCAGGATCCATTATTGCTTTCAAACTCATTTCTACCATTAACTGGAAGGAGGTGGAAAGCTCTAAAAATAGCAAAAATAGGCTATGTCCCAGAAAAATGCCAAAACTGAGTGAAAAATTTCGGTTCTCTGACAAAACACTGTCATTCCCTAAAAGCTGAGAAAATGGAGAATTCAGCCCCACAAACCCTTTTTTGATACCATATTCAGGGAAAAAGCCAGAGGCTTTCATTTGCAGCCCGTTTTTCCCATTTTTCTGAAAAAAACAAAAAAAACACTATATTTTGGTTAATTTCTGGGACCCCTCCAAGGGAATCCACAAACCCTGGGCGCCTTTAGAATCCCCATGATGTTGGAAGAAAAGGACGCAAATTTGGCGCGGATCCCTTATGTGGTCAAAAAGTTACAAGGGCCTAAGCGCGCACTACCCCAAAACACCAAAAAAAGCCTTAGCACAGGAGGGGGAAAAGGCCTAGCAGCGAAGGGGTTAAAATCACAAAAATGGGTCTCAGGAGGCAACAGGACTGGTCTTGCATCATACCTATGAGATCTGCCCCTCCGCTCAACTCTCGTCCAATTATCTCGGCCTTGATCATGGTACAGGGGATTGGGGGGGAAAGAAAAAGGACACTGGAAGCGTCTGAATAGTGGAGTCGAAGGATCTATTAAAACCTGCACAAATGTGTGAGACCGTCCTAGGGTCTCTGATGCTCACCGTGATACAGTCCCCGTTTTTAGACTTTCTAGTTTTACCCAGCCAAGGTACCCTTCTGACCATGATGATTTCATTGTGAAGGTGGGCCGGGAGGGGTCTATTCCAGTTCAGCCATCTGACAACTTTACTTTTAAGGGATTGAAAGTTCTCGGCTTCACCGGCTTCCAATGGGGGAGCTCCGGCCAAGACTACCATGAGGCGGTTGGCTTCTGGTGGCAGGTCTGGCCTACGCGGTATAGGGGCGATCTTATCGGGTGATGGAGAAACTAAATGGCCGTCAGTTGAGGCCCCGTTAGTAGTGGCCGTAGATTGGGCTGGTCCTACAGGTAGCAAAGGAGGAATGTTGGGGTTGCTAAATGGAGTAGGGGCTAAAACTCCTGTTGGAGAACATAAAGGAGGAACAGCATCATTAGCTAAAGGAAGACCTAGGTCAGTGGGGGTGATTTGAGGATTACAGGGAATATTAGACTTGGGGGATCTAGCTAATATGGCAGCAGTCGTTTTCTCAATATTAGTAAGACGCAGTTCGATGCGTTCCATTTTAGACTCTAGGGGAAATAAAAAGGATTTAAACAGGGCTCCCAGGTTTTATAAAGTAAAGTCCATACTAGGTAAGGGTTGGGATAATCCTGGTGTAGGGTTGGGGGTATCATGTTTAAGCTTGTCTGATTTGGATTTACCACCCAATTTCGTATTATACGGTCTTTTGCGTTTAGTTGCGGCCCCTTCTTTAACCCCATTAGACAGAATATCACAAATAACAACGGCATCAGAGGAAGTGGACACATTATTATCAAGGATCAAATCAATTACTGGGAGAATTTCGTTGACCAAAATGTCAGTGTCAAGAGCCGCCGAGTTGGTCTCCGTAGGTGCTAAAGATGGGCCAACCACAGCATTATTAACAGACTCGGTTGGCCCCTCTGGAGTTTTGGCATTGGCTATTGTTCCCAGGGAAGATCTCTTGGAGACCGATAGTTCCTTAGATAAACGCTTCTCAAGGACATTTATTTCGGTGTCAATTATGGTATTAGCTCTGATCAAAAATTTCTCCATACCTCCAGCAATGGCCGCTCCAGCTATAGAAGACTTACTCCTGGTTTCGCGGCAGGACATCTCCCCGCACTAGGAATGACAAGGATAAGCGACAGAAGCGGGGGGGGGCCCTAGTCCGGTCAGGTCCGTTCACGAACGGGCACAAACGGGCCAGCCCTTGGCCCGGGCTTCGCTGCATGCTGGATCCAATAAGTAGGGAGGGATACGGCTGTGGGCGGAGCAACAGGGAGAGCGGACCAGGTGATGTCTCTAGGTCAGGCAGGGACTCCTGGGAGATGGAGTCCCTGCAATGCTCGCAGCCCTGATGCAACCTTCCTGTAGAAGCCCACGGATCTCGGCTCCTTCTAGCCGTCCAAAGTGCCTCTGTCCCAGATCACAAAGCAACACCCGCGCAGCGGGTGTGAAGAGGTCGGCAAGAGAAATGCAGAGAAATGCAGCCACAGCAGTTGACCCGGCAGTAACGATTCCTCACGGGACCAAGTCTTCAAGGAAACACCCACACAGAGAGTGCAGGCTGGCGGTTGAAATCCCCCTCAGGTGGGCTGTAGTTTTAAAATAGACTGGTAGTAGAGTGTGGGTTACCCGACTGAATAAACCTTTGGTGAAATTGAATTATGGGCCCAGGTGAGTATTGATAAAATTGTATTCGCGCTCTATCAGGAGAGGTGTGGCTCACTGGTTTGAGGCGGGAGACCTGTAAGCAGAGGACGGCCCGGGACCAGGGTTCAATTCCCGACGCGGCAGGGTCTTAGACCAGGGTCAACGGACTCGATAATTCTCGCCTCAGTGCCTACTCTAACCAGGGAACACACTCGGTAACTCTGGGCATTAAGCTTGCCTCATCTCTACAACGGCCCCCCACAGACGCCGGGGATGCCTGGTTTTACCCTGGAGATACCCAGAAAGGGACCATCTCACAGGGAAAACCAGGACGGGTTCCCCAGCGGTCTACAGCGCCAGGAGACTCGGGTAGAGTAACAGTGCGCTTTACAAGTATCCCACATTTACATTTACATTTACATCAGTATATTTCTTTGGTAGCAGAGGTAAGGTTAGGGATTAGTTAAGATAGGTAGTTAGTTAGTTGATTAGGATTCACAATTTGTTGTTCGATCAAATGTAATGTTATTTGAAATGTTTTGAAATTTTATTTCATTGCTGCTATATTAATTTTATGTATTAACCAAGATTGTTCGTACCTGTTATATGTTTGTCTGGAATCCCCGGGGGCAGAATAGCAGGTGGTAAATGGAAGCCACAACGCGGTGAGGTCGCTTACCCGCAGGAAGTTAGTGCATGGTTGGGCAGAACTGGAAGCACTATTTAGGGTTTTCTGTATGCATGTGAGAATAAATCTTAGCAAAGAGTTCGCTGGCAAAACCTTTGTTGTGATTCTCGCCTAGGTGCCTACTCTAATCATGGGTCCCACTCTGCAACTCTGGGCAATAGCTTGCTTAATCTCCACAACGGCCCCTAAAAGCGCTAGGATGCCTGGCCTCACCTTGGAGGTGCACAGTAAGGGGGCATCTCACAGGAAAAGCCAGGAAGGGTTCCACAGCAGTGTACAGCGCCAAGATACCTTTCAGGTGATAGTGCGCTTTACAAGTATACCCACCTTTACATTTACATTTACAAATCACCTTGTAAGGGTCACACGGAAGGAGTAGCAGGTTCGTCTGAGCTTGATTGATAGCAAAGGGGTTCGCTAGTGAAACTTTGGACTTAGTATATATCCCGGAGTGGATTAGTCCGGAAGAGTAGTAGGTTCTCTAATGCTTTTATGAAGGGTAGGCGGAAGGGATCTACTCGTAGTATATGAAAAGTAAATGGAAGGGATTTACTTGCAGTGAGATATTTCTTTCCTATCTATTCACTCGGGTACAGTGGCGAATGTTTTTACGGTGTTGATTAAAAGAGAAACGCACTTTAAATTTAAAAAGAAATCGAGTTTTTCATTACCTTGTGAAGGAGGGAGTCAGTTGCTAGCTGCGCTGACGTCACTCAGTGCCGCGCTGGTATTGGTCAAGACAGCGGGCATCTAGCTGAGATAGCATTGTAAAGGAGGGGTGAGCACAGAAGCGTGGGAACTCGTCTTACGAGAAAGGCCGCGCACACATTGGGTGAAATTATTTGAAAACTCATTGTTGGTTGGTTGCAGTAAAATTAAAAGACGCGCTAGTATTGAAAGTGATCTGTAAACAAAGTTAAGTGATTTTGAAATTTTGCAAAATATATGTGGTATCCAAGTCATCCAGAGATTCAACCTGATCCAAGGTACCAAGGTTTTGCTAGGGATCAGGCGATAAGAGGCAGACCCCGCAATATGTACGGAAATAAGAGAAAAATGTCACTTGTAGACAGAGTTAAGAATTACTTTAAAAAAGATAAGCAAAATAAAACTAGAGAAGGAGTCATTATTCCGCCGCTGAATTCATGATGTTTGATAGGGGTTAGCACACGTGTGTATGGCTAGAGAACTGGGTGGAATACACAAAAAATGATGGAATTTTAGCATTTCTCTTAGAAGGCATATTTAATGGAAGAATTTTGTTCAATTTAAGGACTCGAATGAATGATTTACATCCCAGACCTGGATTAACGCAATTTGAGGCACTAGAGGAATGGGAAATTGAGGCTTTTGAGCGAGACAGACCTAGAACTGACAAAGGGTTGAGTAAATTTTACCCAAAGGTTCAGCGAGATTCAAAAGATAAACAAATGAAACAATGGAGACAAAACATGTCAGTGGAAGGGCTATATCCTGTACTAACCTTAGAAGAGCCCACGGGTGGTAAAATGACTGAGAAGACCAAACATTTAATGACCAGTGGTGATTCAGATGATGATTACATGGGGGATTTATTAATGAAAAATCCACCACCTTATAATGAGGAATCAAGAGTAGTAAATCCAAATAACCCATTTTTTAAACCTCCTTATAATGAAGGACCAAGTACAGTAAATCCAAGTGCCCCGTTTTTAAAACCACCTTTGATTCCGCAAGTGATACACGAGACCTCCATTGAAAAGGTACTACAGGACAGAGAAAGAGGTTTTAAATAAACAGAGAAGTGAATTAATTTAGAAGATCTCTCAATTAAATACAAGTACTGAAGCTCTGACAATCCCAGTAACTATTGGTCCAGTTGTTCCTTTATACGGGGATAAGCAAGCTAGTCCAAAAGCTCCCGTTATAACTACATCAGTAGTACAGCCAAGAAAAGAATCATTGATAATCGATGATCAGGCAAGTGAGTGTGAATCGGTAATCTCCTTAATGGATTTACCAATAAGAGAACCAGAAGGCAGTTCAATGAGAAAGAACACTCCTTTAAATTCAAGAGAAGTCCAGATAGAGACATCCTCAGGTACGAGAAGTGCCACTGTAGTGACTCCTGAAGAAATAGACAGATGGACACGGGACATAGAGAAACTGAAAACCCAGCCAAAGCCATTAGACATATATAAATTGAGAATTGAATTAGAGGAATTGATGGCTGGGAATGTGGGATTGGGCAGGCTAAATACCCTGAGTGAAGATGAATTATTATTCATTTGTAAAAGTATTACTCGAAATACAAGGGTGTACTATGAAAAATTAATGGACACCGCAGCTAGCATGGGGATTGACATTGGTAAATCTAAAGTATTGCAAAAGCCATATCGAGCAGAATTCTCTGACAAAGATTTAGAAAACATGAATGTGTCAGGAAGAAAAGTGCAGATAACAGAACTACTAAACCTGTTACAAAAATGGGGGGAATTAGAAAAATGGAAAGCCAGGTGGGCAAAGAAAAAGGAAGAGGTTCGGTCAAGACAAATGACTTCAGAATATGTTTTAAAAGAAGCAGAAAAGGTGGAAAAATTATATCCCATGCGAGAGGTACCAGGGGGAGGCTATGTACATGTTCCATGGTCCCGACAGGATATCTTGTCATTTACGAATGATTTCCCAAAACTTCGTGAAAAACCTGTAGAATGGTACAGACAAGTTGAGAGATTTGTAAAGGTTTCAAAGTGTCTTTTGAAAGACTTAGACGGATTATTTGACATTGTAGTTCCCGTAGATTTGTGGACGGAATGCAAAATTGCTGTTGATTGGCCTAGTGACGAGTACCCAAGAGACCCAAAGACAGGGGCACCTTCTGAGGATGTAATGAAAAAATATAATCAGGTAATACTTTACCTGAAAGGAAAGGTGCCCGCAAAGGAGACAGACTGGATGAAAATAGACAGAACCACTCAGAACAAGGATGAATCAGTGCATTCATATTATGAACGATTATTACAGACATTCAAACAATACAGTGGGCTAGACAATATTGACATAAAGGACATGACGCATTTCATTTATCGATTTGTGTTAGGATTGAGACCAGAAATTTCACAATGGATTAAAGACAACAAAATGTGTTGGCAGGCTAAGCCCAAAGATGAGGTCCTTAAATATGCAAAGTATTGTGAAGATGATCTGGAAAATAAACGGAAAGTGTTAAAAGAAAAAGTCATGTGGGCGCAAGTAAAATTAGCAGAGCAACAAGAACAACAGTTAAACCAGATGACTAGCAATCAGAATAAGGGTGATGGAAGTGGAGGAAGGCCAAGGGGAAAATTCAATAGGGAAGATGCAAAGAAGAAATTCCCCTGTCACGGATGTGGCAAGTTGGGGCATTGGAAAGACGAGTGTAAGGCTGTGCAGAATGGTAATGTGCAAATTAATGATTTAAATCCACAGACGCAGAATGAGGTGCCACGGAAGACCCAGCAACAGGTAATACAGAATCAATTGCCCCTGCCACCTATGCCAAAATACAGGAGCAAAGTACAACAGAGTGTAGATAACACAGAGTGGGAAGGAAGGGAAAGAAGGGATACAGCGACTTCACAATTCCTTCTGAATAATACATTCTTTTGTGATGAACCTTACTGACGGTGCCTGAGGGGGGAGGAGGAGGAGTGCGTGCTTGGCGCCTCTTTGCCGGTAGATCAGTCTGGTTCATACATTGAAGGAAAGGTTGAAGGAAATGATGTTACCTTCCTGTTGGACACTGGTGCTACCCGTTCTACTGTGAGAACAGCAGATGTTCCAAACCTACCCCTCTCGGGAGAAGCGATCCAAGTAGTGGGTGTTTCTAATAAACAAATTAGTACCCCAGTCACAGAACCCATGGAAGTCAGAATAGGTAATTTTAAAGAGATGCATAGATTTGTTGTCTGTGATTCGAGTCCTGTTAACCTACTAGGGCGAGATTTGTTGTGCAAAATGAACTGCACCATCAATGCACTCCAAATGGTGTTGAAGTCCAAACCCCAGATGAAGACGGAATTTACAAATTAATGTTAGCAAGACCAGAGACAGAAGTTAAAAGACTGACAATACAAGACTTACCAGAAGAACTGCAACAGACGGAAAAGCCAGAGGTATGGGATTTTACTGGAAAGGATGTAGGATTAATGGCGAATGTTGACCCAATCAAAGTAACTATAAAAGAAGATGCATTTTACCCAAATACTCGTCAGTACAAAATGAGTGCAGAGATAAATGCAGGTGTTGCAGTAGAAATAAAACGTTTGGTTGAAACAGGCATTTTGCAGGAAGTACTAAGCAGTCCATGTAACTCACCCATAATTGGTATAAAGAAACCGAGTGGTAAGTACAGAGTAGTCACACAAAAAATACAGTGCCAATCAAATGGCACTGTGCCCACGGGCACTCCTTATAAGACCTGGTCTCTGTGATTGGTGGCAATGTAATCAGTTTCTACAAATAAATTGATTTCCAATCGATCATTGTGAATCAAAGCAGTACTTTCTTTATTCCAAGTTATGTTTGAATTATTACTTTACGATGTTCAAATCTGTCGCATAGTGAATCAATTTTCAATGACATATAACAATCGCTCCATCATTTGATTTCAACTCAAATTGCGATGTATGTATCCCTATGCATTTCGGGTCCAGTGCCCCTCATCAGGGGATTGATATACAATCTGAAATTAAAGGAATTTGGTTTTAATGAGCTGAACAGGAATGTTGATTCTTCCTACAAAAACCCAAGTGTGGAGTGAGCATGCTGTGAAGAAGCTGGAAATACACGGTGAATGAATGGTGAATCCATGGTGACAGATGCACTCGGAATCGACTGTGCTTAAATTAAAACACTCCAAGGTTGCCGAGTAAAACAATAAACTGTGCAATTCATGGAACTGCGGACTCTAGAAAGCCCGAACGGAAGTGTTCTCTGGTAAATGTGGACAGTGAAAGGATGTCATAGATTAACTTATTGTTGGCGAAAAATGGAGGAAACAGGGTCGGTGCCCCGGCGAGTGAAATGTGAGAAAGTTAAGTAAACATGGGTCAAAAAGCATAAACACATTCATGCCACTCGGAGAGTGTAGGTAAACGCGGGTATTATTAGTCTTACCACATCGGTAGGCGTGGCGGTGTGTCAATATGTACTCCCGTGTATCATGTCAGGAACGCGAAGGTCAGATGAGAATCTGGTACGCTTCGTCAGTGTAAGCATGTGAATAAATGCTATGGTGGAACTCGAAGATGGACTATATAATGGTGGCCATCTTAAGACGGTGTCAGTTCAGTTCCGTACTAGGAACAGTAATTGAACTCAAAAAGGGACACTGCCGTGTGTATGGGTGCTGTAGTAAAATTCAGAGGTGAATTAATCGATGGCAGCCATCTTGGGACGGTACCCCTTAGCGTGTCTTCTATGTGATGTGAATGAACTTAGGGGAAGTTAAAAACTAAGCCACTGAGTGTGGCGGTCATATTACAAAAATACCGTGAGTGTGACCCACGGTTTAAATGTGGGAACAAATGTTGTGTGCGAAAACGGAGTAAGAAACCAATCTATGGGTATCAGTCTCCCGGGATTAGTCCATGTGTCTGGATGCTTAAAATACGAGGTACTAATAAAGTGATGTCGACCTGAATAGATAACATAATGTATGGAAGTTAAACGAAAGATTGGTGGGATCTGTGTGAAAACAAGGGTCTAAGAAAGTGTACAAATGTGGACAATAAATGCATACAAGTCAACCAAAAAAATGCAAAGAAAAAAAAGAAAAAATATTTTATTGGTGAAAAGGTACATTCATCTGTCATATAATTCACGATTAGTGTCATATTAAAGGAAACAGCTGTACTCGATTCGGTCATTCAGATCTTTAGGCTGGCATGCGTGTAATCTTTTTATCCAAACAAGTTCACGTTGTAGTAGTCTCTTCCTGTTGTCCATGCCCTGCTTGAGTGGGACAACCTCCAATACCAAGAATCTCATTTGGCTGATATTGTGTTTGTTATTGACAAAGTGAGCAGCGAATGGTGCCTTCAGAACTTTGTTCCTAATGGTGCTTTTATGTCCGGTAAGACGGACCTGTATTTTTCTTTCAGTTTTTCCTACATAGGGCAGACCACAGGGACATTTTAAAAGGCATACCATATTTTTTGAATCGCACGTGGCGTTGGTAAACAATTTCATTGCTTTGCCTGAAGTTGGGTGATTCAATGTATTACCCTGGATGACATTGTGACAATGACTGCAGTTGTGTACAGTGTAGTACAGGACCTGAGAAAGGTTAATAAGATTGTTGTTCCTTGCTATCCAGTTGTGCCAAATCCTGCAGTAATTCTGTATCAGATACCGTGGGAGGCTGGATGGTTTACTGTCATTGACCTATGTCACGCCTTTTTCTCGATTCCATTACACCCAGACAGCAAATTTCTTTTCTCATTTGAATTCGACAGTCATGTCTATGTTTGGAATCGTGTTCCTCAGGGGTACACAGAAAGTCCCTCGATCTTTAATCAGATTTTGAAAAAGTGCCTTGAGTCATTAATACTACCTGGACAGTCTGTCCTGGTTCAGTACATAGATGACCTCCTGGTGACATCTAAAACACGCAAAAGACTGTGTTGTTGACACCATTGCTTTACTGAATCATTTAGGAGAAGGAGGAGATAAAGTGTCCCCAGAAAAATTGCAATTTTGTGCTACTTCAGTGAAATATCTGGGGCACCATATAGAGAGAGGTGTTAGAAAAGTTACCTCAGAAAGAATCAGGATAATTATAAACATGAATTTGCCACAAACACAAAAAGAGATCAGAATGTTTCTTGGAGTTGTAGGATATTGCAGGCAATGGATTGTAGGATTTGCAGTCCTTGCAAAACCCCTGATACAAATGACAAAGAAGAGAGCGAAAGACCCAGTAGAGTGGGATGACGAAAGCGTGAATGCTTTTGTAGAACTCTGAGACTGACTGTGTACAGCTCCAGCATTGGGAATGCCTGACTATTCAAAGGATTTTGCACTTTTCTGTGACACCCGAGATAATTGTGCACTTTCAGTTTTGACTCAAATTTATGGACTAGTGCGACGTCCTGTGGCATATTTTTCGTCCACATTGGACCCAGTGGCAGCTGCATTGCCTAGATGTCTGAAAGCAGCAGCTGCAACTTGTATGAGCCTTGAGCAGAGTGAATCCATTGTTATGAAACATCCTGTAACTGTGTATGTTCCACATGCAGTTGTAATTTTGCTAACCAGAACTAAACTCCAGTAACTCACACCAAGTCGGCTGACTAAGTACGAGAGAATTCTTGTAGGTGCAGGAAATGTAACCATTGCTAGGTGCAATATTCTGAACCCAGCAACCCTGATACCTGACTCACATACTGCAGAACTGAAGGGAGAGGTAGAACATGACTGCATTGACCTGACTGAATTTAGCACAAAACCGCGACCAGACATAAGAGAAGAGCCATTAATTGATTCAGATTATGAGCTATTTGTGGATGGCTCATGCATGAGACATCAGGAAGGAGGTCTAAGCGCTGCTTACTCAGTGTGTACGTTGGGAGGTCCAGTCGAAGCACCCTTTTTACATGAAGTCAAGTCTGCACAAGTAGCTGAATTGGTTGCCCTGGCAAAGGCCTGTAAATTTGGGAAAAATTGGAAAGTAACCATATACACTGACAGCCAATATGGTTACGGGGGCGGTCATATTACAAAAATACCGTGAGTGTGACCCACGGTTTAAATGTGGGAACAAATGTTGTGTGCGAAAACGGAGTAAGAAACCAATCTATGGGTATCAGTCTCCCGGGATTAGTCCATGTGTCTGGATGCTTAAAATACGAGGTACTAATAAAGTGATGTCGACCTGAATAGATAACATAATGTATGGAAGTTAAACGAAACATTGGGGGGATCTGTGTGAAAACAAGGGTCTAAGAAAGTGTACAAATGTGGACAATAAATGCATACAAGTCAACCAAAAAAATGCAAAGAAAAAAAAGAAAAAATATTTTATTGGTGAAAAGGTACATTCATCTGTCATATAATTCACGATTAGTGTCATATTAAAGGAAACAGCTGTACTCGATTCGGTCATTCAGATCTTTAGGCTGGCATGCGTGTAATCTTTTTATCCAAACAAGTTCACGTTGTAGTAGTCTCTTCCTGTTGTCCACGCCCTGCTTGAGTGGGACAACCTCCAATACCAAGAATCTCATTTGGCTGATATTGTGTTTGTTATTGACAAAGTGAGCAGCGAATGGTGCCTTCAGAACTTTGTTCCTAATGGTGCTTTTATGTCCGGTAAGACGGACCTTTATTTTTCATTCAGTTTTTCCTACATAGGGCAGTCCACAGGGACATTTTAAAAGGCATACCAGATTTTTTGAATCGCACGTGGCGTTGGTAAACAATTTCATTGCTTTGCCTGAAGTTGGGTGATTCAATGTATTACCCTGGATGACATTGTGACAATGACTGCAGTTGTGTACAGTGTAGTACAGGACCTGAGAAAGGTTAATAAGATTGTTGTTCCTTGCTATCCAGTTGTGCCAAATCCTGCAGTAATTCTGTATCAGATACCGTGGGAGGCTGGATGGTTTACTGTCATTGACCTATGTCACGCCTTTTTCTCGATTCCATTACACCCAGACAGCAAATTTCTTTTCTCATTTGAATTCGACAGTCATGTCTATGTTTGGAATCGTGTTCCTCAGGGGTACACAGAAAGTCCCTCGATCTTTAATCAGATTTTGAAAAAGTGCCTTGAGTCATTAATACTACCTGGACAGTCTGTCCTGGTTCAGTACATAGATGACCTCCTGGTGACATCTAAAACACGCAAAAGACTGTGTTGTTGACACCATTGCTTTACTGAATCATTTAGGAGAAGGAGGAGATAAAGTGTCCCCAGAAAAATTGCAATTTTGTGCTACTTCAGTGAAATATCTGGGGCACCATATAGAGAGAGGTGTTAGAAAAGTTACCTCAGAAAGAATCAGGATAATTATAAACATGAATTTGCCACAAACACAAAAATAGATCAGAATGTTTCTTGGAGTTGTAGGATATTGCAGGCAATGGATTGTAGGATTTGCAGTCCTTGCAAAACCCCTGATACAAATGACAAAGAAGAGAGTGAAAGACCCAGTAGAGTGGGATGACGAAAGCGTGAATGCTTTTGTAAAACTCTGAGACTGACTGTGTACAGCTCCAGCATTGGGAATGCCTGACTATTCAAAGGATTTTGCACTTTTCTGTGACACCCGAGATAATTGTGCACTTTCAGTTTTGACTCAAATTTATGGACTAGTGCGACGTCCTGTGGCATATTTTTCGTCCAAATTGGACCCAGTGGCAGCTGCATTGCCTAGATGTCTGAAAGCAGCAGCTGCAACTTGTATGAGCCTTGAGCAGAGTGAATCCATTGTTATGAAACATCCTGTAACTGTGTATGTTCCACATGCAGTTGTAATTTTGCTAACCAGAACTAAACTCCAGTAACTCACACCAAGTCGGCTGACTAAGTACGAGAGAATTCTTGTAGGTGCAGGAAATGTAACCATTGCTAGGTGCAATATTCTGAACCCAGCAACCCTGATACCTGACTCACATACTGCAGAACTGAAGGGAGAGGTAGAACATGACTGCATTGACCTGACTGAATTTAGCACAAAACCGCGACCAGACATAAGAGAAGAGCCATTAATTGATTCAGATTATGAGCTATTTGTGGATGGCTCATGCATGAGACATCAGGAAGGAGGTCCAAGCGCTGCTTACTCAGTGTGTACGTTGGGAGGTCCAGTCGAAGCACCCTTTTTACATGAAGTCAAGTCTGCACAAGTAGCTGAATTGGTTGCCCTGGCAAAGGCCTGTAAATTTGGGAAAAATTGGAAAGTAACCATATACACTGACAGCCAATATGGTTACGGGGTTGTGCATGACTATGGCCAACTATGGATGCAAAGGGAGGTTCTGACTTCTTCAGGTACTCCCTTCAGAAATGGCCAATATGTGAAAGACTTACTGGAAGCAATCCAGTTGCCAAAAGAGGTGGCTGTGGTCAAGTGTGCTGCTCACAAATCTGGCAATGACAAAGTGACAGCTGGTAATTGATATGCTGACCAGTTAGCCCAACACTGTGCAAAATATAGGATGGCTATTAATAAAAAGATTGAGGTGAACGGAAACAGCTGCCAACTTATGTTACTGGATGGTGTGGATACATGGGAAGAAGTGGGAGATTTGCAAAATGCAGCCGAACCAAAGGAAAGGGAACAATGGAGAAAATTAGGGTGTCAGAGAAGGGCTGAAGATGGTGTCATTGTTTACCTTGATGAAACCGCAGTGTTACCCAACTGTCTGCTTGCTCCTATGGCTAGGTTGATTCATGGAGATTCACACTTGGGAAGAGATGCTATGATATGTGTGTTCATACAAACATGGTTTAATGCGAAATTCAGAAACATAGCAGAGGCACTCTGCCAGAGGTGTTTAATTTGTCAACAAATGAACCCAGGAAAGAAAACAGTAGTGTTACCAGGAAAGATTGGAAAGGCAGAAGGTCCTTTTATTCGATTACAGATTGACTTCATTCAGTTACCCTCTTGTAGAGGATTAAAATATGTACTCGTAATTGTCTGCCTGTTTTCAAAATGGGTGGAAGCTTACCCCACACGTAGGAATGATAGCATCACTGTGAATTAGCTCTTCCTTAGAGAGCTTATCCCACGCTTTGGTTTTCCAGTAAAATTTGAATCAGACAGAGGAAAACATTTTAACAGTGAATTAATGGGCCTAATTTGTGAAGCATTCAAAAAAAAATTATTGAAGAAAAACAAAGCAAGGCATTTACAGGATATAAGATTGCAGTGACTCTACGAGGGTTGAGCATCATATCATCCAACATTACAATAAACATTACATTGACAGGGGAAGGGGGAGGGGTGAGGAGAAAGGAGCACAGAAATCCTACGAAATTATCAATAACAATAAGGGGGAAAGCAGAATATCAGGGACCGCAGGCATAATGCTCCCCCGGCTCCTATACCACTTCACGAATTTGCCAGTGGTGCCGCCCAGATCTTTTTTCCGCGACGTTGACTCCCTCCTAGGGACCCTTATCTGGGGCGAGGGCCGACACCGGGTCGCCCTGCAAACCCTCCAACTTCCCACGACGCTGGGAGGGCTCGGAGCTCCATCCTTCGAGTCATACTTCCTTGCAGCGCAACTCCAGTGGCTGTCGTACTGGACGGCGGACCGTTACCCTCAGGAAACTGTCACCTCGACCGGTAGAATCGCGACCCCGGAACTCACCTGTCTACTACTCCCGGGCACCAAGCCACGGCGCACGTACCCCCTCCAAGTGGCGATAGCGCGCCGGTGCATGATGCGGATCCACCGAATGTCCCCCACTAGACCTCCGTACTCTCCGCTCTTACCACTGATAGGCAGCCCCAGGCAAGACTCCTACTTGACGGCTCCGTTCTTCGCCGGATGGTCGCTCTGTGGCATCACGGATCTGGAGTCGCTCTTTGAGGAAGGCCAGCTAAAAACACTTGACCGTCTGACCGCTGAATATGGGCTCCCCCCGGGCCAATTCCTCAGATATCGACAGCTGATTGATGGATTCCGACCCCATTTCGACCTTCGTACGGGCGAGCCAGACACGCATCCAGTCATACACACTATCCTACGTATGGGGGTGGGACGTCATTTGGTCACCTGGTTGTACAAATCCATCCGAGAACTCTCACACGCTCCCCTGACGACCTTGCGCACTGCATGGGAGGAGGACATAGGCCGCGCGCTGCATGACTCTGAGTGGACTAAGGCTCTGGAGGCCCCCAAACGCGTCTCTAGGAACGCCCGCTTCAAGAATATCCAATACTATATCCTACACAGGGCGTACCTCACCCCAGCGCGCTTACAGAAATTCTATCCCTCCACGTCATTCCTATGCCCCAGATGCTGCGCCCCTGCTGCAGATTTTCGCCATATGTTTTGGAGCTGCCCCGACCTCCATTCCTTTTGGCGGGCGGTACATGACACCTTGTCGGAACTGACAGGCCTCACCACGTTATCCACCTGGGAGTCTAGCGCACTAGGCATCTTTCATGTCCCTAAGCGGGTTCCAGTGCATAGACGCTTTGTGTCCTTAGCGCTCCTGTTAGCGAACAGATGCATCACCATGCGCTGGCGATCCCCGGAGGGTCCCCCTATAGCAGCCTGGACGGGGGCGGTCAGTAAATGGGCGGCGGCGGAAGAGGACGCTCTCAGAGAGGAAGAAGCCAGGGGTGCGCGTAAATTTCCCATATCCATGGAATGGGCCATGCTCCTCCACAGCTTTCGACAGTCCTCGACTGTGAGTGAACCACCTACCCCTTCCCCTCCCCTCCCAGTCTGTGATGACCGATAGCATCTGCCTGATGTCTCCCCCCCCCCCAGAACGCGCTCCTGACTACCTGCTCGCCCCTCTGGCACGCAGGCTGATTGACCCACTGGGTTCCCCCCCCCCCTGACGCCCGTCACTAGTATCCCCCTATTTTGACCTTGCTAGCGCCCACATGCTTCCCTCCCACGGTTTTGTTCCCCCCTGTTCTCTGGTAGCACCGTTCACGGACAGTACAGGCCCCGATCCAACGCCTTTGAGACCGGACTTTACATACATGTTATCGTCCACTGTTATCTTGGCTATGCGGGTTCACTGTCTCCCGACCAATAGACATGGCTATACGACCAGCACGGCTTGATCGAGGAATTGTATATTTGCACCAGTTATATAAACCGAAAAAATGTTGCACGCAAGGCTGAATGTTGAGGCCAAGTCGGCTGATAATTTTTACTGTATCTGTTTACTTTGATGCAACAATAAAACAAATAAAAAAAAAAAAAAAATCAGGGACCGCAGGCACAGGTGGAGCACATATATCTCCTCTATATCGGTTCCAAGGGCCCCAAATCTTATGCCATTTCCGGGGGCGACCCCAAGCCAAGTACACTGTTTTCTCTCTGAACATGCACCAATCCATGTTTTCTACCCATACATCAAGTGTAGTAGGCCTCTGCGACCCCCACAACTGTGCAATGTTCCTTTTAGCTATCATGGCCCCTAGAGTCACCCATTGAGTCTGTGCACTTTTTGATCAGTGGGCTCCCAAACATTTAATAAGCAGCGTCTGGGCTCCGGTAAGAGAGCCACGCCCGTGACCTCCTGCATCGTTTCATGGACCCTACTCCAATAATCTAACACCTCCCGAGATTCCCAGATGATATAACTGATAACAACCCCGCCGACACAGACCCTCTTCAGAAAAGCCCACACGGACCAGACGGGGACCCGTGGCGTATATCCTATGTAATATTTTGAGCTGGACTAATCTCAATCGTGCTGGAATCGCTACCTCCTTTGGTGAAGAGATCGCCGATTGCCAGTCTTCATCATCAAGCTCAAGGCCGTCACGGGTCCATTGATCACGCAGCTGCAATAGAAGGTCCGCCCTCTGATTAATCAGTTTCTTGTACACCAGGGAAATAGTACTGTCAGGCATATGGCCATCCAAAATGCGATCCTCTAAGGGGGTATATTCCGGTATCACCTCCCCTTCCGGCAAAACAGACGTTAGCGCATGCCGAACCTGAACATAACGAAAGTACTCCGTCCTTCCCAATTCAAACTCGGTCTGCAAGTCCACGAATGATTTCACCTGTCCCTTCACCCATAGGTCTCCCACCTTGGAAATGCCAATAAGGTCCCATTTGTCAAACCCCTTAGTGTTCCACAGTTTACCAAACTTGTCAGAGCCAAAAAAGCAGGGTAGCCAAAGTCAGACGGTCCTTCCACCCTAACGATCTAGTGGCATCGCGCCAGATCCTCACAGCCGTCTTGGTCGGCCCTGTCAAAGCTTTCATCACTGATCCAGAGTACAACGCTCTATAATAATTGCTGCCAGGAAGTAACCACCCATCCATGGCAAAACCAGGGTTTAACTCAGGGCCGTACATACCGTGATTGATGGCACCCAACTGCGAAGCCCAGTAATATCTCTTAATATCAGGGAGAGCGATACCTCCGTCATACCACGGGAGCGTTAGTTTGGCCAGCGCAATACGCAGTCTTCCATCCCACAACAGCTTACGCGTGTTTTGAAGGGCATATAGAAAACGAGGGAGAGACATCATTTTAAAAAGGGCCGCCTGCCCAAGAATTGACAATGGAAGTTTCCGCCAGCTCGCAACATCTCGCTTTAGCCGAGTCAAAGGAGGGAGAAGGTTTCTCTCGTATCGAACCACAGGATCCATCGAAATGTAAATTCCGAGATACTGAAACCCATCCCGTGCTATTTGGATAGGACAGTTACGCGGTAGGGTCGGTATCTCGCCACTGAGAACATACAAATAGGATTTCGCCCAGTTAATGACCAAGCCAGAGTTTCTGCCGAAGGAGGTCAGAACATCACAGAGTACTATTAAAGATTTCCTTGGGAAGGTCAAATACAGCAAAATGTCGTCTGCATATAATGAGATACGGTCCTCAAACTGCGGAGACCAGTTAATTCCCCTCATCGAGGGCTCCCAGCGGATCCAAGCCGCGAGAGGCTCGAGGGCAAACGCAAATAAAAGAGGTGACAGTGGACAACCCTGGCGAGTACCCCGCCCGAGACAATCTGACACGGGTCCCCCGCACATGCGCAGACTGGCCCAGTCACTGGAGGTTGTAAACGAGTCTTTCTTCGGGTCTCCTTAACGAGGCAGAAACTCGCAGGAAATTGAAAAGATCTTAGCTCCCTGCCCACCCCGTCGGTATTTCATCGCTAGAGGGAGCCTGTGAGTTACTCGAGGACGCCAGAACGCCATCTTCACAGCTGCGAGGCGGTCGCGGCACCCACGGGTCAGTGAGAGGACCGCGAAAGGGCTAAGAATCGCGCAGTTTCCACCGGACCGAACCGTATCAAAACACAGGTGCGTGTGTGTGCGAGGACGAGGTGACCGAGGTGCCCGAAAAACCAGCTGCCTCCCCCGCTACGTCCGCTCGCTCTCCCGATGCTCTCCCAGTGGCTGACCGGAACTGTGTCCGATCTGTGGCCAGTCTTGCAGCCTGGCCTCGACCATTCATTGACACGGCTGCACTGAGTCTACCACACGGTGAGCGGGGGGAGCAGGGGGGGAGGCGGAGGGAGAATAAGGGAGCAGCGGGCTGTGGGCAAGTGAGCAAGTGAAAGGTGAGAGCCCCGGGGGGGTGTATTCTGCGTGTATTTTGTGTGTTTTAGGCACAGACTCGGGACTAGTAGCCATCTGGCACACAAATTTCTCAGCAAACTCCCTGCAAAACTCTGCAAACCCCTGTAAAACCCGGTAAAACCCTCCTAGAAAACATAATAAAGAAAGAAGAAAAGGCACAGGGACATGTCCAAGGATTAAGTGTGATGACCACGGCGGCTGCCAGGTGTGAGCGCTGTATCAAGCGCTGTGATAACAACGCCTGCTAGCAGGAGAGGGCCCCTTTGGTGTTTGGCTCTTCAAGAAAACCATTTGCGTCATCATTTTCGTCATCAATTGTTAGAGCCAAAGTGCGGTTGGTAGGCGTGAGCGCTGTGTTGTGCTTCGAGCGCTGCGATAACAACGCCACCACTGGCACGGCTCAGTTCGCCCACCCGGGCCTCACACTTATTGAGAACAGCCTTGAACAGTCTTGATCTATAGAGGAATTGGAGCGTGTGAGGTCCACGATCTGAGGGAGGGCAGTGTGCTGGCCCATCTTCGTGATCCTTCGTAGAGGTGCACGGGATCGTAGCCCGCTCCCTTACCTCCCTACCACCCCGCAAGTATCCAACGCACCGCAGCAGAGAAAAAAAAATACACATAGCAAGAAATTACAGGAGAAATAATGAGGACCAGAAACTCTTCCTTGTTACAGGTCCAGACACAGGCAAAGCCTCGCCCTCACAGATCGGCCCGAAGACGGAAGGCAAAACTCTTCTACCCCCCGGGAGTAGGGGAGCTCCACCCCGGGTCAGTGCTTTTGGAGGGTGCCCTCGCGGATTCCTCTGGAGCCACCGGAGCCACACCAACACTCCCAGGCTCATTTGTGGTCCCCTCAGCACTGTCAGTGTCACCGAACACTGTATTCTCGCAAATAGGGGAAGAGGGGAAGTGTCACACCACAGTTAACTTGAACCTCCGCCCTGCTTTCATAGCCGCCACTGGGCTCTCAGGGAACAGAGACATAAGATCTTTCTTGCTACCTTTGGTTACAGGCTCGGCAGCACCTTTAAGGCCTCTGAGCTGCTCATCAACTACCAAAGCTCCTGCGAAGAGCCCGAGATCCACCGTGGGGCAGGCACCAGGGCCTCCCTTATCACCAACAATAATCACTCTTCAGGGGGCAGATTTTCACAAGCTAGCGTCAGCTGATAGGGCAGTATTGAGGCTCGAGCATGATTGTCCAACAACTCTGTCCCAACAAGCATTAAAAACCCCTCAACTCAACACGTCATCATATGAGGCCCTGAAGGCTGGGGTTGGCAATGGTCCCCGCTGCAGTGCTTCAGCAAACAGAGTGTATACACTAGACGAATCTGGGAGTTGTAAGGTCCGTGACGAAGGAGGAGTAATCACTGCACCACCGGCCGGGCAGTCCCAATCTCCGATCTTGTTGACCTGGAGCACGCCTAATCAAGACAACACGTCCCAGCGTTCACCTCCGCCATGTGGAAGGGAGGTCTCCCCCCCAGTGTTTGTAGACCATCTAACACTGATAAATGAGACTCTAATTTCTATGACTGGAGCGGCAATCATGCACGCCGATAAGCTTGATGCCCAGATTAACATTTTACAAACAGTGGCAAATTTAATTTCAGGGGTTGATGCTAAACTGGATCACTTGAACTCCCTGATTCGTAGAGCTCAGGAGAGTCCATATCTCACGCCTGAGCCTTGCAGCTGTGGTCCAATTTTAAAAAACCTGGAAAAACGTCCGTACATTATGACTACTCTAATTGAAGACCTTAAAATAGAAGCTAGCAGGAACAAGGATTCAAACTCAAAGGCATCAGCGTCTGATCTTTCCATAAAAGAAAGCTTAAAAATCTCTTTACTAGACGGGACAGTAAAACATAATGAAAATCAATCTTCTAGGCTCGGGCCCATACCAACGAATAACGCAAACACCAGAGATGCCGCTCCAACTACATATACCAAAACTTTGAACGGCAGCAGACTCCTACATCGTCCTGCTCAGACCCTCAAAAGAAACTATCGAGGAAAAATAAGAAAAAATTTTAAAAACTGAACAAGGCGATTAAAAATAAATCCATACGGGAATGGCTGCAGCCCGGTCGCCAGACGCAAGGTCACACAGAGCCATCGGAAACGACTGAGCCCAAAGCTTTTTCTTTAATAACAGAAAGCTCGCTCCCTAAGCATGAAGTACTCCACTTGTCTAACCCAATAACAAACCATGGGTCGGCTGCCTCTCTGGTGGCGCTCCGACCAGCCCCATCAGTATCAACTATAAACCCTGTAAACGATCCACAAAATATAAACGCCGTGGAAGCGACCCAACTTCGCATTACTGAACATGATGCTCGATCAATTCATTCTTTAGCCGCTGTTTCAACAACATCGACGCACGGTGCGCTTCAAGTGTCACGGGCTGTTTCAGATACAAAGGGCATCGAAAACATTTGGTTTAATAACGGGCTTCCCAGCTTCCCACTCAAGACGGCCCCTGAACGAGCTACTGGGGCAACAAGGCAAACAGATGCCCCCTTATTTGGCCTCTTACAGCCAATAGAAACTGGCGCTCAGGCCGCGGACTCCGTTGGTGAGTTAAATCTCTCCCAATCGCAGGATCGGGAAATATGGCTATATCCAGAGTATGTCTCGCAGGGGAGGTGGGACATCCTCAATCGTAGCAATCTTCTGATACTTTGTGCAAACATTCCAGGGCTGGAGGGAATAAAAACTTCAGACATGGAAACCATCTCCTTCCTACCACCAGACGCGGAAGAGATAAACGAAACCACGGAGGTAACCTTCATGAGCTCGGCCATGGCAGAGGTTTTAAAAAGCCAGTACAAGCTACTGGAAAGCTGGGGCATAAGGATAAAACCCAAGAGTTCACAAAAATATCCCTTGATCTTAAAAACACACTCTGCACACCCCTTGATGGGAAACATGGCCCAAGTAGCTGGAGAGCTTCCACGCCTGTATGCGCTCTACAAGGACGCCCCAGAATTGGTGCCTACACTCCAGGGGCACAAAGCTGGCATAAACTTCGGTCATCCCACCAGAACGCCAATTAGGATCACCAGGGATTTAGTCCAGGGGACACGCAAATGCGCAACACTGGGACCGGCGAATAAAGACTGGTCCTGGCTCTCGCTTGCTTTAAACTCCAAGACCTAATGGATCGCGCCTTAACGCCTGGGGTCACTTTCCACGACGCATGAAAAAAATAGACCTAAAACCCACTGAGAAGGCATGGTCTCCGGTGACACTGAAAGTCATGTCTTGGAATGTTGCCGGCCTTAGGCGGTTGCTTCTCAATCAAAATGCGCTGTCATTTATGGAGGAATCAGACATAATTTTTACACAAGAGACATGGCAAATCCACCCTCTCTCCCTGAGAGGTTATGCTGAGTATGGAAAACCAGCAAAAAAGCTTAAAATCTTCGGTAGACCCTCGGGAGGGATATGTGTCTACATTAAACACGCACTAAATTTGGAATTTGCAGAAATCTCCAACCTACCGGATTTCCTCCAGGCAGGCATTCTGAAAGGCTGTCGCCTGGCAAATAGTAACTTTTCAATATTGTTAATTAATCTTTACCACAACCCGCATGGGACTTCATCTAACCCGGCCATGTTGACACACCATATTGAGTGCTTACTGCTTCAATTCGCGGGCCTTGAATGTATCATTCTTGGCGATTTCAACACTCATAATATAGGGGTTTTTACCAAACGCAGCCACCAGGCAGGGGCCACTGATGCCCTAAATGATCTACTAAAATCCTATAACCTGGCGACGGCCCACTCAGTCCTCTTAAAGAGCAGTCCGGGGCAGACGGTCGGCCCCACATTCAATAACCAAACCACGGTTGATTATATAATATTAAGCGGCAAACTCCAACTCTTGATGTCAAATTTTTCAGTCCATCCGCATAGTGATAGCGATCATGCTGCCTTAACTGTCACTTTGAACCTCATCGTGGACCTACGCCACAAGCTTGAATACATCGGAGAGGCAGATGGAGAAGAATCAATAAAGCTGCCCAGAAGGATCAAATGGGAACAAACCTCCATAACCAGATTTAATAGCTGGGCAAATCAGTGGACAGGTTGGCCATCGAGTGTACAGAAAAATGGCGCAATAGAAAGCTGGAACGCCACATCAGAGACCCTGGTGGTGATTCTTCGTGGGAATCAGAATAGTGTGTTGCACAGGCGCCTTCCCCCTAAATATCGTTATAACATAGAAATCAAAACAAGTGCCAAAACACTAAACAAGGAACGTAAACGGTTCCACAAAAGCGGGACAAAACAAAACAAGAAGCAATTACAAGAAGCTAAAAAAAGTCACGCAAAAAAGGTGTGGGCTGCAAAACGTGCCCACTGTGAAGCACAATGGTTAATTATATTTGATTTGCTGAGCCCGGGAAAATCACAGGAGTTTTGGAACTACATATGCAACATGGGACGAGGCCCAAACCATATAGAAAATGCCCTTGAAGCCTCTATTTAGGTCGCCCATGTTAAGGCATTATATACTAATGATGGTCCTGCAAATATGCAAAATGTAACACCCATTCCTGGAGACTACCTTGATCCTACCATCAAGATGACGGCCCCACCGGGAAAATCGTTGGTCGCCAAAATCTTAAAAAACATTAGACAAAACGCCGCACCGGGCCCCAACGGGCTTCCTGGGCACTTATTCAAGGCAAACATTGACTTTTGGACCAAAAACCTGACCCATCTGTACTCCGAATGTTGGCTCCCGGGGGAAGTCCCAGATTCGTGGAGAGGCTCGCTTTTACAGCCCATTCACAAAAAAGGCCCAAAATCGGAACCCGCTAATTACCGCATGATTGCCCTGTTGGATATTGAGGGTAAAGCTTATGCTAGCGCCATCTTGAGGGACCTCGCAGACTGGTCAAGTGCAGCTGGCATCCTTCCATTCTGCCAAACCGGATTCAGACCTGGGTCAGCCGCAGTTGATAACATCATCGCTCTCTCTTTCCTGGTGAATCGCGCACGGACAGGCAAAAGTCTTCCCCTCTTCGCCTGCTTTATTGACTACTCGGCGGCGTTTGACGGGGTCGACCGTGCAATTCTGTGGCATAAGCTGGTCCAATAGAACATCAACCCGGGGCTGCTAAGAGCGATACAGTCCCTGTATCAAAAAACTTGGGTGTGTATCAAACTCTCAAGGGACCATGCTTTTGCTAAGATCTACACAGATAGAGGCCTAAAACAAGGGTGTGTGCTAGCCCCATTACTATTCAACTTATACACAGCGGACATGGAGAGGGCCCTGACTGGCGCCGCCCTGGCCACTCCAAAGATTGGCGGGCGCAAAATACACTTTATGCAATATGCTGATGACCTGGTCCTTTTGGACCACACGAGAATGGGGCTGCAAAAAGTGCTGACGGCACTTGCCGTATATAACGACAAAAACAGGCTTGTAGCTCATCGAACGAAATCAAAGGTAATTATATTCGGGCATTACCCAAGGAAAAAATCTTTGAAATGGAGGCTAGGCAATCTTTTGCTGGAAAGTACACAGCGTTACATCTACTTGGGCATTTGTTTTCAGGAGTCGGGTCTCCAAGTGCCCATCTTAAGTCAATCCAGGCCAAAGGTAAATCCATCACCTATGCCATCTGCCAGCTGCAAGCCTCCCTACACAGCCCGTCTACCACGGCCATCAATAGAGTGCTTAAAGCCAAGCTCATGCCGGCACTCAACTACGCCCTCCAGGCATTCCCAGGTAAACTGAGCCATGAATTAGAAAAAATACATTGCAGGGCATATAAGAGACTTTTCCACCTGCCAAGCTGCACCAGAAACATCCTCGTTCGCCTGGAGTTCTCACTCAACCAGCAAAACCTGGAAGAGTTGGCCGCCTTAAGCAAATATTATTTTCTAACAACGGCGGCACAAGAGAACACAATGAAGGCAGTCCTGAAATGCATTTTCAGAGAGGCAGGGAATCCTTGTTCGGCCACCCTCGAAGTGGCTAAGGCCCATCTTAACCTTGCCATGGACTCCTGGAATCCTGAATATGTTACATATTCTGCCATCAAAAACGCGATTAAAAAACAAGTGTGTGCGCGGTCACAGGAACTGGATCTGGAGTCCCTGAGGAGAAGAAAAGACCTGCATGAGACCCTGTGTTTCCCACACACCCTGCCCTCTCCTAAACAGCATCTTTCGCAGGCAGTGGGAAGGGCAGCCCTTCATAAGATCTTGGCTTACAGATTACACCCATTGCCCCTTAAAGAACTATACCCGTGTGGCAAGGCCAGCCTAGGAGCACAGGAATGCAGGCTCTGCAGCTATAAACCGGAGTCATTGGCACATCTTCTCTTCTGTTGCCCTGCCCTGCGGTTGCCCTGCTGTCTTTATCTTAGGCCACTACTTAGAAATTCTGGGTTGCGCTCTGCAAAGAATGGGATTTTTCACCTTTACACCCTGTCCATGGTAATGCACATGGCCGCCTTTGGGAAGTTCATCTTCCAAGCACGGGCAATGCTGATGACTTCTACTGGTCGGATCACAAAGTCTTTTGCCGGCCCATGAACCTTTTCCCTGGCATCTCTGTATTCTTGGAGTAACTTTTAATTCGATTTTTGAAATTTCCTTGATTTTAACTTTTGTAATGTGATGACTTTTGTATTTCTGGTTTTATGTAATGGTTTTCAGTAACCAACAATAAAATATCATTCATTCAAAATGGCTCCGAAACGCAACCATTAACTACAATCTGGGCGAGAGGGTCTGCATAGAGAAGACGCACCCAGCTAATGAAATCTGAACCGAAACCAAATTTAGCTAGCACCGTCCACAAATACGGCCATTCAACAGTATCAAACGCCATCGTGGCATCTAATGACGCCAAAATGGCCGGCTCACGCAGTGTCGAGGCCCTCGCAAGTGCTCCGTGCAAGCGCCTAAGGTTCAGCGCCGTATTCCTGTGCGGTATAAAGCCCGATTGATCTGGGTGAACCAGATCACCAATAACCTTTATCAGTCTATTAGCCAACAACTTAGCGAGAATCTTAGGTTCAGCATTTAACAATGAGATCGGCCGATACGAAGCACACCTTATCCTAGGTTTTCCTTCCTTATGAATTACTACTATCGATGCCAATCTCTGTTCACGAGGGAGGAGAACACAATCCTGGGACTCCAAGAACATGTCTCTCAAATACGGAGCAATCCTATCCGGGCGAAGCTTATAGAGCTCAATCGGGAGACTGTTGGGACCCATCGCCTTACCAGAATTCAGGGAACGCATTGCCAACTCCACCTCATCTGCAGTGATCTTACCATACATAAGGTCCCTGTCCGCCACAGACAGGCACGGGAGCGCAATATCTCATAACAACAAACATGAGTCCTCCTTCGGTCTATCTAACACGGAAGAGTAAACAGATCTAAAATGATCAGCGAAGCATGCCACTATCTCCCGCGGGTCGGTGACCAGGACCCCACCTTCTACCTCGATTTCCGGTACCACACGACTGGCTCTGTCTTTTCTGTCCAACCATGCAATCAATTTGCTCGCCTTGTCCCCAACATCATAGAGACGCCCCTGTTGTTCCCGACTAAGGGCCTTCGCACCGTCCTTTACCAACGTTCTATAGTCCAACTGCTTCAAGCGCAGGACATGCAGTCTAGAGCGGGTAACTTCTTGCTCCAATTCCAATTCCAAATCAGCTATCTCCGTCTCTATCCTCACCACATCCTCTTCCTTCTGTTTTTTAACACCAGCAATTAAAGAGAGAGCTTGACCTCTAATTACAGTTTTGAAAGTCTCCCACAGCGATATCAAGGAAGAAACCGAACCCTCATTTTCAGAGAAATAATGTTCCAATGCCTTAACTAGTGCACTGCGAGTCTTGGGATTACAAAAATACCAAGGGTTAATAGGAGCTATCCTCCCCTCAGTGCCCGATGCCAATTCAAACCAAAACCAAAGCGGGGAGTGATCGGAAATACCCCGAGTCATATGCCTGACCTCCGCAACATAGGATGCCTGTGCAGCCGGCACTAGTACATAGTCTTTCCTGGAGAGACTACCATGGACGCCGGAAAGAAACGTATACTGCCGTTGAGTAGTATGAAGCAATCTCCAGCAGTCTACCAGGCCCATCGTATCAATGAAGTCAGGCAGCCAGCCCTGAGCTCCCCTTAGATCCCTAGGTGGATACCTACCCAACACACCAGATACCACTGAATTAAAGTCACCACCCAGAATCATAAACCCCCCAGGGAGATCGAGTAAAACCCGCCCCAGGTCGGCAAAGGTAGTGGATTGTAGGCCAGGAGGAACATAAACAGACACCAGGGAAAGTATGCGGCCCTCCCACCGTCCTGATATAGCCACATAAACCCCTCTCTCTCATCAAGGATCATTGACTCCACTTCGAACGGAAGAGGGTTCTTAAGGAGGATTCCAACCCCACGGGATCCGGATGAAAACCCAGCATGAGCAACCAAACGATATCCATTTCTATCCATGGCGTAACATGTATTACCAACCAAGTGGGTTTCTTGTAGTAAAACCACGTCCGGAGAGTGCCATTTCAGGAGTTGCAACACCACCCCGCGCTTAATCTTGTCTCCCAACCCATTGACATTCCAGCTCATCAACCTCAACCCCCTACCCCCATCATGAAACAGAAAGAAGACCCACCCCCCCTCCGAGTCCAGCACATCAATAAAAATGTCTTGCAATATAGCGCCTTGCTGAGAAAGGAAACAAAAAAACAACACCCCCCCACCACCCCCTCCCAAACAACCTGTTACAATACCCCCACCCTGCACCCCTGCTTCCGACTATAGAGCCACCCCAATTCGCAGTGTGCCTGTCACCCCCACATCTAAACTAAACTACAAAAAGTTAAGCTGAGGAGGAGAGAGACCCTCTGGTAGCTCAGTAACCCCCCCATTCCAGCTGCGCGAAACTGCACATAACGATTAGAACCACAACAATAGGAAATACCCTAGCGACCCCAGGAGTCAGATGAGTGAGACTTATTCCTGTTCCATATGTCCACCCTCAGCCCCACCAGATTGTCCCTCCAGATCTTGCCGGGCCGGCAACGTGTCCAACCAATCGGCCACCGCTTCGGGTTTGTCGAAGAAATAGGTCCGTTAATCACGTTCGATCCTCAACTTGGCCGGAAAAAGCATGGCATATTTGAGACCCATGTCCCGAAGCCGCCTCTTCACCCCCATGAAACTGAGTCTTTGTCTTTGAACCGCTTGAGTGAAGTCTGGATAAAAGCTGATAGATGAGTTCTCGAACTGCAAGGGCCCACCCGCTCGTGAGGCCTGAAGAATAGCGTCCCTGTCTCGAAATTTAAAGATCCGCGCTATAATAGGCCTCGGCGGGGTGCCCACTTTCAATCTTCCACCAGGGACCCTATGGGCTCGCTCCACGGTAAAGAACTTACTAAGTCCCTTGGGCTGTAGTTGATTAGCGATAAGGTCTTCAACAAAAAGGTCAGCCGCTTGATCCTCCGCCTTTTCTGGAACTCCGATTATACGGACGTTATTCCTTCGGGCCCTCCCTTCAAAATCCTCCAGGCGACGGACAACAGTGTCATTCACGGCCCTCAGATTTCGGACCTCAGTCTGCAACTCAACGACGTCATCCGTTAGACTTCGACGTCTTAATATCTAGCGATTTGACCTTCTCGTTTGTCTTTGTAAGGTCCGTGCGAATCAGATTCACATCAATAGAAACCGTGTCCAATTTATGTGCCAGGTCCTCCATCTGCTTCCTGAGGGTTGACCTGATACCTTCAATTGCACCCATAACATCCTGCAACGTTGGTTCGGTTGCCGAAGCAGAGGAATCCTTTGCCTCATCCTGGGACCTGCCCGGGCCACTGGGCGATCCTTTAACTTGGGTATATCTATCCATGACATTGGATTGGGTGCATCCACCCCTTCTGGTGGTTTTCAACTTCTGCTTGTCCCCCTCCGGTTTGCTCGCCATTTCAGGACAATCTCAAGTCGGGAGAAGGGGGAACCAGTCTCCAGGTTAGCAGGCAATAGAGAGGATACAAGACGGCCCTCGGGCCACGCACACGAATTAGCCCGAAGAAGGACGGCGAGCCCCATAGGCTAAAGTCAGACACATCGTATATTTGTCCAATACGATTAAGCACCAACAGGGGTATGAGCTGCCGCCACAATGAGGCGTTTTCCGATTCCAAGACCAGTCCAAGTACCAAAACCGAAAGTGAAAGTGAGACTGGACCGGCCTCCTCCGCGAACTTGTGCCGATGTTGTTCAATTACACCTCGGGGACTCTGCCAACCCAAGGACAGGGCATCCAGGAGATGAGGGCCGCAAACTTCTCCACACCACAACTCCGGCCCCCGGGGTCTGATCGGGACGCGGTTTTCAGCTTTCACTTCTCCCGTGGTTCATGCACTCGGAGACATCAACAGCAAACAGGATAACTGACAGAATATATGCGGGAGGGTACAAGGGTCTCGGGAGCCCCTAGCTCACGCGGCCATCTTGGATGCGCGAGAAGTTCCTCCCCCAAGCATTCAAAATTAAGCAAAAACTGCACTGTGCATATCCCCCAGAGGCTTCTGGACTGGTAGAACAATTGAATGGCACTATCAAGTCAAGATTGGGAAAGATGTATAAGTCAACCCGAATGGAGTGGCCAGATGCTCTGCCACTTGTTCTGATGGGATTTAGAAGTATTCCAGATCAGAACACAGGTTTAAGTCCCCATAAAATACTGATGGGAAGAGCAATGCGGCAAGCATGGGTGCCAGGATACAAATTGCTAAGCATATCTGATGATTTAGTACTGGAATACTGCAAAGAACTGGCTGGTCAGGTGCGTTCTATCTCTCACAAGGTTGGGGAAGACGCTGTCGCCAGACCAGCAACTCCAGCACATGACCTGAACCCTAGTGATTGGGTAGTGTTAAAGAAACATACTCGAAAGTCTTGCCTTGCACCGAGGTGGGGTAAGCCAAGACAAGTTATTCTGGTTACCACCACAGCTGTAAAATGTGCAGGAGGTCCACACTGGATTCATGCCAGCCATACGAAGAAGGTAACTGAACCGGATGAAACTGAGGCTGAAGGTTGTGCAGCTGAGGGGTCCTAAGATATTGGTCCTGAAGTGGCTGAAGAAGAACAACCGAGCACCAGTCAAGATGATTGGATTCCAGTAACCAACATACCTGCAGAATATGTAAGAACGAGAAGCAAAACCTACTTAGATAGACAGAGTGATAGCGAGGACGAGACAGGTTATAGAAGAAGGTACTCAGATCATAGAAATCCAAGTCATAAGTGATTCTGAGGAGGACCAGATAGGGAAAGATCAAATAATCGACACTCCACCAAGAACTCCTTAACCTGAAAAGGGACAGATAGAAATTAGGGTGGAGACTCAAGCGGAAGAAAATCAAGAGTTCGAAGAGCTTGAGCAGGACCAGACAGGTATAGAAAACTGTGTTCAGGACGGAGAAGGTGTACCAAGCAAAAGTCAAATTCAGCAAATACCTGAACAAGGCCAGATTAGTGACCAGGTAGAAGAAACAGAAATAGGACCTGGATCCAGTCAGATAGAGAGGGAAACAGACGACAGCATTGAAATTGATGTGCCACAACGGAACGAAAACAAAAGAACGGTTGAAGAGGGCCTAAGCACAGTGCCAGTTAAACGACTCAGAAAAGGAGATAAATGGCCTAGATATGTCAAAAGACTAAGACTGCGTTTAAAGAAAATTGATAAAGAACCAGAACAAGTCAAACTGATCAACCTGTGATATAACCAAGAAGAAGAAGTCCACGACTAAAGAGACTGATTAATAAATACAAGGGCCCTGAATGGACCTACAGTGTCCTGGAAGAATTTGGAAATCTAGACATAAGTGACGAAAATGATGAAGAATTGATTACTGATCAAACTGACGAAGAAGTAAAACCAACCTGAAAATCACACAGGGTAAATCTGTGTAAAAGTAACAAAGAGGGGTTAAATCTCCTTTAATCAAAAATGGCTGATCATACTGTTAATGGAAGACCGAAAAGAAATTGTTTAAAGACATGCTGCAAAGTATGTTTATGTAGTATAGCACTAGTACTTATACTTTGGATAGGACTAACAATAGCTATTCCTTACACAATGAGTAAATACACAAACCTGTACCCTACTAAACGATTGCCAAAAGACACAGAAGAGTTACAAACCAGAGATACACCAAAAAGAGTAGATATACAAGAGAGAGCACTTAGCCTTTGACAAACAAAAGTAGATTTAGAAGCACCAGACGAGGAAGGACTGCATTATAATAGAATCAAAAATAGAACTCATTTAAATGTATTTGTAAACCTGTTAGTACACTACGTAGAGGCTATGGAAATAGAAGATTGCTACGTCTGTATGAAGCTACCTACTTCGGTAGCTGAGGGTGTGACATACCACCATTTACCGCTAACATATGGAATTTCCTGTAGAGTTTTAACTAGCTTATTTTACAAAAGAGGACCTTTACAGTATTATTATTCTAACTTGGATGTGATATTTTCTGAACTCCCTGTACGTAGAAACCTAAACCCTGCACATACCACAAGAGACGTGGCACGTTACATGAGTGAATATTTTCTAACTGTAGGTAAAATAAATATAGATGACACACACAAGAATAACTTAACATGCTTATTACTAGAAAAGGAGAAAATATTTTGAACATGGTAGAGAAAAGAAGAGAGAGTTTCCAAAGAAAAGCGAATGACAAGAATCAGAAAATTCCTAAATGGGCTGAAAGCATACAGAGCACCTCAAATGGTGGGGCTGATGCTGTTATGTTGCTGGATTTCGAAAATATGGGGAAACTTTGTCTTCATCGAGAAAGAACCAGTTATTATAACAATATATTCATTGGTTCCAGTGAATGCGAACACAATTACAAGGTAATTGGGGGTTGGGGTTTTAAAGATGGGTCAGAACCTGTGTTTCCCGTAATTTATTACATATGTGGGAACAAGGCATATTTCAAACTACCAGATCACTGGTATGGAAGCTGTTATTTTGGTATTGTCTTCCCAAAGATATACCATGTGGGTAAAATCACTGGAAGCAATGAAAGAACTAATGAATTAGTACGTAGTAAAAGAGAAAGTGTTGGTGAAATAGTAGGTGATATTTTTAGTGCACTGATACCTACAGTGGGAGTAGCTCTGAATACACACAGAATCTGCAAATTGTCAACGGTAGTGGATCGGTTATCGACTGACACTGCTGGAGGGTTCTTAATAGTCAATACCGAATTGGTTGCGATCAGATCTATGGTTTTACAAAATCGACTTGCTCTTGACACGTTATTGGCAAAAGACGGCGGAGTCTGCAGAATGTTGAAAGCGCAACATTGTTGCACTTACATACCAGACAAAAGTGTTGAAATTAAAGGGTTTGTGAGAAATATTACTAATTTGGAAAAGGAGCTTAAACCACTGGAGGTTGATAGTGCATGGAAGAGGCTTACTGATGGGCTCTCCGCAGTGGTTAGTTAGTTTTCTAATCTAGGTAAAAGTCTTGTGAGTAAAATACTGATGCCAATAGCGGCAATAGGTTTATTAGTATTAGGAATAATAATCTGTTGCAAATGTCAAAAACATAAAAAGAAATATTCCGTGAATAGGCGAGGAGTGAAAAGAGCTGAATAGCCAAATCTATAAAAAGATAAAAAATTCTCATAATAATACTGGGAAAAAGCAAAATAGAATGGTTGAAGATTTAATATATTTTTTATATATATATATATATATATATATATATATATATATATATATATATATATATATATATAAAAATAATAATATATTAATAATATTAAAAAAAAAAAATAGATTTAAATGGGTGAAATGTGAGAAGTTGGCATCTGGTTCTATTAATTGTGATGATATAAAATATCGTCAAAGAGGGGATTGATGGAACAAGGATTCGCATATGAAGCGACTTGATCGTATTCATGAACCTCGAATAACGTTAACGAATTAAACAATATGTTTGTCTTACTAATTTCTTCATTATTTAGGTATCCGAGTGAAGCTTGCTTATGTGTTTCCTAATCCTAATACGCTTGCGTCTAAAATGGCTGCTGCTACGCGGGAATTTCTACTGCACATGCGTCTGTCATACCCACGTGACATGACGTACTCGCAGCTTTGGAGGGAATCTGTTGCTTCTGCGCACTATGGCTGCTCTATGTTCTCACATGCGAGAAGCTTGCACTGCTGCTTTTGCGAAACTGTTCGTTCTGCTTAATCCTCATGCTATAGTTTATTATAAAGTAATGGGTATAGTGTAGAAATTCATGGCATACAGTGTACTTCATTTATTATGTGTTCTAAAACTGTTTCTTTTCAATTTCATGTTGCACTTTGAAACTTGGCCTGTGGTATAACACTGTACTCCATCTTGATAGAAACTGCGACTGTGCGAGATTCGCAATGACCTTTGGACTTTAGCCAAGTATCTGACTGACTGAGAAGATGCCCCTGGGAAGCTCACCTAGTGAACCCTTGGAAAATACAATGTATTTGTGAATAGAACATCCATTGTTATATGGAATGAAGAAGCCATGAAAACCTGAATTTGATGGGCGTGAACATAAATTTGAATAGGACACGGCAGAAGTCTAAAATGTAGGTGGTGTGATGACCTCTCCTCCTCTTTTGTCCAATAGAAATTGGGGATCCTTACACTTGCAACATTGGGGGGTGGTACACTGACCTGGAAAACAGTATAACTAGAGTAGGTTTAGCTAGAGAAATTGTCCGACTTGCCCGAATAGACCTGTCACTGAACCAACGCACTCAATAGGTGATTTAGAACAGAGGGCTGTGGAGCACTCTGTTCGACAGACTCGCTGACCCAATCGGGGTTCGGGGAAGGTGAAGTACTGGCAAAGCACTTTGCTGGTACATGCTGTAACCCAGTCGGGGTTTTGGCTGATTCCTTGCAGAGAGGGAGTAGCGCAGGCGTTGCAACTGAACTGCGGGTGCAGGTCCTAACCTTTGGTGTTCCTGTCCTGATCCAAATCTGGCCTATCCTGTCCTGATTTCTATACTGCACCTGCTGGCCTACTGGCGACTGTATTCTTTGGGGTTCTTCTGTCCTTTAAATGACTCGTGGCAAGGGTTGGTCTTCACACCATTCTAGGTAAATATAAATCTGTGTGGGCAATTGTCATTCTAATTTGCATCCTTTTCTTTACCCTCCCTAATTTGCCAGAGCTTTGATTGCATATGTTCCTATTCTTTCCCTTCCCTTGGTAAATGAAAATTTGTGTTTTTCTGACCTATTAGCGTGTTCCATTTTTTTACCCTCCTTTTAGCCAAATGCTAAACGTCTAATGATTGCATCAATTGTGTTCCATTTTGTTACCCTCCCTGGAAAGTGATTAAGCTTGATTATTCGATTTTTTAGTATGTTCCTTTTCTTTACCCTCCTTTAGTTAACTGGTTAAAGTCGGGTTCTCAAAATAGCATGTTCTTTGTTTTTCCTTTGTTTCAATTTGCTAAATGGTTGGCATAATATTTCTCTTGCATAGTTGTACACTGTTTCTAATCTTGGTTATCGATAGTATGATTGTTTTCAATCTATGGCTTATGATTTTTTATGAAGATTAGATAAAGAATGTAAAACTTCCCCGAGTCTGTGGTTATTATATGAGTGCAAATGTTATGGTATTTTGACTACTTGCCTATAATTCTAAACTCCCTGATCCATTGTGGTCATAGGTACCAGTGACAAGGATTGGTAAGTGAAATGGTATCGGACTTAGTAGCATTAAAATAGATTGGTAGTAGAGTGTGGGTTACCCGACTGAATAAACCTTTGGTGAAATTGAATTATGGGCCCAGGTGAGTATTGATAAAATTGTAGGCTGGTGACCTGCGCGCTCTATCAAACGTACTGGCTCAGGGTACACTTTTGTACCATATAGTAGGAACATATATGTAAGTTAAATAGGCCAATTATGATTATAGCCAATTTTGCCATGTTTGAGAGGTCAGAGCACACAAACTGGGGCCTGCTTAGCAGTGTCTAAAGAGCAGCAGTAAAATGTAGCAAAATTGTGGGTGGCCAGCCAAAATAGTTGCATTTTCCTACACAGTCAAACTGTAAGATATGTGTAGATAAGGGGTACCTTTGAAATGCCAAGCTCGAGCCTGCAAGATCTTTGTAACTTTACAGATAAATCATTTTTTTGAGATCCTTACCCGCACGTCTTCTGACCTGTCAAAGGCCTGAGACGCCTGTTTAACACCCTCCCTGTGTAGTGTGATCCTTTACATTCTCTGTAAACAAATGAACAACTTTGAATCCTAAGTTTGTAAGACTTCTATGACCAAAAGGATTGCTTCTTGAGTGTGCCGAAAATGGGTATTCTGAGGGATAGGTTACCTGTATGAAGCTTGCAGCTGTATTAACATCTGTGGAACATAAGGGATTGCTCAGCTCTGTAAGGAGCGGACACGGGACATCTGTATAATCCTAGTTGTAGATCTAGTCGTTAAACTCACAACCAATCGACTCTAACTAACTCAAATACCAAAATCCTTCTCCACTCTCCCAGATATGTGAACTGAGTATAGCTCTAAGCATGCCGCCACTGTAATTTACACTATTAGAGTATATACCACGCACATATTTTAAGGAAAAAAAAGTTTCCCTGGAGTGATCCCTCTTATGAGCATCCTGCTGCAAAAGGGGTTACACTTTGGAATTCAATGTAACTAACCACCTATAGGTTACGCCTCTTACGTTCTGCAGGACATGATTTACAAATAAATAAATATAACTGTGCCTAACCATTTTTAGAGCATTCATGAATATTTTTAAATTGTATAGTTATCATAAAATGTAACAGAAACAGAACTAGTAATTTTTTTTAAACAAATAAATCAAACAAAACTGCTACATATCTGCCAGTCTAGTTGCCTTTCTGGGTCTATGGGCTGATATTCTAGTCTGTATTTTGTGTCTGTGTTATTTCTTAACCACTTGGGCCCAGATTTATTAAGGTTTTGTGTCTGTGTTGTGTCACCTGTATGGTGCAGCCCAACGCAAAATCCATTGGCATTTACTAAGAAATGCAAAGCCAGTTTGCATGGCTGTGCGTGGTTTAGTGAATACAAAGTAACACAAGGCAGTGTGCAGTGCTGCCTTGCTCTATTTTGTGTTGGGATGGTGTTCCATGGGTAAAGAATGGCCGTTCCCATGCAACTACCCTTGAATTTGATGCAATTCCCGATTTACTAAGGCCTCTTAGGGTCATATCTACTAACATTTCACAAACCGCAGGTCATCAAGCAAAGTTGATGAGATGTATTGCGTAAAAGGGAGTCAGAAGAAATGTACCATATGTACTAAAATATGGTACATTTCTTCTGTCTCCTAGCATTGGTGTACTGTGTGTTGCCTAGCACGAATGCAGGCAGCCTTGCACCATTGTGCAAGGGTGTCTGAGTTACAGGAAGGATTGTTTGTGTGCAGTAAAGTATACCTTCCTGCACAGAAACATTCCGTAGAAGCAATTTCCTTTTTTATGCAACCTGCATGCAGCTTACATGGAAAGAGGAAGTAATAACACAAGGGTACACTATGGGTTGGGGTACCCCTATGATTGGCATGACCTCCCCTGTAAGGCCCTAGTATATAATAGGGCAGGGGGATTAAACTACCTCTAAGTCAGAGGTGCATAAAGAATCAAGAGCATTGTTAAAAGAACAAACAGAGGTGCAGAGAGAGGCAAGAGGGGTACAGAAAGAAGCGAGAGAAGTGTAGAAAGAAGCAACAGAGGTGCTTAAAAAGGCAAGAGGGGTGCAGAAAGAGCAAGAAAAGTGCAGAAAGAAGCAACAGAGGCATTGAAAGAGGCAAGAGAGATACAGAAACAGGCAAGAAAGGTACAGAGAGAGGGAATAGGGTGCAGAAAGAGGTTAGAGGGAGAGAGAAATTTGCAAGAGAGGTACAGAAAGAAGCAAGAGCAGTATAGAAAGAAGCAAGAGAATTGCCACCCCATAGACTGCTCCTGCCCCCACATTCTCTAATCCCCCAGTATCCTTCATATATCCCCAACCCCAATATACTGCTCCCGACCCTGCACCCACCACCACCCCTATAGACTGCTCCTGCACACCAAGGTTCCCATGCTTCCCTGTGTCATGCTGTTTCACTCTACCCCTGCCCCCACCTTCTCTCATCACCCCCTAGTACCCTGCATCCTCCACCACCCCTATATACTGCGCCTGCCCTCGCACCCGCCTTCTCTCATCCCCTCAGTACCCTGCATCCTCCTCCATCTGCATAGGTTGTTCCTGCCACTGTCCCAACTTCTCTCATCCCCCAGCACCCTGCACCCCGCCGCCCCCATAGACTGCTCCTGTACACCAAGGTTCCCATGCTTCCCTGTGTCATGCTGTGTCACCCTACCCCTGCACCCGCCCCCACCTTCTCTCACCGCCCAGTACCCTGCATCCCCCGCGACCTCTACAGACTGTCCCTGCATGCAAAGGTTCCCATGCTTCACTATGTCATGTTGTTTCACTCTCTAGTACTCCCACCTTCTCTCACTACCCCCATGTACCCTGCCTCTTCTCCGTTATCTGCCCCACCGCCTTAAGGCACACCGCAAAGGTTGTGCTGCCCTCATGGGCTGTTATTTTATTGCCCCCAAATCCCCTTACCTCCCTCCCCCACCAGGCCACACCCTCCAGACCCATCTCCTCTGCTGTCCTTCAGATGTCCTTGGCCCATATCAGTGTTTGCTTCACTGCCACTTTCTAGGCTGTTATCCAAGCAAGCCACTCTCTGGCCCATGTGCGCTTGTGGGGGCCCCTTTTACAGTTCCGTTTCAGGTAGGGTACATTCTGATCTCCAAACTAATTTGTGCTTGTTCGTTGCAGGTTTTGGCATTATGAGTTTTAGCATAAACACCACACCCCTGCAATCTTCACTGACACATTTTGGCACCTCAAACCGGCTGACAATTACCAGGGGGAAAACGGGGGAAAATGTTCATGTGTGATGAATTCAGTGCAATAAACAATAATGCTGCCTGTAATTCCTCATTTACGAATTGAAACTCAGAAAATAAGGCCTTTACTAAAGTCACTAAATACTGAACAGCAGAGGTGTGATACTTACCAGGTGTGGGAAATACTTCCTCCTTTACCAGTGTGCGGTAAATACCGCATCCTTTACTAGTGTGCAGTAGTTCAAGTTTCAAGTTTATTTTATTTGCATAGTTTGGTAAAACCATTGTAACACAAAAATATTTCATAGCAGACCATTTTATGTATATAAAAACTCCTTAGTTATAAAAGGATAGAAGTTCTGTTAAAAAACTGTACAATAAAATTCAAATATTAAAAGTCACTTATTCAGGCACGTTATAACCAGAAGTGCATGTCACGTTGTTTCCGCCACAATAATTCATGGGTATAATACTTTGTTTGTAATTGCACAGGTAAATTTAAAAGTTAGATTTCAGCCAGTGTTTTTATTTTCGGCAATTTCTTTTGGCATTACCAAAGCACAGTTTAGTTGGGGGTCACTTGGGGCAAGGCAAGCCAGAACTGCCTGCCTCCTAGTTCTAATTCCACGCTGGTTGAATTTTGCTTTTAATATTTGTAGCCTTTTTTGTGAAAGTTGTTTGCAGGAGCATAATAGATGCAGCAGATCTTCCGATGCTAACCCGCATAGGCGGCACCTAGGGTGCACCTTCTCCTTCAGCCAGGGTGGAGAGTGCTTAATGCCTGGTAACAAGCCAAGTCTAAACTTCATGAAGCTAATTTTTGTGTGCTTGGCATAACCCATGTTAAAAGACTTCTGGGCCGCTTGCTGACAGTATGTATTCAGAGTCATCCAGCCATGAGACCTTTCGGCGAGTGAGGCTTTCTCTTCCAGCCATGACAGATATTTGACTGATTTCCAAACTAGTTTCTTAACTACGCCAGAGCTGGTGGGAGTTTCCCACAGTTGGTTCAGTCCCAATTTATGTAATCCTTCTTTGAGGTATCTCGCTGCTGGTGAGGAAGTGTGTCTGCTTATCTCTTTCCATAACTGTGCATTTAGTGTCCCTGGAGCGGCTTTTCGTATTTTATCCCACGTTATGATGTATGCCCCATGTCTTGCAAGAGACTGCTTCTGGATGCAAAACTCGAGCCTTATTTGCGAGGGGGAGGTGTATTTAGGTAACCCGAATAAAATCCTAAACGTGCTCGTAACTGTGGAGTCCAGTAATTTGGCATCTCTTCCTATCTGTGTAGTGTAGTTCCTATATTCCCAATAGGCTCTGCGCATTGGAATAATATAAACAGCTGTGTAGACGTAGGACTGAGGTCATCTAGGTCTCTACTGACTATATTAGACTTAATTAGTTTTGCCAGCTAGCTCAAAGGTCACTAGAAACTTTCTCGAATGTTCAGGAAAGAGTTAACTCTCTTGATTTAGACAAGAAGGGATTAGTTTCTGACAACTGCGTAAACATGACAACCTTGCTCCCTCAGAATAAAGAGTATATCTCTAGAGTCATGTGAAAACAATAGACAGCTATTTCACTCAGTCAATCGTGCATACTTAGTTTCACCAGAGTGCAGAGAAATAGAGAGACGGGCGTTTTCAATAAAAAGGTGTTATTTATTGAGCAGTCTTCTTTCTCATGCAAGAGAAATGAATTGCCACAATTGCAATACTTATCATGAAGTAAAGTGTGTACAGTAAAAGGAGTATTATAAAATAATACTGTAAAAGCATTGATATGGTTTCTTAGCCATATGATACTTAAAAATTTAAAATGGATAAAATATATACATACATATTTAAGTTAAGTTGGTTTTTGCCAAGGAATCTGAATCAAGAATTCTCTTAAGGGTTTAGTCAGCTCCGTACCTTGGTTCTAGAATGAAGGAGGTCTTGTATCTCTTTCTCAGGATTCGATCTCCCAGCAACCCGCAAGGGTGACTGGAAACACCGGAGCTGGATTAAAAGACAGCGTCTTTCTCAGTGCGTCAAAGGGGAGGGTCGGCTTCCTTCGGCTCTCGCATCAGCTGGGCTTCGGGCAAGTAGATAGCCGCTCTGCTCCAAACCACTGTGTGTTTGCATAAGGCAACGTTGGTATATTTACACCTGGAAGGTGCCGGGTTTGACGTAAGGTTGGACATAAGACGTCACTAAGAACTAACAGTTCTTTCTGGACTCCAGGAGTTCTTGTGCAAATCAAAACAAAAGCAGGGGGATTTCCCGGGCTGCTGGAGGCTTGGTTTGTTTAAAGAACGCGTTGTACTTTCTAGGAGTCTATGGGAGTAGCCTTGTCGTATTTGGACTGCATTGGCTATTACTAAATATGGATATGATTCTTATGCCTTTATAAGGATATTATTTGTTATAACCACATGAGGGCATAAATCGGGAATATCGAATTAGGGTCCTAGATAGAATCACAACACCCACTCCACGTATTAATGTCCATCATTACTAATACTAAGCAATACTAAACATATAACGATGCATGTGTGTTTTCCAACCCACCCCAAAATACATAAATTGCATTTGAAAGGGTGTATGGCATATACACGAAAAATTAGTATTGGTACTGTACGTTTTTCAAGCAGTGGTATCATTCAGTTAAATGCATATATATATTAGCTAAATGAATTGCGAAAATTACACGTAAAATGGCTCTGTAAACAGAAAAGAAGGTCGAGACCATTTCATCACATATTTATACAATACTGTACATGTGCTAGAGGCTGAGGTAAAATATTGTCTCTAGAGTTCCTAAAAATAGAAGCTCTTTTCTCTAAGAATAGTTTTACTTTAAGCAGAGTACTGTGTGTCAGAAAAAAGTAAATATTTTGGAAATGGAAAAAATAATTTCGCTTTCAGGGTAAAAAATAGTTCCAAATGTTTTCAGTAGTTTTGTTTATCAAGCTGAAGACTGAATTCAGAGTTCAGGGAACGCTGTGTGCTCGTTGTTTTAAAGTTATTCTCGTTGTTCAGGGGAGAACATCATATCAGACAGGCTTGCGAAAAATTGGTCTACAACATCAGGTGAAAGTACGACCAAGTTCGAAAATGCAGAAATAGTGCATATGTGAGAATGATTGCTATCATCGATGTCTGGATCAGCAATGCTCACAGAAGGTTGTACCTGTTTGGTTCCGCTTTCCTCTCGTACTTCACCGCCACCTACTCGTAATGGTGAAGTCTCAATGAATGCCATCAACAGAATAGGTAGCCGCTGGGAACAACACGTTGCATGAGTCGTTACCGGACCTAGCAAAGTATCGATATCCATTGGTACTGCTGATGGTAGTGTAAGACAGACGTCCAACACACATTCTTCTCCGCATAGCAGACATCGAAGAACAGGTAAGATGCAATCTTGCCAGATTGGTCTGAATGAAAGAAATCAAGTTGTACTCAGATCTCTTAGCCGGGCTAATCCGAGGACTTTAGTGATTCGGTCTCGGTAGCGTATTGCTAAGATCGTTTATTCCATTGTACCTGGAGTTTTGTCTGTGGCTTGGCTTGCCATATCGGAGCAGAAGGATCAAAAACTAAAATTCCTGCTACGAGTCCCAAAAGAAGAGGCAGGCTGCCGAAAAAGGAATGGACAAAATTCGGGAAAATGCCCAGAACTGTTTCACAGGGTGCCAACAGTCCCAAAAAAATTGTCTTAAATACATGTGCGATGCCACTGGTATCAGACATGTTTAAGATTTGACCTAACATTTCTACGAAATGCACGGGGCAATTTGTTTATAATAGGGAATGTATCTCTGCAGCTGTCCTTGCAACTTGCAGATCATACGTCTATTTGGACGAGGTTAGAGGCACAGTTGTCTGTAAAAGAATAGACTTCATTCTGCTTAAAGTATCAATTCGAATAGAAGAGATATTCAAAGAAGGCCATATTACCGCCTCCATGTCTGGATTGCTGTTTGGATACAATACTTGCATACAGCAAGTGACCATGGAAGTAACGCTCACGAGATAGGCTGTTCCTGGTACCATGCCACAACAGCTGTGGTCACTTATTAGAACATAACTGCCATTGGAAAGCTGTCTGAAAAATGGCTCTATCTGTGTTGCAGGAGTGCCATGCAGGTGACATGAAAGGTTATTTGATGAACCTTCGCAGGCTCCATGCAAGTTAATACCTTGACACAGGAGTGTGCCGCTTAGTGATTTTTTACAATTATTACCACTAAGAAATACCTCTTTTTTCCCTTCACTATAACATTTGTGTGTATAAGGTAAATTCCATGTTGACTTGATGTATCCTTTACCCAACCTTTCATACAGGCCTGCTGGTATATATTTTTAGCAATACTTAAACTGGAAAGTTGTTATCGGAATTGTAATTGTTCCATGTATTATCCATTCAATGACAGGTCTCTCTGACATTGTCAATGGTAATCTCTCAAGTTTTTCAATGCTCAGAACCGTATAGTCTGCTCCTTTTTGTGCCAAACTGATTTGTTTATCAGTAAGGTTAAAGATAGAGAATAATGACGTTATGTTGATTAGACGCCATGGCACGTAGCCTGAACGTAGATTTTGCAACGTCCAGCCAAGTTGTACAATAGAACGCAATTGGGACTGACCATGTTGTAACATTAGCAAGTCCTGCTCTATTATATCAATAGCAGATGATACAATGCTGTCCAGTGAATACATTCTGGAGGACAGAGTCGTTAACCCATTGTCCACTACAGAAAGTGATTTTTCCAAATTTATACGATCAATTTCTTGTATTTTTTCAGCTGTTTCAGTTTGTGTTACTTTCCAAGCTTCGTTGTAAGCAGCGTATATACCGGCGTATATGAAACGTTTTTGACGCTGTTTGCGTGGTCCCAGTATGAAATCATGCAAGTCAGGACCCTCTTTAAGTAAAGTCAAGTGTTGCTTAATTTCAGCCAGTGTGGATTTCTGTAGCCACTCAAGGCATAGTTTCCCTACACTGTATGTTGTAACTATCCCTAGTTGTCTCTGGGAGTATCTTGGGTCTGGACTGTTCTGTTTTAACCCCTGTGTTTTGTTCATGAATCTATCTTGACAGTGATTTGTGTCTGTGGGCCAGATCAACCATTTTTTCCAATCAGGATTTGTTCTGTTTTGGTATAAAATATGGGATACGTCTATCTCCACATCTGTAGTGCTATTACTATCAGGTATGGGCTTTGGAATAGACAGTTTATTTAAGTCTTTTATCTTGGCTAAACCAAGACAGGTTGTTTGCTGAATTGTGTCATTCAGGAATATTATCTGTTCTGGGATCATGCAGGCTCTAAATAATGCTTCTAGACCTTGTACCTGCCAGTCTTTTGAACCCCAGATGGTTTTTGTTTCAATGTTGTTTTTCCAGAATTCAAAACCAAATGTAAACATGTTGTCATAAAAATTTTCAGAATAAATCAATTTAGTATTTGTCAACATTGTTTACATTCCTGTCTTATTTAGCATTTTAAAATAAAACATTTCTGGATCACTGTTGTTAAACCCTGAGAAGTATTGGAATTTCTCATAAAATGTTTTTGAGCTGCCTTTTGGCGGAGTTGGACAATGTTCCCATTGGTTATAATTAAAAACATTTCTAGGTTGAGCAGATTTATGCAAATAGTGATGACCAAAATGATTAAAACAATACAACTCTTCATATTTTATGAACCCTGTAAATAATCATGTACTGTGAATTTGGCGGACATTACTAAATCTGACATCATATTATTAATATTTTCAAAGTCCCAATCATCATAGAAAGTACTTGGTGTCACAAAGTCACTTAATGAAACCTTAAACTGGTGTGGATATTTCAAGAGCTCAATCGGGCCATAGATTTCATAATCCGTTTTGTCCCATGCTACCCCACCGGGTATTGGATTGGCTGTGATATTCACTGATGACAGTTCTCTTTTCTCGATGTGAGAGGATCTGTGAGGCTTTAGGACCAAGTTGATGTTCTGACTTGCTGTGTCCATTGTACTATATTTTCCAACAATAAATCTACCCAAACATAAAACCATGATGAGCCAAAGTAGGAGGAAAAGTACACCTAACACAATCCAAAATTCAATCCATGATGAAATCAGATATGTTTCTTTGAGTTGATGAAAAAGTTCAGTCATTTTTTCTTTAAAACTTTTTGTTGCTGGCGTTTCTTCATGTTCGCTTGGATTTTCAGAAAAGTCATCGAAATTGATGAAGTAGCCAGATGCAGTTCTGTCAATTGTTGGAATTGCTTCCGGATTTTCGTTTGCTTTTGGATCTTTCTTTGTTTCATTAGCATAGTCTGAGGCTACATCGTTATAGACTGGTGTTTCTTGACGAACTGTTGCAATTTGGGTTTCAAGAGGCACAAGTTCCATGGCTTTATTGCATAGTCCTTTTTTATTCACTGCAGGTTTATCAAAAGTGATTAGTCTTTCAGTTTGAACCTCTTGGATTGTAGCAAGATTTGGTCTTCTGCTATTTCTTGGGAGTCCACTGGGCCTACTACTTATTATCGGCCACATGATTGTGGTTTTACCAGGTCGATGGATACAACTCTGTTCTCCTTTTTACCAGCAAGGGGCGGTAGTACTACTGATCTTGTTCCGCTGACAGCTAAGAAAGGTACTGCTTTTCTGTAAGAAGGCCCAAATTCCTTCTTCAACGCGATCTCCTCTCTGACTAGATCCCCAATCTTTGGAATCCAGACAGGTCTTGCTGGGACCGGTGTTTTTTCTTCAGTGGTCGTTGGCTATAACTTTATGTTACTTAGACTTCTTCTTGTTTCATTTAAGTACTGTAAAACAGCCAAACGGTCTTTGATGTCAAAGGCTTTTTCTTCTACCACTGAAGTGTGACAATCTAAGTCCTGAATGTGCATTCTAGTGCTGAACAATAGTTCATAGGGAGTGAGACCTTTTAGAGAATTTCTTGGCAGATCATTAAGACTACGTTGGACACTTGTTAAATGTTTGACCCACCCATCACCCGAACCTAATACCCTTGCCGTTATAGATTGCTTTATGTCACAGTTTTTTCTTTCCACTACCGCATTTCCCTCAGGATGGAAGGGAGAAGAGTACCGCAATGCAATGCCCATGCTGGCGATGGCCTCCTTGTAAGCTCGAGAGCTAAACGCAGGACCCTGGTCAAAATGTAGCATGCCAATTGCGTATGTGCCGATAAAGACTCGCAAATCTTTTATAATAGTTCTGGCATCAGCCGAGCGCTGGTGTCTACATCTTACGTGAATCTAGTCTTAATAATTATGGGAACGCATTTCTCCGGCTGGATTTCTGCATATAGATAGCCTGATGCTTTCTAATAAAGGGGTCCTGGCAGTAGTCTGGTCCGGTTCACAACTGCAATCTCTGTTGCAGTCTGGACAATCCTTTGCAAATTTGTAATTTTGCAGGCTCATCCCCGGCCACCAGTATTCTGATTGTAATTCTTTTAGAGATTTCACGATCTCTTGGTGCCTTGGACCCTCTCCATTGAGTGCTTCTTGAATCAAGTAAGCCCTCCGGTTCGTGTTTCGAATTACTCTATCCCTCACTCCAGGGATTTGAGCAAAAGGAACAGAGTCTGCATCAATTATGTATGTATTATTGAGTGGATAGTCGAGAGGTAATGCTGCATAGTCGCCTTTTAAAGAGGCTTTTACCGCCAGCATGGTTAATCCGTCTATGTGTTTTTTAGAACGCTTTTTTTGTGGCTACGTAAGCCGGTTGAACCGCTGCCGCTGTGGCTATGTCAGCCAATGAATTCCCTGCAACGTGAACGCCATCAAGTCGATGACTCAGTGTATGTATCACGTGAGTCTTTCGTTGTTCTTTCAGCAAAAGAACTACTTGTTCCCAGAGCTTTTTATGCTTTATTGTGGCACCTGTGTCATCTTTGTAATCGTTTTTGATCCATGTCTGCATGTCATTATTGTAAGACGTGACGCAGAAATGCGAATCGCACACTATTAGTGTCGGGAATTCACGATCGACATTTTCAAGCGCCATCTTTAAAGATCTTATTTCAGCTCGCTGAGCTGTACAGTTTCTGATTCAGTTCTTGTGATTATTGGTCTGAATTTACCAAAGCGCCAGCGACCTTTAACAATCGCGCACGCTGCGTTGTAGGATTTTTTCTCTACAACATAGTGTTGTGTAAATCTGTCCATGTAGATTACACATGTGTACTGTTCGAGAGGCAGAATTTCGATTGGCAGAGGATATTCTTCTTCATATTCTAGATCTTCTAGTTTTTTCATTTTCGGGTCAAAATAGTGCTTCAAGTCTTCTGCAGCAAGAGAATTTTCCCATTGTATCCATTTTGAATCTAATGCCACTGCATTTAGATTGCGTGGGCTTGTTAATGCCTCAAGGGCTGATTCTGCTGTTAAAACAGATATCCTCCTGCCTTGGGCTAGGGCTCTTTCCTTTGCTACAGCAGTTTGAACCGCTATTAGAATCTTTTCAGTAGAACTGAATTTCATTTCAGCTTGTGTGTACAAGTGAGATTTGTAAGCTATTGGTACCGTTTCTCCCTCATTAGAGGTCAGGTACGTGAATCCGCATCTTCCTGGGATGACTCGGATTACAAGGTTGCGTACGTTTTCGCGTGTTTGCAATTTTGTTTTAGCTAACATGTCTGTTTGTAATGATCTAAACATTTTTGTGTGTTTCTGAGTCCAATTGATTGTTTTGAAATCAGGTTTTATTAATTCATAGAGAGGTTTAACCCTCTCTGCATAATTTAGAATGTATGTTCTTCCGAAATTCAGGAAACCTAGTATTGATTGTAAGTTCTTCAGCGTTTTTGGAGCTTGGAGTACAGCACACTTCTCTAAGAAGTTGTCTGCTAGGCTTTTGCCTTCACTTGATAATTCATATCCTAAGAACAGGACAGTTAGATGGGCAATTCGTGACTTTTTAAAGTTGAATTTGTACCCTTCAGCTGCGAACCCAAGTATTATTGTGTTCACTCTTTTCAAGTGTGTCTCCAGGTCATCATCTGTGAGATAGATGTTATCGACATAAGATAATGCCTCATCATGATATATTTGTAGTAACTCTGTTACCCTTGCTGAGAATAATCCTGGGCTGTTCTTGAATCCCTGTGGGAGTCGACAGAATTGTTTTACGACCCCCATTATTGAGAAAGCGGTCAAATACCTGCTTTCAGGTGCAATGTTTTGACAAAAGAATCCATTAGAGATATTTAATGTCATTTTATATTTTTTGCGCACGATGTTATTCATTAGTGCTGCACTGTGTGAGTTTTGTACTGCAAATGTCTTGCAGCAGGAGTTTAGGTGTCTGTAGTCCAAAACTAGACGCTATGAATCGTCTGGCTTGGAGACAGGAAAAAAAGGATTGTTTATTTGTGAGGTGCATGTTTCAATCACCCCTTGATATTCAAGTTGATCTAAGATCTCCCTGACTTGTTTTTTAGCTTCTTGTTTAACTGGATACTGCCTTTGTGCAGTGGGTTGATTTTTTAACTGGATTTTGTGAGGAGGAGAATCCTCATCCCATCCTACATGATTTTTATATAATGCAGGAGCTTGGGCCACTGCCTATTTTCTTGCAAATGTATATTTTTTATGAATTGGAATATGATTTGAAAAGGCAGGCATAATCATTTCTTCGCCATGAGGGCACTCCCTGACAAACTCTGGTGGCCAGTCTTTCTCAGCTAACAGGATGTCATAGCTTTTCGAAAGGTTATCACAAAAGAGACCCCTTACTTTCCTAGTCATGTCCCCCTCTTTACGCAATGTTATTTCGTATAATTTATGGGGTTTGCTAACTCTGGTGTCTGCAGTTTCCACTTGAATGCATTCATTTGTGTCCACTGTCTCCAGAAGATTCATCAGGATCTTGCGAGCTATGGTCACTTCTGCTGCGCTGTCTAGCATTGTCTGGGCCCACTCTCCGTTTTTCAGTTGTGTCCTCAGTATCCTCGGCATGTTTTATTCTAATACTTGCTACCTTCTTTTTTGGAAATTGTAATTTTTTACTTTGATGAGCAGGTTCCGTGTCTTTGGACTTGACGTGCTCTTCTTTGTGTTCTGACCATCCTCTTCTTTCCGATTTCTGTGAGGAAGTCTGAAAAGATCGAGAGGGACGTGTATCAATATCTTGATATCTATCAGGTTTTCTCAATTTATCCCTATCTCTAAGGTTGTATCTTTTCTCAGAGGGCTCCCTCTGGGGAGACTTGCCTCCTCGGTCTGGAGTTCTATCTCTCTGTTGAGGAGACCTTCCTCTGGACTGGAATCTTTTTTCTCTGGGAGTGGATTGTTTATTACCATCCCAACTCTTTTTCGGAGTGTTTAGATTATTTTTAATAAAGGTTTTTTCAGGATTTTCAGATAGTTGGGGTTTTATTGGTTTCCCACCGAAACTATCTCTTCCTGGTTCTTCATAGGATTTTTCTATGATTCTGGCAAGTTCAAAAGTTTGTTCTGCTATATCTGTTTCTTTAAATTTCTGGCGGATCGCCACAGATGCTGCTTCTCCTTTTATGTTGGCTAATAATATAGCCGAGACCTGCTTGAAGTCTTTCAGTAATTTCATACCCAGAGTTAAAGCAGGTTCTGGACCGTATTCATTTTTAATCTGTCGTAGCACATCTGGTATTATCGCCATAGTCGGAACACCATGTGTTTTTGTGTATATCAAAGCAAAGACTGTGCCCCAAGTATCACAGTCCTCCACAAGTGGTGCGACCCCCATTGGAAGGCAGATAGTCAGAATTCTGTGTTTCTCATGAGGTTTAGTATCAGGAAATACTGCCTCTATCTGAGTGATTTTTTTGTGCTAACCAGAATGGAACTTGTTCCCGTTTTGCGGGTATTTTCCCAATGGCTGATTGTATATTCTGGGGTGTGATTTTATTTGTGTTCCCCTGGTGAGGGGTGGTCTGTGGAATTATTTTTGCTGGTTGGACTGTTGAAGTCCGCATGACATATTGGACCAATTGTCTATGTATTTTAATTAATATTTAGCTGAGCTAAAAGTTCCCGGTCTGACATTTTTTCAATGTCTGGATGTGGTGTGTAGCTGGCTAGAGCCGGCCACGTGGCTCCTGGTCTACCTAGTGGACCGTGCCTGGTGATGTGATTTTGATGTTTTAGGGCGCCTTTAAACTAGAGCATGTGCTCTTGGTAAGTTAGTGGGATTTCAACGTCCTCGAAAGGAGCGTATTCATCCGGAAGTTCCTCTATTTAGTAATAGTGGAATTCGTGTGTCACAGCGTGTGCTGCTGGAAATTGTATCCATGAATAGAATACCTCTGTCTGCCGATATTCATGTGCCTCTACCACGAATATGACTGTACCACCTCGTGATGATACTCCATTTTCTATAAGTTTTTTAGTTATAGTTTTTCTTACATTTACCGGAATGATTATAGCATTTGGGTCATTTTCTTGGAGACTTGTGTCATCCGCTAGGAGTTGAGCTGCTAATTTAGCTTCCTCCCTTTCGTCTTCACTTTCCATCATTTTTACTAACAGAAAGCTTTTTGTTGCAGATCAAGTTTCAAGGAAACAAAGATTAGGTGCACAATATTTTGGAACACTGTATCCTTCAACGTTGACTAAACCAAAAACTAATACATAGGAATCTCTTCCTACTAAGTTCCGGCGGATATTAACCTTTTACCCACTCCAGACGTCTTTTGGAGTTTTTACGGGAAAAAGGGGTCTGTGTGAAAAATACGACTGAGTTACTCTAATGTCTTGCGTTAGATTATCGCCTTACCAAACGTTGGGCGCCATGTAGTGTAGTTCCTATATTCCCAATAGGCTCTGCGCATTGGAATAATATAAACAGCAGTTTAGACGTAGGACTGAGGTCATCTAGGTCTCTACTGACTATATTAGACTTAATTAGTTTTGCCAGCTAGCTCAGAGGTCACTAGAAACTTTCTCGATTGTTCAAGAAGGAGTTAACTTTCCTGATTAGACAAGAAGGGATTAGTTTCTGACAATCATAAAACATGACAACTTTGCTCCCTCAGAATAAGAGTGTATCTCTAGAGTCATGTGAAAACAAAAGACAGCTATTTTACTCAGTCAATCGTGCATACTTAGTTTCACCAGAGTGCAGAGAATAGAGAGACGGGCGTTTTCAATAAAAGGTGATACTTATTGAGCAGTCTTCTTTCTCATGCAAGAGAAATGAATTGCCACAATTGCAATATTTAGTATAAAGTAAAGTGCGTACAGTAAAAGGAGTATTTTGAAATAATACTGTAAAAGCATTGATATGGTTTCTTAGCCATATGATACTTTAAAATGGATAAAATATATACATACATAAAAACTTTGACTAACGTACTCAACTGGTGCTTCTAAGATACGCCTACCCCGGTGTACCTGACCTAAGCCTACTACTTGGGAAGGAATAAGTAAGATGCAGTTTAAGTTAAGTTGGTTTTTGCCAAGGAATCTGAATCAAGAATTCTCTTAAGGGTTTAGTCAGCTCCGTACCTTGGTTCTAGAATGAAGGAGGTCTTGTATCTCTATCTCAGGACTCGATCTCCCAGCAACCCGCAAGGGTGACTGGAAACACCGGAGCTGGATTTTCTCAGCTGGAGAAAAAGACGGCGTCTTTCTCAGTGCGTCAAAGGGGAGGGTCGGCTTCCTTCGGCTCTCGCATCAGCTGGGCTTCGGGCAAGTAGATAGACGCTCTGCTCCACACCACCGTGTGTTTGCTTAAGGCAACGTTGGTATATTTATACCGGGAAGATGCCAGGTTTGACGTAAGGTTGGACATAAGACGTCACTAAGAACTAACAGTTCTTTCTGGACTCCAGGAGTTCTTGTGCAAATCAAAACAAAAGCAGGGGGATTTCCCGGGCTGCTGGAGGCTTGGTTTGTTTAAAGAACGCGTTGTACTTTCTAGGAGTCTATGGGAGTAGCCTTGCCGTATTTGGACCGCATTCGCTATTACTAAATATGGATATGATTCTTATGCCTTTATAAGGATATTATTTGTTATAACCACATAAGGGCATAAATCGGGAATATCGACTTAGGGTCCTAGATAGAATCACAACATCTGGGCTTCGCTACCATAAGTTATTGTTGGCAATAACTTTGCACGAATCACCTCAACTATGGGCAGAATCGACGGGCCGGTCAATTTGGAGTTCAACGATTTTAGGGAGATTGCCAAAGCGATTCCTTTATGCCTGATGCTGTATCTTTGTGCAAGGAATTGACCTCTTTTGTCGATCTTTACATCCAGGTATTTATATTCCGCAGTGCTCTCTATTCGGGTGTTGCCCCAAAACCATATTGAGGGTTTTTCCCTTTTTTTGCTCACGGTGATGGTTTTAGTTTTATCAAGGTTTATCGTTAAACCGTTTTCTTTTGAGTAGTCTTGTGTGGCATTCAAAAGATGTTGGAGGCCTGCTCTCGTTTTACTGATCAAGACTATATCGTCTGCGTATAAGAGACATGGCACTAAGATGTCTCCCAGTTTTGGAGCATGCAAGTTGCAGGCGTTTAATATTGGTATAAGGTCAGCTACAAACAGGTTAAAAAGTGTGGGGGCCAGTACGCAGCCTTGTTTAAACCCTTTGTCCATTGGAATGCGTCGCGACAAGTGTGTTCTGTCGCCCAGCTCAATCTGGACCCAGGTGTTAGTATGCAGGTTTATCAGGAGATTTAGGAGGGGTTGGGGGAGCCCCCAGTTATGTAGTTTGGACCACAATCTGTTTCGTTTTACATGATCGAAAGCTGCTTTATAATCAATAAAGCACAAATGCAAGGAGCTCCCAGTCATTTCCACCTTGTCGAAGAGCATTGAAATCGTATTATATTTGTGGTCATCCCCACGTTGTTTGCAAAGCCCTTCTGGTTCAATGGGATGATAGATTTTGCTTCTGCCCAGGTCTGGAGCTCTTCCAGGAGCATTCCAGCGAATAATTTTGCCTCATTGTCCAGTATTGCGACTAGCCGATAGTTCTGAGGCTCTGACCTAACCCCTGACTTATGAATTGGCGCAATGATGGATCCTCTCCATGACTCTGGCAGAATATTTGTCATCCTGATTTCCCGGAACAGTGGTTCTAGCGCTTCAGCCCAGAATGTTGTCTCTTGCTTATAAAGCGCAGGCGGTATACCATTTGGGCCGGGGGCCCCTTCCCTCCTTCCCTTGCCTATTCGCCTTTTTATGATCATAATTCGACTGGTTGGTGAGTCAACAGTTGAAGTGACATTTTCGATTTTACCTTGTATGGTCTGGTTGGTCCTTGCATGTGCTGCACTGATGTTAGAACCTTCGGAAGCGCCAAAGGGGTTTTCCCCATTCATTATAGACTCCGTGTCTTCTTGGAAGTGAGACCCAAGATATTTTGTCCAGACTGCCTCCGAGATATTGGAGGTAGTTCCCTCATTATTAGGATGAACAAATTTATTTATGGTTCTCCAGAAATTAGCTCTGTTGTTTTGCTTAATGTCAGCGTGTAGTTTGGCCCACATGGAGTTCTCTTTATCCCTTTTTGCATCCTTTTTTTGTTTTTTCAACAGAGCCTTTTGCTTTCGCAGTGAATTTAGTAGTATTGTATCTTGAGAGTTCCACAGTAGCTGATTCAGAGTGCGATAGATAACTCTCTTGGTGCCCTTGATTTCTTTCAGTACCGATTGCGATATCGATTTCGTGCCTCCGATTCTTTGTTGGATTTTTGGCTTAATATTCGATGTGTAGACTGCCATTGTATCAGTGAATCTTTCCCACTTTTTTATCTCATCTGATCCGGTTCTCAGTTTGAAGTGATCCTTAGCAATTCCCTCCATTCTGCAGTGTGTGGCAGACCCAAACTTGATTCTCTTGAGATTAATAGTGTCACATGCTCCCTGAGCATTCCGGCTGTGCTCGAACATGTGGACTGTTGTTCTAAGCTCAATTTTTTGTGGCCGGTGGTGGCTGTCTCCTTTGTCCCCTAAACAAAATAGGATAACTTTATGGAACAGCTCAAGGGAGACAAAAGTGTAGTCTAGTATAGTGTATATTCTGTATGAGCAGTATGTTGCCACGGGGGGATTATCTCCTCTTGATCTGCCATTTAATGCTCTTAAGTATAAGTGTTCCAATTCCTCCAAAGCCAACCGTCCCACCTTTGTTTGTTTGCTCGAGAGTAACTCCCCTTGCACTGGAATGTTCCAGATTGTGTTTTGTATAAGCGTATCGGCGTGAGCGGAGGACCCCGTTAAATTTAGGTTTAGATCGCCCGTGAGAGTGAGCTCCGCTGATGGTCCTTCTGTAATGTAAGTTTCTACCAGCTTGCACATTTCTTTTATTAATTTGCCTTTCCGCTTGGGTTGGATATAAACGTTGATTATTGTGATGTTAAGATCCGTTACTCGTGTTGCACCTAGAGAGTTTAAGTTTACAGCAAGAACTGCAAGTGAAGGAGAGCCTAGATCTCAGACAGTAAGGTTGAGTCTACATGCAACATATATGGCCACGCCACCCTGTAGATGGCCGTACTTTGCCTCGGCTAGTGCACTTGTGTAGAAGCGCAGAAATCCTTGCAAGTGTGGAGGTTCGCTCAGCCAAGTCTCTTGTAGAGCCACGATGTAAAAGGCTCTGATGTAATCGATGAAGTCCACATCCAACAGTTTGCTTGCCAGGCCGTTCACGTTCCATGTACATATCCATAGAGACCCCCTTGTGTTTGATCTTTTTTTTGTCCCACTAGATCGTCAGTCCTTTTTCCTGTTCTTTATTGTTCTTGAGATCCATCTTATGTCGGTGTCCCATGTCGGTGTTGTTATGGGGTCTTGAAGGCTTTCGCTTTCTGCCAAGAAGCCTTCTCCATTTGCCGTACTTTGCCCCCTGGCTCCTTTCAGTACCGAGGTGATGGACCTGCCAACTGGTACAGGGTTTTCAACGGTATATTTTGGCCTCAGCAGGTCAGGATATCCTAGCTTAATGTGTGGAGTAATGGTTATCCCCCAGCTCTTAAAAGTATTCCTTTCTCTATATATTCTTTTTGCAATGGTAGATGAACCCCATGAAGCACGCGTTTTTCCCCCAGATGCAGAATCCTTGCAGTTGACAAATTCAATCAAGACTAGGTCAGTTGGCGTGATTTCAGACAGGGATGGTACGTAGGATAATAAGCGGAGAATGTTGCCGCGGTTCATAATGTCAAACCTGCCCTTAGAGGTGTATTCTGGTGTGAACAGCACTGCTGTCCATTCCTGCCAGTTTATGTCGTTGGAGACCGTTTCTTGCATGTTTGTTTGAGCGACAGCATAATTCTGGTGTTCCCCTGTTATTCTGTGGGTCCCGGCTGCTCCTGTCAATTGGTTATAATTTCCGGCTTCCATTAGTTGACTCACTGGCTCTCTCTGATGCAGTTCAATGCTGGTGTGGTTATGCTCTGAGGGTGCCTCAAAGTGCTGTCCCCGACGGAAATCTGTGTTTGTAGAGGTTGGAGCTGATATATGTGTCTTGGACTAGTGTGCAGTAAATACCGCATCGTTTACTATTTTTCATTAAATACCTCGTTGTTTACCAGTGTGCGGTAAATACCACATCCTTTACCAGTGTGCAGTAAATACCGCATCCTTTACCAGTCCAGAGATAAGTGTTTTGGGAAAATCGGCCCTTTCAGCTGCTTAAATTTGTGGACTCCCACCAGACGAGTGACACTTTGGCCTAAGAATGAGTTAGATAATGCACCAAGGTGTGGGACTCCCGCTAGATGAGTGACACTGTGGTGCATGGATGAGTGAGATACCGCACCAAGGAATGAGACTCCCGTCAGATGAGTGACACTGTGGTGTAAGGATGAGTGAGATAATGAACCAAGATGTGGGACTCCCAACAAATGAGTCATACTGTGGTGTAAGGGTGAGTGAGATACTGTACCACGGTGTGGGACTCCCACCTGATGAGTGAGACTGTGGAGTAAGGATGAGAGAGATAACGCACCAAGAAGTGGGAGTCCCGCCATATGAGTGATACTGGGGTGTAAGAACAGATTAAATTATGCTATAAGAAATAAGACTCAAGCTCTCTGACTGCCACAGTGCTCCAAGAAGTGGGGCGTGTGCTCAGTGAGAAAGAATGTGTACCTGGGTAAGAGTGTCAGAACTAATGAGTGAAATTATGCTCCAAGAAATAAGACTCAAGCTTGCTGACTGCCACTGTGCTCCAAGAAGTGGGACCTGTGCTCAGTGAGAGAAAATGCGTACCTGGGTAGGAGTGTCAGAACTAATGAGTGAAAGGTGTTGGACTGGCACCAAATGTTTGATGTGGTATAAGAATGAGTGACACTATGCTCAAGGACATGTCTCAACCTCAGTGAATGCCCCTGTGATACAAGATGCGTGATTTATGCACAGCATGACAATGTGTACCAGGGTATGAGTGTCCGACATAGTGAGGGTGTCAGAATCTCTAACTATTAGGTGTGGGGTCCGTGCCAAATGACTGAGCCCCTGGTATATGAAGGAATTAGACTATGATTCATGGCATGGTACAGAACCAAGTGAGTGAGGTCGTAGTTTATAAAGTGATACTGACAATCCGTACACTCACACTAGCCTTGCCAATAAGTAACATTGCGCCGGTGAGCTTTTCTTCCACAGACGCGATGCTTTGAGGCGCTATAAATAGCACATATCAACATAATTCCCTACTCGTTTTACTATCCTTGGACGGATGGATGGCTGATCAGCCCAGCTAGGAACCCAACTTGCAAATCAACAGGCACGCAGACAGGCTGGGCTATTTGATGGACAGGGGGCACACATGATCTCTGAGTGCTGCACCATGTATTAAACGTGCTTCCTTGCACCAGGCACAGCTGAAGTAATGTTCTCCAGTCTAGAATTGCTGCCTGTTACAATGCACTAGGCGCATATATTCGAATACATATATAGGTCTCTCTATCAAGAAGCTGCTCCATATTGTTCTGTGTTTTCCCACTCTGTGACATCTCAAAACTGAACTTCATGTTTGGTGTTGTGTAAAATATAGGTAATGTCAGCTCACAAGCATGTTTTGTGGCAGTTAGAGGTTATTGAGGGTCAGCAGCCCCTGCGGTCCCTCTCAATGGCATGTAGGCTGCTGAGGGTCCTCAGCCCCTAGGGCCCCTCTCACAGGCCACAGTCCGAGTCCCCCGAGTCAATGCTGGACGTGCTCCAGCTGCTCAGCACCGCCCTCGGCTGGAGGTGCAGGTACTGCGTGCTCCTCCGCAGGGACTCCAGCGACTACAGGGAGGACCTCTGAGCCCTCTCCTCATCCACAGCCAAGGTGCCCTCCTCCTCCACCTCTTGGATCTCCCCACAGGTCACCAGCAGGGTCCTGAGCCTGACCAGCTGGGACCTCCTCTGCCGGCTTTGAGACTCCTTGGTCTGGGTGGGCCGGCGAGCTCCTGGGTGAGGTAGGTGCACCTTGGCATCAGCTCCTGGTAACTGAACCACATGCTCAACATCTCCGTGTGCTTCTGGGACATCATCTTGGCTTCTTGAACGGAAGAGGGACTCTGCGTGGGGATGTCTGGTCTGTTCAATCCAGATTATATTTGTCTGTAACTCTCAGAGTAGATGCAACAGTCCTGTCCGCCAGTACCTTTCAGTACCGAGCTCTGTTAGTCTCTGTAACACTCTCAACCCATGCTGTTAGCTGCCGGTATCTCCTTCAGACTCGGTGCTGTATCTCTGCATCAGGGTCTGCTTTCCACCTGTGTCTCTAGCAACAGACTCCGCTCCCCGCCTGTAACTCTCAGAGTAGGCGAGGTATCGCTCGCTGCAGGCTCCGTTCTCTGCTGTATCTCCCAGAGTATTGCTCATTTTTAAAAAAAGAATTCAGCCGGATTTGCACACCCAGCGCTTTTTTGGGCCCTGGCGGTCCTTGTGGGACCCCGTGAGCAGGCCTAGGGGGTCAGGGTGTTTCTACCCTGTCCCCTTTTCTTGTTTTTTATGCTTCTTTAAAACTGTTTTCTTGTGACCGAGTCACAAGATGACTGCCAACTCTTCCTGGTTTGGAGTGTTGGCGAGCCAATCAGAATGAAGCTCATGCTCTGGAGGGTTCGCAAATCCTCCTTGGTGCTCAGATATCGATATTTTTGTTTAATGAATTGCTCAGCAACTACTGAACGGATTTACACCATTTAAAAAAGAGTGCTTTCTGAACCAAGAGTTACCTTCTTGCTAAATTTGGTGTAATTCTGTTCAGCAGTTCGGGTTGTAGCCTGTTCCATGGGGAAACCACGTTTTGGGACTCCCTTTTTTTCGCAGCCCCAGCCTGTCGAATCACCCCCAAACTTTCAAGACAGGAGCTGACCTGAGTTGGTCATTAGTTTGGAAAATTTTGAGAAGATTCTACAAATGGCGCCACAGATATTGGCAAAAGAAAAAACGCTTTTTGAATAGAAACAAGGTCCTAACTATAACTACCTACTGGTGACCAGCAGTAGGTTATATATGGTTTGTTCCCCATGCAAATGAGGGAATCCCTTTGCCTCTGCGCCCTTGCCTTATTACTAGGCTTTCCTGTTTTCAGTTTCTATTTTTGGTAAATTCTGGTGTTTTTTTTTCAGTGTTTTCAATACCTTAAAAAACAGTTGTTATCAGTGATTACACATTTTCGCGCCACTGAAAACAACAGAAAAAGGGTTTTTCCTGTGTTTATGGAACGTTTTGCTTTTATTATTGCTTGCTTTCTGCACTTACAGAACATGATACATAGACAATGTACGTATAGTGTATATGAGGTCCAAATAGAGTTTTGCAAATTAAACTTATTGTAATACACCATACAATACTTCTTCAGTGAGTCTTTGGTCATGTGCGCTCGCCCTTTTCTTCCCATGTAAACATCTGTGAAAAGACCCTCTCAACATTGGCACTTGAGACAGGCAACTCCAAAACAGCCAGTACACAATTTGTTAACTCTGGCCACTGACTTAGCTTTCCCTGCCAATACTGGTTGCTGTGCCAAAGTCACTAAAGGTATCGCCCAGCCTACTCTCAAGGAGAGGTTTCACATTTACACCAATTATGCTGAACACTTGGCAGACAAAGCTTTTTTCAAGCTCTATTTTTTTTTATTATGTCCACTACAGAAGTTATGTTTTCCTGTAAAAATCGAATAATGCAGTAGAGTGCACTTTTTTTACATCACTATGTTTATGCGACCAAAAATCCTCACATTTCTTGCCTTTGGCATCATCACTCAGCAAACATTCTGTAAACCGTTGCCACATGGATAATATAGCATTCATAGCCCCTTCGAGTGAGAACCATCAGCTAAGGGACCCAGTTGAGATGTCTCTTTTTTTGATGCCACAAAAAAAAAAAATTATAAATCTTTGCGTTTTAGTTCGTGTGCATAAGGAAACAGTGCACCAGAATGGACTAAAAAGTCTATAGCATCTCTCATTAACTCTGAAGATTGCAAAGATGTTTTTAGCATACCATCTAACAAGTGGCGAGGATCTCCTACAGGGAATCACTTCAGCTCAGGTATCAATTTTGACAGGTCATCACACAACTTTTTCATATATGTAGCTGAATCACTGCAAATACAAACAACGTCACTCCAATCTTTGTTGAACTTGGAAAGAACATTTTTTGCAGAGCATTCCAAGTGACACTGCTTCCATGTTTTCCAAAAGTCTGTTGTCACGTTTTCATCAATATCTTGATGCTTTGTGATTGCACTCTTTATACATATACTTGTCACTATACCTTGCATTAAATGTTTAAATCCTGAGGTGTTGGCAATTCACCTACTGTCAATACAGACCCACTAGAAACTGTGGGCTGATGTATTAAGGGTTTTTACCCATTCTCTGTGGGTAAATTTGATTACACATATCAGGAAAGCTTCTTATGAAACAAGCCATTTTACCTAACAGTGAAAGAGTCAAACACAGCCAAAATATCAAATATGATTTTGATATTTCCTGATTCATTACAGTTTATAAAATAATTAAATGAGACCTAAAGCATGCTTCTAAACCCTGCATCTTTAGACCAAAGTCCACAAAATTGAAAAAGGAAGAAGAAACAATATTTTAGTGGCATCCCTAAACAACAAAACTCAAGCAGAATAATGTTAGCCCAGGCTTTGTTACTGCTAGCTTGTATAACAATGTTACATTGTATTGGCCCCGTCAGGAAAAAAATAAATGACTCTTTCACTCTCTTTTTCCTTTCTTTGAATGGCATTAGACGCCGTACTCGTGCTGCCATCGATGTCGAGACCCGATATACTTACTTGATACTGTGACCAGATTTTGCCCTGACGTGGGTTTCGTTTTTTCAGTAAATAAAGGTGCTACTTCTTCGTGGAACCGATCGATAACTTTGAACTTACTAAATTATTGCGCCACTTGGAACAGAGAGTCAGTGGTGTTGCCAGGTTCGGGAATATAAGTGCTGCCCTGATGAAGTCTAAATGCACAAACTGCTATAATTAGACGAAACACGTGTTGGCTAGCAGTGAAAGAGATGCTACAATGAATATTAAAGAAGACGATTGACGATTTTTGGAATATGATGCTTTATTTGATAGTTGTTTTGTACACTGTTTGAATTTGCTCGGGATACATTGTATTTATTTTGTTAATGTGTTTTTTCTGCATTATTTATGACGCTAGATAGACGTCAGGTTTATCCCTGGTAGCAATCCTAATAAGTCCTATTCATTACTGTTGACAATAGAGCGCGAGCATATAACCTTCTATCTATCTGTCTTTACTGCATTGAGTTTGTGGTTGTGCAGGTGTTTTTTCAGTGTTTATATGTTTTCACTGGTGAGGGCTATTCCTCTTTCAGTGGGGTTTTATCAGTTATTATAGGTTCAAACCTAAAACCCCACAGCCTACTTATTACCAATACTGGTGGAGAATCAAAGAATCCCTCCCGAGAGCAGCCACCTGCAGGGGGTAAAGGGGATCTTATTGACTCCCACACATCCCCTTGCTGACGGGTGCAGTCACTGACTGCACCCACCTGGTCTGCAAGGGGATCTTGATTCCCCTTTTAGATGTAGGCAGGTTGCCACCTGCACAGTGAAATGCGGAGCGGCTGCTCCGAATTTACGAATGAGTGTCTTCAGGACACACGACTTAAGGCTTTATGATGCTCCATCTATGTTCTGCATGTGACTCATGGCTTCCTTGTCGCAATGCACTAGACATAGACCCTGTCTTTTGCTTTCTCCCCAAGGAACCTGACCCTTGGGTGCCAGCACACTTGAGAAGACCGTTGACGCCTGAATTTGGTCTTAGTAGGGTGAGATTCTTCACTATACCCGTGATTGGTTTTAATCTTTTGCATTTGATTCTCCACTGATTTTAACACTAATTGTGTTGTTGTCCCATTCCCCTCACTAATGGATAGAATTATAGTAGCCAAGCTGTGGTGATCTTTGTTGACAGAATACACAGAAGGTTTAACCTCTCATCCTGTCTGTTGTTTTCTCTTAGGTCCCACTAGGACTCAGCAGGACCATCCGGCCTGCTTGTCAATTCCAAGTGGAAGGTAGTATTCGCCCCTTCCTCTTTGTGTAGCACTCACTTATTTCTCTAGGTTCTGACGAATTGCACTTTTTGCATGAAACATGTTGACCGCTAGGTAGATTACACACCGCTGGATCCTAGCACCAGAGTGTATAAATCTCCTTACTGTTTTTAATAAGGTAGTAAACCACACCATTAAATATTTCGCTGTGGATTTGCTAACTTTTTTTAATTCCCACACTCACACTTGTCTACACTTCCCCTAAAGCCCTCATACCCACATGCACCTACTGGCAGGAACCGCAGATCTCCGGTAAAGAGACCCATTTTTGGGAGCCCGTCAGACATTGCAGTGCTAGTCTGACGAGGAGCAGAACCCAAATGATGAAGCATGACACCTAGCTCGCTGGGTGTGTGAGGGTTTTAGTTCCGAAAGGGGGATTCCCCTCCCTCCTTTGGTGTCTCCCCCCTTTCTTTGCTCTGGCTTGGTTACGCCTATTCTACGCACTTTGGGGAACAGCGTATTTCTTTTGTTGTCTTATTTAAAAGGTCATATTTATTTGCTCATTCAGGTTGCCACAACTAAAAGGGGTCTGCTTGGATAAACTTGCTTAGTTGTACTTTGATTATTCTCAAACAAAACATTAATTTTCAATTGCTTTTATACATTGTAGGAGGACGATAATTATTAAAAAAGAAAAATAATTAATCAGGTAACAGATTCCTTTTGGCACACAGTGCCAGAACATTTTTGCTGTTCAACTCCATTTGCAATTGATTAGCAATCAAGCACTATGTAACAAAAGTCACTATGCTGCAGGCAGGGAAACCAATCACTCAGTAAGAAGTAATGATAGCTTTATTAACTTGATACTTACTACTAGTACATTCGTTTTAAATGTTTAAGATAAAGAGGTCTTCATTCTTTGTAGAACCAAGTTTAAAATGTTTTTTTAAGTTCAGAATTTTTTTTATTGAGAGAATAAGTGTGTCAATACACAGTTCACAATATTAAATGCATATCATTACGAAATAATTAGCTGCAATGAAGTTACATGAATCGGACTCAAGAATAAAAATAGAAAGAATAAGCAATAAAAGTAACTCTTGAACAACATTGGAGTAACAAATAGTTTAGGAACAGTTGGGGGTTAAGGAGGTTTTGGAACCTCTTGTTGAATTGGTTGTAGCTGGAAAGATCGTCTGGCACCTGCATCAAGGTATAATGTAACCGGAGACCACAAATTGAGGCGTTTTACTGCCATGTCTATGGGATATACAAAAGATGTGTCCAACCTGTGATTATTACAAACAGCATACCGCAATGCCTTAAAAGACATTTTGTAAAGTCTTTCCGATTTGCAGTAATTTGCTGAAATGCTACAGCTAAAAGCAAATCAATAATTTTAACATTAAAGTTACCAAGTTACCAACAAGGTGAGATACTTCCTAAGAAAACATGAATAAGGGAAAATTGAGTTCCAAAAATTAGGTTGATTTGGGACCATACTTGTTTCCCAAATTTGTGTACAATGGGACAAGAAAATACATATGGAGTAAATCAGCGGTTGGTGAGGAACATGTCCAACAAATATCTGGTACAGTCTTTTTACTTAAGGCGATCGGTGTTAAGAACAGTCTGCTGTAAACAAAAAACAGCGTTTGCGTTATACTAGCTGCCCTGGATGATTTACGTATCTTAGTCCATAAGCTGTCCCATAAGGACACTGGCGAAGATAATGCAAAATCTCGTTCCCATGAGTCTTCTATTTTGGATTTCTTCCATAACTGTGTCAGTGCAGTGTAAATACCTATAAATGGAGGAAGCTTTGGGCATAGTTTGTAATAAGGTATGAAGTTGTGAAGAAGGATCAGGAGCAATGGGAACCATATGCGTATTATATAGTTGGGTATATGTGTCCATCACAGCTGTCTTAAGTAGATTATATTTATGAGTGAATAAGGTTGGTAGGTTGAAAGATTGACTAAGTGAGGGAATAGGTATGAAATCTGATTGTGAGAGTAACTGATGGATCCATGTTAATACTCTCTGATGCCAAGTCTTCCAATAGAATGGTTTGTTTCGAATAAGTAGATTTTTAGTCTGTCATCAAGCTTTATTCGAATTCATGTAAATAATTCATAAAAGCATACACAATAAAAACACATTAGAAGCAAAGAAAAAGGTTATGTACATTACGTGGTCGCTGTTTATACAAGGTTAAAGAGAATTCGTTATGCTAATAAAATCAATTTTGCTGTCCATCATGAACAAACCCTAGCAGCTATGGTACAAGGCGTGATCACATAAATTCCAATTAAATCAGAGAGCTTCAGGGAGTATAAAAGAGCAAATTACATAAGTGGTTACTTTGGTAAAGACCATCCCCAGGCTTAAAGTGGGTCGTTATCAATTTCAATTAATTACAAAATCCTTCCGAAATCGGATTAATAAGTCAGTGCACCAGGTCTATACCTGAGAATAAAGTAAATCGATTCTGAATGGGTACTATGTGCTTACTAGATCCAGGGCCTCTGCTACCCATTCCGAAGTGGTTTTGCACATATGATCTTACAGGGGGTGGGTATGTAGTTCTAGGGTAAAAGTCACACAGTTCCCAAGTTCCAATTGGGCCATCGCCCATTTGTGGCTGCCAACTTCGCAGATATTTGATAACTCAGGTGTCCCTAAAATTGACCAAGACCAGGTCTCCCGGTATGCCCTTGGGGATTGAACCTAACCACCCTACCCTTCTGACATTTAAAATTGTTCCATCTATGTTGGGTGGTAGGGGTCTATTTCTGGTCAGCCAGAAAGTCGCCTTATTTGCCGGATCCGCAGGTCTTTCAATTTTATTATTAGTGAGTTCAGGCACGCCCGAGAGGATGCACACAAATGGAGCCGCCTTCGGCGGTAGATCTATATGTTTAACCTTTCTTTGCATGTTGCCATGCTTGTAGGACTTGCCCTCTGTCGGCGTGGATGGTTTAGTTGGCCCTTCTCTAATGGCAGGACTCTGGGCTATTAGGGGGTTTGATAAGATTGGTGTTTTGGATGTTTTGGGGGCAGGTCTCTGAATTTGTGCGGTATTGCTTTGTGCTGCGGTGATGGGGGTGTCAGTAGCAACTGGGGTCTCAACTTGCTTATGTCCTTCCAGTCTTTCTGTACGAATTACGTTTGCCCTAATGGTTTCATCTATGGTTGTGAGCTTTTCCCATATTGCCTCAATTCTTTTTTCCAATGGGGATATTAAAGATTTTACCAGAAGTTCAATCTGGACCAGTAAATTGGATAGTGTAGTGGGTGCAAGAGAATCCAGAATAGGACGTACCTCAGACGTTTTTGGGGTATTACTAATGGCCGAAAGAGGTCTTAGATACAATTTTTGTTTTTTAGCTGATCTTCCCCTCTCTTTAGCACCTTTGCGCTTTCTGTTAAGAAAGGGGGCCTGGACATTTACTGGCAGTTGGGTAGTGTCTATAGGTGATAATAGAGGGGAAGTACCAGGATGGCTTACATTTAGTTGAGATGTAATGCTATGCTGGGGACTTGTGTTTCTTATTGCACGTGCAGGAGCATTTGATTGCTCATTCCCATTTTCAACGTTGGTATATACAGTTTTGCAAAGTAGATTTAATTCCTCCAGCAAGGTAAAATTTTGGGTTTGGTCTGGTAACGCCAGAGGAGATTGAATGCTAAGTGAGGGGTCTACGGGGAGACTTTGTTCTACTCTCTCTATTACGGACTCGATTGCTGATGTAGCCCTAATTAGATAGTTGTCCAATGTCCCCTTCCTTTGCCCCCCCTGAAGGATATTATTTGTATGAGGCCCTTTGTCAGTCATGATGTGAATAGCTATCTAAATATATATGTGACAATAACGGGTGCCTATGCGGGTAGTGCACATACTCTAGTAGCCCAAACGAGAGAAGTCTGAGGGTAGCCAGATAGGGGATGCTGGAGAGTATATAATGTCAAGCAGTTTGGTGGGTTAGTTCATGTTACCTTCCTTTTCCAGTGAACATGAGGCGAACATCAAATGGGGTGGCCCGTCCCGTCCTCCTCGTGCCTCTGAGGGCCACAGAGGCCCCGCCCTTTGCCCGGGCTTCGCTCGGCGTCCCGCTTGCGTCCCGCGAAGCGGAGCAGAGCACTGTTTATGGGCGCCTCCTGGTGCTTGCGGTGCGTGTAGATGCAGCGCCGCCGCTGAGGCAGCCGGGAGTTGCAGTCCCGGGGCGGCGGTGCTATCCCAGCAATGTAGTGACTCCTAGCGGTGGCGGCGACAGAAGAGGACTCCCCTCGTCCCCCAGCACCGGTAAGTGCGCCTCCCCCTGCTCCGCCAAGCAGAGCACTGTTTATGGGCGCCTCCTGGTGCTTGCGGTGCCTGTAGATGCAGCGCCGCCTCTGAGGCAGCCGGGAGTTGCAGTCCCGGGGCGGCGGCGCTATCCCAGCAATGTAGTGACTCCTGGCGGTGGCGGCGACAGAAGAGGACTCCCCTCGTCCCCCAGCACCGGTAAGTGCGCCTCCCCCTGCTCCGCCGAGCAGAGCACTGTTTATGGGCGCCTCCTGGCGCTTGCGGTGCGTGTAGATGCAGCGCCGCCACTGAGACAGCCGTGAGTTGCAGTCCCGGGGCGGCGGCGCTATCCCAGCAATGTAGTGACTCCTGGCGGTGGCGGTGACAGAAGAGGACTCCCCTCGTCCCCCAGCACCGGTAAGTGCGCCTAGATTTTTATTGTGCCAAATTGTTGAGTTGATGAAGGAGTCTATAGTGCTATGAGTAGTGAGGGATGTGGATACCAGGAGTTTAGAAGTCATTTTGATTATGGGAGTGGATAAAGCCAGTGGTTTGCGTGAAAAGGAAAGATATTCCTCAAAGGAGTTGTGGGACAGAAAAAGTCGCACAACTGTAGTCCATTAAGGACAATCTTCTGTGGGATCGCGCAACCAAAGAGAAGCCTGACATAAAAGGAATGCTTTTTGATACGCCGGGAAGTTGGGAAAGTTAACTCCACCTTCTGTTTTGGATTTAATTAGACATTCGTGGTTTCTTGTTGTTCCATAGAAAAGAGGAAAGGACGGAGTTAATCTTCTTAAAAGAATTTATGGGAATAGGGACAGGGATGTTAGAAATAGTGTAGTGTATATAATTACAGCATCATCTTTATAGTGTCCAAACGGCCCCAACAGGATAAGTAAAGAGGATACTATTTAGTAGCAAGGTCTGAAATCTTTTGTATACATTTGTTCATGCATAAAGATACTGTGTCCGAAATTAAGGGGGTAACATGTAAACCTAAATTCTTAATATGATTGGGACTCCATGTGAAGTTGGAAGCACTAAAATCTGATTTAAAAGTATACTTAGTTAAGGGCAAAATCTCACATTTATCATTATTCAGTTTATAACCAGAAATATTGGAATAAGCTTGCACTTCCGCTAAAAATGTAGTAATTTGGTTAGACATTAATAGCAAAATATCATCAACATAAACGGAAAGTTTAATATGGGAATTTACTGTTTGAAAACCATGTATATTTGGGTTTTGGTGTAATTTGGAGAGAAAAGGTTCTAAAGCCAAATTGAAAAGGAATGGGGAAAGAGGACAACCTTGACACACACCTCTCCCTAGATCCAAGAATGGGGAAATCAGACCATTGGCACAAACAGCCGCACAAGGATTAGAATAGAGAAGAGAAATTAAAGATGTAAATTTAGGGCCAAAACCAAACCATTTAAGAGTATGAAATAAATAAGTCCATTCAACTCTATCAAACGCCTTATCGGCATCTAGGGCAATCGCTAAAAGGGAATGTGTTAAGTGAAAAGATTTAGATAAAACGTTAAAAAGGAGTTGTGTATTATCAGTTATGAAATCACCTTTGGTGAATCCAGATTGTCTTTTCCCAACAAGTCTGGTAAGTAGGAATCTAATCGTGTGGCTAATGGTTTGGAAAAAATTTTGTAGTCAATGTTGACCAAGGATATAGGTCTATAATCTTTGCAGTATTGAGAATCTTTACCTTCCTTGGTAAAAAGGCAAATGTGAGCTTCTGAGAAGGAACCAGAAGAGCTGCCTAAACAATTAAAGGAATTTATTAGGGAGTACAATTTGGGCATTACAAGTTTGGAGAAGTGGAGATAAAATCCGACAGTGAAGCCATCTGGCCCCGGGGCTTTATCTTTTTTAAGGAGTTGAAGAGCTTTCAGTAGTTCTTGCTGTGTAAGATCCAACTCCAGGAATGACAGATCTGGAAGAGTATGTTGAGGTTTTTGGATATTGGAGAAAAAGTGCAAGAGGGAGTGGTCAGTGGGATGAGTTTCAGAAGCATATAATGACTTATAAAATAGAGAAAATGCATTCAAAATATCTTTGAATTTTAGGTTTGATTGTGTAGCATAGATAGATTCAATGTTCAGTTTATTATGTCTAACTTTTAAGTAGTTGGCCAATATTTTCCCTGCTTTATTCCCCCCCCCCATAGAACTTTGTACTAGATTTTATTAAGTACAGTGAAGCATCTTCCGTTGATTTCTTATTAAAATGCATTTTGGAATTAATGTGAGTTATTAAACAATCCTTCAAATTTGAAGTGTAATAAGAGCACTCCAGTCTCTTGATATCCTGAAGGAGATCCTTAGTTACTTTACTGGCAATCTTACGTTTATTGGCAACAAAGCCAGTTATGAAATATTTCGCTGTCGCATTGAATGCATCCCATAAGGTGGGGAAGGGCATGGAATGAGATTGATTCCTTTAAAAAAACTCATTAAAAAAGGTATTAATGGAGGCACTGAATTTTGGATCTAAAAGGAGGGCATTAATAAAACGCAATCTTCTGGGGCCTGTACTTTTAGGTAGGATGTCAATGCCAATGGAGACAGGGGCATGGTCTGACAATAAAATGGGTCCAATCTCTGCATTTGTGAGAGTTTGTGAAATAGTATGGGAGACAAATATACAATCAAGTCTTGATTGAGAATGATGGGTAGCGGGTAAAAGGTGTACTCTCTAGTGGTCGGATTGCAGAGATGCCAGGTATTGAGGAGTTAATGCTGAGTGATAGTGGAAACAAAAGATTTATTAGGTTTATTAGGAACAAAAGGGACTTTAGAATTCCGATCGAAAAAAGGGTCAACAATTTGATTACAGTCACCCGCTGGAATAAAATTATCCTCTATGTAGTGAGTAATTTGCTTGGCCAATGTAGGCCAGAAGGAAGAGTCACCACAAGTGGGAGCATACATGTCTAGGAGAGAGACTGGGACATCCTTCAAAGACAATTTAACATTCAACCATCTGCCAGCAACATCAGATTCTTGAGATATAAGTGTGTGCAAAAAGGATTTGCAGCAAAGTGTCATCACTCCATTACGTTTACCATCACCTGGGGAACAGAAAAGTTCCCCCACACAACCTTTTTTTAATTTTAGTACTTTAGCATCCGAGAGATGGGTATCTTGCAGAAATGCAATATCTACATCCAATTTGGCTAAGTGGGTCAGGACTCTTTGCCTCTTAATGGGAGAGTGTAATCCCCTAACGTTCCAAGTAATCAATTTTAATGACATAGGTTATTAGAAATAAATTGATCTAGAAGAACATCGGTCCAATTCATTGTGAGAGCTAAATTAAATGTGAAAGATGAGAGGAAAGAAATTAAAGTTGAATTTAATACCATAGTAAGAAAAAGCGTAAGAATCGGATAACCAGAACCAGAAATGAATACGAAACCAGAGAAGTGAACATATCCTATCAAAAAAAGAGAAGATAAATAAAATGAGTAAAAAAAGAGAGAGTAAAGAAATGGTGACAATCGAAACTGCAGCAATAGATATAGAAGAATTAATGGGCATATGCAAGAAAATCAAAGTACGAAAGAAACCAAGTAAACATCTGATTGTAAAGTTCAAAACATATTGAGAAACCAAAGACAAAACTACACAGATAACAAAGGACAAAACTGAAAACATGCCTACAAAAGGGAAATGTGGGTGGGGAGGTGTGTGAAGCCACATGGAGCAGACACGCATCTAGGGAGGGTCCAGCAGGATTCGGGAAAGACCATTTAACGATTAAACGTAGCTGTGAAACAGGAAAAAGAAACATAACTTAGCGGGTAATAGAAATTTAAGAAAGTAAAAACAATAAGAACACAACTTAGAAACACTATAAATATGACACCGTGAATTTAAACCAACCACACAGCATAGAAGGAGCCAAATAAACTAAAGAACGTTAAAGATAGGCCATCAACACAACACAAAACTAGTTGCATAAGAATTACAATTAAAAGAGCAACACCAACGCAAATGTATACATTAATAGATCATGTAATAGACGGTGAGGGTCATCCTGAAGAAGTCGTAGAATCCATCCTATGCGAATTGACGAAACTCTGCAACAGGACTGGATCTTCATAAGTCGTTGTTCTGTTGTTGTAGGTGACCTTGAAGAGACATGGATGGAAAAGGCCATATCTGGCACCCATGGAACGTAAGTATGGTCTTAATTTGAGAAAAGCTTCACATCTGGCCGCTGTGGATTTAGAGTAGTCTTGCGCAAAGAACAATGTGGAACCAGACCACGTGATGCATTGAATAGCTTTAGCTGCTGCCAATATCTTTAGAAAGTCCGTATATTCTAGAAAATAAAGGATGACTCCTCTTGGTGTCTGCGAAGGTGAAGCAGTAGAGGAAGCTCGCCCCAATCTGTGGGCGCGTCAACGAAATGTCATCTGGCATATCTAAATTTTAGGGAGGAAAGATTTGAAAAATAAATTGGAATCTGTGCCTTCGCCCCCTTCTCCCAGGCCATAAATTCGTAGGTTGTTCCTCTTGTTGCGGTTTTCAAGGTCCTCGACCTGCTTCTGGAGGGTCATGACTTGGGATTGCAAAAAAGGGACACTCTTAGTAGTGTCGCTAAGGGAAGAAACATTATGCTCAACTGCGGTAAGTCTTGTATCTAGTTGCATCCAGTTATCTGAGAGAGCTCGCAGTTTGGAATTTGTCTCCACCATGAAAGGCCTAAGTGCTCTAATCTCCTGCAGCAACACTTCCATTGAGACCGGGGAAGCTGGTTTAGGGGGCGAAGGAGAGTCTTTTTTTAACCTTTTAACATTTGATTTTCCTGATGCCACAGGTGTAGAATCCATTGTTGAGTTTGCTTTATCCAGCTCTAACAACTGTGAATCCTCCAGTTTAGACAACTGTGAGAAGAGTATAGAGTTTTTAATAAATGAGCACTTTGGTGTAGTAACGCTGTGCAGAGAGCCTTTCGTTCTGCCCATGTACTGAGAAACCGAGCCCAGAAGCAAGGTCCTTGAGTTAGAGCCAGAAAATGTAATGTAAGAAGTGCAGACGTAGAAAGAAGGGAGCCTCAACTCAGGGCACACAGTTCTTAAAATAAACTATATGCAAACAAATAAATTGACATATCATGTAGGTTATCAAGTGTTTACTATCTCAGAGGAAGGGTTCTGCATAACTCATGAGCGCTTGAATTATTTTGCCTCAGACCGCCTACATCTTGTCTCAGAACTGCTTCACGAAGACCATCAAACTGAATCAAAAAATAATTTGGCGAGAGATGACCAGCTTTCCAATTAAGCAAGTGAGCGAAAGTAGGAGATAAGGAAGAACAGTTCATCTGGATGCTGGAAAATACGTCGTATCCTCGATGTGAGTGAGGAAAGAATTCAAAATGGCGGCCATTACAAAGATCTTTTAGCAGCTGTGGGCTGACAGAACAATGAAAAGAATTGTTGCAGGGAATTTGTTGAAAGCATAGGCATTAAGGTTCTGGGCTGAGAGTTGAGCTGTGGGCATAATGAGGCTGCTCAATGTTTAATGAGTGAGGCAAAAAGGCATACACTGCTCGCGTTACGAAATCCAAAATGGCGGCCGCGGCGTTGAAAAACGCTCAGGAATGCCTTTACCTGTAGAAAATGCTTATTTCCGCTTTAAATACATGCGTACGTCTTCACCACAGGAGCAGCATTGCTGCAACAATATTTTTCCGCAAACCGCTTCACATTTAGGTGCCGCAGGACAGGTCCTCTCCGTTCCGGTGCCAGGAGCCCTACAGAGATGCGACCATCCTCCTTGGGTGCTTGGCCACGCCCCCACAAGTTTAAAATGTTAAGTGCCATCTTTTCTACTATTTCATTTCATTGAGACATATGCATAGAGTTCAAAGATATGTAATGACATCTACTATATAATCCTTGGAAATTGAAATGGTGCAATCAAAGTATCCGAAGATGCAGTCTTCACATTATGAGCAATTAGATTGATTCTCATTCTACAATGTTATTGATCTACATGGATTCAGAAGCAGATATTGACAGCCATAGATGTTGCCATGAATATCAGATAGGACTGATCAGAAATATATATGTTCAGCATTTTGTTAATCATTGATTGCTGATCACAATCCTGGAAGCCACCATTTTAAAGGAACCACCGAGTGAATGATTTCTGAGCTTCATCAGCATTTTGACACCGTAAAACATGGCAACGTGCTAGAACTCCTAAACTCAGAATGGGAATGTCTGGAACTGTATTTAACTGGTTCGCCTCTTTCCTCCAAAATAGATCCCAAAGATTCAATGTCAACCTGAAAACCTTACGAAAACTGAAACCCTTTCTGACTGCCTAGAATTTCAGACAAGCAGTTCAAGCCCTAGTAATCCCTCTTGTGCAAAATGGGGCGGTAACATTATGCGGCTTCCCAGGGTCTTTGACAGCCCCGCTAAGAGCTACTATCAACTCAGCTGCGAGACTCATCATGGGTTCAAAGAGAAACTCTCACATATCCCCATACCTGAGAGTCCTCAACTGGCTACCGTTTGAAGCCAGAATTCATCTGAAAATCGCTTGTATGATGCAGGAGGCCCTCCAGCACAACGCCCCGCACTACCTAGCTCAGAAACTGGTGCTCTCTGCGGGCAGCAGAGCCTCCAGGAGTGCCAAGACTCTTCTTCTAAAACCACATCGATTTGCCAAGAAAAAAAACCATAACCGATCCTTCTCCGGTATGGCTCCTAGGATCTGGAACGCTTTGTCCAGTGAAACAAGAATGAACCCTTCCACTGCCTCCTTCAAAAAAGAAGTGAAAGCGTTCCTCATGGCAAAATTCACGTGAACTCTATGACTGTTTACTGTATTTTATTACTTGTTCTGTTTTTGTGCCCCATAGTCGTCTTTTTGTTTTTGCGCTAGCTTAGTTTTACGATTATGAGCTTTTTATACCTTTTTCACCTAGATCTTTGTATGTTATATCTTACTTTCTACATATGACTTGTAAAGCGCTCTGATACTCACAAGGGTCTTGTTCGCGCTATATAAAGCCTTCAAAATAAATAAATTAAAGGAACATTCTAGAATGCTTATTGTTGGTGAATATTAGTGATGTGGGACTGGATAACCCATTTAAGTAATAACCCCTGGGTAGCATCAAAGGCTCCTGAGAGAGAACAAATGTGAGCAGAAAGAAATATACTAAAATATACAGGTAGCGACAAGTAGCCTCTGCTGGATGGAAATTATTGTGCAGCTTAGTGGGTTGGAGCTATTCATAGCATTCACTTGATTATGCTTTTTAATACAATGGTCCTAGGCAGTGCTTATATGTAACTAAATGACATCTATTATATCTATCCAAATTGAAAGTGCACCATGAATGATAATTTGGTAGTTGTCTCAGCCAAAAAAGTATTTCTCGACTGTCTATCATTGAAGGTATTTTCAATAGTTTAGCCTATGACCATACCTATATTACGAAGAACTGAGTTGGTCTAGAATTACTTTTGCTAATAATGTGAAGCCTTAAAGAACTGTATAAGAATCATAGCAAGAACTAAACACACAAAAATTAACAATATTATCATCACAAATCTGATGATTGTCTGTGCTCTGATTGGGAGAGAGGGTTGGAAAGTGAGCTGTCACTACTTAGTTTAGCTTCAAAGTCACTTCGCTTCATGAGGACGGCTAAGCTGTGAAATACTTTATGATGAGCAGGCCTTTGTCCCATTTGCTCAGTCTTATCTTAGGGTTTATAAACTCTGCTTGTTACTACTAACCGTCATGGATGTGCCTGGTGGCTTGTTTTCCATGCCACATCTGTGGTTGCATAAACAACAAGGTGATGGATGTAATGCTTGAATTAATTTCAGCCACTGGCAATCCCTCGGGCAGCATCTCAATTCATCCTTTTTGTTGCCCACCATGCCACCCCAGTTTGGACTTAGCTATATGCAAATCAGTCTTAGCCCTGCTCCCCATGGGAACAGTCCTGCCCGAACTGCCAGGCAAGGTCCTCCATGGACCAGAGGCAAGCATCCAGGGATAAGTTTTGGGGTATTACCCCTCATCAGCCAGGCTAGCTTGAATCCATTGGCACAGTAAGCCATGGACACACATCTGGGCGTATCCAGCTCACTTAGAGTGGCAGATGGAAAAACAACACGGCGATGGATCAAATGCTTGAATTAAGTTCAGCCACTGGCGCTCGCTGCGGCTGCATCTCAATCCATCATTTTTTTGCTCGCCATGCCATCCCAGTTTGGACCCAGCCATATGCAAATCAGTCTTGACCCTGATCCCCATAAGAGCAGTCCAGCTCTTAACTGCCAGGCCAGGTCTTCTCTGGATGGCAAACAAGCATCCTCATACATCTGTGATTGCTTAAGGGGTGTTAGGTCTAATTAGTTGTGACAAGTTGGGTATTCCATGCTTGTTTCTTTTGGGCATCTTTCTGAAGTCAGGCATTACCACCACAGAACACTAATCCTGAGCTCACCAGTTTGATTGTTGATCTCCCCCTCAGAACACAGGAGACAGTTGTAGCAGCAGGTGGGTAGGCCGGGCTGGGTCACTTTCCGGTGCCCTGGTTGGCATGGATCACTGCATGTGGAGCGTGGTATCTATGCCAGTGTACAATGGAGAATGAGAAAGAAGACTTCATCAAACACAACATCTTTCAGCACTTATATTGGTGTTACTTTTGGTTATCTTCCTATGAAGATTTTAAACAGACATTTACCGAGGCATGGTGACTAGGAATAAACCTAAGAATGCTTCATTACGTGACAGAGGTGTTCAACACATTCAATATACAATATAAGTGTTTTCCAAACAAGTTCTATTCATGATTACACCAGTTCTGCGCAAACTTTCAAGCCTATTTCCTTAGGTCTGCCATTTATTTCATTCTTCTGTTCGTCTTTCCAACATCACAAGGTTCCTGAGTATTCCATCAATCAATAGTCTAGCTGCAAAATAGCAGCATATGCCACTGGAAGTTCCAAAGCAGTCTGGACTAAACCATTTCACCCCGATCACACCCATGACCACCTGATCACAGTGTGATGTTTAAGATAGAAGAAACTGGTCAACAGAAAGAATCTTGAATTTTTTAACCCCTTCCATGCTCGTGATGGAACAATTCCATCATGAGACACAGTTGGGCTGTGCTGATGACGGAATGGTTCAGTCACGACCACGTCCGCGATTGGACTGTCCAGCACAGGGCTGATGGGTGAATGGTGTCTCCGGGAGAGGATGTGGCATAACGACCGGAGCTGCTGACTTTGGAACTGGGGATCCAGGTTTGAGACTTGGCGTCGGCTCAATATCCTGTGATTCTGGGTAAATCACTTATCGTCCCTGTGCCTAAAAAACAACACGCATTGGCAAAGCCAACATGTCTGGCATTGGGGTCCAGCCTTCTGGCAATTCTTGTTTTATTTTGTCATGGTTTTTGCAAAACTTTACTGATTGGGATTAGGTCAGCCCCCACAAATCTAAAAAATAAATATTTGACACAGCCTAAACGTTTTTTTGGTCTAAAAACATCACACCTTACCATAGTACTTCCTGGCACTGAAGGAAGCTACTTTGTGTGTGAATGAAGTGTGCCTGTAAACCCCTGTCGTAACTATGCTATGCACATAATTTTAGTAAAATCAAAATATCCTGGCTAACACAGACCTAAACATGTCCACTTGTCTGCCATTGCCTGCAAGCCTCTGGCCTTTGAGAAAGAAGGAGAGAAAGAAGGAAAAGAGAAAAGAGAAAAGGAAAGATGGAAAGCAAGAAAAAAGGAAAGACAGAAAAAAAGAAAGCTAGAAAGAAATAACAAAGGGAGGAAAGAAAGGAGACAAAGAAAGAAGACAAGAAGGCAAGAAAGAAATAAGGCAAGAATGAAGCAAAACATTCTGGTATGCTGCGAAATAGTAGTAGTCAGAAAGCAAAAAACTTCAAAAGGAATTTACAACAGCATTGGTAGAAGATGGGATCTCATAAAGATTAAATGTGACCTGTAGTCACATCAGAAGTACAACTACAACATAATGCTCTAAATGCAAAGTTTCAGAAATTGGGTTGCTGTTTGACTGGGGTGAATGCCCGGGTCAAGCTGCAACCACAATCCTTGTCAGGGTGAGGCACAAGCCAAACCTAAATTAACCTGAGCTCAACCCTCTGGTAACGTGACACAGAAGTTTAACAGGCTTAACTTAGAGGCAATGTGTAAAGTATTTGTGCAACTCTTCAAACAGTAATAAAGTGAAATCACCACACAGAAAGGATCCCACACCAAGTTAGAAAATAAAACATTTTAATAAATAAAACAAGACAAAATTACCAAAATGACAAAAATGTTACTGATAGAACTGGAGATATGCAATTTTAAAGATTTTAGTGGAAAGAGCGGAAAAAAGCACAAAGCACCAACTGTGGATATCTGGTCGTGCTGGACTGGGACAGTCAAAAGTTCAGGCCAACTGCGTTGGAGCACGTGCTGGCTACAGGGACCCAGTTAGGCCTGCTGGATAAAGTACCCTAAATCCTGGTTTGTGGAGCGTTGCGAAGATCCGTGTCAAAGATGCATCGCACAGCCTGAAGAGTAGCATCGGTCCCAAAATGCGGTGAGGATGAGATGTGAGGGCCTACATCATGATCGAGGATCCGTTTGATGGGGCTTGTGATGTAAAGTTCATCTTTGAGGATGCGGCACACAGTCAGGGCGATGCTACAGTTCCGAAGAGCTGCGAGGTTGAGATGTGTCATCCAGTGTCGTCGACGAGGGATGCGGTGATGGATGTGAAGGCCTGTGCGAACAGTGAGGTTCCAATTGACTGTGGCAATGATGCAAGTTCTTGCGATGGGTCTAATCCAGGCAGCACCGGACATGTGTCGGTGCTGCTCAGGTTTGAGCCTGTTGTTTACCTTACACTTCAGATCAGCAGGCCAGCCAACTTGCCCTTGGAGTCATTCTTTGTTCTGGGTTCAAGAGATGCAGCTCCAGTCCTTCTCACATAGGCAAGAGGCAGGAAGCAGCAGGTCAACACAGCAGGAAAATAATTCCTTGAGTGTATCAGTCCAGTAGAATGACAGTACTTGTAGCAGCACAGCAATCCATCATCCTGGTAGAGTATTCACAGGTCGAGAAGTGTGCTGGAGTGGTGGTGTCTGAGGTCCAGTTTATATACCCAGTTGTGCTTTTGAAATGGGGAGAAGTTTCTAGGGGCATGCCTTTGAAATGCACTGGTGCCCTGCCTTCCTGGATCTGACTCTAGACTAATTACAGTGTAGTGTAGTTCCTATGGTACCCCTGCAGGACATGTGCTTTTCGATACCGTACACTGTGGGTCTAGTGTTAGGCTAATTCTGTGCACCCCCACCGCGTATGTTGGCCTTGTTTGAATTAGCTAGCTCACAGTGACACTGCAATCTCCTTTTATCAGAGAGATTTGTTTTTGGCAACCTCAGAACATAACAACCTAGATTCCTCAGACTCTTAGAAACAATATACTACCTTTCACCCAGTCACTCGTGTTTGCTAATTTGGTCTCAGAGAAATACACAGAAGAAACAGTCAAGCGTGTTTACAATAAGAATTTATTGCACCATTGTTGTTCTAGTGTAAAATATATGTGCTGCTGCAACTGTTACACAGTAGCAGAGAAATAGGATCAGCAGTACAGTAAATAAAAAGGAATAGTACAGTTCTACCATTTTGCAATAGTCATGAACAGATACATGAATATAAAATGCATTTATAAAATGAAGCGTATACTCCTACGATGCCTGTCTAGATGTACCTAAGTGTACCTAGCATTTGAGTAGGTGCAAAAGAGCTAATAATCCTATGAAACAAGAATCCTGCTAGGATTTAGTCGAACCCCATTACCTGAATATTGAGAGTCTGGGACCTTGTCCTGGTCTCGAGTTGGACAACCCGCAAGGGATTTTTAGACTACTGTCAGCTGGAGCGACTGCATGCAGGAGCCTCAGCGTTTCTGGTCAGTGTGTCGGCCTTGAAGTCTTGGTTCCCTCCAACTACTGATAGCAAGAGGTGCTGTATTTATATAGAGTCCCTTTTACCCTTGTGCGTGTGTTAGCCGTTGTTTAGTATGAGGATGATGTATGGGATTCAACCAACCTTGTGCGTAGATAGGATAGGTGAAGTATACCCCCTGGGTAGTGTCCTCATAAATTATTCATATGTGCTAAGGATGACGTCTTAGCATTATTGATTGGGAAAAACCCTCCCTCTGCATGGAACTAGGTGAAAGGTTTAGTCCATAAAAGGCGTCAATCATTATAGGCGTTCTGTCCCTATAAGGCATTCTGTCCTTATTAGGAGTTATGTCCTTATAAGGCTTGTGCACGTGAAATATATGGGAGATGATGTAGGGAAAGGGTACGACGTTCCCTGGACCTATATTAAAGTACCTATATGAAACATAACAACATGTGGTATGCAGCCCTTTATGTGGAGACAGACACATCCTATTCAAGTGTAAGTGGGACTGGGCACAGCTCCTCCCTCTTATCCTGCCAGTGGTGGCCCATCCAGTGACACCTAAGATCCCCTTTGTGTGTGGCTGTCTAGGAGGAATACACAAAACCCAACTGTCACCCACCCCCAGTCATGTGACCCAGAAACAGGCTGCAGGTACCAAATGACACCAAGCCCATATTGGCTGTCAGTGAATATGGTGACTCTCATTTGAGCAGTTATACTGCAGGCTCTAGTAAGAGCACTCAATTCAGCAACTTGGGCAGAAAAAACATTTTGAAGTCATGAAGCTTCAAACACATCATTTATGGTGTGCACGACATATGCTGCTCTGAGGGTGCCATAATTTCCTCTCAAGCATGAGCTATCTATAAATAACACATGATCAGGCTCAATCAGAGATTCATCCTTTATGTCAGGGCTGGGTTTGGTACACAATTCCATGACATCTAGATCATCATGTTCACTTTCATCACAATTATCATCATCATCATTTACAGGTAACAACATTGAAGGATTAAGCACTGTACAACATTTTAGAACTATATTGTCAGAAGAGAGTATATTTTGCTCATATCAGGCAAGCCTAATATGGGTCATATATTGTGTCTTTGTTATCGTAAACAGTAGCTCCACAGAGGGTGGGAGAATGACAGTTAATGGGTATCCCATCACTATGCTCTTTTCCAGACTAGTACTTACTGGAGCCACCGCTTTACGGTAACCGGGAAGTCCTGCCGCTTACAGGGTCAAGTGGGGTAGAGGAATAGGCTTTTGAGATCCTCCTTGGGTCTATGTCACAACAGAGAAAGTGCACTCATCCCTCTTGCAACAAACCAATGTGAACTCTGTTGTATAATTTGGCATTCCTAATGCTGGGACATGGCATAATTTCCGTTTCAACTCTAGGAACGTTCTTGTACATTAGTTGTTCCATGGAATCAGATCAGACACATCTCTGTATGATAGCCTCCAAAAAGCCTTGACCACCAAGGAGAAGTTTGGTATCCACTGTATACACTAGCCTACCATTCCCAGAAACATTCTGCTTTATTTCTGCTTTCACTCTTTCTGATAACACTTTCCTAGCTCCTTTCTAAATAATGTGTCCCAGATATTGAACCGCTTTTTAACCGTACAGCAGTTTCCCTGGAGACACTTTGTGTCCGTTCTCAGCCAGGTGATTAAAAAATGCAATGGTGTCATGTTTACATGCATCTCGCATTTCTGATGCCACAAGTAGATTACCTATGTATTACACAAAGCAGGATTTGATAAAAAATTAACAGACCCTCTATATACCTTTGTAGGACACAACACCATGTTAATGCCTTTTGATGTAATATAAAGGAAAAGAGAAATTGGCTTTCGTCGTGCAATGGCACTGAGAAGGCAGCCTGGAACAAGTCGATGACTGTAAACCACTCTGCTGTACATGAGATCTGAAACAATATGGTTGCTGGATTCAGTACCACAGGACAACAGGACACTACTATTTCATTTACTTTTCATAATTTCTGAAATATCCTAAATTTACTATTGGGTTTCTGCAAACCCATAATTAGAGAATTACATGGACTTCCAATTAGTTCCTTCAGGATTCCTTTTTGTAAAATGTCAGCTATTACTGGTTGTATTCCTGCAATCGTCTCTAGGGTCAAATGATATGGAGGTGTTCTGGGATATGCAGCATTTGGTTTCATTGTGATATTGACTGGTCCCACACCTTTAACTAGTCTGATGTATTTTCCTGTAAAATACCAAACTTCCACATTCACTGTTTCTTTCAAATTTTCAGGTAACTCATCAATAGTTAGCAAGGGAAATATTCCTGTCTCAACTTGTTAAATTATTTTAAAATCTACATCCTTTTCATGTATATGGAATGCCACACCATCCGACATACATTCGATAGTGCAATTTAACGTACACAACAAATGCCTTCCAAACACGTTACCAGGACTTGAATCACAAGCAACTAATTGGTGCTTTTCTAGAAATTAGTCTATTCCTACTGGAACATTTTCAAAAAGTGGAACTTGATTTATTTATTTGTTACTCCTACTAATTGGATTGTTTTCCCCAAGAGAGTTAAGTCTGGGACCTACACTGTTCTAACCGTGGATCTGGTAGCACCGGTATCAATAAGAAATTATACTGGGTGGCCACAGACTTTTGTATCTACATATGGGCCTCTCTGGTCTACCTCTAAGACTGCGCCAAGTACGCAATCTTCTTCCCCTCTCAGGCACCGTCATTGAGAATACTCTGAACCGGAACCATCAGTTTCAACTAACAGGAATTGTTGTTATTCATCTGGGTTAGATTCTGAAATTGTGACATGGCATTCTGAATCTGATTAATATTTATTGTTGCCATTTGATTGATATTAAACCTAGGATTCTCCATGTGTGCAAGTGCAATAGGCATCACTGGAGCCTGTCCCTGCATTGGCATCTGCATTTTCTGTGCGGATGCATTTAGAATGTTCATACCTTGCAGCATTTGTATATGTCCTTCAGCACTGTCAGAATTATATCAACAGTCCCTCTTCCATTGTCCAACGCTAAGACAGATGTGACAAGCTGTAATCTTTTCCATAGCAGCAATATCTGATCCAGATCCTGTACCTTCATGAACACCTCTTCCTCTGCATTGTGACATATTCATCCCTCCTTCACTTCCCTGAAAACCAGACTGTGGCACAGTAACTCCCTGCGTGCTTCCTTGATTTCCTGCATAAGAAGGGTTCTGAAAACCTTTCTGAGCCAGCTTTGTTTGAGCCAGCATGAATTTTCCTTTTAGTCTTTTCTGCTTCATGCCTAAGTTTTTGTTTCAAAATGCATATCTCAGCATTTAATTGAGTGGCTTATTTTGCCTACAGATCACGCTTTGTGTTAAGTGTGAACAGGTCTTAGGCTTCAGCCCTAAAACAATATCCTTCTCTTCAGGATATTCACGTCCACTGTGCTGCTGAAATACCTGCAACAATTTTTTATAATACTCATGGCTCCTGTGTGGTTGTTTAATTTTGAACCATGCCGTATCTTTCAATAGCACTCTGCCTTTCAGAAAATAATAACTGCCTCATGCATTTCCATAACCGTAGGAGACAGCGCATTTGTCCCAGCCACTCTAGCTGGTTCCTCTCTGGGTCACTACACTGCAGTCTTACATTCAGCCCATAAATCAGCAGGCACTATGATGTCAAAGAACATATTTCAATCAGTCCATAACCCATTTGAAATCTATTTACCTTTCAACTTCTGCACATGCTTGTCTCTCAATATGGGAAAATTGTTTGTGAATGCGGCCAAATCACCGCAACTCCAAGGAACATGTATATATGTTCCTCCTGCGATTTCTCCAGGTGGGTAACCTGTCACTCCTCCCACACATCCTTCATCTTGCTTCCCTGTATTAGCTGTTTTCCTCCTTTTCTTCTCATTTTTCTTAGCCCATTTACTTTCAGGTTTTTTAGTCTCACTCCACCTGTGAATGCACATGACCAGTTCTATAATATGCAAATGCAGTCTTGTAATCCTCATCTTTTTTAATGCGGGGTCATTCAAAAAACCCTATATCTTCTGTGTACATGCACATTTTTTGTAAGATCATATTTTTGGGCTATTCTGTTAAATTATCATGAGCTAAAGCTGTAACATCTTTGCACAAGTACATCTATTCCTTCCTTTGGTACTGGGCTATGTGTTCAAATTCCAAACACCCTATTATTATTTCTTCTAGTTCAACCATCAATTAAGAAATGTTAGGAGCTTCTCTTTCTCAACCTCATATTTCTCAGGTGTTCCTGTACTCTCTGCCTTACTAGGTCCTGCTGTTTTGTCAAACCAAGCTTGTATATAACATCATACATCGTTGACGACACCTTGAGACTTCTGGACCTGAATTAAAGTTGCGTTCCTATACTTCTTGATCTTTCCTCAAACATGAACAATTGATTGTTCATCTGAAAAAAAGGATGGGATTATCCGGCCCAGTCCTAAATTGTTTTTCCTTGTTCCTACATAATTGAACTCAAAGACTCAAAATCTACCATTCCCTCTCTAACAGTACCTAAGTCTCAATTGGAGTGCCTCAAGGTTCAGCACAATCACCCACACTCTTCAACCTGATCATGGAACCTCTCATTGAAATTCTGAACCATTTAAACATACAACCACATGTACAAAGACGATACTCAATTGCACTTGAAATTCTGTACTCCGGATGACATCAAAACTCAACTCTGCTCTTGCTAAAACCCAAAAATGGTTAACCCACAATAACCTTGTGCTAAATACTCTGAAAACCAATACCTCCTGATCTCCCCTCGCAATCACTCTACCCCATTCATATATGACTGGCTAAAACAACTAATGGCCCTCAATTACACTCCACATATTGTGGACTCAACTAGATCTTTAGGGATAACTCTGGACAAACACCTAAATATGCAAGACCACATCAGTGCAACAACCAGAGGAGCTAATCACCAACTCAACACTTTAAGGAAAATCAAACCCTTCCTTCCTCCCGACAACATGAAGCTGGCAGAACAATCACTAGTTATCTCTTGCTTAAATTACAGAATTGTGACTCTAGCTGAACTTCACAAAGCTAAACTGCCCCTTTTAAGGGCTACTCTGAACTCTGCTGCCAGACTCATCACTGGTTCAAGAAAATTTGAATATATCACACCAGACTAAATTCAACTCAAGTGGCTCCCCTTAGAAGCAAGAATTTGTTTCAAGATTGCCTGTTTGACACACAAAGTTGTAGTAAGTAGGTCCGGGAACAGATAAGTTTCCAAGAAGGCTTTATTCAGGATGAAGAACAGCTTAACATCCACAGCAGGGAACAGCATAAATAACGAACCACTCCCTTCAGAAACCACTACCTTCTCCTCCCGCATTCTACCATGACCTCACAGGTTCTAAATAACATAGGCATGACACAAGCATGGAATACCACACACCTCCCCCCTTTAAACAAAAAAAAACAAAAAACCCACAACAAAGGAGAAAAAAAACCCATTAAAAACGAACAAAATCCCTGAATTTCACAGGAGTAAGTTTCACACGAGAACTCTGACGTGAAACACCTGAATTTTGAAAAGAATTAGTGGAAACATCAGTAGAAACACTATCATGAACAAGTAAATTAGAAATACTATCATTGGATACATTTTCATGATCAGTATTATCAGGAACACTAACATTGGCTGCATTATCATGACAGAAATCTTCACACTGAGGAGAGAGATTATCAAAAACTTCATGAGTACCAGAAAAACAAGAATTATCATTTACAACATGTGGGTGCTCGGAAAACTCCAGATTGGAATGTTGAAGCGCAGTCTGAGAAACATTAGATTTGCATAAGGAAATACGACGAAAATTCCAAATCTTACCGCCCTCAACTCTAACGGCTTTACTAAAAACCTCAGTCACAACAACAGGATTAGACCATCTAGAAACTCCTTTGCGAATCAAACCACCAAATTTCACACGCACAAGATCACCAACACGTAACTTAGGAGAATTGGTTTTCTGGACAAAATTCTGTGACCTCTTCGCTTGGTATTTGCCAACACGATCCCTAACACCTTTAAGATCCAAATCCAAATAATCACTATCCATGGCTTTCAACCACCATGGCATGAGCTTTGAGCCAGGTTTCCTACAACGCAACATCTCAAAAGGAGATAACCCAGTCACAGAATTAGGGGACATACGGTAAGTGAAAAGAGTAGCTTGCAAAGCCTCTCTCCATTTCAAACCACTGCGTAAAGCTAACTGACACGACTCCTTAATTACTCTGTTAAAACGCTCTACTTGACCGTTTGCTTGAGGAAAATAATTGGAAACTCTCTTGTGAATAATACCACAGCTGGATGGAAAAGACGTAAAAACAACACTGACAAACTGTGGACCATTATCAGAGATAATTTCTTCAGGCAACCCTTCTCTGCAGAAAACCGCATTAAAAAATTCTATAATGACATCAGAATTGACTTTCTCAACAATTTTCAACTCGGGCCACTTAGAAAAGTAGTTGACCAAAACAACGGTAAACATATCTTTCCCAGACTGATAATTAAAAGGACCAATAATGTCGATACCTAACTTACGCCAAGGGCTCTGGACAAACTCAATGAGGGTAATGCCAACAGAAATAGGTTTAACAGTTTTATCACTCAAAGAACAAGGAGTACAATTCCTGACCCACTTGTCAATCATGGCATCCATACTGGGCCACCAGTAAAATTCCCTAATCCTCCTCTTAGTTGTGGACATTCCCATATGCCCTTCGTGGGCAAGATTGCAGATAGACTCTCTAATATCCCTGAGAGGAACAATTTTATCAGCTCTAAAAACCATGCCAAAACTTTCCATCAATTCATCTCTAACTTTAAAGAAAGAGGCCAAATCACCACTTAGTTTCCTCTCTTCAGGCCAACCATTCTTTAAAAAGGCTCTCACCTTCAACAGGACATCATCCTGTTGCATAGCTTGTGTCCATAAAGTTTCAGAAATCAAGTTGGATTGAACACTACCAGAAATGATATTAACATCAATAAAAGCAACATCACATTCCTCCGGGTGCACAAAGTCAGAACTATCACAGCAAGGAAATCGTGACATGAAATCCGCATGAACATTTAGACGTCCTGGAACATAAACAACCTCACAACGATACTCATGCAACTTGGCAGCAAGCCTCGCTAGACGAGCAGTAAGAATTCTACCCCCACCCGCTGATAACATACTGACAAGAGGTTTATGATCTGTCCTTAAAGAAAATTTTATACCCCGAAGAAATTGGCGGAAGTGCTGGACCGCCCAAGTACAAGCAAGTAGCTCCTTCTCTATTGTAGAATAATTAAATTCAGCACCTCGTAGAGTCCTTGAAGCATAAGAGACCACATACACTCCAAACTTATCTTTTTGCATCAAAACTGCACCTGGACCAACATTGCTAGCATCAACGCTCACAAAACACTCTTTAGTGACAGAAAATGGTTTTAGAAAAGGGGCCTCAACAATTTTACTTTTGAGAATGTCAAAAGAAACTTGTTGGTCGTTACTCCATACAAATTTTGCCTGTTTCTGAAGTAAAGATCGTAAAGGATGAACAATTGTGGAATAATTCTGTACAAATTTCCCATAGAATTCAGTAAGACCAAGAAAGGATAACAACTGTTCTTTGGAAGTAGGAACAGGAGCTGAGGTAATACTTTTGACATGGTTGATTTTGGGCTTGATACCATCACTAGAAATCTCATGTCCCAAATACTCAACTTTAGATTGTCTAAATTTACATTTGTTAAACTTCAAAGTAAGAGCTTTCCCTTGTACATTGCTTAAAACAGAACGAAGATTACAATCATGCTCTTCAAAATCTTTACCAAAAATTAGGATAGTGTCTTGAAACGCTATTGCACCATTACAATCCTTTAACAAATCCTTTAACAAATCTTTCATCAAACGTTGAAAAACGGAGGCGGCACTAGCCAGTCAGAAAGGCATCCTCAAATATTGGAACATGCCTTCCGGGGTAACGAATGCAGTTAATTTTTTAGAATCTTCATGCAATTCCACTTGGTGGTATGCGCTGGTCAAATCAATTGTGGAAAATATAGTAGCACCAGATAGAGAAGAAATTAATTTGTGAATATTGTGTAGAGGATGTTTGTCAACCCAGATTTATTGATTTAAACTGCGAAGATCAACACATAAGCGGAGATCTCCAGAACTCTTAAGTGACAAAACAATGGGAGATACCCACGGGGAAGATTCAATGGGTTCAATAATTTTTTTTAAAATAAGGTCATCCAAAATTTCTCTAAGTTTACCCCTGTAGGCTAAAGGAACATTCCTAACTTTATGTCTAATGGAGACGGCATCATCATTCAGGATTATCTTGTGTTTAAAATCAGAATATTTTCCAAGAGTATCTTTAAACACATAGGGAAAATTCAACTTGAGATTGTTTACAAAAAGTGAATTCTCAGAAATCTTACAAGAATTTGTTTCAGACAAAGAATGTACATCCATATCTGTGAAACATACAGGAGGATTGGAATTGGGATCCAGTTTAATTCCCAAATTGTGTTGATGTTGCCAGCCCAGAATAGCTACTCCTTTAGTAGCCACATACACTTTTCCCTTGGTGACTCTATCTCTGACTTGGATAGTAGCCCAAAAGAAACCCTCCAGGTTTATCTTTTGTCCAGTGTAACCTCCAGGATGAATATCAGGTATTAACAACTCCCTGTCCTCCCATAAACTATTGAACAACTTCAAATCAATGATAGTATACCATGAACAGGAATCTATCATTAGTTCAATGGAATGGTTGTCAATTAAAATAGGCCAAGAGGGAAATTGTTTATGTTCAATATCATCCACAGAGAGTATGCAATTAAAACTATTAAGAACTTCTTCTTCTTCTTGAGAAATGTAGTTAATTCTTTGAACAGAACGATAAACGTTACCAAAATGTCCTTTTCTCTTGCATTTTACGCATACTCTATCCCAAGCAGGACACCCTCTGTAATTACCAAGATGGTTAGGACATCCACACCGATAACATGCAATGTTTCTTTTGGGTAAAAATTTGTTATCAGAAAAATTCTTATTATCTACAAACTTCTTATCACTGTCTTTTTTAAATACACCTTTTGAATTTGAAGACATTTGGTTTTTAACTAAAGAAACCTCTGGTTCAGTAATCTGTGGTTTAGATGCAGATGCAGTACCTCGGATTTCAGACACAAATAATTCGGATTGCTCAATTCCCTTAACAATATTAATTACTGCACTAAGAGAAGATTCAGTGCCTAACCAAAGTCTCTCTTGGATTTTCTTGCTCTTAGTACGCATCATGATCTGGTCTCTAAGGACTTGTTCATAAGAAATTGTTTCAAAAGCACAAGAACATGCTAAGGAACGTAGAGCGGAAACATAATCCTCAATGGATTCATCTTGTTTCTGTACACAAGAATAAAACTTGAACCTCTCCATAACTGTGTTAATTTTTCTGCCAAAACGAATTTTCATCTGTCTGGTAGCCTTCTCAAAGACATCCATATCTCCTGCATCATCAATTGGGGGAAGATTGTCGAATTCTTTGATGCCTGCGCCCCCTAAACAATGTCTTAAAAGGGCTAATTTACGTTTGGCAGAACAACCATCCTTCTCAAGTACATCAACGTATGCCATAAACATTGGGAACCACAAATCCCACTCAATTTTAGGATCGCCAGCAGATTGCAAAAAATGAGGAGGAGCTGCAATATTTGACATTCTGCAAAAAGGAAGGCAAAGTCTTTTCTTGAACGAAAAATAATGAAAAAGAAATACCTTGTGATGAGTAAATAGGTCTTGTGCCAGTGAAATAATGAGGATAACAGGTTCGTGACACTGACAAAAATTACGGGTGAAAAAGAAAAAAAAAGAATTCAAGAAGGAGGCACGCAAATGACGTCAGCGCGTCATAGGAGGTGAGAGGTGATTCCCACAATGCTTTGCGATCTCCCAGAATGCTTTGCGATATCCCACAGTGCTTTGCGATCTCCTACAATGCTTGGAGATACGTCAGTGAGAGACGCGCGAGGAGAGAACGCAGAGGTATGGTTGAACAATGCGCTCACCAACGGCAATGAAGGTAATCTTAAGTAGAAGAAGAAATAATACAAAAAATGTTACCGATCCGATCGGATGCCGAAGTCAAGTAAACAGGATAGAAATGGTCACAAAGTGTCAATTCAACTCCGGTTGAAAAGAAAGTCCAAATCGAATTAAAAGTGAACGTTGTTCTTCGAATCCTTGAAATAAAGAGCTCCCAATCGTCGCCAAGAAATGTGTAGTAAGTAGGTCCGGGAACAGATAAGTTTCCAAGAAGGCTTTATTCAGGATGAAGAACAGCTTAACATCCACAGCAGGGAACAGCATAAATAACGAACCACTCCCTTCAGAAACCGCTACCTTCTCCTCCCGCATTCTACCATGACCTCACAGGTTCTAAATAACATAGGCATGACACAAGCATGGAATACCACAAAAGTGCTTCAGTATAACACTCCAGTTTACCTGGCAAACAAACTATCCAGCTTGAATCGATCCCTAAAAAACTTAAGAATCTACTGCTGAAACCACAAAGTTTCAATAACAAGAGAATCTATAACCGAGCATTCTCTGGTCTGGATTCAAGAATTTGGAATGCTCATCCTCATGAAATTAGATCAAACCCTTTGATTGCCACATTCAAGGAAGAAATCAAAGGTTTGCTCAGGAATAGCTACTTGCAAAGACAGACCTGAAACCATCCAAACTAACTTCTACTTCAGTTTTACAGTATTATTTGAATGTTCAGCGATGCAATTGTCCTGCTTTATATCTCCTACTTCCTTGAGTGTTCTCTCACAAGCTCCTATTTAACTGATCACTTACCTGTTGAATTTGCTGCTTTTCTTTTCCATATTATATGCTTTGCGTACAGCGCTCTGATATCCGAATGGGTCACGTTCGCTCTGTATAAAACCTTTCAAATAAATAAAATAAGAGGCTAAGGTAGTTAAATAGGGCAGATGAGAATGGTAAGCATGGAAATCTAGATGGATCAAATGTGATGTTAAAGAGATCTTGTTTTATCTGAGGAGAGGTGTGTCGCACTTCAACAATGTAAGGAATGGAACAAGGACAATGGGTGGGCAATGTTGTCACATGTCCACCCATTACAACAATGTAGATTCGAAGCATGAATTTTTCAAGATAATTGAATTTAAAGTTTCCATACAAAGGTTTTGTATACTTTTCAGTAATAAATTCAAGCCAAGTTTAGACCAGTGCCGAACATTTTTTTATTTTTGGCACTACATTATTAAGAATTTCATTCCAGAAAGATCAGCTCCATGAAGTAGCTCCTGGACAACATTTAGCACTATACAAAACAGCCTACAAATTAATAGATAGAATACAGAGATCTTCATTTCATTTATTCTTCAACAGAGAAGTTATGTATTTTGAAGTATATTTGCAGTGACACACATTTAGGGGGCGATTATGATCGCGGATAATCCGCATCCTCCGGGCCGGCGGAAGCCACCGCCGGCCCGGAGGATGCGGATTAACCGCTGTGGACTGAAAAAATACCCCCCGTCAGATTAGGATGGCTGGGGGATATTTTTTCCGTCCGTCGCCTTCCGACCGCGGCGGGAAAACTCTAACATGGCTGGCGGTGTCTGATAGACACCGCCAGGCATATTAGGATGGCGGTGGTCCTATGCCTTTCCACTGCGGCATTTCCACAGTGGAAAGGCATACGGTCTTTTCTTTGGGGGCCCGTTGCGGGCCCCCAGAGGTGAAGGGGGGGGTGGGGGTTGCACATGGGGGGTGCCTATGGTACCCCCCTGCCTTTGCGTGCACGAAGCGGCAGGCACCACGCGGTGCCTGCCGCTTTGTGCATGCAAAGGTCAACATGCACTTTTTAACCTTGCGGCGGGTGCTGCTTGGAGCAGCATCCGCCGCAATGTTAAATGTAGGGGATGTGACCGCCAGGGTGGCGGTCACATCCTAATTTCAATGGAGGGACCGCCGCTGCCCATGCGGACGGTCCCTCTTCCTCGGGGGTGGCGGACCGCCATCCGAATAGGGCCCTTAGTTACCAAACATGCACATATTCCACAGTGCTGTGAAGAATGTTGAAATAATTTGAAATTTAATAGCTTCGGTCAATTTTAGTTAGTCATATTTTGAGACTGTTCTTCTTAATTACCTTTTGTATTTTAAACCAATCTAGGAAACTTGAAAATGTAAGAATTCATCCAATTCTTCACATAATATTTTTTTCTCTTAAAATCAGATTAGTAGAATCAGATTAGTCACACAATGGAGAATGTAAAACGCTTTATTAATGACCCAAAACAGTTTGAAATTTCACTCCACATTCCTATGTGCCTCTTCATAGAGCACAAAAATATTTTCTATTCAACTCACTTATTTATTAGACGTACCATACTGCGTGGTTGAATACAATTTCCGTATGTGATGAGAGTGAAGGTTTTTAACCCACTTATAAAACCATGAGTTTCTTTTATGTACTAAGAATGCTTGGAGTGTTTCCCATCTCCTATAAAAACCCTTTCAATATGTTTGCTATAATCTTGAAATAAGTTAAAATAATATTGGACTGCATACTTTTGAAAGCCAGATAAAAGCCTTTGCCAATCTTTATCAAACCAAATCTGACAGCATTAGACCTGGTCTACAGCTTTATCTACTATATCTTAAATCTCTAATTTGTCAGGTTTAGGCTATCCCTTTCAATGTTCATGTTTAGCTTCTTGGCCTGATCCAAGTGGGGTTGAATGTACCATTCCTTCTCATTATAAGAGTAGAGATTAATCTTCAAAGATATGTGGGCTTCCTAGTCCCAATCAACTCCATGTATTTTTCAAAAATGAAAACCTGATAGGTAATATAATTGCAGAATGTTTATCAATCCTCACCCCTTACTTTGAAATTGATTATAATCCATCTATAAAGCAAATTTAGGTTTTAGCAACAACTAATATCTTAAATAAAACAGCATTATGGTCGGAAATACCTTTCACCATCAGGAGTCACATTTTGCACCAATAAAGCCAAATTGATCAATAAAATTGGATTGATTTGAACCTGCTGTATTTCGTCAAATTGATTCCTTGTGTGGGTTGGCAAGTTAACATGCATGATTGTATTTTTTATGTTTTGTTACCAAAATATAAACATGATAATTGATTAAACACATGTTTATTAAAAAACAAGGATATTTAACTGTATGCATGAGAAAATGGGCAATTGATGAGACTATTCAAAGGCAAAAATTCTACCTTTAATGAGACAAGATATTATAAACCCTCTCACCTGTCCTTGGTCTGCAACGCTGAAGATGAGGCTGTCATTCATATTGAGTTGGAAGCTCTCTGGAGCACTGGAGTCAAAGCGGCCTACTGTGATAAACCTGGCATCTCCATTGGGATCCAGCTGCCAGTTCACAATATCATACATCCCTGGAGGGTCACCATTTTTGTCGAAGAATATCTCAGCCCTAGCTGGGTTCTGGAAGTGCACATGCTTCAGATAATGAAGAAGCTGAGTTTGAAAGGCAAGGGAAATAGTATTTTAGTTTTACTTTAATATGCTCAAATTAAATATTGAGGGTTTTGAAAAATCATCATGACCTAATGGCATTTGGTATTAGAATATGGGTTCATATTTTAGATGTCAGTGCCATTTTTCCACGATGGAGGGGTTCAGATGGTTTGGGAGACTGGACCACCCATTGTTTTCTACACAAATTAGATCAGCAATTGGCATATCCTGTCACTACAGAAGCAGCTATTTACCTGTGTTCCCCTATTGGGTATATCTTAAACAAATGACACAAGTGGGAAGAGTAGCTGACTTAGATTGTATCTCAGGATTGGGTGTGGTACAAGCAGATGATCTGAACATTGTCTTATGCCACCAAGACAGGATGAGGTGGGAGGAAGATCACGTAAATGATGAGTGACAAGGTGAGTGAGTGCATGAGTCATTTGGTGTTTATCCAGAGGATAGCATGTTCTATTCAGTTACTAAATTACAGATGCTTAAGTACACTCTACTATTACGGGGGAATCCTATTGAGGGCAGCTAAACAATCTCAGGCCTTCTATACCCCACAATGTTCACTAGTGCCATAATCATCTCTTAAACTATACTATTCGAGCAATAGTAAACATGTTAGCTACTATGGTATTCCATTGTATTTGCTAATTGTTTGTGATACCTGTTGCCATTGCTTTTATTTGAATGATTTAATACCCCTACATTTTTCAAATGGTACAATATAAACTCAGGATGAAGTACATCCATTAATCTTAATTGGATATTCAGAGCTTGCCTATACATTTCACAAGGAACGATTTATTGTTTGGCCTAGTGAGGTAATAATGGTGTGACATTAAACCAAGTATACCTAACCTAGACTGACCTGACTTCCATTGGCTTTTACCCTTGTTAGTCCTTAGAAAGTCCACAATTATTCCTGAGGAATATGCTCGCACTATTAAAGTGAATTTAGCCTAGGAATATTGTTTAGCACTTGAAACCACGAGATAGATACTGCAACACCGTCCACATAACTGTGGCCTGCCTCTGCCATGTTTTCTTGCTCATGCTCACTTGGCATCACTGAATGTCCACGTCTCGGAGCCTCAAATGTTCTGCTTCTCATCACAGGAGACAGAAAATGTTGAAAATCAGCTTGCTCACCCAAACTGTTTATATTTTCCACATGGCGAGGAGCATTTTCTAATTCTTATAACCTTAGTTAGTCTCCTGCTGGCTATTTTGGAGAGAATGTTGTCCTGTAATCTACACTAAAACTGTGCTGTATTAGGGTATGTATTTCCTCTCTGTTATGTATCACGTAGCCCCGAAACCACTGTTAATGTTTGAAGAAGTTCCTAGTTTAAAACACCTTCAAAAAGAACTGAAAACGAAGGATATTTCCTTCTTAGATCTTGATACGTTGACCAGGAACCACCAGCACTTGACTAGATACAGTGACTGCAACTGGACCAAAAAACAAAAAGAAGAGTCTGATAAAAACACGAAAGACTTTAATGACTTCATATTACACACGAAAATTTTAAAATTTAAAAAGGACCTTGCAAAGTTTAAATTAGACCATGTGTATCCCTACACGAGTGACTCCTACAAAGCTCCTGAGTTTAGAAACAATGGGAAAAGATACAGATCTAATTATTCTGGATCCAGCACTGATCCTGACAGTGACTCAGATACCACAAATCCCCAATTGCATCCAACCAGGGGTCGAGGGAGACCTCGCGGGTACCAGAACTTTAGGGGACAACAACCGGGGCCAGGTCAACCTTGGTGGCAACCTACACCCTGGGGGCCCCCAGGGTTGTTTCAATATCCATTTCAACCACTCATAGGGCATTTTCCAGGCTATCAGGGTTACAACAACCAGCCTTTTTTAGGGTTTGGTCCCCGCAGATCACGGGGCAGGAGAAGAGGCCAACAAGCACAGGTCCATTGGGAAGACCCGACCGGACCCCACACAGGGACCCGCAGCCACACTGCGAAGAATGCCCAACCACCCTAATGTATTCGGCACCTAGCCTGGTCGTTAATCTTAGCAAGAAACAACTATCACCTATGGAAGAAATAGTGCTAAACAAAGGCTTAGGCTTTGTGACATCTGATAATGGGGATCCTTTTCAGATGCAAATTGAACTTGCTCAGTTCTTTCGCAAGCTACGGCTGCACTATTTCTTCAAGGATAAAGAGAATTCTAATGACAACCATCTTGATAAAAATACTGGCATAGGATTAAATCAAATTTTTAACCTCCCATTCACACTGTACCACCTCAGGTAGCCACCTTTGAGAGGGCAGTCAAAGACGAAATTGATAAAGTCTGGGACTTCAGAAAAGGGGGTTACTGTAACTTGTCCAGACACGAAAGCCAGGCACTCCAAACCTTATCACAGGACCCCTCAATTATGATTAAACCTGCGGATAAGGGGGGTTCCATAGTGATACAAGACACACTTACAGGAATGAATGTCTACGCCAATTAGGTGATAGGTCGGCCTATTTACCTCTTTCAGTAGACCCCACCCCGATGAGCGAAATCCAATCAGTAGTGGAGGAAGCTTTGTTGGAAGGCTGGATCACACCTTTGGAAGCTTAATTTCTGCAGGTCAAACACCCGGTTGTACCTTACTTTTATACCTTGCCGAAGGTACATAAAGCTAAAAGACCACCTCCAGGTAGGCCCATAATATCTGGGCAAGGCTCGGTTCTGGAGCCTCTCTCAGAGTTTGTTGATCACTTTCTCAGGCCTATAGTGCAGACTATGCCCACTTATCTCAAGGATACTAAAGACGTCCTACGAGTAATCCCGGACACCGAGATCAAACAGGAGACAGACCATCTAGTGTCTCTGGATGTTGAATCCTTGTACACTTCGATCCCCCAGGATGAGAATTTAGATACCATCTGCTCCATCCTAGGGGAGACGGACCTCAATACCATCACTCCAGTTCCTTTCATAATGTCTCTAGCTAGAATCGCTATGAAAGAGAATTATTTCAGGTTCGAGGACATGCTGTACCTACAAATCTCGGGCACGAGTATGGGCAGTATTTTTGCGCCAAGTTTGGCGAACCTTTATGTTCATGTTTTTGAACAGGAGCAAGTATTAACAGCTAATAATCCCTTTTTTTGTCGATAATATGGTGGAAACGCTATGTCGACGATATTTTGGTGGTGTGGCGGGGTGAAGTGGATTCGATTACTCGTTTTCATGAGTGGTTGAATACCCGCAACAGGATTTTACACTTCACAGTGGAAATGAATAATGAGAGAATTGCTTTTTTAGATCTCTCTATATATGCCACCCCCATGGGACTTCAGAGTGAATTATTTCGGAAACCGATGGCCCGTAATTCATTCCTGTTATACGACAGCCAACATCTCAAGTCGCTTCGTGACAATCTGCCATATGGGCAATTCCTTCGTGTCGGAAGGAATTGCTCCACTACTGCAACCTTTTTGAAACATGCGTCTAACCTTAGAGATCAACTTGAAGCTAGACACTATCCAAGACAACTGATCAAACGCTCCCTCAAACGAGCTAGTAACAACAACCGCGAGGCGCTCTTAGAGCCCTCGACAGTGAAACCACCTCTCACACGCTTGACTTTTGTTATCACTTTTAATGCTAAATCCAATCAGATTCAGAAAATTGGCGGGTACTAAGCTGTACTAATGATAAGATCGAACAACCTTTGTTCGCCTTTAAACGCTCTAATAATCTTCGAGACTGTCTGGTATACACCCGTCCCAAGGAGATAACAACGGAAACCAGCGGTACTATTTGGGATCTCCCAGCGATACAGGGACACCATCCCTGTGGTGGATGCTCTGTTTGTGCTCAGACCTGCAGAACAACCCAAATTGACATTGGGACCAATCACCCATGGGTATTAAAAAGTTTTTCCAACTGCAATAGCTCACATGTTATCTACCAGTTGGTGTGTCCCTGTAATGAGAGGTATATAGGGATGACTAAACGCAAAGTGCGCACACGCATGCTGGAACATAAGAGCGCTTTTAGATGCAAGAAAAGCGTAGCTAAACATACCAAACACTTCCTTGAGCATGGCCACAAAGAAACTGATTTTAGCTGGACTGTTTTGGAAAAACCACTGATCCCCTCTCACATTTCGGATGTTTCCAAATGTTTTTTTATGAAAGAACAGAGGTGGATTTATAAGTTGCGTTCTGATTGCCACGGTTTAAATGACGAAATACCTTGGACCACTCCCTAAAAAAGCAATTTAACTGTAGGGGGGCACATAGCTCTATATGACACTTAGAAATACATATGATATCATGACCCTGTGGTTCTTGCGAATTGTAAATGTTTTTAAGCATATCGAGTGAGTCTGCTCTAATATCGCTAGCCTGGGCATTTATTTTATACTATTGACACATATTTCAGGCTCAGATGTCATGCACAACCATTGTGAACATTATACACACAGGTAACAATTGACTATATGTTAGGATCTACGTTAGTCCTCTTTCTCTGACCATGTACTCAGCATCACATGACCTACCTGGCCATTGGTTAAATATTGTGCACACCTTTGTTTTAGTGCTTGGTTTCTTTTTCGTGTGGGGTTTCAACTCCACGTCTGGTTCCTGTTAGCAGAGGTTTTCTGCTTCAATCCACTCACGGGCTCGTGAGTTTTTGTCTTCTGTCACCCTTCCTCGTGTTCCATTTACATTGGATTGGGTTCGTTTGTTCCTGCCCCCTCTCCCCCCACCTCTTGTGACTCGTGTTCAGTGTGGTCGGTTCTACCCGTTTTTGAGCCTGAGCACTCACCATTTCGGCTAGGGTATTCGGGGCTCCGATACCCTTTGGACTAGCCCTCTCCCCCTCCTTCCCTTGGAATTCGGTGGTTCCTGGAGTCATCTATCGGCTTGTCCTGGAAAGCCGTTCCGCGCCTAACCAAGACGCGGCTCCTGCTTCCGCGTCTTAGTGATTCTGTCCACATCGTTGTGCGAACTTTGGGTCCTTCCGCGTCTGGAGTTAGACGAAGGTAGTGGCTGCTACGCTTCGGTCCTGTTTACTTTCTGCACATTGTGAAGCTTCGTGGGACTATATACGGAATCCCTAGGGGTTTTTTATGTCTATGCACAGACTTTTTTCCCCCTGAAATACTTTGGAGACACGTCTGGAAGCTGCCTAATATTACCTTTTCCTTCGAAAACATCTCAGCCCTATATCACACGAGAGGGTTGCTTGACTCCTCAGTGGGACTGCGCTGACACCATGGACTGGTAAGAGTCTAGTCAATGTTTGTTGTTGTTGCATGGTCAAAGATAAGGGGAGTGGGAGTCCTTTGTGTGAGTCAGAGCAGACAGGTAATTTGGTGTTTTTGTTTTTCAGGTGCAGACCTAGTGTGGCAGTAATGTTCCCTGGGGTGGTCCAATTAGTGCTCGACAGTCTCCTGGATCCTTTTTCCATCGCCCGCCCTGCACTCAATTGTTTGCTCGTTGTGTTGTATTCAGGGAGCAGCCTTGGGGTGCAGGTAGTGTGTTGGGCCATACTTCGTTCCTGCAGCGTTTGGGCAAGGGTGAAACCTAACACTATTCTTGTTACTGATCTCTATCGCAGTTCGATAGTTGTGCGTGACACATCTGATTAATTATATTTTCACCATTGACAGTGTGAGCCATTTGACGGATTTATCACACATTGCAAGAAATCCAACTGTAAACACAAACTGGTGGCTGGATCATAGTCGTGTATCATCAGAGCGCGCATGCGCCTTACTTATGAACTACTCCCTTGAAGAGTATGACATCATCCTGTAGTTTTTGAGAGGTCTCGCGAGATTACGCGCTCGACCCTGTTTTCCGTCTTCGAGTAAACAGCGAGCCTTCATCAGATGGGGTAAGGTATTCCCAAGCTTAACTATTATTATTCAATCACCGTACCAAGATAAAATAAAGAGTTTGTAACTATAGAGGTGCAGGGATTCATCTTCCGCTCTGAATTTTAAACATGAAAGTGCGCCAATGATTGGCCACTTTTTGGACATTGCACCTTACTTAACTCGCGGTACCTGTTCCGTTCGTTGCCTCCCCCTCAACTTGGGACCTGCCAGAGGTAACGACGGATAGGTATGTTCAGTTGATATGAAAGTGATTAACAGTAGAGATGTGTGTATGATTCTTCTAACATTTGTTCCACACTTTAAGAACTCAGCCATTTGACCTAGTTTTAGTCGTCGATGACCAGACTTATCTAGTTATAGGCCATTACTTGAGAGACCTCGAGGGAGGTCAGAGCCCGCAGTAATTTGAGGCTACTTTAATAGTTATTGAACATTTAGTTAAGGATAACAATAGGAGTGTCTGTATCAGTGCAGTAAAGAGTGACATTAGGTTGTTTTACCTTTCTGCATCATGCACCCGTATCCTTACTTTTCTAGAGCGTGGCCTCATTATTCCTGAGTATGCGTCCAGGTGAGGCTTAATCCCCGGTCGTGCTGGGTGAGTGTTATCAACTTCTATTTTATCTCACTAATAGGAGTATGAGTGAGACACAATATAATTTGAATACTTTGTTTGCTTTGTGTTTTGTGTTTTTAGATGCATTTAATCATCTACTGACCAGGAGGATATGCTACTGGATTACCGTATCCTTTTTTGATCTTTTCACTTTATTGTTTCTTTTGTCGCCTCAGTTTCCTTTGTGTGACAAAATCACATTGCAGTAACAACGTTTAGAACAGAGGCCCTGAAGAAAGCCTTGGGTCTTTCCCACTCAGGCTGAAACATGTTGGCCCCTATGCAGTTATTTGTTTAAGACTGCCTTCCGGCACTGTTCTTGTTTTTAATTAGGAAGAGGCTAGATCTCTAATAAATTTATTCCTCTTGTCCTCTATCCTTTTTTAACATTCACCACTTTTATGATTTTTGCACTGCACTCTTACCCATCAGTTTGATATCACTTGGTCCAAAATTATTTGTGGGCAGTGACCCGACTATGGTACAAGGTAAGAATACGGTCTCAATGATCAAGAGACTTCATTACCTTGGTTGGATGACCAAATGATAACATTGATCATCGCAAGTTTTTGATGGGAATCCTACGAATACCTTTTGGGTTCTACTCACAAATCATCGCAGACATTGTATTTCACATTTGTTGTCCCACTCATTGAATTTAGTTATAAGTCATTAATGTATTTAATACCATTGATGACTGTTTGAGATAATTCCTCTTTTCTAGACCCCTAGGTTTCTTTGTTGTTTATATGCAACTGGACCAGACCTGCACTCTGCAACCCCAGATGTAAAGGTAAGATGGAGTATTCTTCCTGGGGAACTTGGGTAGAGGACGCCCCAGCTGTTCAGCTTACCAATCAGGTAAGACAGCATAGCGCTATATTAATTTAAAATGTGAGTTTGTTTGTTATTTTTGTTTACATACCATTACTTTACTCTAATCACAGATAGAGTCGCAGCAGGTGATAAATTACTCCAATGTTTGGGCAAGAAAGGAGAGCTCCAGAAACCAGGCAGTAGAGGTTTGCCATTAAAGCAGGAAGTTCAGGATGAATTACAATGGTTGCACAGGTCAGAGAGCAGACTCTTGGATGATTCTGTTGTAAAAGGTAAAGACTGGCTCAGCTGACACATGCCTTCTGCAAATCTCAAGGGCTGTGACTGGAGGCAATCTGAGTGGAAGGAGGTCACAGGACAACCATGAATGTACTTTGTGGCCTCCATCCTAGCTAATTGGAAAGAAAGAGTGGTCAGCTTCTCCATATTCCATTTCTCCCTACTTTCCCACCTCCTTAACCGCTTTTTTTTATTTTCAAACATTCGTCCTAACCAGGACCAATCCAGTAAAATGAACACTGAAAACAATCACTGTCAAAATGAGTTACATAATATTCCATTGTGGTGATGTATTTCAAGTATGAAAATTATACTTAAAGTTTCCAGTGATTTCTGTGGGGGGCAGGAGGGAGGGTAGGATCACACATATAAGATATACATGTTTTCCTGAGAACCACCTCAACAACAATTGCTTCCCCCAGGTTATACTAATAGAAGCGAGCGAGCATCTTCAGTGAAGCTGTTATGAGCTTTCAAGAGGTGCAATTGTCCTCTACTGTGGCGCAGTCATTCAGCATGATACCCCATGTAAGGATCTCCGATGTCGCTTTCGGATCCTTTCTATCCTTCCGATGCCACCACCATGGCCAACTCTGTCATATCCTGCACCCATTCCATTCTTGTGGAGGTTCCCTATAGATCCAGTGTACAGCAATGCAGCGTTTAGCCAATACTAGCCCTAATTATACAAATATGTGCTGCATCCTCTTGTTTTTCCCTTCCAGAGTCACACTCAGTGAGCAATGATTGGTTTACATTCCAGTGGCAATGAGGTGACATTGCATAGTGAAAAGTCCAGAAAGAGGACACAACTCAGGTAAAAGGATTGATTGGAGTAGTACTCTACACAACTGGCAGAGCTGACAACAGCAAACAACTGCTTTTCTTTTTCAGACATCACCTTCACATTCCATACCAGGCAGTTTCACTTTGTACCAATGTCCAATTTTGAAAATCTCCTGTTGTCTCCCTTTGCCCACATTCTTGCTTACATATTTCCCTTGAGCTTTTTCTCAAATGTCCTTCACCTGCTTATGAGTCTCTTCAGACACCTTCAAAACCCACATCCAGGGGCTGACCAGCTTTGTGGCAGCCATCCGACCCTTCAACAATGCAAACGATGATACATTTGTGGTGGCATTGGGAGTAGTGCGCACAGCCCACTTCAAATTTTTGAGATCTATCTTCCAATCCAAACCATTATCCATGGGCAACTAAATGTTGTCCTTGATAACTCTGTTACAACGCCCCACCAAACATTGCTGCAGGGATGGTATTAAGAGGTTGTTACTTGTTTTATACCACAATGAAATATACATTTCTGGAACTCCTTTGACACAAATTGCACACCATTGTAAGTAACAAGTTCCACAAGGGCACCCTCTCTCAAAAATAGGTAGCATTAGATGATCTAACAAACTGCACTTTAGGCCATTGTGTTCCATTGACTATCAACTCCAAACCATACCATTTCCACTCATCCAACAGATACGTTGGTCTAATGACATCCAAACCCTACTTGTACCAAGGCTTCTCTGGAACCAGTATGGCTTCCACTGGACTGGGAAAACTGAACTGTGATTTGTCCCTCACTGCACAAGCAACACATTCTCTCAATAGTGCTGCACACATCTGTCCACGCCAGGCCACCAAAATGTTTCTCTAATTCGGCTTTTCATGGCTGTCAATCCCACATGTCCTTCATGTGCCAGACCTAGCCCTTTGCTCTGCAAACCACGTGAATGATCAGCAAATCCATTCTCCTCATTACTCCCTCCTTTGCACTCAAGTCCAAGAACACATGCTTAAAAGCAATCACAGCCTCACTTGCACCATCAGACATCCAACCCTTGCTGAATATACTGGCCACTTCTTGCATCATCAACATCTTCCTGCGCAGCAGACTTCAATTCCTGCTCTGATATACATCGATAATCAGAACCTACCAATGCTGACACAACACAGAAATCATCATCTAAATCCTTTACTGCCTCTTCATTCTTGAGTGGTAACCTGGACAAATAGTCAGTGAACAGGGTGTTTCTAAGTAACCTGAACTCTGCATTCGGTCTCTTGTGTAGCAGCCATATACACACAACCAATGTTGTCAGAGCTACCCTAATACCCCAAATATTGTGACGTTTTTTTCTAAAGGTTTTTTTTCTTAAGTTTTTGAGAATCTTCGCGATGATGTCATGCTCCCTGTGGACACATCGTGAAAACTGCGAACGAAAGCAGACGTTCAATGACTACAAAAACATCTTAAAATAATATGCAAAATATCCTTTCCGAACATTACCCTACACATATTACTATTTACATACTTCTTTAAAAATATGTTTAAACTCATGTTTTTGTACCAAGTTTATTTAAAACCCATCTTTTACAACCTATTTTCCATTTTCGCTGTTGTTTGGGACGTCGCGACGATCGCGCCTTTTCCATAAAGTCTAGAATACATCTATCCACACTTACTACAGTATTTTACACACTAGGGGTTTATTACTGTACACTTCAAAATCATGTTTTTCTAGTGTATTTCTAGAACAACCATCTCTAACGTTGGAAATAGCCATCCCTGCGGTTATGTCACCAAAGACGAAAGCAAAAGCAGGAATGCAATAGCCACCACCACATTAAAAATTATAACTATATCATTAAGTAAGTTATAGTTAGCTCAGGAAACTATAACTGCTGATTTCCACTGGTTTTTTATGAGTGAAATGTGAGCCTAACTGTAACATCCCTGTAACCTTTATTTTTTCAGTGAATATATATATCATCACTGACATGAAAGATCTATATAGAACAACTAATAACCGGAAGAGACAGACCTTTAACCAAAAACGGGCCAAATATCATGAAATGATAAAAAAACTCAACAACAACCCCGATGTTGTGGTGAAAACCGCCGATAAAGGAGGTCATCTTGTTATTTGGCCGAAGGCAGACTACATCCAAGAGGCACTAAGACAGCTACAAGACAGCAAGTGTTATGTAAAATCCAACACTAAGGAATACATGAAGGCCAATGAAAATTTAAATAAACTCTTACTGAAATGGCGTAGGGAAGGCCTCATTTCAGGTGATGAATTTAAATTCATGCTCAATGAATTCCCCGTCTTGCCGGTCTTCTATTTGATACCAAAGGTTCACAAAGGAATCCTGCCAATACCTGGCAGGCCAATCATCTCCACCATTCACAGCAGTGGAGAAAATGTGGGACGTTTCATCAATTTCTTTCTGCAGAACCTGGTAAGCGCATTGCCCAGCTACGTCCGGGATACTAGTGACTTTTTGAAAAAAATAGAGGACGTAGAATGGCAAGACAATATGTTACTCATAACTTTGGACGTTGAGCAATTGTACACCAGTATAGCCCATAGCTGTGGTCTAAATGCAGCAGCTCACTTTCTAGGGCAAAGGCCATTGGAATTTCATGAACACAACAAAATGGTTTTAAGTTTAATGAATTGGTGCTAACAAAATAACTACTTTTCATTTGGAAAAGAAGTATGGAGACAGCTCAGAGGTGTGGCGATGGGAGCCTGCTTCTCCCCCAGCTACGCGTATTTACACGTGGGCTTGTGGGAGAAGCGGGTTCTCAACGTTACACACCAGGTATGGGTCAGAGAAAAAATTGTCAAATTCTTGCGCTATATAGACGACATCTTTATAGAATGGCAAGGAGAGGAAAAGGAAGCCTGTCAATTTATTGACGAAATTAACAACAATGCCCTCAATTTAAAATTCACCTCTCACATCAGTGCCAAACAAGTTGAATTCTTAGATCTTAAGGTCTATGTAGATGATAACAATAGATTGCAGACAACCCTGCATAGAAAAGCCACTGCAGGAAACACGACCTTGCAAGTCTCCACCCTATGCACACCATTGACAGTATACCATTAGTAGAAATCCTACGAGTGAAAAGAATCTGTAGCTCCCATGAAGACTTTGTAAAGTGTGTCAGGGAATTAAGGGTATTCAGATCGGGTGTTTGATCGTGCTTTAGCTAAGGCCGACAAACGACCTAGAGCAAGCTTATTCCCAGAACATACAGGTAATCATCAGGCAGCAGTGACTCCAGAAGATGCCACTTCAAATGACTGCCCTAGATTTATTACAGCCTTTAGTAGTCAAGATCAGACAAATCATTAATCGTAACTGGCCAACTGTCCTCACGGACACTGTTTTGGGGTGCATGTTGCCGAAAAAACCATTGGTAACTTTTCGCAGGGCGCAGAGTATGGGAACAGTGCTAGACCAGAGTAGCCCAGAACTCAAACAAAAAGATATCTGGCTAAAGCCGGCATCGGGGTTCCGCAAGTGCTCGAATTGCAGAGCATGCCAGTTTGGCATTAATAAAACTCATTACAGCACCCCATTCAAGCCGGTGGAAATTTCCATCATAGGTAACCACACATGCAAAACTGAATATGCGGTCTATGTCTTGACGTGCACCTGTGGCCTTAACTACATCGGCAGTACTAAACAACAGGTGCACGTTAGGATTTTGCAGCATATCAGGGCCATTCTGCACTGCGACCAATCGTACCCGGTGGCCCGCCATTTTCAGAGTACACATAACAAAGATGTCAACTGCCTAACCTACTATGTTGTAGCCTCAGTCCCCAAACTTAGACAGGGAGATGATCGAGAGCTCAAACTTAGGCAGTTAGAATCCAGCATGATCCTCGAATTAGATAGTAAGTGTCCCAATGGGCTTAACAACACTGAGGACTTGCGAAACTTTCTCTGATTATACATTTAGCCCCAGTACATAGCTGCATAGCACATACCTATACCTGCCTCTAGGCAGCCAGGTTCCCTGTTGCCTAGAGATGATCTTAGATATATAGACTGTCCGGATTATTCATCTTGACTTACTCTGTTCTCCTGGATGTTAGTTGCCGTGGCTAGTCAAGTTCCTTGTTAACCACGGTAATACCATTAATTTTTGCTTCACTTCCTCATGTACATTCACATTCACGAATTTTTACATTCTTAGCACTTTTTAAGAAAGGGTGTTTTATATCATTTTTAACATGATAATAATATTTTTAAACCTTTTTGAAATGTTTTAATATTGCTTTTTAGATTGACAAAATTGTGATTTTATCCTACTTGTCAAATGAAGCATTTATGCATTTTTTACACAGGTCACCTTATCATGCACTTTGCACACTTGTATACTTCTCTCCCTTTAGCACGTGTGATTTTGCTTTACGCATAGCTAGACACTGACCCAGTAGCACTATTATTTGCACTTTATATCTCGCTTACCTCCCAACACCTGATCGCCTTTATCAAAAATATCTTGTGACATAGCGACTCTAGGATTTATCCTGCGATCTTTTAATAAATTAGCACTAAGATATGTTTTTAAATTTCAAATTATGAAATTATTACTATCTTGCTAACTTATTGGCATGAGTTTGTTTATTTATAACTTAATTAGCGTATTTGCACATGTAACATTTCAACGATATTTGGTATGTTTTCTATGTCTATTGTCATGTGACTAAATTAAAGGCGGGGACTAAGCAAGGCACTAAGCATTATAAAAACAAAAAAAGTTTTACTAGATCTTTGCATGTGAACAAGGACTCGTGGAGCCCGAAACGCGTATTGCCCTCCTGTTTTACCAGCTGACACTGCAATAAAGTACCTGTGAACTCTAGTGGTCCGTCTCCTACCTTGCTTGTTTCGCCGGTCCTGGGTGGATTTGGAAGTGGCGCTTTGGAGCTTTAAACGCATATATATATATATACATATATATATATATATATATATATATATATATATATATATATATATATATATATATATATATATATGTGTGTGTGTATATATATATATATGATATATGTGTGTGTGTGTAAAAACACTTAAAACAATACAAATGTACATTTAAAATGTTAACAACGAATATGTCTTTACCATTCATGCTACTAAAAACATCAGTAAACCATTATTTGTCTGCTTTATCTACTCTACAGCTGCCTTCGGCAGCATTTCAGGGAGAAACTTTGGGTAAAACTGGCTGGGAAATAACCCCAAAACTCGTGAATCAATTCATTTTACTCCATTGAAAAACATGGGTCCAAATAAAGCTGGGGGCTGCAGATTGCCTATCGTGCAGAATACCGACCACTAAAGGGCTGAAGCTGGGGTGCGTCTAGGCCCGACCCTGTTTAATCTTTTTATGTCTGACCTAACAACAAAGCTAGACAAATGCAACCATCATGCCCCGAATTTGAGAAGTTTTACTCCTTTGAACTTACTGTACGCCGACAATTTAATACTAATCAGTCGAACTCCAATCGGCTTGCAGCATCTTATAAGTACCACAAGTAACTTCTCAGGTAAGAACAGGATACGTTTAAATTTTGAAAAATCTAAAGTGATGGCACTAATTCAGAGGAGTAATAAACATCAACATTGATGGTTGCTGGGGGGCCGTCGGCTAGAAACAGTTGGAGACTTCAAGTACCTTGGCATAATTTTTGACAGAAATGGCACATTCCTCCATCAAAAAGCGGCTAATTGAGGGAAAGGGACTGCACTGGCTGTTATACTAAAAACATCAAGCATAAAATAACGAGCCCCATCCTCACCCCTCTATTAGAGGTGCTCCGAGCAAGGCTTCTACCAACTATCACATTTGGTAGTGAATGTATGAGAGAGAGAGTTGGAAGTACCTTGGATAAAGTTGTGTCCAAGGCCATGAGAATAATCTTTAACCTCCCACAGTATACCTCGCCAGCACAAATAAGGCTAGAGTTTGGCCTCCAAAAGCAACAAATAGCACACAAAGGTCCCTACATTAAATGCTGGGACAAAATAAAGGCTGGAACACTGAACTCATATTTATGGAAGGAGCTGAAACAGAAAAAATATATCCCAGCCATGCCTTACCTCCAATCAGCATTAAATACTGTGTGCCTACAGGACCTCTAGGAAACCATTGGGTCCCATAACAGTTTCAGGGGGTTAGTAAATACATCTGTAAAGATATTATCCCTCGAAGAAGATAAGGCTACACTAAAAGGGAGGGCCCATGGATGGCTAGTTATTCAGACCTATTCGAGGAGCCTGCCACTAGCATATCTGGCGACAGGCTTTACGAGAGCAGTGAAGGAAAGCTTCCTCCGCTTGAGACTGGGAATTTTACCGTCAATGCAACACCTTCCACCATGGAAACAAAATGAAATAATAACACAATGCAGACTATGTGGAACACCCAGAGAGGGCATTCTACATTTACTGTGTATCTGTAAGGGTTTAGATAAGGAGCAAAGAATACTATTAAAACCACTCCTAAAGGAAAGACAGATTCGAACATGCAGACAAGCAGTGAAAGTTTGTTTTGAAAGCGGGGACATTCAACTAGCCTGTAGCTTGGTCCATTATGAGTGCAGCAAAAACAAAGTGGCTATCAGTCTGTGACTACTACCAATTTTAGAACTAGCTGCATAACATTTATCTGGTAAAGTCTAATTGATTTATAAGTCTTGGGTTGAAAGCTTCTGTCCCGAACACCGAAAAGTGTTCAAATACTTTTATACGTTTAGGGTCCATTCACAAGGCTTAAAATTACAGTACAAATGAGCTTATCTATGCGTTTTTTTATGAATCTGGGGACAGTATCTGTGGCTCAAACTGTCTAAAGTTATTAAGGTATTTAAATGTATTTACATGATTTTATGAAGAAGTGGATTTTCTCTTTTAGGGGTCCATTAGGATGACGGGCGGACAAAGTCCGCCCGTCATCCTAGCGGGGATTGGGACCGCCCACCATAAGGGCAGGGGTCCCGTGGGGGGCATTAGGATGTGTCCGCCACAGTGGCGGGCACATCCTGCATTTCTAGCATTGTGGCGGGCGGTGCTCTCAACACCACCCGCCACAATGCTAGAAATGCATTTCAGCATTTGCATAAACAAAGCGGCAGGCACCGCGCGGTGCCTGCCTCTTTGTTTATGCAAATGTGGGGGGGTACCACAGGTACCCCCCGTGTGCAGCCCCCACCCCTCCTTCACTCTGGGGGCCCACAGGGGGCCCCCAGAGTGAAGACCGCATGCCTTTCCGTGGCGGCAGTGCCGCCACGGAAAGGCATGACTGACAGCCCATACTAATATGGCTGGCGGTGTCTATGAGACACCGCCACCATATTAAACATTCTCCGCCCCAGCCGCAAGGCGACCGGGGCGGAAAAGCGGAGGACGGTCTTTCCATCCGCCGCGGTCCCCCGCCATACTAATATGGCGGGGGGAATTCGGGAATGGATTTCGGGCGGATAGCCTCTGCCAGGCCGGCGGTGGCTACCGCCAGCCTGGCGGAGGCAATCTGCCCGACATCGTAATGGGCCCCTTAGTGTGGTCATAATCTTTTAATGGTTCTAAGAAACTGGAAACAAATCATTGCTGTTGTTGCTGTTACTGGTAGTCTGAACCTGCACAGGGGTGGCAAGCATATCAGAGTATCACTAAGGCCCAGTGTCTAAGCTGCTATAGTAATTTTATGAAACAAACTATTGAAGCCCTGTTCTAGCCTTGTTTACACTACAGAAGACACTGAAGCACTTTTTTAGTCTGCTTGCACAAAGAAAATACTGTTACTGTACCGCACACTTGCACTTCAAACTTGATCTAGGTTGCATTGAATTATAAAGTTGACTTGCATAACTATCTGTAAGTTCAATCAGACTTCAATGTATGATTACGAACAAAACTATAAAACGTTAAGGACATCTTGGTGAAGCTGTGAAAAGAAACGTATAAAAGAATAAGTTTACAGTATGGCTTGTAATTATAGATTCTTATTATATATAGGTGACTATTAATTATATGAATGTGACAATGTTTTATATATCATATTGTTTTTAAAATGTTTTATTTGCAACTATTTTTATTAATCAAGCAATAAAGATTTACCTTACCTTACCATTCATGCCATTAAAACGAAATTTGTTGTAATGGCAGGCGTGGTAAAGGCATATTTGTTGTAAAATTTAGCATGGTAAAGACTTGCGCAGTGGTGTCGCATGTGTAGTAAAGCCTGCTTGGTAAAGCCATGTGGACCAGCTTTGTTGTAAAGGCTGTTTACTGCACCATTTTAATATTTATTCACAAGCACAAAGTGTTCACCTTTTCACTTAGTACACAACTTTAAAGCATGGGTCATGCTGCATTTTGATTTATGAAGTCCAATTTGTATTCCTTTTCTGACAATATATTTGCAATCAATCATGTTCCTTGGACTATTTGTCATTATTTAACATTTTTATTGTAATGAATTTACTCCTTGAATCACAGCCCATTATTTATTCCCATTCAGACATTGTTGCGTGTTACTATAATTACCCAGGTCTCTACTGGGACTACTGGTGTCTCCTGTGGTTGTTAACACTTTCTTAAAGTGGAATTTCGAAAACATTAATATGAAATACAACTTCATCAGCAAGGAGGATTTATCATTACCATTTCAAACATATCAAACGTGTATAAGCCACTCCGCCCTGATCAGGAATTATAGCTTAAAAGTATAGTAAGGAATTCCCAATGCTGGCCTATAAGAGGGGTAGGCCTCATAGTAGTGAAAAACATAATAGGCTGTTTGTCAATACTAGGACATTTTTTGTATTTATTTTTTTATGATTTATTGTGTAATTTTTGAACTTTTTCTGTTACATTGTTAATTCTCATGTAAAGCGCTCTGATACCTCCAGGTCTAGCCAGCGCTATATAAAACTCTTTAAATAAATAAATAAATAAAATAAATGTCCTACCTATGGCACCCTGCCCTTAGTGCAACTTAGAGCCTTCTGTGGGGTGACCTATATGTAATACAGGGTGTTTAAGGCTTGGCAAGTAGTTTTAAATGCCAAGTCGAAGTGGGAGTAAACTGCACACACAGGCACTGCAGTGGCAGGCCTGCGACAGGTTTGAAAGGTTACTTCTGTGGGTGGCAGATTGAGTGCTGCAGGCCCACTAGTAGCATTAGGAGTACAGGCACTTGTTATATGACATACCACTTTACAAGTGATTTAGCAGTACGACAAATATGCCCATCAGGTATACACCAATGTCCTCATGTTTAGGGGAGAAGCACATGCACTTTAGCACTGGTTAGCAGTGATAAAGTGCTTAGAGTCCTAAGGCCAATAAAAAGAAACTACAAAAACAGGAGGAAAAAGGCAAAATTTGTATTCTACTATGTTCAAGGCATCTTCCTCCCATGGTCATGTTGGAAACCTCCTAAATCGCATGGGAGGAATACCTTTCCATACCTTATCACTACAACAACATGATGTATAATCTTCTATGAGCCACTCTACAGCCAGACACAAACCTGGCTATCATATGATCTAGCTCTAATACCTTTGTCTGCAACTTCATAGTGTTAATCTAGCCCCTCTGAAACTCTGAGATTGGATAACTCTTTCTTAATGATCCAAAATGCCTGCAATCTTCACGCAATACCATTCATATTTTCCCAAAAGCTAATCCGACATTTTGCAGTATCTTAACCCTTTGAACGTCAACAATCGTTTCTTTTGCAGGTGTTCAACTCATTAGTTGTTACACAAACTATTTTAAATTCACAATGTTCTTTATCCTGCTTTTCCTCTAATGCTTTCACTTGAACCACCTATCTCAATAATAACTTTACTGCTAATTTATGGTCCTGAAGTTTGATCACACATTTGCAAATGTGTGATGAAATTGTGCATGGGAACGGTAACATATGTTACCAATAAATGTACCCATGATTCATACAACTGTTCTTGCCTCCTTCTATACTACAGATTATGTTACCTCAGCTTTATAATGTCCAAGAGGCAAAAGATAGTAGTTTTTCCTCTTCTTTACTATCTTGCACTAGCACTGCACACAATCCCTTATTACTAGAATCCTTAACTATACTGCATCCATAATAACTTGGCAAGTCTGTGTGCTGTTTGATAGACTTGCTGAATAGTAAAGCAAAGTGTTACACTGAAGGACTAATGGAAGAGTTGGTGGTTTAAGTACAAAAAAAACAATGTTAGCCTTGGTACCGTACAGGCTTTTAATTTGGATATGACACCAATGATAGCATGCCTGCCTAGACAATGTTAGTGTACCACACTATACACTCATGTAGTGTCCTTTTATATGCCTGTTTACTTGTCTTTTGGGCAGCATTTGATAGAGTTGACAGTGGTCTATTTTAGAACAAGGTAATCAGTTGGTGTGTGCCTCCACCAATCAGCCATTCAGGCCCTCTGCACACCCTACATACTGTACCCTTAAGAAGCTGGAAATGAACACTGGAAAACCCAAAAATAATTACATTTGAGCATAAGCGTCAAAATTCCAGTAAATGGTATATTGTGAGGGTAAAGGAGAGAGGGCGGGGGGCAAAACCTTAAGTGTGTGCCAACCTTTAAGTATTTGAGTTGGGATCATGAAAGGGGAGGACAACCTCATCATCTGGCAGCCATGACAATTAGATGCCTTTTCCTTAGCTATGTAATTTAAAATCTTGTGAAAACAAGTCACCAGCCTCTGACTCTAATATTAAAAGTGATTTGAAACAAGCTAATGCATAATATAACTTTTGCCAATGAGATGTTTGAAAGACAACTGTTACATTGGATAAAATTGGCCGAATGCATTGTATACAGGAGACTTTTATTTTACTGCCTACATCAGCAATTCGCACTGACATCAAGTATCTTACCACATAAGGGGTACCGTTGGGACTGAAGAGGTTATCATGGTTAAAACTTAAAATACTTTATGGCTCAAATTTACACCCGGGACATGATCGTTTTCAGAAAGGCTGGGCTTTGTGGTATGTTCATGTGCACATCGCTCATGACATGGTCAGTGACATCACTGATGATGTCTCAAATGGACTTTAGCTCATTTAAAGATTTGATTAAGGAGCCACTGAAGCTCTCAGTGTCTAAAGACGATTCCACCTTTCCTCAGCGACGGCAAGTTATTAGTTCTTATTCATTCAACTGACACAAACTACTTTACAATCCCGAATTCAAAAGCTTTACAAAGGAAACTAATGAAACTTTGCTACTTTCAGCTACCATTGGGAGTGTTTTTTTTCTGGGAGGAAATTTAATTCATTGCACTTTTGTGTAAAATGTGCAAGAATACCACTGAAACACTGATGCACGTCTTTTGTGGCAGCCCTTTCTTTATACAAGAATGAAGATATTTATTAAGGCTGTTGTTTATGGTGCAGAGACAGATATTAATGACTCAATAATGGTGCAACAAAATATCGAGTTTAACAAATATCGAGTCATTAATGTCGTGGGTCAGGAATATCAGCAGCAAGAATATTGTGGTCAAGAATATTGACTTAAGGTAAGAAATATTGTTTTTTAAATATTGTTTTTTATTATCGTTATGTATTTTAGTACATATTTTATATGCATGTGATTTGTTTGTACTTTTAATATATGTGTTGCATTTGTAGTTATTCATTTTTTTAAATTAGAATACTGCGCTTTTAGTACCGTAGTGGGTTGTGGGTTCATAGGGGAATAGGGTGGGAAGTAATTTAATTATATTAAATGTATATTTTATTTTTATTTTAATTTTGTGTTTTTAGTTCCATAGCGGGTTGTGGGTTTATTGGGGAATAGGGTGGGTAGTAATTTAATAATATTAAATCTAATAACTTTTTAAATTTTTATTTTTGCATTGTTTAGTTCAGTCGCGGGTTGTGGGTTTATATAGGGTGGGAAGTAATTTAATTATATTTAATTTATTGATACATTTTTATTTAATAATATTTGTTTAATTGAGATGTTATAGTGTTAAATGTGTACATTAATTTATTACTAATTAATTATTAATTGGTTGTTAATTTTATTTAATCGGTAATTAATTATGGTAATTGTGTAATTAATTTTAGGTGTGTGTTGTGGGGTTTATAAGAGTAAAAGGTGGGAAGAAATGTATTTATAATTTATGAATGAATAATTGGTTCTTAATTTTAATTAATTAATTGGTAATTTTTTAGGGTAATTGTTTAATTAATTATATATGTGTGTGGTGGTTTTTATCGGTGTAAAGGGTGGGAAGGGTAGGAAGTAAATTATTTTTAATTGATAAATAATCATTAGTTGTTAATTAATTTAAATTCATTAATTGGTAATTGATTATGGTAATTGTGTAATTAATTTTATGTGTGTGTTGTGGTGTTTTTAGGAGTAAAGGGTGGAAGTAATTTGTGTTTAATTAATTAATAATTAATGTTAATTATTTGATATTTATTTTGAGTAAATGTTTATTTTTTGTCTTTTGTTTTTACTTTTAAAGGTATAAAGGGTGGGCATTAAAAATAATTGTGCTATTTAATTATTAGTTGTTAATAGTAATAGTTTTTCTTAAAAAAACAGTATGTAATTGTGTTTTATTATTTTATAGTTTAATTTAGGTGTGTGTTGTGGATATTAGTGTTAAAGCTTGCATACTCAATTAATATTTATTTATTTTATTAATAACATGTTTTTAATTGAATAATATTATTGTTAATTATGGAATTAAATGTAGTTAAAATGTTGAAATGTTTTTTTATTGGTTTATATTTTTATGTTTTACATATTTTTTGTTTGTTAATATTGCTACATTTAAATAATTATTGTTTATAAATGTATTTATTAATTTATTTTATATATTATTTGTAGGTTTTTGTTATATGTAATTAATATTATATTATGTGTTCTTTTTATGTGTTTTATATAGTTACATTTATATAGTTTAAATATTGTTTTTTATTTTTATGATTTTTTACATTTTGTAATAAAAAAAATTCAAATGTTTAAGTATTTTTAGTAATTTTTGCCCTTCTGCTATCCAACAATTTCCCTACTGTTGCACTCACTGGTGTGGGAATACAATTTTGTACCCCTTTGCTATCCAGTACTTTCCCTACTATTGCACTCACTTGAGTTGGAATAGTAATTTTTGCCCTCCACTATCCAACACTTTCCCTACTGTTGCATTCTTTGGATTGGGAATAGTAATTGTTGCCTTTCACTAGCCACACTTTCCCTAGTGTTGCACTTACTGGAGTGGGAATAGTAATTTTTACCCCTCCGCTACCCAACATTTTCCCTATTGTTACACTCACTGGAGTTGGAATAGTAAATTAAATTCCTCCGCTATCCAACACTTACCCTACTTTTGCACTCCCTGGAGTGAGAATAGTAATTTTTACTCTCCGCTATTTTATTTTATTTTTATTTTATTGAATTTGTATTGCGCTCAGCTACCCGTAGAGGGTTTCCCGGCGCCAGGGACAGCCTAAAGAAGAAAGATAGGTAATTGCTGAAAACAGGAGAAGCAGAGAACATTTGACCAACTAAAACAGAAAAGTTTTTAGCTTTTTGCGAAAGGCTAGAAGATTAGTTTCCGTATTAAGCGCCAGCGGAAGAGCATTCCACATCTTCGGCCCCAAATGGGCAAAAGAGCGGCCTCCCATTTTTGTCAAGCGAATTCTAGGAATTACAAAATTGGCTTGATTTGATGACCTAAGGGAACGATTTGGCTGGTATGGCCGGACAAGATTGTGCAAGTATGTGGGAGCAGAACCCTGACGGATTTTGAACATAAGGCACAAAGTTTTAAAAGCTACACGGTCAGCAATTTTTAACCAATGAAGGTCACATAGGGCTTGTGTTGCAGACATTCTGCGTGGGACATTGCACAGAAGGCGGGCAGCTGAGTTCTGCACAACCTGGAGTATATTCATTGTAGCTCTATCAGCTCCCAGATAGAGCACATTGCCGTAGTCGATACGGGACATTACAAGAGCCTGGACAACAGTTCGACGAGTAGACTCAGGCAGCATCCATAGGATCTTCTGCAACCAGCGTAGAGTGTTAAAGCAGATTGCAGCGACCTTAGTTGCCTGTTGACGCATCGAGAGTTTCTCGTCGATTAGAAAGCCGAGGTTACGAACAACTGGCACGGGGGTAGGCAGTGGACCCATGTCACTAGGCCAATGTCTAGAACCCCACAGATCTTTATGTTTGCCAAGTACGATAACCTCGGTCTTTTCACCATTGAGTTTTAGCAGGTTGGCCTGCATCCAGGCTGCAACCCGAGAAAGGCCGATTTTAAGGGCAGAGGTGTCCTGAGACCTACTGTCAGACAGGGAGAACACGATCTGCGTATCATCTGCATAGGAGTAAATAGACAGACCGGCGTCCTCTACTATCGTGGCAAGGGGTCTGATGTAAATATTGAACAATAAAGGGCTCAATATAGACCCCTGCGGAACGCCATAAGCAGATGAGCAGATCGCCGATTCAGCTTTGGTTGAAAATACCTGAAAGGTGCGCTCATTAAGAAATGAAGCCACCCAGGCAAGCGCAGATCCTGCAACACCAAGGGAGTGAAGGGACTCTAGAAGAATGGAATGCGACACGGTATCAAAAGCCGCGCTTAAATCCAATAGTATAAGCGCAAAGGTCTCACCACTATCCAACACTCTCCCTACTGTTGCACTCTTTGGAGTGGGAATAGTCATTTTTACCCCTCCGCTATCCAGCACTTTCCCTACTGTTGCTCTGACTGAAGTGGGAATAGTAATTTTTACCCCTACGCTATCCAACACTTTCCCTACTGTTGCACTCACTCGAGTTGGAATAGTAAATTTAATTATTCCGCTAGCCAACACTTTCCCTACTGTTGCACTTGTTATTTAATTTTTTTTAATAGTTTAATGTTTTAATTTATCATAGAATGTTTTTTCAATTATTGATATGTATATATTATTATTATTATTATTATTAAAATCCTCATTTGTAGGGAGCAGCGAATCATCCCCAGGGGGTTCTCTCGGCCCGCTGAAAATAGGTCACCTAATGAGCCATAGAATCTTAAAACAGCCAGGTCTTAAGTAGTTTATTGAAATGTGGCAGATTTGGGCAGGACCGGATTTCCTCAGGGAGACTGTTCCAATGGCTGGGGGCTGGATGAGAAAAGGCCCTACCACCTGCCTTTGCCTTTCTGCTTCTCCGCTTGCAGAGCAGGCTGCGATTGCTAAATCTTAACTGCCACTAGGGTACGTACAGTTCAAGTTTCTTCTTTAAGATAAGAAGGACCTGCTCCCTGGAGAGACTTACAGACAGTACACGGCAGTTTAAAGATATCTCTTTATTTAATAGGAAGCCAGTGTAGTTGGCGTAAGAGAGGTGCTGATGGGGTCTGTGCCGGTTTGTTAAGGGCAAGGTGGGCTGCTGTGTTCTGAACTACCTGCAGTGTTGATAATAAGTCTTCCCTTATTCCAACCAGCAGAGAGTTGCCATAGTCCAGTCGACTAACCAAGAGCGACTGGAAAAGGGTTTTTCTTGCCGTAAGAGGGATCCACAGGAAGATCTTTCTAAGCATCCTCATTATTCCAAAGAAGGTGCTTGACAACGTCTTCACCTGTTCTTCTAAGGACAACTTATTCTCGATTATGATGCCTAAATTCTTGGCACATCCTTTGGGGGATGGGGCCTCCCCTAGTTCTGATGGCCACCAGTCTGGGGACCACAGTTCCTCAGCCTTACCAAACAGCAGTATCTCTGTTTTGATGGAATTCAGCTGGAGGTAGTTCTTCATCATCAAGGGGGCTATATCAGACATACAGTTCTTGAACTTTATTTTGGGCACTACAGGATCTGCCTCTATGGGAACTATCACCTGCGTGCCATCTGCGTAGGATATAGTCTCAAACCCAGAGGGTGGGACTTAGGATGGATCCCTACGGTACACCCTTGTCTAACCGAGTGGTCTGTGACACCAAGGAATCCAACTGGACACAATGAGTACAGTCGATCAAATAGCTTTGATTCCACTTAAAGGCCATGCCTCTGACACCAATCTCTTAGAGCCTGTCCAGAATGATACAATGAGAGATGGTGTCAAAGGCTGCTGACAGATCAAGGACAACTAACATTGATGGTGTCCCAATATCCAGAGACACTCTTATGGTGTCGGTGACTTCCAGCAACGCAGCTCACAGCCTATATATATATATATATATATATTATTTGTATATAATTTTAAATTATTATGTTTGCGTGTTTATATTTTTTTATATAAGTTTATTTGTTATATTTAGTTAAAATGTATATTAAGGGGCCGATTCCGATGTCGGACGGACCTGAGTCCGTCCGACATCGGCCCGGAGCTGTAACCGACTGACCTGCTGTTGTCGGTTACAGCCCTGCTAGTATGATGCGACCGAACAGGGTTCGGTCGCATTCGTATATTTTGCAATACAAGCATGCATTCCGAGCACCTGCACCGTGAACCCTGTGGCAGGCACCCCAAGGTGCCTAACACCAAGTGCAGGGATCAACGGTGCCCCCAGGCTGCCATCCGGCAGCCTCACACCCATGGAGGCCCTGCTGGGGGTCCCGAGACAGCTTCCGACTGCCTTTTCATGCCGGACACGCTGGCACAAAATCTATGTTTTTTACCCTGATATTTTGGAGTCAATATTGTTGCACTTACCTGTTAAAGTATGGGAGTCGATATTTTTGCAGTCGATATTATTTTCTTGATATTTAGAACATCAATTTTTGTGACATTAATATACTATCACTGAACCATTGTTTATCAAGAATACAGTGAATAAGGCAGTACAGTAATATTAAAATTATGGTGACCCACAACTATTTGGTGCATTTATCAAAATATTTAAATTTTACTTTTAAATATTTTTAACAGGTTACTATCTCAAAAATTAACGAATCTTAAATGCCTCCACTTCTATCTGTTTTTTCCTGTCTTTAAGTCCAGATTGTTGCACGTATTGCATTGATTTTAATTAACTGAACATTAAATTAAGCTTACATTTTTATTCTATTCACTTTTTCTTTTAACTCCATTTATTCTCTGATGCACTACTGACTCCAGTGAAATCTTTTATTAATAGTGGCTTCATGAAAATGTTTCTTATCAATATAACTTAAAACTCTGCTCTAGAGAACGGTTTCCTTTTGGTATGAGCATGGACATCAAGTAGGGGTGACTAGGGTCGCTGTTGGTACCCCTGGTTTGCCCACTGCGACCCCTGGCAGATCGCTTGTGACCACTGGGTTTGATATGAGCAGCAAGACCGGAAACTGAACAAGGCTGCTTTCCAAAGAGAAAAAGTATATTTTCGAAAAGGCTGCAGTTGTTTTTTATTAAAGCAAAGCAGTGAATGGGTTTATAAATGTTTTCCCTTTCATGGATTTCCTTTGCTTGAATGCAGGCCTTGCTGCTTTCTGTTACATTTCAGCCCATTGTAATAGCTGAAAAGAAACAGGTAACAAGCTCATGCAGGAAGCAATTAATCAGTAGCCTGGTGCTTCAGCTATGAGACAGAGGTCTCCTCCTTCTCCCTGCCTAGTGTGTGGTACCCAGGAAGACGTGTATAGCTTTTACAGTAGAGAAGACTTATTCTCTGAGGCCAAGAAGGTGTGTGTGTGTGCATGTAGAAGATGTCTGCAATACCATGCCCCATGAATGTACCACAAGCAGCAATGACAGAGATGTACCAGTGCCAGGTATTGAAGTATTTTAACTGTCTCACTACCACCCTGACACAGTGAGTCTTATTACGATGTCCAGGGGACTTGCGTCCGCCCGACACCGTCTTGGTCCTGGGATCAATCGACCTCCGGTCGGCGGTCCCGACCTGCTAATTACAATGCGACCTAACACCGTTCGGTCGCATACTCCCATTTCTCAATGGGAGCTCGTGTTACGGCCGCAAACCAGCCGTAACACAAGTTCCCATTGAGAAATGGAAGGTGTTGTTCATCCCTGCACCCTGTAGCAGGCACCGAGAGGTGCCTGCCACATGGTGCTGGATCTACAGGGGGCACCTCTATGGTGCCCCTTGACCCCCAATTGGAGGCCGCACGCACAAGTGGTCCCTGCTGGGGACCCCTGAAAACACTTTCCGACAAGGTTTCAATGTCAGACAGGCCAGCATGGAAACCATGTCAGAAACTGTGCATCATAATCGCAAGGGCGGAAAGGCCTGCTCTTTAGGATTACGATTAAGGCTCCGTGATTCTTATAATGGACTTGAAAAATGCAATTTGAGGTGAATGTTGTTTCCTTCCATTTGTGAAATTATTAAATAGCCCGACGAGGTTAGAACTCTTTTGTATACTCTGTATTTAGGCCTGAAATAAACTGTCCACCTTTGTTTATGAAAAGATGAAACACCTTAATAAAATGAGAATTGTGAATTATTGTCAGAAATACCTCTGGGTGCCTCTGAATTTCTAAGGCAAAGGACACAGACATTCAATATAGCTAGGGCATGTACGTGATGGGTAATACCCATGTAAATGTACGGTACGTCATAGATAATGATACTTACAGGGTGTTGAACATCATTTCACCTTCCTGCATAGCTCAACATAGAAAACCAAACACTGAAAATGAATGTGATGTTGTCAACGGAAAGTTGTACACACTTATAGGTTGCACGCTTTGTTTTCTGTGGCTTCCTGATAGAAATGAATCCCAAACAATAGTAGGGGGACACATACATAGAAGAAGAAATCTCCCTTATACAATTCAAATAAACTTTCTATTATCACTTTTCTTAAATCACAAAATGTTTTAATGTGTCTTAAATGGTTTTGGACAAACATGTCTACCTCTCTCAAACACAAATGTAACTCACTTTGTGCAACACTAATGAATCAAATTTATACCTGTTTCAGAAACTGATGAAATGGATTCAGAAAATGTCCTTACTATCGCCAAGCCATGCTTCTCATGCACCTTTTATTCAATTTATAAGTCTAGAAATGTGCAGCCTGTGCAGTAGGTCAGCATATTGATTTGAATGCTGGTGGCAGCACCCTGTGTAGAATGTGCTGGTACAAGTAACATTTTAACCTTCTGGTATCTGTAAAATAAGTACCAGTGATTTGTTGGACCATAACACCTGCCATTACTAAATCAACTATAGACATAGCTACTGTATTTATAATCTGAAAAACCAAATGATTATAGTTATCATGATATTTCAGCTCTATAGATAAGACACACAAATCAGTGATTAAAGTAGTTATGCTTCCAGGAAAGACACAGGTTCATGAGAACTCCCCCAGTTGTTAGGGGAAGACAACAGACACACTGTTGTAGCCTGTGCGCAGATTAGCTCTAATCAGCAGAATCATCGCACCTGCACCATCCAGGCTAGTCTCCATTTAAAATGACGTGGTTTTACATGGTTGTGCCTGAGCATGTGGCTGCTGTTCCTAGGGCATTTGAATATATACTTGGCAATACAATGGATGTGCCTAGCTGTATGGTAGCTGAAGTGCTGGTCTGAGAGAGAAGTGCCCTAGCCTATCTTGGTTTTGCCACTGAATTATGATGATTGCAATGCAATGCTGATTTATCATAGCTACACCTCAGGTCAAATATAGGCGGTAACATAGTTTTATTTAGGATCGTATACTTTCTAATATTTCATTAGTCTTTTATTTTAGGCCTTAAAATGTGTCCCTTCCTGTAAGATCACCAAGTTCAAAGGTCACATGACAGAACTTTCTGTGACGCCATGAGGTCAATGGTCAAGGAATGATGTCACTTCTACTACCCCAGGCATTTTAGTGAATTGGCGTCTATGGGTATGAGTATGAGTACCCTAACAAAAGTTCAGTCATTTGTGGTTTAGGCTTTATACCATCAACAGATATTACATCGGCCAGAACATCTACTTCTGCACACCCAAAATGAAACTTTCTCTCTTTTAAAGAAAGATAGTAGTTAATAGATTCCCTACTCTCCCATTGTTTTCCGCTCAGTTATTCCACATACCAGAACAACAGCTTAAAAAAGCTGCACCCCTTTACTCCACTTAGTATGTTGTCCTGAAAAACAGAGGCTGCTGAAGCACATGGTTAGACATCTGAACCCCCAGCAGTGTTATAAATGCCTTAAAATCTTTCGAGCATTCATGTAATCATATTATGTGGACAAACTTCAAGCACTCACATGTTTTTCACCTTTTCTGCAAAAAATATTTTGAAGTAGAATTTTCAGCAAAAACATTTTTGCAGGACAATTGTCTTGGAAAACGGGTTGAGTTCTGATATAAGCACAAATCTGATCTGATAATCATTTACCTGCCAAGGCTGAAACACAGACAAGTTGGCACAGGTGCCATTTAAAAATGGCCCTTCCCCATCCCGGCAATAGATCAGGTCGTGCAATGCCTGAGCAACAGCATACACAGCATTGTATGTGGAATATGTAGTTCTTAAATTTAGAAAATCAAAGAAACTGTCAGAAAAATCGTGAAGGTTCTCTGATCCGGTACAAGCAACAGCTCCATCACCTAATTTACTAGCAGTCTGATTGTTTCCTGACCATTTGCAACCAAAGGCCAACTCCCAGAACTCTTTGATAAATACATCCTGTGGAGAGGTGCTAGGATGAATAGCATACAGATATTCTTGAAAGCTGGGCATGTCTCCTCTGGCAGATACCACACCAATGGCACCACATAGAGTTCTCCATAAGTCTCTTCTGGAAAAAATAGGTGAAGTGGACCACCCATCACTAGCAATCCAGATCTTCCCAGTGATGTTTTGTCTTACAAACTCCTCCATAAATGGAAAGAGACTGTCATCCGATGAAAATATGATAACCACCTTGGCTGTGGAGGTTTGGAGACTCTTAATTATGCTTTCACTTTTCAAGATGGAATACACAGTGGGCAAAGTGCCATAGAAGGCAATGCAGACACCAGCTCTCTCAAGCTCTTTTTTCAGGATCTGGCTGCCTTGTAGCCCATAGTCATTTTCCTCTGCCAAGATTCCCACCCAGTTCCACCGGTAACGTGCCACCAGCAAAGCTATAGCCATGGACTGGACTTCATCATTGGGGGCTGTACGGAAAAAAGATGGGAAGTTCTTCTTGTCTTTTAACATTGGTACAGTGGCACCATAACTAACCTGAAGAAAGTAATACGAGAAAATAGGTAACAAGACAACAGTTAATATACACCTCTTTTAAACTAGAAACTGATACTTGGGCACATGAGGCTCAAGTGATCCAAATGCATGGGACCAATGCAAACCTATCTACACCATCCATCTTGGAGGGATAGTGGATTGATATTCGTGTCAGAAATTGACTGAAGAAAACATAAAACAAACATTGAATATGAACTACTCAGTCAATTTGTATACTGCCTGTGTTGCGCAACTGTATGCAACCAACAGGGACTGCATTAGAAGCAGATAACAGCATAGTGAAGGAGGTGTATACTTACACATACAGTCCTCGTCAACAGACATGTTTCTAGATTTACAAAGGAGGGTCTCAAAATATGAAAAAATAAATTAAGCAATTTTAAAAGACATATTTAGAAGGCAAATTAATTCATTAGCATTACAAAACAAGTATGAATTTGCATGGATTCACTATGAGCAAAACAACAGCCTTTGTGTAATAATATGCTCTTCAGTTAAGTCTCATTTAAACATTATTCTATAACCTTCGTGTTAAGGACGTGCTTACAGTCACTGATACATCCTGGAGTTACAACTTCTGCACATTTGCAATGCAGCAAAGCAAGCTAAAGTCACTCCCCAACTTTATTGCATGCAATCTATTGCAGGACCAAAGTACTGCGCCCACTACATTGAGTTAACAATTTTATCACAAGATACGTTCAGTGTAAGGAGATCTAGAGTTGAGAATAGTAAACATATACTTAGCTTGACGATGTTATGGGAGGCGATGCGATGGATGCAATATTTTTGCATGTCCATACAGTGTTATACACCAAGCTAATGCAACTTAAACATTTACAAATTTAGTTTATCTTTCTCGAGGAATGAAGGCAATCAATGTTAAACATTGACTTAAATAGGCAAACTTATTTGTGACAATTTGACAGTAGTACCAAATTGGGGAGGCAGGGGTTTGCCCAGGGAGGGGAATACCCAATCGCGCAATAACCACTCCACGCAGTTAGTTTTAGCGTAAAAGGACATTTATTAGGACAGGGTTGACAAACAATTTTAAAACATAAACACCAATAAACAGTAACAATCCCCAACCTCATGTCTTTCATCCATCATCCTCTCCCACACTCCAGTTACTCACTCCCAATTCACCCCATGACCTCTTCACTTATACCATTCACTCCCTCACTTCTCTTTCAACCTCCTCCAGCATCTCCAGCCATCGCACTCCTGCCTGCCGCACCCCCATGCTGCACCTGTATCCCCCTCCCCGGAAAGGTGAGTTGCCCGTCATGGACTCCCACCCCTCCCAAGTACTGCAAACACCCCCTTCAACCCGTCCTAAACTGGCACACTTTTCAAAACAACACCCTTTCCTCACCCCTAAATCTTGTAGGGTGGGAGAGTGCTCAAAACTTTTCCTAGCCTAATCACTGAGACGCTGGGGACAGGAAGAGGAAGAACTTCCTCCCCTGCCCCCTTCTATCAACTATCCTGAACCCCTCCCCCTAATCCCACCCCCTACACTACCTAACCCCCTGTCCCTCTCGCACGAACTCCCCAGGGGAAGACTGGTCTGCCGACCTTACTTCCCCTGGGGGCCGCATCGCGCAATAACCACTCCACGATGTTAGTTTTAGCGTAAAATGCCATTTATTAGGACAGGGTTGACAACCAACTTTAAAACATAAACACCAATAAACAGTAACAATCCCCAACCTCATGTCTTTCATCCATCATCCACTCCTGCACTCCAGTTACTCACTCCCAATTCACCCCACGACCTCTTCACTTATACTATTCGCTTCCTCACTTCTCTTTCAACCTCCTCCAGCATCTCCAGCCATCACACTCCTGCCTGCCGCATCCCCATCCTGCACCTGTATCCCCCTACCCGGAAAGGTGAGTATGCCCATCATGGACTCCCACCTCTCCCAAGTACTGCCAACCAGGAAACCCCCGGAGGGCGGTTACATACCCCACCTAGTTCTAGTGCACCTTTCGTTCTCACACCCGTCGGCACCAGATGAACTTGTTTCACAACTTACTGATGGCATCCCTCAACTCCATCAAATAGTATACATTCCCCATGCACGAAAGTTGCACTCCATCGCCACGAAAGAGAAAGGGCTCCTCGAGCCGCAGCCCCACGTGAGCAATGACTTTCATCCCATGGTCCCCACAAAACAGCCTCATGGCCCGATTCAACTTACGCCTCGCCTGTTCAATGGCGGCAGGCTTCATTCCCCCCCTTCAAATTCGCCGCAGCACAAACTCAATCCAAACAATACAGGCGCCAGCCAGATTGCTCCTCATTGCCTCCAAGTCCCGTTGCATCAGATGTAGGAGAGACACTCCTGACTGCTTGACCAAGTCATTTTCCCCCAAGTGGATAACAATCATGTCCGGACAGCCCTGCTGAGCCACCTTTTTCGTCAACCAGGGCAACAAAGTTCCCCAGCGCATCCCGCTCTTAGTCCACCAATGGACCTCATGGTGGCTGCTACGCAGTCCCAGGCTACGGCCGTACACCTGTCTTTCCACGTGTTTTGAGGCTCAGTGAACAAAAGAATGGCCGACAATCCAGGTAACCGTCTTGGCTCCCGGAGCGCCAACGCAACCTACGAAGGAAAAAGAGATTAGCACAACTGACAAAATACTGCCATCGCTCCAGCAGCCCTACCGCCTACCCAACACTCCGTCCCCACCATCATTTGCGCACATAGCGCTCACAGCAGTGAGACCTCCAATGCCTAATTCTCCTGATCTCATCACACGACCACCCCAACCTTGCCGCCGGTGTAGCCGCACCTATTCATAACTTGCAGGGTCTCTGCCCGCGCCATTCCCAAAACCGCAAGCAACTGAAAAGCTGTCACCCGCATCTGAGAGGCATGACAAAATATTTCTCCCACTGTCGTTCGTGCCTTGAGGCAAAAATCTCTCCACTCTCGTACCGGGCACGGGCAAAACCCCGCACATCCACTCCCAACCACACCCACGTGCCCCTACTCACCTGGTCTGTTTTAGAACAACCCAACCAGATACCCAGATGCGACCCGTACACACGCACATCCTCAAACACTCTACCAGGTTTGCCCCTTGTCCCCACTAACTCTGACACCCGAAAAACCCCAAAAACATCCAAATCATGCACAAACGGAACAATGCCACCTTGTGGCCATCGTAACAGCAAGGCGGCAACTCACCCAACAAGCACTGCAACAAGTCATACGTAATCGCCTCTCTAAGCGCTTCCCCCACACCCTGCCCCCTCTCTCGACCCCAACCCTTCAACATTCTAATCAGCAAGTCACTCCTAGCTGGATCAAAACCTAAGTACAGCATGCTGTAAAAGGAGATCCATTCCAGCTTTTCTGAGATCGTCGTCTGCGACAGACCCCTATCCATGCAATTCAGAACATATCGAACAACTCCCTGCTCACAGCTGTGCCTGGGCATACGCCATGTCTCACTGCTCCAGCCCAGAAAGGCACCAAATTCTGACCACCCCAACCTGTAAGAGCACCTTGTTGAGTCTGCTATGGATTTTTCCACCAAGCCCACTACTCTCACTCCCCTCAGGCCCAGATACCCTCCGGCACCTTGGTCTTGCAAGCTTCCGCTTCAGGTGCCAGCCTCCTGAAATGCTGCCACTGCGAATGAGACAATGCATCTGCTATGTCATTGCTTGCACCTTGGACATGTTGTGCGCGAAACAGCACATTAAAATGCAAACATAGCAGCATAAAACTTTGCAGCAAGCACAGCACTCGCAGGTCCCTCGCCTTCTGGTTGTTCACCAAGTCCCCCTTCCCCTAAACCTCAGATAAAAAGCCTTGAAATCTGGCTCGATAAAGCGCTAGACTTTTCTGTCCAGGCCATTAGAACGGCATCTACATGTGTCGGGCTAATGAAAATGCTCCGGAAAGTGCTCCCTCTACTTACATTCCTGGCGAGGAGAACCATGGTTCAGGCCCTAATACTCTCCCGCCTGGACTATGGAAATGCTTTATATCTAGGAGCCCTAAAAGACCTACACTGGCTCCCAGTGGCTGCTAGAATACATTTTAAGGCCATGTGCATTGTGCATAAATCTTTTCATCGAACTGGCCCTGCCATCTTGTTTCCTCTAGTGGTGCCCTACACACCTTCTAGGGCTCTTCGCTCTGGTGCATTACGTCTTGTAACCACAACCAAAATCAACAAGGCTCGCTGGGGCGGGCGTTCATTCTCACACATTGCTGCGAGAAATTTGAATTCTCTCCCTCTGGATCTCAGAGCGAATAACAGCCGGATGGCATTCAGGAAAGCCTTGAAAACCCATCTGTTTGCAAAAGCGTGTTAATTTTATTTATTTATTTATTTATTTGATTTATATAGCGCATTATAACCCAGGGGTCTCTAAGCGCTTTGTCAGGGTCCGCATGGCGGTTCAGAAAGATACAGCTGGTCACGAATCAGGGGCAACCCCACGCTTGCTGAAAGAGCACAGTTTTTAATTTCTTTCGGAAGGGCAGCAGCTTGGTTTCTTTCCGCAGTTCCAGAGGCAATTTATTCCAGAGAGCTGGGAGTGTGTAAGAGAAAGCACGACCTCCCACAGTAGCCAGTGTACAGCGTGGTTGAACAAGGAGGGTAGCTTCTGCAGGTCTTAACGCCCTACCCGGCCTGTAGAGAGTCAGGCGTGATTTCATGTAGCTTGGTGCCCTACCATAAAGGGCTTTATGGACTATGTACAGCCCCTTGAACATTAGCCTTTGCTTGACTGGCAGCCAGTGTAGTTCACGCAAGAGGGGGGATGCATGCGTGTTCCTCGGCTTTTTAAAGATGAGTCTAGCAGCGTCATTCATGACAACCTGCATTTTATTAAGGAGTCTTTGCGGTAATCCTATATACAATGAGTTGCCATATTCCAGCCTGGCTAGAATCATAGCAGAGACCGCACTCCTCAAGGTGGAGAAGGATAGCAACGAGGCGACTTTCCTGAGTTGTCGGAGAAGGCCGACACAGGTGCCGACTACAGCCGTAACTTGTTTTTTCATGGACAATTTACCGTCCACATGGATGCCCAGGCTTTTGACCACTGTCGCCGATTCCGGGGGCATACCCAGCTCCCTAGGCCAAAATTGATCAATCCATGGGTTGCCAGCGATGGTAATAGGCAACACCTCGGTCTTATCCGGATTGATCTTTAGGGAATTCCTGGACATCCAGTTGGCTGTGCTTCTCAGAATGTTTTGCAGTCTTGCGAAGGCATCCTGGCCATCATCCAGTTGGATGATGATTTGGGTGTCATACGCATAGTTATACACCTGGCAGTCCATTTGGTTGAGCATTAGAATCAGAGGCTGTAGGTAGATATTGAACAGAAGGGGTGACAGAGCAGACCCTTGCGGTACTCCGCAGGTGATCGATGTTGCGGTGGAAAACAGGTCACCAAGTTGCACTCTCTGCATCCTCCCTTGAAGAGAGGATGTGAACCATGCAAGTGCTGTGCCCTGAATGCCGAACTCCCTCATTCGCGACAATAGTTGTTTATGACACACGGTGTCAAATGCCGCGGAGAGGTCCAACAGCACCAGGGCACCCGGAGTTTTCTTGTCTGCTCTGTTCCTCAGTTCATCTACAATCGACAGCATGACAAGCTCCGTGCTATGATTCGCACGAAAGCCTGCCTGATTCGGCTCTAACAGGACGTTACTTTACAGGTGCTCCAACAGAGTAGTGAGAACGTGTTGCTCCAGCACTTTCGCCAGGAATGGTAGCTGGGAGATTGGTCTGAAATTTTTCAGACATTTCACGTCCGCCCCCGTTTTTTTCAGCAGGGGGATCAGCCGGGCTTCTTTGAAGGAAAGAGGCACTTGTCCTGCCTGTAAAGATAGGTTTAGGAGGCTCAGCACATCTTCCTCTATACCAGGGAGTGCCAGTTTGAACACTTCAGGTGGGCATGGATCAGACCTGGAGCCCGACTTGACCCGCCCCATGAGAGAAGACAGCCTCTCCCTTGTAATCAAGGGTAAGGCAGTTAATGGGGTTATCACTGGCATTCTAGCTGGCATAACGTGCGGCGGGCAGTCAATCTGGGTGGTCGCCGTGATTTCAGCCACAAGGTCTGTAATTTTGTTAGTAAAAAAGTCCTGGAATTTTTGGCAGTCTTCCTGAATAAACTCCGGAGTCTGTTCCTTATTTTTCCTAAGCTCCGTGAGGACTCGGAAGACTTCTTTCTGGGGATTCGTGGCAGTTGCAATCCTCTCCTCAAAAAACTCGGACTTCCTAGCTATGATCGCCTGCTTATAGCTAGTGAGTGCCTGTATATATCGGCTCCGGGAGTCGGAACTGTAGTCCTTGCGCCAGGCTCTTTCCAGTTTCCGTAGCCCCCGTTTCTTCTCTCTAAGTGGTTCATTATACCATGGGGCCCCTAGGCCTCTATCCACTAGGTTCAGCCTATGGATTGGTACCACCCGATCCACGGCCTTCGTAAGTTTATCCATAAGTTCCCTACAAAGAACCTCTGGATTATCCGTCCGGTTATTGAAAGGGGGATTAGTTCGAAGTAGATTTACCATTTTATCTCCATCAATGTTTTTCCACTTCCTGACCGTCTTCCACCCTCCCCTGGTCGTTGTTGTTTGTTTGTCCACTAGTAACTCACCTCTCACCAAATGGTGATCGGACCATACGCACGGCTGAGCCGTTACCGCACCTTGCGTAGGGACTGTCATCCAGACCAAGTCAAGGGTGTGTCCCTTGATGTGGGTCGGGCCCTTCACTTGTTGGACCAAATCTAATGATATTAGCGCCTCCTCAATCTGTAGCGCTTGACCTTCTTTCAGGACTTTTTCTCAGTGGTAGTTAAAGTCACCCATTATGACTACTTTATCGTACCTAGAGCAAATGTCCTGGACCATTCTCAGGAACAAATCAGGGAAATCCGGCAATGCCCACGGGGGGCGATAAACTAGTAGAATACTCAGGCAGTCTGTCCCCAGCTTCAGCTTAACACCCATCACTTCCGCACCAGCCAGATTTTTGGTCAAAAACCTTTCACCCTGTAGGCGTGAGCTGTACAGAAGGGCTACACCTCCCCCTCTCCTGGCTTCCGTTCTGTTATAGCAGAGTGCCGAAAAATCAGCTGGAAGAGAAGCTACGAGATCCGGCATTGACGAGTCTTCCAGCCACGTTTCTTTTATTCCTAAGAGATCCAATTCACCTTCTTCCAGAAGAGTGAAAACCTCTAGGTGATGACGTTGAAAGGAGCGTGTGTTGAGGAGACCATAGCGCAGGCCTCGGACCTTAGGCGCGTCCTTCCGACCTGGATAGGAACTGGGGACTTTCAATAATCCTTCCTGTCTAAGTATAGCAGCACATCCCTGGCTGATGGCAATGTTGCCGGATTTCATAGCTCCTAACTCAACGCTAGTGTAGATGACACGTGGGCCAGGGGTCGTGGCCCCGGGTCCCGTATGGTCACTGATGGGCACGGATGGGCTAATCCACCCTGTAGCCCGCCATAGTAATCAGTCAAAGCGCTGCGAGGCCTCCGGGTAGTTACGCGCTATATAAATATAATTTTTCATTTCATTTCATCACCGTCCTGTTATCCACGTGAAACAAAACCTACCTGTTCTGAAACTCCGGACCCCACACCGTCAGCACAACAAGCAGTGGGAAAAATTCCAGGAACGTAATGCTCCTGCCCTGCCTCAGCCAATGGACTGGCCACTGTTCCGCGCACCACCTTCCGTCCCAGAAAATTCCAAAACCAGACGCGCCAGCTGCGTCAGGATATAGTTACACCTGCCAAACAATCTTATCATGCACAAAATCTAGTGACACACCGTTGAAGTCAGACAAGAAACTTTTCCACACCCGCAGATCCGACCGAACCCCCATCGTGACCCTGACTCTGTGATGAGGAAGCACCGCCTCAGATATGGCCATGCCGAGGCACCTGCAAAAAGTACTCCCAGCCAGTAAAACCCGGCACGCAAAGTTCAGCAACCCCAGGAGATGCTGCACTGCCTTAAGATCAATCTTCTTCTCCCCAATCACGTGCAGCAGAAAAGCCTGCATCTCTGTCACTTTCTGTTCCGGCAACCGTGCCAGCCATGCCACGGAATCCAGTTCAATACCCAAAAATGTCAAACAACAACTTGGCCCAGCTGTCTTTTCAGGCGCCAAAGGAACCCTGAACTCCCGTGCCAAACTCTGGAACACCGTAAGGGCCTCCCCACACTCCCCAGTCTCCCCTCGCCCGAAAAACAAGAAATCATCAAGATAGTGAGACACCAACCGATGGCTACTCCTGTCCGTAAAGGCCCACTGCAGAAATGAACTGAACGCCTCGAACAAAGCGCAGGAAATTGCACAACCTGTAGGCAAGACCTTGTCAACAAAAATGGCCCCGTCAAACTGCATCCCCAGCAGGGAGAAATAAGCAGGATGAATGGGATGGAGGTGAAACACATGTTTGATGTCACATTTCACCAATTCCACCCCCGACCACATGCCTGTACCAGACCGATGGCATCGTCATCTGATGTATACAACACCCTGGAATCTTCCTCCGCTATGAAATCATTCACTGAGCTCCCTTCTGGCCAGGACAAATGATGAATCAGTCAAAACTCCCCCTGCTCTTTCTTGGGCACCACCCCCAGAGGTGGGACCTGCCAAGTTTCAAACGGGCCCACAATCCTGCCTTCCAAAACTTATTTCCGCAACTTTGCTGCCACCACACCCGGCAAATACCTTCGCTGACTTCAAATTCTCCATCCATCTCAGCTCCCGAGGACCCTGATAACCAACCCAAAACCCCTCCGTAAACCCCCAGTGGATCTTCAACGCAGCCTCTCTATCAGGGTATCGAGAGAGCCATGGACTCATGGCCTCCACATCAACCGGTGTAGGGGCCCTTTGGCCCAGCCTTCCCCGTCGTTTAGTGATCCACCACTGCTCAGAGGGCGTGTCCAGAGTGAAACATTGTGTGACAGGGTGGCGTCCGCAACACTTGGAACATTTGTGCTTGAATTTACAGGGGGGTCGCGTGCAGAAACCCTTATTAAAGTTCCAACAGGCCCCTGTGGTAGCCCACGTGGGCTTGGGTGGCTGACCTGACACCCCAGTGTAAGTGGACTGACTTCCTGATCCGGCAGAAACTCCCTGCCCACCTGGGCGGGACGCAATTGAAACAGCCGGTACGAGATCGGGAGGCCACTGGCCGTATGCGTAGATGCCACCGACTGCGTGGAGGACATCCACTGCACCCAGAGTTCCTGATCCACCTCCCCCCAAGGCTTATCCGGGTTAACACTAATCCTAGCCCTGAACTCCTCATCATAACTAAGCCACGCAAATCCACCGAAATACATCTGGGCTTTCCTGATAATGTCCATAAATTAAAAACGCTGACGTCCAATTTTCAATATTCACAGGCACCCTCGGCCGCTTTGACAACACCCATTCCTTCTCCTTAAAACCCTCCTTGGCCTGTATCTCCCTGTACAGTTTGAAAACGTCCACATAGACATGCTTCTATATCCTATACCTTGTCTTCTCCGATAAATGAGACCCAAGCGGCATCGCCAGCCCCATGCACGGCAACATTTTTCGATGCTTGTCCCCCGCTTCGTCCTTCCCACCTTGGTCCTCTGTCTTGTCAGTCTGAACACTGGCTGCCGCCACTTGCCTCCCCCCCTGACGTCACCACCGCCAACTCAGCTGTCGCCTCGCATTGCTAACTGACCCATCCCAACACCCACCGTCCGGCAGGCCTTCCTACACCCCCCCTTTGGGGCCGCCATCCCAAGCATCCCACCAGGCGCCCTCACCTGATGGTTTCACGGGCACCTCCCGGTCCTTTCCTCTGGCGTCCGCTGTCGTCTGAAACGCCTTTTTGCTTTCACCAGCGCTGGTCTGTGGCGCCTGTAAAACACCAATCTTCCCTGTTGTTGCCTTGGTCCTCCCCAACTCACTTCTTCTAGCACTTTCCCCTCTTCCAACTCCTCACTGTCCTCATCATAGTCCAATCGTTCCTCATCCACCACCTCCACAGGCACCCTCTGCACTTTACTCACCACTCTCTTTGCACCTTTCCCTTTCACACTAGGCACACGCTCGCTCTCCGGTACTGCTGTTGCCCGCTCCCTCGGTGGAGGGTAGGCCACCGCTGACCCCCCTGCTGCTTCACCCTGGTGTTTGGAGGCCGTCTTGCACCCCGCTGGCCCACCCTTGCCTCTGCCAGCCTCAACTGCTGGCTTGCTCCCCCCAGGTCGACTGCGCCTGAGGAGGCGCCAGCGCCATCAAGTCTCAGCCACGACAAGGCAGTCCTTGCCCCCTCTGCTCCCACCCGCTCACCTCGGGACCCTAAAGTCCCTGTGACCTGTCCACTCCCTAGTCCTGTATCACGATAAATCGCCAGGGGCCCATCCCCCCTTGGTGCCATCCCCCAACCTGCCTCCCTAGCAGCACATAGCACCTGCCATCTCATTTCAGTCTCTTCAATAATGCGACGCAGGTCGCGTGTTTTTTCCTCAAGGGACATACTGTCCCATCTGTCCGACCATGACCCTGGGCCCATCAAACTGGGGGCCTGCCCCCTTCCTGAGAAGGTGCAGGGGCACTCCCACTTGGCATAACCCTAGGGACCTGTGGTCTGGAGATCTTCAGAGGCCCCTTCCCCTTGCCACCCTGTGGCCTGCACACCCCTTTTCTCCTGCAGGACAGATCTACTGGCTGCTCCCAGGCCCCCTCCTTCTCCTCCCCTGACTCGCCGACTGACAGTGCTAGCACAAAATCCTTGTTGGGAGGCTCCTCTGCAGCGCACTCCCCCTCTCCCTCCCCTCCACTAGCCTTGCTGGCTTCACTGGAGCTGCCCCCCGCCCCACCTCTCACCATCCCTTGGGCCCGCAATCTGCCGAACACCGCACCAGCAGCCTCAGCCCCAGGCATGCTAAAATCAACCAGGGCAGCCCGCCCCCCCTTCCTGCACTCTCCGGTCCCCTACGCGATGCCGGGACATCCTGACACTGCGCGGGGAGGCTCAGACGTCTGCCCTAGTGCTTGCTGCCTTCCTCCTGCTTCTTGGCCCGCCCCCTCTCTGCCTCCCTCCCTGCTTTGGACAGTGGTGGCTCTTCCTGGCACACCACCACCACCGCGGCCACACCAGCAGACGCGGACCGAGGCATACGGGTCATCCCGACCCACGCCTGGTCCAAAACGCTGGGCCGCAGGAGATACGTTCTCCCAGCCTAGCCCAGCGCAAACCGCCGCCACATCAAGTTCCCCCATGCCGCTTCCACCACAGCTGCACACCGGTCACTGCCCGAAAGTCTGCCGCCCAGGCCCCCTCATCTTATACCGACAATGCCTTCCACCTGATAGCTCACCGGGACCCCAGTGGCTTTCTCCGCCACCCAGTTGACCAACTGGGCAATACAGCTAATCTTCCCTACTTTAGATTGCTCAAAATATTTCCTAATCCCTGAGATGCTGGGGACAGGAAGAGGAAGAACTTCCTCCCCTGCCCCTTTTTATCAACTATCCTAAATCCCTCCCCTAATCCCACCCCCTACACTACCTAACACCCTGTCCCTTTCGCACAAACTCCCCAGGGGAATCTGCTGACCTTACTTCCCCTGGGGCTGCAATGCTGCAGACCCGAGGTGGCCGCGGTGAGTGATATGCGAGCCTGGGAGAACAGGTGGGCAGCGGCTCTGACTCCAGTGTGTGTGAAGGCAGCTGTGATCCATTAAGAGCCAGGAGTTTGCTGGGCACGGACCAGGAGACATCAGCGGAGCGGAGAGCAGATCTGCAGGGCTGCCCCACCCGACTCACAGGTACAAGCTTTCCCTGCCACTACCATTGAGGGACTACACACACAGTGAGTCTGCTGCAATTGCCCAATGCGGTGAGTGGCCCAGGGGAAGCAAGTGTATGAGAAACTGGGCCTGAGCTGAAGCTTGAGAAAGGGAAACAGGAGAGGCCCTTCGGCTCTGCCGTACCTCCGTGGAGCCGGATTGGGCACGGGTGGGCTTTGCAGCATAGAGGTGGCGCGACCCCGACCAAAGAAGACCTCTTTGCTTTTGGACATGCCTGGCCCGGGGACCGCGGAAAGGGCCTCTGACCAAGGGACACAGAGGGCGGCCACCAGGAGAGTCCCTGGGACTGAGTGACCTGTACGGTCGGAAGACAGACCGGCGTGATAGAGAAGGCCCTAGGCAGAGACATGGTGACCCCTGTAGGAGTGAGAAACATTTGACCATCCATACCAGGAGAGATTTGTTACGGCCCACAGGCCTAAGCAAAGTGCATTGCTAGAGTGGAGTAGCAGTGATACGACTGGTTGCCGCCTGGGAGAGACTTGATATCAGAGGCATGGAGGCCACTGGCGCAAGGGCAGGGGCAGGAGCAGGGGCAGGGCAGGGAGGAAAACAGTAATGCCATTGTGCGGTAAGAGATACATGACTGCCCCGTGCCTGCCCACCCCTGAACATGACGGGCAGAGGTGAGTAATGGCACGATATACATCTGGGGCACAGTGGCAAGAGCAACTACAGGAGACTGCTACAAGACCCCCAGTGGCATTTTAAATTGATATTGTCCCCTAGAAGTAAAGATGGGCGGGACCAGAACGAAAACACCAGAGGCTGCCCCTGAACTGGTAGAGGATTTGCGAGAACAGGCCTAGGGCACTCGGAAGGTGCAGCAGCTCGAAGATCGCATACAACAGCAACTAGCTAAAATCCTAGAGGCAACATCTGATGCCAAAGAGACGCTGCACCAAGATATAAGTACCGTATCGGTGGGGCTCGGCCTTCTACGTGCAGAACACCAGAAACTTAATGAGAGGGTGAAAATAGTGGAGACGAATCTCGAGGAGTTATCCCCGGCACACCAAGCACTGACCAGACAAGTGATGGAACTTACGGATAGAGTAAAGACACTGGAACCCAGGGCAGAAGATGGAGAAGGGTGCAGCCGAAGAAACAATATTCGTATTTTGGGCCTGCTCTAGGGGGTCGAAAATGGTAACATGATGGCTTACATAGAACCCTGGCTCCGCACCGTTGTTGCGTCAGAAGGGCCTGACACAGTTCTACACCCTTGAGAGAGCGCACCGTGTTCCGGCTCGTCTGCGGACCCTGGGCCGACCTCCAAGGCCGGAAGTGGCCAGGCTCCTACATTATAGAGACAGGGACATACTGTTACATAGGGCATGCTCGGATGGCCCTTTTGAGGTGAATAATGGCAAAGTTTCTATATTCCATGATTACACCCTTGACGTACAGCGAAAACGTGCCTTTTTTCTTGCAGGTTTAGAACGCTTTAAGAGCTGAAGGCCTCCAATAATCTCTCATCTTTCCTGCTCGGCTTCGCATAGTCTTGGATGGTAAAACTAATTTCTGCGAAGACACTCAAGCGGCATGGGAATGGTTGGAGACATACAAAACGGAAACTCCTCAGGCGCCAGAGCCAAAGGTCTAGTAAATGATCCAGGAGACGACCTGCACGGAATACTTCAAAGAAACCGAGTCCTTCCCAAACGGAATGAGAGAGAGTGACAGCACTGCAAGCAGTGGCTGAGATAGTGCGCAAGGGAGGGGTCTCCATCGGAAGCGGGGTCACACTCTGTGAGGGGCACCGAGGGCTTGGACTCTTAAAAGGGAGCTAGCCTTAATATGCCATAGGTAACAGCAGATGAGATTATATGGATGTGGATATGGCGGAGAATAAATGCAGCACCTTCCCTGACCCCCTCTGGAGGCGGTGGAGCTACGTGGGATTGGAACATTTGGCTGTTCAGGTTGGACTGCTATAGAGGTCGGTGCATTGCACAACACCTTGCACTTAACACACTTCTGTGGGACACTAAGTGAAGTCAAGACCCCCTGAAGGACCTTACCATAGCTGGTTTGGGTCTTCATTAGTTTTTGGAGATATATGAAGGGTTTGGGCGGCCGGCCGTTGCCACACTACTCCGGGACTGGGGAGTTGGTCCAATGTTGGGACCTTTGGTTTATTTTTCCTTATTTTTGTGCGAGACTTGGCTTGTTCGTGGTGTGGAGGGCGGATTGCTACTTATTTTTTTCTTCGTGGAGCTGGTGGCGGGATGGGAGGAGGTGGAAAGGGGATAGACTACACAACCTATAATGACATCGGACTGTCAGACACTGAATTTCTTACCTGGAACATTAAGGGGATGGGGTCCATGAACAAGCGTCATAATATACATAACTATCTGAAGAGATGGGGGTGCAAATAGCTCTCCTGTAGGAGACACATCTGTTCTAAATGGTAGTAGAAAAACTGCACAGACGCTGGAGAGTACAGGTCTAAGCCACCTCTTTCTCGACGTAAGCCAGAGGGGCATTAATTAGGATCAGACCGGGGGTGCCTTTCGAATAAACACGGTCTGTAATAGATAAAGAACGCAGATATGTCTTTATTGCAGGGAGATTATTCGGACTAGACATCACGTTGGGTTGCATATTTGCACCCAACCAAGACCAAATGGCCTTTATGACCGACCTTTGCATTCGCATAGCAGACATGATGGTGGGCCTGGTGATATTAGGTGGAGATTTTAATGGAGTGACAGATGTGATGTTAGATAGATCTCATCCTCCCCTTCTTGGGGCTCAGACCTACCGAATGACAGCTCGACTAAGGGAATGGATGGCCCATTGGGTATTAAAAGACATTTGGAGGATTCAACATGGGGGGGTTCGGGAGTACTCCTTTTACTCCCCAATGTTTCAACTTCATACACGATTAGATGCCTTTTGGTGTTCACCCACCCTCACTGGTTTTATTATCCACACGGAATACATGGGACGGACCCTTTCTGTTTACAGCCCCTAGTTTCTGACATACCGACCGCATGGGGGGCAGACACCCAATCCATACATGGCGGCTTAATCCCGTGACCTTGGAGGATGTACCATTTGGTGCTCCTCTGTACTCCCTTGTTGATAGGTTCTTTGTTGAAAACCAACATTCTACCTCCTCAGTATTGACAGAATGGTAGGCGTTCAAGGTGGTGGTACAGGGCCACTGCATTGGTCAAGCTGTAGGGGTGCGTAGAGAAATCCACTGAGAACTGTAAGATAAGGAGGGGGAACTGCGGGAATGAGATAACATTCAAGGGGAGGACACACAGCCCCCTATACGCCTCCGAGACATGCTCGCGCAATACAATGATACTTTGGAAAGATTACGGTCATATGATTTTAGAACATATATGGATTGGGTACAAGAGGAGGAGGAGGGGAGGACTGGTCGGCTGTTGGCCTGGTTAATGAGACCCTTTATGCCTCCCCACTTGAGGCCTCTTGTGAACATCTTTGTGCTTTCTTGGACTCGCTGACTCTCTGCACCCTGGATAATGATGCCGGGGAGGAGTTGGGGGGACCTGTGACTCTACAGGATGTTGGGGAAGCTATCTCCTCTATGGCTATTGGGAAGACCCCGGGCCCGGATGGCCATCCTGCAGAATTTTATAGGAAATATGAGTCCGAGATAGCCCCGAGACTAGTGTCCATGTATGCAGAGGCACTGCAGCTGGGCCACCTCGGAAACCACATGAGATGCATTGGTGATCCCACTCCCTAAGACTGTGGCCCCAGACACAGGGGTGAAGGAATATAGGCCTCTCGCAATGCCCAATACTGATTTTAAAATACTTAATAAAGTACTGGCGCTCAGGTAACTTCAACATATAAAGACCCTAATCCACGCAGATCAAAAGGGGTTCATCCCCTCCCGTAGTACCTTGTATAATTTACATAGACTGTCCTCTGTGCTTTACCACCCAGAGGCAGGGAACCTACAGCAGACTACCATTTTGTCAGTCGACCTAGTGAAGGCCTTTGACACCATGAGCTGGGACTATCTATTGGAGAAAAACACTGTGGGTATACAGTTCCTAAGGATGGGAAAGGAATGTCTTTTCTTAGGTGTGTCCTCACAAACACCGAAGGATGTCATGCCTCATCATTCGGCCTGCTCCTTGTCGGACAGGTGCTACAATGTCCGACAGGCACCCACGAAGGGGCTATTTTGCGGAGATCTTTTGAGATGAAGCCGTTGGGTGAGTGTGGGTGTGTGGGCTGGGTAGTGCAGTGAGTGTGTGTATTAAAATAGGTCTAGGGCAGTCCTAAATAAGTGTTTAATTCTCAGGGAGCACTAGCCTAATTAAATGTAGTGAGCCCCAATTGGATGTAATGATGCTATAGGGCTAGTGTGGTGCTAAGGTCAACATGTTTGGTGCCTGCTTAGCCGCTAACAGGTCGGGTGGAACTTCATCAGACTGAATATGAAGTAAAAACAGTGAGTGGTGTACTACCGCTGGTCTGGTTCACAAATCCATGTCTGAAGACAAGACGCAGTAGGGCGACCCCTGGTAGGATTATACTGAGCCAGAAGACATTAGGGGAGAGATAAAAAAGGGAGACAACCAATGGCTAGTTATAGCAAACAATAGGAACATGTCAGATAGTACACTTTTGTAGCAGGCTTACAGTTGGTTGACAAGACTAATTATAGCAAAAGTGGCAAAGCAAGGTGAGACAACGGTGCATAAGCATTCATTCTCAAATCTGTTGGTTCAAAAGATAGGTAGTAAAGCTCAAGTTTGAAGGTGAATAATGTCCTGCCAGGAGCTAGGGTTGCACACACCCAACAACATGAGGAGGAGTCGGTAATGTGGGCTTGATAAGCTCTTGGCAACAACATGTCACTGGCATGTACATACAGGGGTCAAAGTACCCAAAAGTTGGTATCCAAATGGGAAAAGGTTCTTCTTTAGGTAATCCAGGACATTTACACAACCATACTCATTCAAATTCAGTTGCAAATGTCATTCACGGCTGCAGAAATGTGCAGAGACCTGCCTATTAGTTTTCCGTGTACCGTAGCTGGCGCTTAATAACTGCAGTGAGTGTCAAGGTAGGGCTCTAACCCCTTTTGATTTTGTGCACATTGGAGTGTGACTAGAGCCATCCCATGGGTCAGTAACACAAACACACATGCATTCATATCCCATTTGAAACGTGGCTTGCACTTGCCAAAATGTGCCAGTACATGCCCCCAATATTATTGAGTACCGTGAATGGCATTTAATTGCTGCCGGAGTTACCAAGAGAGATTGGTCGCTCATACTAAAGTTGTGCATGGCCGGATGTGGCTAGGACCGTGCCGTAAGGTGATTGCAGCGTTGTTTAAAACTCAACCGTAGTGATAGAGTCTATGATTGACAGGGAAGGCAGAGCACGTCATTGCTCTGAAGCTGAAAGAGAATAAAGAGTCTAACCAACATGTAATAATGGCATTTGAGGAACTTACCGGTAGCAAGGCAGCATGATTTACCGGGGAGAAAAGCTACCATACTCACGCAGGGTGGCTGAATGATAATCATTTGTCCTACCCTTGCTCCAGGCCCCGTGCTGGATGCTTCCTGGTCTAAGGCTTATGAGGAGATTGGGTGCATGTTAGAAGCCTCAAAAGACTAGACTGACAGCCATTTTGGGAGAGGGGCATGTTTGAAAAACTTTATTGACAACACATGTCGGTATGCACGCAAGTGCGGTGTAATATTCAATACACTATTCTAGCGAAGTAGAGGCTAAAGTATTAAGTGAACTGGTCGAATGAAGTGAAGGAGAGGTTAAGGTGTATTAAGGAATACCTGCCTCAATTAAGTGAACGCCAGGAGTATGTAGGGAATACTGCCCCATTTGAATAAGCGTCATAAGGCCATCAGGTGGGAGATTAAATATGGTGTTCATATGACTGAGCGTGCTTCAGTGGTGGATGGTGGTTACCCTGATCCACATGGAGAAACCTACTTAACGGTGTGGTGGTGCAAGAAATAATTGGGCATAATAAGCCTTGTGGTGCAAGAGCTGAAAATGTATATGACTATCGAGGGAAGTTGGGGGGCCACTAGAATAGACGGCCGTCAGTGGAACGAAGAGTGAAACATTTCCAAGTGATTGAAATGTTATCCAGTAGGGCCCTCTTGGGGAGTGTGTAATTGCGTTAAGTCATGGAGAGCACTTGTAACGTGGTTGGGTGCGTAATCAGTGGTGGTTCAATTCCGCCCAGGAGACATATCCCGTGTGTGGGAAGAAAGTTTGAACACCCAGTTCTGTTCTTTCCTAAACAGTGCCTCCTTGGAGATGTGTGGGAAGGCCTCCAACATTGTCCAGTTGAGGTCATTGGTCATTTGATTGTGTTCAACATAGTGGGCACACATGTTCGTATTGGTTTTTCTACACCTAATGTTGCTTCTATGCTCTGTCATCCTTATTTTCGCTGTGCGGGTGGTCATGTCTATGTACTGCAACTGGCATGGGCAGGTGATAAGATAAACACAATTGTGTGTAGTAAAATTGGTGTGTCTATTTTGGCGCCATGTCAAGGTATTTGTGAGTGTTACGGTTTTGCTGGCCTTAGTTAAGGGGCAAACTACACATTGTCCACAGGGGTGGTGACCCGTTACTGGAGGTAGGTTCCATAGGGTGTTAAGTGGTGATAGTGTTCTCTTTTTGGGTCTGGTCTTAATGAGAAAATCCTTCAGGTTTGCTGTGCGTTTGAAGGCGAATCTAGGCTTACTGAAGGCCTGCTCAGCTACATGGAGAATATTCCAGTGCTTGTTAATGACCCATTTAATCATGTTAGATTCAAGTGTGTAGGTGGTGAAACATGTAATTTGGTCAGTATTGGGTTTACGGTATGTCTCGAGCTGAGCCGCTGTTTGTGTTGCGGACTCTTTTCTGAGCATTTTTTTTTTTGCTGATGGTGTATTGACTTTGAACCAGGAGGGTACGTAGTTCAGAAGCTTGTGTTTTGAAATCCTCTAGGTTGCTACAGTTTCTTGTTATACATAAAAACTGTCCGTAAGGGAGGTTCTCCCTCAAGGCTTTAGGATGGAAGCTACTGTATAGTAATGGACTATGGCTGTCAGTGGTTTTTTTAAGGTAATAGTGTCCCGCCTGTCTTGCTTCCGACTAATCATCAGGTCCATGAAGGGTAATTCATGCACCGAGCTGTTAGGTGTGAACTTGAGATAGGGATTCAAGCTGTTTACCCAAGTCAGGAAGGCGGTGATGTTGTTGGCACCTCCCTTCCAAAACACCTACTCCTACCAGGGGTCACTCTACTGCATCAGGTCGTCAGACATGCATTCATGAACCAGTCCAGCGGTAGTGCACCACTCACTATTTTTACTTCTTATTCGGTTCTAATGAATTGCCACCAGACCCGTAGGAGCTAAGCAGGCAGGAAACATGGCAGGAAACATGTCAACCTTAGCACCACACTAGACCTATAGAATCATTACATCCAACTGGGGCTCACTACTTTTAATTTGGCTAGTGCTCTCTGAGAATTATACACCTTTATTTAGGACTGCCCTAGATCTATTTTAATACACATACTCACTGCAGTACAAAGCCCAAACACCAGCACTCACCCAACGGTTTCATCCCAAAAGATCTCTGCCAAAGTTCCTCTTCGCGGGTGCCCGTCGGACATTGCAGAGCTGGTCCGATGAGGAGCAAGCCCAATGATGAAGCATGGCATCCTTCAGGGTGTGTGACGGAACACCTCAGAAAAGACCTTCCTTTCCCTTCCTTAGCAACTGCACACCCACCGTGTTTTTCACTAGTTCCCTGGAGCATGTGTACAGGACCTGCTTAAATATAGCTTCTGGTTTCTCTTGTTACAAACTATCTATTGCAGGTTATGAGGTGGCTGGAGTTATGGGAAGATTGGGTGCAGTGGGTGAAACTATATATGCCCCACGGCGAGGGTTAAGACGGGTAAGAACATCTCACCACAATCTCACCACAATACCGGGTAGCACGGAGCACTAGACAGGGATGTCCAGGGATGTCCACTGTCCCCACTCCTCTTTGTCTTAGCGAAAGAGCCCCTGGATGAACTATCACATCAGGAAGGGGAGGGTATAGGACTAACAATAGATGGGAGAACATACACTATCTCTCTCTATGTGGATGATTTACTAATCAAGTTGAGTGATGCCTTAAAAGGCACAGAGACTGCTCTCTGACACCTGGAGACATTTCGGAAGCTGTCGGGTTTGCTGGTCAATAAGCACAAAACATACCTGTTCCCCAGTGGCTGGATCAGGGGTCAGTCCCCCCGACCTGCCCACAGATCTTAACTGGGCATCGTACACATCTAAATTCCTGGGCATTCAGATCTTCCACTCACTGGCAGACCTGAGGAAGGTAATTCAGATAAAACGCTTAGATCACTTAGGTCTACTGTGATGTTTTGGCATACACTAAGATGCCCTATTATGGCTAGAGTCTCCTTAACCAAAATGGTCATTTTACCCCGTCTGTTATATTATTTTGCCAACTTGCCAGTATTAATGCCCTCCGGATGGTTTCGGAACCTGGATTCCCTGACAAGAGACTTAATTTGGGGCGATGGGAGGTGGAGGGTTTTTTCTTCAAACTTTGCGACGCCCTACAGCAGAAGAAGGCCTGGGAGTGCCAGACTTTGAGCACTATCAGCTGGCTGCTCAACTGCAATGGTTGGCACAATGGCTGGAGGGAGTGAGCACAGAGGGCACTTTCGTGACGTAACCAAACCAAAACCCTAGATTCTTGCTGGCCATAATCTTAGATCACACAACTAAGGTCCCCTACAACTCAACACTGCAGACCACAGCGCTACAGTGCTGGAAACTCTGCATTAAAAAATTACCCGATATTCTCAAATACTCCCCAGAATTGCCCTCAGTTGGATTACCATACGGAGAGCCGCAGATGATTATTACCGCAGGGCAAATCTTACCCTGAACAGAGGTGGGACTCGAGATGGTGGGGGACTGCTACCAAGAGAAAACTTTACTACCCTTCGCAGAACTAATGGAAGGCTGCGGTCTGCCGCGGGGCCAATTCTGCACGTATGAGATGCTACTGTGAGTATTTGGGCAATTATAGGGACTGAGTAGAACAGAATAGGAAACGCTTGAGGTGTTGCACTTATTGATCACTCCGGGGAACAGCTGGGCACCAGCTCAAATGGTTGTACGCGTCCTTCTGTGAGGCCTCCTTGGTTCCACTATTGAAGCTGCGGGGTAAATGGGAGAGAGCCCTCGATAGGGAACTGACCGATAAAGAATGGAGCAGGGTCCTGGAGTCTCTTAAGAGGGTATCACAAAATACACGGCTGAAATATGTCAAATTTATTTATATCCTTATAACCTACCTTACACCACAAAGGGTTTGGTGCCTTTGGGTTAAAGTTAAGGAGATGTCCGATATACGGCCAGGAAGATGAAAATTTCATACACATGACCTGGCATTGTGAGTCCACAGGATGTTTTTGGCACGAAGTGCTCTCTAATCTCAATAAAACCCTATGGCGTACCCTTGACCCCTAAGGCAGAGACATGTCTACTGGGTCTCTTCCCCGCCCACATAAGGGTAAGGTGGGTAACAGGTTTATAGACCTGGCGTTTGCATTGGCCAAAAGACGTATAGCAATAACATGGAAACGTCCTACAGGGCAACAGCTGGACTGGGGCTGAAGAAAGAGCTCTGAGTAGAGAAGAGTTACGGGGGCTATGACTACGCCCAATAGCAGAGCAATGGAGGGACACCTTACATGCCTGGGAATATCCAAGCTCACCTGGTAGTACGGCTGACGATAGTGAGGTCGCTTCAGATTAGAGCGGGAGGATGATGAGACCCCACCTGATGGAGTTTAACTGGCTCTATCAGATACATTAAACAAAGAAAATTTGTAATACCTAACATACAAACGATAACATGATAAATGTTGAAATATGCAGAATGTAATGTAGAATGTCTAAGTAAATGCCAAATAATATATATATATTATGCTCCAAAAATCTTCGATTTTACAAAGAATTATCCGCACTCACGGGGTGAATTACTCCAAGGTTGCTTTTATTTGCAGACAAGACAGACGCCCTCGCGTCTGTCCCTAATTGTCCCAGTAAAGTGCAGATTTTGATCATTTGCATTCAGGTTGGCGATATAGTGACGTGCAGTCTCCTCTGTACCTTGCCAGATGATAAATAAATCATCGATGTATCGATGCCATTTTACCACTGAACCACTTGACATGTCGTCCCTGTAGGTTCTGGGCACCTGCTCCTCCCACCAGCCAACGAACAAGTTCGCATAGCTGGGAGCGAAGCAGGTGCTCATCGCCGTACCAGACACCTGTTTGTAATAATCCTCCTCAAAAAGGAAAATGTTGTTATTTAAGCTGAAATGCAGAAACTCAATCAACATACAATTATGTTGTGCATATCTTAACTGTCTTGTTCTTAAATGCACAGTTACTGCTTCTATTCCCTTTGAGTGCTCAATACAGGTGTAGAGGCTTGTTATATCAAGTACAACAAGTAAATAGTCAGATTGCCATTGTACATTTTGAATCTTGGTCAAAAAATCCTTGGTGTCTTTCACATGGGAAGATAACTTGGTTACCAGGCTCGCCAGAAAAAAATCAAGAAATCTTAAAACATGTTCAGTCAGTCCCTGAACTGAAGAAACAATTGGTCTCCCAGGGGGATGCAGATTGTCTTTATGAATCTTGGGAATGTGGTAAAAGGTGGGACAAGTGGGATTGGTGCTACGTAGATATATATGTTCCTCATTTCCAAGCATTCCTTTTTTATACCACTTATTGATCAATTCATCATATGCCTGGATGCTTTGTTGGTATACTTTAAAAGTGGTTTTCTGATAGCACCTCTCGTCAGATAATTGTCTCATAGCCTCACAATGGTATTGTTCCCTTGTCTGCACCACCACATTCCCCCCTTTATCCGAGGGCTTTATGATTATGGTATTATCATTGGCCAATGTATTCAATGCGATTTTCTCCTCCTGTGATAAATTCATACCACTCCTATTAGTCCTCTGTGTTTTACAAAACTGTAGGAGGTCCTTCATCATAGCCTCTGAGAAGGTATCCAGGGCATCAAATGGCATCTGTGGGTTGAAGTTTGAATTCGGTTTGTAAGGACTCTCTTCCTTGTCCTGCTCAATTCCCACATTGATTGCACGTTGTACTACACTTTGTACTACATCTTGGCTGTCTGTAAAATCCATAATCGTCTCATTCCTTAAGTCCTCCAGTGTTTCAATTCCTACAAGATCTTTGACCGCAAGAGTATCAGTTGCCGTTAGTCTTTTTCTTGGTTTCTTGTTTGTCTTTAAATGAGTTCTAGTTTTGAAATATTTATAAAGCTTCAGCTTTCTAACGAAACTAAAGAGATCAATCCTGGTCTGGGTGTATTCCAGACGGGAATCTGGGCAGAATGTTAGTCCAAGGCTTAGTACTTTATGTTCAGAGTCGGTAAGTGGTCTCGATTTACCACCGTTAAGTTAGTGGTTGCTGTTATCTTCTGTTGTTCCGCCTGCGGTTGGTCCAGGCTGTACTTTTTGGCTTTCCTGCCGCCACCGGCTCTTCTTGTCCTCGTATGTTTGCGCTTGCCTCCCGGGGCTTGTTCTTTCCCCCCCGTAGCCAGAATTGTCTGATGACTTGGAATTCGGTCTGAAAAGGGGTCTGTTTGTTGAATCTACTTGCGACTTGTGTTGCTTGATCGTCACTGGATTCATTGCCCGACAGATCAGATTCCGATGTCTCCACAGTCTGGGTCGGTGCTGTTGTTTTGGAGCTTAGCTCTTTGCGCGATACGTCAAATTTTTGCGCATAGGTTAACACTCTGCCCTGCATATAATCTCGTTCGTCTCTTTGGAACTTCTCTTGTTTACGAGTTTTATTTTTTGTTTGTATTTCAATAACCTAGGTTTCATTTGCTCGATTGCTTCAGTTATTTTCTTTTCATCTTCCTCCTTGTGTAAATCCTCTTCCATCTGTTTAATTTCCGCTAATGTTTTGTCGCGGTCACTCCATGCGTACTTAACTAGTAATCCCAATGTACCTTTACACTAATGGGCTGTGTGTTTAGCCCAATCAGTTAGAAGCTGGGGGGTCGGGGTTTTCGTATAAGGGGACAGTATATACTCGTAATCCTCTAGGGACTCTGTCCACCTCAATATATCCTTGCAAACTAGTAGCCTCCCACCATTTTCTTACTTCACGTTCATACAAACGCTCTAACTTAGTCATTGTTTCATTAAACTTGGTCTTTGGTTGCTTGGGATCCGGTATATTAGCTTGTGCTCCGCCTGCATTTGATTTCTTGAACATGCCTTTCGCATCCTCATGCCGAGTTGACTCGCAAAACATGCTTTTTGTCTTTTGGCTGTTGTCTGGGACACTGTGATTATTCGAGTTGCGCAATCACCACTGGAAAATTAGCCCCTCACGTCGCGCTGCCACACATTACTGTCCTTTTACTTTCAGAACAGAAGGAGAGATCGCTCACCAAATTGCGGGTCTTCCGAATCGCTGCGCCTCCTCCGACACGCCGCTCCTCGTTCCCCCACAGCAGGTACAGCTTGATTCTTCTTTCCTCGTGGCAGACGCGGTGCAGTCGAGTATAACGCCCGTTTCAGGACACAGCTCCGTTTCTCCACAGTCCTCAATGCACTCTTCGACGGGTGCGGATAGCGGTCGTGGACGCCGCTACTTATTATGCTCCAAAAATCTTCGATTTTACAAAGAATTATCCGCACTCACGGGGTGAATTACTCCAAGGTTGCTTTTATTTGCAGACAAGACAGACGCCCTCGCGTTTCGGCACACATCCTTTCTCGATGTCAGTAGCCACTAGACATCGGCATATTTTTAAACAATATCCACACAATCAAGGAAGGACTACTGGTTTGCTGACATTCATCAGCGCCATCTTAGAGTGGTGTGTTCGTTTATAGATGTAATCACCTCTTTGTGTGCCATTTATTAAAGCATACATTTTAAACCACACATTAGTTCAAGTAATCAAGAATTATAAATTGCAAGCAATTTATCATGATATCACCAGACAGTTTACGATATTAAACAAAGCTGGATTACTTGATATTCAAACACAAAATACATATATATATATATATATATATATATATATATATATATATATATATATATATATATATATATATATATATATATATATATATATATATATATCTTTTAAAAAAGACTAGCACAGACACTGGCTAATTGCCTAGCAATATTTCGCAGTTGTTTTGGCTTATTTCACTTCTGACAATTCCTTACTTTGCCTCGATGTCCCCTTCCTTTTGTTATTTTTTCCCTCTTCAATTCCCCATCCCCTTTCACTCATTGTGTTTGCACTGTCCCCTCTGGTTCCAAGTTCTTCATTCACTACTTCTGCCAGATATTTGTTCTCTTAGGTTGTGTTGCTCCACTTCCCAAAGTACAGTCCTGGTGCTGCTTCTCTTCAGCTTAGCAGCACTACAGTATTGTTGATGTACATCTATATATCTATAGCTGCCAGCACATTTCAGTCCCAGCGTGGAGGCAGTCCTAAGGTTTCTCCTCACCCTAATCAGCTCCAGGGCTAGTTCCAGCTAGTCACAGCATTTCCTCCTGACCAAGAGGTAAGATAAAAAAACAACTGGCATGTTACATTGGGGTCAAAACCACAAAGAGCCCCTGGCTCTACCAAGTGTGTTTGAGTGCTAATGGAGTGTTCCTTCTAAAGAGCAGTTTCCCTCCCCCATCCAAAGGTGGCATGATTCAACATGGGGTAGCCTACTCACATTATGAACCTAGTCATAATGTGGGCTACAACCCACTCTCTGAGAGGGAGGAGCTCAGGGATGTTTTCATAGAAAAAGAGAGGTATACTAAGCACCTTAGGTGAGCAGGGTGTGATGAGTGGTGCAAAACAAAACTCTGAAATAAAAATAGTTCCAGGATACGCAACACACTTTATTAAGGTGTCCCTAGACCAGGATTATAACCAGACTATAACAGGAGGGGATTGGATCTGTCATTCACTGCACATTAGGTCAACATGTTTTATAATTTTTTTAGAATGTGTTTATTAGATTTTATTCAAACAACAAGAGAGCTGCTACAAACAGAGCAGCAACATGCGGCTTAGGCATAGGGTATATATCAAGTTATACCATCTGCGGTATCTCTGTGGTTGCTATCAATGTATCAATAATAAACACCAGAATTGCAATCAAAACAAGATAAAATAAGAACAGAAGAAAGAAAATGAGCTCTTGGGGCTATATGGAGGTAATAAAAGGTCCAGTCCTAAAGAAGGGGTCGGGCGGGGCTGGGAAGGCACTTTAGTGACGTGCCCTTTGAGTCACCAGACACATGTAATATGTGTGTATGTGTCTCCTGGTGAGTAGGGGGACCCACTTCTGGCTAGCACAGGGGAAGGGGATAGTCCAGTGCATACATGGGATGGTAGTTTTAAAAGCTGGACAATTTCATGTGGCGACCTAGTGGTCGCCTGCCCATTGGATCGATGAAATGTGGGTCAAGGTGGGCATGTGTCGTTCTTAGCTTCCACATTAAGTAGAAAGGTCTCCCAGCATCTGCTGCAGGCGTAGTGAATTTTGCACCCTTGGGGTCCCAGAAGGCTGTGAACCTCTGCCTGTGTCCATGTCAGGAGGTCACAAATCGTTGATGGTCCGGCGGTGCGTGGGACATCCAGGCCATGGCCACTTGTTATTTAAACAGAACAAATGCAAGGTTGATGAATCTATGTAAGTGTTTGTCTCCCTTTCTAGGGGGGCACAGTGTCAGCATGCAGGAGGAAGACACAGGAGGGCATGTTGTGTCAAGTCCGTCACTGTCGCAATTGTCATGTGCCATGCGGGCTGCAATACCGGGCAGTCCAACACCATATGATAAAATCCTGCATCCTGCAGGCCACATTGAGGGCATCCAGGGGCAAGTGTTGGAAACTTACATGTAATATGATGAGGGACTAAGTAGGCTTGCTGTACGTAATTAAACTGTCTGAACCTGAACCTAGGATTGCGGCATACACCCTTAACCAGATGTAGAGCCTGGGACCAGGCTCCATCTGTCAAGGGTTGCTGCCACACTACGTCCCATTGGACTGTGCACCCATTGTGTGGTTCGGCAGGGCCACATGCAATGCCGTACAGAGGGTAGTAAAGGCATGTTGTCTACCACCGGAGGATAATAGTGCATGGATCACCGCAGAGACAGATGGCTCCTCATCTCCACCACCCCAGGTATTTCACAATGCATATTGTATGTTGCAGTAGGTTAGGAAATGACCGGCGGTCACACCGTATTTGTGCATGACATCTTGGAATGACATACCGACACCTTCCAGATACAGGTCTCCCACTAGCTCAATTCCCGCCTTCCTCCAAAGGTCCCTATCAGTCCGCCGGATCATACCATATAGTGGCGACAGGTACCAGACAGCAATCACCAGTGGGTATAGAAGAAGGGTGCCCCCCAAGTGTACATATGTACGCCAGCAGCTGTGGGCTACCACCATCTGATATGTCTCCTATCGAGGATGGAAGGGTCTGATAGCCAAGTATAAATACCCATTCCATCAAGTACTTTTCAAAGTAGTGGTAGCTCCAGTCAGGTAACACAGCAAGGCTATTGGCCACTGTAGCGGTGCCGCCGCATAGTATAGCTCAACATTAGGAGCCCTGAGTCCACCCCCAAAAAGTGGTTGCTGGATTGTGGTCAGAGCTACGTGGCAACGGTCAGCACGCCATATCAATTCAAGGAGCAAGCTATTAAGCATCTGGAAGAAGCTCTGCATGAGCACAACCGTCAGGGCCTCAACAAAGTACAACAATCGCTGCAGCACCAACATCTTAGAAATGGCCAATCGACCCAGTGGGAAAAGGGGAAGCAAACGCCAGGAAGGTATAGAGCAGTGGATATAGCCAACTGCCTTATCAAGGTTACCAACTTATCAAGTTTGCCTTCTCTGAGGAAGATCTGTGTGATATTGATCTGCACCCCCAGATACTTTAAGGAGCCATAGCACCATTGAAGGAGCATGCTTGTGGCCTCAGTTGTACGCAGCATCCGTCACAGTGCCAGTGGGAATAAACAGGACTTTGACCAATTCACGCGTAGGCCTGATGCTTCCCCAAAATCGTACAACAGGCACATGAGGTTGGACATGGCAGCCTCCACATCACGCAAATAGATCAAGGCGTCATCTGCATAGAGAGAGATGATATGCTGGGCCCTCAGTTCCGGAATACCCCAAAGCTGCGCCCATCCAAAATTAGTGGAGACAGCAGGCAGCCCTGATGGGTCCCTTGCTGGATCTGAAATTTGTTTGTAATCACCTGGCCAGTCTTCACCCTAGCAGCTGGGGACGTTTATAGTGTAGGTACCCAGCCCATATACCCAGAGCCGAACGCCATTGCAATAAGGGTCGAGAAAAGGAAATCCCTCCCTAGAGTATCTAAGACTTTTTTAATACCCATGACATGGCCACTTGGTTCTAAACCCCTGTGGGGTGGCGTGTTTAAGACGCAGTACCCTCCGCACATTAGCAAACGTGCTGTGACACGGTTTAAGAACAGACTGGTCATCATGCACAAGCGTGTGGACGATGGGGAGCAGGTGGTTCTACAATTCAGGTTCAGCAGCGAGAGGTGGCAATACGATCTGACATCCAACGGGTCACGACCATCTTGGATAGCACCACTATGAGGGTTTCCCAAAGGGAGTACAGGAGTTCACCATAGTCCTTGGCTTCATTGAATATAGTCAATAGGTGTGGAGCAGTCTGTGTGGTGAAGGTGGCATAGTACTCTATCGGCAGGCCATCTGTGCCCGGGGCGATCTAAGAACCTGAGTATAGTATCCGGAGATGGAGAGGCAGGAACCTCATAAAGTTTGCGGTAGTAGTCGTAGAAGGCTGCATTAATAGCCATCTGGAAGGTGACAAATTCCCCATCATGGTCGCGAAGCGCCACAATGGGGAAGCGTTGGTGTTCCTTGCGGACAAGCCATGCTAGCCATCTGCCGGAGCGATCGCCCCGGGTATGTTGAAGGGCCGTTATCTTACGGTGAACGTGATAACTTAATGTTGTCTCTGCCTCGGCCTGCTGCACACACAGCTGTCTCAACCATGTAGGTGATGCCATCCGGTTAGCTACTTCTATTTCCATTTGGCAGAGATCATGTTCAAGGGACCCAAGGTGATCCATTAGGCAGCGAAGTATACCCCAGGAAGCTGCCATGCAATGGGCGTGGACCACAACTTTATATGCATCCCATTCCCAGATGTGAGTCGAAGCAGAGCCCTGGTTCTCCATAATGTAAATATTAAGACTTAGAGACAGATCCGAGCCATATAAAGAAACCCTCATAAAACATACCCAGGCCGGTGGCGGTGTATCTTGATTCTCCGCCTTGGTGTAACGTTACAGCATCATCATAGGTTTCTTAGATTGTTCACATGCTGTCCTCTACCCGGAGGTAGACCAACTTATTTTCCAGTAGTGTCCAGAGATATAAGAACAGTGAATAAGGTGCAAGTGAATGAATGAATAAAAACTTTATTCGTTCTCAAAAGTTCATAAAACCATAAAAGTACAAATTCACTAAATACACGTATTATTTTTTTCTTTCTTTTCAATAATCGTCCGTGGGAATAAGCAGTTCAATTAAATGATAACAAAATAATTTTAAACATACTATAAAAAAAGCAGCAAACAATTATTACGTAATAGGGAGAACCTGTAATTACCAATTACAGATTCTTCCTATGCCTAATGCAAAATTTAAAATACTTAACAATATGTAAAGCAAAAAATTCCGTTTCTAGCAACTGGAGTTTCATTAGAGCAGGGCGACATTGATGCATGCCTAAGCTTAATAAGATTGGTTTAAGATATAATTTTCTTGGCTCAGTGTAGAATATACAAAAAAAGGTCATATGAATAGTTGATTGGGAAGAGGAACCATCACAGGGACATTCGGGGAGAGACCCGGACCAATCATTTACTGTGGGGAAAGTAGTTAACCTGAAAATAATGTTTAATCTAAATCGAGTGAGGAGAAGTCTGTCGTATGGACTAATAGGCCATGATAAGTATGGTTGAATGCTCGTTGAGGTCTGCGTCATTAGGGCATGCTGAGTTGACGGTTTATAAATTTCAGCACAGACACCGAGCTCCATTAAGTGGGATAAGCATATGTTTTTAAGCGCCTTTCTAGTAATGGATCTCAGTTCACAGGGAAATTAATAGAGGCGATCTAGACTCATGTTGTGAAGAAACCTTTTGACATACTCAAGCCAGCTTATTTTGGAAACATTATCTAGCTGAAGACAGTCCCTCACAATAGATTGAGTGAAGGTTAGGTTGTCAGAAGTCCAAATGTGGTGCCATAGGAGGATAGGTTCTACCTTAATAAGGTCCGTGATAAATGGCTGACCTAGCTCTAGATGACAACTAAAGGTGGACGTTCCCTGGGGGACTGCTAAGAGATATCTTAGAAAGTAATTCTCTACTTTTTGGATGCATGCTACTCGGGCGTACCCCCATACCCCCGCCCCGTAGGTTGCAGTGGTGATACATTTGGCTTTATAGATTTGTAACAATTCTTCCGGAGCTCTCTTACCAGCCTTTGCGAAAACTTTATCAGCGCCATGAATTATTTTAGAAACTGAAGCTTTCTTGCTACTATTGCTTGTTTCCAGGTGCCCTTATCATCAATCAGTACGCCTAGGTATGGGTAGGTTGCAGTGTTGTCTATGCTGGAAGTTTTCAATATGTATCTGCTTTCCTGCACCTCTTTTGGAGCCACAGTTCATGACATATGTTTTCTTGATATTGATTTTCAAATCAAGATTAGACAAGAATTTGTTGTAACGGGACAGTGAGTGCTGAAGTTCGTTTGCGGTGCGAGCTAGTATCACAGCATCGTCCGCATAGAGAGGGCGGGGATCAGACGACGATGGATCATGGGTAGGTCCTTTGCCCCCTCCAACATAGCCATTTCCAGGCCCTTAGTGTAAAGAATGAAAAGGAAGGGGGCCAGGAAACAGCCCTCTCTGACCCCACGCTCTACTCTAAACGGATCCGTCAGCTCCCCCCGCACCGAATCTCACCCGTGCTGTAGCGTTTGAATACATTTCCCGAAAGAATAGGACTAGAGGTTCCTCTATACCCAAAGTAGTAAGGATGGGAGTGGCCCACGCAGTCGAACGCAGCAGTAAGATCTACGTCGGCCAGCGGAAGGTATCCGCCTTTTGCTTCTACATATTTACCCCTAATTAGCGATAAGTTCAAAACCTGTTCAATGGTGCCCATGCCTTACCTAAAGCCGTACTGGATATCTGTGATAATCTTGTTATCCTTGGACCAGGTCTGGAGGCGGTCCAGGATTATACGGCCTACTGTTTTTCCTAGTGAATCTAATAGGGAGATGGGGCGATAACAGGTTGGGTTAGAACGATCACCTTTTTTGAAAACTGGAATTAAAATTGATTTTGAGAAAGACTCTAATAGACCAGTTTGACAGGTTGCATTTAACACCCTTAATAGGATGGGAGCCCATAGATCAGAATGAAATTTGTACAGGTCTACTGGTACTCCGTCAGGGCCCGGTGCTTTCCCTCCCTTACTTGCTGCCAACGCGTTTTCTACTTCTTCCAGTGAGAATGTTATATCAACTGGGAAGGTTGTACTACAGATTAGCATCTCGTCAGACGTTTGGAGGGAGGGGTCTGTTTCTTGGTCGATATCTAGGCCAAAGATTTTTGAAAAATGGGCTATCCATGATTGTTCATCTATTGCGATATCTATCTTGTTTGTATCCTTGATAGCCGCCAGGAAAGGTGAGTTTATCACTTTCCAAAATGCAGCTCTGTCCTTTAAGTGGCAACTTTTTTTCAATTCCGCCCAGAGTGCTTCTTTTAATAGATGTTTTCTTAACTTTATTGCATTATTATAGGTCTTTCTTAGTAGGGCGATCTTCTTTCTGTCCCTCACTACTGCGTTAAGTGCGATTTTTAGATTTTTGTACGCTTTTGTGCAGGACGAGTCAAACCACCCTCCTGGGTTGTTTTTTAATGCTTTGGATTTAGAGGTTAGGGCTTTCTGGATTGTTTGGATTACTAACAAGTAGTTATCAATAATTTCCTTGGGAGAGAAAATATTGGCTAAGCAGACGTTTATTTCCGCAAAGGAATTTCTGAGCATTGTGTCTTCGATTCGGGCCGGAACTATTTTAGCCCAATTCAAACCGTAGCCGTTTGTCCTCACCAAACTAATGGATTCTTCCCGGTAGAGAATCTGTTGTTTGTGACTTACTTTCAGTGCAGAATGAGTGAAACTAACAGTAATTGGAAAGTGATTACTAAGTGGGGAGTCATGAGCCAGGTCAGAAAAGCTGGCTGTTATCAAAATAAAATCAATGCATGTAAATGCGCCTCTTCCGTGGTGAAAAGTTGGTTTCAAGGGGACCGTAGGAGACACCATTTCATTAGCCAGTGATAAATGTAGACTCGTTAGCGTCTCATTCAGACAAACCCCACTCTGAGAATGGCTAAAATGAGTAATGTTAATATCTTTTTCGTCCGTAAAACCACATATGTTCTTTTCATTATGGGGACAGAGAGTAAGATTAAAGTAATATAATTGAAACTCCAGTAGATAGGTAGAAATTTCCTTGAGGGTGGCAATCAGCTGTATTTGAGAAAGTTTGTTATAAAAATTTACTATTAAAATTAGTTCTGATTTTGTTATATTTATTTGTACAATCAGATAATTAGGTTAATTTTTTAAAAAGTTAACTTTTTGGAAGTTAATTAAATTTGCGATATATATCACTAGACCCCCTTTTGCACGCCCCGCTGGGGATGGTATCGCAGGGGAAAAATAAGTTTTATAGCCGGTTAAATGTACCGGGGACAGTGCCCATGTTTCCTGCAGGCAGATGAGATCATACTCCCGCACAAGAGTTAGCCATTCGACCATAGTCACCTTTGAGGCGAGGCCCGCGATGTTCCAGTAAATTATCTTTAACAGAAAGGGTGAAGAAGAATCTATACAATCAGGTGTTCCTGCCCCAGGAGTAGGGCCTGTCGCAGACTCCACAATCCTTGAGGCACGGATAGCTTTATTACTGATTTGAATTGGAAGATCTTTCGAAAGGGTGGGATTGCGAACGGTACTATTAGGGTCAGATTTATTTGGGGCTACTGAGTTGGGGGGATTGATTGTGTTGTTTCCTAGGTCTACAGTTGGATTTAGTGACACAGGCTGTCTTAAAATGTGGATAGAATCTTCATATCTTGGGGTGTTTTCTCCCATCGATGGTCTTGGTTTGCGATTTGATGGTCAATCTATTTCTTCTAAGAGAGATAACTGGGAGAACCTATTTGTAGTTTCAACTTGATAAGGTTTTTCATATCTGGGGACTTGAGTAGGTCTGTAAAAGAATCCTAGGGGGACAGCCATGATCGATGATTCAAGGGGGGTGTTTGAATCTTTTATTTGCAGCAGAGAATAAATCATATGTGGAAGCTTGAAATGTACAACTATATAATCCCCCTCAATTGATTTTGAAGAGGAGCCTATCCACCCCACCCTGCGGGCCATTAGAATTTCATTTGAATTTCGTGGATCAAAACGTTTATGTTTAGTCAACCAGTCGACCACTTTGTTCCGGAGAGAGGGCCATGATTCTGATTGGTCTTGAATCAGGGGTGGAACCCCCGTCAGGATAAGGGCATAAGGGCAGGACGCGGGTGGGAGGTCCAGATGGTCTACGTTTGAGGATTGTGGGTTAACAGGTTGGGTCACCTTACTAGGTTGTTCCTGTCTGGGATTCTGGATGACACTCAGGGTTAAAATTAGTGAATTAAGTGCTGTTGCTGCGATATTCGAGTGCACTAAGTTTGGATGGGAGGACCCTTGCTGTTATCTTGTGATTGAAGTTGCGTCATTACCACTCATTTGAATGCCTCAATATCTACTTTGAGCTCTTCTAGTTTATGCTCTATGGCACTAAATCTCTCGGCGATAGCTGTATTTACCAATAATGTCATGGTCTTGGTGTGTTCATCTAAGAGGCCCTTAATTAAAGTTTCAATGGTTTGGGTGGGGATAATTTTGTTCTTTTCTTTAACCAGTTGGAGGTTAGAGATGGCCTCTGAATGGGTAAAACCAAAATCCTGAATAGGTGAGCGAGGTTCCAAAAAGGGTAAATTGTGTGGAGCCTTTAAGTTCTCATTTTCTTTCCCCTTTTTGCCTTTCTTCTTCGGGAGAGTTATCGTTATCGCTCCCTTTTTTTGACCTGTGGTAGTTCCGGGTTTCAGGACCTGCACTTACTGGTGTTAATGTAGCTTCCCCAGTGGGATCGTTTTCAGGGGAAATGGCTGCGGTGGAAGGGATTGAGATTGTTGCTCTCTCATGAATAGTGACCTTTGGGGTTAGTGGAATGCGATTTTCTGTCACCCTAATTAGTGGGAAAAGGGTAGGGTTAAGGGAAACCTTCGTTCCGTGAGCTGGATTTCGTGGCTAAGGAGGGATTCATCTCGAACCAAGAATGCCTCCAAGGTGCCCACTGTCCCCTTGCGTTTTTCCATTTCAGGCTTCAACGATTGTTAAGTAAGCACTATACACGTTAGGTAGTTTGCTCAGTAAATAAAAATACACAGGACTCTCAACTCAATGGAAAAGTTAAATAAGTCAATGTAAGGGAATGATGGAACTATCAGACAAGCATAGGAAATAAAATCAATAAGAATCAAGGTGGTGGGCCCTGCCCTGGCCCCCTCTTGGCCCTGACAGGCACAGATGGGCCCGCCCTTGGCCTGGGCTTCGCCCGGCACGCACCCGCACGCGTTCCGTGTAGCGAGGGCCGCGAGCCGCTTTGAAGAAGGAGGAGGCGGGGCTGGGAGCAAACACAGGTGCAGTTGGGTTCCGTGCAGTATGGGCTCTGTAGTACACTCCTTCCCTCTGCAACAAGATCACCACGGCTACGAGCGGCACCCACGAAGCAGGGGCCGCGAGCCGACAGGGGAGTGATGATGGAATCAGGTACGTTAGGCTCCGAGCTCTCTTCCCTTAGTGGTCACTTCACCAGCACAATGACCCAATCAAAAAACTAAGTCCGCAGCTGCAAGCGGCGCCCGCATGGCGGGGCCGGGAGCCGCTTTGAAGAAGGAGGAGGCGGGGCTGGGAGCAAACACAGGTGCAGTTGGGCTCCGGGCAGTATGGGCTCTGTAGTACACTCCTTCCCTCTGCAACAAGATCACCACGGCTACGAGCGGCGCCCACGAAGCAGGGGCCGCGAGCCGACAGGGGAGTGATGATGGAATTAGGTACGTTAGGCTCCGAGCTCTCTTCCCTTAGTGGTCACTTCACCAGCACAATGACCCAATCGAAAAACAAAGTCCGCAGCTGCAAGCGGCACCCGCGTAGCCGGGGCCGCGAGCCGCTTTGAAGAAGGAGGAGGCGGGGCTGGGAGCAAACACAGGTGCAGTTGGGCTCCGGGCAGTAGGGGCTCTGTAGTACACTCCTTCCCCCTGCAACAAGATCACCACTGCTACGAGCGGCTCTCGCAAAGCGGGGGCCGCGAACCGGCAGGGGAGTGATGATGGAATCAGGTACGTTAGGCTCCGAGCTCTCTTCCCTTAGTGGTCACTTCACCAGCACAATGACCCAGTTGAAAAACAAAGTCCGGAGCTGCAAGCGAGCGCTCAGGTGCTGTGAGTTAAAATTCTCTACATCACTTTTGCGCAAAAAATGTTATTCTTAAAGAGGTGATGTGAGAAAATAAAAACAGATTGAGTGTGATCGTAGACCCAGTTACCAGTCTACCGCACTATTGGGTCAACATGTTTCAGCCTTCTTGTACATTCTAAAGGCTTTCTTCACATCACCTCTTTAAGAATAAAAATGTTTGCGCAAAAGTGATGTAGAGAATTTTAACTCACAGCACCTGACCACTTGCACCTCACTCACTGTTCTTATATCTCTGGGCACTACAGGAAAATCAGTTGGTCTACCTCCGGGTGGAGGACAGCACGTGAACAATCTAAGAACCCTATGACGATGCTGTAACGTTACACCAAGGTGGAGAATCAAGATACACCGCCGCTGGCCCGTGTACTTTGTTTGAGTTTTTTTTTATATGGCTCCAATCTAGCAAATACCCTGATTTCACAGAACTAGTGATCCATTCTCCCCCTGATTATTAATGTAACCTCTGGAAGCTGAATGGATCATAGCTTCTTTTTCCCTCAACATTGATCATTACTTAGAGACAGATCCTCCTGAAAGGGAGGGTCAGAAAGAGCCTCACCTGTAGTCCCTAGCTGGGGATAGTGGGGTGTTACCTGCCCCAACTCAGTGTAATAAGCAAGGGGGAGTGATCTGACATACGTTGACATGTTTCAGCCTAATACCCTCATAGAAGTACTGTTAGGTATTTGCATGAAACCATGGATGATTCCATAACAATAACAAGCAGGCAAAGGAGGTGCAATTGCACTCCTGGACACCACTACCTACAGGCATAAATGCTTAAGACAGCTGGGCCTAAGAAGTGCTTACCCCCACTGAAAATAAACCCTACTAATAAACTCGTGGCGGCAATAACAGCCATGGTTGAGGATGCAAAAGACAATGACTTCTAGAGAGGCTGAGTTCCGGGTCATCAAAGACCCGGTCATCCTATGTCCTACCTAAAATTCACAAACCCCAAAGTTCACCACTTGGCCATCCAATTATCTCTGGCTTAGGCTCCCTGTTGTAGCCCTTGCCTCAACTTGTGGATTTTTTCTTAAGACCGATCGTACAAGAGATTCCAACATTCCTACAAGACACTAAGGATGTTCTTTGCCTTTAGACTGATACTCAATCCGACATACAAACCAATATCCTTGTATCCTTTGATGTAGAACCACTCTACACCTGCATTCCGCATTATCAAACTTTGTCAGCCATAGAAACTCTGCTAAGGTCCAGATAACTGGATACTTTGACCCCATTATCCTTCATTATGCACTGTGCTAAACTAGCTATGAAGGAGAACAGCTTTCAATTTTAAGATGACCTATATTTGCAAACCTCAGGGATTTCAATGGGCAGTACCTTCGCTCCCAGTCTAGAGAACCTCTACACGCACTCCTTTGAGACAGGAGAAGTCTTGAAGCCTAACAGCCCTTATCATTCGAACATACTACAATGGAAGCATTATCATGATTACATTTTAGTCATTTGGAGAGTGGATGCTAACTCTATCACTGCCTTCCATCCTTGGCTGAATTTGTGCAACCCTTTCTTGAAATTCATTTGTGAATATAACCAAGAGCGTCTCCCATTTCTGGACCTATGGGTATACTCCTCCACTACAACCCTACAGACTGAGCTATATAAAAATCTAATGGCAAGGAATGTCCTGCTTGCATACACAAGTTACCATCCCAAGTCCCTAAGGGAAAATCTCCTGATTGGATAGTTTTGGCATAATTGCTTAGATGTGCAGAGATACAAAACCCATGCAGCCAATTTATTTTTCCAACTCTTGGATCACCAATACCCATCATCTTTGGTACACAAATCAGCTAAAAGAGTAAGAAACATTAATTGTGAAGCTCTTTTAGAGACATGACCTCCAAAAGAACTTTCTGAACGATTGGTCTGTGGAAACACTTTCCACAGAGCATCAAGTCTGATTCAGAAATCAATCAAGAGGAATTGGCACATCCTAAATAAAGGGACTCAGTCCCTCTGATGACCACTGTTTACATTCAAAATGAGTGCTAACTTGAGAGATACATTTGTGCACAAAAGACCCAGAACCCTTATTGTGAATAAACAAAACACCCCCTGGGGTCTACCACCTGTAAAAGGTAATTTTCCATGTGGCTCCTGCGGGGTATTTGTCAAGACAACCCATTCCACACATATTGATATTGCCACTAAAAAACCCTGGGAACAGAGTCAACATACAAACTGTAATAGAGAAAGGGTAATATACCTGATTTCCTGTCCCTGTGGTTTTAAGTATGTCGGGATGACGACATACAAGGTCAAAACACGAATGACGGAACACAAGAGCACCATTAGGTGCAATTAGCAAGTCACAAAATTGACTACACACTTCTTAGAGAAAGGTCACCAGGCAGATTACCTGGTCTGGACTGTGTTGGATAAGCCTACTATTCCTCAGTCTGCCCCAAATGTGACTCAATATTTGTTTGGGATGGGAACAAAGACGAATCTTGCAATTTTCACCCCGAGTGTGCTGGGGATGCTCAGACGTGAGTCCCAGGCTCTCCACACCACTGGAGTCAAGCTATCCAGGCTGATGAAGGCTGATAGCCAGAAACTGGTCCTTGGATGCTTGATTCCGGTCTGGGAAAGACATGGTTTGGTAGTTCGGACTGGACTGTTCCCATGAGGCACAGGGTCAGAGCTGATTTGCATATAGCCAGTGTCTAACCCAGGGTGGTGTGGCGTGCAAAAAAACGATGGATTTAGGCCCAGATCCTTGTACTGGGGTGAATGTATGACATTGTTCTACATTCTGTCCATCAACTGTGTTTTTTGGAATTTTCACCCCGAGTGTGCTGGGGATGCTCAGACGTGAGTCCCAGGCTCTCCACACCACTGGAGTCAAGCTATCCAGGCTGATGAAGGCTGATAGCCAGAAACCGGTCCTTGGATGCTTGATTCCGGTCTGGGAAAGACATGGCTTGGTAGTTCGGACTGGACTGTTCCCATGAGGCACAGGGTCAGAGCTGATTTGCATATACCCAGTGTCTAACCCAGGGTGGTGTGGAGTGCAAAAAAACGATGGATTTAGGCCCAGATCCTTGTACTGGGGTGAATGTATGACATTGTTCTACATTCTGTCCATCAACTGTGTTTTTTGCAATTTTCACCCCGAGTGTGCTGGGGATGCTCAGACGTGAGTCCCAGGCTCTCCACACCACTGGAGTCAAGCTATCCAGGCTGATGAAGGCTGATAGCCAAAAACCGGTCCTTGGATGCTTGATTCCGGTCTAGGAAAGACATGGCTTGGTAGTTCGGACTGGACTGTTCCCATGAGGCACAGGGTCAGAGCTGATTTGCATATAGCCAGTGTCTAACCCAGGGTGGTGTGGAGTGCAAAAAAACGATGGATTTAGGCCCAGATCCTTGTCCTGGGGTGAATGTATGACATTGTTCTACATTCTGTCCATCAACTGTGTTTTTTGCAATTTTCACCCCGAGTGTGCTGGGGATGCTCAGACGTGAGTCCCAGGCTCTCCACACCACTGGAGTCAAGCTATCCAGGCTGATGAAGGCTGATAGCCAGAAACCGGTCCTTGGATGCTTGATTCCGGTCTGGGAAAGACATGGCTTGGTAGTTCGGACTGGACTGTTCCCATGAGGCACAGGGTCAGAGCTGATTTGCATATAGCCAGTGTCTAACCCAGGGTGGTGTGGAGTGCAAAAAAACGAAAGATTTAGGCCCAGATCCTTGTACTGGGGTGAATGTATGACATTGTTCTACATTCTGTCCATCAACTGTGTTTTTTGCAATTTTCACCCCGAGTGTGCTGGGGATGCTCAGACGTGAGTCCCAGGCTCTCCACACCACTGGAGTCAAGCTATCCAGGCTGATGAAGGCTGATAGCCAGAAACCGGTCCTTGGATGCTTGATTCCGGTCTGGGAAAGACATGGCTTGGTAGTTCGGACTGGACTGTTCCCATGAGGCACAGGGTCAGAGCTGATTTGCATATAGCCAGTGTCTAACCCAGGGTGGTGAGGAGTGCAAAAAAACGATGGATTTAGGCCCAGATCCTTGTACTGGGGTGAATGTATGACATTGTTCTACATTCTGTCCATCAACTGTGTTTTTTGCAATTTTCACCCCGAGTGTGCTGGGGATGCTCAGACGTGAGTCCCAGGCTCTCCACACCACTGGAGTCAAGCTATCCAGGCTGATGAAGGCTGATAGCCAGAAACCGGTCCTTGGATGCTTGATTCCGGTCTGGGAAAGACATGGCTTGGTAGTTCGGACTGGACTGTTCCCATGAGGCACAGGGTCAGAGCTGATTTGCATATAGCCAGTGTCTAACCCAGGGTGGTGTGGAGTGCAAAAAAACGAAAGATTTAGGCCCAGATCCTTGTACTGGGGTGAATGTATGACATTGTTCTACATTCTGTCCATCAACTGTGTTTTTTGCAATTTTCACCCCGAGTGTGCTGGGGATGCTCAGACGTGAGTCCCAGGCTCTCCACACCACTGGAGTCAAGCTATCCAGGCTGATGAAGGCTGATAGCCAGAAACCGGTCCTTGGATGCTTGATTCCGGTCTGGGAAAGACATGGCTTGGTAGTTCGGACTGGACTGTTCCCATGAGGCACAGGGTCAGAGCTGATTTGCATATAGCCAGTGTCTAACCCAGGGTGGTGTGGAGTGCAAAAAAAACGATGGATTTAGGCCCAGATCCTTGTACTGGGGTGAATGTATGACATTGTTCTACATTCTGTCCATCAACTGTGTTTTTTGCAATTTTCACCCCGAGTGTGCTGGGGATGCTCAGACGTGAGTCCCAGGCTCTCCACACCACTGGAGTCAAGCTATCCAGGCTGATGAAGGCTGATAGCCAGAAACCGGTCCTTGGATGCTTGATTCCGGTCTGGGAAAGACATGGCTTGGTAGTTCGGACTGGACTGTTCCCATGAGGCACAGGGTCAGAGCTGATTTGCATATAGCCAGTGTCTAACCCAGGGTGGTGTGGAGTTCAAAAAAACGATGGATTTAGGCCCAGATCCTTGTACTGGGGTGAATGTATGACATTGTTCTACATTCTGCCCATCAACTGTGTTTTTTGCAATTTTCACCCCGAGTGTGCTGGGGATGCTCAGACGTGAGTCCCAGGCTCTCCACACCACTGGAGTCAAGCTATCCAGGCTGATGAAGGCTGATAGCCAGAAACCGGTCCTTGGATGCTTGATTCCGGTCTGGGAAAGACATGGCTTGGTAGTTCGGACTGGACTGTTCCCATGAGGCACAGGGTCAGAGCTGATTTGCATATACCCAGTGTCTAACCCAGGGTGGTGTGGAGTGCAAAAAAACGATGGATTTAGGCCCAGATCCTTGCACTGGGGTGAATGTATGACATTGTTCTACATTCTGTCCATCAACTGTGTTTTTTGCAATTTTCACCCCGAGTGTGCTGTGGATGCTCAGACGTGAGTCCCAGGCTCTCCACACCACTGGAGTCAAGCTATCCAGGCTGATGAAGGCTGATAGCCAGAAACCGGTCCTTGGATGCTTGATTCCGGTCTGGGAAAGACATGGCTTGGTAGTTCAGACTGGACTGTTCCCATGAGGCACAGGGTCAGAGCTGATTTGCATATAGCCAGTGTCTAACCCAGGGTGGTGTGGAGTGCAAAAAAACGATGGATTTAGGCCCAGATCCTTGTACTGGGGTGAATGTATGACATTGTTCTACATTCTGTCCATCAACTGTGTTTTTTGCAATTTTCACCCCGAGTGTGCTGGGGATGCTCAGACGTGAGTTCCAGGCTCTCCACACCACTGGAGTCAAGCTATCCAGGCTGATGAAGGCTGATAGCCAGAAACCGGTCCTTGGATGCTTGATTCCGGTCTGGGAAAGACATGGCTTGGTAGTTCGGACTGGACTGTTCCCATGAGGCACAGGGTCAGAGCTGATTTGCATATAGCCAGTGTCTAACCCAGGGTGGTGTGGAGTGCAAAAAAACGATGGATTTAGGCCCAGATCCTTGTGCTGGGGTGAATGTATGACATTGTTCTACATTCTGTCCATCAACTGTGTTTTTTGCAATTTTCACCCCGAGTGTGCTGGGGATGCTCAGACGTGAGACCCAGGCTCTCCACACCACTGGAGTCAAGCTATCCAGGCTGATGAAGGCTGATAGCCAGAAACCGGTCCTTGGATGCTTGATTCCGGTCTGGGAAAGACATGGCTTGGTAGTTCGGACTGGACTGTTCCCATGAGGCACAGGGTCAGAGCTGATTTGCATATAGCCAGTGTCTAACCCAGGGTGGTGTGGAGTGCAAAAAAACGATGGATTTAGGCCCAGATCCTTGTACTGGGGTGAATGTATGACATTGTTCTACATTCTGTCCATCAACTGTGTTTTTTGCAATTTTCACCCCGAGTGTGCTGGGGATGCTCAGACGTGAGTCCCAGGCTCTCCACACCACTGGAGTCAAGCTATCCAGGCTGATGAAGGCTGATAGCCAGAAACCGGTCCTTGGATGCTTGATTCCGGTCTGGGAAAGACATGGCTTGGTAGTTCGGACTGGACTGTTCCCATGAGGCACAGGGTCAGAGCTGATTTGCATATAGCCAGTGTCTAACGCAGGGTGGTGTGGAGTGCAAAAAAACGATGGATTTAGGCCCAGATCCTTGTACTGGGGTGAATGTATGACATTGTTCTACATTCTGTCCATCAACTGTGTTTTTTGCAATTTTCACCCCGAGTGTGCTGGGGATGCTCAGACGTGAGTCCCAGGCTCTCCACACCACTGGAGTCAAGCTATCCAGGCTGATGAAGGCTGATAGCCAGAAACCGGTCCTTGGATGCTTGATTCCGGTCTGGGAAAGACATGGCTTGGTAGTTCGGACTGGACTGTTCCCATGAGGCACAGGGTCAGAGCTGATTTGCATATAGCCAGTGTCTAACCCAGGGTGGTGTGGAGTGCAAAAAAACGATGGATTTAGGCCCAGATCCTTGTACTGGGGTGAATGTATGACATTGTTCTACATTCTGTCCATCAACTGTGTTTTTTGCAGTTTTTTTCACTTGCAGCACAGTTCTAGGTCTTGTGAGATTGGAGCTGTATATGTCACGCATTGTATTACCACATGAGATTTGATTCTACCTGTAACAACTAATTCAGGTATCCTCAAAAGATTTGCAAAATGGTGACAGTGGTATGCACTATTCATGGTCTTGCCACCTTGTCAGGCTGTATATGTCCTCTCTCACTTTGTGCGTCTAACCATGATACATACTTCACTGACAGAATGAGGTATTGTAGTTGGTCTGCAATTCAGTAATTTGTTTAAGTTTTCTGAGTAATTGATTTGCATCTGTCCTCTAAATTTTGTAGGACTTGATGCCACCTTGAATTTTGCACCAAGATAAAGTTGGGGTAGGTTACCTGACATTTGCAGGTAAGCTAGTACATTTTAGTTGATAGTGCACAGCGCATTGATATTTTGGTTCCCTACACGAAGTACAAATTATTTTGGGTACCAGGATTCTCCTGCGAACTAGAAACTGGTGGAATGAGTGCTGTAATTTATTAGATTGAATTAAATGTATGTCATATTGAAACTTGTCGTCTCTTTCAGGCAAATACCTAACAGTGGAGCCTGAATGAGTGGATTACCACTATAACCACTGTTTTTGCATATTGACAATTTTCATTTGGGTTACAAGCAAATTGTAGTAACAGACATGAGGTCCTGAAGTAGGCCACCACACCTCTTATGAGGGTATTAGGCTGAAATATGTCAGCTACCCTGCACTCTATGACAGGTTCAATCCCCTTCTGTTATCGCCTGGTTTTAAACCTGGTCAAGGGATGCCCAATAAAGTGTGTTGCGTACCTGGACCTAGTTTTAGTTCACACTTAGCTTTGTTTTGCACCCCTAATCACACCCTGCTCACCTAAGGTATTTTGCATACCTCTCTTTATCAAAGAAAGCGATCCTGAGCTCCTCCCTCTCAGAGAGGGGGTTGTAGCCCGCATTTTGAGTAGGTTAATAATGTGAGAAGGTTACCCAGTGATGAAGCATGCCACCTTCGGGTGGGTTAGGGAAACCGTCCTTTAAAGGAGACACTATGATAGCACTGACATGGTGGACCCAGGAGTTCATTTGCGATTTGGTTACGAAGATGTGGAGTCAACCCCTCCAGGCCTAGAAACTGCCCCATACCCCTTTTTCAGTTTCGATGTTACATTAGGGGCCTGATTCACAAAGACGTCTTTGCACTGGTGGCGGAGACCCCACAGTTGTGGAATGAGAATTCTTATTGCCTAGATTTCGTCATTATTGCGGACACTACCCTATGTCTGCAGGGCATCCGCCACAAATGCGTGGGCCCTTTCCTAATCAGGCCTTGAGGGTTTATGTTTTTATGTACAGGTTGAATAATTTACCTGTGAAAGGCCTTTTGATTTTTCAGTTAGTACTGGAGAGATTTGGTTGAATTTCAGCTGCTGCAGCGGACCCGCACAGCGGGAGCGCCGATTGAGCGCCGAAGGTGCGCCAAAGATAAGCCCGTCTGCGCCCGTCCGCGCCTGGCCCGCGCCCAGCGCCAGGACCCCTGGCCCTCCCCGCCGAGGAAAGACGACCCGACTGACCTACGACGCCGCCACTCTCAACGCACTCAATGCCGGCCGGACCCACGCCTGCTGCCGAACCACCCCGAGACGCTCCCACGGACCCTTCACCTGCTGCACCTGCAAGTTCACCTGCCTCCGAACCTGCCCCGCACCCGCCAAGACAAACACCAGCAGCAACCACCTCAAGTGCATCCTGATCAACACCCGCTCCGTCCACAGACACGCCGTGGAACTCTGGAACCTCCTCGACGCTACATCACCGGACGTCGCCTTCCTCACGGAAACCTGGATGAACGCCTCCTCTGGACCCGACATCGCCATCCCGGACGGGTACAAGATCATCAGGAGGGACCGCATCAACCAGACCAGAGGTGGCATCGCCATCGTCCACAGGAACACCATCCGCATCACGACCGACGCCAACGACTCCTTCGCCGCAGGCGAACATCTCCACTTCCAGATTCACACCGACCCTAAGACGACCCTCAGAGGCACCCTCGTCTACAGACCCCCGGGTCCACGCACACAATTCAGCGAAGACATCACAGACTTCATCAGCCCGCACGCCCTCCCCTCCACTGACTATATCCTCCTCGGGGACCTCAACTTCCACCTGGAGAACAACAAGGACCGCAACACCACCGCCCTGCTGGAAAACCTCGCCACCCTCGGACTCAAGCAACTGGTCAACACCCCCACTCACTACGCCGGCCACACGCTTGATCCCGTCTTCTCTTCCAGCAAGTACATCACCTTCAGCCACGCCACCGGACTCCACTGGACCGACCACAGCTGCGTCCACTTCAGCTTCAAAACATCCACGACCCACCACCACCCGCAAGAGGTACCTCACAGGAATTGGAGCAAGATCACCGCAGACCAGCTCCCTACCTCCCTCAGCCAGAGCCCACCCGCCAACACAACGGACCCCAACGAAGCAGCCCGCAACTTCACACAGTGGCTGACCGCCTGCGCCGACGACCTCGCGCCACTAAAGAACCCTCCCAGCAGACCCAGAAGCAAGAAGGCATCCTGGTTCACCGACGACCTTAAGGACTCCAAGAAGACCTGCCGCACCCTCGAGAAAGCCTGGCTCCTCGACCGGACCACTGACAACATGACCGCCCTCAAACACGCTACCCGCAAGAACCACCAGCTCATCCGCACCACCAAGAAGAAATCCCCGAAGGAACGACTGGACAACAACGCCCACGACAGCAAAGAGCTCTTCACTATCGTCAAGGAGTTCTCCAACCCCAGCACCGGCACCAACGACATCACTCCGTCACAAGACCTCTGCGACTCCCTCGCCTCGTTCTTCCACCGCAAGATCGCCGACATCCACAACAGCTTCGGCGCCCCCCCCACGCACCCAACCGTCGAGCCAATGCCCCCCACCGCCACCCTTCGCACCTGGACCACGGTGACCACCGAAGACACAGCCCGCACGATGAACACCATCCACTCCGGATCACCGACCGACCCCTGCCCACACCACGTCTTCAACAAGGCCGACTCCACCATCGCACCCCAACTCCGGAACATCATCAACGCCTCCTTCAACACTGCCACCTTCCCGGAGAGCTGGAAGCACGCCGAGATCAGCGCCCTCCTGAAGAAACCTACAGCGGACCCCACCGATCTCAAAAATTTCCCCCCCATCTCGCTCCTCCCTTTTCCTGCTAAAGTCATCGAGAAGATCGTCAACAGACAGCTGACCGCCTTCCTCGAGACGAACGGATCCCTCGACCCCTCGCAGTCTGGCTTCAGAGCCAACCACAGCACCGAGACCGCCCTCATCGCAGCCACCGACAACATACGGACCCTGCTCGACAAGGGGGAAACAGTGGCCTCATCCTCCTGGACCTCTCCGCTGCGTTCGACATGGTCTGCCACCGCACCCTAGTCCAGTGCCTCAGCAACATCGGTATCCAAGAGAAGGCACTGGAGTGGATCATCTCGTTCCTCGCCGGAAGAACACAAAGAGTCCGCCTCCCCCCGTTTCGCTCCGAGGCCACCGAAGTCATTTGCGGCGTCCCGCAAGGATCTTCACTCAGCCCCACCCTCTTCAACATCTACATGAAACCTCTCGCAGCCATCGCACGCCAGCACAACCTCAACATCATCTCTTACGCCGACGACACCCAGCTGATCCTCTCCCTCACCAGAGACCCCGACACTGCCAGAACCTGCCTACACGAAGGGATGAAAGACGTCGCCGAGTGGAGGAAAGACAGCCGCCTGAAACTGAACTCTGACAAGACGGAAGTCCTCATCCTGGGATCTTCGCCCTCCGCCTGGGACGACTCCTGGTGGCCCCCAGCCCTGGGCACCGCACCCAAGCCAACCGACCACGCACGCAACCAGGGCTTCATCCTGGACCCCTCCCTCTCGATGACCAGACAAGTCAACGCCGTCTCCTCATCGTGCTTCAACACCCTGCGTATGCTTCGCAAGATCTTCCGCTGGATCCCGACCGAGACCAGGAAGACTGTCACCTAGGCACTCGTCACCAGCGACTGGACTACGGAAACGCCCTCTACGCCGGAACCACAGCCAAGCTACAGAAAAGACTCCAGCGCATCCAGAACGTCTCCGCCAGACTCATCCTGGATGTCTCCCGACGCAGCCACATCTCCAGCCACCTGAGGAACCTACACTGGCTCCCCGTCGACAAGAGGATCACGTTCCGGCTCCTCACCCACGCACACAAGTCTCTCCACGACCTGGGCCCCAAGTACCTCAACGACCGCCTGACCTTCTACACGCCCACCCGCCAGCTACGGTCCACCAGCCTCGCCCTCGCAGCCGTACCACGCATCCGAAGAGCCACCGCCGGAGGAAGATCCTTCTCTTACCTGGCTGCCAAGACTTGGAACTCCCTCCCCATCCACCTTCGGCTGACCCAGGACCATCTCGCCTTCAGGAAACAACTCAAGACCTGGCTGTTCGAGCAGTAGCATACCCCTCCCCCCCAAGCGCCTTGAGACCCTCCCGGGTGAGTAGTGCGCTATACAAATGGCATGATTGATTGATTGATTGACTGGTTGTTACCTAGTGGAGTTAGATTAGAAAGGTACGCCCCCAACCCCTGTCCAGCACCTTCCCTGAGGCCATCACTTGGTAGAATTAGAATAGTTATTTTGTTCCCCAGCACTGCCCAGCACCCTCCTTGAGTCAATTACCTGGTGGAGTTAGAATAGTTTATTTGCCCCTCCACCACTGACCAGCATTTTCCCTGCAGCAAAAACCTGGTGGAGTTAGAATACTCATTTTGCTCCGACCACTGTCCAGCACCTTCCCTGAGGCTATCACTTGGCAGAGTTAGAATAGTTGTTTTGTTCCTCAGCACTGTCCCCAGCACTGTCCAGCACCCTCCTTGAGTCAATCACCTGATGGGGTTAAAATAGTAATTTAGGCCCACACCACTGTCCAGCACCTTCCCTGAGGCAATCACTTGGTGGAGTTAGAATAGTAATTTTGCCCCCCACCACTGTCCAGCACCTTTCCTGAGTCAATCACCTGGTGGAGTTAGAATAGTTTCTTTGCCCCTCCACCAGAGACCAGCACTTTCCCTGCAGCAAAAACCTGGTGGAGTTAGAATACTCATTTTGCCCCCACCACTGTCCAGCACCTTCCCTGAGGCAATCACTTGGCGGAGTTAGAATAGTAATTTTGCCCCCACCACTGTCCAGCACCTTTCCTGAGTCAATCACTTGGTGGAGATTAGAATATTTTTTTGCCCCTCCACCATTGACCAGCGCTTTCCCTGCAGCAAAAACCTGGTGGAGTTAGAATACTAACTTTGTGCCCATCACTGTCCAGCACATTCCCTGAGGCAAATACCTTGTGGATTTTGCTTAAAAATGTTGCCCTCTTTAACAGGCTATTACTTGCCATTTTATTTTGAAAATGTATAAAGTATTTTTTGTTGAAAAAAAATATAATAATGTTTACTTACAGCTGATTTGCCAATTGATTGATTTCTTCGATTTGTAATAGTTTTTTCAATCACAATTAAAAATGTATCATATTTTGATTTTTGCTTTTTGGATTTTTTTGTAAATACAAAATGTAGTTTGATATTCACTTACTTTTACACGGTAATATAGATTCCGGAACATGTGTAGTCGACTTTGGGCTGAATTTCGAAGTGCTGTAAATAATTTTAAAAAGGTATTTAAGTACTTGATATATTTGTCTTTATTCGGAAGGTGTTTTGTGTTAAACGTACACTTACTTCTGTCAGTAGATGGCTGTGTACGACTTGAAAGTCTAGTCAAGTCTGCCCCTACTTCTGCTGCGTGTGGTCACCATGGAAGTCAGTGCACCAGTGAGCACAAAACGGTAGATGGCTTCTTTTATAGGTTTTTTAGGGGTAATCAAGAATTTGAAAGAAAATATGTTTTGGATTTTTTTTTTCTCGTGAATCAGAACTTGACAATGTATATTTATTATGTGTAGTGTGAAATCGCGGTTTATACGTTCCGGTTCCGAATGTCAGCCCTTTTGACTAGATGATGGATCAGGTGCTGTAGTGGAAATAGTTAAAGGACCCCCGTTTTCTATGCTTTCTGTGCTTTGCATGTACATTCTGTTTATGACACAAACTGTAGAGTGTGTCTTTTAAAATGTTGTTTGTCTATATGCTTTAAATTCTTTTTATTAAAAAAATTGTCAAAACATTTTTGGGAAATTACAAAAATTATTAATACATATGTATTTGAATATTTCGGTATTTGAATTAATACTTGAGTATTAAAATGAATACCTGTGTTTTAATGTACGCACCCACCCAAAACCCCTCTTTTCCTTGCTTCCCATCCCAGAGTATGGATGAATGAAAAACAAATATTTAACCATATTTTTTAAATATCATAGTGCAGACTTATTATGCGTTGTAATGGTATACGTTGTATTAGCATGCGTGGTAATGGTTTGCGATGTAATGGTACATTTAATAAAACCCTATGAAGTTGCATTATAATGGCTTGAGTTGTAAAAATATGCATTGCAATGGTATTTGCAGTGTAAAAACTGTGATGTACAAGTATGTTATGTTATGTTATTTTATTTTTATATAGCGCAAATCACCACTGGTCTCTAAGCCCTTCAGAGAAGGGGCAGGGCACTGCATAGCTGCAGGGCGGAGGATTAGACGGATATCAATGTCTATCTAAGTAGGTGGGTTTTCAACAGCTTTCTAAAGGGGAGCAGGGCTGATTCTTTACGCAGGTTCTCTGGTAAATCATTCCAGATCCGTGGCAGGAGAACTGAGAACGCTCTGCCCCCTTTGGTCTTACGGTTCTATTTGGAGGAGGCTATCCTACAGGTTTCCGCAGAGCGCAGAACCCGTCCAGGCACGTACTTTTGCACTCTGTCTTTTATATATTTTGGTGCATCCCCATACACAGTCTTATGGGCTATACACAAGCTCTTAAAGTTCACCCGCTGTTCAATAGGCAGCCAGTGCAATTTATGAAGTAGGGGGGTGGCTCGCGTGCGCCTAGGGAGACAAAAAATTAACCTGGCTGCATCATTTTGTACAACCTGCAATCTCCTCAAAAGCTTCTGTGGGATGCCTAAATAAAGGGCATTCCCATAGTCCAGCCGGGAGATGACCGTAGCTGAGACAATTGAGTGTAGGACTTGTAACGTCATATATTCAGGCAATTTGTCTTTCTTACTGCTGAACTTAGCCAGATCTTGATTTTGACTCTAAGCATATACTTGTTCCTTGCATGCTGAAACGGTTCAACCACAGTCACATAAATCAGTAATTTCAAATCAATTTCAGGTGTGACTTATGCAAGGTAGTAGCTCAATGACATGTGATTCTTTTATCTCCTGTTATTTTATGGTAATTGTCGTCCTCATACAATTCAATGAATGCAGATATTTGACATTTTATTATTTTATAAACTGAACTAACATTTTTACAAAGATCTGTAAGCCTTTTAATCATGAACCATTGAAAAGTCAATCCATAGCTAAGAATATCCAACATTATCTCACTTTTATGACACGTTACTTCCTCACTTGGGCATTTACATAGCTCTGAAACAATGTGTTGTTAGACTGTTTAATCTCTTAGGAGTCAAGGGTCCCCTTATGTCCCAGTGCTGAGCCCTTTTTTGACATTGGAGCAGTTTGGAAGTAAGCCATCATGACTTTTTCAACAGATGACATTGATGGAGCAAGGTGAAGAACAAGATTTTGTTCAAACTTGTGAAGCTAATCTCCCATAATAATAACTGAATTAATAAGCATGTGGTGAAATTATTAATTAACTTAGTTTAAGAATGCAATCATTTATACACGCGGGATAAACTAATGTGCTTTATGTTGCAAACGCAAAAGAAAAATAATAGACTAACCTTGTCTATTGTCTTTGTCAGTATTAAGGCGTCGATTAGGATGGCGGACGGAAACGGGTACTGTCCGCCATGTTCGGGGAATTTTTACTCCCGGCAGCGCAGCGGAGAATCCACGTCTGCGATTAGGATATTCATGTCAAGAAACTCCGACCGCGGCGGACGGATCACATCAAACAGCGTCTGCGGTGGACGGAACACATCTAACACCGTCCGCGGTGGACGGAACACATCTAACACCGTCCGCGGCGGACAGACCCAAATGAATACCCACCACCGCGGACGGACATGACCGCGGACACAGCCACATATACCGCCATACCTGTGAACACTCTGTGTCCGCAATTAGGATAACGCCGGCTGTACCACGGAACACTCAGCCATCCACGTCCGCGGCGGAAAGAATGCAATGAGAAACAGTGCATCACTGCGGAAGGCCAACACGAACAACATCCCTACCGTCAAACCAATGTCAAAAAGTGTGCCGCCAGTAAATAGCAAACACACGAAAAAGGACAACCCCCCCACCTGAAACACCAACACCAATCACAAGCCACTATGACACCCCCCCAAGTACCCAATAATGCACACTAGTCAACACACCCACCTACCACCTGACTGCCAACAACCATTGAGACACGACTATAAAATGACACCCACCCACTACCACAATCCTTTGCATCACAGCATTGCTGCTAGCAAAGGCCCTATACGATCTACAGCATACTCAAAATTAAGGCACACAACCACCACCCTACCACACCCACCACACAAACACCCACCACACCATTCCTACACACCACACACCACACACCTGCACCCCCCAACTCACTCAACCCACACACTGAGCACCACACACCATGGCACCCAAAAAAAAAACTACATTCACGGAGACCGAGTTGAAGGTAATGGTCGATGAAATTCTCCGTGTTGAGCCCCACATATTCGGGGCACTAGTCCAGCAGACCACCGTGGGACAAAAGAATCACATGTGGGACAGAATCGTCAGTCGGGTGAATGCGTCAGGGACCGTGCCAAGGACAAAGCACGAAATACAGAGGCGTTGGCATGACCTGAAAACCAGGGTGAAAGGCATTCGCGCCAAAAACCATGCGAGAGCCAATCACACTGGCGGCGGAACACCCCCGGAGCCCATACCCTACACCGATTGGGAGGAGAAGGTGCTGGTTATACTTCACCCAGAGAGCCTAGACGGACTTGAGGAAGGAGAAGAGGCTGGTAAGTACAAACCAAGCACCACGATCATCACGACATGGTCAGTCTCACACAACTGAGAAGACACATCTCCCAGGCCCCAACCCATTCACGTCGGACACATACTCACCAAAATGTAAATGGCTACCAACATGCCCCCATGTCCACATGGAGGGTGGTGGAGGGTGTGAGAGGTCACAACTACAACTCCCAACAGGCCCCCATGTCCACAGGGAGGGCGGTGGAGGGTGGTGGAGGGTGTGAGAGGTCACAACTACAACTCCCAACAGGCCCTCATGTCCACAGGGAGGGCGGTGGAGGGTGGTGGAGGGTGGTGGAGGGTGGTGGTGGGTGTGAGAGGTCACAACTACAACTCCCAACAGGCCCCCATGTCCACAGGGAGGGCGGTGGTGGTGGGTGGGCTGTGTGAGAGGTCACTACTACAACTCCCAACAGGCCCCCATGTCCACAGGGAGGGCGGTGGTGGTGGGTGGGCTGTGTGAGAGGTCACTACTACAACTCCCAACAGGCCCCCATGTCCACAGGGAGGGTGGTGGAGGGTGTGAGAGGTCACAACTACAACTCCCAACAGGCCCCCATGTCCACAGGGAGGGCGGTGGAGGGTGGTGGAGGGTGTGAGAGGTCACAACTACAACTCCCAACAGGCCCTCATGTCCACGGGGAGGGCGGTGGAGGGTGGTGGAGGGTGGTGGAGGGTGGTGGTGGGTGTGAGAGGTCACAACTACAACTCCCAACAGGCCCCCATGTCCACAGGGAGGGCGGTGGTGGTGGGTGGGCTGTGTGAGAGGTCACTACTACAACTCCCAACAGGCCCCCATGTCCACAGGGAGGGCGGTGGTGGTGGGTGGGCTGTGTGAGAGGTCACTACTACAACTCCCAACAGGCCCCCATGTCCACAGGGAGGGTGGTGGAGGGTGTGAGAGGTCACAACTACAACTCCCAACAGGCCCCCATGTCCACAGGGAGGGCGGTGGAGGGTGGTGGAGGGTGTGAGAGGTCACAACTACAACTCCCACTAGGCCCCCATGTCCACAGGGAGGGCAGTGGTGGTGGCTGGGCTGTGTGAGAGGTCACTACTACAACTCCCAACAGGCCCCCATGTCTACAGGGAGGGCGGTGGAGGGTGGTGGAGGGTGTGAGAGGTCACAACTACAACTCCCAACAGGCCCCCATGTCCACAGGGAGGGTGGTGGAGGGTGTGAGAGGTCACAACTACAACTCCCAACAGGCCCCCATGTCCACAGGGAGGGTGGTGGAGGGTGGTGGAGGGTGTGAGAGGTCACAACTACAACTCCCAACAGGCCCCCATGTCCACAGGGAGGGCGGTGGAGGGTGGGTGGGCTGTGTGAGAGGTCACTACTACAACTCCCAACAGGCCCCCATGTCTACAGGGAGGGCGGTGGAGGGTGGTGGAGGGTGGTGGAGGGTGTGAGAGGTCACAACTACAACTCCCAACAAGCCCCCATGTCCACAGGGAGGGAGGTGGAGGGTGGTGGAGGGTGTGAGAGGTCACAACTACAACTCCCAATAGGGCCCCATGTCCACAGGGAGGGCGGTGGAGGGTGGTGGAGAGTGTGAGAGGTCACAACTACAACTCCCAACAGGCCCCCATGTCCACAGGGAGGGCGGTGGAGGGTGGTGGAGGGCGGTGGAGGGTAGGGTGGGTGGGGTGTTTGCGACAGGACACTGAAATGTATACAAATTGTAATGAACATGTAATGTCCACATTACTGACCTGCACAATCTTGTCCCTCAGGTGATCGTAATCTGACTGGGGAAACCAGCACCCGGCCGCAAGACTCGCCTCACACACATACCGGACTCTCTGAGGACGATGACACAGGCAGCTCCGGTGCGGAGGATGGTGCGGGCCCAAGCAGACAGCCAGGGCCATCTGGCTCACAGGGACTCCCGGCCCCGACAACCGTTGCATGTGTAACTCCAGCGACACCGGCCTCAGTGATCTGCAGAGTGACCACCACCACCACCACCACCAGTACCACCACTCCTGCCTGTGCCACCCAGCCTAACCCACCGCACGACGCAGGTCCATCAGCCTCCCACCCAAGCAGGGTGAGTGGGCCACAAAGGAGAGAGGCGAGGCCACAGCAGGCAATCAGGAGACCCACACTCCGCCGCACAGAGGAAGGACACCCACCCCATCCTGTGGCAGAGTCCCTTGAAGCCTTAGCCAGGTGCCAGGCTTCATACGACCGTGGCCAGGAACAGGCAGATCATGCCCACCAGGACTCGGTGGACAACACAAACATGTTGCGTGAAATTTCGGGCTACCTTGGCCAGATAGTGGACATCATGGGCCAGCAGACAACAATGTGGAGGGAATGGATTGCCCGGAACAACCCCACCCCCCCTCAACCAATTGTCCTGGCGCCACGGCCAGCAACGCCATCGCCACCGTCACCGCCACCGCCACCACCACCTGTGCCCCTGGCGACGGATGTGGCCCCTGATCAACCTGCCCCCCAGCTGACTTTGTTCCACCTCAAAGATGGAGGGGCCGTCCGAGGCTGGAAGTGGGTGAGAGCAGTGTTGGAGCGCCATCCACACGCTCCAAGAGGGGCCGCCAATGACTCAGACACTGCCTGAGCCAGCCATTCACCCTGCCAAGTATCCTGTCCCACATAGCCAATCATTGCCACAGGTCTGCTGGACTAGCCTGACACCACCCAATGTGGTGTCAGCATGGACATTTCATCGGCCATTACCTTCAACTCCCACTCCCCCACCCCACACTTACTTGTAAATATTCACCTGCACAAATGCACAACCTGTAAATAAATGCCACTTACACACTCAATGATGTGTTGCCTTCATGTTTAATCACATGATTGCCTCAGAAACACTTACTTATTCACTTTTTGAACGGCGGTTCCAGGCTCCATTGACGAGGCATTGTAGTGCACCAGCGCACTATCACAGCAGCGCACAAGCCCATCAGCCCACTCCTTGCCGCACCCGCTTCGCGGGTGCCGCTTCGTTGGTGGGCACTGGTGGCAGTTACATCGTGGAAGAGCACACCAGGACTCAGACGGCAAGGCGGTAAGGGGCGCGAGGAACCAGCGGGGCTGCGAGCGTGCGGGGACTTCATTTCCCAGAAGTCCCTGCGAGACCGACGGAGAGCTTCCGGTCCGCTCTCCCTGCTGGCCCGCCCCCCGCCCTTTCCGCCCTTTTCGCCCCTTACTTAATAACACTGTACTCCCGCAGCGCGGGACGCAGCCCGGGCGAAGACAGGGCAAAGACTGGGCCGTTTGAGGCCGTTCGAGGTCTGAGCGGTCTGGTCTGGGCCCCCCCTCTTCCGCCCTCTTCCCGCAACCTGGTATTTGTGACTGCCCATTATTGTTGCCCCGGCTGCTAGCTATCGTTAGCTCACATGTGTACTCGTGTAACTCGCAATAGGGCGGCCAAGGGAGGGTTGGTCCAAAATGGGCCTATGGATGATTTTATCACACGGACGAACATTGCCATAGACCAAGAAATCAACAAATTGCAAACTAGAGTGTCTCTCGACTTGGAAGCTGCTAGGAAGCTGTCACTCGAATTTGCTACCCGTAAGAAATCCTCCCTTGGACATATAGCTTCTGCTATTACCCCTAATCGTGCTTACAATCCTGAGGGAGTTCTAACGTTGGCTGATGTTCACGATATTCCAGCTTCGTTCATCCCCTCCACACCTTTGTGTTCACTCGTTCTGCCTGAGGGCCTGCCCATTACTGTGGGTAGCCCTCCCGTTCCTCCCATTTCTACTTCACATTCCTTTGATATTTCTCTTGCTTCCACTTCATACGGCGGGCTAGATAGTATTCCGGCAAATCCCAATAAGAGAAAGCGTTCCCCCAGTACAACTTCTTCACAGAAAAAGATCACAACCCAGGGGGGTAATTTGTCTATTGTTGGCAACACAACAGCTGATGGTAGCCCCGAAATGCCCTATACTTCCCCACTGGCCCTTTGCCGCGATAATAATGTGGGGAAAGCCCCTGTGGCATCTGGAAGCACTCTAACAACTGAGAGAATAGACCCGGTCTGGAATGACCAGGAAGGGAGGGAGAGGGAATTTATAGGAGTGGTTTGGGACTCTTTAAAAAATCTTTTATCTCCCCTGGATTTAAGGCTCTCTCGAATAGAGAACAACCTCCTAGAGATGGAGAAAAGCATTATTGCCCTGGCCACTCTTGGCCTGAGAGGCCTTGAACGCCAGGGTTTGATAGACAATAACATGGCTCCCCAGGTTCCTACCCCCTCTCCTATAGTTATGCCTGGCTTGCCGCCTAACCCTATTGTGCCTTGTCCTACCCAGCCCATCCCTAAACCTCGTACTAAGAGAGTTATTACTGCAAACCCGGCCCCTCAGCCCAGGGCTAATACCTCAAGCGCTCCCACCATTCAACCACATATTCGCACCAAGTCGGCTGCCCCGAGAGCACAGAATCCCATTAGCTCTAGCTTCCGCCCTGCCCAGGCCTCTCAGAATAAATTCCCTACTTGTTCTTCTGGGGGTCCTCGTACCAGGAGTAATTTCCGAGGAGGATATATTGATCTTCCTCCTGAAGCCAATGATTATGTGGTGGTTTTGACGGGTGTCCCGGAAATAGAGAATGGCCATTACGAACACCAGCATTCCCTACACAACAAGGTCATGCATTGGCTCAATACCTACAGACCTATTCCCAATGGTAGGAGGAGCAGAGTTACAATGGTACGTAGAGTTCCGTGGGTGGGAACTACAAGGAAACTGACCCCCGGCGACTGTATAGTCGTAACCTTTGACGATGTCTTCACGGCCAATCATATCTGTTCCTGGGTGAGTCAAGATGGGGGCTCTTCTATTGCCCCGAGGCCTTTGTCATTTTTCTATCCACCTCGTGCTCCATGCCCACAGGGGGGTAATTGGTCTATGGTCCCCTAACAGCCCAGTTGGGGGTACCCTTTAAAGGAGCATAATCCAACTAGAGGTTGGCTTGGTATCACAACTTCAAATAGGTTTGGCAGCCTTGAGGATGTTGATTGACTCCTAACGTCTCCAGCACCAGTATTACTAATTAAATCCAATACCTCTCCGCTGGAAGCTGGGATCTCCCCTTTGTTGACTACCTTGGGCGTGACTAGTACTGCCCCTTCGATCCAGCCTATAACCCAGGTCTCCTCTCTACAGGGCCTGGTGCACCTTCCCACACCTGACTGTACCACCAGCATTCCCACAGTCGCAAGCATGATAGCCCTTGATTTGTCGCCATCTATAGCTCCTCTCCAGTCCTTCCGGCTTGGCGGCATTCACGCTGCTTCTCCAGCTTCTGCCCCCCAGTCCGGCGAAATCTCGGCAGGCATTTCCCAGCTCAAGATCCTAAGCTGGAACGTGGCAGGGCTTGCTCGAAATTTCGACAAACCAGACTGGAATTTCTTCGTGGAGCCTTTTGGGATCTGCCTCCTACAAGAAACCTGGTGCTTGGAGCCTTTGCACAGGGTTGGTTTCACGACGTACTCTGTGCCAGCCTCCAGGTCCAAAGGCAGTAAAGGCCGCCCTTCTGGTGGCCTTCTTATCTGGGTCAGTATATCTCTGGGGTTTACTGTAAAACACATAAATACCCAATCCCCAGATCTTTTGAGACTCACTATCCAGTGTTCGGGGGGCAAGACTCTAGAACTTTTCAACCTGTACCTCAGGGGGGCCAGGGTGGGGAACTCCTCTCCCCTGTCCTCAACTGGAGTTGAAGAGGAGCTTAGTGGCTGCAACATTGACTCCCTCATTGTCTTGGCTGGGGATTTTAATTGCTGTTTCGAACCACTGGCCAGTGAAGACATTTTGGACACCTGGGAGGATGATGTTAAGAGAGGCATCCCCTTGCTCGCTCTTGACCCCATCAAAAAATGGACACAGAATGCCATTGATATCAATTCTCTCTGCTTGGAATATGCCCTCAGAGCCACAAATGGCCGTTCCAAGTCAGACACTAGGGGTGCGCACACCTTTAATAGGGTGGGCCACACCTCCAGAATTGATTATATATTGCTAAATTACAACCTGTGGGAATACTTCCTTGATATGGATGTCCAACAAACCACGGATAGTGACCATAATCCCTTGGTCCTATCACTTGCCCTCCCGTGGGAGACAGGGGATTCAGTATCACCCCGGCCCATTTGGAAATCATCCCATGAAGTTGTTCCATCTAATTGCGGGAGGCGCTTGAAATGGGCTAAGGTTGCTTCTGACGAATCAAGATTGGCCCAAGCAAGGACCATAATGATGGAAGCTAAGTGTCTCGTGGGTGCGCTGGATTCCGATACTGCCATTCTTATGACATTTACGGAGACCATCGCATCGCTTAGCAACCTGTTCTTAGTTCCTCAGGGGAGGGGCAGGGCCAAGCGGAGAACTGTGACTAGGGGTAGAGACCAATGGTACTCCCCCGCCTGCCGCCTGGCTAAAAGTGATGTTATCCGGGCGGTTAGTATGAAAGACCCGGCTCTGATCTCATTAGCTAGGAAAAAATATAAAAAGACCCAAGCTGTGGCAAGGGACACGCATGAAACCAATTTCTGGAGCGAACTAATGGAGGCTGGCTCCAGAAAGGATTCAAGGGCTTTCTGGGCCCTGCTTAGAGGCAGGGACAGGCCTGTCGATTCACTGCTAACATGTAACATCACAGGGGATGCCTGGTTGGCCCATTTTTCAAAACTTTATTCCAACTCCTTGGGGGCCTTGGGTCCAAGTAGGGGTCCCAGTTATATAGCACCAGACAATAGCCCACACCTAGACCCCACTTTTTCACCTAGGGAGGTTGAAATAGCAATCAGGTGTATCGTGCCCAACAAGGCGGCAGGCCCAGATGGAGTCCCCGGTGACTTGCTTCGGAGTAATATAGAGGTGTGGAGCTTATTCATTGCCAAACTCCTGAACGAGGCCTTGGAGGGCGGTGGCTTCCCGGATTCTTGGAGGGGTGCGGAAGTCGTCCCTGTTTTTAAAAAAGGGTGTAGGGACGACCCTGCTAACTACCGACCTATAAGTCTGCTTGATTCCACCCAGAAGGTAGCAGGGAAGGTAGTTTTAGGGAGGATTCTACAGTGGGCTGAGGAAATGCAGGTCTTGTCTGACTTTCAGGCCGGTTTCAGACCAGGAACTGGCACGATTGAGCAGACATTCCGTTTCCTAATGCTTTATTGGAAAGTGGTCAAACTAGGCAAAGGCAGTCTGTATCTCGCTTTTATTGACTTGCGGACTGCCTTTGACCTAGTCCCACGCAACCAATTGTGGGCTGTACTTGAGGGTATGGGCATGCCCGCGTATCTGTTGGCATTAACCATTAAATTCCATGAAAGCAATTTCGCCCAAATCAGATGGGGTACGCAGGGCCAAAAAACCTCTCGTATTCCTGTAGACAGGGGTGTCCGCCAGGGGTGTGTGCTAGCCCCCACTCTGTTTTCATTATATCTAAACGGAGTGGTGGAGCACCTTCTCCAACTACCAGCAGATGCTCCCTCCCTGGCGGGCAGGAAGATACCAACACTCCTGTTTGCAGACAATACCCTGTTGATTTCGAAATCCCAGATGGGCCTCCAAACCCTGCTAACGAGGTTCCAGGGTTTTTGTGACGCCAGGGGCTTGGCTATCAACATCAGTAAAACCAAGTTCCTGGTGTTGAATCCCCCCAGGAAGACAGTCCACCCACCATCCCTGGACTCAGTGCCATTAGAAAGGGTTAGGGAATTTGATTATCTAGGAATCCGACTCTGTGACTCCATGAGTTGGAAGGCGCACCACCAAAAAATCATCCTGACTCATAGGAGGGTCACGGGCGCCCTAGTAAAAGAACATCGTGCCTCATCCCTTAAACCTATCGGGGTGATATTAGATATCTATAGGGCAAAAGCTGTGAGTGCGGCACTGTATGGGGCTGAGTTATGGGGTACCCGGAAATTTGACACTCTATTCCACCTTGAGAACAAGTTCCACAAAGATTTAATGAGGCTCCCTCATAGCTCTCCCACTCTCCCTCTCTTACTTGATACAGGTACACGATCCATAGCCGAGCAGGCCAAGCTACGTCCCCTTCTTTTGTGGGCCCGCATATGGAATGTCCCTGAACTTTCAAGTTACGCGGATGCATTACGCGAACTTCTCTCAACCCCGGGTTGGTGTAAGATCAGTTGGCTCCTGGAAGTAAAGCGCCTTCTTTGTGAACTAGGTCTGGATGACGCTTGGGCCAATAGATCTTCACCACCCAAACAGTTGTTAAAGAAAATATTCTGGTCGTGGGTGGATAATGAGAGAGCGAACCACTCCAATTTGTGTAGATCTGCTGTGGAGTTTTTGGTTACTAAATGCCGTCCTTTCAGAGAACCCTACCTTGACGTGATCTCGAACCCAGCAGACAGGGCGTTGTATTTTAAATTCAGGGTTGGGGTTCTGCCTCTTGGCACAAGGACAGCTAATTGGAAACCACCTTGGCAAACTATAGCAACTTGCCCTTTTTGTGCGAATAGGGATGAATCCATTCCCCATCTAATGTTTGAATGTCCAGCATATGCTGCTCCTCGCCGCAGATGGTTGAAACCGCTCTGTTCGAGGCTGGGCACCCGGTCACACTTGGAGGCCTTACAGTTGTTAAGATCAGACCCTCACCCACTGCTTGCTTGTGGCCTGGCAAAATTCTTGGGGTGGGCTTGGAGGATAAGATCCGCGAGGAGAATGATCCTCCAGTAAGGGTACCAATCCACACTCCATCGGCCCCGCTGTTTATTGTTGTGTCCCTCTTCCTTCCTCAAGGATGATAATTACTTGTTTGTATAAATGTTTTTAGATGGATGCTATTTACCATTGTTGTATATTTTATATTGTCTTTTAGAGATCTATCAGTTTTGATGGCCAAATTGTAGAACTGTTTTTATTCTTGCATTTGTTTTTTACTGTAACGCTTTTATGAAATGAAATATTTCGAAATAAAGCTATCCAACAACAACAGCCTCAGAAACAGACGTAAACAGGTGCAGGGATCCAAGTCGTACATAATCATGCCGCTGCAGGAGTGACCTAGGGAAATTCAGAGACAGCAAACACACGTCAGGAAACAGATTCACACACATCACAACACACTGCACAGCAACATTACACAAACTACACTCATCACTAAAGCATTGGATGAGAGGACACACATCATGGAGACTTGCATGTCCAAATAAAAGAACACACACATATGCAAACATCACATACCAGAACACACAGCTGATGCACCCCACATCCACACAACACCAGCAAACATACATAAGGCATTGTCAACCGGCACAAGAGGTAGTTACTCACATTCAAGGGAAGTAGCGATCAATGAGCTGGCGCCTCTGGTCCACACCTTCCTCCTCACCACTATCCTCATCAATCAATCAATCAATCAAGTCATTTATAGAGCGCACTACTCACCCGTAGGGTCTCAAGGCGCTGGGATGGGGGGGGTGCCGTTACTGCTCGAACAGCCAGGTCTTGAGCTTCTTCCTGAAGGAGAGGTGGTCTTGGGTCAGGCGCAGGTCGGTCGGGAGTGAGTTCCAGGTCTTGGCAGCCAGGTAGGAGAAGGATCTTCCTCCTGTTGTCGCTCTTCGGATGCGGGGGACGGCGGCGAGGGCGTGGCTGGTTGATCTGAGGAGGCGCGTGGGAGTGTAGAAGTTGATCCGGTTGTTGAGGTAGCTCGGGCCTTGGTCGTGTAGGGCTTTGTGCGCGTGGGTGAGGAGACGGAAGGTGATTCTCTTGTTGACCGGGAGCCAGTGCAGATCTCTCAGGTGTCCGGAGATGTGGCTGCGTCGGGGGATGTCGAGGATGAGTCTGGCCGAGGCGTTCTGGATCCGCTGGAGTCTCTTCTGGAGCTTGGCGGTGGTTCCGGCGTAGAGGGCGTTGCCGTAGTCCAGTCGGCTGGTGACGAGGGCCTGGGTGACCGTCTTCCTCGTCTCGGTGGGGATCCACCGGAAGATCTTACGTAGCATGCGCAGGATGTTGAAGCAAGACGAGGAGACGGCGTTTACTTGTCTGGTCATGGAGAGGGAGGAGTCCAGGATGAAGCCCAGGTTGCGTGCGTGGTCCGTCGGTTTGGGTGCGGTGCCCAGGGCGGGGGGCCACCAGGAGTCGTCCCAGGCGGAGGGCGAGGAGCCCAGGATGAGGACCTCCGTCTTGTCCGAGTTCAGTTTCAGGCGGCTGGTCGTCATCCATTCGGCTACATCTCTCATCCCTTCGTGCAGGTTGGCTCTGGCGGTGGTGGGGTCGTTGGTCAGGGAGACATGGGTGGGATGGGAGGCCGAGGAACTTCTTCGTCTTCAGGGTCCAAGAGCAGTTCAATGTCATGGAGCACGGCCAGGTTGTGGAGCATGCAGCAGGCAATCACGATCCTGCATACTTTGCCTGGTGAGTAAGGCAGGGCCCCTCCGGTCTTACCCAGGCACCGAAACCTAGACTTTAGCAGTCCAAAGGTACGTTCAACCACTCTACGTGTCCTTCCATGTGCATCATTGTAGCGCATTTCACCCGCAGTTGTAGGATTACGTATGGGACTCAGGAGCCAGGGCCTGTTTGGGTACGCCGAGTCGCCTATGTAGGGGGATGACAGACACAAATATCACAACCAGATTTGCTGGGTACCCCATGCCACACAGAGATCACAAAAGTCCCCATGCCAGACTCACCAACAAGCCACGCTTGACCGGGACGCAGATTTGCCATCAGTTGGGGGACAATGCTGCTCCGCATGATGTGGGCGTCATGTGCGGAGCCTGGAAATCTTGCACACACATGGGAGATGATGTTGTTGGCCAGGCACACCACCTTTCCTAAAAACCTGCTCACGTGCCCGTGGTGGAATGATAGCGATATGTGTGCCATCAATGGAACCCACTACGTGTGGTATCTGGCCCAGTGCATAGAAGTCTGCTTTGACTGCTGGCAACTCTTCCGGCATTGGGAAATGGATATAGTCATCCTTGTACAGCATCATAGCTTTTAAAACATCCCGAAGTACCATGCTGAACATGGACTGTGACATCCCCCCGGCATGTCCAACTGTGTACTGAAAGGTTCCAGTAGCAAAAAAGTGTAGGGCCGCCATCACCTTTGCTGTGGGTGTAATGGAACCAGGATAAGTCCTTCGTGGCTGCAGATGAGGAGACAATTGGGCAACAAGCTCCATCAACCGACGTCGATCAAGCCGGAATTTCCTAATCACCTCCTCGTCAACCATATCCTCCAGCACTGTGTATGGCCGATGCACATTTGGAGCCCTCCTGTGTGGGAGAGAGATGTAACTTGAGTCAACTTGAAAACTACGCATACGTGTGCAACTACATCACATGTAAGGCAACATTAGCAAGAAGAAAAATGTATCGGAGAATGGTCATATGTGTGGCATCTCTGATAGTTACTACAATACGGAGTGGCCCTTTAACAATGTGCAGCCACTTGCAACAGGAAGTGTGTCAACACGTACAACGCTACTTAGTCACATGTCAACATTACTGGCAGCCACATCACAGACACACATGCAAGTGCATGCACACAAACGATAATGATACACACACACCATGTCATCATGCACCAATGCCAACACCAACAATGGTGAGCATACAGTCATTACATGCATGGTGACACAACAGCCAACACACATACACTGAATGCATGTGTACCCCCACCATTGTAGTCACCTCTACTGAACCACACACTGACAACAGGTTCAGAATGTGGCCATACAGCCGTGATGTCATGTGTAGATGTGAAGATGTAATAACGTCTGTAGGGTCACTCCCGACGTCAACACGTCGACATGCACATCTATTGCACATTGTGTGCCCACCGATGGGCATAGTATGGACACACATGGAATAATGCATGACATATGAAGTTTCCCTATCACGCTCACAACCCTCATGACGCAACTACAGACAACACATCACTCTGCCGCGTCTGACAATATAAAATCCTTGGCGCCACCATGGCGGTGCACTGCTTCCGCTATCTTCCAATGGCCATACGCGGGCAGCCTTCCCTCTTCCCATTGGCTGAATGTGCACGGCCAGTCACGGTCACACATCGGCAACCGCACGTGCAAGCTTCCGGCACGGATGCTTCAGTTGCAACAATGTTCTATAACTGGCGCCACCATGGCGGTGCACGTACTCTGCGGGGGAGGTGCAGGCCTACACACCCTTTGGATGTAGTCAATAGACATGGCAGTTCATGTCCCCTCTTACAGTCACATAGCATCATCCACCGTCCACCGGCCGGACCATCCCGGCCTAGGACCGGCGTGCCGGCCATGTCAGCCACCGCCGTGCCAGGCCTGGCCTAGGACCGGCCTGCCGGCCATGTCAGCTACCGCCATGCCAGGCCTGGCCTAGGACCGGCGTGCCGGCCATGTCAGCCACCACCGTGCCAGGCCTGGCCTAGGACCGGCGGGCCGGCCATGTCAGCCACCGCCGTGCCAGGCCCGGCCTAGGACCGGCCTGCCGGCCATGTCAGGCATAGCGGTGGCTGACATGGCAGGCACGCCGGTCCTAGGCCGGGCTGGTCCGGCCGGTGGACGGTGGATGATGCAATGTGACTCTAAGAGGGGACATGAACTGCCATGTCCATTGACTACATCTAAAGGGTGTGTAGGCCTGCACCTCCCCCACAGAGTACGTGCACCGCCATGGTGGCGCCAGTGATAGAACATTGTTGCAACTGAAGCATCCGTGCCGGAAGCTTGCACGTGCGGTTGCCGATGTGTGACCGTGACGGTCCGTGCACATGCAGCCAATGGGAAGAGGGAACGCTGGCCGCGTATGGCCAATCGAAAGTAGCGGAAGCAGTGCACCGCAACACTAGGGCCAGTCATTGGCCCTTTTACGAACACGCTTCCAGGGCTGACCAATTGCTGGCGACGTATGCCACTGACACGTGCTGAGGGCCCTATATATGTGTGATGGCAAAAAGCACACATCCTACCCTGGGAACCAGTGCTGCCTGTTCACCTCGACCTGCTGCTGCTGAGCTGACCACCGACTGCTGCCTGTGACCATCACCTCGACCTGCTGCTGCTGAGCTGACCACCAACTGCTGCCTGTGACCATCACCTCGACCTGCTGCTGCTGAGCTGACCACCGACTGCTGCTCCAGTGCCATACTCCGTGATCTTGCCATGTCGAGAGTAAAAGAGATCCGGTCTCGTCCCTTCACCGCCGCGGAACTTGATGTCCTCGTGGACGGTGTGCTCCGCAACTTTGAACGGCTCTACGGTGCACCCGGACAGGTGGTAAGTGCAGTGTGGGACATGTTGGTGTGCATGAGGTGGCCAATGACTCCAGGCTTCTGCAATCTTAGCTGTGTACTGTTGCCTCGACATATTTTTCGGATTGTGCATGGCGGATGACACATACGTGTTGCCCCTATCTGTGTGACAGGCCAACTGTCCACTGACTTGCACCCGTTTGTCTCCCATCATGGTAGGTCAAGCTGCACCTTCGCAAGGACGTGTGGAGGAGCATTGCACGTGATGTACGGGCATTGGGGGTGTGCAACAGACGACATACACACTGCCACAAACGCTGGGACGACATTTCCAGGCTGAGCAAGAATGTAGCGGAAGTGACACTGGGGATGATTCCAAGGACGCCACGTCTGGCCCGACACTCCATGACCCCTCTCATGCACCGTATCATTGCTGTGACGCATCCTGACCTGTCCGAACGGCTGAGTGTGGATCAACAGCAAACTAGAGGTGAGCATACTGTCTGTGTAGGATACTTGGGAGTGCAATGCATGTATTGGTGCCCAGACACAGTATTGAGTTCCGTGGGCATATCTCTATCTCATCCCAAACTGAGATTACCACATATTAAGTGTAATATGTCAAGTGACCACTGCGCCTTTCACGAGGCCGGGTCACCCCCCTGCTTCCCACGCCTGCCGCTGCTGCTACCTGCCTCCTGCCGGACTCCTGATTGCTGCAGAGCGACCCAGCCGCCGCTGGGCCGCCCGGATCTCCCCCGCCTCCCACGCTTGACCCAGGGACACCGCCTGCCGCCCAGAGGTTCCCGCCGCTGCCCCCCTGCGGCCCCGCCCACCACCAGCCCATTGGCCGCCCCGCTCCCGCCACCCAGCTGACCCGCCCACCCGGCTCCTTACTTAAGGGGTCCGCGGGGTCAGCCAGGGAGTGACCACTGCGCCTTTCACGAGGCCGGGTCACCCCCCTGCTTCCCACGCCTGCCGCTGCTGCTACCTGCCTCCTGCCGGACTCCTGATTGCTGCAGAGCGACCCAGCCGCCGATGGGCCGCCCAGATCTCCCCCGCCTCCCACGCTTGACCCAGGGACACCGCCTGCCGCCCAGAGGTTCCCGCCGCTGCCCCCCTGCGGCCCCGCCCACCACCAGCCCATTGGCCACCCCGCTCCCGCCACCCAGCTGACCCGCCCACCCGGCTACTTACTTATGACGCCCCCAGAGCGACCGCGCAGCGGACGCGCGCATCGGGAGCACCGAATGAGCGCCGAAGGTGCGCCAAAGGTAAGCCCGTCTGCGCCCGTCCGCACCTGGACCGCGCCCAGCGCTAGGACCCCTGGCCCCCGCAGACCCCAGCCCACCCGCCGGACCTACGACGCCACCGAACTCTACGCACTCAACGCCGGCCGAACCCCGGGCTGCTACCGAGCCACCCCAGAGACGCACCCACGGACCCTTCAGCTGCCACTCCTGCAAGTTCACCTGCAACCGGACCCACGCCACACCAGCACCCACCAAGCCGAACTCCAGCAGCACCCACCTGAAGTGCATCCTGCTCAACACCCGCTCCGTCCACAGACACGCCATCGAGCTCTGGAGCCTGCTCGACACCACAGCCCCAGACGTCGCCTTCCTCACGGAAACCTGGATGAACGCCTCCTCAGCGCCCGACATCGCCATCGCCATCCCAGAGGGCTACAAGATCATCCGGAGAGACCGTGTCAACCAGACAGGAGGAGGCATCGCCATCATCCACAGGAACACCATCCGCATCATGACTGACACCGACGATACCCTCGCACCCGCCGAACACCTGCACTTCCAGATCCACGTCAACCCCAAGACCACCCTCAGAGGCACCCTCATCTACAGACTCCCGGGACCACGCACACAATTCAGCGAAGACATCGCCGACTTCATCAGCTCACACGCCCTCCCCTCCGCCGACTACATCCTCCTCGGGGACCTCAACTTCCACCTGGAGAATAACAACGACCGCAACACCACCACCCTGCTGGACAACCTCTTCAACCTCGGACTCAAGCAACTGGTGACCACCCCCACCCACTACGCCGGACACACACTCGACCCGGTCTTCTCTTCCAGCAAGGACATCGCCTTCAGCCACGCCACGGGACTCCACTGGACGGACCACAGCTGCGTCCACTTCAGCTTCAGAAGGACCACGGTCCACCATCACCAGCAACAGGTTCCCCGCAGAAGCTGGAACAAGATCACTGCAGACCAGCTCGCCGGTTCCCTGAGCAAGAACCCTCCCACCAGCACAACGAACCCGAGCCAAGCGGCCACCAACCTCACGAAATGGATCACCGTCTGCGCAGACGACCTCGCCCCTCCGAAGACCCCGCCGAGCAGACCCGGCAGCAAGAGAGCCCCATGGTTTAACGACGAACTCAAGAGCTCCAAGAAGAACTGCAGAGCACTCGAGAAAACCTGGCGCAGAGACCCAACATCGGACAACATGACTGCCCTCAAGCTCGCCACCCGAAAACACCACCAACTGATCCACGCCACCAAGAAAACTGCATTCAAGGAACGACTGGACATCAACGCACACAACAGCAAGGAACTCTTCAACATCGTGAAAGAGCTCTCCAACCCCAACGCCGGAAACAACGACATCACCCCTTCGCAAGACCTCTGCAACTCCCTCGCCTCCTACTTCCACAACAAGATCGCGGACATACACAACAGCTTCAGCACCCAACCGACGCACGCCACAACTGAACCAGCGCCCCCCACCACCACCCTCCGCGCCTGGACCCAGACCAGCACCGAAGACACCATCCGCACAATGAACTCCATCCACTCCGGATCTCCGACCGACCCCTGCCCTCACCACGTCTTCAACAAGGCCGACGCTGTCATCGCACCCCACCTGCGGGACATCATCAACACCTCCTTCGACACCGCCACCTTCCCGGAGAGCTGGAAGCACGCCGAACTCAGCGCTCTACTTAAGAAACCATCAGCCGACCCCACCGACCTCAAGAACTACCGCCCCATCTCGCTGCTCCCGTTTCCGGCAAAAGTCATCGAGAAGACCGTCAACAAGCAACTGGCCACCTTCCTCGAGACGAACGGCTCCCTCGACCTCTCGCAGTCTGGCTTCCGGGCCAACCACAGTACCGAGACCGCCCTGATCGCAGCCACCGATGACATCCGAGCCCTGCTCGACAACGGAGTAACAGCGGCCCTCATCCTCCTGGACCTCTCCGCGGCCTTCGACACTGTCTGCCACCGTACCCTAGTACAGCGCCTCAGCAACGTCGGAATCCAGGAGAAGGCTCTGGAGTGGATCATCTCCTTCCTCGCCGGAAGGACACAGAGAGTCCGCCTCCCCCCGTTCAGATCGGAGGCCACCGAAGTCATCTGCGGCGTCCCTCAAGGCTCCTCGCTCAGCCCAACACTCTTCAACGTCTACATGAGCCCCCTCGCAGCCATCGCACGCCAGCACAACCTCAACATCATCTCCTACGCCGACGACACCCAGCTGATCCTCTCCCTCACCAACGACCCCGCCACCGCCAGAGCCAACCTGCATGAAGGGATGACAGACGTAGCCAAATGGATGTCGAGCAGCCGCCTGAAACTGAACTTGGACAAGACGGAAGTCCTCATCCTGGGATCATCACCCTCCGCCTGGGACGACTCCTGGTGGCCCCCCGCCCTGGGCAGCGCACCCAAACCCACAGACCACGCACGCAACCTGGGCTTCATCCTGGACTCCTCCCTCTCCATGACCAGACAAGTCAACGCCGTCTCCTCGTCGTGCTTCAACATCCTACGCATGCTACGTAAGATCTTCCGATGGATCCCCACCGAGACCAGGAAGACGGTCACCCAAGCCCTCGTCACCAGCCGTCTGGACTACGGCAACTCCCTCTACGCCGGAACCACCGCCAAACTCCAGAAGAGACTCCAGCGGATCCAGAACACCTCAGCACGACTCATCCTGGACATCCCCCGCCGCAGCCACATCTCCGGACACCTGAGAGACCTGCACTGGCTCCCGGTCAACAAGAGAATCACCTTCCGGCTCCTCACCCACCCACACAAAGCCCTACACAACCAAGGCCCAGGATACCTCAACAGCCGCCTCAACTTCTACGCTCCCAAACGCCAGCTTCGATCGACCAGCCACGCCCTCGCCGCCGTCCCCCGCATCCGAAGAGCCACCACGGGAGGAAGATCCTTCTCCTACCTGGCCGCCAAGACTTGGAACTCCCTCCCGACCCACCTCCGCCTGACCCAAGACCACCTGGCCTTCAGGAAGCAGCTCAAGACCTGGCTGTTCGAGCAGTAGCGGACCCCCCCCCCCAGCGCCTTGAGACCCCCCGGGTGAGTAGTGCGCTATACAAATGATTTGATTGATTGATTGAACCCAGTATTAGTCTATAGGAGAAATAGGCCTTACAATAGTGTAACATGACTTTAGGTTTTTTGCACTGCCAGAACATGTAAAACTTAAACCTACAAGTCCTACTTTTTAACCTGCATGCTCTCTACCCTATGGGCCTTTAGGGTCTTCTTTAGGGGTGACTTATAAGTATTGAAATTGAAAAGATAGGCCTGGCAAATGTTGTACTTTGCCAGATTGAAAATGAAAGTTTAAAACTGCACTACAGTCTGCAGTGGTAGGTGTGAAACATTTTTTACAGTGCTACTTTAGTGGGTGGCACAATTAATGTTGCTACTCACTAGTAGCATTTAATTTAACAGGTAGTACCATGCACTAAGGACGTACAAGGAAATAAAAAGTACCAATTAAGTGTTGACCAAATGTTTATGGGAGAGAGCACACCACTTTACCACTGGTTAGCCTAAAAAACTGCTCAGAATCCAAAAAGCCAACAAAAACGGGTTCAGCAATGGAAGGCAAAAGAAGGCAAAACTCTGTGGTAACAATGCAGAAAGTTTGCATTGTTAACTTTTTGTAATAAAGGCTGATGTGCAATGTAAAAGTAATATTTTTTTACGACTCCCAGGCTCTCCTAGTTACATTACTAAACAGCTTTTATATTTTGACCAAAAACTCATGATACCCAGGGCCAACATCTAAGCTGGGGAAAAAGACAGCAGCCCACATGTGTGAGTGGATCTATTGCGTCAAATTAGAAAGCCCAGAACCGTACCCATGTCAAGGGATACAGAAATTTTCAAAAATATGTATACATTTGTGATCGGATATGGCAGCAGTAATTGCACCTGTGGTCAGCAGTCACCTTGGGTTTTCCTAAAAAAGTTTGAATAGATAGCACCCACCAATTTTTCTTATCCAGAAAGCACAGAAAATGTAACACTATGAATAAAAGTCAAAGTTTTCTCATATTTATGTGTCAGGAACTCCTGGAAAATGCAGCCAGCAGCATATGCCCTACCATTTAGCATTCCCACATTGATACACATAAAAATAAAAATAAACATTTAAAAAATGTGTCTAACTCCCAGGACAAGAATAAAACAAAACTCCAATTACGTCTAAGGTGTCCAGGACGATAACATAAATGAAGATATCTGTGATCGGGACAACTGCAGTATTTGTGCATAGTGTTAGCCAGCCACCCAAAAATCCTTAGAAAATTTTACCATGAGGGTGCATTTTCCCTGTTTGCGCCACGGCGCATCTTAAAACAAGTGCACCTGGTGCAAGCTGGGAAAGTGTGCCCTATTATCGTTAATGTGCTGCCCTTAAGGCAGCTGGAAATTTGCGCTGCCCTGGGGACAGTGCATTCAAGTGAAATACGGAGCGGTTGCTTCAAACCTGTATCGTGTTTCACAGTGCAGGCAGCCCCTGTCTGCACTTTCAAGATGGATTGGAGAACGCCTTGCAGGCAGGTGCAGTGAAGGACTAAGCCCGCCTGCATAGGTGTAAGTGCCCTTTGCGCTCCTGGGACACTTTCTGTAATACGACCCCAGATGTTTTGAAGACTAGCATTCACAGAAATATAGGATATGTGGTTTATATGAAATTCACCACTTTTTATTACCAAGAATGCCCAGATCTCAGAAAGTACAGATAAAAAAATGTATATTTCTTCATATTTCTATGGCTGGAAACGTCAATGTTTTCACTAACAGCAAATGTCCTACTATCCCTGGGCTCCCATAGTTCTCTTAATAAAAAGAGTAGCCCACATGGGTCATTGGACCTATCACATGGAACAGTAAGAGGCCAATTTTGCCACAATGTCAAGGGAGTCTCAGATGATAAAAATGATGCATCGCTATGGGGAATGACTGCAGGATTTGGGTCCAGGGTCGTCTAGCACCATGGCAAACTAACAACCCTGGATGTTTCCGAAAGCTAGAGGTTCAGTGAAATTCTGTCTGGTGTGGCTTGGATGTATCAAACTGCAAATATCAAACTGGGTACACAACACAATTGCTTCATATTTGTGTGACAGGGTACTTAATTTTAGCAACAGCAAATGTCCTACCACCCTATGTTCCAACACTTCTCCCAATAAAAATTGTATTCTATATGTGTGGTCAGTCCTATTGCGCATTACAGGAAAAGCAATACAATTATGACTATGTCATGCATGTCCATGGTGAGGAAAAATTTAGCTCGTTGCAAGGAGCATAGCAGCAGCCTTTAAACCATGGATCATCTGGCACTCACAAAACCCTAACAACTCTTGGCACTGCCAAAATCTAGTGACCCAGGGGATTCAGGGAGGTGGAGCATGGATGGCTCAAGGATATATATCCATATTGACGCTCTATAAAACACAAAAATAAATTAGCCAGTATGTCTTGGATACAATTAGTTTCCCTGGTGGTGAGGTTTGAGTTTTATGTATTTTAGTAACACATGTATTGCAAGTACTTGTGGATGAGCAATATCCAGGCGTCTATATTACTCCTCACCGAGTGAACAAAGTTCTCTCCATTTGATTGGAATCCCACTTAGGTTCTTCTGTATAAGGTTTACATTGATAGTATGTATATTTTCATAACAAGATTCATCAATCAATTGTCCCATAGCCTCATTATAGTAATGTTAATAAGTCCTCAAAACTACACAACACCCTTATAAACACTTCCAATTACAATGTTTGTATCATCTTGTTTGGCGGTCACAGCGCTTGTTTGCTATTTGCTATGATTTAAAGGTAATTTAGTGACTTTCTTCTCATCCATATCTTTTAAAATATATATTTTTAAAATGTCAATATGATCTTTATTAGGTTATTTGGCAAATAAATTTGATTTAAGTCTCAAACCACATATTCAAATTATGTGTGATATAGTCTAATTTCAGTAGGGTCTTGGTCATCATGGGACATACCAGTGTCCAGTACCATCTATGAGATCTTGACTGGTATATGAGGAGACTTCCAAGAGTGCTGACTAGATCATATTTTTGATGGAGTCACTTCAAGCATATTTTTTGTTTTAATTGTGTGACAAATCTTAAAAGTTTAACATTTAATTGAAAGTAATCAAAATGTTCAGAAGGTAAAACATTTAGGGGCTCGTACAAAAATGATATTTGAAAAATTGGTCGCATATTGTGCCCTGGCTTTTTGCGGATGCAATCTGATTTTAGGAAGAGATGTATGTCCTAATATGTTGGTTCATAAAATACTTTATCGAAGGAGGTTGGAGAATAACCGGCCTAAATAATGTTAATTTGGCAGGTCAGAGTCTGCAACTCCCTCTGATTGTCTGTTAAAGCAGTGATGGAGACCTGCAAGGGACAGAAAACTTCCATCTTGGGCATTTGTATTTCCAAATGGGAAAGGTAGTTTGTGTCCATTAAAGGGACCAGTGTCACTTTTAAAAGTAATGTCCCTGGTTTGCCAAGATATCAGGGAGAGCAGACACTGATTCTACGGACCACTGCCTGCTCCACCCCAAAGCTGTTGTCATGATTTTCAAAGGGCAAGATATCCCATAGGGACATCTTCGTTCTGAATCCAGTACTAGGTCGTTTGAGGTGTCAGCATCAGATCAATGCATTGTAATCACAGTTGTGGTCACAAACCACTGATATGTCTCTCTCACTTTGAACTAGGAAGGGGGGTGCCCCTTTCACATCCCTACCAAATTGTGACTTTAACAAGGTCGCAAAAGCCCTTTCACGAGTCTGAAAAATTTTCCACCACGTAAAAGTCACTTATACATTAAGGAAAGACCTTTTGTGGTAGTAAATCATGTGAATTAGCATATTGCAGGATTTGCAATTGCAAAACATCTTTGTATGTGAAGCCCTTAGACCCTTATTTAGCACTGTCAAATCTTAAATTTTTAAAGACCCTCCAGAGAGATTACAGAATATATTCAAATCTTAATCTTAGTCGGTTCATGATTGTCTTTAAACAAATGCACTTTTGGTTTCTGTTTTCCTCTCACATATGTCTTTTTTCTCCTCTTTGTGATTTTTCAAGTTCTGTCTCTATTAGTCCAATCGTGGAAGCAGTAGATTTCTTTTTGCTTTTTTTGGAAATCTGATCTCCTCTAAAAAAAAGAACCTTCTGACAGAGATAGTAGAGGTGATTTCTCATACCATTATCTTGTTCTTAACAGCGATAGTTTTGTGTTCAGACACCCTCACAGTGAACCTTCAAATTCAGTCTGTACGATGCCCTGGCTCCACCTATATTTATATACTCAAGCTCACATTTTAGTCACTGAGCACCATGATATATCCTGGTGAAAGTATATTTTCAAAACTAAATACAAGTACAAAATATAAATACCTAGTGCTAGTAACATTCCTACCAGGCATTAGTGATGCAATACTTTCCAAAAGGCTGTGACATGTTTTGAGATCTTAGGTGGGAGATATTGAGGATTTTTTTAGCATGTTACAAACAGGTGTTTTATGCTTTACTGAGATATTAAGGATAGTAAATATAGGATGTCTATGATGAGAAGCACCTGCTTAAACAGAATAAAAACATTTTCAGATTTCGTTTAACTATGGTCTCTGTGTTGTGGTCTTAAATAGGATGGATATAGGCATCTCACAAAGTCCATTGAAATATAGAGGAACCTATAACAGTGCTGATACTGTGTTTGAGCTCGGATATCTTTACGAAAATACATTAGTTTGACTTTCATATATGTGGCTTTCAGTTCATATATGTAATCTTGGCTTCTTACCATGTAGTTTCCTAGGTCCTCTTTTTGTCTATTATAATAATGTGCCTAAATCACGGTCTTCAATGTTCAAAACAAATTTGACATTGTAAGGTAGATGGTACCTGTGGGTATCTGTGCAGTCCCAGAACTCTGGCCATGGGGATAGATGCCAGTGAGGATGCGTCCCCGATCACTGCAGCCATTTGTGTCCGGTGGTGGCACCTGTAGTTTGTCACAGGCATCCCCTCTCCGGTCAGAAGCCAGGCGGTGCCCTCCAGGGCCCGGACGATGACCCCACAGGAATCATGGATCATGAACCCCAGGGTGGTGTTGGGCAAAAGTCCTGAGCTGTGGTTAATCTGATGAATGGCGAAGATCAAGGCCTGCACCCAGCGATAGGATCGCACTCTGAAACTACAGAGAACATGAAATCAAACATACAATTGCTTTATCTCACCCACATCTGAGATGCAATGGCACATACAAACCCATTGTATTTTGAGCGATCATTGATACGTGTGCATTGTGAAACCTCCTGGTTTTAAAATGTAAGCTATTTTTTTCTTTTTTGATGACCAGTCTTGTGTTTGCAATTTTTGTGACTGTGACCGCCATTGAAACAAATCCTCATTACATTAGGGATCAAAAACATAATCAATGCACAGGTGCAAAAAAAAGGAATTAATCAATTTAGCAAATTCTTGCTACTTAAATTATAGGGAATGGGCAAAGAGATCTTGTACGCTCAGCGGAGCTGCTTCACCACCTGCCGTAATGAGCAATCTTCTCCATGCCCTGAGGACATCTGCCAGTGGAGCAGATGCTCTTTCTCCCTACTGTAATTTCATTCCACTCAAATCCAGCCCAGTCTACCCATCTTGTCACCGACTTCCCAATCCCACCTTTTCCTTTTTACTGATGACTTTCCCTGTGTGTATTACGTGTTTTTGTCACCTTTTTTTTATTTTGTTCTTTGTTTTTCTTTCCTGGCCTGTCCTCTTGGTCTGTCCTTCTGTTTCTTTCATTCCCTTTCTCAGTCCAACTCCCTCTCAATGGCAGAAGCCACTGTAGAAGCAGGCAGTGCCAGCTGCAACCCCTGTGGGTGATGCAGGAAGACAGGAATACCACCCCAGCCTATCTTCAGCGAGGCGGAGGTGGACGCATTCATTTTCTGGGCACAGTGCACTCACATGCTGCCAGCAGGAAGGCCCGTTTAAGGATCTCCAGATCCCCTTTCACAATTTGGCTTGGGTATTCAAACAGTTCTAGCCGACCAAGCCTAGCAAAGTTGGATTTCAGATATTTCAACCAAGGGGTACACATAGCCTTATCCTGACTCTAAAGTCCCTCATGATCAAATGCGTTAGTGGTATATCCTGGTTCAACCACAGTTTTAGCCAACAAGTCAAGGGACGTAGAGAAAACAAGTCACTTAAATATTGCGTCCCTAACTCTTCATGTACAGCAAGATTGGGGGTGCCTGCTGGGACACACAGGAGACGCTTCAGAAAGAGGTTTTCAGCAATCTGCAGGTGCTCACCACCAACATACCCCCAAATTTCACTCCCACATATGGCAGTTGCCACTGCCTTTGCATTATACAATTTCAGCATAGCACAAATCGTTTTTTTCCCCAATTTGGCAGCAAAATTAAAGATGGAATCATTAACCCTTGCAAGTTCTCCTTTCTTTTTTGCAAGGTGAGGGGCCCAATTAAGTTTGGTATCAAAAAGAACCCCAAGGTAAGAGAACGTTTTAGTTAAAGGGATTACAGTTTCATCAATTTTAAAAGTGAAAGTCCTTCTTGATTGCTACTTGCATGACAAATGATTTTGAGTTGTTAACCAAAAGATCTCTATCTGCCATGAACAATTTAAAAGCATTAAGAAGAGATTGGAGTCCCTTGTCAGTTCTTGAAATTAAAACCGCATCATCTGCGTACAGGAGTATAGGAATTCCCCGCCTACCGACTCTCGGGCAGTCTGCCTGGACGTTCTGAAGCACATTATCTAACTCGTTAATATAAAAATTAAAAAGGAAGGGGGGCAAGATACATCCTTGGCGAACACCCTTTCCAATGTTAAAATCATTCGTTACACTCAGATCCTGGGAGTATCTCACGTTAGCTCTGGTGTTATTATGCAAATCAGCCAAGAAACCAACCAAACCACTATCTACCCCCTTCACCCTCATGGACTGCCACAACTTTCCCCTGTTAACACAGTCGAAGGCTGAGGACAAATCCATGTAGGCGAGATGGATGGTGCCCCTTTGCACTACAGTGTACTTACTTAAAATTAAAAAGAGATTCAGGCACCGTGCTGTTGTAGAGCGACCACTACAGAAGCCATACTGGGAAATGGACATAATGTTTTTTTCCTCTGCCCATTCAGATAGTCTCTGCAATACCATTCTTCCTACAATTTTAACCATAGAGTCTATTAATGAAATGGGTCTGTAACAATGTGGACTACCTTTGTCCCCCTTCTTGAAAACCGGGACAATTGTAGAAACAACCCATGATTGCGGACAACCATCTTTCACAGCAGCATTAAAAACAGACTCTAATATAGGTGCCCAGAAGTTGGGCTCGGACTTAAATAAGTCCGGCGGGATCCCATCAGGCACTGGGGCTTTCCCAGCTGTTAGTCCCACAATGCCCTTGATAACCTCACCTCTATAAAAACTAATCATTTCACCACCACTGACAGAAGGGACAGTATTATAAGACTCATCCAACGAGCAACAATACAATTTCTTAAAATGTTCTTCCCAGACCTCCTTAGATATGTAGCATTCTAATCCGGCACCCTGCTCCTGGGCCAAGAAAGGTTTCCTCATCACTGCTCAGAAGCTAGTGCTACACTGCAGAGTGGTGGGATCAAGAATCTCACTCCATGCCTCTTCCCTAAGGGATTCCTTGTGTCTGGCAATAATAGTTTTATAATTTTCCCGGCATAGCTGAACTTTAGCCTTTATTCTTGGTTTGGTAGTCAGTGCTAATCTTAAATTTCTGACTGCTTTTGAGCATTCATGATTAAACCATCTAGGTCCCTTGATCTCCAACTTCTTTACAGGAGCTGACAACAGCTTTGAAACCTTTACCGATAGATTTTGAAAAGCACTAAGGACATTGTTTGGCTGGGCGCCTTCTTGCGTACAGACCATAATCTCATCTACACAAGCGACTTTAATCTCTTTGTACAGCAGGTCTGGGGTGATCTTGGACCATCTTAATCGCCGTCTCCCATCTGTCGTACACATCCTACCTGTGGCGTGTTTCAATCCTTCTTTGACTAACCATGGGCCCCTCATGTGTACAGTGAGTGGGTTGTGATCACTAAATTCACTGTCATCAATAATGAAGGAATCCAAAAAGGACTGCATTGATGGTGTTAAAAATACATAATCAATGAAGGTTCCCCTCCCGTGACCCTTAAAGGTCGGTGTCTCAAAAAGCACAGTAGAATCCATCAATGCCATTGTCGCCGTTAAGTCCAGATCATTAAGCATATCATTTAAATGTTCCCCCTCAATTGTGTGTTCTAGGTGAAAGCCCACGGACCGCGCACAGTGCAGATCCCTGATACATTTAAAGAGGGGATTCACGCAGGGATGAACATTAAAATCACCCATGATCAAAATAATATGCGAACAGTCCTTCATTGCACTACTAATAAAAGCATTATAATCCTGCTAATCTTGCAAATCTCCCAGCCAGTATCTCACTTCTGTCCTCCAGCGCCAGGAAACTCATGGTGTCAGTGCGCTCTATAAATGTCATTTAATAATAATAATAATAATGCTACTATCTGGCTAAGGGCTGGACAAAAATTAATAGCATTATGAAATTTAACCACGCCGGCCATACAGTTTTCCCCCGATAAAACTAGACCAATAATTCCAATATTACATGTTGAGACTCTGCGTACTTTGCAGGATAATGCAACAGAAATGAACGTGACCATTCCCCCGATGGGTCTGCCCCTAATAGTTGCTGTTGCAGGCACATAAAAAGCCTTGTACCCTTCGGGAAAGTGGTTACATTCAATAGACCAGCTCTCCTGCAGGCAGATGATTTGATACTGCTTAATGTACCTGATCCAGTTACAATCCTCCATCTTAGTGCCCAGGCCCGCAATGTTCCATGAGATTACATTGTTCTGCCTCGTTTTTACACGAATTGTCTCTGTACATCCCACTACCTCCAATCTGTTATTTCCCTGACCCACAGGTTCCTCACTTCAATCACATGACTCAAGACCTGAAAGTGTGTCGAATCTATTCTGTGTTGCAATATTAGACCCATCCCCACACTATTTACCAACATTGTACACATATGCTCCATTAGGGGTCGGTGGCTGAATAGGAGTAAATGGTCTAAATGACCCAGGATTCAGTGGGGCTTTAATCAAGTGGGTATAGAAGTATCCAAGTGGGCGTACACATATACTATTCATAGTATAAACTAAAGAAGCCGCTCTTAGTAGGACTGTGGCAACATGTTGTGGATGTTTGAAGTTGACAATTATGCAGTCTCCGTTTGTTGTCTTTCTGGATGTTCCAATCCATTTCACCCTCCGCCTTGCAGGAGCATCGGGTACTCTGGGGGCAAGTGCAGCATTGTGTTTGCGGCAGCTCAGGCATCCAGTGCACCCAGCAGCAGCTGATGCACTGCTAGCCTGATATCCTACAGAGGAAACAGGACCTGTTTGACCTGCTAGGTGTAGAGGTTGTGGGACTAGGTGAATAATATTTTTGTTTTCTCAAAATTCTAATATAATTTTCTTTAAGCAGCATCATCACAGGTAAAATAAGTATATATATTACCTACTGGCAGTCGCCAGTAGGTATATATAGTTAGGATTTTTTCCCTATGGGATTTTTGAAAATTCTATGTCTAATAACTTTGGCGTTTGTGGACGGAATTGGCTGAAATTTTCAGGAAAATTGAACATTTTGTTTCTGAGCAGCCCCTGGAAATTTGGGGGGGGTTCGTCAAGGGGGGGCCGAGAAAAAAGGGGGGTCCCAAAACGTGTTTTTCCCATGTTAATTTCCATAGGGCGGTTGGCCTCACTTTTAGGCCGAACGGCTGAATGGATTTGCACAAAACTTGGCAAAATTGTAGGGACTGTTAGCCCGATGTGCCTTTGCTAGGTCTCAATATATGTGCTCCAGTGGATTTTGAGAAATTAACGTTAAAAAAAAGATATATATCTGTAAGCGCGCTCCAGGCAGCGCTCCGGTTCGCGTACTTGACGCATAACGGAACTTCGCGTAGCGAAGCTGATTGGCTCTCCGCTGTCTGTCAACATTCTAAACAGTCCGGAGCGGCCGCCATCTTGTCTCTCGGTAGGATCGAGAGACAAGAGGAGGACAAAACAAAGGGGGAAATGACCATAAGGGGGCATAGTAGATCCTCCCTGACCCCCTAGGTTTGATGTGGAGGCTTTAAAAGGGCCCCGCAGGGCAAAAAAAATAAAAAAAAAAAAATTGTTTTTTTGCATGGGGAGCGCCCGGTCCGCGAACCGGGAAGCGTTCTGGGGAGCGTACTATAAGGAAAAAAGAATGATAGACTTTTCAAATACTGTATGTTAATTGATTGTTGGTTTTGTTGATTATTTTTTAATTTCTTTATTTTTTAAGCAATTATTTATTATTGTGATTGTGTTTCAAAATTTAATAACATTTCTAACATTTCACTGTCTGAAATGTCGTTATTTTCATTGAACATAGCTTGTAATCTCTGAGTGTGTAAAATGTCCTCATTTTGAAGGAGGTCATCTACTGCTTGCACACATTGCAGTAGTTCTTGGTCCCAAGTTTCATCCATAAATTCTATATAATTTGGATCAATTAATTCTTGGCTGCTCTCTTGCAGGACATTTTGAAATGAAACTTTCTGTTCGCCTTCCATGTTGCCTGAAATTTGGATAAAAAAAATATATATTAGTAGAGATAGGGCACTGTTGGGATTAATTTTAGATAGGCAGTTTTTTTCAGTGAATTTATCTTTGGGCAGTGTATAGTATCAGAGTGGAAGTAGGAATATAAAAAAGTGTATGTGATTTAACGTAAGTAAATTCATAATTATACAAGAGAAACCTAACTCCATCCATAACTATAACAGAGAAGTCTATCTAAATCTATAACTACTACAGAGGGATAGTATATAACTATCAGAAAAAGTTTACCATATTAACTGATAGTGCACAATATACTTCAGTTTTTAAAATAACAACTTACCTTTACAAAGAAGTTGAAATTGAAATGTACACCAGGAAGTAGTAGTCAAAATGGCTGTGTTCCCTTCTCTTCCTTTAAATATATTCAGGTATATAACGAATCAAATGTCAGGTAAAAAAAGTAGAAAATGAAAGTAACATTTTCATTGGTTGTCAATTCCAACACTTCAGATGTGTTCTGTGAAGTAATTTACCTCACGGTATTTAGAAAGGTCTACAGGCTAAATGGCTAAATGGAATTTCAATCAAATTTGTGAAAATGGTAGGGATTGGTATGTAGTATGAGCTAATCTATATTTGGTGAAAGTGTCTCCAGTCGTTTTTCTGTAAATTACTTTCCCACCTTTTTTGATGGAGCGCTTCCCGGGGAGCGCCCCCGTACGCGAACTGGCGAGCGCCCCGGTACGCGAACCTGAAGCGTTACGGGAGTCCACCATTTTGTGTTTCGGTCGAATTAAGATACAAGATGGAGGGCAAATAATGTTCAGAATGGGTAGAAGTGGGCACGGTAGACTTATCTTGACCCCCTAGGTTTTCTGAGGGTGGCTGAGGAGGCCCATATGTGCGAAAAAAAAACATTTTTTTTAAAATTTCGCGAGGTTAGCTTCCGGTTCGCGTACCGGGTAGCGCCCCGGGGAGCGTACTTTGTTGAAAATTTGTGAAAAAAGTTAGAGTAAAATAATAATTGTGAGTGATCAGATGTAGGGTAGCTCTGAGAAGAGCTTTTGGGTTTATGGTACATTTAGGTACTTATAAGTAGGTACCAATGCACAGTCTTAAATTCAGAATGAAAATTCTGTTGCCCTCATCTGAGAAGTGAACTCCATCTCCTCTGTAGATATCTTGCATGTAGTAACGCAAGTTATTGTTGTACACGGAGCCCATTCCATGGTCTCTCATGTAAGCTGAAACAGATTTGTTTACATGCTTCCTCGATTTCTCAATTTGTGGACAAAATTGGTTCGACCACCTCCATTTCTGTCTTTGGCATATATTTGAATATACCAAGGCAGATTGAGGAAAAAGTGCCATTAATTGCTCAAAGGTGTCCTTTAAAAGCATTTCCAGACCTACCCCAGTCAAAGTGCCCAAATCATTACCTCCACAGTGCACAATTAACAGGTCAGGTTTTGGCAAATGCATAAAGGTTTTCACCAATGGTATCAATTGGTGACATTTTAATCCTCTGTGGCCAAACCACTTAATTTCCACATCTTGTAAATTGAGGTTAGGTACATTTCTGTTCTCAGCATACCTCTGAGCCCAATAGATGTAACTATGTCCAACAATCCAGACAGAAAACATGGTGAGAGAAGGTTCTGCTGCAGTCAGATGAAGTGTGGCAATGAAATGGCAGTTGAAAAAATAAGAGTTTTAAATGAAAAAAACTGTGGAGTTTCTGTGTTAATGAAGCAGTAACAGTGATTGGTGGATTTTGATTGCTGAAAACAGAAAGTTAGGTTGCATGGATGAGTTCTTTGAAAGATGTATTTTGAATGGTCAATAAAAAATCATTAAATGAAAGATTGCACTGGATATGCAGGTGCACTGAGAGTTCAGAGTTCAATTGAAACATTGTTGTGTGAACTTGCAAACACCAGAGGTCTTCCAGGAGGTGGTTGCTATGCAAAAAAGGCAGAGAGGGCAGAGGGGGGAAGGGTTTTGATTTGAAAAAAGTGAGGGAAGAGTTTTGATTGGGTGACATGAGAGATATGTGTGAAGAATCACAGCATTTCTGTGCTTTCTATAGCTGCAGCCTCTGGAGTGCATACCCTTTGTTCTGCTGAAGACAAATTGGTGTATTTCTGAGACTGTTTTGAAACTCATAAAGTATTTGCTAAGGTGAGAAAAGATTTATTTAATTTAGATAGAGAATAGTGTGCTTTAAGGAGAAAATTATGAAGAAAGTTTTGTTTTTAAAATGTTGCTTTGTCTCAAGTGTTTTACAAATAGATTATGTTTCTTTGAGAAATTGTAATTGGAGAAAATGTGAAGTATTAGTACTGACAGGGTGTTTTTGTGCATAGGAGCTGTGCAGTGTTTTCAAATTATGACTTGAAAATCGTTTTTGAGGAAAAGGAATGCTTTTAAAATTTATGACAAGGACATAATGGTGTCTGCTTCTTTATAAGGCATTTGAGTGTCTCTGATGTTATTTTTCCCATTTTAATGTAAGACCTTTCCCCGTGGTGCAAATTCCTTGTAAATATGCTCCCACCTGTGCTTGGCAAATTTAGATTTTGATTGTTTGAGTTACATAGCCATGTTAAAAGTGACCCAAAAATGCTGCAAAGGCAATCAAAAAACGCTTCCATGTGTCTTAAGGACATTTTAAGTCATTTCCCCATGTGCAGTGTTTTGAAATTATGACTTGAAAATCGTTTTTGAGGAAAAGGAATGCATTTTAAATTTATGACAAGGACATAATGGTGTATGCTTCTTTATAAGGCATTTGAGTGTCTCTGATGTTATTTTTCTCATTTTAATGTAAGACCTTTCCCCGTGGTGCAAATTCCTTGTAAATATGCTCCCACCTGTGCCTGGCAAATTTAGATTTTGATTGTTTGAGTTACATAGCCATGTTAAAAGTGACTCAAAAATGCTGCAAAGGCAATCAAAAAACGCTTTCATGTGTCTTAAGGACATTTTAAGTCATTTCCCCATGTGCAGTGTTTTCAAATTATGACTTGAAAATCGTTTTTGAGGTAAAGGAATGCTTTTAAAATTTATGACAAGGACATAATGGTGTCTGCTTCTTTATAAGGCATTTGAGTGTCTCTGATGTTATTTTTCCCATTTTAAATTAAAAGACCTTTCCCCGTGGGGCAAATTCCTTGTAAATATGCTCGCACCTGTGCTTGGCAAATTTAGATTTTGAGTCTTTGAGTTACATAGCCATGTTAAAAGTGACCCAAAAATGCTGAAGAGAAATTAAATGAAGAAGCAGACACCATTATTTCCTTGTCATAAATTTTAAAAGCATTCCTTTTCCTCACAAACGATTTTAATTTCATTTTAAGTCATTTCCCCATGAATGTAGGTATACAATTGATTTATATGTTGTGTTTAAAAACGTTTTTTGAAATCAATTACATTTCTGGATATGTACTGCTAGAGCTTCATGCACCTTAAACAAACCTCTGGATAGGCTACACCTTATCGTCATCCTGAATTAATCATTTAAAATGCTAGGGACAGATTTATGATAGGTGTATGCCTCTTTTGCGCCACTGTGCGTCACTTTTGTGACGCAGTGGCGGTGCAAAAGATTTGCTATGTGGCGACAAAATTACAAATTGATGCATCTAGGCAGATGTGTCATGCTGTAAAAAACCTGTGCCACATGAAACCGATGCAGCAGTGATGCAAAAGATGCACCATGTTGCAAGACAGGCCTCACTTCATCTCCAACAAGATAAGAAGCTGAGTCTTCTGTAAATGTGAAAATTGTTGTATACACTGCTCAACTTCTGTGTACTCTTTGATATGCTAGACTCCATCTGCACTATGAGGTAGCTAAGCAAAGGAAACACAGGTGATGTAATTGTAAAATGAGGAAAAGAAACTCCACATTTTTCAATTACATCACCTGTGTTTCTTAAGTTTACGAATGACATTGTGCAGATGAAGTTAAGGTCTGTCCACGGACACAAAAGAGGTCTGGCCTTTGTTCAAGAGTGAAGTGCACATGACTTACTTCATTAGTAGGCCTTCACATGTATTATCTCCTCTGTATTCTTCAACAAGCGTAAATTTGATCTGCAACCCTGAGTAGACCTCACCTTAAACAAACCTCTGGATAGGCCACACCTTATCGTCATCCTGAATCAATCATTTAACATGTTAGGGACAGATTTATGATAGGTGTGTGCCTCTTTTGCGCTGCTGTGCGTCACTTTTGTGACGCAGCGGTGGTGCAAAAGATTTGCTATGTGGCGACATATTTAAAAATTGATGCATCTAGGCAGATGTGTCATGCTGTCAAGTCCTGTGCCACATGAAACCTGCGTCAGTTTTCATATAGGTGTTTTGTTGCAAGGTATGCATTAATTTGCAAGAAAGCCCTGTAAAACTAACACAGTGAAATTTAGAAGATTTCACTGAGTCAGCTTTATAGCATTGCTGAATGAAATCCTTATGCCTGTTTGAAACAGGCATAAGAAGTGATGCACCATGCAATGTGAGGGTTCCTCCTGTGCATTGCAGTAGACATGTCGCGCTTATGATGTGATTCCTGCAATGTGCTGCTTTTGTGGCACAGATGTGTGACGCATCTGTGCTGTTTTTGCTCAATGGTGCTCCACATTGTAAATTCGGCACACTATGGCTGGCAGAGCAGCGGTGCACATTAACTGGTGCATCCGTGGGGATGCGCCATTTAGCATAAATCAGCCCCTGTACATTTAAGTATGAGCAGGGGACACAGAGTCGGTGAGGCTTATCCAAGGTTAAGAAGAGATGAGTCATGTTCACTGAAAACTTGGACATAGGCTTCACTTCCTCAGCATCGCTGGACATGGCTAAATAATAGCTGCAAAATTTTACTCTTGTTAAACAATTTTACTATTATAATCTCTGAGATTTGTCTCTTACTCTGCAACATCTCATTGTTGTTCTCTTTCTTTAAAGATAACGACAACATCAACCATGAGTGACAATCAGCAATCAGTTGATTATGACATTATCATTGAACTTGTAATTGAAACATCAGTGGAAGTAGATCCCTTGGATGATATAAATTCTGAGGATGATGAAGAAAATGATGAGGATGCCGATTTGTCAGAATTGTATGATATAGGCTGGGAAGCTGACGTGCTTGAGCCTATGGAACTATAAACATATATAAATTTATAATAAATGAAAAGTAAAAATGTAAACCGTTTCATTTAAAAATAAAGACACCTTCAAAAACAGGTTATGTGTAGTGTCTTCAATAAAATATAAAAATATGCTCATAAAATTAGATCAGATTCACATATAAAATAGCACAGGCAAAATGAATATGAATTCCATTTCTTTTCTGCTATTTCTGTATTCTAAATTTGCCAAGCACTAAAAAATATTCTATGTAAAAATGTGAAGTAGTGTGTTAAGTTTTTGATGACTGTTATTGATTTACTGTTTGGTAATAGTGGTTAATAACATTTTTTATTATATTTTACCACAGATTCAACTGCATATCATTTCAAGATTTCACCGTGCCAACCAAGGTTAGAGTTAGAAAGGCTGCAAAACGTCAAAGACAGCAGGTCCATGAAATAATGCAGCAGTCCTCTAACAAAAAAATTTGTCAAGTCACCAAGAAAGCACCGGGTAAGAGCACAAAAACATTTATAAGAAATATTTGTAGTAAAAAAATATTACTACAGAAAATGTTTCAGTCCAGAAAAAGAGAAGCATTTTAAACGGAAAGGAAAGGCCAATCAAAAATGTTACTGCTAGAGCAAGAGATAACTCTGTGCATGATAGTAGAAGGAAACAACAGTTTAGCGACATTCGTAAACGAATGTTCCGCAACAGGATAATTGGCAATTTGTTAAAAAATATTAAGAAAGGTCAACAGAAAGTGGTTTTTTATAAGAGAAAAAAAAAAGTTGAGAAAATTATTGATCAGGCATTTGAAATTAAACGTAAGTTATTTATTTTGATAATCAATAGAATTAGGAAGCTAAACAAGGCAATTTATGATTTCAAAAGAAATAGTAGATGGAAGAAAATAGTTAATCGTAGTAATTTTTGTGAAGTTTTTTCCGGAGAATGGATGCATAGTTCAAGTTGTGAGGCATTTTTTAATGAGGAGAGTTATTTCCAGGATAATGATTTGGTGCATGCAGTTGACACCAGTGGTCGAGCTTATGAAGTGAAAGATGGTTGTCCAGTTGAAAAAGAAAAACTTGTGACAACAGAGACAGAAGAGGTGTTAGGTAATGAGGTTTTAGGAAGACGTCCTAAGGGTCCTGTGTACACCTGGAAGTGTAGTAGTATTTGCAGTGTGCGACAGGATTCCATCAATTTGCTTTGTGATTTTGTACGGACATTTAATAAGAAAAGTTTGAAGCAGAAAATGAAGTTGTTGCAAGAATTAGATCCTTGCAGAGTGAGAGAAGTGACAGGTTTGCATGGTCATTCACTGGCTTGTCTTTCCAGGAGAGTATGCCAGAGTGTTTTTCATCATTTCAGGATGCTAGCAGTGCATCATAATAAAGTGAGGAAATTAGTTAGAATGTTGTATTATGCTAAGAGTCCAGCAATTATGCTTAAACAATTATGCGCTGCTCTTTTGCATGGTTCTGAAATAGATGTGAAGAATATTTGTGAAGAAATTGAGTTTTGTTACTTTGGAAGTAAAGAGGAGAATGTTGAAATTGACCAAGAAGAAGAGGGTAATGTGGAAGATAGTGTACAGGTTTCCAGTACAGATAATTTTCAGAGGGAAATTGCGACGTTTCAGGTGAAATCAAGTGAGAGGCCTAATTTCACTTGTGTGTGTTGTCGACGCACTTATTATAAGAATCAGACTAAGTTAGTGGATGTATATGCAAAAAGTGAAAGGGAAAATAATAGTGAATGGAAGGATTTCACAACATATTTGATGGTAGAAAATTGTTTTGATTTGGGATCGGATCAACGTGTGTGTACTTATTGTTGTAGCAAATTAAATCAAAACCAGATGCCTGCTAGAGCAGTTCATAATAATCTGGAATTGGTTGAGATTCCTTCTGAATTGAAGGATTTAAATACTTATGAATCTATTTTGATTCAAAGTATCCATCCCTTTCAGGCTATTGTAAGAATGGAGCCAAAGACAGGGAAAATGCCTCCATCAGATTTACAGAGAGGATTAAAGGGAAGAGTTGTTTATTTGCCTCTAGATTTGAAGAAAAACATTAACACAATTGGAGTAGAAAAAGTGGAAGAGGACCCTCTGGTTATCTTAGTTAATGGGGTTCCGACAAAGAATAAGAAAATATGGCAAGATTTAGTGGATGTTAGGAAAGTCAAAAAGGCAACATTGTACTTGAAAAAAAATAATAAGTACAATAAGAATATATATGTTGCAGAAGAGGAAGTAAGTGAGGAAGAGGATAGCGATTTGTGTGCTGGTCAAATTGAGAAAGTAGAACCCTCTACTAGTGAAGAAATATATGAACATTATAGTGTTCATCCTTTGCATTCCAAGGAAGTCATGGGGAATGCTATTGAGTTGTTTCAAATGAAACAAGCCAAAGGGAGTCCCATTAGTGTTTGGGAGGAAAGTTTGGAAGCTCGGTGTTTCCCACAGCTTTTTCCAACAGGTCAGGGAGGAAGATATGATGAGCGACCTCATCAAATTCCTGCTTCTGAATACCGGACTTTGCGATTGTATGCAGGAGATGCTAGGTTTCGACAATGTATTCCCTATTTGTTTCATCTCCTGTTTGAAAGCGATCTGTCTGGACTGTCATATGCAGTGAACCACATCTTGAAAAGTGGTATACACATGCAAAACATCTCGGCAAGTGACTTTATGGATAAAGTCAATGTCCAAGACAGTATTTTGGATTCTCACCTGATTAATCTCATGGCGTGTCAGCGTGGTACTAATGAGTACTGGTACCGTCGTCATGGTGATTTAAAATGTATGCTGAGGAACTTAGGAACTCCCACATGGTTCCTCACTCTGAGCTGTGCCGAGTATGGCTGGGAAGACTTACTTGAATTTCTACGAGAGGCAAATGGAAACATCGAAAACATCGAATTCAAGACATCCGCAGAACTGTGCTCTTTGGATCCAGTCAATGTATGCCGGTACTTCAATCATAGATTTGAAGCTATGATGTCTTTCATCATGAATAAGAAGAATCCACCTCTTGGAGAGGTGTTGGATTTCTTCTGGAGAAAGGAGTACCAAGCAAGAGGTGCTCCTCACATACATATGCTGTTGTGGATCAAGGATGCACCTAAATTTGGAACAGATCCAGAAGACTCAGTGATGAGTTTCATACAACAGTATTCTACGTGTGCTGTTCCAAACGCAAAGGAGAAGAAAAGCCTAAGAGAAAAAGTTCTACGTTTCCAAAGCCATCGTTGTGGAAAGTACTGTCGTCGTAAATTCCGAAACAAGGACAAGTTCTACACCAAATGTCGTTTCGGCTTTCCACGACCGGTGATTTCTAAAGGAAGAGTAAACAGTTTGATGTCTTCGCTGCGAAATAATGTGATGAAGAAATCACCTAAAAACACATACAATTTGAAGAGGAACGAAGAGTCCAAGTACATCAACGACTACAACCCGGTGATTTTGTCCATGTGGAATGCTAACATGGATATACAGTTTGTGGCTGATAACTGTATGGCTGTGGCTCGATATGTGACATCTTACATCACCAAAAAAGAGAAGACAGAATTGAAGGATATGTGGGAGGACATTTCCCATGAAAAGAGCCTCAGTAAGAAGTTGTACAGTTTCAGTCTGAAGATGTTGTCGCATCGAGAAATCGGAGCTTACGAATGTTCTGACCGGTTGTCTTTAGCAAGTCTCTATGCCAAATCTAGGAGTATCGTTTGGGCGAGTCTTGGTCTTGGTGCAACACGTAATCGAGTTCTGAAACCTGTGCGGGAAATTGAGTATTTGGCGGAAAAGGAGCCAAACAGTACCGACATTTTGAAGACCAACATGTTGGATACATATTATCCAAATCGAAGCAGTCACCTCGAGAATGTTTGTCTGTATGAGGTTCTACAAAATTACATATTCAAGAGGAACATCAAAGAAGATACTGAGAAAGGAGTGTATGCTGTAATTGGAAGTGAGGGATGTCTGGTCAAGCAAAGAAAATGCCACTTGGTAAACCATCGAAAATTGAGTGGCGAATCTCCTGAAAAAAAGGAGTTTTTCTATTTAGCACTTTTGCAACTTTTCAAGCCTTGGCGTGCAGAAGAGGAACTGCTTGGAGATTTCCTCTGTTACGAAGACTCTTTCACTGCCGCCAAGGAGACCATAGAATGTCCTGCTTTTCCCAAATATGTAGAAATGTTGAATGCGGAAATCGAGCAGGAAGCAACTATTGCAGCCGAGATTGCCAGAGACAGTTCTCAGGACAGTCAGAGTTCTGCTTCATTGAGTCAGGATCCACTAGGAGGACCTGTTATCGAAAATGAAGCTGCCACTGCCATGAATGAAGTGGAAAGAGCCATGGCACATGCTCAGGAGGATGCGGTTAACTTAGAAGACTTGGAAAGACAACTCAACGTTGAGCAGAGGAAAATATATGACGAAGTTACCAAGCAAATTGATCATGGATTAAGTCATGAGAAGAAAGAGTGCTCATGTACGTCGTTGAAGCCTGTCCGACTATACGTGAGTGGAGAAGCGGGAACTGGAAAAAGTTTCCTCATTAAAGCAATTTCATGTTATTTGCAGGAAAGGACTGAGTCATCGCTGTCTTGTGTTGTCACCGCTCCAACTGGACTGGCAGCACATAACATTAAAGGGATTACTTTACATCGTTTACTGATGCTGCCAGTGGAGCATGAGAACAAATTACAATATCACAAGCTATCTGGAGATGCTTGTTGTGAAGTTTCAAGAATCTTGAGGAAAATGAAACTTCTTATCATTGACGAAGTAAGCATGGTTTCCAATGTCATGCTTGCCTTTGTGCATTTGAGAATGCAAGAAGTTCTCAAAACAGAGTATGATGTGTTATTTGGTGGCAAACACATCATTGTTTTCGGAGATCTTCTGCAGCTGACACCAGTGAAAGGGCAACCTGTGTTCAAAATGCTCACGCATGAAGATACCAGGAAGTGCCTAGGGAGCATTGGCAACGTCAATATATGGTTAAACTTCAATTATGCTGAACTGCATGAAAATATGCGTCAGGCGAAGGATGAAGTTTACAAGAATATTCTACAAGATGTTAGAATTGGAAAAGTGACCGAGCATGGGAAAGAAGCTTTACATGCACGATTACTGTCAAATTTATATCCAGAACAAGATGTTGTGCCTGAGAATATTTTTCAGAAAATTTCTGAGAAGAAATCTGGAATATGTTTGATGCCAACTCTTGCAGAATGTGCCATCTTCAACAACAAAATGTTGCATTTAGAAAAGCAAGAGATTGTGAAACTGGAAGCTATTGACAGAGTAGAGCATATGGGATCAACAATTATTTTGTCTGAGAATTTGAAAACAAAATTGGATTCATTAGAGAAGACTATATCTAAAACTGCAGATTTTGAAAAGACTCTGAATGTGTGCTTGAACTGCCGTATAATTTTAAGAAGGAATTTACATGTTGAAAGAGGTCTGGTAAATGGATCAATGGGTAATGTTGTTGATTTTGTGAAATACAGAAATAGAGATGGAATAGAATTTTTAAAAATTAAATTTGATGGCATTGAGGAAGTATAGCTAATTGGTCTTTGTTCTGCTAGATTTTTGCTTGTAGAAGACTTATATGTTCGCCGTAAGCAGTTTCCTGTTTGCTTGGCATATGCGGTGACAATCCATAAATCGCAAGGTTTAAGTGTAGACAGTGCATTGGTGAATATTGGCAGTTCTGTGTTCAAGGAGGGTATGGCATATGTGGCATTGTCACGAGTTAGAACTTTATCGGGATTGTACTTGATTGAGTGTGATGTCACAAACATTTGTGCGGATCTAGATTGTGTTAAGGAATACAATAGGTTAAGAAGAGAGTATGCGCCACATTTGCCTCAATATCCTTTGTTTGAGAAACGTGTGGTAGGCCGGAAACGAAACAAATGTGACCAATACTAGGGAGGTTGTAGCAAAAAGACGAAAAGTCAATGAACCTGAAATTATAAGCAGAAACAAAAAGGATTCTGTTGAAGATGTTGTTGGTTTTCAATTTGAAAACAGTTCTGGTGTCAACTGCTATGCTAATGTAGTGGTTAATGTTTTGTTTTCTCTAGAAAATGTAAAAGAAGAGATTGTGGTCAATTCTGATCAAAGATTTTGCAGTTTGTTAAATTCTGTGTTAGAGAAATGTAGCACTGATAGAACAAAAATAGAAAGTGTGTCTGAAATTCGACATCTGTTAGACAGATGTTCAGGTCAAACACAATTCTCTCAAAATATTCAGCAAGATTGTCAGGAGTTTTTAATGTATATGCTTGATGTATTGCATGCTGAAGGTGTAGATGTAGATCACCTGTTTGGGCTTTCTTATCAATGGCAGCATGACTGCGAGAACTGTAGGGTATCAAGTACTACTAGTGTAGACTCAGAAATATTTATATATTTAACTTTGCCAGACAGTAAATCAGTCTCTTTTAATAAGCTAGTAAAAGCAGCTGATCACAACATGGAATGTAGCCAATGTAAATCTGAAATGATGTCAACATTATTTATACGAACATATGGCCAGTATGTCATTTTAATGTTCCAACGATGTAGGCCTGATGGAACAAAATTGACAACTTTAATTAAAAATTTTGTGGCTTCACAGTTGTCAATATCAGGAAGGACTTTTGTAACTGTAGCAATTATATATCATGACGGTCCTTCAATAACATCAGGACATTACACAGCTTATTTAAAGTCTAGAAATGGCTGGTCATTCTGCAACGATTCTGTTTTAATTTTCAAAAAAAATTTGCCGTATGACCTTAAAAATTCTTACCTGGTGTTTTTAAAACCAAAATTTTAGGGAAAGAATCTCGGGATGTGCTCTGAGGAATTTCAAGAAGTTCTAATGGCTCCTACACGATTTGGCCTTGAGGATAAGTGTAGTACAGAGACATAACTTCTTACCATAACACTGGACGTCATAGAAAAATAACTGCACTTTGAATGAGTTCAGAAAAACTATTTCTTTTTATAAGCTAATTCAAGCAGCCAATCAAAACATGGAGTAGAGGGAATGTAAGTCTGCAATGCTGTCTACTGTTTTATATTGCTTTGTGATTAAAAGTGATGTAGAGAATTAAATAATTGTAGTAGTCATAGAGGTAGTGTAAGTCTGCTTCATAGTAAGCAGTATCAGTGTCATAGGAAATGTAGAACATGAGTGAGCAAGAAGGGTAAGATATTAGTAGTCCAGGATTGTGAAAATGATCTTCAACATTTTAATTCTGAAAGTTGCGGAAATACAACATGACGGGATTGGCTTACAAGAATTCCAAGAGTTATAAATGGCTCTGACATGATTTGGCCTTGTGGAAACGTGTGGTAGAGAGCGAGCAGTCATTTATTGTATGTAACATATTTTTCAAAACGATGGAGGTTTTCTTTCAGAAAGTGGCGGGCTGAAAGTAATACCAGCACAACAGAGTGTAAGCTGTTCATAGGACATCCTTCGACGTCATGGAAAGTAAGTTAACTTTAAGGAGTTCTGAATTCTGATTTGTTATGTTGTATGGGTTTTTTAAACACAATCATTTTGATTGGGTTTTTTTTTTCCCGCTGTTATATGATGAATACCTTCAAGTCACTGTTTTTAGTGAAATTTGATACATTCTGAGAACAGCAAAAATAAACCATTTAACATGTATAATTAATTCTGTACTGTTTGCATTTATGATGTACATGTAGAACTGTGTAGGAGGCATGGAGAAGGTGAGGCTTCTGTAAGTGTCAAAGTTGTTGCATACAGTGCTCATATTCTACGTAGTCTTTCATATGATAGACTACATTTCCACAATGAGATACCTAAGCAAAGGAAACACAGGTGATATGATTGTGGAATGAGGAAATAAAATTGCACGTTTTTCAATTATATTACCTGTGTTTCCTAACATTACACATCACATTGTGTAGATGAGGTTTAGGCCTGTTCCTGGAGACAGAGGAGGTCTGACATTTGTTCAAGAGTGCAGTGGACATGACTCACTTCGTTGGTAGGCCTGCACATGTATTATCTCCTCTGTATTCTTCAACAAACCTAAATTTCATCTGCAACTCTGAGTAGGACTTACCTGAAACAAATCTGTGGATAGGTTACACCTTATCGGCATCTTGAAACAATCATTTAAAATGTTAGGGTCAGATTTATGATGGCCGTGCGCCTCTTTTGCTCCGCTGTGGGTCACTTTTGTGTAAAAGATGCACCATGTTGCAAGATAGGTTTCAGTTCATCTCCAGCAAGATACCATCAGTTTAAAATGTATATAATTAGCACTGTGTAGGGGGCATGCAGAAGCTGAAGCTTTTGTAAGTGTCAAAGTTGTTGCATGCAGTGCTGCACTTCTGGGTACTGTTTCATATGCTGGACTACATCTGCACTATGAGATACCTAAGCAAAGGCAACACAGGTGATGTGATTGTGAAATGAGGAAAAGAAACTCCACATTTTTCAATTACATCACCTGTGTTTCCTAAGTTTACGAATGACATTGTGCAGATGAAGTTTAGGTCTGTCCACGGACATAGAAGAGGTCTGGCCTTTGATCAAGAGTGAAGTGGACATGACTTACTTCATTGGTAGGCCTTCACATGTATTATCTCCTCTGTATTCTTCAACAAGCATAAATTTGATATGCAATCCTGAGTAGGCCTCACCTTAAACAAACCTCTGGAGAGGCCACACCTTATCGTCATCCTGAATCAATCATTTCAAATGTTAGGGACAGATTTATGATAGGTGTATGCCTCTTTTGCGCCACTGTGCGTCACTTTTGTGATGCAGCGGCGGTGCAAAAGATTTGCTATGAGGCGACAAAATTACAAATTGATACATCTAGGCAGATGTGTCATGCTGTAAAAAACCCGTGCCACACGAAACCGATGCAGCAGTGATGCAAAAGATGCACCATGTTGCAAGACAGGCCTGACTTCATCTCCAACAAGATAAGAAGCTAAGTCTTCTGTAAATGTCAAAATTGTTGTATATACTGCTCAACTTCTATGTACTCTTTGATATGCTAGACTCCATCTGCACTATGAGATACCTAACCAAAGGCAACACAGGTGATGTGATTGTGAAATGAGGAAAAGAAACTCCACATTTTTCAATTACATCACCTGTGTTTCCTAAGTTTATGAATGACATTGTGCAGATGAAGTTTAGGTCTGTCCATGGACACAGAAGAGGTCTGGCCTTTGTTCAAGAGTGAAGTGGACATGACTTACTACATTGGTAGGCCTTCACATGTATTATGTCCTCTGTTCTCTTCAACAACTCGAAATTTCATTTGGAACCCTGAGTAGGCCTCACCTCAAACAAACCTCTGGATAGGACACATCTTATTGGCATCCTGAAACAATCATTTAAAATGTTAGTGTCTTGCGACACTTTTGTGAGACAACAGCAGTGCAAAAGATGCACCATGTTTTAAGATAGGCCTCACTTCATCTGCATCAGATACTGTTAGCTTAAAATGTATATCTTTAGGACTGTGTAGGGGGCCTGGAGAAGCAGAAGCTTCTGTAAGTGTCAAAGTTGTTGAAAAACTGTTTGTCCTTCAATCTTTTCCCTTGTCTTTTCTAATTTTTAAATACATGTTTTAATATTTTTCAAATGTTTGTTCTCTCTTTCACAGATTGAAAGTATAAAAATAAAAAGTGAGTAAGTTAACGACAATTATAAGGTAAATGTTTTGTACTCTTTTCGTTACATTTCTATCACATTCCCCTACTATTAGTTCCACAGCTTCATTTCTTTAACCCTCAGTTTCCTGCCTTTGCTACTTTCCTCATTCCTTTCTCTATTACCTACTTACTCAACTCCTTCCACTCTTTTTCTCAGTCCCTCTCTTCTCATAGTTCCTCACTCTTGTTCACTCACTCCGTCTCTATTACTCTTAGTGTCTTTGACTGATCACTCTTTCACTACTGGTTCATAATGCTTTCTCTGTGTAGTTGAAGCACACTAAGGGGCATATTATGAACACAGCCAATAAAATTATTGCTGTTTTTATTGGCAGAAAACTGCTGCAAAAGTGGTTTTAGCTGCAGTTTTCTGCTGCAAAAGCGGCTTTAGCGACACATTTCTGCTGATAAAAGCTACAAAACTTTTATTGGCTATGTTGATGATATGGCTCTATGTTATTTACATTTCTTTGCTGTTTCAATTAAACTTTTTCTGTTATTTTTTCTTTTCTGTTTTCTGTTTTTTCTCTCTGTTATTCCACATGTTTTAATCTTATTTTGAACATTCACTCACATTCTCCAAGAAACTCTTCTTTGTTATTGTTCTACTCTCTTTTTTTTCTTTCACTTCCTTATCTATTTTGTTTTTCACAATTATACCCTCTTCCATCTTTTCTTCGGTAAATAGATCTATTAAACAGTATCTCTGGTTTACTCCCTATAGCTGTCTTTCTTTTAACATTACTCTCTGTTTACTTCCCTTATACTTACTCTTCTTTTTTTTTTGAAAAGATTTTTTGGTTCGCTCCCGGTTCGCGAACCGGGAAGCGAACGGGGAAGCGAACCAAAAGAAATAGAGCTTGCCAGAGTGCTAAACATTCTAGCAATTTTTTTTGAAAGGGGAGGTAGTTCTGAAAAGAACTTTTTTTTAAATGTTTTTGTTGTTTTATATATTTTTTTGATTTTTCTGAACATTTTTAGTTTTTTTTGTATTTTTTGAACAGTTTTATGTTTTTTTTTGTTTTTGATGGAGGGGAAACAACAAAAAACAGGCATTGGAAAGGGCTCAACAGGAGCAAAAAAAAATTACTGTCTGGGGCGTTTAGGGCAATTGTGATTTTCATAAGCTCGGTTGATTAAGGTAATGCTCATATTGCCACATGACAGTAATGCACCGCAATACAAACAGGTAAACTTCATATGGACAAAGTTGTCCTGAATGTTTGGCACGGTTTCCCGTGCCTCTGCTCCTGTCAAAGATATCTGTGATGATGACCTGGCCACAGGAGTTGGTGGGTTGTCCTGCAGGTCACGCATCTCTGCCCGGCTGTAGTTTAATGGATGCCACCTGCTCATGTGACGATGCATGGTGTAGTTACCGAAGCTATACTTTTTTAAGGTGCCTCTAGATAACTTCTCTTTACATATGAGGCAGGTGACATATCTAGCATTAACTTTCTTCTGCCCTTCAGGGATTGAAAAAAACTGCCAAATAAAACTGGTTTTCAGATGAGAAACCCGGGGCTGCTCTTGTAAAAACTGTGGTCCTTCTGTCTCCTCTTCCTCTTGTTCATCCTCTTCCTCCTCTGTGTTGCTGATGAACTGGGGAGGTGGTCCTCTCTTCCCATGAGGAGGTGGTGGTGGTGGTGGGGGTCCACCAGCTGAAGCTACCAATGAAGCCATTGCTCAAATATCAAAAAAGGTCTTTCTCTCACAAAGATGAAAGTCAGAGTGAGGAAAGAAGGAGGGGTTTTCATCATTTGGGAAAAACAATAGTTCTAAACCAATGAAAAGTGTTATTTTTAGGTCACCTGACCTAGCCTAACATCATTATGAAACCAAAAGTGAAATGAACCAATGAAAAGTTTTATTAACAAGTCACATGACCTGTTACGCTTATGTTACGCGCTGCGGAACGCGCCCCGGATCGCTTCCGGGTCGCTGCGCGCCTCGGTTCGCGCTCCGGAGCACTTCCGGGTGCGCTAACGCGGCGCGTGATAAGACGCATTACGCGGCAACGCGATACGTCGCGCTTTCTCGACGCGCCCCGGATCGCTTCCGGGGAGCTGCGCTTCACGTCTCAGTTCGCGTACCGGAGCACTTCCGGGTGCGCTAACGCGGCGCGTCATAAGACGCATTACGCGACAACGTGATACGTCGCGCTTCCGCGATGCGTCACGATGTTGATTTCTAACGCGGCAGTTGCGCAAACGGAACGTTTACCGGTTCGCGGACCGGGTCGCGGCATCAAATTGAGCTAACGGGAAGCTTCCTGGTTCGCGAACCGGGAGCGAAGAAAAAAAAAGTATTAAAAAAAAAATTATTAATAAACATATAAAATATATTTTTGGATTTAAAGAAGAATACATTTTACAGCTACAGATATTAGCTTTTAAAAAACCAATGAAATTCACTGAAAAAACCATAGGTTATAGACCATATATAGTTAGGAATTAGCATTTACAAAACCTTGAAAATTCACTGAAAAAACAATAGGTTATAGACCATATATAGTTAGGAATTAGCATTTAAAAAACCTTATTTTACTCACACAAAACCATTGAAATTCCATATATAGTTAGTTGTACTAACTATATATCGCGCACCCGCAATCCACTGCTGATCATGTCACATATTACATCATTCATGACATGGTCAGTGACATCACTGATGACATCACTGATGACATCTCAAATGACATCACTGATGACATCACTGATGACATCTCAAATGACACCACTGATGACATCACTGATAACATCTCAAATGACATCACTGATGACATCACTGATGTTGTCTCAAATGACATCACTGATGACATCACTGATGACATCTCAAATGACATCTCAAATGACATCACTGATGACATCTCATTTGACATTACTGATCACATCACTGATGACATCATTCATGTGATATTATGATGAACCTCTTCAGACTCTTATATAACCTTAGATACACTCAGTATAAACATACACTCACAGACTGTCACTCATCCATGGAGTTACTCACACACCTAGTCAGTCATGCAAAGAATCAATCACACCTCCATTTCCTCAACTATACAGTTATACACACCTTACTTATTCAAACATATACTAAAACATATTTACTCACTTATACAATCCTGGATACAAGTTCACAATGATCCATACAGCCACTCACACATTCACTGGCTCTTATGCACAGTTATTTATATATGTCAACTCTCACATGTACTGTATTTTACATATGTACTTACTTTGACATGTAGCACTGAGATATCCATTCACTCACCAATACACTCATGCACACAGTCAACCGCCCATACAGCTGTTTCCACATGCACTTTTGAACCCATACATCTAGTGAATCAACTGCTCACACATCTATGCACAGAGTCATACACCTCCCAGCCACCCACACACACACTCAGTCTCCCATACAAATGCTTGGGCAACCAATCAATAACCCATATAGTTAATCATATAGCTACTGATCAACACATGCAGCAGTTTACAGAACAACAGACATAATGATGCACAAATTAAGACAGTTTAGTCACTAACCCATGCACTCAGTGAGACACATTTAATCAGTCACTCATACAGTCAGTCATGCCCCTACTAAATCCTTCATCCAGACACTTATACATCCACTCATTCTTCAATATGTAAGACATATTTTAACTTTACAGAAACATACAGTCACTGGATGTTGTCATCAGTGATGTCATCAGTGATGTCATTTGAGATGTCATCAGTGATGTCATCAGTGATGTCATTTGAGATGTCATCAGTGATGTCATCAGTGATGTCACTGACCATGTCATGAATGATGTAATATGTGACATGATCAGCAGTGGATTGCGGGTGCGCGATATATAGTTAGTACAACTAACTATATATGGAATTTCAATGGTTTTGTGTGAGTAAAATAAGGTTTTTTAAATGCTAATTCCTAACTATATATGGTCTATAACCTATGGTTTTTTCAGTGAATATATATATATATATATATATATATATGTATTTTAGCAAGGCTCTCCTCACGATGGAGAAGAGAAAAATTGAGTCGCAACCTTCATCCGGTTTGAAGTATGTAATTTATTCTTTTGAAAGCGGCATTGTTCTTAGCTCAAATGCATTTCGCTCACTCCTGTGAGCTTCATCAGCGAGAAGAAAAAGAGAGGCGCCGCAGGTTCAGGACATCACAGCTCGCCACAAGACCCTCAATGTTCCGGCGCTGCCGTTTTTAACCCCTTGTTGGGAACCAGTTTCAGCTGCTGTTTGGATTTGCTGCATGCTGGGTCTTGTAGTTGGCTGTTGCCTTCAGTGCGTGTTTGCATGTCGATTTTCGCCTCCCATGCCTGCCGGAAAACCCTTGAAAATGTCCTTTTCAACATCTTCTGGGACCCCGACCATAGTCCAGTCTATGGGGGCACCTCACATCCTTTCGTGTTTTACACGTTCCGCAGCTTGGTCCGATTTCGGGTGTGAATGGCGCTCTGATGGGCGGTGCGTTTCTCTTGGGCCGGACCTTGGCACCATAAATATTTTAGCAAGGCTCTCCTCACGATGGAGAAGAGAAAAATTGAGTCGCAACCTTCATCCGGTTTGAAGTATGTAATTTATTCTTTTGAAAGCGGCATTGTTCTTAGCTCAAATGCATTTCGCTCACTCCTGTGAGCTTCATCAGCGAGAAGAAAAAGAGAGGCGCCGCAGGTTCAGGACATCACAGCTCGCCACAAGACCCTCAATGTTCCGGCGCTGCCGTTTTTAACCCCTTGTTGGGAACCAGTTTCAGCTGCTGTTTGGATTTGCTGCATGCTGGGTCTTGTAGTTGGCTGTTGCCTTCAGTGCGTGTTTGCATGTCGATTTTCGCCTCCCATGCCTGCCGGAAAACCCTTGAAAATGTCCTTTTCAACATCTTCTGGGACCCCGACCATAGTCCAGTCTATGGGGGCACCTCACATCCTTTCGTGTTTTACACGTTCCGCAGCTTGGTCCGATTTCGGGTGTGAATGGCGCTCTGATGGGCGGTGCGTTTCTCTTGGGCTGGACCTTGGCACCATAAATATTTTAGCAAGGCTCTCCTCACGATGGAGAAGAGAAAAATTGAGTCGCAACCTTCATCCGGTTTGAAGTATGTAATTTATTCTTTTGAAAGCGGCATTGTTCTTAGCTCAAATGCATTTCGCTCACTCCTGTGAGCTTCATCAGCGAGAAGAAAAAGAGAGGCGCCGCAGGTTCAGGACATCACAGCTCGCCACAAGACCCTCAATGTTCCGGCGCTGCCGTTTTTAACCCCTTGTTGGGAACCAGTTTCAGCTGCTGTTTGGATTTGCTGCATGCTGGGTCTTGTAGTTGGCTGTTGCCTTCAGTGCGTGTTTGCATGTCGATTTTCGCCTCCCATGCCTGCCGGAAAACCCTTGAAAATGTCCTTTTCAACATCTTCTGGGACCCCGACCATAGTCCAGTCTATGGGGGCACCTCACATCCTTTCGTGTTTTACACGTTCCGCAGCTTGGTCCGATTTCGGGTGTGAATGGCGCTCTGATGGGCGGTGCGTTTCTCTTGGGCCGGACCTTGGCACCATAAATATTTTAGCAAGGCTCTCCTCACGATGGAGAAGAGAAAATTTGAGTTGCAACCTTCATCCGGTTTGAAGTATGTAATTTATTCTTTTGAAAGCGGCATTGTTCTTAGCTCAAATGCATTTCGCTCACTCCTGTGAGCTTCATCAGCGAGAAGAAAAAGAGAGGCGCCGCAGGTTCAGGACATCACAGCTCGCCACAAGACCCTCAATGTTCCGGCGCTGCCGTTTTTAACCCCATGTATATATATATATATATATATATATATATATATACACACACGCACACATATATTTATATATATATATGACTGCTCCATTCTTCGCTCCATTCCAACACAAAGAAAAGCACTCATGGTGGTGAGTCTCAATAGATATATATATATATAAACTACCTACAGGCAGTCGCCAGTAGGTAGCTATAGTTAGGACCTCGCTTCTATTCAAAAGGCGTTTTTTCTTTTCCCAATAACTTTGGCGCCGATTGACAAATCTTTGCGAAATTTTAAAAACTAGTGGCCCGCTCCGGTCAGCTCCTGTTTTCAAAGTTTCAGGGTGATTCGTCAAGTGGGGACTGAGAAAAAGGGGGGTCCCAAAACGCATTTTCCCATGTTAATTTCCATAGGAAACTTTAGACAAAGCTACAGCCCAAACTGCTCAACGGAATTACACCAAATTTGGCAAAAAGGTAGCCCCTGGTTCAGAAAGAGACCTTCTTTTAAATGGTGAGAAATAAGAAAAAGAAAAAGTTTCGATATCTGGGGCAGCAGTGGGTTCGCGAACTCTCCCAGGTACAAGCATCAATCTGATTGACTGCCAACACTCCAAACCAGGAAGTGTTGGCAGCCATCTTGTGACTCGATAGAACCGAGTCACAAGAAAACAGTAAATCAAAGGTTAAAAAATAAGAAAAGGGGGCGAGGTAGAAACACCCTCACCCGCTAGGCATGCTCTGGAGGTCCCACAAGGACCCCCAGGGCCCAAAAATTCATTTTGTTTTTATAATTTCAGTGGAATTCGTGTTGGGGTCGTGAATCTGGACGAAAATACAAAAAAAAATGAAGCACGGACTCCTGCTCTTCATTTTAATGAGGCCCCCGGGTGGGCCGGGTCCCGGGGGCACTGTGTGAAAATAATAGCAGCCCTGGGATCTGCCACCTCTCTGGGGCTATGCAGATTATGTGGGGGGGCACGCAGCCCCCCCACAGCCCTGAGGACCGCCACCTCCCTGGGGCATTGTTAATTGGATGCGAGGGGCACGCAGCACCCCACAGCCCCGGGGACTGCCACCTCCCCAGGGCTCTTGTTTAAAAAAAAATAGATGTGTGGGGTGGCAAGAGCCCCCACACATGCCCCAGGGACCGCCACCTCCCCATGGCATATACTTATTTAAATTCAGTGGTCCGTAGCAGACCCCCAGCCCCGGGGACCACCACCTCCCTGGGGCTATTTTGACAAAGGGAGGGGGGCCGCGCGGCCAGCGTCCAGGAGCCGTTGATGGCCCTGGGGACCGTCACTCCCCGGGACACTGCTGTTTGATATGGCAGGGCAGGATCCATGCGGATCCCGCCCTGCCATAGCAAACTCTGCTTTGCTTTATTGAATCGAGAGCAGGGAAACCTGTTCTCGCTTCAATGAAGCAAAGCAGAATTGCTTTTCCACAAGGGGAGCTGCATGTCAGCCCATATGCGGCCCCCATCCCCGTCCAAAGAAAAAATAAGGAAAGGCCGGCCCCGGGGTCATAGATGGCCTAAGGAGGGGGGCCACGCGGCCCCCTTTCAAATAAATAAAAAAATATTTTTAAAACAAATGCCTGGCCATGCCCCGGGGGATGGAGTCCCCAGGGCCAAAATTGGCTATTGATTGTTGCATTACGCATTGCAAGATTTCTGCATTTCGAACTGCCTGATTGTTGCATTACGCATTGCATTAGTTTGTAAAATGACCTGCCTGAATATTGGGTTACGCATTGCATTATTTTGACATTACGAACTGTTTGATAGTTGCATGCTCCGACTTAAAACAACTGTTACTAAAGCTGGAGAGGGAAGATATTTTGGAAATTGCAACTATCAATAAATAATTTTGCGCCATAATTTAAATGTGGAGGATGGGTTAGTAAACGATGTCATGGGTAAAACTATTGATTTCTTTAATTTTCAAAATTGAGATGAGGTTGAGTACTTAGCCATAAAATTTGATCTGATTGATGGTGTGAAGCAGATTGGCCAATGTACTGTATGTTATATTCTTGTAAAGGACTTATATGTGTGACTGCAAGTTTCCAGTGTCTCTAGCATATGCTGTAACAATCCATAAATCTCAAGGTTTAAGTGTAGACGTATCTCTTATAAATATTGGAAGTACAGTGTTTAAAGACGGTATAGTCTGTGTAGCATTATACCAAGTTAGAAAATTGTCTAGTTTATTTTTAATTGAATTTGATGATAACAAATTACTGCTGATGCAAGCTGTATAAAAGAGTACAATCGATGAAGAAGTCTATATGCTCCTCATTTAGGTCAGTACTCTTTTTATGAGAAACAGGTAATCTGTCCTAAATAGAAACTTACAAAAGAGTTGACTGATATTCAAGACAAGAAAGGAAACCAGTACAAGCTAAAAGGGTTAAGAAGAAAAAACTGGAAAATGAGAGACATAAAACTGAAAAATTAGAGAGATTTTGTAGTATACCAGTTGGAAAACAGTTCAGGTGTCAACTGCGATGCAAATGTTGTTCTCAATGTATGGTTTCATGTACCACATCTTGTAAATCAAATTCAACAAAAAGCAGACATATTTATAACAACATGTTGGAGCGCGGAGCTGTGCCAAATTTGGCAGTGCCATGCTCTGACAGTTTTAAAATGCAGGGATGTGCCATAGTTACTACAATAGGGTGCACCCCTCCTGGGTTTTCCCTTGCGCTGGAGCTAAAATTAGCTGCCTAGCGTCAACACAAGCACCATTGTAGCAGAGTGCAAGGGTGCATGTATTGCAGGGAATTCTTGTTTATTATGTGTAGGAAGGTGGCACTTCCTGTGCATAAACAAACGATAAAGGCAATTTGTTACCTCTATGTGTGCTGCAGAATGCAGCACACATATTGGTGGCAAATCTTCATTATTTAATGATTGTTTCTGTGCAGGAAGGGACACCTTCTTGTCCCTTCCTGCACAGAAACTATCATTAATGGCGCTTTGCTCTTTCAATGTGCGATGCAGAAGGTTCACTGATAGAATATCGACCCCCAAATTATCCCCATACACAAATATCGAGTTATAAATATCGATGTCAAAAATATTGACACCCTATATTTATAATGTTAAGTACAAAAATATTGCAAAAATATATTAAATAATAAAATTAACTTTAAAAAATGTAATTAGATTTAATATACTTTTTAACAAATATAAATAATAGATTTAATTTAAAAAAATTAAACATATGTATATAACATTTTATATATATATATATTTATTTTAAAACAATTAATAAGCTATTTATTTTATAATTGTATATATGAAAAGTCACGAGAAAAAGAAAAATATATATATATATACACATACACCAATAACATAAAATGTAATGAAAGAATTAGAATATAAATTAAAAAAATAAACTATTTAAAAGTCTTTAAACTTAAATTTTCCACTTCAGTGAGTGCAACAGTAGCGGAGCAGTAAAAATACTATTCCCACTCCAGTGAGTGCAACAGTAGGGAAAGTGTTGGATAGCAGAGGGATAAAAATTACTATTCCCACTCCAGCGAGTGCAACAGTAGGGCAAGTGTTGGATAGCGGAGGGGTAAGCGGAGGGGTAAAAATTACTATTCCCACTCCAGTTACTGCAACAGTAGAGAAAGTGTTGGATAGCAAAGGAATAAAAATAACTATTCCTGCCCCCCCTGCCCGATGAGGATCCGTGAATGGCACCCTCTGATCTCTGATGTGTATCACCCTGTGATGTATCACTATGTAATATTATTGCTCTAATCTGGTATATACTTCGAATCTGATGTATCATGTGTTTTACTATGGAGATCAAAAACTGTCTGCATAATGTTCATATTATTGTTTTACCTGAACGTTCGGCAGGTACTGTTTATTATCATAAAATGGTTACCAAAGCAAATATTATCCTTCTGCTCTACAGGTCATTGTAGGGGTTGTGCCCCTCATAATGCAAAATAACCTAATAAAATTTGTTTAAAAAAAAAAAGACTATCCCCACTCCAGTGAGTGCACCAGTAGGGAAAGTGTTGGATAGCAGACGGGTAGAAAATACTAATCCCACTCCCGATAGTGCAACACTAGGGAAAGTGTTGGATAGCGGAGGGGTAAAAATTAATATTCCCACTCCAGTCAGTTCATAATTAAAAACAAACAAAATATCACCAGCACAAAAAGAAAATGAAAAGTATATAAAACTTTTTTAAAAATCTAAAATATTGAAACATAATATAATGTTTAATAGATATGACAAATACATAGAAATATTATATTAAATACATTTTTAAATACCTATTTTTTATTAGAAATTATTCATAAACAACAACATTGATTATTACATAAATGTAATCTTTTTTATTTCCTACCCTATAACACAATTCACAACAGACATCTAATTTTTTTTTTAAATGTACCTCCATTATTAACATAATTAACTAAAAATGCAAAACAAATTAAAACAGATACAAATTAATTTACTCCCCAAACATTACACCTATAAGACCAACATTCACACACAAAAAAAAGAATTACCCTAATTAAGTATCAATTGATGAAATAATATTAATGATCAATTAATTATTAATTAATTAAACATCAATTTCTTCCCCTATAAACCCCTCAACCCACACCTAAAAATCATTGCACAATTTCCATAATTCATTTTAAAATAATAAATTAATATCAATTAACAACTACTTAATAATTAATTTAAAAAAATACTTCCCACCCTTTACCACTATAAACTCAAGAACTCACATCTAAGATGAATTATACAATTGCCATATTTAAATTTGAATTAATTAATTAGCATTAATTAACAAATATTTATTAATTATTTAAAAAAATACTTCCCACCCATTAACCCTATAAACCCCACATCCTGCTCCTAAAAAAAATGACACAATTAACATAATTAATTCATTAATAATAATTAACGACCAATTGATAATTACCTAATAATACATTACTTCCTATGATTAGCATTATAAAAGCTAAATTAAATAAATATTAATACATTTTAAAAAATAATTAATTTGTTATAATTAAATTAGTTTCCACCCTTTACCCCTATAAACCCTAGAGTCCGCTCCTAAACAAATAACACGATTACCATAAATAATTACCAATTTATTAATATTAACAACCAATTAATAATGAATTAATAATAAATTACTTCTCCCATAATTAACACAAATAAAATCTAAATTAACTAAATATTACTAAATAAAAAAGAATCATTCATGTATTATAATTAAATTACTTTCCACCCAATTCCCCTATAAACCCACAACCCGCTAAGGAACTAACAAACGCAAAATGTAATTAAAATATAATTGAAAATGTAACACATATATTAAAAAACGAAAACAATACTTAATCAAAAAAATCAATATTTTAAACAAATATATTTTTGCAAATGGGGGTGGGGGGACGGCTCTCCCGTAGGTGCTTACTGGCCTCGCTGAGGATGGTGGGTGGGAATTAGTCTGCCCACTATCCTCGCAGTGCTGGGACAAGCCACCAGACGTGCGGCAGGCCCGCACCGCTGATTAGGATACGACTGCCACCATGGCGGTCTCATTCCGCATATTTGACATTGCGGAGGGTGCCTGCCACCTTGTACATGGAACTGCAGGGTGGTACCATAGGTACTCCCCAAGTGCACCCACCACCCCCCCTGGGGGTCCTCAACAGGCCCCCAAAACACATCCCTGCCAGTCTTTTCATGGCGCCCTCACCGCCATGGAAAGGCCTTTCAAACTATGCATCCTAATATGGATGGTGGGCCTGCTAGGCACCACCACCATATTGAGGGCCAGTTCCGCCCGTCCTGATTGGCGACCGGTGGAAAAGAGGTGGATGCACTTTGCGTCCGCCGCGTTACCCCCGCCATCAATATATGGCGGGGATCAATCGGGTTGGGATGAGGGGCGGATGGCGATCCACCCGCCATTCTAATGACCCCCTTAGTTTGGATGGGAGAGAGTTTCTTAATAGTCCAGGGGAAAGGGAGTTGGGGGGTTGAAATTGTTGTGGGTTATATAATGGGGCGCTGCAGAGAGAAATGTAAGATATGGCAGCTAAGACTGCAGGAAGGTCATGAGGGACAGAGGAGGGAAAAGAAGATAAATAGCAATGACCAAAAAAAGACCTATAATCTGTTATCCTGGAACGTTAGGGGTATGCAGTCCATGCATAAAAGATTTAACATATTCTCTCGATTAAATAGAAGGCGGATACATATAGCAGTGTTGCAAGAGACTCACCCACTGGCCCCAGAAGGAGCTGCACTACACCGGAGAAGGAGAGGGCAAGCATATTATAGGTCGTACTTTGTGTTTGCAAGGGGCGTACTCATATGGATAAGAGCAGGGGTCCCCTTTGAGCATATTAGCCACAAGGTAGACTCAGAGGGTTGCTACGTGATAGTCTCTGGGAGATTAGATCGACAAGACATTATGCTGATTAATATATATGGGCCAAATGCAGACCAGAGCAGCTTCTTAGAGCGGATGTCCGGAGTATTAGAGCCCTATATGCTAGGCTCGGTTACCATGGGGGAGACTTTAATTGCATTACAGATCTAGAGCTGGACCGATCGTTCCCTCTGCTCTAAGACTCCCCAGTTCACAGGAAAGCCAGAGCTTTCTGGGAATGGCAGTCTAAGTGGGGAATAATGGACATATGGAGACGTACCCATCCCCTAGATAAAGAGTACTCTCAACTTTCACACGTCCATGACCTGCATGTCGTATTGGATATGTTCCTATGCTCAACTGACATACATGTACTGACCCAAGGGGTGGAATACTTGACTCGAACCATCTCAGACCACAACCCGCTACTGGTTAAGGTACAGTGGGGAACACAGCAACAGCCAATTCCTACCTGGCGCCTCAAGCTTGAGGCCCTGGAGGTGCAGGGGTTTTTACAGGAGGTTAGGGGCCATATCGCAACATACTTTGCTTATTATGCATAATCAATGGATTCCGGGGAATGGAGTGGGAGGCCTTTAAGGCTGCCATTAGAGGCCAGTGCATGGCAACATCCATAGGGGTCCGGAGGACGCTGGATGTGGAGAGGGCGAATCGATCACTTAGGGAAATCAAACTGAGACGACCCAAGCACCCAGAGCTGCGACAAGAGTTGTTGGAAGCGAAAGAGGAGGTAGCAGTACAGGAGGAACGACTAAGATATTTTGATTTCAAGGGATACACGGATAGGACTTATGCAGAAAGGGATAAGGCAGGCAGACTGCTGGCATGGCTTTCCAACCCGACCAGATTAGGGAATTCCACCATAGAAATCGCTGACCAAGTAGGGCGCTTGTTATATAGACAAGATGAAATAAACACCAGATTCCGAGACTCCTACAAACAACTCTATAGGAGAGGCGGGAGAGTTAGAGGAGTACCTAGTGGGACTCCCACTGTCCACACTATTGGAGGAGGAGGCGGATCAGCTAGGGACAGAAATATCTGAGCGTGAAGTTATAATGGCCATAAAAGAATTAGCTAGGTCCGAGACTCCGGGTACAGATGGGATCCCTAAGGAGTTATATGCAGCCTATGTGGAGGAGTTAGCCCCTAAATTAGTAGAATTAAATGCAGAGGCTGGAGAAAGAGGTATACTGCTGCTGACTATGCGGGAAGCAGTTGTAAACCTGCTGCTTAAGCCAGTTAAGCCCCCCTAGAATGCATAGCATATAGACCCCTGTCAATGTTAAACCTTGACTTCAAAATACTAAGTAAACTGCTGGTGACAAGGTTGCTTTCACACCTGGGCTGGGTGTAGTTTACGTAGCGCCACTACGCATACTACAGAGAATTTTGGAAAAAATGTGTGGAAAACGAGGGCATGTCCAGAGGGTCAGTGTGCCTGGGACAGGGTTCCCTCGTCCCACGGCGTGGCAAAGTGCCTGGGATGGGCTCCATTGGTCCCGGGCAGTCCTCCCTCGGGCGTCTGGGCCCGAGAGCTCCAATGGTCCTCCCCGTGCCTGAGGCCAAGCCGGGGTCCCAAGCCCCCAGGAAGCAGAGCCCCCGAGCCCTGCGTGGGCCCTACTGCGAAGGCTCAGGGTGACCAGCTGGGAGTCCTTTCAGTCCCGGCCATCCTGTCGCACCTTTCTCCTCGGCCATCTGGTCGCACGCAATGCTTTCCAATGGGATGAACCGATGGCCTGCCTTCCCTGGAAGTCCCGATGAGGGGCCATTTGCCTCCTGGATCCTAGCCAGGGCTCCAGGAGGTTGAGCGCGTTCACGCCTAGGGTCTCCTGAGCCTCGCGGTGCTCATGAGTTCCCAGAACGAGGGGTAGGCTTCCTCCGGATTACTAGGGGCAGGGTATGCCGGGACACCCCTCCCGGGCTGGTGGTTATCTGCCGGTAGCCATATGGGCTGAACTCGGACAACGTGGTACAAAAGGGGGTGGTGATGGACGGAGCATCTGAACCAATCAAACACTCACACCCAGTCAACAGATCTGGGTTTAATCCACCACCGTTCTTTAGCCCACTCTGCCACCCCAGTTCAGACATGGCCATATGCAAATCAGTCTGACTCTGTGCCTCATGGGAACAGTCCAGCCCGCACTGCCAAGCCATGCCTTCCCAGGACCAGAAACAAGCTTCCGAGGACCGGTTTCTGGCAATTCAGCCGTCTTCAGCCCGGCTTGCTTGAATCCAGTGGCAAAGTGAGCAAGGGACTCACGTCTGAGCATACCCTGCCAACTTATGGTGAACAAAGTGGTACAAAAGGGACAACACCTCTCGTTCCGGGGGCGCCGGTCCACGGCGTCGCAAAGTGCCCGGGATGGGCTCCATGGGTCCCGGGTGTCGAGGCCCGAGAGCTCCGGTGGTCCTCCCCATGCCTGAGGCCCAGTCGGGGTCCCCGAGCCCCGGGAAGCGGAGCCCTTGGGAAGGGGAGCCCCTGGGAAGGGGAGCCCCCAAGCCCTGCATCGGCAGGCGGGGGCCCTATCGCGAAGTATCTGGGTGGGCAGCTGGGAGTCCTTTCGGTCCCGGCCATCTTGTTGCACCTTTCCCCTGGGGCATCTGGTCGCACGCAATGCTTTCCAATGGGGCGACCAGATGGCTGGGCTTCCCTGGAAGTCCCGATGAGGGGCCATTTGCCTCCCGGATCCCAGCCAGGGCTCTAGGAGGTCGGTGCGCACGAGTTCCCAGAGAGAGGGGTAGCCTTCCTCTAGATTACTAGGGGCAGGGTATGCCGGGACACCCTCTCGGACTGGCGGTTCTCTGCCGGTGACCAGATGGGCTGAGCTCCAACAACACCTCTCGGTCCAGGGGCTCCGGCCGACGGTGTGGCAAAGGGCCCGGGGTGGACTCCATGGGTCTCGGGCAGTCCTCCCGTAGCGTCTGGACCTGAGAGCTCTGGTGGTCCTCCCCATGCCTGAAGCCCAGCTGGGGTCCCCGAGCCCTCGGGAAGTGGAGCCCCCAAGCCCTGCACTGCGTGGGCAGGTGGGAACCCTACTGCGAAGGCTCGGGTGGGCAGCCTGGAGTCCTTTCAGTCCCAGCCATCTTGTCGCACCTTTCCCATCAGCCATCAGGTCGCACGCAATGCTTTCCAATGGGGCGACAAGATGGCTGGGCTTCCCTGGAAGTCCCGATGAGGGACCATTTGCCTCCCGGATCCCAGCCAGGGCTCCAGGAAGTCGGGCGCATCCGTGCCTAGGGTCCCCTCTGTGTTGCGGTGTTAATAGGTTACCAGAAAGGGGGGTAGCCTTCCTCCGGATTACTAGGGACAAGGTACTCTAGGACCCCTCTCCGCCTAGCGGTATTCAGCCGGCAGCTGGACGGACCAGGATGTCGCCAAAGCCCTGGGCCCGTCCTGGGGCCTGCCATGAGGCAGGCTGCCCTGGATGGGGTCTGGCGGGCCCGGGGAGCCTCCCCCTGTTGGGCTGGGTCCAGGGGCCCCGGGGAGGGAGGTCACCCCACCCCAGCCTCTGTCCTCAGTCCTGCTGTGTGGCAGGGTGCCCGAACGAGGTCCAGCGGGCCCGGTGACGTTTCCCCTGCACCTTTGGGCCCGGTACCCCTGACTGAGTCCAGGAGACCTGCCGGACCCCAGGTAGGGTGCTCCGGCCCAGGGCCCTGTCCCCCCGGCCTTCCGATCAACCAAAGACCCGGTACAGGGTTCTGTTGTGCCTGGGGAGCCTCCCCTTGCTTGGTTGGGTTCAGGAGCTCCAGGGGCCCCAGGGAGGGTGGCCTCCACACTCCGGGCTCCGTCCTCGGTCCTGGAGCATGGCAGGGTGCCCGGGATGGTGCCCGTTGGGCCTGAGGAGGCTTCCCCTGCACCACCGGGCCTGGGAGCCCAGCCAGCCCAGGGGACCTCCCCTTGCTTGGCTGGGTTCAGAAGCTCCATCGGGGCCCCTGAGGGCCCCGGGGAGAGTGGTCTCCCCACCCCTTTTTCTCTGAGTTTGCTCAGGCAGACCTACGTGAGGTCCGGAGATGCTGAGAAGTGAGAAGGCAGCACTCGGGCCCGCCGCCCTGGCCCCCAGGGGCCCAGGTACACACCTGCCTCTCAGCCCCCTCCCAATGGTCCTTGTTCTCTGAGTTTGCTCAGGCAGACCTCCGTGAGGTCCGGCGATGCTGAGACGGGGGAAGGCAGCACCTGGGCCCGCCCGCTGGGGCTCCCAGCGGCCCGGGTATGTACCTGACTCTCAACCCCTTCCCGATGGTCCTTTTTCTCTGAGTTTGCTCAGGCAGACCTCCGTGAGGTCCCGCAATGCTGAGACGGGGGAAGGCAGCACCCTGGCCTGCCTGCCGGGGCCCCAGGGGCCCGGGTATGCACCTGACTCTCAGCCCCTTCCCGATAGTCCTTTTTCTCCGAGTTTGCTCAGGCAAACCTCCGTGAGGTCCGGAGATGCTGAGATGGGGGACGGCAGCACCCTGGCCTGCCCGCCGGGGCCCCCAGGGGCCGAGGAATGCACCTGCCTCTCAGCCCCTTCCCAATGGTCTTTTTTCTCTAAGTCTGCTTGCCCCGGGAGCAGGTAGGCAGGGGATGCTAAGCCAGCATACCCCCTGTGCAGGGTGGCCTGCCAGGGGATGCCCCAGCTGTACTCTGTTCGATTGGGCACTCTCGGTCCGTTTAGGGATGGACTGCTTGGCCAGCCTCAGCTGTTGTTTTGAGCAAAGAGCTTCCACCCTGCATGGACCGTCCATCTCGAGGGCCTGCCACCTGGTGGGAGGCCCTTTACCCAGCAGAGAGAAGGCCGAGTGGCCCTGGCAGCTTGTGTCCCCCGTGGACTGACCCAAGCAGAAGGGGTCGGGTGGCGCCATGCCCTTTGATGCTGCTGCCCAGCAGGTATGTAGGCCCTGCGCGCCACACCGTCACCCCTCTCTGCCCAGCACAGTACCACAGCAGCTCAGAACGACCAGTTCAAGGGGTGCCGCCGCCAGGCTCCGGCACTCCTGCGTCTCGCTCAGGCTGCGCGTCGGCCCACCTCTCCCTCCTGGGGGAGATGACCGGGCATGCCGGTGCCCATGCGACCGCACCTCTCCACACCCCTCCAGTGAGCCCTCCCGCCCAGGCAGGTGGGCTCCTTCCCCTGGCAGGCTCCCGAGAGATGGAGGGGAGCACGACGCTTGCCGGTCGGGGAGATGGGCATGCGGCCCCCACCCCGTCGGCAGGGTGACCAGATGGCCTGGCCCGACCGGGCCTCCCCTTCCCGCTGCTCCCAGGCAAGTCAGGCAGGGAGGCGAGCAGCAGCCACCCTGGGGAAGGAGCATCCCGAGCGCCTGCCCCGGTGCACCCAGCCACCCTCGCCAGACTGCAAGGGTGACTGCGTACAGCACCCTCCCAGGCCACCTGGGTGCTGGGTGGTCCCGGGCCATCTGGTCACCTGGCTGCGCGACCAGATGTCCCTGCAGGCCGGGCGACCAGATGGCCCTGTGGTCAGGGTGAGCAGATGGTCCTGCGGGCTGGGTGACCAGATGGCCCTGCGGGTTGGCAGCTGGGCTAACTACAACTTTTGTCCCTCCCCAAAGTTTTTGTTTAATAGTAGAGAAAAATGGGCTCCCTGGGCAGGCCGTCGGGGTGAGGACGTGGCCTGGGCTTAACCCTCCTTGGTTCCAGACGAGGGTCTGGGCGCTGGTGACGGGGTCTGCCCGGCCCGGGAAGCGTCTCACCGGCCTGGCTAGGGTTCGGAAGCTGGGACCTGGCCTGGGGCTCGTGCTGCATCCCAGGGTCCCAGGCTGCGAGAGCCCCCCATCCTGGAAGCTAGCCGAGGGACTGGGCACTCGTGACGGGGTCCGCCGGGGCCCGGGGAGGCTCTCCCCGGCCTGGCAAGAGTTCGGAAGCCGGAACTGGGCCCGTGGCTCGTGCTGCATTCCAGGGTCCTAGGCTGCAGGAGACCCCCATCCTGGAAGGCTGCAGAAGGTCTGGGTGGTGGTGACGGGGTCCGCCGGGGCCCAGGGAGGCTCTCCCCGGCCTGGCTAGGGTTCGGAAGCTGGGACCGGGCCCGGGGCTTGTGCTGCATCCCAGGGTCCCAGGCTGTGGGAGCCCCCCATCCTGGAAGGCAGCCGAGGGTCTGGGCAGTGGTGATGGGGTCCGCCGGGGCCCGGGGAGGCTCTCCCCGGCCTGGCAAGGGTTCGGAAGCCGGAACTGGGCCCGTGGCTCGTGCTGCATTCCAGGGTCCTAGGCTGCATCAGACCCCCATCCTGGAAGGCTGCGGAAGGTCTGGGTGGTGGTGACGGGGTCCGCCGGGGCCCAGGGAGGCTCTCCCCGGCCTGGCTAGGGTTCGGAAGCTGGGACCGGGCCCGGGGCTTGTGCTGCATCCCAGGGTCCCAGGCTGTGGGAGCCCCCCATCCTGGAAGGCAGCCGAGGGTCTGGGCAGTGGTGATGGGGTCCGCTGGGGCCCATGGAGGTTCTCCCCGGCCTGGCTAGGTTTCAGAAGCTGGGACCGGGCCCGGGGCTCGTGCTGCGTCCCAGGGTCCCAGGCTGTGGGAGCCCCCCGTCCTGGAAGCCAGCCGAGGGTCCAGGAGCTGGTGATGGGGGTCCGCTGGGGCCTGGGAAGGCTCTCCCAGGCCTGGCTAGGATTCAGAACCTGGGACTGGGCCCGGGGCTCGTGCTGCATCCCAGGGTCCCAGGCTGTGGGAGCACCCCGTCCTGGAAAACAGCCGAGGGTCCGGGCACTGGTGACGGGGGTCCACCGAGGCCCGGGGAGGCTCTCCCCGACCTGGCTAGGGTTCGGAAGCTGGGTCCAGGCACGGGGCTCTTGCTCCGTTTGGCGGGCCCGGGGTGCGGGAGCCCCCGTCCTGGAAGCCAGCCGAGGGTCTGGGCGCTGGGGACGGGGCTTCGATGAGGCCCAGGGAGGCTCTTCCCGGCCTGGCTAGGTTTCAGAAGCTGGGATCGGGCCCGGGGCTCGTGCTGTGTCCCAGGGTCCCAGGCTGTGGGAGCCCCCCATCCTGGTAACTATCATGCCAGAATCGGCATTTAAAATTGCTGTTTTACCGCTTTCCCTACCTGACTTAATAGGAGGGGAAGCAGATTTTCTTCATTTGTCTTGGGGACAGCAACAAGTCGAGGCTCTACTTCCTTCCTGCCCGCCCCGGTCCGACAGGGTAACTAGTACCGTTGTGCGGAGGGCGGTCAGGTGAGAGCAAGGCACTTCCGGTAGCATTGGAGCGGTTAGCACTCTAGTGCTCTCACTTCTGGGGATATTTAGGCGGAGCATCTACCTCAGAGAAGCTGCGGTAAGGTGACGGTGGCAGTGTCCCCAACCCGCGTGCTTTAAGAAGGTTGCCTAATTTTGCGCTCCATGCTGTGTGTGATTGGAATTTTAAATCGTCATATTGATACTTGCTTGTCTTTTAAAAATACATTCTGTGCCTGCTGAAAACTATCACGCCAGAATCGGCATTTAAAATTGCTATTTTACCGCTTTCCCTACCAGACTTAATAGGAGGGGAAGCAGATTTTCTTCATTTGTCTTGGGGACAGCAACAAGTTGAGGCTCTACTTCCCTCCTGCCCGCCCCGGTCCGACAGGGTAACTAGTATCGTTGTGCGGAGGGCGTCAGGTGAGAGCAAGGCACTTCCGGTAGCATTGGAGCGGTTAGCGCTCTAGTGCTCTCACTTCTGGGGCTATTTAGCCCTTGCCCCTCCCTCGAGCGCGCAGCGGTCGTGCGCAGCCGAAGACACGCTGAAGAGCAGCCAAAGAGCTGCCCGTCTGCGCCCGTTTGCGACTGGACGGGGCTAAGGGCTATGGGCCCGATTTCTTTGGATAAACCCTCTGTGGGGTACATATGTTCAGGTATTCTGCGCAAACTTTATTAAACTTAAGGACAACCCCAAAAAAAGGATGTAGTAGAGATTTCTGGCCATGTCCTGAGGGCCCTTTCACCTGTATTATTTGCCATTTTCAAGCATCCTATGCTAGCTCCAGTATTGAGGATAATAAAGCAAAATCACCACCACAAAAAGAGACAAAGTGTTTTCTCTTAAATGTCGGCTCCCTACCTAAACACCAACTTGAGGTATGGGACCTGGTACATACACTGCAACCGGACTTATGTTTCCTAACGGAAACCTGGCTAAAACCTCATACCGTCCCTGGTATAGCAGTGGGGGTTCCCTTGGGATAAACGTTTGTAAATTTAGATCGCCCAGAGAAAATAGGTGGTGGCTTAGCCATAATGTATAAAGAACACCTGAAGGTTACCATATTAGAACAAAAGTATTGCCCACAATTTGAAATAATGATTTTTAAAATTAATTCTGCCACTAAAATGTTTTGGAAAGGAGCATTAGTTTATCGCCCACCGGGATCTAGTGTGGGCTTCTCTCTTGCTCTTTTGGAGCTTTTAGCCCCATATTTTAAAGCAAAGGAAGATTGTATTCTCCTCGGTGATTTTAATATTCACGCTGTTTAGTGGGGAGGCGGGTCGGGAATCGAACACTACCCCGGTACACGAGTGGTGGAACCAAGACTCACGTCCTGCCTCTCTTTCGCCGTCTCAGGAATCCTGGGAAACGGAGTCCAACAGCTGGTGGACGCAGCCCGAGTCTCAAGGAGAGTCCTGTACCTTTTACGGGGCCGGCTTCGAGGCAGAGGAACGCCCCCCAGCCACGTCCATGCTGTGCCAGCCAATCAGCGGAGGGGAACCAGACATGCCCCTGGATGAAGTGCACTCAATCACGCCGCTAAGAAGGGAGGAAGACGGAAGAGCAGGGTGCCCTGACACCGAGGAGAAGAGTGGAGAGCGAACCGACGTGAAGAAGAGTGGAGAGCGAGCCGACGTGGAGAAAACCGGAGGAATCGAGGAGGAGCGAGTAGCAGAGCCAGGAGGCCAACGATCCCGTTCAGCGCCCAGCCACGCTCGTGGAGGAGTGTGGCTCTCCCAGGTGCGTCACCGTGTGGCAGGGTGGCTGGGGAGGTGGGACGCGTCCATGTAAACTTGTACAGAGTCTCATTCCTAGTTGTTTCCACGTCTTTCCCTTTTCCCCATCTCTCTCCCTGTACCCTATTTTTCCCGAACTCTCCTCACAGTGTGTCAGCACCGGTACCAAGGACAGCGTGTAAAAACTATGCACTTGTAAATAGAAGCACCGGTGTCCTCACTACCCTGGTTCCCCCTTGGGTGTTCAAAGAGTGCTGAACCCCTTACTGAGAGTGTTCTTTCTCCCCGCATGAGGCGCTGGAACACCACGAGAGAAGACAACCGCGTCGCCAGAGAACAAGAGCAAAGGCGTGCAAGTCCAGGACGGTCCCTAGCTCACACCTTGTATCCGGCAGCCCTAGCCCGGGAAAGACTTACTCAGAGGCGAAAAAAGACCTTTATAAAAATAAAGCCTTCTATACCCCGCTCCCGACTCAGTGTCCCTCCTTCTGAATCGCCACACACTGATATTACTGTGCAACCAGAAACTATACCTTTGCTCGCTGATTTATCCACTCTTGGCTTAGATCTGCTGAATAGCGGACCCACACACACTGAAGGTCACTTCCTAGATTTGCTCTTCTCTAATTGCTCTAAAGTACGATGTTTACCCATTGTTCAAATAAATTGGACTGACCACTTTATAGTGGAATTTTCCCTCTTAGGAGTGGATAAATCCTCTCATAAGAACACTTTCCCACCTATTTGGCGTCGACAGTGGCACAAAGTAACGGTGGAGGAATTACAGAGGGTATGGAAGCAGCCCATTCCTCTAGAGGAGGAACCTATGGAGTCCGCACTATTCAAATTTAACAACTCTCTCATAGAGGCAATTAATAAACTAGCCCCTCTGAAGCTACATAAACAATACCCTCCTTCCAAGCAGGAAGTATGGTATACTGAAGCTCTCAGAATAGAGAAGCAGGGATGTAGGAAGATAGAGAAGAAATGGAGGAAAATGCGAACAGAGGAAAGCAAGAAAGCACATCACGAAGCCCAGTCTAATTATTATAAAAATATTAAACTGGCACGGAGGAACAGCCTTGCTCAGCAACTCGCAGAGGCGGGTAATTCCTCTAAGGAATTATTTAAAATTCTACAAGCATTTGTAAAACCAGTCGCATGCGAAAGCCCAGATGATTTTTCTCAATCCTTATGTGACCAAATTTCTTTGTCTTTTGAAAATAAAATAAATTTGATTTATGAGAAAATCATGAGGGCCTCCAGCCAAAAGAGCAACATCTCCATTCCTATTACTCTTCCTACACAGAGAGATATTTCACTTATGGCATTTCCAGCAGTTAGTGATTTGGATCTACCCTCCCTCATGAGTCACATAAAATCGGGGTCTCCTGATGATTTTCTGCCCGCCAAAATAGTTGCCTCCCTGAGTACTTTGCTTGGACCTCATATCCAATCAGTAATAAACCATTCTCTCAGGGAAAGACATGTGCCCACGGAGTGGAAAAGAACGGTGGTGAACCCTATCCGAAAGAACACCGCACTCCCATGGACGGACCTTTCAAACCTCTGACCCATCTCCCTCCTGCCTTACCTTAGCAAAATGACCGAGAGACATGTGAACACCCATTTGTCCAAGTACATAGAGGCAGTGGAGGTTCTAGACTTTTCTCAATCTGGGTTTAGGCCCAATCACAGCACCGAATGTGCCCTCCTCTCAGTGACCGATAACATCAGGATGTCACTGGATGGAGGGGGCTCTATGATTCTGGTGCTGTTAGATTTATCCGCTGCCTTAGACACAGTGTCACATGAGATACTTCTCGGTCGTTTGAGGGAGGTGGCCATAGGAGGCGTGGCTCTGTCCTGGTTGGAGAGCTTTCTTTCGGGCAAGGAGTCAGATTGGGCTCCCATCATTCCATCTCAAGGGAGCTCACCAAGGGAGTGCCACAGGGCTCATGCCTAAGCCCTACACTTTTTAATGTGTATGTGGCCCCCTTGGCAGACATCGTGAGAGCACATGGGTTCACCCCAGTGTCGTATGCTGACGACACTGGGGTGCCTCCAGTGCAATGTAGGCAAGACGGAGGTCATGCTGTTCGGCGAGTCCACCCTCTTGTGGTACTCAGATTGGTGGCCCCCAGATTTGGGACCAGTACCAAGTCCCAAACAGACCGTAAAAAATCTCGGTGTGCGGCTTGAACACATAAATCAAGTAGCAGGATCCTGCTTCCGTGTCATTGGACTGCTACGACGTGTCTTCCCATTCCTATCTGATATCTATAGGAAAACACTTGTCCAGATGTTAGTAATTAGTAGGCTAGACTACTGTAATGGCCTGTTCATCTCGGCCAATGAGGAACAACTACAAAGACTACAAGTAGTCCAGAACACTGCAGCGAGACTCATTCTCAATGCTCAGCCAAGGACAGCTTCACGTCCTCTCCTGGACAAACTTCATTGGTTGCCGGTTAGGCAGCGTGTAAAATTTTAAATCTGCTGCACAATACACAAATGTCTGTTTGGCACCGGACCTAAATACCTGGAAAAAAAATGTAACCCCTATAGTCCTGGACGCACTCTGCGCTCTAGCAGTCAGCAACTGCTCCAGGTTCCAAGGATTAAAAAAGCTAGACAGGGAGGTCGTGCCCTTTCCTACAAAGTCCCCACTCTATGGAACTCACTCCCCAACACCTTGAAACAAAACACTAACTTCCAGTCTTTTAAAAAAACTTTAAAAACCTATCTATTTCCGGCCTGTTAAGATATCATCACACTGACTCCTTCATAGTTCCATGATCATGATTAGGTTTTCTTGATATAAGCATTAGTGCGGAGATACCCCTTCGGGTGTCGAATCCTGCGCTATACAAGAATATAAATAAATAAATAAATAAAATAAAACCAGCCGAGGGTCCGGGAGCTGGTGATGGGGGTCCGACGGGGTCCGGGGAGGCTCTCCCCGGCCTGGCTAGGGTTCGGAAGCTGGGACCAGGCACGGGGCTCGTGCTCTGTCCGGCGGGCCCCAGGGTGCGGGAACCCCCATCCTGGAAGCCAGCTGAGGGTCTGGGCGCTGGGGACGGGGCTCCGCTGGGGCCTGTGGAGGCTCTCCCCGGCCTGGCTAGGATTCAGAAGCTGGGACCGGGCCCAGGGCTCGTGCTCTGCCCGGCGGGCTCCGGGGTGCGGGGACCCCCATCCTGGAAGCCAGCCAAGGGTCGGGCGCTGTTGACAGGGTTCCACCGGGGCCTGGGGAGGTTATCCCCGGCCTGGCCAGGGTTCGGAACCTGGGACCCGGCCCGGGGCTCGTGCTGCATCCCAGGGTCCCAGGCTGTGTGAGCCCCCCGTCCTGGAAGCCAGCCAAGGGCCTGAGCACTGGTGATGGGGGTCTGCCAGGGCCGGGGAAGGCTCTCCCCGGCCTGGCTAGGGTTCGGAAGCTGGGACTGGGACCGGGGCTCGTGCTGCATCTCAGGGTCCTAGGCTTGGGAACCCCACCTCCTGGAAGCCAGCAGAGGGTCCAGGCGCTGGTGACGGGGGTCCGCCGAGGCCCAGGGAGGCTCTCCCCGGCCTGGCTAGGATTTGGAAGCTGGGACTGGGACCGGGCCCTGGGCTCGTGCTTCGTCCGGAGGGCCACGGGGTGCCGGTGCCCCCCGACTTGGAAGCCAGCCGAGGGTCCAGGCGCTGGGGACGGGGGTCCGCCGGAGCCCAGGGAGGCTCTCTCCAGCCTGGCTAAGTTTCAGGAGCAGGTATCGGGCCCAGGGCTCGTGCTGCACCCTAGGGTCCTAGGCTGTGGGAGCCCCACGTCCTGGAAACTAGCCGAGGGTCTGGGAGCTGGTGACGGGGGTCCACCGGGGCCCGGGGAGGCTCACCCCAGCCTAGCTATGGTTTGGAAGCTTGGACCAGGCCTGGGGCTCGTGTTTCACCCGGGGGCCCAGGGGTGCGAGAGCCCCCCGTCCTGGAATTCAGCCGAGGGTCCAGGCGCTGGGGACAGGGGTCCGCCAGGGCCCGGGGATGCTCTCCCAGCCTAGCAAGGGTTCAGAAGCTGGGACCGGGCCCGGGGCTCATGCTCCGTCCGGCGTGCCCCTGGGTGCGGGAGCCCCCCGTCCTGGAAGCCAGCAGAGGGTCCAGGCACTGGGGAAGGGGGTCCACCAGGGCCCGGTAAGGCTCTCCCCGGCCTGGCTGCTTTCAGAAGCAGGGACTGGGCCAGGGAGTAGGGGTGCTGGCTTTATCGGCTACGCTGGCAGAGCGGAGTTTTCTGCCCCCCCTATTCCACACATGACTTCCCTTTTCCACAAAGATCATAGGGGTTTATTCTCAGCAGGAATACGACTCTGAATATACGACGCCTTCTTGCATTGCTGGATCTGAGTGAAGAAGAGGACCCAGATGGAGTGATATTCGCAATAGATAGAGAAGGCTTTTGATAGCCTGGAATGTGTGTTTTTATGTGCTGCGCTGGCAGAAATGGGGACCGGGAAGGGATTTATAAAGTGGGTGCGGCTGCTATATGAGGGTCTAATGGCTGGGGTTCTCACAGGTTGTGCGATTTTGGTGCAGTATCAGGTAGATAGGGGCATACGCCAGGGGTGCCTCTTCTCCACACTATTGTTTGCCCTGGCCATGGAGCCTCTGGCATGCAGGGCAAGGTCTGGGATAGTGTCTAGAGGCCTACAAGCGGTATAACAAATGCACCACATAGCGCTATATGCTGATGACCTCCTGCTCTTCTTAAAAGATAAACAGGAGGAATTACAGGAAGCCAGAATCATGATGGAAGAGTTTGGTTCGCTTTCAGGGCTACGTGTCAATTGCTAGAAGTCCCAACTGTTTCCAGTAATGGAGGGCACTCCACCTCCTGCAGATCTGGGAGACTTACAGTGAGAACCCCAACGTTTTAAATATCTGTGAGTGAAGATCTTTCACTCAATGTGGAATGCTATGTTGAGACTGCAGTTTTTAGAGTCTGAATGTGTTTCTTACAACATTGTAATTTCTTTTAAATGTATTTTTAAACACAGAAGAAACTTGTGATGACCTCTTCCAATGTAGACGAAATTTGATAGAAGCCTTCTTAATCTTGATATTGATGATTTCCCTTTTATGTAGTAAATAAGAAGATTATGGATCCCCAATGATTTTATGGATAATGGTGTGCAAAATGAAATGATTTGAAATTGTATCTGCATTTTAATGTCACTTTTATGGTTTTTCTATTTTGTAAAACCGAATAAAGAAGAATTCATTCATTCATGTGGAATGTGCAAGAGAGGCATGTGGGAGGAGCGCTTCGATCATTAAAGAGCAGTATGGCCTTTTGGGGGGGACTTCCTTTATCAGTGGCAGGACGGATCTCACTGCTAAAAAGGGTGGCTCTCCCTAGGTGGCTGCATAACTTTAACACGCTCCCAGTGTGGAAACCGGGAGCATGGTTTAGGGAATTGGATTCGTGAATCTCAGCTTTTATTTGGGGTACAAGCAGAAGGAGGGTGGCTTTATCCACAATAAAAAGGGCGGAACTGGAGTGAGGACTGGCAGTCCCGGACATGGAGACATATTTTCTAGCATGACAACTGCAGAGATTCACGTAGTGCGTGGCGGGGAGTCTAGCGCCAGAGAGAGAAAGGCCTCCCTTTACCCTGGAGAAGGCAGATGTGCTTGGCACACTGATGAGAACGACTAAGCTATTACACACTAATGAACACAGGGTAATCTGGCAATGTTGGAACAGATGTCTACAAAAAATGAAGACAAAACATCTGTACTCACCAGAGCTGTCCGTTGCACTGCTTGAAGTACCCCAGATTGGGAGCAGTGGGGAAGGATAAAAGAATGGGAACAAGCAGGAGTGACAAAGATTGGAGACTTGTGTAGGGATGGGGAATTGCTCACTGTTGAGGACTTCCTAACAAAATGGGATATTCCTCTGTGCCATTTTTAGCTCTACCGGGCAGTCACCGGAGGAATGCTTAGATATTGAAGGGCAGGGTTGACAGAGCCACTGCCGCATGCCACCTGTGAATATATAGGACTGGCAGGGGCAGTGGCGGCAATGAGGGCGGTTTCGGTGCTGTGGTTGCTGCGGAAGCCGGACTGGGATGGGTCCAGGATGCTGTTCTCCTCGAGGTATCGGGTCAGTTGTTTGTTGATGATTTTCTTGATGACCTTGGCTGGGAACCGAAACAGGGAGATGGGCCGGACGTTCTTGAGGTCTCTCGGGTCAGCCTTGGGTTTTTGGAGTAGGGCGTTGATCTCGGTGTGTTTTCAGTTCTTTGGGAAGGTCGCGGTCTTGAAGGAGAGATTGATGATGTTGCGCAGGTGGGGTGCGATGGAGCTGCTAGCTTTGTTGAAGATGTGGTGCGGAAGTGGGTCTGACGGGGAATCGGAGTGGATTGTGCTCATGGTCTTGATGGTGTCATTGATGTTCACGTTGGCCCAGGCTGACAGGGGGTTGTGGTCGAAAGTGTGCCGGGAGCCTGGAGTGTCAATGTCTGGGCTTTGAAGCTGTTGTGCATGTCAACGATCTTGCGGTGGTTAAAGGTGACGAGGGAGTCGCACAGGGCTTGCGACGGCAGGATGTCGTTGGTGTTGAAGCTGGGCTTGGAGAGTTCCTTTACGATGTTGAAGAGCTCCTTGCTATTGTGTGCATTGAAGGAGGTCCTCTTGGCAGCCCGGATGAGGTGATGGTGTTTGCGAATGGCGTCTTTGTGGGATGCGAGCTGTCCGATGTCTTTTCATTGTGCCGTTTCTCCTCTAGTTTCTGGCAGGTTCGCTTAGAGGCTAGGAGTTCTGGGGTGAACCAGCTAGCTCTCTTGCTGGTGTCTCTGTGGGTGGGTTTCTTCAGTGGGACGAGGGTGTTGGCGCAGTCGTCGATCCTGCCTCTGAGGTTGCGGGCATCGTCATCGATGTTGGAGGTGTCGGTGGGTGGGCTGAGAGCGAGGTTTGCGTGTAGTTGGTCTTCTGTGATTTTGCTCCAGCAACGGCGGGGGATCTGTTGGGTGTGGTGGTATTTGGTGGGTTTCTGGAAGGGGAAGTGGATGCAGCAGTGGTCGGTCCAGAGGAGTTCGGTGGTGTGGCTGAAGGAGACGTGGGAGCTTGAGGAGAAGACGGGGTCGAGCGTGTGGCCGGCGGAATGGGTAGTTGTTGTGATGAGCTGCCTCAGTCCGAGGTTGTCGAGGTTGTTGATCAGGGTGGTGGAGTTTCTGTCGTGGTTGTTCTCAAGGTGAAAGTTCAGGTCTCCGAGGAGGATGTAGTGGGTAGAGGTCAGAGCGTGCATGCTGATGAAGTTGGCGATGGAGTCGCTAAGCTGGGGTTGGGGTCCGGGGGGTCTGTAGACGAGGGTAACTCTGAGGGTGGTGTTGGGGTCTGTGTGGATCTGGAAGTGCATGTGTTCGGCGGTGCTGAGAGTGTCGTCGGTGCTGGTCGAGACCCTGATGCTGTTCTTGAAGACAATGGTTATTCCTCCTCTGACTCCGTTGGTGCGGTCTCTGCGGGTGATCTTTTAGACATCTGGGATGGTGATGGCGATGTCGGGTGCGGAAGAGTCATTCATCCAGGTCTCTGTCAGGAAGGCGACGTCCGGGGATGATGTGTCGAGCAGGTCCCAGAGGCTCTGGTGCTGGGCGTGGTCAAGGCGCAGACAGGCACAGACGGGCTTCCTTAGGTGCGCCTTCGGTGCACCAGCGACGCGGCCGCCATATATGGGGAGGTGGGAGGGAGGAACAGCTGGGAGGCGGGAGGCAGGGGAAGTGATTGAACAGTCAACGGGGCGGGGACGTAGCGGTGGGACGGAAGCAAGGGCACAGAATCCTGGGGGCAAGGGAGGGTACAGAAGGAGAAAAGGCACAGATTCATGGGGCAATGAAGGCGACAGAAGGAGAGAAAGGCACAGAGTCACAGGGCAACGAAGGGGACAGAAGGAGAAAAAGGCACAGAATCAGAGGGGCAACGAAAGGGACAGAAGGAGAAAAAGGCACAGAAAAACGGGGTCAACGAAGGGGACAAAAGGGGAAAAAGGCACAGAATCACAGAGGCAACGAAGGGGAGAGAGTCAACAGCAGTCACGGACACCAAGAGAGTACAATACAATGAAATGACAAACAAACCTAAGACATTCCACTGACCACTAGGGATAAGGCGCTGGTGGTAGCCGGAAAGGGGAGTAGGGCCTCAACAGCAGCAGCAGGGGCAGGGTCAGGACACAAAGGTGGTGCTGTGTGGAGGGGAAGCGACCTACCTTTTGAGTTCATATTTTATTTGAAAGTATTTTAGTTGAAGCTCTTAGTTGTAGTCAGAGGCATTCCGAGGGTGTCTCTTCCATTCCATGTCACTTTCCCCACCTCTCCCGCTTGTTTTATTTTGCCCATGTATGGTTTGTCTCGAGTCTGGCATCTTGATTTCGGAACAGTGCAGAGGGTCCCTTACTCTCCAAGGACTTGTAGCTGAGATGAAAGGTTTTATTCAGCGCATTAACTCTCCCTCCCACTGCGACTCCCTGGAGTCTCCAACAATGTGGTAAGGAGTCCTAAGTTAGTGGATGGACCGTGGCAGCGCTTCAGTAACAGAAACACTAAGCCCCGCCTCACAAACTTGTAAATATAAATTAAATACCTAATTTGTTTAAGGAAGCCCATGACAACAAGAAAAAGAAACACAATCATAGGCATTGAAAACTAAGGTGCTGATTACAATGGCGGTGAACCCACCACCGACAGGCTGTTCGTGGCGGGTTCACCACCATCGTAAGGCCGTTTTCCACAAGCCATATTATTATGGTGGGCGGTACCGTGGTGGTCGAAAACTCAGAACACCACACATCCGACAGGCTCCTTGAGCCTTCCTGTGTAGCGTAGGGCCTCCCTATGCCTACAATGGCGGCAGTGTCTACCAGGCACCACTGTAGGCATTGCGAGGGCCCATCCCCGCCAGCCTGGGGGGGATGGACTTTGGGGGCTCATAGCAGGCACACCTTCCCCCAGGCACAGTGGTTTTGGGTTTGGGGGGCACCTGAGAACATTTCCCTGCACCATATGGCACGCGCCACACAGTGCCTGCCACGTAGTGCAGGCAAAAGCAAAACTTGTCTTTTTTCCATTGCGGCGGGCGCTGCATCTGCTGCAATGGAATCAATGCCTTTTGCGGCTGTTGTGGTGCTGTCCGCCTTGTAATTTGATATGTGGGACCGCCACCTTATAGGCAGACAGTCCCCATCCCCGGGATGATGGCAGACAGACAAAAGTCTGTCCGCCATTGTAATCAGGCACTAAGTACCGCTGTTTTCCATTGTATGACAAATAAATTGGACTCAAAAAGGAATATTTTTCAGCACTGATTGTTTTGGAGTGTATTCTCCTTGAAAGAACCTTTATGAATCTCCGAAAGTACTATTTAGATAGACTCGGTAGCAGGGGCCATCCGTCAGCTGCTGCTGGAGTGGTTCCATGTGTCCACCACTTTTTCATAAGGAGTAATCCAATTAGTCAGTGCTTCTAGTTGCTTCTTTGGTCCCAGTGGTAATTCCTCATTCCCGGGTCCCAAGGTAGTGCTGCAGCTGCTTCTCTAGTCCCAGTGGTGATTCCTCTTTCTTAGCCTTCTAGCCACTGCTGCTAGCTGCTTCTCTGCTCCCAGTAGCAATTCCTTATTCTTAGTCCTCTAGGCAGTGTTGGTGCTCCTTCTTTGATCCCGTCTGTAGTGCTGCAGCAGCTTCTTTGCTCCCAGTAGTAATTCCTTATTCTTAGTCGTCTAGACTGTGCTGCAGCTGCATAAATGGACCTCAATTAACCACATAAGATACTGCACCCTTAATATAATTATAAGAAGAAAAAGGCAGCTGAACGTACGTTTCCATTTGTTTTTATTGAAAGTGAGATTCACATTAAACAACAATGGTGCATTTTTACACTAAAGCTAACAAAAATTTCTCTTTCGAAAAAAACTAATGGAAACGTATGCTCAGTTGCAATCTTTCACTGAGTGCTGTACCTTATTTTATTTAGCTCCTGCTCCTTTTACAAGTCCACAGGGACACCTAGTAACAGCCTTTGGTACTGCACCCTTTCCTTGCTTTGTAGATTTTATTGTATTCACTATGCAATTGCTGGGATATTTATTGGGTGAAAAAAATCTAACAAACATCATTTACAACAGCAGTAGCTGAACGTTTTACTAATGCGAGACCAATTGCATTGCACATACTTGTTAGGTTTTGCCTGCCGACAGCGCTTGCCCTGTCCACTGAGAAAATGTCTAGTAGACTACCAGCTTAAAGGGGGCTTATATGTTGGCTTGCATATTGCTCTCGTTTCCTTGTTTTTTTATTGGTCAGCGCCTCCCTGCTTCTTCCTGGACTATTAATATCAATCCCTGCAGTGGAGCATGGACCAACTACCATTTCCTGTCTGTGGCTAGTGTCCTTCCACAGACGACATGGTTGCCGAGGTACTTCTTTTTTACTTTTAGACATGCACACTCTAAGAGTGCATTTGTCTGAAGCCCACCCACCCTCCCCTTACTGTCCATGCTTCTCTCGACGTCTTTCCACCAAAGAAACAACATATTGTGAAGGTAAGTATAAATAGGTAAGTCTACAAACCTCCTTCCCTCAAGCCCCCCCCTTGTGTTGCTTGACCCTGTTACCGCTGTCTGTTTTCTTCCTGCCCTCTCACCCTCCTCCGTTCCTCATCTTCCACTAACTATGTTCCCCACCCACCCTTATGTAGCTTGCCCTACTTCCCCCTCCAACCATTCACCCCCCTTCATGCCCTCTCTAATCCACCCACCCACCCACTAAAAAAATAAATATTAAATAAGCCAAATGCAAAATGGCTTAAAAAGGCATATGACGCAGTCAGTGCTAGTCACGCCATAGCAATTTATTTTTATTTACTTTGAGCTATGTTGCATAGCAGTCCACACTGCTGTGCAACATCTCTACAACAACATTGACAATCCCAATATTTCTTGTGTAGCCAAAGCATATTGGAATTGCCAATGTTTTTTTTAAGGCACAGGGAGAATTTAGCAAATTTGATTAACTGTCTGCTCCAGTGCATTATCTGCAGAGACTTGAATGTAGGTACCTTTAGATGACTTCAAACATAAATATCAACATCTTGGAAATTTATTTGGGGGTACAGATCCCGGCACACCCTTGCACCGCAATTACATTCAGTATTTACAGCCGTGCATGTGTCAGATTGCGGGTGCACATCGATAATCAATAACTGTTGCCCATCAGACTCATAAGCATAATTCAAAAAAGAAGAGATCCAGTAATTTTTATGCTTGTTGCTTCCAAGAAAAACATTGTACTTATTTTTTTTTTTTTTAAATTTGTTTTTATTGTTGCATCATAGATCATGGGTACAGAGTGGATCAACTGCTGGCAAGGCGTCAACATTCAGCCACGGTCAGCCATGCGCGCAACATTTCTGTATATAAACAGGTGTAAGTAGGTACTTCCTCCATTAAACAGTACAGATCAATCAAATAGGTCATCAAGTTGGGATACAATGAGTGTGCTCCGTAAGGGAGACGGAGAATAACATAGGGCATGTGAATTCCCGCTTCGAGGGTGTAGGATCGGGGTCTGTACAGTTCGCATAGCGGTGTTACCAAGTAACGGGGGGGACGAAACTGTGGGGGGGGAAGCATATAGGCGCTAGCAAGATCAAGGTAAAAGAAGACTGGTGTCGGGCGTCGGGAGGCAAGGGGTTCCCCCAGTACGTACTCGCAGTGAGGTAGGACGGTCAGGGGGCGGAGGCATCCCACGTATGTGGAGGGCGGGGACGGGTGACATGGCAGCGGGGCGTTGACGAGGAGGTGTGAAGCACCGGGATTCGACACTGGGATGACTGGCAACAGTCAAAGACTATGGGCTCTCTTGGGCAGGGGGGGGTGTAGGTGGGTCTTCTGTGTGCAGGGACTGCCGGATGCTATGAAGGAGCATGGCCCATTCCATAGAAATGGGATTTTTACCCGCACCCCTGGCCTCTTCCTCCCTAAGAGCATCCTCCTCTGCCGCCGCCCACTTACAGACCGCCCCCGTCCAAGCCGCTATGGGGGGACCTTCCGGGGACCGCCAGTGCATGGCTATGCATCTTTTCACCAGTAGCAGCGCTAGTGACACAAAGCGTCTATGTACCGGTACTTGCTTAGGGACGTGAAAAATGCCCAGCGCGCTGGATTCCCAGGAGGCTAGCGTTGTGAGGCCTGTGAGATCCGTCAGTGTGTCGTGCACCGTTTGCCATAGGGAGTGGAGGTCGGGACAGCTCCAAAACATATGGCGAAAATCTGCATCGGGGGAGCAGCATCTGGGGCATAGAAATTGTGTTGACGGGTAATACTTTTGCAGACGCGCCGGAGTGAGGTATGCTCTGTGTAGTATATAGGATTGAATGTTTTTGAAGCGGGCATTCCTAGAGACGCGTTTTGGGGCCTCAAGTGCTCTGGTCCATTCCGAGTCGTGTAGTGCGCGACCGATATCTTCCTCCCATGTGGCCCGTAGGGTCATCAGGGGAGTGTACGAGAGTTCCCAGATTGATGTATACAGCCAGGTGACCAAGTGGCGTCCCACTCCCATATGTAGGATAGTGTGTATCACTGGATGCGTGTCAGGTTCGCCGTCCTGGAGATTATAGTAGGGACGGAATCCCTCGAGCAACTGTCGGTGTCTGAGGAATTGACCTGGGGGGAGTTCGAACTCAGCGACCAGTCGGTCGATTGGTTTCAACTGACCTTCCTCAAAGAGCGACTCCATATCCATGATGGCACAGTGCGTCCATGCAGCTAGCATTGGGGCCGTGAAATAAGAGTCCCGTCTGGGGCAGCCTATCAGCAGCAGTAGCGGGGAGTATGGGGATCTACCGGGGGACATCCGGTGGATCCGCATCATGCACTGGCGCGCTATCGCGACTTGAAGGGGATATGTTCGCCGGGGCTTAGTGCCCGGGAGGAGAAGACGGGTGAGTTCCGGGGTTGTGACTCTGCCAGTCGGGGTAAAAGTCTCCTGGGTGTAACGGTCCGCCGTCCAATACGACAGCCATTGGAGCTGCGCCGCCAGGAAATAGGATTCGAAGGAGGGAGCTCCGAGCCCGCCTTGTGTTGTGGGGAGTTGGAGAGTTTTCAGGTCCACCCTGCGCGACCTGCGCCCCATATAACGGTGCCTAGGAGAGAGTTGAGGTCCCGGAAGAAGGACCTGGGTGGCACCACCGGTAGATTAGAGAAGTGGTAGAGGAGTCGGGGAAGCATCACCATTTTAGCCAGGGCTATCTGTCCTATTGGGGCTAGTGGGAGCTTATTCCAGAAGGCAACGGTCGGGCGTAGGCCAGCGAGCGTTTTACGGTGATTACCCTCAAAGATGTCTGCCGGAGAGTGGTACAGGCGGACACCGAGGTACCGGGGGGCTTCCGCGGACCATGAGAGTCTATGGGTCCCCAGCCCAACGTCCCGGGAGGTAAGCTCGGGTGGAGGGGATAGATCGTGGACTTGTCCCAGTTCACCCGGAGTCCCGAGGTGTCTGCGAATTCAGCAAGCGCTGCCTCTATGGGGGTTAGTTAGGTCAGTCTCGATGTCCCGGACGTATATGAGGAGGTCGTCTGCGTACAGAGAGACGCAATGTGTACGGTCCGCGAGCGGGATGCCCCAATGCATTCCCTCCTGGCGTAGTCTAACCACCAGCGGTTCAACGGCCAGGGCAAACAAAAGAGGCGACAGGGGGCACTCCTGTCTCGTGCCTCGTTGAACCTCAAACGCTGATGAGACGTGTTTCCCGATCCGTACTCGCGCTGTCAGATCGATGTACAGAAGGCGTGTGTACGCCATGAGCGTCGGGCCAACGTTGTGGCGACGTAGGACCGAGAAGAGGAATGGCCAGGTGAGGGTGTCGAACGCCTTCTCCAAATCCATAATGAGGCAGGCGGCGCGGGGGAATCTGTCCCGTACCTGATCCTGGACATGGAAGATTCGGCGAACGTTCTGTGAGGTGTTCCTTCCCGGAACAAAGCCGCATTGATCAGGGTGGATCAGTGGGCATATGACCTGGGCATATCTGTCAGCTGGGATCTTCCCGAGAATCTTACAGTCCGCCGACAGGAGCGTAATAGGGCGGTACGATCCCATGTGGAGTGGGTCCCTGTGGAGTTTGGGAAAGGTAACAATCACGGATTCTCGCAGTGACTGGGGTAGTTTTCCCAGACGAAGGGATGCCTCGAACATCCGAGTCAACCGGGGGACCACCAGGGGAGAAAACGTCAAGTAGTATTCTAGTGGGAAGCCGTCAAGTCCCGGTGCTTTATTCTGAGACAGGGCACGTAGCGCTTGGGTGATATCTGAGGGTGTAATCTTAGTGTCCAGTGTACGCCTATCAGCGTCTGATATCGTGGGCAACGTCAGTGGTTCCAGGAAATGGTCCTCGTATGATGGACAGTACCGGGTCAGGGCTCCGTATACCTGTGCGTAATAGCATTGGAACGCCAGGAGGATCTCGGCTTGGGATCGCACAAGCACGCCCTCAGGGTTGATAATATCCGTGATCGGTTTGATTTCGGTGTCCTGCCTTGCCATCCAGGCGAGCAACGCTCCCGTTTTGTCCCTGTCCTTATGAACTCTGGAGGCATAGGCCCTAAAATTGTATTTTCGAAGATCAGCACAGGCAGTCTGATATACTGCTTTTGCCTCGGCCGTGAGCACGGCGTGTTCCTCCGAGTCATCGGTTTGTTTAGTGAGTGCAGCTAAACGCTGTTCCGAGGTTAGGAGTGTCTGTTCCAATGTGCGGGGAACCCCTGCGATCTGTTTAATGCATTCCCCCCGTGCCACCACTTTAAATGCATCCCACTCCACTAGTGCCGATGATGCCGTGTTCGTGTTGTGTGCAAAGTAATCTTGTATGCTGGTTTTGTGTGTGTCCCTAAACACCGGGTCCGATAGGCAGTCTCTAGGAAGACGCAAAGTGGGGACTGGTGGGTGTGGGGGGCGCCAGGTCAATCGCAAGATGTGGGCGTCATGATCCGAGAGGATCCGACCTAGGTAGTCTGAAGATGTTACCTTAGAGAGGATTGGTGCAGAGCATAAGAACCTGTCCAGGCGGACCCGGAGGTTGTGAGGTATCGAGTGGAATGAGTAAATGCGAGCTAGTGGATGTAAGTGCCGCCATGCGTCAGTAAGCGCCCAGTGTGTGGTCCAAGCTCTGAAGAGTTCTTCTTGCCGAGGGACTGGGGAGTGTGCGGGGGGGGGGTGATCGGTCCAGAGCGGGGTCTAGTGTGCAATTGTAGTCACCCCCTAACACCCAGGGAACTGTAGTGAACTGGGCTAAGACTCCTGTGAGGTGGTCCCAGAATTTGTCCTGCTCTGTATTAGGGGCGTAAATGCTGCCCAGGAGGATCCCTTGTCCGTCTAAAATTCCCTCTAGAAGTGCATATCTGCCCTCTCTGTCTACCACCTGCCTGAGCACTCGGAAGGGGGTGCCTGGTCTAACCCAAATTAAGACGCCACGCGCAAATGCCGAGTATTGCGTGGCACAAAAGGTCCCCCGCCACTTGGCCTTTAACCGGCCTAGTTCGGTAGTGTTAATATGTGTCTCTTGCAGAAGTGCAATACTGGCTGACATACGCTTGATGTAGGAGTAAACAGAGTAGCGTTTGCTGGGTGTGTGTAGGCCCCGTACATTCAATGTAAGAACGTTAACCTCCGACCGTGGGACCGCCATTACTGAGGTGTCGTGCTTGTGGATGGGGTCTCCTTGCAGATCCCGAGGGCAATAGGGTCTTGCGTTTCGTGTGCGCTCCTGCGCGCCATGCTTCCCTAAGTGTGGTGGAGGAACTGACGGGGATAACAACAGGTTGAACCATGGGTGGGCAACAGTCCCAATACTGAGGATATATCACCGGAGGTGGCATATCCAAACTAGTGTCCCACGAGGGGAGAAATACAACAGAATTCTGCGGGGGTGGCAGCGTGTGTCACTGCCAGGCTTGTGTGCGAATCGGGCTTTTGCAGGAGAGATGTCTATCGCACTGTTATCTGGTTATGCAATCTTGGCTCACAAACATCGCTTAATATACTAGGCAGCCAAACACAAAAAGAGGATACAGCAGCTGTCTTTCCGCCCATCACGAAGAGGCGCCAGGTTGTCCAGCTAGGGAAGCGTCCAATGTGTGTGCTGCAATGAGGGGGGAAGAGATTGGGTCAAACCCTGACATTGTGCCATCACTGTCCCGTTCTTTCTCAGGGGTGAATAGGTGCGGTGGGCGTTCCAGATCCGATGCAAGGGGTGAAGTGTGCAGTTCAGTCACCGCTCGTAAGGCGTCACGCCTCTCCTGCATGATTTGCGTGAGGTCGGGTGAGCCCGAGGGGGGGGGGGGCGCTTGACTGTTGGGGGGGCCTGTCTGGGTATGGTTCGTGTCCCGTCTTCTGGATCGTCGCGAGCCGTTGTTGTGCATCCGTTGGGGTCCGGGTTTAGGGATCAGCGGGCAATGAAACTCAGTCCAATGCCGTGCCTCCTCCGCCGTGGTGAAGAATATGGCCTTCCCTTTGTGTAGCACTTTGAGGCGGGCCGGGAACAACAAGGAGTACTGGAGATCATTGGCACGGAGGCGTCTTAACCTCCAGCAAGGTAGATCGTTGCTGCTGGACTTCTCAGGCATAATCTGGGAACACCATGACCTGCTGGTCCTCTACTTGCAGGGGGCCCGCCGTCCGGGCCGCTCGGAGCACCGCATTGCGGTCTCGGAAGTGCAAGAATTTAGCCAGCATGGGACGTGGAGGGAGGCCTGACTTGGGTTTCCGAGCGGGGACCCTGTGGGCTCTTTCAATAGAGAAGAATGCTGAGCGCTCTGACTCGGGGGTGAACGATCTGGTCCATGATTCCATGTAGGTCAAAGGGTCCGAGTTTTCAATCCCCTCCGGCAGACCCAGGACGCGGATTTTACACCGTCTCGAGCGCCCCTCCAAATCAACCGTGCGTTCCTCGAGATCCGCCACGCGGTGCAGGACCTCTTTCATGTCCGCCTCCTGTGTTTTCACCGCGGGTTGCAGCGTGGCCACGATCCGTTCTCCTTCCTTCACTCTGTCCGCCAACTTACGATGGTCGTCGCGGATCAGGCTAATGTCCGTCGTCAAGACCCCCAGTCGTTCCTCCATTGAGAGTCGGGACAGTTCAATTGCCGCCAACACCTGGTCCAGTTTCGCCGATAGTGAGGGGTCAGTAGGCGGCATGTTGGTTTGCGCCCAGGTCCTCGTGTGTGGCATCTTCTCAACGGCCGTTTCAGGGACAGCAGTCGCCTGCGGGCCCCTCGGTTTTCCCATGGGTCCGGGGAAGAGGACACCGCGCTCTTGTAGATTCCGGGAGCAGTGGGCCGTCGGCTACCAGGTCCCTGGGGTTGATGGTAATCCAGTGGGGGTTGGTTACCCAGTTCCTGTTGGTACTGAGGCAAGTACGGTTTTAGCTCGGGGCTCCTCAGGTCCGGAGCGCGTCAGCGGCCCGTAGCCGCCAGTGAATTCAGTGGCGCAGCAGGAGGTCGCGCAAGTGCCCAAGGGGGTGTACCATCAGGGGGCCCTCCTCCGCTGTCCAAGTTCTCTAGGAGAAGGGGTTCCCCGAGTGCGGCTGGTTCTCGTCCCCACCCCTTTTGGTGTATGGCGCAGTCTCTATGCCGGTCGGTGGGGCCGATGGTCAGGTGGTAGGGACCTGGGGGGTCCGGGGCAGCGGCAGGTTGTCCTCGATGTGGCGTGTGGGCGCCGCAGGCTCGGGGGAGCGCCCCGCTCCTAGGATGGGGCTCGCGCTGGTCACGGTGTCCAGGTCTCCGTGGGCGCAATTTTGAAGTCAGGCGCTCGTGTCTGCAGAGCCGCTCGTGGTGGCAGGAGCGTCACGGTCCCCCCGGCCAGGGGACGATGCGACCTGTGTCCTCTTATGGGTCCCAGAGGAGGGGTAAGGGGTAAGGATTGTTTTACTACTACTACATTAATAATAATAATAATAATAATCCACATTTGTAAAGCGCACAATCACCGGTAAGGGTCTCTAGGCGCTGGGGGCCGTCGGGGAGATTAAGCGAGCTATTGCCCAGAGTCACATGGTGCTGGGCTAACCTGCCGCCGGAGCAGGGGATCGAACCCTGATCCCCAGATTGCAGCGTCAGTCACCCTGGCCGCGGCGCCACACCTCTCCCAGGAGGTAGGAGGACGCTGGGGTGCCGGCGCTGGGATCCCCGGAGGGGGGGCGGGGGGGAAGGCAGGCACTCACCACCCCAAGTGGAGGCCGCGGACGTCTGGAAGGCGCAGTGCCGCGCAGGCGGCGCGTCCACAGGTGCTCCGCGATCCGCGGCGGCAGGCTGGGCCGGTGCTGGAGTCAGATCAGGCTCCCGGTTGACCCGGAGCGTTGGTGTAGCGGAGCTCCGGGATGGCGGCCGCCATCTTGCGTGCCTGAGTGCGGTCGCGGGAGAAAGCTTGGTCCGGAGCACCCCCCCGTGGGCCGGTCTCACCACTCCCTGGGACCTCCGCAGCCGCCGGCTGGTCGCGTCTCCCAGGGCCTCCGCTCAAGGAACGGGCTCTCGGCGGTGTAGGCTTCCTTGGAACGGAGCCGCGCCCGCCATTTTGGGACTCAGCGCACGGCTCCGGCTAGAGATGTTTCGGTGTGTGCCGCTCGCCCGCAGCCCTCACGGCTCACCTGGAGGATGCCTCAGTGAGTGGGGGCATCACAGGTGCCTTTGCTGTAGGTTGAGGCTCCCGGCGATCTCAGGAACTGGGCAGGATGCTAGCCCGATCACGGAGCATCAGCAGGACACAGCCGCCATCGTGGCTTGCCAAGCCACGCCCCCAAGAAAAACATTGTACTTACAGATGAATTAGAACTGTATGGCCTAATAAATTCAGTAGAAAAATAAAAACTCCCCTCATTTTCGGAAGAAATTTAAATCCATCCTGAAGGGATAGTTGAAATCTGACTTAATTTGGAGAAGTTTGAGCAGCACATGAGCGCTGGAGATTTGTAATTTTGATTACTTACCACCACGTCCTATGAAGTTATAACTTCATTAGTTGATTGATATGTATTTAATGAGTGTCACATAGGATATGAGCATATATCTGGTAAAAATACTAACAACCTCATTTACATTCTGGGAATGCCTGAAAAAATCCTCCAAAAATGGAAATTGCTGCATATGTCAACACTACATGTAAAAACTGAAGGTGCAAAGTCAGGATTGAAAATCAATGCCACACTCCTTCAAAGCCCAAACATGTCTACAAAAATTCAAGCTGCAGCAAAAACTACCATCACTACAATGTGTGTTAGAAGCCTGCTAATGTCCCTGAGTTTCAGCTCTGGTTTAAGGACCTTTTCAGTTTGATGCAGTTAGACATTTCTGATTGTCCATCTGCATTGAAGTCGTAAATCAGCTGAATACAGTGTCGTTAAAGTACCTCCAGCCCTTCTGGGCTTGCTCAAACGAACAGAAACAGACAATTATATTCACAAAGCACACAAAGTATGTGTTGCATGCCCTTTTAGTCTTCTGGTTTAGGATCAGAAATTTAAATCGACCAGAAAGACAGTGGTAAGCAGTAAAAGCAATGGATCACAACAAACATGTTACATTGTTCCTCACAAAGCAGATGTGTGCTTTGACCTTCCCTTATTAATCGATTATCCCGTCACTACCAATACGTGGCTGCAGCTACCTCCAGCGAACCTTTCGATTCACTGCATGCCACATTTACGCAGGTAGTTTCCACTTGTTTCTGGGCGTGGCTGTCTGGTGCTTACATGCAACATTGAAAACAGTTGAAAATGTACGCCCCCTATTTGAAGCAACATGTTTTGCAACTGAGAGCTGTGTACACTTTTCGATCTTGAGTTAAGAGATGTAACACAAGCCCCTGCAGGCACTGCAGCACAACTCAGCCTATGTCCTATGCTTAATTCGGAGATTCTCTGAAAGGATGAATAGATGGATGGATGAGTGAATGAAACAATAGATGAATAAGTCAGTAACAAGATGAATGAGTGAAAGGATGGGTGGGGGGGTGAAAGGATGGATGGCTGAGTGAAATGGTGTATGAATAAAAGGGAGGATGATGGATGGATGAGTGAAAGGATGGATGTAAGGGGGATGAGTGAAAGAAAGAATGGATGACTGAAAATGAGGTTGGCTGGATGGATGGATGAAAGGATGGATGGCTGAGTGAAAGAGTGAATGGATAGATGGGTGAAAGGGTGGATGAATGAGTGAAAGGATGAATGGATGGATTGGTGAGAGGATGGATGGATTGGTGGAAGGGTGGATGGATGAGTGAAAGGATGGATGACTGAGTGATTGATGGATGAATGAGTTAAAAGGAGGATAGATGGAGTGAAAGGGTGGATGGATGGATGGATGGAGTGAGCGGGTGGATGGATGAGTGAGCAAAAGGATAGATAGATGAGTGGATGGGTTTGATGGATAGGTTTGCAGACGGATGGATAGGTTAAGAAATGGATAAGCAGGCAGATGATGGAATGGTGGAAGAAAGAAATATGGATGAAAGAATGATTGGATGATAGAATGTAAATGTGAAATGGTGGATATCAGTGGGTGGATGTAAGAATGAAAGGATGAATGGATAGATGCTCGGGTGGAAGAGATAAGAAAGCTCTTCTGGGGAGGGTCGCGTTGATTTGCTTTGCATGCTTGGTGTGATAAGAGCTTTGGTATTTTCTGTCCGTATGTGCATCTTTGGCCATTATCAGACCTGCTTACCTCATGACAAGACGGCACCTCATGTCACAAAATACCGACTCCTTCCACATGGTCAACCAGAAGGGAAGGAGATCTGGAAGCCCCTGCACTAAGTCACCTTTCAGCACGTCTTTGGATTTTTCTTTCTTTTTTTTTATTTTTAGAGAGGGGGAATATTAGTGGGGTGGGGCAGATTTCAGAAGTTCTTGGCATGAAGACCCTCCACCTTTAAGACCCCGCCCCACTACTCACGCAGTGAAGTATTTTTTGGGAAGTTGTCAGGTCTGCTTTTTTACCCGTCTTGTATGCATGAACAGTGCTGAAGAGCCAGTACATATGCACTATACATATTAAACATATATGAACATAGCATGCTCTGAAGCTGCAGACTTTATATCTTTTCTGATACAAAATTATGTGTAGTGTCAAAGACAGTGACTGATTTGTGTGCGTTCAGGTCTGTATATCTGTGCACGTGAGCTAATGAACCTACACGTAGCCATGGACGTAATTTAGGGGTCGCAGTACCGATCCCTGCCTTGCCCCCTTTGCCTTGTGGCCCCGGGCACTGCCTTTGCGACCCCTGACCTCAGAGGAGGCAAAATCCGTACTAGGAAAATAGGGGCAGCTCGACCTTTAGACATCGGTCGGGGCTCCGCTCCCTTTGTTTTCTGTCAATGTTTTATTACACAGATAGCGAATAATATATTATCCACTAATAGTGTAATAAAGAATGGAAAGCTGAAAACAGAATACATGTTTATAGAGGACCTATGACTCTTGAAGTCTGTCGTCAGAGGGTCGCACAAATGTCGTAAAAATGAGCTAAATGCCAGCCTGACAAGCATGATGTCTGAATAGAGGGAATCCATCATTGCGGCTACACAAGACATTTTTAATCTCAAAGTGCAGCGGCCTCTGGGTTCAAAGTGGTATTTAAAATTCTTCCTCAATTGGATCCCTGTGAGTCATAGGCCCTGTCTGTACCAGTAGCAAGCTAAAGGGTTGGTGATTTAGCTGTCTCCATGATCAGTAAATTATTTCCTTCAGTTACGAAATCAGCGCTGCCAGTATCCGAGATTCATCTATGGTTTTGAACACCCAGGAATATATATCAAAGTATTGAGGAAAATACATCATGGGGGCAAAATATCAAGGCATTAATATAAAGAAACAAAATATGGCGAAGGTAAATTTAAATAGGTAGGGATAGATTTTCTATATTTAACTCCAGATCTATGTATTTGGAAGATACATATATTGTCAAGATGCATAGATGTGAAGTACAGTAAACAAATACCTATATACACTTACCTTCACAGTATTTTTTCTTCACATTATTTTGCCACACAATATATTTTATTCGATATTCTGGTGGAAAACCACACTGATTTGAGTTCACCAACCTGGAGTAGTTCTGTCAGTTGATATCAATTTCAAGCGATCACAGAGGAAGTGTTGCTGAAAGTGGTGAGAACTTAAGAACCTTTTTATGTTCTGACACTTGGTGACTGAAGACTGTGGTTAAAAACGCTACATTCGGTCCAACCGCAGCTTTTGCTAACCTGATTTCTGATTCATTGCTTTGTATAAAGGTTCCACTTTCTAAATAAGCACTGGCAAAGTGAATAAGTCTCAGCTCAGCCAAGCAGGGAAGGGAGAATGAAGAGAATGTGGGGAGGCGAAGAAACAGGAAAACAGGAAGAAAGAGCAAAGAAACATGCAACTCCAATGGGGTGCTGAAAGTAAAATGAAAAGTCTGCTCTAGTAAGCAGTGGAAGGAAACAACTCATCCATTTAAAGAACTGCAAGGCCCAGCGCTCCTGAGCTGGACAACCACAAGAATATGGAGGAAAGGCGTTTAATTATGAGCAAGGGGCTGACCCAATTCCCACTCTAAGGATTAGATTTATACATTTTTCATACAACTCAGGGCAACAAGCAAAGTTGCTGTTTGCGCTGTGTGAAAAGGGAGACAGCAAAATGTGCAATATGAACTAAGATATGGCACATTTTTGCTGACCCCTAACACTGTGGGCTGCCTAGCGCCAACGCAGCCACCCTTGCAAGGTGGGTCAGGGTGCCTGCATTGCAGGCAGGATTGTCTAGCGGCAACGCAGGCCCCCTTGCATGATGGTGCAAGGGTGCCTGCATTACAGGCAGGATAGTTTTTGTGCAGGAAGGAAAACCTTTGCGTACAAAAACAATCCTTAGCGCCATTTTCCACTTTCTAACGAGGAGGAATAAGCATATTTCTCCTTAATACGTCTCATTGGGGAAGGCATTGCATTCTTAACATTCCCAGGTTTACAAGTCTTTGTATATCTGAGAAAGCGTCACAATCTATGGGTGGATGCGTGGGAAGAGACATGCTCCACCCATGGAACACCTTTCTAACACAAGATAATGCATTACTTTGTATTTACTAAACCACATGAAGCCACGCAATCTGGCTTTGCATGGCCTAGTAAATAACAAAAATGATTTAGCATCAGCGCTGCTCCACAAAAGTGGTGCAACTACGATGCTAAATTTGAGTAAATCTGCCCCTAAGTATATAGAAAACCATAGATTTGCCTACAAACATCCAAAGCTGTTTGTAGCCAAGATTTAACTAGGGCATTTCTGGACCCCCTAAAATTTGCTTCATGTTTGGTGTTTAATACTAGTCTCTTCCAAATGCAATTTCTGTATAAGATGCTGTTGGGACAGAACAACCTAGAAACTAAGTCCTTGCCAGGTGATTTCCAGACTGAGGTTCTTCCAGAGCAACACACTGAACTGATCCATGATGAAGTCATGGAAATATGTGTAGAGGAGAACCATTTTGGCTTTTGACAACTACAGCTATGCTGCCCTAATTGATAGACTCGAACATTTGTGTCTGGGAATGAGAAAGATGTCTTGCCTAGTTTTTAAATGTTATAAATATTAGTGGGGCAATTGGAGGCCTTTAATCTGACCAGATGGAGTAGAGATGGAAGTATCCCAAGGCTCCTGTCCGTCACATGCCTTTTTCACCATGTGTGTGTAACCTTTCTGACGTGTGGGCTGTGTTTTAACATATACACTGAAACAACAGGGTGATCTTGAGGCTGAATCTAACCATGTTGTGGCTTTTTTCATGAGCTGGATGGAAAAGAGTCTGCTAGAACACATTGAGATGGAGTTGGAGTTTCCTCTTTGCACCTGATTGGAGTCATTGCTCTTGAAACAACCTTTGAGACTTTGACATGCTACCTTTCTCAGAAGTCACAGCTCTGACTGTATATTTTGATGTCACACAGTTGGAAATGGCACTTTTTAGGTAGCTTTCCCCCGACTTTTTGCTTTTGTCCCTTCTGGTTTTCCGCTGATCTATGTGCTAGCCATAGAACTTTGAGCACTTTTCACACTGCCATTTAGTGTCAAAGCGCTGTGCTTGTCATATAAATACTGGTGATTGGTGTATACATGATTGACTTATTTGAATTAGCTTTAACTCTCTTGTCTAGGGGTAAGACATATACCTAAGGCATGCAACTCGAATGCTCCTCCATGGGCCTGCAGCTCTAGTTGTGCCACCCACGGAGGTAGCTCCTCGAACGTGCCACAAGTTTGCCCTGGTGGGGTCTGTGTTTGCAGGTTACTGTTACTCAGCTTGGCATTTAACAAACTACTGGAAGCAGGGTGCTGTGTCAGGAAGAGCCATGGAATGTTCACGGGTGCGCTACATGCATTGGTAGTGAATGGCACTGGATGGGCCTACTTTTTTCATTGATTAACTTGGGGGACGAGTGGAAAGGCAATTGAGCCGTATTTTGTATGTGCAGAACAGTAGCACTATAGTGTTTGATTTCGATGAGTTAGTAGTGGCAAATACTTCCTGGTCATGCGAGTGAATTCAACAATACTAAAGTGAAAATGTCACTTTGGGAAAGTGGCCATTTCTGTGCTTGTGGCTCTATGTGCCTGTCAGTGTGTCTCCAATCCACATCTGGGTGTTGGGAAGACAGCTACAGCTGTACATTCCTGATAGAAGGGCATAAACTAGTGAAACTGCAGACCTCCGACCCTGAGGGGCTTTCCTGTGATGGATAGGCAGGTGGGAATTGGCACCAGTCTTTCCAGGTGCAGGGTCTTGGCCCCACTAAAGATATTGATCAAGCCTCCCAGGGTAGGCTGGCAGACAAGACAACAGTTAGAGAGGGCCTGTGCATTTCAAAGGTGGCCTTTTAAACTGATCTCGTCCTCAAAGGCCATTGTGGATATAACTACAGGGGCTCCGGCCTCCGGAGTTAGAGACGTTTTTCGAAGTGGAACCCTACCGCGCTGGTTTGACCCTGGGACATCGACACGAGGGACCATGGGGGTAGGAGGGACTACAACTGAATTAACCACAGACTTGTGGTGACCTTGGGCTTGTCATTCTCCAGAAAGGGGACTATTACTTGGTCGATTTTGCCTGGATGTTGCTGGCCTTCAGCTAATTGCCAACTGTTGTGGCCGGGTCCCTAGGGACTCTCCAAGGGCCAGTTGGCTGGCCTCCTGTCCAGGAGATCCCAGGGAAAGAAGTATTTCCCTGTTTCCATGAGATCTTAAGGACCGCACAGGGTGCAGCAGAAATGGGTTGAATTGATTGTCATTTGGGACAAGGACCATCCTTACATACAGGGTAATCACACTGTGCAGATGAGCGTGCTTGTAAAGATCAGCAGCCCGCCTGGGGTGCTGGAATGTGAGGAGTTCGAGAAGTGCACAGAATGTTTGCCGCGTCCGAGGGATCTGTGTTTGCAAATGGAAACCTGTGCTAGCTCGCACTCCATAGCGTGTGGTGTCTGAGGGGCGTTGGGGGACATTTGCCAAGTCTGTGGGACCCGAGCTGGAAACCTAGACTGTCTTCGACCTCCATATCGGGAGGATGACAGTGCCTGACATTGCTGGTCACCGGCTCCCTCCCCCTGGACCACACCACCAGGTACTCTGTTATTGAGAATATTGTGACTGGACCCCAGGGGTCTCATTGTGCTCTGTGCACACATGTCTGGCTGCCTGGAGCAACTGCTGCTCGCACCTCTGCTTGAGGAGGAACATTTCTCCAATTTGGGAGCTCTCCAGCTTCGGGTGTCACATTTTTTTGCCTACAAGAGAATTGTGATACCGCACTCGTGAAGGTGCTACTGAGTGCCTGAAGGCCTAATTTGGAAGGAAGAAACCAAGTAACTGTTTCCTTTATCTTTAGGTGGTCCCAACAATCTAATCAAAGTGAGACAGCGAGTGCAACATGTATTATTGGAGGTGTAGTTTAAGTGGCTGAGGGGGTGGTTCAAGAGGCGTAGTCAAAACCTGTGATTTCTTGACCATTACAACTGTACAGGAATGCAATATTGGGCATGTCGTGTTCTATGCTAATGTGTTAGCAGTAAAAGTGGAATACCTATGTTGCTTAAGAGACTGAGGAGATAACGGGGCAGATAAATACCTATGACTAGTACATATATGTTCATGCCGTTCTGCTGCTAATGGGAGAGTTTGACAATTGCATATAACTGTAAAGCAGATATCCAAAGCGTATGCCATTTTGATTTCAATGTGGGTGTAATACAAAGACCAGTGTTTTATACATACGGCATGGAGTCTTTTTGTAGTGTGCTCAGCATGTTGCAAGGTTGGTGTTGTGCCAATACTTTACACTTTTACCTAGAGGATAAGCCTGACTGGTTTGTGGCACACTACCCAAGGGTGGGCACAGGTTATTGAACAAGTGTATTGTACTCCTCCTATCTAGCTCGGTGAATTCTGTCTGTCTTCACTGCATCCCAGCCAGTCAGAATCCACTGGGTATCACACTCATCTACCATGAATGTTCAAACTATCCGAACATCAGGGTGACATTACAACAGCAACAGGTGGAGCCAGGTTGGGTTATGGCAATGCCTTGTATGCCTCTCTGTTTCATTGCCTGCTTTACAGGTTGAAAATATTGCAGAATCAGGTGGTTCACATTGTGATCCAATCTCCTGCAAGATCCTAAAACTGTTGCATTGCTGTTGAAGGCAACATTATCTTCTATTGCGCAACTATCTACCTGTCCTATAGCACCTATGTTCCTAAATGTAGATGACAAGCTGTGCAACGTGCCCCCAGATCTCAGAGTATGGCCTTGCTTGCTATCCCAATGCTAAGATTAGAGATGGTGATAGGAGTTCCATTGTCAAGCCATCTACATATTGGCCAAATGCATTAGAAGATTGGAGGACTATTTATCCTGTAGAAAAGTGATTCTTGTTCACTTTTGGAGTGCTTTTGTTTCGTGAGCACTTTCTGAGTGCATTGGAGACTTGATTGATTAGATGAGAGTGGATTAGGTTTGGAAGGAAGCATTTAATAACGGTGTCATGACCACACCCACCAGTGTGTAGTGTTGCTGAACACAGATCAGGGTGTTTACTGCTTTTGCCAGATCTGTAGCCCGTTTGTGTTAGAATAGTACATATACTTACTTCCACGCGATGTCTGGTGTATGTTCCAAATTCATGTGTGTTCTTGTGTGTATGCGTTGCATGCATGTGTGTGCTGTGTGTATGAAGACTGGAGAAACACGGATCGGCTGCTTGAAAGAATGATCTTTATTTCTTACCAACTTGCAACTTATTTGTTATTCATACAAACATCCTCGTTAACAATGCTACATCCTAATGTGCTCTTAATAAGGTTCCTTCTTATTGAAGGACCTGTCAAAAATACATACAAGCCAAACCAGAGGCACATATACGGAACCTCCCATACCACATTATTCAAACAGGAAACAGTTATAAAGTTTGCTTTTGATTTACAGGAAGGGAATAAAATGCAAAGAAAAAAATATTTTTGTTCTTCTCCCGAGGCGTAAATGAAGAAAGTAATTCACAAGAATAAGTATACATAATGTCTCTTGTTAATCACAATTCAATTAATTCCAAGGTTAAACAATGGAAACTCAAAAGAAAAACTACAAGAACATAGATGTTCCTTATATTTGAAAATATGAGAGTCGAGAAAAATAAAATCACAGGTTTCATTTAATTTTGCAGAAATCTACAGTTTATTCGTGCAAAAAGTTAATTTAACAGTACTTGCATTAGAGTTTTCCACGACTTATTGTGCTGCCGTGACTGAGAGACGCTGCTTTGTCTCGCTTGTTTAGAGGACTTTAGCCGAGTTTGATTTCATAATTCCTTACGTGGCCGTGATTCACATTTCTTTGTGGTTGATGAAAAAAGCTCAGGTGTAAGCAGCACTCATTCGTTGAACAATGTAACAAGACTATTTATGTACATTAGGCATGGTCATCTATGTATGCATGTATATATTTATTTAGTTATGGTTTTTTCGTATTTGTATTGTATTGTATATCGTCAATCTAGCCACCAAGCGCTTTACATAACATTAGGACAAGCTGTAGCCATTCTGTGTGTTGTTATAATGTGCTTTATGCGTTTCTGCGCGCTCATTTTATAAAATGTCTTCTCCATAGTTGTGTCTCATATTATGCATTTTTCTATAGATAATTGGAAATGATTTTGTGATGATACTAGTTACCATTTTAACAAACTCTGACGTGTGAAAAAGAGGATATAGGGATCAGAGCTTGTGGTTGGGATGATTGTCAGCACTGTGACAGTGCAGTGAGTTGAGGCGGTGGCCTAGGGCTAGCTAGATGTGCTTTGCACACTTCTGTCGTGTGCTTTAGTTGTTGCACTGTTGTGTATTCTACAAGGGTGGTGTTTCGGCTTCCTGTTGGTCGGTGTTGGAGAAAGGGAGCTCCCTATTGGCTGTACTGTAAGTGTTGTGTGTTCAGGAGTGAAGCTTGCATTGCCCCTCCACCTCTTGCTGCTCTTGGTCAGTGTAACCTGTAAGAGAAGAGTGCCTCCAGGGCCAGCCCCCGCTCCAAGAGTGCCCTGAAGTGCCGAGTGCCTCCAGAGCCAGCCCCTGCTCCAAGAGTGCCCTGAAGTGCCGAGTGCCTCCAGGGCCAGCCCCCGCTCCAAGAGTGCCCTGTAGTGCCGAGTGCCTCCAGAGCCAGCCCCCGCTCCAAGAGTGCCCTGAAGTGCCGAGCGCATTCAGGGCCAGCCCCTGCTCCAAGAGTGCCCTGAAGTGCCGAGTGCCTCCAGGACTAGCCCCCGCTCCAAGAGTGACCTGAAGTGCCGAGTGCCTCCAGGGCCAGCCCCCGCTCCAAGAGTGCCCTGTAGTGCCGAGTGCCTCCAGAGCCAGCCCCCGCTCCAAGAGTGCCCTGAAGTGCCGAGCGCATTCAGGGCCAGCCCCTGCTCCAAGAGTGCCCTGAAGTGCCGAGTGCCTCCAGAGCCAGCCCCTGCTCCAAGAGTGCCCTGAAGTGCCGAGTGCCTCCAGAGCCAGCCCCTGCTCCAAGAGTGCCCTGTAGTGCCGAGTGCCTCCAGAGCCAGCCCCCGCTCCAAGAGTGCCCTGAAGTGCCGAGCGCATTCAGGGCCAGCCCCTGCTCCAAGAGTGCCCTGAAGTGCCGAGTGCCTCCAGAGCCAGCCCCTGCTCCAAGAGTGCCCTGAAGTGCCGAGTGCCTCCAGGGCCAGCCCCCGCTCCAAGAGTGCCCTGAAGTGCCGAGCGCCTCCAGGGCCAGCCCGTGCTCCAAGAGTGCCCTGAAGTGCCGAGTGCCTCCAGGGCCAGCCCCTGCTCCAAGCGTGCCCTGAAGTGCCGAGTGCCTCCAGAGCCAGCCCCCGCTCCAAGAGTGCCCTGAAGTGCCGAGTGCCTCCAGAGCCAGCCCCTGCTCCAAGCGTGCCCTGAAGTGCCGAGTGCCTCCAGAGCCAGCCCCCGCTCCAAGAGTGCCCTGAAGTGCCGAGTGCCTCCAGGGCCAGCCCCTGCTCCAAAAGTGCCCTGAAGTGCCGAGTGCCTCCAGAGCCAGCCCCTGCTCCAAGCGTGCCCTGAAGTGCCGAGTGCCTCCAGAGCCAGCCCCTGCTCCAAGAGTGCCCTGAAGTGCCGAGTGCCGAGTGCCTCCAGAGCCAGCCCCCGCTCCAAGAGTGCCCTGAAGTGCCCGGTGCTAAAACCAGACTTGGGGCCGCGTCCAATCCCCGCATTGCAAGTTTCACCTCCCTCGCCATTGCACTTCTGCCTTAAGCGATACACATGACATAACACAAACTAACAGAGATGCTTTTTTCCCCAGTTCCACACTGCTGTGTCCCAGTGTGGCTCTGCTGCCTACTCATGTTGTATGGTGCACCAATCACGTCTGCACAGCGCCAGGCACATCCCTGAGTGTAACTGTGCGCTTTATACATTTCTGCTGCTGCCCATGACCAGGAGCATGCTGTAGTCTCAAAGTCCTGCATCTCAAAGATTTAAGCAGCATCCCTCCCCTTCCCTAAAGTTAGAAGCAAATCAAGGAACGTATGTAGCTCTTTGGGTGCTGAATATTGTGTTAAAAATGTCAAATGCGCCCGATGCAAATGCCTAAAATATCAGATTGAATAAATACTTTGTTGTTGTTTGGCCAGGACCTACTCACCTTCATGGCCCCCCATGCTTCTTTGCGGCCCTCCCAAAGAAATAATTCTATAGCCCGGCCTGATAAGATGCGGGAAAGGTCAGGGAATCCCCTCTCCCTCACCCACTAAGATCATCTGCAGGAGCAAAGGGGAAGACAAGGCCAGGAGCAGTGCGGGAGGCAAGGCACAGATTTCCCATAATTCAGCTCTGAACCGATTCTCACACAGGCTCAAGAACATTCACTGCTAGGGACCTTCTCACAAAGGCAGTGGATACAACTAGAATGGAAGCGATGAATACTTTACTCATGAGTAAATGAATTAATTAAATGTTTCTGCTGCCATACAGAGCCACTTTACAGGTTTTCATGTTTAAAAAAAAACTTTGGCTACTTTTTACTTTGCAAACCATTGAAGTTTAAAAATACAATGCAATAAGCACAGAATCATAATTCAGTTTTCAGGATATGTATGCTGATCATTTGTGCATCATGGCAGCTAATAAACTCAGCTAACTTCACACCTCTCCTCAGGCTTGAAAGTAGCCTATGTCAAAGGTGCTAATCCTTAAAATAAACGATAAGGGGGAGCTCACGGGGCTGCACGCCCCTGTGAAACATTAAGGCGGAAAACACTAGTTTTTCAGTTTTTAATGGCCTTGGGTGGGCCATGGTATTTCTAGAACCAGGCCTGATCTTAAAGATATTTTCAGGTGCTAAATTGGAGTTGAGAGGCTGTAGGAGGGTCAGGAGAGAGAATGATGGGAGGTAAAAGGAGTAAAACAAAGGAAGAGAGTGAAAATCTTTATAGAGAAAATGAAAAGGCGCTGCCAGTCGGAAATAAAATACCAAAACTGGACAGTTAGACTATCTCAGTGAGTACCCCCTTTACACTAAACCTAGTCGTCCTGGCCCCAGCTCACCCATGACAATGGCCATGAGTGTCTCCTTGAGTGGTGACCAGTTTCTATTCATAAACAGAACAGCGTAAGGTGTGTCTCGTTGTACTGTTATCGTCTGCATTATCTTAAGCATGAAGTCCTAAGTAAGCTCATAAATCTTGTTTTAGATCTTATTTTGTTTTCGAACACTCACAAAGGTTAGTTCGATTGGTTCTTACGTTTCGCAGCTGACTCGCGATGGCTGATCCGTGAATGTAATGCCTGGCGATACTTTCTTATAGTGAACCGGGAAAATGGCGCCGATCAGGAGGTCTCCAGGACTAAGGAATCCATCCTTACTCCACCCCTGCAGAACGCACTGTGACCCCGCCATCAGGAATACTCCAGATAAGGACATGATACATGATAATGCGAGATGAGGCGGCATGTCAAGGCCGATTGCCCATTTGCAATGGGTCATTCCAAGGGCATCTGCAGTTTGAGGAATTCATAGGTAGGCTGCCCTCTCCAGGTCCACAGTTATAAACTCTTTCCAATTCCCTTAGTATTTGGCAGAATACCTGTCTTTTTTGTAATTACACTTTTGATAATTATATCTGCGAAATGAACTGCTCATGAAAAGACATAATTATAGACTGTTATAATGATGGAGTGTCCCATGATGTGGTGTCTTAAGTATGATACTGTTAATTGTGATGGGTATAATGAACTATATATAGAATGAGGGAAAATTAATATTAAACCCTAAGGGTACTCCATTCAGAAAAGAAACAAGGAAAGGAAAAATGGAAGGCGCTAATTGTCATCCCTTCTGCAGGATTTAGCTCAAGGAAGAGATATTAAAAATCCTAAAAAGGCATACATCGTTTCTGTGAAAAGTAATAGAGTGGAAAGAATAATTTATGGTGCTCACCCTTTTAGTCTATTGATCTCAATAATTGTCTCTGTTGTGACTAAAAACGGTACTATGCAAATGGGGGAGGCTGACCACTCCATGGGGAGACAGACCACTCCACACACCCCAAGCTGGGAATTGACTACATTGCATGCAGTATTTTTAGGATTGCCCATACACTTCAGGTATTCAGGTTCTACTATATAGGATCCAGTACACATTTATGAAGGCAACATAGCACACAGAAGCGGCCAACACATGTTTCATCATGGTATAATTACAACTGTCGACTTCATCAGGACTGCAAATTTAAAGCAATAAGACTTTTGCATCTGTCGTTCAAAATTCGGAACACTCATGATGAATGACATGTGCCCAATGTGTATCTAGCATGCTATCAAGAAAAGCAACTCAAATACAAACTGGTCAAGTGCAATACCCACCAAGTATGATCATACCACAAGCAACTGTTAATACCATTGAGTAATGCATAACAAACATGCCTATTCATTCATGTGTTATGTTCACTTAATCGTGATCACAGCACCAATCCCTTAATAACTCTTAATCTAAATATGCTAGATGTTGTAAGGTGTGACTACATCAATTACTAGTATTATAACTTCATGTCATAATACAACCTGTGTGACACTAAAATATAGCCCCAAGTATTGGTTTTCGAAGTCTTAAAAACTCTACATAACATCAGTTTCCACTCATATTGGGTATCCGAAACAAATAAATATCATTCAATGTTATGGTAATACCAACAGTAAATCTCCGTACATAGGGCTAGATGCAGCTAATTGAAATTTACCGATTCTAAAATACCCAATTTTACCGATTCGGTATTTTAGAATCGGTAATTGGGATGTAGGTAAAAAATCGGTATTTTTTACAGATTCGGTAAAATTCGGTATCTGCCATTCAGAATTTTCCGAATCGGTATTTACAGATTCGGTATTCACCGAATCGGTACTTCCCATTCAATCCTATGGGCCTTTTGGCCCGTAGGAATGAATGGGAAATCGGAAAGGAAAGAAAAGTGAAACTTAGGAGTCAGCCAATCAGGTGCTAACACCCACCCCCTCCCAACCAGGAAGTGGCTACACCCAGGCAGCTGGAAGTAATTAGAAGCTTCTGGAGAGGCTGTGAAAGCAGAGCTGAGTCCCTGAGCCACAGGAAAACATTTGTGCTTTTAAAGTTTGAAAATGGCAAGCAGCAGTGAAAAGGAACTTCCAGAGAGGAAGAGAAAAATAAAATTTGGCACCATGGAGCGGCAGGTCCTCGTGGAGGAGGTCGTTAAAGAACACCAGAAATTGTTTGGAAAGCAGTCCCTGACTGTGGCTGAATCTACCAAACGAAAGATTTGGCTGGAAATACAGTTGACGGTGAATGCTGCTGGAGTGACTCCAAAGGACATAAGTGACCTGAAAAAGAGGTGTTATGACCTCAGGAGTATGACTAAGAAGAAAATTGCAGAGCTCCACAAAGAGGCAAACCAAACTGGAGGAGGGAAGAACCGTGCACTTCCCCTGACTGAGCTGGAGGAGCTGGTGGGGTCCACCATTGAACCAGAGAGCGTCTGTGGACTATGAGATGCAGACAGCTCAGTCAGAGCTGCCACCAGAAAAGGTAAGACGCATGCACAGCAATCACCCCCACCCCATCACCTTCCCTTTTCCCTATGTGGCAAAGTTTACCCAACTCCAGTAGAGGTAGCACTATACAGGAGCAATGCATTATGGGACATGTAGTCATTGAAAGACCTACCATGTCATACAGCACAGCAAGCAACAAGTTAGGCAAAACATATCAGTCATAATCAAGCTGAGGCAATATATACAGTGTTTCAGTAAGAATAATTTAATTGTAGAAGTAGTGAGGCAGGAGCAGAGAGCTAATGTACGCTTTTATGTCCACAGGCGAGACATCTCGCAGGCGTACCAGGGAGAAGGAAGGCACTGCACCACAGATGGATGACAGCCAGGAGGCAGGCACAAGTGCAGAGAATGTCACAGAAGACACTGGTGCATCAACACCACTGCCACCATCCCAAGACCTTGAAATGTCTCCACATCTGCAGGCGTCCCCAGAACGTTCAGGATCCCCTCTGCTACTGTCCTCACCTGAACTGCCTGCGTCACTACCGCAAACAACACATGCACCTCAAAAGAGCAGGAGGCATGCAGTAGCTCCACTGGTTGAAATGGAAACTTCAGCAGGTGAAATGGAGGGGGATGACACTCAAACCTTGGCTGGGGAAGGAAGCACTGCCACACAGCAGTCCAGTGCTGAGGGTGCCCGTACAGGTACCAGGCGCCACAGGCCCGGAGATAGCAGTGCTGCACAACATGTGGAGGGTCCCAGTGTCTTCCGTGGGCTGGAGGATAGCATGGTAAAGATTCAAAGAATGCAGGGGAAGGCCAACCATTCTGTGCAACGCCAGATGAGGCACCTAAATCCAAATATGGAAAACATAGGAAAGGGCATCAGTGCACTGGTTGAGGAGAACAAAGAGATGGCATCAGGTATGAGGGAGATGGCTGCAGTGATGCGGGAGATGGCCACAGGTGTGCGGGACATGACAAAATCGGTGCAGCTTCTATGCACTAAACTGGACCAGGACAGGTTAGCAAGGCGCAAGGACAGGCAGCATGCGCAGTAACAAACTAAGGCAATGAACCGCCTGGCCACAGCCACTTCCCTTCTATGCAGATGATGCATCAACATGCAAGAGGGACTAACACACAGCAGCAATGAGGTGTCTAGGCGCCTTGCAAGGGTGACCATTGCTGTAGAGGTGCTGATTAATGCACATACAGCACAAACTGCTGCTCTGGGTGTACCAGAAAGTGAGGAAAGCACCAGTAGGAGCAGCATGACAAGCCCCCTTGTTGTTGAGACACGGAGGAGCAGCAGGCACCATGGTGAGCCAACAGCCCAAACACCCAGTGAAGACAGCCAGCCACTTTCATCTGGCACTGGTAGGCGTGGCCGGAAATGACTTGTACAACACACACTCCATGACCTTAAATGGGGAAGTGAGCCAGGACTACCATTATTAAATGGATGACATTTGTGTCGCACATTTGTGCTTTTGAGTACCTGCGTAGTGCCAAATATTAAACTACGTTGGGTGCATACTCCACCTGTCTGTGTCTCTTTACTTACTCAAAAAAAGTTCTGTGTGATCTCTGCCCGTTTCTGTCTGCCATCTGTGGGTGTTGCAACTCCTGCTGTGTTTGGTTCAGGCAGTGCATGTTCATCATCGGGGTCCTCATAGTCACTCAATTCCACCTCTGTGCCCTTCTTTGTAGCAAGGTTGTGCAACATTGCACAAGTGCAATTATCTTACAGCAGATGATTGATGAGTACTGCCGTGCCCCTCCACTTTTGTGGAGGCAGCGGAACCTGCTTTTTAACAGCCCAAAGGTGTGCTCCACAACGTTCCTAGTGGATTTGTGTGCCACGTTGTATCGTCTCTGGCTGGGGGTTGAAGGGTTGAGGTAGGGTGTCAGGATGAATGAGCAGACGGCATATGCACTATCCCCTATTTGTAAATGAGAAAGCCATTACTCACATGCACACATACATCTGCAATATCTATCAGGGTGTGTCACAGTGTTTTGCCTGGCAGGTATCCTTCGCCAAATTCCCCCGCTGTCAGGCATGTGTAGATCCCACTGTTCTTAAGGATGTAGGAGTCATGGGTACTACCTGGGAACTTGGCTACAATATCTGTGATTATGTTGTTGGCATCATAGATTACCTGTACATTGATAGAGTGGGTTGACTTCCTGTTTCTGTAAATGTACTCTGTGGCAGCAGGTGGGCATATAGGGATGTGGGTGCCATTAATACAGCCGATGACGTGTGGAAAATGTGCAATTTGATCAAATTCAGTCTTGGTCTTCAGCAGTTCCACGTGTGTGTTAGTGAAGCAGATGTAATGATGCATCCTCTGCATCATGGCCTCTAGGAACTTCCTGAAGAAACGGGACAGGCAGCTCTGAAACACCCCACCTACCACAGCAATCACCCCCTGGTAACTCCCAGATGCAAGCAGGTGTAGGCTACAGAGCACCTGCACATGGGGTGGGATGGCATGCGCCCTTGGGGTTGGGTGCTCCAAAAGAGAGTGCAGGTCCCTGATCAAGTCCAGGATGGTTTGGGGGTGTAGCCTGTGCCTTTGCAATATCTCTGGCTCAGTGAGTTGAAATAGCGTTATCCTCTGTCTGTAGACTTGCTCCTCCCTTCTCCAGACCCTCTCTCCTGCTGCCTGTAGCCGCCTTGCTATCACGTAGAATGCCGCCATTCTGGTCACACTGTTGCATTTTGGAGGCTTTTTTATAGCCTGCACCTGGTTACCACCTGCTTTCAATCCATGGTAAATACCGACGCTTAAATACCGAATTTCATGAAATTCGGTATTTTAGTAGTTTCCTACATCTCAAAACTAATTTTTTACCATTTCTTATTTACTAATTCGGTAAATAAGAATTCGGTAATTTCCGAATCGGTAAATACCAAATCGGAAAATTCAGTTTCGGTAAATTCCGATTCAGTAAATTCCGATTCGGTAAATTACCAACTCGTATTTACCGAATTGGTCTTTTTTGGGCCCCTACATCTCAATATCCAAATACAGGTCGGTAACGGCCGAAATTCGGTATTTTCGGCCGTTACCGACCTGTATTTGGCTACCTACATCTGGTCCAATACTACAGTTCTCCTTACAAAATCACTATAAATCAATACCCCATCATATTTAAACTGGTCCCACAACAGGTTGTTCACTACTCATAACCCATATGTACAATGTATGTTGAAGGAGAACTTCCCAAAACCAGACACAGAAACCTTCACCTGAATCAATTAAAATAACAACATATCGAATTCTAACCTCTCAGTCCAGAGGGCCATACATGCCAGACGAACATTACTTTCATTTAATGCTCACAACAACAATTCACATGTAAAACAGTGCAACATCAGAGCAGATTATCTAATCCCAAAAGGGAAGTCTGTACCTAACAGTGAGCAAAGTCTAATCAGAAATCATAGCAAAGTGGACAAGGTCAAAGAAAAGCATCTAGCTCACAAATGACAAACTGACATTCTTTTTCATTTCAGGAGTATTTTATTGTACATTTTTCATAAACAAATAAACTGGGAAAAAGGAACAATAATATAACGCATGGGCCACATTTTAGGAAGTCCAGGTCTGATACATAGAGCTGTGGTGAAAGTCCCAGCTAACGACCTTCTCTTACCAAAGCCATCCTACCCTTTAATAAATCCAGGTACCAGGCCTCCAAAGTTTTATCATCTCCTAAAACCAAAGTCCTCCATCCTGTCCTGCAAACTCCAAACTAAATGGGAATCCGCTGAAACGATTATGATAGTCTTGGCACCTGATATGGAAGTCAGTGGTCTCATATAAAATCTCTCCCTCCCTTTCACAGATGAAATTCTGGCTACTGCACAGGATCTTCTGGACCCCGGCATGCCTCCACAAACTCTTCCTCAGAGAGACTCCATCTTGCTGGAACTGTACTAAGTGTACTGGAGATATTCCCCACCTCCTCTTTTACTGTAGCGTAGTCTCTCCATTCTGGGATTTTGTATTCAGCACTCTATCTGCAGAATCCATCTAGAACAGAACTTTTTAGCACTAATCAAAGCCTTCCTTGATCCAAATATCATATCCCGCAACAATACCCTACTATTTGATATCCTTCTTACTGCTGTCTGTAAAACAATTCTAGCTAATTGGTAGAACACAGCGGCCGCCCTTTCCGCTCCTGGCTAAACTGGGTCTTCTTCCTGAGAGGCGCAGATAACACCACCCTGCAAAATTCCCCTTGGATAGTTGTCAATACATCTATTTGGAACCCCCTTGACAGTTATTCTGCTACCACTAAACCACCATGAAATCCTATTAGGAGATCCATTCTCCACATTCTGTGACACTTACCCTCTCATATCTAGGCACAAACACTAGACGTAGCAAGAATTGATACCACCACCTCCTAAAACCTGTTGCTTGACTCTTGGCTGGCTTGGAATATACACCCTGTAACACACCTTTTTTAGAACCAAGACTCCTGAGGCGAAAAGCCGGGAGTAGGGCATTTCTGTGTGCATTTTGTAACTTTCTGCTCTTGTGCTATTACTAGCTTTTAATTCACGCCCTTAGTGCACTTTTGTGTTATTTTTAACTTACCAGCGCCGTTTCTGCACTTACCTCTACTGTCCCCCCCAGGGCATTTTGTCGCTTCCAGGGGCCGATTTAGGGCTTACTTTGGGTGCGGGCCTCATTTCCCCGGCGCAGATTTACGTGCGCAATCTTAGGTGGAGGGTGAAGTTAGCGAACTAGTGCTGCGGCCGAATTGGGCCCGGCACTACAAAATGAACACCATCCCTCGTCCGTGCTGCGGGCGCGCCGATCGCGCGCCAGAGGCAAGCCCGTCTGCGCCCGTCCGCACCCACACGGACCTAGGGCCAGAAACCCTGCCACTTCTAATGAATCACTTTATTAGTTACTCACGCAAGGCTCTTTTACAACTCAGACCTATGAAAAACCCTAAATGCCATTCCCTGTACACGCCAGACAGCACATATACGTATTGCAGTCTCTGCAGTCTGGCCTCTCAGGGAAAGAAGCACGAGGTGTCAACCACGACCCAACTGCGCATGGCCTTACTGAATTGTAGGTCATTGCCTAAACATTCCTTGGAGATTAACTTTTTGATCCAGGATAAAAAACTTGATATATTCCTACTGTCGGAGACATGGTTAACCCTGAATTCGGAAGTAGATATCGTCAGTGCGCTTCCGCCAGGGTTTCTTATTCAATCTCAGAACAGGCCCATTGGTAGAGGGGGTGGGTTAGCCATACTCTATAGAGACCATCTTACCTGTAGGATGACGGACAGTGGCATATCGAACTGTGAAAGCCTCCACTTTGCCATACAAATCTCCCCCACCAACTCTATATCTGGCCTGCTGATGTATCGTCCCCCAGGCTGCATAGGGCAGTTTGTTAGCTCACTTTTGGAAACAGTTACTGTCTCTGCCTCCACTGCATCCAACTTTATTGTATTTGGAGACATGAACTTACATCTTAATGACCCCCATGATAAAGTAGCGACTGACCTTCTGTTTTGATTTTGAATTCTATGACCTGAGACTCATTAATATAGACGCTACTCATAACAAGGGATACCTCTTGGACCCCATCTTTTCCAACATCCCGCTAAAGACCAATCCCCCAATCCCTCTTCCCTGGTCTGACTACAGTTGGTCCCTTTCTCTTGGCAAGGCGGGACCGATTCTCCTCGAATTCCAGCCTTGCACACTCTGGAGAGAGCTTGGTCCAAACTCCCCCTTGAAAAGTGGACTCTTAAACTTGAACAGACTGCCCCCTTACACGATCCTCATCCCGTGGTGGCGGATAAAAATTTCAGGAGCTGGATTCACAGCTCACTTGACCTAGTTCTGCCGAAAAAAAGAATCGATAAAAAGGGTAGAGTTTCTAAATCCTCTTGGTATACTCCGGAACTTAGATTGCAAAGGAAGAGTTGCAAGAAACTTGAGAGTATCTGGAGGAAGGATTGGGATGATCACAGTAAAGTGGCCTATCGCGTTGCGATCAGAGCCTATAAAGGCTCTCTCAAAGACGCTAAGACCACATTTTTTGAAGAAAGATTTAGAATCTCCTCCAATTCCTCTAGAGAAACTTTCCAGATCGTTAAAGAGCTATTGAAGGTTCCTGACCCTCCCCTAACCCCGGACATCTCAGGGACCAAATGCAATCAGCTTGCGGACTTTTTCGATTCTAAGATTCAAAACATCCTAAAAACTCTGCCGCCACCTGGGGGCATCTTAGATTTCGGTGGCAGGCTCGACGTGCCTAGCTCGCAGCTGGATGCCTTCGCCCCAGTTTCTGGGGAAGAGTTCCAAAAAACCCTGGCAGCTATGAAAAGCGGCTCTCCCTGTGACCCCGCACCTATGTACATCCTTAAACAGGTTAATTCCACCATCTCCTCTCTTGCCACCAACCTAATTAATGCCTCCCTTTGCCAAGGCATTGTTCCTTCAAGCTGGAAGGGAGCAATTGTAAAAGCCCTACTAAAAAAGCCTCAGCTGGAGCCTTCGAACTTGGCCAACTTTAGGCCTATATCACTGCTACCGGGACTCAGTAAGATTGCAGAGAAAATGGTGAATCAACAACTTTCCTCTTTTCTGGAATCTAATGAATTATTATGGAGTTCGCAGACAGTCTTTCGACCAGGTCAGGGAACAGAGACTGCTCTTATATCAGTCATCGACGAGGCAAGGTGCATCTTGGATTCAGGAGGATCAGCGGTAGTGATCCTCCTGGATCTAAGTGCAGCCTTTGATACGGTTAACCACCGTATCCTAATTCAGCGCCTATTTAACATCGGAGTTTCAGGCTCTGCTCTGGCTTGGTTGACATCCTTCCTTAACAATCGGACTTTCCAAGTTTGGGAAGCAAATGCACGGTCCAACTTGATCCCCCTCCAGTGAGGTGTGCCGCAGGGCTCCTCATTGAGCCCTACGCTGTTTAACGTGTACATGTCCCCACTGGAGGAGGTGGTTGCCCCATTCGGGATAAAAATAGTTAGTTATGCAGACGATACACAACTTGTCGTCTCACTTACTCAACAGGTTCAGTGTTTCGAAAACCTTCATTCCTGTTTGACTGAAATACATGCCAGGATGAGTAAGTCCTCTCTCAAATTAAACAGATCTAAATCCGAGCTTATGTTTCTGGGGCACAAACTGACATCACCACCAGATGCCATCTGGCCTGCCTGTATGGGAGCTCTCCCCCCCAAAAAAATGAAATCAAAAGCCTAGGAGTATGGATTGATCAGGACCTCTCTTTTAGATTTCAAGCCAAGAAAACTGCTGGCATCTGTTTCGGCTTACTTCGTTCCGCTCAGAAGGTTCTTCCCCTTCTCCCTGCCCTTTCAAAAAAAACTCTTAATCCAAGGGTTGATCCTGTCAAGGTTGGACTATAGTAACGCCCTGTATCTGGTCGCCCCGGAAGCGACAATCAACAAATTACAATATATTCAGAACTCCGCAGCTAGGCTGCTCACAGGTACTCTGGCAAGGTCCTCAGCGAAACCGACCCTCAGAACTCTTCATTGGCTGCCTATTCGTGAGAGGATGAAGTTTAAATCACTGTGCATTGCTCATAAATCCTTACAAGGCAAGGGGCCTCCCATCTTGAAGAACCTAGTGTCCCCTTACAAAGCCAACAGGCCCCTTCGCTCTGACCACGAGTGTCTGGCCATAATCCACAGAGTGAAGAGGGCGCGCACAGGAGGTCGGCGATTTCCCGTCAACGCAGCGACTCTGTGGAATTCTTTACCGCTGAAGATTCGAGCTGAACCGAGCCATTTGCGGTTTCGGAAACTCCTTAAGACCTTCCTTTTTCCCCAGGGTCCCTAACTCAGCCTTTGTCCTTAGTAATCTTGGCTCAACAGCGCGGGGACGCCCCCGGGTAACCAGGTGCTTTATAAATCTGCATCATATCATATCACCTCCATCTATGTGCTCTAATATTTGCTTAGGCTTCGTCCTCCTATACATGTTACTTGAATCTACACCTACAAGCGCTTCTTTCTTCTTTACTTTCTTCTTATATTTTTTTAGAGTTTTATATATCGCAAACTAGACCCGATGATATCGGGTATCAGAGCACTTACAAAGCACCAGTTTCATTACATGAGAACATGTTGAAGATTGCAGGGATTTATTAGCATGAGCTGAAAGTCATTTTGTATTTGCCAGCCATTTTAGGTAGCCATGTGCTCGCCATGTGCTGTTTCCATCTTCAGAGCCTTGCACATCCTCAGAGAGGCCTAGCTAGTAGAATGCACCTGCTCCTCTTATAGAACTGGCAGGCTATTCTTGCTGATGTATGGAGAAGTAACTCTCCTCCCACTTTGTTGAGCAAGCAGATCTTGTATACCCATATTAGTCATTTTGCATGCTTACATGTGCAAGGACCTCCCCTTGGTCTTATGCTGACTATGTAACCCTAAGCATATATAAGGCCCCTGTTTTCTGTACTCCTTATACTGCCTCAAACAGTTTCTGAGGGTACTGTGTGACGTAGTCTCCCTCATCTGAGGTTAATAAATGCATTCTTTTTATATTTCAGCTTCTGTGCCAATCTCTTCTTTGTTGGTTTAAAGGGACCAGGTATCAGTGAGACCCCTGAGAAGGTTTCTATTTTCTTCAAACAGATTCATTTTTGTTAGGCACAGGGAGATTAAGTGATTTGCCCACAATCACAGGATGTTGAGCATCGTTGCTGAGACTCGAACCCGGTTCCCCAGCTTCAATGTCGACGGTTCCAGCCATAAGGCTAAATGCTCTATACTCCTACCAAATCATTATACTTTCACCCATAATTGTTATGGGTCTGTAAATATACCATATGTTATTTTACCCTCATTTGTCACCTGTTACCTGGATTTTGTTCAATGTATTAGACCTTCCAGACAAAACTGAGTATTTAAAATCAAAATTCAAATCCCTTCATGTATACCTTATATTGTGTTTTCACTCAGATCATAGACCACTTCACATGGCATGAGGAGCTGTGTTCGGTTTGGGATGACAGCACTTACGTACCAGTCTATCTATAGCAGTAGGGCAGCGTAGTGAGTGTTTGTGTCTTTGGATTTCCTACAGCTTTGGCAATAGGGATAAGAGCAACCGGTTGAATTCATTGAAATAAACTGAGGTTGAAAAGAAAGCTCTGAACCACTGACAGGAACATCCTGCAACTGGCTCATGCAAACAGTACGTACCTATAATAATATTTACAATTTAGTCCCACGGCTGACATATTTTAGAGCATGTATGTGGCTGAGGGCCACACTGATGCCAGCAGGGTGGCGGTTGGAGATCGCGGGGGTTGGCGGTAAGGTGGGTGTAGGCGAAGCGATGAGTATAATGTGATGGCTGAACTGCACAACGTGTAATCAGAAAACCTGGGATTAATCCCAGCTTTTCCACTTAACCAAATTGTGTGATCACAGGCGATTGTTTTATTTAACTTTCCCTCCCTTGTCTTCATAATCACATACAAGAGAACCTTAAAATACATGACTTCAAGATGCATGCTGAAGAATCTCCAGCGTCTGATATAACCTGAGGCACTAAGGTGAAACGTTTCTGTATGTTAAGGAAATACACCTGGAGAATTTCGAAGAAACTTTATCACACTTATGCTGCAAGGTGTCTTTAAAAATGAAGGTGTTGCTAAAGTTAATGGTGCAGGACACCCTAGTTACTTCCTTTCTTTAACTTTAAATAACGTTTAAATACGTGTTTGCCTGTTTAACATCTTTTTAATGTTAGTGCCCTGTTGAGTAACAGCAGCCCAGTGCTGCTGTTGAGCAGGGGCCGCAGGTAAAGGTCAGGAGGGCCGCATGCGGCTCCGGGCCATACTTTGAGTATCACTTTTTTAGAGTTTTTGTTAATTGTGTAAGTGATCATAACCTGTGCACTCTATCCATACGTTTACACTTGAGGGGTACAAACAGTTCTAATGAAGCACATGTTCTTGAATACTAAAAAAACAAAGGCCTTAGATTTAAGGGGGATAAAATTGATCCAAAATTGGTTTAATACAGCATGTACAACTGCTTAAATTAGCCATTAAAAATGGCCACTGTCAATGGATGATATAAAGGCTGCCAGGCAGATCTATAAGAATGTAATAATTGAAAAAGGAAGCGCTAAGATGCAAGGCATGGGAGGATTTGCCAGCAGCCGGGGATGCAAAGGACAGAAGGGTATCTGGAAAGTGGTAAACCTCCCTTTTTTACTGAATATGAAAAATGAAAGGCCCAGAGTGTAATCCCTTCCACCATCTGGGTTGAATACTTCTCCACAATCTTTGAGTCTAATTATATCACAGCCGGAATGTCTTCTTAGGGGGATCAAATATGTGACTGGGCTTCTGCTCAAGCCTTGAGCATGTGTGTGGGTTTTTTGCTTGTTTGTGGGTCTGTTTTATGGTCTGGTGGGTCGGTTTTTACTGACGAGTTCCCTGATATTGTCACAAGCATTGCCTGAAGCAAGCACAAATACTTGCAAGTTCAAAACTACCACGATTTGCAAATATGGGCCACTTTTTAAGCTATATGATTTATTGATGGGGGCTACTTTTATTTTGTTGCCCGGGCCAATTTTCGTCCCAGTCCAACCATGACTGCATGTCTGAATCCGTTCAAAATGACAGCAGTGTTGTGAATGCAGCGACATGGCCGTGAAGAAGGAAACCTTTTAACCAGTAGCAAAGTGAGGGGGTGACTGGAATACAACCAAAGAGGGTGCCGGATTCGCCATGGGAGAAGGCTTGGTCATCCCACCTACACAGCACCTGACTAAGCATTTGAGGGATTGAGAATGATAACTAACCCTGTGCATTGACGGCTGCCACTGAAGAAGATTCGGGGAGAGCTCATAGTATCTTAGATAAATAAGAAAATGGTCCACACAAACACCCCGGGCAAATGAGTAAGGGTCCCAATGGGCACACCTGGGACTGCTGAGGAACACCCCTTGAAACTAAGATGGGACACTAGTTAGTCTTGCTGCTGGTCCCTACAATAGTGCAGTGGTTTGAAGGATTCAAAGATAAGGAAATGCTGTCTCTTGATCGAATATGAATGACAGTAGCTATGACACAGAAGCCCTCTGAATTGATGCCCTAAGCCAAGCTTACCCTGTGATTGGCTGACACACATTTCTATGGACTTTGGGAGCAATCTGTCGTTGCTCACTGGGAATATGCATAGTCAGACCATATGCACCAGGATGTCTTTCTAGAGGCGTTCCTCTGCATCCCCCGGCATTTCACTGTGCCTCGAGGATCATTACTGGTTATTCCTAGCAGCTGCTTTGCATTCATATGTCTTGGGCTTGAGCTCCATTTTCTGTGTCCTGGCTGCCTCTGAGGGCTCAACTGCTGCTTCCTGTCATCTCTGCACAATGCTGTTTTCTGGTAGCTAGACATTGATCTACCTTTGTAGGCCATCAAATACGAATACACAGGAATGCTTATTGGGATATATGACATCAGTAGGACCAGTGAAATCAATGGATTGTGGTGCAGGACCCATAGCAATCGACTATGAGCCTCGCCAACACTGATCTTCTAGACAGTCTAGCACTCTATCAGAAGAATTACGGGAAAACTAGGTGATGTAAGTGTTAAGATGGCATCCTTTAGAAATGACTTTTTAATAGAGACTTTGGATCTGGAAAATAAAGTTGCTTGATTACACACCTTAGGCTTCCAGAATGATTGAACCGATACAGACCAAGCCGAAATTAATACTCATGAAAAGTGAGGAGCTGGAGAACCACTCAAATGTTGACAATATTTGGATAGGAGCTCTAAAAGCAGAAGCAAATGGCCCAAATCCAGAGGCGTTTGTAGAGGGTAGGTTCTTCTCTTTGTTGGGAGATGGTCACACAGCAGTGAGATTGGACAGAGTACTCAGAGTGGGCCTAAAAACTCAGGGCATGAACAGAGGCAGAGAGATGTTCTTGCAAACTTCCATTGCTACTCAGAAAAGAAGTATTTTGAACCACCAGAAGACCAAGTGAGATGTCTTAGTAAACTCAAATGTATGCTCTTACCGGAGATTTTCAAGGCAACCCCTCAGAGTAGTCTCTCGATAAAACGTGCCACAGGAAAGCATAGAGCAAACAAGGTTCAATAGAGATGAATATTTCTGTTTGGGATCACTTTCAAGAAGGGTGGTCAAATGAATTACTTCTCAGATTGAGTAGCTGTGGTGCAACTCCTTAACATCCCACTGGAGGATGAAGGTGCTGCTGAATGAAACTTACAAAAGAAAAATGCATCATCTACTGCTTCAGTGGCAGAGGATAAGGGAGAAACCAAGATCATACAGAAGAAGGGAAGCAAGGAAGAGAGCAGGCATATTTGATGCTCATATGGGGTGAGTGTACTGTACTTGAACTATTCTCCTACATAGTTAGGAGGGGTGAAAGAGTTGCCTAATACTGTACATACTTAGAGTTGCTGACAGTGTGAAATATTATTCTCCTTAACTATGGTAGAAAAGGTTTGTAATTAACCCTGGGCGAAGTACTACGCTACGCTCGCATAGTTTGTGTAGTTTGCACTACTTAGCACTACGTGAATTGCACTTAAGACAGTGCAAACAAGCGTAGCAGTCATTTTTTGCTTGCTCGCAGTCCACAACGTCAAGTTGGCGACCTCAAGCAAGCATAATGACATCCCGGCAAGACTTTTTCCACGTTCGCGATCAGCAACATCAAGTTGCTGATCACGAGCGTGGAAAATAAACCTCCCGGCGAGATTCTCAACGCGGAGAGGTCAGGTTTCTCATTGCGCGTGGTCGCGTAAGCTTGCAACCGCTCACAATGAGAAACTACCAGTTTGCGTTGAGAAAGCTGCCGCTTGAGTAGAAATCTACTTGAGCGGCAGAAAATGACCGCTTGCACAATGCAAGACGTGGTTTGCACTGATTGCACAATGAGGACAAGCATCCGGCACTGTGCATGCAGTGAGAACGGCATTTTGCACAGTGCACTACACAGTTCCCGTAGCTACGTGTAGTTCGGGTAGTGCAAAGCGCACTTCGCATAGCTTCGCGCAGCACTACCACGCGAACTACACCCAGGGTTAATTATAATGGCCTGTGAGCAGAGGGATCTACACCCCTTTCTGTGACATAGGTTTGCTCTATTTGCTAAAGTGGGTAGCGGAATGCTGCTCACCCTCAGAGACAGGAGCGGTTTCTCCATTAGGGCTCATGGGGTGCGTCCCTCTAAAATTCTTACACATTTACATAAAACATATTAAATCAATTTATTTAGAGATACGATCATCTGGGCTGTCTGTTTCAGGCTGCCTGCCTCGCCTCACCCTGAAGCAGTAGAAAGAAGCCAGGCAGTAAATCTACTTTCTCAACTGTTATATATAGAGCAGGGCTTTCTGTTTTCAAAGCCCTTCATTGCCGTTGTGGTCTAAGGTTGTATGCACTCTGTAGGCCAGTGACGCAATCAGCATCACGGTTTTGGGCGTCTGAGACTTCATCCCTGCATGATTTCAGATATCCTTCATTCAAAGGAATAGATCCCACTCTTTCATCATACGTGGGAGTGGATGTAAACATGTCTGATCTGGTGCCTTGTTTTCGGTAATGGTAAGCGTTTGCATACTAATGTTGTGGTATGTATATTGTGCTGAGACCCCTCATCACGCTAACCTACCCCACTATGACAACCCAGGCCCTCACTGCAGATTGCTGGCCCCGTTAGAAGTGGAGCTGCTGTATTTTGTTCCCCAGCTAAATGGATCCAAATAACGAGCAGGGTTCTTGTTCCTTTGCGAAGTTGATTCAAATATCTGAGTCAAGCAAGGTGAGAAATATGTACTTACAGTGGACAGTTCTCTCATGTATTGATATTAAAACTGGCCATGTCTTCATGTCCCTGAGTAAACACTGATGCCAAAAACATGGATTGTCTTGCAAAAAATGATAAAAAATGTTAAGGGAATGCATTTCAGCGATTTGTGCCTCTCTTATTTCACAGGCTTTACTTAATCTTGCATTCCCCAAGAGATAGCTATTTTATCATTTTGTTGTTTATCTGTATTTTTTCTGTGCCTACTTTGATGCTAGAGCCATGCCAGGTGTTTATAAGGGGCTTTGATTGAGCGCGCCAATGCTAAGGCTGAAGCCAAACAAAGTTCCAATGAGTGGGTTGGCCTCCCTGCAGAGCACACTGAATGATGTTTATGTATTTCATTTGCAACTGAAATTCTGTGGATAGATGTGTGACGGGGGTGCACAGTTGTCAAAATATTTGCAAGGCAAAAGTGAGAGGAATTAAAGTGCTTAAATTTGAGGGAGTGCAGTGTATGTTTGGGCTGGTGAAGTGATAGAGATGCGAGAAAGGGAATTCGGGGAAGAGTGAAAAGAGGATGCTGAAGAGGAAAGAGAGGTGGTTGAAGATGTGGAGAGGGACAACATATGAAGAAAAAAAGAGAATACATATCTAACATATAGCATATATAACTGAAGGCCAAAACTCCTTCCACAGGCCTCAAGGCTATTAAATTCACAGACTCACAGTTTCAGAATTGAAACATTTCCAATGTTGATTATTTATAACAAATCATTTTTGTTACTCATTTATCTTAAACAGCAAAAACCCATTGACCAAGCCAATCATATTGTCAGGCTTTAAGTGTAGGTCAGTTGTGTGTCATTTATCAGGTGACAAACTATGGGAATCACAGAAATGTATTTGACATGTTCCTTTATAGAGAGGCCCCACTTTTTTCATCCCACTTAAAGACCTGTCTGCACATATTTCTATATGACTGGTTGCAGCCAGCAGCTGTGGGTGCTCCTTGAAGTCTGGTTAGAGCATATTTTTCCAAAGTTAATGCTGCATGCAGTACAAGACACTGGGTAATCATACATTTTAAAGGGCTAACACTGTCATGCTGTACAATTTACACATTACAGTAACTGTTGAATATATTAATGCAGGACGATAATGGGCAGTTTTTAATGTGTTTAATATTTCAAGACTATACGTTCCCACTGCTTTATAAGCCTTGCTTTATCGCTACTTTTATTTGCTTTAAAATGCACTATTTGCCAATCTTTTTTTCATTTCTTTCTCGGGAGAAGGACTCACCCTGGACCCCAGGTTTGTCCATTGAACTTGTTCACATCCCTCGCTATATAAAAGACATGTCTATTGTTTACGCCTTACCACTTTCAAATGTCACCAGCCGCCACTGCTTAGAGAGTTCATAGTGTAGGAAGTTGAGCTGTGAGGGCTGACTGTCATGTAATGGTGTACTCTCTATGGGAAAGTACTTTCACTGCAAGTGCATTTTATAATACATTACTTATGTCTCTAACACCATGGGGCATATGTACAAGCCCCTATCGCCATCATAACATCACTTTTAGTGACGTTGTGGTGGCGGTCACCTTATTTACAAGGCAGCAGTATGCTACTTAATGTGGCTTAACGATGCCTTGTAAATAAAGCCCCCTTTCACGCTAGGCTTAGCGTGAAAGGGGTGTGCTGCTGTCGGCGTTCTACCGCAACATCTATTGACTTTGACACTGCTCCCTATTTACAAGGGCAGAGTAAATAGGAGGCAGCGCCAAAAATAAGACCAGGTAGTGGTCCCTGGGATCACTGCCTGCCCTTATAAAATATTTTCAGAGCCTTTCACAAAGGGGAAGGGGAATTTGTGACTCCATTACCACCCTCTTGAAGAGGGTGGTAATTTGTGAGTGTTTTGCGACCGCAATTGTGTTTGCAAAACTTTCATACATGGGCTTGAGTGTTGCCATTTGGAAGGGAACACCCCTTCCAAATAGCGAGTCTTTAATTACTTTTTTGTTAGTCTCAATTCATTTGCAACTCGCAAAATTGTGTTGGTACATGGCCATACCAATTTTAGCATGCACAAATGGGTCGCTAACCGGTTCGCGCGGGCTAAAATTGGTCGTACATCTGGCCCCAAATCTCTGAAATTGCACCCACTATATCCACTCTATCGCAAACTATCCTTCTCTCTTCTTGCACATCCATTTCTTTACTCATCCTTGTTAAATTTTTATCTTCATTTTCCACTTTGAGTGTGGCGGATTTAGACTCTTTAGTTCTTAACAGCAAATCCCATGGTCCACCAGCGAACATGGTCCTACAAAATTCCTAAGGATTTACTAATCTAAGCACAATGCCCGTCTAAATGCTTGCCTAACTCTGTCAAGCCTCAAGTTTACTTTTGTGACTCTGTTGCGGAGAGCTGTATTGTTTCAGTTATCTGATAATGCAGAAGTTCATCAACGCATTCCTGTTTCTCAAGTTGCGCTGACTTCAGCATTGAGGGGCAGATTTACAAGGAACTGACGCATCTGCATAGATGCGTCAGTTTCCTTGCGCCAGTGCCAAAAGTCCTTGCGCCGCCATGGATGCGCTGTATTTACAATACAGTGCTCCATGGCGAAAGGATTAACAGATGCGTGAGCAATACTGACGCATATGTTGGCACGAAAGTGGCGCTTTGCTGGAGTTGCTCATGAAAGTGACGCAACTCCAGCAATGTGCCACAACAGATAGGTGAGTCCCATACAAAAAGCCATTCATCATTCCTTATGCCTGGTCTCAGTAGGCATAGGGATTTTGACGCAATGAAGGCGTAGCGTGACGCAGTGAAATGTTGTAAATTTCACTGCGTCAGTTCTACATGGCTTTTTGCGTGGGAACGCCTAGCCTGCATACATTATACCTGGCACGGGTATAATGTGACGCAGGGCTCTACAACGTGACTTATCTCCCTAGATGCACCACGTTGTAAAGTTGCCGCATTAATTGCGCTGCCGTTGCGTTAAAAAAAGTGTTGTAATGGTGGCGCAAGGAGCTTGTAAATATGCTCCTGAATTCGCAATTGGGACGGATCCGGATGAATTATGCCACTGTACTGACAACAACATTCCAGCTGCGTTGATTAAATTAGTCTTCTCTGTGGTGTTTGATATATTGAACCACCAAATCCTGTGTGGTAGACTGGTGGTATTTGTTGTTACAGCAGAGTCTTATCCTGGGTCACTGATTGTTTGGTGGATAGACCCCAACAACTAGCTCTTGCCTCCTTTTCCTCCTCTGTCAGGTCGCAAAGCTGTAGTGTCGCTCAGAGCTCTGTGCTTTCTCCCCTTCGTTTTAACCTTTGAATGATCAAGTTGGCTCACCTCAAATAGCCTTTCATCCAGTGACGTAACAAAACTTGTGGTGGCCCCCTGCAAAGTGTATGGAGGGGGCCCCCACCCTCCGGACCTAGTCAGGAGATTTCAGGCCTGCCTGTACACAGTGCGGATGGGGTCCTCTGGAGTTCTGGGTCCCCCCGCATAGCGGGGGCTGCAGGGGCTATTGTTGGGCAGACACTGGTCTGATGGCGAGCAGGGAAGCACAAGTAGTAAGGTGCACTCAGATTTAAGGTATGGGTAGGACAGCAGCAAATCAGGCCTAACAGGGCCGTACACATAGTAGGGAGGCAGTGCCGCTTATTTTGGGGACAGTGGGATAGAGGGGGATTGTTAGTAAGCCTACAACATGCAGCCCAGGATTTCCCAACTTCTCACCACTCAGGTCAACGGATCAGTCCAAGACTTAATGCTGCTGAGCAACTCTCACGGCCAACATGCCATCAGGGGTGATGTTGCAGATGAGAAGCCCTGCTGAAGTAGCAAAGCCCTTCCACCGTCAGGATCTCTGCAGCTGGCAGTGCACCATGCTGGAACGATTCTCCCAGCCGCGGCCCAGCTCCACACAGCTGCGGCCTTCTATGATGGTTCTCTTTCTCTCAGATGCACCAGTCACAACATGGGAGGGTGAAGCCAGAGACCCCATGCAGCAGCAGCCACGATAGCAAGGCTTCCCCCAGTTTTCAGCACCGGGACCTCTGGGCTAGCAGCACAGCACCATGCGGCATTGGGGGACAGCCGTAGGCGCTACCCTTAGCAGCTGCTGGTAGTATAATAGGCAGAAGAAGCAGCAGGCTGGCCACAGATAATTTCACGGGTCACTCAGTGAGCTCCTCCCAGGGCCAGGATGGTAGATCATGTTTTTCTGATCAGGGTGAACGGCAAATTGTGTTTACGGTCCGCAGAGTCCTTCAGAGGTGTGGTTATTTTCAGCCGGACTCTCTGCTGGCTCAAATATCTACTACTTTAATCATACTGGTTTTTAGCACTGTTTTAGGTCTTGTTTATTGTAATAATGTTTAATACATTTTATTAGCTTTTATTAAACGCTCTTTAGTTTTTTGTCATTTTTCCTATTTATTTTTTATCTTAATAATTTCGGTTAATTTATACTTACTGGGACCGCAAGTGGACTTCCACCTTTCAAGATCCCAATCCTAGCCGCTATGCGCCGACCTCTGGCGACCCGTAGCACTGCCTCCGCCCAGATTCCGCCTCGCGGCAGCGGGTCGGCACTCCCCGCAGTCCCAGCCACAGCGGCAGTAACTGCGAAATCCCTGCTGGAAAACTGACCAAAGCACCAGCATGAGCACACCCGAAATCGTGAGGCAAATCGGAGTGGACAAAGTAAGTGGTAAAAAGAGATCCCTCGGAGATAGTTCTGATTCACCTTATATGAATCCATTAGTTTTGAACTGGCTACATCCATCTATGCAGGTTTCTTTTTCCCGTCCGTCTGGAGGTGTAGAGACCGCGACCGCTCAGCTCTGACTGACGGCCACCATATTTCCCTCTCCTGCCAAAAAATGTTTTTAGATTGTTGCATTTTTATTTGGGATATGAGTGGGAAGCTTTTTACATTAATGTTTAAATGCATTTTTATTTATTAAACATGTTTTATTTTTTATATTTTGATAAAAGGGTAAAGAAATCATTTTTAAAGTTTAATGTCATTTACTTTTGAGATCCTGAGTTTTATAGTTGTCTGAGTGAGGGGTACTTGAAACTTTAAAAAATATTTTTTTAATGTAATTACATTTTAACAATATTTTCACATTTGCCTACTAATCTTTTTTTTGTTTATGTTGTTTAGGTTTTGGTTTGGTGAGTTTGTAGGAATTTTTGGTCAGCTTTTTAAAATGTATTTATTTTAACTTTTTGTTTCAGCTGTTTCTGTATATTTTCTAATACTCTTTTTATCAATTTGTAATGATTTTTTTTGTTTAAGAAACTTTTTTTAATTTTTTTATTGTAATTCTTAAAACAAATGTTTGAGACTGAAATTGGGTTAATCTAAATTTATGTCAGATGTTATTACATATACTAAATAATTTGTAATATGTTTTATTTTTTACACATTTTATTTTTCTATTTGTGTACTCTTCTAGAGAATACATGTTTTATAGTTTTTTTATTTGATATTTGCTTAAACATATTTTCCCCCTTTTTCCCTTCCATGTTGCTTAATTTGGAGTGGTAATGGGGCAGTAAATCTGACGCCCCCCGCCCAACCTCCAACACTATTGCTTTCCCCAGTGTTGCTTTGTTTGGAGTGGGAATAGTAAATTGGCCCCTTCCACTCCAAGTCCAACATTTTCATCAGTGTTATAAATATATGTTAATCTATTCAAAATTTAAAAGTATCAAAGAAATTACATTTTCATTGATTACAAGAAATAATTTTATATTTTTATACTTTATTAGTGAAGATATCATGTTTTCAGCTATATACATTTTTTTTTAATTGAACTATCTTTTGTCATTTCAAAAATAGTTTTGTTTATTTGTAATTCCAAATACTTCATTGTTAGAATAAACAATGTATTAATATTAATTACATAAAATATATTTTAAAAGAGTATTGAAATTAAAAATAATAATAATAATAATTTGAATTAAATGCGTTTAATATGTCTTTGATATATTATCAATCTTTTTTAACCTACATTTTGCTTTTAATATTTTTGTTAATTTTGATGTTCATTTTAAAACTCAATAGTATTGTAATCTCTATTTTTATATTAGATATATTTAAAATGTAGATATTTTTGTACGATATTTTTGAAACAACGTGTTTATTTGCACTGGGTTTATGATATTTTGGTAGTCAATAATTTACCATTGCTATTTTGTTAGGTGTATAGTATTTATGCTTGATTTTGATTGCTACAATCATTCAAAAACTGTATGTTGGGAATGGACAAATTCAGAGGAGTTCTTATAGCACTAGAATGCTACTGGCTAATTACATAAATTGCCAGCTAGTCATATTCTGCTTGGTTCTCATTTGGTGCAATGGTAATTTGTTTTGTCTTTTGAACCTGTAGATTCATGGTGAGATTGAGGTATGAAACAAGGAGTTTACTTGATAAAGGGACTTGGCAAAAGTGGAGAGAGGAGTGGCAGCAAAAATATCAGTTCCTTTCCAAAGGCATCTCTTGGTTACTTGGTTGTTAGGGTTTACTCTAAGGGGCAGGCTTTAGATATGGAGAGATATCATGCTGATTTTAACCTACTTCTTATGAAAGTTAATTGTTGAATGCAAAGTGATTTGCCACTAGGGTTCGACTACTGTGGCTCGCTACCTTGCCTGTTTCAGCAATGGGACAGTTTTCTGTTGTTTTTAAGCTAGATAGATGGACAGTGCACTGGTGCTCTTCTAATGGCCCATGCCACCTTCGTGAATGTGACAGGCTGCAAGTACAGGTCCAGGACCTGACTGACATCTGTGTGTCTCATCTGCCTTTTATGGGTGAGAATACATCATGGTCCTTTCTGCCTCTTCATTTTAGGCGAGGGGGTTGTTTGTAATAAATTTGAGAGAGCAGCTTACCGAGGCTGGTGGAGTAACCTTGCCTTCCCTTTTCCCCAAGTACAGCTTTACACATGTTGCTGTAGAAATAGACCCACTGGATCTATCTCGTGCCACTACGTAAGCCAATGCTCTCAAACTAAGTAGACTTGGGGGTGGGGGGCAGATTTACAAGCTCCTTGCGGCACATTTACGTCGATGTTGCGTCACTTCTGTGACACAGCGGCAGCGTAAACCATGCGCCATGTTGCGCCGTGTTTACAACGTGACGCATCTAGGGAGATGCGTCACATTGTAAAGCCCTGTGCCACATTAAACCTGTGTCAGTTTTAATGTATGCAGGGTGGGCGTTCCGTCGGAAAAAGCCTCAGAAACGTGATGCAGTGAAATCTACAAGATTTCACTGAGTCACATTTCCGACGCTGCTGCGTCAAAACCCTGCGCCTGCTTGAAGCACGCGTAAGGCGTGACGCAGCATGTTAGGTATGGGCAGCCCCTGAGCATTGCTGGAGTTGCGTCGCGCTTGCGACATGGCTCCAGTAATGCGCCGCCATTACGCCATCAGATGCATCACGCATCTGTTTATCCTTGCACCACGATGCGCTGCATTGTAAATGTGGCGCATCTGTGGTGGCGCAAGGGTAAACTTGCGTGACGCATTTTACCTAGCACAACCCTGCTGATATGCAGGGATGCGCCAGTCAAGATGTCAGAGTGAGGTAAGCACCTGGAGCGGACATGTTATGTGAATTTGCATATTATAATACTGAATGCAGGCAAGGACTATACAGCCTTTCGTTCATCCAGGCTGGATATATTTAGTAACAATAATCTGAGTTATAGCAAACTGCTTTTTACAGTGCCTGGAAACGGTGAAATGTTGTCTGATGTGTTATATAAAAAAGAAATTATTATGAAACTGATTTGTAGTTGTACACTGACATTTCATGCATTATGCCAGTCACAGTACAACTAATTACTCTGCTGCTGTCATAAACTAGCATTTTCTCATTTGTAGCATCAAAATAACAGATTAAAGCCATAACAGAGAAAGCTGACACGCATAAATAAATGTAGGCGCCTCACTTCTTCCCTTTTAGAATATAGTGTGATGTGCTCAAACATCTCATACGGCCCCCACCAATTACAATCACTTTCTCTGGCTCTCAGCAGGGGGAGGCTGGACTGGTCATTTATTCCATCGGGCAACAACTGGAGTCCTGTTTTTGAAAGCCAACGGCCACTGCTGGCACCTCTGTCAAGTTTCCAGCTCCCAGTGGTCAATTACAGCAGGCACAGGAGACACAGCAAGAGAGGGGGAGAGAGAGAGAAAGAAGAGAAGGATGGAGAGCGACAGAAGAGAGTGAGAGGAGAGCAACTAATAATGGATGGAAAGGGCTAGAAAGCGGGGTGGAGGAAAGCAGAGCTAGTTTGAACGTTGTTGCCATGGCTGTTTGTGGTTTCCAGTCTGGCCCTTGCTATCATCATGTGACCACCACCAGGACTGGAGCCATTGAACCAGTAGTAGCCCGAGGACGCTCCAGTGATTGCACTTGAAGCATTAACTTGGTCCATACACGTGAACCACATATTTTGCTCATTGAACGACGATTCAAAGTCACCTGTGGGTTGATTGCTCAGTGCTGCCCACCTTTAGGCAGTAATTTTGTTTCTTTTTGCGCCAGAAGAACTGGCTATGCCATGCTGCTCAGCACACTGAAAGCAATGTTCCACTTCATCCGAGAATGGATGGCTGAGTGCTGAGGGGGCCCCATGGAACTTGGGGCCCCCCGCACCGCGGGGGCTTTGGGGGCCTGTGCTATGCCCCTGCTTTCAGCTTTGAACTTTCTATGTATGCAGATAACATCCACCTTGCTGTGAAAAATTCGAGTGATGTCACCTTTAAAAAAAATTCTGCTGTCAGAATATCCCTCTAAAGTCAAGAGCTGGGTGTGTAACAGCCAACTGAAGTTGAGTGGTATTTTCCAAACTTTCAGAACCTCTACGTTGTAAGGATTAATGTTCCCCCCATCCCCTACCCCGCCCTCCCTTTAAGGCTCTAAACTCACACCTTTTTCCTTTGTAAAAAGTCTTGGCATCAAAATTGCAGGCTAAATGTATACTCCGCTTGGTTTCCTCGTATCACAAAGTGCAAATTGTGAATTACTTGATTTCAGGTCGGCTGAATTTTTGCAAATCAGTATACTTGGCCCTCCCTTCTTTTTGGTTCCTAAACTACACATCATTCAAAATTATGCAGCAAGGTTAGGTTTTAATCCAAAAATGAGGAACCATGGGGCATATTAGCAAGAACGTCGTTAAAATTATCACCATTTTAGCGGAAGGAAACTGCCGTTAAAACGGCGGTAATGTGCTTGCTAATATAAGTTATAGAATTCCAATAGAAGCCCAGGTTAGATGTGCAGGACATTTAACCTGGGCTTCTATTAGAATTCTATAACGCATATTACAAGCCCATTATCGCCGTTTTAGCGGCAGTTTCCTGCTGCTAAAACGGCGATAATTTTAACGAGGTTCTTGCTAATATGCCCCCATATTTCTCCGTCTCATAGGTCCTTGCCTAGGCAGTAGATTGAGTGTACATCTTTATATAAAGAGTTTTATGCTACTAGATCCATACTCCTTTCTGAGCATTTTGAGGAGCGTGTTCACGTGGATCCATGGGTCATTTCCTCCTTGAGATTCTCAAGTATAAATATACAAATTCATGGGTAGTGATGCCTCATGGGTAGTGATGCCCAGTCAGGATGTGTACTCAGGTGGCTTTTATAAATCATTTTGTTGCAAACCAGTACCCAAACTGACTCCTCTTTTTAACTTTTTCCCCAGCATGGGCAATGTTGACTTTTCCATGAGTCAAGCAATCGTCTCAGTTATTCTCAACTGGAAAAAAGCCCTAAACTCAAAGCCCTGGCTTCCAGAGTAGAACATCCGCTACCAGGCTTAGACCATCCTGCCCAGTCTCGGCGGCAGAGCTGTCTTGATCAAGGCAGACAATCGCATGACAACTTTAGGAGAGAGAGATACGTTGAGTGGAAAAGGTGGGTAATAAAGGACCCACTCCAGTGTTAGTCTCCATGGACTGCGACAAAATTAGACCACTATTTATGCACAGTTCGAACCAATTGTATCAGCTGACATGGCAAGGTTGTTAAGGGGTCAGAACACCTTAGATTGGGGGAAGGGAGGCCTGATACTGACCTGAGAGGAGAAAAAGAGGCATTTTCTGATTTGCTAAAGAATATTAAAAGAAGTCCTGTAACAGCAACTGAGCAAGAGCAGGTTCCTGCACTTTTAAGGGGTTAAAGCGTGGTGCTTGATAGAAGCAATTTAAACATCAGAATGGTGTTGTGAAGAGGGAAAACCTGTGGACATTATTGGGTTATTATTATAAATGTACCCTTTTTTCTTTTATCCACACATGGCGTGCTTCAGCGATTAGCTGGCAGAAGGTTATAAGCAGTTACTGCGACTGAACAGGAGTAATTTGCACAACATTTTTAAGGCTGATTTATTACCTCAGTTGTCCACTCCATGTATTGTTACCACTAATTTAAAATGTACATTGAGTGGGCTGGGACTCCACCTTGAGATTTGTTTTCTCTCACCCCATGTTTTTGGCTGTTTGGTGTATCATTCCGAGTTGCGTCGGTTGTTTACATTTCAATTCTGAAGTGCTTACATTGCAATGCTTGAGAAAATATTTTACACGTCAAAATTAGACTGAACGATCACACATTGAATTCTTTATCTAACACAGGCATTATATGCATCGCATCATTTTATTGGGTTTTGTTATTTTACTGCTGCAGACACCTTCATTTTAGCATATGTCTCGGTCGATACAGCTGGCTCAGCGTCTCTGGAGGGTAGACCACTGGTTGATGGAACCCCAGGGTGTATGTAGGCGTCAGATAAGGCGGTGGTGGCCACACACCTGCTAATTATCACACAGGTGGAGGTTTTTCCTTCAGGGAGGGTTGCACCTGCACTGATCTTAATTAGCACAGAGCCAGCCAGTGCTGGTGCTATATTCAGGCCGTTTAAGATGCGTCTACTGCTGTTCTTGCAAAGGCCCCCAAATTTCACAAAATGTCTAAATAAGGACATGGCGCTATGGCAAGGGGATGAACAAATGGAACAAACATTGGCAAAGCCAATAGGTCTCACCTATCAAGAGCTATTGGCTTTGTAATGTGTTTTAGCCATGCTGTGGGTGTTCAGCATGGCTAAAAGTTAGTGGTGTAGAGAAGTGTTGAGTGGTGTGAAGTAGAGTTTAGGGTTTATTGAGTGATGTAGAGTGTCATGGAGTGGCGTGTAGTGTTGCATAGTGATGTGGAGTGCAGTGAATTAGAGTAGAATGGATGTTGTGGAGTAGAGTGGAGTGTTGTGGAGCAGAGTGATGTAGAATGGTGTAGAGTGGAGTACAGTGATGTAGAGTAGATTGGTGCAGAGTGACTTAGAGTAAAGGGGCGAAGAGTGGAGAGGCATAGAGTGCTATGTGTGTATGTGTACAAGGAAGACTATGGCAAGACAGAGGACGGAGGACAGAAGGAGCACTCCAATACCATAAGATCGTACAATTTTTTTTAAAATAAAAGCAGCAGGAGGAAGGAGGTACTGGGTGGAGAGGTCAAGCAGGGAGGCAGGATGGGATGGAGAGATGGTCAAGCAATGACAGGAGAGGGCAGAAGGAAGCAACAATGAAGGGGTAAAAAAAATACCTTAATTGAGGCAGGGTCAGTGACAAAAAATGAATGTCTAATTGTGGAATGTAACGGGTGAGCACTTAAAGCTCTCCAATACCCTGGGCATTGGTTCATGCTATGGCAAGACGGAGGACGGAGCAAGCGCTCCAATACCATTGGATTGTGCAAAAAAAATAATAAACTCGTGCTGTTCGTGTTTTTACAACTTTTTTTCGAAATACATTTGTTTATGTACATGTGCATGCATTTTAGTAGTATGTGTGTATGCGTACAAGAAAGATGGCCTGAAACAGACGTACTCCTAAGGAGTGCTTAAAAACAAAGAAAACAAAGCCCACAGATAGAAGAAACCACGTCTCTTCGAGACAAATAATGTGCTTTCTAGCCAAGCAGTGCATGCTTTGTCTAGCTTAGACCTAAAAGATTTTGCACAGGTGAAACCTATGGGCTTTTCCAATGCTTGTTGTGTTTAGAAATGGCGAGATTAAGTGATTTATACGTAATCACAAAATGTGGAACTGAGGCCGAGGCTACGGAGATGATATAGCGTCCTTTCGGGAGAGCATGCGGCATAAAGGCTAGAGTCGGCGACTCAATAACCCGTAAACCGGATTCGAGCTTCGGCTTCGCACCCTTGATTTTGGGCAAATACTTCATCTCACTTTGCCTACAAAAATGAAAGTATCCTTGCGTAACTGATGCTAATGTAAAGCACTCCAAAACCTTCAGCTGGTGTTGGCACTATATAGAACTGCAAAAAAAAGAACCTAGTGTTAATTTAAAGCACTCCAATACCTTCAGGTGGTGTTGGTGCTATACAACACTGCACAAAAAAAATTAACTGGTTTTGTTATGTGCTACAATACCTTCGGGTAGTGTTGGCGCTACATAAAACTGCACAGAGGAATGTAAAAAACCAAATCAGCAGAGGAGGGGATCTCTGCAAAGGAGTACAGTGGGGGCAAGCAGCGACGAGCAGGAGGTGGACGGGCAAAATATCAAATGGGGGCAGCCACAAGGCCAATGATTTTCCAGCTATAAACACCATTCTGAATGACCACAAATGGTGCAAACAAGCACACATCTACTACCCTCCTGTGCGGAAAATAAACTAACTACACATCTGTCAAGTAATATCAGCCATGCACACATGCTCCAATCAGCATGTCAGCTATAAACTAACAGTACATTAAAAGGCACAACACCACCACTCACTAGAACCAAACAGACTATAATAGGGGTTTAAAGCAGTGACAGGGTCAGGGCAGTGATTTGTGGACGGGAAAGCACAAGGAGTTGTGAGGGAGCAAGCAGAGTCGAGAGCGAGGAGGTGGGGGAAACAAAAAGCAGCAAAGAAGGGAAAAGCTGTGACCGGGGAGGAGGTGATCTGTGGATGGGGCATGAGAGCAGGTCAGAGGAGATGGAGCTGGTAAAAGCACAAGCACTGTGTGGAGTGCTGAAAAAAAATAACAAATTGCAAAGTGTTCTTAAAAGTGAATGTTGGCTACACACACCAATGAGTGATGGCAGATAAACAGCAAAGGGAAAAGCAGGACGGTGTGAGGGAGGGGGATGTGAGTCTGAGGCACCAATGGGAGGTGCGAGTTAGCAATTAGCGACGGGAGGGAGGCTCAACACTTGGGGGCCTATTATGATTGCGGAATTTCCGCATCCTCCGGGCCGGCGGAAGCCACTGCCGGCCCGGAGGATGCGGAAAAACCGCAGCGGACCCACCAAAGACCCACCGCCACATTAGGATGGCTGGTGGGTCCTGATTTCCGTCCGCCGCTTTTCCGCCGTGGTTGGCTTACAACCGCGGCGGAAAAGCTCTAATATGGTGGCGGTGTCTCTAGACCCGATACATGTCCCGGGTTTTTGGGTATCGCCCGAGACATGGCTCGGGTTTCGGGATAACTTCCCTCATCAGTAGACTGTTGTTTGGCGGCCTTCTCCTCCACCCCTAAACCATTTTCTCTACTGATGAGGGAAGTTATCGGGTCCAGAGATTCATCAGTCCAACAAGTACCGACTTGCACCCACCTGGGTGATCCACTACTGAACTACAAGTACCAGAATCCCGAGGGGCGATCCGGAGGAGGGGCTAGCGGTGTGCGCTCCATTGCGGTGGTTTTTACTAATTAGCTCCCTTGAGCTTTGAGCCGACGGGCTCCTGGATGCTGCCCTGCGTGCCGGTTCGGGCATCGAGGCCATTGACTGTTGTTTGGCGGCCTTCTCCTCCACCCCTAAACCATTTTCTCTACTGATGAGGAAAGTTATCCCGAAACCCGAGCCATGTCTCGGGCGATACCCAAAAACCCGGGACATGTATCGGGTCTAGAGATTCTGGATATTCTGACCTCCTCCCCACTTACAGGTTCCAATAGCCCGGATGTATTAACAGCCCAGTTCCAAGACTGGATCCAGAATGCGGCTAATCAGGTGGCCCCGGAGAAATTTATTTTCTCCAACAGAACTTCACCTTCTGCAAAATGGTTTACTGAGGAGCTTAGGCTACATCGACAACATTGTAGGAACTTGGAGAGGCGGTGGCGCAAGCAGTATTGCCCCGTAGCAAAGCAATCCTATAAAGATGCGCTTGCAATCTATAAAAAGGCAATCGCTGCTCAAAAAAGTGTTTTTTTCTCTACTCAAATTGAGACCGCTCATAATTCAGCCAGAGAGCTGTTTTCGGTGGTAAACACTTTGTCCAACCCCCCTTCAGGACCTGGAATTGAACCCTCACAAACATTATGTGACTCTTTGGCTATGTTCTTTTCCACTAAGGTTGCGGACATTTATTCATCCTTCACCGTAAACCCTAGAGGGGAGAACAGGGAGACAAGCCATCAAGCTAACAGTGGATATGCCACCTTCCCCTCCTTTCATCCAGTTACTATTGACAAGGTTAGCAGGCTCATTGCCACCACCAAGGCAGGCTCCCCTCTTGACCCCTGCCCCCCGATGGTGATGAACGCCATAAAAGAGGCAATTTCTTCCCCTCTCACGGATATATGCAATGCCATGTTCCAAACTGGCATATATCCAGATGGCTGGAAGAATGCGGTTATAAAACCTCTGCTAAAAAAAACATCTTTGGACCCTGCAGTCTCGGCCAACTATAGACCAATTGCGGGTCTTCCTTTCCCGGCAAAAATCTGTGCAGCTTTAATGAACCATCAGCTCTCTGAGTTCGTCGACTCTCACAATCTTTTAGATGATACTCAGTTTGGGTTCAGAAAGGGCCACGGGACTGAGACTGCACTTATAAAAGCATCTGATGAAATCAGATCCATCATGGACCAAGGAGGAGCAGCAGTCCTTATTCTTTTGGACCTGTCCACGGCCTTCGACACGGTCGATCATGCAATCTTGATCGACCGTGTCACAGCCCTAGGGATTGTTGACCTGGCGAGAGACCTTATTTCATCTTTTCTGAACAATCGCACGCAGACAGTGAGGTTGGGTAATTTTTACTCTCCTGTCTCCGCAATCCCATGTGGGGTCCCCCAGGGCTCCTCGCTAAGTCCGACGCTGTTTAATATCTATGTAGTGGACTTAGCGAGGGTAATAAAAACTCATGGGTTGCGTCTGACGTCTTACGCAGACGACACGCAATTAGTCCTGGCAGTGCATAAAGATGGTCCAGTTGTGGCAGCAAAATTTCAAGAAGCAATGCTAGTCGTTTGCGCTTGGATGTCAACAAATTGTCTGAAACTTAATTCAGATAAGACCGAGGTCATGACCTTTGGCAACCTATCCCCGGAATGGTCACCCATTTGGTGGCCTAGCCAGATGGGTCCCCCGCTTGTTCCAGTTGCCAAGGTCAGAAACCTGGGAGTCATTTTTGACAGTAAACTGGTTTTTAACCATCACGTAAACAAGGTAGTATCATCTGCCTTTTATGTCCTGAAGAAAATAAGGAAACTCATGCCCTATCTCCCAGCATCAGCAGGGAAAACCCTCATTACAACTTTGGTATTCTCGAAGATGGACTACGGGAATGCCCTCTTTCTGAATACCCAAAAACAAGTCCTAATGAAACTTCAATCTATACAGAATGCGGCAGCCAGAATTTTGCTTGGTATTCCCCGACGCCATCCGACAACCACAGCAATTCGACAGCTTCATTGGCTAAAAGTGGAAAACCGCATCAAATTCAAGGCATTATGTATTGCCTATAAAGCCATACATAATATAGGACCCAGGTTTCTGAGAAGGCCTTTAAACTGTACACCCCAAAAAGACAGCTCAGATCCGCAAATATTTGCATGCTCCCAGTCCCCCGAACCAAAACAGTGACCTGGGGAGACAGGCGCTTCATGGTAGCTACACCCAAGCTATGGAACACCATCCCTCTCATCATTAAAACCGCCCCCAACTTGGTAGGCTTCCGCAAGCTCCTTAAAACATGGTTATTCGACCAGTAAGCCGGTATGTATTTGGTCCTTATCTGATTAACACATGCGCCGAGACACCCACGGGTAATTGTCGCGCATTAAAAAATCGCAAATAAATAAATAAAATAAAATAAACATGAGCAGAAGCAGAGAGGTGGGACCCAGCAGCAAGGAAAGTTTATATTACCTCACCACTTGCGAGCCATGCCACCCGCCACTGGAGCACGAGATGCAAGAAGCAAGACAGTTAGCACAAGAGCTTTAAAAGCAAGGCTTTAGAGATCTATTGTAGCTGACAAGGGGGAGGTTCAAGAGCTCTAAAGGCTCACCATCCACAGGAATCTTTTTGAAATGTAGGGTTTTAGCAGGTGCATTTACCATATTCAGATACAAGGCATGTGAGCATGAGGAGTTCTAATAAGGTTGAACAGAAACTTTGCATCCGTGCAGTAGAAGAACTACTGAATGAGACATAACATTTGAAATTAATCAACTGCTTACCACTGAGCTGGTGCAGGAAGTGATGTTCTGAATAGGGCCAGCTTTAGTGATGCTGGCACCCAGTGTGAAAGCCATTCCTGGTGCAAAACATATTCTTAATCAGTTTATGAAACTTCCTGTATACACTAAGGTGCACACACATTACGAGAGCCTGGCTGGAAAGGCGATTATTAATTCAGCCTTTAAAATTCGATAAGACAGGGATGAGAATTTAAAAGGTGCGATAGCTGTAGCTTATTAAAAGTTGTGCCATCTGAAATTAGGCATAACCCGCGGAATCGGCTAGTTTCATACCAAATTCCGCATCTTTTGACTTTTTAGGAGCTTTTTCGTTCCATATGTGTGGTAGGTTGGACCTGCAGGAATTTATCAGGGGAAAACTCCGAGGGTATGATATTTATCACACCCCTGCCACACCCTTGTCACTGTGATCCTTCTGCAAACATGTTTACACAGAGATCGGAATTTAGCCCTTCACTTGTTCCAAGGTCCTATATTATCAGTTTTCTGCTGCTTGCAATTTCTATTCAAAGCTGAAATCAAATTATTGAATTCACAAATTCATGAATGAAATAGATAAATAATATAAATTATATTCTTTACCTTTTACCTTACAGTTAAATTAACAAGAAATTAACATTTACAAAAAGTGAATACGGTTTAATAAATGCCTTCCTTTCTCAAATACTTCACAGAAAATGATGATGACTTAGAAAACCTTCAGATATTACGAATGCCCAAATTCACGAAAAGTAGGCCTGATAACAAAGAACATTCAGTGTGTCTTATGTCTCAAGTCCATAAGACTTAGCTAAACGTTTAGTAATGCACAATAGCCTCGTCAGTTTATTGTCCAATTTGTCTGACCATCTCCCAAAGTAAACGTCAAGCATTTTTCTTCACAGTAGTGTTCCTTTTTCCAGAGACATAGTTCTTGCTGTTCATATCTGGCCTGAACAGTATAATGTAACATTTAGGCATAAATATACAACAGAGCAATCCATGGGTTGAAGAGAGAATGGCAAATATCTCCACGGCGACCATGTATTTCCCCTTTGTACTGACATAGGCAGGGATGAAGGACAGCCACACAGAAACAAACACCAGCATGCTGAAGGTGATATACTTGGCTTCATTGAAGCTGTCAGGCAACTTTCGAGCCAAGAAGGCTACCACAAAACTTATACTGGCAAGGAAGCCAAGGTATCCAAGCATGAACCAAAAGGCCACATTCAGCCCTTCATGGCAATGAATGCTTATTACACCAGTGCGAGATGTCATGTCAGTTTGGGGAAACGGAGAAGCAATGGCTAACCAAACCGAACAAATTAGGACCTGGATGAAGGTGGAGATTATTATGATTGCGTTAGGAAGTCGATGGCCAATCCATTTCCGTAAAGAGCTATTTGGAATGGTGGATTTAAAAGCAACAACCACCAATATAGTTTTTGCTAACACGCAAGACACGCAGAATGCAAATGTGACCCCAAAGGCAGTTTGGCGCAAAATACAGGTAATGTGTTGGGGCTGGCCAATGAAGATCAAAGAACAAAGGAAGCACAGGCTGAGAGCAATGAGGAGTAGGTAGCTGAGATCACGGTTGTTGGCCTTCACCACAGGTGTATCACGGTTCTTGATGAAGACAACAAGGATGGCTACAGGAAGGACGCCACTGATGATTGAAAGAGCAGCCAAGGTGGAACCCAGACCATCGTGGTAGGAGAGGAACTCAATAGTTTTCGGAATGCATGCATCACGTCTACCATTAGCCCATTGATCATCTGGACACCTAAAACACTCAGTGGCATCTAGGTAAACAGGTAAAGAAAACGTGTACATATATGATCAGTAATTTGATTGCATTTTCTGCAATGATAATTATTCTCAAAATACATCTACTGTCGGTGCAGATATTACCGCAAGAATTACAGTCTTAGCCTGCTGTCACAGCCTTTGCTTAGGACGTACCAGGGAGATACATTTGTTCCACTCATACATTGATTAGTCAAGTCAAAGTAAACTATGTTCAGCTGAATGCCTTACCAGAAAATAAAACGTAATTGAAAATTTCATCTTATACAAGGGTAATAAACAATATCCGTTTTTCATGTAAGAATGTTATAATAAAATGTTGTTTAACAATCCAAAGCAGGTGCACTAAATCATATCTAAAACTTTTATTTTAGAGAATAACCATTACAATTCAAATCTCTTCCTAATGTGGGACACTGGTTTTATAAAATTAAGAACCGCAAAACAAATTTCAAGTGAACCACAGAACTGCAAAAAAGTTAGATTATCCTTGCACTGTCTCACATTGGCCTTGCACAGCAATGGCATCTAAAAGCGGTGTCTTGACTCTTGATACAAAAGGCAAAACAGAAATAAGTAGCTAGTGCTTTGAGTCAAGGTATTATCATACACACAAAACATAAGTCCTGATTTCATGCCACAGGAGAAGGAAAAGCAAATTTAAAGTGCAAAGTAAAAACTAGATCAGCCAGTGGCGATGTGTAGAAGATATAATCCACCTCAAATAAGGCCCTATGCCACGGTTTGTTAAGACTTCAGCATAATTAACAATTGATTGCTTGGCCTGGGCAGTGCCTATGTGTTTATTAATACAGTGCTCCAAGAAAAAATCTTTAGCGCGTAATTTATGGTTAGAGACGACTGTATGAGGGGACTTGTAAAGATCAAGGATACCCAGGCTATCAAAGGTGACCTTCAGATACTTTAACCATTGTATTTGGTCCACCCCATCTAGTAACAGACAATCAGAAATACAAGTTCTGATCAAACAAGCCTCTGGCGGTGACCATATTTTAACCTAGAATAAAGAGGGGGATAATCCAATCGGACCCCTTCCAGTGATTAGTCCAGAAACACATGCTTTGTTACCAAGGTCTTTGCCTCATGATTCTATTGGTCATTCACAATATATATTTTTTTCAGAACTTTGTGGTAAATACACAAAACTACTGTCCGTTTGCAAAGCAGCAAATTTGAGAAGTTTCAGGATGTGCAGTATGTTGCAAAGTACTTAACACATTGTGAGTCATGAAAGTCTTTCTGGCTTGCAAAGTGCCTTTTGTGACTTAATCCGAACATGGGAATGTATTAGGAATCCAGCTCTCATTTGCATGTTGGTGTGCAAAGTATCAATTTTATGCAAATGCAATTGCAGTCTCAAACCATTGACCAGTTACTGAGACATGAAATGGGATGGTAACAGCTTTGCAAAGTGGAAGCTTTCCCATAGGACAGTTTCCACTTCTGAATGGTGGCTGCAGGCACCTGATGCCATGCACTGCATGACAATGATTTATCCTGGAACCAGCCCATGTCTCTGAAATTAACAGGGACTATGGCTGATTTAAAAAAATATATATACATTGTCATGTGGTGAATATGTATGCATGGATAAAGGTCTCTTGCAGGCCCCCATTCTTATATTTGTGGCCATTCACAGAGAGCTTCTAAAACACTATAGCCTTATAAATATTGAGGCAGCAGATTTTGTAACTCTTCCTGAATGGGCATGATTAGTACATCAGTCACGTTGAAAAATGAAGGTGGAGCCACAAACGAGTTAGTGTGCAAAAATCACTCAGTGATTTGCCACCCCACATTTGTACACGAGGTACTTGATTATTCAACATAGACATGAACAAATACTTAATAAAAGGTGAAACAGGAAGACTAGAGGACATTACAGCACTTTTGGGAATGTTGAGCCTTTTAGTTTGAAATGCATTTTGTTTTGTGGTCACATATGCACACAAGAAACATATCATATTTAAAAAACAGATTCATTAATGTGGCTATTTTGGTTTAAAAAAAGCACAAACGTTTCAGTTGAAACATGCATTTTACCAGTGTATTGTTTTAGGAAGGAGATAAGAAGAAATCATTACCCAATGAAGCACTCAAAAATGCAGACAATGCCACACTGTCACATAAACACTTTATAAGAAGAACTTTATACAAAGGAGACAGGAAATATATAACCATTTAATTGGACACCTGAAGTGCAAGAAAAATACATAGCATTTCTTAAAATAATATACAAAAAGAAAAGAAAAAAGCAGACTTTAAAAGAGCTTTGAGACTGAAGAAAAAGTAACTATTCTTAATGGAAGTGAACAATGTGAAAAATAATTGTGCAGTCACTCAAATTGAAGGAAGGCAATTGGTAAAGTGAGGTACCTCAGTGGCCCAAGCTGTATGTTTTGGAGAGGCAAGTAAAGTTGTCTCTAAGACCAGACCACAATGGTGGAGGCGCATCGCCCCACTGGCTCAAAGCCAGCAGCTGAAAAATAACTAGCGTTTTATTTTTCATCTGAGAATTAGGTATAGGATGCAACAGATATGAAGGTTAAGAGCGGGAAAGTGTACTATTATTTAGGTAATATTGTAATACTTGAGTGTTAATTTATACCCATATTACTACTAAGAAAATTAATTTATATGCGCCTAGAACTTTGAAACACAACAATTTAGGGTCAGGATGTAAGTGATAAAGGGCTATAGGGTAGGGACGTGTAATAATACTCAGGAATTTAAATACATTCCTCCTGAGTATTAATTTTTAAATCAATTAAATAGTACAAATAAGTTCGGGCATCGAGGCCATTGACTGTTGTTTGGCGGCCTTCTCCTCCACCCCTAAACCATTTTCTCTACTGATGAGGGAAGTTATCCCGAAACCCGAGCCATGTCTCGGGCGATACCCAAAAACCCGGGACATGTATCGGGTCTAGAGATTCATCAGTCCAACAAGTACCGACTTGCACCCACCAGGGTGATCCACTACTGAACTACAAGTACCAGAATCCCGAGGGGCGATCCGGAGGAGGGGCTAGCGGTGTGCGCTCCATTGCGGTGGTTTTTATTAATTAGCTCCCTTGAGCTTTGAGCCGACGGGCTCCTGGATGCTGCCCTGCGTGCCGGTTCGGGCATCGAGGCCATTGACTGTTGTTTGGCGGCCTTCTCCTCCACCCCTAAACCATTTTCTCTAATGATGAGGGAAGTTATCCCGAAACCCGAGCCATGTCTCGGGCGATACCCAAAAACCCGGGACATGTATCGGGTCTAGAGATTCATCAGTCCAACAAGTACCGACTTGCACCCACCTGGGTGATCCACTACTGAACTACAAGTACCAGAATCCCGAGGGGCGATCCGGAGGAGGGGATAGCGGTGTGCGCTCCATTGCGGTGGTTTTTTCTGTTGGAAGTCTCCACGGCTGACACCTTTTGGTTAGGTTGGGCTATTGTTGAGTAGGGATGTCACTTAGCATAGAGTAGGGACAGACTAATTTGAATATATGTCTATTATCCTGATGAGTACCAGAACTCAAGTTATAGCAATCTTGTTTAGTCTGATGATTCTAGAATTGATCCTGGTCCTATTCATTAGCCGCTTGAGACTTTTCCGTAGGATTATGTTTGTATTAGTACCGGTTTATCTTCTGAACCTCTTGTTGAGGTGTCTGTATCTCCAGTTATTTTTGGATATGTAATAAACCTTTTAAATTCAGTTTTAGTCAGTGGTTCTTTGGGGAAAGCAATTGGATATTGGGATAATTGAATTGTTTGCTGTGACTAGGTTGCCTAATACACTCTATGACAGGTAAAAAGGTCCAGTCGGCCTGTGACGGGATTCTAGAGAATGGTAAGCAGACTCTGGAGGTAAAATCCCGCCTTTCCAGTTGGTAGCAGTGTAGGATGGTTTATCTTCTGGAGTAAGGGTAATCTAGAAGTAGGTTGAGATTTCCCCGAGGCCCATAGAGAACAAATGAAGAGCGTCCAGAGAATCGCGGACGGAGGATGGCGTTCCATGGAAACTGACGGAGAGTAACAGTGCGGCAGAAAGCAGCAGGTCGAAGGAGAGTGAGTATGAAAAGGGTCATGCGTTGCTAGATTGCGGTGTTATGTTGTGTCATTGTGTTGTAATGTCTTGCGGAGTTGAATGCCGGTAGTGTGAAAGGAGATCAGGTTGTGAGCGCGCGCAACCGGTGCAAATCTTAAGCTAAAAGGGAGTTTAAGTGGTTCTGGTGTATCGAACACCCAAAGTAATTGTCGACCATCGTAAGGGGGTCATGAGGTACCATTGATCGCCCGAAGGACGAGGATAGAGGGAGCGTGGGTAACGGACGCTGGTCGGAAGTTACCGTGTGTTGAACGGTTGAGGTGATTGTCCGTTCGCGGACAGACATTTGCCGGTTGGGTGACAATTACAGTTAGACTGTGGCCGTACAGTCAAGGAAGTGGTTGCTTGGTCGGAAGTAGTCATTTCTAGTGTATGATTGGGACGTATGCGTGACCGGCGAGACATCGGAGAAAGGAGGGGAACTGCTGCGAAACGGAGGCGAGTGACGTCAGAAGGAGCCGCGCTGTGATAGGGCGGTCGGTGTGAAGCCGCGCTGGGATAGGGCGGTTAGCGTGAAGCCGCGCTGAGATTGGTGGATTGTCATCAGGAAGTACAACGAGTGTTGTAAACGAGGAAACGTTGTGGTTTTTCATCATGAAATGCTTTAAAGTGTTGCGAAAATGTTTCAAAGGAGAAAACAGGATAGAACCTTTGGGGTGGGGAGGAAGCTCCACCCGAGGATACTCCAGCTTATTACATGGCAACGAATGTTGGGTTGCATACCATATTGTGGCTTGATAATTGGTGTAAGATGACAGATGGAAACGAGGAATTGACTTTTCCTAAATATGGGACGTTTAGACTAGAAGTGTTATACCAGTTGAAAGCGATTATGGCTGCATTGCGACCTCTGCCCAGACCAACACAGTTTGAAGCGCTAAATGCATGGATCAGGGCAGCCCACGACAGGAACAGAGATAGGAGACAAGAAAGAGTGAAACGATCTGTAAGGGCAGTCCAGGAAGTGAGATGGGATGCCATGGAGAAGAGGTGGAGGGTACAGACCATTGGAGTAGATAAGTTGTATCCGTTGCTGGAAAGTGCAGGGGATGGGCAGAACAAGAGCACAGAGGATGAGGACAGCGAGACAGACGACAGCCTGATAGAGAGGCTGTTGTCGGAAAGGCCACCCCCATACAATCCCGAGTCAGGGGGAATACAAACATCGGCAGAACACTGGGAAGCCCCAGTGGGGGAAGGCGGGGTTCCAATGGGGAACGGATGGGACACCCCAGGGGATAAGTATACCCCAGAAAAAGGAGAAAAGGCACCCCCACACTCCCCAGTGACGAGAGTAGTGGGAAGGTTTACTGTACAGAAAGTTCGGGTAGAAGAGGGTGTCCATTCTCAGAAACTGCCAGATGCCCTTACAGTACCTGTTACCATAGGTCCCATAGTATCAGTGTATAACCCAGAACAGAGACAAGCTGAAAGTCCACTGCAGAAGGGGAGCGAGAGGAGTGCCAGCGAAGACAGAACTAATGTGGCGGATGGGTGGAAGACATTACCCAGACCGGTAGATCGGAGCACCCCTTTGGTGGCATCGGCAGACCCTTCGGAAGACAGAGGGGGTTGGAGGGGATCGATGGATCTGAGAGGACCAAGGCCGAAGTCGATGAGGAAGTTAAGGCCAGATTTGAGAACTTGGGAAACAGTTGTGGATACCCAAAGCGACAGGTCAAGGAACGTGTTTGGGTCAGAGAATGAGGAGAATAGGATGGGTTCTCACTGTGGAGCTAGCGAAAGCAGACAGGAATGGGAACACGGAGGGGTGGGAAGTAGGGGGACGTCCCATCACACCTCCGGAGACAGTAGACAAGGGTGGGACTGCGAGGGGTGTGAAGGTAGAAGGGTTCCCCCTAACACACCTGAAGAGAACAGGAGAGGGAGTCAGAACGGTGGAGGGAAGGACTCTAAGGAAACTTCTAACCAAGGCACCTTGAGAGTGCAATAAAGGCAAGAAGGTTAGATGTGCTGAGACTAAAATCAGAAGTAGAGGAGATAGTGGAAGGTACACTGCCACTAGAAAGGATTGAACTGTACGAACCAGATGAGCTGTTGTTTGTGGCAAAGGATGTCACTCGGAAGGCTAGGATAGCTCATGAGAAACTCTCTGAATTGGCAAACAAGTACATGGTAGACTTGACAAAAACTAAACCCCAGAGGGGGGCCACAGGTTACAGTACTCAGATCAAGACCTAGAAGAAAAGAGGGTGATCGGATTAAAAACCCACATTAGGGAGCTGATTATGGGAATCCGAACATGGTCCCAGTTGGAGAAATGGGAGGAAAGGTGGTCAAAGAAAAAGACTGTTAGGCGGAGCGTTATCGAGACATCCCCGGGAGGAGGGGTGATGCATGCAGAAGCGTACCCCTTGAGAGAGGTGGCTCATGGGGGATATGTACATGTACCCTGGAGCAGGGGAGATTTGGCTGCCTTTACAAACACTTTCCCAAAGTTGCGAGAGAGCCCAGTGGAATGGTACAAGCAGGTAGAGAGGTTCGTTAAAATCTCAAAGGTACTGTGGATTGATTTAAACACACTGTTTGACATTGTGGTTCCAAGCGATTTGTGGATAGCATGCAAGGTCAGTGTTGAATGGCCCATGGCATAGCCAGAACGTGACTCTGCCACGAATGGACCGTCACCTAGGGTGATGGCGAAGTACAAACAGGCGATCACGTGGCTAAAAACTAAAGTACCACCACAAGATATCGATTGGGTAAAGATAGATCGTACCAGGCAGGAACCAAAAGAGACGGTGCACGAGTACTATGAGAGGCTATTGCTGATTTTCAAACAGTACAGCGGATTAGATGTGATGGATCCGAAGGATATGGGACAGTTTGTATCCAAGTTTGTGCTGGGATTGAGGCCCGACATCTGCCTCATGATACAGCAACATTTGATCTGTTGGCAAAACAAGCCTCTAGATGAGATTTTGAGGTATGCGAGGTACTGCAGTGATGAGATAGACTCGAAGACAAAGAAGCTTAAGGATAAACTGATGTTAGTCCAGATGCAAGGAGGATAGGGTCAGTCAGGCAATGGCACCGTGGGTAGGAAGGCAGAGGGACAGAAAAGGGACAACGAAGAAGGTCTGAGACCTAGGATAGACATAGCGACTCTGAAAAACACGACCAAGTGCCATCAGTGTCATGAGGTCGGGCATTGGAGACGCGAGTGCCCCCATAATCCTGACAATCAGGTACAGGAGGAGGAAGTTGAGGAAGTTGAAGCCCCTCCGGTACGGAAGGTGACGGTGACTAAGCCCCAGATGACAAAAGGGGGGACGTCAGCCCCTAGGGCTCCGGTCCCCCAGCCACCGAGGATTTCAACAGGGAACAAGGTCTACCAGCAGATGCCGTTTATAGTTGAGGGAGACGAGCATTATTACTTTGATCCAGTGTCAGGACGGTGTCTGAATGGGGAGGAGGACTGTACCCTTGGAGCAGTGCTGGAGATAGATCAGAGGGGACCCTTTGTAGAGGCCGATGTAGACGGACACCCCACCACCTTCTTGGTTGATACTGGTGCTTCCAGGTCCACTGTGCGGTCCGCAGTAGTCCCCAATTTGCCTCTTTCAGGACAGACCATTCAAGTGGTAGGAGTAGCGAACAGAAGGATGACAAACCCCCTGACTGAGCCAGTCCCAGTAAAGATCGGAAGCTTTAGAGATAGACACCAGTTTGTAGTGTGTGATTCCAGCCCCGTATGCTTGCTAGGGAGAGATCTTTTGTGTAAACTCAATTGCACCATATACTGTACCCCCAAGGGAGTAGAATTGCAGACTAATGATGACGATGCTGACTTTAAGGTTTCAAACACGCATGAGTGCATCAAATTGTACCCTGCTATAACTGTGGATGAGCTCCCTTGGGATTTGAGAGATTCAGTCTCACCAGAGGTGTGGGACTTTACGGGGGAAGAGATCGGACTGATCAGAAGGGTAGAGCCGGTCAGAATTCAAGTGAGACCAAATGTTGAATTCCCGAGAACACCCCAGTACAAGTTGACCCCAGAAACAATTGCAGGTATAAAACCCGTGATTGAATCCATGATCAGACAGGGAATTCTGAAGGAGGTTATGGGCAGTCCCTGTAACTCTCCGATAATGGGGCTACAGAAACCGAGTGGCAAGTTCAGGATAGTGCAGGATCTGCGAAAAATTAACAACATAGTTGTCCCATGTTGTCCAGTGGTGCCGAATCCATCAGTAATACTGTTTCAGATACCGTTTCGAGCTGAATGGTTTTCTGTGATTGATTTGTGTCAGGCTTTCTTTTCTATCCCGCTGCACGAGGAAAGCCAATATCTTTTTGCGTTCAAAATAGAGAGTCGCGTTTTAACATGGTGCCGTATCCCTCAAGGGTATACAGAGAGCCCATCGGTCTTTAATCAGTTGCTGAAAAGGAATCTCGAGAGTCTGGTACTGCCACAGAACTCAGTTCTCGTACAGTACATAGACGACCTCCTTGTTGCGTCAGACACAGAAGATGCTTGTAGGATTGACACCATTGCCTTACTGAACCATTTGGGAGAGAACGGACACAAGGTGTCCCCCAGCCAGTTACAGTACTGCCTGCAAGAAGTGCAGTATCTGTGCCACAGAATAGAGCAGGGAAAGAGGAAAGTGTCGCCTGACAGGATTGAAACGATCATGAGAATGACCGTGCCCTCGACCCAAAGAGAGGTTAGAATGTTCCTGGGCATGGTTGGCTACTGCCGACAATGGATTGCTAACTTTTCCCTGAAAGCGAAAGCCCTGCAGAAACTGACGCACAAGGACGTGAGTGATCCGGTACCATGGGACACAGACTGTATGATGGCTTTTCTTGAGTTGAGAGAGGACTTGTGTCTTGCTCCGGCCCTGGGAATGCCTGATTACAACAAATCATTTGCATTATTCTGCTGTGAGAGAGAGGGATGTGCTTTGGCAGTTTTAGTGCAGGATCATGGAGGAGTCCGTAGACCAGTTGCTTACTTTTCGGCTACCTTAGACCCAGTAGCCGCAGCGTTGCCCGGATGTCTCAAATCCGTTGCTGCAACGGGTGTCAGCATTGAGAGATGTGAAAGCATATTGATGGGATATCCACTGACAGTGCATGTACCTCATTCTGTGGAATTGTTGATGACCAGGACCAAGACGCAGCACTTGACCAACAATAGACTCACACGCTACGAGCAGGTTATACTTGCTGCAGAGAATGTGACTCTTAGGAGGTGCTCTGTCTTGAATCCTGCTACCTTGTTGCCATTACCAAATGATATAGAAGATGATTGGGAAGACCATGATTGTCTTGATGTAACTGAACTATGCACCAAACCTAGGCCGGATATTGTTGATGTGCCATTGACAGACCCCGATGAAATTTTCTTTGTGGATGGCTCATGCATAAGAGACAATACTGGTCAGTTGAGAGCAGCATTTGCTGTCTGTACTATTTCTGGAGTAATTGAAGCAGCATGCCTGGAAGGAATACACGCGCAGGTGGCTGAGATAATTGCGTTGACGCGTGCCTGTTTGGCAGCCAACGGGATTCGGATCACCATCTTCACTGACAGCCAATATGGATTTGGGGTGGTCCATGACTTCGGCCAGTTGTGGTCTCAGAGGGGTTACATGACATCATCGGGCTCCCCAATCAGGAATGGCGAGTTCGTCAGGTTATTGCTGGAGGCTTTGCAAGGTCCTGCAGCAATAGCAGTGGTAAAATGTGCGGCTCATACCAAAGGCGATGATTTCATGTCAAAGGGGAATAATTATGCTGATGAAGTTGCACGCTACTGTGCGGAGCAGGGATACTCCTTTACTGAACAAAACATTGAGGGACCAAGGGAAAGAACTGAACTAAGCATGATGCTTGAGATGGCAGATACATGGGCAGAGTTGAGAGATATGCAAGGACAGACGTCAGATTATGAGAAAAAGGTGTGGGAATTGGCTGGCTGTGTTAAGGGAGACTTGGACATGTGGGTTTCGGCTGATGGAAGAGCTGTGTTGCCGAATGAGCTAGTGAGTGTGATGGCACGACAGATACATGGTCCGGTGCATCTGGGAAGAGATGCGATGTTGCGTGTGTTCAGGCAAACATGGTATAATCCCAAGTTTAGACAGGCTGCGGAAGCAGTATGTCAGAGATGTGTGACATGTCAACAGATAAATGTTGGGAAAAGAACACCAGTTACACTGAGTCACATTGGAAGGCCTGGCGGACCTTTTTACAGGATGCAAATAGACTTCATTGAAATACCAAGATGTAATAGCCTCAGGTATGTCTTGGTGATTGTGTGTGTGTTCTCTAGATGGGTTGAGGCATATCCCACTCGTAGGTGCGATACACTCACTGTAGCCAAACTATTGTTGAGGGAATTGGTGCCACGATTCGGGGTTCCGACCTCCTTGGAATCGGACAGAGGAAAACACTTTAATAGCGAAGTAGTGAAGATGCTCTGCTCTGCCCTGAACATTGATCAAAGACTGCATTGTAGCTACCGTCCAGAGGCTTCTGGCATAGTAGAGCAGATAAACGGAACCCTAAAAGCCCGAATGGCAAAAGTGTGCTCATCCACGTCCCTGAAATGGCCCGATGCACTGCCGTTGGTACTAATGAGTATGCGTAGTACCCCAGATAGGAGGACAGGACTCTCACCACACGAAATACTCATGGGGAGGGCTATGAGACTGCCTTCTATTCCTACAACTGCTTTGCTGAATATCACAGATGATGTGATTCTTGACTATTGCAGAGGACTATCTGATGTCATCCGTTCTGTGTCCCTTCAGGTGCAGGCTGCTGAAGTTCCGGCTGCTAGCGACCTATGTCACGACCTGTGCCCGGGTGACTGAGTCCTAGTAAGAAAACACGTGAGGAAGAGCTGCTTGGACGTACGTTGGAGAGGACCTTTCCAAGTGATTCTAATCACCACTACTGCTGTGAAGTGCGGTGGATTGCCAAATTGGGTCCATGCTTCTCACACCCGACGAGTTCCAGCACCCGCAGAAGGGACAGCTCCTCTCGTAGACGAGAACAATAACGAAGAAGAGGATCCGAGAGAGGGGACAAGTCAAGCTGTGGGGGTGCCAGTGGAAGTTGGGGACTCCCCTGTTCAGGCTGTATATGACCACGACGACAGCGACACTGAATCCGCCCTAGAAGAGGGAAGTGGCGGAGAAGGCGATCTGAGTGCGGAAGAGGCTGACAGGGAGGACGAACAGGGTGTGCAAACAAGAGGCCGACGGGCAAGAGGTGCAGAAGCTCATTGGCCCGAGAGACGGAGGCGAATGAATGTGAGATTGGCTTCTGAAAGAGAATTTGCCCCTGTGTCCGAAGAATCTGATCTGGAAGGGGGAGAACAAGGAGCTGAGCAGAGGGGTCCGAGAAGGTCAATGAGGGTGCGAGTACCTTGCAAACGATACGCCACTCCAAAGTGGACCTACCCTTTTACCTATGCTAGGAGTACCAATGCCAGGAGTACTGAGGTCCGGGAGGGTGAGGTCAGTGGCGGTGACCAGCACAATCCCCAATGTTAAGCTGGAAGTGATGTTGTTGGTACCTGGACTTGAAATTGAAGGTATACTGACACTCACCATTCCTAATCCCCCTCTCCTAAGCAAGATACGTGATTTACTCCTGGATAGACTGATATTTCCTACCTTTGTTCCGGATGTGCCAGCCTATGATGAAGTTGTGCTCCGCATGGAACTTTTAGATTACGTGTTGCAGGCAATCAGATCAAGTATAATCATAGACTATTAAGAGCCGAGAACTGAACTTTGAACTTTTGAATTTGATTGACTTTTAGTAGTTTGCTTTGGAAAAAAACACTTTGAAAAGACTGTTGTGAATAAGCTGTTGAAACTAACCTAGAGCCGAGTGGAAGAAGAAGAAATGTAGGGACTTTCCACAGAGGACGGAGAAGGGTTAGGGCTGTCTGATGTTGAAGTAAAAGAAGAACTGAAACGGGAACTTCTGTTGCCAGGTGTGGTTCAAGAAGACTCAAGTAACAAAGAAAAGAGACTGTGGGTGCTTTCCGAGAACGAACTGCTTGTGCTGAGACCATGGCGCCTGGAAACTCGAATCGTAGAGCTAAGTGCATTGTGGGCACCCTTTTAGCAGGAGTGATCCTCCTTATAGTTATAGTAGTTTCGGTTTCCTATTTTGCACCACACGAACAAGTAGAGAAGGCTGAGGGAACCCAGGCACCTGACACCCCTAGTCAGAAGGATGAAAGGGAAAAGAGAGAAAAGGCCTTGCTGGCTGCAGAAAGTCGTAGGTTACATACAGATCTGTCTAAAGGAAATTTTGGGCAGAACGCATATGCAAAGCTGCTGTATGAATACATTGATGCGATGGATGCGAAGGACTGTTACGTGTGTATGCAATTGCCAGCTTCAGTAGATGAGGGTATCAGATACCATCACCTTCCATTGACATATGGAATTTCATGTCGTTTGTTGATTAGCATATTATATGGACGGAATCATTTTGAATATTATTTTTCTAATTATGATGCTGTGTTACCAGAAGTCCCTAATTACAAGCACCTGAATAAGTGGGACTATTATAAGTCAGAAGACAGACTGGGATATTTTTTCATTCCCACACAAGAGCTAGACACCCCATATGCACACCGACACAATTTGACTTGTTCATTGTCAGAGGTAGAAAAGAAGTTCATTGAGCAGGTGGAAGACAGGTACACGAAGCAAAACAGTTGCGAGATTCAGGACAAGGAAAGGTAGATTGGACCGAAGAAGAGAAGAAACACAAGTCATCAGAGAAGAAACACAAGCCATCAGCCCGCACGCACTCCGCTCCTCTGACTACATCCTCCTAGGGGACCTCAACTTCCACCTGGAGAACAACAACGACCGCAACCCCACCACCCTGCTGGACAACCTTGCCAACCTGGGACTCAAGCAGCTGGTCACCACCCCCACCCACTACGCCGGACACACACTCGACCCGGTCTTCTCATCCAGCAAGGACATCGCCTTCAGCCACGCCACCGGACTCCACTGGACGGACCACAGCTGCGTCCACTTCAGCTTCCGAAGGACCACGATCCACCACCACCAGCAACAGGTGGCTCGCAGGAGCTGCAACAAGATCACAGCCGACCAGCTCGCGACCTCCCTGAGCATGAACCCTCCCACCAGCACAACGAACCCTAGCCAGGCGGCCACCAACCTCACGAAGTGGATCAGCGACTGCGCAGACGAGCTCGCCCCCCTGAGGACCCCGCCTAGCAGACCCGGCAGCAAGAAAGCCCCATGGTTCACCGACGAACTCAAGAGCTCCAAGAAGAACTGCCGAGCCCTCGAGAGAACCTGGCGCAGAGACCCAACACCGGACAACATGACTGCCCTCAAGCTCGCCACCCGAAAACACCACCAACTCATCCACGCCACCAAGAAAACTGCATTCAAGGAACGACTGGACAACAACGCACACAACAGCAAGGAACTCTTCAACATCGTCAAAGAGCTCTCCAACCCCAACGCCGGAAACAACGACATCACCCCTTCGCAAGACCTCTGCAACTCCCTCGCCTCCTACTTCCACAACAAGATCGCGGACATACACAACAGCTTCAGCACTCAACCGACGAACGCCACAACCGAACCACCGCCCCCCACCACCACCCTCCGTGCCTGGACTCCGATCAGCACCGAAGACACCGTCCGCACGATGAACTCCATCCACTCCGGATCTCCGACCGACCCCTGCCCTCACCACGTCTTCAACAAGGCCGACGCTGTCATCGCACCCCACCTGCGGGACATCATCAACACCTCCTTCGACACCGCTACCTTCCCGGAGAGCTGGAAGCACGCCGAACTCAGCGCCCTACTCAAGAAGCCATCGGCCGACCCCACCGACCTCAAGAACTACCGCCCCATCTCGCTGCTCCCGTTTCCTGCAAAAGTCATCGAGAAGACCGTCAACAAGCAGTTGGCCGCCTTCCTCGAGACGAGCGGATCCCTCGACCCCTCGCAGTCTGGCTTCCGGGCCAACCACAGCACCGAGACCGCCCTGATCGCAGCCACCGATGACATCCGAGCGCTGCTTGACAACGGAGAAACAGCGGCCCTCATCCTCCTCGACCTCTCCGCGGCCTTCGACGCTGTCTGCCACCGTACCCTAGTGCAGCGCCTCAGCAACGTCGGAATCCAGGAGAAGGCACTGGAGTGGATCATCTCCTTCCTCGCCGGAAGGACACAGAGAGTCCGCCTTCCCCCGTTCAGATCAGAAGCCACCGAAGTCATCTGCGGCGTTCCTCAAGGCTCCTCGCTCAGTCCAACCCTCTTCAACGTCTACATGAGCCCCCTCGCAGACATCGCACGCCAGCACAACCTCAACATCATCTCCTATGCCGACGACACCCAGCTGATCCTCTCCCTCACCAACGACCCCGCCACCGCCAGGACCAACCTTCACGAAGGGATGAAAGAGGTAGCCGAATGGATGAAGAACAGCCGCCTGAAACTGAACTCGGACAAGACGGAAGTCCTCATCCTGGGAGCCTCACCCGCCGCTTGGGACGACTCCTGGTGGCCCCCCGCCCTAGGCAGCGCACCCAAACCAACGGACCACGCACGCAACCTGGGCTTCATCCTGAACTCCTCCCTCTCCATGACCAGACAAGTCAACGCCGTCTCCTCGTCGTGCTTCAACATCCTGCGCATGCTACGTAAGATCTTCCGGTGGATCCCCACCGAGACCAGGAAGACGGTCACCCAGGCCCTCGTCACTAGCCGTCTGGACTACGGCAACTCCCTCTACGCCGGAACCACCGCCAAACTCCAGAAGAGACTCCAGCGGATCCAGAACGCCTCAGCACGACTCATCCTGGACATCCCCCGTCGCAGCCACATCTCCGGACACCTGAGAAACCTGCACTGGCTCCCGGTCAACAAGAGAATCACCTTCCGTCTCCTCACCCACGCACACAAAGCCCTACACAACCAAGGCCCAGGATACCTCAACAGCCGCCTCAACTTCTACGCTCCCAAACGCCAGCTTCGATCGACCAGCCACGCCCTAGCCGCCGTCCCCCGCATCCGAAGAGCCACCACAGGGGGACGGTCCTTCTCCTACCTCGCCGCCAAGACATGGAACACCCTCCCCACCCACCTCCGCCTGACCCAGGACCACCTCGCCTTCAGGAAGCAACTCAAGACCTGGCTGTTCGAGCAGTAGCGGACCCCCCTCCCCCAGCGCCTTGAGACCCTCTGGGTGAGTAGTGCGCTATATAAATGCTATGATTGATTGATTGATTGATTGATTGAGTTATGGTCCAATAGCTCTAGATGAGGTTCAGAAGGGGAAGCTGTGCCTGCACAGACCACAGACATACAATGAAAATGTCTATGTGGGCCATACTACATGCGAACATACCTTTACATTGGAGTATTATACAAAGGACTTCTTGAAGAGTGTGGTGCAGGTGATCCCTACGGTATATTTTGTCTGTGGAAGGAATGCGTATGTGAGATTGCCAGAGAAGTGGTATGGAACGTGTTACCTAGCAATTATCTTCCCCAAGATTTACCATACTGAGGATTTTGCTCTCTTGGAGGGAGGGTCCCAGAGGAGGGTAAAGCGAGGAGAGAATGCTGGAGCAATTATTGGAGATGTGTTTGGAGCAGCGATACCTATGTTAGGGGTCATTTTGAATGACATTAAGATAAGGCGGTTAGCAACTGTAGTGGATGGGCTGTCAATGAATACAGCCAAGCCATTAGTGTTGGTCGAGGGTGAGATGTTGTCGATAAGGACAATGGTTTTACAGAACCGTCTTGCCCTAGACGTCATACTAGCAAAGGAGGGCGGAGTATGTAAATGTTTGAAGATTCAGGAATGCTGCACTTATATACCAGACAACTCTAAGGATCTGGAGACATATATCACCAACATTACTGCAATCCATTATGAGATCGAGGATTTGACCCAAGAGAATACATGGGAGACCGTTGGCAAGGGATTCGGAAAGGTTGGAAACTGGTTTGCCAACCTAGGAAAGGGTTTCCTTGGATTTGTATTGAAACCCCTTATCATAGCAGTGGCATGTGTGATTGCCTTGTGGGGTTCAGTGAGAATGTACAAGTGGTATAGATCGAACAGATTGGCGAGATCAATGAGAGCGCAAGAGATGCGAATGGAAAGACTGCAAGACAATCAATATCGCAGTTTGAGGGCATTGGAGATGCTCAAAAGAGGGAAAATGGCCACAAGCTCTGTTTAGCTTAGTTCTTACCCTGAGGATGATGTGAGTGTGGTGATGACACGGGTCATCAAAGGGGGGAACTGAGAGAGCGCCATTTGCAGTGAAATTTGTAGGGGTGCAGCATATGTACAAGTAGTCAGCACCCGTATATATAGAGGACGTTTAATCATGTTTAGATGCGATATATGACAAAGCATTAGAATAAATTGGTATCAGAAAATGTGCAGAGCTAGAGTTACAAAGTGCAATCCCATGCTTACTGCAATGTAGAGATGCTTTGAAATGAATTCTTTCACTATTGATAGAAGTGTTAATTGATTTATTAACGTGCCTTCGGATGGATTACAGCGAAATGTATAATCATGCTTTATGTACTCGATAATTTGCTTAAATTGGAGCCAATGCATTTGCAGTATAAGGTTGGAGGCCTTGTAAACCAAGAAAAGTGTTAATACAAAGCGCTGGGCCTGTAAGTCAAGCAGAGGCCTAGTTCAGTGAATGGGTACAGGCTTGTTGGAAAATGTCTTGCTTAACATTTAACTGTAGAAATGATTTATAAAAGAACCTTTTAGAAAATGTTGCAACTATTATAGACTGTGAGCTATTTGGGTGTATTCCTTTGCAGGCGCCTCATCGAGCAGATAGTAGAGTAGAAGGGCCCATTGTGTATGAGGGTTAGGATGCTAGACTCAGACATGGAGGAGTAGACCAGGAATTCAAGAAGGCGACTTGAAAGGAAGAAGAGCCTGGGACCCAAGGACGTTTGAACGGACAAGGATGGTCCCATGCCATGTGGAATTTTACAGAATCCAACACCTTCTAGAGGGGCGTACCTATAGGCGTGACCTTTACATTGTGGGGTTTGTATTAGGGACAGCACCCCGAGGGTGGAGGCAGAGCAGACGAGCTGAGGAGCTAGAGAGAGCGGTCTCATGGGCAAGGAGCTTAGCAGCGGTGATGGAAATTCTAGTCTAAGAGAGAAGGTGGCGAACTTCTGTTGGAAGTCTCCACGGCTGACACCTTTTGGTTAGGTTGGGCTATTGTTGAGTAGGGATGTCACTTAGCATAGAGTAGGGACAGACTAATTTGAATATATGTCTATTATCCTGATGAGTACCAGAACTCAAGTTATAGCAATCTTGTTTAGTCTGATGATTCTAGAATTGATCCTGGTCCTATTCATTAGCCGCTTGAGACTTTTCCGTAGGATTATGTTTGTATTAGTACCGGTTTATCTTCTGAACCTCTTGTTGAGGTGTCTGTATCTCCAGTTATTTTTGGTTATGTAATAAACCTTTTAATTTCAGTTTTAGTCAGTGGTTCTTTGGGAAAAGCAATTGGATATTGGGATAATTGAATTGTTTGCTGTGACTAGGTTGCCTAATACACTCTATGACAGGTAAAAAGGTCCAGACAGCCTGTGACGGGATTCTAGAGAATGGTAAGCAGACTCTGGAGGTAAAATCCCGCCTTTCCAGTAGAATTAGGCACTGGTTCCTGGCGAGAGACATGACGAGGACAGAATCTACATATGCTAATAACCTTTTTACAATGCACCAGGCTAAGACGGGCTCTTCCCAAGGAGAACAAATGAGAAAAATCCAGACCTCTTGAGCCAATCACAGGAGAAGCTTCCCCCCGCTATTTCAAGTCACTATGTTAGAATGTATAAAAATGCTGTGAAGGCAACTTCGGACACAGGTGTGTTATCCTAAGACTGGACAGAGGTGCCTACCTTCTGGAACTTTCCAACTGCTTAAAAAAAAAACTCTTCACAGGGTTAGAGGAAGAGAATGAACAGACGGGTCTTGTAGGGCGCTAAAAAGGACCAAACCTCTCTCTTGGGTGCTGGGACACCCTAGACTTGTGCTAGATTGGAGTCTGTAGATTCACCTCTCCAGAGCCTATGGCATTCCTCCTCCTTCTGAGGGAGAGTAAAGGGATGGCCCTGCTGGGGCCCCCAGAGGGGTATAGTTTGCCTTCAATTTCTAAGGACTGGGCCTGCAGAAGGTTAATCCTCATCAGGTGGCAACCCCCTGACCTCGCCCACACCACGTCACTGATTTCCAAGGCACGGTCAGACTCCGTGTGTCAGATGTGGCGCCAACGCTATTTTTGAAAAAACTGTATACATTCATCAGTTCAACCGAGTGCACGGGGATAACATAGTTTTGTATTTTGAACCCCCTGACCTCTGTCACACAGGTGCCTTGCAATGAACCAAAGGAGGCCATGGGACCTTAAGAGTGATGGCAGGGAGAGTATTCTCCCTTGAGGGCTGTGGGGTGCTTCTGGAGGTGACCCCAGGTTGAGGAAAACACCAGGCACTGGACAGAGGACAGGTTCTTGATCAGGAGCTAAAGGGCAGGAGGTCAGGCTCTGAGCTCAATGGAGGAAGAGCAAAGAAGAAACAAATCTTCTAGAAGCTCCCACAAGAAAGGGTATTTTAGAGGCCACACGGCCATCAATGGTCTTTACTAGTGGCTATAGGCTGCCACAATGATTACAATGAGCCCAACATCATTAAAAACGTCTCTGGAAATGATGGGGGAACTTAGCACATATTGCTGACATTGCTGTTGTAACCAATAACACAATGGGGCCTGATTGTGGTGGATAAGATGGAATTGAGCCTTGCATAATACTCTGTTAGAAAGTTGCAAAAGATACATAAGAAGCAAAAGGGCAAACGGGTATGGTTCTTTCATTGGTTGTTGATGTTTCCTTTTGTTTTTCACACTGCTCTTCATTCTTTCTTCTTGGTCCTTGTTCCTTCCCCTACTCCTAAAATATGACGATGCCCTGACCTGATACGTACTTTGATGGGGTCATGTATACCAGAGTGCTGAAAAATACATTTTGTTATCCTAGTACAGGAGGCAAGGTGAATTGCTGTTTGCAAGCTGTTATGTTAATTCTGAGGAAATACCAATAAAGAAATTATTTATAAAAAATGGCCCAAAACAGCCAGACCAGATAAAACAAAGAGAAAAGTTTGGCCATGCAAGAGCCTGCTGGGATCAGGTATACGTGGCATCCTGCAACATAAGTTTTCCAAATTCCCTGAGGAGGGCCAAGACCCTGGAGAAAAAACTGCACATGCAATCCCCCCTATTTTGCTCAGATTTTCCCTGCCCCATCACCGCTGGGACCGACACAAAAAGGAAAAGAGTGCAGTGAAACTCTAGCACCAATGTGTCTGCAGGAGACCCCATGTCCCAAGCGACTGAATGTAGAATTAATGCAGCTTGTTCCAGCTTGTTCCAGATCAGGCCACCTCCAGTAAGACTAAAGACTAGGAAGCATCAGGCTTCACCAGTCTCCCACTCCCTGTGCCTGTGGCTGGAGGAACAGGGGGTGCAGCATACCAGGAGCACGCCTGCAAAGACGACAGGAGGGAAACAGACTGCCAGCTTTCATACTGGTACAGCACAGTGTTGACTGGATGGGGACCTTGCTTGGGCCCACTGATTTAGCTCCTGTGTTGCCCCGTTGTCTCGGTGCCCCATATGAGGGGCAGAGCTTTCCAATCTGGAAAAAAGAAAAAAAGAAGAAGATAAGCCTTTTGCTGCAGGGACGATTGTTCTAGGGCATGATAAAAAAAGATAGCCTCAGGGCAGGGTATTGCCCCATAAATCCTTGGGGATGCTGGGGGGTGGGGGTTGGCTGCCTCCAGGTGGGTTGGCAACAAGCCCTGGCCGAAGGCCATGCACGGCCAGAGTTGGCTTTATGTATGGTAATAAAATATTACTTTATTTTTTTTTTAAAACCCTGGAAATGCACTGAAAAAAACAAAGGCTAGTTTAACGTTCTAGTTAGTGTGATAAAAAGATCTGTTTTTTTTTAATCCATAGAAATTTAATGCAAAAGCCAAAGGTAAAAATTATGCAATGATGAACTAAACATGTCAGTGACAACATTAAAGTTTTGAACTAAAACAACACAGAAATTCAGCAGTTATAGTTAAGAGGGCTACCTATAACTTGTGCCCCTGCAATGCACTGATCACAAGCTCACATATTACATCGCTCATGACATGTTTTAAGGTATCATTTATGACAATCCTGATGCCATCTCAAATGACACAATTGATCTCATCACTGAAGAGCATGGAGTGCAGCAGCCCCCTCAGCAACAATGAAGAAATAGAAAGTCTCCTGGGTCATTAAATCCAGGACCCAAGGAGAACTTACCATATGGTTTTTAAGCAATCCTAGGGGGTGTGGCCTGGCTGCTTATGGAGTGAGACATGTTCTTTTGTGTCTCTGCTCCTCTGCAGCCTTTACCTGCATTTTCCTTGGCTTCGGGACTCGTGATCCCCTCTCCAATGGTTGCCTGACTGCCGAGTGCCCATGGGCGGTGCAGGACACAGAGAAACTGTTCTTCGCCGCAGCAGGACGGCTCGCTGGCTACTGCCGGGATCTGCGTTGTGCGACTCCCGCCACCTTGAGACCTGCCGAGATGATCTGGACTGGGTCAAAAGACGCTGCGGACCACATCACAAACATCCAGAGACTTCCGGGAGTCTGTCTCCGAACTCTTGAGATCCAGGCATCTGCCCCCCCTCTCCATTCTCAGGGGGGGAGACGGGCCTGTGCTGCTATGACACTGCTCGTGGCGGCCCTCCTGCTTCCTGCATCACTGCTGTGATTGAGGTCCCTATTGGTGTGTGCCTACCTCCTGACCCTGAAAGGGGCTCCATTTGGCGTCCCGCTGTGGCCCCCAGAGACGGGAGCGGGTGCGGCGGCCCGGCAGGCTGCCCACAGCACTGTAGCTGCCCTGGGCCCACCGAGCTACTGCCTGGTGGTGGTGGCTTTGTTTATGCTAGCGGCCCCACCTACATTTGCTGCTGCAACGCAGTTCTCTGGACTGGGCCTACCGAGGCTAAGCTGGCTTCAGTTGAGAGGTCTGCCCATCGGCCCCTGTAAGACACACTGTGACTGTCTGGAGCTCATTCTGCTGCCTCAGCTGGTTGGCCCTGCTACCACAATTGCCGCGCCCGGGGGACTCCGGTGAAGTGGGGGAGTGCAGGACACGCCCTGGGACACTGTCTCTTGATCTATGGCTGGCAGGCCCGGTGGAATTTCGACTAACTAAGGTAAGGGGCGATCGGCTGTGGTATCATGAAGCTGGATCTGGTCCCTATTCCCGGCCCCTGGGCTGGAGCATGGTTTTCGCACCTGTCGCCCTGTTGAAATCTTGACTCCTATAACTGTTGGCTACTCTCCGGCTTGGAGAGTCACAGCTCAACCCATCCCAGGCCCCTAAAACATTGGCTATAAGGATCTACGGCCTTGGTTATGGGCCCCCTTTATCCCCACTGCAGCTTTAACCTGCCACCCTACGAGGGCTCCTCTGCTACTCCTATTTCTTTTCTTTTTCAGCCACTGGTGTCACCCAGTGCCCTGTTTTAGAGTCGGCTTCCTTCGTACCTCACCAGAAATCGCGGGAATCGGAATGACCCAGGTCCCCACTGGACGCAAGACGCCCCGCCTATTTAGAAGGTCTCACTGCCACCTACCTCCTCCAGGCTGCATACCTTCCTGATGCAGGAACCGCGGGATATACTAACCTCTGCAATATAAGCGCTAAGGGCCAGCATACTGCCCAGTGACTGGCACAGGCAGGAACAGAAATGACAACGCAAAGGGTTAAAAAAGATCACTTGGTGAAAGACATGCTCATTAAGCAGTCCATACCTATCACAATGGATATCTCTGGAGCCACTGGAGGCCTGACGCTCCAGATTGAGGAGGATGGTGGGAACACACCGGTTTCCAGGTCGTATATGGATGCTGTGTTCTCCTCCCTGCGAGAGGTTTTAAAATCGATCAAGACCGATCTGGCGCACAACCTTCAAGGGGTTTAAGGAGGGAGCTATCTGAGATCGGGGCTAGATGCCTTGGAGAACCACAAGATCACTAAGGTATGAGGAGATAGAGCAGCTCAGAGAAGAACTCAGATGCCTCACTGACCAGCAGATAGACCGCCAATCACACGCGGAGGATCTTAAAAATAGATCGAAATGCAACAACATTCGTATCTGGAATGTTCCAATGGCTGCAGATGCGGGTAATGTGGACGAGTATGTGTCTGAACTCTTCATGCAGATCCTAGGGGATACAAAGGCCTCTGACATTTATCTAGACAGAGTCCACTGTGTGGGCCCAGGCCCACCCAGAGCTGCTCATTTGCCCCCTCCTGACATTCTAGCCTGCGTCCATAGCTTCCCCCTGAAGGAGCAAATCCTCCAAAAGACAAGATACACTAATCAGGTTCAATTGCGGGTACAGACACTTCAGATTTACCAGGATCTTTCAGCGATCACTTTTCCGAAGAGGAGGGAGTTCTAACCGGTGACTGCCTCCCTTAGAGAACACAAAACCTCCTATGCATTGGGGCATCCCTTCTGACTGATATTTGGATGGAAATGGGGAAACCCACCAAATTAGTTCCCTTAAAGAAGCCTATACCCTTCTCCAGATGGATCCTCCTGAAAGCTCTGAAGGGAACAAGTTGGGTGCGTGATCTGGGTCTGGCGGGCATGCGAGATAGATGAGGAGACTGCGGGGCAGAGGGCCCACCAAGCCTGACTTAGCTACAATAGTCCTAGAAAGGAAGGCAGTTTTGGAGTGTCTGGTTCGGGACTCGTAGCAAGGCCACATGGATGAAGAAACTGATCTTAAACTATGATGAACAATGTCACATGTATATAGTCCACGGTGGCCACAGAGTAGAGGGACTCCTCATATGAAGGACCATGGCCTCTTCGGACCTCATCCTTTGTCTTACTCCAGGAGTGGTGAAAATCATCTCTCTAGACCCACCTCTCTCAGAGACTTGTCTGAAAAGTGTTTTTTCTCTTTGTATTCTTGTTTAAATGTTTATGTTAAGTTCAGTCCAAATTCACATTAGCGTGATCGGTGATAGCCTTAGAAACTGCGGTGGCCAACCCATGCCAGTCCCTTCACAGTTTGGAAGCCATCCACATAGCCATTCACAACACTGACCAACAAGGTTGTGGGGATATGCCCAATTACTTAGCACGACCGGACTGTGTCCCTGGGTGATTCTCTAAAAGTGCTTTCCCTTAATGTGAAGGGACTAATAACACAGTTAAAAGGAGGGCCATCTTATCTTACCTTGAGAATTCCAGGGCAGATACCTGCCTCATGCAAGAGACTCACCTTCTTGCTAGGGACTCACAGACTCAAATATAGAGCATTCCCTCACCAGTGCTTCTCCTTCATGGGATGTAAGGCAGCAGGGGTGGCGATAATCTTCGCACAAAGTTTTCAGGGTGCAATTGGGCCCAAACTTGTTGAGCTCAAAGGTCGCCTTTTGGTGTATGATATATGGCTGGGGACAAGAAACATTACCCTGGGCTCTTTGTACGCACCGCACGAAGGGTGAGAGCAGTTCCTTCGGTTGGCTGTTGGGGAGACACTTACATCCCAGGACCGTTTAGCCTTGATTGGAGGAGACTTCAATGTCGTCTTTAATAACTCTTAGGACCGTTCTACTGCCAGAGGAGGAGAAGAGGGTGAACTGTCTGAGGAGGGGAAATATTGGTTGAGAGAGGTGGGACTGATAGATGTGTAGAGGACCTCACATCCCCAAATACGAGACTACACATTCTTCTTGCATGCTCATAAAACCTAAGCCCACTTGGATTAATTCTTATGGGATGCCTTAAAGGCAGTCATTACAGGAGAAATCATAGCAATCTCAGCGGCTCAAAATCGTCGCCATGAAATTAAAGGAGAGGAACTCCAAAGAAAGATTAGAGAACTAGAGCATATACACCACCGTACTGGGGTCCCCAGAATATGGCGTGAACTGGAGACTGTTCTGAAAGAATTGGCAAGCTTAGATCTAGATAGGGGCGAGTACTCCATACTTCAGTTAAAGCACTCCTTTTACATCAATGGGAATAGATGTGGGAGACTTTTGAAAACCAAACTCCTAGCCCAGTGACAGTCTGCTAAGGTGGATGAGCTCCTGTTGGAAGATGGAAAGGCAATAAAAAGAAGACACCCAGATTGCAGCGTGGTTTAGGGAATACTCTGCATCCTTATACACAAATCAGGCTATTCCTCTGATGGAGCGAGATAGAAAACAAAATTTTGTTTAAACTCGCAAAGTCACATTTCCATAACATGAATAAAATTATTAATGATTTGTGATATGTCGTACTAACACAACTTAGATTAAACTTTACACGTGGGGGGACTAACATGTGTGCTCATAAACGTGCATATTTGTTGCATCTTTTTATTCGTGCAAAATAATAAAATAATTTATTGTTTTCGTTTTTGTCATTACTAACTGCTGCAAACTTAAATAAGCATGTGCTTGTTTTGCTTTTCCTTGTCTGCGTAATGTCATTTCTACTATTCTAGGTGCATATGGGTCTCATTGAAAAACGGAGACTGGTAAATATAAACGCTGCTTTATCTGTTTGCAATGGCTAGGTAACATTTTGATTAATAGGGTGGGTTAATTAATTAGTAAACCATGGGGTGGATACAGAAAATACTTTATTTCTTACATTAATACTTTTCTTGTGTTTGTTTTATATTAGAAATCATAAGTTGCCTGCTTTTGAGGCCTAGCTATTTGAGCCGCAAAATAAAAGCTGATCCATAATTCTGCAGAAAGTCACGAGACGCCCATTCTGAATTAAAACGTTTATTGAGGCTGCATTCACAAAGCAAAAACTGATGAGCTGACATCATTCTGTCGGATATGGCCAAGGTTGAAAGTGAACTTTTTGTCAGTCCTTAACTTGGCATCCGCGGAAGTTGCGCTGAAAGACTATGGAAGCTGCGAGGATGACTTAATACAAAGTTGCAATCGAAGGAAGCCTCTGGCTTCACGTGGAAGAGACAATGGTCTTTGTAAGACATGATTTTGTGGAACTTTTTAAGAAACGGGTGACATGTCACTTGTCACTCTCAGCCAATGGGACGTCGAGTATTTCTGAAAACTTTCCTTTGCCAGTTTAGTTAGTGTAGAAAGGTATAAAAAGTCATGCCCTTAGGGTTGGGCTGGCTGCTGCTTTCTGACTTTCCGATGAGGGTGACGTGCTGCTGGACTTTGCGTGGAGCATGTAAGAATCCTCAAAGATCTTTACTTTAATTTCTGTTTATTTAGCTCAGTTAGGGAAATAGGTTTTAGAAATGCTAAATTTTATATAATTTCTTTAAACTGATTCAATTGCTTAAATTGTATTTTTCTCAATTTTCTTACTATCATGCTTGCTATATTACAAATAAATTTCATTTATAAAACTTACAACTTATATACCATAATTTAGAAAATAAAATCTTACTTTTGACAAACAAGCTGGTCTTGGTTATTCAGAAGTGTAGGTTACCTTTAGCTAAATCACATCGCCTATGGTGGTCGTCTAAATGGTTGGGTTTTATTCTAATGACAATATTCTTTCTGCAAATGTATAAATATGTATATAATGTGTAGATAATGTGTATATAGATTTATTCTGACCACCTGATTCAGTAGGCCCAAAATATATCAAGTTCATAAATGGGTCCATATTTAGTATAGAATTTTGTTTATAGGTTATGAAGTTGGGTAGCGTAGTTTATGATATATTTTCTATAGCCCGCTGGATCAATTCTCTGGTAGCAGAAATTGATGGTTGCTAAGGGGTAACCAAGGTAACATGTTGGTTGCTAAGGGTTGCGTCATGGTATGCAAATAGGATCGATGTTTTAACACTTGTTAAGTTCGTTTTTCGTGCCTATCTGTAAGCTATACCGGTATAGATTGTGTGGCGAGAAATTAGTCACGCAAGCCATCTGTTCAGTTTGTAGTGATATCGCCGAGTATCACAAGAGGTATCGCCGTGTACCATAGTGTTGTCGCCGAGCAGCACAGTTTTAGGGCTAGGTCTGAATCTTGTATAGTGAGGATTTTCTAAGAAATCAAAGCAGCATGAGAATAGGGACAAAGCGCCTTCCATAAAACTCACTGTGATGAGAGTATTAGTTATATCCGAGCTTGAGTGAAGGGTAAAATTAGCGTCGGTACATGATTATCTATAAACAGGTTAGAGTCCTGTACGGGTACATGTTTCATATCTATAAACAGGTGAGAGCCCTGTACGGATAACGTCGTTATTTTGCTAACGGTGCATGATTTCTATAAACAGGTGAGAGTCCTGTACGGATTTCATGTGTGTTTGAATTTAGGGAATTTTCCGTGTAAAAGTGCGAGTTTGAATTGTATTTTATGTTCAAGTGGAACTCTTAGAACTTTCACTTCGCGGTGGGTCCAGAGCAAAGCGAGTTCATAATTATACGTGCTAGAAGGGTGGGGTAAGGTTACTCTACTGACAATTGAATATTATCCTTAGTGTGAATAGCGCCGTCTATTCCGAAGTGTGGATACTTGAATGTGTGTAAACTATCCTAATTAGTGAAACGAACAGATGTTGTCTTTATAGTCATTGTTAAGAATTAATTTACACTGAAAAGTGTTCTTAAAATGGCGCTGTGAAAAGATTTTGTGAAGGAGGGGTAAGCGCCAAGAGTGAGAAGCGAGAAACCGCAGCTGCTGTGTACGTCACAGAGCCGCGCTGGGATTGGGTGACCTACGTCACAAACTGTATTCTGATTGGCTCCTGAGTCTCTGACGGCCTGTGAGCTGATTGGTCCTTCGGAAATTCTCCAAATTTATTGGTCGAGCTGAGAGGTGACGTAGCTCAACTGCCATTGACTTGTTGGTGTGTTTCGCGCACGGATTGGTTGTTTTGCGGAACATCCCGGAAATATTTTACGAACGATTTTGTGAATTAAATTTTACTTTTGAAAATGAGTTATCATTTTAAATATGCTGAGAAAAAGACAACATTATTTCAGAAATTTAAGAATTTATTTTCACCTGACAAGAAAATCGAAACGCGAGGTGGTAAACTACTTCATAAGTATAAAACACCTGCAGCGTACATGGAAGGTGAATACGGATATCATACTGTCTTATGGTTCGACAGTTGGAAACGTTATACTAAAAACGATGGTGTTTTGGCTTGGCCTGATGATGGTTCATTTAATGTAAGGGTTTTAAGAAATTTACGAGAGAAAATGAATGCTCTTGTTCCAAAGCCGAGACCAACTCAATTCGAAGCTTTAGTTGAGTGGGAAGATGAGATGTATCAGTTACAAAGAGAAGCTAGTGGAATTAAAAGACCTTCTAAAAATCCATCATGGAAAAGAGAAACTCATGAAGATAGATTGCGAATGTGGAGACAGGGAAACATGAGTGAAGGATTATATTTAATTCATGAAATGGTAATGGGTTCTCCTACAGGAAAATCTATGGAAAGTGAATCTGAGGATGCAATTATGGAAGAAATATATACAACTGCTAGAAATAAACAGCCTAATCAGCCTTTGAGACCTCCCAGATCATGGTCTACTCCGGTGGTTTCTACTGAAACTTCACCGAGTGCACCTCCAATTAGTGAAGCTCCTAAACTTTATCCAAATAATTGTGAAATTACTGAAACTCCTAGAAGACCAGAATTCGAGAATGCTCGAAATGAGGGCAGACATTTTTCAATGACTCCAAGAGCAAGGGAACCTCCAAAAGATTATGCAAGAGAGACAAGAAATGTTGATGATGTCGATTATAATGAATATTTAAGGTCTAAAGAAGAATTAATTAAAAGAATGACAAAAGGCATGGAAGCTGTTACAGTTCCAGTAACAATAGGTCCTGTTCAGCCTGTATTTGATCAAAGAGATACAAACAAAAATGGATTAACTATTCCTTTAAATACAGAAATTCAAAAACCTGCTGAAAAATTTTATTCAGACTTGACTGAATTAAACACTTCTAGATCGAGAATGCCTGATTTAACTTTTAATGAGGATTTATCTCCAAAAACACCAATGGGTGCTATGTCAGATGTAGGAAGTCCTGAAGTTAGGGTAACCACACCAAAACTTGATGTGGCCAAATTAAAAGCTAATATTGAAGAATTAATAATTGGAACAATTGGCCCAGATAGTTTAAATTACTATCGAGATGATGAACTACTATTCATTTGCAAAAGTATTCAGTGGAAAACGAAAAATAAATATGATCAATTAGAGGATTTAGCTGCTGAACTTGAAATCGATGTAAGTAAACAAAAGAATTTTGCAAAGCATTACAGATTAGATTTCTCAGAAAGTGACATTGAGAGTTTGAACTCAATGGGAAGAATAGTTCACATTAAAGATTTGATTGTTTATATCAAAAAGCTAGGAGAACTGAACAAATGGAGAGTGAAATGGACCAAAAGAAAGGAAGATGAAAGATTGGAAAAATTGTCAAAACAATTTCCAATGAGAGAAGTTGCGGGTGGAGGATATGTTCATGTCCCATGGTCAAGACAGGACATTCTGTTATTCACAAATGACTTTCCAAAATTAAGGGAGAAACCTGTTGAGTGGTACAGGCAAGTCGATAGATTTATCAAAGTGTCAAAAGTTCTGTGGATTGATTTAGATGGATTTTTTGACATTGTAGTTCCATCTGATCTTTGGACAGAATGCAAAATATCTATTAGTTGGCCAAAAGCAGAACCTGAGCGAATTAAAGAAACAGGTGCCCCAAATCCACTTGTAATGGATTTCTATGAGAAAGTAATTGTTTGGATGAAAAACAAAATTCCACCCAAAGAAGTTGATTGGGTTAAAATAGAAAGAACAGAGCAGGAAACAAAAGAATCAGTTCATTCTTTTTATGAAAGACTACTGTTAATCTTTAAACAATACAGTGGTTATGAAAAATTAGATGAAAAAGACATGAGTCATTTTATCTATAGATTTGTTTATGGATTAAAACCTGAAATTGGAGAAATGATCAGAACTAGTATTGTCGGATGGCAAGCACTATCTATAGATGATATTCTGAGAAAAGCAAAATATTGTAGCGATGAATTAGAAGTAAAACAGAAGAAGCTGAAGGAGAAAGCCATGTGGGCTCAGGTAAAGGTGGCTGAGCAACAGATTGCCAGCATGGGAAACAAGAACACTAATTTTGTTCAAACTGGAAATGCAAACCAGATACAGGGAAAGTTTAAAGGTAATAATTTCCCAAAGAAATTTAGCCCAAAGATAGAAGAGCTGAAACAAAGATTACCTTGTTTTAATTGTGGCGAAATTGGACATTGGAGGGACGAGTGTCCTCATCCTCCTAGAAACTCAAAGAATCCCTTATTAAATCCACAGATGCAGAATGGTGTTAACCTGCAGCAACAGCTACAGATGCAACAGGGGTTAAATGAATTTAATATTCAGCGACAGTTACAACAACAGCAACAACAACAGGTGAATAATCGTCAAGACCAGTTGCCACAACCACCTTTTCCGAATTGTGGGGGAGTTCAAAAATATAATCCAAACGTGGGATTTCAGGGATGTGAACAGGTAATAAAACCACAAAAACAGCAAAAGCAGCAAAAAGTTCAAATGCAAAATGCTTCACAACAATTTTTATTAACAGAAAGTCAAGACAGTGATTCTGATGATTATTGCTGACGGTGCCCGAGAGAGGAGGAAGAGTGTGTTGTTGGAGCCACTCTTGAGGTTGACCAGTCTGGTCCTTATGTAAACGGGAAAGTTAATGATGTAGACATCACTTTTCTAGTGGACACTGGTGCTACCCGTTCTACTGTTAGATCAGTGGAAATTGAAAACCTACCTCTCTCTGGGGATACCATCCAAGTTGTGGGAGTAAGTAATCAGCAAATTAAAACAGACTTAACTGATCCAGTACCAGTTGAAATTGGAAATTACAGAGACAAACACAGATTTGTGGTTTGTAATAGTAGTCCAGTAAATCTATTAGGTAGAGACATCCTATGTAAAATGAATTGCAGAATATATTGTTCTCCAGAAGGAGTTGAGTTACAAACAATGGAGGAAGATGGTTTGTATAGAATGACAATGATGATGATGGAAGCAGAAGAAACAAAATTGTTTCCTGCATTTGAAGAAAAGGATTTACCTGAAGAGCTAAAAGAAACAGTGAAATCTGAAATATGGGATTTTACTGGGAATGAGATGGGTCTGATGAAAAATGTAGATCCTGTAAAAATTGCATTGAAGCAGGGAATAGAATTTCCAAACACTCCACAGTATAAAATGAAAACAGAAACAATTGAAGGTATTACACCTATAATTGAAAAGTTAATCAAGCAAGGTGTATTAAAGGAAATGAAGAGTAGCTCTTGTAATTCACCAATTATGGGAGTTAAAAAGGCTAACGGAACATTTAGGATCGTACAAGATTTGAGGAAGGTTAATCAAATTGTTATTCCTTGTTGTCCTGTGGTTCCAAATCCAGCAGTAATTCTATTTCAGATTCCATATGATGCTGAGTGGTACACAGTCATTGACCTTTGCAATGCGTTCTTTACTGTTCCTTTACACCCAGACAGTTATGAAATCTTTGCTTTCAGATTCCAAGGTAAGACCCTTGGATGGACAAGAATCCCTCAGGGCTATACAGAAAGTCCTTCAATCTTTAACGAACTGTTAAAAAGATCATTAGAAGATTTAGACTTACCAGGTAGGTCTACGCTGGTGCAGTATATTGATGATTTGTTAATAGCTGCAAAGACAAGAGAAAATTGTGTAACAGACACAATAATTTTGTTAAATCGCCTTGCAGAAGAAGGACATAAAGTGTCCCCAGCAAAACTACAGTTTTGCAAACAAGAAGTAAAATATCTTGGTCACAGAATTGCAAAGGGAAAAAGACAAGTAACAATAGAGAGAATAAAAATGATTCAAGCAATGTTACCGCCAAGAACACAAAGACAGGTCAGAATGTTCCTAGGAATGGTAGGTTACTGTCGACAATGGATAAGTGGATTTTCAGTAATTGCGAAACCACTACAAAGACTGACCAAATCAGATATAAAAGATCCAATTATTCTCAATGATGCTGAGATGGAATCTTTTGAGAACCTGAAAAAGAGCTTATGCCAAGCTCCTGCTTTGGGTATGCCAAATTATGAGAAAGATTTTGAACTGTATTGCAGTGAGAGAGAAGGATGTGCATTATCCGTGTTAATTCAGAGACATGGAAATTTAAAGAAACCTATTGCATACTTCTCTGCAGTTCTTGATCCAATTGCAAAAGCATTACCAGGTTGTTTAAAAGCTGTTGCAGCTACAAGTATCAGCCTAGAACAAAGTGAAGGAATCATTATGGGATTTCCTGTGAAAGTTTTTGTGCCTCATTCAGTTGAAATATTACTGACAAGAGGTAAGACTCAACATTTAACAAGTAGCAGATTGACAAAGTATGAGAAAATCATACTGGGAGCAGATAATGTTTCGATTTCAAGATGTTTGAATCTGAATCCTTCTACATTACTGCCTGATTCTGAAATTGTAGATGACATTGAGACAGAACATGAATGTTTAGATGTCATGGAATTCTGCACAAAACCAAGAAAAGACATCAAAGACAGACCTTTGCCTGAATCGGATTTTGTCTACTTTGTAGATGGCTCATGCTTAAGATCCGAAGGTGGTGTCTTGAAAGCTTCATATTCAGTTTGTACAGTCGAAGATGTTGAAGAAGCATCATGTCTTGAAGGAGTTCGTTCAGCACAAGTGGCTGAATTGATTGCTTTAATTCGTGCATGTGAAATATCAAAAGATATAAGAGTTACCATCATTACTGATAGTCAGTATGGGTACGGAGTTGTGCATGATTATGGACAACTCTGGTCACAGAGAGGATACATGACATCAACAGGATCACCAATTAAAAATGCAGTTTTCATTAGGAGATTAATTGAAGCAATAGAATTGCCAAAAGAAATTGCCATAGTCAAGTGTGCAGCGCACACTAGAGGAACTGATTATATTTCCAAAGGAAATGCCTTCGCAGACGAAACAGCAAAGTACTGCGCAAGGAAAAATTATTCTTACAATCGGAATAGAAGTACAGAAACTGATTCAAATTCATTAATGCTAACAACTGTTGTAGAAACATGGAATGAGATTAGAGATTTACAAAACGAAGCAGATGATGAAGAAAAAGACCTATGGTTAAGATCAGATTGTAGACCACGTGATGAAGATGGAGTGTGGGTTTACAAAGATGGCAGAGTAGTTTTACCAAATTGTTTGATTTCTGACATGGCTAGATTATATCATGGTCCTGCACATTTAGGAAGAGATTCCATGGTCAGACTTTTTAGAGAAACATGGTTCAATACCAAATTTAGAACGATTGCAGAATCTTTTTGTCAAAGGTGTTTGTCATGCCAACAAATGAATCCAAACAGAAAATCAGTGGTGGGGACAGGAATAATTGGTCGAGAAGGTGGTCCCTTTACCAGGTTACAAATAGATTTCATTGAAATGCCCTTACACAACTGTTTGAAATATGTACTTGTAATTGTATGCTTATTCTCAAGGTGGGTAGAGGCTTTCCCTACACGACATTGTGATTCAATTACAGTAGCAAAACTAATGCTCAGAGAAATCATCCCAAGGTACGGTTTTCCAGTCACTATTGAGAGTGATGGAGGAAGCCATTTTGATAACAAACTGTTGAAGTTAATTTGTGAAGCTTTGAGCATTGAGCAGAAAATACACTGTGCATACAGACCAGAGGCATCAGGTGTAGTTGAACAAATAAATGGAACTATCAAAAACAGAATTGGAAAAATGTGTCTTGAGACAGGTGTTAAGTGGACTGATGCTCTTCCACTTGTTTTGATGTCATTAAGAAGTACACCAGATAAAAAGACAGGTCTGAGTCCTCATGAAATTTTAATGGGAAGAGTTATGAGGCAAGCTTTTGTACCTGTAGGTAAATTGTTGAGCATAAATGACAGTGCAATTTTGGATTACTGTAAAAGGTTATCTGATATGGTAACTTCTGTGTCTAATCAGGTGGGAACTGAAGCTCAATCAAATGACAAAGTTTTGACACATGATCTGAGACCTGGAGACTGGGTCAGAACGAAAGTACATCGGAGGAGGAATTGTCTATCTCCTAGATGGCAGAAACCTAGGCAGGTAATCTTGATCACTACTAATGCTGTAAAGTGCAGAGGATTGAAGCGCTGGATTCATCCAAGTCATACTATTCCAATACCAACTCCTGAAAGTTCTGATGTTGAAAGTGATACCACAGATGATTCTGATTCTGAAGCAGAAGACAGAACAGAAGGTGAAGTAATTCCAGATTCTGAAGATCGACAAGAAAGTCGACATCTGGAAACTGTGCCAGTGAATGGAAATCTGACAAGAAAAGACTTAGAAATAATTGAAATAGATTCTGAAGGTGAAGAGAATCTGTTAAAAGGAAAGATAACTGAGGATTCGGTTGTCTATATTGAAGACAAAGAAGCTGAACCAAAAGAAGTTTCAGACCAGGAGAGTATCGAAAGGCAGAGAACAAGCTCTGAAGTAAGGAACAAAAATCCGAAATCTGGGAAGCTAGAGGTAATTGAAGAAGAGGAGGAGAACGAATTACCGAGTACCAGTGATGGAAGACAAAGTGAAGTTCCTGAAGGAGTGAAATTGCCGAATAGAGAAGTGCCTGAGTCAATTGAAATTTCAGACTACGAAACTGAAGAAAGTGACGTGGAAGGTGGAAGTGAAAACGGAAAGAAAAGGACTTGGAAGTCAGAATCAAATAATTCTGAACCAAGGAAGAAGTACGTGAGAAAAGCAGACTACTGGCCTGGTGGAAGATTGAGAGTGAGATTAATCAAAAAGCCAATAGATCAAGTTGAAGAAATCAGTAGTCAAAAGAGTCCTGGAAAAGAAGTTGGAGTTGGAAGAAAAATAGAAGTGATATCGAGAAAAGGGAAGAGAATAATTAAACCAAACCAGAAATACAAGTCTCCTGAGTGGACTTACTTGGTAATTCCACCTGTTATTGACATATATGATAGTAGTGAAGAAGAAAACGAAATCCAAGAAATTAGTGACAATGATTGAAGTACAGAATTATTAAATTGGCAAAAGGCTGAAGAAATCTTGTTAGTTGACACAAGGTCGAAGAAAAACTGTTTAGTAGAAGAAAACTTATGTATGACATAAGGTCGAAGAAATCTTGTTTAGGGTCATAAAAGAAAAATATATTTTAAAAGGGGGGTGTATATAAATTTTAAAATTTATTTTTATTTTTGAGGCTAAAACTAACCTAAAAATGCCTTACGTTAAGGAGAGCACTTCAAGATGTTCTGTTTTTAAAAGATGCTGTAAGATGACTCTGGTGTGTCTGCTCATTTTAGTTCTGCTCTGGTTAGTACTAGCTGTGATTATACCTTTAGAAATGAATAGAGAATTACACAAAGTTAACATAACAAGCAAAGCTCTGGTTAGCCAAACTAAACATAGTGCATCTGCAAAAGTTATTGATCATCAGCCTAACATTCATCAAGATAAATCAATAGGTGATTTTTCAAGCAATACATTCACAAAGCTTTTGAGTGAATATGTAAAAGTGATGGATGCAAAAGACTGTTATGTATGCGTTAAATTACCCGCTTCTGTTTCTGAGGGAGTAACATATAATATGCTTCCTCTCACTTATGCTGTTACATGTAGTGTATTAACTAGTTTATTTTATCAAACTGGTCGTTTAGAATATTACTATTCAAATTTTGATGAAATTTTTGCTAATGTTAAGATTGATAATGCTTTAAATAAGCATAAGAAAGCAAAACAAATGAGAGAATATTTCCTTGTTACTAACGAACTCACTTATGAGTATGCTTATAAGAATAATCTAACATGTAAATTGAGTGCTGAAGGAAAGAAATTTCTGAATATGGTTGAGGAGAGAAGAGCAATTTATAAGCGAAATGAATTAGTCAAGCAGACTAAGTCATCCTTCTGGCAAAAAGAGGATGAGAAACTAAATGGCAAAATGCTTGAAAATATTGCAATTCACATAGACAAACCTGTTAGTGGAAAGCTTTGCATTAGAAGAGATAACACACTTTTTGATAATTATTTTGTAGGTGCAAGCAACTGTGAAGATACTTATCAGATTATGGGAGGTTGGGGATTTAAAGGTGGAAAAGATCCTATCTTCCCTGGAATTTATTTTGTTTGTGGTGACAAAGCTTACTATAATCTTCCAGATCATTGGTATGGAACTTGTTATGTGGGAATTGTTTTTCCTAAAATGTTTCATGTTGACAGAGATTCAGAAGGGTTGTTTAAAATTCATAATTATGTAAATAGAGCTAAAAGAGAAACTTTTACCGAAGTTCTGGGAGATATTTTCCAAGCTGTAATACCTTTTGTTGGTATAACCCTAAATGCAGGGAGAATCAGAAAATTGTCCACTATAGTTGATAGATTATCAACTGACACTGCTGATGGATTTCAATTAGTGAATGTTGAAGTTATTGCAATTAGATCCATGGTAATTCAAGATCGTCTTGCTTTAGACATACTCCTAGCAAAAGAGGGAGGAGTCTGTGGCATTTTACATGTCCAACATTGCTGTACATATATACCGGATGAAAGTAAGAATATTGAAATGTATATTAAGAATATTACACAAATGCATTCAGAGATAATTCCTTTAGAAGAAGAAGATTTTACTGGGAAACTTTCAAAAAGGTTTCAAGCAATTAAAAACTGGTTTCATAATATCGGAAGTTCAATTCTTGGCAAGATTCTGGCACCTTTGATTATAATAATATTCATTTTTATTTTGACTAAATTAGGTTGTTTGTTGCATAAAAGAAAGAAACATTTGAGAGAAAAGAAAAGAATCTATAAACTCAGAAAAGAAGAGGAAAGGGAGATCGAGTTACAGGAGTTACATAGAGAGCGTCATGTTAATTGCAAAGATTATGCTGAAACAGACTTTTAGGTTTACTAATACAATTGAATTTGAATCGATTTCTTATAAATTTAGTTTACCAAAATTTTGAGTGCTGGTGTGGTGATTTGTTAATCACCAGATGAGGGAGTTGATGGAGCGAGATAGAAAACAAAATTTTGTTTAAACTCGCAAAGTCACATTTCCATAACATGAATAAAATTATTAATGATTTGTGATATGTCGTACTAACACAACTTAGATTAAACTTTACACGTGGGGGGACTAACATGTGTGCTCATAAACGTGCATATTTGTTGCATCTTTTTATTCGTGCAAAATAATAAAATAATTTATTGTTTTCGTTTTTGTCATTACTAACTGCTGCAAACTTAAATAAGCATGTGCTTGTTTTGCTTTTCCTTGTCTGCGTAATGTCATTTCTACTATTCTAGGTGCATATGGGTCTCATTGAAAAACGGAGACTGGTAAATATAAACGCTGCTTTATCTGTTTGCAATGGCTAGGTAACATTTTGATTAATAGGGTGGGTTAATTAATTAGTAAACCATGGGGTGGATACAGAAAATACTTTATTTCTTACATTAATACTTTTCTTGTGTTTGTTTTATATTAGAAATCATAAGTTGCCTGCTTTTGAGGCCTAGCTATTTGAGCCGCAAAATAAAAGCTGATCCATAATTCTGCAGAAAGTCACGAGACGCCCATTCTGAATTAAAACGTTTATTGAGGCTGCATTCACAAAGCAAAAACTGATGAGCTGACATCATTCTGTCGGATATGGCCAAGGTCGAAAGTGAACTTTTTGTCAGTCCTTAACTTGGCATCCGCGGAAGTTGCGCTGAAAGACTATGGAAGCTGCGAGGATGACTTAATACAAAGTTGCAATCGAAGGAAGCCTCTGGCTTCACGTGGAAGAGACAATGGTCTTTGTAAGACATGATTTTGTGGAACTTTTTAAGAAACGGGTGACATGTCACTTGTCACTCTCAGCCAATGGGACGTCGAGTATTTCTGAAAACTTTCCTTTGCCAGTTTAGTTAGTGTAGAAAGGTATAAAAAGTCATGCCCTTAGGGTTGGGCTGGCTGCTGCTTTCTGACTTTCCGATGAGGGTGACGTGCTGCTGGACTTTGCGTGGAGCATGTAAGAATCCTCAAAGATCTTTACTTTAATTTCTGTTTATTTAGCTCAGTTAGGGAAATAGGTTTTAGAAATGCTAAATTTTATATAATTTCTTTAAACTGATTCAATTGCTTAAATTGTATTTTTCTCAATTTTCTTACTATCATGCTTGCTATATTACAAATAAATTTCATTTATAAAACTTACAACTTATATACCATAATTTAGAAAATAAAATCTTACTTTTGACAAACAAGCTGGTCTTGGTTATTCAGAAGTGTAGGTTACCTTTAGCTAAATCACATCGCCTATGGTGGTCGTCTAAATGGTTGGGTTTTATTCTAATGACAATATTCTTTCTGCAAATGTATAAATATGTATATAATGTGTAGATAATGTGTATATAGATTTATTCTGACCACCTGATTCAGTAGGCCCAAAATATATCAAGTTCATAAATGGGTCCATATTTAGTATAGAATTTTGTTTATAGGTTATGAAGTTGGGTAGCGTAGTTTATGATATATTTTCTATAGCCCGCTGGATCACCTCCCAATGCCCCCTCTCAATATGTGAGCCAAGCGGGGACCACTAGTTTAAAGGAGGCTCAAGTAGCTACTTTGGCAGACCAATTTCGCATTGAGAAGGGATTCTCGGCTAGCTCCAGACAGAAGCCCTTGAAGGCCCCTGGCCCAGACAGCTTCTCTTCGGGGTTCTATAAATCCTTCTCTCTTGAGTTGGCCCCAATTTTCACCCGCCTCTTCAATGATATCGGGAAAACATTCCACCTCCCACCATCTATGCAGGAAGCAGAAAAAAGTGGTATAGTGGTCATACCTATGGCCGGAAAAGATAAGCAGTCATGCTCTAACTTCCACCCCATATTCCTCCTCAACACGGATGTGAAGTTATTCACGAGTATTCTGGCAGCTAAGCTAAACCCTTCAATGCCGGGATTGATAGGCCCAGACCAAGCGGGGTATGTGCCTCCGAGACAATGTGCAGATAACGCGAAGCGCCTACTGCACATCATTGATAAGGCCCACCGCAGAGAAGGGGCTAGCATGCGTTCACAGTCGATGCTGAGAAAGCATGTGACCGAGTGCACTGGCCATTCCGGCGCATAACATTGGAATACTTCGGATTTGGAGAACAGTTTAAAGCCTGGGTTCTGAGTGGATATAGGTCCCCCATGGCTGCGGTGAGAGTAAACAGGCACAGCTCAGACAACTTTCCCACACAGCGAGGTACACGGCAGGGCTGCTCCATCTCCCTCCTCCTTTTTGCCTTATACATTGAACCCTTGCACAGCGGGTGAGGTATCACCCTGGCATTAAGGGAATCTCTTTTGGGGAGAGGGACATTGGATCAACCTGTATGCCGACGATATAATGGTCATGTTAGATGACCCCCAAGAGAGTCTACCTCACTTCTTGAGGGAAATGAGGGACTTTGGATCGGCCTCTGGGTTTCGCATGAATGTCCATAAGTCTCAAGCTCTGAATTGCTCTGTACCCCAGGAAGCAATAGAGCACATGCAAAAGCACATCTACAGTAGGCTGGGCGGCAGGGTCCATTCCCTGTCCAACTCTGCTCTACCCTAGAATACACTAATGAAGTAAATTATCGTAACATGGCTGGAAAGGTGTGGCCTGATCTAGAGCAATGGAGACACTACCCACTCTCATTGTTAGGCCACATCGCACCCCTAAAAATTACTTCCCTGCCGAGAATACTCTACCTCTTCCAGGCCCTGCCCCTCACTTCTACCACGGGGATAATATCCATTATGCTGGTGGCCTTCCACTGCTTCGTTTGGGCGGGTAGGAGACCCAGGATGAATAGGGAGTGCTTCCAGCTCCCTGTGATGGAAGGCGGACTGAGGATGCCTTGTCTTCTCAGGTATTTCCAAGTGGCACAGCTGCAATACCTTGTTGAATGGTCCAGGACGGAGTCAGAGAAACACTGGCTCTTCATGGATAGGGCCCTTGCCGAGAGCTCACTAGAAAAAGTCATGCTTTTACATCGTAAGCACCAGGCGCCAAGTATGTATATCTCAGCAGTCATTTGCTCCCTTCTGAAGGTGTGGGATAGTTACACTCATGGAGGGCAACTTACCACTTATCCGTCTCCACTGACGCCAGTTGTCAACAATCCTTTATTCACTTCAGGGACAGGCCCATCCGTTTGCGCTTGCAGGGGGGCCGCCTGTAAGGCAGCGGGGCACTTCTTCAACTTGGAGGGCCCTATACCGTTCGACGTCCTTAAAAAGGACTACGCCATCCCAGAAGATGAACGCTTTAGATATTGTCAGATTCAATACTGGTTACTACACCCTACAATGAGACTGGGAGGGGAAACAACCATCACAACGCAACTTTTACAACGCACTACCATTACAACGCAACTTTTACAACGCAAGATCCATGACAACGCATGCTATTACAACGCATGCCATTACAACGCAGATGTCATTACAACGCATGCCATTGCAACGGATTTACGGGTAAGTTTATAATAGTTTTAAAAATGTTTAATTTGAAATAATTATATTATTATAATTTATAAAAAAATGTGTTTTTTTTATTTAACATTTATGGGTAAGTTTATGATATTTTTAAAAATGTTTAATTAGAAATATTGTTATTTTTATAATTTAAAAAAAATGTTTTTTATATAAAAAATGTAGATGTTAAATGTATTAATTATAATTTTAATACTAGATTATTAATTTAAAGACTTTGTTTGATACTATAGTATTAATTGTAATACTCAAGTACTTATTTCATTGTTTCATTATTTTAAAACGTTTTTTTAATACTAGAGTAATTTAAAAAAAAAGTAGGTAATTTAAAATTATCTACTATCCCACACATACCCTAGTATTACACCCCCCTGGAGTTAGAATAGTAATTTATACCCCTCCACTATCCCACACATACCCTAGTATTACACCCCCCTGGAGTTAGAATAGTATTTATATACCCCTCCACTATCCCACACATACACAAGTATTACACCCCCCCTGGAGTTCGAATAGTAATTTAAACGCCTCCACTATCCCACACATACCCTAGTATTACACCCCCTCCTGGAGTTAGAATAGTAATTTATACACATCCACTATCCCACACATACCCTAGTATTACATCCCCCCTGGAGTTAGAATAGTAATTTATACCCCTTCACTATCCCACAAATACCCTAGTATTAAACCCCCCCTGGAGTTAGAATAGTAATTTATACCCCTCCACTATCCCACACATACCCTAGTATTACACGCCCCCTGGAGTTAGAATAGTCATTTATACCCCTCCACTATCCCACACATACCCTAGTATTACACCCCCCTGGAGTTTGAATAGTAATTTATACCCCTCCACTATCCCACACATACCCTAGTATTACACCCCCCTGGAGTTAGAATAGTAATTTATACCCCTCCACTATCCCACACATACCCTAGTATTACACCCCCCCTGGAGTTATGATAGTAATTATATACCCCTCCACTATCCCACACATACCCTAGTATTACACCCCCCTGGAGTTAGAATAGTAATTTATACCCCGCAACTATCCCACACATACCCTAGTATTACGCCCCCCTGGAGTTAGAATAGTAATGTATACCCCTCCACTATCCCACACATACCCTAGTATTACACCCCCCCTGGAGTTAGAATAGTAATTTATACCCCTCCACTATCCCACACATACCCTAGTATTACACCCCCCTGGAGTTAAAATAGTAGTTTATACCCCGCAACTATCCCACACATACCCTAGTATTACGCCCCCCTGGAGTTAGAATAGTAATGTATACCCCTCCACTATCCCACACATACCCTAGTATTACACCCCCCCTGGAGTTAGAATGGTAATTTATACCCCTCCACTATCCCACACATACCCTAGTATTACACCCCCCTGGAGTTAAAATAGTAGTTTATACCCCTCCACTATCCCACAAATACCCTAGTATTAAACCCCCCCTGGAGTTCGAATAGTAATTTAAACGCCTCCACTATCCCACACATACCCTAGTATTACACCCCCTCCTGGAGTTAGAATAGTAATTTATACACATCCACTATCCCACACATACCCTAGTATTACATCCCCCCTGGAGTTAGAATAGTAATTTATACCCCTTCACTATCCCACAAATACCCTAGTATTAAACCCCCCCTGGAGTTAGAATAGTAATTTATACCCCTCCACTATCCCACACATACCCTAGTATTACACGCCCCCTGGAGTTAGAATAGTCATTTATACCCCTCCACTATCCCACACATACCCTAGTATTACACCCCCCTGGAGTTTGAATAGTAATTTATACCCCTCCACTATCCCACACATACCCTAGTATTACACCCCCCTGGAGTTAGAATAGTAATTTATACCCCTCCACTATCCCACACATACCCTAGTATTACACCCCCCCTGGAGTTATGATAGTAATTATATACCCCTCCACTATCCCACACATACCCTAGTATTACACCCCCCTGGAGTTAGAATAGTAATTTATACCCCGCAACTATCCCACACATACCCTAGTATTACGCCCCCCTGGAGTTAGAATAGTAATGTATACCCCTCCACTATCCCACACATACCCTAGTATTACACCCCCCCTGGAGTTAGAATAGTAATTTATACCCCTCCACTATCCCACACATACCCTAGTATTACACCCCCCTGGAGTTAAAATAGTAGTTTATACCCCGCAACTATCCCACACATACCCTAGTATTACGCCCCCCTGGAGTTAGAATAGTAATGTATACCCCTCCACTATCCCACACATACCCTAGTATTACACCCCCCCTGGAGTTAGAATGGTAATTTATACCCCTCCACTATCCCACACATACCCTAGTATTACACCCCCCTGGAGTTAAAATAGTAGTTTATACCCCTCCACTATCCCACAAATACCCTAGTATTAAACCCCCCCTGGAGTTAGAATAGTAATTTATACCCCTCCACTATCCCACACATACCCTAGTATTACACGCCCCCTGGAGTTAGAATAGTAATTTATACCCCTCCACTATCCCACACATACCCTAGTATTACACCCCCCTGGAGTTTGAATAGTAATTTATACCCCTCCACTATCCCACACATACCCTAGTATTACACCCCCCTGGAGTTAGAATAGTAATTTATACCCCTCCACTATCCCACACATACCCTAGTATTACACCCCCCCTGGAGTTATGATAGTAATTATATACCCCTCCACTATCCCACACATACCCTAGTATTACACCCCCCTGGAGTTAGAATAGTAATTTATACCCCGCAACTATCCCACACATACCCTAGTATTACGCCCCCCTGGAGTTAGAATAGTAATGTATACCCCTCCACTATCCCACACATACCCTAGTATTACACCCCCCCTGGAGTTAGAATAGTAATTTATACCCCTCCACTATCCCACACATACCCTAGTATTACACCCCCCTGGAGTTAAAATAGTAGTTTATACCCCGCAACTATCCCACACATACCCTAGTATTACGCCCCCCTGGAGTTAGAATAGTAATGTATACCCCTCCACTATCCCACACATACCCTAGTATTACACCCCCCCTGGAGTTAGAATAGTAATTTATACCCCTCCACTATCCCACACATACCCTAGTATTACACCCCCCTGGAGTTAAAATAGTAGTTTATACCCCTCCACTATCCCACACATACCCTAGTATTACACCCCCCTGGAGTTAGAATAGTAATGTATACCCCTCCACTATCCCACACATACCCTAGTATTACACCCCCCCCCCGGAGTTAGAATAGTAATTACATACCCTTCCACTATCCCACACATACACAAGTATTACACCCCCCTGGAGTTAGAATAGTAATTTATACCCCTCCACTAGGCCACACATACCCTAGTATTACACCCCCCCTGGAGTTTTTAATAGTAATTATATACCCCTCCACTATCCCACACATACCCTAGTATTACACCCCCCCTGGAGTTAGAATAGTAATTATATACCCCTCCACTATCCCACACATACACAAGTATTACACCCCCCCCCCCTGGAGTTAGAATAGTAATTTATACCCCTCCACAATCCCACACATACCCTAGTATTACACCCCCCCTGGAGTTATATTAGTAAATATATACCCCTCCACTATCCCACACATACCCTAGTATTACACCCCCCCCTGGAGTTAGAATAGTAATTATATAGCCCTCCACTATCCCACACCTACACAATTATTACACCCCTCTGGAGTTAGAATAGCAATGTATACCCTACCCCTCCACTATCCCACACATACCCTAGTATTACACCCCCCTGGAGTTAGAATAGTAGTTTATACCCCTCCACTATCCCACACATACCCTAGTATTACACCCCCCTGGAGTTTGAATAGTAATTTATACCCCTCCACTATACCACACATACCCTAGTATTTTACACCCCCCTGGAGTTAGAATAGTAATTTATAACCCCTCCACTATCCCACACATACCCTAGTATTACACCCTCCCTGGAGTTATAATAGTAATTTATACCCCTCCACTATCCCACACATACTCTAGTATTACACTCCCTTGGAGTTAGAATAGTAATTTCTACCCCTCCACTATCACACACATACCCTAGTATTACACCCCCCTGGAGTTAGAATATAAATTATATACTCCTCCACTATCCCACACATACCCTAGTATGTTACACCCCCCTGGAGTTAGAATAGTAATTTATACCCCTCCAATATCCCATACTTACCTTAGTATTACACCCCTCCTGGAGCTAGATTAGTAATTTATACTTGTCCACTATTCAACACTTACACTTCATAAAAAATTTTATTTGAATATTATTATATTTTTAGAATACCTTAATTTAATTTCTAACTTATTTTAAATTCAAATAGTGTGTAAAAAAAATGTTAAAGTTAATTAAAAAAAAGTTCACACGGTTTTACATTGATTTCAATGTAAAGTTATGTCCTTCATTTATTTCCATAGCTCACTATGTGAATGTCGCGTCTATGAAATATGAAGCTTGTTGGAGAGTAACGGGGCTTGGAAAACAACCAAAAGGGAGTATGTTGAAGGTAAGAATAATATTTTATAAATGTATACATTATTAGAAATAAAATTAATCATTGTACATTTATATTACATATGGTAAAAAATCGAATACGACACAGTTTATGAAAGTTTAATGACAAAAATATTTATTTAATAAAAGAAAATATTTTCATTAATTATCGGACATTTCAAAAGTTTTTTATATACTGTTTAAATTAAAATAAAATATTTTTTATATACAGTATTAATAAATAAAGTAAAATAAATAATAGTCCTTTTTCTTTTTTTGCAGCTTGTGATGACGTATACGCGTTAATGTCAAACGCGTAGGCAGCCATATTGAGGAGCATCGCTGGACAGAGCAGAAGCAAGGAGACCCGCGCTCAGGTAGGGAAGTTTTGTAACTTGTTATTTTAGTTAAAACAATGTTTAGAGTGATATTTATTGCACGGAGAGAAAAGAGAGTTTTAGATTAGTTAAATAAAAGGTTTAGTTTTAGATTCAGCATGTCCCCATTCACATTGTTAGTGTATGTCCACGTCGGGTCACTTGTTTGTTTAACTTTTATAGCAATGTTTGAATTTATTGAGCTAAATAATAGTTAAACAATGCATTTAGGATGTATTATTGTGACATTGTTTGCTATGGAATACATCGGACACAGAAGAAGATCAATTTACGAACATGGGTATTCGAGAGGAGGAAATGGATCGTTTTTCATGGAGTATTTTTGGAATCGTGGAACACATCTTTGAATTGCTTTTTGGGTTTCTTTTCGATGGATTTTCGTATTTGGAAATGCTTTTTGAAGGAGTGCTGATTTCCAGAACAGCAAGAGGATGGATCGTATCTTCGATTATTTGGGAGTTCTGATTTCGAGTGCAGGAAGAAGAAGGATCCTATTTCGTATTCTTGGGAGTTGGAGATTGTTTCGATTTGGAGTAGAAATCTTTTTGGGGGAATTTTTTGTTGTAAATTGATCTTCAAAAAGGAATACCTTTTTTTGGAAATGCATTTTTATGGGAATGGATTTTATCTAATGGAATACAAAACAAGCATGGTTTTGGTTTGGATTAAAGAAGAAAAAGAAAGAAAAAAGAAGACTGCTAAGGTAAGGTGACCGGACTTTAAATTTACAAAAAAAATGTTTTAAAAAATGCCAATTGTAATTTTTAGGAAATGTAATTAAGGGTAAAACAGGAAAGTAAACCTGTAGGGTGAATTAGTAGTGGAGTATGTGTGCAATATTATTTAGGTAGTCTGAAGCCACACACAACGGAAACTGTTGAAAAGCAGCCAATAGTGGTTCCGACATTTCTTTTAATCTTTTAGAGATGCGTTGGTTCAGACTACCTGTTAATGCTTGTGACATTCTCATTTCTTGAAAACTTTGCTCCTTCCTCAAAGTTGGCAAAAAATGATAAACATTAGGATGAGGTTTTCCAATTGTGTGGTTGAAGGAGTTGTGCCATCCCTCTATGGCATTGTTTGTCTTTGCCTCTCCTTCTAAGCAGCTCGTGTAGCAGTTCCACCACTCCACATGGAAACGTGGCTTCCTCCTGCGACCCGACCTGCTTAGATGTCCAATTCATGTGTCTTCAAAATAATTTAGCAGGGGTGCCAATTTTTCTTCATTTGTATTAAAAATTCAGATTCAGTAATTGCAGTGTAGTGCTCGTCTACACTATCAGGAGGTACAAAGCAAAGTGCTGTTAGTTTTTTTAATTCGAATTGCAGTTTGCTGTCTGATATGTAATCCACAACTAGGGATGTTTTTTGTATCTTACGCCAAAATGCCTGGGAAAAATGGAAAAAACATCCCTGAATTTGGGTATCCGTGTAAGTTTTGGTTATTACATTTATCATTGCGAATTCAAAATCAATAATTATTTTCCTAGGACTTTTGTTGGATGTTTTAGATTTAACCACTGTTAAAAGTTCAGTGTACATTGTGGATTGTTTATCAGGTCGCAAACTGTATACTAGGGACACTACTGTATGGTTAATTTTAGTATGTTTAGTGTATATTTGGGTGAAAGGATGGGGCGTACTTTTAAACGTCCCATCCATCATCCAAATATCACTATTCTCTAACTTGACAATGTTACGGGGTGAGCTAAAGATAATTATTTGTTTCTGAGGGTTTTGGTTGTCATGCAGGATAAAAGGTTCGTTAGAAATAGTAAGAGAGAGTTCAGGAGGAATTACAATGTCAGAGAATGTGTGTGGTGTAACTCTCCGTGGGTTACTTGCCTCTTTTTTACGTTGAATAATTTGTCTCAGATTAGGTATTATTGGCATACTGCTAGCAATGTGGTCAGGGACATGTTGAGCAACCTCCCTCAAAATAGAACCAGAGGAGTCATTGGAGGTGCTTGCAATATCCTTCATTTAGTTAATGGTTTCTCTTACTTCAATCTCCATTGCAGAGGCAGAGTGGTTATGCTCAGATGTTTTGACAACTGTGTCACCCAGTGTAACCGCTCTGCCTTTGCAATTGGATGAGTGATATTGCACGCACCTCCAATGTCTCCTTGGTTCAGAAATTCTTTCCTTGCAATAAATATACCCTTCATAATGTAGGAGACGGTTTCCTTTGCTGCTCTTTAGGTATTTTGCTGCTTTATCACTTGACATTTTCTGAAATGATAATAAGAAAAGGAAAAACATGTTGAAAAAAATTGATATTTGTTTTTTATCATTAGTGTGCAATTCTCTGTACATTTAAAGGCCATGTTATTTGTTTAAAAAACATGGCTACAATATATTTACCTTGGTCATTTATTTTCTGTTGACTTTCAGAAGTAGGTTGTTTTTGGATTGTTTGTTGTGTGTAGGTTCTTGTCTTGAACTGGCTGTTGTACAGAATTTTTGGAAGATGTCTGTAGAAGAATATAAAATAAATAGGATGTTGATTTATTAATTAAAAATACCCTAATTTTGGGGAATTTAAAAAGTGCATCATTTCTTGGTTAGTATGCATGAGTGTTTCGAGTATAAAACATTTTGTTGATTTGAACATAACATTATTTAACATTTAAAAAAAAAGACATTCTGAAGATCTTTTAAAGGATTAATTCTATCTGGTGACTTACCTTTTCTTCTGCTTTTCAGATGTCTTTGTGCTTGGTCTTTTAATTAAGAAGCTGTTCTTCAGCTGTAGTTTTGAAGTTTTAGGATGATTTCTGTAGTTGAAATATAAAATATATAGTATGTTGATTTATACATTAAAAATATCCTATTTCTTTGGAATTTAAAAAGAGCATCATTTAATGGTTAGTATGCATGACTGTTTTGAGAAGAAAACATTTTTTGACTAGAACATCAAAATATTTTTAAAAAAATGAAAAAGGCATTTGGAAGATCGATTAAATGATTAATTCTATCTGGCGAAAACAGTTCCTTTATTTATATATATTTTTCAAAAATATATTTACCTTTACTTTTGCTTTTTCGATGTCTTTCTGTTGGGTCTTTTAAGTAGGAAGCTGATCTTCAAGGGTTCTTTTCAAGTTTTAGGCTGATTGCTGTAGATAAAATATAAAAAAAGAATGTCGATTTTTTACATATTTAATCCCTATTTATTAAAAGTAAAAAAATTGTGCTCTTCATGCATATAATGCTTGACAGTTTTTAAAGTAAATTAATTTTATCTTCTAAAACTTTGGTTACTATTTTTAAACTCAAAAATGCCGTTTCGGTTTCATCTGCAGATTTTACTCTTTCTGCAAATTATGGGTTACATTACATTTAAGACGTTAACAAAAATATATTCTTACTTTTTCTCTTCGAAGGTATGGTATATGCTTCTTTGGGGTAATATATCCTGTTTTATTTTCACAATCGTTTATTTCTTTGATCTGTAGTAATTCTGTTACACAAAATACAATATATTGCTGGTTAGTTATCGGTACTTAATTAGTTTATTTGTAGGTTTGATTATAAAATATTTTAAAATACACAGTCTTCATTGGTTCAGTACGTTTTTTTTTTCCCATTGGCATATTTTTTACAAAAGGTTTATTTATTTCCGTTCATTATTGGGAATGTTGATTTTTATTTGTTTCCCGATAAAAGCGGTTTTAGAAATTTTTTTTTAAAAACAATTGTGCCTTTAGTGTGAATTTTTATAAATAGATGAATTATGCTAAATTTATTTACAACATTTTTATTCACTTACGTTTGAAGTTTTTTGGGAATGTACTATGTTCGGGTTTTATAGTAATTTCTTTCACAAATTTGTCAGAAACTGCAAAAATAATATTTGTATATTAGTATTTTAGTTAGCTTTTTTTTGGTCAGTAATAATATATTTTAAGTATATCTTACTTACTTGTTTTTTAATTGAAGTTGAATGGGAATGGTTCTCTTTCAGTCACGTTAGCAGTGGCATAAAATGCGTCTGCTCTCGCTCGTAGTCATCCGACCACTGACTTCAAAATGGTGGATCAGTTGTATTTATAGTTTATTGTGTGTATAACCATTAATGTCACAAAAATACTCTTTATAATTGGATTTTTTAGGTGATTTATTTGATGTGAGAAGGTATAATTTAATTTATTGCTTTAACAAGTGTGTTTATTCTGTGTTTGTTTGACATTAATCCTCCATTTTGAATGCTGTGGGTTCCTTTTAGTGTCATCAAAACTGTAGTAGGACTGCGGCGTCTGCTAGCTTACAAAATGGAGACTCTTTTTATTTGTGTTAGTTTAGTATGAATGATGGAGTATTACATGGCGTTTTTTAAAATAGTGTATTTTATGGAAAGTTTATTTGTTTTTTTCTGGTTTCGAAATGTTTTCTTTTATATTGTATATGATTTTGTTTAATGTGAGTATTCATTTTTATACCCGGGTATTAATTTTAATACCTGAGTATTAATTTTGCTTAAAATGCTCGTTTCATTTAAAATATATGCTCAGTTGGGTTTACTATTTTAATACACTTCCCCACCCAAAACCCCTATTTTCCCAGCATCCCGTGCCAGGTTGTAGGTTACAAATAAATTTTTTTTTTTTTTAATATATTTATGCGTTGTGAAGGTATGCAGAGTATTGTCATGCGTTGTGATGGCACTTTTATAGTATTTTATTATCTTGCGTTGTAATGGTATGCGTTGTAATTACATTCGCTGTAATGGGATTTGCGTTATAAAAAATGCGTTGTAATGGTATGCGTTGTGAAAGTATGCGTTGTAGTGTCATACATCCACTGGGAGTGGAAAGGGCATTAACCCCTTTTGAGAAGTGGCTCATAAGTAAACAATCCGATAACTGCCTCCTGTCAAAGTTATATGTCCTGTTGCGTCCCGCGCAACCAGCTGACAAAAGCCCTTTCCAACGTCATTGGGAAACAGTACTGGGGTGACAGCTGTCACAAAAGGAGTGGGCAGATATCTATAACAGAGTTTGATCTACGACAGCTAACATAGCAGGCAAAGAGACAGCCATGAAAATTACATCTTACTGGTATGTCATCCCAGTGCAGCTCCATCGGGGTAACTCGACCCTCAGTAGTGAATGCCGGTGGCAATGCAGGAAGAAGGGCACTCTTACACACATTGTTTTCGAATGCACAAAAATAACACCATTCTGGGACTCTGTCCTAAACAACATAGATATCCATTTTTCTACACATCTGCCCAGGGTCCCATCGTATACATTGCTGGGCCTCCCCCACTCCTTTACTTTCCCATATCTTCCCGTAGAGGATGACAAATAGGGATAGCGCTGAGCGTGGCTCATCAGACCATCCTCTCAACGTGGGGAACAACTTTATTTATTTTATTTTATTTACGTAATTTTTATAGCGCAACAAATACCCTGGGGTGTCTCGGCGCTGTGGAACTACTGGAGTCAGTAATCCTCTTACTGGTTAAACAACCATGTTTTTAAGAGCCTGCGGAAGCTCATCAGGTTCGGGGCAGATTTGATGGCAAGTGGCAAAAGATTCCAAAGTTTTGGAGTGGCCACCAGAAAACGCCTGTCTCCCCAGGTGGCCGTTCTTGTACGTGGCACAGGGAGGAGACTGGTGTTAGCCGATCTTAACTGCCTTCTGGGAGTATATAACTGAAAGGCTTTGGTCAGGAACCTGGGTCCTATGCCATGTACTGCCTTATATGCAATGCAGAGGGCCTTAAATTTAACGCGGCTCTCAACTCTCAGCCAGTGGAGCTGACGAATGCCAAGAGTGGTAGATTTGCGGCGGGGAATGTTTAAAAGGATCCTGGCAGCCGCATTCTGGATGGATTGCAGCTTAGTTATGACACGCTTCTGGGTGTGAAGAAAGAGAGCGTTCCCATAATCTATTTTAGAGAAGACCAAGGTAGAGACCAGAGTCTTCCCAGCTGAGGGGGGGAGATAAGGTAGTAGTTTCTTGATTTTTTTCAAAATAAAGAATGATGACGAGACAACCTTGTTAGTGTGGAGGTCAAAAGTCAGCTTGCTGTCAAAAATCACTCCCAGATTTCTGGCTTTTTCCACTGGGACAGGTAGATGGCCGAGCTTTTCCGGCCACCAGCTAGGGGACCATTCAGGGGAGTTTTCCGAAGGTCATAATCTCGGTCTTGTCCGAGTTGAGCCTAAGACAATTCGAGGCCATCCAGGTACTAACCTCAAGCATAGCTCTCTGAAAGTTGGCTGCCACAGTGAGGCCATCCCTGTGGATACCCAGAACCAGCAGGGTATCATCTGCGTAAGATGTGAGCCGTACCCCATGGGCCTTTATTACCCTCGCTAAGTCCGCTACGTAGATGTTGAATAGCATAGGACTTAGCGAGGAGCCTTGTGGGACTCCACAAGGGAGTGCAGAGATAGGAGAGTAGAAATCTCCCAGCCTCACTGTCTGGGTACGGTTTGCCAGGAAAGATGAGATGAGATCTCTGGCAGAACCGTTTATCCCCAGGGCTGTGACACGGTCGAGTAGAGTGACATGGTCGACCGTGTCAAAGGCCGCTGACAAATCCAAAAGGATGAGGACAGCCGCCCCTCCCTGATCCATGATCGTCCTGATCTCATCAGATGCCTTTATCAAAGCGGTCTCTGTTCCATGCCCTTTCCTAAAACCAAACTGCGTTTCGTCGAGAGGTTGGTGGGTCTCGACAAACTCTGAGAGCTGTCTATTCATCAGGGATTCGCATACTTTGGCAGGAAAGGGCAGACACGCGATGGGCCTATAGCTGGCGACAGCTGTAGGGTCTAGGGAAGGTTTTTTTAGAAGGGGTTTTATAACCGCCTTCTTCCATATACTGGGAAATTGGCCTGTCTGGAATGCAGTATTGCAGATCTCCAAGAGGGGGCGTGAGATCACTTCTGTGAGTTTTGGCATCACAGGAGGATGGTGGAAATGAGTGTGGTAACATCATCATGGGAGGCAGGTGAGAAACATGAAAAGGAATCATGATTATGATGGGAAAGTACTTCTTCCACAGTAACACCTCTGTATTCAGTTTTAGAATCCCCTTCAAATGACGCATATATACCTGCCACCTTAGTGGTAAAGAAAGTGGATAATTCATTACAGAAGGTCTGTGAGGGCTCGACTCCAGGGCCAGAGGAGGGGGTGGACAGAGTCGTGACAACAGAGAACAGCTCTCTAGCAGAGTTAGCAGCAGTCTCAATTTGCGCCGAGAAGAAAACCGTTTTTCGAGCCATAACCGCCTTTTTATAAATCATAAGGGCATCTTTATAAATTTGTCTGGCTATGGGGCAGTAGGTTTTCCTCCATCGCCTTTCTAAATTCCTACAATACTGGTGATGAAGTCTAAGATCTTCATTATACCAGGCGGCCGAAGGAGATGCTCTGTTGGGTCTCGTGGATTTCTCTGGGGCCACTAGATCGGCGGCACTACGGATCCACTCCTGGAAATCTGAGGCTGATAATACAGGAGTATTTCCCTCCTGAGGACAGGAGGAGGCCAGGGAGTCTAGCATCTGAGGGATGTCTGCGTTTTTCCAGGCACGAGTACCCACCCTAGTTCGGGGCCTGGGAAGTGAGGGATACACAGTCCGTATATCTAGCTGGAATATAATAGCCCTGTGGTCTGACCATGTAATGGGAACAATGTCCAGCACAGAAATGTCAGGATCATTGGTGAACAGACCATCAAGGGTATGACCAGCTTGATGTGTGATAACCTTAACTAATTGGTGCAGTCCTAGGTTAGAAAGGTCAGTGATGAGTTGAATAGTATCAAAGTTGTCCTGCTCCTCCAAGTGGAAGTTAAAATCTCCCAATATCGTATATTTTTCTGAACCTATAACGTTATCATTTAGGTCAGAGAAAGTGGAGAGAAAAAGGTTACGAGGGCCAGGGGGTCGGTATAATATTATACCCTTCAGAGCTTGCTTGGGGTTAATACTAATAGCAAAGGCAGCTGATTCACAATTGGCAGTTTATGGGGTCGAGGGTGGTACGATATCTGTCCTTGTAAATAATTGCAAGGCCACCACCTCTTCCTATAGGCCTGTCATGTCTAGCGACGCTATATCCATCCGGGGTGGCGTCGCAAAAATACGGACCTGACCCGGCATCTGCCCAGGTCTCAGTGGCAAATAATAGATCCAGGTCATGAGCGAGAATAAACTCATTAATCTGGAAACTATGACATGGGAGTGAGCGCATATTAATGAGCGCAGCTCGACAGCCATGCAGAGGAGCGGCATCTGGGACATGTGGTGGGCCATAGTTGAGGTCTAGATGGGCTAGTAAGTGAGATTGGGGGAGTTGATAGCTACAACCTGGACACGAGGGGGGGCGAGTGCCCATCACAGTAGTGAGAGAAGCAGTAGTACAATCCTGATGTGTCTTACCAGGATTCAGCTCTTTTAAATAATGAGATGAGTACAGCAATCGGGGACCAGGGGTTATGGCCCTGGGCCGTGTCCGGCCGCGGACGGGCGCAGACGGACTTGGCTTTGGCGCAGCTTCGGCGCGCGCCCGCTGCACCAGCCCGCTGCGCCGTCTGGTCATGATGTTCCTTTATTGGCCGTGAGGAGGGTGGGAGGCCAGCGCGACTAGAGCGCAGCCCCAGCCCACACCCAAGATGGCGCCCGCCGCCGCCTACAGTGACCAAAACGGCTAGGCGAGGCGAAAGAAGGTTTGATAGCGTGAGGAGGGGTGTTAGAGTGCCTCAACTACGTTCCCAGTTAAAACTAGTACAATAAAAGCCCCCAAACAGCAATATTTCAGCACGAAGTGAAAAAAGTTTTAAAAAACGAGGTAACAAGTTTAAAATGCAGTAATGCGTGTAATTGACTCCAAATAGCTCGCAGCCCTAGTGCTCACACAGGGAGAGCTCAGGAAGGCAGCGAACGTCACGAAGACAGCAGGCTAAATAGTCTGGGAGGGCGGGAGGCCAGCGCGACTAGAGTGCAGCCCCAGCCCACACCCAAGATGGCGCCCGCCGCCGCCTACAGTGACCAAAACGGCTAGGCGAGGCGAAAGAAGGCTTGATAGCGTGAGGAGGGGTGTTAGAGTGCCTCAACTACGTTCCCAGTTAAAACTAGTACAATAAAAGCCCCCAAACAGCAATATTTCAGCACGAAGTGAAAAAAGTTTTAAAAAACGAGGTAACAAGTTTAAAATGCCGTAATGTGTGTAATTGACTCCAAATAGGTCGCAGCCCTAGTGCTCACACAGGGAGAGCTCAGGAAGGGAACTCCTTTCCCCTTTCTCCTGGGGTGGCTGCACAGGCTGTGGGGAATACTGGGAGAGACTCACTTTAACACTCTCCGGTCGAGGAGATAAGTTTAGTGCTACTTGGGCCCCATTGTTAGCATTACTCTCCCAAGAGTTTTGAGAGCTGACATGCCCCGGATACCTACGGATATTACGACTCTTGAACACAACACAGACCGGACAGGATGATGGCTTCCTAAGGTATCACATAGGCCCAAACGAGACATAGATAAATGATAAAGAATTGGTACTGCGTAGGTGGGAGTACTTGGGGGAAGAGCTATATGTGATTCATGGTTTTGAAGTAAGCCATGCCTTTGATGTTGCTTTTGGTTTCCTCGCAAATACTGACATGTACAATGTAATGCTATGAAGGTGTGAAATAACATCAATAGCATTAAGACATTAAGCCATTAGAGACTGGGGGCCTGCCCCTGTTCACTAAGCTCAGTGCACACAGCACAGACGTAGGTTGTGCAACATGGTAGTAGCCCACACCACAATGCTTATACACAAAAATTTAAATATGACACAAAAAAATTAGAAACCAAAGGTTATAGTGCAGTTATAGTTAGGTTTGGAAATAAGACCTTAGTTGTAAAAAAAAAACAGATATTAAATATGATATGGGCATGATAAGTAAAGATAGCCTCAGGATAGGGGATTGCCCCATAAATCTATGGGCTGCAGGGGGTTTGGTTGCTTCCGAGAGGGTTGGCAACAGGGCCTGGCCGAAGGCCATGTGCAGTGGGGGTTTTGCTTTATGTATGGGTTAAAGTAACATTATAGTTAGGTGTGATAAAAAGATCTGTTTTTATATATATATTTTTTTTAAGTTTTAGAAATTTACTGTAATAACCAAAGGTTAAAGTGAAGTAATAGTTAACTGGATATCTCAGTGACAACATAATTGTTTTGAACTGAAAAACACACAGGAATTACACAGTTATAGATAGGAGATCTAACCTTAAAGTGTGCCCAAGCAATGCCCTGCTTATGATCTTACATATTACATCACTCACGACATGTTCTATGACATCATGTATGACATCCCTGATGACATCACTGATGAGTGAGTTGTGCAGCAGCTCCCCCCACCAGCAACATTAAAAAAAACAGTAAGCCTCCTGGTAGGTCATTAAATGCATGACACCACTAGAGCTTACCATATTTTTTTTTTAAATCTCCCGGCTGGAGTTCTATGCTCTTCAGCTGAAGTGTATAGCCGCCTTGTGGTTGCTTCTTTGGTTGCACTTTGTTTCCTGAAAAATGTTGAAAAAAGACTCAAAGACAAAATATGTATTAAAGATTTAAATGACAATTACTTTTATTAAACATTGAACTGAGCTAATTAGTGAAATATATATGTATTATAATTATTGCTCATTTTTCAACAGACGCAATACGTGTGCTATATATATATATATATATGTTGGTATTCTGACCACGTCATAAAGCCAATAGGCCTTCTCTTTATATTTTGATGTGCTGAACTTTTGATAAAGTCAGTAGCTCTGCCTTACTTAAAAATTATACCCCGTATATTCATCCATGTGCGCCGACAGGAATAACATACATTTTTTTGTTTCTTTTAAGCAAGAACGTTAGTTCTAATAACCTGCAGTTCTTTTTGGTTTTTTTAAAAACATTGTTAATTCTTTTAGGGGTTCAACTAAGAATAACTAGCAAGCATGGCATCTAAACTTGGATCCAATAAATAAAAACTATTTTTTTCAGATTGCCTTGTGAGCAGCCAATAGTTGATCTCGAGCTGCTGTATTCTATTCTCCAACAGAGATTATTTGCATTTTCTATGCAATCAAAGCAATATCCACATGTAAAGGGTTGAAGCTTTGCTGCGAACAATTTCCTCCAGAAGACTGTCGCCAGGCTAGAGACTCTGGAGTGTAGCAGATTATACTGAGGCTCCCTCATCTTTGTTACGTCTTTTCTTATCAACATTGTATTGAGTGTTGTCATAAGCATTCAGGTGTTTTCTCATTCCAGATGTCCCAAATGAGTATTTCTTTCCAGTATTCCTGGAAAATGTGTGGTAGCAGAGGTTGCACATTACCACCTTCTCTGGCATTTTCATCTCTCCTGGAGGTCTGGTGACTCTCTCAAACCACATTCCATGGGCTGAGATAGGAAGGCAGGAAGAGGAAAGTGCACAACCTGAGGTTATATGGCATGCAGAAGAAGAGGATGAGTCTTTTATTGGGTACTATGCAGCACAGAGCACTGTGTGTCCAGGAAAGAAAACATAAAATCTTTCTCCTGAGCTCTACAAAAATAAATGAAGGAGTAACTTAAGATGAAAAAATTAGCTTGAGTACAGAATATGCCTAATAGCAAATTCCTAATAAGAACAAAAATTACAAAAATGTTGAAAAAATAACAAATAGAAAAAAATTAATGTTAATAGGCATAAACCTGCTCAAAACTACATCTTTACATAGCTAGTGGTTTTGTGCAGAAGGGGTAGAAACAGTCTCTGTCCCTGTTCGCTAAGCTCTGTGCACACAGCACAGACGTAGGTTGTGCAACATGACTGTAGTCCACATGCAATGCTTATACACACACAAAAATTAAAATAAGATAAGAAAAAACAAACAAAAGCTTAAAGTTACATTTTAGTTAGGTATGGTAAAACAACCTTAAAAAAACAGAGAAATTCTCTAAAAGAAATAAAGGCTAAGGTGATGTTTTAGTTAGGTGGCAAAATCACACCAGACATATATTTTAAAAAGATAACAATAATTTGCTCTCCCTCCTTGCACTGCTCATGACCTCACGTTACATCACTCATGACATGTTAAATGACATAATTGATGACATCACAAATGACATCATTAGAGACATCACTGATGACATCATCCTAGCTATTATTATTGAAATGAATCTATAAAGCCTTAGCTTATTTTAAAAACAACTCTGGTAGCAAAGTGCCTACAATCATATACTAAAAAAACTATGTAGGGTTAGGCCCATAATTAATAAGGAAAGGCTGCCTATAACCCCAAACCACAACACAAATGCAGTACTGATGTACATTTTTCCTTTCAATCATGTACCATGTTCACACACCTCAGTTGTCATGACCATATTATTATTTATTGAAATAAAAAAAATTATTTTACCACAAAATAAATCTTTTTGGGGGAATAAGTTATTCATCAATTTGAAACAAACATTTTTTTTAAAATTTCAATACACAGGGACAATTACTAATACCATATTTACAACAATGACCAAAACACATAGACAATGCACAAAACAAATAACATATTACAAAACAATTTTACAACACCATTTTTTGCTCAGGTTCTGTTAAAATGAAACCTTATTTTGAATAAATGCCCTTAGATGCTGGTGTTACAATGGAGTAATTCAATTATTTCTTCAAGGGCAACCACCAAATAGTGGCCCGACTGAGCTCATGGAAAACAATCACAAATCTTAATCAAATCGGTTAAAAAAGAGCATCAGTGGTACTGCATATATAGAACACTTGTATGCTGATTAGAAAACAGTTGACACGTTTTTTAACCCTTCAGTTTTTCTTTTAGGGTTCTCCTCAGGACTCAGAACACAAAAGAGCTGAAAAATAGCAAATCACACTCATGTTAACAAAACAACTTCGTTCCTTACCATCCAAATCACACTCATCACACTACTCGCATGCCATATTACTTTTTTTTCTTCAAGATTTATAATTCAAATTCCACCTTTATTATACCACAAGCTAAGAAACAAAGGAGGGGAAGAAAAACAACCAATTGATTTTTCTTCACCCAAATCCTGATTACCAATATATTTAAAATAAAAATAAAAAAGAAAACACATCCAAAGGGGAAATTATTCTCAGATGATCAATCCTGAGAGAACCTTCTCTGTGTCCAATGCCAAGTATCTGTAAACCCATAAAGACAACCAAGGTCACAAAATTACATCCTATTCCAGTCCTTATTTTTCCTGACCCCCAGCTCCTCTTTCTGTGTTCTTTACACTGATCCTTCTTGTGTGTTTATATTATGATCTAGATTGCCATTGCTTCCAAAGGTGGCAGACTCCAAGGTGTGTCTGCATTTGGCACAGAGAACCACCCAGCACTCGTTCTCCATAGAAGCTGTTGAGTGTCTCCCCGAACTCTGGGTCCTATTAGGATGGCGGACGGACCTGCGTACGTCCACCACCCCTGAGGTGGAGGGACCATCCGCAGGGGCAGCGGCGGTCCCTCCGTGCGAATTAGGATGTGACCGCCACCCTGGCGGTCACATCCCGTATATTTTACATTGCGGCGGGTGCTGCTTTAAGCAGCACCCGCCGCAATGCAAAATATGCATGTGTAGCCTTGGCATGCACGACTTGGCAGGCACCGCGTGGTGCCTGCCACCCTGTGCATGCCAAACAGGGGGGTACCATAGGTACCCCCCATGTGTACCCCCACCCCTCAACACCCTGGGGGCTCGCAACGGGCCCCCAAACAACAAAGACCACATGCTTTTCCACTGCAGAAAAGCCGCTGTGGAAAAGCATGTTTACTGCCCCATCCTAATATGGCTGGCGATGTCTGATAGACACCGCCACCATATTAGAGCTTCCCGTCCACCGATGACCCCCCAGCCATGCTAATCTGGCGGGGGGTCTTTGAAGGCACCGCAGCGGTGAATCCGCATCCTCCGGGCCGGCGGTGGCTTCCGCCGGCCCGGAGGATGCGGATTCCCCGCAATCCTAATTGGCCCCTACGTGAGAATAAACTGCTCTTTTATTTTGATAACTTTTTTCACCTCCCGCAGAGATCACTATCGAAAGAACATACCAACTATCATTTACAATAGTTTGTCTGTTTTCTCCGTTGTATCCCTTTGTTGTAGTACTTGTGTTATTTGATAATTTCCCTTTACAGACTTAATTTTCCTGGTCGCTGTCTGTTCCTACCTCGTCCAGTCCTCAGCTTCTGCCCTCCCTTCCTTCCCAACCTTCTGGTACTTACTTTTATATGTTTTACCCCTTCTGTGGAAATCCCTTGTACCTCCAGTCAACAAACACCCTTCTGATACCTTACACTGTCCTGAACTTTGCTAGATCCCTGACTGAGGCTATTTTAACCAAGCATGATGGAAGCAGATGTCAGTGAAAGATTCTACCACTATTCAAAATAGTGATGAAAATATTCATACTACAATAAGGTCTTAAACAAACCTTCAAAGTACCTCCAGCCCTATGAACTTGGGCCATGGTCCCTTCCCATCACTTCACTGCAATTTGAAGTATGAAAACTTCCTGCCTTCTGCTTCATACCATCTGAATGTGTAGACAAGTTCTTCACATCTATTACTGGATCATACTTTTTTATACAAGGGTCCTCATTATGATGTCAGGCAGACTGCCACTGACAGGCTGTCGGTGGCGCTCTGCCTGACATCTAGGCGACTGCCTAATTACAATGCCGGAGCACAGAGGGGGAGATCAATGCGACCGACAGGCTTAAGGAGCTTGTCGGGGTGGCGGTCCGACCATAATTCCTACAATGGGGTCAGTGCCTGCACAGGTACTGCCATAGGGGTTACGATGTCCATTACCCACAGCCTCTTCATTGTGGTCCCACCACCATGGAAGGGCTGTCAGAAATGAACTTAGAGGGCCCTTATGAGGGCCTCCATCCCCTGTGGCCTCCAATATGTGGCCAGGGGGGCACTTGTGGTGCCCCCCCTTTTTCAATTGCTGCTTGTGCTGCATCCCTTTTCTGGGACACAGCACAAGCCGCAATAGTAAAAGGGATGATCTAGCATGAGGAGCCGCTGACTACTTGACCGGTCTCCATCCCGCTACAATGACTGTCGGACACTGGTATGACCGCCATCATAATGAGACCTAAAATGACAACAAATTGGCACCCTTACTAAATTATTTTGAAGACACTTGGATTGGCCAGATAAGCAGGTCGGGTCACAGGAAGAAGCCAAGGTTCTCTATTGACCGGTATAACTGCTACTCATCCTGATTAGAAGGTGGTGCGATATAACCAACATAAAAGGAAGCTGTGTATGTTTGCGTAAAACCGCAGCAAAAAATCATCTAGGGTACTTTTATCAGATCAGGAGGTGTGCCTGAGGCTGACTGTACTGCACACCTGCAGCAAGAGAGGGATAATAAACATATTAGCAATGGGCGCTCCGTAGGGAGAATTGTGGCCAGTCTCTCCCACAAGCATCTTAACTGTCGATAAACATGCACTCCAAAAAGAAACCAAAGTAAGGCAATACTATAGCTATCTTTGTACACTGAAAAAACATTTACAACAAATTCTAATATTAATATTACTGTGATCAAGATAAAGGATGATGAGCTTTTCAGAAAAAGCAGTACCTCTTCTGACATATGGCCAGCTCTCATGATGAGTACAATTCAGTTAGACAAAAGACAGCTACCAAGATGGGGCAAGATGTTCAGCAACAATCATATGAAAAGAACAAAATAGAAAGATAGATAGACAGACAGATAGGTAGAAGATAGATAGATAGATAGATAGATAGATAGATAGATAGATAGATAGATAGATAGATAGATAGATAGACGGACAGACAGACAGACATACAGACAGACAGACAGACAGACAGACAGATAGATAGATAGATAGATAGATAGATAGACAAAGGTGATTATAAATGTGAACAGAGGAGCTAGGGGAGATATGCACAGAGGAAACAAATCTGCGATATGAATGAAGGCATTAACGTGAATAACCAAATGACAGGAGGTGAAAAAAACAAGAAAAAATGGCTGAATTGCATGAATTGATCTAAGGACCTGGTACTCATTCTGGGCCGCATTGTAAACCATCTTTATTTTTTTAGTTTGTGCCACTATAGATACAATGTGGCACTATAGGTACAAGGTAGATATAGACCAAATCTATCTTGATGCTACCCTACAATGGGCAGTCTAGCCTCACATGCAAAGCTACATACCCTCTGCAATGAATCACAAGCAACTTTTGACATGTTACGCCTTACTGGGCCTCATCAGTGAGGTGTAGCCTGAGTCGTCTGGCACATGGAGAGGAGATGTGTATATTTCAGCTACGGGATCACTATAGAATAAAGTAAGAGACAAGTCTCAGGAATATCATAGGCTATCCTTTACCTAAAGGGTGATAATGCCTGGCCCTCAGTCATGTTAGAGTAGTGAAAGAAAAAACCTTATTAAATCAAACATGCATGAGACGTGAAAGTGTTACCACACATTCCTTTACAACAAAAAAGGCATTACCATGCATTGTCATTTGTGGGTTGGTATTTTGGTGATTTTTTGGGTCTTTTCCTTATTTTTAAATATTATTATTGTTTGAAAATAGAAAACAAATATTATAATATTAACGTTTATTTATAGAAATTCATTAAAAAATAAAAGGGCTAAACATACATCTGTAGGTATGGGAAGTGAGGGATATATGGGTAACTGTTGGGAAGAGTGTTTATACTCAGGTATCATTTATTACCACCTGAGTATTAATTTAAAATAAGTTTATAAATAAAGGAAAACTTTTTTAAAACCCAAAGTATTAATTTTGAAGTATTAAAAAAAATGCAATAATATATATTTTTTAGGGGTGTAATACACACCTTTAGGCATGGGATGTGAAGGATATAGGGGTATTGGGTGGGGAAGTGTATTAAAACTCAGGAATATTTTTTAATATTCGAGTATTTCTTTAAAAACATTACATTCTAAATAAAAATAAAGTTAACTATGTATAAAGACATTAGATGGTAACATAAGACCCCCCCCAACTTAATGAAATGTAACATGAAATTAACTGCAACATACAATCATCACCCAGTAACTAATACAGTTTTGGTTACAAATCTTATTAACACTTTAAAAGGGCAAAAGTCATGTTTTTCAAATACAAAAATATCAAACAATGTTTAAAAATTCATCACATAAAACAATACATATTTAAGTGCATGTTTTAAAAAAAATCAAATTTTATAACCTTTGAAACATTTAAAAAAATATTGTTTACACTATTAGCAGACACTTTCTTAATGAAGTAAATTGGTAATATTCTCCTTTTTTACTTTCTACTTTGAGGCTGCACGTTCGTGGTTGTGCCTCTGTTTCTACGATTAGGGGAGCGTAACGATCAAGGTTGGATGCAAGGAAGAGCAGCAGTCAGGTAAGAACAATTTCATTTACTAGTCTAAGATTGCAGGTGGTACAGTTTATTGTAAGGAGAGAGGGATGAGGTAGTTAGATGTAAGTTAGCAGTAAAATGTATGTTTTGTATGATTTAACCACATTTTCATTCCTATACAGTTAGCTATTGTAGGCCCAAGTCGGGATGATTGTTTTTGTTTCGAATTCAGTTTTAAAACATCACTTTTGAAAAAATAAAGCACTTTTTATAACCAATTTTAATTAAAGGCAATATTTCATTTTATTTTTGCTTCGCTTTGTTTTAGTACGGAGTTTGGAGTACTGAGAGCACATAGACCACGTGGCGTCAAGAAGAAAATAGATTCCCTGGATCAGGTGCCCTTAAGTTTTTTTATTGGAGAAGCTTGTTGATTTTACCTATTTTAACATTTTGGAATTTTGAGTTACCAGCATAAATTTCCTACAGATTTTTCAGATCTATTGCCACTGCATCCTCGCCAACAACGACTTGAATGGCTCTATTTTTCATTGGATCATCAACTTCAAAAAGAACTTGGATCGCTGTATTTTTTATTGGATCGTGTATTTGGAAAAGGGATTAATTGTTGCATTTTTTGACAAACACAGTAGGTTATGTTTTTTTTTTGGGGGGGGGGGTTCATTGTTTGAGCAGATGAGTTTATCCAATATGGTTACTTGTTGGAAACAGTGTATTTGCCAATCTGTGGATGTTTCTTGGCATGAGAGTTGGGCTGTACCTTAGAATATGTGTTTTATTGTTTGGATATTTGGAGTACAAAAGACTCTTGGTGACAAGTAGATTAGAGAAGTCACCAAGGTCCCAGTTATGATATCAGTCGTCGGACAGACCGCTGTGATAGTGGTCAGGACTCCACCCGACAAGCAGTCGGTGGTCTGACTGCCAAATTAGGATACAAGCAGTTGGTGGTCTGACTGCAAAATTAGGATACAACCGCCATGCCAGCGGTTAGAAAAGTACTCCTTAACATGGCGGCTTGTGCTGCGGCCCAGGAAAAGGACCGTAGCACAAGCTGCAGTGTAAAAGAGCACTTTTTGCACATGCATGCACCGTGTAGCATGCACCATGTAGTGGATGGCACATGGTGCATGGATGGGCGTGTGTGCCCCCAGAGCCAATTCGCAGTGGCCCACAAGGGACAGGGGCCTTGTTTGGGGCCCCCAAAGTCCCTTTCTAACAGCCTTTTTATGGCGGTTGGACCACCATGACAAGGCTGTCGGAAAGGGACATTGTAATCCCGATGGCAGGGCCTGCCTGAGCACCGGTGCCATACAAGGGATACAATTCTGACTGCCTTCCCACCAAGATCCTAGATCTTGTCGGAGATGGCGGTCTTTCCCCAACCAATGGTTTCGGTATGACCGCCTGCATCATATTGTGGGGGTCGGACTGAAGGGGTGTCTGTCGATGGGCCCGCCACCGATGGCTTGTCGGTGGCAGTCCCACCGACATCAAAATCAGCCTAAAAGAGTTGAAGAAAGAAGACATCTTCAGGTAAGAACACCAAAGTTCCTTTAATTTTCAAAGTGAAAGTCAAAACAAGCAAGTAAGTTGGAATAGGTGTTAGTATCTTTTAGAAATGTAGTATGTGTTCAAGATTATCCAGGCAGTCTAAAGCCACCATGAACAAAAACTGTTGAATATGGCCCAATCGTCACACAAGACATTTCTTTCGGTTTTTTTAAACATGTGGGTTCAGACTACCTGTCAATGATTGTGCTAGTCTCCTTTCTTGGAAACTTTGCTCCTTCTTAAAAATTTCCAACAAAAGGATAGAAATTAGGGTGTGGTCTACCAATTGATTTGTTGAATGTCAATGGCATTGTTAGTCTTGGCACCTCTCTCTAAGCAGGTCATGTAAATGTTCCACCAGTTATTAGGGAACCTCAGCTTCCTCCTGTGACTCTACCTGCTTAGATGGCCAGTCCATGTGTCCCCAAAATAATTTAGTAATAGTGCCAATTTGTCTTCGTTTTCTGTAAAATAATCTGATTGAACAACTTAAGTGTAAAATTAATCCACAGTGTCAGAAGGTATGAAGCATAACACAGTTAGTTTATTTAATGTAAACTGTAGTTTACTGTCTGATGTGTAATCCTCAACTAAGGATTTATTTTAAATGTTTCACCAATATGACTGATAAAAGTAACAAACAAATCATTGAATTTGGGTGCTGGGATACAATTTTATAATGTTATTAATCATGGTTAACTCAAAATCAATAATCACTTTTCTAGAACTTCTATTCAGTGTTTTGGATTTTACATCTGTCAAAAATTCATTGTAGGTTGAGTTTGGCTTATCAGGCAGTAAACTGTACACTAAAGAAACTATGGTGTTATTGATGTTGTTGTGAATAGTGTATATATGTGTGAATGAGTGGGGTTTCACTTAAAAGTGCCATCCATCATCCAAATGTTACTATTCTCCAGTGTTACAAGTTTATGGGGTATGCAAAAGACTGGTATTCTTTTTGGAAGGTTTTCGTTAGTGAAGGTGACAGTTTGTCAAGGTGGGATGGTAATATCTGAGCAGTCTAGGGTGTTACATGTTGGCCGTTACTTGGCTATTTTTGTCTCTGAAAAATCTACAGAGTTAAGGAATTGTTGGCATACAACTAGCTACATGCACAGGAGTGTTTTGGGAAACGTCCATCAACACTGAGCCACAGGGTTCATTAGAGGTTGATGCAAATGTTTTTAATTGCTGGATGTTCTGTCAAAATTCAATCTCCATTGCAGAGGCAGAGGTGTTATGCTCACTGGCCTTTCAACAGTGTCACCAAGAGTAACCGCTCTGCCTGTTCAATGGGATGAAAAATAATGCACACAGTTCCAATGACCCCTGGGCTTAAGTTATTCCCTCCGTAAAATAAAGGTAACCACAGTACCTAAGAGGTCAGTTTCCCCTTCTGGATTGCACATAACTGGCCTGATTTCTTGATGCCATTCTGCATATCTCTGTAGAAACGGGAAAAAAGTAGAAATTTGTGTAAATGGTTTTCTTTAAAAATGTGTTTTACTTACAACCTGCAAAGTAAAAACTAATATGTATTAATAGTTGCCTGCCTACCAAGTTTTTAAAGACCATGGTTTTATTTCTATTGATATACTCCTATTGAGAAAATTGTGTTAGAAGTTAGCGCCTGTGAAAAGAAAGTCACATGTTTATTATGTGGACAGCTATTTTGACAAAAATTACCTCGGAAGGCAGGCTTGAGCCTGGCAATTTTTTATTTTGCCAGTTTAAAAAGTCAGTTTAAAACTGTGTACACAGTCTGCAATGTCAGGGCTGGGACAAGTTTGAAATGCTACTTAATTGGGTGGCACAACCAATGCTGCAGGCCCACTAGTAGCATTTAGTTTACAGACCCTGGGTACATGTAGTAACACTTTACTAGGGACTTATAAAATAAAAAGGTTAAATGAAATAAAAGCTTCCTAGCTTGAGGAAGGAAAACTCCTGTAAGAAGTTGGTGTGGTGTATTGTTTATTTGACTGTGTCCTAATTCGCCACCCATGTATAATGCAAAGTCGACTGTATTACTAAATATGTTAACCATAATCATATGAGGCAGTGCTGCCTTTTTTCCGACTTTGATTCACATGTCATTTTGAACCCCACCACTGTACAGCACCTTCCCTGAGGTCTGCACCTGTTGGTGTAGTCGGTGTAGTAATAATAATTATGACCCCAACCACTATCCATGCTGCTTCCCCAATGTAAAAGTCCTTTTTATTTTGTTAAAAACAAATATTAGGTTTCAAAATGTTTTAAACTTAAACTTACAGTGGTTCTCCTGCAGGCTAAATTGATAATTTGCAAGGCTTCAGATAAAAAAGAGTTATTCTTTGACTTGGCATTATTTTGATTGTTTCTAAATGTGATTATTTTAACTGTTTTACTTACGTGAACAGATAGGTGGTACTGTCTGAACAGCGAACTGTCAGTTTGATGCCTTCTACCTCAGCAGCGTGTGGTCACCACCAAAGTCAGTGTACCTCTGTGCACAAAATGGTGGACGGCTGAATTTAAATGTTTTTTAGATGCATTCCATAATTTGAAAGAAAATATGTTGTGGAATTTATTTTTTCTCGTGGTACAGATTCTGACTGAATGTACATGTATTTTGTTCTGTAAAAATAGATGGCTATTTTAGTTCCTTTTTGGAATGACAGCCATTTTGATTACACATTTGCAGTACCCATAGAGTGAAAATAGAGAAAGGACACCAAAACTGTTGTCTATGTAATGTATACGCTTGTGTTGCCATTATTAATACTGTGTTTTCTGCTTCTGTCTAAGGGCCTGAGTACAAGTTTGGTGGTCCTATCGCCCGACCGCCACGTCCTCTAAAAGACCGCAGTGCTGGCAGTCTTCTGACTTCCGTATTACGAGTTTATAGCGGTGCCTGCGGTGTGGCTGTGGAGGTATTGTGGTGGTGGTCAATGGTTTTCCATATATATTGATGCACGTGTGAGCATTTCAACTGCATATGTGTCGAATGCAAACATATGAATGATACATAAGGAAAAATAGCACCTTCCCATTGCCGGAGTCCAGCCCATAAGTGTCCAGTCCAGGCAGTGTGTATATGGTACAAAAAGGACTCACCTGTATATCACAGCCAACAAGGTCGTATTCCTTGGGGTGAAGATGCCGCTGTGGAGGGGGGACATGGAGAAAGGGATCCATGTCAAACTCTAATGGTAAGAACAGGAAAAGGGTGAGTATGCACACCAAATCCTTCTATTCTACTGACTTGAAGATGGCGGTCTGACCACCACGGTCAGTTTGACGGAAAGCCGACTCGTAATAAAAATGGCAGTGAAACTTCTCAGTACCTCCCTATGGCAGCTGCCCTTCCCCAATCGCAGCCGCTGCGGTTTGCGGATGGCTGGTGGTGTCAGCGGTTTGCTTGCGGTACTTGCCTAGGCAATCCAACAATTTTGTAATATGGCAGTCAGTTCACGGACCGCCGAACTCGTAATCTGGCTCTTAGTGTAGAACATATATATTTCAGGGATTGTACTGTCCCGTTTCGTTTCAGTCACTTGACTCCTAATATTTTTATTCATCAATGGAGCGCACACCACTAGCCCCTCCTCCGGATCGCCCCTCGGGACTCTGGCACTTGTAGTTCTTTAGTGGATCACCCAGGTGGGTGCAAGTCGGTACTTGTTGGACTGATGAATCTCTAGACCCGATACATGTCCCGGGTTTTAGGATATCGCCCGAGACATGTCTCGGGTTTCGGGATAACTTCCCTCATCAGTAGAGAAAGATCGTTAGGGGTGGAAGAGAAGGCCGCCACACAACAGTCAAAGGCCTCGATGCCAGAACCGGCACGCAGGTGCGTCGTCCAAGAGCCCGTCGGCCCAAAGCTCAAGGGAGCCATATTGTGTTTAGTCATCAATGGAGCGCACACCGCTAGCCCCTCCTCCGGATCGCCCCTCGGGACTCTGGCACTTGTAGTTCTTTAGTGGATCACCCAGGTGGGTGCAAGTCGGTACTTGTTGGACTGATGAATCTCTAGACCCGATACTTGTCCCGGGTTTTAGGATATCGCCCGAGACATGTCTCGGGTTTCGGGATAACTTCCCTCATCAGTAGAGAAAGATCATTAGGGGTGGAAGAGAAGGGCGCTACACAACAGTCAAAGGCCTCGATGCCAGAACCGGCACGCAGGTGCGCCGTCCAAGAGCCCGTCGGCCCAAAGCTCAAGGGAGCCATATTGTGTTTAGTCATCAATGGAGCGCACACCGCTAGCCCCTCCTCCGGATCGCCCCTCGGGACTCTGGCACTTGTACTTCTTTAGTGGATAGCCCAGGTGGGTGCAAGTCGGTACTTGTTGGACTGATGAATCTCTAGACCCGATACATGTCCCGGGTTTTAGGATATCGCCCGAGACATGTCTCGGGTTTCGGGATAACTTCCCTCATCAGTAGAGAAAGATCATTAGGGGTGGAAGAGAAGGCTGCCACACAACAGTCAAAGGCCTCGATGCCAGAACCGGCACGCAGGTGCGTCGTCCAAGAGCCCGTCGGCCCAAAGCTCAAGGGAGCCATATTGTGTTTAGTCATCAATGGAGCGCACACCGCTAGCCCCTCCTCCGGATCGCCCCTCGGGACTCTGGCACTTGTAGTTCTTTAGTGGATCACCCAGGTGGGTGCAAGTCGGTACTTGTTGGACTGATGAATCTCTAGACCCGATACATGTCCCGGGTTTTAGGATATCGCCCGAGACATGTCTCGGGTTTCGGGATAACTTCCCTCATCAGTAGAGAAAGATCGTTAGGGGTGGAAGAGAAGGCCGCCACAAAACAGTCAAAGGCCTCGATGCCAGAACCGGCACGCAGGTGCGTCGTCCAAGAGCCCGTCAGCCCAAAGCTCAAGGGAGCCATATTGTGTTTAGTCATCAATGGAGCGCACAACGCTAGCCCCTCCTCCGGATCGCCCCTCGGGACTCTGGCACTCGTAGTTCTTTAGTGGATCACCCAGGTGGGTGCAAGTCGGTACTTGTTGGACTGATGAATCTCTAGACCCGATACATGTCCCGGGTTTTAGGATATCGCCCGAGACATGTCTCGGGTTTCGGGATATCTTCCCTCATCAGTAGAGAAAGATCGTTAGGGATGGAAGAGAAGGCCGCCACACAACAGTCAAAGGCCCCGATGCCAGAACCGGCACGCAGGTGCGTCGTCCAAGAGCCCGTCGGCCCAAAGCTCAAGGGAGCCATATTGTGTTTAGTCATCAATGTCGCGCACACCGCTAGCCCCTCCTCCGGATCGCCCCTCGGGACTCTGGCACTTGTAGTTCTTTAGTGGATTACCCAGGTGGGTGCAAGTCGGTACTTGTTGGACTGATGAATCTCTAGACCCGATACATGTCCCGGGTTTTAGGATATCGCCCGAGACATGTCTCGGGTTTCGGGATAACTTCCCTCATCAGTAGAGAAAGATCGTTAGGGGTGGAAGAGAAGCCCGCCACACAACAGTCAAAGGCCTCGATGCCAGAACCGGCACGCAGGTGCGTCGTCCAAGAGCCCGTCGGCCCAAAGCTCAAGGGAGCCATATTGTGTTTAGTCATCAATGGAGCGCACACTGCTAGCCCCTCCTCCGGATCGCCCCTCGGGACTCTGGCACTTGTAGTTCTTTAATGGATTACCCAGGTGGGTGCAAGTCGGTACTTGTTGGACTGATGAATCTCTAGACCCGATACATGTCCCGGGTTTTAGGATATCGCCCGAGACATGTCTCGGGTTTCGGGATAACTTCCCTCATCAGTAGTAGCATTTAGTTTACAGACCCTGGGTACATGTAGTAACACTTTACTAGGGACTTATAAAATAAAAAGGATAAATGAAAGAAAAGCTTCCTAGCTCGCGATCAAATATACATGAGGAAGGAAAACTCCTGTAAGAAGTTGGTGTGGTGTATTGTTTATTTGACTGTGTCCTAATTCGCCACCCATGTATAATGCAAAGTCAACTGTATTACTAAATATGTTAACCATAATCATATGAGGCAGTGCTGCCTTTTTTCCGACTTTGATTCACATGTAATTTTGAACCCCACCACTGTACAGCACCTTCCCTGAGGTCTGCACCTGTTGGTGTAGTCGGTGTAGTAATAATAATTATGACCCCAACCACTATCCATGCTGCTTCCCCAATGTAAAAGTCCTTTTTATTTTGTTAAAAACAAATATTAGGTTTCAAAATGTTTTAAACTTAAACTTACAGTGGTTCTCCTGCAGGCTAAATTGATAATTTGCAAGGCTTCAGATAAAAAAGAGTTATTCTTTGACTTGGCATTATTTTGATTGTTTCTAAATGTGATTATTTTAACTGTTTTACTTACGTGAACAGATAGGTGGTACTGTCTGAACAGCGAACTGTCAGTTTGATGCCTTCTACCTCAGCAGCGTGTGGTCACCACCAAAGTCAGTGTACCTCTGTGCACAAAATGGTGGACGGCTGAATTTAAATGTTTTTTAGATGCATTCCATAATTTGAAAGAAAATATGTTGTGGAATTTATTTTTCCTCGTGGTACAGATTCTGACTGAATGTACATGTATTTTGTTCTGTAAAAATAGATGGCTATTTTAGTTCCTTTTTGGAATGACAGCCATTTTGATTACACATTTGCAGCACCCATAGAGTGAAAATAGAGAAAGAACACCAAAACTGTTGTCTATGTAATGTATACGCTTGTGTTGCCATTATTAATACTGTGTTTTCTGCTTCTGTCTAAGGGCCTGAGTACAAGTTTGGTGGTCCTATCGCCCGACCGCCACGTCCTCTAAAAGACCGCAGTGCTGGCAGTCTTCTGACTTCCGTATTACGAGTTTATAGCGGTGCCTGCGGTGTGGCTGTGGAGGTATTGTGGTGGTGGTCAATGGTTTTTCATATATATTGATGCACGTGTGAGCATTTCAACTGCATATGTGTCGAATGCAAACATATGAATGATACATAAGGAAAAATAACACCTTCCCATTGCCGGAGTCCAGCCCATAAGTGTCCAGTCCAGGCAGTGTGTATATGGTACAAAAAGGACTCACCTGTATATCACAGCCAACAAGGTCGTATTCCTTGGGGTGAAGATGCCACTGTGGAGGGGGGACATGGAGAAAGGGATCCATGTCAAACTCTAATGGGAAGAACAAGAAAAGGGTGAGTATGCACACCAAATCCTTCTATTCTACTGACTTGAAGATGGCGGTTGGACCACCGCGGTCAGCTTGACGGAAAGCCAACTCGTAATAAAATGGCAGTGAAACTCCTCAGTACCTCCCTATGGCAGCTGCCCTTCCCCAATCGCAGCCGCTGCGGTTTGCGGATGGCTGGTGGTGTCAGCGGTTTGCTTGCGGTACTTGCCTAGGCAATCCAACAATTTTGTAATATGGCAGTCAGTTCACGGACCGCCGAACTCGTAATCTGGCTCTTAGTGTAGAACATATATATTTCCGCAGACCTTCCCCTCCCTCCAAGATGACGGGTCCCTGTGCCTCCTTCCGTGTCACCGCCTACTCGGCTGCACGGGGGTTCAGGAGGTTGTACACAACCGTAGAAATAACCGGCACCACCAGCCGCCTTAAGATCTAAAGTGGTAAGTGCAATTAAAAAATGTACAATAGTGCGAACAAAATCGTTTTAAAAGTTTACATTAAAATTCAAGCAATCCACATTAGTGCAAAACAGAATCGTTTTAAAAGAGATTGCAGTTAAAATCGTGCAATCCGCATTCAGCAATCAGCGTTTCAACTCAAGTTCCGACCTTAGTCCCCCGGCTTTCCGCCTCAGGGGAGTACCAGAACGAGCGCGCCGTTTCCTGTTCGCTTTATGTCTCTGGGAGGGCGGGAGGCTGGGACAACTAGTCCGCAGACCTTCCCCTCCCACCAAGATGGCGGGTCCCTGTGCCTCCTTCCGTGTCAGCGCCTACTCGGCTGCACGGGGAGTCGGGAGATTGTACACAACCGTAGAAATAACCGGCCCCACCGGCCACCTTAAGATCTAAAGTGGTAAGTGCAATTAAAATTTACAGTAGTGCGAACAAAATCGTTTAAAAAGTTTACATTAAAATTCAAGCAATCCACATTAGTGCAAAACAGAATTGTTTTAAAGGAGACTGCAGTTAAAATGGTGCAATCCACATTCAGCATTCAGCGTTTCAACTCAAGTTCCGACCTTAGTTCTGCGGCTTTCTGTCCACAGGGGAGTACCAGCTAATGAGAGCGAAGTACAAACATCTATAGATAATCCCGCTCCGGGGCCTCGCCAGGAGTCCCATCAAAATTCTAACTGTGACTTGTCGTTTCTAGCATCCCAAGAATGGGAGGAGCTAGTGGGCGCATAAAACAAAGACTCTCAAAACAAAACAAACAGTACAAAAGCAGAAGTTTGTGATAAAAGTAAACAGACTAAAGATGTTTTTGTGAAACAGTCCTCACCATGATGCAATACTCAACAGCAGCCCTTCAATATCAATCACGCAAAATGGATCTACAACTGACAGTGCTTCAAACCCTGGCAGACTTCACATCGGCAATTGATGGGAAGCTAGCCGACCTAAACGGATTGATAAAAAGAGGACAGGAAGCAGCCTTCAACGACAAATTACATCAGCAAGACTGCACCTGTGCCCCAATTATAGATAAACTCTCCATGCTACCAACATTACTCGGCGATTTATTATCTATTGCAACAACAGTAACTCGAACAGCCGGAAGCCCGGACCAACCAGCAATGGGGGCAATAGAATCAGAACTCGGTTACACAGTGAAGCCAACTTTAATTGGGTCTGAAGAAATAGGAGAGCATAGGGCTCCCCTACATCAAGAAGCTGCCACTTCAGAAAAAGCAGAAACAGAATCAATCGAACTAAGAAAAATAACGCCAATGAAAATTGGCCGCCGAAACAAAAGAAAGGGGAGGAAAAGGAAAAACACAGCTCAGGCACAACATCTGTCTAATTGGTTAACACGGCAACCAGCGGTAATGAACCCTAAACCCATAAGCAATCAAAATTCTCTAGCATCATCACTAAAAGAAGGCACCACAGGCGATCCCCCGCAACTGCACGAAATGCCACAAGGTGATTCATACTCCTTTCCAAAAGTAAAGCAAATAGAGGCATGCGAGGTAGGGGTGGAAAGCCTTAAATCAAGTTGCCAATTAGAAACATCACCAATAAATAAAATCCAGGAGTCTCGATATGTGATAAAATCCCAAGTTAAAGAATTCCCAGCTCAAAACTAAGAAACGGAAAAAGTGAGCCCACTCACATCTGAAACCACAACTAGAGAATAAGTCAAGAACCACCGAAAAAAATATCTCTAAGTGGAGGCACGGAAGCAAAAGACTGGGATCGCCAAATCATTTTACCACCTAGCAATAAAATTATCGGAGGGAACTTCCCTGTCTCAGGCGTATCCAGTCTACATCAGGTCGGCGGCGTGGCTAGTCACACTTCTGCGCATCCAACTCAGGAATTCACCCAAGAGGAGGAGTCCGACACGATCATTTTCGTACCTCTATACAAGTCGCGAGGCCGAATAGATACCCTAAACAGAAGGAACATATTACGAATCTTGCAAGCCATCCCCAAGTTAACAAACATCCACAGTTCCGACCTATTGAACGTTGCGTTCTTACCGAATAATGGCCTGACAACCACTGAAGTCTCCAAAACTAGATGGAAAACACCGGAAATAGCCAGTAGAATCACCCAAGAAAACAAAAAAATTCAAAATTGGGGGATAACATTAAAATCAGTCCTCAAACCACAATACCCAGCTCCATTTTTAACCAGTGACAGTCCTCTTCGACCAGTGTCTTCAATCCTAAGGGGAGCAAGGGGCCGGACACCAACAACCAGTCAGTCTCCCCCAAAGGAATCTCTGTTTACGAATGGAAGGCAACGACTCCAATGCACTATCCTTTTAACGCACTTAAATTGACACAGGAAGTTACCCACAGCACCACTTCGATTGGGCTTCAATGATGTCAAAATCTGCATTTGGAACATTAACGGCTTAAATTCGAAGCTGAGTGATCACGACTGCTTGAACTACCTCAAAACTTTTGACATCATCCTACTCCAGGAGACCTGGGAAGACAAACCGTTCGACCTACAGGGATACACCTCTAGCTTTACTTCTGCTATTAAACACTCCACTTTTGGACGCCGATCGGGGGGCTTACTCCTTCTCTCCTCTATAACAAAAATTGGTGACATGCATCCTATAAAAACATATATCTCCGCCCCAAGCTGCATTCAGGCATCAACGGTTACGCTGTTCTTCAATCAGACAGCTCAAAAGTTAATCCTGATAAACATCTACCTTCATCCCAAACACAATTTACAAGCATCCAAAGAAGTAATCAAAGAAGTAACAAGAATAATAGAAGAGGCTGACACAGACAAAGTCATCTTGGCAGGAGATTTTAATATGCATCTTTTAGGGAACAACCAGGAAGAAGACCTCACGCAGAATCTAACTGGTATATGGGATATCCTGACCCAGGGCTGCCCAACGGTAACAAAACCATCAAAGAGATCAAACTACCTACTCTCAGAACTAGAACATCTGAATTTGAGGGCAGTTAACGGCCGCTTCAAGGAAGATAATCCCCGAGCGCTTACATTTCATTCATCTAAAGTATCTTCCTACCTTGACTTCACATTTACAACACTGACTATGTTTGACAAGATAGCCTCATTTCAAATAGGGAACAGCACACTAAGTGATCACATGCCACAAGAAATGATACTTAAAATTACAGCTACAATATCTCAGGAGGCCGAAAAATCTATTGTCACAGTAGGAACAACCAATCTTCATCGAATCAGGTATAATTCAACAAACATTGAAACAGTAGCAGGAATAGCAAAAGAAGTGCATAAGGAAGTACACGACCACTTAGGCCACCCGTTGGAAACTTGGGAAAAATTCACAGTTGCTCTTGGCAACAAATTTTCCATCTGCAAAGGACCAAAACGAAAGAACGCAAACGACCCTCCAAATTTGACAGCAACGACCCCAGTGTCAAAAAAATTGAAAACATCTATAAACCAACTTCTGCGGCAACTCCGGAAATCACCTGGCAATCAAAATCTGCAGCAGTCGCTACGTGCCTCAAAGGCCATTCTTAAGAGAAGAAGATGGGCTAGGAAAACGACTGTGAACAACAAATTTTGGGCTAAACTACTACACGATGCCAAACAGAAAAACAGCGCAAAATGTTGGCAAACAGTAAATAAAGTACATCGGCCAAACCACCACGGAATCAATTCCTACATCTCTGAAGAGACTTGGACAGCGTTTCTCTTTAATCACTTCAATAAAAAAGAAGAAACAGTTCTCCAACTCAAATGTCTAGAGCCAGTGAACTGCAGTAGTGGCGCAAAGGAGCCAATATCACTCTGCCAATCTCCAACAGAGGATAACAATAGATCAGCATTAGGACAAGACCAACGAGAACCAACAGAAACACAAGCACTAAATGCTGATTGGAGATTAAAGGAGGGGCTCACCATCAAACCAACTAAACAGATAACGAAACAAATAGCAAGGGGCCGACTTGCTGGAGCCCCGGGTCCTAACGGAATTCCACCTATGCTGTTTAAAAATGACCCGGAATACTGGAGTAACGCAATTGAACCCGTTTTCAACTATGCAGTTACAAAATCCACAATTCCTGAATCGTGGAGAGGTTCTATTATAAGCCCTATTTACAAACAAGGAACAAGGGTCGAGCCGAAAAACTATCGTTTAATAACTTTTATCGACATCGAGGCTAAATATTTAGCAGGGCTTCTCCTAAACGATATAACCACCTGGTCTGAAAAGAATCAAATAATACCTTTAACACAAACTGGATTTCGGAAAGGGCAAGGACCAATAACAAACATAATGGCCCTAACCCTCCTTATGGATGCAGCCAAACAGGGAAAATATCCGCTCTTCCTCTGTTTCATAGACTTTGTTGCAGCATTCGATCATGTAGACCGAACTAAACTCTGGCAAAAACTAGATGGCTGGGGGATTCCGTCAAACCTCCTACTTCAATTAAGGAATCTACACACCAAAACATGGGTCAGGATAAAGCTCGGCGACGGTCGACAAATATAAAAAAAAATTCCCACATCAAACGGACTTAAACAAGGGTGCGTTCTAGCCCCTACGCTATTCAATCTATTCCTAGCGGACTTACCAGAAAAGCTGAATAGCTGTGCAGCTCATGCACCAAAACTTGGGAATGCTACTTTGTCTAACCTGCTTTACGCGGACGATTTAGTACTGATAAGCAGGACCCCAATTGGTCTCCAGCACCTACTGAATGTTTCCCATACATACTCACAAGAAAACGCTCTAAAAATAAACTATAACAAAACAAAAATAATGGTGATCAATTACCACAAGAAGAAACATCTGAGCTGGTTCCTTGATGGTCATCGCTTGGAACAAGGAGCAAGCTATAAATATCTAGGGGTAATATTGGACCAAAACAATTCATTCAAACCACAGCTAGATTCCCTCCGGAGAAAGGGTGCAACGACCTACCTAGCCATAAAGCCCTTAAAGAAGCTTTCACCGGACATGACGTTCGACCCTCTAATAAGGGTCCTACAAGCAAAACTCCAGCCAACGATTACTTACGGGAGTGAAGTGCTTAAGGGAAAAGATTCATTAACTCTTGATAATATAATATCTAAATCATATCGCGCAATCTTCCAACTCCCCGGAATGGTCTCCCCTGCCCAAATACGATTGGAATTTGGTCTACAAAAACAATCCTTTCAACGCATGGGAGCATACGTGAAATGTTGGCATAAAATCAAAGGCGATGAAAAGGGAACCCTGAACGAGCAACTTTAGATGGAGCTCTCGCACCCAGGAAAATCATCAGCGAGCGTTTACCTTGAGGAATCTATTAAACATCTGGGTTTAAGAGAGCTGTGGGACGCCCAGGTAAACCATCTAACATTAAAAAAAAACGGTGACAAAAGTAACTTGCTTACTCTCCGCAATTGAGGACAAGAAAACCTTAGCCAAACGATCACACAGCTGGATGGTTCTACATACATACAACAAACTAAAACCCCAGCTCTACCTGAATATGGGATTAACCCCTTCAGCGCGGTGTGAATTCTCGCGCTGTGCTGAAGGTTCTATTGGGCCAACGGACTCATGACGGAACGGTTCCGTCATAAGCACAGCCCAACCGACGCTCATGACGGAACCGTTCCGTCATGAGCATCGAAGAAGTTAAAAATTAACATCAAGGAAAAATTCCTAAGACTCCGACTGGGGGTAGGCCCCGTTAATCAATTCCTGCCGCCTTGGGAGAGAAAGGAAGGAGTCCAGCAGTGTTGTTTATGCGGCAGCAGTTTTGAGGATGCAATCAATGTTATATGCATCTGCAACATGTTAAAAGACATAAGGGTTACTCTGTTAAAGCCAGCATTCAAATAGTACGGTGCCAGATCATGCAGACAAGTGTTAATGATGTGCTTCAACCCCGACTTGGTTCAGTTAAATTGCCGGCTAATTAAATTCCTTGACATAACTGCAAAAAGATTAAAACACTGGACTGAGTGGCAAAAAGACTAATTACCACACGAACTAACTGGAATGTAACAGGAACAGCCATAGTTAAAACAATATTGGTATCGAACATGGCTAATGTATAGAATGTTTCAATTATTCGTGCTATTTTAATATGATGTAAAACCATTTATTATATTTTTAAAACCAACCATGAGAAATGTTATCTTTTGTATGCAATGGTTTTAATTAATCAAGCATGATAAAAATAAACTTAAAAAAAAACTTAAACTTAAACAGCAGCAGAATTAAAAAACTTCCATTGTTTGGGTTTCTGCAGTCCAGCCAGTGTTCTCTCATCATAAAAGTAATTTAGGCAACCCAGGAAGGATAAGCAATTATAGTCCCAGAGAAGATGAATGGGACAGGATTCGAAGGGAGTGAGATCAACAGTTAGTGGGTATGTGTGATGCCAAAAACAACCCTAATGGCCTTATTACGAGTTTGGTGGTCCTCCTCAAGAACCCCCACTGTTGTGCTTGCAGGAGGACTGCCAAGCCTGTGTACTGGAGTAACGCAATTGAACCCGTTTTCAACTATGCAGTTACAACATCCACAATTCCTGAATCGTGGAGAGGTTCTATTATAAGCCCTATTTACAAACAAGGAACAAGGGCTGAGCCGAAAAACTATCATTTAATAACTTTTATCGACATCGAGGATAAATATTTTGCAGGGCTTCTCCTAAACGATATAACCACCTGGTCTGAAAAGAATCAAATAATACCTTTAACACAAACTGGATTTCGGAAAGGGCAAGGACCAATAACAAACATAATGGCCCTAACCCTCCTTATGGATGCAGCCAAACAGGGAAAATATCCGCTCTTCCTCTGTTTCATAGACTTTGTTGCAGCATTCGATCATGTAGACCGAACTAAACTCTGGCAAAAACTAGATGGCTGGGGGATTCCGTCAAACCTCCTACTTCAATTAAGGAATCTACACACCAAAACATGGGTCAGGATAAAGCTCGGTGACGGTCGACAAATATTTAAAAAAAATCCCACGTCAAACGGACTTAAACAAGGGTGCGTTCTAGCCCCTACGCTATTCAATCTATTCCTAGCAGACTTACCAGAAAAGCTGAATAGCTGTGCAGCTCATGCACCAAAACTTGGGAATGCTACTTTGTCAAACCTGCTTTACGCGGACGATTTAGTACTGATAAGCAGGACCCCAATTGGTCTCCAGCACCTACTGAATGTTACCCATACATACTCACAAGAAAACGCTCTAAACATAAACTATAACAAAACAAACATAATGGTAGTCAATTACCACAAGAAGAAACATCTGAGCTGGTTCCTTGATGGTCATTGCTTGGAGCAAGGAGCAAGCTATAAATATCTAGGGGTAATATTGGACCAAAACAATTCATTCAAACCACAGTTAGATTCCCTCCGGAGAAAGGGTTCAACGACCTACCTAGCCATAAAGCCCTTAAAGAAGCTCTCACTGGACATGACATTCGACCCTCTAATAAGGGTCCTACAAGCAAAACTCCAGCCAACGATTACTTACGGGAGTGAAGTGCTTAAGGGAAAAGATTCATTAACTCTTGATAATATAATATCTAAATCATATCGCGCAATCTTCCAACTCCCCGGAATGGTCTCCCCTGCCACAATACAATTGGAATTTGGTCTACAAAAACAGTCCTTTCAACGCATGGGAGCATACGTGAAATGTTGGCATAAAATCAAAGGCGATGAAAAGGGAACCCTGAACAACCAACTTTAGATGGAGCTCTCGCACCCAGGAAAATCATCAGCGAGAGTTTACCTTGAGGAAACTATTAAACATCTGGGTTTAAGAGAGCTGTGGGACGCCCAGGTAACCATCTAACATTCAGAAAAAAGGTGACAAAAGTAACTTGCTTACTATCCGCAATTGAGGACAAGAAAACCTTAGCCAAACGATCACACGGCTGGATGGTTCTACATACATACAACAAACTAAAACCCCAGCTCTACCTGAATATGGGATTAAAAATTAACATCAAGGAAAAATTCCTAAGACTCCGACTGGGGGTAGGCCCCTTTAATCAATTCCTGCCGCCTTGGGAGAGCAAGGAAGGAGTCCAGCAGTGTTGTTTATGCGGCAGCGTTATTGAGGACGCAATCAATGTTATATGCATCTGCAACATGTTAAAAGACATAAGGGTTACTCTGTTAAAGCCAGCATTCAAACAGTACGGTGCCAGATCATGCAGACAAGCGTTAATGATGTGCTTCAACCCCGACTTGGTTCAGTTAAATTGCCGGCTAACTAAATTCATTGACATAACTGCAAAAAGATTAAAACTCTGGACTGAGTGGCAAAAAGACTAATTACCACACGAACTAACTGGAATGTAACAGGAACAGCCATAGTTAAAACAATATTGGTATCGAACATGGCTAATGTATAGAATGTTTTAATTATTCGTGCTATTTTCATATGATGTAAAACCATTTATTATATTTTTAATACCAACCATGAGAAATTTTATCTTTTGTATGCAATGGTTTTAATTAATCAAGCATAATAAAAAAAACTTTAAAAAAAAAACTTAAACCTAAACAGCAGCAGAATTAAAAAAAACTTCTATTGTTTGGGTTTCTGCAGTTCAGCCAGTGTTCTCTCATCATAAAAGTAATTTAGGCAACCCAGGAAGGATAAGCAATTATAGTCCCAGAGAAGATGAATGGGACTGGATTCGAAGGGAGTGAGATCAATCAGTTAGTGGGTATGTGTGATGCCAAAAACAACCCTAATGGCCTTATTACGAGTTTGGTGGTCCTCCTCAATCGTCCGTGTAAAGCAGGTTTGACAAAGTAGCATCCCCACTGTTGTGCTTGCAGGAGGACTGCCAAGCCTGTGGTGTGCACCTCTGCTGGCTTCTGAGTTGAATGCAGATCGAGCAGGCGGTGCTGCTGCAGTCTCATGACTATGTTAGGCTCCTAGGAAAGCCTTAATAGCAGATCACTGCAGAGACAGCACGTTCCTGCATTGTGTGGCATGCATCACGTCATGCCTGCCACACGTGCAGGAACGGGGGTGCAATTCCAGGGGGGCACAACATGTGCCCCCCCGCATGCACCCCCAGCCCAGAAGAGTGGCCCCCAAAGTTGCATCTCTGCCACCCTTTTCATGGCGGGCTCACCGCCATGAAATGAGCAGTGGAAAAGCAACTCGAAATATCACAGCCAGCATATTCCTGCCCCTTACCGCTGCGCCACCACTGAGGGATCCTGGATCCCGGAAGACGGGGTGGTCATGTGGCGGTCTGACCTCCACACTCGTAATACTGTGGGCACACCCTCAGTCACACTGCCACCGTGAGTATGGCAGTCCTAGGACTGCCATACTCTTAATAAGGCCCTAAACCCCTAGGTAACAGTTTAACTTATAGCATGTTTAGTTCACACCTTTAGGAGATAGGATTTTGAGAAGTAGTTAACTTCTACTCCCAGGGCATTTTATATACACTTGCATTTTAATAAATGTTAACTGTGTTCTCACATATGTAAAGCTTCTGAACATAATAAAATTGTTCAAAATATAAAGAGCCAAGGCCAAAAACAACTGAATTGCCCTGAGTTAGGTGAAAGTAACAGCTGTTTTCAGCAGTGCTACTAAACAAGAATAATAACAAACACTGGTTTATGTACAAGAACTGCTGCTAACTAGCATTAGCGTTAGTTAGCAGCAGTTTTCTTAACTGGGCCTATCACCAAAAACTATTGCCCTGTTAGCGATGTAGTTATAATACGTCGCTACATGGCGATAGTTTCAGGTAGCCGCGATGAAAACTGCTGCTAACACTAGCGTGAAGGCTATAAAATTCTGACGTTAGTGGCTGAAAACTGATGAAAGGCCAATTTGTGGGCAAAAAACTCATGTTAGTCAGCAGAGCTTCTCCTTTTTTGCCTCTAGAGGCAAAAATAGTCAATAAGTCCACCTCCAATGAAAATAGTAAAAGAAAAACAATGGAATGCAGAATGGAGCAGCCAGGGACAAGTGCAGCACAGATCATCAACCTCCCCAAACCCCCAAGACCCAGGATGACCATCCAGAGTCCCAGGGGAAGAGGAAATGTAGAATCAGGGCTACATATATGAACAGAGGCGCATCACTGGGAAAAAAACCTGTGATGCATCACTTATTATAGCGCCCTCCTTGCAACACCATGGCAGCCAAAACTTTGATAGCATGGACAGTCCCCGGGGCCCAGAGTCCTCACTGTTCCTGTGTCTGGGACCCGGAGTGGGATGCGGAGGCACTGTGGAGTTGCTGGGCCGTGGCGGTAGACTTGAGGCTTCGGCGATCGCCCTTACCTGGCGGTGAAGTCTGCCAGGTCGCATGGAGACATGTTGCTTACATATGTGAGAAGACTGCCTGGTGCCCCTTGGAGCACCAGTGTAGGGAGGTCTGCATCGCATACTATGCGCCACCATTACACCGGGGTGCATGGAGGGGATTATCAATGCTGGGCCACGTCTCTCTGCATCACAGCACGGAGGATGTTGCACTCACAGGATGCTGTGGAGGGTGAGGCCCCTGAGCTGCGCCGAACTTGTGTGGTGGGAATGCTGCAACTTCACGCATAAGGGGGCCCTGATGCATCACCTGCAACTAGAGGTTTCCCAGTGGACATGGAGGCGACTACTGTACATTAAGTAAAGGTCTATAGCTAGTTTACATCAGATCATGGACAACACCTATTCTAGATCTCTCTGTAGACAGTAACCACTAGTACAGAAAATATATAAACAATAATAAAGCTGGAAAAATATATTTAATTTTATTATTCTATGCAAATTATTATCATTTTAAATTCTCAAATTTTCTTTTTTTTAATTTGTTTTTTTTAAAAAGAGTTCATTCATCTCACATAATAAATTAAACAAAGATCAACATAAATAAATTAATTCCATAGCTAAATACGATAGACGTGGAGTTGATGGGGGCAATGCGTTAGATGTGGACTACGCGCGTTTTGGCATTGCTGCCTTCGTCAGGTGACCATCTATTGCACTGAAACTAAAAGCAAGGGAAAATCCAGATGATAAATATCTCAAAGTCACTCATCCGACTATAGTGCTATATGGACGTGACCACTATTTTATCAAATACCAGTATTCAATGTCCTTCAAGATAGATTCCTGTTGGTTCGTGTATGTCCCGTATCAAAAAACACGTCCTAATGGCGTCGAGGGCTGCGATACTGCAGGCTTGTAAAATCCCACCTGGCTGAGGCTCCTGCTGGCTAGGTCACAGATTTGGAGAGAGTGCAGGGGATTGCGCCACAGTGTCAATGTCCAGGTGAGGAGAATCTGGGGTGCGTAGCGGAGGAGGCCCGCGGGTAGAGACGGGTCCAGACTTAGCACCTGTGGGTGATGCACCCCCAGTGGCTGCACCACTTTGGCGGAAGAGCGTTGCCCTACTGCTTTCAAGCAGTGCAAGAAGAAGAACCATAACATGATGATAACTTTCTGATATTCTCATGCTATATTTCCTTTGCGGGCGGCTGGGGCTGCTCTACTCACAAAGCATGGAAAGGGCGAAGTGGTATGCCCACTCAAGTGTGCAATGACTGTTTGGTTGGTCCTCTCAGGCCACCCAAAGCAGGCATGTGCACTTCCCTGTTCACAATGCAGGCTGCATTATACCCTGCATGGAGAACATGCCCACCCCTCTAGCCCCTGGCTGAACGACTTGTCACAGGCACTCAAGAACAATCACAATGCCGCATTGCAGCGTTGTGATAGGCTCAGGGGAGGGAGCCTGCCTGTCTGCTTCCTGTTCCTGGAAGCAGACTCAGGAGAGCAGGAGCAAAGAAGACACAGGACCCGGCCACGAGGTAAGATTAAAAAAAATATTTACAACCCCCACACCCCCGTGTCCTCACCCCTTCCAGTGTCCTTTCCTATGTTTCTCACCTTGCAGCTGTCCAGTCCCCCCGCAGCACTACTTAATGGCGGCTGCTGTGCACACATGCAGAGTGGGCGTACCACTGGTGCGCCAAAGGCAACCCTGTCTCTGTCCGTCCGCCCCTGGACCGCACCCAGCACCAACAACCCTTCCTCTCGGACACTCCACTGCTACGACGCCAACACCCTCCTCGCCATCGGCCCTGGACGACACACCGCCTGCCATTTAGCATCTCTGTCGAATTCCCTTGCACCCTGCGCCTGCCAAAACTGCAAATGCACCTTCTGCCATATCAGCACACCAGCACCTCCTTCTGCCCAGACCAACAGCGCAACCGATCGGCTCAAATGCATCCTCCTCAACGTGCGGTCCCTCCACAAACAGGCAACAGAAATCTGGGACCCCCTCAATGCCACTTCTTAAGACATTGCCTTGTTCACGGAAAATTGGACCAACCTCTGCTCCGGACTGGACATCGCCATCATCATCCACGACGGCTACAAATTCACCCACACAGACCACCCTGAGCACCCAGGAGGAGGCATTGCCATTATCTCACACTTCGACTGACCACACACCCTGATAACCCGATGGCAACCATGGAACACCTCCACATTCAGATACGGACCAACCTCAGTCTCCCGGGCACCCTTGTCTACAGGTCCCCTGGCCCATGAACCCCCATTCACTGATGCCATTGTACACCTCATTGCTCCCCAGGCTCTCCCATCCACTGACTACATCCTACTTGGACACCTCAACTTCCACCTGGACAACCCCAGTCACCAGAACACCACCACCCTCCTGGTGAACCTCGCCAACATCGGACTCAAGCAGCTAGTCACCGCACAAACCCACATAGGAAGACACACGCTCGACCCCGTCTTCTCTGCCAATTGGAACTTCAACTACAGTGTTAAAAAAATTGTTGCTGGTGCACAACCAGTAGATTCATTAATTCTACTTAATTTCATTAGGTTCATCCAAATTTTTCGGTGCTCCACGGGTGGCGTCTTCCGTCCGTCAGATGTTCAAATGTATTTTTGTCTGTCGGTTTCCAAAATATGTCTGTTTCCAAACCCTTTTGGGTGAGCGTAACTTCTACATCCAAAAATGTGACTCTTCATTTGAAATTTCCCAGGTGAATTGTATTCGTTTGTGTATTTGGTTCAATGCTGATAATGTTTCCTCTACTATATCATGTGTGTTCCTCCACAATATGACGACATCATCAATATATCTCACTAGCAATTTGATATTGTTACACCATTTGGGTTTTGATAGAATGTGCTCTTCTTCGTACTGCATCATGAACAAATTCGCATATACCGGTGCGGCACAATTGCCCATGGAAGTGCCCACTAATTGGAGATACCACTCTTCTTTATATTTGAAGTAACTTTGATATAATGTGAAGTACATGAGTTCCATCATGAATACTTGCATCGGTAGCTCCAAGTCTGTGTTCATTACTGCTTGCTCCATCGCTTCAATACCTTGAAGGTGCGGGATTGAGGGACTTTACATCGGCCGTGCACATTAGTAATTTCTCATCCTCTCTGATTTTAATCGCTTGTGTGGGATAATGTACATATTACATAAACATTTGTGCTATGATTTCGTTTTGTAGCGATGCTCCCTGAAGAAGGGCTTCCAGCCCGAAATGCATAGGAGCCAAAAAAGGCCATGTTTAAAGGATATGATGTGCAAAGAAAATTTTGGGTAAAAATGAAATGAAAAGAATTTCATAGAAAAGCAACAAATGTTGGAATAATAAAACGCATATTAAAACTACAAAAACAATTTGGAGTCCGATTTTTTTTGAGGAACCAAGGTGTGCCCAGGGGGATGCATCTAATTTAGGTTGGAAGCACATTATTCAACTTCAACTACAGTAACATCACAGAACTCTCCTGGACCGGCCATCATAGTATACATCACGCCTTCACCACGCTCATTGTACAACATGGCTATCAGCCACTGCTGGATCAAGCCTGTCAAATAACTTTTCATCAACTCTCTCAGCACCACCACACCGCCAGTGCTTATGGACACCAGCACCGTAGCGTGAAAACTCCACCGATGGAGCTCCAACTGCGCTAACACCTTCTGGCGGCTCCTCCTTGTCAGTGGACTGAGCATCTGGGGGTCGCTGGCCGCCAGGGAAGGTAACAGCAGACACCCTGGATGCCAAACTAGACTATGTACAAATGGACGCATCTAGGCATATGTGTGACCTTGTGAACCCCTATGCCACAACATACCTTCGTCAGGTAGGATGTAAGCAGGGTGGGCGTTCCCACGCAATAAAGCCTTATAGGAGTGGGGCAGTAAAATCTCTGAGATTTCACTGTGACAATTTTAGGACGCCACTGCGTCAAAACCTTGCGCCTGCCACATGGTGGGCGTAATGGTGATGCAGTGCCTTAGGGATAGGCCTGCCCTATGCATTGCTGGAGTTGCATCATGCTTGTGACAAAATTGCAGCAATGCATGACATTAGCCCTGACAGATACATCAGAAATACTGACTTATCTGTAAATTCTTGTGACATGGAACGCCGTACAGTAAATACGGTGCGTCCATGGTGTCGCAAGGAGGGCCCAGAGAAAAGTGTGCCAACGCTGTTTTGTTGCAGCTATGCAACACTTTTCATGCATGAGGCCCAGGACTGCGCTCTATCTTATTATGGGGCGCATTCCTGAGCTTTTGTTTTGGCACAGGGCAGCTCAGCAATATTCTTTGCTGTGCTGTCCAGCACCAAAACATCTGAAATGAGGCCCCAAGTGTTAGCACTAATTTTAAGACCAGCTATTTTCTGGTCTTAAAAAAATGCCTCTAACTGAATTTAGAGGCAGTTTTTTGGGTTTTGCACCATACAAGGAATTCCTTGTAAATATCCTGAAGTGGGGTTAGCGGCAGTTTTTTCACAGGAACGCCTACATTGAATCTCATTTTCGTTAACTCTCACTAACAAAAGTGGCGATCTTTAAAATTCAAATTTTCGATGGAAAAGTGCTGGTAACTCCAGTTAGTTTATCACCAGGTACCTATGTCTTTGATTTGAAAGAAGTGCAATGCATTATTACTTTAATATTTTGATTAGGATACTTCGAAAATTGATCATAGTGTATTGGATTCATCGAGTAACTGTCTAGGTCAGTCTTGATTACCGGGTAAGTAGTAATCAGGTCTGACCCAAGACATACAAGGCCCGATAGCGCTGGAACGCCTGTTCCGGGTAGCCATGTACTCCATATGACATTTGAATAGAGTAGATTCACAAAGGGCCTCCACGGTCATGGCGGGAGACACGCACTCGTGGTGGGGCCTCTGCAAGGATAAAAACGACAGCGCTGAGGTCCTGCCATGACTGCGTGGCTTCCACCACGAGTACGGAGGCCCTCTGTGAATCGGGACCATTTACGATGTTGCAGAGATGCTGAATTTGAAGATTTATGCTCGGCATGCCAGATACTTTCTTGGTTCTCCCTTGATTCCCTCAGGCTTGCTCTGCCATACTTGATGCAAAAACAACGGGACGATGGACAGAATGCAGAACAATGTCATACATGTTTTTGTATCTGCAATACTTGATGGCCTATCTCATGTATGTCTTACAATGAACCTACCAGTTTGATTGGAGATCTCGCCCTCAGAGCACTTGACACAATCAAAACAGCAAACTGGCAGTCCAGGCCGCGTCACCCTTCTATGTCCTGGGAGGCATGGATCGCTGCATTTCGACTGTGGGATCTAGAAAAAATCTTTGGTACAATGAAAACTCAGAAAGAAAACATTATTTTCTACATGATATACAAGGTAATAAAAGATAACGCTTTCAATTATCCTGATCTGTTTAATTTGTTGTATATCATTCCTTACAAAATCTTTAAAAGCAGCTTTTATACAATTCTCTGAATGCACCCTCTTGGTTTACTTCAAGAACCAGTATCTAAAGTAGAGTAAGTGTGTTCAAAATTGTCAATGTAGATATGCTAGTAGTAATGGATCCAGCCAGATGTTCAGCCCATTATCGACCGCTCTTTCATGCATGGATGCAGGTCTCATTCTTCTCTTTCATCGCACATCACTCACCAAGCGTTATCTTCGCATTACACCTGTAAGGGAGATGCAACATAGCAGTAACTGCTAATAGGAACAACATAAGGGCAACAGAATAAGTTCAGAGCCGTAGCCATCATTGCTACCCTCAGTTTCAGTAGATTCACATTACATTGATGACACATGAGTTTGTCAAGGAGAAGCTTGAAAAGAGTGTGTAGTCAAAAACAGAAGGCATGACAAAGAGACCTGTCAAGGACAGTGTCTGCAATGCACAAAGTTGTAATGCAGAATCACTTGCATCAGCAAACAAACCAAGCACAGTATTGTGGGGTTCATTTGAAGTATGGAGGATGGTTTGCAAAACCACTGGGGAAGAGGATGTCGCATCTCTACTGACCTGATGGGAAACCACCTGCTACCCTTCTTAGAGAGTGTTACCTCCGACAAACAAAGCACAGTTTCAAACACTGAAAAGCGGGAAGTCCTGTGAAAGATGGTTCTAAGAGAGGTTAAATTCGCTCTCAGAAACAGAACTTTCCCTCTAACTCTAAATGAAGAGGGAAACCACGAGATGGGTCACACCCAGAGATTCACATTTCTTCCCACTTCGAAATAATGATCTACGTCTATTTTTCTTCTTCACCTTGAATTCAGGCCTCCTTTGAAGGGTTTAGATGGACATTCTCTGAACACACATTTGGCATGGCGGTACTGCTTGCAAATCCAATACTGTCTTCTTCCACTTTCAAAGTTTCAGATAAAACTGGAACCTTTTTCAGATTCACCTTTCTTGTGTGAACTGTTTGAACGTATGAGAATTGAAAACAGCTGGATGTTACTCGAAATACAACAGATAAACACTGTCAGCAACCATAGAGAAAGCTACACCATTGGCTTCAAATTGATCATTCACACCTATACACAAACCAAAGCAAAGGTCTGAAGATCCATATAGTTTACAAGGTGCATAAATCACATAACAAATGATAACGTGAAATAACATGGAAGTTTATCTCACTACAACAGAACTTCCTCAGGCAAAGATTAGGCCTCTGCATGCCTCTCTGATAGTATGAAGGCACACTGTTGAAAGAAAAAGATGGCTACAAATGTTTTGCTTCCAAGCCACGATTAGGGCATGGCTATTATTCTTAGTTGCAGGAATAATCAGAGTACGGGAGTTGAGATTTAAATATAATAACATATTTTTTCGGTGTGTTTTTCCAGTCAATACTATTCCAAAATATGTCCCATCAGCATCCTATGTGTCGTCATTGTGATTTAGCAAGAGTTATCTCTCGAGATTGGATTGCATTGTCCAAACATGTTAAGATATGGATGACACAAACTCAGATCCAGAGTGGTAGCATTTTTGGACAATATCCATCATTTATCGCTCAAATTTGCTTTGAGTACTCTTCATAATATTTGCTCTGTGGAGTTTGAATATTGTTTACTCTGTGGGGAGCCTATCTAAATTGCAGTGCTGAATTTATAAAAATGATTAAGTGCCGGTACTCAAATTCTTTTTCTGGAGTTCAGTGCGGGTGGACTCGTGCATATGTCCTGCCACTGCTGTCAAATGCCAGTTACAGCAGACATATGTGGTAGTTTTATCAGTTTTTAAAAAGTATATTAGACTATTAAATCTTTCACTGATGAATTATACCGTAAAATAGACACACAGCGCCACCATGTAGTGGATAAAAATGGGCCCTTGTTTAGAAATAAGTGCTGGTGCCCAGCTCCGGCAAACACAGACACAAATTAAGCATTGCTATGTTGTCATCTATGATTTTTACTTGTTTATTTCTGTTGTATCTACAATGACTACGTCTACTTTTGATGCTTGGAAAGATGTGGGCGCATGTCACCATTTGAATGTGCTTTGAGTTCCTCAAGATGTTTCCACTGATGCCAGTCATCTGGAGCAGGGTTGTTAGCACATGGTAGAGTAATGTTGTGAAACTCTTTATCGCATAAGACCCTTGAACCAATTCCATCATCTTGGAGTCTGCAGGGGCCATGCAGACGAGCAGGTATGTGTCTCCAGTCTGCTAGATTGGGTGCTAATGGAGACCATTAGCTGGAATGGGTGCGAATCTTCAGTGTTTTTTACTGTTTCAACTTTGTCAATTGGGTCTTGTCAGGCCACCCACAGAGAGCAAGATGTTAACCCTCATAGTCAAAAAGGAGTTTCCAGTCCTAGAGCCTCCACATCCACAGTAAATGTCAACTCTAGGGCATCTGTGGATCAACACATATGATCACAAGGAGAGTCAGTGCTATTTGACATCTTACAGTACAATTAGAAACCTGCTAGAGATGTCTTAGAGAATGTCTTTTTGGTGCGACAAATACATTCTGGAGTTGAAGCCATAAAACAAAAGGTATGGGGCTGACAACAGATGTGAAATTCCATGACGCACAGTTGATGGAACAGGATCACATGTTCTAAACATTTCACTATTGTTCTAATATGCAGTATTTTGAAAATGTCAGCAGAACCCGTCAAGAGAGAGTGCTGGGGTTCCTACCCTTATTGGAAGGGGAGGACATGAAGTTGGATTCTTTTGAATATTTTCAACAGATAGGTTTTCCAAGAGAGCCTCAGCCCCATTTGACAATAACAAAGCAATCTGGCTTCCCACTGCATAGTAATGGCAGTCACAAAATGGAGGAAGAAAACCTATGGTTGTGCACACAAGAGGTAAGCCTTGACCATGGTGGCAATGGAGGGAGAGGAACAGACACTATGAGGCAACAGAATTTACCTACTTTCGGACCTGTGTAAAGCCACACAAAATAGAAAACAAGAGTTTACAGACATAAAAATATAGTCTATTTTGAAAACCTATTGCAATTTTGATACCTGTAAAATTGCTAGTTGTCAGCCCTGTGGTGACCTCCAGCCCTGCCAGAGGCAGCAGCAGACTGGAGACACACACACACGCTCAGCTGCATGGCCCCAGCAACCTGTAAGACGATGGAATTGGTTCAAGGGTCTAATGCAATAAAGATTTTCACAACATTACCCTACCATGTGCTTCCAACCCTGCTCCAAATGGCTGGCATCAGTGGAAACATCTTGAGGAATACAAAGCACATTCAAAGGGTGACATGTGCCCACATCTTTCCAAGCATCTAAAATAGTCACAGTCATTGTAGATACAACAGAAATAAACAAAAAAAGCATAGATGACAACATAGCAATTCTTAATTTGTGCCTGTGTTTACCGGAGCTCGGCACCAGCACTTATTTCTAAACAAGGGCACATTTGTATCCACTACATGGTGGCGCTGTGTGTCTATTTTATAGCATAATTCATCAGTGAAAGATTCTAATATACTTTTTAAAAACTGATAAAACTTCCACATAGGTCCTGCTGTCACTGGCATTTGGGAGCAGTGACAGGACCTGTGGGTGATGCCACACGCACTGGACTTCAGAAAAAGACTTTGGGTGACTCCAACCAGGGTGGTCACGGTTCTACTGGTTAATATTGTTACAGTAGGAGTGCTCTTCTACAAGGTGGGCATCAACTGAATATCTGATAGCTTGATACCATTCAACAGCATAGGAGGAGTTGATACTGTGTTTTCTTTTGTCATCATCTAATGTTAAGATATTCTGGGAGTTTGCTAAAACTGTGTTCACCCTTTCTTCATTATATCCCTCTCTTCCATACTGTAGCCGCGGGAAAGAATATAGTATATTGCACTTTCTAATATTGATAGAAATTCAGGCGCAGTGGTATATAAAATATGGCTTGATTATGGAGGGGCTTACTTTTGGTTCCGTATATAAGAAAGGCTCCCAACCATATGCGGAGAACTATCTCCTGATCATGCTGCTCGACAAGTAAGGGAAGTGCTTTGCCATCGTTTTGAACCGGGAGCTTCAATCCTGGGCAGGGAAAAAAATCTGACTCCCCCCACCCAAACAGGCTTTCAAGGGCTGCCATATCGAAGACCAGCTTTCTTGCATTTCCCACCTGAGTGAAGTAATTATGGCCACTAAGGGCAAGGCCCTCTAAAATGGGTTTATAGGCTTTCAAACATCATTTAACAGTGTCTCAAGATCAAAACTCTGGACAAAAATGAACACCTGAGGCATTCCCCCAATTTACTGAAAGCCATTACAGCTTTATACTCTAGTACCTGGCTAAAAATAAAAGTCAGCGCCGGATAGGCCACCACGGATAAAATCATGACAAACAAAGATCTAAAGGCTCTATATTGGCGACATTATAATTTAATAATATTTAATTAGCTGGCCTGCCCACTGGCATCAGAGTCCAATTACTCCAGTACACAGATGGCACGGTGCTCCACGAGTCAACGCTGATTGGCCTGCAGGGACTTTTTAATACACTCACCTGTTACTGCAGCACCAACACCCTGAAGATTAATGTGGCAAAACCCAAGGCTATGATAATCTCCCGCAAATTGAAAAAATGGGGGCATGGTTCATAGAGAGGAATGCCATTGAAGTGGTTGATACATGTAAATACTTGGGAATATGGCTGGACCACAGGGGCCTCATGGCACCGCACATCCACGCTCAGCTCGCACCAGCAAATTTCCTTGAATAAACTTTCAGTAAGTTGCGTAAATCATTGGTCGACCAAGACATGTGACCCCTCCTAAAGGTAATGGCTGCAATCTACTTCCTACCATCACATATGGGGCAACGACATTTAGAGATAAAATGGCTCATTGGCTTGACAGGGTGTAGTCCATCTGCTACTGAAGACTATTCTCCACCCGAATTGTACATGGCATGCCCAAATTCGACAAGAGTTTAGCCTGTCCTCACAGCATTGGATATTAAAGGCGAAGTTCGTAGCCTCCAGCTTGAAAGCTAAACGTGCAAGGAAAAATATGTTAAAAAAACATAATGTGGGAAGTAATAAAAAAAATCCTCAGACAAACTGGTGCAAATATTTAAACCACAACCCTGGAGGACCTGGAGGCAAGAGAAATTTGTAATAGGGGCCTGGTGGTGCCCCTAGCTGCCAAAGTGCTGACCAAGCAAACAAGGCTCAAGTCAAAGGAACAAGATGCACAAGCTGTGAAGAAATTGGCACATGGCAGCTGGATTTCAGCACTGTACGACCAAAGGGCCATCCCATTTTAATTCTCCTTGACCCTTAGCACGAGCATTAAACAACAGCTAATGAACCTGCGATTCGGTTTAATTCTTCTAAAATCCTATTAGTACGGCAGAAGGAACTCCGACAGACAGTGCAGTTTTTGTGCAAAAGAAGAGGAATCATAGACACATATTCTCCGCATCTGTGAAAAGGTGCTCTCATTAATAAAATGTTGGCTTCGAACTACATAGCGCCAAGACACATATGGGTATACGTGCGCTCTACAAATTTTAATAACATAACATAACATATGGCTCACCTTAAATGTCAGGACTTGTCGAGGCGCTGTGGAAGCCTGCCTGAGAGGCGAATCACAGTTAGCAGCCCGATTTGTGAAATTTATGAAATCTGCATTAGCACTAGACGTCACCTTACAGGTCCCTGGATCTCTAAGTTAGTGATGAAACTTGAAGTGTAATTGCACCATATTGTACGCACACCGAGGGACCCGCACGGTCCAAGGGAGCACAGGAAACTGTATCTTCTGCTGCAGGCACCCGCACCAAACAAGACAGTGGAAACATGGCTTCCTCTAAAAAGGCCACATCTGCAGCTGGCTTATCTCAGATATCAATCGTACCTCCTTTTTCTTAAGTTTTTCTAGATCATCAGGTAGTGATGTGCTGGACCCAGATGGTGTTTCTGTAGCATCTGAAAGGAGCGATGGACCTCCTAGGATTTTATTAATGTATTCTAAGTTGTATAATGGAGGGTGAGGATCAGACATGCCTTGTTTTTTTTTTTTTAAAAGATAGAAAATTACACAGGTGGACAGGGGGGACCCACTCGTAAAACAAGGGGCTGGGATAGCTTAAATCCCTTGCAACCCAGCGGTTGCGCTAAATATGTTTAAGAAAGACAAGGGAACCCAAAAGGTATGCCATAGGGACCTTGGGCAGTATCATGTTACAAAAAACAGTGGTCCCTACACGTGGACACAATGGTATACTGAGCTGATAATCACACACCTGATAAGTGTTATGTCTTTTGTCCAGCCGGACAAGGAGTTTATTTAACAATTTTCTTAATAAAAACTGAATGAACACATTAATAACAAGTGGGCACAGCCGTGACCCACAACATTCAGACAAAACAACGAACAGAATGGTAAAAGGAGCAAAGCAAAAATATGTCTGTGTACTTGTAGTCAGTGTTACAGACAGAGATTGTAATAACCACACCATTGCATTTCACAATATTTTAAATGTCATATTGCATACGGGGGTTTTTTGGTCGACGACGTTTCGATGCCTAAGTTAAATGAGGGGCATCATCATCAGGACAAAAATATAGTCATTGTTGTCTTTAAATATTACACTGCCTTTTAACGCAATTCTATACATTTATGCATTACATGGAAAAAAGGGGAGAAAAGGGGAGAAGAAATACATGAAATTAGGCATGTTGTATTGGAAACTTGCAACCTCATCTCTTCCATTAAAACAGAGTATATTTATGTGCTCGTGGTGGAGAAAAACGGCGCATTTGTGGGACTCAGTGTCCAGGACTGTGAAGTACAACAGGGAAATGACTTCATCATGTGCGAGGGGTGTATTTGAGTGCCAGTGATGACAAGATAGCGGCGCATTGAGGAGCAAAATATCATTTCTGTGAGGGCAGACTATTTAGGTGCAGTGATGGAGACAATTGTCCCGAATTTCGATGTGACACAATGACCGCAAGGAGGCCGAGGCCAGCCGCGAGGCAGAGGGAGGCCACCCCATACATGGAAGAAACCACGGAACCCTCCAGGCGAGAGGTTCACATGCCGCCAACATTACCGTTGGTAGACATACCTAACCACAATATGACTGAAACCGACCATGAACAAAGCTGCCTCCTTCCAATCTTCAATTTAACTAACCATACCCTATCTAGCAATGAAGTGTCACTCCTGAGCAAGGGCCTCTCCTTTGTCCCGACAATACGCCCCAATTTCCAAGACGTACAAATAGAACTTCCGAGATTCTTCAGTAAGATTCGCTTACACAGCTTCTTCGCTCTCAACCCATCCCCTCCCACCCATGGTAACACTCCCTTCAAACCCCCATCTAAATTCTCCCCAACAGGTGGTATGATCCCGGCGGAGATACCAACTATTGAGAAATTAGTACTCAAAGATCTAAGCCACCTTGAGAACCAAAGGTCCTTCATACCATACAACATCACGCTTGAAGAAAAACAAGCAATCTCCTCTCTCAAAAACAACCAATCTCTCATAATAAAACCTGCAGACAAGGGAGGGGGTATTGTGATCCAAGATCTAGAACTCTATAAACAGGAAATATTACGCCAACTGAGCAAAACAGAGCACTACTGCAAACTCCCTCGAAATCCCACAACGGAGATTCAGGAAATGATTAGTAAGGTTACCACAGAAGGACTCGACTCAGGTTTTTTGTCAAAAAAAGAATTTGATTTCCTCAATACCAAGTCTCCCCGCATTCCTGTCATCTATTGCTTACCCAAAATCCACAGAAACCCTCTATCCCCTCCAGGACGCCCCATAGTTTCTGGTTGCGGGTCTGTCTTAGAGCCACTGGGCCACTATATTGATTATTTCATTAAACCCTTTGTACCCGAAACCCTCTGCTATATCAAGGATAGCATGAACATGATTAACATGATAGAAGAACATCCCTTTCACCCCATTCCAGCACCATGTGCACGCTGGATGTGGAGTCACTATACACTAACATCCCACAGTTTGACTCTTTACGTGTGATCGAAAAGGTACTTGATTCAAGGACATGGCCTCACAATGTTCCATCCTTGTTCATCCTACAATTACTTGAAATCTGCCTTACGAAAAACTTTTTTCTTTTCGAGGGGCAGTTCTATGGCCAGGTTAGGGGTACTTTCATTGGAGCAATTTTTGCCCCTAACCTGGCATTCTGTATATGGACCATTTGGAGACCAATAACATCTTACACACATGTAATCCTTTCCACAATAGCATTGCCTTGTGGAAACGATATATAGATGACATTTTTATGTTATGGACCGAATCCTCTGACAATCTCTTACTGTTCCAACATTGGTTGAACAACAATAGCGGAGGTTTAAAATACACCCTGTCCACCAATACTGAATCCATTGCATTTCTAGACTTGGAGATAAGACACACAGATGGTTGTCTTACCACCTGCCTACACCGTAAGCCTACAGAGCGAAACACTCTGCTAGAATACAGCAGCCACCACCCCAGGGCCTTACGGGACTCACTCCCCTTTTCCCAGTTTTTGCGCATCAGGCGTAACTGCTATTTTTAAGAAGATTACTTCACAGAGGCCAAAACACTCAGTAAGAAACTCAGAAACCGTGGCTATCCCAGGAAATTGGTACGTCGCTCCCTCAAAAGGGCTTGGTATTGCCCAAGAGAAGCCCTCTTGGAACCCAAACAAAAGAAAGAACAAGATAGGCTAATCTGTTTGACCACCTTTTCCCCTGTTTCCAATGCAGTCAGAAAAAGTGTGTTGAAACACTGGCCGGTTCTCAATGCAGGTCAACTGACTCTGGACCGCCCCATGTTTGCTTTTAAAAGAGCCAAGAATATAAAGGACCATTTAGTGAGAGCATACCTACCACAGCAACCCCTCAAAACCACAATAAATGATGCATGGGGCTTGCCGCCACTCTTGGGCCATTCAAAATGTGGAAACTGTATATGTTGCGACTCAACCATTGAAGGCAAAACTTTTGAGTATGGAAATATAAAATTCGACCGTAAATACTTTTCTAACTGCAACTCCGCAAATCTTGTATATGCTATTTTATGTCCATGCATGCTCATTTATATAGGCCAAACGAGCCAGAAAGTGAAACTACGAATTGGCCAACACAGAAGCAGGATAAAGTGCAAGACAGCTAATGCACCGCTTGTTGAACATTTTTCAGAAAAAGGTCACAGTGACAAAGACTTGGTATGGACTGTGATAACAATCATCAAACCCCCTCCTAGAGGAGCAGACATGTCCCTTTTGCTCAACAAGGAGGAACTCCATTGGATCGTTAAAACCAACAGCATCAGAAATGGCCTGAATCGTCTCGAAGATTGGACCTCCCTACTGTAAACAAAGCTTACATGAAATAACCCTCTAATTGTTATTCTATGTACTGCAATGTGCCTGATTAACTTGAACAATGTTTACTCTTTTCACAATATTCACCACCTTAAGATGGCCGCCGCGTCTGCACACCATGACTAGAGGTTTCACTTCCCTAGTCCTTTTTCACTGTTCACAGCCTAACTGGCTCTCACTTCCGTAGTCCACCATCGCTTTCTGCAGACCACATAGTCCTTTAAAAACTTGCCAGACGTGAGTTCTCTAACACCAGAACCCAACCGTCCGCCACAGCGCTGCTGCCTTCTGCATGTAAGTAACCCGCACGCGCCGTTTCTCTTATCACTCTAGTCCCACCATGCCCCGCTGGGTAATTGACTCCACTGAACTTTCTCAGCCAGATCGAGCTATTATGCTCCCAATCCAGACGACTTTCCACGCTGGAAACTGCAGTACCGGTAATTATTCTACCGGTAGCACGCCATGCCGCTCACCCCCCCCCGGTCGCACTCGACCCCTTTTAATGCTCAACCAATATTTTTCCAGATTCCTCCATTGTTCATGGTATCTGCTGATCCGTTGAATTGCCTGATGCGATACGCGTAGGTTTTAGCCTCTAATTTTCCCAGTCGCATGCTCCGTGTTAATGTTCACCTGCACTAATAACGGTTGTGCCCTTCACCACATGACTGCCCCACGGAACCCGGTTCAGCCTCCGTCTACAATTGTGGTTCATAGTATAAAGACCTTCACTGCCAGCCATCATTAACTACTCAATTCCAACCTTTCTCACTCCGGTCATTGTGTCATATCGAAATTCAGAACAATTTTCTCCATCACTGCACCTAAATAGTCTGCCCTCACGGAAATTATATTTTGCTCCTCAATGCGCCGCTATCTTGTCATCACTGGCACTCAAATACACCCCTCTCACACGATGAAGTTATTTCCCTGTTGTACTTCACAGTCCTGGACACTGAGTCCCACAAATGCGACGTTTTTCTCCACCACGAGCACATAAATATACTCTGTTTTAATGGAAGAGATGAGGTTGCAAGTTTCCAATACAACATGCCTAATTTCATGTATTTCTTCTCCCCTTTTCTCCCTTTTTTCCCATGTAATGCATAAATGTATAGAATTGCGTTAAAAGGCAGTGTAATATTTAAAGACAACAATGACTATATTTTTGTCCTGATGATGATGCCCCTCATTTAACTTAGGAATCGAAACGTCGTCGCCCAAAAAAAACCCGTATGCAATATGACATTTAAAATATTGTGAAATGCAATGGTGTGGTTATAACAATCTCTGTCTGTAACACTGACTACAAGTACACAGACATATTTTTGCTTTGCTCCTTTTACCATTCTGTTCATTGTTTTGTCTGAATGTTGTGGGTCACGGCTGTGCCCACTTGTTATTAATGTGTTCATTCAGTTTTTATTAAGAAAATTGTTAAATAATTTCCTTGTCCGGCTGGACAAAAGACATAACACTTATCAGGTGTGTGATTATCAGCTCAGTATACCATTGTGTCCACAAGTAGGGACCACTGTTTTTTGTAACATATCTGAGATGAAACAGCACTTTGAAAGCATAACTAAATGCACTTTAAGCGGCCTGGGATAAAGGGCTGGCCCCTCAACTTCACAGACCTGCAGTGGGACAATCTCTGAATCGCATCTTATGTTTCGGAGAGCACCCTAATTGATGCACCTGGATTGAGACTGAACTGCTGAAGGGTGACGAAGAGTCTCCTAGACTGTCGTGGTAAAGGGCGCCCTTTTTCTTTCCTTTTTAGAAGGACGCTCTTAAGTGCTATTTGTATGTCTGCACTAACAGCTCTCATTTCTCTGCAGCTAACGTTCTCTCCTTTTAAACTCTTTTTAAATGGCACCTACGTATCTATGGTTTTTAGTATTTTATATGCCTGCAGTTAATTGTGTGCTGTGCTCACAGGCACCTGGGACATTCTACAGTATTAATTGTAATCAATTGTACAATAAAGAACTCATTGAGTCACTTACATACTTATACTTCTTTGATATGGTTACACTGTTTGTTGCATGTAAATTTTTTCTGAGTGTAAAATCTTCAAAGTTACTTGTTTTAGTTTTTAGCACTTGTGGAAAAATAGGGGAACAACCTTTACTAGGCAACTTTTACAACGCACTACCATTACAATGAAACTTTTACAACGCAACATCCATTACAACGCATGCCATTACAACGCAACCATTACAACGCATGACACTACAACGCATACCACTACAACGCATGTCATTACAACGCAGGCATTACAACGCATACCATTACAACACATACCATTACAACTCATAGTACCCTTATACTATCCAACACTTACCCTACTGTTGCACCCCCTGGATTTAGAATAGTAATTTTTACCCCTACACTATCCAACACTTACCCTACTATTGCATCCCCTGGAGTTAGAATAGTAATTTTTACCCCTACACTATCCAACACTTACCAAACATGCAATGTAATATTATGCGTTGTAATGGTATGCGTTGTAAAGGTAGTATGCGTTGTAAAAAATGTGTTGTAAAGGTATGCATTGTAAAAGTATGCATTGTAACGTCATACATCCAGAAAAATATGTGTCTGACAGTGAATTCATGAGATATTTCACTGCTGTGACCTGATGGCTTCACACCTCTTTCTTTTACCGATCCTGCCTAACCCATCTGCCCCCAAGCTTCAACAGTAACCCAGAACAGTCAGGAGACGTGCTAGGTATGTTGGGCTTGCAGCTCTTAACTTTCTCAGTTGAAAGCCTAACCATCACTTATGTGAGGTTTTGAACCCGCCTAGATCATATGTCTCCTCTACGGATGACCGGGGATTGTGCCAGCCTAAAGTGTTGGAATCCCTTACAGCTGGTCTGGTCTGTACCGTTTCGACATGGGTGGAGTTGAAGGGAAGATGGTCTTAGGCTAAGAGGGTATGCTTTCATGCTGGAGAGATTTGGTGCCACCAGGTACTAATACAGAAGAGGAGCTGCTTCAAACTGTAGATGTGGAGTTTGTGGAATATTTTACTGTCTTGATTGGGATCATCTATCAATGGCATGCTTGACCCACTGATACTTCAAACTGGAACCAGCTTGGAAGAACGATGAGAAGAAAGACATCTCTGCCTGTTGCACTAGAATAGTGACCGTCCGTCTTCCAGGCACACACTGGAAAAGCTGTCCCTACCTGTACCAGGATGCTTACTCTGTAGGACTTGATTCCAAGATCCAAGAGAACCAGGCATCTTAACTGGTCCACAGGGATATTTACACCAACCCTTCTATAGACAGCTGCCTGCCACTTAGAGCGCATGTCTCCGGAGACTCTGGAGTAAAGAAGATTACAAGGGGTTCAAAGCATGTGTTTCCGTCACCTACAATAATCACATAGATATTTTTGCACTAAGAGTGTGGCACAACAAGTGTTGCAGGCCCACTGGTAGCATTTACTTTACATGCACTGGATACATGTAGTACCACTTTACTAGGGACTTACAAGTTCTTAATGCTCAACATAGATTTGTTTTAACACGTTTTAGGCTAAACATATTCCACTGCCTGACAAGTTTCCTACCCCTCAATAACTGGTCTAATGAATTACAGCCTTGCCCCTGTGATAATGTATCTAACCAATCAACTATGCACATTGTACTTTTTGCAAATTGTATATGGATCTGAGAAGATCTTTTATTGTACCCTCACTGAAATCACTAAATTTTAAACAATGTGGGCAGGCATTTTTATATTTGCAACTTTTTGCAAATCTGTACACGTGCGTGATACTTGTGAGTTTTTTTAGGGCGACTCAAGCAAGGAGAAAACCTTTACCAACAGTGGGTTACTACATGAATTGTTTTTTGAAATGTGATTTGTACTTTTCCACTCCCGATTTTACTGTATTTTAATTGTTTGTACTCTTTATTATGAATTTTAATCTTCTTGTATTCTTTTATGATACACCTTGGGGCACATTATGATGGCCACCATAGAGTAGGAGGTAACCTCCGCATGGCCTGCGGAGGTCCCTTCAGTGCAATTAGGATGTGACCGCCACCCTGGCGGTCACATCCTCTATTTTTAACATTGCGGCGGGTGCGGCTTCAAGCTGCACCCGCAGCAATGTTAAAAATGCACGCATTGCATTTGTATGTAGAAAGTGGCAGGCACCGCGCGGTGCCTGCCGCTTTCTGCATACAAATGCAGGGGGGTATCATAGGTACCCACCATGTGCACCCCCCACTATCCCTTCACCTAGGGGGCCCGCAACGGGCCCCCGCAGTGAAGTTACACATGCTTTTCCACGTCGGAAAAGCCGCCGCGGAAAAGCATGTTTCAGAGCCCATCCTAATCTGGCTGACGGTGTCTGAGAGACACCGTCACCATATTAGTGCTTTTCCGCCATGGTTGTGAGCCAACCGCGGCGGAAAAGCTGCGGACGGAAACCGGGACCCACCAGCCATCCTAATGTGGCGGTGGGTCTTTGGTGGGTTCGCAGAGGATTTTCCGCATCCTCCGGGCCGGCGGTGGCTTCCGCCGGCCCGGAGGATGCGGAAAATCCTCCATCCTAATGAGGCCCCTTGTGTGAATCGAATAAAGATACATTGAATTGACTTACAAGTAAATTAAATGTACCATTTGGGTGTAAGCCAGTTTTACTATGTTTTAGGGAGCAAGCACAAGCACTTTAGCATTGATTAGCAGTGGTAAAGTGCATGGAGTTCTAAAAGCCGAACAAAACGGGTTCAGAAAACAAGAGGGTGAAGGCAAAGGTTTTGGGATGACCCTGCAGAAAGGGCCTAGTCCAACAACTATGAATTAAAACCAAGCAATGAGCATTAGGCAGAACAGGAAAGGTGTGAGCTAAAAACTGAGAATAAAGAAAGTCAAGGCTTAGAAGCAGAGAGGTAAAACAAATTATCAAGGAAAAACGTCCACGCAATTCAGAAGTGCATCAGATTTGTGGAGTAACCAGATGATTCCATGATACTGACGTCTATTTTTCAATCATGGGCTTTCTTTTTACAAATCATTACAATAAGGTTTATCATTCTCATTTTTTCTATCAAAGCAAAATAAAACTGTGCTTTCCAAAATGCTCGGGTTTGCTACTTGAGCTACTTAGCCTAAGACCTGAAAGGTGGTATTTTTTGAAACATAGGCCTAGATGTATCAACATTACGTTTTGCGATTTCTTAATAGCGATTTTTACCGAATCGCTATTAAGAATTCGTAAAATGTGATGTATGTTGAAAATCGTTATTTTTTTGCGATTCCTTATTATTCCTTATTTGCGAAATCACATTTTGCGAATTCGCAAATAAGGAATAATTTCCCATTCATTCCTATGGGCCAGGAGGCCCATAGGAATGATTGCGAATTAAGTCTCAAATTGCGATTCGCAATTTGTTAATCGCAATTTGAGAATTATTTCAAGGCTGCAGGGGTGTCTCATGGACACCCTGCTGCACCCCTGAAACTTACATGTGTGTGCATATGGCACACATACATGCCCTATGGGCATGTATGTGTGTCACATGCCACCCTCAAAATTGCCAAATTTTGGTTTTTGAAAGGATTTCGCAAATTAACACGAACCTCAAGTTGGTGTAAATTTGCGATTCCTTAACCTGAATTTGCAATTTAAAAAAGCTTCATACATGGCATTTAAGGAATCGCAAAATTGCGATTCCTTAAATGCTTAAGCAAAATAAGGAATCGCAATTTTTTGCGATTCCTTATTTTGCTAATTTCACATACATTCCAAAGGATGCAAAATGTCCGTTTGCGATTCGTTAAGGCCGAAATTCGGCGAATTTCGGCCTTAACGAGTTGCAAAAGGCTTGATACATCTAGGCCATAGAGTCATCTGGTCACTTCATGCTTTAAGCAACCAAGTTCTAAGGACAGAAAAATACAGTGTGACTCAGATAAAAATACAAACAAGATTACTTTGTTGGCAACATGAGCGTGATGTACTTCTAATACTTTGTGCCATTGTGTCAAAACCATTTGACACTAAAGAATTGCTACTTCATGCGTTGTACACGGGATTCGCGATTCCTTATCTGCAAATAGGAAATCACAAAATTAAGTTTTAGTACATTAGGACCTTGGTTCACAAGCCTGTTATAGGAAGTGCCCCGGGAGCTCAACGGGCATGTGCGCCCCCTTTGTGTGCCCCTGGGGCACTCTGGCATTACAGAAGGCTCTGCAGATGCTTGTGCAGTCCCTTTTGTAATATAGATAGTACTGGCACACATGTAGCGCCAGAGCTATCTCAAGAGGGCATTCCTTCATTTGCACGGGGGTGTGGCCCCTTGCAAATGAGTTAACCTCTTTACCTCTGCACCTATGCCGTATTAGGGACATGAGTGCCAAGGCAAAGAAGCTGTCAGGAGGAGCACAGACAGTGCACCACAGAAAGGTGGCGCACTGTTAGTGTGCCCCCTGGTGACAGCCCTCTGGAGCGGGCAAACGGGGGCCCTTACATCACCTTACAGACAGATGCAGTCACATGCAGGGACGGGGGCACAAAGGCAAAGAAGCTGTCAGGGGCGCAATGACAGTGCGCCACAGAAAGGTGGTGCCCTGTCAATCTGCTCTGTGGCGGCAACCCTCTGGACATCCCCTTTCAGACAGGTGCAGCCATTCACTCCACCCGTCTGCAAGGGGATATCTCTCCCCTCTTTAAAGTGCAGCCAGGTTGCAGCTTGCACAGTGAAACACAGTGGGGCTGCTTCCAAGCCGCTCCGTATTTCACTTGAATGAGCTGCCCCTAGGGCAGTACAAGCTTGCAGCTGCCCCTAGGACAGTACGATTTCACAGCTTCCCTGAGGGCAGCACATTCAACATAATCGGGCACACTGTCCCTGTTTGTGCATGGTACCTCCATTGGGGCTTCTTATGCCCCAAACTTTGCAATTCTGTATGTTGATAATTTTGAAAGACAACATATATTTGACTGTACTGTGAATCCTTATTTTGACAATGTGCGCCACTGGAGGCGTTACATTGATGTTTTATTTTCTTCATTTGGAGAGGAGATACTTCCAGACTAGCCCTCTTTCTTGAATGGCCGAACTCTCGCTCCCCCAACTTGAATTTCACATCACATTCAAGTAAAGAGAATGTTGATATTTTAGACCTCACAATTATTCATGATGATGGTAAATGAGCCACCAGACTGTATACTAAACCTATAGCCCGCAATACCTTATTGCAATATACTAGCCATCACCCAAAATGTCTGAATGACGGATTGCCTATCGGTCAATTTCTTCAAATTCGAAGAAACTGTAAATTCAGAACCAACTACTTTCGGGAGGTAAATATATTAGGCAAAAAATTAGAACATCGTGGTTATCTCCGATGGTTGATAAAAATATCTCTAAAAGGGGCATGGTACAACCACCGCAAATTTTTACTCACTCCCTCCCGTAGAAAAAAGATGGAGAGGATTGTATGTGTGACCACGTTTGGCACACAAAGCCATGGTAATACTAAATTCATCAAAAACATTGCTTTTTGATCCAAGCTATTGGTATCTCTGATGATCTACCTCTTTTTTCTTTTTATTTAATTCAAAAAGTTTTTTATTGTTTTTACATAAACATAAACATACACATAAAACATAAAACAATAACTCCTCATGGAAAATTTGTTACAGGGTTTCGGCCAAGATTCTCTGCGTTGTGTGGAGCTACTTTACAGATTTTTCGTGCTAGGTTCACCCCCTTTTCCAATTGTCCCCTTATATGGTAGGGGGGAGGTGTAAAGAAGGAAAGAAGAAGGGAGAAAGAAGAAAGGAAGAAGAAAAAATACAAGAAGTTTGCTATTCTTGCAATTGACACGGCCCCCTAAAGTGGGGATATGCTGTACTCAGGCTGGTAGCTTTGTGTTGGTAATGTTTATGTCGGGTCATGTGTATTTGTCTAGGGCCTCCCACATGCCCCTGTGCGGTTGCTTCCATGGTGAATGTTTGAGGGCGATTGGGTCAGCCCCCCTAAGGTATGTCACCCAGTTGAGCCAGCCCTTGAAGGTTGCCTTGGAGGTGTCTTTCAATTTGGTGAGGACTATTTTGACCGCCGCTGTGATTAGCAGGTCCACTAGGTCTCTGTCTTGTTGTGAGTCTAGCTCAGTGGTTAGGTATGCAGTTGTGATTGAGGCAAATTCTGGTTTGAGTGTACATCCTAGTGTTTTGTTTATGAAATTGAAGATTTTAGCCCAGAATTCTCTGACCTTGGAACAGTGGTATAGTAGGTGTGCATGGTCACCCTTCTCCTTGTCACAGTTCCAGCAAAGGTCGTTTTCTCTGAGCCCTACAGTCGCCAGATGGGCTGGTGTCCAAAAGATATTGTGCAGTAGTGAGAATTTTGTTTGTGCTAGTGGGGGTTATTTTGTTTTGTGTGGGGGAAGACCATGGAAGTTGTAGTTCTCTCTCGCTGAATGTAGTCCCTAGCTCTTTCTCCCAGTATGAGGTTGCATTTTTGTTTAGCTTTGTGGTGCCGGGTCATATTAGGCAGTATAGGTGTGACACCTGGTGTCCTGTTCTGTTAATGTTAGTCATGTACTGGATGATGGAGGGTTTGTGCTTACTGAGTTTTGCTTTCGACAGGGCGGTTCTAATCTTAAGGAAGTTATAGAATTCTAGTTCAGGAAGGTTAAGCTTTGTTTTTAGCATGTTAAAGGTGGATGGATTATCTCCCACATCTAGTTAGTTGGGGTAGGAGATGCCCTTTCTTTTCCATGTCTCTATAGATAACGGTTTTCCCCTGTATTTTATCTTCCTGTTCTCCCACAGTGATTCCCATCTCGTGTTTTTTATACTGATGTCCATTTTCTGGTCTACTTTGAGTAGGGCATTGCGTGTGTTTTTGGGTATTGGGTTTCAGGGTTGTGTACGTTTGTTGGCTGTGAGGAGGGTTATCAGCTCTCACGGCAGCCAGTTCCAGCTGAATTGCGTCTGTGGTCTGCTTCGTTGTTTTGGCTAGGCCAGTTTCCTTAGGATCATGTCTAGTGTGGCGTTAATATCCTGCTTTTGTTTAATGGGGGAGTCTGTTTGCATGTCTCCCTTCTTCTTCTTTTCTTGCTGCTGGAATTTCCCCTCCGTGCCGGCCATGGCTGTTAGAACTCTTCTGGTTAGGTGGAGCTTGTATCTCTTGTCCTCCTTCTGCTCTATGATTAGTTGTCTACGCAGTGGCAGGGATGGCAGGGGCAGTGGGAGTGGCAGTGGCAGGGGTGGGGGCAGTGGTTGTGGTAGGGATATGCTCACCCTCCGAGTTTCTGCGGAGTCTCCCTGAGATAGGACTCTTGTCTCTTGCTCTTTCCTCTGCTCTTGGGTCCTCCGTGCCGCTCTTGTGGTAGCCACCTCCACTGTTCTGAATGCGGTATTTGCTGTTGAGTACAGTCTTTTATTTATTTCTCCAGCCTCTTAGGTCTCTGCCTCTCTGGTGTGTAGTTCTATCCCCCCCTTACTTGATTCAGATCCAAGTGCTGTGTACTGTCTGCAGTTGTCCCTGCTATATATCCTGTGGTAGAACTTCTCAGTGTGTTTGGCGGTATTTGGTATTTAGCTCTTAGTTGAGTAGTGCTTGTCTCTTTCTGGGCTATTCGTGGGATGTTGCCACCGATCTCTCAGACTGTTCACTGAGAGTGCACTCCTGTGATGATCCAGCCTCTTTGCTCAAATAGTAGGCTTGCAGGTCTGGAGCTCGCTATCTCTCATTTGGTCTTTTGGTGGGATTCCCCCTTATTGGCGAGTACCGGATGGTTCTGTTTGACCCCCTTGTCTGTAAGGGAGTTAACTCTTTAGCTAGCCTCCACACGGTTGCGGTATCCTGCCGTTTTACTGGCATTTTTTTTTATTATTATATTTTTTTTTCTGGCTTTGTGCACTAAAACCAGCAGGAGTGGGTTCAGTCACTTCAACTCCGCCTCTTTTGGAAGATCGTGGTGGGTGACTGTCTCACCCGCGCTGCACTGTACCTCCTCGCTTTGTTTTTTTTGTTTTTTTCTCTATTTCCGTAGCAAAATGCAGGCCCACTTCTACTTTCAGTTTTGTGTCCCTTTAGTGCTGGGAATGATCAGTCAATTTTTTACTCTTTCCGCTTTTGTTTCACCACAGCCAGCAGCCCGTTGCCCTCCCAGTGCTACCTTCGCACGCCTGCCTCAGCACTGCCTCATCACTGTTATGTATCGTGTGTTGGTGTCGGCCAATCTCGATCTCTTTAAAATGGCGGCTGCCTCTGGTTGTTGCGGTTTCATTTTCTCTCCTCAGGGATCCCGGGCGAAAATCCACCCGTGGTTAGAAATCGGGCTCCCTCTCGATGCACTCAGCCCTCGGTGCCCTCAGCTCTGCGCCTCCCCGCCTATCCTCGCGCCTCTCGTGCTTCTCTGTGCATCTATGTTATATTCACTCGAGTGCTGTTGTCGCCCTGGCTCGCAGCGTCTTCTTCTCTTTTTTTTTTTAAAATGGCAGCCACCTGTGCAGTTGCAGTTTCGCTTTACCGCGCCCCGGTCTATGTGCGCTGTATTTTTTTCCGTTCGCCGTGTGCGCTTACCGGGGAGAGCGAGTGACTCCGCTTGCGTCCTAGGCTGCTTCTCGCCTTTTCCTCCTTGTCTGGGGGTAGCGGTCACTCGGAATCACCTTTACCAGACGGCCGCCATCTTTGGGGATCCTCTTGTCTTTTTTTGCACGAGCTTCTTCTGGTGATTTCTCTTTTTTGTTGCGCCGCCGGGTCTCCTTTCTTGCAGCCGGACTGTTCAGACGCCCCCCTCGTTGCTTATTTCTCAGATGGGTTCGGCAGCTCTGGCATATTTTCTTATTTTGCTCCCAGGGTATGACGGAGCACAGATCTTAGGTGGGTTTTACCATTGCCGTCCAAGCCACTCTTTTTTCGTTCAAATGGGAACGTACTAGATATGAATTTGGTACGTGCTTCTTTGCCCAAGATCAAGATCAAGTTTCCTGATCTGGCGTCTACGTGGGTCCTTAATAAGATTGCGGGCCAATCCAGAGGTGCCAATTGTGCAAAGTGTGAGTCTACAGTCGACAGTTCTTACATGAGAGTATAGTGTATAATTTGAGGGACCATACAAACAGTAATTCTCAAAACATTGTTTATTTCTTGTGGTGCCCGTGCAATTCCAACTATGTGGGCCAAACCACTCAAAAAGTAAAAATCCATCTCTCACAACACAAGAGTCGGACTAGATGTCGCCTGCCTCAGCACTGCCTCATCACTGTTATGTATCGTGTGTTGGTGTCGGCCAATCTCGATCTCTTTAAAATGGCGGCCGCCTCTGGTTGTTGCGGTTTCATTTTCTCTCCTCAGGGATCCCGGGCAAGAATCCACCCGTGGTTAGAAATCGGGCTCCCTCCCGATGCACTCAGCCCTCGGTGCCCTCAGCTCTGCGCCTCCCCGCCTATCCTCGCGCCTCTCGTGCTTCCCTGTGCATCTATGTTATATTCACTCGAGTGCTGTTGTCGCCCTGGCTCGCAGCGTCTTCTTCTCTTTTTTTTTTGAAAATGGCAGCCACCTGTGCAGTTGCAGTTTCGCTTTACCGCGCCCCGGTCTATGTGCGCTGTATTTTTTTCCGTTCGCCGTGTGCGCTTACCGGGGAGAGCGAGTGACTCCGCTTGCGTCCTAGGCTGCTTCTCGCCTTTTCCTCCTTGTCTGGGGGTAGCGGTCACTCGGAATCACCTTTACCAGACGGCCGCCATCTTTGGGGATACTCTTGTCTTTTTTTGCACGAGCTTCTTCTGGTGATTTCTCTTTTTTGTTGCGCCGCCGGGTCTCCTTTCTTGCAGCCGGACTGTTCAGACGCCCTCCTCGTTGCTTATTTCTCAGATGGGTTCGGCAGCTCTGGCATATTTTCTTATTTTGCTCCCAGGGTATGACGGAGCACAGATCTTAGGTGGGTTTTACCATTGCCGTCCAAGCCACTCTTTTTTCGTTCAAATGGGAACGTACTAGATATGAATTTGGTACGTGCTTCTTTGCCCAAGATCAAGATCAAGTTTCCTGATCTGGCGTCTACGTGGGTCCTTAATAAGATTGCGGGCCAATCCAGATGTGCCAATTGTGCAATGTGTGAGTCTACAGTCGACAGTTCTTACATGAGAGTATAGTGTATAATTTGAGGGACCATACAAACAGTAATTCTCAAAACATTGTTTATTTCTTGTGGTGCCCGTGCAATTTCAACTATGTGGGCCAAACCACTCAAAAAGTAAAAACCCATCTCTCACAACACAAGAGTCGGACTAGATGTCGAAATTGACATGATCCGTTGGTATCCCATTACCTTGAGCTAAACCATTCCCCAGATTAAATAAAATGGCAGGTGATTGAATTGATATGGAAACAACTGCGTGGTGGTGATATCCAGCAGACATTTCACAGAGCGAAATGTCGCTGGATCTTGAGATCAATAGCATCAATAAGGGGTTAAACACAATTGAGGAATGTAATTCTATAATACTGCATTGATGTTGCATCTATACTTTTTATGATATCCTGTATTGTTTCTGACAACATATTGTTGTATACATATGTACTTGACATGTTTGAAATCCTTTCTACGGGGCATGCCATGATTGCATGTAGTTTTGCAACTATTCTTAAAAAAAATATATATGTTTGATGTTTATTTGAAGAATTATATTGCTTTTACAGCACATTGACATATACTTATGTAATTGAATTTTTTTTTAAATGCTTCTCTCTTGAGATTACTCCTTTTTCTATATTTATACATGGCTGATTATACTCTTTTGATTTTTTGATTATATTCAAGACGAGCCAAGCACAATGCAAAATTAGCCAACACTTTGTGGTGTTTAAATATTTAATTTTGTGCACTTCGGTTTGCTTTGAGATTTTAATATGTGTTATATAGTGGTTGCTTTTTATCCATTCCTATATGGATATTGGATCTAAGGCTCTAATTTATCTGAGGGGTGAGGCGCTATTTGAGTACATAGTGGTTAAATTTGCTTTGCCTTTATATTTTGCTTTGTTTTATTGTAAAATTTGAGTGACTGCCACTGATATAGCATAATCACTGATATCCTTTTGCTTATTTCATGCATCAATTATCAACATGGATTAGCATAGCTGTTGTTGCGCATGCACGGAGTGTGTACTAGTGGCATTCCCATTCTTAAACATAATTTTATGATTTATTGTTGTGACAACAAAATCGGACAGTGGTATAAGTAAAACTTTGGATAGTTTAATTGGCATATCTTATTATATACTCCTTTTTTGTAAGTGTTTGTGTTATCAAGCATTTGATTAGATTAAGTCTTTCTTTTATTTTCTATTATGGTGAGCAGTGGTTATCTAAACACTGCGTCCATCACGTCCTCACCGCATTGATGGGGATCGACATGTCTGCCTGCCTAATTTATTCACAAGTAAGGTAAGATATGCACGTTCTCCCATTATCTATCTTTGGAATTGTGGAAATTACTTTCCAGTATTAAATTTGTTTATATTTTTATTTTGTTCAAATAGCGTTAAGTTTCATACTTTGTGAATTTTGAGGGTGCCGGCTTGAAGGTTGTACTGGGTCCTCGTAGGGCACTGTTGATTTATACATGTGTCAAATGTCAGAAAATAGATGCCCCTTTGGTAATTGTAAACCTAGGCATTAATTCAGCTCAATAACATCAGTACAAACCCCTAATGCAACATTTTCAAACAGCACCTAGGGAAATGCAGAATTAATCAAATGCGAAAAAATATAGTAAAAACATACAATTTATTTAAACAAGTTAAGACCAGCTCAGGCTTGTATAAGGCAACCCGTTAAAAATATACATAATGGATCCTTTGTATCAGCATTCTAACTGACATAGTTGTAATTTTGTTTCTGTATTGATTATTCTTTTTTTTTTTGGTGTTTAGAATTCCTGATCTCGCATTATTATTCTTGTGGCTTCCATGTTTTGACTACATCTGAATACATTCAATTCAGACTGCACAAGTTGGTCTTTTGATTTCTTTTTAACTTTGTGACCCGTGGGGTGCAATTTTGACATCCAGGGTTTGCTCGCGGTGGTGATGGTCCTTTCGAATAATTCCATTCACAGTTTCTATAATATGCATGACACTGGGACTTTACCTTGGCCCCCTGCTCACTTTAAATCGTTAAAAAGTTTTCCCTTCCCCCGTTTCTTGACCAATAAGGATTTCCTTGAATATCACGCCATCTATCTATCTGAAATGCCTGACAATTGGCTATTGTGTCTTGTTCTATGCTGATACTGATTTAATCAATTCGCTTGGTTTTGGTACCAATTCAAAGTAGTTCTTTTTCCCTCCACTTTTTCTTTTTAGATCATTCTCAGAAATATTGTTGTCTGTCCTGATGATGACCTTATAACGTATATAGGTCGCAACGCGGTCAATTCCTGTTCTTGGCATATATTGAAGAGGAAGCATTTATTGCAATTGTTGTTCCTGTGACCTGTCGGACTTGTCCTTGTTTTAACATTCTTTCCACAATCATTACTCCTCTGCAAACTGTACATTGTGTCTTCTTTTGATATTTATTGTGTAACTGTACGTGCAAATTTTGTGTATGAATTGAACAAAGTCCTAAGCACACAATATGGATAAAGTACAAGAGTGTCAATCCACTCCTCAGGTATAGAATGCAAATAATCACAAAAGGTTAACACCAGTGGATATTTTTTCAGTTTGAATTTAGTGAAATTTCTGCGATTTGGCTAAATACAAACTGCGATGCAGATTCGCAGGACCAGTGATAATTCCAAAATGGTGTGGATGGGGGAAAAGTGAAAATGAGGTGAAGCGTGGCATGCTGCATTTCGGAAAGATAGACGGACTTCGGGCTCACCATCACAGCATGCCGCATACCGGATTGTCATAGGACAGACGTACCTGCCCGCTTGAACTTGGTCTGGTCCCCTACAGGCTAGAGACCTACCTGTCCTGCCCACTCCTGCGTTGTTCATTGGCATGCCACGCATTTCACTAATTTTCACCTTGCACCCGTACACACCGGGTTGGAATTATCACCGGTCCTGCGAATCTGCATCACACACGTAATTCAGCCCTGAAGAGTCAAGGGTGAATACCCTGGTGACGAAACACGTGTCAGCTGGTTTTTCCTATGATGTTACTATTTGAAGAAATTTTGCTAAATACAAACAGAAACATAGTATCCACTGGTGTCGACCTTTTGTGACTATTTGCATTCTATACCTGTGGAGTGGATTGATGCCATGTACTTTATCCTTATTGTGTGCCCAGGACTTTGTTCAACTTATTTTGTATAGTTTACCTTTCAGTAAAAGATGTTTTTGCAGCAATAATTGTTTTTTTGATGTATTATCGGTACCTTTTCATGATTTACTCAATTTTGTATGATCTTTGTTGTGGTTTATAAATGCATTGTTATTTAATGCCTTTTTCTGTATTTATGTGCAACTGTGATAGTGTGTTGTTGCTTTTATGTAATTGTTTTCTTGAATTGTTGTAGCTGTCATAATATTTATCTGCCCCAGTTTGGGGAAATAGGGCTGCCCCTGTGGGATGTAACCAATCAACTAACCCAGTCTCGCCAACAGTGTAACAAAACCTCAGGAAATCAACTACAGCAACTAAAACATACCATAAAGCACACATATGACACCACCAACAGTCCAGAGGAAATCCATATCTCTACACCATGGAGCATCTAAATAAAGTAGTCTTAGCAGAGCAACATAAAGCGGGATGTGGCACTATTCAGTAAAGGTCAAAGACAGCTACTGAACAAACCAATCGTCGCAAAGAATCACCGTATGAGGTTTTTGGTAAATTGAACATTTACTAGTTGCTACTGCTCATTTGACTCCTACCCATGACTATTTCCTATATTTGTGTGTTCAGGTGTGTTGGACTTGGGCCATAGGGCAGGTTCACCCCTCATCTTTTTGCTTTTATTTGTGACCCTGTGTAGTGACTTTTGGGTCTCTGCGCACTTTTTCCCTGTGTCCCAGAGTAAAGTGCGTGCGTGTAGTATGGCTGGCCTGCCCTCCCATAGGAATGCATGGGGAATGTGTGTGTCCATGTTAGTTCCTGATGTGTGGGGAGTGCAGGCTCGAATTTGGTATGTGTGAGTTCGTGAGAGCGAATGCTGCAAGATGGTGTCTGCGGCATGTATGTGTCTAGAAGGGAAGTGCTACTTCTGGACATTGATGTATGTGTGCAGTGAGGGTGCTGGAGCGTGATTGGCTGGAGCTGGCTGGCATGCCAGGCTCCAGGAAGTCTGGATGGGTCTGCCCGGTGGTGAGTGTGAGATCAGCATGAGTGATGTGTGGGAGGAGTATACCTGTGTCCTGGATGGGCTGGGGTTTTCCCCACACAATGCTGGCTCCGCCCCCCTGTGGTTTGTCTAACGACCCAAGCCTCCCCAGTGAATGAAAGGGGTGGTTGGGCCATCAAGGGTACTCCCAAGCCAGCTGCAACTGGTTTCCCCCCACCCTGCACCCTGAAGACAAAGGAATTTACAGTTTAAGAAGGGGCTGTGTCCCCTTACAATTTGTTCTACTTTTGGATCCTTGCCAGAGGGGGCTGTTGCTGCTGCTGGGGCCAGGAGGACCGCCACTTGGGGTGTCTCCCTGCCTGGAGACCCAGTGTGCTGGCTCTGGCCCTGCCTTGCCCCCCAGACCCTGCTGGAGCCTTTGCTTTACTCTTAGCGCTTGGGAGCGCTTTATCTTTACCCCTAGCGCTTGGAAGCGCTTATTTGCCTGCTAGCGCTGTGGAGCGCTCTATTTTGGTTATAGCGCTAGTAGCGCTTTATTTTCACCCAGCTCTGCCTTCTGGCGCCTCGGAGTGCCGAAATTGACATAGCGCGCAGAGCGCTGTTACTTTCCTGCCAAGCGGCTGCCACGCCGCATTTGCCCATTTTTATTGATTGAAGCCGGTGCCCACCCGGCATTGGCCGCCCGTGATCACCGCCGCAGCCCAGGAGCATCGAGAACCGTTGCCGGGCCGCTGCCTAGTGCGACCCGGAAGTCCCGCCTCCGTATCCCCAGGGCCGCGCTGCCATTGGCGGCCCCAGGGGAAGTCAGGCAGAGTGCGGCAGGACAAGGCCAGGCGGAGACGAAGGAAGCAGCCGGACGAGTCCCCGAGGCTCCCGAGTGTGGAGAGAGGAGCCCCGCAAGGAGACCGGCAGCGAGTGCTTCCCCGCCTCCGCAGACCCAGCGAGACCCGGTGAGTGAGGGACAGGGTCTTTTGAATTTAGAGTGGCCCCGGTTGGCAGCGGGCCACTCCGAGAACCTGGGGCATTTGAGTTCCTGCGTCCACGAGGGCGCCGGGCGCCTTGTGTGATTTATGAGCCCCGAGAGGCTCTTGGGGGGCATTGGCAGTTGTTCCTGAGTCCCCAGCCGCGGGACTCCAACGTCGCCCCATAGGTGCTTGAGGCCCACAGCGCCCAGTTGTATTTAGAGCCCTGAGAGGCTCTGGGGGGCATTTCATTGTTGGAGAGCGCTGAAGCTCTTAAGGGCCATTTACTGTGCTTTAGAGCCCCGAGAGGCTCAGTGTCCCATTTTTGTTTTGCGAGCTCAGAGAAGCTCGAGGGGGCATTTGTTCTACAGAGCCTGAGAGAAGGCTCACAGCGCCCCCATTGGTTCTAGAGCCCCAGAGAGGCTCTTGGGTGCCAATCATTGTTCTTGAGCCCACGAGGCTCCGACGTTTCCCAGCTGTATTTACAACTGTCCAGCACTTAGTGGACAGTTACTACGTTTAGGCTTTGTTCTGTGCTGCCTGTGCAGCCTCCCCTGACATTGAGACTTAGGGCATTCCAGCCCTTGCGAGGCCAGTTGGCCTGAGGGACCTTTCTAATGTTGTGCCATGTGCACCCTGCGCAATTTATGATTCCTGCTTATTTGATTTCTGCGCAAATATTCTACCTGCACCTCTGAATGTGTTTTAATGTTTCATGTGCAATTGTTTGTTTTATCACCTTTGCTAAAAGTGACCTGCTTAGGTGATTCTTTGTTCTTTTATTCCCCTTTGCTAAAAGTGACCTGCTTAGAGGAATGTTTGTTGTTACCTTTGCTAAAAGTGACCTGCTTAGGTAATTGTTTATGTTTTATCCCCTTTGCTAAATGTGACCTGCTTAGGTGATTATTTTAGGTTTCCTTCCCTTTGCTAAATGCGACTTGCTTAGGTGATAGGTTTTCCTTCCATAGGTCCTGATGATAAGGTCCTAGTTCCCTGCGTGATTTCCCTACAGTGTTTAGGGTGGCGTAGGAGGTATTTACCCTTTACCAGTAGTTACTGGTTGTATGCTACATGTAACTATTTCTGTGTTACCGTCATTATATGTTTGATGTGCTAAAGTGTTATACCTACAAGTATTATTTCTAACAAGTGCATACCCCGGACAGTGGTCCAGGTGGCCCTGTCCTGTACATAATCCCTTGTAAATCTTGCCCGTGCCTGTTGGCACATTGTAAAGTTGTGTGTTATCTAATGTGTTTTTACTATAATACAAAGGCTATTTTTTATATAACCTTGTGTGGAGTTTCCTTTGTGGTGGGCCTTGGGTGTTGCTGCTGGGGTGCGCGCGCAAACGCTTTACACATCGCCTCCGAGATTAGCCTTGCTGCTCGCGTCACGTTACCTAGAGGGTGAGCAGGGGTTGCCTTGGTGTGTGACTCCCTTGCCCTGACCTTGGAAATGGTGGTCTCTGACTGACGTTGGCGCAAGCCTTGGCCAGCCAGAGATCCCGTTTCTAACATTGGTGGCTAGCGGTGCGGATTGGACTTGCGTTTGCGCTGTACCACAGTGGCGACAGGCCACACTACAAAACTCTGCAATTTTAGATAACCACATTTTGGGGATTATTGTTTTTTAGGGAAGTTCAGTATTGCTTCTCCTGAAAGGTGTCATTTTGTGATTTGTGTCCAGTACATTTGTTCCCCGCTCTGCTTCCAGAGTTTGGTACCTGTGTCACTTGTGGTCAGGTTGAGAAAATCAGGGGTGGTAGAAACTGCCTTACCGGTCCGAGGGGAGGGTGTGTGTGAATGAGTGGTGTGTTACACTGGACAGAGGAGTGCAAGTTCTCTGAGATAGGAATCTTGCTGATTTTTGTAATTGTGTACTCCTGTGTAAGCTCAGACCCCCAGGTTCCCTGTGTCAAACTCTTCTTGAGAACGTCCGCCAAAATGGAGCCTACTTTTGATTTCTGTGATCTGTTTAGATACAGTATGTTGGAGTTGGTCAGATTCTGTGAAGAGAGAGACATAGGGGTGGATGAGTCAGATACTCAGTCAGAACTTAGGAGCAGCCTGATCCTATGGCAAAAGGGTCAGTGGGATCTTGAGCGCAGTGAGAGAGATAGGGCCCGGGCCGCACGCCATGAGGGTGGTGAGTCTGTGGAGAGCCCTGAAGAATGTGAGTTGTATGATGATGACAGTGGATGGATATCAGCAGATAGTGAGGACCCCATAGGTAGGGAGTCCCTTGCTGAGCCCAGTGTCAGTACCAGCGCCCCATCCCTTGTCCTGTCCCCAGAGGAGTGGTTAGATAGGAGGGAAGAGCGGGAGCATCAGCTAGCGATGGAACAGCTCAGGTTGGAGCACGCCAAGCTAGAGGCTGAAAGGGCCTTGTTCATTGAGAAGGTAACCCTAGAGGGTAGGTTATCCCCTGAGTGCAGTTGTGGTTTTCTGGATTCCCCAGGGAGGGTTGAATCCAGTGGTGGCAGCTATTTAAGTGTTAGTGTAGACAGTCCCACTCCCAGTTTCCTGAGTGTGATGCCTGTTTCCCCAGAGGAGGAGAACAGGTTGAAATTCAGGAACCTTAGGAAACTGTCTCACCAGTCTTGGGAAGAGTTTGTGGATGAATGTCAAGATGCACTGTCTGATTGGCTAGAGGTTCACATGGGAACTGAGTTCACCAAGCTATTTGATCAGGTTCTAAGAGAGCAGGTGCTCAATAGTTGTTTGCCAGGGTTGCGCCAACACCTGTTGGAATATGGGTTGACTGATCCAGACACCCTCGCAGAGGAAGCAGAGCGCTGGGACAGTGCGAGAGGTTCTGTTGAGTCACTAGTGAGTGATTCCAACAATAGTGGGTCAGGTGTCCTCCAGCCCAGCGTGGTGGAGGAGGGTGAGAGTAGCCCAGCTAGGTCCCAGGTTAGTGAGGAGGGTGTAGGGGCTGACTGCCTGTCTCAGTGGAGCGGGAGTGAGTGTGTGACTGAGAGTCCCCAGACGCCCGAAGCCCTGTCACAGAGCCTGGATGGTTTCTTTAGGGAACACCAGGATGGGAACCTAGGCTTGCCTGTTAGTTCACTTGAGGGAGATCTCCTAGTGTGTAGAGGACCTGGAGCATCTGTAAGCGGAGCTTCTATGGTTCTAGAGTCTGGCAGTACCACTCCGGTAGGGAGGGTACAGGAGTCCAGCGAAAAGAGTGATAGGGGAATAGTATGTGAGTCCCCTGAAGTCCTGGAGTGCCAGGCATTGGTTCCGCCAAAGGTTTTAGACCAGAGGTTGGAAGGCCAGGTTCAGGATCTGCCTGACCTGAAGGGTGGGACTACTGTAATCAGTGTCCTGACCAGTTCTTTTTCCAGAGGTACCGCCCCGGTTGGGAGGGAGCAGGACTCTGGAAGGGGGTGCAGAGGGTGGGAGAGCCCACCTCTGACCCCGGTACCACCTGAGGGGTTAAACCCTAGGTTGGGAGAATGTTGTTTAGGGGGAACCCCTCGCAGGAGGAGGAGGAACCCTAGGAGAAGAGGTAGGGGGAGGAGAGCCTTCCCTGAGACTCCTGGTCCACCTAAGGTTGTAGACCCTAGGCTGGAGAACCAGTGGCAGTCTAGCCCTGTCTTACAGACAGGAAGAGTGGAGCATGGCTATTATGTGCCAGGGGTTACTACCCCCCACTTTGTGAGTAGGCAGGAACCAGTGGCACCTGGGTGGCCTAGGGCCTGGTCCTCGCCGAGGGCAGCTGGAGAGTACCAGTGGGGTAGCCCAGTTAGTCCCTACAGTAGTTTTAGAAAGAACCCCAGGGGTTCACCGTGGCATAAAACAGGAAGGTGTCCCTGCAGTTGTGGGCCCGCGTCATTGTTTTATCGCCCCAAGCAGGGAAGTCCATCACGGTGGTGATTGGTCTGCCCTGCGTTTTGGCTGGAAGGGGGTCATGTTGGACTTGGGCCATAGGGCAGGTTCACCCCTCATCTTTTTGCTTTTATTTGTGACCCTGTGTAGTGACTTTTGGGTCTCTGCGCACTTTTTCCCTGTGTCCCAGAGTAAAGTGCGTGCGTGTAGTATGGCTGGCCTGCCCTCCCATAGGAATGCATGGGGAATGTGTGTGTCCATGTTAGTTCCTGATGTGTGGGGAGTGCAGGCTCGAATTTGGTATGTGTGAGTTCGTGAGAGCGAATGCTGCAAGATGGTGTCTGCGGCATGTATGTGTCTAGAAGGGAAGTGCTACTTGTGGACATTGATGTATGTGTGCAGTGAGGGTGCTGGAGCGTGATTGGCTGGAGCTGGCTGGCATGCCAGGCTCCAGGAAGTCTGGATGGGTCTGCCCGGTGGGGAGTGTGAGATCAGCATGAGTGATGTGTGGGAGGAGTATACCTGTGTCCTGGATGGGCTGGGGTTTCCCCCACACAATGCTGGCTCCGCCCCCCTGTGGTTTGTCTAACGACCCAAGCCTCCCCAGTGAATGAAAGGGGTGGTTGGGCCATCAAGGGTACTCCCAAGCCAGCTGCAACTGGTTTCCCCCCACCCTGCACCCTGAAGACAAAGGAATTTACAGTTTAAGAAGGGGCTGTGTCCCCTTACAATTTGTTCTACTTTTGGATCCTTGCCAGAGGGGGCTGTTGCTGCTGCTGGGGCCAGGAGGACCGCCACTTGGGGTGTCTCCCTGCCTGGAGACCCAGTGTGCTGGCTCTGGCCCTGCCTTGCCCCCCAGACCCTGCTGGAGCCTTTGCTTTACTCTTAGCGCTTGGGAGCGCTTTATCTTTACCCCTAGCGCTTGGAAGCGCTTATTTGCCTGCTGGCGCTGTGGAGCGCTCTATTTTGGTTATAGCGCTAGTAGCGCTTTATTTTCACCCAGCTCTGCCTTCTGGCGCCTCGGAGTGCCGAAATTGACATAGCGCGCAGAGCGCTGTTACTTTCCTGCCAAGCGGCTGCCACGCCGCATTTGCCCATTTTTATTAATTGAAGCCGGTGCCCACCCGGCATTGGCCGCCCGTGATCACCGCCGCAGCCCAGGAGCATCGAGAACCGTTGCCGGTCCGCTGCCTAGTGCGACCCGGAAGTCCCGCCTCCGTATCCCCAGGGCCGCGCTGCCATTGGCGGCCCCAGGGGAAGTCAGGCAGAGTGCGGCAGGACAAGGCCAGGCGGAGACGAAGGAAGCAGCCGGACGAGTCCCCGAGGCTCCCCGAGTGTGGAGAGAGGAGCCCCGCAAGGAGACCGGCAGCGAGTGCTTCCCCGCCTCCGCAGACCCAGCGAGACCCGGTGAGTGAGGGACAGGGTCTTTTGAATTTAGAGTGGCCCCGGTTGGCAGCGGGCCACTCCGAGAACCTGGGGCATTTGAGTTCCTGCGTCCACGAGGGCGCCGGGCGCCTTGTGTGATTTATGAGCCCCGAGAGGCTCTTGGGGGGCATTGGCAGTTGTTCCTGAGTCCCCAGCCGCGGGACTCCAACGTCCCACAGCGCCGAGTTGTATTTAGAGCCCTGAGAGGCTCTGGGGGGCATTTCATTGTTGGAGAGCGCTGAAGCTCTTAAGGGCCATTTACTGTGCTTTAGAGCCCCGAGAGGCTCAGTGTCCCATTTTTGTTTTGCGAGCTCAGAGAAGCTCGAGGGGGCATTTGTTCTACAGAGCCTGAGAGAAGGCTCACAGCGCCCCCATTGGTTCTAGAGCCCCAGAGAGGCTCTTGGGTGCCAATCATTGTTCTTGAGCCCACGAGGCTCCGACGTTGCCCAGCTGTATTTACAACTGTCCAGCACTTAGTGGACAGTTACTACGTTTAGGCTTTGTTCTGTGCTGCCTGTGCAGCCTCCCCTGACATTGAGACTCAGGGCATTCCAGCCCTTGCGAGGCCAGTTGGCCTGAGGGACCTTTCTAATGTTGTGCCATGTGCACCCTGCGCAATTTATGATTCCTGCTTATTTGATTTCTGCGCAAATATTCTACCTGCACCTCTGAATGTGTTTTAATGTTTCATGTGCAATTGTTTGTTTTATCACCTTTGCTAAAAGTGACCTGCTTAGGTGATTCTTTGTTCTTTTATTCCCCTTTGCTAAAAGTGACCTGCTTAGAGGAATGTTTGTTGTTACCTTTGCTAAAAGTGACCTGCTTAGGTAATTGTTTATGTTGTATCCCCTTTGCTAAATGTGACCTGCTTAGGTGATTATTTTAGGTTTCCTTCCCTTTGCTAAATGCGACTTGCTTAGGTGATAGGTTTTCCTTCCATAGGTCCTGATGATAAGGTCCTAGTTCCCTGCGTGATTTCCCTACAGTGTTTAGGGTGGCGTAGGAGGTATTTACCCTTTACCAGTAGTTACTGGTTGTATGCTACATGTAACTATTTCTGTGTTACAGTCATTATATGTTGATGTGCTAAAGTGTTATACCTACAAGTATTATTTCTACCAAGTGCATACCCCTGACAGTGGTCCAGGTGGCCCTGTCCTGTACATAATCCCTTGTAAATCTTGCCCGTGCCTGTTGGCACATTGTAAAGTTGTGTGTTATCTAATGTGTTTTTACTATAATACAAAGGCTATTTTTTATATAACCTTGTGTGGAGTTTCCTTTGTGGTGGGCCTTGGGTGTTGCTGCTGGGGTGCGCGCGCAAAGGCTTTACACATCGCCTCCGAGATTAGCCTTGCTGCTCGCGTCACGTTACCTAGAGGGTGAGCAGGGGTTGCCTTGGTGTGTGACTCCCTTGCCCTGACCTTGGAAATGGTGGTCTCTGACTGACGTTGGCGCAAGCCTTGGCCAGCCAGAGATCCCGTTTCTAACAAGGTGAATATAATGTAGCAATGTAAGGCTCACACTGTCTTGAATACCTATTGTACTCAATGCTCCATGCAGAAAAGTAAATAGAATGAGTTGTGAATTGAAACTTCAAGGAATAATCTCTTACCTGTCCTTGCTCGGTAACATTGAACATAAGACTGTCATTCATCACCAGTAGACTGCTGTCGGAAGCACTTGCATCAAAGCGCCCAACTGTGATGTACCTAGCATCTCCATTGGGGTCCAGCTGCCAGTTCACAATGTCATACTGCCCTGGAGGGTCGCCATACTTATCAAAGAAGACCTCGGCCCCAGCTGGATTCCGGAAGTGCACGCGCTTCATATAATGAAGAAGCTGAAGAAGGAAGAGGTATAATCACCTTTCACATTTCTTCCATACTTACAACTCATGAAAGAAATGTATGGTGGTCTTACTGTTTAACAGCATCAATTACAAAAGGCATGGTGTTAGGTGTCGAAGACTAAGCCCTTGACATTGATTTTTTTAGAGTTTAACAAGAGGGAAAAACAGGAAATGCAAAACGTTTTGTATCTGTAGGTTCCACCTAGGTGGAGAAAGCCTAAAGAACAAATAACAAACATCTGGTAATGCTCTTTTTGGAGGATACTCTAACCACAAATTCCTCACCTTAGAATACTCCTCAGGTGCCATCCATCTCTCCTCTGGCTTCATTCAGACACAGAGGGGAGAGTGTGGAGTCACATATAAGCCTCACGCCTGCATGCTGACCTCATTACTGGCTTGGCTCTTTTTGGCGCTCTCAGACGTTAGGCTTGAAACAAATGTTGGTACCAGTGTGCCAATCCATTACTTGGTTTCTTTTAAGTTGTTAAAAGGAGGCACATCCACAGAAAGTGGGAGGACAGTGAGGAATGTGAGATTAGACTATACACCAGAAAGAGTGTTACCATAAGAAATTGACTTGATCTTCGAATGGATACTTTGCAATAAATGACAAAACAGTATCTCCCATGTCACAGCCTGCTTTCTAACGCAGTGGTAACAGCCTTGGCCCAGGTGGAATGAGTTCTCAGACCTTCTGGAGGTTGCTTTTTGGCCAATGTGTAGCAGCCCTTAATGCAGAGGACTATCACTTCCACAGGGTCCTTTTCAACAACTTCTTTCCCTTCCTCGCCCCAGAGAACCCCACAAAAATCTGGTCCTTTGTACAATCAATGTAAAAGTTCAAAGCAATTTGTGATCCAGCTGAAGAAGCCTCTTTTTTGTCGAGAGTCAAGGAGGGCCAAGGATCCCAGGCAGTAAGATGGATTACCCAATGTGAAAGAGAGTCACTAATTTAGGCAAGATATTATATCAACTTGCTGCTGTATAGACAAAAAATAATACTCTAAAGTTTGCTTCATGTATATTAAACTAGACCTTTTTGGAGAATAAATGGAGTAAATAGTTTCCCAAGATTCCCAAGGTACTGTTCTGTTTGTTTCCACCTCGGGATATAGACTCCATTTGTGATCCAATAGATGCCACTGGCTGAGCTTGTCCTCCATGACATTCAAGGTTCCCGCTAGGTGATTCGCGGAAATGCCCTGATACTGCAACCAACTTGTGCAGAGCCTCCTGGTGCAGAAGCCCACTGTGGTTGTACGTTAATAATAATGATGTTACCCTATGTCCCTCAGAACCTGGGTATACAATACTATCAATCTACAATGGGTTAGGTATGTGTACAAGACAGGAGGCCCATGGTCAATAGGGTTGGCTGAGGTGGCCAACATTTCATGGGACTACTGCGAGGTCCATCAGTTTCTGAAGTCATTGTGTTAGAGGTCCAGTACTTATACCCAATTGTGCTTTTGAGGTGGAGGAGAATTCAAGGAAAAGTTTTTGAAGTACACAGAGGTCCACCCTTCCTGCTCCTGCCTCCAGACTCACTACAGGGGAAGTATGCAGCCTTTTGTGAGGGGACAGAACACGGCCTATTCGGGTGTGTCAGTTCCTCCCTTTTATTCTGGCCAGCGTGGCCCATTGTGATGTGGTTGGCCCATCAGTCACACCTAAGCTCCCTTGCGTGTGGCTGTCTAGAGGGAATGCACAAAGTCCAGCTGTCAACCACCCCAGACGTGTATTGGAGGCACAGAATGGCTGGAGTAATAAAATGCCAACTTTCTAAAAGTAAAAAGAAAAGATGATGAACGGAATGCTGAACAAATCGAACATTCACCTGCAGTGACAGATCTGGGTTAGAATCATAGTTAGTTTTTTTGCTCACCATGCTATTCCAGTTTGGACCCAGCCATATGCAAATCGGTCTCGATCCTGCTCCCAATGGAAACAGTCCGCCCCAAACTACCAGGCCAGGTCCTCCTTGGACCACAAACAAGCTTCCTGGGACCGGTTTTGGGGAGTCACTCCTCATCAGCCGCGCTAGCTTGAATCGGGTGGCATAGCGTGCACAGGCCCCATGTCTGTGCTTATCCTTCCCACTGAAAAATTGTGATTTAATTTTTAAATGAGAACTTTAAAGTGAAGAAAAATATTTCTATGAAACATTGAAGGCTCAATTACGAGTCTGGCGGTTCAAGGACCGCCTGATTCGTGGGTACATATTTTAGTGGTTTGACCGCCCAACCAGGACTTCAGCGGTTGGACTGACATTGCACCTCAGCAGCTGCCAGGGAACCACTGTTCCCTGGCGGTCCAACTGCGGTCTGAGGGCCACAATATGCTTGATGGTGTTCTGAGGCTCCGCAAAGCATATTACGACTTTCCTCAACGCCAGCACTGTCATGGAGGTTCCTTCTCCATGAAAAGGCTGGCAGTGAGGCAGAAGGGAGGCCCTACAGGGCCACCCTGTGCATGGGGTGCATGCATGCATGTTGTGCTCCCCTGTATTTCTGCACCCCTAGTTCCTGCAGAGGAAGAAATGCACGACATGGTGCATTTCATCCTGTGCAGGATCGTGCGGTGTTGTTTCAGGCTCACAATGAGCCTTTTAAACAGCACAGTCGCGGGACCGCCATGATGCCAGCCCACCAGACTACAAAAAAAGTGTAATCTGGTGGACGGATGGCAGCGAGTCTCGGTGGGGCGGGGGCACGGCGGTGGCGTACCGCCCCACCACATCACCAAAATTTGTAATCGGGCCCTTTGCTGACGGTGGGGATCCGCCCGCCATCCTAATGACCACATAGTGTCTGGCTCCATGGACATTAGTTAAGTACAATAGTGGTTCTGTTGGGTATGGCAAATCACTTTGAAATGCTAATAAATGCAACTCAAACGTTTAAAAAAACTTTGAAACACATATGCACTGAGGATATAAATACTCAAGCATTTACCCAGCTTCCCGTCCTTCAGTGACCGTCTTCCCAGAAATTGCACTCGGACTTGACCTTGCGGCACCCCTTCAGGCAGAGACATTTTTATTTTTTTATTCATTTATTTATTTATTTTGAAGCTTATAAAGCGCACGGCTACCCCCAACGGGGGTGTCCCGGCGGTACGGACAGCAGTCAACTATAAGAGGCACAGTAAAATCTAGACATTAGAAAATAGCCTGGTTTTTAATCTGCACCGGAATACTGACTCTGATGTTATAAACCTCAAGTCCACAGGCAGATGATTCCAGAGTTTAGCAGTAACCATAGCAAAAGCCCGACTTCCCGTTCTAGAAAGACAGAAACGGGGAGCATGTAATAGGCGAAGATGATTAGATCTGAGAACACGCACCGACTGGACCGGTTTCAGCCTGTGTCTCAAATAGGCAGGGCCCAGGGACATTTCCTCCTGATCCACACACTGTCCTATCCCCACCCTCCTGTCTTGATAAAGACCCACCGCAACCACCAACTGGGGCGCATTAGGGTCGAAACGTCGACTCTCACCTGTGGTCCAGAAACTCCAGGAGCCACTACATTAACACTATGACTCCTTGGTTGTGAAATTGATTCTGGCCAATTTAACCCATGTATATAATTGTATATATATATATATTACTTGATTTCACTGTACATTTCTTGATGCACCGAGCACCTTTCACCAATTGTCACATAATTTTCACTATTGTTTGACGGTCTTTCCTTAAGAATCTAGGGCCAGATGTAGGAGAGCAAATACCGGTTGGTAACGGCCGAATTCGGCCGTTACCGACCGGTATTTGGGTTTTCACATGTAGGGGCCAATATTTTACAGAATCGGGAAAATTACCGATTCGGTAAATTTACCGATTCTGTAAAATACCGAATCGGTAATTTTACCGATTCGGTAAATCCAAATGTAGGGGACACTCCTGAGAGTGTCACAGGCCCTTAAGAGTCGGTATTTTACCACCCAATCCTATTGGGTGGTAAAATACCGAATCCAGGTGTGCATGCACATCTGTGCATGCACACTGTGCAATGTGACACACAGACATGCCCTTAGGGCATGTATGTGTGCCACATGTCACACATGCCTTTACGTCGGGTGCTAGAGGGTGTCAGAGTGACACCCCCTGCACCCTTGCAACATTCGGTATTTACCGATTCGGTAAATACCGAATCGGTATTTCCCATTGATTCCTATGGGCTTCACAGCCCATAGGAATCAATGGGAAATACCGATTCGGTATTTACCGATTCGGTAAATACCAAATCTTAGCGAATCGGTAAATGGGAAAAGAAATTTACCTACATCTGACTACTTCTATTTTACCGATTCATAAATACCGAATCGGTAAAATTCGGTATTTATGAATCCGTAAAATAGAATTACCTACATCTGGCCCCTAATGTTATCCTTCAATGAATTAATTTGGATGTAACATGAATGAATTCTGATATATAAAACAATCGCATGAAATCAATGCCTTGTCTATATGAAGTTTTTCAGTAGATAATATTTATATCCTCAGCGCATATGTGTTTCAGAGTTTTTTAAACGTTTGAGTTGCATTTATTAGCATTTCAAAGTGATTTCCCATACCCAACAGAACCACTTTTGTACTTAACCATAATTACCCAGTTTCTGAAGGACAAAGGGTAACCCTTTTTTCTTTAATCTATGGACATTAGGCCTAAAGTCAATGAAGTGTGGTAGTGTCTTGTAACAATAAGCGAGTTGCTTAGCCTTCAGTTGCACACAATGATTTTCTGTGATTAGAAGTAGCTCTCACTGCAGAAAGAGTTGGAGACCCTAAAGGGTGGACTCGTGCTAAGACCTATGCTAGTAAACATTCTCAATCTATCTGTTATGTCCGCCTCAGTCCCCAGGTATGGAAACAAGCAACTATTATTCCGATGCCAAAAGAACATAAAAGAACACCTTAGATGAATCACAGTTGTAAAACTATTGCCACATTTCTCCTTTACCTTTCCAGGCTAGAATCCTAGAAAATCCTTTTAAAACTCAATTGTCATATTATCTGGACTTCAGCAACCTTCAGTTTGTGACTTTTTTTAATTTAAATTTGTTTTTATTATAGTTTATAAGCTTTTTCGTTACATCTGGTAGATCTGCAATACAGTATAAATGACAGAGTAAAGCCAAACAAATCAATGCAGTTGTAGCATGTTACATCTCAGCCAATCACATTAAGTTTCAAGTCCAGTGGAGTTCAGAACTTAACTATAATCAACACAACAGTAACGTTATATAACATAACATTTACCCCATCTCTTCGGATCATCTGCATTATATTTGGGCATCTCTTCAAGTACCCTGTCCAATATTGCTATATATCTTCGAATTGTCCCAGCCGCTCAACTTTTCTCATATAGTATGTATGGGTAGACTCATATGTCTTTCAATGTCCAGGTTTCTTGACAATGCGTCCTCTAGGGTCTAATTGTGTGCAGGTCTACTGCCTGCTCCAAATCACTCTCAGGTGTGTCCTCTAGTGCCTCTGGGTGTCTCTGTTAGGCCATGCGGAAATCTGTTAAGAGCGCGTCCAAGAACAGTAGGGACTGATACCAGGCCTTTGCTGCCGGGGGGGTCAGAGGACTTCCAGTGGCGCATGAGTAGAAGCTTAGCCACTATTAGGTCCAAATCTATATATCTGGACATCACCATATATTTTTTGGGCCTTTGGTACAGTCCTAGTATGAACATTTCCCATGTCCAATTCAATGCTCGTTCCGTGCATTGGGTTAAGCACCTAATGACCACCCGCCAATATGCTTGAATGGCTGTACATAACCACAACATATGCAGTAAGTCTGCCCCTACCTTGCCACACCTCACACATTTGGCGTCTGCGTGGACAAAATATTTGTTTATTTTACCCGGCGTGAGGTAGGCTCTGTGTACTATATAAAATTGAATAAGCCAAAACCTAGCATTACGGGGGATCCGAATGGGGCTTTTAAGTGTGTGTTCCCATTCCCGGTATGTGGTGGGTCTCTGCAAATCTGTGTCGCAGTGGGAACATTAAGAAAGTAATTGTGGTGCCGTGTGGGTTCTTTGGGATTCTGCAAACCATCTGGTGAGGTGGCGACCCATCCCCAGTTCATGTAAATATTGTATGGTTAAATGAGTATCAGGTTCTTGTGCCACGCTCCCCTACGCTGCGATCTGCTCACCTGTCACTGCGGCGTGGAGTAAAAACTGGCCTTGTGGCAGACCCGAGCTTTCAGCCAAGCCTTCGAAGGGAATGAGCTGACCACCATTATATAAATCACGGTAAACAGTCATAATATCGATTCCAAAATATAGAATGGACATAATATCGAAGTAAAAATATAGACTGGACAAAATATCGAATGGACACAATATAGTGGTTAAAAATATCGAATTTAAGGTAAGTAATATCGATTTTCAACATATAGAAGTCAAAATATCGAAGTATACAATATAGGCATTAAATATATCGATTTTTTAATAATATAATTTTTTTTAAGTGTTTTGTATGTTAGTATATGTGTGAAAAGTGTATATAAATTTTTGTAATGTATGTTTAATGTATTTTAAGTAATGAATTTTATGTTATTTAATTTTTGCGTAATTTAATTCTGTAGCGGGTTGTGGGTTTATAGGGGAATAGGGTGGTAAGTAATTTAATTATATTAAATTAAATATTAATTTTTAGCAATTATTATTAAATTTTAACTACATTTTGCTTTTTAGTTCTGTAGCGGGTTGTGGGTTTATAGGGGAATAGGGTGGGAAGTAATTTAATTGTAATTAATTAAATATTTGTATTTATTTATTGGTATTCATTTTGAATTTATTGTTTTTTTAATTGGTAATTAATTTTTATTAATTGCTAATTAATTTGTATTACTTGATTAATTGTTAATTATGTTAATTTTCTAAATTTATTTTCTGTAGCGGGTTGTGGGTTTATAGGGGAATAGGGTGGGAAGTAATTTATTTGTAATTAGGTCAATATTTTTTTCATTTATTGGTATGGATTTTAAATTTATTGTTAATTAATTTTTAATTGGTAATTAATTTCTAATAATTGGCAATTCATTTTTATTAATTGGTAATTATTTTGTATTAATTAAATATTTGATAATTATGATAATTGTATTAATGTATTTGCTGTAGTGGGATGTGGGTTTATAGGGGAATAGGGTGGGAAGTAATGTAATTGTAATTAATTACATATTAAAAATACTTTTTGTGTATTGATAAATAATTTACTGTTAATTTTTAATTGGTATGAATTTTTATTATTAATTAGTTTTTGTTATTGAAAATTAATTAGTTGTTAAATAATTATGAAGAGGTTATTAGTTTTTAATAACTAATATGTAGTTGTATTTCTAATTAATTATTACATAATATTAAATTGGTTATTAATTTCAATTAATGTTTTATTGGTATTGATATTTAATTTATTTTTTATAATATATTAAATCATTACTTTCCCTACTGTTAAACTCACTGGAGTGGGAAAAGTAATTTTCTCCCTCCCGCTATCCACGCTTTCCCTACTGTTGCACTCTCTGGAGTGGGAATAGTATTTTTTACCCCTACGCTATCCAACGCTTTCCCTACTGTTGCACTCTCTGAAGTGGGAATAGTAATTTTTACCCCTACGCTATCCAAAGCTTTCCCTACTGTTGCACTATCTGGAGTGGGAATAGTAATTTTCACACTCCCGCTATCCAACATTTTCCCTACTGTTGCACTCTCTGGAGTGGGAATAGTATTTTGTACCCCTACGTTATCCAACGCTTTCCCTACTGTTGCACTCTCTGGAGTGGGAATAGTAATTTTTACCCCTACGCTATCCAATGCTTTCCCTACTGTTGTACTCTCTGGAGTAGAAATAGTACTTTTTACCCTTCTAATATCCAACGCTTTCCCTACTGTTGCACTCTCTGGAGTGGGAATAGTAATTTTTACCCCTACGCTATCCAACGCTTTCCCTACTGTTAAACGCTCTGGAGTTGGAATAGTAATTTTTACCCTCCCGCTATCCAACGCTTTCCCCACTGTTGCACTCTCTGGAGTGGGAATAGTAATTTTTACCCTTATGCTATCCAACGCTTTCCCTACTGTTGCACTCACTGGAGTGGGAATAGTATTTTTTACCCCTACGCTATCCAACGCTTTCCCTACTGTTGCACTCTCTGGAGTGGGAATAGTATTTTTACCCCTACGCTATCCAACGCTTTCCCTACTGTTGCACTCTCTGGAGTGGGAATAGTATTTTTTACCCCTACGCTATCCAACGCTTTCCCTACTGTTGCACTCACTGGAGTGGGAATAGTATTTTTTACCCTCCCGCTATCCAACGCTTTCCCTACTGTTGCACTCTCTGGAGTGGGAATAGTAATTTTTACCCTTACGCTATCCAACGCTTTCCCTACTGTTGCACTCACTGGAGTGGGAATAGTATTTTTTACCCCTACGCTATCCAACGCTTTCCCTACTGTTGCACTCTCTGGAGTGGGAATAGTAATTTTTACCCCTACGCTATCCAACGCTTTCCCTACTGTTGCACTCTCTGGAGTGGGAATAGTATTTTTTACCCCTACGCTATCCAACGCTTTCCCTACTGTTGCACTCACTGGAGTGGGAATAGTATTTTTTACCCCTACGCTATCCAAGGCTTTCCCTACTGTTGCACTCACTGGAGTGGTAATATTAAATGTTACCCTCCTGCTATCCTACGGTAAAATATTGTACATTTTTTATTAATACCTTAAATTCATTATATCTTAATTTTAAGGTTATTTGAGTATTTTTAAGTATGTTTTAGTTAATTATATTTATTATTTCATTAATTTTGAATTACTTTTAAGACATTTAAAAAAAATCGATATTTTGACTGACTTTTTTTCACAGACTATATTTTGGATTCGATATTTTTGTACTTACCTGTTTGTAGATAGGAATTCGATATTTTGGCATTCTATATTTTGGTGACTATATTTTGGTAAGTCTATATTTTGTCATTCTATATTATGTCAGTGATCCCTGTAAGTATGCCTGCTTCCTCCCAGTGTGTCAGTTCTGCAATCGATATTGCCTGATGTCTCCTGGGAGTGCCCAGTATGGGAAGGGATGGAGCAATTGGTGGTACCAGATGTGTGATGCGTAACATTGATATGCCACTCTCACCAATAGCTGCCCAGGCCTGCCTCCCTTTCTGCTGAGGTGGAACTATCTTGGGCTGAGTGTGTCCCGGAGTATGTGTTGCTGTGTCTTCAAGGTGACAGGCAGTGAGACAGCGAGCCACCCACTGAAGCTGCGCTGCTAAATAATATTGCTCAATGTTGGGCAATGAGAGGACTACCTGCGCAGTCGGCGGGTAAATTTTAGTAATCGCTACTCTACTTCTCGACCAGTGCCAGATGAATTGTCACATATCTGGCTCCAAGTCTCTGAATAGTGGCGGCCTGAGGTGGAGTGGTAAGTTCGGGAAGTGGTAAAGTAATTGCGGTAGAACCACCATTTTTAGCATTGCAATCCTGCCCATGACCGCCAGCGGCAGGGTGCTCCAGAAGGTCATTTGTGCCTGCATGGCTGTGATGGCGCGGCCCAGGTTACCCTCAAGGAGATCTTGTAGGTCCCAATATATGAGGATCCCTAGATAGCGGAACGCTGTTAGTTGCCAGCGTAGTGGCTTACCATTGATGACCAATTGTGGATCCGGTGTAGACTCCTCAAAGGGGTACAGGCATGACTTGTTCCAATTCACTCTTAGTCCTGACAGTGAGGCAAATTTGAGCAGTGTGTTCTCGATAGCCGTACATGGCTGCCCAACATCTCTAAGATATATCAACAGATCATCAGCATACAGTGAGACCGCATGTGCACTGTCTCCCAAGGGGATACCCCATTCGTCTAGAGTGCTGCGCAGTGCCTCTGGCAATAGCTCGACAGCTAGAGCGAATAGTAAAGGTGAGAGTGGGTAACTTTGTCTTGTGCCGCACTCAATAGGGAACTGTTCTGATACATATAACCCAGTCTTAATCTTGGCTACTGGGCGTGTATATAATAGCTTAACAAGGCCCAAGAATACATCACACCGGTCATATTTATGTAGCAAAGCAAATAAAACCCCCCATTCTAAGGTGTTCAGCTAGTGTCTTAATCAGGTTTGCGGCCAAGCCACAGTGCGTAGCCTATGCTCCTCTAGCTCATAAGATAGGGGTGGGACTGCAGCACTCATCCTTTTGGACTTAAGTGCTACTTTTGACACATTATCCCACCATCATCTCCTCAGGAGACTTGAGAACTGAGAAATTACTGATAATGTTATTCACTGGAATCCCTCTCTGCCTCCTCTTCAGTCTGCAGGAGGCACTATTGAGTAAACAACTGTAGTCTAGCCTGTTTTAATTTGGCAGTGAGTGCTGCAGGTGAGAGATTTGGTTTCTTCCTCAGCACTTATTTGGATAGCCATGCGATGTATAAATGCCTAAATAATAATAATAATAATAATAATATATTAGGCGGATGACGTTCTATTAATGTTGTCTAATCCACCAACCTCGGGTATGGCACTGATGAACTTGTTCTCAATTCTTTGAGGATACCGAAAAAAGTGGCCCAAATGCAAAGCCTTACCAAAGACTCCATCCACCACACAAGCTTCATTAGGCCCTTTGCCCCTCAAATGGAATCAATCACAACTGGAATACTTAGGGATCCTCATAAACCAGGGACCTAATTTCACATGTTCAACAGCAGAACAAACAAATTCCCATCTTTGATAATGTACCCTTAAAGCTGTGCTTGGAATGCCCCTCTCTAGCTAATTTATTTGCCATGTTAACTCCTAAGCTTCATGTGTTTCCAGCTGTGGCCAGTAGTAACCAGAAAGATTTTAATGTTGGGCAATCAATTTCCAGATGCAGCTTACCCATGGTGATCGGTTTAATGTCACCACTTATCAGCACTGCCTTGTACAGTAAGGCAAGAGGGTTATCTGTCAGCAACACCTCAGCCCGTGGTTTGATGTTGCTACTGATGAATTTTGTTTTCAGAGGTGAAGTGTGAAAAAATGTGATCTGCATTTCTAATTTAAAAATTATCTCTGGAGAGAAATACGAAGAGGTCCTATTCTGGCTATCTCTTATCCTAACTTCCACAAAAATATTTTAACTGTGGGGAGAATCTGGTTTCCTGGGAACTATTTGGCATGCTCTTGGGCAGTACATAATGACTGACAATAGATCACTATTATTGACCCATTGTTATTTCTTAGACCCTGCAAACTTGAACGAAACCGCATAAAATATCGTACTAAGGCTTTTAAACCCTGTTGGGTCTTCTCTGATTGACATTCTAATTTCCGTTTTCAATTTGACTGTTGGTATGAACAAGATTAATTCTTGAAAGCATCACTTAAACACTTCTTCAGAAATCTGGAAGAATAAGGTTGTGAGACAATTTCAAAGTTCTTCGCCAGTTTCATCTTCCGGTTAAAGTTTCTGCTGCTGGGTTGGTCTTGACAATGTCTCCCAAAAGGACAAGGTTCCCTTTTGCAGACCCCTTCCTGCTGATGACCCGACTGCCCGACCTACAATAGATAGTGCGATGACCCCCACCGGACATAATTGTTTATGGTGTGTTGATCCCCCACCGACACAAGGTGAGGCCTGCCTCTCTGGCGCTGCTTTGTCCTAGCTCAGCGCCTCGGAACAGGCATTTCTCCAGCTCTCCCTAACACGCCACAGCTCAACTGACCTTGGGAGATCTGACTTGCGAGATCGGCTGACGGGATTCCTAGCGGGGATTGCAGGCAGAGCTTTGGAACTCAGCACCGGCACCAAGTGAGGCCTCCCTCGCCTAACCCAGCAATGCCCTAGTTGTTTGATTGTTTGGTCTCGAGGGAAGACACTTTCTGGGAGCGCTGATTTCAAATTGGGGGTTAAATGGTTATAGTGGCAGGGCAGGGTGGAATTCAGGAGCGAAGCAGCGCTGGCATGAATGGAGTAGTAACTGCCGCACCGAAATTGCGTAATCCAACTAGCCTTACAAAAGCCTTACAAAATGGTGCTAAAGCCGAGATCTGACAACCTCTAGGCCCCTCAAGATGGACCCGTTGCCATTAGAATAACAGCGCCTCTTTTCTAAAGAAACACCCCTGATCTATTTTTCCTTTGAATTTTAAACTGCTCCCTTCCTTAGCCTGGAGCTCCACCTTGTGGCCTGTTTTTTTAACAATGCACCCTACTTGAGAATCTGTGCAGATTGATGACCCGGTACTTCTGTCCTCAGCCTTCACATGCCCTTGCCCTTTGTCCCCACCCTGTTTTTCTGTGAACCTTAGAAAGACTTCCTTTCGTCTCTATGGTTGTCTCTTCCCTTATCCTCACTCTCTCTCCTCCCCACATTGTTGCACTTCCTGTCGTCTCTCCTATCGTCTCCTACCGCATCCTCCCTCTATTTATGTCTCTCCCTCCCTCCTCTCTCAATGTTTTGAGACTGAACTATTTTGTCTGATGCCCGATGGAGCTACTTGGTTTAGCTATAGGGGAGATGGGCCTTGGATTCCCTCCTCGGTCGTCACCTACCCAGTCGGTCTTTAGGCAGATTTCTTTTCGTCTCTCCTTATTGTCTCTTCCCTAGCTCCTATCCTCTCTCCCCTGAATCTCTCCCCTTGTCTGCTACTCTGCCTACCCCCTGTCCTTTGTGCCCTTTGACTAAGCGCTCCTTCTCCCCTTGTTGGAGAAAGATCCAATATTCATACTCTGGAGTCTCAGCTAACCCGCTGAGTGAGTCTACTGCGCCAAGGGAGCCACTAGCACTTGAGGTATGGTATGGCACCCCTTGCCAAAGCACTCCCTCTCCCCTTTTTGGGGAAGGATCCAGTATGTAGGCCTTGGAGTCTCAGAGACCTCTCTGAGAGAGTCCACTGCGTAAAGGGAGCCTCTCGCAATAGACTACCCCTAGGGATCACAGCTTACTGGACTTTGGACGTTGCCTTGACTCGTCTACCGGTTTGTGTCCCCGTCACCCTTCCCCTCTTCTCCCCATGCTGTGTCTCTCACCCTCCCCTCCCCTCCTCTTTCCCACCTTCATTATCTGTCTACTTCCCCTACTCCAACCCCCCCTGAATCTCTCACCTTGCCTTCTTTTCCCCTTACGTATTTGTGCTTATTGTTTATCTCGACCTTACAAGTAACTATGTTGCCATGCTCTAAGAACTGTGTAACCTTTGTAACGAGGTAACCTGTAACTATGATCTGATGCTCATGTAAAGCGCTCTGAAACCTCCGGGTTTAGCCAGCGCTATATAAAACTTTTAAAATAAATAAATGATTCAAGATAATATATTGCAAACCCTCATAAACTAGGGGCTTGACAACATGATCCAAGAGAATATACTGCCACTGGTAGAGAAAACCAAATTGGACTTTAAGAAATGGAATGGTTTGCAACTCTCATTATGGGGGAAAGGGCAGATAAAAAATGTGCAATTGTTCCAAACTTAGGGCCTAATTACAAACCTGGTGGTCAGATCATCAGGCCGTGGTGTCGGCGTTCAGTAAACCACCGTCAAGCTGGCAGCATTCCGACAGCCCTATTATGACATGACTGCCGCAGGCATGTTGGTCTGTCAGCAGTGGCATGATAGTGAGCCTGAAGGTGATGCCACCGCGGTGCAGCGCCTGCTCTGTCTTACACGCACTGTAACTATACACAATGTTGTGCATGGTACACAGTGCACGCACTGTAGTGGATGAAAAGGGGGCACAGCATGTGCCCCATGCAGTGCCCCCTGGGCGAAATAGCCTCGGATGGCTGTGTGGGGACCCTTCTTCATGTTTCCAACATTCTTTACATTGCAAGATCCCTGCCATGTAAAGGATGTTGAAAATGCAGTTTGTAATCTGCACGCTCTGCCTTCCTCTGCACTACCGCCAGTCCACTCAACCATGTTCACTGCCATGCCGTTGAGATCCATGATCCGGGCAGTGGTGGCAGTGTGTCATCAGGCTGTTGTTGGTCTGACTGCGGTACTCCTGATATGGTTGGCGGACTTATGGACAGGCACAGGCTGGCGGCGGTCCGACCATCAAAGTCATAATCATACCTTAGTTATGCCTTCAGAATGTTGCTATTAATGATCCCCATCTCCACCTTTAGAAGCTGAAAATGGACATCATCACCTTTATTGGGAGATGAGACTGAAAGGGCCAATATTATCTGCAACAACTACGTCTGGAGGCTCATGGGTTCCACACGTGGAGTGCAACTGGGGATTGAACCGGTTGGCACACTCTGCATACATGCTCAAAACTCACAGGGAAATACCCTCACGGGTTCACATGGAAAGACATACTTAATACAAGTGAAGAACTGTGCATTTACTATACACGACAGCATGCATCTCCCTTGCAAACAAATCCCATGCTTCCCATACAATAGTAGCAACAGGCTTGATGAACAGCATAGAAAATGACAAAGACATCTGGGTTTCTACATCTAACATCCCTGTTGTGTTGGACCAGTGCAATTCTAATAGATGGGAAAGAATCCTGCTGGTGGAATTGGAAGGTTTACAAAATTGTATCTATAGAAAACATACTGTATGACGGTTTGCTAGCACCATTTACAAACCATGCCCGTATACACAGCATCCCACATTCTCAACAACTGAGATATATCTAACTGGCTCACTCATTATGGAAGGTACTGGGGACTTCACCTATAGATCTGCCACAATCTATAATCTTGAGCTATCTATACACATTTAGAGAATATAGAAGGACAATTTCAGGCATATACTCCATCCTAACTGACAGCGCATTCCCACAGGAGACCTCGGAAACACTTCAGTTATGGCGGGAATAGCATTTACAAACACAATTTCAGGATGGGGATTGGGATAAAATACTGGAATAACATCACAAGGGGTTGAGGGAGGTCCGTCAGAAGTATAGCAACTTTAAGATACTCCATCATTGGCATTGGACACCAGCAAAAATGCACCAGGCCAAATTGAGCTTGGGCACTCCTTGCTGGAAAAGTGAATGCTGGCATTGTTAATATATTGTGGGAATTTTGAAAACATGACTACTGGAGACATCTGGAATGCTGTACGACCACAATTTGACGTGAAGACAGATGTTATTGCCAGGGTGGCAATTCTACATGATACTACTGACTTGCCAACACTGTCTTTTCACACACAGAGGTGGCTATCCACATCATTGGCAATAGCACAATTATAGGACTACAGTTATGGAATAAGGCAACATTTCACATATGGTTGAGCAATTAGCATGAAATTGGGGCATTCGAAAAATGAATATACAAAATAAATGCCAGACGCCCTGACTGAAGGGTTTTACTGCTGGTGTTCGCTATTGGACCGGATTATTGCACCTATCTTAGTAACGGCAGCATTAAGGGACACAATTGTTTTTAAATTTGTTTCTTGCCTATTTGCACATAATTTTATTATTTCAGTGTTGTACCTTGCTGTGCCTGCATTGTACTCTCCTGCCAACCGCCTGCGACCCCTGTCCGTCACGGCTTGTGCCGATTGCACGGAGGGTCGGTCCAGGCGAAATTCCACTTCTGGTCGCACTACCGGAAGCAGCAGTTAGCGTTCTAGCCTGTGTTTAGACCCTCTCCTATTTAAGTGGGAGTAGGGTGCGGACGCGCGCCGGCGACGCGCCAAAGGCAAGCCCGTCTGCACCCGTCCGCGCACGACCGCCACCAGACACCAGCACCTATGTATCTTTCATATTTGGTAACTATTACGATCCTACTTATTATGGCTAGACTCACATACTCTAAAAATGATCTACATGTCTTCAATAAACCGCAAGCCAACCCTTCTGAGGCCCTGGTAGCTGAAATTGGCATGTTTCCCGAAATCTCCTGTCTAGCCCCCCTCCCGATCGGATTGTGACGTCTGCACCCCCGATCCGGCTAGTAATAAAGATATTACTGCCATCTATTTTAATGCGCGGTCAATCTGCAAACATGCACTAGAAATTTGGAGCCTGCTTAATTCTGAAGCTCCGGATGTCTGCTTCATCTCTGAGACCTGGCTACATGAAAATGCTACCCCCGATCTACATGTCGCCTTTCCTCCTGAGTATAATATCACAAGACTAGATAGGAATGATTCCAGGGGTGGCAGACTACTTATAGCAACTAACCAAAACATAAGTATTGTTGGTGTGGAAAACCTTGTATTTTATCGCACCGAAATGATTTTGTTTAAGATTAAAGGTCCTTTAAATGGCACCTGGAAGGGAGCCTTACTTTACCGCCCTCCAGGCGCCAAGGGAGAGTTTGCAAACGAATTACTTGAGATCATCGCTCCTCACGTCCTGACCTCTGAGAAATTTATCCTGATAGGGGATTTTAACTACCACGCGGATGTACTGTTGAATGAGGATACCGGAAAACTAATTTCCACTATGAGCACCGTAGATCTTGCCCAGATGATCTCTGGCCCTACCCATCAGGCCGGTCACACTCTTGACCTTCTCTTTTCAAACTCCACTGATATTGCGGTCTACCATCCCATTCCCTTACTTTGGACAGATCACTAGCTGGTGACATTTACGATTCCTATTATGTCTTCCAAAGTGGTCCCTGAAAATGAATTTGCACTACGCAGACCGTTGAAAAAAATTACCCTATCTTCTTTCTCTAAACATTTCCACTTTGATCTGAGAATTCTTTCTATGAGCGCTAGTAGAGAAGTACATCATTTTGATAAAGCCATTGAGTCTACATTGGATAAAATCGCTCCCTGGAGTAATGTTAAACATAAGATCAGAAATGCCCCATGGTTTACGGAACTAAAAACCACTAAATCCTTAGTTAGAGCTGCAGAGAAAAAATGGCGCAATAGCAAAGAGCTGGTAGACCGTAATGCATACAAATTATTGCACACTGGCTATATGCGCGATATCAGGTCAGCAAAACGGACATTTCTGGCGGAGCGGATAACTAAAGCAGAAAATTCCGCTAAAGAGATGTATCAAATCCTAAAAGAATTTACCATCTCTCGCAATCCGCTATCAGCACCCAGCTCCCTAGAGTGGACTGAAGCCCTCTCAGCATTCTTTGAGGATAAAATAACCGCAATACACACCTCATTTCCTCCGCTCCAAACTATAATGCAGTATGATGTTCGGACAATCCAGCCATGCGATCCCTCTCATATCTTGAGCGAGTTTGTAAAATTTGACAGTGAAATGACCATGTCAGTTGGGCTGAAAATAAAGTCTGGGGCCCCCACTGACCATATATCACCTAAACTATTCGCCATACTTGCCTCGGTCTTGGTGGAATGTCTGACTGATCTCCTTAATAAATCTCTTGTGGAAGCAGACTTCCCCATAGCTTGGAAAGAAGCCAGAATTAGACCAATACTAAAGAAACCCCTGGCCGACCCTAATATTCTCTCAAACTATCGACCTATTTCATTACTCCCGTATTTTGGAAAAATACTTGAATCATTTGTCAACAAACAGCTTGTGAGACATCTGGAAAAACAAGGACTTTTAGACCCGTCTCAATCAGGTTTTCGGCCATCACACAGTACGGAGACATCATTGGTCGGGGTTGTTGATAATATTAGATTAACACTGGACAAACATAAATCTTCTATCCTTGTCCTACTCGATCTGTCCGCTGCATTTGACACCATCTACCATCGCATTCTAATCCACCGGCTTTGGGAGATTGGTGTCAGCTATCTATCTGATCGTACCACTGAAGTCCAAATTGGGAAAAATATAGCAGGTAAAAGACCTGTTAAGATGGGTGTCCCTCAGGGCTCCATCTTAAGCCCTACACTTTTTAATGTCTATATGACACCCCTGGCCAGAGTGATCAGAACCTTTGGATTTGATGTCTTATCTTATGCGGACGACACACAGATCTTGATCACTCTGGATTCGGATCCCAATGAGACCAAACAGCGCTTCAAAAACTGTATGACCGAGGTTGATAAATGGATGAATACTAACCATTTACAGCTGAATGGCAGCAAATTGGAAATAATGCTCTTTGGTAAGGCAGCAGAACACTGGGCACATGACTGGTGGCCAACTAACCTGGGCAATTGTCCTATGCCTAAAGAATCAGTGCGGAACCTGGGCTTTTACTTGGACAATAAACTATGTATGAGAAACCAAATAAATCATATTGTAGGGACCTGCTTCGGACTCATGCGTAGCCTCAGAAAGATTTTTAAGTGGATTCCAGTGGAGGCCCGGAAACCCTTAGTCCAGGGTCTTATCATAAATAGAATGGACTATGGGAACGCCCTCTTATTAGCCATCAATGAGCACCATCTAAATAGACTCCAGGTTCTGCAAAATACTGCAGCTCGGCTGGTGCTCAACCTGCCACGCAGATCCCCATCGGCCCCCTGCCTAAAGAGCCTTCATTGGCTCCCGGTAAAAAAACGAATTCTGTTTAAAACACTATGCTTAATTCATAAACAGATGTACGGAAATGGCCCAAAATATTGGTCTCGTAAGTTAACATGGACCCAGCCCCAAAGAGAACTGCGATCCAGTTCAGAGTCTCTGCTAACTCCTCTCAGGATACGCACCTCCAGAAATGGAGGTCGTACATTCTCGTTTCTTGCCCCCTCCTCATGGAACAAAATGCCTCATGACCTTCGCATTGTCCAGGAACACAGCTGTTTTCGTGAAAAGCTGAAGACATGGCTTTTTACAAATTAAGATCTATCATTCCCCTGTCAGAGCCGTCTGCATGCGCCATGAGACTCTTTGGATGTGATATGTGCGCAATACAAATATCTCTGACTTGACTTGACTTGACAGCCACAGTTTGAGGACACCTGGGGAGAATCCCCATCCTGAAAGACAGAGACTAGTACTACACACATGCCTGAAATTAGGTCCATCAGACATTTTAGCTTCATGGAAGTGGCCGCCACTCGCTCTCAGGCGGGATCAAACATGTGAAGAATACAGAGGAGAAGGGAGGGGTTGGAAAGTCTGAGCACCAAGATTCAGAGGAATAACTCATACCATTTTTCAATTTCAGCCTCCATAGGAAATAACTTGTCCGCCTCACCTTCTCCCCGCTACTAGACTGATCTGTGAATGATACATTTTACTAATAGTTCTTTACCTCTAGCCTTGTGGATAACATTTATGGTATTACTTCTTGTTGGACTTGGCCTTTTCCCCCCAAAATGTTTCGCTTTTGACCCCCTTATCTGGATTGTCTCCCCCATGGGATTAAACCTGTATAGGCCATGAGTGGTGTGAGACACCTTGTGAAAATGTAATTACCTGACATAATGTGAGCACTTGTAAAATCCCCCATTTTAAAACTGCACCCCCATTTTAAAACTGCATCTGACTGAAATGTATTGCTTTTAAAATGGATGCCATGGCCATGGGTTTTGCCACTGGACTGACATAGGTCAGCGGTCTAGATAATATTACCCAGCTACCCCTAGCTTTTGGAGGGAAAGCCTGGCACCCAGGGTGCTCACCCCCTCCCCTAGAACCAGTTTAGGCTAGATGTGCCAACATTCTAGAAGGTCCTGGCACTGCCTGGGAGGAGGGTATAAATAGGGTGAAGTGTCACCAGAGAGTCAGTCAGCGCTGGGACAAAGAAGAGAGGGGACCTGCTGTGAGGTGCTACCGCCACATGGGCCTGTGAGCTAGGCCCTGCACCCCTATAAACCCCCCCCTCTGCTGTCCCCATGGGCCCCTGACAAGGGAGGGCCCCTACCCAGGTCCCTGACACTGTGGGAACCGGGAGTTACGCCAGCGCTGCGATGAAGAAGCGCCCAGGAGGTGAGAAATAGGATTGTCCACTCCCCCTGCTGAAGCTGTGACCCTGTGGAAGTACTGGGTCGCGAGGAGCTGCCTGAAGGAACTGTTGCCCTTGTGAGGTACTGCCCGGCAAGCGCTATTCTGAGGAGGAGTGTGCCCTCGAGGAACTGTGTCTATTAGACTGCCCCTGGACTGCCTATCAAGCGCCATCTGGGGAAGAGTAGGCTCCTAGGAACTGTCACCCCCTTGTAGGCACTGCCTGTCAAGCGCTATAATTGAGAAGCGCTAGGAACTCGAACTGTGCCCTGCATAGCGCTGTGTGGTGAAGCGCTGAAGAGCAGTGCGCTGTAAATAGCGCCATCTGCTGAGGAGAATCGCGCTGTGTGGGCTGAGGAAACTGTGAGGAGAAACAGCGCTGAGGAGCCTACCCTCGTGTCAGCGCGCTGTCTGCCGTATTATTAATTAATTACAAGGGAGCCTACCCCTTATCGCCGCTGGAAATCACCGCCGCAGCCCGGCGCGACTGTGGAGGGGCCCCCACCGCTGTGGAAATCGTTGTGGCGGCCCCCGGTACCAGGAGAGGGCCGCCGAAGTGCAGGAAGGGCCGCGCTAGGCCCTGAGGCCGTCAGGTTCTCCCGTCACATGACGGGGGCCCGGCCGCGTCATCGGCCCGCCCCCGTCGCGCACTGATTGGCCTGCGCGGCCGTGACCTTTGAAGGCCGCGCAGGGATTTGGCTGTGGAGCGGGAAACCCAGGAGAAGGGGAATCGAAGCCCCGGGTCCCCGTGAGGTAGGAGGGGGACCCGGGTGAAGTTCCATTGCGGGGCCCCCGTGGTCAGGAGGGAGCCCCGGGAGAAGCGACCGGAGCGGGAGGCCACCCCGCCGGTCTGTGCCCCCAAAGAGAGCCTGCCCGGACCTAAGGCAGCCCCGGGTCCCCATGAGGAAGGAGGGGCCCGGGTGAAGCTTCGTTGCAGGGCCCCCGTGATCAGGAGGGAGCCCTGAGAAGAGCGACCGGAGCGGGAGGCCACCCCGCCGGTCTGTGCCCCACGCGAGGGGCCGGTAATGGTAGGCGAGGGGCCGGGGTGCATTGCCGGTACCAGCCCCGCCTCCCGACCTGTGGGAGCCAGTGAAGAGAACCCCACACAGGGAAATCCCAGGTCCCCGAGCTGTGGAGGATTCCGGGGGAAAGCAGGGAGAGGGCCCAGACGGAGCCTGCAAGCCCTATGCGCCGGTGAGGAAGTGCCCTGAGTGCTGCCGTGAGTCCTGCGGCTGGTGGCAAGGTCCCAGAGGGGGGGCCTCGAGGCACATTGTCGGTGCTTGCCCCCCCCCTTATCTCAGAAGCCCCGGGAGAAGGCCGCGTGGAGCCTCCTGCTTGCCCCCCCCTTGACAAAGGGGCCAGCAGTGTGGATGGAGCCCGGATCTAGAACCCAGGAGTAGCCGGTGAGTGGGGCCTATAAAGAGGGTGAAGAGGGCAGCGGGGCACAGGGTCGGTGCTCGCCCCCACCCGTGACTGGTGCACTTAAGACACCTCGGGATAGGGCACAAGGTTGTAGGTGCTTCAGTTCAAGCCGTATAGGTGGACCCTGGAGTGGACAGTCACCTGAAGAGTGAACTGGCAGTGATGACTATTGGTTGCCTGTTACCTGTGATGCCTAAGGTCTCAGACGGGTCGTGAAACCCCTGTACAGGTGCTCATGCGCCTAGAGGATAGGCTTAGCATTCAATCCATATGTTTATTCCCCCGAGGAGGGTTTACCCTATGTTGAGGTTTATAGGCCTATGGTTCTATGCCCCAGGGAATATTGTCTCCTCTAAGGTGACCCTGGAAGAGTTCATGCCTCACAAGCTACGCCTGATGTTCATACCCCGAGGTTGTTGGTAGAGGGAGCCTAGCTATTCCCTTACAGGTGTTTCCTGAGCTTTAAGGAGGGCCCCTACCTGATGTTAATGCTAGGCGATGTATGTTCCGCCTGATGTTTAATACACCTAGCCCGGTGACATGCCTGATGAAATGCCATAGTTACCTGCTGCCAGATGGTCCCTGAGGTTAGGCCTGGCTCTTAGGTTACTGTTATACGTTGATGGTGAGGCCACTTTCCTATCTAATGGTTAATTGCATGCTTTTGTGCCACCGTGCAGGTGATTGTGCCTTTTATTACAGGTGCTCCTATTTATGAGGTACTATGATGTCCTGATGTTTTCTTTTACAGGGGTTGGGTTGGCGTAATTGTGCATGATATATATACTTATGCTAATGTGGTATTTTGCATTTACAGCCTTCCCTGTAGGATGAGAGTCTGAGTTGGCCCCGCCAGATTGGGCTCCAGATCTAATGACAATTTTAACCCATCCTTTTTCCCTTACAGCATGGACTTTGGACTCAACCCTTTTTATCCCATGTAAATAATCCCCCTCTGAAGTACTTGGCTCTGGTGCCAGTTGGCGCCGTGTTATGATGACACTGTTGATGCATTTTTGCCTTGCAGGTTGGAGATACTAAACTACTTAATTTTCCAACTCAAATTGGTGTCCTGCCTCTTCTGTGGTGTGCCTGGTGTGTTGACTGAGGGTACTGCGTGAGTGCTTCACATGTCCTCCAAGTTTGGCCTGCCCGCTTGATGCCATGCTACCCCCTTTGAGACTTGGGCAACCCCCAATTCCAACATTTGGTGGCAGAGCGGTGGGATAGGACTTGTGTTTGCGCAGTACCACAGCGGCCACGGGTTACACTGCAAATAGAGCTTTGGATGTAATCCGAGCCTTGTTGTGGGGATTATTGCTGTTTGGCTGAATATTGTTTTTGATTGCTTCCTCCTGAAAGTGTTTGACAATTGTGTCCCCTTGGTCCACTGTGGGTGTGTCCCGGGTGTACCTCGCCACGATGGGGTTGATTTACCAGGAAGTGGAACTGATGGAGTACACCGAACAGGAGGTGATAGACTTCCTCCTGGAGAGAGGGATACCCCCAGTAGGGAACATTAGGAGGAATTTGTTTCTCTATGAGGCCCTCAAGAGGGGAGAGCCCTTAGAGATTAGTGGGGACTTGTCTGACTACCCCCCGAAGTTTTGAAGGGTCAGTGGGTTAGAGACCAGAGAGAGGGCTCCCCATCCAGAACCCTGGGAGGTAGTTGCTCCGATGAGGAGGAGGAAGAGTCTAGCAGGGCAGAGACGCCAGTAGCTGTGGAGGACACCGAAGATAGGGAGTCTCGCACTGGGTCCAGTCCCGGGGGCACTGCCCCATCCCTTTCCCTGTCCCCAGAAGAGTGGGTAGATAGGAGAGAAGTAAGGGAGTATCAGCTGGCGCTGGCAAAGCTCAGGCATGCCGAGGGCTTAGCGCAGCTGAGGGTAGAAGAGCAGCGACTAGAGACTGAAAAAGTCCTAGCCCAAGAGAGGATGGCGGAGGCGGAGAGGGCCTTCGCCAGAGAGAGATCAGCTCAGGTGGGTAGGTTGTCCCCTGAGAGTGGTTTCAGGAGTCTGGATTCACCGAAGAGGGTGGGATCCAGTGGTGGCAGCGAGTGTAGGTCCAGTGCAAAGAGTCCCACTCCCGAAGCCCGAGAGACTGTGCCTGATTCCCCGGAAGAGGAGGACGGGTTAGTGTTTAGGGGCAGGGGAAAGCTGTTCCATCAGTCCTGGGGAGAGTTCGAGGAGGAGTGTTGGACTGTACTGGAGGATTGGGTGGTGAGGAGAGCAGTGGAGGATTGGGAAGGGCTGTGCCATGCCGTTATCCGGGAGCACATGCTGAGGAGTTGTTTCCCAAGACTGCGTCACCATCTGTTGCGGTGCGGGTTCTCACACCCCAGGGAACTTGCACGGGAGGCAGACCTCTGGGTAAGTGCCAGAGCGTCTGGGAAGGCTGAGGGGAGTGATCCTGAAGGGAGTGAGACGGGGAGGTGTCCCGAGATGCCCCAGCTGTGGTCACCGGGCCTGGAGTGTTCTTTAAGAGAACCCCAGGTTGGGAGACTAGGCTGTCCCGATGTGTCATCCAGAGGAAGGGATCCCCTCATGTCAGGAGGACCCGGAGCATCAATAATCAGAGCTCCAGTGGTTCGGGGGTCTGACCAGTCACAGGGTTTAGATCCTGGACTGGGGTTCCAGGGACAGGGGTTGCCTGACCTGGAGGGTGGGGTACCTGTAATTCAGGTCCCTACCAATTTGACTCCCAGGGGTACTACTCCCAGTGGGACGGTGCGGAACTCTGGGAGGGGGTGCAGAGAGAGGAAGGTCTCTTCTCTGTCACCGGCTCAGCCACAGGGCGCAGATCCTGGGTTGGGTGGCCAGGGACAGGGTTTGCCTCCCCTGGTGGGAGGGACATCTGTAACCAGAGTCCCCCCGGAAGTGACTCCCAGGGATACTACTCCAGTTAGGAGGGTGCGGGACTCTGGGAGGGGGTGCTGGGAGAGGGAGGACTCACCCCTGTCACCGGTTCAGCCTGTGGGTTTTGGCTCCAGGTTGGGGAGAGAGTTGTGTGAGGGTGTCCCCCAGCGTAGGAGATGGAGGAACCCTAGGAGGAGAAGTAGGGGGAGGAGAGCCTCGCCCCTAAGGGCTGGTCAGTCTGAGGGTGTAGACCCCAGATGGGTGGACCAGTGGCAGTTTGGAGAGAGGAGAGTGGTCCAAGGGAATTACAAGCCTGAGGCTAGAGCCTCCCACTCTAGGAAGGAGAAACATCCCACTAGGGAACACCAGTGGGGTGGTTTTGTTGGTGAAGGGAGGGTTGCGAAAGAGAACCATTGGGTTCCAGAGTGGAGGAGAGACTGCAGGTGCTCCTGTAGTTGCAGGCCTGTGTCCACCTTTTTCCGCCCCAAGCAGGGAAGCCCATCAAGGCATTGATATGTCTACCCTGGCTTTTGGCTGGGGGGGAGTCGTGTTAGACTTGGCCTTTTCCCCCAAAATGTTTTCGCTTTTGACCCCCTTATCTGGATTGTCTCCCCCATGGGATTAAACCTGTATAGGCCATGAGTGGTGTGAGACACCTTGTGAAAATGTAATTACCTGACATAATGTGAGCACTTGTAAAATCCCCCATTTTAAAACTGCACCCCCATTTTAAAACTGCACCTGACTGAAATGTATTGCTTTTAAAATGGATGCCATGGCCATGGGTTTTGCCACTGGACTGACATAGGTCAGCGGTCTAGATAATATTACCCAGCTACCCCTAGCTTTTGGAGGGAAAGCCTGGCACCCAGGGTGCTCACCCCCTCCCCTAGAACCAGTTTAGGCTAGATGTGCCAACATTCTAGAAGGTCCTGGCACTGCCTGGGAGGAGGGTATAAATAGGGTGAAGTGTCACCAGAGAGTCAGTCAGCGCTGGGACAAAGAAGAGAGGGGACCTGCTGTGAGGTGCTACCGCCACATGGGCCTGTGAGCTGGGCCCTGCACCCCTATAAACCCCCCCTCTGCTGTCCCCATGGGCCCCTGACAAGGGAGGGCCCCTACCCAGGTCCCTGACACTGTGGGAACCGGGAGTTACGCCAGCGCTGCGATGAAGAAGCGCCCAGGAGGTGAGAAATAGGATTGTCCACTCCCCCTGCTGAAGCTGTGACCCTGTGGAAGTACTGGGTCGCGAGGAGCTGCCTGAAGGAACTGTTGCCCTTGTGAGGTACTGCCCGGCAAGCGCTATTCTGAGGAGGAGTGTGCCCTCGAGGAACTGTGTCTATTAGACTGCCCCTGGACTGCCTATCAAGCGCCATCTGGGGAAGAGTAGGCTCCTAGGAACTGTCACCCCCTTGTAGGCACTGCCTGTCAAGCGCTATAATTGAGAAGCGCTAGGAACTCGAACTGTGCCCTGCATAGCGCTGTGTGGTGAAGTGCTGAAGAGCAGTGCGCTGTAAATAGCGCCATCTGCTGAGGAGAATCGCGCTGTGTGGGCTGAGGAAACTGTGAGGAGAAACAGCGCTGAGGAGCCTACCCTCGTGTCAGCGCGCTGTCTGCCGTATTATTAATTAATTACAAGGGAGCCTACCCCTTATCGCCGCTGGAAATCACCGCCGCAGCCCAGCGCGACTGTGGAGGGGCCCCCACCGCTGTGGAAATCGTTGTGGCGGCCCCCGGTACCAGGAGAGGGCCGCCGAAGTGCCGGAAGGGCCGCGCTAGGCCCTGAGGCCGTCAGGTTCTCCCGTCACATGACGGGGGCCCGGCCGCGTCATCGGCCCGCCCCCGTCGCGCACTGATTGGCCTGCGCGGCCGTGACCTTTGAAGGCCGCGCAGGGATTGGCTGTGGAGCGGGAAACCCAGGAGAAGGGGAATCGAAGCCCCGGGTCCCCGTGAGGTAGGAGGGGGACCCGGGTGAAGTTCCATTGCGGGGCCCCCGTGGTCAGGAGGGAGCCCCGGGAGAAGCGACCGGAGCGGGAGGCCACCCCGCCGGTCTGTGCCCCCAAAGAGAGCCTGCCCGGACCTAAGGCAGCCCCGGGTCCCCATGAGGAAGGAGGGGCCCGGGTGAAGCTTCATTGCAGGGCCCCCGTGATCAGGAGGGAGCCCTGAGAAGAGCGACCGGAGCGGGAGGCCACCCCGCCGGTCTGTGCCCCACGCGAGGGGCCGGTAATGGTAGGCGAGGGGCCGGGGTGCATTGCCGGTACCAGCCCCGCCTCCCGACCTGTGGGAGCCAGTGAAGAGAACCCCACACAGGGAAATCCCGGGTCCCCGAGCTGTGGAGGATTCCGGGGGAAAGCAGGGAGAGGGCCCAGACGGAGCCTGCAAGCCCTACGCGCCGGTGAGGAAGTGCCCTGAGTGCTGCCGTGAGTCCTGCGGCTGGTGGCAAGGTCCCAGAGGGGGGGCCTCGAGGCACATTGTCGGTGCTTGCCCCCCCCCTTATCTCAGAAGCCCCGGGAGAAGGCCGCGTGGAGCCTCCTGCTTGCCCCCCCCTTGACAAAGGGGCCAGCAGTGTGGATGGAGCCCGGATCTAGAACCCAGGAGTAGCCGGTGAGTGGGGCCTATAAAGAGGGTGAAGAGGGCAGCGGGGCACAGGGTCGGTGCTCGCCCCCACCCGTGACTGGTGCACTTAAGACACCTCGGGATAGGGCGCAAGGTTGTAGGTGCTTCAGTTCAAGCCGTATAGGTGGACCCTGGAGTGGACAGTCACCTGAAGAGTGAACTGGCAGTGATGACTATTGGTTGCCTGTTACCTGTGATGCCTAAGGTCTCAGACGGGTCGTGAAACCCCTGTACAGGTGCTCATGCGCCTAGAGGATAGGCTTAGCATTCAATCCATATGTTTATTCCCCCGAGGAGGGTTTACCCTATGTTGAGGTTTATAGGCCTATGGTTCTATGCCCCAGGGAATATTGTCTCCTCTAAGGTGACCCTGGAAGAGTTCATGCCTCACAAGCTACGCCTGATGTTCATACCCCGAGGTTGTTGGTAGAGGGAGCCTAGCTATTCCCTTACAGGTGTTTCCTGAGCTTTAAGGAGGGCCCCTACCTGATGTTAATGCTAGGCGATGTATGTTCCGCCTGATGTTTAATACACCTAGCCCGGTGACATGCCTGATGAAATGCCATAGTTACCTGCTGCCAGATGGTCCCTGAGGTTAGGCCTGGCTCTTAGGTTACTGTTATACGTTGATGGTGAGGCCACTTTCCTATCTAATGGTTAATTGCATGCTTTTGTGCCACCGTGCAGGTGATTGTGCCTTTTATTACAGGTGCTCCTATTTATGAGGTACTATGATGTCCTGATGTTTTCTTTTACAGGGGTTGGGTTGGCGTAATTGTGCATGATATATATACTTATGCTAATGTGGTATTTTGCATTTACAGCCTTCCCTGTAGGATGAGAGTCTGAGTTGGCCCCGCCAGATTGGGCTCCAGATCTAATGACAATTTTAACCCATCCTTTTTCCCTTACAGCATGGACTTTGGACTCAACCCTTTTTATCCCATGTAAATAATCCCCCTCTGAAGTACTTGGCTCTGGTGCCAGTTGGCGCCGTGTTATGATGACACTGTTGATGCATTTTTGCCTTGCAGGTTGGAGATACTAAACTACTTAATTTTCCAACTCAAATTGGTGTCCTGCCTCTTCTGTGGTGTGCCTGGTGTGTTGACTGAGGGTACTGCGTGAGTGCTTCACATGTCCTCCAAGTTTGGCCTGCCCGCTTGATGCCATGCTACCCCCTTTGAGACTTGGGCAACCCCCAATTCCAACACTTCTGTATTGAAGAAAGGAGTGTGGGGGGGCTCGATGTCATGCTTCTAATAATCATCCGGGCTACATGGTGGGAGGTAATTCTCGAAAAGGGTGGGTGTAAGCAATAGTTTGGGTTAACTAAAACTAGCAATTATTAATGTTGTTTTATGAGATTTGTTTCATGACAGATGTTAATAATGGACTTGGATATACATATGTCTGGGTATTACTTGTGTATGCTAGCGATGAAGATTTCTAGGGCTGCATTACACATGCCGCGCATTTACCTTCATTGCGCCGGGCGTACCAGGTGCAATGAAAGAAAATGTGCTGCATTATGGGGAATGCGATGCCCCCAGGACAGCCATGAACTCGTGCTGCCCTGAGAGTAGAACATTCACATGAAATACGGAGCGGCTGCTTTAAAGCTGCTCCGTGTTTCACTGTGTAGGCGGCAACTACCTGCACTTTTAAAGGGGAATAGAGATCCCCTTGCAGGCGGCTGCAGTCAGTGACTTACTTTTACCCGCCTGCAAGGGGATGTCTGGGGGTCCATAGTACCCTTCTTTACACCCCTGCAGAGGACTACTCTCAGGTGGGACACTGTCAGTGCACCTTCTGAGAGCTTCATTGCCTCTGCGTCCATGTCGGTAATACAAATGAGGGAGTCCCTCATTTGATTGGAGCACGCCCCCATACAAATAAGGGAACGCCCCATTGACGATAGCACTGGCGCTTTATGAGCGCCAGCACTATTGGTATTACAGAAGGGGCCGCACAATACCAAAGTGCCCCGGTGACGCACAAATCAGACCCAAATGCCAGTTGCGCCCTCAGGGCACTTTATGTAATACTATTATGTCATGTGAACCTCATCAGAACTCATCGTTATCTGGCACTTACTGTGTAATATACTGTATTTATATGTAGTCATGTTTATTTAGAAAACTCAATAAAGAAATGTAACACAAAGAATTTAAATAATAATACCTCGCCTAGGCCGTTCTTACATGTTTAGTGGACAAATACATAGGGGGTCATGAGGATGGTGGGCGGGCTTAGTCCGCCTGCCAGCCTATCTGGTATTGGGACCGCCCGCCATAAGGGCGGGGGTCCCGTGGGGGATATTAGGATGCGCCCGCCACTGTGGCGGGCGCATCCTGCATTGTTAGCATTGTGGCGGTGCTCTCAGCACCGCCCGCCACAATGCTTAAAATGCACGAATGCATTTGCATTAACAAAGCGGCAGCTTTGTTAATGCTAATGCAGGGGGGTACCACTGGTATCCCCCATGTGCACCCCCCACCTCTCCTTCACTCTAGGGGCCCACAGTCGGCCCCCAGAGTGAAGACCGCATGCCTTTCCGTGGCTGCATCGCCCCCACGGAAAGGCATCTAACTAAGCCCATGGTAATATGGCTGGCGGTGTCTAATAGACACGTCACCATATTAAACCTTTTCCACCCAGGCCGCAAGGTGACCAGGCGGAAAAGCGGCAGACGGTCTTTCCGTCCGCCGCTGTCCCCCCGCCATACTAATATGGCCGGGGGTCATTTATGTGAGGATGGCGGGCAATCCGCCCGCCATCCTAATGGACCCCTTACTGTCACATTTGTTGACATGTAAGGATCACAGGTAACGGTGGCAGTGGCATTTTTGCTCCTGTGTTAGGTGTTCAAGCTGCAGTGGTCTCCTGAGAAATAGCTTGCGCTCAGGCACTTATTACTATTATCATTTTTACAAATTAGGCATTTCACATAGAGCAAGTAAACACACAAACGTTCTGGGAATACATTCGGGCGGGGATATTCCAAACTTTGCAAGTAAAGCTTCGTGCATGCATGCCTGGGACTTTAGTAAATCGCTGAAGGTACGCACATGTTGGCAAAGATTTAATTTCTTTGTGACCAGGGCCTGGATTATACAGGACCAGTCATGTGCAAGATCCATGCAAAGACTCTGAACATAATTTAATGATTTGGTATTCTACCCCTGAAGGCAATCAGGATTGATTTCAGATAAATTCAAAAGAGGTGTGATGATTCAGGAAGTGTGCTCGATTATAAAATGTGAGGTTTTCATTTTCATGGACGGAGTTTAAATTGTACAATGGGGTTAAATAAAGAATTCCAAACAACAATTCCCTATTTAGTGTCAGGGACATGTTGGACTATGTTTCCTCGCAACACTTTGATTTTTATCCCTCTATCGCTTCCAAAAGTCTTCAGGAAAGTACCTCACCACAGTCTGCGCACAAACTAATCATAAAAGACTGATAACAGGAACAATTAGCTAATGATACTGTAAGAGGGCAGGCCCTTTGTCAAGTATGTCAACAAGGATGCTTATTTCTTTCACAAAGTAAGCGGACAGCATCATGCTAACTCATCCATGAATTAATCACAATAAATACTGAGGCATCTCAAACTGAAAGTAAAAGTTATGTCCGATTCATGCACTTTGTAGATTACATCTGTAAATGTAACAGAAACGCCAAAGGCACATATGACACATATTTGACCAAAAGAAATAGCTACTAACCTTTGTTAAAAATATTTCTCGAGGATACATACTTTTTTTGCAGATTCTTCACTTTCTGAATTATCCTATCAGGTTTGAGGTTTGTCCAAAACGGTTTTTCCCCAGCAATAGCTCTCCAGTGGCTCTTGTAATGCCATGTAACGCCAGCCTCGACTCTGCCTCCACTAATGGCCATATTTGAGTAGAGTGGGCATCAACCGGTGCACTGATGTCAGTTCCTGGATGTTTTCTATGCCCCTAAGAGGCATTCAGAGAGGACATGCAATGACAGCAAAAAATACAGCACACACCATGTTTATATACCTTGAGATCTGAAAATTCACAGCACTAATACCACAGGACAGGGTACTAAGTAACACTTTCTCCTGATAGATACATCTTCCTGCAAATTCCTCACTTCCTGGCAGTAGTGCCAGTTAACCAAATAACTTATGCAGCATATCTCAGGCAAAGTGCCCATCACTGTGTCCCTTAGACATGAGACACTAATTTATTTATTTTATTTACTTATTTATTTATGCAACGTATGAAGCGTTCAGATACCCTTGGGTGCCTCGGCGCTGTGTACTGGGCGGAGGAAGGCTGGCATGCACGGCTATTGGTTAAAGAGCCAGGTCTTTAGTTGTTTTCGAAAAATGAGCAGAGTGGGACTGGTATTGATGTGGAGGGGGAGCTTTTTCCGTAGTTTGGTGGTGGTGAACATAAATGCTCTGTCACCCCAAGAGGCTTTTTTGGTTGGGGGAACAACCATGAGGTTTACTGCTGATGAGAGTAAAGGTCTGGTGGGAATGTAGGAGCAAAGAGTTTTCCTTAGAAACTCCGGTCAGATGGCATGGACTGCTTTGTAGGCAATGCATAGCGCCTTGAACTTGGATCTGCTCCTGACGGGCAGCCAGTGGAGCTGTCGTACCACGTTGGATATTGGTTTGAATTTGGGGGTGGCTGTCAGAAGTCTGGCGGCTGCATTCTGCACTAGTTGTAGCTTGTTTAGGACTCTTTCTTGGACATTGATGAATAGGCCGTTACAATAATTGACCTTGGGCATGTCTAGTGTGCTAATGAGTCCTACCAGCGCTGGTTGGGAGGAATGGTAGAAGTTTCTTTATCATTTTGATAATGTAGAAGGATTCTGAGACGACTACGTTGGCATGGTGTATGAATGACAGCTTGTCGTCGAACATAACACCTAGATTTCTTACCTTTGAGACAGGGGACGGAGGTGATCCTAACTTAGCTGGACACCAAGAAGGAAACCAGGCAGGGGAGAGGTTACCAAAGATCATCATCTCCGTCTTGTCAGAGTTTACTCTGAGGCAATTGTTTGCCATCCAGGCACTGATGGATAACATTCCCACTTGGAAGTTTGCCGCCACTGCCCCTCCGTCATTGTGGACCACTAGCACCAGTTGCGTGTAGTCAGTGTACGACGTTAGGCCCATGTTGTTAGATTTGATGACCCTCGCCAGGTCCGACACATAGATGTTAAACAAGGTCGGACTTAGCGAGGATCCTTGGGGCACACCAAATGGGAGGGCAAATGACGGGGAGTTGAAGTCACTGAGCGTCACTGATTGAGTGAAATTGGAGAGGAAGGAGGCTAGGAGGGCCTTGGCTTTATGTGTAATGCCGATGGCTGCGACACGGTCGATCAAGGTTACGTGGTCGACCGTGTCGAATGCCGCTGAAAGGTCCAGAAGCACGAGGACTGCAGCACCTCCCCCATCAACGATCTTCCTGATTTCGTCGGATGCTTTGATGAGGAAGTACCATGGACCTTTCTGAAGCCAAATTGGGTGGCATCAAGTACGTTGTTTTCATCAATAAAGTGTGCTAACTGTGTATGCATGGTTTTGTCAGCGATTTTTGCTGGGAATGGAAGACAGGCAATTGGTCTGTAGCTTTTAGTATCTGTGGGATCGAGGTTGTTCTTCTTTAAAAGAGGCTTGATGACGGGAGGGTACGTACCTGTCCCGATCATCAAGTTGCAGATGTTTGCTAGGTAAAGGCCAGGGATCAGTTTGAGAGCGGAAGGGGGCAAGGATCATTGAGGGATCCGGATTTGACTGTGGTAATTAGATGAGAGATCTGTTAGGGAGACTTGACTAAATTCCTCTAGTGTGGGAGAGGTTCGTTCGTCGATTGGAGTGATTTTGTAGGGGTGGGGAGGGTTTTTAGGTCTCGACTGTCAATGCGCTTGCGCATTGAGCTTGCCAGAATATAGGGCCTTAACCAGAGCTTAACCATCGGGGCGATTCCATGCAGTGCCCGTGAAAAGCGCGTGCACATCAAAGCCATCTGCCTCCCTCCCACAGGCATCCCCCAGCGTGCGCTCTGCCTCAGGCATATGTGGTATATAAATAAATAATACCGGATCTATTTTTGAGTGGATGAATGAATAACAGATAGCTCAATACAATAAGAGTCAAGATTCGAGGTAGTAGGAGTTTTGCAGGTTTATTACAGCATAAGGACAGGATCAGGACAACCTGCATGGGAACAGAATGGCGGGGCCCGGCAGCTGCCGGGGACAGGATCTGGAATGGCTAGCTCTAGCTTTTAATAACAATACATGAGCATATATACATAACGCAAACACATAGAATTACATTGCAGTAGGCGTAGCAGTGGGTGGAGCAGAAGGCGTGACGCGTAGCAGTCGCGAAAGATAAGGGCGAAAGTAGGTGTAACTGGGCGTATACATAGACATGTGATGCAAACGTAACAGGATATGTCATGAATGGGGCGGAAACCATGGAGGGGGCTACCTGAGGAGCCGGGACCTCTAACCTGATGGTGCGCGCAAACTAGCAATGACGTATCACTAGGAGAAGCTGGGGGCTATGAACTCTGTGCTAGGAGCAGAGACTGAAGTCTGGAGGGTCGGAGCGACATGTACCTAAACAGTATCTAGTATCTGATGTTTAGAGAACATGTTGATATAAACTAGAAGTCAAGAGGGGAAAGGCTAACAGACTCTAAGACTGGACCATGCATTATTCTACATGTAGTGCGTGATGAAGAATATTAAATGACCATTAAATACAGTATTTCTCTTAACATGGAGCCCTAAAGGCTAGACAATGACGGAAACTATTGATGCAGTTCAGTAGCTCAGGAATGCAGAGAAGGAGGGCTGAACTGATAACTGGAATCATAACATAGTCTTGGCAGACTCAGAGGCAGAGCCAAGCTGCACCGGGCACTGCGAGGCAGGAAGTAAGTGAAGGGTCGAGGATACAGGTGGGGGCTGGATCGCTCCTCAGCGAGGGCTTCAGGAGACAGGAGCTGAATCTGATGTCCGGGCCCTTTTGAGGCCTAGAAACGGGGACTTTCAATGAAATAACGTGCACACTGAGAAACGTGGCAACGTAGCTTCACATAGGCCTGATATTCGTAGTATTCACGAGGACTGGAAACTGGCATACTAGAGGTGGACACAACTGTAATTGCGTCATTAATCAGACATGGGGAGTACATATGCATATTTAATCATGCACACATAACATATGACGGATGACACGTAGGGACACAGAACATGGCAAAATTTACTTTTCCACATTCCCTCCTTGTCACTACGTTTCCATCAGGAAACATCAATATTCATGATACCATCTATCATTTCATACAGTATCATTTGCTCGTCTCGATTTTTCTTAGAACGGGATTTAGAACTGGGCTTGGGACTAGGAATACAAGAGGTAGCACAAATGCCGCAAATCGCAGGGCCACATTGTATACAGAGGCAGCAGCTGAATATGATCGCTACTGTAATACCTAGGAAGGACAATATTTTCCATCCCCATGCGGAAATTATATTCCAGAACCAACCGGACCATGTCCAGGTGCCTGGATCTTGGTGTAACAGATGGGCAATTTTATGGAGTCTGGTTATAGCTGAATAAACAGACGGCGCGTTATTTGGAATGAAAATGCAGCAACTAGATCCGATGACTCTACAGGCCCCGCCCCTATCGGCCAATATGACGTCAAGGACGAGACGATTCTGTAAAACGACAAATCTCATAGCAGATTGCTCTTCAGTTAAGTTACCTAGAGCAGAGGCAGTCTCATTTATTACAGCTTCAAGGGTTCTGGTTAACCTACGGATCAGTTTACTATTCTGGATAGGTCCTATAAAGAAGAAGAAACCTCTATTGAAATCTGTATACTGTTCTAGAGCAGTTTCAGTATAATCGACAATTGGGGACTCCCTTCTATGTCTAATGTGTACTAGATGTGTATTCCTATGATAATCAGGTGGGGCTAGAAAAACTGGTGGCAGTAGGAAGGCAATGTAACAGGTTCCCTCCCAATCGAGGGGCAGACGAACATATGCAGTTTGACCACAAATAAAATAAGAATGACGTGAAGCTTTGAAAATAGATTTCCCACTGTCACTATACTTGACAACAGTAGTACAATCACTATGTCCTACATGTACGGAACCCTTATTTCGGACACATAATTCGCCTTTGACTGGTAGTACTGAAATAGCAGGTAAGTCTGGAGTAGTATCAGACTGAACATTCAGGACCATAAAATTCGACGAATAATTACCTAAATTATACACTTCATTTTCTAGATCTAAACCTGTTCGGTGAGGGAGACCTTGCTTGTCTGGGAAACATGTACTGTTAAGAAAAAACATATCTGTTGAGGATGACGTTAACGTGGACCATGCTCCACACGAACCATTATGTGAAAAAGGATAAGGAAAAAGTGGCAGAACTCCCTTCGGCATCTGGAAAGGGGGGAGTCGACCACATACCCAACAATTAGTGGCATTGCTGGTCTGGTGTGAGTAATGTAACATACGGATAAATGAGTTATTACGCATAGCGAGGCGGTAGGACAGTTCATGAGGGGGCAGATCACTAAACGTGTGCTCTACTGTAACATTAGAAGGCTTATTTACATGAGGAACTGGAAGATACAGATAGAACGCATAACTGGTGCAGGAAATCATAATGCTGAGAAATAATATGAAACTTAGAAACATGATACATCGGATTGAGTTTTGACTAACTCTCTCACTATGGGGGTCTATTTTATACATGTCAGAAACAGTCTAACCGTTTCACCTAGGGGAGGACTTATACAATCAAACTGACTGACTTATTTTACTAGACCGTAGCTTCTGTTTATACTCCTGCTGCGGAGTTTTCTCTAACAGGGGAGGTTTTGAATCAATGTCATTTGCGGGACAGTCCTTGAGAACAATATTCTGGCAATCCTTTGAATCCTGGGAAATGTTCTTTAAGACGGGTTTTAGTCCATTAAAAGGTTTAATATGAGAAAGGTGTATCCATCCTTTTCGGCCTTCTAACTTCACGGCTGTACGGGTGGTGAGGAGGACCTGCCGGGGCTGCTTCCAACGAGGCTCCAGCGGACTTGATCTGTCAAAGTTGCGGACCATCACCATGGATCCTGGAACGATTTCATGCGGTGCCACCTCGGTATTGTCTGGAAATGCGGCGGCAACCTGTGAACGACATGAGTTGAGGGCAGACATCAAGGAAGCTAGGTAATCTGTCAGCATATTACTTGAAACATCGGTAATACTTCGGGGTCTAGGAGTACCCCACATATTTGGGGGGCGGCCGAAAACGACCTCATACGGGGACAGACCTGATCTGGAATGTGTGACCATGCGCATATAAAATAAAGCGACTGGCAGGGCTACTAGCCAGTCCACACCTTTCTCTTTACATATTTTGGCGATTCGGACTTTCAGAGTCTGGTTATGTCTCTCAACGAGACCGGCTGCTTCAGGATGGCGTACACAATGAAACTTCCACTGGTACCCTAGCAAAAGGGAAACATGCTTCATGAGTTCAGATGAGAATGGCTGGCCGTTGTCAGAATATACGACTCTAGGGAGTCCATAACGAGGGAAGAATTCACGAACCAACTGCTTGGCAGTGGTCGCGGCTGTGTAATCTGGGACTGGATATGCTTCTGTCCACCTGGACAAAGCGCATACAACTACAAGGACATACTTGAAACCTCGACATCGCTCCATCTGAATATAATCCATCTGGAGGACTTCAAAAGGGTGGTCAGGAGGCTGGAATCCACCTTGTTCCACCGGGACACTTTTACCTGGATTAAACTGACAACATATCATACAGGTACGGACTTTCTGCTTGGCTGCAGCTCGTAAATGCTTGTTGAACCAAATGTTCTGGATACTGTCTAACATAGCTTTTTCTCCTAAATGTGCTGGACTATGTGCGGTATTGATAATGACTTGAACCATAGAGTCGGGGAGAAACCATGTGGTTCTACCCTTCGTTACCCATCCTTGATCTGTCTGGACCCCTCCTTGTTCGGACCATTTCTTGATTTCATCGGGAGTAGCATGTAACTGGATATCTATGACATCTTGTGTAGGGTCCTTAACTGTCATGCATGTAGTCGGATCTGGAGTATGTGTCTGATTAACTGGAATGTCTGGAGTCTGTGCTGTAAGCTTGGCTGTGCGGTCTGCTAGATCATTACCTTGGGAAATAATGTCAGTAACTTTCGTATGTGCTTTGCACTTCATGATAGCAATAGATGTCGGTAAGTGTATGGCATCTAACAGAGCTTGAATAAGGAGACCATGCTGAATCTTGGTTCCATGAGAAGTCATGAAACCTCTCTCCTGCCAGAGCACTCCGAAGTCGTGTACGACTCCAAATGCGTAGCGTGAATCTGTGTAAACGTTAACTTTCAGGTTCTTGGCGTGTATGCAGGCTTGTGTCAGAGCAACTAGCTCTGCTGCTTGAGCGGACAGGGTATCAATACGGTGTGTTTCAATAACTTCAGTGTCAGTAGTCACTGCATACGCGGCGACTAGTTCTCCTGTACTAGTTCTCATACATGAACCATCCACATAAAGTGTCAGGTTGGGGTCTGGTAACGGAATATCTGTCAGATCTTGTCTTGGCTTTGTCGTAATGTAAACTACTTCCACACAGTCATGTGGGTCAGGATTTAAAGTAACTGATGGTAACAGTGTAGCAGGATTTAAAATGTTGCAGCGTCTGATTTCTATGTGTGGCTGGAACAGTGTCAATTCATAACCTGTTAGACGTGCAATTGTCAAGTGCTGAGTTTGTGTTCGGTTCAAAAGAACTTCCACGGAATGTGGAACTTGTACTGTCAAGGAGTGTCCTAAAACTATGGAATCACTTTGTCTGATAGCTAGGGCTGTGGCTGCAACTGACTTAAGGCACGCAGGCAGAGCCTGGGCGACTGGATCTAATGTGCTCGAAAAATAAGCACAGGGCTTGTTTTGTCCTGCTTGATCTTGTGTGAGAACAGATAATGCTGTACCTTCACGTTCAGTAACGAAAAGTGTAAAAGGCTTACTGTAGTTCGGTGTCGCTAGAACTGGAGCTTGGCATAGGGCTTTCTTTAACTCATTGAAACTAAGTGTATGTTCAGATGTCCAAGGGAGGACAGTCGATGCGGCTGCCTCCTGTGTCGTTAACTGTATCAGTGGCTTGGCTAGAAATGCATACTGAGGAATCCATTGTCGGCAATAAGAAGTAAGGCCGATAAAGGCACGTACCTCCTTCTGGGTCTTGGGCTGAGGAAGACTCGCTATTAACTGGATACGGTCTGGTGTCAACTGCCTACCCCTCTTGGACAGTAAGTGTCCTAAGTATACCACTTGCTGGACACAGAATTGAAGCTTTGAAGGGGACACCTTGTGCCCCATCTCGGCTAGGAAATACAGAACTGTGAGGGATGCTCGTTCGCAATCACGTTCGGAACGGGCTGTGATCAGTAGATCATCGACATACTGGAGCAGGGCAGTGTCAGTTGGCATGTGAATGTTGCCTAGTTGTCTCTTAAGTGCTTGACTGTAAATACTAGGACTTTCTGTGAAACCTTGAGGAGCTCGTGTGAACATATAGCTCCTTCCATTTAAACAGAATCCGAAAAGGAACTGGCTGTCTGGATGAATAGGGACACTGAAAAATGCGTTCTTGAGGTCGATTACTGTAAAGAACATGGCTTCGGAATCAATGGCTGTCAATAGGGAAGAGATGTCTGGAACAACTGGGTACTGCGGAATAATACACTTATTAAGCTCTCGTAGGTCAATCACTAATCGATATACTGGGGGTGCATTTGGATCTGTACGTTTCATGACTGGAATGATCGGAGAATTGCATACGTTGGAGTCAGTTTCTACAACCACTCCTTGAGCCATGAGCTCGTCAATAATTTTGGATAAGGCTGCTACAGCCTCAGGTGGCAATCTGTACTGTCTGATTCGTGGTAACACTACACCTGGTTTGAGAGTCACACGATAGGGTGTGATTTGCATATAACTTACATCAGTTGGACCTTGCGCCCATAAATGCTGTGGAACATTAGACAGTCTGGGATCAAAATCACGTAATACATAGTGACCCTTAAAGTCACGTAGGAACAGACGTATTCCCTCCGGGGAACAACATATAACTGCACCTAACTCTTTCAGTGTTTTAATGCCTAATAGATTTTCTGGACATGACTTAGTAAGTAACAGATCAGTAGTACGGGACAATGGACCTACTTCTAGAGTGACTGGCTTTGAAATCTCATTTACGATAGGTTTTCCTGAAAATCCAAGGGAAACATTTCTTGAGCCTGAGAGCGGAGCCCCTGGAACTTCGGCGTGACTAATTGTGGTCCTACTTGCCCCTGTATCAATCAAAAACTTTCTGTCTTTCCCTAATACTTGACTGTGAACATAGGGACCTTCTTGATCTACAGGTATCTCGATGAGAGGCAAGCCTACCTCCCTCTCTAGGCTGTTTCATGAATACTGCTGGTACTCTGGGTACTCAGACTGTGCATACTGGTACATCTGTGATGTAACATGCTGTGTTGCAGCGATAGGCTGCGGTGCGGTAACTGTCTGTTGTGCATTCTGTGGCTGAGGAGTCTGTGAAACTTGCTCTTGTCTAGGCGGACGTGGTCTTTCTTTAGTCTTACCAGTAGCTATGTTGTGTTTCAGAACTGCACACTCGTTTATAAAATGACCTGGCTGTTTACAATAGTTGCAATTCCCTTTAACGGGAGCTGCAGGATGACTGGCTTGATTCGGACCCCTCTTCTGACTGTCTTGAGGAACAGATTGTGCAACTAGTACTTTCATTTTCGTGTCTTTCATACGTTTTCTCTCATGTTCTTGCTCTTCCCTAATTCTATTCTGGTGGTATTGAAGCATCTGGAGCATCTGGGACGGAGTATTAGCTTGCCAGGTGCTTTCGACTTTCAAAACTCGATTTTTAACTTGTGGGCTTGAATTCTCGACTAATTTAGTAACAAAAAGGTGAGGGTATGACTCGCTACTTGTCTTGAGGCCACTGTTGATGCTGAAACATTTTTCAAATCTAGAATAAAAATCACTAATATCCTCGTCTTGCTTCTGTTTACAGGCTGAGATTGCATCCCAGTCTTCTTTTCTAGTTGTCAATAATCTGGGTAAAACTTGTATTAATAATTCCGGTAATTCTTTACATTTATCTCCAAGACCGGTACCTGGTACTCGTGACTTATCTTCTGCTTCTAGAACTGCCCAATCGATCTTTTTCTCTCCCACCTCCCATTCTTTTTCCTTTAGCTTTTCATACACCCCTGCGGGCAACAGGACCTTTAACATTTTAATGATATCTGGGTAAGTGTATTCTCCCATACGGAGCATGTCTTTTAATTCTCTATGGAACCCTGCTGGATCTTTGTCATGACAGGGAATTAATTTCTTCATTTCGAGGAGTTCCATCTTTGTAATCGGGGTGTAAACAAACACTCGTTGCATTTCACCGTCCTCTGTCTTAACTGGATGCACTTCTCGTAACGGGTTCTGTCTTTCCATGTAAAATGGTTTACTTTCTGGGGGTGAGACATGAACAAAATGCGGGTTCAGAAACGTTCTATATTTGTGGCGCTGTTCTAGAATGACACTAATTAAGTCGGTACCTAGACCTCTCCATCTATACTGGAGTAACTCGTTCAGGATATCGTGTAACGGACCTGGATCAGAGTGCTGACCCTCATACAATGTAATGAGGTGCTGAATCATATACATACCCACCAGTCGCTGCTCGGCTGGGGGCAATTTCAGAAACATTTGTGCCACTATTTCGTCTGGAAAAGTGGTAGAATCAGTAATCCATCGGACTGCTGATCGGGCTAGTTCCTGTTCATGCATGGTACTTAACTCACTGTAACCGATTCGTGATTTTAGAATGTGATCGGTAGCTTGGAACACTTGTTCTAGGGAACCTTGTTCTGGTGCTGAATGATGGAAAATTGACTTGTGTTCTAGGCGTAAATGGCGATCTGGAAATCTAGATTTTCCTACATACGCTATTCTGGCGGTGTTCTCGTCGTCTTCCTCTTCAGGATCAGAGTTACTTTCTTTCTCGCTTACTTGTGCTGCTTTACGTTGTTCGTGTATCTTTATTATTTCTCTACGGATTTTCTTGTACATACTCTCCATGGCACTAATGGTATTGTGCTTACCCTCGGCTATATTATCACTCCACTTTGTCAGGGTTTTCATTTCGGCCTGATCTTTAGACGGGTAATCTTGTTCTCTTATTAGACAGTTAATTAAAAACTTTAATATCATACGCTGGATCTCAGCTTTCCTTTGAGACATGGCATCACTAATACTTTCTGGATCATCCCCTGTACGGATGAAACGATATATTCTGTCTAGATCTTCTTTCATATTGGGTAGGGTGACTAGATACTCGGTCACCCTCCTTACGCGTACTGAATATAAAACCATATTATTCTCGCCTGGGACTGGGTCATAGGCACATTCGCCAAGGGCTTGCCTGATTTCTGCGACAGACTTATTACTCTTGGGAGTACGCTGTGATGCTTGAGCATGTAATTCGAGTGCTGATAAACGCTTGCGTGGCGGCGGGGTTTGAGGAGGACCTCCTCCTGCGGCCCCTAGACTAGAATCGTCGACTGATATTCTTCGTGGCGGAGCGGGAAATTGAAATGCTGGCTGGACCGGGGGTACCGTAGCAGGTACTGCATGGGGTGCCCCGGTGTCTGGAGGAGCAGGATGTGCCTGATTTACAGGGACTGGCGGAGCGCGAACAGGATCTGCATATTCAGGGACTGTGTCGTCCAGATAGGACGAAATAAAAATATCAGCTGCGGTCGGTTTGTGACGTAGCTTGGTCGGAACTAGTGGTGGCGGGAAATTACTGGATGCCTCCGGGGTCGCTTTTGGCAAGCCTTCGGCAAGAAGAGGGTACATACCCTTAATAAGGGCATGCCTCTGTCTGTCTGACTGTTCAGTTCTGACTTGTTCACCTATCTCGATTAATTCTTTTTCTTGGGCTCGCTCTAAGGATTCTCTACTTAATTCTGACTTTCTGATTTCTTTTTCAGTTCTTCTATGAGCTTCTTTGCGCCATAACTCGATGGCATCTTTCTGTGATTGTCTGGCTTTCTTTCTCCATAATGCCTCTTCTACTCGCATGATGCACTCAGCATCCCATGTACCCGATACGGGCCATCTATACTTTTCCTCTAACTGTTTGGTATACTCTACCCATAAATCTAGATATAATATGGCACTTATGCCATGTTTCTGATACATAAAGTGACCTGGACTGTCCCTGGGCGGGACGGGAACTGCTGCTTCCAGCAGACCCTTTCTAGTTTTCAACTGACGTAACTTGGAAAATATGGGCATGACTGAACTGTAATCTAGACACAATACAATACACAATGAACACGATACTTATTCCCCATTCATACCACGACATTGAAATACATGAAGAACATTTAAAATAACAGTTCGAACAGAATACTACCTGGAATACGGAACACAGAATACATGAATTTTCTCGAGAACAGAATCTGACTAGAACAGGGACTAGATGCACTGCTGAAACAGTACGAAACTTACCGGTCTCATAAAGAGACACGTCAGGACCCGCATCCACCGAAGTGGACACTTCGTTTGTGGGACTGTGTACCACCAACCCACGGACCAGAGTCAATTAAATTGACCCTGTCTAGATACCACCCCAGTAACGGTACTCACCGGGCAGCAAGAACAGAAGGCCTCAGACTGGACTGGACTGCTACGACGACGGACGACGAACTTCGGACTTCGGACTTCAGTTACGGGTGGACCTCCGGATACCTCGGACCTTGGACTCTTGGCTTGGGCTCTGGTCGGGACTCGCCGCGTTCCTCCACCGTCTCGTCTGGATGCTGGACCGCCTCCTCCGTCTCCTCCGTGGGCCTGAGGGATACTTGAGCAGAAATATCTGCCACTGCGCAGAAGAGTTCCGTCACGACTGCAGAGGGTCAGGGGGTCGGCGTGGCTTCACCGACGCGTGGGGAAAGGGCAAGGCCCTGTTCGGGCGCCATTATGTGGTATATAAATAAATAATACCGGATCTATTTTTGAGTGGATGAATGAATAACAGATAGCTCAATACAATAAGAGTCAAGATTCGAGGTAGTAGGAGTTTTGCAGGTTTATTACAGCATAAGGACAGGATCAGGACAACCTGCATGGGAACAGAATGGCGGGGCCCGGCAGCTGCCGGGGACAGGATCTGGAATGGCTAGCTCTAGCTTTTAATAACAATACATGAGCATATATACATAACGCAAACACATAGAATTACATTGCAGTAGGCGTAGCAGTGGGTGGAGCAGAAGGCGTGACGCGTAGCAGTCGCGAAAGATAAGGGCGAAAGTAGGTGTAACTGGGCGTATACATAGACATGTGATGCAAACGTAACAGGATATGTCATGAATGGGGCGGAAACCATGGAGGGGGCTACCTGAGGAGCCGGGACCTCTAACCTGATGGTGCGCGCAAACTAGCAATGACGTATCACTAGGAGAAGCTGGGGGCTATGAACTCTGTGCTAGGAGCAGAGACTGAAGTCTGGAGGGTCGGAGCGACATGTACCTAAACAGTATCTAGTATCTGATGTTTAGAGAACATGTTGATATAAACTAGAAGTCAAGAGGGGAAAGGCTAACAGACTCTAAGACTGGACCATGCATTATTCTACATGTAGTGCGTGATGAAGAATATTAAATGACCATTAAATACAGTATTTCTCTTAACATGGAGCCCTAAAGGCTAGACAATGACGGAAACTATTGATGCAGTTCAGTAGCTCAGGAATGCAGAGAAGGAGGGCTGAACTGATAACTGGAATCATAACATAGTCTTGGCAGACTCAGAGGCAGAGCCAAGCTGCACCGGGCACTGCGAGGCAGGAAGTAAGTGAAGGGTCGAGGATACAGGTGGGGGCTGGATCGCTCCTCAGCGAGGGCTTCAGGAGACAGGAGCTGAATCTGATGTCCGGGCCCTTTTGAGGCCTAGAAACGGGGACTTTCAATGAAATAACGTGCACACTGAGAAACGTGGCAACGTAGCTTCACATAGGCCTGATATTCGTAGTATTCACGAGGACTGGAAACTGGCATACTAGAGGTGGACACAACTGTAATTGCGTCATTAATCAGACATGGGGAGTACATATGCATATTTAATCATGCACACATAACATATGACGGATGACACGTAGGGACACAGAACATGGCAAAATTTACTTTTCCACACATATCTCCTCCACTAATTATTCACGGCCGGCCGGCCGGCCGTACTTTCACTTCCACGGCCGCCAGGCCGTGTCTCTCGTTTCTCCCCCCCTTCCCCCCTCCCCACAGCAATGCCAAGAGCTTGTTACCCTCCCCGGTGCGACTTGTTTTCTCTCAAGTGTCTCATTGTGCAGTTTCTTTTAAATAGTCATGTTTGCCTCGCGAAATTCACTTGGTGGCCACCTAATGTAGTCCTTTAAATGTGTCTTTTGCATCGACGCTTTAAATCTCAAAGATTGTAATTGCAACGCATTGAAATCCGTGCCCACCACTCCATCCCTGTCTACCCCCACCCCCTTCTGCTCTCTTATCTACACTTTCCGCCTCCCCCCTCCCCACCCCCCCCACCCCCGGGTTTGCATTGGAGATTCTTGGTTGTAGTCTTAATTCAACGTGTCTTCCAAACGTTATTAAAAAACTTCCTTTTGCACTTAGACATCACAACTTACTAAAGAAACATATCAGAACCTTTGATACAGGTCCTTTGCATTATATGTGGAACGACTCGTGTATCATATGCTATAAACACTTGCAAATGTGTTAATTTTTCGATATTGTTATATATTGTTCTGTATCAAAAACTTTCCAATGAAAACTTTGTGAAATGAAAAAGAACGCATTTAAATGAGATACAGTCGTTCTCTGTGCCCAAAGTGCAACACAGCTCATTTTTCATTCGCATCTGGTGTACTAGCGGCATTTAATTATTTACTGCCAGATGTATGAACGGGTTTTGCCCATTCTGTGTCGTGGGAAAATGAGTTCGTGCAAATGCCCCTTAGTGAACGGAAATGGCCCCTTGCCAGGCAGCATCCGAGTTCTTAGTAGCGCCCCTGTTGCTTATAAGGGCGCCCAGTGACGTGACCCCTTTTCAGGGCTTGTATTTTGCATAACAACGCCCAATACCAGTAGGTCACGTGCTGCTGTTGGCGAGGGCGTTGCAAGTGTTGCAGAAAAACAACACAGAAGGCCCATAAACACTAAAGGGAATTAAAAAAGGTGTGAGGAGGTTTGTTTACACTTCTTCTCAGTTTGCATCCGCCCAAATCCTTGCGTTCTCTTCAGCGGTACAGTGAGCGAGCCCGAGGGGGCGGGTGGATGTTTCCTTTGGCCTGCTGTGCTCACCACAGTGGTGAACACGGCCTAACGGCTCCAACTCGAACTTATTTCAATAAAGCAACTACTCCAACTCAAACTTTTCTTTCCTTTTTTTGTTTTAGCGTTGTACTAAAGCTCTGACAACCGGCATGTCACTTTCACGGCCGGCAGGCCGTGTCTCTCGTTTCTCCCCCTCCCCACAGCAATGCCAAGTACTTGTCCTCCTCCCACAGGCATCTGAAGCTGTGAACTTTGCCTCAGGCATTTCTCCTCCCCTAATTATTCACGGCCGGCCGGCCATACTTTCACTTTCACGGCCGCCAGGCCGTGTCTCTCGTTTCTCCTCCCCCCTTACCCACTCCCCACAGCAATGCCAAGAGCTTGTCTTTCATTACCGCTTGAATAATGTATTTCAGCTGCCTCCGTTTTGACTAATTTGCCTTACCCGGACAAATGCTATAGGTGTCACATTTGAAAAAGTTTAAAGTATTGGCATTGTAAATGACAAAGCTATTAATTTTGATATTTTCAAGACCAACACATAAAAAAAAATTGTCATTACAAAACCAATAGCTCCAACTTTTCTAATGCGAGACCTATTGCATTTCCAATGCTTGTTTACTTTGCTGGTAACTCCTGTGGGGTTGTCGGTCGTAGTGTGGGCTGTGATGTAGGCGTAGATGTGACTGACTTTTTCTTGGAAGTAGCTGGCCAGCGAGTTACAGAGTGTTTGGGAGGCAAATGTGGGGGGGGTTGGATCCTTGTCCTGATAACTTGGTAACTACCTGGAACATCTGTTTGGCAGAATCTTGCACCAATTCAATTTGTTTAAGGTAGTAGTTGCTTTTCTCTGTAATTAGGAGGCATTGGTATTTGGTTAGTGTCTCTCTATAGAGGACTTTATGGGCCGGATCTTAGTTTGGGTGCCAATGCTTTGTACCTGCATCTTTGTTTCTCAAGTCTTAGTGTCTCTGTGAACCAAGGGGAGGATGGAGTCTTTCTATTGTTGGATACATTTTTGAGGGGGACCACAGTGTTAACAGCAGTCTGGAGTCATTGTGTGTAGTTGTTGGCTGCGTGTTCGGGGTCGTGTGGAAGGTCTTGCTGAGTGGAGTGCAGGTGGGATTTAAAATCTAGTGGTGCAATGTTACCCCACGCTTTGAACTGCCTGGGAGTAAGAAAGTTGGTATGAGGGGTGGTATTCGTTTTAGTTTGGATGTCGAAAAGGACTGCACAGTGATCTGTCCATGGCAATGGGAGGACGTTCTTTAGGGAGATTTGCTGATTGTTGGAGAGCCGTCCATCCAGTGTGTGGCCGGTGGAATGTGTGGGGGAAGTTACTAATTCTGAGAGGCCTACAGCCTCTAATTTGGCTAAAAGGGCTGACGTACCTTGGTCATCATGGGCTTCAAGATGAAAATTGAAGTCTCCAAGGATGGGCAAATTACATTCTCCTGCTACTAGCTCTAGTAGGCAGCCCATGCTTGAGAGGAATTCCGTTCGAGAGCCTGACGGGCAGTAAAGGAGGAGGCCTTTGAACAGAAGGGAATTGGTGACCATGATCGTGAAAGTGAAAGCTTCACAAATCTTGGTGGGGATTAATGCAGTCCTAACTGAGTAATTTTCTCGGTGGATGAGTGCAAGGCCTCCTCCTTTTTTGAGAGTTCTGTCGAATCTGCAGGAGGAGTATCCTTCAGGGGTTGCTGTGGAGAAGTCTGGACCACAAGAGGGGTCACCCCAGGTTTCTGTTATACGAAGAAGGTCTAGCTTATAGTCTTCTAGGAGGTTCAGTATTTCGTATTCATGTTTGGGAAGGGAGCGAGCGTTTATGAGAGCTGAGCAAATTTTTCCTTGGTGTATGGGCTGTGAGTTGGTGAGTGTTGGCGGGGGTGAGTAGAAGTTCTCTAGTGAGAATGGGCAATTTGGGCAGCGGGTGGTGAACTGAGTGGCTGTGGACTCCAGGTTGAGACGAGGGCAGCTCTGTGTATGATTGGTGGTGTTGAGTGTATGTTTCAGATGTTTACTGGTGTAATGTATTGTCTTACTGTGAAGATCTGTATTAAAAGGGCCAGGGAGCATGGCCCTGGGCCCGGTCCAGGCTTGGATGGGCGCAGACGGGCTTGCCTTTGGTGCGCATTTGGCGCGCCGGCAGCGCGTCCACTGCGTGTAGCGACCGGCATGTGGCTTTTATGGTGGAGGAGAGAAGAACAGCTAGGCTGCTAACCTGTGTGGGATTTCGACCCGAAGTAATATTCACTTCTGGTGTATGCGTCCAGCTTCCCTCCACTCAATCTGACACAAATCAGTGGTGGACCAGGGAAGTGCGCGGGCAAAGTAAAGGTAAAAAACAGTCTTTAAAAGCAATTTTTAAAGCAATGATGTGCGAGTTGAAAAAACAACATTTTGTGGCAATAGCAAATACTAAGTATAGTGAAGTCGCAAGATAGCAGTCGCGGTAGCCCTTTAACAGGCGCTCCGGTTAGATTGCAGCCGGCGTGTTTCACTAGTCCTCAGAGCGGCCGCTGCGCGTAGCGACCGGCATGTGGTTTTTATGGTTGGGGAGAGAAGAACAGCTAGGCTGCTAACCTGTGTGGGATTTCGTGCGGAAGTAGTATTCACTTCCGGTGTGTGCCTTCAGCTTCCCTCCACTAAGACTTGGTAAACTTAACTAGTGATGACTATGTTGCTGCCCAGTAGATGTTTGCATTCAAGAGGCCGGTAGAAGAAGCCGAGGTGGCAGCCCTGACTCTACCGGTATAATGCCAGGGGAATGACACTTCTTAAAATAATGTATTTGGTCACTGCCTTCTACTCCTTAGCGCTGGTGAAGGATATAAAGAGCTGATCATCAACTCTATCCTGAAGAGTGTGGTTGATATAGTTGGACAGTGTGCAACACGGGTCCATTCTATGCAGTTGCTCTCCCTCCTTGGTTGGATTTGGGGGAGTGAAAAAAGATGAAAGCGTAATGGACTGGACCATATGAACTGCAGAAACCCCCTTGAGTATGAAGTATGACTAGGTGCGAAGGAACAACATATCTGGAATGAGAACTGTGAGAGGTGAGCAAACTGAGAGAGCTTGAAATTCTATGGTCCAAGGTACTGAAGATTTTGGCAACAACAAAACTGTCTTCAGTGTAAGAAGGTAACTGAATCAATTGTGCATCGATGCAAATGGGGATGCCATTAAAAAAACACATGCTAGATTCAAAGGCTATTGATGAATAATAAATGGAGTTTGAGAAAGCAAGTAATAGTAAGATCTAACAAGTGAACTAGACTCTTTAGAAAACATGCTACATTAGGCAATCTAAACTGGAAAGGTTGAATAAACAGAATTGATCTATCAACTGAGAAGGTTGATCAGGTAGGCGGGTGAATGTAGTCTAGGTTACCAGCTGGCTGCTAGCAGTAGTCCCTGCCAGCCCCTCTGCAGCAAGGCACAAAGCAAGATGTCTGAAAGGTAAGATCTAAGAGGGTTGAGGTCTTCTGAATCATACTTCTGAACAAAAGTGATCTACAAACTTGCAGAGGCTTCCTGGCTACCAAGATGGCCTCTGGCAAAAAGGACTCTAACAGGCACCACAAAATCTCAATGTGTGCCGCCTCAGTGCATGGGGACTGTGGTAGAAAGCCTCACTATCCTGTTGCGACAGGAGGTCCACACTACATGTGAGCAATAGTGGAGGCTGAGTACCAGCAGATCAGTGCACTAGATCCTCTGCACCCAGTCTGAGGCAATCAGAATCAGCTGTGTTCCCACTTACTGCATGTATGCAGTATATTGTTGACGAGAGCGGAATTGGTGAAATGCATACAGAACGCCCTAAGACAAGTTCAACCTGAAGGCATCCCAGAACCATCCAGAGGGAGGTGTATGGCACAAAACTGAGGACACTTCCTGTTCTGGGCTACAGTGAAGAGATCCACAAAACAAACCCCTCACCTGTAAAAATAAAAGCTACTAAATGGGCTTACTCCTGGTGAAGATGACCCCTAGACCAACCGCTGTCCCTGAAAGAATGATTAATTTGCTGGGAAATCTAAAATGGCTGAGCAGGTTGCCTTTTTTGGGACTTTTACATTCTAGAATAGCCCTTAACTTTCCTCCATTGCACATCAAACTCGCTCTCGGATGATGTAAGATCACTTAAAAGCCTCTCTCCATCAAATGGTATTTCCCTGAGAGTGGCTTGAACATCTCCCTAAATGTCAGTGGAACACATTCAGGCAAAGCAGGGTGGTATCTTGGGCATGGCCAAATATTTGCTACTTATCCATCAAGTCTGTGTCATACTTCAGGATCTACTTTGAAACATACAAGATGTCACTGACCAAATCAGAAAAGTGCTTCTTCATCTGTTACAGTAGACTTACCAGTTACCTGCTTTGCTAGTTCCAACAAACCATGGACATAACTCCCAGTAAACATGGAGCATTTGCTGGTTAGAGTATAAGGCATTAGGGTTCATCTTGAAGGATGAAACCTGAACCAACCTAATCACTAGCTGTGGGTGTAAGGACAAACACTTTGGATCATCCAGACCAGACCTATAGTGTCTGGCAATTTGGACACTGCTTGTTCCCAAGAAATGTTTCACCTAGGCAACCAAGACAGCTCCGAAACATAGCTTGTTTAAAAGAAGCAATGCTCAACAGCTGATGAGACAGCCTGCAAATCTGCTACCAGAGTGTTGGACGTTGCTACTCATAGAGAAAGGTGAGCTCTAGAGCTTCTTTAGCCTTGCTCACCAGTGTGGTAAATTAAGACTCTTCCTCTGTGGCAGCGCAAGATAGCCAAAGGATGTCCCCTTCTGGTATGGTATCCAAAGCACTAGCAAGTTTTAGGTTAAAATAACAGCCAATATTGAAGTTAAAAGGAAGTAGCAGATTGTCTGCCTCAGAATCATCATTTTCTGTATAGCCATAATCTTTATCAGGCATGGTTATGGATTCAGAATCAGATCCAAGTAAGCTCTGGACACTACGAAGAGGCTGTTCATCAGTGCAAGCACTTACTTTCTCTTTTACCACAAACAGACCTGGATCAATCATATAGCATCAAGTCAGGAGGTTCTAATATCTGACTGGCCCAGGAATCATGCAAGTAAAGGGTTAATGTCAAGGCCATAGAGTGCCCGTAAGAGCATGTATTTTGTGAGCTATGATTGACAATTATGTGTCATTTAATAAAGAAAAACAATATCAATAAATTCATATTATCGTTGGCAGAAATGTAAGTAGATCTTACAATATGTCATTATGTTTGTAGCATGTGGTCTCTGACAGCAGTAGTTACATAATATACATATGCATTAGACACACTTTGTCCTAGAATACTGCAAGTGTTTCTAATAGAGTAAATTACATTTTATGCAATATTATAGAGATACTGTAGGCTTGCAAAATGGTTTGTGTTGTGAACTTTAAGTGTGAGACTTAAAATATTAAGCTTGATTCCATAGACTTTTACCTGCCAGGGCTCAAACTTGGTAAGACTGGCACATGTCCCATTGACAAAAGGCCCTTTTCCATCCTGACAAGTGTCCAGGTCCTGTAGGGCATAAGCAATAGCAAACACTGCATTGCAGGTGGCATATGTAATTCTAAGATTCATAAAATCAAAGAAAGAGTTAGATGCTTTCTTGAGGTCTTCTGAGCCTGTGCAAGCAATGGCTCCCTTGCTTGACTTATCAGTGGTATGATTCACTTCTGCCCACCTGCACGCGAAAACATCCTCCCAGAACTCATGGATGAAGACATCACTTGCCGCAGTATCAGGGTGCATGCCATACACGTGGTCTCGGAAGCCAGGCATTTCTCCTCTTGAAGCTACCAAACCAATGGTACCTTCAATGGTTCGCCATAAGTCTTGTCGGCGAAATATGGGAGAAACAGACCACCCGTCACTAGCAATCCAAATTTTCCTTGCAATGTTTTGCTTTGAAAAATCCTCCATAAATGGAAAGAGACTGTCATCAGAAGAAAATATGATAATCACCTTGGCTGTGGTGGTTTGGATGGTGTTGATGATGCTTTTACTTTTCAGGCTGGAATACACGGTAGGTAGAGTGTCGTAGAACGCAGTGCAGATTCCCGCTTTCTCAAACTCTTCTTTCAGGATCTGGCTGCCCTGTAGGCCGTAATCATTCTCCTCTGCCAGGATTCCCACCCAGTTCCATTTGTAACGAGCCACCAGCAAGGCTATTACCCTGGACTGGACTTCATCATTAGGCACTGTACGAAAGAAGGATGGAAAATTGTGTTTGTCTTTCAACAGCGGTACAGTGGCTCCATAACTGACCTTAAGAAACCAAAATAGCAAAGTAGTCAATGGGTAGGAGTTACTTCTGATTAGATATCAACTGCTACTTGCAGAAACTCTTATATCAGTGTACTTGACCTTCAGACCATTCATGTATTTAAATAACAGCAGCAAGACATCTCTAAATATACCAGAATTATGATGCTGACTGTAGGACATTTTTCATAGATTCAGGTTTTCTCCAGATTCCCATCATGTTGTGAAATGTAACTTTCACGGAAATGTGTTTATGGTCACACTCAGCAGTAAAACAAATATATTTAGATGCAATCCCTTACAAATAGACACTAATTGAGGAGTTTGAATGAAAGAAATGTTTATATATGCAACATAATATAAAACAGGTTCTAACAAGGGTCTGGTTCCATTAAGAATTAGTCAAACAGGTATAAAATAGTTTTTTTTTTGTTTGTTTTTTAAAACCTTTAATCAATTTACACACAATACACAGCCGTCAGCCTACAACCCAGAGGGCCGGCCGCTATGACATCCAACTTTGCATGCATCACAAATTACCAGTATTCACGGCAGTCCGTCAGGTAGAAACATAAGTCATTATGGCTTGTGCGTGATCGAGGATAGAGAGGACCAGCATTGAAGGTTTGTTTTTAAATTTTGATGATAAATGACGAACAACAAAAAACATAATCACATGGCAATGGTCGATTATTGGGAGTCAGAGGGAAGGGCGGCAGGTTCTAGATAGCATACAATGGTGACCTGCAATACGAAAGGGGGAAGGGTAGCGAGGAGAGCAACGTTATACAAAATTGTCAGCCTAGACCTGAAACGTCAATCAGGGGGACAATAGGTCGTCGATAGTATGTTCGTGTGGGGGAGTGCACAGGTTGCCACGATACGAGTTCCATTGAGACCATATTCTACCCCATTTCCTAGGTCGACCCCTAGCCACATAGACCGTTTTCTCTCTAATCATACACCAGTCCATGTTCTCCCTCCAAGCCGCTACGGTTGGTGGTCTGTGGGAACCCCAGAGTTGCGCAATGTCCCTCTTGGCCACCATGTTACCGAGAGTTGCCCAAAGAGTCTGAGCCGCGTTATAATCTGTGGGTTCCAAGACATTGATAAGACACCGTCTGACCTCGGGTAAGAGGGATACCCCAGTGACCCTTTCCATGATAGCATGCACTCTGGACCAAAAAGCAGCAACTGCAGGACACTCCCAAATAATATGCAAAAAAGTCCCACTCATACCACAGCCGCGCTTACACTGTCCATCAAGAGAATAACCCATTTGCACCCGACGCGGACCCGTTACATACACACGGTGGGGAATCTTCAGCTGGACAAACCGGAGACGAGCGGGTATGGCAACCTCCTTAGGGGAGGAGACGGCCATTTGCCAATCCTCGTCATCCAGTTCAAGGCCATCTGTGGTCCACAAGGTTCTGAGACGCCCAAGCAAGTCAGCCCTGTTATTGATGAGCTTCTTGTACAGCAACGATATGGTAGTGTCAGGCAAATAGCCATCAAGAATGCGGTCCTCTAAAGGCGAGGATTCAGGAATCTCAGTCCCCGGGGGAAAACCAAGAGCAATGCGTGTCGCACCTGAATATACCTGAAGTATTCCTTATCATCGAGCTCGTATTCCAGTTTAAGCGCCTCAAAGGTCTTAACGTGCCCCTTGGACCAGAGATCCTCCACTCTGCTGATACCGATCATCTCCCATTTATCAAATCCTTTCGTTCTCCACAAATCTCCCAATCGACCAGAATCATACAGCGGGGTCATACGAGTCAATCTATCACTCCATCCCGTAGCGGCAGTAGCATCTGGCCACACTCGCACAGCAATTTTTTTGGGGCCAGTCAGGGCTCCCAGTGGCTTCGTGGAGTAAAGCACCCTGCTAAAAATCCCGCCAGGCAAGAGATGCTTATCCATTGAAAAGGCGGGAGTATAGCCAGGGGCGTAAGTCACATGGTTGATGGCGCTGAGCTGCGAGGCCCAGTAATAGCGTCTGATATCGGGAAGGGTGATGCCACCGTCATACCACGGCAAGGTGAGCTTGGGCAAGGAAATACGAGCACGCCCATCCCAGAACAGCTGCCTCTGAAGGCCTTCGACTGCGCGGAAATACGCCGAAGGTATAGGATCATAATAATTCTGGAGCGCATAAAGAAATCTGGGGAGCGACATCATCTTAAACAGAGCCGCTCGACCCAATGAGGAAAGGGGGAGTCGTCGCCATCGTAGAACATCAAGTTTAAGCCTCTGGAGAGGGGCCAGAAGATTACGTTCAGAACGGACAGCGGGGTTTAGCGAGACAAAAATCCCTAAATACCGAAAACCAGACTCAGCCACCTGTATTGGAAATCTACGGGGCAGCGGGGGGAGATCTCCAGCCAGAACGTAGACGCATGACTTGGACCAGTTGATGACAAGCCCCGAGTTCTTACCGAAAGAGGTGAAAACATCAAAGAGCACATTCAGAGACTTTCGGGGAGAGGTGAGGTACAGAAGAATGTCGTCAGCTTATAGCGAGACACGATCTTCAAAGTCCGGGGACCACCGGATGCCCCTTATGGAAGGCTCCCAGCGAAGCCATGCAGCCAACCGCTCCAAGGCAAGGGCGAATAGTAACGGCGACAGTGGACAGCCCTGGCGGGTGCCACGTCCGAGGGCGAAAGTGCCAGAGACCCTGCCATTCACCACGACCTGGGCAAGTGGTCGTTCATAAAGAAGCCGCACCCAGGCGATGAATTGAGAGCCGAACCCGAACTTAGCGAGAGCCGCCCAGAGATACGGCCATTCTATCGTATCAAAGGCCATAGTAGCGTCGAGGGAGGCCAAAATGGCCGACTCCGTGAGAGTCCCAGCCCTCGCGAGAACTCCGTAGAGTCTCCTAAGGTTAAGGGCGGTATTTCGATGCGGGATGAAACCGGATTGATCCGGATGGATCAGGTCTCCAACTACCTTAACCAGTCGAGTAGCAAGCAATTTAGCCAGAATCTTGGGTTCGGCATTGAGCAGCAAAATGGGTCGGTACGAGGCACATCAATCGCGCGGCTTCCTTGTGAATAACAACGATGGTGGCCAGACGCTGATCAGCAGGAAGGACACCATTATCAAGAGCCTCGACGAACATATCCCTCAAATAAGGCGCCATTTTGTCCGGCCGTAGCTTGTACAGCTCAATGGGTAATCCATTGGGCCCCATGGCCATGCCCGACCGAAGCACGCGGATGGCACCGGCGATCTCATCCACTGTGATGGGAGCGTCCATCAAGGATCTATCCTCATCAGAGAGGCAGGGTAAAGCGATATCACGTAACAGTAGGTGGGAATCACACTCATCCCTGTCGCTCACAGAGGCATAGACCGTCTTGAAGTGGTCCATGAAACAGTCCACAATTTCAGTAGGATCAGACACACAATTCCCAAGCAGCGTCTCAATCAACGGCACCACTCGATTTGCTCTCTCTTTCTTGTCAAGCCACGCAATAAGTTTACCCGCCTTATCACCCACATCATAGAGTCTACCCTGCTGCTCACTGCACATAACCCTAGCAGCATTGGTGACCAGGGCCCTGTAATCAGCCTGTTTCAGAGCCAGGGAGTGATGAGTGGCAGGGGTATCATTCCCACCCAGAGCGCCCTCGAGCACACATATTTCATCTTCAAGGCGCGTCAGCTCCCCATTCCTGGCCCTTTTAGCAGTTGCAATCAATGACAGAGAACAACCCCGAATAACAGTCTTGAAAGCTTCCCACGGTGAGACAGAGGAGGAAACAGACCCCACATTCACATCAAAGTAGCAATCAATAGCCTTGACCAGCTCGGAACGAGTCTTGGGATTTCTTAAATGCCAGGGATTAATAGGAGCAACTCTCCCTTCACTACCCGCCCCAACAGCAACACTTAGCCACAAGGGAGAGTGATCAGAAATACCCCTCGGGAGATGACGAACTTCTCGCACTGATGAAGATTGGGCCGACGGCAATAAGAAGTAGTCAAGTCTGGAAAGACTGCCGTGAGCCCCAGAGTGAAAGGTGTATTGTAGTTGCACAGGATGTAGCATCCTCCAACTATCCACCAGCCCAAAAGTGTCAAGGAGCTCGGAGAGCCACCTCTGGGAGTTTGGTAAGTCCCTGGGTGGGAAGCGATCAGAATCGCCCGAGACCACAGAATTAAAGTCCCCTCCAAGAAGAAGGAGACCATCAGGACGCTCCAGCAAAAGCCGCCCGAGGTCGGCATAGGTGGTGGCTTGTAGACCCGGGGGGACATACACGTTAACTATAGAGAGCCTTTTGCCCTCCCAACTCCCCGAGACTGCAACATATCGGCCCCTGTCGTCAAGCGCTACCTCATCTATTTCGAGGGCCCGGGAGGATCGGACCAGAATGCCCACCGCTCTAAAGCCAGAAGTGAAACCAGCATGTGCCACCAACTTGTAGCCACGCCTATTCATTGCCTGGCAAGCATTCCCTATCAAATGGGTCTCCTGCAGCAATACAACATCAGGGGAGTGGCGTCGAAGGAATTGAGAGACAACACCACGTTTTATCTTATCCCCCAACTCGTTAACGTTCCAGAGCAGCAACCTCAACTCACCAGCCCCCATCCCGGAAGCAGACCAGTGCCCCCCCCCCTCCACACCCAGCGACAGTAGGATAAAAGCAACGTATACAATGCCATGTGAAAACAACAAACACAAAAATGAAAACAGTAACACTCCCCCCCCTCCCCCAAACCACCCCCGGTTCCAACATCCCCCACCCTGCACCCCTGCGTACGACTCGAAAGCCACCCCAACATGCAGTGTGCCTGTCGCCCCTTCATAACTACACTACACAAAGAACCCAGGAGGAGGAAGAAGAGTCCCCGTACACCCGAATCACCCTCGGGCTAGACACAAATGACAATGCGACAAATGGCATAACTCAGCTGATAGGCAAGTAAATGGAGCCGGACATCAGGAACCACAATGTCACTCCCGATCCGAGGTGCCCCCCTCTGCTCCACCGGGGCGCCCGTTCAGATCGTCTCGTTTAGGCAGCGAATCGAGCCAGTCACTGGCGCAGTCTGGGCGGTCGAAGAAGAAGGTCCGCTCCTCTTGTTCGATGTGCAGTCGGGCCGGAAACAACATAGCGTACTTAAATCCAAGATCCCGTAGTCGCCTCCTGACCCCCTGAAACCCCATCCTTTGCCGCTGGACCTGCGGGGTAAAGTCCGGATAGATGTTGACCGTGGAATTGTCAATATTCAAGGGGCCCCGACCTCGGGAGGCTTGCAGGATAGCGTCTCTATCACGAAAGTGAAAAAGCCTAGCGATGATGGGCCGTGGGGGGGCCCCCTGTTGAATCTTCCCACCCGGGAAACGGTATGCACGCTCAACAGCGAAGAATTTGCTGAGTCCAGCGGGGGCCAGATGGTTGAGGATCAGATCTTCGACAAGCAAGTCAACAGAAGTGCTATCGGGTTTTTCCGGCACTCCCACCAAGCGTATGTTGTTGCGCCGGGCCCTATTTTCATGCTCGTCCAGTCTCCGAGTCATCGAGTCGTATGACGCTTTCAGGTTGCCAATCTCCGACTGCGCAACCGCCACATCAGTGATAAGACTCGAGGTCTTCAAATCCAAGGCCTTAACCCTCTCATTAGTTTTGGCGAGGTCCGCTCTGATAAGTGTAACGTCGACCGCCACAGTGTCAATCTTGGAGGCCAGGGCTTCATATTGTGTTCCCATATCCGCTTTCATCCCCTTGATGGCACTCATCAAGTCCTGGAGCGAGACCTCGGAAGGCTCAACAGAGTCCGTCGTGGGGTCAGCAAGAGCGCGACTGGGGCCGCCGGGGGAACCCTTCGGTTGTGTGTACCGATCCATGACATTAGTCTGAATGGGTCCCCCTTGGACCGGCGTCTTGGTCTTGCGCTTCTCGGACTCAGGTTTGGTGGCCATATTGAAATCAGCGCCCCGAAGGGGCCTTCTCGACCTGGTGAAAATGGCCGACGCCCGCAGGATACCAAGTCCAAAGTGTAGGGCCAAAACTGGAAAATGCAGCTTGAGCAGTAGGCCGAGGAAGTGGGGATGTGGCCGGGCACTGCTACGGTGAAGCTGCACCGCCGTGGGAGACGATCCGCCTGTAGAGCAGTCACTCGAGGGTCCGGGGAGAAAACGAAACTGAAAGTGACATTCAGGCCGACTAGGGAGAAGTCCCTCCGGCCGCTGTTGTTGAATTACTCCCCGGCCCAAGGAAGCAGCCAAGTCCCCGGGTACGCTCGGGGTGGGCCCAGATAGCTGAAGTCGGCGTAAAATCAGCTCCCGACGTCCAAATTCGATTATTGAAAGGATATCAGTATCAGCAAGAGTAGATCTTCAAAAGCCCATCAATAGAACCAGGATATTATGAGGATATTTGTGAAAGGGCGGCGTGGGTCCCGGGAGCCCTCTGCTCACGCGACCATCTAGGACGCCCGCGTAGCTCCTCCTATATATAAAATAGTTTTTATGATGATGATTAACAATTAAGAAGTCATTGTCTGTTAGTGCAATGCCAGTTGGGCTAAGCTCAGACCAGTAAAAGAAAGGTGTCCCTTCAGAGATTATAACCAGTTCGGAGCCACAGCTGCCCCAAGTTCACAATGAAATAGAGCGGCCTTTATGTAGGTGGCTCTTGGCGGCCAATGCCATGCTAGGATACAGGTTTCATTTATGAATGTGATAGCCAGGGTAAGATGGTAGCACAGGCATCCCTGGGTCAACAACCATCTGAACGCCATATTACAAAAATGCCCTGGTGATGTAATGAACACTTGCACATATGTGGCACTTTAGTATTATAGAAGGGGTACATAATATGGATAATGCCAGCTCAGACATTGTGCTACCGCGATCATAGGGAATGTTCTCTTATTCGCCTGGGGGTATGCCTCCAGGAAAATGAGGGACCACTTTGCCTTTGCATCTGCACCATATTAGAGATGTGAGAGCAGACACAAATGAGCAGTTAGACAATGCAATAACTGTGCAGCACATAGATGCTGCGAACAGTTATTAAGCCCCTGAGAGTTTTCTCACAGAGGGCCTTGCAGGGATCAGAGTAGCCCCACCCACAGGCATTCTCCTGCAGGGTGGGGCACCCGCTGGCGGGAGGATCCCTGACCCTCTTTAAACTAGAGACTGACCTCCGGCTGAAAATGAATAGCAGACCAGCTGCTTTAAACAACCTACTCACCTTTTACTAGTGAGCAATTTAGAGTGCAGGCATGAGTTTGCACCTCCACTCTGACCAGAGAATTCATTGTAATAGTGCAAAGTGTCCTGGTATGCACCCTGTGCTCCTAGTTCAGGGTGTGCTTTGGCACAGAGTAGGACATGGGCCTTACATGTAATATGGCCAGGGATCCCCTGTGTAGCCATCATGTGCACTACCCACTCATGATGCAATGCCCAGAGAGCAAAAGCCTGAGCCAGGTTCCATTCCAAGATCAAACTGAGAAGCAATCCCTGCACCACCCCGAATTACGCTGCAGCCCCGATGCCTGCCATACCATGTCAACTTAGATGCCGTCACCGAGGCTGCTACCTGCACTGGGGCCGAGGGCACCACTCGTGACACTCACGATGCACCACCCCAATTCACCGTTGCCGGTGCTTCATCATCGCGGAGCCGATACCTGATGTGAGTGACCTCCCTAATCCATCGCCCTCCACATCATGATGTCACCTTCCTAGCAACAGTAAGGAACCAGCGCCTTACCTCCCCTGCATCGCAGTGAGGAACCGGTGCCTCACCTCCCCTATGGTCGTAAGCAGCCGCCGGTGCCAACAAAGCATCACCCCCCCCCCTCGACTCCGTGCACCGTCTTTTGTTTCATCGCTTGCCCAGGTACTGTTATTTGGGGTCCGTGTGACTCCGCGTCCGACACCGGGCACCTCGCTGTCAGCACCGTACTTTGGATTTTCATCTGTCACGACATCATAATAGCTCTAGGTAAAGTAATTTGTTGTTACAAGCTTTATTTATGTGAATAAACTATTTTTGGTGATATCTTGATCTATATAAATGGTGAATTGTTGTCGTTTTGGCCTTGTTTTGTTTAGATAAAGTTTTCCTATTTGTTTCAACTGTTGTGGAGTCCATTTGAAGTGCTTTCACTGTATTAATGGACGTGTTAGTGTACATATGCTTTACACACTGCCTATGAGATAAGTCTGCCTGCTCATCCCAAGCTGCCAAGGGGGTGAGCAGGGTTTGTTTAGGGTCATAACTCCCTTACCCTGACTACAAGCAAGGGTCCCTACTTGGACAAAGGTGCAAACTTTTGCCAACTAGTGACCCCAATTTCTTACAGAATGCATTGTTTGGTGATACACCACTGACAAAAGCCTGGTCTTCCTCAATTAGAGAATTTAGTCTGTCATATCAGCACTACAAGATGATTCCTGGGGCTGCACGGGCCAAACAAACCAAAGTGGAATGTAGTTAAAAGGATATGTTCCCTTATATTATTTGCCAAAGCACTAGACAAAAGTTAAAAAAAATATATATGTTCTCCTATTGCTAAAGAAATTCAAAATTGGAGTAAAGAAAAAGCCACTGCTAAATTTACATAGAACACATATCCACAAATATCCTTAAACTAATTAGCATCCAAGAGCAAAGGCAAACAAACACACACACTATGCAGTAGCTAAATGTATTGTGCATGACACCATGATACAATCAATTCATCACATTTAATCAGCATCTTTCTCCTGATCACGAACGTCAAGGAAACTGTGGTACGTTTTGTCCTGTGTTTATATTTTTGTCAAAAATAATAATAATGAATAATGATTTTTATGTTAGATCCAATATGCAAATTATAAACTAACATGATTACAGCTGAAACCTGTTTAATATGATATACAGAAGTGTGTTTATTAATGGCAATTAGTTGTGTTACATTTATATGAAAACGCCATCTTGGATAAAATTAATGTTGTTCTTATGTTGATCTGTCATTCACTACTGAATTCACCCCTTCATGTCCTGTCTCACTGGACATCTTCTCTCCTCACAATTTCTGCAGGGACAAGACACGCTGATGGAATCGGTTTTTACTGATGTGCTTTGAATGGCATTTCTAGTGTTCCTAACTTTTGCAGTTTTCAAGGCCCTTCTGTTGTTCCATTAATGGGCATAGTCTTATTCATTTGTGAGAAGCATCACTGTTTAAATATATAATGTTAGTTTGAACATCTCTGGATGGTAGTAGCATACAAGTAGTTGGGTGGTTTCTTGAAATGGGATAGTGCTTATGTACTTAGGCAATTACTCATTGTATTCTGAATTGCCATGAGAGTTGTTCTTTAGATCATACCGTGATGAGTCTCCTATTTCTCTAATTTGTTATTCAAGAATTGTGTATGAATTCGCAGGTGAGCCATAAGAAGACTTTTCTCTCCTATTAGGGATGCTGTCCCATTCTTTTCTGATTTTGCTGCTCATTTGGGACATCTGTTCTTTATCTACTCTATAACGACTCTGTATAATTTTGCATTTGAGCCTTCATGGCATTCATTCTGTACCACTTGATTTTGAGATGGTTGTAATAAAATCTTTTAACTTTCCTCTGATGTAGAACTCAATTACTGAGTGGTCCCAGTCACTTACAATTGTTACTCTGCTAAATTGTTGTTTGGGAGGATGCCTTTTCATGCATGATCAACCTGTGAGAGAACAGTCTGAGATAATGTTTGTGTAATTCGAAATCTGGGGTGTTCAAAATATTGGGGTACAGTTTTGCTCCCACAGAAGCAAAAATGTAAATCAATCATTTCTACTATCATTACCACTGAATGGTATGAATTGTACACTCATGAACTCACTTATGCAAAATGTTCATAGCTATACATTCAATGAATCCGTGGAAGGTTTTATTTCCTTCAGAAAGAAACTTAAGTGAATGACTGATATTTATGGTACATGGCACTATGTTAGATTGTAACAAGGGTTCTAGTTCTGAAAGCTTTGAAACTTGATGCAGCTGAATTATGGTTTAGTGATACGAAGCACTCACTTACTGCATTTACATCCACATTGTTCTATTGACTTGTATTGCTGCAGGCATAACATCTTTCTTCTGCATTGTCTGCATTTTCTCTCCCTTGCTCTGCGTCAAATTATATGAATGAAATAATTCCTGCTCCTCAAAAGATGATGGCTAGTGGCCACCACCTGCAACCACCGCAGAAATTAAGATCTAACAGGGCATCACCTGACACTTCTTTTCAAGATAGTACTGTTGTCTGCAGCTGGCCACCACTCCTGGGGTTTGGTAGAATGTTCTCTACAAGGATATATCCTTTATGCACCTCTCAATGGAGCTTCAAGCCTCTTGAACACTATCTGATTGTTCAGACAAAGTGGGCAGTGAAGTCAGCCCATGATTGGATTTCTACTTACCTTGAAAAGTGCCCAGACTTCCTAAAAGGTCAGTTGAAACATCACTGACCTGTCAGGTTTCCCACTGTGGCTTCGGCAGCTGAAAACAGCGGGGTAAAATAAGTAAATGCCAGAGGAATGAGATACCAAATTAACAATACCTTTGGTAGTTCTTCATTGCACAAGGGCTGCTCAGGGTTCAGTCTGTAATCCCTGTTAATTCCACACCTCTGGAGTTAATGGGGCCCCCTGGATCATTAGAACTGGGCTCAGGAAACTGACACTCCGCGCACCAGGGGACTCTGAATGACACTCTATGGGCCAAATTGCGATGTTTTGCGACTCGCAAAACCGAATGTACAACAGTGTCTCAGACAATGGGGTAGCAAACAACCTACCTCATTAACATTCATGAGGCAGGTCGCAATTTCCGACCCCATCGGGAATGGGCAGCTCTCACAGGGATGGTGGACTGCTGGGGTCAGCAGACCACCATGTCTGTGACTGATTTTTAAATAAAGCAGTGTTTTTTTAAATGCATCTCGTTTTCCTTAAAGGAAAACGGGATACATTTAAAAAAGAAAAATAAAAAGTTTCTGTTTCATTTTTTAAGAGTAGAAAGTGGTCCATGGTACCACTGCCTGCTCTTAAAAAATATTTTCGATGACAGTCACAAAGGGCGAGGTGTCCCCTGGGGGCCCCTTCCCATTTGTGAGTGGCTTACCACCTACTTGACGTAGGTGGTAAACCGACTGTTTTGCGACCGCAATTGTATTTGCAAAGCAATTGTACATAAAAGTGTGACTTGCTATTAGGAAGGGACGCACTTGGCATGCCCCTTCCTAATAGCGAGTCGCAAACCCTCTTTTGCGAGTTGGTAACAGGTTACCGACTTGCAAAATAGGGTTTGTACATTGCACAGACCTATTTAGCGGTCGCAAACAGGCCGATTTCCCGTTTGCAACTGCTAAAAAAGGGCGTACATCTGGCCCTTAGTGTGTGCCTCTAAGTGACCACAACAGGTAAGGAAAAGATATTTCCCATCCATTTTGGTTTGTTGGCTATATTTGATTAGTTAATTAGTTAGGCCATTTATATAGCACCCAATAGAACCAATTCTGTCTCAAGGTGTCGGCAGTCATTTGCCTGTAAGTTTTCATAGATAAGTATATTTTAGATCCAGAAAGTGTGAGATTTACTATTTATCATGTGATGCCACCACTGATGTATTATAATATAATTGTTAAGTTGTGATGGTACTACTAAATCGATATCTATAATATGTCACTGCCACATATAAACTGGAAGGTTATTTAAAGTCACTGAAGAGTTCATTGCCACATTAGGTACACAGCTGCAGTGTGATTTATACGAATATATGACGATATTCCGCAATCTAACATCCCACATACCATCACTCCCCAATTTTTATAACGCGGGACTATTACTCCACAAAGCCATCATTCCTAAAACTTTTACAACGCATATGACTTTATCACGCATGCCATTATAACTCAAATACATGTGTGTTAAAGTCATATACATTGTAAAAGTACATTATTAAAAAATGATATCTATGTTTGTATATTTGTGTGTGTATATATATATATATATATATATGAAGAAAATTCTTATCTGAGGAGAAGAAACAGAGGCCATATATATGTATATATATATATACACACTTTTTTATTTAATTAAAACATTTATTCTCTTAAATTGCATTATTTATTTATTTAAAAAAAATTATTACCCTTTACACCCTAAAAACGAATACCACCCTGGTCCCTTTAAAAACCCCTGCACCCTATAATCATAACCCACACTTACTCCTTAAAATAACCCAACACCCTTAAACACTAACCCATCTTAACCCTATAAATATACCCTGCACCCAAAAACCCAAACCTATCCCTGAACCCTTAAAATACCCCTGTACCCCAAAACCCAAACCTAGCCCTAAACCCTAAAATACCCCTGTACCCCAAATTCAAACCTAGCCCTGAACCCTAAAAATACCCCTGTACCCCAAAACCCAAACCTACCCCTGAACCCTAAAAATACCCCAAAACCCAAACCTACCCCTGAACCCTAAAATACACCTGCACCCCAAAACCCAAACATACGCCTGAACCCTAAAATACCCCTGTACCCCAAAACCCAAACCTTGCCCTGAACCCTAAAAATACCCCTGTACCCCAAAACCCACACCTAGCCCTGAACCCTAAAAACACCACTGTACCCCAAAACCCGTACCTATCTCTGAACCCTAAAATACCCCTGTACTCCAATACCCCAACCTACCCCGAACCCTAAAAATACTACTTTACCCCAAAACTCAAACCTAGCCCTTAACCCTAAAAATACCCCTGTACCCCAAAACCCAAACCTAGCCCTGAACCCTAAAAATACCCCTGTACCCCAAAACTCAAACCTAGCCCTGAACCCTAAAAATACCCCTGTACCCCTAAAAATACCTCTGTACCCCAAAACCCATACCTGGCCCTGAACCTAAAAATACCCATGTCCCTCAAAACTCAAACCTAACTCTGAACCCTAAAATACCCCGGTACCCCAAAACCCAAACCTACTCCTGAACCCTAAAATACCCCTGAACCCCAAAACTCAAACCTACCCCTGAACCCTAAAAATACCCCTGTAGCCCAAAACCCAAACCTACCCCTGAACCCTAAAAATACCGCTGTACCCCAAAACCCAAACCTAGCCCTGAACCCTAAAAACACCCCTATACCCCAAAACTCAAACCTAGCCCTGAACCCTAAAAATACCCCTGTACCCCAAAACCCAAACCTAGCCCTGAAGCCTAAAAATACCCCTGTACCCCAATACCCAAACCTATCCCTTAAACCTTAAATACCCCTGTACCCCATAACCCAAACCCACCCTTAAAATACCCCTGAAGCCCTAGAACATATACCCCAACACCCCCAAACTAAAACCATATACTTACCTTAAACTTAAATTTTAAAAACATATGCTTTTACCATTCATGCATTTACAACGAATTTCGTTGTAAAAGCATGCGTGGTAAAAGCATATAAAATGTAATGGTATGCGTTATAATAGTATTGCGGAGTAATGGTACTTGCGTTGTAATGGTATGAGGAGTGACGGTATGCGGAGTGAAAGTTGAAGAGTGAAGGTGTTTTACCGATTTATACAGGTAGAAAACTCTAAGGGGCAGATTTATGAAGGTCTTGCGCCGCCGGTGCGTCACTTTATTTGACGCAACAGCGGCGCAAATAATGTGCCCTATTTACAACGTGACGCATCTAGGAGATGCGTCATGTTGTAAAGCCCTGCGCCATAAGGAGGCGTTCCTGCGCAGGGGCGGGGGGGCGTTCCTGCACAGGAACTCCTCCTAAAAGTGGATGAGTGAAATCTATGAGATTTCACTCAGTCACTTTCAGGACAATGCTGCGTCAAAACCCTGCGCCTGCTTGAAGCAGGCGTAGGTCTTGACGCAGCATTGTGGAGATGGGGCACCCCCGAGCCTTGCTGGGGCTGCGTCGCGCTTGCGACGCAGCTCCAGCAATGCGCCACCTTTACGGCACAGATGCGTCACGCATCTGTGCCGTTTTTGCCCCATGGTGCGCCGCATTGTAAATGTGGCGCACCATGGGTGGCGGAGCAGCGGCGCAGGATGACTGGCGCATCCCTTGGAATGCGCCAGTCATCATAAATCTGCCCCTGAGTGAATTTATACCAGCCTTATGATATATTTTAATGTGGGGTGTGTTGCTACATCATTCTTCAACATACTTAAATGGGAGAAGTATTCTATTTTTGAAGCAGTCAGAGGGCACTATGTAACAAACACTGGCAAAGTCAACGGGTCTGAGCTCCAGAAAGACTGAGGTATCAGCCTTACAGTCTTGTTTTGTGCATGTGGTCAGTAAATCTGCTTTTGCCTTTTACTTCTATTTCATTCAACAATTCCCTTTGTTTATCTTATTTAAGGTCCTATTAAACTGGCACCTTCACTCTTTACAGCATGCACTGTACACCTGCATGTGATTGGTACCTGTGGGTATCTGTGCAGTCCCAGAACCCTGGCCATGGGGATAGATGCCAGGGAGGATGCGTCCCCAATCACAGCAGCCATTTGTGTCTGGTGGTGGCACCTGTAGTTTGTCACTGGCATCCCCTCTCCGGTCAGCATCCAGGTGATGCCCTCCAGGGCTCGGACGATGACCCCACAGGAATCATGGATCATGAACCCCAGGGTGGTGTTGGGCAAAAGCCCTGAGCTGTGGTTAATCTGATGAATGGCGAAGATCACGGCCTGCACCCAGCGATAGGACCGCACTCTGAAACTGCAGAGAACATGAAATCAAACATACAATTGCTTTATCTCACCCACATCTGAAATGCAATGGCACATACAATTCCATTGTATTCTAAGCGTTCTGGTTTTAAAATTTAGGCTATCGTTTTATAAAAGATGACCAGTCTTGTTTTTGATATATTAGTAACTGTAGCCTCCATTGAAAGAAATCCTCATGCCATTGAGGATTCATTAACATAATCAATGCACAGGTGCATAAATGAATCTGTTTTGCACATGTATGCTACTTAAATAATAGGGAATGGGCAAAGAGATTTTTTGAGCTTTCTTTTTTGCAACTTATGGAACTGTACATTGAATCATTTGGTTTTGACAATAACCTATTTATGGAATAACAAAGGGAAATCTAGGATTCAAGCAGATTATCGCAGTTTGTAAATTTATTTCCAAGCATGTACAACTATTAGCATTATTTTGCATGTGGATTTGAGTGCCAAAGGCTGTTAAACATAGGGGTGGGTGGAACTTGAGAAATTTCACTCCGCTGGATTCCTCAGAGTTACAAAAATAACAGCGAGATTCCGCAGAGTTCCAAGAATTCGGTGGAAAATGCACCTTGCAGTGCCCGCACTGTGATTGAGCACACTGATTTATCCAGTGCTCAAGCGTGCGCCCATTTTGTTTTGCCTTCTCCTGCCTGCCTTTCACCCTGCTTTAATTACATCACACTCCCTCTTTGTATGTATGTTTCACTGTGTTTTCATTCCCTTTTCTGACCTGCCTCTCTCTCTCTGTCCTCCTGGTTCTCTCCTTCCCATTCACAGTCCAACACCGTCTCAATGGCAGAAGCCGCTGCAGGAGAAGGCAGCACCACCAGCACCGCCTGCAAGTGATGCAGGCAGTCACAGGTGCTTCCCCGCACCATCTTCAGTGAGACGGAGATGGGCACATCCATCATCTGGGTGCAGCGCCACCTCCCCAACAAGCTGGCAGTAGGCAGAACGCGCGTAAGAGGTATGCTCTATTTGATCAGCACGCGAATCCTATCCACCACATTTAATTGATGCGCATTTAATTTCCGATGGGATTGTGGCACCCCGTCTTGCATAACAACATATACGTATGAGTTCACGCCAGATGCTACTGTGGTATGCGACCGGTACGCACTACCAAGCCGTGCGTTATGTCATGTACGTATGGGGTGATGCCCGCTGTGCTTTGCAAATGTGACAAATGCACGCTGCCACGCCCTGTGTTACATCATAGATGTATGGTGTCACACCGCATACGCCTTTCTCTAATTATTTTTATCTCAAAACTATATCTAAATAACTTTAAAGTGTATATGAGAGCAAGCGATAATTAAAAATATTTTTAACATTTATATATTTCTAATTGTAATAAACGTATATTATAGTAAATATATTTTCTCAGAATCACATCGGGTGCGGTCTCATAGTACACTGAGTGCGCGATTGCCATGTGGCCATAAAAAAGCATTTCATTAGTTCATAACATTTCCCATTGTAACAGTTCGAAAACACCGCCAATTTTTGTCAATATCTGTACTGCATTTCTCAAAGTCACACCTCTTCTGCTTAGAGAGCTTTTTGGTAAACGTTTTGCAATATACACATATCTTAGACTACACACAACATGCAACCATCATCTTCATCAATATTCATGGTCTATAAAGTAGCCTTCCACCTGTGATAGCCATACACCTAAAAGTTACGTAAGCAAACATTTTTCCAGTACCAGAGATAACATGGTTGCATCCGCTGTTCACAGCACAACGTAATATAGTACGGCCCAGAGACAGTATCATGCCTAGATAATGAACACACGGACACAGATAGATAGTGGAAGTGGGTACGGGCACGTGTGCTCGACTTCTTTTTATTACCAAGGTCACATATCCAGTGACGTCTGTGCTGGATGCGTTTGGGGTGAGTGTAAACAAGCCCTCAGGGAATGGTTGCTGCTAGCATTAACTACAACAGTAATCATTGTATCACACAGAGATTCAATATTAACAGAATTAATAATTTCTGCTGCAGTAAGGTAGGGACAGTAGATGTGTAATAATACAGAAATAATGATATCGTAAAAGAATCACAACTTATGCTATACTGAGACACAATCAATAGATCTGAAATAATACACAAAAAGATTATATCATAAAAGCTCCATCAGTTCTAGTGCACTCACATAGCCACATCAAAAGCATTCAGCATGTGCACAGCCAGCGATGATGCGTGCTGCAGGCGGGCCGTACTAGGAGCAATATCAGTTGCCATCAACACTGCATCATCTGCAATAGCGACTCAATCTGAATTGTGAACACTGCTGTCTGCAGTGTAGGCCACAGAGAGCAGTCAGCAAGCACCCACAGCTACGTAAGGTGACTTGACCTGCCCAGTTTTTCATAAGCGAACCAACAAAAAAGCGTGTGCGGAGCCTGCAATACTACGTATGCATGGTGCAGACAATACACACTGGAGCAATTTCTTTTCCTCCAGGACTACCTCGTCTACAATAGCGACTCGATCTCAATTGTGAACACTGCTGTCTGCAGTGTAGGCCAGAGAGAGCGGTCAGCAAGGGCCCACAGCCAGATGGCATTGCCTTGAGCTCTACAGTTTGCAATACACGAAGCAAAAAAAACGTGTGCAGAGCCTGCAATAATGCGTATGAGTGGTGCAGACAGAGCACATTACCGCAATGTCTCTTCTTACAGAACTGAGTCATCTACAATAAGAAGTCGATCTGAATTGTGAACACTACTGTCTGCATTGTTCATTGAAGGCAGTACTCACACACACAACCATGAATACTTTTTCTCACTGCCTCTTCACAAAATACAACATAAATTACAGAAAACTCTACAGGAAATAAATAAAAATAATTCGAAATGGGATTTCATCTGTCCACAATCTACACTAATCACTGTTCCTATGGACTTACAAGATGAATTTGGTCATTTTACTAAACCTATAACTCATCTAAAAAAAGTTCTTCAAGCAAGTATACTATTGCCTTATACCCCGCCGTCGCAGGCTATACTGGCTATTAAAAACCCTGTCCAGCATTAAACGCCCAAGCCGAAGGAGAGGGCCTTTAACAAGGGAGAGGGTCTTTAATAGCCGGTATAGTCCAGCTACGAAGGTCTATAAGGCTATTAGAACATTCTGCCACTAGAGGGTAGAATGTTCTAACAAATAAAACAAAGCCTTAAAGGAGCGCGAGGGGATTGGAATCCCCTCCGGTTCTCTGAAGCCTTTGTTCACAGCCAGAGTAGTGAACAAATAAACGTTAGAATGTTTAAACTCCAGGCTTATACCAGCCATTATAAGCCCGGAGCTACTCCATTATTTTCAATGAACCTCCCAACATTCCAATGTTCTAATAAAACAATATTGTGTATATTTCAATAGACGTTGTACTTACTCGACTACTGGATTCTGTAATTAAACAATCACCACTCGATCTGAATTATGAACCCTGCTAACCGCAGTGTAGGCTAGAGGCAGTGGTCATTAACACCTAGCAGCCACGTACCGTTGGATTTAAAAGCACGGAGTTGATTGCACCTGATCAGAGGGGGTACACAGAAATCATAAAAGACTTTAATTTATGACATCCTCAATCATATAATCAAGACCCCGTTTCACTGTTCGGACCTGCTGTACCACGATGTACTCTACTCACTAGTGTCAACTAAGCCCAATAATCATGTGCAGCAGTTACCTATGGAAGCACAGAGTGTGATGCACCTCAACCGATGAAGTTCTGAAAAAAACAAGCAGCAGGTAACATCAGACATCGTCCATTGTGGGGGGATCAAGACACCGTTCCACTGTTGGGACCTAGAGTTGGTTGCACCTGGTCAAAGGGAGTACCTCCATCTCCACTCTCAGATACAGGTCTAACATCGTCCATTGTAGGATCAACACAGGGTTCCACTGTTGGAACCTAGAGGTGCTTGTACCTTATCAGAGGGGGTGCACAGAAATCATCACAACCTTTAACTTCTGAAATCCTCAATCATAGAATCAAGACCCGGTTTCACTATTCAGACCTGCTGTACCGTGGTGTATTCCAGCGATAGCAGTCAACTAGGCCTAATAATTATGTGCAGCAGTTAACTACAGAAGCACAGTGTCTAATGCACCTCAACGGAAGGAGTTCTGTAAAAACCAAGCAGAATGTAATATCGGACATCTTCCATTGTGGGATCAAGACACCGTTCTACTGTTGGAACCTAGAGTTGGTTCCACCTGGTCAAAGGGAGTACCTGCATCTCCACTCTCAGATGCAGTTCTAACATCATCCATTGTGGGATCAAGACACCGCTCCACTGTTGGGACCCAGAGTTGGTTGCAGCTGGTCGAAGGGAGTATCTCCATCTCCACACTCAGATGCAGTTCTAACATCGTCCACTGTGGGATCAAGACACCGTTCCACTGTTGGGACCTAGAGTTGGTTGCACCTGATCGGAGGGGGTACACCGATATCATCACAGGCTTTAACTTCAGACATCCTTAATCATTGAATTAAGACTCCGTTTCATTGTTTGGACCTGCTATACCACACTGTAGTCCAGCGACTACAGTCAACAAAGCCCAATAATCTTGTACAGCAGTTAGCTACGGAAGCGCAGACTGTGATGCACCTCAACGAAGGGAGTCCCATCAAGACCAAGCTGCAGATAATATCGGACATCGTCCATTGTGGAATCAAGACACCATTCGTCTATTGGAACCTAGAGTTGGTTGCACCTGGTCGAAGGGAGTACCTTTGTCTCCACTCTCAGATGTAGTTCTAACATCATCCATTGTGGGATCAAGACACTGTTCCACTGTTGGGACCTACAGCTGGTTGCACCTGATCTAAGGGGGCACACACAAATCATCACAGACTTTAACTTCTGATATCCTCATTTATCTAATTAAGACCCCATTTCACTGTTCTGACCTGCTGTACCGTGATGTAGTCCAGCGACTGCAGTCAACCAAGCCCAATAATCATAGGCAACAGTTAACTACGGAATCACACAGTCTGATACAACTCAACGCAGGGAGATCTGTGAAAACCAAGCAACAGGTAATATCGGACATCATCCATTGTAGGATCAAAACACCGTTCCACTGTTGGGACCTAGAGTTGGTTGCACCTGGTCGAAGGGAGTACCTTCATCTCCACTCTCAGATACAGTTCTAGCACTGCCCACTATGGTATAAAAAACACAGTTCCACTGTTGGTACCTGTCGGACTACTGTGTTAGTAGGATAAAGAGCATTCCACGGTGCTGGGCCTCAGACTGGGCGCTGTGTGCCTGTGTCGCGGTACCCAGCCTTCCGAGCTCACAGACCTCGGCCCAGGAGCTTCCACCGGCAAGTGGTGGGCCCTCTTTCACATACAGCGGTGTCAAAAGGTGAAGTTTGGGGCATTCATGCGTCACAGCACCCATGACGCTTTCTAGATACCAGCACGCTGAAAGCATCATTCACGCAGCCACCTTCGCTCACGGCGTCAGCCTCGTGGTGGTGTAAGCTGCGCAGACCTGGCAGACACGTTCGTCAATACGGAAGAGAACCACACCCAGAGAAATGTGCCTCTTCTTCAACCCCCCACGCTAGCCTTGCGTACGCTGAGCCATCCCACTACCCTAAACATTTGGGTTGGGGGGGCACATACGCGCTACCATTCCGTAATTTTCCCTACTGACTGTACTATCATGGTTGTGTCCACTGTCCAATTCACTCAATAGACCATCATTGCATGTTGACATGTACATGTCTGTGCTCTGCATACTCAACTCTGTCTAGCACATCTCCTCAAGACTTTGCAATATATACTTTTATAATCGATAATTACATGCCACCTTCGCACATACTTTGCTCCCATCTTCAACCGCATTCTGCATTGTGAGGCAGAGGTGCCATGCCATGTTATGTTATGTTATGTTATGTTAAAACGGATCTTTTATAGCGCACGGCTACTCCTAGGAGTGTCCCGGCGCTTTGACAAAAACCAGAGAAAGAAAAAGTACGGGGCAGATGCAGGGCGAACAAGAAAATTACTGGGTGAAAAGCCATGTCTTCAGCTCCTTCCTAAAAACCAGTAAATTGCTGATTTTCCTTCGCGAGACGGGCAGAGAGTTCCAACATCGAGGTGCCAGGCATCGAAAAGAGCAAACTCCAATTCTAGCCCGCCTGATAGAAGGAACAGAAGCCATAGCCAAAGAAGCCGATCTCAATGTTCTAGAAGGCACATAGAAGGCCAGGCGCCTCCTAATATATCTGGCCCCTACATGGTGGAGCGCCTTAAAGGCAAGAGTCAGTGCCTTAAAAGTAATCCGTCTTGAGACAGGAAGCCAGTGGAGCTTTTTAAGCAACTCCGATGAACTCACTCTACGCTGAAGGCCATAAATGGCCCTTGCGGCGGATTTCTGCACCAGCTGAAGGCGCGCAAGAAGACATTTTGGCAGTCCCAGGTAGAGCACATTCGCATAATCCAAGCGTGAGCCTATCAAGGCCTGCACAGTAGTCTTTCTATGCTCCAGAGACAGGATCGGGAGGAATTTTCTTAACATTTTCAAAATGCCAAAGCATTTCCCTGTAAGCTCGCGAATCTGAGGCCTAAAGGAAAGGCCATCGTCAATCTGAAACCCGAGGTTCTTTGCCTTGGAAGAGGCATCTGCCAGAGGGTACATGTCAGGAGGCCACCAGGCCTTCCATCTAGGATCAGGAGGGCAGCCAAAGAAAAACAGTTCCGATTTATCGGAATTACATTTCAGACTGTGCTGTTTAAACCAGTCAAAGACCGCCCCCAGACGGCCTCTGATCCGCATACCGTCAAAGTCAGAGCCCTTTGTGCAGGCAAAGAGGAGCTGGGTGTCATCAGCGTAAGATACGATCTGGGCACCAAACGACTCCGCCACTGCCGCCAGAGGGGCCATATAGATGTTAAAAAGGGTGGGGCTTAAGATGGAACCCTGAGGCACCCCCACCTCCAATGGCGGCATGTCGGCGGAGAAAGGTGGCACCCAGACCGTTTGCCGGCGGCCGGCCAGAAATGACTCAAACCAATTCAACACCGTTCCGCGTAATCCGATCTCCCAGAGTCTTGAAAGGAGACTGTCGTAGGGAACGGTGTCGAAGGCCGCCGACAAATCCAACATAACTAATATGGCCTTTCCTCCAGTGTCTAGTACTTCCCTGATGGCAACCGGTGAAGAGCAGTCTCGGTACTCATATTGGCACGAAAACCCGACTGAGTGTCGTGTAGAATATCATTACTCTCAATGAAGTTAAATAGGGAGATGCGCACATGCTTCTCCACCACCTTTGCCAAGGCCGGGAGAAGGGAGATCGGCCTATAGTTAGCATGGACCAAAGGGTCCAAATTGGGCTTCTTGACAAGCGGCAGTGTAGTGTAGTTCCTATTTTCCCAATAGGCTCTGCGCATTGGAATAATACCTACAGCAGTAAAGGCCTAGTCCAGACGTTAACTAGGTCTACTACTGTCGATACTAGACTTAATTTTTGGGTTTGCCAGCGTAGCTCAGAGTTCGCTAGAAACTTTCTCGAATGTTCAAGGAGGAATTAACTTCCCTGATTAGACAAGAAGGGATTTAGTTTCTGACAACCATAGAACATGACAACTTTGCTCTCCCCTAATCAAGAGTCAATCTCGAGAGTCGTGTGAGCACAAGGCAATTATTTTACTCAGTCAGTACGTGCATTCTTAGTCTCATCAGAATGTAGAGAAAAGGAAGAGACGGGCGTGTTCAATAAGAAGGTGTTATTTATTGATCAGTCTCTTTTCTCATACATGAGAAATGGATCGATATTATTGTAATACTTATAGTTAAGTAAAGTGCATACATTAAAAGCAATAGTATAAAATAATACTGTAAAAACATTGATATGGTTTCTGAGCCATATGATGTTTAAAATGATTAAAATATATTTACATACACATATACATTTGACTAAACGTACTCAACTGATGTTTCTAAATACGCCTACCCCGTGTACCTGACCTAAGTCTAATGCATGGGCGGGAATAGAAAGTTACAGTTTAAGTTAAGTTTGTTTTTGCCAAGTGAATAACTAAAGAATTCTCTGTGAGGGGTTATTCAGTTCTGTACCTGGAATTTAGGATGAATGAGGAATGGTATCTCGTTCTCTGGTCTCGATATTCCAGGCTGCCTGCGAGGGCTACCCGGAAGCGCCGGTGCTGGGTCTCTCGGCTTGAGATAGCAGCGCATCTCTCAGCGCGTCAGGAAGGCGGGGCTGCGCCAGCGTGGTCTGCTTCTGCTCTCGGCTTCGGCAAGTGTGGCTGCTCCGTCTTGTCACCACGCGTGTGTTTGCATAGGGCAAGATCGGTAATATTTATACCTTAAAGGTGCCGAGATTGACGTAAGGATGGACATAGATACGTCAATAAAGATGTCATACGACTTGCTCGTTAGCACATTCTTTACTAAAGTTCTCTGTGAAATCAAAACAATGGCCGCAGGGTTTTTCCCAGGTTGTCATAGGTTTGATTTGTTATGAGAACGTCGTATGCCTTATCAGGGGCTGGAGGAATGTCGCTTGTCTAATTAGATCTCAAGCGTTATGACCTAATCAGATAACACGTTCCTGTGCCGTAGTGTGACTGCGTCAGATAACGGTATCTGCATCATGGGGGCTTGTCTTGCCTCATGGGCTGACTGTTAGTTAACTTGATAGTTAGTTTAACCAGAATAGGGTCAGGAATAGGGGGATCGATTCAGAACCTATAGGAATACACGACACCCACTCCACGCTAACTATGGTCATATTTACTAATCTATGCATAGTATAACATAGTACAACATACTATAGAGAATAGTGTATACCTTACCACCCCAAAATAAATAAATGCATTTTGAAATTTTCAAATATACTGAAAAATTGCAGTCATATATTTTGTATGCACTTAAGCTTATGAATTAAATGCAAAAGTAAACACGCATTTGTATGCATTATTGCTAATTTGGTATTTGAGAAATACACATGAAATGGCTCTTAACATGGCTATACAGAAAGAAAGTTCGAGACCATTTCATCACATAATAAAATGTTTGTGAACATACCAGCGGGCAGCTAAAGCCTAAAAAGTATCTAAAAATAGAAATCTTAGTTCTCTAGGAATAGTTTCTTACTTTAAGCAGAAGATCAGTGTCCCGGAAAAAATATGGGAAAATATTTTAGGGGGTTGCTGAAAATTGCTGTCCGTGAACTGGATTGTAATTGTTCATGTGACTTTATTTTTAAAGTTGAAGGCCGAATTCAGGGAACGCCGTGTGCGAGTTTACTCAAAAGTCTCTATTTCTGTTCTGGAGAGAACATCATATCATTCAGGCTTTCGAAAAAACTGTCAACAGCTTCATGGGAAAGTTCCACTAAGTCGGAAATGGGTGTAACGCATGATTGTCTCCATTGACATTCTGATTTGCATCACTGACAGAAGGTCGTACCTGTTTGATGCTGCTTTCATCTTGAACTTCACTACTCTTCAATCGTAGTGGTGAAGATTCCAGGAATGCCGTCATCAGGATTGGCAGCCTTTGAGGGCAGCACAAAGCGTGAACCTTGGTAGGAACCAACAGTGTATCTGCATCCACTGGCGCATCCGATTGTAGCGTCAGACAGGTGTCTAACACGCATTCTTCTCCGCATAGCAGACACCTTAGTACAGGTAAAACACACCTTTGCCACATTGGTCGAAATGATAGAAACCAAGTCATGTTCAGGTCTCTAAGCCGGGAGAGTCCCAGGATTTTTGATATCCGGTCCCGGTATCCAATGGCTAGGATTGTTTCTTCCATTGTCGCAAGAGTTTGATCTGTGACATGGGTTGCCATAACGAAAAATAAGGACTAAGAATAGGATTCCTGCAATTAGTCCCAGGATCAGGGGAAGTCCGCCAAAAATCGAATGGACGAAATCTGGAAAAATACCCAGTATGGCTTTGAATGGTGTTAATGCCATCGAAAATACTGTCTTAAATACCCCTGAGATCCCATTGGTATCAGAAATATTTGAGATTTCGCTCAGGATTTCCGCGAAATGTACGGGGGAATTAGTTGATAATAATGTATGTATCTCTGCAGTCGTCCTTGCGACTTGTAGATCATACGTTTCTTTTGATGACGTGAGCCTTGTAGGCGTCTGTAGAAGCACTGTTTTCATTCTGCTTAAAGTATCTATTCGAATAGAAGTAATTTTCAAATTGGGCCATGCCCTTGCCTCCCTGTCTGGAAAGGAGCTGGGGAACAAAGAACGTCCACAGCACTTGACCTTCGCCGTCGTAGTGACTAGATAAGGAGTCCCGGGCATAAGACTACAACATTTGCGGTCTACAATAAGAATGTAACTCCCATTATAGAGTCTTTGAAAGAATGGTTCTATTTCAGTTGCAGGTGCGCCTTGCTGGTGACATGAAAGGTTGTATGAATTCCCTTCACAGGCTCCGTGCAAACTAATACCGTTACACAGAAGCGTGCCGCTTAGTGACATAGCACAATTGTTGCCACTAAGAAACACTTTCTGTCCTTTATTACTGACACATGCATGTGAATAGGGCAGGTTCCAAGTTGTTTTAAGGTACCCCTTTCCCAATTTCTCGTACATGCCAGCCTATATATATATTTGGCAGTATTGAAACCTGAAGGTTGAGATTGGAATATTTATGATTCCGTGTATTATCCATTCACTGACAGGTCGTTCTGACATTGTCATTGGTAATCTTTCCAGTTTTTCAATGCTCAAGATTGTATAATCAGCACCCTTTTGCGCCATACCGATTTGTTTATCAGTAAGGTTAAAGATTTGGAATAGTGACGTTGTGTTGATTAAACGCCAAGGCACATAGCCTGAACGCAGATTTTGTAACGTCCAGCCAAGCTGTACAATAGAACGCAATTGTGACTGACCATGTTGTAATAACAGTAAGTCTTGCGATAATATATCGATTGCTGAAGACACAATGCTGTCCAATGAAAAAATTCTGGAGGACAGAGTCATTAACCCATTGTCCACTACAGAAAGTGATTTTTCCAAATTGATACGGTCAATTTCCCGTATTCTTTCTGCTGTTTCAATTTGAGTAACCTTCCAGGCCTCATTGTATGCTGCATATACAGAGGCTGCTATGAAACGCTTTTGACGCTGTTTGCGTGGTCCCAGAATGAAATCACGCAAGTCAGCACCATCAGTAAGTAAAGTTAGGTGTTGCTTAATTTCAGGCAGTGTGGAAGTTTGAAGCCATTGAAGGCATAATTTGCCCACACTGTAGGTTGTTATTATCCCTGGGTGATGTCTTTGGGGATATCTTGGGTCTGGCCTGGTCATTTTGAACCCCTGTGTTTTATTCAGGAATCTGTCTTGACAGTTATTTGTATCTGTGGGCCAGATCAACCATTGTTTCCAATCAGGATGTGTTCTGTTTTGGTTTAATATCTGGTTTACGTCTATCTCTTCATCTGTATCAGAGCTATTGCTAAACATTGTTGGCTTTGGAATAGACGGTTTATTTAAATCTTTGATTTTGGCTAAGCCAAGACAGGTGGTTTGTTGAACAGTGTCATTTAAAAATATCATTTGTTCTGGGATCATGCAGGCTCTAAACAAAGCTTCTATACCCTGTACTTGCCATTCTTTTGTACCCCAAACACTTTTCAAATCAACATTTTTGTCCCAATAATCAAATCCAAAAGTATTCATTTTTTCAAAGAATGAATCTGAATATATCAATTTTGTGTTGGTTATCATGGTTTTCATCCCTGTCTTGTTTGACAATTTAAAATAAAATGTTTCAGCATTACTTGTGTTAAAACCTGAAAAATATGAATATTTGTCATACACGGTTCTAGAGCTCCCTTTTGGAGGTGTAGCACAATGTTCCCATTGATTATAATTTAAAACATTTCTAGGTTGTGCAGATTTATGTAAAAAATGGTTACCATAATGGTTATAGCAATACATACTATCATAATTTGTAGAACCTTGCAAATAATCATGTTTTGTAAATTTAGCAGACATTACTAAGTCAGACATCATGTTGTTAATGCTTTCGAAGTCCCAATCATCAGCAAATGAGTTTGGTTATGCAAAATTACTCAAGGAGATCTTGATTTGGTGTGGATATTTCAGGATCTCGACCGGACCATAAATTTCATAGTCAGTGTTGTCCCAGGCTACCCCACCAGGTATCGGATTGGCTGTGAAGTTGGCTGAAGAAAGTTCTGAAGAAAGTTCTCTTTTCTCGACGTGTGAAGATGTGTGTGGTTTGAGGATCAAGTTGATGTTCTGACTTGCTGTGTCCATTTTAGCATATTTTCCCTCAATGAAGCGTCCCAAAGTAAATACCATGATGAGCCAAAGTATGAGGATAAATGCACCAAAACCCACCCAAAATTCAATCCATGGAGAAATCAGATATGTTTCTTTCAGTTGTTTCAAAAGTTCCTTCGCTTTGTCTTTAAAGAATTTTGATGATGGCTGTGTCTTTGATTCACTGAAGCCGTCAGAGGAATCATCGAAGTTGATGAAGTAACCGGATGCAGTTCTGTCAATTGTTCCAATTGGTTCAGGATTTTTGTTTTTTGCATTGTCACTTGGTACTTCATTGTAGATTGGTGTGTCTCTGCTAAATGTCTTTATTTGGGTTTTCAGAGGTCTGAGTTCTATTGCATTGTTGCATAGTCCTTCTTGTTCTTCTGCAGGCGTTTCAAATGTGATGAGCCTTTTTGATAGGACCTCTGTGCTGGTAGCAAACCTTGGTGTTCTGCTACTTATTGGGAGTCCACTTGGCCTACCGTTTGTTATCGGCCACATGTTGTGGTTTTACCAGGTCGATGGATACAACTCGGTTCTCCTTTTTTCCAGCAAGTGGCGGTAGTACAACTGATCTTGTCCCGTTGACAGACAAGACAGGAACTGCTTTTCTGTAGGAAGGCCCAAATTCCTTCTTTACCGCGATCTTCTCCCTGACTAGATCCCCGACTTTTGGAATCCAGACAGGTCTTGCTGGGACAGGTGGTGATTCTTCAGTGGTTGTTGGCTGTTGTTTCAACTGTATGTTGCTCAGGTCTTTTCTTTTTTTGTTTAAGTCCTGTAAAATAGCCAAACGGTCTTTGACATCAAAGGTTTTTTCTTTCACCACTGAAGTCTGACTATCAAGGTCAGAGATCATCATCCTAGTTCCAAATAATAATTCGTACGGACTGAATCCCTTCAGAGAATTTCTTGGCAAGTTATTTAGACTACGTTGGACACTTATTAGATGTTTGACCCACCCAGCTCCCGAACCTAATATCCTTTCCATTATAGATTGCTTTCTGCCTTGGTTTTTTCTTTACACCATCCCGTACCCTCAGGAAGGAAGGGAGAAGATTCCCGCTGGACTGTGCTCATTTGGCCATGTTTCCCCCCAGGCTGGTATGCCTGAGTGAAAACAATGGTCAAACGTAACATGCTCTTAGCGTATATGCCATTTAGACTCGCAAATCTTGTATAATAGTCCGGACGTCAGCCGAGTGCTGGTGATCTACATTATAAGTGGAAACTAGCCTGTATATGTTAATCGCAAGCCATTCTTTTTGCTGGTAATATTATCTGCCTTGATACGACGAGGTATTAAACTGCTTCTCTCCCCACTGCGATCTCTGTTGCAGTTTGGGCAGTTTTTTACAAACATGGTGTAGTGCAGGCTCATGCCTGGCCACCAGTACCGTGATTGTAATTCTTCCAGAGAATCTTTTAATTTAAGGTGTCTGAGACCCTCGCCCATGTGTGCGTCTGCGATTAACAAGTTTCTCCTGTCCATGTTTGGAATCACTCTATCCCCCACTCCAGGGATTCGAGCAAAAGGGACGGAGTTTGCATCGATTATGTATGTATAATTGAGTGGATAGTTGATCGGTAACGCTGAGCAGTCGCCTTTTGATGACGTTTTCACCGCCAGCACTGTTTCACCGTCAATGTATTTTAATGTACGCTTTTTTCGATCTACGGGAGCCGGTTTAGTGGCTGCCGCTGTGGCTGTCTCAGCCAATGAATTCCCTACAACGTGAACGCCATCACGCTGATGACTCAGTGAGTGTGTCACGTGAGTCTTTGGTAGTTCTTTTTGTAAAAGAGCTATTTGTTCCCAGAGCAGTTTCTGCTTTATCGGTGCATCTGTGTCATCTTTGTAACCGTTTTGAATCCATGTCTGCAAATCCTTGTTGTATGATTTGACGCAGTAATATGAATCTGACACTATAAGTGTCGGGAATTCGCGATCCGCATTATCTAGCGCCATTTTCAAAGCTATTATTTCAGTTTGTTGTTCTGAATTAGTTTCTACTGAGTGTGATTTTGTTAATAGAGGTCTTAGTTTACCTCCGCGCCACACTTCTTTTGTAATCTCACATGTGGGGTTGTATGCTTGTTCTCCCCAAACGGAGGGTTGAGCATGTCCGTCTGTATAGATTACACAGGCGTAATGTCGTAGAGGCAGAATGTCGATTGGCAGAGGATACGTCTTTTCATATTTTAGATTTTTTAATTCTTCTAGTTCTGGATCAAAGAAGTAGTATACTTTGTCCATTGTGATTGAATTCACCCATTGTATCCATTCCGGATTCAATGTTGTTGTTGGTAAATTACACGGTGTTGTTAGTGCCTCAAAGGCTGATTCTGCTGTTCTGACTGTGATATGTCTGCCGTCAGCTATCTCTTTTTCTCTAGCTATTGCGGTTTGAACTGCACGAATGATTTTTTCTGTATTACTGAATTTCTGTTCAGCTTCCGTGTACAAGTGTGATTTGAATGCAATCGGTACCTTTTCTCCCTCATTAGAGGTTAGGTATGTGAATCCGCATCTCCCTGGGATGACTCGAATCACAAGATTGCGTGTGTTATCACGTGTTTCTAATTTTGTTTTAATTAGCATGTCTGTTTGTAAGGATCTCAAAATTTCTGTGTGTGTTTGAGTCCAACTGGATCTTTTAAAGTCTGGTTTAATTAGATCATAAAGGGGTTTAACCCTTTCTGCGTAATTTGCAATGCATGTTCTTCCGAAATTTAGGAAACCTAGAATCGACTGTACGTTTTTTAGTGTTCTAGGTGCTTGGATTACGGCACATTTCTCTAGGAAATTGTCTGCCAGGCTTTTGCCTTCACTTGATAACTCATATCCTAAGAATAGGACCGTCAGATGGGCAATTCTGGATTTTTTGAAGTTGAATTTGTAACCCTCTGCAGCGAACCCAAGTATTATGGTGTTCACCCTTTTCAAGTGAGTCTCCAAGTCATCATCTGTTAAGTAAATGTCATCGACATAGGATAATGCTTCATCATCATATAGTTGTAGTAATTCTGTTACTCTCGCTGAGAATACCCCCGGGCTGTTCTTGAACCCCTGGGCTAACCGACAGAATTGTTTTTGAGTGCCATTTACTGAGAATGCAGTTAAATATCTGCTCTCTGGTGCTATGTTTTGACAAAAGAATCCATTGGAGATGTCCAAGGTTGTTTTGTATTTTTTGCGCACTATGTTATTCATTAGTGCAGCACTGTGTGAGTTTTGCACTGCAAAAGTTTTGCAACATGTGTTAAGGTGTCGGTAATCCAAAACTAGACGATATGAATTGTCTGGTTTGGAGACCGGAAACAAAGGATTGTTCATTTGTGAGGTGCAAGTTTCAATCACCCCCTGGTATTCTAGCTGATCTAGTATTTCATTTACCTGTTTTTTAGCTTCTTGCTTAATTGGGTACTGCCTTTGTGCAGTAGGTTGTGATTTTAGCTGTATTTTGTGAGGAGGAGAATCCTCATCCCATCCTACATGATTTTTATATAAAGCAGGTGCTAAGGCCACTGCCCACTTTCTAGCAAGTGTGTATTTTTTATGAATCGGGATTTGATTCGAGAAGGCAGGCATAATTACTTCTTCGCCATGAGGGCACTCCCTGACAAACTCTGGTGGCCAGTCTTTTTCAGCTAGAAGGATATCATAGCCCTTGGAGAGATTATCCCAAAATAGTCCCCTTATTTTCCTAGTCTTATCTCCCTCTATACGTAATGTTATCTCGTATATCTTGTGGGGTTTGCTAACTCTGGTGTCTGCAGTTTCCACTTGAAGATATTCATTCGTGTCCACTGTCTCCAGATGATTCATAAGGACTTTGCGAGCTATGCTCACCTCTGCTGCGCTGTCTAGCATTGTCTGCGCCCACTCTCCGTTTTTCAGTTGTGTCCTCAGTATTCTCGGCATTGTTAACTACCTTGATACTGGCTACCTTCTTTTTTGGAAATTGTAATTTCTTTTTTAGCTGAGCAGGTTCCTTGTCTTTGGACTTGGCGTGCTCTTCTGATCGTCCTCTTCTTTCCGATTTCTGCGAGGAAGTCTGAAAAGATTGAGAGGGACGTGTATCAATGTCTTGATATCTATCAGGTTTTTTAATATTATCCCTATTTCTCAGGTTATATCTATTCCCAGAGGGGTCACTCTGCGGTGACCTCTGTCTTTGGTTTGGAGATTTCTCTCTTCGCCTGGGAGACCTTCCTCTGGACTGGAATTTCTTTTCTTTAGGATTGGATTGTTTTTTCCATCCCAGTTCTTTTTTGGTGAATTATTATTAAAAAATATTTTTGCTGGACTTGTAGTCAGTTGCGGTTTTACTGGTATTCCACCTAGACTATCTCTGCCTAGTTCTTCATAGGATTTTTCTATGATTCTGGCAATTTCAGCTGGTTGGTCTGCTATATCTGTCTCTTTTAACCTCTGGCGGATCGCCACGTTTGCTGCTTCACCTTTTATGTTGGCTAATAATATAGCCGAGACCTGCTTGAAGTCTTTTAGTAATTTCATACCAAGAGTTAAAGCAGGTTCTGGACCGTATTCATCTTGAATTTGTTTTAGCACATCTGGTATTACCGAAATGGATGGAACACCGTGCGTTTTTGTGTAGATGGAAGCAAAGACTGTACCCCAAGTGTCACAGTCCTCAATGTGTGGTGCGATTCCCATTGGGAGACATATAGTCAGAATCCTGTGTTTTTCTAATGGGGTGGTGTCAGGAAACACCGCCTCTATTTGGGTAATTTTCTGTGCCAACCAGAATGGTATTTGTTCCCGTTTAGCTGGAACTTTACCTAGGCAGGATTGGATGTTCTGTGGTGTAATTTTATTTGTGTTCCCCTGGTGAGGGGTCAGCTGTGGAAGTTTAATCGCTGGCTGAATTGTTGAAGTCCGCATTACATACTGAACTAATTGTCTATGAATTTTTAGTAGTTGTTTTAGCTGTATTAACAGCTCTGCTGCAGGCATTCTTTCGATGTCTGGATGTGGTGTGTATCCGGCTAAGACCGGCCACGTTGCTCCTGGTCTTCCTAAAGGACCGAGCCTTGTAATGTGATTGTTATGTATTAGGGCGCCATCAAATAAGAGCAAATGCTCTTGGAATTTGAGTGGTACTTCCACCTCCTCGAAAGGAGTGTACTCATTAGGAGGTTCCTCTACTTTGTAATAGTGGAAGTACTTTGTTACAGCATTAGCTGCTGGAAAATGTATCCATGAATAATATACCTCTGTCTGCCGATATTCGTGTGCCTCGATTACGAATATGACTGTGCCACCTCTAGGTGTCAGTCCATTTTCTATAAGTTTTAAGGTTATAGATCTCCTTTTAATGACCGGAATGAGTGTTATATTCGGGTCTGCTGCTTGCATGGTAGCATCAGCATCTGCGAGTTCAGTTGCTAATCTAACTGCCTCTCTTTCTTCATCACTGTCTCCCATTTTACCGACAGGATGGTATTATGTTTGTTTGCAGATCAGGTTTCTTATGGAACAAAGATTAGATGCACAATATTTTGGAACAGTGTATCCTTCAACGTTGACTATACCAAGAACCATACATAGGAGTTCCCTCCTGCGAGGTTTTGGAGGATATAACCTTTCACCCACTCCAGACGTCTTTGGAGTATAATGGGAAAAGGGGTCTGAGTGAGAAAGCACGACTGAGTTACTCTAAATGTCTTACGTTAGTTTTATCGCCCTTTCCAAACGCGTTGGGCGCCATGTAGTGTAGTTCCTATTTTCCCAATAGGCTCTGCGCATTGGAATAATACCTACAGCAGTAAAGGCCTAGACCAGACGTTAACTAGGTCTACTACTGTCGATACTAGACTTAATTTTTGGGTTTGCCAGCGTAGCTCAGAGTTCGCTAGAAACTTTCTCGAATGTTCAAGGAGGAATTAACTTCCCTGATTAGACAAGAAGGGATTTAGTTTCTGACAACCATAGAACATGACAACTTTGCTCTCCCCTAATCAAGAGTCAATCTCGAGAGTCGTGTGAGCACAAGGCAATTATTTTACTCAGTCAGTATGTGCATTCTTAGTCTCATCAGAATGTAGAGAAAAGGAAGAGACGGGCGTGTTCAATAAGAAGGTGTTATTTATTGATCAGTCTCTTTTCTCATACATGAGAAATGGATCGATATTATTGCAATACTTATAGTTAAGTAAAGTGCATACATTAAAAGCAATAGTATAAAATAATACTGTAAAAACATTGATATGGTTTCTGAGCCATATGATGTTTAAAATGATTAAAATATATTTACATACACATATACATTTGACTAAACGTACTCAACTGATGTTTCTAAATACGCCTACCCCGTGTACCTGACCTAAGTCTAATGCGTGGGCGGGAATAGAAAGTTACAGTTTAAGTTAAGTTTGTTTTTGCCAAGTGAATAACTAAAGAATTCTCTGTGAGGGGTTATTCAGTTCTGTACCTGGAATTTAGGATGAATGAGGAATGGTATCTCGTTCTCTGGTCTCGATATTCCAGGCTGCCTGCGAGGGCTACCCGGAAGCGCCGGTGCTGGGTCTCTCGGCTTGAGATAGCAGCGCGTCTCTCAGCGCGTCAGGAAGGCGGGGCTGCGCCAGCGGGGTCTGCTTCTGCTCTCGGCTTCGGCAAGTGTGGCTGCTCCGTCTTGTCACCACGCGTGTGTTTGCATAGGGCAAGATCGGTAATATTTATACCTTAAAGGTGCCGAGATTGACGTAAGGATGGACATAGATACGTCAATAAAGATGTCATACGACTTGCTCGTTAGCACATTCTTTACTAAAGTTCTCTGTGAAATCAAAACAATGGCCGCAGGGTTTTTCCCAGGTTGTCATAGGTTTGATTTGTTATGAGAACGTCGTATGCCTTATCAGGGGCTGGAGGAATGTCGCTTGTCTAATTAGATCTCAAGCGTTATGACCTAATCAGATAACACGTTCCTGTGCCGTAGTGTGACTGCGTCAGATAACGGTATCTGCATCATGGGGGCTTGTCTTGCCTCATGGGCTGACTGTTAGTTAACTTGATAGTTAGTTTAACCAGAATAGGGTCAGGAATAGGGGGATCGATTCAGAACCTATAGGAATACACGATAGCAGGATCAAGGAATGCTTCCAGGCCTGGGGAACCACTCCCGTGCTTAAGGACATATTGAGCACAGGGTTGAGCAAGGAATTTATGGCAGGTGCTACTCTTCCAAGACATTTTGCGGGGCAGGGATCCTGCGGAGAGCCGAACTTGAGCTGGGTAAGAAGGTCGAGTGAGGCAGGGAGAGACAGAGATGGAAACTCAGAGAGAGAGGGGCCTTCCACTACCAAGGATGGGAACCGAGGAAGCCTGATCTCAAGTGCAGATACTAAACTAGTGGGGGGAAAAGTATCTTGAATAGCTTTAATTTTTGTAGCAAAAAAGATTGCAAGTTGACAAACCCATGCTTCAGTATGGGAGTGGGATGGCAAAATCGAGGTGGGGGAAATAAAATCTTTTACAATGCGGAATATTTCTTTGCTCATATTCGCCGCATCCTCTATTCTTTTATCAAAGTAGGCTTTTTTCCCAGCCATAATATGGCGGTGATAGAGCCTAGTTAATTCCCTATATTTATTTTTATCACTGGGATCGTACAGGCGACGCCAAGCCCTTTCGGCTTTTTTACACTCTCGGCGCAACTCAACGAGAAAGGGTGTTAACCACGGGGCAGAAGCGCACCTGCTGGTTTTACTAGAAATTACCATGGGAGCTAGCTCCTCAAATCTGTCAATGAGCCACCTATGTAGCAGATCCAGATCCTGCTCTAAACTACCAGACAGTTGACAAGGGTATGAGGAGAGTGCAGATACCAACATTTCAGAGGACACCCGGTGAAATGCCCGTGCAGTCCCTCTAGAGCCTGCCAACGGTCTTGAAGAGGTAGTGATGACTGGGGGGATATAAAAGTTTATTAAATAGTGATCAGACCATAGGACAGGGACCGGGGGGGGATGTGCTGATCGAAACCGTAGAAAAAACTTGATCGAGAGTGTGACCTTTGTTGTGCGTGGGAACAGAGACATAAGGTAACAACCCTAAAGGAGCTGTAATGTCCCACAACTTAACAACATCCGTGTCATTGCCTACATCCATATGAAAGTTAAAATCTCCCAACAGTATACAATGTTCTGATTTTAGACAAAGTACCAAAAGAACAGCCTGCAGTTCCTCGAAAAAGAGGCCTATGGGTCCCGGTGGCCTATATATTAAAAGCCCAACACAAGCTTGATGGGGGGACAGAGAGAGGGTAAAACCCAGGGACTCGCATCCCGAGATATTGTCAGTGGAAAGAGTGGCACAGGAAAAGCGCTTGTCGACTACCAGAGTGACCCCGCCGCCTCTACCTATGGCCCTATCCTTTCTGACGATGACATAGTCAGTGGGAATGGCAGTCGCTAGGTCAGGGCCAGAGCTTTCCCCCAGCCAGGTCTCTGTTAGAAAAAGACATAGCGGCTTAGACTCCGTCAGCAGATTATAAATATCCAGCGAATGCCTACTGAGAGATCTGGTATTGAGAAGAAAGCAGGGATTGTAGGTCGGCAGAGTCGCGGGAGATACGGCGTGGGGGTCGACCAAACGCCAGCCGCAGCCAGGGCAGCCCTTTTTCAATACCCGAAAGACGCAGCGGCAAGTAGCCAACTCGCCCCGAAGGGAAAGGAGCTCAGCAGAAGTATAAGAGCGTATGGTGGCAAGAAGATGAGAAACAGCCAAGGAAAAAAGCCCACGTCCGCACCCGTCCGCATCCGGGACGCTGACGGGCGCAGACGGGCTTACCTTAGGCGCTCCTTTGGCGCGGGATGGGCGCGTCCGCACAACGCTTCCGCTGCGCGGAGGGAAAAGCCTCTAAACCTATAGTCGCGCAGGGGGAGTGGAAGGAGAGCCGCACCGCTGGTCCGCCGACCAGCGTGCAAAAACTCCTCCCAAGATGGCCGCTGCTCCTATCCCACAGTATCCAGCGGCACCTCGTATGCCGGACTGGAATGGGGATGAGAGAAAAGACAGGTCCCCCCACTCCCCCCCCATGGTGCTGTTGCCACCCAACACAAGCGGGGAAGACCAGAAACAAAGTGCAAAGGGAGAGCGTGAAGAATGCACCCGACTTTCCGCCTCAGGTGCAGAAACAGAAAACGTACCAGTGGGAATAAAGGGTCAGGGAGGCAGAAGACACAGCCTGTCCAAAATGTAAAAGCACTCAGCAATCAGCAGTGCAAGCGCTTGCAATCAGCGCGATGGTTCAGGGAGCAACACTAGAAAAAGCGGTGACACGCGCTAGCACTCAGCGCAAGCAAATAATTAAAATTAACACAACGCGTTAGCAGTCAGCGCGAAATGCAAGTAATTAAAAAAGATCAGAGTTAGTGTTTTTTAAAAGTGCCACAGCACATCAAGCCCCAGAAACTCCACCTCAAGTTCTTCGGGGTACGATTCTAGCATGTTTAGTTTGTGTACATGGCTTGCCAGGTTTCCCACAGTATGTAGCGTCGTTGTCTCTGCTAGGTGCACATGATGTCATGTTGAATGTGATTATATAAGGTAGCGCGTTTATTCACGACCCATGGTTTCTCCCATTTGCATATCGCTGTCTTAAAGAGCATACAGAAGTTTGTCTCACAGGTGAATAGTGCGACCACAATGGCAGTCATTCATTACTATCCAAGAATGTCCGCTTCTAAACTTACAGCCCCCAATTTTGCGTCCTTTTTTTACAGGGACGCCAACTCCCACAATCAGACCAACATTCACACAGCTTTCTAACGGCAATTATCTCCTTCTCATTAACATGCACTCCTACGGAATGTGAGCTGGCACACCGCATGCCCTTACTGTTTCAAACACAGTAACTTCCTGTGGCAATGTCTATTCCCACCCACACAAACTAACTCCCAAACTTCAACTTGGCCTTCAATTCCTAGTTTGAAAACAGATTTCAAGAAACAAACTAAACTAAAAGAGCTTTTGTTCAGAACAGAAGTCTCCCTCACTTCTGCAAAAGAAATGTATCGACTGCAGATGCCACAAACTTCAAGTAAAATACACTCCCTTTAAAATACAAACCGCCAATTACACTTTGTGAATTGTTACACAATTTTCAACACATGTCACACTCAAGGTTGGGCACACTTTTTTAACACGGTCTCCTACAGCCTTCTAACACGCTTTCAAACTGTTCTTCTTTTAATACCAGACTACATTCATTCGATCATCTCTGGAATAACAGGAACAGTGCCCATAATTCTTGCTCTCTTTGCGGCCATCCTACTACTAATTTTACTTCTGTAAATGGCTACACTCTCTGTGGTAACAACTATCTGACAGAATATGCCTCTACACCAAGCTACAACAATACTGCAAAAAAATGGAAAAACTTTTCGGCTACCAGCCTCTATCTATTATCGGAGCTAGCTACAACACAACATTCATCTACACTTATGCAATATGCGTACAACCATCGTTTGATTGCAAAACTTGCCCATTTGACTGGCAAATGGATCTATGCCTTGCCAACATCCCAACAATCGCTCCGTATATCTAGTAGGTAATGCTTTATCATGAAAACCATGAACGTGATTGTTCTGGTAGTGGAGCAATGGCGAATGCCATGCAAAAAAGAATCGTAGCTGAATGAGATTTCTACGCAGCCGCGAAAGATCTCCTGCAACGTGCAACCTTTCACAACATCGCAGATTGCCTGCCAATTCAAATTGCCTCTCCATTATTCGAGGAACATTACTGTCCCTTCGAGGATATTAATTTGATTGTTTCACTTTTTTCAGACAAAGGCAACAATAGCCTCTTGGAACATTACACATCTCAAGCTACCGCAATACCACCACTCCTCCCCCCTTCTCACTGCCCTTCATTGGCTACCGATCAAACAAAGAGCCCTTTTCAAACTTGGCTGCCTCACTTTTCAAGCCCGGGCGGGCACCGCCCCTGCTTTCATCAATTCCGCCTTCATCAATTACTGCCCTGCTAAAGACCTACGTTCTTCTACCAAGTCTCTGCTCGACATCCCCCGGTTCAAGAAAAAGCGATCCGGTGGCCAGAAATTCTCGGTACTCGCACCCATTTTCTGGAATTCCCTTCCCCCCTCTCTAAGATCCTCTTCCTCCTATTTGGATTTTTGTAAGGCCCTTAAGACCTTTCTTTTCCGGCAAGCCTTCAGCCCATAGCCCCCGATGCGTCCCTCGGCTTGAAATCCTATAGCGCCAATAAACTGCTCAGTGAATGTGCGCTTTATAAATAACTAAAAATTCTAATTCGAATTCAAGCTACTGAACAACTCCTGGACTGCAATCTCCAAGACTTGTAAGAAACTCACGTTATTCTTGAATGGATTTTTCCATCTTTTTTACTTTTCCCTTTACATTTTTTATAATACACTTCAATCCTACTACTTTGATATAATAACTTTCTAAGTATACTCAGACATTTGAACTCTATCTTCATTAATGCCCCTTACGTCTCCACTCTAACCAGGGATTGGTGATGTATGACCTATGCAAATACGCTATTTACTTCCTAAATTAGCCTAAACCCGACACCCATTTAAAAGCCACGTCTATTCTTAGTGCACACGCCTCTCTGCCTGCCTGTTATTCATAAAGCCCTTTCACACAAATTTACTCAAAATCAGCCTCTGCTCAGAACCTCACGATAAAAATGAAAAAAGACAACTTTGTATATGAACTGGTTGGCACAGTGTGGTAATCGTAAATTACCTTTATTTTCATTATACAATTTATTCATTCATGTCTAATAGCTACTGTGTATGTCACATAGAACTGTCACATATATTGTGCAATTCACTGATGCAGGAGCTTCGATATGACTACAGCAGAAGCGTTTGGAGTTTGAATCAGCTCAATGGCTTAGCTCTCTGCACAAGAATGTTTTTTTGAAACATCTGAAGACAATAATGTATGGTTTGACTACACAGGTACCGAATGTGCTTCTCAGAAGCACAATGTTTGTATTCATCCTCAAAGTTCCAATGTGGGTAGAACTAGCACCAATTCTGACACGCACCACATTGAATCTACTGTACAACAGATTGCTGACTATTCTACTGTTGATAATTCTCTGTTACAAAAAAGCAGTGCCAAGGTACCTAAAAAGTTTGATGATTACATTTTGCAATTTCATTTTTACTTCTTACTTTTCTTAAAGGATACATGTGGTAATCGTATCCTACCTTTATTTTCCTTATAGAATGTAGAGTCATTCAAGTGTAATAGCTATTGTTTATGTCACATGCAACTGTAACATGTAATATGCAATTCACTGATGCAGGAGCTTATGTTTGAATACAGCAGAAGTGGTTCAACTTTGCATCAGCTGGATGCCCTAGCTCTTGCACCAGTGGGTCCAATTGTGTCATTTTCAAACTCCATCCCTTTATTACACACTGCCACTTTCTTAGACACACCTCATTTCACCATTTTTCTTCTGTGGCATTGCAACATTCTGCATTATATTCTTCACAATTATTTCTTTATTCCTGCTTCCTAAAACACTTCATTCGAGTCTTCAGACCGGTAGGGGTGAGTAATTAGTTTCCCACTCCCTGTATAGTATAAACGCACACTAGAACTACTTACACAGGTATGCTACGGCGGCCAGTATCCTACAGCACCCATAGCACATCATTTTACAGCAATAAACTCACGACTTACACTCACAGTTTCCTCCCCGACTCTTTCGACCGGTACCAGTGAGTAGTTTGCTTCCTACTCCTGTTATACTCTAAATGCATACTAACACCACCTGTGCACATATGCTACAACAGCCAGTATGCTAAACTGCCCAGAGCACATCAGTGTATACCACTGAGCTCACAATTTAGGCGCACGGTTTCATCCCCGAGTTTAGTGGTACCTCACCTCTTCACCATCTCACTCTAGACAAAACAGCACTTTCACACCGGTAAGGGTAAATAATTTGGTTCTGCCAGTATGCCACAGACCACTCAGCTCACAATTTAGCTATATGCTTTCATCCCCAGGTGTACCAGCACCTCACCTCACCACCATCTCACAGTGGGCATAACAACACTTTCACACCCGTAGGAGTAAGTACTTCGCTTCGGCCAGTATGCTACAGCGCCCACGTCACATCAGTTTACAGCACTCAGCTCACACTTTAAGCACACGCTTTCATCCCCGACTTTACCAATGCTTCACCTCGACACCATCTCACTCTAGACAAAACAGCACCTTCACACCGGTAAGGGTAAATGCTGCGCTTCTGCCAGTATGCTACAGACCACTTAGCTCATAGTTTAGGCATACACTTTCGTCCCCGAGTATACCGGCACCTCACCTCACCACCATCTCACAGTGGGCAAAACAGCACTTTCACACCAGTAGGAGTAAATACTTCGCTCCAGGGAGTATGCTACAAAGCCCACAGAACATCAGTTTACAGCACTCAGCTCACAGTTCAAGCACACGCCTTCATCTCTGACTTTACCGGTACCTCACCTCAACACCAGCTCACTCTAGGCAAAACAGCACTTTCACACCGGTAAGGGTAAATACTTCACTTCTGCCAGGATGCTACAAAGCACTCAGCTCACAGTTTAGGCACACGCTTTCATCGCCGAGTTCACCGGCCCCTCACCTCCACACCATCTCACAATGGGCAAAACAGCACTTTCACACCGGTAGGGGTAAATACTTCACTTCGGCCAGGATGCTACAGCACCCAGAGCACATCAGTTTACAGCACTCCGCTCACGGTTTACACGCGCGCTTCCATCCTGGAGTGCACTGGCACCTCACCTCAGCACCATTTCACAGTGGACAAAATCGCACTTTCACACCGGTAGGGGTGTATACTTCACTTCACACTCCCTCTATAGCACACCCTAACCACCCTACAGAGCTCACCGCGCTCCTACCCTCCTCTTTCCCACTTTTCTCTCCCTTTTTTCCTTACTCGCTTCAACTGAATCACAAAATGGTGGCCAACTCTTCCTAGTTGCAACCGATCGCACCGCTGGCAGCCAATCAACAGCAAGCTTGTGCTTGTAACGCCTCAGCCAATCAGATGGCAGAATTCCCAAATATCGATATCTGTAAATTTCGATATTTCTCAAAAACTACTCAACGAATTTACACCAAATAAACAAAAATGTGCTTTCCAGACCAAGACCCTTCTCCCTGCCGAATTTGGGGTAATTCCGTTCACCCGTTCGACCTGTAGCCTTGCCCAAAGGTTCCTATGCAAATGAACATGTAGAAAACACGTTCTGGGACCCCCATTTTTCTCTGTCCCCCTTTACGAGTCACCCCCAAACTTTTCACATAGGAGCTGATATCAACAAAAAATGTGTTTTGAAAATTTCACGAAGATTCGTCAACGGGCGCCAAAGTTATTGGGAATAGAATGTTGCCCTTTTTTCTATGGTAACTAGGTCCTAACTATAACTCCTGCCACCCCCCCCCCCACACTGCCCCGGTGACCAACACCTCCATGGGGCATTGAGTAAAATAAATAAGGGGGTCCGTAGCAGACCCCTGGCCTAGGGGACCACCACCTCCCCAGGGCTTTAAATCGGACCCCCATGTGTAGCCCTCCTTGGCCCTGGGAATCACCACTCCCAGGGCTGGCTTCAGCAATGTCCCAGGGTGCCCATCTCCGGGACACTGCAGTTTGCAATAGCAGGGGGGAGCATGGCACCTACCCTGTCATAGCAACATTGCTGTGCTTCATGGAAGCGAGAGCAGGAAACCTGCTCTTGTTTACATGGAATAGAGAAGATTACTTTTGGGCAAAGGGAGCGACATGTTAGCAGCTCCCTTTAACCAAAAGCAATGCTGGATCCTGCAGGAGGCAGGGAGCCGGCAGGGACCGCGGGAACATTGGGGCTCCCCCCGTGGTCCCCAACAGTAAGGCCATGCCCCGGGGGATGGGGTACCCGGGGCCAAAAATGGCCCCCTCCCTTTTTAATTATTATTTTTTTAAACATAAGGCCAGCCCCGGGGGATGGGGTCACAGAGGCTATAATTGGCCTCAGGAGGTGGGGGGCGTGCGGCCCCCTCCAGAATAAAAAAAAAAAGAATGGCTAGGCCCCGGGGGTGGGGTCCGCGAGGCCCAGAGAGGCCCAGGGAAGTGGGTCCCCACAGCCCCTACCCATACCCTGATGCTTGTATTGAGTAAGATGAATGCTATTGATAATAATCTTAATAGATTTTTATGGCAGGAACTAGAACTACATAAAAACTCAGAAGCTAACAAATACTTGACTTGCGCGCTGGAGCAAACGTGCACTGCTAACCTGTGGGACAAAAACTTGCCATTTATCTCCTTTAAACAGGCATTAAATAAGGCGGCCAAATTTCATTCGTTGATTACTGACAAAGCCATTTTCTCAGACCGCTCTCATTCCTGGACTGTGATCAACGGATACAAAAAACTTACCCCAGCTGCCTACTTAGACACAACCTATTCCGTCTTTTTAAAAAAAAGATGATGGCTCTGAGACTAGGTAAATACCCAACCTTGGCTGACGAACCCGCTTGGAAACACTACGACACAGTTGTCTGTCGCCTCTGTAGCACCACAAACGAAGACATAATTCATATCATATGTCATTGCAAGAATCTGAGCCAGGAGCGCACGCTCTTTTTAAAGAAAATTTTTCGGGTCAAGAGACCTGCAGGACTGCTGTTATTGGTGGTTTGGACTCAACAGCACCTATAATTAACTGCAAACTGATAAAATTCTTGATAGCTTTTGAAAGCAAAAGGTCATGTTTAGATTTAATGAGGCTTCTTATTATTATTAACTTTTCTCTTTTTAACTGCTAGCTGATGAAGTTTTTGATGGCCTTAGAACTACGCTTGAAAGTAATTGGTCACCTCTAGATTTAATAAGACCATCATTTTATCTCTAACCTCTGTTTTAAACTGTATTTGATGAATTTTACCTTCTCTTTTTGATATTGAATACTAACTGTAAGGATATTTGTTATGGTTTTAATTAACTAAACAATAAAGTTTACTACCACTACTACCACAGCCCCTACCCTACCCTTCAAAAAAAAAAAGGAAAGGCCTTGCCCTGGGGATGGGGTCACGGGGCCAGAAGGGGGCCTCGCGCCCTCCTCCTTTTCGTTAAAATAAATGGCTCAGGTCCCGGGGGATGGGGTCCCTAAAGGCTCAAGAGAAGGGGGGCCACACAGCCCCCTTCTTAACATAAAAAAATAAAAATGGGAACTCACCGGAGACCCCGCCCCATCTTTGCATGACAATGCAAACACACCTCCTGATGCGCTCTGCGTTTGGGGATTAAGTCCCCGTCGCTATTGAGGGTTGCTGGGGGCCAACTTGGCCACCAGGTAACTCCAGTAAGCCCCACACAGTGGGAATACTGAGAGGTGGTATGAGGTCAAGCCCCTTTTTAGGGTATGGCCAGACGTGGGTCCCTTGCTCACTACGCCACTGGAGTCAAGCTATCCTGAATGTTTTGCCATTGTGCAACATTCCGTCCATCATCTTGTTTTTTTTGCTGTTCAAGCCCCTTTTTACACCATTATGCAAACTCGCCTCTTGGCACACTGCTGATGGGGCGATGAGGTCCCCTTGTGTTCTGAGGACTTAATCCCCCAAGCAGCAGTGCACCAGGAGGTGCGTTTGCCGAGTGGAGTAAAAAGGGGGCGTGGCCTCTGAACTCTCCCAGCAATCCAGCTGTGTAGGGCTTACTGGAGGTAACAGGTGGGCTAGTTGGCCCACAGGGACCCTCATGAGGCAAGGAAACTTCATCCCTGAACCCAGAGTGTGCCAGGATGCGTGTTTGCAGAGTGGTGGAGAAAGGGGGCATTATCTGTGTCCACCTTTCAGCAATCCCACTGTGTGGGGCTTACTGAAGGTAACAGGTAGGCAAGTTGGCCCCTAAGGACCCCCTGCAGCGAAGGGGACTTCAATCCCTATCCAAGAGCGCACCAGGGAGCATGTTTGCAGATTGATGGGCAAATGAGTAGTGGCCTTCTATGAAAACTTAGTAATCCTGCTGTGTGGGGCTAACTGGAGGTAATAGGGGAGGTAGTTGGCCCCCATGGATGTTCTTGGGGGCCAACTACCGCTCATGTTACCTCCAGTATGTCCCATACAGTGGGATTGCTTAGAAGTCTCCAGAGGCAATGCCCCCCCTTTCACCACCACTCGGCAAACAGGCCTCCTGGCACACTATTGTCTGGGGGATGAAGTCCACTTTACTCCTGAGGGACTTTGGGGGCCAAGAAACCTTCCTGGTACCTCCTGTAAGTCCTACACTGTGGAATTCCTAAGCGCTGGGTGGAGACCCAGCCCCTTTTCTCCGCAACTCTGCAAACACAAGTACTAGTTAAAGAAGCATTCGCAATGTAATAGGTCTTGCATTTGCAAACATTACGGCTATTGACGTTGTAAATGTAAACATTGTTTACTAATATTTTTTGGAGTGGAAGTATGTTGTGTGTAGTGGAATTATGCGGTATGTTGTGCAGTAAAATTATGTGGATAGAAAGTATGTGGTATTTAGTGTATAGAAATTATGTAGAGTGAGATTATGTGTTATGGAGAGTAAGTATGTGATATGGTAGTCTGTGTTGTGGAGTGGTAACCTCAGGTTTAGTCGTCCTCATTTCCATAGAAGCTAAACTATAAACTCAATGAAACAAAAAAAGAAGAAACAACTGAGGAGCACTTCTAGACCTAGTCGGAGGTATGAGCAGGGCCACTGGAATTCTGCGACTGTTAGGCTGTACTAATTTTCGCATAATTAGAATGTTTCCGCTTTTGCCACATAACCCATCATCTGCTTCATAATCTGCAGATTTTAACCAAAAAAAACTTGTTTCTAGCTCAAACGGCTCAAACGTTACCAGCAATGCAGCAACAAATGTTACAGCGTGATGGAAGGCCCTTTGCAATTGTTGGAATGGTCACCTGTTACTTATTGATAATGTGGGTGTTAAATTGGTACTAATGGTGTGCAAACCACTCTTCCTTCTTTCTGCACCTCACTTGCCTCTTTCTGCATTTCTCCTGCTTCTTTTTGCACCTTTCCTCCATTTTCTGTACTTCTCTTGTCTCTTTCCGCACCAACTCTTCCTTCTTTCTTCGGCACCTCTACTGCTTTTTTCTGCACATCTGCTGCTTCTTTCTGTATTTCTCTTACCTCTTTCAGCACCCTCTTCCCTGCCTGTTTCTACACTTCTCTTGCCTCTTTCTGCACCTTACTTGCTTCTTTCTGCAGTTCCCTTGCTTCTTTCTATACCTCTCTTGCTTCTGTTTGCATCCCTTTTGCCTCTTTCTGCACCCATGTCGCTTCTTTCTGCACTTCTCTTGCTTCTTTCTGCACCTCTCTTGCTTCTTTCAGCACACCTCTTCCCTCTTTCTGAACCTCTGTTGCCTCTTTTTGCCCCCTCATTCTGTACCTCTCTTGCCTATTTCTGCACCTCTCTTGCCTCTTTCTACACCTCTGTTGTAGCTTTCTGCACCTCACTTGCTTCTTTCTGTACCCCTCTTTTTGTACCTCTCTTCTGTATTTCTGGATCTCTCTTGCCTCTTTCTGCACCCCTGTTCCCTCTTTACGCACCTCTCCTGTTTGTTTCTGCACCTCTCTTGCCTCTTTCTGCACTTCCTTTGCCTCTTTCTGGAACTACCTCTGTCCTCTTTCTGCATCTCACTTGCTTCTTTCTGCACTTCTCTTCCTTTTTTGTGCACCTTGCATGTTTCTTTATGGAACTCTGTTGTCTGTTTCATCACTCCTCTTGCTTCTTTCTGCACCTCTGTTGCTTCTTTTAACACTTCTCGTTCCTCTTTCTGCACTTCTTTTGCCTGTTTCTGCAATTCTCTGGTCTTTCTGCACCTGTTGCTATAGCGGTGGGACACCTCTTTGGAGGTAGCTGTTTGTGCTCTACAAATGGCAGTATTATTATGATTTCATCACTTCTCTTGCTTCTTTATGCACCTCTGTTGATTCTTTCTTTACCCCTCTTGCCCCTTTTTGTACCCCCTTTCCTCTTTCTGCACCTCTCTTGACTGTTTCTGTACCCCTGTTCCTTCTTTCTGTACCTCTCTTGCATGTTTCTGTACCTCTCTTGCCTCTTTCTGCACCTCCATTGGTTGTTTCTGTACTTTACTTGCCTCTTTCTACAACCCTTCTGCCTCTTTCTGCACCTCTGTTGCTTTTTTCTGCACTTCTCTTGCCTCTTTCTGCACCCCTGTTCCCTCTTTCTGCAGTTTTCCTGCCTCTTTCTGTACCTCTGTTGCTTCTTTCTGCACCTCTCTTGTAAATTCCTGCACCCCTCTTGCCTCTTTCTGCACCCCTGTTCCCTCTTTCTGCATTCCTCTTCCCTATTTCTGTACCTCTCTTCCCTATGTTTGCACCCCATTCCATCTTTTGGAATCTTGTTTGCCTGCTTGCGCAACATTCTTGCCTATTTATGCTGGGCTCTTGCCTCCTTCTGCACCTCTGTTGCTTCTTTGTGCACTTCCATTGCCTGTTTCTGCACCGCTATTGCCTCTTTATGCACCCATTTAATTTGTTTGCACTTCTCTTGTTTCTTTTGTGCCTCTCTTGCTTCTTTCTTAACTGCCTTGCCACTTTCTGCACCCCTCTTTACACTTTCTGCACCCCTCTTCCCTATTTCTGTACCTCTCTTGCCTCCTTCTGCACCTCTCTTGCCTCTTTCTGCACCTCTCTTGCCTCTTTCTGCACTTCTCTAGCCTCTTTCTGCACCACTGTTGTTTTTTCTAAACATCTCTTGCTTCTTTCTGCACCTCTCTTGTTTCTTTCTATACCTCTCTTGCCTCTTTCTATACTTCTCTTGCCTCTTTCTGCACATCTCTTCCACTTTCTGTACCTCCCTTTGCTTCTTTCTGCACCACTCTTGCTTCTTTCATCTGCAGCTCTATTGCCTCTTTCTGCACCTCTGTTGCTTTTTACTACATTTCTCTTACCTCTTTCTACAAACTCTTCCCTCTTTCTGTACATCTCTTGCCACTTTCTGCATGTCTTACCCACTTCTGTACTTTTCTTGCCACTTTCTGCAACTCACTTGCTTCTTTCTGCAGTTCCTCTGCTTCTTTCTGCTCCTCTTGCTTCTTTCTGCCCCCTTTTGTACTTTCTGCACCCATCTTCCCTCTTTCTGCACCCCTCTTCCCTCTTTCTGCATCTCTGTTGCCTCTTTATGTACCTCTCTTACCTTTTTCTGTACTTCTCTTGCCTATTTCTGTACTCCTATTGCCTCTTTCTGCATTTCTCTTTCTTCTTTCTGCACCTCACGTGCTTCTTTCTGCACAACTGTTCCCTCTTTCTGCACCTCTCCTGCCTGTTTCTGTACCTCACTTACCTCTTTCTGTAGTTCTCTTGCCTCTTTCTGCACCTCTGTTGCTTCTTTCTGCACACCTCATGCCTCTTTCTGCACCTCTCTTGACTCTTTATACAGCTGTCTTACCACGTTCTGCATCTCACTTGCCTATTTCTGCACTTCTCTTTCTTTTTTCGGCACCTATCTTGTTTTTTTCTGCAACTCTCTTGTCTGTTTCATCACTTCTATCGCTTTTTTCTGCACCTCTGTTGCTTCTTTCTGCACCACTGTTCCCTCTTTCTGCAGTTCTCTTGCCTCTTTCTGCACCTCTGTTGCTTCTTTCTGCACTTCTCCTGCCTCTTTCTGTACTTCTATTGCCTGTCTCTGCAACTCTCGTCTCTTTCATCACTTCTCTTCCTTTTTTCTGCCCCTTTCTTGTTTTTTTCTGCAACTCTTTTGTCTCTTTTATCACTTCTGTTGCTTCTTCCATCACCTCGGTTGCTTCTTTCTGTACCACTGTTCCCTCTTTCTGCAGTTCTCTTACCTCTTTCTGCACCTCGGTTGCTTCTTTCTGCACCACTGTTCCCTCTTTCTGCAGTTCTCTTGCCTCTTTCTGCACCTCTGTTGCTTCTTTCTGCATCCCACTTCCCTCTTTCTGCACCTCTCTTGCCTCTGTCTGCACTTCACTTGCTTCTTTCTGCACCACTGTTGTTTTTTTCTACATTTTTCTTGCTTCCTTGTGCACCTTTCTTGTTCCTTTCTGCGTCTCACTTGCCTATTTCTGCACCTCTGTTCCCTCTTTCTTTAGTTTTCTTGCCTTTTTCTGTACCTCTGTTGCTTCTTTCTGCACCTCTCTTGTAAATTTCTGCACCCCTCTTCCCTCTTGCTGCAGCTCTCTTGCCTTTTTCTGCCTTTTCCTGTACCTCTGTTGCTTCTTTCTGCACCTCTCTTGTAAATTTCTGCACCCCTCTTCCCTCTTGCTGCAGCTCTCTTGCCTTTTTCTGCCTTTTCCTGTACCTCTGTTCTGTCTTTCTGCACCTCTCTTGCCTGTTTCTGTACCTCTCTTACCTCTTTCTGCACCCCTCTTGCCTCTGTCTGCACCTCTGTTGCTTCTTTCTGCACTTCTGTTGCCTCTTTCTGCACCCCATGTTCCCGCTTTCTGTAGTTCTCTTACCTCTTTCTGCACCTCTGTTGCTTCTTTTTGCACATCTCTTAGCTCTTTCTGCACTCCTCTTGCCCCTTTCTGCACCTCAGGTGCTTCTTTTTGCCCTCCTCTTGTTTCTTTTGTACCTCTCTTGCAAATTTCTGCATCCCTCTTGCCACTTTCTGCACCCTATCCCTATTTCTGCACTTTTCCTGCCTCTGTCTGCACCTCTGTTCCATCTTTCTGTACCTTAATTGCCAGTTTGTGCACATTTCTTGCCTCTTTCTGCAGTTCTTTTGCACCCATCTGCACCTCTGTAGCATCTCTGTGCACTTCTCTTGCCTGTTTCTGCACCCAATTTGCTTCTTTCTGCACTTCTCTAGCTTCTTTCTGTACGTCTCTTGCTTCTTTCTGCACTGCCTTGCCTCTTTCTGCACCCCTCTTTACTCTTTCTGCATCCCTCTTCCCTCTTTCTGCACCTCTCCTGCCTCTTTCTGCACTTCTCTTGCTTCTTTCTGCCCCATTGTTTTTTCACATTTGTCTTGCTTCTTTCTGCACCTTTCTTGTTCCTTTCTGCATCTCTCGCCTCTTTCTGCATTTCTCTTGCTTTTTTTGTGCACCTTTCCTTCTCTTTCTGCACTTCTCTTGCCTCTTTCTGAACATATCTTTCACTTTCTGGACCTCCCTTCTTTCTGCACGTCACTTGCTTCTTTTTGCACCTCTCTTGCTTCTTTCTTCTACAGCTCTCTTGCCTCTTTCTCTACCTCTGTTTCTTCTTGCTTTATTTCTCTTCCCTCTTTCTGCAACCTCTTTGTTCTTTCTGTCCCTCTCTTTCTGCATCGCTGTTCCCTCTTTCTGCAGTTCTTTTGTCTCTTTCTGTACCTCTGTTGCTTCTTTCTGCACTTCTTTTGCCTCTTTCTGCACTCTTCTTGCCTCTTTCTGCACCTTTGTTGGTTCTTTCTGTACTCTTCTTGCTTCTTTCTGTATCCCTCTTCCCTATTTCAGCACATCTCTCTACTCTGTCTGCATACCTGTTTCATCTTTCGGCCCCTTGTTTGCCTGTTTGTGCAACTTTCTTGCCTCTTGCTGCAGTTCTCTTGCCTCCTTCTGCACCTCCCTTCTTTCTGCACGTCACTTGCTTCTTTTTGCACCTCTCTTGCTTCTTTCCTCTGCAGCTCTCTTGCCTCTTTCTCTACCTCTGTTTCTTCTTGCTTTATTTCTCTTCCCTGTTTCTGCAACATCTTTGTTCTTTCTGTCCCTCTCTTTCTGCATCCCTGTTCCCTCTTTCTGCAGTTCTTTTGTCTCTTTCTGCACTCTTCTTGCCTCTTTCTGCACCTTTGTTGGTTCTTTCTGCACTCTTCTTGCTTCTTTCTGTATCCTTCCTCCCTATTTCAGCACCTCTCTCTACTCTGTCTCCATCCCTGTTTCATCTTTCTGCCCCTTGTTTGCCTGTTTGTGCAACTTTCTTGCCTCTTGCTGCAGTTCTCTTGCCTCCTTCTGTACCTCTGCTTCTTCTTTCTGCAGTTCTCTTGCCGCTTTCTGCACCATATATGCTTCTTTCTGCACATATCTTGCTTCTTTCTGTACCTCTCTTGCTTCTTTCTGTCACCCTGTTGCCTCATTCTGCACCCATCTTCCCTCTTTCTGCACCCCTCTTCCCTCTTTCTGCAACCTCTTTCTTCTTTCTGTCCCACTCTTTCTGCACCCCTGTTCCCTCGTTCTGCAATTCTCTTGTCTCTTTCTGCACCCCTGTTCCCTGCTTCTGCAGTTCTCTTGTTTCTTTATGTACCTCTGTTGCATCTTTCTGCAGCTCTCTTGTACATTTCTGCACCCCTCTTGCCTCTTTCTGCACTCCTTTTCCCTATTTCTGTACCTCTCTTCCCTATGTTTGCACCATTTTCCCATTGCCTATTTGTGCAACTCTCTTGCCTATTTATGCTGTGCTCTTGCCTCCTTCTGCACCTCTGTTGCTTTTTTGTGCACTTCTCTTGCCTGTTTCTGCACCGCTATTGCCTCTTTCTGCACCCATTTAATTTTTTTCTGCACTACTCTTGTTTCTTTCTTTACTTCTCTTGTTTCTTTCTGAACTGCCTTGCCACTTTCTGCACCCCTCTTTACAATTTCTATACCCTCTTCCCTCTTTCTGTACATCTCTTGCCTCTTTCTGCACCTCTCTTGCCTCTTTCTGCACTTCTCTTGCCTCTTTCTGCACCACTGTTGTTTTTTGACACGTCTCTTGCTTCTTTCTGCACCTCCCTTGTTTCTTTCTATATCTCTCTTGCCTCTTTCTACACTTCTCTTGCCTCTTTCTGCACATCTCTTCCGCTTCCTGTACCTCTCTTCTTTCTGCACCTCTCTTGCTTCTTTCTGCACCTGTCTTGCTTCTTTCATCTGCAGCTCTATTGCCTCTTTCTGTACCTCTGTTGCTTTTTACTGCATTTCTCTTACCTCTTTCTACAAACTCTTTGCTCTTTCGTACATCCTTGGCACTTTCTGCACGTCTCACCTGTTTCTGTACTTCCCTTGCCACTTTCTGCACCTCACTTGCTTCTTTCTGCAGTTCCTTTGCTTCTTTCTGCTCCTCTCTTGCTTCTTTCTGCCCCCCCTTTTGCACTTTCTGTACCCCTCTTCCCTCTTTCTGCACCCCTCGTCACTCTTTCTGCATCTCTGTTGCCTCTTTCTGCACCTCGCTTGCCTTTTTTGTACTTCTCTTGCCTATTTCTGTACTTTTATTGCCTCTTTCTGCATTTCTCTTACTTTTTTCTGCACCTCATGTGCTACTTTCTGCACCCCTCTTTCCTCTTTCTGCACCTCTCTTCCGTCTTTCTGTACCTCTGTTGCTTCTTTCTGCACCACTGTTCCCTCTTTCTGCTCCTCTCCTGCCTGTTTCTGTACCTTACTTACCTCTTTCTGTAGTTCTCTTGCCTCTTTCTTCACCTCTGTTGCTTCTTTCTGAATCCCTATTGCCTCTTTCTGTACCTCTCTTCCTTCTTTCTGCATGTCTCTTCCCTCTTTCTGCACTTCTCTCCCTTCTTTCTGCACACCTCGTGCCTCCTTCTGCACCTCTCTTGCCTCTTTATACAGCTGTCTTGCCACGTTCTGCATCTCACTTGCCTATTTCTGGACTTCTCTTCCTTTTTTTCGACACCGTTCTTGTTTTTTTCTGCAACTCTCTTGTCTGTTTCATCACTTCTATTGCTTTTTTCAGCACCTCTGTTGCTTCTTTCTGCACCAATGTTCCCTCTTTCTGCAGTTCTCTTGCCTCTTCTGTACATCTGTTGCTTCTTTCTGTACTTCTCTTGTCTCTTTCTGTACTCCTTTTGCCTAGTTCTGCAACTCTCATCTCTTTCATCACGTCTCTTCCATTTTTCTGCACCTTTCTTGTTTTTTTCTGCAACTCTCTTGTCTCTTTCATCACTTATATTGCTTCTTTCTTCACCTCGGTTGCTTCTTTCTGCACCACTGTTCCCTCTTTCTGCAGATCTCTTGCCTCTTTCTGCACCTCTGTTGCTTCTTTCTGCACCTCTCTTGTAAATTTCTGCACCCCTCTTGCCTCTTTCTGCACTCCTCTTCCCTATTTCTGTACTTCTCTTCCCTATGTTTGCACCCCTATTAAATCCTTTGGTACCTTGTTTGCCTGTTTGTGCAACTTTCCTGCCTATTTATGCTGTGCTCTTGCTTCCTTCTGCACCTCTGTTGCTTCTTTGTGCACTTCTCTTGTCTGTTTCTGCACCGCTATTGCCTCTTTCCGCACCCATTAAAAAATGTTCTGCACTTCTGTTTCTTTCTGTACCTCTGTTACTTCCTTCTTTGTTTCTCTTCAACCTCCTCCCTATTCTGTCCCTCTCGTGCCTCTATCTGCACCCCTGTTCCCTCTTTCTGCAGTTCTCTTGTTTCTTTCTGTACCTCTGTTGCTTCTTTCTGCACTTTTCCTACCTCTTTCTGCACTCCTCTTGCCTCTTTCTGCACCTCTGTTGGTCCTTTCTGTACTCCTCTTGCCACTTTCTGCACCTCTGTTGGTTCTTTCTGCATCCCTCTTGCCTCTTTCTGTACCTCTTTTCCCTCTTTCTGCACGTCTCTTCCCTCTTTCTGCACGTCTCTCCTTTCTTTCTGCACACCTCGTGCCTCTTTCTGCACCTCTCTTGCCTCTTTATGCAGCTGTCTTGCCACGTTCTGCAACTCTCTTGTCTGTTTCATCACTTCTATTGCTTCTTTCTGCACCTCTGTTGCTTCTTTCTGCACCACTGTTCCCTCTTTCTGCAGTTCTTTTGCCTCTTTCTGCACCTCTGTTGGTCCTTTCTGCACTCCTCTTGCCTCTTTCTGCACCTCTATTGGTTCTTTCTACACTCCTCTTGCTTCTTTTGACACCTCTCTTGCAAATCTGTCCACCCCTCTTGCCTCTTTCCGCACCCCTCTTCCCTATTTCTGCACCTCTCTTGACTCTGTTTGCACCCCGGTTCCATTTTTCTGCATCTTGTTTGCCTGATGGTGCAACTTTTGTGCCTCTTTCTGCTTTTCTCTTGCCCCTCCTCATGCACCTCTGTTGCTTCTTTGTGCACCCCATTGCCTCTTTCTGTGCCCTATATGCTTCTTTCTGGACATCTCTTGCTTCTTTTTGTACCTCTCGTCCCTCTTTCTGCACCTCTCTTGCCTCTTTCTACACTTCTCTTGCCTTTTTCGGCACTTCTGTCCTCTTTCTGCATCTCTGTTGCTTCTTGTTGCACCTCTCTTTCCTCTTTCTGCACCCATGTTCCCTCTTTCTGTACCTCTCTTGCCTGTTTCTGCACCTCTCTTGCCTCTTTCTGCACCTCTCCTGCCTCTTTCTATAGTTCTCTTGCCTCTATCTGCACATCTGTTGCTTCTTTCTGCACTTCTCTTGTCTCTTTCTGCACTTCTCTTATTTCTTTCTGCGCTTCTCTTGCTTCTTTCTACACTTCCCCAGTCTCTTTCTGTACCTCTATTGCCTCTTTCTGTACCTCTGTTGCTTCTTTCTGCGCTTCTCTTGCTTCTTTCTGCACTTCTCCTGCCTCTTTCTGCACTTCTATTGCCTCTTTCTGCACCTCTGTTGGTTCTTTTTGCACCTCTCCTTCATCTTTCTGCACCCATGTTTCCGCTTTCTGTACCTCTTTTGCCTGTTTCTGCACCTCTCTTGCCTCTTTATGCACTTCTATTGCCTCTATCGGTACCTCTGTTGGTTCTTTCTATACTTCTTTTGCCTCCTTCTACATCCCTCTTGCCTCTTTCTGCACCCCTCTCGCCTCATTCTGCACTTGTGTTGCATCTTTCTGCACTTCTATTGCTTCTTTCTGTACCTCTCTTGCTTCTTTCTGCACCCCTCTTGCGTCTTTCTGTACCCTCTGCCCCTGTTTCTGCACCTCTCTTTCCTCTTTCTGCACCTCTCTTGCCTTCTATAGTTCTCTTGCCTCTATCTGCACATCTGTTGCTTCTTTCTGCACTTCTCTTGTCTCTTTCTGCACTTCTCTTCCTTCTTTCTTCGCTTCTCTTGCTTCTTTCTGCACTTCCTAAGCTTCTTTCTGGACTTCTGTTGCCTCTTTCTGCGCCTCTGTTGTTTCTTTCTCTGCTTCTCTTGCTTCTTTCTACACTTCTATTGCCTCTTTCTGCACCTCTATTGGTTGTTTTTGTATTTCTCTCACCTCTATCTGCATCCCTCTTTCCTCTTTCTGCATATCTCTTGCCTCTTTCTGCATTCTATTGCTTTTCTCTGCACCTCTCTTGCTACTTTCTGCACCCCTCTGGCGTGTTTATGTATCCCTCTTCCCTGTTTCTGTACCTCTCTTGCCTCTGTCTGCACCTCTATTGCATCTTTCAGCACCTATCTTGCTTCTGTCTGCACCAATGTTGGTTCTTTCTGCAGTTCTGTTGCCTCTTTCTGCACCACTCTTGCGTTTTTCTGCACATCTCTTGCCTCTTTCTGCACTTCCCTTGCTACTTTCTGTGCTTCTCTTGCTTTTTTCTGCAGATCACCTGCCTCTTTCTGTACCCTTCTTGCCTCTTTCTTCACCTCTGTTGCTTCTTTCTGCACTTCTCTTGCTTGTTTCTGTACCTCTCTTGCTTCTTTCTGTACCCTTTTTTGGGTCTTTCTGCATCCCTCTTGCCTCTTTGTGCACCTCTGTTGTCTCTTTCATTCTCTCTTGCCTCTTTCTGCACCTCTGTTGCTTCTTCCTGCACTTCTCTTGCCTCTTTCTGCATTTCTGTTCCTTCTTTCAGCACTTCTCTTGCCTACTACTGCACCTCTGTTTCTTCTTTCAGCACTTCTCTAGCCTCTTCCTGCACCCCTTTTCCCTCTTTCTTCACCTCTCTTGCCTATTTCTGCAACTCTTTTGCCTCTTTCTGCAGTTCTCTCTATCTTGTTTCTGCATCTCTCCTACCTCTTTCTGCTCCTCTCTTGCCTCTTTCTGCCCTTTTCTTGTCTCTTTCTACACTTCTCTTGCCTCTTTCTGTAATTCTCTTGCCTCTTTCTGTACATCTCTTACTCTTTCTGTACTTCTCTTGCCTGTTTCTGTATTGAAATGGCAAGTGCAAGCTGTCAAGTTTAAAGGTCTGCATGTTCTCGTGACTGAGGTATATGTCTACTTGTACATGTATTCTCACATGTGTTATGTATTAGAAGATGGTATCTTAACAAGTAGGTAGCTTCTCTTATAGGTGGTCAAATCTTCTTAGTTCTGTTCTATCATTCGGTTACACAGGCAGACATCTCTTATGTATATAGGTGTTATAGAGCCCTACAAATGTACTATTGAATATGCATGTGCCCTGTATTAGGAGCAGCAAGAAATACATACACCTTCTTGTACACCAATTTACAGAGTATGCTGTTTGAAACACGGATATTCAAGTATTTGTATGTTTATTTTTATGTAACATTTCACCAGGTAAAATCAGAGACACACGCATGCATACCTTCACAAACATGGTCAGACTTACAGCAGTGATTTAGTTAGGATTGCTGGCTGTTTTACACTTGGTAGGCCAAACATTCGGAACGGTTGATGAATAGTGAACCTTTAAGAGAAAAGTGAGGTTTAAGACATCTTGGAAGAAGGATTAGTGATTAGGCTACTTTGTCGGTGTAAAGGTACCTTCGAAGTAAGCCTCTTTCTGGAGTGGTGTGGCTCACTGGTTAGAGGTGGCAGACCCGTAAGCAGAGAACGGCCCGGGACCAGGGTTCAATTCCCGACGCGGCAGGGTCGTGGGCCAGGGTCAAAACGGACTAGATAATTCTAGCCTCGGTGGCTACTCTAACCAGGGAACACACTCGGCAACTCTGGGCATTAAGCTTGCCTCATCTCTACAACGGCCCCCCACAGACGCCGGGGATGCCTGGTTTCAACTTGGAGATACCCAGAAAGGGACCATCTCACAGGGAAAACCAGGACGGGTTCCCCAGCGGTCTTCAGGGCCGGGATACTCCATGGAGTTGCAGTGCGCTTTACAAGTACACCCACATTTACATTTACATTTACATTTCTGCACCTTTGTTGCTTCTTTCTGAACTTCCCTTGCTTCAAGTGAATAATACTGCCAGCATTCTACTTCAGTGTGAGCTAGCCAGGTGCTCGCTTGGGCTGATTAAAGGGATGTCATCTCATGTCCCTCACTCTTACAATAATAATATATCAGGGGTGTTAGCTTTCTTTTCTGTGGCTTTATGTAGCTCATAGTACCAATCTCCCTGATGTGCAGTACGCAAAGGGCAATGAAACAGGGACGGAGAAGCAAAGATCATTTGTTGGAATGCAAGAATAGTTCAAAATGTCATTTTAGTTAGGATTAGGAAACTAGGAATAGGCTATCTGATTTAAAAAACACAACGCTGTGCCTTTCAAAATGTTTTTTTGTTGGGAGTACCACTGGTAATGTTTTTTTATCTTCTTTCTTCCATAAGCACCCAAGAGTATGTAGACTCCCGCGCCTGCCACCACCACCAGCGCTACAGCAAGTGAGACGACCACCACCAGTGCTACAGCAGATGGTTCTGCTGGCCCCAATAAGTCATGTTTATTATTTATTTATTTATATTCCCACTAGTAACATATGACCTTGTGTATACTTACTATTTACTTGTTTTTCACCTCCCATCCTAATGCTAGTTATCCTTATAGCTCCATGTGTTTTCTATATTTCCTGTTTCCACAGCTGATTTTCTCCTATCTGTAGATTTCTTCTGCTCCCTTTTATCAGTAAACTTTCCCTCTCACCCCTTGTATACCTGTGTTATGTAGTACTAAGAGAACAGAGTTTTGGTAATGTGAAGAGGATCGCAGCCAGGCCCAAGTATTCTATACACCAAATAGGCTTTCTTAATAAAACAGTCAAAAATTGTAGGGACATAGGGAGTGGTCATGGACCCTCACTATTGTCTTATACTAGCAGTTTCCATGACAGTGCAGCATGGAAGTAATGAGATACCACAACCAAGACCATATGTCCTTTGCATTCTCTTCCACTCCTTAACCTTTCGTACCCTCATGCCCTTACTTTATCCCTCATTAGGAGAAAAAGAGTTTTGTTTGTCTCAATCACTACCTGTTTTTTAAAATGTTGTCAACCAACAAAAGTGACAAACCTCCCAAAATTATACTTTCTATAGAAAAAGATACTGATAGATAACTAACCTAACTGTAGTGAGGCATTGCTGCTGTACCATGTGTAATTAAACACTTAGGTGGCTATTCTGTTATCTTAAATGGGTGCATTACATTTTTCTTTAGGCACACAGATCACCAGTGCCGCCGCAGTAAATGCCAGCCAGGGACTTCAGAGGAGGCCCAGCAGTTGCGGGAGGGGGAGAAATCTGTGTGGTGGCAGTGTGATGTATTCCTATAGGTACTGTATCGATTCCCCTATTCCTGACCCTGGTTTGGTTAATAATTAACTAGCAGCCATCCAACGGTGCAAGAACCATTATCTGATTAAGCCACACCACGGCACAGAAGCGCGTTATCTGATTAGGTCATAACGCATGCCATCTAATTAGACAAGCGATATTCCTCCAGCCCCTGATAAGGCATACGGAGTTCTCAAAACAAATCAAACCTACAGCGACCTGGGAAATTCTCATAACCATTGTTTTGATTTCACCGAGAACTTCAGCAAAAGAATGTGCGAACGAGCCCGTTCATATGACATCCTTATTGACGTATATATGTCCATCCTTACGTCAATCTCGGCACCTTTCAGGTATAAATATTACCGACATTGCCTTAAGCAAACACATGCGGTGGTGACGAGATCGGAGCAGCGAGACGTGCTGAGGAGCCCAGCAGAGAGCGAAGCCCACAGACGCTGCCCCGCCTTCCTGACTCGCTGAGAACGAGACGCTGTCTTTCTCCTGCCGAGAAATCCAGCTCCGGCGCTTCCATGCAGCCCTCGCAGGCAGCTGGAATATCAAGACCTGGGATAAGAGATACCAGCCCTCCATCATTCTAGATCTCAGGTACAGAACTGAATAACCCATTGCAGAGAATTCTCGAATCAGTCCCTTGGCAAAACAAACTTAACTTAAACTGCTACTTATCTACTCCCGCCCACGTATTAGGCTTAGGTCAGGTACATTGGGGTAGGCGTGGTTAGAAGCACCAGTTGAGTACGATTAGTCAAATGTATATATGTATGTATCTATTTTATCCATTTTAAAGTATCATATGGCTCAGAAACCATATCAATGCTTTTACAGTATTATTTTATAATTCTGTCTCTACTGTATGCACTTTACTTAACTACAAGTATTGCAATAATAGCGATTCATTTCTCTTGTATGAGAAAAGAGACTGATCAATAAATAACATCTTTTATTGAACCACGCCCATCTCTTATTTCTCTACAAACTGGTGAAACTAAGAATGCACGTACTGACTGAGTAAAATAAGTTGTCTATTGTTTTCACACGACTCTAGAGATACACTCTTGATTAGGGGAGAGCAAAGTTGTCATGTTCTATGGTTGTCAGAAACTAAGGGCCAGATGTAGGTAGGGTTTTACCGGTCGGTAACGGCCGAATTCGGCCGTTACCGACCGGTAAAAGTATTTTGAGATGTAGGGGGCAGAATCGGTAAAATTACCGTTCGGTAAATTTACCGATCGGTAATTTTACCGAATCTGTAAATATACCGGTCGGTAAATTTACTGACCGGTATTTTTACAGATTCGGTAAAATTGATATGTAGGTGGGACTCTTATGAGTCCCACAAGGCCTAAGAAATCGGTATTTTATCATCAAATTCAATTTGATGGTGAAATACCGATTCAGGTGTGCATGCACATGTGTGCATGCACACCTGTGCCATATGCCCCCCGACCCTTTTTTGGGGGTGCTAGAGGGTGTCAAAGTGACACCCCCTGCACCCTTGTCAAAATCGGTATTTACCGAATCGGTAAATACCGACCGGTAATGCCCCATTCATTCCTATGGGCTTCAAAGCCCATAGGAATGAATGGAGCATTACCGGTCGGTATTTACCGATTCGGTAAATACCGATTTTTACCGAATTGGTAAAATACACATCTGGATGGACCTACATGTCCACCCTTCATATTTACCGATTCTTAATTACCGAATCGGTAAAATTCGGTAATTAAGAATCGGTAAATATTTTTTACCTACATCTGGGCCTAAATCCCTTCTTGTCTATCCAGGGAGGTTAAAATCCTCCTTGTCTATTCGAGAAAGTTTCTAGTGAACTCTGAGCTAGCTGGCAAACACAAACCTTTAAGTCTAATATCGTCGGTAGAAGACCTAGTTAACCTCTGCCCTAGGTCTATACTATTGAAGATATTATTCCAATGCGCAGAGCCTATTGGGATAATAGGAACTACACTACATGGCACCCAACCGTTTGGATAGGCGATAAAACTAACGCAAGACATTAGAGTAACTCAGTCGTGCTTTTTCACACAGAACCCCTTTTTTCCCATAATACTCCAAAGACGTCTGGAGTGGGTGAAAGGTCATATCCGCCAAACCTCGCAGGAGGAGACTCCTATGTATGGTTCATGGTTTACTCAACGTTGAAGGATACACTGTTCCCAAATATTGTGCATCTAATCTTTGTTTCCATAGAAACCTGATCTGCAAACAAACAGAATAACCTTCTTGACAATAGTATGTCAGAAACTGAACAAGAAAGGGAGACAGTTAGACTAGCAGCTGAGCTCCTAGAAGCAGATAATACTCTGCAGCAAAATGACCCGGATATAATACTCATCCCGGTCAACATAAGAAAATCTATAACCCTAAAGCTTATAGAAAATGGACTGACACCAAGAGGTGGTACAGTCATATTCGTAATTGAGGCACACGAATATCGGCAGACAGAGGTATTCTATTCATGGATAAACTTTCCAGCAGCAAACGCTGTAACAAAGGACTTCCACTATTACAAAATAGAGGAACCTCCTAATGAGTACACTCCTTTCGAGGAGGTGGAAATACCACTCAAATTCCAAGAGCACCTGCTCTTGTTTAATGGCGCCCTAAAACATAATAATCACATCACCAGGCTCGGTCCACTAGGTAGACCAGGAGCAACGTGGCCGGTCCTAGCCGGATACACACCACATCCAGACATTGAAGAAATGCCTGCACCAGAACTTTTAGCACAGCTAAAACAATTAATAAAAATACATAGACAATTAGTCCAATATGTAATGCGGACTTCAACAATCCAACCAGCAATTAAAATTCCACAGTTGACCAGTCATCAGGGGAACACAAATAAAATTACACCACAGAACATACAGTCCTGTCTAGGTAAGGTACCCGCAAAACGGGAACAAATTCCTTTCTGGCTAGCACAAAAAATAACTCAAATAGAGGCAGTGTTTCCAGATACCACCCCTGTTGAGAAACATAGGATTCTGACTATCTGTCTTCCAATGGGAATCGTACCACATGTGGAGGACTGTGACACTTGGGGAACAGTCTTTGCTTCCATTTACAAAAAAACACATGGTGTACCATCCATGTCAGTAATACCAGATGTGCTAAAACAGATTCAAGATGAATACGGTCCAGAACCAGCTTTAACTCTCGGTATGAAATTACTGAAAGACTTCAAGCAGGTCTCTGCAATATTATTAGCCAACATAAAGGGAGAAGCAGCAAATGTGGCGATTCGCCAGAGGTTAAAAGAGACAAATATAGCAGACCAACCATCTGAAATTGCCAGAATCATAGAAAAATCCTATGAAGAACTAGGAAGAGATAGTTTGGGTGTAATACCAGTGAAACCCCAACTAGTTGAAAGTCCTGAAAAGGTATTTATAAAAAATAATTTAAACACTCAAAAAAAGAGCTGGGATGGAAATAAAAAATCCAATCCTAAAGAAAAAAGATTCCAGTCCAGAGGAAGGTCTCCTCGGCGGAGAGAAAGATCTCCCGACCAAGGACGCAAGTCTCCCCAAAGGGAGCCCTCTGTGAAAAAATACAACCTTAGAAATAGGGATAATATAAAGAAACCTGATAGATATCAAGATATTGATACACGTCCCTCTCAATCTTTTCAGACTTCCTCCCAGAAATCGGAAAGAAGAGGACGATCAGAACAAAGGGAAGAGCACGTCAAGTCCAAAGACAGAGAACCTGCTCATCTGAATAAAAAATTACAATTTCCAAAAAAGAAGGTAGCCAGTATTAAAGTAATCAACAATGCCGAGAATACTGAGGACACAGCTGAAAAACGGAGAATGGGCTCAGACAATGCTAGACAGCGCAGCAGAAGTGAGCATAGCTCGCAAAGTCCTTATGAATCATCTGGAGACAGTGGACACGAATGAATACATTCAGGTGGAAACTGCAGATACCAGAGTTAGCAAACCTCATAAAATATATGAAATAACATTGCGTATAGAAGGGGATAAGACTAGAAAAATAAGGGGACTATTTTGGGATAATCTGTCCAAGGGCTATGACATCCTTCTAGCTGAACGAGACAGGCCTCCAGAGTTTGTCAGGGAGTGCCCACATGGCGAAGAAATAATTATGCCTGCCTTCTCAAACCATATTCCAATTCATAAAAAATATACACTTGCAAGAAAGTGGGCAGTAGCTCAAGCCCCTGCCTTATATAAAAATCATGTGGGATGGGATGAGGACTCTCCTCCTCACAAAATCCAGTTAAAATCACAACCTGCTGCACAGAGGCAGTACCCGATTAAGCAAGAAGCTAAAAAACAGGTAAAAGAGATCCTAGATCAACTTGAATACCAGGGGGTGATTGAAACTTGCACCTCACAAATGAATAATCCTTTGTTTCCTGTCTCCAAGCCAGACAATTCATATTGTCTTGTTTTGGACTACAGACACCTTAACTCATGTTGCAAAACATTTGCAGTACAAAACTCGCATAGTGCTGCACTAATGAATAACATAGTGCGCAAAAAATACAAAACCACATTAGACATTTCTAATGGATTCTTTTGTCAAAATATAGCACCAGAGAGCAGATATTTGACGGCGTTCTCAATAAATGGCACGCAAAAGAATTTCTGTCGTTTGCCCCAGGGGTTCAAGAACAGCCCAGGATTATTCTCAGCGAGAGTAACAGAATTACTACAAACATATGACGACGAGGCATTATCTTATGTCGACGACATCTATCTAACAGATGATGACTTGGATACTCACTTGAAGAGAGTGAACACCATAATACTTGGGTTCGCAGCAGAGGGTTACAAATTCAACTTTAAAAAGTCAAGAATTGCCCATCTAACAGTCCTGTTTTTAGGATATGAACTATCAAGTGAAGGCAAAAGCCTGGCTGACAATTTCCTAGAGAAATGTGCTGTAATCCAAGCACCTAGAACACTGAAAAACTTACAATCAATTCTAGGCTTCCTAAACTTCGGAAGAACTTACATTATAAATTATGCAGAGAGAATTAAACCTCTCTATGATCTAATAAAACCAGATTTTAAAAGAATCAATTGGACTCAAAAACACACAGAAATTGTGAGATCGTTACAAACAGATATGTTAGTTAAAACAAAACTACAAACACGTGACAACACACGCAACCTTGTGATTCGAGTCATCCCAGGAAGATGCGGATTCACATACCTGACCTCTAATGAGGGAGAGAAGGTACCAATAGCATACAAATCACATTTGTACACAAAAGCTGAAATGAAATTTAGCCCAACGGAAAAAATTCTGACCGCGGTACAGACTGCTGTAGCAAAGGAGCGGGCCCTAGCACAGGGTAAACGAATAATAATCGTGACACCTATACCAGCCCTAGAGGCGGTAACAAAGGCAAGCATTCCGAATGCTAAAGCACTCCATCCAAGGTGGATACAGTGGGCTAACTCTCTTGCTGCAACAGACGTGGTATACGAATTTGATCCAAATTTAAAAACACAAGAATTTCTCCAATATGAATTCGAATGTCCTCGGCCGACCGAAATTCTGCCTCTAGAACACTACGGCTGTATAATATATACAGACGGATCAGCACAACCCGCAGTGGGGGGTAAGCAAGCCTACAGTGCTGCGTGCGCGATTGTTAAAGGTCGCTGGCACGAAGGAAAATTTAAACCTGTGGTCACTAAAACGCAATCTCTAGGAGACTGTACAGCTCAAAGAGCAGAACTACTGGCATTCAAGATGGCGCTTGAAAATACCGAACGAGAATTCCCCACACTTATTGTGTGCGATTCGTATTACTGCGTCCAATCTTACAATGAATACTTGCAGATCTGGGTTCAGAATGGTTTTAAAGATGCAAAAGGTGGCACAATCAAACATAAAATGCTTTGGGAACAAATAGTTCTTTTTCAAAAGGAACTACAAAAGACTCACGTGATACATACACTGAGTCATCAACGTGATGGCGTTCACGTTGCAGGGAATTCATTGGCTGACAAAGCAGCGAAGGCAGCAGTGCAAACGGCTTCCGTAGCTGCTATCACCCGGTCAAAAACAAAAATAGACAGCGAAATATTACAGGCTGTCAGCGCTACAGAAAAAGATGCGATAGAAACACTCCCGAAAGGCTTTCCAGTAAAGTACTCATACATAACTGATGCAAATAATGTTCCGTTTGCTCGAATCCCTGGAGTGGGGGATAGGGCAATTCTAAACATGGAACATAGGTTAGGACTCATTATAGCGGCACACGAAGGACTCGCTTCTGTACATGCTGGCGTTTCAGCCACAGTATCATTATTAAAACAGAGATATTGGTGGCCACAAATGAGAAGACAAACAAGGAACTATGTTCTAGAATGTGAAACATGTCAACGAATGAAAGTATCAACAGTGAAACGACCAGCACAGACGCCCCTTCTAATCTCAGATAAACCATTAGCCTGTGTTTACCTGGACCACTGTGGTCCCTTACAAAGGGATGGTAACTATAAATATATCTTGGTCGCAGTGGATTCATGCACGAGATTCATATGGATGTGGCCCCAGCGATCGGCTGACGCCCGAACTGTTATAAAAGATTTGCGAGTCTTTATCGGCACATACGTAATTGGCATGCTACATTCTGACCAGGGTCCTGCTTTTAGCTCCCGGGCTTATAAGGAGGCCATGACCAGCATGGGCATTGCATTGCGGTACTCTTTGTCCATTTCATCCCGAGGGAAACGGAATCGTAGAAAGAAAAAACCGTGACATAAAGCAATCCATAACAGCAAAGGTATTAGGTTCGGGAGCTGGGTGGGTCAAACATTTAATAAGTGTCCAACGTAGTCTAAATAACCTGCCAAGGAATTCTCTGAAAGGGTTCAGTCCGTACGAACTATTGTTCGGGACTAGAATGATGATCCAAGATCTTGATAGTCAGACTTCAGTGGTTAAAGACAAAAGCTTTGATATCAAAGATCGTTTGGCTATTTTACAGGACTTAAATGAAACAAGAAAAGACCTGAGCAACATAAAGCTGAAACAACAGCCAACAACCACTGAAGAGAAACCACCTGTCCCAGCAAGGCCTGTCTGGATTCCAAAAGTCGGGGATCTAGTCATAGAAAAGATCGCGGTAAAGAAGGAATTTGGGCCTTCTTACAGAAAAGCAGTTCCTGTCTTGTCTATCAACGGGACAAGATCAGTAGTACTACCGCCCCTTGCTGGTAAAAAGGAGAACCGAGTTGTATCCATCGACCTGGTTAAATCAAAATCATGTGGCCGATAACAAACAGTAGGCTAAGTGGACTCCCAAGAAGTAGCAGAACACCAATGTTTGCTACGAATACAGAGGCTCAAACTGGAAGACTGATCACCTTTGGAAAATCTACAGTGAATCAACAAGGACTATGCAACAAAGCAATGGAACTTGAACCTCTTAAAACCCAAATTAAAACTTTTCATCAAGAAACAACAACCTATGATGATGTAACTGCAGACTTTGCTAATGAAACAAAGCAAAATCCAAAAGCAATTGGAACAATTGACAGAACAGCATCCGGCTACTTCATCAACTTCGATGATTCATCTGAAGACCTGAGTGAAGCAAAGAAACAGCCATCAGCAAAAACTTTTAAAAACAAAGCTAAAGAACTTTTTCAACAGCTGAAAGAAACCTATCTGATTTCTCCATGGATTGAATTTTGGGTGGCCTTCGGTGCATTTATACTCATTCTTTGGCTCATCTTAGTACTATGCTTGGGACATTTCATTGAAGGAAAATATGCTAAAATGGACACAGCAAGCCAGAAAATCAACTTGGTCCTTAAACCACACACATCTTCACACATCGAGAAAAGAGAACTTTCTTCAGTGAACTTCACAGCCAATCCTATACCAGGCGGTGTAGCATGGGACAAAACTGATTATGAAATCTATGGTCCGGTTGAAATCCTGAAGTATCTACACCAATTCAAGATCTCATTGAGTGACTTTGTAAAACCGAGCTCATTTGCTGATGATTGGGACTTTGAAAGTATTAATGATATGATGTCTGATCTTGTGATGTCTGCTAAATTCACAGAACATGATTATTTGCAGGGTTCGTCTAATTATGATCAGATGTTCTGCTATAACCACTATGGTAACCATTATCTACATAAATCTGCACAACCTAGAAATGTTTTGAATTATAACCAATGGGAACATTGTGCTACTCCTCCAAAAGATAGCTCGAAAACATTTTATGATAAATATTCATACTTTTCAGGGTTTAACATAAGTAATGCAGAAACATTTTATTTCAAATTGTCAAATAAGACAGGTATGAAGACCATGCTTACAAACACAAAATTGATATATTCCGATTCATTCTTTGAACAAATGAATACATTTGGGTTTGATTTCTGGAACAATAATATTGAAGCAAAAACTGTCTGGGGTACAAGAGATTGGCAAGTACAAGGTATAGAATCATTGTTTAGAGCCTGCATGATCCCAGAACAAATTATATTTTTGAACGACACTATTCAACAAACTACCTGTCTTGGCTTAGCCAAAATCAAAGATTTGAACAAACCGTCTATTCCAAAGCCAACAGTGAACAGTAATAGCTCTAAAGATGTTGAGATAGACGTAAACCATATTTTAAACCAAAACAGAACAGATCCTGAATGGAAAAAATGGTTGATCTGGCCCACAGATACAAATAACTGTCAAGACAGATTCCTGAACAAAATACAGGGGTTCACATTGACTAGGCCAGACCCTAGATATTCCCAAAGACAACATCCAGGGATAGTAACCACCTACAGCGTGGGCAAGCTGTGCCTTCAATGGCTGCAAACGTCCACACTGGCTGAAATTAAGCAACACCTAACTTTACTTACAGAAGGTGCTGACTTGCGTGATTTCATATTGGGACCAAGCAAACAGCGTCAAAAACGTTTCATAGCGGCCTCTATATATGCAGCTTATAACGAAGTTTGGAAAGTAACTCAAATTGAGACAGCAGAAAAAATACGGGAAATTGACCGTATTAATTTGGAAAAATCACTTTCTGTGGTGGACAATGGGTTAATGACTCTGTCCTCCAGAATATATTCTCTGGACAGCATTGTGTCTTCAGCAATCGATATAATATCGCAAGACTTACTGATGTTACAACACGGTCAGTCCCAATTGCGTTCTATTGTACATCTTGGCTGGACGTTACAAAATCTGCGTTCTGGCTATGTGCCCTGGCGTTTAATCAACACAACGTCATTATTTAATATCTTTAACCTCACTGATAAACAAATCAGTTTGGCACAGAAGGGTGCTGACTATACAATTCTGAGCATTGAAAAACTTGAGAGATTACCATTGACAATGTCAGAACGACCTGTCATTGAATGGATAATACATGGGATAAAAAATATTCTGATAACTACTTTCCAGTTTCAATTCTGCCAAAAATATATACAGGCAGGCCAGTATGAAAGGTTGGGTAAAGTTTACATTAAGTCAATATGGAACTTGCCCTATACACACGAATGTGTAAGTAATAAAGGCCAGAAAGTGTTTCTCAGTGGCGATAATTGTGCAAGATCAGTAAGTGGTACACTTCTGTGTCAGGGTATTAGTTTGCACGGAGCCTGTGAAGGGACTTCAAATAACCTTTCATGTTACCAGCTAGGCACACCTGCAACACGAATAGAACCATTCTTTAGGAGACTCTCGAACGGGAGTTACATTCTAATAGTAGATCGCAGATGTTGTAGTTTGCTGTCCGGAAAACCTTATCTCATAACTGTGACTAGGAAGGTCATGTGCTGTGAACATGTATTGTTCCCCAGCGATTCTCCAGACAGGGAGGCAAGGTTATGGCCCGATTTGAAAATTGCTTCTATTCGAATAGATACTTTAAGCAGAATGAAGACTGGGCTCCTACAGACGCCGACAAGGCTCACGTCATCAAAAGAAACGTATGATCTCCAAGTTGCAAGGACAACAGAAGAGATTCATTCATTACTATCAACTAATTCCCCCATACATTTCGCAGAAATACTGAACGAAATCTTAAATATTTCTGATACCACTGGTATCTCCAGTGTATTTAAAGCAGTGTTTTCGGGTGCTTTAACTCCATTCAAAGCCATCCTGGGTATTTTTCCAGACTTTGTCCATTCCATTTTTGGCAGACTTCCTCTCCTTTTAGGACTAGTAGCGGGTATTCTATTTTTGATCCTGTTATTTCGCTATGGCAAACCATGTCACAGACAAAACACCTGCGACAAGGGAAGAAATGATCCTAGCCATTGGCTACCGGGACCGGGTAACTAAAATCCTTGGACTATCCCGGCTTAGAGACCTGAACATGACCTGGTTTCTTTCATTTAGACCAATGTGGCAAAGTTGTGTTATGCCTGTATTAAGATGCTTGCTATGCGGCGAAGAATGCGTGTTGGACACCTGTCTGGCACTACAATCGGATGTGCCAATGGACGCAGATACCTTGTTGGGTCCGGTAACGGCTCATGCATTGTGCTGTCCCCAGCTGCTACCAATCCTGATGACGGCATTCGTGGAGTCTTCACCACTACGATTGAGGGGTAGTGAAGTACAAGATGAAAGCAGCATCAATCAGGTACGACCTTCAGTCAGCTATGCTGATCAAAACATCAATGGAGGCAATCATGCTCAGGCTCATGAATGCATGGTAACAACTTTTTCCGAATTAGTGGAACTTACGCAAGAAGCTGTTGACAGTTTTTTCAACAGTCTAAATGATATGATGTTTTCACCAGAGCAGCAGGAATAACTTTGAGCAAACTAGCACTCGGAGTTCCTCACATCCTGAATTTGTCCTTCAACTTTTTAAAGAAAAGCGATATGAAAAATTTTCTCATCATTTTTTTCAGACTGCGAGAACTTTTTCCCCAATTCCAAAATATTTACGATTTTTGGGACACTTATCTTCTGCTTAAAGTAGACATTATTCTTAGAGAACTAAATTTCTATTTTAGGTAGTCATGAGACATTTGCTATCCTCTAGCACTATTATACATAACTTTATGATTGTGATGAAATGGTCTCGCATTCTTTTTTCTGTATTAAGAGCCATTTCATGTGTGGTTTTCGCATTTATTCATGCTGAATTTAAAAATATGCATTATATGTTTAGCATTATTAGACTGCTTGTGCATATAGTACATGTGATTGTGTTTCATATATTTTATAATTCCAATTTTCTGAATACATATGATTGTATTTTGGGGTGGTAAGGTATACACAAACGCTACTGGTTTCACTATGCCTAGATTTGTAAATATGGACATAGTCTACGTGGAGTGGGTGTGATGTATTCCTATAGGTACTGTATCGATTCCCCTATTCCTGACCCTGGTTTGGTTAATAATTAACTAGCAGCCATCCAACGGTGCAAGAACCGTTATCTGATTAAGCCACACCACGGCACAGAAGCGCGTTATCTGATTAGGTCATAACGCATGCCATCTAATTAGACAAGCGATATTCCTCCAGCCCCTGATAAGGCATACGGAGTTCTCAAAACAAATCAAACCTACAGCGACCTGGGAAATTCCCATAACCATTGTTTTGATTTCACCGAGAACTTCAGCAAAAGAATGTGCGAACGAGCCCGTTCATATGACATCCTTATTGACGTATATATGTCCATCCTTACGTCAATCTCGGCACCTTTCAGGTATAAATATTACCGACATTGCCTTAAGCAAACACATGCGGTGGTGACGAGATCGGAGCAGCGAGACGTGCTGAGGAGCCCAGCAGAGAGCGAAGCCCACAGACGCTGCCCCGCCTTCCTGACGCGCTGAGAACGAGACCCTGTCTTTCTCCTGCTGAGAAATCCAGCTCCGGCGCTTCCATGCAGCCCTCGCAGGCAGCTGGAATATCAAGACCTGGGATAAGAGATACCAGCCCTCCATCATTCTAGATCTCAGGTACAGAACTGAATAACCCCTTGCAGAGAATTCTCGAATCAGTCCCTTGGCAAAACAAACTTAACTTAAACTGCTACTTATCTACTCCCGCCCACGTATTAGGCTTAGGTCAGGTACATTGGGGTAGGCGTGGTTAGAAGCACCAGTTGAGTACGATTAGTCAAATGTATATATGTATGTATCTATTTTATCCATTTTAAAGTATCATATGGCTCAGAAACCATATCAATGCTTTTACAGTATTATTTTATAATTCTGTCTCTACTGTATGCACTTTACTTAACTACAAGTATTGCAATAATAGCGATTCATTTCTCTTGTATGAGAAAAGAGACTGATCAATAAATAACATCTTTTATTGAACCACGCCCATCTCTTATTTCTCTACAAACTGGTGAAACTAAGAATGCACGTACTGACTGAGTAAAATAAGTTGTCTATTGTTTTCACACGACTCTAGAGATACACTCTTGATTAGGGGAGAGCAAAGTTGTCATGTTCTATGGTTGTCAGAAACTAAATCCCTTCTTGTCTATCCAGGGAGGTTAAAATCCTCCTTGTCTATTCGAGAAAGTTTCTAGTGAACTTTGAGCTAGCTGGCAAACACAAACCTTTAAGTCTAATATCGTCTGTAGAAGACCTAGTTAACCTCTGCCCTAGGTCTATACTATTGAAGATATTATTCCAATGCGCAGAGCCTATTGGGATAATAGGAACTACACTACAGCAGGGAGAAGTGAAAGGTCACCTTGCTTTCCTATTGACAATACTGTAATTGTTAAGCGAGGCAGATATCCCGCCCATCACATCCAATGACATTGCTACACCTAAAACTGCAGGGCAGATTAATTCGGTGCTGCATAACAAGGGGTGAAATGTGCATCTACTGAGGCGTAACACAGTCTACAATGCACAAAGTGAAGACAAGGTGTGTGTCCCAGGGACCACTCACTCACCCACTAGTACTTCACTCATTATTATTTCTCTGTGTCCCAACCTTCCCAATGTAAACTCAATCTCAAGTGCCCAAGTGACTTATATTTCATGGCTTCCATTACAGATTTAGGGTTCCAATTTTTTCTTTCCGCCAACCAATGTGACTTAGCAAAAGCTGATCAGTGATACCCAACCATTCAATAGCTAAATCTCTACCCAGCCCAATCGCTATAATTTACCTCCCTGTAGTCTAATTTTCCTCACTGTCAAGGGAAGGTATTTGTTTAAAATATTTTGAGGTAGAGGCCAATGTGTAATGTGGAACTAAGGGCCTGATTTCAGTTTGGTGGATGGGATATTCTGTGATAAATACAATGTATCTTGTTCGCTGTGCTACAGTTCATCATTTATATTCTTTGCACTGTCTACTCTACTGTAATACAGCAGATGGAATATTCTTTATCCACCATGTGTGTGATGGAATATCTCATCTGCCCGACTTTATTAGTCTCTATACTTGGACTCAGGGTAGAATTGAAAAGGGAGTCAGAGAAGATCAGGGACATTGGAATTGTAAGCTAATGAAATACCATGCTAAATCTGCCCCAAAAACATTCTGCAGAGTAAGCAGACCCACCAGCATGGCACTGTTAATGTTACATAGTCAAGTGTTAATTGTGCAGCATACATACATCTTACTTATTAATGCTAGCTCTTTTCCTACCCACTGTAACTTTTGTTTGAACAATAATTGGTTCTGACAACAATTTACACAACAATCTCAATCTTATTTATCTCTCCTTCCCAAGAAAAACTTGAGTACTAAGTTATTAACTAGTTCTCATTACCTGAATATATTAAGCAATGCCTGCTATCTCTCAATCTTCTCATACCTTATTGTAGGGTTTCCTAAATGGGGCCTTATTAATGCTGGTGGTAGTTGTGAGCTAGTGCTAATAGGGAAGACATCAAAAGCGAGGTCCCACTCCCACCTTTTTCAAATGAAGTGAACTGTACGATTATTCTGAACAATTATCAATCAAAGGCAAATAGATTGAGTGAAAACACAGATTTAGTGAGTAATCAAAGACTGAGACCAGACCACCATGACAAAACAGTCATATTGTTATGTTATGTTAAAAAGTATTTGTAAAGCGCGACGCTCACCGGGTAGGTTTCTTTGTGCTGGGGGGACGGGCTCCTGATGATTCAGTGGCTCAGATGAGGTAGGCTTGTTGAAAGAGCCAGGTTTTTAGTTGCTTTCTGAACTGGAAGAAGGTGCCGGTAGTGCGTATTGAGAGGGGAATAGAGTTCCAGAGTTGGGGGGCAAGTGTCGAGAAACGAAGGCCTCCGTGTTTTATGCGTCTGAACCTGGGAGTAGCAATAGAGATTGGCCAGCGGATCAAAGAGTGTGGAGGGGAGTGTATTTCTTGAGCCTGTTGTGAATGAACATAGGGCGGCCATCAGACAGTGCCTTATATGTAATGCAGCCAAGTTTATAGACACCACCTTGGCTCACAGGGAGCCAATGCAGTTTCTTCAAAGAGGGTCTTACATGCTGGGCGGTAGGGAGATGCAAGATTAATCTGGCCGCCTGGTTTTGAATGAGTTGCAGGCGCTGTGTTTGATATGCCGGGATGCCCACATAAAGGGAATTGGCATAATCTAAACGAGATATTATGAGCGCTAAGATAACCAGGGTTAGCGCTTCTGAGGAAAGGAATCTTTTTATTCTTTTGATTTTACAAACAACTAGAAATAGTAACTTCTAAGCAATCTAAGGAGCTAGTAATAACTATTACATTTATTAAAAAATTAAAAACTAAACTAAATATATCACTCATTAGTGAATAGTTCTAAGCGTGGTGAACATTTTCCTATTGTAATTTCTGTTTTCCCATGGAAGTGAAAAGCAATGGTAGCCTTGTGTAATTATTGACCTTTTCTGTCAAGCCAGCTATAGAATGAAAAAGAAGGATAGGTTTGGGAAGCATTGCCTTCATTTCCTTTATCGAATGGAGAGGTTTTTTCACTGCATACTGGTCCAACTCCACTCAATGTTATGTTATATTATATTATTTTTATATAGAGCAAATCACCCACCGGTCTCTAAGCGCTTCTAGAGAAAGTGAACAGGTCGCTAGAGTAGAAAAACTAGCGGCAGCGGAGGCAGAACTTAAACCGATGTCAGTGTCTCTCTAAAAAGATAGGTCTTTAAGAGCTTCCTAAAGGTAAGCAAAACTGGTTCCTTTCGCAGGTTCTCCGGTAGATCATTTCAGATCTGTGGAAGGAGGACCGAGAACGCTCTGCCCCCCCCCCACCCCCCCCCCTTGGTTTTAAAGTTGTACCTGGAAGAGGCTAGCCTACAGGCCTCAGATGATCGTAGAACCCGGCCGGGAACGTACTTCTTCACTCATTCATATATTTAGGTGCATCACCATAAATAGCCTTGTGGGCTATGCAGATACTCTTAAATTGCACGCACTGTTCAATGGGCAGCCAGTGCAGTTTATGTAGTAATGGAGTGGTTTGCGTTCTCCTAGGGAGTCTAAAAACGAGCCTGGCCGCATCATTTTGAACAACTTGTAGTCTGCTGAGGAGCTTCTGGGGAATGCCTAAATAAAGGGCGTTCCAATAATCCAGCCGAGAGATGACAGTGGCGGAAACAATTGATTGCAATGCAGATGTACATGTAAATAAATGGTGGGGCTGCATAAGTCAGACACCAAATATATAAATGTTCTTCTACATCCCTTTTTGTTTGCAAAGCAGTTCGATGATAATATATAAAAGTTCTGTTGCGGCCTACTTAGGGAAGTAGAATTCATCCTCAAACTCATGGGGATTGCCCATAAGTTGTTCAGCTAACACACAAGTCTGACCATCCTCCTCTGGTGCTGTTTCATGAACAGTGTAATCTTGTGGTGTGAAGTGTTGGTTCCTTTTTATCATGGTGAATCTCTGCACGTTTTTAGGTGAGAGACTGTTCCTTCTATTCTAGATTGTGACAACTGTGTCAGTTGCACTGAACACGCACTTAGAAGGCACTCTGGCTACCTGGCCAGTGTCGTATCTGCCCATATCAATAGACCAATGGACATTGATACAGGTAGACCTCTTTTGAGTCATCCAGATAGTCTTGGACCATTCTCTGAGTATTCATTGTTGCTGTCACTTGCTCAACCTCTGTTGCCTTCACCTTTGACTTAAGGCCTGTCACTTGAAACCAAGTCATTGCAGAGGTTGTGTCTGATTCTTATGTTGCTGGTGCTGATGTTGTTGGCTGCAAGACAGCAGCACTGCCCTCCCTGGAGGTTGAAGGCTGCATGCCAGAACTTCTGCCCAGGCCTCTGACTTCCAGCCCTTCTTCTTCCAGATTTCTTCTTTGATCAAAAATCAAAGTCTTTTGAAGGGAAATCTCTCTTTCTAAAAATGGAATGAAAGTGGACAGTATTTGTTTGTACCATGGATCAAGTATTGTGACACCTATGTACTCTTTGGAGAACATGATCACTCTTTGCAGCCTTGTATTGTCAGACAAGCAAAGGATTAAGCACTGAACCAACTCATATCAATCTTTGCAACAACTTTTTCAACTTGTCCTGTAGCAGAGGCAACAACAGGATTGCTTGATTCATCGTACTGTCCTCCTTTCTGGAAGTAGCATTTGTGTCAGGCGCTTCACTAGCCCCCTTATGTCCATCTCAATGTACATTCTTTTCACAGTTGAATCCCCTCCTCTTTGCAGGAAATAGTCGGTGATAGGTCTGTACTGCTCAAAGAGACATTGCAACATTTAGTAGGTCAAGTTTCAACATGTTGACACCTCCTGTATGAGGGCTTTAACTGGTACTCTATTAGCACACTAAATGATCCTCAACTGGTTCCAGACTTTAAAACAATTACTAAAATGAGTGAAGATTCTTTGGCAGAAGGAATGGACAACAAAGAATGCATGCAAGCCTATAGCAAAATCAAAGCACACTGACTACAAAGTCAGTGCTAACCACATGGCCACCAAGGCCAAAGGCATGGACAACGAAGAACACATGCAGGCCTATGGCAAAAAGCACACTGACTACACAAAACAAAATGACCACCCTGACACTTGGCATAGGGAACAAAGACACAATGGTGGCCTATGACAAACACATGCACAGTGGCCACAAAAAAAATGGCCACTTGGCCAGCAAAGAACAGAGTCATGGTAAACAAGAAAAAACTATCATTAATTCAGTAACGTCAACTTTAAAAATTCACCTACCACAAGCATCTTAAGGAATCAAAAATGACCTCATCAAAAAACTTTAACACTTTGCAGAAAAACATAAAAAACAAAAAAACACATTTTGCATTTAATCAAAGACATCCGTAAATCAATAATCAATAGATGTTTAAAAAAGAAAACATATACCACATAAACAACAGTTATTTAATATATATACCCAATGCCTAGTGATAATCGTTGCTTGACAGTAGCCCTCGGCGTGGGCAGACTAAGCCCATCAGTAGAATAAGTGGGCAGACTAGGCCCCACAGTAAAATGAGCCAAATAATAGTGCAAAACACAAGAAAATAGGTTAAAAGTACTTTAGAAGTTTTAAAATCAGACCAACACCCCTACCAAACCTTTGAAAACGTTTTGCCTTAGAAAAAACAAAATAAATGTATGCAAAATAGGCCCCTACTGCAACTTCAGGCCACCCAAAATCAAATTCAAAATAATAAGAAAAAACAAAAAAGATAGACAAAATACTGCTGCATGTACTCCATCAAGCAACAAACGTATACAAAAGTTCTTTAACTTGTTTGATTCCTTGAAATGTTTGATTCTGAGTAATTCGCCTGATGCTAGTAGCCGCGAACAAATTTGACAGGAGTCTAAGATGGAGGTGAAGAGAATTCATCTTCTTGTACACCTAACAGACTGACACTCACATTGGTTGGGTTATTTGGCTTTGGTTGGAGCCTTCTTTCCTAAGTAGCTCTCACCCTATAAATTACTACATACTTGCTATGGTCATCTGACCACACATAGAGACCCTACCTTGGAAAAACTCACAATTGGAAGCAGCCAAAAGACCAAGGAACTGAACAACACTGAGTTCTACGAAAACATGTAAAGAACAGTTACAGAACCTTGATTGCAGAAAACGGAACAGTAGAGTAACCCAAAGCAATGCAAAACTGCACAATACACTGCCTTGTGTCACTTTGAATCAAAGGGGCGTTCCATGGGTGGTGCATGCTCGTTCCCATGCAAACACAAGAATTTGTGCCATAAGCCTGAGGCTCCGCGAGGCAGTTGTAAAGAGGGTACATTTTCATATTTCTTCTTTTTTCCTCACTTTGCATGTGTGCGGTATTCCACAGCACACATACAACGTGTTAATACCTTAAAGCATAGTTTTTGTACTGGAGAGACCCTTTCCAGCATAAAACCTATGTTTCCTCTAAGCTCATTTTGCATGTGTATGCTATCTTAGGTTATGTGTGTATGTTGTGTGTTCTGCGCTTAGATGAGGTTGCTATATAGCTAAAGTGTTGTGCCCATGTGCTGTGACCAGGCAGCAAATGGGCAGACCAGATGAACTTACTGTTGCTTAAATAATTATATTTCTGAATTAACCTGTATAACAATGTGTGCGCATAAATCAAAATGCCAACAACATCAGTGACAGTACAATCAAGAAAGTTGAAAATAACAAGGCAATTGTCACAACAGCCATTGCTCACCTCTCTTTACAAACAATGTGTGTTTGTAAGTTGCATAACCAAACCACTCAATTACATTTGTGCAGTGATACCTCATAAGTAAAAGTTAGAAGCTGTGGGCAGAGAAACAGACAGCAAGATCAATAATTCACAACAGTACTAAATCGCCAACATTTAGTGCAAGGTATACACTCTACAACAGTAGTTCTTAACCTGTGGTCCGGGGACCTTTAGGGATCTGTAATGCCTACTCGGGGATTCCGTGACTTCTTAGAAAATTAAATATATTAACGGATTAATGAAGTGTATACAAATATAGAGGCAAAATGTAAATATACATTTTCAACACATTCTGTAAATGTGAAGAAATTTGATATTGAAGGCTTTCTAGTGGCGCAATGTGCCACTGGCAAATTTGTAAGGCCCCGTAAAGCCTTATAAATATGTTCCCCTTTCACGCAGAAAACTGCGTGAGAGGTGCATTCCTTTGGAGTTGCTGGGGGCCTTTCCAGCAGCATTCATGGCTTTTTGAAACTGCCCCAGATTTACGAGAAATCGTAAGTCTGAGGCAGAGCCAAAAACGTACACCTTCCTAGGAGAGGCATAAGCGAGGCACACCGAGGAGAAATATATTTATTCCTCCTTGTTTTTCCTCTTTTTATGTGTGCTGCATTCTGGAGAACACATAGAAAGAGGAAACAGCCTTTTGTGATTTTTTTTGTGCAAAAAGGTATCCCTTCCTGTACAAAAATAATCATCCTCGCAACATAGGCACCCTTGCACCATGGTGCAAATGTGCCTGCATTGGCGCACGGCAGCACATTGCGCGCCGGCGCAGGGAAAAAGGACAGGAATGCACCGTATCTAATAGATGCAGTGCATTCCTGCCCTTTTCTTTTGCCATAGGGCAGCACAGCAGAAAAGCCTGCTGCACTGCCCTATGGCAAAACATGCATAAATGAGGCCCTAAGTTGGTAGCCTCAGATTTATTTGTGGAAGGAGCACAAGTGCATCACACAGAATATAGGTTGGATGACTGGTGGTATCGATGGAATTTAGAAAAGCTCCAACCTTCCCACTTAAATAAAAAATAAAATATATATATTTGTTTGTAAATTAAATAAAATATTTCACCATTTGTGTGATTGTTTGTTGATGTATTTTTGTGTATTGTTTTACTGTTCAAATCATTGAAATTGTATAGGCTAAAGGCACAGTAGGGGTCCCTGGAATCTGAAAATGATTCAGAGGGGGTCCCTGGGTTCCAGTAATGATTAAGTGGGAGTCCAGCGTAATCAAGAGGTTAAGAACCGCTGCTCTAGAGCAATAGAGACTTAAACTCCCAGGCTCAGACAGGACTTGATTGGGGGTACAACACACAGATATTACTTGAGGGTCAACTTCCTCATCATCATCATCTCAAACCCAGGCACAAGCACTTGCTTTATATCTTATTAGTTATTGGACTTAGCCTTCTCTGCAGGGTCACCCCCAAACTTTTTGACTTCACCTCTTCTATTGTTTGCTGAATTATTTTTTGTTGTCCTTCGAACTCTGTGCACTTTACTACTGCTAACTAGGGGTAAAGTGCATGCGATCTCTCCTCTAAAATGGTAAAATTGGCTCACACATTATTAGCATATTTAATTTACTTATAGGTCCCTTGTTGAGGGATATACCATATACCCATGGCATGTAAATTAAATGCTACTAATGGGCCTGCAGCACTTGTTGTGCCTCTCCCTTAAGTAGCCCCTTAAAATATGACCCAGTTTTGCCATTGGGGTCTGAATGCAGTTACAAACCATTGATGCAACTTGGCAATATACCCTTTCCAAACATTAAACTCCCCTTTTATTGCACTCCTAAAGTACGCCCTAGGTAGCTCATAGGCCAGGATACAATGTAATTAAAAAGTTGGATATGCACGTTTAAGTTTTATATTTGTTAGTAGTGAAAAAATCCTAAATGCATTTTTCACTATTGTGAGGCCTACCTCTCCCATAGGATAACATTGAGTTGCCTTGTTACACTTAATAAATGTTAACTTTGATTGGAAACAGGTAAACATTTCATGTTTGCTGTCTGAGAAATTGTACTTAAAAGTTGTTTTTATTGGTAAAGTCAGATTTTAAGTTACAAGTTTGAAAATGCCCCTTTTTGAAACCCTGCAGGGCACTGATTATAAGCTGTGTCGTATCCAGGCAGGGGACAAATAGCATTATTGCAGGTCTCCAACAAAAGATCAATAACTCCACGCCAGATAAGTCATCATTGCACACAGGAATGAAGTCCAGTGTGAATCTAGATATTCAGAAGCACTGATGAGATTCCTTGTACCGTGAGGACTAGGATTCGAAAAGCGTTGGCATTCTTTTAACAGAGGTACTCAAATGAAATATTCACCGATTTTGGGGGAGTCTAACTGTTTCCCCTATCTGTTAAATATTGTTCCCTTTGATTGTAAAAGATGATTATGAAATTCTGATGAATTATACATTGTGAATATTAATTGTGAAATTGTGTAAAAGAAAAAATAGTTGTTTATTGTGTTGTTTCTTGTTATAAGTCATTTTTGTTTTCATTTCGTGAAATGTTTAAAGTGTAATGTTTATTATGTGAATTCAGTTGTTGACTGTCCTTTTGAATATTGTAAGTAGTTGTTTTTTGATATAACGACATGTCTCTCTCTGTGAATTTTCAGAAAACAAATGAATTATTGAAAAAATAAGATGGGTTAATAAAAACCTGATTCAACTAAAGTTAAGGTTGTTGATCATTTCAGCTATGAAAAATTATGCTGAAAGTAATTTGAAGGCTCGGGTAACTTTCTTCTTGTCACTTTTAGAAAGTTGGCATTTTCCTGCCCTAGCTGTTTGTTGCCTGAGCCTATCCTAGGTCACACACCTGAGTGTAGCTGACAGATGTGCTTTCCTCCCAGACAGTCACACAATAGAGTGATTAGCTATGCCTGGATAGGCCATCATCTGGCAGGATGAGGGAGCGGAGTTGCGAACAGCCCCACTTGAACATCAACTGACAGGATGGGGGAGCAGAGCTGGGCACAGCCCCACCTGCAACGGAATAGGCTGTGCTCTGCCTTCACACAGAGGACTTGTCGCCCATACATTTTCCATGTAGCCAATTTGGAGGCAGGGAAGGGGAGCCAGGAAACTTCAACCACTTCAAAGGGAATGGTCTAGAAACATCTCCTACTTCAAAAGAGGCACCAGGTATAAAAACCAGACCCTTGGACCCCCCTCTTCAGTGCACTTTCTGGGCCAATGAAAGGACTCTCAGAGGACTGCCTGCTGCTGTGGCTTGCTGTGTACTCCACAAGCCTGCTTTGCTGCCCCTGGAAAGACGGTGTTGCTGCCTGGAGCCTGCCTTGTACCTGCAGAGGTGGGAGAGCACCCAACAGAAGTGAAAATTGTAGGGGTGCATCATATGTACAAGTAGTCAGCACCCGCATATATAAAGGGTTTACTAATCATGTTCAAATGCCATGTAGGGTTGAGAACCGAAGTATTTGATGTTAGAATTACATGCAGAACTAATGTTAAGAGTTTTGAAACATTAATGATGCCGTTTTAATAGATTACCATTGTATGGTTAGGTCGGCTTTATTCAAATTTATAGTTGCATCTTTTATACGTGATAAACTTGCTTGAAGTAGAGAAAATTGTATTTTGCTTTTAAGTTGGAGGCCTGAGGAACGAAAGATTGTTCATGTAAAATGTTGGGCCTATAAATCAAGCAGAGGCCCAGTTTGTGGAAATCGTGTAGGCCTGGAAAGAATTATTTGCTTAGTATTAAATCGTGGAATTATTTCATGAAGAAAGCTGCCTTTAGTAAACTATTGCAACATTAAAGAATGTGAGTGCCGATTTGCATGTATTTCTTTGCAGGTGCAGCACCAAGTAGACAGTAGAGTAGAAGGGCCCATTGTGTATGAGAGTTAGGAGGTTAGACCCAGACATGGAGGAGTAGCCCAGGAATTCAAGAAAGCAACTCGAAGCGAAGACGAGTCTGGGACCCAAGGACGTCTGAACGGGCAAGGATGGAGAGGTGCCATGATGGAAAATTCCGAAAACCAACACCTTCTAGAGGGGCGTCCCTGAGGGCGCGTCATCAGAATTGTTGGGTTTCGTATTAGGGACAGCACCCCGAGGGTGGAGGCAGAGCAGATGGTTTTGGAGGCGAGAGGGAGCTTAGTTATAACTGAGAAGATTCTAGACTACATAGAAAGAAAGTGAGTGAACTTCTTTGGAAGACACCACGGCTGACACCTTTTGTTAGGGTGGGCTATTGTTGAGTAGGGATGTCACGTAGTATAGAGTAGGGACAGATTAACCTGAATTTACTTTTCTTTCCTAATGAATACTAGAACTCAGGTTATTGCAATTCTATTTAGCCTGATGATTCTTGAATTGATTCTTGTTTTATTCATAAGCCGTTTAAGACTTTTCTGTAGGATTATGTTTGTATTAGTGCCTGTTTATCTTCTGAACCTTTTGCTGAGGTGTTTGTACCTGCAGTTGTTTATGGTTATGTAATAAATCTTCAAACTTGGTCCTTAGTCAGTGGTTCTTTGGGGAATATTATAGGGGGAAACGTAGAATTTCTATTGATTACTGGTGTAAAGATTGCCTAATATCTTCCATGACAGATAAAAAGGTCTAGTCGACCCGTGACGGGATTCTGGAAAATGGTAAACAGGTTCTAGAACCAAAATCCAGCCTTTTCAGTTGGTAGCAGAGTAGGATGGTTTATCTTCTGGAGTCAGGGTAATCTAGAGTAGGTTGAGATTTCCCCGAGGTCCATAGAGAACCCATGACGAGAGTCCGGAGAGACGGAGGATGGCGTTCCATGGAAACTGACGGAGAGTGACGGTGCGGCAGAAAGCAGCAGGTCGTAAGAGAGTGAGTATGAAAAGGGTCATGCGTTGTTAGATTGCGGTGTTATGTTTGTATTGAGTGTTGTATTGTCTAGCGGAGTTGAGTGCCTGTAGCGTAAAAGAGGAACAGGTTGTGAGCGCGCGCAACCGGTGACAATCTTAGGCTGAAGGGGAGTCTAAGTGGTTCGGGTGTATCGAACACCCATAGTAATTGTCGACCATTGTAAAGGGGGTCATGGGGTACCATTGGCAGCCCGCAGGACCGAGATAGGGGGAACAAATGTGTGAGTGTGTGGGTAACGGACGCTGGTCGGAAGTTGCCGTGTGTTTGTAACCTATCAGTGAGGCGATTGTCCGGTCGTTCATTGACAGACATTTGCCAGTTCGGTGACAATTACAGTTAGACTGTGGACGTACAGTCAAGGAAGTGGTTGCTTGGTCGGAAGTGATCATTTCCAGTGTATGATTGGGACGCATGCGTGACCGCGAGACGAGCGGAGAAAGAAGGGGAACTGCTGCGAAACGGAGGCGAGTGACGTCAGTAGGAGCCGCGCTGGGATAGGACGGTTAGCGTGGAGCCGCGCTGGGATAGGGCGGTTAGTGAGGAGCCGCGCTGGGATTGGTGGATTGTCTTTGGGAAGTAAAAGAGCGCTGTAAACAAAGAAACGTTGTGGGTTTCATCATGAAATGTTTCAAAGTGCTGCGAAATTGTTTCAAAGGTGAAAAGAAGTTAGAACCTCGGGGTGGGGAAGAGGCTCTACCCGAGGATACTCCAGCTCATTATATGGCTACGAATGTTGGGTTGCATACCATATTGTGGCTTGAGAATTGGTGTAAGATGACTGATGGAAACGAGGAACTGACTTTTCCTAGATATGGAACATTTAGATTGGAGGTGTTGTATCAGTTAAGAGCGATTATGGCTGCGTTGCGGCCTCTACCCAGACCAACACAGTTTGAAGCGCTAAATGCGTGGATCAGGGCAGCCCACGAAAGGAACAGAGATAGGAGACAAGAGATAGTGAAAAGATCAGTTAGGGCGGTACAAGATGCGAGATGGGATGCCATGGCCAAAAAGTGGAGAGTGCAGACCATTGAAGGAGACCGGTTGTATCCGTTGTTGGTCAATACAGGGGATGCGCAGAGAAGAGGTACAGAGGATGAGGACAGTGAGACAGACGACAGCCTGATAGAGAGACTGCTGTCTGAGAGACCACCTCCATATAATCCTGAGATGGAGGGAGGGTCAGCACCAACGATGAGCAGGGAAGCCTCTGTCACGGACGGTGGCGACCCGAGGGAGAGCGGCTTGAGCTCCTTAGGGGACAAGTTCGGCTCAATAGAGGGAGAAAAGGCACCTCAACCTTCTCCGACAACGAGAGTAGTGGGAAGATTCACGGTGCAAAAGGTGCAAATCGAAGAGGGTGTTGATTCTCAGAGACTGCCAGACGCTCTTACGGTACCTGTTACCATAGGTCCCATAGTATCAGTATACAATCCAGAACAGACACAGAGCGAGGGTCCGCCACAACCAGAGAGAGAGAGAAGTGTCAGTGAAGGAAGGAGTAATGTGGTGGATGGATGGAGCCAATTGCCAAGGCCTGTAGAAAGGAGCACCCCTTTGGCAGCATCGGCAGACTCCTCTGGAGAACAGGGGAGTCTGAGAGGACCGATGGACTTGAGAGGTCCACGGCCAAGGTCAATCAGAGAATTAAGGCCTGATTTGAGAACTTGGGATATGATAGTGGATACCCAGAGCAACCGGTCAAGGAATAATTTAGAGAACGGAAACCAGGAGAATAGAGGGGTGTCTCACTGTGCGCCTAGCGAAGGCAGGCAGGAATGGAACTGCGGAAGTATGGGAAGTAGGGGGGTGACACCACCCCTCCAGCGATCATAGACAGGAGTGGGACCAGGAAGGTTGGGAAAACAGGAGGGTTCCCCCTAACACACCTGAGGAAGACAGACGAGTGAGTCAGGATTGTGGCGGGAGGGACTCTAATGGAAATTCTAGCCAAGGTACATTGAGGGCGGCGATAAAAGCAAGAAGGATCGATGTGTTGAGACTTAAATCGGAAGTAGAGGAAATAGTGGAGGGCACTTTGCCACTAGAAAGAATCGAACTTTATGAGCCAGATGAACTGTTGTTCGTGGCAAAGGATGTTACACGAAGGGCTAGGACGGCGCATGAGAAATTGTCTGAATTAGCAAATAAGTATGCTGTGGATTTGACAAAGACTAAAGCATTACAGGGTGGTCATAGGTTGCAGTACTCTGACCAAGATCTAGAAGAGAAGAGGCTGATCGGATTAAAAACTCACTTCAGGGAACTGGTTGTAGGAATCCGAACATGGAACCAATTGGACAAATGGGAGGAAAGGTGGTCGAAGAAAAAGAGTGTTAGGCGAAGTGCTATTGAGACATCCCCGGGAGGAGGGTTGATGAATGTGGAAGCGTACCCCTTGCGTGAAGTGGCCCACGGGGGATATGTGCATGTACCCTGGAGTAGGAGAGACTTGGCTGCCTTTACGAACTCCTTTCCAAAGTTGCGTGAGAGTCCAGTAGAGTGGTACAAACAGGTAGAGAGGTTCGTTAAGATCTTAAAAGTACTATGGATTGATTTGAACACCCTGTTTGACATTGTGGTCCCAGGAGACCTGTGGATAGCATGTAAAGTCAGTGTCGAATGGCTCACAGTGGAGCCAGATCGAATGGACCCTCACCCAAGGTAATGATAAAGTATGAGCTGGTGATCACGTGGTTGAAGAGTAAGGTACCACCACAGGACATTGACTGGGTGAAGATAGATCGGACTAGGCAGGAACCTAAGGAGACAGTACACGAGTACTATGAGCGGTTATTGCAGATCTTTAAGCAGTACAGTGGATTGGATGTGATGGATCCAAAAGACATGGGGCAGTTTGTGTCTAAGTTTGTTCTGGGACTGAGGCCTGATATCTGTCTCATGATACAACAACATTTGATTTGTTGGCAGAACAAGCCTCTGGACGAGATCTTGAGGTATGCGAGGTATTGCAGTGACGAGATAGACTCCAAGACAAAGAAGCTTAAGGATAAACTGATGTTAGTCCAGATGAGAGGACAGGGTCAGTCAGGAAATGGGTCATTGGGACGCAAGCAAGGGGGACAGAAGCGGGACAACGAGGAAGGCCCAAGACCAAGGATAGATCTGGCGACTCTGAAAAAGACGACCAAGTGCCATCAGTGTCATGAGGTCGGACATTGGAGACGCGAGTGTCCCCATAACCCAGAAAACCAAGTACAGGAAGAAGAGGAGGAGGTCCAAGCCCCTCGGTACAGAAAGTAACAGTAGCGAAGTTCAAGACGACGAAAGGGGGAACTTCAGCCCCTAGGGCTCCGGTTCACCAGCCACCGAAGATCCCGACAGGGAACAAGGTTTACAAGCAGATGCCTTTCATGATAGAGGGGGAGGAGTACTATTACTTTGACCCAGTGACAGGACGATGCCTGAGTGGAGAGGAGGACTTTACCCTCGGGGCAGTCCTGGAGGTGGACCAGAGGGGACCATTTGTAGAGGCTGATGTGGCTGGACATCCAACCACCTTCTTGGTGGACACTGGTGCTACCCGTTCTACTGTACGGTCTGCAGTAGTCCCTAATTTACCCCTTTCAGGACAGACCATTCAAGTTGTAGGCGTTGCAAATCGAAGGATGACAAACCCACTGACTGAGCCGGTCCCAGTGAAAATCTGAAGTTTCAGGGACAAACACCAATTTGTAGTGTGTGATTTCAGTCCTGTGTGTCTGTTGGGGAGAGACCTCCTGTGTAAACTCAATTGTACCATCTATTGTACCCCCCGGGGAGTAGAGTTGCAGACAAATGATGATGATGCCGACTTTAAGGTTGCAAATACGCATGTGTGCATTGAGTTGTATCCTGCTTTAACTGTGGAGGAACTCCCTCTTGATTTGAGGGATACAGTCAGACATGAGGTGTGGGATTTTACAGGAGAGGAGATTGGTCTGATTAAAGGAGTAGAGCCAGTTAAGATTCAAGTGAGACCGAACGCTGAGTTCCCAAGAACACCCCAATACAAGTTGACTTCAGAAACAATAGAAGGAATAAAACCTGTGATCGAATCCATGATTAGACAGGGAATATTGAAGGAAATAATGGGCAGTCCATGCAATTCCCCGATCATGGGTTTACAGAAGCCTAGCGGGAAGTTCAGGATTTTGCAGTGTTGGACCTGCGATGGGCAAGCCCAGCACAAAGGGGGTAGCTTGGCTCAAGTGACGAGGCAAGTGAAGGCTGTAGTGTTAAGCCGGCTCTGACCCAATAATAACTCCCTGCACACCACACAAAAAGAAGGACACCACACCACTGTTATAGAAAAATACGTTTCGTTTATGTAAAAGTTCTCTGGGTTTGAAGGAAGTTCACTTAGGTAATCACATTCACATTTCTTACATGGGTTTGATTAGCTGTGTACTGGTTTCTCAGGAATAAATAGTTGGACTCTAATAAATAAATATACTGGATAAATATCAGGATTCAATACATTAGAATAAGTATCAGCAATGACTGGAATAAATATCAGCAATGACTGGAATAAATATCAGCAATGACTGGAATAAATATCAGCAATGACTGGAATAAATATCAGCAATGACTGGAATAAATATCAGCAATGACTGGAATAAATATCACAGGGTCATTCTGGTATCGCTGCCACCAATTAATCACTTTCAGGGTAAACACATTACGTTTGTCATTCAATGCGGAATGCGTGCTCTTACAGTTTTTGAAGTGTTCATGGGTTCGGGCTCTCTGGGCACAAGATACGCGTGATAATCCCTTAGTTGCACTCACAACTCATTGCGCGTATATCTGGAAGATAAAGGCATAAAATGACTACGGCAATTACACTCCGCGGTCAGCCGGTTCAATGCTACTGCTGCCGGAGGAGTCTGTGCGCTTCTGTCAGCGCAGGCGGGGTTTCCGAAGGCGGCTCCAGTTCACGAGTCTTGGGACCGTCGAACGGGCTGCCGGAGGGGCCAAAACACCTGCGCGCACAGTTCAAAATGAGACCGCATCACAGTTCCACAACAACGCGGCAACTTCAGGGGTAGAGACGGCCCACCTCACTTCGGCGGCGCCGGTAAGCGCTCCAGTCAGTATGGCACTTCTCCCAAGGGCGAAGGGGGGTTCCAGGGGCTCCGCGATCCTCCCTCCGAGCTCACTCACGGGGGGGTTCCCGCCCACACACCAGCTCCCAAGTCACTCGGGCAGGGCAGAGACAGTAATCTCGCCCCAATGAAGGCCAGCCTTTCCCCACCCCAACGCAGCACCTCACCTTCTATCCACAAACAGCGCGTCGACGGCGGTGGGTTCGGAGACGTCCGAACGCCCGCCAGGAGGCACTTAAGTTGAAGGTGGCACTTTAAGAGTTGCGGTTGCGATCTCACCACTGGGGGGGCGGGGAGGCTCTAACTATGGCCAAAGTCTCTGAGGGGCAATTGGGCACTCGCTGACCAGGCGCTGAAGGCTAGAGGACACTGCTCACGCTTCTGACTGGAACGCCAGTCAGGGTCCACGCCAGCAACCTCTGCTGCTCGTCTGCCTGAACTATCAGCTGCCTCAGGGGGTTAACAGGGCAGGTGTCAATCTGGGGTCAAGTCCTCTTCTTCTGGTGTTCTTTGATCATTCTTCTCCAACATGGCCGCCAGGGACTGGGCCTTTTATAGCCAGTGCCCTAGGATGCCAGCACGAGCCAGAAGGTTCTAGAACCTTCCCTGGCTATGTCAATGACATGGCCCTTTTAAGGTATCTTTTTGGTCATTAGGAGCCACCGTACTGGGCTTCCTAAGGCAGCCATTTTGTGTACTTGTAACTCCTGAGGGGATTCCTGTCAGGTTTGCAGGTTACACAAAGTGCGCCAAAACCTTCAAAGGGTCAGAGGTCAGAGGGGCTCCAATGGGAGTCACTCTCATAGAGGACAATGGTGTTCACCATTTTAGGGTTGACAACCCCAGTTGGTTATGCCACCGGTTCCGTCAGGCGCCTTGTACATAGGTGCCAGGAACTTGGTGAGCAACTGGGCATCAAAGAGCATCTAGCCCCATGGGACAACACACAAAAAGGTCCTGGTAGACAAAGAAAAAGCGATAAATTTTAGGAGGCACGGGGGAACAAAATAAATCATAGTGTGAGGGGACTCTCAGAAGCAGACAGGTCTAACACGCGTCCCCCCAGCTGAAAGTGGGGAGAGCTACCCAACCCCTTGGGAGTTCTCAACACTAAGCCGGAAATACCTGGAGAGACCGTCTGCATTGGCGTGGTCAGCTCTGGGCCGATGTTCCACCCGAAAGTCCATTCCCTGTAGGGAGATAGACCACCTCAACAGTTTTGGGTTTTCCCCCTTCATCTGCATGAGCCAACGAAGGGGTCGGTGGTCTGTCTGAACCAGGAAGTGCGAACCAAACAGGTATGGTCGCAGCTTCTTCAGTGCCCAGACCACCGCAAAGGCTTCCCGCTCAATGGTACTCCATCTCTGTTCCCGGGGAAGTAGTCTCCGTGACAGGAAGACCACGGGTTGATCCAGACCCTCTTCATTGAGTTGCGATAGCACCGGCCCAATGCCAATGTCGGATGCGTCTGTCTGGACAATGAATTCCTTTGAGAAATCTGGAGCCTTCAAAATTGGAGCGTTGCACAATGCTTGTTTCAGGGTGTCGAAGGCTCGTTGGCAAGCCTCGGTCCAGATGACTCTCCTGGGTTGCTTCTTGGCCGTGAGTTCAGTAAGGGGAGCCACGATAGTGCCATACCCCTTCACGAACCGTCTGTAGTAACCTGTGAGGCCCAGGAAGGCTCGGACCTCAGTCTGGGTCTTGGGTTGTTCTCAGGCCACGATTGCCTCAATCTTTGCCTGAAGGGGTTGCACCGTTCCCCGGCCCACCAAGTGACCTAAGTACACCACCGACCCCTGCCCAATCTGACACTTGCTGGCCTTGATCGTCAGACCAGCTTGTTCCAGGGCCTGGAGAACGTCTTGCAGGTGCTGCAAGTGATCCTCCCACCTGCTACTGAAGACGGCAATGTCGTCCAGGTAAGCAGCAGAGAAGGATTCCTTCCCAGTGAGGATCGTGTTCACCAGTCGCTGGAATGTTGCAGGAGCGTTCTTGAGCCCAAAGGGCATCACACAGAACTGGTAGTGTCCATAAGGTGTGGAGAAGGCTGACCTTTCCTTTGCTCCATCAGTCATGGGAATCTGCCAGTACCCTGCTGTGAGGTCAATGGTACTCAGATATTGGGCAGCTCCCAACTGGTCAATTAGTTCATCCGCCCGAGGGATCGGATGAGCATCGGTCTTCGTGACCGAATTGAGTCCTCGATAGTCCACGCAGAATCGCAATTCTGGCGTGGTGCCAGGTGGTGCAGCTTTGGGAACTAAAACCACCGGGCTAGACCAAGGGCTATTCGAAGGTTCAATGACTCCGAGCTCCATCATCTTAGCTACTTCGCTTCGGATGCTGGCCTTCACCTTGTCCGACAGCCGGTAAGACTTAGACTTCACAGGTGGGCTGTCACCGGTGTCCACGTCATGAACACACAGATGGGTCTTACCCGGGACAAGGGAGAACAGAGGAGAGAATGACCCCAAGACCTGGCGACATTCCTCCTGCTGCTCCAGAGTTAGGGATGGTGAGAGTTTCACTCCCCCCACTGACCCATCCTTCTCTTGAGACGCAAACAGGTCGGGGAGAGGCTCAGTGTCCTCTTCCTCCGATCCATCAGTCACCATGATTAACATGACTTCGGGTAGACTTCTGATCATACCCTTCAACGTCTTCTTGAATCTTTCCACAAGGCCATTGGCCTGTGGGTGATAAGGAGTGGTGAACCGGTAGGTCACTCCACACTCCTTCCACATTGCCCGCATGTATGCTGACATGAAGTTGGTCCCCCTATCAGACACAACTTCCTTGGGGAAACCCACTCGGGTAAAGATCCCCATCAGGGCCTTTGCCACCACCGGTGCAGTGATGGTTCTCGGAGGAATTGCCTCTGGATACCTTGTGGCATGATCCACCAGTACCAGGATAAACCTGTGACCGGAGGTTGTTGGTGGATCTAGGGGCCCAGCAATGTCGATGCCCACCCTTTCAAAGGGGGTGCCAACGACGGGAAGTGGTTCCAGGGGAGCTTTCAGCTTCATCCCTGTTTTCCCACTGGCTTGGCATGACACACACGACCAACAGTATGCGTCGGACGCCACCCTCATTCGAGGCCAATAAAAGTGGGGGACAAGCCTGGCAAAGGTCTTGTCCTGACCCAAGTGTCCTGCCAAGGGAATCTCATGAGCCAACTCTAACAGGAAGGCTCGGTAACACTGTGGGACTACCAGGGCCCGTGACAATCCGTGCACTGGCGCTCTGGGTTCACTGTAGAGAAGGCCGTCCTCCCAGTAAACATGATAGTTCCCAGACTCGTTACCCGCTGCTTGGGCTTCAGCCTGTTGCCTCAGACCCTCGAGGGAGGGACATTCCCTTTGTCCCTTGCTCAGTTCCTCCCTGGACGGACCTCCCTCCACTCGCCAATCAGCGGGGATAGGTAAGTTCTCCAACGGAACCATGTCCTCCTCCATGGACTCCGGGTCCACCTCCGCAGGTGGCCTATCCGCCTCACGGGGCACGGACGTCGAGGCAGGCTCCTCCTGTCCTCGACATGCTCCCTCATCAGCAGCTACGGGGCGGGCCATTGTTCCAGACTCCGACCCCTGCGACTTCTCCTCTCGAGCAGTCGCCGACCTGGTACTCACACAGGCCCAATTAGGTGTACCCAGCATCTCAGAATGAGCCCGGTATTCCACCTCCTTCCAAGCATTGTGCTCCATATCATTGCCCAGCAAACAATTGACTGGCACGGCGGGGCTTACGGTGACTCGAAGTGGACCTGCAACCCCTCCCCACTCAAAGGGAACCTCGGCCACAGGATAGTGACCCATTCTGCCGTCAGCCATTGCGGCTGGATGAAGTACGCCTGGCATCACCTGCTCCGAGGACACCAGATGACTCCTTACCATAGTCATACTGGCTCCTGTATCTCTCAGAGCTTCCCCTCTATGGCCATTGATGGTGATCCACTGCCCATACTTGGTAGTATTCGCGGGCACCTGGATCTTTGGAACCATCTCCCGATCACCCAGGGACACTAAGGTGACTCCCGCCCACTCCCTTCCCTTACTTAAGGACATCTCCTCCCCGAGCGCTACACTAGCGACTCCCGGGGCCTTTCCTCCAGTGGGAGGGGGTGGTCTCTTTGGGCATTTCGGGTCTCCTTTGTAATGTCCAATACCACCGCACTCAAAGCAATGGACATTGGACAACCCTTGGCTGCTGACTCTGGCCAGGGTTAGGGTTCTTCTGCGGGTAAGCCTTAGAGTTGGAAAAGGTGTTTTGCCCCTTAAAGGTATTTTGGGGACCTTTGGAGAACTCTTTCTTATTATCTCCCCCCTCTTTCCTCTGGGGAGCGCCCTGTCCGGACTTCTGAGAATCTCCTCCAGTCCCCTTCGTGGACACTCGGGTACTCGCCCAAATATCCGCCTCCTCAGCAAGCTTACGGGGGCAAGTAAGTTTGCTGTCTACCAGGTGTTGCCTCAGCTCGGGAAGACATTTCTCGAGTAGATGCTCCTTGAGGATTAAGTCATACAACCCTTGATAGTCCTCCACCTCACTACCTTGGACCCACCCTTCCAGGGCTTTCTTGGCAAAATCCAGGAAGTCAACCCAATTTTGTGAGCTCAGCTTGTGGCTGCCCCTAAACCTTTGCCGGTATTTCTCGGGGGTCAACCCAAACTTCCTGATGAGCGCCACCTTCATGGCGGGGTAATTAACCTGTTCCTCCCGGTCTAGGGCCAATAGGGCATCCCTACCTGTCGGAGGCATGTACCGGTATAATCCACCACCCCAATGCTTCTCATGGATCCCATGGGCTCTTAAGGAGACCTCATAGGCTGCCAGCCACTTGGCTATGTCGTCTCCAGCGGTATAACTGGCGACTACGTCCTTGGGTAAATGGGGCCTGGGCTCCCTGGCAAATTCCTTTGACTCGACACCCTTCGGAGTGATGTTAGGGGCCTGGAATTCGAGTTCTCGTAGCTTGAACTCGTGTTCCATCCTTTTCCTTTCCATCTCCAGCTTGGACTCATGTTCCAACCTCCTCCCCTCCCTCCTTTCTTCCAACTCCATTTTTGCTATTTCCCACCTTAACAGTCTTTCCTCTCTCCTGTCAGCTAACTCGGTTTCTGACAACCCTCTCGATGACACACTGCTGCCCTCCCGTGAGGTTGCCTTGGGGCTGATTGACATCTCACCCACCCCCGGGGGACATTCCGCAGTCCTATCAATGACAGTACCTCTGTCCGATTCCTCCTCCTCCACCGTTCCCTCCGTGTGTGCTTCCACCCATGCTCGCAGACTAGTACGGAGCTCCTCTCTTTTGGCCCCTCGCCTGACAAACACTCCCCTCTCCTGACAGAAATCCTTGAGCTGGGCCACAGTATAGGTCTCCAGCTCTGACATTTCGAATTCCATCTTGTCAGTGAAAAGTGTGGACCACCACCCCGAAGTAGGTGACCAGGATAAGAACTTTGAGGGTCACTTCCACCCACCTCCAGGAAAGAATTTGGAAAAAGCAAAACGTTGAATTGAGGGCCGCTAGGAGAAAACTCCGGGTTAATTATTATGGGGTTCAAAACAAGCACGGCTCGCAATCCCACCCGCTGAGCACCAATTTTATGTTGGACCTGCGATGGGCAAGCCCAGCACAAAGGGGGTAGCTTGGCTCAAGTGACGAGGCAAGTGAAGGCTGTAGTGTTAAGCCGGCTCTGACCCAATAATAACTCCCTGCACACCACACAAAAAGAAGGACACCACACCACTGTTATAGAAAAATACGTTTCGTTTATGTAAAAGTTCTCTGGGTTTGAAGGAAGTTCACTTAGGTAATCACATTCACATTTCTTACATGGGTTTGATTAGCTGTGTACTGGTTTCTCAGGAATAAATAGTTGGACTCTAATAAATAAATATACTGGATAAATATCAGGATTCAATACATTAGAATAAATATCAGCAATGACTGGAATAAATATCAGCAATGACTGGAATAAATATCAGCAATGACTGGAATAAATATCAGCAATGACTGGAATAAATATCAGCAATGACTTGAATAAATATCACAGGGTCATTCTGGTATCGCTGCCACCAATTAATCACTTTCAGGGTAAACACATTACGTTTGTCATTCAATGCGGAATGCGTGCTCTTACAGTTTTTGAAGTGTTCACGGGTTCGGGCTCTCTGGGCACAAGATACGCGTGATAATCCCTTAGTTGCACTCACAACTCATTGCGCGTATATCTGGAAGATAAAGGCATAAAATGACTAGGGCAATTACACTCCGCGGTCAGCCGGTTCAATGCTACTGCTGCCGGAGGAGTCTGTGCGCTTCTGTCAGCGCAGGCGGGGTTTCCGAAGGCGGCTCCAGTTCACGAGTCTTGGGACCGTCGAACGGGCTGCCGGAGGGGCCAAAACACCTGCGCGCACAGTTCAAAATGAGACCGCATCACAGTTCCACAACAACGCGGCAACTTCAGGGGTAGAGACGGCCCACCTCACTTCGGCGGCGCCGGTAAGCGCTCCAGTCAGTATGCCACTTCTCCCAAGGGCGAAGGGGGGTTCCAGGGGCTCCGCGATCCTCCCTCCGAGCTCACTCACGGGGGGGTTCCAGCCCACACACCAGCTCCCAAGTCACTCGGGCAGGGCAGAGACAGTAATCTCGCCCCAATGAAGGCCAGCCTTTCCCCGCCCCAGCGCAGCACCTCACCTTCTATCCACAAACAGCGCGTCGACGGCGGTGGGTTCGGAGACGTCCGAACGCCCGCCAGGAGGCACTTAAGTTGAAGGTGGCACTTTAAGAGTTGCGGTTGCGATCTCACCACTGGGGGGGCGGGGAGGCTCTAACTATGGCCAAAGTCTCTGAGGGGCAATTGGGCACTCGCTGACCAGGCGCTGAAGGCTAGAGGACACTGCTCACGCTTCTGACTGGAACGCCAGTCAGGGTCCACGCCAGCAACCTCTGCTGCTCTTCTGCCTGAACTATCAGCTGCCTCAGGGGTTAACAGGGCAGGTGTCAATCTGGGGTCAAGTCCTCTTCTTCTGGTGTTCTTTGATCATTCTTCTCCAACATGGCTGCCAGGGACTGGGCCTTTTATAGCCAGTGCCCTAGGATGCCAGCACGAGCCAGAAGGTTCTAGAACCTTCCCTGGCTATGTCAATGACATGGCCCTTTCAAGGTATCTTTTTGGTCATTAGGAGCCACCGTACTGGGCTTCCTAAGGCAGCCATTTTGTGTACTTGTAACTCCTGAGGGGATTCCTGTCAGGTTTGCAGGTTACACAAAGTGCGCCAAAACCTTCAAAGGGTCAGAGGTCAGAGGGGCTCCAATGGGAGTCACTCTCATAGGGGACAATGGTGTCCACCATTTTAGGGTTGACAACCCCAGTTGGTTATGCCACCGGTTCCGTCAGGCGCCTTGTACATAGGTGCCAGGAACTTGGTGAGCAACTGGGCATCAAAGAGCATCTAGCCCCATGGGACAACACACAAAAAGGTCCTGGTAGACAAAGAAAAAGCGATAAATTTTAGGAGGCACGGGGGAACAAAATAAATCATAGTGTGAGGGGACTCTCAGAAGCAGACAGGTCTAACATGCAGGATTTGCGAAAGGTAAACAACATAGTTGTTCCATCCTCTCCAGTGGTACCGAATCCATCAGTGATACTGTTTCAGATACTGTTCCATGCTGAATGGTTTTCTGTGATTGATCTGTGTCAGGCTTTCTTTTCGATTCCATTGCATGAGGAGAGCCAATTTCTTTTTGCTTTTAAGCTGGAGAGTCGCGTTCTAACATGGTGTCGTATCCCTCAAGGGTATACTGAGAGCCCATCGATCTTTAATCAGCTGCTAAAGAAGAATCTCGAGGGTCTAGTACTGCCGCAGAACTCAGTTCTCGTGCAGTACATAGACGATCTCCTTGTAGCGTCAGAGAACGAAGATGCGTGTAGGATTGACACCATTGCTTTGTTGAACCATCTGGCAGAGAATGGACACAAGGTATCCCCCAATAAGTTACAGTACTGTCTGCCTGAAGTGCAGTAGCTGGGTCACAGGATAGAGAAGGGAAAGAGGAAGGTGTCGCCTGACCGATTGAGGCAATCATGAAAATGATGGTGCCTTCGACCCAGAGAGAGGTTAGAATGTTCCTGGGGATGGTTGGCTACTGTCGCCAGTGGATTGCAAATTTTTCCCTGAAAGCGAAACCATTGCAGAAACTGACGCACAAGGAAGTAAGTGATCCGGTACCATGGGACAAAGATTGTATGATGGCTTTCCTTGAGTTGCGGGAGGACTTGTGTCGTGCTCCATCTCTGGGAATGCCTGATTACACCAAACCATTTTCACTGTTCTGTTGTGAAAGGGAAGGATGTGCTTTGGCAGTCTTAGCACAAGACCATGGAGGAGTCCGTAGACCAGTTGCTTACTTTTCGGCTACCGTAGACCCAGTAGCCGCAGCGTTGCCCGGATGTCTCAAATCCGTAGCCGCAACCGGTGTCAGCATTGAAAGGTGTGAAATCATTGTGATGGGTTATCCACTGACGGTACATATTCCTCATTCAGTAGAATTGTTGATGACCAGGACCAAGACACAGCACTTGACCAACAGCAGGCTCACACGCTACAAGCAGGTTATACTTGCTGCGGAGAATGTGACTCCGAGCATGTGCTCGGTCTTGAATCCGGCTACTTTGATGCCATTACCAAATGCTTTAGACGATGATTGGGAAGACCATGATTGCCTTGATGTGACTGAACTATGCACCAAACCCAGACCAGATATTGTTGATGAGCCACTGGTAGACCCAGATGAAATTTTCTTTGTTGATGGCTCATGTGTAAGGGACAATACTGGTCAGTTGAGAGCAGCCTTTGCTGTGTGTACTATTTCTGGAATAGTTGAAGCAGCCTGCCTGGAAGGAGTACACTCCGCTGAGGTGGCTGAGATAGTTGCATTGGCGCGTGCCTGTTTGGCAGCCAACAAGACACGGATCACCATATATACAGACAGCCAATATGGGTTTGGTGTGGTTCATGACTTTGGTCAGTGGTGGTCTCAAAGGGGTTACATGACATCATCGGGTTCCCCTATCAGGAATGGAGAATTTATCAGATTACTGCTGGAGGCTTTGCAGGGCCCGGCAGAGATAGCTGTTGTAAAGTGTACCGCACATAGCAAAAGCAATGACTTTGTGTCCCTGGGTAATCGTTATGCTGATGAAGTCGCACGTTAGTGTGCCGAGCAGGGATATTCGTTTACTGAACAAGCTGTCGAAGGGGCACAGGAAAGAACTGAGTTCAACATGATGCTTGAGGTTGTAGTGTAGTTCCTATTATCCCAATAGGCTCTGCGCATTGGAATAATATCTTCAATAGTATAGACGTAGGACAGAGGTTAACTAGGTCTTCTACTGTCGATATTAGACTTAAAGTTTAATGTTTGCCAGCTAGCTCAGAGTTCACTAGAAACTTTCTCGAATAGACAAGGAGGAGTTTAACCTCCCTGGATAGACAAGAAGGGATTTAGTTTCTGACAACCATAGAACATGACAACTTTGCTCTCCCCTAATCAAGAGTGTATCTCTAGAGTCGTGTGAAAACAAAAGACAACTTATTTTACTCAGTCAGTTCAGTGCATTCTTAGTTTCACCAGATTGTAGAGAAAAGGAAGAGACGGGCGTGTTCAATAAAAAGATGTTATTTATTGATCAGTCTCTTTTCTCATACAAGAGAAATGAATCGCTATTATTGCAATACTTATTGTTAAGTAAAGTGCATACAGTAATAACAGAATTATAAAATAATACTGTAAAAGCATTGATATGGTTTCTTAGCCATATGATACTTAAAATGGATAAAATAGATAAATACATATATACATTGACTAATCGTACTCAACTGGTGCTTCTAACTACGCCTACCCCAATGTACCTGACCTAAGCCTAATACGTGGGCGGGAGTAGATAAGTAGCAGTTTAAGTTAAGTTTGGTTTGCCAAGGGTCTGCTTCAAGAATTCTCTACAAAGGGTTATTCAGTTCAGTACCTGGGATTTAGAAGGCTGGAGGGTTGGTATCTCTATCTCAGGGCTTGATATTCCAGCTGCCTGCGAGGGCGGCTTGGAAGCGCCGGAGCTGGATTTCTCGGCAGGAGAAAAGGCAGCGTCTCTCTCTCAGCGCGTCAGAAAGGAGGGGCAGCGTCTGTGGGCTTCGCGGTCAGCTGGGCTCCTCGGCAAGTCTTGCTGCTCCAATCTTGTCACCACCTCGTGTGTTTGCTTAAGGCAATGTCGGTATTATTTATACCTAAAAGGTGCCGAGATTGACGTAAGGATGGACATAAATACGTCAATAAGGATGTCATACGAACTGGTCGTTCGCACATTCTTTACTGAAGTTCTCGGCTAAATCAAAACAATGGCTGCGGGGATTTCCCAGGTCGTGGTAGGTTTGATTTGTTTTGAGAACACCGTATGCCTATTAGGGGGCTGGAGAAATAGTGCTTGCCTAATGAGATGGCATGCGCTATGACCTAATCAGAAAACGGGCTTCTGTGCCGTTGTATGGCTAATCTGATAACGGGTTTCTGTGCAGTTGAATGGCTGCTAGTTAATTATTAACCAGACAAGGGTCAGAAATAGGGGGATCGATACAGTACCCATAGTAAATACATCACACCCACTCCACGTAATCTATGTCCATATTTACAAATCTAGGCATAGTAAACAAAACTAGTAGTGCATGTGTATACCCAACCACCCCAAAATACAATCAAATGCATTTTGAAAATTGGAAATGCGAAATACACGAAAAGACGAGTATAGTTACTATATGCACTTCAAGCAGTATAATAAGGCTAAATCTAAACGCATATTTTGAAATCAGTATGAACGAAATGCGGAAATTACACATGAAATGGCTCTTAATACAGAAGAAAAAATTCGAGACCATCTCATCACAAAAATCATAATACTTGCGAACATGCTAGAGGGTAGCTAATGTCTCTAGAGTAGCTAAAAATAGAAACTTTGTTCTCTAAGAATAGTTTTACTTTAAGCAGAAGATAAGTGTCCCAAAAAATCGTAAATATTTTTGGAAATGGAAGGGGAAAAAAAAAATGTCTCGCTCTCCGTAAAAACTGGTGAGAAAATTTCTTATTGCGTTATTTTCAAAGTTGAAGGCCAAATTCAGGGTGTATGGAACGCCGTGTGCTAGTTTGTTCAAAGTCTTTCATTCTGCTCTGGTGAAAACATCATATTGTTGAGACTTTCGAAAAAACTGTCAACTGCTTCTTGCGAAAGTTCCACTAACTCGGAAACATTTTGTAACATGCATTCATGAGCATGATTGCCTTCATTGATGTTTCGATCAGCATAGCTGACAGAAGGTCGTACCTGATCGATGCTGCTTTCATCTTGTACTTCACAACTCTTCAATCGTAGTGGTGAAGTCTCCATGAATGCCGTCATCAGGATTGGTAGCCGCTGGGGACAGCACAATGCATGAGCCGTTACCGGACCCAACAAAGTCTCTGCGTCCATTGGCACATCCGATTGTAGTGTGAGACAGGTGTCCAACACGCATTCTTCGCCGCATAGCAAGCACCTTAATACAGGCATAACACAACTTTGCCACATCGGTCTAAATGAAAGAAACCAAGTCATGTTTAAATCTCGTAGCCGTGCTAGTCCAAGGACTTTAGTTATGCGGTCCCGGTAGCCAATAGCTCGGATTGTTTCTTCCATTATCGCTGGTGTCTTGTCTGTGACGTGGTTTGCCATAGCGAAGTAACAGGATCAAAAATAGGATGCCTGCCACTAGTCCCTAAAGGAGAGGAAGTCCGCCAAAGATGGAATGGACAAAATCAGGAAAAATAACTAGGATGGCTTTGAATGGGGTTAAAGCTCCCGAAAACACTGTCTTAAATACACTCGCGATTCCACTTGTATCAGAAATATTTAAGATTTCGCTCAGTATTTCTGCGAAATGTATGGGGGAATTGGTTGATAACAGTGAATGAATCTCAGCAGTTGTCCTTGCAACTTGGAGATCATACGTTTCTTTTGATGACGTTAACTGGGTTGGCGTCTGTAGGAGCACAGTCTTCATTCTGCTTAAAGTATCAATTCGAATAGAAGAAATTTTCAAACTGGGCCATAACCTTGCCTCCCTGTCTCGGGCATCGTTTGGGAACAATACTCGTTCACAGCACATGACCTTCGTAGTCAGGGTTATGAGATAAGGTTTTCCGGGCAGCAGACTGCAACATCTGCGATCTACAATTAGAATGTAACTCCCGTTCGAGAGTCTCCTAAAGAATGGTTCTATTTGTGTTGCAGGTGTGCCTAGCTGGTGACATGAAAGGTTATTTGTAGTCCCTTCACAGGCTCCATGCAAATTAATACCCTGACACAGAATTGTACCGCTTAGCGACCTTGCACAATTATTGCCACTAAGAAACACATTCTGGCCTTTATTACTAACACATGTGTGTGTATAGGGCAGGTTCCATGTTGACTTAATATACCCTTTACCCAACCTTTCATACTGGCCTGCCTGTATATATTTTTGGCAGTATTGAAACTGGAAAGTTGTTATCGGAATATTTATTATCCCATGTATTATCCATTCAATGACAGGTCGTTCTGACATTGTCAATGGTAATCTCTCAAGTTTTTCAATGCTCAGAATTGTATAGTCAGCACCCTTCTGTGCCAAACTGCTTTGTTTATCAGTAAGGTAAAAGATATTAAATAGTGACGTTGTGTTGATTAAACGCCAAGGCACATAGCCTGAACGCAGATTTTGTAACGTCCAGCCAAGTTGTACAATAGAACGCAATTGGTACTGACCGTGTTGTAACATCAGTAAGTCTTGCGATATTATATCGATTGCTGAAGACACAATACTGTCCAGTGAATATATTCTGGAGGACAGAGTCATTAACCCATTGTCCACAACAGAAAGTGAATTTTCCAAATTAATACGGTCAATTTCCCGTATTTTTTCTGCTGTCTCAATTTGAGTTACTTTCCAGGCTTCATTGTAAGCTGCATATATAGAGGCCGCTATGAAACGTTTTTGACGCTGTTTGCGTGGTCCCATAATGAAATCACGCAAGTCAGCACCCTCTTGAAGTAAAGTTAGGTGTTGCTTAATTTCTGCCACTGTGGATGTTTGTAGCCATTGAAGGCAGAGCTTGCCCACACTGTAAGTAGTTACTATCCCTGGATGTTGTCTTTGGGAATATCTAGGGTCTGGCCTGGTCAATTTGAACCGCTGTATTTTGTTCAGGAATCTGTCTTGACAGTTATTTGTATCTGTGGGCCAGATCAACCATTGTTTCCAATCAGGATGTGTTCTGTTTTGGTTTAAAATATGGTTCACGTCTATCTCAACATCTATAGAGCTATTACTGTTCGTTGTTGGCTTTGGAATAGACGGTTTGTTTAAGTCTTTGATTTTGGCTAAGCCAAGACAGGTAGTTTGTTGAATAGTGTCATTCAAAAATATAATTTGTTCTGGGATCATGCAGGCTCTGAACAATGATTCTATACCTTGTACTTGCCAATCTTTTGTACCCCAAACAGTTTTTGTTTCAATGTTATTGTTCCAGAAATCAAAACTAAATGTATTCATTTTCTCAGAAAATGAATCTGAATATATCAATTTCGTGTTTGTAAGCATGGTCTTCATACCTGTCTTATTTGACATTTGAAATAAAATGTTTCTGCATTACTTGTGTTAAACCCTGAGAAATATGAATATTTATCATAAAATGTTTTAGAACTACCCTTTGGTGGAGTAGCACAATGTTCCCATTGGTTATAATTTAAAACATTTCTAGGTTGTGCAGATTTATGGAGATAATGGTTACCATAGTGGTTGTAGCAGAACATTTGATCATAATTAGACGAACCCTGCAAATAATCATGTTCTGTAAATTTAGCAGACATTACTAGGTCAGACATCATATCATTTATACTTTCAAAGTCCCAATCATCAGCGAATGTGCTTGGTTTTACAAAGTCACTCAACGAGATCTTAAATTGATGTGGATACTTCAGGATTTCAACCGGGCCATAGATTTCATAATCAGTATTGTCCCATGCTACACCGCCTGGTATAGGATTGGCTGTGAAGTTTACTGAAGAAAGTTCTCTTTTCTTGACGTGTGAAGATGTGTGTGGTTTAAGGACCAAGTTGATTTTCTGGCTTGCTGTGTCCATTTTAGCATATTTTCCCTCAATGAAATGTCCCAAGCATAGTACCATGATGAGCCAAAGTATGAGGACAAATGCACCTAATGTCACCCAAATTTCAATCCATGGAGATGTCAGATAGGTTCCCTTTAGTTGATGAAAAAGTTCCTTTGCTTTGTCTTTAAAAGTTTTTGTTGATGGCTGTACTTCTGGTTCACTTGGATCTTCTGAAACATCATCGAAGTTGATGAAGTAGCCGGATGCCGTTCTGTCAATTGTTCCAATTGCTTCTGGATTACTTTTTGTTTTTGGATTTTGCTTTATTTCATTAGCAAAGTCTGTAGTTACATCATCGTAGGTTGTTGTTCCTTGATGAAAAGTTTTTATTTGGGTTTTAAGAGGTTCAAGTTCCATTGCTTTGTTGCATAGTCCTTGTTGTTTCACTGTAGATTTTCCAAATGTGATCAGTCTTTCAGTTTGAACCTCTGTGGATGTAGCAAACTTTGGTGTTCTGCTACTTCTTGGGGGTCCACTTGGCCTACTATTTGTTATCGGCCACATGATTGTGGTTTAACCAGGTCGATGGATATGACTCGGTTCTCCTTTTTACCAGCAAGGGGCGGTAGTACTACTGATCTTGTCCCGTTGATAGACAAGACAGGAACTGCTTTTCTGTAAGAAGGCCCAAATTCCTTCTTTACCGCGATCTTCTCTCTGACCAGATCCCTGACTTTTGGAATCCAGACAGGCCTTGCTGGGACAGGTGGTTTTTCTTCAGTGGTTGCTGGCTGCTGTTTCAACCTTATGTTGCTCAGGTCTTTTCTTGTTTCATTTAAGTCCTGTAAAATAGCCAAGCGATCTTTGATATCAAAGCATTTTTCTTTAACCACTGAAGTCTGACTATCAAATCCTGGATTAACATTCTAGTCCCAAACAATAGTTCGCACGGACTGAGTCCTTTCAGAGAATTTCTTGGCAGGTTATTTAGACTACGTTGGACACTTATTAAACGTTTGACCCACCCAGCTCCTGAACCTAATATCTTTGCTGTTATAGATTGCTTTATGCCTTGGTTTTTTCTTTACACCATCCCGTTTCCCTCAGGAAGGAAGTGAGAAGAGTCCCGCAATGCAATGTTCATTCTGGCCAGGCACCCCCCATAAGCTGTTTTAGAGCTAAAGGAAAGATTTTGGTCAGAACGTAACATGCTTCTAGCGTATATGCCATTCTAGACTCGCAAATCTTTGTATAACAGTTCCGACGTCAGCCGAAAGTTGGGGTCTACTATATAAGTGAAAATTGTCTTTACATGTTAATGTGACGCATTATTCATACTGGGTTTTTATTCTTTTTGTTGATTTGATACATTCTGGAGTGAAACGCCATGGTATCAAACCGTTTCTCTCGCCACTGCGATCTCTATTGCAGTCTGGGCAGTTTTTAACAAAAATGTGATGATGCAGGCTCATGCCTGGCCACCAGTACACTGATTGTAATTCTTCCAGAGAATCTTTTAGCTTAAGGTGTCTGAGACCCTCACCCATATGTGCGTCTGCTATTAACAAGCCTCTCCTGTTCATGTTTGGAATCACTCTATCCCCCACTCCAGGGATTCGAGCAAAAGGAACGGAGTTTGCATCGATTATGTATGTATAATTGAGTGGGTAATTGATCGGTAGCGCTGAACAGTCGCCTTTTGATGACGTTTTTACTGCCAGCACAGTTTCTCCGTCAATGTATTTTACTGCACGCTTTTTTGTAGCTACGGAAGCCGATTTAGTTGCTACCGCTGTGGCTGTCTCAGCCAATGAATTCCCTGCAACGTGAACGCCATCACGCTGATGACTCAGTGAATGTATCACGTGAGTTTTTGGTAGTTCTTTCTTTAAAAGAACTACTTGTTCCCAAAGCACTTTTTGCTTTATTGTTGCACCTGTGTCATCTTTGTAACCGTTTTGAATCCATTTCTGTAAATCGTTATTGTATGATTTGACGCAGTAATACGAATCGCACACTATAAGTGTCGGGAATTCGCGATCGGCATTATCTAGCGCCATTTTTAACGCTATTATTTCAGTTTGTTGTTCTGAATTATTTTCTACTGAGTGTGTTTTTGTAAGTAGAGGTCTTAATTTACCTCCGCGCCACACTTCTTTTACAATTTCGCATGTGGCGTTGTAAGCCAGCTCTCCCCCAAACTGAGGGTTGAGCATGACCGTCTGTATATATTACACAGGCGTACTGTCGTAAAGGCAGAATGTCGATTGGCAGAGGGTATTCTCTCTCATATTCTAGATATTTTAATTCTTTCATTTCCGGGTCAAAATAGTATTCTACTTTGTCTGTAGCAACAGAATTTACCCATTGTATCCATTCTGGATTCAGTGCCATTGTCGGTAAATTACATGGTGTTGTTAATGCCTCAAAAGCTGATTCTGCTGTTCTGACTGTAACCTGTCTACCGTCGGCTTGGTATTTTTCTTTTGCTACAGCTGTTTGAACAATGTTTTCCTTAATGCTGAACCTTTTTTCAGCTTCTGTGTACAAATGTGATTTGTATGCTATTGGTACCTTCTCTCCCTCATTAGAGGTCAGGTATGTGAATCCGCATCTTCCTGGGATGACTCGAATCACAAGGTTGCGTGTGTTGTCACGTGTTTGTAATTTTGTTTTAACTAACATATCTGTTTGTAAAGATCTCAAAATTTCTGTGTGTTTTTGAGTCCAATTGATTCTTTTAAAATCTGGTTTTATAAGATCATAGAGAGGTTTAATTCTCTCTGCATAATTTATAATGTAAGTTCTTCCGAAATTTAGGAAACCTAGAATTGATTGTAAGTTTTTTAGTGTTCTAGGTGCTTGGATTACAGCACATTTCTCTAGGAAATTGTCAGCCAGGCTTTTGCCTTCACTTGACAGTTCATATCCTAAAAACAGGACAGTTAGATGGGCAATTCTTGACTTTTTAAAGTTGAATTTGTAACCCTCTGCTGCGAACCCAAGTATTATGGTGTTCACTCTCTTCAAGTGAGTATCCAAGTCATCATCTGTTAGATAGATGTCATCGACATAAGATAATGCCTCATCATCATATATTTGTAGTAACTCTGTTACTCTCGCTGAGAATAATCCTGGGCTGTTCTTGAACCCCTGGGGCAAACGACAGAAATTCTTGCTGAGAATAATCCTGGGCTGTTTTTAAACCCCTGGGGCAAACGACAGAATTTTTTTTGCGCGCCATTTATTGAGAACGCGGTCAAATATCTGCTCTCTGGTGCTATATTTTGACAGAAGAATCCATTAGAGATGTCTAATGTTGTTTTGTATTTTTTGTGCACTATGTTATTCATTAGTGCAGCACTATGCGAGTTTTGTACTGCAAAGGTTTTGCAACATGAGTTAAGGTGTCTGTAGTCCAAAACAAGACGATATGAATTGTCTGGTTTGGAGACAGGAAACAAAGGATTATTCATTTGTGATGTGCAAGTTTCAATCACCCCCTGGTATTCAAGTTGATCTAGGATCTCTTTCACCCGTTTTTTTGCTTCTTGCTTAATTGGGTACTGCCTCTGAGCAGTAGGTTGTGATTTTAACTGGATTTTGTGAGGAGGAGAGTCCTCATCCCATCCCACATGGTTTTTATATAATGCAGGAGCTTGGGCTACTGCCCACTTTCTTGCAAGTGTATATTTTTTATGAATTGGAATATGATTTGAGAAGGCAGGCATAATTATTTCTTCGCCATGAGGGCACTCCCTGACAAACTCTGGTGGCCAGTCTCTTTCAGCTAGGAGGATGTCATAGCCCTTGGAGAGATTATCCCAAAAGAGACCCCTTATTTTCCTAGTCTTACCCCCTTCTATACGCAATGTTATTTCATATATTTTATGAGGTTTGCTAACTCTGGTATCTGCAGTTTCCACCTGAATGTATTCATTCGTGTCCACTGTCTCCAGATGATTCATAAGGATCTTGCGAGCTATGCTCACTTCTGCTGCGCTGTCTAGCATTGTCTGAGCCCATTCTCCGTTTTTCAGCTGTGTCCTCAGTATTCTCGGCATGGTTGATTACTTTAATACTGGCTACCTTCTTTTTTGGAAACTGTAATTTTTTATTTTGATGAGCAGGTTCCTTGTCTTTGGACTTAAAGTGCTCTTCCCTGTGTTCTGATCGTCCTCTTCTTTCCGATTTCTGCAAGGAAGTCTGAAAAGATTGAGAGGGACGTGTATCAATATCTTGATATCTATCAGGTTTCTTCAGATTCTCCCTATTTCTAAGGTTGTATTTTTTCTCAGAGGGCTCCCTCTGGGGAGACTTGTGTCCTTGGTCCGGAGATCTTTCTCTCCGCCGAGGAGACCTTCCTCTGGACTGGAATCTTTTTTCTTTAGGAGTGGATTGTTTATTTCCATCCCAGCTCTTTTTTTGAGTGTTTAGATTATTTTTAATAAATATTTTTTCAGGTTTTTCAATAAGTTGGGGTTTCACCGGTTTTCCACCCAAACTATCTCTTCCTAGTTCTTCATAGGATTTTTCTATGATTCTGGCAATTTCAAATGGTTGGTCTGCTATATCTGTCTCTTTCAACCTCTGGCGGATCGCCACATTTGCTGCTTCTCCCTTTATATTGGCTAGTAATATTGCCGAGACCTGCTTGAAGTCTTTTAGTAATTTCATACCAAGAGTTAAGGCAGGTTCTGGACCGTATTCATCTTGAATTTGTTTTAGCACATCTGGTATTACTGACATGGATGGAACACCATGTGTTTTTGTGTAAATGGAAGCAAAGACTGTACCCCAAGTGTCACAGTCCTCCACATGTGGTGCGATTCCCATTGGAAGACAGATAGTCAGAATCCTGTGTTTCTCAATCGGGGTGGTATCTGGAAATACCGCCTCTATTTGAGTGATTTTTTGTGCTAACCAGAATGGAATTTGTTCCCGTTTTGCGGGTACTTTACCTAGACAGGACTGTACGTTCTGTGGTGTAATTTTATTTGTGTTCCCCTGGTGAGGGATCAGCTGAGGAATTTTAATAGCTGGTTGGACTGTTGAAGTCCGCATTACATATTGGACTAATTGTCTATGTATTTTAATTAATTGTTTTAGCTGTGCTAAAAGTTCTGGTGCAGACATTTCTTCAATGTCTGGATGTGGTGTGTATCCGGATAGGACCGGCCACGTTGCTCCTGGTCTACCTAGTGGACCGAGCCTGGTGATGTGATTATTATGTTTTAGGGCGCCATTAAACCAGAGCAGGTGCTCTTGGTATTTGAGTGGTATTTCCACCTCCTCGAAAGGAGTGTACTCATTAGGAGGTTCCTCTATTTTGTAATAGTGGAAGTCCTTTGTTACAGCGTTTGCTGCTGGAAAGTTTATCCATGAATAGAATACCTCTGTCTGCCGATATTCGTGTGCCTCAATTACGAATATGACTGTACCACCTCTCGGTGTCAGCCCATTTTCTATAAGTTTTAAAGTTATAGATTTCCTTATGTTGACCGGGATGAGTATTGCCTCCGGGTCTTGCTGTAGGAGACTATTGTCAGCCGCTAGGAGTTGAGCTGCTATTCGAGCTGTCTCCCTTTCTTCTTCATTTTCTGACATTCTACTGTCAAGAAGGTTATTTTGTTTATTTGCAGATCAGGTTTCTATGGAAGCAAAGATTAGATGCACAATATTTTGGAACAGTGTATCCTTCAACGTTGAATAAACCAAGAACCATACATAGGAGTCTCCTCCTACTAAGTTTGGCGGATTTAACCTTTCACCCACTCCAGACGTCTTTGGAGTATTATGGGGAAAAGGGGTCTGTGTGAAAAAGCACGACTGAGTTACTCTAATGTCTTACGTTAGATTTATCGCCTATCCAAACCGTTGGGCGCCATGTAGTGTAGTTCTTATTATCCCAATAGGCTCTGCGCATTGGTATAATATCTTCAATAGTATAGACGTAGGACAGAGGTTAACTAGGTCTTCTACTGTCGATATTAGACTTAATGTTTAATGTTTGCCAGCTAGCTCAGAGTTCACTAGAAACTTTCTCGAATAGACAAGGAGGAGTTTAACCTCCCTGGATAGACAAGAAGGGATTTAGTTTCTGACAACCATAGAACATGACAACTTTGCTCTCCCCTAATCAAGAGTGTATCTCTAGAGTCGTGTGAAAACAAAAGACAACTTATTTTACTCAGTCAGTTCAGTGCATTCTTAGTTTCACCAGATTGTAGAGAAAAGGAAGAGACGGGCGTGTTCAATAAAAAGATGTTATTTATTGATCAGTCTCTTTTCTCATATAAGAGAAATGAATCGCTATTATTGCAATACTTATTGTTAAGTAAAGTGCATACAGTAATAACAGAATTATAAAATAATACTGTAAAAGCATTGATATGGTTTCTTAGCCATATGATACTTAAAATGGATAAAATAGATACATACATATATACATTGACTAATCGTACTCAACTGGTGCTTCTAACTACGCCTACCCCAATGTACCTGACCTAAGCCTAATACGTGGGCGGGAGTAGATAAGTAGCAGTTTAAGTTAAGTTTGGTTTGCCAAGGGTCTGCTTCAAGAATTCTCTACAAAGGGTTATTCAGTTCAGTACCTGGGATTTAGAAGCCTGGAGGGTTGGTATCTCTATCTCAGGGCTTGATATTCCAGCTGCCTGCGAAGGCGGCTTGGAAGCGCCGGAGCTGGATTTCTCGGCAGGAAAAAAGGCAGTGTCTCTCTCTCAGCGCGTCAGAAAGGAGGGGCAGCGTCTGTGGGCTTCGCGGTCAGCTGGGCTCCTCGGCAAGTCTCGCTGCTCCAATCTTGTCACCACCTTGTGTGTTTGCTTAAGGCAATGTCGGTATTATTTATACCTGAAAGGTGCAGAGATTGACGTAAGGATGGACATAAATACGTCAATAAGGATGTCATACGAACTGGTCGTTCGCACATTCTTTACTGAAGTTCTCAGCTAAATCAAAACAATGGCTGCGGGGATTTCCCAGGTCGTGGTAGGTTTGCTTTGTTTTGAGAACACCGTATGCCTATTAGGGGGCTGGAGAAATAGTGCTTGCCTAATGAGATGGCATGCGCTATGACCTAATCAGATAACGGGCTTCTGTGCCGTTGTATGGCTAATCAGATATGAGAAGAGGGTGTGGGAGACAGCTGGATGTGTCAAAGGAGAGTTGGATATGTGGATTTCAGCTGATGGAAGAGCGGTGTTTTGCCGAATGAATTGGTGAGTCCGATGGCACGACTGATACATGGTCCTGTACAACTAGGAAGAGATGCGATGATGCGAGTGTTCAGGCAGACTTGTGTATGTCAGAGGTGTGTTACATGTCAACAATTGAATGTTGGGAAAAGAACACCAGTCGCATTGAGTCACATTGGAAGGTCCGGCAGACCTTTCTACAGGATTCAACTGGATTTCATCGAGATGCCGAGGTGTAATCGCCTCAGGTATGTCTTGGTGATCATGTGTGTGTTTTCCAGGTGGGTTGAGGCATACCCAACTCGTAGGTGCGATACACTCACAGTAGCAAAGATATTGTTGAGGGAACTGGTGCCACGTTTCGGGGTTCCGACCTCTCCGGAATCGGACACAGGAACACATTTTAACAGCGAAATTGTGAAAATGCTCTGCTCTGCACTGAACATTGACCAGAGACTGCATTGTAGTTACCGGCCAGAGGCTTCTGGCATAGTGGAACAGATAAATGGGATCCTCAAGGCCCGAATGGCGAAAGTGTGCTCGTCCACGTCCCTGAAGTGGCCAGACGCACTGCCACTGGTGTTAATGAGCATGCATAGTACGCTGGACAGGAGGACAGGACTCTCACCTCACGAAGTCTTGATGGGGAGGGCTATGAGGCTACCGTCTATTCCTTCAACAGCCTTGATAAATATCACAGATGATCTGATTCTTGATTATTGCAAAGGACTGTCTGATGTCATCCGTTCTGTGTCCCTTCAGGTGCAGGCTGCTGAAATTCCGGCTTCTAGAGACCTTTGTCACGACCTGTGCCCGGGTGACTGGGTCCTGGTTCGGAAACACGTGAGGAAAAGCTGCCTGGATGTGCGCTGGAGAGGACCGTTTCAAGTTATCTTGGTGACGAACACTGCTGTGAAGTGCGGTGGATTGCCAAATTGGGTCCATGCTTCTCACACCCGACGAGTTCCAGCACCCCTGGAGGAAACAGCTCCTCTCGTAGATGAAAATCCGGACGTGGAAGAAGGTCCACATGAGGGGACAAGCCAAGCTGTGGGGGTGTCAGAAGAAGTCGGAAACTCATCTGATCTAGCTGAAGAAAATCACGACAACAGTGACACTGAGTCTGCCCCCGAATGGGAAAGTTGCTGCGAAGGTGATTTGAGCGGAAAGCAAGCTGAAAGCAGTGATGAGCAGGGTGTGCAAAGGAGGAGCAGGGTGTGCAAAGGAGAAGCAGAAGAGTGAGAAGCACAGAAGCTCATTGGCCTGAGAGACAGAGGCGATTGAATGTGAGATTGACTTCCGAGAGAAATCTTGCCCCTGTATCCGAAGAATCAGACCAGGAAGAGGGAGAGCGAGAGACTGAGCAAAGAGGCCCGAGGAGGTCAAGGAGGGTGAGAGTACCTTGTCGAAGATACGCCACTCCTGAGTGGATCTACCCTCTGACAAATGCCCGGTGTACTGAGATCAGGGAGGGTGAGGTCTGTGGCAGTGACCAGCACGATCCCTAAAGTTAAGTTGGAAGTGATGTTGTTGGTACCTGGACTTGAGATCGAAGGCGTACTGACACTTACCATTCCTAATCCCCCTTACCTAAGCAAGATACGTGATTTAATCCTGGATAGACTGATTTTTCCTACATTTGGTCCGGAAATACCATCTTACGAAGCGGTTGTGCTTCGCAAGGAACTTTTGGACTATGTGTTACAGGCAATCGGAGCAAGTGTGATCATTGATTATTAAAGACTTTTGTAAATAACTGTTGAACTAACCTAGGGCCGAGTGGAAGAAGAAGAAATTTAGGGACTTTCCACAGAGGACGGAGAAGGGTTAGGGCTGTCTGATGTTGATGCAATTGAAGAACTAAAACGGGGATTTTTGCCTTCAGAGGTGTGGTTCGAGAGACTCAAATGACCAAGAAAGTGACTTTGGATTGTTGCTGAGAACAAACTACTTTGTCCTGAGACCATGGAGGCTGGAAACCCGACTCGTAGAGCTAAGTGCATTGTAGGCACCCTTTTAGGAGGAATGATACTCCTTATATTTTCTTTAGTTTTAGTTTCTTATTTAGTACCACATGAGCAGGCAGTGAAGATTGAGGGAACACCGACCCCTACCACTTCTAGCAAGAAAGAGGTCAAGGCAGGAGTAGAGAGAGCTTTGCTGGCAGAAGAAAGTCGTAGGTTACATACCGACCTGTCTAAAGGAAATTTTGGGCAGAATGCGTATGCAAAATTGTTGTATGAATATATTGATGCGATGGATGCGAAAGACTGCTATGTGCGTATGCAATTGCCAGCTTCAGTGGATGAGGGTATTAGATACCATCACCTTCCATTGACATATGGAATTTCATGTAGTTTGCTGCTGAGTATATTTTATGGGCGAAACCATTTTGAGTATTTCTTTTCGAACTATGATGCTGTGCTACCGGAAGTCCCTGCCTATAAACACTTGAATACGTTTGATTATTATAAGTCAGAGGACAGACTTGGATATTTTTTCATTCCTACACAAGAATTAGACACCTCATATGCTCATCGACACAATTTGACATGTTTGCTATCAGAGACAGAGAAAAAGTTCATAGAACAAGTGGAGGACAGGTACAAAAGACAGAAACAGTTGCAAGAGTCAGGGCAAGGCAGAGTGGACTGGACAGATGAAGAGAAGCAGCACAAGTCAAGGGGGAGGTATGGTCCGATAGCTCGAGATGAAGTGCAGAAAGGGAAGTTGTGCATTCACAGGCCACAGACGTATTATGAAAACGTGTATGTGGGTCATACTACATGTGAACACACCTTCACACTAGAGTATTACACGAAAGATTTCCTACAGAGTGTGGTGCAAGTGATTCCTACTGTTTATTTTGTCTGCGGAAGGAATGCGTATGTGAGATTGCCAGAGAAGTGGTATGGAACGTGTTATCTAGCGATTATTTTTCCCAAGATTTACTATACTGAGGATTTTGCTCTCCTAGAGGGAGGACTTCAGAGGATGGTGAAGCGAGGGGAAAGCGCTGGTGCAATAGTTGGCGATGTGTTTGGAGCAGTGATACCCATGCTGGGGGTCATTTTAAACGATGTGAAGATACAGCGTTTGGCAACTGTAGTGGATGAACTGTCAATGAATACAGCAAAGTCATTTGTGTTGGTTGAGGGTGAGATGTTGTCGATAAGGACAATGGTTTTACAGAACCGTCTTGCTTTAGACGTCCTTCTGGCGAAAGAGGGAGGAGTCTGTAAACTTTTGAAGGTCCAAGAATGTTGCACATATATTCCAGATCATTCTTAGGATCTGGAGAAATATATAAGTAACATTACTGCAATTCATTATGAAATTGAAGATCTGAAGCAAGAGAACGTGTGGGAGAAGGTTGGCAAGGGATTTGGAAACGTGGGAAACTGGTTTGCAAATTTGGGAAGGAGTTTCCGTGGGTTTGTACTGAAACCCCTCATCATAGTGGTGGCATGTGTGATTGGATTGTGGGGTTTGGTAAGAATGTACAAGTGGTATAAGTCAAGGAGACTGGAAAGATCGATGAGAATGCAAGAACAAAGAATGGAGAGACTGCAGGACAGTCAATATCGGAGCTTGAGAGCGTTGGAGATGCTCAAGCGAGGGAAAGGGGCTACAAGCTCTGTTTAACTCGGTTCTTATCCTCAGAAGTAGTATGATAGTAGTGATGACACGGGTCATCAAAGGGGGGAACTGAGAGAGCGCCCAACAGAAGTGAAAATTGTAGGGGTGCATCATATGTACAAGTAGTCAGCACCCGCATATATAAAGGGTTTACTAATCATGTTCAAATGCCATGTAGGGTTGAGAACCGAAGTATTTGATGTTAGAATTACATGCAGAACTAATGTTAAGAGTTTTGAAACATTAATGATGCCGTTTTAATAGATTACCATTGTATGGTTAGGTCGGTTTTATTCAAATTTATAGTTGCATCTTTTATACGTGATAAACTTGCTTGAAGTAGAGAAAATTGTATTTTGCTTTTAAGTTGGAGGCCTGAGGAACGAAAGATTGTTCATGTAAAATGTTGGGCCTATAAATCAAGCAGAGGCCCAGTTTGTAGAAATCGTGTAGGCCTGGAAAGAATTATTTGCTTAGTATTAAATCGTGGAATTATTTCATGAAGAAAGCTGCCTTAGTAAACTATTGCAACATTAAAGAATGTGAGTGCCGATTCCCATGTATTTCTTTGCAGGTGCAGTACCAAGTAGACAGTAGAGTAGAAGGGCCCATTGTGTATGAGAGTTAGGAGGTTAGACCCAGACATGGAGGAGTAGCCCAGGAATTCAAGAAAGCAACTCGAAGCGAAGACGAGTCTGGGACCCAAGGACGTCTGAACGGGCAAGGATGGAAGGATGGAGAGGTGCCATGATGGAAAATTCCAAAAACCAACACCTTCTAGAGGGGCGTCCCTGAGGGCATGTCGTCAGAATTGTGGGGTTTCGTATTAGGGACAGCACCCCGAGGGTGGAGGCAGAGCAGATGGTCTTGGAGGCGAGAGGGAGCGGTTGGTAGGCAGAGAGCTTATTGAGAAGATTCTAGACTACATAGAAAGAAAGTGAGTGGACTTCTTTGGAAGACACCACGGCTGACACCTTTTGTTAGGGTGGGATATTGTTGAGTAGGGATGTCACGTAGTATAGAGTAGGGACAGATTAACCTGAATTTACTTTTCTTTCCTAATGAATACTAGAACTCAGGTTATTGCAATTCTATTTAGCCTGATGATTCTTGAATTGATTCTTGTTTTATTCATAAGCCGTTTAAGACTTTTCCATAGGATTATGTTTGTATTAGTGCCTGTTTATCTTCTGAACCTTTTGCTGAGGTGTTTGTGCCTGCAGTTGTTTATGGTTATGTAATAAATCTTCAAATTTGGTCCTTAGTCAGTGGTTCTTTGGGGAATATTATAGGGGGAAACGTAGAATTTTTATTGATTACTGGTGTAAAGATTGCCTAATATCTTCCATGACAGATAAAAAGGTCTAGTCGACCTGTGACGGGATTCTGGAAAATGGTAAACAGGTTCTAGAAACCAAAATCCAGCCTTTTCAGAGGCATCCCCAGCTGCTTGAGTCCTGTTTCAACACTTGACCCAGCAATACCACAGTGACTCCAAGGGCTAGTTGACTGGCCCGCTGAATAAAGCCTCAGGGACAGAAAAGGCTCTAACCATCTTGAACCAGCACTTGGACCCAGTCTGACTGAGTCTTAACCCCACAAGTGGTTCCACGTCGGTCCTGGACCTTTGATGATGGTGCTAAAAGTGCCCAGAGAGATCAAATACAAAACTTGGTACTTAGAAATCTTTGCTAAAACCTGCTCTGACAACCAAGAGAAGATTGGGACCAACCTGCTCATCTATTCGCCCAAGGTGCATCACTGGTAGGTCTGACTTCATGACAGCTTCCACTATGTTTTTCTATGCAGCAGCAAATCCTGTCCAGCTGTCCTCCGCCCAAGGGGTATCTGGGCTCGTGGAATTCTAGTCGGCTACAGCCTCCTGCCTCATCCAGCTACAGTTTTCCAACATCCAGAAAAGAGACTAAGGTGCTTATTTACAAGAACTTGGCATAGGACAGCACCGCAAGGCTTCTTCCTGCGCTGTGCTGCCTGATGCAAATTTGAAAGGGCAGGAATGCACTGTGTTTACAAGATACAGTGCATTCCTGTCCTTTCAGCCAGTGCTGTTGCACAATTAGCAGCTGTGCACCAACATAGGCACCCTTGCACCATGATGCAACAGTGTTTGTGTTTTTGGCACGATTGTTTTTGTGCAGGAAGGGACACCTTCCTGCACAAATACAATCACGAGAGGCGTTTTCCTCATTCTATGTATGCTGCAGAATGCAGCAGATGTGGAAAGATGAAAAAACAAGGATAAATGTAGACATTTCTCCTCGTAATGCCTGCTCTAGGGAGATGCAAGATTTTGGTGCTGCCCCAGGTTAACCTGATGTAAAACTGGGGCAGTGTTAAAGTCCATGGGTGTTGAGTGGGAACACCCACAGCAACACACATGGAATGCCTCTTTCATACAGAGTAAGGCAAGGCAGCAGCTTGCACTGCGGTTCCTCATTCCATATTTACAAGGCCATGAAAAGCCATGCAGAGCAGCCTTGTAGATATGGCTAAGCTCTATGTGAATGAATGAATGAAGTGGGATTTATGGATGCGCGACTTAGCCCAATGGGCGTCAAGGCGCCTAGCTCAAAACTAACTGAGGACACCAAGTAGATAGAGCTTACTGATACGCTTTAATAAAGCACCAGGTTTTCAGATCTTTCCTAAAAAGTTCCAGTGAAGGTTGTGCTTTAATCTCGAGGGGAAGTGAGTTCCATAATTGGAGTGCCAAGATGGAAAAGGCCTTACTTCCCCATCTAACCTTCCTGGAGCGTGGAACTACCAGTTGGTTAAGCTCTGAGGAGCGTAGGCATCTCCTAGGTACATATCGAGTAAGCAGGGATCCAAGCGCATCCGCTGGGCCAGCCATGAGGGCACGGTATGTAAGACAAAGAAGTTTAAAAGATACTCTCGAGGTGATGGGGAGCCAATGAAGACTCTTCCTTGCCATGGTCGCTGAGGACAGCCAAGGCAGGGCCAAAACAAATCGCGCCGCCGCATTCTGTACTACCTGTAAGCGCTGCAAACAGCCCTTGTTGGCCCCGGCATACAATGAGTTACAATAATCAAGCCTTGAGCCAACAAGAGCGATCACAACCTGTTTGCGTGCCTGTGGGGAAAGATAGTGAAGGATTCTTTTCAGAGTCCTAATGACACCCCAACAGGTGGCCACAGTCTTATTGACCTGGAATTCCATGGACAGCCGAGTGTCGAAAATGACGCCTAGATTCCTGGCAGATTGTGTGGGAATGGGGCAATTGCCTAAGGATGGAGGCCACCATTCATTTGACCATATGTCCTGGTCTTTGCCAAAGACCAGGACCTCTGTTTTGTCACCGTTCAACCTCATAGAATTGAAGATCATCCACTCTGCAACAAGTTGCATGCAGGACCTAAAGTTAGAAGCGGTGACATTCACAGAGTGGGTCAGTGACACCATAATCTGCGTGTCATCAGCGTACGACACTACCTCCATCCCTTGAGATCTTACAAGTCTAGCAAGGGGGGCCACGTAGATATTAAACAGGGTCGGACTCAAAGCCGACCCCTGTGGCACCCCGCATTGCAAAGACTTAGCAGGGGAGAGGAGATTTCCAAGCATCACACGCTGCTCTCTTTGTTGTAGAAAAGAATTCAGGATACTAAGAGCCGGTCCTGTTACCCCTGCCTCCCTTAACCTGAATGTTAAAGTGAGGGGAGACAGGGTGTCAAACGCTGCTGTGAGGTCTAGGAGTACTAGTACGGTGGTTTGGCCCAGATCTACTTTGCGGCGTATGTTGTCCGCGACCTTAGTCAAAGCAGACTCCGTGCTGTAAAGCTTTCTAAAGCCATGTTGGGACCCATCCAAGAACATCGAGGCATCCAGGAAGTGAGAGAGATGACAGTTCATGTGGGCTTCCAGCATCTTAGCAGGGGCCGGCAGAAGAGATATAGGCCTAAAATTCTGCAGGATCCCTGGATCAAGAGTAGGCTTTTTAAGCAAAGGTTTCACAATGGCTTTCTTCCATGCCGTAGGAAAAATACCCTGTTCCATCGCTCCATTCATTATTTCCAGCATGGGAGGAAGAATAATGTCCCTACAGTCCTTTAGTACTTTAAGCGGGACCGGGTCCAAAGGAGAGGCAGACTTCATTCTATCCAGAAGAAGATTTAGTCCATTCATGGAGAGGGCAGGAAAGTGATTTAGAACTTGGGAAAAATCACCATCCCAAGATTCCAAATGTTTGACTCGAAAGGAGTCCTCTTCACTCAGGAAGCTCCTCTGAGATTGTAGAGCCAAGTAGATGTCCTCTATTTTTTTATAGAAGAAGTCTGAGATGTTGTTACATAACTCCTGTGAGACTACCACGGGGTCAGGGGCCTGAAGAGAGCAGAGGGAGCCCACGATCTTAAAGAGCTCTTTAGATGATGTAAGAGAACTAGTCAGGTTGGTGAAATAATCCTGTTTCTCCTTAATGATTCTGCTTTTATACTCTCGTATCTGGCACCTGTAAGATTCCCGGTCAGTCGGATCCCAAGATTTCCGCCAACATCTTTCCTTCCTTCTGCATTTTTGTCTAAGCAGCCGCAGGGTTTCTGTGAACCAAGGGGCTGTCGGTTTTTGTCGGGCCACATATTTAGATGTGCCAACTGTACGTCACAAAAAGTGATATTCCGGCCGCGTACAGGGCTTGTAAATAAGCTCCTACGTTTGAACATAGAAATATTCACTGCAACTTCATCTAGTGGCTCTCCGACAATGATGCTCCCTCCTCGGACACTGCCTGCAGCCTTGCCCCACTGAACTATACATTTACAGAATATTTTTCTCTGAATTTTCTTCTAAGTCTGAAGGTAAGAGTCGACGGGTCCAATACACTTCTTGCATAGAACTCCATCACTGTCAGCCATATTTTTTTACTTTGATCCAATCTCGAGCAACTAGATGTCTTCAGTGGGTGCTTTCATCTTCTACGCACTAGTTTTTACCTTAAACTTTAAAAAGTGTAACTCCAGTCCTGCTGATTTGATTTTTGTTGTCAAATAATTTATTGCAATTTATTAAATTTTTCTACATTGGTGTGGGATTTTTCCTGTGTTGTGTTTTCACTACAATACTGTTTGTGTGTTGCAAAAATACATGACGCATTGCCTCTAAGTTAAGCAGGAGTGCTTTTGTGCCAAGCTACGGGAGGATTAAGCACTGGTTAATTTAGTGACTTTTGTGGATCATACTGACAGGGATTATGGCTGTTGCTTAAACAGGGGACATTTATTTTATTGGGCATATGATCAGACCATCCCATCAATAACATACTTTATAATGATTAAGATTAAACCTATTTACATACATCCATTCTTTTATGATTTGAAAAATGTGGTTCCACCAAGTTTGATCTGCCACAAATTATTTCGCTATTGGGTAATTGTCTATTACCCACTTAGTGGAAACAGACAGATACATTTTGTTGATCATCCTCTACATATAAGAGAAAAAAACTGACAATCTTAGAAATATGCATGTGTGCATTTGGTAGTCAGTTTATGTGAAAGAGCGTGTGTGTATGTATGCATATGTGTAAGCATGAGAGTGTGATTGAAAGTAAAACTCAAAGGGCGTTTTGCTTTGCATGAAACAAGAAAATAAAGAACAAGTCTTTAAAAAAATGAGACCAACTAACTTATGTTGTCTCGTATAGTAAGATACAACTACTCTGTCTCTTTTTCATATGCTTGAGATGAACTCATTAGCATATATCACGTTCTGTTTGTGACTCAATTGACATTAAGAATTTATGTTTAAGGTGTGCTGTTTCCACCAATAACTTATATTTATTCAAATGGCATATGATGTCACTTCCGCTGCCCCTGCTAATTTGGTGAATCGACGTTCATGAACGTGGCCTGTTTGTGTCTGCTGTTCAGCCATGGTCTACAGCGGGCAGGGCCTCTGCCTGTATGTGGGGTTACTTGTAGCCTGTCATGCTCTTTGTTGGTAAGACAATCAGTAGCTGTGATGGGGTTCTTCAGAGCAGTGTCCGACACATGCGAGTAGGAAAGAGATCATTCTGGGGGCAATTCATTCACCCGTGAATGTTGCTGAAATCAGGCTCTAGATCAGGGCTGGAGAGGTGCAAGGATGAATATGTGGATTGGTCAGGGTATCTTTTTGTGGTCTGTGATACAACTATTCATGGTTATGAACTGAGGCATTGAGTATCCACTGTGGTGAGTATTGGCATTCTGGACACATGCAAGTGTGAAAGAGTTGCTTCTGGAAGGGACTTTACTCATATGTGAATGTTGCTGAAATCATGCTCTAGATCAGGGCTGGAGAGGTTCGAGAATGAATATGTGGATTGGTTAGGGTATCTAACTAGGCTGTGATACCACTGTCCATGGTTATCAACTAAAGTAGTGAGCATTGAATACTCGCCTTGGAGGTACTATTTCTTATGATGAATGCTTAAAATGCCATTCTTACTACTTAAGAATCAGCAAATGAGATTATGTCCAGACTAGAAGCAGTGATGGGTTCAGAAGCTGATACTGTGCCCCCTCCCCTTCCCCACTAGAAAAGCAAAACACAGAATTCATGTATATGGAGGACCTATGGCTCTTGAAGCCTGTAGTCAGAAGGTCATACAAAAGTCGTAGAAATTAACTAAAAGCCATCCTGACAAGCATTGCGCTTGTCGGGATGGCTTTCAGCTAATTATAATAAGTACAATACATAACATAATAAATAATAAAATACAGAAAATCCATCATTGCAGCTACAATAGAATCTTTAAATTTGAAAGTGCTGCGGCCTCTCGGTCCAAAGTGGTATTCAAAATTCTCCAGCAATTGGATCCCTGTGAGTCACACTGCCCTGTCTGTACCAGTAGCAAGCAAATGGTTTGTGATGTAGCTGTCTTCATAATCTAGTAAATTATTTTCTTCAGTTACAGAGATCCGTCTCAGTGCTGCCATGGTTTTGTACACTTAGGGCTATATATCAAAGTATTGAGAAAAATATATCAATGGGACAAAATATCACAGCATTAACATAAAAAAACAAAATGGCACATTTCTGCTGCCTCCTAGCACTGGCACATTGTGTGCTGCCAATACCGGCACCCTTGAACGATAGTGCAAGGGCGCCTGCATTACAGGTAGAATTGTTTTTGTGCAGGAAGGGGCACCTTCCTGCACAAAAACAATCCTTAGCACCATTTTCCTCTTTCTATGTGTGCTGCAAAATGCGTCCCATGTGCAATGAGGAAATATTGAGGAGAAAAAACATATTTCTCCTTGTTAGGCCTCACTGGGGAAGGCATTGCATTCTGACTCATTCCCAGGTTTACAAGTCTTTGTAAATCTGAAAGCATGTTACAATCTATGTGTGGATGCGTAGGAATCACCACCAAACTCATGAGGAAACTCCAGACCATCCAGAACACAGCAGCCAAACTCATCCTCAACCTCCCCAGACAGATGCACATCACCCCTTACCTTAGGAAACTCCATTGGCTATAAGTCGCAAAGAGATGCCAGTTATAGCTGTTCACCCAATCCTACAAGGCTCTACACAACTAAGGAATGGTGTACCTCTACAAATATTTGAATTTCCACAAGCCTACCAGGAAACTCTGTTCCAGATCCCTCTCCCTAGCAGCTACCCAATGCATCCGTCGACCAAACAGCGGAGGCCGCTCCTTCTCCCACCTGGCGGTGAAGAGCTGGAACACCCTCCCTCTGCACCGCAGAGCCTCACCATCGATCCAGCAGTTCAGGCAGGACCTCAAGACCTGGATGTTCAACTAATAAGATTTCGTTTTACCCTACTAAGAACCTTCCTACCGGCTGTCTTCACCACGGACTAGACTCCACCCCTTGCGGAACCCGCTTCGCGGGTCCCGCTGCGTCCACAGGGGGAGGCTGAAAGATTAACATCTGCTGGGCGCTGGGAGCGCGACAGGGCTGCGAGCGCAAACCGGGACTCGATATTCCAGGAGCCCCGGTTTCAATCAGGCCGTGTCAGCTGGCCCGCTCTCCCTGACCGCCCCGCCCAGCCCACCACGCCTCAAAAGACTCTGTGACCTGCTGTACTGGGATTTCGTTTTACCCTACTAAGAACCCTCCTACCGGCTGTCTTCACCACGGACTAGACTCCACGCCTTGCGGAACCCGCTTCGCGGGTCCCGCTGCGTCCACAGGGGGAGGCTGAAAGATTAACATCTGCTGGGCGCTGGGAGCGCGACAGGGCTACGAGCGCAAACCGGGACTCGATATTCCAGGAGCCCCGGTTTCAATCAGGCCGTGTCAGCTGGCCCGCTCTCCCTGACCGCCCCGCCCAGCCCACCACACCTCAAAAGACCCTGTGACCTGCTGTACTGGGATTTCGTTTTACCCTACTAAGAACCTTCCTACTGGCTGTCTTCACCACGGACTAGACTCCACGCCTTGCGGAACCCGCTTCGCGGTTCCCGCTGCGTCCACAGGGGGAGGCTGAAAGATTAACATCTGCTGGGCGCTGGGAGCGCGACAGGGCTGCGAGCGCAAACCGGGACTCGATATTCCAGGAGCCCCGGTTTCAATCAGGCCGTGTCAGCTGGCCCGCTCTCCCTGACCGCCCCGCCCAGCCCACCACGCCTCAAAAGATCCTGTGACCTGCTGTACTGGGATTTCATTTTACCCTACTAAGAACCTTCCTACCGGCTGTCTTCACCACGGACTAGACTCCACGCCTTGCGGAACCCGCTTCGCGGGTCCCGCTGCGTCCACAGGGGGAGGCTGAAAGATTAACATCTGCTGGGCGCTGGGAGCGCGACAGGGCTGCGAGCGCAAACCGGGACTCGATATTCCAGGAGCCCCGGTTTCAATCAGGCCGTGTCAGCTGGCCCGCTCTCCCTGACCGCCCCGCCCAGCCCACCACGCCTCAAAAGACTCTGTGACCTGCTGTACTGGGATTTCGTTTTACCCTACTAAGAACCCTCCTACCGGCTGTCTTCACCACGGACTAGACTCCACGCCTTGCGGAACCCGCTTCGCGGGTCCCGCTGCGTCCACAGGGGGAGGCTGAAAGATTAACATCTGCTGGGCGCTGGGAGCGCGACAGGGCTACGAGCGCAAACCGGGACTCGATATTCCAGGAGCCCCGGTTTCAATCAGGCCGTGTCAGCTGGCCCGCTCTCCCTGACCGCCCCGCCCAGCCCACCACACCTCAAAAGACCCTGTGACCTGCTGTACTGGGATTTCGTTTTACCCTACTAAGAACCTTCCTACTGGCTGTCTTCACCACGGACTAGACTCCACGCCTTGCGGAACCCGCTTCGCGGTTCCCGCTGCGTCCACAGGGGGAGGCTGAAAGATTAACATCTGCTGGGCGCTGGGAGCGCGACAGGGCTGCGAGCGCAAACCGGGACTCGATATTCCAGGAGCCCCGGTTTCAATCAGGCCGTGTCAGCTGGCCCGCTCTCCCTGACCGCCCCGCCCAGCCCACCACGCCTCAAAAGACCCTGTGACCTGCTGTACTGGGATTTCATTTTACCCTACTAAGAACCTTCCTACCGGCTGTCTTCACCACGGACTAGACTCCACGCCTTGCGGAACCCGCTTCGCGGGTCCCGCTGCGTCCACAGGGGGAGGCTGAAAGATTAACATCGGCTGGGCGCTGGGAGCGCGACAGGGCTGCGAGCGCAAACCGGGACTCGATATTCCAGGAGCCCCGGTTTCAATCTGGCCGTGTCAGCTGGCCCGCTCTCCCTGACCGCCCCGCCCAGCCCACCATGCCTCAAAAGACCCTGTGACCTGCTGTACTGGGATTTCGTTTTACCCTACTAAGAACCTTCCTACCGGCTGTCTTCACCACGGACTAGACTCCACGCCTTGCGGAACCCGCTTCGCGGGTCCCGCTGCGTCCACAGGGGGAGGCTGAAAGATTAATATCTGCTGGGCGCTGGGAGCGCGACAGGGCTGCGAGCGCAAACTGGGACTCGATATTCCAGGAGCCCCGGTTTCAATCAGGCCGTGTCAGCTGGCCCGCTCTCCCTGACCGCCCCGCCCAGCCCACCACGCCTCAAAAGACCCTGTGACCTGCTGTACTGGGATTTCGTTTTACCCTACTAAGAACCTTCCTACCGGCTGTCTTCACCACGGACTAGACTCCACGCCTTGCGGAACCCGCTTCGCGGGTCCCGCTGCGTCCACAGGGTGAGGCTGAAAGATTAACATCTGCTGGGCGCTGGGAGCGCGACAGGGCTGCGAGCGCAAACCGGGACTCGGTATTCCAGGAGCCCCGGTTTCAATCAGGCCGTGTCAGCTGGCCCGCTCTCCCTGACCGCCCCGCCCAGCCCACCACGCCTCAAAAGCTTCTATAAGAGCCAGTATCCCGAGCTGCGCGGGAGCGCGCGGGAGCGCCCGGGGCTAAGCCCGGGCAAAGGGCGGGCCGTCTGTGGCCGTCCGGGGACGCCCGAGGACGGGACGGGCCACCCCCTTAACACTTACTACTGAGGCTCGAAGGTAGGATCTCTACACTACGGCATCAAACTGTGACAATTCTAGTACTGTGGGGACCAGCAAAAGAACACTAGACAATTACTTTACTAGGGCCTCCGTGGACTTGGACAAGGATGACTCACTTTCTGAGCGTAGGATTGAACGTCGCCGCTCTATTGAGTCCTTGAAAAATAGACCATTGATAGATCTGGCATCTACACCCATCCTGTCGGACACTACCACTGATACCCTTAATGAAGATCCGTTGTCTCTGGACAAATTCCCCTTACTTCTTAGAAGTACTCCACCGCCCACCGGCCCTCTATCTATTGTTTCTCCATCCAATGTTTTGCCTTCATGTGTTCCCAGTCCAGGTCCAAATATAGATAATGCATCTTGTCTTCCTTCTAGGGAGTTGCCTAAAAGGCTGGGCAGGCTAGCCAATACATCCAAGGTTCACGGACCACCTCCAATTAAAAAGAGGAGGGGGTTAGGTGCTTCCCAAAGGGGCAAGCTCAGCCATTCCGAGCAAGTCATTAAAAAGCAAGACTACTGGCGCAACTGTAACTAAGGCCCCAGTACCATCTGACATAGTGTCTATAGTAGTACCAACCCTGGACCCAAATGTCACACTCCCTGACAACAACGAAGGGAGGGGAATCGGGGTTGTTACCGCTCCATGCCAAGAAATTTCTCCCTCTACTGATATTGAGCGGAACACTGTTGAGCAGCTGCTTAGGTCTTTTATGATCCCCATACTGGATATTTTAAAGAGGGTGGAGCACCGACTAGGTAATCTGGAGGCATTGTTTGCCGACAAAGATAGGACAAGCCTTCCTACGTCCACCCTAAGGTCTACTATCTTGTCGACAACTCTACCCCAGATTCCAATCGCCTCTGCACCTATTCTGGTTGTTCCAAATGGCTCTAAGAGTGGTAATAACGAAGCCACTAAACCCCCTGACAGTAATATATTGAGATCTGTAGATCCTCCCAAGAGCTCTGCTAAGGCAAATATTGTAACTAGCAAGCCCCCTAGCATTATCCAGCAGAAAAATTTGGTTCCCAAAAAGGCTCAGGCTCCTGTGGTAACAGCGGTAAAATCTATAGCCCAGGCTGCAAGAGATTCCCAGAAGGGTGGTATTAATCCCAGTACTAAGAGTCAGCAACTGGGAAGGGGGAGGTTGAGTTTGCCCACCAATGACAAATCACAGGGTCATAATGTTGAACTACCCCCCGAGGCCCTACCTTTTGTAGTTGTACTCACAGGTGTCCCCCCCCCTAGAAGCAGGCAAAAAAGAGGGCCATCCCCAACTCAAAAATAAGATTCTCCATTGGCTAGGACAAAACAGACCACTCCCATATTATATTGATGGGGAGATAGTCCATGTCAGGCGACTGCCCTGGTTGGGCAGCAGGGAAAAAAACATAGAGGGAGATATTGTTGTTATTAATTTTAGGAACCCAGAGGCAGTTAGATGTATACTAACAGGGTCCTCTGGGAACCTGAATACTGTTATAGCCCCATACGATCTAACCTATATTTATCCAAGATCGTATGCGACTCCTGCCCTTTTCCCTGGGGGGTTAGCTGTACTAGGAATGTACATATGTCCTCCCACAATAGCTATATGAGCCACTTCTCTAGGCCTTTGCCTACCAGGAATACCTTGGGGTGGAACACAGTCCCTGCTAGTGGTCGTAGTATGCCTCCCGGGGGGCTAGACTACCTGCATGGGAGCAGGAACATGGAGCATCTGATCCCTTTTACCCCACTGGAAACTTCCAACAGATATGGCGTCCTTTCTTGCTTCGATGGTTGCGACTGACTTCCCGCTCTTGCTATCCCTCCTATATCTGGCCCAAGTGTGGGTGGAGGGGAGCTAGCTAGGGAGGACACTCTGAGTGGGACTAGGTTCCCACCCACACCCTCCCAACTCGGCACTCCCCCCTTTAGCACACACGAGGCCAACTGCTCCATATCTAGCCATGATACCTCCAAGGGACAGACGAGCCCTGAAGTGGGTGACCCAACCGTAGAAGCTGCTACACCCTCCAATCACTCAACTGACCAATTGACTCGCAAAAAACAGATATTTAGCACTCCTATCATGGAATGTGGCGGGCTTGCCTGCAAAACTAGATAGCACCGATTGGTGTGATTTTGTGGATAACCATGGCATCTGTATATTTCAAGAAACATGGGCAATGACTATGCATCACAGAATGGGTTTTGCTACTTATGCTGAGCTTGCAAGTAAGGGACCTAGAGGTAGACCATTTGGTGGTTTGACCATATGGGTGGGTGTCCACCTTGGGTTTACGGTTAAAAGGATTAACACCAACAACCGTGATATATTATGTATTCTCTTGACTCGCCCAAACACTCCCAAGGTAGCAATTATCAACATCTACCTACGCCCTGTTCGGGGGGGAGGGGTTTCACAGACTCTAGAGTCCTTAACGGTTTTATTGAACAGCTTCTCAAGCGAGACCAAGGTGTTAATGGGGGGAGACTTTAACTGCCATTATGAGCCACTTGGGGGGGTTTTTCAGATAACATCAGATGAGGATGACGCTTGCCGGATCCCACCCCCCAATGTCTATCAAACTAAATCTTGGACACCTATGGTCATGCAGCTCACCTCATTGACGTACACATTCTCGCTCAGAGCCTGTAATGGTCGCTTCCCGGGGGATAGCCCAGGAAGGAGTACCTATAATGGAATGGGCCACTCATCAATAATAGACTATCTCATGGCTAGCTTGTCTCTATGGCCATTGGTCCGACAATTTCATGTACATGACCGTTCAGAAAGTGACCACAACCCCTTGGTAGCAGATTTGGATTTGCCACTTTCGGATGGGGCGTTTCAAGAGGATGATATGGTCTCTAGTAGCATCAGGATCATACAGGGTGGTAAAAGAATCCGATGGGCATCTATTAAGTCTTCGCCAGATAATCTGGCCTCTTTGTATAAAAGAGTCACTCCTCAGTTTGAGCGGCTGATAGCACTGCACGAGAGTGTCCTAAATTATGATAAAGGCGCTAAAACCTTAGCTATTCACAAAGAATTAATAATGGCCCTGGCGGGTAGCTTTTATAAACCATCAAACCAGTCCCAACGTCAGATACGGGACACTAACCCCTGGTATAATCAGTCTTGTAGGAGGGCGAAAACCACTCTGGTTTCCGCTCTCAAACTAGGCAATAGAACCTCCATTATGATTGCAAGGAATGCCTATAAGAATCTCCTCTCCAATGCAAAATCCGAATGGGAAACAGAGAGATGGTATGCTATCAAACAGGCATTAACTGCGAAAGATGCCGAACCTTTTGGAACTTGGTTCATACTGGGAAGCCAGAGGGCAAGGCAAAGATCGATCCCAACATTGCTGAGGAAGCCTGGTGTGCCTATTTTAGTGATCTCTATTCTAGTCCTACTTCCCAAAATAAAGCCTTAACAAGATCGTCTTTGAGTTTGGTCCTCGGTTGCCACCCTCCCTCCTTTACCCTGCTGGAAGTCACTCTAGCGGTACAAGCATTAAAATGTAATAAGGCCCCAGGGCTGGATAAGATCCCTGGTGATCTCTTTAGAGACGAGCCGAAGATTTGGGTTCCCTACTTGACCGTCCTATTTAACGCTATTTTGGACGGCCAACAATTTCCAGGTACTTGGCTGGGGGCCGAAATCATCCCGATCTATAAAAAGGGCTCTCCGCTGGCCCCGTCAAACTACAGGCCAATTAGCCTTATCGACGTTACCCAAAAAATCTATGCCAGACTGCTTTTACAACGCTTGCAAGATTGGATTATTGAGAATAAGATCCTCTCCCACCTGCAAGCGGGGTTCAGAGCTAAAACATCAACTATCAACCAATTACTACGGCTCCAGGTACTTTACTGGAAGCATGTGGTCTTGGAAGGGGGCAGCCTCTACCTTACATTTGTGGACCTCAAATCCGCCTTTGATATGGTGGACAGGAACCAACTGTGGAGCATATTAACTGCAATGGGGATTCCCCCCTATTTGTGTCACCAATTTAAAAGACTCCACGAAGGAACCTTTGCGAAGGTACTATATGGCAAATTAGGCCAGCTGACACGAGCTTTCCCAATTGAGAAGGGAGTTAGGCAGGGATGCGTACTTGCCCCTACCCTATTTTCCCTTTTCCTAAATGGTCTTGTTGATGACCTGACCAGTGTAAACAATATTGACGCACCTAATTTAGCTGGCGGTAAATTTCCTGCACTTATGTTTGCGGACGACACCCTGCTGCTTTTAAAAACATCAATGGGGATGCAGCGGGTGTTGGACCAATTCACCGAATTCTGTAAGAAAAGGAATTTGGTGATTAATATAGACAAAACAAAGTACATGGTGTTTAATGCCAGCACAATTAATTGCCCTCGCCCGAAAATGGATGGACGAGCCCTGGAAAGGGTAAATAACTTCACTTACCTAGGTCTGACATTAAATGATAAAATGGGTTGGGATACCCAAATGTCTAAGGCTAATCTAGGGCTTTCTCAGTCCGCGGGGGGATTCTTAAAGTGCAGAAATCCTGTGTGCATAAAATAGTGAGCGCACCGCTGGAAATATATAAGGTTCAAGCCAGATCTTCCACTCTCTACGGGGCGGAACTCTGGGGGCACCGACCAGCGAGTGAGATTAGCATAACGGAGAACAACTTCATAAGACAGTTGCTCTCTTTACCAAAAAATACCCCACTAATTCCACTGAGGCTGGACTTAAACTTGAGGCCAATTGCAGAAGCAATTGCCTCACGCCCGCTTCTTTACTGGTGTAGATTGTGGAGTGTCCCGGAGCTTGAGTGCTACAGAGAAGAACTGAAGATTGTGATGGCATGTCCGGGTGCAGGGAGGATAAAGTGGCTATCATTTATAAGGGGGCAGGCGTCCAGGATTGGCATGGAGAATCTCTGGTCTAATCCGGAGGTCGCGTGCCAAGTCATTTCGAGGCGAACCCTGGCAGAGACCATTAAATATCATAACTTACAAGAAGCTCTCCGATCAGCCAGGCCCTCTAGTCTTACTGATAGCTTTCTAGATTTCAAGAATGTCTATAGTTTTGAGAAGGAACTAGACACTATAGAACCGGTCTTAGCAAAGAAACTGTATTTACAGTTCAGATACAGTACACTACCCCTGCACTCTCACACAGATAAATGGAAAATGGGTCCAGCCCGTCCTTGCCCAGGTTGCGAGGATCCAAATGAGTCCCTAATGCACGTGATCTTGTTCTGTCCTGCTTATTCCGCTAGTAGAAAGAAATGGATTATACAGCTATGTGTGAACCTAGGAGTTAGGAACTATTTAGAATTTTAAAATCTGACACTAGTGCACTAATAGTTACAGCTATTGCTAAATTTTTGTTTTCCATGTGGTTAACCAGACGGAGAATGATTCGGTAGCAACAAGGTATCCTGATTGTAGTTAGACAACTCGTCTCAGGAAAACTTGGGCTTCCATTGTGTTCTAATCTTTTTTAATCTGTGTATATATAAATTATTGTTTTAGTAATTTAATTGTTACTCCACAAACCATATGTTAACCTATTGACTGTATATATGAAATGAGATGTAACTTGTGTATTAGCTTATTGTTTTAAATGTATTTTTCTTCTTGTTGTACTTTTATGGTTCATAAACAAACCGAAATAAAGTTTATATGATGATGATGACTAATAAGCACCCGCAGCATGATCCCGCAGCATGAACTCCACAGCACCTAGAGACTCTTATGGGTGAAGCAGCTGCACTTTACAAATCCTGATTGATTGATTGATTGATTGATTGATTGATTGATTGATTGATTGAACTCCCATGGGACACCTTTGCAATGAAAGGTAATGCATTACTTTGTATTTACTAAACCACGCAAAGCCACACAATCTGGCTTTGCATGGCCTAGTAAATATCAAAAAGGATTTAGCATCAGGGCTGCGCCACAGAAGTAGTGCAACCACGATGCAAAACTTTTGTAAATCTTCCCCTAAGTATTTTGAAAATAATATGTTCTAAAGCTGTTTATAGCCAACATATAAATAGAGCTTTTCTGGACCCCTTGAAAGTTGCTTCATGATTGGCATTTTATAATAGTCTCTTCCAAATGCAAATTATGTAGATGGTGCTGTTGGGGCACAACAACCTGGAAACCAAGAGCATGCCGGCTGATTTCCACTCTAGGTTTGTTTTAGGGAGACACGCTGCACTGACCCTTGCTGAAGTAATGGAAGTCTGTGGAGAAGAAAACCTTTTTGATTTTTTTTGACAACCTCAACTATGCTGCGGCCTAATTAATAGACTCGAAGATTGGGGTCTAGGAATAAGAAAGATGGTTTGCCTAGTTTTTGAATGTTATAAATCATCATGTGGCAATGGGAGGCTTTTGATCTGAAAGGGTGGAGGTAGAGACGGAAGTATCCCAAGGCTCCTGTCTGTCACCTGCATTTCTCACCATGTGTGTGGAGCCTTTCTGAAGTGTGTGCTGTGCTTTAAAATACACACTGAAGCAACGGGGTGGACTTTAAGATGACCGGGGAGTCTAGCCTTGTTGTGACTTCTTTCCAGAGCTGGATGGAAAAGAGCCAGTTAGAACACATGGAGATGAAGTTGGAGTTTCCACTTTGCACCGGATTGGGGTAATTGCTTTTGTGTTTTAACCTTTAACTCTTTGACATCCTCCCTGTCTCTAAAGTCAAAGCTCTGAGTGTTTATTTTGATGCCTCACCTACCATGAAGGCTCAAACTCTCCGAACATCAGGGTGTTATCGCAAAAGCAATAGGTGGAGCCAGGTTGGCTTACAGCAATGCCTTGTATGCTGCTTTGTTTAATAGCCTGCTTCACAGGTTGCAAAAAAATGCAGAATCAGGTGGTTCACATTGTGAGCCAAACTCCTGCAAGGTCCTAAAACTGTTGCATTGGCTTCGAAGGCAACATGTATTTATCTGTTACATTAGCTTCTGTTGTCCAACCTCCTACCTGTCCGTTAGCCTATTCCTTAATGTAGATAACAAGCTGTGCTACGTGCCCCCAGATCTCAGAATAAGGCCTTGCTTGCTATTACAATGCTAAGATTAGAGATGGTGATAGGAGTTCCATTGTCAAGCCATCTACACATTGGCCAAAGGCATTAGAAGAATGGAGCACTATTTGCCTTGCAGAAAAGTGAAATAGGTGTTCTGATTCTAGTTCAGTGCTGGAGTGCTGTTGCGTCTTGAGCACCGTCTGAGTGAATTCGATTGGATTTGATTGGATGAGAGTAGAATCGGTTTACGAACAAAGCATCTACTAATAGTGTCCTGACCACACCCACCAGTGTGTAGTGTTGTTGAAGACAGATTAATGCGTTAACTGTTCCTGCCAGAAATGTAGCCTGTTTGTGTTAGAATAGTACATATGCTTCCTTCCAAGCAGTGTCTTGTATATGAGCCCACTCATCTGTGTTCTTGTGTGTATGCGTTGCATGCATGTGTATGATGACTGAACAAACACTGATAAAAATGCTCTTGTTATATGCGCCTGTGCTATTGTTAACAGTTCTCTACAAGGCTGCTTGAAAGAATTATCTATATTTCTTCCCATCTTGTAACTTATATTTTATTTTGACAAATATCCTCGTTAGCAAAGCTACATTCTAGTATGCTTTTAATAAGGTTCCTCCTCACTTCAGGACCTGTCAACAAGACATACAAAGCCAAACCAGAGACACATATGTGGAACCACCCATAGCACATTATTCAAACAGGAAACAGTTATAAAGTTTGCTTCAGAATTATAGTCAGTATGGAAATAAAATGCAATAAAAAAACTTGTTCTTCTCCCGAGACGTAAATTAAGAAAGTAATTCACGAGAAGAAGTATGCATAATGTCTCTTGTTTAACACAATTCAATCAATTCCAAGTTTACTCAAAAGCACCTCAAAGAAAAACTACAAGAACATAGATATTCCTTATATTTGAAAGAGAAGATTCTCTAAAACATATATAAACACAGGTTTCATGTACGTTTGCAGAAATCTACAGTGTATTCATAGAAAAAGTTACTTTTATAGTAGTTACATTAGAATTTGCCACGACTAACTGTGCTGCCGTGCCTGAGGTAAGCTGCTTCGTCTCGCTTTTTTACGAGTATTTAGCTGAGTCCCGTTCTCTCCATGCCACTGGACTCAAAGCTATTCTGGCTGATGAGGTCTGAAAACCCGAAACCGTTCCTAGGATGTTTGTTTCCAGTCCAGGGAGGACCTTGCCTGCCAGTTCAGGCTGGACTGTTCCCATGGGGCACAGGGTCAAGACTGATTTGCATATGACTGTGTTCAAACTGGAATGGCATGGGGAGCAAAACGATGGATTTAGGCCCAGATCTCTGTACTGAGGTGAATGTATGACATTGTTCTGCATTCTGTCCATTAACTGTTGTTTTTGTAGCTGAGTTTGACTTCATAAATCCTTTTGTGGACGTGATTCGCTTTTCTTTATGGGTGGTGGAAAAAGCTCACATGTGAGCAGCCCTCACTCGTTGAACACTGTAACAAGACTACTTATGTGTATTAGGCATGAGCATTTATCTATGTATATATATATCTATTTATGGTTTTATCATATTTGTATTGTGTGTCGTCAATCTAGCCACACGGGCGGAGAGCGTTTTACGTAACATTAGGACAATGCAGTAGCCAGTGTGTGTGCTGTTATGTTGTGCTTTATGCGTTACTGCCTGCCCGTTTTATAGAATGTCTTACAATGACATCTAAAGGATTTGGGGGGCCCTGGGCCAAACGTATTTTGGGGGACCCTGTTCGAAAAAGCCATGAATGTATTATCCAATTTCAGCTCTTTCATGCCCTCTTTGGCTAGGTCACTGACAGTGCACAGGCACATTTGTCTAAATTCTAAATGTTTTCCCATCGAATATTCAAGGAAAGCAAGGTATGTTTTCAATATTGTAACACACCAGCAGCTCACTAATATCACTGCAAATAATCTCTGTAACAACCTCCCATTTCTCACAGGCCCTGTTTTGATCTAAAGTAACTTTATTTTTAAGGATGTTGTGTGGAATATAAACACAATATTTCTTTACAAAATTGCTGTAATATGTAGCAGACTCTTCTTCCCCATCACCCACATTCAAAATAAATGAAAGGAAAATAGCATTTAAAACAATCTGTTTTCAAGGTCATCTGGGTAAGACTCTGCAGAACAGAGTTGGCTCTATCAGGGGGCCCCTGAAAGGCTGGGGCGCTGGGCCAGAGCCCACTTTGCCCAGTGTTTAAACACCTCTGATGTCTTCTTCATATTTGTGTCTCATATTATGAATTTTTCAATAGACAATTAGAAATTAATTTGAGACGATACCTAGTTACAATTTTAACAAACTCTGACGTGTGAAAAAAGGATATAGGGGTGAGAGCTTTTCGTTGGGGTGATTGTCAGCATCGTGCCAGTGTGGTAAGTTGACGCGGTGGCCTAGGGCTAGCTAGATGTGCTTTGCACACTTCTGTCAGGTGTTTTAGTCGTCACGCTGTTGTGTATTCTACAAAGGTGGTGATACAATTTCGTGTTGGTCGGTGTTGGAGAAAGGAAGCTCTCCATTGGTTGTGCTGTAAGTGTTGTGTGTTCAGGAGTGAAGCTTGCATTGCCCCTCCTCCTCTTGCTGCCCTGTGCCAAAACCAGACTTGGGGCCCCGGTCCAGTCCCCTCATTCAATGTTTCACCTCCCTCGCCATTGCACTTCTGCCTTAAGCGATACACATGACATAACACAAATTGCTATTTTTCCTAGTCCCACACTTCTGTGTCCCAGTGTGGGACTGGGAAGAGCCTGCCCTAATGTCTGTCCTGTTGTATGACGCACTCATTACGTCTGCATAGCGCCAGGCACATCCCTCAGTGTAACTGTGCGCTTTATAAATTTCATTAACTCATGAATAAACTAATCATCGCTTCCATTCTAGTTGTAACCACTACCTTTGTGAGAAGGTCCCTAGCTGTGAATATTCTTAAGCAAAACGGTTCAGAGCTGAATTATGGGAAATCTGTGCCTTGCCTCCCGCACTGCTCCTGACCTTGTCTTCCCCTTTGCGCCTGCAGATGATCCTAGTGGGTGTGGGGAACAGGTCAGCAGGTCAGTCAGGTCCTTGGTGATTCCCTTAGCAGGGACCAGCCTGTTCACACAAATGTCCCTGTCCTCTCCCGTATCTTAATCACCTTTCCAGGTGCTAAATTGGAGGTGAGAGGCTGTAGGAGGGGGCAGGAGTAAGACTGGAGAGGTAAAGGGAGGAAACAAAGGAAGAGAGTGAGAATCTTTATAGAGAAAATCAAAATGCTCTGCCAGCCGGCAATAAAATAACATGAACGCAGACATTTAGACCAGCCCAGTGAGTGCTCCCTAACACTAAACCTAGGCGCCCTGTGCCTGGGCCCAGCTCGCCCAAGCCTACGGCTCGCCCTGAGTGCTTCAATGGGTGGGGACCAGTTTGTACCCATGCTGTTTCTGTTCCAGAATAGGGCATTTCTCTTTGTACTGTCATCGTCTACATTATTTTAAGCATGAAGTCCTAAATTAGCACATAAATCTTATTTTAGATCGTATTTTGTACTTCGAACAGCGGTGGCCGGGTCAGGTAAGGGCTGTGGGGCGGGGCAGGCCGCGGCAGGGGGGGGGGACATCTTAAGGAGTTGGAGGTCCCTGGCCAAACATATTTTGGGGTCCCCTGTTCAGAACAGCTTTGAAAATATGATCCAATTTCATATCTTTCATGCCCTCTTTGGCCAGGTCACTGACAGTGCACAAGCACAGTGGTCCAAATTCTAAATGTGTTTACATCTAATATTCAGGAATAGAGACATGTATTTTCAATATTGTAACACATCAGCAACTTACTAAAATTACCCCAACATAATTTCTGTGACGGCCTCTCATGTCTAATATGTCAGGTCCTGTTTTGATCTAAAATAAACTTTTTTATGGATGTTGCTTGAAACATAAACCCAAAATATTTCTGCAAAATGTCTGTGATAGACTCTCACACATCATCTGCATTAAAAATAAATCAAAGGAAAACGTTTTTTAAACAATCTGTTCAAGAAATATTGAAGGTCATCAGGGCAAGTCTGCAGAACAGAGCTTGCTCTATCTGGGGCCCCCGAAAGGACAGGGCCCTGGGCCAGAGCCCACTTTGCCCATGCCTTAAAACGTCTCTGAGTGGGGGGAAGCTGACGGATGATGGAATAAGTATTATATATTTATTTAATTATACCTTTTCTGTCGTATTTTGACTTCCCCCCTTTCCTACCCCGCCCGACCACACCACCTCACCGTATTTACTTGTGCCGGCCGCCGCTGACTTCGAACACTCACAAAGGCTAATTCGATAGGTTCTTACGTTTCGCAGCTGACTTGTGATGGCTGATCCGTGAATGTAATGCCTGGCGATACTTTCTTGTAGTGAACGGGAAAAACGGCACCGATCAGGAGGTCCCCAGGACCACGGAATCCGTCCTTACTCCACCCCTGCAGGACGCACTGTGACCTCGCCATCAGGAATACTCCAAAGAACAACATGAAGTATGACAACGCGAGATGAGGCGTCATGTCAAGGACGATTGCCCATCTACAACGGTTCATTCCAAGGGCATCTGCAGTTAGAGGATATCATAGGTAGGCTGCCCTCTCCAGGTCTACAGTTATAAACTCTTTCCAATTCCCTTAGTCTTCTGCAGAATACCTGTCTTTTTTTATAATTACACCTTTGAAAATCATATCTGTGAAATTAATTGCCCATGTAAAGAAATAATTATAGAATGTCAAAATGATGAGGTGTCCCATGATATGGCATGTTAAGTATGATACTGATAATTGTTATGGGGATAACGACCTATGTATAGAATGTAGAAACATGTGTATTAAATGGAAACCTTAAGGGTACTCCACTCAGAAAAAAAACATAAGGAAAGGCAAAAATGAAAAGAGTTAGATTTTAACCCTTCAGTTACTGATAACTTCATGAAATAACATGATATAATGCATTGTGCTGATCACATTTACACGCATTGACAAAGCCCAGAGGTCTGGCTTTACTTTAGGTCCGTGTTGCGTTATAAGAACTGATCCTAATGCAGAGATCTCAAGTTGAATCATTAGCATATATTTCTAGTTGTTCCCTGTCATGAGTGACTCCTTTACCTAGTTCTCCTTTACAGTACATGGGAGCTTCGCTGATCATGTATTGTAAGGGAAGCAATGAGAGCCGAATAATACACGTTATGTACCAATGTAAATGTATGAAAAGGTAATATTCAATATGTCATGAATAAGAATTTCAACAACCAATGAATGTGTATTGCTTGTTTATTACCCCTCTGTATTGTAGAACTGGTGTAATTGTTGGTATATGATCTGCAAGACAACTACAGCTGGCTTAAGCCCGACCTAAGAAGGAACTGTGTGGTATGACACAACCCTTGGCAGATGATGTGTGCCATTTATGGACCTGTGTGTTGCTTTAAGTCTTACGTTTCTACAAGGACCCAATAAGATGACTCTTTAAGCACATCTTCGCCTAATGTTTTAGCTCTTCTTTTAACCTTTCCGCGAAACTTATCTGTTCTAATTATTAATGGTTACAATTCTCCTCCATCTGCTGAAGTGTTAGAAATTGCTCTAAAACATTTTTGGGGGGATTTTTATCAGGCCCGATCTGTTTCCCCTTAGGCACTATTATCAGGATACTTTAATATCTATCCCTGTTCACTTTGTGTTCCTGATAAGAAAAAGGAGGCCACTGATTAAGTCAATTTGTTTCAGTCTCATCAGGAAGACAGTTACAATCTTTTAATGTCAGAATTCAATCTTGTCAACATTTTGTCCAAGTCAGTGTTTAACTCCTCTGGATCGGTGCCTACATTTAAAGGGAAAGGCTTGAATTCCAGTATTGATTTTATTTTTGTATCTGTTTGTTCCCCCTTTCTTTTAGCTTTAAGGCAGTCTGAAATGTTCATGGAGACCCATACTCGCTTAAGGCAAAATTTAGCTGGCCTAAGAGTGGGGGAAAGATTCTCAACTTGTATAAGGAGCTAGTAAAAGTTAAGGAACAGGGTCAAATAATTGCCTAGGGCCAGGTTGTCCAGGAGGATTTTTGAAGGGATCTAGTTTGGTTGCGAAGAAGGGATTTTGAAGCTTAGATGAAGCCTGACCCTCCTGATCAAGCCTTTTTGAGATTCTTTCTCAAGCATTTGTAATGAAGTACGGTTGGCACCTGCTAGAAGTGGGAGTAAGACGGGCTGTGTGGGTCCTAAATGGTTTGATAAGAGCTGCCCACAAAGATTTGCTGGAGGCTCTGCACTGTAAACTAGGGACAGGGGGTTAGTAAAAGTGAGAAGAAGATGCTATAAGGTGTCCTGTATGAATCGTAAGATTGAGTAAGCACAGGAGGTATGGGATCAGTTAATTTTCGCCAATGAGTTCGGAGATAATAATGCTTTTTGAAAAATAGTGAACCAGCCCCTTTTTAATGAGTCTTTGGTCCCCGATATGGTTCATTCTTTTCCTGCTCAGGCCTGGGCTACTCACTTTAAAGGAATCTATAAGGTGGATATACCCTCTCACTAGGACATTGCTGGTCCTTTTGTTAGTGAGGTGTCGCTTCACTTTGAGATGGGTTTAGTCGTAAAAGCTATTTTAGCTCTCCCCTCAAACAAAGCTCCAGACCAGAGGGAATACGGGGGATCTCTTTTAGTCCAGTGTTGATCTATGAGGTCTCTTGATCACACAACGTTTTAATGTGGTAGCACGTGGTAATATCGCTCCATCTTGGAAACAGTTGATAATCATGCTGGTATTCAAAAAAAGGGTTTGCGCTGACTCAGCCAGCTACCAGCTCATTTCTTTAATAGCAGCTGAAGTTAAGATCATAGACAGTTTTCTGTGGAAGCAGTTGTTTGACTTGGCTTGAAATGGGAAAGTTACATTTGACATTCAGTATGGCTTCAGGCAGGGGAGAGGGACGATCGAGCTGAACCTTAATCTTTCTCACTTGGTTGCTGAATATTCAATGGTAAGGAAAGAGTCAATCCATCTTGACTTCATGGTTCTCAGCACAGCCTTTGACTCAGTTGATGGGACAAGGTTGTGTGCTGTGTTGACGGCCATGGGGTTAGATCGAGTGCTAATTGCCTTTTTGTGTGACCTGCATTCTGGTTTGGAGGCCTCTGTTAGATTTGGCGCCAAGGGTGAATATACCTCATATTTACAGGAGGGTAAAGGAATCTGCCAGGGTTGTACCTTAGCTTCTTTGCTTTTTATTTTATATATTAATCAGTTAGATTAATTTTTTCTGGCTCAGTGTAAGGATGTGCCATGAGTAGGGAGCAGGAAGGTCTCAGCTTTTTTATATGCGGATGATGACATTATCATAGCATGCATTGCAAATGGGCTGCAGGGTCTGATAGATCGTTTTGTCAATTTTATGGACCATTTGGGCTTGAAAACAAATCTATCTAAAACCTATACAATAGTACTGGGTCCTTTCTTTTTTTTTTTTTTCCCCCGGGTCCTATGATTATGCCTACTATGTTCTAGGGACCTTGGGACGTGGCCCCCCTCGAAACAAAATCCCGGGTCCGTCAGGTTGAATACCGTTGGCTGGAGCAAAAAGGGCTTTGCCCATCTCTCTCCGTTTCCACCTTTGAGATTAGGTCTCCCGCTAACTAACAAATCGTGCCTGGGAAAGGACATGAAGGATGAATGATCTCCATGTTTCTCAAGGCAGACACGCATGGCGGTTGGCTTTTCTTTGCGGAAGGAGGTTATGGCAAATGAGGACAAAAAAAAATAGTACTGGGTCAAAAAAACAAGAAAACTAAAACCCATTCAACTACAGGTATATCCATTGGCAATACGGACAAGTTCACCTATTTAGGAATCAGGATTGACCATAAACCAAATTGGGATCCACTGTTGAGAGCTCATGTGCAATCCTTTAATAGGGTAGCACACAGTATTGATGCCTTTGAGAGGCAACTTAGCCACCCCATGTCAAATCTATAGTGAACCTCTACAGAGCCAAATGCATTTCAACAGTGGCATTTGGCTCAGAGATCTGGGGCTACAATTCCAGTCATACCATCCAAGTGGATGAAAATCAATTCCTTCATAGAATCCTAAGGTTGCCTCAGAGTGTACCAGCAGAGATTGTACACGAGGAACTGAATAGAGGATTCATCTCAGATTTTATAGGAATTCATCCTTTAATTTGATGGTTTTCGATTTTGTTTAAAAAATTAATTAGATTTTAATAGAGTGATCTTGAAGGATTGTTTGGGGCTAGACTATTCTCACCGGATGTATGTCAGTACAACGCGATCATTTTGATTGTGGTACTTTACATTGCGGATTTTACAACGCAAGCGTTACAACGACTTGCGTTGGAGGGCGCGGATTGAGGATTATTATAATTTTATATTCCAACACCAGTCCACGAAACAGCAGGGAAGGTGTTGGAATATAAAATTACAATATTCCTTAACCAACAGCGCCATCCAGCGCAAGTCGTGTAATGGCAGCGTGGTAAAGGTCATGCGGTGTAAACACCGCGTTGTAAACGACGTTTACCTTCTCACCGAATCCCCCGGTTACAGTAGGGCAAAGGTGTTTTGTGTGACCTGGGAAGACTTGAGTTATTTACTAGCCCGGAACTAATTTGTAAAGCGATTGTTGCATGGGTCAAGGATGCGTTTAATGCATTTGTGCAAGGAAAAAGAGAGGAATGTTTTAGGCTGAAAAGCATGAGCAGACATTATGTGATGATTAAAACTCCAGGTCAAATAGAACTGTATTTAACACTGTATATGCCTGTTTTGAACAGACATTTATCATATTATTTTAATCTAAATGTATTCCCCCAGCTTTTAGTTGGGTGGCATAAATAGTCAGAACCTGCAATTTGCATATGTGATATGGCTGCTGCACTTGACACTTTACATGTCGTTTTTAATCGTCTCTGCTAACCTGGGACACAAGTATATACGTCCCCTCCTCTTGCCATTAAATTTTAAGCAAGTGTGACCTTCTTCGTTATACTTGCAATTTTGAGATAATTGTGTTGTTTTGAAGAACTCTGAGTTTGTATCTGCTTTTACGATTTACATTGATAAATCGAATAAATAGTTTGACTTGACTTGTCTTTAAGCACGTTATATTAGTGACGGGCACTTGGATCAATGTGCCTTAAATCCTGTATCGGTGGCCCCACGCAGTAGATGTGCCACTGACCTAGTGAAGTACGTCAATGACACCTTACAGCACTGCTCCTAGTAGCATGAATCAGTCACCCCACAAAATAGATGCTTCACCGGGTTATTACAAGTTTAATATTGTTTCTTTCATTCACACTTTTTGTTCTTCAGAAATGCGCTTGCAAATGGTTATAAGCAGTTACTGCGACTGCGCAGGAGTAATTTGCACACAATGTTTAGTGCCTATTTAACAACTCAGTTGTCCACTCGATATATTGTTACCAATTATTTAAAATATACATCGAGTGGGCTTTGACACCACCTAACGAATTGTTTCTCTCACCACATGCTTTTGACTGTTTGGTGTATCATTCCGAGTTGTGTGAGATGTTTAAATTATAATTCTGTATTGCATACATTGCACTGCTTGAGAAACTATTTTACATGACTGAATTATCACACATTGAATTCTTTACCTAAGACATGCATTGTGTGCATCACACAATCATTTTACATTTTTCTGCTTTTTCACTGCTGCAGAAACCATACTTTCAGCAAATAGAAGCTTCACACACACACACGTGTGAAAGTTTCTATAACACTAGTACATTAATGTATACGTGAAGCGAAACAAAGCAAGCAACCAGGGTCTGTCTATCTCAGTCGATAAAGCTGCCTCAGCATCTCTGGAGGGTAGACCTCTGGTGGATGCAACCCCAGGGTGTATGTAGGCGTCAGATAAGGCGGTGGTGGCCACACACCTGCTAATTATCACACAGGTGGAGGTTTCCCTTCAGGGAGGGCTGCACCTGCACTGATCTTAATCAGCACAGAGCCAGCCAGTGCTGGTGCTATATTCAGGCCATTTAGGATAGGTGTCTACTGCTGTCGGCGCAAAGGCCCCCAAATTTCAGAAATCACCTAAAATAAGGACGTGTCATTACTACTAGAAAGGGGGTGACCAAATGGAAAAATATAATTTAGCTTGGGACACAAACGTTGTCTCTTTCAGGACACCCAGCATTGGCAAAGCCAACATGACTGGGTTTAATGTGCTAAAGCATGCAAACAGCATTTGTGCAGGCCAATGTTGTGTTTAGTAGCCCATAAAAGCCAGACCATGTGGCTTTCCCAGGACACCTGTCAAGTAATTTAGTTCTGACTTCTGTTCATTTTATTAAAGCTATAGGCCTTATTGTTCATGTTTGGCCCCAACAATATAACATAACAAACATGTAGTCATATATATACAACAGAACAATCCATGAAAGGGTGAGAGGATGGCAAACATCTCCACCTTGACCATGTATGTCCTCTTCGTACTGTCATAGGAAGGGATGAAGGACATCCACACAAAAACACCAGCAAGCAGATGGTACTGATGAAGCAAGATTTCGCACATTACGCGACTTGCTGAAATAAAGAACCTCGATTCATGTATAACTCTGTAATCCAATTGTACGTCTTACTAATTTCCTTTATTTTTACTATATACATGTATCTTAGTGATGCTTGCCTATGTGTTTTACTAATACGATTAATTTGTGTTTTTAAAAATGGCCGCTGTTTAGAATATTGCTTCTGCGCATGCGTTAGTCACACTCATGTGACGTGACGTAGTTATAATTCTGGAGGGAAAGGGTGCGCATACGTAATAGCCACAAGATGGCTGCTTGTGTAATAATGTGGTGAAGCTTGTGCAGATGCTCTCGTGTTATTGTGTATTGCACTCAAAAATAACTGCATAGTATATTTTTATAGTGATAAATCATAAGTACACAATCATGTTATGTAGTTTATTCATTTATTTCTATGTTTTAATTTGTTTTCGCTTACTTTTCATGTATCCTCGGTACGGAGGGGTGATGGGGTGCTTGGGAGTCCATTTTGGAGTGCAGTACTGCGCAGGACCAGAAGTAGCGAGGTGGCATTGACACAGCGCCAAGAGAAAGTCGCTGCCAAGACGTGCCTGGTAAGATGCACCTTCCCCCAGCCAGAGAAGCTGAAATGTGTTACATTATTAACAATGTGTTTCTTCCTATTGTATTCAGTGCGACTTCTCATGGGAACCCCAATCTTGCTAGGCGGTACCCAAGAATGTAAATTTAGGCTTACAGTAGTCTGTTCTGATTGGTGTGTTAACCTAGCCTACTTTGGAACCAATCGAAATTGTGGATTCTGACACTTTGCAACATTGGGGGGTGGTACACTGACCCGAAAACAGTATATCTAGCCTAGGTTTAGCTATAGAATTTGTCCGACTTGTCTGAATAGCTGACCTGTCACTGACCCAACGCACTCAATAGGTGACTGAATTTACAGAGCACTGCGTAGCACTCTGTCCGAAATTGACCATAGACTTTTGAAGGTTTTACTAAACCTTAAGTGCTGGCGGAGCACTTTGCTGGGGAGTTCGCTAACCCAATCGGGGTTCTGACTGATAGCTGCAGAGAGGGTGGAGCGCAGGCGTTGCTTCCGAACTGCGGGTGCTGGTCGTGCCTTGGTGGTCCTGTCCTGATCCTAATCTGGGTTTCCTGTCCTGTCCTGGGGTGTCCATTCTGCACCTGCTGTCCCATTGATGACTGCTATTCCTTGGGGTATTTCCTGTCCTTGACTGATCCGTGGCCAGGGTTGGTTTCCACACCATTCTAGGTAAATATATAGATAGGGCTGAGAACTCTATACTGCACCTTTCTATTTTCTGTCTTTGCTTCAATAAAGACATACCTGTGCACATGTTATATTTTCCATGCTTTCCGCAGTCTACCATATGAAAACCTATTGCATTTTATTCTCATAGTATGTTCCTATGTTACCCTACTGTTTAGAGCACAATTCTTTCCCATACTGTTTATGAATTAGATGTGTTTTATATTTCTCTCCTGAAACCTACAGTCAATGATATGATGTTAGAATTATAGCGGTTTCCACCTTTTACCCTTTCTATAGGTGTATATGTTTCTAAATTCTCTCTCATGAAGTACGTCCCAATAGCATAATTTAGTACATGCAATAAGCTTGCTCATTTATAGATGTCCATTCTTGAGTTTCAGTTTAAGTCTACTTAGCGTGTTCCCTGTCACTCTATTTACAAACTTAAATGATTGCCCTTACACTTTTCTTGTATGGTTACCTGCTTTTTGTTATCTTGATTATTGATTGCCTTTTAACTGTAAGCCTAATACTCGCAGATACTGATTACTAGATAAAACCTTTAAAACTTCTCAGTTGTCCGTGGTCATTTTATGAAAATCAAAGGTATTTTAAGTTGGGTTTTGTATTTTGTCTACTTTTCTTCACAGCTAGCTCCCTGATCTATCGTGGTCATTAGGTACCCGTAACGGTGGATTGGTAAGTTGGGTACACTAGAATAGATAAAAAGGAATCAGGGTTGCTGATGGTAGATTTGTGAGGTCGCCTGATTAATGTATATGGTGAATTGAAATTTATGGGCCCGAGAACTATATGGTGAAATTGTTGGTCGGGTGACCCACGATCTCTATCAGTACTGCATACAATTGACTTCACTAAAGCTGTCCGGTGACTTTGAAGCCAAGACGGCTACTAAAAACTCACACTAGAAAGGAAGTGAGAGTATCTGAGAATGAGCCGAAAGATTATGTTTAGTTCTTCACAATTTGATTTGACTTGATTTAAATTTGATATACAGTGTTCTAATGCCGTGGGTCATTTTAGCGTATTCATGGAACTGAATGCTTATTACACTAGTGTGAGATGTCATGTCATTTTGAGTGAATGGAGAAGAAATGGTAAAACCGGACCGAATAAATACATTTTTACCAAGGTGCAGATTAATATGATTGCATTAGGAAGACATTGGCCCATCCATTTCCACCTTGAGCTATTTGGATTCGTGGAATTAAAAGCAACAACCACTAAACAGGTTTTGCTAACACGCATTAAACACAATCTGCAAAAAGTACACATAGGGCAAATTGACGCAAAATGCAGGAAATATACTGGTGCTAACCAATGAAGATCAAAGAAAAAAATGAAGCACAGAGTAAGATAAATGAAGCAAGTGAGATCACAGTTGTGGGCCTTCACCGGTTGTATCTTGGTTCCTGATGAGGGAGTCTGTTGTACATCGGCTGTTGGACTCCTTTCCTCTATATATAAAGTGCAGACTTTCACCAGCGGCATCATGGACCTTGGACAGCACCACAGCCAAAAACAGTCAGACAACAGAGAGAGGGAACAAGAGGCAAGAAAGTTAACACAAGAGCTTTAAAAACAAAGAGTAAGAGATCTATTCTCGCCGGCAAGTGAACCATGCGAGAACTGTAAAGGCTCACCGTCCGCAGGAATCTTTTTGAAATGTAGGTTTCTTAGCAGGTGCAGCTACCCTGATCAGAGACAAGGCATGTGCACTTGAGGAGTGATAATAAGGTTGAACAGAAACTTTGCATCCATGCAGAAGGACCCCTGAACGAGGCATAACATTTAAAATGGATTCGCTGCTTACTGACGAGCTGGTGTTGGAAGTGATATGCATCAGGCACTTGATCATACTTCCGGATTCTCGATTTAAGCTGAACCGGGCTGGCGTTAGTGCTGGTGCTGCCCGGTGCCAAAATCTTTGCCAGTGCCCCCTGGTTACCTCCTTCTAGACTGTAGGCCCCTTGTCAGCGGGCCACTGAGCACGCTGGCTTAGGCACGCGATTGCAAACAAACACACACCACACCGCTATGGAGTCTGGGTGCCGACTACCCATCACGGGCACACCCCTTCCAAAATGCTAGACCGCTTGGTCATTACATTCCATCCCAAATTAGTCCTTTTCCCTTTTGCTACGAACCCACCGTCTCCTTACTAAGCATGCACAGTCCTTCAGTTGGGACCTAGGTCTGGGATTGTCTCTCAGTCCGTACCTGGGGTAACCACCCCGGGTAGCGATACGGGATCTCGGTGGTTCAGATGCCATCGCGGTAGCCTCCCAGTCTTTTGGTGTCAGTGGCTCTGCTTCTTGGTGTGTTTCGCCATGTGCTTCCTGGCTTGTTGGTGGTACTGTGCTCAGGGAGACCTCCTCTTGCTCTGTTCCGTTGCTTCCTTCAGTGTCCTGGACACTGTCAGCTTGCTTGCTGGAGAGGGGTGCGGGTACTCTTTTTAACCAGGAGATATTTCGCATCACGTTCTCTCCCCTCTTCTCTATTGTTATCCAGGTCCCTTTTGCACCAACCACTCTCCAGTGGCCTGGCTCGTACCTTGTTCGGAACTTTCCTCCTAGCCACCGGTCTTTCATGATCACTGTGTCCCCCTCTTCGCACATCTCAGGGCACCGCTCTCCTGGTCCGGCTGGCGGTGAAATTTAGCTTCTCTCTCCGCTCAAGGGAACCTTCTTCACTGTATGGAGGCAAGGTCCACCCTGGGTAGATAGAGAGGGTGTCCCGGCGAGCCCCGTTGAACATCAGCGCCCATGGTGTACATCGGGTGGTGCTAAGGGGGGTGCATCTATATTGTCTGAGGAATAGCTTGTGGCTTCCTTCCTGTGTCGTACGCAGACGACACTCAAATTGTGGTCTCAATCACAGATGACACCTCAGATACGGCAGATACATTTAAAAACTGTATGAGGCAGGTCAGCCTGCGGATGGAGAGAAACTGCTTAAAACTTAATGGGGACAAAAGTGAAGTCAAGATACTGGGAACAAACAACGAAATCTGGTCCACTGAATGGTGGCCAGCTAATCTCAGTACACCCGTTAACAAAGTCAAGAATCTAGGTATGATGCTGGATAACAGACTTACATTTGATTCCCAAACCAACAAATTAGTAGCCACCATGTGGTTTATTCTGAAAATGATCAGAAAATCACTGCCCTACATACCTATGGACTCCCGTAAAACTGTGGTCACTGCTCTAGCTCTGTCGAGACTTGATTACAGAAATGCGCTATATGCCGGGATGCAGGCCCAGCACCTGGCCAAATTGCAACATTTGCAAAATTCAGCAGCCAAGCTGATACTAGATATCCCTAGATCAGAACATATATCCCACCGAATCTGACAAAATATCGAATACAAAAATATCTACATACAAAAATATCGCAACAAAAATATCGATGACAATAATATTGAAATCCTATCTCTAACAAGGTAAGTACAAAAATATTGAAAAAAAATATAGATGTCAAAAATATTGTTTTTTGAAAAATATCGTTTTTTTAATTTAAAAAATGTAATAATAAAATAATACTTATAAATGTAATAAACATAGTTAAAAATATATTATAATATTTAAAATTAATAAATTATGTAATTAAAACAAATAATAATAAAGATATAATACATAGTATATACTTCATTAATAATAACTTGATTTTAATAACTTATAAATAAATGAAAATATAATAAATTACAAATAAATGTGTATATACATAAAATATTAATATAAATAACTATTAATAAAAATTTACAACAAATTAAAAAAAAGTAAGTAAATGTTGGATAGTGTAGGGGTAAAAATTACTATTCCAACTCCAAAGAGTGCAACAGTAGGGAAAGTGCTGGATAGCGTAGGGGTAACACTTACTATTCCAACTCCAGAGAGTGCAACAGTAGGGAAAGTGTTGGATAGCGTAGGGGTAAAAATTACTATTCCCACTCCAGAGAGTGCAACAGTAGGGAAAGTATTGGATAGCGTAGGGTTAAAAATTACTATTCCCACTATAGAGAGTGCAACAGTAGGGAAAATGTTGGATAGCGTAGGGGTAACAATTACTATTCCAACTCCAGAGAGTGCAACAGTAGGGAAAGGGTTGGATAGCGTAGGGGTAAAAATTACTATTCCCACTCCAGAGAGTGCAACAGTAGGGAAAGTGTTGGATAGCGTAGGGGTAAAAATTACTATTCCCACTATAGAGAGTGCAACAGTAGGGAAAGTGTTGGATAGCGTAGGGGTAACAATTACTATTCCAACTCCAGTGAGTGCAACAGTAGGGAAAGTGTTGGATAGCGTAGGGGTAACAATTACTATTCCAACTCCAGAGAGTGAAACAGTAGGGAAAGTGTTGGATAGCGTAGGGATAACAATTACTATTCCAACTCCAGAGAGTGCAACAGTAGGGAAAGTTTTGGATAGCGTAGGGGTAACAATTACTATTCCCACTCCAGAGAGTGCAACAGTAGGGAAAATGTTGGATAGCGTAGGGGTAAAAATTACTATTCCCACTCCAGAGAGTGCAACAGTAGGGAAAGTGTTGTATAGCGTAGGGGTAACAATTACTATTCCCACTCCAAAAGAGTGCAACAGTAGGGAAAGTGTTGGATAGCGTAGAGGTAAAAATAACATACTTATAAATAAAAAACATTTTTTAAATAATAAAAAACGTAACTATTAAAAAAATATAAACCATTTACAAATACCAATACATACTTATTAAAAACATGATTAGCAATAATTATTTAAATGAAAATATTAATAAAAAATACCATTTAATAATATTTAATTACCAATTATTAATTAATAAACAATTATATAATTAACAAAATAATTAATTGAAAAACATTATTACTTAATTGCATTTAAATTACTTCCCACCCTATTCTCCTATAAACCCACAACCCGCTACAGAACATATTTATCAATTAATCAATTAATAAAAATTAATTACCAATTAATTAAAATTAATTACCAATTAATTAAAATCAATTAAAAATTCCTACTAACTAATAATTAATTTAGTATAATTAAATTACTTCCCACCCTATTCCCCTATAAACCCACAACCCACTACAGAACATAATTATCAATTAATACATTAATAACAATTAATTACCAATTAATTAAAATTAATTACCAATTAATTAAAATCAATTTATAATTCCTACTAATTAATAATTAATTTAGTATAATTAAATTACTTCCCACCCTATTCCCCTATAAACCCACAACCCGCTACAGAACATAATTATCAATTAATCAATTATTTAAAATTAATTACCAATTAATTAAAATTAATGTATAATTCCTATTAATTAAAATTAATATAATATAATTAAATTACTTCCCACCCTATCCCCCTATAAACCCACAACCCGCTACAGTACTAAAATACAAAAATTCAATAAATTACATAAAATTAAATTAAAAACATAATAATCACATAATAATATACAAAAAATAATATAAAAATCGATATTAGTAACATCGAAATTATTAACATCGATATTACTAACATCGATATTTAAAACATCGATATTAATAATTTCGATATTAATATCTATCGATATTACTTACCTTCTATATTATGTCCCTTCGATATTTAAACATCGCTATTATTGTATATCGATATTTAAATTTCGATATTTTGTCTGCATACCATCCCACCACCTGGATACCCTACATTGGCTCCCCTTGGCAAAACGTATTAAATTTAAATCCTTATGTCTAACATACAAGGCACTCCAGGGCTCTGGATCACTGTTTCTTAGATCACATCTCAAGCCATATATCCCTAAAAGATATCTACGTTCCAGTCAGGCGAAACCTATACAGATCCCGTGCTTCAAATAAGTAAGGTGGGGAGGTAGAAGCTTCCTACTGCATGCAGCAAAGGACTGGAATCGTCTCCCACTTGCCATCAAAAACAGTACCTCCCTGTTGTCCTTTAGGAAATCTGTAAAAACCTGGCTGTTCGTATCGTGCTAAATCATACCTCCCCTCACTGCACTAGTCATACGTTTCTATAGCGCTAAGACGCCCATGGGCTTATGTGCGGTTTACAAAACCACAAATCAAATCAATCAAATCAAATCAAATCACTTCCGGTCCGTGGGCTGTGGCCTTCTCCTTTTCTTCAGTGCCTGCGTAAACGAAACTAGGTAGGTCTCTCCTTCATCCTCCTCCGTGGATGAGTCGTCTGCTCGGTGGGTGGTTCGTTCACTCTTTCTCCCCCCTTGGGAGGATGCAAGGGACACACTCTACAGCTGTCTTACGAGCTTTCGCATGGGCCTAGTCCCTCTGACGTCCTTGCGCGGGCGCCTCCATCTGCTCACGGATGCAAAATGGTTTGGGATGCCACAGTTAGAGCACATCTACCGTTGGGCGAGGCACGCATGTGGTGGATGTTCTTCGTGCCCACAGTACTTGCACTGGCCTCTCTGGGTCTGGGCCGGCCAGCTCTGTTTTGATGGTCACGCTCTTCTCAGTTGTGCATGTCAGCGCCAGATGCGTGCTTGCTCGTTACCTGAGTCTTGTGTGGAACGCGTCAATGGACTCCCCTTCCTTTTGTCTGGCTTGTCGCAACTTGAATCTATTGTAGTCTGGATTCAGTTGCGGTTCCAAGTGCGCGTTAAGCGCTGCTACCACTGCGTCAGTCGGCTGGGGCACCAGTGTCCGGGAGCTGTTTGAATAGCAGGTAGACCTGCTCCCCCCGCATAGTGGAGCAGGAGCGACCGCCTGACCACTCCGTCCATTTCCCTGGTGGCTATGAAATAATTTTCTAGCTGCCCTAGCCACGTTTTCCACCTTGGGAATGCCATTGTGGGGTCAGCTGCTTCGTTGAAAGGGGGTAGCATGCCTGTGGGCACATGATGTGTGAAGGTTCGGACTGGGGCTGGGTTCCCATCGGGTTGTCTCCCTCTTCCTTAGTTTATCGGGGGTAGCAACTGCCTGTGCTGTGCTGCACCTTGTGGGAAGTAGGGCTGTTGTGCCTCTTGTGTTTGTTTCCTACGGGCTGGCTATGGCTGTCCTGTGAGGCCACAGGGTTGATCCTGGCTGTCTTCTGTTTTTTTTCCCTTTCTCCTTTATTTAATGTCCTATTGTGTTTCCCGGTCGTTGCTTGACTGAGTTGACCTTGTCTATTCTCGACGCATCTGAAGCGCCACATGCACAGGGCCTGATTACCTCTGGAAGTGTTCACCTTTCTGCAAGAGCGGCGCCTCCAGTAACGGCGTGGACAGGCTGGCGCAGTAACGCGGCCGCACGCGAGCCTCAGTGCAGAAGCTGTAATGTTCGCGACCGCCAGTCAGCGGTCTAGTTGGCCGTGCACCGTAAGGTGCGCACACGCGAGCGCGTGACGTAACGCACTCGCCTATAAAAATAAAGTAGGCGTGGCCGGCCAGCAGTCTGGACCACGCGGTAAAACCATAAGCAGTGTCCCGGGTATTATTGCAGCCGCGGCGCTATGCTCATCAAGCGCCCGCGGCCCACAACCATCACACTGGCGACGAGGGTCTGAGAACCCATGCAGTGCACAGGCCCACACCCGCGAGAGCCGCAAAAGGGTACCGCGGCCGCGCGCCGGCCTGTTTCGATGACGGGTCCTGCGCACGCCGCACCAGAAACACCTCGGCCCCACGGGCGACCCCAGTCCGCGACGGGAGCGTCATGGGTCTAATGCACTGGGCCACCGCCGGACCGTTTTCCCATTCGGTAGGAGAGCGGATGCCTGAGGGGCAAAGAGGAGGCAGTGTGGCCCCATTACCCTCGCTGACATCATCCCCATAAAGGGGGAAGGGCAGAGAAGACCCAGGCTCCACAGCCCAGGGAGGCGGTTAGACGGCGAGCCACGAAGGCGGCAGGTCAGTGGGAGTGCAAGGGCAGCCCAGTAAATCCCACAACGTACAGGACAGGTCACCTACGTCGTTGTGGCACCAGGGCCTAGGCCGAGCCTCACCGAGGTCCGCGCACCACGACCGGAAGTACCGCAGGCCATAGATTAGGCCCCTCCACATTCCAAGATGGCGTCCATCCCCGCCATCGAGCCTTTCGTGGTGGACGGCGCCCCAGCATCCTTAGCGCCTCGATGGAAAGACTGGACAGATCGCCTGCAGATCTACTTCGAAGGAGCAGGGACAGCCAGGGAGCACCGCAGAGCCCTCCTCCTTCATCTAGGCAGGAAGGACATACACAGGATTTACAAAACCATTGTGGAGGCCACCCCGAAGACATACCTAACGCTCCTCAATGCCCTCAACGCGCACTTCGAGCCCATGGCTAGCAAAGACTACGAGAGGTTCATATTCCGACAGGCTAAGCAGGAAGCCGATGAATCGCTCAACGCTTTCCACGGCAGGCTCAAGGAACTGGCCAGCCCATGTGGGTTTCGCGACGAGCAAGAGGAAATACGTGGCCAGATAATACAGGGGTGCTATTCCTCAAAGTTGAGAGTGACGATATTACAAGAAGATGGAAAGCCATTGGCGGACATCCTGAAGTTGGGGCGCTCCAAAGAACTATCCCAAGCGCGGGCGTCGCACATGGAAGCGGCTCTCCACCGGCCAGTCAAGATGGAGCAACTCAATGCAGCTGAACAAGTTAATGTCGTGAGGCCCAAAACACGCCAGTACGGCGTGAAGAAGCACCAAGAGAAACAAAAAGACTGTGGATATTGCGGGGGGCAACCACACCGCATCCAGGATTGCCCGGCACGAGGAAAAAGATGCAGCTCGTGCGGGTGGATGAACCACTTCGCTGCAGTGTGCAGGTCGGCCAAGTCGAAGAAGGAGGCAGCTCACACCATAAGAGAGAGCCAGGACAGCGAGGATATGGACGATGACACCAACGACTACCCTGTCCACTATGTCTTCGCCATCGACCAACCACAGCGGAAGAAGAGGCGCCTCCCTAAGTGTCGCATCAAAATACACAGCCAAGAAGTGAGAGCCACCATCGACATCGGAGCCTCAATCGAACTTATGGCAGCGGACGTCTACAACCAGCTAAGATCCAAGCCGCCACTGCAAGCCGCAAAAGTCAGTGTATTCGCGTATGGGCAGAAATCGCCAATCCCACTGATAGGCTGTTTCCGGACGGAGCTACAGCACGAAGAGCTGAAGACCCCTACGACCATATATGTCACCCGAGAAGGCAGCGGCATGCTTCTCAGCGGGCAGGCCGCAGAAGAACTCCGGCTAATATCTTTCGCCATGGCGGTACTGACAGAAGAACTGGAGACTTTACTGGAGGAATTCGAAGACACGTTCAAGGGCATCTGGTGCTTAAAGGGGAAAGAAGTATCTCTCCACATCGACCAGTCGATTCAGCCCGTCGCCCTCAGACATAGAAGGATCGCCTTCCACCTCAGGAAGAACGTGGAGGAAGAGCTGGAAGCCCTTGAATGGCAAGGCATCATTGAAAAGGTCAGCGTACCAACCCCATGGGTATCCCCAATTGTAGTAGCGCGGAAGCCGAAGCAACCTGGACAGGTCCGCATATGTGTGGACAAGCGCCTGCCCAACGCAGTGGTCAAAAGAGAGAGACATCTCACGCCCACTATTGATGACATCCTCGGGGAGCTGAATGGAGCACGGTGGTTCTCCAAGATGGACCTACGATCAGGCTATCACCAGCTACCTCTCCATCCGGACTCCCGATACATCACTACGTTCTCGACACATGTAGGCCTCAGGCGTTACCGGCGCCTCAACTTCGGAATATCCAGTGCTGCTGAGGTCTTTCAGAACACAATCGGAGAGGTGTTGAGTGGGCTCCCAGGCGTCCTGAACGTCAGCGATGACCTTCTGATCTACGCGGACTCCGTCGAGGAACATCATCGAAGGCTACGGGGAGTGTTGCAAAGAATCAAGGAGTCAGGTCTGACACTGCACCGAGAGAAGTGCCAATTCCTCCAGAACAAAATCAGTTTTTTCGGATACACATTCTCCGATGAGGGGATAGCGCCAGACCCAGACAAAGTGAAGGATGTGCAGAACGCACCCACCCCCTCCAATATATCCGAAGTGAGGAGCTTCCTGGGCATGGTGAACTTCTGCGGGCGATTTATCCCCGACCTATCAAACCTCACCCGACCACTCCGGGAGCTGACTAAGTCAACAACCCCATGGCAGTGGGGTGAACAACAAGAAGCGGCCTTCCGAGACACTAAAGCAGCGCTGTCCGCAGACAAGACCCTGTCATACTTTGATCCGGCGAAGCCCACCAATATAGCGGTCGACGCCAGCCCCTACGGTCTTGGAGCAGTCCTCACACAGCGGCACGGAGAGGATGAATGGAGTCCCATAGCCTACACGAGTCGGTCATTAACAGACACAGAACAGCGATACTCGCAGATAGAACGAGAAGCAATAGCGATCCATTGGGCCTGTCGACACTTCCATGTGTATGTATACGGACACCCATTCTCAGTATCGACGGATCACAAGCCATTGATCCCCCTATTCCGGGGAACGGTGTCCAAGCCACCTCCCAGAATTGAAAAGTGGATTCTCCAACTACAAGAATACGATTACCAAGTGGAATACCGCCCGGGAGCGACCAATCCAGCAGACTACCTATCCAGACATCCCAGAGCCGCCACCCAAGGAGAAAGAGAGGATGCAGAAGATACAGAAGAGTACGTCAAGGTTGTGCTAGAAAGGTCGAGACCCCTACCCATGAGTCTGGAGATGATCATCGGAGCCACAAGGAACGACGAGGTACTACAGCTGGTGGCGAGTGCCATTCGATCGAATGACTGGAAGGCAGTCCAGTCTTCATTGAATAAAAGGACACCACAAGCCAAAGCACGCATCGAATCAATTCTGAAAGTTAAAGAGGAGCTGTCGATGGACAACCAGGGGTGTCTGCTAAGAGGCCCAAGAATCGTAATGCCGGAGAGCCTGACTCAGCAAGCAGTGGAGCTAGCCCACCGAGGACACCAAGGCATAGTCAAGACCAAGAGCAGACTCCGCGCCAAGGTGTGGTTCCCCAACATGGACAATATGGTGGAGCAAACAGTCAGGGCGTGCCACTGGTGCCAAGCAGCGGGACAGCCCGAGCGACCACCCCCGGTCATCACAGAGGACAACCCAAAAAGACCATGGGAGAGTGTCAGTGCTGACTTCGGGCATCTCCCAGACAGAAGATATGTACTCGTCATCGTGGATGATTTCACCAAGTACCCTGAAGTGGAAGTAGTGGCAACCCTCACTGCCAAAGAAGTCATCGCAAAGTTTGAAAAGACCATAGCAACACATGGCATTTTCGAGAGTGTCAAGACGGATAACGGACCACCCTTCCAGGGGCAAGAATTCGCGGAATACCTGAGAAGCTGGAGAATCCACCACAGGAAAGTGACCCCCCGCTGGCCTCAAGCCAACGGGGAGGTAGAACACTTCATGCGCACACTAAATAAGGTCATCCGGATAGCCCATGCGGAAGAAGTCTCCATAGAAAAAGCAATATACAGTTTTCTGAGGGAGTACCGCCTCACGCCCCACAGAACCCCTGAAGCGGCGCCAGGCCCATCAGCCCTCGGGCGAGTGGTCAGAGACACTATACCCAATCACCCAAACTGGACTCCAAGCCAGGTAGATCCGACTAGGGCGCTATCCAACCGGACACGATCCAACAATGATGCCAGTCTGAGGCGGAGAGCAAAGGAGCCCGAGATCCACGAACAAGACTGAGTCTACGTGAAGGACAGGTACCCAGGTAGCAAGTTCCGACTCCCATTTGAACCACGACCATGGACATTCACTAGCCGCAGAGGCACAATGATAACAGCCCAATGAGGAAAGGAGACAGTCACCCGAAACGTATCCTTCTTCAAAAGAGTTCACCCTGACAATGCAAGCCCCCAAGAACGAGCACTGGAGGGAGACGTCTCCAGCCAACTAGATGAACCCAGCAGAGCAGGAGACAGTGAGAGCAACAGCACAAACGGAGATGGAGAAGTCGGCTCACCACCGCTCAGCACTCCAAGGCTCAGCCCCCCCAGGTCTTCCGGTGAGACCCGGGGTACCCCAAGGTCTCCCCCAGCGACCCCACTGAGAGCCCCTGCCCATGGCGAAGCATCGGGGTATGGCCTGAGGAGGAACCCAGCTCCATCGTCTCAGCTGGCAGACTTTGTGGTGGGCTGATTGGCGAACTGTCTACACATCATGCTGGTAACAGGCCGTTTGGCCTTTTTCTTCAACTTATTGAGACTGTAGCTGCCATGTGCTTCATGTTGTTTTGTTTAAATAAAGGTTGAAAGGAATGTAATGTTTGCGACCGCCAGTCAGCGGTCTAGTTGGCCGCGCACCATGAGGTGCGCACATGCGTGCGTGTGACGTAACGAGCTCGCCTATAAATATAAAGTAGGCGTGGCCGGCCAGCAGTCCGGACCACGCGGTAAAACCATAAGCAGTGTCCCGGGTATTATTGCAGCCGCGGCGCTATGCTCATCACGCGCCCGTGGCCCACAACCATCACAGAAGCGAGGATCGCGCCTTACCAACTCTGCAGGATATGCTACCGGGGCCGCCGTGGCTCCTGTCAAATTGCGCCCGCTGCTGGTGTGGGGCAGGACAGTGTCTCCACATTCTTCCGACGTGGTGCGGGCTGCTGCTGGGGGCCGCATCAGGGCTGTGCTCGGTGCCAGCTGGTATGCGACGGGCACAGGAGTGTGGGGTCTCTTTCCTTGTCGCCAGTGTAGGCCCCTTGTCTGCGGGGCACTGAGCGTGCTTGCTTCGGCACGCGCTTGCAAACAAATACACACCACACCGTTATGGAGTCTGGGTGCCGCCTGCCCATCACCGGGCATGCCCATTCCTTTATGGCTCCGTGCTCCAGCCGGATATATAAAAATTATCAGATTCTCCCTGTACATATTCGGATTTGATAAAGTAGAGGGGGGCAGAATCCACATCTATCTAAAAAGTGAGCAGATCTTTTTTTTATGTATGGTTACTGCTTGTGGCAATAATGACAGTTGTTGAAAATGGGATACAAAACTAGAATTCTATCCTGTAATTTTAATGGCATAGTCAATAGATGGAAACGTGGGGCACTTGAGAGATGGCTTGCATCTTTTTCCCTGGATGTTCTCTTTTTGCAAGAGACTCTTCTTAAAGATAACCATCCAAAGTTCTCTATACCAAAGCAGTACTCGTATGCGTTGTTTGCTTCAGCTGGGCTAGCAGTAAGAGGGGTTGCAATATATCTGGGTAGAACTCTTGACTGGGTCATAAGCAATATAATAAGGGACCCGCAGGATCGATGGCTAGGGGTCAAAGCTCTGATCAATGGTCTTCGTATTAACTTAGTAAACTTCTGCGCCCCAGAGACTGACATACCTGAACCTCTGCAGCAGGTATATAATATAGCGATGGGGGCAGTCGGGTCGATTATTATGGGCACCGATTTTAATTTTATTCAGGAGCTCATTTTTTGACACTTCCAACAAAACAAAAAAACAATGAAAACCTCGAACTAAAAAAGTGATTGACACCATGAAGATGGATCTCCCCTTGATTGATCGATGGAGGGTTGATCACCCTGCTATAAAACAATTCACTTGTTTTACAAATCGGTATCGTACTGCTTCTTGCATAGACTTTTTCTTACTCTCCCATTCGATGATAGGGGCAGGGTCAGATAGCTTTGTTGCGGTGTGGCTGGTGACTGCCAATACAAGTTTCTTCCTCTGGGCAATCGTTTTTTTCTCAGTTAACTACACAAAGGCTGTGGTTATCATGGTCGATGTGGAGAAAGCGTTCCATCTGGTTATCCGGGAGGCATTGTTTTTAGGACTGCAAAGGTTTGGGTACCCTTTAGGCTTTGTATATATGTTATCAAAATTCTATCATGGAGCCAGCACTCAAATTCTTGTCAACTCTCATCTAGCTGGCATGTTGCAATAAAGATTGGGACCCTACAGGGGTGTCCTCTTTCCCCTATATTATTTATATTTGAGCCTTTAGCAATTAGGATACAGGCTTCTCAGGCTATAGAGGCACCTCTCTCGGGTATGACCAAGTTAAAACTCTTTGCAGACAACATTATCTTGTACTTGAAACCAGAAAGGGAATAATCAGTGGAAACTGGGTTAATTTGATCAGTTTAAGAATATCGGGGGCTATAAGATCAAACCATATAAAAACAGAAGTCCTGCTTTTTAACTCTCCTCCTGAGGTCCTTGCACCACTTCTGCACTCTCAGGCAAGGCATCAGACACCAATTCGGTATTTGGGAGTATATATTACTCAGGATTACTTGAACCTCTTCCAGCTAAATTGTCTCCCAATGTTCTGTAAGATAAAGGGGCTGCTGGAAAATGGACTCTCCTCCTCTTGACTTTGGTAGGCAGAGTAGCCCTGATTATGTTGTCTTTTCTTCCACTCTTAAATTTCTTTTTTTGAACGTCCACATTAAAGATAATAGGTATTTTACAGATTTTAGAAGGTGTTTTATTTAGAATAAGAAAGCACCTAGGGTTAAATATTCTGCCCTTCAGCTGGACATCCTTCAGGGTGGGTTGGCTGTTCCCCATTTTCAAGGATATTATCAAGAGACACTTTTAGATCTTTGTGCGAGATATTTGGAGGGTAGTGGAACAATCCACTCCTCATTGCGGATAGAATGATGCAGGATGCTGGCATGCATTTACCAGTTTGATTAAGGTTACCAAACTTCCAAAGAGAACTAGATGTATGGTCCTAGCAGATATCAGTACTAGGCTTTTTAGTCTATATCGTTGTTACAAAATTTCCTCAGTTGGGTGTTCCTTACACCCCGGAAGTTAGGCTATTTGGGCTTGACAATTCCAACTGTCACAGTTTCTCTCTCGGAAAAAGTCAGGTTTAGATATGTGGGCAACTTCTTTCTTCAAGGTAGACAGATGACGTGGCTCGAAATTTCAGTCGAGAGTAGTGAATCAGGCTCACAGCTTTTCTGGGTTAACACCAGTTCTTATTGCTTCTTAAATAATATAATTTCGATATTAGCCAGGTCAATACTATTTTTCAAGCCCTGTTCAGGTCAAGGTTGGCCAGAACAGGAAACGGGTACCGGCTAATACATAAATTAGAGGTATATCAAAACTGTATTAACAACATGTTGCGTAAAATACGGTAAAATACGATTTCTCAGTGAGGGACTGGGAAACCATATCACTTCTCGTTGAGTGTGGCAAATTTTAAATGGATGTATTTTATCTCTCACTGTATAGCCTATTACACCTTCAAGGCAGTAAATAAAATGCACCCAGCTCTTGACAATTGTTGTTCCTTTCTGGTCTAAGTTAGTGTCTGTGTTAAATTCGGTTATCGTGCTACCAGTTGAGGTAACCCCACTTTGGAATTCTTTGTTTTTTTTACATTACGGGCAATCTCGGAATGTATCTAAATCAGGGCAAAGGTTCATGGCAATAGTTTTTACTGTTGCTTGCTCTCTGATTTTGAAAGGTAGCATACCTCTAGGGTTTCAAGTTGGAAGGGCGAGATTTTGATCGATACCTTATCACTATTGATCTAAACCCCGATCTGGTCGACTGAACCTTTGTTGCCTGTCATTGAAGGAAGAAAGTGACTCTCTCCCCAAGTTAGTTCACCCAATAAAGGACCCCGCTCCAAAAGATCACAAACAACTTCTAGCTTTCAAAAGTTTATTGTAAGGATAGGATAAGCTGCAAATACAGGCATCTCAGAATGAGATTCACGAGATACACAGGTCCAACTACATACATGTGCTCTCTGAAAGCCCTCAAACGAGCAACGGAAATTACTAACACAAGTTCTAAGAATAATAAAGCTATCAGCATTGACGCATATCTCTCCTTCATTTAAGTTGGAGGAAAACACACAGGTTAGGCTGTCCCTACCCTGCTCTAGATGGTATCCCTACTTAACCAAGTCTCAACCTAACAAAGGTGTCAGCAGTGAATGACCCCAAGGGAAGTCACTCACTCTTAGTCTCTTGGTGAAAACCTATAGTTCTCCAGTCATGACCCCTCTCTGCCTACCCATCCGCTCTCTAAAGGGTCCTCAGGCATCTGCTCTAACTCCACCCAGGGGTGCTGTCCCTAATACAAAACAGTCAACAACATTTGAGACGCCCCTCATGAGACGCCCCTCACGTGGTGTAGCTTCTGGCTTTTTCCATGCTGCTTTGTATTGGGCCTCATACGTTGGAGTTGACCTTGCTTCTCAGACTCTTCTCCGGCCCGCTGATACCCCTTAAAACATTCCGGAACCCTCCTCCATGTCTGGGCCGTCTACTGAACAGACCTCTATTCATATTATTTATAATCAGATCCTCCCTTTCTCTTGCAGACAGACATCTGCAGCCAAGAACCCAACTCTCATAGACTTCCAAAAAGGTTCGCAACATTTCTCGGCCCAGACATGTACGTGTAAATCAATGTTAAAGCATTTCAGGCCTACAACATTTCTCATAATAATTATAGCATTCAACTTCTTCATTAATTAAAGCATGTTAATACTCTTATTCTATTATTCAGTAAACACATTTATAAATCATGGCCCATTAATGCAATGGCCAAAACATTATTTCAATCTATGTCGTGAAAAGAAACACCTTCTAGCTCTGGCCCTGAGGCCTACCACATTCTGCGTTTAACCACATGCCATCTTACATTTTAACAGCTACACGACATGGATTCAGGAATAATCACATCTAATAAAATCATATAGTGTCACACATTTCTGTATTAGTTTCACTTCTACTTAAATCTCTACATTAGCTATACATTCAGAATATAATTGCAGATACTACTAGCACTCATGGCATTTCTCCTCATGATTTGTGCTTACTACAGGTAAGTGTGATGCACTCATACATTTAGGTCAGTTTGCGCTCTCTCAGTTCCCCCCTTTGATGACCTCTCGGGGTCATCACTAACATTTAAACTGCAGTTATTGCTAGCATAACTTGTCTCTGCGCTTCCAGAGCCCTCAGACTCCTGTACTGATTATCTTGTATGGCAGCCAATCTCTGCAACTGCTCTCTTTGGGCCCTTTCTGACCTTCTTGCTCTGTACCATTTGAATACCCTCACCAATCCCCACAATATGATCCCACAGATCAATATTATGATGATAGGTTTTAGGATATACCACACAAAGCTTTTGCCTAAGGTGGAAATCCACCCTCCAACTTCACTCATTCCGTGGCCCACCTTTTCCCAGACATTTTCTCTACTCAAGTCTTCGATCTCCTTGTGAATATCAGTTATGTTCCTAATAACTTTCTCAAGGGGCTTCGAATTGTCTGGAATGTAAGTACAACATTCCTGGACCTTCAAAGCCTTACAGACTCCGCCCTCTTTTGCTAGTAGGACATCTAACGCAAGACGGTTCTGAAGAACCATAGCCCTTATCGATTGCATCTCTCCTTCTACCAGCATTAAGGACTGAGCAGTGCTGGCAGACAACCTGTCGACGACTGTTGCCAGTCGTCTAATTTTAACATCATTAAGGATTACTCCCAAAAGAGGGAACACAGCTCCAAAGACATCTCCAACCATTTCTGCATCTCCTATATCTCTCCTTCCCCTCGATGATGTCTTGCCCTCGATGATCTCTAAGTCTTGTGCATGATATATTTTGGGGAAGACAATTGCTAGGTAACATGATCCATACCAGTTGTCAGGTAGTCTCACGTAGGCATTTCTTCCACATACAAAATACACATTTGGAATCACTTGCATTCCCTTCAGGAAATCTTTAGTATAGTACTCTATATTGAAAGCATGTTCACAGTCGACTTCTCCCACGTATACATTTTCATAATACGTTTTGGCTCGGTGAAGACATAGCTTTCCTCTCTGCGCCTTATCTAAAGCTATTGGACCACTACTACCCTTTCTCTTGTGTGCCTTCTCTTCCTCGGTCCAATCTGTTTTCCATTGTCCTGATTTTTTCAAAATCTTTTGTCTCCTGTAACGATCATCCACCTGCCCTATGAACTTCTTCTCGACTTCTGACACTTTGCATGTCAGGTTATTTCTACGGGCATGTGAAGTATCTAAGGTAATCCAAGGAATGAAGAACTTGGCCAGTCTGTCTTCACTCTTCCAGTAGTCCCATTTGTTCATCTGCTTATAATTTGGGACTTCTGGCAACACTGAATCATAGTTGGAGAAATAGTATTCAAAACTATCTCTCTCATAAAATATACTAAGCAATAAGCTACATGTAATGCCATATGTCAGCGGGAGGTGATGATATCTAATGCCTTCATCTACAGACGCCGGCAACTGCATGCAGACGTAACAGTCCTTAACCTCCATGGCATCCACGTATTCATATAAGAGTTTAGCATAAGCATTTGACCTAAAGTCTCCTTGGGACTCATCCACGTGTAACCTGCGGGCTTCTGCAGCTAATAACGCTTTCTTTTGAGTGTTTTCCCTTTTCTCACCAGCAACAGTGGGTGTAAGCGTTTCTACAGATTTCACATCAGTTACCTTCGCCTCTTCCTCATGTCCCTTTACATAAGAAATTGTTACCACTAAAGCTATTAATATTATCACTCCTACTATTAGTGTACCTATTATACATTTAGCTCTGCGGTTCTGGGTGCCGGCTTCCATTTCGTCAGACAATATAGCTCTCTTATCTTGGCACAAAGTTCCTTTCTTCTCGTTCCTTTACAGTCTCTTTTTACTCCTTTTGTCTTTAGAATCCACACAACTGGAAGCTGACAACCTTCTTCGCAAAAGTCCTTTAACAGTTCAATAAAGACAACCCTAGCCCTTCTCCATCAACTCAAGGGAAGTTCCCTAATATTCTCTGCTTCCTGGGCGCTAGGTAATCTTCTTTTTCTGCTCGCTTTATTTACAAAGTCCTTTAAGCATCTACTATCAAGTTTGTGCCTGCAGCTTCGATAGCAAAGTTCAGTATTTCCAAACGAAGATTGTGCTCTTCATGGGCTGTTATCGTTGTACCAAAGTCGGGGAATTGCAATTCTGAGAGAAACATGTGTTTTAACTTGCTGAGGCGGGGAGGTCTGGGGAGCATGAATGTTAGTGACCCTTCTTGTTCGACTCCGGGTACCAACAGTCGTATTTCCACGGTGACGATGGGCTCAGAACTGGACACCACCACCGCTCGAATCCTCCCTGTCTCCTGTTTCAAAGACATTTGTCGCCAGATATGTCCACTCCGGTGTGGAGTATCTTCTGTTAGGCACACGCACTCTTCTTGACCTTCTTCGGTCCGGTGCTTCAGCGCCCTGAGCACCTTCTTCCGGGTCTGAGTCTTCTGATATCGGAGGGAGGGTTATCTCTGGAGTTGACCTCAGGCTAGAGCTCCTTCTTTGCGGCCAATTAGCTTCTCCACGTGCCCTTCTACTCCTTCTCCTTCTTGTCTGTTCTCGCTCTCTGTCAGACCTGTCAGTGTCTGACTCGTACTCCCAGCTACTTTCTCCTTCTGTAGCGTCGTCTGTTTCGCTGTTGTACTGACCGTCCTCAGCTTGGTCAGACTCGTTCCCTGCTTCCGCTGGCACCTCTTCAGCTTGGCTAGCCCCCTCTATGGCTGCTCGGTCCTCTGCTGGACGTCTATCCGAGAGAGGAGCTGTTTCTTCCCGAGGTGCTGGAACCCTTCGCGTATGTGATGCGTGGATCCAATTGGGCAGGCCTCCCACCTTCACAGCCGTATTCGCAATCAAGATGATCTGGAAGGGCCCACGCCAACGAACATCCAAGCAGCTTCTTCTCACATGTTTTTTCACCAGGACCCAGTCCCCAGGGTACAGGTCATGGCACGGGCCCTGGCACGATGGAACCTCGGCAGCCTGCACCTGAAGGGACACAGAATGAATGGCGTCAGACAGCCCCTTACAATAGTCCAGGATCATATCATCTGTGATATTTAACAGTGCAGTCGTTGGGACAGATGGCAGCCTCATTGCTCTCCCCATTAACACCTCATGTGGTGACAACCCCGTTCTTCTGTCTGGGGTACTACGAAGGCTCATGAGGACCAATGGCAGGGCGTCAGGCCAATTCAGGGTCGTTGAGGAGCACACTTTGGCAATTCGGGCTTTGATCGTGCCATTGATCTGCTCCACAATTCCTGAGGCTTCTGGTCGGTAACTACAATGCAACTTCTGATCGATATTCAGAGCTGCACAAATCATCTTCACAAGCTCGCTGTTGAAATGCGTTCCCCTATCTGATTCCAAAGAGGCCGGCACCCCGAAGCGCGGAATGAGTTCCCTAAGCAGTAACTTGGCCACTGTGAGGGTGTCGCACCTACGTGTAGGGTATGCCTCAACCCATCTGGAGAACACACAAACAACCACCAGGACATAGCGGAGGCGGTTGCATCTCGGCATTTCAATGAAATCTATCTGCATTCGATTGAATGGACCTCCAGACCTTCCTATGTGACTCAGTGCAACTGGTGTTCTTTTCCCTACGTTCAGCTGCTGACAGGTCACACAACGCTGGCACACTGCTTCTGCTGCTATTCTAAACTTAGGATTGTACCAAGTCTGTCTAAACACTCTCAACATAGCGTCTCTCCCTAGGTGTACGGGACCATGTATGTGTCTGGCCATTGGGCTCACCATCTCATTGGGCAACACTGCTCTGCCGTCTGCTGAGACCCAAAAATGGGACTCACCCACTACACATCCTGCCTTTTCCCATGTTTCTTTTTCAAAATCAGGAGCATTTTCTTGCATGTTTGCCAATTCGTCCCAAGTATCAACAGTTTCCAATATCATGGCTAATTCAGTCCTTACATTTATTCCACCCACTTCCACCTCTGTGAAAGAGTACCCTTGTTCCGCGCAATACCGCGCGACTTCGTCGGCATATCTATTGCCTTTCGAGACGAAGTCCTCATTTCTGGTATGTGCGGTGCACTTTACAACTGCGATACCTGCTGGACATTGCAACGCCTCTAACAACAGGCGCACAAACTCTCCATTGCGAATGGGAGAGCCTGAAGAGGTCATGAACCCTCTTTGAGACCATAACTGCCCGTAATCATGAACCACCCCATAACCATATTGGCTGTCGGTGTATATGGTGACTCGAATTTGATTGCTTGCCAAGCAAGCACGTGTCAAGGCAATAATCTCGGCTACCTGAGCGGAGTGTACTCCTTCCAGGCACCCAGCTTCTACCACTCCAGTAATTGTACAAACAGCGTAAGCTGCTCTCAACTGCCCAACTTCGTCTCTTACACATGAGCCATCGACAAAGAAAATTTCATCTGGGTCGGTCAGTGGCTCATCTACGATGTCGGGTCTGGGTTTGGTGCATAGTTCAGTCACATCGAGGCAGTCATGGTCTGTACATTCATCATCATCCTCAATATCATTTGGGAGTGGCATCAAGGTGGCAGGGTTCAAAACAGAGCATCTCTTGAGGGTCACATTCTCTGCAGCAAGAATAACTTGCTCATAGCGTGTGAGCCTGCTGTTGGTCAGATGCTGTGTTTTGGTCCTGGTCATCAACAGTTCAACAGAATGGGGCACGCACACCTCTAACGGGTGCCCCATGACGATATTTTCACATCTCTCAATGCTGACACCCGTTGCAGCAACGGATTTGAGACATCCGGGCAACGCTGCGGCTACTGGGTCTAAAGTAGCCGAGAAATAAGCAACTGGTCTACGGGCATTCCCATGGATTTGGACTAACACAGACAACGCGCAACCTTCTCTCTCACAACAGTAAAGCAAAAATGGTTTATTGTAATCAGGCATTCCCAATGCCGGAGCACGACACAGGTCCTCTCGCAGCTGTAGGAATGCCATCAAACAGTCTTTGTCCCATGGTACCGGATCGCTCACCTCCTTATGCGTCAGTTTTTGCAAGGGCTTTGCTTTCAGTGAAAAGTTCGCGATCCACTGTCGGCAATAACCCACCATCCCTAGGAACATCCTGACCTCTCTCTGTGTCTTAGGCGCATTCATTTTCATGATCGCCTCTATCCTGTCTGGTGACACCTTTCGCTTGCCTTTCTCTATTCTGTGTCCCAAGTACTGCACTTCTGTCAGGCAGTACTGCAACTTTCCCGGGGACACCTTGTGCCCATTGGCAGCTAGGTGATTTAACAAAGCAATGGAGTCCTCCCTGCAAGCTTCTTCTGTTTCTGACGCCACGAGGAGGTCGTCTATGTACTGGACCAGAACTGACTTCTGGGGCAGCACTAGACTTTCAAGATTTTTCTTCAAAAGCTGGTTAAAGATCGATGGGCTCTCTGTATACCCCTGAGGAATACGACACCATGTTAGGACGCGACCTTCCAGCTTAAATGCGAAAAGAAAATGGCTTTCTTCGTCCAGAGGGATCGAAAAGAAAGCCTGACAAAGATCAATCACAGTGAACCACTCAGCTTGGAATGGAATCTGAAACAGTATCACTGATGGATTCGGTACCACTGGACAACACGAAACGACTATGTTATTAATCTTTCGAAGGTCCTGCACTATCCGAAATTTCCCATTTGGTTTCTGCAGACCCATAATCGGGGAGTTGCATGGACTACCCACGATTTCTTTCAGTATTCCCTGTTTAATCATGGACTCGATCACGGGTTTTATGCCTGCAATCGTTTCTGGAGTCAATTTATATTGGGGTGTTCTTGGGAACTCAGCATGCGGTTTCACTACAATTTTCACTGGGTCCACCCCTTTGACCAATCCAATCTCTTCCCCAGTGAAGTCCCATACTTCTGGTGCCACTGTCTCTCTCAAGTCCCAGGGGAGCTCATCTACTGTCAAAGTAGGGTACAGCTCCACGCATATTCTTGAGTTTGCAACTTTGAAATCTGCGTCATCATCATTGGTCAATACCTCCACTCCCTGAGGTGTACAGTATATTGTACAATTCAATTTACACAACAGGTCTCTGCCTAGCAGACACACAGGACTTGAATCGCAAACCACAAACTGGTGCTCATCGCTGTACTTCCCTATTTTCACCTGTACCGGTTCTGTCAATTGGCTGGTTATTCTCCTGTTTGCGACCCCCACCACTTGTATGGTCTCTCCAGACATGGGCAGGTCTGGAACTGCAGCTGATCTGATCGTGGATCTAGTGGCTCCTGTGTCCACCAGAAATGTCGTGGGGCACCCTGCTACTTCTGCTTCGACATAGGGTCCCCTCTGGTCCACCTCCAAGGCTGCCCCGAGGGTGCAGTCTTCTCTTTCCACTCTCTGTCCGGTTAATGGGTCCACATAATAGCACTCTTCTCCTTCTACAAACAGGGGCATCTGTCTATAGGTCTTACCCATAGTCCCTACTCGGGGAGGTTGCGGGAACTGGGCTCGGGGAGGAGCCCCCCCCCCCTTTTAGCACCTTTCCCTGGTATGGCGTCACCCCTCTCGTAGGCGCTCTCTGGACCTCTTCCTCCTCTTCCTCTTGTTCTCCTATCTCTACATTGTAGGGACACTCGCGTTTCCAATGCCCCACCTCGTTACACTGGTGGCACCTAGTCGTTTTCTTCAAGGCAGCTATGTCTATTCTGGGTCTAAAGGTGGAACTCTCCTCATTGCCCTTGTTCTGACTGTACTGCTTCTTTCCTCCTGTACCTGTTCCTTGCTGCTGTTGCTGCTGTCCCCCCTTCCCTGCTGCCTGCATCTGTACCACCATCAATTTTTCTTTTAGTTTCTTAGCCTTGGAGTCTATCTCATCACAGCAGTACCTGGCATATCTCAGTATTTCGTCTAGGGGTCTATTTTGCCAACAAATCAAGTGTTGCTGAATCATTAAACTAATATCCGGTCTCAGTCCCAGGACGAACTTGGACACAAATTGCCCTATGTCTTTTGGATCCATTACATCCAAGCCGCTATACTGTTTAAACGCCTTCAGCAATCTCTCGTAATATTCGTGGACTGTCTCTTTGGGTTCCTGTCTGGTTCGGTCTATTTTGACCCAATCTATGTCTTGCATTGGCACTTTCTCTTTCAGCCAAGTCATCACTCTCTCGAATTTTGCCATCACAATCTCGGACGGCCCATTAGTCTTAGCATCTCTCTCCGGCTCCGTTGTGGGCCACTCAGCGCTAACCTTGCATGCTGTCCACAGATCTCCTGGTACTACAATGTCAAACAGCGTGTTCAGATCTATCCATAGGACCTTTGAGATTTTTACAAATCTCTCAACTTGCTTGTACCACTCCACTGGGCTTTCCCGCAATTTAGGGAAGGAGGTGGTAAAAGCAGCTAAATCTCCCCTACTCCAAGGGACATGCACATAATTCCCATTTGCGACTTCACGCAAAGGGTATGCTTCTATTCCCTGCAGCCTTCCTGGTGTCGTACCAAGCGTGCTTCTCCTGACGGTCCCTTTCTTGGACCACCTCTCTTCCCACTTATCTAGTGCCCTCCATGTCCTTATTCCCGTGATCAGTTCCCTTATGTGCGTTTTCAGCCCGATCGTTCTCCTCTCATCTAGGTCTCGATCTGTATAATGTAGCCTGTGGTTACCCTGTAATGCTTTGGTTCTTGACAGGTCCACCATATATTTGCCTGCTAGTTCGACTAACTTCTCATGGATTGCTCTCGCTTTTCGAGTGATGTCCTTTGCCATATACAGTATTTCATCCTGCTCATACATTTCCATTCTTTCTAAAGGCAGGGTACCATCTACCATGTCATCCAGGTCTGACCTTAAGCTGGCGACATCGAGTCTCTTAGCTTTTATCTCAGCTCGCAATATGTCTTTCGAAGGGGGCTCACTGGTCTCCCTACCATCCCAACTTCGAGCTCTACGTTTGGGCTCGGGAGAGTTAATGAGTGCTCTCCCTTGCTCCCATCTCTCCAGGTCCCATGCTCGGCCATCCGATCTTGGAAGGTGATGGAACACGGGCCTGTTACCCCCACTCTCTCCTGCTTCTCTCCTTTCACCGTACGCCTCTCTGTTATTTTCCCTCTGGTCGCTACTCTCCCTTTGCCTAGTATCGCTCAGTATCCGATACGATCCTTCCTGGTTCCCCATATTCCCTGGGCTGCGCTCATTTCCGTCATCACAGGGACTATGGTGCGACCTCTCACAACTCCCATTCAGTTCTCTGGTGCCGGGCACACAGTGTGGACACTTAAAGCTGTTTCTGTACTCTTGCGCTCTCCTCTCCCCTTCACTGAGTATTGGGCGCGCCACCCCTCCACTCCCGGGGCCCCCGTTTTCCAGGTCTGTTCTATCTCCACTCCGGGCCCAATGGGTGACTCCCCTACTATCTCTCTCTCTACAGTCCCACTCCGGGCTGCTCTCCCCAGCCCCGCAGTGAGTCCGAGCTCTGCTGTCCTGACTTTCCCTTTCAGCTTCTGCAGCTATGATGCTCTTGTGAGCCTCCACTGCCTCATCCCACTTCTTCATGTACTCATTTAGCTCTTGAAAGGATTTTCGTCCAGTTCCCCTCAGATCCGCTGGCCATCTAGGGCCCCCAGGATCCCCTCCTGGATCCCCTGCTGTGTGCATCGGGGTGCTCCACTCTCTCGGTATCGGCATCTGACTTGGGGAATTGATCGTATCGTTCCTCCTTGCCGTCTCTGCTCTTTCTCTGTCCTTCCGTACCCGTTCTTCCCCTCTTGCTCTCTCTTGGTCATATATCGATATTATAGGACCTATGGTAACAGGTACCTGTAGTGCATCTGGTAATCCGTAGGATGTGGCGCACTCCGTTTCCGGCGCTCTTTGTACCACAAACCTCCCGACTACCTGTTGCACCTGACTAGGCTGGGACAGCTCTTTCTTTGCCTCAGGATCCCACTCTGAACTGGGAAGCGGTCTATGCTCTCCTGCATTGCCCCCCTTTTCTCCTTCACTATGCTCGACCTCTCCCCCTGCTCTATTATACGGGGGTGGCCTGTCTGTCAATAATCTGTTTATCAGGCTGTCCTCTGTTTCGCTCTCATCATCTTCTTCTAGGGGGCTTTTATTTCCAGGCACCTCTAACACTGGGTACAGTTTATTTACTTCCATGTTATGCACTCTCCATCTTTTAGCATCCGCATCCCACCTGGCATCCTGCACTGCCCTTACCGATCGTTTCACCCTTTCTTGTCGTCTGTTCATATTCTTTTCATGCGCTGCCCTAATCCATGCATCAAGGGCTTCAAACTGGGTCGGTCTAGGCAAGGGTCTCATTGAGGTCATGACTGATTTTAATCGATGTAACACCTCTAATCTGAACGTCCCGTACTTCGGGAACGTCAGTTCCTCATTTCCTTCAGTAATCTTACTCCACTCTGATATCCAAAGGATCGTATGCAACCCAACATTCACTGCCATGTAACGAGCTGGCGTACCCTCCGGCGGGGCTTCTTCCCCTTCATCCGATCCCCGCTTCTCTTTTTTAAACGCCGCTCTCAGCCATTTAAAACACTTCATAATTATGCGCACAATATCCAGCCTCGCTACTCTGTTTACTTCCTGATGACAATCCACCAATCCTGTCGCGGCTTTGCTAACTTGGCCTATCGCAGCGCGGTCTTTCTCCGGTCGGCCAATCCCAGCTCGCCACTTTCTGACGTCTTTGCTAGCTGGCCTATCACAACGCGGTCTTTCTCCGGTCAGCCAATCACTGCGCGACACTTCCTGACGTCACTTTCCTCCGCTTCGCAGCAGCACCCCTCCTTTCTCAACTCGTCTCCCGGTCATGCATGCGTCCCATTCATACACCGAAAAATGACTACTTCCGACCAAGCGGTCACTTCCCTCGACTGTACGTCCACAGTCTATATGTAATTGTCAACACAACTGACGAAATGTCTATCGTCTCTCTGATAGGTTGCTTACACACACAGTAACCTCCGACCAGCGTCCGTTACTCACGCACTCACTCTTACGTTCCCCCTATCTCGGTCTTTCGGGTGATCAATGGTACCTCATGACCCCCTTCACACTATTTGACAATTACTCTGGGTGTCCGATACACCCGAACCACTTAAGCTCTCCTTGAACTTAAGATTTCCACCGGTTGCGCGCGCTCACAACCTGTTCCACAGTCACTCTACAGACATTCAACTCCGCCAGACATTACAACATAGATACAATACAAAAACACCGCAATCTAACACGCATGACCCTTTATACTCACTCTCGACCGATACTGCTGCTTTTTCTGTCTCACGTCATCCGGATCTTCTTCAGCGGGCGGTTCTTCCGATCATCGATCTCTAGGGGCCTTGGGGTAAGCTAACCTGGCCTAGGTCACCGTCCTCAAGAAGGCAACCATCCTCTATAGCTACCAACTGGAAGGGCGAGATTTTGATCGATACCTTATCACTATTGATCTAAACCCCGATCTGGTCGACTGAACCTTTGTTGCCTGTCATTGAAGGAAGAAAGTGACTCTCTCCCCAAGTTAGTTCACCCAATAAAGGACCCCGCTCCAAAAGATCACAAACAACTTCTAGCTTTCAAAAGTTTATTGTAAGGATAGGATAAGCTGCAAATACAGGCATCTCAGAATGAGATTCACGAGATACACAGGTCCAACTACATACATGTGCTCTCTGAAAGCCCTCAAACGAGCAACGGAAATTACTAACACAAGTTCTAAGAATAATAAAGCTATCAGCATTGACGCATATCTCTCCTTCATTTAAGTTGGAGGAAAACACACAGGTTAGGCTGTCCCTACCCTGCTCTAGATGGTATCCCTACTTAACCAAGTCTCAACCTAACAAAGGTGTCAGCAGTGAATGACCCCAAGGGAAGTCACTCACTCTTAGTCTCTTGGTGAAAACCTATAGTTCTCCAGTCATGACCCCTCTCTGCCTACCCATCCGCTCTCTAAAGGGTCCTCAGGCATCTGCTCTAACTCCACCCAGGGGTGCTGTCCCTAATACAAAACAGTCAACAACATTTGAGACGCCCCTCATGAGACGCCCCTCACGTGGTGTAGCTTCTGGCTTTTTCCATGCTGCTTTGTATTGGGCCTCATACGTTGGAGTTGACCTTGCTTCTCAGACTCTTCTCCGGCCCGCTGATACCCCTTAAAACATTCCGGAACCCTCCTCCATGTCTGGGCCGTCTACTGAACAGACCTCTATTCATATTATTTATAATCAGATCCTCCCTTTCTCTTGCAGACAGACATCTGCAGCCAAGAACCCAACTCTCATAGACTTCCAAAAAGGTTCGCAACATTTCTCGGCCCAGACATGTACGTGTAAATCAATGTTAAAGCATTTCAGGCCTACAACATTTCTCATAATAATTATAGCATTCAACTTCTTCATTAATTAAAGCATGTTAATACTCTTATTCTATTATTCAGTAAACACATTTATAAATCATGGCCCATTAATGCAATGGCCAAAACATTATTTCAATCTATGTCGTGAAAAGAAACACCTTCTAGCTCTGGCCCTGAGGCCTACCACATTCTGCGTTTAACCACATGCCATCTTACATTTTAACAGCTACACGACATGGATTCAGGAATAATCACATCTAATAAAATCATATAGTGTCACACATTTCTGTATTAGTTTCACTTCTACTTAAATCTCTACATTAGCTATACATTCAGAATATAATTGCAGATACTACTAGCACTCATGGCATTTCTCCTCATGATTTGTGCTTACTACAGGTAAGTGTGATGCACTCATACATTTAGGTCAGTTTGCGCTCTCTCAAAGTTATGTAGACTGGCTTAGGAAAATAAGCAGAACAAAGCAGTTCGAGGAAGCTTATGCTAAAAGGGTTAGGGGTCTAAAGCGATTTAATGCCTCTTGGCAGTATCTGGACTAAATTAAAAATCAAGACTCTGTGGCCTAATAAATCCCAGTGAGGCTTTGTATTATTATACTCCTTGGACCGAGACAGTGCTGTTCCATTAGGAATCCTGAGGGCATGATTTAAAAAGTTTAAGATTTTTGGCCCACTACCCTGAAAAAACTTTTTTTGCAAACTGAGTATGAAGGTCATTCGAGACAGCATAATTGTCCATTAACTGAATGCACGGTAGCACTTTGATTATTGTTATGTATTTATATCCTGTTCCTTGCACTTTATAAAGATGCATGCTTAGTCTAGGAATGCAACTCCATGTACTAGGATCCTTCCACTCTGCAGCGTAAGAAACATTAGAAATATTTGCACTTCATAATGATGTATGGTTGGCGTTGTATCATAACTTTAAGCTCTAGTATTTATTTATTTTTAGAAATATTAAAAATCGAATGAAATATTTGATCTAATTTACTGCACTTTCTTAGGATAGTTTTCTAAGATATAGTTGGAATTCTACTTTTTATTAGAAATGAAATTACCATTTTTTCTTTCTATGTAACATGCAAATTGCTAGAGAATCTTAATGGAATACAGGGGCTTTATTGTACGTCTAAGCTGCTATATGTTTATATAATGAGAGCATTACCTTTGCTATACGCTATCATTTATTCTGGAACTGCTAAAAGAATTAAAAAATAATAATTGTGAATACCCATTTTAAAGAGAAGTAGGCCTGATAGCTATGAACATTCTGTATACAATACACGTAAAGCCCGGCAGACTTAACAACATGTTTGGTAATGCATATAAATGAGTGTAGTGTTCAAAGTTGTTCAAAGAAAGGGTGCATAGTGTTTGCAGTGTGCACTGTATTTAAAGTGTGTAAGCTGAGTGTACAAGTATGTGTGAACAGTGTACAAGCTGTCTACAGCAGTGATTGTGAACTGATTTTAGTGTATGGATGGGTAGAGTGACAGCCAACAGTGTGAAAAGTACAGTATGTGTAACGAATACAGTATTTTCAGTGAGTGCGCTGCATACAGTGCGAAACATGCTTGTGGTGTGGTGTACAAACCTAGTGGCTGGCTGCAGTGTGTACTGGACAAAGTGATCACCTTGTGCATTGGTTGGTTACAAAGTATACAGTGTGTGCAAAGCGCAGTCAGTGCAGGGAATACAGATGGCGACAGAGGCACAGTGGGTGCACTGTGCAGTGATGCAGCCCATATAAATTATACAAAGTAAAGGGCTTTCATGTACTACATCATGCTCAGTGAGTGAATAACGTGCGAGAGCAGGTGGGTTTTACAAAGGTGTGCATTACTGTGAGTACAATACAGACCTTCAATCAATCAATCAATCAATCATGCCATTTGTATAGCGCACTACTCACCCGGGAGGGTCTCAAGGTGCTTGGGGGGAGGGGTATGCTACTGCTCGAACAGCCAGGTCTTGAGTTGTTTCCTGAAGGCGAGATGGTCCTGGGTCAGCCGAAGGTGGATGGGGAGGGAGTTCCAAGTCTTGGCAGCCAGGTAAGAGAAGGATCTTCCTCCGGCGGTGGCTCTTCGGATGCGTGGTACGGCTGCGAGGGCGAGGCTGGTGGATCGTAGCTGGCGGGTGGGCGTGTAGAAGGTCAGGCGGTCGTTGAGGTACTTGGGGCCCAGGTCGTGGAGAGACTTGTGTGCGTGGGTGAGGAGCCAGAACGTGATCCTCTTGTCGACGGGGAGCCAGTGCAGGTTCCTCAGGTGGCTGGAGATGTGGCTGCGTCGGGGGACATCCAGGATGAGTCGGGTGGAGGCGTTCTGGATGCGCTGGAGTCTTTTCTGTAGCTTGGCTGTGGTTCCGGCGTAGAGGGCGTTTCCGTAGTCCAGTCGGCTGGTGACGAGTGCCTGGGTGACAGTCTTCCTGGTCTCGGTCGGGATCCAGCGGAAGATCTTGCGAAGCATACGCAGGGTGTTGAAGCACGATGAGGAGACGGCGTTGACTTGTCTGGTCATCGAGAGGGAGGGGTCCAGGATGAAGCCCAGGTTGCGTGCGTGGTCGGTTGGCTTGGGTGCGGTGCCCAGGGCTGGGGGCCACCAGGAGTCGTCCCAGGCGGAGGGCGAAGATCCCAGGATGAGGACTTCCGTCTTGTCCCAGTTCAGTTTCAGGCGGCTGTCCTTCATCCACTCGGCGACGTCTTTCATCCCTTTGTGTAGGCAGGTTCTGGTGGTGTCGGGGTCTCTGGTGAGGGAGAGGATCAGCTGGGTGTCGTCGGCGTAAGAGATGATGTTGAGGTTGTGCTGGCGTGCGATGGCTGCGAGAGGTTTCATGTAGATGTTGAAGAGGGTGGGGCTGAGTGAAGATCCTTGTGGGACGCCGCAGATGACTTCGGTGGCCTCGGAGTGAAACGGGGGGAGGCGGACTCTTTGTGTTCTTCCGGCGAGGAACGAGATGATCCACTCCAGTGCCTTCTCTTGGATACCGATTTTGCTGAGGCGCTGGACTAGTGTGCGGCGGCAGACCGTGTCGAACGCAGCGGAGAGGTCCAGGAGGATGAGGGCCACTGTTTCCCCCTTGTCGAGCAGGGTCCGGATGTCGTCGGTGGCTGCGATGAGGGCGGTCTCGGTGCTGTGGTTGGCTCTGAAGCCGGACTGCGAGGGGTCGAGGGATCCGTTCGTCTCGAGGAAGGCGGTCAGCTGTCTGTTGACGATCTTCTCGATGACTTTAGCAGGAAAAGGGAGGAGCGAGATGGGGCGGAAGTTGTTGAGATCGGTGGGGTCCGCTTTAGGCATCTTCAGGAGGGCGCTGATCTCGGCGTGCTTCCAGCTCTCCGGGAAGGTGGCGTGTTGAAGGAGGCGTTGATGACGTTCCGGAGTTGGGGTGCAATGGTGGAGTCGGCCCTGTTGAAGACGTGGTGTGGGCAGGGGTCGGTCGGTGATCCGGAGTGGATGGTGTTCATCGTGCGGGCTGTGTCTTCGGTGGTCACCGTTATCCAGGTGCGAAGGGTGGCGGTGGGGGGCATTGGTTCGACGGTTGGGTGCGTGGGTGGGGCGCCGAAGCTGTTGTGGATGTCGGCGATCTTGCGGTGGAAGAACGAGGCGAGGGAGTCGCAGAGGTCTTGTGACGGAGTGATGTCGTTGGTGCCGGTGCTGGGGTTGGAGAACTCCTTGACGATAGTGAAGAGCTCTTTGCTGTCGTGGGCGTTGTTGTCCAGTCGTTCCTTCAGGGATTTCTTCTTGGTGGTGCGGATGAGCTGGTGGTGCTTGCGGGTAGCGTGTTTGAGGGCGGTCATGTTGTCGGTGGTCCGGTCGAGGAGCCAGGCTTTCTCGAGGGTGCGGCAGGTCTTCTTGGAGTCCTTGAGGTCGTCGGTGAACCAGGATGCCTTCTTGCTTCTGGGTCTGCTGGGAGGGTTCTTTAGTGGAGCGAGGTCGTCGGCGCAGGCGGTCAGCCACTGTGTGAAGTTGCGGGCTGCTTCGTTGGGGTCCGATGTGTTGGCGGGTGGGCTCTGGCTGAGGGAGGTGGTGAGCTGGTCTGCGGTGATCTTGCTCCAATTCCTGTGAGGTACCTGTTGCGGGTGGTGGTGGGTCGTGGATCTTTTGAAGCTGAAGTGGACGCAGCTGTGGTCGGTCCAGTGGAGTCCGGTGGCGTGGCTGAAGGTGATGTACTTGCTGGAAGAGAAGACGGGATCAAGCGTGTGGCCGGCGTAGTGGGTGGGGGTGTTGACCAGTTGCTTGAGTCCGAGGTTGGCGAGGTTTTCCAGCAGGGCGGTGGTGTTGCGGTCCTTGTTGTTCTCCAGGTGGAAGTTGAGGTCCACGAGGAGGATGTAGTCAGTGGAGGGGAGGGCGTGCGGGCTGATGAAGTCTGTGATGTCTTCGCTGAATTGTGTGCGTGGTCCCGGGGGTCTGTAGACGAGGGTGCCTCTGAGGGTCGTCTTAGGGTCGGTGTGAATCTGGAAGTGGAGATGTTCGGCTGCGGCGAAGGAGTCGTTGGCGTCGGTCGTGATGCGGATGGTGTTCCTGTGGACGATGGCGATGCCACCTCCGGTCTGGTTGATGCGGTCCCTCCTGATGATCTTGTACCCGTCCGGGATGGCGATGGCGATGTCGGGTGCAGAGGAGGCGTTCATCCAGGTTTCCGTGAGGAAGGCGACGTCCGGTGATGTAGCGTCGAGGAGGTTCCAGAGTTCCACGGCGTGTCTGTGGACGGAGCGGGTGTTGAACAGGATGCACTTGAGGTGGTTGCTGCTGGTGTTTGTCTTGGCGGGTGCGGGGCAGGTTCGGAGGCAGGTGAACTTGCAGGTGCAGCAGGTGAAGGGTCCGTGGGTGCGTCTCGGGGTGGCTCGGCAGCAGGCGTGGGTCCGGCCGGCATTGAGTGCGTTGAGAGTGGCGTCATCGTAGGTCAGTCGGGTCGTCTTGCCTCGGCGGGGAGGGCCAGGGGTCCTGGCGCTGGGCGCGGGCCAGGCGCGGACGGGCGCAGACGGGCTTACCTTTGGCGCACCTTCGGCGCTTAATCGGCGCTCCCGCTGCGCGCGTCCGCTGCACGGTCGCTCTGAGGGCGTCATAAGTAAGGAGCCGGGAGGGAGGAGCAGCTGGGTGGCGGGAGCGGGGCGGCAAATGGAATCACAGGGGTGCGGGGCCGCAGGGAGGCAGCGGCGGGAAATTCCAAGAAGCAGAGGGCAGCGGGAAATTCCCAGGAGCAGCGGGAAATTCCCAGGAGCAGCGGGCAGCGAGCGAAGGAATCTGCAGGCAGGAGGCGGCAAAGGCAGGCAGGAGCGGCAACAGTGAGTGGGGAGACCAAGCCCTGTGGAGGGCTGAGCGGTCACCTTCCAGTAGATTTCTGGGGTGCCATGCACACAACTCATCATGGAAATGGCATTTAGCATTGTATTTGCAGGTTACAGTCTGCAATTTATTCAGTTACTTTGTAGTGGTGACAATGAGGATAAACGTAAGCAGTGTGAACAGTGTTTTCGGAGCAGAATACATCAGGGACAATGTAATGAATGCAGTGTCTGTTGATACAGAGTGCGTACAGCATTTGTACATTTATTTGTATTTGTTATTGAATTACAGCACTAGGAAACTGCCAACTAGGCACCGGTTATGTACACAGAATATGAAAACACATTTTAAAGAAAAGCAGTCAGACATCATCCTTAAGGACCACTCTAACACTAACTAGTATTCTAAAAATAGAGGCCACAAGACCACAAAATACCACCCAGTTTATATGTACTGCCGTAGCGTTTCATGCAGTGGGACAACCCATCAGGGCAAGAAGATATTACAAAGTCAATCTGAATGTGTGCACATAATCTTTGGATAACATCTTAGCTATTGTAGGTGTTGTATAGCAGGTGCACTCCTCGGTAGAATACCCAGTGGTTTTATTGTATACATTGCAGTGAGTCGTGTCATACAGGGACTGCATTATGCGTCAATGTACTTGCCAGGAGACAGCAGACAATGCAAAAGTGCAGTGCAGCGTCTGCAGATAGTGTCATGACTGTGCACATTGCACTCTTCCCTTCCCTCAACTCCTAAACTCTAGGGCAGCCCTGCAGGAAACGCTCCATGCTCACCCTGTGGCTGCTCCTGCTTTGCAAACAGACAGCACCCAGCACAGTGCACCCGGGAACGAATGGCATCACAAGAGAAGACAGACAACTGAAGCTTCACCCTGGAAGGGATAGTCATGGAAATAGAGGTAAGGAAAGGACCACAGAGGACGTCTGGAAAAAATGGTGCTACCAAGCTAGAGTATCAACAGTGACCTCCTGACAACCAAAATCTTTGTTTCCTATGTGCGTGTGTCAATGATGATATAGCTCATTCCGAGCAATGAGGTTACCCCATCAGACCAAATTCTTCCCTCCCTTTTGCATTGTACGTTGTAGAAATATGAATGGACCCTTGCTCAATTGCCACTTCATCCATGAACCGCATACGAAATGGACTTCACAGGGAGAAGTGATTAACGAAGTAAATATACTCAAAAATGTGCGAATTAAAGGCTGAATAAATAACCAGTTATTTAGGCTATATATCTGCACTCCTACTTTCCCATGAGTGTGGTGGTAGTTTTAACAATAAATAATCTGGCTCATCAATATTAAACATGCGTGCTCTAGAGCATGTAGAATAAGTGTTTTTTTTCACTGACATGTTTGGTTTGGTAAAGGTGTCACTTATCTAGGTTAACACCTTTCCCAGAAAAGACTTACCCTGCGCGTCTGTGATTCTGCAGGGAGCTGAACACGCACCAGTACAGGCAAACAATGTCTGACATTTGACATCGGTCTTAGAATGCAATGAAAATGTGACGAGATAAGAACAAGATTTACAAGACTGTTTACAGAGGAGCACACAAGGGAGAGAAAACAGGACTGCTCATGTGAATTGCTTTTCAACACAAAAAAATGGTTCCTAAAACAGATGCTAAACTAGTGACCTGTTGATTGATATAGCACTTGGTTTCTACTCTCGTGGAGGGCTAAACACAGCAAGAGGCATGATAAATGGGGAGAAAGAATAGGAGGGGAGCGATGATGGAGACCGCATATGGAAAGACTATGGGTTAGCTGAAGCCCACAGAGTATATACATTATGTCTCAAAGAGACAACGCAAGTGCTGTCTAGTTGAGACCTAAAAAAAAATTCAAGAGTTTTTCACTACCAGGACATGTAAAAGTTAAAAGTACATGTCCAACTTTTTAAATGCGTTTCACCCTGCCCTCTATAGGGCATACCATAGGGGTGACTTATATAGAATTAAAAATGAAGGTTTAGGTCTGCTAAAATGTTTATTTTGCCATGTTGAAATATCAGTTTGAACTATACAGCAGGCTGCAATGGCAGGCCTGGGACATGTTTAATAGACTACTTAAGTGGCTGGCACAATCAGTGCTACAGGCACCAACAGCAAAAATAAGAAATGATGATCAGATTGCTGGACAAATCAAACAATCCCCCAAGTCACAGATCTGGGTTTAATCCATCATTTGTTTGCTCACCAGGCCACCCTAATTTGGACCAAGCAATAAGCAAATCAATCTTGACCCTGATCCCCATGGGAATAGTCCAGCCCGAACTGCTAGTCCAGGTCCTCCTTGGACAGGGAACAAGCATCCTAGGACCTGGGATCAGCATTTAATTTAAATGCCCTGGGTACATCTAGTACCACTTTACTTGGGACCTACAAATAAATTAAATGTGCCAATTGGGTGTAAGTCAATTTCACCAGGAGGGACAGTGCTAAAAAAAACTGAAATGAAGTGCAACGTTGTACTGGATGAAGTTTAGGGATAAAGCTCTTGATAATGGCTGAAAAGGAGTCAAATGATGGAGGGAAGTTAGAGAAAGGAGAAATAGGAGTTAATACAAGCCTTTGAGGGGACTCCATTCAAATGACTGATGCGAGGAAGTTATTTGGGTCCTTGTTGGCTACTCTGTCTATTGGTGATACATGAGAGTACTCATAGCACTAGTTTGTAGCTCCCTTCAAGGGAAGCGATTTCACCTTAGTAGTTGCCCGGGTGGTGGAAGTGTGATTGAATGCAAGAGAACCCCGGCTGGTTTATTTAATACTTATGTTGTCAGAGATGTGTGGCTATTTTAACAAAACTTGATATGGATATCCTATCACTTCAGAGGACAGTGCGGCAACAACTGGTTTATTGGTCACTATAAGGGACCTAAGCCTGGTAGTTACACATGCACAGGCAGGTGGGAAGGGACAGTGAGGATCATGACTTGGGGCCATTTTCATTGCGTTTTATCTCACATGGAGAAGTGTCTCAGGGACTGAATTTTCCCATGTTGTGTCACCTTACTTTCTACCCGTTCTTTTCCTATGAACTTGAACACCCCTTTGTGATTACCACGGGGAAATGATAACCCTTATATGAATATATATGTCCTTCTTCGTAGTTCTGTATATGCAAATCTTTCACAATTCTTGCGGGGCTGCAGAGCGAAAAGGAAGTACCAGTCTGAGGCTGACTGTTTGAGCCTGAATTCACAATGTAGCTATAGGCCTTGTTTCATATGAATACAGAACCTGTGGGTGGCTAAGACCCATCCTGGTCACAGACAACAGCAAATTTTATTTTGTGTTACATTTTTGTGATGTAGAGATTCTGACCCACTTAACCTTCAAATATTTTCATCGAGGGAAGATTCTGACATCCAGTTTGCACAAGGTTCTTCTGGTGAGACAGTTAAACCATGTTTGTGTAGAGGATCAACTAGTTCCCTAATAGCTGATTATTTGCAGAGAGATAGGACACCACCTACAAAGTCACTTTTTGTATTCCATCTTTTATTTGGGCTCTTAAGAAAGGGAAGCATTGGTATTGCTTTTGAATGGAAGAGCTAGGCATTGGTTGCCGATGTGATTGTCATTGGATGATTCCCTCTTGATTGTAAAGTTAATTGCAGGTTGCCTTGCTTGAAAAGAGTATGTTTTAAAAAGAATGCCCTCCCTAGCTGCTTGACAGAGAATAGGTGTATTTTTCTATAAACTTCACTTATCCCACTGAGTTTCTGAGTTTGCTTTAAGAGGGCTCACAGTTAGGCCTTGTAAAGGATCATGGAGGTCAGTTTAGCCTGGAATGCATTATCGAGATAGGTGACTGTCTTGTTAAGGCCCACTCGTTGTTCTTTTTTTTTGGTTAAATGATCCAGAATTCATTAAGATGGCAGTATGAACACAACCCAATAAGTAGGAATCTGAGGGCATATAGGTGTTCTGAAGCGGATCACCGAGTCATCCGCATATAGAAGGAATATCATTGGACACTTTGTGCAGGATGGGAAGGTAGCATGTGTAGCGAGAGAGCAGGGTGGGTACCTGAAGACAGTATAGCTACACTCCTGAGTTTGTCCCAAATTACACATTTTGGCTTGCTTCTCAAAGTGAAACTGCGAGGTTGAATTGTTATAATTCTTCCAGTAGAATAATTAGATGCATAACCATCTTTGCCTTCCTCAACTTCTCTCTCAACTAGCCAAGTGCACTTCTATTAAGGCTGCTTAGAGGGGCATTTTGCTCCTGGTTATGTATCAAAGAGTGAAAGACAGATAGTTTGTCTCCATTACTGCATATCTTTTTCTTATATTTTTATCTTTATATTTAAAAAGGTTTGCGCAAGGATGGGACCATTGGTGCAGTAAATATAGTAGTCCACTTACACAACCAGAGAGAGTCGGAGAGTTCACTAGTAGAATCCACAATAGTAGCATGTAAAAAGGCTCTGAAACTCTTGAACACCAGAGAGCCCTTTAACCACTACTTACAAATCTGGAGCTCGCTTTTGAACTAACAAACGATTAATGCTGGTATCTTGGCCCAATGAAAGGAGCGGAGTGTTCTGTTTGTCATTTAATGGCAAGTTCCCCATCAATAGTTAGTTGATTTGATTATTGTTTAGATTTCTTAAATCATTTACAAAGCTGAGTACGGATAAAAAATACAAAATACAATACATAACAAATTATACAGAACATCATTTGAAAAAAACAGAACTGGTAATTTAGACTTTAGGTCTAACCTATTACACACAGTCAATACATTATTAAAATGAGATCAAATTACATGTTTAAAACACTCTTCCATAACAGACATAAATTTCATCACATGTTCAATTGTTTTTGCCAAAGTCCCTATAAAACAAAATCTAGTTGACATCTTAAATGTTCTTGTTCCATTCTGTCTAAACAATGGCTTTAAAAATATTTTCCGAGTATCTAGCAGTTTTAGACAGATACATAGAACGGGTCGTATCTTTACGTTTGCAGTCGGGCCGGTATCTCCGTACCCGGGCCATAATCTCCGGCCCAAGCCGTACTCTTCGGCTCCTACTAATGGTGAAAATTTCTTTCTTACTCATGTCTTTTACTGAAGTCCGTTTAGAAGACAGTCAGTCACTGAGGTAATTGAGCGAACTGGGAGAGAAGAGACGGTAATCCCGATTCCAATCGCTGTCTAGCATGAGGAGTAGATTGCCTGAGAATAAAAAGTTCTTTACACAGCTGTACAAAATAAATTCTAGTCTCCTTAAAGAAGCAGAATTCATTATGATTGATCTATACTATACGTAAGTGAATAAACTATGTTTGACTTGACAGCAATAGTACTCAAAGCACTTGCGCTCCTCCATATTTTGAACCAAAAGGTTTAATTGCCATTGCTGACTTATTACATTGATTTTTTAAATTCGCAACCTACTGAGAGCAGTTTAAAGTATCTAGTATAACTATTCCCAGATAAATATAGCTTTTTACAACATCAATTTCTCATGAATTGACTTGAAAGAAGTCTTAGAGCCTGTTTTAGATCTTGTGGATGGGTTACTCCATCACAACAGTGATAGATATCCTGTCCGTTGAAATATAAATCCCATAGGATTTAACAGGATTTATATTTCTGCGGATGGGATGTCCATCACCATTGTGATGGAGTACCCCGTCCGCCAAGATCTAAATCAGGCACTTAGATTTCACAAAGCTCATAATTTTAGTTTTCTGATAGTTGATTCTTAAACTATTTGCGTGTTTATAATCCTGCAGACATATTTACTGTTGTTCAAGAACTACAATGGCCCAGTTTTGGACAGGCCCTGCACCTAACTTGCATGTGACCCTATTCTCCTCGGGCCTCTGCTTGACACTTGTTTATCGACTATATATCAGCCTATTCCATCTCTGTTTTTCTGATTAATTTATACTCACTTTTCTTAATCAGCAATGAAAAAGCCCTTGGCCAGCTGGCCTTCTAGGTGAAACACGCGTCAGCTGTTCCTGTGTTCACTTGCATTTGAATAAAAAAATAAATACTTAAAGCACGGTATTTAACTTCTGTTGCAGGGATTCTGCGCAAACACAGAACTATGCATAGGACTATGGGACCTTAATATATAGCAATTGAGTAATCCTACTACCTTAGTACCCATGAGCCAAGGACCGACTAGCTACAGTGTCTCACCTGACCTCCTACTTACTTACAGAGGAACAAGTGATTAGACACCCCAGAACACAACACTCCCGACTCTCTCAGGAATGGCGGTGAGAAGACACACCCTTTCGCTCATACTCGTACTTGTCCACAATAAGATCTGAAAGAGACATGAAAAAGTTTAAAATATTTATTTCAACTAATGAGGTCTAATATGCCGTATACGTGCCACAATAAGCAGAAAAATGCATAACACAAATGCAGTCAGCATAGCAAGTAATCCATAGATCATAAAAGGAGCTGTCATAGTGAGCGACAGAGGAGCCTAACCTCCTGCCCCTTGCATAGATGCAGGATGATTATATATCATAAGATCTCTGGGTGTTATCTGCAGACCCCGTTCCTCAATCTGTAGACGATAGTTCTACATCATAGGTGCTGTCCTGCTCTTCTCCCTGGAAAGGTCCCTCTCCAAGTCTGTGCTACCTATCCATCTATTGCAATAAGACCAAAGTACTTATACCCAAACAACAGCTGCATCTGTATGTTTTGCCTAAGTGCTAGGGCCTGATCAGAACAGAATAACAAGGGGCATTGTTGTTCGCCCTTGTTCGCAATGTTCAGACTAAATCCCAGGAACATGCAAAGCGTGAACACTGCAGTGGATTCTCATGTGAAAATATCAAACAAAACATTTGCAAAATAATCTCATGTAGTAACATGTGCAAAGCAGAGGACAGTCTGCAGCATGCTCATGCTAACATAGGGAAGACGACAATGTCCCCATGAGCCACGTGACACTTCCTGTATACACAACACCCATGCAGAATTTTGGATTTCCTTACCTTAGAATTTTATGTACTTACCTCTGGCACAAACCTATCACATTTTCAGAATACTCATTTCACACTAGGTGGTCCCTGGGTGAAACCACGTGCTGTACCAATGATTGGGTCCTGTCCCATTGTGTGTGAACTCTGGTAGCACAAACTGTTGTGTGTCGATTTAGATACCATATATAGGTTTCCCAATTTATGCCCTTATATAGGCACAATTCACATTGCCCGTATTTAGGCATAGAAATACAACCCTTATTTAGGCATTATCCATGCTAACCAAATACAGGCATGGCCACCTACATCCGTCCATCCAAGGCACAACAAGTTCTTGGAAAACCAGACTCTTAGGGCCACATGCATCAATGTTGCTGTTTGCGAATCCTTAATTGCGAAAATTAAGGAATCGCAATTAAGAATTCGCAAACGGCAATGCATGAATAATTCGCATTTGTTTTAGCGATTTCTTATTTTTCCTTAATTGCGATTCACAATTTGCGAATCGCAATTAAGGAAAACCCTTCCCATTGATTCCTATGGGCCAAAAGGCCCATAGGAATCAATGGGAAGGCATGATTTTTAATTTGCGAATCGCAAATTGAAAATGCAATTTCAAGGGTGCAGGGGGGGGTCCAAAGAACCCCTCCCTGCACCCCTGAAATTAAACTTGAGTGCAATTGTGGCTGCAACGGTGTGTCTCCACAGGATATGCTGCATTTTATATTTTTATGTAAATTTTATGAATACCCCCGCAAACGCTATTTGGTAGATCTTTTAAAGAAACTTAATTTTAATCGTATCAGACCAGCTTTACTGTATCTGCAACTTTTGCACAGTGACAGTATCCTTCAAGTAACTGAATTTTTAAAATTGTCAATTAGGATGAGAAATTGTTTGGACCAATGATGGAATCTATGTTGATTTGACTACATTTACTAATGAATTTGTTATGTATGAAAATTTGCGGTACCTTGCACTTTGCACTTTCTGCTCAGATCTTAGAATTATTGTGTGTTTCGATGTTTTAAATTGTCTATAATGCTTATGTACTTTTATGGTTTGAATCAAAACCGAATAAAGTCTTTTGAATTGAATTGAAGTAATTAAGTTTAATATACTCGATAGAGGCATACTGACCTCAGTCCTATGCCACATATATAGTATATATTATTCCAATAAGCAGAGCCTATCAGGGATATAGGAACTACACTACAAAACTACCTGAATGCGGTAACAATTACTAGATGCCAGGGACCAATCACGCCAATATGACCCCCAAACACAATTCAAGAAATGTGGATCATTGACCCTTAAACAAACCTGAAAATAATTCTAACCCAATTAAACCTTGCCTGATAGCTTATGACCCATGGCAAACTGCAAGGATTGGAGAGAACACTGCAACCTCAGAATACAAGCAGTCTTCTCCACTCTAGGAGGCCCATCGAAATATAATAAACCAAACCTCTATTCAGCCAAATCTACATTTCAAGCATGGGAGAAAGCACTAAAAAAGGAAACCACGAAATTGTGGGAAGCAGCGAGCAGATAGAATACTGAGAGGACTATGTATTCTTATATTTCCCCTAGTTGAAACTACCGATCTCAAGCAAATCGCTGAAAGTTTGGGAAGAAAACCTGAGGAAAGCCTCAAATAACATGTGACATTATAAGACAACTAATAGACATTGCTGAAGAAGAACACAACACGTATAAAACATAGGTTGACCACCTAACAAAGTAAATGGAAGACTCCAATTGTGGAGACATCACCCTTAAGAATTTTGAAATATTGAATAGAGTCAATGTCGATTACAAAGAGGACATTTCGACTCGATCAACTAGGCTATCAGCTACCTTTGCCAAATGCTACAACAACATCACAAGAGGAGCAGTTGGCATGCAAGCAAGACAACTTCCTGATTCTGTCACAAGCTTTGAAGCTGAATCCCTGGGCAATTAAGTCAAAGCCACAACAAAAGCAGGTGTGGATTTTTAGAAGAGGTTTTAAGACACCACCTTGGATTTCTCAAACTACTCAAGATATCAGAACCTGAGCAGAAAATACACAAAATATCTCAACACCAAACCGCACTGTAGGAGTGACATGAGCCAGGAGGAAACAAGAAACTGACCCCAAAAATCAAACAACCTTATGATCAATATATCTGGCTTTCAGAACACAGGACCGCAAGAAACGATTATCAATAGGAGTCCAACCTTCAGTCTGACAGCCTTTTCGGATCTGACCAAAACTATAATTGATATCCTCAAGTTCACAGGTAAACTTACAATTGCCTCGTTCTTCAATAACAAACCACCCAGGCCGAGAGAATCAAGACCTACAATCACAACCTCATTATCAGTCCAAGACTTAGAGGATGTTCACCTAATCACAACATTATCAGATGATTTAGAAAATGAAATTATAACACAACTCACATTTGCCCAGGAACCAGGCATTGAAACTAACTACACCATAGATACTAATGCTAAATCCCAATCAATCTTTTGCCAATAGTTACCATCGGGAAACACCATTGAGATTTTTCATACAGCTGTCGCCAAAGACTTGACTGTGGAATACCAAAACTATCAGAAAAGAAACGATTTCTCACCAGAAACCTTGAGAGCAATGAGATGTCTGCACTAAAAGAACTTAAACGCAACCAAGACATTGCGATAAAGTAGGTGGACACAGGGGGCAATGTTGTTTTAATGCACCCTGGGGACTACATTGCTGAAGACAAGAGACAGCACAATGATAAAGACTGCTACTAAAAACTGGAAACCAATCCCACCAAACATTTCCTCTCTATCTAAAATTGAAACTTGACAAATGGTATAAAAACAACCTTCTTACTTTGGAAGAATGCAACAACCTTTACATTGAACATCCCACAATGGCAACCCTATTTCTTCTCCCCAAAATACACAAAATCAGTTTTCCACCTGCCAGCAGGCCAATTATAGCAGGTAGTAACTCAATCTGCTCTAACATGGGGAGAGGAGTTGGCCTAACGGCTAGGGTGTTCGACCTCGAAATCTGGTGAACTGGGTTCGAGTCTCAGCAATGACGCTGAACATCCTGTGATTCTGGGCAAATCATTCAATCTCCCCGTGCCTTACAAAAAAGGAATGTGTCCTCATGTAACACAACTGGTGCTCTGATACCCGAGACCTTTGGGTCAAGTTTGCGCTATATAAAACTCTGTAAAAAAAAAGCATAGAAGAATACATTGATTGCCAAATACAACCCTTTATGAAAGATCTCCTGTCCTACATACGTGACACCAAGGACATTTTGCTTAAATTGGATAATATCCTGTGGGATTCAGATTGCATACTCACAACCATCGACATCGTAAGCCTATACACATCAATCCGACATGAAGATGGTATAGAAGCCATATGGAAGGCGCTAGCAACTAAACCAGCACATTTTCTTGACTCAAACCAAATGATACTTGATATGCTATTCTTCTGTATTACCAATAACCTGTTTTCGTTCAACTCAAAATAATAACTGCAACTACAAGGAAGTGCGATGGGGGCAAAATCTGCACAACCATATGCATGCATCTTTATGAAGAAGTGGAGAAATACTGGCTGTGGGATGAAGCAGTCTCAGGATATACCTCCTGTGGGACTTGGCCCTCTCTGCAGGGTCATCCCTGAACTTTTTGCCTTCCTCCTATATTCTCTCTGACCTGTTTTTGTTGGTATAATGACTCTGGGCACTTTACCACTGCTGACCAGTGCTAAAGTGCATATGCTCTCCCTGTATAAAATGTGTATATTGATTGACTTCCATGATTGGCTTATTTGGTTTACTATCAGACCCCAGTAAAGTGCACCGGGAGTGCCCAGGGCTTGTAAGTCCAAATGCTGCTAGTTGGCCTGCAGCTCTGGTTGTGCCATCCACAGAAGCGGCCTAGTAAAATGTGTCTAAGGTCTGCCATTGCAGAACCTGCGTGCAGTCTGGTACTGTCATGCTGGCTGGGCAAGTGCACACACTTGCCAGCCCTTAAACCTTCCCTTTACTTCATGTGAGTCACCCCTAAGGTAGGCCCAAGGGCAGGGTGCATTGTAAGCATAAGCTAGGACAAGCCCTGATGTGTGTGGCATGTCCTAATAGTGAATTACAGCCATTTTCGTTTTTCACTATTGTAAGGCTACCTGTTTTCATAGGCCAGAATGGGCTGCTGGAATTATTACACTCTATAATCCCAGCAGGCTCAGGGAACATGGTAGAAAGTCAAGTTTAATATGCCTGAACTCAGAATAATAAAATAGATCTTTTAGTAAAGTTTATTTTAATATCCTGTGTTTGCAAATACTACTTTTAGAAAGTTATTATTTGCTTGCCTAACCATTTCAGCCCACCTCTGCTAGGATGTGTATCTGCTGTCTGGTTTCTGTGAGTGACAGGGCTGGGGCAGACAGGTGGTGAATAGAGGGATTACACCAGGATGGGTGGGGGGGAGTGCCCCTTGACTCTGAATAGGGCTGTGCTCTGCCACCTCAAAGCTGGCTCCGCCCCCTGGGGAGCGACTGATGACTCTGCCCTACACCTTGAGAAGAGAGAGGGGAAGACTGTCAACAGAGTACTCCTGGACTGTACTTGTCACCACAATGCTGGCTCCACCGCCTGCGGAGCGTCTGATGTCCCTGCCCTGCTCACTGAAAGGAGAAGCCAGAGTCTGCAAAACAAAGTGCTCAGGGACTGAACTGGATTATGCAAAGGCCCCCCTGGCCTGAAAGAACAAAGGATTTTGTGTATAAAAGTAGGAGCCCTGCTCCTAAGAAATCAGATCCTGTTTTGACCACGAAGAACCTCTGCACGACTAGAAGGACCTGAAGAAGCTGGAGGAGGAGTACTGTCTCTGACCTATGAGACTGGCCTGCAGTAGGTGCCTTGCTGAAGAAAGGAGAGGAAAAGACCAGAAAGGACTTTGCAGAACTTGTGCCTGAAATGATCTCCAAGGGCTTGGGAACGAACTTGCCCCCTGAACTGAGCCCCGGGACCATTGGGCTCACCCTGCCTTCGCTCATCGGCTGCTGGCCTACTGTGATTTCCCCCTCGCTGGAGCTGCGACCTGTAAAAGTGCCTCGCCCCCTCCTTGGGCCGTGACGTCTGGTCCCTGGCCTCCCCTGCCTGCTGAGAGCCCAGCTCGAGCCGAGCCGCTCTCTTACGCTTCCCTGGGCCACCCGCACTTTGTTCACCCCGCCCGCTTGGAGCGTGCTGGGCGCATCGTCTCAGAATATACTTCCCATATATTATACTGGGGACGGTACATTGACGATATCCTGTACATCTTGCCAGGATCACAGGACACCCTACAGCATTTCTTACACAAAATCAATGAAAATAAATGGAACATCAAGACAACATCAAACTTCTCAGCCTCAGAAATAGATTTCTTGGACATTACAATATATGCACAAGATGGCAAACTGCATACAAAGGCATTCCATAAACCGACATTGGCCAACTCAATACTAAGAGCAGACAGCTGCAACCCAATTACAACAATAAAAAATATCCCCAAGGGAGAATTTCAAAAACTGCAGTAATACAGAAATCTACAGAGAAAAAGCCACAAACCTAATAAGTAGACTGGAACAAAGATGCTATGACACAACACAATTTGAAAAAACAGCCAGAGATTATGCAAGGATATCATGCAGCGAATTGCTACATCCCAAGAACCTGGGCAGGGTGACACAAAACACATGCAAAATCAGATTTCTGACTTATTTCCATTATGGCCATTACTATATACGAAAAATCCTTAAAAAACATTGTTACCTCTTGACAAACAATGTGGCTCTAAATAATCAGATTCAAATCTTTCCTCAATGGGCTTCAGGAGAGCAAAGAACCTTACACAAGCTCTCTGTTGATCAGAATATATTGACATAAGGAAAAAACCTAACCTGAACTTCATGCCCAAACCTCGAGGATTCAACACTTGTCATTATTGGAATACCTGCAAGCTGGGCATTAACAAACAGATGGAATATACCCTACCAGGTAAATACACAACTAAAATCAACGACTAGATAAATTGCAACTCTAACTACGTGATTTAGGTCATTACCTGTCCATGCAACAAAGCATATGTGGGAAGTACCATCAGACCAATTAAAACTAGAATATTGGACCATTACTGGAATATTTACAAGCCAGAAACAGGATCCCAATTCACAAATCACTTTCATGAATGTCACCCTCGCAACAAGACTTTTAAATTCTTCGGATTGGAACACATCTAACCACAAACCAGAGATGGCAATCGAGAACTAGGCATGAGACAAAAGGAGAGAGAACTTATCCTGCGTATGGATACTGTGAATACGGGCCTCAACAAGGATGCAGAAATGCACTACTGACTATACAAATAGCCAGTCATTTGCCTCAATCGTTTGCCACCACACTCATGATGCCACTACATGTATAACAGTTTCCTTCCCTACAATTTACCCCAACCTTCTGTTCCCTATCACTGCACAAACAACCCACCGCCTTTTCTCTCCCACCGACCGGCCAAGTCCATGCTTTCAAAAGATCCTATTACCTTCACGTTGGTCATGATATCCCAACCGAACCCTTCCTGCTTTAGGTACTTACTTCTTCCATACCTTCATTACTTCAACAGGCCTGACATTAGCCTTTACATGCTTTTGTAAGGCATCTTAACATATGCCACTGTTCAAGACCTATTCTCTTAGCACAGCATGAAATCTTACTCCCTTTGGGCTTCTCTTTTATGTAGTATGAGTCCCTTCACATGTAATCAATAATTTTTGGCACCTCCAGGACCCCTATAACAGCACAGCATGAGCCCTTATTCTTGGCTTGTGCTTCCTGGCCACATTAGTCCCCTTCAACTTATATGATAATGACCCGCTATGTCAGATCCCTATACACACTAGATATTCCTGCTATTTGTATCCCCTCATGACCTTTGTACTAGAGCAAAATGAGCACTTATTATCCTTGGCCTGCGCTTTCCGGCCATATTAATTCTTGTAACCATGCATTTATTTGTGATGTCACCCTTTTGACATTTTCACCTCCCCCTGTCCCTCAAAGTGGATGTACATTTTACTCACCTTCCCCTATGTGGACTCTGGATCCTGCCACTTTTCAGCAGTTCATTTATGCCTGTCGGCTTTCTATTGTAACTTTGCTTGTTTACAGTCAGCGTTTGTCCTTACGGCTTTATTTCAGTGATTAAAAGAGCAGTCAACCGATCGCTTCCCACGCGAACGGACTGCAGAGACCGCACTACGCATCCCGTTCTGGGAAGGATTAGATAACTAAGCGATGCAAAACTTAGAGTAAGTTCACCCTCCTAACTCTGCCGGCCCCGAGGACAGTCGGGTCCATTTCTTTGATACACTGGCGCATTCTATTCTTCTTGCATTGCTGCAGCTTACTACATAGATTCCCCAAGCATGCAGACGGGCCCTTTAGTCGATACGTTGGGGCAGATTTACAAGACCCTTGCGCCACTTTTGCGTCAATTTTCCCATGTTAAAAGTGACGCAAACGTGGAGCAAGTGGCTTGTAAATCTGCCCCGTTATTCTTTTGGAATCGACTTACGATTGTGTTTTCATTTATTTTCTTTTGATTATATTAACCTCTAACCATGACTCACCCTCAGTCTTATCCACCTGTTAACTGTCGCGTCGCTGGATGCCCCCAGAACACACTGGACGCGTGGTTATGGGTTCTTTATTAGGCACGTGTACACAGCTGGGCATACATACATCCTTCTCCTGCCTCTGCTCCCCCTGGATTGCCCATCCCCACACCCTGACCGGATGTGGTCTCCGGTGTCCTGCTGTCCCCACTGTCCATCCAGGGTCCTAGTGCCCTTCCCTGGTCACTACATCTCCCCCCTTTGGCACAAAGAAAACACATGCAACTACAAGACTGCCTCAGCACATGCCAGTGTGTTTCCGACCATTATATTTCTTCTATTAGTCTTTTCGGCCGTCCGCATGCTCTCCTTGGTCCGGCCTCTCTTTGTTGTTCTTCTGCTGGTCCTCACAATTGACTGTTTCCTGTCTGGTGCTCTCTGACCCTTCTCGTTCCCTTGTTTCGTCCTCTTCATCTTCTTCATCCATCTCCTTAATTCCTTTGAAGTGTGAGCTGTTCCTTGTTATGCTCTGGTGTGCTGCCTCTGCCGTAATCATTGAGCCCTTCACTTGTGTTACTGTTAGGGGGTCTTTGGAGAACATGCTGTCTGATTTTCTTTGTTGTCGTTGACGTACGACCACTTTGTCGCCTTCCTTTATGTGTGACGAGACGACATGCCTCCTGGCGTCTGCATACTTCTTCATCTTTTCTTTCGCCTCTTTGTCTTTTGCTGCAATGCTGTGGTGTTCTGGTGCCATGATCGCTTCGACTTGCGGTATTCTCGTCCTGCTTGTTCTTCCCAGCACTAGTTCCGCCGGACACCTTCCTGTCGAACCATGTGGCGTGTTTCTATAGTCACGGAGCATCTGACAAAGGGCTTGACCAAGTGATAACTGCGCCACCTACGCTCTCTGAACGACCTTTTTGATGCTCCCCATGAACCGCTCTACCATCCCATTGGTCTGAGGCCACAGTGGAGTTATTTTATTTTCCTATGGTGTATCCCTAGGTAGGCCATGAATCTGCGGAATTCTTCTCCTGAGAATGGAGGTCCATTGTCTGTCTTTAGTGTTTCTGGTGAGCCCTATGCTGCAAATATGTCATCAAGTATTGGTAGGGTTGCTGCTGCTGATGTTGATGACACAGGGCGCAGAATGGGAAATCTTGAATACTCATCAATGAGCACCAGTAGATAATTTTCTGTGTCCAGTGGCTCAAAGAAATCAGCCGCTACTGTTGTCCAAACTGCTCTTAGAAGGTCAGACATCTGTAGTGGTTCATGCTTAGCTGGTGACCCTGTCACTTGACAGAGATGGCATGTCATGATGGTGTCTTCCACCATGAGGTCCAGGCCAGGGAACCATACTCTCTCTCAGCAGTGTCTTCGTTGCTACTATGCCTCAGTGAGCCAAATTTACCAATTGCCGCCTGAGTGACCTTGGTATCACTATCCTTGTCCCCGCATCATTATTCCTGTATCTGTCTCAGACAGTTCTTCATGAATCTTCTTTAGAGCCAGCACTTCTTCCTTGCACACTCCTTCTCCCCATGTGCACTTATTGTTGATGTGCTTCTACCTCTGCAGTCTCATTGTTTCAAAGGCAATTATCAGCGTGGCATCCTCCTTGGTCTCCCTTGCTAGCTCCTCTAGTGTTATCGATGCCGGTGTTGTTTGCTTTAATATGAAGTACAGGTATTCTTCTGCCATCGACGTCGTCCCTTGGGCCTGTGGCAGTGGGTGTCTTGACATGTAATCTGCCGGGTTGTGTTCTTTTCCTGGCTTGTGTACAGTCGTGAAATCATAGTCCATGAGCCTTATCCCCCAGCGCTCAATCCTAGGTGGCATTTTGGCCGACGGGCTGCCATAGATCGTCACCAGGGCCTGGTGGTCCTATATGATGGTGAATGACTTCCGGTATATGAACATGTGATAGTGTTCACAAGCCCGACACCACTGCTAGGCTTTCCATTTCTGGTTGTGAGTATGCCTTCTCCATGTCTGTTAAACTTTTGCTTGCATACGCCGCAATTTCTCTGGGTGGGTCTCTTCCTGGCGGATTCTGCGCTAGTTTTGCCTCCAGTCCTACCGGGCTGACGTCGATAGTCAGTTCCGTGCAAAGTTGCGGGTCGAAGTAAGCGAGATGTTCCACTGTCATCACTGCTCGCCTGATTTCCTCAAATGCCTTCTTGCACTCCTGAGACCAGGTGAATTTCTGCCCTTACTTAGTCAGTTCTCTTAGTGGTGTGCTTACTGTGGCGAAATCCTGTATATATCGAGCACAGTAACTGGCAAGTCCTAGAAACAATCTCACTTCTGCAACATCTGTTGGCGGAGTTGCATTCTTTAGCGTTTCTACATTGCTGGGGTCTGGCCTCATCCCTTGCTTGGAGAATATATGTCCGAAGAAGACCAATTCCCCTCTCTCCAGCTCGCATTTGTCACCATTCAATGTTAAACCTGCTTGCTCCAGTTGCGTGCACACTTGACGCAACGCTGTGTCATGCTCTTGATCTGTTTTTCCAAATACCAGGATGTCATCGCTATAGTTCAGACTGTTCTGTACCGGCCTTATCACCTGCCTTATTGTCTCCTGGAATATCTCTGCTGCCGAAAAAAATTCCGAAGCTTAGTCGCTTGTATCTGAATAGACCTAGGTGTGTGGAGAACGTCGTGATGTACGAGACTGGTGGTCGAGCTCTAATTGATGGTATCCTTTGCACAAGTCCAGCTTTGAGAATCGGCAGGCCTCCGTGAGACAGCTGATCATGTTATTTAGGTGTGGGCCCGGGTGATGTTCCCTTGCGATCGCTGTGTTTGGGATCCTCATATCTACACAGATGCGGATCTTTAAGGTGTTTTTCTTTGGCACTGCCACAATCGGGGACACCCACGGTGTTCGTCCTTCTGCCGGTTCAATGATGTCTTGTGCTACTAAGCTTGTTATTTCCTCTTCAACTTGTGGTTGTAGTTGGATCGTTACTCGTCTGTGATGTTGAGCCACCGGCTTAATTGCTTCATTGATGTGTAATGTTATCTGTTTTCCTTTTAGTTTGCTGAGACCCTTCAGAATGGCTGGGTATTCTTGTAGAATGTTCTCTGTTTCTGACATGTGATACGTCATTGCTAGTAATCCCATCACTTGCATCGTCACATTGCTTAGCAGGCATGGTGCTGGGATGTCACCTTTGAGCACATATATTTCTTCTTGGCAGGATTTGCCTTGTATGTCAGAGTCTCTGTGAACTTCTTCCCTATGTTTTCTACTGGGTTTTTAGGAGCCCCACGTGAACAAGTCTACTGTCGATGGTGATAGCTGTGGTTTCACCTTCATTTTCTTGTACTCTGACACGCAAATGATGTTGCATGTTGCTCCACTGTCAAGTGCGAACTTGGCTTGGTGGTTTCCTACATCAATTTCCACGGTTGTAGTTTTCTTTATTTGCTGCTTCTCAACTAGATGAATGTGCTCTGTTCTCTGCTCTTCCTTGGGCACGTCTGACATCAGGTATAGTCTCGCCTCCCGCACCGGTGCTGCTGTCTCCTCTGATTTTTCAGAGGAGCTGCGTTTGGCTGCTTCTATGTATCGTACGTACCTGTTGCTCGACATTCGTGGTCTCATTGTTTTGCCCCTCTCACTTCTGAATTGCCTGGTCATGCACGTGCTTGAGAAATGGTTGTCCCTGTTGCACTTCCTGCACTTCTGACCCATTGCTGGGCAGGGACCGACATGTGGGAATTCGAGGCCACATCACTAGCATGTTTGTTCATTCTTCTTTGGCGGTGCTGTCGCCCATAGTTCTTGTTTTTTTGGTTTTCAGTAAGATGATGTGCTGGGGCCATTCTCTTCTCCTTTCCCAGCTCTATCTGTTTGGCATGCGATGTGGCCCGTGCTTCCATGCGAGCCATTGTTTTTGGTTTTTTTTTGTTTTTTTTAAAAAAAAAACTTTATTATCAGAAAAGTCATACAAATACAGACCTACAACCCCCAGGGCCGGCCAGTAATAATCCACAACACAATCGAAAAAGTACAAGGCCCATCCACCCCTGGAATCAATCACAATGGTAACACATCAATAAACAGGGTTGGCGGCTGTAAGGGGATAATAAAAAGGTTTCACATTTTATAATTGAAACAAAACAACACAGAAACAAAGTCCGAGGTAAGACTGTTATCGAAGTGACCATCTCCACCAGCAGGGGGGGAAAGCCAGCCACTGAGGCTGGTCTAAAGAAGGATAAATCCTAAGGGGGTAGAAAGAAGGGCCAAGAGCGGACAAGCAAACTGTGTGGTATAGGAGAAGGATGCATGGAAAGCGAGGTCACGGAGACAGAGGGATAGCAACGGAATCCACGGAGGGGGGGTACAAATCTCTCCTCGATACGCATTCCACTGACCCCACACCTTACCCCATTTCCCAGGCCTACCACGGGCAGTGTACACCGTTTTCTCTCTAAACATACACCAATCCATGCATTCCACCCACGCCGATGCCGAGGGTGCCCTCTGGGACCCCCACAATTGGGTTATGTCCCGTTTGGCGATCATGTTGCCGAGGGTGGCCCACCGAGTCTGCGCCACGCTATAATCATTGGGCTCCCAGACGTGCAGAAGGCACCTCCTTGCCTCTGGCAGTAAAGACACACCCGTCACCTCCTCCATAATGTCATGCACGCTGTTCCAGTAAGACACCACATCCGGACATTCCCATATGACATGGAGAAAAGTAGCAAGCATACCACAGCCACGCCTGCACAACCCATCCAACGAACAATCCATCCTCATCAGGCGTGGACCCGTGACATAGACGCGGTGTAAAATCTTCAATTGCACTAGCCGTAGACGCGCCGGAATCGCCACTTCCTTTGGAGACGACACCGCGGCCTGCCAGTCTTCGTCATCCAACTCAAGCCCATCCGCGGTCCAGGTATTACGGAGCTGTACAAGGAGGTCAGAGCGGGCGTTAATAAGCTTCTTATATATAAGAGAGATGGTACTATTAGGGACATGTCCATCAAGCACCCTGTCTTCCAGGGGGGGAGGATTCCGGGACAACGGCACCATCCGGAAACACCGAAGCAAATGCATGGCCGATTTGAAGATAGCGGTAGTATTCCCTATCACTCAGGCTGTATTCCCGCTGGAGTTCGGCAAAAGTCATGATCCTGTCCTTGACCAGGAGGTCTCCTACTCGACTGATACCTATAAGATCCCACTTGTCGAACCCCTTCGTCGTCCAGAGATTCCCCAGCCGTTCAGCCGCATAAAGCGGAGTTGCTCTAGTCAGCTTGTCTGTCCACCCCGTGGCAGCCGTCGCACTAGTCCAAACTCGCACCGCGACCGCAGTAGGACCAGTAAGTGTCTTCCTAGCAGCTTTAGAGTAAAGCGCCCTATTGTAGTCGCCACCCGGTAGCTGCCATTTATCCATCTCAAACGCAGGGTTAGGGGTAGGACCATACATGGCATGGTTGATAGCACTCAACTGAGATGCCCAGTAATAGCGCTTGATGTCGGGCAGCGCTATACCGCCATCATACCAAGGTAGAGTCAGTTTTGAGAACGCAATACGAGGCCGCCCGCCCCATACCAGTTGCCGTTGGAGACCCTCAACCTCACAGAAATAACTAGCTGGGACCAGATCGAGCGTATTTTGAAGGGCATAAAGGAACCGGGGGAGAGACATCATCTTAAACAGGGCGGCTCTCCCCAACGGGGACAGCGGCAAGCCACACCAACCCATAACGTCCGACCGCAGCCGACGAAGTGGCGGCAGAAAATCCTCTCATACCGCACCGCAGAGTCCAAGGAGATATAAATCCCCAAATATTTGAAGCTGTCACGTACTACAGGTATCGGGCAGACACGGGGCAGCAAGGGCAGTTCTCCAGTGAGCGGGTAAATACAAGACTTGGTCCAATTGATGGACAAGCCAGAGTTTCTACCGAAGGAGCGCAGCACGTCAAACAACACTCCCAGGGATTTACGAGGGGAAGTCAAGTATAACAAGATATCATCCGCGTACAATGAAACACGATCTTCATATCCCGGGGACCAACTAATGCCCTTAAGCGACGGCTCCCATCGGAGCCACGCGGCAAGGGGTTCAAGAGCAAGTGCGAAGAGCAACGGTGACAACGGACAGCCCTGTCGCGTGCCTCTGCCGAGAACGAAGGACTCCGAGGCCCTGCCGTTCACCACCACTTGTGCCAATGGTTGTTCATAGAGGAGCTGGACCCACCCGATAAAACGCGGGCTGAAACCGAACTTCGAGAGAGCCGCTCATAAATACGACCACTCTATTGTGTCAAAAGCCATCGAGGCGTCCAAAGAAACCAAGATGGCCGGCTCACGAAGTGACCCCGCCCGCGCCAGAACGCCATGAAGACGGCGGAGATTGAGCGCAGTATTACGGTGGGGGATAAATCCTGACTGGTCTGGATGTACCAAGCCACCAATCACTGTAACTAGTCGATTCGCCAATACTTTTGCCAGAACCTTAGGCTCAACATTCAGAAGCGAGATCGGTCTATACGACGAACACTGCTCACGGGGTTTCCCATCTTTATGAATTACCACAATGGACGCCAATCTCTGATCCCGGGGAAGGAGTCCGAGATCCCGTGATTCCAAAAACATGCGACGTAGGTGCGGCGCCATCTTATCCGGGCACAGCTTATACAGCTCTACCGGAATACCATTCGGGCCAGTGGCCTTGCCCGAACGAAGGGAACGGATAGCAAGCGCTATTCCATCAGTGGAAAAGTCCGCTTCCATAAGCTCATGGTCAGAATACGAGAGGCTAGGCAGCGCGATATCTCTCAGTAGCAAATGCGAGTCCTCCTCCGGCCGGTCCGAGACCGGCGCGTAGACTTTCTGGAAGTGCTGAGCAAAAGCCGCGACTATCTAAACAGGGTCCACAACCCGCGAGCCATCCACCCCTTCCACAGCAGGCACAACCCTATTCAAACACTCTCTCTTATCCAACCAGGCAATCAACTTCCCGGCCTTATCACCAACATCATACAGTCGCCCCTGTTGCACACGATACATCATCCTGGCTGCATCCGTCACCAGAGCCCTGTAGTCAGCCTGTTTAAGGGCCAAAACATGCAACTTCTCAGGTGTAGCCCCAGATCCCAAATCTTCCTCCAAAGCTGTGATATCAGTTTCGAAGCAAACAACCTCCTCATTCTTACTTTTCTTCGCGCTAGCAATCAAGGACAGGACCTGACCCCGAATCACAGTCTTATAGGCCTCCCAGAGGGAAACGGAAGAGGACACCGACCCCACGTTTTCATTAAAGTAGTGTTCCATGCATTGAACCACTGCAGCCCTAGTCTTGGGGCTGCGTAGGTGCCAGGGGTTGATCGGGGCAACACGGCCCTCCGCTCCCAAGGACAAATCAATACCAAGCCAAAGTGAAGAGTGATCCGAGATCCCCCTAGCCAACTGACGCACTTCCGTTACGGAGACCATCTGCACCGCAGGCACTAGGATATAGTCAAGCCTCGAAAGACTACCATGCGCTCCCGAATGAAAGGTGTACTGTGACTGTCCAGGGTGTAAGAGCCTCCAGCTATCCACTAAACCCATCGCATCCAGAAAATCACCCAACCACGACTGCGATCTCAAGAGAGTTCTGGGGGGGTTACGATCATCATCACCACTAACCACTGAATTGAAGTCGCCACCCATTATCAACATGCCCTCGGGGAAGTTCAAAACCACCCTACCTAAATCAGAGAACGTAGCGGACTGTAGACCTGGTGGAACATAGACAGAGAGTATGGAAATCGTCTTCCCCTCCCATCGCCCCGTAATGGCCGCGTATCGGCCACGATCGTCAAGCACGACGTCATCTATCTCCAAGGGGAGGGAGTTACGAACCAAGACGCCCGCCCCCCTCGAACCCGTGGTGAAACCTGAGTGCGCCACCAGACGATACCCCCTCCTATTCAGCGCATGGCAAGTGTTCCCTATCAAATGAGTTTCCTGAAGCAACACAACATCGGGTGAAAGACGTTTCAAATACTGCAAAACTATCCCCCGCTTGATCCTATCACCCAACCCGTTCACATTCCAACTCAACACCCTCAGCCCCCTAACCCCCATTGCAGAAATGTACCCAGCGTCCCCCCCGCATAAGGACAGTCACATCAAGCAAATCGTATATATTGAAATGAAACCTCGGAGTAAACAAAGAAACAGAAGACCCCCCCACCCCCAAAAGAATACCCAACACACACCCCCCCACCCTGCACCCCTGCGTCGATCCAAAGAACCACCCCAACTTGCAGTGTGCCTGTCGCCCCATTAAACTAATCTACGAAAAGAAAAAGGAACCCCTTAGAGGAGGAAGAAACCCGAACCCTCCCATCCCCGGGTAAACAATATGTACGCGCTCAATAACAGTCAAACCGCTGCTGCAAGTCCATATAGTCGGCCCTCCGGTGGGGACTCACTCCACCCATTCCTCAATGCCACCTTCAGCATTGCCGGAGTGTTCAGATCGGTCGCGCTGCGTTGGCAGAGTATCAAGCCAGTCACTAGCAGCTTCCGGGCGATCAAAAAAGAAAGTGCACTCCTCATGTTCGACCCTCAAGTGGGCCGGGAACAGCATAGCGTACTTTAGGCTCATATCTCGGAGGCGTCGTTTCACACCCATGAAGTTCATGCGCTGTTTTTGAACTGACTGCGTGAAGTCCGGGTAAAAACTGATGGATGCATTGTCAAATTTCGTGGGTCCACCAGTGCGCGATGCCTGGAGAATAGCATCTCTGTCCCGAAAGTTGAAGATCCTGGCTATAATGGGCCGCGGTGCCGCTCCCAATTTAGGCTTACCACCTGGGACTCTGTGGGCACGCTCCACAGTGAAGAAGTTACTGAGACCCTTAGGTGCCAGGTGGTTCAGCACGAGGTCCTCAACCAAAAGATCCGTAGACCCTGCTTCGGAACGTTCCGGAACACCAATGATGCGGACGTTGTTTCGCCTGGCCCGGCTCTCGTAATCATCCAGCCGACGAGCAAACAAGTCGTTAAATTTCCGGAGATTGTGGACCTCAGTCTGAAGGTCCGAAACATCAGTAGTGAGACTTGCAGTTTTAATGTCCAGCGATTTTACCCGCTTATTAGTCTTTGCAAGATCCGTTCTGATGAGGTTAACCTCGATAGCCACAGTGTCTATCTTCGAGGCCAGTGTCTCGTACTGCTGGCCCATAGAGGTCTTTATACTGGCAATGGCGCCCATGACGTCTCGCAGCGTCAGGTCGTCTGTCGCAGGAAGGTCCTCTCCAGATTCACCCGGGGCTCTACCCAGCCCCCCAGGAGTGCCTTTCGGGTGGGCAAAGCGATCAATGGTATTAGATTGAGTAGAACCCCCTCGGCCCGTGACCCTGGTGGCCCGCTTCTCGCTTTCAGATCTACCCGACATGGTGGCCAAGGAGTCCTGGCAGACCCCTGGGAGGGTACGGCGAAGGCAACTCTCCAGAGATCCGCCGTGTACAGTCGAGAAATACGAGAGACAGGAGATGCGCTGGGGGCGGGCCACAAGGTATGGGCCAGCAGTACTGGCAGGCAGGAAGCCACGGAGGACAGCAACCAAAAACGAAACCGAAAGTACCACGAGGGTTACGATCAAGCCTCAGTGACCGTTGTTATTCAATTACCACTCGGGTAGTTCGGCAACTCGAGACCGTGGGCGTCCGCCGGTGTAGGCCGCAATGTTCGAGATGCAGCAAGTCCGGTATTCGGCGGCCAAATCGAATTCCGAAAAACAATTTCGTATCAGCAGGGCTTCCTTCAGTCGAACCCGTCGTCTAAATCAGGATATTGAACAGGGTAGCCGTAGGAGGTGGAAGGGGTCTCGGGAGCCCTGTGCTCACGCGTCCATCTTGGATCCGCGCGAAGCTCCTCCCCCATGCGAGCCATTGTTAATATCTTGTCCAGCGTTGTTGGTTCCTTGAGAACACGTGCTTGAAATTCCACTGATTGACACCCTTCGATGATCCGCAATCTTATTGCTTGCTCATTGTCAAATTTATCAAACTCGCAGTATGCAACCAGTTTTTTCAATCTTGCTGCGAAGTCATCTAGGCTTTCTTCTCCTTGCTGGCAGGCAGTGTTGAATGTGTACCTCTCAAAATCAGTGTTTCATTGAGGATCACATTTTTGCGTGAGACACTGTATTACTCCTTTGTAATCCGCTGTTTGAGCCGCAGGGAACGTTAAAAGCAGGTCTTCTATGTCATCCCCTGCAAGATTCAGAAGCAGATGCAGTTGTTTGCTGTCCGGGACATCCGTGGCACTCATGTACCGCTCAAATTTTCTGATCCATCTCTCCCACCTGATGCCGATTTGCGGTTCCGACAGGCTGAATGGTAGGGGTTTGCGGTATACTGCTTGTGCGCTCGGCTTCTCATCATTATTGCTCTTTTTTTTTTTTTAGATTATCTTTATTTTGATTGTCTATTTGTTTCTTCTGTTCTCTTTATTTCCACTGTCTCTTTCTTCTTTTAGCACTTTTTCTTCTTTGTTTCCTCTTTTTACTCTTCTTTCTGTGTCTTTTCCCACTTTATTTCCTTCTTTCATATCTTTTTAATGATGGCCTGACTTCAAAATGGCCGCCGCTCTGTTCTTTGCTCCTATCGGCTTAGTTGCCTGAATCAAAGATGGTCGCCGTGATCTTGTGAGATTTCTGTCCCACTGGCTCTTGCCTGACCTCCTAAAATGGCCACCGCTTCTTTCTTTTTTCCTATTGGTCCATCTGCCTGATTCTAAAATGTCCGTCCCGTTCTCGCGAGAGTTCTTTTGAGCTTCGCGAGTCTTCGGTGCTATTTGCAGTTTCGGGCGCGATCGTTCAGGGCCCTTTTCTGCGTCTGTTCTCCTCTTTAGCGGGCGCTTTATTTTTTATTATCCTGCACTCGGCTGCGCATTTCTTACCGCTTTCTCTAGCGGTCCGGTGAGTGGTTATAGGTTCTTTATTAGGCACGCGTACACAGCTGGGCATACATGCATCCTTCTCCTGCCTCTGCTCCCCCTGGACTGTCCAGATGTGGTGTCCGGTGTCCTGCTGTCCCCACTGTCCATCCAGGGTCCTAGTGCCCTTCCCTGGTCACTACAGTAACGAGGCGCTTTTGCACAACCGATGCAGCCCCTTTATTATTTTGGTGTGCCAGCCACATTTAATATGTTTGAGATCGGCACTATGTTGTTCCTCTTGTTTTGCTGCTCCTGTGAGCACACACACGGTACCTCACCTATGGCAGAGCCATCCTTTTTCTCGTGATGGACCTATCTATTCTCCCAGATGACACAAGTCAGCTCTTTTTTTACTATGTATTATTCACAACATACCAACCCCATTTTAAGAGGTGCATCTGCATAATTTTTATTGTGATTTTATGCTTTAGATGTCTTGGTTAATTTCCTTTTGATACCTTTCCTCTTGCCCTATAACTTTTGCAGATTCTAGAACTTGCAATCAGAACCTGTTACAGCTTGGTAAGTTGCGATTTAGTGCCTTCTTACTTGTTATTAATATGCATATTGTAACTTACCTGGCATACATGTTTTTTACAGAGTTTTATATAGCGCAAACGTGAACTAAATGGCATATCAGAGCGCTTTACATAGCACCAGTTGCATTACATGAGGACAAATTCATTTTTGTGAGGCATGGTTGGCTTTCTTTCTATATGCATTTTGTTCGCCACAAAACCAGAGCATTACCACAAAATATTATGATTGATTACGTTCTTCTTTTTACTTGATGCACCCAACTGAGGAAATGATGGGCTTGATTTCTAATGCAACATTGGTCGATAAGTGTCTATGTATACATTGAGAGCCCACGTATTTGAGTACCCAGCATCAATGTGTAACACTATAATTCTGTTACTCTGGATAAATACAAACCATATGTATATCACATATTAACGTGATGACATTGGAAAATTGAGTATTATCATGTTTTTTAGCATGTATAATAATTCAATAACCTGTTCTTTTTCTTCATCCTCTTACTCCCATATGTATCTAAACTGCTATCTCTGATGCATGTTACTCAATCTTTTTTTCTGTGTACTTATTTATTTATTTATTTTTAATAAAGTTTTATATAGCGTTAGCTAGACCCGTGGGTATCGGAGCATTTTACATACACAGAGGGAAAGAAAAATTACATAACATCGCAGAACATGAGGGCGCATAAAGATAAAAGCAAAGACATAATACTTATGTATCCAGTGAGGGGGAAAGACGCAGGTGGTTGAAACAGTCAGATAACCTCCACCCTTGAAGGTCAAAGTGAAGGGGAGACCATAATGTTATTGATGCCTAGGTTGGGTGACTTGGTCGGTAAAGAGTTGGTTGAGAAGAAGGAGTTGCAGGTCCTTTTTGAAGCAAGTGAAGGAGAGGTTGCATCTGAGGTCAATAGGGAGTGCGTTGCACATCCTAGATACGTTACCAGAGAAGGACAGGCACTGGGTCGTTTTCCTTTTCAGTTTCGGAGGGATGAGAAGAAGTGAGTTGGTGCTTCTTAGAGTTCTGGATTTTCCTGCTTTTACCAGTTTGCTGTCTAGGGAGTTGGGGGATTGGGTGTGCAGGGACTTGTGAGTGCTGCAGGCCAATTTGTAAATACATCTACCTTCCATGGGAAGCCAGTTGAGTGCTTGAGGGTTGGTGTGATGTGTTCAAATCTTTTTATACCAGTTATGATTGGAGATGCCATGTTAAGGACTGACCTTAGTGGGGCTAGGTGAGCTTTTGGTGACCCAGTTAGGATGGCGTTCCTATAGTCCAGTTTGGAAAGGACTAGGGATTGTACTATCATTTTGGGGAATGAAAGATTTAATTTTCTTGAGGTGTTTTAGAGAGTAGAGCGCACCTTTTGCAGAGTTCTTAATGTGGTCCTTCATTGACAAGCTCTTGTCCAGGGTAATGCCTAGTGACATTACCAAGTCGGATAGGATGAGGAAGCAGTTTAGAGCATCAAGGTCCTTGAGCCAGTCTTAAATTGGTCGGTGGTTACTTTTCGGAGAGAACAGTATTAATTCCGTTTTGTCTGGGTTCAGTTTTAAGTGGTTTGCGTTAAACCAGGTTTGGATCTTGGTTAGTGTGATATTGAGGTGTCGGACATCACTGGATGATTTTATTTTATAATATATTTGCGTCTCATCTGCATATAGGTGGTAGTGAACCCCTGCTTATTTCAGAATGTTTGCAAGGGGTTCCAGGAAAAGATTGAAGAGGGATTGTGAGAGGATTGATCCTTGCCGTACTCCAAGTTTGACTCGTGTTGGTGCAGAGAGGCAAGAGTTAATTTTAATTTGTTGTGAACGGTGATGAAGGAAGGAAGTGAACCATTGTAGTACTGTGCCATTAATGCCAGAGCCCCTCTTCAGAGTCTGAAGTAAAGCTATATGGTTTATTGTGTCGAATGCCGCTGATAAGTCGATAAGGATGAGGAGACAGGCTTCACCTTCATCTAAGGCTCTGTGGATATCATCTTGAAAAAGGAGGTTGAAGATATCAATATGTTTGTTAAGTTCTTGGAGAACGCACTTCTCCAATGTTTTAGCTAGGAACTGAAGGTTGGAGATTGTTGAGCTCATTGGAGTCGGCCCCCGGTTTCTTGAGTATAGGTATGATTTGTCCAATCTGAAGTGAGTCTGGTACACAACCTGATGTGAGACAGGTGTTGATGATTTTTGTCCAAAAAGGAGCAATGATGTGGTCGAGTTTTTTTACTATTGTGGATGGGAGGGGGTCCATAGTGTGGGAAGTAGGCTTCAAGTTTGCAATTATATTGAAGACTTCTATTTCCGACATAAGTTCGACCAATTAGCGTCATTTTTCAGTTGGAAGCGGGCCTGGTTGCCTGTGGTATGAATACGATCTGTTGGATCTGGAGCGGTTAAAGGGGGGCAAGTTGCGAGGGAGGGAGGATTTGCGGTTTAAATGAAGGATTGCTCAATTTTTGTGACTTTATTTGTGAAGATAATTTACAACAAGGGGTGGTGATGGACAGAGTCTCTGAATTAAGCAGAGTACTCTCACCCAGTCAAGAGATCAGGGCTAGATCCAACACCGTTTTTTAGCTCATTGCACCATCCCAGTTTCAGAACCTGGCTGTATGCAAATTAGTCTGTCCCTGGCCCAGTGCATCATGGGAACAGGGCAGACCAGACTACAAAAGCCAATTCTTACACTGGGAAGGAAACAAGCTTCAGGGGACCGGTTTCTGCCATTTCAGGCGTCTTCGGCCCGGCTTGCTTGAATCCTGATGGAGCAATGAGCAAGGGACTCACATCTGAGTATACCCTTCCACGCTTAGGGTGGACAAAATAATTTACAACAAGGGGTGGTGATGGACAGAGTCTCTGAATTAAGCAGAGTACTCTCACCCAGTCAAGAGATCAGGGCTAGATCCAACACCGTTTTTTAGCTCATTGCACCATCCCAGTTTCAGAACCTGGCTGTATGCAAATTAGTCTGTCCCTGGCCCAGTGCATCATGGGAACAGGGCAGACCAGACTACAAAAGCCAATTCTTACACTGGGACCGGTTTCTGCCATTTCAGGCGTCTTCGGCCCGGCTTGCTTGAATCCTGATGGTGCAATGAGCAAGGGACTCACATCTGAGTATACCCTTCCACGCTTAGGGTGGACAAAATAATTTACAACAAGGGGTGGTGATGGACAGAGTCTCTGAATTAAGCAGAGTACTCTCACCCAGTCAAGAGATCAGGGCTAGATCCAACACCGTTTTTTAGCTCATTGCACCATCCCAGTTTCAGAACCTGGCTGTATGCAAATTAGTCTGTCCCTGGCCCAGTGCATCATGGGAACAGGGCAGACCAGACTACAAAAGCCAATTCTTACACTGGGAAGGAAACAAGCTTCCGGGGACCGGTTTCTGCCATTTCAGGCGTCTTCGGCCCGGCTTGCTTGAATCCTGATGGTGCAATGAGCAAGGGACTCACATCTGAGTATACCCTTCCACGCTTAGGGTGGACAAAATAATTTACAACAAGGGGTGGTGATGGACAGAGTCTCTGAATTAAGCAGAGTACTCTCACCCAGTCAAGAGATCAGGGCTAGATCCAACACCGTTTTTTAGCTCATTGCACCATCCCAGTTTCAGAACCTGGCTGTATGCAAATTAGTCTGTCCCTGGCCCAGTGCATCATGGGAACAGGGCAGACCAGACTACAAAAGCCAATTCTTACACTGGGAAGGAAACAAGCTTCCGGGGACCGGTTTCTGCCATTTCAGGCGTCTTCGGCCCGGCTTGCTTGAATCCTGATGGTGCAATGAGCAAGGGACTCACATCTGAGTATACCCTTCCACGCTTAGGGTGGACAAAATAATTTACAACAAGGGGTGGTGATGGACAGAGTCTCTGAATTAAGCAGGGTACTCTCACCCAGTCAAGAGATCAGGGCTAGATCCAACACCGTTTTTTAGCTCATTGCACCATCCCAGTTTCAGAACCTGGCTGTATGCAAATTAGTCTGACCCTGGCCCAGTGCATCATGGGAACAGGGCAGACCAGACTACAAAAGCCAATTCTTACACTGGGAAGGAAACAAGCCTCCGGGGACCGGTTTCTGCCATTTCAGGCGTCTTCGGCCCGGCTTGCTTGAATCCTGATGGTGCAATGAGCAAGGGACTCACATCTGAGTATACCCTTCCACACTTAGGGTGGACAAAATAATTTACAACAAGGGGTGGTGATGGACAGAGTCTCTGAATTAAGCAGAGTACTCTCACCCAGTCAAGAGATCAGGGCTAGATCCAACACCGTTTTTTAGCTCATTGCACCATCCCAGTTTCAGAACCTGGCTGTATGCAAATTAGTCTGTCCCTGGCCCAGTGCATCATGGGAACAGGGCAGACCAGACTACAAAAGCCAATTCTTACACTGGGAAGGAAACAAGCTTCCGGGGACCGGTTTCTGGCATTACAGCCGTCTTCCGCCCGGCTTGCTTGAATCCTGATGGTGCAATGAGCAAGGGACTCATGTCTGAGTATACCCTTCCACGCTTAGGGTGGACAAAAATATTTACAACAAGGGGTGGTGAGGGACAGAGTCTCTGAATCACCCAGTCAAGAGATCAGGGCTAGATCCAACACCGTTTTTTAGCTCACTGCACCACCCCTTGTTGTAAATTATTTTGTCCACCCTAAGCGTGGAAGGGTATACTCAGATGTGAGTCCCTTGCTCATTGCACCATCAGGATTCAAGCAAGCCGGGCCGAAGACGCCTGAAATGGCAGAAACCGGTCCCCGGAAGCTTGTTTCCTTCCCAGTGTAAGAATTGGCTTTTGTAGTCTGGTCTGCCCTGTTCCCATGATGCACTGGGCCAGGGACAGACTAATTTGCATACAGCCAGGTTCTGAAACTGGGATGGTGCAATGAGCTAAAAAACGGTGTTGGATCTAGCCCTGATCTCTTGACTGGGTGAGAGTACTCTGCTTAATTCAGAGATCTCTTGACTGGGTGAGAGTATTCTGCTTAATTCAGAGACTCTGTCCCTCACCACCCCTTGTTGTAAATATTTTTGTCCACCCTAAGCGTGGAAGGGTATACTCAGACATGAGTCCCTTGCTCATTGCACCATCAGGATTCAAGCAAGCCGGGCCGAAGACGGCTGTAATGCCAGAAACCGGTCCCCGGAAGCTTGTTTCCTTCCCAGTGTAAGAATTGGCTTTTGTAGTTTGGTTTGCCCTGTTCCCATTATGCACTGGGACAGGAAAAGACTAATTTGCATACAGCCAGGTTCTGAAACTGGGATGGTGCAGTGAGCTAAAAAACGGTGTTGGATCTAGCCCTGATCTCTTGACTGGGTGAGAGTATTCTGCTTAATTCAGAGACTCTGTCCCTCACCACCCCTTGTTGTAAATATTTTTGTCCACCCTAAGCGTGGAAGGGTATACTCAGACATGAGTCCCTTGCTCATTGCACCATCAGGATTCAAGCAAGCCGGGCCGAAGACGGCTGTAATGCCAGAAACCGGTCCCCGGAAGCTTGTTTCCTTCCCAGTGTAAGAATTGGCTTTTGTAGTTTGGTTTGCCCTGTTCCCATCATGCACTGGGACAGGAAAAGACTAATTTGCATACAGCCAGGTTCTGAAACTGGGATGGTGCAGTGAGCTAAAAAACGGTGTTGGATCTAGCCCTGATCTCTTGACTGGGTGAGAGTATTCTGCTTAATTCAGAGACTCTGTCCCTCACCACCCCTTGTTGTAAATATTTATTTGTGAAGAAGCTGGAGATTTCTTCCCATCGATCCTAGGTGGATTTTATTCCTTGAGGAGGTGTGCCGTTCCTTTGACTGTTAACAATGTTGAAGAGTTCTCTAGGTCTATTATTCCCCTGGTCTAGTTGGCTGTGGAAGAAAATGGCCTTTTCTCTAAAAATGTGTTTTTTATATGCCAGTCGGGTTGATCTAAGTTGTGCTAGGTGAAGAGTCTAAGAGTTTAGTCTCCAAGTCCTTTCGGATTGTCTGAGTTGTCGTCTTTTGTTATTAAGATCCACATTGAACCAAGATTTAGGTTTCATAGATCCCAATTGTTTGAGTGATGCTACTTGATCTAACACAGGAATTAGCCAGGCATTCTCTTGTGCTATGTGGGGATATTGAACGGGTTGTGGAGGCCCTAGAAAGCTGGGTTAGTTGTGGCACTAGCACTTTGGCACCCTTGACTGTATGTTCAGTGAGATCGGCTAGAAGGTCAGCCCCGTGGCTTAACGCCACTTTGTTGCAGGCTAGGAAAGACTGTAATGTTTAGAAAGAGTCTGGAGGAGTGACTTAAGTATGGAAAAGAAAGAAAAAAATATAAGCAAACAATAAGAATTTATCACAAAATGATACAGGAGGAAAATAAGTCTTTTTTCACTCGTAAAATTGAATGCACTGGGACTAAAAGTTGAGAACTCTTCAATGTAGTGAATAGTTTCTCGTCACCCAATGCAGGAGCTACTCATCCCTTCTTTACTTAAGATTGGATCAACCAATTAGCTAGATTTTATTTACTAAAATTATAGAGATCCAATCCTCTTTTAGACTATCGGATGGACTAGCTAATAAGGATTCCTCTTCTGTAAACTGGCAAACTATGATAGGAAAAGCTTCTCTGTCTTGCTTTCCTCCGATTAACTTAGAATCTTCCTTGAATATAATGAAGGGCATGAAGTCCGGCTCCCCGTCTGACCCATGTCCGGCCAAATTTTTAGCCAAGATGGCAGAGATATTGAATCCAACAGTAAATATCATCTTTAATCTGTCCCTGAGCTCAGGCCAGGTACCTGAGCTTTGGAAAAGTGCTAAAGTGATTAAGTTCGTGAAGAAACCCTTGGCAGATCAGACTATACTTTCCAACTATAGACCTATCTCCCTTCTTTCATTCTTTGCTAAAACGTTGGAAAAGCATGTACATTCGGTAGTCTCCAACTATGCTGAAACTAATGACCTCCTCCATGCTAGTCAATCAGGGTTTCAATCTAATTTCAGCACGGAGACAGCTCTACTTGAGGTCATTGAGACCATCAAAGGAACTCTTTATAAGGAAGGAAAAGCTGTCTTGATTCTTTTAGATCTTTTGGCAGCTTTGGACACCGTGCCCCATGATCGCCTGTTGCAGAGATTGCAGCAGTGTGGTTTTGGTGGCACGGTGCTGAAATGGTTTGCCTCCTTTTTAAAGGACAGAAAGCAGGAGATTCGGTTGCCACCTTTATCAGCTAGGATCCCGCCCCTTAACGTGGGGGTCCCCAAAGGCTCTATTTTGAGCCCTGTATTATTTAATCTGTACATGTCTCCCCTTGCAAAGTTGGCAAAGGCAGGGGATGCAAAGATTTTATCTTATGCGGACGACACGCAGTTGTTGTAAACCTGTGGGAAGGGCGATGATTTTAGAGGTCAGAAGATCAGAGACTGCTTGACTGAAGTACTTCTCTGGTTTCAATCGCACCAACTTAAATGTAATCCGGGGAAATCAGAGATCATCTTCTTTGGCACCCCTCCTCTGGACGCTTGGAAACATTGGTGGCCTGACGAAATGTCGCCACCTTTGATGGCTGTCAATGTGGTCAAAAATCTGGAGGTGAAAATGGATGACAGGCTATCTATGAATGACAACAGCGGTCCTTTGGAACGGAGAGATTTAAGGAACAATAAAATATAGACAGAATCGTAACTATATTTGTTTTGACCTGTCCAGCCGGACAGAGGTCTGATGTTTACTTTTAAATTAATAACAAAAGTATTTTACAGTAATACACAAGGTAGGGCACAAGCCTGTACCCCACTCAACACAAAATGACATACATAAATGGGGAGAAAAATAGAGGGCTTTTTAGGCAAAAGCTAAGGGTTGGTTGCACTTGCAATTTTGATAGTGTCCAGGCACAACAAGAATAAACCACAACACCTTTACACATTAGTAAACATATAATTTGGTATAAGGTGTATGAAGGGTGTCGACGGCGTTTCGATCCACTTTTAAGAGTATGCGGATCATCATTAGGACATAATATATATGCCTAAGAGTAGCCTCAATTGCCAAGGATTGGTGGTAACAAATCTTAGGATAAAAACAGGAAATGTGCGGGCAGGAATTCCTCATACGATGACGGCAGCTTGCGTCTCGTGGTGGGCAGACAATTACCGGAGCGATAGCCAGAATCGGCAGTCTAAAGCTTGGTCAGTCCGTCAGGGTGATCGGAGATAAAGGCTCGATGGCCTATGTGGGCATGCTGGGCTCGATGGCCAGGAATGCCTGTGACTTCCGCGTAATCGCACAGGTAACAAAGCCAATAGTCCTGACCTGTTGTAGGTATGATGTTACTTGTTGTATCATATATCTAGATGCAATGTTTGAATCAGCAAAATACATGTCGGGCGGCACACTATGCTAAGCGCAGATTTTTAGCTTACGTGTTTTTAAGCCACTCCCTTAATTACATTGGCCACGCCCCTTTGAGAAAGCCTCCAGTTTTTTCATCCCACTTAAGGCCCTGATTATAATGCAAAGCTCAAACTTCTTGAGCCTTAGGAGAGGGTGGGAAAGAAGAATTTTGGTGTGTGAGCTCATTGAAATAGAAATGAAACATGGAAGATGACGTTTTTCAGATTGGATTATCCCACTCATTTCAGTGGGATACATTTTGCTTACTTGCAAGGTGAAGAGGAATCCTTTGAAGTTGATAACCCCTCAATAACACAGTGAGTTTAGGAGTATGCCACTGAAGAGGTTAGAGGGCCTAATTATGAATCCATTGATAATCGTGACTGGCCAGTAATTCCTGGTTAATACCCCCACAATTTAAATAGATCACTTGTTTCGGTAAATTCAGGATGGGGGGGCCCTGGGTTCAATACTGGGGAACTTGTTATGAGTCCCTCACTGGTCTACTTCTACTATATCATCATCTGCTCTAGGTTTGGTTAAAAACATTAATTTGCAACTTTTAGGCATGAAGAAACACCATGTTGGCATATCTGGAGATAGTGCTTGAAATGGATAAATAGAATACCTGCTTGTTTCTGAGAAGTGCCAGTACTCGCTAATTAAACGTATTACGTCTCTCTTGAGAAGTGCCAATACTCTCCCTCTCAAAATAAAACAGATATAGATCCCAAATGTTTGAGTGGTACTACTTGATCTAACACAGGAATTAGCCAGGCATTCTCTTGTGCTATGTGGGAATATTGAACGGGTTGTGGAGGCCCTAGAAAGCTGGGTTAGTTGTGGCACTAGCACTTTGGCACCCTTGACTGTATGTTCAGTGAGATCGGCTAGAAGGTCAGCCCCGTGGCTTAACGCCACTTTGTTGCAGGCTAGGAAAGACTGTAGACGTTTAGAAAGAGTCTGGAGGAGTGACTTTAGTATGGAAAAGAAAGAAAAAATATAAGCAAACAATAAGAATTTATCACAAAATGATACAGGAGGAAAAGAAGTCTTTTTTCACTCGTAAAATTGAATGCACTGGGAATAAAAGTTGAGAACTCTTCAATGTAGTGAAGAGTTTCTCGTCACCCAATGCGGGAGCTACTCATCCCTTCTTTACTTGGGATTGGATCAACCAATTAGCTAGATTTTATTTACTAAAATTATAGAGATCCAATCCTCTTTTAGACTATCGGATGGACTAGCTAATAAGGATTCCTCTTCTGTAAACTGGCAAACTACGATAGGAAAAGCTTCTCTGTCTTGCTTTCCTCCGATTAACTTAGAATCTTCCTGGAATATAATGAAGGGCATGAAGTCCGGCTCCCCGTCTGACCCATGTCTGGCCAAATTTCTAGCCAAGATGGCAGAGATATTGAATCCAAAAGTAAATATCATCTTTAATCTGTCCCTGAGCTCAGGCCAGGTACCTGAGCTTTGGAAAAGTGCTAAAGTGATTACGTTCGTGAAGAAACCCTTGGCAGATCAGACTATACTTTCCAACTATAGACCTATCTCCCTTCTTTCATTCTTTGCTAAAACGTTGGAAAAGCATGTACATTCGGTAGTCTCCAACTATGCTGAAACTAATGACCTCCTCCATGCTAGTCAATCAGGGTTTCAAGATGAAACCTAAACCTAAAACTCTATACCAGACAGTACCGGCCCATTTAAAGCACTATCTGCAAAGAGAAGTATGCTTTTTTTTGCATTTGTTGGTGTGGGAGAGACATTGGCTCATGAGGCAAATCTTTAACATGTATTTTGATATAATTTCCCTAACTACTTTCTTTGGAGCAAATGTGTTAATACTTATGTCTTAAACCGCTCTCCCACACTCAACTATCTCACTAATTAACATTGCATGCAGCATAACTACATATATAAGCGTACATAGGCTATACAACGGGAAACTGTGTTCAGTGGCATAACATAAAATGATGGGGCCACAGTGCAAAATATGAAGAGGGACCCCTGAGTTTCCCATACCTCACAGCTGTTCATTGGCCCTGGGGTAGAAAAGAGCCCTCCCGAAGCGTTGAGTGCTCACCTGAATAGTTGGGTCCTGCGTTATGCCACTGGCTGTGTGCCTTTGAAGATTTCTGGTGACATACTAAACAAGGTTAAAGGTTTCCGGTGACATATTAACCAGGCCAAAAGCTGAGTGGTTTGTGGATGTCATCAGAATATAGTAATTGCTTTGTTGGACCATAACAAGTCGCCCATTATGACTTTTGTTTTATATATATTTTTGTGCTGCGGTTTAGGGGAAATTTTATTGAAAATAGTAAAGCCAATAATGCGCCATAGCGTTTGGTTGTAGTGAAAGGAATATAAATATGTTCAGATGTGTTATTCTGAGAGGGAAGTTGTAAATACATTTTCTGATTTCTTAAGAATGTAGAATTCTTCTTTGCTGTTTGTCACGAAAAAGAATTGGCCAAAATATTTTTGAATGCAGTCAAAGCTATTAATATTAAGCCCTAGATTAAAGAACAAGAGTCAGACACCATGTCATGATGCAGGCTGACAATGCAGATTTCTTGCATTTAGCATGGTCATGCGCAGCTGTGGCCCACTATTGGGCAGGAGTGACCCAAGTACTAGGGGAAATGTTGGATGCTGAAGTTGATTGCTAGGAACGTACCTGTTTGCTGGGTCTGGTGTTCAATGTACGAGCTGTAAATAATTTGTTTTGTGTAATAGCATTGTTGATGGCCAAACGCCAGGTGTCGCTGTGTTGGGGTAGTAAACAGGCCCCAAGGGTTAAACAATGGTTAATAGACCTTACATACTGTAAGGACACCTTGAAAACCATGAAGAAGAGCTGCCAACAGGGTTGAAACCCAAAGACCACTGGAAATTCCTAGTTGTATATTTGCAAACACATCAAGTGGACTAAGGATGTATAATTGCCTTGTGGTAGAATGTATATCTTCAAAACTCAGATATGTAACAGTTTGTACATGGGATGTTGTTGTGCAACGGTCTATATGTTTGTATTTCATATGTTAGACAATGTATGTCTTTGAAATGCCAATAAACAAAATAAATTTAAAAAAAATGTATAGTAAAAGGTGAGTTTAAAGCTTGAGAAATGGTCTTAAATGTCAAGTCGAAGTGGTGCTAAACTGAACACACAGTCCCTGCAATGACAGGCCTGAGATATATTTGAAAGGCTACTTGTGTGGGTGGCACAACCGGTGCTGCAGGGCCACTAGTACCATTTAGATTACTGGCCCTGGGTATATGGTATACCACTTTACAAGGGACTTACAGGTAAACTGATTATGACTTTTAGGTATACACCAATGTCACTATGTTAAGGAAAGGTAAAGTTCTAAGAGTCCGAAGGCCAACAAAGAGATACAGCAAAAAGTGGAAGTTAGAAGGCAAACACTTTAGGGGAATACCACCCTGAGGATAACAGGTCAAACAAAATCATTGATTTGATCTTCCTTGAAATTTAATTTATAACTACAGTTTGATTGGTTAATAATTTCAATTGGAGGGCAAATATCTTCAGAGATCTTGGTTAAGGTACAACTAATCGCACCCATAGCTGCTAGAACAGGATAAACAGGAGGGGTGAGCGAGGGAAGTTCATTGTTGGATTATATCTATTGAGAGTTAGACTGAACATTCTCCTTCACGTTTGTGCATGCATTTTCATTTATGTTTTCAAGAGTTTTATGTGCTATAAAGTCTAACTCATTTGAAAAGGCAAGATCAGCAAATGAATCTTGCATTGTGGAAGAAGCCGAAACAGCATTAATAACACAGTTTTCTTTTCCCCTGTGTATAGAATCAGATTCCACAATGCTGTTTGGCAGTTAATCAAAAGTAGTGTCAATGAGATATTATATATTCTACAACAGTGATCAAATTTTTATTTAAATTGGTGGAATTAACACAATTAGTATTTTGGCTCTAGATTGGCGTCCCTGGTTGTGATTGTTTGTAGCAGAACAAGTTGTCAGCAATCCTGAAGTTTCTTCAGACTTGTTTTTTAAAACAGAGATTGATTATCATCAGAAAAAAAATTCTTAATCAAAGATAGCTTGCAGAAGGCTTGGACTTGGCAATATAGTCACGATTGCACTAGGAAAGACCTGTCAACTCATGGGAGGACAATCCTTCTTGACAGCAAGATGTTTCTGTACCCTCCATATAAACGAAGTTACCACTTTGGGATTCAGAGCGAGTAAGCATAATCTTTGTTGACCCTTTATTAAATAGAAACAGTCCAGAGGGATCACAAGGAAATTGTAGTATGTCTCAAAGAGACAAGCTCACACGCAACCAAAATGCAACTGCACAGCCGGCTTGACAAAAGCCCACACTTCCCAGAGCCTCAGCCTCAAGGCCACCGTCCCCCACACTCAACACCACCACCACACCTGTGCCAAGTGAGCCCCAGAATCCTTGCGCACACCAATGACGACCCTGTCAGGCAGGAGAAACAATGTCCAAGACCAGGAGGGCATCTCAGAGGCCGAACCCTGCCCTCACACGCCATGAGGAAAAAGGACCAGTCTCTACAAGGCAAGCCTCAACACCAAGAGCCAAGGAAGGCTCCAGCTATCTTTCCACCAGGCTGAGCAAAACTATGCCATCAGGCACAAAGCAGAACAAATTCAAACAGTGGTGGTCCCGAGCCCCAGTTAAACCCCCTTCCAAAGACATGACCCAGACTACTCTATCAACTGTTCAGGAGAAAGAATAATGGCCAGGGATATTTGCTGGTGGGCACCTAAGATGACAGCAGTAACTCATTTGGCTGTGCCTTGAGGCTGTAAATGCCTTGCAGGCACAGCAAACTGCCAAACCTGTAAGATACCAACGTGACACAGAAATACTGATCTAGTGGTCTGACTTCCCGTCCATAGTGAAAGAAAGCCAAGCAACAGAAGGCTGGTGGTATTTGTTGTGTGTAGTGAATTTTTCACGAAACGATTTGTTAGACCCGAGAACTTGGTGTCATCATCCACCAAACTTTTTCCCTGGTGTTTGCTGAAAATCGTTTTTGTTCGCTTTAGGACTTTGTGGACATTTCCATTGCTAACCAGTGCTAAATTGATTGGGCTTTCTCCTTTAGCCATGGTAACATTGGCCTACACCTGATTGGTACAATTAATTTACTTGTAAGAGCATAGTATATGGTACCACATGCACACAGGGCCTGAAACATTAAATGCTACTAGTGGTACTGCAGCACTCAGTGTGCCACCCAGATAGGCAGCACTTTAAACCATATTTCAGGCCTATCATTTCAGCCTGTGTGCAGATTAAACTGCCAATTTGACCTGGCAAACGAAAACTTTTAAAATAATACCCTTTCAGGCATAGAGTGTCGCATAAATTCTGCAATAAAGAAGCAGAGAACTCTGGGTAATTCTCAAGTTTAGGTGGAAAGCAGCTCCTATATAGAGCACCCTCAACACCAGCGACACTCTATATCTGCTCACCTCAAATGTCTGCTTTTCTATCAAAGTCTTTAAGCGTAGGATTAGCACAGTGCCATCCACGCCGAGAAAGAAAGGGGCAAAGTCTTTTGCCATTTCTACAGCAAAGTCTTTAAGCATAGGTCTAGCACAGTACTGACCATGCTGAGCTGTAACATGACATAAGCCTTTTACCACTCCAGGCACAGTATTACAACTTTGAATTGGTAAAATACCAACCATGAAACCTGAAATTAATAAAAACAACCCCCTGACACGTGTTTCGCTCTCATCAGAGGTATAGCTTTGCCAGACAAAAGGGAGATCCCAGTATAAGTCAAAACAATATTTTTTCAGGCATAGAGTGATGCATAAATTAGGCTAAAAAAAGAAGCAGTGAACTCTGGGTAGTACTCATGTTTAGGTGGAAATCAGATCCTGTTTAGAGCACCCTCAAAACCCGTGACACTCTAGATCTGCTCAACTTAAATGTCTGCTTTTCTTTCAACGTCTTCAAGGGTAGGATTAGCACAGTGCCATCCACGCTGTGATTGAAAGGGACGAAGTCTTTTACCATTTTTCAGCAAAGTGTTTAAGCATAGGACTAGCACAGTGCTGTCCATGCCAAGCTGTAAAATGACATCAGCCTTTTACCACTCTAGGCACAGAATTACAGCTTTGAATTGGTAAAATATCAACCATGCCATCCTGAAACGATTAAAAGCAACCCCTGACACGTGTTTCGCTCTCATTAGAGTTCTTCAGAGGTCTTTGATAGAAAAGCAGACATTTGAGGAGAGCAGAACTAGAGTGTCGCTGGTGTTGATGGTGCTCTATACAGGAGCTGCTTTCCACCTAAACTTGAGAACTAGCTAGAATTTTCTGCTTCTTTTTTGCAAAATAAACCTTTTGCAAGGCCTAAACTATCTTTTTTAATACATTTAAGTCACCCCAAATTTAGGCCCTAAACAGCACAATGGGCATGATGCATTGTATTTTAACAGTGGCACGTGTTTTTAAGTTTTACATGTCCTGGTAGTAAAAAACTCATACATTTGTTTTTCAATAATGTTAGGCTTTCAGGATAACATTGTGTTACCTTATTACATTTAATAAGTACTATCCTTTGCCTGGGAACAGGTCATGTTTGGTCTCAAATGGTAAAGTCAGATATTAAGTCACAATTCTGAAAATGCCACTTTTGTTGGAATTTTCTTGTCCTAACCATTTGGTGCCTGCAGTCTGTGTCCTTGGGCACATGACTGTGAGTAGCTGTCAATTGGACTTTGTGTGTTCCTCCCAGACAGTGACAGAAATGGCGACTATGTGTTTTGGGAGGATGGGCCATGTAGCCAGGATAGACCATGTTTGAAAGATGGGAGGGCCGAGCTGTTCCCTGGATCATTTACATTTCAAAGGGCTGGTTCCAGCACAAACTGAAAGGTGCTTGACAAAAGCCTTTTGTCACCATAGACTCCTTGGAACCTGGGCAGGGAAAGGAAGGAACTTTTCAGAACTGGATGCTGGGGTACACTACTTCAAAGGATGGTAATTTGTATAAATATTGGATCCTTTGAACCACTCTTCAGAACACACCTGGAGCTGAGTAGGGCCACCCAGAAGGACAGCTGTGTACACCTGACGACTGCTCAGTTGCTTGAGGCAGTGTGAGCTACAGGGACATACAAAGCTGCAGTGACCTTGTGTAGGAAGCTGGCTCCTTATATAGTATCTCACAATAAGGAGCTCTAGAGGGAAAGAAAATGATCAGGTCACCCTCCACTCAAATCACATATAGTATACCAAAAAGAGGTATACTGTGCAAACAGTACAGGTATTCCCTTATAAGTGGACATGGGCTTGCTCTAGCAATCCCAAAGAGATCTCCTAATGGGTAGTGCGGTCAGGCAGCCTGAGGCTTATCAGAGAGGAGTGTAAGACATCTGCAAAAACACCCACAGTCAAAAAATGATGCACACAACTTAATAGGGAGATCCATACCAATTTATAAAAATAACACGTATCTTTATGTATATTTAAACACCTGAATTATTGCGATCAGGTACGTACATTTCAAGATAGAAATATGTTTAATGACTGCAATTTTCAGAGACAGCAGTGTTATCCTATAGAGGAAAAACAAATATTATATACAGTTACTTCACAGCGACTTACAAAATCAATCCTTAGCTCCACAACAGCTTGCAGGATGAGTCAACTTTGTGCAATCAGTGGGAACTGCATACCGGCAGGCAGGATTGGCTCCAAGTCAGTTGCTCCTTCCATAGTTCTTGCTTTTTGAAGCTCTTCAGTCCTTCTCCTTTTTGATTGGCAGGATCTGATTTCCTGGTGCCAGGGACACCCCTAAATAGTAAATTTAGGGGAGTGGAGGCTAGTAGCCAATGGGCTACTGACCCCTGGGGTCACTCCTCCTATGTGACCACTTCCTGTGGGAAGTGGGCATAACCCTGTCACAGTGCTCCAAAGTTTGCCATTACGAAGATGGCAGGCTTCTGATTTTGGATTCACTTCAGACAGCCCACTTTAGGGGTGGAACTAGCCTGAGGGTGAAAACGCCAGACTACTAACTTTTCTGCCTGTCCATTGCCCAGGTTGGCATCCTCTCCTGTGAGGGAAACCAGATTCGCATACCAAAGGCGGTTGGCTCTTTCAAGCTCCCTGCCTTGGAATACTAATTTACAGGTCATCCTTTGGGAGGGGGTGTAAACACCCTCTGCCAGAGCAGGCTTTTGTTCCTGACTTGCTGAGAGCAAAGGCCCTCACCCCTGAGGGCCAGAAACGAGTCTGTGGTGGCAGGCTGGCTAGGACCAGTCTGTCAGCACACTCTTGGTTGATGGGTTTTTAGGAAGCACCTCTGGGTATATGTATTTATAAATCCATCACTAAAATCAGTGTAGGTTTATTAATACGGAATGTTTGATACCAAGCATCATGTAGCTGGGGAACTCCTTTTCACCAGTGTCCAGCACATGCACTTACAATGGCTTCCCCGGGCACTTGTACTAGCAACAATTTAACTGACCGGCACAAGGGCATATTTGCTCATGAAGATAAGTTCACACATGCATTTTGGTGCACCCTGCCTTAGGGCTGTAAGGCCTGCTGTAGGGGTGACTTACACAGGCTGCATGCAGTATATGTGGGCATGGCGCACAGGGATGTGTGCCATGTTCTGCGTTCACTTTTTTCTGCACCAAGACATGCAGCTTGCAATGGCAGTCAGACTGTGCTTGTTGATGGGGTCCTTAAGGGTAGCAAAATTCATGCTGCAGCCCTTTATGGATGCTCTTTAGTACCCCATGCACTAAGTACCACTGGTACCATTTACTTGGGGGTTGCTAAAGGTATTGCCAATTGGGGTACATTTGCACAGCTTTAGGGAAAGAGGTCTGGCACTGGAGACCTGGTTAGCAGGAACCCTGTGCAACTCGAGTCAAAACTGAATCAAATACCAGGTAAACAGTGTGGGTAACCATGTCAAAAAGGAGCACTTTCGTACATCTTGCACCCTGCACCTGGTGTGGAGCACATCCTGACCCCCAAGTGGAACCCAAACGTCCTGTGGTAAACAACCAGTCCTGTGGTGCCAAACCAGTCCTTGACCCTTGGTAATGGTGTTTAAGAGGCGCCTCCTTCTAAAACCTGAAACGTATGCAGGGCCGGACTGGGAACCAAAACCAGCCCTGGCAAAGTGCTCGCCTCCCTCTTCCCCCGCGGGGGGCTTGGGGGGGGGGGGGGTGCAGCGAGCTCTTTGCCAGGGCCGGTTTTCTGCCGAATTTGTTACAGGGACACTTTTGCAGCTATGCTGGAAAAATGGCCCTGTAACAAAAACGGCCCCAGGGGCCCAAAACCGGCGCACCGGGGGATTGCCTGGTGCCCGCTACGGCCAGTCCGGCCCTGAACGTATGGTAGAAAACGTATCAAAAAGTAGCCTGAGTACCGCCAGGAGAACGGGACCTACTCACTTGCCAATCCGCCCGAAGTGCATCACTGGTTAGCCTGGTTTCACGGTAGCTCCTGCTACATTCTTCTCCACAGCAGCAAATACTGTTCAGAGCAACCTCTTAGAGATGATATCCAGCATCACGCAGCCCTCGTCAGCAACAGACTGCAGCTTTATCCCACTGGAGATTTTGAACTTCCAAAAAAGTGGCAAATTTTGAATGCAGAAATCTTCAACGTGACTTCATCCAGCGTCTTCCCAATGACAAGGTCCTCCATGGGAACCCAGGCTGCCTTGCACTGCTGAACTTTACCTTTTCAGTAACTTTTCCTCAAAATTGCTTCTAAGTCCAAAGATAAGCCGCTATCTGGGCCAATGCACTTCGTGTAGCCAAAACATGCTTCATCATGGTCCTCCTTTACTGTTGACTTTATCCCGGTCTGGTGGGACCAGATACCTGAGATCGGTACTTTGATCTTTTAGGTGCTACTTTTCACTTAAAACCTAAAAAATTCAAAGCTCCAGGTCTACTGATTGGATTTCTCTGCCTTGCTGTGTTGATCTGATGCCTGCTGCCCTCTTGCCTGAGTGAGAAGGACTGGACATGAATCTCTTTAACCGAGAAGCCAGAGTGACTAAGGGCTTGTTGGCTGACCTCCTGGTCTTAATCTTATCTTATCTTAACAAAAATGGATACAGCGCACGTTCACCCGGGGGTTTCATGGCGCTAACCGATAGAACTGGAAACGAAGCCCGGGGAGGAGAGATGGAGAACTAGGCCAGAGTCTGAACAAACAGCCACGTCTTAAGCAGCCGCCTGAACTGGAGAAGAGTGGTGGAGGAGCGGATCTCTAAAGTGAGGGAATTCCACAGTTTAGTGGCAAGCATGGCAAACCTCCGTCCTCCCTTCCGTTGGAATTTAAAACGGGGGACAATCAGGAGAATCTGAGAGGCAGACCGCAGATTGCGTGGAGGGGCTTACTTGGGCAGAAGCTCCTGGATGAACCTGGGACTGCGTGCATGAAGAGCTTTAAATGTCATGCAGGCAGTTTTAAAGAGTGTTCGCTGTATAACAGGAAGCCAGTGAAGTTGCTTCAACAGCGGTCTGGCAGATTGCCAGCGTGGAAGATGATAGATAAGTCTGGCAGCTTGATTTTGAGCCAGTTAAAGACGTTTAGTGAGAGCCACCGAAAGGCCCAGATAGATGGCGTTGGCATAGTCTAAGTGAGAAAGTACCAACGCCATCACAACCTGGGTCAGAGCGGACTGAGTGAGCATTCGGCTAATCTTTTTTATTTTCCGCAGCTGAAAGAAGCAGGATGACACCACTGCGTTGACCTGAGGCTTCAGTGAGAGCTCATCATTAATAAGTACCCCTAGGCTTTTAAACACTTTGGACGTGGTAGGTGGCTGACCAAGTTTGAGCGGCCAATATTGTGGCCCCCAGAGGAGTTTGCTCTTCCCAAATAGGACAAGCTCCGTCTTCTCAGGATCCAATTTAAGATGGTTGCTGTCCATCCAGTAGCCTATGGAGAGCATGGTGGACTGGAATTGGTGCACAGATTCTGGGGAGTCGTCGATGGTGAAAGTAAGTTGCAGATCATCTACATAATTAAAAGTAGTGACTTTAACAAATTTTAATAAGTGCAACAGAGGGAGCATATAAATGTTGAACAAAATAGGTGATAAAGAGGAACCCTGAGGGACCCCACAGGTAGTGTGGAGTTTCAATGAGGAGAAGGGAGGTAGACCAACAGCTTGTGAGCGGTCACTAAGGAAGGATCTAATCCAATCATGTGCAGGGCCAATCATGTGTGAAGCCTCAGTATCACATCAGACTTCCAACAACCTTCCACCTCCACCTGTACTCTGCCATCTGTTAGCCTACCCTACAAGTGGTGCCACCCCCATTTTGGACACTTAGTAGTCGGTTGAAGGTGCTCTGCCAGTCTATGTGATCCAGCAGAACTGACACATCTCTGCTGCATGGTGCAAACCCAAGCAGAACCGACTAATCACTGCTGCTGCGAGGATTAGACCAGTTGCAAATACCCGCATCACTGGCCATCGAACCACCTCTGCACAAAGTATCCTCTGTGCAGGCCCTAGCATCCCTTGCCGAGGCAACTTCGTCAAGGATGCCAGACTCTGCATTGCGGCCACCTAGCTTCTTGGAACCGGTGCATAACCTAACTGCTCGCGGCATCTTCGATGAAGAACTTCCCATTACAAGTCCTCATCGCAGGGATCCTTAAAGATGATACAAGACCTTGCACTGCAGCCTCACCACATCTCTGAACCAACACATTACTTCATCTGCACTACACATTTTTGACACCAATCCTCACAACACATAGTAAACCAGGATATAAGGTACTTAGTTCAGCTGGCCTAACTGCGTACCAGTAGCTGGCACCTGCTCCATCACAATCGGCCTGAACTTGTTACTTAATTCCCAGTCCGGCACAAACAGATTTCCAGAGTTGGCTCTTTGTGCTTTTTGGCACTATTTTGACCTAAATCTAAAAAATTGCCTTTGGTCTTATTTTGTTTATTAAAGAAACCTCTATGTTTCTAACTTGGTATAGGATCCTTTTTGTGTTTTGTTTTAACTTTATTACATTTTGAAGTGTTGCACAAATACTTTACACATTGCCTCTAAGTTAACCTTGACTGCTCTTTGCTAAGCTACCAGCGGGTTGAACATAGGTTAATTTAGGGTTGGCTTTTGCCTCATCCTGACAAGAATTGTAGTTGCTGCTTGACCAAGGTCACACCCCAGTAAACCAACACCCTTTTTTCTCACAGGCAACCACCCATACCTCGCTTCTTTTTTCTTTATGTAGAGGGGCGGTTCTACCCACACCTCCTTCTTCCTGATCGCTGTTCCTTGATCTATATTTCTAACTTGGTTTGGGATCCTTTTTGTGTTTTGTTTTAACTTTATTACATTTTGAAGTGTTGCACAAATACTTTACACATTGCCTCTAAGTTAACCTTGACTGCTCTTTGCTAAGCTACCAGCAGGTTGAACACAGGTTAATTTAGGGTTGGCTTTTGCCTCATCCTGACAAGAATTGTAGTTGCTGCTTGACCAAGGTCACACCCCAATCAACCAACACCCTTTTTTCTCACAGGCACCCATACCTCGCTTCTTTTTTCTTTATGTAGAGGGGGGTTCTACTTACACCTACTTCCTGATCGCTGTTCCTTGATCCAATCCATCCCTCTGCTGTTTCCCTACCGGAAACTGCTGCACAGTTTTTATGCCATGATAGAGTGCAGTCAATGAAATGTCCAGCGCAGAACTGTGTCCAGGAGAAAGAATGCATATTGAGATGACCACATGATGTACACCCTGCATTGTGAACTTTACTCACCTTTTTTGCTGATGGCAAGGATTTCTGCAAACCTAGAAGCAATGCATTAAACATTTTGAAGGATACACAAAGACAAGGATTCTCTTCCTGCCAAGGATAAAGGGATCAGGGACCTCTGAATGGATGATAGTCAGTGGGTAGGCATTTGCACTTTATTATATAAGTATCCCTCAGTGCTCAATATCAGTTGATCAATTATACATGCTTAACCAGGAGTCACTTTACTTCCGGTTTAATAAGCACATTTGATGCAAAATGTGTTTGAAAATGCCCAGATTGCACCGAAGATGGGGCAAATCTTTTGCACTTAGTCTGTCATTGAGAGGTGTGGCAGAAAAGGATCAAATACCTGCTGATGTTATTCCACTGCTATAGACTAATGTAGTAATGCCACATTTCCAAAATGCAGTAACATTGAATCAGATCATAGAAACACCAGGATAGTTTAGCCCTAAATATTCTTGTTTGCCATGGTGTCATTACTGCATCATTAAATAATCTGAGATGTAGTTCAGCACCCTGAAAGTGTGTCTCAGTGTGGTATTGTTAAATTCTGAATATGCCTTGACTTTAGTCTTACAGATTAGCCTGGTAGAAGCCTTCCACAGCATACTATTGTTTGGTTACTTGTTCACATTAGGGGTGGGTGAAGAATTGTCCGCCGGTGGAGTTCGCAGAGTTTTGCCCACTCCACGCGGAGTTTCCAAAAACTCTACAAAGTGATGCAGAGCAGAGCTCTTTCTTTGAAACGGTTTGCCAACGGCAAGTTGGTGAGTGCTACGAGCAAAAGAAAGGGCGTGCTAGACCTCCTCCTGGTGAGATTTCTCAAGGCGGGCGGGCACAGTAGGTCACGATCGCTCACGCTGAGAAATCTGCTGCTCTCGTTGAGGAAGCTGCGGCTCGAGTAGAATGTCTACTCGGGCGGCAGAAAGCAGCATCGCACTTTGGCATGACAAGTAGTGCCATCACGGGACAAATTCCTGGCGTTAAAAATTAGTGCAAGAAGGTTGACTTAATAGACTCTGCAAATGGTGGAACTCTGCATAACACAGTGGAATTTTTCCAGCATTTGGAGGACCTCCGTGGCGCAACACTCCGCCCAGGCCTAGTTCACATCTCAAAGCTTTCATTTCCTCAACTAAAATGTGCAGGGCCAGCTATTACTTTGGCTAAAAGGAGAATATTACTGAGATGTATGATAATTAACCCCCTGGATTTACAGATGGCTATGCTCAGACAATTCTTGAAGGCCCTTATTACAAGGTGTGTGGATTACAGTGGGATATTTACCACACCCTGTAAATTCTATTACCCCAAGGTGATGTATTTAACAGTATGGTAAATACATCCTAATCCAAGTTTTCAACTTGAAAATTAGGTGTAATATACAGATCCTGTATTTAACACACTAAGGGCCAGATATACAAATCGTTGTGTTTATGATTACCTAATTTGAGGTGAGGTGAGGTGTAGTGTACAGAATCTGTATTTAACACACTAAGGGCCAGATGCACATACCTTTGTGTTTGCGATTACCTAGTTTGCAATTTGCTTTTAGGTAATCACAAACAGTGATGTAATAAAGTGTGTTTTACACTGTTTGCGCTTTCCAATTGCTCAAAATAGACCTACCTCATTCATATTCAGGAGGTAGATCAAAATTGGCGACCGATTGGGAATCGCGAAAAATCACAGGGATTGTGACCTGCTGGGGTCAACAAACCAACATGTCTATGACTTCTTTCAAATAAGCCATTGTTCTTTTGTATGCAGCAATGCGTTTCAAAAACAAAAATAAAAAAATGGCTATTAATTTTTTAAGAGTAGGCAGTGGTCCATAGGCCATCACCTCCTTGTCCTTTTTCCATCATCCATGTTTGTATCAAGCTTCTCACCAATGGCTGTAGCTTCAGTTCCTCACCTCCACTACCCTGGGCTCTAACAGCAGTTTGCAGCCTGGTGCTGGGAGCCTACAGGCTGTACAGTTTTATTCAGGGTGGACACCACCATCATAGGCCTCACCATGCCTTTCAAATGCAGGCTTGTTCAGTGGCTTGCCTCTCCACTGCACCACACTGAATTCCGACCAGCCCCCACCACACCAGAAATTTCAGTGCTCTTCATCTGGGCTCAAAAGTCTGAATACGCTGCTTCTTTTCCCGGCATGTAAGAGCTATGAGGAAGAGCTCAGTCATAACCACCATTGTCGCCACTCCTCGAGATAAAAAGAAATGCTCATGGAATACACTACCTAACAGAGCTCGACTGAATGTACCTTTTGGTCCTTGCCCTTTTTGCAGGGTTATCCCCAAATATTTTGCCTTCTTCCTCCTATTTATTCTGACCTGTTTTTGTTGCCTTTAGGACTCGGGGCATTTTACCACTGAAAATAAATGCTAATATGCATTTGCTCTCTGTGTAAATTATGATTGTGATTGGTTATCCATGATTGGCATATTTGATTTACTGGTAAGTCCTAAGCACTGTATGTGCCCAGGGCCTGTGGATCAAAAGCTACTAGTGGGCCTGCAGCACTGATTGTGCCACCCACATGAGTAAGCCTGCAAACATGTCTCAGGCCTCCCACTGCATTGTCTGCAAGTGCAGTTTTAATCTGCCATCTCGACATGGCAAGTGCACTCACTTGCCAGACCCAAACCTTCCCGTTCACTACATGTAAGGCACCCCTAGGGTAGGCGTAAGGCAGCTCCATGGGAACGGTGCAGCATATTTAAAAGGAAAGGCATGTACTGGTGTGTTTAAATGTCCTGATAATGCAATGCTGCCAATTTCTTTTTTCACTATTGCAAGGACTATATCTCCCATAGGTTATAATTGGAGCTATTTTGTAACATCTTATAAGTGTAATTTCCAATGGGGAAGAGCATGGGATTTGGAGTTTGGGCTACCTGAACTTAGAATTTAAAACTACATCTTTTAGTGAAGTTGGTTTTTATTTTGTGTGTTTTTATATGCAACTTTTAGAAAGTGGGAATTTACTTGCTTTGCCATCCTGCTCCCTGCCTGCCTGTGGAATCCATGTCTGGTTGAGACTGATAGTTGGGTTGTTTGTGCATTCACTTTAGATAGTCACACAAAGGGAGCTCAGGTGTATGCCCGCTTCAAAGTCAGAAAAGGGTAGAAGTATGGGGCCTGTAATCATATATGTGGGGAACACTTCTGGATCAAGAGCAGACTGTCACAAGGAAGAACTGGAGAGCGGTCCGGAAGAGTACTGCCCCTTAGCTTTGTTACTTTGCTGGGTTGGCCTGCAGTTGCTGCTTCTGTCTTGGAGAGGAAAAGGACTGGACTTTGTTTTGTATCCAGCTTGAGAGAATTCTCAAAGGGCTTGTGTGTGCTTGTCTCCTGTTGAGAAGTGAAGTGTCAGGGTAATTTCAACAGCAGTCCACTGGACTCCTCTCCTGGGAGTTCTGACCTGCCAAGTTTAGCAAATTCCAGTTCTGGGCGCTTGGAGGTGGCTTTGCTGCTGAAAGAAGACCTTCCGCGCCAGTTTTGCCTGCTGCAAGCCTGCCATGTGGTTGAAAAAACAACACATCGCTGTGCTGTGGCAGAAGGTTCAACGTGGCGCCAGTTCGCGGTTGGAAGAATCGACACAGCGCCGGTACGCGTGGCTCTGAATTCACCACAGCCCGAGTCCCGAGCACCATGTATCCTACATCTGAGACACCCACTCCAACTTTAAAGCAGGCCTGGCTGTGCGGCAAAAAAATCATTGCATTGCCGCGCTGCGGACGAAGGATTGATGCAGCGCATGTCTGTGGCTGGGAGAACTGACGCAGCGCCTGTTTGCAGCTGGGAGAATTGATGCAGCGTCTCTTTCACCGCCGCCTCATCGACCCTGGCAAGTCAACATTGATGCTGGCCTTCAGTGTGGAACTGAGGACGCACAGTGAGAAACCGACGCACCATCTCCCTGCGCAGTAAGAAACTGAAGCATCACCTCCTCTCCAAAGTAAGGAAGTAATGCTTCACCTCCCCTCCGTGGCAGTAAGAAACTGACACATCACCTTCCGTAGGAGGAAGGAACCAACGCATCACCTTTCCTGTGTGTAAGGAACCGTCGCATCACCTTCCCTGCATGTGTTTTTGTCTTTGATTTTGAGGCATACCAGGTACTTTGTGCTAAAAAGTGATGCATCCATGATTATATATGGACTGAACTGTTTAAACCTTTTGAAAGTGATATCTTGATTTATGTATTTTGGAGTTTTGGTCTTCTTTTGATTAGATAAAGATTGGTTATTCTTCTAAATTGGTGTGGAGTCCATTTGCGGTGTTTTCACTATGTTACTGTATGTGTCCACACATGCTTTACACATTGCCTCTGAGATAAGCCTGACAGCTCGCAACAAGCAGGGGTTATCTTGGGTGTGTAACTCCCTTACTCTGACTAGAAGAAAGGATCCATATTTAGACAGGGTGTAAGCCACTGGCAACTAGAGAGCCCCATTTCTGACAGTTCCCTCGTACTATCAGAATAACTCTGACAAAGGCTAGGTCTTTACTTTGAAGAAACCAATGAACATCCACTTTTTTAATCCAATAGAGAATGAAATAGTCCTATGCTAAGTTCATTAAAGTTAGTTGTTGAGGTGCAAGTTCTTTATTTAACTGAGGCTCATGTAATCATGTTAAGGTTGTCGTAGCGTTTGTACTTTCAATCTGTACACTTCCTAAATGATGATTATGTGTTATGGAGTGATCAAACATCTTAAAATACTTTGCTTGACACTATGGACAGCAGCAGCAAAATAAACATAATAATTCACTTAAATTGCTAGTCTGCCTATTACATTTTAATTGGTGCCTTAAAGAAGAAGGTTACAAGTTTATTTTTTTAATAAATAATATTCTAACAAAAAATGTTTTCAAGTCTGTCAGCAACTGCAAACACAGGGGCACCACCGGGCCCAAAAACTACTAACAATAGAGTTAAAGCATAGATACTACCACATGAAAACATGTCTAGACATGCACAGAGGCACTGAAAAGAATACGAAGAACATACTGATGCAGGAACACAACTCTCTATACCCATTTTTATAATATTATGATACAAGCATATGGCCCCAGGAGATATGCCATCATCTTCCCCTGTTTCCTAGTCCAATGCAAATAACAGTGTATAAGGTGACAGATGCTCATAACTGAACCATAGGCTATTAGGTGAAGGCTCGTTTTGTTCTTGGTTTAGAATGAAATCCTTTTGGGGTATTCTAATAGCATACAATTCAACTAAACCCACCAGACCCATCAACTCAAACACACAGGATCAATTTATACAGATGCCAGAAAATCCACTAAGAGATATATATTGGAAATTGTTATTTAATTTATTAGGTTAGGTCAAAGGGATATTTATATGATTACCCTTATTCATTAAAAACACAATTGATAAAAGTCATAACAAGAATACACAATAAATAAAAATGTATACACAATAAAAAATAAAACAAATCTTACAAAAAATGTTGTTAACCAGTCACAGTTGCATGATTAATTCTCGGTAAAGCATTATATACTAAATATAGTGCAACACACATTAGATATCCTGACAATTTCTTTCTCTAAAAATAGACCAAAAGCAACGCGTTTCGAAGGGTTTTGTACAGGTCCAACCTCCTTCTTCAGGCTTGTTAAAAAGATTTAACCCAACACTGTTATCTATGTGGAAACATATAAAAATCTATAAAAAACCACAAAACAATTTATTGACATCTAGATCACACTGCAATGGACCAACCTAAAATGTCACTTCAAGGTGTATAAGTGTCGACATGTATTTAAAAAAAAAAATTCATTCAATTTAAAAAAACATTTTTCATAAAGGTTACATGATATAGGTAACTGGCACTGTTGAAATGAAGACCCCAATTCCCACACATTCTTGCCAAGGAATACCATTGGCACAGATAAATCATATCTCTCGCTCCCCAACATACTCCCATAAGTTCAACAGGCTATATCCTCTTTGTTAGTAGTTGTGACCCTATATGATATAGTCATATCTCCTTATGGTCATTAAAATTAAATCTATCTTACAAAGTAGGATATGTTATACCGTTCCACCCCAGATATGGGCGTGAACCACCTACTCTGTATAATATGATAAAATATTCAAATATTTAATACCCACCACAAAGTATACTGGTTGGGCGTCGTGGAAAAACTACGCTCAATCCTAATCCTAATTAGGAATGAGCGTAGTTTTTCCATGACGCCCAACCAGTATACTCGTCGTGGGAAAACTACGCTCAATCCTAATCCTAATTAGGATTGAGCGTAGTTTTTCCATGACGCCTAACCAGTATACTTTGTGGTGGGTATTAAATATTTGAATATTTTATCATATTATACTGAGTAGGTGGCTCACGCCCATATCTGGGGTGGAACGGTATAACATATCCTACTTTGTAAAATAGATTTGATTTTAATGACCATAAGGAGATATGACTATATCATATAGGGTCACTACTACTAATAAAGAGGATAGAGCCTGTTCAACTTATGGGAGTATGTTGGAGAGTGAGAGATATGATTTATGTGTGCCAGTGGTATTCCTTGGCAAGAAGGTATGTGTATTGGGGTCTTCATGTCAACAGTGCCAATTACCTATATCATGTACACTTTATGATTAATGTTTTTTTTATATTGAATGAAAAATGTTTTTATTTTAAATATATGTCAACACTTATACACCTTGAAGTGCAATGTTAGGTTAGTCCATTGTAGTGTGATCTTGATGTCAATAAATTGTTTTATGGTTTTTTATATATTTTTATATGTTTCCACATAGATAACAGTGTTGGGAAGAATCTTTTTAACAAGCCTGAAGAAGGAGGTTGGACCTATACAAAACCCTCCGAAACGCGGTGCTTTTGGTCTATTTTTAGAGAAAGAAATTGTCAGGATATCTAATGTTTGTTGCACTATATGTAGTATATAATGATGTAACAATAGAATTAAACATGCAACTGTGACTAGTTAACAACATTTTTTGTAAGATTTGTTTTATTTTTATTGTGTATACATTTTTATTTATTGTATATTTTTGTTATGACTTTTACCAATTGTGTTTTTAATGAATAAGGGTAATCATATAAATATCCCTTTGACCTAACCTAATAAATTAAATAACAATTTTCAATATATATCTCTTAGTGGATTTTCTGGCAACTGTATAAACTGACCCTGTGTGTTTGAGTTGATGAGTCTGGTGCGTTTAGTTGAATTGTATGCTATTAGAATACCTCAAAGGGAGTTCATTCTAGACTAACGTCTTTTTGGTGTCATGTCCGTTTGGTGGAAGGGGTCCCCTCTCTCTTTTTTAGAGAGCTTTTTGTTCTTGCACACAGGACCTATACGCAGATTTTATATAGGTTGTATATGATTTGTTTGAAAGTCAAACATGAAGAGAATAGATCTGACGAATGTATTTCGTAGACCTTTTGTTGAGGACTCTCTCCTTTTAAATGGCTTTCACTAAATTGACAAAAAACAGCCCTCTAGAAATCAATTTCTTTGGTTTTGTCATGTTTGATTTTCAGTTTGAGTCTTTTGAGCCACCAACACCCCCCTTTATTTTCATGTTATTTTTTTTCAAGCTCCAGTCACTTTTTCAAACTACTTTCTCCCTTTTCTTCTTTATTGCTCTTTTTGTGCCCAAACTCCTTACTCCTCCCCATACTTACTTCATTTTTAAATACCCCTTAAGCACCTTTTCACTTTACTACTTTTTTACAAACTCCTTACCTAAACACTCCTGCTTAACTGCTTTTTCTTGTTACATACCACTTACTCCCATTTTACTTCTTTTGTTTCAAACCTCATTCTCCTTTCCACCATATTCCTATTTTTTACAGACCTTATTCCCCCTCCTCTTACTTTAATTCCCTTTTTGAAGCCCCTTACGCAAGCTTTCACTTTACTCCATTTTTTATTTTTACAAACACCCTACTCTCACTTTGCTGAAATTTTTCCAAACCTGTTACTCCAATTTCCGCATTTCTTCAATTTTGTTTTTACAAAACACTAATTCGTCCTCCTGCTGTACTCCCTATTTCAAACCCCTTATTTCCCGTCCCACTTTACAACCTTTTTAACAAGCCCTCTAATCACACTCCCTTTTTATTTGGCTTATTTTTTTCAAACCCCTTGCACCCTATCCCGCTTTACTCCCATTATTGTTTTTACAAACTCCATATTCCCTCTCCTGCTTTAGTACTTGGTCAAACCCTTCCTCTCCCTATCCTGTGTACTCACCCCCACTTCCCTTCTTACCTTTTTATCATGTTGTTCCTTACCTTTTCCACTGAAACATATTCCAATGGAAAATGTATCTTGCCATTTTAACTTTTGTCTAAAATAAAGTTTACTCAGCCAGTTGTTGCCAGGCTGACTTTCTTCATTTTAGAAATTCGTCACAATAACGGATTACCGTTAAAGGTATGCCCTATTAACTTGAGATCAGTAATATAATATAAAGCATCACAGGAGTACAGTGAGCCAAAAAGTGCATTTGAACTTTTTACTTGTAAATCATTTCCCATATTTTGTGGGTGGAGAGGTGAGAGTACGGATGTAAAATGCACTTTTGAAACTACACCATGTACATATACTTCATTCCCATTTAAGTTTAGGATTACTTTGATAGTGAGAAGATGAAACAAGGGCAGTCGAGGGAGGCACATGGAAAAAAAAGATTATTGTTATCCTATGTCACAGAATATATTAAAGAAATGTATACCCCATCTAGACCCTCCCTTCAATTCCATATACTGACTTTCCCTCTAAGGGAGATCAAGAACCTTCTGCTGTACCTGGTCACGAGGAATCCCACTGAAATGAAGGGCAGCTTTGGGTATGTGAAACCCCACTGGGCCCAGAAGAAGAAAAATATGGTGGCTTGGGGCAAACAGCTCTACTCCAAGGTGAGTTTGTGGTTAAAAGGGAAGATAAAGGATGTTAGTTCTTTCTAGGACGCACACACCTTAAATGCATCTAGAAACGTAAGCAAATTAAGCTTCACAGATAAGACTGTAGATAAATCAACACATTTGCTGATTTTCCTCTGTCATTGTGTGCAATCTTTGCACAGAAATATGCCTAGATCCTAATTTCGCGGGGACAAACATTTTTAGTTGATTGTGCACTTTTCGAACACATAACTCCCTTGCACAAAATAGTTTTTTAGTGTGCCTAAAATACATTACACTTTGTGATTGAGGACAATACAATTTAAAAGAAATTAAAAGGTATGTACTAATTTTATGTACAAAAATAAAAAAAATGTGTAGTTGTGCCTTGTGACCTCGGTAAAGATGATTCTGGAGACATAAGAAGTAATATTATCCGGTAAGTCCATAACCTGCCATTCCTCGCACTAATAAGGGCTACTCCTACATCTTATATTAAAGGAGGGACATCAGCATTATCTTCAAACGCTTCACAGGTCTCAATGCTCATCAGCTTCGGCCGCTGTAACTGGACGGGACCTTGGTGAATCGCCTTTTTTTCTGGAACGATATTTGCCACATCAGGAAACGAATGTAAAGCTGGATCAACTTCCAGCTTTTCAACTGCCTTTGTTCTAATGAAGAAAAGAAGTAAACACCTGAATCAGTGGTGCATTAAAGAGCCTTCTTCAGGTACGCATTGTCATCTTTGCCATGGTAGATATCAGAATTAAAGTTAACAACATTTGTAATCCTTTCACTAAAATTACACACATACTTCTTACCCATGAAGGTCAAATTGCTTTATCAATAGAGAATTAACTGCTCAAGAAAAGGAAGAGGATACGTAGGAAAACAATCTGCAAAAGTGAACACCTTGTGACTACATGGACTGAGAATGCCCCTGCAATTCTGCCTGGCCAAGGTCAACATCAACATGTTAAGACTTCCAGGAAACAGAGCGATGAAAGACGACTATCCAATAACAAAAAACAAGGGCCCACTAGCAAAGAGAGATTACCCTAGGGATATAACAAAAAACAAGGGCCCACCAGCAAAGAGAGATTACCCTAGGGATGTTCTAAGCTAGTACATGCTGACAGAAGAGACTGCAGAGACAGAGGCAAGGTAGCACAGGGGGGCATATTTCACAAGGAAGGCTTGTAATTAATCAATCAGCTTTTGTAGAGCACAGCACTGTTACCCCTGAGGGTATCTGGGCACTGGGGGCAATTTATCCTCCAAAAAGCCAGGCCTTGAGGAAACAGCGGGAAGACACTAGCAGAAAAGGCAAAACAGAAGGCAAAAATGAGCAGAAATGCAAAACTGGGCAGTAAGCAAGCAGAACAGAGTAGAAGAGTGCAAATGAGAGGGCAGAAAAACGAGCAGAATAAGATAAAACAGAGCAAGAAATAAGCAGAGGAGGAACAAACAGAAGACAGCAGGTAGACAGCCAGAGGGTAAAGGACTGTGGGCAAGCTGGACAGGAGAACTGTCACAGGGGGGAGCTGGCACGAGGGCCTGCTCATTGGGGTATCACTGCGGCCTCCATTAATTAGGTCCTGGGGGAGGGTGGGGCAGTGGGAGGTGGGAGGACGGAAATGGCGGGAGGAGGGAAGTAGCAGGAAGAGGGAAGAAACAAGTAGAAAAAGGCAGAACAGAGGGCAGAAACATGAACAGGCAAGGCAAATCAGAGGGCAGAAAACCAAGCAGAAAAGGCAAAACAGCAGAAGAGGGCAAACAGTTGGCAGAAAAACAAGCAAAAAGGCAAAACTGAAGGCAGAACAACAAGCAAGCTGAAAAGTCAAAACAGAGGGCAGAAAAGTCAAAAAAGAAGGCAGAAAAATGAGCCGAAAAGGCAAAACAGAGGACCGAAAAACATACATAGCAGAAAGGCAAAACAGAAGGCAGAAAAACAAGCAGAATACGCTAAACAGAGCAAGAAACGAGTAGAAGAGGCACAAACAGAGGGCAGCAGAAGACAGGCAGTAGAGGGTAGCGGAATGCAGACAAGCTGGCATGAGGACTTTCTCAATGGTGTCGTGCTGCAGCCTCCATTAAGTAGGTCCTGAGGGAGTGCGGGCGCTGGGAGGAGGGAAATATCGGAAAGAGGGAAGAAATAAGGAGAAAAGGGCAGAACAGAGGGCAGAAAATTAGCAGAAAATGCAAAAAGAGGGCAGAAATTGAGCAGAAAGGCAAAAAAGAGGGGAACAGAAAAGGCAAAACACCGTACAGAAAAACGAGCAGCAAAGGCAAAAGAGAGGGGAGAAAAACAAGCAGAAAATGCAAAACAGGGCAGAAAAACAAGCAGAAAATGCAAAACAGAGGGCAGGAATCAAGCAAGCAGAATAGGCTAAATGGAGGGCAGAAAAATTAGCAGAAAGGCAAATCAGAGGGAAGGAAATTGAGCAGAAAATGCAAAATATATCATAAGAGGATAGAACAAAGGGCAGAAAAAACAACGGAGGGCAGAAAAACGAGCCGAAAAGGCCAAACAGAGGGCAGAAAAAGGTAACGCATAGGGCAAAAAAAAGGAGCAGCAAAGGTAAAACAGAGGGCAGAAAAACTAGCAGCAAAGGCAAAACAGGGCAGAAAAAAGCAAAACAGAGGGCAAAACAACGAACTAATAGTAAAAACAAAAGTATTGTTTCTACTTGTTTGCTCTGTGCTCATTGTAATATGTGCAGATCACTTATACCTGCTCCTGCTTGGTATAATGCTCCATATACTCACCACATGGTGCAAATCAGTAAATATTGCAAGTAAATGTTAATGAGAGAGCACAAATCTGAAAAATGTAGAAGTGCACCATATTTACAAGCACGTTGTATTAGTTTAGAATAGAATACACAAGAGTGTCAAACCTATAGAGTGAAGATATATATGAGTGTTTAATTTGAATAGGGATACATATATTAGTGTGAAAAACTAATGTAGAGATTTGTAGAATTGTTAGAATGATGTTGGAGTCTCACGTTATGTGGCTGTGTGCAAAAGAAATGTAACTCTGCAAACCATGGAAATGTGTAGGCCACATGGCATTTCACAAGAAACGAAAGATGCTGCTACACTTTTAAGTAACTTGGATTCTAATGTCATTTTACTGCAAAGTATTATTAATCATAGAATTGAAATGTTTTAAATAGATGTGTTACATTATAGTAATGTGTGTTAGTTAGAATATTGTTTAAACAAAGAAATTAAATGTGCTTAGTGTAGAGGCCCGTTTCATGTAATTTTAGTAGGCCTGAATAGATAAAGTTGCTTCTTTGATCTGTATGTGCTCGTTAGAGAAAAAGTCGTGTTAGGCACAAACTGTAAAGCCTGTTCAAATGGTTTACGACTTCAAGATATGGCGGAGGCCGGAATTTGGGGCCCACAGAGAAAGTGTCTTTTGCAGGTGCGAGGGGGTTTTATCAGGAAAGTGATGAATAGACTTTTGTTCAAGAGAGCCAGGCACAGGCCTGTAGGAGTCTTCAGGAATTTCTAGGGGGTACCGTCTTGCCGGAGAGAAGTCTGGGAAGCAAGGTCAACTTTAACAAAGGGTCCCGAGGAGTACCAGCATGGAAGTTGCCGCCAGAACCAACACCACGTGAGAGGCGTCTCCAGGGGCGTTCCTATTGGAAAAGTGATTTTGTATTAGGGACAGCACCCCAGCAGATGGTCTGAGGAACCTAAGAGAGCGGATGGGTAGGCAGATAGGGAACTGCAAGACTTCGACTTTGAGACAAAGACTAAGGGAAGTGTGTGATCTTCTTTGGAAGTCACCACGGCTGACACCTTTTTAGGTAAAGATCTTGTTAAGTAGGGATGTCACTTAGTCTAGTGTAGGGACAGACTAACCTGTATTTTCCTTTCTGTAAATGACTCTCAAGTTGCAACTCGTAGCTATTCTCGCAACTTTAATGACCTTTGAGCTGATCTTGGTAATTCTATTCTGTCGACTACGAGCATTTAGAGATTTTATGTTTATCTTGACACCTGTATATCTTTTGAACCTCATTTTGAGATGTCTGTATCTCCAGATAGCTTTGGTTTTATAACAAACTTTTAAACCTTTTCCAGTGGTAAGTGGTTCTTTAGAGTGGCGTAAGTTCTTTCTTGATTAACCTAGTAGTGGATTGCCTTTTACTCAATGACAGGTACCAACGATTTAGTCGACCTGAATTGGGATCTGGATTAACGACAATAGGCCAGAAATCCCGCGTTAGCAGTTGGTAGCAGAGTGAGGATGGTTACCTTCTTGAGGAAGGTGATCTAGACTAGGTTAGTTTACCCCAAGGTCCCTAGAGATCCAGAGGTGGCCTGCCGAAGAAGGTGCTGACGGAGAGAGAAAAGCAGCAGTATCGGACGAGAGTGAGTATAACAAGGGTCATGCGTGGACAGATTGCGGTGTTTTGTGTTGTATTTGTATTGTAATGTCATGCGGAGTTGAATGCCTGTAGTGTGATTGTGAGAAGGTTGTGAGCGTGCGCAACCTGGTAAAATCTTAAGTTCGGGGTAGAGCTTAAGTGGTTCGGGTGTATCGAACATCCAGAGTAATTGTCGATCAGAGTAAGGAGGTCATGAGGTACCATTGACCGCCGCAGGACCGAGATAGGGGGAGTGTAAGAGTGAGTGTGTGAGTAACGGACGCTGGTCGAAAGTTACTGTGTGTAAGTAACCTATCAGAGAAGGCGATTGTCTGGACATAAACGGAAAGACATTTCGTCAGCTAAGATGACAATTACAGATAGACTGTGGGCGTACAGTCAAGAAAAGTGATAGCTTGGACGGAAGTAATCATTTTTCAGAGTATGAATGGGACGCATGCATGACCGCGGAGACGAGCTGAGTAAGGAGGGGAACTGCTGCGAAGGGGGACGAGTGACGTCAACGCGAGCCGCGCTGAGATAGGCCGGTTAGTGAGAAGCCGTGCTGTGATAGGGCGGTTGGTGTGACGTCAGTGAAAAGCCGCGTTGTGATAGGGCAGTTAGCGAGAACCGTGCTGAGATTGGTGGATTGTCATTAGGAAGTAAACAAACGCGGAGAAAATAGAAATTCTGTGGGTTTTGAACATGAAGTGTTTTAAATGTTTGAGAGAGATTTTTAAGAGAAAAAGAAGGAACTCTTATTATGGGGAAGAGGCACCTCCAGAGGGTACACCAGCTTACTATATGGCAACGAATGTTGGCTTGCATACTATACTATGGATTAGTGAATGGAGCAAGATTTCAGAAGGGAATGAGGAACTGACGTTTCCTAAGTATGGAACGTTTAGGTTAGAGGCGTTACATCGGCTGAAGGCAATTATGTCCTCATTGAATCCTTCGCCTAGACCAACACAGTTTGAGGCCCTTAATGCGTGGCTTAGAGCGGCACACGACAGAAATCTGAACAGGCGCCAAGAAAGGTTGAAGCGATCAGTAAGGGCAGTGCGAGATGCCCAATGGGATGCGGACGGCAAGAGATGGAGGGTACAGGCTATTGAGGTAGATAAGTTGTACCCAGTGAGAGAGGTGTCAGGAGAAAAGAGGCTCATGGAAGAGGATGAGGAGAGCGAGTCGGAGGATAACTTGATAAACAGATTGCTAATAGATAGACCGCCTCCGAACGTTGGGGAGACAGAAAGTAAGGAACTCCCAAGGGAAGGTGGTGCTGCCATAGAGGGGTATAGACCACTCCCTATATCGGAGTGGACACCTACCAAAGGTGAGGAGACACCTCAACATAGTACAGTACAGAGTGTAGTCGGAAGGTTTGTGGTACAGAAGACGCCAACCACTGAGAAGGTTGAGTCTTATGGGTTGCCAGACGCTCTACAAGTACCCGTTACCATAGGTCCTATAGTATCGATTTACAACCCCGAGAGAGACAGAGAGGAAGAACAGATACGGTTAGACAGAGAGAGAGTTGAAATGGAAAGGAGAAATAACATGACAAATGCCTGGAGGCAATTGCCAGGACCAGTGACGTGGAGCACCCCATTTGATTCAGCAGTGGGTCCCGCAGCAGAAAAGGGGGGTCAGAGAGGACCGATGGACCTGAGGGGACCACAGCCGAAATCCTTTAAGGAGCTGAGAGCTGACTTGAGAGAATGGGATGGGTCCACAGAAGCACCAGCCCACAGGTTAAGAACGGGGGCTGAGTGGGGAAGTCGAGGCAATGGAACATTGTCTCACTGCGGGGCTAGCGCAAGCAGCCAGGAGTGGGATGGTAACAGCCCGGAGAGTAGAGGAGTTATACGTCATATTGACGGTGGAAATGGGCAGGTGAGAAGTGAGAGAAGTACAGAATGTGGAGAGACGTCCCGTCTCATTACAAGTGAGGGAGACCGAAGGACACAAGAATACAGGGATAGGTTTAGATGTACTCACCATGCACCTAATGATAATGTACAGCACTGGAGCCGTGGGAGCATGGGCAACAGTGAAGGATCTTGCCATGGGTCGAGAGATCAGAGACCACCGGCAAATGATGAAGAAAGGGGGAATAACGGAATGTCTTACCATGCATCTAGGCAAACCATGCAGGATGGGACTTGTGGGATTATGAGAAATGGGAAAGTGTTTCACCATACACCCAGAGACATGGAACTGCATGGGACCTGGAGAGATGGGAACATGGGAGGACTCCCCATAACTCGCCTGAGCCTAGACGTAGGACTCGGAGCTGGGATGGGAGAGATGTGAATGGACCCCCTAGAGCCAGCATACTGAAAGCTGCAGTAAAGGCCAAAAGACTTGACGTCACTAGTTTAAAAAATGATCTGGACGAGATAATAGATGGGACGTTAGCCTTAGAAAGGATTGACTTGTACGAACAAGATGAGTTACTGTTTATAGCAAAGGATATTACCCGAAAGGCAAGAGCAATTCATGAGAAACTGTCTGAATTGGCAGAGAAGTATATGGTGGACTTGTCCAGAACAAAGACATTACAGAGTAACCATAGGTTGCAGTATTCAGACCAAGACTTAGATGAGAAGAGAACTACAGGATTAAAAACACACATAAGGGAGCTGATAACAGGAATAAGAGCGTGGAGAGATCTGGACAAATGGGAAGAGAGGTGGTCCAAAAGGGGTACGGTCAGGAGGAGCACGAGTGTGATGTCTCCGGAAGGAAGGGTAATGCAGATGGAGGCATTTCCTTTGAGAGAAATATCGAATGGGAACTATGTACATGTGCCCTGGAGTAGAGGAGATTTGGCTGCATTTACCAACTCATTTCCGAAGTTAAGGGACAATCCTGTTGAGTGGTACAAGCAGGTAGAGAGGTTTGTGAAACTCTCAAAGGTATTGTGGATTGATTTGAACACCTTGTTTGACATTGTGGTGCCAGGAGATTTGTGGACAGCATGCAAGACTAGTGTTGAGTGGCCAACGGTAGAACCAGAAAGGAATGCTGCTACAAATGGACCGTCTGAAATTGTAATGTTGAAATATGAAAGAGTAATAACTTGGCTGAAGGATAAGGTCCCACCACAAGACATAGATTGGGTAAAAATAGACCGAACAAGACAGGAACCCAAGGAGACAGTTCATGAGTTTTATGAGAGATTGCTGAAAACATTCAAACAATACAGTGGACTCGATGTAATGGACCCCAAGGATATAGGACAGTTTGTGTCAAAGTTTGTTTTGGGGTTGAGACCTGATATTTGTTTGATGATTCAGCAACATTTAATTTGTTGGCAAAACAGACCATTAGATGAGATTTTGAGGTATGCAAGGTACTGTAGTGACGAAATAGATTCCAAAGCAAAGAAGCTAAAAGAGAAGCTTATGGTGGTGCAGAGGCAGTCAGCTGGAAAGAGCGGACAGCAGCAGCAGGGGACGGGGACAATGGGACGGAAATCGAGCAATCAGAATAAGGACAGTGAGGAAAACATGAGACCTAGAATTTACATTGCTACGTTGAAGAAAACGACAAAGTGCCACCAGTGTCATCAGGTGGGACATTGGAGACGCGAGTGTCCCTATAACCCTGAAAACGGGGAACTAGAGGTAGAGGAGGAGGTTCCAGAGGTTCCAGTTCAAGGGGTGACAGTGCCAAGAATTAAGGTGGCCAAAGGGGGGACTTCGGCTCCACGAGCTCAGTTTCCGCAGCCACCAAAGATTTCGACAGGGGGAAAGGTTTTTAGACAAATGCCTCTTTTCATAGATGAGGAAAAATGTTACTACATTGATCCCTTGACGGGACAACGTGTAAGCAAAGAAGAGGACTGTACCCTCGGGGCAGTTCTGGAAGTGGATCAAAGAGGACCATTTGTTGAGGCTGAAGTGGCAGGGTGTCCCACAACATTCTTGGTGGATACCGGAGCTACTCGATCAACTTTGAGATCAGCAGTGGTTCCGGATCTACCAATGTCGGGGGAAACAATTCAGGTGGTAGGAGTCGCAAACAAGAGAATGACTAGTCCTTTGACGGAACCAGTGTCAGTGAAAATTGGAAACTACATGAATGAACATCAGTTTGTGGTGTGTGATTCTAGTCCTGTGTGTCTGTTAGGAAGGGACTTATTGTGCAAATTGAACTGTACCATATACTGCACACCTCAGGGAGTAGAGGTAGAGACGACAGATGATGACGCTACCTTCAAAATTGTGAATTCAAGAACATGCATAGAACTGTATCCTACTCTGACTGTGGAGGACCTTCCTTGGGACTTACGCGAGGCAGTATCATCCGAAGTATGGGATTTTACAGGAGAAGAGATAGGGTTGGTCAAAGGGGTAGAGCCAGTGAAGATCATAGTGAAACCAAATGTTGATTATCCCAGAACGCCACAATACAAGCTGTCCCAAGAGACGATTGCAGGAATAAAACCTGTGATTGACTCTATGATTCAACAGGGAATACTGAAGGAAATCGTGGGAAGTCCATGCAATTCCCCGATTATGGGTTTGCAGAAACCTAGTGGGAAATTTAGAATAGTACAGGATCTTCAAAAAATTAATAACATTGTTGTTTCATGTTGTCCAGTGGTACCGAATCCATCAGTGATACTGTTTCAGATACCATTCCAAGCTGAGTGGTTCACAGTGATAGATCTTTGTCAGGCCTTCTTTTCAATCCCATTAGATGAAGAGAGCCAGTATCTCTTCGCTTTCAAAATGGAGAATCGCGTTTTAACATGGTGTCGAATCCCCCAAGAATTTACAGATAGCCCATCAATTTTCAATCAGCTGTTGAAGAAAAATCTTGAAAGTCTGGTACTCCCCCAGAACTCGGTTCTGATCCAGTACATAGACGACCTACTTGTTGCGTCAGGAACAGAAGAAGCTTGCAAGGAAGACACCATCGCCTTGCTGAACCATTTAGCTGAGAATGGACACAAGGTGTCCCCGAGCAAATTGCAGTACTGTCTGACAGAAGTACAGTATTTGGGTCACCGGATAGAAAAAGGAAAGCGCAAGGTGTCACCAGATAGAATAGAGGCAATCATGAAGATGAACTCGCCTACAACACAGAGAGAAGTCAGGATGTTTCTAGGAATGGTTGGTTATTGCCGACAGTGGATAGCTAACTTTTCACTGAAAGCAAAACCCTTACAGAAACTGACGCACAAGGAGGCGAGTGATCCGGTACAATGGGACAATGAGTGCTTGATGGCGTTCCTACAGCTGAGAGATGACTTATGTCGTGCTCCGGCTCTGGGGATGCCGGACTATGAGAAGCCATTTTCCCTCTATTGCTGCGAAAGGGAGGGCTGTGCTTTGTTAGTTTTAGTGCAAGTCCATGGAAATGCCCGTAGACCAGTTGCATACTTTTCGGCTACTCTAGATCCTGTAGCCGCAGTGTTGCCCGGATGTCTCAAATCCGTTGCTGCAACAGGTGTCAGCATTGAGCGTTGTGAAAGCATTGTGATGGGACACCAGTTAGTGGTGTATGTACCTCATTCTGTGGAACTGTTAATGACCAGGACCAAGACCCAGCACTTGACTAACAGTAGGCTTACGCGCTATGAGCAAGTTATTCTTGCTGCAGAGAACGTGACCCTTAAGAGGTGCTCTGTCTTGAATCCTGCTACTCTGATGCCACTTCCTAATGACATAGAAGGCGAAGACTGTGAAGATCACGATTGCCTTGATGTGACTGAACTATGCACGAAGCCCAGACCAGATATTGTGGATGAGCCACTGACTGATCCCGATGAAATTTTCTTTGTTGATGGTTCATGTTTAAGAGACGATACTGGTCGGTTGAGAGCAGCTTACGCTGTTTGCACCATTACTGGAGTTGTGGAAGCCGCTTGCTTGGAAGGAGTACACTCCGCTCAGATAGCAGAAATCATTGCATTGACACGTGCCTGTACAGCAGGTAATAAAATTAGAGTCACCATATATACTGATAGCCAATATGGTTTCGGTGTAGTTCATGATTTCGGGCAATTGTGGTCTCAGAGGGGTTACATGACCTCCTCTGGTTCGCCAATCAGAAACGGAGAATTTGTACGACTGCTGTTAGAAGCATTATAGGGTCCTGCCGCAATTGCGGTTGTGAAATGTCTAGCTCATACGAAAAATACAGATTTTGTGTCACAGGGAAATAGATATGCAGACGAAGTTGCCCGCTATTGTGCGGAGCATGGTTACTCTTTCACGGAGGTGGAAGTAGGTGGGGCTCAGGAAAGGACAGAACTAAGCATGATGTTAGAAACTGTTGATACTTGGGAAGATTTGAAACAAATGCAAGACAATGCACCTGAATCTGAGAAGCAGGCATGGGAAATAGCAGGTTGTGTGAGAAGCGAAATGGACTTTTGGGTTTCAGCAGATGGAAGGGCAGTGTTACCCGAGGAGTTAGCGAGTCCAATGGCACGACAGATACATGGTCCAGTGCATTTGGGAAGAGATGCCATGCTGAGGGTGTTCAGGCAGACTTGGTATTGCCCAAAATTTAGGATTGCAGCAGAAGCAGTGTGTAAGCGATGCGTTACTTGTCAGCAGTTGAATATAGGGAAAAGAACACCAGTTACACTGAGTCACATTGGGAGGTCTGGGGGCCCTTCAACAGAATGCAATTGGATTTTATTGAAATGCCTTAGGTATGTTCTGGTGGTAGTATGCATATTTTCCAGATGGGTTGAAGCATACCCTACACGCAGGTGCGATACACTCACAGTAGCAAAGTTGTTGCTTAGAGAGTTGATACCGCGCTTCGGGGTGCCTGCCTCTCTGGAATCGGACAGAGGAACACATTTTAACAGCGAAGTTGTGAAGATGCTTTGCTCTGCATTGAACATTGATCAGAAATTGCATTGTAGCTATCGACCAGAGGCTTCAGGTATCGTGGAGCAGATAAATGGGACGCTGAAATGTCGAATTGCTAAAGTATGTTCATCAACTTCCTTAAGTTGGCCTGATGCTCTTCCTTTGGTCCTTATGAGCATGCGTAGCACACCCTACAGGAGGACAGGTCTCTCTCCACACGAGGTGCTGATGGGGAGGGCAATGAGACTTCCAACTGTCCCAACAACCGCATTGTTGAACATTACAGATGACCTGATCCTGGATTATTGCAAGGGGTTGTCTGACGCCATTCATTCTGTGTCTCTTCAGGTACAGGCCGCAGAAGTTCCATCTTCAAGAGATCAATGCCACGACCTGTGTCCAGGTGACTGGATAGTGGTGAAGAAGCACGTCCGGAAGAACTGCTTAGACGTGCGCTGGAAAGGACCTTACCAGATCATCTTAACGACGAACACTGCCGTGAAGTGCGGAGGGCTGCCAAATTGGATCCACGCTTCCCATACTCAAAGAGTTCCAGCACCTCTTGAAGAAACAGCTCCTCTCACAGACGAAAATCCAGTTGTGGAGGAAGAATCGCAAGAGGGGATCAGTCAAGCTGTGGGGGTGTCTGAAGAAGTTGGGAGTGTCACAGATCCAGAAGAAGAAGAAAGACAGAACGGCAGTGAAACTGAAGTTGCCACAGAAGGAGAAAGCTGCTGTGAAAACAACTCAGAGACAGAACAAGTCCAGAGTGATCAAGAATCAAGTGAATGGACAAAAAATAGGAGAACAAGGCGTGGAGCAGCTACCTGGCCGGAAAGAAAAAGGAGGCCAAGCTTGAAGCCAGCTCGAGAGGAAACTCTTGCTCCTATATCCGAAGACTCAGATCCAGAAGAAAGTGCACAAGGACAAGAACAGGAAGGTCCGAGAAGATCAAGGAGGGTGCGGGTACCTTGCAGAAGATACGCTACTCCTGAGTGGACCTACCTCGCTGCAGATGTCCGAAGCACGCAGAACTGGGAGGGTGAGGAAAGTGACCCTGACCAGAACTGACCCAATTATAACCGTGGAAGTAGAGTTGCTGATACCAGGAGTGGAGGTCGAAGGGCTGCTGACACTCAACATCGTCTATCCTCCTCTTCTGAGCGGAATAAGAGAATTGATCCTAAACACAGTTGAATTTCCGTGTTGCTGTTCAAGGTGTCCAATACTTGAGGGAATCCTTCTTCGTTTGGAAATATTCGAGCAAGTGGTGGGAGTTGTTGGAACACGCATAATTTCGGATTACTAAAGACTTTGCAAAGAACTTTGTAAATACAGATTGAGAGATAACCTAACGTCAAGAAGAAGAAGAAGAAATTAGGGATTTCCATTTTAGAGGATGGAGAAGGACTAAGGTTGTCTATTGCTACAGAACTTAGAGACTGTTTTTGCGGAGGGGTTTTTCAGCTTCCAGGTGTGGTTCGAAAGATTGGAGAAGCAAGGAAAAGAGACTCTGTAATGTGAAAGAAAACAGAGCTACACTGTCTTGAGACCATGGAGGCTGGCAACCCGAACCGCAGGGCAAAATGCATAGTAGGCACACTTTTAGTGGTAGTGATTTCTCTTATAGTTTTAGTGGTTACTGTATCATATGTAGTGGGACATGAAAATGATGTGAAAACAGAAAAGGAAGCAAAGAGTGTATCAACACAGAAGCCTCCTACGGCTGGCAAACAGGGGGAAAACACAGCGAAAGAGAAAGCTTTGTTAGATGCTGAGATTAAGAGGTTACATGCAGACGAATCACAGGGGAATTTTAAATCAAATGCTTATGCCAAATTGCTTTATGAATATATTGATGTCATGGAGGCGAAGAACTGCTATGTCTGCATGCAGTTGCCAGCCTCTGTAGATGAAGGCATCAGGTATCATCATCTTCCATTGACCTATGGAATCTCATGTAGTTTGTTGCTGAGCATATTTTATGAACGTGAGGGGTTTGAGTATTACTTCTCCAACTTTGACTCGATATTGCCAGAGGTGCCAAATTATAAGCACCTCAATAAGTGGGATTATTACAAGAGTGAAGACAGGTTACAGAAATTTTTCCTTCCTTGGAGAACATTAGATACTTCACATGCCCGAAGAAATAATTTGACTTGTAAAGTGTCCGAAATTGAGAAAAGATTTATAGGGCAGGTGGATGATCGATATAGAAGACAAAAGGTCCTAAAAGCTTCAGGACAGTGGAAAACAGATTGGACCGAGGAAGAAAGGGCACACCAAAGAAAGGGTAGCAATGGTCCAATAGCTTTAGACCGAGAGAAAAGGGGAAAGCTGTGTATACACAGAAGTCAAACATATTATGAGAATGTGTTTGTGGGAGAGGTCAGTTGTGAACATGCTTTCCAACTGGAGTATTACTCCAAAGATTTCCTAAAGGAAATGCAGGTGATTCCGAATGTGTATTTTGTTTGTGGAAGAAATGCATACGTGAAACTACGAGATAATTGGTATGGATCATGTTATTTAGCAATTGTCTTTCCCAAAATATACCATGCTGAGGACCTAGAAACCAAAAAGAGGGGGAAACAAACTAGAGGAAGAAGGGATGTAAGCGCTGAGGAAGTAGTTGGAGATGTATTTGGTGCTATGTTTCCTATTTTGGGGATAGCACTAAATGATGTTAAGATAAGAAGATTGGCAACAGTTGTAGATAGACTATCCGCCAGTACTGCTAGATCTTTAATGCTGGTGGAGGGAGAGATGCAATCGATAAGGGCAATGGTTCTTCAGAACCGACTTGCTCTAGACGTTCTGTTGGCCAAAGAGGGAGGAGTCTGTAAGGCTTTGAAGGTCCAGGAATGTTGCACTTACATTCCAGACAATTCAAAACCTCTAGAAAAGTACATTCGAAACATTACTGAAATACACCATGAGATAGAGGATTTGACAAAGGTAACAGTATGGGAAAAAGTAGGTCAAGGAATGGGTAAAGTTGGAGGTTGGTTTGCCAACCTGGCAAAGAATATCATTTGGTACATATTGAAACCTATCATCATAATAGTGATTTGTGTAATCGCCTTGTGAGGGTTGGTGAGACTGTACAAATGGTATAGAGCAAACAGGTCGCAGAGATCCATGCGAGAGCAGGGGAGGAGATTAGCTGCGATGCAGGAGAATCAGTACCGGAGTCTGAGGGCTCTAGAGGAGATGAAAAGAGGGAATATTGCAACGACTTCAGTTTGATAATCTATACCTTAGAGAGGGTGTTGTGATGATGATGACTACTGGAAGTCATCAAAGGGGGGATTGAGAGAGCACAAATCTGAAAAATGTAGAAGTGCACCATATTTACAAGCACGTTGTATTCGTTTAGAATAGAATACACAAGAGTGTCAAACCTATAGAGTGAAGATATATATGAGTGTTTAATCTGAATAGGGATACATATATTAGTGTGAAAAACTAATGTAGAGATTTGTAGAATTGTTAGAATGATGTTGGAGTCTCACGTTATGTGGCTGTGTGCAAAAGAAATGTAACTCTGCAAACCATGGAAATGTGTAGGCCACATGGCATTTCACAAGAAACGAAAGATGCTGCTACACTTTTAAGTAACTTGGATTCTAATGTCATTTTACTGCAAAGTATTATTAATCATAGAATTGAAATGTTTTAAATAGATGTGTTACATTATAGTAATGTGTGTTAGTTAGAATATTGTTTAAACAAAGAAATTAAATGTGCTTAGTGTAGAGGCCCGTTTCATGTAATTTTAGTAGGCCTGAATAGATAAAGTTGCTTCTTTGATCTGTATGTGCTCGTTAGAGAAAAAGTCGTGTTAGGCACAAACTGTAAAGCCTGTTCAAATGGTTTACGACTTCAAGATATGGCGGAGGCCGGAATTTGGGGCCCACAGAGAAAGTGTCTTTTGCAGGTGCGAGGGGGTTTTATCAGGAAAGTGATGAATAGACTTTTGTTCAAGAGAGCCAGGCACAGGCCTGTAGGAGTCTTCAGGAATTTCTAGGGGGTACCGTCTTGCCGGAGAGAAGCCTGGGAAGCAAGGTCAACTTTAACGAAGGGTCCCGAGGAGTACCAGCATGGAAGTTGCCGCCAGAACCAACACCACGTGAGAGGCGTCTCCAGGGGCGTTCCTATTGGAAAAGTGATTTTGTATTAGGGACAGCACCCCGGGATGGAGTTAGAGCAGATGGTCTGAGGAACCTAAGAGAGCGGATGGGTAGGCAGATAGGGAACTGCAAGACTTCGACTTTGAGACAAAGACTAAGGGAAGTGTGTGATCTTCTTTGGAAGTCACCACGGCTGACACCTTTTTAGGTAAAGATCTTGTTAAGTAGGGATGTCACTTAGTCTAGTGTAGGGACAGACTAACCTGTATTTTCCTTTCTGTAAATGACTCTCAAGTTGCAACTAGTAGCTATTCTCGCAACTTTAATGACCTTTGAGCTGATCTTGGTAATTCTATTCTGTCGACTACGAGCATTTAGAGATTTTATGTTTATCTTGACACCTGTATAGCTTTTGAACCTCATTTTGAGATGTCTGTATCTCCAGATAGCTTTGGTTTTATAATAAACTTTTAAACCTTTTCCAGTGGTAAGTGGTTCTTTAGAGTGGCGTAAGTTCTTTCTTGATTAACCTAGTAGTGGATTGCCTTTTACTCAATGACAGGTACCAACGATTTAGTCGACCTGAATTGGGATCTGGATTAACGACAATAGGCCAGAAATCCCGCGTTAGCATTAATGTGCACAATCTCCCCACTGCCATGTCCCTGGTTCATATGCGGAATTAGTAAGGAATGTTGTGCTTATTTAATTTGCAGTTGCATTTTATAATTCTGCCCACAAAGCAAATGTTTAGATAATCTGTTGAATAGGTTGCATTGCACAACCGACTATTGATGTAGAACCGAAGCTTTCTAAAAAAATATATATAGAAGATTTATTTTGCTAGATAAACCCTATGACATCCATATTAAACCAAAACACGCTCAGCACCTTCACACAATCTTAGGGGCAAATATTAGACAGCATAAAACACATGATTTATGAATTTGAGGTTTGAACATCCTCCTAACAAGTAAAAAAAAAATCACCTCTGCTTTGTTTCCATTCTGCAGCTTTGATTCCCGCTAGATGTCTTGGAGCGCTTTGAAGTCGCCCTGATCATTTCTGTAGCCTGCAGAAAGAAGACAAAAATGATATTTGCTTAAACTTTAAAGACACTTTTATTTGACTTTTCCAAGAAATGTAGGCTGAGAATGAAAACACTTAAGATATGACATCTGTAGGATTTATACGGTTCCAGGAACACTCATATCCTGGGACTCCCTGCTAAGGGCATTTAAACTTCGTGTTAGAAACTATACAAGCATAAAAGATAGACTGGATTGTCAGGATCATCTTGCACTAACCATACATTTCACAATCATACTGAATATTTAAGACTTTTTAGGATAAGCTTGTGCTTTTATTCTTTGTAAAGTAGGCCGGCGCAGAACTTTGGTGCTGTGTAGTCATCTGGGTTAAAGTGATGTTTTTAGGCTAAGCGCAAATCAAGCATCTGATCGCCTTCCTGCGTGAGAGACGTACTCCTACGTTCACTGGGTATTAAGGGCCTGATTTCTAGTCAGGCAGAGTGCTATCCACAGCTGGGGTTACTGCTGTGCACGTCTTGTGCCCTCCGTCTGATCACGACTGGCCTAGTGCAGCGGAACACCAGACTCTACATCACTGCATGCTAATTCTGGCTGGTAGAGTGCCCGAGGCTTGTTTTCAGCAGCAGCTCAGCTTCCCCCGGCCTTCACCGTGACTTTTTTCTCTAGCAAGGGTCTAATATTTCCTTTCCCTCCCTCCCCTACCTTCCTCCACCCCACCTCAACCCACCCCGCACAGAAGCCTTTCCACAGATTTACCACCTGCTTGGTTAACTTGTGCTTTAAAACCTTACCGTCCCACCCATCCTCTCCACTCTGCGAACAGATTTCAAAGGGCAGGATGTTTACCATTTCAGGGCCCTAGTTTTCCACACCAGTGGTCAGAGGGCTTTGTGTCTCCGGGTGTGGAAAGTCACGAAAAGAAACAGGCTTCAGCACATTGGGGTGGCGCCTTTATATGCACAGCACACATCACTTCCAGTGCGGACGACGCCACACGGAGCCGAAAGATGCCAACTACCAGCGCACAGGGGTACTGCTCATGAAAAATTTCAGATCCAGTTTGACGTCGAGGGATAGTTCTAAGGTAAGCAATCTGTGGCCAAAAATCTCTAGCAGATATATTCACCTAGCTATTACCTTACTTTAACCTTTGTTTTTTCAGTGAATTTCTAGTTTTTTTTTACGTAAAGTAATATTTTATTACCCTGTGTAAAGCCAATCCCTGGCCAAGCCCTGCGCCAAACCCCTTGTAGGCTGCCAACCTCATGCCACGCACGGCCTTTGGCTGTGCACAGGACCTGGAGGCAGCAGCCAATCCTCCCGTAGGCAAGCAACCCCATGCTTAGCACTGCCTTTTGTCGCATGTCCCAAGGTAGTTGGCTGCAGAGCTTGAATTGTAGCCAGGCCCTACACCTAACTCCCTGCAAGCAGCCACCCATAGGCAGCCAACCGCACACGCCTTTGGTCATGCATGGTGTGAGGTTAGCCACAGGGCCTGTTTTTCAGCCAGGCTCTGCTTCCTAGTCCCTGCAGGCAACCAACCCCATGCGGCACACAGCCTTTGGTCATGCGCAGCGGGAGTTGGCCACAGGTCTTGGCCTGCTGCCAGGACCTGTCTCCAAACCCCTTAGCAGGCTGCCAACCGCACACCGTGCACAGCCTTTTGGTGTGTGCAGCATAGGGTTGCCCTTCAGGTCCCATCCCCTGGGGCCAAAACATATATATTAAGGGAAGGGGGCGTGCAGACCCTTCCCTAACCCTTAATTGGCCCCTGGGATCCCATCTCCCTGGGCCAATTCCAATAAAAAGGGACAGGCAGTGTGGCCCCCGCTCCCCAAGCCTTAAAAGGCCCTGGGGACTCCATCTCCTGGGGCCAAATACAATTAAACAGGGGAGGAGAGTGTGTAGCCCCCCTCCCTGAGGCTAAAAATCCCTCAGGGGCCACATCTCTCAGAGCCAAATACAATAAAAAGGGTAGGGGCGTGAAGCCTGCTTGGCCCCGGAGGACCCCATCCCCCAGGGACAAAATCTGAGGGAAGGGAGGCATGAAGCCACACTCCCTGACCCTCTGTAGGCCCTGGGGATCCCATTCCCCGGGTCAAACTAATAAAAAAGAGGAGGGGTGTGTGGCACCCCTCCCTGGGCCTTTATAGGACCCTCCCCTTTTTGGGTTTAAAAGGGGAGGTGGGCTGCACTGCACCTTCCCCCGGGACCCCATCCCCTGGGGCCAAAGCCAATTAAAATAGGGAAGAGTCGCGCAACCCCACTCTCTGAGCCTTTGTGGACCCCTGGGCAGACCATCCTCCGGAGCAGAGTAATTAATAAAGGGAGGAGGAATGCGGCCCCTTTCCCTGAGCATAATTTGGCAGTGGGGACCCCACCCCAGGGGTCAAAATGTAAATAAAAGGGGGGAGACTGTATGGCCTCCCTCTCTGAGCATTTATAGGCTCCTTTGTCCTCATCCCCCAGGGACATCCCTTATTATGATAGTGAGGGGCCTGGTAGCCCCCCCTTCCCAAGCCTATTTTGGCCCAGGGACCCCATACCCCGATCCTATTTTGGTACCTGGGCCTGCATTAGTTACAAAAGGGTGCTCCAGTGCCCCCCTAAGGCACCCACCAAGCACAACCTTAGGGGCCCCAGCAGGCTCCCCACATGGTGCGGGAGCTGCCATTGTTCCCCATGAGAGAGCAGCTATTTATGCTGCTCCCTCCAGGCGGGAGCAATCTGTTGTTCTGTTTCCCTCCTCGCATCAGTGCCAGCAGGGAATCAGATTGCAAGTCTGCTCCCAGCTGGCGGTAACGTTTTAAAGCTCCAGCTGGCTGGCAGCAGACTTAGTATTTGCTCTCGTTTGGCAAAAGATTTGAAAATGCTAGCACCGGCTGGGAGCAAACACGTTTCCCTGCCTGGGCTAGTGTGGGGAGGGAAGGATTAGTTACTTACCTGTAATCCTAGTTCTCTTCCAGGGGTATCCTCATCAAAGTCATAAGCAACCCTCCCGGATGATGGATCTTTTGGCTGCTGCAAACCCGGTCCTCATAGCACCATAATTGACAAAGAGTTGGTCTGTCTTTCTGGTGTTCTTTCTAGGTAAAACTTTAGCACCCGTTTAAGATCTAACGAGTGCAACGACCTCTCAGCTGGGGTCGATGGGTTAGGAAAGAACGAAGGAAGGGTAATCGTTTGATTTATATGAAAATCCGATACCACCTTTGGAAGAAAAGATGGGTGAGCCCTCATTACTACTCTGTTGTGGTGAAACACAGTGTAAGGTTCCTTGGTGCAGAGTGCTTGTATCTCGCTAACCCTGCGTGCAGAGGTTATTGCCACCAAGAAGGCCGCCTTCCAAGTGAGATGCTGCAAGGAGGCCTTGTGTATAGGCTCAAACGGTGTAGACATCAGCCTGGAGAGAACCAGGTTCAACTCCCAGGGAGGAGAAGGATTTCTCACAGGGGGATAGACCTTCTTTAATCCCTGAAGGAAATCCTTCACCACTGGGACTTGAAAAAACGATGTTTGTGCAGGTGATTTTCTGTACGCTACTATGGCGGATAGATGAACCCTAATAGAAGCGTATTTCAACCTGATGTCGCTAAGTATAGGAGGTATGGAAGAACTACCTCTTCTTGTCCTTTGGTGGGATCAAAGCCATGGTCCTTACACCAAATGAAAAAACGTTTCCACTTGAACGCATAAGACGCCCTTGTGGAAGGTCTCTTTGCCTCTCTTAAAATATTCATACATTCAGGAGGCAGATTTAAGTGTCCATATTGCAAGACCTCAGGAGCCATGCAGTCAGGTTCAGCGACGGGAGGTTGGGATGCAGGATCCTCCCGTTCACCTTGCTCAGCAGGTCTGGCCTGCACGGAAGACGTCTGTGTGGACACAGCGACAGATGTAACAGGTCTGGATACCACCATTGTCGCGGCCAATCCGGAGCAATTAGGATCATGTCCATGCTCGATCTGATGAGCTTGGCCACCACCTTCGGAATCAGTGCCAGAGGGGGAAAAGCATAAGCGAACATTCCTGTCCACTCCAGCAGGAGAGCGTTCCCTTGCGTCCCTGGCCGGTGGAACCTGGACGCGAAGGCGTGGCATTTGGCGTTTTCGTCGTCCGCAAATAAGTCTATGTCTGGACGACCCCAGCAACGGAAGAGTTCTTCGACTACTTCGTCGTGTAGCACCCAGTCTGGCTGATCTTCGAAGTGCCTGCTGAGTGCGTCCGCTTTTGTGTTTAGCTCGCCTGGAAGGTGCACTGCCACCACCGACAGTCCCCGAGCCAGAAGCCAGTGCCAGATTGTCTGGGCCTCCAGAGACAGAGGGCGAGATCGAGTTCCTCCCTGCTTGTTCAGATAGAACATAGTTGTAGTGTTGTCCGTCTGAACCAGGATTTTGTCCGTTGATATTGCTGGAAAGAACGCTTTGAGCGCCAGATGAACTGCTCGAAGCTCCAGCATGTTGATGTGGTATGTCTGAAGGTTGGTCGACCAGCGACCCTGAATCTGAAGATGACCCATGTGAGCACCCCAGCCTTCTAGAGATGCGTCCGTTACCACAGACAGCGAAGGAAGAGGTTGCTGAAAAGGGACTCCCTGCAGGACATTCCGAGGGCGAGTCCACCACTTTATTGAGGTCAGTGCTGATTGAGACAGGATGATTCGGTCCTCCCAATCTCCAGTCGCTTGGTCCCACTGATCCTCCACAGACTCTTGTAGAGGCCGCATCCTCAACCTGGCGTTCGGTATTAGGAAGATGCAGGACGCCATGGAGCCCAAAAGAGACGCTACTTCTCGCACCTTTGGACGAGGAAACTGAAGTAACTTTTTGCATTTTTGCCCCATGGAAGACAGTCTCTCCTGCGAAGGAAACGCTCTTCCTAACTTTGTGTCTAGAACTGCACCCAGATAGTGGATAGTTTGCGTGGGCTGCAGGACTGATTTTTCTGTGTTCACGTGGAGGCCGAGCCTGTGTAGTTGTTGGAGACACAGGTGACAGTCTTTGGTGGCTTGACGAGGGGACGGACTCTTCAGGAGCCAGTCGTCTAGATATGGGTACACAAAGAGACCTTTTTTGTGTAGACACGCCGCTACCACTGTCATGCACTTGGTGAAGACCCTTGGTGCGGATTTGAGCCCGAAAGGAAGCACTTTGAATTGGTAATGCTTGGTCCCTACCAGGAACCTCAAGTACTTCCGATGACCTGGTGTAATAGGAATGTGGAAGTACGCGTCTTGTAAATCCACCGAACACATCCAATCTCCGATTTGTAGATGAGGACATATTTGGTGGAGTGCCAACATGCGAAACTTCTCCTTGACCACCCCTTTGTTGAGGAGTCGAAGATCCAAAATCGGTCTGAATTTGCCTTCTTGATCTCTTTTGGGGACAAGGAAATATCTTGAGTACACTCCTTTCCCCCTTTGGGAAAAGGGTACCTCTTCGATTGCGTTTTTCTTTAAGAGGACGCTCACTTCCCTTTTTAGGAGCTCTAGTTGGTACGAGCGAGACTTTTTTGGAGGAATCGGTTGTGGTTTCTTCCGGAAACGTAGCGCATATCCATTGCGCAGTATATTCAGCACCCACCGATCTTTTGTGATGCTGACCCACTCTGCCAGGTGTTGTGCAGCACTTCCTCCCACTGGAGTGGGTAACGGCGCCAGAGGAAGCCACTGCTCAGGCCTTGCCTCCTCTAGGCGTGGTAGAGGACTGATTATGTCCGCCTCTGCCTCTGCTCGACCTTCCTCCTCTGTATTGCGGCTTTCCTTGTGGCTTGTTTTGAGACCATTGAGGGGTTTGAACCCTCTGTTGGCCTCCACGGTTCTTGTTGGTCTTGAAGCGTCGTTTGAACGGCGCTTTCTGTTTTTCCAGACCCACTGCCTTTACTGTGTCTAACTCAGTCTTCATACGGGCCATTTCCTGATCGGCATGCTCCCCGAAGAGTGAAGATCCGGAAAAAGGTAGATTGAGGATGCGCTGCTGGGCATCTGGTTTGAGTCCAGTTAAACGCAGCCAAGAGGATCTCCTCGCACATATCCCATGTGAGTAGTTATGTCCTGCTAGAAGGGCGTTATCTGCTGATGAACTAATCATTTGGTTTGCCACCAAACAGCCCTCCGTCACTGTCTCCTCAAAGTCCTTCTGGTCTTCCTTGGGCAATTTCCCTTTGAATCGTTCCATGGAGTCCCATAGGGCTCTATCGTACCTTCCCAGAAGGGCTGAAGCACTAGAGACTTTCAGGGATGAAGCTGCTGTGCTGCATACCTTGCGTCCCCAAGAATCTTGCGTCTTGCTGTCTTTGTCAGGAGGAACTGACGAAGAAGGAGCGACTGTGTGATTCTTCTTAGCTGAGGCTACTATAACTGAGTCCGCCGCAGGCTCTCCTTTAACAAAGATAGGATTTGAGTCGGCCGGCCTATATTTCTTTTGGATACGTGCCGGTACTGCCCTGATCGTTGCTGGCGTGAGGAAAACCTCTTTGATTGGGTCCATTATCCCTGGAACCAATGGGAGCAAAGGCCGTGTATATGATTTGTGATGAAGGGTCTCAAAAATCACAGTAGTGGACACCTCTGGAGTAGCCATCTCTATATTAAGTTTGTAAGCACCCCTTTGCAAGACGTCCAGATACGTGTTGACGTCGTCAAGCGGGGAAGCTCTTGATCGAGGACTGTCTGCCAGCGTGGGAGAGTAATCCCCTTTAGAAGATCTAGATGAAGAAGAAGATGAGGATGATGGAGTTCTTCTTCTCCTGTGGTGAGAATTCCCCTTCCTCACTGGTGACCTAGGTCGTTCATCCCTTCGAGGAGAACGTCTCGATCTCTCAGTCCGTACCTCCTTTCTCGGTGTTCGAGATTTGGGTTGTTCCCTTGGCGATCGAGAGACCCTGGGGGTATGCGATCTGTCCGCTCTTCTCTCTCGTGAGCGTGATCGATGAATGGCAGGACTCTGTCCATCTACCTCTTCTGCCAGCTGCTGGAGAGGGGACTTGTGGACTGGACTCAAGTACCTTTGTAGTCTCTCCGTTGCTCCAGAATCCTTCCATTTACTCAACGGACCATACCATCTTGGCGAGAGTCTTGCCTGTGTGATGTACCGCCGCTGGGGACTCTTTTGCACAGGACTCCTACTTCTAGAAGAGGACCTCGATGAACCAGAGGCACTTAAGGAGGAATGGAGCAAAGCAGATTGTGTCACTAGGACTGTTGAAGGCACTGAAGGAGATCTCCGTCTCACCGGTGTTGGAGGACGCCTCAAAAGCCTTTCCCTCGACGTCGAACGCCTCTGCGGAGTCGACGGAGTGATCACCTTCGACGTTGAATGCTTCGACGTTGACCTGCGGCCCCTCGACGTCGATCGGCGGTGACGAGCCGACGACGGAGTCTTCTCCCTCGACGTCAAACGGCGTCGTTCTGCCGTCGACGGAGGTCTCGACGTCGAACGGCGTTGCCCTGCCGTCGACGGAGGTCTCGACGTCGAACGGCGTTGCCCTGCCGTCGACGGAGGTCTCGACGTCGACCGACCTTGGTCTGTCGGCGACGGAGAAGTCAATCGACGTTGTCCTGTCGTCGACGATGCCCTCGACGTTGACCTGACATGCGACGTCGAGCACCGACGTGCCGTCGATGACGATCCCTTCCTCGACGGCGAGCGTCCGAGGGGGTTCCTGCTCCTCGACGCCGAGCGCCTCCGTGGAGACGTCGGCGGAGGTGTCACACTCTTAGAAGCCTGTCGACGTTGAGACGACGGCGGGTGTGATCTGTGCCTCGACGCCGATCGTCGCCTGGTTGACGACGGCGGAGGTGATTTAAATCTTGAAGCCGATCTTCTCGTCGACGGCGAGTCTTTCTTCGTCGTCGGTGAACTCTTCGACGACGACTCCCTCATCGACGCCGGTCTCGACGTCGACGGAGCTTTTTCTCTCGAACTGTCCATCAGATGTCGTTTTTTCAGCGCCGAGCCCGGCGCTGAGGTTGATGGACGCTCTGACTTGTCTTTGGAGGGAGTTCTGGGTCTTTTTGAACTCTTCCTCTCTGTAGATCTTCCTCTCATGGATCTCTGGGCCAGACCAAAGAGCCTGTTCCTCTCTCTGTCTTTAAGAGTCCTGTCAGACAGATTTTTACAATGTGAACAGTCTTTAGGATCATGATCCTCTGGCAAACATAAAATACAGACCTCATGAGAGTCTGTTCTTGCCTTCTTGTGGCCACAAGCAGGGCAATCATCAAATAATGAGGGCATCCTGACAGGAAAACCTCTCAAAACATCGACTGCTAAGCAGCTATTTACTTGACCCTGATGTTAAAAGTCAAAGTAAATCAAAAAATTGTTCTCTAGAAGATTTTCTGACTGAAAAAGACAGAAAAGTGTGGAGCTGTGTATCCAGGGTCCTTCCTGAAGGAGCCGGAAAGAACAACTGACCTAACTGTAACCCCTGAGGCATGATGGGAAGCTAGGGGCTGAGGTGCCTTAAAGGCACAGCGTCAGTTTTAGTACATTCAGCTACAGGTTAGCTTTTCAGTCTTTTTAGACTGGGATTTTGCAATGCAGCCTGGGAGCTGTATATGCTTACAGTGTGTTATGAGAATTTCTACTGTTTTCTAAGCATTAAAACAGTTTCTAAACAAGCATTGGTGTTGTTTCTCATGTTTCTAATGCAAAATACACTGTATTGTGGAAATTCTTCACTGCATATTCCAGCTCTATTGTTTTATTTGGCTGCAATTGCTTATTTTTATATATATATATATATATTTATATATATATGTCTATATATATATGGGGCACATATAATATATTGTTTCCGGGGTCCCGCGCATGGGCGGGAATATTCTAATGCTTATGACTATTGATGAGGATCCCCTGGAAGAGAAACTGCTGTGCCCTGGGTGTTGGTTTCCTGGCACACAACAAGTGAACCAGTACTGGAGGATGGGGTCCTTGGGGCCAAAATAGGCTCTGGGAGGGAGGCTGTGCAGCTCCCACTGCCTTTTGTTCAAAATGACGGCCCTGAAAAACGGTGTCCCCAGGGCTATTTTAAGGCTCGGAGAGGGAGATCGCATGAACCCCCTTCCCTTAAAAAATACTTTAGGTTCCAGAGGATGAGGGCCCCGGGCTGAAAATAGCTTGGTGTTTTGTCTGACTGATGAGGGGGATCCCTCTGGGTTCCTCCCATGGGGCCAAGAGGTGCAGTGTAGCCCTTCCTTGCCGCCCCATTACACCATTTTATTTCACTTCACGATAGGGGACTAAGTGCCAAATGTATTAAAGTGTCTCTATGGGGAAATGTGCTCTAACAGATGGCCTTCAGTCCCCGAGTCCTGTACTGGCTGCGAGCAATATTCATCTAATGTTGCTGGCAGCAAATCAGTTCGCTCACTCCCAAAGGAGTCTGACTCCCGCAGGAGCGAATAGGCCCAAGGGAAAAAAAAGCTCCCTGGGCCAATCAGAATGCTCTATTTTTCATTTGGCACCCCCCACAAGACTCTTGCACACCCAACTGTCAAGATATACTAATATTTTTAAACTTTAATTTTTCCAAAATTAATGAATGGATTTACACAAAATCACAATCTGTGAACCAAGATCTAGGTTCCTGCCAAATGTGGTGTCATTACGTTCACCAGTTTTTGCAGTAGCAATGCCTTACGCATTCTATGGAAAATGTATCGGAAAATATGCTTGCCCCTTTTTATCTTGGCCCCCGTTTGACAGATCACCCCGAAACTTTAAAGGAAAGAGCTGAAGTGAATGTCCTTTTTTTGGAAAGTTTTGTGAAGATCCATCATATGGCGCAAAAGTTATTAACAAAACAAAAAAGCGCCTTGACTATAAAAATGCTGACCTACGGTTTCGGTAAACATATTACACTTTTCATTACCTTGTGCATGCAGTATTAAGAAATGCAGGACAAATATTCTAGTAGTGAAGAAAGTCACTGAGCAGTTGAGCAGTACTGTGTGAGCACAGGTTATTTTTTATTCGCAAGACCAACGCTTCCAGGTCAGAGATTCTCAAGTGTAGGGCACCTTGGATCCCCTATTGTAGGGCACCTTGGATCCCCTATTGTAGGGCACCTATAAAGAAACCGTCCCATTATAGGGCAGAGTACTCTGCTGCAGTTTGTCTTTAAAGCCTGGCATCTCTTATTGTAATGCCTGGCCAGCATTCCCTCCAGCATGCTCTCTGCTGAGCGACAGCAGGCACTGAAGAGCTGAGAGCACTTCCATGCACCCTGCAATGATTATTGTGTCAGAACCACCTTCTGTTTATGCTGAAGAAATGTTCCCTGACGGGAGAACAGCGGCCTGCGCTCCATTAGCTAATAAGATGTTCTTTGCCTGACTTGAACATGCTTCTCGGGGACTGCTCACAGATGAATCAGACATTTAAAAGGCCGCCTCTCAAAGAGACACTACATACCTTTGGCATGCTGATCACTAAATGTCCAGTTGTCTGAGACCTCTTGGCGCAGCTGCTGTCAGGCTTCACTTCTGTGGGGAGCACAAGTTGAAAGGCCTGAAGACAGAAAGTAATGAAAAGTTAACATCAATCCGTACACGACATAGAAATGAGAATATCCACATATCCCACCTGTGTCTTTTCTCCTTAGAAGAGCACTTTATAAAGCGCTTCAACATGAAGGTGCATTTCACTGATATTTCAATTTCATTTTTGGAAAATATTTTTGCATCTGCACTTTCAGAGGATGTTGATGATCATTTTAAAAAATGATAGTTACTGGAAAGACTTATTGTTTACGCATGATAATTATGTTAGTTTTTGCTTACTGGGAATTACATACTAACTGCATTTTACTCCCTGTTAAATTCGCCCCAGATTACCCGACACTGGAGAACCAGAACGATGAAGGATTACAGGACAACGCCCAGAGGTTCACTTGAGAAATGAGGAATGGCCAGATAAATTGGTAATTCTGCATCCAGTTTCTCTGTGATTCCCCATTTCCGTAGAGTTTCACTCAGAGTTTGGCTGTATGAAACTGAGCAGTTGTGTATCATTCCTTGAGATGAAGTGGCAATGAATGGCTTAGCGGCTTCTACCACTGACTCATCTGATCGCGGCCTCTCCAAGCCAATGTGCACTAAGCAGACATTGATCCAATCCATGGACAGGATGAGGGGTTTCTATGTCTGAATGCACTACAACACATATACAATTAAATACATAGCAAACCTAGAATTAGTAGTCCTCACGTATCTCTCCATGCAAAATGACTACTGATGTTGGATAGATTAAAGATGTTTCAGGTGGGCAGTATATAGCTGCCCGAAGAGTAAAACATATTTTTTGCTTCATAAATGTACCAGCTATTTTCTATGTTGTCTCCGATTTTCTAAGAAGGTTCAAATCCAAATCGGGACATGATAGTCCAAAAATGCACCTCAGGATTTTGATAAGACACAATTATCTTTTCTTGAAAATCGACAACTATTCAACCCAATAACCTCAGAATTAATAAGGCTTGCTAAGTGTAGGGACCTTGCACAGGCAGAGTAAGTAAAACTATTACTTTGTTTTGGAACTTTATCCCATGTTGTTTCTTAGTATTGTATTGTATGTCGCGTTCCTAACCTCTCCCCACAATCTCCTTGGTAACAATTGCGTTCAAAACATGGCCATTCTACAACACCGTTCCTTAAACTTTTCCAAGCCCAGCTTATCCATCTTAATCAAATCTAACCCCACATCCTGCACCAAGTCATGTTCAACCAAATGCAATTTGTCCTTCATTTTCAATAAGGTGGACATCGCTGTCCTCATCTCACGCCTCTAAAACTGTACCTATAAGAAACTGAGTTATTGGTTAAGGAGGGAGGAAGCCCCACTCAGTCAACAACTACAATCCTTGTCAGGCTGTGTCATAAAAGTGACTAAATTAGACTGTGCTTAATCCACTGGCACCTTGGCACAAACCATTAGGCTTAACTTATAAAGTGTAAAATTTGTTACGTATTTACTTAGCACCCAAACAGTAATAAAGTGAAAATGCAACACAAGAAGAATCCCCAGCCAACTTAGAAAAATAGAGTACATTTAAATAAAATGATTCCAGAATGACAAAAATCCAATCATCAGAACTAGAGATATTCAATTTTAAAGTTCTAGGGAAAAGTACAACATAAAAGAACAAAGTGCCACTCTCGCTCATCTAGTTGTGCTAGACCAGGGTAAAGTCCCAAATTAAGGCCAACCGAGAAGGAGCATGGGTTGGATACAGGGACCAGGTTAGTTCCTCTGAAGAGTTTCTTTCTGAGTCTGGTGCAAAGAGTTCTGTTTGCTGTGGAGGAGGCCATGAGGAAGAACAATATTTGCTTACCTGTAATCTGTGGTTCTCCAGTATTGGTATCTTTCATAGATTCACGTGCCTGAATCATTCCCAGTCGTCGGAGTGGGAGTCCCACGGTACATAAAAAAAGCAATAATTATGCATATAATAACCATAACATAGGTAACCTAGAACCAGGAAGTAAAGTAGCCATAAACTAAAAGGAAAAAAACTTCCATATGTATGACTTGTCCAAGTCATTATATACAGTCCAAACTGCAGCCATTCAGGTGACAGCACCCTCCAGAATGTTCTCCTCAGAGGCTGAGGCTCTCAGATGTTCTCGCACAACAGTGAACCAAGTGATAGGAGCATAAACCAGCCTCTGAGGGGAGGTGGGTTGCATGCGAATCTATGAAAGATACCAATACTGGAGAACCACAGATTACAGGTAAGTAACTATTGTTCTTCTCCAGTATTGGGGTATCTTTCATAGATTCACATGCCTGAATCGGAGTAGAAAGCAGTACGCCAATAATGCTCGTAAGACGCTATTTGTAACATAAACATATGTACAAAAGATATTATGCAATAACATACCTAGAATGCTATACTATGCATAAATATATGTATATATACACACAGGGCAGTGCTATGATATATGATAATCATGTCTGAAATGCGTCTGAGAAAACAGTACAGAGGAGGAGGGTACAACAGAGGCTCATCCTATTTAAAAAGATTACGGAGAACCGCTTGTCCAACAGACGTATCTGCATCACTGGCAGCATCCAAACAGTAGTGCTTGGTAAAAGTGTGTCTGCTGGGCCAAGTTGCAGCTCTGCAAATTTAATGAAGAGGCACACCTGCAAAGAGAGCAGTAGAAGAAGGGATTGCTCTTGTACAATGTGCTCTTGGAGTTGTTTGCAATGGTCTTCCTGCTTGCTGATAGCAGAGGCAAATTGCGGCAGAAATCCAACGAGCTATAGTCTGCTTGGACACTGAATGTCCCTGCCGCATCCTTCCATAGGACACAAATAAATGTCAAGGAATTGCAAAGTTCTTTCCGCATGTGATTGAGGATTAGGAAAGAAAGTTTTTTAAATGATAGGCTCGTTGAGATGGAAGTCCGAAGGTACTTTAGGCAGAAAACTGGGGTTAGTGCGTAGAACTACTGAGTTCGAGGTGAATTGAAGAAAAGGTGGATTAACAGTAAAAGCTTGAATGTCACTGACTCTCCTAGCTGATGTTAAAGCCAATAGCAGAGACACTTTCCATGATAGAAATTTCAAATCCACTTTATGAATAGGCTCAAAGGGGTGCCGCATGAGTTGTGCAAGCACCACCTTAAGATGCCAGGATGGAGATGGGCGCCGGATAGCCGGAAACATCCGAAATAATCCTTTGAAGAACTGCTGAATGATCCTAGTTGAATAGGACCCGTCTTGCCAAAACCTTGATATAGCTGCTAAAAATACTTTCAACGTAGAATGGGACAGGCCTTATCTGGCCAAGTGTAAAAAGAACGTTCCGGTTTTGCATGAATTGGATGAATATTGGCAGATTGACACCATATGCAAAATCTCTTCCATTTAAGCCTGTACGTTTTAACAGTGGCAGGCACTCAAGCGTTGGCTAACACTTCATAACAATCCGTAGGATTGTTCAGATGTGCGAATTCAAGGTGTTCTGGCGCCAGGCTGCTAATCTGAGAGAGGCAGGGTCCGGGTGGCAGATCTGTACGTTCTGGATGGATAGAAGGATTGGTATTGGTCGAAACTGAATGGGATCGCATTCTGAGAGAAGGAGAAGTTCGGTGAACCAGAACTGGCGAGGCCATCTGGGATCGATGAGAATTAGGCAACAAGGCTCTCTCTTCATCTCCCAGAGAACTGTGGAAACCAAAGGTATCGGAGGAAAGGCGTAGGCATATATCTGCGACCAATTTATCGGAAACGCATTCCCCCGTGATCCCTTGTGGGGAAGCCAACTTGCCAAGAATGGGCATTTGCGGTTCTGATTGGTCGCAAACAGGTCCAGGTCAGGACGACCCTACTCCAGAAAGACCTGATTCAACGTTGGTTGATGTAACTCCCACTCGTGATTGAACATTGTCGATCTGCTGAGGGAATCCGCTAGGACATTGGAGACTCCCGGGACATGGATCGCTGATAGGCTGATTCTGTGTCGTATCGCCCAGTTTCCAGATTTCTTGGGATTGAAGAGAGAGTAGGGCAGACTTTGTTCCTCCTTGTTTGTTCAAGTAGTGCATACTTGTAGTGTTGTCTGTCCGAATTAGTACTGAAGCTCCCAGGATGATGGTTCCAAAGGACTTTAGGGCTAAAAAGATGGCTCGTAATTCTAGAAGGTTGATATGCCACATCCTTTGCTGGATGATCCACTTGCAGTTGACCGTCATCCCTTGAAGATGTGCCCCCCATCCCTCGAGGAATGCATATGTGGTGATGGTGAAATTTGGAACTTCTACCAGCAATGCACACCCTTCTTTCACGTTCTTTCTTAGAGTCCACCATAGTAAGTCTTCTTGCATCCGAGGAGTGATGCGAATGATGTCGTCGAACGACCCCGAAATCTGCAACCATTGGTGGTTGAGGTTCTCTTGCAGTGGCCTCATTCTGAGAAGGCAGTTGGGTATCAAAGGGATGCAGGAAGAGATCATCTATAAAAAAGACTTGAACAGCCGGACTGAAACACACCTTTTTGATTGCAAAAGGCAGGCTAGATTGCAGATTTTTTGTTGTCTTTCGTTTGAGACAAATGCCTGGGTAAGCTGAGTGTCTAATGTGGCTCCCAAGAAGGTGTTTGTTTGTGATGGAACAAGATGAGACTTGTCGAGGTTGATGGAGAGACATAGGGATTGGAAAAGTGACAGACATCTTTGAATATGTGCGCTTGCGGTTCAAAAAGAATTTGCCTTGATAAGGCAGTCATTCAGGTATAGAAAGATTTGAATCCCTTCCAGACGAAGGTGAGCGGCCACTGGAGCCCGAATCTTGGTAAATACACGGGGTGCTGAACGTAGTCTGAACGGAAGGACTTTGAACTAAAAGTCCCTGCCAGCCACTCTAAACCGCAAGATTTTTCTGTGTCTGGGTAGGATTGTCACATGGAAATAGGCGTCTTGGAGGTCGAGGGTGGACATGTGATCCCCGCCGAGAGGAGCTGAAGGATTTCTTGAAGCGTTAACATCCAGAAGGATAATTTCTTCAAGTATTTGTTGAGGGAGCAAAGGTCGAAGATGGGGCTCCATTCTCCCGACTTTTTCATTATCAGGAAAAATCAAGAATAAAATCCTGTTCTCTTTGTAAATGAGGGACCCTTTCGATCGCTCCCTTTCGAATCATCAAATTTATTTGGGAAAAGATCTCCTTGAGATGAGCAGGAGGTGGGCCCTTGGGAGGAGAGTTTATGAACTCTAGAACATGGCCTCTGGCCACGATGTCCAGGACCCACTTGTCTGATGTGATAGCGGACCAGCTCTAGTAAAATTGGAAGATTCTTCCTCCAACTTTGTAAGGGGAGAGCGGTGGAAGTGGTGGCAGGTGGCAGTTCTCATTGCTTTTTAGCTGAATCCCATCCACTGTAGGAGGGCTTTCTTTTATTTTGCTGTCCGTATGACTGTTGTGTTTGGGACTGATATCTCTGATTGCCTTGAAAGGACTGGTATGACCTTTGTTGGTTGTAGCCTCCTCTATTAGAAAAAGATCCACATCCTTTAGCACCTCGAAAGGGCGGCTTGCGAAATTGAAGAGTATCGAGAGATCTTGCTGTCTCTGTGTCTTTTTTAATGGCCTGAAGGGCCTCCTCGACATGCTGGCCAAATAGTGGTTCCCCATCAAACGGCATGTCGATAATCTTTGCCTGAACCTCCTGGCGTAAAGATGTTGATTTCAGCCAGCCTTGCGTTCGCAGTACTGCGGCACCCGCTAGCTGTCTAAATCCTGTGGATGCGACATCCATGGCCGAATCTATTATCTCAGCAGAGATACGCTCTCCTTCTTGTAAGATCTTTAAGGCCTCAGACTTTGATGGTTCCGGCAACATGTTGATGTAGGGAGAGATGTCCGACCACATCTGTCTGTCGTATCGCCCTAATATGGACAATGAATTAGCAGCACGGACGGTTGTCGCTGCCATGGTAGAAAACTTCTTCCCAATAGCATCCAATCGTCTGCCGTCCCTGTGTGGAGGAGCTGTGATTGGAGAGGAGGGATTTCTAGCTCGTCTTTGTGCTGCTTGGGCAATAACAGAGTCAGCTTTCAGCTGGCCTATGAGGCATGCAGGTGAGTTATCTGGTGCCATATATTTTTTGTGTAGTCGAGGCAAGACCGTAGGAATAGAAGCAAGCGCTGTCATGACCTTCAATCCTTCCTTCCAAATGAAATCAATAATGGGAATGGTCCGTTTCTTTGGCTGATCCTTAAAATCGTAGAGGAAGCACTCATCCTTCTTAGTTCCCATCGGTAGAAGGAACCTTTGTGTTGCCTTTTCCATAAGGAGATGAAAGCCTCTGATATCGATATGGTGTTAGCATCATGAGAATGATGAGACGGTACTGGAGAAGGTGGTCTGGGAGACCTTAAAGAAGCGACAGAAACTTGAGGCATAGGTGTCGATGGGATGGACTCTGCCGATTCAGATGGAGGAAAACTGCGATAATAATCATCCAAAATATATTGCAGATTATTTAGCAGAGCTAAAGGCATCTGTGCTGTCGATATTGTATCAGGAGCTGGAGCTACAGACTCCGGGAAAGGATTTTCATCCTGGTCATCCTCCTGATATTTAATAAGTAATTCCGAAGGGCTCCTGGCAGTACGAAATCTGTCATACTCTTCGGACTCCTCATCATCCTCCCCAGAGTCTAGTAATTGCTCTGGCAACTTAAGAGGTACTTTGGTAGGTGAGATACGCAATGGAGAGAGGGTCTTCAACGAAGAACCACGTCTCTGCAGTAAAGAAGATGTTGTCATAGACGGGGCAGAGGAGGCCGTGGCCGTAGATGCAGACCACACCTGCAACTCTGTGCAAGATGACAATGGCAGCATCGACGAGGGGGCCGTCGACAGTACCGTCGTCGATTGAGCTGGTGTCAAGGAAGTAGCCGTCGACGAGGCAATCTTCGATGACGAGGCAGTCTTCGCCGACGAGGCAATCTTCGTCGACGAGGTGGTCGTCGACGACGAGGCAGTCTTTGTCGATGAGGTGCCCGTCGACGATGAAGTCTTCGATGATGAGGCGACCGTCGACGAGATCTTTCTAACCTTCGCCGTCGCCGAAGTCATGATCATTTTTGGTCTCGGCAACGAGACGGTAACAGTCGACGTCGAAGTCGTGTCGACGATGATTTCGTCGACGGAGGAGCTGCCGTCGATGACGGGATTTTACTCTGAGGTAAATCCTTCTCAGGAAGTCGTTTTGACGCCAGCGACTTCACTGTCTTTCTAGGGGGCGTAGCAGGCAGAGGCTTACTCTTTGAAGGTGGAGGAGCCTTTTTTGAGGTGGAAGGCAAATCAGAACCCTTAGAGGGTTGCGTTTTTCGCGACACCTTAGCCCCAGGAGAAGACAGATCCTCCTCAGCCATCCTCTTTTAGAGCAGATGGATGAGCCAGAGGCAATACTTCCCACCTCAGATCAGATCCTTAATCTTCTGTAGCCACAGAAGTAGACGCCCTTCTCTATCTCGGAGGGTCTTCTGAGGGAAGGCCCTGCTTATGTTGCAATCTCTCACCTGGTGATCAAGATAAAGGCAATAAATGCACTTCTTGTGGAGGTTTTCAGAGAACAGCCGGAGTTTCCTACAAGATTCACAAGGCCTAAAGAGAGATTTATTTGAAGATGACATCCTGAAGAGAAGAAATTCCAGAACAATAGAAGAGTATTGAGCACAGCTCAGGGAGACTCACTTCACACGACGTGCGGTAGAAAATCTGAGAGCCTCAGCCTCTGAGGAGAACATTCTGGAGGGCGCCGTCGCCTGATTGGCTGCAGTTTGGACTGTATATAATGACTTGAACAAGTCATACATGTCAAAGTTTTTTTCCTAGTAGCTTATGGCTACTTTACTTCCTGGTTCTAGGTTACCTTTGTTATGGTTATTATGTGCATAATTATTGCTTTTTTTATGTACCGTGGGACTCCCACGCCGACGACGGGGAATGATTCAGGCAAGTGAATCTATGAAAGATACCCCAATACTGGAGAATGGGTAGATCTTTGCGGCTGGTCGTCACTATAGCGCGAAGAGCAAGCCCAGCGTCATGGGCTATTGTCTCTGTAGAGGGAAGAGCCAATCGGGCATTGCTAATGGTCATTGCCTAGGCTTTACATTGGCGGTCACTGCGTGCTGTTGTTGCTGTAGCATGAACTGCAGCTCTTGCATTGCAGGCCGTCACTGTAGCGCAATGACAAAGCAGTTCTCACCAGAGCTTAATGTTGACGGTCACCGTGGGCAGCAGAGTCTTGGAGCGAACAGGCCCCTTCACAGTTGCTAGGAGCCCTAACTTCAGGATTTTCACCTTTTCATGCAGAAGAGTGCACTCTGATGCTAGCCAAGGCTCCAGGACCTGGGATAGCACCTTTTAGGAATCAGGGACTCACACCAGCAGAGGCCAGCATGGCTCAGGAAGGTCCAGGCAGGTTCCAAAGCAGCAGGTCATCTGGGAAGTTGCAGGGAGGCCTCAGAAACCGGTTGTCTTCCTGTAGCTCACACAGGTCAGTCAATGGGCCCTTGGAGTCACTCTGGGTTAGCGTGGGATTAAGGTAGGCAGGTCCAATCTTCCCTCTCAGACAGCAGGGCAGTCCTCTGGCAGCAGGTCAGTCCTTCTGTAATGTTAAAGTAAGATCCAGGAGAGTTTTCAAGAGCGGCTTAGGAGGCCAAATATTTATGCCTGATGGCAGCCTTTGTGTGGGGGCATACCCTGTCCTACCCACACATCTGGTTCTAGGAACTGCTTCCAATTCCCCTGACAATCCTCTAAACTGTCTGGGGTGAAAGAAGACAGGCAGGCTTGGTGTCAGATTTTTTTTTATGAGAGTGAGTGTGAGGCAGAGCCCTTTGAGTTGGGCTGGGTGCACCTCCTCCCTAGTCATCCTGCCAGGATAGCCCATCCTGTCCACCCATAAGCTCCTTTTGTGTCACTGTCTGGAAAGAATACACAAACCCCAACAGCAGAGCTATACAGAGTCATGTGACCACGACACTGACAGAAGCACAAATGGCAGGGACAAGAGAACTTTCTAAAAGTAGCATTTACAGAATTGTAACTTAAAATCCAACTTCACCATTAGAGGGTTTTGGAAATTGGTTCCATCAAGGAGTCACAACCGGAAACAATCGGTCTTCCTGGTGGTTCTAGCAATTGTTTATGGATCTTGGCTGTAAATAGCATTACTCAATCTGCTCCCAATCCAACCTTATCACTTATTAAATGTAATAGGTAATCCAGTGTTACTCAATGTGAGAGATAGGCTTTGCACCAGTGAAAAACGATTTAAAGAGTTTTTCAATGCTAGAACTTGTAAAAACTAAAATCACATGCCCTACTTTTTAACCTGTTGGCTGCGCCGCCGATTTTGCGGAAGTGCGGCACTTCCGCAAAACGGGCGGGGCCGCGTCAGCCATTGGCCGACGGCAGCACCAGCGAGGTAGTGCTGGCCGACGGCAGCATGGAAGGGGTTAAATACAAAGCACTCTGTCTTATGAGCCTTGTAGGCCCACCTTAGGGGTGACAAATACATACTAAAAAGGAAGGTTTAGGCCTTGCAAAAGCTTTATTTTGCCAGGCCCTACCTCCACCTCTGCTTTAACTCCTGCACACTTTCCTCCATAGCAGTGGACAACTGGGTGCCTACCCAACATTTGCAGCAATCATGTCAAAATTGTATGGATAGCTGTAGTATGCTCCCTTGCTGAGGTGCCAACAGGCCTGATCAGGCTTGTCCTGGCCCACCACCTTAGAGTCAAAAGAACAGTAAAAATGGGAGACCGGCAATGGTAAATCATTCACAGTATGTCACCATGTCTGCATGGGTCGTATGGTAATCATGAACTGTAACCACAGTTCACTGTCTAACGCCACATTTGATTTTATTCTTTTTCTGTCTTTTCAGAGTCTTTATAAGGTGCTACACTATACCCCAGGCTCTACACACAAATGGTACTGGCACAGATTGTGAAAGTTGATTTTCCCGAGTCTATGTTTGTTGGCACCCAGGCAATTTAGTATGCTCCCTCTCCTCCTTACTCACCCATATACTTCTTTTTGTGTTTATTAGCAAATTTCCACCATCCCATTGTATGCAAATTCACTACTTCCTCACTATCACTTTGCCTCGTTCACTTTTTTTTCTCCCCCTTTCCCTCCTTCTCTGTGCTAAACATCATATCTACATCTGCACTTTTACCTATGCTACCCTGTCTGTTCTTGCCTCAAACTGTTGTGCACCGCAGCTGCATCCTACCCTCTTTTTAAATAAAGGTTTGCCCCAGGATTTCTGAAACTTCTTAAAGTTCTGACTGATATCCCACTCATCACAGCTCCTACGCACATCATGCTTCCTACTCTCATTCACATCTGTCAGCCAATCTTCAAGCCTTCATGCTTTCTTTATTTGATATCCAATTTTATTGGCATTTTGTAAAAACAAGGTAACCAAAGTAACATTTGTATCACTGTGACATGTAAAACATTTCATTAAAAACCCAAATTTTATCTCCCCATCAGTTGGCTTAAAAAGATAAGGAAAAGGAAAGGGCCCACCCTTAGCGCTAAGAGTAATCAGTCCAATGATCCTGTCCATTTGCCTCATACCAGACCAAGTTTGTTCGGAAACCCTCTTGCCTCATAAACCGCTTTTTCTTGGCCAGCACACCAGTCAACTCCCCTATGCCATTTCGAGATAGAGGGAGATTTTGAGTCTTTCCAGGCCCTTGCAATGTCCCTTTTTGCAATCAATATGGCTGTTCCTAGAAACAACTTGTCTGCTCAGTAGCCGTCCATACCCTCCATCACCCCCAGAAGAATAGCCAGAGGATTAAGGGGAACCTCCCATCCCAGTATGCCACTCAACTCAGCCGTGATTTAAGCCTATTATTTATATATGACCATGCAGGATCAGACCAGTAGGAAGAAGTTGGCTGGTTCATCTTCACAGCGTGGACATTGCGGGCTGGGAGAATTCCAGCCTTGTGCAGTCGTGCCGGTGTAAGATATGCGCAGTGTAGATAGTATATCTGTATAAGGCGAAGTTTGGCAGATATAGTGAGTGTTCTGGGGGCCATAAGAACGTTCTTCCAGTCTTCATCTTCTAGAGGGCCCACCCAACCTTCCCACCTGGCTCTAAGTGGGTCTAGTGTGGATGGGGTATTGTTTATCAGGGGTCGGTATATTTGGGATATCCCTCCCTTCCCTAGGTCTCCCATGAGAATTTTGGCTTCTAGCGGGCTGAATTCGAGGAATGACTTTTGGTTGGGGATGTGAGTGGCTAGGGTGTGACGTAATTGGAGATATTTAAAGAATTGAGTAGATTGTAAGGAGTATGCGCGTTGTAAGTCCTGAAAGGAGGACAAGTGTTCTCCTTTCCAGATGTCTCCTAAATAGGTGATGCGTATTAGGTCCCATGATTGAAAGCCCGTCAAAGTCCCAATTCTCTCAGCCAAGTGCCATGCCATAATGGACTTTGTAATGTGAGTCTGTTGTCCCAGTGGATGTGTCTCAATGCAGATCGTTATGCTAGGAAAGCTGTACGAGTGACTGCTGGCAGGGCCTGAGGGATCAGGGCTCCATACAACATAGCTTGAGCCTGAGAGAATCCTAGACGTCCCAGTTTGAGACGACATGCTGGGTCCAACCACACCCCGTTAAACCAATCATGTATTGTCAGGAGACAGGTAGCGAGATACAGGGATTTGTCATACCCATTCCCATTCCTCCATCATATTTAGTTCGTTGGCAATTCGTGAGAGCCAGGCCTGCTCTTGAGCCCCCCCCCAAAGGAAGTTGGTAATCACCCCATGTAGATCGCGAAACCGGCTGCGAGGAAGGTGGATTGGGAGATTTTGGAGAACATATAAGTGGTGGGGGAGAACCATCATTTTGAAGAGGGCGACACTCCTGAGAGGGTGGAGTGGAAGTTTTTGCCAACAACATAAGTCATCTTTCGTGCGTCGGAGAAGTGAACCAACATTTAGAGAACAGGTCAATTCTGGGAGAAGCACCACCCAGATACCAAGGTATTTAAAGGATAATCTTCGTATGGGCATGGTTGCCTGCCAGTCGAAACAGTCCCTAGAGACATGAAGGGGCACCACTGTGGATTTGAGTGGTTAAAGGCATAACCCAGATGCTCGCTGGAAGGAGTGGCGGATCTGCAGACATCTCGGCCCGGACTAGGTTGGATCAGCGAGGTGCAAGAGGACATCATCAGCGTACAAGGCGATTCGGTCCTCCTGAGATTCTTGCCACCGCCAGACCTACACCCGGTCATGGGTCCGGATGTTAAGGGCCAAAGGTTCAATCGCAAGAGAGAAAAGTAGAGGTGAGAGCGGACAACCCTGCCGGGTCCCCCTTGTGATCGGGAAAACCTCGGACAACGCCCCACTTATAAGGACCCAGGCTGATGGGTTAGAGTAAAGAACCCCTACCATTTTCCGGTAATGGGGTCCGAAGCCTGCTCTTTCTAGCACGTCTTGCATGTACCACCAGTCAACCGTATCAAAGGCCTTCTCGAAGTCAAGTAAAACTAAAGCCAGGTATGGCAGAAGAAGATCCCGGTAGGCAAGGGTCACTTGCAGACGTCAAAGGCAATGACTGGTGCTGCGGTGCGGCATGAAGCCACATTGTTTCGGGTTTATGAGCGTGTGTAGCACTCTTTTCATCCGGGTGGCCAAAATCGTAGCATATACTTTGACTTTGGTATTGATGAGGGAGATCGGGCGATATTGTGTGCAGGAAGCCGGGGGAGGGTGCGCCTGGGTATGACCACAATGGTGACTGTGTCTGTAAGGGAAGGGAACAACCCGTCCTCTATAGCCTCCTCAAATAAGTAATTGAGGCGTGGGGTCAGTGTCTTGAGGAATGACCTATAATACTCCGCAGGGAATCCATCCAGGCCCGGGGTCTTGCGAGTGGCGAGCATGGAGATTGTTTCGCTCACTTTCTCAATTGTGATAGGCTCATCCATGGTTTTCTGCTCTATCTCCGATAGCCATGGGAGAGGGATATTTTGCAAGGAGGCGGAACTATCGCGTGGTGTGTGTGGGGGATCCTCTGAGTATAGTGTCTCGTAGTAGTTCGCAAAGGTCTGTGGAATTGCTGCGGGTGTACAGGAGGTTTTGAATTTCAGGGACTATCCAATTGGCCATGGGATGAGTAGCCAGCCAATGGAGCAACTTGCCATTTTTTTCTCCACATCCGTAAACTCTAGCTACTGAGGACCTCCAAATCATCACGGTTGACTCTATGGAGATACTTCTGATTTCATCCCGCACTATTTGCAGTTGTCGACGTTCCGCTTCCCCATCCTTCATTTCTGCTGCCATTTCCATATGGAGCGCCCTAGCTTCAAGTTGAGTGAGCTGGTTGTCAAGGGCCTGACGCCTGCGCTTAAGGAGTCCCTTAGCATACCCCCGATTTGTGGCTTTGCCCGTCTCCCAAAGTGTACCCGGACGCTGCACTGAGCCTTCGTTAGTATGAAAGTATCTATCAAATTTCTCCCCAATACTCTCCTTATATTCTGGGTCGAGTGGTCGGATACTCTGCGTGCTAGGATCTGGATTTCCAAAACAGCGCAGCAGTCTGGAGCGGGCATGAACAGGCGGTCTATATGGGAATGGTTGTGGCGCGCCGCAGAGGTGTGTGTATACTGTCATGTCTTAGGGTGCCTAGTGCACCAGACATCACAGAGACCCAGTGTAGCAGTCCAATCCCAAAGACGTCTGGCCCCCAATTTTCTATGAGAGGTTATGGGACCCGTAACATCCTCTATGGGCTCCGGGACAGCATTAAAGTCGCCCCCAATTATCGTCAAGCCCTGAGGCAGAGTGGATAGTATTTTCAGTGCAGCTTGGAGAGTGGGTTCTAAATTTGCTGGAGGAGCATATATTGACACTAGATTAACCTATGGTACCAGAGAGAGCTGGGAATCTACTTGGGTCATTGTGAAGGGAAGGGATCGTAGGAGCATTGCTATTCCCTGAGCACCTCTGGAGAACCCAGATCGCCACACCCTATCAAACCCTTGACACGCCTGGAAAGGGCAGTGGTTCCCAACTAGGTGTGTCTCTTGTAGTAATAATGTAACGAAAATATCAGGTGACTGTAGTCACTTTACCCTTCCTGCACAGCTATTGACAAACTTCTGTCTGACCAAATTAATCAACAATATTTATGTATTCAATTTACACTTTTTTACTTTTCAAGTATAACTAGTACACACATTTTCAACATTATTTAAATAGACATCAACCATTTAACTGATGCCCAAGGGATGTCCAATGGACGATGTCTATGTAAATAATGTTGAAAATTTGTGTACTAGTGATACTTGAAAAGTAAAAAAGTGTAAATTGAATACATAAATATTGTTGATTAATTTGGGCAGACGGAAGTTTGTCAATAGCTGTGCAGGAAGGGTCAAGTGACTACAGTCACCTGATATTTTTGTTACATTGTTGAATTTGGAGGGTAGCATCCTCCTTCCCATCCTGCACGCCTCTATTACAACTGATGTAAGTAGGAACTTAGTTTAAAAAGTTTTTGAACAAGTGTGCTCTGCACAACCCCTCAGTAATTTCTTGTAGTAATAAGACATCTGGGTTATTCCTTTGGGCATACTTTAAAATCTCAGTTTGTTTAATTTTATCTAAGAGGCCATTCACATTCCACGAGAGGATTCTCATGGGCTTGCTCTCATTATATGGACCTAGCATGGTGGCAAACTGGCAATGATTGGGTCTTGCAGTTTGGAGGTCTCCAATAGATCAGTTATTTGGCTCCCGAGGGAAGCTGTGTGTACTCAAAGGTGCTATTCGGGCTTCTTGAGGGAGTATATTGCGTACGGCGTACAGTGTTACCAGAGAACTGATCAATCTGAACAGTGTCTGGAAAAACATTCCAAGAAGAAAACCCCAACCAACCACCCACTCCATACTTCCCCAAATTAAGTATCTGTCACTCGAACAACGAAGGCTTAGAGTGTAAACAAGTTAATCAGGAGTCCTGATCAATGACAGCATGTTCAGCCCCTCTGAGCTCAAGGATGTTTGTTCATCTGGCACGGAATTCTGGAGTAGCAGTAGGTAATTCATATACAGGGGCTGCGGGAGAGATCAGTGTCATCTAAGCCGGGTCTGGAAGATCCCCCCGAGTTTGTCTCATCCGGCTGGGCAAGGTCATTTGTGGTCTTCCTGGTCTCTGGCAAGTCATCTCTGACCTGAATAGAGCCACTTGGCGATGCGGACTGTGTACCTCGGGTCATGCGTCTTCTAAGGGAGCCTGCACGTTGTCCACGGGGAACTGCAGAGTCTTTCCCAGTTGTACCTTTCTGATGGATTGCCGCTGGTGCATTTTTTGGTAGGCTGTGTGGACACTCCTCACTCGCCCAAGACCAAGCTGCCTCAGGTGTGTCAAAGAAGTAGGATCTGTTTAGGAATATCACTTTGAGAGGGGCTGGGAAGAGGAGTCTGTAGGACAGGTTTAGGGCCCGCAACTTTTGCTTAAATTGGGCATAAGATCATCTATGGGCCTGCACTTCCTTGGTATAATCAGGGAAGATCAAGATTTTAGCTCCCTCATAGCTGAATTCTGGTCAGGCTTGGGCTTCCTGTAGGATGGCATTGCGGTACCTTAAGTTAAGGATCCTTACGATTATTGATTGGTGTGGTGCTCCTGGCGGAGGTCAAGGGGCGAGAGAGGGTGGGCTTTCTCTACCACAAACCAAGGAAACAAGGCCTCCGCAGGCATCCATGACCGGAAGCAGTTTTCGACGAAGGTGTTCATTTGGGCTGGCTTTGCGCCCTCCGGAAGGGCAACCAGGCGCAGGTCATTCAGGCGGGAACGGTTTTCAGAGTCTTCCGCCCGTTTATGGAGTTCCGATGTGCGAGATAAGAGCTGCTTCACTTGTTTTTTCAATGTATAAACATCATCCTCCACCTCAGATATACAGGACTCTGCTGCTGTCACACGGGCCGTTACGTTGCGAAGATCCTGGCGAATAAGCGCCATATCGCAGGAAACCTCCCCTATTTTGTTTTCCATTGATTCCTGGCATGTCTTTATCGCTTGTAGTATGGTGGCAAGGTCCACCTCTGGTCGGCCAGTCGCAGAGGGGCCCGCTCCATCCTGGGAGGAACCGGTAAGTGTAAATTGATCCATTCAGGTATGAGGTGGACAGGTTTTTTGCCCCTTTGTCTTTCCCGATGGTAGGAAGAATGCTCCCAAGCGTTTAACACCCAACTAGATTTCACTTTTCCCCAGACGAGGCGGCGGAACACTACTGGATTCAGTCCAATCGGGTGGCTAAAGGGACTACCCACTCCCACGATCTCAGGGACCAGGGTTTGGATTTGGGCGGGGGGGGACCCGGGGATCCCTGAGTTCATATATCCTCAGTAGTTGCCTCGCGGGTCACCCTTGGGGCGTCTTCCTAACCAGTCCGTGTTCAATTTCAGGTTTCTCGTCCAGGTCGCCTCCGTCACCTAAGACCAGGCGATGGCCCTTTTTGTTGTTCACACTTCCCTCCTACACCTCCTGAGTAGCAGTTAGGATCACTACGGTCATCCTCAGGGATCCGGGTCCACCTTAGGTGGAGATAGCTCGTCCCAGGTGTCACCAGGATCCTTGGGAGGGTGAAAGGCCCAGTGCCTTCTTCTGTGTTCTGGGGATCCTGGGTCCTTTGTGCTGTGGCCTCAGCTGGGTGGCAAAGAGCTTTGGGAGCACCCCCACCGCCACTTCAGCGGCAATCGGAACCCACCAGTCTCGCCCTTCCTGGGGTAAGGGGGTTGAATGAGCTCACATGAAGGGCCGACTCCTCCATCGCAGCCCCGGCGGCAGGCGGCTCTCCCCTCCGGAGATCTTTTGCTGCCGTCCGGACCCAGGAGGTGGGGCTCGCCCTCAACCAGTTCAGGACGGACCGCCAACGGGCTCATTTCACAGGCTTCGGGCGCAACCTTACCGGATCCTTTTAGGGATGGGAGCTCTGCTGACTGCAGGTCGAGCCCCCTTAGCCGCACCCAGTCCCGGGTCATCCGTCAGACTCCCCGCAGGAAGAAGAGATGGAGCGGCGCCCACAGCAGTAAGCTCTGCGCCTCTTCCACACTTTCACACTCTGCTGGAGGCCTCCCCTCTCGCCTCCCCCGCCACAGGTGTCCTCAATACTCGGATGGGGCCAGCACCTTCCTGCTCAGCAACGCAGGATTGACTCCGTCAAGTGAGGAGAAGCTGCAGAAGCGCGGTATTTCCTCGCCACTCGTTCCTGCAGTATCAGGTAGGCTCCATTTTGTCTGTCGGGCACAGGGATGCCTCAGGTGTTTGCCAGCCGCCTTTGATGTTGCAGTCAGGTTTTCTTGCTGGTTTCAGGAATGCTACCACTTTTGTTACTTGATGGTGGCATTTTCCACCCTGATCAATGCTCGCCAGAGAATCAGGATGTCGGCGGATTTAAGAGGGGTCTGGAGCACTCCTAGAGCGGGACTGCCATCTTAGCTCGCCAATCCACGCCCTCCTAAGCCTTCATGCTTTCTACCAGTCACTTACTGTTGGACTTGGCCCTCTCTGCAGTGTGACCCCGAAGTTTTTGCCTTCACTCCCTTCCTTTCTGAACCCATTTTTGTTGACTTTTAGGACTCGGCGCACTTTACCACTGCTGACCAGTACTAACATGCTTGTGCCTGCTCCCTACAACTTTGTACAGTTGGTTAATAGCTGATTGGTACATTTAATTTACTTTGGGGTGAGTGACCATATCGGCTATACAAACCGTTGTATTCATTATTCGTTATATATTTGGCAATATACTCAATTGTTTCATCTTCTTTCTCCTTCATTGACAGTGCCCGGCTGGGCCCCTATGTGAGTCACTCTTTTTGGTGTGCACCATTCACACTGACTGTCCATTGTTCTCATTCCAGGTAATAAACCTATCTGGTATTTATCGAATAAGGATTTTTCCTTTTTTCTGTTTTGGCAGTTTGAGTTATTATCCCTCCTACTCTATTTCCAGTGTTCCGCATTGTTTGGTATTGATGAGACCCCTTTACTTGCCTTGGGGTGGAAACGCTGTTGACACGTATTACAAACAAACCACTCTTTCAGCCTTTATTATTGTATAAAAGGACTGTTAATTTATCCAGCATACTTACCTGTGGTCATTTTGTACAAACTGAAACCATGTTTATATGTCACCAACTGTCACTCCCCCTGTTTAGGTTCTAGTAAACTTGGGACTCTGACCACACAGTCTGTCTGATTTTATGAGGCAAAGAGTAAAGACTTAGAAAAAGTACTTCTGGAAATGTATGGTGTGCATGATTTTGATTCTTTCTCTGACATTCCATCCTCACGAATATATGCCATTGAGCGTTTCAATTACACATAGTCCACAGGAACCGTTGTTCCCTGTTACATATTGTTAGAGGAAGGCATCTGTGGAAAACATACCTACCCTATTATGTCTTACACTTATTGACAATTACCTATACTGTGAGGCTAAAGGTTGAAGATATGCAGGTATGCAGACATCTGATCCGGGACAGTTCTCTTGGAAGATCTGTAGGTATCATAACCATCAAGGGTGTTATATTAGCCCTTTCAAACAACCGTCTCCCTCCCCCCAAACCAATGGAGCACAGAAACAATTAACACAAAATGACCCTTAATGTCTGTAGACTTAAACTTCTAGATTGCACTAAATGGGAAGAACCATAGTTAGAGGGATCCCGCCAGTGCAGGGTGGTCTGAGCTAACTCACGAAAAATCATGCATGGGTAGTTCTGAAAATAATATCTTGCTTAAATTCCTTATGGCTTTCAATACTTCCTCCTGGTCACTATAGTAGTGGAATTTAGTTAAGATGTTGCTAGGCCTCTGATGTTGTTCGCACCACACAATGTGCTCTGTCTGTACTTAGGAGAGAGTATACCCCAGCACCACAATGATCATGATGTCTGATCACTCCACATGTTCTTCCAGGCCTCGGACATACAGATTTTCTCTTATCCATCCATTTTCCAACCCTTCTGCTTTTTAAGGAGCACCATTTCAAGGCATGACATTGTCATTTCAAGGTGATGTTCAGAGGTTGTCTTGGATGCTTCAAGAATCTCTAACCTTTCTTTGACTTCCAAGACTCTGGAATGCACCACATCGATGTCTTGGAGTATGACATCAAGTTTGGAGAGGCTCCGGAACCGGTTGAAAGCTGTTCTCAATGTCTTTCTTGCGGTCACCCCATAACTCCTCCCTGAAGGTTTGTAGCCTACTCAGCAGATCTGTTATGTTATGGCAACACTAATGTCAGTTAACTGGGCCAAGGGTTCAGCCTAGGTATGGTAAGGAATGAAGCCCATTGGTGACAGTTTTGTAGGATGCATTCAGTCATCTTGATTTTGGCTGCCACTTTCAGGATGCCACTTCGTACTGGATTGATAAGGGAAAAGGGCTGAGATACCATTTTTGAAGAATAGTTCATCCTGACTGCTCACATGTCAACTAGAAGAAGGCCAAAGGTGTCCCTTGTGTGATGTGCTAGAACCTTCAGGTCACTGGGCAAAAAAGCAGTATATGTGACTCATCCCATTAGTTGGATATGCATGCAAGTACCACAGAGGTGTAGTAGTGTCTGATATAGGAAGAACTGAGTTCACAAGCAGTCGGCACCCAGGAAATCAGTTCTCCTGCCACACTGCGAATGAGTGTAGCTCCGTGTGCCCTCTCAACGTGTCAATTTATGGTGCAAAGTTCTGATTTCGCTTGCAGCAAGGGCTGCCACCAAGATAAAGGGGGCATCCTTTGGAATACGTTTCATGATATTCCAGCATCGCCGCTCCTCTGTCTGGCATTTCCCTGCAGTATCGCTTCCCACACCATTTAAAGAGGTAGAGACTTGGAGCACATCATCAGCAATCGCCACCATCCCGGGGCCCAGACCCTCACACTTCAGCCCCAGTTATTGCTGCAGCTTCCAGATGGCTTGTCAACTCCAGAGTGAGGCTCTGTTTCCATCTTGGCAGTCTCTCTCCAAACTCAGCCAGCCTCTAGCAAATCTAGTCACATCAGGTCCTTGTTCCTCCATACCACTCTCGGGAGGCTGTTCTACACCGGGGAGTCCCTCAGGGCTCCGTTCTGAGTCCTCTTTTGTTCAATCTGTATGTCAGACCCTTGGCAGAGGTGGATAAGAGCAGGGGGCTGTCCCTGGTGTCCTACGCCGATGATACCCAATTGGTGTTTGCTTTCTCGAAGAAGTGCGACACCAATTTGGGTAAGTTTAAGGACGACCTCTTGGCTATATCGGACTGGATGGCATCTAACTTCTTACAGTTGAACGCCAGCAAGTCGGAGATTCTCCTCTTTGGCAAGGATCGTGAGCTGTGGTCTGACCAGTGCTGGCCGGATCGCCTTAAGCCCACCCCCCACCCCAAAGAGGCGGTGAAAAACCTGGGCGTGTGGTTTGACAGCAACCTGACCTTTGATAAAAAGTCGAAAGGCCGTTGCTGGGACTTGCTTTGGACTATTGCGCGGTCTCAGGCCACTGCTCGGTTTCTTTCCCCCCTAAGGTGAGACATACTATCATCCAGGCGTCTATCGTGTCCAGATTGGACTACGCCAACTGTCTTTACCCTGGCGCCAACAAAGCGAGCATTAAACGCCTTCAGAGGGCTCAGAATGCGGCGACTCAGCTTTTGGTTGCACTGCCTAGATCTCACTTGGTTGCCCACGTGCTTCCTAGGCTCCATTGGCTGCCAGTTGATCGGCGTATTGAGTTTAAGGCACTTTGTTACTCTCACAAGATTTTGTCACGACAGGCCCCTCCAGGGCTATTCCACTTGCTGGAGTACTACGAGTCGGGTCGCCTGCTTCGATCTGCTGACCTTGCTGTGGTCTGTGTCCCACGCGTCTGGAGAGCGAGGGCCGGTGGTCGCTCCTTCGGTTATTTGGCCGCGAAACTTTGGAATACACTCCCTCTCACTATGAGAGTAATGCCGAATCATCTGGCATTTCGTAAAACCTTAAAGACCTGGCTCTTTCCTTGTAAGTAGTCTAATATGTTGTCGTTTACTGACCGGCCCGGGTTCTTGGGGTTTCTGATAGCGCTGGGACACCTTGTTGCTGAGGCAGCTACGCGCTTTACAAATCCAAATAAATAAATAATAAATAAAAAACCCAGTTCAATGTAATTTGTGATTCAGCAAACACAAAACTAAATAAGCCCTGAAATACTTCAGTTGTGGGGTACAACACACAATGCACACAATATCTTATGCCCAATCTTCTGGGAATGCTTCAAATGCAAAATATGCAAAGTTGGAATAAACAATCAATAATACAAAACACAGAAAGGGCAAAGGAAGGAGATTAAATAGAGGATCATGTGCAAAACCATGTTTGTGGTATACATACTAATATGCCACTGCAATTCAAAGTAGATTGGAAGTCCAACTTGTGAACTCCAAACGCTTGCATTGCAACACATCCCAGCTATAGTCAACAAAGATCGGCGCTATCAATGGGAATACAATCAATTGGCAAGTAATCAAGTATAAAAAACAAAAGAGAAGGGGATTGAAAAAGAAAACCTTGACAAATAAAATCGGGCTGCAATATATCTTTGAGAACAATCATCCCCCAAGGGTTAAACAATGACAAAGAACTTCACATTAATTTTGATTTAAAAAACAAAAATTGTGGGCAACATTAGAGCTTTCTTAAAAGCCCATTTACATAATAAAGTGTGAATCCCCAAAACAATTAACCAAGGCGACTAATGCCAATAAATACATATAAAGAAAGCAAACAAAAAAGAACACTTCCCCCAAATCAAACATGATAAACACACGTGTGACAAGAGAAAACCTGAGGATGCAAGTGTGCAATAATGTTCCTCGACAGTAAGCACCAGAGGGTGGAACCATGATGCCCCATAATAACCCACCAGGCATCATTCAGTACGGCTCTTCATAGTACTTGATAACCATCATTGCTCATTTCAGGAACCCACCAGAGGAAAGAATGTGAACCTTAGGACAAAACAAAAATGGATGAAGTGACTATGTCCAAGCCTCATTACCACCCAGTAAAGGGTATTACAAAGAATATTATTTGAACTGGAAATATAAACCCAATTGTGAAAAATCATGACCTTGGTGGCTCACAATGAATTGCAAAGTTGTACTGTTAAGGCATACACCCAATAGATTCAAGATAACAGAGGGGGCATAATTAATTTGGACTATGTTACCAATGAGAACTGGGAATTAAGAAGCAAGATATTCATCACAATTCACATGGATGTCTATCACATTCTTGACTGCACATGTGTCAAAATCACATTAAACTTCACTTCCCATGAAGACCTAGTAACGGGAAGTAACACGTACAATACAGATTGTACAGGTGGTTAAGATAAAAGCAACAGCAAAAAGATTCTCCTCAACCTTGATCAAGACCTTAAAGGTCGAAAAATGTTTTCGTAACTTTGCCATCATAAATAACTATTTGTATTGTGACTCCGCAGTGTTCAACTTAATACAAAGAGCTTTGGTTTGAATATTTAATAGGCAGGTTCTACTGTCCAATCTGATGTATGCCAGATATGTAAAATACTTCAGGGGTGTGAGGTAAGCAGGCAGTAGAAGTCCCTGCTATTAAGGTGTAGATATGATTTTTGTGAAGTCAGCAGTGCCTGAAAAGACATTTTTATATAACTTTTAAATGGCTGACCATAAGGTGAAAAATTTTGAGGAGGCCATTACAAGACTCTGGGACTTGGTCCCCTGTCCTAAAAACATCTGTGGGGGAAAAAGGCATAAGGGGACAGGGTAGGGATACCTTGACTCCCTAGCCCTTGTGGGGGTGGGAGGGTCTCATAAACCCAACCTGATTGATTGATTTTTTTAAAGAATCTCACGGTACCACCGTACTCCGGAGGAACAGCAAAACAAACAAGTAAAAACAGGCGCATGACACCCTTTTCCACTAAAATCCCTCTAGGGGGGGTCGGTACAATACATATTGTTTTTAAAACAATCTAAATAGGGAGGGGGCGTCTGCGTCCTCCTCCCTGAGGCATGTTATTGCCACAGGGAACCCATTCCCAGTGGCCTGCAGCAAGTATGTGTCTTGAGGACCCCATCCGCCAGGACACAAATATGATTCTTTCAATTCCTGCACACCGGCCGGCAGAGGACACTGGATTGTTCCTGTCCGGTGGGAACAGAGATAAAAGCTTCTGACACCATATAGGAGAACATTGAAGAATGGCTGGCTCCTGCCAGCACCTGGGAATGGACGCTGGCAATGAGCCAGGGGATCACGTGGAGGCCTTGTTTCTTCTCCTATGGTCCTGGGGGTTGGGTGTGCCGGGTGGGACTAGAACACCCACAAAAATTAATTAGCCAAAAAAAAAGAGTGACAGGTTCCCGCCCGCACAACAGACTGGGTGCAGGCAGGGAGCAGATGGGACTGCCCATGCAGCCTCCCAACAGAATGGCAAGCTGTGGGTGTCTGGGACGAGACTGGAACACCCAAAAAATAAATTAAATGCAAAATAAATAGTAAATGATCAGCGGGAGCGGCTCATTTATTGTTTAATGCTCCCAGCTAAGAGAGATCCATAATGGCCTTTGGGGGCTAATCTGTATATGTTTTCCTGTTTGTGGTTCTCCAATCTTAGAAGGAAACCACCCTCTCTGGAATCATTTGCTGTAAGCTACCAGTATTCTGAGTGCCAAAAACGTAAGAGTTGATATTATAAAAGTCAACAGGACAACACGTCACCATCTGTTCCCTATCAGGGTTTTGATGGAATTTAAAATGTCTTGTATTTTAATTGTCGCCTTAACTCCTCCCTTTCTTTTACTGGTAAATTGGGAAAAGTTGACTCATAGTCTTTTATTTATATAGTCAGTGGTAGGCCTAACATGTTGCAGACACAACTCTGATCCTGATGTCTTTCTCCAGATTGCCCAACCAAGCCAAAAGACATCATATCTTCTCCCCTTCATTAGGCTGTTGGTCTATACATATAGTTTATAGTCATGAGTATGTTATCAGGTTTATATAGCGCATGGCTGCCCCAGCAACGGGGCGTCCCAGCGCTGGATCCACAGAATACCAGACCGAAGAGGGGGGCAAATCAGACCATTAATCAAGGAAAAGCCAGGTCTTGACTGCCCTCCTGAAAAACCCATGATCCTATATGCTCCTAATAGTGCACTGGAAAGCGTTCCAGAGAGAGGAGGCTCAGACTCTAAATTACCAAACTACGGCCCGTGCTCTTCTAACACGAGGGACACGTAGCAGATGTTGATTAGAGGAGCAGAGGCACGTTTCGGTACATAAGGGGTAAGGAGATTAGCTAGAACGGAAGGGCCTTGTGCATGGAAAACTCTCTGAGAGAAACACAAGAATTTAAAGTGAATTCTCCTTTCAACTGGAAGCCATTGCAACTTACGTATAAAATTGGAGGTAGGGCAGGATTTCCGGAGGGCAAAGAGGGTCTGTGCCGCAGCGTTCTGCACCCTCTGAATGCGACTGATGCCCTCTTTATTAGCGCCCAGGTCAAGGGAGTTACAATAATCCAGTCTAAAAACGAAAAGGTGACTGGATATTGGTCTGGTGTATTTTAGCATCAAAACACCCGAGCAGTGGCTTGAGTCCGCTTTGGGGTCCACAGCAGCTGCCAACCACCAATTTTGTCTGTGCCTGAAAGGTAAGTGTACAGTCAAATGAAATGCCCAGGTTTTCTACAGTTTCCTTAGGGTTAGGGGGAGCTCCCAGAGTGGCTGTACACCATTGATCACTCCGAAGATACGTGTCTCTTCCCAGAAGAAGAGTACTCAGTCTATCTACTTCCTCTAGCAGGTCACATATTTTGTGGCGCTTTGCCTCTTTTTCAAAGATATCTAACAGTGCCACCTTTCCAAAACCATCCGTTAAGTCTCTAACCTGTTAGTCTGGTCACTCAGATCCTATCCAATGCCATATGTCAAATACTTGTGCTTTTGCAACATATCTTATCCTTAAAGACCTCTTATAAGGCTGCCTAAGTAACCACTGACCATTTATTAAGTGCAACAAAATCTTCTCACAGTCTCCTGATTTTGGAACTCAACGGGATATATTCCAATCCCTATGGCTGAAGACGCCATATGAGCACTGGCAAAAGGTGACCATTAGGATTCTATCAAAGTCGCACCACTGTTTGATCTGTAAAGGCTTTAGCAAAGGATTAAGCCTTCCTAAAGAGGACATAATGAGTCTAACAGACACATTCCCCTCATGTTTTAAGGATACCACATGCACTGTGAGACTGGATACCAGTCAAAAACTAACCAAATAACAAGGAGAAGAGGCACTCAAAAATGCACATTTCCACAGAATCCCAAAGTAACATGTCCTTGGGAGAGGACTTCCACTCTTATTCACCATATCTTCATGTCCTTGAAAGACAGGTTCTAGATTATGTCTTTCTGTCATGGAGGGGTCCCTATACCAACTGTATTAAGCCCAGTACTGAAACTGTTTCAGAAACTAAATTGCATACTCAGAAGATTCTAGATCAACGTTAAAATAACTTAATATACATATTTATTATCCCTTGAGCACCATAATGCTGATGCTTCATTTAACAAATCAGCTAAATTCTGGGGGCTGTTGGATGCCCAAGTACTTAAAAGGCCTTGGATAAGAGTGGACTGTACTTGCAAAAATGCATCAGAGAATTAGCTTAGGTTACACTTTCTCTGCACTCAGCAGTCGACACCATTCCTGTTCAGAGTAAATATGTAGTAGGCAGTCACCAACAGATCTGTTAGGATGACATTAGTATTGTCTGCAAACCTAGTCTCCGTAATGCTAAGTATATACAGATTGTCTTCAATGGTAAGATTGTTAGTCATGCCTTTTTTACAGTTGAACTTCTGAACATGCATGTAATGAACTTTTGCAATATCCTATTGGTGCAGAGATATGCTTGTGTCTAACTTGGTTAATAATGAAATAATTATACAGCAAACATAGGGTTGTACAGTAGAACTGATGTTCCGTACAGAATACTGCTGGGATTTACAACATAATGGCAGGGTAAATCTATTGTTAATAGATCCTTATAGCACGACTTTTAGCTGGAGACAAAGATGGAAAAGTTTTAGACCTTCTTCTCAAATTAGCTGTGCGGATCACCATCGTTTCATACTGTCAAAACATATTTCTGGATACACCAGGCATCGAAAAAAGAGCATTCTACTATGTTTTTCAATGGGATTTTGAAATCCTGCTGCAAAAATAATAAAGGTTTCTCATCGGTCCTCCATTTTTGCAAAATATCTGTTATGTTATCATTGACATACACCTCATGGGCTAGACAGTTTCAACCCTGGAGTGGAAGAAGTCAGCTACCCCAAACAGCTATGTAATTGCAATCATTAGACAAAGCATCTGGCACAATTGGTGCAAATTATTTTAGCAGTGTACTGATCCACTAGAGGATTCACATGCAGTGGTTCAAGTGGTAAAAAAAAAGTAACTCATATAGAAAATATGTGACTCAGAGGAGCGGCATGCTGCCAGAGGTCAGCTGATGACGCAGGAGGAGTTGATTAATGGTGTTGAATTTCATGAGATCCAGAACTACCTGTACATATGAATGATCTTTATCTCCGGTAAGAAAGCCATTTCCAGATATTGACTGATGGGTGGAAGACAGGTGAAAGGTCATGGAGGAAAAAGTTCGGTACATGGTGGAAAAACTACTTCACTGTCACAGCTGATTCAAAAGCTTTTATGGAAATGTAATTGATCAGGGTGTAACTTCTTATCTTATGTTTTTGATGTAGGTTTTCTCTTATGTACGTTTCGAACATTTCTAATCAAGTTGGCTGAAACAAAATTAAATGTATTGCAAGTGTGAACTCCTTTACTGCTTCATCACTTATAATATTTGCTAAGTAAAATACTTGAAAATGCAGAATTAGGATAATGGTTCAATCTGTTAGATGATGTTCCAGTTTCTTGGAATCTGCCTCTTCACCATTGATAATACAATCCAGTGGAAAACACACACCAAAAATGCGATTTTCAGAAACTCATTAACAATTTCAAATCATTTATGGAATTTCCAACAAACTCATTAACAAGTACATTTGGAACAAATACTAAGATCAATTCCAACCCCGTGTATCTGACAATCTTTAAAACATTAAACACATTTAGAGATTCATAACAATGTGTCAGCAAAATGCTGCAATGCTTAGATTTTCAATAACACAAAATTGTATGACAGAAATAATACCTACCTTACCCTTCACCGTTAGACGTACGTATGTTGCTTGTATGTCAATGTCAACTAGCGAGGTATCCAGGTATCTTAGGAAAAATACCAATAATGATATTTAAGATGTGAAAAATACCTCCTTATCTTTTCAGTTGGAGATAGCTTTAGCTTCATCAGTATTTGATATATCATATGTTTGTACCATGCATCCCTCCCATCACTTCCAATAAGTAAAGGCTGACACTGGCCCAAGCCACTAGAGATGAGATAAAGACACTATTAAGGATTCTTTCTGGTGCCTCTGGTGTGCAATGAACCATAGTATCACATGATGATCACTGATCCAGTATGAAAGCTTGAGACTAGGCACATACAAAGAATGTGTCATGGGAAATTTTTGTTTCTTCTTTTTAACAACTGTTGATTTATGTCATTACATGGTACATTGGTATTCCGTCCAAAGTCAATAGATTTTGTCAAATTGCTGCTGAAATTATTCATATGGTGGGAATCTGCACATTTTTGTTGCGGCCAGAAATAGATGTTTAAAAAGGTCTACTAAATGAAGGGGAGTAAATTCATGTAACACATTTTAATGACTGAGGGAGCAAATGCTGTTTGTGTTAGATAGTTTTGAGATTATTGTAATGGACACGCTAATTAAATATAGATGAAATTAAGTGACTTAAAATTGAAAGATATGATTTATGACACTGAAAAATGCTAACTCACAATCTGAAAATACTTTATTATGGAATAGAAACCTAAGGGTAATATGAATCACAAGGACAGAGCTGATTGATCTTAGATGAAATATTTTAAACCTACCATTTGATGCTCTATATGTACGAGGCTAGAGACTGTTTTCTTTTTACAACTTGTCAGCTTTCTGTCCAATCTTAGCACAACCACAAAAACGTTCTTGAATAATGTTAATGTTTTTGCCCATTGACGGCGGCAACCAATGTGAGAAACACAGCATTCCCTGTGTGGGTTAATGCTTTTTTTTAAACTTTTCATTTTATCAAAACCAGTGGTCCCTGTGAGGGAAGTGTGGCCCTTGACTTTCATGGCAATAGTTCTAAAAATTCTTTTGCTAATGAAAACCTAATAGAATAAATTAAAGAAACGCTTTCTAACATGCGATTAAATATGCGCGAGGATCAAACATGTCTGTTTCGGATAAGTGTTGCCAACAGAGAAAGAATGCTCAGATCAACAGTCCCTGTCACAATGTATGGTCCACTATAAATAACATTAAGTTAATTAGGTTAGACAAGTTCAGAAAAGCTAACTATTATGCGCAAGGAAGCTTCGGGGTATATTTCAAACTTAGTACTGTAGATAATAAATAACAATCCAGCAGTAAATAGCTACAAAAAATGTGACAGCAATATCCATAAAGCAACTTTAAAAATCAAAATCAGAAAAAAAGCAGCACTGCCTTATATGATTATGGCTAACATAGGGGGTCATTAGGATGGCGGACGGACTGGAGTCTGTCCGCCTTCCTGGTGTAAATCGGGACCGTCTGACATGCATGCGGCAGTCCCACACACCCGATCAGGATGCGACCACCACCATGGCGGTCGGATCTTGATTTTTGACATTGTGGCAGGTGCTGCTGACAACAGCACCCACCACAATATTAAAACAGCATGTCGTGAATTTCACAGCACCATGCGATGCCTGCCATGTTGTACTGTGATATGTAGGGGGTACATGGGTACCCCCAAGTGCATCCTCACCTCCCCATAACACAAGGGCGGCCCGCAACGGGCCCCAGTCACCAATCCTCACCCGCCTTTCCATTGCGGCATCGCTGCCATGGAAAGGCCTACAAAGGCCAGCAGCCTGATTTGGTGGACAGTGCCTGGTAGGCACCGCCACCATTCAGGGCTATCTGATCCGTCCCCAGGAAACTGTTGGATCGCTTTTGCAGACCCGTGGCGGACGGTCTTTGCATCCGCCACGGTCCAAGCTCGATTCCCTCCGGCATCATAATCTGGCAGGGGGGAAATCGCGGTACGATTGTGGAAGTACCGCCACCTCATGGCTGGCAGAGATGGACCTTCCGCAATCGTAATCGGGCCCATAGTTAGGAATGCAGTCGACTTTACATTATAAATGGGTGGTGAGTTAGGACACATTCAAATAAACAATACACTGCACCAAGGTCTTACAGACATTCTTCTTCCTCAAGTATATTTAATCGCGTGCTAGGAAGCATTTCTTTTATTTATCCGATTTGTTTTATTAGTCCATTGTAAAGTGGTACTACATGTACCCATGGTATGTAAATTAAATGCTACAAGTGGGCCTGCAGCACTTGTTGTGCCACCCACTTAAGTAGCCTTAAGTAGCCTTTCAAGCTTGTCTCAGGCCTGCCATTGCAACTGGTGTGTACAGTTTTAAGTTGCTATTTCAAACTGGCAAAATAAACCTTTTGTCAGTGTCAAACCTGCCTTTTTAATAGATGCAAGTCATCCATAGGGTAGGCCCTAAAAAGCCCGAAGGGTGCAATGTATTTTAAAAATAGGGTAATTTTAAGTTTTACATTATCTGGTAGTGAAGAACACTTAAATTCTTTTTTCACAAATGTAAGGTCCGCTTCTACCATCTGATAACATTGGAGTTACCGTATTTCATTTATTAAGCTCTAACTTCCCAATGGGAACAGGCAAACAGGTCATGTTTGGTGTCTTTGGAATTGTATTGAAAAATCCTCTTTCATGGTAAAGGTGGATTTTGAACAACAGTTTTGAAAATGCCACTTTTAGAAAGTTGGTATTTACCTGCCCTAGGCAGTTAGTGCCTGCAGCCCATCTTTGGGTCACATGCCTGGGTGTAGTTGGCAGTTGGTTTTCTTGTATTCTTCCCAGACAGCCACACACAATAGAGATAGAGATCTTAGGTGTGCCTCGGTGGGTCTTCACTGACAGGATGGGAGGGCGTAGTCAGGAACAAGCCCTCTTACACTTGAATAGTCTGTGTCCTGCCTTCACACAAAGGATTGCATACCCCCGAGTTAGTCTGGAGCCAGGACAGGGGAGGCAGAATACTTATGCACTTCAAAGGGAATCCCCTAGACATTTCTCCTACTTCAAAGAAGGCACCAGGTATACACATTGGACATCAGACACTAACCCTTCAGTACACTGCCAGGACTGCTCTGCTGCTGAAAGGACTGCTGTTCTGCTGGCCTGCTGACCAGAAGGACTGCTGTCCAGCTGTGGTGACATGTTGCCCTCTTGCCTGGGTGAAAGGGACTGGACCTGAACCCAGGACCACAGGAGTGACTCCAAGGGACAGTCTCTTGTAACCAGCACCTGGATACGGCGGATGTATGACGTTACAACGCATACTTTTACAACGCCTACCTTTACAACACATGTTTTACAACGCAACATCCATTACAACGCATTCCATTACAACGCATGCATTTACAATGAATTTTTAGAAACTACCTTTACAACGCATTCCATTACATCGCACACTACCTTTACAACGCATACCATTACAACGCATAACATTATTTTGCATGTAAGGTAAGTATTGGAAAGTGTAGGGGTAATAATTACTATTCTAACTCCGGGGGGTGCAACAGTAGGGTAAGTGTTGGATAGTGTAGGGGTAAAAATTACTATTCTAACTCCAGGGGGTGCAACAGTAGGGTAAGTGTTGGATAGTGTAGGGGAAAAAATTACTATTCTAATTCCAGGGGGTGCAACAGTAGGGTAAGTGTTGGATAGTGTAGGGGTACTATGTGTTGTAATGCTATGCATTGTAATGGTATGCGTTGTAATGACTGCGTTGTAATGACATGCGTTGTAGTGGTGTGCGTTGTAGTGTCATGCGTTGTAATGGTTGCGTTGTAAAAACATGCGTTGTAATGGATGTTGCGTTGTAAAAGTTTTGTTCTAATGGTAGTGCGTTGTAAAAGTTGCGTTGTAAAGGTTGTTCCCCGGATTCGGCAACTGCAAGTCCTACCCTGCCAAGTGGTGCCACCCCAGTCCTGAACCCTTGGAAGTGGGACTGAGGGTCCTCTGCCAGCCCATTTGTGGACCGAGCATTACAAACGCTTCTCCTCTTCTGGGCGGCAAATCCCGAGCAGAACGGACACATCCCCTCTGCTGCTTGTACTTTCCTGGCGCAAGGACTTTGCATCACTGCCTCAGCCTCATCAGAAACACTGCTGAGTAACACATTCTCAATGCAGCCCCTTGCATAGCTAGCCCCTTGTCCATGGCATCCTTAACAATGCATAACTCCGTATCATGAGCCCGGCAGCTTCTTTGGAACCTCGATGCAGGATTTTGCATCACAAGCCCCCTCGTTGATGGCCTCGTCAACAGCAATGCATGACTTTGCAGCCTCGCAGCTCCCTGGAACAGATGCTGTGACACATTGTCAGGCAAATGATTATTCAGGACTTCATCCTGTCAAGACTGGACTATGGCAATGCACTTTATTTAGGGGTAAATAAGACAGAAACCCTGAGACTACAGCGAGTTCAAAGCGCTGCGGCTAGAACCCTTCTGACCCTCCCTAGAACCTGCCCCATCTCCAGGGCAATTTGTTGGCTACATTGGCTGCCTGATGCCAGTCAAGTGGAAATTAAGGTCCTTTGTACTGCGCTCAAAATTCTGAAATCCTCCTCTCCTGGCATTTTGTTAAACTTGCTCTCATTCTATTCTCCCTTGCTCCAACTTCGCCTGATGGGACAACATTTGGTGACTGGGCCTCGAATGAGGAGGGGGCGATAGGGCCGGCGCTCCTTCCGTTTACTGGCTTCCAAGCTCTGGAATGCTTTGCCATTGTCCACGCGTGCCATGAATAACTATCTGGCCTTCCGTAAGGCCATCAAAACTCATCTTTACCCTTCACTCTAGTGCATCCTTCTACTTACCAGCCTCCATGTTCTGTTTCAGTGCTGGGACGCCTCTTTGCTGAGGTAGCTGTGCGCTTTACAAAACGGGCAAACATAACATAACATCTCCGACTCGGACCTCGCATCTCCTTAGCTTTGTGATGCATCCTTGACTAGGGACCTCGCAATGCTTCACAACCAGGATTTATGGTCCTCGTGTTCAGCAACCCTAACAGGGTAGCTGCAGCCAGGCCGTGATCCATTGAGGTTGGGCTGAACTTGTGACTTTGTCGTGGTCTAGTGCGACCAGATATCCACAGTTGGCGCTCTGTGCTTTTTCGCACTATTTTCACTGACATTTTTAAACCTGCATATCTCATTTACTAATTGTATTTTTGTTTTCTTGGTCTTGTTTTATTCATTAAACATTACTCTATGTTTCTAATATGGTGTGGATTTTTTCTTCTGTTGTGTTTTCACATTAGTACTGTTTGAAGTATTGCACAAATACTTTACACATTGCCTCTAAGTTACGCCTGACTGCTCTGTACCAAGTTACCAGAGGGTTGGGCACATGTTAATTTGGAGTTTACTTGTGACTTCACCCTCACAAGTATTTTGTGGTTGCCGCATGAGTATAGTTTCAACCCCCTAACCCAGTAATCTAATGTTTTACAGTGGTCTTCTTCCAAACTTTTTGCCAAACTTTCTTTTTGTGGGTTTTGGGACTGTGCACTTTACCACTGCTAATCAGTGCAAATGTGCTTGCTTCCTTTAACATAGTGAAATTGGATTACAGCTGATTGACATATTTAATTTACTTATAATTCCATTGTAGAGTGGTATACCATATACCCAGGGCCTGTAAATTAAATGCTGCTAGTGAACTTGCTGCACTCATTGTGCCACCCACTTACATAGCCCCTTAAAACATGTCCCATGTCTGCCACTCCTGTGTAGTGACATTAAATTGCTGTAGTATCATAATACTGCAAACTTATTAGAAATGGTAAGTAGTGGTAAGTCTCTTGGGGGATGGAACAAGAGTCATCAGGAAAAAACAGAGGCAGGAGGAACCAATTAATTAAGGTTCTCAGTGCGCTCATTCATTAATGAGGTCTCCGGAAGAGTTAGAGCAATAATGTCAATGGCTGTCACAGATCTAATGACAACATGGACATTTGACTTGGCAATATAACCCCCTCGCCAAGCCCAAAACTCCTCTTTTATTGAATCTAAGCCACCCCTAAAGCAGGCCTAGGTAGCCCATAGACCAGGGTATATCTTTAGTAAAAGGTTCCACATGTATCTTTAAGTTTTACATGTTCTGGTAGTGTAAAATTATACATTCGCTTTTCATTACTGTGAGGCCTACCTCCCCGAAAGGAAACTGTCCCCTCCAAAAGGATTCCTTTGTAAAAGAAAACAGAACAGCAATGAAAGGTCAATGGATCCAGCTAGGCATCAGATTTGTTAAGGTAAAAATGAATACTGCACATGTACTGGAAGCAGCACCTCTGGTGTCTTACAGAGCTCTTCACTGCTCTTCACTGGCTTAGACAACAGTACAGTGACGCCTTTTGAATAAATCAAGACATTGATACTACCATATAGGCATACAGGTGGTTTATGACATGCCATAATGGAGAACTAAGACCCGAAGTATGTTATTTTTCCTCGTCTATCATGAGATCTTCATTGATAGAAATAACGTAGTAAGAATGGCAGGTTCATCACTCTAATTAGCAGCAACGAAAAACATTAGCAAATAAGATTTATTAGCCAAAAAATATTAGCAAGGAAGAGTTGCCACACTTAAGTCTGTGCACTAAATTCTGAATCTAGAAAATGTCTTTGGAAACATTTCCAGATTTGTTAGCATAGCTAAAGCACCTAATTTTGTACTTGTGAAATGAGCTTTTGATGTCCCAGAAAGGAGATTGTTAAAGTTTTTTCTAGAATAGCATTATGTGAAAAAACATTCTAGCTATAAACTGCTTGGTATCATCCAAACCCGTCCTGATAAGGCCATAATTGATGAGATGCTTTACGTTTCTAATTCTTTCATGTTGTCTCAGTGGACCAAACACCCTTCTTACCATGCTGTGTATGAGTGACTACTTCACTGGCAAGAATTTGAAGCATATGAAATTCATTTAGGTAAAAAGGCATCATGAGTTCCCATAACTGCTACGTTTTTTAGCAAAGTTGTGTAGGGTTGATGCAAACACAATATTTGGATTTCGTTTAATATGTGGGTTAATGCAATATCCACAAGGAAAGCAGATTTCAAAGGAGACGTGTCATCCACTCCTCCTGGAAAGGACAGGGGTAAAGGGTATTCAAGACATTTTCTGGTACTGCCATGACGCTAAATGCTTCTAACTTCCTCAGACGTTACAACAGGTTCCTGTGTATTCCTTAAGTCAATTTGTTGAACATCTCCCCAGAGAAAAGTGTGAAGTCTTGCAAGAGGCTCTTTAAAGAAAGTATGATCTCTTCCATAGTCACATATTACTGTGGATGGATAAAGCTCTGGCCAACATGTGTTATGGGATATCTTTCAGGAGCTCCTCATGGTGAAGACTCATGGCCTTGACTCCGGACGTACAGCACAGGATGTTGGAATAACCACTGAATTGTTCTTCATTTGATTCGGATTAAGGCTACGGGGAAGTTCAGAAAAAGAAAATTGTAGCAAATACCAGTAGGCCTGAAAAAAATGAACAATTTCCAAAAATTAATTTTAAAAGAAGACTTTCCGAAGAGCAAGCAGAGTTTCTACATTCCATTCTGGAAGAGACAACTACAGAACCAGAGACAACAACTGGTTCAGTCCTTTCAATGAAAACAGCAATCAGCTGCTGCAGGGAAGTCTCCTACAAAATAATTACTCCAGCCTTCCCACACCATTTTGTACCCGATGGTGGGAGTATTTCCAACTTCATTTTGGCATGGAAAAACTTTACAAAGGACATGTGGACATTAGATATTGTGTAGAATGGGAGAAAATTAGATCTTCTTCTTTTCCTGCTCAAATTCCACCGAAGTGGATGAATCCTGGTATGCTGGATCAGCTGATTCAAGAAACACAATTCTCAATGGAGACGAGTGCAATAGAGCGGCTTCCAAGACAACAGTGGAACAAAGGGATTTACTGCTGCTATTTTCTGATCAGGAAGAAAGGTTCCAGAAAGGAGTTTCAACCTATTCTGGACCTCAAGAGGTCACACTAGTGGGTTAGGAAGGAAAAGAATCTGAAAGTTGGATCTTCATCACATTTTCCTTCTTCTTTAAAAGGTAGATAGGATGTGTGCTTTGGATCTGCACAATACCTAGTTTGATGGACCGATCTGCAGCACACATTGGAGTTTCTTCCACTTCATAGTTCGCAAAAGACAGTTTTAATACAAGGTGCTGCCATCTAGGCTCTCAAGGTATTTTCAAAAATCATGCAGTTGTAACAGCTTTTTGCACACAAAGGGGTTCTTTTTTACACTTGTCTAGACTCTTATCTAGATTGGGTGACTAAGTCTGTGTATCTTTTGAGGACAAGAAACTTTCTTCATGGTCATGATGCGTACATCAACTTGAAGAAAAACAGGTTAAGTCAGTTTTTGCCAAACTGTCTTAAAGCCGGTCGGGTATACACTGGATGCAATGGGCAGCATGTAAAAAGGCAGCGAGGTAATGGAGGAGGGCCTATCTAGATTCAGATAAGCAAGCCTTGAAATCGGTACAGGCCCAGTATAAGGAATCTATTGTCAGGGCCAAAGCAGACTTTTATGCTAAAACCATCCTGCAAGCTCCAAATAGTGCAAAAGCGCTTTTTAATATTTTTAGGGACCTATCTAGTCCTGCTTGTACGAGTAACAAGGTGGTGGCATCGCAGAAACTCTGCAATGAGATTGCGATTTTCTTTGAGGAAAAAATATCAAAAATTGTTGGACAACTGCATCATGATGGTCCAGATGACCTAGCCTGGACGTCAGATGCAGTTTCCCAAATAGATACCTCGTTGAATCTCTTCCATGCCCCCACAGAGGATTATTTTAACCAGCTGGCTCATGGCATATCCTCGGGCTCTCCGTTAGATCCTCTTCCTAACAAAATCTGTAAAAAGTTTGGTCAAGAAACCTTTCCCTGGCTATGGAAGATCTGTTGCCAGTCGCTGGAAGAGGGAAAGGTACCGGATGTACGGAAGCAAGCAGTAGTGACTCCTTTGCTAACAAAACCATCCCTGGACCCTACTAACCCAGCGAACTTCAGACCAATCTCCCCATTGCCATATCCTATTAAAATCTTAGAGAATGTAGTTAGTAAAAATCTATTGTGCTACCTGGAAGATAATTCCCTGCTGGACAGGGATCAATATGGCTTCCGCCCGGGACACGGTACCGAGACTGCTTTGGCAACCATAATGAACAATCTACGTATGTGCGCTGGCAATGGGAACTCCTCTGTCTTAGCGTTATTGGACATGTCAGCCACATTCGATATGGTGAGCCATACCGTGTTAGTGGAGAGACTGAATTTAATAGGGGTTAAAGGACGGGCTCTGCAGTGGTTAAAATCTTACCTGTCAGGAAGACAACAGGCCGTGTCTCTGACGCCGTTCACCTCAGGCATGTCCCCAGTACATCATGGGGTGCCACAGGGCTCGGCGATTAGCCCAATTCTTTTCAACATCTACCTGCGCCCTCAGTTCCCCAGTATTAAATCTTATGGGTTAGACCTGGTCAACTATGCAGATGATACCCAACTGGTGTTCTCCCTGGAGGGGAAACAAGCGTTATCTATGGACACCTTCCAGGAGTGTATGCGCCAGACTGCTGGTTGGCTTAGGAAAAATTCCCTACAGTTTAATGGGGGGAAAACAGAGGTGGTGTAGTGTCCTGCCGCTAGAATGTCTCGTCATCTATCAGTGGAGTTCAAACTTACCCCCGAGGATGAACCCCTGATCCCGGCTAAAGTGGTGCGTAATCTGGGAGTTATGGTAGATGGAAATCTCCAAATGCACTTGCAAGACAATAAAACGGCTAGCGTTTGCCTCACCCTGCTGCGTATGATACGGAAGGTTCTTCCGCTACTTCCAAAGGACACTTGTTCTCTTGCAATGAGGAGTGTAATCCTGAGTAGGCTGGATTACTGCAATTCCCTGTACCTGGGGGTGCCACAATATATTGTGCAGGGATGGCAGAGAGTCCAGTCTACAGCAGCAAAGATGGTGCTAAATAGACAGCGCAGGTCCTCTACGACTTTGGCTCTGAGAGATCTTCATTGGCTCCCCATCAAAGAGAGAATTTGTTTTAAATCTCTCTGCATTGTATACAGGGCAGCACATGGTCAGGGTCCTGTCCCCCTTCAGGACATGTTCACCTGGTATAATCCTGGGAGTCAGCTCCAATCTTCAAATGTAAATCTGATAACAACCACCAGATTTAAGGGATCTCAGATGGGGGCAGAGCCTTTGGTGTGACTGCCTCGCGTGTATGGAATGAGTTACCTCTGGAACTTAGACAGGCCAGTTCTCTGACATGCTTTAGGAAGAGCCTGAAAACTTGGCTATTTCCAAAAGGTGATCTTTAGATCGTCTCAATGTCAATTGACTCTGCTTTGTGGTGTCTATCCGACAATCCAAACGCCAGGATACACGTAGGGTGGCAGTTTTGCGCTATATAAGTATCTAATTAAATTAAATTAAATTAAATTCAATTCAATTCAATGCTCCAAAGAAAGGTTGTGAGCATTTTGACATATCACAAGAAGTCTGACTTTCTGACTCGGAATTGATGACTAAGGCCCTGAATTGCAAACATCAAAATTTGTGAGTTGGTGGTACCTTGAAAATCAATAAACTTTGTTGTTAAAAAAAATCAAAAATAAAAATTGTGAGTGGAATTTGGGGTTTTTTCGACTTGAAAATTCAAATTTAGATAAATGGCTACAGTGGGAATGTAAAACCAAATCATTAAGTTTCACAAATTCAAAATAAGGATTCACAAATTGCAAATTGGGACCAGCCTCAAATTACAACTGTCACATTGGCAGTACTGACGATATCACATAACAAAGAAGTGAGCCAGAAGCAATGTTAGAGAGCAGTGGAGAGGGGAACTAGTGTTGAACACAACAGTGAAGAACTCCACCTTACCAGAATGGGAGTCCAGAAGCCACAGCACAATGGAAGAAGGAAGAGGAAGCAAACGTTTTGTTATCATGAGCTGGAAATCCTGGTGAGGAGTATGTTGCAGAATATCACAAGTTATCCAGAGAGATCACTAAATCTGTACCTTATGTCACAAAGAAAGCAATCTGGGTCTAGATCAGGCAAAGGATCAACGTCATTGAAGTAATCAAGTAGACATTAGACAAATTACGAAGATACGGTCAGATGTACTGTCCAGATAAAGGAGAGGCTGGCCTCCAGGATACTGGTTTCTACAACCTGAGGCAGAGCAACCAATGCACCACCACCTGTTCCCTTGGAAGAAAGCATAATAGGCACCTTTCAACCAGAGCGGACAAAACCATTGTCCAATCAGCTCCAGTACCCACTGCACCATATAAGGCCTAAGAGCGTACTAGGGAGGCATGAGTGGGAAGGTAGGCATAGGCAAACAGAAATCGCACATCATACAGACTTGCACCACGGAATGTAGAACCAGACAGTGTTCACAAACCATATGTAATCCATGCCTCTTGTCATGGCTCCCAAACACAATGCACCATTAGGTATGTAGCCTATGTAGTAATGCTCTGTAAGCACAGCTGCACTTGCTGCCCTGTTAGCACACTTGTACTGTACTTGTTTATGCACCCCTTGAGGATCTGGCATAAACCACAATGCAAACAATTACCATGTACTACCGTAGCACTTATGACTAGCAATTATGTTGCATTTGTAGCAAACATGAAAAGTAGGTCATGTTATCGTGGCCATAATTTACTGCAGCATCACAGATGGCTCTGAGCCCTCAGATATACTACAATCCACGTTATGCATGTAGACACAAATGCTGTGTACCCTTCACTTGGCTCCAGGCCTCCTCTCACTCTTTGCTGCTTCCATCCCTGACTCCTCCAGCTTATTTGGTGCTTCCACCACCACAGCCAATCCAGCTTGTTTGTTTAAAATATCTTCCCCAGCCGTGCTTCTTCGTTGCACTACCCACTCCATACTGGTCTCATCTTCCCCGAGCCCTCAGGCAATTATTTTTTTTTAAGGCTGTTGATCTTAAATTAGTTATTTACTATTTTCAAGAAGGCACGTTCCAGTGTTCACGCGCAAGCATGTGCACGGGCACCCAAAAATGGTTTGCATAATTTTAACAACCCATTCAAAGATGCTCACAGCAAATGCGTGTGTTCAACCAAGGCCATCTTTCAATGCATTTCTAATGATTTACCAAACCCAAAGATGGCCGATGAGGTTGTACATGCATCCACAGCATCTATTGAACATTCAAAGCATTGGCAAAGCTGGGCTTGCAAACTTCAAAATAATTTGCACCATATGTGAGGAAGGGTAGGGACTGGGGGGCTTTGTGCAGAGGATTGCTTATGAGGCACTTCTGCCACCTCTAACTTTTCCCCTCTCCTCCACCGAAAAAGTTTGCTGAGATTTCCGCAGATGTCCTGTTTTACAACCTCCTTCCCCCCACCCCCATCCCCCCCAAAAAAAGTTAATGAGCAGCAGCTGTTAAGAGCCTCCAAATACGAGCTGGAACCACACTCAGTGCAGAGATTTCCATCTCACCTTCCCCGTCACCATGTGATATTGGCTCTTTACAGTGTGAGCGTGTGAAAGGAACCGATATGTTGTGGCAAAAGCCGCTGGCAGCGCGACACGAAGGGGAGCATGGGCGGGACAGCGCCCTAGTCCCACACGTCGGGCGAGCGGAGCCTGAAGCGCGCCCCCCCCTGAGCCGCCCCCCGGCCAACAGCCAATGGGGAGGGCTCTCCTGGGGACGGGGGAGGCGCTTCCGGGGGATATGTCCAGGCCCAGCAACTAGGCTCGGCCTTTCTTTCCCGCGCCTAGTCCTAGGCTGCTCTGCGCTGTTAGCGCTGTCGTCGTCGTCGTATGAGTTAAGGTATGGGGCTGCATACGCCTAGTCTCCCCCCGGCCTGATCCCTGGACATGCCCAGGTTGATTGGGCCCTGTGGTGTCGACCACGGGGGGGGCTGGGGTTTGCTGTACGCGGGTCGCGAGTATGGGCTCGGTGGGTTTTAACAATTAAAGAAAATCATGCGCAAAGAAAACAGCCTTTCCCGCACGTCTCCGGCCCAGCAGGGCATCCGAGGGCTCCAAGCTTTACGATCGACGCGGCCGAAATAGCGCAGTGGGGAGAGCGTTAGACTGAAGATCTAAAGGTCCCTGGTTCGATCCCGCGTTTCGGCAGATTCCTGTGGCCTTTGTCGGCCGCGCTCTTGCAGGGCACCTAGGCCGGCCACGCGTTGGTACGCCGCCATTACCAGCCACGAGTTACCCACAGCTTGATGGTCGCACATGATGTAATTTCAGTCTCTGCCCATCTTGTTTGTCCTCACCTCTGGTTTCTATTCTTTTCGTTTTCTTTGTGTTAAGTAATTTGGTGGCGTACTTTTGATTGGTGTGTTATGGGCGAGACAGTCATACAGACGGGAGGGCTAGCGCTGTGCTCGCGAGCCCGCCAGCCAGCGGGCCCACTCAGCCCATCATCCTCCGAGGTCAATAAAACGAGGACCATTGGTTGGGTTACAATAAACAATAGTTACTCAGTGCCTTGAGACCCATGGCTGATAAGTGCGCCTTACAAATGCATGCACTATTTTTGTTGTGTTATGGCGGGCTTTGGCGCCACCAGCGATGTTAACTAAAACTGTCTGAGCGCTCGTCTTCGCCGGAGCCCTCGGGCAGTCTGGGGTGGGTGACCGTGCCACGCCGGCACTACAGCTGAACGTAGATGGACACTCATCCTCCGAGCGGTAAATTCGGGGTGCCTTGGGCTCTGAGCAATCCTCGTCTTTGTGAGGTGGCCACGCTGTGTAGACCCGCAGGGACACCATTCGCTGCCAGACACAACAGGGTGCCCGATTGCAGTGGATCGCCCGGGGCGTGTGTGGAGGTCACCTGCTATGTGCCCGGTGAACGGAGTGTGCCGGCCACGCCACCGGTGATGTCTCCGGAGCTGCGCGCTCGGACGAACGCGTGGAATGCTTTGAAGCTGCTGACCCACACGCGTGGGTGCCGGGCACCTCATGTGTGTGGAACGGAATCGCCTCAGGACAGGCGGGCCAATGGCGCCGAGCAGACCTGTGGGTTCATGCGGCTGCGGCGGAGATGCACGCAGCCACTGAGAAATGCATCGATGTGGTGCGCATGGTGAACAAGCACGGCTGCCCCCAAGATTGCAGTGGAGTTGGGGGTGCCCGCTCGATCGGGTGTGGCTGGCCCGGTGAATGTTTTCTCTCGAGGGCGGCTAAGAAAGATTGCTGCCCTAACCAGTAGCGGCACGTTAAATGCCTCAGCACTTCCATTGGGCACTGATTAAAAGCCAACATGGCGAAGGGGTGGTCGAAGAGTGAGTGAACAATAGGGAAATTGAAGCAGAACTGATTACACGTCCGCCTCCTCCGGACGGGACCAGTGCTGGTGACATGTGCTTGGCTGCCACCTGCCGGCCATCACTGTGCTGTGCAGCGTTGTTGATTACAGTTCGTAGCCGAGTTTCACGATCGCTAAATATACATCCGAAAACTTATTTTCTATGATGTCTTGTTTACCTTTAAAGAGGATATAAAAAAAACAACAAAAAAAAAACGTTTGGTTAAGTATTTATCACACGCTTGATACCTGAGGCTACCAGCACACTTACGGGCTACCCTGATGCCCTGCTATTGATGAAAGGAGGTCTCTCTCATTGGCTTGCACGACGAGTACTGTATTCCTTCATGCCTTTAGCCAGTACTACAGCACCAGAGTTGTGCCCTTGCCTTTTGTCGTGGTGAGTATTTGTGAAGTTGAAGCGAAAAGGAGGAAGAGGTAGAAGTTCATGTGTCAGCTTGTTAGTGCACAAGTTCTGATGGGTGCAACGTGGGGTGGCGAGGGGACACCCGTTATGCAACCAGCCACAGTGTTTTCTTGTGAAGACCACACGTGTGGCAGGCAGGGAGCAGCCCACATGAAGGGGTGGGAATGACCCAGCCTTTGCCCTTGCTGAGGAGGCCTCCTGTCGTAACAAAGGAGTGGCCAGTGGGCATTTAGGAGCACAGATCCGGGACGGTAAACGGGCGCCCTCGCGAGGGGCGCAGGAGGCAGCAGTGAGCGGCCCATCCTGTGGGTGGGCGCGTCCACATGCCAGCATCCATGAGTCTGTGAGCGCGCACGTGGGGTGTCTTGCTACATGGACGAGTGAGTTGCGCGTGAGTTGCGCGCGAGCATTGGGTGCCGTGTGCATGTGCGAGTTTCCGTGGCAATATGTGTGGCTTGCGTTTGCCAAGCTTATTTTGTCTTAAGGGCTCTGGCAGTTTATGCCGTACCCTCAACACACTAACCGTAAATCACCTTAAATGACCCCCTGCGTTAGTTCCAATACGACTTCAGAAAACGTGCAGCCACAGAAGAGGTTGTCATGCGGCCCGGTAATACTGACGTTGAGGACAAATGTCAGTAAATAAAAGATCGACAGCGGACATTAGGCTGAAAGTTACGACTTTTCGAGTAAATAGTGCAGGGGCTTTAATTTACTTTGGGGGCGGAGACACCTTGAAACTATTAAAATTGATTTTCCAGGGTGCTCTTTCACATCTTCCGAACGAGACCCCCGATGTTATCTGTTCATGAGGTGTTATGCGCAGCGACACCCCACCCTGGGGGAGCGGGGTGCTGAGGCGTTGAGCGCTGGGATGTAGGGCTTCATCGGAGTTGTGGCTGATGGGGTCGGGGACTCCGAGAGGGCCGGGGTCTGCAGCGAGCAGTGCCATAAACGACCCAGCATTATGAATTGGTATGCCATTACAGGCGGCTTTATGCGTCGAGCCTGGTTTTCAATCGCTAGATGTTTTCACATTGTGTTAGTTTCCCCAGTCCCACAGGGGAGGGAGGCTGCTGGGAAGATTAGCTGTAAACTGATCAGCAGTTGATAAACACGATGACGTGAGTTCAGATAATATGATTTACAGGACATCCCTTGTTCATATTGAATATTTAAACGTGGCCATTTGAGCCTGGTACGTTATAACCGGTCGGACCCTTGCGTGTAAGCGTGGCCATTTGTCTCACACTCTTTCTTGTTATCAGTCTATCAGTCTTACTACTTGTATATCACTCTCTACTTCACAATCTCTCCTGCTCGCCTTCACGTCACCTACTATTGCGCCTTTTGCAGCCAATCAGCGACCCTGTTTCAGGTCGGTCGGGTGATTGCTTTTCGATATGGGTCAACTAGAGTTTAGGGCCGTAAACGATGGGGTCTTCATAATGTCGTTCGTTTGGCTGTAATTTGAAGTTTCTAAACTGACCTGCGTCATAAGTCTTTCCAGACACTCAAGAGAACGGTCAGAGGTCAGATCGTGTTCAATTGTTCTCATGCCTGCAATCACTTCAATTACGTCATGATAGCTTCGACAAGAAGAGAGTTGTAGTCGCTGTGGCGCATTGATTCTGGCTGCGGGGGCAGACGGGCTTGTTGCTCAGTATTCCGGTACCGACCGGCTTGTAACACGACCTTGGGTCCCTACGGGCTTGGCAGTGAACAGTATTGGTTCAGTGCATTACATTACCAATAGATACTTTCTGCTTATTCCCGCTGCCGGCAGGGATGTTTACGCTAGCATGAAAACAGCGAAGCATTGATGCGGTAGTGCTAGATCCGGCCGCCATTACCGGCCATGCGGTATGACTCTAGTAATGGACCTAGCTTTACATCGAATTATTAGTATGGCATTAAGACGGTGCACCTATTGCAACAAAAGGAAATGTTAACTATTGCAAGAAAAGGAAATGTTAACATATTATAGCATTTCTCTGCCATTTGTGCAATGGTTAACTTGCTGTGTTTATATAAACACATTTCACATGTGTTTTGGTGTGTGCTGCAACTAATATAGCAGTCATGAAGTATCATCATGTCTTGCCTTTAGCCCCGCCCCAGTTTCCGGAGCATAAATCACTCGTGGGAAAGGAAAGGGTTTTAACTGCCATCCTTTCTGTTGAAGCAATCTTCAGGCAAGGATGGCTGATCAGGGGGGATTTACCCAACAGTTACAATTTTGATGTCTTCCAAGTATGAGAAGAGATAACACGCATTACAATGCAACGGTCTCGCCTTTGCAAAAATTAGAGCAATGGGCATTGTAAATGACACAAATTTAGGTATGTGTTGGTCTTTGAAAACAGACGAAGGGAAAACAGCATGGGCAGTTTGAGGAACGTGCGAGGCAGTTGGAACACAAACCAAAGTGTGCACAACGAGTAAAATTTTTGTTCTTTCAGATCACGCCAAATACAAAAGAGTACCACACACAGGTGCAAGGATAATACTGCAATAAATGGCAAATACTTCACAGGGACTGCACCACTCTTCCCAAGGCAGGATGAGGAGCGCTTGGAGGTAACATGCACACGATACATGGACATACATTGCGTAAGGGGGTAATTACAGCAGTATACATGAGGGGTTACATGAGACGGCAAGGGTTACAAGGGATAGGAGTACCACCACCTGTTAGGTGTATCTGCCAGGCCATGCTATAACCATTCAGGTAATGACCTTGCAGTGTTTAGCCAGGACATGCACTGTCATAAGTGTTTCGGCTACTGTGCTCACGCAGCAAGTAATTAATCCTGATCACAGGGTGACTTCCATAATGCTTTCGCTTGCTTGGTCACATATCACGGGTTTTCCAGCACCAGATACAGTAAGGCAAATAGGCACTGGCCGAAAACAGTTACGCTTGTTCATTAAGCAGATAGTAAGAAAGATGTACTACTATGACATCTTGAAATAACACCCTTAAGTTCCCTGAGGGGAAGGATGGAGCATGAAGGCGAGGTCATGGCACTTGAAAGGCCTCTAGCAACTATACCGTATTTACAACATTACACGGGATGGAGGATTGCCGGAAATCCATTGTCATAATGACTACTATGCCGTGCCCGCATTATGGTTACATGTTACAAAAGAGTACTAAACACAAGTACAAGGATAATACTGCAGCAAAATGGCAGTGACTTAGGATAGTCATGCCTTGACTTTGTTCACCCTACATATAAGTACAGGCACTGTAAGATTGCCAGATGTCTTTCTCTGTCCTTGTACTTACCCAAATAACGTTGATGAAGCACTATTCATTCCTTATAGCACTACTCTTCTCATTACAGGATGGTAGAGCGCTTTTAGTAACATGCACATTATACAGGTACATACATTGCGTAAGTGGGTAATCACAGCAGTATACATAGTGTTCATGTGACGGCGAGGGTCACAAGGTACAGGAGTCCAATATCCTTCATAGTCCACGGTGGTACGTTAGAAGGATTCTAGTTATGAGCTGCAAGTAAAGCTATAACAAATACTAATTTAATCAGTCATCTGTTGATACATGATGGCTTTTCTCTGCAGGCATTAAAGGTATGCCTGCCATACCCATCTCTTTTGGTTCCTGGGATCAATATCACCGGTCTTCCATTAGCATCCGATAAAATCTTGCAAATAACATGCAGAATGCAACAGAGAAGCAGGGACCAAGCGAGGATTTGCGGCCCCTCTTGTAGATATTGACAGCTAATGCCAAACAGCTTAATTCAAACTGCGGGATTCACAAGAGGTGGAGGGCCCTGGGCCAGGTACATATTAAGCGGGCGCCCTGAGTCAGTGAATTATGGGTTATTCAGGTCCCAAGGTGGCGAGAGCAATGTTGTGGTACTAGTCCTGTGTGAGTGGGACCTACCCTTGTAGCATAATCAAGTGCGTGCAGGTTCAGATGGGGCGTTACCATGCGACAACTGGGTATCCAGTATGTAAAAGCACTTTGAGGCTCAAACAAGTACAGCACCCTGTGTACAAAGGTGTCTTTTCTACCTGTACCTACGCATCCCCATATGAGGTGCGGCTTCTGTAACTAAGGGCGTGTCTACGCAATCCTCATTAGAGGTGCGGCTTATGGAACTAAGGGCGTGTCCTAAGAACGGTTGTTAAGATATCTCCATAGTGGTGTGGCAAAGGGGACTATGATAGAGGTGCATGAAACAAAAGGGGAAGATGATAGAGGTGCACGAAACAGTGTCAGAAAGTAGATAGGTGGGTGGGGGGCTCTGTCATCGACGGAGGCCTCCTCCAGAGCTGTGGCGGAGTACAGGGCGATCTGGAAGCAGATGGACAGTAGGGGTACCTCTGCGGCAGAAGGATACAGTCTAAATACCTCTGCCTGGCACAGTAGGGTGCCCGAGCCAAGAACCTGGAGCCGAGGGGGTTCCAGGAAACAGCGTCGGCGCCCCGTTAGTCCTTCGGGCGGTTGGGGGGCCTGAACCGACCGGGGGTGTGCCTCATCTCCCGCCCTGACACGGGGGCGGGAGTCTAACAAAATAAAGTGATAATGTACTGCACCGTCAGAGCATCGCCTCGCCGTGCAAGATGGCTCCTTGGGCATGCGGGTCAGCGAGAGGCTGCTGCATTGGATCGCCTGTAAGATGACCCACCTATCAGTACCTGTGTTGTACGCAAATAAACCTGCATCACTGGTTTCCCACAAATATGTCTCATGAGTTTCCTTGGTATGTAAGTGTAATGTGTGCAGGGCGAAGCAAGCACTGATGGTGTGGGCACTATGCCGCTGGCAGCGCGACACGAAGGGGAGCATGGGCGGGACAGCGCCCTAGTCCCACACGTCGGGCGAGCGGAGCCTGAAGCGCGCCCCCCCCTGAGCCGCCCCCCCGGCCAAAAGCCAATGGGGAGGGCTCTCCTGGGGACGGGGGAGGCGCTTCCGGGGGATATGTCCAGGCCCAGCAACTAGGCTCGGCCTTTCTTTCCCGCGCCTAGTCCTAGGCTGCTCTGCGCTGTTACCCACCCTGAACCCTGACCCAGCTGCAGAGCGGTTGGCACAGTTTTGAATACCTTAATGATCATGTTTTATGTTGCAGGCGGAGTCACAGGGCGATCTGGAAGCAGATGGACAGTAGGGGTACCTCTGCGGCAGAAGGATACAGTCTAAATACCTCTGCCTGGCACAGTAGGGTGCCCGAGCCAAGAACCTGGAGCCGAGGGTGTTCCAGGAAACAGCGTCGGCGCCCCGTTAGTCCTTCGGGCGGTCGGGGGGCCTGAACCGACCGGGGGTGTGCCTCATCTCCCGCCCTGACAGGGGGGGCGGGAGTCTAACGAAATAAAGTGATAATGTACTGCACCGTCAGAGCATCGCCTCGCCGTGCAAGATGGCTCCTTGGGCATGCGGGTCAGCGAGAGGCTGCTGCATTGGATCGCCTGTAAGATGACCCACCTATCAGTACCTGTGTTGCAAATAAACCTGCATCACTGGTTTCCCACAAATATGTCTCATGAGTTTCCTTGGTATGTAAGTGTAATGTGTGCAGGGCGAAGCAAGCACTGATGGTGTGGGCACTATGGAAGTGGACATGTCTGCAAAGCTGGTTTCGCTGCGGAGGTCCTCTGGCTTTGACAGTGCTTGTTTTATTTTATTCTTGTTCTCGTGATGCTCCCTTCAGCCGTTTTCAGTCACATTCCTGCCTTGCTCCCGGGGTCTCTTGCCGGCAGGGGGAGAGGAGTGTGCTCACCCTCACCCGAATCACTGTCTGCTTCCACTGGCTGACCCTTTTACATGATACAGAAAAGGGGGTGGTGATGAACAGAGTGTCTGAATTAAGCAGACCACGCTTACCCAGTCCAAAGATCAGGGCTTGATCCATCACCGTTATTTATCTCACTGCCCCATCCCAGCTCAGAACCTGGCTATATGCAAATTAGTCTGTCCCTGGCCCAGTGCATCATGGGACCAGGGCAGACCAAACTACCAAGCCAATTCTTCACCAGAAAGGAGACAAGCTACCAGGGACCGGTTTTCTGGCATTTCAGCCTCTTCGGCCCGGCTTGCTTGAATCCTGATGGAGCAGTGAGAAAGGGACTCATGTCTGAGTATACCCTGCCACACCTATAGTGGCCAAAAACGATACAGAAAAGGGGGTGGTGATGAACAGAGTGTCTGAATTAAGCAGACCACGCTTACCCAGTCCAAAGATCAGGGCTTGATCCATCACCGTTATTTATCTCACTGCCCCATCCCAGCTCAGAACCTGGCTATATGCAAATTAGTCTGTCCCTGGCCCAGTGCATCATGGGACCAGGGCAGACCAAACTACCAAGCCAATTCTTCACCAGAAAGGAGACAAGCTACCGGGGACCGGTTTCTGGCATTTCAGCCTCTTCGGGCCGGCTTGCTTGAATCCTGATGGAGCAGTGAGAAAGGGACTCATGTCTGAGTATACCCTGCCACACCTATAGTGGCCAAAAACGATACAGAAAAGGGGGTGGTGATGAACAGAGTGTCTGAATTAAGCAGACCACGCTTACCCAGTCCAAAGATCAGGGCTTGATCCATCACCGTTATTTATCTCACTGCCCCATCCCAGCTCAGAACCTGGCTATATGCAAATTAGTCTGTCCCTGGCCCAGTGCATCATGGGACCAGGGCAGACCAAACTACCAAGCCAATTCTTCACCAGAAAGGAGACAAGCTACCGGGGACCGGTTTCTGGCATTTCAGCCTCTTCGGCCCGGCTTGCTTGAATCCTGATGGAGCAGTGAGAAAGGGACTCATGTCTGAGTATACCCTGCCACACCTATAGTGGCCAAAAACGATACAGAAAAGGGGGTGGTGATGAACAGAGTGTCTGAATTAAGCAGACCACGCTTACCCAGTCCAAAGATCAGGGCTTGATCCATCACCGTTATTTATCTCACTGCCCCATCCCAGCTCAGAACCTGGCTATATGCAAATTAGTCTGTCCCTGGCCCAGTGCATCATGGGACCAGGGCAGACCAAACTACCAAGCCAATTCTTCACCAGAAAGGAGACAAGCTACCGGGGACCGGTTTCTGGCATTTCAGCCTCTTCGGCCCGGCTTGCTTGAATCCTGATGGAGCAGTGAGAAAGGGACTCATGTCTGAGTATACCCTGCCACACCTATAGTGGCCAAAAACGATACAGAAAAGGGGGTGGTGATGAACAGAGTGTCTGAATTAAGCAGACCACGCTTACCCAGTCCAAAGATCAGGGCTTGATCCATCACCGTTATTTATCTCACTGCCCCATCCCAGCTCAGAACCTGGCTATATGCAAATTAGTCTGTCCCTGGCCCAGTGCATCATGGGACCAGGGCAGACCAAACTACCAAGCCAATTCTTCACCAGAAAGGAGACAAGCTACCGGGGACCGGTTTCTGGCATTTCAGCCTCTTCGGCCCGGCTTGCTTGAATCCTGATGGAGCAGTGAGAAAGGGACTCATGTCTGAGTATACCCTGCCACACCTATAGTGGCCAAAAACGATACAGAAAAGGGGGTGGTGATGAACAGAGTGTCTGAATTAAGCAGACCACGCTTACCCAGTCCAAAGATCAGGGCTTGATCCATCACCGTTATTTATCTCACTGCCCCATCCCAGCTCAGAACCTGGCTATATGCAAATTAGTCTGTCCCTGGCCCAGTGCATCATGGGACCAGGGCAGACCAAACTACCAAGCCAATTCTTCACCAGAAAGGAGACAAGCTACCGGGGACCGGTTTCTGGCATTTCAGCCTCTTCGGCCCGGCTTGCTTGAATCCTGATGGAGCAGTGAGAAAGGGACTCATGTCTGAGTATACCCTGCCACACCTATAGTGGCCACAAACGATACAGAAAAGGGGGTGGTGATGAACAGAGTGTCTGAATTAAGCAGACCACGCTTACCTAGTCCAAAGATCAGGGCTTGATCCATCACCGTTATTTATCTCACTGCCCCATCCCAGCTCAGAACCTGGCTATATGCAAATTAGTCTGTCCCTGGCCCAGTGCATCATGGGACCAGGGCAGACCAAACTACCAAGCCAATTCTTCACCAGAAAGGAGACAAGCTACCGGGGACCGGTTTCTGGCATTTCAGCCTCTTCGGCCCGGCTTGCTTGAATCCTGATGGAGCAGTCAGATGTGAGTCCCTTGCTCATTGCACCATCAGGATTCAAGCAAGCCGGGCCGAAGACGCCTGAAATGGCAGAAACCGGTCCCCGGAAGCTTGTTTCCTTCCCAGTGTAAGAATTGGCTTTTGTAGTCTGGTCTGCCCTGTTCCCATGATGCACTGGGCCAGGGACAGACTAATTTGCATACAGCCAGGTTCTGAAACTGGGATGGTGCAATGAGCTAAAAAACGGTGTTGGATCTAGCCCTGATCTCTTGACTGGGTGAGAGTACTCTGCTTAATTCAGAGACTCTGTCCATCACCACCCCTTGTTGTAAATTATTTTGTCCACCCTAAGCGTGGAAGGGTATACTCAGATTTGAGTCCCTTGCTCATTGCACCATCAGGATTCAAGCAAGCCGGGCCGAAGACGCCTGAAATGGCAGAAACCGGTCCCCGGAAGCTTGTTTCCTTCCCAGTGTAAGAATTGGCTTTTGTAGTCTGGTCTGCCCTGTTCCCATGATGCACTGGGCCAGGGACAGACTAATTTGCATACAGCCAGGTTCTGAAACTGGGATGGTGCAATGAGCTAAAAAACGGTGTTGGATCTAGCCCTGATCTCTTGACTGGGTGAGAGTACTCTGCTTAATTCAGAGACTCTGTCCATCACCACCCCTTGTTGTAAATTATTTTGTCCACCCTAAGCGTGGAAGGGTATACTCAGATGTGAGTCCCTTGCTCATTGCACCATCAGGATTCAAGCAAGCCGGGCCGAAGACGCCTGAAATGGCAGAAACCGGTCCCCGGAAGCTTGTTTCCTTCCCAGTGTAAGAATTGGCTTTTGTAGTCTGGTCTGCCCTGTTCCCATGATGCACTGGGCCAGGGACAGACTAATTTGCATACAGCCAGGTTGTGAAACTGGGATGGTGCAATGAGCTAAAAAACGGTGTTGGATCTAGCCCTGATCTCTTGACTGGGTGAGAGTACTCTGCTTAATTCAGAGACTCTGTCCATCACCACCCCTTGTTGTAAATTATTTTGTCCACCCTAAGCGTGGAAGGGTATACTCAGATGTGAGTCCCTTGCTCATTGCACCATCAGGATTCAAGCAAGCCGGGCCGAAGACGCCTGAAATGGCAGAAACCGGTCCCCGGAAGCTTGTTTCCTTCCCAGTGTAAGAATTGGCTTTTGTAGTCTGGTCTGCCCTGTTCCCATGATGCACTGGGCCAGGGACAGACTAATTTGCATACAGCCAGGTTCTGAAACTGGGATGGTGCAATGAGCTAAAAAACGGTGTTGGATCTAGCCCTGATCTCTTGACTGGGTGAGAGTACTCTGCTTAATTCAGAGACTCTGTCCATCACCACCCCTTGTTGTAAATTATTTTGTCCACCCTAAGCGTGGAAGGGTATACTCAGATGTGAGTCCCTTGCTCATTGCACCATCAGGATTCAAGCAAGCCGGGCCGAAGACGCCTGAAATGGCAGAAACCGGTCCCCGGAAGCTTGTTTCCTTCCCAGTGTAAGAATTGGCTTTTGTAGTCTGGTCTGCCCTGTTCCCATGATGCACTGGGCCAGGGACAGACTAATTTGCATACAGCCAGGTTCTGAAACTGGGATGGTGCAATGAGCTAAAAAACGGTGTTGGATCTAGCCCTGATCTCTTGACTGGGTGAGAGTACTCTGCTTAATTCAGAGACTCTGTCCATCACCACCCCTTGTTGTAAATTATTTTGTCCACCCTAAGCGTGGAAGGGTATACTCAGATGTGAGTCCCTTGCTCATTGCACCATCAGGATTCAAGCAAGCCGGGCCGAAGACGCCTGAAATGGCAGAAACCGGTCCCCGGAAGCTTGTTTCCTTCCCAGTGTAAGAATTGGCTTTTGTAGTCTGGTCTGCCCTGTTCCCATGATGCACTGGGCCAGGGACAGACTAATTTGCATACAGCCAGGTTCTGAAACTGGGATGGTGCAATGAGCTAAAAAACGGTGTTGGATCTAGCCCTGATCTCTTGACTGGGTGAGAGTACTCTGCTTAATTCAGAGACTCTGTCCATCACCACCCCTTGTTGTAAATTATTTTGTCCACCCTAAGCGTGGAAGGGTATACCCAGATGTGAGTCCCTTGCTCATTGCACCATCAGGATTCAAGCAAGCCGGGCCGAAGACGCCTGAAATGGCAGAAACCGGTCCCCGGAAGCTTGTTTCCTTCCCAGTGTAAGAATTGGCTTTTGTAGTCTGGTCTGCCCTGTTCCCATGATGCACTGGGCCAGGGACAGACTAATTTGCATACAGCCAGGTTGTGAAACTGGGATGGTGCAATGAGCTAAAAAACGGTGTTGGATCTAGCCCTGATCTCTTGACTGGGTGAGAGTACTCTGCTTAATTCAGAGACTCTGTCCATCACCACCCCTTGTTGTAAATTATTTTGTCCACCCTAAGCGTGGAAGGGTATACTCAGATGTGAGTCCCTTGCTCATTGCACCATCAGGATTCAAGCAAGCCGGGCCGAAGACGCCTGAAATGGCAGAAACCGGTCCCCGGAAGCTTGTTTCCTTCCCAGTGTAAGAATTGGCTTTTGTAGTCTGGTCTGCCCTGTTCCCATGATGCACTGGGCCAGGGACAGACTAATTTGCATACAGCCAGGTTCTGAAACTGGGATGGTGCAATGAGCTAAAAAACGGTGTTGGATCTAGCCCTGATCTCTTGACTGGGTGAGAGTACTCTGCTTAATTCAGAGACTCTGTCCATCACCACCCCTTGTTGTAAATTATTTTTTTGACCCTTTTACATGGCCATGCGGTGCAACACTGCACACGTTCCCATTGTTTTGCAACGTCTCATAATTGTGTTACTGTGCACTCTCACGAATAAATAGACAGCAGAATCCTCCCTTTAGTAATCAAAAATGAATATGCAATCGTTTGGTGGAATATGCAAAGAGAAGACGAGCTGCATGGAGAAAGGAATACAGCCTACCATCCCCTAAAATGTATGCTATGACTTCAAGGAAAAGGTCTGCCGTATAAATCACAGATAGTAATAAAATCTACATTCATTACCGTGAAATATAATTAAGAAAGTGTCAGCCTTCACTGTAACGATGTAAACCTCCATCGTAAAAACCTACATGGTAAAAATAAGCATACATTCGCGACCGACACAGATTAGCAGAAGTGAGATGGATGGCGGTTCTGGAAACATGGCCAAAAGGCAAGTGTTGGCATCGCATGGGGCATAAAACACACTGTGGATAAACAGAATGTAGTTCCACAAATTACTCATCTGATAAAGTATGGGATGAAAAGAAGATCAAAAGTATCTTCAAACAGTTCAATGTCAAAGCAATAACAATTAAGAACCTTTAAATGCATATTAAAGTAATTAAGGAGATGTTCACCTGTAGATGGCGAGGTCCAGGATGAGCTGGTTATTGTCGTCATCCTCCTTCAAACAGAAGTCGAGTCTAAAGATAAGAAAAAAGTAGAAGCATTCTTATTGGAATGTAGGAGAACTGTTGCATGACATGAGTTTCTCGATGTGTTTTTTGTGAGATAAGGGCAGTGTAAAAACCGTTGAATTCGCCAAATGTAAACAAGATTTCCTGGCAACATACAGGCCCAGTTTCCCATCTCTGGACAGCCACTCCCTCAAGCATCATGTTCGGTTTGGCACTGATCTGTAAAGGAATGAGCTGAGGTCCTACGAAGCACTCTCGTTGGTCGCGCACTCATTCTCACGAGCATATGAGTTATGTTGGAAGCTAATATTTCTTAGTAAAGCTAGGTCATTCCATCCTCCCTAAAAGTACAACCCAGAACAGTCCTACTCCTGCTCTGGGGCGACAGTCAGCGCTGAGTTGACACAGAATCTGAGACTCCACATGGGCTTTCTTTACACACCACTTCATTAGGAGCACACCTAGGGTTGGGCTCTGCTTCCAGTGCCAGGTCAGGAAACTGGTCTGGACCCAGAGGAGAGCCAAATCTCAGGTCAAGTTCTAGCACAAGCCTAGAAACCTGAGGTTCTAATTCTACATGGCCTCATCAGATGGGTTGCGCACAGGATGGACATGGAGAATGCCTGCCAGTGGTGCAGTCCTAACACTGTCACACTGATTAAAATATGTGCACTAAGTTTCGTCCCGCTGCATCACATAAAATATGACATGTCAAATTATACAATGTTAGAATAATTTGGGAATTTTAAACTGCACAAACATATTACTTATAAGCCCAGTTGATGGCAGAAGCAGACATCAGCAAAGGATGGCATTAGAAAAGCCATCGCAGTCTGCAGACAGTTGTGCCATCCATAGCCTTTATGAGTGTCAATGTATTCTTTCCCATTAAGCCACTTGAGGTGCGACCACATCTATTTGTTTGCTCAACAGCAAAGCACAGGCTCTTCTGGACTTTGGCCTTATGACTCTTGCCTGAGTACTTTTTAATGTTGACGGTTCTGGTCCCATAAGAATGATAATATCTTCCAGAACACCTTGTCTCTGTATGTTCCGCAATGAGATTTTCTGCTCCAATTGTGTAAATCTGGGGAGAATTGAAGAATTATCGGTAGAATTGGTTCTGAAATTACCAAGCTGCCTGGTAATTCCTTACTTCATAGAGGACCCTTAAGGTCTAACGTCTTATCTCCCAGTAACTCTGGCTCTCTGGAGTTATTTGTAAGCGAGGTATGGGTAATTGAAGGAGGTCAACGTTCCAGAGATGATTAACAGGCCACTCATAATGTCCGCCTTATTGGGGCTAAAAGAAAAATCTGAAATGCAAGTACCAATCTAGTATCAATAGGTGCTCTTTAGCCCCCCTACAGAGGAGGTGCAAAGATCTTGGAAAACATGATGCCTGGCTGGTGTTTTATGTTTGGAGCTTCCTGTAACAAACATAATTGAGAACACTATTTATTGAATAAAGTTCATATGAATATTTTCGAAAACATTTTTGAGAGCTTCTTCATTTGTTTCAATCATTTAACATTCATGGAATTTAGGTGGCTGTCGAGTTTATAACTGCCTAGGTCTTGAAGCTGTGAAGTATGCCATCCAGGAATGGATGGTGAACATCCTTACAGCAGGGAACTAATGGCCATGATGACTGACAGGCATGTGAACTGGATGCATGTCTAGTGGCATTCAAAAACAGCTTGCATGAGGACCCCTTTTCTTGTGCTATGTTTACAGGAGTGGAAACCTTGGCAGCAGCACAGTTTAAGAATGCGAGGTGAGGAAAGAGAAGAGAAAATGAGGAGAAGATTGGTTCAAAGATGAATGAACCCATGTAGTGGCACCCACCAAGTGGAATGTGAATGGGCTATAGTAATAATCTGGTCATGTTTTCTGGAAGCCATCGTAATACAACATGTATTGAGTGAGCTTGAGGTGTTGATAGGGCGGAAAACTTTTTGCAAGATGTAATCAGATGTATGAATTTAGTAGTGAAAGTGGGTGCGAAGGGCGAGTGAGCCAGTTGTTAATGCTGTGTGTTATAGTTTGGGAACATAAAGTGCGACAACATCTTTCCAGACTTTGGGTCTATTATCTTAACAATACAGAAAAGATAACTTTGACATGTTTCCAATGGGTAACAATAATGTTAATTAATTTCTAATGTGAGGTAATGTCACACTGTGAGACGGTACTGTTGTATAACATGGAAGCATATTTCCATAAAAAATTACCAAAAATAAATACTACAAAACATTATTAAAGAAGGTATTTAAAAGGCACGCACTTAGCCTCGTTGACATTCAGCACTCTCCCCTCCGCTGTGATGAAAGTCCTTGGTTTAGTTGGTGCTTTTTCTTCGCTAGGAACAGAAGCATATTTACAATTGATAACAAATCTTCTTCTCTTGCGGACAAGGACAATAAGCATTTAAATAGTGGCAAGTAAAATACACCCAGTTTGAATGGTTTCTCGGTTTTACGAGGACCCTTTCCACATTTCATTTACAGAGGGGTTATTAACATGCCTGGTATAACACAGTAGAGTAAAACATGAGAGACAATAACCCAAGCTACAGAGTGACTAGTGTTGACTCTGTTATACAAGGCAAACAAGCAACAAAACCTACAAGAGCCCCAAACTCCCACGCATGTGATGTAAACCATAGCTTGCACCCAAAACGCAATACTCATGGCGTCACCCATGATGTGACAGATAATATAGATGGCATTGCTGATTTCACTGGTGACATTTATTATCACTGTAACATTGGCATTACCAATAGTATCAATAGAAAGACGGTATCATGTATTTGTTTGGATATGTGTTGTTATTTAATGATGGGATGTTCTGTTACTTATTGATATTACTATTGTGAGGTGTGGCGTGTGGTAACACCCAGAAGAGATCAAATGACAAGAAGAAATAAAGAATTCCCCTAAGCTTTATTTGCAGGCTACAAAACCACAACTGCATCCAAGAGTCGGTCTTGAAACAATAGAAAGGATCTCTCACTCAAAAACACATCTGGATACAACATATGCACATTCCACATAAGAACAATTACAACAACAGATACCGTAAAATGATCTTCATTGAACATAGATGCAATGAATAAACAAATACCATCAATTAAGACGAGTACTTCTTTAAAGTAGCCACCTAGGGCAATTCAGTGCAGCAATCAGTAAACCGAGCCCTGGCGATGGCCCTCAAACCCTTTGCCAGACAGCTAAAATGCTAAAAGGCAAAGATGTCGGGCTCAGTGATTGATCCCGATGTTTTGGCAGGGTGAACCCAATGGGCCATATGTAAGTTGGACAATGCTAACTGTGCCATCTCGTCTGAGAGCCACCACTCTATCTAAATGCCAATATACCCTGAACTTACGGACCTGGCTTCAGTACTGGCAAATCTGATAGTGGAAAGTCTTCCTTTTGGGGACCTATTTGCTAAATACCTGTGAATATTTGTGAACGCTTTCATAGCGCTGGCAAAGGTACAGCTGTCCCTAAGAAAAGCCTTCCAACCTAGCCTTTTTAGCAGGGCTAGATGAAGCAGTGGAAGTTTGCCAGGCTGCCGGTTTTGCCTTGGATCCCAGAGGTTTTATGGTACAGAGATAATTTAGCTAGTTTGACAGCTCCAAAGGAGGAATCTTTTTTCCATCCAAGCATAGAGGTAGCCGTAGTAGATACGGTAGAGGTGGCTATTAAGGAAATCTTCCAGTCAGTGCAGGATCTGGATTTAAAAGTAAAGATAATTCCTGTCTCTCAAGTGGTTGTGGAGGGGGTAGAAAATTATTCTTTCTGTGCAATTGGAAGGAAGTATATTCCTAGGCAGCTGAATGTTTCAAGAACTGTTGTGCAAGCAAGCAATTTTTCTCCCCATGCCTCATCCCAGAGGGTTTTGCTACGACTTATTCCTTGTACAGAAGGGAAGAAATTAGAGGTTGGTATACAATCTCAAATATATCAACAGATAGATTCTTTAGAGGTAAAACAAGATGGAAAGTATCCATCTATTGAGAGACTCTCTCAAAGGACAAAACTGGATGGTCCATTTGGGCCTCATTGATACCTATTCAATGATCCCTATCTTCACACCCAAACAGGAGATTATCAGTTTGAGGGGAAAGGTTGAGAGCCAAAGGGTTTGAGTTAATAGTCTATCTGGACAGCCTGATTATAATGACACAGGAACATAATCAAGTAATGCTTCATTTATCATGGGCTATCCAACTCCTATAGAATTGGGGTTTGTAAATAAAGAGAAGTCAGTTTTGATTCCAACTCAAAGTGTAGCATTTCTAGGGTTCCAAGTAGATTTTCTCAAAGCTTAGTTACCATTAATCAAACCCCCACACAGAAAGTGAATGACATCAACAGGGAGCTGAGATCAGCCTTATCAAAACAGCCTTTGTCTTTGAGACTAGCAGCCTCAATGGAAGGGTTCTTGACATCATAGATACCAGCGATTTTTTCAGACCCTCTGCACTAAACAACACTACAGAGATTGAAGATTCAAATCTGCGCAAGTGTTGGGGGTATGTGAACAACATAACGCTGTTGATGGAAGCAAGAGCATAGTTATCTTAGTGGCTTGTGCATATGAACGTTTAGAATGGCACAGCCTTATACAGATCCCAACCAGAAGTCCTCATTGAGTCAGATGCTAGCAGGTGGGACTTGGTCTCAACGACGGTCATTGGTCTGAAGTAGAGTTGGTACTTCACATAAACTGGTTAGAGTATCTAGGGTTTTTTGTCATAAAAACCCTGTCACCCAAAAGGCAATCTGTTGGATACTTCTTTGGATGGCTATCACAGCAGTTCGTCAAATCAACTAATTAGGGGCAACCGAGTTAATGGTGTTGGCTGAGATAGACAAATATTTCTGGCATTTGTATCTCTAGCACCAGATTGATGACACCACAAATGTACTCCACACAAGTTTAATGAAAAAACAATTATTTGTTTATAAAAAAAGACATATGATGAGACCACACAATAAAAATCCAACATATGGGTATTTGTAATATTTCACCTTGCTGGTTATTAGGCCAGCAAACCCTTGTAGGTTCTTGCAGTATTAATGAGCAATTCTCAATTAACCAATTCAGCCTAATGCAATGGTATGCGGTTCGTAATACAAGAATCAGGCATTGTGTAATGTCAAAATAATGCAGTTCGTTATGCAACAATCAGGCAGTTCGTAATGCAAAAATAATGCTAAAATAATGCAACAATCAGGCAGTCCGTTATGCAAAAATAATGCAATGCGTAATGCAACAATCAGGCAGTTCGTAATGCAAAAATAATGCATTGCATAATTCAACAATGAGGCAGGTCGTAATGCCAACTGTTGGACTTGGCCCTTTTTGCAGGGTCATCCCTAAACTTTTTGCCTTTCTCCTAGCATTTATCTGACATGGTGTGGGTGCTTTTAGGACTCTGGGCACTTTAGAAGTGTTGTTCAGTGTACAGTGTGTGTACTCTTTGATAAATATGATAAGATTGGTCTACACCCGTTTGGCCTATTTAATTTACTTGTCAGTCCCTTGTAAAGTGGTTTCTTATATACCCCAGGGCTGGTAAATTAAATGCTACTGGTGGGCTTGCACTGCTGATTGTGCCACCCAACAAAGTAGCCTTTCAAACCTGTCCCAGGCCTCTGCCACTGCAGGGCCTGTGCATGCAGTGTTACTGCTGCCGTGACGTGGCACCTAAAGCATGTGCCATGTCTGTGACCCCCCTTTTACTGCATGGCAGTCACCCCTAAGGTAGGCCCTAGCTAGCCCTATGGGCAGGGTGCATTGTAGGTAAAAGATAGGACATGTACCTTAAGTGTGTGACATGCCCTGGTAGTGATAAACAGTCATTTTGGTTTCTCACTACTGTGGGGCTGCCCTCCCATAGGAACGCAATTGGGATTCCCTGATAAATGTTTCAGTGGTAATTCCTGATATGAGAGGAGCAGCGTGGTCAAGTTTGGTATATTTGGAATAGTGATAATAAAAGCTGTGCAATGATGTGCGCAGATTTATTATAACTATTTTAGAAATGCCACATTTAGAAGTTGACATTTCTGTGTGCTATGTGTCTGCCTGCCTGATGTGAATTGTATATCTGGCTTATGAGTGAAAGGAGCTGGTGAGGTGTGTGTGGCTCCTGGAGGGGTAGTGTCAGTCAGCACTAGGCGGAATAAGACATCTACATTTGGAGTAGTGGGAGGAGTAGTCCCCTTACCATGAATAGGATTGAGCCTGCTCTCTACAATGCTGGCTCCACCCCCTGTGGTGTGTCTGATCACCGAGCCCCTACCTGACAAAGGGGAAGAGGAGCCTGGTAAACAGAGTGCTCCAATTCCCCACTGAACCAGTTGCATCTGGTTCCCCCAAAACCCTGTACTGCAGACAAAGGAATATGTACTATAAAAATAGGGGCTGTGACCCCATGAGTGTTGTTGTTCCTGTGCTTGGGGGACTTGCTGCTCCTGGGCCTCAGGAGGAACCGCCACGAGGGACTGCCTCTCTGCTGGGGGGCCCTGTGTGCTGGCCTGCCTGAGGCCAGCTTTGCCCACCTCCCCTCTAAGGACTTTTTGCATCCAGCGCCTCATGAGTGCTACATTCAAATTGCCAAAGAAGAACGCGTGGGCTCTGCATCACAGAGCTGCAACTTACTTCGCGGGAATCCTGATGTGGGGATTCCCCCACCTGGATGCCGAGAGGAGCGGGAGCCCACCCGGCATTGTGGTGCCGACGGCGGGTGCCCATCCTGCGTCTGGTATCGTGGCCAGTGTCCACCCCGCTTATGTGGTTAGTTTCAAAGGCAGGTGCCCACCTTGCATTGCGCCAGAGTGAGGAGCCGCCAGCCGACCCGGAAGTCAGGAGCGTCTGCCTGACTGGGGGCGGGACCTGCCACGTGTGGCTAGACATCAGGGAATGCCAAGCGGGGCTCCCGTGAGCTGAGGGAAGCCCCGCGTACACCTCCGTTTGGAGAAGAGAGCCCTCGAAGAGTGGGGGCTCTTCAGACTCCGCCGAGCATGCCCCCACCACACTGGAGGAGATCAGCGAAGCTTGCACCAAGACTGGTGAGTGGGGCTGAGGCCGTTCTCTTTGCTGTTGGTTCTAGCGAGGCACCAGGGCAGTCATGCCTGTTTTTACTGAGCAGCCCCGCAGGAGAGCGGGCCGCTCCAACGTTTGGGGACACATTGTTGGTAGGGCCCCTGTAGAGATCCAGGGGGCACAGAAGTGCCAGCGCCCTTTTGCAATTAGTTTTCTCAGTTGCGCCGCTGTTGGAAAGGGGAGTCTCTGGTTGGCGCAGTGCAGCACTGGCGACAAGCAGGGACCCTCTCTTCCACGTCAGGGCTAAGGGTTACCTTCAAGAACAACCTCTGCTTACCCTCTAGGTAGTGTGGCGCAAGCAGTCTAGGCTAATCTCTGGGGCACATAGGGTTAAACAGTTGCAGTATCACACCCCTCACCACCAACCCACCACACAATGACACCAAACTGTATTGTAAAAATATATTCTCTTTATATTTGTTTAGAAGCAGGCTTGTAAATACAGTCTTGGTTACTTCAAAGATGCGAGGTTCCAGTTACTCTTAGCAAAAAGTCACAGTGTCTTAAACAATGCAATGTTCTGGGCCTTCTGCCCAGGTTTGGTATGGCTCAGTGCTTTCTAGCGCTTCAATGCGCTTCCCTCTGTCTCCGCTCACTTCCTCGGAGAAAATCGGGCCCGGCCTGCCAAAGCTCACGCTTCCCGCGTGAGCAGCGAAAGGCACGGCCGGGTCCGCTCTTGCAATGAGTCACCCTTCGGGGCGCGACTCGAGTGGAGGGGGCCACGGGCCACAGGGAGCGTTAGGAGGGGCCTCGGGGGCCAGGAGCAGGGCGAGCCTCTGTCTCAGGGGCGGCTCGCGCTGCAGGGCAGACAGCAGCTGCGGGGCTCCCGGGGTGCCCAAGTTCACACAGCGCGGTGCGAGCTCAGGTTGCAGGACGCTCGCACCGCGAGGGGGCAAAAACACAGTACCTTTTTGAATTCTTTGGGGATCCTGAAGCGGACGGCTGCAAGGGGAGCTGTCCACGTCGCGTTGCTTCCCTGGCGGGCGGCGGTGCTTGATGGGGGTCAGAGGTCCTCTCCTCAGTGTTCGCTTCGGTCCTGACGGCGGCGGCTGAGTGTGGCGCAGTGGCAGTACGGTCCCCAAGTGCGGGACGTACCCAGCCAAAGTGCCGGTCGCGGTGATGCCCTTTCAGCGGGGCAGTCGGGCAGGACGCTGTTAGAGGGAGAGGACAAAGGGCGGCAGTCCGTCTTTGCGGGGGAATCTACGGCGCTTGAGCCCAGTAGACTTCGATGCTTGGACCGGACGGGTCCTCCGTTACTTTGCTCTCGTGGGGCTAGGTGCAGACGCAGTCACGGTGCTCGGGCCAGCGGCGGGCTGGGCCTCACGTTGCTATGGCGATCTGCTAGCCCACGGTCACGGTGTGCAGGGGGGTCTAGACGCTCTCGTCCTCCTCAATCAGCGCTGCAGCGATAAGCAACACACACAGCTGATGCCTTGGTCAGGGAGGGTAGCGCCCAATGTTCCTGGGGCGCTGGTCAGGGGGCAAGTTCCACAGCAAGCCCTTGGAGATCTTTTTAGAAGTTTGGCACAAAGTTCAAAATAAAAGCAAAAGTCTCTTGTAGTCTCTTCTTTCTCTCTCCTTCTGCAGCAAGGCACCAGACACAGGCCAGAGACAGCACTCCTCCTTGTAGTCCTTCCAGGTCCTTCTCTTCGGGCAGAGTTTCTTCTGTAGCGCAAACAGGATCTAATTTACAAGGAGCAGGGCTCCTACTTTTATACCCAGTTTCTTTTGTTCTTACAGGCCAGGGGGGCCTTTGCATAACTGCTCTCAGCCTCTGAGCACCTGTGGTGGGTACTTCTGGCTTCTGCATTCAGTGTGAGGGCAGGCACATCAGCCGCTCCCCAGGGGGGCGGAGCCAGCATTGTGGGGACAGGGGCAGCCTGAGCACTTTGTTGACAAGCTTCGGTCCTTCCTGGGCCAGGTGCAGGCTGAGTCATCAGTCGCTCCCCAGGGGGGCGGAGCCAGCATTGTGGAGGCAGAGCACAGCCTGATGCATCATTCAGGGAAACTCCCACCCCCTACTAAGGTGTCATCCTGCTATTCACCACCTGTCAACTCCCAGCCCTGTCACTCACACAACTCAGACAGTCAGATACACACAAAAGCAGAGGCGGGCTGAAATGGTTAGACAAGCAAATGCTAGCTTTCTAAAAGTAGCATTTGCAAACACAGGATATTAAAATAAACTTTACTAAAAGAAGTATTTTATTATTCTGAGTTCAGGCATACTAAACATTAATTCCTACCATGTTCCCTGAGCCTGCTGGGATTATAGAGTGTAATAATTCCAGCAGCCCATCTGGCCTAAAGGGAACTGGTAGCCTTACAATAGTGAAAAACGAATTTGGCAGTAATTCACTATTAGGACATGCCACACACATCAGAGCATGTCCTACCTTACACTTACAATGCACCCTGCCCTCAGGCCTACCATAGGGGTGACTAATATGAAGTTAAGGGAAGGTTTAGGGGCTGGCAAGTGTGTGCACTTGCCCAGCCAGCCTGACAGTACCAGACTGCACGCAGGTTCTGCAATGGCAGACCCTAGACACATTTTAAAAGGCTGCTTCTGTGGGTGGCGCAACCAGCGCTGCAGGCCCACTAGCAGTATTGGCATTCACAAGCCCTGGCACTCCTGGTGCACTTTACTGGGGACTAACAGTAAATCCAATGAACCAATCATGGACATCAATCACATGTACACTTTACAGTAGGGAGAGCATATGCACTTTAGCACTGGTCAGCAGTGGTAAAGTGCCCAGAGTCATTAAACCAACAAAAACAGGTCAGAGAGAGTATTGGAGGAAGGCAAAAAGTTTAGGGATGACCCTGCCAAGAGGGTCAGGTCCAACAGCCGCCGTAGCGGTCAACTGCAACGTCATGGGCAAGTTGCATCTGAGTCCCAGAAGAGGGGCTCAGGCGGCACAGTGGTGCCAGTTCTGCCTTACTTACCTCAGTTGCGCCGCCGTAGCGGGCAATTGCAATGTTGGCCTACATGTATTGAGAGAGCCCCAGAGCCCAGTGCCATTTTTCCTCACAGCTGCACCGCCGTAGCAGTAAGTTTCATATTTGGCCATATTTGTTTTTAGTGCCCCAGTGGAGGTCCTGAGGGCACCAAAGTGCCAGGGCCTGATTTATTTACCTCAGTTGCACCTCCGTAGCGGGCAACTGCAACATTTAGGCATATTTGTAGTTAAAGTTCCAGTGGGGACCCAGAGTGCACAGTGAGTGCCAGTGCCCACATTTTTCTTTCCAGCTGCACCATAATTAGCGGCAGCTGCAACATTTAGGCCAGTTCATTGCTAGGAGTCCCAGTTGGGACCCAGGAGGCACAGTGGTGCGAGCGCAATTGCACACTTTTCATTCTTCCGCAGTGGCAGCCGCCCTGACATTTGGGACATAGGGCATTTGAGCCTTCTGAGAAGGCCATTTGGCCAAGGGGTTAGTCAGGTTGGTAGGGTGCTAGGCCCTAATATGATTTATGTGATAATATTCTAAATGTGTTTTATGCACCATGATTTAAGCCGCTGATGTTTATGGTTAGGAGGTTGGTCCCTAATCTGAGGTTAATGCTTATGAGGTTATTGCCTAATGGGATTTCTGCTTATGAGGTTTTGCATACTGTGTTTATGCTTGTGAGGTTATTGCATAATGTGTTTATGCTTGTGAGGAAATTATTGCCTAATGTGTTTAGGCTTATGAGGTTGGCGCAGAATGTGTTTTACGCCTATTGTGATACTGATTGCATAATATGATTTATGTTGCAGGATATAATGCTGAGTACAGTGTTTTGCCAATAATTATTGGTTGTGTTCTACATTCACTATTTTTGTTTTGTGATGGTTCTGACAGTGGCCCAATTGTCCCCGTCATGTGTATATAATCCCCTGTAAATATTGCCTAATGCCAGTTGGCACAGTGTATATTGTGTGTTTACTATTCTAATGTGATTTGGATAATACAAAGGCTACTTTTATGTATAACCTTGTGTGGAGTTCCTTTTGTGATGTGTCTAGTGTGTTGCGCTAACGCTTTGCACATTGCCTCTGGGATAAGCCTGACTGCTCGTGCCAAGCTACCAAGGGGGTGAGCAGGGGTTATCTTCAGCGTGTAACTCCCTTGCCCTGACTAGAGTGGTGGTTTCTGCCTGGCTTAGGCGCAAGCCCTAGCCAACCATAAATCCCATTTCTAACACCAAGAATAATGTACTCCGGCACCGATCCCGGTGCTCTGGACGGTCTCTATGCCACTCTTACTGACCCGCGGTCAGCTACTGCCAAAATATGCCCCCAACACGGGCACGGTGGAAAACAAAGTGCAGCTCCACACTACGGCCCCGGTACTGCCACTCCTTGGCAAGTACGGGCCGTGATACAAACTTGAGCAGAGGCTTGCGCTGCAAAGATGGGAAAGGCCGAGAGCGTTTCTCTAGTAGCCGGCACCCCGCTCCAGGCACGACACACGCGCGCTAGCTGAGCGTTACCTGGGGGGTACGAACTCATTCTCCTCTCCTCGCGGCTTGGGCCTCCGATGTGACTTGTTTGATCTTGGGCAGTGGAAGTTCAAGGTCTTCCCTTGGCAAAGGCAGGCAAAGGCCGTCAGAGGTGAATCCTCACAGCTCCTGTGGGGATGCCGGTCCGGGCCGATGGCACTGACGATCGCAGCACTTCTGGTCACGCTGTCGATCAACTCAGAGAACACGACTGCTACGGGACACGCCGTCACAGGGCAATTTCTCACAAAGGTCTCAGGCTGCAACAGAGCACACGCACACAGCGTCGCTGAGAATCACTTGAGCTCCGGGTGCACATGATCACAGGGCAAACCTCATGAAGGTCCCAGGCTGCACAAAGCACACACACAGCGTCGCTGAGACTCACTTGGACTCTGGGTGCAAACGATCACAGGGCAATCCTCACGAAGGTCTCAGGCTGCACAAAGCACACGCACACAGCGTCGCTGAGACTCACTTGGAAACTTTTATATTCAGGACACAGCACACAACAAAGTCCTTTCAAGCAGGGGGACACAGCACACAGCAAAGTCCCTTAGCCTCTCCTTGGTCACATCAGCAAACTGCAGGCCAGCCCCAGAACACACAGCAGTCTCTTCAGCTGTTCCTTCCTTGGCAGAGGTTCCTCTTGACCACGAAGTAGTTTCAATCCCTTTCAGTCTTGATCAGTTTAATTCCTTTTCAGTCTTGATCAGTTCCATTCCAAAGTTCAGGGGTTTCAGCTCTCATAGTTATACCCCTAAATGTCTTTGAAGTATTTGTGTTCAGTGGGGCACTGACCCCTGAGTAAACCAGTTCTGGGTATCTCCCTACCAGTGACACCTTCTTCCTTTGATAGTGGGGGTCTGGATCCTTAATCACTCAGCAGGAGATGGAGCCATTGTTTTATGGCAGCAGCCCAGGCCTCTTCACCTCCAGGGGCTACTCCTACCCCTCCAGATGCAGGTCAGCCTGTTGCTGTCTCACCTCCTCCCCTGGGTCAAGACATTCCTCAGACCCTAGCACATTCAAATTCAGACAGTCAATCCAGAACCAGGCAGAGACACACAGCCTTGTTAGAATTCAAAACAACTGCCACTACTAAAAGAGTGGTTTCTAAACACACAATTCAAGAACCCCCTTCACAAAAAGATGTGTTATTAAATTGTGAGTTCAGGCACACTAAACTTCACCTGTCCATCTTAAGCCTATGGGAAGATAGTCTGGAAACATATTACACAGCCTTCCCCTTTCTGTCCTATGGGTAAGATGGCCTTGCAACAGTGAAAAAACGAAATGGAGAGTATTTCACTGTCAGGACATGGTACACACCGTAGTACATGTCCTACCTTTCACATACACTGCACTTGGACCTACCATAGGGGGTCTGATGTGCATAAAAAGGGAAGGGTAAGGCCTGGCAGGGTGCACTTGTCAGGACAACATGGCAGTTTCAGAAACTGAGCGCAGGCACTGCAGTGGCAGGCCTTAGTTCTCTCTTTAGGGCTACTTGTGTGGGTGGCACAATTAGTGCGCAGGCCCACTAGTAGCATTTGCATTACCTGCCCTGGCACACATAGTGCACTTTACTAGGGACTTTACTAGTAAGGCAAACGTACCAATCAGGGACAACCAATTACCATTACACTTTACACAGGGAGCATTTGCACTTTGACACTGATCAGCAGTGGCAAAGAGCCCAAAGCATCTAAGCCAGTAAAACAAAATCCATCACAGCATAAAAAATAGAGGAGGTAGAGGCAAAAAGTCAGGGGTAATCATGGCAAGAAATGCCAGGTCTAACAACTTTGTCCTTGTACCTGCTGTTCACGCTGCCTACATTTTTAGAGATTCAGCAGATTTCTGGGGCACAATTGCATGACTTGATAATGACAGGCCAACTAAGGCTTACAAGCTGGAGGTGCTTGGGAAGCATTGGAAGGTGCCAGGAATTTCACAAATCGTTACCTTCTACTTCAATCAAGATAGGTCTAGTGATACCTATTGCAGATATTCAGTTTCCAGGAAGATATGAGAGTGTTTAGAAGAAGAAATGCACTTGGAAATGCATTTTCTGATCTCAGTTTGCTTGGCTTACATGTCAGCAAATCATTTTGGATCTGCTATATCAGCATGATATTCTCTAATGGAAAAACCCACTGATAAACACCCATTGGTGTGTAACTTGATAAGAGTGATCAGTCTGTCTAATCCTCCCAAACCAAAATATTCCACTTTGTGGGATGTTAATGTAGTGTTGAAGTTTCTGAATTGATGGCTAAACAACTTGGGCATATTAAGGAAACAGTTATGTTATTATGCCTGATTTCGTGCAGATAAGTGTCTGATATGCAGTCCTTGAATTTAACAGGTAGAGTATTCGTTCCAAGAGGGGATCTCTTTCCATAGACCCAGACATACTAAAACACACTCTAGATGTATATCGTACACTGCTTTCCCTGACAATCCTAAGTTGTGTGCAGTGCAATGTTTGAAAGCATAAAAGAATTACTCCAGAGAATTTAGATCAGACTTTAAGGGCCAGTTGCTCATTGCTTTACAATACCGCACAAACCATTGATTTTGGCTACTGTTTTCAGGTGGATAAAATGGCTTATATCTGAAACAGGAACCAATATCAGTAAATCTGGGGAGCATTCAGCTTGGAGAGCTATGTCCTCAAAGGCTTATTTTCTAGGTTTTAGACTGGAGGTTATTATGAGGACCTTTGATTGGTCTTTTATTTCAACATTGAAAAAGTTACCCACTCAAGTTATTATTGTTGTATGTATTGCGACTTATATACCGCACGTATCACCCGAAGGCATCAAGGCGCTTGCTTAGGGAACCCGTCCTGGTATTCCCCTGTGAGATACCCCGGCAGGGTATCCACAAGGTGAAAGCCAGGCATCCCGCCGCGAGGGGCCGGAGTGGAGATTAAGCAAGCTATTGCCCAGAGTCACAGAGTGTGACCTCGTGAGTCGAGTAGGCACCAGAGCGAGAATTGTCAAGTCTGTGGAATTTTTGAGCCCGAGACCCGCCGAGGCGGGGAATCGAACCCTGGTCCACGGCCGATCTCAGCTTCCGGGTCTGCCGCCTCTAACCACTGAGCCACGCTTCTCCTATGACTATAACTTGTATTAATAGTTGCATCTCAGTGCAATTTCTCTGATTGGATGTAATAAAAGGAGTCGAAGGAGACTTCTCAAGCTTCTATTTCAGGGACAGAATAGAAGCTGGAATGAAACTGGGACTAATATATGGAACGTTTATAACCAGGAATAGGCTACAAACAAAATGTACGTATGAAGGCCTAGTCAGAATTTGGAATACTGCAGATTTAGTTACGTCACAATTTGAGGGCTCACGAAGAAAGCGGCAACAAAATATTGTCACTACAATTTGGTTGGCTGGATATGGGGTGATTGGTGGATTGGCCTGTGAATGTAATGCTAATGGGTCATAAGAGATAAAGCTGTTGTTTGTATACTGGTTTTCATTGGCTGCTGTTGATTTCAGTAAAAGAAAAAGAAGCATAATACTCAGCTTCATGTCGTTAATAGAAGTGAAAATTCTTGATATGCCAGCTAAGAAAGTTTTTACTTTATACTGACATAGCTGAGAAAGATAGTGTGATCGTATGGAAAACGTGTCCTCAATTTAGCTTCAGTAGTACCTTCAGAATTTTTCACTAGATAAAATCACAGAGAACTCACAAAAATGTATAAAACTAGTATAACATTATATTTTGACAAAAATCAATTATCACTATTTAACTATGCTCCTTTTATGACTCTTAAAACCTGGCATTCACAACATTGCATTTCAAAGAGGACCATGTCCCAGAATCCTGTAATGTCTGTCACAACATGTTTCCGTGTTGTGGCCAACCAATCGGGGGCAGGGACGGACTTCCCCCAGAAGCCCCTGGGGGTCAGGGTGTGATCACTTTGCCCCCTTAAATGTTTTTTAACTGATTTACAGGGAACATGTCCCGCAGTCCTCTAGTGGCTGTCACACCATTTTGATCATGTTGTGGCCAACTAATCAGGACCAGTACACTTAATTTGGCAATCAGAGCATATCTAGGCACCAACAGTCTACGTGTATATATAGTATTTTAACCCCTTAATGGCCAACCTAAGCCCTTCATTAAATGCTAATTTCTCGAAAACGGCTGATGTACATCATGTCACAAGAAGCATTCTTTCTGAGAAAGGTGCTAATTTTCTGCCATCTTATATTTATTTCTGTATCAGGGAGCAAAGTTTCATATGGTAATTAACGTGGGATATCGCACTTTTGGCACCCATCATTTTCTCGGCCCCCCCACTTGAAGAATCAACATGAAACTTTCCATGAAGGAGCCAAGGTGGATGGATTTGAGTTTGGAAAGTTTACTTCATATGGCTCTTCCTATGAAAACTCCGACCTAACTAACAACGCATTGGCAACCGCCATTATGTGGTGGCGGTCGCCAGTAAGTAGTTAAAGTTAGGACTTACTTTCCATAGAAAAATGCCTCTTAGTTTTGCTAATAACTTTGATCCCATTTGACGAATCCACACAAAATCTTCAAAACTAGTTTGCCAGTCACTGCAGCTGCTGTCTGGAAGGTTTTGGGGTGATCCTTCAAACAGGGACCAGGACGAGTTAGGTCTTAAGTGTGTTTTCCCCATGCAATTTCCCATAGGGATTTTAAACAAGACTACACCCCTAACTACTGAACTTAATTTCACCAAACTGGCAGAAAGCTAGATCTTAGTCCAGAAAGAGTGAGTTTTGCAATTTGATGTAAATCTGTTCAGTAGTTTTGGAGTTATTAAAGTAAAAAGGTTTATGTATATCTTGAGACGCAGATCCGACTCAGATCCGCACACCAACAGTAATGTTGGGATTGGGTGGACAAAACCGGAGAGGAATGTTGTGGCCACCATTTTGTCCATCGGGACTCCGTTCCCAGCGGGGCGAATAACATTTAAAAGTGATAAGACGTACCATGACCACTTGGTACTGATAGAGGGGTCTGTGAGAGATCCCTCATGGGCAAGAAATTGTCGGTAAATGTTTTCTTAGCTCAGATGATTCACCCGGAATCGAGTGGATTCAAGGATCTAGACCCCAATTTAAAAAACATATACAGCCATGTAGTGTAGTTCCTATATTCCCAATAGGCTCTGCGCATTGGAATAATATAAACAGCAGTGTAGACGAAGGATTGAGGTCATCTAGGTCTCTACTGACTATATTAGACTTAATTAGTTTTGCCAGTTAGCTCAGAGGTCACTAGAAACTTTCTCGAATGTTCAGGAAAGAATTAACTCTCCTGATTTAGACAAGAAGGGATTAGCTTCTGACAACCGCATAAACATGACAACTTTGCTCCCTCAGAATAAAGAGTGTATCTCTAGAGTCGTGTGAAAACAATAGACAACTATTTAACTCAGTCAATCGTGCATACTTAGTTTCACCAGAGTGCAGAGAAATAGAGAGACGGGCGTTTTCAATAAAAGGTGTTATTTATTGAGCAGTCTTCTTTCTCATGCAAGAGAAATGAATTGCCACAATTGCAATACTTATCATAAAGTAAAGTGCGTACAGTAAAAGGAGTATTATGAAATAATACTGTAAAAGCATTGATATGGTTTCTTAGCCATATGATACTTTAAAACGGTTAAAATATATACATACATAAAAACATTGACTAACGTACTCAACTGGTGCTTCTAAGATACGCCTACCCCGGTGTACCTGACCTAAGCCTAATACGTGGGAAGAAGTAAGTTGCAGTTTAAGTTAAGTTGGTTTTTTGCCAAGAATCTGAATCAAGAATTCTCTTAAGGGTTTAGTCAGCTCCGTACCTTGGTTCTAGAATGTAGGAGATCTTGTATCTCTCTCTCAGGACTCGATCTCCCAGCAACCCGCAAGGGTGACTGGAAACACCGGAGCTGAATTTCTCGGCAAGAGAAAAGACAGCGTCTCTCTCAGTGCGTCAAGGGAGGGTCGGCTTCCTTTGGCTCTCGCATCAGCTGGGCGTCGGGCAAGTAGATAGCCGCTCTGCTCCAAACCACTGTGTCTTTGCTTAAGGCAACGTTGGTATATTTATACCTGAAAGGTGCCGTGTTTGACGTAAGGTTGGACATAAGACGTCACCAAGAACTAACAGTTTTTTCTGGACTCCAGGAGTTCTTGTGCAAATCAAAACAAAACAAAACAAAAGCAGGGGGAATTCCCGGGCTGCTGGAGGCTTGGTTTGTTTAAAGAACACGTTGTGCTTTCTAGGAGTCTATGGGAGTAGCCTTGCCGTATTTGGACTGCATGGGCTATGACTAGATATGGGCATGATTCCTATGCCTTTATAAGGATATGTTTTATTATAACCACATACGGGCATGAATCGGGGATATCTAATTAGGGTCCTAGATAGATCCACAACAGCCACTCACAGACCCACACACCTACACACACACCACTTAGACATCCACACAACCATTCACACTCCCACTCACACACCTATTCAGCCACTCACCCACCCACTCAAAGACCAACAAAACCACTGAGGGACCCACACAGCCCTCACACAAACACTTACACAACCACTCACACATGCTCAAACACCCATAACGCCACTCATACAGCCACAAAACCCCTCACACACCCACTCACAGACCCACACAACACTCACACACCCACTCACACAATCACTTACACTCACACATGCACTCACTGACCCACATAGCCACTCAAACACCCACTCACAGACCCACAAAACCACTCACACACCAACTCACTGACCCACACACCCACTCACTTCCACACTCACTTATACAACAACACAGACACTCACAAAGCCACTCTCAGACCCACAACACCACTCACATACCCATGCAGCCCCTCACACACCTACTCTCACACCCAAATAAGCACTCCCACACACAGTCACAGACACACTCACACCCACCACACACCCATTTACACACCCACACCACCACTTACACACCCAGGTTACAGGGACATTATAGTTAGAAAATAGCATTAAAACAGTAGAAATTCACTGAAATTAAAGGTTACAGGGACGTTATAGTTAGGAAACAAAAACTAAAGAAGCATAGAAATTCACTGACAAAAACAGAGTACAGGTTCAGATTTTACACTCACACAAAACCATAGAATTTTAGAAAGTATAATTATCAAGTAACTAAACCTCGTACCCTTGCCATGCACTGCTAATTACCCCACATATTTCATCACTCATGACATCTTCTATGATATAATTGGTAATATAACTGCGACATTTTCAGAGAAATTATTGATGAGAAAACTGTGCTTGGTGGGGGTGCAAATTATAGCTACCATAGGGGACAAGTTATAGTTACTTGAGATAATTACAACTATAACTGCTGAAATTCTATGGGTTTGTGTGTGTAAAATCTGAACCGAACTATAACATCCCTTAATATGCACAAATTACATATAACATATTTATGTATAAATGTGTACATATATATTTAGAGAGAAAGATATAGATAGATCTACATGTATCTATAAGTGTATATATTGATATTAGATCTGTCAGCAGCCTTTGATACCATTCAGGAGACTGCTCAAGACCTGGCTCTTCGACCACTAGCAGCAGCACCTCCCCCCCCAGCGCCTTTAGACCCTAGCGGGTAAGTAGTGTGCTTTACAAATCCACTGATTGATTGATTGATTGATTCCCCATAATATGCTCCTGGACAGGATGCAGGCACTCTGTATTGGCGGCTCTATTCTAAAATGTCTCTATTCCTTTTTAGGTCTCGACTATTATATCCCGCAGGGATAGATAGGCGAGATTATAGTAGGCAGTTCAAAAACTCTTAGGTCTCGACTATTATATCCCACAGGGATAGATAGGCGGGATTACAGTAGGCAGTTCAAAAACTCTACCAAACTTGCAGATCGCATACAGTTCATGTGAGCTATGCACCTGCATGCCATCGCCAGCCATGTCACACCACCATTTGTCTGTGCCTCGCATCAGACTTCAAACGCTGCCGTTCCCCCGCCCGCCCCCGCGTGCACATTGCGCACCACCATTTGTCTGTGCCTCGCAGCAGACTTCAAAGGCTGCCGCTCCCCCACCCACCCCTCCCGCCACAGCAATGCCAAGAGCTTGTTTACTTTACCTCACACACTGCACTCCTACTTATATTATTGCTGCATCTTGCTTTCTACTCTCGGTAACGCACTCTCCTGCCACTTTTCCTAGCTATACCTATCTCTCTGCCCCACAGCCTTGCACTCTCTCTGCCACTTATCCTCATGTTATTCTCTCTTGTGCCCAGTCCCTCTGCTCCACACTATGCTTTGCCACTTACCCTTATGTTCTTCGCTCATCGTGCCTACTTGTTTTCTCTTTGCTTGTTGTATTTCCTATTAATGCAGGCACTGCGCGCATAACTTTTTTTATACATGAACACCATGCTTCATGTTATAGCATGGCGCCCTCTTTCATGTTTATTTTTATTTTTTTATCACCATGGCGCCCGCTTTATAAACTGCCATGCCCATAACTTTTATATAGACTGGCACTGCGCTTTATGTTTGATCGAGGCGCCCGCTTTTATGTTTAACATCGCTATAGCTGTAACTCTCGCGAATGCTCAAGCAATCCAGGAGTGTGTGCATGTTTCCTAGCTGTGTCCCTCCTGTCCTTCTTTCCCCCTCCTGCTCCATGTTGCTGTCTCTCATGTGTCTTCTTTTACATCTCTATGTATAAGGTCAGTCTGTCCGGGGGTCTGAAGCTTCAGGTTGTGCACCGCTATGGTAAGTCAATACTGTGCACCATTCTGTAGTGAACATTGGTGTAAACTTGTGTAGTGATCCGACTTTGAGCAAATCACTCGTGTACGTACATTAGATGGAAAGCATTGCCAGGCCCTCTTGCAGTGTAAGAGACGCTTTTAGGAGAAGGGTCATGTGCTTATGCTGCTCACTGTCCCCATCTGCAAACACAGGTCAAGCAAGCTGCATCCGTGAGTTTAAAGTCTGGAATCATGCAGAAGCAGCGGCAAAGGCAGGAACTGAAGGGTGTGAGGGAAGGGGAGGTTATCACTTCCTAGGTGAGCAGCTTACAAACTATAAAGCGAGGGCAGTGACAGGAAGTGGGCCGTCTTTTCATCTTTCTTTGGTTAGTCTATTAAAAGGGCTACTGTTGCTTTCACACAAATTTAACTTCTGTTTTTCATTATTGAGGCCGTTCTTTTTATACCCGATGGAAAACAGGATGCATGCAGACCTCCGGCCACAACCACCTCACGCAACGCCCCATTACGGGCTTGTTCTTCATTCCCATCCAAATCTTCACCTCTCTCCACTACTTCTATCCTTTCTATTTCACTCTTCGTCTTTCCTCCTTTATCTCTTCTAATTGCATTCTCCCTATCTGTTACTCTCCTTAACTTCGTCTAACTTTTTTCTGTTTCTCACTTATCACCTTTCTCGATCTCTTTTTCACCACGCATCGTTATTCCTCTGGCCTTTTTCTTCTTTCTTTCTCTTCCCATCCATCTTCGACCTTTCCTTTTATTTAGTGAGTGCGCTCTTTTAGCTGTAAACATTGGGGCAGTTTGGAACGCGCCTATCAGTTTGAGGCTCAGCATACTTTTCAAAAGATGTGTGGTTATATTTTCGACCATTGATTTTGTAGTCCTACATAAAAGTTGGCTCAAGAAGAGCCTCTCTCTTCTGCACAGTGCTTATAAGCTGGTGATGCAGCTCAGTGGGTTGAGCATCTGCTGCGAGGCACTGTGTGTGTGACATCCAGCACAAAGGTTCCGATAACACGAGGCCAGCGCAGCCTTTCATCCTTCTCAGAGTTTTAAAATGAATGCATTGCGTGGGTGATAAATACAGTTATTACAAATTCGGCAACAGAAAATGAAGTTTGTGGAGAGCACTGCATAAATGGCCATGCTAATCACACACATGCCCAGCACAGTAGCATATACGCATTACCCACTGCACATCACATGCATAACCTCAGGAGCAAGCATTAGGCACAACACTGCACACATCCAACGCAGCACAGACAGGCCACATATTTAACAAGCATTGGCATAGCCAATAGGTCTCGCCTTTGGGACCTTATAAGTATTTAGCTATGCAGCACAATATCCTGGGTGCAACAACATCAACTGTTGCATTGCTTAACACTTAGAGCCCCACGCTACTTCATTTGTATATGTCCCCTCTTGCATCACTGGCTCAAGCGTACGGTGCTACAAATATCTCATATGCCGACAATACGCAGTTCCTGTTCACCTGTTTGAGGGGGAGAAGATCAGAATCTGCGTCTCTAATGTGTTTGCGTGGTTAAGGACCAACCAACTGAAATGTAAACCGAAGAAGTCAGAAATAATTTTTGGGGCACTCCTCCGGATAAATGGAGACACTGGTGGCCAGAAGACATGTCACCTCCACTCTCCGGTAAAAAACCTGAGCATTATGATAGACGATACTCTATCTATGAGATCCCAAATCCAATCGCTAGTGGGAACCTACTTTGGCCTCTTGTGGATGCTGAGAACATTTCTCCCACTCTTGCCCTTGGACTGTAGGAAGACCGGTGTCCAGCCACTGGTTACTTCCAGACTAGTCTATGTCAATGTCCTGTTTCTTGGCCTTTCCTGAATACCTGCTTAGGCACCTGCAGGTGGCCCAAAACGCAGCCGCCAGAGCAGTTCTTATGCTGAAGCCAAAGACCCATATTTCTCCACATTGCAAAGTTCTTCACTGGCTCCCAGTAAGAAAGAGGATCAGGTTAAATCTTTGGTGCTATTCTTCAAGGCCTTTCATGGGAGTGGCGCGGGCTACTTCAGCAGGAGAGTAGCCCAATACGTGCCACCCAGAACCCTGAAATCCACCTCCCTGAACCTGGCTTCTGTTCCCAGAATATTTGTGGCCGAACGGGCGGCATCTCTTTCACGTTCTTAGGAGCACTATGTCATTGAGATCTGTGACAGAGTTAGCCACATTTAGGAAATTGCTTAAAACATGGTTATTCTGTCAATGATCGCCTACCCTTTAGCATCATTTCACAGCATTAGCGACAGGGGATGTCAGTTTGGTTGGCAGGAAGGCTTGTCTGAGGGCCGAGACACTGTTGTTGAGTAGCTGTGTGCTATATAAATGTCTTCATTCATTCATTCATGTATACATGTATTGCTAGACATAGTGAAATAGAGAGTGTGTAGTTATGTTACATAAGAGTTTCCACTGAAAAAACGATTTTTGTTTTAATACCTTTGGCATCGTTTAATGAACACGCATGGAACTTTAAACAAAATAAGTTCATCCTACTTGGGCTAGTCTTGGCATATTTTATTGAGATCTGACAACGGTGGCTGAAAATAAAGAGGGGGGTCAAAAAAGTGAAATTTTCCATTTTAACTCAAGTAGGATTCTTTGCTGTCCCCTGCAGAGACAACAGTTTAATGAAATTACACAAAACTTGTCATAAAAGTCGAACTTTACTCATGGAAGTGCCTTTGTTTGATTTGGTGTAAATCATGAGATTTGATAATCCTGTGTTAGATTGTGACAATAAAAACAATCAAAATTGAGACATAGGTAGATTACCAGACTTATATTACCTCTAATCTCAATGCAAATGGGGTGTTACCATGAACTGGTAACAAAAGTCCTCCACCGGACCTCTCCAACACCAAAATTCACAAACACACCGTTCATTCACCAGGACGTTGCCACCCAGCTGGAGTCAGACTATAATAAATTATATGATGATTCAGATTCTGGTCTGCGATGGTTACCCAAGAATCATATGGTAAAGCACCCCACAATAGCAGCACCACCAGGAGGCCAAACTAATGGCAGTTTGGGCGCACCGCACATGCCAAAAACCTAACATACCATAGATAATGGTTTTAGAAAATCTGCAGAAATAGTAGAATTTCTGGTTGCTTAAATGAGAAATCGGCATACAAAACAGAATTTGTGACACACTGAAAAAATAGGATTGCCGTTTGAGAACACTCTCAGTAGGAATCTAAAGCACTGTTAAAAAGTGACCAATTTTCTCTAACTTCCAACACAAGGAGAGACCATTAAAAATGCTTAGTCTACAATAGTTCTCCTTTAGTTAGAAACTAATTTAATTACACAATTAAGAATGAGTAGTATAGTCCTAATCCATTATTAACAAGAATTAGTCTGCACTAAATTAAGACCGATGTATTAAATTCAGAAGTACCATTACATTCATCATTTGACTTGTGGGTATATTTTACCTTAGCTTGTCTTTAGCTTTGCGTTTCTCCTCCATGTATCTGTGAGTTTCTAATCTAGATTCAGGAGTGTAGAGTGAAGGCTCCTGCCAGAACTTTTGGTCTTCTTCAGTTTCATCTGCTTCTTGCTTTAATTCCTCAATGCGTCCTTCTGCATTTATCTGATTATTTTCTCTTCTGTCAGCACAGTGTTCTCTAAAAATAATTTAACATACATAAAATAAAATAAAACCCAAACAATTTGTTAGAAATTGTATTTCTGGTTGTCAGTATGCACCCTCTGTAAGCAGGAACCACCACTCTACTAAGGATAAGTATAGTACATACTAAGAGTTTGCCTGTGCCCACCCTCAGTTAGCTTGTCACCGAGCAGTCAGGCTCAACTAAAGAGGCAATGTGTAAAGTATTTATGCACACACACGCACAGTTACACAGTGAAAAGAACACAATAGTACTCCACACCAGTTTAGAAATATAGACAATATTTATCTGAATAAAACAAGAACAAAATGACAACGATCTAACATACTCAAAGCAAGATATGAATTTCTTAATTTATTTGGTATTTACAACACAATTTTGCACACAATAAAAGAGACTTGATGACAAATTAAAAAAAGAAGTAATAGACAACACAGAAAAGATAAAAAGAGTAAGAGTTTTGAGTTTTAAGCAAGTTAAGAATAGCAGTTTGAGTCTCCCTAGGGCGTGAAGCGGAGATAATAGACACAAGCATTTGCAATGCAATAGGTCTCGCATTTACGAGCGTTTGAGCTATTGGCATTGACGAGTGGCCACCATTAAAGTAAAAGTGCGGTACGGGGCGCGATGTCCAAAAAAAGCATTTGTTTGTCAAGTTGTTAAATAGTGGCTGTTGACATTTCTTTAGACGCGGCTCGTCTAAAGAAAGGGAAGAGGCCTCCATTAACGAAAAAGCGCAGCATGAGGTGCTTGTAAACAACAACAAAAAAAGTGAATAAATGAAAAAAAAAAATGCAGCCGCGTTAGGGTCAGTGAATAAACCGAAGGCGCAGTTGCCACTGTAGCATGCTGTGCTATAAAAAAATAAAATAAAGCTTTAGAAGAGAGCGTGGTTTTTGCCTGCAACAGCAGGCAGGTGAAAAACGTTTATCGAAATAGTGCTCAGAGGCTGTAATTAAAGCCTACTGAGTAAGAAAACACGTAAGTGGGCCAGTCCTTATTGGAGGTTACAAGATGACACAAGGCGGTACTAAGGAGGGACTACTAATCCTATTGACCAATGAAACGCCACAGTTTACAAAGGACAATGACACAAGCCAATGAAAAATATGGACGAAGAGTGAGCGGAACTTTAAGTTCATACCTGAATACAGCATGCATCGAAGAGCAGTGCATGCGCTGCCCAGGTTTAACGTAAAAAGCGAAAAAAAGATATAAGGGAGCAAAGAGAGTCGAAACAATCAAGAGAGGCTGCAGGCCCTAAATACATTATAAACATAACCGAGAAATTGGAAACCGATGATCCCCCTTGAACATAAAAGAAGCACTGTAAATACAGCGGTACATACACAGTGTTGTTGATGTCGGTGTACCAGCGCCCATCGAAGCCAGGCCTGCGTGCCTTCTGTCTTGACAAGTCTTTCTCCTCCACTTTTGCCTGCGCCTCTTCTTTCTGCTTGGCTCGTTTCAACTGGTAGGCATGCTCTTGCTCTCTGATTTGTTTTTGCACTACTGGGTAATTCTGCACTGCCCGAATCCTTTCAGTGCGTTCGATTTCTTTGCCATCTAACCACTGTGCAAAACACAAAGCAAAAACATTGAAAGATGAAATACCAGCACATAAATACTGACTGCCATCAAGCAGAGGTCGGTGCTGCCATATCTGCCCTAGACTCAGTCCTGCAATTGTTCACAGCAAGTAAATATAAATGAGGCTATTTCTTATAGGTGTTAGACCTGGATACACAATTGCATGCTTATCCAGCTCGCTGCTTCTCACTTTTTTGCCAATAGGAGCATCAGCCTTCTTCCGACTGTCCACTTTGGTGCTTTGCATTTGTTATGATGGTCAATTGTGGGCACTCAGAGACAGACGGACAATGAATTTCAGATCAGACTACTTTCCACTATGGAAAGAGTTGGCACAAACAGGCATACTGACAACAACCACCTGATGTTTCTGGACAATCTACGACTATGCATGTTGCTACAGGCTGTGAACCTGTAAACATGGGGGCCGGAAGGTGCACAGTTGCGGGGTTGTATAGTCTGCTTTCTAGCTAACACAAAGTTGTGGACTATTCCAGTGGGTAAGATTGGGGTAAATCGCATGATTCCTATAGATTCTTGGCAGACAGCAATGTTAGGATTAAACCAAACCTTTTCTTTTTGTCATTACAACTTTACACTGTAGATGAGTCTTGGCTCCCTTGCTATTTGTCATTTTCGATTCTAAATTATATGTAACCTTATTATTATTACAAGTAATATTAGAACTTCTTGTCCTAGGTAAAGGAACATCAAAACTATTTCATTAGGTTTGACAGTAAAGCTGCTTTCAATCAGACTTTAAACAACTTATGACGACAATTATTAGTTTCTGCCCTGTAATAAGGAGTGCAAAAGGTCAATGTGTCCCAAATCAGTTCCTTTTCCTCTAACGCCAGATTAAATGTCTAGTAGGTATGCCCTATTTCAGGAACTGGCAACAGTCGTGCCTGCAGATTCTCTTGAATCTCTAGAAAAGAGTGATAAACCTAAAGTCTTTCAAAGTTCATCACATGACATGGGGAAAACCATGGAATGATTTTCAAGAGTCTACGGGGATCCTAACCCAATAAAGGACTACAGTAAGCTAAAGTAGACTGCATAAGGCTGAGGCTGAAGGTGGGAAGTGTGTGGAATTGTCCATCAAATTTACTTTAAAGGGTTTGCTGGAGAAGGTGAAATCTGGTATGTGTTTTGGATGCCTTAGTGAAACTCACAGAAGGAAACTTGCAGAAGGTTTGAGAGCTTCAACTGGTTAAAAGGTGTTCAAGCAAACTCTTTTGGTGCGGTGGGAATGGGACTATATGCTGCTCCCTGTGCTGTAGTTCCTTCACTTTTCCCACTGGTTATTGCCCAGCAAATTATTGCTGGACATTTAAAGACCTCGTCCCTCCCTCTTGCCAATTGTCTTTTTGTTGAAAACTCTTTATTAGTCAAACGTTGATAGCGAGCCCAATACTAGGGCCACATCTATTATCAAATTGGGATAATACAGTTGCATCACAACCAATCAAAAGCATAAATTCCAAATGAGTAGAGGGAAAAGGGATTAGGGAGGGGAGATAGTGAAGGATCATCTAGTTTCATCCACTCAAACCCCCTCTTAGTCCTATATATGGCGTTTGTGGTGCAAAGGTCTTGAAGAGTGGGACATCCAGAGAACAATCAATAAGCCAAGAAAATTGTTTCTTGTTAAATATCCACACTGAGGAAAGACGAAAGGGAGGACCCAGTGCCTTGAGACCCTTATGGGTGAGTAGCGTGCTTCACAATTCCCTGATCGATTGATTGCTTGAAGATAGTGAAGCAGGTGTTACTAAAGTTTCGCATTGGTATAGTGAGTTGAGGGTTGCTTTATAGGTGACACATTGTGACTAGAGTGGCATGATTGGGCTGGTGATGGTCACAATGGTTACATATGTTGTACAAGGTCTTGTTCTTCAGCGTTCAAAATATTTTGTAATAGGTATACCAATGAATGCTATTTAGGGGAATGCCTACAAGAATCCTGAAACTACCCCATTTGTGTATGTTTCCTGGACCGATAATGATTCACCATCCCATTGTACAATCGATATATCAGTTTCCACTGCAAGATTTTGTGAGCCTAATGGGGGCATTCATTGGGCGATATTAACTACAGCAAATATAAATGCACAGTAAACAATCAATTCAAGTGTGGTGAGTATGAGCCAAATTTATTGTGTACGTATGAACAATTTGGTCTAGAATATCAGCAATACCAAGCTTGGGGACTATGTCTGTATTAACAGTTACATATCATGTCCCAAGATGGAGAACACAGGTAATCAGCATGTTCATACCTGGATTCAACATGTTTACATAAACTGAAAAACGACAGTGCAATTGGAACTTACTCCCCACACCATTTCAGACTGTGCCGTCCATTTTGGACACCTACTTTTGGGCATTAAGATGAATTAGTCCATATCAATGCTAGACCGAAGTAGATTTGAAGGATGTGTTTGGGCATCAAATTTATGCCTCATACAGCACTGTGAATTATGAAGATTTTACAGCTCTGGATTCAGTTCAGTTTTGGTGCAGCTACAAGATTCCATGTGATGTGTTTATGCCTGCCATCTGTACCTTGCTGTGATATGCACTTGGCTCAGTATTCTTCACTGCTCGTTCTTCAAAGTGAAATTAATTAAAGGTCCATCATTTGATTATATTCACTGTGCAAGTCCCGAAGAAAGCGGTCAGAAATAATGTAACAAGCTTAAACGTAACATCAAAATACAGACAACAAGCTAGAGGATCATGATCAATGTGCTTTCTTGAATACATTTACTGGTGGATTCATTAACAAAAGATGTTCTTTTCCATATAAGAGATCTTTTCCTAGACCTCTGATATCTGGGTTCATCTGGTGCAGCTCTGAAGGCAATAGGACCATTAATCTGTGTTGCTTTAGATTGTGATGTGAAGAGCAACACAATTTCAGCTGAGGGGAGGAGAGACTAATACGGGAAGGGGAAAAAAAGTATGGCATATTAGATAATAAAGAGGCAAATGTTTAAAACATGAAACATGAAGGAGAATTGAGAAAAAGGAACAGCCTGGACAATAAGAAAAGTACATGTAATACCGGCTGTGAATAGGTATGTATGCACATGAGAGTGAGGCCTTGAGGCCTGTTCACTGTTCACCTACATCACGTACCACCTGCAACTACCTACATAGCACACCCGACCTTTAGTTATGATATCTATGTTCGGGCAACAGGCACCCCGTGAACTGGGGGGCAGGTGGGGAGGATATGGTTACAAAGGTTTGGGAACATTTGAGGCAAATGGTGATTCCTATCGTGCAACAGTAAGATGTGTCTGCATGCCTGATGTATCCGTGCCTGTTTTGCATGTAACATGTATCATCATCATACAATCTTGTTGGCTGCAGTTCTACAGATTGCAGTCATGACAGTCATGGTGAATATGTGACAAGATAATGTGATATCGGATAACAAAAACGTTACAAGGCAAAGTCTAGATTAGATATTCAAAAGTGGATGAGACGGACTGGAATGCAGAAGGAGAGAGGACGAGTATTCCAGGTATTGCAGACTCATGGAAAGCATATAGTGATGCAACAAGGAGCCTCCCGTTTGGGGAATCGATGAGATTGTATAGGTAGAAACAGATAACTAATATTCTCTAGCCGCACCTGCTGGATGTGCCTCATACTTGAGAGGGGTGGCAGTCCTTATCGAAAAAGCAAGGCCGTTCCTTATAGATCAGACATAAGAGGATCCCATGGGATGTTATGCAGCAGTATTAGGGATGAGAAATAGAGAAAAAACAGCATTCGTGTCCGTTTACCCTCCCCGAGGTTTACAGATGAACACTTTGTGGAAATCAGGGAGGTTAGTCATACAGGTCTCAGCAGATGTCCTGGTGGTGGGAGGTGATTTTAACCTATCCATGAATAACAAGCGGCAAGGACCAGAGGAGGAGCTAACATTGAAGACGGCAACAATAGGCTGGATACTTTAATGGCTGCACTAGGATTTGTAGATTTATGGATAACATAACAGGAGTCAGGCAGGTCCCGTTCTACTCAGGGGACAAGGAAACACATTCCAGATTAGAACATGTTTTCGCATCGATCACACAGACCCATGTTTGATAATGCAACATTCTTAGCTAAGGAGATGTCAGAGCACCCTCAGTTCAAGATTACCTGTTTCCCACGACATTTTTCCATACCTTTTAATTCCCTTGGGTGAACCTTCCACTACTCTGTCTTTATCGCTGTGATAAAGACAGAGTAGTGGAAGGTTCACCCAAGGGAATTAAAAGGTAAGCAGTTGGTGTAATTGATTATGCAGACAACTAAACACCGTTTTGTAGAAAATATAGGGAAATACAATGGGAAAATGTAGGGAAATACTATGGAACAGTTTTTAGAGTGGGGGTGCGGGCCAGTACCACCTCACTAAAGGAATAGGGAATATGTGGTATGCACTGCAGAAGAAAAACATTTGCATGGCTCATTTATTGTCAGGTCTCCATCTAAACTGTTTCAAGTTTTTTTAAGGGGGCCAGAGCACCTACATCGCCCCTAGTACCAGCGGTACGTGGACAGATCACATCACAGAAAATGGTGAAGAAAACAAAGAAACTAAAGGCTGCCAATCTATGGATGTAATTAGTAAATATAAACAGCTCGTTATAGCTTCAGAAGTATCCAACCTCACCTCGATAATCACTACCTCTAAAATTCCCACCCAGGAACTATTTTCTTTATTAAGGCAACTTAATAATCCTGATGTGGAAGCCACACTAATCATGATTCTTAAAACAGACAAACAACCTTCACATAGGCCCATCTCACTGCTGAACATCAAAAATGGCAAAGGTCTTTGTGAATAAACTGCACAGGATGTTAGGAACCTAATTCGGGTTTTACGCCGATGAGATCAATGGCATATAACCTTAGAAGACTGCAATGTATAACAGATAGGGCACATGGATGGGAGGGTGTTGAACTTCCAGTGGTTGGCCAAGAGTAGTGTTGGATTTACAGCATCCGCAAGCTTGAGCAATTTTTTATCCCTTTTTAGCTGTAGTAACTTTTGAAGGGCATTCTGTGAATAGCAGTGCGCTTACTGTTATTGGAAGATACAAGTCCCTCCCAAAACCCCTCAGTCACCATCACTTAACCTTTCTTTTATTCTCCCTAAACTGCTTCCCTTTAGTACTTTTCTCCATTTTCCAGCCACTCCCCCATCCCACTTACATTTACTACTAAAATGTATACCTACATGGGTGGAGACTCTGCAGTCGGGTAGATAGCTCTGCACAGAAAGAGATAGGAGAGACAGAGGAGTAACTTCCGCACATAGGTTTGTGAATAGTATTTTGTAGAACATTTGCAGTGCTTTTATAGTTCATAGCACTAAATAATGTACTAGATAATGCAGTTTGCGAATAGGCTCCAAAGACTGAAAAGTAGGTTATGGTGCAAATATGTTGGTGGAATACATTAAAGTGCATTATAATACTAGTTGAATTTAATAGCTTCCCGGTATTTTAGGACATTGAAGTCTAGGCAGAGGGCTTCAGATTGTTTTTTCGTTTGTTTTTCAGTGCTGAGAGAGAGACACTCATGCTCCTGATCGAGAAATGAAGAAGCCTGAAATTATAAATACAGTAAGAAAAAGAGAGAGGCCTGCAATGAACCTAGCAGGTAGGGCACCCGTAGAAATGCCACTACGCATCTCCTTCTATCTCTCCTTTGCAGATTGTTGTTTTGCCTTTTGAGCTACAGGCATGCCCAACAGGTAGGCATTGCATTATTTTAGAAGTTATCCTTTCCTTAGCACTTAGTACCTACCAAGTTAATCAGGTTAGTACTGAGCTTGCTTTTGATATCACCAGGCCTTGATGGTAATGCATGACCTCATATCACTTAGGACTATCAAGTCCTAGTGTTGCAGTGAAAAACATATTCCAGAAGACAGTGATGGCATTTTGGCATTCTGCTCTCTAGTGGCAGAATGTTCTAATAGCCTTATAGCCCTTCGTAGCAGGGCTATACCGGGTATTAAAGACCCTCGACTTCGGCTCGAGCCTTTAATGCTGGAGCGGGCCAGGCGGGCTATAAGGCTATTAGAACATTCTACCACAAATTTCCCTCTTTTCTTCCTGCTTTTAGAACAGATAAGTAGCAGGGATTGTTATGACTAAGCTGTGGCTTTGACTGACACGCTTAGATGTACTATTTTGCTATATTGACCTCGATACTGTCTGTTTCAAACGCTAGTGTTCTTTAACTTATGAAGGATTCACTTGGTATGCAGTGAATTTCCTCTTCCCCCTTTAATATTTTTTACTTTGCCCACTGAGACATTGTTTTTACTAAGAGAGCTTACATGCATCCTCAGAGAACAACTCTCAACAGAGCGGGCCCAGAGCACGGCACCATGTGATACCTATTGGTGATGCTGTTTTACAAGCCGGTATGAGTCCTTTCTCTCTGTCGGCAAGCTGGATTAGTGTGCATCAATCACCTGACATTTTTGTAATTTTCTAAAGACAACACTGTGATTGTATGCCCTTGGTGCCCGCTTATTCCCACTGTGACACAATTTGCGATAGGGAATCTCAAATGCGGATCACTCTCTTTTCACACTTTCAAGGAAAGTTTGCCCAGTAAATATTGGGTGTTAGAGTGCCAGAGGGTAATATTACTAGTGCTTGGACTACTCTGCTCTCTACTGGCTCAAATCTCCATGGCTGAGCAAGAGTTCCACAACTTCTAAGAGGAGGTATGAGGTATTTTACCCCACTGAGGGAGATCTCATTGAAGAACCACTGGGAATACATTTGCTCCTGTAAGTGGCCAGTTACCCTTCGCCCTCAGGAAAGTCACTCCACGGGTTCCTGAGACCTCCGCATCCTAGATAGTGAAGGGAGCCTCAAGTCAGCCAAAAGGTAAGGCGAAGCTCAAGCGGGAGGAAGCCACTCCCTGCTCAGAGTCCTTTGAATGCCTGAAGAATGCCTATCTAAAAAGCACACCAAATCTGGGTTCTCTTCTAACTGCAAGGGAGGGTGGCAAGTCTCTTGACCCCTCCTTGGATGGAGATGTAGTGGATAAGGCCACTTCAGGTGCCTCTGACGAATTCAATTTCAAAAAAGGTCCTAGGCCCCCTGAGCGAACTGCAGCAACCAACAAGAAACTTAATGATCTTGATGATTTAAAGACAGACGGAATCCATCAATACAGGACTTCTATTAACTAGGAGAATGGATGGTCTTGAAGAACATGTTTCTCAAAGTACCGATTTTCCAACGACACTGCAGATTTATCTAGCTCTAGTGTTGAGCCCAGGTTTTCGAGACCAAAGTTCCTCCCTTCAGACTCTCTTCAGCCCCATGGTGCGTCACCAACGTACTACGTCCTGTGGTGGAGTTTCTCAGGGCAAAGGCATAAGGCTGATAATTTACCTCAACAATATTCTTGTAACTGACCAATGCCGGATTGCATGAGAGCTCAAGTAGAGACCAGGGTCAATCTTTTCCAGTGACTACTATTTATGTTAAGTATGGAGAATTCAGAACTGATTCCGACCCACTCCATTACCTTTTTGGAGTTTATCATGAATTTAAGGGCACACAATCTTTGCCTCCCTTACTAGAAAACAATCAATATCAGGAGGGAATTGCAAAAGTCCCTGCTGAAGGACAACATCTCTCTGCAGTCCTTGGGTAGGATAGTAGGGCTCCTTTCCTCTTCTATTGAGGTGCTTTTCACAGGACCTCTCTATTATCGGGCTCTGCAGAGGCTGAAAGCTTTATGTCTTCATAGTGGACTTAGGAGCTTACAACTGTTTCCCATCTTGGAGGAGACAAGAACAGAACTCAGGTGGTGGCTCCATCAACTACAGGCCTGATATTGACAAGCATTTTTTTGTTCTGCCCCAGATCTGATTACAGAGTCAGATGCCAGCTGAAGGGGCTGGGGAAAAACCAGTGCAGAGAGGCCTTCTGAGAAGTTCATGTTACACACTAATAGTCTGGAGCTCTTTGCGGAGTCCTTCACAATGAAATACTTGACCAAGAACGGAGTTAGCTAATATGTCCTGCTGACTATAGACTACATCTTTATGGTCAGAAACAACAATCAACTGGGAGACACCAGGTCAAAGATGGTGGTGGAACTGGTCAGGAACTTATGGCCTTTCTGCCTCAACAGGTAGATTTTGTTGAGGGCAGAATATCTTGTAAGGAGCAAGAAAATGGTGGTGGACTGGAATGCATATACCTGGCAACACATGTCAGTGCTTTTTAGTAACTTTTGAGTTAAAAACATTTTTCTGTTAAAATCCTTGAATTATGCAGGAGAAGATGGACAATGTGGCAAAATGTAGTAAATGTAAATTTTCATGTGGGAAATGCCCCATAATCACATAATTCCAGTGGCATGCATCATAATTGATTATATGGATGATTACCAGGATAGATGGTCAATCCAGTGACTTTCGAGACAAGCTGTTGGTGTTATCAAGAGAGCATGGGTGGACAGTGCAACCAAAAGATACAGATCTGTCTGATGAAGCTAGTTCAGTTGGTGTCTCATTTATAAACTGCTTTGGCACATAAAGACTTGCTCCCATCTCTAGGATATTACACTAGTCCCCAACCGTTTTTTTCATTGTCCTCAGAATGATTTTCTGTCACTGAAGGAACTTTTGGCCAAGCTCACAATGTTGCTATGCCTGGTTTTATGAAAGTCAAATGTCCGTGAATTGTATTTGCAAAAGGAGTACCATGGTTGCCATCTTAAGCAGAGCCCAACTACTGCAACATTCACCATGGCAAGTGAGAGTCAAATTGGGTTTTACTCTCTCTTTGCTTGCCCAATGTCAAAACTACGGCCAAAAGAAATAGAAGTATAAACGTATAAATACATATATGGAGCTGCCTTGAGAATGTCAAGTAACTAGCCCTTTATGTTGGGTTTAGTGTGTGCATATGAGTACCTTATATTCTGCATGTTGCAAGGTAATTTACTTGTTATAATTCTGTTCACATTTTCCGTATATCTTATTTGGTCCATATATGAAATAACTGCTGAGATATATAGGCTCCCATGAGAATTTTGGTGACTGTCATAAGTATGTTTTCTATTTTTATTTCTTTCACACAATGCATGCGAATATAAAAGGTAATCCAAGATGAAGTCGAGCATCTTGACAAAGGCTGTTACACAGCCGAAACGTGTAGATTTGAGTTACTAAGATTTTGCTTGAATAAATATACACTTTTGCACTGCAATTGAGTGCCAAACTGTGCTTATTCAGTAGAGTTTACTGTGGACATATATATATATATGGAAGGCTGCAGAAGCCGAAACGCGTAGGCCGTCCTATCTTGCACGCAATCTTGCATATGGTGTGTGAAAAATAAAGTTTTTTTGAAACTTACTTGCTGCTGCTGTGCCGTGACTTCTGCCAGAAGGGAACTGGAGGGCTAGAAGATTCAAAGCAATATATATATATATATATATATATATATATATATATATATATATATATATATATATATATATATATACACATATATTTAGTTTTAATTTCCTAGTATCTAGTAGGCTTCCCTTCCCCCAGGGCCGATAGAAATTGCTGCATGTACACCAGTATTTTTTTTCTAAAAGATGAAATATTGCCTGGGCCTGTTCTGGGGTGGAGAGAAATAAAGATGCCAGACAAATACTGCCCAATCCTTCTTTTTTTTAACCTTTTTCTCCTTGTGTCCTACTGGTCTTTCGCAGCCGGGGGCATACTGCAGGTAAAACCTCATTACCCCTACACCGAGGGACAGAAAACCTTTTTTTCTGGCGGCGGCTCTTGCCCTTGACCTGGAGAGGGGGATTCCCAAAACCAAATCCTTGTGGTCTATTGGCCTCCCACACTCTAGGAGGATAGCTTGGGGTAAATTATCCAAATCTACCTCCAGGGGATGAGCTAAGATTGGTTTTAAATATTTAAGAGGGGTGCATTTCCCTGTGGACAATAGAAGTTGCTCCGACTCCCGCAAGAGTCTTCGCTGGTAGTGTGGTGGGTGGATCTCTGTTTAGAGACCACGATCCTAGCCCAATTCCCAAGCAGGGACCCTTATTGGAGAGGTAGCACTACCTCTCCCATCTTGATCTGTGCTCAGAAGACATAGTTACACCCACTGAGAACCTATTTATATGAAACCAGAAAATATTCAGTGTGCAAAGGAAGCTCTTCCTTTGCAGTCTGAAAAATCTCTGGTACTTGAATGCATCAGAAGGGTTTCCTCTGGGAATGCTAATGACATGAAGTTCGCCAGAGGTATATGCAGAGGATGTGAACATCACGTTCTCCACATTATGGAGACTTACCATGCATATTCCTCACCTGAGGCTTGACATAAAATGTAAACATTCCTGGCTTCCATAACAGAAGGTTTCAATTCTATTAACACACAGATGTAATACATATCTCCACCTGATATCAGATGAACCTTCAGGGTTTTTCACCACCCTTAGAGAACAACACCACATAACGCACACATGAGTGTTCTAACATGTATTCATCGTTTAATATAGTTATATTATAAGTTTCAGAATGCTAATGTGTCACTATTTTACTTTATGATCGCCAATTGATGCTATATTTGGTACACATACGATGGATGTGTATTGTTAAGCTTTTTTCACACTGCTGATTGCAGGTTGTGATCAGAAGCAAGAGTGACGTTCTTACTGGAGGTTAAACACACACACATTAAAGGCAGAAAAGAGAAAGGCATGTGTTTTAGTTGTGATCGGACATTATAGAGTGTTTTATGTGATTGGTTGATTTCAGAGTGCTATTGGCATACGTTCCTGGTCTTATAGGAAATGTATTTCTTTCTGAGATGTTGAACATATGGTTTTACTGTTAATTCAAGTCTTGGAGTAGAAATACAGAAAAAAAGAAGTGCATAATACTTGCCTACAAGTCCTTAACTGAACTGAAACATACTGTTACAAAAGCTATGAAAGGTTATATTCTGCCTGTGTGCAGTGATAGTTACACTGAGCTATCTGAGCTTTTCCCTTCCAGAGACTGTTTGCATAATTCCCACATTGGAGGCCAGAACAAGATATCAATCAGTCACAACTGAGACATGGCATTGGAAGCAGAAGGGCATGCAATATCAAGAATAAGTAATGACAATGACTAAATTAAAATAAAAAGAGGATAGAAACCCATGAAGGAAGACTTTAAAAGAAATTCACTGCCAGCTCTGCAGCAATAGACGTTTGTTCTTATATTAGATTTAAATATCCGTAGCTAAATGCACGTTAGGCTTATGTATTTCCGATATTCTGACAAAAAAACGAATTTGTTTGATTTTTTTCTTTTTGAAAGACATTACTAATATATGCCTTGTGGTAAAGTGACCCAGATCTGCAGAGATGAAACACTATCTTCTTGCGAGGGAAAATATGCACATTATTTACTGAAGAATGATTTTCACTAAAAGAACATACCTTCAATTGTTTCAGCGTTGCCACTACAAACTCTCTGTAGCCTTCAAACTCGGTGCAGGGGTTTCCTACCAAGAAAAGTTCCTGAAGATGTATGTTGTGTTTAAGGCTTTCGATACTAGATAGATGTCCAACAAAATTCACTGTTAGGTCAAGTTTTTGAAGTGATTCACATCCTGACAAGGAAAAGAAATATGATTAATATACTTTCGTATGGGTGTTCAGAAATGCAGGTGTGGGTGTGCCTGACTTATTCCGTTGTAGGATGTTTTAGACGTGTTCAGTTGTGTGTATCAATTTCAATGCACGCTGCTTGTGCGAGGTAAATGTGTGTCTACTACTCTTACGTGTCCTCACGAAGAGGGATATTTAATAACATATAAATGCAAGTGTATAACAATTTCGACAATAGGAGTCCAAAGCACAACATTTTCATTCAGAAATGTATTCCTATGGAACATACCATGCTGGAGTTAAAAGAATAATGTAGTTTTTGCCATGTTTATTACCATACTAGCATAGTTCAAACAAAATTTCTGCATGCAAGAATAAAAAATAACTCACCCTCCAAATTCTCAACTATTTCAATGTTATTCAAGGCTAGGTTTAAATATTCCAGCTTCTTTAGTCTGCTTACATTTTCTGGAGAAAAAAAACCGAACAATATTGCTTGGTAGACAAAAACAAAAGACAGACAGTGAAGACAAGCAATATAAACAAAATCATCAATTCTGAGGCAATTTAGCAACAGAAATGACGGTTTTTCATAACACTTTGATTTTATTTAACCTTCTGTCTTTTAAAAATACAATCTAACTGATTTGTATCAAGTCCTAAGGTAAAAAGAAAACTATTAAGAAAAAATGTGTTGAATCAAAATTAAACTTTTCTTCTAATATAATAGTAGACGTGTTCAGTGGAAAGACTTATGATTTCAATTGGCATGTAATAGGCGTATAGCAGCAAAAAAGATAAAAGCAAATATCTAGATTTTCATAGAATTCCACACATTTCCATCTACTAATTATGTATTTGTCTAACTTTTGGGGATTCACCATAATCTCTTGCATCAATCTTGAACCATGACCAAGTTGTACTTCTGCATGCATACTTCACTTCAAAGCAATGCTAGTGTTGATTGTTTACATTAGGGACAATACCCAGGAGAACAAGTGATGGAAAACTACATTAGTGCTTTTTTAGAGTAACTTTTTATGCCGCACACAAAATATTTTTCCAGCTCTTCTCTTTTCCTACAAGTCCAACACCAGATTTCTCCTCAAAAGAAAAATGCAGGCCACTCTCCCTCAGTCGTACAGTCTTCCCTCCATATGCGCTATATATGCACGGCGCACAAAAATGGAAGATCCCTGCTAGGGCTTTCTTAAAACTGTGCTGGAGGAAGTATAATTCTGTATGCCATACCAGTATCAAGTGTGAATCACAGATTCATCCTTACTCATACACCAGCTTCTGAGGTGTTGCTTTTTTATTAATAAATATGATTAATTATAGTTTAGGTGCCTTTTAGTTACTTTCCCAAAGTCAGAAGGAGACAACATCTCAATGTAAATGTGCCCGTTCCAAATCATCCACGTGTTAATTAAAATAAGAGAAGGCCGCACATTAGCGATTTTGAAAGTGACCACGAGTGCTCCAAGCTCAACACTTTCATCAACGGACATCTTTGTGAGTTCAGATGTATTTGCAATATTCTAAACTGATGCTAGCAGTCATCTATGTCATATGGGGTGCTGCTCATTGGGAGAGAAAAACTACAGCAGAATCACAGTCTAAGCAAAAGAGGAGATAACACCTGCCCTTACCATCAGCTCTAGGCTCTGTCTTGTGTGGACGGCAATGGGAACTTTTAGTATAAGGAAAATATTTGATTTAACATTATCTGCATCTGGGAATTAATTTCGGCTACGCTTGGCCTGCACTTGCCCTCCAGCAGACAATGTTTTGTGAAGGGCACTGTCCTTTATGTATTTTAGGCATAGTTGGTAAGTAGAAGTGTGTCTGACCCAATTTAATCACAAAATATTATGTGGCATGCCTGTACACCATTTTTAAAATGGTATTTGTAGTCTTCATTAAGACGTATGTGTCATTTTCTTTCCACATTTCTGCTCAGCGATGCCTGGTGAGCCACCTGAACACAAACAGTTCAATTTAAACACTTGCAACCGACAGACGTGGCCATACTGGCCCAAAGCAGAGGGAGAAGAGGGTGAGAACAAAATATCAAAATGGAGGATGCATTAGGATTCAACTTCACCAACCAATAGAACACAGCTACATTTGGCATTCAGTGCACAATTCGAAAATTGGATAAGAATTAAATATTTTGTTTAAAGACTTAAAACGTACGCTTTAAACTTAACAAAATATGGAAGTTAAGAACAAATAACTTCTGAAACTGAGAATAGGTAATGCTCATCATTCTAATGAAAAGTAATTGAACATTTCAATGCTATCGTTATGCGATAAAATCATAGTAATTATACATTCATTCCGTTCAGCTTACCTATTTTTGGAATTAGGTTATTTTGTAGATATAGAATTTTTAAATCTCTACACCATTTGTCAATATATTCGATCCTTTCTATTTCTTGTTGGTGAAGAGAGATTTCTTCCAGTGAAAAAATTTCACAGTTGTTATGTTCAGCTCGGCGTCTTAGAAGATCTTCTGTGACTGAAAGAAACAGATTTCATTTCTATTAGTAAACCATTTCAACTGTTTCATTTCTTTCTTTTAGTTATCATTTATGCCCTTTAGGCGTATATTTTTTTTTAACAATTTTCAGTGCTTAGGCCATACTCGAAGGCAAACAAATAAGGCAGATGTAACTGTAAATTACAAATCCTGATAGACTTAGGGTTTACCAGTTTTTCTAGTCACAAATGCCTATTGAGATGGAAAGTTGTAACTATGGGTTGAAGGGCGAAATGGAATGTGATATTGTCCACGTAGTGAACATCCAAACGTCATACCTTTGAAGGCAGTTAAATATTTTCACTGCCTTTCCCCACAATCACTGCACTTCTTTACTAATGCCTACTACAAGAGACTTGGAGAGCCACAGCAGGACCCCTATTTTTTCTAGCGTTGTAGAAAAGGGGATTTTCCCATATTGAATCTATTTAAAGAAACAAAGAGGAAAAACGGTGTAACTGGACATGAATTCCAATATTGTGCACCGGATCTTATGACGTGGACATTCCTGTTATAGGAACAGAACAGACTGGCATACCTCACGGCCCTTACTTCTGTGAATCAACAAAATTAGTAAAACTACACAAAATGTTTACAGACTCACAGACTTATTGTTTTGTGAATAAGATATGGATTGTAAAAGGAGTGCAACATTTTTAATTCTTTGAATCAATACTAAGCAGACATCTCATAACATATCAAATTAAATGGTTCAGGAGAGTTTCAAAACATCCAACAGATCCCCCATATGAAATGAAATTAAATAAAAGGTAATCAATGACAGATGAGTTATTCTATTGTTGTTGCATAATTTAGTGCTTCATGCACTTATCGATAATATTTACTGATTATACGATAACCATATTAATATGTGTGCACCATATTAATAAATTGTCAGTAGGTGGCTGCATTTACCTGTAGTGAAAGCCACATACATAATCATAGTTTATACTCATGTTAACGGTACCAGGTTGGTCACCATGTTTTCCCCCATAATATTGAACGGACTTGTGCTTATGCCTCAGCCACTCAAATTGCTCATTTAATGAATGCATTGCAAGTTTCATGTTCATCTCTCCTCTGAAGGTGTAGTATCAAGAAGTGCTCATCAGTTAAAATAGGGCTTTGTTTATTGTTGGGAACTGTTTGATTAGCTAGGCTAATTGAAATTTGGCCCGGGACATGAAGTGTGTGGAGATGGGAGAGCACCTCCTGTACCAGGCAGACCAAACTTTTGCTAATTTCAAGTCTGTGCAGTTGTGTACCTCTTTGTCGGACCATGGGAACCTGGAGAGTCTCCTGATTGGACCATCCAGAGGAAGTTGGTGAGAAGAATCTCCCAGAATCTTCTATATTAATTGAGTGTTGTTTAGAATAGTTTAGCAGATCCCGTCTTGACTTCGCTGGGAGAAGACCTTTCTCAGACTCTGCGGATTCCCCTGCCCAGGGAATTAAGCTTTATGCTTGAGTACCTGTGCCTTCCTCTCAAACCTTAATTTGGTTCCTCTGAATTTCCATCACTTTTGATGCTTTGTTTAGAGTAAGGAAATGTATTCATGGAACCAATTAACATTATATTTTGTGTACTCTAAATTATTATAGTTTGCATCTTTTGCTTATTAAATTATACAAATTCAGACTGCACAACAATATAGATATTCATAATTTTTGGATAAATTGACTTACCAAATGACTGATTGGTAACGTTTACTAATTTCGCTTATAAAACCTTCATGTTTTGCAAATCATTGTTGTTTTTGTGGAGTCAAAACTTTCTCCTGTTATTGAAATGTGTTGCTGATGCTAGCTCCTTTCATACGCTTTCAGTTGACAACCAAAAGTCCATATGACCAGTGCAGACTCCTGTATAATAACTATACTAGAACCTTCAGATATAAAGAGATCTGCTGCATCAGCATCAATTGCCTACAACTTTACAATCAACTAATAATAATCACATACAAATAGCTCAGCCCTAACACTCCAGTTATGCCTTATCTTAACACTAAGTAAACAGAAGCATGGTGATTTGAAAACCAATCTCCTTGAGTTTCTATGTCATTCATTCATGTTGCAGCCATTAAAATGGAGCAGGAATGCTGAGCCTGCAACTGTCAAATATTAACTACCCAATAACTTGTATGGAGATAAATCCATAAAGTAGTTCTTAACAAAATGTACAGTTCCCACATACATTAAAGAACACTTTTCCTAAAAAAAGGAATGGGGGTCGTTATGGGAAAAATAACAGTAGGGCTTTGTTGAACATAATGAATAAGAACTACCATTCTACAAACCATGGGGCTGTTGTGTGTTTACAGAGGGTGAGTGTTTCATACAAAGTCGAATCAAAGACTTTTGGTTTTCCAAAACCACTTGGAAAACTTATTGGAAATGTATACAAAAATTGAGGGCCCTGATACAAACAAACGGGAAAATAGCTAAAGAATTTAGTTTGCCGAGATATACTATAAAATGGGGTTCACTCTCACCTATGTAAATTGACCTAGTATTGCTCCAGTGAAGACAGGTAGTGTACGCAGGGGCTTCACATTTTGTGGAAACATTTTTCACTGTTTTGTTTTGAGACACCTTTTACATGGCCAAGAACTGTCAGAACTTGAGAAACCCGTGTTCAATTACTCGTGGTTCACAACTTTTTCCAGTGCACCTTAGTTGCTCTCAGCATATGTGTTAACAGCATTCTGTCCACCTGAACCATATGAATGGCCACTAGGTCTTTCAAACATTGAATACTGGTGATCTCATCCTGTAGTATAGAGAAAGTGAGCATCCCTCTTATGTGACTGAGGACACCTCTCAGCACACCCCTATTTAAATACAATCCTATCAAATATAATAATACATAGTTCTTTCAGTCATATCACAACACCAACACTGATCCAATAGAGATACATTTTCTGCAAACGCAGAGGAGAATATTAACACTGAAACATTAATTTGTATGCAATATATCTATGAATCATCATCCTAAAAATGTTCACAGTATTCTGTATGTGTATATGTATTAGGTATTTATTAAGTGGGTATTTTACGCATAGGTCTCATAGCGAAGGCAGATATTCAGAGAACCAGAAGGGTAGGGCAGAGTGCTAGAATAGCCAGGTTTTGAGGGCTTTGCGGAATTTTTTGTGGTCGGTTTCCAGGCGAAGATGTACAGGCAGTGAGTTCCATAGCTAAAGATCATCCCATTCCTTATCAGCAATATCTCTGCCCAGGGGCAAGGACCAATGCTTCTGTTACCTCTTCCTCCCTCTCAGTCCCACTTCTTTTAAGATCACTTAAAGCTGTGGTATCCCCTGGAGCCCACCTGTTGGTGGGTAATAAAGTATTAGCAGCCTAGCATCTACTACCTCAGGTTGCAATACCCAGTGATGCATTTGCATGCATTGACACACCCAAAATCTTTTTTTCTTTTACAGGTGTCAAAAGATTTGCTAGATCCCCCATCTAACATGTCTGTAAGAGTTCTAGAGTGACCCTGCCTCCATCTCTCAAAGTTATTCCCTATCACCAATTTTACATTGTAGGTGTAGGAATTATGAGGAAAATGTACTAAGTTTAGTTGTAACCCGGGAAGTTCCGGATCGACTGACCTGTCTTCAAAGGGATAGAACTATATAGGTTCTTTTGTTTCTGATTTAATAAGATCAAAGTTAGGCCCCACAGTGCTCTCAAACCCATAGCCTGATCCATTTTCTAAGAATTTCTTTTTAGATTCCCTCACGGACCATACTGGTAGAAGGCTGATAAGAGTTAGGCACACTAATCTGCCTTTCTGCCATTTTTTTTTAAATTATTTTATTTTGGAGTATTTTAGAGCGCAAACAAGACTCGTGAGGGTATCAGAGCGCTTTACAGGATTGACAGGTGGTATAAACAGACTTTGGATGGGTGGATATAAATGGGATAAGAAAAGGTAGATGCATTATACAAGGAAAGAAATAATAGGCAGTAACATATCCCGGATACAGTTGGGATAAAACAGTTAGATACATTATACGAGAAAACAAGCTGTCTCAATTCCCAGATGGGATGCCCAGAAGTGCTGGGTAGTTATCATCTGAAACAACCATGGGTAATGCTGTAATAGAAGGAGAAACAGAGTCGCTGAGGTGACTGAAATGCAAGCGTTAGGAGAGGAATTTGCCCATGAGGAAATTTTTGGCCTCTTTTTTAAAATGTGCCAAAGAAGGAAGTCTTCTGATGGTGGGCGGGAGTGAGTTCCATATTCTTGGGGCGGCCCCAGAGAAGGCCCGATTGTATGTTTTTTTTCTCCGCAAGCGTGCTGGTTGGAGCAAAGGGTCTCTGGCAGACGGTGAGTTTCTGGCTGCTCCGGATTTCAAGAATTTCCGGGCGAGAAAAGATGGGAAATTGGAGTATAGAGCCTGGTGAGTGATGCAAGCCAGCTTAAGTTGGATTTTGGCCTCGAGAGGAAGCCAGTTTAGAGCTTTACGGTGGGGAGAGATATGGTCGAATTTCTTTGAACCTGGCGATGGCATTGAGGCAGGCTTTCAATGGGGCCAAAGATTTCTTGGGTAGACCTGAGAGGGTAGAGCATCCATATTCTAGTCTGGAGATGACTAGTGCCTGGGTTGCTATTTTTATGTTGGGGGTGTCTTAGGTAGCTGAGGTGAAATATGGCAGTTTTGACCATCGAGTTGATATGGCCACGCATATTCAAGTTGCAGTCTAGGGTTATTCTCAGAGATTTAGCAGAGTCCACAATGGTAGGAGGGCAGTTTAACGCTGTGATAGCCTTGATCCATTCCTGAATGTCTGAATTATTTTTGGGTGGGGAGATAAGGAGAAATTCCGTTTATTTTGCATTAAATTTGACCTCGGTGCCTCTGGGCCGGTCACTCCTCCACGCACTGCGCACACTCCCCGTGGGTGTGCCCTGCTGTCCGTTCCCGCCGCTGCTCGCAGCTGTGCCCCTGACCACGAGGCGTGGTCTCTGCTTCTGAAGCGCAGCGCCGCCTCTGCTGCCTGCGTGACCTTTTCTTTTCCTGCTTCTGCCTCTGCACTCTGGTCTGTCCCCCCTGTGTTGGGACTGCTTTCCCCCGCTTTGCCCAGCTTTTTTCTTCCTGCCAGTCTCTTGCCCAGTCCGCCGCTTTTCCCGCCGTTTTTTCCCGCCGTTTTTACTCCCGCTGTGCCCCCGCCACATCCCCGCTCCCCGCCGCTGATCCCCTGCGGCCCCGCCCCCCTCCACCAGGAGCCTTCCCATTCGCCGCCCCGCTCCCGCCTCCCAGCTGCCCCTCCCTCCCACTGGAGCATATAGGGAAGAGTGCACGCAGTGGTGACCTGTGACCTCTGTGCCTCTGGGCCGGTCACTCCTCCACGCACTGCGCACACTCCCCGTGGGTGTGCCCTGCTGCCCGTTCCCGCCGCTGCTCGCAGCTGTGCCCCTGACCACGAGGCGTGGTCTCTGCTTCTGAAGCGCAGCGCCGCCTCTGCTGCCTGCGTGACCTTTTCTTTTCCTGCCTCTGCCTCTGCACTCTGGTCTGTCCCCCCTGTGTTGGGACTGCTTTCCCCCGCTTTGCCCAGCTTTTTTCTTCCTGCCAGTCTCTTGCCCAGTCCGCCGCTTTTCCCGCCGTTTTTTCCCGCCGTTTTTACTCCCGCTGTGCCCCCGCCACATCCCCGCTCCCCGCCGCTGATCCCCTGCGGCCCCGCCCCCCTCCACCAGGAGCCTTCCCATTCGCCGCCCCGCTCCCGCCTCCCAGCTGCCCCTCCCTCCCACTGGAGCATATAGGGAGGAGTGCACGCAGTGGTGACCTGTGACCTCGGTGCCTCTGGGCCGGTCACTCCTCCACGCACTGCGCACACTCCCCGTGGGTGTGCCCTGCTGCCCGTTCCCGCCGCTGCTCGCAGCTGTGCCCCTGACCACGAGGCGTGGTCTCTGCTTCTGAAGCGCAGCGCCGCCTCTGCTGCCTGCGTGACCTTTTCTTTTCCTGCCTCTGCCTCTGCACTCTGGTCTGTCCCCCCTGTGTTGGGACTGCTTTCCCCCGCTTTGCCCAGCTTTTTTCTTCCTGCCAGTCTCTTGCCCAGTCCGCCGCTTTTCCCGCCGTTTTTTCCCGCCGTTTTTACTCCCGCTGTGCCCCCGCCACATCCCCGCTACCCGCCGCTGATCCCCTGCGGCCCCGCCCCCCTCCACCAGGAGCCTTCCCATTCGCCGCCCCGCTCCCGCCTCCCAGCTGCCCCTCCCTCGCTCCGCCCCCCCCACTCTCCTCTTATGGCAGAGTGGCCAACGCGCAGCGTGCACGCGCAGCGGGCACGCCGATTGTGCGCCGAAGGCGCGCCAAAGGTAAGCCCGTCTGCGCCTGGACCGCGCCCAGGGCCAGGAACCCTGGCCCTCGCAGACCCCAGCCCTCCCGCCGGACCTACGACGCCGCCACCATCAACGCACTCAACACCGGCCGAATCCCAGGCTGTAACCGAGCCACCCCGAAACGGACCCACGGACCCTTCAGCTGCCACGCCTGCAAGTTCACCTGCATCCGGACCTGCCCCGCACCAACACCCGCCAAGCCGAACAGCAGCAGCAACCACCTGAAGTGCATCCTCCTCAACACCCGCTCCGTCCACAGACACGCCATCGAACTCTGGAACCTCCTCGACACCACAGCTCCTGATGTCGCCTTCCTCACGGAAACCTGGATGAACGACTCCTCAGCGCCCGACATCGCCATCGCCATCCCAGAGGGCTACAAGATCATCCGAAGGGATCGCATCAACAACACAGGAGAAGGCATCGCCATCATCCACAGGGACACCATCCGCATCACGACCAACACCGATGACACCCTGACAACCGCCGAACACCTGCACTTCCAGATCCACACCGACCCGAAGACCACCCTCAGAGGCACCCTGATCTACCGACCCCCGGGACCACGCACACAATTCAGCGAGGACATCGCCGACTTCATCAGCCCGCAGGCCCTCCCCTCCGCTGACTACATCCTCCTGGGGGACATCAACTTCCACCTGGAGAACAACAACGACCGCAACACCATCACCCTGCTCGACAACCTAGCCAACCTCGGCCTCAAGCAGCTGGTGTCCACCCCCACCCACCTCGCCGGACACACACTCGACGCTGTCTTCTCATCCAGCAAAGACATCGCCTTCAGCCACGCCACCGGACTCCACTGGACGGACCACAGCTGCGTCCACTTCACCTTCAAAAGAGCGACGATCCACCACCACCTGCAACAGGTTGCTCGAAGAAGCTGGAACAAGATCACAGCCGACCAGCTCGCCGCGTCCCTGAGCCAGCACCCTCCCTCCAGCTCAGCGAACCCCAGCCAGGCCGCCGACAACCTCACGAAGTGGATCAGCAACTGCGCGGACGAACTCGCCCCACTGAGGACCCCGCCCAGCAGACCCGGCAGCAAGAAGGCCCCATGGTTCACCGACGAACTCAAGAGCTCCAAGAAGAACTGCCGAGCCCTCGAGAAAGCCTGGAGAAGAGAACCAACACCGGACAACATGACCACCCTCAAGCTTGCCACCCGGAAGCACCACCAACTGATCCGCGCCACCAAGAAAACTGCATTCAAGGACCGGCTGGACAACAACGCACACAACAGCAAGGAACTCTTCAACATCGTGAAAGAGCTCTCCAACCCCAACGCCGGAAACAACGACATCACCCCATCGCAAGACCTCTGCAACTCCCTCGCCTCCTACTTCCACAACAAGATCGCGGACATACACAACAGCTTCAGCACCCAACCGACGCACGCCACGACCGAACCACCGCCCCCCACCACCACCCTCCGCGCCTGGACTCCGATCAGCACCGATGACACCGTCCGCATGATGAACTCTATCCACTCCGGATCTCCAACTGACCCATGCCCTCACCACGTCTTCAACAAGGCCGACGCCGTCATCGCACCCCACCTGCGGGACATCATCAACACCTCCTTCGACACCGCCACCTTCCCGGAGAGCTGGAAGCACGCCGAACTCAGCGCCCTACTCAAGAAACCTACAGCGGACCCCACCAAACTCAAGAATTACCGCCCCATCTCGCTCCTCCCATTTCCAGCCAAAGTGTTATGTTATGTTATGTTATTAGTTCATTTTTATAGCGCACGGCTACTCAAAAAGAGTGTCCCGGCGCTTTTATTGGAGAAGGCAAAGAAGCTGCAACATAATAACATAACACCAAAAGAAAGACTAAAAGAGCAGTAAGCCAGGAATTCAAGAGAGAACGGCTACTGAGTAAAAAGCCACGTTTTAAGGCCTTTCCTAAAAACCAGCAAGCTAGTGGCTCCCCGCAGGGCCAGCGGCAAAGAGTTCCATAGCTGAGATGCCAGCAATCCAAAAGAGCGCCCGCCAAGGCGCGCTTTCTTTACCCGAGGGACAACAGCAAGGTGCAGGGATTCCGATCTCAGAGATCTGGTCGGATGATAAAAGACCAGTCTCTTTTGAAGGTACTTAGCTCCCCCCTTGTGAAGAGCTTTATAGACCAAGGTCAGAGCCTTAAAGGCGATCCTCTTGCGGATGGGCAACCAATGTAACGTTACCAGCAAGCCCGAGGCACTAGAGCGCCTACTAAGGCCAAAGATTGCCCTAGCCGCGGCGTTCTGCACCACTTGAAGGCGCTGCAGCAAGAACTCTGGAAGGCCCAGGTAGAGAATGTTGGAATAATCCAACCTGGACCCAATCAGAGCCTGAACTGTCAGCGTCCTATGTTCCACGGATAACAGAGGAAGAAACCTCCGCAGCATCCTAAGGATGCCAAAGCACATGCCCGACACCCCTAGGATCTGAGATTTCAAGGTTAACCTGTTATCCAGCTTCACCCCTAGATTCTTTGCAACCTGAGAGGAACAGGATGGAGGGAACATATCCCGTGGCCACCAAGTCTGCCAGACGGGTTCGGTGTCACACCCAAAGAACAGTACTTCGGACTTGTCGGAATTGCACTTAAGGCTGTTTAGATGGAACCAATGAAAAACAGCCCCAAGGCAATCCCGAATACTCTCCCCATCAAAGTCGCCTCCTCTCGTACACGAGAAGAGGAGCTGGGTGTCATCCGCATAGGATACGATCTGGGCACCATGCGACTCCACCAGTGCCGCCAACGGGGTCATAATGATGTTAAAGAGGGTCGGGCTCAAAATAGAGCCCTGAGGGACCCCAACTCCCAGAGGCGGCATCACGGCGGAATCAGGCGGGGCCCAGATCGTCTGCCGGCGGCCGGCAAGAAAGGAAGAAAACCAGTCGAACACCGTCCCCCGTATGCCTATCTCGCGAAGTCTTGCGAGAAGACCATCATGGGGAACGGTGTCGAAAGCCGCCGACAGGTCTAACATCACCAGCATGACTTTGCCCCCAGAGTCCAGAACCCCTTTAATGGTTTCCGAAACCTCCAGGAGCGCAGTCTCCGTGCTAAGATGGGGACGAAAGCCCGATTGGGTGGCGTGCAAGATCTCATTAGATTCAAGAAAATTGGAAAGCACGCCTTGAACGTGCTTTTCCAGAATCTTCGTGAGGGCCGGCAGCAGGGAGATGGGCCTATAATTGACTGGGGCCTTCGGGTCTAGGCCAGATTTTTTAAGCAAGGGTATCACCATCGCCTGCTTCCAGGTTTGCGGGACCACACCTAGCCTCAGCGAAAGATTCAAAAGCGGATTAGCCAACGGGTTGATCACCTCCGCGACTTTCGCTAGAAATTTAGCCGGGCATGGGTCAAGGGGAGAACCCGATTTTAAATTGCCCATTAAAGCCAGGGAGTCCGGAGCAGAGATTGGAGGAAACACACTCAACGTCACCCTAGGCCCAGCCTGTGGCAGTGTGTTGATGTCACGTTCAGTTTGGCCCACAGACATTGGTACTAGGAATGACTCCTGGATGCGTTGGATCTTGCTCGTAAAGAAATCAGCAAGATCCGCAGCCCAGGTACCAGATGGTTTTTGGTCCGAGGTGTTCGACCAAGGTGAGGTAAATTCTCTCACGATGGAGAATATCTCCTTGCAAGAGTTGGAAGCAGCATCAATTCTCCTGGCTAGATACGCTTTTTTTTCCAGGCGAATGTCCCGGTGATAAGCCTTGACCACCGTTTTATAGGTCAGCTTGGCAACAGTGTCATATTGTCATAAAGTCATCGAGAAGACCGTCAACAAACAGCTGGCCGCCTTCCTCGAGACAAATGGATCCCTCGACCCCTCCCAGTCTGGCTTCCGAGCCAACCACAGCACCGAGACCGCCCTCATCGCTGCCACCGATGACATCCGAGCCCTGATGGACAACGGAGAAACAGCGGCCCTCATCCTCCTAGACCTCTCCGCGGCTTTCGACACTGTCTGCCACCGCACCCTAGTGCAGCGCCTCAGCAACGTCGGAATCCAGGAGAAAGCACTGGAATGGATCATCTCCTTCCTCGACGGAAGAACACAGAGAGTCCGTCTACCACCGTACAAGTCAGAGGCCACCGAAGTCATCTGCGGCGTCCCTCAAGGATCCTCGCTGAGCCCCACCCTCTTCAACGTCTACATGAGCCCCCTCGCGGCCATCGCACGCCAGCACAACCTCAACATCATCTCCTACGCGGACGACACCCAGCTGATCCTCTCCCTGACCAACGACCCCGCCGCCGCCAGAGCCAACCTTTACGAAGGGATGAAAGACGTAGCCGAGTGGATGACGACCAGCCGCCTGAGACTGAACTCAGACAAGACGGAAGTCCTCATCCTGGGCTCCTCGCCCTCCGCCTGGGACGACTCCTGGTGGCCCCCCGCCCTGGGCACCGCACCCAAACCGACAGACCACGCACGCAACCTGGGCTTCATCCTAGACTCCTCCCTCTCCATGACCAGACAAGTCAACGCCGTCTCCTCGTCGTGCTTCAACATCCTGCGCATGCTACGGAAGATCTTCCGGTGGATCCCCACCGAGACCAGGAAGACGGTCACCCTGGCCCTCGTCACCAGCCGTCTGGACTACGGCAACGCCCTCTACGCCGGAACCACCGCCAAGCTCCAGAAGAGACTCCAGCGGATCCAGAACACCTCAGCCAGACTCATCCTCGACATCCCACGACACAGCCACATCTCCGGACATCTGAGTGACCTCCATTGGCTCCCCGTCAACAAAAGAATCACCTTCCGTCTCCTCACCCACGCACACAAAGCCCTTCACGATCAGGGCCCGAGCTACCTCAACAACCGCATCAACTTCTACGCTCCCAAACGCCACCTCCGATCAGCCAGTCACGCCCTCGCCGCCGTTCCCCGCGTCCGAAGAGCGACAACAGGAGGAAGGTCCTTCTCCTACCTGGCCGCCAAGACCTGGAACTCCCTCCCGACCGACCTGCGCCTGACCCAAGACCACCTCTCCTTCAGGAAGAAGCTCAAGACCTGGCTGTTCGAGCAGTAGCAGCACCCCCCCCACCCCCAAGCGCCTTGAGACCCTCCGGGTAAGTAGTGCGCTCTACAAATGTCTTGATTGATTGATTGATTGTTCTGAAGAATTCTTTTTTTGCGTTGAGGATTTTCCTATTGTAGGCGTTTCTGGACTGATGGAGAAGTTTTAGATGGGCTGCTGAAGGGTGCTGTTTCCAGTTACATTTCTGACTGCCGGAGGGATCTCCTCTCTATGTTGAGGGAACTGTTGAACCAGGGGCTCCTGTCTTTGATCTGGGTTCTTTTTAGTTTTAGCGGAGCAGGGTCATCGAGAATGTTGGATGTCAGTGAAGTTGTTTCCATAGTGAGTTGAGGGGGATGGGGGTAGGTTAGACTCACAGCTGGCAGCCAGTTTCCTGTGGTCAAGGTTCTTGGTGTCTCTAACCCAACGTTTGGGAATCACAGGTTGTGCTGTCCAAGTCTTGTGGGTGGAAGGCAGATAGATAGAAGGTGATAGCGTGGTGGTCAGACCAATCGCATGGGTCTATAGGGATAAGTTGAATCCTTGGCGATGATCCAGTCTAGAGTGGCGCCTTTTGAGTGAGTTGGGAGTGAGCAGGCTTGGGTAAGGGCTTGGTCGGCCCAGAAGTCTCTGATGGCATTGACCTGGGGGTCCTTGGGGTCGTTCCAGTGCAAGTAGAAGTCGCCAAGGAAAATGTCATTAAAGTTAGGGGAGGCCTTGGTTGTGATGATTTCCATTAGGAGGCCAGTGAAGTTGTCATTCGTGCCTGGTGGGTGGTAAAAGATGTGCAGTCTGCACAATTGGGTGGTGTTGTTGAATATGGAAAGTGCAAGCTATTCGCAGGAGTCGGTAGGATCAGCCAGAAGTTCAGTAACATGGAGGTTATAGCGGTAGATGCAGGCAATGCCTCCCCCTTTTTTATGGGATTGCCAGTCCAGCCTTAGGATGTTGTAATTGGGCGGCACTATGAGGTCTAGGCAGGGCAATGAGGATTCATTGAGCCAAGATTCAGTCAAAAGTCCGATTTTTGGCTCAGGATGAGATCGTCGACATCAGAGGCATGCTTTACTGCTGAGCGGCAATTAATAAGGAGGCCGGATAGTGGGGGGGTCCGAGTGTATGTCGTGAGTAGGGGCAGAGATGGGTACTAGCTCTAGGTCGTTGTTGTTCAGTCCTCTGTCGGGGAGGGTAGCTGATCTGTGGGGGTTGGTTGCAACCGTGCGGATAGGGTGTTCGTCACTCAGATCTGGTGGGTATGGGCTAATCAAGGCCGAATCGTAGCTAATGAGGAGGTAAACAACTTCTTTCTCCGTGAGCACCTGTCATGAGCACCTTTTCACTCAGTTGTACGCTACCATCATGATAAATGAAATTAAACATCAGCATTTGCATCTCTTGTAGCTCTTGTTGGACCGGTCATCCTTAGGGTGGTCTTTCCCCAACTTTTTGCCTCTCATTTTTGCTGGCCTTATGACTCAGAGCACTTTCCCACTGCTAACCAATGCTAAAGTGCATTTACTTCTCTCCTAAACATGACAACATTGGTGTATACCCGATTGACATATTTGTTGTACCGGTAAGTCCCTTGTAAAGTGGTATACCATATACCCAGTGTAGGCCTGCAGCACTATCTGTCTCCTTCTGTCCCTAACGCTGGTCGCATTCTTTAAGTTCTTTAGGGACAGCCAATAATGGTGAGCGGGGGCAGGACAATCTACCTGCTCCAGGACATTTAATGCCGGTTGCAGCGTGGAAGCGGGAACTAGAGGTAACGCTGCCGTTTTGAGCATTGTTCATTTAAATATTGCCTGTGTTTTAAACTTCCTTTCAACTGTTTTAGTAATCGCACAACAGTGTATTGAAGTGTATTGAATTTGATTTGCTCACTCTTTTGATACTCACATACCCGCATTTCTATCGATCTCCTTTGGCCCCTAACGCCGGTCGCATTCTTTAAGCTCTTTAGGGGCAGCCAATCACGGTGGGCGGGCCATCTTGCTGCTCCTGGACATTTAATGCCGGTAGCAGTGTGGGAGCGCAGCCGATGCACACAGCGGGCGCGCCGATGTTGCGCCGAAGGAAAGTCAAAGGCAAGCCGGCCTGCACCTGTCCACACCAGTATGTGGCGAGGGACAAGCCACCATGCCAATTTTTAACTCAACTCAACTCAACCTAAACAAAAATACTCTAAAGACTACTTACTTAACCCTGATACTCAAGCTAGACTCACCGACCTGGGGATCATGAACCCCAGGAATAATCGCCCGGAACTTAACTTACCTCTCCTTATGGGTAACCCCACACGGAAGAAGTACACTCATAAACATAGGGCCTATGACCTAACTTTGATATATCTGAACACTCTGTCCATTGTGAAACACCAAATAGAAATATTTCATCTTTTAAACTCCATCAAACCAGATATATTCCTGCTTACTGAAACGTGGCTCACCCAGGAGTCCATCTCAGACATTCTTGCTGTTCTTCCCAGCCACTATTACATTATTCAGGCCGATCGCCCTCGAGGGAAAACTGCGGGGGGGGGGGGGAGTAGCGGACATAATTCGCCATTAGTTAAAGTTTACTACCCTAACAGCAATCGACATCGCTTTTGTGGACTGTTTAGTGTTCAGACTTTACTCCCCTTCCACCCCCTTGATTTGTGTATTGCTGTACAGACCCCCTAACAACATGCCTCTCTTCCCCCGATCATTGGCGGAACAAATGCCCCACCTTGTAATCCAACATGCCAAAATATTGTTAATCAGGGACTTTAACTATTGGGCCAATAACGAATTGGGCGGCCCACATTCAACAGAAATGACCGAACTCTTCAATGAGCTAAATTTCACACAACATGTGACTACGCCCACTCATATAAAAGGTCATATTCTTGACCAAAGTTGGACCACTAATCTTACAGTGTTCAATCTGATGGTATCCTCCTGCACTTGATCCGAACCTTTTTTTTCTTGAACTTCTCCCTCAACAATTTGATCAGAGCTAAAACCTCCGTCAAATCGAGTCTGATGACATGGTCTTGGAACCATAATAATATCAGGGCCTTCTGTAACTCGTTGCAATCCACCGTACATGTACATCAGACCTCTATTAAACTAAGTGAAGAAAACTTTAGATCCTGGCTGACAGACGCCATTAACACCTTTGCTCCCTTAAGGAAAGTTAATAGGGCTAGGAGTCGTGATGCACCGAGGTGGTTCTCTGATGATTTGAAAACTCAAAAATTGGCTTTACGCCAGGCTGAACGCACTTGGAGACGGAATTACAGTCCTGATAAAAAATATTTTTCAAACTCAACTTAAGCATTATAAAAAATCTATTCTTTGAACTGAAGCGCCTTACTTCTCAAACAAGATTCTGAATTCTACAAATAAATCTAAAGATATATTTGCAATTGTGAGTGAGCTGTCCAACCCTGACAGCATCACTGCTAAACTAGCACCTACCCAGGCACTGTGTGAGTCCTTGAATATCTTTTTCATTGATAAAATCAGTTCCATCAAAGCTAGAATTACGGATAACCCACCCTCTGATAAACAGGATGTGATGCCCAGGAATCCTTACTCGTTACACCAGTTTCCTGCCATTATCAAACAATCCCTCCCGGACCTGTTAGCCAAAGTGAAATCAGGCTCTCTGGCTGACACTAGCTGCCCCCCACCCACATATTTTAAGAGACATTTTACTAGCATGGCCCGAGCCAGCCATATCCCTCCCAAATGGCTCACTTAAACAGGACTTGGTCCCCGGATTCTTTAAGGAATCTGTGATAGTCCCTTTAATTAAGAAAACTGGTGCAGATATTTCAGTCCCCTTGAGCTACCATCCCATTGCATTACTTCCTTACCTGGCCAAAGTACTAGAAGCAGATTTATTGAGGCAGACGCACAGCTGTATAGTTAATATGTTTTTGAGTTTGGTTATAGTTTTAGGGTGCTCCAGAGGAGACGTCCGGCGTCCCTAGACGTCAAGAATGAAGTAAGAAATCGTGTTTCTAGTGAATCACTAGGCTCATCCCTCTACGCACTCCTGCTGTTTCCACCAGTGCGAAATGAGGGTTCCAACGCAATTTTGTATTCAAATTCTTCAGTATTTTTTATTATTCATACTTGTAATCCTTTGTAATCATTATTATATTGAATTTCATTGTGGATCATTTCTTTTGTATATGTACAGTATTCAACATTGTTATATGATATATCCAATGCATTTCGGGCCTTTAGTTAAGCCCTTCATCAGGGAATAACACTAAAATAAAGATGAGATGATAAAATAATAAATACCATAAAACTCCTCCCAGTTTATAGTCAAGAGTATCCCTCTTGAATTTGCGAACCTTTCTTTCATTTATGTCACAAGTGTGTTTTTCCATTTGTTGTTGTATGTCATCCAACGTTTTTTGTAATTCATCCTCAGGCATCATATTGGTTAATTCTGTGGATATTTCTGAAATTTCTTTAGAGAGTTCATCAAGTATTCCTAATAGTTCTTCTATTATTAAAAGCATCAGGTCCAACGAACATTTATTTAGGATAGCATACCATTTATCCTGAAAAGTTTTGGAGTTTTTGCACAGGGAAGGTTTTAGGGCACTTCTTAGGCCTCTAGGTACACGTAGATTCCTGTGATATTTGATTAAAGTGCTCGCATGTAACTTTTGATTGACAAAAGAAATGATCCACGATGAAATTCAATATAATAATGATTACAAAGGATTACAAGTATGAATAATAAAAAATACTGAAGAATTTGAATACAAAATTGCGTTGGAACCCTCATTTCGCACTGGGGGAAACAGCAGGTGTGCGTAGAGGGATGAGGTTAGTGATTCACTAGAAACACGATTTCTTACTTCATTCTTGACGTCTAGGGACTCAGGACGTCTCCTCTGTAGCACCCTAAAACTATAACAAAACTCAAAAACATATTAACTATACAGCTGTGCGTCTGCCTCAATAAATCTGCTGATAAACTTTTCCACGTCCCGAGAGACCGACAGCACGCAAACCAAGCAAACATGAGCAACTATGATGAGATTTCAAAAAGTACAGAAGCAAGAGCGGATACATTTGCATTCAAAACAGATGAGGCTGATCGAATATATGCTCTCATTAGGGAGGAATTTTCGCAAGAGTCTACTGAAAGGTCTAAGGAACAAAACATAAAACAACTTATATACCTCACTAAAAGACAAATCAATCAAAAGTTACATGCGAGCACTTTAATCAAATATCACAGGAATCTACGTATACCTAGAGGCCTAAGAATTGCCCTAAAACCTTCCCTGTGCAAAAACTCCAAAACTTTTCAAGATAAATGGTATGCTATTATAAATAAATGTTCGTTGGACCTGATGCTTTTAATAATAGAAGAACTATCAGTTTTGTTCCTTAAACCTTTTAGTAGACTCTTGCGAAAATTCCTCCCTAATGAGAGCATATATTCGATCAGCCTCATCTGTTTTGAATGCAAATCAGGAATACTTGATGAAATCTCTAAAGAAATTTCAGAATTATCCACAGAATTAACCAATATGATGTCTGAGGATGAATTACAAAAAACTTTGGATGACATACAACAACAAATGGAAAAACACACTCGTGACATAAATGAAAGAAAGGTTCGCAAATTCAAGAGGGAAACTCTTGACTATAAACTGGGAGAAGTTTTATGGTATTTATTATTTTATCATCTCATCTTTATTTTAGTGTTATTCCCTGATGAAGGGCTTAACTAAAGGCCCGAAATGCATTGGATATATCATATAACAATGTTGAATACTGTACATATACAAAAGAAATGATCCACGATGACATTCAATATAATAATGATTACAAAGGATTACAAGTATGAATAATAAAAAATACTGAATACAAAATTGCGTTGGAACCCTCATTTCACACTGGGGGAAACAGCAAAGTACTAGAAGCCCATGTGGCCAACTGCCTTTGCTCTTTCATAGAACAATCTCACTTCTTACTCCCCCGCCAAACAGGCTTTCGGCCCTCTCACTCTACTGAGATGGTAATTTTGAGTATACTGGATGAAACAAAGAAGGATAAAGGTACCACCCAGGCATTAGCGCTCCTCGAATTCTCATTGACCATAATATTTTGGTGGACCAGGGCAGGAACGCAGGGGTTCGGAGAGCCGCCCTTCAATGGCTGACTTCCATTTTGGACGATCGCTCACAGTCTGCCCATCTCTCCCAATCCACGGCCCCAACTAACTTGTGGCGTCCTGCAAGGCTCCTCTTTGTCTCCACACCTGTTTAATTTGTATCTCCTTCCCCTTATTCAGTCCTTGTGGGAAGGCAAGGTGCACATTTTTAACTATGCAGATGATCTGCAACTGATTTTCACCACTGATAATACCCCCGCCTCTTTTCTGAATTTTCAGACCACTATGTTATACTTCCACAATTGGATGAATAAAAACCACCTAAAACTAAATCCTGCCAAAACAGAGCTGATCCTAACTGGTGGCTCTCTAAACCCTTGGGCTACGAATTTCTGGACAGCAGAGTTGGGAGTGCCCCCACTCCCTTCTCCCTCAGCCAAGAGCGTTGGCGTCACAATCGCTAGGGACCTCTCAAAGAAAACCCAGATCGGAACAGTGGTCTTCATCTGCTCTTTCGAACTTCGTAAAATCAGGAAAATCAGTAGATTCCTTACAACAGAAGCAGTTATCCAAGTCATCCTGTCCCTGCTAATCTCACATCTTGATTATGCTAACTCCACTTACTTTGGCATTCCTGGGTACTTAATGAGAAGACTGCAACTAACACAAAATCAGGCAACAAGACTTATTTATCATCAGCCAAGATGGCACCACGTTACTCCCCTCATGAGGAAAATGCACTGGCTTTCAGTAACCTAACACTGCACATTTAAGGTTGGATGCCTGATACTTAAATCACTCCATGGCACATGCCTGGAATTTATTTCCAATCTTATCCAGAGATATGTCTCTGCCCGGGCCCTTCAGTCCCGCCACCTGTCCCTGTTAGCCATCCCCTCCTTCAAGCCGAAAGCATTAGCGCCCTCTTTTTGGAACGCACTCTCTCTCAACATTAGATCGTCTCCATGTTACTCTTACTTTAGGAGACAATTAAAAACCTGGCTATTCTCTCAGGCCTACGAATGATTGATCTTATGAGTGGCAGTTCACCCCCTCTATAAGCGCCATGAAACCATGTGGTGTACGTGCGCTATGAAATTCTTTTAACATAACAACAACATAACATAACCTCTTGTGCCACCCACACAAGTAGCCATTCAAACCCGTGTGTGCATTTACTGCCACTTCGATTTGGCATTTAAAACCACTTGCCAAGCCTTAAACTCCACTTTTATTACATATAAATCACCTCTAAGGTAGTCCCTAAGTAACCCTAAGGGCAGGGTGCCATGTAAGTAAAAGTTAGGACATGTGACATATGTTTTGCATGTCCTGGTAGTGACAAACTAGGCCATAGGCCAGCAATGGGAAATCCTCAATACACTTTTAAGCTGTTAATATTGGAAAAGTTGATACCAACGTGAATAATGATACATTCATGTACAAAAACAAAATCGCATCTTTATTGACAAATTTATTGACAACTTCGCCCACTGTGAATTCACGTCAACCCTGACTCAGAAATACATAGTTAGGCAGTCCCTGAGATCCAGGCCTGAGGACACTGATTGCCAGATCAATGGCGGGTTGCCACGTAGTCAGCAGACAAGCGTGCAAACAGATATCCCAGATCAATCCTGCAGATAGGTGCAGTGCCACCACAATGGTCCAGGGAGTTTGGCCCCAATAAAGCACACCAGGCTGGAGGGATGCACACTTTCCCAAAACACCATAAAATCAGATGCCACATATAGTTAGGAACACTTAACAAATAAGCACACAGCACACGTAGTACACGCAGTGATCACGCGCTTCCCATGCCAGACATCTGGACACATTACCCACTGGCCACATTGTGTCCATGCAAGGTGGAGGCCCTCATCCAATATCTTAATTTATAGCTCCAAAGACAGAGGTAAACCTTCCTTACCAAAAAAGGATCGGCTTAACCACTTTATTGAATCCAATGAACTGTATAAAAGCCTATGTTAGACCGATTGTAAATTGAGACAGTCCTTAGACACTATGCCAGCGACTGTGCTCCCAGCCGCATTGATCAATTAAACAAACTGTTCCTGTTTTGTCAAACGCCTCTTGTCTCTTGGTTTTTCAAGTTATTTCATGTTTAAGCAACAACGCTGTAATTCCTGATGAGAGAGGAGTAGTTTTTTCATGTTTCATATTTGGAATGGTAATAATAAATCCTCCTTACTCGTGAAGTTGGATTTAACATTACTGTTCTAGAAATGCTACTTTCAGAAAGTGGACATTTCTCTGTGCTCACTGCTCTTTGTCCCCGACAACTTGTCTCCAAATCACGTCTGAAGTACAATAAACAATTGGTCACAATAGCAATAATTTAACAATACACAATAAATAGTGGCATTCACAACACCAATTTTCATAAAAATTGGTGTTGTGAATGCCACTATTTATTGTGTATTGTTAAATTGTTGCTACTGTGACCAATTGCTTATTGTACTGCACTTTTGATCCCGGTCTGGTAGCATTTCGGGTAACCCCATTGATACATAATACTCCAATACACGTCTTGGCTGGGTGACAGCTAGACCGGTTAGAGGCTGACAGGGCACCTATGGTGCCCCCATGTTGATACCTGCACCTTGTGGCGGGCACCAAGGTGCACCTTGAATTTGTACAATGGGAGCATGCATTCCGGTCGGAATGCATGCCCCCATTTTAAAGTATAGGAGTGTGACCGAACAGTGTTTAGTCTTATCCTAATTAGTCGGTCGGGACCGCCGACCAGGTGTCAGTCAGTCCCTTGACCGACACTATGTAGGGCGGTGGAAACTCAACCAGACATCGTATTTGGGCCCTAAGTTGGAATCTTGTGCCTCAAAAATCTATGCTAATTAGGGAACTCCAAACTTTATGTTAAGAGTGGATATTTTAAATGCCAGGACCTATAGCCATCACTGTGGCACCTGCATGCTGTGTGACCCAAGAAACTCTAACACCCGACCCTTGAAAGCACATTAACAAAGGGACCAACTGGGCACATCCTTCACCTAAGATAAAGATCCTCGCAAAATCCCTACTTTCCTTGTTAACAAGCAGTACCCCTACTATCCTGAAGAGCATTATAACAAACTTGAGACAGAGTAGTAGTGTTTATGTACCTTCACTGCCCAACATTGTAGAGCTTGTCTGCTCCAGGTTATTCTTACCGACATCAGTTCTCCATCAGATATATAATAAATCAGGTTAATTTCCCCAAGAACTTAGTTACCCAATGCCCCATTCTCCAAGACCCTGCTCAGTCTGCACCCCTTCAGACTCTCAAGCAGGGCACTCTACAAGGAGTCGGAGATATAGCTGGTGCATCAGGTCCATCAGATTATATCAACCACCTGACATTTTCAAAGCCTACCCTTCTAGTATCCCTGTTTCTTCACAAATCTGTCCCATAGGGATATAGCTTGTCTTCGCTGACTCCTTCTTTTCAATGGTCAGCATCAGTGTTTCTGCTGTATAGTGGTACCTTGCCACTATTTTTATCATTCAATCCACCAGCATTTTGGCTCAATTCTGAGAGACCACAGTCATGTTTCATCTTTCCTTGCAAGCTACATGTCTCCAAGAACACCATACACTATCCAATAAATCTCTTGTTAATCTCCTGTCTCACTGGTCCAAACTAACTGCATTTCTATAACATGACCATCAATCAGCCCTGATACAGGGACCTGGCTATCACAGTATTCCACTGTGTTCTTGAACTGTTCTTGAGGTACATTCAAGCCAATTTGACGAGAATGTTATGTGGTGAATCACTGATTTTTGTAGTACACCTGCCTAATCTACAAGCCCTCTCGATTTCAATGTGGCAGACGGGCCCTCTCCCAGTATACTTCCAAGGGCTCAAGTGAGCAACCACTTATTTTTTCCGACTTAGTGCATTCCTTCAAATTAATTCTGCAGAAAATATTCCCTCAGGATCTGTATTCCGAGTCCACATCCTTGTCAATGAGTGACTTTGTTTGAGCTTCGACCTAATCAATTGTCAGGGTAACTAGTGAGCAGGGGCCTACATGTTTCCAGTGTTTAGCCTGGCATTGTCAAATTACATGTCTAACTTGTTCAACCTCTTGGTGATATCCACTCTGAGATCTGTCAAATTGTGTTGTGGGCTTTCTCGAACGCCGATTTGAGCTCTGCCAAGCTGGCTTTGAGGCTCTCTTTGGTTAGGGTATTTGTTGCTTTATCAGCCACGGCGGCCCCCCTGCTGATTGAGCCCATCCCCTGTTTGGCTGCTTGCTATAGGTATCACCTAATGCTCCCCAATCTGTTATCATTCTGTGATTGAGACATATCTGAGAGTTGACTACTTGTAATCTAAGACTTCACTTCGCTCTGTGAACAGGTTTTACATGTTTCAAACTGAAGGAAAATGCCTCTTTTTGCACAATCACCCCCTATTTTCGGACTGATGCTGTTTGCATTTTGTGCATGGATACCCTGCTAACCAGGTCCCAGTGCATGCGCTCTGACCCCTAAAACAAGTGAGGGTACGCACAGTCGCCTCTAGAAGTCAAAGGTCTGTGTGGGACTTTTGCTTCTCTCAGCATCACTTTGCTAGCTGTTGAGAGAACCTTTTTGTTTACCATTCACTCACTGTCAAAGAGGTATGTCTGGATGTGGTTAGGGAGCGGTTCCTTGCACTCAGGTAACTTTAGGCAAACGCTTTTATCGCCACATCATTGGAGTCAGTGATGATAGGCCTCGGTCAAGGCCCAAAAAGACTGGCCGGTGGTCCGAAAGGCCAGCCTCTTGAATATTGCAATAAGTTATATTGGGTTGTAGCCGCCAATGGATGAGCTAATAATCCATACAGACTGAGTCTCTTGAGGGCAAGAGAAAAATGTTTAGTCCCAATCTATCTGGTGTAACAGATGCCAAAGGTCTACCAAGGTGTGATGGCCTGAGGTCCCCGAGTAGGGCGCTGTTGGTACACTTATAAGTATCTATAAATCCAGTCCTGCTTAGTGTTGGGTCATGAGGACAGGATCCTTTCCCCAACTAACAAGAAGGGTGCATCGGCAAAATAAGACACGAGTCTGGAAAGTCGTGTGAGGCAGTGGGTTTTTTCAGCAGTGGGTGCATACATAGGTCCTACGATGATAGTCCAATCAAGATACCATAATTTAGCAAACACCCTTCACCCTTTTTCACTCACCTAAGTACTGAGATTCTTAAATAGGAGTCTCTTCCCAATGAGTAAGCATATGAATCATCTTTGGATATTGCTCCAATGTTTGAGCACTTTGATGATTCTTTTGATATTGTTAAAATTAGCCCTAATGAGGCGACGTGTTTCGTGAAACACATGTTAGCCTGTGTTGCCTTTTTTCATGCAAATTTCTTAATAAGAAAGAGTAATAAAACGTTTTGAAAATTTCACTGACAGTCTTAAGTTTTGATTATTTTCCTGGCGAGACCTCAAAACCCAGTCTTTCCTGCTGTTCAACAGTGACCACTCCTGCACACCCCACATGCCGTAGTGACCAAGAAAGCATGTCATCAGCTTCACCAGCTTGTGCTTGGTGTAATCACTTTACTGAAGGATTGCACATATTGCCCAAGACATTCAAAAGAGGATCTCTTGGAGGTCTCAAAAATTCAAAGTCATACAGTTCTAAAGATAATCACAACATCTCACCCACTCTGAATCAGTTACTCAGGTGTTTGCTAAAATAGAGATCAGACAGCTTAGTGCCAACATCAGAAGGCTATCCAAATCTACACACCTGGCTACCTTTCCCAAGTTTTAAGGTCACTCATCCAACCAGATCCATACTTTCAAAAACATATTTAAAAAGTCAGGAGCAAAGGAAGGAAAACTGAATGTAAGATACCTGACCCTCCATGATTTATTAATTATCCTTATGCATTTTGGAGCTTATCACCGTACATACTCTCTACTGACATCAGTGTAAGTAGAAGAGCTGATCCTGGAAGTCTTGATACATGTTTGTTTCTATGGTGAAATAACGCCTTTGCATTCTCCTCCTGGTTTAGAACATATTCCAGAAATCTAAGAATTTTCTATTGTAATGTAATGTAATCTAAAAAAAATGTATAAAGCGCGTAAATCACCCGAAGGTCTCAGAGCACTAGCAGATCCTCCAACACAGATACACAAGACAGGACTATGGGCTGAAGCTAAAAAAGCCAGGTTTTTAGATGCTTACGGAACCTCAAATGATTGTGTTCTGTCCTAATCTGGAGGGGCAGAGAGTTCCAGTCTTCGGGGGCTGTTTTACTAAATGCCCTGTCGCCATTTCTGACCGTGCGTACCCTAGGTACAGTTAGGAAAGACTTGCTTGAGGATCTGAGTGACCTAGCCGGGTTGTGGGATTTAAGCTTTTGTTCAAGGTATGTTGGTCCATGTCCATTGATTGTTTTGTGGACTAGACAGCAAAATGTAAATTGTATGCGCTTCTTTATTGGGAGCCAGTGTGGAGTTTTTAAACAGGGCAGTGACGGGGTGCGAGGGGGAAGGTTGAGCACCAGTCTAGCAGCAGTATTTTGCAGGACCTGTAGACGGGCCAAAAGAGTAGCATTTATTGAAGACAATAGCGAATTCCCATAGTCTATACGGCTGACAATGAGTCCCTGCACAATGGGCATGCGTGATGAAAGGGGGATCCATTCAAAGATTTTCCTCAGACTGCGCATGAGGCCGAAGCTGGTGTTGACTACTTTATTGATGTGTTCAATCATGGATAGCTTGTTGTCAATTATTACCCCAAGATTTCTAACTGAAGATTTGGGAGAAGGGCAAGGACCAAGGGAGACTGGCCACCATTCTTCAGACCAGATCTTATCGGCCTTTCCAAAGAGCACGATCTCCGTTTTGTTTGCATTCAGCATCAGGAAGTTATCTGTCACCCAGTCATGAATGTCAACCATGCAGTTTTTGAATTTCAGTTTGGTTTCCTCTGGGTCCTGATTGATTGTAATCAGTATTTGGGTGTCATCTGCGTAGGACACGGTTCCAAACCTGTGTGCTCGAATCACCTTTGCCAGGGGGGACACATAAAGGTTGAAAAGAGTGAGGCTCAGTATTGACCCCTGTGGGACACCCTTGTCGTTGTCGTGGTACCTAGAGGAGTGGGTGCCAACTTGGACCTTAGACCGTCTGTTGGTCAGGTAGATTTTTATCCAGAGTAATGCAGAGCCTTCGACACCAACCTCAGCAAGACGTTCTAGAAGAATGAGGTGCGAGATGGTTTCGAAGGCTGCGGACAGGTCGAGTAGGACAAGTATGGCGGACTGATTTGCATCCAGAGTCATTCTAACATTGTTGACAATTTCAAGCAGGGCGGTTTCGGTGCTGTGGAATGCCCTGAAGCCCGATTGGGATGAGTCCAGGAGTGTGTTAGTCTCAAGGTGAGTTATGAGTTGTTTGATTATCAGTGACTCCATGACTTTGCCAAAAAGGGGCAGGAGGGAGATGGGCCGATAATTCGGGAGTAGTTTGGGGTCGGCTGCGGTTTTTTTTTTAAAATTGGTCTTATTATGGCCTCCTTCCAGTGCAGGGGGACGGAGGAATGCAGTAGGGACTGATTCAGAACTTTAGTTAGGTCGGAGACCAGGACAGGGGCAATTTTTGCTAGAATTTTGGGGGAGGCTGGATCTCCCGGGGCTCCTGACTTCATTTTATACAGGGTTGACTCAACCTCTGTTTCAGAGCAAGGTGAAAATTCCCTAAGTATGTTGATTTGGTTTTTTGAGTCCCTGTAGCAGTTGGTGGGTGGAGGTGTGGTCTGCGACAGAGGGGGAGGTTGGGGGAAAAGTTTGTGAATGTCATTGATTTTTTCATGGGAGTACAGGGCTACAGAGTCAACCCACTCTTTTGACTCATTGGGTGATTGCTGACAGGCAGTTGGATTAGTGAACTCTTTTACTATTTTGTATAGTTCTCTCTGTGAGTTTGCTGCCTGGGAAATCCTATTGCCTAAGTACACTTTTTTTGCCATGGCGATATCTTTCATATAAGACCTATGTGCTGCTTTATAATGTTGCCTGACGTTTACGTCTTTGGTTTGACGCCATTTTCTTTCCACTGTCCTGACCGAGTGTTTAATCTTTTTCAGATCCGGGGTGAACCACAGTGAGATCTTGGAGGGAGGCCTGAGTGCTCGGGCCGTGGCTATAGCGTCTATAGCCAAGGAGATTGCGGAGTCAAGAACAGTTGCTGCACTGTTAGGATTGGTTTTACTAGAAATGATGGGAGGGGTAAAGTGGGCAGCAAATGAATTCAGGGTGATTTTGTTCCATGGTCTGCTCAGCTTTTCTTGAGTGATTTTTTGGGGTTCAACATGAGTGCCAGCAATAAAAAAATGTATTACAAAGTGGTCTATCCAAAGGGCAGGAGAGATCTGATTAATTTCTACTTTATCTGAGTTAGTGCATATGAGATCAAGTGCATGGCCAGCATTGTGCGTAGTGTGGTTCTGAAAATCTGGATTCATATAATTATACTGGACTCGAGAAAATAAAACTTCGTCGAAATATGACGAATTTGGTATCAAGAGAATGACGAGTACATCATGTACATGAATTTTCGGCGTGTTCGAGTGACGATTTCACCTCGAAATCGTCATTTACATTCTGAACCCTTGGCTCCCATTTATATGTTGCCCTTTACATAGGCCTTAATCCAGTTGAATTTGATTCCACAAGGACACATACTCCTTAATCGACTTTTTCCTGACCTCAGTACAAGTTAGAACCATTGCCCCAGGCCGAACTCGTTAGGTCAGTTCCCTCCCAGTGGCCGAGCAAGATAGCATCTAGGCTCAACCAGCCATAAAACCATTTCAGCGCGCACACCTGCCATATCTCGCTCACATCTTTCTCCACTCCTTTGCTTCACTTACTTTATGGTGGGGAGGTGCCCGTTTTTATTAGGGGTCCAGTGATATCGGATGAAATGATTGGGCCTTGCCAAATGATTTGTTGTAGGCAGCACGAAGTGAAATATGGACATGTCATCATGACTCTGCTTTTTCTTTGAACCAGAATATGTTAACTATTTACTTTACAACCAAGAATGTTTTGCCTAGGGCCTAAAACTGTGTATAAGAAGAGAAGCCTGACTTCATGAAAGTGTGCAGTCTCCTGAGAACATACCCGTATTGTACTTCTAGGACACCTGTTACCTTGGTTGCAGCCAATAAACTAATCTTTGACTTCACCTAGAAGACTCCGAGTTTCTGTAGGTGTGGATCAGGAGAACCCGAGGTCTTTGGGTGTTGATTCCCTGGCACCGCTGGGTTACCGGTTCTGTGCCGGTTCTTAAAAACCCAGTACCTCAGTTGGCGCCCAACGTTTGGGGCGATTCCAGTGGTACCAGTCAGCCAGAAGATCATCAGGAGCTTCGTGTGGAAATTCCGGAGGACGGCCAACCACCTCATCGACCCCTGCATGTCGACGTGGTCCGAAGGTCTTTGCTGCGAGGTTCCCCGCTTCCCGACGGCTACAAGGACGGCTGCCCTGGCTATCGCCCTGATGTGGACCCTTGAAGTTTTTGGTAGAGCGAAACACTGAGACGAGTCTTCTGGTGACGTCATCGAGATAATTTCAGTTAAGTATAAGTGGAGCGTCTCCCAGTCCTTAGTTGGACTTACTTTGTGGTATCTTTGGGATACAAAATGTTTTGTATTGGTACTTGCAAGCACCATAACTGAAGGACTCGTGTATTCACGAGAAATATCGTAATCGATAATCCTTTGAAGTTTTGGAACTAGACTAGAGAGCGAGGATGCCTAGTCTTAGACTTGGGAATTTATTTTGTCTTGGTGGTAATAATAGGGACTCCCGATTGGAGGACTCATGTCCGGTTCCTCCAGTTGGAACTCCGACTTACGAGCTATACGTAAAACATGGGGTAGGCCCCATCACCTACAACGAAGTATGGATTAAATACACTAGGAAAGATGGTGTTTTAAAATGGCCCCAATATGGTAGTTTTGATTCTGAAATCTTAGACAACCTTGAAGTTAAACTCTTCAAAAAGAAAGCCCGGCCGGCAATGTTTGACTCCTTCCGCTTATGGCGTAAAGAAGCCAAACAAAAAGAAATTAAATTAGCTAAGAAAAATAAGAGAGAAGGGGGACTTTCAGTAATGCAAGCTGCTGTGCAGTTTAAAGATAATGAGGAAGAGCAGATGAATGAGCAGTTGCACAGGCAACGTAAAATGGCAATAGATAAATGTTATCCAGTTTTGCCGTCTCTTCAGCAAGAGGCAGCAAAAGAGCGTGAAAAAGACCCATTAATGTCACATTTGCTAAATTCACCACCCCCCTATGCGCAGAATGCCACAGCACCCCCGCAACCTTTAGTTGCACAAGCTGCGCCTCCTGCTCCTCAAAAGCACCCACCAGCTGTTCTTCAGCTGGCTCCTACTTCTTCGGTGCAGCCTCCTCCAGGCCCACCGACCACTTCTGTTTCACCTGTGTTTTCTACGATTTTGCCTACTGTACTTTTTACGTCTCCTAATGCTCCCTCTACGATTTTGCCTAGTGCCCCCTCTATTCCTGATACCTCTTCTGCTATCTCTACCCCCGCCTTATCACACCCCGTTTTTCCATCTGTTTGTCCTTCAGTTTCACCTTCCATTCGGCAGAAAATGGCCAGCACTGTTACTAATCTTCTTTTACCTCTTTTCGGGTCGCCTGCTACGACCCCTAACATAGGAAGAAGACAGTTGCGAAGTCAACTGCCTGATTATCAAGAGAGAGATTCACTGAATAGTTTAGCTCGGAAATGGGTCATGGACACTGCAAAATATGATGTACAGTCAGTCATGGAAGTCTTCCATCAATGGGAAGCAGCGACACAGAGATATGTTTTCGAACAGATGTGTGTTTTTCTTGGCGAGGATTTAGAAGACAATGATCAAGAATGCATCCCACAAGAGATGTGTCGTGTACGGTTTAGGTTTGGAGAGGGTATGATTGTAGGTCCAGATGTGGAAAAAGCAGTTGAAATGTTGTTATCATATCGGAGTAAGGGAAGCAGTTCTGGGTCACCATCTGAATCTAATACCTCCAGTAGGAAAAAGGCGCGACAATACCCTATGAGAGAAGTTCCCCCACAATGGAGAGAGGGTGACACAACCGCTAACCCACCTGTTCTGCCACACTTCCACCGTGTATGGGTACATGTCCCATGGAAGCGAGCTGAAGTTTTAGCACTCAAACAAACATTACCAGATCCACGTAAAAATCCTGCAGGGTACTATAAAGAATTGTCACAAACTGCTGGGTCATGTATAATGAATTTAGCCGATATCGATATGCTATTTGGGAATGTTGTTCCACAGCCTTTATGGGGTAAAATTCGCCATGTAGATCATGACCAGGAATTAGGTGACACGTGGGCTAATATTACTGCTGCAGATGCCCGACAAGTTGGTGGTGCCAAGCCTGAGCCTTTGATAGCAGAACTCCCTGGTAGAATAGTAGATTACATGAAAACGATAATGCCTGCAATACGCGTAAATTGGGATAAGTTGTCTGCATGCAAGCAAAAGAAAGAAGAAACTGTTTCAGATTTCTTCACCAGATTTGAAGAAACATTCATTGACCACAGCGGTCAAGATATGACCACAGAAGGTGGTCAGAGATTGTTTGTCGATAAATTCGTGCACAATCTGCTTCCAGAATTGTGTAGAAAATTAAAAGATTCAGAAAGTTCTTGGGCAGTCTCATCTTCAGCGCAGATATTGGCTACTGCACAATACTACGAGAATAGAGACAAAGATGAGAAAGATAAAGTAGAAAAGAAAACTAGAGAACTCAAAATGAAGGTTTTGCTACAGCAAGCCTATCCGCCACGTGGTGGTGGTAATCAACATAATAATGGCCAGAATCACTACCAGAATACTTTTCAGCAGCCTCAACAGTATCAGAGAAACTCGCAAAGATTCGATTACACTCAACCCCGTGTAGGTCCCAACCAGTGTTTATATTGCAAACAAGAGGGTCATTATAAGTATAATTGTCCTGCCCTATCACAACGTGCAAATGGAGTTTCTGGTGTTAGAGGTCGTGGCAGTCAGCAAGCGCCTAGAGGTAGAGGGCGTGGAAACGCCCCTCAGGACACACGTCCCCTTCCACCACAAAACTCTATGAACAGGTTTGATCAGCAAAATAACGTATCTGACAGGACAGCTCAATACTATGTTGAAGATTATTACACAGAAAATGAGCAGTGGGAGAATGATGACTGCTAGGACAGCCATAGACAAAGAGAGGGAGTTGTTTCAGTTCCAGTAGATCAGAGTGGACCTTACGTTGAGGTGATTACATCAAGTGTGTCAGAACCTTTTCTGTTGGATACTGGTGCTACAAAGAGTTCTATTATGCACTCCAAACTCCCTGGCGCACCTTTGTCTGGCGAAATGAACGTTTCTGTAGGTTTTTCAGGCGCCCCAGTTAGAAATCCGATTTCTGACCCGTTATCTCTTTCTGTTGGTCCTTGTGAATTCGAAGCACCCCTTATTCTGACAACAGGTTGTGGTGAAAATTTGCTAGGATTAGATTTGCTAAAAAGATTGTATGCGACTTTGTATTGTTCTCCTTCAGGAGTACAACTCACTTTAGGTAAGAAAGTGGTTTCTCCCATGTATTTGTCGAGAAATGCACTTCCAGCAGAATTAGCACTTCTCCCAGATATTCTTTGGGCTACTGGTCCTAATGATCTAGGTCTTTTAGAAATTCCACCATATGTTGTAACATTGAAGTCGAATGTTAAAATGCCACGAATTCCCCAATACAGAATATCTAATGAGGGTGAAAAAGCTTTGCTAGCGATTGTTTACGAATTGATTGAAAAGGATGTGATTGAAGAAACACGAGGCAATGTTTGCAATAGTCCTGTTCTGCCTGTTTTAAAACGAACTGACCCTTCTCAGCCACCTGTGTACAGATTCGTGATTGATCTTCGAGAAGTAAATAAGATAGTCGTGCCACAATTCCCAGTTGTGCCCGACATTACCACATTATTGACTATGATTCCAGCTTCTGCTTCATGGTTTTCAGTGATTGACCTAAAGAATGCTTTCTTCAGCATCCCAATTGCTGAGGAGAGCAGGGATATTTTTTCCTTCAGTTTAGGAGGTCGAAGCTTCCACTTTAAACGCGCTCCTCAAGGCTACTGTGAAAGCCCCTCAATATACAGTCAAGCTCTGAAAACTCAGCTTGACACGATCGTTTTGCCTAAAGGTGCCACTCTTGTACAGTATGTGGACGATTTGCTCATTGCTGCAGATAATGAGAAAATTTGTAAACAGGCCACATTGACATTGTTGCGTCATCTGTGTGATCTGCATCACAAGGTGTCACTTTCCAAGCTTGAATATTGCCGACAAGAAGTGACCTACTTAGGTCACCTCTTATCGAAGGAGGGAAGGAAACTGACCCCAGAAAGAATTCGGGCAATAGCGAAATTGAGTGTGCCAAGAACACAGAGAGAAGTACGTGCTTTCTTGGGCATTACATCGTACTGTAGACAGTGGATTCCAAATTTTTCGTTATTGGCCAAACCCTTGGTGGCATTAACGTGTAAAAATACACCCAATCTCATTCCTTGGTTATGTATGTTATGTTATGTTATGTTAAATGAATTTATTGAGCGCGGCTAACACCATTAGGTTTCTTGGTGCTGTGCTGGGGGAGCGGTGAAAAGAATGTGAGACGGAGTCTAAAGGTATGAAGTAGTGAAAAGGAAAGTTTTAAGGAGTGATCTGAAACCAGGATATGAGGGTGCGAGCCTGAGAGAAAGTGGGAGGGAGTTCCAGAGGGATGGGGCCAAAAAAGAAAACCTGAGGCCCCCGTGTTTCTTCCTCTTGAATCTAGGAACAGATAGCAGGGCCATCTGAGATGAGCGGGGATTGCAGGGGGGGGCATACAGATGAAGGAGGGAAGAAATTAAAGATGGACCTTGACCGGAGAGGGATTTTGAAATGATACAGCCTAGCTTGAATTTACAGCGGGCAGATACCGGGAGCCAGTGGAGACTCTTTAGAAGGGGGCGAACATGCTGATCTCTCGGCTGATGGTAAATCAGGCGGGCGGCTTGATTTTGGATCAGCTGAAGACTTTTCAGTTGGTAATCAGGAATGCCTACATACAATGCGTTAGCGTAATCAAGTCTACTGATCACTAACGCAAGTAGCGCTAAAGTAAGTGCTTCGGTGGTGAGTAGGCAGGAGATTTTTCGAATTTTCCTGAGTTGGAAATGGCTGGCGGACACCACTGCGCTGATCTGGGGAGTCATAGAGAGATCATTACTGATGACAACACCCAGACTTTTAGCGGAGTTAACTGGGGAAGGAGGGCTTCCAAGGCTTGCAGGCCAGATGGAGGGCTGCCAAGGATTGGAAGCTCCCCCGACAAGAATCAGTTCAGTCTTGTCGGGGTTAAGCTTCAGGTGGTTTGAGCTCATCCAGTTGCTGATGAAACAGAGTGTTTTTTGGAAGGTGGAAGTAGAGTCATCAGAAGAGTCGATGGTAAAAATCAACTGGATGTCGTCCGCGTAATTGAACGCGGTGACACTCATCCCACGAAGGGCACGAAGTAAAGGGGCCAAATACAAATTAAAAAGGAGAGGGGACAATGAGGAGCCCTGAGGGACACCACAGGTCAGCCCTACCTGGGTGGCAGAGAACTGGGACAGCCTGACGGCTTGTTGACGTTCCGTCAGAAAGGACTGAACCCAGTCCAGGGCGGTCCCATGGATACCAGCCTCTCTGACACGGTCGACCAGGATACCATGGTCGACCGTGTCAAAAGCGGCCGATAAATCCAAAAGGACTAGGGCTTGTCGAGTGTTAGCATCAGCCCCTCTGCGCAGTTCGTCCATCACGGAGAGAATGACTGCCTCCGTGGAGTGCGCAGGTCTGAACCCTGCCTGCTTGGAATCTAGGACACATGAGTCCTCAATAAAGGTGCTGAGTGTGTAAGTTACGTGCGATTCCAAGACTTTACTGAGGAAAGGGAGAAGGGATATGGGGCGATAGTTGCTCAAGATAGAGGGGTCTGCCGAGGGTTTTTTCAGAATGGCGACCACCTCGGCCTGTTTAAAGGAACAGGGAACTTCCCCTGTGGCCAAGGAGTTGTTTAGAAGGGCCAGGGGGGGGTTCAGGGCAGGAGGTGAAAGCTGCTCGAAAGGCCGAGGGGGGGCAGCAATCGCGAGGGGAACCGGAGGAAATTTTATGCAGGAGTGAGAAAAAATTGGCTGTCGAGATGGGGGGGATCAGAGTTAAAGTATGAGAGTTAAGATAATTAATGGGTTCAGTGGACGGGGGAAGGACAAGCGGGGATTGGGCGGCAATGCTAGATTTGATTTTAACAATTTTTTCTATAAAGAATTCGTTCAAGGAATCACACAGGTGTTGAGAGGGAAGGGGCCCTATTGTGAGTCTCGCTGGGTTAGATAGTTCCTCTACAATTGAGAATATGTCCTTAGATTTGTTTGCGGAATCCTTAATTTTATTAGAAAAATAGGAGGATTTGGCCGAAGCTATAGCTGTTTTGTATTTTTTAAGCAGGGAGGAAAATACCTCCTTAGTCTCAGGGGAGTACCCCCGGCGCCACCGTCGTTCTGCCTGACGGAGGCCTAATTTTAGAGCTCTCAGATCCTCAGTAAACCACCTTTGAGCGTCATGACAACGTCTTGCTCTAACTAATTTTAAGGGAGCTACTACGTCGGCAGCAGAGGTAAGCCAACGAGTGAGGCTCGATGTCTGGACATCGATGGAGACGGATGGATCAGAGGTGGGGGGAACTGAAGAACTAAGAAGAGAACTGAATTCATTTAGGTCTGACCTGTTCCAGTTATGAGCCAAGAAATTAGTTTCTCGAGGCTTAATGACAAGCCGGGGCATCCCTAAGGTGAAAGTAATTAATGAATGATCTGACCAAAGGCAGGGCAGGACAAGAGGGGCAGAGATATCCAGGCAAGATGTCCAAACCTGGTCTAAAGTGTGACCCTTTATATGCGTGGGCGAGTGGATATGCTGAGTACAGTTCAGACCTAGCATGAGGTCTGAAAAGGCCAGTGAGCCAAGGGATTCATGGGCGTCCGACGGCCAATAATTAAAATCTCCCAGGACCAAAACGTTGGAGTTATTGATGGTAAGCTGTGAAATAAGATCGCCAAACTGGGCGGGAAAGTTGGGCATGGGTTGAGGAGGGCGATAAATCAGGGCACATATGAGAGAGGACCCTGGCTGTTCCAGTCTGAGTACCAAGCAATCCGTCATGGGGATGCTGGTGGTGGGCACTATGGAAAAACGATTCGGGTGCTTAATGATAGCAGCAACCCCCCCTCCAGCCTTGCCAGAGGCACGGTTGACTTGTAGTATGTAGTATCCGGGGGGGATGGCCGCCAAGATGTCGGGGGAGGAATCGTCTGTTAGCCAGGTCTCGGTCAGGAACAAGATGTCAGGTTGTTCTGACCCTAGCAGATAAAAAATGTCTAACTGGTGACTGACCAGGGACCGGGTATTAAGGTAGAACACTGATAAAGAAGAGTTTGAGGCTCCTACTAATGAGTGGGTACAGGATCTGGGCTCCGGAACCAGGGACCTCGGAGTAGGACAAGGAATAGTAATCTCTGGAAAAGAAATACGGGTAGTGAACAAACCAAGTGAAGCAAGCCTGAGGGCTGACTCGAGTGGGGGAAGTGCGGGATTGTGGCATAACATAAGGGAAGGACGGGAATAAGTAAGGAAAGGGACAGAGTAACGCGCCCCTAGCCCCCGTCGGCCGCGGACGGGCGCAGACGGGCTTAACTCAGGCGCAACTCCGGCGCGCCTACGACGCGCCCGCTGCGCTCGTCCGCTGCGCTGACACATGGGGGCCGTTGAAATAGGATGATGGCGAGGGGGTGTGGCGAGGCTCTAGCTCGCTAACCAACCCGTTCCAAGATGGCGCCCGCGGCCGCTGGGGAGCCCGTTAGGCGGTCAGCCCACAGCAGGCGGCTTGGCCTCTACGCGAGTAGCAATCAGCTCAAGAGGTGAGTGTCCCCGCCAGTAGTCAGCGGCATGAGAGTGTGGGTATTTAAAAAGTGAGGTCACTGCTCGTAGTCAGCAGGACCAAGGTCAGATAAAATGCTGCTCGTGATCAGCAGGACGGGAGTAAAAGTAAGAATAATAGCAGCGTTCCAGCAATCGCGCGTCAGACCCCTGCCACAGGGCTACTTGCAATTACTTGGAGAAAGAGGGGTGGTCCTAAAATAGGATGATGGCGAGGGGGGTGTGGCGAGGCTCTAGCTCGCTAACCAACCCGTTCCAAGATGGCGCCGCGGCCGCTGGGGAGCCCGTTAGGCGGTCAGCCCACAGCAGGCGGCTTGGCCTCTACGCGAGTAGCAATCAGCTCAAGAGGTGAGTGTCCCCGCTAGTAGTCAGCGGCATGAGAGTGGGGGTATTTAAAAAGTGAGGTCACTGCTCGTAGTCAGCAGGACCAAGGTCAGATAAAATGCTGCTCGTGATCAGCAGGACGGGAGTAAAAGTAAGAATAATAGCAGCGTTCCAGCAATCTCGCGTCAGCCCCCTGCCACAGGGCTACTTGCAATCACTTGGAGAAAGAGGGGTGGTCCTAAAATAGGATGATGGCGAGGGGGGTGTGGCGAGGCTCTAGCTCGCTAACCAACCCGTTCCAAGATGGCGCCCGCGGCCGCTGGGGAGCCCGTTAGGCGATCAGCCCACAGCAGGCGGCCTGGCCTCTACGCGAGTAGCAATCAGCTCAAGAGGTGAGTGTCCCCGCTAGTAGTCAGCGGCATGAGAGTGGGGGTATTTAAAAAGTGAGGTCACTGCTCGTAGTCAGCAGGACCAAGGTCAGATAAAATGCTGCTCGTGATCAGCAGGACGGGAGTAAAAGTAAGAATAATAGCAGCGTTCCAGCAATCGCGCGTCAGCCCCCTGCCACAGGGCTACTTGCAATCTGAAGAATCTGGTCTGAAGAGTGTCAGAAAAGTTTTCTCGAATTACGCACAGCATTATGTTCGGCTCCTGTGTTAGGTACCCCCAACTACAGTAAGCCTTTCACATTGTATGTCCACGAGAAGGAGGGCTGTGCATTGTCTGTGTTGACTCAGTTATTCGGAGATAGACAGCGGCCATGCGCCTATTTTTCATCCACTTTGGATCCGGTAGCACAAGCATTGCCGAGTTGTTTAAGGGCCACAGCAGCAGCAGCTGTTTCTATTCGACAGTCTGCTGGTCTAGTAATGAATAATACACTAATCGTGATGGTCCCGCATGCAGTAGACACATTGTTAAATAGGACCAAGACACAGCACTTAACTAGTGCTCGACTGTCCAGTTACGAATTGACGCTGCTAGCGAGCCATGTGCACATAAAAAGGTGCAGTACCCTGAATCTAGCCACGTTGTTACCAATTGCAGAAGAATCAGATGCTTTAGAACAGCACGATTGTTTCCTCACAACAGAGGAAGAGACAAAAGGGAGAGTGGATTTATTTGACACTCCTCTCGCTAAATGTGATGGTACGTTATGGGTAGATGGGTCATGCTTTAAACTCCCAAATGGGAACGTGACTACAGCATATGCTGTCACAACTTTGCACACGGTCGTTGAAACTGCACGAATACCACATGGTTCAGCTCAAGCCGCAGAACTAGTCGCACTTACGAGAGCATGTGTGTTGTCTAAAGGAATGAGAGTGACTGTCTACACTGACAGTCAGTATGCGTTTGGAGTGGCTCACAGTTTTGGACGATTGTGGAGAGAACGTGGATTCCTGACTTCGCATGGAGCTAAGATTCAGCATGGTCAGTTGGTGAATGAGCTTCTTGAATCACTGACCTTGCCCCTACAAATAGCGATTGTGAAATGTAGTGCTCACAAGAAGGTGACTGATGATGTTGGTCGTGGAAATGCATTTGCTGATGAGACCGCTAAGGAAACGGCAAAGAATGTGATGAGCCGAATGTATGTTGCAGGCCCTGAAAGATGGACTGGTGAGGTTGGAATATGTGAGGATACGATAGAAAGTGTGAAGTCCATCCAAGCTGAGGCCACAGAGAAAGAGTTAAGCACGTGGAGAGAGAGTACAGGAAGAATGGATGCAAATGGTTGTTGGGTTGAATTGACAGAGCATCAGAGATGGTTGTTACCCGATGCATATGTGCTTGCAGTGGTTACAACGGCTCATGGAATGGCTCATATCAGCGCGAAAGGGATTTGCGAGTTGTTGGCCCCAGTGTGGAAGAATTCAGGGATTCCCAAGTGTGCAGAGAATGTTGTCAAGAATTGCATGGTATGTCTGAAGCACAATTCTGGTAGGGGAACCCCAACTCCAGCTGGTTATTTTGCACCTCCTACGTATCCGTTCGAGGTTTTGCAGCTAGATTTCATACACATGGAGAGGTGCAACAACTTAAAATACGTGCTCGTTGTTGTTTGTGCCTTCTCAAGATGGGTAGAAGCCTATCCCCTAAAAGACAATACTGCCTTGTCCACAGCGAAAGCCCTTGTAAAAGAGTACTTCCCCAGGTTCGGAATGCCGAGAATGGTCTGGTCTGACAACGGAAGTGAATTTGTGGGTCGTGTGATGAAAAGAGTGTGTGAAGGGCTAGGCATTAGGCAGAAGTTCCACGCTGCAAATCACCCCCAATCAGCTGGATTAGTGGAATGTTACAATGGCACGCTTAAACTTAAATTGGCCAAAATCCAAGCGAGCACAGGTCTTAAATGGCCTGACGCTCTACCCTTAGCACTCCTATCCACCAGAATGACTGTGCATTCGCGAGTGAAACTCAGCCCCTACGAAATCGTCTTTGGCCGGCCAGCCAACATATAGGGAGTGCCTAGGCCCACGAAGTTCAGCGAGCTGCAACACCCTATTTTGCTTGATTACTTGTATGAATTGACGGCTAAATTGCGTGTTTTACATCAACAGGTCCACAACACCTTGCCTCCGGTCTCTGAGACTCCGGGTCACTCCATTGACCCCGGTTCCTGGGTTCTCGTCCGCAACTTTCAAAGAACAAGAAACGACCAGCCCAGATGGACCGGGCCTCACCTCGTCCTTCTGTCTACAAGGTCAGCTGTTCGGGTGGAGGGGAAGGCCAACTGGGTCCACGGGATCCATTGTAAAAAAGTACCCTTCCCTCTGCCCTATGACCAATGGATCCAGAAGGGTGTCACTGACTCAGAGCTCACAACTGATGACCGTGTAAAAGAAACTAACCCTGATTGTGAAAACGAGAACATTTTTCAAGAAACTGTGCCACCACCAGAACAATTGAACTCTTAGGAACCTGAACTCCTGTTTCAGGACCAGACAGTACCAGGAAAAAGACGCTACAATTTGCGACCGAGAAAAACAGACTAATAAAAGTGATTCCTTTTTATGATCTGAGACCAAGACCTATGGACTAATAAACGTATCTTTTTCCCCAAATCCTATTTTTTTTTAAAGTGCAGATCTCCCATTTAGGAAACTTGCTTATTTTTGTTTTTCGAACCGCCATCCGGGTTCCGCTGCTAGGGCCGCGATTGGTTAAAGTCTTCGGAAGTGCAGCCAAGGTGCATTAGGTCGGTGGTTCTGGTCGGTCCAAGGGAGTTGCCCTAGACTGACAGAAGCACTCCTTAGCAGAAACAACCTCCTCGTCGCGGGCAGCACCTTAGAGAGGATGGAGTTTCCTGATGTGGAGAGACCTGCCAAACAAATGAACTTTAAGCAGAGACTATGTAACACGATGGCGAAGAAAAGTTTTATCATATTGTGTATTTTTATGCTATCAAGCGTAATGATCTTTTTGATAAGTTATGTTTTATTCTCTTTCCATGTAACATTGGCGCCTACTACATCACCCATACCTCCTCCTACTATTTCCTCTCATTCTTTCCACCCCCTGCCTGACCACGAATCAAATAGGAGATTAGAGTTCATTAATAACTCCTTCGTTCAGTTATTACACCAACACCAACTTGTAATGAACACAACTAACTGTTGGGTGTGTGATCTCATGCCTCACACAACGGATAAAGGTATCCCCTATTTGGTCCTGCCATTTAGTCACAATGGTTCAGTATGGGCATATAGGACAATGTTCATATATGCACGAGAAATCCAACCCCTACGTTCTGTAAAAGACAACCTCAAGACTAGCGCCCTAGTCAAAGGTATAGTTGACATGATCAAGGAAGTAACTTCTTATGAAGATACTCCGAATGATGAGATACTTGCATATGTAGGTTGGAACGTGACCGGATATGGCACTACATTAAGTGAGAAACAGCAAGCCAAAAGATCGTCCCCTATCTGGATCGTACCCCTTCAAGGTCACCTGTGTCTGCAAGGTATTAGCAAGAATCCCAGAGCTCAGCTAGGGAAGAGTATCTGTACAGAAACGTATGTTTTTGGATCTCAGACTTCCCCTGCGTTTTTAGCCGCTAAGGGTACTTATTTCATCTGCCATGATAGAGCCTATACATGGTTGCCCCCTGACTTCTCGGGCTCATGTTTTGTTTCATTCCTGTTACCTCCCACCTACACAGCAGCGGCGGATTACCCTCGGACAAGGGTAGTTAGAGGTGTTTTGAGTAAAGAAGACACTGCAGGTCAAGAATTTGGGGACTTTGCAAAGGGTTTTCTGCCGTTCTTGGGATCCATGGCTAACAGCAGAAACATAAGGCAATTAACAAGGGTAGTTGAATCCACCGTGATTGAAACTGCTGGTGCCCTTAGTAACCTGACTGCTGAGCTCCAGTCGGATCGACTTATGACCCTTCAGAACCGGGTCGCTTTGGATGTAATACTTGCGGACCGAGGTGGAGTATGCAAATTGATCCAGTCTAGTTGTTGCATTTTCATCCCAGATAATGCTCCAACAGTGTACAGGGCCATCTCCAAACTGCATAAGATTTCCGAATCTATTCATGTGGATAAAGGAGATTGGTCGTTAATGGGATGGTTCTGGGAACTGATATCTGCCTGGGGATGGAAAATTCTTATGGTCATTGGGATGGTCTTAGCCATTCTTTTTCTGTTCTGTCTATGCATACAGTGTGCTCCTGCAATATGTGGCCTCTGTGTTACATCATGTGTAAGGAAGCCTGTGTCAAGAGATGAACTAAGTACTAGAATGATGTTACAGCAACATCTCAATGACTTTAGGAATATAGATCTGGACTCAGACTAACATGAGGATAGATTAATTGCCTATGTAAGGGCAAAAGGAGGGTTTGTGGTTCTGAAAATCTGGATTCATATAATTATACTGGACTCGAGAAAATAAAACGTCGTCGAAATATGACGAATTTGGTATCAAAAGACCGAGAATGACGAGTACATCATGTATATGAATTTTCGGCGTGTTCGAGTGACGATTTCACCTCGAAATCGTCATTTACATTCTGAACCCTTGGCTCCCATTTATATGTTGCCCTTTACATAGGCCTTAATCCAGTTGAATTTGATTCCACAAGGACACATACTCCTTAATCGACTTTTTCCTGACCTCAGTACAAGTTAGAACCATTGCCCCAGGCCGAACTCGTTAGGTCAGTTCCCTCCCAGTGGCCGAGCAAGATAGCATCTAGGCTCAACCAGCCATAAAACCATTTCAGCGCGCACACCTGCCATATCTCGCTCACATCTTTCTCCACTCCTATGCTTCACTTACTTTATGGTGGGGAGGTGCCCGTTTTTATTAGGGGTCCAGTGATATCTGATGAAATGATTGGGCCTTGCCAAATGATTTGTTGTAGGCAGCACAAAGTGAAATATGGACATGTCATCATGACTCTGCTTTTTCTTTGAACCAGAATATGTTAACTATTTACTTTACAACCAAGAATGTTTTGCCTAGGGCCTAAAACTGTGTATAAGAAGAGAAGCCTGACTTCATGAAAGTGTGCAGTCTCCTGAGAACATACCCGTATTGTACTTCTAGGACACCTGTTACCTTGGTTGCAGCCAATAAACTAATCTTTGACTTCACCTAGAAGACTCCGAGTTTCTGTAGGTCTGGATCAGGAGAACCCGAGGTCTTTGGGTGTTGATTCCCTGGCACCGCTGGGTTACCGGTTCTGTGCCGGTTCTTAAAAACCCAGTACCTCAGTAGGGCCTGTCGGTAATAAGCAAAGTCCTAGAGAGGTCAGATTGGTGATAAGATCAATGGTATGGGGATCGTGAGTTTGTTCCACATGGTAGTTGAAATCCCCTAATAGAAGGAAGTTCCCTGCGACCAGGGAGTAGGAAGCTATTGCTTCTACGAGCTTGTTTACAAAATGGGTTTTTACTCCGGTGGGGTCTATAGGTAAGAGCCACCTTCCATGACTCTTTATTACCAAGGGTCAAGGTAACAATACACATTTCACCCCAGTTCTCTAGATAAGAATCATTGCTATGGAGCTTGATGGAGGATTTATGTATAATAGCAGTTCCCCCTCCTTTTTTGCCAAGACGGTCGAGCCTGTGAATTTTATAATTGAGGGGCAGGGCAATGGAGATATCGGGGGTGGAAGACTCTTGCAGCCAGGACTCCGTGATAAATAATATATCAGGGTTGTCAGAGTCAAGAAGCGAACAAATGTTAAGGCATGTTTGGGTAAGGACCTAGCGTTGCAGTACATGCATACAAGGTTTTTCTGGGGCTGAAGGCCGAGCTTACTATTGTGGTGTTTAAAAATGTGGGCTTATTTACACTACCTCCGGTGCAGTTACTGGCTGGTTGAGGTGTTTTGGTGTCGCTGCCGGTTACGTTTAAGGAGGGGAGCTCCTGATTAGTGTAACGGATGATGCCCATTGGAGATTCAAAGCCCAAAGAGAATAGAGGGGCTGAAAAAGTAGTATAAATGAACAAGATACCTGGCGTCTGGCATCGGCTGGCATCGGCCGGGGGTGAACAGGCACAGACGGGCTTGCCTTAGGCGCGCGACCGCTGTGCGCGTCCGCTCGGCGCACTGACTGATAAAGTGAAAGCGGGCGAGACCGCAGCAGTGTAGGAATGACTCTAGAGCGCTAACCCTGATTGATCCAGGAAGTGAGGGCGCTTACAAGGAAAGGTGTTTGACCCCTCCGCTCAAACGGCACAAACCGCGGCAGAACAGGGGGACACCAAAGGCACAAGTAAGTCACAATTCAATTTCAATTTTAAAAGCAACGTGCAAAATACAAAGATTTAAAAACACTGGCAGAGGCTGCCTAAGCCTGCAATGTCGTCTGAACTGAAGGTCTCTACTGCCAATTCATTCCACAACTCAGAATCAGACTCTTGGGGCTCCATTTCAAGGAATGCATGAATACTGCTGTCAGACCTGTCATCCTTAGGGTGGTGTTCCCCCTAAACCTTCTGCCTGCTTACCTCCTCTTTTTTTCATGACAATTCTGTTCATTTTTAAAGTTACGAAATGGACAGTGCCTGACACATGCATTACAAATAACAAACAATATAGAGAGTACCATGTTTTTGAATTCCATAACAATTTGGCCTGTGAAACATCAGGCCTATCAACTGATAGGTTGCACCGAATTCCACTGATTGCCCGCAACCGCTTAGATTTAAGTGTATGTCTATCAATATGCAAGGTTTACCTCCTCTTTTTGATGTATCTCTTAGTTGACCGTAGGACTCTGAGTACTTCCCCACTGCTAACCAGTACTAAAGTGCAAGTGGTTCTCCCTTAAACATGATGACATTGGTGTATACATGATTGGCATATTTAGTTTACTTATAAGCAGGGCCACTGGAATTATGTGTCCGAAGAGGCCCTAATTAAGCAGGAGAGTTTAGTATTCTTATTCAGATTAGCTTTATTCGATTTTAGTTTAAAAATCATAAAAGCAGCAACAATACAAAAATAAATACCTTAACATTTCATTACAAAGTTAATATCAACTATTAAAACAGGATTAAATGGATATAACGGATCAGCTAATCAATATAAAACATTTCATAACAGCTCTAAAAGAAACAAGAAGGGTCATGCATACAGTGCCGCAAAATAGCTAATGTTTAGGGGAAAAACGTCGGGCAAACCTATGTCGGCACTTTACTTGTTATTTGCTTACAACCGTGTCAATTGAGCTGGTACTCATGAGTGGCCTCTTAAAATTTGGTTATCAGAAAATACAATTTTTAAGCCGTGGTTCAAATCTGTTAGAGACTAGATGGTTAGTGGCGCTAGATGCACAGGGTCCCCTTCCCCCTGGGTTGTATTTCTTTGCCATTAATCTGGGTAACGGAATGTGTGGGATACTTGGGTAAAAGTCATGCAAGTCACAAATGCAAATGGGGTCATCTCCTTCGTTGGGCAGGCAGGATCGTAAGTATGGGGTGGTGTTCTTATTCTTAAATTTAATTAACACCAGGTCCCCAGAGGTGTTTTTGGGCAACGTACCTATCCACCCTGACGCTCAGGATTCCACCGTCTAGATCAGGTGGCAAAGGTCTTTTGTTCTGTAACCAAAAAATAGCCTTATTTAGCAGGTCCTGGTATGTTTCGTGTTTCCCCTGGCTAAGTGGGGAACCCCAGAGAGGACAGTCACGTATGGGGCGGCTTCAGGAGGTAAGTTAATATGTGGCATTCTTACTGGATCGGCTCTGGCCACTGTGTAATTGATTAACAATGGTTTCAATGCCACTTTGGGACCTGTTGCGGTAGGTGAGTTAAGAGGAAGTATGTTGGTTTGGACATTCTTACGTGTAGTTGACTTGAACTTTACAGGGGTAGTGGGAGGATTAGGATAAGCGGGTGTTACCAACTTATTGGTTGGTAAGGAATTCCTTTTAATTTGTTTCTCAATGCTAGTCAGCCTGTCCCCCAAGTCATTAAGTTTTGTGACCAAAGGTGATATAACAGATAGGAACAATTGCTCGAGCTGAGCCAGCAAAGTCAGTTTGGTGGACGGTACAGGGTCATCTGTTATGTCCACATCCATATCCGCCATTGGTGTGGTTGGATTAGAGGGGGATGATGTGGGGCTGGTGCATAACTTTTGAGTTTTTGGTGGGTTCTCATTGACATTTGCCCCATCATGCTTCCTTTTAATATTGAAACCCCGAGACAGAGCAATGGGCTCATTTCTGTCTTTGTTTAAGGGTAGAGGTAGGTCCCGCGGAGTACCGTTTACATTGTCAGAATTATTGCCCACGACTGTAATAATTGGGGGGGGTGATGCATCCGGGACATACTTGGTGCCACACAGGGCATTGAGCTCCTCCCAAACGGACATGTTTAGTATACGATCCCCCGCAAAAACGACAATAAGCAATACAGAGCAAGTCAAAACGTAAAGTGCGTCTCAATACCTCATCCAATGGAAAGGTCAGGTGGAGTAGCCCGTCCTGGCCTCTTCTGGCCTCTGAGGGCCTTAGAGGGCCCGCCCTTTGCCCGGGCTTCGTCCGGCGTTGGTCCCGCGCTGCGTCAGCCTGATGCTGTTTTGTGCACCGGTGGGCGGGTGGGCGTGCCTCTACGCTGTGCTGGTCCTGCACGGGCTCCTGGGCAATGGAGTCCCGTGCGTCAATCAGGCGAGTGGTGCGGGGCTCCTCCTGGAGCGGGAACAGCTTCCCTCGCGGTAAGCCTCTACCGGCGCTGCGGGACAATCTATGTCTTATGTGGCAACTATGGCAAATCTATGTCTTATGTGGCAACTATGGCAAATCTATAATTAGGCAAACATTGCCACAGCAGCACGATCACATAATTCCAGTGGCCCTGCTTACAAGTCCCTTATAAAGTGGCATACCATATACCCAGGGTCTGTAATCGAAATGCTATTAGTGGCCCTGCAGCACTCACTGGTGATGCCACCCACACAAGTAACATTTCAAACCTGTCTCAGTCCTGCCATTACAAGGCCTGTGTGTGCAGTTTACTGCCACTTCGCCTTGAAATTTAAAACCACTTGCCAAGCCTTAAACTCCCATTTTACTACACCTACGTCACTCCTAAAGTAGGCCATAGGCAGCCCTAAGGGTATGGTGCTGTGTAACTAAAAGTTGGGACGTGTACTTTTAAGTTTTACAAGTCCTGGCAGCGACAAACAGCTAAATTTGTTTTTCACTACTGTGCGGCCTATTGCTCACGTAGGCTAGCATTGGGAATTCCTTAATAAACAATAAAGCTGTAATTCCTGATTAGACGGGAGTGCCTGCATCATTTTTCATATCTTTGAACTGGTAATGATCAATCCTCTATTCTGGTAAAGTTGGATTTAACATTACTGTTTTAGAAATGCCCCTTTTAGAAAGAGGACAGTTCTCTGCTGTTACTGCTCTGTATGATTGCAGCCCCTCTCAAATACATGTCAAATACATGTCTGTGATGGGTGACAGCTACACCTTGTGCATTCCCTCTAGACAGCCACAAACACAGGAAGGGTGGGTATGACAGAAAACTCCTCTTCATTCATCTGCATTCTGATAGCTCTACATGGGCAGGAGGAGAGAGGGGGATCTCGCACACCTAAATAGGCAGTGTCCTGTTTCCCACACAATGGGCTGATTACCCCCTACTGATAGTCTGGAGCCAGGGTTGGGATAAAAGTGGGACCAGTGCACTTCAAGGGCTTGCTTTGAAGTCACCCCCCCCACCCTCACTTCAAAGGCACACTTGGGTATTATAAGTAGTGGGGAACTGACCCTACCAAGACAGTACAGTACTGGACATGGGAAGAACTCTGTTAGAAGTAAAGACTGCTCTGCCACGAGGTCGACCACTTTACTGGACTGCTGCTCTGAAGGATCTGCTCTGCTGAGCTACCCTGCTAATCTCTGCCTTGCTGAGAACAACAACTGGATCCATCTCACTTGAAACCAGTGTCTCCTTTGGCTTTCCGGCTTGACCCTAGTTCTGAAGTCTCAGGGCCATCAAAGTCTCCTGCAACTCTGCAACTGTGTAATATGTGAGTCCTGCCAAATGGTGCCAATCCAGTCCTGCGCCTCTGAAAGGTCATTTCTGCTGACCAGAATAATCAAAATTAAAGTTGATCGGCATGGACGCATCGCCCTTCGATGGTGACGCAAGAGCCTGCCCGACTACATCGCCTTGACGGACTGTTTGGCTCAAGGACGACAGACAGCATGGCCCGATGATGACGCAAAGCCTGCGTCATGAAGGGGTTAGTCACTGAAGGCTTCATTGACTACGCGGATCGACGCGTCGCCTCGATCTACGGGATCGACACGGCGCCTCCTGACATCGAGTCTTTAACGTTGAAGCTTTGCTCCATCCAAAGTACTTTCTCAGCCAGCCTCCCCTCCATCATGGTAGGCCTGAACTTTGGATTTGCCCCGGTCCAGCGCAACCTCAACCTCAAGCGCTAAGGCGCTATTGCCTCCTAAGTTACTTTTTGATTTATTCTTTAAAAACCGTGTGTGGTGGCAAAGATGGCGGCATGAGCGGTTGTGCCTTTCCGAGCTCCCGCCGCCGGCCTTCACGACATGGGCTATACGCTTTCCTGAGCCCGCATCAGCAACTTTTAGCGGACCGGCAGAGGTCCCTGGCTGCCCCTGGTACCGGTTCTGGGCGGACGGGGGAATTGCGGGCCGGATTGCCACGATCGCGGCTGCGGCCTAAACGGCAGGCTGCGCAGCGGCTGAGAGAAGGATACCGCGGGACGGCTCTGGCGGCGGGCTGCACGGATCCCGGGGGCGCCTGTGTTGGGGGAGACGGCCTTTGGAGTGAGGCGGAGGCGGTGACCGGCGCCGAATTGATGGTGGGTCTAGCGCGCGTGGGTGCTGTGCGAGGCTCTGGGGGGGATCTCCCTAGGGGCTGCTGCAGACCCCGCTGGACACAGTGGGGGCTGGCCCGCGTAGGCCCCACGCATAGACTGGGCTGTTGAGAAGCGGAGGTGCCTCTACAGCAAGGAGTGCAGCTGCGACCCCACCCTTGCCCCTGAGTTGGTCCCGGTGGCGTAGGTTGTAGCGGAGCGGCTGCCCGAAGGCAATTGGCGGCGAGGGCGGGACCCTGAGGAGTGACCTGGGAGGCCGTGGTGCGAGCCGGTGGGTCTCCTGTCTGACGCCCTGCGGGAGTCTATTGGTGGCCAGCGGGAAACCAGGAACAGCTCGGAGTGCTCCGGTGGGGGCTGGTAACAGTTGGCCGCCCTACGGGGGATTGAGAGAGGAACACGGCCTTCCCCCGATTGTTGTTGGGCCTCCTGTCGGGCCTTGGCCGGGCCCATTGACTGTGGATTTGTCGGGGTCCCGCATAGGGGCGAGTGTTGACACTGAGGGGAGCACGCATTGGAGTGGGCTTCCCAGGTTAGTCGTCTGGCAGCAGCGCCTGATTTGTAGCGACAGCCTCCGGCCTTACTGCCTCTAAGGCGAAGAGATTGGACTGGTTGTGCCTGGAAGCTTGGCAGGGTACAGCGTTGAAGGGGGGCCTGCGCCCCAAGTGGATTCTTGAAAGGATCGGGCGCTGGCAATGTCCTCGATCAGGGGTGGGAAGGACAAAACTATCAAGGACCTGTTTGCTCAGGCCCCGGTGGGGAAACAAGCTGGCACGGTGGCGATGGCTGCCTGTAAGAAATGGGGTTACCAGATCTCCAAGGGGGTAGCACGGACCAAGCGGGCAGGCCAAACTTCGAAGGACATGTGAAGCACTCACGCAGTACCCACAGACGACACACCAGGCACACCACAAAAGAGGCAGGACACCAGTTTGAGTTGGAAAATTAAGAAGTTTAGCATCTCCAACCTGCAAAGCAAAAATGCATAACAGTGGTATCATAACACGGCGCCAACTGGCACCAGAGCCAAGTGTATCAATGGGGGATTATTTACATGGGAAGTAAGGGCTGAGTCCGTAAGTCCATCTGAAATATAAAAATGTGACTAAATTGACATTGTACCTGGGGCCAATATGGCGGGGCCAACTCAGGCTCTCATCCTTGGCAGTTTAACTCCAACCCAACCCCTGTAAAGGAAAAGTTCAGGGCATCACAATAAATCCCAACATACAGGAACACCTGCAATAAATCAGCAATGCTTGCTTATTAACATGGGATACAACCAGGGGCCTGGAATGACACGTCAGGCCAGCACAGGGGCAGGACACCTATAATAAAAGAGCACCTCAACATTAGATATCGGTCTCTTCACCTTAGGTATACACACTGGGCATCGAAGGTAACCTGGGGAACATGACTCCTTAGCCCCCAACCTGCAACACAAACATCAGGCAGTGCATTGGCATCAATAACATATGAACTAGGCCTGTATCACATTTTACATGGGCACCATCCGGCCCCTACATTAGGTGCAAAACCAGGGGGGCATAGGCATCCCCACCCTGCACTAGGAGTACCTACAGGCCTCTAATGGACTCCCTAGGGCACTCCACACTGGCATGAAGGGCAAGATCCACAGTACCTAACAGGCGCCCTTAATGCCCCACCATCGCAGTTCCACCTTAGGAGTCCCTGTATCCTGGGACTCTACGTTCAAGAATTAAGGGCCCACAGAGTTCCGGTCAGTCAGGGGGGGGGAGCACCGACCCTGTGCCCTGGTACCCTCTCTACCCCCCACACAGTTAAACGTAGGCCCCACTCACCGGGCTCCCCTCGATGGCTCCTGCGGGGCTCGGTAGGTTCTGCAGGCATCCTCTGGGGTCTCCTCTGCAGTAGGGGCCAGGCACCGACAATGTGCCTCGAGGCCCCTGCCGCACAGCACTCGAGTCGCGTGGCTCTCCTCAACACCTGAGAGCCCCGGTGCACCTCCTTAGTCCGGCGCGGGTCACACGGGGCCCGCAGGCCTCACTCAGGCCGATGCCACACAACCGGGGCTCCCTCTTCACTCTGGGAGCCCCGCGGAACACCTCCGGCTAGCTTCGGGCCTCCCCCGGGCCCCTCCCCCCTCTCAGGGACCCGGGGCTCCTCAGGTCTGGATGGCGGCGCTTCTCATGTGGGGGCGGGCTGGCAGCGACAGTGTGCCCCGGCCCCGCCTCCTCCACTGGCCCCTCACTCCGGGGCCCAGACCGGCGGGGTCGGCTCCCTCTCCGGTCGCTTCTCCCGGGGCTCCCTCCTCTGCACGGGAGCCCCGCAACGCCTCTGATGACTTCACCCGGGCCCCTCCCCTTCCACACGGGGACCCGGGGCTTCCGTCAGCTTCCTCCGGCGGGGGCACAGACCGGCGGGGTGGGCTCTCGCTCCGGTCACTGGCAATCGGGGCTCCCCCTCAGTTACGGGGGCCCCGCACCGACCCTTCACCTGGGTCCCCCTCCCTCACGGGGACCCAGGACTTCGCGACGCTCCTCCCGGCCTTCCCGGCCGACAGCTAATCTCTGCGCGGCCTTTACAGGCTCGGCCGCGCGGACCAATCCGTGCGCGGCGTTGGCGGGGGCGGGCCGATGACGCGGCCTGGCCCCCGTCACGTGATGTGGGTCAGGAAGGCTTCAGGGCCTAGCGCGGCCCTCTCTTCACATCGGTGGCCCTCTCCTGGCACCGGGGGCCGCCGCGACGATGCCGAACACGGCGGGGGTCTCCTTGGCGGCGCCGGGCCGCGGCAGTGACGACGGCAACAATAAGGGGTAGGCTCCCTTTATTTAATTATTTATTTGGCGGACAGCGTACCAAAACGAGGGTAGGCTCCTCAGTAACCGGCGCTATTCACAGCGCACCGCTCCTCCCTCGGCCCACACAGCTCTCAGGGCCACCAGCACCTCGAGGGCCACACCAGTCGCAGGGCACAGTACTTTACCATGCCACAGTCCCTCGGGGGCACAATCCTCCCTGGGCGGCTCCTCACGACCCAGCACTTCCACAGGGGCCACAGCTTCACCCTGGGGGGGGGGGGCAGACAGTCCCACAACAGCTCCCTAGGGGCACACTCCTCACCTCCTGGGCACTTCTTCACGCAGTGCTGGCGTGGTACCCGGTCCAAACAGCATCAGTGACCTGGGTAGGGGCCCTCCTCTGTCAGGGACCCAGGGGACAGTAGAGTAGGGGTTTTTAGGGGTGCAGGGCCCAGCTCACAGGCCCATGTGGTGGTAGCTCCTCGCAGCAGGTCCCCTCTCTTTCTTGTCCCAGCGCTGACTGACTCTCTGGTGGCACATCCCCCTTACTTATACCCTACTCCCAGGCAGTGCCAGAACCTTCTAGAATGTTGGCCAAACTAGCCTAAACTGGCTCAAGGGGAGGGGTTGAGCACCCTGGGTGCCAGGCTTTCCCTCCAAAAGCTAGGGGTAGCTGGTTAATATTATCTAGACCGCTGACCTATGGCAGTCCAGTGGCAAAACCCATGGCAACGGCATCCATTTTACACACAGTACATTCTAGTCAGGTGCATTTTACAATGGGGGTAAATTTACAAGTGCTCACCATTACATGACATTACATTTTTAAAAAGGTGTCTCACACCACTCATGGCCTATACAGGTTTAATCCCATGGGGAGACATTCCAAATTAGGGGGGCAAAAGCGAAAAATTTCAGGGGACAGGCCAAGTCCAACACTGCCAATCCCCCTTCGCGGGGCCCATCGGATGGCTCTGAGCCTATCACTAAAGCATTTCTTGAATCCCTATTTACTACCCTACGTGATGATATCCACACTTTGAAGAAGGAGTTAAAGGAGGAGATTAAGGAGATCCGCAGGGATACAGACGCCATCGGGGAGCGAGTAGCGGTCCTGGAAGGCAAGTGCGAGGGTCAGGACGCGGAAATGGAGGCATTACAGCAAGAAATAATTTGTCTACATGACCAGCAAGTGGACCTGCAGACACACCTGGAGGATTTGGAAAATCGCTCCAGGCGCCACAACATCAGGATCAGAGGGGTGGAAATGTCCGAGGACACAAAGGATCTTTTCCAGTTTGCCCGAGAATTGTTCAACCATATCCTGGGTCGTCCCTCTGGCTCGGAACTTCGTGTAGATAGGGCACACATGGTGGGCACCCCTAGCCTGACCCCACGATATTCTGGTCTGCATGCAGGACTTCCGCACGAAAGAGGAGATTCTCCAAAAAGCACGCCAGATGCCTATCCTTACCTTTAGAGATCACTCGCCAACCTTATTTCAGGACTTGTCTGTCCTTACATTGCAGAAGCGCAAGACCTTCAAGCCAGTTACAACGTTACTGCGGAGGCGCAATATTCCATACAGCTGAGGTTACCCGTTTCCACTCGTATTTAAATGGGACAATAAGGTCTACCAGCTGAGGTCTCTGGCGGAAGCTTGCAAGCTTCTGGGCATTGAAGTGCCGGCTGAGGATAAGGAAAAGTCCGACTGTGCGAAAGATGCGGACGATTCCAGGCCGCGGTGGCGCCAGCAGAGCCGAGACAACGGACGAGACGGCCTCCGGTGGCAGTGATTGAGGAAGGTCGGAGGGCCGCGGTGGAAGCAGCGGTGACAGAATTGGCGTCTCCTCAACGTGGCTGACACTTAAGTTTATAATGCCCATAATGTGCTAATTTTTTCTTTCTCTGGCAATGGCCGGCGGCGGGAGGGGGGATGATGGGAGTCTTCGAGTTCCCCGTATTTCTACGTTACCATGCATCTTCGGATGATGGACATACAGTTTGGACTTTTGGTGTTCTTTCCTGTTCTGGAGGGTGGGTTGCAATGGTCCTTAGTCCGCCAGGAGTTTGGGCAGGTTTTGGCTAGTCGAGATCGCAGTAGGAAGAGGTCCTGGGGCAGGTGGGAGGGCAGGGTGCTCCTCCGCTTGGTGGGCTTCCATTAGTGTCAAGATGCCAGTGGAGGAACTGAAAATACTAACACTCAATGTGAAAGGTCTAAATAACCCAGTCAAGCGTAGGGCGGTGCTACTTTGTCTAGAACAAACACAGGCGGATATCGGCCTCCTGCAGGAAACGCATCTTTTACAGCGCGACTGCCATCGTCTTCGATCAAAGATGTTTCCCCTGCAATTTTTTTCATCGAGTTCTACTAAGACGGCAGGGGTGGCTATACTTGTGTCTCAGAGATTTACGGGTCAGGTTTGGGATAAATTAGCAGAGATTAAGGGGCGTTTTCTTTTCTATAGATTTTCATTAGGTTCCACCATTTTCTCTATTGGCTCGGTCTACGCCCCGAATGAGGGACAGGAGAGATTTCTACATACAGTGCTGACTGAAGCCACTTCCTCACCGGACCGCCACATATTGCTAGGGGGAGACCTTAACCTGGTTTTCGATAATGTTTTATATAGATCTTGCCAGCGTACCACACAAGCAGGGGCATTATCAAGCGAGGGCCTAGCTAGGCTGCAGGACTTGGGCTTTAGGAATCTTTGGCGTGGTCTTCACCCAGGGAAGCGGGAATACTCCTATTTTTCACATGCACACAAAACATATGCTCGCCTCAACTATCTGCTTGCGACGTTGCCCACACAAGCCATAGCCACAAAAGTGGAGATTGGGGTTGCCTCCTTATCAGATCATGCTCCGGTGCTTGTTAGCTTAACCCTTCCACAGCTTCAGTGCGCGCAGCGCTCTTGGCGTCTTAGAGAGCTGTTATTGCATCGGAAAGATGTAGTCTCTTGAATCCAGCAAGCCCTCTCAGACTATCTCTCCCATAATAGCAACACAGACACCACATTGGCAACACAGTGGGCGGCTTGAAGGCAGTAATTAGAGGCGAATTCATAGCTATCTCTGCCGCGAATAATGTTGAGCGACAGCGCAAGCGGGATGACCTAACACAGCAAATCAGGGAGCTAGAGCAAATGCACCAGCAAACGGGGGCCCCCAGGATTTGGCGGCAGTTGAAGGCGGTGAGGCAACAACTAGTGGCATTGGACCAGGATAGAGCGGAGTTTGCAGCCTTGCGCTTGCGCCATGCCTTCTATACGGGTGGGGATAGGTGCGGGAAATTGTTGGCGCACAAGTTGAGGGAGACCAGGTAACGGCAGATGGTGCGTGAGATAGTTAGGGGGGATGGGAGACGTGTCACGGATGATCATGACATAGCCGAGGCATTTAAGGATTTCTATGCCGCCCATTATGCAGGCGAACCGACAGATGCTGCTGCGGAGGAGACCTTTTTGGACTCTATTTCCCTACCGACGCTCACGCGCGAGCAGATGGACCTCCTGGAAAACGCTATTAGGCTGGAAGAGATTATTACCGCTATTTCTCGCTTGAAAGTGGCCAAAACCCCGGGACCTGATGGGTTTCCGGCGAGTTTTTATAAAACGTTCTGTGCGCAGCTTGTTCCCATATTGGTGCCCCTCTTTAATTTCTTTTCGGAGGAGGGTGCACTTTCAGCTGATCTCTTGGAGGCCTCAGTTGCGGTCATCCCAAAGCCGGGGAAAGATCGCACGCGTTGCGACGCATACAGACCCATTTCACTTCTCAACGTTGATTTAAAACTCTACACTGGGATACTAGCAGCGCGACTCAGGACTCACATAGGAGGCCTGATTGACCCAGACCAGGCTGGCTTTATCCCCGAGCGCCAGACCCCGGACAACACAAAGAGGGCCCTCCACCTTATTGAAAGGGCCGAGAAGGCGTTTGATAGGGTACATTGGCCCTATCTCGCGAAGGTCCTTGAGAAGGCAGGCATGGGGCGGAGGTTCCATACGAATGTTCTGAATTGTTATAAATACCCAACTGCTACGGTGCGCGTTAATGGATTCACTTCCCCTCGGTTTGCTATAGAGAGGCTATGTACATACAATTAGCCTATACGCGGATGACGTTTTAATATCGCTATCGCAGTCCGAGGTCGCTTTGCCAGCTTGTATCGCGGACTTGGACTCATTTGGCCAGATCTCTGGGTTCAAGGTCAACATGAGCAAATCTGTGGCGCTTGACCCGTCCCTGGAAAAATCTACCCGGGAGCGGCTGGCTGAGATGTTCTCCATTCATTGGGAGTCCGAGGCGGTTCCCTACTTAGGCATTAGGTTGGCACCGTCCCTGAGGGATACGGTGGATATTAATTTTGCGCAGTTATGGAACAAGATTAGGAGGGAGTTGGGGCAGTGGAGGCACTACCCCTTATCCTGGTTGGGCAGGGTCTCGGCCATAAAAATAACGGTTCTTCCGCAAATCTTATATTTGTTCCGCACGATTCCCTTACGACCCCCCAAAGGGTGGATAAAACAGAAACAATCTGAATTGGCCCAATTTGTTTGGAATGGGAGGAAACCGCGCCTCAAACTCAGATTAGCAATGCTCCAACCGGAACAAGGTGGTATTGGCCTTCCAGATTTGTTATCTTATTTCCAGGCGGTTCAGCTCAGATACCTGGTAGAATGGAGTAGGTGGGCGTCTGATAAGCACTGGCTTTTTCAGGACCAGGCCGTGGCTGGCAGACCCTTACAGGAAGTTCCCTTCCTCCGCAAGCATCACAGGCCCCCCCAACTTGTACGCCTCACACATTACCAGGGTTCCCTTGGAGGTCTGGGACAAGACGAGCATTGCTCATGAACTCACCACCTTCCCGTCCCCGCTTACTCCTGTAGTGGGTAACCCAGATTTTACTCCGGGGCTGGACGCTGTGGCCTTTGCGGGCTGGCGACCAGCTGGCTGTAGATTTCTTTACCACTTATATGCAGCGGATTGGGTGGTCCCTTTTTCTCAATTTCGTCAGGAGTGTGGACTGCCAGAAGGGGAAAGACTCCATTACTTGCAGGCACGACACTGGGCCCTCAGTGAGCAGGTCCGGCCCAAGGCAGACAGACAACTTACCCCCTATGAATACTGGCTAATTACGTGTACGACTGATAAAAGGTAGGGGGATTTGGAGGTGGGATTTTTCCCTTGTTTTTGTGTTCCTTTGTTTCCTTTTCTGTTTGATTCTTTAATGTGGAGGTTGTACACACATAGTATGGTGCTGACTAGAGTCCACAGTGGTGACGCAGTCTTTAACTAGCCAGTGTATTTTACTTTGGCCTGAGCAGTCTCGGGTGACGTCACTGATATTTGCTGTATGTTCTATTGCGTGTTCTGCCTTCAATAAAAATGATTTAATACTAAAAATAGTGTGTATCTAGATTACCTTGACTAGGTTTAAGACCCGAACGTGGATAGCGTGCATACATCTGCCAACTAGAGATCCCAGTTTCTAACAACTGCACACTTATTCCTGCAGTCAGAAATGCCAATATATTGTGTGTATCAGTCCTTCCGTGTGTGGAAATATCACCCCCTTTCTAGATTTTTGAAGAAGAACCTGCAAGTACTGGCATTTCTGCTTTGATTCTCACATTTCATACCCTATTTATGAGCTGTTTTTGCCTGGACATTTCTTCTGCTCTGAGCAGATGAAATGCCTTCATGAAAAACTTTCAAGCCATTCCTATAGCACTTGGAGTTTCCAGTTTGACTAGAATCTCCTCTTCATTGGCTGCATTCCTAATGCAGCCATTAACTCCTGTTACCCGTTTCATTGAGACCTACGGACCACTTGCAATGATGGCCCAAGTATGGCGGGAATCGGTATTGTTCGGGGATTTTGCACATTAGTTACTTCTGGGAGAAGAGCATTATGGGTGGTCTTACTGAGCGACTGGCAATGCAAAATGCTTAGACACCCCATAAATGTGCCCATTTATAGCAATACACTGGGTTTTGACAACCTGTTAATGCACATAAAAGTACTCCAGAAAAAGGAAGAAATTAGGCCATATGGGCGGTTTGAGAAAATTGTTTCCCTGCATGGAAATCCCCAGAACATGTCTGCCACATGCAGTTGTGTGGATTGTATGCCATGAAGGATGACCATCGGATGAACTAAGGATGACGTTAATTGGTGTAATTGAAGTGCACATTGAAAACTACAGCTCTTGTAAATTTCCATATACGGATCAAGGTTTTTTGTGGATCTCCAAAAAGTACAAAATATACTCAAAACAAAGGCTTAAATCGACAGGGCATACGTTATAACTTTTTCGTGAATTAGGCACAAGGAAAGATTTTTTTTAAACATGCTTTAAAAAGGGGACGACACCATGATTGCTATATAATTTACTACTAATATAATGTTTGTCTTAATGTAAAATGTCATCTATTTTTTCTCCTCATAGAACTTCAACCATAAGAAACGAGTTAAGTGTTTAAATTTGCTATCTATGCATAGTAACAAATCATGTTGAAATGATTTGAAAATGGTTTGCACATGTTTGAGAAGACTATACTTCATAGTTGTGTGTACGCATTTTTCTATGCACGCCACATGCACCTCATGTATCCGCCATTGTATTAACAATGTAAAACGCTCCGATACCCCTGGGTCACGTTCGCACTATCCAAAGCTTGATAAATAAAATAGATACAAAAATAAAATCTCAACAGTCCTATCACTACTAATGACTGTGTCCACATGTAGGAAATTGGATTTTTTTACACATAGGACTGCTCTCTTTTCTCCACATATACTCGCACATTTCTATCATACAGACTGTCTGGTCTCTACTAGGTAAATAAGTCCTTATAGCGATTTACCCGGTCATGTTGTTTCACCAGAGACCTGAACATGGTCTTATATGAAAACAGTCACATTAATTACATAATTTTACTAATGGTATACACATTCATGAATTTAAAACAATTTATTGTACCTCAAATATACCAGTATGATTACAAATCTAATGTTCTATATTCAAGGGGAATTCAAAAACAACTTTAAAAATCCAAACAATCTTGTAATATTAAATCACATCCGATTAAAAACAATTAAAATAGTTGTTGATGCAGTGTTTCTGTGATTGTTTAGTTTTTCTCCACCTTCTTCAGGACATACAATTTATGTTAAATGTATTGAGTCATTTTGTGATCCAGTCCCTTTTCAATAAGCAGGGTATCTTTCCCAATTTTGTAGAAATTGGGCTTTTCACAGAAGGGGATGTTAACACTTCTCAAGCGACAACCACAATCCCTGTCAGGGTGAACCACAAAAAGTCACTAAACTAGCCTGTGCTTAACTCTCTGGTAGCTTGGCACAAAATCAGTCATGCTTAACTTAGAGGCAATATGTAAGGTATGTATGCGGCACTAAGTAATAAAGAGAAAGCACAACACTAGAAAAATCCCACAGCAATTTAGAATAACAGAGAAAAATGTAATAAATAATTTGACACCAAAACAAATAACATCCTATCAGTAGAACCGAAGTTATGAATTTTTAAAGTTTTCAATGAAACACATTGCCTAAAAGATCAGAGTGTCAACCACAGGCATCTAGTCACGCAAGACAGTGGCAAAGTCGAAAGTTATGCCTGAACACATGATGGAACATGGTTTGGACAGAAGAAGTGGAGTGGGCCTGGTCTAGGCTAACCTTTACACTTAAAAGAAGTATTGAAGCAAAATTTCTAAGAAGGTAAAGTTCAGCAGGAAAAGCCAACTGGCAATGTCCGAGGTGGGGAGGAGGCATCATCAAAGGGGAGCCTCTGGATCAAGTTCTGGTGAAGAATTTCTACATTCCGACATGGTCACTTTTTTGGAAGTTGAAAATCTCCAGCGGAACGTAGCTACAGGCTGCTCTTCTATGCCCATCAGGTACACCAGATACCGAAAAGTTGTCCTTTCCTGCTCTGTCTTCCATGTCTGTATCCTTACAATAGAAAAACTTGACATATCGCCCCTAGACCGGGACAAGATCATACTGAGATGCCACTGTCTTTGATCTACCTTATCCAGTCGTGTACGGATAAAACACCTCCTGCATTATTATTTATTTATTTAAAGCGCTTTTAGAGTGCACAGCTAACCCAAAGGGTCGCCCGGCGCTATTGGAGGACAGTAGCAAGACGGCAGGAGCTAAGGAAGCAGGATTTAATCAGGGCTGCTAAAACGTACAGTTTTTAGGGTTTTATGGAACTGAAGGAGTGAGTTACAGGATCTAAGAGAGAGCAGAAGAGCGTTTGAGAGTTTCGGGCTCAATACAGAAAAGGAGCGACCCTTAATACGAGCTCTGAGATACCTAGGCACCGAGAACAGAGCAAGGTAGGCTAATATCAGCACACGGGCGGGGACATATGGAGACACCAAAGCTTGGATGTAGGAAGGAGTGAGACCGTGACTAGTGCGAAACATATAGCACAGGACCTTAAACTTGATCCGTTTGTCAACTCTCAGCCAGTGCAGTCTCTGCAACAGGGGAGAGATGGAGAAAATCTCGGCAGCTGAAAGAGAAGGCGGGCAGCCGCATTTTGGACGGTCTGCAGGCGATGAATCGCGGCTTTGTCAGCACACGGATAGAGGACATTCTCATAATCCAATCTGGATGAGACCATAGCTGGCAGCACAGTTCTCTGAGCATCTGGGGGGTGCAGAGACAGTTTGAAATATCGTGACACAGAAATATCATTTGCAAAAATATAGTTGTTTAAAATATAGATTTTTTAAGTGTTATGTATTTTAGTTTGTATTTAAAATGTATGTGATCTATATTTTTGTATAAGTATAGCTTTTGTTTTTTAATGTATGTGTTACATTTTTAGTAATTATTAATTTTTATTTTTATTACATTTTGTGTTTTTTAGTTCTGTAGCGGGTTGTGGGTTTATAGGGGAATAGGAAGAGAAGTAATTTAATTATAACAAATTATTATTTTTTTTCCAGTATTTAATTTAGATGTTATAGTGTTAATTGTGGTAATTAATGTATTATTAATTATGTATTAATTGGTTAATTATTATTAGTTAATTAATTGGTAATTATGTTAATTGTGGGGGGTTTTAGGAGCGGGTTGTGGGTTTGGGGTGAGAAGTAATTTAATTATAATACATTTATTATTTTTTATTTATTAATATTTATTTAATTTAGATTGTATAGTATTAACTGTGGGAGTTAATGTATTATTAATTATTTATTAATCGGTTAATTAATATTAATTAATTGGTAATTATGTTAAATGACTCATTTTTTAGGAACGGGTGGTGGGTTTACAGGGGAGTAGGGTGGGAAGTAGTTTAATGTTTATACATTTATTATTATTTTGTATTTATTAATATTTTTTAATAAAAATGTTGTGCTAATTTTGGAAAGTAGTTTGTTAATAATTAATTTTTGTTTGTTATTATTAATTGAATGGTGATAAATAATGTTAATTGTGTAATTTTTTTAGGAGCGGGTGGTGGGGTTTATACGGGTTAAGGGTGGGAAGTAATTTATTTTTAATTAATTAATAATTATTTGTTAATTAATGCGAATTAATACAATTTTAAATATAGCAATTGTGTAATTAATGTTAGATGTGAGTTGTGGGGTTTATAGGTAAAGAGTGGGAAGTAATTTCTTTTAAATTAATTATTAAGTTGTTGCTAATTAATATTAATGTATTAGTTTAAAATAAATTATGGTAATTGTGTATTGATTTGTAGGTGTTGGTTGTGGTGTTTATTGGGGTAGAGGGTAAAAAGTAATTTATGTTTAGTTAATTAATAATTAGTTGGTCATTAATATTAATTCATCAATTGATAATTAATTAGGGTAATTGTTTATTTTCATTTTATGTGTGGGTTTTGGTTTTATAGGGGTAACATTTGGGAAGTAAGTTACTTTTTATGTTTTCATTTGGTTTTTAATTAATAATATTTCTTTAATTGATCATTAATTATGTTAATTATGGAGGTAAATTTTTTTTAAATATTGATGTGTTAATTGTGTGGTGTTATAGGGTAGGAAATTAAAAAGATTACATTTATGTAATAATTAATGTTTTTGTTTATGAATAATGTCTATTTAAATTTAGTTATTTGTAAATTATTTTTACATGTTTTAATATAATCTTTCTAGGTATTTGTTATATCTATTTAACATTATAATATGTTTCTATCTTCATATTTTCATATATGTTTGTTTTTTTAAATCTTATGTGTTGTTTTTGATATTTTGTTTGTTTTTAATTTTGAAATGAATCCAATAGAAATAGTATTTTTTACCCCTCCGCTATCCAACACTTTCCCTACTGTTGCACTCACTTGAGTTGGGGATAGTCATTTTTATTCCTCCGCTATAACACTTTCCCTACTGTTGCATTAACTGCAGTGGCAAAAGCAAATTTTACCCCTCTGCGATCCAACACTTTCCATACTGTTCCACTCACTGGAGTGGGAATAGTATTTTTTACCCCTCCGCTATCCAACACTTTCCCTACTGTTGCTCTCAATGAAGGGGAAATAATATTTTTTACCCCTCAGCTATCTACCACTTTCCCTACTGTTACACTCACTGGATTGGGAACAGTATTTTATACTGCTCCGCTATCCAACACCTTCCCTACTCTTGCACTAACTAGAGCGGGAATAGTAATTTTTACCCCTCCGCTATCCAACATTTTCCCTACTGTCGCACTCACTGAAGTGGAAAATTTAAGTTTAAAGAGTTTTAAATAGTTTAATGTCTTAATTTATAATATCATTATTTTATTAGATTTCATGTTATAGGTTTATGTATATATATATATATATATATATATATATATATACATATATATATATATATACATATATATATATTTGTAAATTTGTATATATTTATAAAATTATAAAATAAATAATTAGGTTTATTAATTGTTTTAAAGTAAATACATATATATACATAACATTTTATATATGTGTTTACATTTTTTTAATTTAAATGTATGTATATTTGTTAAAATGTATATTAAATGTAAATTATTTTTTTAAGTTAATTTTATTATTTAATGTTTAAGATTATTTTTTATATAAATATTAAAATTGATATTTTGTCCAACTATATTTTTTACATCAATCTTTCTTTTCCATATGTTTGTACTTACCGTTATATAGGATGTCAATATTTTCAACATCGATATTTATAACTTGATATTTGTGTATTGGGATATTTTGAGGGTCGATATTCTATCAGTGAACCTCTGGTGGGGGTTCAGCCAGAGTATTAAACCATTTCAGAATGGAAGAACAGGAGGCAGTGAGCTTAGAGACCTGTGGTGTCAAGGAGAGATTTTTGTCAATAATGAAACCGAGAGTCTTCACTTTATCTACCGGCACAGGCCGCGGCTCCAGTAGGGCAGGTCAGTGGCTGACTCCGCAAAGACCAAGGTTATTTCCCAGGATCAGAACTTCGGTTTTATCGCTGTTGAGTTTGAGGGCGTATTTGTTAATCCAGCGTGCGACATTAGCCAAACCTTGCCTGAGGGGGAAGGGGCTCCTTGCTACGAGCATTGGATATTGGGAAGATAATCTGAGAATCATTTGCATACGAGAAGATGGTTAGACCATACTCTTCAATTACATCCATCAAGGGGCGTAAATAAATGTTAAACAACAGGGGGCTCAGAATAGACCCCCCTGCGGAACCCGAGGGTAATGTTGGGTTATAGAAGTGTTTGTTGAAAAGACCTGAAAGGTTTGCTCCTTCAAGAAGGAGGACAGCCATTTCAAAGCAGTGTTGGCAATGCCTAGAGCCTCCAGACTATCCAAGAGTATAGAGTGTGAGACCGTATCAAAGGCCGCACTTTGATCCAAGAGGGTAAGGGTGGCTGTCCCACCTGAGTCAAGTTCTTGCCTCAAAAACTCAGTGACTCTGAGTAGGGTGGATTCGGTGCTAAAGTCCGCCCTAAACCCAGACTGGGAAGGGAGCAGCACTTTGGAGGTGGTCACAAATGAGGAGAGGTGAGTGTTAATGTTCTTTTTCAGAATTTTGGAAAAAACAGAGAGTAGTGAAATTGGCCCTAAAGTTGAACCAGCACTGGGGGTCAAGATCCTTCTTCTTAAGCAAAGGGAGTATCATGGAATGCTTCCAGTTCTGAGGTATCTCCTGAGTGACCAGGGAGGAATTCAGGAGATCCATCAACCAGGTATTGCATTACCTCCAGGCAGGCCAGTCCTAGGATTTTCGGGGCCCTGGGCAAAAGGGAATGTGGGAGGCTCCTGAAATCTACATAAGTGACACCTTCTGATCTCAGGGAAGCTGCTTTGTGCAGACTCCACTTGGGCCTCAGCTCCTCTTCTCAGCCACCCCAAGCAACTCTTGTACAGCCCATTTCGAACTGAAGGTGTGAGAATTGCTTGGGGGCTGGGTTAAACCTGTGTGGGCTAAAGTGCTGACAATGGGCGCCCTGCCGAGTCTCTGAACTGGCTGCCTGAGAGGTGTACCCTCCCCTAGGCCTTCCCACACCATCCCTTAGAGGCCCCAGGAGGGGGGAGCCTCCCATGAGCCCGTTTGTGAAGCATTTCTTTCACTCTGATCGGCAGACATACACGAGGACTAGTGGGGTGTTAATTGCCATTGTGGGGGGCCCCATCCTGGCAGGCAGTGTGCCAGGCCCTGGGCAGCTGCCCACACTGCCCAAGCCTAGCGCCGGCCCTGCCTCCAGGTAGGAGGTACTGGAGGAAAACAATGCTGTTCAAAGAAAGACAAGAAAACAAAAGTAGCGCTTTACTGGCAAACTCTGTAAAGTGGCGCTAATGTGTTGGGGTTTGAAAAAAATTATCTGGCAACTTTAGGAACACATATCAAAACAAAAAGAGAGACAGGGTAGTGGGACACTCTTACACCCCAGTATCAATCCAGTAAACAAAACAAGAGTATTCCAAGGCAGTTAAGGACCACCGGTAAGGAGCAAACAAACGACTTCACTTAAGGCGTTTTTTAAGAAAGCCCTCACTCACCACCTAGTGATGACATGCTTCATCATCGGGCCCCACAGAAGGGACCTAGCATCCCTTCTGTGTGCTACAACGCCAGATCTACTGCGGAGCGGGTTGGTGGGTAAGGACAGTGCTGTGCAAAGAATTTTAAGTGAGTGATGTGAGGTTAAAAGAAGTCTGTAGTGTATCAAAATTAATTTTATTAGGATCACTAAGGACTTATAAATAAAATCATGTGTAGGAAATATGTCCACAATTATTTAAGTGGTAGTTTCCTAAGTCAGTCGACATGTTTCAGCCACGAAACGGTGTAAATTTACCTGGCATTCTTCAGGACTTGGTGTGGATAAACCCTGGCGGTATGGACTCTCTAAGGCCCACCCTTACCTAGGGACGTGAAAGTGAAAATTAAATAGTGAAAAAAGTGCAAGAAAATTAGAAAGAAAAACTGTCTTTCTAATAACTCCTGGTTTAGGAGGCTTCCGAATTTTCGGTTTCTGCACCCTCCAGGGGCTGAACGATGATATCCCTTGGAACTCTGTCCTGAGTCATTCCTAACAGTAGCCAACCATTCTGAACTATGCCTGGATCGTAACTGTCGCATATTAATCCCAAAAACATTATCCTCAGGCAACATGATAACGGATAATGCCTTCTTCCATTCTGCCAACCAAAAAATCCTTAGTCCTGACGAGTGTCTGACATCGTCTTAGATATTCTCAATTGATTCTGGGGGCCCCCGGAGTCCTAGTGTTAGAATTCTTTTCTTGCCACCTGAAGATTAATATTACTGGCATTGACATTTGTTATACAGTTCGCAAACTCGCTGCGGTAAATCGGCATGGCCTGAATCATTAGTTGCCATTAACAACGACGCCACTTGCTCCTATTGGCCGCACGAACATCGCGTCAGTGCGCATTGATTGGCCCTCCCGCACGCACTGACGTAGCTTGACCGCGCCCACCCGGAAGCAGAGTAACGCTGTGTTTACTTAACGAGCTCGCTGCCTCGAGCGGACATCTTCGGGGTCCAGCAGAAGGTCGCTATAGGTATACCACGGGTGCCGAGCGTCGAGGGCGTGAGTACATAAAGCCGGAAACCTCCCATCATTTATACTTCACTGAGCTAAGTACCGATTTGAGTCGCGTAATTGCCTTACTTTACTTTATTTTTGATGATTGCAGGGTGTGCCAATTACGCTTCCACCCCCCTCCTGTGACCCATGGTGTGAACTCATCACACTATAAAAGTGAGAAATTACCATTATTTTAATTATCAGCACGATTTTGATCGCGCCGACATTTTAGGTTGATAGCGTTTTTAAACTCACAACCCCTTGTAAATATCACGCGATGTACATAGCACGTATAGCACTTATCACTACCTACCCATAACGCTCTATAATCTGTGGACCAAGGTGGTGCTAACTATACTGTTACTCAACCACATGATGTCTCTGATACCACCAACTGGAGCACAATGGACTGATAATAGGCGATCATCAATACAACTTATTGTTTGTTCTGTCTTTTTTGTTTGTCCTCGTTATTTTCTTTCCAACAGGTGCAGAAACGGAAAATTCGGAAGCCTCCTAAACCAGGAGTTATTAGAAAGACAGTTTTTCTTTCTAATTTTCTTGCACTTTTTTCACTATTTAATTTTCACTTTCACGTCCCTAGGTAAGGGTGGGCCTTAGAGAGTCCATACCGCCAGGGTTTATCCACACCAAGTCCTGAAGAATGCCAGGTAAATTTACACCGTTTCGTGGCTGAAACATGTCGACTGACTTAGGAAACTACCACTTAAATAATTGTGGACATATTTCCTACACATGATTTTATTTATAAGTCCTTAGTGATCCTAATAAAATTAATTTTGATACACTACAGACTTCTTTTAACCTCACATCACTCACTTAAAATTCTTTGCACAGCACTGTCCTTACCCACCAACCCGCTCCGCAGTAGATCTGGCGTTGTAGCACACAGAAGGGATGCTAGGTCCCTTCTGTGGGGCCCGATGATGAAGCATGTCATCACTAGGTGGTGAGTGAGGGCTTTCTTAAAAAACGCCTTAAGTGAAGTCGTTTGTTTGCTCCTTACCGGTGGTCCTTAACTGCCTTGGAATACTCTTGTTTTGTTTACTGGATTGATACTGGGGTGTAAGAGTGTCCCACTACCCTGTCTCTCTTTTTGTTTTGATATACTTAGCAGCGCACAGCTGTGAGAGCTCTCTCAACTAGAAGCCTTCTATCATTGGTCTCTTTTGAGTTATTTTAAACTTTAATTTCTCACAACCATTTTCTGTCACCATGTCGAACCTGGGTCTAACGTATTCAGAGTCAGAAATAGCGGACATCCTTTCTGACACCAATCTATTTGCCGACCCTGCAGTCTCACAGGCAATTGCCCATACCTCTGAATGGGAAAAGCTGACCGAGATAAAACGTGAGAGGATACGCACTATCCTCCACGGCACTATATTGAAACAGTACCTAATGAAGAATGCGGCACCAAAAGGGCTGCTAGTTACAAATTCCCCTAGGATTTTTCTGAATGATGCTACCTTTAGGAAGGAATGGGCTATGATCGCGTGGCACTGTACCCGCGACTGGCTCGTTCTCATAATTAAGACAGCTCTAAGATTATCAGAGACCCTTTTGATTGAGATTCAAGAGACTGAAACCCGTTTCAAAACAACAATAACGGGCTTCAAAAAAAAGTTAGAAGAAATAAATAAAGACCTAAATGAATACAAAGAAAACCTATTACAAGCTAAGGTCACCAAATTTCAAAAGGACCTGGATAAATTTGAATTTGAAAAAATGTACCCATACTCAGCGGCTTCCTTTACACCACCTACAAGAAAAGCATCTAACAATGCCCAATCGGACGGGGATTCTTCTATTAGTAGTGGTTCGAGTACCGGCTCCTACAAACAAGGCAAAAGGAGAGGCAACAGAGGAAATCGAAATAACAGAGGACACCCTGCATTTCACAACCAACCCCAAGGATGGCCTATGCCCCAACAAATGATGGACATGGGACAACAATTCCCTTTCCAGCAACCACCCTACCCAATGATGGGATGGAACCCGGGCTTCATGCCGCCAACCAACTTCACTCCTCAATACCGCCAGCCTTTTTTAGGGATGGGCAGGAGAGGAAGAGGGAAAAGAAGAGGGCCCAACCAAGTATCGTGGGAGAACACGGACATGGTGAGCAATCACACCCGCAACAAGGAACAGCAACCGGGAACGAGCGGCACATAAGCCTGATAACAAACCTTTCTGATAAAACACTATCCCCAATAGAAACTAAGGTTCTAGAAAAGGGACTAGGCTTCATCCCCACCTGCCGACCAGACAAGTTCAGACTCCATTGTGAGCTTGGAGCTTTTTTCAGAAAATTGAAGCTTAAGGCCTTCTTCGAAGGAAAGGAAGACCCCAATGAGGCTTTACGTAATGGTGACACTAGCCTTAGACTGAGCTCCACCTTCAATCCCCCACCGCACACTGTACCTGCGGCCATCACTGCCTTTGAACAGGCTGTTTTTCTCGATCTTGAGAACTGTCAAGACCCAAAATCTTTCAACAACTTTACCACTGCAGAATACCATGCATTACAAGCCCTGAAAAATGATCAAAGTATTACCATAAAACCCGCGGGTAAGGGCGGAGGTTTAGTCATACAGAACACTACTGACTACGATAAAGCCTGTAAATTGCTTCTCAATGATCAAAAAAACTATAAACCCTTGTTGGTCGATCCCAGTGAGGATCTCAAATCACGGATCTCAACATTAGTAAGGAGAGCGGAGGAGGACGGCCTCATCTCAAAGAACGAGGCAGACTTCCTCAACATCAATGAGAGTATCGTCCCTTACTTTTACACCCTCCCCAAAACTCATAAAAATCGGATGCCACCTCCCGGACGCCCAATCGTTTCCGGAATTGGCTCCTTACTGGAACCTCTGTCGCGCTTCTGCAATTTTTACCTCAAGCCGCTAGTACAGAATACCCCCAACTACCTCAAAGACACCAAGAGTCTTCTCCAGTTACTGGAGAGCTTAAGCTTTGCTGAAAACACTGTCACCCTTGTCACACTCGACATCGAGAGCTTATACACTAGCATTCCCCAGGACGATACAATCAAGGTCCTGGGAGTAGTTCTAGACTCTGTCAACTGGACCCACCAAGCTTCAAAAAGTTTTATTTTACAGTGTGCAACTCTGGCACTCAAAGAAAACTTTTTCTCATACCAAGGCAACCTCTATCTTCAATGTACCGGGACCTCGATGGGCAGTACCTTTGCCCCGAGCGTGGCGGGGCTGTATGTAGCAGACTTTGAGGCCAAATACATCTTACCCACTACCAGCCCCTTTTTTCAGTCAATACGAATATGGCGTCGCTACATCGACGACGTCCTGGTTCTGTGGACAGGCGATGAAGAAAACCTCCAGACTTTCCTAATCTGGATCAATAGCCTTGACCCTAATCTGAAATTCACACATGCAACCAGTAAGACTGAGGCAACATTTCTGGATGTCACTATCCAAATTTCGGGAACTAAACTCACCACCAAGACCTACCATAAACCGACTGCAAAAAACAATCTCCTCGAGTACACCAGCTTTCATCCGCGACCGTTGAAAGAGAATCTCCCTTACGGTCAATATTTACGTCTGCGGCGCAATTGTTCTGAGCTACATGACTTCAAGGAACAATCTGCAGAATTGTCATCCAAACTAAAGGCCAGAGGATACCCTACTGCAACCCTGAACAAGGGCTACAAAAGAGCTCGCAATCAGCCAAGGGAGGCCCTCCTGGAGGAAAGGACACATGTTGCAAAGGACATTCCCCTGACTTGTGTGACAACATACAGCACCCTGTCTAATTTAATGAAAAAATCAATCAATAAGAACTGGCGAATTTTAACCAGCACCAAAAAAACCTGGGAAAAACCTCTGTTTTCTTTTAAGAAAGGGAGAAGCATAAAGGACGCTTTGGTCCACACAAGACCGAGACCAACAATCACAGAAACTCCTAGGTCAGTAATTGACGTCTGGGGTCTCCCGAAAGTGGTGGGCCATTACCCTTGCTCCAATTGTAGTGTCTGCCACCTAACCACACATACCAAAACATTGGAACTTGAACCAGGCAGAATTTGGACACAACGAGACCATACAAATTGTAACACTAACAATGTTGTTTATCTCATCACATGTCCATGTGATTTACGGTACGTGGGCATGACTGGTAGGAAGGTAAAACAGAGAATCTGCGAGCATCGGTCGAACATCAGATGCAAAAAATCCACCACGAAAAGGGGTAAACATTTCTTGGAATACAACCACACTACCAACGACATGCACTGGACAATAATAGAGCACATTGGAAGTGGTAATAACATCAATCGCCGTCTGTTCGAAAAAGAACAAAGATGGGTCTATAGACTTGGGACCCACCTCCAGGGGCTGAACGATGATATCCCTTGGAACTCTGTCCTGAGTCATTCCTAACAGTAGCCAACCATTCTGAACTATGCCTGGATCGTAACTGTTGCATATTAATCCCAAAAACATTATCCTCAGGCAACATGATAACGGATAATGCCTTCTTCCATTCTGCCAACCAAATAATCCTTAGTCCTGACGAGTGTCTGACATCGTCTTAGATATTCTCAATTGATTCTGGGGGCCCCCGGAGTCCTAGTGTTAGAATTCTTTTCTTGCCACCTGAAGATTAATATTACTGGCATCGACATTTGTTATACAGTTCGCAAACTCGCTGCGGTAAATCGGCATGGCCTGAATCATTAGTTGCCATTAACAACGACGCCACTTGCTCCTATTGGCCGCACGAACATCGCGTCAGTGCGCATTGATTGGCCCTCCCGCACGCACTGACGTAGCTCGACCGCGCCCACCCGGAAGCAGAGTAACGCTGTGTTTACTTAACGAGCTCGCTGCCTCGAGCGGACATCTTCGGGGTCCAGCAGAGGGTCGCTATAGGTATACCACGGGTGCCGAGCGTCGAGGGCGTGAGTACATAAAGCCGGAAACCTCCCATCATTTATACTTCACTGAGCTAAGTACCGATTTGAGTCGCGTAATTGCCTTACTTTACTTTATTTTTGATGATTGCAGGGTGTGCCAATTACGCTTCCACCCCCCTCCTGTGACCCATGGTGTGAACTCATCACACTATAAAAGTGAGAAATTACCATTATTTTAATTATCAGCACGATTTTGATCGCGCCGACATTTTAGGTTGATAGCGTTTTTAAACTCACAACCCCTTGTAAATATCACGCGATGTACATAGCACGTATAGCACCTATCACTACCTACCCATAACGCTCTATAATCTGGGGACCAAGGTGGTGCTAACTATACTGTTACTCAACCACATGATGTCTCTGATACCACCAACTGGAGCACAATGGACTGATAATAGGCGATCATCAATACAACTTATTGTTTGTTCTGTCTTTTTTGTTTGTCCTCGTTATTTTCTTTCCAACAGGTGCAGAAACCGAAAATTCGGAAGCCTCCTAAACCAGGAGTTATTAGAAAGACAGTTTTTCTTTCTAATTTTCTTGCACTTTTTTCACTATTTAATTTTCACTTTCACGTCCCTAGGTAAGGGTGGGCCTTAGAGAGTCCATACCGCCAGGGTTTATCCACACCAAGTCCTGAAGAATGCCAGGTAAATTTACACCGTTTCGTGGCTGAAACATGTCGACTGACTTAGGAAACTACCACTTAAATAATTGTGGACATATTTCCTACACATGATTTTATTTATAAGTCCTTAGTGATCCTAATAAAATTAATTTTGATACACTACAGACTTCTTTTAACCTCACATCACTCACTTAAAATTCTTTGCACAGCACTGTCCTTACCCACCAACCCGCTCCGCAGTAGATCTGGCGTTGTAGCACACAGAAGGGATGCTAGGTCTCTTCTGTGGGGCCCGATGATGAAGCATGTCATCACTAGGTGGTGAGTGAGGGCTTTCTTAAAAAACGCCTTAAGTGAAGTCATTTGTTTGCTCCTTACCGGTGGTCCTTAACTGCCTTGGAATACTCTTGTTTTGTTTACTGGAACTTTAGGAACACTCCATCTTGCTTTATTTAATTATTTTTCAGAGTTTTAACATTTTATTTCCGAGGCTGCACTTTGGAATAGAAAAATGTCAAAACGGCATTTCCAGCAAAAGTGGTTTTCTTTTTTGCATCCATTTCACAGGGGTACAAATGGACGACAGGAAGAGACGGTGAGAACCATTTCTTGATTCATGATTTTCGGAAAAGTGAGAAGGAGTTAGACAGAACGAGAGGGAATAGGAGTAAGAAAGAGGGAGCAGCTGCCAGCGGCAGAGCAGAAGCGGACACCTTCCTTGTCTTGTCTGGGCAGGAAGTAAGAGACAGAGACCTTTTCCTTCTCTGCTCCCCGCCCGTGCACAAACAGAATATTTCTGACGTCCAAGGACGCATGTTCATAATAAACAAGCATTTGCAATGCAATAGGTCTCGCATTTGCAAAAGTTTGAGCTATTGGCATTGTAAATGACAATGCCTTTTATTTATGCGTTTGAAAACCTGCAAGCTGTGAGTAAACAAGCACTTTGTACTTATAGCTCTTGCTTATGAGAAGCAAAGCTGGCATTCTCCTTTACTGACAGCCTTGCTTCTCGTAAGCAAGGACTATACATACAAAGTGCATGTTTATGCACTGCTTGCAGGTTTTCAAAACAAATGAATAAAAGGCATTGTCATTTACAATGCCAATAGCTCCAACTCTATCAAATGCGAGACTTATTGCATTGCACATGCTTGTTGTTGTATATGGCTGGTAATATGGTAAAATGCAACAGGTATCAAAGTAGGAGTGCATGTTTATCTGTTGAATAACATGCTGATTAATTAAATAAATGTGGAAATATACAGTTTTATGACTATTCGCAAAACACAAAATAAATATGGATAACTACCAATAAGATGGCTTAAAAATAAATATGGATGAATACAGAGGGAAATGTTAAAAAACTGAATACCATTAAACCAGGAGCCCTATCCATGACCTGCCTTTCACTTTGGCTCTTGGCTCTAGCAGAAGGCATTATGTCATAACTCAACAGTAATAACTTATTACAGATAAACAGCTACATCATTTCTATATTACAGATGACTAACAAAGTCACAACTTGACTGTAATAAGGAAATTAGAGACAGGTTTTTATAGGAGATTGCACTCTCATATATTATAACTGTGATACTGCATGCTTTGAAGATACGTCATGGCTAATAATGAACAAATAATGAACAAATATACTCAGGATTATTATTATTTTTTCAGTGAAATGGAGTTATTGCTTTATCAATGTGCTATAATAGTTTTTTACCTTACAATGCTATAAAGATTTGAATTTAACACGCTTGTACAACGAAATGTAAAAAAAAACAAAAAAAACGTGCATTAATAATAACTAACAGGTGGCCAGAAGGCATATATTGCTTGGTATTTTTTAAAAAACGTGAGGGGGACACGTAATGCAATCTGCCATGTGAGAAGGTGGCCCAAGGTTCCCATACAGTAAAAGAAGTTCCCGACCTCATATTTAATTAAAATCGAAATGTTAATATATGCCACACACATTAGCAGTTTTCGGTTTTGTTTTGCAAATTTTCTTTACATTTACCAGGAACATCAATGTAAAGTTCTTATCAAAAGACCTCTGAATAGAAACTCACACTCTGTTTGACCCATCCCTGGCAGTATTAACAGTTCAAGTGGTGGACCCAAAGGCAACCATCTGAACAGGACCAAAGACTTCAGACTCCTACTCCCAAAGTTTGATCTCAGAAGTAAACAGTAAATCAGGGTTTAAAGAAAGGATAACAAGCTGGAAAGGATCAAGCTTGCTATAAATCAAAGCTGCTAAAACAAACTATCCTATACCCTCTCACTTTCCACCAGACAAACTAACTTCAGAATCCAAGCTTACCATCATCAAGGGACAATCCAGCTTTGGCATGCAGTTCAAACACTCCTAGAAATTCACGTCAAAGGTCAATCCAACGGAGCAGCCTGGACACCCAGAAAGCTATAAATGCCATTTCAGACTAATATGTAGTTTGGAAATCCAAAAGAATATTACAAAAAGAGATAAACAAGCAACTCTTCCTCAAGTGCCAATTGAGGCAGACAACTTTACTCCCAGTTAAAATGAAGCAGTTGTTTAGTTGTGAAAAGCAAGAATGCTGTAGCTTTCAAGTGAGGACAGGGTGTCCTGTGCAGGAACGAACTTGGTTCGGAATGCTCTGCGAAACTCACCCTTGTATTCCACAGCAGCTACAGCGAGCAATAACCTGCCACCAATCTCCAACTCAACAATAGTTCTGTCAAAAGCAGCATGCACCAATTGCATGCTGATGGTCAATAAGTAGATTTACGGTACCTGAACAAAACTTAAACCAGTAGCTATGGATAACGATACTTAATCAATTTTTTACACTAACCGCATAGCCATGGATTTTAATCCATATAAGTTGTGGAAGTTGCTAAGGCCAGATTTTTCCACCAGAAACCAGCAATAAAAGAACTTTCCTGGCATCACCTTCCTACATTAGCTACTATCATAGTCATATCTAGAAAATATTATTTTGTGGCCTTCCAAATTACTGCTTGAAGAGGCCAGATATTCCAGAGTGTAGCACTTCGTTTGTAGAGTTAAACAACTCCAAACAACAATATGGACAAAGTGTCACTGAGTGCAAGTTGAAAGTAGTGAGCAAATAGCACCAATCCAGACATTCTTCATTAGCTGCACACGGAGAAAAAGCAAGCCTTTTTTTCACCTGTGTTTTCATTATCGAAGTCAGTGCCAAGGACGCCCAAGTTTGACATGTGCAATCAATAGATAACTTGTCAAAAGTAAATGCTGCTTGCAGAAAATTATACAATGCACGAGAGGAATTTTACACAGGGAGAAGACATTCTCTGAATCAAAGGTGGTTAAGATTTACCAAATGCGAGCATCCTACTCCTAGATAAGACTCTAACATAGTGTCACACAGGGCCTAAAGATTGCTTAGATAGCTCTTCACAACCCAACAAAACCTCGTCGCAGGGTCAGCTCGCCTCCTGCTCCATGACTAATGAAGTGACCAACTCAACCACCAGGAACTAGCAGTCAAAGCACCTGAGGCGTAGGTGAGGCATAGGCGTTGTTCCCTCCACCAATCTATGCACTACTCTATTTAGCTGAGTTAATAAGGTTGTTCTCTTAAGAGCTTTGCATCACTCCAACTCCCCAGGAGTCTCCATAAGTTATGCATAGCTCACTACCGCTTTTGCATTTAACTGAATTTTAAAAAGGAAAAACAACGGGAACTCCGATTCAAGTGGTCTAAGTTACAAATGGGGAACACTGAACAGATAATCTTAAAAATGTTGTCGCTTTTGTTACAAATGGTTTATCATAGTCTAAACGACCCGTCTTCATACTTAACATGGGATACATTCTCCAGTCTACACAAGTCCTCTGGGTTTCCCGGGCTGACGAACAGGGAATCCTTTACCAGTTTCCATAAGGCGTTCTCGGACTTTCACTTTTCCAGAAGTAAAAAAACACACACACACACACACACACGTGTCTCAGCATACTCAAGTGGCATTGACTCTGCTCCACACGACATGTAAGTCACCCTTTGAACGATAGGTTACCTAGGGCCAGTTTACAGCCATGCAGCCCCAGCTTAGGTGTGTATTTATAACCCTCGCTGTTCTCGGACTGTTGAGATGTTCTCCCTGCAGGGCTAAGTTTCCGTCATTGCTCTTAACTTTAGACCTATCCGACTACCCGTGAACTCTGCTAACCGATCGGTAACTCCAGGAGGTGTGCTATTAACGTGCCATTGTAAAAGTTTTTTCCAGATGAAAAGCATCCGCAAAATTAAATCATCTCCCAAAATGCAAGTAAAACTGTGTTGGAAGCAGTAACGGGAGTTGGTTCCTGAGCGCAGTCTGTATATATACTTATATATGTATTATGTTTACTGCCTGTGTGGCTGAAGACATGCATGCATTGTAGACAGCTGAAGCTTTGGAGTGAGTGCGAGGGCGGGGTGTGTGTGTGTGTGTATGGATGGAGGGGGGTTCTTTGCCCGCTTTTTCCTACGTGCTGCTAGCCGGGGTTGTAGCTTCCATTGGTGCAGTGGCACCGGGATCTTGGGTCCTGAGGGGCCCCATGACTGTGGTAGGTCATCAACTAGGAGCCCCCTCATTGCAGGCTCTTTAAACCACAGCTGCTACGCCGGGATACCAAAGAGGCTGTGCGTGCTCCTAGCAAGGGCTCCCCAAATATTCATAAACCTGCTATTGTTCTCGACGTAGGCAAGGAAACATAGCTTTCACCTACATGAGTATTGATAAAAACGTTTTAAGTCTTCGTCAGATGTTCTCTTGGCCTTTCATAAAAAGTAAACTATTCCTGACAAACCCAAAATACTTTGTGTAAAGAAGGTTAAAGTTCCACAGCTGCAGCCCTGTTTAACACAGATAAGAGCAGCCTCATGCTTTCGTCTTATCGAAGCGGTGAGCGCCCCAGGAATGTACAGTGACCAACTTCCTCCTTCAAACAGGCAGCGGGTTCTTCCTTATTATGAAGCATCAGGAAATAACGGCGAAGTATCATATTTCGAGAGAGACTACGGAAACAGTGGAGGTCAAACTTGTTACAATGCTTCTGGACGATTTATTTATTTATTTAATACCTTACTGGTAAATTGTTTCAGGCGCAGCCTGTAACGACCTTTTTGTAGCCATTAGCGGATAATTTACGTTCAAATGAATATGAAATATGTTATGAAATTGAATGCTCCTACTTAAATCACCAATCACTACAACATTCTACAAAAAAGTAAGAAACCAGGGACAACTCACCTGAAATTATTGCTGGCTGCAGCCAGGATCACCCGGTGGCAACAGAATTCCTTGCTCTCCACACAGAGTACCACATCCGTGAGTGAGTTCTCCAACCGAAGGTTCTCCAGGCCATTCTGAAGAAGCAGCGACAGGCCGGCGTCATCAAAAGACAGTCTATCCCCTCCTGAGCTCTCTACGACCTCCTGAATGTTCTGGGCGCATTCCTGCGTCATGGACACTGGGGGCTCTTCGGAGCTTTTCTCCACCGTGCCTTCCATGTGAGCAAGGCTGGGGCTTTTCTAGCTGCTCTGCGTTGTGCCTCTAGTGAAAGAACTCATCGGTTTCTGTTGGGTTGCATTGCAGAAGTGATGCGAGTTTCCTGTCTTATCTGCAGCTATCACAGGCAAAACAGGAAACCTTGCACTTTCTCACTCAGTAATCGTAAAAACAAGCACTAGATCTATTTGGTGTCCACCATTAGCCGCCCACTGTTAGCGCAGAGGAGAACCGTCATTGCATTAGCGGATTCTTTCCATAAGCTTTCTGACTTGTTTCATAATCTGCGGACTTAAGTTTGGAAATGCCAAAACATGGCTGCCACCTCTGTTTGGACTTGATTATTTAAACCAAGCGAGGGTTGTTTAGAAAAGGGTTTATTTAATTTATGACTCGGAGCGACTACAGTAAACCTTTTCAACAGGAACTTCTGGGGTACAAGTTCACAAGAAAAGCTCTACTCTAAAGATTAACTGGTGGAAGGGTGTAGAGACAAAGACATAAAAGAAGGACTAGACAAAGGTAAACATGACGCACCGTGCAGTTAAAAGGATAGCGGACCAGAGAGGGAGCATGTCGGAAAGGAGTTCTGCCTCCTGATTGGCTGTTTAAATAAACACGGAATACAAACATGTGGTGCGCGCGCACCACAGAGGAGCTGACGCGGGAATCGAAACTAGTGGTGCGCGCGCACCAGAGGAGCGGGGGCAAAGGAGCGCGAAGACGCCGATACGAGGTAGGGGATGTGTGTGTAAGCGCCGGGGGTTCTCTGTGTATGTGTGTGCGTGCGTGTGTGTATGCTGGGGGGGGGTCTGTATGTGTGTTGTGAAGAGCCTGCCGGAATGGAGCGCGTGTTGACGCGCGCGACCTGATCCCGGCAGGCTGCTGCGTGTGTGCGCGTGCCAGTCTCTTGTCCTCTCCCTTTCAGTCCTTGAAAGCCAGAATGATTACAATAGTCTCGCTCTGCGACAGCAGGCCTTTGGCCTGCAATCGCAGGGCGAGACCTAAAAAGTAGGGGAACGGAATCTACAGAATTAAAGAAGTAGGGGCACACCGTGCCCTGTCGTTCCCGCCCACTTCGACCACTGGTCTAGGCGGACTTCTTTGTGCCGCGTGCTTCACGGGCACCAGCGCAGGGGAATGGTCACTAGGTGGTTCTGCAGCAAATTCTTCCCCACCGCGGCAGCCTGTGTACTGTGGCCCGCGTGAAGGCTTGAGATGCAAACGTGGGCTGGCCATTCATTTCAGGCATGGTCGCTCTTCTCCCAAAGTTAGCTCCAGCCGAGGCTGCTGCACCCAGGTCATTCAGTGCTCCTACCTCAAACTGTGATCCACAGCAGCACTAGTAGTGTTGCGATCCAATTTCCTTGGGGGCTCTGCATGGGTGGATGCAGGCGGTGTCGCTCCCCATGGATGCAGCCACAGGCCCATCTTCGCTCTTTTCCTCTGCAGGTGGGGCCTCAGCAGGCTCGTAGGGCACCAGCGGCAGCTTGCGGATGCTTCCCATCACGAGCTTGCACCTCCCAGGAGAAACCGCTCTTAGGCCTGGATGGGAGTTCTCATGCACATCCTGGGGAGGGCGCAGCTCCCTCTAATCCACTTTGGGGCAAATGGCGACAGACAATGCAACAGAAGGGCACTTCAGCAGGTGGGTGTGTACCTCTTGTGTCACTCCTGGCTGGTTCTGTTTCCTCCTTCTTTCGGAAGGTTCTCTCACCAAATGGCCAGTCAGGAAGGCAGCGGCAGTAGGTGCCGGAGAGGTTGGCTTCCATTTGCCGACTGCTGCTTCATGTGCAGGCCACAGCAGCCTTTCTAGCACCATGAGCCATACACTTGCTGCAACACTTCTCTTCCATGCACAGCTCTGAGTATCTGTAGCACTGTTGACAGGTGTAGGGGGTACCCGAGACATGAGTCTACATTCCCCTTGTGCGGATCAGTAAACGCGGAGTCTGACCCGCACTCATCGCCATTGTGGTGTCTAGGGCCACCAGGCCCTCATGCTGCATAAATGACCATACAGGCACTCTGTAGTCGGGTACTGGAACTGGCTCAGGGCACGTTCTCCCGGCCCCTTGTATTAGCAGGGTCACCTGACCAGTGACGTCTGTGATGGGTGAGTGTACAGTGTGGGTTAACACCAGACAGAACACTAGAACGTGTCCAGAAGGACATTACATCATTCACATTTTACACCTGGTCAAGGACCCTGAATTGTGGCATCATATGGCAATCTGGCCCCAGAACTATGAGGCATGGTTTCCCCGATTCTAAGCCCAAACCCATGAAAGCGGGTACCTGTTATATAGATAAAATTAGCCAACTACATCAACCATAAATGGTGAAAGTCAAAGCGGATCAACTGAGGTGTCAAACCTGTAACTAACCACACAGTTCAACACAGACCGTAAAGTGCATGCAGCTGGGTCATTCAAAATCCTTAAAGAACAACTCCACTCTTGGCCGGGTTTGTCCCGGCAGATCCGGTACTTTCAGTTCCCTACCACATACATGTCAACATTTTCCACCAGCAAGGACTGAGATTTTGAAGAATAAAATAAATCGGAAGTGTATTTATCGAGTTGACTTACTTGGATACAGAAGCAATGTTATTGAAAGAAAAAAAGCAGTTTTGTCCTTAAAAACTTCTCGCCTGAATCGAGTCTTATGGCCGTGTATGCTGTCGGTACATAAGAATTATAGGAAACCAGCCAAACGTCGATGTTTCCTCCTTATTAGCAGATACTTTAGAGTAAGTGTAACAGGAGAACACCTTAAAATGTGTCCTACAGCTGCCTTAATAAGTCGACTGATAAAGTAAAACAAACTAAAGAAAGACCGTGTTAAGTGCGCATATACAGACGATTTCTTACAAAGTTATTATTAAAAACCATGTCCGGAATTTGCAGAATCTTAAAACATGAACAGATGGCACTGGTTGTAGACCACGACCTAACTCACCACACCTCAGAAAAAACATTATATTCCATGAAAACAACAAAGGAAATAAATATCCAAGAACAATTTAGAATTCACAATGCAACGATAGATGCGATGACTTTATCAGACTCTGTACTTATGGCCTTATAAATGAAAAATGCAAACTAAAGCGAGTACGCGAACACGCATAAACCACAACCAAGAAAGGAATACAAAAGGGCCTGGTGGTGCGCGCACGCAGGATTACGCATGCGTAGTGATCTCAACCTATCAGCGCACGCAACTAGAGAATCCCGTGTATTGGAACACGAAAGATGGCCAGGAAGTTGTTAAAACGGCTGATGAAGCGTACGCTGGCATTTTAGAATACCACCTCGGCCTCTAACAGCACACATTATTTCGTCCGAGGTCCTTACTTTTGCCCATTGCCGTGCCTCTCCTCTTCCTGTTTGTCCAAACCCCAGCCCCGTTCAGCTGTACGGGAATGACGGCGTGTGCGGTTACCATGGAAATGACAACAGTACGGTGGCCGAGTTGAACCATTTCGGGCATGCGCGGCATTTGTATGTTTTTGTAGGCGCTTAATTGCTATGCGTGGTTAGCCGAAATGTATTTGTTTAAGCAAGGGTTACAGTGTAAACTGAAAAGCAATTAATAATGCTTTAAACGTCAGATAACACACGATAAATCCCAAGCCTGAATCTGCGCACAGAAAAATTACACAATACTTTTTATAGCCTGCCTGTCTAGATCTAAATGGGGTATCGACAGTGGATGGTTCAACGACAGAGCTGCCAAAGTTTTAGATTGCTTTTTTTTATGCATTTGTGAATGTAGAGTTTGCATTTACCAAGCACAATCCGTATTTTATCTAATTATATATTTAGAGAAAGCAACACGGTTTTTCGACCCTAAATAAGTCTAAGACAAATGTTTACCAATATTAATGAGGATGTAGTAAAAATCGCGAATAAGTGTACATGGCAGTCTTTGCTCTGCACCTGCCTGAGAATTCAGTCACATAAATAAATATCATGAAGGAAAGGGAGATGAGCGGCCAGATGTAGGTAGCCAAATACCGGTCGGTAACGGCCGATTTCGGACGTTACCGACCGGTATTTGGCTTTTGAGATGTAGGTGTGTCGTTATTTACAGAATCGGTATATTTACCGATTCGGTAAATTTACCACTTCGGTATTTTACCGATTCGGTAAATATACCGATTCTGTAAATCCATATGTAGCTGACACTCCTAAGAGTGCCACAGGCCCTTAAGAGTCGGTATTTTACCACACAATCCTATTGTGTGGTAAAATACCGAATTCAGGTGTGCATGCACATCTGTGCATGCACACCTGTGCATGCACACCTGTGCAATGTGACACACAGACATGCCCTTAGGGCATGTATGTGTGCCACATGTCACACAAGCCTGTACTTGGGGTGCTAGAGGGTGTCAAAGTGACACCCCCTGCACCCTTGCAGGATTCGGTATTTACCGATTCTGTAAATACCGATTCTGTATTTCCCATTGATTCCTATGGGCTTCAAGGTCCATAGGAATCAATGTGAAATACCGATTCGGTATTTACAGAATCAGTAAATACCGAATCTTACCGAATCAGGCGTGACACTAGCGCATTTCAGTGTGTTGCTCCGCATCACCGCACTGAAATGCATTGTCACGCATAATGGCAGTCTGAGGTGTATGTTTACTGGTGGCTGCATATGTCCGTGTGGCAGCTGGCTGCAGGCACAGCCTGTGGTCTCTGCCTGCGCCTGCGTGCAGCGCTGCTTCCGTGGTCTTGAGGCAGTGATTCCCCAGCTAGCTATGGCCTTCCAGACCCAGGCTCTCTGCTACAAGGTAACACCCGCGGCCGCGGTGCCACGCGCTTTGGAGTAAGCCTGCCTGACCTCACGTGACGTCTGTTGCTCAATAGCTGGGCTCCACGGGAGTATGTCACATGACATCCTGGCCCTGCTGGCTCCGAGAGCGGGAGTTTTATCTTCAGGAACTTAAGGGGGCCGCAAATAATTATGAGGCAGCTGCGCTGTTGCTCGCCCGGCCACACTCTGCCGTAGCCATTATCATCAGGGCCGCCGCAGCATTTCTTCTTTAGTTACAATGCCGGCAGAGGGAATAAGTGCAGTGGACGGGTTAATTAAGAGCCCTGACTGACCTGCATCACTGTGGTTACAGCGCCGGCCGGGCTGCCGGTTGTAGTGTCCTAGCAGACACAGTCTAGTTGTTCTGTATGTAATGATACACCTAACACCCACCCACCACTGATGTCACGAGACCACGTGATACAGCTAATAAAAAGAGCCGAGCGCACGTGCTCGTGGCTCACCAACTATCTAAGGAACTGGTGTCTGTGTCGCAGTCTTTGAACCATGTGGGCCTAGGGCCCCACGACTTTACAATGGCGACGAGGGAGTGGTTCGAACTCCACGCGACGCAGCCACTGCTAAAAGGGAGGAGAATGCTGCCCATGTGAAGGGCACCCCCTGACGAGGTGGCGCCGGCCGCCGAGGGGTGTGTACCTTGCCCCGGGCCTAGCCGTCGAGGAGGAGGTGATCGGGAGCTGACCCCACACCTCTCCGGCCCCGCCGACTGCTGCTGTGCTGAGGGAGGCGTGTAAAGAAAGCGGACCGTGCGGAGCCCACCCGCAACGGCCGTGACCGACCCCCACCGGAGCGGAGTGCTGGCCGGGCGGAGCCCACTCGCCACGGCCGCAGGTGAAGAAGTGGCCCGTAGGCCTGAGGTGAGCCCGGGTGATGTGAATGGCCCGGAGGGGTCGCGAATGCCAGAAGCGACCCCCCCCCCTCATCGATTGCACAGAAGCGGAGCCCACCCGTATGGCCATGGCGCCTTGCCGCGAGCGATGCGGCCGAACATAAACTTAATATAAAACAGTGCTAGCGGAGCCCACCCGCAGCCTGCCTGAAACATCCCCTGCCCCGCGCAGCGTGTGAAAAGGAGCTGCCGCGGGCGGCGAGAGGAAAAGCGAAAGCCCTTTGTGTCCGCACGCCAAGCGGAGTCCACCCACATCACCAGCGCGCCTCGCCGGGCGTAAGTGTGCCCCCAACGAACGTTAAACAAAGCATGACTCGCGGAGCCCACCTGCGGCCTGCCTCCAGCGTCCCCCGCCGCACAGAGTGAGTGAAGTGCGGCGGGGAGCCCACCCGCTGCTGTGGCCGGAGGAGTAATCAGGGCGATCGTCAGCCACGCCGCAAGGAAATGCCCGGTAAGCGGAGCTCACCCGCGACACACGCTGCCTCACCAGATCGGACATGGCCCCCAGCCTTCCCCCCTACCCGCGTGCGAAGGGACTGAGGCTGCCGCGGGCAGGGAGGACAAAAGAAGAGTGCCGCCAGCAAGCTCTCCATGTGAAGGGAGTGAAGAGTCCACAGAAGCCTCACAGGAGCAGTGACCCCCCCTCTTCCCCTGCAAGCACCAGCGCCAAAAGAGGACAATGAGGAGAGACTGCCCTCCCCCGGTCCACAACAGAGCCCCAACGTGAACAAATGAAAGGACTTACCTGCAGTCAGCAGTAACTCCAGCCTCCTCCCCCTGCACACTCCATGGCCAAGGCAAATTCAGCAAGCCCAAACAACATGGGAAGGAAAGTCACCAAGAGGAGGCAAGCTGTTGCTGAAGGGAATCCAGCCCACACTGCCATCTAGTGGTCACTAGGTGGTATTGCATCAAATGAAGCACAAAGAAGAAAACAAGCACAAGACACAACAAGGGAAAGCCTACAGAGGTAAAGTAAGCCTGCAGCGACGCAGCCGAAGACGGAGACCCATCACCACTGCAGTAGTGACGCCTGTGGCCACAGGCTCTCATCGCAAACGCAGGAGAGACAACAACCTCACGCTGGACGTCGAGGGAGAGTCAAGACGTCTACCGCTAGCAGCAAGATCCAAAGGCAACCGATGGAAGAGCGCAAGTGTACCCCGGACGCGGACAGTACAGGACAGTGCCTGAAAGTAAGGAAGCCACACCCAAAGCACCAGAAGACGTGCGAGGCAAGTACCCAAGTGTGAAGAAGAAAAGTGCGATACGTACGTGTGAGAGCGACGACGCCAAATAATCTAATGAACAGCAAGGAACAAAGCTACACTGAAGATGTATCACAACGGTACCAAGTGAAGCAAGAACTTGCCACTGCAATGCACACTGACATGCAACGGAAGAGTAACGCAAAGTTACCCCGCAGCCAAAAGGAGGCGAAACAACCAAGCAAGGTGAACGCCCCAAGAAGCTAAAGAGCCTCACCGGAAGCGAGCACGAGAAGTGCATCCACTGGAGAAGGTCCATGTAGCAGTGAAGTAACCCTCCGGGAAAAAAAAAGCAGAGCACACGAAGAGCGCAGGAGAAACTGCGCCAACGCAAAAGCACTGCAGCAGAAGCACATGGCGATCCCAATGATCGTGGATAGCAAGAAGACTCACGAAGAGCAAGCTGTCCATCTCATCTGGTAGCAGAGAAGATCGCCCAAGAAGAAAAGGATGATCCGACAAGCCAGAGGGGCGCCCAAACAAAAAGCCGACCTGCCAAGAGGTTGCCGGAATGCTGACCAGCCATAAAGGCGCAGCGAAGAAATTCTGCCAAGTTAGGATGAATATGTCCTGCCAGAAGACGTCCGTGAACTGAGAGATCAGAAGACCCGGAGAGACGGACGCAACACCAACAATAACTAGAAGTAATAGGAGGCAAGAGAGAAGATCGTAAAGACCGGTCCAGTCACCGAAAAAGGGAGAGAAGACAGTGTCCTAAAGACAGGACAAGACTAGATGGAAACAGGCGGAGTGCACGCTGCTTGAAGAAGCCTGGTCAGCTAGACAAAGGAAGAAAGGTGACCGCACCGTGTCGCGGAAAGGAGAAAGGAGAAGAGTGGCACGATGCCATGAAGAAAAGAACTGAAGTAAGAAGTCATGTGGCACGACGCCATCATCAACAACTTCTGGAAAAGGTGAAGAGAGGTGTAACAATTCCACACACCTACGGTGTAACAAGTCCACACACCTACGGTGTAACAAGTCCACACACCTACAAGAAGAAGAAGAGGTGACACACCACAACATCGTGTACAGTGACCCGCACGTCCAGGAGAACACTGATAACACCAAGAACAGAACAGGCACCTATTCACAAGACCCCGACGACCCGTGGACGGTAGGAGAGCACAGGCCGGACCATTGGCAACACCCACCTTTGGGATTGAACGGAAGTCTGGAAGCGGAGGGAGCTCAGATGACCTGAATAAGGAGAACTGACCAATTCCACACCAGCCTGTGGAGATCCAAGGGGCAAAGGCCTCAGGGACACCGGTGGCAGAGGGTCCCAACACGAGAGATGAGTCCATCGCCGTCTAACCTGCACGTTCCAGGAAGATGAGGAACTTGTGCGCAAAGGCAAGAGTCAACAACTACCCTTCAGGTGGAGCTACGGACTTTGTGAGGCAGTACCCCCATCGTCTCCTCCATTCACACGCAGACTGTGGAGTTGGAGCAATGCTGTGGAATAATACCCGGCCCAGTGGGAACCTGGTGAAAAGGGCCTCCGGTGACATCTTGTGGCAGGAGAACACCCGCGAGAGGGGCGTCCTAGTGAGAAGAACGTCCTCCGAACACTCCATCCTTTGTAAAGTAAAGCCAAGCTGCCTACAGTGAAGAAACCGACGGACCAGCAGAAGACAACATCCTCCAAGTCTAACATCTGGTCATCCTGTTTGACGTCATCCTCAAAAACAAGATCTCAGTGGACTGACCAACACACGTCCACGGCGCAAGCAAAGAAGAGCACACCCACCGATAACCAGGACGTCAAGCCAAGAAGAAATAAAGTCTGAGCAGCAATTTCCACCACCATCATCAAGCAAGCAGCTGAAGAGACTCAATGTATATTTGTAATTATTGTATATTTATGTACTTCCTCCCACAGGCTTGGACGTTTTTTGCTTTTCCTTAATTTTTATTAAAGTTTGGGAGGAATGTAGTGTCCTAGCAGACACAGTCTAGTTGTTCTGTATGTAATGATACACCTAACACCCACCCACCACTGATGTCACGAGACCACGTGACACAGCTAATAATAAGAGCCGAGCGCACGTGCTCGTGGCTCACTAACTATCTAAGGAACTGGTGTCTGTGTCGCAGTCTTTGAACCATGTGGGCCTAGGGCCCCACGACTTTACACCGGTACTCCGTGAGGACAGAAGCAGCCTGGACAAAGTCTAAGACAGGGGTATCTCACTCGTGACATGAGCCCACTTGCAGTGCGAGTCACCGAAGTGCCAATCACGCTTCCGGCTGAAAACGTTCACTGTAAGTAGACAATTGTTTCAGCCACACTTGACATCCTCTTTGTCAGTGTTACCTACCACCAATGTCACACACTTCGCAAATTGGTCCGCTCCAAGATAGACATAATGACGCAGGGCAACATCTTTGTTTTTCTTTTCAGCGCCGCCATCAGCAGACTTTCTGGGCCGTTTGACCAGACCCTTAGAGTGTTGTGGGGAGGGTCATGGTCGAGTGTGTTGGTATGCCTCCTAATCCCCCACAGATTACTTACCTCCGATTGTTGTAAAAAAAACGTTTTGCAGCTCTTGCCCTCCGATCACATAGTTTCAGGAACGGGGGCACAGTGTTTGTCCATTCTCCCGATCCCGGGCTTTTTTCGGTCGGGAGAGCACACAAGCGTTTAAGTGTGACTTTGACCTGCCCAAGCTGTCAACAACCCCAGTCGAGGCTTGGGATGTGTACTGTAAACCTGGGAGACAACCCAATCATGCGTGAGGATGTGGCCAGCCAGCAGCAACAATTTGGATGGGCATAAATGTGCAGCGCGCTCAACTGGCAGATGGCAGCTAAGTTTTTCAGAGATCGAACAACAGCTGTCATTAATTTAGGTAATGTATATCAATTGCAAAAAACGGAAATACCAAACTTGTGTAAAAAATTTTTGACAACAAAATTAATTTATAATTTACAGAACAAAAGGGTATATACAGGCGGACACTGAGATAAATAAGACAGCTGTTATTTGGTATAGATTACCAGCTGAATTTTATTAAATGCTACTAAAAAATATTACAGGAAGGTATGGTATGGTAGGAAAGGTTGCAGGGCAACTTCACAAATCACGTCAGGTGTGAGTCGTTAATCCAGTTACGAAACTGCACTTACTAAAAAAAAAGATTTTCGTTTTGTACCATCCATTTTCGTAAACCACTGCCCCTTATAAAGTATCACTGAAGGTGTTGCACAGGAGATGTGAAAATCATTTATACCTGATTTGAAAACATAGAAATGTTACTCGTATGTACTGAAAACTTGGCAGCTATGTTTGGGCCGCGCCGGTGATGGTCGGGTGACACTGGTCAGTGGTGACGGAGATAGTGTCACTCATAGTCATTGAAATGTCACTCATAATTACACTGAAATTATGAAAATGTCACACATAGCAGTCTGAAACCTTGGCAGCTATGAATCGGTATTTGGTAAATAAGATTTACCTACATATGCCTCCTTCCTATTTACCTACTCTTAAATACCGAATCGGTATGATTCGGTATTTAAGAGTCGGTAAATAGGAATTACCTACATCTGGCCCGAGATCTTTTCTATAAAACGCAGTGCTTTAAATGGAAACAGAAGAACTGGTTCTATATTCAGAGTACCTATTTGCTGCTGAAAAGTGCCTATACTTTTCAATTACATGTATTGCAGCAGAGCTGAAAGAACATGAATTCTCCTTTTCAAATTAAAGGAGTTCTGGTACTCGGTACCAGACAGTTCCTGGCTATTTAAAGCTTGAGAAAATGGTAATAGAAGCCCAGGAAACCATTGGGCCCCATAAAGAATGTAAGTTTTTTGAACAAGAATGAACTTCTGACTAAACTATGCTTTATCTGAGTTGCGCCATCGGTATTTGAAATTTACCGAAATTCAACAAGTCAGTGAAGACTACTTCATTTCACAACAGGAACTCTTCTGACATTGAATTGTGTGAAACGTTCAAGCAAGAGAGTCACAAAGGCATGTGAGAAGCTTTGGCGAGGCCAGGAGCCAAATCTTTTGTGAGAATTCTCTTGGTTTACTAAAACAAGAAGTAGCACAGAGTCCGTAAGACGGGTACTCTAGGGAATGTGAAAACATGATATTTAGCACCACTTAGCGATGTTACAGCGTTAGCTACATTAAGGAACAAGTCAGATAACTGGTATTTTATTAAAAAGATGTTGCAATAGGGGGACGTAACCACAAAATGTGCAAGGCTTGCAACAAACATCTAGAAAGGCATTCCAGCAAACTAACCATCCCCAGTAGCCGAGAGATTTGCACAGCGATTCCCTGGCATGATTACTAAACCAGCTTACGTTTTTAAGTGTTGCATGGTGTCGCAAACAACCATCTCTCTGCCACATGCCTGCAACAAATTTTAATACATCATTACATCATATCAGTTAAACTCAAAGTGGCATGCAAGGCTTGGTCTGCAAATAAATCCCCATTGCCCATTCATGCAAACTGCACACACACAACCATTGAGACACCAGTAACTGAACATTCAGCCCTTAGAGCAAAAATCCAAGACCTCAACCACAAAGCCTCAGTGACTACCCCCCCCCAGTAAAGCACCCCTAGCCCCGCAAGCCAACCGACCTGTCAATGGTACATTATCAGCTATCCAGTAACTTGTTCCAACCAACTAAAACATGATTGACACGAAACAAATTTCTAATTGAAGGATAATTGTCAGAGACATATCAGATATTAGGCACATTATCGCTTCTAACAGAAGGAAAACATTAATTAAAGAAGAATTTTTCTCTATTTTGCAAATTGTCCCCTCTGACTGGCACAAGATAGACATTAAAGAATAATTATCATGCACCATTTACAATAGGTCTCCTGCATGTTTAAAGTAAAACTTTTATGCTGTGCCACCCAGTGGCGTAAGGCACTGTGAAACCCCAGAAGATGCCCGAACACTTGAGGCTCTCTCTTTAGGAAATTAATGTTAAATATGCTCTTCCTTAACAAAAGAACTTTAAATAGTATTGCACCATCTGCCGACAGTAATGAATCCCTTACAGAAAGATTACCTTGCCCCTAATGATGGAACTTGAACCCTTGCCTTGGAGGGGCCCATAATACCAAATGCTGAAGATATTGCCTCTGAACTACAGCTCCTGCTTATGTAGAACAGGCCAAAAATGCTATGCGCCCCACAAAAAAAACACATCCAGTATGCAAATAAAAGGTAATGTGCAGCGCATGGCAAAGCATGTAATAAAATCATGGTTAAAACATAGTTGTAAGATTCTATTTTACTTGCACCATTAAATTAAGGTAATACCTGCTGTCTTTGACCTCCCTCTATTCTAAGCTCCCTTGCTGAAATGTTTAAACCTGAGGAATGCAACCTGCCATGCGCACATGATGAACTGCTGGAGAAACTGCATTTCAAATCATACTAGAACCTAAGCCCATGCGTGATCGAACCAACGACTTGGCTTTCTAAGCCCCACACTCCAACTCTTAAAATGTGTAGGGGGCTATCAGAGGTCCTCCTCCTGCCCACCCGAGGCCAACAATACGATACAATATGGATCGATGCAGAACCATGTGGTCGACCTGTGGACAGCGTGTCCAGTAGGGAACAAAGAGGCCAGCACTTGGGTGGGGCAGGTATAAGTACCTGGCTCCAGCCCCTCCAGGTGCTTGAAATAACGCAAGGAGAGCACCACAATGGAGGGACTCCCAGGAGGGGGTCCCTATGAGTGGAACGAGGTGAGTGTGCCGCAATGCGGCCCTAGGGGGCCACCCTCTTAAGAGGTTGCATTATATTGGGCCGCGGGCACCCACATAACTGCCAAAGTTTGAGACTACTATGTGTGACATTTTTCATAATTTCAGTGCAATTATTAATGACATTTTAACAACTGTGAGTGACACTTTCTCGAGAGCAAAATCAAGCAATGAAGACGAAGGAAACATATAAACATTAGAAATTACACCCATTTAAGCAACGAGATGGGCTTTAGAGTATCATGTGATCAAACACACGCAGTTAAGCTAAACTGGCCAGGACCAGACTGGCGACCAAAAACTCTAAAAATGATCAAACAGACAGTTGACTTCTCCATCTGTGCCTCTGGGATCTGGAAAAACATTCCTGTATCCACCAGGACTGCCTCAACACTGCTCCAATTTAGGAAAGAGTTGTAGACACACCTTTTTAAAGAACACAACAGCACAATGCAGTAATATTGCACGTCTCCTCCCAGAATCCAGGTACGTCTCCAATCACTCGCTGACTGTATTCCTGCGTTTGACCCTGTCCAGCACTCCACTGCCTAGATGTTTGCTATTAGAAGAGCACATACTTAGACAGGCTCATCTGCCTTCACAGACATTGCACTTCAGAGTACACTGCATGCACAGGTGAAATAATGCAAACGTGTTGCTAAGTCATATATGGAGACTAATTGAATGCTATAAGCAGAGAAGCGATGTGAACTACATTCATCACATAGAATTTTATCTTTTTATTTAAAAAGTACCACTGCATATCTGGATAATAATGCTATTTTAATACAGTATTATATATAATGATTACAGCATTGTCAATGCATACTTTAAGAAATTAAAAGAGTGCCTTGTACCTTAAGGAATCTCAGCTTCTCTATGGGCGACAATCGGACTAACAACAGATATAACCTGCAACGGTTATCTGAGTAAACAGATAAGACCTACATAAAGTCACTACATATCCGCTACTTTGAAGGTAGTCAGTGTGACACTTGCTAGTAGTGTGAGCAAAGCAGTGCTGTCACAGTACGGGCCAGCCCGCCACCACGACTACCCCCTGCACCGTGAGCTTCGGCCGTGGTCCAGGAATCGAGTCGAAGACTGTTGTGATGTTGCAGGATCACCTGGTCAATAAAGGCACAGCACACATGTGATTTACTATAGTGGCCGGATACTGCTCTGACGCCACGCCCAGAGACCTGGGCTTTTATTACAACCGCAGCGTGCCGCCTGCGCGTACGCTAGGACAGCCCACTGCTCACACGCTCATGGGGGGGTGGATATGAAACCCCTCAAACTTAAAACAAAATGGGTTGGCCCGGTGCCTGGCTAAACACTACGTTCCTCCTTCACCTAGAAATGAAAAGCATTGCATAAACAAATACATGCATCAGCTATCCTGTCAAAACGTTACAGTCTTTGTAAACCACAAAAACAAATTGGAACAGTCTTACTTGGTCTTGACTGGCATACAGGACCGCCCTACTTCTTTGGCCGGCAGCTGGCAACAAAGTCTCGGTACCTCTGGGATGGTCTCGGACAGGGGCGCAGGTGATACCTGCCCTGACTGCCCCTGATCGGCGGGGTTTGGAATAAGTCCTCAGAACAGTCTATCTCTACAGGGTCTTGGCTGCTCTGTGCTCCTTGCGACGGGACATCATCCTGGCTTTGTGTGGCAGGGGCGCTCCTTGGGCTGAAGGTCTGGGTGGCGGAACATCTCTAGACTCTCCGCATGGATCCTGTGAAGTGTCCTGGTGGTTATCTCTCCGTTCCGGGAATTCTCCGTCTTCATCCATTGGGACTCTTTTGAAGAACGCCACGTTTCTCGTGACCTTTACTCCCTGCCGGGATGCTGTGACCATAGTACCGTTAATGTGGATCACGGTCCAGGGGTCCAGTTCGAACGGTAGTCGGAATTTTCCCCGTGGGTGGCGATCTTTTACCAGCACTCAGTCGCCAACCTCAATCGGACTGTCAATGGCTTTTCTCCGGCGAGATGCTTCTGCGTTTGTTTTGGTTCTTCGTTCCATGGACCTGTTCAGCGAGGCTGGAGATGTCGCCCACGTAGGGTGGTGTGGAATGGTGTCTGTGACTACCCTGCCAAAACAGAGACGGCTTGGCGGGACTCCGGTCGTGCAGTGGGGCGTCAGTCTATATTCGCACAGGAATTGATAGAGGGCTAACTCCAGGCTCTGGCCGTCCGCTAGAGATATCTGGATGGTCTTGTTTAGTGTCCTCATTAGCCGCTCCACCTACCCATTCGCTTGGGGCCACCTTGGGGTTATGCGTCGGTGTTTGATACTGTGAGATAGCAGGTACTCTCCTAGCTCAGCGCCATTGAAGGGCGGCCCATTGTCCGTGCGCAGCTCACCGATGAGGCCATGGGTGGCGATGATTTTTTCCAATTTTGGGATGACGTCCGAGGCGGCAGTGGAAGACAGGATCTCCACCTCGGGATACCATGAGAAGTCGTCCACTACGAGGAACATGTATTTACCCCCTGGAAGGCTGCCGAAATCTGCACTGGCCCGTTCCCACGGGGACGTTGGCCCCTCCTCGGTGACTACTGGAGCAGGGTGGTCGGGCAGACTGGTTGCCAGACACACAGGGCACCGTTGGACGATGGCTTCCATGATCCGATCTAGCCCAGGGAACCAGAGTTTGTTCCGAAGGCGGTTCTTCGACTTTACTATGCCCTGATGCGCACCGTGGGCCAGGAGGGCTGCTTGTTGGGTGAGGCAGTCCGGTAGCACCAGGCGAGGGCCTCTTAGGAGGCATCCTTCCGGATAGACTGACAGTTCATTTCGGACCTGGTGCAGTGCTTTCAGCGTTGCTTGGGCTCCAGGGGTGCGGAAAGAGGCAGGGCTTTGAAGAGGTGTCCAGTTTCCTGAGGCAATGGCCTGAATAGCGATTTGTAAGCAGTCGTCGTCTCTGGTGGCTCGCGCTACTTCATTCAGAGAGATGGGTAGTGGCCGGACCTTTCTACGATCATCTGTACGTACTCCTCCGTAGCCGTGGCTTCCGCCGCTTCCGCTGCAGTGACTGGACGGGCATGTCGGGACAGGAAGTCGGCGGGGTTCCGGGTGCCGGGTCGATATAACACGGTGAATTGGAACTCCTGGAGCTGGAGTACCCATTTCTCGATTCGGGGCGGCGGGCGAGTGGAAGATCCTTGGAACAGCGGGATGAGAGGCTTGTGGTCCGTTATTACCACAAACGGGTGTCCATACAGTAGATGTGAAAATGCCGACACCCCCACAGAATTTGCGATGGCCTCCCTCTCAATCTGCGAATAACGCTGCTCTGTTGGCGTAAGGGTCTTGCTTGCGTAGGCAACGGGGGCCCACTCTCCACAAGCCTGCTGCTGGGCTAGGACGGCTCCTATGCCTGTTGGGCTCGCGTCCGCTACCAGTTGCGACTCGTTCTGGGGGTCAAAGTACGCTAGCGTTGTGTCCGCTGACAGCACAGCCTTGGTCTTGCGGAAGGAGTCCTGCTGTTCCAGGCCCCACTCCCAGGTGGTGGTGGACTTGGTGAGGTCGCGGAGGAGGCCGGTGAGATCTGCCAGGTCCTTGATGAACCGCCCGCAATAGGTGACCATTCCGAGGAAGCTGCGGACGGCTGTCACGGATGTTGGGGCGGAAGCGTCGTGTCCTTTACTTTTTCTGGATCCGGGCCTATCCCTTGGTCAGAGAAACGGTATCCAAAGAAACTAATGTCCTTTCGCAGGAAGTCACACTTTTCCCGGTGGAGGGTCAGGCCTCCTTCTTGAAGTCGGGCAAACACCGCTTGGAGGCGCCGGATGTGCTCGTCCATGGAGGGTGCGTGGACCAATATATTGTCACTGACGTTCAGGACGCCTTCCAGCCCTTGCAGGACGTTCTGGATGATGTTTTGAAAGACCTCCGCAGCACTTGATATTCCGAAGTTGAGCCGGGTGTATCGCCAGAGGCCGGCGTGAGTAGAGAAGGTGGTAATCGGCGTGAATCCGGGTGTAGGGGAATTTGGTGGTATCCTGACCGCAGATCCATCTTTGAGAACCATTTTAAACCAGATAGCTCTCCAATGATGTCGTCTATCGTGAGCGTTAGGTGGCGTTCACGCTTGATAGCGAGATTGGGAATGCGCATGTCCACACAGATTCTCACGGCGTCTGGCTGCTTTGGTTTCTTTGCCACCACGATGGGCGACACCCACGGGGTGGGGCCGCTCACTCTTTCGATGATCCCTGCCCGTTTGAGTAGTCGTAGTTCTGCTTCTACCTTGGGTCGCAGGTGGAACGCGATACATCGGTTCCGGAGGGCCACAGGGGCGACTGATTTGTTTATGTGAAGGTGAATGGCTGGTCCCTTCAAACACCCGATTCCATCGAACAGGGTCATGAATTCCTGCACCAGGTGGTCGAGGCTTGGGCTTGGACCGTGAGGGCAAACTGAATCAGTCCCAGGTCTTGCGCCATCCGCCATCCTAGTAGGAATCCTGAACCCTCCTGAGACACATAGACTTTGGTCGGCAGTCCAGTGGAATCATGGGATAGAACTGTTCGGAACACTCCACACAGGCGGAGTGGACGGGTAGTGCCATAGGCGTACACTTGCACTCTAGTGAGATGCAGTGCTGGGGCGTTCGTCAGTGTCCGATACACGCTGGCAGCCATCAGGTTGATTGTCGTGGTACCGCCTGGTCCTGTATGTTGATAGTGCACATGGGTGCTGCAGACGGCGCGGTTGCGAGGGTTTTGAGCATCCGGATGACATGTATGGAAGCGGTATTGGCTTCGTCGTCGTCCATGTCGCTGCTGGTGGGGCTATGCGGGAGCAGTTCCACTGTCCTCACCCTCCTGGGCGGGCCATTCTGTCTCTTCTTCGGTGTTGACCGGCACACAGTCGCGATGTGATTGATTTTCCCGCAGGCGCTGCACACTTTGCCCTGCGCTGGGCAGGCTCCATTGTGAGGCGTCGGGCCCCCGCACCACTCAAAGGGGCGGCCGCGCGATGACTGGGCCGGTTTTGGAGTACCTCGCCGAGGCTGCTTCGGACGGGCATCCGGGGTGTCGGTCTGGAGGGCACACACAGGCTCTGTCTTGACCACGACGGCTGGCTTGGCCTCTATGTACGCGGCTCTGGCCTTGGATAGCTCCTTGGACCGTCCGAGCGTAAGGATGTCTCTCATGGCCATATTGTCTTCCTCTAGCACCCTTTTGCGCAGTTTTGAAGACGCGCAACCCTGTATGAACTGGGCGCGGATCTCGTCGTCGGCATCAGGGAGGGTGCACGTGCTTGCTAGCTTCTTCAGCCTCGCGTAAAAGACGTCAACAGACTCTTCCGGAGGTTGGCGGGCTTGGCGGAGTAAGAACCTCTCATAGTCGGCGCTGGCGAAGGGCTGGAAGTACGCGGTGATTGCGTCGCACATCGTGGCGTAGTTTCTGGGCGGGACGCCCTCTCTGACCTCCTTCGCGATGTCGTGGATGGCTTCCCCTCCGAGGTGTAGCAGCATGGGCGCCGCCGCGGGGCCGCGATTTCCGCTGCCTCAAAGAAGTTCTCCAGTCGTTCCACCCACTTCTTCCACCTCGCAGCTTGTGACGGCGGTGGGCCCTTGATCGTGAACGGCTCCAGGGAGGGCACGGTGTTCATGACCGCAGGAGATCAGCGTGGGTGGCAAAGGCAGGCCTGCCACTTGGTGAATCACGCCTAGCACTGGGCGCAGCAGGTGAGGTGTGCATCGGGGTCCACTGAACCCAAATCGTGTGAGATGGGCAGGAGGTTGGCAAAATTGTCCTGGGTAGGCACACGCACACGCGAGATGCGTGGAGAATGGCAGGGGCCCGCACACGCGAGATGCGTGAGAAATGGCAGGGCCTCGGCGTCGGATTTGGATCCTCTTCCTTCTCCCCGCAGAGGAGCGCAGCGATGCCGGGGGAATACAGGCCGCACTGGCAGGCACGTGGGAAGTGTGGCGCTGGGCCGAGGGGCAGCCCCAGACGTCGGAGCGGGCAGCGCTCTCACCGTTTGTGTTGCGGCCCGTCCGTGGGCCGAGGGAGGATCAGGGCCGTTTCCGGGTGTGCGCTCACACGCAGCCGGTGTGTGGGACGACCGGCGTCAGCAGCGGGCGTGCGAAGACTGAGCGCTGGAGATGGGGAAGCAGCGCTCGGTGGAAGGGCCAGGCCGGGGCAGAGTGCATGAGGGCCCAGGCACGCTCGCGACCTGGGGGCACGGCGCCACGTGGTGGAGGCCGTCAGATGAGTTAGGCCACCCGGGGTCACACAGCTTCTTGGGCCGTAGGCGGCTGCGTCGGGTGCGAGTGGGCACGGTGGGGTGGCGAGACCACCTCGTCGCCAATGTGATGTTGCAGGATGACCTGGTCAATAAAGGCACAGCACACATGTGATTTACTATAGTGGCCGGCTACTGCTCTGACGCCACGCCCAGAGCCCTGGGCTTTTATGACAACCGCAGCGTGCCGCCTGCGCGTGCGCTAGTACAGCCCACTGCTTACATGCTCATGGGGGGGTAGATATGAAACCCCTCAAACTTAATACAAAATGGGTTGGCCCGGTGCCGGGCTAAACACTACAACTGCCACGGCATTTTGATCATGGCCCCGCCTCAGTGCCGTTGGACTCACTGCAGTGCCTGTTAAGGCACCCTCTCTTTGGTGGTGGCCCAGGTCACTGGTGACGGGGTCTTCACAATATGGCAGTCGGGCAGTGCAACAACACAAAGTGTGAGCAGAAACTGTCTGCGCAGCAGCCTGCTTGTGCCGTTGGAGGCTGGGCCACCGACTATGTGTGTTTGTAAGTGACACACTGGCAAATTAGTAACATTGTAACCTGCCTGAACTTAGAGCGAGCTGAGACAGCCGGCAAGCAGCGCGGAGCGCGCACTGCCCACTTTCTGTCAGTGTGCTAATTTAGCTGTACTCCGGTTTGTTTACAGCCCAGGAGGCAATTTTAGTGCGGTGATGCGGATCACCACACAGCAAATGCGTTAGTCTTAACCCCTTATGCATGGTACTTGGCAGGGCTTCAAAAATTGTCTTAATTTGCTCGTATTCTGCTACACATCTGTATAAATGCTAACATGCCCGGTAATTATTCCCCCGTGTGCTCTAATAATTATTCTGGAATTCATCAAGCGTTTTAAAATCCTTTTAAACTGATTTCTTCGTGTTTGCTGTTTTAATCTAAAAGGCTTCGCAAGGAAACATACCAGATTTCACAGTTTTTCCTAATGTTAAGATCAGCATGGACCTAGAAAGAAAGTCCAGATGAGTAACCAGCCATCTGGGTGACAATCATAGCCAAAAGTGACATTGTTTTAACCTTCTGCTTTAAAATGTCCACACTTCAATGTAAGTAAATGAGGAAATTAACCCCCACTTACTTCGTTTCTACATCTCCCTCTTAAATGTTTGCAAATGTAATTGTGTATGAACTTGTCTTCTATAAGCCACCTATCTTTGTTAGATGGAAACAGTTTAATGTGAGAGATCCCATTAGTCAGGTGCAGCAGAAATGAGGCAGAGTAATGAGGGAGTCTTCACGGTGAAGACTGGCAAGGAGCCCTAATTTGAGCTTATGTATTACTTTGTTTTACAAACTCTGGTCACATACCGATTGTATTCAATAGCTGTAGGTATGAAGCAGTGCTTCAAGTGGGCAGAGAAAGCCAATGTCTCTAAAGGGACTGTGGCTTGAGAATAGTACCAAAGAACCATTTATTAGAGATGTGACCTCTGTATATAGATGCCAAGGCTTACAGAAGGAGGTGAGGTATGTTAGACATTCAGAATACAGTTTACACCATAATACCACGTAATACAATCATGTCCAGTCAGTGCTTTTCTTTATAAAAGTAAAGTACTTTAATGCACACAAGAAAAGTATACTACAAATAAAACTAAAATACACAGTAAAAACTACAAGTCACTATAGGTGCATGGCTAAGCTGGCTATCGAGTAGGAGGTGTCTGCTCGTCGCCCCGTCTCCCAGCCCGGGCCTCCAGCTTAAGTGTTGAGTAGCTGAACCGCACTCATCAATCAGCTGCACTGGGGCTATAGCGGAAGGGGAGAGGAGCTGCCCAGTGGCCTCACAACAAAAGTTGGTGACCCCACCGCCGATCTACGGGGCCGAGGAGAGCCGCCAGAGCTGGGCCTGGAATCGGGCCGAGAGTTGGGATGGAGGCGCGGCTCCGCTTCTTCACGTGCCAAAGAGGGACGCGAGCCGCCCTGAAAGGAGAGACTAAGGGGCTACAGCGGAAGCTAAGAGGAGCTGCCAGGTGGTCTCACAGCAGGAATTGGTGACTCCACTGCTGATCTATGTGGCCCCGAGAGCCCCCAGAGCTGGGCCTGGAATCGGGCCGAGAGGTGGCATAGAGGCGCAGCTCCGCTGCTTCACGTACTGGAGAAGGACATGAGCCGCCCTGAAATGAGAGACTGAGGGGGTCAGAGGAACTGAGAGCACTCGTGGCGTGCCCCTCTGGGTGTGGAAGCAGCGAGTGAGGCGTAGAGACGGCAGCAGAGGAAAGCGGTACGAGCTGAGGTGTGCATTGTAATGGGGCTACTAGCGTGTGGTGATTATGGCGCAGCAGCCGCAAACATGAGAGGGGCACGAGTTCTGCTTTCACTCGCGTGGTCCCGACTGCCGGAGCCGGGCCACGCCTCTTTATTTTATAGCCGGCGTGTGACGACACACGCCGGCGCTGAACAGCGTCCTCCGAGCGCGGGTAGACTGCACCGCTACCCGGCCGGAGGACACTACATTCCTTCCAACCTCTATTAAACAACAAACATTTAACAATAGCAAAAGCGTAGATCTGTTACCAGTTCTTAGAGGAGTCTAGTCTGGGGTTCATCATACCAGGAACCCTGCCAGGTGGGAGGACGGTACCGGGTTGCGTCTCAGGTCGTGCCCGGAGTGTCCTCCCCGGGAGGAAGGCAAGGACGGAGCTATTTCTAGTGAGTCCTCCCCCTCTCGAGGTCTTGGCCGGATTCTGTCTGGCGTTTCCAATCGCTCTGGGGTACTCTGGCCAGATACATCTGAAGTCCCTTCGATAGTTGTCCCCGGGTCACTGTAGTTCTGAAAATTCTGGACTTGTGAATAAAACTTCATCATAGCATGATGAATTTGGTGTCAAAATACCGAGAATGGCTAGTACACTATGTACAAGCATTTTCGTCATATTCCAGTAACGATTTCACCTCTAAATCGTCATTTTCGTCTTGAACCCTTGGCTTCCATTTTGTGTACGGCAGCCATTTTGTGGGTTGCCCTGACATAGGCTTATAATACAGCTAAATTCGATATCAAAGGACACGTACACCTTGATTGACTTTTCTCTGACCTGGGCAAGCTGAAACCTTTGCCTCAGGCCGAACCTGTTTGGTCAGTTCCTCTCCCAGTGGCCGAATGAGATAGCATCAAGGCACAACAGGCCATAAACCCTTTTCATCGCACACACACCCTGCCGAATCTTGCTCACACCTGTCCCTGCTCTTTTCTCTCTCACTTGCTTTATGATGGGGAGGTGCCCGTTTTTATTGGGGGTCCACCGATATCTGATGAAATGTTGGGCCTTGCCGGGTGATTTATTGTAGGCTGAACAAATTGGAATGTGGGCTTGTCATCATGACTCTGTTTTTTCTTTGTAGTAGGAACATGTGAACAGTATACTAAAATGTGGAGAATGTTTGCCTGAAGCACAATATTTTGTATAAAAAGAGAAGCCTGGCTTTGTAAGAGTGAGCAGTCTCCTGAGAATATACATCCCGTGCTGTTGTACTTCTAGGACGCCTGTTACCTTGGTTGCAGCCAATAAAATCGATCCTTGACTTCACCTAGAAGACTCTGAGTTTCTGTGGTCTAAATCAGGAAAGTACTCGAGGTCGTAGGGTGTGTTCCCTGACACCACTGGGTTACCGGTTCGGTACCGGTTCTGAAAAACCCAGTACCTCAGTTGGCGCCCAACGTGGGGTGATACCAACGGTACCGGTCCAGCCAGAGGTTCGTGAGGAGCTTCGTGTGAAAATTCTGGAGGAAGGCCAACCACTTCATCGACCCCTGCATGTCGACGTGGTCCGAAAGTCTTTGCTGCGAGGTTCCCCGCTTCCCGACGGCTACAAAGGACTGCTGCCCTGGCTATCGCCCTGATTTGGACGCTTGAAGTTTGGTAGAGCGAAACGATAGACGAGTCTTCTGGTGACGTCATCGATATCTCAGTTAAGTATAAGTGGAGCGTTTCCCAGTCCTTAGTTGGTTTTAGTTTGGGTATCCCCTTTCGGGATCACCTTTTTTGGAACTTGCAAGTGCCAAAGCCAAAGGACTCGTGTATTCACGAGAAATATCGTAATCGATAATCCTTTGAAGTTTGAAGCTAGACTAGAGAGCGAAGATGCCTGGTCTTAGCAGACTTGGAAATTTGTTTTGTCTTGGTTGTAATAAAAGGGACTCCCGATTGGAGGACTCGTGTCCGGTTCCTCCGATTGGAACTCCAACTTATGAACTGTATGTGAAACATGGAGTAGGCCCCATCACATATAATGAAGTATGGATCAAGTACACCAGAAAAGATGGTGTTTTAAAATGGCCCCAATATGGTAGCTTTGACACGGGAATCCTAGATAACCTCGAAGTTAAACTTTTTAAGAAGAAAGCCCGGCCGGCGATGTTTGACTCTTTCCCCCTATGGCGTAAGGAAGCCAAACAGAAGGAAATTAAATTAGCAAAGAAAAATAAGAGAGAAAGGGGTATTTCGATAATGCAAGCTGCTATGCAGTTTAAAGACAATGAAGAGGAATGAATGAATGAATGAATGAACTGTGATTTATAACCGCGCAACTTAGCCCAGTGGGCGTCAAGGCGCCTAGCTCAATATCTGGCTGAGTCATCCGAATGACGGGAACTTACTGGTAGGCTTTAATGAAACACCAGGTTTTAAGAGCTTTCCTGAAGAGATCCAGTGAGGGCTGAGTTTTAATCTCCAAAGGAAGTGTGTTCCATAATTGGGGTGCCAGGATGGAGAATGCCCTACTCCCCCATCTGACCTTCCTGGAGCGAGGGACTATCAGTTGATTCAGCTCTAGAGAGCGAAGACATCTGCTGGGTACATAGCGGGTAAGCAGAGACCCAAGAGCATCAGAAGGGCCTGCCATGAGGGCACTGTAAGCAAGGCAAAGGAGTTTAAAAGACACCCTAGAGGAGATAGGGAGCCAATGGAGGCTCTTCCTTGCCATAGTAGCAGATGCAAGCCATGGAAGGGCCAGCACAAATCGCGCAGCAGCGTTCTGCACCACCTGCAAACGCTGTAGAAGACACTTGTTGGCCCCAGCGTAGAGTGAATTACAGTAATCTAGCCTGGAGCCAACAAGAGCAGTCACAATCTGCTTGCGTGCCTGGGGTGAAAGGTAGTGAAGGATTCTTTTCAGGGTCCTGATAACACCCCAACAGGTGGCAACTGTCCTGTTTACCTGAAGCTCCATGGAGAGCGAGGTGTTGAAGATTACGCCGAGATTACTGGCAGATTGGGTGGGAGTGGGGCAGATGCCAAGAGATGAGGGCCACCACTCACCCGACCACATGTCCTGGTCCTTACCAAAGACCAGGACCTCTGTTTTGTCGCCGTTCAACTTTAGGGAGTTAAGGATCATCCACTCTGCAACAAGCTGCATGCAGGACCTAAAGTTGGACGCGGAAGTACTCACAGAGTGGGCCAGGGACACCATAATCTGCGTGTCGTCGGCGTACAACACCACCTCCATCCCCTGTGATCTTACTAATCTCGCGAGGGGGGCCACGTAGATATTAAACAGGGTCGGGCTCAAGGCCGACCCCTGAGGCACCCCACATTGCAGCGATTTAGCAGGGGAGAGGAAATCTCCGAGCATCACTCGCTGTTCTCTCTGCTGTAAAAAAGAGTTCAGGAGACTCATTACCGACCCTGTTACCCCTGCCTCCCTTAACCGAGATGTTAAAGTAGAGGGAGACAGGGTGTCAAGCGCCGCCGTAAGGTCCAACAGCACTAACACGGTAGTTTGGCCAAGATCTTCTTTACGGCGAATGTTATCTACCACCTTAGTCAAAGCAGACTCCGTGCTGTGGAACTTCCTAAAGCCATGTTGGGACCCGTCCAGGAACCCAGAGGAGTCCAGGAAGATGGATAAGTGAGAGTTTATGTGAGCTTCCAACATCTTTGCAGGGGCCGGCAGAAGAGATATTGGTCTGAAATTCTTAAGAAGGCCAGGGTCCAAAGAAGGCTTTTTAAGGAGAGACTTCACTATCGCCTTCTTCCAGACCGTGGGAAAGGTGCCCTGTTCCATAGCCCCATTCATTATTTCCAGCAGGGAGGGTAGGATGATATCCCTACATTCCTTAAGTACTTTCAACGGGACAGGGTCCAAAGGAGAAGCTGATTTAGTTCTATCAAGCAATCGATTTAGACCCTCCAAGGAAAGCTCTGGAAAGTGAGTAAGGGTATGGGAAGGATCTCCAGTCCAAGATTCAAGATGCATAATTCCAGAGGAATCATTGTCATTCAGAGAATTCCGCTGGGATTGTAGAGCAAGATGGATATCATCTATTTTTTTATAGAAGAAGTCAGAGATATTGTTGCATAACTCTTGTGAGCTCACCACAGGAACAGATGAGTGAGCAGTTGCACAGGCAACGTAAAATGGTAATAGATAAATGTTATCCAGTTTTGCCGCCTCTTCAGCAAGATGCAGCAAAAGAGCTTGAAAAAGATCCGTTAATGGCGCATTTATTAAGTTCGCCACCCCCCTATGCGCAAAATGCCATGGCACCTCCGCAACCATTAGTTGCGCAACCTGTGATTGCATTGCCTCCTGCTCCTCCACAGCACCCACCAGCTGTTCTTCAGCTGGCTCCTGCTCCTTTGGTGCAGCCTCCTCAAGGCCCACAGATCACATCTGCTTCACCTGTGCTTTCAACGACTTTGCCTAGTGCACCTTCTATTTCTCCTAATCCTCCCTCTGCTATTGCCTCTACTCCTGCCTTATCTCACCGTTTTTCTGCCCGTTCTTCTGTCAGTTTCTCCTTCCGTTCGACAGAGAATGGCCAACACTGTTACTAATCTTCTCTCACCCTTCTTCGGGTCGCCTAATATGACCCCTAACACGGAACGAAGACAGTTGCGGAGTCAACTGCCTGACTATCGAGAGAGAGATTTACTGAATCGTTTAGCGCATAAATGGGTTATCAACGCTGTAAGGTATGATGTAGAGTCTGTCATGGAAGTCTTCCGTCAATGGGAAGCACCGAAGCAGAGATATGTTTTTGAACAAATGTGTGTTTTTCTCTGTGAAGATTTGGAAGACAATGATCTGGAATACAACCCGCCCGAGTTGTGTCGTGTGCGGTTCGAGTTCGCGGGGGGCATGATCGTAGGTCCCGATGTCGAGAGAGCGGTTGAGATATTGTTGTCGTATCGGAGTAAGGGGGGCACTTCTCGATCACTATTTGAGCGTGACGCATCCGGTAGGAAAAAGGCGCGACAGTACCCCATGAGAGATGTTCCTCCAGTATGGAAGGAAGAAGTAGCAGCTGGTCCAGGTAATGTTCCACCACTTGTGCCAGCACATTTTCAGCGTGTGTGGGTACATGTTCCTTGGAAGCGAGCTGAAGTTTTGGCCCTTAAACAGACATTGCCTGATCCCCGTAAAAATCCCGCAGGGTATCACAAAGAGTTGTCACAAACTGCTGGGTCATGTATCATGAATTTAGCAGACATAGACATGTTGTTTGGGAACGTTGTTCCACAGCCTTTGTGGGGAAAGATTCGTCATGCAGATCATGATCAGGAGTTAGGTGACACATGGGCTAATATTGCTGCTGCAGATGACCGACAAGTTGGTGGTGCTAAACCCGAGCCTTTAGTAGCAGACCTCCCTGGTAGTATTATTAATTACATGAAGACTTTAATGCCTGCCATGCGAGTAAATTGGGATACATTGTCTGCATGTAAGCAGAAGAAAGATGAAACGGTCTCAGATTTCTTCACCAGGTTTGAAGAGACTTTTGTCGACCACAGTGGTCAAGATATGAGCACAGAAGGTGGTCAGCGACTGTTCGTCGATAAATTCGTGCACAATCTGCTTCCCGAGTTGTGTAAAAAGTTAAAAGATTCAGAGAGTTCTTGGGCAGTTTCCTCTTCAGCACAGATATTGGGTACTGCACAATATTACGAAAATCGAGACAAAGATGAGAAAGATAGAGCAGAGAAGAAAACTAAAGAGTTGAAAACGAAGGTTTTGTTACAGCAAGCATATCCGCCACGTGGTGGTCAAAATAGTGGTGCTCAGAGTAACTATCAGAATAATTATCAGCAGCCTCAACAGTATCAGAGGAACTCGCAAAGAGTCGAGTATACTCAACCACGTGTCCCTGTAGGCCCCAATCAGTGTTTATATTGTAAGGAAGAGGGTCATTTTAAGTATAGTTGTGCTATTTTATTACAGCGTGCAAATGGTGCTTCTGGTGTAAGAGGTCGAGGTGTTCAACAAGCATCTAGAGGTAGAGGACGTGGAAATTCCGCCCAGAACACACAGTCTCTTCCACCTCAAAATTCTATGAATAGGTTTGATCAGCAGAATAACGCATCTGGTAGGACAGCTCAGTACTATGCTGATGATTACTATGCAGAAGATGAGCATATGGAAGGTAATGATTGCTAGGACAGCCATAGACAAAGAGAGGGAGTTGTTTCAGTTCCAGTAGATCAGAGCGGACCATACGTTGAGGTGATTACATCAGGTGTGTCAGAGCCTTTTCTGTTGGATACTGGTGCTACAAAGAGTTCTATTATGCACTCAAAACTCCCTGGCGCACCTTTGTCTGGCGAAATGAATGTTTCTGTAGGTTTTTCTGGCGCCCCAGTTAGAAATCCGATTTCTGACCCTTTGTCCCTTTCTGTTGGACCTTGTGAATTCGAAGCACCCCTTATTCTGACAACAGGTTGTGGTGAAAACTTGCTAGGATTAGATTTGCTGAAAAGATTGTATGCGACTTTGTACTGTTCTCCTTCTGGAGTACAACTTACACTGGGTAAGAAAGTGGTTTCTCCAATGTATTTGTCAAGGGATAAACTTCCAACAGAATTGTCATTTCTTCCTGATATTCTTTGGGCTACTGGTCCTAATGATGTGGGTCTTTTAGAAATACCACCATATGTTGTAACATTGAAAGCCAATGTTAAAATGCCACAAATTCCCCAATACAAAATCTCTAGAGAAGGTGAAAAAGCTTTACTAGCGATCGTTTATGATCTGATTGAAAAAGATATGATTGAAGAGACAAGAGGCAACGTTTGCAATAGTCCTGTTCTGCCTGTTTTGAAGCGAACTGACCCTTCTCAGCCACCTGTGTACAGATTTGTGATCGATCTTAGAGAGGTCAATAAAATAGTTGTGCCACAATTTCCAGTTGTTCCTGACATTACTGCCTTATTGACTATGATTCCAGCTTCTGCCACCTGGTTTTCGGTGATTGACTTGAAGAATGCTTTCTTCAGCATCCCGATTGCTGAGGAGAGTAGGGATATTTTTGGCTTCAGTTTAGGAGGTCGCAGCTTCCGCTTTAAACGCGCTCCCCAGGGCTACTGTGAAAGTCCATCAATATATAGTCAAGCTTTAAAAACACAGCTTGATATGATTGTTTTACCTGGTGGCGCTACCCTCATTCAGTATGTAGATGATTTGCTTGTTGCTGCAGATACTGAGGAAATCTGTAAAGAAGCCACGTTGTCATTGTTGCGTCATTTGTGTGATTTGCATCACAAAGTCTCTCTCTCAAAATTGCAATATTGTCGACAAGAAGTGACCTACTTAGGTCATCTCTTATCGAAGGAGGGAAGGAAACTGACCCCAGAAAGAATTCAGGCAATAGCGAAATTGAGTGTGCCAAGAACACAGAGAGACGTGCGTGCTTTCTTGGGCATTACATCATATTGCAGGCAATGGATACCAAATTTTTCGTTATTAGCCAAACCTTTGGTGCCATTAACGTGTAAAGATACACCCAATCCCATTCCTTGGTCTGAAGAGTGTCAGAAAAGTTTTTCTGAATTGCGCACAGCATTATGTTCGGCTCCTGTGTTGGGTACCCCCAACTACAGTAAGCCCTTTACATTGTATGTCCATGAGAAACAAGGTTGTGCATTGTCAGTTTTGACTCCGTTGTTTGAAGACAAGCAGCATCGACTTTGGATCCGGTAGCTAAAGCATTGCCGAGTTGTTTAAGAGCAACAGCGGCAGCAGCTGTTTCTATTCGACAGTCTGCTGGTCTAGTGATGAATAATATGCTAGTTGTGATGGTCCCACATGCAGTGGACACGTTGTTAAACAGAACCAAGACACAGCACTTAACTAGTGCTCGATTGTCAGGTTACGAGTTGACATTGTTAGCGAGTCATGTGCACATAAAAAGATGCAACACACTCAACCCAGCTACGTTGTTGCCAATTGTAACAGAGTTAGATGATTCAGAACAGCATGATTGTTTTCTTAGAACAGAGGAAGAAACGAAAGGGAGAATAGACCTCCAGGACACTCCTCTTGCAAAGTGTGATGGTACCTTATGGGTGGATGGTTCATGCTTCAAGCTTCCGAATGGTGACACGACTGCAGCATATGCTGTCACGACTTTGCATACAATTGTTGAAGCTGCACGTATTCCATATAATTCAGCTCAAGCAGCAGAATTGATTGCACTTACAAGAGCATGTGTGGTGTCAAAAGGAATGAAAGTGACCATCTACACTGATAGTCAGTATGCATTTGGTGTGGCTCATAGTTTTGGACGATTGTGGAAAGAACGTGGGTTCCTGACTTCGCATGGAGCTAAGATTCAGCATGGTCAGTTGGTGAATGAGCTTCTTGAATCACTGACCTTGCCTCTGCAAGTGGCGATTGTGAAATGTAGTGCTCACAAGAAGGTGACTGATGATGTTGGTCGTGGAAATGCATTTGCTGACGAAATCGCGAAAGAAACTGCAAGGAATGTGATGAGCCGAATGTATGTTGCAGGCACTACAAGATGGGTTGGTGATGTTGGAATGTGTGAAGACACGATAGAGAGTGTGAAGTCTATTCAAGCTGAGGCTACAGAGAAAGAGTTGAACATGTGGAGAGAAAGTACGGGTAGAATGGATGCAAATGGCTGTTGGGTTGAATTGTCAGAGCATCAGAGATGGTTGTTACCCGATGCATATGTGCTTGCAGTGGTTACAATGGCTCATGGAATGGCTCATATCAGCGTGAAAGGGATTTGCAAGTTGTTGGCTCCAGTATGGCAAAATTCAGGAATTCCCAAGTGTGCAGAGAATGTCGTCAAGAATTGCATGGTGTGTCTGAAACACAATCCTGGTAGGGGAACCCCAACTCCAGCTGGTCATTTTGCACCTCCTACGTATCCGTTTGAGGTTTTGCAGCTAGATTTCATCCACATGGAGAGGTGCAACAATTTAAAATACGTACTCGTTGTTGTTTGTGCCTTTTCAAGATGGGTGGAAGCCTATCCCCTAAAAGACAACACTGCCTTATCCACAGCTAAAGCCCTTGTGAAAAAGTTCTTCCCCAGGTTCGGAATGCCTAGAATGGGCACAATGGGAGTGAATTTGTGGGTCGTGTTATGAAGAGAGTATGTGAAGGGCTAGGCATTCAGCAAAAGTTCCACGCTGCAAATCACCCCCAATCAGCTGGATTAGTAGAATGCTACAACGGCACTTTAAAACTTAAACTGGCCAAGATCCAAGCGAGCTCTGGTCTTAAATGGCCTGATGCTCTACCCCTAGCACTCCTATCCACCAGAATGACTGTGCATTCGCGAGTGGGACTTAGTCCCTACGAAATAGTTTTTGGCCACCCGGCCAACATATGGGGAGTGCCAAGGCCCACAAAGTTCAGCGAAGTTGAACACCCTGTTTTGCTCGATTATTTGTACAAATTGACGACTAAATTGCGTGTTTTGCATCAACAGGTCCATGACACCCTGCCTCCGGTCCCTCAAACTCCAGGTCATCAGATCGACCCTGGATCTTGGGTCCTCGTGAAGAACTTCCAGCGAACCAAGAACGACCAGCCAAGGTGGACCGGACCGCACCTCGTTCTTCTTTCCACAAGATCAGCTGTTCGAGTGGAGGGGAAGAAAAACTGGATCCACGGGATCCACTGCAAGCGGATCCCTCTGCCTCTGCCATATGACCGGTGGGTCCAGGAGGGTGTCGCCGACTCAGAGACTGAAACCGTGCCACGTTTTCTGCCTTTCAGTGATGCACGAGTAAAAGGAACACTTACTGAACAAGAGAGTGATAAAATTTTGCAACCAGCTGTATCACCATCAGTTCGATTGGACACTACAGAACCTGAACTCCTTTTCCAAGATAATACAATACCAGGAAAACAACGGTATAATCTGAGGCCGAGAAATACAAACTAATAAAAGTTTTTTTTCCTCCAAGTACTATTTTTGAAAGCGCAGCTCTCCCATCTGAGAAACTTGCTTATTTTTGTTTTTCGAACCGCCATCCGGGTTCCGCTGCTAGGGCCGCGATTGCCCAAAGTCTTCGGGGTGCAGCTGACGACGTTAGGTCGACAGTTCTGGTTGGTCCAAGGGAGTTGCCCTAGACTGACAGAAGCATTCCTTAGCAGAAACAACCTCCCATCGCGGGCAGCACTTTAGAGAGGATGGAGTTTTTCGAGATGGAGAGACCTGCCAAAACTGTGAACTTTAAAAACCGAATACGTAAAATAATGACAAAGAAAAGCTTTTTGATATTGTGCATTTTCATGTTATTCAGTGTGATGATATTTTTAATAAGTTATGTTTTATTCTCTTTTCGAGTAACATTTGCACCCACTACATCGCCTATACCTCTTCCTTCTACTGTTTCCCCACACTCTTTTCAACCCCTTCCTGAACACGAATCAGCTCGGAGATTAGAGTGTATTAATAACTCTTTTGTTCTGCTCTTGCACCAACACCAATTGTAATGAACACAACTAACTGTTGGGTGTGTGGTCTTATGCCTCACACAACGTATAAAGGTATCCCTTATCTGGTCCTGCCTTTCAGCCACAATTGTTCTGTGTGGGCATACAGAACAATGTTCATATATGCACATGAAGTCTACCCCCTACGTTCTGTAACAGACAATCCTAAGAATAGTGCTCTAGTTAAGGGTATAGTAGACATGATTAAGGAAGATATTTCTTATGAGACTATCCCGAGAGATGAGACACTAGTATACATAGGATGGAACGTAACCGGATATGGAGCTACTCTGAGTGAGAAACAGCAAGCTAAGAGATCTTCCCCGATTTGGATTGTACCCCATCAGGGTCACCTGTGTCTGCAAGGTACTGGCAAGAATCCCAGAGCTCAGTTAGGGAAGAGTATCTGCACTGAAACATATGTTTTTGCATCTCAGACTTCCCCTTCGTTTTTAGCAGCTAAGGGTACCTATTTCATCTGCCATGATAGAGCCTATACATGGTTGCCCCCTGACTTTTCGGGCACATGTTTTGTTTCGTTCCTGTTGCCTCCCACCTACACAGCAGCGGCAGATTACCATAAGACAAGGATAGTTAGAGGTGTCTTCAATGAAGAAGACACTGCAGGACAAGAATTTGGGGACTTCGTAAAGGGTTTTCTGCCGTTCTGGGGACCGATGGCTAACAGCAGGAACCTAAGGCAATTGACAAGGGTGGTTGAATCCACCGTGGTTGAAACTGCTGGTACCCTTAGTAACTTGACTGCTGAGCTCCAGTCGGATCGTCTTATGACCCTTCAGAACAGGGTCGCATTAGATGTCATACTTGCAGACCGAGGTGGGGTTTGTAGATTGATCCAATCGAGTTGCTGTGTTTTCATTCCAGATAACGCTCCAACAGTGTACCAGGCCATCTCTAAACTGCATAAGATTTCCGAATCTATTCATGTGGATAAAAGAGATTGGTCTTTAATGGGATGGTTCTGGGAACTGATATCCGCCTGGGGATGGAAAATTCTGATGGTCATTGGGATGGTCTTAGCCATTCTTTTCCTGTTCTGTCTGTGCGTGCAGTGTGCTCCAGCAATATGTGGCCTCTGTGCTACATCATGTGTAAGGAAACCTGTATCAAAAGACGAACTAAGTAAAAGAATGATGTTACAGCAACATCTCAATGACTTTAGGAATATAGACCTGGACTCAGATTAGCATGAGATTAGGTTAAATTGCCTATGTAAGGGCAAAAGGAGGGTTTGTAGTTCTGAAAATTCTGGACTTGTGAATAAAACTTCATCATAGCATGACGAATTTGGTATCAAAATACCGAGAATGGCTAGTACACTATGTACAAGCATTTTCGTCATATTCCAGTAACGATTTCACCTCGAAATCGTCATTTTCGTCTTGAACCCTTGGCTTCCATTTTGTGTACGGCAGCCATTTTGTGGGTTGCCCTGACATAGGCTTATAATACAGCTAAATTCGATATCAAAGGACACGTACACCTTGATTGACTTTTCTCTGACCTGGGCAAGCTGAAACCTTTGCCTCAGGCCGAACCTGTTTGGTCAGTTCCTCTCCCAGTGGCCGAATGAGATAGCATCAAGGCACAACAGGCCATAAACCCTTTTCATCGCACACACACCCTGCCGAATCTTGCTCACACTTGTCCCTGCTCTTTTCTCTCTCACTTGCTTTATGATGGGGAGGTGCCCGTTTTTATTGGGGGTCCACCGATATCTGATGAAATGTTGGGCCTTGCCGGGTGATTTATTGTGGGCTGAACAAATTGGAATGTGGGCTTGTCATCATGACTCTGCTTTTTCTTTGTAGTAGGAACATGTGAACAGTATACTAAAATGTGGAGAATGTTTGCCTGAAGCACAATATTTTGTATAAAAAGAGAAGCCTGGCTTTGTAAGAGTGAGCAGTCTCCTGAGAATATACATCCCGTGCTGTTGTACTTCTAGGACGCCTGTTACCTTGGTTGCAGCCAATAAAATCGATCCTTGACTTCACCTAGAAGACTCTGAGTTTCTGTGGTCTTAATCAGGAAAGTACTTGAGGTCTTTGGGTGTGTTCCCTGACACCACTGGGTTACCGGTTCGGTACCGGTTCTGAAAAACCCAGTACCTCATCACCCTCTAGCTCTACTCCTTCCGGTAGATTATTGGGCCTGGCGTCCAAGGTGTCCGCTGATGGCTGCTCCCTCGTTCCAGCAAGTACCCTTTTGAAGAAAGAGATATTGCGGGTGATTTCTTCAGCTCCTCTTCTGGCCGTTATCAAGGTGCCAGAATGGCGAGTGACAGTCCAGGGTCGGTGTTCAAATGGAAGTCGGAATTTGCTCCCAGGGTATCAGTCCTTGACGTAGACTCTGTCCCCCCTGTTAATGTCCGATGCTCTGGCTCATCGGCTGGCGCTGGCTTGGTCATTGGAATTGGTTCTGTTAGCTAATACTTTTCCAGCGTCAATCCGAGACGGGGCCCAGCTCGGGTGATGTCGGATGGTATCTCGTACTATTCGGCCCATGCTTGCCGGCCCTGGAGCTGCTTCGGTCGTGAGATGGGGAGTTAGCCGATATTCCCACAGGAAGCTGTATATGGCTCTTTCCAGGGGTGCTTCATCCGCATGCGCAATGCGTATTACTTTGTTGAGGGTGCGCATTAATCTTTCTACCTCCCCATTCGCTTGGGGCCAGCGGGGGGGTCACTTTCCGGTGTTGGATGCCCCATGCCTTGAGATAATCTGCAAAGTCCTGGCCGTGGAAAGGTGGGCCGTTGACTGTTTTCACCACCTCGAAGATGCCATGGGTCGCAATAGTTTTTTCCAGCTTGGTGATCACCTCCGTGGCTGTCTGGTTCCCCACAATCACGACCTCTGGGTACTTCGTGTAGTCATCAATGATCACCAATGCATATCATCCATCAGGGATGTGTCCGAAGTCCACTCTGACACATTCCCACGGCCGCTGCGGGTTGTCTTCTGTTATGACAGGGTGGGGCCGGTCTGGTTGACCTGACACTTGGCACCATGAGCATGTCCTGACTGTGAGCTCCACCGGGGGGTCCATTCCTGGGAACCACACTTTTGCTCTTAAACGGCTCTTCGTTTTCACCATACCCTGGTGTCCTCGGTGTGCGAGGTCCACTGCTTGTTGCGCAAGGCTCGAGGGGATCACCAGTCGAGGGCCTCTGAGGAGACAACCACTGTTGTCTACCGACAGTTCGTCTTTTACTTTCATGACGGCCTCCAGGACAGTTCTTGCTTGTGTTGTCCGCCTGGTCATGGTGGATTGGATGTGGTGCCAGTTGTTAGATTGGACTGCTCCGATAGCTAGTTGCAGACATTCATCTGTTTTGGTGGCTTCCACAATGGTTTCTAGGCTCATAGGGAGCGGCCGCTACCTCTCCGATACCAGCCGGATATATTCTTCCGTGTCCTCGGCGTCCTCCTCTTCTGCTCTAGTGGCAGCCCGGGGATGCCGCGATAAATAGTCCGCTGGATTGGAGAACCCTGGCTTGTACTCCACCTGGTAGTCATACCCTTGCAGCTGGAGGATCCATTTCTCAATCCTTGGGGGTGGTTTGGATACTGACCCTTGGAACAGGGGGATGAGGGGTTTCTGGTCTGTGGATACGGTGAACGGGTGGGCGTACACATATACGTGAAAGTGCCTGCAGGCCCAGTGGATAGCGATCGCCTCTCGCTCAATTTGCGAGTATCTCTGTTCCGTGTCCGTCAGCGAGTGACTTGTGTAAGTGATTGGGGCCCATTCTCCTTTGCTCTGCAATTGGGTGAGCACTGCCCGAGCCCATAGGGGCTGGCATCCACAGCAACATTGGTGGGTCGGGCTGGGTCAAAGTAGGAGAGCGTAGTGTCCGCCGACAGGGCTGCTTTGGTGTCTTTAAAGGCCTGCTCCTGTTCTGGGTCCCACTGCCACGTGGTGGTAGATTTAGTTCGTTCTCTGAGGGGCTTCATGAGGTTGGACAGGTCTGGGACGAACCGCCCACAGAAGTTCACCATCCCTAGGAAGCTTCTAATTTCCGAGATGTTGGACGGTCCTGGGGCTTCTTGGACATCCTTCACCTTATCGGGATCCGGGGCCACTCCTTTGTCGGAAAAGGTGTAGCCAAAGAAACTGATCTTGTTCCTCAAGAATTGACATTTTTCTCGGTGAAGGGTCAGTCCGGATTCCTTGATCTTTTGGAATACCTTACGTAGACGGAGGTGGTGTTCTTCCATTGACGAAGCATATATTAACATGTCGTCACTCACATTCAGGACTCCCGTGATTCCACTGAGAACCTCGCGGATGGTGTTTTGGAACACCTCCGCAGCACTTGAGATTCCGAAGTTTAAACGTCGGTATCTTCGGAGGCCGACATGCGTTGAGAACGTGGTGATGTATCGAGAGTCAGGGTGTAGAGGCAGTTGGTGGTAACCTGACTGTAGGTCCATCTTTGAAAAACATTTTGCTCCGTTCAGCTCCCCCAAGATGTCATCGATGGTGGGGGTTAGGTGTCGTTCCCTCTTCACCACAGCGTTCGGAAGGCGCATGTCGATGCAGATGCAGACTTGTCCTGGTTGTTTCGGCTTCCGCGCCACTACGATCGGGAAAACCCAGGGTTTGGGCCCACTGACTTTCTCGATAATCCCTTGTCTCTCCAGTGCCTCCAGTTCTTCTTCCACCTTCGTCCGCAGATAGAACGCAATCCGCGGGTGTCTCAGCGCCACCGCTTCAACTGACGGGTCAATGTGGAGAGAGACTTCCTTCCCTTTTAGGCATCCAATGCCCTTGAAGACGTCTTCAAACTCTTCCATGATGACCTCAAGTTCTTCTTCCTGTACTGCCATGGCAAACTAAATTAGTTTCAGGTCCTCTGCTGACTGCCCGCTCAGCAGCATTCCACTTCCCTCCTGGGTCACATACACGGTGATTGGGATTTTGAGGTCCCTGTGCTTTAGCTCTGTCTTGAAGCATCCCCGGAGCGGGATGGGCTTCTTTTGTCTGTACGCGAACACCCTGATTCTGGCTTCCTGTAATGGAGGGCGTGGGCTTAACTGATTGTATACATTCGCAGCCATGAGTTCAATAGAGGCCCCAGTGTTTATGGTGGCTCTCACATCCTGCTGGTGGATTTTGATCCTGCACTTTGGAAGTCGTCGCCTCTTCCTTCTTGGCTGGTCTATCGCAAAGACGTAGTGGACTGGGTAGTCTCCTGTGTCGTTGTCCATGTCCTCACTGTTGTGTGCTTCCGCTACTGCTTGCTCTGCTTCCTTCCACAATTTCGTGGATCGGCATACCGCCGCGAAGTGGTTCATTCATCCGCAGGAGCTGCACTTCTTCCCTCTCGCTGGGCAATCCTGCATGCGGTGGGGCATGCCTCCGCAGTACCCGCACTCCTTTTTCTTCTCCTGCGGCCTCCTCCCTGAAGCTTGGCGCGTCTTGGTCCTCACCAAATTTACTGCTTCCACCGCATTCATCTGCTCTGTCTTGATGGGTCGGTGGAGGGCTGCTTCCATGTGGGACTCCTTGGCTTGCGATAGTTCCTTCGATCGGCCCAGAGAGAGGATATCAGCCAAAGGTTTCCCGTCTTCCTGTAGGATGTTCACCCTGAGTTTGGATGAGTAGCATCCACAATTTAGAGACAATCACTAAGGGGCATACCAATGCCTGGAGTCTAGCTAATGACCCTATACAAGTGGATCCGTGAGTTCCTAAGAAAGCTTTGAATACCCTGTTAACTCAGGTAAAGACTCACCCCCAAGTCATTGATCTCAAGGCACAGTGTAAACCCTGCTGCTGCCGGAGTACTAGCCCCCATGTGCGGCACCAGAGGGGTTCGTCTGTTGGATAACCGCAGGAGTTGGGGGATACGGAACCCTCCTGGTCCCAGACCATGGCTGCTACTAAGGGGAAAAAGGACAGATCAGTTAAAGACATGCTACTTAAAACAACCGGATCAAACAACGCAGAAACGTCAGACTCGACAGAACCTGGGGATACTGAGGCTCCACTCACCTTCGCATTAATTGAGACTCTATTTGCATCTCTAAGAGAAGATTTAGAGCAAATGAGGACTGAAATATCGCAGGAGATTAGTGTGATGAGGAAAGACGTGGATTCCTTGGGGGATAGAGTGGATACGCTGGAGACCCAGGGCTCGAGTAGGGATGAAGAGATTGAACTTCTTCAGCAGGAGGTAATATGCCTGAAATACCAGCATCTAGACCTCCAAGCACATGCAGAGGACCTAAAGGACCGCACAAGGTGCAACAATATTAGTATCCGTAACATTCCGTGTGGAGCAGAAGGTCAGAACATTGCAGCGTTTGTGGAGGGTCTCTTCCGATCCATCCTTGATGCCCCGTAGGAAATGGCGAACAAATTGGATCGCACACATCGGGTAGGCCCGGGGAGGTCCTATCCGGCTCCACCTCCAGATATCCTACCCTGTATGCATGATTTTCAATTAAAAGAGCACATCCTTTAAAGGGCTAGAGACAGTAACTCACTACAGTTCCAGGGGCATCGGTCTCTCCTGTTTCAAGACTTGGCAGCATCAATGCTACTGAAGAGGAGAGCTTTCCTGCCCATCACGACCTACCTCTGAGACAGGAAAATCCCATACTCTTGGGAACATCCGTTTCGCCTCATCTTCCACCTCAACAGTAAAAATATTCAGCAAGTTCACTCAGCTAAGGAGGCTTGTCAACTGCTGAACATCCAGAAAGACCCTGGAAGACGATCAACTCTGAATCATCAAGACTGCGCCCTGACCCAGAGACCATAGCGAAAGAGAGGCAAGCTGTCCTGGTGTCCCTGGGAGAGGACTCCACTGGCCTGGCATGAGCCGTCCCTCGACAGCACCTGAGTTTATGATCGTCCCCAGTACAAGATGTCAGGACGGTACATTCATGTCTCTGCAACCAGGCCGTTGCCTGGGGGGAGCAGGGCGGTCTCTAGATACAAAACTCTTTCACCCCCTTCCCGTGGGAATACATCCCAGGACATTTACAATACATTTTGTGTTATCTGGTTAGTTTGTTGTGTTATGTTGGGTTATTATTTAGTTTGGGTCCCTCCCTCTGACACGCCCGTGTGACCCACCAACTCCCTATGTTACTCAGTTAAGGGCCAAGCCAGACCGACATAGAGATACCGATAAACAGCCGCCACCCCAGTGATGCAAATCGCGACACACTAGCCTCCAATCAGGACAATCATAATTACCCAGACCCTTAAGATCCTGACCCTGAACGTTGAGGGATTGAATAGCCCCATCAAACACCGCTCCATTCTGTCGTATTTAGAACACTCTGGAGCCCATATATGCCTGCTCCAGGAGACCCATCTTTTACCCAGGAACACACATAGATGTGTGGGCGTTTCCACAACAGCTCCTTTCCTCTCTTTCTACAAAGAAAGCAGGAGTGGCTATCCTCCTATCAACACTTTCCCCAGTATGATAGGGCCCAAAATAGTGGAACTAAAGGGAAGGTTGCTGGCCCATTCATTTTCTGTCGGCTCACAAACACTCACCATAGGGTCAGTTTACTTTCCCAACGAAGGTCAAGAGGAATATCTATCAAAGGTAGTGCACGAAATTAGCACTTCCCGAGACAGGACAATCTTACTGGATGGAGACCCAAATATAGTGTTTGATAACTCCCTTGATAGATCAGCCCAAAGACAAGGACAGACTGGTGCTCTCTCAGAGGAGAGGAAACAGATGCTCACTGATGCAGGTCTAATCGATATAAGGAGACACAAATGCCCCATATCTAGAGAATACACCTTTTACTCGAACTCCCATAAAACCTGTGAGGATTGACTATTTTTTAGGCACGACGAGTTTAAAACCATTATTTCGAACAAATAGATATATTGCCATGCAGGTGGCGATTACCTGGATGGGACAGAGGGCTCCAGAGTTGCCCACCTGGCTTAAAGATGTGAGAGAATGGTCCCAGGCCGAGGAAACTCATATGCAACTCACTTGGACGAGAAACTGCAGGACGATTTACTCGCCTGGTGAATCATGTGTGCCTCGGAACTGGCGGAGAGGGAGCGGTCTCCACAGAGTGAGTCTGATGGGGCAAGTGATGAATTGTTCTCACCAGTGGGATCAAGGTCTGATGGGGGAGGGAGGGCTGGACTGCTAGAGCTTATTTATTACAGGGAGTTGTGTGGTGCTCGGCTGCTTCCTCATGATGTTATTTATTTGCCTGCTAATCTGTTAATCCCCGTGTGTCCGTACCTATCTAGGCAATTTCTATGTCCTCGAGTGCCGTAATGAGGTTGTTGAACTGTGCACATCTGTTGTAACGATGCCAATTGAGGGGGTTCTTTGTACATGTTACATAAAATGGAAAAATAAAGTTAAAAAAAATACATATTGCCATGCACACTGTCGGACCATTCAGCGGTCACCCTGGCCCTTTCACAGCACGGGTCGAGACCTCCTTCTGGACCTGGCACCTCCGCGATACGTTGCTGCATCACCCAGAGGTAGTTCAGCAGATCTCAAAAGCACTGCAAGACTATGTGGAATTAAATGATACCCCCAAAACCCCTATAGCTGTCCTCTGGGATGCCCTAAAAGCAGTGGTGAGAGGTATTCATAGCAATCACAGCTTCAGATAATAAGACACGCAGGGAGAAAAGAGAGCTCCTGATGCAACAGACTCAAGGAGCTAGAACACATACACCAGAGAACTGGGGCCCCCAGAGTCTGGAGACAACTTGAAGCAGCGCGCTCCGAATTAGCAGCACTAGACATTGATAGAGCAGAGTACGCAGTGCTCAGACTCCGACACAATTTCTACACAGGCGGGGGCAGAGCAGGGAGGTTATTGGCTCACAGACTAAGAACACAGAGACAGACATCAACTATCGCCTCCGTGATTGCCTCCACTGGAGAGGAGATGGTTACCGACCAGCATATCGCCGAAACATTCTGCCAATATTATGCAGAACTTAATACAGCACAAGATCTTTCCCTGCAAACCCAGGCTCAGTACCTTCAGGGAGTCCCCAATGCCATAATCACTCCAGATCAAGCAAAGGACATCAAATCCCTTATCAGAATTGAGGAGGTAATTTCAGCCATTTCCAAGCTTATACCACTTAAATCCCCTGGACCTGAAGGGTTCTCAGCCTTGTTTTACAAAACCTTCTGCACCATAATGGCCCCATTCTCACTAGAGTATACAACTCCATAGGGACACCATCCGCCCTCACTACATCGACAATAGGGGCCTCAGTGATTGTAATACCCTAAGTCGGGAAAGGCAAGCGGCAATGTGATTCCTATAGGCCCATCTCCCTCCTTAATATTGATTTTAAGTTTTTCACAGGCATTCTGGCATCTCGCTTGTCGCCTCTCCTTCCTGGATTGATCGACCCTGACCAAGCAGGATTTGTCCCCCACCGCCAATGCGCGGACAACACCAAGTGCATACTCCACATAATAGATAAACCCAACGATTTGCCACTGAAAGAATGCTTCTGTCTATGGACGCTGAAAAAGTGTTCAACAGGTTCAACTGGACATATTTAAAGGCGACTTTGCAGCACTTTGGGCTCCCTGAGAGATTCATAGCTTGGGTTTTCTGCAGGTACACTAGTCCAGCTGCCACTGTCCGGGTAAATGGTCATACCTCCTCCCCGTTACAGAGAGGCATATGCCAGGGCTGCCCCTTCTCCCCCCTGCTCTTTGCCATATACATGGAGCCAATGGCTCAGCGAATCCGTTATAACCCGCTCGTCTCCGGTATACACTTTGCGGGGGGATACAAATACGCTTAGTCTCTACGCAGATGAAGTAATAGTGACTTTAGAAACCCTCAGGCCTCCCTCCCGGCTGTTATGTCTGAGCTGGAGCCATTCTCCCAAGCAGCAGGTTTCAAAATTAATGTTCATAAGTCACAAGCGCTCAACCTCACCCTGAAACCCTCTACATTAACGCCTTGAGAAATGCACATCCCATTCAATGGGTCCCAGTAGCGGTCCCCTACTTAGGGCTACAACTTTCTCCGTCACCACACACTAACATTACGTTAAATTATTCTATTTTACTTTGCCATGTCAGGGAGGACCTGCACCGATGGAGACCACACACGATGTCTTGGCTCGGCTGGATAGAGTCTATTAAAATGTCCTTATTGCCAAAGATACTATTCCTCTTTCAGACCCTTCCATTGGAACTAACCCCAGACACGATACATACGCTTAAGCAGGAATTGGAATCCTTTATTTGGGCGGGCAAAAGACCCAGAATGCAGGGCGATCTAAGCTACAGGCCCCCCGGCGAAGTGATTCTTGTGATCCAAAATCTCCAGGATTATTATTGGGCAGCCCAGATCGAGGCGTTTGTCGAATTGTCACGCCCAGAGTCTGAAAAGCACTGACTTTTCATAGACAGGGCGCTGGCAGGGCGGTCGCTATGGCAGATCCCTTTCCTGTCAAAACCGGCTAGGCCAAAGGACCTTTATCTCTGGCTTGTAACATGAGACCCCACTAAAGGCATGGGATAGAATAGCGGAGAAAATAAATCTCACCACTTTCCCGTCCCCATTGACCCCTATTGTGGAAAACACTTCTTTCTCCCCTGGGATGGAAGTAAAGGCTTTCACATGATGGACAAGGAAAGCAAGTAGATCGGCTGGACACCTCTTTGATGAAGAGGGCCCTCTTTCTTTTGAAGATCTCCGAAACCAACAGGGGTTTTCCTCGAAACAGAATGGTCACTGGGTCATGCACTGTAGTATCCGACCGCTGGTGCAGCGCCACCTTACCGCATTTGAGATATGGCTATTATCCAAATCTAATGATGCCCACCTTATATCGCAGATATACTGTTCAATAAGACAAGCCCCAACACCCCAAGCCAAAAGAGATGGGAACTAGAATTAGGACGTACACTTACCCAACAAGAATAGGAGGACATCTACTACAGAGCCAAGCACACTGTGCATAACGTAGCTAGTGTAGACACCACCACTAAAATAACAAACTATTGGTAATTTACTGCTGTCAGGCTCTACAAAGGCAACCCAACAAAAGACCCCGTGTGCTGGCGCTTATTCGGTTCACCTGGCACTCTGACACCAGATATTATGGGACTGCCCTCAATCAACTCCCTGTTGGGCGCAGGTACTCCAGGATATATATTCTCATTTCAACCCTAAATTGCCCCGGTTTCCAACATACATTCTCCTAGGCTTACCGAACGCCCTCATGTTCCCTCTTAAATCACGCAGAGGTCGCCAAATAGCACTGGCTCTGGGGGGTGTCCCTCCAAAATATCCTTGCACATTGGGGAACATGCCGCCTCCCACCCACATGGGATGGTTGCATCAGATGTAGCAATTATGTGTATTTAGAATCATTCATATCACAGACTTGATTTCTTACTCTCTGATGGCCGTTGTAGATATGAGAACATGTATTACAATTCAGGTTATTTCATGCATTATTTAGAGATATCATTTATATTTTTCAACTTTAGAAAATCTTAGAGTTGTCAGGACCGGCAGAGTGGATTATATAGACATTTCACAAGGTTTATCAGATGTCTTAGTAGAAATAGAGAACTATAATAATATTGACTAAATACTAAAATGAATTAATTCTTGTTGGTATCAACACCTCTGCAGAGCAGGTTGAGTCCAGCAGTAAGAGCATGTGAGGTGAAGGTATCCAGTTTCTCTGTTTCTCACTCTCTTGCCCCAGTCCCCCTTTCTCTGATCTACTGCTGATCGGCATAGATATTCTTTACATGGTTATAAGTGGATTCAGGGTAATGTGGATACTAGCATCACCACTGTTTGGTCTGGATTGCCAGGTTAGTGCAACTCTGACACTTACTTGCCCTAATAGTCAAACATGCTTGCAGCAGGAGTTGAAGCACTTCCTTGAGGCATCACATGGGCTTTCCATCTGAAGCTGTTAATAGCAATGTCATTCAGATAAGTGACACTGACATTTTGTAGAACCTGAATTATAAGTCTCTGGAAGGAAGTAGGAACATTTTTCAAACCCAAAAATATTATGTTGAACTGAGAGTGCTTCAGGGGTGTGGAAAATATGGCCTTCTCCTTTAGGTTGATCGGCCAATTAACAGATGTCAGGCACTTAAGTATTTGTCAGCCACATGTTAATGATCTCATCAGCTCAAAGTATGGGGAGGCATCAGTCCATAATCTATCTAGAATCTAAGTTCTTGGGTCCTTCCGTGAAGGGTGATTTTGCCACTAGAACCACCCGATTAGACCAAAATCCACTCAAGGAGTCATTCACACCCCCCCTCAGGGGTGGCATCTTAGAAACTTGTAATGTGATGCTGATTCTTACCTTATCCGACAGCATAAATAATTGTTTCGATAGGTACGCTGTTACCTATGTCATAGATTTATCAGTCAGTGAATCCAGATGTCATGAGAGCAGTGCTGCAAACTGCCCAACTAACTGGAGACAGTCTTGCTGCTGTTCTTCTGTCAGAGAAGCAGAGAGTACCACTCCCTCCACTGAGCCATTCTTTGTGATTCTGGACAGGAAGTCATGGAGGGGCTCATTCATCTTTTCCTGTACTCCGTCTCTCACCATTTACATATCCCTATCAGCCCTGTCAAAGTTAGGTGCCAGTCTGTGCACACGCAGAACCCTGATAGGTTAGTGTAACGAGGTGGGGGCGCCTACCTCACGTGATTGGTGGAACCCTCACCCTGCTGACCAACCATCGACTCCTTCTTTTCAGTCAGGACGATGGGACGAAGGACGACGCGATCCGGAAGACGACCACAACAGCGGCTCCTTTAACTGGGCGTTCTCAGTAGACGAGGTGGACACTCCCCCAAAGGACGTCAGAGCGACGGGATTGGAGAAAAGCAGGGAAGTCCTGTTCGTTGGGTGTGCTAGCACCTCGGAGGAGGAGAGACAGGCGGAAGCAATAGGAACGGAGGACGGAGGCGACATCGAAGAGAACGTGGAGAAAGCCAGCCCGGAGGAATATCACGGAGGAGACGAAGAGACGGAAGTCGGAGAGAAGCCAGGAGGCCAACGACCCTGTGGACCGCCGTGCCACGCTCCCGAGGGAGGAGTGTGGCTGTCACAGGTACGGCGGCGTTGGGCGGCTTGGCTGGGGAGGCGAAGCAAAAACGTGTAGATAGTGAAAATAGACCCTGTTCGTTCCTACCCTGTGTTGTGTTCCCGTCCCATCCACTCTCCCATTCCCACCCCTTTTCCTTCCTTTTCTTCCCCACCTCACAAGCACGCCAATCACTGTAATGTAAAGAGGCACGATACACTGGGTTTCCCTCACATACCCCGGACCCCCTGGTGCAACCCCATTGTGGACTGGACCCTAACGGCTCCCTTTCTGTTGGTTTCTTTCATGCACCCGAGACTGAGGCAGCGGAGAGAACACCTGATACCGGAGATACCGGGGAGACCAACCATTCTACACCCGAGTAAAGGAAAGAGAAAACCATCGCCAAAGACCCTAGCGTGTTCGCCCGAGAGAGACTGACGTTTAGAAACAAAAAGACGTTTATGTCTAAACCTGCCAGAGCCATAAAAATAAAGCCATCCTTAACCCCATTACTTGGTGTCACGGTCGTCCCTTCTACCCCGCCCACAGTTAGTCAACCCACATCACTTTTTTCTAGCACCGTGTGTGGCCTTTCCACCTATTTTGGAGTGCCACCTCCACCAGTCACACCTTCTTGCCAGGCTGGCACCCTTCAATGTCTAAATATGATCATACCATTCAGATGTTTGTTGGCCTTTTTCATGTACTGGCCAGCTTGAGCTTTTAAGACTAGCATCTAGTCCACTTTGTCCACTATGGCTTTCTTAGAAGTCTTTCCCATGCTTATCTCACAAGACCGAAGGGGTCGCTTACACTATGCCCAAACAATATTTCAAAGGGATTGAAGTGCACTGCTTTTTGTGGAACCACGCTGAAGGCAAAAATCATGGATGGTAACAGGCTGTTCCTCTTCACTGTTCTGAACTCCTTCCTTTGATCAGAATTTAGCAGCTAATACAGCTTTAACTTCTAATTTTAAGTTTCATTGTATGCATATAGTTGTAACATGTAGCACTGTTGCTTGTATGGTTTTGAGTATATTATCCAACCATACAAACAGTCTAATGCTTTCTGATGCACTGTTAGAACAAAGCCCCAATATTAACAGTGCTTCAGAAGATCATATACTTTTGGCTGAAAGGCTCTGGCTGCTATCCAAGGTCACTGTGAGAGTGAAGCATCTAGATTTTGTCTTTGCATTTCTGAATAAGGCATTTTCTCAGACAATGTGTTACAATGTGTTACAGGTTTTGCCGCAGAAGACGATTTCCCTGTACGAAAAATACCAGAGGGTATTTATGGTCATTTTCCAATTGGAAATGAGGTACAGTGCGACTGCATTTAAAATAGTGATGTTACAAAACATTGTACCTTTAAGAAAGCATCATGGGCTTCTATTTGTCCTTTAAAATGGAAAACACCTGGTAATCAGGCCCATGGAGGGTTTTCTTAAAGCCATGCTGGTCCAATAGAAAATCAAAGGGATAGTAGATGTACTGAGAACTTTCTCACTACATTAAATGTTCCAAAACAATTCTGTTAGGAACCTATATTACACATTGAGCTCTATCACTGAACACATTGGTTCTATGTAGTCATATTGAATGTTCCTTTTGTGTTTCCAGGGACCAAAGGAATCTGAATCGTGTATATGCGAAATAATTGCTTTGCTACCCTTGCATATCATGCAAAAATCAACCTATTCATGAAATTAAGCTAGGTGTAGAATCTTAGAGATTCAAGCAGAGAAACCAAGGAAAGGGTTTTCTGTTGATCAGAATCTGAAGATACTGAATACGAAGATCTATTCATTGTCTGAAAAAGGTTCTTCTGCTTTTAAAATAATAATGGAAAGTTTAGAGTCTCATTCTAAAGATAAGACTCAATTTAAAACACTATTTCAGTTGCATACTGCACTTGAAATGCTCAAGTTTAAGCACATCCCTTGGAACCTGTTAATGAAACAAGGTTGTTTGAAGATTATGGTCTTATTTCCGAAAAATAGAGAAAGACTGTATAAGTTAAGACCCGTAGAGAAAATAGTACGTCCAGTCTAATTGTGGACTGATACTCCTAATGCCTCTTATCTGATTCATGGTGGGCTATGCAGGATTCTAATAATAAAAAAAGAGTACAATAATTGCATGAGAATGAAGAATACAGGTTTCAAAACATTGGGGATAGGGCTCTTCTATTCAAATAGAGTTTTAAATATGAAAGCCATTGTATATCTGAAGGAAAATTTGGAATTTACTTCTACAGGACAATGTGCAAATGAGTTGAGCAGGATATGAACATGTCAGCAAATAACACTGCATGAAGCTTGTAGTAAGTCATCCATAGCTAACAGGTGCGTATTAATAGCTTCAGCTATGCCTAAAACATGTGAACTGAATAAACTGGTCATTATTTTCCCTCAACAAACTTTGGCCCGAAGCAAGAGAGAACAAGCATTAAAAATGCAATAGGTCTCGCCTTTCATTAAGTTAAAGACATTTGCTTTGCTATACTGTTCCATTAGCAAACCAAATGGCTTTAACTTAATTAAAGGCGAGACCTATTGCATTTTCAATGCTTTATTTTCTTTTTGGTGGGGGGCTATAGAAGTGGTCATTATTAGTGTAAACACGTGCAATATGGTCATTGGAAGCAGAGCCCACAGTCTCCAATGAAACTGCTGGTTACCCCCAGCTTCTGTGTCCCAGACCGCCAGCACTGATTTGGGGCGATTAACAGGAATCTACCGGAATTGCTTTCTCCATTAAAAGTATCTGACAGGCCTGGGCTACTCCGGATCCCCCATGACAGTCATGACATTACCTTCTTAATGTAGAGCTGGGAATCTGCTGCAAGCCACACTTTTTGCCTCCCATGAAACTTTACAGACACTTCCTAAAACTCGTTCACAGTCAAATGATGTCATCGTTTGAGATGCACCAGAAGTTTTTACACCAGTCTGGGCCATTGGGATTAGATATTGTATTGTAATTGCATTTATCCAGCGTTTTCTTCCGTACTATAAGGCCAGTCTAAGAATAGTGCAACTGCTGTTCTGTGATTAGTTTCCTCTTTAGCCAATCCCTGGTGTACTTACCCCCTCTTTTTACTGCCTCAGAATGTTAAAAGGATGTTTGTACCGCACTGCGGTGTGCTTTTGGTGAATGTAGACCTAAATGTACAAATGTAAAAATTCCACCAGGTTGGTGGAATGTCCATAGTCACAAATCCTGTCTTCTATGAATCTTGTGAATTCCCTTCGTAAATGTATCTGTTTGCTTGCCTTTATTAAACTTCATGGGCCTCATTTATGAGGTTGTGCGTCACTTTTACGCCGCCGGTGCGACACTTTTTGTGACACACCAGTGGTGTAAAAAAAGCGCCTTGTTGCTCCACATTTACAAAGTGACGCATCTAGGTAGATGCGTCACTTTGTAAACCCCTGAGCCACATTATACCTGCGCCAGGTTTAATGTATGCAAGAGGGGCGTTTTGACTCAAGAAAGAGTCATAGAAATGACGCAGTGAAATCTATAAGATTTCATGACGCCATTTCTTGGCTGGTAATGCGTCAAAATCTTACGCCTGCCTCATGGCAGGCGTAAGACTGAGGCAGGCACTAACATCATGGGACTTGCCCATGTGACAGTACACATTGCTGGAGTTGCGTCACTTTTGTGACACACTCCAGCAATGCATCACTTTTGCGCCTACAGATACGTCAGAAATACTGACGCATCTGTAACTCCTTGCGACATGATGCGTCATAATGTAAATATGGCACATCGTTAGTGTCGCAGGGAGAGCGTAGTGAAAAGTGACGCATCGCTGTTTTCACGCAGCAATGCGCCACTTTTCATAAATGAGGCCCCATGTGTGTAACAGAATCTTTGTGGTTCAGGCCAAGAAGGTGAGATATGTCGTGCATCGAGAGCACGAACTTAAAATAGTAACAGTTATTGGCGGTCCACCTCAAATCTGGTGGACCGGATTCGAATTCCGGCAAAGACGCGCAACATCCTGTGATACTCAGCAAATCACTTAATCTCCCCCGTGCCTAACAAAAAATCAATGTGCCCATCTGTAACGCAACTGGTGCTCGTGTAAAGCGCTGATACCCGATACCTTTGGGTCAATGTACGCGCTATATAAAATCTGCGTAAAAATATCAATAAAATCTTTAACAGTATAAAGTAATAACGACTAATTCCATGTTGTTGGTCATCTTCTAGGGGCCATGGTAGGTACAGAACACATGTTCGGCCTTGACAAACTCATGGAGTCACTAGTTGGCTCAGAGAGTTAAACGCTCACTGCTGTCACCATTTTTAATCCGGTCAAAGATAACTGCGCATTTTAAATATTCTGAAGTTGTAAAAATAAATTGGGTAATACCGTCGAGACGGCTTGGTCATGAAGCACTATACAAAACTCTCCTTGGCGGACAATCTCTTAATAATAGTCCCAATTACTCCTTACACAGAGAAAAAACGCAATGAATGAGTGAGGATCGGAGATGCACGTTTATTGTTTTCTGATTTTATTAACTGTTTTCTACCAGTAGACGCGAAACAAGAACAGCTCACATTTTAGCTTCGAAAGCAGGTCTTTTAACAAATCACGTGCAGCCATTTAATGGCGATTTGAGAATGTTGGCTATATCAAAACACACTTTTCAATATATATTCATCTGATTCGATGGACCACTGTGTGTATTCACATTAAGTAACTTGCTACTGTTGCAGATCTGAGCAGTGATTTTCACTCCGACGAGTACCCAATTTAAGACGCTCTAAGAAAACCCGAGGACCTGTACAACAAGCGCTCGCCAGGCATCCGCTGTTTATTTTTTCATCGCGCTTTCATTTTAAAGTGAAAGCGAGATGCAAAAATAAACACGCAGGCATCCGCTGTTTATTTTTGCATCGCACTTTCACTTTAAAGTGAAAGCGAGATGCAAAAATAAACACGCGGCGCCATGTCTCCTTTTTTGTCTGGCCCAATCAGAGAGCCATACTGGCATGTGCAAGGGAGCGTGACGAAGCTTCTGATAAGAAACTTCGTCACAACAGCCGTAATGCAGGCGAGCCAGTCCAGGTGGGCCGGAACAAAAAGCCAAAGGGAGGCAAGCTAAAACCCTCCTCAATGGGAAGCCAGCGTTTTACATAAATGCTGGCTCCACCCAATGAAAATGAGGGGCCGGGCTTCAAGTCCCCTTTTTGAAACTGACTTGTTCACTATAAGTCTCGAGGCGGGGAGCGCATGCGCACTCCAACGCCAGCCGAGACCTAAAAAAAACACAATGGGTAATGAGGGACGGAGAGAAAGTAAAAAAAGCTGTGATAATGGGGAGAAAGCATGTATGAACAAGAACCTGCACGAGTGAGATAAAGAGGCAAGGAGTGTCTGGGGGTCGATTTAAAAAGGCATGAGGGGGAATAAAGACTACACAGCCTTGGTATTTGGTGCCCCGGCCTTCGAAGCATGTATCGGCAGGCTTCTGAGCAAAGCCTTGGGCCCTAGCACCTACTTGGTTTTACAAATTAGGCACTGGAAATGTATTTGGGTAATTCCAACTCGATTTACACAATCTAATAGATTGTCTCATATCTCCCTGTGTAATGTACAGAGGTTCGGGCTCAGTACATAGGTTCACACATCCGGTTAAAATATTTTACATGCCACAATAAGTCACATTAACCATTTAAATTTCTGAGATTTGAGTATTAATATTGAAGCTCAGTATGTTAGAGTGTGGGAAAAATTAAACTGGAATGCCCATAGTTAGGCACAGGTAATCCTCAGTTTTATTATTGATTCACTTAAATATGAGCTACTCGTTCTCTTTACTGCCCCTTAACATGTTCTATTGCTCCACAAAGGGAAAGAATCCACCGGTACCCATGTATGTTTATATATAGTTTATCTGACTATTAATGCCTCGTGGACAGTGCTACTAAGGTTACTTAACTAATTCTCGCCTGTGTGTGGCTAGATACAACTCCATCATCGAGTTCTCAGTAATGGCAGGAATTTGTGACCAGCTTCTATTGTGAATAGTCCAAGCCATGAGTAATTTCAGTCTATGAAAATGAACTGGCAGTCACTAACATTGTCTCAAGTAATTGTCCTACAGATGAAACCTTTACCATACATAGAGTCTATTTTTCGAAACATAACTGTTAGCAGGAACTGAAGAATTCTCACCCCAGCTTTTGCTCAGGCAATTCTCTGCACTATAGTGAGCTTAAACAGGCACAGTATATGATCTGGGATTTGGGACAAGGGATGGAAACACTGGCGATATAGGGACTTGCTGACTTCTCTCATGGTAGCAATCTGATTCTGGATCAAGCACACAAAGGTTACCTCTGTCTTGAGTTTCTATAAAAAGAACATGGAGTAAATTGTTCCTCTATAGGTCTAGTATAAAATAATGGTTGGTAACACCAGCAAAGGCCATTACCAATCCCAACAGGAAGGACGGCTGGAGACCTGTTGTATTCTGAGAATGGAGCACATGAGTCTGCCAAGTTGGATGGATGATTCCTGACAGCGTGTCAGGGTGAGAACAGAAGATGATCCGAACAGCAGACCAACTCAGCAAGACAAGGTTAACCAAAGGAGTCTGTAAGGATATTGAAAAGCCACATACTTCCAATGACTTCATCACGAGGAAAATGGGAAGGGAAAAACAAGTGAGGGAATAGGTGCCGTTGAGTGACCACAACGTGAACCGTAAGCCCAAACAACACACCATGATGCCAGGTGGGGAAGGGCTTACACTATGATTGAACAAAGTCACCCCAAGTGGAAATCCAGAAGTCTCTCTTCTCTTGACCCGAAGTGCCTCATGCTTTACTTGCAGCTCATTCGCCACAAAGTGGTCGTCTACAATCATACGACAGAAACTAAGACCTGGCATGTGTGCAGCTTACGCTGAGGGTTCACCCACACTGTAAGTTCTTGATATTTTCTTGTTGAATCCTGGCACCCTGTTCATCTCTGTTGGGTCTGAATGTGACCTGCAATATTTTAAATCGGATCTAATATTTTTATTTCATACCTATTTTTATTTCTGTTTCTAACATGTTATGCTGTTTCACCCATATTAGGATACTGGAATGCTGAGAGGTGTATTGACGATAATGGAGTTTCTCAGGGCCAAGAATGACCAATATAGGACTTTTGCGCCAACTTTCCAATGTTTGTCTTTATTTTCTACATTTTTATTTAGAATATTTTACCCTCAGTGGGTGGAATGTTCTATTAGCCCTACAGTCCTTCTGGCCCGGGCTTTATTGGTTGAAAAAAGCCCTCCCTTGTTATAGGCCATGACCATGAACCGGGCCTGTAACTCATATCCAGGGTGTTGGAAAGGGTCCTTTCTACAGGATCACCCCTCAGACTTTTTGCCTTCCTCCTGCCCTTTTTCTGACCTTGGTTTTGTCGGCTTTTAGGACGCTGGTCATTTTACCACTGCTAACCAGTGCGAAAGTGAATGTGCTCACTCCCCTAAACATGGTAACACTGGTGTATCCACAATTGGCATATTTAATTTACTTATCAAGTAAAGTGCAATATATGTACCCAAGGCCTGTAAATTAAATGCTACTAGTGGGCCTACAGCACTGGTTGTGCCACCCACTTAAGTAGCCCTTTAAACCTGTCTCAGGTCTGCCACTGCTGAGACTTTATGAGCAGTTTTACTGCCATGCCAACTTGCCATTTAAAACCCCTTGCCAAGCCTGAAACTCCCCTTTTATTACACATTAGTCACCCCTAAGGCACACCCTATGTAGCCCAAATGGCAGGGTGCTGTGTAAGTGAAAGGCGGACATATACGTTTTAGTTTTACATGTACTGGTAGTGAAAAACTCCTACGTTCTTTTTTCACTACTGTTAAGCCTACCCCTATCAAAGGCTAACATTGGGGATTCCTTAATACATTTATTAAGTGAAATTTCTGATTGAGAAGCAGTAGAACAGTCATGTTTGGTACCTATGGCCTTGTAATGATAATCCCTCGTTAATGGTAAAGTTGGTTTATGATTGTAACTTTAAACATGCCACTTTTAGAAACTTTTTAAGTGAAATTTGGCAACCGAATATACCCATGAGGGCTTGGGTGAATATAGTAAACAGGTAAGGGTGCCTACAAGGCATTTATTTCACACAACATTTTTTATTTAAGTGTATATTTTATATGGGACGTCTCATCATGACATCACAAATTATTTGAAGAAATGCATGTATAGTATTTATGAAGAAAAATAAATTCAGTTGGCCAGGTGTATCACTGATTATTTAGTTTTTATCAAAATGCAATAACGTAGGGGTTCATAGCAACAAATTCTCACCTACATTGATAACGGAAATTCAAATTGAACTAAGTGAAGATTAACTAGTCATCAATGTAAAACCACCCATCTCCTCATAGCAAAACAGGAGTCAGTCCTATACATTGAAACTAGATCTCCACAGATGAGTTTAACAATTACTAAAGGGAAGATTGGGTTAGACATTGATGTTTTGGTCACCATTGTAATGGATCTGTGAGACCATCTTCAGGACACAAATAATTTGTGTGAAGATCCACGACCCCTTGGTCAATGACTTGGAAATAAAAAAGACGTGATGGTGGTCTCTTCAAATTAATTGGAAGAAATAGACTAAGGCTTGTACTAATGAAGCCTCTCGCCGAGGGCTTAGGCAGTATCCACAAACAGTCATTCTAGTATACTGCGCCTATTGTTTAAAAACAATAAATGAGAAGCAAAGTTATCAGTTTCCATGAAACTTTGTTCATTACAAACTTAGGCCTTCTTCGGTTTTCGAAATCTTGACTTGCTTCAGGAACTCGCAATAAGAAGTGAGCACTCCTTTTTTTCACAGCAGATTTTATTGGGTTTTTGCAATAAGACAAGGCTATGATGGCCTACATATTTCGACAGCGAATGATAGGGTGCATGCCCTTGAATAACAATAACATGGAAAACTGGCACAGTCCTTCTCAATTCCCCACCAAAACCAGGAAAGACCCCATGGATCCCCTGCAAGTACACTGGTGGTTCATGTCATGTTCTCTTATTTGGTATCTCCATAATTTGGTATCTCAATGTCCAACTGGGTGTTGACAGTACTCACCGGGGCTAGGACAATGCCCCTATAATTGGCCCACCATTGCCATATCTTGGGGTGTTTTTGAAGACAGCCCCTGGCTTGAAAGACAACTATTTCTAAACCCATACAACAGTCCATACCTCTTTTACATGTGCCTGTGGACGGTGGGGAGTTCACTTTCCACATCTTAGCAATGCCCCTCTTGGCCAGTGTGAACCCCAAAAATATCAGGTGTCATTTATAGCTGTTCCTACCGCGACCCTCTATGCTATGAAGGATGCGTTTGGAATCTAGCGGGATCTCCCAAGAAAGAACCTCTGCCAGGCAAGATGTCACTCACTGGCAGAAGCACTTCAAGGACAAACAATCCCACACTGTGGGTAGTAAGGTGCCCTAATCTATCACACCGAAGGCACGTTGGCTACCCATTTTTCCCATGTGCCACAGGTGGTGCCTGGTGTAATAAGCTCTGTGCAGATATTTGAATGGAATCAGGCAAAGGCGAAAGGAAATAGCCACTTCACGGGGGACCCCAGGGCCTCTGTTCAGTCATCGGCTTCTACCTCACCAAAGTCCCCCATCACATGTCACCCGAAGAGTGTGTAGTGTTGTGGTACTATGTGTGATCAGTAACTGGTAGATTTGTGTAATTGTATGCATGCCTCAGTCACCCATTAATAGTATGCCCTTCAGAGGGCTGAACTCTGGCACTCCTGAAGGTCACATAGATGGGGGGATAGGGCATGACGGAGCTGTAGATACTTATAGAAATGTCTACAATGAAGCTAAAACTCGGTCTGCAGCTAATGGAAGGATTTCACGACGGGACCTTTCATAACATCGCCCAGGGGGACAACCCTATGTCATCCCAGTTTTGGAACCCATTTAGTACGGCTACCTGATGAAGAAGCATACCATGCCACATGGGAGTCTCCCGTGACAATCTCCCCCACCACCCCATCCGCCGAAGGGAGCAACACCATATGGATATAACTACCCGCGTCGCAGGGGGAAGAAAGCCAAGCCCTATCCCACTGTAGAGGAGGTCCAGGAGTCTGGTGCCGCCCATCGCCCATCTGTCCGTGGCATGTGCTGGGTCATCTTGAGAGATATACCACCAGTCATTAATGATCAGTCAGTGTGAGGCAGCATAATAGGACAGTACATCGGCGGACACTATTCCCCAACAATAAGTGAACTGATAACATGTCCAGACGGCAATGTGTGTTGCACCACCACCCCATAAAAACTGGTTTAGAACAGCATTAATCTGTTGGAACCATGACATTGGAATAGTGTGGGGGTAATTCTGGAGCTGATAGGGCATACGCGGAAGAGAAACCATTTTAAAGTTTGTTGATCTGCCCAGCAGGGAGATTGCCAGTTCAGACCTGGTCTTCACCTCCTCTTTAACAAGTGACAGCATTGGGCACATTTTGTGGGACCATAATATTGAGGGGTCGGGGACATAAATACCCCCAGATAATTGAAACAATGTCTAGCCAGTGTTAAACCAGCAGCAGACTCCATGTCCAAAATGATCAGAAAATAATAAGACTATCACACTCCCAATTGTGTTTGGTGTTTTAATCAAATAAACAAATTATCTCCTGGGCTCAAGACATTATTAATACTTAGATTTGATACTTTTTCCTTAAGGGGCTTGCCATTAAAGGAAATATAACATTATGGTGTTGTAATGTGACAGTAACATTACCGATGATTGACTAACGGAAAAAAGCAAGAAAAAAGAAAAGAAAAGCTAATAAATTGAATTTCAGATTACCTTTGGATTACCATCTTATTTCTTTAAATACAATTGAATGCAGATTGGGGACGTTTTTGCCTCTTAAGGAAAATGCATTGAATCTAAGCCCACTCCATGTCGCCAGCAGAGCCTCTCACAGGGACCACCACTGACTTCCCAGCATTCATACATAGCCCAGTAGTGGCCCCAAACATCTGAATAATCTGCAAAATATGGGGCTCAGAAGTCCGTGGATTTGTAAGAAAGAATAAAACATCATCTGCGTATAGTGCTTTTCTGTCAGACGTCTCCGGCGACCACTCAAAGCCACTTACCTGAGCATCCACCCTTAACCAGGCAGCCAAAGGTTCCATAGCTAGAGCGAACAACAGGGGGGACATCAGGCACCCCTGTGCAGTGCTACTATGGGTAAGGAAGGGGACAGACACCTTGTTTGCCACCCAGATATAAAAAGCAGACCTAGGATAGGAACCGAATGACAAAATTCAAGTTGAACGCTTTGTCAATATCGGCCAGGAGTATGACCGCCAGACCTCCTAGACAATCAACAATGGCTAGGGCATTGTGGAAATGTCGGATATTGTGGTGTGCGGCTCTATGCGGTATGACGGCAGCCTGATCCAGATGGACCAAGTCATGCATATGTCCCATGAGTCTGTTGGCAAGAGTTTTGGCGAGGAGGTTCACCTCGATATTGAGGATAGAGCAATGTTGATATGAGGAGTGGTTCTCAGGCGGGTGGTCCGGTTTAAGGAAGAAACCTTTTTCAACATGTCTCCGATCCAGTGGGAGCACTGGGTCTGCTAAAAGTAATTTTAAAGGGCAGGATTAAAACATGCAAAAGCAAGTGATCAGGGAAAAATCTACATATAACTATTGATCCTCAAACCTGGTGAGACATGGTCTCGCTTGAGGGATAACTGCATGTACCCTTATCCTCTTGCCAGGGGCACCTTGATAGGAGGCATTGAGACCCAACTTTTACGGGTCCTTGAGAGGTGGATTCCCTTAAAGTTCTGGTGACCACTTTTTGTATCGCATTTCTTTCTTTTAATTTCTTTTGCACTGACTGGCTCATTGACAGTGCATAGCAGAGTGACCTTCTGTAAATCCTGATAAATGCCCATACACCTTATCTAAGGGTAATTTGAAAGCAGAAGCATGTTGAACATAGAATAATTAGGGATATACAGATTTTTCCCTAATCACTCGCTTTTCTTTGTTTTAATTCTGACCCTAATGGACAACAATAAAGCCTATTGTCTGTTTAGGCGATAGTTTTAACTTCACTCTGTACACCTTCTTACTCTCTGCTCTACTCACCCATATATCATTCACACATAGGGACAATTTAAAAACATCCAAAGAGCTTCTCCAAATTTTAAGAGTTTTACCCCACACCACAACTTTGTTGAAGTGTGAGAACGAACCCTATGGAGAAGCATGCCACCTGTTGGTGGATGCAGGTTTTCGTCCTGAAAAGAAAATATTTCTTCCATACTTAACAGTACATGCCAGCTCAATTTGTTGATTATCAAAAAGCCTTTTCTAGACCAGGGTATTTCAGTGTGCTTGTTGCACCCAATGCAAACCGCCGGTCTCTCCAATCTTGGAAAAGATTCAGCGCAGGACTCTCTGTTGGCATTTGTCACATAACCAGTGGTGAGATCTCAGGGATTAATTTTGGAGCAAGGAAAATATGCTATTGACTTTTTATAACTGTAACCTGAAGTCATAGTTTAAGCACGTAGGGTAGCACAAAAGGATAAAGAATGGGGAAAAAAAGCACTGGCAAAGTAAAAATTGGCTCCTCAGCCCTAGAACTCAAGTGCACTACTTTTATGCACATGTGCCCGTGCGATCAGTAAAATAGCCATCCCTCATGGCGGAAGAGAGCCATTGGTTGAAGTGGGCTTGCCCATTGCCCAAAGCTTCTGTGAGCAGAAACAAAACATGAATAGATTAATGGATAAAGAAGGCTAACCTAAAGCCCTCCTATGTATGCATATATTTATGTGTTTTGTATTTATTTGTGTATTTTTCCTTAATGATTTGTTTATTACATGAGGCTGGTGAGATAGCGAAAGCTGTCTCTAGCTCAGACCTAAAAACTAAACTTAAGAACTTCAGTAGAGAATGTACAACAGCTTCATTTTAAAATGTTCAGCTATACAGGTCTATTCATTTATTCACTCACTCAAACAATCGCTCACATGCAAACAATGTGCCATAGTGCCCAACGTTTTTCTGTTTTTTCTTTTCTATGGCCCGTCCACAACCACATTTTGCTGTTGTCTTACACATATTTACCACAGTGATTTTATATACTTTAGAAGTTTAGACGAATGGAGCCAACCGTAGTATAATAATATTTGAAATGCTGTCGCCTCGTAAGACGAGTCCTGCTAAAATATGGACGTACTGAATGGCACTCACTGACTGTGGTTTCTCTTTATTGATTTAAGATACAAAATAAACTTAGAAGAAGTGTATTCTTCTGTAAATGACTACAGTACACGGTTTATATTTCTATAATCAGTACCTTCAGAGGTATCCAAATTGGGAAACACTCAAAGAAAGTTTTATTTTCACACGTGGTACATCACTTTCGTAACAGGTGATCGAAAGGCACTTCGTTGACAGTATATAAATATCTTCACTTAATTAAAAGGCTAGAAAATACATATTAAACAATATATACAATAAGAGTTCTATACAATTGTAATAGCCAGATACTGTTCTAAATTGTCGAAAGAGACATGTTTCTGCTTCCCCAAGATGACTCGTATAAATGAAAATAGTTGAAACATGGCTGAAAACTGAAAGAGTGCAAAACCTGTCTAATAAATGTCTTTCCGTACAGTAATGTCTGAATTCCCCTCTTTCTAATCTGAATATATAGAGACATGATTTTTGGAATAATAAGAACTACAAAAATCATACAACTGAAGAAAAGCCTCGTTGTTCATTGTACATTCTTCATTCTTCATTCGATTTGGAAAAAACAATACAAAGCAGTGTTGTGCCGAAACATCGAAGGTTTACAAAGAGTTCTATTCCTTTCTTCTCGGAAACTGAGCAAGCCCTGAATCCCTTGTGGCTACAGTGACAAGTCCACTGCCCACAGCTGCATGACAAAATAGTTTTATACCATATGTGACTCGTTCCTTTTTCTATTGATTTTCTTGATAAAATGAAGACCATGCATATCTGGTATCATATAAGCCGGTAAAATTACTCGGTGACGTAACACTCGCCGCTGACATCTGCCATCTGCCATGATCTGTAGGTCAATGTGTGACTACTGGCAAGGCCAACTGTGCCTTCTGTCCTTCTGAGATCACTGAATTCAAAACCATTCCATTGGGCAAAATTATCAGCGTTTAGAAACAGCACAATTGCGACAAAACATATTATTAATTTTGCAACTTCTAGAAGAAAGGAAATGCCAAGACATGTTTGTAGTTTCTTGCCTGGAAAAACCTTACCCACAGTAACTCATTGCAATTTAATAAATTTCTGAAAAAGTAAGTACCTTGCACTGTCAAAGGAGGCGAGCATTGATCTGACACATTAGTCTAGTCTATACAGCTTCTTAATAGTGATGCACTATTTCAAAACCACCGAGTAAAAAGACCATTTGTCGACCACGAGTGTAACATAAAAGGTGAATTTGCGGTCTTTAAAAATATCTAGCATTCTTAAAAATATAAATATTTTCACTTTGTTGGCTATTATACGCATCGCAAGCACATGATACCGCATTTTCATGAGTTGGACTTTCAGCTGGAAGATTTCGAGCTTTTGTGCCATTTCTCCTCTTGTGTAGACTATGTTAGCATTGCCTTTGAATTCATCTTTGGCAAATTGTGGAATATGAATCTAGTGAGAAGAAATAGATTTTATTTGATCAGTTTCTTGAAAAAGCTTCTGGGTCTTCGGGGCAGTCCGAGATATACTTGTGCTCCTAAACTTTCTTGCTCACTTTGGAGGCGTTTGTATGTCCAGCTAAGTCGAAAGTTAGGTCCCCCAGGTAGAAATCAATATGCATACCAATATCATGACGATCAGGTAAATCGGGCTTCTTACTATGTTGAATTCTGAAAAAAGGAGACAAAAGTAGCTCAGAAAAAGCTATTGACCTTGCAAAATAAAAATGACATTTAGCCTACACAATATCTTTTCTAAATACCTTTCACCATGCCACGTGATCCAGCAGCAGTAAGGCCAGCACAAGTGTCATGATGTGGTGGCCATGCACATTAATCAACATAATCTTAAAGAATTGTACCAGAAATAGTTTACAAACTCAATATGTGATTCCAAAGAAGTAATAATGGCTGCCAAAGCCTACATTTTCAAGGTCGATCTCAATTATGAAACTGGAAGTGCAGGCACTGCATATTTGGTAGGGCAGATTAACGTTGACCTGGCACTTTTATTACCCTATATGCTCACCTGGACCGTTTTGAAGGCTGCTGAGGCTTCTTCGGAGTTGTTGCTGCACCTGGGTGCAAGCGGAAGCTCAGAGCAACGAGCTCCTGCTACAGGTGTCTCCCTAGGACTACAGCCTTCACCCACAGCGCCCCCAGGCCATGGGACTCAAATGGCTAACTTTCCATTATCATTTAGCAGGACACTTTGCATGCATGAACACACACTGTAAATGTGGAGACAGAAGACATTTTTGGGGGAATAGACCAAACATAAGTTGCATAGCACAGTTTTTCACTTTCCTTCTACCTCCCCATCTCTAAATAAGCCCATCTTATAAAATATAGCTGAGATGGATATTGAGATTATCGAGTATGATTATTATTCATACTGTGAGTTTCACTCGCTTCACCACCTACGGGAGCCTGTCAGGGCATGTCACACAGAAATCAAACGTGCTCAGGTCTCTGACTTTGACACCAGAATCAACGAGGCTGCCAACTGCCCCAGAGAGAGATTCAAGATCACAAAAACTCTGCTTGAACCAACATCTAACAGCCCACCCTCTTAATCCTCCAATCAGAGGTGCAATGCATTGGGCAATAACTCTGACACCAAAATATTGGATATTTACTAATCTTTTCAAAATGTAGATGAAGGTTCTGACCTTTTCCACTTGTGCAATAGTAAGTAGAGTAGTTCTCCTATCCTTTCTGAATTTCCCCCTCTCACGTTGGATGAGTTCACTGCCCTTTTAGCCAAATCACTTCTGCCCCCCCACAGCCCAACGCCCCTGCATCTGCTGAAAATCCTTACTCTTGGGGCAGCAAGCATCTTCCCGATCCTGCTCCAAATGGTGGACCTCTCTCTGGATTCTGGAATGAAAAGAATTTGATCCCACATGCCTGGGGAACTTTCGCCCAATTTCCCTGCTTCCAGGCATCAGCAAAGTTGCAGAGAAATATATTAATAGACTTCTTTGACTTCCTTGAGACAAACTCCCTTTTGCACCCCACTTACAAACTGGCTTTCGGCCCAAGCACAGTACTGGGACTGCCCTTTTGGGAGTTGTGGAGGATGCTAAAAAGAGATTGGACTAAGGCCGTGACTAACATCATACTTTTGGACCTGAGCGCAGCTTTTGACACTGTTGATCATTGAAAGGATTGGCATGGTTGGTGTTGCAGGTAAAACTCTGCACTTGGTGGGCTCATTCCTGAAGGAACGATCCTTCCAGACATTTGATAAAGGTTGCTCCTCAGACATTTTCCCAGTTACCTGAGGAGTACCACAGCAATCTTTGCTGAGTCCTATGTTATTTAATGTGTATCTGCAACCACAGGCGGATATTATAATTACCTTTGGGATTTCCATAGCCTTTTATGCAGATGACACCCAGCTGCTTTTTTCACTTGTTCCTGAAGGAGATTCCTCAAACTCCACCATGGGACCTTGTTTGGAACAGATAGTCAGCTGATATAATACATCTTGCCTTAAGCTCAATGGGGCGAAGATAGAACTCATGATTCTAGGGAGGAATTCCTTCCTCCAATAGGCCTTGGGTTGGCCAGTATGTCTTGGCCTTCCCCCAGCTGCTAACACAGCAAGAAAAAGCTCGGGGTGTGGCTTGATAAAGCCCCAACTATGGAGACCCAGGCCACTAAACTATCGGCCAGTTGTTTTGGAATCCTGGGCATGTTGCACGAGATTCTGTCCCTGCTCCCTCAGACCACAAGAAGGCTGGTAGTTCAGACGTTGATTCTCTGGTATTTGGACTACATCAACTCACTTTATTTATGCTCCCCTGGAGTAGTTACTCTGAAATTATAAGTGGTGCAAAATGCTGCTGCACCCATCCTACTTAGGAACCATAGGCAGGAGTCAGTCAGACTGGGCTTGATAGATTTTCATTGGTTACCTGTTGCCCAGAGAATTGAAATCAATACCTGTGCACTGCCCATAACATTTTTACTCTTGCAAAGTCCTCCTATCCTACACCAGCTCACCACCCCCCATAGTCCTAACATGCCACTGAGATCCTCTAATTTATATGTGGCTACTACCCCTCGGTTAGACGAGCGAGAAGTGGAGGACGATCTTTTAGTTTTAATGTGGGAAACTCTGGAACTCCCTTTCCTTAGATATTAGAGCCATGGATAACGAGCTAGGATTTTGAAAGGCCCTTAATACTTGCCTTTTCAAGAGCTGAACATTTAAATGTGCTCTCTGACCTCCGTGGAATATTCTCTTCCTCATCCAGTGCTGGAATGCCTATGGGTCGCCATCTGCTTTATAAATCCGGTAACATAACATAACATACTAGACTCAGTTTTGACTGTTCTCTATTGCTACGTTTGAGAGGCACGTTTACAAAATGAACAACTTATTGAAATGGAATGAAATAGTCTTAAGCCCTGATACGTCAATGGCCAACTAAGAATTTTTTCCTATTATGTGAAAATATTAGACCAAGTTTAGGAATCGGCTCAATATACGTAGAAAGTCCTATTAAAAGACAAACTAAATAAATACGCTCTAGTGGGTGCATTTCATCCATGGAACTAGGAAAATTCACATCTAGTCTCGGCTTTATCACTCCACCTAAGAATGCTGGAAATAAACACTTAGGGGGTCATTAGGATGGCGGGCGGACTTTGCCCGCCCGCCATCCTGACGGGGATTGGGACCACCCGCCATAAGGGCAGGGGGTCCCGTGGGGGGCATTAGGATGTGCCCGCCACAGTGGTGGGCACATCCTGCATTTCTAGCATTGTGGCGGGCGGAGCTCTCAGCACCGCCCGCCACAATGCTAGAAATGCATTTCAGCATTTGAATAAACAAAGCGTCAGGCACCGCGCGGTCCCTGCCGCTTTGTTTATGCAAATGTGGGGGGTACCACAGGTACCCCCCCCGTGTGCAGACCCCAGAGGGGGGGCCCCCAGAGTGAAGACCGCATGCCTTTCCGTGGCGGCATTGCCGCCACGGAAAGGCATTGTAAAATGCCCATTGTAATATGGCTGGCGGTGTCTGATAGACACGCCACAATATTATTCCTTTTCCGTCCCAGCCGCAAGGCGACCGGGGCGGAAAAGCGGCAGGCGGTGTTTCCGTCCGCCGAGGTCCCCCCGCCATACTAATATGGCGGGGGAGAAAACGAGTGAGGATGTCGGGCGGATTGCCCCCGCCAGGCTGGCGGTGGCTACCGCCAGCCTGGCGGGGGCAATCCGCCCGACATCATAATGGGCCCCTATATTCTAACGGGGCAGGGCCCACAAAACAGTGCCATTTCTCTGAGAAACCTGATGGCCTTGACATCAGGATGCTGCATTGTGCAGGAGTCCTGTGATGCAACTTTTCTTTCCCAGCCACTGACCGGCACCTCTTTTCCAGCTTATATAGGGCTAATTGACTTAGATTTGGATATCTGGCCATTCTCCTCATGGTATCCGACCTGGCAACTTCAATCCTCATCACCTTCTGGGCTTTTGAGGGGGTGAAAGTGGTGGGAACCAAAACCACTGCTGTCCTGCAGTGCAGCTTTATAGGCAGATTAATAGGATTGCAGAACAGAGCTGCAAAATGCAGAATGGTTGGCTGGGCTACACAGGCCATGGAAGGAGTAGGGGTGTTGCTGCATGGGTGGCCTGGCATTTGGAGCCAGGTGATTGTAGAGGAGACCATGCTTTAGGCATAGCAGACCAGACTTGAGCCTTAGAAGACACTGCACCAGCTCAAGGAGCTCGTATCCGAGGCCTAGATGACCCGGCAGGTGCTGGAGACACAACAGGCGTGAGCATCCGGAGAGCCCCGGGCGCTCTGGAGGATACTGCACCTGCCGTATAGGAGACACAACATCAGGTCAAGTCTGTCAACTGTCAGCACTCCAAGCAAGGGGTGGAGGTAGTGCAAATGAGAAGGGACGGGCGCAGAATGTATGTACGTCCTATACTCTCATTTTGACCACTGCTTTTACAGTTCTGACCCTCTAAGTGGGATTTCTGTGCACCACATACTTAAAGACTCCCATTTTTCTTAGTACCCCTATGACCCTGCCTCTCTTGGCATCATCCACAATTTCCTATTACTGGCCCTTGCTACTCTTACTCCTCTTCTTGGTACCCTTTCCCCTTGCACTCTTTCCTACTAACATCTGTCCTCTTCTTTTCTGAAACTGTGTTTCCTTCCCATTATAATCTTTACCCATTATAATGGCCCTCCCATTTACTGGTACTCTGTGTTGGAAACCCTTACAGGGGGATCCCCCTGACCTGGTTTGTAGGCTTTTTCGGCTCCGACTCCAGTCTGGTGTTCGTTGCTCTTCTCCCTGGCCACCCACCTGCCCCTCTCCAATGGCACTTCCCTGTCCCTCTTCCATAAGTAGCCATCTGCCCTTCTTTCCCAGCACCCACCTGCTCTTCTTCCATGACATTCCCCTAGCACCCAGACATCCTTCTTTCCTGACACCCCCTGGTGAACTTATGTGAGTTCCGAGGTGGGTCTGTATGAGGGCAGAGTAAGCATTGCCTCATTAGTGCAAAGGTGTGACACAAAGGGGGTGAAGGGGCCTGTTGAGTGCAAGGTCAGCTGTTAGTGGAGTGTGAGCAGAGTACCTGTGTGAGTGGAGGATGAGTGGGGTGCCCGTGTAAGAGATCATTAGGCAAATGTCTTTATTGAATCTGAACTCTATATGCATTTGCTAGTGACTTCAACCTCATTCCCTGTCCTACCACGGCTTTTCAATTTGCTGATTGAACAGCTGAAAACAAGGACTTGACTCACTTCCCGGGACTGCCCACCACATGAAAGCCAGCGGGCTAGACTCGCGTAGGAGAACACATAAAATCAGATATGCACTTGGACACGCAGCGGATGTGCACCTAAGGCAAGTCTGTCTGCGCCGGTCCACGACCATGCTGCACCTTGCCCCAGAACCCCTATCAGTTCTGTTCTAGAGAGCAGCTCCTAAACTTGCAAAACTATGGTAACTCGTCGAAATGTATATCTTTTTTTGCAGTCGATGAACTTTACCACAGCAATAACAATAGCTGCACCTCATGTGGAATTATTTAAGATCACTCACTGCACTCATCTGTAGTTCAGTCCCTGTCCCTCCAGCCTGCCATCCCCCAGGTAAGTGAATTTATCCAGAAAGACCAAATATATGGGATACCTGATTAATACCAGGTCTGTTGTTAAGAACAATGTGGACTTTGCAGATTTTATCAGGACACACAAGCCTGGTTGGGTCTTTGTCATTAAAACCTGGGAAAAGAGGCATCTGTTCCTGGCCCGGTGGACGCCATCCCCCAGGCTTCACAATCTTTGGACTCAACAGGCTGGGGGGGTGGGGCTGGCAGTTATTCACAAAAATAAGTACTCATGCTTCATGGAACCGCTTTCGACTTCGACCTACTGTGAAGTGTTACACTTTTCCATAAGAATAATGCCTACCAGCTCATTTGCTGGACCTAGATCTGCCTTAATATCTGAGCATGCGCACCTAATGGAACCACACCTAGGGAAACACAGCCTCGTGATCCTAGGTGATTTGATCTTCCATCTGGAAGACAATACATGCAAAGACTCCGGGGACTCAGGGACATTTTGACATAATGTGGACTCTCACACCTTGTAACAACACTCACACATGGAGCAGGCCATACTTTGGACGCCATTTTCATTTCAAGTCTGTTTTATTTTTAAACAACACCCCTAGTAAGGGCACAAGAACACAGCGTTAAGCCTACACCCTCTATCCGAGGCCGGCCGCGAAGAATGCGCAACAGAGTTTGCTCAATTGAGGTGATTAACACAGCGCCTTGCCAACAACCCTAAAGGGCCGGCCGCGTGGCTTTAGGAGAAGCTTTTAAAGTCGCTCAGCGGTGGAAGAACCCCACTGGCGAATCCAGGAGGGGAAATGAGGGAGCAACAAGCTCATTACGTACTAACGAACCAACAGGGGTTCTTGAAAACAGAAAGGAGCTACAGAGGAAAAAGGAAAAAGGGAAAGTGAAGAAGAAGCAAGCCAGAAACAGAAGATAGAGAAGGGATCTTGCTAGCAGGCGTGGCGGGCTGGTCCATGGATGGAAGGCAGCACTCGGATGCCATTTTCTACGACTCTTGCCTGAAGGCCTTTGAGCCCCTAACACTAATCTGGACCAACCACCATGCAGGCCCCTTTTCCCTTTCCTGGCCTCATATACAAGAGGTTCCTAACTGTGTGAACAACAAAATGCTTAAAAGAATCTGGAAAGGGCTCTCCCAAGAAACTCTATCTCACGCCTTAAACAGCTGCAACATGACTGATCATGAGGACATTCAACTTGCAGCCATTGAGTTCTCCTCCTGGCTCACCTCTGCTATCAATACTGTCGCTCCCATTAAGAATATCCATGCACGGAGGAAGCTACTGACTTCCCCATGGTTTTCTTAGAGGCTTAGACACCTAAGACAATCCTGTGGTCGCCAAAAACGAGCTTGGCGTAAAAGCTATGACCCGCAGGAAATGGCCCCCTACAAGTTGGTTAGGGGTAAATACAAAGCTGCCATTAAAAAAGTCTCTCTACTGAACCAATAAGTTTGAATCAGCCAAATCTTCTAGAGCTGGTCAATCTGCTCTCCGTACCCTCAGGCTCCTCCAGCATGGAAGTATCTCAGGATTTCTGTAATCAAATTATGAGGTTTTTCAAACTAAAATACTCGATATCTATAAAGAACTTGATCTCCGTAATGCAGAGTCCCCTACCTCTCCCCAATGGTACACCTATGCAGAGATAAGTCCACCAGAGACTATGGTAACCAGGGATAGTCCGATAGCTTCCCTCTCTTGGTTTACCCAGTGGACACCTGAGGTAAGAGTCTCATCTACTTAAGATGAAGTCAGGCTTACCCTTTGAACCTTGCCCTCCTAAGAATTAACAACCTTCGAACCATTGTTGATGAAGGGCAGTCTGAGGCATTGATCCTTTTGGATCTCTCCGAAGCCTTCGATACCATCGCCCCGATCCTGCTGGTGGGATGGCTGAAGGAATTGGAGCTCACAGACTCAGCGCTCAAGCTTTTAACTTCCTTTCTCAGTGACAAGTTGCAGACAGTAATCTTAGATCTAGTCTTTTCTGAGCCTATCATCCTACCATCTGGGGTTCCTCAGAGCTCCTCCCTGAGCCTGACCCTATTCAATCTATATCCTAAGCTCATAAGGTATTTTGAGTTTCAGGCTCTCTCCTAAGCTGATGACATGTAAATCATCGTGTCCATCACCAAAGATACAGAGGCCATTTCCACCAACTTCAGAAACTGCATGCAGGCAGGACCCATCTGGATGGCCAAAATGAACTCAGACTTAATGGAGACAAGACTATGGTCTTGATCTTTGGGAACCAACCATCTATTTGGAATAATTCCTGGTAGCCAGAATAGCTAGGCACGTAACCCATTCCCTCTGATTCAGCAAAAAATCTTGGAGTGTTGGTTGGCATCAATCTGTCGTTTGACCTGCAGAATTCTCAGGAAAGATGCTTCCCTGTATCTCCCTTTCAACAAGCAAGCAAGTGGCCCTTGCAATGATCTCATCCAGTTTTCACTATTGAAATGCATGTTACCTGTATAGTTACAAAACTGCTGTTGCCAAGCTACAGCCAGAACTAAATGTGGCAGCAAGATTGATTCTCAATATTCCTAAATCTCAATCAGTCTCGGCAGACATATCTAAGCTCCACTGGCTACCTGCGAACAAACGTATTGTCTTTAAAGCTCTATGCATTGTTCACAAGGCATTGCGCAACATTGGGCCTGAAGGTCTTAAAACCACGTTTCAATAGTATACTCCCTCCAGACAGCTCCAGTCTTCAAGCCATAACCAGGTGCTTGTCCACCAATTTCGATAGGCAAAGATGGGGAAGCAGAGCTTTCTCAGTGACAGCAGACAGGCACTGAAATTTCCTTCCCCACCTCGTCATTAGCCTCGAGAATTACACCCCATTCCAAAAGGTCTTAAAAAACGTGGCTCATCACTCTCTAAAGGAGGTTTCAAGGTCACTTAACACTAAAACGCCTTTTTTCGGCTGTGCTCCCTCTTCAAGGTCTAACCGTTATTACCACCTTGATGCCTTTAGACATTTGTTTGCACGCTATAAATCCCTCTTCATTTCATTTCATATCTTTTGGACCATTGTCAATTTGGATTTCATCCCTACCATTGCACTGGGTCAGCTCTAATCTCTGTCTCTAAGGAGTTTTGCTTGGATCAAGGTGGAAAAGCCGGGTTCATTCCTATAGACCTTAGTGCTGCCTTTGACACCATTTCTAAACCTATGCAGCAACTCACTAACTTCAGCACACTGCTCTTAGGTTTCTTCTTTATTTTTGTCCAAGAGGACTCAGGCAGTCTACTTTGCTCCCTTCCATTCAGCCCTCAAACTAAGAAGCCTGGAGTAGTGCAGGGTTCCTCTCTAAGACCCACTCTATCATATTTAGGTCTCCCCTGTTTGCTAATCATTTTGTTTTATTTTTGGGTACAGTTTATTCTTATGCTAACGACACCTCAATTATCATTTCTTTCTAGGATGAATACCATTCTGCCGCTGACAATTTTCAGACCTGTATGTCATCTGTAGCCTCCCTGATGTCTGCAAATGCACTTAAAACTCAATGGGTACAAAATGGAACTCCTGATATTAGGAGGATCTCCCTTTGTCGTGTAGTTCCTATAAACCTATATAGGATCTGCACGTTTAGACAACGTACACTTCGGGCTTGCTGTCCAAACTGATTCCTGCTGGCTTGCTGTCCAAACTGATTCCGGACAGCCCCCCGAGTATGTCAGCCTGTATACCAGCTAGCTCACAGTGCCACTAGAAACCACTCTTACCAAGCAGAAAATAGTTCTTGGCAACTATCAAACATGACAACCCTGATCCCTCATAATCGTGGAAACAGTGCTACTAGTCGATCAGTCATCCGTGCTCACTTTGTCTCGGAGAGAGTTACAAAGAATAAACGATGGGGACATTTCTCAATAAGTATTTATTGAAACAGCGTCATTCTAGTGTAAAATAGATGTGCTGAGACAACCATTAGACAGCAACAGATTATAAATGATTATAAGAACTAACAGAGTAAAAGGAAGGTAGATTTCTACCATACTGCTAAAACGGTAAATACAAGCAAGTATTAGTATACATGACAGTAATAAAAGCATACTCCTACGATGCTACCCTAACTAGATTTACATAAGTGTACCTAGCATGGATGTGGGTGTAAAGCCAAGAATCCCTCTAGGATAAAGTCAACCCCATTACCTGAAGTGAGAGACTGTGGGACCCCGTTCTAGTCTTGAGGTGGACACCCCGAAAGGGATGTGAGACCACTGCGAGTTGGAGTGTCTGCGTTCAGGAGCCTCATTGTCTCGCGTCAGTGTGTCGGCATGGAAGTCATTTTCTCCTCTCTCTACCTTAGCAAGAGATGGTGTATATGTACCCAAAGTGATACCCCCGGGGATATACCTTGCTGTATCATGTCGAACTAGGATGATGGAAGGAATAACCCGTGTACATAGTTTTTATGCAGGAGGTGTTCGGCCTGCTGTCCAGCTGTGATGCCAAGAATCTTCATGCATAATGATTAAGGCCTTTCAGAGAAAACCCCAGGTCCTCTCATCATTGCCTCAACTAGGTAAAAGGTCAGTCCTAAGAACCGTGTCAGGCAAAGGGCTTTGAATTTGATTGTTGCATCATCAGGCAGCCAAAGATGCAGTTTCAAGTACTCCCTCACTGATTCGTGATTTGGCGTTTTGAGGAGACTAGCTGCCGCGTTCTGCAAGGTCTAGAGTCGCTTTATAACATACTTTGGTGAACCCAAGAAAAGGGAATTACCGTAGTTCGGGCGGGAGACCACCAAGGATTGAATTACCGTTTTCCTTAAATGCTCAGGGCTAAGCTCCAAGACTTTCCAGATCATTCTAAGTAATCCTAAACATGTGCAAACCAGCTTTTTTGCTTGGCTGTCCATTGTTATTGCTTAGTCCATCCATATTCCTAAATTCTTGATGGGGCAGTTGGGGATGGGGGAGTTCCCCATAAAACTCGGCCAACTGGACAGAGGTCTGGGGACAGCGTTGTTCCCCAGAATCATCAGCTCTGTTTAGTCACCATTTAATTTCAAGCAGCACTTGGTCATCCATGTAGCCACTTTTTCAAACAGGGTGCCTCAACATAACATTAATTTTATGGTGCTCTAGCAGGTTAATAAACTGGGAGTGTTCTGCAGTTTATGCTATTTGTTTAGTATATCCTTTTTGGTGATAGCAGGCCTATATAAAGTCTTGATTTTATTTTTTGAATCCACATATGTTAATGGACACATCAACATAGGGGATCCCCAGATCGTTAGCATGGGTAAAGAGCACCTAGCCAATGCATTTACTATTGTCAATAACCTGTTCCATTCATCAGATGCACTGGAGCTGTCTGACACAACAGTGCTCGTGTGCCTCGGACGGCTCCCACTCGTCCAAGCACATGGCACTGGAAATCCCTCTGGGATTTCTGTTGTTCCAAAACAGCCTCGAGAGCTGGGGAAGAGCTTCCCTAGCTCCAGAGGCTGTTCTGATTATTTCAGTGAACTGACTAACAGCACGTAAATGTCATTTCACTGAAAACGAAACTGAAATGAGCCGATCTGCTCATTTCACTTTCATTGCCTACATGCTTTTGGGGCTATATCAGCCCCCCCGAGCATGTAGGCAGACTGGAGAGGTATCATTGCAAAGGGGAGAATATTCCGTTTCCAATGCTTGGGGATCGCTGCAGGAGGGCGATCCCCAAGCAGGGATCCACCACTAAACACCAATGACGGGGGAGTGGTTTGGGCAGATTCAGTATTTCTGCCCCCCCCCGGGGGCAGATAGGGGCAATAGCTCCTGGGTGGCAGAAAGCACACTAGAACTAGACACAAAGGATTTTTTAAATGTAAATTTAGGAGTGGGGCAGCCCAAAATAAGCATGCAATTGCCCCCACCCCCAAACAAACTGGACAGTCTTTCTGCCCCAGGGGAAACTGGGGGTTATTACCCCTGATATGCCCCCCGGGTGAGAGGCAGAAAGCCCACTAGACACCAGGGATTTAAAAAAAATCTTTTATGGAAGAGGAGTGGGGGCTGCCCACAATGGGCAAGACCATGCCCCACCTAAATTAAATTCCAAACAGTCTTTCTGTCCCTCTTGGGGGGTAGATTGGGGCACTAGCCACTAATATGCCCCCGGGGGGGCAGAAAGCCCACTAGGCCCCAGGGATTATTTAGTTTGAATTTGTGGGGGGAGCTGCCCAAAATGGGCATGTCAACGCTCCCACCCCCAAACACAAATACCCGGAGACGTGGGGGAATGCTCGGTGGATGGAAGTTTGTAGCTCCCCGCAGATTCCGCGACTTTCCATCACAGAAATTTGAGGAAAATATTGGGTCTTTTTTACAATGTTTGGGGTTTGCAAATGATTTTGGGTAACAGAACCTGGTGAGAGCCACACAAGTCACCCCATCCAGGATTCCCTTGGTTGTCTAGTTTGCAAAAATGTAGAGGTTTGCTAGGTTTGCCTATGTACTGGCTAAGCTAGGGTCCAAAATCCACAACTTGGATATTGCAAAAAAAGGGTCAGTTTTAAGTGGAAATATGTGATCTGTCCACGTTGCGTTTTGAGCCGTTTCCTGTCGCTGGCACAAGGCCTACCCACACAAGTGAAGTATCATTTTTATCGAGAGACTTGGGGGAATGCTGCATGGGTGGCAGTTTGTTGCTCCCCGCAGATTCCAGAACTGTCCATCACAGGAATGTGAAAAACCTGGGGAGAGCCACACAAGTCAACCCATCCTGGAATTCCCTGGGTGTCTAAGTTTAAAAATATACAGGTTTGTTAGGTTTCCGTAGGTGCCAGTTCAGCTAGGGTCCAAAATCCACAGCTAGACACATTGTGAAAAAGGGTCAGTTTTCCATGGAAAAATGTGATGTGTACGCGTTGCAGTTTGGGCTATTTCCTGCACTAGGCCTACCCATACAAGTGAGGTACCATTTTTATCGGGAGACTTTGGGACATGCTGGGCAAGTGGAAGTTTGTGGCTCCCTGCAGATTCCAGAACTGTCCATCACAGAAATGTGAGGAAAATGTGAGGTTTTTTTTTTTACAAACTTTGAGATTTGCAAGGGATTCTGGGTAAGAGAGTCTGATAAGAGCCACATAAGTCACCCCATCCTGGATTCCCCAAGGAGTTCTAGTGTGAAAAAATATACAGGTATGATACTTTTACTAGGTACCGACTGAGCTAAGGTCCCTCAACCTACAGCTAGGCACATTGGAAAAATGTAATGTGTACATGTTGTGATTTGAGCCGTTTCCTGATGCGGGCACTAGGCCTACCTCACAAGTCATGTACCATTTTTATCAGGAGACGCAGGGGAACACAGAATAGTAGAACAAGTATTATTACAAATTGACTTTCTATGCATTTCTGCCTTCAAAATGTAAGACAATCTGTTTAAAAATGCCCTCCGATTCACATGCTAGTATGGGTACCCACATATTCAGAGATGTGCCATTAACCACTGCTTCTAAACTCCATAGTTCGTTCACATTTCGGAAATTCATAGGTTTCCTTGTTACTTTTCAACCTTTATGTTTTACCAAATTAATTGCTGTATACCCAGTACACAATGAAAAACCATTGCAAGGCACAGCTCAATTATTGGCTCTGGGCACCTTGGGTTCTTGGTGAGCCTTCAAGTCCTTTAGGAGCCTGTCAGACAGTCGGAGGCCGGCCCGTAATCCATATGGATGGTGTTTTGCGCCGTTCGGATTACGATGCTCGGTTTCCAGCAGGCTTTCCATGCCGGGCTTTCCAACATGGAAAGCCTGTCAGAACGAGAGTTTGGAGGCCCCTAGCAGGCCCCCCTTCTGGTTGCGGCCTCCGGTTAGGGGCCTGAGGGGGCACCTGTGGTGGCCACTTGTTGATCCCTGCACCATGTGGCAGGCACCCTGCCACGCAGTGCAGGGATGAACATAAACTCCCAGTTTCCTATGGGAGCTAGTGCTACGGCCGGTTTATGGGAATAGCACATGCTCCCGTCGGGAAATGTGAGTATATGACCGCAGCATGTGCGGTCTCATTGTAATTAGGTGGTCGGGACCACTGACCAATGGTTGATCGGACCTGTATCCGTGACGGTTGACATCGTGATAAGCTAATCTTTTTTGTTTGTGTTTTTAGTAAGATAATTTATTATTTGTGAAATTGTTTAAATTTGTCTTTTTAATTGTATTAATGTCTAAACATGATGGATTTATAACAATTTTTAGCAGCAGGATTGGGATTTAGGGGATAAAGGTGGGAAGATTTTTAAAAAGTTGAGATTTGTTTGTGTAAATTCATGTAACTTATTTCAATGATATACATTTAAATATTGAAAAATTTGCAAATTATTTTCTTTCATTAATAATTATTATAAATAGATCTTAATTATATCCAAAATATTGTAAATATTAAAATAAATATTTAACTTGCAAGAAAGTAAATAATATATTATATTAAAATAAAATTTAGTAAAGTTAAATAATTTAAAACATTTTTAAATAAAAAAGTCCAAATGTATAATTTATATTAAAAAATGTATAGCAATAGCAATGGCATATTTTAAAAACAATTAATTTTGAAAATTATTATTGTAAAAATATTTTTTGAATGCTTTAAAAAAATTGGTTTGATATAATTTTTTAATTTTGCGGTTGTTAATTCGGGATTATTATTTTATATTTTATTTTATGGTTCTAAGTTTAGGAATGGTAGCAAGTATTTAAAGCATTATATTAATTATTAATAGTGAGACAATTATTCTTTTATATGTTAATTTTTAGTTATGAATATATAGGTTTTCAGTTTTAGTTAGTGTGTTATTTAGTATGTTTTAGTTTATTTTATAGATCAAAAATTATGTTTCAGTTTAGAGTATTGATGGTGTATATAAATGTTTTAGTATGTAGCCCTTTGCATAACATGTTTTAGATTGCAAGGGAAATAGTAAATTTCACTCCTTTGGTGTCCATCACCTCCCCGAAATTGGCTTTGATTGGAGTGGGAATAATACTTTTCACCCCTTTAGTTACCAACACCTTCCTTAAATTGTGTTAGATTGGAGTGGGAATAGTAAATGTCACCCCTTTAGTGTCTAAAACCTTCCCCATATTGGGTTAAATTGGATTGGCAATTGTAAATGTCACCCCTTTAGTGTTCAACACATTCCTGAAATTGGGTTAGATTGGAGTGGGAATAGTAAATGTCAGCCCTTTAGTGCCAACATCTTCTCCAAATTGCTAAAGATTGTAGTCAAAATAGTAAATGTCACACCTTTAGTGTCCAACACCTTCCAAAAATTGATTTAGATTGTAGTGGGAATAGTAAATATCACCCTGTAAGTGTCCAACACCTTCCCCAAATTGGTATAGATTGGAGTGAGGTAGTAAATGTCACCCCTTTATGTCTAACACCTTGTTCAAATTGGTATGGATTGGAGCCAGAATAGTAAATGTCACCCTTCATTGCCCAACACCTCCTCCAAATTTGTACGGATTGGAGTCAGAATAGCAAATGTCACCCCTTTGGTGTCCAACACTTTTCCCAAATTTATGTAGATTGGAGTGGGAATGGTAAATGTCACCCCTTCAATGTCCAACATTTTCCCCATATTGGGTTAAATTGGAGTCGGAATAGTAAATGTCACTCCTTAGTGTCCAAAACCTTCCCCAAATTGGTTTAGGTTGGAGACAGAATGCTAAAAGTCACACCTTTAGTGTCCAACACCTTCCAAAAATTGATTTAGATTGTAGTGGGAATAGTAAATATCACCCCTTTAGTATCCAACACCATCTCCAAATTGGTGTAGATTGGAGTCGGAATAGTAAATGTCCCCCCTTTAGTGTCCAACACCTTCCCCAAATTGGTTGATATTTGAGTGCGAACAGTAAATGTCACCCTTTTAGTGTCCAGCACCTTCCCAAAATTGGTTTAGATTGCAGAGGGAATAGTAACTGTCACCCTTTTAGTGTCCAACACCTTCCCCAAATTGGGTGAGATTAGAGAGAAAATAGTAAATATCAGCTCTTTAGTGTCCAACACTTTCTTAACCCTTCCATGCTTCCGTCGGCCATTGGCCGCCAGCAGCACTACCTGCCCAGTGCTGCCGTCGGCCAATGGCCGACGCGGCCCTGCCCATTTTGCGGAAGTGCCGCACTTCCGCAAAATCGCGGGCGCATGAAACGGGTTAAAAATGGTTTACGTTGGAGTGTGATTATTTATTTTCATAATTTTAGAGTAAAATCCTTTGTTTAAATTGTATTTGCATGTAGTAGAAATAGTTTAGATTTGTTAATTAGTGGTGTTGGTGTTCAGAAATATAATAAAAAATTGTTAGTGGTATGTTGTAATAAATAATATAATTAATTACATATGTTTATAGAATAAAGATGTTACATGTTTCTAATTTTATTTATGTTTTCACAGTTTATTTAATGTATATTTGTACATTTTTAAACATATATTTCAACTTAAAAAACCTTTATACATAAATAAATAAAGAAAACATTTTATAATACATTGTTATTCTTACTTAAAAAATGTATATCATATTTAAACAGTATTGTTTCTTACATTTCCCACTTTTTCCCAATTGTTTAATTTTTTTCAACATTTCCTAAATTATTGTATATCCTCTTCCACGCTCATGACGAGCTGAGCTCATCATGAGCCACAGCGCTCCGGTGCTCATGACGAGCTCAGCTCGTCATGAGCCATGGAACGCTCGCATGCGGGGATAATTCCCCTGCTGTGCGAGCGTTCCACGGCAGGTAATGCACCTGTAACGAGCTGAGCTCGTCATGAGCACAGGAGCGCCGTACCTCATGACGAGCTGAGCTCGTCATGAGCATGCGGGCGCTGTGCGCGCCCCCCTCCCCCCCAGCGCTGTGGGGGAATAACCCCCGCAGCGAAGGGTATATACACATTTTCAACACCATTTTAGTATACGTTTTTTAGTATATAGTAAGTAATTGTATTTATTTTATACTATTTTTTAATTTATACTTCACAATTTCCCACAACCTTTATTGATATGTTTAACTTTTAATAATATTTTAAATTTTAAATTATTTCCTATTAACTTCTATGGGGAGATAGTCTTTTTTTAGTTTAATTTGGCAGGCCTTTTATTTTATCACTACCTTCTATTTTTTAGTCTATTTGGGTCATTTGTATTCTATTTTCCGGTGAACCAAGTCGCTGTAAGGTGCTGCTGTTGTCAGAACAGGTAAGTCCTTTTTAAAGGTTTTTTAATGGCTTTTAGTGTAGGGGTGTGGGGGGAAGTCTAGATATTAGCTATAGTATTTTTTTTTTTACATTTGGTATATTGATAGTAGTGTTTTTCACTAATATGTAGTTTTTAGTTTTCATACACTGTTTAAGTAATTATCGTTATGTTTTGTTATATTGTGCTATGTTACTTATTTTATGCTGATTGAGTGTAATGTATATGTATATTTGGGAATGTAATGTGTTTTGCAGTTGGGTTTTCATTTTTATTTTAAAGGATTTTGTCTTCGAACATGTCTTATGGGCACTGGGATTTACTGTTTTATTTTTAAGGAAATCAATTTTGGTTTATAATAAACCAATATTTGTAACTTTGTTTTCCTTTGTTTTTGGGTTTCCAGAAGGTCTTTATTTTTAAACACGATTTTGTTTTTTTATGGTTCCTCGATACTTTGGATTGCTTTGAGTGATCTCTGCTGGATTTATTTTAGTCTTAGCATTTTTGGGGGCTTTTTAGAAATTCTTCTTCCCATTTTTTTGGGAATATTATTTTTGACTATGTGGATACAGAGGAAGATCTGCAGCTACAGAACAGTAAGTCATACTTATATTATCTATTTTGGGAGATAAATGTTATATCCTCTTCCATGTGTCGGACAGCTCCCGGCCGCCCGACATCAGAGTGGGCATGTGCGTTGGACGCCTGCACCTCGGGGGAATGTGCGCCACGGCGAAGCGGATATTTTATTGCTTGTGTGTATATTATGTGTTTGAATTTTGAAAATATGTGGTTTATTTGTTGAATTTATTTTGCGTGATGGATTGAGTTTGCTCTTTGAGCTTTTTGGTTGGTGAGGTTTATATTTTTCATGTAAATAATTTATACATTATTTTATTACCTCAGTCTTATTTAACATTGGAGTTTTTTAAAGTTTAGGCTTATGTAATAAAATAATGGGCCCAATTCACAAAAGAAATCTGAGACTAAATCTTAACTTTATGACTTTTGGTATTCACAAAGCGCATTTAAGAGTAGTAAAGTTAGGAATTTGTTTCAGTTAAACTTAAGTATTGGTCTTAAGTTTAACCTAAGACCAAACCGAGGATTAACTGAGACAAAGTTTTGGTCTTAAGTTTGAGTTTTGGTCTTAAGTTTAACTTAAGACCAAAACTCAAGTTTAACTGAGACAAAGTTTTGGTCTTAAGTTTAAGTTTTGGTCTTAAGTTTAACGTAAGACCAAAACTCAAGTTTAACTGAGACAAAGTTTTGGTCTTAAGTTATAGAAAATACTCCAGTTTAACTGAGACAAAGGGGGTCATTAGGATGGCGGGCGGACTTAGTCCGCCCGCCATCCTATCGGTGATCAGGACCGCCTGCCATGAGGGCTGGGGTCCCGTGGGGGTTATTAGGATGCGCCCGCCACAATGCTAAAAATGCATGTATGCATTTGCATAAACAAAGCGGTAGGCACCACGCAGTGCCTGCCGCTTTGTTTATGCAAATGCAGGGGGGTACCACAGGTACTCCCCGTGTGCACCCCCCACCTCTCCTTCACTCTGGGGACCCACAGGGGGCCCCCAAAGTGAAGACCGCATGCCTTTCCGTGGCGGCATCGCCGCCACGGAAAGGCATCTATTTTGGCCTATGGTAATATGGCTGGCAGTGTGTAATAGACACCGCCACCATATTAAACCTTTTCCGCCCCGGCCGCAAGGCAACCGGGGCGGAAAAGCGGCAGACGGTCTTTCCGTCCGCCGCGGTCCCCCCGGCCATAGTAATATGGCGGGGGGAAATGGGTGGCGGGCGGGTATGGATGTCTGGTGGATCGCCACCGCACGCACGGCGGTTGCGATCCGCCAGACATCCTAATGGGCCCGAAAGTTGTCTTAAGTTTAAGTTTTAGTCTTAAATTTAACTTAAGACCAAAACTTAAGTTTAACTGAGACAAAATCCTAACTTTACCACTCCTAAATGCCCTTTGTGTATACCGAAAGTCATAAAGTTAGGATTTTGTCTCAGATTACTTTTGTGAATCAGGCCCAGTATGTTTATTATTTATATAAAAATGATTTGTCATGTTTGTATAGATTTTGGGACAGTTTTTTGGGACTTTTGTATGTTACTATTTTTTTTTTAATGATGCTTTTGACTAACATTTCTAAGTAATATACTTCTTTGTTGTTCATGAGGAGTTTGACTTTAAATTGTAATGTGCCAATCATTCTTTAGATTTGTTTACAAAGTTTAGGTGCAATCTGGCTTACAGATTGCTCCATCCATAGTTGTTGGTAGCTTTGCTCTTTTTGTGATGCTTCTATAGTGGAGTGGAAGGCACTGTGCCATCCTTCCACTGCGTTTTGGCTTCCTGTGCCAAGGTGCTGTCATAGACATTCCACCATGGTACTTGGAATCTGGGTTGGTGTCTGTATCCGGAGCGATGCAGTCTGCCAACCGAAATGTTTTTGAAACAATCTATTAGAGGGCCTAATTTGTCTTTGTTTAGTTGATAGAAAGGGCTTTCTATAAGTAAATTGTTGTGGTCAGCTAACTCTGTGACAGGGACATAGCCTAGTACCAAAATTTGTTTTATTTCACGGGCAAATTGGGTGTTTGTAGCATATTAAACACTTAGGGCAGATTGTTGGAGGTGTAACTAAATGCTTTGAATAAATGGTTGTAATAGCCATCTATGGCTGTGTGGGGTAGATTTTCAAAAGGGTTTAAATCATGCCTTGTACAAAGTCTATGATTATTTTTTGTGGGTAGTAATTATATGTTTTATGTGTAATGTGGTTTAAGAGTGTGTAGTAAGTGCTGCTTTGTTTATTTGGTAGTAGTTATTTTATGTAAGGGATGTTTCTGTTTTGATATTCACCATGTACAGCACGTTATTACTTTTCGAAGTCTTAGGGCCCCATTACGAAGTCCACTCGCCACCGTAACGGAAATCGGGACTGACCGCCAGAGGTGCGGCGGTCCCGCTGGGCCAATTAAGATGCGACCGCCACCCTGGTGGTCGCATCCCGCATCTACTACATTGCGGCAGGCAGCACCATGTGGTGCCTGCCACCTTGTGCCTACCGATGCCAAGTGCACCCCCCAACACCCCGGGGGCCCACAACAGGTCCCCAAATGCAAAGACCGCATGCCTTTCCATGGCGGAAAGGCCTGAATCCGTACACATCGTAATATGGCAGGCGGTGCCTGCTAGGCAAAGCCACCATATTATGGCCCAGGTCCGGACAGTAGGCTATCGTAACGATTGCCTACCTGCGGAAAAGCGGCGGACGGTCTTTCTGTCCGCCGCTGTACCCCCGCCATTGTAATATGGCGGGGGTAAATGTCAGGAGGGCGGGAAAAGATGTCAGGCGGCCGACTTCATAATGACCCCCATAGTGTTTTTTTTTAGGAAGTACATATAAAAAGATAGAAGTTGGGAAGTGTTTTGTAAATTATTTGCTATTTTACATTTGTAATTTTATTTACAAGTAAGTTTTAGTTTAAATATAAGTTTTACTTACTTGGGTAGGTAATTGATGAGATGTATGTATTTCTTCTTTAAGGGTCTTGACAGAGAATGCGGCAGAGTTTCCACTTCTTGTAGCTTTTGTTGTTTTTGAAGTATTTAGTTGATAAAATTAGTGTGAATTTTATACTGTTGATTTGTGTGTCTAATGTTATTGGTTAAGGTTGTTTATAGTTTGATTTTATTGGTTAATTTAGTTTTAGTTCGAATTTATTTTAACCTGTTATATCGGTATACGCTAAACATCAATTTAGGTTTTAATGATGTTTGATATATAGTTTGACAGCTTTTAAAATAATTATATATATATATATATATATTCATTATTATTTAGATTGTTGTATAAATGTTTGCAGTAAATGCACTTTTTTTTGGTTATATTGTTATGAATTTAGTTATATATTTTATTATTTCATTGGGACGAATTATAGATATTTTGCTGATATAATATATTTATTTCTAATTCAAACATGCGTGTACAGTGTTTTATGTTTATTTTAAATCATTGTTTTATGTAAAAAGTGCTTTTTTATATTTATTAATGGTAATTAGTTTGGTGATATTATTGTAGTTGATATTATGTGCATCAATATTTTTGACATTTTATATGTTTATTTAAAAGTGCTGATATTTTTGTTACCGATCTTTGCGTTTTTGATATAAGTAAAAATCGATATTTTTAACGATATTTGTGTTCTTGATATTTGTGGTTTTATTAGTTAAGTATAGGAAGGCAAAGTTTTTGTTAAAAATATTTATTTTTAAATATTTATGTGTTTCAATATTGTATGCATCGATATTTTGTCAGTGATACCTCCTGTGCAGAAGACAACAGCGGTCTCTGTCTTCACCATTTATGTCACATACAAACATTTCCTGGAGGGCTGGTGTGCCTTGATGGTGGTTGGAAATGGAGTCCTGTTCCTCCTGATACGCTCACCTCCTACTAGCCTCAGACAAGTAAAGAGGCCAAAAGACATCTCTCATGTAGCCTGACCCTCCAGATGTTGAATGGGTGACATGTATGAATGCAAAAACAACAGTTGATGGACAGAATGCAGAACAATGTCATACATTCACCCCAGTACAGAGATCTGGGCCCAGGGCCGGACTGGGAACCAAAACCGGCCCTGGCAAAGTGTCCGGGGGATTCAGGGTGCCGCCGAGCTCTTTACCAGGGCCGGTTTTTGGCCGATTTTGTTACAGGGCCCTGTAATAAAAACGGCCCCCAGGAGCCCCAAACCAGCCCCCCACCTGTGCGGCGCACCAGGGGATTGCCCCGTGCCCGCTACGGCCAGTCCGGCCCTGTCTGGGCCTAAATCCATCGCTTTTTTGCTCACCATGCCATTCCAGTTTGAACCCAGCCATATGCAAATCAGTCTTGACCCTGTGCCCCATGGGAACAGTCCAACCCGAACTGCCAAGTAAGGTCCTCCCTGGACTGGAAACAAGCATCCTAGGACTGGTTTCGGTCTTTCAGCCCTCATCAGCCAGGATAGCTTGATTCCAGTGGCATGGAGAGCACGGGACTCACGTCTGAGCATACCCGTCCCACTCGGGGTGACAAATGCAAAAACAACAGTTGATGGATAGAATGTAGAACAATGTCATACATTCACCCCAGTACAGAGACCTGGGCCCAAAACCGGCCCTGACAAAGTGCTCAGCCGGCCCCCCCTCTCCCCCGGGGGGGTTGTGGGTGCTGCTGAGCTCTTTGCCAGGGTGGTTTTTGGCCGATTTCGTTACAGGGTCGATTTTGCGGCATACCGGGGGATTTCCTGGTGCCCGCTACGGCCAGTCGGCCCTGTCTGGGCATAAATCAATCGTTTTGTTGCTCACCATGCCATTCCAGTTTGAACCCAGCCATATGCAAATCAGTCTAAACTGGGGTGGCGGAGTGAGCTAAAGATTGATGATGGATTAAACCCAGATCGGTTGACTGGGGGTGAGTGCTTGCATTGTTCAACACTCCGTCCATCATCCCCTTTGGTTTTGCTTTGACATGTATGAATGACAACTCCTGTAAATTAAAGGCTTACAGGATTGACCCACTCTACATATGCCTTCCTATGGACTTAATAAAAGTGTGAATCCATGAAACAACATCTGAAGGAGCTTGACCAAAACCTCCCACTGTATATTATATTGTTCTTCATTAGATAAGCTCTGGCAAACAGTGAATGCTGAGAGTAGAAATGGAAATGTTGCTAGGGTCCCGCAGATTCTAGGTATGTAATATGGGTGAAGGTTTTACAAATCACCTGTATTATATGGTATTGTAAGTCAAAGAAGAGAGGTATGATTCCTTAAAGGCAGATAATAGGGTCACAAAGTTCCTCCTTCACTTTCTACAACGTTATTATGTCTAAGGATGGGAATGGAGCCTTGCCACATAATTAAACCACACCTAGTAATGCCTCCTACCAATTTTAAAACATATCTCCCTCTGATACTATGCAGATCAACATGTACCTGGCATTTTACTCCTCTTACTTCTAAATATGGAGAAGTGTCATGCTACACTACTCTGTGTTAGATTTGTAAACTAATTGAAAAACGAAGATTTACTGTGATTGCTGAATAATAAATAGCATGATAAGTTCATCCTAGGAGGGAAATCATTTAGGAAATAATAATTGATGACATACCAAAATCTCTCAGATTTCTTTCACAGAAGTATCCAGGCCTTGCATTGTAAATCTTTCGAGATAGAGTGAATCGCGGTTTTATTGGGCTTAGAAATGCCAGGCGCCTGGGAGAACGTGTAGTATTCAAGAATGGTCTTCTGTTGTGTGATATCCACTGTCCTTGATCATGCGAAAACTCACAACTATCTGCACAAGAGAGAATCAAATTAATATGACAAGGTCCTCAAATCACACTTTCTGAAAATACCATATATGATATCTACACATTACACATAATGGCTTTGAGGGCATTTTAACATAAGGTAATTCTTCAATGCTTAAAGTGATTACAAGATTGACTTTGGATTCTGCTGCATTATGCCGCATGTGAGCTACGATACTCACGCATCTTGATACTGATACGGGTCCGAAGTAATTTGCCAATAACATCACAATTGATTGGATTGTGAGATTGTCATACACCAAGACAAGCTACCACAATACTATCGCCAATAGAAGTGGAATGATAGATTTGACACTTTGTTACAGTCATCAAAGTTTTCAGCATTGATTGGGCATCACGTTGTTATGTTGGGAGTCTCTTGAAATTTCTAGCTGACACCAGTATAGTTATACCCACAAGCTCTGAAACCTCTGCTAAGGGACGAAATGCGTTGACAACACTGAGATTCAAAGAAGAAAAGGTTGATAAAAAAATGACCAAGAAGATTGTGAATAAATAAATCTTTTTAAGAAAAACTTTGATCGAGTCTGTGCACTATTTAATCTAAACCATTTGTAAATCTCATATGTATCACCTCAATTGCAATCAATTCTTCAATGCTGTTTTCACTGACTCATTTGTTTAAAATTCAAAAGAAAGAGATAGACTTACAAAGAGAACTATGCGCAGACATACAAAAATGTGGGGGGCAATTATATAATAACATTGTTGGAGGACATTGCTGAAGAAGTGACATGACATGTTATGGCAAGTTTTATGGGGAGCAGTTTAGTTGCCACTGGTGGTAAAGGGACGGACGTGGGCATCTATGTAGCGTGCCTATGCTGGCACTTTTCACCCCTCAATGGCTTGGTCTCCTCATGTTCCCCATGCAATACAAATAGCTCTTGGGGGCTGATTCGGCATATTGTCACTCTGGCAAATCCTTGGGTTATCAGACATGTGCAATAGTGGGAGTTTGGAGTGGTGCCTGTGTAGCAAATTAGTATCCAGCATAGGACCATCGCAGCCAGATCCATGGCAGAAAACATACATTTACATGCAATTCATTTAAATATAACTAATTTTCACAGTCTTTGGTACGTATGTTGGACACACACATCACTGTTGCAGGAGGAGCTCATGTGTGCCAACCCATTTTTTGTTGATTAAGACCAGAAGGAGATATCACTGCAATATATGCTCACTACTGACATGCGTATTGATCGGCAGCACACGAGTCAGAATCTCAACAAGGCTGACCTAAGGCTTCCATCCTTTTCAGGTTGTTGAATAAAAGTACCAGTAAACTGGGCAATAATAAAACCTGTTATTTACTTTACTTAAAAACGGAAGAAGTGTGTGATTATGTGCTGTACCAACACATTATAATAATAATCATTATTATTATTGTTATTGTTATTATTATTGTTATATTTAATTGTATTTGTACAGCTCTCAATCTCACAATTCTGCTCTTATTATTTATATTATTATATAATATTATGCACAGGATTCTGCAATCCCTATATAAAATCCTCTCTAATGTGTATTAGACATGTGACATCTTTATTCCCCTGTAATAAGAAAATGAAACAGCTGTTCAGCTACAATAACTTGTTACATTTGAGATGTGACAACACAATGCCTACTGCAAGAGCCAGAAGACAATATGAAAGGCGGGTCGTGGAGCAGAATTACAACTGCAAAGGGAAAGAGAACTACCTTTTTAGGTCGTCTGTTCGGTTCTACCACTAATAGAAAGGAGACATTTATGGCAGCATGTTTCATTTTTGCAGACTTATAGATATACACAAAAGTAGGAATCTCTGTGCATGTCACCATACATGCTGAACCAGAGTCGTTTTGGAAAAGTGGAGAAAATAAAGTGATTCTGAGACTGCTCTAGCTCATGTGATTCTGCTGAAGAATTCCTGCAATGTAATATCCTGTCTTATGGAAGCAGCTGAAAATCATAGCAAGTGAACTCAGCTGTGGCCAATTTTTCAGGTCAGTCTTCACAGCACAGCTGTCTGCAGATGTACCGTAACCAACTCTTAAAAAATATACACAGAGAGTGATTTGTTTGCACATGAAGGAGTATCTCTCTCACCTCATGCTATTGACTGCTTGGTGTATCATTCCACCTCCTATGCAGTGTTTGCATGAGGGACCATTTTACATCTCAAAAATATACTTTGAGTCGTCACAATTTAAATGTGTTTTATTGAGGGTGCATTGCATACAGAAAGCAATACTTTCTTTGTTTTTGTCTTTTCACTGATGCAGCCTGTTTTTAATGTTTTGGTGAGGCTGAAATAAACCAGATCTATTGGCTTTGTCAATGCTTGTTCTCACTGCCCTTGCACGTAAATGCTTGCGGTATAGGGGAGAGCAAGAGGACATAAAGTACATAAAACCCTAAAGGAATTACATTTGAGGGTACTGAGCCTCATTCCAAGAACCTATATCACTAATATATATTTGAACACTGAGAGAAGCAGATCATCTGAGATGATTTGTGCATACTGATACAGCTGACCTTCCCATATTCACCTCCCAATATATTTGAACTACAGGATTTTGATTTTCTGAAGCCTGCTGGGAACATTTACTTCGACTCAAGGAATGGTGTGATTCTGCCCATTGGGTAGTAGATAAGAGCGTCCCTGTGACTTAAAGAGGAAAAGCCCTGGCTCAACAAATGTTTACATATGTCATGTCCAAAGCACTGTGGGTGATCATTAAAAATATCTTTTCAGAATTTTCACAGAACAGAAGTGGTTTTCAGACCAAAGTGAAGAAAAAGGGCTGTGTTTGTGCCACAGGGTCAGCTGCCAATCCATGGAGGCAATTTTGCACCAGAAGAACAAGTTACTTACCTTCGGTAACGCTTTTTCTGGTAGATACAATATCTGCCTGTGGATTCCTCACCTTGTGAATATCCCCTTGCGCCAGCAACATTCGGAAATTCTTTTCGTAGCTTCGCGCCGACGTGGACTTGGACGTCATAGAGGCACGGCACCGCTCGCGACTCGACTGACGTCACCGACGCCTATAATAGGCCCACGCCGGCGTGATGACATCAGTTCCGCCCTTTTTTCCGTGCCTTCGAGGCACACGGACAGACCAATGACAGTAGACATATACCCAGTATACGCAGTACAAATATCAAGGTAACACACACAGTGTGAAGCAAATGCAACAAAACATTTGAAATAAACAAATACATAATAGAAACTCTGGCATAGAAGAGTGGACAACGGGGAGGCGGGTGGGTCAGTGAGGAATCCACAGGCAGATATTGTATCTACCAGAAAAAGCGTTACCGAAGGTAAGTAACTTGTTCTTCTGATAGATACATCTGCCGTGTGGATTCCTCACCTTGTGAATAGAGTCCCACAGCAGTCCCCACTCCCGGAGGAGGGTGTCCACTCTTCTAGACCAGGAAATCCTGAAGGACAGAGCGTGCAAAGTGACCGTCCCTCCTCACTTCGGAATCCAAGCAGTAATGCTTCGCGAATGTGTGGAGGGAAGACCAAGTTGCCGCTCTACAAATATCCTCTACAGGCACACCTCTAGCCAATGCTGAGGTCGAAGACTTAGCTCTAGTAGAATGAGCCCTTATACCCTCTGGTGGTTCCTTACCGGCCAAAGAGTAGCAGATCTTAATACAGAGGACGATCCATCTTGACAAAGTCCTCTTATGGACCGCTCTTCCTCTCTTGCAGCCAGCAAAGCCAATGAAGAGCTGGTCATCCAACCGACAGTCTTTACTCCTGTCCAGGTAAAAAGACACAGCCCTCTTAGGGTCCAGACGGTGTAATCTCTCCTCCTCCTTGGAAGGGTGTGGGGGAGGATAAAAGGTAGGAAGGGTAATGGATTGACCAAGGTGGAAAGGAGTCACTACCTTAGGCAGAAAAGCAGCCCTGGTCCTAAGAACAATTCGATCAGTATGAATGGTCAAGAAAGGGGGCTTGTAACTAAGAGCTTGAAGCTCACTTACCCTCCTAGCCAAGGTTATCGCAACGAGGAAAACCGTCTTAAAAGTCAAAAGCCTCAAAGGACATTTGTGAAGAGGCTCAAAGGGAGCACCCATCAGAAAGGTCAAGACAAGATTTAAGTCCCTCATGTGCCAGCGTGCATGATTGACCAACAGAATGCAAGAAGCCATCAGCAGGCGAAGAACCTTCAGGACTGGAACGACCGCTCCATTGTAGAACAAAGGAATCATTTCCTGTATGTCGCGAATCCTTTGAGGAGGAGGGAATGCACGACACACAGTAGTGTCCAGTACCGCACCTATGAACAGGTTGCGCTGTGAGGGCACAAGGTGAGACTTGGGTACATTTATCGAAAAAAACCCAACCTGTGCAACAACTGAGTTGTCTCCTGCAGATGATGGAGCACCTTCTCCGGTGACTCCGCTTTGATCAGCCAGTCGTCCAGATACGGGAATACAGGTATCCCCGACCTCCTGAGATGAGCTGCCACCACTGCCATCACCTTGGTGAAGACTCGAGGCGCAGTAGTAAGGCCAAACGGAAGGACTACAAACTGGTAGTGTTGTGATCCAAACGTAAAACGGAGATACTTCCTGTGCGACTTCAAGATGGGAATATGAAAATACGCATCCTGCAAGTCGATTGACACCATCCAGTCCTCTTCCAGCAGCGCTTGAAGAACCTGTGCAAGAGTGAGCATCTTGAACTTTTCCTGTTTCAGGTAAAGGTTCAAAATCCTGAGATCCAGAATTGGCCGAAGTCTGCCATCCTTTTTGGGGATCAGGAAATACCGGGAGTAGCATCCCCGACCCCTTTCCTGCTCTGGAACCACCTCTATCGCACCTTTTCAAAAAAGTGCCAGGACTTCTTCCTGCAAGAGAAGCAGGTGGTCCTCCGAACAATAACCCTGGCAAGGAGGGTAATTTGGGGGAAACTCCCGAAAAGGAAGAGCATACCCATTCTCTACAAGATTGAGAACCCAAAGATCCGATGTTATTAATTCCCAATCTTGTAGAAAATGGGTAAGCCGGCCCCCCACTGGGACCACATGATCCGGAATGGCGGATCTAGGGCTGCTTTGCTGCGTTGGCAGGGGGTTGGAAAGGGGAAGAAGAGGAGGAGGAGGAAGCCTGACGGCCTCTAGGACGGGCTCTTTGCCTGCCCCTGTATGGTTTATACAGCGTATTTTTCTGTTGCTGTGGCTGTTGCTGAGATGGTCTGTAGGAACGAAAGGAAGATCTGCCAAAACATCTGAAGCGTCTTCCAGTAGTACCCCGGGACTGAAGGCCCAAAGATTTCGCAGTGGCCCTACTGTCTTTAAAACGTTCCAAGGCAGCATCAGCCTTCTTGCCAAACAAACCTGAGCCATCAAAAGGCAAGTCCATCAAAACAGACTGAACATCTGTAGAGAACTCCGATGTTTTAAGCCATGCAGCTCTCCTAGTGGCCACGGAAGAACCCATGACCCTCGCCACCGAATCAGCAGTGTCCAGCCCACTCTGAATCACCTGTCTAGCAGCAGCCTGAGTGTCCGATATCACCTCCTGAAAATCCTTTCTATCCTCCTCAGGGATTTTCGGAACCAACTGTTTGACAGAATCCATCAAGGCATGGACATACCGCCCCATCAGACAAGTTGCGTTGGTTGACTTTAACGCCATACTGGCTGAGGAGAAGACCTTCTTGGCAGCTTGATCCTGCTTTCTGGACTCTTTATCCCCAGGAACCTGCGGAAAAGCACCAGCAGACCTCTTCGAGCAGGCAGCCTGCACAACTAAACTCTCAGGCAAGGGGTGTGTTGACAAAAATTCAGGGTCACCAGGTGCAACCCTGTACCTTCTCGCCACTGTCCTAGAAACTGCAGGAGTAGACAAAGGCTTCTTCCAAACCTCATAGACGGGTTCAGCTAATGTATCATTAAAGGGCAGCATTGGTTCAATAATAGAGGAGGGTGAATGAAGAACTTCAGTCAGAAGATTTGGCTTATAATCAGCAGTGGGCAGAGTAATGTTCAACAAATGTGCCGCCTTTTTGATAACAGTGTGATAAGGTACCACATCCTTCGAAGGTACATTAGACACTGAAGCTAAATCCCACTCAGGAGACAGTTCAAGCCCACTGGCTTCACCCAGGTCCTCAAAAGGATCTTCAGAATCCTGTAACTCTCCTTCCTCCATATCTCAATACCGATATTGTTCTTCCTCCAGAAGTCTCTGGGCTTCTCTCCGTGACCTTTCCTTCACAATAGAAGTCGAAGGATTCGGAATCGACTCCGATGGGGCCGGGGCCGGCGTCGAATCCGAAGTCGGAAGAGATCGTTTCACACGAGGTCGAGCAGAATCCTGCTTCGGAGTCGTAGGTACCGGCGTCGATGGAACCGGCGTCGACGGAGTCGGCGTCGTACGCTTCGGCGTCGACGACACAGGCGGTGTCGGAAAATGCCAATGCGGTGGTAGAGTCGGCATAAAAGGCATGAAGGGCGCAGGAGCATAAGCTTGGGGAACACCCAAGTTAAAAGACATAGGACCCGTAGGGCCAACAGGTGCACCAGACGGGTACATCGCCCTAGAATAAGCACCAAACATGGCGTTTAGGAAATGGGATGGATCCTGACCTGGAGCCGGAAAATCAGGATACGGTCCCCCGTGCTGTTCCCGAGGAGGCGGAGTCGACACGACGTCGACCTCTTCCTCGAGTCCCGGAACCGGGGTCGACGAACCCGCAGGCACCGGAACCTCGGCCTCACCAGCCCCCTGCATCTCACCTTCATCCTCCTGACCAGAAGGATTGGACGGATCTGGAGAAGGGATAGCCATCTGCTTCGGTGACTCGGGCGAATTCGGATGTGAAGCTTCACCAACAGAGTCCTGATCCTCCGACGCCGAAATCTCCACTTCCTTATTAAGAAGTTTTACTTGCGACTTTGGTCTCGAACCAGAGTCCTTCCCCGAGTGATGACGTGACTCATGGCTCCTCTTCTTATGTTTCTTCCTTGATGATCTTGAAACATGAGCTGAAGACGACTCCGAGCGTGACTTCGATCGAGACCTCGACCTCGAACGTCGAGATCGAGACTTCGAAGTCTTTTTAACCTTCTTACTCTTCAGCTTTGCCACGAGGAGTCTAGTCTCCCTTTCTCGTAGAGCCTTTGGGGTCATCTTCTTACAACAAGGGCAATCCTCGACGTCATGGTCGGAACTCAGGCACCAGACGCAGCATTCATGTGGGTCAGTAATAGACATTGTCTTGCCACATTCTCCGCAAGCTTTAAAGCCAGTCTTCTTCGACGACATCTCGAAGAAAATAGAAACAGTAATAATAGAACAAAAATAACTAAGTTACTAGGAAGCTACAGTATGATCCCAGAAAACCGTTAGCGCCGACGACGCGGAAAAAAGGGAACTGATGTCATCACGTCGGCGTGGGCCTATTATAGGCGTCGGTGACGTCAGCGGAGTCGCGAGCGGTGCCGTTCCTCTATGACGTCCAAGTCCACGTCGGCGCGAAGCTACGAAAAGAATTTCCAAATGTTGCTGGCGCAAGGGGATATTCACACGGTGAGGAATCCACACGGCAGATGTATCTATCAGAATATGGAATTTAAAGACTGTCCTTGTTTTGATAGCTAGTCCCTGCGTGCCACATTGTACCACCAAGTATGGTATGGTGGTATGAAGATCATGCGAGATAGGGCCTGTTCTGCAGGTGAGTAATAGTTATGAAGGCAAGTGAGGGAGATTCACAGGAAGTTGTTGAGCTGAAGATGTTGTTCTGTTTTCTGTGGTTGGGGTGAATCTGGGTGCCAATGCGGGTGGAGACTGTGTTCAGGGTATTTGGGATCAGGCACAAAAGGAAACAGTGACTGAGGTGAGGAAGTAGGAGGTATTCTAGGCCTGGGCCCTTTCCAAGCACTAACAGCACCAAATGCAAGTAGTATTTATATTCTTCTGTCTTTGGCTTTGAACATCTGAATGCAGATGTTGTAAGTGTCCTATTGAGAAGCAAGGATGGATGGAAGGCTATAAGGTTGAGTATACTACTGTTAATATTGTGTTTGGATAACGGCAACCATGATTATATGAATAAGCTTTCATTCAGCTTGCAATTCAGCGGCTAGGTGGACCTTTTGATGGCGTGGGTTGGGAGGGGTTAAAATTCACTAGATGACGGAAATGTGGGAAACTCCTGTTTTGCTGGTATTTGAAGCTATGCATGTGAGCAAATTGGCCAAATATCTTACAATTTTGTGCTGGTGTTGTGGGTTGTAAGCTGAACTGTAACTGTTAGGAGGCAGTCCAAAGTAGAGAACTGCACTAGATATCAGTTAAACCTACATTCAGCAATGTATACATTTAAGAAGGTACAGACAGATTTATTGTAGGTTTTCTAGATAACTTCTTAGAACATAGCCTACTACTATTTTGTATGTAAACTGATATGCTGATATCCTGAAAATAATTAGAATCAAGATCATAATCAAGGATCAATAGCTTATTAGGCAAAAAACATCAAAAACATTTAGTAATCTAAGGCAAAACTCGTACCTCCATGTACGATTAGAAACCCCCCAGAGGAAACACGTCTTCTCAAAATGTCTGGCCTTGGATGACTTCTTTGTCCTTTCTCAAAAGGAATGCTGGGTCCTGCTTTAAAAAACAAATAAAGATACACGTTTTATACTGGTGAAATAAGCTGTTGGTTTGTTATATGCAGAGTACGGTATTTACTCACAAACTTATAACAAGAGAAGCATTTCTAAATATTTGATGTTTGCACAGTTGGTAAGTCAGATTTTGCTTGAATACAGAAGTGAGTGGCTGGTTTCCACCTATAAGGATGTGGCTGCTATATTGTTCTCAAAAAGCATTTTTGGTGCTCAGCTTCTGATGGAATTCCTGTTTTTTTCTGTCTATCTTGCTTTGATTCACACTTTGTACACTTTGTACAAGCCCTGGGGGGTGTGGTCCCCATTGCCAGGCCCTGTGGCCAAGCCCCTACCCTGCACAGCCGAAGGTCGAGTGCAGTGTGAGGTTGGCTGCCATTGGGGTGGTTGGCCCCACATCTGTGCATGTACACCTATGCCATGTGCCCTAAGGGCATGTATGTGTGTCACATGGCACACAAGCCTGCAATTGGGGTGCTACAGGGTGTCAAAGTGACACCCTGTTCCCCCTGCCAGGATTCGGTATTTACCGATTCGGTAAATACAGAATCAGTATTTCCCATTGATTCCTAAGGGCTTCAAGGCCCATAGGAATCAATGGGAAATACCGATTCGGTATTTACCGAATTGGTAAATACCGAATCTTACAGAATCGGTAATTGTAAAAGAAAAATTACCTACATCTGCCTACTTCCAATTTACCTACTCTTAAATACCGATTCAGTATGATTCGGTATTTAAGAGTAGGTAAATCGGAATTACCTACATCTGGCCCCTAGTTTCCATAGGAAAAGCATTTTTTGATTTGCTAATAACTTTGACGTAGTGTGACGAATCTTTGCGAAATTCTCCCAAAAGAAAGTCTATCCAGGTCAGCTCCTATCCTGAAAGTTTGGGGGTGATTCGTCAAGCGGGGGCTTTGAAAAAAGGGGGGTCTCAAACACATTTTCCTGATGTTAATTTCCATAGGAAATTTTGTGACGAGCTACAGCCCGAACTGCTGAACAGAATTACCCCACATTTGGCAGAAAGGTAGAACTTGGTTCAGAAAGAGACCTTTTTTTAAAAAAATGGTGTAAATCCGTTGAGTAGTTTTTGAGAAATTCAAAAAATAAGAGTAAAAAAATCAATTTCCCATAGAAAACTACTGAACGGAATTACCCTAAATTTGGCACAAAGGTAGTGCTTGGATCAGAAAGAGCCCTTTTTTTAAAATGGTGTAAATCCGTTCAGTAGTTGCTGAGAAATTAGAAAAATAAAAGTTTCGATATCTGGTCGGAGCCTAAGTCCCGTGCACGAGCTTCATTGTGATTGGCTGCCAACACTCCAAACCAGGAAGTGTCAAGCAGCCATCTTATGGCTCGGTAGAAGCGAGTCACTAGAAAACAGAGAAATAAAGATATAAAACAAGAAAGGGGGCAGGGTAGGACCCCCAAAAAGATCTTTATTAATTTTTTTATTTCGCCACCTTTGCATAGTGGTGCAGGGAGGGGGGTGGCTGACATAGTAAGTGTGCAAATACACCCCCTAGCACATTGTAAATTGGGGGATTAAGTCCCCATCAATCCTGAGGGTCACTGGGGGCCAAATAGCCCACCAGGTACCTCCAATATGCGCCAGGGAGCTGTGTTGCAGAGAGGTGTTCAGAGGACACACCCCTTTTTACACCTCTCTGCAACGCAGGTCTGTGGCGCTTACTGGAGGTACCTGGTGGGCTAGTTGGCCCCCAGAGACCATCAGGACTAAAGGAGAATGAATCCCCCAACTTAAAATGCACCAGGGGGTGCGTTTGCACAGTGGTGAAGGGAGGGGGCAGGGCCTAACAAAGCAAGTGTGCAAACGCACCCCCTGGCACATTGTAAATTGGGGGATTAAGTCCCCTTCAATCCTGAGGGTCTCTGGGGGCGAACTAGCCCACCAGGTACCTCCAGTATGTGCCAGGGAGCTGCGTTGCAGAGAGGTGTTGAGAGGCCATGCCCCCTTTTTACACCACTCTGCAACGTAGCTCTGTGGTGCTTACTGGAGGTAGCTGGTGAACTAGTTGACCCCCAGGGACCCTAAGGACTCAAGGGGATTTAATCCCATATTTACAACGCTCCAGGGGGTGCATTTGCACAGTAGTGCCGGGAGGGGGCGTGGCCTGATGTGACAAGTGTGCAAACGTGTGACGTGTTTTAAGTTGGGGGATTAAGTGCCCTTGAATCCTGAGGGTCCCTGGGGCCAACTAGCCCACCAGGTACCTCCAGTAAGCACCTGGGAGCTGCGTTGCAGAGAGGTGGTCCAAGGCCAAGCCCCCTTTTTACACCACCCTGCAACATAGCTCTTTGGCACTTACTGGAGGTAGCTGGTGGGCTAGTTGGCCCCCAGGGACCATCAGGACTAAAGGAGAATTAATACCCCAACTTAAAAGGCACCAGGGGGCGCGTTTGCACAGTGGTGAAGGGAGGTGGCGGTGCCTGACATAGCAAGTGTGTAAACGCACCCCCTGGCACATTGTAAATTGGGGGATTAAGTCCCCTTCAATCCTGAGGGTCCCTGGGGGCGAACTAGCCCACCAGGTACTTCCAGTATGTGCCAGGGAGCTGCGTTGCAGAGAGGTGTTGAGAGGCCACGCCCCTTTTTGCACCTCTCTGCAACGCAGCTCTGTGGCGCCTACTGGATGTAGCTGGTGGGCTAGTTGGCCACCAGGGACCCTCAGGACTTAAGGGGATTTAATCCCCCAATTTACAACACTCCAGGGGGCGATTTGCACTGCAGTGCAGGGAGGGGCGTGGCCTGATGTGACAAGTGTGCAAATGTGTGACACGTTTTAAGTTGGGGGATTAAGTGCCCTTGAATCCTGAAAATATCGGGAATTCAAAACGGACCGTGAATCTTCGCCCGATGTCCTAGAGACACACGTGACGAGCATTGCCCAAATAGATACAGTAGCCTTACATCTTTGCAGTATCCTTGAGGAATAATACCACCAGGAAGAAAATAGGACACCCCTTTCGGCGTGTGCTCTCACACACCACGACGGATCTTAATTAGCCCTTGTCCTGATGAGGCCCATACTCATGGGGCTGAAACGCGTCGACATTTTTCAAAGAAGACACCAGCCAAAGTATTTTAAGTTGTAAAAAATATTTGGTTTTACAAGGGGCAAGGGACTCAAGATAGGTCTAAAAAAAGATATAGACTTGTTATACCCCTTGTATGTAGGTCTGGTTGATCTTACTTGAGAAGGAATGCTGAGTGGTTACATGTAGCAAGCATCCTTTAGAAAGAAATTGGGCTACAACTTTCGAAAAAAAAAAAAAGAGATGTCATTAGATCAATGTATGTATATTTGTTTGTATATATTTATGTAAAAAGTGATGTGTATATATATGTGTGTTTGTTCGTTTACACTTAGAAAATGGGCATAAAAAGTAATATTTGCCTACATCCAACTTTTTTCAATTTAATTGAATAAATAAATAAGAAAACATTTTCATTGTGTGTTCTGTGCGGAGGTGGGAAGGCTTATATACAAAAAATATTGAAATTTGTTGTGTTCAAGATAATATACTTATCATAGGATGGGATAATTGAGTTTTCTCGCCTAGTACTATTAGTACGTTATTTGTGTCCTTGGCATCATTTGTTTTTTATATATGACTTTATTTACCCAGATGCCAATGGTTTACCGGGTTCTCCCTTATTTTTGAATAAGTATCTTGAATCCTGAGTGTCCTTGGGGGCCAACTAGCCCACCAGGTACCTCCAGTAAGCACCTGGGAGCTGTGTTGCAGAGAGGTGGTCTAAGGCCACGCCCCCTTTTTACACCACTCTGCAACGTAGCTTGGTGCCACTTACTGTAGGTAGCTGGTGTGCTAGTTGGCCCCCAGGGACCCTCAGGACTCAAGGGGACTTAATCTCCCAATTTACAACCTACCAGGGGGTGCGTTTGCACAGTGGTGCGGGGAGGGGGTGTCCCTGATGTGACAAGTGTGCAAACGCGCCCTGTGGTGTGTTTTAAGTTGGGGGATTAAGTCCCCTTGAATCCTGAGGGTCCCTGTGGGTCAACTAGCCCACCAGGTACCTCCAGTATGCACCAGGGAGCTGCTTTGCATAGAGGTGTTCAGAAGCCACAACCCTTTTTACACCTCTGTGCAATACAGCTCTGTGGTGCATACTGGAGGTACCTGGTGGGCTAGTTGGCTCAAGGAGATTTAGTCCCACCAATTAACAACGCTCCAGGGGGCACGTTCACACAGTGATGCAGGGAGGGGGCGTGGCCTGATGTGACAAGTGTGCAAATGCGCCCTGTGGCGCGATTTAAGTTGGGGAATTAAGTCCCCTTGAATCCTGATGGTCCCTGGGGGCCACCTAGCCCACCAGGTACCACCAGTATGCACCATGGAGCTGCGATGCAGAGAGGTGTTCAGAGGACACGCCCCTTTTTCACACCTCTATGCAACGCAACTCTGTGGCGCTAACTGGAGGTACCTGGTGGGCTAGTTGGCCCCCAGGGACCATCAGGACTCAAGGGTAATTAATCCCCCAACTTAAAATGCACCAGGAGGCATGTTTGCACAGTGGTGATGGGAGGGGTGGGGCCTGACATAGCAAGTGTGCATTCGCACCCCCTGGCACACTGTAAATTTGGGGATTAAGTCCAATTCAATCCTGAGGGTCCCTGGAGGCAAACTAACCAACCAGGTACTTCTAGTATGCACCAGGGAGCTGCGTTGCAGAGAGGTGTTGAGAGGACACACCCCTTTTTACACCTCTCAGCAACGCGGAGGTCGCTGGTGGGCTAGTTAGCCCCTAGGGACCCTCAGGACTCAAGGGGATGTAATCCCCCAATTTACTCGCACAAGGGGGTGCTTTTGCACAGTGGTGCAGGGAGGGGGCGTGGCCTGATGTGACAAGTGTGCAAAGGTGCCCTGTGGTGCGTTTTAATTTGGGGGATTAAGTCACCTTGAATCCTGAGGGTCCCTGGGGGCCAACTAGCCCACCAGGTTAGTGCAGTAAGTGCCACAGAGTTGCGTTGCAGAGAGGTGTAAAAACCACACCACCTCTCTGCAACGCAGCTCTGTGGCGCTTACTGGAGGTACCTGGTGGGCTAGTTGCCCCCAGGGACCCTCAGGATTCAAGGGGAATTAATCCCCCAACTTAGAACCCGCCAGGGTGAGCGTTTGCACAGTGGTGAAAGGAGGGAGGTGGGGCCTGATGTGACATGTGTGTACTTATGCAATCACTCCGCCAAAACCCAAGCACTTATAAATTCACCATGCACTCTCCTCGGAGCACTCTAATCATCCAGTCACTACCCATGCACTCATGCAATGCCCCATGAACTAACTCATGCACTGCTACAATACCCTGAGCAGTACCCATGCAGCCCAGCCATCCCCCTGTTACCACCCATGCACTCCTCCAATCACCCAGCGAGCACCATGTACTTATCCAATCAATCTGCCAAAACCCAGGCACTTATAAATTCACCAGGCACTGTCCTTGCAGCACTCTAATCATTCAGTCACTACCCATGTACTCATGCAATGACCCAGGAACTAACTCATGGCAAATACAGAGGAGGTCATGCTAATCACAGGGGTACCCCAACACATAGTGTTCCCTAGTGTATGTAGGTGTTTTCACTGTATTCTAAGTGTCTTTTAGCATAGCACTAGCTCCGGTCCTGGTTAATCAGAGTCAGTTACCACCAGTACCCAGCAGTAAAATGTCTGCTCCTCTGTTGGTTCTTTCTGCACATCTCTTGCTTCTTCCTGCACTTTTGTTCGCCTTTCTGCACTTCTGTTGACTCTTTCAGCATTTGTCTTGCTTCTTTCTGCGCTTTCTTCCTCTTTTTTCACATGTCCTACCTTTGTAGGCATAGTTAGAAATTAGCATGTAAAAAAAACATTGAAATTCACAGAAAAAAACCCATAGGTTTCAGGCACGTTATAGTTAGAAATTAGCATGTAAGAAACCTTAGAAATTCACTGAAAAAAACATAGGTTTCAGGGACGTTATAGTTAGTTGTGACATTTCACTCGTACAAAACCATAGATATTCCCCTGTTATAGTTAGTTCAGCTAACTATCACTCGCACCCCTGCAATGCACTGCTGATGACGTCACATATTACATCATTCATGACATGGTCAAAGACATCACTGATGACATCACATCAAATTTGGGGGATTAAGATTCGCCTCGCAAGCCCCCCGTCTCTGGAATGCTCACCCCTCTGACCTTCGTCTCACCCCGCCTATCCTTTATTTAGGAGTGCTTTGAAGACTTGGCTATTCTCCCAAGCCTACAATTAATGTCTCTTCCTCGTAGTCCTGTCTTCTGCTCGTCCTGAAAGCGCCAAGAAACCATTGGTGAACGTGTGCTGTATAAGTTCCTTTATCATATCATATCATATCATCACTGATGACATCATCCACGTCAAAATCTGATGCACCATCTCACACTCTAATATAACCTTTGATACACCCACTGTAAAATACAGACTACCATTTTCGAAACCATCGACACACCAATACCAGTTACTACATACGCATTCACTGATTCCTAGGTCTACACACACATCCACTCATTCACCCATACATACAGTCACTCATCAATAGAACACTATCATATGCACTCATACACCTATACAGACACTCACCCACCGCCACTCATCCATCGAGTTACTCACACACCTAGTCAGTCATGCAAAGAATCAATCACACTCCCATTTCCTCACCTATACAGTTATACACACAACACCTCACTGATTCAAACATATACTAACACATACTTACTCTCTTATACAATCACTGATACCAGAACACACTCATCCATACAGTCACTCTTACAATCACTGACTCTCACGTATAGTCATTTATATATTCCAACTCTCACATACACTGCCTTTTACATATGTAGTTCCTTGGACATGTACCACTGAGACATCCAATCTCTCACTAACACACCCATACACACACTCACCCACCCATACAGCTGTTTCCACATGCACTCTTGAACCCACACACCCAGTGAATCAACCAGTCACACACCTCCCATCCACCAACACACACACTCAGTCTCCCAAACAAATACTCAGGCAACCAATCAATAACCCGTATAGACACTCATGTAGCTACTGACCAACATATGCAGCAGCTTACACAACAACAGGCATACTGATACACACATTTAGACAGTTAAGTCACTAAACCATGCATTCAGTAAGACACATTTAATCACTCACTTATACAATCAGTCACGCACCTACTAATTCCTTCATCCAGACACTTATACACCCACTCATTCTTCAATACACCTTGGCATATATATAAAACATATTTAAACTTTACAGAAACACACTGTCACTGGTTGATGTCATCAGTGATGTCATCAGTGATGTCATCTGTGATGTCACTTGCCATGTCATGAATGATGTAATATGTGACGTCATCAGCAGTGCATTGTGGGGGCACGACTTATAGTTAGCTGCACTAACTATAACGGGGGAATTTCTATGGTTTTGCACGAGTGAAATGTCCGACTAACTATAACGTCCCTGAAACCTACGTTTTTTTCAGTGAATTTCTAAGGTTTTTTAAATGCTAATTTCTAACTATAACGTGCCTGAAACCTATGTTTTTTTCAGTGAATCTATATATATATATACATACACAATGTGATGATTTTTAACTCAAACCTATAGATTTGCTCAGCTTATGGACTTGTTCTGCATATCATATAACATTCAGATGAAGACAATATTTTATTAATAATATGTGCAGGTTTTTTACCTCAAATTGTGACTAGTTTTTCTTTGCTTATACAAATAACCTAGTGGCAGCTTATAAACAAGATATACTGCAGACTTCAAAACACCAATGTCAGCATGCATGAATTCAATGTATGGGTTACTTTAAATTGTGTTTTTAATGGAGGTTGCTGCGGGGGTTATGATGCAGGGTTCAATCACACAACAGCTCCAACCCCTCCAAAGGACCACCCGGAGGAAAGAAGTACCGCAGAAATCAACCCCTCTGCTTCCTACCGTATTAGGCGTCTCAGGTTGGCTCTCAAAGTCCGTAGTTATAGCGGTCCAGGTGCTGGATGCAGCTTCTGTTTCACAGAAACGCCATGATTTTGTCAGAAAAGACGGGAAGACGCTCTGCGTCAGGGTGCTTGTCTTTCGTGGTCCGACACCACATTTAACTTCATACTGGTTTCCCGCATTGAACCTCCTCCACCACCTGGTTCTTCGTAAGTCGTAGGTACAGGAATGTAGCACTACTCGAGTAAAAGAAGCATCACGGTCCATGTTTGGCTTTAGGAAAGCGGATATATTCTTTTTTTATATATTTTTGAATATCAGCAAACTGCAAGTGCAGGTAGAAAACAAACAACACGTTTTGGCCTAAGGCTTCTTTGGGGTCATAGAGTCATGCTGTACACAGTGTCAATAAATAGGGACTATTCTGGTCCCTCCCTCATCCATTAAAAACTACATTTAAAGGAACCCATACATTGAATTCAAGTACGTTGACATTGGTGTTTTGAAGTCTGTATTATATCTGGTTTGTAAGGCTGCCACCAGGTTATTTGTATGAACAAAGAAACTCTAGGGACAATTTATTGTAAAATACCCGCACATATTATTCATGAAGTATCGTATTCATCTGAATGTTATATGATATGCAGGACAAGTCCATAAGCTGAGCAAATCCATAGGTTTGAGTTAAAAATCATCACGGTAAAGTACCACTATTCTCTTAGTAGCAGAAACCCAAATACAATTCACTGCTCTCCATATTTTCTTGTCTATTATGGTCAGACCTTAATTGAGAATGTACACCCAATGTAATTACAAAGACCTGACATTATCCATGAGCATCCATAAACATGTAAACATATAAATACTTAAAAATATCTAGGAATGGCATCAGGGTAAGTGCAAAACAGTGCCCAACATTGGGCTCGAAAATATAAACGTGAGAAGTAGTTAAACCAGCTTATTGAGATGTGAATTATTATGATTAATAGTAATTAATCAAGACAGTGTTAGTGTATACCTCACTGATTAACTGGAAGCTTTAAAGTTAGTACAAAATATATATTCCCAAAGTATACAATTTAAAAGCGAGTTCCAGAGCACCATAATTTCATGTATTCTCATAGCCCATGAGTTGCTAAAATGCCAACATATATATATATATATATATATATATATATATATATATATATATATATATATATATATATATATATGCAGCAGCTGTAGCTTCCCAAAGCTCCGTGGAGAGACGACCAAAGAAAACCACACGAATCCGATATAAATGAAGGCACAAAGTTTATTAGAAGTTGAGCTTTAACAAATCTGACGCGTTTCGGGCATCCGCCCTTGCTCACAGACAGTCAGTAAGTAAAAACATCCACGTTTAAATACCCAATGCTTCACAGTTTTTTTCTCAATTGAGGTTTTTTTCCTCTCATTTTTTTAACATTGCACCATGTGATACTAGAGGTAAAGGACATACTCCATATTTAGTACTATGAAGTCTGTTTTCCAAACAAATTGTTATTCAAGGTCTGTTATTCACTATTATATAAAAAATGGTTAAAATCCAAATTTTTCACAAAATGACTCCATTGTAATTTAGAAATAAATCTAAAAACCTGCAATGAGTGGACCAAACACTGAATAGTGTGGAACAAACGTTAAAATGCATATAATGCTAAAAAAATATATACAAATTTATAGTGCTATATTGAAAAACATCAAAATGCATAATGGCAAATAGTACCTTGTCAATGTGCAAACAAGCAATAAAGTGCAATTTTATAGATATTGTATAAAGTGCAAATGCAAAATGCAACCGTTACAATTTAATAAGAGTAGTTATAAAGTGCAAATGCCTAGTGCAAATACCACAACTTTATATTTAGTTGTATAAAGTGACAAATGCAATTAGTGCAAAATACGCAAATATGTAAACAATTGGACAAAATCCAAGAAGACAAGGATGTTTTGTTTTTAAACATAATATAGCAACAATAAATGTAAATACTTATGATGCAGGTAAAGACAATGGTCAAAAATTCCAAACTAAAAGAATGGAATAATAGTGAACCAGGACCGATAATGAATAAAGAAAATCAGGAATTAACAGATAGTAACCGATGGCTATGTCCAAAAACTAAAAATAAAGTGTTACCCAAAATAAAGTGCGAGAAATCCAATATGAAGACAACCATGAAATCATATATAAGGGGAAAAACAGGGAAATGATAAATACATGAAATTCTATAAAGAATTAAACCGTGAAGATATATGGCAACTGCTGCTTAAACTAACCCAGAATAGAATATAAAGAATGATATTTACAGGAAAACGTGCAAATCATCAGTGGTATTGGAAATTTACTATCAAGTTCCAAAATGAATTGGGTCTCAAGTCTTCTAAGCATCTTATCTCTGTCACCGCCCCTAAGTGGCTTATCCACTGAAGCGATGACAAAGTATGTCAGGCATTGTAAATCATTTTTGAGATTGGTTTTAAAATGCCTGGCCACCGGATATGATGGATCATTGTTTACGATGGCACGAAGGTGCTGAAGAATCCTGACATGCACAGGTTGTCGTGTACTACCGACATACCTCAATCCACATGTGCATGTCAGGACGTAGATGGCAAATTCGGTTTTACAGTTACACTGACCCTTGATGTTAACTGGGTCAGGACTGAAAGGTGTATAATATTGAGTAGTTGTTTTGCCAAACTTGCACGCCCTACAGGAGGTACAACGTTTAAAACCAAAACGAGATTTCATCCACTCAACTCCTCTCCTAAGTTCGGGAAGTCATGACAAATGTGAGTCCTAAGGGAAGGGCCCTTCCGAAAGGTCACATTGGGACCATCAGGCAGTCTGGGTTTCAATACCAAATCTGTTTTTAGAACCGACCATCTTTTAGTAACAATCGATTTGATTTGTCTAGCTTGTCTGCTATAGGCAGTTATGAATCTAGGTGCCTCGGTGTTATCCTCAGAGATGTTGTCTGTTTTTTTGTTGTTATATGTTAGATTAAGCAGGGAATCACGGGTTCTGTTGTTGGCCTTCTGTACCGCTAATTTTAGAACCGATTCACGATAACCCCTCTGCCTGAATCTATCAGGAGCTTCTAGGGTGCAGACTTCCAGATCACTTTGTGTGCTACATATACGTTTAATCCTAAGTAGTTCACCTAGTGGAATATTATCCACTACATGTCGTGGATGTGCATTGCTGGCGTGGAGAATACTATTGCCAGCTGTGCCTTTTCTATGTAGCTTGGTAGCTAGATGTCCATTGTGGACAAATATTTTGACATCCAGAAACTCTGCCTCACAATTACTGATGGATTTAGTAAATCTTAAATTCTCGTCATTAGTGTTTAGATTAGTAATAAACTTGTCTGCACTAACAGAATCACCATGCCACAAAACAAAAACATTGTCGATATAACGAATCCATAACAAAACATGTTTATCAAAAGTAATCGCATGTTGCTGCCTGAGGACCTGCTCCTCCCACCAGCCAACGTGTAAACACGCATAGCTGGGAGAGAAGCAGGCCCCCATAGCAACTCCACGCTTTTGCACATAAACATCACTCCCAAATAAGAAAAAATTATTGTTTAGACACCAGGTGGTCAACTCTATCAATACTTTGTTGTGACAATAGCAATTCATAGGTCTTTTACCCAAAAAGTAATCAAGTGCTTTAAGACCAGTAGTGTGTTCTATGCTGGTATAGAGCGATTCTATGTCCAAAGTAATCATTAGCATGCCATCACTCCATGGGATATTATTGATTTTGGCAATGAAGTCACCCGTGTCCTTCACATAAGTAGGTAAACTTTTCACTAAGTCTTGCATGAAATAGACAATGTATTGAGTAACATATTCCGCAACCCCCCCCAATGGCCGAGATGATGGGTCGGCCGGGGACGGGCGTTACCTGCTTGTGAATCTTTGGGAGTAGATATAACTTGGGCAGTATAGGAAACTCCACATGAAGAAAATCAAATTCCTGAGAGGAGATCATGCCCTCTCTTTTGCATTTATACAGCAACTTTTTTAAAACATCCTTAGCATTATTGAATTGTTGGATGTTAGTTCTGGAATAGCAAGTTAAGTCATTTAATTGTTTCTTTGCTTCTTCTATGTAGGCTTTTTGGGGCCAAATGACTACATTGCCACCCTTATCCGCAGTGGTAACAATGATGTTGTGGTCATTTCCTAATTTTTTGATGAGCAAAAAGTAATCTTTTTCATGTTTGCTTTTGTAGCGTTTCTTATGTTTAATCTTGTGGTGTAATTGTTTGAGGTCCTCAACCACCACGTCCTGGAAAACATCAATAGAATCCCTAGGCATGGTGGGATTGAATTTGGACTTAGGTGTGAATGGGCTGATGATTGCTCCTACTTGAGAAATAGATGCAGCTCTCAACTCCTCCTGAGTGGATATTGTATCAGGAATTGTAGAAATGTCAGAGGCCAGATGATGTAGTGCCAATAACGTTTTAGTATATTTAGCAGGCAATGTCGTAGGTACGTTTGCAATTTCACCACTGCCTGAGCGTTCCTTTTCTTTTTCTTTTTCATTTAAGCCATCTTTTATGTTGAAGAATTTTTTGATTTTAAGTTTTCTTATAAACAGGTAGACATCAACACGGGTTTTTGTATAATTGAAGTCAGATGTTGGACAATATGTTAGACCCAAGCTTAAAAGTTGTTTTTCTGCTTCGGTTAAGGTGACAGTGGACAAATTAATAACAGTGTTGTCATTTATCTGTTTTTGCGCCAATACTGCCGCTTTGTTTTTTTTGACGATTTTGCGCTTTTTCCTGCGCTCGCTCCTCCTTTTGTTGCATCTGGCTCGTTTGATTGCTTTTGCTGCCCCTTTTGTTGCTGTTTGGTCCGAGGCCTCAATGTCTGCAAACGATCCGAGACTAAAAAATCCATTTCCTCACCAAGATCAAGAATTAAAGAATTTGTGTTACACGGAGCATTACAATCCTCATCAGATGTTGGGCCACTTGTTAGCGATTCATTGTCGCTGTTTTCCAAATTATCACTCATTATGGATGGTGCCTGGGCTGAGGTAGATGCTTCCGTTTGATCTGTGCTCTTATTTTTGTCTTGTTTGGCTTGTTGCGCTTGTTGCGCCAATTTGCTTCGTTTGGCGTTTTCAAACTTACGTGCAAACGTATAAATCCAACCTTGGGCATAATCCTCTTTATCCCTGGCGAACTTGTAAACTTTTCTTGCTTTAATTTTCTCCTCTTGTTTGAGCAATCTTTCATCTATTTCTTTACGAGTCTTGGTAATAATCTCGTGCGGTTCAAATTTTTGTAGCAGTTAATTGATTTCCTCAATCTCCTTCATTAATATCTCCCTGTCGATAGAGGCATATTTCACCAAGATTTGTATCAATTTGGTAGAAGATTCTAAATTAGTATGACCCCACTCCTTCAGCATATTAGGGTTAGGCTTATCATAACTGGGTGCTAACAGGATGCGCAACCCACGTGGTACCAGATTTTCCTCTAAATACATTGAAAGGGATTTATGCTCCCACCATTTCGACATTTCTTGATACCTACATTTCTCACGTTTTTTGAGCGCCGCTCGAATTTGGCTTTCCGCTGTGTTATCATTATCGGTAGGTACCGCTTTGTTAGTTACTCCCAAATTGGATGTTATTTTGGGCAGGTTAGAGTAAAGTGCAGCAGCCGCCGCCTCTCTGCCACGGAGAATCGCAGCTGACATGGTGTTAAACTCAGAAATCACTTTAAAAAATAAAAGGGTGTAAAGACCCGAGCTGAATGAAGCTCCCAGGGTCAAACGCTGGTGCCAAAATATTCCTCCCCACCGTGTCAATTCGATTCTGAGCACTCACCGCAAGGACAGGTTTCCAGCGTTAGGCGTCTCGATGTATTTTGAGATGCTGCTGTTAAAATACTTTGATACGAGTGAACTTGAACTCTGTAGACACAGGGGCTGCAGTCGACGAAATTCCTTCCGGGAAAAAGAATAGAAACTGATTGCACACCGCAGCCAGCTTAGGGGGAGTGGATTCGTCTCAGAAGCAATCACCTTCCGAAATTAAATGCAGCAGCTGTAGCTTCCCAAAGCTCCGTGGAGAGACGACCAAGGAAAACCACACGAATCCGATATAAATGAAGGCACAAAGTTTATTAGAAGTTGAGCTTTAACAAATCTGATGCGTTTCGGGCATCCGCCCTTGCTCACAGACAGTCAGTAAGTAAAAACATCCACGTTTAAATACCCAATGCATCACAGTTTTTTTCTCAATTGAGGTTTTTTTTCCTCTCATTTTTTTAACATTGCACCATGTGATACTAGAGGTAAAGGACATACTCCATATTTAGGGGCCGATTAGGATGGAGGATTTTCCGCCTCCTCCGGGCCGGCGGAAGCCACCGCTGGCCCGGAGGAGGCGGAAAATCCTCTGCGGAGTCACCAAAGACCCACCGCCGCATTACGATGGCTGGTGGGTCTTGGTTTCTGTCCGCTGCTTTTCCGCCGCGGTCGGATTAAAACCGCGGCGGAAAAGCTCTCATTTGGCTGGCAGTGTCTATCAGACACCGCCAGCCAAATTAGGATGCATTAGTAAACATGCTTTTCCGCGGCGGTTTTTTCCGCCGTAGAAAAGCATGTGTACTTTTGATTTTGGGGGCCCGTTGCGGGTTCTCAGGGTGTAGGCGGGTGGGGGTGCACATGGGGGGTACCTATGGTACCCCCCAGTATTTACATGCATGAAGCAGCACCCGCCGCAATGTTAAATATCCAGGATGTGACCGCCAGGGTGGCGGTCACATCCTAATTTGCACGGAGGGACCGCCGCAGCCCATGCGGACGGTCCCTCCACCTCTGGGATGGCGGACGGACGCAAGTCTGTCCGCCATCCTAATCGGCCCCTTAGTACTATGAAGTCTGTTTTCCAAACAAATTGTTATTCAAGGTCTGTCATTCACTATTATATAAAAAATGGTTAAAATCCACATTTTTCACAAAATGACTCCATTGTAATTTAGAAATAAATCTAAAAACCTGCAATGAGTGGACCAAACACTGAATAGTGTGGAACAAACGTTAAAATGCATATAATGCTAAAAAAATATATACAAATTTATAGTGCTATATTGAAAAACATCAAAATGCATAATGGCAAATAGTACCTTGTCAATGTGCAAACAAGCAATACAGTGCAATTTTATAGATATTGTTACAAAGTGCAAATGCAAAATGCAACCGTTACAATTTAATAAGAGTAGTTATAAAGTGCAAATGCCTAGTGCAATATATATATATATATATATATATATATTACCTACTGGCAGCCGCCAGTAGGTATATATAGTTAGGATTTTTTTGAATAGGGATTTCTGAAAATTCTATGTTGAATAACTTTGGCGTTGATGGACGGAATTGGCGGAAATTTTCAGGAAAATGGCACATTTTGTTTCTGAGCGTCCCCTGAAACTTTGGGGGGGTTTCGTCAAGCGGGGCTGAGAAAAAAGGGGGGTCCCAAAACGTGTTTTTAACATTGAGTTTTCCATAGGGCGGTTGGACTCACTTTTAGCTCGAACGGCTGAATGGATTTCCACAAAACTTGGCAAAATTGTAGGGACCGGTAGCCCGATGTGCCTTTGCTATGTCTCAAGATATATGCTCCAGTGGTTTTTACGAAAATTAACTTTGAAAAATATATATTGGGCTACATTGGGCTATATATATGTTAGAGCCCAAATGTAGCCCAATGTAGCCCAAAGATGGCCACCAGAGACAAAAAAAAACAAATGTAGCCCAAATATCAGCCAGATGTAGCCCAACTATAGCCCAATGACAGAATGTCCCAGAGTGTTCTAAAGAACAACTAGAACGCTAACAGTCTTACTTATGACAAAAGTATGGCACACCTGAAGTCATCTTGATTGGAATAAAGTGGTAACACTTAATACATTTAATTTGAAAAGGATCAAAATGAGGGGTTTCATTTTGCCATAGAAATGTTATTTTTATATATATATATACAGCACGCCTTTCTGTCCCACCAGGAAGGCTATTCGGGGTAACTTTAACTGTCATAGTGAGTTTGCAATATATGTCCTGACATGCACCTGTGGACTGCGGTATGTGGGCAGCACGAAGCTACAGGTGCATGTCAGGATCTTGCAACACTTGCGTGCAATAGTGAACAACGACAGTGCGTACCCAGTGGCACGCCACTTTAAATCAACACATAACAATGATTTGTCACAGCTGACTTATTTTGTTACAGATGTGGTGGCCCCTCTCAGTCGGGGAGGTGACAGAGAGGGATTCCTAAGAAGAAAAGAGACAGAGTACATAGTGGAGCTGGATAGCAAATATCCTAATGGGTTTAATACGACTGAAGATCTGCATCATCTTCTATAATCATTCACATTTTGTATGTTGTGTTACGTAGTATATAAGCAATATGCAACATGAATTAAATCCTGATGAGGATTCTTATTTTCTTTATCCTTCAAGGGCCTTCAAGGATTATGAAATACAGTACGTAACATGAGAACATTAGCAGCATTAAGTTGTACCTATGGGGAACTAATCGTGCGAATTACATCTTCCACGACAATGAACTGATAACAAGCTGAGAATTCTGTTAACCTCTCATCCAACGAATATGTATAAATCAAGAGAAGAGCACGTTTATTATTATTTACTAAACACAAAGGTTTCTTTGTACTTTGTTGTTTTTTTAATTGTCTAAATCACTTAAATATGTATTGCCACTTAGGGTTAAAGTATGGACTATAGGGGAAATGTGAATATATGTAATTTATGAAATATTTTGTTCTCAGATACCTACCATTTAGACCAGCCATTAACACCAGTTTAGTATTTTCTCTATGCAAAAATATCTAGTTGTATATATCTGTAGATAGTGTATATAGTTGTATAGGAATATAATATATGTAAGTATTTGTATATAAGAATCGCACATATATATATATTTTTTTAAGTACATGGATAATGTCTTTGAATTGGGGTAGTTTTTTGGATTTGGTCTATAGGAGGTGAGATTATAACCCTTGTATGATGGATTGGACAAGGAGTGATTTATGAGAACATTTTTGTTTATTGCATTCATGCAGTTATATATTTTTTCTTTCCCTTTTCCCCTGTCTTTAAGTTGAAGGATGGTGGGTGCGGTGAAGTATTTTATTTATGTTCATGCACCATGTGATTCACTTTGGAGGTGGAGCACTGCTAAGAAAAAAATGTATTTAAATGTGTGCTGACCAGGTGTATGGTGTGTGATCAAGAGCACTTGTTGCTCGAAACGCGTCGCCTGAGAGGAGAATAAAATCTACCTTACTGCAGCCTGGGGTCCGTGTCTTCTATATGCAGGAGCTTTTTTGCGGTGTTGAAGACTTGGTTTCTATATATATATATATATATATATATATATATATATATATCTATATATATATTCACTGAAAAAACCATAGGTTATAGACCATATATAGTTAGGAATTAGCATTTACAAAACCTTGAAAATTCACTGAAAAAACCATAGGTTATAGACCATATATAGTTAGGAATTAGCATTTAAAAAACCTTATTTTACTCACACAAAACCATTGAAATTCCATATATAGTTAGTTGCACTAACTATATATTGCGCACCCGCAATCCACTGCTGATCATGTCACATATTACATCATTCATGACATGGTCAGTGACATCACTGATGACATCACTGATGACATCTCAAATGACATCACTGATGACAACATCCAGTGACTATGTTTCTGTAAAGTTAAAATATGTCTTACATATTGAAGAATGAGTGGATGTATAAGTGTCTGGACGAAGGATTTAGTAGGTGCATGACTGAATGTATGAGTGAGTGATTAAATGTGTCTCACTGAGTGCATGGGTTAGTGACTAAACTGTCTTAATTTGTGCATCATTATGTCTGTTGTTCTGTAAACTGCTGCATGTGTTGATCAGTAGCTATATGAGTAACTATATGGGTTATTGATTGATTGCCCAAGTATTTGCATGGGAGACTGAGTGTGTGTGTGGCTGGATGGGAGGTGTGTGACTCTGTACAGATCAATGTGTACTTGTATCAATGATTGTATAAGAGAGTAAGTATGTGTTAGTATATGGTTGAAAACGTAAGGTGCTCTATGTTTAACTGTATAGAGTAGAAAATGGAAGTGTGATTGATTCTTTACAGGACTGACTAGGTGTGTGAGTAACTCCATGGATGAGTGGCAGAGTGTGAGTGTCTGTATAGGTGTATGAGTGCATATGATTGTGTTGTAAACATGAGTGATTGTATGTATGAATGATTGTATGGGTGAATGAGTGAATGTGTGTGTAGACGTAGGAATCAGTGAGTACGTATGTAGTAACTAGTATTGGTGTGTCAATGGTTTCAAAAATTATACTCTGTTTTTAACACTGGGTGAAACAGAGGTTATATTAAAATGTGAAGAGATGCATTGTATTGTCACATGAATAATATCATCAGTGATGTGGTCATTGATGTCAAATGAGATGTCATCAGTGATGTCATCAGTGATGTCATTTGAGATGTCATCAGTGATGTCATCAGTGATGTCACTGACCATGTCATGAATGATGTAATATGTGACATGATCAGCAGTGGATTGCGGGTGCGCAATATATAGTTAGTGCAACTAACTATATATGGAATTTCAATGGTTTTGTGTGAGTAAAATAAGGTTTTTTAAATGCTAATTCCTAACTATATATGGTCTATAACCTATGGTTTTTTCAGTGAATTTTCAAGGTTTTGTAAATGCTAATTCCTAACTATATATGGTCTATAACCTATGGTTTTTTCAGTGAATTTCAATGGTTTTTTAATAGCAAATATCATAAGCTGTCGAATGTCAAGTACGTGGTAAGTGAAAACATTTTCGTGTTTATGCACACTGATCTGCTTTGAATGGTGCCCCCCCCCCTCATTTCTATTAGGAGTACTCTCTCTTTGCAGATAGTGAAAGGTAGTTAACGCAGGCCTTTGCCCCCGTTGTAATCCGTCGTGCCTGCTTCTCTCTCCATTTGATTGATTGTTATCCAAGTATTTACTGTTTTAGAATTAGTTCTCTTTGGTTCATTCTCTATTTACAAACAAACACAGAGTCGCAATACTCTGTTTAGTCTTTGCAGATAACGAAAAATCGTGTAAAAAAAAGAAAAGGAATCGAGCAAAATCAGTAGGCCACTAATGGGATCTCTTTTTGACCTCGCTAAAATAGAAACATTAGGAACAACCCCTCATGACAAATACAAAACTAGTGAGATGAACTGAACTCCACACAATGATGGCTGCAAAACAGCTCGGCTCCGCCACCCACCCCGCCCAAAATAACGATAAAGAGCGGCTGCCATGATTGGTTGCGGAATGGCCACGACGGAGCTACGAAATGATGCTGCTCTCATGCTAACCCCAGCTTCAGTCTGAAACATCCAGAAACACTGTAGACTACCAATTCGATCAGTTCCGGTAGCGCCCCAATGTAACCCGGTAGAGAAGAACTAGCCCTCCCCTCTTTGACTGATGGTTCTTGTTGCCTGTCCCTTCTGTTGTCATTTAACAGAACTATTTAGCCTGCTGAAAGGGGTTGTGTTCCGACCGCTGGTTGGTGGAGACATTTTGACTATATTCTGGACCTGCGTTGTCGCGTAATGCGTCATATGACGCGCCGCGTTAGCGCATCCGGAAGTCATCCGGGGCGCGCAGCGCGTAACGTAAGCATAACAAGTCATGTGACTTGTTAATAAAACTTTTCATTGGTTCATTTTACTTTTCTTATTGTAATGATGAAAGGCTTGGTCATATGACCTAAAAATTACGCTTTTCATTACTTCCGAACATTATTTTTTCTTAAATATATGTTATAATGTTCCAGACTAATGTACTTTCCCGGAAATTTTACAACTGTCCTGCAAGTAAAATATATTCTTTTTTCGAGAAAAAGAGCGTTTCTTCGTCCCATGATGGAGCCGTTGAGCAAAAGAGGGTCGACCTGCTGTCTTAGTCGCCGATACGCCTGAATATGAGATTCTTATCGATCACTTTATGTTGCAGGAATAGAAAACACAACAGCCCTTGACCATTTATCTTTACTGCGTTCCTTCGTATTATACCTTTTACCCTTCATGTAATTGGTCTGCTTTATTTCACTTGCCTTTTAATGATTCTAAAACAGTGACTATTATTACAAACTTTACCAATGTATATACTACTACCATGTTTTCTTTTAAAAACCTTTATTGTGAAAATTTCATTATACAAATACGAGCCTATAACCACGTGGGCCGGCCACGGAGCAAACTGTAATCGTATGTGATGAGTAGACATTTACACTGTAGAGGAACGTAACGGGCGGGCCATTAGGTTGCAAGAACTAAGGTGTCTAACAGTTACGGAATCGGTGGACGTACATTTTATAATTAAAATACGACAGGGCCAGTTACAATAAAATTATCTAGATATACATTTGCGGGCAAGTACCATGGGTGACGTTAATTCGAACTTTCAACAGTACAGTAATCAATAACACATCAGAACTTAATATCAATAGGGATGTCGAAATATTCAATCAATTCTCGTCCCCGCCCGCCATGTGCTTCAAAACTGCATACGTATCTCGTGATTTCAAGGTTCTGCAACCAGTACACAACAAGGAGTTACGAGTCCCATTTATTCCGGCGCCATTTTGGGCGAGGACGGGCAGGTCCAGGATATAGTCAAAATGTCTCTACCAACCATCGACTATGATGATGTTCATATGCTGTATTTATTAGAGTAACACTCATCTGTCCACATGAAATTAATTTGCCACAATCTAAACATGTCATTTTAATCTTTCCAAAGTTCTTCTAAAAATTTGGGACCGTTTCCCTTGCCTCTGAAGCTCTCAGTGCCACTTCTTTGATGAATGTACTAGCAGGTCAGGGGTTCTCCTCCAAATCTCTCTTTTATGCAGCACTATAATTAATTGGTGCCACCTCTCCATATGACGATGCATGGTATAGTTACCACAACTATATTTTTTTTCGGTTCCTCTGGAGAGTTCATCGTGGCAGATGAAGCGTGTAACGTACCGGGCATTTACCTTTTTTTGCATGTACAGGAAAGGAAAAAAAAATCGAGCGTCCGAGTTCTAATGTGTCCCAGGGCCATTTTAGTGGAGGACATGATACAGCGATAATGCCCTGGATAAGGACACTTCCTTCGGGCACCCCACGCCGTCTTTCGGCGCAGCATTGTAGGATGGCCACACCAGTGCGGCAACTTGCTAGACACCACCTCGGTGCCATCCGGATCTCGGCGCCCCACTGCAGATGAACTGCCTCCACATGGAGAAGCGGGAGAGGCTCGTTTGCGCCGCCTCCCCCCCCCCCTTCGGGCACCCCACGCCGACTTTCGGCGCAGCATTGTAGGATGGCCACACCAGTGCGGCAACTTGCTGGACACCACCTCGGTGCCAACCGAATCTCAGCGCCTTGTGTTGTCTTCCATTCCGAAAATATTGTTGGCAGCATTTTGAAAGGAAAGACAAACAGCCGTTTGTGGCCCTCACTACACCGTTCTCCTAGTGAGTCTCACATTGTTACATTTAGGAAGAATGTTGAAGAGTAGTATGTTGAAAATCTGAAGCCATTGTTATACAAACTCTCAACCAGCCTTGGATGGAAAAATCCTGAAGAATGTACAAACTGAAAACCAGTTTTTCTCTGTATAGCATCAGCAGCAACGCTTGAGTCAGCTTTGTGTGAAGCCGCCATTTTGATTCAATCAATAGCGTCCCCCTGCACACATTCAGGGACCTGGTCGTGTCTTCAGGTCAAACGGATTGTGGGACAAGATGCACAAAGGAAAAGGAAAAAAGTTCCGCCGGACCCCGGGAGGTGGCCGCCTATGTCATGGGCGATCTTAGGCCACACCAGGGCAATAGTGAAGCTGCAGCAGGTGCAAATAAGCTTCAGACAGTGTTACAAGCGCTGCTCAGAACTCTCAACTATGACACCACCTCGGTGCCATCCGGATCTTGGCGCCTTGTGCTGGTTCCGGCCTATTCACACATCGGTCCGCTACTGACGCCACCTCACAGGCCAACGGGGCACCCCACGCCGACTTTCGGCGCAGCATTGTAGGATGGCCACACCAGTGCGGCAAATTGCTGGACACCACCTCGGTGCCATCCAGATCTCGGCGCGTTGTGCTGCCTTCGGCCTATTCGCCACAAGTGCGCACGCAACTCAGCTGCATAGCGAGTGAAACACCAAGGGGCGCCCCACTGCAGCCGAGGAACCTCCATCTTGGGGGCGACGCACAGCATCACATTGCTTTCCAATGCAGTCAGATCCTCAAACAGCCCCCACTGACTGACGCGAACTCACAGGCCAACGGGGCGCCCCACGCCGACTTTCGGCGCAGCATTGTAGGATGGCCACACCAGTGCGGCAAGTTGCTGGACACCACCTCGGTGCCATCCGGATCTTGGCGCGTTGTGCTGCCTTCGGCCTATTCGCACATCGGTCCGCTACTGACGCAAACTCACAGGCCAACGGGGCGCCCCACGCCGACTTTCAACATTGTAGGATGGCCACACCAGTGCTGCAACTTGCTGGACACCACCTCGGTGCCATCCGGATCTTGGCGCGCTGTGTTGCCTTCGGCCTATTCGCACATCGGTCCGCTACTGACGCCGCCTCACGTGCCAACGTATTTTCTCCGCATTTTATACCCTATGCCGCATAACAGGTCATGTGACTTGTTTATAAAACTTTTCATTGGTTCATTTTACTTTTGGTTTCCTAATGATGGAAGGCTTGATCATATGACCTAAAAACAACACTTTTCATTGGATGAAAACTTTTTTTTTTTCCAAACGATGAAAGCCCCACCTTGTTTCTGGATGTTTCAGACTGAAGCTGGCGTCAGCATGAGAGCACCACCATCTCGTAGCTCCGTCGTAGTCATTCCGCGAGCAATCATGGCAGCCGCTCCCCACCAGAAGCCTGCAGGAGTCGGGGCCCCCAAAACTTTTGATGAATTCTCAAGGCGGAGGGGACGCTTTCGAGAATGGGGTCCAAGACCTAGCAGACAAGCGTCCGATCTCCAAGGTGTCCCAGGGCCATTTCAGTGGACCAGGCCCAAAAAGGAAAGAGCCTGCCGCCATTTTGAGAGTCCTGTGACAGCCGCCTATCGCTGCACCGCAAGAGTGGGCGCAACTCAGCTGAATTGCGGCTTTTGACACAGTGGACCAAAAACGGACGGAATGGCAACTGAAACGGTAAAGGGGCGCCCCACTACAACAGATGACACTCCACCTGGAGAGGCCCGTTCACGCCGCCTCCCCCGGGGCGCCCCACGCCGTTATTCGGAGCAGCATTGTAGGATACCAAAACCAGTGCGGCAACTTACTGGACATCACCTTGGTGCCATCGTTCTGCTGCCTTGGAACTATTCGCACAACAGTTTGCTACTGAAGACCCACCCCCCGCGACGCCCCACGCCGTTATTTGCTGGGTGGCAACTTACTAGACATCACTTTCGTGTCATCTAGATTTCAGCGCGTTCTGCTGCCTTGGAACTATTCGCACAACAGTTTGCTACTGATGACCCGCCCCACGCCGGAAATCTGGACGTTGTGCTGCGTTGGGACTATTCGCACAGCCGACCGCTACTTCGTTGTTTTTCCCTAAAAATGTTTATATGTTATTACTATTTTTGTTTTCTTGTATATATTTATAAATTATTAAAGTTTTATAATCTTACTACTTTGTCGGAGTGCTATATATTTTTAATGTGACACATAATTGTAAAAACTTTGATGTACAAAGAGTCATCCCTGGAATCTTCCGCTTCACGCTCGGTCCCCTCCCCAATCACAATACAGGATGGTTTTCAGATAATAGCAACGCTTCTGCTGTGACGGATCTCATCGAGTGTGGGCCTTGATCTACTATAACTCCTTTGAAGAGGGGTGAATCTTTACAGCTGTGGCCATAAACTACATCTGCAGGGCTAGCTGATACCCTAGGACCAGCCTGGACAATCGGACACAGAGGAAAAGGAGTGTCAGAGGGTGCAGTAGTGAATAGGGCGAAAGGGAGGTGTCGGGCGGGCACAGGGTGTGATTCTCAGGAAAGAGCAGCGCAGATGGGGGGAGGTTTATTACCCATGCATAAGACAGAGAGCGGGGGTGACCACTGCCTGGGGGAGATGCTTGCGAGGGTGGGGAGCCATGCTAAGGATCGACAGCGTGCACAGAGTGGGTCTGGTCAAGGCATCTAAAATGGCTGCCGTGCACGACAAAAGTGTGGCATTTGAAAAAAGACAAGATGGCGCAGACAATGTTTTTCAACACTTCCTGATTTCCTTCGAATCGAACGTTAACAGACGTTGGGGCATATTACCAAAGTTAAGCGATATTTATCCCTAACGATGCATTGCAAAGATTTTTTTACCGTCAGAAATTATCGCAGATAAACCTTGCTATTATCAAAGTTTATCGCAAATACGATAAAAACCGACCGCAATGCATTAATATCGCTGAAAACTCAGCGATATTCATGCATTACCGAGCTAATCCTCTTAGCCATGTTATCCACCTCCCATAGGATAACATGGCTAAGAACTGCTCAGGGCAGCTGTTACTTTTTGGAGATATTCGCGCTTATCTCGAATATTTCCAAAAGTTGATAATAGGAGATAGCGATGTTAGCGACTGTTTCCAGTCGCTAACATCTTGGCATGCCCACTTTGCATGTCATTAGTGATAAATATCACTCACATGCAAAGTGGGGCCCAAGATGGTCGCTATCTCCTACTAGCCGTCGCTAACTGGTGTTAGCAACAGCTAGGTAATACAGATATAATTTTATCTCCGCGAAGCGGAGCGCTGTTACAGATATATATCTTGTTTTTGAACGTTAATTTCTCAAAATGCACTGAAGCACATATATTGAGACCTAGCAAAGGCACATCGGGCTACCAGTCCCTAATATTTTACCAAGTTTCGTGCAAATCCATTCAGCCGTTTGATTATTATTATTATTTATTTTTTTTGCCCCGCGGGGCCCTTTTAAAACCTCCACATCAAACCTAGGGGATCAGCGAGGATCTACTATGCCCCCTTATGGTCATTTGCCCCTTCGCTTTGGCCTCCTCTTGTCTCTCGATCCTACCGAGAGACAAGATGGCGGCCGCTACGGACTGTTTGGAATGTTTACAGACACCGGAGAGCCAATCAGCTTCGCTTCGCAAAGCTCCGTAACGCGAAAAGTACGCGAAGCGGTGCGCTGTTACAGATATATATCTTTTTTTGAACGTTAATTTCTCAAAATCCACTGAAGCACATATATTGAGACCTAGCAAAGGCACATCGGGCTACCAGTCCCTACAATTTTGCCAAGTTTCGTGCAAATCCATTCAGCCGTAAGATTATTATTATAATTTTTTTTTTTTGCCCCGCGGGGCCCTTTTAAAACCTCCACATCAAACCTAGGGGGTCAGCGAGGATCTACTATTCCCCCTTATGGTCATTTGCCCCTTCGCTTTGGCCTCCTCTTGTCTCTCGATCCTACCGAGAGACAAGATGGCGGCCACTACGGACTGTTTGCGGCCACTACGGACTGTTTGGAATGTTGACAGACGCCGGAGAACCAATCAGCTTCGCTTCACAAAGCTCCGTTGCGCGAAAAGTACGCGTCCTAGGCCGCTGCCCGGTCCGCGCTTACAGATATATATCTTTTTTTAAACGTTAATTTCTCAAAATCCACTGGAGCACATATATTGAGACCTACAAAAGGCACATCGGGCTACCAGTCCCTACAATTTTGCCAAGTTTCGTGCAAATCCATTCAGCCGTTCGGGCTAAAAGTGAGGCCAACCGCCCTATGGAAATTAACATGGGAAAAACGCGTTTTGGGACCCCCCTTTTTTCTCGGCCCCCCCTTGACAAACCCCCCCCAAATTTTCAAAGGCTGCTCAGAAACAAAATGTGCCATTTTCCTGAAAATTTCAGCCAATTCCGTCCACAAACGGCAAAGTTATTAGACATAGAATTTTCAAAAATCCCATAGAGAAAAAATCCTAACTATATATACCTACTGGCGACCGCCAGTAGGTAATATAGATATATATATATATATATATCTATATATACATATATATATATATATATATATATATGTATAGATATATATATATATATATATATCTATACATATATATATATATATATATATATATAGATATATATATATATATATATATTACCTACTGGCGGTCGCCATTAGGTATATATAGTTAGGATTTTTTTTAATAGGGATTTCTGAAAATTCTATGTTGAATAACTTTGGCGTTGATGGACGGAATCGGCTGAAATTTTCAGGAAGATGGCACATATTGTTCCTGAGCGTCCCCTGAAAGTCTGGGGGGGTTTCGTCAAGCGGGGGCCGAGAAAAAAGGGGGGTCCCAAAACGTGTTTTTAACATTGAGTTTTCCATAGGGCGGTTGGACTCACTTTTAGCTCGAACGGCTGAATGGATTTCTATGAAACTTGGCAAAATTGTAGAGACTGTTTGCCCGATGTGCCTTTGCTAGGTCTCAAGATATGTGCTCCAGTGGATTTTGAGAAATTAACGTTCAAAAAAATATATATATCTGTGACAGCGTCCAGGTTGTTGTGTTGTGTGGGTGATGTAAGTACCAACATGTAGGTACCAATGAAGAGTCTAAAATTCAATGTACACCGTCTCCTCTGTAGATATTTTGTATGTTCTAATATGGGTTATTTAAATGTAAATGTGTGGAAAAGCACTTCATGCTTTAAAGCAATTGTATTTTTGAACTGATTGTTCTTTCCTCTTAGTCCTCCTCTTTGGTTTTTTTCCCCCACACTCTTCTTCAGCATGATAGTTGATAAATTCGTTCCCTCAAAAAATTTATATACATAAAAAAATTATATTAAATACATATAAAATATATTTTTCCTTTAAAAGAAGAATACATTTTACAGCTTTTGATATTTGCTATTAAAGAACCATTGAAATTCACTGAAAAAACCATAGGTTATAGACCATATATAGTTAGGAATTAGCATTTACAAAACCTTGAAAATTCACTGAAAAAACTATAGGTTATAGACCATATATAGTTAGGAATTAGCATTTACAAAACCTTATTTTACTCACACAAAACCATTGAAATTCGCATATATAGTTAGTTGCACTAACTATATATCGCGCACCCGCAATCCACTGCTGATCATGTCACATATTACATCATTCATGACATGGTCAGTGACATCACTGATGACATCACTGATGACATCTCAAATGACATCACTGATGACATCACTGATGACAACATCCAGTGACTGTATGTTTCTGTAAAGTTAAAATATGTCTTACATATTGAAGGATGAGTGGATGTATAAGTGTCTGGATGAAGGATTTAGTAGGTGCATGACTGACTGTATGAGTGAGTGATTAAATGTGTCTCACTGAGTGCATGGGTTAGTGACTAAACTGTCTTAATTTGTGCATCATTATGTCTGTTGTTCTGTAAACTGCTGCATGTGTTGATCAGTAGCTATATGAGTAACTATATGGGTTATTGATTGGTTGCCCAAGTATTTGTATAGGAGACTGAGTGTGTGTGTGGGTGGCTGGGAGGTGTATGACTCTGTGCATAGATGTGTGAGCAGTTGATTCACTAGATGTATGGGTTCAAAAGTGCATGTGGAAACAGCTGTATGGGCGGTTGACTGTGTGCATGAGTGTATTGGTGAGTGAATGGATATCTCAGTGCTACATGTCAAAGTAAGTACATATGTAAAACACAGTACATGTGAGAGTTGACATATATAAATAACTGTGCATAAGAGCCAGTGAATGTGTGAGTGGCTGTATGGATCATTGTGAACTTGTATCAGGGATTGTATAAGAGAGTAAATATGTGTTAGTATATGTTTGAATAAGTAAGGTGTGTATAACTGTATAGTTGAGGAAATGGAGGTGTGATTGATTCTTTGCATGACTGACTAGGTGTGTGATTAACTCCATGGATGAGTGACAGTCTGTGAGTGTCTGTTTACACTGAGTGTATCTAAGGTTATATTAGAGTCTGAAGAGGTTCATCGTATTATCACATGAATGATGTCATCAGTGATGTGATCAGTAATGTCAAATGAGATGTCATCAGTGATGTCATCAGTGATGTCATTTGAGATGTCATCAGTGATGTCATTTGAGATGTCATCAGTGATGTCATCAGTGATGTCATTTGAGATGTCATCAGTGATGTCATCAGTGATGTCATCAGTGATGTCATCAGTGATGTCATTTGAGATGTCATCAGTGATGTCATCAGTGATGTCACTGACCATGTCATGAATGATGTAATATGTGACATGATCAGCAGTGGATTGCGGGTGCGCGATATATAGTTAGTGCAACTAACTATATATGCGAATTTCAATGGTTTTGTGTGAGTAAAATAAGGTTTTGTAAATGCTAATTCCTAACTATATATGGTCTATAACCTATGGTTTTTTCAGTGAATATATATATATATTCACTGAAAAAACCATAGGTTATAGACCATATATAGTTAGGAATTAGCATTTAAAAAACCTTATTTTACTCACACAAAACCATTGAAATTCCATATATAGTTAGTTGCACTAACTATATATCGCGCACCTGCAATCCACTGCTGATGATGTCACATATTACATCATTCATGACATGGTCAGTGACATCACTGATGACATCACTGATGACATCTCAAATGACATCACTGATGACATCACTGATGACATCTCATTTGACATCATTCTTGTGCTAATACGATAAACCTCTTCAGACTCTAATATAACCTTAGATGCACTCAGTGTATACAGACACTCACACACTGTCACTCATCCATGGAGTTACTCACACACCTAGTCAGTCATGCAAAGAAACAATCTCACCTCCATTTCTTCAACTATACAGTTATACACACCTTACTTATTCAAACATATACTAACACATATTTACTCTCTTATACAATCCCTGATACAAGTTCACAATGATCCATACAACCACTCACACATTCAGTGGCTCTCATGCACAGTTATTTATATATGCCAACTCTCACATGTACTGTGTTTTACATATGTACTTACTATGACATGTAGCATTGAGATATCCATTCACTCATCAATACACTCATGCACACAGTCAACTGCCCATGTAGCTGTTTCCACATGCACTCTTGAACTCATACACCTAGTGAATCAACTGCTCACACATCTATGCACAGAGTCACACACCTCCCAGCCACCCCCACACAAACTCAATCTCCCATACAAATACTTGGGCAACCAATCAATAACACATATAGCCTCTCGTATAGCTAATGATCAACACATGCAGCAGTTTACATCACAACAGACATAATGATGCACAAATTAAGACAGTTTAGTCACTAACCCATGCATTCAGTGAGACACATTTAATCACTCACTCATACAGTCAGTCACGCACCTACTAAATCCTTCATCCAGACACTTATACATCCACTCATTCTTCAATATGTAAGACATATTTTAACTTTACAGAAACATACAGTCACTGGATGTTGTCATCAGTGATGTCATCAGTGATGTCATTTGAGATGTCATCAGTGATGTCATCAGTGATGTCACTGACCATGTCATGAATGATGTAATATGTGACATCATCAGCAGTGGATTGCAGGTGCGCGATATATAGTTAGTGCAACTAACTATATATGGAATTTCAATGGTTTTGTGTGAGTAAAATAAGGTTTTTTAAATGCTAATTCCTAACTATATATGGTCTATAACCTATGGTTTTTTCAGTGAATTTTCAAGGTTTTGTAAATGCTAATTCCTAACTATATATGGTCTATAACCTATGGTTTTTTCAGTGAATTTCAATGGTTTTTTAATAGCAAATATCATAAGCTGTCGAATGTCAAGTACGTGGTAAGTGAAAACATTTTCGTGTTTATGCACACTGATCTGCTTTGAATGGTGCCCCCCCCCCTCATTTCTATTAGGAGTACTCTCTCTTTGCAGATAGTGAAAGGTAGTTAACGCAGGTCTTTGCCCCCATTGTAATCCGTCGTGCCTGCTTCTCTCTCCATTTGATTCATTGTTATCCAAGTATTTACTGTTTTAGAATTAGTTCTCTTTGGTTCATTCTCTATTTACAAACAAACACAGAGTCGCAATACTCTGTTTAGTCTTTGCAGATAACGAAAAATCGTGTAAAAAAAAAGAAAAAGAATCGAGCAAAATCAGTAGGCCACTAATGGGATCTCTTTTTGACCTCGCAAAAATAGAAACATTAGGAACAACCCCTCATGACAAATACAAAACTAGTGAGATGAACTGAACTCCACACAATGATGGCTGCAAAACAGCTCGGCTCCGCCACCCACCCCGCCCAAAATAACGATAAAGAACGGCTGCCATGATTGGTTGCGGAATGACCACGACGGAGCTACGAAATGGTGCTGCTCTCATGCTAACCCCAGCTTCAGTCTGAAACATCCAGAAACACTGTAGACTACCAATTCGATCAGTTCCGGTAGCGCCCCAATGTAACCCGGTAGAGAAGAACTAGCCCTCCCCTCTTTGACTGATGGTTCTTGTTGCCTGTCCCTTCTGTTGTCATTTAACAGAACTATTTAGCCTGCTGAAAGGGGTTGTGTTCCGACCGCTGGTTGGTGGAGACATTTTGACTATATTCTGTACCTGCGTTGTCGCGTAATGCGTCATATGACGCGCCGCGTTAGCGCATCCGGAAGTCATCCGGGGCGCGCAGCGCGTAACGTAAGCATAACAAGTCATGTGACTTGTTAATAAAACTTTTCATTGGTTCATTTTACTTTTCTTATTGTAATGATGAAAGGCTTGATCATATGACCTAAAAATTACGCTTTTCATTACTTCCGAACATTATTTTTTCTTAAATATATGTTATAATGTTCCAGGCTAATGTACTTTCCCGGAAATTTTACAACTGTCCTGCAAGTAAAATATATTCTTTTTTCGAGAAAAAGAGCGTTTCTTCGTCCCATGACGGAGCCGTTGAGCAAAAGAGGGTCGACCTGCTGTCTTAGTCGCCGATACGCCTGAATATGAGATTCTTATCGATCACTTTATGTTGCAGGAATAGAAAACACAACAGCCCTTGACCATTTATCTTTACTGCGTTCCTTCGTATTATACCTTTTACCCTTCATGTAATTGGTCTGCTTTATTTCACTTGCCTTTTAATGATTCTAAAACAGTGACTATTATTAAAAACTTTACCAATGTATATACTACTACCATGTTTTCTTTTAAAAACCTTTATTGTGAAAATTTCATTATACAAATACGAGCCTATAACCACGTGGGCCGGCCACGGAGCAAACTGTAATCGTATATGATGAATAGACATTTACACTGTAGAGGAACGTAACGGGCGGGCCATTAGGTTGCAAGAACTAAGGTGTCTAACAGTTACGGAATCGGTGGACGTACATTTTATAATTAAAATACGACAGGGCCAGTTACAATAAAATTATCTAGATATACATTTGCGGGCAAGTACCATGGGTGACGTTAATTCGAACTTTCAACAGTACAGTAATCAATAACACATCAGAACTTAATATCAATAGGGATGTCGAAATATTCAATCAATTCTCGTCCCCGCCCGCCATGTGCTTCAAAACTGCATACGTATCTCGTGATTTCAAGGTTCTGCAACCAGTACACAACAAGGAGTTACGAGTCCCATTTATTCTGGCGCCATTTTGGGCGAGGACGGGCAGGTCCAGGATATAGTCAAAATGTCTCTACCAACCATCGACTATGATGATGTTCATATGCTGTATTTATTAGAGTAACACTCAGATGTCCACATGAAATAAATTTGCCACAATCTAAACATGTCATTTTAATCTTTCCAAAGTTCTTCTAAATATTTGGGACCGTTTCCCTTGCCTCTGAAGCTCTCAGTGCCACTTCTTTGATGAATGTACTAGCAGGTCAGGGGTTCTCCTCCAAATCTCTCTTTTATGCAGCACTATAATTAATTGTTACCACCTCTCCATATGACGATGCATGGTATAGTTACCACAACTATATTTTTTTTCGGTTCCTCTAGAGAGTTCATCGTGGCAGATGAAGCGTGTAACGTACCGGGCATTTACCTTTTTTTGCATGTACAGGAAAGGAAAAAAAAATCGAGCGTCCGAGTTCTAAGGTGTCCCAGGGCCATTTTAGTGGACCAGGCCCAAATCCAAAGAACAGGCCGCCATTTTGAGAGTCCTGTTGCAGCCGCCTGTCGCTGTAGCATCAAGAGCAGCCGAAACTCAGCTGAATGGCAACTGAAACGGTAAAGGGGCGCCCCACTACAGCAGACGAGCCAGGCCCAAATCCAAAGAACTGCTATCTCACAGGCTAATGGGGCGACCCACGCCGAGTTTCAGCATTGTAGGATGACCACACAAGTACAGCAACTTGCTAGACATCACCTCGGTGCCATCCGGATCTCGGCGCCCCACTGCAGATGAAGTGCCTCTCAACTATGAAACCACCACGGTGACATCCGGATCTTGGCGCGTTGTGCTGCCTTCGGCCTATTCGCACATCGGTCCGCTACTGACGCCATCTCACAGGCTAATGGGGTGACCCACGCCGAGTTTCAGCATTGTAGGATGACCACAGCAACTTGCTAGACATCACCTCAGTGCCATCCGAATCTTGGCATCTCAACGCCTAGTGGTATCTTCCATACAAAAAATATTGTTACGCTGCCTTTGGCCCCATTCGCACACCAGTCCGCAACTTAGACATCACCTCGGTGCCATCCGGATCTTGGCATCTCAGCGCCTTGTGGTGTCAGTCAGAAAATATTGTTGTGCTGCCTTCGGCCTATTCGCAAATCCAAAGAACTGCTATCTCACAGGCTAATGGGGCGACCCACGCCGAGTTTCAGCATTGTAGGATGACCACACAAGTACAGCAACTTGCTAGACATCACCTCGGTGCCATCCGGATCTCGGCGCCCCACTGCAGATGAAGTGCCTCTCAACTATGAAACCACCACGGTGACATCCGGATCTTGGCGCGTTGTGCTGCCTTCGGCCTATTCGCACATCGGTCCGCTACTGACGCCATCTCACAGGCTAATGGGGTGACCCACGCCGAGTTTCAGCATTGTAGGATGACCACACCAACTTGCTAGACATCACCTCAGTGCCATCCGAATCTTGGCATCTCAACGCCTAGTGGTATCTTCCATACAAAAAATATTGTTACGCTGCCTTTGGCCCCATTCGCACACCAGTCCGCAACTTAGACATCACCTCGGTGCCATCCGGATCTTGGCATCTCAGCGCCTTGTGGTGTCAGTCAGAAAATATTGTTGTGCTGCCTTCGGCCTATTCGCACATCGGTCCGCTACTGACGCCATCTCACAGGCCAACGGGGCGCCCCACGCCGACTTTCAGCATTGTAGGATGGCCACACCAGTACCACAACTTGCAAGACACCACCTCGGTGCCATCCGGATCTTGGCATCTCAGCGCCTTGTGGTCTCTTCTACACCGGAAATATAGTAGAAAATATTGTTGCGCTGCCTTTAGCCCCATTCACACATCAGTCCGCTACTGACACCATCTCACAGGCCAACGGGGCGCCCCACGCCGACTTTCAACATTGTAGGATGGCCACAGAAGTGCGACAACTTACTAGACACCACCTCGGTGCCATCCGGATCTTGGCGCGTTGTGCTGCCTTCGGCCTATTCGCACATCGGTCCTCTACTGACGCAAACTCACAGGCCAACGGGGCGCCCCACGCCGACTTTCAGCATTGTAGGATGGCCACACCAGTGCGGCAACTTCCTACACACCACCTCGGTGCCATCCGGATCTTCGCGCGTAGTGAAGCTGCAGCAGCTGCAAATAAGCTTCAGACAGTGTTACAACCGCTGCTCAGAACTCTCAACTATGACACCACCTCGATGCCATCCGGATCTTTGCGCGTTGTGTTGCCTTCGGCCTATTCGCACATCGGTCCGCTACTGACACCGCCTCACGTGCCAACGTATTTTCTCCACATTTTATACCCTATGCCGCATAACAGGTCATGTGACTTCTTTATAAAACTTTTCATTGGTTCATTTTACTTTTGGTTTCCTAATGATGGAAGGCTTGATCATATGACCTAAAAACAACACTTTTCATTGGATGAAAACTTTTTTTTCCCCCCAAACGATGAAAGCCCCACCTTGTTTCTGGATGTTTCAGACTGAAGCTGGCGTCACCATGAGAGCACCACCATCTCGTAGCTCCGTCGTGGTCATTCCGCGAGCAATCATGGCAGCCGCTCCCCACCAGAAGCCTGCAGGAGTCGGGGCCCCCAAAACTTTTGATGAATTCTCAAGGCGGAGGGGACGCTTTCGAGAATGGGGTCCAAGACCTAGCAGACAAGCGTCCGATTTCCAAGGTGTCCCAGGGCCATTTCAGTGGACCAGGCCCAAAAAGGAAACAGCCTGCCGCCATTTTGAGAGTCCTGTGGCAGCCGCCTATCGCTGCACCGCAAGAGTGGGCGCAACTCAGCTGAATGGCGGATTTTGACACAGTGGACCAAAAGCGGACGGAATGGCAACTGAAACGGTAAAGGGGCGCCCCACTACAACAGATGACCCTCCACCTGGAGAGGCCCGTTCACGCCGCCTCCCCCGGGGCGCCCCACGCCGTTATTCGGAGCAGCATTGTAGGATACCAAAACCAGTGCGGCAACTTACTGGACATCACCTTGGTGCCATCGTTCTGCTGCCTTGGAACTATTCGCACAACAGTTTGCTACTGATGACCCACCCCCCGCGACGCCCCACGCCGTTATTTGCTGGGTGGCAACTTACTAGACATCACTTTTGTGTCATCTAGATTTCGGCGCGTTCTGCTGCCTTGGAACTATTCGCACAACAGTTTGCTACTGATCACCCACCCCCCGCGACGCCCCACGCCGGAAATCTGGACGTTGTGCTGCGTTGGGACTATTCGCACAGCCGACCGCTACTTCGTTGTTTTTCTCTAAAAATGTTTATATGTTATTACTATTTTTGTTTTCTTGTATATATTTATAAATTATTAAAGTTTTATAATCTTACTACTTTGTCGGAGTGCTATATATTTTTAATGTGACACATAATTGTAAAAACTTTGATGTACAAAGAGTCATCCCTGGAATCTTCCGCTTCACGCTCGGTCCCCTCCCCAATCACAATACAGGATGGTTTTCAGATAATAGCAACGCTTCTGCTGTGACGGATCTCATCGAGTGTGGGCCTTGATCTACTATAACTCCTTTGAAGACGGGTGATTCTTTACAGCTGTGGCCATAAACTACATCTGCAGGGCTAGCTGATAGCCTAGGACCGGCCTGGACAATCGGACACAGAGGAAAAGGAGTGTCAGAGGGTGCGGTAGTGAATAGGGCGAAAGGGAGGTGTCGGGCGGGCACAGGGTGTGATTCTCAGGGAAGAACAGCGCAGATGGGGGGAGGTTTATTACCCATGCATAAAACAGAGAGCGGGGGTGACCACTGCCTGGGGGAGATGCTTGCGAGGGTGGGGAGCCATGGTAAGGATCGACAGCGTTCACAGAGTGGATCTGGTCAAGGCATCTAAAATGGCTGCCGTGCACGACAAAAGTGTGGCATTTGAAAAAAGACAAGATGGCGCACACAATGTTTTTCAACAATTCCTGATTTCCTTCGAATCGAACGTTAACAGACGTTGGGGCATATTACCAAAGTTAAGCGATATTTATCCCTAACGATGCATTGCAAAGATTTTTTTACCGTCAGAAATTATCGCAGATAAACCTTGCTATTATCAAGGTTTATCGCAAATACGATAAAAAACGAGCGCAATGCATTAATGTCGCTGAAAACTCCGCGATATTCATGCATTACCGAGCTAATGCTCTTAGCCATGTTATCCACCTCCCATTGGATAACATGGCTAAGAACTGCTCAGGGCAGCTGTTACTTTTTGGAGATATTCGCGCTTATCTCGAATATTTCCAAAAGTTGATAATAGGAGATAGCGATGTTAGCGACTGTTTCCAGTCGCTAACATCTTGGCATGCCCACTTTGCATGTCATTAGTGATAAATATCACTCACATGCAAAGTGGGACCCAAGATGGTCGCTATCTCCTACTAGCCGTCGCTAACTGGTGTTAGCAACAGCTAGGTAATACACATATAATTTTATCTCCGCGAAGCGGAGCGCTGTTACAGATATATATCTTGTTTTTGAACGTTAATTTCTCAAAATGCACTGAAGCACATATATTGAGACATAGCAAAGGCACATCGGGCTACCAGTCCCTAATATTTTACCAAGTTTCGTGCAAATCCATTCAGCCGTTCGATTATTATTATTATTATTTTTTTTTGCCCCGCGGGGCCCTTTTAAAACCTCCACATCAAACCTAGGGGGTCAGCGAGGATCTACTATGCCCCCTTATGGTCATCAGCCGTTCGATTATTATTATTATTTTTTTTTTTGCCCCGCGGGGCCCTTTTAAAACCTCCACATCAAACCTAGGGGGTCAGCGAGGATCTACTATGCCCCCTTATGGTCATTTGCCCCTTCGCTTTGGCCTCCTCTTGTCTCTCGATCCTACCGAGAGACAAGATGGCGGCCGCTACGTACTGTTTGGAATGTTTACAGACACCGGAGAGCCAATCAGCTTCGCTTCGCAAAGCTCCGTAACGCGAAAAGTACGCGAAGCGGTGCGCTGTTACAGATATATATCTTTTTTTGAACGTTAATTTCTCAAAATCCACTGAAGCACATATATTGAGACCTAGCAAAGGCACATCGGGCTACCAGTCCCTACAATTTTGCCAAGTTTCGTGCAAATCCATTCAGCCGTTCGATTATTATTATTATTATTTTTTTTTGCCCCGCGGGGCCCTTTTAAAACCTCCACATCAAACCTAGGGGGTCAGCGAGGATCTACTATGCCCCCTTATAGTTATTTCCCCCTTTGTTTTGACCTCCTCTTGTCTCTCGATCCTACCGAGAGACAAGATGGCGGCCGCTACGGACTGTTTGGAATGTTGACAGACGCCGGAGAACCAATCAGCTTCGCTTCACAAAGCTCCGTTGCGCGAAAAGTACGCGTCCTGGGCCGCTGCCCAGTCCGCTGTTACAGATATATATCTTTTTTTAAACGTTAATTTCTCAAAATCCACTGGAGCACATATATTGAGACCTACAAAAGGCACATCGGGCTACCAGTCCCTACAATTTTGCCAAGTTTCGTGCAAATCCATTCAGCCGTTCGGGCTAAAAGTGAGGCCAACCGCCCTATGGAAAACTCAATGTTAAAAACACGTTTTGGGACCCCCCTTTTTTCTCGACCCCCCCTGGACGAAACCCCCCCCAATTTTCAGGGGCTGCTCAGAAACAAAATGTGCCATTTTCCTGAAAATTTCAGCCAATTCCGTCCACAAACGCCAAAGTTATTAGACATAGAATTTTCAAAAAACCCATAGAGAAAAAATCCTAACTATATATACCTACTGGCGACCGCCAGTAGGTAATATATTGGTTCATAGTAGGCACTTATAGTTAGGACCAAGTTTCCATAGGAAAAGCATTTTTTTGTTTTGCTAATAACTTTGGTGCCAATTGACAAATCTTCACGAAATGTTCAAAACTAGTTTGTCAGTCACTTCAGCTGCTGTATGGGAAGTTGGGCTGATCCTTCAAGGGGGTGTCCAAAAACATGTTTTACCTATGCAATTTCCCATAGTTTTTTTTAGACAAGACTACACCTGGAACCGTTGAATGGAATAACACCAAATTTGGAAAAAAGCTAGATCTTGGTCCAGAAAGAGTGCTTTCTTTAATTTGGTGCAAATCTGTTAAGTAGTTTTGGAGTTATTAAAGTTAAAAGACTTATGTATATCTAGAGACATGGTTCCGTGCAATGACATGATTGTCTGGCCGCCACCCGAGAGAAATGTTGCGGCCGACATTTTGTGCATTGGGACATGGTTCCCAGGGTGGAAAATAAAATTTAAAAGTGACAGAAGTGGTCAGGGTATAGGTAACCTGACCCCATGGGACTGATGAATGGGTCTTTGAGGGACTCCGCACGGGCAATAAAATGTCCGAAAATATTTTTGTAGCATGCGAGGATCCGTGAATCAGCCTGGATTCTCAAGGGTTCAGGTGGATCTGCAGATCCCATCCACAATTTACAAAAACACATACACCCACTCACAAACGCACAACCTACTCACACACTTACTTACACACTAACACACCTACTCACACACCACACAACCACTCCCACACCCACACCCACGTACACATCAATATAGGCACTCACACACCCACACAGTCACTCAAACTGCCACTCACACAAAGGCAGTGATACACTTGCAGAAATTGCAATATGATATGTTTGTATTAAATGTGTTGTTGAGTTTTGAATGTAAGCAACATAACTGTCAGTCCCTTTATTTGTCCAAGGATTTGGGACAGATCTGTGGATCCATAAAATACATTTAAAAAAAGAAAGACTTGGTGTATTGCATTTATAGATAGAATATATAAGTTACCTTACCCTAATTTTAACATTTTCGTTTAAAATATATAATAAGAATGAAGGTGTGAATAAAATGTATGTATAAACTTGTAAAAATGTGCATTAGTAAATTGAACTTATGGGTCAAACCGTAATACAATTTATATTTAAATGAATACTATAATTCTCTTAAAAATCAAAGGTTAGAGGGACATTATAGTTGGACTCCGATTTTACACACACAAAACCATACAACCTCAGCAGTCATACCTTAAGGTAACTATAACTTGCGCCCTCGCCATGTACTGCTAATTACCCCACATATTACCTCACTCATGACATATTCTATGATATTATTGACAATATCTCTAGAACATATGCAGTGAAATTATTAATGAGAAAACTGTGCATGGTGGAGGCACAAGTTATGGTTACCTTAGGGTATTCATTTGCAGAGGATCCCTGTGCTATTAATAACTCTCCCACCAGGTGCGCCATGGACCAGAGGACGTTGGAAAATTCTTCTTTTGGGGAGGAGGCACCAGGCTCCCTCCCCGATCCTCGGTGATGCCCCAGGGACCCCATCCCCTGGGGCTGTGGAGTGAAATAAGGAGAAGGAGGGTGCAGGTCCATCCCCAAGTCTTAATAGGCCCACGACCCTAGCCCATGGGGATGAATGCCACACAAAAGGGGAGGGAGACACGCATCCCCTTTCTCTGCGCCTGAAAAGGCCTCAGGGATCCCATCATTGGGTCCGGCTCAATTACTGTGTTTCGGGTAAGCCCACCCCCGTGACTCATTACTTTTTCTGCCTGCATTAGTGCAGGCAGGGAAGCATATGTTTGCTTCCCCTCAGCAGAAGCGTTTTTAAAGCTCTGCTGGCTGGAAGCAGACATGCCTGCAGGATCGCGGGCAGGGAAGTCATATCTACTCTCACTAAACGTGAGCTTTGAAAATGTTTCCGCCATGTGGGAGCAGACATATTTCTCCCTGCCTGCGCAGGGAAACCCACACGGCTTTCACCCGGTGGGAACAGAGAAAAACAGCTGCCTCCACTGAGCATGAGCAATTGAGGCTCCCACAGCACCCAGGATGGGTTTATGCAGGGAGCTGGCTGAGGCCACAAGGGCTCCCCTCGTAGCCCCCAACTCGCTGTTCGGTATGTGCCCTGGGTGGGCACTGGTGCACCCACCTAGAAGAAAGACAGCCCATGGGGGATTGGGTCCCGGTGCTTCTACAGGCTCGGGAACTGGGGACCTCATCCTCTAGGTCTGAATGCCAATAATAAGGGGAGGGGACCACTCGGTCCTCCTTGCCAAGCTTTAATAGGACCTGGGGACCCCATCCCTCAAGGCTGACTGACATAGTAAAGTGGAGGGGGGCCGCACAGCCCCCCCTCCCTGAGCCTCAAAAGGCCACAAGTCCCAAACTGCCCTGGGGCAGGCTCTTTTACTGTGTCCCGGGAGCCCACCCCCACAATGCAATAGTTTCCCTGCAAGCATTAGCATGGGCAGGGAAGCAAAAGTCTTCTCCCACCTGTTTGGAGCATATTGAAAGATCCAGCTGGGTGGGAGCAGACATGCCAACCCTAAAGCAGCCCTGAATAACTATGAATGGTGAATTTCAGTGTTTATTTAGTTTAAAACATTATGTTATCGCTGAAATTTTCACCTAACGGTAACATTACTTTTCAGTGATGTGAATGTGTGTGTGTATATATATGAAGTATTTCCGCGTACTCCTGGATCACTCCAAACACGGACACGGACCACAATTCTTTCTCGCAGAGTTCGTTTATTGCGTTGTTGCCATAACGTTTCGGCTCGTCTGAGCCTTGATCACATGACATGAGTGATGTAATATGTGAGGTCATAAGCAGTAAATTTTGGAGGCATAAGTTATAGTAAGCTCAGCTAACAATAACTGCTGAATTTAACTGGTTTTGTACGAGAGAAATCTGAGCCTAATTATAACATCCCTGTAACCTTTAATTTTTTCAGCGAATTTCTATGGCTTTTTAAAATCTATTTCCTAACTCTAACGTCCCTGTAACCTTTATGTTTTTAGTGATGGTTTCTTGAATATTATTTCCTAAATGTAACTACGAACCTTTGACAGTGAGTGTGTGAGTGAGTGCATGAGTGTCTCAGTAAGTCTGTGAGTGGGTGTGTAAGTCTCTAGGTAGGTCTGTGAGTCGGTGTGAGAGTGTCTGAGTGGTTGTGTGTGTTTGCGTGCTCTCTGTTTTGCCATCTTCTACTCTGTTTTGCCTTTTATGCTTGTTTCTCTGCCTCCTGTTTTGCCTGTCCTGCTCGCTTTTATTTCCTCTGTTTTGCCTTTCCTGCTTGTTTTTCTGCCCTCTGCTTTGCCTCTTTCTGCTCGTTGCTGACTTTCATTTGACTTTCATTTTGCCTCTTTCTGCTCGTTTCTCAACTTTATTTTGCCTTTTGCTGCTGATTTCTGGCCTCTGTTTTGACCCTTTTTGCTTGTTTCTAACCTTTATTTTGCCTCTTGCTGCTCATTCCGGTCCTTTATTCTGCCTCTTTCTGCTCATTTCTCACATTTATTTTGCCTCTTTCTGCTTGTTGCTGACCTTTAGTCTGCCTCTTTCTGCTCATTTCTCACCTTTATTTTGATCTTTCCGCTCTTTTCTGTCCTTTATTCCGCCTCTTTCTGCTCGTTTCTCAGCTTTGTCTCGCCTCTTCCCGCTCTTTGCTGACCTTATTTTGCCTCTTCCTTCTTGTTTCTGACCTTTATTTTGCCTCTTTCTTTTCTCTTCCTCTGGGACTGCGGGGGAGCCTCAAGCCCCCCCACCCCCCGGGTCCAGCTGCTCCCCGCCTCCAGTGGAAAGGCAGCTCCCTCCGTCCCAGAGCAATCTGATTAATCTCTTTCCCTGCCCACCTGTATGCGGGCAGGGAAAGAGATGAAACCTCCACTTCCTGCGGGAGGGAGCACTTTGACAGATCCCGCCTGCTGGAACTGGAGTGTTTGCTTTCGCTTGGCGGGAGCTGTCAGCCCCCGCCAAGCAAAAGCAAATAGCTGTGTCCTAGGGGTGGGCACCCTGGGACATAGCAGGAGCCGACCCTGGGGAGTAGCAATCCCCTGGGCCATATGGGGCTCCAGGAGGTCCCAGCTGCTCCCTGCCTCCTGTGGAAAGGCAGCTCCCTCCGTCCCAGAGCAATCTGATTAATCTCTTTCCCTGCCCACCTGTATGCGGGCAGGGAAAGAGATGAAACCTCCACTTCCTGCGGGAGGGAGCACTTTGACAGATCCCGCCTGCTGGAACTGGAGTGTTTGCTTTCGCTTGGCGGGAGCTGTCAGCCCCCGCCAAGCAAAAGCAAATAGCTGTGTCCTAGGGGTGGGCACCCTGGGACATAGCAGGAGCCGACCCTGGGGAGTAGTGGTCCCCATGTCCAGGAGGGGGGCCACGTGGCCCCCCTCCTCTACTTTTCAGGACCTGCCCCAGGAAGGTGGTGGTCCCCGGACCCCTATGTGGCATGGGAGGGGGCACGGCCCCTTTTCAATTTTTTAAATAAATATTTAGTCCTAGGGAGGTGGTGGTCCCTGGGTCCAGGGTGGGGGGGTCAGTAGTGCCCCTCCATGAGGTGTTTTAGGCCCGAGGTGGTGGTGGTCCCTGGGACTGAATGAGCCTCAGGAAGGAGGCCCCATGTGCAGCCTCCTTTTTGAAAAAAATGCCCCTGGGTCCTGGCCCACACAAAACAAGCATGGGCGCTGGCACTTGTTTTTTAAAAATTTGTGCCACAGATTTGTGGCTCCATCGTGTTTTTGCAAATTAAAAGTGCTTTTTAGCTCATGAAATGGCTACAGTGCAAAAGCAACCATCAAAGCATGCACCATCTTCAGTCGAAAACGCTGAAAAAAATAGCGAGGCGACAACCAAGAGACTGCCCGACAGATCCTCTGGAGAGAAAACTCCTGCAGCACAGGCCAGGAAGGAGAAACAGAACAGAGGGAATGCCACTGTACCTGGACAGGAGGAGCCAGACCAAAATATGCAGAAGACTGACAAAAACACAGCCACACACCTTCACAGAGAGGTCCCACGAAGAAACCCAGCAATGAGAGACAAACAGAACAGGAGAAAACTGAAAAACGAAGTGTGCAGCAAACAGAACAGAATATTAGAGTCTGCTGCGCAACCAAGGATGAGAGGACCTGACCAACATCCCCACCAGGAAAAACAGCAAGAAGCTCCCGTCGGAAAGGACTGCCAAGCAATTGGAAGAACAAAGGCTGGACCCAATACCAGAACCACCCTACTAGGCAGAAGCCTTAAAGAGGGACAGGACTCCAGTTAAGCCCCAATCTCCTCCAAACCCCATGCTGAACGAATGGCCAACATAATATCAGCGAGCAGCAGCAAGCCTACCACATGGGAAAAAACGGACACCCTAAAGAAACAGGAGGCAATAGTAGAATCTCAATGGAACCACAGAATACCTGGTGCCAACAGAGAAGAGCTCCCAAGACTCTAATGCGACATGACCAAGAGCCAAGCTGCTAAATGACTGAGAAGGGGGAAAGGCAGCACAGAAAACCAAAGTGGGGACGAGATCCCTGGGAACCTGACAACGGTCCTGTTTAGACAACAGAAGAAACAGAGGAAACAAAAACAAATTGGTCAAAAAGGGCCCACCAAAAACTTTGACACCAAAGTTACCACAACTTACAGACCCACCCCTGGACAAGGAGAAAGGAAGGGAACCAAGAAGGAGGATTAACACCTTTGAAAAAAAGATCCCTGGAAACAGGGCTTAGGGGGGAGAGACAAACAAACTCAGTCACAGAACCCCCAAACAGGAGATTAAAAGACCCGAAGAGGGCCAAGCCAGAGTGGCCAGGACATAGTAGGGCAGACAGCGGTGCAAACAGCTGATCTGATTACACAGGCGAACCTGAAGAGAAACTACCCCCATGCCAGAAGAGGCAGCTACCCTAAGGAACAAAACAGAGGCGGCATAGGAAGGGGAGGGGCCCACAGTGGGCCTGGACAGAACAGTGGAATTTCCCCTTGCAACAGAGCCTGAAACACCAAGACTGCCTCCCAAAGACCAGGCAACTCCCATCAAAGAGGGGAATAACCCACATCACAGGGACCAGTGGCCCACCACCACCAAATCCCCTCTAAGGGCCCCCCAACCCCACAGACCAGCAACAGTGGAAACCAACAACAGAGGAGGGAGGAGAAACTGACCCCTTCACAGCAAGGTGGGACTGAACAGCCACCAACCCAAATCCCAAAACAGAGCATGAGAAGGGCTGTGGGGAGACAAAACCACAGGGCGGGATCCCAATGAGATAATAGAAAAAGGAAGAAAGAGGACAGATGGAAACGAGCCAGAGGAACCACCGCAGAATTGGACCCAGTCAATCCATGTACCCCCAACTAACCCAGATGAGGAGCTGACAGCAGGGACAAGAGAATCCCATGAAGATACTGCAGTGAGGGCAGAAATGGCTCCCCCAAAATTTGAACAACCCACCAAGAAACCGAAACGGGGCTAGGAAAAATGGAGCAAGAAGCCGTTCGAAACCCAACTGCCCAAGCAAAACAGCGCCTCTACCACCAGTAGAGGCTGAGGAAGAGTGGAAGCACAAGCCAAACATTTGGTCAGGACCGGCAACCCAGAGAACCCCCGAAGCCACCAAACAGCCACAGTCAAAACCTTGGAGAAGGGGCAGCGGAGTTGGCCTAACGGCTAAGGCGCTCGACCTCGGACCTGGGGATCTGGGTTCGAGTCTCGGTAACGACGCCAAAAACCTCCTGTGATTCTGGGCAAATCACTTAATCTCCCCGTGCCTAAAAAACATGAAAGTGTGTGTCCTCATGTAAAAACGTAACTTGTGCTATGTAAGCGCTCTGATACCTGATTCGGTTCGGGTCTAGTTCGCGCTATATAAAACTCTACAAAAAAAAAAAGAATGCCATCAAAACAGACTTAATCCATCTTCGGTCAGTAAACTGAATGCAATTAAATTGGATAATAGTAATACCTGTTATCTGAGTGCTTAAAACTTTAGTGTGAAGCACAAAATAAAACCAAGGGGCAGAAATATAATTTTCAGTATCTAAAATATATGCATTTGATAACAAATTTGGAATGAATATGTTATCTCTTCCCTAGACTCTACTTTTTCTCAGTTTTTTTACATTCATTAAATAAATTGACTGGAATCATAGTACCTGCACTGTTCAAGCTTTTAGAAAACGATGCTGCTTTCCCAGGGAGTTTGCCCAAGACTGGTGGTACTTGAACCGTGGGCCCAGCACAATCTTTCACAGCTGTAGGTGTCAGGAGAGGGGTCGGAGTCTCAAGTAGCAGAGATTTTGCATTTTGAAGATCTTTTTCCACATTGAAATCAAAACAAATAAGCAAATGTTAAAGCTGTAATTATAGCACTTAATGACTGAATAAACAAGCAGTATGTCCAACAACGTCCACATTGACATGAGATTATGATGAGGAGGGCCGAATAAACAGGTGATATGTTATTTCTTGAAAGACCTTTTCAAACATGTTTAGACCTTAATGAGATCTATTATGGAAGCAAAATCATGCAAAAAATACAGAAATCAATCACGACATGCCATAACTATCAAAGTAAACCTACAGACAGACAAGAATAAAGGAGAGGCACAAAAAGGAAAACAGACATATAAGGAAGCCACATCAACAACCCTAAATTAGCACCTACTCTGCCTTCTAAGACCCATCTCTTCACCACTAACTGGACTTTGACCTTCTCTCAAATTCTGAACCCTCAAGGCAAGCTCTATTGAAGACACATGCATCCATCATCCATTGTGAAATCTCCCCATTGAAATGCCATCACATCCATCCTCAACAACATCAACTCTGCCTTTAGCACAGGTACGACTTCAAAACAGGACAAATACGGAAAACTAAATCTCTAAAATCTTGACCCAGACAAAGAGTATGGACTCTGAAAAGTTATCAAGCTGACACTATTGGAGGGGTGGGAGGGAGGGACTATGAATTTGTTTGAGTAAGGGCACATAACATATGGGTTTTCACATTATAGTTTTCATCTACTTTAAATACCAGACATATGGCAGTAGTAAGCCATGAAAGCTATGGAAAAGAGGACAATAAGAGTTAGGCTGATAAACTAGACCCAGTACAGTTATTTCTAGTTTGAGGGTCCATATATGTGGTAATACAGGCAGCAGGAGTATTTGAGTCCATTACAACAGTCCATATGCTGCCCGGCAACATTCCATTTTGTTGTACAGCTTTCCACTCCCAACTAGTTCAATTCACGACTACCTGTTCCTTCCCTTTCCTTGTTTTCTTCCTATTGGTTCCCTCGAGTTAGGTAGGAAATTAGGCAGGGGTTTTCTACATGCTTGTTTCTGCTTCCAGGTCAGAAATCCTACACTACGTTTCTTTGCTTCTTGGTATTCCTGAGTTCTCCTCCTGTTTCCTGGCAGGCGTAGGGTGTAATGAGCCACCGGGACACACTCTGCTTGCCCTCACCTGTATATGCAGCAAGTGCACCCTCTGGCCAGGTGTGGCCAGAGGCTATTATATAGTAGGGAGTAGACTGCACGGGATCTTATTGCCGCACCATACAACCTGAGTGCACGTGTTTTCTTGTGGGCCTGGGGAGTCTGTGTGGGCCTAACCAGTGGGCCATTTTACCACTAAAAGGGTGCACGTGACACTGGTAATGATCATGGGATCCCTCTCCCACACTCCAGAGCTGCCGCCTCCTGTGGTGCCACCTACTATCTCATGGCGGTGCGCGGCCCCGCCTCTGCCTTCCCGCTGACCCCGCCTCTGCTTTGCCCGGGACGCGACCTGAATTTTCCTGCTGCCACCTCCACGCTGTGGCCGTCTCTCTATCTCTCAACCACCAGGCTACCTTGTCCCCGCAGTGGGCCGAGAATTAGGCTGGGTGGCCTGCCACTGAACCACACCTGTGTGCTGCTTGGACCACACAGTGAGTACGTGGGCCTGCACTATTGCTGCTCCCTCCTCAACGGCCCCCTGTGTTGCTACCACCTTCAGCCTTCCCGTGGTCCTCATATCCGCAAGGGCTGCTCGGGACATAATCTGTCCCTAATGGCTGGGCAGGGATTACCAATATACAATGCAGAAAAGGAAGGAAAAAAAAGAAAGAGAAGGAGCACAACCACAAAGGAAGGGGCATTTTTCAGGAGTGCATAACGAAAATAAAACGAAAAAGAAAAAAGAAAAGGGTGTCAGGTCCTGGCAAACAAGCATTGACACATACAATGCCACACAGCACAAAGAGGACTCTGAAAAAACAAATAATTCACGGCACACTCCTCCCTGGTAGACCCCACCATGACTGAGGACGTGAATGCAGCTCCACCTGAGAGGCAACTCATCAGAAACATGCGCTCACAGGGGTACTGCTGCCCTTCAGAGAACTGGCAGATCCAGCGACAGCCTCTCCTCGCTGGAAGATCTGGATAATTACTTCATTGCTGTGCGAGAGACGGAAGCGCAATCAAATGGTCTCTGCTAATTCACTATGCAGGGGAAGAGATATATAAATTGTTCGAACATTTGCCCAACACCACCCTGTCACAGACTATGGTGCAGCCGTCAGAGCGCTCAGAGCTCACTCTGATCAGCAATTAAATCCAGACTTTGAACAATTCGAAATCCACCAAGCCCAACAAAATGAAGGGGAGTCAATCAATTCATTTTATTCAAGACTGATCGAGATGGCAAGTACCTGTACACCGGACGACCAATTAAGGGAGATCAGGGCCCAAATAATATAGGGGTGTCGCGGCAAGACTCTGTAAAGCCTAATCCTGAGAGAGCCCAACATTAGTACAGACAATAACTTCATCTTAGCAAGAACTCACAACCTCTCAGCAGCAAGGGCCAATGAGATGAACCTGGCCATCACCCAAGCACCAGAGAAGACCCCACTGTTAAAACAGAGTGAGCTGACGCCATCCGCATGAAGAGGAAAAATGATACCGGCAAGACAAGTGAAGCCCCGCCCACAAGACCTCAGTGTGGATACTGTGGCCATGAAGACCACTGAAGCAGTGATTGCTCTGCACAAGGTTGCACATGCTCGAGCTGTAGATTAAGTAACCACTTTGCATCTATCTGTCAGAAAAGAGCCAAGAACAGAAGCTCCTGAAGAGGTAAACTACCAGCAACGGCAGTGCAACAGCTATCCCTGACCAATTTGGTGCTGTCAGACACATCCAAACCCTTCCAAAGTCAAAATCATCAGCTGTAAAATTCATCCCCTGACGTAAAAGAGGAAGAGGCGTTACTCATCTTGTTTAGTAGAAAGCTAAAATGTAAAATGTCACTGGACACCACAGCCCATGTCTGTCCTCCAGATAGCCAGATCCGAAGTCAAAGCCGTCATCGATGCTGGACCATCAGTTAATGTCATGGGAGTCCAGCATTATAACTGCCTCAGACCGAAGCCGACACTCACCCCCTCACACACCAGAATATATGCACACAGGAGCCAATCACCACAGCCTCTATAAGGACGCATGGCGGTGCAAGTCAAGTCCAATGACCAAGAAGTCAGAACAACATTCCACGTCATAGGTAAAGAGGCTGACACACTAATAGGAAGTCACACTGCCAAAGAGCTAGGCTTGGTATAATTCGCCAGAAATGTGAAATCACACCAGATCGATGACCTACTGGAATGATTCCCAGAACTCTTCAGTGGGCTAGAATGCCTAAAAAGCCCCACCAGTGCATCGATCCATTCATCACACATGTTGCACTACGCCACAGCCGGGTTCCTTTCCACCACCGGCCACTCGAAGAGCAGGAGCTTCAGAAGCTCAAGACACATGGTGTAATTGAGTAGGTATCTGGGCCAACACCCTGGGTCTCCTGATAGTGATTGCTGAAAAACGAAGCAACCTGGGAAAATACGCTTGTGTATCAACATGTGTCTCCTGAACCGCCCCATCAAACGAAAACACCACATAACACCGACAATGGATTATATAATAGCTGATGTAAATGGTTCACTGTGGTTCTCAAAATTGGACTTAATGTGGAACATCACCAGCTGCTCCTGGCTGAACAGAGAAGGTACATCACAACATTCAGCACACACCTGGGGCTGCATCAGTACAAGTGGCTGAACTTCGGCATATCATCTGCTGCTGTTTTTCAGAACGCGATAAGGGAGGCACTATCCGGACTACAAGGTGTTATGAATGTCAGTGATGACATTCTCATCCATTCAGCAACATGTGCAGAACACGACAAGCACCAGTGAGCCACACTGAAGCGACTCTGGGAGCATGGCATCACTTTGCACAAAGAAAAGTGCTAATGTGTTTAACCAAGAAGGAGTACTAGTCGACCCACGAAAATCACAAGCTATTAAACAAGCCCAAGCACCTACCACAGTCTCAACTTGTAGTAGGCGGTAAATAACGAATCCTTAAATCAAAAATGCACTCACTTGAGTGCTCCCTACATAGGATTTAAGGATTCGGTAATTTACCGATTCGGTATTAAAGCCTTGAAAAAGCCCAGGGGGCGAACCGTGCGTCGGCTGCTGCTGTTCTTCGTATTTTAAAAAGTGTAAATAAAAGATAACGGAAGGTCATAATTCAAGACTGTGCCTGGTTTTCAATTGAAAGGACATTTGATCAGAGACATAACTGAAACGTATTGTGCAGAAGTAACTCCACTCTATCCCCTGTTGACTCCTTTGTTGGATTACAGATATAATGATTGGGTGTGCTCGGGTGTATTGTGGTTAATTACTTAAAGCTAAACATGACAAATGTATGAATGTATGTATGCATGTGATATTTGTGTCGCTTGAACCTAGTTGAGAGGCAGCTGACAGACTGAAATTTCCCTGCTTACCAACAAAATCAAATAACCTAAGTAAAAGCGTAGCTATCCAACAGCAACCTTGACCCCCACCACCCCTCACTGCAATCTAGCACCCGGTACAAAATGTCTTGAATTAGCCTTTGATTCAGATTTCTTCTTCAAAGAACACATCATCAGGAGTTGAGGATTGCAGAAGAAATCTCCTTTTTAGAGTCCATCTCCTTGGAGAGAGCTCTAGAGGGAGTTCCAGGTTAAGAACTATGGCACCATGATCAGATAGGTGTATGGGCAGGTATTCGATTGAGCTAACTTTATCGAGATCTGAGTGCTCCATAAATATATAATCAATTCTGAAATAATGAGAATTCTTCTTGCTATAAGTATTCCCTACTTTCTCCCAATTTTTCCGCCATACATCGCAGAGGTTAAAAAATGTTAATATAGTCGGGAAATGGGCTTTAGCACACGGAACTGCTACCTGCGTTTGAGGGAGGACCTATCTAGCTTGTTATTTAAAAGCACATTGAAATCTCCTCCCAATATCAGAGGAGCCTCATAGTTGGCCAAGGCAAGACAAAGATTGTTCAGAGGCGTAATATTGTCCTCATTAGGCCCATAGTCGCCAGCGTGTATTTGGACTCCTGACATTTGATTTCCGCAATAACCCAGCGCCCTCTATTGTCGACCTGAAACTTAATGAGCTCGACTCCTGAATTCGCCTTTAAGTATAACAGCAACCCCCTTCGAGCAGCATTGCTGGTCTGAGGCTATGATCTTATGAACCCATCTTTGTTTTCCAAATAATGCCTTACACTCTAATTGTAAAAGATGGGTCTCCTGGATCATAAGGATCCTAGCTGGACTCTTTTTTAAGTATTGAAGAATCAGGCACTGTCTTCCTTTAACCCTTAAACCGTTAACATTCCAACAAAAGAATTCATGGTACCGATTCCCTCCCCGAGCAGGTCTATCATCCACCATTATCCTGACTCCACCCTCTGCTGTAACTACTGGAGGTTATTATGTCACAGGAGATTGTTGCTATGCCTTTTTTAAATTTATTTTTTCCAAATGCTCCCCACCAACAAACGTGAAAACCCCCACTACCTCCCAAACCCCCAATCCACCCATGGGAATCCTCCCTGACTACCCATTGGAAATAACCTATTGCCTTTCGAGCCAAAGCTTTCCAGCCTCCAACGTAAAATAACAAAAATAACAAGAACGATAGATGCTGAATTCCCTTAAACTATAAACTATAAGCTTGATTTAGTTTGTGCCAAGAAGCTGTCTACTTCCTCCGGGAACCTAAAATTATACATCTTGTTAGCCCATACAACTTTTAGAAAGGCAGGAAATCCTAGCTGAACTTGAGCTCCCTGGTCCCTTAATGCATCCATCCACTTACCCAATTCCCATCTCCTATCTTCTGTAACCCGAGAGATATTGGACCGAATTCTTCTGCAATCCTCAACTCCTGGTTTTCTGAAGTCTGAAACAGCTAGCTTCTTTCAAGACAACTTGGGGTCTGCCCCCTTGAACATTGTCTGGGGTACTTTTAAGGCTTGGCTGAGAGGGATACTAAAAGGGGCGGTTGTGGGTTGGGCTAGGGCCGAGAGGAAAGAACTGGCCAAGTTAGAACTACAGATAGCAGGGGCAGAAGCAGATTTAAAGGCGAGCTGTCCTCTCAGAACGGAGAACGATAACTTATTAAAGAGAGTTGAAGAGCTGCAGTTGAAGTTCAGACTTAAGTCAGAGAGATCTTACTCCAAAAATGGGTGGCAAGTAAAATGAGGGACTTTGAGCAAGGGTAGAACTGTGGCAAGCTTCTCGCTATGAAGAGTAGGGTTGATAGATCTAACAACTATATTAGTAAGATTAAAGTTGGTACACAAATCACAGAGGATAAAGAGAATATAGAACAGGCTTTGGCGCCATTCTTCCAGGAGTTATATCGAGGAGAACTTCAGGTTATAGAGGAAAGCATTGATGGGTGGCTCAAAGAGAAACAGCTTCCAAAAATAACTAAGCCTAGTCAAAAAATCCTTACATTTGAAATAACAGGGAGTGAGATATTAACTGTTTCAGATACAGCTAAGAAAGGGAAATCGGCAGGCCCGATGCGATCCATATTGAGGTTTATTCCGTATTGAGGGGGGAGGTTATCCCAGTTTGGCTGAAGCTGTAAAATGAGATCTTAGATGGTACATCCCCTCTGCCTGACTCCTGGAGTGATGCAGTTATTACATTGATTCTAAAGCCTGGTAAGGATCTAAGTAATTACGGCCAATTTCATTATTAAATGTCGACTATAAGGTCTTTGCTGGGATTTTGAACAACTGGCTCTGTAAGATCATTGGGCCAATAATTCATGAGGATCAAAAGGGTTTCCTCCCGGGTAGGCAGATGTCGGAACTGGTACACACTTTAATTGGGGCGGTTGATCTGGCGTCATCACAGGGTCTCCCTCTTTCAATCATTACTGTCGACGCAGCCAAAGCCTTCGACCGCGTGAATTGGCATTTCCTGGATAGGACCCTGAAGGTCTTTGACTTCGTCGACGGTTTTAGGGAAGTTCTTAAAAAAATATAAATCCCCCCGGGCTCGGATTTTGGTCAACGGTAGCCTCTCTCCTGTTGTTAAAATAGGGCGTGGCACTAGGCAGGGTTGCCCGTTGTCCCCCATTCTGTTCGATTTATATATAGAACCTTTAGCCCAGAGTTTAAGACTGAATAAGAAGATCGCTCCTCTTGAAGTAAATGGGTTTGTGAGGAAACTAGCTCTATTTGCGGATGATTTTATTTTATTATCCTCTAACGTTACACTACTCCGGGAGCTCCTTGTTGAAGCCCAGATCTTTGGTAAATTATCGGATTGCTAAATAAACTACGACAAAACTGAGATTATGGCATGGAACATCATTGATCAGGAGGGGATCTTCGCTAGGGAGCTCAGATATCTTGTAGTTATAATAACTGAGGACCTTAGAGAAACTCCTAAAATCAATTTAGATAGCGTTTCGAAAGAGGTTGATGTTTTATTAGAAAGATGGCAGAATATCCCACTCTCCCATTACAGTCGGGTTAACTTGATTAAGATGTGTGTCCTCCTGAAATACACCTATCTGTTTAATCATATCCCCCTAGAATTTGCAAAAGCGGATATTCTTAAAATTCAGGGCAAGATATCTTCCTTTATCTGGGCAGGTAAAGGGATCAGGCTGTCCTGGAAAAAACTTAGGTGCAAATTAATGAGAGGGGGCATGGGCTTACCAGACCTCCATCTGCATTGTTTGGCCTACCAATTAACAAACTGTAGGATGCTACTGCTTACTCCAGATGACTCAATGATTCTCAGCATGTTTAAAGCTATGCTAGTAGGTGTAGTGGAGCTGGGATTCATGTACAAATTTTTCTCCCCACATTTTTTTTAAAAGTCCATCTGAAGAAGTTGCGTGTGGTGGCCCAAGTTATGGTCGGACTGTCGAGACTGCTTGGGACTTTCCTATTATAGCAATTGGGCCCCAGTGTGGGGCTCTCCTGGAACACTGGAGTGTCTTTTGGATGCTCTAGCTCAGCCATTAAAAGAGGCTGGAGTCTGACACTGGAAAGATGTAGTGGGTAATAAATGTCATCCTTGGGACTTTTGGAGTCATATTACGAGTGGAGCTCTGTCTAGGTTTAAGTTTCATCAGCTTTCATCTTGGTGTAAGAGTCAACGCTGGTCCCTTTTGGAAGAAAATGCCATGGAAAATGGCCTACAAGATTTGGCCCCAAGGAAGAAAGAAGTGGCTCAATGGTATAACCATCTCCTGGCTGCAGTAAATAGAAAGATGGAACAGCCATACCGGGTTTGGGAGAATTACTTGCTGAGTGACGAGCTGAAAGATTTCTGACAAGTATCTCTTGACATTCTTTACCCACTGATTAAATTTTCCGCACTCAGGAGAAACCACTTTTTCACACTCCACAAGATATGCTGGTCCCCTTTTAAAATATCCAGAATAAAGGGCGGTGGAGAAGCCAGCTGTCTGAGATGTGGTTGTCAGAATGCAGATGATGTTCACGTATTCGCTTCCTGCCCCAAGATACAAAAATTTTGAAGAAGTGTGGGTGAGACTATCTCCGGGGTCCTGGGTACCATTGTGGAGGTAAGCCCATCTCTTATTTTATTTGGCATTGTATTTACGCCGGGGGGGGGGTGCTAGGTCCAATAGGGTTGCAACATAAATTGGTGTTTGATCTGATCCTGCTGGCCAGGAGAGAGATTTGTAAATTGTGGCATCAGATGGTACCCCCCATGTGGAATGCCTGGTGGAATTCTGTAAGATATTTTAGAGCCTTAGATCAGAGGGTAAATGTTTTAGAGAAAGGCCAGATACTGGGTTGTTTTGGAACTTGTTGGATGATCCATTTTTTTTATTAGACCAGATTAGACTATGGTAGAGGATAAGTTCCAATGATTAAAACCTCTAGGTCAGCTCAGGTTGTGTGCAACGGGTGATCCCCGCAAAGAATACCAGCTAAGATTGGACCCACCAAGTTATATGCACCATTGGTGGACCAGGTCGAGAGGTTGCTAAAGCTACGGAGGTCATATGAGGGAAAAAATGTATTTTTTTAAAACAGAAAAACAGAGAACACATCATCAAGAAAACTAAGGCAGCATGGTATCAGCTCTCTCTTAAGAAAAAAGTGAAACATTTCCACCCTACAGGGTTAGCAGAGTTGTTACAGGTAAGTTTTATACTTTGATCTGTCGGGACATGCCAGTCCCAAATGTTTAGCTAACCCCTTTAAACAGCTTATTGGAACCCGCGCAAACAAACAAACACGCAGCAAAGATAAAGAACACGTCTGCCGATGTCCCCTGGATTTTAAAGGACGTTGCAATGCAGGCCTTCAAATTGTGCACAGATGGCATTTCTAAGTTCTTTGAGGGTGGAGAGAAGCTCGCTCTCTAATAAGACGACGCGAGACGCAGCAGGTGCAGTTATGAATACGTTCTGTATTAACAGCCCTCAGGAAACGTACAGAGGCCCTTCTTCACCTACTCCAGTCCGCTGCGACAGACAGCATTCCTGCTCCACAGTTTCAGGCCCTAACATTGTACATGGCGCTGCCACCATACAATTCAAGAACATGACCACACGAGGAAACACAAGACGTGGCCCTTTCCTAACTAAGGGAGTGTTATAGCAGAAGTCAGGGAAGTGAAATGTAGCTGACGTGAACGTTGTGAGTATTTCCTACTCCTGTCTGCACATCTCATTTAAGCCCCAATATCCAGAAACTTTGGACAAATGCGCCATATTCTAGGCCCGCATAACCAAGCGTAATTTTGCATTTCGCGTAATGCGCAAAATTCCTGAAATTATGCTATTATGCCACATCGCGTAATTATGCACTGTTCGCAGAAAAACATGAAAACAAAGCTAGTGACCAGAACACCAGCAGCAGATGTTTGCGTCGCTTGGATTTTTCGTTTTATTGTTTTAGAGCAAAATACGTCCTCGCATTCAAAATGGATGCAAGGAAGCAGTTTTCCTTCAAAATGTTGTGCTAAATACTGGTTTTGCATTCGGCATATTTGTGCCTCATAAAAACCAAATGTTTCCAAATTTACGCCAAGGCAAATTATGCAAATTTCGTACACCCCTATTTTTCAGCGCATGTTACGTAGGGAAAGTGGCCTCAAAGAATAATATTTCCCAATAAAAAGAAGTAGGAAGTCAAGAGAAAAAGTGGCAGTCCTTTAATGTGCCGCACATTCTGCACAGGTGGAGATAGAAAAAAAAAGGATATATGTCGGCTAGGGATCTGCTGCAGGTCTCCACTGTGTTTGTGAGTCAGACCCCAAGAGCCTCTCACTGTGACTTACCGGAAATCATCTCCAGCGTTTAGCCTGTCCACTGAGATTGGATTTTCAGACATCTTGCATTGTTCACCCTGAGGCATTAATAGCTTCTCTCTTATAATGTAATTGATTGAATCCTGCTATTATTTAGAAGCAAGAACTCATTACACCGTATAATGCTGATGTTCATTTCCTGGTACAAATTAGATCACGGAGGCAATATGATAAATCAAATAAATAAACGCTAACAGGGGAGTCCAAATAAATCAGCTGACAATAATAATAGCTAATAATGTAGTTTACCATCCGGCGATTGGTCTCGGTTTGTAACTGAAAGAGAAAGGTTCGATTTGCTACAAGGATTTGTTATATGAAATGAACCAAACATGCCCTGAATTCAGGGATTAATGGAGGATGTTTTTTTAAAGAATAAGGGAATCCCAGAAATACTTCCATATTGCAGTATTTGCTGGGCCCTTAGAGTTCTGTAGCATATAAGCACCATACGATCTTTCAATAAGGTGGCTAGCAAGGTGGGCCACTCAGGGGCATAGCTAAGTCGGTGCGATTCGGTGCGGGTGACTTGAATCTCAAATTTACCAACTAAAAAAGCAGTGGTCCACAGGGTGAATATTATGTGAGTTGATCAAGGTTCGGGATGGACTGTTTCCATGAGGATGAGGGTCAGCACGGATTACCATTAGGTGGGCCTCTGGAGCTGATTCAGAATTTGGTGGACAGGTAATTTGTTGCAGTGGCAAATGAGTACAGTGTCTACCATACTCAAGGTCCGCCAGCTCGATTAGGAGTTGAACGGACCACAAGTTTAACAACAACAAAGTAAAATGTACTCTGTCAGTGGAAAACTATCTTTAACAGTCCAACGGAGAAGGAGCCATCAGTCCAACGGAGAAGGAGCCATCAGAAGTAAGCCATCAGAAGTAAGCCATCAGACTCATCCGTGACACTGGGGGTACAGCAGTTCTGATACTGCTTGATTTGTCTGCAGCCTTCGACACGGTCGATCATACTACCCTGATTGACCGTGTCGAGGGCATGGGTGTACAAGGGATGGCCAGTAAACTTCTGGCCTCCTTCCTAGCTGACAGAACTCAGGTGGTTACAACGGGACCATTTCAATCGTCCACTATGTCACTGCCATGTGGAGTACCTCAAGGCTCATCCCTAAGCCCGACACTTTTTAACATCTATGTGTCGGGCTTAGCCAATGTCATTCGGGCTCATGGGATGAGCCTTACGTCCTATGCTGATGATACCCAGCTGGTTCTAGCCATTAAGAACAATGGCCATAAAGTGGCAGGTGACCTTAGAGCTGGCATGATGGCAATAGGAAATTGGATGGCCTCTAATTGTTTAAAGTTAAACTCTGATAAAACAGAGGTAGTTATCTTTGGACAATTAACACCTGAGTGGTCATCTAATTGGTGGCCTTCCTCTCTAGGCTCCCCCCCAGCCTGTCAGCAAAGTGAGGAATCTGGGAGTCATCTTTGATGACCGACTCACGTTCCATCCACATGTCAACCAGATTACCTCTTCAGCCTTTTATAAACTGAAGCTAATTAAAAAAATCCTCCCTTTCCTTCCTGATAAAGCCGGAAAAACTCTTGTCACATCCCTTGTGCTGTCCACCTTGGACTACTGCAATGCCCTGTTTCTCAGTGCACAGGAGGGAGTCTTGAATAAGTTACAATCAATACAAAACGCTGCTGCGAGGCTTTTGGGAAATATCCCTAAATATCACTCTGCCTCTAAGACCATCAAAGAGCTGCATTGGTTATCCATCAAAAACAGGATAAAGTTCAAGACCCTGTGCATTGTGTATAAAGCGTTGCATAACCAAGGACCAGCACATCTTGTCCGTAATCTGATCCCTTATCGTCCGCTTAGAACGCTACGGTCATCTTGTTCAGGTGATCTTGTTATACCCCGGACAAAAACGGTCTCATGGGGCGATAGAAGATTCCTGGTTTCAGCCCCCAAGCTGTGGAACACTCTGCCGCCAACGATTAAAGCCAGTCCATCTTTATGGTCCTTTCGGAAACAACTTAAGACCTGGCTCTTTAATCAATAAATCTTCCATCATTTTCTAGGGTAAACACTCAGACACTTAGCGCCGAGACGCCCTTGGGCCATTGCATGCGCTCTATAAATATCACAAATAAATAAATAATAAATAAATAAATAAATAAATCCAACTGCACGCCCTATTTAGAGTTGATTGTCAGATGTTGTGGTTTTTTTAATGTACCTCAGCACCAGGAATAACCACTGCTGGTGCCCAACAGAAAAAAAAGGACCGCCCCACACGATGGCAGAAACCTCGTGTAGGGGTCATTAGTATTTTTCTTTTCAAAAGCAAACTCCCACTTTGTAAGTTTGTTTCTGACAAATATAAAACTTAGGAAAAGTTTGATGGCCAGCTGTCATGCTTGGAGGAGCTGTCTGTTACACTTTTCCTACATTGACATGAACCGCCTTAACTGGTATGGCAGACATCTCTAAATGTGGCTGGGAAGTAACACCAACAATGTTCTCCACCTTCTTGTCTGCCTTTACTCAGCCTGCTAAATCTTAAATCAGGCACTCTGCATAAAGTGGTACAGTGGATAAACAAATAATGGTTTGGAATGAAACCCAGAGGGATTACCAGTAGTTAAACTATTTGCGAGCATTGGTTTTGGGCGCTTGATTGCCAGTAGTATACTTGGAAACCTGAGACTGCATAGCTTTCCAAACCTACTATTGCCAATGTTTGAGAATTTTTAAAAGTAGTAAATTTGCATCCATGCAAGGAGTACTTCTATGGACCCAGGTTTGCTACTTTTGTGGTAAACTGGTCACTGAGGTATCCCTTCAAAGAGGTAGTGTTGTGTCACATGAGGAGAGCAGAACTGTGCCATAGCTTGAAAGAAACGGCGCGGTTCTTCTCTCATATAGTAAGAAAATGAGAACAGATCTCCTATTTCATTCAACACTGTACCTATAACCACTTTTTCGTGTTTTTTTAGGTGCACTGCCGAGGAAACCACAGGGTGTTTAAAAGAACCCTCACTCACCTACCTAGTAAGTGACATTCTTCATCATAGGGTTCCCACCCTGGTCGCCGAGTGCTCCCAGGGTATACTGCGGCACCTGATTACAGAGGAGCTGGTTTTTTTGAGGGGAGAACAGTGATGATTAGTTAATTAGTGAAAAGTGCAGTTTTAAAATTTGCTCAAGAATTCCAGTCAATTAGACATACATTTTAATGAGGGAAGTATTGGTCAATGGCAAAAAATATAGTGGAAGATATATGTGGGATATTACGTTGATCCCACTTATCCTCAAAGCGGTCTACATGATTCAGCCATGTTCTAACAGTGGCTCTGAGGGTCAGGATGGCTGTCATCAGGACCAAACAAATGAAAGCCCAGCTGTGCGCTTGGGCATGCAGGGATGGTGTGCGTGGATTGTACTTACAACACACCGACTTGTAAGGAAAGTCACTGTTTGTTTTTCTTTTTTTGCGGTGGTAGCATCTTGCTACCTGGGATAGGCCGAGGGGGTGGACCTTGTTGTCAAACATTCGTCAAGGTATCTCATCCTCCGTAGTACCTGCCTCACCTTGGTCAGGACTGCATCTTCAAACAGTTCTACTCTCTCCATGCACTGGCACAGTTTGGGCTGCTTTGGGCCAATGAAGGCACACTTGCGCCATAGTGCAAAGGTGTCTGCATTATGGTCAAGATAGTTTTTGTGCAGTAAGGACTCGAGTAACTTCCTGAACAAAAACTATCCTTGGAGGCTTTTTCCCTTTGTATGTGTGTTGCAGAATGCAGCACATCTGCAAAGAGGAAATAATGAGGATAAATAAAGATATTTCCCCTTGTTACGCCAACCTCATGCAGGCACACTATTTTTGCTAAAATCCATGTCCACAACTCTTTTTAAATATAGGTTTGCATCACCATCAATGGGTGGATGCGCGGAAATGCCCATGCACCACCCATGGAATGCCTATCTGACACAAAGTAATGCAAAGCAGGTCAATGACCTGCGTTGTGTTGCTTTTTCTTACAAAACCACGCAAATCAATATTTGTGTGATTTTGTAAATACCAAAAATGGTTTTGTATTGGGCCTTCATTTAAAGAGTGATATAACCCTGACGCAAAATCTTTGTGAACTTGGGCCTAAATATATTTTTACGTTTGAGATCCAAAAAATGAGTAAGTTACAATCTCTTAGTCAAATCAGGATGACAAGAAAAACCCAAACAGACAAAGCAGACCCGACTCAGGGCCCCCAGACCCAACTTACAAGCCAAAAATGTATTTATTTATGGTTTCACCACCCCTCCCCCCCAAGAGCTATGCCCCTGGGAAATGCGAGAGTGTTGCCTGCCCTATAATAAATATGTATATTTTCCCATCCCCAATACTTACTGTTAGCAAGTGGGTTACTGGTTGACTGGGGTCTGAACCCTGGTCAATCAGCAACCACAATCCTAGTAGGGTAGAGCAAAATCGAACCCCAAATTAACCTGTGCTCAACCTCCTGGTAGTTTGGCACAGAGCAGTCAGGCTTAACCTAGAGGCAATGTGTAAAGTGTTTGTGCAACACTTTAAACAGTTATAAAGTGAAAACACCACACAAAAGGATGCCACACCAAGTTCGAAAAACAGAATGTCCTTTAATAAACACAATAAGACTAAAAGGAGAATAATCCAATCAGTAGAACCTGATTTTTGAAATTTTAAACAACAAACTCCAATATAGCAAATAAAGGCATAAAGCACCAGCCGCAACTATCTGGTCGTGCTGGACTGAATCAAAGTCAAAAGTTCATGCTGACCACGATGGAGCATGGGTTGGATACAGTCCAGATTAGTCCAGCTGAAGTTTTACCTTTTCTCGTTTTGTGCAAAGAGTCCCATTAGCGTTGGAGAGATTTTCCGATAGCAAGGAGATGGTTGTGGGCAGTGGTCCACCTGGTGCGAAGAGCAGGTCTAGGCCAGGGTCCAGCAAGCCCGTCGCGGAAGGGCGGGCTGGAACTTCAGTTGGCGGCCCCCGTGAGCGGGTGATGCTGCAGTGCAAAGAGACATCTGGCGGCGGCTAATGTTGCTTTTTCGGAGGGAGCATCGCGGTTCCTTTGTGAAAGGGCCCGATCATGGTCGTGAAAAGCCCAACAACTTCATTTCAAGAGCCACACCAAGGGCCCAGGAGAGGGACCATTGAGGGGAAGGGGGGGTCATAAACTCAGTGAACATTGGTCCAGGAGCTGTTGGGGAGTCTTTTATGTCCCTGAGGCTCAGATCAGGAGGCTAGCAGACTACCTCTGTGAGACATTCTGGGGTCCTTGGTGCAAGATGGGAGTTTTAGGTCCAGTTCTTCTCCAGGCAAGAGGGCAGCAGGTCAGCACAGCAGGACAGCAGTTCCTTTAGAGCAGCAGTCCAGAAGAGTGGCAGTCCTTGTAGCAACACAGCAGTCCTTCATCCTGTCAGATGATCCACAGTTCATTAAGTGTACTTAAGAGTTGGTGTCTGAGGTCCTTCTTTTATACACAGCAATGCATTTGAAATGGGGAGAAGCTGCTAGAGGCATGCATTTGAAGTGCACAGGCACGCATTTGAAGTGCACAGATGCCCTGCCTTTCCTGCTCTGAATCCAGACTAACTACAGGCGGTATGTAGCCCTTTGTGAGAAGACAGGACGCTGCCTATTCACGTGTGAGTGGGGCTGTGCCCAGCTCCTCCTTCTCATCCTGCCAGTGATATCCCATCCAGTCACTCCTAGGATCCCCATTGTGTGTGGCTGTTTAGAAGGAATACACCACAATGTCCATCTTCACCCACACCCAGTCATGTGACTCGGAGACAGGCTGCAGGCACCAAATGGCTGAGGCAAGACAATACCAACTTTCTAAAAGTGGCATTTTCAGAATTGTAATTACAAATCTAAAATTAGGATTTTAAATTAGGATGACTGAGACATCAAACAGGGAACTGGGTATCTCTTCTTATTTGGAAATGATACTTATAAAATGTGATAAGGCAACTTTAATGTTATGCTATGGGAGAGATAGTCCTTGCACCCTCCCTCTGTGCTGTTCAGGGCCTACCCTAGGGGTGACTTATATGTAGTAAAAAGAATGATTTGGGCCTGGCAAAAGGTTTATTTTGCCAGGCCGAAATGGCAGTTTAAAACTGCGCACAGAGGCTCTGCAATAGCAGTTTAAAACTGCGCACACAGGCTCTGCAATGGCAGGCCTGAAACATGTTCAAAGGGCTACTTAAGTGGGTGGCATCAGTGCTGCAGGCCAACTAGCAATATTTAATTTACAGGCCCTGGGCATGTGTAGTTCACTTAACTTGTAACTTATAAGAAAATTAATATGCCAGTTGGGTATAAGCCAATTCCACCATGTTTAGAGGAGAGAGCTCACGCACTTTAACACTGGTTAGCAGTGGTAAAGTGACACAGTCTTAAGGCCACTATAAACAAATTCAGCAAATAATGAGAGAAGGAAGGCAGAAAGGGACAGGTCAAAACATTTTTTAATGTAAAATATCAAACTCGAACCTGTGGCTCCATTGGAGATCTCCACCTAGCTAGAAGTGATTGATTAGTCGCCAGTAGAACCTTTATGTAGATCAGTGGCCCTCTTTGTCTTCTTTCTTTTCATGACAGCAAGCCAACTTAATAAGATACTTTGAAAGGACTCAGGCATCTTAATGCCCAAGATTCCCTCTGTGGTTCCCATTACTTATTTCCAGAAGCTTTGTATGCGAGTGCATTTCCATAAAATATGTGTCAAGCTGCCTACCTCTCAGCATACCCTCCAGCACAAAGCAGATTGTTTAATATTTATGAATGGATTTCCAGTGCCACCTGAGCAAATCTTACAAGGGAATACTGCTTCCAATTTAAATCCTGAGAGGGACTCACCAAACTCCTCCTGGTGAGTCTTTCTCAGGGAGTTCTTTCCATCAGTTACCACCTAATAAATTCTGGCTACCGGATGAGTGTCACTTGAAACCCCTCTAAGCAATTCCTCAAACTGGGTCAAATGGCTTGTTGGCACTTGTCTAATAGACTGGTTAATACCTCAGTACCTAACTTGTATGTATCTGAAGCTTACCACTGCTAGAACCCCGAAATCCACTTTGAATTGCTCAAGTACTTAATTGAGCCATTTTCAAACATATTTCTTTGATTTATACATCCTGCTTCTTGCCAGCCCTTACATGTCTCTTGGTCCAGAATTAGCCCACACTCAGAATTACACAGAACAGAGGGTTGGGGCATCCCTATTCCAATCCATATTTCACCTCAGCCGTATCCCAGGAGCCGCTGTTCTGTCGACCGATATTGAGAAAGCGTTCGACAGCGTCGAGTGGCCGTACCTGCTTCGCGTACTGGAGTCCTTCGGCCTGGGCGAGCGATTTGTGAGGTGGACCTCCTTACTTTATGCTGCGGCCACGGCCCGAGTCAAGACCGGGGCCACTATTTCGGCCCCGTACAGGGTGGGGCGAAGGACCAGGCAGGGGTGCTCCCTGTCCCCCCTCCTCTTCGCGTTAGCTATAGAGCCCCTGGCAGCTCACGCCCGCCTGGGCTATGCATATGAGGGCCTTCAACTGAGAGGCGACACCCACTACATATCCCTATATGCTGACGATTGCCTACTGTTTTTGGCTGACGCGGACGCTGCCCTGCTCACGAGTGAGGAGCGGACGATCCGCAACTGCTGGCTGCGGTGTCATAGGCGAGCTGGCGTTGCTCGCCCATATGCCCCCGAGATCCCATTAGGGATGTGCACTGCCTTCCCGCATGGAGGGGATTGGTCGGCGCTGGCGACTTGGGAAGACCTGGGCCTGCAAATGATCGGTGATTTGTATAAGGAGGGATCGCTGCTTTCATTTCAGGAGCTGCGTGACGTTTACGGCCTCCCGAGGGGGGATTACCTGTTACACGCCTCGCTGGTGGCTAGTATCCAGAATCATTGGAAGAAGGGCCTTTCTGAACCACCGACATCCGAGAGCTGTCAATATGTGGTTATGGGGGCGGGTACTTACAAGGCCGTCACCTGCCTCTATCGGAGGCTGTCGACGGAAACGCTGCATCCCTTGGACAGGTTGAAAACCAAATGGGAAGAGGATAATGGGCGACCGATCCCCGAATCGACTTGGCCACAGCTTTTGCGGCGGGCATGGAAAGGCACTCGGAATGCCAGGTTCCAGATGGTCCAATTTTTCTCTCTCCACCGAGCTTATCTGACGCCGGTTAAGATATCGCAGTTTTTTGAGGGCGCGTCTTCGCTCTGCCCTAGATGTGGACTGGAAGGTGCGGATTTTGCCCATATGTTCTGGGCTTGTGCGAAGCTAACTGATTATTGGGAGGCGGTGGTGGCCTGCCTGAATGCTGTCACGGATCGGCATATTGAAGCGTATATGGGCGTTTGTTTATTATTGTGGTTCCCTCACACCCCCCGAACTCGCATCACCAGCAAATTCTATGACTTGGGGCTGATATTGGCCAAACGGGAAATCACCATGCATTGGAAATCCAGCCGGGGCCCCAGTTACTCGCACTGGAGATCTACCCTGGAGCGGTGGGCGAAGGCGGAGAGCGCGTTGCGGCTGCGACAGGCCAGGCGACTAGATAATGACAGGGCGCTAGAGACGGCCAGGGCGTGGGAGGCCCTTGTGACCGAGCTGCTACTACCCGAGTGTGAGACTTGGCCCTTTCCCCCAGAAATTTTTCGCTTTTTATCCCCTGTTAATTTAGGATGCCCCTATGGAAACAACAGTGTATAGGCCTTGGATGGTGGAGAATGCCCTGTTTAGTTTAAAACTAGTGTTAAAATGCAGGTACCTTCTACACCTAACATGGCCGCCACAGACCTCTGCTGCAGCAGCGTGGTTTAGAGGGCGCATTCTAGTAGCCAGGGGCAGGCTGGAACCCTCAGGCAATGTATCCATCTTAGCCTGCCAGCCTGTCCACAGGTAGAATGGTGGAACCTCCTGGAAGCCTCTGGAACCTTCTGGGAGAGGTGAGGTGACACCAACTGACACCAACTGACACCAACTGACACTACCAACTGTCAACTGGCTCTATAAAAGGAAAGGGAGGGAACTTTCCTGAGGGGAGAGGAAGGAGAAGGAGGAGAAGAAGGAGAGAAGCTGAGAGGAGGACCTGGGGGAGGAACCTACACAGGAGTTTAGGCAGAGGGGCCTAGTCAGGGACTATGATGCTGGAAGTGACAGTACTTTGAGTGCTGCCTTTCAAGTATTGAGCACACCTGTAAATCCCCCCTGACCTAGCCCAGCGGAAGGGAACCCCCAGGGACCACTTGAGGGGATTGGCTGAGGAGATCCAACACATGCCACCAACTTAACCCCCTTAAAGGAAACAAGAACCCAACTGCTATTTACAAGGGCGCCAGAAACAGCTGCGCCAAGAAGAAATCAAGGAACCAGAAACCAAGTAACTAAACTAAGGGCGCAAGAAACATCACGCCAAGAAGAAAACTAAATCACCACAGGACTTTTGAGGAACCCACCAGGTATTGGCGCTGTGTCGCTCCCTGTGCCCCTCCTGACGCCACCTGGGGTTCCTGCGCTAACCTGCCACTGCTGTGTGGCTTGACCTGTGAACTGCCCTTGTTTGAAGACAGCTACTGCTGAAGCGCTAGCCTCCTAGAAACTGCCTAAGCGCTACATTGCCCTCCAGGCGCTTATCTACCGTGTCCCTGTGGGAAGCACTGAGCCTGCTGATATTGCCAGAGTGCGCTGTGATTCTTGAGGCTATAGTGATCCTGAAGCGCTAGAATCCTGAAGCGCTATATCTGCCTGGATTGTTGTCCTGTGAGCTGCTTTTATTTTAAACCCACTATGGATGAAGCGCTGTATCAGAGACTGCCTGGCCTGTCAAGCTGCTTGTAAGCGCTGTGACCTGTTGCCCCTGAGAAGCGCTCACCTGTTGTGAGGTACTGCCCCTGAGGAGCGCTATACATGTCTCCCAAGCGCTATTGTAGAGACTGCCCAGCGCTGCAATCTGACAGAGCTGCTGTAAAGGCCCCTCGGAGGAGTGTTGGACCCCGGCATCCTGCTATCTGAGGAGCGCTATACATGTCTCCCAAGCGCTATTCTGTTATCAAACTGCGGGGCCCACCAAGTGCTGCATGCCCCTTGAAGCGCTGTCACTTCCAGGCGCTATTGCTGAATTGCCCAAAGCGCTGAGCCCAAGACGCGCTACCGGCGCCACTCACCGCTACAAGCCCGGAGCTGCTCACGATCCCTGAGGCGCTGTTGGTCGTCCAGCGTCGTTGCCGCCACCGCACTGAGCCCTGAGCCCTAGCAGAGCCAGCGTCATCATCGTGACCCCCCTCGGCGGCCCCCATGTGCCAGGAGAGGGCCGCCGCATTGTAAATCATTGAGGGGGCCTCCGCGCATTCCAGTCGGGCCGCGTTAGGCCTGAAGCAAGCCTACCCCTCTCACGTGATGGGGGCGCCTCGTCATAGGCCGCGCCCCCGCCGGAAGTCGCTCCACCATTTGATCAGCGGCCGGCACTGCATTGAGGAAACCTACGTGTAGGAGACCTCGGGGGAAAGCCTGGCCGGGCCCAGCACTCATCGGGAGGGGGCCGTGAAGCCTGAGAGCCCCCTCCGATTTGCCCCACAACGTCTTGGACTTGCCTCGCGACCGGCGCTGGTGCTCTGTAACTGCTCCCTGCACCGCGCCCGGTCATGTGAGGCTCCAGAACCGGCGCAAGGGCCCCGGAGGGCCGAAGCAAAAGGTAATCCCCCAGGGGAGGAGGGCGGAAGGCCCCGTGATCGCCCCTCCCCGGGGGTAGATGTCACTGGGCCCCGTTGGCCCTCATTAATTGCTGAGAACTGGTGACTGGGTCCTGTTGGCCCTAATTAATTACAGAAGCCCTTCAGGCATGGGGACTGGGCCCACGAAGGTCACTGTGGGTCTTCTGCAGTAGGAACCTTGTACTCCTGCAGTGAGATAATTATTAAATTGGGCTGCATTGTTGATGAATGATTTTCCCTTGCCTTATGGGAATGTTCCCTGATTAATAGGAGCATTTTACTGCTCATTTATGCACCAGCCGATGTGTAGTTTGCCCAATGAAAGGTTCATTCAAATATGCTTTGAGTAATGCTCTAGGTAATGGAATGGTTATTCCCCCCAAGTGAAACTGGGAATTAACTGTCTGGTTAGTTTATGACTAATGAAATGTTCTGCCTTTACTCTCATGACAGGTATATTACTGCCTAAGGCACTGTTATTTGAATGCTGTTTGCTACCTCAGGAAATGTTTATACTACATAATTACATGGTTCCTGGGTCATATGTCATGCATACTCCTGCCTAACGCAATGGTTCCCAAAGACCTCTAGGTATATAAGGAGATGGTTACTCCCATTAAAAGAAAGGTTTATTCTTACCTGATGACATGGGTAATGCTGGTTAAATGAAATGTTTTCTTCCACATAGGGCTATATTTATTAGAAACTTATAGTGATCTATTTACATGTTGCTGTTCTGAAACGCTCAGCCTTGTTTGGGGAGTAAAAAGTAGAAACCTACTGTTATCTATTGAAATGCTTTCTGTTATAACTCCTTAAGGTATTTTGATGCAGGTGCTGACCCGGAGCAAGGCATAGGTCAGGCCTGTGTTATACTAAAAATGTATTTATTCAATATTTAATATTTATGGAATATTTAATATTTATGAGTTATTCATCCAGTATTTAATGCTAAGTGTTCTCACACATGTATTTTAGTGGAAAGCTAATAAGCTAATTTTATGATAAATTCCTAATACCCTGATCCTGCTCTATCTTAATAAAGTTGACTTGAGTTTTTACACAAGCTCACTGGAGTGGTGTCACTACTTGCGTGCACATGTTTCTGATTCAGTGGTTGCGTGTGCTGCATGGTCGCTTAACACATGTGCGTTCGGATGCCTACCCGCTCGTGCCATGCTACCCTAGGGGACTGGTGACCCCAGTTCCAACATATTGGTGTCGAGCGGTGGGATCCAGGACCTGTGACCATGCAGCACCCTCCATTGGGACAGGGTGCACAGCAATTGGGCTGCACAATTATTGTGTGTGCAAGCCTTAGGAATTGACCCCTCCACTGTCTAGCCTGTGAGTGTATCAGGGCCTGTTGGACCTCATTCTGTCGCCACATCCTAGAACCTTTTTCCTGAATTATCTGAGTCCCCACCTGGCATACTGGAGTGTTGTCAGGGGATGGGGGTGCCTGTTGGGCGGAGGGAAGAAGGAACTCCGTACCACTTTGGGGGCACGGGTAGGAGCCCACCCAGAGGGGAGAGGGGATGGGGACAGGAGGGGCAGGTCACACCCAGGGAGGCGGCCACACCAGAGAACCCTGGGAGGGGGTGTGCGTCGTCAGAGAGGTTAGAGCAAGAGAGGGAGAATGTGAGCCTTGCAAAGGAAGGGAAGCTGGTGCACAGGCTTCAGCTAACAGAGACAGAGCTGAAGAACTTGAATACATGTGTGCCAGGTACTTCCATGGTGGCAGCGTACCCGAGGTTCGGGGTTTGGACCAGTCACGGGGTGTAGAACCTGGACTGGGGTTTCAGGTGCAGGGGTTGCCTGACCTGGCGGGAGGAACTTCTGTATTCAGAGTTCCTCCAGTTGTGACTCTCAGGGGTACTACTCCAGGTAGGAGGGTGCGGAACTCTGGGAGGGGGTGCAGAGGGAGGATGGACTCACCTCTGGCACCAGTCCAGCCACGGGGTTAAGATCCTGGGTTGGGTGGCCAGGTTCAGGGATTGCCTGACCTGGCGGGAGGAATCTCTGTATTCAGAGTTCCCCCGGTTGTGACTCTCAGGGGTACTACTCCAGGTAGGAGGGTGCGGAACTCTGGGAGGGGGTGCAGAGGGAGGATGGACTCACCTCTGGCACCAGTCCAGCCACGGGGTTAAGATCCTGGGTTGGGTGGCCAGGTTCAGGGATTGCCTGACCTGGCGGGAGGAATCTCTGTATTCAGAGTTCCCCCGGTTGTGACTCTCAGGGGTACTACTCCAGGTGGGAGGGTGCGGAACCCTGGGAGGGGGTGCAGGGAGAGGTAGGTCTCGCCCCTGTCACCAATTCAACTTAAGGATTTAGACCCTAGGTTGAGGAGGAGAGTGGAAAGGGTACCACGGGCCTGGGGCTACTGCCCCCACTCTGAGAGAGAGTAAGGGCCAGAGACATCTGGATTGGAGGTCTGTCCTGGCCGCATCCCACTAGGAACACCAGTGGGGTGGTTGGATTAGCGAGGATGTCATGGTGGTATTGGGCCTGCGTCCACCTTTTTCCGCCCCAAGCAGGGAAGCCCGTCAAGGTAATGACCAGTCTACCCTGGCTTTTGGCTGGGGGGGAGATGTGTGAGACTTGGCCCTTTCCCCCAGAAATTTTTCGCTTTTTATCCCCTGTTAATTTAGGATGCCCCTATGGAAACAACAGTGTATAGGCCTTGGATGGTGGAGAATGCCCTGTTTAGTTTAAAACTAGTGTTAAAATGCAGGTACCTTCTACACCTAACATGGCCGCCACAGACCTCTGCTGCAGCAGCGTGGTTTAGAGGGCGCATTCTAGTAGCCAGGGGCAGGCTGGAACCCTCAGGCAATGTATCCATCTTAGCCTGCCAGCCTGTCCACAGGTAGAATGGTGGAACCTCCTGGAAGCCTCTGGAACCTTCTGGGAGAGGTGAGGTGACACCAACTGACACCAACTGACACCAACTGACACTACCAACTGTCAACTGGCTCTATAAAAGGAAAGGGAGGGAACTTTCCTGAGGGGAGAGGAAGGAGAAGGAGGAGAAGAAGGAGAGAAGCTGAGAGGAGGACCTGGGGGAGGAACCTACACAGGAGTTTAGGCAGAGGGGCCTAGTCAGGGACTATGATGCTGGAAGTGACAGTACTTTGAGTGCTGCCTTTCAAGTATTGAGCACACCTGTAAATCCCCCCTGACCTAGCCCAGCGGAAGGGAACCCCCAGGGACCACTTGAGGGGATTGGCTGAGGAGATCCAACACCAGCCACCAACTTAACCCCCTTCAAGGAAACAAGAACCCAACTGCTATTTACAAGGGCGCCAGAAACAGCTGCGCCAAGAAGAAATCAAGGAACCAGAAACCAAGTAACTAAACTAAGGGCGCAAGAAACATCACGCCAAGAAGAAAACTAAATCACCACAGGACTTTTGAGGAACCCACCAGGTATTGGCGCTGTGTCGCTCCCTGTGCCCCTCCTGACGCCACCTGGGGTTCCTGCGCTAACCTGCCACTGCTGTGTGGCTTGACCTGTGAACTGCCCTTGTTTGAAGACAGCTACTGCTGAAGCGCTAGCCTCCTAGAAACTGCCTAAGCGCTACATTGCCCTCCAGGCGCTTATCTACCGTGTCCCTGTGAGAAGCACTGAGCCTGCTGATATTGCCAGAGTGCGCTGTGATTCTTGAGGCTATAGTGATCCTGAAGCGCTAGAATCCTGAAGCGCTATATCTGCCTGGATTGTTGTCCTGTGAGCTGCTTTTATTTTAAACCCACTATGGATGAAGCGCTGTATCAGAGACTGCCTGGCCTGTCAAGCTGCTTGTAAGCGCTGTGAACTGTTGCCCCTGAGAAGCGCTCACCTGTTGTGAGGTACTGCCCCTGAGGAGCGCTATACATGTCTCCCAAGCGCTATTGTAGAGACTGCCCAGCGCTGCAATCTGACAGAGCTGCTGTAAAGGCCCCTCGGAGGAGTGTTGGACCCCGGCATCCTGCTATCTGAGGAGCGCTATACATGTCTCCCAAGCGCTATTCTGTTATCAAACTGCGGGGCCCACCAAGTGCTGCATGCCCCTTGAAGCGCTGTCACTTCCAGGCGCTATTGCTGAATTGCCCAAAGCGCTGAGCCCAAGACGCGCTACCGGCGCCACTCACCGCTACAAGCCCGGAGCTGCTCACGATCCCTGAGGCGCTGTTGGTCGTCCGGCGTCGTTGCCGCCACCGCACTGAGCCCTGAGCCCTAGCAGAGCCAGCGTCATCATCGTGACCCCCCTCGGCGGCCCCCATGTGCCAGGAGAGGGCCGCCGCATTGTAAATCATTGAGGGGGCCTCCGCGCATTCCAGTCGGGCCGCGTTAGGCCTGAAGCAAGCCTACCCCTCTCACGTGATGGGGGCGCCTCGTCATAGGCCGCGCCCCCGCCGGAAGTCGCTCCACCATTTGATCAGCGGCCGGCACTGCATTGAGGAAACCTACGTGTAGGAGACCTCGGGGGAAAGCCTGGCCGGGCCCAGCACTCATCGGGAGGGGGCCGTGAAGCCTGAGAGCCCCCTCCGATTTGCCCCACAACGTCTTGGACTTGCCTCGCGACCGGCGCTGGTGCTCTGTAACTGCTCCCTGCACCGCGCCCGGTCGTGTGAGGCTCCAGAACCGGCGCAAGGGCCCCGGAGGGCCGAAGCAAAAGGTAATCCCCCAGGGGAGGAGGGCGGAAGGCCCCGTGATCGCCCCTCCCCGGGGGTAGATGTCACTGGGCCCCGTTGGCCCTCATTAATTGCTGAGAACTGGTGACTGGGTCCTGTTGGCCCTAATTAATTACAGAAGCCCTTCAGGCATGGGGACTGGGCCCACGAAGGTCACTGTGGGTCTTCTGCAGTAGGAACCTTGTACTCCTGCAGTGAGATAATTATTAAATTGGGCTGCATTGTTGATGAATGATTTTCCCTTGCCTTATGGGAATGTTCCCTGATTAATAGGAGCATTTTACTGCTCATTTATGCACCAGCCGATGTGTAGTTTGCCCAATGAAAGGTTCATTCAAATATGCTTTGAGTAATGCTCTAGGTAATGGAATGGTTATTCCCCCCAAGTGAAACTGGGAATTAACTGTCTGGTTAGTTTATGACTAATGAAATGTTCTGCCTTTACTCTCATGACAGGTATATTACTGCCTAAGGCACTGTTATTTGAATGCTGTTTGCTACCTCAGGAAATGTTTATACTACATAATTACATGGTTCCTGGGTCATATGTCATGCATACTCCTGCCTAACGCAATGGTTCCCAAAGACCTCTAGGTATATAAGGAGATGGTTACTCCCATTAAAAGAAAGGTTTATTCTTACCTGATGACATGGGTAATGCTGGTTAAATGAAATGTTTTCTTCCACATAGGGCTATATTTATTAGAAACTTATAGTGATCTATTTACATGTTGCTGTTCTGAAACGCTCAGCCTTGTTTGGGGAGTAAAAAGTAGAAACCTACTGTTATCTATTGAAATGCTTTCTGTTATAACTCCTTAAGGTATTTTGATGCAGGTGCTGACCGGGAGCAAGGCATAGGTCAGGCCTGTGTTATACTAAAAATGTATTTATTCAATATTTAATATTTATGGAATATTTAATATTTATGAGTTATTCATCCAGTATTTAATGCTAAGTGTTCTCACACATGTATTTTAGTGGAAAGCTAATAAGCTAATTTTATGATGAATTCCTAATACCCTGATCCTGCTCTATCTTAATAAAGTTGACTTGAGTTTTTACACAAGCTCACTGGAGTGGTGTCACTACTTGCGTGCACATGTTTCTGATTCAGTGGTTGCGTGTGCTGCATGGTCGCTTAACACATGTGCGTTCGGATGCCTACCCGCTCGTGCCATGCTACCCTAGGGGACTGGTGACCCCAGTTCCAACACCGAGGGTGACCAAAGTGAGGATAGTGAGGCACCGACGCCGTAGGGTGTTTCGGAGGTGAGGTTCCCCGTTCCAGGTGCGGAACACAACTAACATGAGTAACGGCAGGGGTTATGGGAGTTCAGGTCCCCCAGTGGAAGGCATCACCTACTTCCTCCTTTCGACTGCTTCGAGGAAGGAACAGATTGCTGACTATTAGCTGCTGAGAAAGAGGACACCGGCGCACTGACAAGGGGGGTGGGATACAGGGAGGGATTGGTTAAGGGATTGTTATCATAAAAGGCATTTACTCAGAACAGAATTGTTATCCCATGTTCGCGAAGGTGACTGCAAGTGTTGCTCGTTGTATTACACTGATATAATCTGACATGCCAATAAAAATTGTTTCTACAAAAAAATGTCTTTCAAGTCTTGAGATTTGCTGAGTCTCCTTCCTTGCGCACAGGCACCAACTCTATGTTATATTGTTTTTCGTACAATGTTAACCGAGTAATCAGATAATAATGTCATAATCTGTAGATAAAAGAATAGGAATTGCCCCTTTTGCGTGACTACTTTTTTAATTACTAGCGAGGCTATTTATTACATAGTATGTATCTGCTAGAAATTCCCTTTGGCCCAAGATTTTTTAATACATATTATAATCGCCTATAGTTTGCCCCGCTTTCCCAAGTTCCATTTAAGGTGAGGAAGCGTTTGGGTGAACTAACAGATGGATAACATTTTGAGATTTAATCCAGTTCAATGTTCCTTGTAACCAAGACCAGGATAGCTCCTGATCCCGATTCTGACTGTTACTGTTTGCTGCAAGGTTCTGACAAATCTACCTTCTGGGTTAAAAATGATTGTTGAACAGGGTACATTCTGTAGGGTGAGTGATCATGTTTGCGGTGTGCTGAATATGCCATTAAATATTTTAGTAATATCATTTATTTCCCAGCTATCTATTTCGGTAATATTTGTACTGGTTGTACATCAAAGCCATTATTCCAAAATAATTCACATTTACCCAGAATTATCATAGGTGCAGGACTTTACCAAATTCTGTCTTTACTTCTGAGAGATCATTTTTATCATTAACACTAACCCGTTTTATTTCAACCGAGGACAGTGACTGAAGTTGTGGAAGAGTATGTGACAAATTCAGTATCTTTGATCTAATTAGTGGACCATTATCTCCTGTGTTAACTGAGTAATGAAAGGACGGATGTACAATCACCACAATCTATAAACAGATGCTTATAGGATAAGCAATATTTTCTGTTGGTAGCATATGTGACTGTAGATACATATGCTCGGAAAAGACTTTAAAGCAGTGCCCTCCATAAGTGGTGGGTAGCGAGTAGATGATGCAGGTTTCTGGAACACGTTCTGAAAACTGTCTGGACAACCACAGCCAGCTATCAAGCTAAATTGCCCACACAGTGGTGCATAGTGAAAGCATGTTGACCGGGTGGCTGCTTTGCAGTTGTCAGCTAGTGAAACGTTCCCTAAGGAAGTCATGGTTGCCACGTTCTTACAGGTGGAGTGTGCCCAGGAAGTAAAGGTAATACTCTCTTAGCTTTGTGGTAGCAAGTTTGGATTCACTTGATTATCCAACTTGCTGTGCCTACCTTAGAGATGTGATGTCCCCTGGAAGGTTTTGCGAAGGCTGCAAAGAATTGATCAGACTTACAAAAAGCCTCAGTCTTGTCAATGTAGTACATGAGAATTTTTTTGACATGTATAAAGTTCTTTCCACTACTGAATCCAACTGCAGAAAGAAGACTCTGAGATCTATAGTCTGATTAAGGTGAAATGGTGAAACCACTTTATGGAAAAACTTAGGATTCGTCCTGAGACAACCTTATATTTGTGAACCTGAATGAATCGTTTTTGTAATGTGTGTGCTTGTAGGTCACTAATGCACCTAGAGGGAAGTAATGCATTCAGGAAAAGAACTGTAAGGGACATGAGTGTGAAGGTTTGAAAGGTGGCCCCATAAGCCTCATAGACTATGTTAATTTCCACATGGGAGCAGGAGGTATTCGAGGAGGTATGACTCTCTTAAGACTTTCCATGAAACCCGTGACTACTGGGATTCTATTCTGGGATGAATTACCCCTATTTTGCATGTATGCTGCCACAGCAGTGAAGGGCGAGTAAGATTGATATGGGTATCTGTGTGAGCCTTCTTGCTGTACCATAGAGACAGCATGTTAGACTTCACTATCTTGTTTTTAGTTTGCTTTCTAATAGCAGATTGACTCTAACTAAGTCTAGCAATATTTGTTTCAAGTGCGAAGTGTTGATCGCCTAATAAGAAAGTATGTTGGTGATATATTAAGTTCAATTTCAATCCAGTATGGCTGAAAATTGGTCCTTTCAGAGAGCCAGCGAATACCGTATTTAGTCAAGGATGCAGTTTGATAATTAAACCAATTGTGAAAATTACACCCACCTTGGAATTGATCTAATCATGGCATAGTTTGTTCTAGGCACTCTTATGTTTTTTTCAAATTCCATAGAAACAAGACGGTGACTTTATTTATAGCTGAAAAATGTATTTGATAGTCTGATAGGTAGCATGCTAGATGTGAAAGTAATAATAGAGGTAATCAGCATTTTTTTTGTTGAAATTATTTTTAATGGCATTTATAAAACAGTGCGAAACAGTGTCATGTAGAAACACAAAATAGTTTAGGCACAGTAGTTTGTCAACAGAAACCAGAAGAATTACAACATTAACACAGGAGCATCTCTGTCTATCAATCAGAACATGGGTTGTCAACAGGGATCGAGGTTCCAAAGCACTATTCCGAATCAGAGCTAGAGCTGTCAGTATCGGAAGGTGGGTTGCAAATGTTTCCCCTGTACTTATTCCACGCCCCCCAAATCTTATTCCATTTCTTGGGACAACCTCTATTTCGAAACACTGTCCGTTCTGCAATCATCGCAGCGTCCATATCCTGCTTCCAGGCCGATATTGTTGGCGACATCCCTCCACCCCACTTCTGCGCTATATTTCTTTTTGCTACCATCATACCTAGTGTCATCCAGCTCTGCCCATATCGTGTGAGGTCATTGGGTTCCCATATGTTTAAAAGGCAACGCTTGGGGTCAGGCAGTATGGAGAGTTCCTCTGATTGAGACATGGTGCGCATCACCTGAACCCAGTAATGAGCAATTCGGGGGCAATCCCATATCGTGTGGTAGAAGCTACCTATTTCCCCGCAACCCCGCAGGCTGTATGGGTGTGAAATCCTTTTCATCTTATGTAGTGCGTCCCTAGTGTAGTATGATCTGTGTAGAATGCGTAGTTGCACCAGGCAGAGACGTGATGGGACGCCCACTTCTTTCGGAGACGCAGTCGCCTCCTGCCACTCTGAGTCATCAATGTCTCCACAGTCGTGTACCGACTTCCCCCGCAGGGCCTCCAGAGGGTCAGGTAAATTGTTTACGAGTTTCCGGTACGTCAGAGATGTCGCCTTTGAAGGCATAAAGTCAGTCAGCAGCCTGTCTTCAAGTGGGGACGCGTCCGGGATAGCTGTTACGGACTTTAACGCTGTTGTCAATGCATGACGTACCTGCATGTATCTGAAACGTTCTGTCAGCGCCAGATCATATTGCTGTTGTAGCGTCTCAAAAGGTAGCATCTGCCCCTTTTGCCACAGATCGCCAATGGTTGAGATGCCGATAGCATCCCAGCGGTCGAAGCCTTTGGAGTGTCTCAGTTTTCCAAGCTGTTTTATGTCCCACAACGGGGTCAACTGTGTCAGCACTCCCTGCCATTTCAACCTGCTCAGCGCCGCGTGCCACACGGTGAGCGTGTGATGCAGTGGGCCGAACTTCGTGGCGATTAATGATTTATCATTCAGGGGGGCCAGCATTCCAGAGAATCCCAACTGAGCCCTGTCTGCCTTTAGAGCTGGTTCAGACTGGGGGAGATGAAGCCATTGGTTAACAATCTTCAACTGTGATGCCCAGTAGTAAAGGTTGACGTCAGGGAGCGCTATGCCTCCGTCGTACCAGCCGTGTGTGAGCTTGGCCTGCGCTATACGAGCTGGCTTAGTACCCCATAGCAGCACCGAGACTTGCGCTGCGATGGTTTTGAAGTACGCGGGAGGGACAGGGTAAGGTGTATTTTCTAAAACGTAGAGGAAGCGGAGTAGGGCCATCATTTTGAAAAGGGCCAACCTTTCCTAGCAGCGTCAGCGGCAGTGATTCCCAGTGTCGAATGTCACGTTTGAGTCGATCAAGAGGGGGCTGCAGGTTGTGTGTATGGAAAACGGCAGGGTCAGCTGTGATGTGTATCCCTAAGTATTTAAACCCGGTAGCAGAAGTCCGCAATGGGCAGGTGTCCGGCAAGCGCGGTGCGGGACCGCGCAGTATGTACATAGTAGACTTGGACCAGTTGATCGAGTAGCCGGAAGCTCGGCCGTATGCCGTGCAGACATCTAGAAGGGTGTTAATCGAGCGCTTGGGAGAGGTGAGATACAACAGAACATCGTCAGCGTATAGGGATATTCTGTCTTCCCAATCGTCCGTCCAACGGATACCACTGATAGTGGGCTCCCATCTTATCCATTCGGCCAACGGTTCAAGAACCATGGCAAACAGTAATGGGGACAGTGGGCAACCCTGGCGTGTGCCTCTAGACAATGAAAAGTCCGCCGAGATGTGGCCATTGGCAGCAACATGCGCCATAGGTCGTGCGTAGAGTAGACGGATCCAGGAGCAGAACTTCGGGCCAAAACCAAAGTGGTGTAGTACTGCAAATAAGAAGGGCCAGTGGACCGTGTCAAACGCCATGTGGGCGTCGAGGGACAGTATCACCGCAGGTTCTAATAGATACGTCGCGCGCGCCAGTACACCATGTACTCTTCGCAAATTGAGTGCCGTGTTTCTGCCGGGCATAAAGCCGGACTGATCTTTATGTATGAGTTTGGGCAAATGGGACGTGAGGCGCTGCGCCAACAGTTTCGCGAGTATTTTAGCCTCGGCGTTGATGAGGGAAATCGGGCGGTATGACGCACATTGGTCAGCTGGTTTCCCTGGTTTTAAGAGAGCCACAATAGTGGCCGTACGTTGATCTAATGGAAGTTCCCCTGCCTCCAAGCTTTCCGTGAACATGCGCAGCAAATGTGGCGCAAGCGTGTCCGCCTGTTGCTTGTATAAGTCAACTGGTATACCATTCGGTCCCAGTACCTTACCCGTCTGCAGGGCTTTGATCGCCAATTGTACCTCCTCGGTCGTTAGGTCTGCGTCCAAGGCCTGTGCCTCCTCCTCCGTCAATGCGGGCATTTTGAGATCTTTAATGTAGGTGTACGCCTCATCCTCCGATATCGTGGACGCTGAGGAGTACACCGTTTCATAGTGCCGGGCTAGCATGTGTACTATAGTGCTGGGATCTCTAATGGGGTCACCTCCCTCCAACGTAAGTAGTGCTATCCACCTGTCCCGTCTGTCACGTCTGTCCAGCCAAGCCAGTAATTTGCCCGCTTTGTCGCCTGCCTCGTAAATTTTGTGTCGTGTGGCGGACAGTTGCAGCTTGACTTCCTCTGTCCGGTGCGTTCTATGACGATATTGTGCTACTTGTAAACTGTGCGCCGTAGCGGGGTTTGGGTCCGTCGCATGCCTCGTCTCTGCCTCAGCCACCGCTGTTTCTAGAGCTAACAGTTCCGCTCTCCCCTCCCGCTTAAGCGTTGTAATGGAAACTATTGCACGTCCCCTAACCACTGTTTTGTAGGCCTCCCACAGAGTGACAGCGGAAGACACCGAGCCAGTGTTGTCCCGGAAATAGTGTTTGGTCCCCACCCTTAGCTCCCTCTTGATCCTAGAATTGTGGAGGTATGCAGCGTGGAGTGGATAGATCCGACGCCGTGTGGGCTGGTGGTGCGCATAGGTAATTAGCAATGGAGAGTGATCTGAGATGCCTCGTGGTCGTATTTCTACCTTGAGCACAGTGCCAGGACCACCCGGTGAGCCAAGAAAATAGTCAAGTCTGGTGAGACTATTATGGACGCTTGAGTGGTAGGTGAACTGGCGGTCTTGGGGGGTTGTATTTCCTCCAGAGGTCCTCCAATCCCATAGCAGTCAGGAAGCCCCCCAATCGTGTTGTACCAGCTGGAGCTAACTTCAGGGGGACCCTATCCATCAAACTATCAGCCACTAAATTAAAATCCCCCCCGAGAAGCAAATCTCCTTCAGGGAGCCCCAGTAAGAAAGCGCTACGGTCTGATAGGGCCGCCGCCTGTAAGGCAGGTGGAATGTAGACTGAGACAATATTAATGGGTTTTCCCTCCCACTGTGCATGTATTGCGGCAAACCTACCCGCCGCGTCCGACCTAGCAGACTGTATGAGTAGGGGGAATTGTTTCTTCACCAGAACGCCGACTCCCCTGGACCCAGAGGTGAACTCGGAGTGGGCTACCATCTGAAAACCCCATCTGTCCATGGCTTTCGTGGCCGTGCCAGTGAGGTGCGTCTCCTGTAGGAGTATTACTGCCGCCCCCTCCCTCTTAATGCATTTCAGGACCAGACCTCGCTTAATTTTGTCACCAAGGCCTCGGACGTTCCAGGAGAGTACAGACAGGGACGGTGTCACACCAGCCGCGCCGTCCTGTAGAACAGTGCGAGTGTCAACCCCCATCATCATGGATCAGTGTGCTAATTAGACAATAAACAGTTTCCGTGATCCCAAACACCATGCCGCTCAATGTAGATCAGTGTATCACAAGAACATAAAACATAACGAACAACAAAAAACACCCCCCTCCCTGCCTCCCTGCTACGCGGACTCCAAACTGCCCGCCACCCCAACTCAGCAGAGTGCTTATGATCCCCGCCTAAAAACAACGTTGCTTACAAGAGCATAGGGGGGGGGGTGAAAGTCCAAGGAGGACCAGATATACCCCAACAGTTCCAGAGTCCCAGCTCAATCGCAAAAGTCTCAGTAGCTTAGTAAAGGAGGTGAACCCCATTCGGAAAAAGTTCGGGTCACCGGCCATAGGTCATAGGAAAAAGAGAAGTACTTCCCTTGATGTAGCAGGAGTCATTCCCCAGAGTCTGCGGCCGGGTCGGGCTCGTTCTTCTCCTCTTGCCCGGTCATTTCACGCTCGTCGGTTTGTCCTTGTCTCCTGCGCCTACTGTTCTGTCTGCCAGAGCCTTCCGCCGGACGCCACCCCTCGAGCCAGTCGTGCGCCTCCTCCGGAGTATCAAAGAACCAGGTCTTTTTATCAGCCACCACCCTGAGGCGCGCCGGGAAGAGCATGGAATAGGGCAATTCGCGAGACCTCAATGTCTTTTTCACCTCAATGAAACTTCTCCGTCTCGCCGCCACCGCGGTCGTGTAGTCCGGGAAAATTGAAACTTCTGAATTTTGAATCCGTATGGGCGGCGCGACCCTCGCTGTTTGTAAGATGGCATCGCGATCTCTGAAATTGAATATGCGCGCTATAACAGGTCTCGGTCGCGCCCTGGGGCGTGGACGCCCCCCCGGGACCCTATGCGCCCGCTCCACCGAGAAAAACTTGGAGAGGCCTTTTGGTTGCAGCACGTTTCTCACGAGGTCCTCTACATACAGGTCCATGGCAGGCTCCCCTTCCGATTCTGGCAGGCCCTTGATGACATCTTTTGTAAGTCTGCCCGCAAAAGTGTGACATCCGTCGAAATTGAACCAACCGTGGTTTGTACCTGGGTCAGGGCCGCCATGATGTCCTCCAGCGTTATAGCAGGGATAGCGCCACCCTCTGCACCGTTAGCGCTGGTCCTCTTTTGCTCCGCCAGTGGGGGAAAGTCCTTGGCATAAGCAAACTTGTCTAGCTTGCTCTGCTGGGTCCCACGATTACCCCTGCCGCTCATCGTGGGTGAGGGAGGAGTGCTGCTTCGGGTCACACTGGAGAAAGTGAATGGGTGCGCAGGTTACGGGTCGTACCTCCAATCAAGCAAACCAGGCCCGAAACAGATAATGTTCGGTGATCGCCTCCCTAGCTGCACACGTCGACAGGCTGCCCTGTGGGGACACCAGTCACAGGCTCCAGCAGTGGTCGTCTAGTCACCAGGCGCCAGGTTCGTCTCGCCAGGGGGGGCCCAAATCCAGGAGTGGGCCCAGACAATCGGTGGGGGATCAGGCGTGTGCCCGGTATCTGCGCGTCACAGCGGGCCGCAAAGGGCGTGGGCCCGGTCCTGGCAGTTCCCGGTGTTAGTGGCGGACCCTCGGGTTCCTTGTCACAGCTATTCAGGAGTGTAGCTGGAGGGGAGCAGCAATCTCGCTTCTATGCTCGCTGGGGGGCGAAGCCGGGCGGGGGGGGCGAGCCGTCGCAACACTCACCCGCCTCCGGGCGCCCCAGCTCCGCTCCGTGACGTCACTTTCCGGCAATCGGTGGCGCTCCCCCGGCGGCCGTCCCAAATCGAGGCCAGTGCTTTTGGCGCGGTTGTAGGCCGCAAACTCGCGCACGATGCAGCTCCGGGCTCCGATGTCGCAGAGAGCTCGGAGCGTGGCCGATGTGCGTCGGGTCACCTCCGCCACAGGATCTTTCAGTCTGGGTTACGCTGGAGCAGGATAACTGGCCGGATAAATGTGGGGAATGGGTCTCACCCTCGGAGCCTCACTAGATCGCGGCCATCTTGGTCGATCGCCGGCCACGCTCCCCAGGTAATCAGCATTTTTAAAGTTTTAATTCAAATTGTCCCCACGAAGATAACTATTTTGGCGAATGGAAATCTAGAAGACTTTTACATTTTTTTAATGGTTTTCTATTTGTTGTACCTAATTGATTCTAGTAGACCATTTGTGACCCATATACCAAGGCATTTAATAAATTTGGATTGCCAATGAAGGCCGGAGAGGGCAGTACTATCTGAGAGGAATATAGGGTTTAATGGGAGAACCTCTGGCTTATCTTTGTTCTGGGTATATCCCGAAGTGATGGAGAAGTAATGGATAATTTCTAAGAGAGCTGCGATCAATATGTTGCCATCTTTGGTAAATATTAGGATGTCATCTGTGTATGCGGCTGTTTTTAGTACGTGAAATTTAAATTGGAACCACTGATATCCTCGCAGAGATTTATGGCTTGTAAAAGAGTGTCAAGTGCTAATAAAAATACAAGTGGGGATAAGGAACATCCTTGGTGAGTCCCTTGACCTAGTGTGATTGGGTCTGAGAGGTTACGGTTCATTCAACTCCAGCATTTGTTTGAATTTATAGTGCCATAGTCATGTTGATAAAATGTGTGCCTGGATCACAACGGGGACCCGCCTACAATAACTACTTCCTGAACTTCCACCAACCCTCGAGAAGATTACGCTTCGCCTCCCTATCACTTGCCCACACTCCCCACATCCACTGAAGCAGAAGCGGAAGACACATCTCCTACATCGCAGCAAAGACCTGAAAGCCTACCCATGCAGCTACAGAACATCACCTCACTTCCTGAATTCCCGAAGGGCCCTCAAAACCTGGCTGTTTGAATGAGCCTTCAGGGACCTGCAGGCGCCTGGATACCCTTTTGTGTGATTAGCAGTGGTATATAAAACTTTGTTGACTGACTACCATTTCACCTACTCCCCAGGCCTGTGGATCTAGGAATCTCTAAACAAACTTTGGGACCAGAGATGGGAGGCAAATGAGTCAAGCTAGAATATTCAGCAACTTTATTTGCAATCAATGGGATACAAGGACATTGGTTGAGCTGATGGAAATATATACTACAACCAATATGCCTGGGTGTCATCTATCTTGTTCAGTAATGCAGTTATTTTTTGTTTATTTATTTATTTGTTTCTTTGTTTGTTTTTATATAGCAGTGGCTTGTTTCCTTGAACCACTTTACAAAGATAGGAATTAGTTTATTTGGAGATGCACCTAGAGCTGTGTGCTCTAAAGTCTGCAGTGGGCTGACTGAAGCAGACTTTCATGTCAATCTTAGAGGATAGACAGTACATAAAGCATCAGAGCGAGATTCGATTGGCTCATTCAATTTCCTTAGGTAAACATCCATAATGAATTCATACAATGGAAATCCCATATGATTCAGGCTGGCTGAAGTTGAGTCCATTGCTGAAAATTCTAGAGGACTGTTCTTGAGGAAGAACCATATACCTCTGGTGGTGGAAGGCCCATATCCTCCCTCAGTCTTGTCAGAATGTACTGCAACAATTCCCTGAAAATATATGTTTTCCTTTTGCTAAGTTCTGAAGAACTCTCCCTCTTTCTTCTCTCCATCAGAGTCAATTTCAAGCTCCTCACACACGCCTAACCAGCCCTCCATTATGGTGGACCAGCCTACCTGAACCTCGGCCTCTCATTCCACTCACCCACCAGACACCTCCGCTCCTCCAAACTGGCCCTTGCCACCGTCCCTCGGATTTGCAAGACCAGGACCAGAGGAAGATCCTTTTCCTATTTTGCCGCCAAAACACCCTGCTTCTCCACCTCAGGCTATCCCCGTCACTGACCCATTTCAGCAAGGATCTGAAGACCTGACTCTTCGACTGAACCTCAGCACAGAGAAAGACCTCCAAGACAAAATGGATTCAGAAATACGCTCCCTAATCCTCTGCTTCAAAATAGAGTGTGATTGCACTTGGAAAACCTTGCCCTTCCTCCTGCCTGGTCTGGTGTCTCATCTACATTATGGTACTATATGAAACTAAGGTGAAAACTACATTTATTTAGATCAGGCTTCTCCATCAGTTCTCATTCCAGATGTCTAGCTGGTCTTTAGAGACTATTTAGTTGGGCAGGACTAATTGGCCTCCAATGTATCTGAAATAATGTCTATTAATGAAGCTCTCAGCAATGTACCATGATGGCTTCAACCCACAACTGCTCACATGCGTCAACTCCTGGGATTCTGCATTGATCCTGTCCTCAGCTTCAGAATTCACATAGTCCAAGGAGCTACAAATCACTTGCCACCAACTCATCATGTTCCACAGAGCAACAGTTTTCTTCCTTAAGCAGACGTCTGTATGTATGTACAAATGCTGATCTAGTCTCATTTTGGTGGTGGCAACACCATGCTTACCCACATCCCGTAAGCATATAAGCTCCTCTGAAGAGAGTTCTTACCTCTGCGCAACTGATTAAGGGTCTCAGGAAATTTAACAGAATTTTGCTCACTTTTCAATAACCCTACTGTCTCACTCTGTCAATCCATATCCTTGCTGCACCGACTACAAAGCAGCAAACCTGAGCTCTGCACCATATTTCCAGCATCAACACCATCAAACTAGAGACAAGAAAGCTAGAAAGAAGAAAAGACACCAAGCCGTCTCTAACTGTGCTCCTATGATATGGATATTTGTCTGCATCAGATCTGGCATGATCCATTCTATTTAAGCAACAGTTTATCCACGTGTAACCCTAGCTGGTAACCCCCTTTCCTCTGCCTGCACTCTTTCTCTCCCCTTTCTTCTGTTCAACTTTCCTATTCATCCAGTTTTGTACATCTCTCAAATGAATGTAGCTGAGTTTGTGCTATAGAATCCACATGTGTAAATGCTTACAATGTGGGAATTCAGTGAGCAATCCTGTTGCTATTAGTGAGTTGTAACATTATGTTTTATTTGAAAAAGCAGCATTTTTCCAAAAGTTGAACATATAAAATGTACAATCTCTGATTTGACACCAGCTATATTTTTAGTGCAATGTTGGCTTGCGATCAGATTTATTCAAAATCCAAGCATACGCCACACACAAGTTTGTACTTCTCCTGAAAGATAATTCAAACTTGAGATTTAGTCAAGGTATGGTCCCATTTGGCTACTGTTGAGAGAAATGGTGTTGTTGCTTTATTACAGCAATGCCACCATGGATGTTAATTAGGGACAGCAAGAGGAAGCGCCTGCTACCCTTCCCTGCCCTTGGTCTCAAGGATACTGAAGATAGTGTCAGGGTCAAAAAGAAGGCCTCCATTAATCTTGTCTTCTTTCTGTAGTTTACTTGATTTGGTCTTACCCTGGCCCCTCAGCAGCAAATAGCAGACTCTTGTGGGACAAGTGGTCAACCCTTTCATGACATCAGGGTTCAAAGGGAGCACTATGTCCCTCATGCTAATCCTAGCATTCTAACGGCTCGGTCTCCTTGGGTGAGGGGCAGCTGTATGAGCAAACCAGTATTTATGCACTTTTTAATGGGAGATGAACTGGCAATCTTTTGGTCTGTCTAGCTGCTAAATGTTTGAGGGGCCACCAAATGGGAGTTTTTAGCCATTTAACACCTACGGCCCAATAAAAAAATATATATAACTTTATACTCATGTTTTAAGCCGTTTGGATGTAGGTTTACACATTTTTTTGAATTTCCAAAAATTCCTGGTGGACTTCTAGAAAGCTGCGACAGTCACCATTTTCCAGGAGTACTCCTAACATTAAGTGCACGGTGTACAATTCTCTAAATCTTAAGCAAAAGTGCACTTGCTATCTAATTTTTTCAATCCTCACTTAAATATTTTTCTGCTTTCCCTGACTTTCATAGGAAGTGCTAAATCTAGAAATAAATCCACTTTCCTATTATGCTACTAATGAAAGTGATAAAACTATGGTGGATGTGCTTCCAAATGTAGCACTTTTCCATTACCACTTTTCCATTTTTACTAGACCTGTGTGAATTTTTTGCACAATTTGCATAACTGGTTCCATTTCTTGTTATGAAAACTACACAAAATATCGAAATTAGGCCTGTGTGAAATATTGTATAGTTTGTGGCTGCAGAGGAATGACTCGAACAAAAAACATTTTTATGAGAGAGATGTTCGAACACAAAATGTGTTGCAAGAGACATTTTCTCATTATCGAGTGAGTTTTGAATGCAATGTACACCCTTGCTTTCAAAGTTTCACTCAAGATACCCCAAAGTTTATTTCAGATAATGTTTGTGCAATTTCACATAATGTTCCTCTCATTTGACATACTTTTGAGAAAACAATGACACAATTTCGGTTTTGCACGCCTCTCACCCCCAAGTTTAAATTCTGCCACAGCTGGAAGCATCAAATATTTCTACTTTTATTTACGTAATGCTCTACAACTGAATAATAAACAGTTGGTGTACTTCGCATATCTACCCATAGGTACACTTGTGACCTTCTAATGTGATTCTGTAGCAAAGATTTACCAGGATCGATGTTTCTTTCGTTCTCTGCATCACTGTCCTCGTTGTCCTCAAAATCACATCCGTTTGTCGGTACCATATCACTAATCGCACTGCTGCCCACCATGGAGTTAGTTTGACTCATGTCGAAAAGACTGGCAAGAGATTTGCAAAGTTTTTTCTTCTTTCTTCTAAAAATTCTGAGAAGACATAGGGATGCATTAATGCAGGATTCTGACACTTTGTTTAATCAATTAAACCTGATTACAGCATTGGATTAACATGTATTCACCTCCCTCTGTGCAAACATTGGGAGTTGAACTAGTATAGTACAGACTGTACTGGTAGAGTAAACTTTATTTGATTTTTCAGGAGAATCATAAAATCACACAATATAGCTGATGGTGGTCTAATCAAATCTGAAATGTTCTCAATGCCCACTTCCTCATGCAGAATTTCAGAAGCAGTGCTAACTGGTACTTTGAGCAAGATTCTCAACAATGGATTTTCAACCACCTGAAGCTGGGATGCAGGAACATGGCCCACAATTTCGCAACCATAACATGCCAATGACACACACTTGGCCCTAAAGACTTTAATCATAGCCACCACGTTTGTATTTGTTTTTTATAAAGCGCAACATTCATCCCAAGGGACATAACAGCACTAGGATAGACAGAAAAACAGTTTAGAGAGAAATTTGGTACAAGCTAAGTACATCGGGTTTAAAGCCAAAATGGGTAGCTTCGTTAGTGAGGCCCAAATGTTTGGCCGAGAGGCCAACCTTACTGACCGCTGCTTTGAATCTGGAATACATTTTCTTTAGAACGGGTTGCCAGGAATGTGGGGAATAACAAAGTATCCCCAGATAAGAACGAAGCACAAACTGTGCTACTAGTTGGTCACCTGCGATCTCTGCTTGTGGGGCTGCTTCCATAAAAATTAAAGAAATTCTGTCTATGTTTAATTGTTTCTACCTGCGGACTTTGTGTTGTAATTATTGCAACCATTTCCAATAAGGCCAGTTCACATTTGTTACTGGTTAATTTTACATGCACATGCATAAAATACAAATGAGCACAGCACTTACTATACAGAAGTGTACGTAAAAAACAGGATACACGTGTGCACCTACAGGAACGTGTGTGCAAAAAATACACAACTCCATGGAAGTAGATCTTGGGAAGATATCCTTAATCTGTGGAATCCTGATTAATTACACATATCTTGTTCGCTATAGTTGCGCTATAGTTGTGTTTGGATCTACTTAAGCAAAACAAATCACTGAAAAAACAAAGGTTAAAGTGACGTTATAGTTAGGTGTTGGAATGAGAATGTTAAAAAAAATACCAAAATACACCAGTTATAGTTTAGTCAAAATACTACAACTTTCACCCCTATCAGGTATTGCTTATGACCTCATTTATTACGTCACTTATGACATGTTAAATAAAAAAAAGTAAGAGTGTTACTAGAATCTGTTAGTAAGACATCACTTTGTCATGACTGGGGCAAGGAAGGTGGATGATGGGTAATGTTTTTTTCGTGGTTTGCCCACTCTGACAGTGCAGGAGCCTTAAGGTTCCCTTGGATATATGAAGTCAACTAATGAGACGAGACAAGGCTTGAAGTTCCTACGACTAGAGTCCACGATCTCTCCTATGAATGTTGTTTAGGCAAAATCGATAAAGGTGTGATTATGGAAGGCTTTTATTTACTATACCTTACTAGACGCTCTTTATAAGTGACATTTGTCTTCGTTGGTGAAAGGGTTAAATTGCCTTCCTCACTGCTGAGGATACTGTCTTCATCCAAAACATAGTAGCCATTGGTGAGGAGTCGTGGGCTATGACGACATGTCAAGTAAAATCTCGACAGGGTACTTAATGCAGAATCACCGCAAAATGAGCAATTGCGAAACCAGTCACCAGCATCACTGTCACTAGGAAATGAGAAAAAAATGATTGTTTTGTGGCACATACAAGACCAATACATTTCCTCTACTAAACAGTTTCTCCAATAATCTTAAAACAATCATATCACTCTCCTCTGAAATGATGGCTGTACTTTTAAAGAGTGTGACACCAGTCAATTGGGTATAAAGTATGTGTGGCTTGTGCATGCTTCACAAACAACACATACTTTATATGTACATTTCTTGTGGTGTCTAGATAATACAAAGAAAAACCACGTTTGACATATATTAATGCTTATGTTGAACTATTATGGTAAAATGGCGTAGCAACATGTTTTGAAAAAACAAAAAAAGTGTTTCTGATCTATAAATATGAACATATAGTTATATGTTTGGTAACAATTTCTCTTGGTAAATAAATCACAAACCCCCAGATTGATGAAGGCCATATTCTGCGAATTCTAAATTGCGAGAAATACCGAATCGCAATTTAGAATTCGCAAAATGGGATTCATGAATTTTTGCAATAAAATATAGCGATTTGCATTCGGCCGCAAAAGCCGATTGCGATTTTCATTAAATCGCAGAAAAATCGCTAAATCGGACATTTTCCGTGTTGAAATTGCGATCCCGCCATTAGCGAATTCGCAAATTGCGATCTCGCTAATAGCCAGATCGCAAAAACGGGAAGTCGCATTTCGAGCACAGTGATGACATCACAACCAGGAAGCAGGCAGTTCCCTCCCTCATTCTGAATACTGAGGCTGATTTGGAAGCAGCACTGTCCAGAGCTCCACTCTACAACACCTCCAGCTTTGATACAGGATACACCCCACTGCAGCTATGTCAGAGGAAGCAGCAGGGAGCAGTTCCACAGGGAAAAAAAGAAAACTTAAATTCTCTGAAGAGGAGCTTGAACATCTTATTGAGGGAGTGAGTAAAGATCACGATAGACTGTTCGGGAAGGACTCCAGGAGGGTGCCAGAGGCCGACACCGGCCAATTTGGTTGCGCATCCGCGCAAAAATCAATTCTGTAGGAGTCACCCAGCGATCAATCGACGACCTCAAGAAGAGGTGGTACGACCTCCGAGGTCGTGCCAAGGAGAAGATCACCGAGAGGCTGGGTGAGCGTGTTGTAACAGGAGGGGGAGACCCAACAGTCCCTCCCAACACCCCATTGGAGGATCTCGTTGAGGACACCTTGCAACCTGAGGCATGCGTGGGGGTAACCCGGCTGGACTCCTCCCGACCCAGCCAAGGTAAGTGCCATGCGACTGCGACCCTGTCCCCTAACAATGGCCATGACCCTAGAGCTACCCATTACAAACCCCAGTCATGCAGCCCATGCATTCCAGCAAATCCCTATTGCATTGTGGGACATGTAGTCTGACCACAATTTACATTCAGCCCCATACAACAAGATATGTCCTAATAGAGTCAATCCAACAGCCAGGCAGGGAATGCTAGCCAGCAGGCATGTAGCAGCCTCACATGTGCAAGAAACATTTCATTAATCAACATCCACTTTATATCACAGGTGGCGCTGAAGATACCAGCAGCGACAGTGAGGGGCTGCAAATTGTGGAGAATTCTATGGATTCTGATGGTGACGCACAGCCATCCACACAACCTGGTCCATCAGTGCAAGCACCTGCGCCAGCAGACTCACAACCACCTGCAGCGCCAGCAGCCTTACCACCACCTGCAGCACCAGCGACAACAGGCGCACCACAAGCGCCAACTGTGAGACCCATGCCAGTGGCATCGGCAACACCAGCAGCCGCCAGGCCACCAACACAATGCACACTTACTGTGCCCACCCAGTCCAGCGGACAGGTCAGGGAGCGGCGCCAAAGTACACCAAGTGCCGGCAGGAGGGGGGTGACTGTGCCTGTGCCGGGTCTTACAATAGAGCGACGCATGCTGCGCGTCCACCAACAACAAGCACGACACCTTGCAGCGATACACCTGCAGCTGCACAATACAGCCAGGAATGTTGGCCAGCTGTCCGACCGGATGGAGCGCATGACCACAGCAGTTGAGGCAAACACAGAGGCCATGCTGACCCAGCGGGACCTCAACCGGCGACGCCACCGCCAGCTCCTAACACGTCTCTCGGCGTACACGCGCTCCAATTATATAATTGGCAACGCAACTTCCCTGATGTCCCGTAGATTATTGGCCATGCAAATTCAGATGGTCCAATGCTGCCAGGACGTGGCACGGGCACTCGAACAGGCAACCACTGCAGTTCAGGCTCTGCAGGCAACTGTCCATGGCCAGGCAGGAGGGGAGGACGCTAGTGAGGGAACATCTAGCCACAGCAGCCTGTCATTGCCACCAGTTAGAGTTCCCCGCCGCAGCAGCAGGCCCACTGGGTCATCACGGGCAAATCAGGATGAAGATGTGGAGAGGAGAATTGGAGCCTCGGGCCGGAGGCGCAATTGACATTTATAACCATCATGCAGGGACATGCTGATGCTAAAAGCATGCCCCCTAACAAAACATTAGATGTATGAAGCAATACACACCTCCAATGTATCTTAATTGAAAATATGCAATATTATTGTGAAAACAACAATAATATTAATTCCATAACAGTACATCAGACTCATGTCATCATTTCAATTGTCATGCATGAGTGAAGTGTTGGGTGAGGGGAGTGGGTGGACTAGAAAAAGTATTAGTGATTTGGTTGCGTCGTCTGTGTCCTTCAGCAGGATTTTCCCCAGGTGCATGACGCGCATGTGGAGGTGGGCGGTTGTCCCCTTCCGACTCACTGCCAGATATTTCAACAGGTATCCTGCGCTTGGTAGCAATGTTGTACAGTATTGAACACACGGCAACAATGCGACAGCAGACCTCAGGCTCGTATTTGAGGGCCCCACCAGTCTTATGCAGTATGCGGATGCGGCTTTTCAAAAGCCCAAATGTCCTCTCAATGCAATTCCTAGTGCGGATGTATGCTGCATTATAACGCCGTTGCTGTGGTGGTGCAGGGTTGAGGTATGGGGTGAGTAGGTACTCACGCAGACCGTAGGCGCTGTCACCTGAATGAAAGGAGCAGAGGGTGAGTGCATGTTCTGCGCAGCTACATGATCACAGTGTATTGTATGGGGGCATGTGTACTTACCTAGTAGGTGTCCTTCGCCAAATTCTCCCCTGGCCAGTCGTCTGTGAATGCCGCTGTGCCTGAAAATGAAGGAGTCATGTGTGCTCCCCGGGTATTGGGCCACTATGTCCGTGATGTAAGTCTTTGCGTTGCACACCATCTGGATATTGAGGGAGTGGTAGTTTTTCCGGTTTCTATACATGTACTCGGTTTGTGCTGGTGGGCAGATGTGGATGTGGGTTCAGTCAATGGATCCGATGACTTGTGGAAATTGGGCAACGTTGTAGAATTGTACCTTGGTCTCATTCAAGTCCTGTTGGGTGGTGGGGAATGAGATGTAGTGGTGAAGGCGGCTCAGCATTGCCTCCAGGAAACTCTTTAGGCAGCGGGACATGGTGCTCTGGGATATCCCCCCTGCAACAGCGACTATCCCCTGGAAGCTTCCGGGGGCCAGTAGGTGCAGGCAGCACGAGACCTGTACATGTGTGGGCACTGCATTGGTCCTCCTTGTTGGGTGCTGCATCAGGGGGTCCAGGTCCCGGATCAGCTTTAGGATCATTGGCCCATTCAGGCGGTACTTCGAGTAAATTTGCTCCCTTGTTTGGCCCAGCAGGGTGACCCGCAAGCGGAATCTTCTGTCCTGGATCCTGCGCCTGTTACGTGCTGCAGCCTGGAGCCTGCGCCGCCTAACCACCATGTAAAGTCCTGGCATTGTGAGAGTCCTCATGCTACTACTTTGTTTCCTTAAGTGTGTTTGTTCAGGTCTGCACCTGTGGCTCGTTAGGGATTTTTTTTTCCTTAATGGTTACCACCTGCTTTTGGTTCTTCCCAAATTGCACCTCGCAAAAAGCGATTTTCAGCTATTTCGCTAATTGCAATTTTTCATGAATTTCATTTGCGATTATTTAGCGAATTCGCAAAATGTTTCGCAGATTCCATGTATTATCGGTAATTGCGATTCGGTATGGGGTACCTCCATGATTCTGCGAATTTTTTTAGCAAAATCGCATTTTTTATTGCGAATTCACAAAAACGCTAATTTTGAAATGGTGAATTGCTTTTCTGTGAATTGCGATCGCAATAGCTAATTCGCAGCTATTGCGATCGCAATTTTGCTTCATGAATCTGGCTGTTAGACATTACACTAATTTAACTGTGCATCGTGAAACTACACCACATTAGCACTGAAATGAGTTTAACAACTAATTCAAATCCTTCAGGCATAGGCCTTCATTACGAGTTGCATGGTACTGGTGAGGTGCAAATTATGCACACAAAATGTATGTTACCATATGGTAAGACACCACCAGGGTCTGTCACTTCAAACCAACTTCAGTTCTTTATGCATGAATAGTATTCTTAACATGCATGTGACTTTGTCTAATTAGCAGCTCGTTTGAAATTGAGCACTAAAATAGATGGACTGGTGAAATGTCCTCCCTTTTATTACTGTTATTTATATTTTCCACAGCGGCCCCTGGAGAAAGGACAGAGATCCCGAAATGCATTGGGCAATAATATGTACGTGCAAGAACAGAAATGTATGCAATAGAAATCATTATTTTGTCAAATAGGCCATTCGTTCTTTGAATTGTATTTACCGGTATGTTGATTGTAGAACACATCACGGTAAAATTTCTTGCTGAATGATTATTCGCAGTGACATACTTTGCATGAACTGTCAAATTAAAAATGGAATTCGAAGATTAAGGTGGAGAAATAAATCCTTTGATAGATTCCAGAGCTGTGCGGCCAGTTTACAAGTGACAAGTGCCACTTGAAGCATTGAATACACCACCAGTGCCATGCGATTAAAGATAATACCCCAGAATGCTGCTCTAAGGAAGTGGCAAAAATGAGCTATGGGGAAGGTGCTGGGTGGGGCTGTATGGCAGGTGCCGAACAAATGCTGTTGCAGCTAAAGTCTAATGGAATTTTACCAGCTGAAAATACTGGTTGGTACAATCAAGTATTTTGTTCCTTCACCCAGATAAACTAGGTAAAGGAACACTGGGCCAGTTGTGTTCAAGTCGTGAGATGCTATGCCTCTAAATACTGTTCCGCTGACTCATAATGAGAGCCATAGGGCGCTCCAATGCAAGTGATGACATTATTGCACATTGTGTTTAAGGGTGATATTAACCTCTTTACTGTTCTACATTCTGCAACGGTATGCTCATGCTCTATCTCTCTCTCCATATAATCTCTGTATTCATCGTTCTGCAAAATCTTGCCTTGTAGCTACATTTAAACTGTGAAAATCTCCACATATCCATATCAAATAAAATTCACAGAAAAATACAGGGCCTGATTCACAAAAGTAATCTGAGACAAAATCCTAACTTTACAACTTTGGGTATTCACAAAAGGCATTTAGTAGTAGTAAAGTTAGGCTTCCTAACTTTACTACTACTAAACTGAGACAAAATCCTAACTTTACGACTTTCAGTATTCACAAAAGGCATTTAGTAGTAGTAAAGTTAGGATTCCTAGCTTTACTACTACTAAATGCCTTTTGTGAATACCCAAAGTCTTAAAGTTACGATTTTTCTCAGTTTAGTAAACTTTACTACTTCTAAATGCCTTTTGTGAATACCGAAAGTCGTAAAGTTAGGATTTTGTCTCAGATTACTTTTGTGAATCGGGCCTACAGAGATTAAAGTGACATTATTGTTAGGTGTTGAAATAAGATAAGAACTAACATTTAAAAACTGGAAACTCACAGAAATTCACCAGTTAGAGTTTAGTGAACTACCTGTAACTTGCATTCCTGCCAAGCACTGCTTATGACCTCACATATTACATCACTCATGACATGTTAATTGACATAAATGATTACATCACTCATGACACCATCCAGAATTGTGATAGCATCTTGTAGGATTTTTTCTACTAGAAGTAATTAAGCATGCTACAACTGTGGCTACATTTCTATCACCATTCAAGTGAAAATGGATATAACGTTTGATTACATGTTAAACACATAGCATATCTGTCAAGTCCCACACCTTTGGTGACTCCTACCCCCAAAATACCTCCATAGACTTCACTGGGACATCAACCCCTTTTTACAATTCAAACAACCTCCACCAACCCGATTCCCTGCCCTGTGCCCATTCTACTGCAGATGGAGAACCCCCACTGCACACAACCTACAACCTGTACAATGGCAGTTGGTAGCAGTGTCTGATCAATGACCAGACAATTGTAAAAACAATGTAGGCATTTTTGGTACACTGGTACCTCAGAACACAGTGCATACTGTGTTATCATTCATTGGTCCACAGTACCGCTGACCTGAAATCAGTTTTAACTTACAGGAAGGTGTCCTCTGGCCTGCCCTGCTCCTTCATTGGCTTTTTTATGACATTTTCAGGACTTTGGGACCAAGTCATTGAGTGATGTATAGGTAGGGGTTACATTTTCTTCAGTGTTGCGGCCAGCCTATCAGATCATTCAGTCCTGCAGAACCGAAATGGCAATTGGGAAAACAGGCTCACTTGACCAATCAGAATGGCCATTGTTTAAATTTTTGGCTACCGTGGAGCCCCCTTTGAATGCCAATTTCTCAAAAACGGCTGTTAGAAATTTTGCACCGGTCTGCAAGGTCACCCCATATTTTTGCATTTTCTATATACCCTTTTTTACTGACTACAGATATACCCAGGGCCTGTATCTTAAATGTCACAAATGGACTGCAGCACCCATTGTGCCGCTTTCAGTGACAATGGAAACATGACTGGAAACACCTTTTAAAATATATTTTTTCCTTTTAAAAATATTTATTACAAACACAATTCGTTGATAAAGTCAGATTTTTAATAGTTGGCGACCAAGAGCGAGCAAAATACCATCCCGGCGAGACTTTTTCCTTGTTCGCGATCAGCATCTTAAAGTTGCCGATCGAGAGCGTGGAAAATAAACCTTCTGGAGAGATTCTCAATGCAGGGAGGTCAGGTTTCTCATTTTGAGTGGTCGCGTATGCTCGCTACTGCTCGCGATGAGAAACTACCAGTCCGCGTTGAGAAAGCTGCCGCTTGAGTACAAATCTACTCGAGCGGCAGAAAACGACCGCTTGCACTGTGCAAGATGCGGTTTGCACTGATTGCACAGTGTGGACAAGCATCCGGCACTGTGGAATCAGTGCGAACCGCATTTTGCACAGTCTACTACGCAGTTTGCGTAGCTTGCGTAGTGAGAAGGGCACTTCGCGTAGCTACGCATAGTGCTACAACGTGAACTACGCCCAGGGTTAGTTTACATACAATGTTAGGAGCACACTTCATAGGAGGGAAACAGAATGGCAAAACACTTTGGGCCTGATTACGATGGTGGTGAAACTGCCACCGACAGCCTGTCTGTGGGCGGTTTACCACCATCGTAACTAGGTTTTCCGCCCGCCAGATTTCCAAGGCGGTCAGAAACGTGGTGGGCGGAAAGACCGTGTACCACGGTTCCGACAGGTGGACGGTATCTGACCCCCTTTCAGAACTCACCACAGTCCCAGCATTGCAGCGGTGTCCGCCAAGCACTGCCATTGGGATTATGATAGCCCTTTCCCCGGTCTTTTCACGGCAGTCAACCCGCCACGAAAAGGCAGGTGGAAACAGATTTAGTGGACTGTAGCAGGCCCCCCTTTATCCTTGGGCCTGGTTCAAAAGCACTGGGCGGCACCTATGTGGCCCCCCTACATATTCCTGCACCATGTGGAAGGCACTGCATGGTGCCTGCCATGTAGTGCAGGGATATGCAAGTGCCTTCATTTTGTGCATTGCTGCTGGGGCTGCTGAACGCATCCCCGCCACAATGCAAAATAATGGTGATGTGATTGTGGGAACGCCGACTCATGAGCGGCCGGTCCGAAATACGAAACGATGGCGGACGGTAATGAGCCCCTTTATGTGTATCCACCATTTGGTTGCTCAGAGCTCAGCACTGATGTTACCAATCTTCTGTAACTGAGTATATTGGGTCTACAAGGACTGTCTGAAACTGGATTTGAGTGTGAGATGTGGGAGGACACCAGGATTACCATAGTACAGGCCCCGAACACACCCTCAGCCATCAGAGCCCAAGTTTAGTATGGCCGAAGACTTGTTGAAATCGTGGAAATGCCCAAAGTGGGTAGGGTTAGACCTCTGAATGTTTAACCCATAGGCTAGGATAACCTCAGGGGTCATTCTCACTCACTAGCTTATGCCAGGCATGAATGTGGCAGTTCCAGGCACCCACTTCTGATCATTATAGAAAAAAGATCAGGACTGGACCTGCTGTCTGTGATACGAAAAGAGCCCTGAAGACTGGATCTGTTGTCCCATCTGAACCCAGGACAAAGAAGTAGACTCCTGTGGTGGGTTCGGACTTAAAGGACTAAAGTCAGAAGGTAAAATATTTTGCCCAGGAAAAACCTACTTGGTATATCAGATCCACGCTCCAACTCAGCCAGTGTCAAATAGCACCTAGATCCTGCTCTACTGCAAATATTGACTATCACTTTTAATTTATACTTCATGGTGCTATTTTTACTTAGACTTATTTATTACAATTCACTCTATTTTTCTAATTCATTTTGGGATTGTTATTGTGTTGCATTTTGTCTTTATTACTGTTTTAGTATTGCATGAATGCTTTACACATTGCCTCTAAGTCAAGCCTACCTACTCTGTGCCATAGCTACCAGTGGGTTGAGCTCAGGTTAATTTAGTGATTCTAAGGGTTCTCGCTGAGAAAGACTGTAGCTATTTGAAGTGGGTACTCACTCCCCTCAACTAATAACTGAATTCAGCAATTTCTTTGAGTATTGGTAAGCAAAGTCTTGCATGGGAATTAACTTGAGAGATCTCACTTTTACTTAGCCCCTTCTTGATGGATCTACACCCATCTTTCCATGAGGGTCTGAGGTGGATACATTTTTTTTTGCGAGGATCTCGAGTTATAATTTCCTTAGCGCACTAGTTATTTTTACTTGTGATAACTACAACTGGTGAATTTCTGTGTTTTTTAGAGTTCAAAACTTTATACTGTTACTGAACATTTCACCTAATTATAACGTTACTTTAACCTTTGTTTTTTTCAGTGAATTTCTTGATTTATTTTAATGTAAAGATATATTTTGTTACCATACGTAAAACTAACCCCATGACGAGCATGGCTGTAGTGAGCGGCAGGGAGTTTGTCACAGGACCCCCTGCCGACAGCCAAACCCCCTTATTCTTCCCTCTACCCTCCCCACCCAACACCCTATAAATAAAGCAGATATATCATCTTTCTCTAAAAATCAACAATAATTGTAATCAAATGTATATTTCAATAATACACACAATCAAATATTTATAATTATTGATTACTTTAAAAATATTTAATAAAGTTTTATTAAACTACATATTTGCGACTCTTTCTTTTTACATACTTTTTATGAAAAATGTGAAAATAAAGGCAGATATAATATTTTTTTAGAAAACAAATGAAACAAACATATCTCCTATTCTACGTTTTAACATTTTACACCCCAAAAAATACAATTATAAAAATACCTACATAAATGACTTATATATATATTTTTCGCTTAGTGTCCTGGTCCGAACAAGGGCCGCCGCAGGACCATTGAGTCCCCTGCTTGCACCCATCACGGGTGCACCGAGAGCCAGCATTGTCCCAACCCGACCGGAGCAGTTATATTTTCCTACCTCAGAGTGGAAGCTATTCAATGCATTTCCCTGCCTCAGAGCACATGCAGGGAAATGTTTTGTACTCTCATCGGACAAGAGCAACTTTATGCACCCGGGTGGTGGGAGAACATTTGTACTTTCTCTGTCCACTCCCAGGACAGTAAAATACATAATGTCCTGGGGGTTGGGGACCCCGGGACACCATCACTGAGCTGGCCTCATGGGATGGAGACCCCGGGTCCATTGTATAGCTCTGGGAGGGGGGGCACACTCCCCCTTATTGAAACCGCGGCCCCGGGGAATGGGATCCTTGGGGTCTCTTCTGGCTCGGGCAGGGAGCTGCGTGGCCCCCCACTCCTGGCTTGGGGAGAGGGCTGCGCGAACCCCCTCACCTTCAATAAGATGTCAGCACCAGGAGATAAGGGTCCCGGAAGCCTCTTGAAGGCTTGGGGGGGGGGGCCACATAGTGGTATCCCTACCCTGCTCCCTTATGTCTTTTTTTTGCATTTGGTAGGACTCAGGCTGAGTCCTGAATTCTAAGATGGCTGCCACTACTTCCTGGTTGATGTGGTGGGAACCAATCAGATCTCAGGATGAGAGCTGTTGGCTCTGCGGATCCTCCGCAGTCTGATTTAAACAATTTGTTATAACCTTAATTTTCCCAAAACTACTGAACAAATGTACACCAAAAACTCTCTTTCTGAAGCACGATCTAGCTTTCTGCCAAATTTGGTGTCAATCCATTCAGCGGATTGTGCTTAAACTGTGTCTAACTTACCTATAAAAAAATGAATGGGGTAAAAGCATTTTAGAACCTCCCCCTTTTTCTTGGCTCCCCCTTGAGAGATCAACTTGAAACTTTCCATGCCCAAACTAGTAAAGAAAATAGCACTTTTTTAGGAAAGTTTAGTGGAGATTTGTCACGCTGCATCAAAGTTAAATTATTTTGAATATTTTAAATTAGATTACAATGATTTTTCTGAAGCTTAAATAAAAACACCTCAAATAATTATATTATTTACCATGTATCCAGAATTAATAAAAATGGTGTATAGAACTACTTAAAAGTGATTTCATGCATTTTAACAAGAAATGTTAGAGGGAATACATTTATTGAGTCCTTTTTGCTATAGTAATCTGAAAAGTGCAAATTGTGAATAACATTGGGCTTACTCTTTTGTGGGTGGGTGCATGATCCTCTGTAAACCCCTCCATAGCCCTCACTAAACTCCTACTCCTTACCCCTCCCTAAAGCTTCCCATTTAGTAGTAAGAATGCACATTTTTCCAGCCTTCCCCCGGTTCCTCCCACATTAGTAAACTTACATATGTGAGGATCTCCCCCATAGAAAAGATAAGTGAGGTGGAGGTGGAGATTAACATTTGCAGTTTTGTGAATAGCACTTTGTAGTACTTTTAACATTACCACGGTAGTACTACTAAATGTACTACAAAATGCAGTTTGTGAATAGGCCCCAATGAGTATGGATAGGAAAAGAGGGTTATTATATGCTGGCATTAAAACTATGTTTAGTTTCTTGATAGATCAAATTATGGCCCCATTAATCTTGGTGTTAAATGCTGTCTGGACATACCATACTGTGTCAGATTCTAACTGCTTCTTCCCCTGTTGTAGGGGTAGGGAAGCCCCACTTAACCAGTTACAGCGGGTGCTAGGCTTAAAGTTTTATTTTTGCTTTTTGTTCCCCGTTATTTATGAGGAAGCCCATAAGTAACATTTTACAAGAACACTACACGAGAGATCAGAGGTGGGGGTCGAGAGGTAGCTATGGGACGACAAAGAAGAGAAATGACAAATGGGAAGAACAGAGAGAAAGGGGGAGATTGGAGAACTAGAGAGAGGGGTAACAAAACGTGAGGCATGAGTAAAAAAAAAAGCAGACAAGAAATTAAAATGGAAAGGTAGAAAAATTAGAGAAAACGAGTTTTTATGAGTAGGAACCCCAATGCTCAGCACCAACACCTCCTACTGAAAACTTGCGAAGGTGGTCGGACTTACCTTGCTGAATCCCTCGGTGCCCCTCAGGTATGATCAAAGTCGGAGTATTTTAATGTTCTGGTAGCTCACTTGGTAGATGCCCAGATGGCATTTGGTCAATGGTGTGTGCAATATAATCAAACAAGCATTTGCAATGCAATCGGTTTTGCACTTACGCGAGTTTAAGCTATTGGCATTGTGAATGACAATGCCTTTTATTTATGTTTTAAAAACCAAAACATAAATAAAAGGCATTGTCATTTACAATGCCAATAGCTCAAACTCGCGTAAATGTGAGACCTATTGCGTTGCAAATTCTTGTTTCCATGAAAATCCTCATGTTTTTGGACTGATGCTGCTGATTTTTCGTCTCTGAAGTGCACTGATCCCTGCCAAACAGACCTCTGCGCCAGTGCTCTGACCCTTAAAAGGTGTATGCCTGATTGCTTCACCCAAAATTGGCATTAGCTAACTTGCTTATAAGTGCATAGGATATGGTATCAGGGGTGTCCATGGCCTGTAAGTTAAAGCGTCTCTTGCGGACTGCAGCACTTATTGTGCCATCACGGCTTGAAGATGTCTCCATGACATATACTGGGGTTTGTTGACTGGAGTGTCATGAGGCCAGTGAGAGATGGATGTTTCTAGCGATTTGCATTATTTTGTCTTTTTAAGGCGTATTGTTAAGTTCAAATATGCTTATAATTAACGCATCCCTTTTACATCCTAAAATGAGCCTGTGGTATTGTGGCCGATGTAACTCCAGATTCACACACAGGAGTTCATACAATAGAACGTTGAAGCCCAATTAAAAACATGAAGTATCCCTTCTATTTAACTGTTGTTTTACTTGCTGCATGATGATTGACATGCTTATTTTCAATTGCACCTTTTCTTAGCCTGAACTGTAGTGTGGCTTTTCCTAATCATGTTCCTGTGACCTGCCCGCTGCCCCCGATGCCACCCCTCATGATTCACACATGCAAAGGTTCCAAAGTGGGCAAAATCCCCTTTGTGAATCAGTTACCGCCTCCTCTGAAGTCTCCATAACTGCAATTGTGGAAGCAACCATTAATATATACAATATGCCCCCTTCGCGCCCCTCCTTACTGCGATTCAGAATGGAGTGCAAAACCTATTTTGCGCGTCCGAATTGCAAAATGGTGTTAGGAAATTGAAAAAATGCCATTTTGTTGTCGTAAACCTAGTAAATGTGCAAAATCACAGGGTTTGCGATGGCAAAATGGCTTTCTGCAACTGGCCCAATATTCCATTGCGTGGTGTTCATACAAAAGAGCGAGTTGTGTCCATTGGTGTACTGGTGCGCCCCTGGTACATGAGGCGTTCTGTCAGTGTTATTAAGGAGGGAATTTGTGCCATTTCCTTGGTCCGAAAAGATGGATCAATATCCCTGTTATGTAGAGACTAACTACCGACCACAAAGTCTTTAAAATCCACGTTTTAATATAAAAAGATGCGTTTCTTCATTATTTACCTTGAAAAGGAATACTCAAAAACGTTGGTGTGTAGATCCACATTAGGCGTACGTCGGACTGGAGGATCTGTGGGGAACCGAAAGAGACAACAATTAAGGAATAAACAGAACAAGCCACCGCTATACTACCATCCACGGGGTCAAAGTATCATGCCTGTCAGTCATCAAGGGCTGACAGCGGCGCAGCCGTCGCCTGTGGTTCGCACCTCCTGTTTGATGCACTCATGCTAGGGACTTTTTAACGTGAAGTGTATTGATTTTTTTCTACTACAGGCATATACAAAAAGAAAACGCTTCAAAAATGCCCAAAGACCTCTTTAGGCAGCATACGGTGCAGAAAACGAAGTCGTCGTACTCTCATAAGGCAATTTAGTAGTGCTGCAGAGTGCTGTAATTATGCGGGGGTGAAACTTTCAATGCTGCGCGTCAGGTGCACTGTCTCGTGGCAGCGGCCTTTTAATTTGCTGGAGGTATACCGTATTGGTCATATTACATGAACAGATTTGAACCAGCAGTATTGTAATCTCTTGGCAGTAAAAGCTGTAAGAGTTTTTATTTTTTATTTATCGAGAACACAACTATTTATTGAAATACAAAGGGCAACAAGCAACATACATGACATGACATGACATTGTCCTGTGTTTTGCGGACAGCACGCACTGCTCATGATAAATGCAAATATTAACAACAACTTTAATGCTGGCAAAGTCAAAACGACACACATACCAACCAGGTTACTTGATAAAGACATTACCGCCAACACACAACTGTTTTTGTGCAACCGAAGTTGGTGGTTATATGTCCAACTGTGCCTTAAACGCAGCCCTTCCCCATAAACCCCCACCGCCGCCCCCACTCCAGCATCACCAGTAGGAGCCGCAGAAGGGTTTATAGAGGTACTAACTTACCCGTCGCGCGTTGCTACGATCTCTGAAGAAAGGAAATTCAAGGAAAAGGACACTCGTCATGACAACATTCAATTTACATTGTGTCATTTTTATTGAAACTAATTAATTTAAAATGGAAAATGGAAAACATTTGAAAGTGTCGTTTTAATTCTATTTATTTATTCGAGTGCTTGTGGATACACGATTTTTTGTTTTTCCGTCTGGTGCATACATCAGTATTCGAAACATTATTCGGGCCCTGGGGGGCCGATATTTTAAAAAACTGTATGCCAGAAACCTTCGCGGGAGTGTACTCAACAACTTCCCAAAGTTTCCTGGCGATCGGATGAATGGTGTTTTAATTCTATTTATTTATTCAAGTGCTTATGGATACACGATTTGTTGTTTTTTCGTCTGGTGCGTTCATCAGTATTCGAAAGATTATGAGGGCCCTGGGGGACCGATATTTAAAAAATGTTTATGCCAGAAACCTTCGCGGGAGTGTACTCAACAACTTCCCAAAGTTTCATGGCGATCAGATGAATGGTGTAGTAATGCATAAAGGACAAACAGACAGACAGACATACTTTTGTTTTTATATATATAGATAGAGGGAAAAGCAACCGACAAAGGTACAGATGAGACACGCTGCATGTCCTGCGACAACAGCTCTGAGAGAGCTGCCCACGCTGACACATGATCACAGGTGTCGCTTTGAGTCACACATGTATTGTACGGTTTCGACTGAGGAAGATATACAAGAAATGATGTCTGAAAGCACCCCAACTTCAGCGCGTGACTCTCTTTGTAGAAAGTGTACACGAAAACAAGGATTATTCCACGCCCGTGTAACCTGGTTTCAGTTGCCATAAATTATATTTTGAAGGTCTACAGACTTGATGTCCAAATTGCTTTGCTTGATTGGAATTAATTAGTCTGCATGTGAAACTGAACATTGACTCAGTTTTTATCTCCAGCAAAAACAACCATTGGCAAAACCAATAGTTTGGGTTTATAAGTGAAAACACTAGGATGCCTCGACCCATGCAACTACTCATCCATCTGCTCATGGCCCAGCCATGGATAGTCCATGTAGTCAGTCACTCATGCAGCTATTCGGGTATCCACTGGCTTATTCTTGCATCCACCCTGTCGCCCATCCATAGTAGCTCACCCACAAACTCACCAATCAATGAAGAGGGCCTCTCAGTTATTAGCGATACCTTTTACATTTACTGCTGTTTTGTGAGGGTTGTGAGAGTGCTTCCGGTTGTGTGTCCCCGCTGGTCTTTGAGAGCTGTGAGAGTGGGGTTAGTTATCAGAGTGCTTTACGTTTCCACCATAAGGTCTTTGACTTTAGCAGCACCCTGTGTGTTTTTAGGCTGTGGCTGAAGACATGCTTTGTACTCATCCAAAGCTGGGAAGTCTAACTCTTGAAACAAGGATGCAGCAGGCATGAGTAGTCACAGTCCTCTTCCTCTGCTTTTGAGCTTTAGCATTCTGCTTTCCCCAATCAGGCTGCCCAAAGGTTAGGAGGGCACCAATGGCCCAGGATGTCCATTTATTTACCTTCAGGAACCTTCGTTCATTGACTGCTGGTAGGTTTCCCCCACCTACTAACCCACCCCAGGACTGATCCCAGATCTGTACTACCGGCTGTGTTTACAGTTGCCAACAGGTAACAGTTTTACCCCTGAAAAATAGCCTCATCCCCAGACTCTGACACTCTGCTTTGATACTCTGCCTCTGGCCTCACAAGAACAGCTCCACGGTAGTTTCTAGCAGCTCCTCTGCCTGGCTACGGTCAGTCCCAGTGGGCCACATAAGAAGCTACGCCAGCTCCTCTACATGCATGCAATCATAGTATGCGTGAGCAGCAATGTATCTTTCAGGCACAGGGTGCATGCGCGGTGCAATGGGCTTGAAGGCAGCAGATGGTTTGAAACCAAAAAGGGCCCTACAGCATGTGCCGTACAGCAGGCACTCGCACATGCACTACAGAGCGCCATACTTATGCGCTTGGTAAACCAGCATAAAGTAAGGTGGATAAACCCAGCCATCGCCCAATGGGATGGTGGGGGATGCTCTGGGAGAAGCCCGTCTGCTGCCAAAATAATATATAACATGATCCCTTCTGGGCAAGGAGCATACCACAGAGATCCAGCCATTTGTTTATTGATAATGGAAAATTAGTGTGGGGGAAATACACAAAAGTGATCAAAACTGCCCTCACACACAGCAAGCTGTGTCATGCTTCATCATAGGGCTGCTGACACACCTCCGCGCAGACCAACGCTGGAGGTGGAGCAATAAGGAGGGGGAAGACAATACAACATAAAATGAGAGAAACTGGATCACACGTGAAAAAATGTGCAGATATAGTGGTTTAATACTGGTCTCAGGGAGTCCCTATTACAATTTTAATACTGGGTGCCCTGTCCAGACTGGAGAGCGAGGACGCGAAGTGGGCAGGCCAGAAGTGCCCAGCCGGCTCCCACGGCAGCACACAAAGGTGCTGGCTGTGCAGGGAGACGGGGGTGGGCTCGCCAGGCTGCCCTCCAACACAAAGGCAAGTGGGGGTCCCGGGTGGGAACGGGACCCCGACTGGACACGAGGAGCTGTACGGGGTCCGGGTGGCTCCCCAAGCCGCATTCCCTCACCTGGGGGTCCCGGTGAGACCGGGTCCCCCAACCAGGCCTGATGATTCGGCAAAGTCACTAGCCACTCACCGCGGCTCTCCCCGGCACAGCGGGAGAGCCACTCATCACAGGGTGCATGACGATGCAACGCAAACTAAAACAACGCATACCATCACATCTCATTTTCTACATCGTATGCATCCTTACATCGCATGCATTTAGCTAGCAAACCATTACATCGCACTCCGCCTCCACATGCATGCAAAAGACCTTCACAACGCACACAAATACCGCGCATTCTATTACACCGCAAAATTCTCCATAACGGCGCCCCAAAACAGACTACAATGCCCTGACACAAAACAGTAAAGTGTATAAAATGCTCCAACACAACGACCTAATATAGCAACGTACCAAACACAGTACAACCCCCTGACACTAAAGGCCCATAGGAATGAATGGGTAGTCATTCCTTATTTGCGATTAGCAATTTGCTAATCGCAAATAGGGATGCGATTTCAAGGGTGCCAGGGGTGTCCAAAGGACACCCTGTAGCACCCCTGAAATGTCAATGTAGACTGATGTTGCGTACACACATGTCCAAAGGACATGTGTGTGTGTAACATACAACTTAGAAAAATGCACTAAAGTGCATTTTTCTAAGTTTTCGCTATTTACCACGAAGTCAGACTTCGCGGTAAATAGCGGCCAAAAATAGCGAATTCGCAATTTGAAAATGGATAATGAATTGCATTTAAGGAATCTCAAATAGAGATTCCTTAAATGCTATTCCTCGCAATTTTGCGATTTCGCAATTAGCGATTTTTCCATTTGGGATGATGAATCCCAAATGCAAAAATTGCGCTCGCAAAGGGCCAGATTCTCAGAATCTGGACCTTTGCGAGACAATTTTTCAATTATGAATCTGGCTGTATGTCTCATCCTGGCTCATTCAGTTTCGCCCACTGTCAATTCTCTTTCGATCATCCACATTCATTCTCATTCATACTCACTATTCTCACTCCTTCTCACACACTCCTTCACTGACTCTCTCTCTCACACATAGATATGTTCATACATACACATGCTTTCACACATCAGCACACCACATTTAAACACTTTCTTAACTTACCTTGCTGCCTGCACCGGTCCTGTTTAGGCACCTGCTCCTGCCTGCTACAACCTGCACTGGAGCACGAAGCCCTGAGCCTGCACTGTCCCAGATACGAGGCTGCAGCCTGTCTGTGTCGGCTTGGGAAAGGGCAGGGCGGCAAAGCGATTGGCATGTAGCCCCAAACACTGCAGCATTAGGCCTGCAGCACCAGTGGCTACCTCCAGCGGTGACCCTTTGTCACCTCACAGATAGGGAGACACAGAGGGGCGCCAGGGACCCGACTCAGGGCTGGAATTTCATCAGCCCTAGGCAATGTCTCTGATGGTTTGTGCTGGCGCCTTCATGCGCCTGAGCCAGCCAACGGATGGCTTTACTAGCTAGCTGCTTCCGGCTGGACTCAACATTTATTTTCATTATACCAAGAGTGAATAATAGGTCATTATTCACTCTTGGTATGATAAAAGCAGGCCCTAAAACAAGAGGGTAGCCTTGGAGCCCTTAAAGGAAAGCCGCCACTGCAGTCTGCACAGAACCTGCTCTCTATCGGTAACATTACTTCCGAAACCCTAGAAACAGTTTAAATGTAGTGTGTTCTATATAAATGTACTGAAAATACATAGATAAATAAGATGATGTCAGAGAGGCAATATTACAGAAAATCTAGCATTTAGCATGGAAAATGTATGCAAATATATTGGTTCATATTGAGACCACCAAGCTTTTACGGCTAACACCTTCTATTTTCTATGGTTTTGTGTTTGTAACTGTTTCTTTAACTGACTTACATAAAATAAACATTCTTCTGTGAAGCTATATAACTGGCGTCACATTAACTTGAATTATATAATAGGTCAGGTTCTATTGCTAACCCCTACGTCCTGTAAAATAAGCTTTGAAAGAGGTTATGAGAAGGGGAGTGCAATAATATAATTGGAGCACCTGGGGCACCAGTGGAATACAATGGTCCCCTCGCAGGATGCTTTCCAGTAACTTATAAATGCTCCAGGTCACCAAATAAGGCCTCGCCTTGTTCGACAGGATAAGGATTGTATACGAAGGATGTAAAGCAGATTAAAGTAAACCATTAAGCAGTACCTCGGTAAAAACGTCAACAGAGCATCATACATGGTTTCCTACACAGGTATTGTTTGTTGTTATTTTTTGCCCTGGCCCTACAGACATTTACAGCACTAATGGAATGCAAATGAATTGTGACAAATAAATAGACGGTTACAAAAGAAGAAATATACAGGTGTCTTATGTTTCTTGAAGTAGATTTAATTTACGACTTCAATACAGTTTTCGTCGGACTATCCAGACATATCACCGTGGTTCTAGCAGGTCAGGTTTCAGTTTCCAATCCTAGGTTCACCCTACATTTTAAAGCCTTTGCATAGAATCATTTTCATCTTATTTCGCCTGGTCTTTGGGACAAGAAATCAAGTTTCCTCCCAGAGTACTTGCTTTTCTGCAAAGAACCCTTAAAGTTGTGTGCAGAACACGTGCTTTCTCTTGGTTCCATTCAGGTCATTCCTCCAACGTGCAGGGATATTTCTTGGTTCAGTTCCTGGTTCAGACCCTGGTGGTCTATGTCAGGGGTTCTCTAAAGTCGATCCTGGAGGGCCAGATCCTGGACAAACTTTTGGCATATCCACATTTAGATAAATGCAGTTATCTTAAAAACCTGGTCAAGGACCGCCTTTAGAGAACCCTGGTCTATGTGAACACACACAAATCAGCAGTAGCCATCTTAAAGCTGTCTGCTGTCCCCCAAAAAGCATTGACTACTTACCATTCCATCATGGCTTCCAGTCTACATTCTGCATTAGGTTTTGACTGCCTCACTGTGACTGCTAGTTAGTCCTGCTTTTTTGTGTAAGCATTCCTAGATGTGCTGCCGGCACGTCTGGGTTTCCTCAATATTCCGTCAAACTGCAGTTCTACAAGCTCCACCATTAAAGATCCAGTTATAATAGATCCACTTTTGTTCTTTCCATTTGGCTGCCATCACCTACAGCCTTGTGACTTTCCCTTCAGTGACTCCAGTTTCTGTCTTTTTGAAGCTTTACTGTTTTATTTGACACTAGCAGCCCGTCCCGACCTTGTCCGGGAGCAATCAGGCTTCCCCGACCCCTGCCCGCCCCGACATTGTCCAGCAGCCCGGGACCCCGCCCGCCCCAACCCCTGCCCGCCCCGACATTGTCCAGCAGCCCAGGCCCCCGCCCGCCCGATCCCCCGCCTGCCCCGTCCCCCGCCTGCCCTGACATTGTCTGTGGGTCCCCCGGGTCCCCCGGAGCCTTACCTCAGCCGCCGCTCCTCCCCCGCGCTCCTCAGTTCACCGCTCCACCGCTCCTCACCACTCCTCCCGGCTGTCCGCCGGTCCTCACCGCCTGTCCGCCGCTCGTCGCCGCTCCTCCCCCGCGCCATGTCCGCCACTCCTGGACGCCGCTCCTCCCCGCGCTCCTGACGTCAGCACGCAGGTCGCGGCCGGCGCTACTTTGAAGAGACTACTTTTATCTTTAAGGTACTTTTTTTAAATAACACATATTTTTATAGTTTATATAGCCTATGTCCATCTGCACACCCTGACGATTACAATGATGTATCGGGTGTGTGGATTGGCGCTGTGGTTCCCGAGTTTACCCGCCTCAAAGGTTCAAAGTTCTTGCTTTCTAATAGTAGTATAGATTATGTAATATTAAATTTACGTCATTCTGACGTCCTAGAGCTATTTCTATGCTTTTTCTATAGTTGATGCAATCACTTCTAGTTAATAAATATAATCTTTGTTTTAGTGTGAATATGGCTGTGACATTGAGAACAAAATCTGAGCTATTGATAAATATATTCAGGTAGCTGTCACTAACCCTACATTTACCACCAGACCTCTACGTAGCACTAGACCACACAGCCATATTTGCTCACATATATCAGAGCTGCTGTAAGGCATCGTGAATCTTCCCCAGTTTCATCCGGTTAAAACTCCTGGCATTCACAGTTGGAAAACGACCCTCGTCCTGGCACACTTAACAACTTAAAATAAGTAACCTTTCTTCCCCCCAAGTAGCCTGTACTAGCATTATTTATTTAACTCTGCAACTGATCTCCTGCTGCAGCTCTGTCACATGCGCCGCTCACTGGGCCCCCTCATCCCTTAGGTTGCTTCTATGTGTGCCCATCATCCTTACCTTCGCATATTTCTACAACATCCTACTTAATGCATCTGCAGTGCCAAGAAGGTACAGCGTGACTCCTGCATTGATTAGCAGTCACTGCTGAGTTGACTCTCCTCAACATTCCAGCTGCCTCTATGAGGTCATCGTAGGAGATTTCTAAGTGGTGGCAGAAACAGTGGTTGATTTTGATGCCACAAAACACCATTTTGGGTTTTACCCACAGGTAACTTTAGCTGTCTCACGGAAAACAATGTCATCACACACACATGCCACACAACGCACATAATAGGCTATATATAGACACATACAGACTCACTGACACAGAAAGCGGCTTTTAAACAGCCCCTGTTGGACATGGGCCACTGTGGTTCAGCTGGTTTTATGCATTTGCTAACTAGATTGATCATCAGCAGCGGTATCAACACATGGCATTTTGTGGATGTGAACACCCTAAAAAAGTAGCCGTGGTGGGTGCAGAGGAGGGCGGAGGATTTTTATATTAATTTTTCCCCCAAGCTCCAGTAGCTTCAGGGGTGCTACTGGGCGGCTCATTGTCTATCTGGCACCCCCACTCATTTTATTTTATTATATATTATTATATGTTCTTCTATATCAGTTTTTCTTATATGGCCATTTACCATGTCAGAACGGGAAAATGTAAAAAGCTCAAATGGCGCCAGTGCTTAATGACACATGCCTGCGTACGGGCATAGGTGCAAATGTGTTATCCCACACTCGTGGCCACCTAGGAATTATTTTTGTACCAAATAAATAGCAGTACTATAAAAAAAAAGGCAAATTTCACATAGTCTTGTTCTCTTCAGTCCTCCATACACTATTGAGGCACAAAGAAAGTGCCCCATTGGGCTTCTATTAGTCACAGCGTCAAATTCTCTCTACAAACTGATGGCCTCTGATACCTCTGAGGTACATTCTACCTGCCCGGGGCAAGGCGCGAACCCAAGGATGAAATATTCCAGCTGGGTGAGGGCTTGGCATCCATTTAACTGAAGCTTTCCCAATGATGACCAAGGACAACAGTCGTGAGAGAAGCACATGTGCTGCTGGCAGGCTTGGAGCCTTGTGAACTCTGTTTGGGCCTATAGTGAGTAAGCGACGAGCACTAGTGCGAGCGATAGTTCTCATTGCAGTAAACTACAACAACTATTTAACTGTACAAAGTATCTAAAACATTTTTGGAAATTTGTGTCACCAACTTATGCATGAAATCTGCTAGAAGCCCATTGATTTGCTGGAAGCTTACGAATAAAGCAGTTGGGGTTCTGGTGTGGGAACTCCTGGGCTAAGGCTAAAGTAGACAACCAATCCATTGTTGCATCTTTGTAGCTCAATTAGAGCACCCCAAAAACATCTAGAAGTGTGCAACCTTATATGACCATTACATGATCCACCATGCCAACACATGAAATGTTACTGCCCTCTGGCTCCACAGCAAGAAATAGTCGAAAGTGGAGTGAGAACACAATATGCTGGCACCATAGTACTTTATTTATGTAGGGGATTCTATTCTCTTAAAACCACAGCTGTCACCAAAAGGTGACATCAGCTGCTGATGCATCGTTGCATAGTCGTTTGCTGGTGGCACTCCAAGGGAAATATAGTGTGAAGAGGGGCGGCTCTGAGGTTCCGTGAATCCTGAACCCGTTTCATAAAGGTCATTGTTTCGTTACGAATTTGGTATTAGCGAACCGTAACCAGTTAGTACGGTGTTTTCGTCACGTTACACCGATGGATTCACCACGTATTTAGAGATTCGTTCTGAACCCTTGGGTTCCATTTTGTATATGGCAGCCATTTTGTGGTTGCCCTCACATAGGCCAATGACTTCGGCCGAACGAGTCTTTAGCACACGTACACTTTAGCTGACTTCTGAATGACCCGAGCGAACGACCCTCTTGCCTGAAGCTGAACTTGTTAGGCCAGTTCCTTTCCCAGTAGCTGATCAAGATTAAGGATCAAGGCACAGGAGATCATAAACCCTTTATTGCACACAACTATGTCTTATCTTACTCACACCTGTCTCTGCTCCTTACTCCTCTGGCTGTTTACGATGGGGAGGTGCCCGGTTTTATGGTGGGTTTTCGATCGACCTGCCTGATGAAGAATGTTGGCTTCGACCAATGATCGATCGTGGGCTGGGCAACTGAGAAGTGGGTTTTACCGTCATGCGGCGATACCTCTGATTTGGATACATGTGATTGGACAGTTTGTAAATGTAAGGTATATGTCTGGAATGTGATTTTTGGCATAAAAAGGATGGCTCGCTTTGTAAAAATTGAGCAGTCTCCTACGAATATACAGCCATTGTACTTCCTGGACCTCTGTTTCTGGTTGCAGCCAATAAATTCGATCTTTGACATCACCAAGAAGATTCCGTGTCACTGTGTTTAGAAGACAGGTGAACTCGGAGACTTTGGGCTTGTCCCCTGACGCCGCTGGGTCTTAAATAAACCGGTTCTTCATTTGGCGCCCAACGTCGGTCGACTTCAGCGGTACCGATCCAAGCCTGAAGATCGTGAGGAGCTTCGTGTGGAAATTCTGGAGGAAGGCCTGCCACTTCATCGACCCCTGCATGTCGTCGTGGTCCGAAAGTCTTTGCTGCGAGGTTCCCCGCTTTCCGACGGCTACGAAGGACTGCTGCCCTGACTGTCGCCCTGTCTTGGAGCCTTTGATGATTTGTAGAGCGAGACGATAGACGGATTTTCTGGCGACGTCATCGATACTTCAGTTAAGTATGAGTGGAGCATCTCCCAGTCCTTAGTTTTGTTTTTGGGTATCCCTTGGGATCTTTGATTTGGAACTCGTTGATCTTTGATTTGGGACTTGCAAGCTCCAAAGCCGAGGGACTTGTGTATTCACAAGACTATCGTATTCGATACTCCCTTGAAGTTTGAAGCTAGACTAGAGAGCGAAGATGCCTGGTCTTAGCAGACTTGGAAGAATATTTTGTTGTGGTCGTAATAGGGATTCCCGATTGGAGGACTCGTGTCCGGTTCCTCCGATTGGAACTCCAACCTATGAGCTCTATGTGAAACATGGCGTGGGCCCCATCACATATAATGAAGTATGGATTCGTTACACCAGGAAAGACGGTGTCCTTAAATGGCCCCAATATGGTAGTTTTGACACGGAAGTTTTAGATAACCTAGAAGTTAGACTTTTTAAGAAGAAAGCCCGGCCGGCGATGTTTGACTCTTTCCGCCTATGGCGAAAGGAAGCCAAACAGAAAGAAATTAAATTAGCGAAGAAAAATTAAAGAGAGAAGGGTATCTCGATAATGCAGGCTGCTATACAGTTTAAAGATAATGAAGAAGAACAGGCGAGTGAGCAGTTGCACAGGCAACGAAAAATGGCGATAGATAAATGCTACCCAGTTTTGCCGCCTCTTCAGCAAGATGCGATGAAAGATCCTTTGATGTCGCATTTGTTGAATTTGCCACCCCCTTATGCTCAGAATGCTACAGCACCTCCGCAACCTTTAGTTGCACAATCACCGACTGTTTTGCCTCATGCTGTTGCACAACCGCTAGCTCCTCTTCGGTTGGCTCTTACTCCTCTGGTGCAGCCTTCTCAAGGGCTGCCGACTTTGCTACCTGCTCCGCCATTACTTCCTGCGACTTTTCCGCCTGTTCTCGCTGCCTCCTCTGCTACTGCTCCTACGTTGACCTTTTCTCAGTCCGCTTTATCTCCTGTCCTGTCAACTTCTCCTTCTGTTCGACAGAGGATGACTGATACTGTCACTACTCTCTTGTCTCCTTTCTTTGGGTCATTTAGTGCGACCCCCGTTTCAGAGCATAAACAGTTGCGTAGTCAACTGCCTGATTCCCGAGAGAGGGAAGTATTGGATCATTTAGCGCATAAATGGGTCACTCGTCCTTTAAGATATGATGTAGAGTCTGTTATGGATGTCTTCCGTCAATGGGAAGCGCCGAAGCAGAGATATGTCTTCGATAAGATGTGCACGTTCCTTCGTGAGGAATGGAAAGATGGCGATCTGGAACTAACACCGCATGAGTTGTCCAATGTGCAATCCGAGTTTGCGAAAGGCACGATTGTGGGTCCCGACGTTGAAAGAGCGGTAGCGACGCTGCTTTCGTTCAGGAATGAGTCTCCTTCTCGGTCCTTGTTTGAGCCTGACCCTTCAGCTAGGAGGAAAGTGAGACAGTATCCCATGAGAGAAGTTCCTCCTGTATGGAAGGACGCTGTTGCGGCTGATGTCGCTAATCAAATTGATGCTGTACCGGCTCATTTTCAACGTGTTTGGGTGCATGTTCCGTGGAAACGAGCTGAAGTTTTGGCCCTTAAGCAGAATTTGCCAGCCCCCGTAAAAATCCTGCAGGGTATTATAAGGAATTATCACAGACTGCAGACTCATGCATCATGAATCTAGCGGATATAGACATGTTGTTTGGTAATGTGGTCCCACAGCCTTTATGGGGTTTGATTCGTTATACTGATCATGCGCCGGAGTTACGTGATACATGGACTAATATTGGTGCTGCGGATGCGCGACAAGTTGGTGGTGCTAAACCTGAGCCTTTAGTTGCAGAGCTTCCTGGTAGGATCGTTACCTACATGAAGACTTTAATGCCTGCTATGCGAGTAAATTGGGACAAATTGTCAGCGTGTAAGCAGAAGAAAGATGAAAATGTATCTGATTTCTTCACTAGGTTTGAAGAAACGTTTATTGACCATAGTGGTCAAGACATGAGTACCGAGGGTGGTCAACGGTTGTTTGTTGATAAGTTTGTGCATAATTTACTTCCCGAGCTATGTACCAAGTTAAAGGATTCAGAGAGTTCTTGGGCTGTTTCCTCGTCAGCACAGATATTGGCTACTGCACAACACTACGAAAATAGGGATAAGGATGAGAAGGATAGAGCAGACAAAAAGACTAAGCGTATCCGCCTCGTAATAACTAACGTGATTATCAGCAACCTCAGCAGTTTCAGCGGAACTGGCAAAGGTTTGTGCCTTCTCAACTGCGTTTTCCTGTAGGCCCTAATCAATGTGCATATTGCAAAGAAGAGGGTCATTTTAAACATAGTTGCCCTGTTTTGTTGCAGCGTATGAATGGTGTTTCTGGATCGAGAGGTCGGGGTGTTCCGCAAGTTTCTAGAGGTAGGGGACGTGGAGGTTTCCCCCAGAACTCGCGTTCCTTTCCTCCGCAGAATTCAATGAATTGTTTCGATCAGCAGAATAACACGTCTGGTAGGACGACTCTGTACTATGCTGATGACTACTACGTCGAAGGTGAGAATATGGATGGTAATGATTGCTAGGACAGCCATGGACAAAGAGAGGGAGTTGTTTCAGTTCCAGTAGATCAGAGTGGACCTTATGTTGAAGTGATTACATCAGGTGTGTCAGAGCCTTTTCTGTTGGATACTGGTGCTACGAAGAGTTCTATTATGCACTCTAGACTCCCTGGCGCACCTTTGTCAGGCTTAACGAATGTTTCAGTAGGTTTTTCTGGCGCCCCAGTTAAGAAATCCGATTTCTAATCCTTTGTCCCTTTCTGTTGGACCTCGTGAATTCAAAGCACCCCTTATTCTGACGACAGGTTGTGGTGAGAACTTGCTGGGATTGGATTTGTTGAAAAGATTGTATGCGACATTGTATTGTTCTCCTTCGGGAGTACAACTTACATTGGGTAAGAAAGTGGTCTCTCCAATGTATTTGTCGAGGGATAAACTTCCGACAGAATTGTCTTCTCTTCCTGATACTATGTGGGCTACTGGTCCTAATGATGTGGGTCTTTTGGAGATACCGCCATATGTTGTGACACTGAAAGCAAACGTTAAAATACCACGCATTCCTCAATATAGGATCTCTAGTGACGGTGAAAGAGCGTTGCTAGCGATTATCCATGATCTAATTGAGAAAGATGTAATTGATGAAACGAGAGGTGGTGTTTGCAATAGCCCTGTTTTGCCTGTCTTGAAACGCACTGACTCTTCTCAGCCACCTGTTTACAGGTTTGTGATCGATCTTAGAGAGGTGAACAAGATAGTTGTGCCACAATTTCCTGTTGTTCCAGATATCACTGCCTTATTGACAATGATTACAGCTTCGGCCACGTGGTTTTCGGTGATTGATTTGAAGAATGCTTTCTTCAGCATCCCGATTGCCGAGGAGAGTAGGGACATCTTTGGCTTCTCTTTAGGAGGCCGAAGCTTCCGGTTTAAGAGAGCTCCTCAAGGCTACTGCGAGAGTCCTTCTATCTATAGTCAGGCTTTAAAAACACAGCTTGATACGATTGCTTTACCTGATGGTGCTGCTCTTCTCCAGTACGTTGACGATTTGTTAGTCGCTGCCGATACTGAAGAGATTTGTAAGGAAGCTACCTTGTCATTGTTGCGTCATTTGTCTGACTTCCATCACAAGGTGTCTCTTTCGAAGTTACAGTATTGTTGACAAGAAGTGACCTACTTAGGTCATCTCTTATCGAAGGAGGGAAGAAGACTGACCCCAGAACGAATTCAAGCGATTGCGAAAATGAGTGTGCCAATTACACAGAGAGAAGTGCGTGCTTTCTTGGGTATCACGCCATATTGCAGACAATGGATACCGAATTTTTCCTTGCTGGCCAAACTTCTGGTGGCATTGACTTGTAAAGATACACCGAATCCCCTCCCGTGGTCTGACGACTGTCAGAAAAGTTTTTCTGAATTGCGTGATGCATTGTGTTCGGCTCCTGTGTTGGGTACTCCCGACTACAGTAAGCCTTTTACGCTTTATGTCCACGAGAGAGAGGGATGTGCGTTGTCAGTGTTGACGCAATCTTTTGGGGACAAGCAACGCCCATGTGTGTATTTCTCGTCGACCTTGGATCCGGTAGCTAGGGCATTGCCGAGTTGTTTGAGAGCTACAGCGGCAGCAGCTGTTTCCATTCGACAGTCTGCTGGTTTGGTGATGAATTATATGTTGATTGTAACGGTTCCACATGCAGTGGATACCTTGTTGAACAGGACCAAAACACAGCACTTAACTAGTGCTCGATTGTCAGGTTATGAGTTGACACTTTTAGCGAGTCATGTGCACATAAAGAGATGCAATATGTTGAATCCAGCTACGTTATTACCGATTTCAGTAGAGACAGATGTTTCTGAACAGCATGATTGTTTTCTCAGGACAGAAGAGGAAACGAAAGGGAGAGTAGATCTTAGGGACACTCCTCTTGCAAAGTGTGATGGTACCTTATGGGTGGATGGTTCATGCTTCAAGCTTCCGAATGGTGATACGACTGCGGCATATGCTGTTACGACTCTACATACGATTGTTGAAGCTACACGTATCCCACATAATTCAGCTCAAGCAGCCGAGTCTATTGCACTTACGAGAGCGTGTGTGTTATCGAAAGGAAAGAGAGTGACCATATACACCGACAGACAGTATGCGTTTGGTGTGGCTCATAATTTTGGACGTTTGTGGAAGGAACGTGGGTTCCTCACGTCTCATGGAACGAAGATTCAGAATGGTCAGTTGGTGAATGAGCTTCTTGAGTCACTTACCTTGCCGTTGCAAGTTGCGATTGTGAAATGCAGTGCACACAAGAAGGTTACCGATGACGTTGGTCGTGGTAATGCGTTTGCCGATGAAGTTGCAAAAGATGTGGCGAGGGATGTGATGAGTCGAATGTATGTTGCTGGCCCTGCAAGATGGATTGGTGATGTTGGAATGTGTGAGGATACGATAGAAAGTGTAAAGTCTATCCAAGCTGAAGCTACAGAGAGAGAGTTGAGCGTATGGAGAGAGAGTACGGGTAAGTTGGACGCGAATGGTTGCTGGGTTGAGCTGTCAGAGCATCAATGATGGTTGTTACCCGATGCGTACGTACTTGCAGTGGTTACGATGGCGCATTGAATGGCTCATATCAGTGTGAAAGGGATTTGTAAGTTGTTGGCTCCAGTATGGCAGAATGCTGGAATTCCTAAGTGTGCAGAGAATGTGGTCAAGAATTGTATGGTTTGTCTGATGTACAATCCTGGTAAGGGAACTCCAACTCCAGCTGGTCATTTTGCGCCTCCAACGTATCCGTTTGAGGTTTTGCAATTAGATTTCATTCACATGGAGAGATGCAACAACCTGAAATACGTACTCGTGGTTGTGTGTGCCTTTTCGAGATGGGTAGAAGCATATCCCCAAAAAGATAACACTGCCTTCTCCACAGCTAAAGCCCTTATTAAGGAGTTTTTCCCTAGATATGGTTTGCCGAGAATGGTCTGGAGTGACAATGGGAGTGAATTTGTGGGTCAAGTGATGAAGAGAGTGTGTGAGGGGCTGGGAATTCGACAGAAGTTCCACGCTGCAAATCACCCACAATCAGCTGAACTAGTAGAGTGTTTTTAGCATATTTTTATACATTTTTATATATATATTTTATATATTATATATATATTATAAAATATACATTTTTTAGCACTCTTAAGTTAAAACTTGCCAAGATACAGGCGAGCTCTGGTCTTAAATGGCCTGACGCGTTGCCATTAGCACTTTTGTCAACTAGGATGACTGTACATTCTCGAGTGGGACTTAGTCCCCAGGAGATCATTTTTGGTCGCCCGGCAAGCATATGGGGCGTGCCGAGGCTGACGAAATTCAGCGAGATTGAACACCCTGTATTGCTTGACTATCTGTATGATTTGACGGCTAAATTGCGTGTCTTACACCAACAGGTTCATGATACACTACCTCAGGCTTCTGACGATCCAGGACATGTCATCAATCCTGGCTCCTGGGTACTAATCAAGAACTTTCAGCGGACAAAGAACGATCAGCCTCGCTGGATTGGTCCCTACTTGGTACTCTTGTCAACGCGATCTGCAGTGCGAGTGCAAGGGAAAAAGAACTGGATCCACGGCGTACATTGTAAGATGGTTCCTTTACCTCTGCCGTACGACCGGTGGGTCCAGGACGGCATTCCTGATTCGGAAACTGACACTGTGCCACGTTTTCTGCCTTTTAGCGATGCACGTTTAATCGGGACAAGTTCTGAGCGAGAAAGCGACGATCTTCTGCAAGAAACTGTGCCACCGTCAGTTCGATTGGACACAACTAAGCCTGAACTGCTATTCCGCGACCAGACATTGCCTGATAAAGGCCGTTATAATTTGCGACCAAGAGTCATGGGACAAATAAATTGACAGAGATTTTTCCTTTTGCGATTTTTGAAATTCAGCTCTCCCATCTGGGAAACTGTTTTGACCGATTTTTGTTTTTCGAACCGCCATCCGGGTTCAGCTGTAGGGTCGCGGTGTGAAGTCTTGGGAGTCCAAGCCGAAGACACAAGGTCGACGGTTCTGGTTGGTCCTAGGGCGTTTCCCTGGATTGACAGGCGCATTCCTTAGCACGGAACACCCAACCGCCGCGAGCAGCACGATTAGAGGATGGAGTTTTTCAAGATGGAGAGGCCTGTTAAGGAAACGAGTTTTAAAAGCAAAATGTGTAAAATTATGAGCAGAAAATGTTTTTTAATATTGTGTCTTTTCATGTTACTTAGCTTGATGATGTTTTTAATGGGATATATTATATTCTCTTTTCAAGTGACGTTTGCATCCACTACACAACCCATACCTTCTTCTACTGTTTCTTCACATTCTTTTCATCCTCTGCCTGAACATGAATCCATTAGAAGATTGGAATTCATTAATAACTCCTTTGTTCAGCTTCTGCACCAACACCAACTAGTAGTAAACACGACTAACTGTTGGGTGTGTAGCCTTATGCCGCATACTACTGATAAAGGTATTCCTTACCTGGTCCTGCCTTTCAGCTACAATGGTTCTGTGTGGGCATACAGAACGATGTTCATCTATGCTCGTGAAGTGTACCCCCTACGTTCTGTGAAGGACATTCCAAAGAATAGTGCTCTAGTTAAGGGAATAGTTGACATGATTAAAGGAGTTAGCTCCTATGAGACAATCCCGAGAGATGAGACACTAGCATATATTGGATGGAACGTGACTGGATATAGAGTTAGTCTGAATGAGAAACAGCGAGCGAAAAGATCATCCCCGATTTGGATCGTACCCCATCAGGGTTATCTTTGTCTGCAAGGTAATGGCAAGAATCCGAGAGCTCAGTTAGGGAAGAGTATCTGCACGGAGACGTATGTTTTTGCGTCCCAGACTTCCCCATCGTTTCTAGCAGCTAAGGGTACCTATTTTGTCTGTTACGATAGAGCATACACATGGTTGCCCCCTGACTTCTCGGGCACATGTTTTGTCTCGTTCCTGTTGCCTCCTACCTATACAGCCGCGGCAGATTACCACAAGACGAGAATTGTTAGAGGTGTCTTCAGTAAGGAAGATACTGCAGGACAAGAATTTGGAGATTTCTTGAAGGGTTTTCCGCCGTTTTGGGGACCGATGGCTAACAGCAGGAACATACGGCAGCTGACAAGAGTGGTTGAGTCCACCGTAATTGAAACTGCCGGTGCCCTTAGTAACTTGACTGCTGAGGTCCAGTCGGATCGTCTTATGAAACTCCAGAATAGAGTTGCATTAGATGTCATACTTGCAGATCGAAGTGGGGTATGTAAAGTGATCCAATCAAGCTGCTGTGTTTTCATTCCAGACAATGCTCCGACAGTATACCAGGCCATTTCCAAGTTACATAAGATCTCTGATTCTATACACGTGGATAAAGGAGATTGGTCGTTAATGGGATGGTTCTGGGAACTGTTATCCACCTGGGGATGGAAGATTCTGATGATCATTGGGATGGCTTTAGCGATTCTGTTTCTGTTCTGTCTTTGTGTGCAGTGCGCTCCTGCTATATGTGGCCTCTGTGCTACTACGTGTGCAAGGAGCCCTGTCCCAAGAGAGGCACTAAGCAATAGGATTATGCTTCAGCAACATCTTGATGATCTGATGAATATAGACCTGGACTCAGATTAACGTGAGTGTAGGTAATTGCCTATGTAAGGGCAAAAGGAGGGTCTGAGGTTCCGTGAATCCTGAACCCAATTCATAAAGGTCATTGTTTCGTTACGAATTTGGTATTAGCGAACCGTAACCAGTTAGTACGGCAAGCATGAGTGTTTTCGTCACGTTACACCGATGGATTCACCACGTATTTAGAGATTCGTTCTGAGCCCTTGGGTTCCATTTTGTATATGGCAGCCATTTTGTGGTTGCCCTCACATAGGCCGATGACTTTGGCCGAACGAGTCTTCAGCACACGTACACTTTAGCTGACTTCTGAATGACCCGAGCGAACGACCCTCTAGCCTGAAGCCGAACTTGTTAGGCCAGTTCCTTTCCCAGTAGCTGATCAAGATTAAGGATCAAGGCACAGGAGATCATAATCTCTTTATTGCACACAACTATGTCTTATCTTACTCACACCTGTCTCTGCTCCTTACTCCTCTGGATGTTTACGATGGGGAGGGGCCCGGTTCTATGGTGGGTTTTCGATCGACCTGCCTGATGAAGAATGTTGGCTTCGACCAATGATCGATCGTGGGCTGGGCAACTGAGAAGTGGGTTTTACCGTCATGCGATACCTCTGATTTGGATACATGTGATTGGACAGTTTGTAAATGTAAGGTATTTGTCTGGAATGTGATTTTTGGCATAAAAAGGATGGCTCGCTTTGTAAAAATTGAGCAGTCTCCTATGAATATACAGCCATTGTACTTCGTTGACCTCTGTTTCTGGTTGCAGCCAATAAATTCGATCTTTGACGTCACCAAGAAGATTCCGTGTCTCTGTGTTTAGAAGACAGGTGAACTTGGAGACTTTGGGCGTGTCCCCTGACGCCGCTGGGTCTTAAATAACCCGGTTCTTCAGCTCCCCCGTTTGAGCATAGGAGCATCGCCCCACAGGCCTGAGCTGAAAAAGAAAATTTCAATAACGTTTATTTATTACCATTTTATTTTTCAGCAACCGACCCGTCCTGAATGGAGTGCCAGGACTGGGCGGGGCCAGTGCTGCCAGGTGGCAGAAGAGAGCTGTCCGCTTTAAAATGAGCATGTCTTTTTGGCCGGCCATCTTGCTACAGCCAGCCTAATGTCCACAGAGCCAAATGCTATGGTTTGAGCAAAATACTTTGATTAGGGGCACTATGACAGGGCTGCTGTGTGTGTCAGTGAGATCATGGTTTTTGAGAATGTATAAACATGTGTGCATATGAATGGGATAAATGAATGAATAATGCAACTAAGAATGCCCGGAGGTGTCTTGGTGCTATGCAGAGTAGAGAAGAGAAGAGGACAACCTGAATAGAGATAAAGGAGTTAAATGTGTACGGGTGGGTGACTGAGAGACTGTGTTGTATGTACTTGTGGCACAGAACATACCTTTTGCCATGTATGGCAAAAGGTACATGTATAACACAAATGTGAGAAATTTAAAGTGCAGAAAAATGTTCAGCAAAAATTTTCTGAGTATGGAACATTTTTCTGCACTTTAAATTTCTCCAACTTAAAATAAGGGCTGTATTTTTCACTTATAAATATGGCACTGTATCGATGCAATTAAATGGAACAGTTATGTTTTGTTACGGAGTTTTATATAGCACGAACTTGACCCAAGGTATCAGATCACTTTATACGTGCACCAGTTGCGTTACATGAGGACAAATTAATTTTTGTTAGACACAGGGAGATTAAGTGATATGCCCAGAATCGTAGGATGTTGCGCGTCCTTGCCAAGGCTCGAACCAGGTTCCCCAGATTCGTAGTCGAACGCCCTAGCCATTAGGTTATGTCTTTGACCTTGTTTATGTGGATTCCATAAAACTCATCATTTACATTTTCTTCCACTGCAAGTGTTACATTTACATACACCAAGCATCTTGCTCCCAGTGGCCTGTAGACATGGTGCCATATTTATAACAGATACATAAATGTGTTTAAATTAGATGAATTTTAAGTGAATAAACATGCTTCATAAGACATTAAGATGTATTTAGCTGAACCCCTTGGCTGCGGGGCTGTTTCCCCCACTGTACTGGGGGCGCGCACAGCGCCCCCATGCTCATGACGAGGTCAGCTCGTCATGACCACACCCGTTTGAGTGGAACGCTCGCACAGCAGGGGAATTAGCCCACCGTGCGAGTGTTCCAACGGTCATGACGAGCTCAGCTCGACATGAGCACACGAGCAGCGTGGCTCATGACGAACTGACCTTGTCATGAGCATAGGAGGGGTTAAGATAAAGTGGAGAAAGACATTAATACTTAATGTTTCATAGAAAAATTCTTCTTCACTTTAAATTTCTCCCATTTGAAAAAAAATACTATTTTTCAGCTATAAAGCTGGCACCTGTTTACTGGCCACTGGGAGCAAAAGGCCACCTGCTTGTAAATGGGAGAACATTAAAATGAAGAGTTATTAATTAAGGTATCTAATCATTTTAATTTTCTCCCAATTAAAAGCATCCAGAAACATAATTTTATTATCACGCTCCAATATTGAATCAACAAGGACTTTTATTTATGAGTTAAATACTGCTCAGTTCTCCACCTCTGTGACCCAGCCTGGCCCATAAGTCTGACTTGCACTGCTTATTAACCGGCCCTGCTTTCTGCAGCCTGATAATAAGAATGTAATGAAAGTTAAAAGAAAAATGTGACCCTGTGGTTATTTAAAAATTAACTCAAAGCTGCAAGCTACTTTGAAGGTGTATGAGAGCTACTGGTAGCTCGCGATCAACTGGTTGGAGACACCTCACTCTGCAGGAGCCCACCTTCTCCCTGGGGCGTTAATGGAAATCACTAGGTTGCCCTCATCTACAAAACGTAGAACGGGCAACTTGTTAGGATATAGGGAAGGTAGTGAAGTTGTATGGGGGTAGCCGAGAATTCCACTTGTCCAGTTGTTCCAAATACATTTGGTATGAGAACAATATCTCAGTTAGGAAATGGGAGAAAGGGAACACACCAGTCACAGTGGTTAGAGAAAGGCACTAGATATCAGCTCAGGACAATCATGGAACCACAGCTCGATACTCAGTGAAAGAAAACAGCATAGATAAAGCCATTTTATTTCAAGGTAAATGTTTTTGTGATCAGTAATAAAAATACCCATTCTTGGTGCGGACTGAGCTCTGCATCCAGCCGGAAAGGAGAACCAAAGCCTCAGGACACCAAAACAAGATAAACAAGGTCAAGCAGGTAAGATCATATGACCAGGAGATCAAATTTTAAATGAGGTCAAATGAAAGGGAGAGGGAACTGAAAAGGGGAAACATAATGATGGTTGTCACTGACAAACTAAGCTGCAGCAAAGAAGCCAAAACAATGAGGAATGCTTCCAGGGACATAAGCCAGTGCAGGAGGAGATTTTATATTACCATTTACCACATTGTCCCGCAAGGTCCGACCTAGACCCAGGAAGTGATTTCCTGTAAGTCTAATTTTAACTAGTGCACTACCTCAGGGACCATATTTCCACTGTTTTATCTCTAGTCAGCCAGTATTTATGCAAACCCTGACACAACCCTACCCTCAAAGGTCCTGCCATCTCCCTATTTCTTCAATAAAGCTCAGATAGGTCCAATTAAGATGCAGGATGGATGAATCTATCCTACATTTTATATAACACAAAACTCAAGAAATTTAGGTACAAATACTTTATGCAATTAAGTGTTATCTTGATAATCTGACATGGATCTACCCCTGCTGGACCAACAATGGACAAGTTTGATTAAAGTAACGAAACTAGTGCTCATGTAACGCACTCTGATACCTGAAATCCTCGCATGTAGTTTGTGCTATATAAAACTCAACAAAAAAAAGTGAATTGTACAGTGATATGTAAAATGACAGAGTGTCAAGAGTGCCAAGTACTACTTTCCATGATCCGGAAGGGTGCGAAAAGTGTTGCTGGCGCATGTGTAAAACTTGTTAGCGCATGCGTACTTTACTCTCACTTATACTGATAAAGCCCCAGAAGGCAGCGGTTGTACTTGCAATGCACAGTTTGTAGCATTGCAGTGTAGATTGTTGTGCAACAGATTGCTTATGGTGAGAAAAGAACAGGAGTAAAAGCCATAAACCGCGTTGGGATTGGGTGTAGAATGTATATAAGAAACAGTTTCCCAACAGGTTTCAATTCAAGACAATTCAATAATGTATGCAGGCAGCATTACATAAAAGAGAAACAAGGAGACTTGTACAATTAAAGGGCTTGTAATTCACCAATTCTTAAAGGAAGTTGCACATAGAAATACAGTTAGGCAGCACTGTACAGAGGAAATCATGTGACAACCATGAAGCACTTGGTGAGTTGTGATATATACAGTTAGTGAGAGGTGACGACGCAAGTGCTGAAAGTGAACAGCGTGAACGGCGCAAGGTGATCAATATATATATACAGTGTAGGCTCAACGAGATTCAGTTTGAACAATTTTACTCAAAGTTTCAACATTTTTTAGAGCCAAGGACATGAGATGCGCCATAGAGTTGCGCTGTGGTGTCGACGGCGTTTCGATCCCCGTGAGTTGGTATCGTCTTCAGGACAGGGTTGCCATGTTGATGGAGTGCTCGAGGATGATTGGCGGACTGCCAAGGGCCTTAGTAGATGGCCGGAAGGGCAGCGTCTCCAGTGGAAGTTAATTGTTGCCGATGGACGCGTGGTGTCAGGGACCAGGAGCGGGGGCAATTAGAAGATCGTCTGCATCGATGTCGGAGTGGGCACTGGTGGTTAGGGACGGACAGCGCCTGAATGAATCAAGGCTGCTGTGTTGGGTCGTTGCTTCGGATGGAGAGGAGGCGCGCTAGCAATGGGAGCAGCTCTCTTTTATGTAATGCTGCCTGCATACATTATTGAATTGTCTTGAATTGACACCTGTTGGGAAACGGTTTCTTATATACAGATTGCTTATGATCATATTTCCTTGCCTAAGTGTGTGACTTCCTTTTTCCTCAGTCTCTTACATCGTATTTATCAGTAAGGAGCAGTTGGATTTTTTTGCCTCATAGACCTAAAGTGTGAGTTTATGAGCAGTATTAACAGACCCTCTGCCGGCAAGGACTGTGAGAATGAGCATCTAAACCTTGTGGTACAGAACCACTGGTGGCCGTAGGAAGGTAGTGAATACCTGGGCCAACCTTCCAGTGTAGGGAGTGGAGAAAAAACAACTGAATTCATAAAGATATATTGGGAGTATCTGTAGGAACGATGGCCCACATTTACAAATGTATTTTATTCCATGAGTGGGTCTGACTTAAACCTATACATTCAGGAGTTAGCCAGGTGTAATTCACATCTACTCACAAAATAGTTGAGGTAAATCGGACCCCGTCTCCAGATAGCTCAGAATTGGGAATTTTCTTTCTCTTTGGGAGGATTTCCAACTTAAGTACAGATTTTAGGATAGCCATTTACTTTGTAAATGAATTCCATTACTTGCTGAAACAAATAATCTAATTGGTAGGAAGGAACAGTCCTCTCTATGGTAATGGTCATATACCCCTGCTCTGAGTGCCTAACTGTACTTTTGTCTGGATCCCTAATGCAGATTTTTGTTGTCATAGGCAAACAGATTATGTGTGTGCAACATGAATTCCTACCTGGCCTGCAAGGAGATGATCACCCAACTGGGGCAGGTACCTTACAACATGTTCAGATGCCAGGGATGACGATTCCCGTAGTCACACATTTGTCAGGGAGCAGCATTTGTCAGTGTTCTCCCTGGTTTGCCAAACAAAAGGTAGAAATTCCTCAAATCACCTGCATGTAGAGGTGTTATTTCAGTTAGGAGGGATTTACTATCTCTACCTTTGGAAGCCCCAATGAATGCCTGAGACTGTGTATTAGGCTAGTTAATGGTCACAAACATGTTGGCAGGAAAATAGTTGTGAGGGTCGTAATGCCTCTCAGGAAAAAAAAAGATGTGAGGGTCATAGTGCCCAGAAACATCTTTCTCAGTTCTCCTATCCATACCTTGGCTCTCTAATATTAACAGGAATTCCTCTAGGGTTACCCTAATGTATTTTAATCTGGATCCCTGTAATTATCCAGGAATTTTTTATCAAGAACTTCCTCATACTCATGAGGTTGAGTCCGCCCTGGTAGTACCATCCTAATAGGGTAGGTTGAGAAAGCCTGTGATAAAGTAGGCCACATTGCATGGGCAAGGCTTCCTCAACTGGAACTGTTTTTTACACCCAGGAACATTTAATACCAAAGACAGTGTTCTTCCGCACTCACTCTTGATACACTGTACTCATTGTGAGTAGATGTGTTAATGCTTTGGTGGACGTATGGTGTCCTTCTCCTCTTCATCTCCCCTTGTGCTTTTACATTACATGTAGAACCCTGGACTCCATTTTGGGAAGCCAAGTGAAGAGCAGAGGAGTAGCAGAGCCCCCAATAGATTTGTGTAGTGCTGCATGTGAGCCGGTGGGACACAATGCAGAAGGGAGAGAGATATTCCCTCTATGCACTTCTAAGGGTGAGCTTTGATTCAGAACAGATCACAAGAAAGGGACCTGGACACAACTCAGGAAGGAGATCACAAGGAAGGGACCTGGACACAACTCAGGAAGGAAATGGGGCTGATAAGGGATTCATAAAGAATAGGGCTGGGAGTCCGGGATTAACCTGATGCACATATCACTGAGGCTGGTATCCAGGTGTGAACTCTAGTCACTTCTTTTGCCTCCTTTGTGGGACTACCAGCTTCGGAGTCTCTACTGCTGAGACACACAACCATTCAAGAGGAAGAAGGGAGAAAGGTGTACTTCAAAAGAAGAAGAACCCCTACATAAGACCCAGAGCCTAAATCACATTTGGTAGCTGGAAATTGACTTTAAGAAGTGGGGGTAGAGACCCCAAAGATGCATCCTCTCCCAAGCAGCCAGGCAGGCTGTGTGAAACTTTGAAGATCTGCAAGGCTTTCTCCCTGTAACTAGGACTGGGGGCCAAGGCCTGCTATTCTCCCTGCTCGGTAAGGGGACATCACCCAGGTAAACCAAGATCACCTGCTCTGGAGCCTGAAGCACCAGTGCCTGCCTGCTTGCTGCGACCAGTGTGCCCTGTGAGGAAGAGGAAAGTGTTGGAGGGAGCGAGGTCCAGTGACTTATTGCTAAAGGTTTTGCGGCACCACAGGCACTTTTGAATGTTTTCTAAGAGTCAGAGTGGACACTTGAGTACGGTATACTAGTGGGCATCCTCTGTATGTGGCCACTAGTGAATGGGGAATAACCCCAACCACATTACCAGGAAGAGGGTGGACAGGGACTTGCCAGTTAACCATTAGAGACCTGAACTCAAGGAGCTTGTGTTATTGCTTATGAATGCCACAATACTTCTTTGAATTTGTAGAGTTAAAAATAAAATACTTATTTTTAATATAAAAGAATGATGTAACTGTACATTGATGTATTGACATTGCTCAGTGCACTTTGAGTTATGAGTTGTGTTCACTAACCTGTATCTTCCTCCCTGAGGGAGCCTTTGACTGCTCATCCACAGTTACCACTGAGAGTTAAGTGCAGAAGGGGTACCTGGCCCAGTGTCTCAAGATCCATAGTAAGCAGGGTCGAGCCCCAGAGCATTGGGAGTAATAGACCTCAATCACCACCATTGGGCCCAGTAGCCACTGCGTGCCCTGTGGCCTTCTAAAAAGGGGTTTGACACTGATATACATTTTTCAAAAATAACTGTACTGTAAAAGTGAAGCTCAGTGTTTCTCACTGTTATGAATCTTCCAAACGCACCCCCCCCAATTCCCACCAATGTAAATAATAACGTTACATACATTTACTTGCGACAGGCGTTGACTGTAGATGAGGCAGGCCGTGCATTGTGATTTGGTCTCTGTAGTTCTGCGCCTGTCAAAGAACATGGGACAAGTTTTTAATACCAATGCCATACGATGTGACTGATACCCACGTACATATAGATTTAACAGGACACAGTGCTTCCATGACCACATTTCAATTGTACATGATGTGCCCTCACCAGGTAACAATAACACCACGGCAAGACATTCTGGCACATGCAGTCCAGCATATCTGGAAGACAACACTATATTGAAAGTAAGTAAGTCAGACATTTCTTGTGAATTTATAGCTTATGTGACTTTGTTATCCCTCTGCTGCAGTAAGGTGACCCCTAGCCTGTCAATCACCTCCCTTGCTCTCTTCTGCTCATTCCATCTAACAGGTAAGTGGCTGTGTCTTACCACCACACAGGGCGCTGTCATGTTGGAGCTTTGGCATGCACTGTGTACTATAGTGCATACTTTTTTGCACTTTTTTGAGGTCGTGTAGGTGCAACATTTATAATACTGTTACTATTTTCTCTATTTTTGCAAAGTTTGCACTTTTCCTGCCTTTCAGTTGTGATTAGCAAAATGGTTTTAGGTTGCTATTACCTTTGCAGTTTCACTAAAGAAGTCATAGTACAAGTAATAACTAGCATAGTGTTCCAGGTCTTTTTTAGGTTTCACTAAAGACAGCTATAGCTGTCATGGAGACTTCATGCTATCAATTCTTCATATAATACATACATGACGTAGTGCAGAGAGGGTGGGCGTGTGTCAGATTCCAGCAGCTATTGGCTCTTATGTCATTTTCATGGTCTGTCATTGGTTGGACTGTATTTCAAGCCCATGACAATTTGTGAAAGGTTACATTGTCCAATTACCGATTCCATTCGATGTTGGTGGTGGGGTAGAACTTCATATAGTCTTCATTTCCTGTGTCTCCAATGGCAATAGCTTGATTCCCTTAATCTCATCATCATTCTTACTACCCACCATCTCTCCCCATTGCTCTCCGTCCTTGCTCCTCTGTTCATCCCCTTCTGTCTTCTGGCTCACTCATTTGTTCTTCCACATTTCACCCTCTCCATCATCACATATTCATTCATCCCTTCCTCTTATCTCCCTTACCAGTCATTCCCACTTTCCTGTTCATGTTGTTCACTACTCCTTGCTCCCATCTTCAAACTTGGTACAAAACACTGATTCCCAATGTTATTCTCAATCCAAAGGGGATAACTTGGAATATTGTAATAATTGTGCATCCCAGTATTACCAATAGCAGCAGTATTTTTAAATTTGGGTATGAATCTAAAGTGATAATAGTTACAAGAGCTTTGTAATGCGGCCATAAGTGAGGCTTCATACTCACTAACCATTGACACTTCACCACTGATAATACAGAACCCCCATTACCACTGAGCCGTTAATAATAATAGGCCATTTCCATACTTATGGGATTACTTTAAAGCATTTTTTATTCCCTCCCTTCTGATGAAGCTTCTATCACTCAGGACTCACTCCTTAAAATCTTAGCATCTGTTCCAAAAGCCTCCCTAATTTATAAATTATTTTACACCACAAATCCAGAACGAGACAAGACTAAGTTGGAACTGGCTTATGAATCAGGTTTAGGTTTTCAGTGGAAAACTGACATATGGAATAAGATTTGGGCTCGATCACTGAGGATTTCAAGATCGGCCTCCACCACTCAATCTATGTTTTTTCTATATCATAGATTATATTTCACTCCAATTCCTATAGCTACTTTCACACACACTGATAATAAGAAATGTTGGTCCTTGGATTTTCATCAGCAGATCTCTCACATCTCCTTTTTTCATGTCCCCCGGTTCATTCTTTTTAGACACAAATCTGGGATCATTTGTCTAAAAAAATTCGGATCCACGCACCACTTTCCAATACTCTTCTCTTTATGGGAAGTCTTTCAGAATCCATTCCTTTATCTTCTTATGAAAGAGGGTTGTTTGATCTTATGTTGGCTTTAGCGTTTCAACAAATTACAATGAACTGGAAATGTTTGACCAAACTTTCAACTAAGTCATGGTGGAGTACTGTATGTCAATACCATAGGTTAGATGTGGCATTTGCCTCCCAATGCAATGTACATGTAAATAGAGGTGTTTTTTGGTTGCCATTAACTACTTATTTAAATATGATTTCAATCAATAATGTCTCTCGTTTTCGTTCTGAGAATTTCCAACCCCCTTGAATTCCTTCCTCTTTGTATTATCTTTCCTCTTCTTTTAATATTTAGCGAAGTTTTACTCAACAGTTATTTGTTTTCACATTTTACAATTTTTATGAGCATAATAATAATGTTTATTTTAGGGTTTATGATTATAAATATATTGTATACCCCGTCTTTTCCCTTCCCCTTCTTTCCTTCCCCTTATTTTCCCAAAATATGAAATGAAATGAAATGAAATGAATGAAATGAAATGAAATTAATGAAATGAAATGAAATGAAAAGGCATTTGTAAAGCGCATGGCTACCCGGAAGTGTCCAAGCGCTGTGGACCAACATGGACGGAGACTGACTAGGAGAACAGGAGGGTCTTAAGTTGTTTTCTGAAGGTATGGTGATTGGGGATCAGACGCAGACGAAGTGGCAAGGAATTCCAGAGTCTGAAGGAATTGTAGGAGAACAGTCGTCCGCCTCTTCTGGCTCTTCTTATTCTAGGTACCTCGGCCAGATGCAGATCATCTGACCGAAGTTTTTCTGTTAGCTTTATAAGGAAGGACCAGGGCTGAATTAATGGCGGAGCCTGTTCCTGACAGTGTTTTATGGGCAATGCACAACAATTTGAATTTGATGCGTTCATGCACGGGGAGCCAGTGAAGGGAACGAATTGCCGGTTTGGCTGATTGTCTGTTGGGAGTGCCCGTCAGGAGTCTGGCTGCACTATTCTGGGCTAACTGGAGTTTGGCAATTACTGAGGAAGGGGAGCCTAGGTATAATGCATTCCCATAGTCAAGCCTGGAGAGTATTAGGGATTGTATTAGTACCTTTTTTTGCTGGGGAGGGGAGAAGAGAAGAACTTTCCGGGCCATTCTGAGCAGTCCGAGCAGTAGCTGTTGTCTTCCTGGCCTGTGTTCTGAAATTCAGATCCTGGTCCAACCAGATGCCCAGACTTTTGATTTCGGTCTTGGGGGTAGGAGGGGATCCCATGCTTAAAGGCCACATTAAGTTAGGGTGGAAGCTGCTGTGGTTACCTAAGACCTAAGCTAGGAACTATCCATCCATTTGGAAAATGTCTTCTAGGCAGCTATGGAGACTGTTGGTGTTATGTTCTGCCTGATTGAGTGCCACAACCAGTTGCGTGTCGTCCGCATACGTCACTATACATAAATAGCTTTCTACTATGATTTACTGCCTACTCTGTTTGCTTAAAAGATATTCTTACATTGTTATTCTCTAGGCCTTAAATGTATGTTATTGATTTTTTATGATTCAATAAAGCTTATTAAACTCAAAAAATATTAATAGGCCACAAAAAAAGCTGCTGCTAATCTTGCCAAATTAATTGTAAGAACCTTTTAGAAACACTAAGTTATCGATAATACTGCTAGACTTAAATTACTGAGCCACTGACCACTATGGGCCACTGGGTAGCTACTAAGTATACTGAACCACTGATACTTAACAACAATTAATTCAGTATCAAAGATAATACCAAGCCATTTGTGAAACTAAGTATTCAAAATCAGTGGGTCACTTTCTTACAGTACTGAGCCACTGACTATGCTGGGAAAATGTTCCAATGGAGTCCACAGCAATACTGACCCATGGGTGTGAGAAAGTGCCTTTTTGCGTGTTCTTCTTCATTTGTTGCTGACTGTTATTGCTGGACACTGGGTCACTCTATGCCTAGAACCCAGTTTATCTGCTCTGGCACCAAAAACATAGTAAAATTAGCTAATCCTTAACATAAAATAATATGTCTGTTATATTTCTATTGGGATAAGCTACAGAGGCGATTAAACCACTATTGTTAATACTTATTAAAACTTCTATTAATTAGTGAAGTATGATTTCTAGCAAATATTTAGGAAAAGTGACTTAAAACGTTGCACTTTACCTGGTTGTACTTCCAGTAGACTAAGTAACATTATCCAGCAGTTGGACGCTGCCAGTGCTTCCCCTTAATGAGGTGTGAACACTGCTGCCAGAGCAGGAACAAAGGCATAGGACTTTTTGACAGGAAGACGTGGCTGTGAGGAATGTGAATCCTCTCAGCTCAGAAAGGAGAGCTGGAGGGTCCAGGAACTTCATTAACTTGAAAGGACCAGGAAAGGATATGCTCAGTCCAACTGACCTTGAAAGTACCGTGAGTGAGACCCAGGTAGAGACTCACCCACAATAAGGTTAAAAAAATGAGTAACCAATTTGCAACAGGAACCACATTTACTAATGAAGCTCCTATTGTTGAGCCTGCCCATTCAGAGGTAAGTGCAAAATGAGACCTGAGGAAGAGAAGCTTTTTGTTTCTTAGGCCATCTGTCACCAGATTTGCACCTGGCTAGTGGGAGGGGGAGCTAGTCCCAAAACCAGGTTGGCGTGGCTAAAGGGGAGTAGACTGCTCATTTCTCTACACACACCACCACTGGCTGTCACACATGCTCCCTTCAGGAGCAAAATAATAGATTCTGCCATGTTGGATTTCTCAGAATAATGCACTTTGGAATGGTTTGCAGTAAAGAAAACAGGAGGTGCAGCAAAAGTGGGAAGGTTTGTCCTTGGGAACTTTCTAAATGGTTAGGGAGTGCCCATAAATCACCTCCACCCACTGGCAAAAGTAAATCCTACAAAAGTTGCTCCTCACCCACAGCTCACCAGAACATATTCTAGTACTGGACCTGCTGCTTGAGACGTGTGTGGAGACTTTGAAGGGTTGGACACTGTCCCACTTCTACAGGTGAAGCCATCCCACAAGAAGCCCAATGTTGACCCTAATGACCTCAAGAACTATTGCCTTATCTGTCTGCTCCCGGCCCCAGCTAAGATTCTGGAGAATCACCTCAACCTTCACTTGATAGCTCAAATGGAGGAACAGAGTCTGCTGGACGTATCACAGTTCGGTTTCAGAAGAATTGTAGATTTCAAAAGACACAGATGCATCTACAGCCAATTTCAATATGGCCAAGTGGATGGGCAAGGACTATCTGAGACTAAATAGTTAGAAGATGGAGGTGCTGCTCTTTAGATGCCAATCCACCATTTGGAACAGTAATTTGTGGTTCGATATGTTGGGTACCTTTCTTATTCCAATGGACAAAGCAAAAAATCAAGGTGTTATGCTGGATAGCGAGTCGTCACTGGACCGGCAGGTCAATCACTCTGTGACAACCTGCTTTTAGATCATCAAAATACTGAGGAAAGTCATTCCGTTCATTTCCTTCACGGCACGTAGACAGTAGCCCTTGCGCTTCTCTCATCAAGGATTGACTATTGCACTGCACTTTACCTGGAGACCAACAAGATGACTCAAGCAAAGCTGCAACTAGTGCAGATTGCGGTGGCAAGGCTGACTTTGAATATCCCTAAACGTCACTCGGTGTCCAAAGGACTACATGAACTGCACTTGCTTCCAGTAAACAAAGTACAATATGATCAAGGCCCTCTGTATTGTGCACAAGGCTTGCAATGTCTTGGAATGTCAATCCTGATGGAATCAAAACCATGTTTCAATGGTACACTCCTAAGAGAAACCTTCGTTCCATTCATCAAAGTTGGGTAACTGTACCCAGAGTTCCGAAGAAGAGCTGGGGAAGGCAGAGCTTTCTCGGTTTTGACAGCAAGGCTCTGGAAAGCGCTTCTTCCTCATCACCTCCCATGTCTGAAGCTGCATCCTCCCTTCAGGAAAGCCTTAAAGACATACCTTTTTCATTTTGTAGGGTGCTCTAGTTCCCTTGGCACCTTTTGGAACTAGCACATCATGGAGCGGCGAAGCAGGACTTTAGCGCCTTGATGCCTAAAGGCATTTGTTGCCCTCTCATCAATCTTATTCATATCATACCCAGGGCTAACAATTGGACTCAAAGGGTCAGTTGGCTGACCTCTTGGATAGGTAGACGAACACAACAAGCTACAACAGACCCTTTTCCTGGAGTACAGAGCTGACCAGTAACATCTGGACCAGAACTGGATCCTGTTGTTGGCCTCTGCTGGAATGGGTCCTTCTCCTTGGTTGCTGATTTAGCCTGAAAAGTTTTTGGGCTTATTCCTTGCGGCTGACTCACATATAGCCCTGTTATTAACCCACTTTCTTTTACAGTTCAAAATACCAAGCCTTCAATAGTTCTGATACTTAACTTTTGTCAAAGCTATAAGGCAAGCCTATCTGACTTTCCACCAAGGGGTCCCTAGGGCAGCTTGAAGCTTCAAGATGGCCGACAGGTGAGGAGCTCCGGCCGGGAGCTCCTGGCTAGGAATTGCCTTTTTGGCTTTAATCCCTGGAACTCTACCCCCTCGATGGACCCTTTTTACATACCTGGGGTCATGTTGGTCTGTGGTCCTCGCCTCTCTAATCTCCTCCATTTGGGTTTGGGTCCTTCCAAGAAATTGTGATCGGTATTCTAGCCGCGGAGCCCGAGCAACATGGCTGATGCCCGGTGGAGCTGCCTCTACAGCTATAGAAGAGATTGGCTCCGGTTTGCCTCAGACGTCACCTACCCAGCCGGACATCGGGCATAGTTCTCCACGTCTCTCCGGCGGTTCTCCTTTCTTCCTGTCCTGGTGGCCCCTTCGATCGACACCTGCCTTTACGGACCTGTGCTGTGGTTGCCTGACATCCTGTGCCGCCTCTCTGGGGCTATAACTGAGACGTGTTGGTCTTGCCTCCCTGACGGAATAACCCACAGAGTGCTGTGATGCCGATGCCCTTCTCACTGAGCTTGTCCTTCCCTTTCTGTGTTTTTGCGCCCTTCTGACCCCGCTGTTACCTTCCCTTCCGGGGCTACTGCCTGGGTGCCTGTGCTGACTTTTCCCCAGACAAGGGATCGACGACATCCAGCCTTTCCTTCTTCCATATCTTGTGACTGCCCTCCCCATTCATCCCTGCTCTTGGATGTACGGTGAAGAATGCAGCATTAATGCAATGACACTGCTGCCCTGTTCAATCGAGCTTGTTTTCTTCCTTTGCGTTTCTCTTTGTGAGCTCGTCCTCTTGACCCCTCAGCCGCCCCCCTCTTCCTGGGCTGCCGCCTGGGCACCTGAGTGGACTTCTCCTACCAACATAGCATATTTAACAGTAATAATGCTGCCCATGTTGCCCTGATTGTTCGCCCGTGACTAACTGAAATAAATCGGCTTTTGCCAGCTTTCCCTCGCCTGTTCTTGTGGCTCCATTGGGTCGATTTTCCTTTGTGACTTTTCTGATCTGATTTTTGACTTATCTGCAACACCACCATTTTGCTGTGATGTTACTGGGTCTTTAACCTGATCCTACATCATGGCGGCTTTGAGTGATTTTCTGGATCCAATGGATTTACTGGTCGGTGCGTGCCCCTGGACTGCATTTGTGCCCCCCCCCCCCAAACCCGTTTTTCCATGTCCTGGAACATCTGATGCAGCGAGTAAGTCAGACTCCGGAAGTTTTGATTACCTGTCCTCAGCCGGTTTGTTGACTCTCACTCTGACTTTTTGGTTTAAGTCCTTTCATCCTAGCCGGTCTGCCTGATCCCAACCGCATTCCAACCCTTTTTACCTTACCCCTCTTCCTCCTATGCCCCAATCGTCTTGTGTCATGTACCTATGTAACATTGTTTTTTTCCCTATGTAATGCTACGCTCCAGTAACTGTTTGTAACCATGTAACTCACAAATCCTTATGTAAAGAAATGTGATGCCTCCGGGACTAGCGCACGCTATATAAAACTCTTCAAATAAAGCTCTTCAAATAGGGCCACATTCACAAATTAGGATGCACAATTAAAACACCTTAAATTTATTTATTATATTTAAATGTATTCATTATCAATAAGCATTTCATTGTTCATCAACAAAATTGTCAATACAGCCGTTGTGTTAAAAAAACACATTACATGTGTCTGAGTCTGCCCTTTACAAACTTTGGGCACATAGCATACAGCAATAGGATCAACCACTAGAGGCCCCTCAACTCCTGAGCTTTAGGACAATATGCCCCAAATCCAGGAAGGCTAAATACTGGTACAAAGTCCATAGGGCCATGCGTCCTATGGCCTGGGTGACATAAGGTTAATGTTTTCAAAATCACGCCTGGGGACGCTGCTGCACTCCATGCAGCCCCACAACACTTAAATGTTATGTTGGTGGTGCCCCTGTCCAGTATGAGGCACATCTTTCGGGCATTATGGGGAGTTCCCAGGCCGGGAGCAGTGCATACTAAACAAGTGAGATTTCTGATGCTTTTTCTCTCAATGCAGTTCTTCTTTTGTTTTTATCTTGCTTTACTTGGACCTTCACAGGTGCCTCGGTCCAACTGGGGACACCCGCACATTGTCAGGCTATTGGGAGCCTGCAGGATAAGCCTCAAGGCCTCTACATCACTGCTGGCTCCCTGCATTCAGCAGGAGCTGGCATTACATGTTTGCAGCTCCCGCTGTCCTCAGCAGGTGGGAGCCAGTAGAGTATTCTTGCTGCTTGGAGCATGGACTGGAGGTCTTGAAGCAGGGTGCATCGGCCCCCTTTTGACAGGACGAAACCTGCCTTTTAAATATTATGATGTCACCCCTTCTAAGTAGGCCTTGTTGCCCATGAAGGTAAGATGCATGATATATAATAGTAGGACATTTAGAATTTCTTGTTGAACACGGCCTTACAGTGAAATAGTCCCAAAAGATATTTTCAGCAAGACGGGTTGCTTCCATAGGGAAATATTAGGCTATCTTGTTACATTTATTAAATGTTGAATTCATAATGGTAGCAGATAGAGAAACAATTTACGGACTCATTTTTATATTTATTCTAAATCAAATTTGATGGTGAAATTAAATTATGTCTACCTATTGAGCAAAAGGCACTTTAAAAAAAGTTAGTATATTTCTACCTAAAGTTTGTAAACATTCAACAGTAACTGGCAGCAGGATGACTCCCACGTGGTAAGATGTGGATTGCTCCCAGAGAGTAGACATAGAGCTTGGGTGTGGAGAGATGTTTTTCTTCCTTTATCAGGATAGCCTTGGATGTGACAAGCCCCTTTCGAGGCTTCAACAAATTGCTACCCAGTCACTAGCAGATGTAGCTCACACCTAGGCTTGGCTCACTTTTATCTTCCTAGACATTTTTGCCCCAAAACCAGTAGGAGGAGGAAGCTGCCCCAGAACCGGCGTGATAAGACCACAATCAATCAATCATGCCATTTATAAAGCGCACTACATACCCGCGAGGGTCTCAAAGCGCTGGGGGGAGGGTGCTGCTAGTGACTGAAGAGCCAGGTCTTGAGGAGTCTTCTGAAGGCCGGTAGGTCATGGGTCTGCCGCAGGTGGGTGGGGAGGGTGTTCCAGGTCTTGGCAGCGAGGTGGGAGAAGGATCTACCGCCAGCGGTCGTTCTTCGGATGTGGGGAAGAGTGGCGAGGGCCAGGCTGCTGGAGCGGAGCTGGCGGATGGAGGATTAGAAGTTGAGTCGTCTGTTGAGGTATGCTGGGCCGGTCTTGTGGAGGGCTTTGTGTGCGTGGATGAGGAGTTTGGAGGTTATCCTCTTGTTGACGAGGAGCCAGTGCAGGTCTCTCAGGTGGGGTGTGATGTGGCTCCGGCGGGGGATGTTGAGGATCAGACATGCAGAGGCGTTCTGGATGCGTTGCAATCGACTCAGGAACTTGGCCGATGTTCCTGCGTAGAGTGCGCTTCCGTAGTCCAGCCTACTGGTGACGAGGGCCTGGGTGACTGTTCTTCTCGTCTCGTGGGGATCCACTTGAAAATCCAGCAGAGCATTCGGAGGGTGTTGAAGCAGGATGAGGAGACGGCGGTGACCTGTTTAGTGATGGAGAGGGTGGAGTCGAGGATGATTCCTAGGTTGCATGCGTGGTCGGTGGGTGTCAAGGCTGTTCCTAGGGTTGACAGCCACCAGGAGCTGTCCCAGGCTGAGGGGGTGGAGCCGAGGATGAGGACCTCTGTTTTGTCCGAGTTCAGCTTCAGCGGGCTGTTTCTCATCCATTCGGCGACGGCCTTCATTCCTTCATGGAGGTTGGTTTTGGCGGTGTGAGGGTCTTTGGTGAGGGAGATGATCAGCTAGGTGTCGTCAGCGTAGGAGATGATGTTGAGGTTGTGCTGTCAGGCGATGTGGGCGAGCGGTGCCATGTAGATGTTGAACAGCGTCGGGCTGAGGGAGGAGCCCTGGGGTACGCCGCAGAGGATTTCGGTGGCAGTGGAGCGGAAGGTTGGAGGCGGACGCTATGGGTTCTGCTGGAGAGGAAGGATGTGGTCCAGTCCAGGGCCTTCTCTTGGATCCTGGTGTCGTGTAGGCGTGTTTGTAGTGTGTGGTGGCAGACTGTGTCAAAGGCGGCTGACAGGTCCAGGAGGATGAGGGCAGCTGTTTCGCCGTTGTCGAGCAGGGTCCTGATGTCATTGGTGGCAGCGAGGAGGGCGGTTTCGGTGCTGTGGTTGCTGCGGAACCCGGACTGGGACGGGTCCAGGATGCTGTTCTCCTTGAGGATGCGGGTCAGCTGCTTGTTGACAGTGGCCTTCGCCGTGAACGGGAGCAGGGAGATGGGTCGGAAGTTCTTGAGGTCCTTGGGGTCCACCTTGGGTTTCTTGAGTAAGGCTTTGATCTCGGCGTGCTTCCAGCTTTCCAGGAAGGTTGCTGTCTCGAAGGAGATGTTGATTACTTTCCGGAGATGGGGTGCGATGGCTGTGCTGGCTTTGTTGAAGATGTGGTGAGGGCATGGGTCTAGCGGTAATCCGGAGTGGATGGTGTTCATGATCTCGCTGGTGTCCTCATCGTTGATGTTGGTCCAGGAGAGCAGGAGGTTGGTGCAGGTGGGGGTCGTGGGGGCGATGATTGTTGGGGCAGTTGTGGCATTGAAGCTGTTGTGGATGTCGGCGATCTTTCGGTGGAAGAAGGTGGCCAGCACGTCGCACAGGTCTTGCGAAGGCAGAATGTTGTTGGTGTTGGAGCTAGGGTTGGAGAGTTCCTTCACGGTGTTGAAGAGCTCTTTGCTGTTGTGTGCGTTGTTTTCCAGGCGGTCTTTGAATGAGGCCCTCTTGGCGGTTCTGATGAGTTGATGGTGTCTGCGGGTGGCGTTCTTGTGGGCAGTGTAGCTGTGCTGAGTCCGTTCGCGGAGCCATTTCTACTCCAGTTTTCGGGATGTTCCTTTCGATGGCCTTGGGTTCCTGGGTGTCAACCAGGTGGCTTTCTAGTGGGTGTGGCTTTTGGAAGGAGTTTTGAACGGGGGGAGGGTGTTGGTGCAGTCGTAGATCCACTGTTTGAGGTTGCGGGTGGCGGTGTCAGGGTCGCTGGGGTCGGTGGGTGGACTCTGGGCAAGGGTGGTGGTTAGCTGGTTTTCTGTGACCTGGCGCCAGCAGCGTTGAGGCTCCTGTTGGGTGCGTTGGTGCGTGGTGGGCTTCCTGAAGGTGAAGTGGATGCAGTGGTGGTCGGTCCAGTGGGATTCGGTGGTGTGGTTGAAGGAGACGTAGGTGCTTGCGGTGAAGATGAGGTCCAGTGTGTGGCCGGCGGCGTGGGTTGGTGTTGTCACGAGCAGTCTGAGTCCGAGGTTGGCAAGGTTGTCGATCAGGGTGGTGGAGTTGGTGTCTTTGTTGTTCTCGAGGTGGAAGTTCAGGTCCCCGAGGAGGATGTAGTCCGTGGAGGTGAGGGCGTGTGTGCTGATGAAGTCCGCGAAGGAGTCGCTGAACTGCGGTCGGGTTCCGGGGGATCTGTAGACGAGGGTTCCTCTGAGGGTGGTGTTGGGGTCGGTGTGAATCTGGAAGTGCATGTGTTCGGCGGTGCTGAGGGTATCGTCGGTGTTGGTTGAGACTCTGATGGTGTTCCTGTGGATGATGGCGATTCCTCCTCCTACGCCGTTGGTGCGGTCCCTGCGGGTAATCTTGTAGCCTTCCGGAATGGCTATGGCCAAATCGGGAGCTGAGGTGGGGTTCAGCTAGGTCTCCGTCAGGAAGGCGATGTCGGAGGAGGTAGAGTCGATGAGGTCCCATAGTTTGACGGCATGTTTGCAGGCGGAGCGAGTGTTGAGGAGTAAGCATCTGAGGTAGTTGGGTCCTTCGGTAGGTGCTTTTGCGGGCCGACTGCTGGTGAAGCTGCAGTTCCAGCAGGTGAAGGGTCCTTGGGTTCGCTTTGCGGTGGCCTGGTAGGAGGTGTGTTCTCGTCCGGAGTTGAGTGCTTGGAGGGTGCTGGCATCGTAGCGCTGTCGGTCGTTGTGGTGTTTGCGGGGGCCAGGGGTTCTGGCGCTGGGTGTGGTCCAGGCGCGGACGGGCGCAGACGGGCTTGCCTTAGGTGCACCTTTGGTGCGCCAGCTGTACGCCCGCTGCGTGCGGCCGCCATAAGAGGGGAGCTGGGAGGGGGAGCAGCTGGGAGGCGGGAGCGGGGTGGCCTATGGGAGAGCGAGGTGGCGGGGCCGCAGGGAAGCAGCGGCGGGAGCGGAGCAGTGCGGGGTGCTGGCGGCAAGAAGGGGGGTCAGAAACTAGTGACAAGCAGAAATAGAGGAAGACAAAAGGCGGCAAAAACACTAACAATACCAAGGGGCACCAGGGATTGACTGGGCAGCCAAACCAAGGACACAGAAGGCGCTGAGTGGTGCGATGGGGCGGCGAGCTCACGCCAGCAGGGGGAGAGGCAAGGACACAGCAGAGGTGCTGCGCGGCGTGGGGAGCGGCCTGACTTGCAAGCAGGGAGGATTTGCTCATTATCATAGCCACCATTGTGGGTGGGCATTGGAACACTGAACAGGACAAGAAGGGTTCTGCTATAGTGGATTGTCCCAAAATTATTATTTTGACAGGTAGAGCATGCAGTTTCAAACTGCCACTGTCATGTAACCTGTGTGCAGCTATTAGGCTGTGCACAGTGGTAGTTTCTCACACAAATCCCATACACATGTGCATGTGTAACCAGACCAGTTCCCCTAACTGGTGCGGAGCCATCAGTGCGTAGCCTTCAGTGCACAAGGTGAGAACCTTGTACTGGCAACTCAGCCATTCAGCATTCACAGCTTGATAAAATAATGACTATTCCCATGAGTATTAGCTTCCTGGAGCCCAGATGGGCAATTATCGCATTTGGTATGTGCTATGTAAAAGGGCATATAACTTTTTATTAATATTTCGAGCGGCAGTTCATAGAGGTTGTGGAACAATGGAAGTGTTATGTACGTTCATCTCAACAGATATTTTTTATGTGTTTTATTCCCATTTTTCAGATTTTACCTTATCAGACCTAAATACAATTCTGCCACTTTTCTTAGATTTTAGCAAACAAAAAAATGAAAATTTTGATAAAAATGGTCTAAAATGTAATATAGTCTACAAATAAATTAGGCACGAATTACAGAATTTATCTTTTGTCTTTTGCAAAGGATCTCTCTGAAACCCCCTAAACTCCTGCACGCAAGTTATCCTGGGCCAGGTTTACCATCATTTTGCCTCATGGTTGTACCACTTTTGTGGCGCATCCATGATACAAAATGCTAGTAGATATCTACAAAGCCACGCAAGGGGAAATTTGCAAAACCTTATGTGGCTTTGCAAAGAAAAAAACAAACGCAATGCAGTGGCTTGCGCTGCGTTGTGTTAAATTTTATTCTGGGAGGCGTTCCATAGGTGGAACATGGGCGATCCCATGCATCCACTTATGGATTTCACTCAACCCCAGGTTTACAAAGGTTTGTATACCTGGGATTGCATGAAATCGCTATGCCTCCCAGAGGATGGCATAACGAGGAGAAAATTCATTATTTCCTCTTTTGACGTGTGCTGCAATGTGCAGCACACATTGGAAGAGGAAAATACCTCGAGTGATTGTTTTTGTGCAACGAAGGCATCCCTTCCTGCACAAAAACTATTCTCCTTGAAACGCAGGCATCCTTGCACTGTGACTGCCGAAGCACACCAGCGCTAAGAGACAGCAGAAGTGAGCTATATCTTAGTAGATATGGCACATTTCTGCTCTCTGCTTTTCACACATTGCAGCACAGCAAGTTGCCTTGTTACACTGCACTGCCTTGCGTGAAAGGTTGGCAAATCTGTCCCTTTATTCCTGGAATGTAATCAGTTTCCAATTTTGGGGCTAAAGTCTTATCTTTCTTTATAAAATAAAAAGCTGTAATCGACAGTTTGCTTATCCTATGTTTTTAAAAAACAAATTTCAGAAAACACAATTTACATTGATTTTTTGAGGAAGCTGGGGCGTCGTTTCTTCTGCATCTCTAAAAGCAAAGTAAAGCAAATCAATATACAGATGAGGGCTGCATCTTCTCCTAACTAAGGTTGTAAACATTTGGGAATGGAGCAGAGGGTTTCTTCTGTGCAGTGGAAGAGATCTAGCAGTCGTGTCCAAAACCCAATGTTCCAGGACACAAAAGACCCCCAGCCCATCACTCTGCTCCTCCACCCTTCACTCTCTGGGCCTGGAATAATATCCATTATGTGACCCACTAATCTTCATAAGTAACATCAGTAGGAGTCACTGCAGCTGATGGAGTTCTTTCTGTCACACCGGCTGCCTCTGTGGTGTGTTAACTTTTGCTTTGCCGCTGCCTGAAATCGTAATTTGCAGCGCTCTGAGGCAACGCCAGGACTTCTCTTCCTACAGCGCTATTTGGCAGCGCTAGCACCATCACTGCTCGCGTTTCCCGCTTCGCGGGAAACACTCGCTGCGGGGGGCTTGCTGGCCACAAGGAGGATAGAGAACACCAGCGCCCACAAGGCACCAGGGCTTGGTGAACCTCCCTGCCACGCCCCCCTCACCTGGAATAAATCGAGTGAATTGACCGCGGAAGAGCGGAGTTCTTTCTGTCACACCGGCTGCCTCTGTGGTGTGTTAACTTTTGCTTTGCCGCTGCCTGAAATCGTAAATTGCAGCGCTCTGAGGCAACGCCAGGACTTCTCTTCCTACAGCGCTATTTGGCAGCGCTAGCACCATCACTGCTCGCGTTTCCCGCTTCGCGGGAAACACTCGCTGCGGAGGGCTTGCTGGCCACAAGGAGGATAGAGAACACCAGCGCCCACAAGGCACCAGGGCTTGGTGAACCTCCCTGCCACGCCCCCCTCACCTGGAATAAATCGAGTGAATTGACCGCGGAAGAGCGGAGTTCTTTCTGTCACACCGGCTGCCTCTGTGGTGTGTTAACTTTTGCTTTGCTGCTGCCTGAAATCGTAATTTGCAGCGCTCTGAGGCAACGCCAGGACTTCTCTTCCTACAGCGCTATTTGGCAGCGCTAGCACCATCACTGCTCGCGTTTCCCGCTTCGCGGGAAACACTCGCTGCGGGGGGCTTGCTGGCCACAAGGAGGATAGAGAACACCAGCGCCCACAAGGCACCAGGGCTTGGTGAACCTCCCTGCCACGCCCCCCTCACCTGGAATAAATCGAGTGAATTGACCGCGGAAGAGCGGAGTTCTTTCTGTCACACCGGCTGCCTCTGTGGTGTGTTAACTTTTGCTTTGCCGCTGCCTGAAATCGTAATTTGCAGCGCTCTGAGGCAACGCCAGGACTTCTCTTCCTACAGCGCTATTTGGCAGCGCTAGCACCATCACTGCTCGCGTTTCCCGCTTCGCGGGAAACACTCGCTGCGGGGGGCTTGCTGGCCACAAGGAGGATAGAGAACACCAGCGCCCACAAGGCACCAGGGCTTGGTGAACCTCCCTGCCACGCCCCCCTCACCTGGAATAAATCGAGTGAATTGACCGCGGAAGAGCGGAGTTCTTTCTGTCACACCGGCTGCCTCTGTGGTGTGTTAACTTTTGCTTTGCTGCTGCCTGAAATCGTAATTTGCAGCGCTCTGAGGCAACGCCAGGACTTCTCTTCCTACAGCGCTATTTGGCAGCGCTAGCACCATCACTGCTCGCGTTTCCCGCTTCGCGGGAAACACTCGCTGTGGGGGGCTTGCTGGCCACAAGGAGGATAGAGAACACCAGCGCCCACAAGGCACCAGGGCTTGGTGAACCTCCCTGCCACGCCCCCCTCACCTGGAATAAATCGAGTGAATTGACCGCGGAAGAGCGGAGTTCTTTCTGTCACACCGGCTGCCTCTGTGGTGTGTTAACTTTTGCTTTGCCGCTGCCTGAAATCATAATTTGCAGCGCTCTGAGGCAACGCCAGGACTTCTCTTCCTACAGCGCTATTTGGCAGCGCTAGCACCATCACTGCTCGCGTTTCCCGCTTCGCGGGAAACACTCGCTGCGGGGGGCTTGCTGGCCACAAGGAGGATAGAGAACACCAGCGCCCACAAGGCACCAGGGCTTGGTGAACCTCCCTGCCACGCCCCCCTCACCTGGAATAAATTGAACGGAAGCACCGCGCATCGCGGGACGCGCGCGGGCGACGCCGGGCTAAGCCCGGGCAAAGGGCGGGCCCTCTGTGGCCCTCAGTGGCCGAGGTAGGCCGGGCTGGGCCCTGATATTTTATTTTTATTTTTCATACTTTGTTGTTTGAATATTTTCGCTGCTCTCAATTGCAGCAAATATTCCAACTATAATATACGGATGAACTACTCACTGTAACTCTGTTGTCTGCTCTTGTGAACTTATCGGCTTCCATCAGTATCCTAGTATTTATATTTTACAAACTGTGTGTTTTGATATCTGCGACTGCCTAACCAGGCGTAAGGATTATCTTCTAAAAAAGTATTATGTCTACAAAGAAATTACGATCCGGGAAAGTGTTAAGGGATAAAGGAGAGGTGATATCTGAACCTGCACGCCTGAGAAAAAAATCAGAAAATAGTGCGTTAGTGAAAGGTCAGATGCAGTTGGAACACATTTGGGAAAAATCAGGAAATAAACTTGTAAAAGACCCAATAATCTTACAATCTGCTTTATCACCTCACTTGCATCCACAAACCAACGTGGAATTGGATTTAAACACTGATGTAATGATTGAACTAAATCAATCTTCTTTCCCTCAAATGAATGACATTAATTCCTTGGCTCATGATCATAATACTCTTATTGAAAGAGAAAAGGAAGAGGAAGACTTTGCTGCTACAACCATCTCTACTAGTATTGATCTCGAACTTTGTGGTCGATACATGGATAAGAAACCTTCTGCTCAGGTTGAGGATAGTAAAACTCCAATCAGAGCAACTCCATCTGGAATGCTTTTATATAGCAGCACTCCATCAAACAAATCTCAAGATGATTTATTAATGCATAGTGATTTGAAGTCTCCTCAATATAATTTATCAGGGATTTGTTCCTTTGTTCAATCTAGCTATCCAAAAAATGAGAAACCAATTTCTGAATCTCTGATAGCGCTTGAACAAATATTGTCTTCAATATTGTTGCTCCTTGGTAAATTTGCTGTGAGTTCTGATTGTATTTTATCATCTGTGTCTGAGATATTGAAGGAAATGTTGACTAAAAAGGGTGCTAATGTTTCATTACCCCCCTCTGAACCTGTAGTTGAAAATGTTATATTACCCCCCACTGAACCTGCAGTTCAAATTGCGTCAAACTGTATCAATCTCTTGCAGGGCAATACTCCTATGAAATTGTCTGTTAAGGCAGACATCCATATACCCCTTAAGAGCCCTACTCTATCTGTCACTAGACAGAGCAAACTTTCAAAGCTCACTGTTAAGGACGACAGCTTGGTAGAGGTGGTGCAAACTATTGAAAATGATCTTTTTCCCATCTTTACTCATGAAAAAAAGGGCCTGGATGGATTGCCGGCTCAGACTAAAACTAGAAAAGAAAAATCAAAAGGAAAAAATAGGAAGTTATTACGTAAATATAAGAAAAAAAGGCCAAGGCAAATTATTTTTCAACAAAATATAAGTCCTGAAGCACGAGAGGAGTCAGTAAACGGGGAAGATCCATTACTGAATACCATCAATAATAAGGTAGCAGGCAATGCATTTAATGATGCATTGGAGAATAATATGGTTGGGGGCTGTACAAATGAGGTGATTCTATCTCATGTGTCACAAGCGCCGGAACCTTTACCCGTGCTGGTTGATGTTATGGGAATCCCGCCGCAAGTGGTAAAAGTATTAAATCCAACTGCATCTACTTTCCGGCCCCAACCTAATACTGCTACTGGCCTTATTATTCAACCAGTAAAATGTGCAACGATAAGTGTGGATACACTAACACTGGATTTTCTTCCGCTGTTTGATCAGGATGTAAAAATGAATAGGTCTTGGCTGCTTAATTGTTTTAAAGAGACTGATAATTTAAAATTAATTTTGTCAAATGATATTGACTTAGTTTTTCCAATAAAATCAAGTATTGGACAACGAACAAGAGTAATTTTTTATTCTAAAATAATTACGAATCTTGTTCTACAACAGGCGGAATTTTTCCAATGTAGAGGAATTGACGTATTACCTTATTATAATAGGGTCCTATCTATTGCCTCTAGAGATAGTATTATTAATCCAGTACCTACACAGGATGATCATTACTCTGGTAATAAAGATCTAAAAATCTGGGTCTCTAGGGGCAAAAGAATGGTATCTCAGGCTCTGCCATTGCCTGATAATACAGATGTCCCTCTAATAGAAGACAATCAGATGTGGAATTGGTTGCCGGGGGTTTTATCTACTAATTCCGCGAACAACCCACGACTCTTCCAACATCTTTAACAATAATTTAAAAATTGTCTCCTGGAATGCTGCCGGCATGTTTAATTCCCCTGAGAAATTTGACTTTTTATCCACTTTAAACGTCGATGTAATATGTCTGCAGGAGACGTGGTGTAAAAATCTCCCCTATGTAGGGAAAGAGTTTTTTGTTCTAGAGGGTCCTGCAAAACCTTCAAAAAAAGGCCATGCGAAAGGAGGAATTGCTTGTCTTTTATCCACCTCTCTTCAATGGCAATATACACATTACTCTGACTCTAGTAATCTCTTTCAATCTATAATTATCACTAACTTAGGCAATGTAGGCACGCGGTCTTCGTTTGTCATTTTAAATGTATACATTCCCCCTGAGGAATGTTTTAATTTAGTTATGAAGCGAATGTTTTCTTATGTAACAAAGCTACTGGAGGCTGATTATCCCCCCTATATACTAATGGTCGGAGACTTAAATAGTAAAATATCCAACTCTACTTTAGTTAAGTTCAGAAATAAACTTAAGGAAGAAGTGTATAATATACCTCAAATGGCTTGGCCCCCTAAAATAAAAACTAATAAAAGAGGTAAGATTCTTCTGGAGGAACTTAGCCTCTTAGAAGGGCTTATTATTAATGGTAGAATGCCCTCGGATAGCCCTGCCCATTATACACATGGCTCATATAGGGGTGAGTCTATTTTGGACTATGCCATTACGGACTTTGAGTCGTTCCATCTGATTAGGGATATGGTGATCACTCATTCTATACTGAGTGATCACAAAATAATTAATTTTACTCTTTCATTAATCCCTTCTGAAACTAACTCCTGGTCCTTAAAGCATAGAGATCTGTCCATTGATCGAAGGTCGGGTAGATGTTTTTGGGGTCCCACTACCATGAAGGATGTACAAAGCCTCCTGGCCCAAACTTTACTAGAACTCGACCAGTGGGAGGGTACAGAATTCCTACAACTCGAAAACCTTATTAAAAAAGTTATCGGATTTGCCAAGAAAAAGGGAAATCCTAAAAGACCACATTTTTCACCTAGTCCTCTATTTTTCCTGAATAAGGAGATAAATGCACTAATCAGGAAACAATATCTTAATAGAACTGAGGAAAATGAGTCTCTACTAGCACTATTAAAACGTAGAAGAGTTAGATTGAGACTCAAATTGAAAAGAGAAAAAGAAGACTCTCTTTGGATTAGTTTGAGGGAGGCTATAACCTTTAATCGATCCAGAGAATTTTGGTCTATAATAAGGAAAGGTTGTGGTACCATAGTAGCTCCCCGTCCTATAGCCATCTGCGAAGAAGTCTGGACAGTATTTGTAACTGCATTATATGCTCCAAATGAAGCATTGGAGGATATAGGTATGTTGGAGTTAAATGGTATGCAAAAAAGCACTCTCCCTACAGAAAAAACAATAGTTGCTGCAATAAAGAGTATGCGCTCTTCTGGAGCCATGGGTCCAGACGAACTCCCTATGACAATCATTAAGCAGGATATCTCTACTTGGAGTAGGATTCTTCTCCCTATATTTCAGGCTTGCTTTCTAACAAGAACTGTCCCTGACTCATGGAGGGGTAGTATATTAATTCCTATATTTAAAAAGGGGGATCGGGAGCTGCCATCTAATTATCGTTTAATAGCTTTGTTAGATGCCATAGGAAAAATTTTCGCCAAATGTGTACTAATGTTAATTATGGAATGGGCAGAGACCAATAAGATTTTACCAATGGAACAAACTGGTTTCCGCGAAGAGCACGGAACGCTCGACAATCTGACATTATTGCAGGTGATCAGTGACAAGTATGTATGCATCCGTAATGGTGGCGTATATGCCGCATTTATTGATTTCTCCACGGCGTTCGACAAAGTGGACCGCCCATCGCTGTGGAGAAAATTGGCGGCATTGGGTATGCCAGGATACCTACTTGCATTGGTTCGTTCTCTGCATACGAACACATGGTGTAAGGTGCTACAAGGTGGTGAAGAGGGTCTTACTTCATCTATTCCCTCCCAGAATGGCCTTAAACAAGGGTGTATATTGGCACCTATATTGTTTTCTTTATATGTGGCTGACCTTCCAATTTGTATTTCATCTTGTGAGGGAGTGGCACCGAAAATTGGAGGGTCTGCTATATCTATTCTAATGTATGCAGACGATATTCTTGTCTTGGATTTGACCCCGAAGGGTTTATCTAATCGTCTGCTTGCACTGAATGAATTTGCTGTAGCACACCATATGAAAATTAACACATCAAAAAGTAAAATCATGTGTATTTTTGGCAAGAGAAAATGCAGGTCGAGCAATTATAAGTGGTTTATTGGGGGGCAAAAACTCGACGTGGTTAAATCTTATCCTTTTTTAGGTAAAATAATATCAGCGAATCTTAGTGAGATTCCCCATATCGAACATAACTCTCGCAAAGCACTGACCCATGGTATGGGGTTATGTTCGTTATATAATGCCACTGGGAAAAGACACTTCTCACTCTTTCTGGAAGTTTTTAAAGCAAAAGTGCCAGCTACTCTTTTATATGGAATAGAATTAGTGGGGCTGAAACATTGGGGATTCCTTCAAAAAATGGAAGGACGGGTACTTCGGAAAATTACATCGCTTAGTAACGCATGTTCTACCTCCTCATGCAGACTAGAATTTGGACTCCGAAGTTGCTGGACACAGGGATTGGTGGCCCTGGTAAGATGGGTAGCATGCTTGGCTAGAGGAAAACCTGGTACCCTAAGAGAGCTAGTTAAAAAGGAGTTACTGGGTAATCTTAATGATTTTTCCTCTTTACTAAAAAATTTTAGGAAAGCTGTGGCCCTGTTAGAGTTGGATGAGGCTACCCTATTCTTACTTACTCCCTCCGAACTTAAAGTCTCATTAAAAAAAGCTTCGTGGGAGTTATGTTACAAGTTGGATACCCTTGCCCAACCTAGACTATATGACAGGGAACCTCTCCTAGAGACATATACCCCCAAGCTGGCCCAACAATATTTGACCTGGAATATTCCTCACGGAGTCCGTAGGTTATGGTATCTCCTACGACATGACTTGCTCCCTCTTAATTCACTCTTAGCAAAATGGTACGGGAGTTCCCCTATATGTAACTTCTGTGATGTCGCTGTTCAAGATCGGAACCACGTCCTGTTTATTTGTCCTGGTTTACGTTCCTTGCGATTTAAGTGGATTAAACCTATTTGTTTACAATTAGGAATCTCAAATGCTAAATTGTTTGTACATGCTCTTTACTGCCCTCCTAATGAAATGTTTTGTTGTAGAATTTTTAAATTTTTTAAGGGGTTCTTAAATATTTATTGAGGTTACTGGGATGTTGCCGTGGTACATTATAAGAGCCGATAACTGTAGTGTGTTGTTCGTTCATTATTAATTATGTATGGTTATATATTTTTCTTTTATTATTTGATATTATTGTATCATGTTATGTTCAATTTTTATGTGGCCCTCAGCGAGAGCCAAAACATAATAAACTTTTGACTTGACTTGACTGATGCTGAACATGCGTTGTTCTCAAAAGTGGCCTTATGACCAGTATATGTCCCTGATTAATGATGATGCATAGGACACCTTTCTGGGCCAGAATCCCATGATTTCCACTGCCCCTCACAATGCTGCAATCCTATAGGACTGGGATAAACGAAGCAGTACTTATGGCAAAGCTGCACAAGAACCTTCTATCAAGGATCAACCTACATTTAACCCTGAGGTCGACGCCTCACAATACCGATAGTGCCTTACAGTTGGCAAGAAAATCCAGTTTGGGGGACACAGTACTCTGATTATTATACTGTGCAGTTGTTGCCTTAAATCCTTGCTCTAGCTGACGTAGGCATGCCAGGTTCAGAGGCACTTAAGATAAGCAGCACTGCAGAGAATTCCTCCACTGCTATCTGGAACCTGCTCAACGCCTTCAGCTGGCAGAGGACAGAACATTCGAGGGGCCTTCAGTTGCCATGCAACAAAAACAAGAAAATATAGAGACAGCCACCACCTCCACCAAATCCGACTTTAGAGGTAGGAGCTTTGAGGAATCCTTCAATTTGTGAATGAATTGCAAAATTCTCCTTTAGTTCTCTTCGGAGGGAAGATCCACCAGCTGAAATCCCTCGCTAAAGATGTTTCATGGCTAGGGTGCGGTTCCTCTGAGAAGGAAATAATGATTTTAATATGCAAATGACAATATTTTTATAGAGCTCATCACACAATAAACTGTGGCTCGCCTTTGTGTTTATAAAAGGTGAGTTTTTCACAAGTGAAAGGTACAATGTTGGCTTTGAAAAGTTTGGGCCACGGTTGCAGTATGTGACTTTTAAGTTAAACACAGATTTTCTCTCCACATCTCGTCTATCAGCATATCTCAGCATCATCCCTTTCATCTTTTAAGTTAGATACAGACCTCGGTATGAACTGCCGATAGATCAGCCCGCCCAGGATGAATCATTTAATGAAGATTAGAGTTTGAAGTCAGGTAATTTCACAGTGGAATTTAGAGACGGTATTTTAAGTAGGCTTACCAACTCACACTGACGTCATGGAATATCCAGGGTATGTATTCTGCCATCATGTGGCCTGCTGTCACGTGTGCAGCTGCACCAACCACATCCTTGTAAATCACAACAAGTAAATATTTACATTCTGCAGGGCTCTTTCAGCCACTCATTTATCTCAGTGACAGATGGCACTGCTGAGGTAAAACCTGCTAATCTCTGCACACTATTCTAACAACATTAAGCCGCATTCAGGCTCCCTGCCTTCTCTGCAGATGGCCGCCCCACCTTCTGCTTACAGGCCTTCACAAGCAGGTCTAGTATGTTTGCCTGTTTCTGAAACTATGGAGTCGACAGGCACCAAAATAAGAGCTTTTTAGTGCTGCGTTGATGATAGAGGTCAGGCTTGCACTAGTGCCCGAGAGGAAGGGAAGGTGAGACCAGTATCTTACATGGAGATACAGAAGTGCAGGTACTCACAATTTAGAATACCTGTTTGCTCCTGAGATGTGCTGGTACTCTCCCTTTCAAACTAAGAATTGCAGGTACACAGTACCTGCGCTTTAAAGCACTGAGTGTGATGCAAGCCCAGACCCTGCCTGCTGTGAAGTGGATCCACCAGGTAAGGGAAGGCTTTAAGTGGGCTGGGTCTCTCGGAGCCTCAAACACAGTAGTAATTAAAAACAGACTTTGAAACAACCGGACCCTTTCTGTTTTGCCGCCACGCTGCGACTCCTATCCTAGCTCCGCACTGCTGGTCCTTATCATGGCGGCCTATGCAAGACCCTGGTGACCGTATTGAAGGACGTCACTTCAAGTCGCTGGAACATACTTCCTGATGACTCCCACATTTCACATTCTTCATGCGCTGACGAAGGTCTTATCAAGAACGAAACGCGTTGGCTGATGTATATGTCTATGCATTTGGATTAACCTAAATAAAGACTTTTTCTACGAAGGAACTGATCTAGCTTCATTATTAACTTGATATCATACTGGTAGTGCACCGCTCCATCATTTTCACAACCGGGCCCCTATATTAATGTCCTTAACTTTAGTGACAAAAATATTGAAGGGTTTCTGAACAATGGAATGTAAAAAACATCAGCGATTTAGCTCTGTTTATATTTCACAGGCTTTATTTATTTTTGCATTCCTCAAGAGTATTAGCTATATCCAAGATGCCGTGTTTCTGTATTTTTTTCATGTTGCATATTAATCTTGAAAAGTCCATTTTATTTAACTGAGTCACCTTCGGGTGTTTGTAACGGACCTCGATTGAGAGCCATGGAGTTGAAGGCAGAAGGCAGTGTGAGTTTCTCACAGGGCCTGTCCGCGAGTCAAAATACACTGTTATTCAATCCTTGGCCCCTCTGTGGAACACACAGAGCAATGGTCACATATTCCAGTCGCAATTGTGATTCTTTGCAATAGGTGGGAAGGATGTACACAGTTGTCAAAATATTGACACGATAAAATCAAAAGAAAATGTGAGGCTTACAGGTGAGTGGGTGATTTGTTTGGAGAAAGCTGAAGTGAAGGAGATGCAAGGAAGTATAATTAGGAGAGAGTGAAAAGAGTGTGCTGAAGACGTAAGAGATGATGTTGAGATACACTGATAGACGAGATGTGGAGAGAAAAAGCACGTACATGCCTGGACTTCATACGACCAAAAACCCGGGGCAGCAGAGGTGACATCACATGCCATTTGATGATACTTTCACTCGCACACACGTTCTTACATACACATACACGCACTGTCTCTCACAAGAACCCACTCACCCACAAGCATTCACGCAACATACATTTAAGAGCATTTTTTGCATACCTCAGCTGACAGGGAGTGTCATATTCCAGCCAATTGTACTCCATTTTTTATTACACTAATAGTGAAGGGTATAACATTATTCACTGTTAGTATAATGAAAAAGTCGACAGAAAATAAGGAAAGTGGAGCCCCAACCAATGTCCATAAGGACAGCTGCCATGTCTACGATTTTGCCACATCTGCAACCCAGGATCGCAAAGATAGTGCCAGGGGTCGCAGCTGCAATCCTTAAATGACGTCCATGCATACATGAGTGATCATAACAGGATATAACAGTAGCAATCGAAAAACTCTGAAGACCACAACCCCTTCCACAGGCTTCATTAATGTTTAATGTTTAATTCACAGTGTCACAATTTCAGAATGGAAACATTTTAAATATTAATAATTTACAACAGGATCTTTGTTGTTACTCGTTTATCGTAAACATCTAACAACCATTGACAAAGCCAATAGTCCAGGCTGTGTTTTCGGTGTATGTTAGTTGTTGTGTTATATTTCTGGATGCAATCACAGAAAGCTCAAAGAGGAACGCAAATACCGGTGAGGTGGCACACCAGGGGAATCACAGAAATGTACTTTATGTTTAAGCCACACACTTAATTACATAGGCTGCTCTTCCTTTGAGGTCCCCCACTTGGTTCACCGCACTTGAAGCCCCGGGGAAGAGTATAACACCAGGTAACTCCATGACTCAATCACCTTGAACAGCCACAAATTAAAAGGAGTTTGTCCTATTGCTACTTTGCAGTAGGAGGGGCTGCATATTAGTGGTAGGGTACCACCTGGCAGTGGTGCGCTAGTATCACAAGAGTGTCGGCAGGGTCCTCTATGCTACTGCTAATAAGGATGCTCAAAATAACTTAGTGGGTTGAGCTCCTGCAGGAAAGACAAACAGCAGAGCAAACGTTCTCCATAGCAGTTAGAAGTCTGAGACATTCCTAAATGCAAGCATCAGTCAGTGACAGTGAACTTTGCTGCCACACGTTACCTTTGGTTGAATCTCCAGTCACGTCCTTCGGGTGATGGGTCAGGTGTTTATTGACAGTTGCACTTCCGCCCGGAAAGAGTGCAAGCCTGTTTGTAACCCAGCGGCTCCCTTCATCGGACTGAAGCTAAGAACGCTCTGCGGGCTGCGATGCGAGACGCTCCCTCTGCGCAGACTTCGTGCTAAAGTCCTCTGGAAGCTGCCCTGGACTGAATCAAATGTCTGTCTGCAGCGATGCTGCCCCGTGCACCGGCCGGGCTTGAGAACCGCAGCCAGCTCCCTCGGCAGCCTCTTGTTTCCTTTCAAAAGCCGCCAGCGCGATAGGAGGCCCCGGAGCCCATGAGGTCACGCTTCCTGTTGCAGCAACAGGCTCGGCTCTCAAGGGTTTGGTCCTGAAGTGCAACCCTCCGAGGGCAGTGCACACCAAGCATCACCCGCCGAGAGATAAAGAATCAGACAGGCTTTGATAAAGTGTGTTTTTATTCAAACGCGCCCCCCTGGCAGAACTTTCTTCAGACTTTGGGTCGGTTCCCTCGTCGGTCTGTGGCTGCAGCCTGCACCACAGGATCCCTTGCTGCAGGGGTTTCATCCCACAGACTGCACACACAGCAGGAGGTTGTTGTTGGCCACGAGCCAGTTGTAGCTACTCGACTTACCTTCTGGATAACAGGCGACAGCTCAGAATAATGCCATAAGCTAAAGGAGTTACTAGCCAATGGGAGGAAGGCTGCCGAGGATGCTTCTTACACTGATGACGTTTGAAAATAGACAAGGCTTTGACCAATCAGTCGTCTGCCCGTGAGAAAGATTACTGGCTGGATTAGAACAATAGCTCAAGTTTATGTCTCTATAGGCGTTTACACCATTTGTTACAGCAAAATGTCAGCTACAACGCCGGGTATAAGTGTGTTAAGGAAATAATGCAGTTTCAGTGAAATAACTTATTAAGAGTTAGTGAGCTTATGTCACCACCAGCATCACTGCGGCGCCTGTCATCTGAGGTTTTAAGTTGAACAGTGAGTTTATAAAAAACAAGTTGCTGGCGTTGTACGAGGTGACACTTGGGAAGGTATATTGTGGGATCTAGTTGTGAGGTACTAGTTGGGTGAGTGTAACATTCTTTAACTCATAGTGAAGTCAGCCAATTGTTGAAATGCATACATTACCCCTAAATGCATGCTGGAGTGGATGGTAGACAAATATGAATGACACAAACCACAGGCTAAAGGATGAAGTCTGTCTGAAACCCATATAACGAGCTGTTATTCACATCATTTTAGTGAAATCAAAATGTCATGGCGAACAGAGACCTAAAAAAGTGAATCAGTCTGGCATTGGCTGCAAGCCTCTTTCTTTTAAGAAAAAGAGAAAGAAAGAGCAAAGGAAAGAAGGAAAGAAAGAAGGCAAGGTAAAGTCAAGTTGGGAAGAAACAAAGCACGAAAGAAGGAGGGAAGGAAAGAAACAAAGGGGCATATTTACACTGTCTGGCGCATCTCTGCAAATCAGCAGGGATGCGCCAGAACAGATGCGTGAGAAAGTGGCATCTTTCTTGCTTGGTATACCCCCACTTTTTTCTGAACTGCTGATGTGCTTTGAATGAGTGTGCCCTGGGTCCCTGCCACTCAGGTACCCAGGGCCTGTGTTCCTTCCCTAAAAAGAAAAACTATGCTGAACCAAGATACCCAATTGGCATCCCTGGCCACCTGTCAGCCCGAGTAAATGGTACCCTAGGTACCCAGGGCATGGTGACCAGAGAAGACCCCTGAGGGCTGCAGCACTTATTGTGCCACCCTCAGGGGCCCTTAACCCTGGCACCAACACACTGCCTTTGCAGGCTGAGTGCCTAAGTACAGAACTAAAACAAGAGTTGACATGGCACACATCCCTGTGTGCCATGCCCACAGAACCCACTGCCCTGGCATACTTCAGTCACCCCTCTAGCTGAGTGCCCTATGCCAAAGGTGAGGGTACAGGTGCATGAGCCCTGAGCCCCTACAGTACCCAGGGCCATTCCTGGGCACTGTAAGTGCAGTGTAGTCATTTAAGAGTATATGGTGCTGGGAGGTTGTCATTACGAACTCCACAGCACCATAATGGCTACACTGGAGACTGACTAGTTTGGTACCAAACTTCTCAGCACATTAAACCCACACTGATGCCAGTGTGGGATTTAAGGTAAAATGCATGAGAGGGCATCTTAGAGATTCCCTGCAAAATCCGAACCTGCAATCCACGTCTGGGCTGAGTGGCTGCAGAGGCTGCCACACAGCAGACATGTTGCTGGACCCCTGGGTGGAGAGCCCCCCGCTCTCCTGGGCCTGCAACAATGCACATCCGGGGCGAGGTGCTATGTCTCCTCCCCCAGGATGGACATGGGTAAGCTTCATAGGCATACCGCCTCTGAGAGCTTCTCCAGACCATTTGCTGTACCCAGCAACTGACCCCCCACCCGTTCTACCGCCAATCTGGTGGGAAGACTGGCGGGAAAGACTATGTCAGGAAGGAGGGTGTGCCAGCCTTTGCCAACTCCACCCCTCAGATGGAGGAGGCGAGGTGAAGCACGGCCCCGGGCTCCGGCCATCTTGTAGATGGGGAGCCCTGCCCAATCCCAGCTAGGCTCCTGCCCCCCTCCCACAGGAGAGAAGCAGGCTAGGGGGTGTCCTCACCCCAGGACAGGGACCCATTGGTCCCTGCCCTTGCCCTACCTGTAACGCCCCTAAATGTAGTAATTAGGGGATCCATGAACCTTCCTTCCTCAGATCCCGATATCAAAAGAAGAAAGAAGATCAAGAAGAAGAAGACCCGCCGCGCAACGGCTAACAACAGGACAACAACAACTGACTTGGCCCCAGCCCTACCGGCCTGTTGATGCTGGAACCTGCTCCTGCCTAATCCCGGCGACCTCCGCGGACAGCAACCTTGGGACACCCAGAGGACCTGCCTGCCTTGACCCTCTCGAAGACTGGGACTCCCATCAGCAGAGGCTCTGCTGCAACAACTCACCTGGTGCTAACCAGGAAGCTCCGGACCAGCCTACTCTGCACCAGCCGAGCCCGGGCCGGGCCAACCCGAACCAAGACCGCGAGGACGTCTCCCCGGCGACTGGGACCCAAAGTCCAGTGCTCAAAGACCTTCCTCGACGAACCAGCTGACGCATGCAGACTCAGAACCAGGGGCCACCCCAACGGCGACCAGCCGAGGGTAAGCTTTTCCGACCCCCAAAGACACCCCTACACTCGGCGCCCCGCGGCCCCCTGTGCCTCCCGTTGGGGTACCTACCTGTGCTCCCTCATCCCAACTTACCTCTCGAAGTGCTGGTCGCCCCTGGAGAGTCACCGCCCGCGAGTCTGCAGCCTTTGTTCCTTTTTCAAGATCCTCATTGGATAACATTGAGCGCCTGACGGCTCAAAAGCACCCTGCACCCAGCTGCCCGAGTGCCGCTGGCTGTAACCCCTTGGCCCTATCCTACTTCCCCCCTTGCCCTGAGCAAGTGACCAGGAGCCCAGCTCCCAGAGCCGCGTGGCCTGCTAGCCAGATGCCACCAACCGAAGGCCCCCTTTCCCTCATTGGATATCATTGGGCTACCTACCTCTGCATCCGGCCGCCCCTGTGCCGCTGGGACTGAACTAACTGTACTCACCTGACCCCGGGGGACCCCTGAGTCTATGCCCAGAACCCTAACTTCACCAACCAAGTACTCACCTGGAAACCGGTAATTCACTTACCTGCCATTGGATAACATTGACCCATTTTGACTCGAAAACTTTCTGTGTGAAGTTTTATAAACTGAAAATACTCCTATAAAATCTGCCAAAGTCCGAATTCGAAAGTACTCACCTGTGACCAGGGGAGAAGCTAGTACTGTACCTTTCAGCCCAGTACTGAACCCCAAAAGTTATGTTATGTTGTTATGTTAAGGCCGTACTTTTAGAGCGCACGGCTACCCCAGGAGGTGTCCCGGCGCTTTGGCAAAGAGGTCTGAAGTCCAAGAACACAAAGGCAGAAAACGCTACAGTCACAGTGATTACACGGAAAAGAGCATGGTCTTCAGCTCTTTCCTGAAAGCTAAGAGGCTGTTAGCTTTGCGGAGGGAGAGAGGGAGCTCATTCCAGAGGCACGCTGCCATATATTGGAAGGACCGTCCTCCCATCCGAACTCGTTTGACAATAGGCACCTCCATTTTAGCCAAATCAGCTGACCGCAGCATCCTCCGTGGCACATAGAAAGCAGTACGCTTTCTAATGTAGTTGGGACCTACATAATGAAGGGCTTTGAACGCCAGCGTGAGAATTTTGAACCTGATTCTTTTAGAAATAGGTAGCCAATGCAACCTATTTAAAAGCAGAGAAGCACCGGCTCTCCTTGGCAGGCCAAATATGGCTCGGGCCGCCGAGTTTTGAACAATTTGCAGTCTAGCCAGAAGATACTTGGGCAGGCCTGCAAAAAGCGCGTTTGCGTAATCTAACCGTGACCCCACTAGTGCCTGGACTATAGTCTTTCGATATTGCAGGGAAAGCAGTGGCAGAAATTTCCTCAGCATTTTAAGAATGCCGAAGCATTTCCCTGCTAGCCCCATAATATGGGGACGAAACGATAGATCATCATCAAATACCACTCCAAGATTTTTCACTTGGGAGGATGACTTCTCAGGAGGGAACATGTCCTGGGGCCACCACGACTTCCAGCTCGGATTGGGGGCACAGCCAAAGAAAAGCAACTCAGACTTATCCGAGTTGCATTTCAGGCTGTGCCGCTGAAACCACGCAAAGACTGCACTCAGACAATCTTTGATCCTGTCGCCGTCAAAGACCTCTCCTTTGCTGCACGTAAACAGGAGCTGGGTGTCATCAGCATATGAGATGACCCGGGCCCCAAAAGCCTCCGCTACCATCGCCAGAGGGGCCATATAGATGTTAAAAATGGTGGGGCTCAGAATGGAACCTTGAGGAACCCCGACCTCTAGCGATGGCATTTCAGCTGAGAACGGTGGAGCCCAGATCACCTGTCGGCGGCCCGATAGAAAGGATTGGAACCAATCCAACACCGTCCCCCGCAGTCCGATCTCCCTGAGTCTTAAAAGGAGACCGGCATGAGGGACGGTGTCAAAAGCCGCCGACAAGTCCAACATGACTAACATCGCCTTTCCCCCTCGATCGAGCGTCTCCCTGATGGCGTCGGTCACCTCCACTAGGGCTGTCTCCGTGCTATAATTGACACGGAAACCCGATTGAGAATCATGGAGAAGGTTGTTATTCTCAATAAAGGTGGTAAGTGTATGCTGAACATGCTTCTCAACCACCTTCGCCAGAGCAGGGAGGAGGGAGATTGGTCTGTAGTTAGCCGGCAGCAAAGGATCTAACAGAGGTTTTTTGATCAGCGGCAGAATAAGCGCGTGTTTCCATTCCCTGGGCACCACTCCAGAGCTCAAAGACAAATTGAGCAGGGGGTTCAACAAGCTGTTTACTGCCGATGCCACCCTGCCCAGACACTTTGCTGGACATGCATCCAGGGGTGAGCCGGATTGAAGCCGAGACAGTAGCTCCAGCGACGTTCCACAGGACATCTGCGGAAAGACCGATAATGTAGGTCTGGTCTCTTCCTCTAAGGATGGTACAGGGCTCCAAGTAAGACCTAAGTCGTCAGCATCCATGGAGGAAGCCACGGGGGGGAAAGAATCTTGAATGGTTTTAATTTTTGTGACAAAAAAGTCAGCCAGCTGCCTAATCCACCCTTCTGTATGAGAGTGTGAGAGGGCGCCTGCGGCAGGATCAACAAACTCTTTAACAATTCTGAAAAGTTCCCTACTCGTGTTGTCCGCCCGATCTATTCTATGCTCCAGATGTTCCTTTTTGGCTTCGGAGATATGTTTGTGGTACTGTTTTATGGCATCACGGTACTTTAGTTTCTCCACTGGGTCATATTTGCGACGCCAGAGTCTTTCCGCCTTTTTACAATCTTGGCGCATTTTCCGTAAAGCGGAGGTGAACCAAGGCGCGGAATCATGGCAGGGGGCTGTTCTAGTTGACTTCACTGGAGCTAACTCTACAAATCTCATTTGCAGCCATTTCTGAACCAAAGTCAAGTCAACATCTAAGTTCCCTGTAAGTTTACACGGGCGTTGGCAAAGAGCATCCGATAGCATATCTGCTGTCACCAATGAAACGCTCTGGACTGACGAAACACCTCCTTCTGTGTTCTATGGCTAGTTCTAATCTCATATGAGATAGCAAAATGTATTAAAAAATGATCAGACCAAAGAACTGGGAGCGGCGGGGACACCTCAATCGACACCGTGGAAAAGATTAGATCTAACGCGTGGCCTTTGACGTGGGTAGGACTGTCAATAAAAGGGGCAAGCCCCAACAGCGCAGTAATATCCCGCAGCTTGGATGCATCAGCGTCCAATATCGAGTCCATATGTAAATTTAGATCAGCCAACAACATACAGTGCGCTGATCACAAGCAGGGTACAGAAAGAGCCGCCTGCAGGTCTTCAAAAAAAGAGCCAATGGGCCCAGGTGGTCTATAGACGAGAATCCCTGTGCATGTCTGGGAGGCAGAAAGACTAAGTGAAAAGCCTAAAGCTTCACATCCTGCAATATTCTCCACAGGGAAAGAAGAACATCCCAAGGCCTTATCCACTATTAGAGCCACCCCTCCACCTCTGCCCCCAACTCTGTCTTTCCTTAAGATGGTATAGTTAGAGGGAAGGGCACAGGCAACATCCGGTTCAGAACCTGCCCCCAGCCATGTCTCTGTTAAAAATAGACATGATATATTGGAATCTACTAAAAGATTCCAGATGTCCGTAGAGTGGCGGGCCAGGGACCTGGTGTTCAATAGGGCACAATGATAGTTCTGAGTGGGAGATGGAAAAGCAGGAGTTGACGAGGCCGTTGGGCGCCAACCAAACGCGGGACAGCCTTTTCCCATAAGGCGTCCTCCGGGGAATAGATATTTGCAAACCCAAAGGATGAGACCGCAAAGCTAACAGAACATCCGCGCTGTAGGTAAACATCCCGAAAGGTAGCAAGTAACACAAGCCTCCAGAACCAAGACAGCCCCTGGTCAGTAAATGAGCCGATAGCCAGAGTCCCGCCTCGCACGCCTCCGAGACGCTGACGAGCGCAGACGGGCAGGACTCTGGCGCGACTCAGGCGCAGGGAAGGCGCGACCGCTGCGCTCTTCAGGCGAGCTTTAAATAGCGTCATCTCGGCGTCCCAGGTGACCTGGACGCTCCAAGATGGCGCTCGCGCTTCTTCCCCAAACGAAAATGGTGCTCACACCCACAACCTCCCGGTAACCCGGACCCGCCAAGCAGCGGTGATGTTTCCACAAATTATGTACAGGTAAGGGCCAGCGCGTACTTCAGACCAGGGGAGAAGGCAGTTTAAAAATAAAATTAAATCCACAAAAACGGGGGATTTTAAAAGTTAATTACAGGCAAAACGAGCGCGCGACCAGCGCGATCTGCAGCGAGGCGCCGAAGTAATTCTCGGCCACAGGAACCTATGCAGGCTCACCTCGTGTCCAAGCTCGCCCTAAATAGCGTCGTCTCGGCGTCCCAGGTGACCTGGACGCTCCAAGATGGCGCTCGCGCTTCTTCCCCAAACGAAAATGGCGCTCACACCCACAACCTCCCGGTAACCCGGACCCGCCAAGCAGCGGTGATGTTTCCACAAATTATGTGCAGGTAAGGGCCAGCGCGTACTTCAGACCAGGGGAGAAGGCAGTTTAAAAATAAAATTAAATCCACAAAAATGTGGGATTTTAAAAGTTAATTACAGGCAAAACGAGCGCGCGACCAGCGCGATCTGCAGCGAGGCGCCAAAGTAATTCTCGGCCACAGGAACCTATGCAGCAAAAGTACTCCCTAGAGGGTTTACTGGTAACCTGTATTTTCTCCATAGGAACCCATTGTCTCCTTTTCTATGAAATTTCTTTTAAGTGTTTACTTTTGAAAACTGCAAACATTCTTTAAAAATCGTACGAAATACTGAAACGCAATTACCTACCTGTTTTGAGTTAAGCCCCCAGTGCTGGCCCTAGGAGACTAGTGCTGGGTTACAAAAGTAATGCGATCGTACTTTACCTGCAACCTGTATTTCCTCCCATTGAAAACATTGTCAGAAGTACATTGAAAAGTGAACTTTTAAAGCAGCTTTATATTCATGAAAATTCATCACAGTAACTAAAATGTTTTTGCTAATCTGGTCTCAGCTTAGACCCCAGGACTGAATCTAAGATCTAGTCCTGGAACTGTACTTACCTGTGAAAAACCCATTGAGCTCAATGCTAGAGTGTGTTTCAGAACTGTGTTGCTTACTAGCTATCCTGTAATTATTGTGTGCACAAACTTTATTGCTCCTCTGCAAAGTATTTACATGAGAGCACTCATAACTTGAAAAGTATATTTTTATAACTGTTGGTTCTAAAAATAAAACAACTATATCTGAGGATATAATAACAATTGGCCTGGAGTTCAGTTCTTGAGTCTGTGAAACCTTTTGCTGACTGAGTGTGTACAACAAATGCTTTACACTGTCCTCTGGTCCTGCCTTACTGCTCGACCAAACTACCACTTTGGAGAGTAAGGTCAGTTCTGACTTTAACCTCTGTTATACCTTTGGGGATTGTGTACACTATACACACTGTACTTCATTATTGTCCAGTATATACAGAGCCACTTTCTCACATTGGATGATCAGCGGTGGGATACAAACTTGCATTTGTTGGACTACTTGGTTACCATCTGATCACACGACAGAACTCATAAATTGCCTTTAGAATTCCGAAATTGGTCTTTTCCAAAAATACTAAAACTCTGGTAGGGCCTTGCTTAAGTCCCATTTGAATTTTTGAAAAATAAAAGTCACTACAAGCTAGGGTAGAGGGTTAGAACTATCAGGTTATAATGTCTCAAAGGAACCCAGCTGTTAGTGAAGATAATACAGATCTGGTGGCGGAACTCAACCTCACACCTTACTTGCACTTGAATAATGCCATAAGCTGAAGGCGTTACTAGCCAATGGGAAGAAGGCCGCCGTGGATGCTTATAACATTGATGACGTTTGAAAATAGACAAGGTTTTGACCAATCAGAAGTCTGCCCGTGAGAAAGAATCTAGTTACTGGCTGTATTAGAGCAGCTCAAGTTTATGTCTCTATTGAGGCGTTTACTCCATTTGTTAGAGCAAAATGTCATCTATACCGCCGGGTATAAGTGTCTTAAGGAAATAATGTAGTTTCAGTGTGCAATAATTATGAGAGTTAGTGAGCTTATGTCACCACCAGCGCGGCGCCTCTCATCTGAGGTTTTAAGTTGAGTAGTGAGTTTCTAAAAAGCAAGTTGCTGGCGTTGTAAGAGGTGACAATTGGGAAGGTATATTGTGGGATCTAGTTGTGAGGTACTAGTTGGGTGAGTGTAGCATTCTTTAACTCATAGTGAAGTCAGTCAATGAGTGAAATGCGCTGATACATTGCCCCTAAATGCATGCTGGAGTGGATGGAAGACACATATGAATGACACAAAACACAGGCTAAAGGATGAAGTCTGGCTGAAACCCATATAACGAACTGTTATTCACATCATTTTAGTGAAATCAAAATGTCACGGCGAACAGAGACCTAAAAAAGTGAATCAATCTGGCATTGGCTGCCAGCCTCTTTCTTTTAAGAAAAAGAGAAAGAAAGAGCAAAGGAAAGAAAGAAGGCAAGTAAAAATGTAAGAAAGAAAGAAGGCAAGGGAAAGTCAAGTTGGGAAGAAACAAAGCACGAAAGAAGGAGAGAAGGAAAGAAACAAAGGGGCATATTTACAATGTCTGGCGCATCTCTGGAAATCAGCAGAGATGCGCAAGAACAGATGCGACACGTAAGTCTCCCCTTGAGCCACCACAGATGCGTCGCTTTTACAATGCAAACGTTCCGTGGCGTATGGATAGGCAGATGCGTGTCGCATCTTGTGGCGTAATGGCTGCGCATTGCTGGAGTCGCGTCACAAGTGCGAAGCAACTCCAGCAATGCACAAGGGCCGCCCATACCTAACGTGGTGCGCCACTCCTTACGCCTCCTTCAAGCAGGCATAAGGTTTTGTCGCAGCGACCTCGGAAAAGTGACTCACTGAAATCTTGTAGATTTCACTGCGTCACTTTTACGAGGCGTTCCTGCGACGGAAAGCCCACCCTGCGACGGAATGCCCATATGAAACCTAACACAGGTTTCATGTGGCGCAGGGCTTTACAACATGACTCATCTCCCTAGATGCGTCACATTGTAAATAAGGAGCAATGTGGCACATGATTTACACCGCCGCTGCGTCACAGAAGTGACGCAGCGTTGGCGTAAATGTGTCGCTGGCGGCTTGTACATCTGCCCCGAAGTAGGCATGCAAGAAAGGAAGAAGGCAAGAAAAAAGACAAGAATGAAAGAAAAAGAGAGAAAAGAGAATGAAATAAAGAGAGAAGGGAAGAATAAAAGAGAGAGAAGGAAAGAAAGAGAAAGGGAAAGAAAGAAAGAGAAGGAAAGACAAAAAACAAAAAAAATAAAGAACGGGAGTAGGGAAGAAAAGAGAAGGAAAGAAAGAAAAAGAAAGAACTAGATGAAAGGAAGGAAAGAGAAAAAAAGAGAACAAGAGAAAGAAGGCGAGAGAAATACAGAAAGAAGGAAAGAGAAATAAATAAAGAAAATGAAATGGAAAGAAAGAGGAAAAAAGGAAAGAAAGAAGGAAAGAATAAAAAGGAAAGAAGGCAAGAATGAAAGAAGACAAGAACGAAAGAGAAAGAAGGACAGGTAGAAAATAGAAATAGAAAGAAAAAAGAAAGGAAGTAAGAGAATAGGAAAGAGAAGGTAAGAATGAAAGAAGATAAGAAGGAAGGAAGGAAAGAAAGAAATTAGGAAAGAAAGAAGAGAGAAATAAAAAAAAGTAGATGGAGGATAACTTAATACAGAACAGTTTCAATTAGGCACAATCTGAAATGCTGTGAAATAGCAACAGTCAGAAAAGCGAAACACTCTAAAAAGGAATTTACAGCAATATTGACAGGGGAGGATGGGATCTGATAAAGATGGAATGTGTACAAGAAGCTTCCTGTTATTACATCAAGCTCTAAACACAAAGGCAACAAACACAAAGGTAACTATAAAGTAATAGTAAAAAAACATTGGCACTGATGGGAACTAGCTTGTGTGTGAATGTGTTCCTTGTGACAGAGGAAAAGGCAGTCACTGAAAGAGAATTTAACCAGTGGCTTAAGTAGGCTGACCCACTGCCCCATGCTGTATATTGTATCACGCAGAAGCAAAATGTGAATAACACAACAACAGACCACAGGACAAAGAGAGATGGCTGAAAGCCCATATATGTAATTGTATTATACATATTTTAGTAAAATCAAAAGGTCTTGGCTAACGCCAGACCTAAAAACGCAAGTAGATTAAATTTGTAAGCATTAGTCTACAATTCATCCTAACATTCTTTCTTTGTGCATCTTTCCTTCATAGTTTTGTGAGTCGTTGACATATTTTCAAAGTTATTTTAGTATTTTTAGATCAGTAGAACTATATATACATACTATACTGGTTTGTCCACAATCACTTGGAGATATCCCACTCCACTATACAGTCACGTAAGTTTAGAATTCTATGAGTGTCACCCTATGCATTGGACACACCAAGTGTTTTATTTGTTAAACCCTGTAGGAAGCTGTCTCTGTATATACTTTACCAAAGTGAGGTATAGTGTGCTCTGAGTCCAGTGGAACCCCAAAGGTAGGCAGAGGTAAAGGTAGCTAGCACCTTGCTCTCTATTTATTGTAGTGTGGTTGAGTAGTAACGCTGTATCAGAGGACAGTGTTAAGCATTTGTTGTACACACTCAGTCAGCAAATGAATTCACATACTCAAAGACTGAACTTCAGACCAATAGTTTTTGTATTAAAATATTGTTTTAGTTATTTTATTTCCTAGAACCAAGCAAGCCTGGCACATGTAAGTGATAAATACTTTGCAGTAAAATACAGTTTGGAAAACCAGTTGTAAATGTACTTTGGAGTGGTTACAGTTTGAATTACTGGTAACGCAATACTGTGGAATACAGTACATATACTTTGTATTGACTTTTCAATAGAATATCATGTAAATTACATTTCAGATTACTTTTCGTATACCTGGATACTGCACTGGGTCAATTCCTGTAAACAGGTAAGTAAAAGCGTTTTGGTTATTTAGCTTTAGTTTTAACGGATTTCTTAGCTTTTCCAGCTCCACACTTAGAAACTCTTCATAAAAAAAAAAATGCAATGTTATCCTATGGAGGAAAATAGTGTTATTAGTTCAAAGGTAAGTAATTTGTTGTGGGAGTTAGTATTCTGGTATTAGACTCAGGGGTCCCACAGGGTCGAGGATGCACTCTTGTTACGCCCTCAGCGGCTCTAGGGTGACCGGGTGCAAAGTGCTGGGGCCCAATGTTCTCCAATGAGGGCCTCCGGTTGGTGGCTGCTGACGAGCAGGCCACTGCGTTGTGGGAGCAAAGCTCCTGAACGTAAGCTCAGGGCAAATGGGGGTTTAGGTCAGCACAAAAGATGCACCCTCAGAGGCACTGGAGTGGCGGAGTGCAGAGTGCTGTTTTAGCGCCGGGTGCCCTGTAGCTTTCAATGGGGAGTCTCCGGTTTGCAAAACCACTGCAGGCTCGGGGACAAAGGTCTTCTGGGTGCGACCACCACTTGAAGAGGTAAGTTGGAATGCTGGGGGTTCGATAGGCACCGTCAGTTGGGCCACCCAAGACCCGGGGCGTCGGATGCCGGGGTGCCTTTTAGGGTCGGATCTTATTACCAGTGCCTGGTCGCGGGTGGGAGGACCTTCTGGTTTGAGGCTGCAGGCATCAGCTGGAGGCTTGAGGAAGGTCAGGAGTCACCAGATCTCGGGTCAGGATCGTCGAGGAGTCCTCCTCCTGTTGGGTGACTCGAACTCGGGCCGTGGGTGTCGGGTGTAGAGTGGTGCAGACTTGCGGATCCTTCCAGAGCTGGAGTCTGTGGGTGAATAAATCAAGTGTTCACAGGAGGCAAAGTCTTTGGCATTGAAGGCAGGCAGGTCCTTCGGGTTTCTCAAGGTTGCTGGCTGCAGGACACATCAGGATTTCGCAGGAGCATTATACAAGATACAGACTTAATTAGAGAATCATTTAAAAGATATTATGAGGAATTATACACCAAGACATGTAAAACCCAATCTCAAATAGAGGAATATCTGAATTTGGTAACATGGACAGTACTTTCCCCAACGGATCAAGAAATTTTGTCTGAGAATCCACAGTGGGTTGAGATACTTCTATCAATACATAGCCTGACACCTGGTAAAGCATCCGGGCTTGATGGTATTCCATCAAAATTTTATGCCAGATTTAGTAAACAACTGAAAGGGATTTTCACTAAGCTACTGACCCAAGTGTTTCGGGGTGGTCAACCACCAGGGTCTTGGGCACAGACAAAGATTATTGTATTCCCTAAGAAGAACAAAGACCCGACCGAGTTAGGGGTTTACCGTCCGATCACCCTAATTAATAATGACTCTAAAATTTACTCCAAATTACTGGCCAGTCAGCTTGCTCCACTAATCCATAAAATCATTTCAGTTAGGCAACGTGGTTTCGTTCCAGGCCGATCAACTACCGATCACATTCAGAGGGTTATCACACTCTTTGACATAGCTGAGGTTGCAGGGGACCCTATGGCACTTATACTGCTATACGCTGAAAAAGAGTTCGATAGGGTCTCCTGGCAATATTTGTGGACAACTATGTCAAGGAGTGGGATAGGGGAAACTTTCATTAGGGCAATACGTATGTTATATGTTAAACCGGAAGCAACAGTTATGATAAATGGTGAGGCATCGAACAATTTTAAAGTGACAAGAGGGACAAGGCAGGGATGTCCGTGCTCCCCCCTACTATTTGCCCTTTTCATAGATCCGTTTATTCGGAAACTGGAACATAATCAAGCTATAAAACCAATATTGACCCCCAATGGAGCAACCAAAACATTGGCATATGCTGATGATATTGCTGTAACAACAACTAATCCAGAGGAGGCCATAAAATTATTTGAACAAGAGGCTGGGAAGTTTGGAGTAGTTTGGGGTTATAAACTAAATTAAAATAAAACTCTAATTATAATTAATAACCAACTTAATTATTGTGATAATAGGGTAGTAACTAATGCTGTTTATTTAGGAGTTAACATCACTTCAAATCTTGACAACTTGGTTAAAATTAATCCTAATCCACTACTGAAACAAACGGATCAAGCTCTGAAGAAATTGCATAATTTACAGCTAACCATTATCGGTAGATGTAATCTTATTAAAATGGTATTTTTTCCAAAATTCCTATACTTTTTTCTAACTATCACCTAGATTCATGAAAGAAAAATCGTCTCGCAAAGGGCCAGATTCTGAGAATCTGGCCCTTTGCGAGCGCAATTTTTGCATTTGGGATTCATCATCCCAAATGCAAAAATCGCTATTACAGAATTCGCATTTTAGCGAGGAATTGCATTTAAGGAATCTCTATTTGAGATTCCTTAAATGCAATTCATTAACCTATTTTAAATTGCGAATTCGCAATATTTGGCCGCTATTTACCACGAAGTCAGACTTCGTGGTAAATAGCGAAAAAAATAGAAAAAAGCACTTTAGTGCATCATTCTCTGTTGCATGTTACACACACACATGTCCTTTGGACATGTGTGTGCGCAACACCTGTGTAATGTTGCATTTCAGGGGTGTTACAGGGTGTCCTTTGGACACCCCTGGCACCCTTGAAATCGCATCCTTATTTACGATTAGCTAATTGCTAATCGCAAATAAGGAACATGTAGGAATCGCAATATTTTTTGCAATTCCTACATGAATCCCGTTTTGCAAGTCCTTAATAGCGATTCCTTATGAATCGCTATTAAAGACTCGCAAAACGGGTCTTTGATGAATCTAGCTGTATATGCCTAATGTTCGACCAACACATTTTTAAAGAAATTGATGGAATATTTTCTAGTTTTATTTGGGGATACAGTAGATCACGTAGAGCCATAAACTGTATCGATCTCCCTAAAGATAAGGGAGGACTTGCCTTTCCAAATCTTAAACTTTATTGGTGGGCGACTATTCTTAACTATAGCAGAGCACTCTTAACCCCAAGTTCGTCATTAGAGGAAATGAGTGGGGTCCTGACTCCACAGGAACTTATTTTAGGGGAAGAGACTCGAAATCATCTTTGGCGTTTGACATATGATTGCCACTTTAAAAAGTTTCGGTTTAAAACTTTAAAGGGTATCTATATTGCATGGGGTAATATACGTAAAATCCTTGGGATTGGTAGATTCTCGCACTATACAACTATATATCGAAATCGCAATCTCCCAGAGATTTTTGCCGATGCATGTATGGAACGATGGGTTAGGCTTGGTATCACGACACTTGGTTCATTTTATAATTCAAATGGGTTTAGTACATTTGATCTGTTAAAAAAGAAATTTGGTTTGGATCAGCGCGATTTGTTTAAATATCTACAAATTAGAGATTTTATTTTAAAAAAGGGTGGTGGCAACTCCGCATTCCTGAAAATACAATTAATTGAAACGATTACACAAAATAATACAATTAAAATTGGGAAAATATATACTAATTTGATTACCATGTTGCCTGACGATTTAGATAAACATATCCAAATTTGGCAGGATTTGTTAGATATTCCAGAATCCTCTATTCAGTTGGGTTTTGATCATTGTCAATCAATCCTAATATCAACCAAACTACAGGCACAATACTACAAGACCTTTTTCCAACTCTATTATCCGCCCAAAAAAATAGCTAAGTGGAGTACAGGCAAGGGGACACAATGTCCTAGATGTTCACTACCGGAAGCTGATTAAATACACATTCTTTGGAATTTTGAATGTCAATGTTTCAATTTAAATATAAGAGATGAAAAATACTTGTTTGAAGAGTATGGGGGTACTTTTAAGTACTGCACGATATTTGTGAAGCTGATCTTGGTCTTTTCTTGACTCTATGCTCATTGTTGATCGATACAGGTGATTTGATCACAGGCTTGTGATTAAGACATAAAAGATATCTGGAAAAGCACAGGTGTGCTTTAGGAATTTCTCCTTGGCGGGACCAGATTTCCATATTAATTGTCAGCAATGGACGACTGCATCCTAAATTTAATTGATTTTTGGAGTTGTTTGGATAATACCCGCGTGGTATGTATAGTAGAATTGGTTAATTTTTATGTAGTGGGGTGTATATTCACTCGTGCTATTACATAGTTGGTTTGCACTAGATATGGTGAAGAAAGGGTCTCTTTTTCTGCATGACCTTCGTACTGAATGATTGGAATGGATGAATAGTATTACTTTGGTGATGGTGTTCTGATCACTTTTTCAAGTTCGGTGTTCTAATATATTTTTTCTGATACCTACACCTTGAGAATTTTTCCTCTTATAGTGGGAGTGGCTCCTTTGGATGCCTGTGTCCGTGGAACATATTGTTTAAATTGCTTAGCACATTGAATAATGATTGTGTTTAATTATTAATTTTTTGTTTATTGTAGATCATATAAATGAACTTTGTTGCCCTTTGTCCTGACGAGGCCTAAAACTGTTTGAAAGGCCGAAACGCGTCGACAGTTCTTTATTTCGACACAATTATTGATTTGGAGATTGTGTGGATTCATTTACCAGGAGCATTATTTGGTTTTGGAGCCAAAAAACCTATTTGGCTGCTTTTTGCTCCCATTTGTTGTTGGTGTTCGAAAAGGAAATCAGGCTAAGAAAAGACATTGCCATTTTTTCCTTGTAAATAATAACATTGGGCTTCTCATACAACCCTTGGAGTAAGGGTCCTCAACAATAGGATAATTGGACTCCTTGTCATGTCATTCCTTACAAGATGAAATATTGTTTGGCTTGCTGACTTGTAAAAAGAATGCGTAAAATGAATAAGGACCTTTAAAAATCATTTAAAAATAATTGATCAATTGAATTTTTTGTTCTGTTTTCCAGTTTTTGTGTTTAATTTTTGTATGTATTGGTAATGACCATTAGATGAACGATAAATAGAATAAAGAAATTTATCATACAATTGATATTGTGATTAGACAGATAATTGATTGTTTTTGTCTTCATAATTACCAACTGGTTGAATGAAATACCGTGGCATCACTTTTTCATAATTTGCTATCTTTACCCAGATGCCTTTGTGTTTATCGGGTACCCCCTGTTATTAATAATGGTTTAATTGCACTTGTTTAAGTGTGAGGGTTCGTTCTTTGGATTTTATCCTGGGTCCAGAGAGTTGGATCAGTAGTAAAAGTTTTGTACTAGAGTTCATCTATGGTTATTATCAATTATATTCTGTGGTGTAAACCATTGACTATGTTATGGTTAGTTTGAAGATTTTGATTTATTTTGTTGTACGTAGATACACCTTCCACGGTGAGAGGAAGACTTACTGATTTATTTATTTTTATATAAGATATGTCCGAACCAATTACGGTCACATATAGTGCAGATGAAATAAATGCATTAGTCTCTAAAACACCTTCCCTCCTTAGTGGGGATAAAGGAGAGGCCCTAATTGCAAATGTAGATAAAATTGAAAAATTTAAACAACTGAAAAAGAAAAATATACGTACTCAATTACATGCCCGGGTACTTTCTGAACATCTTAAGAACCATACTATTCCTGTTGGATTACAGGTGAAAAATATCCCTGTAATTTTTGTGACTGACAAAACGTACCTGAATAGATTTGGGGGTGTTGGCACTAAATGTTCTATAGATTGGATGGCCCTCTCTGTTGAGACGGCATTGAGACTGAATGAGGAAGAACTTAACGCAATTGAGGAATTGGAAAGTGAGATTCTAGGGGACAGCATGATCAAAGATGCAAAAAAACTATTAGAAGCAGCTGAAAAAACAATTGCGGATTTTGCTATACATAATACTAATCTCAAAATCTCTAAAGTAGCAAGGGATATAAAGAACTTTAAGACAGAAGATATATATCCCTATTTGAAAGACGACTTTTTCACCGCGAATAATCCAAACTCTTTAAATTTGCAATATCGGGGTAGGTCCAGAAATAAGTTCCTAACTTTTTCAGATACCTCCTCGGATTCCAGCCAAGGTTCAAATAGTGGCTACCAATCCTATCAACAGTACCCGAGATCAAGACCTCCTTTTTTCAACAGAGGAAGGTTCAGACCATGGAGAGGGGGACCGAGATGGAGGGGATACAACTACACAGGGGATGTATACCCCCCACAGATGAGCATTCTAACTGGGGATCAATATCAAATGCCGGAACCAGAGCTCTTTCAAACCAGGAGAAAGACCTACAGACGATAATACCCCAGACTCAGGGGAACACACAGAATGAGATTATACCAATTTACAATCTATCTCATTATACTCTGTCTGCACAAGAGATATCGATTTTATCTAAGGGCTTAACATTTGTCCCTACCAGACTACAAAACCCTATTGATACTAAAACAGAAGTCTTGACTTTCCTGCGAAAAATACGATTGAAAGCATTCTTTCTTGAGCATGAAAGTCCTATAATACCTAATGTGAGTGGACTTAAAAATAAATCCACATTTATACCTGACAGTGTCCTACTACCACCCGAAATATTAGTTTTTGAAAATCAGGTACTAAGAGATCTAGATCTACTCCAAAGCAAGAAATGTTTCTACAGACCCAACTGTAGTAAATTGGAATTACTTGCACTAAAAAATCTATCAAAAAATTCTGACATAACTGTAAAGCCTGCAGATAAAGGCGGGGGAATTGTACTGTGGGATACTGCCTTATACGAACAAGAGATTGTTAGACAACTATCGAACCAAATGTTCTACAGGCCCTTAGACACGAACCCCACCCTACGTCTGAAAGAACAAATTCAGAAAATCACACAAGAAGGTTTGGACTGTGGTTGGTTATGTAAAAGTGAATTTGATTTTTTGAACAGCGAGCAGAATAAGATACCCAACATATATGTCCTGCCTAAAATACATAAATCATTGACGGATCCACCAGGGAGACCCATTGTGGCAGCGTGTGGATCCCTGTTGGAACCGCTGGCCCAATATGTGGACATTTTCTTGTTCCCATTAGTTAAGGAAATACCAGCGTATATCAGAGATACGATGCATCTGATATCGAAGGTGGAGGGATTGGAATTCGATCCTAGTAAACAATTACTCTCCACCTTCGATGTCGAATCGTTATATACTAATATACCTCAGGAGGATGCTCTGAGCGTGTGTGAATTTGTTTTGGACTCCAGACCACGCCCACATCAAGTGCCTACCAAATTCATTGTCCAACTAGCCCGAATATGTTTAAAAAACAACTTTTTCAACTTTAAAGATCAATTGTACCTCCAGGTGTCTGGGGTGGCTATGGGCTGTAGCTTTTCGCCTGAAATTGCGAATCTGGTGATGGGACAATTTGAGCAGAGATGGATATATAGCGACACCAACCCATTTTTACATCTAGTGGGTCTATGGTGTCGCTATATAGATGATATCTTTATGATATGGAACGGGGATTCGAAACAACTGACCGAATTCCACGCTTGGCTGAACCACAGAACCCAGGAGTTTAACTTTACCATATCTAGTGACCATCATAAAATCAATTTTTTAGATGTGTATATAGAACATGAAGAAGGTAAACTGTCGGTTAGTTTGTATACCAAGCCAACTGATCGAAACACTCTTTTACACTTCGATAGTGGACATCCTAGGTCCCTTAAAGAAAACTTGCCTTATGGCCAGTTCCTCCGTATTCGGAGGAACTGTAGCAATAAAGAACAATATTTTGCTCATGCCAACCTACTCCGAGAAAAATTGATTTTGCGAGCCTACCCGAAAAGGCTAGTTAAGGTGGCCTTGAAAAGAGCTTGGTACACGCCAAGAGAGACTTTATTAGTACCCAAGGAGAAAGATACAAGTAATAGTCCCTTAACTTGTGTTTTAACTTATGGTCCCAGGGCGAATAAGGTTAAAAGGTGATTTTAAACAATTGGAAACTGTTGGGTGAAATCGCTATACCAAAACCTTTGTTTGCATTTAAGAAGGGTTGCAACATTCGAAACCAACTAGTAAGAGCAAAATCTACTGGATCTAAACAGGGACTTAAAACTACTAGGGATTTGTTGGGACTCCCTCCGGTTGTGGGTCATTTCAGATGCCATAATTGTGTGGCCTGTGGGATGACGCGAGACTCAAAGGAAGTCGACATCAATGGAAGTTTGCATACTCAAAGAGGATTCTCTAACTGTAACTCAAGGAATCTGATATATTGTATTAAGTGTCCATGTAATCTAGTCTATATTGGACAAACGACCCAGACTGTGAAAGCTAGGGTTTTACAACACAGATCCCGTATCAAATGTTTGACCATAGGGGCCCCTTTAGTCAACCATTATCAGAGTCATAATCACTCATTCAATGATATATACTGAACAGTATTATGTGTTGTATCCAACAGAAACACAGTAGACACTGAAACCAAGCTAAATCAATTGGAAGCCAGACTCATTGAAAAATATCAGACTTCTAAAATGGGACTCAATGATAGGGATGAAATATGGTCACTTATCAGTTAAAGGATTTTTTTTTGGGTCATGTCACTGCCAAAATGAGCCTTGTTGCATTAACTAGAATATGTATCTGTATGGGGCATGTTTTGTTATACGTGTATTTCAGTAAAAATGTATATTATGTATATAATGTGTAATTTTGTACAATTATAATGATTTTTAGATTGGAAGAGGTGTATGGTATCACTCTGGTAATTTTGGTGCTCATTCTATATATCTTAATATGTGTTCTAAATTGGTATAGTCCCTTTCCTTTTCTGATTTTTTTCTGTCCTAAATTTATTTCTTTTTGTCTTTATAACTGGTTTTGGTTTTCCTGACCTAATTTTAACGAGAATGAGTGGGTCCGGAATGATTGACGTGAATAAGATTTGAAATGAAACAGAGAGCGGTCATTTTGGTTGAGTGTCCGAATTTGGGGTAGTCTGTCTTTTATTTTGATGTCGTTGGCCCTCTGACATGAAGGTTGCCGATTCGTTGAATTAAGGTAGGCGGAGTCCCGCCTTTGTAAGTTTTTAACCCGGCACTTCACTTCCTGTCGGCTTGGACTCACGGAGACTAGGAGAAGACTCGGGCTCGTAATCCCGATATTGGCGAGGGTTTATGCTCCCCGCATATGCTGGTAAGCTTGGGTTTATTCACTGAGATAAAGTAAGGGGACAAGTAGCTACATGGCATGCGATGTCGCTTTCATTGGTAATGCTAATATTTGCTGGCGCACTTGGACATAGACGGCGCTTCCTTACATTCTTTGGAATTTTGAATGTCAATGTTTCATTTTAAATATAAGAGATGAAAAATACTTGTTTGAAGAGTATGGGGGTACTTTTAAGTACTGCACGATATTTGTGAAGCTGATCTTGGTCTTTTCTTGACTCTATGCTCATTGTTGATCGATACAGGTGATTTGATCACAGGCTTGTGATTAAGACATAAAAGATATCTGGAAAAGCACAGGTGTGCTTTAGGAATTTCTCCTTGGCGGGACCAGATTTCCATATTAATTGTCAGCAATGGACGACTGCATCCTAAATTGAATTGATTTTTGGAGTTGTTTGGATAATACCCGCGTGGTATGTATAGTAGAATTGGTTAATTTTTATGTAGTGGGGTGTATATTCACTCGTGCTATTACATAGTTGGTTTGCACTAGATATGGTGAAGAAAGGGTCTCTTTTTCTGCATGACCTTCGTACTGAATGATTGGAATGGATGAATAGTATTACTTTGGTGATGGTGTTCTGATCACTTTTTCAAGTTCGGTGTTCTAATATATTTTTTCTGATACCTACACCTTGAGAATTTTTCCTCTTATAGTGGGAGTGGCTCCTTTGGATGCCTGTGTCCGTGGAACATATTTTTTAAATTGCTTAGCACATTGAATAATGATTGTGTTTAATTATTAATTTTTTGTTTATTGTAGATCATATAAATGAACTTTGTTGCCCTTTGTCCTGACGAGGCCTAAAACTGTTTGAAAGGCCGAAATGCGTCGACAGTTCTTTATTTCGACACCATTATTGATTTGGAGATTGTGTGGATTCATTTACCAGGAGCATTATTTGGTTTTGGAGCCAAAAAACCTATTTGGCAGCTTTTTGCTCCCATTTGTTGTTGGTGTTCGAAAAGGAAATCAGGCTAAGAAAAGACATTGCCATTTTTTCCTTGTAAATAATAACATTGGGCTTCTCATAGAACCCTTGGAGTAAGGGTCCTCAACAATAGGATAATTGGACTCCTTGTCATGTCATTCCTTACAAGATGAAATATTGTTTGGCTTGCTGACTTGTAAAAAGAATGCGTAAAATGAATAAGGACCTTTAAAAATAATTTAAAAATAATTGATCAATTGAATTTTTTGTTCTGTTTTCCAGTTTTTGTGTTTAATTTTTGTATGTATTGGTAATGACCATTAGATGAACGATAAATAGAATAAAGAAATTTATCATACAATTGATATTGTGATTAGACAGATAATTGATTGTTTTTGTCTTCATAATTACCAACTGGTTGAATGAAATACCGTGGCATCACTTTTTCATAATTTGCTATCTTTACCCAGATGCCTTTGTGTTTACCGGGTACCCCCTGTTATTAATAATAAATACACATGTTAGCCACATGTAGGGAACTCTATATTATAAAACAGGAGATATCCACTTTTCTCTCTAGAATTTTTCAAAAAAAGATAGAGATCACTATTGCCGAAATTGTATTAGGGGTTAGTGCTGATACATGACCGTTGCATACAAGGGGCTTGATATATGTGGCAATGGCAGTATTTAGAATTTGTCTTGCATCAGCTTGGCTTGATCTATATCCACCTACATTCCAACAGTGGCAAGCATGTTTATTGGCAACTTATAGTTTGGAAACTGCAATATATAATCGAAAGGGTCGAAATAGGAAGAAGATAGGGCTCGAAATTTGTAAACCCTTAGCACAATGGATTGAACATACGGGTTAAACAAGGATGTACAGGATGTAATTGTTTCTTTTTTAGATCTGTGCAATTTATAATTTTTGTATAAATTATTTGTTTATTCTGACCTATGGTTATATTTATGTTTATGCTTATATATTCATTTAATTACCATGCCTGTGTTAGGGTTGGGGTGGGGGCGGGGGGATGGGGTGTCTGTTTAATGTAAAATATCAATAAAGACTGTTTTAAAAAAAAAAGGATTTCGCAGGAGCAGGTTCGAGGTGGGGACAAGCCGGTAGGGCTGGGGCCAAGTCAGCAGGTGTCCTCCTCTTGTTAGCTTTGGCATGGCTGTTTAGTCCTTCTTTTCTTCTTGTGGTTTCTTGTCTGAGGAAGCAAGGTTCAGGGGTGCCCCTAAATACTAGATTTAGGGGTGTTACAGGTAGGTAAAAGGTTGGGACCAATGGGTCCCTTCCGTGGGGTGGGTCCACCCCCTATTATGCCACCCTCCAGTGGGAGGGGGACATATACCTCTCCTTGGTTGGCTGGGTCCTCCCATCTGCAAGATGGCGGGGACTGAGAGTTGTTCTTCATCACGCCTCCCCCACCTAAGTTGTGGAGTTGGTAGAGGTGGGCACACCTCCCTTCCTCACTTGTTTTTCCCACTGGTTCTCCCGCCCAAAGTGGGGGTCAGAACCAGTGGGGACCAGTTGCTGAAAGCAGCAAGTGGCCTGGGAAAGCTCACAAAGGCAGCAAGCCTTTGAAGCTTCCCCTTCGTGGACCCTGCCCATCCTGGGGGAGGAGGCTTAGCACCTCGTCCCAGGGGCCAGCAGCAGGCTCTCGACCCAGGGGCCAGAAACATGTCTGGTGGTGGCAGCTGAAAGCAGCCACTCAGCCTGGACACTAGTGGTAGGTCGTTTTTCAGGTGGCATCTCTAAGATGCCCTTTGTGTGCATTTTTCATTAAATCCCACACTGGCATCAGTATGGGTTTATTGTGCTTCTCAGTTTTAAGTGTAGCCATTATGGTGCTGTGGAGTTCGTAATGACAAAATCCCAGCACCTTTTACTCTTAATGGCAGCACTGCACTTACAATGTCTAAGAATGGATTTAGACACTGTAGGGGTACAGGTCTCATGCACCGGTACCCTCACCACTGGTATAGTGCACCCAGCTAGAGGGATGACTGATCTATGCCAGAGCAGTGGGTTCTAGGCATGGCACACTGGGATGGGTGCCATGCCGACAATTAACTTTGTTCTGCATCAAGACATGCAGCCTGCAAAGGCAGTGGGTGAGTGTAGAGGTACAGGACCTCTAAGGGTGGCACAATACGTGCTGCAGCCCTTAGAGGCTTTCCCTGGTCACAGTGCCTTGGGTACCAGTGATACCATTTACCAGGGGCTAACCTGTGGCCAAAGATAGGCAAATTGGGTTTGTGTTTCAATGCAGTTTTAGGGAAAGAACTTAGGCCCTCTGTACCTGATTAGGGGGAGCCCAGGGCACACTCAGTCAAAACACATCAGTAGTTCAGCATAAAGTGGGGGCAACCATGCAGAAAGAGGGCACTTTCTCACAAACCCTCACACACTCTTTTAGTGGCATGCTTCACCATCAGGTCTCATCCTGGTCTCTCCAGACCAGGATGGGCTCAATCATATTCAAGGGTGCACTTATGGAATGAATTGCAACTGGTTCGTCTCAGAATGAAAATACCTAGTCCCTTTCATTGGCAGTTGTTCAGGTATGATTATAAATGAACTGGTGGTGGTAAAAAGTCAGATGCAATGATATTATTAACCTAATATGATTGTTTACATGTTTCAGCCCATAAAAACTGGCTTATGTGGGTCCAGGCAATTTGATATGCTGTGAAATAGCAACAGTCAGAAAAGCGAAACACTACAAAAGGAGTTTACAACAGCATTGGCAGGAGATAGGATCTGATAAATATGGAATGGGTATAAGAAGAGTCCTGTTATCACATCAGCCTCTAGACACAAAGGCAGCACAAAGGTAAATATAAAGTAAAAACAAAAAAACATTGGCAATGATGGGAACTAGCTTATGTGCGAATGTGTTCCTTGTGACAGAGCAAAATGCAGTCACTGAAAGTGAATTTAACCAGTGGCTTACGTAGTCTGGCCCACTTCCCCATGCTATATGTTGTAGTGGGCAGAAGCAAAATGTGAATAACAGACCGTTGGACAAAGAGAGGTGGCTGAAAGCCTGTATATGTAAGTATTTTATATATATTTTAGTAAATTCAAAAGGTCTTGGCTAGCACCAGACCTAAAACGCAAGTAGATTAGATTTATAAGCATTAGTCTACAATTCATACTATTACTCTTTTCTTTGTACATCCCTCCCTCATTGTTTTATGAGTCGTTACCATATTTTCAAAGTTATTTTTATATTTTTAGATCAGTAGTACTATATACTCCTACTGTACTGGCATGTCCACAATCACTCGAAAATATCCCACTCCATTATATAGTCACCTGAGTTTAGAATTCTATGAGTGCCACCCTATGCAATGGACAAACCAAGTGGTTTCTTTGTTAGACCCGTATCCACTCTAGTAGTGGCATGCTTCTTCATCAGGTCCCATCCTGGTCCCTACAAACCTGGATGGGCTCAACTATATTCCAGTGTGCACCTATGATATGATTTGCAACTGGTTCTTCTCAGAATAAAAATACCTAGTACAACCAGTGTATCCCTTTTATTGGCAGTTCAGGTAGAGCTAAAAAGTCATATGTAATTATCTTATTACCCTAATATTCTTCAAGAAAACATGGATTCCGCACGTATCAATTGTGTAAGTATTCAACGTCAGTTAGACACAGATTGTTCATGATGATCTGAAGAATATGCCAAGTCGTTATGTTCTTATTTCCTTAATTCTTTATTAAAAACGATGAACTTTTTCAATGCATTCGGAGCAGATGACAAGACGGTTATTCTGGGCTACCGTGCCACTTGAATGGTGACCTTGAAGACACTTTACTTACTGTGTCTCAGGATTCATCTATTGACTTATAACTGAAAACGAACAAATATTCTGACTTTTATTTGAGCCCTGAAGAAGTCCCCATTAGAACAAAATGCGTTGGCTAAAAGGACTATGAATAATAGATTTTAACAACTTGATGTGTTCATCGTTTTCAATAAAGAATTAAGGAAATAAGAACATAACGACTTGGCATATTCTTCAGATCATCACAAACAATCTGTATCTAACTGACTTTGAGTACTTACACAAATAATGTGTGCGGAATCCATATTTTCTTGATTGGTCTCATTTTGGAAATTCCAAATAGGGAGTGAAAATTGGTGTACTTCCTGGTTTCCCTGCACCATTATTACTTTGCCAGACTTTTTTGTTGACAAGTGCGGTTTCTCTTCCTTCGCCTCAACCCTTAATTGTTTTGTTATATACCCTAATATTCTTGTCGACATGTTTCAGCCCGTAGAAACTGGCCTCTATGGGTCCAGGGCTTTCATCAGGACAAAAACGTGCCCTGGAAACTGTTAATCTGTCAATACATGCTACTTCAGGGGGAAAGACAATTAAGCAACACAAACGTTCACCCATATGAAGGATTACTAGTCCGCTCTACCACAGGAATGTTCAAACTTTCCTGTGTGACTGTAAGAGAAAGACACAACATATTGTATAGAGAGTATACATACGTTTCAGTGAACACATGATCCACTGTGTGTCTGGTGTTTTTCACACTGTGATCATGCGGATACAGGTGATACTGTTAAACTGTAGCACATACATAATTTCCCTATTAATGAAAATTGCTGGATTGGCATCTCATAAGTGTAGACCATGATTTCATGCTGTGAACACGTGTATAGACATTTATCAAAGTCAAAAGTCGAGGCAAACGTAACATAAAACATGTAACACACACTGATATATGACACACAGGAGAATACACCACAGACAAGCCTTTTCATATAAAGCCATCCTTTCGCAAAAAACGTGGGGGACATTATCACGGGAGGAACACTCCTCTGGGGAAGATGGGAATTGTGGTTTTCTTAAAGACGTGGCAGTGTAAAATGCAAGATCACAATATTTTATTGGACAAAGATATACAAAAATTACAGAGTAAAAACAGATTATTTGTATTCAGAAATAGTTGTTTCTTAGCAGCAAAGATGTCATAGAAAATTGAAAAAATCTGTATTTTTTTTTATTGCTGGCAATAGAAACAAAATGTTGTAGCTCTAGCTGATCGCAACAAAAATGATGCTGACACAAATGAACATTAAAAGTTGTTCCAAAAAGGCCTTTATTATTTAAGAGTTACACACAAGTGATGAAACAAGGGAACCTGATGATATACTGTCTAGGAAAGGAGATCAAAAGAAATAATGGCTCCAAATATCTGGGATAAAAATATAAAGAGAATCATGGAGAGTTGAGCAGATTCCAGGGTATATCGTAATTTAAACCCTTTTAATGTGTGGCAAGTCTATAAACCTATCGCTGTTTCTGATCCACTAAGGTTTTTTGCAAGTCATTACTGTATCTCATTTTGTCAATAACAGTCCAAATATTTTTGGTATCATGGTGACCATTATCTAAGTAATATTTGGTCAATTTAGCAGAGGATCTTTGGCAGTGAATATTGCTGCAGAGTTCACTAATTCAGATTTTGACTTTCCTTGATGTCAAACCTATACACACAGTTTACATAGGCATTCAATTAAATATAAAACATTGTTGGAATTACAATTAGTATGATTTCTCTGTTCCCAGGGTGTTCTTAAGTTCAGGTCAAGAAGTGGTATGTTTTTTTGTGGACACAATGAACACTCTCCAAATGGGTAATGATCCATTACCCTGGGAAAGCCCCATAGAGTATTCTAGGTCTCGGTGACAATTCTTTGGGACCTAGTGTGTACTAAAAGGTCCCTAAGGCTAGTGTTACGTCTGAATGAAAAAAGTAGTTTCATGAACTTCAATTTATTACATGTCAATATCAGCCAGTACTTAGTTATAATCTTTTTGATTTGGAAATATAGCTATATGTGCTTACACAGATAATGTCACTTTTGTCATGCTTGTTTAGCTCCATTTAGAGATGTTCTCTGTGGTTATTTCTGGCCCTCATGTTATCTTTCTGAATTAATTTGTTAGGATAATGTTTCGTAGTGAGAGTCTTTACTTCTTTCTTGTAATTTTGAATGTTGGAACAATATCTTCAAATGCGGATGACTGTCCTACAGGGATGGTCTCCTTAAGTGCTATCCATGGGTTTAGTATACAGCCTGGTAATTACTCTCCCATGTTCTGCTTTTATAGTAACACCCAGAAAGGGTACCTCACTCTTGTTTGTGGTCATGGTGAACTGCAGGTACTGGTTCTGGTTACCAAGCTATTTCAAAAGTTCTGTTGCTCTTGCTGTGTCACCATGGCATACGACAAATATTCCATTGATATATTGTCGCCAAAGTCTAACTTCTTGTGCAAAAGGATTATTATTCCATACATGTTGTTGTTCAAACAAGTACATGTATAAAGAGATTATACAGGAAGTGAACTGTGCTTCCCATTGAAGTCCCATGTTGTTGCAGGTAGATGGGCTCCACGAACATAAAAAAATTCTTTGTTAGGGTAATTCTAGCTATTTATATACGTCAATTGACAAGGACTTTGTAAGGCCAGTCCTTTTAAGATAAGTACTTCTCAATGACTCTACGGTTCTCTTCTTGGGATATACTGCCATATAAGGCCGCCACATCTAAACACATCGTGAGTTCAGTGGTGGTGTCATTGTGAAGATTTGAGATGATGTTCATTGGGTGTTTTGTCTCTTTCACGTATGATCTAGTTTCCGTAATGAGCGGTCAGAAGAACTAATCCACAAATCAGATAAAGGTTACATACAGCACAGAAGCAATGCCAAAACAATAGGACTGCCTTTTGGAGGGGGCCTTTGTTTTTTAATTTTAGGTAATGTATAGAAGTAGAAGATTCTTGGTTTAATGGTGGTCAAGAAATCTGCCTCTCTCCTAGTAATCCATCCTTCTTCTATTTTCTTGGTCCACCAAAATATAAAATTCTAATGACATATCCACATATTATCAGCACCTTTGTTCTTCATACTGATCTTAAAACCCACACATTAGCTCAACGCTATTCCTGTACTTTCTAAAGAAGTGCATCTTTTATCAGACAAAAAGGACATGGGACAACATTCAAGTGAAACATTATAAATAACATTGCACCTCGCAGCCTTTGTCTTCCTCTCGTTCTCCTCCGTTCTGCTCCTTTTTCTCCCTCTGATCATGCTCGGACCCCCTCCCTTCATCTTAAGGGTTCTGCCCCCTTTTGTTTGCTCTGTTTTCCCTCTTTGCAGCCTGCATCTCTTTTATCGTCCCCTCTGCACCACTTTTTCCTCTCTGATCGCCCTCTGCTCCCTTGGTCCCCCCATCCTTTTCAAGGGTTCTGCACCTCTTTGTTTTCTGTGCTACCCTCTTTGCAACCTCTCTCTTTTCTTTTATTTATTCTCCATTCTGCACCCCTTTTTCATCTCTGATCCCTATCTGTCCCCTGAACCCCTCTCCATTTTAGGGGTTCTGCTCCCCTTTGTTTGCTGTGTTTTCTCTCTGTCCTGTGTCTGTCTTATCCTCTTTATTCTCCACTCTACACTCCCCTTTCCTCTCTTATCCTGCTCTGTGCCCTTTAACCCCCTCCATTTTATGAGTTGGGCTTCAATTTGTTTACTCTGCTTTGACTCTTTGCAGTTTCTGTCTTCTTCTCTTTATCATCCTCTCACCACACATTTTTCCTCTCTGATCCGGCTCTACCCCCTGACCCTACCCCTCCATTTTAGGGGTTATTCTCCCCATTGTTTGATCTGCTTTCCCTCTTTGCAACCTCTGTCTTCCCCTGTTTTCCCACCTGCTTTCTCTGGCCCCTTGACTCTCCACTCTCAGGGCACAGCTGGTTCACTGAGTCGGCCTATCAGCCTAATAGCTGTGTACTCATTGACTACAAGCAATGTGAAGGGCTACGAGTTAACATTTTTAGTGTGAAACTGCGCTTCTGTTTATTTCTAAAAGTAATATTGTAAATATTTAAACATTTTGTGGAATTTTGCCTGCCATTAACAAACGTTTACTGCTTGAAAACCCTATTTTATCTGCCTCCCTCCTCTACATTTCCCCTCTTTCTAATTGCTCTACAGACACAGCGTGTGGATTCGAAATTTGAACAAACCCTTCCCCAGGTGCACTCATTGGGCTGTTGCTGGGCAACCACTTGGCTGGACCAGCAGGTTAGCCAAATAGGCTGAGAGAGAGTCTGTTGACTTAACCATCCGTTTTTATAAGACCTCACCCCAGGAAGTCTCAGCCTAGGCTTCAAGGCTCAGAGCAGAGAGGACAAGGGCAATTGCCTTTTTGGGCCTGTTTGGGACAGGTCAGGCCTAGAGCCAGAAATGATGCAGTTTGAAAAAAAATGAACAACCTCCACCATAAGCCTTCCATTCCCGCACACAGACACACACTCTCAACAAATGCGCAGTAATAATTTATAAGAAAACAAACTCAATCCACTCTTCACTCACTCACTAAACACTACACATCTCCACAAAATAAATCTATGTTACTTTCTATCCCTACCTCCACACACTGGCATCTTCACTCCCACACAAACCACAACCCTGCCCTAACTCACACATCCCAATACACCACTAACCCATTTTCAACATACCCTTATTCCCCTCAAACACACGTTCTCTAGTCATACAAAAAAGAACCTCTGCTGTCCATGTACTCCTAACAGAGTTCACCCCCCTTTACTCATATCATTCAACCACAACACCCCTCCTCCTTTTACCAAAAACACACAACCATACACTCCCTACATTCCTCACCACCACAAAGACTACACCTTCCTCCTACCACACCTACTAACCTGTTCATTCCCTATACCATACCACCTACATTCCCCTCTAATAGATATCACCCCCATTTCCCTTCAGCAATTCACTCCTCACCAGTATTTTTTATTCTAACCTAACACATTAACTCACTACACTAATATTACATAACAAAAACATAACACATACAAGCACATCAAAATCTCACTCACACACAATTCACCACAACATTCCATCACAAAATGCAAAGACACAACCGCTCTGACCTTTGTGACAACACAAATAATACACAATGTGGACCAACTTTACCCACAATTTTCAATCAATGCAAACACCAGCAACAAACTCCTTGTTGGACTTGGCACTTTCTGCAGGGTCATCCCCAAACATTTTGACTTTACCTTTCTGTTTTCTGAATCATTTTTTGTTGCCTTTCAGGGCTCTGCACACTTTGCCAAACCTAGTCAATACTGAAATGATTGGGCTCTCTCCTTTAAACATGGTGAAATTGGCTTGCAACGAATTGGCACATTTAATTTACTTGTAAGTCCCTAGTAAGGGTTACTACATGTCCCAGGGCCTGTGAATTAAATGTGCCTTTTAACTTTTACATGTCCTGGTAGTGAAAAACTCTTTAAATTCATTTTTCACTACTGCAAGGCCTACCTCTCCCTTAGGATACCATTGTGTTATGTTATTACATTTAATAAATGAAAGCTTTTAATTAAGAGCAAGTAAGAATGTCGAATTTGCTATCTAAAGAATTGTAATTTGGCACCCTCTTAAATGGTAAAGTCGTTTTTTAAGTCACAATTCTCAAAGTGCCACTTTTAAAAAGTTATTTACAACAAGGGGTGGTGATGGACAGAGTCTCTGAATTAAGCAGAATACTCTCACCCAGTCAAGAGATCAGGGCTAGATCCAACACCATTTTTTAGCTCATTGCACCATCCCAGTTTCAGAACCTGGCTGTATGCAAATTAGTCTGTCCCTGGCCCAGTGCATCATGGGAACAGGGCAGACCAGACTACAAAAGCCAATTCTTACACTGGGAAGGAAACACGCTTCCGGGGACCGGTTTCTGGCATTTCAGCCGTCTTCGGCCCGGCTTGCTTGAATCCTGATAGTGCAATGAGCAAGGGACTCACATCTGAGTATAACCTTCCACGCTTAGGGTGGACAAAATTATTTACAACAAGGGGTGGTGATGGACAGAGTCTCTAAATTAAGCAGAATACTCTCACCCAGTCAAGAGATCAGGGCTAGATCCAACACCGTTTTTTAGCTCATTGCACCATCCCAGTTTCAGAACCTGGCTGTATGCAAATTAGTCTGTCCCTGGCCCAGTGCATCATGGGAACAGGGCAGACCAGACTACAAAAGCCAATTCTTACACTGGGAAGGAAACAAGCTTCCGGGGACCGGTTTCTGGCATTTCAGCCGTCTTCGGCCCGGCTTGCTTGAATCCTGATGGTGCAATGAGCAAGGGACTCACATCTGAGTATACCCTTCCACGCTTAGGGTGGACAAAATTATTTACAACAAGGGGTGGTGATGGACAGAGTCTCTGAATTAAGCAGAATACTCTCACCCAGTCAAGAGATCAGGGCTAGATCCAACACCGTTTTTTAGCTCATTGCACCATCCCAGTTTCAGAACCTGGCTGTATGCAAATTAGTCTGTCCCTGGCCCAGTGCATCATGGGAACAGGGCAGACCAGACTACAAAAGCCAATTCTTACACTGGGAAGGAAACAAGCTTCCGGGGACCGGTTTCTGGCATATAGCCAGGTTCTGAACTGGGATGGTGCAGTGAGCTAAAAAACGGTGATGGATCAAGCCCTGATCTGTTGACTGGGTAGGAGTGTTCTGATTAACTCAGATACTCTGTCCATCACCACCCCCTTTTTTAAATTATTTTGGCCACCATGAGTGTGGAATGGTATGCTCAGACATGAGTCCCTTGCTCACTGCACCATCAGGATTCAAGCAAGCCGGGCCGAAGACGGCTGTAATGCCAGAAACCGGTCCCCGGAAGCTTGTTTCCTTTCCAGTGAAGAATTGGCTTGGTAGTTTGGTCTGCCCTGTTCCCATGATGCACTGGGCCAGGGACAGACTAATTTGCATATAGCCAGGTTCTGAACTGGGATGGTGCAGTGAGCTAAAAAACGGTGATGGATCAAGCCCTGATCTGTTGACTGGGTAGGAGTGTTCTGATTAACTCAGATACTCTGTCCATCACCACCCCCTTTTTGAAATTATTTTGGCCACCATGAGTGTGGAAGGGTATGCTCAGACATGAGTCCCTTGCTCACTGCACCATCAGGATTCAAGCAAGCCGGGCCGAAGACGGCTGTAATGCCAGAAACCGGTCCCCGGAAGCTTGTTTCCTTTCCAGTGAAGAATTGGCTTGGTGGTTTGATCTGCCCTGTTCCCATGATGCACTGGGCCAGGGACAGACTAATTTGCATATAGCCAGGTTCTGAACTGGGATGGCGCAGTGAGCTAAAAAACGGTGATGGATCAAGCCCTGATCTGTTGACTGGGTAGGAGTGTTCTGATTAACTCAGATACTCTGTCCATCACCACCCCCTTTTTGAAATTATTTTGGCCACCATGAGTGTGGAAGGGTATGCTCAGACATGAGTCCCTTGCTCACTGCACCATCAGGATTCAAGCAAGCCGGGCCGAAGATGGCTGTAATGCCAGAAACCGGTCCCCGGAAGCTTGTTTCCTTTCCAGTGAAGAATTGGCTTGGTAGTTTGGTCTGCCCTGTTCCCATGATGCACTGGGCCAGGGACAGACTAATTTGCATATAGCCAGGTTCTGAACTGGGATGGTGCAGTGAGCTAAAAAACGGTGATGGATCAAGCCCTGATCTGTTGACTGGGTAGGAGTGTTCTGATTAACTCAGATACTCTGTCCATCACCACCCCCTTTTTGAAATTACTTTTAAAAAGTTGGCATCGTCTTGTCCCCACAATTTGGTGTTTGCTGCCTGTATTCTGGGTCACATGACTAGGTGTAGCTGGTAGTTGCTCTTTGTGTATTGCTCCCAGTGTTAACAGGATGGGCCATGTCTGACTTGATGAGGGGGACGAGCTGTCACCTACCACACTTGAAATTAAAGTAGCGCTGTTTTAACTAAAAGAGTGTCCCCATGAAGCACTCCCATGGGGTGGAACCCCCTCCTTTATTGTGTAAGAGATATACAAAATTCAATAAATGTTCTTTATGTTCTTCACATTTATTTTAAACCATGTTGCGCCACATAGGTATTCAAAGGTATCATTTTCACAATTTCATTTGTTGATGTATTTCACAATACTCATAATAATAATTGCTTCAAATTCTGATATAGGATAAATGCTCACAATGTATTTCGAGACCAAACCCTTCATCAGATGAATATTCTGTGAAATAAAACAATTTTTTAAGTTTCAAGAGGGTTTTTTAATAAAATCTACGATGTCATTCTGGAAGAAGAATGTGTGATTACACTATGCACAATCGATGTGTGTTCATTATACACATCAATCCCACACACCAAAGGCATGGAAGCAATTGAATCATTTTTAATAAACCATGACATCAAAGAAGATCTAAAAATCTTCTTATTGGAACTTCTCCAATTCACCCTGTACCACAGTTATTTCCGGTGGAACGACAACTGTCCCGTACTTCCATGGGCAATTGAGCATCTCCTTGCTAACCAAATTTGTTCATGTACCGGTTCGAAACTGACAGCATCCTATCTAATCTTCAGTGGTCCAAGAAGATTTTGAAATATTGGTGTTACATTGATGGAATTTTTCTGATGTGGAATGGTTTACCTGATGAAATACTTGAATTCATTGATTATATCAACAATATCAATGATCACATCTAATTCACCTACTCCATGAGCATGGAGGAAATCACATATCTTGATGTACATGTCACTTGACATGGTACAAAACTCAACACTGACGTGTTTACTAAAAGGACTGATAGGAATAATACTCTGCATTTTAACAGTTGCCATCAGATGGCCCTCAAAAGACATCTACTGTATTCGCAATTATTGAGAGCTAAAAGAATTGCCTCTGAGCCCCAATGGTATGAAGTAAATAAAAACAACATCATAACGAAGTTTGAAGAGAGAAAATACCCAGTTTAAATTCTCACAGCAGCAGCTGAAAGAGCGGAAGAAATTGAGCGCAAAGATTTGCTGACTATATACTAAAGAGAAAAATCGAGTATGAAAGTTTTCCACAAAAAGTTATCAAATCAAAAAAATCATGCTTAAACATTGGCCTATGGTACAGAATGAACCTGACTTCCAAGGGATCTTTGATAGTAGTCCACTATTTGCATATCAACGTACAAGAAATATAAAATAATTTTTAAACACAGTACCCCAACCTAAAGACACCAGGCACAAAGGAACTTTACCCTGTTTGAATTGCAGACACTGCAATAATATTATCAAGAGTACAACAATGACCCATCCCACTATGGGTACTCTTATCAGGTTATTTACTACAGCGACATGTGATTCTAAAAATCTGATCTACCTTCTGAAATTGCCCATGCGGGCTCATCTACTGGGGAAAAACCGAACGGAAAATTAAAACACGATTAACTGAACATAAAAGCACAATAAGAAATCACGTAGAGAAAGCACCAGTTGCAGCTCATTTTAACATGTATAAACATAATGTGAGCCAATTAAGATTTCTGGTTTTGGAAGTTATTCATGTGAAGGAAGGCATTGACAACAGAAAGAAATTGCTGCAACGTGAACTATACTGGATAAAAAAACTTACAAATGGGGGTGGGGTCGCACACTACTCTTGATGCCTTAATGAACGCTTAGAATTTAGTTGCTACCTGTAAAGTGATGCAGACTAGTATTTGCACGTTACTTCATGAGTTTTTTGTCATTTAGCAAGTTTTTGTGATTGTGATTCTAGCAGGGACAGTTAGGATGTCTCTAACGCTGTTTCCGTCAGGAATGTTTCTAGCATGTATACGTTTTTGTTTTTCTATATTCCTGTCAATGTGCAATCTTTGTTTATACTTCACTATATGATGGCGCCACAGTCGTAGCACTTTTATACACCTCTTTTATAAAACAGGCGTTGATGTTCCATCATCTATCCTCCCCATCCTGCAGGCTTGTTTTTCAAATGCGTGTTCCAGTTACTTAGTAACAGGATGCCTCCTACTTTGTTTCAATCAGGAATGTCCCCAGCATTTTAATGTTTTGGTTATCCTAACCTTACCCCATGTGTACTCTTTGTTCGCACTCCACTAAAAGATGGCCGCTACGGTCGTAGTATTTCTATGCACTCTTTTTTATGGAGACAGTGTTTCATGATTCATCTTCCACACCCGGCGGGTGTGTGTTTTCTAACGCGCGCACCAGGACGCGGTCAAGCTCCAAATTCCAAACGGCTTTGCGCACAATCTTTGGTAAGAATTTCACCCGAAACATCTCTTATGGCACCTTTGTATCCCTTGCGTATGACCGTCGTCTGACTCTCATCTCTATTTTTAGAGTTTTGGAACTGATGCAAAACCTCCAATATTCTACAAACTTTAATACTCATTACTCATTACTTACTCATTCCGATAAGTAAGTCCCTTGCTTATAATTTTTGAGGCACCATTTGTGTAGCTTATCCATCACATTGTCTGAACCTATTGTTTTTCTTCTATTACATTTGGCTAGACTATTGCACTTTTGCACTGTTGTTTTGCACGGTTGGCACAAGCGGTTTCAATCACTGGTTTCTCTAGGCTATGTCACGTTCTCACGTCGTATCTCACTAATACTTCACCTGATTCACTTGACTATACCTGATAAGTGTGGCTCAAATCCACCTGAGCGACTTACCTCACTCATCTATCATTCTCATATAATAAGCCAGCCAGGCAGTGGAGAAGAATTAGAAATATATTTATTAGGACATAATATTCATCTGCAGATGGGCCCTGTCAGGTCTACACCCAAAGGAGAGCACCGAGAGGACTGACTCATCCTATCATGACAATACATTATAACATAACATGGCAGGGTAAAGACACGCCCAGCCTGGAAAATTACAGAACTAGCGAAATGGTGAACAATGAACTCATACATGAGGCATCTGCACCTGCGAAGGCAACATCGTTATCTACCCTCAAGGTCACAGAGCCGAGGCTCTGCTTCTCCAGGGCATGGAAACATTTCTGCAAAACTAACTCAAGTCAAGGAATGCTGAAACAGAGATTTTCTGCTCATAAGGGAGGGGGAAAACTGTACCATGAGACATTGGGGCTGCAGAGCAAATGTCAGCATCAGAAGTCTGTCTGCCATAGACAAGTCCCTCTCTCCTATGAGAGAAGTTGAAGCTTGCATATTACAAAAATAGCTCAGTGGGTTGCAGCACATGAATTTTAAGCTGTAACTGCATATTGGTTAGACACATCATGCTAACTCATAAGCGTAATATATACAGTGGGCGGGGCATCGAAAACTGAAACCTATCAGACCCTCCTTTTAGCAGGATGTGGCTAACATGAGTGCAGCCTTTATTAACCAAAAGGACAGTCTTTACACAACGTGCTAAGGGACAGGGCACTACACTAGTCAAAAATATCATCATCAATAAGCATCAACCAGTGTATATCGTGGAGTTCAACGTCGTTGGAAACAGGATATTGGCGTGTTGGTCTTTTTAGAAACTCGGATATTGCTGGCACACATGGAACAACAAGGGGGAAGGCAATAAACACATAGGCAACAAGTCAGTAACACACCCACAACTCCTACAACCCACATAAAAATTTTCCAACCAGTATCAGTCTGATCTACGTCTTCAACTTGGGGAGCCCTCCTTTTAAGCTGCCCAGGCATTATAGCAAACCGTCGATGAGTCTTATGAAAGTCTGAGGGTGCTACATAAACAGGTGGAAGTAAATAAGCCAAATAACAAATCCCACCCCATCCCTCAGGCAACCACAGATATCCAGTGTCCCCACACACAAAGTAAATGTTCGGGGGAGTAACTAAGGAAGGGCTAAGGGGCAGGCAAATTGAAGCAGTCACATTGCAGGAGCTGTCCCCCACCCTGATAGGACCCCTCCCCATAATACAGAAAAAAGGTGAAGGGCCAACAACTGCCAGGGGTACCAGAGAATGACCACTACTATTTGTCGCAGGAGGATGTCTATAGGCCAAGGAAGAGTTCAACTGTAGAAAACTTTCCCTCACTTTGTCAGTGTCGTTGGGTGTCACAAATCGTTCTACCTTTTTCGAGCATGTCTCTAAGAATGTCTGATCAAAACGTCCGTCAGTAAACAACCGTCCAAGGGATGAAGTGGGCATAGGGCGTACTCGCATCGTCAACGTCGACCCTGTACCAGGTAATCGGGGACTCAGAAAATCTGGCTGCTGGAAAAATTTCACCATACCAATCAAAGTGTACCAACCCACACAACTATTCACGGGTGTTAAGGGAAGTGCCAGCAATCTATCCTTTTTGTATGCGGCAGAAGGGAGCAACCCACAGACCCAACAATCTGTCACATTATATACAGCATGAGCATGGTGTAGAGTCTTAATAAAAACATTATCTCGATAGCCCTTCCTCATACATTGTTCACCATAATCAACAGTAATCATATTTTGCTCTGGCAAGGCTGTAGGAGTAGGGACAAACTTATGGACAGGGTAAGCTTCATCCAGGAAGAACAGTATCCCAAGAATTATTAAAAATATAATGATGAATATTACAATAACCACTATTTTTCCTTTTCGAGGCAGAGCACGCCATGGTGAATCTGGTTCTGGGGTACGGGGAGCTGCAAAAGGTTGCTCCTCCTCTGGGATAGGACGGCCAAAAGGATACATATCACCTAGCTAAGAGTCCAAAGTTAAACTAAGGGAATATACTAAGAGTCCCAGACACTCCGAAACCAGCCAGAGGGGTTCTTCACCCTCAAAAGGGATCTTCTCCCTGTGTCCGTCAAAGCCTCACAGGTAGGCTTTCAATCCTTTATTCCCTAATCCCTCGACGGAGTCGCACAACTGCAGCAACTCAGGAGCACTAAACCTGGGCCCGGACACAATCCTAGTGTCCCATTCAACAGTGTCTCGATAGTGCACCAGGGCTCTTACTAGCAGTCCATCCCTATCACTAAGCTAACCTTTTCAACATTGTCCGCGCCTATTCCCTTACTCAGCCCTTCTTCCAGTGCTTAATTTATCCTCCTCTCTTTTTCCGGGCCGCAGATTATAACGAGTGCTCCCTCGCACTTCAGGATCTGTGAACAGAATGGGGATGTCAACAGCAGGAGTTGTATCCTTCAATTTGTGTTCACTGCGATCAGGAGAGGCCTCACTGCTTTCAATCAGAGCCGGTCTCTTTTCACTTTCATGTGGCTCCTCACCCCTCAATGAAGCATCCAAGAAGGGGACATACTGAGGGAGCAACTCACATTCGTGATCAGCAATACCGCCTTTCACCCATTCATCATATGGCAGTGGAAGCGGGACCCTCTTCACATGCGAGGCATGGGTCCACGCTTTGGAGCCCTCAACCCGAAGTGCGGTGCGGGTGGTCAAGAGCACTTGTCGTGGCTCTGACCACCTAGGTTCCAAGCAAGACTTCCGTTGGTACTTCTTCACGACGACTCAATCATCAGGTTGTATGCTGTGGCCAGGCCCCTCCGGCAGCGGCTTCAGGGTGTCTGCTACCTGCTGATGAATAGAACGGAGATCTTTAGTCAAAGCATATGAATGAAATTCAATTTCAAAGAAACCAAATGAGGTCTATTCTGTGCTTTCATATTGCTAATAAATATGTGCACTGACAATAGGTAATACATTACATATCTGACTTTTCGCTGTATTACCTGTGGACGGACGTATGCATTTATTGAATTCTAAGAGAAGAGAAAAATAAAACAAAACAGACATGTTGTATGCCCCCATTTGCACTTGAGAAACAGCAAAAAGGGAAGTTCAAACCGCTCTTCCTATAGCGAGCACACAGCGTCTACTTTGTGAACCTTCATTGTTGTGCAAAACTTCAAACACTTCTAATATTCTTTTTCTTACTCAAAACAACTATATTTTTGCTCATGACCATGCTCACATATTATAGAGGCAGCAGGAAACTAACTTCTACAAATCTTTAATTTCTAAAAATATTTTGCTGAGGATCACACAAGCATCTTTCACCTTTCTCACTATTTAGGCCGTGTAACATTTTATTTAGGGGAAAACCTGTTCACCAGCTCTAATAGGGAATATCAGCTCAACTATACCGGCTAACTGATAAGAGACTTGTACACCTTTACTTAGTGCTGCACAATAATGATGTTGTTACCTAGGAATGTGAAGGAAAAAATCAACAAAAAGGTACCGACCTATTGTTCCCTTCAAAGATCAAATAAGGAAACACTAGTCTGGGCTGTTCCCTTTCATCCCTATCCAATTAAAATAATTCTCTAATAAAAACTATCAGTTTATTTTCACAGACTAGCTGATAAAGAACTAGCAATGCACTTGCAAGACTACAATAATGGTGTTATTATCCAACACTTGTAGAACAAAACTACCCACATCTAATTCCCCTTTTAGATCAAAGCAGGACAGGAGGGAGCAATATACATGTTACCTAGTTTTAATTTATAGGAGAGCTAGCGGGGAGCTAGCTCCAGCGGGAAGCTAGCCTCCTCCCCCATTTTGACAGAAGGAAATCTGAAACATATTTCACTTCAGTCAACACCATCAACCACTGGGTGTAGCACTGAGCATAAACAAAATTCTAGGGGATACATAGCACTTTTGAGAGGGCTAGAACATCTTTTACCACATGTACAAATGTCATTGCCATAAAATGATGTGTGTGCCTATTAATATCTAATACAATGTAACTAAGGAAAAGTAGTAAGGAAAAGGAAATGGGACTGGGACACAGCTAAAGTCCCCCATAACTAGGCACAATGCGACATTCATTAGGGAAAGGGCGGCAAAAGGAAAATCTATAAATGAACAAAAATTACTTAGGTAATGGTCAGGCTTGTGACACAACACCATGAGTACACCGTAGAACTCTTGTATTTTCCTCTATACCCCTTTTAACCAAATAGACATACACTGCTGAAGTGTTGTCTGTGAAATTTAGGGACCAGAACAAATTCCCCATAGAGGAGCTTGTTCTAGTATCAATAATAGAATTGTCAAAACAATACAATACAGAAACATACATAAAATAAAAACAAGGATACCAAGGCAGCAGGTATACTTGCTGTACTAAGCACAGAAAGCCTAGAAAATTCACTGTAACACATGCAAATGAGCTGTGACACACAACACGATGCCATGCATTTCATGCACAGTGAGCCTGTGGTCCAAAACCCAGCGTGCTGGCCTACTTAATTTTTCAGGCTTAAGATCGATCAGCATACCATCCACGCAGAACAGAACAAGCAATGCACAATAAGCCAAAGAAAACATAAAACACACAATGTAGGTAAATGCGTATAACATAAAATAATACGCAATAATACATATACCAAACACAAAGGCCACAAAAGGAAAACACAATATTAGTTACTCAAAGAACTATATTTTTCTCATGCATGTCATGCATCATGCGGTGTCAGTGCACACTTAATCTGTCTAGCACAAAGCTGCAACAATACTCACCGTAACACACAGATAAAAATATTTCCCATTGCACTGAAATGAAACAAATCAAACCACAAAACAAAACAACAACTCACAAAATATTGGACAAAAAGGCAACCATTTAGTAAAAATACCTTCTACAAACACTTACCTTAAAACCTATGCTTGGAGCTCATTCACACCTGTTCATCTATATTATCTATCATCACCCTATATATACTAACTATTCACTGTCCGTTCTGAAAACCCTGTCTGCTGTCTCTACACAAGAACCAGTCCTAACCTCTTTAACCGTCAGCCAAGAATATAAAACATTTAGCAGCATTGAAAATCACATGACAATCTGGTAATGGCATTTAATGCAGCATCAAAAAGGGAACAAGATATACATTTACGTTCACATCATTCACTTGTCATGAACCAGGAATTTCCATATTTGCGTAAAAATGTTATTCTTGTTATTAAAATACCAAATATTTCTGCACAGTCATCTTTCGCTGTCTAAATGAGCCCTCTTATAACCAATGCCATTTCTTAACTTTAAACAAAAAGGGCGCCATCTCACTACATTTAATCCTGTTGCCAAAGGTATATTCTCACCTCCAGAACACACTAAATACTCCAGTGCACACTAGCAGACATTTGCACAAAACACACGCTCTGCATTTCCACTCAGCGGGTGGGGCACTGGGCCCACTGCAATGGTGTCCCATGGACGAACTGCAGACAAATACTGTTACACACATATATACATTACACACATATATTCATTCCCACCAGGCCGCTCCTATGAGCAACACAAGCAATATTCTGTACCTACCCTAGCATCATCAGTACTCTCCACTAGGTATCCACTAGCAAAGACACTAATCAGTATGCCAATCAGAGACCCCCCAACTCAATAATTATTGAAATAGAAAACTTTTATACTATGACATTGTCCAACAGTGAAACAAAAAAATCAACAACAAAAATGGACACAACAGACAACCAATAAATCTCTCTTTTCTTTTTGCCATTGAACTGCACACAAATCAATCACTTACTGAATACAATCCAAACAATAGGAGTAACATGTGCTTATCTGAAACACTCACTAACATATTTAGTAAATTAATTTTTCTCAAAACAATCCTTCTTTTCTCAGACTAGGCCATTTTAAAGTGTAATTCTCTATGTCCAAATGGAATAACCTGTTGAAAGTTATTCATAATTTTGTTCCTAATTCTAAATCACATGTGTTCTGAACAACTGCATTATACTTTAGTCTGAACCAGCAGCAGTCTGCTGGAAAGAGCAGAACTAATAATTATGCAGACTCGCTGCAAATTCACATTTCACATGGCTCCAACTGTGTATCTCTGCTGTCTGTGCCAGGAGCTGAGCCTCCGAGCCCCCACTTCACAATCTTCTGCTTGTCTCTTCTCTTGCTCTCTGTGCTCTGCGAACCCATTGGAATGTTCTTATCACACAAGGTCACATCTGCTGTGCTCTGCTGCTAGCATCTATATTTCCATTTTACATAATCTTCCTAGCTCTGGTCACATTCTCTCTTTTCCATTTAACCCTTCCAGAACTTAATAATATTCACACACTGTTATTCTAAACCTTACCAGCCCAGAGTTCTACAATCCTTTTTTATTTTATTGTGGACTGAAACACATTCACTCAACAAGTCATGTTTAAAACTAACTAAACAACTTCTGCTCTCCACCTCTCTTGGAGGCCGCCTTTGCCGTGCAAAAAATAATGCATTTCACTCTCACCGTCTTCCAAGGGCTAAGAATTCTGGGCTGATAGCCAGCCTTCCTGCATTCATCACCAAGGCCAAATCTGCCTCGCACTCCACGCTCATCGTTCTGGCGCTGACAAAGCCAATAAGCCTTCCTAACTCTTTCTAACACGCAATAATTAACACTATTTTGGCAAATACATTTCTCTTTCTTTTTTTCTCTTCTTTCTAACTTTACACTCTTCCTACATTCTATTAATATACATTCTGATTACTGGTAATCAAATCCCTTTTTCTTCATCTTCTACTGTTCACAAATTAAGGGGATGAAAGAAACCAAATTCTTTTCCATAGAGCACAGCCCTGCATGCACTTTTAAACTACATGAAAACACACTGATAGTCAGGCACAACTATCTCAGGTAGCTCACAAGGACCAGACAATCTAACTCATGCAACAAGACGCACTCACTTCATTCAAACAAACATTTACACAAACAAAAGGCAGCCCACAGACTGCTCTCAAACCAAACCAATTATAACCAAATCAAACATATTACATGAAATGCATACCCCATCCTCTTAATCACTGCTCACATTGGCCCACTGAGCCATTAAAAGCAACTTTAAATGTACACATTTTGTCTTCTTTTAAAACTAAACTTTTGATCTGTCCATATTCTGGGCTATCCTCTCATCTGTCTTTGCTGAACCTCTTTCTGCCACAACCTTAGGGAATCAAACATGCTCTGACAGCTGTGCCTAGCAAACAATCCCTCTTGCAAGTGATCTATCTTAGTTGCATCAAAAATATTAAACAGAATCAAGAGTCTTCTACAGGAGCGGGTTGGCTCTCGGCCAATCTGACATCAGTTGAACTGCAGCAACACCTAAAACATCGCAACTTACTGAAACACGGCATCTTGCACACTCAATCAAACACCACCAAACTCACTCAATCAGATACCGCCAAAGAACCCACACATACCCAGACACAAAAGAACCAAGCAACTATCTCCACACACAACCACACACGCACACGCACGTCCTATGCATTGAGTCCCTGCCAAACACGTGTTACCATAATGGGACAAGGCCCGTCGACCAAGTCCTGGGCTACCTGGACCCTACCGCAGACTGAACAGTACACTAACTGTTCTGAGGTTGGAGGACACATTCGCAACCCGGGCGGCACTACAGACCGTTGCGCACTTTACCCCGGAAGATCTGGGACTCTTCCATCAAACCACTCACACTAGGGGTTTGGGTCCTTTCCCAGTATTTAACCGTGGTGAGCCACACTCCAGTCTCAGTACCACCCGGTCGGATGCTCTAAAACAGACATCCACCCGAAACCCTCATCACCAATAGTCTATCAGGGCGCCACTTGCACTCTGAGTTCCCCGGAGCACACTAGCCCCAGGAGCACACCGGCTCCTCCAATCACCAGAGACACACCGGTCTCAGAGACACACCGGTCTCATGGAGCATCCCAGCTCCCTCAATCAACAGTCGGACCACTCACCTTCTGCTCGCAGAACCGACATCCACCATTCTCCACCACCGGCTGCTGGGACCAACACGGTCAGCTCCAAATTTCCGCCTTCTGGACTCCGGCGCAGGTTCATGAACCGGGACCTCTCCGGATCAGCAGGGTGGGGCAGCGCTGCGAGAACCAAGCTCGGCATCAAAGTGGGTACCCAGACCCACCGTGCCGACCAGAGGGTCCCCGGCCTTCTGCTACCCACTTACGGGTGAGAAAGATCCTTATCACGGAGTCCCTGTTCGGGCGCCATCTGATAAGCGTGGCTCAAATCCACCTGAGCGACTTACCTCACTCATCTATCATTCTCATATAATAAGCCAGCCAGGCAGTGGAGAAGAATTAGAAATATATTTATAAGGACATAATATTCATCTGCAGATGGGCCATATCAGGTCTACACCCAAAGGAGTGCACCGAGAGGACTGACTCATCCTATCATGACAATACATTATAACATACCATGGCAGGGTAAAGACACGCCCAGCCTGGAAAATTACAGAACTAGCGAAATGGTGAACAATGAACTCATACATGAGGCATCTGCACCTGCGAAGGCAACATCGTTATCTACCCTCAAGGTCACAGAGCCGAGGCTCTGCTTCTCCAGGGCATGGAAACATTTCTGCAAAACTAACTCAAGTCAAGGAATGCTGAAACAGGGATTTTCTGCTCATAAGGGAGGGGGAAAACTGTACCATGAGACATTGGGGCTGCAGAGCAAATGTCAGCATCAGAAGTCTGTCTGCCATAGACAAGTCCCTCTCTCCTATGAGAGAAGTTGAAGCTTGCATATTACAAAAATAGCTCAGTGGGTTGCAGCACATGAATTTTAAGCTGTAACTGCATATTGGTTAGACACATCATGCTAACTCATAAGCATAATATATACAGTGGGCGGGGCATCAAAAACTGAAACCTATCATACCTACGCTTGTTTTGTATAGCGTGGTTATGATTTGTCAATGAATCTTGGTTCAACCTAATCTACCATTCGATTTGCTGTTAATCACATTTTGTTTATTGATTTGAATATTTTTTTGCATATGTGCACGTAAGTTATAGTGCATTCACATAGGGCCATATGTAGGAAGCCAAATTGCAATTCAATTCGCTGAAATTCACAGATTTTCAGCATTTGCGATGGCAATTTGGGCAGTGTGCTATGTAGCAGACAAAAACCCACTCGCAAAATAAGGAATCGCCCATTTTGGTATTCCTTAAATGTAATGTAGGAAACACCCAAGTTGTGCAATTTTGGCTTAAGGAATCGCAAATTACCACCAACTTCAGGTTAGTGGTAATTTGCTCCATGTGCAACACAGATGAAGACATTGCAAACGCTTTTGGAACTTTCAATAGGGCTTCCCATTCTGCCAAACCACTGCAGGATTCTGACATGGTGACATTCCTGGCCCAGGATACCCTCCAGGTAATCTTGTAGCCATATTTACAGCTCTAGAAAAAGATATTACAACACAGGAGGTACTCACCGCTATACATAAATTACGACACCCACAAGGCGCCAGGCCCTGATGGCTATGGAGAAGAATTTGATTAAACCTTTGCCTTCCAAGTAGCCCCAATACTAGCACGATTATTTAATTCACTTGACAAAAGATGCTTGCTACCGGACTCAATGCGATTAGCCACCATCACGGTTATTTCTAAGCAGGGCAAAGACCCCAAGTGTTGTGCTTCCTACCTCCCTTGAAAGATGCTACGCTGGAGAGCAAGAGTCTTTGTCTTTTTTGGAGAAATCCCACACTGAGCTACTGTCCAGACCGTCTACAATTAAAACACACAGGGCCATATGCACGAAAAATGTGGGTCTTGCAAAATGGTAGCAAATGGGTTTGCAACTGCAAAAATGGCTGTCCGCGATAAAAAAAAAAGTCATTCGCAAACCCCAAATAGCGATAAATCTGTTTTGCAAGTTAATAAAGTGAATGAATGCCAATACCGAATGGCAATTAGGAAATCCCTATTTGCAACTTGCAAACAGCATTCTCACTGCATTCACAAATAGCGAAGGATCAAAAAATTGATGTTTTGCACATGCAATTTAGCATGAATTTGAAACAGGTGGTAAATGGGTGGAGGGTACATAAATTGGCCCAGACTGCATCAGGGAGTACCACAATGGCTGCTCTTTACTTCATTACAAGGAGGATGTGAATACTGGCTGCACAGCGTAGGAGGAGGTGGAGACAAGAGCAGATATTTAGAGTCAGGCTGACCCTCTTTCCACAAACTGAGGAAGAAATATATAAGAAATACAGGCTACGCAGGACTGTCATATTGGAGATTATTGCACTCTTACACACACATCTAGAAATCAGGAGCCTGCGCAGTAATGCGATCCCTCCTCATGTACAGGTGTTGTGTTGTGCTCATCACACCTATTAGCCTCTGGCAGTTATCAGGGTGTGATTGCAGTAGCAGGAGGGGTGGCACAAAGTGCACTTTCACAGTTCTTCCTTGCATTCCTTGATGCCATGCTGATATACATTCACAAACATACATACCTACCCAGGAACGCCCAAGAAATGCAGACTACCATATTAGATTTTTACATGATTGCAAATTTTCCACATGTCATCGGGTGTATACATGGGACACCTGCCCATAGGCCACTCCTTCCATCTCAAATAGATTTTCAGAAACGTACACATACCCTCATCATTCAGGTGGTATGCATGATTGTATGATACTACCAAGCATGCCTAAACCACACATGCTTAAACAACACTGTCTGAACCACAACCACATCTTTACCACACATGCCTTTACAAAACATTTTGTTGAAAAGGCACAATTGCTAAAGGGATATACATGGTAAATTGCACACCCAAGACCCTGTGTCATAACACCCGATACCCCAGCCCTGCAATCCACCCCAGCCCATAAAACTTTCCCCGACTCCTCACCCTGAGACCTACCACTCGGTCCCTGCCCAAAAAATGATTACAACCCTAGCCCCCCGCCCTGACCCCTAAAACAACCCCTGCCCTGAGAACTGCTCCTTTCCCTCCCCCTGCCCAGAGGCCAAAAACATCCCTTACCCCCGCCCCCCCCACCCTGAGCCCTAAACCTGGCCTCACCCCTGAAATCTGCCCCTTCCCTCTGCCCTAAGCCCAAAAACCCGGTCCAGCCCTGAAAACTACTCGACCCGCCCCGCCTTGAGCCCTGAAACCCTGCCCCCTGTAAAAAATCTACCTTAGCCCCCCACTACCTGCCTGAGCTCTAAAACCACCCCCCCCCAAAAGAAATGACCCCCCCTCCCAAACCGGGCCCCAACCCCACTTACCAGGCGTTGTCCTGGAGCTTCCTCTCTGGATCCTTCCTGTTCCTCTCCCGGCCCATCTGCACATCTAGACCACTGACTGCCTTAACCACGCATATGCGTTAAGGCATATGCGTGGTTAAGGCAGATGCGTGGCTTAGGCAAACATTATTCCGCTTGCGTGGAAATTGCGCGCGTTGCTCAGTTCATGTTATAAAGGCCATTTACCCGTATGCAAAGCCCAAAGTATCATAACTGATATGGTGTTGCAATATCTATGAAGCATCCATGACTCCTTCATGTTTAGACACAGCAAAATAAACAGTTCGAAAGCGGTGAATTTGATGACGGTTATCTATTAGGTACAGAATAGAAAGTTACTTAGAACTATATGTGTGTGGTCATCTATTCATTATGTCATGTAGCCTCAGAACTATCTCTGTGTTGCGGGTGACGGTGCGTATGCCCTACGTCAATGGATCCTCAAACCATACCTTCCTCCCACCTTGACAATGAGCACCAATAAGGCACATGCTAGCATCAGGTGTAGAATTTAGCTGACATTTTTCCTCCTGAAATTATGTTTTACATGCTTGCACAAGATTGGGGGGTGTTACAATATGCTCCTTAACCCCTTCGGCGCTCATGACGAGCTGGGCTCGTCATGGCGTAGCCTCCTCGCACGCTCATGACGAGCCCAGCTCGTCACGTAAAGTGCGGTTTCGCAAAACCCAGCGTACGGGCGGAATTCCGCCCGCACGCATGCGGTTAAATAGCTTGCAAGATAGTAGCAACATGTGCCATCCTCCACAATATTGCCACCAGGAGAGGCATATACATAGAAGAGTCCGATTCAGAGAATGAAGAATCTGAACCACCTGTACAGCAACCAGGAGATGGGAACAGAGCAGTAGATGGGAGAAGACACAGGGATCACATTGCTACACATTACTTTGAGAGGTACGTTGTCAGTGATAATGCTTTGTGTATGTGAAAGGAAGACAAGGCACTGTAGATGCAAGTGGACCGTAATACCTTTATAGCCAGGTATGTAGTCTGTAGTCAAATTAAACACACATTAGGAAATGAAAATACTACTGTGCCGGTTAATGCACCAGAAATGAGTGAGCACAGGTATTAGAAACTAAAATGCATGGATGGCTCATTGTTTGTGGCCCCTACAGCCAAGATGGGCTACCTCCTTGTCGTTTTGCAGTCCATGCTCGGCTGCTGCCTCTCAGAGACCTGCCATCTGAGCCGGAGACACTGCTGATGCTAGCTATCTCCTCTGTATCATCCCCTTCTCTCCCTGTGATCCCTGCTATTCGGTCGGTCTACATTGCCTCATGTTATCTGTTGCAGATCCCTTATCACATCACCACTGAAGTGGCCCATCGCCACCTTTACATTGACAGTTCTTCTGCACAGGGTGGCCATAGCATGTGCATTTGCCTGATTGATCAGTTCAGAATGTCAATCCTGGCTGCACTGTGCCTCTAACTGTATGTCTGACCAGAGTCAGTGTTTGAGAGTTTGTTGACACAGTTACTCGAGGGCAGCTGTCATGCTGTGCATTCTGTGGTCCAAATGGCTTTGGTTCTCTGCCATTTGTCAGGCTATATTTCCAAAACCCACCATCATACAGTCATGCATGCTCTGCAATGTCCTGTTTATTAACAGCATCGGTTTATGTTGCTGCCATTAAATTTGCAACATGGATCGTTCCAGTCCTCCACACACCTGAGTGTCCTCTGATACCTTCGTGATCAGAAAATACGTTTGTGTCACAGTTTGTGCCGTGCAACGCTGTCAATCATATTCCAATATACGTGGCAGGCATGGTCACCCTATGAGCCTGAGTTGTTTCTGGATGTCCTTCATCCTCCTCTGGTGATGCAGACTGAGTGAAAACACAGGCACCGCAATAAAGCTGACCGGTCTGCTGCTCCTGTCATCCTATGGACCTCCAGAGGCCCAGCAACACTGGTGGTGATTCTGCAGCTCCCTAGTAGCCTGACATATCTTCCCTGCAATTTTGAGGACAGTATCCCTCGTAGGAACTGCTGGGAACAAACACCTGTGCACCGTGTTGACTTGCCGTTGCAAAGGCTTGTTGGCTCTGCACTCCAGAGATCTGTGGTCTACAGGAAGCTCCAGCCTCCACCACCATATCCCTCGAAGCTCAGCATCTGTACTGCGTTCTCTGCCCCAGGCCTCCATCTTTGGTCAGTTGCTTGATTTCCTCTTGCGACTCCTGTGCCTTCTGCCTGTGGGTACCCTCAAGGGTCTTTCTTTGCTTCAGTGGGCTCCCCTGCTTGCTTGGGGCCTGCTTTGACTCCCCTTCACTTTGTGAGTCCCTTGGACCTTGCTGGTCCCAACGTTTGCATCTTTTCACTTTCCAACCATTTTGCGGCTACCAAGGCTTGTTGGTGCTCCTGCCAGACACCGACCACCTATACACTGACATCAAATGTGGGACAACTCGTGCATGGCTCCTGGTCTTCCTCAGCATTGCCTTCATCTCACAGCTGCAGTGACAACATCACCGTCTTCACTTCTGAACCTCCCGACCTCTGTGGACATTGTGCTTCTGTGCCTCCTGGGCACCTCTGAGTGGCATAGACTCTGTTCCCTCAGCTTGCAGGTTTCCTCTTTAAGAATCTACCCATGTATTCCACCAGACTCCTTCACATGCTTCTTCTTTGAAGTCTTCCATTGTCGTCTACGGCAGGCTCCGTTATCTCTTCACCCCTATGCACCCGGCTTTCCTGGTGCATGTAACCTGGTTCCTGGGGTATCCATGGGTGAGGTGGCTCTCACATCTTCCATCTTCTAATGGGTTTCTTCAGGGTCCTTTGGGAAAGGTACTTCTTTAAAACTGCATTAGCGACTTCTCTATTGACTTCCATTGGGCACGCGACTGTGTTTCCACTCTGCACACACGGGTTCCTGGGTGCTTACCTTGGGTGGTTCCTTGTGTCACCAACTCCTCTGAGTCTTCCGGTCCAAGTTCCATTCTCCTTTGTAGTTCACATTCCAATTTCTTAGTATATAGTTTGGTCTCCCCCTGGAGAGCAGTGAATATTTGTGCTACTTAGCTGATTATTCTGCAGTATTCTTGTGTGTTGATATCTCTGGGTAGGAGGGTAGGAGATATACCAATGTGTTAGTGATTGTGTTGTGTAATAAAAAGACTTATTTTTATAAAACTCAGTGTGGTTCTTTTTCATCTAATCTACACTGTCGATTAAATATGGTAAAACAAGCTGCTTTACATTCCTTCGAGGCTGCTTATTTTATTTTTTATGTATTTGTTGTTTTATATAGCGTAAACATGACCCAGAGTAGGGTACCAGAGCACTTTATATTTACATGACAAGAAACAGTCGAATTACCAGTCAAGTCAACAAACATCAGTAGTTGTACATTGTTTTTGAGAAAAACATTAAGGCTTAATATACATATGTACGATTCACAACTAGGTTAACGTTCAATGAGAATTAGCATTTGTATGATCTTGGCAGATGAATGAAAATGGAGTGACTGTTGAGATTATGGGAGATATTTACTCATATAAAAAGATTTGGCTTCATGTTTAAAAGTGGAAATGGACGAAATTCTACTAATGTTCGGGGGAAGAGCGTTCCAAATCTAGAGGCTGCACCCGAGAAAGCTCGGTCATACATTCTTTTCTTACGGAAACGGGCCGGTTTCAATAGTAGGGCTTCCTGACTCCGGGAGAGACGGCATCCTCCTGATAGTGTGATTTTCTGGGCTAGGTACACAGGTGTGTTGTAATGCATCGCTTTGTGAGTGATACATGCTATTTTTCAATCTATTCTTGCTTTGTAAGGCAGCCAGTTAAGCCCCTTCAGATGGGGGGTGATGCATCGAATTTTCTGGAGCCGGTTATAAGTCTTGTGGCCGCATTTAGAGAGGCTTTCCGAGGGGCTGTTGAGATCTTAGGGAGACGAGCTAGAGTTGTGCAGCCGTACTCGATCCTTGAAATTACTAGTGCCTGGATTGCCGTTTTCAGGTCTGAATTGTTTAAGAAAGGTTTCAATTTTCTTAGGTAACTTAAATGGAACCGGGCATTTTTTGCCATCATGCTAATATGTGATAGCATGTTCAGATTATTGTCTAGTACAATTCCCAAGGATTTGGTAGAATCAACAATCCTCGGAGTACAGTTTAGTGCTGTGATCATATTGGTCCATTCTAGGATGTTCGTAGCGCTTTTCTGGGGGAAATCAACAGGAATTTGGTTTTATGTGGGTTGAGCTTCAGGTGATTACTGGTTAACCAATGGATGGTTCTCTTTAGTGCTTAGTTCATGATGCCTATTTCTTCTGACGATGTGATCTTGATTTAAAGCTGTGTGTCATCTGGGTACATGTGGAACGAGATGTTTGCTTGTTGTAAGGTTTTTGTGAGTGGCTCTACGTACAGATTGAATAATGCAGGGGATAGAGTTGAGCCCTGAGGAACTCTGATCGCATTACTGGATGAAGCTGATAATGTTTGGTTGACTATGAATTTTTGCGATCTGTCCTCTAAGAATGAACAAAACCATTTTAGGACTGTACCATCTAATCCCATCCTATTTTTCATGCAATCTAGTATTTTAGCATGGTTTACTGTGTTGAATGTCGAAGAAAGGTCGAGCAGGACTAGAAGTCAGGTTTCGTTGCTGTCCAGGGCAAGTAGAGCGTCATCCACGATGTGCAGAATTGCTGTTTCGGTACTATGGTTTGGTCTAAATCCTGATTGGAAGTCACTCAACAGATCGAATTCTGAGATATGCTGGCTCAATTGTTGCTTGTACACATTTTTCCAGGACTTTGGCTAGGTTTGGAATGTTTGTTACTGGTCTGAAATTGTTAGGGTCAGCGCGGTTCTCTGTTGATTTTTTAAGATTGGAGTGACTTGCCCTGTTTTTAGGCAGTCGGGTATTGAGCCTTGTGCTAGCGAAGTGTTAATGATCTTTGTCCATGAGGGGATGAGCAGATGGCTTATTGTAGACCAACACTTTGCCAGTAGAGCATCATTGTAGTGATTGTTTGATTTAGTGGACAAGATGATCTTTGCAATGTCCATATCATTAATGGGCTTGAATTCAGAACATCCGGCATTGTTTTTAGGCGTTTCCAGCTCTGGTTGAGATTGATGCTCATCGGGGTGCTCTTAGAAATCAAAAGGCATTCAGCTGCTGTTTTGAGCTCCACTTGCATCGATTTGGCTTTGGCAGTGAAGACGGAGGAGAAATCTTCACTGCTTATATTCGATTTTGTAGTTGTTGGTGCAGATTTGGCCATTTTATAGGATTGATCTTTTAGCGGATCACATAGTTTCCTAGGTCTGTTTTTCGCATTATCCAGTTCTTTCCTGAAAAAGTCTTTTTTGAGTTTAGAATGCTTTTATTGTAGGCTTTTCTGGCCTGTCTTAGTTGGATTAGATGGGGTGAGGAAGGGTGTTGTCGCCATTTCCGCTCTGTGAATCTGAGTGAGCGTCTTTCTTCATTGAGGGTGACGTTAAACCACAGGTTTTTGTCTTTGTCAGGGATCCTTTTGAATATTAACAGGGCTATATCTTCAATAATATTCGCCTTTGTATTGTTGTAGTACTCTGTGAGGTCACTAACATCCACCATATTACTAGGAGGTTGCATTTCTGTCTCACAGCGTGTTGCAATGTTATCCATGGTGAGCCCTCTAGAGTCACAAATCCATTTTCTGGGTTTTATTGGTTATGATGAGGCTTTCGTTTTCATGAAGGGTATTTTGGAAGGTAACGATGTGATGGTCAGACCAATCACAGGTGGTGATTTCAATGTTATCTATAGCTTTTTCTGTAGATCCAGTCTAGGGTACAGCTTTTGGAGTGGTTTGGAAGATGACATTCTTGGACCAGCGACTGATCCTTGAGGAAGGCTTTGAGTGAATTGATCTGATTATTCGTATGGTCCTCCCAATGAAGATTGAAGTCTCCCAAGAAAATATCATTGCAGTGAGGAGATGAGTTTGCTGTGATGATTTCTTTCAGCTGATCAATGAACCTGGTCTTTTTAGCCTGGGGGTCGTAGAAAGTGTGAAGTTTGCAGTTTTGATTGTCTGAAGATATTAAGGACAGACCAAGATATTCACAAGACTCTAGGGGGTCAGATTGTATTTTTGTAATGGTAATGTCAGATCTATATATACATGCGATGCCTCCCCCTTATTTTATTGTCCTGTCTAGTCTCATAATGCAATGGTTTGGGGGGACTAGTAGATCTAGGCATTGGGAAGAAGAGTCAGATAGCCATGTTTCTGTTAGTATAGTTACGTCAATTTCCTGGTTTAGTATAAGGTCGGCTATGTCTGCCGCATGTTTCTTTGCTGATCGACAATTTAGAAGTAAACACAAAATGTGTTTCTGTGTTTTGATTGTTCGCGAGTCTTGCTTTTCAGGATTTATTAGCACAGCAACCACTTTGAGATATTTCTATGGCTATCAAAACCTCTAAATAACCATAAGGATTGCCTCGATTAGTGCAAAGTGCATCACTCCTTAGAGTGTGTACCATATACTAAGCAAGCCTCCTACTCTCTGCCTACCTTACTGATTACTATGAAAAATCAAAGCCACTGGAAGATCTGACTGTGGCGTCAGCTCACCAAATATGCCACTAATGTATACATATTCTATTTTGCGGCCTCCTTTTAGACACTATTGGCTCAACTAATAAGTTAGGTTTGGTAAGCATTGCTTAAATAGCGTTAGCAAGGAGAATCTTATTCACAATACATGCATCTGCCCACCTCTGCTACAAGTGTTCAGTTGTATCCTAGTGTGTTGTAATGATCGCTTGCTTGTATCTGGCTGGCTCGTGGTTGCGTCTCGAATAGAATGCATATTTAGAATGAGGCTAGGCATTGTTTGCGAGACAGTTGTCAAATGGACAGATGATAGGAGGCAATGTCTGGTTCATGGCTTCACTGTAGTTAATAATAATCAACGTTGTTCTGCCCTTACTGTGTCACGTCTCGTTTATGAACCCAACATAAATATTGGCAACAAGTTGGGAAATGTTACAGTAAGGATGTGAAGCCCCTGCCATTTCCTGCGTTGTGGTGACTGTCTTCATTCTTCATGAAATCAGCAGTCAATGAGCAACGAAGAATCGCTGGGAAAGCCATCAATTGAGACTGTTGAGGATTGCACCTCCATTTAGACTCCTGAGGATTGAGCTATTCTGTATGGTTGCAGTAAGTTAATGACTGGCTGGAGCATGTGGGAGCTGGGCAGTTTGCAGTTCTTGTGTCAGCCTTGCGCTACAGAGCGTGCAGTGGAGAGCACGCAACAGGCAGTAAAGAGGCTATTACTTGCAGAACAAAAGTAGAGCTACATATGCTGCACTTGGAAAACAAGCTCTACTGACTGTCGTAAATGACTCAAGGTGACGCTTAGTAGTGTCATTTGGGGGAAGGAAGATTGTCACTAAGGTATATGTGGCTGTGGATAGAAAGGATGACTTTGAGTGGATGGACTAAGCTACACTAATGATCATACTTAAACCCGGATCTCCTGTTCCAGTGCAATTGGATCTGAATTGGCTGGAGGAGGATTTACAATAGACCTATTTGGTCAACACTAAACTATCTATGATGAAAATTGACTCTGGATGTGTAGAGGATATTAATGCATTACTTAAAATGTATGATTCTTTATCTTTAAAGTCTATAAAGAAAGATGAGGTTGGATATGTGAAGGTCTTTTTCACATGACTCTTCCATCAAACCACTCACACTAGGGGTTTGGGTCCTTTCCCAGTATTTAACCGTGGTGAGCCACACTCCAGTCTCAGTACCACCCGGTCGGATGCTCTAAAACAGACATCCACCCGAAACCCTCATCACCAATAGTCTATCAGGGCGCCACTTGCACTCTGAGTTCCCCGGAGCACACTAGCCCCAGGAGCACACCGGCTCCTCCAATCACCAGAGACACACCGGTCTCAGAGACACACCGGTCTCATGGAGCATCCCAGCTCCCTCAATCAACAGTCGGACCACTCACCTTCTGCTCGCAGAACCGACATCCACCATTCTCCACCGCCGGCTGCTGGGACCAACACGGTCAGCTCCAAATTTCCGCCTTCTGGACTCCGGCGCAGGTTCATGAACCGGGACCTCTCCGGATCAGCAGGGTGGGGCAGCGCTGCGAGAACCAAGCTCGGCATCAAAGTGGGTACCCAGACCCACCGTGCCGACCAGAGGGTCCCCGGCCTTCTGCTACCCACTTACGGGTGAGAAAGATCCTTATCACGGAGTCCCTGTTCGGGCGCCATCTGATAAGCGTGGCTCAAATCCACCTGAGCGACTTACCTCACTCATCTATCATTCTCATATAATAAGCCAGCCAGGCAGTGGAGAAGAATTAGAAATATATTTATAAGGACATAATATTCATCTGCAGATGGGCCATGTCAGGTCTACACCCAAAGGAGTGCACCGAGAGGACTGACTCATCCTATCATGACAATACATTATAACATACCATGGCAGGGTAAAGACACGCCCAGCCTGGAAAATTACAGAACTAGCGAAATGGTGAACAATGAACTCATACATGAGGCATCTGCACCTGCGTAGGCAACATCGTTATCTACCCTCAAGGTCACAGAGCCGAGGCTCTGCTTCTCCAGGGCATGGAAACATTTCTGCAAAACTAACTCAAGTCAAGGAATGCTGAAACAGGGATTTTCTGCTCATAAGGGAGGGGGAAAACTGTACCACGAGACATTGGGGCTGGGGAGGGAAACTGCTCCTTTCCCTCCCCCTGCCCAGAGGCCAAAAACATCCCTTACCCCCGCCCCCCCCCACCCTGAGCCCTAAACCTGGCCTCACCCCTGAAATCTGCCCCTTCCCTCTGCCCTAAGCCCAAAAACCCGGTCCAGCCCTGAAAACTACTCGACCCACCCCGCCTTGAGCCCTGAAACCCTGCCCCCTGTAAAAAATCTACCTTAGCCCCCCACTACCTGCCTGAGCTCTAAAACCACCCCCCCCAAAAGAAATGACCCCCCCTCCCAAACCGGGCCCCAACCCCACTTACCAGGCGTTGTCCTGGAGCTTCCTCTCTGGATCCTTCCTGTTCCTCTCCCGGCCCATCTGCACATCTAGACCACTGACTGCCTTAACCACGCATATGCGTTAAGGCATATGCGTGGTTAAGGCAGATGCGTGGCTTAGGCAAACATTATTCCGCTTGCGTGGAAATTGCGCGCGTTGCTCAGTTCATGTTATAAAGGCCATTTACCCGTATGCAAAGCCCAAAGTATCATAACTGATATGGTGTTGCAATATCTATGAAGCATCCATGACTCCTTCATGTTTAGACACAGCAAAATAAACAGTTCGAAAGCGGTGAATTTGATGACGGTTATCTATTAGGTACAGAATAGAAAGTTACTTAGAACTATATGTGTGTGGTCATCTATTCATTATGTCATGTAGCCTCAGAACTATCTCTGTGTTGCGGGTGACGGTGCGTATGCCCTACGTCAATGGATCCTCAAACCATACCTTCCTCCCACCTTGACAATGAGCACCAATAAGGCACATGCTAGCATCAGGTGTAGAATTTAGCTGACATTTTTCCTCCTGAAATTATGTTTTACATGCTTGCACAAGATTGGGGGGTGTTACAATATGCTCCTTAACCCCTTCGGCGCTCATGACGAGCTGGGCTCGTCATGGCGTAGCCTCCTCGCACGCTCATGACGAGCCCAGCTCGTCACGTAAAGTGCGGTTTCGCAAAACCCAGCGTACGGGCGGAATTCCGCCCGCACGCATGCGGTTAAATAGCTTGCAAGATAGTAGCAACATGTGCCATCCTCCACAATATTGCCACCAGGAGAGGCATATACATAGAAGAGTCCGATTCAGAGAATGAAGAATCTGAACCACCTGTACAGCAACCAGGAGATGGGAACAGAGCAGTAGATGGGAGAAGACACAGGGATCACATTGCTACACATTACTTTGAGAGGAACGTTGTCAGTGATAATGCTTTGTGTATGTGAAAGGAAGACAAGGCACTGTAGATGCAAGTGGACCGTAATACCTTTATAGCCAGGTATGTAGTCTGTAGTCAAATTAAACACACATTAGGAAATGAAAATACTACTGTGCCGGTTAATGCACCAGAAATGAGTGAGCACAGGTATTAGAAACTAAAATGCATGGATGGCTCATTGTTTGTGGCCCCTACAGCCAAGATGGGCTACCTCCTTGTCGTTTTGCAGTCCATGCTCGGCTGCTGCCTCTCAGAGACCTGCCATCTGAGCCGGAGACACTGCTGATGCTAGCTTTCTCCTCTGTATCATCCCCTTCTCTCCCTGTGATCCCTGCTATTCGGTCGGTCTACATTGCCTCATGTTATCTGTTGCAGATCCCTTATCACATCACCACTGAAGTGGCCCATCGCCACCTTTACATTGACAGTTCTTCTGCACAGGGTAGCCATAGCATGTGCATTTGCCTGATTGATCAGTTCAGAATGTCAATCCTGGCTGCACTGTGCCTCTAACTGTATGTCTGACCAGAGTCAGTGTTTGAGAGTTTGTTGACACAGTTACTCGAGGGCAGCTGTCATGCTGTGCATTCTGTGGTCCAAATGGCTTTGGTTCTCTGCCATTTGTCAGGCTATATTTCCAAAACCCACCATCATACAGTCATGCATGCTCTGCAATGTCCTGTTTATTAACAGCATCGGTTTATGTTGCTGCCATTAAATTTGCAACATGGATCGTTCCAGTCCTCCACACACCTGAGTGTCCTCTGATACCTTCGTGATCAGAAAATACGTTTGTGTCACAGTTTGTGCCGTGCAACGCTGTCAATCATATTCCAATATACGTGGCAGGCATGGTCACCCTATGAGCCTGAGTTGTTTCTGGATGTCCTTCATCCTCCTCTGGTGATGCAGACTGAGTGAAAACACAGGCACCGCAATAAAGCTGACCGGTCTGCTGCTCCTGTCATCCTATGGACCTCCAGAGGCCCAGCAACACTGGTGGTGATTCTGCAGCTCCCTAGTAGCCTGACATGTCTTCCCTGCAATTTTGAGGACAGTATCCCTCGTAGGAACTGCTGGGAACAAACACCTGTGCACCATGTTGACTTGCCGTTGCAAAGGCTTGTTGGCTCTGCACTCCAGAGATCTGTGGTCTACAGGAAGCTCCAGCCTCCACCACCATATCCCTCGAAGCTCAGCATCTGTACTGCGTTCTCTGCCCCAGGCCTCCATCTTTGGTCAGTTGCTTGATTTCCTCTTGCGACTCCTGTGCCTTCTGCCTGTGGGTACCCTCAAGGGTCTTTCTTTGCTTCAGTGGGCTCCCCTGCTTGCTTGGGGCCTGCTTTGACTCCCCTTCACTTTGTGAGTCCCTTGGACCTTGCTGGTCCCAACGTTTGCATCTTTTCACTTTCCAACCATTTTGCGGCTACCAAGGCTTGTTGGTGCTCCTGCCAGACACCGACCACCTATACACTGACATCAAATGTGGGACAACTCGTGCATGGCTCCTGGTCTTCCTCAGCATTGCCTTCATCTCACAGCTGCAGTGACAACATCACCGTCTTCACTTCTGAACCTCCCGACCTCTGTGGACATTGTGCTTCTGTGCCTCCTGGGCACCTCTGAGTGGCATAGACTCTGTTCCCTCAGCTTGCAGGTTCTCCTCTTTAAGAATCTACCCATGTATTCCACCAGACTCCTTCACATGCTTCTTCTTTGAAGTCTTCCATTGTCGTCTACGGCAGGCTCCGTTATCTCTTCACCCCTATGCACCCGGCTTTCCTGGTGCATGTAACCTGGTTCCTGGGGTATCCATGGGTGAGGTGGCTCTCACATCTTCCATCTTCTAATGGGTTTCTTCAGGGTCCTTTGGGAAAGGTACTTCTTTAAAACTGCATTAGCGACTTCTCCATTGACTTCCATTGGGCACGCGACTGTGTTTCCACTCTGCACACACGGGTTCCTGGGTGCTTACCTTGGGTGGTTCCTTGTGTCACCAACTCCTCTGAGTCTTCCGGTCCAAGTTCCATTCTCCTTTGTAGTTCACATTCCAATTTCTTAGTATATAGTTTGGTCTCCCCCTGGAGAGCAGTGAATATTTGTGCTACTTAGCTGATTATTCTGCAGTATTCTTGTGTGTTGATATCTCTGGGTAGGAGGGTAGGAGATATACCAATGTGTTAGTGATTGTGTTGTGTAATAAAAAGACTTATTTTTATAAAACTCAGTGTGGTTCTTTTTCATCTAATCTACACTGTCGATTAAATATGGTAAAACAAGCTGCTTTACATTCCTTCGAGGCTGCTTATTTTATTTTTTATGTATTTGTTGTTTTATATAGCGTAAACATGACCCAGAGTAGGGTACCAGAGCACTTTATATTTATATGACAAGAAACAGTCGAGTTACCAGTCAAGTCAACAAACATCAGTAGTTGTACATTGTTTTTGAGAAAAACATTAAGGCTTAATATACATATGTACGATTCACAACTAGGTTAACGTTCAATGAGAATTAGCATTTGTATGATCTTGGCAGATGAATGAAAATGGAGTGACTGTTGAGATTATGGGAGATATTTACTCATATAAAAAGATTTGGCTTCATGTTTAAAAGTGGAAATGGACGAAATTCTACTAATGTTCGGGGGAAGAGCGTTCCAAATCTAGAGGCTGCACCCGAGAAAGCTCGGTCATACATTCTTTTCTTACGGAAACGGGCCGGTTTCAATAGTAGGGCTTCCTGACTCCGGGAGAGACGGCATCCTCCTGATAGTGTGATTTTCTGGGCTAGGTACACAGGTGTGTTGTAATGCATCGCTTTGTGAGTGATACATGCTATTTTTCAATCTATTCTTGCTTTGTAAGGCAGCCAGTTAAGCCCCTTCAGATGGGGGGTGATGCATCGAATTTTCTGGAGCCGGTTATAAGTCTTGTGGCCGCATTTAGAGAGGCTTTCCGAGGGGCTGTTGAGATCTTAGGGAGACGAGCTAGAGTTGTGCAGCCGTACTCGATCCTTGAAATTACTAGTGCCTGGATTGCCGTTTTCAGGTCTGAATTGTTTAAGAAAGGTTTCAATTTTCTTAGGTAACTTAAATGGAACCGGGCATTTTTTGCCATCATGCTAATATGTGATAGCATGTTCAGATTATTGTCTAGTACAATTCCCAAGGATTTGGTAGAATCAACAATCCTCGGAGTACAGTTTAGTGCTGTGATCATATTGGTCCATTCTAGGATGTTCGTAGCGCTTTTCTGGGGGAAATCAACAGGAATTTGGTTTTATGTGGGTTGAGCTTCAGGTGATTACTGGTTAACCAATGGATGGTTCTCTTTAGTGCTTAGTTCATGATGCCTATTTCTTCTGACGATGTGATCTTGATTTAAAGCTGTGTGTCATCTGGGTACATGTGGAACGAGATGTTTGCTTGTTGTAAGGTTTTTGTGAGTGGCTCTACGTACAGATTGAATAATGCAGGGGATAGAGTTGAGCCCTGAGGAACTCTGATCGCATTACTGGATGAAGCTGATAATGTTTGGTTGACTATGAATTTTTGCGATCTGTCCTCTAAGAATAAACAAAACCATTTTAGGACTGTACCATCTAATCCCATCCTATTTTTCATGCAATCTAGTATTTTAGCATGGTTTACTGTGTTGAATGTCGAAGAAAGGTCGAGCAGGATTAGAAGTCAGGTTTCGTTGCTGTCCAGGGCAAGTAGAGCGTCATCCACGATGTGCAGAATTGCTGTTTCGGTACTATGGTTTGGTCTAAATCCTGATTGGAAGTCACTCAACAGATCGAATTCTGAGATATGCTGGCTCAATTGTTGCTTGTACACATTTTTCCAGGACTTTGGCTAGGTTTGGAATGTTTGTTACTGGTCTGAAATTGTTAGGGTCAGCGCGGTTCTCTGTTGATTTTTTAAGATTGGAGTGACTTGCCCTGTTTTTAGGCAGTCGGGTATTGAGCCTTGTGCTAGCGAAGTGTTAATGATCTTTGTCCATGAGGGGATGAGCAGATGGCTTATTGTAGACCAACACTTTGCCAGTAGAGCATCATTGTAGTGATTGTTTGATTTAGTGGACAAGATGATCTTTGCAATGTCCATATCATTAATGGGCTTGAATTCAGAACATCCGGCATTGTTTTTAGGCGTTTCCAGCTCTGGTTGAGATTGATGCTCATCGGGGTGCTCTTAGAAATCAAAAGGCATTCAGCTGCTGTTTTGAGCTCCACTTGCATCGATTTGGCTTTGGCAGTGAAGACGGAGGAGAAATCTTCACTGCTTATATTCGATTTTGTAGTTGTTGGTGCAGATTTGGCCATTTTATAGGATTGATCTTTTAGCGGATCACATAGTTTCCTAGGTCTGTTTTTCGCATTATCCAGTTCTTTCCTGAAAAAGTCTTTTTTGAGTTTAGAATGCTTTTATTGTAGGCTTTTCTGGCCTGTCTTAGTTGGATTAGATGGGGTGAGGAAGGGTGTTGTCGCCATTTCCGCTCTGTGAATCTGAGTGAGCGTCTTTCTTCATTGAGGGTGACGTTAAACCACAGGTTTTTGTCTTTGTCAGGGATCCTTTTGAATATTAACAGGGCTATATCTTCAATAATATTCGCCTTTGTATTGTTGTAGTACTCTGTGAGGTCACTAACATCCACCATATTACTAGGAGGTTGCATTTCTGTCTCACAGCGTGTTGCAATGTTATCCATGGTGAGCCCTCTAGAGTCACAAATCCATTTTCTGGGTTTTATTGGTTATGATGAGGCTTTCGTTTTCATGAAGGGTATTTTGGAAGGTAACGATGTGATGGTCAGACCAATCACAGGTGGTGATTTCAATGTTATCTATAGCTTTTTCTGTAGATCCAGTCTAGGGTACAGCTTTTGGAGTGGTTTGGAAGATGACATTCTTGGACCAGCGACTGATCCTTGAGGAAGGCTTTGAGTGAATTGATCTGATTATTCGTATGGTCCTCCCAATGAAGATTGAAGTCTCCCAAGAAAATATCATTGCAGTGAGGAGATGAGTTTGCTGTGATGATTTCTTTCAGCTGATCAATGAACCTGGTCTTTTTAGCCTGGGGGTGGTAGAAAGTGTGAAGTTTGCAGTTTTGATTGTCTGAAGATATTAAGGACAGACCAAGATATTCACAAGACTCTAGGGGGTCAGATTGTATTTTTGTAATGGTAATGTCAGATCTATATATACATGCGATGCCTCCCCCTTATTTTATTGTCCTGTCTAGTCTCATAATGCAATGGTTTGGGGGGACTAGTAGATCTAGGCATTGGGAAGAAGAGTCAGATAGCCATGTTTCTGTTAGTATAGTTACGTCAATTTCCTGGTTTAGTATAAGGTCGGCTATGTCTGCCGCATGTTTCTTTGCTGATCGACAATTTAGAAGTAAACACAAAATGTGTTTCTGTGTTTTGATTGTTCGCGAGTCTTGCTTTTCAGGATTTATTAGCACAGCAACCACTTTGAGATATTTCTATGGCTATCAAAACCTCTAAATAACCATAAGGATTGCCTCGATTAGTGCAAAGTGCATCACTCCTTAGAGTGTGTACCATATACTAAGCAAGCCTCCTACTCTCTGCCTACCTTACTGATTACTATGAAAAATCAAAGCCACTGGAAGATCTGACTGTGGCGTCAGCTCACCAAATATGCCACTAATGTATACATATTCTATTTTGCGGCCTCCTTTTAGACACTATTGGCTCAACTAATAAGTTAGGTTTGGTAAGCATTGCTTAAATAGCGTTAGCAAGGAGAATCTTATTCACAATACATGCATCTGCCCACCTCTGCTACAAGTGTTCAGTTGTATCCTAGTGTGTTGTAATGATCGCTTGCTTGTATCTGGCTGGCTCGTGGTTGCGTCTCGAATAGAATGCATATTTAGAATGAGGCTAGGCATTGTTTGCGAGACAGTTGTCAAATGGACAGATGATAGGAGGCAATGTCTGGTTCATGGCTTCACTGTAGTTAATAATAATCAACGTTGTTCTGCCCTTACTGTGTCACGTCTCGTTTATGAACCCAACATAAATATTGGCAACAAGTTGGGAAATGTTACAGTAAGGATGTGAAGCCCCTGCCATTTCCTGCGTTGTGGTGACTGTCTTCATTCTTCATGAAATCAGCAGTCAATGAGCAACGAAGAATCGCTGGGAAAGCCATCAATTGAGACTGTTGAGGATTGCACCTCCATTTAGACTCCTGAGGATTGAGCTATTCTGTATGGTTGCAGTAAGTTAATGACTGGCTGGAGCATGTGGGAGCTGGGCAGTTTGCAGTTCTTGTGTCAGCCTTGCGCTACAGAGCGTGCAGTGGAGAGCACGCAACAGGCAGTAAAGAGGCTATTACTTGCAGAACAAAAGTAGAGCTACATATGCTGCACTTGGAAAACAAGCTCTACTGACTGTCGTAAATGACTCAAGGTGACGCTTAGTAGTGTCATTTGGGGGAAGGAAGATTGTCACTAAGGTATATGTGGCTGTGGATAGAAAGGATGACTTTGAGTGGATGGACTAAGCTACACTAATGATCATACTTAAACCCGGATCTCCTGTTCCAGTGCAATTGGATCTGAATTGGCTGGAGGAGGATTTACAATAGACCTATTTGGTCAACACTAAACTATCTATGATGAAAATTGACTCTGGATGTGTAGAGGATATTAATGCATTACTTAAAATGTATGATTCTTTATCTTTAAAGTCTATAAAGAAAGATGAGGTTGGATATGTGAAGGTCTTTTTCACATGACTCTTCCATCAAACCACTCACACTAGGGGTTTGGGTCCTTTCCCAGTATTTAACCGTGGTGAGCCACACTCCAGTCTCAGTACCACCCGGTCGGATGCTCTAAAACAGACATCCACCCGAAACCCTCATCACCAATAGTCTATCAGGGCGCCACTTGCACTCTGAGTTCCCCGGAGCACACTAGCCCCAGGAGCACACCGGCTCCTCCAATCACCAGAGACACACCGGTCTCAGAGACACACCGGTCTCATGGAGCATCCCAGCTCCCTCAATCAACAGTCGGACCACTCACCTTCTGCTCGCAGAACCGACATCCACCATTCTCCACCGCCGGCTGCTGGGACCAACACGGTCAGCTCCAAATTTCCGCCTTCTGGACTCCGGCGCAGGTTCATGAACCGGGACCTCTCCGGATCAGCAGGGTGGGGCAGCGCTGCGAGAACCAAGCTCGGCATCAAAGTGGGTACCCAGACCCACCGTGCCGACCAGAGGGTCCCCGGCCTTCTGCTACCCACTTACGGGTGAGAAAGATCCTTATCACGGAGTCCCTGTTCGGGCGCCATCTGATAAGCGTGGCTCAAATCCACCTGAGCGACTTACCTCACTCATCTATCATTCTCATATAATAAGCCAGCCAGGCAGTGGAGAAGAATTAGAAATATATTTATAAGGACATAATATTCATCTGCAGATGGGCCATGTCAGGTCTACACCCAAAGGAGTGCACCGAGAGGACTGACTCATCCTATCATGACAATACATTATAACATACCATGGCAGGGTAAAGACACGCCCAGCCTGGAAAATTACAGAACTAGCGAAATGGTGAACAATGAACTCATACATGAGGCATCTGCACCTGCGTAGGCAACATCGTTATCTACCCTCAAGGTCACAGAGCCGAGGCTCTGCTTCTCCAGGGCATGGAAACATTTCTGCAAAACTAACTCAAGTCAAGGAATGCTGAAACAGGGATTTTCTGCTCATAAGGGAGGGGGAAAACTGTACCACGAGACATTGGGGCTGGGGAGGGAAACTGCTCCTTTCCCTCCCCCTGCCCAGAGGCCAAAAACATCCCTTACCCCCGCCCCCCCCCACCCTGAGCCCTAAACCTGGCCTCACCCCTGAAATCTGCCCCTTCCCTCTGCCCTAAGCCCAAAAACCCGGTCCAGCCCTGAAAACTACTCGACCCACCCCGCCTTGAGCCCTGAAACCCTGCCCCCTGTAAAAAATCTACCTTAGCCCCCCACTACCTGCCTGAGCTCTAAAACCACCCCCCCCAAAAGAAATGACCCCCCCTCCCAAACCGGGCCCCAACCCCACTTACCAGGCGTTGTCCTGGAGCTTCCTCTCTGGATCCTTCCTGTTCCTCTCCCGGCCCATCTGCACATCTAGACCACTGACTGCCTTAACCACGCATATGCGTTAAGGCATATGCGTGGTTAAGGCAGATGCGTGGCTTAGGCAAACATTATTCCGCTTGCGTGGAAATTGCGCGCGTTGCTCAGTTCATGTTATAAAGGCCATTTACCCGTATGCAAAGCCCAAAGTATCATAACTGATATGGTGTTGCAATATCTATGAAGCATCCATGACTCCTTCATGTTTAGACACAGCAAAATAAACAGTTCGAAAGCGGTGAATTTGATGACGGTTATCTATTAGGTACAGAATAGAAAGTTACTTAGAACTATATGTGTGTGGTCATCTATTCATTATGTCATGTAGCCTCAGAACTATCTCTGTGTTGCGGGTGACGGTGCGTATGCCCTACGTCAATGGATCCTCAAACCATACCTTCCTCCCACCTTGACAATGAGCACCAATAAGGCACATGCTAGCATCAGGTGTAGAATTTAGCTGACATTTTTCCTCCTGAAATTATGTTTTACATGCTTGCACAAGATTGGGGGGTGTTACAATATGCTCCTTAACCCCTTCGGCGCTCATGACGAGCTGGGCTCGTCATGGCGTAGCCTCCTCGCACGCTCATGACGAGCCCAGCTCGTCACGTAAAGTGCGGTTTCGCAAAACCCAGCGTACGGGCGGAATTCCGCCCGCACGCATGCGGTTAAATAGCTTGCAAGATAGTAGCAACATGTGCCATCCTCCACAATATTGCCACCAGGAGAGGCATATACATAGAAGAGTCCGATTCAGAGAATGAAGAATCTGAACCACCTGTACAGCAACCAGGAGATGGGAACAGAGCAGTAGATGGGAGAAGACACAGGGATCACATTGCTACACATTACTTTGAGAGGTACGTTGTCAGTGATAATGCTTTGTGTATGTGAAAGGAAGACAAGGCACTGTAGATGCAAGTGGACCGTAATACCTTTATAGCCAGGTATGTAGTCTGTAGTCAAATTAAACACACATTAGGAAATGAAAATACTACTGTGCCGGTTAATGCACCAGAAATGAGTGAGCACAGGTATTAGAAACTAAAATGCATGGATGGCTCATTGTTTGTGGCCCCTACAGCCAAGATGGGCTACCTCCTTGTCGTTTTGCAGTCCATGCTCGGCTGCTGCCTCTCAGAGACCTGCCATCTGAGCCGGAGACACTGCTGATGCTAGCTTTCTCCTCTGTATCATCCCCTTCTCTCCCTGTGATCCCTGCTATTCGGTCGGTCTACATTGCCTCATGTTATCTGTTGCAGATCCCTTATCACATCACCACTGAAGTGGCCCATCGCCACCTTTACATTGACAGTTCTTCTGCACAGGGTAGCCATAGCATGTGCATTTGCCTGATTGATCAGTTCAGAATGTCAATCCTGGCTGCACTGTGCCTCTAACTGTATGTCTGACCAGAGTCAGTGTTTGAGAGTTTGTTGACACAGTTACTCGAGGGCAGCTGTCATGCTGTGCATTCTGTGGTCCAAATGGCTTTGGTTCTCTGCCATTTGTCAGGCTATATTTCCAAAACCCACCATCATACAGTCATGCATGCTCTGCAATGTCCTGTTTATTAACAGCATCGGTTTATGTTGCTGCCATTAAATTTGCAACATGGATCGTTCCAGTCCTCCACACACCTGAGTGTCCTCTGATACCTTCGTGATCAGAAAATACGTTTGTGTCACAGTTTGTGCCGTGCAACGCTGTCAATCATATTCCAATATACGTGGCAGGCATGGTCACCCTATGAGCCTGAGTTGTTTCTGGATGTCCTTCATCCTCCTCTGGTGATGCAGACTGAGTGAAAACACAGGCACCGCAATAAAGCTGACCGGTCTGCTGCTCCTGTCATCCTATGGACCTCCAGAGGCCCAGCAACACTGGTGGTGATTCTGCAGCTCCCTAGTAGCCTGACATGTCTTCCCTGCAATTTTGAGGACAGTATCCCTCGTAGGAACTGCTGGGAACAAACACCTGTGCACCATGTTGACTTGCCGTTGCAAAGGCTTGTTGGCTCTGCACTCCAGAGATCTGTGGTCTACAGGAAGCTCCAGCCTCCACCACCATATCCCTCGAAGCTCAGCATCTGTACTGCGTTCTCTGCCCCAGGCCTCCATCTTTGGTCAGTTGCTTGATTTCCTCTTGCGACTCCTGTGCCTTCTGCCTGTGGGTACCCTCAAGGGTCTTTCTTTGCTTCAGTGGGCTCCCCTGCTTGCTTGGGGCCTGCTTTGACTCCCCTTCACTTTGTGAGTCCCTTGGACCTTGCTGGTCCCAACGTTTGCATCTTTTCACTTTCCAACCATTTTGCGGCTACCAAGGCTTGTTGGTGCTCCTGCCAGACACCGACCACCTATACACTGACATCAAATGTGGGACAACTCGTGCATGGCTCCTGGTCTTCCTCAGCATTGCCTTCATCTCACAGCTGCAGTGACAACATCACCGTCTTCACTTCTGAACCTCCCGACCTCTGTGGACATTGTGCTTCTGTGCCTCCTGGGCACCTCTGAGTGGCATAGACTCTGTTCCCTCAGCTTGCAGGTTCTCCTCTTTAAGAATCTACCCATGTATTCCACCAGACTCCTTCACATGCTTCTTCTTTGAAGTCTTCCATTGTCGTCTACGGCAGGCTCCGTTATCTCTTCACCCCTATGCACCCGGCTTTCCTGGTGCATGTAACCTGGTTCCTGGGGTATCCATGGGTGAGGTGGCTCTCACATCTTCCATCTTCTAATGGGTTTCTTCAGGGTCCTTTGGGAAAGGTACTTCTTTAAAACTGCATTAGCGACTTCTCCATTGACTTCCATTGGGCACGCGACTGTGTTTCCACTCTGCACACACGGGTTCCTGGGTGCTTACCTTGGGTGGTTCCTTGTGTCACCAACTCCTCTGAGTCTTCCGGTCCAAGTTCCATTCTCCTTTGTAGTTCACATTCCAATTTCTTAGTATATAGTTTGGTCTCCCCCTGGAGAGCAGTGAATATTTGTGCTACTTAGCTGATTATTCTGCAGTATTCTTGTGTGTTGATATCTCTGGGTAGGAGGGTAGGAGATATACCAATGTGTTAGTGATTGTGTTGTGTAATAAAAAGACTTATTTTTATAAAACTCAGTGTGGTTCTTTTTCATCTAATCTACACTGTCGATTAAATATGGTAAAACAAGCTGCTTTACATTCCTTCGAGGCTGCTTATTTTATTTTTTATGTATTTGTTGTTTTATATAGCGTAAACATGACCCAGAGTAGGGTACCAGAGCACTTTATATTTATATGACAAGAAACAGTCGAGTTACCAGTCAAGTCAACAAACATCAGTAGTTGTACATTGTTTTTGAGAAAAACATTAAGGCTTAATATACATATGTACGATTCACAACTAGGTTAACGTTCAATGAGAATTAGCATTTGTATGATCTTGGCAGATGAATGAAAATGGAGTGACTGTTGAGATTATGGGAGATATTTACTCATATAAAAAGATTTGGCTTCATGTTTAAAAGTGGAAATGGACGAAATTCTACTAATGTTCGGGGGAAGAGCGTTCCAAATCTAGAGGCTGCACCCGAGAAAGCTCGGTCATACATTCTTTTCTTACGGAAACGGGCCGGTTTCAATAGTAGGGCTTCCTGACTCCGGGAGAGACGGCATCCTCCTGATAGTGTGATTTTCTGGGCTAGGTACACAGGTGTGTTGTAATGCATCGCTTTGTGAGTGATACATGCTATTTTTCAATCTATTCTTGCTTTGTAAGGCAGCCAGTTAAGCCCCTTCAGATGGGGGGTGATGCATCGAATTTTCTGGAGCCGGTTATAAGTCTTGTGGCCGCATTTAGAGAGGCTTTCCGAGGGGCTGTTGAGATCTTAGGGAGACGAGCTAGAGTTGTGCAGCCGTACTCGATCCTTGAAATTACTAGTGCCTGGATTGCCGTTTTCAGGTCTGAATTGTTTAAGAAAGGTTTCAATTTTCTTAGGTAACTTAAATGGAACCGGGCATTTTTTGCCATCATGCTAATATGTGATAGCATGTTCAGATTATTGTCTAGTACAATTCCCAAGGATTTGGTAGAATCAACAATCCTCGGAGTACAGTTTAGTGCTGTGATCATATTGGTCCATTCTAGGATGTTCGTAGCGCTTTTCTGGGGGAAATCAACAGGAATTTGGTTTTATGTGGGTTGAGCTTCAGGTGATTACTGGTTAACCAATGGATGGTTCTCTTTAGTGCTTAGTTCATGATGCCTATTTCTTCTGACGATGTGATCTTGATTTAAAGCTGTGTGTCATCTGGGTACATGTGGAACGAGATGTTTGCTTGTTGTAAGGTTTTTGTGAGTGGCTCTACGTACAGATTGAATAATGCAGGGGATAGAGTTGAGCCCTGAGGAACTCTGATCGCATTACTGGATGAAGCTGATAATGTTTGGTTGACTATGAATTTTTGCGATCTGTCCTCTAAGAATAAACAAAACCATTTTAGGACTGTACCATCTAATCCCATCCTATTTTTCATGCAATCTAGTATTTTAGCATGGTTTACTGTGTTGAATGTCGAAGAAAGGTCGAGCAGGATTAGAAGTCAGGTTTCGTTGCTGTCCAGGGCAAGTAGAGCGTCATCCACGATGTGCAGAATTGCTGTTTCGGTACTATGGTTTGGTCTAAATCCTGATTGGAAGTCACTCAACAGATCGAATTCTGAGATATGCTGGCTCAATTGTTGCTTGTACACATTTTTCCAGGACTTTGGCTAGGTTTGGAATGTTTGTTACTGGTCTGAAATTGTTAGGGTCAGCGCGGTTCTCTGTTGATTTTTTAAGATTGGAGTGACTTGCCCTGTTTTTAGGCAGTCGGGTATTGAGCCTTGTGCTAGCGAAGTGTTAATGATCTTTGTCCATGAGGGGATGAGCAGATGGCTTATTGTAGACCAACACTTTGCCAGTAGAGCATCATTGTAGTGATTGTTTGATTTAGTGGACAAGATGATCTTTGCAATGTCCATATCATTAATGGGCTTGAATTCAGAACATCCGGCATTGTTTTTAGGCGTTTCCAGCTCTGGTTGAGATTGATGCTCATCGGGGTGCTCTTAGAAATCAAAAGGCATTCAGCTGCTGTTTTGAGCTCCACTTGCATCGATTTGGCTTTGGCAGTGAAGACGGAGGAGAAATCTTCACTGCTTATATTCGATTTTGTAGTTGTTGGTGCAGATTTGGCCATTTTATAGGATTGATCTTTTAGCGGATCACATAGTTTCCTAGGTCTGTTTTTCGCATTATCCAGTTCTTTCCTGAAAAAGTCTTTTTTGAGTTTAGAATGCTTTTATTGTAGGCTTTTCTGGCCTGTCTTAGTTGGATTAGATGGGGTGAGGAAGGGTGTTGTCGCCATTTCCGCTCTGTGAATCTGAGTGAGCGTCTTTCTTCATTGAGGGTGACGTTAAACCACAGGTTTTTGTCTTTGTCAGGGATCCTTTTGAATATTAACAGGGCTATATCTTCAATAATATTCGCCTTTGTATTGTTGTAGTACTCTGTGAGGTCACTAACATCCACCATATTACTAGGAGGTTGCATTTCTGTCTCACAGCGTGTTGCAATGTTATCCATGGTGAGCCCTCTAGAGTCACAAATCCATTTTCTGGGTTTTATTGGTTATGATGAGGCTTTCGTTTTCATGAAGGGTATTTTGGAAGGTAACGATGTGATGGTCAGACCAATCACAGGTGGTGATTTCAATGTTATCTATAGCTTTTTCTGTAGATCCAGTCTAGGGTACAGCTTTTGGAGTGGTTTGGAAGATGACATTCTTGGACCAGCGACTGATCCTTGAGGAAGGCTTTGAGTGAATTGATCTGATTATTCGTATGGTCCTCCCAATGAAGATTGAAGTCTCCCAAGAAAATATCATTGCAGTGAGGAGATGAGTTTGCTGTGATGATTTCTTTCAGCTGATCAATGAACCTGGTCTTTTTAGCCTGGGGGTGGTAGAAAGTGTGAAGTTTGCAGTTTTGATTGTCTGAAGATATTAAGGACAGACCAAGATATTCACAAGACTCTAGGGGGTCAGATTGTATTTTTGTAATGGTAATGTCAGATCTATATATACATGCGATGCCTCCCCCTTATTTTATTGTCCTGTCTAGTCTCATAATGCAATGGTTTGGGGGGACTAGTAGATCTAGGCATTGGGAAGAAGAGTCAGATAGCCATGTTTCTGTTAGTATAGTTACGTCAATTTCCTGGTTTAGTATAAGGTCGGCTATGTCTGCCGCATGTTTCTTTGCTGATCGACAATTTAGAAGTAAACACAAAATGTGTTTCTGTGTTTTGATTGTTCGCGAGTCTTGCTTTTCAGGATTTATTAGCACAGCAACCACTTTGAGATATTTCTATGGCTATCAAAACCTCTAAATAACCATAAGGATTGCCTCGATTAGTGCAAAGTGCATCACTCCTTAGAGTGTGTACCATATACTAAGCAAGCCTCCTACTCTCTGCCTACCTTACTGATTACTATGAAAAATCAAAGCCACTGGAAGATCTGACTGTGGCGTCAGCTCACCAAATATGCCACTAATGTATACATATTCTATTTTGCGGCCTCCTTTTGCCCACCTCTGCTACAAGTGTTCAGTTGTATCCTAGTGTGTTGTAATGATCGCTTGCTTGTATCTGGCTGGCTCGTGGTTGCGTCTCGAATAGAATGCATATTTAGAATGAGGCTAGGCATTGTTTGCGAGACAGTTGTCAAATGGACAGATGATAGGAGGCAATGTCTGGTTCATGGCTTCACTGTAGTTAATAATAATCAACGTTGTTCTGCCCTTACTGTGTCACGTCTCGTTTATGAACCCAACATAAATATTGGCAACAAGTTGGGAAATGTTACAGTAAGGATGTGAAGCCCCTGCCATTTCCTGCGTGTGGTGACTGTCTTCATTCTTCATGAAATCAGCAGTCAATGAGCAACGAAGAATCACTGGGAAAGCCATCAATTGAGACTGTTGAGGATTTCACCTCCATTTAGACTCCTGAGGATTGAACTATTCTGTATGGTTGCAGTAAGTTAATGACTGGCTGGAGCATGTGGGAGCTGGGCAGTTTGCAGTTCTTGTGTCAGCCTTGCGCTACAGAGCGTGCAGTGGAGAGCACGCAACAGGCAGTAAAGAGGCTATTACTTGCAGAACAAAAGTAGAGCTACATATGCTGCACTTGGAAAACAAGCTCTACTGACTGTCGTAAATGACTCAAGGTGACGCTTAGTAGTGTCATTTGGGGGAAGGAAGATTGTCACTAAGGTATATGTGGCTGTGGATAGAAAGGATGACTTTGAGTGGATGGACTAAGCTACACTAATGATCATACTTAAACCCGGATCTCCTGTTCCAGTGCAATTGGATCTGAATTGGCTGGAGGAGGATTTACAATAGACCTATTTGGTCAACACTAAACTATCTATGATGAAAATTGACTCTGGATGTGTAGAGGATATTAATGCATTACTTAAAATGTATGATTCTTTATCTTTAAAGTCTATAAAGAAAGATGAGGTTGGATATGTGAAGGTCTTTTTCACATGACATTCAGTTAAATGAAAAAGCTATATCTACTGTGCACAAGGTTAGAAATGTGCCTTTGAGTGTAAGCAAGCAGTTAAAGGTGTTCTTAGCCAAGATGTGTGCAGAGGAGATTATTGCTCCTCTGAAGTGCTCGGAATGGCTTTTGTGTATTGTGATCGCTTGAAAGAGAACAGTGAGATTATGTTGTGTGCTGATCTCCATTCACTTAAGAGGAACGTGATTGTTGAGTGTCATCCCCTGGCTAAGATTCAAATGATGTTAGGCAAATAGGTTATGCATGTATTGTCAGCACAATTGATTTGAAGGCTGCATATCACCAAATTAGACTGACAGATAAATCACAGCTGTTAACGACATTCATTACGTCATTTGGAGCTTTCAAATGTCTGAGAATACCGTTTGGTTAGGCATCAGCCGCGAGCTATTTTCAGAGACTTATGTATGGTTTATTTAACCCCTTCCACGCTCATGACGAGCTGGGCTCGTCATGAGGTAGCCTCCTCGCACGCTCATGACGAGCCCAGCTCGTCATGTAACATGCGCTTTACAAATTCTCAGCGTGCGAGCGGAATTCCGCCCGCACGCATGCGGTTAAGGATGTGGCTGGTGTGATGACTTATCTAGATGATATACTTATTTTTGCATCTACTCTGACTCAACATGATGCCACACTGTGCAAGGTTTTGAGTATTCTTCAGGAATGAGGAATGATGGTACACAAGGATAAGTGCAGAATTAAAGTGACGGAGGTTTGGTATTTAGGTCATTCTATTTCTGAGAGAGGCATTGAACCTAAAGAGGATTTGTTGAAAGTGATTAAGGAATCACCTGTTCAAAATGACAAAGACAGTTCACGCTCCTTTATTGTTCTGAGCGTCTATTATGCAAGGTTTGTTTGTGTGTTCAATCTGGTGTGGGAACCTTTGAAGCAATTGTTGAGAAAGAAGAAAACATTTTGTTGGCCTGAGAAGCAAGCTAAAGCATTTGAGGAAGTGAAACAGCTAATTTTGCATTATGATTCTTCGAAACCTTTTGTGCAGGGAAAGTTATATGAAGTTACAGTGGATGCTAGTGCTAGTGGAATAGGTGTAGTTTTATGTCCAAGGATAGATGTTAAGGAAAGAACAATTGTGTTTGTATCCCACACTCTTAAACATGCTGAGTTAAAATATAGCACTATGGAGAGAGAACCTTTGGCCTGTGTTTGGGCTTTAACCCGTTGGCTGCTTCCGCTTTTTTGCGGCAGTGCGGCCGTTTTAAAAAACGGGCGCGATCGCGTCAGCCATTGGCCGACGGCAGCACCAGCGAGGTAGTTCTGCCGTCGGCCACCGACGGCAGCAGCCAACGGGTTAAACAAATTAAAGATGTATTTGTGGGGTCAGAAGTTTAAGATATTTAGAGATCATAAGTGGTGTGTCTATCTTATGGGTGATAAAGGAGTTGGTAAGCCATCATCCAGACTGGTCAGGTTGATCACTTCATTGCAAGAATTTGAAGGTTTTTATGTACTGGGGAATTTAATTATGCGGGCTAATTGTTTATCGTGTTTGCCTAACATTGTGGTGACAGACGTGATGACATGATGGTAGATGAGTGTGTTGTTGCAGAAATCAATGCTGTTGAGAGTTTCAACTCTGCTGTTTCTCATGAGGAGTGGCACAATGAGTGCATGACCGATGTGCAATATCAAGATCTTATTAGTCACATCAGTAGTGGGATGCTAGAATATCTAGTAGTGTATTGGGTAACATCAAATATTTTTACCATGCGTTATAAATAAATAAATAAATGTGTTGCCTGAATCAAGTGATGGCTCTGGTATTGTTCTGAGAGGGACTTTGTTTCTGCCAACTGAAACATTGAAGAGAAGGCTTATCGCAATGGCCCATGAAGGTCATCTTGGTATCACCTCTACAAAGAAGATTCTACGCAACCACTATTGGTGGCTTGGAATGGATATAACAGTGTATAACTACATACAGGTTTGCCAAGAGTGTCTTTTCTCAGATAAGAGTTGGCATTTCAATAAAACCCCATTGATCAATGTGGAGATGCCAGAGCAACCTTGGGAAAAGGTAGCAATTGATTTTTTAAGACCATTCAGTAGTTTTCCTTTTGATCAGAGGTATTTTATAGTCCTACTTGATTACTTTTCCAGTTGGATTCATTTTAAGGCTGTAGCAAAAATCACAACTGATTCGACAATTGAATTCTTAAAAGATGTGTTTCTTTGGAGGGTGTACCTAAAATTTTGGTATTTTACAACACAATTGTTGTTGACAAAAATGTGTACTTTTCTTAAAGAGAATGGTGTCAATCATTACAGAGTAGCTCTGTATTCTCCATATTATAACGGTTTGGTGGAAAGGACCAATAGAATAATCAAAGAGGGTGTTCAAATCTCTTCCAGTTTAAATGTAAATGAGTATTTGAGGTGCACAATTTACAGCTATCTTAATACATCTCACTCTAGGACTAGGGTAACATCTTTTGAGTTGTTACATAAGAAAATTGTTTTTTCTAAAACATTTCCTCCATGGATTGATTTGCTAAAAAGTGTTGTTATGGATATTTCTGGGGTTAGGATAACTGTTGATGAATCTCAGTCTAAGAGAATGGTGTATCATGACAAGAAATGTAATGTGAAAGAGAAAAATAATCAGTTGGGTGATTGGGTGTTAATACAAGAAAATAATTTTGTACACATATTTGTGTATCCAAGTTCCAGAAACTCTTTCGTGTGGAAAAGTTGGGAAAGAATTCTGTATTTTTGAAAATCAAACGTTGGTGGAACATAAACAAGGTTATTACACTTGATGATACTCAAGCACACATTTTAAGTGAGGTGGGAAAAATTAAAGCAACAGGACATCAGAATCCTGTTATTACAGCACATTCGAGTAGTTTACGTGCGTCTGTTGAGGATGGTCCAATTGTAAAAAATGTGTCTGACCATTGTGAACAAAGCAAAGGGAAAATTGTTAGTGACTTTGTTGTTAGATCTGGTAGGAGAAATGTGTTACCAAGTAGATTCAAAGATTTTGATAGGTAAGAGTGAGTTTTCTTTATTTCTTCTTTTTTTAAATGTGTTTTCTGAGAAGAGGAGGTGTTGTATTCTAGTGTGTTGTAATGATCCTGTGCTCACGTCTGTCTGGCTCGTGGTTGTGTCTTGTATAGAATGCATGTTTAGAATGTGGCTAGGCATTCTATGCAATGTACTTGGCGAGCAGACAGATGAGAGGAGGTGATGCCTGGTTCAGGGCTTCACTGTAGTTAATAAATTATGTTGTTCTTCACTTACCGTGTCATGTCTCATTTATGAACCCAGCAGTAGTATGTGTTCCCATATGTTGAAATAAATGTTTCTAGATGCAGAGGTTATAATGATAAAAATCCAATTAACCATAGTTTAAGAGGGCAGGGTGAACAGATGACCCCTAAACTGGTGAAATTCTTTGTTATGTTATGGAAATTTGTAGAGTGTACTATCACCCAGGAGGGTATCCTGGTGCTGAGCAGTTGTGAGTCTAGCCATGCCTAGTGGGACTACTCAAAAAGACAGGTCTTCAAACTTTTGGTGAATTAAAGAACTGAGGAGGCTCTGTGTAGTGGCAGGTCATTCCACGCTTTAGGAGCGATGTAGGAGTAAACTTGACAAACAGAACTTGTTGTTCTGTATGCGTGGGATGAGTGCAAGTAGATGTCTGGACGAGAGAGGGTGTCTGGAAGATTTGTGAAAGCAGATGTGATTATTGTGCTAATCTGGACTAGTTATGTAGTGCTGTGAAAGTGTGGGTGGGGAGTTTGAATTGGGATCGTTTGTGTATGGGGTTCCAGTGGAGCTCCTTCAGTTGTGGTTTGATGTGAGTGTGGCATTGGAGTTTGAGAGTGATTTCGGACTCTGAGTTCTGAATGGTCTACACCCTTCTGGTGAGTATTTTGTTGATCCCTCATCAGAAGGTGTTTCTGTGGTCCAGCTTGCTTGAGGGCATGCATGGCTGTTTTGCAGGTGCTGATTGGGAGCGTTTTTCAAAAATCTTCCTTAGCATCTTTTGGCTATGGAAGCATCAGGCGGTCATGTAGTTGACTTGGATGGTCATGTTGAGTTTACATTGATGATCCCGAAGTTCTTGGCATGGGTGATAGGGGTGGGCGTCAGTGATAGCTCTCGTGGCCACTATGTGGACTCCCACTGTGAAGTGCTCTTTTTGAAGATCATGATTTTAGTCATGTCGGTGTTCAGCTTGAGTTAGTCTTCATCGAGTGACCGCTTTTATTCATGCAGACTGCAGCATTGCGATTCAAAAGGGGGTGGTGATGGACAGAGTATCTGAATTAAGCAGAACACTCCTACCCAGTCAAAAGATCAGGGCTTGATCCATCACCGTCTTTTAGCTCACTGCACCATCCCAGTTCAGAACCTGGCTACATGCAAATTAGTCTGACCCTGGCCCAGTGCATCATGGGAACAGGGCAGACCAAACTACCAAGCCAATTCTTTACTGGAAAGGAAACAAGCTTCCGGGGACCGGTTTCTGGCATTACAGCCGTATTCGGCCCGGCTTGCTTGAATCCTGATGGCGCAGTGAGCAAGGGACTCACATCTGAGCATACCCTTCCACACTTGTGGTGGCCAAAACGATTCAAAAGGGGGGGGTGATGGACAGAGTATCTGAATTAAGCAGAACACTCCTACCCAGTCAAAAGATCAGGGCTTGATCCATCACCGTTTTTTAGCTCACTGCACCATCCCAGTTCAGAACCTGGCTACATGCAAATTAGTCTGACCCTGGCCCAGTGCATCATGGGAACAGGGCAGACCAAACTACCAAGCCAATTCTTTACTGGAAAGGAAACAAGCTTCCGGGGACCGGTTTCTGGCATTACAGCCGTCTTCGGCCCGGCTTGCTTGAATCCTGATGGCGCAGTGAGCAAGGGACTCACATCTGAGCATACCCTTCCACATTGCATCATAGAGGTGGAGAAAAGGAACTCTCTAACACCAGCTAAGTCCTCAATAATCCTTTATTCAAGAGCAAAAGAAGAGCCACGAAGAGTCAGGAGACTGGAGTACATGCACCCGTACTAGTCGACAGTCCGAGAAGAAATGCCAACTGAAGGGACAGAATGAACCACGGCAACCAAACTCAACATTGCCTCTTCAAGGAAAAACATACACGTAAATACATTTTACATGCTGTAACGCCCGGCTAATTTCTAGCCTTTCTCAGACTAAAAGCGACTATAATATACTACAATTTCAGTCTAAGCAACCTTTCTGTTCATTAATAGGGCTTAACTGTGCGCTTTGACAGGGTTTAATGCCTTTTTATCATTAGTTAGGCCTGTAGGCCCAAAACCATAGAGCAGCCATTTTGGATGGCTGTCTCATCCATTTTAGATAGCTGCCTCGTCTGTGCGAGGTGCTTGTAGAGCAAAGGGCATATTTAGAATAAATCTGTTGTTCGCTAGTTAGAAACTGGTCAAGACCGGCCCTTATGGAAGGAATGTATTTTGCTCACTGGCGGTAGACGCAATATGCAGGTGGCCACTACAGACGGCGTGAGACCCCGGAGACTGGTACAGGAATTCGGTGGGAGTCGGCCTTCGACTGGAAATTTCCATAGAGAAAGGGAGAGATATATTATCAAAGAGCAAGTAGCAGAGAGAGAGAGAGCTACGTGCGGAGCAGACAGATGAAGTTGTCCTAAGAGCTGGTGATTAACTACTAGCTTGTAACGAGGAGGAGAAAGAGATCAAGAATCCTGTGAGGTCAACACGCAGGAGTGGTAGAAACCGAGACGTAATCCAGAAGAGGGTTCGAGTTTTCAGAGCCAAGGCAGCGTAGACGAGGTGTAGCGGTGCAGACGTGTATTCGTGAGCCATAGTGGGAGAGCAGAGTCCCGAGCGAGTGAAGACCCGAGAGGGAGAGAGGGATCAGCTCCGCTGCTGAGATGGAAAGACGCACGTATAAGGTGAGGCGTTCTGAGTTAGTGTAGAATACATACATCTAATAATACACTTTTCCTCCCTTTTTAGGTTGTAGATGATAATTACTTGTAATAGTGTCTAAATTTCTATGGCTATGTTTATGTGTAAAATAAAAGATATATTGTGCAATACATATATTTGAGTGTTGTTTCCATGACAGGACTAACCTTTCTTTTCAACCAGATACTGGTAGGTTAGCAGGTGAGTTGGACCCTTCTAGCAGGTAACTGAGAAATGGAAGATTGTGTAGCCTATGGCTGGAAGGAACTCCCAAATGTTCTAATCCGATAACTCTTCTAAATTGGGAATAGCTAATATCGTCGGTGCAACTTAGATGTGCCGCCGGCCCTGATAGAATGCCCTGTCGGGAGACATAAGGTATACCGTCAGGAAGTGTAGATAGAATTGGCCCCAAGAGTTAGGGAACAGTCTGGCGACTATAAATCAGGTAAGTAAACAGTCTGGCGACTATAAATCAGGTAAGTAAACAGTCTGGCGACTATAAATTAGGTAAGTAAACAGTCTGGCGACTATAAATCAGGTAAGTAAACAGTCTGGCGACCATAAATCAGGTAAGTAAATATAAGATAAGGGATCCCCTGGATGATAGTTATATTCCTACTTGTATAGGCTTGTAAATAGCTAATGATCACCTTCTCAGGTGAGTCTTCTAAAAATCTTGTAAATAGTGGCCTGAGAAGAGTGTGTTTACGTGATGGCTGAGGCAGCCATTATCGATGTGCCACCGATTCTAAAAAACCCAGTCGTTACACTTGGCGTCACGAACCGTTTTCGATCTATTGGTGCGGGAATGCCTTTGTGATTTCATGAGAGATTCCGTGGGTTCTCGCCGTGTTTGATTTTGTATATATTTGTTTATTGTACAGTTTTTGATCGCTTTTGATTTGTTTTGATTGTAAAAATGTTTTCGAAGAAAGTGAAACCGACTTTTCAATTGCCTGTTGATATTCCTGGTTGGGAGGCTACTGCTTACGAAGCGCTTGCGCTTGAGTGGGCTAATTCCACAGGTTTGAGTGAGAACTGGACTTCGTGCTTAGAGCGTGCCGAGCCAGCTCAGGTGGTTGCGTGCTTGCAGAAAGTCCCGATTGTGCAGAATTCTGAGCTTCCTCTTGTAGGTCGGAGAGGTTGGATTTTGTTACATGCGTACAGGATTGTACATGAGAATTGTGCTCGATTACAAACTGAGAATAAGACCTTGGAGGAACAATTTATTCAAATTCAAAATGATGTTACTCTTTTGCGATGTCAAAATAAATTGCTCACTGACAAACTTGATACTTATCAGGCTGTAGCCGAAAGGGCTGCTGTCCGCATTGCGAAATACAAATATAGACACCCACGTGGAAGGGTTAACACCAAAAAAGTGCGTATGGTTGTTGCAAAGGCAGGACTTGATTGGAATCCCGATGAGTGGGATGGTGATATTTGGAATTCATCTGATTCTTTGTCTTCTAATGATGAGTCTGCTGTGCCTACGCCTTCTACTGATACGTGTCGAGACCCTTCTAGGGGTCCTACTGATGTGTCTGCTCATCCGATTTATCGACGTAAGTTACAGGGCAATCCTCATAATCCCCAGGGTATTCCACTTGACAGCTTGGAAGATTACACACAACAAGAATTAAATGACATTTTGGATCGCTTCCGGCAGAAGTCGGGTGAATCCTCATTAACTTGGATGGTCCGTCTTTTTGACACAGGTGCTTCAGGTATCTCGTTAGATCAAGGTGATGCGATGAAGTTTTGTACGTTGAGTTCTGATTCTACTATTCAGGAGACTTTTCGCCATTTTAATGGCAATAATCAGACTAATCTTTTACAGTTGGCAGTTGAAGGCTGTAATCGTAAATACCCTACTGAATCTGATTGGCCTTTGAATGACAAGCAATGGTATACTTTGAGAGATGCTTCTCAGCGCTTGAAAGAGGAATGCATGAAGACCGCTATCTTTTTGGGTACGGCTCATCGCTTGATGGATGGTGTGCTTAATGCTTCTGTGAGGAACAGAATAATTCGTACGTCTCCTCCTGCTTACAAACAAGTAATGATGACTTTGTTGATTAATCAGACTGGTAATCCTTTGTCTGACGTGATTGAGGCTGTGCGTGAACTTGGAGAGTTGGGTGAATGGATTAAACCTGAAAGACAGTCTCGACCGGAAAACCGCACTAATGATTTTAAATTCACTAGACGTGATATGTACATGGCTCTGCTTAAGGATGGTGCCCGTGAGAAGGACATACAAGATCAGCCTAATAATGTGCTATGGGCCATGTTTCGTGAGCGCGGCTTGGACAGAAAGGAAGGTGCTCGGAGGGTTCGTAAACAGGACCTGGGCAATGACCGTTCTGATGACAGTGGTAATGATACTAGATCGTATCGTGAGAGAGAGAGAGAGGGAGAGAGAGAGGGAGAGAAAGAGAGTGGGATAGGACATGAGATGAATCGTCTCACACCAGGAGAGAAAGAGATTCTGTACGAGAGAGAGAGAGAGAAAGAGGTAGAGAGCAATCTCCAGAGGTGCGGATGAGAGATAAAAACTCACGATCTAATGAGAGGATCACAATATTTTATGAATGACAAAAATCCTTTTCTTGAGGATAAAGGATATGAACGGGATGCGACATTACCTAAACGATATGAGAGTCTTTACCCTGATTTGTCTTGGGCGTGAGAACACAGTAAACGAGACTAGGAAGTAGGTCAAGCTCCAGTGCGAAATTGGTCTCGTAAAGACCATAGGCCTTATGTAGATATTGAAATATATTGGAGACATCGGAATATACAGAGGGCCCGAGCATTGGTGGATACTGGAGCGGAGGCCACTCTAATTTCTGGAAATCCTAAAAAGTTTAAAGGACAGGGTTACACGATTACTGGACTAGGTGGTAAAGAGACCCCCGCTGTACAAACTAAACTTGAGCTAAAAATTGGAAGAAATCCCCGAAAAGAGTATCACGTACTGGTGGTACCTTTTGATGAATATATAATTGGCATTGATATTTTAAAGGGTATGACATTGCATTTGGATGATGGATGTTACAAATTTGGACATAATTATTACATATCGACAATAGCTGTGAGAGTGGGGCGTTTAATAATGCCTCCGATTAAGATTCCTCAAGCCACGAAAGTGGTTTCAATGAAACAGTACCGCATTCCCGGTGGGCACGATGAGATCAGTGCTACCATTCAAGATTTAATGGACGCAGGAGTAATAATTCCTGTCACTTCGGCTTGGAACAATCCTGTTTGGCCTGTCCGTAAGAGTGATAATTCTTGGCGCATGACAGTTGATTATCGAGAATTGAATAAACATACACCTTCTTTGACTGTTGCAGTCCCTGATGTGATTACTTTGATTGAGAGAATTCAAAAACATTCAGGAACATGGTATGCTACGATTGATATTGCTAATGCTTTCTTTTCCATCCCAATTGCACCTGAATGTCAGGAACAATTCAGTTTTACATGGGGAGGCCGTCAAATGACGTTTAGAAGTCTTCCCCAGGGCTACTTGCATAGCCCGACGATATGTCATCGAATAGTGGCAGAGCATTTAGATGAGGTGACTATTGATCCCAAAGTTCAGGTGTGTCATTATATTGATGATATACTAATCCAAGGTGAGACACAAGATCAGGTGCGAACACAATTTGAACAAATCGTTGCACACTTACAGAGCAAAGGCTGGGAGATTAATCCTGATAAATTGCAGGGTCCAGCGCAACATGTCAAATTTTTAGGCATTCACTGGCACGAGGGAAACAGAGAAGTAATTCCTCAAGTAAAACAGAAAATTGCAGAATTCGCAGTCCCTAAAAACAGAAAAGAAGCCCAAAAATTCAGTGGTTTATTTGGCTTTTGGCGCCAACATATTCCGCATTTGAGTCAGATTTTGGCCCCTTTGTACAAAGTTACCCGTAAAAAGAATGTGTTTGAATGGAACAAAGCACAGCAAGATGCATTTGATTTAGCGAAAGAAGCGATTCAGCATGCCTTGGATTTGTGGCCAGTATGCGATGGTGATGTGGATTTGAATGTATCTGTACAAGATATGTATGCAAATTGGAGTTTGTGGCAGAAGCAAGGCAATACTAAAGTACCTCTAGGTTTCTGGACCAAAAAGTTACCAGACGCGGGTGAGCGTTATACACCTTTTGAGAAACAGTTGCTTGCATGTTACTGGGCTTTAGTAGACACTGAGCAATTGACACTGGGACATGATGTAATTTTGAGACCGGAGATTCCTATTATGCAATGGGTTTTAGGTTCACCGAAAACCCATAGAATTGGACATGCTCAGGAAATGAGTATCGTGAAGTGGAAGTGGTACATACAAGACCGGGCTCGTGTGGGTCCGAAAGGAGTGGCAATGTTGCATGAGAAAGTGGCGCAGGCGCCAATGGGAGAGAGAGAGAATGAGTGCTCCGTACCTGTAGTACAGGAATCACCTGTTAAATGAAGTAAGCCATTCGATGATCTGTCCGTGGGGGATAGTGTGGTAAATAAATAATTAATTACCTGATCTATTTTTGACTATAATCAATAAACGGTTAGCTCAATAAATAAGAGTCAAGATACGAGGTAGCTGGAGTATACAGGCTTTAATTAATCATAAAAGGACAGGAACAGGACAGCCTGCATGGGAATAGGATGGCAGCTGCCGGGGGCAGGATCTGGGAGCATAAGGGTAACTTTTAATAACAGTGCACAATATTTATAGTTAAACAAATACATTGCATTCAATACAGTAGGCGTAGCAATAGGCGGAGTTTGTAGCAGTCGCGAAAGATAAGGCATAAAGTGGGTGTAACAAGAGGTGTGTACAGGGCGTATACATAGACATGTGATGTAAACGTAATAGAATATGTCATAAACGGGGCGGAAACATGGAGGGGGCTACCTGAGCAGCTGGGACCTCTAACCTAGTGGTGCGCGCAAACTGGCAATGACGTGTTACTAGGGAGAACTGGGGGCTATGACTTCTGCACTAGAAGAGGAGACGAAAGTCTGGAGGGTCAGAGCGACATGTACCCAGGCATATCTAGTATCTGGTGTTTAGAGTACATGTTGATAGAATCCAAAAAGTTATCAGGGCAAAGGCTAACAGACACTAGGACTGGTGCATGCATAATTCTACATGTATTGTGTGTGCGAGGAATATTCTATGAATATTAATACAGTATTTCTCTTACATGGAGACATAAAGGCTAGACCATGACGGAAACTATTGATGTGATTCAGTAGCTTAGGAATGCAGAGAAGGAGGGCTGGACTGATAACTGGAAACATAACATACTCTTGGCAGACTGGGAGGCAGAGCCAGGCCTAGCCGGGCACTGCGAGGCATGAAAGTAAGTGAAGGGTCAGGGATACAGGTGGGGGCTGTATCGCTCCTCGGAGAGGGTTCAGGAGACAGGAACTGAATCTGAGTCCGGGCCCTTTTGAGGCCTAGAAACGGGGATAATTCAATGAATTAACGTGCACACTGTAAAACGTGGCAACGTAGCTTTACATAGGCCTAATATTCGTTGTATTCACGAAGACTGGAAACTGGCATACTAGAGATGGACACAACTGTAATTGCGTCTTTAATTGATCAGAGGGGAATACATGCATATCGATCATGCACATGTATCATAACATGGGGAACACGTAGGCACATATAACATGGCAAAATTTACTTTTCCACATTCCCTCCTTGTGCCCTACGTTTCCATCAGGAAACATCTATATTCATGATACCATCTATCATTTCGTATAGCATCATTTGCTCATCTCGAATTGTCTTGGAACGGGACTTAGGACTAGGAATACAAGAGGTAGCACAAATGCCGCAAATCGCAGGGCCACATTGTATACAGAGGCAGCAACTGAATATGATCATTACTGCAATACCTAGGAATGACAATACTTTCTATCCCCAAGCAGATATGATATCCCAGAGCCAACTGGACCATGTCCAGGTGCCTGGATTCTGGTGTAACTGATGGGCAATTTTATGAAGTCTGGTTATAGCTGAATAAACAGACGGCGCGTTATTAGGAATGAAAATGCAGCAACTAGATCCGATGACTCTACATGCTCCTCCTCTATCGGCCAGTATGACGTCAAGAACGAGACGATTTTGGAGCACGACAAATCTCATAGCAGATTGCTCTTCGGTTAAGTTACCTAGAGCAGAAGTAGTCTCATTCACTACTGCTTCGAGGGTTCTGGTTAACCTGCGTATTAACTTACTATTCTGGACAGGGCCTATAAAGAAGAAGAAACCTTTATTAAAGTCTTGATATTGTTCTAGAGTAGTTTCAGTTTGATCGACAATTGGGGACTCGATCTCCCTTCTATGTCTTACGTGTACTAGATGTGTGTTTCTATGATAATCAGATGGGGCTAGAAAAACTGGTGGCAGTAGGAAGGCAATGTAACATGTTCCATCCCAATCGAGGGGCAGACGAATATATGCGGTCTGACCACAAACAAAATAAGAATGACGTGAGGCTTTGAGAATAGATTTCCCACTGGCACTATACTCGACAGTAGTAATACAATCACTATGTCCTACATGTGCGGAACCATTCTTTCTGACACATAATTCGCCTTTGACTGGTAGTACTGAAATAGCAGGCAAATCTGGAGTAGTATCAGACTGAACATTCAGGACCATAAAATTCGAAGAATAATTACCTAAATCATATACTTCATTTTCTAGATCTAACCCTGTTCTATGGGGGAGACCTTGCTTGTCTGGAAAACATGTTCTATTCAGAAGGGACATATCATTGGAGGATGACGTTAACGTGGACCATGCTCCACACGAACCATTATGTGAAAACGGATAGGGAAAGAGTGGCAGAACTCCCTTCGGTGTCTGGAAAGGGGGGAGTCGACCACACACCCAACAATTAGTAGCATTGCTGGTCTGGTGTGAATAGTGTAACTTTCGGATGAATGTATTATTACGCATAGCAAGACGATAGGATAGCTCGTGAGGAGGCAGATCACTAAATGTGTGCTCTACTGTAGCATTAGCAAACTTATTTACATGAGAAATTGGAAAACATAAATGCAATGCATAACTTGTGCAGGTAACCATCAAACTTAGAAACAATAAGAAACTTAGAAAAACGATACATCTGATAGAGTTTTGACTAACTCTCTCACTATGGGGGTCTATCTCATACATGTCAGGGACCTGTCTAACCGTTTCACCCGAGAGGGACTTAGACAATTAAACTGGCTGACTTATTTTGCTAGACCGGAGTTTCTTTTTATACTCCTGTTGCGGAGTTTTCTCTAACAGAGGAACTTTCAGTTCGGGATTAGGATCAATATCTGGTTTCAGGCAGTCTTTAGAAATGGAACAGTCTTTAGAAATGTCCTTTATAAAAGTCTTTTTCCGGACTCCATGGAATTTCTTGATATGCGACAGATGGACCCATCCCTTGCGGCCTTCCAACTTCACGGCCGTCCGGGTGGTCAGAAGGACTAGTCTCGGCTCCTTCCAGCGAGGCTCCAGCGGACTTGAACGATCAAAGTTCCTTACAAGTACTAGATCTCCTGGAATGACCTCGTGCGGTTTCACTTCAGTATTGTCTGGAAATGCGGCGGCAACCTGTGAACGACAAGAGTGTAGGGCAGACATCAAGGAAGCTAGGTAATCTGTCAGCATATTACTGGAAACATCTGTAATACTGCGGGGTCTAGGTGTACCCCACATGTTTGGGGGGCGGCCGAATACGACCTCGTACGGGGACAGACCTGATCTGGAATGTGCGACCATCCGCATGTAAAATAAAGAAACTGGCAGGGCAACTAGCCAGTCTACACCTTTTTCTTTACATATTTTTGCAAGGCGGATTTTCAGGGTCTGATTATGTCTCTCTACGAGACCGGCTGCTTCAGGATGGCGCACACAATGGAACTTCCACTGGTACCCTAACAGAAGGGAAACATGTTTCATCAACTCAGATGAGAATGGCTGGCCCATAACGGGGAAAGAATTCACGAACCAACTGCCTGGCAGTGGTCGCAGCGGTGTAATCTGGAACTGGATATGCTTCTGTCCACCTGGACAAAGCGCATACAACTACGAGGACATACTTGAAACCTCGACATCGCTCCATCTGAATATAATCCATCTGGAGGACTTCAAAAGGGTGGTCAGGGGGTTGGAATCCACCTTGTTCCACCGGGACACTTTTACCTGGATTGAACTGGCAACATATCATACAGGTACGGACTTTCTGCTTGGCTGCAGCTCGTAAGTGCTTGTTGAACCAGAGGTTCTGTATACTGTCTAACATAGCTTTCTCTCCTAGATGTGCTGGACTATGTGCGGTATTAATAATGACTTGAACCATAGAGTCGGGGAGAAACCATGTGGCTTTTCCCTTCGTCACCCATCCTTGATCTGTCTGGACCCCTCCTTGTTCAGACCATTTCTTGATTTCTTCGGGAGTGGCATGTAACTGTATGTCTATGACATCTTGTGTAGGGTCCTTAACTGTCATACAAGTAGTCTGTTCTGGAGTGGATGTCTGTGTCTTGTTAACTGGAATGTCTGGTGTCTGAGCTGTAAGCTTGGCTGTTCGATCTGCTAGATCGTTACCTTGGGAAATGATGTCAGTAATTTTCGTGTGTGCCTTGCACTTCATGATAGCGATAGCTGTCGGTAAATGTATTGCATCTAACAGAGCTTGAATGAGGAGACCATGCTGAATCTTGGTTCCATGAGAAGTCATGAAACCTCTCTCCTGCCATAGCACCCCGAAGTCGTGTACAACTCCGAATGCGTAACGTGAATCTGTATATATGTTTACTTTCAGGTCCTTGGCACGTATGCAGGCTTGGGTCAGAGCAACTAGCTCTGCTGCTTGAGCAGACAAGGTGTCAATACGATGTGTTTCTATAACTTCGGTGTCAGTAGTCACTGCATACGCGGCTACTAGTTCTCCTGTACTAGTTCTCATACATGAACCATCCACATAAAGTGTAAGGTCGGGATTAGGTAATGCAATGTCTGTCAGGTCTTGTCTTGGCTTAGTCATAGTGTTAATGACTTCCACACAGTTATGTGTGGCAGGATTTGAAGTAACTGACGGTAACAGTGTAGCTGGATTTAAAACGTTGCAGCGTCTGATTTCTATGTGTGGCTGGAACAGTGTCAGTTCATAACCTGTTAAACGTGCAATTGTCAAGTGCTGAGTCTGTGTTCGGTTTAAAAGAACTTCCACAGAGTGTGGAACTTGTACTGTCAGGGAGTGTCCTAATACTATGGAATCACTTTGTCTGATAGCTAGAGCTGTGGCTGCAACTGACTTGAGGCACGCAGGCAAAGCCTGGGCTACTGGATCTAGTGTGCTCGAAAAATAAGCACAGGGCTTGTACTGTCCTGCTTGATCTTGTGTGAGAACAGATAATGCAGTACCATCACGTTCTGTGACAAAAAGTGTAAAAGGCTTACTGTAGTTCGGTGTAGCTAGAACAGGTGCTTGGCATAAGGCTTTCTTTAATTCATTAAAAACAAGTGTATGTTCAGATGTCCAAGGGAGGACAGTCGATACGGCTGCCTCCTGTGTCGTTAACTGTATCAGTGGCTTAGCTAGAAATGCATACTGAGGAATCCATTGTCTGCAGTAAGAAGTGAGGCCAATAAAAGCACGTACCTCCTTCTGTGTCTTGGGCTGTGGAAGACTCGCTATCAACTGGATACGGTCTGGTGTCAACTGCCTACCCCACTTGGACAGTAAGTGGCCTAAGTAGATCACTTGCTGGACACAGAATTGTAATTTGGAAGGGGACACCTTGTGCCCCTGCTCGGCCAGAAAATACAGGACTGTAAGTGACGCACGCTCGCAGTCACGTTCAGAACGGGCTGTGATCAGTAGATCATCGACATACTGGAGCAGGGCAGTGTCAGTTGGCATGTGAATGTTGTCTAGTTGTCTCTTAAGTGCTTGACTGTAAATACTAGGACTTTCTGTGAAACCTTGAGGAGCTCGTGTGAATTTATAGCTCCTTCCATTTAAACAAAAACCGAAAAGGTACTGGCTGTCTGGATGAATGGGGACACTGAAAAATGCATTCTTGAGGTCTATGACAGTGAAAAATGTAGCTTCAGAATCAATGGCTGTCAATAGGGAAGAAATATCTGGGACTACTGGGTACTGGGGTATGATACATTTATTGAGTTCTCGAAGGTCAATCACTAATCGATATACTGGAGGTGCATTTGGATCAGTACGTTTCATGACTGGAATGATAGGAGAATTACATACATTGGAGTCAGTTTCTACAACCACTCCTTGAGCAATGAGCTCATCAATAATTTTGGATAAGGCTGCTACAGCCTCAGGTGGCAATCTGTACTGTCTGATTCGTGGCAAGACTATACCTTGCTTGAGAGTCACACGATGGGGTGTGATTTGCATAAAACCTACATCAGTTGGACCTTGTGCCCATAAATGCTGCGGTACATTTGACAATCTTGGATCAAAATCACGTAATACATAGTGACCTTTAAAGTCTCTTAAAAACAATCGGATTCCTTCTGGGGAACAGCAAATAACTGCACCTAATTCTTTCAATGTTTTAATGCCTAACAAATTTTCTGGACATGACTTCGTAAGTAATAAATCAGTAGTTCGGGACAATGGACCAACTTCTAGAGAAACTGGTTTTGAAATCTCGTTCACAATAGGCTTTCCTGAAAATCCAAGGGAAACATTTCTAGAGCCTGAGAGCGGAGCCCCTGGAACCTCGTCATGACTGATAGTAGTCCTACTTGCCCCTGTATCAATCAAAAACTTTCTGTCTTTCCCTAATACTTGACTGTGTACATAGGGACCCTCTTGATCTACAGGTATCTCGATGAGAGGCAAGCCTACCTCCCTCTCTAGGCTGTTTCATGAATACTGTTGATACTCTGGATACTCTGACTGGGCATACTGGTACATCTGCTGTGTAACATGCTGTGTTGCAGCGATATGCTGCGGTGCTGGAACTGTCTGTTGTGCATTCTGTGGTGACTGAGAAGTCTGTGAAACTTGTTCTTGCCTAGGCGGACGTGGTCTTTCTTTAGTCTTACCAGTTGATATGTTGTGTTTCAGAACTGCACACTCGTTTATAAAATGACCTGGTTGTTTACAATAATTGCAGGTCCCTTTAACGGGAGCTGCAGGATGACTGACTTGATTCGTACCCCTCTTCTGACTGTCTTGTGGAACAGATTGTGCAACTAGTACTTTCATTTTCGTGTCTTTCATACGTCTCCTTTCGTGTTCTTGCTCTTCCCTGATTCTATTCTGGTGATACTGGAGCATCTGAAGCATTTGTGACGGGGTACTAGCTTGCCAGGTACTTTCGACTTTCAAAACTCGATTTTTAACTTGTGGACTTGAATTCTCGACTAGTTTAGTAACAAAAAGATGAGGGTATGACTCGCTACTCGTCTTCAAACCACTGTTAATAATAAAGCATTTTTCAAATCTGGAATAAAAATCACTAGTGTCTTCATCCTGTTTCTGTTTACATGCTGAGATTGCATCCCAATCTTCCTTTTTCGTGGCTAGTAACCTTGGCAAGACCTGTATCAATAACTCGGGCAATTCTTTACATTTGTCCCCAAGACCGGTACCTGGTACTCGTGAATTGTCTTCAGCTTCTAGAGCTGTCCAATCTATCTTTTTCTCTCCCACCTCCCATTCTTTTTCCTTGAGTTTTTCATATACCCCTGCGGGCAACAGGACCTTTAACATTTTAATAATATCTGGATACGTGTATTCTCCCATACGGAGCATGTCTTTTAATTCTCGATGGAACCCTGCTGGATCTTTGTCGTGACAGGGAATTAATTTCTTCATCTCTAAGAGTTCCATCTTTGTGACAGGGGTGTAAACAAATACTCGTTGCATTTCACCACCCGCTGTCCTAACTGGGTGTACTTCTCGTAACGGATGCTGTCTATCTATGTAGAATGGTTTACTTCCTGGGGGTGAGACGTGAACAAAATGCGGGTTCAGGAACGTTCTATATTTCTGGCGCTGTTCTAGAATGACACTAATTAAATCGGTACCTAAACCTTTCCATCTATACTGGAGTAACTCGTTCAGAACATCATGTAACGGACCTGGATCAGAATGTTGTCCCTCATACAGTGTAATGAGGTGCTGGATCATATACATACCCACTAGTCGCTGCTCGGCTGGGGGCAGTTTCAGAAACATTTGTGCCACTATTTCGTCTGGAAAAGTGGTAGAATCAGTAATCCATCGGACTGCTGATCGGGCTAGTTCTTGTTCATGCATGGTACTAAGTTCACTATAACCGATTCGTGATTTCAGAATGTGATCGGTAACTTGAAATACTTGTTCAAGAGAGCCTTGTTCTGGTGTTGGAGGAGGAAAGACTTTCTTGTGTTCTAGGCGTGAATGTCGGTCGGGAAGTCTAGTTTTACCTACATACGCTATTCTGGTGGGGTTCTCGTCGTCTACCTCTTCAGTATCAGAATCGTCTTCTTTCTCACTTACTTGTGCTGCTTTTCGTTTCTCGTGTAACTTTATTATTTCCCTACGGATCTTCTTGTACATACTCTCTATACAACTTAATGTCCTGTGTCTTCCCTCGGCTATATTATCACTCCACCTTGTCAGGACTTTCATTTCGGTCGGGTCTTTAGTCGGATAATCTTGTTCCCTTATTAAACAATTAATTAGAAACTTTAATAGCATGAGCTGGGTCTCAGCTTTCCTTAGAGACATGATTTCGCCAATACTTTCTGGATTGTCTCCTGTACGGATGAAACGATATATTCTGTCTAGATCTTCTTTCATATTCGGTAGGGTGTCCAAATACTCGGTCACCCGTCTTACGCGCAATGAATATATAACCATATTATCATCGCCTGGGACTGGATCATAACGGCATTCGGTAAGAGCTCGTTTGATATCTGCAACGGACTGATGTTTGGGCGTACGCTGTAACGCACGTTCATGTAACTCGACTAACGTTACACGTTTGTGTGGCGGCGGGGTACCAGGAGGACCTCCCCCCGCGGCCCCTATACTAGAATCGTCGACTGATACTCTTCGTGCTGGCAGAGTGACCGATGTAGCGGGAACTTGTACTATGGGCTGGACCGGGGGTACCGTAACAGGTGCTGTAACAGGTGCCCCGGTGGCTGGAGGAACAGGAATTACATTATTTACAGGAGCGGGCGGAGCAGGATTTGCATATTCGGGGACCGTGTCGTCCAAATAGGACGAGAGAAAAATATCAGCTGCGGTCGGTTTGTGACGTAGCTTAATCGGAACTAATGGCGGCGGAAAATTACATGGTGCTTCCGGGGTTGCTTTTGGCAAGCCCTCGGCAAGAAGAGGATACATACCCTTAATAAGGGCATTTCTCTGTCTATCTGACTGTTCGGCTTTAACTCGTTCACCTATTTCGATTAATTCCCTTTCTTGGGCTCTTTCTGAGGATTCCCTACTTAATTCTAACTTTCTGATTTCTTTTTCGGTTCTTTTATGAGATTCTTTGCGCCATAACTCGATGGCATCTTTCTGGGACTGTCTGGATTTCTTTTTCCATAATGCTTCTTCTACTCGCATGATGCACTCGGCATCCCATGTACCTGATACAGGCCATCTATATTTCTCTTCTAGATCTTTAGTATACTCGACCCATAAGTCTAGATATAATATGGCACTTATGCCATGTTTATGATACATAAAATGACCTGGACTGTCCCTAGGCGGGACAGGAACTGCTTCTTCGAGCAGACCTTTTCTGGTTTTTAACTGACGTAACTTCGAGAACAGAGGCATGACTTAGACTGGAATCTGGACACAATACAATACACGATAAACACAATAATAACTTGAAAAACAAATCACTCATACCACGACACTGAAAACACATGAATTGACATTTAACAGTTCGGACAGAATATCACCTGGAATACTGAGAACAGAACACATGAATTTCTCGAGAACAGAACAGAACTTACTGGAATGACTAGATGCACTGCTAAAACAGTACGAAACTTACCGGTCTCATAAAGAGACACGTCAGGACCCGCATCCACCTAGGTGGACACTTCGTGTTGGATCTGTGTACCCAAACCCACGGACCAGAGACAAATTAATTGACCCTGTCTAGATACTACCCCAGCAATGGTACTCACCGGGCAGCAAGAACGGAAGGCCTCGGACTGGACTGGACTGCTACGACGACGGACGGACGAACTTCGGACTTCAGTTACAGGTGGGCCTCCGGATACCTCGGACCTTGGACTCTCGGCTTGGGCTCTGGTCGGGACTCGCCGCGTTCCTCCACCGCCTCGTCTGGACGCTGGACCGCAACCTCCGTCTCCTCCGTGGGCCTGAGGGATACTTGAAGCAGAAATATCTGCACGTGGCCGGTATGGTTCCGTCACGGCTGCAGAGGATCAGGGGGCCTGCGTGGCTTCTCCGGCGCGTGGGGAAAGGGCAAGTCCCTGTTCGGGCGCCATTATGTGGTAAATAAATAATTAATTACCTGATCTATTTTTGACTATAATCAATAAACGGTTAGCTCAATAAATAAGAGTCAAGATACGAGGTAGCTGGAGTATACAGGCTTTAATTAATCATAAAAGGACAGGAACAGGACAGCCTGCATGGGAATAGGATGGCAGCTGCCGGGGGCAGGATCTGGGAGCATAAGGGTAACTTTTAATAACAGTGCACAATATTTATAGTTAAACAAATACATTGCATTCAATACAGTCGGCGTAGCAGTAGGCGGAGTTTGTAGCAGTCGCGAAAGATAAGGCATAAAGTGGGTGTAACAAGAGGTGTGTACAGGGCGTATACATAGACATGTGATGTAAACGTAATAGAATATGTCATAAACGGGGCGGAAACATGGAGGGGGCTACCTGAGCAGCTGGGACCTCTAACCTAGTGGTGCGCGCAAACTGGCAATGACGTGTTACTAGGGAGAACTGGGGGCTATGACTTCTGCACTAGAAGAGGAGACGAAAGTCTGGAGGGTCAGAGCGACATGTACCCAGGCATATCTAGTATCTGGTGTTTAGAGTACATGTTGATAGAATCCAAAAAGTTATCAGGGCAAAGGCTAACAGACACTAGGACTGGTGCATGCATAATTCTACATGTATTGTGTGTGCGAGGAATATTCTATGAATATTAATACAGTATTTCTCTTACATGGAGACATAAAGGCTAGACCATGACGGAAACTATTGATGTGATTCAGTAGCTTAGGAATGCAGAGAAGGAGGGCTGGACTGATAACTGGAAACATAACATACTCTTGGCAGACTGGGAGGCAGAGCCAGGCCTAGCCGGGCACTGCGAGGCATGAAAGTAAGTGAAGGGTCAGGGATACAGGTGGGGGCTGTATCGCTCCTCGGAGAGGGTTCAGGAGACAGGAACTGAATCTGAGTCCGGGCCCTTTTGAGGCCTAGAAACGGGGATAATTCAATGAATTAACGTGCACACTGTAAAACGTGGCAACGTAGCTTTACATAGGCCTAATATTCGTTGTATTCACGAAGACTGGAAACTGGCATACTAGAGATGGACACAACTGTAATTGCGTCTTTAATTGATCAGAGGGGAATACATGCATATCGATCATGCACATGTATCATAACATGGGGAACACGTAGGCACATATAACATGGCAAAATTTACTTTTCCACAATAGGAAACACGTTTGGTTTACGGATGGTTCAGCCAGGTACATAGGAGAGAAGAGACACTGGAAAGCCGTTTCCTACAACCCCATAACACAAAAGTTACTGAGTACTACTGGTGAAGGGCAAAGTAGCCAGTTTGCAGAATTATATGCTGTATATCAAGTTCTGAAACAAGAATTACCTGGAAAATGTTATATCTTTACTGATTCATGGTCCACTGCGAATGGACTAGTGGTGTGGTTACCCACATGGAAGTCCCATAATTGGACCATTCACGGGAAGGAAATTTGGGGTAAAGAGTTGTGGCGAGGAATTTGGGAGTTCCTTCCTCAAAGCGATGTGACAGTTTTTCATGTTGATGCTCATACGCCTATTGACTCTTCAGATAAATTATTTAATAATATTGCAGATGAACACTCTAAAATCCTTAAGGCAGTGGTGGACCAACGAGATTCTGATCTGGCAGGCTTGGTGAAATGGGCTCACCAAAAAGCAGGACATTATGGCGAGAAAATTACTATCAGGTGGGCTGCTGAGAGGGGCATTTATATTCCCTTTGATTTGATTAAAACAGCCATACTCCACTGTCCTATATGCCAACATTCCCGACATAGAGAGGTGCCTCGAATAGTGAAAGGTCAATTGCATCGAGGAAAATCCCCTGCCCAGATCTGGCAGATTGATTATATTGGTCCCTTACCCATGAGTAAGAATTGTCAGTACGTTTGTACTGTTGTTGACACTTTTAGTGGTTTTTTAATCGCTTTCCCTTGTAAAAATGCAACGCAGGTAAATACCATGAAAACCTTAGATTTGATTACATTGTACTATGGTACTCCACTTCAGGTGCAATCTGACAACGCATCACATTTCAAAGGAAGATTAGTGCAAAATTACTGTGCAGAAAACAATATCGAGTGGGTGTTTCATATACCCTATTATCCACAAGCATCCGGTCTGATTGAACGGATGAACAGACTACTGAAAGACCAACTACGTAAATTGTCAGATGGTACCTTAAAGAATTGGAGAGACCATTTATCTGATGCATTATTGATTTTGAATAATCGTTCTTATCTGTATGCAAACTCTCCTTTAATGCGTTTATTCCCTCCAGCAGTTGAGGTTAAACCTAATACGATTACAAGTACAGTTTCCTATTGGGAAATCACCCCCGGAGCCTTAGCTCCATGTCGAGCTACCCCTGGATCTGCAGGCTTAGATCTGCATTCTTTAAAAGGAACCATTCTACATGTCAATGTGATTACTATAATTGAAACAGGAATTGGTGTCCAAATACCTACAGAACATTTTGGTTTGATTGCCCCGAGATCTGGTTTAGCTTTAAAAGGCATCCAGGTGCTTGGCGGAATAATTGACAGTGATTACCAAGGAGAAATTAAAGTTATCCTGTTGAACAGTGGCGATTCTGAAGTTACAATTAATGAAAAAGATAGAATTGCCCAATTGGTCATTATGCCTGTATTCAGTGGTGCGATTCAGAAAGGTGCAGCTCCGACTCTGTTAACAATGCGTGGTGCGGGTGGCTTTGGTTCCACCGATAACCCTGGAGCTAGAGTATGGGTGCAATCACCAACTAATCCCCCTGAACAGGCCGAAATTATTGCAACAGGGTCAGATAATACAATATTAGTGACGAGGCCAGGGCAAGAAGGCTGGGATGAAGTCCCGGCTGACAAATGTTATTTGCGAGAATGAATGATGCGTGTTATTTGAATTACAGATCATTGCATGGATTGCTGCTGCCGGATGTGTCGTCGTTGGACTCCCGTGGGTCTGCTGCGACGAGAGTCAAGAAAGTGTCCATGATCGGAATGACCTCGTGGATAAAGGACATCGACCCGTTGCTGCGTGGGATGTTAATACAAACTTTTGGGTCAGCTTGGCCCAATCAACGCTAAACTCGTCCCATTTTTGCTTAACTCCAATGAAATCCATCAATGACCTTCTGACCACATGTCTTGTGGCAATCCCCATCTCCACTGCTTCCCTTATACATTTCTTTAATGTTTCCAAAGTTCATCCCGAATTCATTTATCCGGACTTTACTCCCTACAGTTACTGTGCCTCATGTACTGTTCTAATTGATCTAGTACCCCCACGAACTTTTGAAATTCTAACATTTAATATTACTGAAGGTGATACTTGTTATAACCTTACATGCGACCCTAAATTCATAGGCAAATGTGCCCAATTAAAACTGGAACATTCGACATCTTTCACACTTCACGAAACAATTTTATGCCAAACTAGAACTATTGACTCTTGCGCTTCCTTTGACAATGGAATGAGATGTAAACGTATAATAGTAACTGCAAGTCATTATTTTCATGTGTCATTACCAACTGGATGGCTCTTTTCCTGTGGCAATGTGTCATGGTCATATATCCCCGCAAATATTTCAGGGGGCCCCTGTGCCCTTACAAGATTGAGTCATTTGTTATTTTCCCCTGATGGAGCAATTTCGTCTCGTGTGACACGGGATGTCATGTTACCCAGTGACTGTGACTCTTCGATCCACCTTTATTCTAAATCTGAGTACCTTAGTTTAGCAATTTCAATTGTAGGTGTCCCTGCCTTATCTGTGCATAATGCTAAAACTATAGGCAAAATCGCCTGCTGGATGGTGAAAGCCATCAATAGTACATCTACAATTTTAACTGACCTGTTGCTGGATAATCAAGGTGAACGTCGTGGTATTTTGCAGAATAGAGCCGCTATTGATTACTTATTGTTGAAACATGATCATGGATGCTCAGATTTTGAGGGTATGTGTTGTTTTAACCTATCAGATCATTCCCAACCCATTAGATCTCATCTCAATAAATTACATGAACTGACCCAAGAAGTAAGAGAACATTTAGACGGTGGGTGGTTTGACCGACTCTTCAGTTGGTTACCAGATTTCCACTCCTTACGCCAAATTTTAGGTGGAATTGTTTCAGTGATCTGCATCCTGATTGCTATTTGTTGCTGTATCCAATGTATACCATCTTTACTTCGTTTAGTTAGACCTCGTGTGGTGACTAGATCCTTTAGTATTATATCATATTATTCTTCAAATGATGTACATGCTGCCTGAATAGTTACCTTTATCTGTTCTACTAATTCTTCAATGCTAGTACATATAGTCGGGAGTGGAGTGTAACGCCCGGCTAATTTCTAGCCTTTCTCAGACTAAAAGCGACTATAATATACTACCATTTCAGTCTAAGCAACCTTTCTGTTCATTAATAGGGCTTAACTGTGCGCTTTGACAGGGTTTAATGCCTTTTTATCATTAGTTAGGCCTGTAGGCCCAAAACCATAGAGCAGCCATTTTGGATGGCTGTCTCATCCATTTTAGATAGCTGCCTCGTCTGTGCGAGGTGCTTGTAGAGCAAAGGGCATATTTAGAATAAATCTGTTGTTCGCTAGTTAGAAACCGGTCAAGACCGGCCCTTATCGAAGGAATGTATTTTGCTCACTGGCGGTAGACGCAATATGCAGGTGGCCACTGCAGACGGCGTGAGACCCCGGAGACTGGTACAGGAATTCGGTGGGAGTCGGCCTACGACTGGAAATTTCCATAGAGAAAGGGAGAGATATATTATCAAAGAGCAAGTAGCAGAGAGAGAGAGCTACATGCGGAGCAGACAGATGAAGTTGTCCTAAGAGCTGGTGATTAACTACTAGCTTGTAACGAAGAGGAGAAAGAGATCAAGAATCCTGTGAGGTCAACACGCAGGAGTGGTAGAAACCGAGACGTAATCCAGAAGAGGGTTCGAGTTTTCAGAGCCAAGGCAGCGTAGACGAGGTGTAGCGGTGCAGACGTGTATTCGTGAGCCATAGTGGGAGAGCAGAGTCCCGAGCGAGTGAAGACCCGAGAGAGAGAGAGGGATCAGTGGCAGTGTCCCTACCGCTTTTTTAACTGCGCTACCGGCGTGTTTGTGAGTGAGACCAATACGCTGACACAGCGCTTGTGATCACTTTTACTTTATTTTAAAACTTACTGTACTTTGGTGTGGAGGAGAGCGGGTCGCGGTACCCGCGCTGCTTATATCGCGCTATAGCAGGATTTGCATGACAGGACTGGCTGCTTTTCCATAGGCTGTTCTGCTGAGGCATTCGGAAAGCAGACAGACAGCCGCATTATCCAATTAGAAGGCACTGGACTCGCCCTTCCCTCCCGCCTCGTTCTGACGCCGGTGGTTAGCGCCGTTTGTGCAGAGGGCGTGGAGGGTCCGAGCCAGCTGCTTCCTGGAGTCCACCTGCAGCGCTCTAGTTGTTGGACGCTGGGGGGGATATAAGGCGGATGTGTACCCGGCAGCGCAGCGGACGAGCGCAGCGGGCGCGACGAAGGCGCGCCGGAGTTGCGCCTGAGTTAAGCCCGTCTGCGCCCGTCCGCGGCCGACTGCGGCCCAGGGCCAGAACCCCTGGCCCTCCCGCAGCCCATATCTGTTGGAGTCGAGAGGATCTACTTCTCCATCGTCATGAGTATGTGGGGTCTTGCTTACATAGCATGGAGGTAGGAAATAACGTGGCCTGCAACTACTGTGGCTTTGCCTTCTATACAGGGGAAGCGAAAGTTAGTGCACAACACTCTCTGACATGCGGCTTGCTGAACGTACGCTCCCTACGTAAGCACTGCCTCGATATTCATGACCTACTCAGCGGGCTGCAATGGGATCTACTTTTCCTTACGGAAACGTGGTTAGATCAAGATTCCATGCCAGAAATTATCGAGGCAATTCCAGAGGGCTACTGTCTTCAAAGATTGGACAGATTAAAAGGGAGAGGGGGGGGCATAGCCATAGTCGCTAAACTGGATTACCACGTACTAACATTGAGGGTAGTGAAGCCGGTGCCTTCTCTATCTCGATAAATGGCAACCTTACTGTGAAAGGCCTTTTGATCTACCGCCCCCCGGGCCCCTCTTCAGCCTTTATTGATAAGTTAGTGGAGGACGTTACAGAAGCTGCACTTAGCACGGATAAATATCTAGTCCTGGGCGATCTAAATCTACACCTAGACACCCCCACAGACAAGGCAGCAAATGATCTCTGTCTGACTATGGCAAGTCTGCAGTTTGCACAGAAGGTACAACATCCTACCCACAAGATGGGCCACCTTCTTGATCCACTTTTTGCTAACTGGAACCAGGTGGACGCCCAGACTCCTATCCCTATCCCATGGTCCGACCACCATCTTATTCCTTTTACCATTGGGACTCAGGGACCTGGTCAGGCCGACCCTCCTGCTGACAAACACCCTAGGAGGAGATGGGCGGCGTTCTCCCAAGCTCTCTTTAACCAGGCGCTAATTGCTAAGGACCATCTCGGTGGTGTGGGGGTGGAAGAAATCAATTCCAGCCTAGATCAGCGCATCACGGAGGCCCTGGACCTGGTGGCTCCACTTGGTGCGGCCAAAATGGGGGGCAGAGTTATGAGATCAGCTCCCTGGTTCAAGGAGGACATGCGGGTGGCCAAAGCAGCTTGCAAACGGGCAGAGAGGCAATGGAGGATTGCCTATTCAACTCCCGCCAAAGCAGAATACATAGATTGCAGGCGGAACTATCACAAGCTACTCAGAAAGGGCAAATCAATGTACTTCTGCACTAAGATCCCTGAAGCTGAACAGTCCACCAAGGAACTCTTCTCTATTTACAAATCCATTTCAATAGGGAAGCCCGCTGTGATGCCCACGAAACTCTGCACTACTGAGGGCTGCGACCGTATTGCAGATTTCTTTGCCAACAAAGTTATCAATATCTATAACTCCTTTCCTCAGCAGGCAAACACCAACAGCCCCCCACACTGGAAGGTTACCAAACCCATAGGAGAACGACAGCTTACCACCTTCGCCACTCCCACGACTGAAGAACTGATCCGCATTTGCGGGTCAATAAAATCAGGTTCCCCAAGAGACCCGACGACGCCTAGTCGACTCAGGGGTAGCCTGCAAATACTTGAACCCCATGTCCGCCTCTTACTTGACACCTCCTTTAAATCTCAGAGTGTCCCTAAAGCCTGGAAGCAAGCAATTGTTTTACCCCTACAGAAAAAAGCCAATGTTAATTTTGATAAACTTGATAACCTCCGCCCTATCTCCCTCCTGCCTTACATGGCTAAAGTGGCGGAAAAAATAGCCAATATCCAACTCATGCAGCACGTGGAGGAGGCGTCGCTGCTCCACGACTCGCAATTTGGCTTCCGCCCCCGTCATTCGACGGAATCGGCGCTTCTTGTGGCGGTTGAGGCACTGCGACAGGGCGTGGATGAGGGCCACACTATGGCTCTGATCTTGCTTGACTTAAGCGCAGCATTCGACACTGTAGCACATTCCACCTTGCTACAGTGTCTGAGTGGAGGAGGGGTTGCAGGCGCTGGGCTGGATCAGGTCTTTCCTGTCTGACAGGTGTTTCCAGGTCAGGCTGGGCGAGTGCTATTCGAGGGAGATCAAGTTGGGCCAGGGCGTGCCTCAGGGTTCGTCCCTGAGCCCAACCTTATTTAATATCTATGTCTCCCCCCTAGCGGCCATCGTGGAGGGTCATGGCCTCCGCCTGGTGTCGTATGCCGACGACACGCAGCTGGTCGTCTCCCTATCGCGTGCACCCGGTCTTGCAGCGGACATCTTCAGGAACTGCATGCAAGATCTTGCAACGTGGATGTCCGCTAACTGTTTAAAACTGAACGGTAGCAAGACCGAGGTGCTCGTGGTGGGGGGAGGGCCCTCTGCTTGGTCGTCGGCATGGTGGCCGCCCTGTCTGGGTGAGGTCCCTGCTCCTTGTCAGGAGGCCAAGAACCTCGGCGTGTGGCTGGACAGAGACCTGGCTTTTGGTCCCCAGGTCAGCCGGGTGACGGGGATGTGCTTCGGGGTCCTAAGAGCTTTAAGGAAAGTCTTAGATCTGCTTCCCATTTCTGCTCGAAGGACGCTGGTGCACGCCCTGGTCACCTCGCGACTTGACTATGGGAATCTGCTCTACCTGGGGACCACGAAAAAGGTCATGGGCCGCCTTCAAGTCCTCCAAAACGCCGCGGCACGGCTTGTACTCAGGCTCCCCAGGAGATCACCATCAATTCCTGCTCTTCAAGCCCTCCACTGGCTTCCTATGGAGAAGAGGGTTGAGTTTAAAGCCCTCTCCACTTGTCATCGTATCTTGAGCGGTAAAGCCCCTGTACCGCTTCAGAATCTGGTGACCCATTACGAGCCTACCCGTAAGTTACGGTCTTCCCAGACCGGACTGCTGACGGTTCCCAGGGTAAGGAAGGCCCGTATGGGAGGGAGATCTTTTAGATTTCTCACTCCCAGATGTTGGAATATCTGAAACCCTGTTCAGGAAAAAGCTCAAAACTCACCTTTTCAGCAGGTAACTTTTAATGGGAGGGAGGGCGGTCATTTCTCACTTACTACAGCGCGGGGACACGCCAGTGGCGTCACCAGGCGCTTTACAAATGCCCAAAATAAATAAATAAATAAATAAATAAATCAGCTCCGCTGCTGAGATGGAAAGACGCACGTATAAGGTGAGGCGTTCTGAGTTAGTGTAGAATACATACATCTAATAATACACTTTTCCTCCCTTTTTAGGTTGTAGATGATAATTACTTGTAATAGTGTCTAAATTTCTATGGCTATGTTTATGTGTAAAATAAAAGATATAATGTGCAATACATATATTTGAGTGTTGTTTCCATGACAGGACTAACCTTTCTTTTCAACCAGATACTGGTAGGTTAGCAGGTGAATTGGACCCTTCTAGCAGGTAACTGAGAAATGGAAGATTGTGTAGCCTATGGCTGGAAGGAACTCCCAAATGTTCTAATCCGATAACTCTTCTAAATTGGGAATAGCTAATATCGTCGGTGCAACTTAAATGTGCCGCCGGCCCTGATAGAATGCCCTGTCGGGAGACATAAGGTATACCGTCAGGAAGTGTAGATAGAATTGGCCCCAAGAGTTAGGGAACAGTCTGGCGACTATAAATCAGGTAAGTAAACAGTCTGGCGACTATAAATCAGGTAAGTAAACAGTCTGGCGACTATAAATCAGGTAAGTAAACAGTCTGGCGACTATAAATCAGGTAAGTAAACAGTCTGGCGACTATAAATCAGGTAAGTAAATATAAGATAAGGGATCCCCTAGATGTTAGTTATATTCCTACTTGTATAGGCTTGTAAATAGCTAAAGATCACCTTCTCAGGTGAGTCTTCTAAAAATCTTGTAAATAGTGGCCTGAGAAGAGTGTGTTTACGTGACGGCTGAGGCAGCCATTATTGATGTGCCACCGATTCTAAAAAACCCAGTCGTTACACATGCGTACATTAGAACATCAGAATGTATTTCATTAAAATACAACACATTCATTGAACTTGATCCGGGTATTGGGCGTCTTGTCTGTGAGGTCAAGAATAAGTTGCATTTCGCCTGTGTAAGAAAGGATGTTGATATTGTGAGAGTGAATGATGCTGGTTAGAGGGATCATCTTTGCATTGAAAAGGGTTGGGCTCAGGGTGGATCCTTGCGGAACTCTGCACATGAGGTGGGGGGCATCCTAGGTGCACCTTGCCAGGCTGAGTGACTGGGTCCCTATAGTCAGGAAGGAGAAGATTCATCTGAGTGAATGTCCTTGAATTCTAATGCCAGATAGGCGTTGGATTAGGTGTCAAACGCTGTGGAAAGGTCCAGGAGGATGAGGGCTGCTGTCTCTCCTCTGTCCAGAGTCATAATGATGTCATCGGTGGCTGCAAAAAGAGCAGTTTCTGAGCTATGGATGGGTCTGAAACCAGACAAAAAAGTGTTGATGAGATGGTGGTCACTAAGGTTTTTGATGAGGTGTCTGTTGCTGATTTTCTCTCAGACCATGGCCAGGAATAGTAACAGGGATATTGGTCTGTAGTTGACAAGTGTTTATGGGTCTGCAAAGGGTTTCTTCAGCAATGGGAGGACAGCTGCTTGTTTCCAAGCATATGGGGCAATCGTGGAAGAGTTCAGAATTGATATAAGCAAGGAACTGATGGGTTTCAGTACTCTGGAGTAGGAATGGTGGGGGCAGGTGTATGATGAAGCCCTTGAGTGGATGGACTTCATTTTGGTTGAAGTTTCTTCTGGGGTAATGATGAGCACGGCCGGACTGGCAGTAGCGGATGGGTGGGGACAGGTTTTAGGCCGGTGGGGGCTGTTTCTGTGCTGAGCAGTGCTGCAAAATCGGCTCCTTGCAACAGCGCAGGAGCAGTGTTCCCAACAACTTCCCCCTGCCCTCGAGGGCTGGTCAGATATAATTGCCAGGACTGTTTTGCGATCCCAGTCCGAACTTGATGACTTGTCATGTGGTTAGCACTGGTCCTTTGGATAGATCAGGAGGGGGCTTGAGAGGTTTGTTAGGTTCGGTTGTGGTTTGAAGTTGCTATAAATGGTGGTTAATTTGTTGCTGGAAGGTCATGCGAGGGGGCGATCGATTTGGAAATTACAACTGGTGAGATGACTACATGTTAAAATATTATTAAAACTTGGATAGTGAGAGACCTGAGTTTATCTATGGATTTGTTTGATCATTTTGTGGTAAGAATGCTGATAATCATTTTACTTTTGTGTCTCTTCTCGGAATTCCGCGAAGTTACCAAAAAACTCAGTGAGATTCTGAATCGTTTCACAAGCGGAGTATTAGGCTTAGTGGAGGGAAGCGCAAGCAGCAACAGGGGCCGTTTCTAAAGGAGGCCAGTAAAGCAGTTACATGAGCTAACTGAAGGAATATACCAAGAATGGAAAATCAAATGTGCTCCTGTGTGCTTCTTTGCTCATGGGGTTTTAACCCGTTGACCGCGGCGCGATTTCCGCTGCGGTGCGGGTGAATTAATGAGTGGGCGTGTTTCGGATGGCTCCCAGCCATCCTCCCCACACGCCCACTGTGACGTCGTACTGCCGGGAGCCATCTGACGCACTCAACTGGTTAAATGCAGAGCAATATCTAATAAACGTTCCCTGGTGATAATGAAGCCAACGGTGCTACTTCAGTATTGCCTCTAAACATCACCATAATAAAGGAGGGACGAATACTTGTTACAATATTTGGCATTTCTGTGCCATTATTTGTGCGCAGGATATCCATGTGGTATATGACATGGACTGCTTGTACATTTATATTGCCGTATATGACATTGGTTTCTAACATGCGTTCATGACAGCTTATTTTATTGTATGCTGCTGTAATTGCATTTAATACCTGAGTTTGCGTACTATGATGCCCATTCAATGAAAACACAAAAGTCGCATAGGACTTTGTCAGTGCCGACTGCATGAGCACACGTGGCTTGTTGACATGCTTACTTGGGGGTCAGGTACTTCCTGTGACCCCCCTAGCATTGTTCCTTTATCTACTTATTTTGCTTGAATGGGTAATTTTCTGGTGAAAGGGAATCCTTGCATGGGCCTGAGATAAGGAGAGGTATTCGGAGTTTCAGACCTTGGAGTTCACGACCATGGGAAGGTCTTAGGAAGTGTGTATACTATTATCATCGGAGGCTGGTCGACAAGGGCATAAGAGGATGTTTATGGCATGCTCATTGTCATAGACAGACATTCTCAGTTGGAGATGTCTAGAAGATGCCTTTAACCTAAGGAGGCCGAAGAGGAGCCTGTGTGCTCACACAGCATCCTAACACATACAGATACATGCATGGAAGATGGTAACAATTACCTTTATGGATACCTCGGAAGTATTTTACCCAACTAAACACCATGGTTAAAGGATTTTTATGGGTAGCTGGGAGACGCAGAGTGGCGCTCACCACCATGATGCAACATAGGCAGAAGGGGGGGTTTGCAGTTCCTGATTTCGAGGCATACTACCACAGGCCCAATTCCAATGGTACACGTAGAGGATGGCAGGGAGGTTACGGACAGATGAGGACCAAACGGGCATGGACCTGGGCCTCCACCTGCTCTCTCGGACTCTTCTCCGGCTCCCTTTATGAGAGAGAGAGATGCTGAGGGATCTGTGGATGGTGCGACTATGCTGGTATCGGGCCAATAGGTGAGCCATTGCGAGTCTGCGAGGCGCTGCCGCATGGGGGAGACTATATTACAAAGGACAGTGGTCCCAAACTTCAATTCAAGTAACACAACAGAAATTAATATAGACCAAAATTGAAATCTATATTGAATGTCCAGCCGGACATATTTAATAGTTGTAATAATCAAATGTGGTAAAATTATTCAACAATTTCCAAGTAGGACACAGCCTGTGTCCAACTACCACATGAGTCCAAACAAAGAGACATATAAATGCAAGGCAAACAAAAGTCTGTAAATTGCTCACAGTTAAAACAGACAATTAATACTAAGGTACACTTTATGTGATTTCATAATAAAGACATTTTCAAATCATCAAGTGTAAGCTGTCGACAACGTTTCGATCCCCTTTTTTAATATGGGATCATCATCAGGACATGTGAATTAATGCCTTTACTCAGTGTGGAACAGAATCATCTGTAATTGCATGGCGCTAAAGACCGATGCATACAGAAATCACTAATGCGATCCGTTTAATGCCTGAGGATCCGCAAGGTAAGACCAAGGAAGTTCAAGATAAACCAATGATAGGGGGTTTGTTGGTGGCACTTTGATCAATACCAGAAGGTATGCACAGAGACTCCGAAATCGGGAGTCTGATGCGACGTGCGAGTAAATACTCGGAAGGTCCAAACAATGAATGAGAATTGTAGCGAGCGCCCGAGTCAATGCTCGATATTAATGGAGGAGACTGGCAGGGATTACGAGACTGGGAAGATATGGGGATCTCCACTATAGGGGACCTCTATGAGGATGGCACTCTAATACCTTCCAAGACCTTTTAGAAAGATATGAACTACCCAGGCATGACTTTCTCTTACATGCGGCATTGACAGCAGCCATTCGTAAGCCCTAGAAGAAAGGGATGTCGGAACTGCCGACCTCTCTCCCTTGCCAATATGTGGTCTCTTCAGCAAGGACGATCAAAGAGGTTACCTGTCTGTATAGGCGAGTTACGCAGGAGATCAGATCTCCTTTGGAGAGTCTGCGCATTAAATGGGAACCGGACCTGGGGATCCCTATAGAGGAAAAGCTGTGGGAGGAGTAGATGGAACGGGCGTGGAAATGATCTAGAAATGGGAGATTTCAACTAATACAGTTTTATGTGTTCCATAGAGCATATCCCACCCCTCACAAAATCAACACATTTTTCGGATCCCAAACAGCCTGCCCGCGGTGCAAACTAGAAAACGCCACATTTGTACACATGTTCTGGGAATGCCCATTACTGCAGAGGTACTGGGGGGAGGTCACAACCAAACTGGGTGAAACAACAGATAGAGATATTCAGCGGACCCCAGGATTTTTTCTGATACACTGGTTCCCCCACACTGCCCGTAATAACGTTATCAGTAAATTTATAGATTTGGGGTTGGTCCTAGCTAAGAGAGAAATTACCAGCCATTGGAAGGCGGTCACTGCACCTAATCCTTCACGTTGGTTGTGAGAATTTATAAAGAGGGCTGACTGTGAGGGGATTTATAGACAACAAATGGCCCAGAAAACCAATAACGACAAATTGATGGACTTGGCTAGGGCAAGGGAGGCGATGGTGGATTTGCTCAAGAGCCCGACAGATGACACTGAGTGACCGTCTGGGGGGGGTTTGGAATTGTCCTTGTGAACTGAAACATTGCCTTTCTGAAGCGGGCGGCTTGGATGGTGGGTTGCGAGACCAATATGATGAATTCCCCTTAAGTGGATGTCTGCTTGCTGGCACTGTGGTCCCGAATGACCTGCAGGAGTGCACAATGCATAATACCGAGAGGTACGGGGTTGAGCAACATGTCTGACGGGGGAGGTGGGTAGTTAGGGTTTGAGGGGGGAGTAGGGTGGGGGGGATTTGTTAACCTGTTAGCCCATTGACTGCTGGGATAGGTAAGAGTGAGATCCAGCAGGGAGGCGGAAGGAATTGATTCTCTAGATAGAGATGTTGATCGCAAGTATCCTAGAAATGTTGGTTAGGTGGATGATTACAGGGGAACTGGCAGAGGTGAAGACACCAGAAGGGAAGTAACTCTCATGTCTGTGCAATCATACCTGCATAAGATGTTAAAGAATACGATATTGTGGATACTGTTTCCTCCGAGTATTGATCCTAATGCTGCTGATGTAGCTGAATGAAGTTTGTTTACAACAAAAAAAAATGGAAGATGGTAACAATTAGGGATTCAGTTATAGAATACAGACGCCATTGATGCTGAACGCCAGTTGTAACGGAATGCACCACTTTCTGCTGTTCACTGGTATGCAGATAAACAGTTGCAGGCACATGGGCAATGTAAGTGTACATAGATAATGGCTTTTCAGACAGTAATTCACACACAGACAAAGGTATACACAAATAGATGCACACAAGAGATTTGATACCCCCCCACACACCTCCCCATGGTTTGTCCTGTGTTTGTGTACTAGTACTAGGAAATACTCACTGCTCAGTTCTTCTCAGCAGCAGGGCCATCAACACAGGCAGCAGATACTTGCCATTACTCACCCTTGAGGCGGAAGCCGGGGGTTCTTTGCGCTCTCTTGCGCGCTGCTAATATTGTGTTGTCATTTGGTGCTATTTGATTACTAAATACACTCGTTTTTTAAAAAATTGTATATATTTTAAAGGGAGCTTTTTTACAGTAGCCCCTACCTGGAGCGAGAGTCACATCGCCCCAGGTCCCTCTCTCGTGCCCTGCAGCGCCACTGCTGCCAGGCGCCAGGCACCTCACGAGAATCTTCAGGCGCCATCTTGGCCTGGGGAAGGCTCGCGGTACAGATCTCCGTCCCTCCGCCCTCTTAGGATATTTAAGGGCTGGACTCCCTAGCGCTCGTGATACTTGCCATTACTCACCCTTGAGGCGGAAGCCGGGGGTTCTTTGCGCTCTCTTGCGCGCTGCTAATATTGTGTTGTCATTTGGTGCTATTTGATTACTAAATACACTCGTTTTTTAAAAAAAAATTGTATATATTTTAAAGGGAGCTTTTTTACAGTAGCCCCTACCTGGAGCGAGAGTCACATCGCCCCAGGTCCCTCTCTCGTGCCCTGCAGCGCCACTGCTGCCAGGCGCCAGGCACCTCACGAGAATCTTCAGGCGCCATCTTGGCCTGGGGAAGGCTCGCGGTACAGATCTCCGCCCCTCTGCCCTCCTCCCACCCCTTTGGATGCATATAAACAAGCAATCTGCACGTCCGCGCAGCGGGCGGGCGCAGCGGGCGCGCCGGTGGCGCGCCAAAGGCAAGCCCGTCTGCGCCCGTCCGCGCCCAGACGAGCCTAGGGCCAGTCACCATGCCTAATTCAACAAGTGCCCCTCGTATCTACTCCCGAGATGCACTATTTTGTGCTCGCTCTGTGCCACCCTCATATTGCACCTCATTTCAAACGAACCCTCCGCCTTTTACCTGTTGCGCACTCTGCCGCCCCCCCAACCGAGTAGCGGTAAAACACACACTACGTCTGGGCCTTTTGAATTGTAGATCCCTCCCCAGGCACTCACTTGAGGTTAACCTCCTCATTTCAGAACAGGAGTTGGACGTGTTGTTTCTTACGGAAACATGGATTACGCAGGGCTCAGAAGCAGATATGGTGAATGCCCTTCCCCCTGATTATCTAATCCTGACCCAGGACAGGCCATCGGGTCGAGGAGGAGGCATCGCCATTCTATATAAAAACTCACTAACCTGCAGAATCCAGAAAGGGGAGGTGGAAGACTGCGAGAGCTGCAAGTTCTCCTTCCAAATCTCTCACACTGTCGCAATGTCTGGGCTGTTAGTTTACCGCCCCCCAGGAAATACTGGAAACTTTGCCAACTCTATTATAGAAACGGCAATGGTCGGTGCCGCCTCTGCCACCAATTTCATTATCCTGGGAGACCTCAATCTCCACTTCGACTATCAGGAAGATCGGTCGGCGACTGCCCTCTTGCATGATCTTAGAACCTGCGGGGTTGACCTTATAAACTTGGAGCCCACTCACAACAAAGGCCACTTGTTGGATTCTATCTTCGTAAATATCTCCACCATGAAGGCAGCCCCTCCCATCCCCCTGCCATGGACGGACCAATTCTTGATCCCTTTCACCTGGGAAATTGAAATTAAGAATCTCCCTCCCTCCAATGTTGATGCATCTGAAAGACCATGGGCCAGGCTATCTGTTGCAGATCTCTGTAAGTGGATATCGAACACCCTAGATGCAGTCCTCCCTAGGAGAGCGGTAGGGAAAAAGGAGAAAAGACTACACACCGCCCCTTGGTATACACCTGAACTGAGGGTGATGCGGAGGGCATGTAAAAAACTAGAGCGCTCTTGGAGAAAAAATTGGGAAGTAGCTAGTAAGACGGAATACCGTTCAGCGATAAGAAGCTATAAGCACTCTATCCAGCGAGCCAAAACTCAGTTCTTTGAGGAGAAAATTAGTAACGCCTCTAACTCCGCAAGAGAAACGTTCCTGGTGGTTAAAGAACTTTTGAGGGTTCCTACACCTTCTGCCCCCTCGGAGAACTTAGAGGATAAATGCAACAATCTGGCAAAGTACTTCCACTTGAAAATTGAAAAAATTTTGAGCTCCCTACCTCAACCCAAGATAGGACCCGAGCTCCTGGAGAAGGAGAGCTTGTCCCAGAAGACCTTGGAATCTTTTGGCCCCATTACTCAAGATGAATCCCTTAAAGTCCTCCTTTCTATTAAGAGTGGCTCCCCCCGGGATATCGTCCCAATGAGAATCTTGAAAATGATCGCCCCTTCCGTTGTGGAGCCTGTCACTGAATTTATCAATGCCTCATTAAACGCGGGTATTGTCCCTCCCAACTGGAAGAGGGCAATAGTGAAAGCTCTCTTAAAAAAACCAAGCCTGGACCCCTCAGATATGGCTAATTATAGACCCATTTCGCTCCTTCCGGGACTCAGCAAAATCACGGAAAAATTGGTTAACCATCAACTGTCCAACTTCCTTGAGTCCAACGGGGTACTAAAAAGCTCACAAACAGGTTTCCGTCCTGGCCAAGGCACTGACACCGCCTTGCTGGCAGTCGCTGAGGAGGCACGCTGCATTTTGGATTCAGGAGGATCAGTGGCAGTGATCCTCCTGGACCTCAGTGCAGCTTTTGACACTGTCAACCATCGAGTGTTACTTCAGCGACTGTCAGCTGCCGGAGTGAGGGGGGCTGCGCTGAATTGGCTTAGATCATTTCTCAGCGAAAGATCTTTCCAGGTTTGGGAAGGAGGCTCACGATCAGCATCCACCCACCTCCACTGTGGTGTGCCTCAGGGCTCATCCCTGAGCCCCACACTATTTAACGTGTATATGGCCCCTTTGGAGGATGTGGTGGCTCCTTTTGACATCAAGATCGTGAGCTACGCCGACGACACCCAACTGGTGTTCGCCCTTTCCCAATCCACGGAGAACTCTCAGACACTTCATGCGTGCCTTTCAAAAATCCATTCTTGGATGGGGGACTCAGCACTGAAACTGAATGGGTCTAAAACGGAGATAATGCTGTTGGGTCCTAAATTTCCCTCTCTTCCCTGTTCGGCCTGGCCTAGTTGTTTAGGATCTCCTCCCGAACCCAAGGCTGAGATCAAGAGCCTGGGTATCTGGTTGGAACAAGACCTTTCCTTTAGGACCCAGGCCTTTAAACTAGCTGGTCTCTGTTTTGGCCTCCTCCGATCGGTACGCAAAATACTGCCCCTGATTCCTCCCCTATCCCGGAAACTTCTAATACAGGGTCTGATCATGTCCAGATTGGACTTTAGCAACGCGATCTACCTTGGGGCCCCTGAGGCCACCTTGAACAGACTCCAACAAATTCAGAACGCGGCCGCACGACTGTTATATGACATCCCTATGTCTCGCTCGGCTAAACCAACTCTGAGGGCGTTACACTGGTTGCCCATTCGGGAAAGGGTGAAATTCAAATCCCTCTGCCTTGCGCACAAAATTTTGCAAGGCAAAGGTCCCCCAGCCCTGCAAAAGTTGGTGGTCCCATATAAAGCCTGCAGAAGCTTACGCTCGGACCAGCAACACCTGATCTGTGTCCCCAGAGTAAAAAAGGCCCGTTCAGGAGGAAGGAGATTCTCCGTCAATGTCGCTACCCTCTGGAATGCCCTCCCCCTAGGTCTACGCGCAGAACCTTGCATCTTGCGCTTTCGAAAACAGTTGAAAACCCTTCTTTTCTGTTAATTCCCCTTTTCCCCTCTGCTCGTCCCAAGACTCTGTCTGGCAAAGCGCTGGGATGCTCCAGGGTAACCGTGCGCTGTACAAAACCGATCTAATAATAATAATAATAAGATACATCTTCTTCCTGCAGAGGCGCAACCGTCTCCTCCTCTTGTCGCACCTTCATGTGCAGGTCTGAGGCGTTTTCTTCCCTTACTCACCGCCTGCAGGGGATGGTGCCATTCTCAGCTAAACACCCCCTCCAGAGAGGTGGAGCATTTTATCTTCCTTGTTTCTTAAGAGTACACTGGTCCCTCTTCTTCCTTACAAGCGACCTTGGCAAATCTCCTAATAACACCCCATCCGAGCAGAAGGAACTCTTCTTCCTCACTCAGAGTAGGGAATGTGGAGAAGGCACTAGAGGGAGGCAGGTAGGGATAATGTGGAGGAGAGCTTTCACAGGCAAATGTGCATGCATGCGGCCGGTGGCAGATCTGTGCGATTCAAGCCTCATCTTCACCCTCTGGCACAATGATTGGCTATGCAAGTGAAAAAGAAGCAAGTTAGACTGAAAATGAGGCCTGAATACATGCACAGAAACTAGGAGTGAGTGAGCGCGCCAGTAAAATCTGCTCTGCCAGCGGTTGGCGGAGCTTTTTCTGAACTTCGCGCTTCGCTTGGAGCACTCCACACACTCCGCTACTCCGACTACTTTTGTTGTCAGGACTTTTATTAATCAATATTTACATGAATTTCAATAGAATTTCGAAAAGCAAAGCAGTTCTTTTGCGATAGATCATAAAAGTATTTGCGCATTATTGAATACTGAAGTAGACGCAGGGAAACATGCCAAGGCTTCCTCAACTTTATATCTTGAGTTGTCTGATGCAGAATTTCAGGACAAGAACAAATGGGGCTGCTTCTAACAGTATTTTAAAAAAGAAGCAAAAAATAAACATAAAATGTAGATGGGAAGAGATGACGGGCAACAAAAGGTATCCAGATTCCGGGAGTAACTCACACAAACCAAAAATTAACTCTAAAGAGCCACGGACCTGTCTCAGCGGGACTATTGCAATACACTCTACGATGATCCCACTAAGTTAGACATTCAAAACTTCAAACAATGCAAAGCCTAGTAGCAAGATCCTGGAGCTCAGCCCCGCCCGGACCCCCTCTTCCGGGGCCCCCTACCTACTCTCCCTGCCCAGGGCTGCCATGAGCCTAGAGCCGCCCCTGTTCAAAGCCTTTTGGGGAGTAGATGCTATGTACCACTGAGTCATCAGACCCTAATACAAACTAGGTCGGAAACTCAGATACAGCAGTGCAAATTTGATCTCCACCTCTGCCCACAGCTCATATACAGCAGGAAGGCAATGGTGTCAAAACACCAAACAGAGGAAGAATGAGGGTTTCATCTTGTTCTGATAATATGAATGAAAAATTACTAGCAGTAGTTAAACGGTTTACTAATAATTTAGGTAATATAATAATTAAAAAGAACAATTGATGGGCAGAATGCAGAACAATGTATTAAATTGATTCCAGTACATAGATCTGGGACTAAATTCATTTTTTTTGCTCCCCTTGCCATTCCAGTTTGAACCCAGCCATATGCAAATCAGTCTTGACCCTGCGCCCAATGGGAACAGTCCAGCCCGAACGGCCAGGCCGGGTCCTCCCAGGTCTGGAAACGAGCATCCTTGGACCGGTTTCAGGGTTTCAACCCTCATCAGCCAGGATATCTTGACTCCAGTGGCATGGAGAGCACGGGACCCACGTCTGGGCATACCTTCCCACTTTGAGTGACAACTGGTATACGCTCTAGGTCCCCTCCTGAGCAAAGCTTGTCAAGGAGAAAAGACACCAAACCATTTAGAGATGGTCAATCCCTGGTACAATAAGGAATGTCGTATAGCGAAATCTAACCTCATCCAGGCTGTTAAAACCAAAAACTCCCATTCCATAAGAGAATGTAGACATGCTTACAATAAAATTCTGTCCCAAACGAAAAAAATCTGGGATGAAGCACTTTGGGAAGACTTATTGGTAGCAGCTAAATCAAGAGACCAGGGCACTTTCTGGAGTTTATTGTCTAAAGGGAATAAAAAGGGCAGATCCCCCAAGGATGTCTGTCTAGATGAAAAAACTTGGAGTGACCACTTTGGTAAGCTATACTCAGGAGATATAGAGGGGTCGCATACTCAAAATCTAGAGCTCAATCTAGAACTGAGCATTGCGCCACTAAAATTTAGTATAGAGGAGACTATGCAGGCAATAGGGGCTATTAAGGCGGGCAAAGCGCCAGGACCGGACAGGATCCCTGGAGATTTGCTAAAACACGATGTGGAAGTATGGGGACTATACATTAACTTACTTTGCAACTCTATAGTGGCTGGAACGCCAATCCCTGAAAGTTGGAAAGGGGCAGAAATTGTAACAATATTTAAAAAAGGAGATCGTTATGACCCGGGCAATTATCGCCCAATTAGTTTAATTGACCTTTTACAGAAGGTTTTTGCCAGGCATATTTTAAAACGACTTATAGAATGGATGGAAGAGACCCAAATACTATCTAAATACCAGGCAGGGTTTAGACCAAAAACTAGTACAGTAGATCAAGTGTTCAGGTTCATGTGTATCTGCTGGAAGTATATTAAGATAAGGAAGGGTAGCTTGTACGTGGCATTCATTGATCTGCGGGCCGCCTTCGATCTCGTTCCACGTAACTTACTGTGGATAACACTACAAAGCATGGGGGTCCCAGACGAGCTACTTAATGAACTAATCCGATTGCACACAGAGAATTATGCAAAAGTCAGATGGGGAAGGACGGTGAACTATCCAAGCCCATACCTATAAACCGCGGGGTGCGCCAAGGGTGTGTATTGGCACCCACGCTGTTTTCATTATACGTAAATGATATACCAGCGTATCTAAGGGATTGTGACCATGACGCACCTAGGCTAGGAGACGAGGCAATCACGGCATTACTTTTTGCCGATGATACAATCCTTATCTCTCGGACCCCGAAGGGTCTTCAAAACCTGGTGAATTCCTTTAATGGCTATTGTGAAAAGAAGGGGCTGGAAATAAACTCTTCTAAAACAAAATACATGTCTATAAATCCACAAAAGTCTTTCAAGAAGAATTTGGCCTTAAACAATAAAAAACTGGAATATGTGGAGAGCTTTAATTATCTAGGAATTACACTGGATAGTAACAGCTCATGGAAGGGACACCTGACAAAGAGTAGGTTGGCTTTCAAGCAAAACTCTATGCCCATCCTAAAAGTGCACGGAGCTAGCGACTCCAAAGCCATTACACCGGCACTGGAAGTCCTTAAAGCAAAGGCCCAATCGGCTGCACTCTATGGAGCAGAGGTTTGGGGGCATTGTTGTAAACACAATTTCGATCGGGAAGAAAACCACTTTGTGCGCAGGTTACTAAAAATACCAACTAGAACCCCTTTAGTTCCAGTATTTTTAGATTTGGATCTGAAACGTACAGACCATCAAGCAGCTCTCAGGCCATTGATGTACTGGGTAAGGCTATGGACAACCCCCGAGGTGTGTAGCTATAAAAATGGATTATTAGAAATAACCCGGATTGACGAGTATAAGAAAATAGCATGGCTAAAACACATCGAACTTTGGTGCACCAGGTTAGGGCTGTCCCATTTTTGGAATGAACCCCATAATATGAATTCTGTGTGTAAAAAGATTTTAAAAAATACTTATTGGTCCTATGTTAATGAGGAGCCATCTCACTGTCCATCTATTGGTTCATTGTCTCAGAAATTCCTGTCTATAAAAGACACTGCTGCATTCGAAACGTTTATGGATGAGATAAACCCACCTCTAGCAAAAGCTTTATATTTGCAATATAGATACGGGGTATTACAGACCAACGCCCACACATGCAAATGGAGAGATAGCAATGAGGATGGTATCTGTACCCTTTGCCCATTAAAGGCTAAGGAGGATGATGTCCATCTATTGTTTTTCTGCCCTGCTTATGTACTACCTAGACAGCGCTGGATAAAACCTCTTTGCAAAAATCTGGGCGTCAGGACGCTTAAAGAGGCTGAGCATATTATAAGGTCAAATACCTCACAATTGGTGGTTTTTTGTATAAGCAGATTTTTATTCAATGTGTTTCTTATCAGAAAATGCCTTGGTTATAAACTATAATGTAATAATGAAATCTGTAGTTTTCTCCCACAATGTTAAACAACATAGAATGCATTGAGCTCACTTTTGTACAAATCTTGTGGTTTTAAAGTTTTTTAATCTATGTTTTTAGTCTGGCTTTTATAATGTAATAACCTTTTTATGGTTTTTAATTGAATTTTAAGAATAGGCATAACTAACTACATAGAACTAATTGTTACTCTGCCCCAGTACATATCAACTGTAATGTGTTACCCGATAAATTGTCTTAAATTCTATTTTTCCTTTTTTAATTAGCCTATGCTTGTTCATATTTTATTTTTGTGTACTTCCTGCTTTTATGGCTATTAGCCGAAATAAAGTTGAACTGAACTGAACTGAACTAATATTCTTAATCCCATTTCTAATTCCCTTGATGATATAGGGCAGGTGAATTGGTGGATGCATTATTTGTGTTATGTAATATAGTAACTGCCTCTCTCCCATAGGCTAATATTGGCGATTTCCAAATACAAGTATGTGAATCCCAGACAAATTTAGCTTCTATATTATGTGGAAACTAAACTCTACAAATAATAAAATGTGTGACAAATGCAGAATTGCAGGAATTGTACAGCAAGCGCACATTTCCTCAAGGAATCTAAATAGATTTTGTGAGGGTATTGACAATATTGATATGGCATAAATGTATGCTTGGTAGAGCAATTGTTTATGCACGAAATATGAAACCAGAAAGAAAACAAATAAAAAGCAAAGTACCACTGTGCACGGAAATGTATTTGATAGACTAAAACACATAGGGGCAGATTTATGAGGCACTTGCGCCACGTTTACGCCGCTGTTGCGTCACGCAAGGCGGCGTAAACGTGGCGCATCCCTACGAACGATTTACAACGTGACGCATCTAGGCAGATGCGTCACGTTGTAAAGCCCTGCGCCGCTTGTGGGCGTTCCGGCGCAGGGTGGGCGTTCCGGGGCAGGTGCGCCTCGCAAAAGTGGCTGAGTGAAATCTATAAGATTTCACTCAGTCACTTTCAGGCCAATGCTGCGTCAAAAGCCTGCGCCTGCTTGAAGCAGGCGTAGGTCTTGACGCAGCATTGTGGAGATGGGGCACCCCATAGCCTTGCTGGAGCTGCGTCGCGCTTGCGACACAACTCCAGCAATGCGTCACCTTTACGGCACAGATGCGTCACGCATCTGTGCCGTTTTTGCCCCATGGTGCGCCGCATCATAAATGCGGCGCAACATGGGTGGCGGAGCTGTGGCGCACTGTGGCGCATGTTAACTGGCGCATCCCTGGGGATGCGCCAGTTAACATAAATCTGCCCCATAGAACAGAAGAAATATGAGTACCTACATGTTACATATGTGGCAGCATTAATGTCTATGTATGCATTCAAGAAATGGTGAGCACTCAGAGAAAGCTGAGGACTGGGATCTAGTGGGGAATGGAGGATGTTGAACTTGGCTTCTTCAATTCCCAAACATGACTTTTTGAAAAGGGGCATGGATAAGTATTACCACCAGCCTTTCCCGGGATGGTGGACTGACCATAGAACATTATTATCAATTCCTAATTTAAGATAAAAGTGAGTCTTTTCCTATGATGTCAGTTCCTCTTTAATCACAAAGCAAATGGTCATGAAAGGAAGATGCATCGCAACATATTTTTCCCCTTATTTTCTTTCATCACATACTTCACCTCCTTGCTACTACCTTTGCCCCATATATTTGCTTTCAGCAGATTGGTCTTCCTGTGCCAGGGTTGTTGTTTGGCTCGATTTGCCTTCTTGATCTTGGAGGAGTTTTGTGCCTTGCAAATTTCTTTAATTCTAATCATCTTCAATCAAGAGCTGTAAGATTGCCAGCAAGATTCTTCCTCTTTTATAGATGTTTCCTCCTCAGAGAGGCACTCCTGAGGAGACACCTGAAACTTTTCACCTGTACTATTCTGTGCAGGGTGGTGTGGAGGCTAGATGGCACTGTGGCTCCTGGGAGGGGTCTTCCTTTCCCTGGGTAATCTAGAAGGGGACTCAACAGGTATCCTCAACCTCAAGTCCTAGACACTACACATTTCAGTGCAGTGGATGAGCAGATTACAAGCATCATTTAGGGGCATCGTATCTCAGAAAACAACACAGATAACCTGTAAAATAACTTGGCCTTCAGACTACATAAAGAAAGTAGCCATCCCTCGGTGATAGACTACTACAAGTTCTTCAGTAGAGAGAAGACTTGAGCAAAATATTGGATATCAAATTAACATAAAAAAAATATCTTTGACCACAGGACAGGCATGATGATACCTACTATGAGAATACCCGAGGAGAGAGCGCTAGGATGCAAAAAAGAGTGCGCGTAAGTGGGGACTGTAAAGAGGTGGGGCATGAGAGCACAGGGCAAGGGAGTTTTCAATAAACAGGATTCAGTGCTAATGCATTTACATAAAAGGTTTTGCTCTAGGCAGACCACTGGTTTCTGAAAGATCCCTCTTAAAAAGCACATAAATTAATTTCCATAAAAAGTGTTGTTAAAGGTGTAACTATACTCTCAACAGAAGGCAATGAGCTCCAATGGAGTAGTAATGCTGATAAAAAAAATCGTTCCCTCTCCCCAGCAGTGGAAGGATACAGCCCATCCAGTCAGAAACAATGTAAAGCAGGTATCTTACGGGGGGAACAAACACAAGAATTATAGAGGTGGGTAAGTCACTGAAGGCACGAGCAAGGATCAAGGCAGATGCCTGGCTCTAGCTCAGCTCGAGGTCCTCTTGGACTCTTGAGCCAAACAGGAGCCGAGCCCATCCACTGCACCATGTCTCCTGCAGTTGTTAATGTATAGAGATTTATAGAGCGCAGGGCTACTCAGCCACGTGTCTTGGTGCCATGCAGAAAGTCAGAGACAAGAGACTTAAAGATCCACTACTGCATAGGGGTGGGTGGAATTTGCATAGTCGCGCTACGCAAAGCTCAGCGAAACGGTAAAAAAATCTCTGCGAGCACACAAAAGTTCTACGAACACGCGGAATTGCTTGTTCCGCCCGTTCGCAATGCTTTTTTCCTGTTCGCGAACGCTGTTTGCGTGCTCGAGGAGAAATATCTCGTGAACACGCATTTTGAAAGCGCGAACAAGCAAATAATTCTGCAAAGCCGTGGATCGACGAATTTTAGTAAATTTTGCGTTCTCCGCGTAACGCGAAATCACCCAAATTCCAAGAGCGGAACGGAATTCACCGCCCAGGCCTAATAAAAATCCCGGCAAGACAGAGAAAGGTTGGAGCCCGCTACAACCTAAAAAAACATTTTGAGCCTTTTCTTAAACACTGCTTCATCATTAATCTGTCGCAAATCCAATGAGAGATTATTCTAGACCACCGAACCCAAGAAAGAAAATGAACGTCGGCCAGACTCGGCTAGATCAACTCTTGGGATCGTGGCCAGATGGTTAATGGAATACCAAAAGACTCTTACTGGGTTGTAGCAGGCAATCCTTGCTGGTAGATTGTGAGGACCAGAATGATGGAATGCTCTGTGTATTAAAAGAGAGGTCTTGAAAAGAATCTCTTTTTCCACGGGAAACAATGCAAATCACGCAGATGCAGAGTAATGTGCTCCCGTCTAGGGAGGCCCAAACACAACCTTGCTGTTGCAAGTAGAGGAGATACTGTCCAGTACTGCACCGACTTCTGTTTGCGGATAGGCTGAAGACACATCAGAGTGCTAGAAAAAAAAACTTGAACAGGGATGTTATGCTAATGAGGTTCTCCAAACACTATCACAGAACTCTGCATTCTCTTGATGGTCAACCGCTCTGGAATGCTGCCCCACTGTATGGAGTGGTAATAAATGAAACAAAGCCTGCACTGTGTGAATTCTGTGTGCAACTCGGCAAAAATCTGATTCACTGATGTCATGTCAAATCTCCCAGATCTATGTTGTGTTAAGGAGTGTAATCACCTTCACTGAAGGGGCTCACTCCCTCCTAAAATCAGGCACTTTTGGTTTCCCTTAACTCATCGTTCCCATTTTTTCGAGAAGCACCTCTTGTTCTAACTTGAATAAAATAGTAATACTAAGGTAGGGTGACCAGAATTGTAAAGCAAAAAACTGAGACATTTCACAAAAATAGAAGAGGGAAGGACTACAATTTGACTTTAACGGAGCGCGAGAATTACAGCACTCATCAGCATAAATCTACAGAAGAGGCAGTGAGAACATAAATAAAATGTAATTTTTAAAGCCAGTATCATCCCTCTTAATTCATTTGCTTTCTAATAACAGCTGCTAACTATCCCTGCTATGGAAAACATTAAAACGGCGCCCGCCACCGTTTTCAGTTGAGCCTCTCTAAAAACCAGGGCGTGAGCTAAATTTTTTAAAAATCTCCCGGACAGTTAGTGAAAAACTGGGACTGTCTCAGCAAATCCGTTAGTGAAAAATTGGGACTGTCTCAGCAAATCCGGGGCACCTAGTCACCCTAACTAAGGATATCATAGTCGGGTATGCATGCTTCTAAGTTTATGTGCAGTTACTATCAATACTTAGAAATACCACTCAATGCACTGATACAATCTAATTACGGAAAACCTTTTCTGTGTTAAAAAAAATGTTCACCACTTCGAAACATCTTTATCATATTTTACGACGTTTGTAGCTCGATTTAACTGCCAAAAATAGGGGTAACAAACACTATATAAATGCAAACCATTTTTCCCTCTTCTATCCTCCGCTATCCTTCTCAATCCAAATAACTGACTCACATATCCACCACTCAAATTACTTTCATATTTCACTGTATTAATTCAACACTAATCCTTTAATGGGTTCCGGAGTAGCGTGCTACTCGCCAAAAAAGTGCTTCAACACCCCATTAGGGGTAACAAGAGCTATATAAATGCAAACCTTTTTCCATCTGCTATCCTTCTCAATCCAAATAACAGATTAATATCCACTACTCAAATTACTTTCATATTTCACTATACTAAATCACCACTAATCCTTATGGGTTCCGGAGTAGCGTGCTACTCGCCAAACAAGTGCTTCAACACCCCATTAGGGGTAACAAGCGCTAAATAAATGCAAACTTTTTTCCCTCTTCTATCCCTCCGCAATCCTTCTCAATCCAAATAACTGACTAACCTATCCACCACTCAAATAACTTTCATATTTCACTATACTTATTCACCATTAATCCTTTACGGGTTCCGGAGTAGCGTGCTACTCGCCGAAAAATCGCGTAACTCCTCGTCAGGGGGAGTAAGCGTTATATAAATGCAATTACAATACACATGACGTTGCTAGGATTCTTGTTGTTTTTATATAGCGCAAACTCCACCCGAAGGTATTGGAGGCTTTACATGAGCACCAGTTAGGTTACACAAGGATACATTAATTTTTTGGTAAGCACTGGGAGATAAGATTTGCCCAGGATCACAGGATGATGAATCGAGACTCGAGCCTGGTCCCCCGTTCGTCTGTGACAGTTACGGGACGCCCTTTTCATTTGCTGACATACCCGCCTCTAAAGAATAGAGAAGAAAGCCATGATATACTGAGCAGAGGACTGAGATAGGCCAGAACGATAACCAATCAATGACAAAGGGTCGACCAACGAATACCCAATCTATGTATATTGTGTTACAAACAAGGTGTTCAATGACAGCTATAGCGAGCAACATAGACTTGAACTAAACAGAATGTAAGCGATTCATCCAGTAGATGGCAGTAGAGTTCCATTTATCAGTTTTCACTTACTAATGCCATTCACGAAATGCATTAAATGCAACTAGCAAGCTCTTAATGAATTAATGAATTAATGTTTATTATAAGAGTGAAGAAAAAAACCACTGTAATATAGAATGGATTTTTAATTGATACGAGTTTAGTGTGCTGCTTTAAATAACGTTTGAAATGAATGTCATTGTGTATAGGTATACGCAGGGGTGCCCCGTGGGACTCAACATCTGGTGGAGCAGTGCCCTTGGGCCTTTTTGGGATACGTTATCTAAGACCATTTCATTTTACTAAAATGATACGTATAGTATACTTGCTTATTGGGGCTGTCAGCCAATCCTCTTCATCCGTTGGTCTGTTGTGCCCTTTACGTTTTATTCCACTCACTACAATATGCACCATGAGGCAATGGGGCAGCCGCTTCAGCCACTGGTGAACTTCATTTTGAGTGGCTGCATTTTGGCGTGTCACAAGAAGCACATCCACACACAAAGTAGTTCCTTTCAGTGCCAGGGAATACTACTATGGCTAGGTGCGCTTTTTGAGACCAAACAAATATGTTTACTTTTAGCCACTGTAGTCTTTTATATTCGCAAGGGTCCAGCAGTTTCCTCAAAAGTACACAGCCAGGTGAGGAAATGCAAATTGCACATGACGGTTTGGCCGGCCCAAGACAGCCGGCCAAACCGTCATGTGCACTTATGATGCACTAAACACTCCCTCCTCTCTGACAAGAGCCCAACCTCGCCCCACCCTAACCTGGGCCCACACTAAAAATAAGATAACAATAACATTGTGTTATCATTCATTTTATTTTTCATTTGCACTGCTCAAACAGCGGTGAAGCAATGCTCCTCTGCCCTAGTGGATAGCCACCGCTGTCTATTGGCGTTCCCAATGTGTGTTTGAGATGAAAGCTGGTGTGAAATTAATATTAACACGATTTTTAGTCCACCCTGTGACCTGAGCTACTTGGAGACCCCAACACCAGCCCTCAATTAATGTTGCAGTGCAAATGTATGTCTATCAAGCAGCCACGGCCGGTGGTAGGTGTAACTGCAGGGCGGTGACGTAGGGAGGGGGAGGGGTAGGCTGGGGGTTGTAATGTATGGATTACGGACTTTAACAGGTAAGTAAACATATAACTTAATAAAACGAATTTCGTTGTGTGCACTGCATCACCAAATGCAATGCAGTGCGCGCAACGAAATTCGTTTTATTAATTTATATGTTTACTTACCTGTTAAAGTCCGTCATCCATACATTACAACCCCCCACCCTACCCTTACCCCTACCCCTCCCTACGTCACCGCCCTGCAGTTACACCTACCACCGGCTGTGGCTGGTATCAAGATCACGTTTCTGAGAACAGTCCTGCCTTTAATCACTAAAAGTGATAACCCATGAGAAGGCTTTGTGCATGGCAGAATAGTTGAACATGCGATCCTTCCGTTCACTTGGTTTAGGCTTTGCTCTGACAATTTTCTGGAGAGTTAAGCAGGTATATTTTTCTGGGAGTCGCTTTGGAGTAGATGATTAGGAGTTGGGGGAGTGCAAAGACTGGGCAAGGGCAGTAAACTGTGAAAGTGATGTGGCTGTGGTGGGTCTCCCTTGAATGAAAAATATGGAGTGGGTAGCCAGACTTAAAATATGAGAGAAAGTGGGGATTTTGACAGTAGGAGATTTGTATAGTGATGTCGAGATAAAAGATTGTGTAGATTTAGCCCAGTATGATGATGTCCCAAGGCTGCGATCCCTCATGGATGTTAAAGTCTTATTCAACTTTGGATCCTTGGGCTATACTACAGCAGAAACATTAACACAATCACTGCGCTGGAATAGTGTCTGAGATTTGATGAGGGTAGGCGATTGATAGCTGCTGTTAGAAAATGCCACATTTACCTGGTCACCCACATTTGTACTTGTATTTTATTGGTGATTTTTAGAGTGCACACTGGAACGCTGCTGTCCAGTGCCCAGTGTATGTACCCCTAACCCTAAAACATGTAGAAATTGACTAATCCCTGATTGGTGAATTTAAGTCTCTTGTTAGACCATAGTATATGGTGGAAAAACTGAGAACTCCACCCCTGACAAGGTGAGTTAATGTCATGTTAAATGTACTTACTGTGCAATCCACCAGTGTGACCAGGAAAATGTCCTAAGGCCTACAAATGATGCTTGACTGCTACAGTTTGAAACTGCAGTGTGACCTGTTGAAATAACTCCTTTTGACAGATAAGAACCTCCCTTTTAAATATTAAGTCATCCTTATGTGGCCTTATAGCCCATAAGGCAAGGTGCATGGTATTTAAAAGAGGAACATGTAGAAAATCAACTTATGGCAGGACTAGCGATCCTATGCAAAAAATCAGAGTACGCATTAAAATACAAATACTGAGTCTTGAGAATAGAACCAGCCAGAAAAAAAAGATAAGTAGCTATTTTTAATAGTTATTATTATTATTAGTATTATTCAGTACAATGGTGTAAATATTAAGGAAAAGTAACTTTCAAAACTATATTGTGTCCCTGCCTGAAGTTCCTGAAGGGTAAGTTGCAATAACTTTACAGCACTTCCCAGCCTGTACTTGACCTGAATACGGTGTGAATGTGGTGTGGAATTCCTCCCAGAAACACACATTAGATTGACCTGTATGAGCACAGATGACTTCTCTGAATATCCTGAGTCGAGGCCATGGGCGTCTTGTTACACTTCACTGTGAAATACTGTTTGACTAGCCTTTTGAGCCACATGTAACACTCGGGGCTTACCTGAAAGGGACTGAACAGGATGCCAAGACAATTCTTGTATGTCCTCCATCTGGTTGATGAAGGGCCCTACTTTTTGCCCTACCAAAACTTCTGTTGTTGGGTTTGTTGTGGGTACAGTGCTGACTTCAAACTAATTTTAGTATTAGATGTAGGAGGACATTAAGATTACTACAGTACGAGGCGTGGCCAACACCATGTCGTGTTAAGAAGTGTGGCTTCAGAGCTCCCGGTGAGCTGCTTCAAAATCCGACACTCTTGATACCCAAAATGCCACCAAAATAACAGGGACGAAGCGAGGGCACAGCGGGACCCAGCGGAGGTGAGCAACAAGCGGTATACCCCCCCTGGAATCGCCTAATTCGCCGACTTTTTGCTGCCGTTTTGCGCGCCCGGCCGGAGGCAAGATGGCGGCCGTGGCGCTCGAGCATCGACGGAGCTGCTGAAACTTGGCCTCCGGATCCGGCGGCGAGCTCCTGTAGTGGGGTCGGAGTGCACTACTCCTTTTGTGGCGACTCACCAAGCCTGGACGCCACCGATCCTCGGGGCTGGAAGCTCCAGAGACGATCGGCCCTTTCCTAAGATGGCGGCGGGAGCGCCCGCAATGAGATAGGGGGTGCTGAGGGATTGTCGAGCCATCGCCCTGGGGGCCCGTGAGGTGAGAGGCAGAGAGGCAAGAGGCAACGGCCCTACCAGGGGTGGGGTCTGAGAGGGAGCCACCGAAGGACCATCGTGGGCCTGTATCGGGCTTGGAACTTTACCAAGATGGCGTCCGGAGCCGCGAACCAGAGCTAGGGAGGCCCCTGACCCGGCCTCGGACCCTACGGTGGCCCGACGCCCTGTGGCCAGATAACTACTCACGGCCGCTCACCCGGCGGAGTGCTCAGACGGCCCTTCCTTCTTACGACCGCAGAAACGGCTGGAAACACCTCGGGGATTGCTCCGCACACCTGTCATCTACTACTCAGCCCGGCCCATCCAGAGGAGGCCCCAGACACTGAATGTATCCTGGACAATAGAGGATTGTTGTTCCTGCACCCCCCCCCCGGCTTCCCACGAAACAGGGTTGGTCCAGGCGGTGATAGGGGCTCGGGGGCTTGGTGAGCAACCCTGGGAGGCGACCGTCCGAGGAAGGTGGCCTGAAGGACCCACCTGGCATCACACACCAGCGACCCGGTTACCGCGGAGTGCGGGAAGGAGACGACAGTGGCCCACGTGAACTGCGGTGTGCGGCTCTTGGACCCCCAGCGCACCGGGAGAGATACGGATACGACGGCCCGTCCACTCGGCCGCGACTAGTGCCCGGGAGGTTGGGTGATTCAATGCTTGCCCTGCGTGCTTGACGCGGCGACCTTGCAAACCATGGGAAGAAGTACTAACTATCCAAAGCGCCTAAACAAGGGCCCATGGACAATTTTGCCGCGCCGAGACAGATGACGGAGGCCCTCCCGGCCGCGTCAGGTGTACGCTCTGATACCGAACTGCTGATGGGGGCCATCCAGGCTTCACGGGCCGATATCCAGGAGTCCCGAGCGGCCCTAGAAGTAAAAATAGGCGAGGTGGGCTCCGAAGTGACACTGCTGAGACAGGACTTTCAAAACATGTCGGACAGGATGACTTCTGCTGAGACGCGGATGGGCGAAGCCGAGGATTCAATCTCTACTCTGCGAAAAGACATCCCATCGCCAACTACTGTGGAAGGTCGATGACGCCGAAAACAGAGCGCGACGCAACAACCTGCGCTTTGTCGGATTTAGGGAAGAGATTGAGAAGGCGGATATGGTGTCCTTCCTCCACTCCTGGCTGATGGAAACCTTCCCAGCGGTACAATTTTCGCCTTGCTTCATTATTGAGAGAGCACACGGGGCCCTCCTGGCAAAGCCGCCGGAGGGAACGAGACCGCGACCGGTCATTGCACATTTTCTTAACTTCACGGATAGGGATCTGATCCTGCGAGAGGCGAGGAAACTGGGGGAGATCCGTCTAGAAAATGCGCACATCATGATCTTTCCGGACTACAGTCAGGAGGTGCAAAAACAACGCCGCTCCTTTGATGCCTTGAAGGCGAAACTTAGAGACTTAAAGATCTCCTACATGCTCCTCTTTCCGGCGAAACTCAAGGTGCTCTACAAGGAACAGTCACTCTTCTTCACCCATCCGGAGGATGCCTGGCAGTGGCTGGAGGAACGCCCAATCCTCAACAGCAGAGAGACAGTCGGACGGGAAATGTTGGACAGGTCATTGCGGAATGGACCCCAACGGGAACAGCCGAAGGCACAGAGGATGAAGTCCAGGAGGTCGAAGAGACAACCACAGGCGACACTCTATCGGGGCCGTGGTTTGGGAACCACGCGGACAGGCCGATCGGCCTCCCCGAGAGGAGCTACAGAGACGGGCTCGAGATTTACCTGTCTACGAACCACTGCTCGCTCGGAGGGAGACGACGAGGATGAACTTGAAAGCCGCACTTCTGGAGGGGAGGGTCAATCTGTCCATCCGCTGGTTGATGCGATCCGAGTGTTGGAGCAGGACATGTCTGGACAGCACAGCGCGCCCGAATCAGAGACTCAGGACTCCAGATCATGAACAATGGTGGATCGGGCTCTTGAGTATGCAGCTCGGTGATGGGAAGCACGCAAGTTGACACGTCCTTTTTGTTAATTACGTTCATTGTTTGTGTAAGTTTTTGTTTCGGTCCTCTCTCCTTGCCAGGTAGTGGAGGGGGGAACTAGGAGAGCTTAAAGGGAGGGATGTGTGGGAGGGCGACAGGCCTTCTCCTACGGACAGTTCTGTCTTGTGATGGGATGGGACTGGAAGGGGAGGGAGGTGGGGTGGGGGGGAAAAGGGGGCCTCACGTTCATTCGGGATGGGGACGGAGTGGCGGGAGTTGGGGGGCAGGGGCAGCAGTCGGGAAGAGGCAGTTATACACTTTGATATTCTACACCACATTTCCACAACGGAGCTCTGCCTCGCTGACATATCCCATCTGCGAATGGCTAGTGCCCTAACGACACCGCATGTGGGCAACAGGGGAGTTAGTATCTTGACTTGGAACGTGAACGGATTGGGCTCAAAAGTTAAAAGAGGGCTAGTGAACTCCTACCTTAAAAGATTAGATCCAGATATCACCTTACTCCAGGAAACCCATCTTAAGGGCACACACTGCGCCTTCATAGCCAGGGGTCATTTCAAAGTACTGGCGCATGCAGGCTACATGTCCGATTCTAGGGGAGTAGCTGTCATTATCAAAAAATCTTCCCCATTTTCCATCTCACGCACCTGGATAGACCCATTGGGGACATACGCTGGAGTTCAAGGGACATGGAATGGACGTACATACACAATACTTTCGGTCTATGCACCGCCTAAGCTGCAGGCACGTACGCTCAAGGCTCTTGCTGGCATTCTCCTAGACACGGCTGACACCATCCAAGTCATGGGAGGTGATTTCAATGACGTGATGGATATGGGACTGGATCGTTCTGGGGAGGGAGGTAGGGGAGGGACCCGGACCGCCCTGGCCCATCAGATAGCTATTTTGGGTCTCACAGACATTTGGCGGTGGCTACACCCTACCCAGTGTGCTTACTCCTACTACTCGGGGGCCCACAAGGTATTCTCGAGGTTAGACTACGTATTCATGTCCAGGCAGTACTTGAAGGTGGACGATATTGCGGAATATAAGGCCAGAGGGATATCGGATCATTCACCACTATGGGTGCAGACGGGCCACGTCCGGGGCACTTCGGGAGCCTCCTGGCGCCTTGCGGCCTGGGACCTTCAAAACGCAGCTATTCTGCGCGGTCTGAGGGCGGACATCAAGGTCTATGTGGCAGAAAATGAGGGAACAGTGGAATTGACGGTCACCTTCTGGGAAGCCATGTAGCCGGTCCTGCGGGACAGACTGCAGAGTAGAAGGGGAGACGAACGCCGTAAGCTCCAAGCTGAGGTCACAGCCTTGGAACAGACTATCCTAGCGCTGGAAAGGGATTACCAGTGCCGGAAGGATACTGGGACCCTTAGGAGATTACTGGATACCCAACGACAATATAGAGAACTGGTCACTAATGAGGCAAAGACCCAATCCCTTGCCACTCTTCACCGTCTATACGATGTGGGGGATAAGTCGGGCAAACTCCTAGCGTGGCTCGGTCGAAAAGAGCAGGCGGCTAGATGGGTCGAGGCCATAAGGAACGCGGATGGGGTGCTCGTTACCTCTGATGCGGCAATTGCTGACACTTTCGCCTCACACTACGAACTTTTCTACGCAGCTAAGGATTTAGGAACTTGCGAGGAGGCTGGCCATTACATGGCACTGACGGACCTGCCGCACTCCAGGTCTTGGAAGCTGACATCACAGCTGACGACATATCAGAAGCTATAGCCAAACTGAAACCGGGGAAAACCCCGTGGCCGAATGATTTCCCGGCCGAGTTTTTTAAGCATACAGCAGACCTTTTGGGACGACATCTTAAGGGGCTCTTCACCGGGGCTTACCAGGAAGGAAGGCTCCCCCCAGACCTCTCCGTGGCCACGATTGTCCCGATACACAAAGAGGGTAAACCGAAAGAGGAATGTGCTTCCTATCGCCCCATCTCCCTCCTCAATATGGATTTGGTGACCATCCTGGCGCGACGCCTGAGGTCAGTTATCCCGAACCTTATACACCTGGACCAATCAGGTTTTTTACCGGACAGGGCCACCAAACTGAATCTTCGACATACCCACAATTGGCTGCAGGAAGTGAGGGGACGGGGCGAGCCGCACTGGTTTCTCTCCCTTGACGCCGAGAAGGCCTTTGATGCGGTTCACTGGCCATTCCTTATTGCTGTGCTCCACAAATTTGGATTCGGTTCTAACTTCCAGAGGTGGGTCCGGCTCCTTTACACTACTCCGAGTGCTAGGGTTCGGGTCAATGGAAGGCTGTCCCGTGAATTCCCGATCCAGCGGGGGACCCGTCAGGGTTGCCCCCTGTCCCCCCTCCTCTTCACACTCACTATTGAGGTCCTGGCAGCCAGGATACGTCAGAATGAAGGCATCTCAGGTTTTAAAAGGACTGACACGGACCTCGTACAAGAGAAGATATCACTCTATGCAGACGATGTCCTTCTATACATTACGAAACCTGAGACTACAGTACCGGAACTATTCCGGGAGCTGGGACATTATGGTAGAAGGGCGGGACACACCATTAACTGGCACAAATCTATTCTCTATGACCCGGGGGGAAGGGGCCGGTGGGTTGAACTGCCTGAACAACTATTGACGACTACGGAGGGTTTTCAATACCTCGGGATATACATCACGTTAGATAAGACTATATCGTTCCGAAAGAATTTGGAACGGATTATCGTGAGCTCGGTGGCAGACATGGACCGCTGGAGGCAGCTCCCACTCACACTCTTAGGTCGAGCGGCGATGTACAAGATGATCATTCTGCCAACATTTCTTTACGCACTACAAAATGAATATTACCCACTTCCGGCCTCGGTACATGGCAAAATTCACTCTGACCTGAGAACCTTCCTGTGGTTGGGCAAGCAACCTAGGGTGGCTCTGACCACACTCCAAAGGCATCCATATAGTGGGGGGATTTCACTTCCTAATTTGGAGGCTTACTACTGGGCGGAACAGATGACACCGATTAATGAATGGCTATATGCCCCAGCGGATCACCCAACCTATGCCCTGGAAAGGCTGAAATTGTTGTCAAGAAACTTACTGTACTACATATACGGAGGCTCTAGACGGGCACCGCTACTGCCTGCCACTACCCTCACGCTAGACGCGTGGACCAGGGCCACGAGGCGCATGGGATGGGAAAAGAAGCCTACTCGGCAGACGCCGCTGTGGCATTGCCAGTGGCTCCCATTACTCCACAAGCTACGGGGCTTCCGGGGATGGGACGACATAGGCATCTCCACAATAGGGGATGTGATCGCCAACGGAGAGTTGAAATCTTTTCAAGCCCTCAGGACAGAATTCGGGCTTCACCATTCCCAACTTTTTAAATATACCCAGCTACGACATGCTTGGCGAGCACAGAAAGTCCCACTCACTGATATCCCTGAATATGCGCCTTTAGAGGGACGGCTCCTTCAGGAGCAGATCCCGGGGAAGGCGGTTTCCCTCACCTACAAAACCTTAACCAACCATATGTTAGGCGACCTGGTGAAGCTTCGACGCACATGGGAGGGAGAGTTGGGAGACATGGAGGACCTAGACTGGGAGATAGTGTTAATGCATCCCCAGGAAGTGGCAATTATATCCAGACTATGCCTCATTCAATTCAATGTGCTCCATAGAACCTATTATGACAGGATGAGACTTCATAGAATGGGGAAAGTGGAAGATGCACACGTCCTTAGGGGCTGCCAGCAGGATGGGTTTTTTTTTCACACTATATGGACATGCGACAAGATCCAGACGTACTGGACGCACATCTTTACAGAACTAGGAGAGGTTTTGGAGATCCCGCTCCAGTGTGAACCCAAGCTGGCACTGTTGGGCATGACCAACGAGGTAGATCTGCCGCGCCCACTCCTCATTTTCTTACTACTTGCACTAGTAGTGACTAAAAGGGATATTGCAAAATACTGGGGGTTACCGGAACCGCCGGGATTGGAGGAATGGAGAAGAGGGTTGGACCTGTATATGGCAGCCGAGAGAGTGACGTATAAAGCAAGGGGGTGCCCGAAAAAATTCAGAAAGGTGTGGACCAAATGGCGGCACTATCATGGGTTGGATGGGGGATTGTGAAGGCCCGGAACACTAGGACCGGGCCTTCTCACTGTTGGAATGCTGATGGAGTTACGTCGGGTGGGAAGTGTTAAATTTACTCGATGCTGTGTCGGGGGGGCTCCTTCGGAAATGTTTGACATTGTGACAGACTGTTTTTCTTTTTGTGGCTATGTGATGGATAGGGAGAGACATGGGTGTGTTTATACTGCTGATTCTTGACTATTTTGTTTAGTTCTTGCTGCACTGCAATGTTGGGGGGGTGGGAGGGGTTAAAAAAAAGTAAAAAACGGATACCCAGAGTGGTTCTTGAGTGCATACGATTGCTTTTGAGTTTGTATCTCCAGCGCAATGACGTTAGTCGCCGCCCGACCTTCGGGGTGTGGGCCAAACGGCCGTGTGAGATTTTATTGCTTTTATTATGTACCGCAATGATGACTAGCTGGAGTACTGTTTGAATGTGGGACTTTTCTGTGTATCTGCAATAAAAAATAAAAATAAAAAATAAATAAAAAAGATTACTACAGTACACTCCTCACTCACACTCCCAGCCTCGGAGCCCTAGTTTAGTGTGACCGAAGACTTTGGATTTGCCCTATTACATTGCATTTTGGCCTGTTTGTAGTAAAGCAGAAAGGCACTGCTGCAAAAATAGGTGGACCAGGGCCTGGCAACCTTTACCTCGTTTGTCAGAAAGGGACTAGGAATGCCTTAAGGAGTCTCCTACCTACAGGCTGGTGAACCCTACAAAGCTGGAAGATCACTGATCCTGCCTCAGAAAATTGGACTAGCAAACGCATACCAGGAGGACTGAATATGCTGCATTTTTCATCTGTGACCTGTGAGAAGGAACTGAAGAGTTGGCGCCTTCTCCCACTTTAAATCCAAGGAGGGCAATATCTCCAATCTCCAGTAAGGTGGATCCCCTGGGTGACACCAGGCACATAAAAAGCTGAAGAGGATATTCCTGTGAAGGATCCTGGCTGTACAGTGGCAACTGGACCTGGGCTAGACTTTGCTGTTGCCCTCTACCTGACACCTTGAGAGTCTCTATATGTCCCTCCTTAGGTCCTGGGGCCATGGGACTGGGCCCCTGGGGTGCTTGGGAATGTTTTCTACACTTTTGCTCCAGAGCTCCAAAGAGACCAACCATGAAATGTTTCTGACCTGCAGTTCCACGGCATCAGATTGAATTTCAGGTTTGCCCCATATAGAAAAGAGTTTTTCCTCAGAAAAACATCATAGTCCCTTTTCAGATTGCCAATTAGGCTGTTTTTAGAACGTACCCTTATCCAGGACCTAGCAGGGGAGATCTGAAAGTCAATACCACACAATCGCCACTCTGGTTTCTATTCCCTCTCCCTACCCACTTGACTCTCCTTACCATCCTAAAGTCGTTAAATAGATGGTCGGGTAAAACCTGTTTTGACGCCTAGCCAATTTAAGGACTAGTTTCTCAACAAGATCCAGTTCCCCTTACTGTTAGCGGAGAGGGAAAGAACATTGGTCAGGACTACCACGTATGGCGCAGCTGCTGGTGGAAGATCCAAACGGTCAGATGTATGTTCAGCTAGCTCTTCAAGTTGATTACTAATGGCTGTTGTGTACGCAGCAATTCTAGTCTTGCTACTTTTCCTGTCCCCATCTCCTGTCCTTAACCCGTCCCCCATCAACCCTCTTATGTTTTTAGTACCTAAATTACTAAAGGGGTTTGTAGTGGATCCTATTGCTGCAATATGATCAGATGTACTCTCGATTGGGGGTTCGGCTGGTGCTTCAGAAGCAGGGAAGGAATCTATGTTGTAAGGGGCCTTATCCTTTTGGCCTGTGGAAAAAAATGGTTCTTACTTTGACTTTCGTTAGTCTAGATTGTATTGTCCCCATGACGTCTTTCACATGCTGGTCAAGGGTTTTAAAAGCCTCAGTAAAGGCGCCTAATTTTCCAATAATTATGTTATAGCTGAGGTCTGAAGGAACTGATGCTGCATTTGTTTCTGTTTGGACCAGTCCCTGAGTTTGGGTACTCCCCCTCTTATTCCTATTCACGTCTCTACTACGTAGGGTACCTACACAATGGGGTCTGTTTTTTTTTTACCCATGTGGGTGGAGGGGAGTTGGATTTAGCTGGGGATACACAGTCATCTTGTTATTGTATGCACCCATTTACCTTATTAGCCCCTTCCCCTCTGTTCTCCCTCCTGAATTCCTTCCCTGTTGTTAAGCCTCCAGTAATGTCAATGACATTGGAGTATATCCCCTCAGTTATTTTGGTAGCCTTAATAGCCCCTTCTTCGTTCTCCCTACTAGGACCCTTCCCTAATATAGCACCTCCACGGGTATCAGGGCCATTGGCATGGGCTGTTGTTACTACAGCCGTCAAACTTCCCCAACCTGTTAACAAACATTCCTCAACAGTAGCTCCTCAATGGCTCCCATTGCTTCAGTAATGTACTTTAGTAGGGATGCTTGCAACTTAACAGGGAAATTTATATTTTCCAACTGTGGCCAAGTGCTTTCTTTTACCCATATTTAACAACCATTATCTCAGGGTTGTACGACAGTACAACGCAGGCAATTATTTTGCATGCCTTTGACACACATTTTTTAGCTCACATATTTTTACTGCAAATATGCATTTAAAACGTATGCCAATACCACGCATTGTTTTTAGATTTAAAAACAATGTGGGGGAGACCCCCAACACCCCCAACTTACCCTAAATGCGTGGTATTGACATGCGTTGTAAATGCATATTCGTGGTAAAAAAATGCGTGCTAAAAATGTGTGGTAAAGGCACAACAAGGTAAAAACCTCATTGTATCTCAGATATAACAGACGTACAATTGTCTCGGGGGTAAGCTCAAAAAGGTAAACCCAATAATGGTTATAGCATTTGGTGGGAGAAGGTACAGTTATGGGGTTATCGCAGTGTAACTCAGGTGGTGAACCGTCCACCCACCATCGACCCCCTTGCCTATGGGTTTATTTACAAGGGTATAGCTGCTCTTAAGCCCCCTTCACTTCTGTGCGGTATCTTTATACACAGTAAATGGCAGCTGTAAGACCATTCAGATCTATTTACTAATATCTATCGGGATAGCATGTATCTATTGCGATAGAGATCGTTGCCCCCATGCGTATTGCAACCATATGCAGGAAAGAAGACACTTGGCGGCAGAGTCAGTTTGCTTAGAAAATCAACGTAAAAGTAAATCAAAGTAAAAGTCGTTAAAAGTACCTTGATTCTGAAAAGTCGATATATCACAGCCAGCTTAATGACTTGGCCAAGGCTTCACTGCTTGATATACGAGGGTGGCTCCCATCTGCTGTTAGAGTCCAAAGCTTGCTTGTTCACAGCACAACTTATTTTGCTCACTCAAGGTCTGGGAGACAGGAGAAATGGTTGTCCTTGATAAAACCGCTATTTATCAAATACAATCAGAATCAAAGGAGGTGGCCTCGTCCCGCCTCCTCCTGTCGTCGATGGGTGCAGGACGGGTCAGCCCTTGGCCCGGGCTTGGCCCGCAGTGCAGGACCGCAGCTGTGATTTATGCGCCTACGGGCGCAGCGGCGTTGACTGCAGAGCCGGGGAATCTGGGAAATGGAGTCCTCGCTCCTCACACATATTTTGGGATGTTGCTTCATATTGTCATAAGGTAATATTGCCATTAAAGGCCCATTTTGGACTCTTTGTGCAACCATGAAACTCCATGACGCCTTACCTAAGACGGTTCACTGATAGAACATCGATGCTAAAAACATCAATGGTAAAAATATCGAAAAAATATATAGATTGTAAAACATATCGTCTCCCTATACTTAAACAGGTAAGTGTAAAAATATTGAATCAACAATATCAAAGTTAAAAATATAGATGTAAAAAATATAGATTTGAAAATATTAATAAAAAAATAATATATATTAAATATATAAAATATTAACATTATTTTTAACAAAATTAATTACATGTAATATACATTTTAACTAAATATAAAAATGTAACTTAATTTGAAAAAATATAAACATGCAAACATAATTTATATATATATATATACAAATATTTGCTTTAAAATAATTTATTAACTATTATCTTTATTTAATTTTTACAATTTTAAATTATATAAAATTTAAATCTATACATATATCAATAATTTAAAATTTAATAAAAAGCTTTGTATAATTAATTAAAACATTAAACTCTGAAAACAAAATTTAAACGGTAGGGAAAATGTTGGATAGCAAAATAAATAAATTTACTATTCCAACTGCAATGAGTGAAACAGTAGGAAAAGTGTTGGATAGCGGAGGGGTAAAAATTACTATTCCCACTCCAAAGAGTGCAACAGTAGGGAAAGTGTTGGATAGCGGAGGGGTAAAATTTACTTTTCCCACTTCATTGAGTGCAAAAGTAGGGTAAACGTTGGATAGTAGAAGAACTAAATTTACTATTCCAACTCCAATGAGTGCAACAGTAGGGAAAGTGTTAGATAACAGAGGGGTAAACATTACTATTCCCACTCCAATGATTGCAACAGTAGGGAAAGTGCTGGATAGCGAAGGGGTAACAAATACTCTTCCCACTAGAAAAAGTGCAACAGGAGGGAAAGTGTTGGATAGCGGAGTGGTAAAAATTTCTATTCCCACTCCATTGAGATCAATAGGAGGGAAAGTTTTGGATAGCAGAGAAACAAAAATTACTAATAACATTTAAACAATAAAAAAATCCTAAAAATAAATAAACAATATTTTAAAAATATATAAATAAATATATTACACAAAAATAACACATATTATAATGTTAATTACATATAACAAAAACGTACACATATGATATAAAAATAATAATAAATAAATGTATAAACAATATTCATTTAAAAGGAGCAAATATTCACAAACAAAGTATTTAAAACTTAAATGTATTTTGTTTATTTCCTACCCTATAACACCAATAAAAAAGACATCAACATTTTTATTTAAATGTATTTCCATAATTAACATAATTAGTAATGAATTTAAAATGTAGTATTAATAAAAAAGCTAATAAACATTCATTGAGTAATCATTCGTTAACGCTATAATATCCACAACACACACCTAAAAGTAATTACACAATTACCATCATGAATTACTAATGAATCTATTGGGGATCTATTGGGTTAACATAATTAACAAATAATGAATGATTCATCAACAAAAAAAAAATTACTTCCCAACATTAACACCATATACACCTATTAACACCACAACACACACCTAAAATTTAGTATGCAATTACCATACTTAATTACTAATGAATGAATTTAAAATAATTAACAACTAATTAATAATTCATCAATAAAAAATAAATCAGTTCCCACCATTTTCACCTATAAACACCACAACACACACCTAAGATTAAATACACAATTACCATCATTATTACTAATTAATTATTTAAAATTCATTAACAACTAGTTAATAATTAATCTATAAAAAATTAATTACTTCCCACCCTTCACACCATTTACACCTATAAACACCACAACACACACCTACAATTAATAAAACAATTACCATAATTAATTACTAATTAATTAATTTACATTAATTAACAACTAATTATTAAACAATTATTAATAAATTAATGTACACATTTAACACTCTAAAATCACAAGTAAACAAATATTAATAAATAACAATTATTAAATACATTTTATATAATTAAATTACTTCCCACCCTATTCTCCTATAATCCCACAACCCGCTACAGAACTAAAAACACGATTTTCGAATAAATAAAGTAATAACTATTATAAATAATCAATAAATGTTATATAATTAAATTACTTTCCACCCTATCCCCTATAAAATCACAACCAGCTACGGAACTAAAAACGCAAAATAAAAATAAAAAAAATTAATAACAACAAAAATTTGAACACATATAATAAAAATACAACCAATTCTTACACAAAAAACAAACATCACACACATATAAAATATATACTAAAATACATAAGATTAATACAATTTTTATATTTTTAACAACTATGGGGCCCATAAGGATGGCGGGCGGACTTCAGTCCACCCGCCATCCTCGTGGTGCTGGGACCGGCCTCCAGACGTGCGACGGTTCCACACCGCTGATTAGGATGCAACCGCCACCCTGGCGGTCGCATTCCGCATATTAGACATTGCGGCCGCCGCAATGCAAAATTGACATGTTGTGCATTCCCCCTTGTGCCTGCCACCTTGTGCATGGGAATGCAGGGGGGTACCATGGGTACCCCCAAGTGCACCCCCAACTCCCCCTGGGGGCCCGCAAAGGGCCCCCAAAGCACATCTCCACCAGCCTTTCCATGGTGGCATCGCCACCATGGAAAGGCCAGTTACTGCACCCATCCTAATATGGATGGTGGTGCCTGGTAGGCACCGCCACCATATTAGTGGCCAAGTCCGCCCAGCCAGCGATCGTAATGATTGCCGACTGCCGGAAAAGCGGCAGGCGCACTTTGCGTCAGCCGCGATACCCCCACCATAATAATATGGCGGGGGTAAATCAAGTTGGGATGGCGGGCAGATTGCCACTGCTGAGCCAGCGGTGGCTATCCGCCCGCCGTCCTAATGACCCCCTATATTTTTCCAAACTATATTAAACACTTCTATATTTTTTTAATTGATATTACTTACCTAAAATCGATATTTTTGACCACGAGGATTTTTTGGTCAATATTCCTGACCCACAATATTTTCACCACAATATTTGTGCAATTCAATATTTCTTCCTCGATATTCTTTCTCTGCACCACCTAAGACAACCTACAGGTTTTTCTTATTTTGTGCAAATTTTGTGCCACCTCATGTGGTAAACGGGTCCTATCCATGGTAATTAATTTTAGATGTTGGATGTATTGTTTGAAATATATCTATATATTTCTGTGTTCTTTTAGATTTATATTCCTTATCAGGGGGTTCCTCGCTTATTATACGTTTACCTGTATGATTTACTCTGCCCGTCTTGAATGATTGTTACCTGGCATCCCATTGACACATTTTTTTTGGAGTACTCGCTATTGCATATCAGTTGCTCGTTTTCCTCTTTTTGGATGGGATATAAGGTTTCCTTTCTTTATGAGCCTATACTAGCACCGGTTGTCAATATTAAAGTGGTCTCTTTATAAATATTTTTAATAGATGACTGTCTGCATTGCTATATGCCTCCAATAAACACAATTAGTACTGACTTTCCACTTATTTTTGTTTTAGTTGCTGAAGTCTACTGCTTCAGTCTCTTTGACTTTTTTTAGAGAATTGGAACCCACAGGGTGTTTTAAAAGAACCCTCACCCTCCCTCACCTACCTAATAGGTGGCATGCTTCATCTTTGGGTTCCCACTCCGGTAGGTGAGTGAGGGTTCTATTAAAACACCCTGTGCGTTCCAAGTCAATAAAAACATCAAAGAGACTAAAGGAGTAGACTTGAGTAACCAAAAGAAAAAGAGGTGGAAGATCCGTTCTAATTGTGTTTATTGATTGATTTGACTGGGAAGACCAACGGGTTATTACTTCTTCCTCACTCTGTTTATCAAACACATTGCTATATTACCATCATATTGGGAACACTCAAAGATATAGGCCCTAATTACGATGCCAGTCAGACGAGCATCCGACCAACATCATTGCAGGATTGGGACCATCCGCCAAGGAGTCGATGATGTGTCAAGATGTGACCACCAGCACGGCAGTTGTAAACATACCAATTACTATTGCGGCATGGCCTGGAGGTCGGAAAAGGGCATCAGCACAACCTGCAATGGTAAAAGGTATGTTTTTAAACATCCATGCACTGTGCGGCAGGCACCGTCTCGTGCCTGCCGCACGATACATGGGCCAGGGCCACATAGTGGTTGCCGCGGAGGGCGGGAGCCCTACTGGGTCCCCCATAGTCCGTTTATGACAGCCTTTCAGACAATCAAACCTCCATTGAAAAGCTGCCTGAAAGAGGAATCATAATCCCAACGGCGGTGCCTGAGGAGCCACCACCCCTTTGTAGGAGAACACTTTCCGACTGATGGAATGATGGGTGCCTTGATCTAGTCGGAATTGTCAGTCAGCCCCTCCTCATGCTGCCTCAGACTGCCATGCATCTTAATGAGCCGGTCGGACTGCACTAGATGTTAGTTGGACCACAACCGCCAGTTGCAGTCCAACTGACATCATAATGAGGATCATAGTTTCTTAAACACATTATAGAAAGTTATGCTCATTTATTAACTTTTTCTCCCTTAATTTTTACTTGGTGATGATTGATCTTTTTAAACCAATAGACGTTTCCTTTTTTTCAGTTTTTTTTTGTAGGTACACCAATCACTGGTTCGTCTTCCGGCCGCTATTGGCCTTGGGCTCCACAGCTAATTTTGCCATTATTTTCTTCAAATTTTTCCACTCATTGGTGTTTGGTGGCGTTTTTTAAGGGCAAGCATGGTTCACAACTTCTGGAGTTTTATATTGGTGTTCACCATCGTATGATTGCATGTCCATGACATGACAATTGTGTCTTTCTGCTTCTACAGTCCTGAGGAAGTCTTGGATAATGACTAAACACGTGCTGGGAGTGCTCAGATTAAACAACATATTGTTAAGGCTGTGCTCGGGCTGAACAAAACATCGTTAACATCTGTATTTCCTCTATGTCAAATGCATTTGACATTGTTATCGTATTTGTATTTCCAAACTTGATTCTTTCTCTCTATTCATAGACTTTTGCAATAAAATTTTGTATGGTTTGAATACCAAAAATATAAAAAATAAAAGATATTTTTATGCCAAATAAATCAGTGTTTCTGAAACAATCTCTACAGACTACAGAAAGTGACAATCTTTGTATGTTGTGCTTCATACTTGTGTTGGATGTGGTGACAGCATGTCATGAGTTACAGTGCTAACAGGGTCCAAATGAGAGTATATCAAGGTAGTTTTGTTATAGCTTTCACAAACATTGTATAGTAATACCCCCCGGCTTTATTATTTGCTCTCTGCAGAGATACACTCCTAGCCGAACTTCCTGCCTCTCCTCAGATGGGCTGTTAGTTGCCCTTAAGTTTCATAAGGACAGACATGTGGACTAAGGGGCAGATTTATGATAACTGGCGCATCCCCAGGGATGCGGCAGTTATTTTGCGCCACAGCTCCGCCACCCATGGTGCGCCGCATTTACAATGTGGCGCACCATGGTGCAAAAACGACACAGATGCGTGACGCATCTGTGCCGTAAAGGTGGCGCATTGCTGGAGTTGCGTCGCAAGCGCGACGCAGCTCCAGCAAGGCTCTGGGGTGCCCTATCTGTCCAATGCTGCATCAAGCCTTACGCCTGCTTCAAGCAGGCGCAGGGTTTTGACGCAGCATTGGCCTACAAGTGACTGAGTGAAATCTTATAGATTTCACTCAGCCACTTTTGCGAGGCGCACCTGCCCCGGAACGCCCACCCTGCGCCGGAACGCCCACATGTGGCGCAGGGCTTTACAACGTGACGCATCTGCCTAGATGCGTCACGTTGTAAATGGGTTGTAGGGATGCACCACGTTTACGCCGCAGTTGCGTGACGCAAATGTGGCGCATTACCAACATAAATCTGCCCCATAGATTTTCTAGTCTCTTAGAGATGAGCCAGATTTGGTAAGCTTCAGCCACACACTTATGTTATGACAGGGCTCTTCCAACTAGCATTTTATAACTAACTCCAGTAGTCATTGCTGTTACCCACCAGTTTAGCGCCTAGAAACCATTTACTGTATGTTCACTTTACAAATTATTTAGCATGCCATAACATAGGTAGATACGCTGGTGAAGGCCCTTCTCTGGATTTACCGTGTACAGTGGTCGGAGATAGAGCTTGTAAAACGTATAACTATCTCAGCCTTAGGGGAGATTGACTTACCCCTGGACTGTTGCATTTCATCTACTTTTGAACCTTTATGTAAATAAAATCGTACTCTTTTGGTAAATAGCATTAACTGGATATTCTGCTTATTGTAAAGTTATTTCAAATGACTGTTTTATATAAGTTTTGAAACATAAATTACCGTCCAATGGTTAAGAGTTGAAAATTCCACCCCACTACTCCCATATCGCCTTATTCTTAGGTAATGACCAGTTAACAGAATCAGGAGTACTAGTAACGAGGCAAATCCACACTCCTGGGGGCCGATTCTGATCCTGGATTTTTATTTTCCATACAAATAGGATTTGTATTTTTTTCCATACAAATTGTAAAAGTCCCTTCCAACCCGTGTAGTACGATTCGTACGGGAAAAATACATACAGATCGGCCCGATCCTTACAAATCGGATCGGGAAAAGCTGTACGACACGGACTTGTAAAAAAGACCATACAATTTGTAAAAAGGCTGTCCAACCCGTCAAGTACGATTGGTACCGGGTTGACAGCATACGATTTGTATGGAAAATGGCCTGTATACGGGGAATGACTCGTACCGGGCAACAAAGTGAACCCCTATACGCCTCGTACCCTGGTATGACTCGTTCTGGGGGTATGACTCATACCGGGGTACGGGTCGTATAGGGGTATGAGGCGTACAGGGGTCCCCCCACATGCGAGGCATGTGTATGGTGCGTACCCCAACATCGCGCATGTTCGCAAAGTACGTACGCGATTTTTGGGGTACGGTGCGTACATACGTGATTTTGGGGTACTGGTCGTGTACGCACCGTACAAGCACCGTACCCCAAAATCGCGTATGTACGCACTGTACCCCAAAATTGCATACGTACGCACCGTAAATCAAAAACGAGCTGTATGGAGTGCCGTTTGTACGAATCGTACTTGCCGGGTTGTAAACTGCTGCCGGGAATACATGGGAACGTCGTGTACAGAGCAATCCGAATCGGAATCGCTTGTATATACGAGTTGTATGGTCTTTTTTACTATTTGTATGGAGTGCGTCTATTTGTACGGATCATACTTCCTAGGTTGTAGGGGCCTCCTTACAAGTACGAGTTGTATGGGGAAAACACTCCATACCACGATTTGTACAGCGTTTTTCCAGGATCGGAATCGGCCCCCTGATGTCTCCTCCCCGAACATTTCACATGCTAAAAGTAGGTGAAAGGCGCGTAGAAGAGATGGCCCAAAATTTAAGGAATAAAGAGCAGGATACTCCAATCACCACTCTATTTCTGAATTTCTGAGGGCCCAGGGTACAATACCTCGGTTACCCCGCACCTCAGAATCACAGATCCCCACAGGATTTGGTATTCCAGCTGACATCGAAATGGAGAATCCTAAAAAGAAGATTCTTGCAAACACTGGGGCATATTACCAAGGGCCTTATCGCCGCTTTAGCGGGAATGTTTCCTGCTAAAGCGGCGATAATTTAATTGCCCTATTACCGAGCTGTCGCTAACACCAGTTAGCGACAGCTAGTAGGAGATAGCAATCATCTTGGGGCCCACTTTGCATGTCAGCGATATTTATCGCTAATGACATGCAAAGTGGGCGTGCCAATATGTTAGCGACTGGAAACAGTCGCTAACATCGCTACCTCCTATTACCTACTTTTGGAAATAATCGCGCTAAGCGCGATTATCTCCAAAAGCTAACGCCTGCCCAGAGCAGTTCTTAGGCATGTTATCCAATGGTAGGTGGATAACATGGCTAAGAGCATTAGCTCGGTAATGCATGAATATCGCTGACTTTACAGCGATATTCATTCATTTCGGGCGATTTTTATCGCTTAGGAGATAAACCTTGATAATTGCAAGGTTTCTAAGCGATAACAATAGGCGAAGCACGGCGATAAAATTATTGCCTCTAACCAAGCTTAGCGATAATTTTCGCTTATTCTTGGTAATATGCCCCACTGTTTGATTTGAGCTGGTGGTTGCAGGTGGGCCCCACAGACACTCATTTTTGACCAACGGCACTTATTTCTCCTCAGTCGACCTAGAGCCATAGCAAGAAAGAGAGAAACACAAAAGAGGAAAAGAAGCAGAAAGATAAAACAGAAAAACTTAGCCGAAGGGAGAAGCTGGAGATAAATATGAACAAGAGTAAGAGAAAGAGGCGGGGAGTGGCTGTGGGGCATTAAAGAGGCATAGAGCGGAATCAAGACAATGCAGCCTTTGTACGTCACCCTGACCTTCAAAAGCGCACACCACTGGCTCCTGGGCCCTGCCACTTATTCATCAAGAAATTAAGCACTGCTTTCAAGATACCTTCCCAGCAGCAGCCATAGTATAGGGGCCAAGCGATAGGCAACACTTGTCACTCAGCTTGACCAATGCTTCTGAGCCCCCAGGTCCTGGAGAACTTGCCTGACATGGCTACTAATGTTAGTAGGTTTGTGCAACTGATGCCTACTTGATATACATGTCAGCATATCCCAATTCAGGGACTCACAATTTTTGAATCCATAAATTGCTTTATTTTAGCTGCCTTCCACCTAAAAGTGCATCTACTTCAATAGACGTCAGTGGGGAAAATGCATTCCCCAATTTCTTTTTAAATCTCCCACTTTCCTGTTCTAAACTATTGCATACATGGTATATGTTTGCCATTTTAACTTTTTGGGCAATCAAAGAACTATATGTCATTACTTTGTGAGTAATTTCACACTTTTACTTTAATTCCCAATAAAGTATTAAATAGAAGCCCTAATATTATATAAGAATAACCCAGAAGGTATAGATTGTGAAAGAGATGTTCTGCTTGCAGAGAGTTCAAGATTTTATTTGATGGTTACAACACTTATTGTGCGGTGGTTAAATATTTTTGCTTATACCTGTCAACCTGCAGCAGTGTGGAAAGGACCTTAAGTTGTATAACCACGCTGCACCCTAAACCATGTGACTTCCTTGAATCTCTTTCGTAGTAGTTTGACAGAGGTTTCAGTTTTGATATACCAGTGAGTGATCATGTGCTCTGATTCTTTTCCGAGCCCGTGAGGCCAGATGTATGAAAGGGTTTTATCCATTCTGTGTCTATGGTAAAAGGTGTTCCTACATATGTCCCTTTCTTCTCAGCATGTTGGAACATGAATGATATTGGCAGCTTAAGGGTGAGTAGAAACAAGCTCGGGAAAGAGCATTCCAATGGGGAGGTTGTTTTAAGGACATGGAAACAGAATATACAATGGCAAGTGACTGATAGTAAGGATACTGACTTTATGTAGCAGACATCGGAAACGGAAGAATGTCTAGGCATGTGAATAATACGTCTTTCTGTTCTTCGACTCACTGGAACGTGGGTTTTTCAACTTTGGGAGGATGAATACATGGGTCAGCCCTGCAAGATTCATTCCTGTGGCCTGTGTGATTTTGTGCAGTAACATACCAACTGAACTTTTTTGCAAGCTTCCAAGTCTTTTTGGGTAGGGCGCAGCTGCAGCTATTAGGATGTAGAGGGGGGTGGTTTGGACTATTTGAAGAAATGAGGAGAGGTAGGCTATGGGCCCATTTCAAAAAAGCCTAATTATATTTTTTACGGGGATCTCTTCTACCGAGGCCTATCCAAAATGGCAGCTGAAGCAAAAGGTGTGGGACGATGTGTGGAGTTTAAACACGTTCCTGGTTTCTAAGCACAAGACTTCCAGGGGTAAGGAATCTTGGGGCATATTATCAAGAACAGGCGTTACATTATAGCCGCTTTTATCGACAGGAAACTGCCGATAAAGCGGCGATAATGGGCTTGATAATATGCTCTATGAATTCCAATCGAAGCCCATGTTAGATGTCTTCACATCTAACATGGGCTTCTATTGGAATTCATAGAGCATATTATCAAGCCCATTATCGCCGCTTTATCGGCAGTTTCCTGCCGATAAAAGCGGCGATAATGTAACGCCCTTTCTTGATAATATGCCCCCTTGTGTCTGAATGGTATTTCTTCCTGCTACAGTCCAGGATGTTGATAAGTGCTTTTCTTAGGGTTAATGGCAGCTGGGGATGTATCTTTCAGCTGGTGAGTACTTATGACCAAAAAGCAGCAGCACGTTTCTGGCTGTAGAAGAATGTTGTATATTGTCGGGACGTACTCTATAGAGTTGCAAAAGCATCGGTAACTGTGAATGAAGGTCACAATATGATTTTTATTGCCAGAGCTGGGCATTATGCAGTGCCATCCACTGTCCTTTAGTAGCATTCAATGGTCACTTGCCTTTGTCTATGGTTTCTGAAAAGAGGGACAGGAAAAATGTATGGGTCATTGGCAAATAGGTAGCATAGTAAGGTAAACGGGGTGTTACCCTAAATGGAAGCCTGTGAATGATGAGCCCAGGTAACAGTGTTGTACTGAGCTAAGAGAACATGATAAAAGAAGGAGCTACATGTGGCTGGGGGAATCAGGAAAACATTCATCCCTGATACAATAGGTAGAGTTAGTTGTAGCAGGGTTGTTGTGATACACTGTATCAAATGTGGCAGCGAGGCCAAAGAGGCTCTGCATGAAGGAGAGAAGGAGATACATGTGGTCAGTAGGAAGGGTGCTTGGGATATGTCCTTGTAGAACAGTTAGTATTACCTAATATTTTATGTGTATTTGTATAACAGAGCCTTGGCCTCTTGTGATTGCGGATCCTTGGTGAAACCTAGGTGTACAGTTGTTAGTTTGCCCAATACAGGATCTCTGAATAAGGGTAATTGAGTACAAATAATCCTATGTGGCCTTTTTGCCATTTGGGCCACCTTCACCCATGTGATTGTTAACTGTGTCTATCCATGTTGGAATCTCTACAGCTATTGTGTTGTCCTCCACATGTCTTTAGCTTTAGTAACAGGGGACTTGTTTAGCTGGTGGCCACCTTTCAGTTAGATTCAAAGACAGACTAGAGCTTAAGGCCAAAATATCTTCATGAAATTACTTCTGGCACTCCTACGTAGACAAAGGTTTGATTTGAGTAATTTATTAATCTTTTAGGACAAGTTGGTGACTTTTGTTTAACTGCAAGAATCCTGGAGTTTGACAGCATTGCATCTCTATATAATAGCTGTGCATGCTTAGGTGAGTGCTTGAGGCTGTGCAGATGTTTATCACTGCTTATATGTTTACACTGAGGAGCGCTGTTTCCCTTTCATGGGGTTATATTAGTTAATGTAGGTTTAAACATAAACCAGGATAGTATAAATGCAGTGTTACTATACCACACGTCTGCCTCTTTATAGTCTGTTTTTTTATTCTAAATTCAACTGAAGTCAACACACAGAATACTGTTTTAGGCAAAGTCTCCCACGTTTCCATGCTTCTTTCAACATAACAATGCTCACCGTGAAGCACCTAACTGCTATTTGAACTGAGGACCATACTATATTGAATATAGCTGCCCGCCCCGACGTTGTCCAGGGATGAAAATGAAAGTCTCGAAAGTTCTTTTTTACCTGTGTAGTTGAGCAGTGCATACACGGTAACGCTAGTTGTCCATTGCAGCCGAACACGTGCCTCCGCTTGTCCAGCCAGTGTGAGGAAGCGCCACAGTGACTGCGTTTTAGCCCCGCTGCTACGCTGAATCGCCTCAGCACCCGAGCAATTTTGGGAACGTCTTTGTCGGCTCCAGCCGCGAACGTGTTTGTCCGCTGTACCTGACGCCACTGCAACATGCGAACTGTGTCAGCCGCAAATGTGTTTTCCGCTGTAGCGCCACTTAGATGCCCCACATGGCGTCAACGGCCAACGCCCACAACAATGCCAAATGCATCGCCCACTCATATTGGAACGCTAGCCCGACCCAGAACGCTTCTCGCATGCGGTGCAATCCAGCTTGGTTTTGACAAATGCCGCGCCCAGCTTGGTTTTGACGAATGCCGCGCCCATCGCTCTATGCACACGCCCCCAGCACAACGCACACTCCCACAACGGACTACTCAGAACGCTTCTCGCAAGCGGTATAATTCAGCAGGGTTGGGTTTTGATGAATGCCGCGCCCATCGCTCTATGCACATGCCCCCAGCACAACGCACACACCCACAACGGACTACTTTGCCCCTAATGTTCTTTTCCCCTTATAATGTATATGGTGGGCTGCTGTATAGCCTATGTCCATCTGCTGATACTGTGTTTTGCAATGCTGTATTGGGTGTTCCGATTGGAACTGTAGTTCCTGAGCTTACCCGCCTCAAAGGTTTGGGCTCTCTCTCTTTATAATATTAGTATGGATATGGATATGCTTCAAAATATATATAACCTTGGGGACACCAACTGACACACATACAGCAGCAGCATTAACCCACCAAACAATCTTACTATGACCAACAGGTCATGCACTGCCATATCCAACATTTTGAGTTATCTCACTAGGATTGGAGTACTGGCATGTGCTCAGGTCAGCAGTGAAAGTCATGATAGCACTTTTTCCATGTCTTTTTTTATACAATGCTTAAAAATATTTCATTGCATTCATAAATGTTTTTTTTCTTTTCAAAATACTACTATCCCACTAACAGACCTAACATCCCTCAACCTTCTATCCTCCCAAAATCCTACTTCCCCCACAGAATGCAGAATCTGTGTTTGTCAGAAAAAATATAACAGACACACACCTTCTAAATTTAATGAACAATCATGCCCCCCTCGGTTTAATATGTCTAATCTACACTCAATGAGGCTATTGCTCTTAGTTTAAACCCATAAAACGAGACTGGAAGATGACCCAAAAAAGGCGATCCACATAGTAATATTTATATTAACGTCTGTATATAATATGGGAAATGAAAATAAGAGCAATAGCGATAATACTAGTTGTAATTTATTCAGCGGCGCTGTTCTTGTTAACTATGGAAAAACTGAGTGAAATTTAATTAATAATGCTGCATGGTGAAGTCAAACAATGAATTTTTTTATGAATGACTTTTGTAAAAAGAAATTACAAAGTGGCCTGTGATTGTAGAGTGGAGGTGGCATAGGGTCTTCCTTTTTCACATTAGTTTTGTAAAGAGTGTGGTAGGGGTACATTGCAGAGATGCGGCCCTCAAACTCACTCTTAAGTAAGATTAAAAGGACAGACTGTCCCGGGTTGCACACTATAACGGGCCTCCAACTGGTCAATCGAAATTCCAAGCAAGATTGGTTCCTAACATTACAGCCTCCTTCCTTCTCAGCTGTGCATCCGCCAGGGCATCTTCAAGGTTCGGCTGACTTTTTACCTCCACTTTGTTCATTGGCCTAGCCCAAATGTCAGGGTACGTGGGAACCATATGTGAAAGGGCATGTGATAACTCAGAGGAACTGGATTTTGGTAACTCCACTCTGGATCCTCCCAGGTATCCTTTACCCTATCCAGGTAAGCATATAAAGTGGCCTATGTGAGTAAGGTAAGGGGTTCACCCTTTTTAGGTCTCGTCTGGCGTTAGCAGCGCGCATGCGCTGCCCTCGCCATGACGAGAGCATTTTGGAATAGTTACGGATCCCAAAGCGTGCACGTAGGGAGACAGAAGAGACAGAAAATGTGCACGTGGGGATTGGATGCTTTACTGGTGGCGTGATACACTGGGGACTTTCTTTTCCTTGCCAGTAAACACAGATCCCAGGTGCAAAATCGTCTGTCCGTCCCATGAGGGTCCGCGCTTGTTTTCTTTTTACAAGGACTCTGATATACAAAAGTGCTTAGACACCTCAGTGATACAGACGTGGACATCAATTGCGAGTGCAAATTCACAACAGTTATTAAAAAAAAGTGGATTTGCACTTGTAGTAAAAGTGCAATAATAATTCAAATTATTACTTGTACAGACAGCATGTTCTATCCCCTTCACTAGCTCCTTTGATGCCACCTGGCTGAAGAACACATAAAAAGAGTTTGTAATCAGAAGCCAAAGCTGGCAACCCACACGGTGCCAGAGAGTGACATGCAATATCGGCTCCCTTAACTCAGTCTCTAATGAGGAGTCGATATCACACGGTGGAACAAAACATGAGCTGTAAACCCCGCAAACAGTGGGTTGTAGATCTTGTCGGCAGTCTCTGCACAGCTGATGCCGACTATGGGGTGTGAAACCTCCCGAGGACCTACAGAAGGCACCCTTCCTTAGAAGCTGTATTTGTTTTTCTTTTGGTGGAGTAGTTTGGGTCAGGTCGGAGTGCCTCAGGCTGTGCTAGACAAATACAAGGACATGAATTCCCAAAACCTCCTCGCAAATGTTGTTAGACGTTGGCAGGTTTGAGCAGCGCAAGGGCTCAATCACAGTGCGTCCTAAATACGGCTCAGCAAACAATGCTTGGGAAGATGATCAAAATCGTATTGTTAGTTTGTGGTAGCAATCAAATATTACTTCTGAGACAGGAAGTGGACTCATGGCTAAAGTTGCCAACTTTGGAGCTGGAGAACCAGGTTCGAGCCTCGGCTCAGCCTCCCGTGATTCAGGGCAAATCACTTAATCTCTTCGTGCCTACTTGTGTCCTTGTGTAGCGTAACTGGTGCTCAAGTAAAGCGCTCCAATACCTTCGGGTCGAGTTTGCGCTATATAAATCTGCACACACAAAAAACAAGCATTGAAAATGCACTAGGTCACGCCTTTGATTAATTCAAAGCCTTTTGCTTTGCTAATGGTATTGAATAGCATAGCAAATGGCGTTAACTTAATGAAAGGTGAGACCTATTGCATTTTTAATGCTTGTTTATTTCAGTTTTGTTAGTAAGAGTTCTGCTTTTAAAAATGTGTTTTCTTACTTAGCTCATGAAAAGTGCATAACCCAGCTCAGAAGGTTACTGGAATGGTAGGTAAACAATAGCAAAGATACTTGAGGAGACAGGGATGGGGGCTCATAACACCGAAAGGTGGCAGACCAGTGCCCTGAATTCACCTGAAGCCTGCCAGAAAGTAGAGGTGTGGTTTTCCACTTGTCCATTATTGTGAGCGCTTGAGGGAGAGCTCTTGCCTGTGACTTCATTGTGTGCCACCAATGGAGTAGAGTTATGGGACAGCTGGTGGCTGAGGCGATTCTGGTAACTCTCCTACTTCCGCTTGGTCTGCAGTGCTTCGTGTCGCAGTTGACAAGCTGTTCTTTGTGAAGCACTATTCCTGAAGCACAACTTGCCTTTCAGTTCTGCATGCCTTTCTCTAAAAGATGGATAACTGGTAAGCAGCATTGCTGGTGTTATAAGCAAGTAGCATGAAGGTCTGTGAAGTAACATGGGCCTGCGGCGAAGTTTGACAAGGAAATAACATGGCTTTCTGTCGTTTTTTTAAAATAGTCATACTTGTTTGGGTGGACTGGGCTGAGCTGTGCACTAGAATGCACATGTACTCCAAAAACAAGGAGAGATACCGTTTCACTCGTGTTTATGAATGAGCAGACATCATCTGTAGCAGTGATGAGTCCTGTTTCTGTACTCTGACTAGGCGTGAATCTGAACTGAGAGGCGTTGAAGAGTTGGTAGAGCTTTAAGGAGCTGTTGGCTGCTGAGGTGGTTGGTGAACCATTGGTTGAATAGTTTCTCTAAAACATTTGCCGGGTTTGGTAGGATGGAGATGGGGTCTGTAGTTTGAAAGCATGGTTGGGTGGGAAGATGATTTCTTGAACAGGGGCATGACAATGGCATGTTTCTGGCATCCAGGGATGTGGCTGAATAGATGGAGGCATTTAAAAAGGGTGTTAGTGCTTCGCTGAGCAGTAGGAGTGATGGGGCAATTGTTAGAAGGAGTCCCCGAGTGGATGGTCTTCATGGTAGCAGTGATATCGACGGAGGTGACAGCATGCCATGAGGTCAGACTCTTTCATCGGCTGTGATGGGAAGTTGAGTTACAATGGTTAAAGGGTCCCGTTGAGGGTCAAAGTTGCTGTATATGGAGGCGAATTTGCTATATCCATCACAAAGCATTGTATGGCAATGCTCCCCTGACTTTATTATTTGCTGTCTGCGGGGATACAACACTAGCCAAATGTTCTGCCTCTCCTCAGGCAAGCTGCTAGTTGCCCTTAAGTTTTGAAGGAGCCAGATCTCTTGTGCTAGATCTGCTCTAGAACCACGAGACAATGTTACTTTTTCTCAGCATGAGAGTGTAGGGGGAAAGAAATCATTAGCAGGTCAATCAATTCAGTTGCAGTTCGCTAGGATCATTAAGAACCACATGCTTCTAAATTGGATTAGTTGATATATTACAAAGCCAACTGTAACTGAACATAAGGACACCTGAAGAGGAGGATGTAGAAATACATTGAGGCTAATACAAAGCCAAACCTACAAATGAAATTATGGCGGTGCAACATTCACAAGAGGATTAATTCAAGAATCAAGATACAAAAAAGCAGTGCACAAGAGTCCAGATGTCCCTGCATTGAAGATTTCATAGGAATAAAGCATTAATCTGTCCCTACGCTAACACTGACGTGACATCCCTAATTAAGCGTGCGCTGGCCTGGTCGGTTAATGTGTAAGCGTGTGGAGTCAAGCAGCATGAAGCTACTGAGACAGAGCTCTTTCTAAGATGCTCTCTATCCAAAGGCAGAGAAGAAATGGGGCTCTTTCCCTAGTTACCATGCATCAATATTACAGGTGGCTTCCCAGGATCCTCTTCAGGTCACGTCATCCAGCTAGGCAAAAAACTCAGAGATAGTTTTCCACTGAACAGCGATGCCCCCGAGCGGTGGCGAGATGACCTTGATTCCCAGGCTCTCTCTTCGGTGAGAAAGTACAACAATTCTCCTTAGCGGTATCAGAGTTCAATGTCTCCCCTTCTCTCCTTGCCTAACTCCTAATACAAAGACATTATTCAATCTAACAAGGATGCTTCTTCCACCTGCAACACAAGTGTGGGAAAGAATAAAGCCTAACGTGCACATGGAATTCAATTATTAATTCAAATGCGAGAGCTTCCAGGGAAAACGCATTTTAGGCCTAGAAAACTCAGCTAACATAAGAAAGATGGAACATGAGCTTTCGTGAAATTAAGTAGAAATTGAGACATGTACAGTCAATTTTCTCTTTTACATATAAAACGGCATGACTAATAAGAATATCTTGAGCATAACATGAGTTTCAATTGCACGGTACAAGAGTCTTCATTAATGTTCCAGCTAGTAGCGTTTACTTGCTGCACTACTTTCTTCACCTTACACTGAACTATTCTAAATACATCACAATTCACGTTATTAAAATTCACATTCTAATGGTTCATGTTAATACAACAAAGGAATATATTTGGATGCTGACAAGGCGTGAATATGATGCACCCCTACAGATGAAAAATGTATTTTGCTCTACATCAGTCTCATAAGGACAGACACGTGGACATAGATTTTCTATTTCAGTCCTATAATTAAAAAACAAGCTGCTGCATTCTCTTAGAGATGAGCCAGATTTGGTAATTTTCAGCCACAAACTTATGTTATGACATGGCTATTCCAACTAGCGTTTTATAACTAACTCTTATTAGTTATTACTGTTACCCACCAATCTAGCGCCTAGAAACCATTTGCTGTATGTGCGCTTTACAACTAAATTCATATACCATACCATAGGTGTAGGAAATGGCCCTTTTTTCAGGGTTATCCCCGAACTTTTTGCTTCTTCCTCCCTTGTTTTTCCTGACCTGTGGTTGTTGGCAATAGGACTCTGGGCACTTTGCCACTGCTGTTCAGTGCTAAAGTGCATGTGCTCTCTGTATAAATTGTTATTGTGATTGGTTATCCATGATTGGCATATTTGTTTTACCAGTAGGTCCCTAGTAAAGTGCACTGAGTGTGCCAGGGCTGGTGATTCAAATGCTACTAGTGGGCCTGCAGCACTGATTGTGCCACCCACCCACATGAGTAGCCCTAAAATGGTGTCTCAGGCCTGCCACCACAGTGCCTGTGTGCAATTGCTAACTGCCATACTGACCTGACCAGTGTCCACACTGGCCAGGCCTAACCCTTCCCTTTCTGTACACATTGGACACCCCTATGGAAGTCCCAAGGTATTCCCCCTGGGCAGGGTGCAGTGTATGTGAAAGGTAGAGCAAGTACTAGTGTGGGTGACATGCTCTGGTAGTGACTTACAGCCATTTTCGTTTTTCACTATTGAAAGGCTATCTTGCCCATATGCTATAATGGGAATGCTGTGTATAATGTTTACCTACATATCTTCCTATAGGAGCAAGATAAAAAATTTAAGTCTGGTATTCCTGAACTCAGAATCTTTTAGGAAGGATGGTTTTTAAATCCTGTGTTTGAAAGCGGCACTTTTAGAAAGCGGCTGCTTTCTTGTCTGACCTTTCTGTGTGCCTTTAGCTGATTATGAATTGACTGTCTGGTTTGTGAGTGACATGGATGGGGGATTCCAGGAGACAGAATGAGTCAGCCCAGTGGTGAATAGAGAGATCTGCATCAAGATGGGAGGGAGGAGTTGCACCGGGGACCTGAATAGGACTGTGCCTGCCCCCCACAGGGCTGCCCCCCCCTTATGGTGCGTCTGATGTCTCTGCCCTGCACTGTGAAAGGAGCGAAGGAATCATGTCAACAAAGTGCTCCAGGGCTGTGCTTTCCCTCCACAATGCTGGCTCCACCTCCTGTGGGGAGTCTGATGTTTCTGCTCTGCACTGTGAAAGGAAAGAAGAAGTCATGTAAACAGAGTGCTCCAGAACTGGTTTGGGCCGGGCTCAGAGCCCTCCTGCACAAAGGGAACATAGACTCTTTGGGGTATAAGTACAGGACCCCAGACCACTGAAATGTAGATCATCCTGGAATCAAGAAGGAACCTCTGCCAAGGGGAAAGCTGGAAGACTGAAGAGGAAGGACTGTCCTGCTGTGTGTTTGTGGGCTGACCTGCAGTTCCTTTGCTGCCAAGGAGAGGGGAAGGACTTTGTTGTTGCTTTGTCCCCTTGCTTGAAGAGATCTCCAAGGGCCTGAAGAGAGCTGGCCTCCTGTTAAGAAGTCCAAGGAACAAAAGGACTTCACGTCCAGCTTCCCTCTGAACTCTGCTGAGAGAGTTCTGCCCTTCCTGGAGTGCTGAATCCGACTGAGGGGCCTCTGGAAGTTGTGGCCTGCTTTTTGGGAAGCTGGACAAGGAGAAACAAAGACAATCTGCAATTTTCATGCATTGCTCGCTTGCGGAGCGCAACCCCGACAGTGCGAGGAAATTCCCGCTGCCGCGAAGATCGAGATCATCGCATCGCCTGTCGTCGCTGGGTGAAATCGCCGCACCGCTTGCTTGCAGACCGCATCACGTTGCTGTGAACATCGGCGCAGAGCCATCGCATCGAGGGGCTGCAGGAGGAGAAGATCGATGCTGTGCCGCACATTGCCGCCGCACCTGTGATCGTCGCCGTGCCGAAGATTGTCGCATCGTGCCTGTGTGAGACGCTCCCTACCGGACCTGCGCACCGTAATCCATACAAGGTATCGCATCCCTCCCCATACAGACCGGATTCGTCGCAACACGCCCACTGCATCCAGCGGGGCTGTCGTATCGCCTCCCCAGGGTCTCAGGAGTGACGCATCGCTTGTTTTTCAATCCTGCAGCTTCCATTTGGAACTTTTGTCGCATCTACAGGTACTTTGGGCTAAACGTGACGCAACTGTGGATTATTTTATCGCTAACCCTAGAACTCTTTTAAAATCATATTCTTGGACTGTGTATGTTGGATTTTATGTCGTTTTGGTCTTGTTTAGTTTAGATTAAATACTTCTATTTTTTCTAAACTGGTGTGGGGTCCATTTGTGGTGTTTTCACTGTGTTACTGTGAGTGTCGGTACAAATACTTTACACAGTGCCTTTGATAAGCCTGTCTGCTCGTGCCAAGCTACCAAGGGGGTGAGCAGGGGTTATCTAAAGAGTGTATCCCCCTTACCCTGACTAGAGGCAAGGGTCCCTATTTGTCACAAGTACCTACCTGTGCCAACTAGAGACCCCCAAATCTAACAATAGGTAAATAAGTTGGTGATTAATCATCTCCGGATTGCCCTTGTACAGTGTTCGGAGACAGAGCTTTGTTAAACGTATAACTTTCTCAGCTTTAGGAGACATTGACTTTCCTTAGCTCGGTTGCATTTTATCTGCTTTTGAACCTATATATAATAACATGTTACTCTTCTGTTAAATAGCACTGATTGAACATTCAGATTATTGTAAAGTTATTTCAAAGGATGGTTGTATGTAAGTATTGAAACATAATTAAGAGTTGAAAGCTCGACCTCACTATTCCCATTCTCCCTTATTCTTAGGTATTGAACAGGTAACACAATTATGATTACAAGTAACGAGCCAAAAGCACACTTCTGATGTCTCCTCCCACAAGCATTTCACATGTAAAAAATAGATGAAAGATGCGTGGAAGAAATGACTCAAAATATTAGGAATAAAGAGCAGGAAACTCCAATCACCACTCTAATTCTGAATTTCTGGGGGCCCAGGGTACAATATCTGGGTTACCCTGCACCTCAGAATGACAGATCCTGGCAGAATGTGGTATTCTAGCTGACATCGACATGGAGAATCGTAAAAGGAGAGTCTTGGCAACACTGCTTGATTTGAGCTGGTGGTTCTAGGTGCGCCCCCTCGACACTCATTTTTGGGGGCCGGCACTTATTTCTCCTCAGTAGACCTAATCCCAGATCAAGAAAGAGAGGAACACGAAAGAGGGAAAAAAGCAAGAAGAGGAATACAGAAAAACTGAGACAAAGGGAGAAACCAGAGATGAAAAAGAACAAAAGAGAAAGAGGCTGATTGGACATTAAATAGGCATGGAGTGGAATCAAGACTATATAGTCTTTGTATTTCACCCTGACCTTCAAAATCGCACGCAGCTGGCTTCCGAACCAAACTTTGGGCCCTGGCACTTTTTCTTTTAGAAATTAAGCACTGCTTTGCAGATACCTGCCGAGCAACAGCCACAGTCCAGCGGTCTAGCGATAGGCAACCCTTGTCACCCAGCTTACCCAGTGCCCCTGAGTCCCTCAGGTCCTGGAGAACTTGCCTATCATGGCTTCTAAGGGTGATGGGTTTGTGCAACGGATCAGGGCCGGCTGCTAATGAATAGTACTTTGGGGGGCAGGGGCAAGTAGAAAAAGATACAATTTGACTTACCTGCTGCCGCCTCTCCACCGTCCTTCTGCTGACGAAGCAGGAAGCGCACAGACTCCCAGACTCCCCTAGCCAATTACAATGCTGCTGTCACCAGATTGACAGAAGCCCTGGTTCGGCGCTCAGACAGGGAATGGGAGTCTGTGCATGTTCTCACCCCAGGCTATGCAATACAGCCGGGTGGAGAAATGCCAAATACGCATGACTGTTTGGCTGGCCCAGGAGGGTCAGCGAAACCGCGCTGCTTACTTAGATAGTGGCCACCACTCCTCCCCTTGAGGGCTGTAACGACAGCCCAGCTCTGCCCCACACCACACCTAAAATGCAACGAAACTGAGCCAGTGTGGAGAAATAAAATTATAAAAACATTGTGTTATTAACATTTTATTTTTCGTTTTTGCACTGCTCAAGAGCAGTGGGTCGACGCTCCTCCGACTTTGCCGAGGAGCCGCCACTGCAACTGATTAAGATGGAGGCTCCCAATATTGGAAGCCAAAAATTGCTATATTTTAGCTGTCTTTCGCCTAAAATTGCATTTGCTTCGATAGAGGTCAGTGGGGAAAATACACTTCGCAATTTGTTTTTTGAAATCTCCGACTTTCCTGTTCCATCTATACTGTTGGCATGCATGGTATATATGTGTCATTGTAACTGGTTTGGCAATCAGTGCAATATGTGTCATTACACTGTGAGTAATTTCACACATTTCAGTGGAGAAGTGTGGCTCACTGGTTAGAGCAGGCAGACCCTGAAGCAGAGGTCAGACCCGGGACCAGGGTTCAATTCCCGACGCGGCAGGGTCTCGAGCTCAAATGTCCACGGACTCGATAATTCTCGCTTCGGTGCCTGACCTAATCATGGGTTCACACTCTGCAACTCTGGGCATTAAGCTTGCTTAATCTCCACTACGGCCCCCCGCGGCGGGATGCCTGGCTTTCACCTTGGGGATGCCCTCTAGGGGCTATCTCACAGGGAAAAGCCAGGACGGGTTCCCAAGGCAAAGCGCTTAGAGACCCCTGGGTTATAAGCGCTATATAAATCCAAACATACATACATACTTTCACTTTAATTCCCAATAGAGTATTAAATTCAAGCCCTCACATTATGTAAGAACAACCCGGAAGGTATAGATTCTGAAAGAGGTTCTGCTTACAGAGAGTTCAATGTATTATTCGAAAATTACAACGTGTATTGTGCGGTGGTTAAATGTTTTTGCTCAAACCGGTCAGCTTGCAGCAGTGTGGAAAGCACCTTAAATTGCGTAACCAAGCTGATTCTCACACCATAGGATTTCCTGGAATCTCTTTAGTATAGCGAGAGAGTGTTTCAGTTTTGATATTACAGTGAGTGAGTGATCATGTGTTATGATGAGCAATTCTTTTCATAGCTCTTACTCCCCTGCATGTTGGAACATTATATGGTCAGCTCGTGTGTGAGTAGAAAGAAGCTAGGAAAACAGCATTCCAAAGGAGAGGTGGTGTTCGAAGGTCTAAGGAAGAAAATATACAATGGTGAACGACTGATAGGAATGATAATGACGCGAATGTTGAACCAGGGAACAACTTTTTTTTAAAACGTTATTTATCATTTTATTCAACAACATACATTAGTTTGTGATGCATCATTGCAGGTACATTTCTTGCAGGTTCAAAAAGGAATAAAAAAAGAAGAAACCAGCATGATGAAACACTATACATGAATAAATGCATTCCCTAGTCTGGTATAGGTTGTGAACATTTCGAATCATGATTTTCTGTACCTTCATCACGTTGCCCGTCCAACCCCTGCGTGTGCCACTAAATACACACACAACTTTTCCAAATCCTGCTCCTTCACCCCGCAGACTACGCGTCCTGGCTTGCTCCCTGTCCCTCTTGACTGGGCAGTGTGTCTGATGTGGCTTGCAGTCGGAGATATTCCCTAAGAGGTTGCCGTATATCCTTGGATCGCGATGTGGGCGGCTGCAATTCAGCATAGAATTCACTTGTGGTGTCGCAATATGTCATACTCTTAAGCCAGCTGTTGATTTTGGGTTTCTGCCTAGTGCCTCAGCACATAACTATTTCACGTTTCACCAGTTGCATGGCGATTGCTGTGAATCTGCATGTACAATTGGGTAACGGTTCTAGACAGCCCATCAATACAATCAGGGGAATTGCTGGCTCTTGTATCCCCATCATCTGTCGTACCAAACCGTAAATTTCCTGCCAGTAAGCGCTTATTATGCCACAGGTCCAGGTCATGAGGAGGAAAGATGCCGCCTGTAAATTACATTTGGGACAGTGTGTGAAAGTGGTACCCTTTATCCTGACCATCTGTTGTGGTGTGACGTAGGCACTCCTGAGTATTTAAAATTGTAATAATTTGTGTGTATGGTTGCATGAAACTTGTTTGATTTGTTTGCAACACGCTTTCCAAATATCGTCTATGAGTGTTTTTTCTATATCAGCAGCCCAGGCTGCTCTGACCTTGGCATCTCGCTGTGGTATCAACGCGAGGCAGGCTTTGTACAGTTAGGAAGTACTGTGTTCCCCACCAGCATCTTACTACTAACGTAAGTGGACCAAACTCTGCCGGTTCTAGAGGATATGTGGCTACTGTGCCTCTGAGAGCGATCTGTAAACGGGTTAATACGAAATGTTCCATAAATGTGGCTGCAGTAAAACGCGGATACAAGTGATGGATGCAGAACAATGTCATACATTCACCCCAGTACAGAGATCTGGGCCTAAATCCATCGTTTTTTTGCACTCCACACCACCCCAGGTCAGACATGGCCATATGCAAATCAGCCTTGACCCTGTGCCTCATGGGAACAGTCCCGCCCGAACTGCCAAGCCATGTCTTTCCTGGACCGGAATCAAGCATCCAAGGACCGGTTGCAGTAAAACGCGGGTCTTCAGTGCGAATAAAAGCATGGCTTCCCGGGAATAAGTCCCCACTAGATTCTAATACCAACGGGAGAGAGTGCACTGAGTTCCAGCTTCTATCGTAGGGAGGAGCCAGGGATTTGCAGATAGGGGCAATGCTGGGGAGTGCAAAATTGACCCTCCTGTTTTCATGAGCAGTTTCTACCATGCCCAGCAAGTGGTAGATAGTGGTTAGATATTGTGTGGGTCTCGTGGAATCCCTGCAGGCAATACTGCATTCAGTGGTGTGGGGTCAGCTGAATTCCTCTCTGGTTTGGCGTAGGGTATGCGTGCATCGGGGTGATACCAATGATGTGCACATCCACATTGTGCCACAAAAAAATAAAGCTGCATATCTGGTACTGCAAATCCCCCTTTTTCGCACGGAAGCGTTAAGGTGTCCCAATTAACTTTAGGCTATTTCCCTCCTCGTTCCAACTTTATGAGGTGTGTACGGAGTTGCGCAAAGAATAGATTGGTAAATGGAATGGGAATGTTGGTGAATAAATAGTGAAAGCGAGGCATTATCAGCATCTTTATAATGCGTCCGGCTATTAATAACGGTAGTTTAACCCACTGTTCCACTTGGTTATCTAACCGGCTCAGGGCTGGGCTGTAATTTAATCACAATACCTGCTCTCGGTCTCTGTGTAAATATATTTGATTTCTGCTTCACACCATCGCACTGGGAACTCCCCACATTCACGAGTAGCAACGTTGGTCAGGGGGAATAGGTCTGATTTAACCCAGTTAATTTTGAGGCTGGACAATGCTCCGGAGTGCTCTATTTCTCTTAGCAGCGGTTGTAAATTCTCTTCAGGCTTCATAACGTACAATGCAACGTCGTCGGCGTATAAAGTCACTAGCACAGGGCCATGTTTAAATTGGAGCCCTCTGTGTAGATTATCCTTCTGAAAATAACATATGAGGGGGTCCATAGCTAATATAAAAAGTAAGGGGAATAGAGGGCCGGGTACCTCTAAACAATGTGAATGGTTCCATTATTGTGCCATTGAAACGGATGCTGGCTGATGGGCCTGCGTATAGTAGTCTCACTAAATCTACAAAGGTCTTCGGGGTGCCCATCTTGGTCAGCACGGCATGTAAAAAAGACCACTCCACAGAGTTGAATGCCTTCTCTGCGTCTAAAAAGGCTGCGATAGCAGGTGTGTCGGGATTTATTCTGTTAACTACTGAAAATAATGTCCTAATGTTAAGTGCAGTGGACCTGTGCCGAACAAATCCAGATTGGGCAGGTGCTATGATCTGCTCCATTAAGAGCAATAACCTAGTTGCCATCATTTTGGCCAAGATTTTATAGTCAAAATCTAAGAGTGATAATGGACGATACGATCTGCACTTCTCAGAATCTTTACCGGGCTTGGGGAGTAACACCAGCACCGCTTCCCTGAATGAAGGTGGGAGGGTGTCAGTTTCTAATGCTTCAGCATAAACTTCGAGGAGATGTGGGGTCAGGAGTCTCTTGTAAGTTTTGTAAAAAAAATCCCGGGGAACCCATCCATCCCAGGCGCTTTAGAGCCATCTATTGCTTCAATAGCTTGTTCTATCTCTTCAACTGAGTAAGGTTCACTCAAAAAGTTCCAGAAGCCAAACCATGGCGATCTCGTCTAGATACTTCTTAATGTCGGCCATAGTGGTCTCTGATTTAGTGGCGTACAGCTCTGTGTAATATGTCAGGAGTGTGCACCCGATGTCAGTGTTCGCAGCTATGATTTGGCCTTCCTCATCGCGTAGCTTGGTGATGTAATTCTGGGTGTAACGAGGCTTGAGCAACCTCGCTAGAGTGCGACCTGGTCTCTCCCCTTCCCCATACCTACGAGCTGCAGTGTACTTCTCTAGGTATAACGCCTCTCTACTAGCTTCATCTGTGTATTCTGCCAACAACTCCGTCCTGCGGTGCATGTAGGTCTTGCTATCTTGGTGTTCCCCCGTCATGTTCCCTCTGTTGAGCAGCTTTAGTTCGTCTTCTAGTCTGGCCAGCCTTCTCCTTAAATCCCTCAATACTCCAATGTGTGTGGATATGCAGATCTCCCTCATGCACTCCTTAAAGGCCTCTCATTGGACTGCATACGTTGTGACTGATCCAGTATTATTTACAAAATAGTCCTCTATTGCTGTGCGCAATTCGTCTTTAAATACTGGGTCTTTCAATGCCATCGAAGGAAACCTCCACTGCTGCTCAAATCCCCTTCAGCTGGGAGGCGTAACAAAAGAGACACTGTGGAGTGTTCTGATAATGTACAGGGTATGTGTTCACCCCATGAATCCATGCTATTGTAGATCTGGTGAGCAGCCAATAATCTAACCTCGTCCAAGTGTTGTGCTGTTGTGCGTAATGTGTGTATTCAGAGATAGAAGGATTCAGATATCTCCATGTGTCCACCATATCATGGTCCAGACACAAGTCTTGTATAATCTCGAGAGACCGAGGTTTGTTTGTGGGGCCCTTCGCCGTGCTATCCAGAACTTGGTCTAGTAATATGTTTAAATCTCCTCCCAACAGTATGTTGTCTGTCGCTAATTTGTCTATGTGTGCCTGCAGATGTTCAATAAAGGCAAAATCATCAGTGTTTGTTCACAATTGCTCTTCAAAAAATTTTCACATGAGGAATCTACTAAAGAAAAATAACATTCTCAAATGGCGTGATGAGAGTGACAAAGAATTTAAAAAAATTAAGCATGATGTTGCACACGCCATTCCCCTTAAACCTTTTAACATCAATGACAATACCATAATTATGACAGACGCGAGCCAAAAAGGTCTTGGTGCAGTATTAATGCAATGCAGAAATGGTAGAGATGGTCTAAAAGGTGCAGAAGCTACGTATTCTGTAATAGAACATGAAGCTTTAGCTTGTTGGTGGAGGATTGTCCATTTCAAACACTATTTGTGGGGCTCAAAATTCACTGTAAGAGTTGATCACAAACCCTTAGTTCAACTCTTCACAACAAAAGGTGGTGAGAAGGCAACAACCCGTATTACTAAATGGCAGTGTAGATTATTGGAACATAATTTTGATGTAGAGTACGTTCCAGGGAAAAAGAACATTGTGGCGGGTTGTCTATCTAGATTGCCAAGTATGAATGACACCGATGACATTGAGGATGATGGAGATGTTTTTTGTTTTGCTATTTCTGAGTCATGTGGTACCATTTCAGAGAATGAGTGGAGAGATGCATATTTATGTGATGAGGACATCAAGAAGGTGATGGATAAGCTTTATACAGGATGGAGTACCCAGTCTTCTCTTGAGGACTCTATAGGTAAATTCAAACATGTTTTTGATGAGTTGTCAATAGTTGATGATTTGTTATTCCGCTCTACTTCTCTTGTAGTTCCTACTAACATGAGGAATAAAATACTTACCTTAGCTCATGAGGGACATATAGGCATTCGTACAATGAAAAGGAGGATTAGGGAGCAGTTCTGGTGGCCTGGTCTGGATAAACATGTCGAACATTTTGTTAGAGATTGTTTACAATGTGCCATCAGCGATAAGACTCAGGTCACTGTCCCTAGACCTATTCAAACTGTGGAAGTTCCTCCTAAATCATGGTCTAAATTGGCTATTGACATCATTGGTCCTTTGAAGTTAACAGATCATGGTATTCTAGAGTATGGCATTGTTGTCATGGATTATTACAGTCGTTGGCCAGAGTAAAAATTTGTTAAGGTTCCGACGACCTCTGGCATCATAGACATTTTGGAGTTTCTTTTTGCTAGGGATGGCATTCCTGATGAAATCATATGTGACAATGGTTGCCAATTCACTTCCTCAGAATTTGAGGAATTTTTTAACTTTTTAGATATAAAACATACCAAGACATCTCTATATCATCCTAGGAGTAATGTCCTTGTGGAGAGGTTTAATAGGGTAATTAAAGAGAACATACAACTCTCCAAGACCAGTAATCTCAATTGTAAAAAAGAACTTAAAAATCTATTATGGGCAGTACGCACTACACCCAATTCAGACACAGGAGTTTCTCCTTTTGAATTACTTAGAGGTCGAGTTCCTTCTTCAAAAATGTTAAAGGGATGGATGGGTGTGTTCAGTGCACCAATAACCAAGTTACAAGAGGTTACCAAGAAGTGAGCCGAAGCTCAAAAGAAATACATTCAACCTTGTACAAGAGAAGTAAAAGTGGGGGATTTTGTACGAGTTAAATGTTCTAGAATCTTGCCTAAGGGTTTGTCCAAGTTTTCTCAACCTAAGCTTGTTGTAAGAACTAATAAGAGTACTGTGCAATTACAAGATGGAAGGTGGTGAATAAAAGTAAAATTTCTGTTTCCAATAAGTACAATTCATTTGGTACCAATCAAACCATCACTTGTGCTGACCTACCTTCGCCATCTTCCAGTTCTCATCTTCGTGAACACTCTACTAGATCAACAAAGTTACCTATTAAATTTCATGACTATGTAATGTATAAGTAGGTGTGATAATATGTCAAAACGTAATTATTTTTCTTGTTTCATGAAATGTTGTTTTTATATGATTTTAATTTGTTTTATAATATGTCCAAACTTAATTCTTTTCCCTGTTTCATGAAATATTTTACATATTTTATTATGCTGTATTTGTTTCAAGTTTTCTGTTCTGTATAGGGGGAGATGTGTTGGGTTCCATTTATGATGTAAGACCAGAACTTCTATGTGGAGGAATTCTGGAATGAAGGGGACGACAGTTAAGAGGATACAGAGAGAGATTGTATTCGTGATCTCTCCGTTCTGTTGGCAATAAAAAGAAGAAGTTATATACTTACCTGGCAATCCTGACTTCTTTTCATGCATCAAGTAGGGGAGGGATGTGAGGATTTTGGGAAAGAGTTTCCTGGTCTCTTGTCTTCAGAACTAGGCTCTGTCAGTAACTATGCACACACAATAAAGCTTTAAGATTGTGCCTTCTCTGCTATTTGTTTTAAGGTCCAAAGGATGCAGATACATGTTTAGGATGCTGTGTAAGGAACCTGACAGACTGCAGATGGTTGGTGTGATTGCTCTGGTGAAGGCTACTGAGTGGTTGGCTCCTGGGATTGTGACACAAAAGATTAATGGGTCAATGGGAGCATAGATCTAAGGGCACTCAATAAGAAGGTCATTATAGACAAATTTCCTGTTTACAACATTGTGGAGTTTATATCAGCTTTGTATGGCTCTACATGTTTCTTGACAGCTTATCATCAGATCTGTCTACATCTTGAATCACTAGAATCAACTTGATTTGTGATACCAATGAGGGTATTACGGTTATCAAGAAAACTGTTTGGGCTGGTGTCAGCTGCCTGGGTTTTTCCGAGGATGATAAGCTCGGTGATCGGTGAAATGAAAGTGGTACAGTATTTCTAAGATGATGTTATGGTGTATGGGACATCCAAGAGAGAGCACGATCTACAAGTACTTAAGGGATTGGTGAGACTGCAGAACAATGGAATAACCCTAATTACCCCTAAATGTGTATAAATGAGTTTTTAGAAGAGAGGAGGATATTGTTGCTTTTCTTGGGATGGTAGGATTTTTAGCTGGTTCATCTGTAACCTGGGTAATAAAACCAAATTCTAAGAGGTTTATATAGACCGAGTATGGAATGTCTTTGAAGTGATGTTTGGCATGAGGAAATTGAACTTTCAAATTCTGAACTTTCAAGCGGCTCCTGATTTTAACGTGTTCTTCCCAGGAATATAGGCAATAGCGTTGACAGTTGTAAGGGACTTGTAGCTCTGTTGCTCCACGTTGTGGGTGGAGTGGAAAGATAATCGCTTGTGCATCCATGGCAGTTAAACAGGACACAATAAACTCTAAGGCTTCAAGCAGGAGGTTCCTGTTGTCAGTTGGGCTGTAAAGACGTTTAGAAATTTCTTTGGAAGTGGTATTTTTACTGTGAGAACTACTAACAACCCCTTGCATAGGGATTTTCCCAAGGACGTTTTGAACATGGTGTGGCCTACAAAAAGGAAATGGGTCTTGGATTTGGAAGAGTATACATTTCTGGTGTCAGTAATAGTGCAGCCAACTGCTTATCCAGGGTTATTACAGCGGACGGTGAAGTTGAGAAGAAGCTTGATGATGACATCCTGGATGGACAAAAGTTGCGTAGACCAGAGCGCACTTGCTCGTAGTGCAGGAAGATAGTGGGCCCCATACCGAATAAGGGTACGCAGGGAAGAAAGACAGCCCAATCAAGAACACACTTGAGTCCGGAGAGTGGGGAATTACCCGATGATCGTAAATATGCAGGCCGGGGAAAATAGAACCAATAGAAAGACGGACAATATTTGGCAAGTCAACAGCCCTGATGAAGTTGCGGGTTCTATTCCCTGAGGCGGCGAAAAACATGTTGGCTAAAGAATAAAGAACCAATAAGCTAAAGAATAAAGAACCAATTAAAGAATGCAAGAACAAAAAAATCTGTGGAAACTTTATACATTATAGTACTTACTGTTTTGGTGATATTAGCGTGCGCTGGAGGATAACAATCAGACTTTTTGTACATGGTGTGGTCTATAATAGTGCAGCCGACTGCTTATCCAGGGTTATTACAGCGGACTGTGAAAGGGAGAAGTAGCCCGATGATGATGTCCTGGATGGACAAATGTCTGTTGATACTGATGGCACTGTCTCTGTGAAACAGAGTAAGTATTAAATTGAAGGAGGTGAGGATCTCAAATTGTACTTGCTGTACAACAAAGGAAGCTGGTCTGGGCGGTAAGTGGTGAGTAAGTATCTACAATAATTTTATGCTGTCAAGAATTAGTTATCTCTTCAAGAAAATGTTGTATTTAGGGCAATAAGTTTAGTGGTACCCAGGGGGCTTAAATAAAAACATGGCTCATGTGGAACATTTGGATGTGGTCAACAACAAAGAGAGAGTGAGAGAAGGTGTTTGTCAGAATTAGATTTGGAGATAGAAAGGAAAGTTAGAAAATCCTATAAATTATTGGAAGTGATATGACTTACAAATCATGAGTCACGCCCATGATTTGTAGGGATTTGGCATGAGGTCCATGGGAAGAAATCACAATCAACATTGTGGGGCTATTGAAAGGTGAAAACTCAACTCCATATCTGACTGTGGTGAAGGACTTGTTTTCCTGCTGGGAGAAAATTGCATATTTCGGTGATATCGCCTCTAAAATAGCTATCAGGTTGTTGGAGGATCTTTTCAGAAAGGAAGATCTTCTCAAGAGTTTACTAAGTGCCAAGAGGCTCCAGTTCAGTTCCCAAGTGGTGGAAACACTTCTGTAAAAACAGGGACGACACACAAGAAGTTTTATTTGTATTGCCCACTAATTAAACAAAAAGTTTAAAAAGGCCATAAAGAATAGAATCTTATTGGCAAGAGTTAATGGTCTTGACTACCAGGAAGAGGTACAGAATTGTCTGGTGGTACATATTTGTAAAGAGTGTGATGGTTCATGCAGGAGGCATGACTTATCTATTGTGGGGGGGGTGGAGAGAGTTAAGCACAGACAACAATCACAATCAGTGAGGGATGCCTTGGGCTTGGCCTATCAATACTCCACAGACCAGAAAGAACATAGGAAAATACCATTTTCACTAGTATATAAGGCGGTATAGGCTTGTAGTAAGAGGACATGCAATGGACCAAGACACCAGCCTGATTCATTTCCGTCTCTACCCTTCTAGGTATGGACATTTCCTCATTGTTATGTGGGAGTATCAGTACAGGAATGTACTGTCACCCAATATATAAGTAGGGGGGGAGGGAAAATTAAGTGGGCTAGGACGCCAGCCTTACGAATTCTTCTTCTCTTTTTTTCAGAGCCCTGTGTCTGGTAACAACCCATGAGATGAACCATGTGACAGATTGAGATTGCAAGGGATAATTTTGGGATTTTCGAAAAACCCAATGAAGAAACAGAAAACAAGGAAAAGAAAAAATTGGGGAAGAAAATTGGGATAACATAAAATGTGAAAAAGGAATCTGGGCAAAAGAAGTCACTGTTCGTTCTGTGAAACCTATTGGGGAATAGAGAATTCATGTATGCAGAGTTACACAAAAGGTTGAAGGTGACAGGAAGGTGGACGGACTGAGTCCAAGACTTTGACAAGAAAAACTTGTGAAGTAATAATGATTTCATCCATAGTAAAGAAACTAATGGTTTTGGAAGTATGTATTAAGTCCCATTGGGATAAAAAAAAGAAACCACCCCTACTCCACCCACTCTGTCTCTGGCTGCTGATTATTTTCCACCCCCTCACATTGATGGTGACACAGTAGGTAACACTCAGTAATTTAAATTCCCCGTCACTGCTTACCTTAGTGATAGAATTTTTTTTTTACAAATTCTTTTTTTGTCCTCATTTTCCCAACTCTCTTGCTAGAATGGCTCTTATCCCTTAGAAGCCAAGGAAACATTAGAGCTCTTCCACGCAAGGAAACTGCTGTTTCCACTCCAGCTCCTTCATTGTAACGACAGGGGACTATCAGTCAAAGGTAGGCCGGGACCCACAGAATGCTTGGCTTAATCATTGGACCCACTCTCTTTCTCTCTCCAATCATTACATTTTGTGCAGCTCTTTTCCTGACTCCTAGGGTCACACGCAATATCAGACAGGCTCGTATAGATAATACTTCTGAGACACTCATTAAAGGATGGAGGATTTTTGGCTTTCCAAAGCCTACAGATCTCTCGCCTCGCCAGTAGAGACACATAGAAGATAAACTTAGCTGTGAGTTTGTCCGGACAGGTACCTCTTGACATATTCCAAAAAATACAAGGCTTAGGCTTACCTTGATCTGTTTGCCAATCACCTCACCAAGAAAGTCCCATATCGAGGTCTAATAAGAGGCGATCTTCGGGCACCATAGGAAAACATGTAGATCGTCTGCTAAAGGAAGCCTTCATCTTCAGCAATAGTAGAAGTTACCTGTTATTTTTGATAGCTTTGCTGGAGACCAATACACCCTGTAGGTAGTAAAAAGATGGTTACGTTTAAGCCAGGCAGGTTTTACAACTGATCGTAAAATGGAAAAGGAATCAAGTCAAAGTTGCTTCACGTCAATATCCCAAAACTCATCTGCCCATAAGTTTGGGATTTCACTTTCCATGCTATCATCCGCCTCCAAGAAAACCCAATACCAATATGAGACTTCCTTTGCCCATCGATCAGTTCTCATAACCTGGTTGAGTCTCAAGTTGTCTTCTTCATCTGCCCAGTCCTGGGTTGCCCACCAAGAACTTATTTGATAATACTTGAATCTTGTCAACTGTTCCCTTGTGAGGTTGCTTAGAACTTCCCAACTCAGTAGACATGATCCTGCTTTAAGATCTGCCCAATAGTATAGCCCCACAGATTTTAAGGGCTGACTCAGTTGATCTTTCAAGCATTCTTCGGTACTCGGGGACTCCCAAATTGGTGCCCACATTGAATAGCAAGGGACTCCGATTCTTTTCCGCAGATAAACCCACATTCTTAGGGCAGACTTCATAATCTTCAGCCTCACTTTTTAAAAGAATTTTGGGTCTCCATACTTAAAAGAAAATGATGTTGAACTTGAGTAACGTTGGCCAACATTGCTTCAAAAAGCAGGCCCATTGATGATCCGTCTGGCTTATTCGCTAGCATACGGAAATTCTTAAAATGGAAGGCATAACAATACACCAATTAATCAGGTAGCGACAATTCCCCTGCCTCTAGCGTCCTCCTTAGCTTTTTCCATGCTATCCTCGGACCCTTTGAAATACAAATAAAACTCCTAATTTTTCCCTGAAGCTTTGCTATATCCTCTTTCTGAAAGGTTAATGGAATTGAATTGAAAAGAAAAGTGACTTTGGAGAGGATAATCATTTTTATAAGGTTCACCCGACCATAGTTGTTTAATGGTAAGTTAGCCCACTTTAACAACAAATATCCAATCTCCTGACTGATTTTCTTCTAGGTTGTTTTAGGAACCTTCTCTAATTTCTGTGCAATCTGTATTTCTAAACACCGTATTTGAGATCAACCCTCCAGGCTCCTCGTGCTCTGGTTCCACTCCAATATTTCAGTTTTTTCTGTGTTTCTCTTATATCTGGAAATTAAACCAAATATCGCTGGCTTCCCCATCAGATTAGGGATTGCCTCGTGTGAGTTAATAGTGTATAAAATCAAATCATCCGCATATAAGGCCAATTTAGCCTTAAACCCACCAGATTTAAAAGGTATGGTATGATCTTGCCTAATCAAACTAGTAAAGGGTGCTATATAAAAGTTGAAAAGGAGAGGGGACAGGGGGCAACCCTGTCTGGTGCCCCCTTGAAATAGTAAACCAGTCTAACAACTCTCCATTGACTAGCACTTAGGCTCTAGGAAGATAGTAAAGGTTTTGTATAGTCTTCACAATATTCTGTTGAAAGCCAAAACTACTTTGTGCTTTCCAAAGATATGCCCAGCACACTTGATCGAAAGCTTTGGCTGCATCCACAGCTACTATGGTCAAGGGTAGGTTTTGGACCTCAGCCAGATCTATAGCCCCCGTCATCAAGAACGTGAGATCATTCAACTGCCTCCCGGGATAAATCCTTTTTGATCAGGATGAATGACTCCCTTTATAACCTTTGCGACTCTAGATGCAATAATTCATGTGAAGATCTTATAGTCCGCATTCAAGAGAGATATTAGACTATACAACTCCACTTTTTGCGGATCTTTGTTCAGTTTAGCTATCAAGGTTATCCAAGCCTCCAGCCAGGAGCTAGGGACCATCTCCCCATTAATGTATATCTCATTGAATAGGTCTATTAATGTAGGGGCTATTTTGTCTATAATACAAATATACAGCTCAATCGGAAGCCCATCTGGCCCAGCTGCCTTACCCCTGGCCATACTCCTGCACTGCACCTTAATCTCTTCTTCAGAGATCTCACGCTGTAACCCGTTCCTTTGTTCAATGGAGAGTTTAGGGAGCTCAGTCTTTTTTAACCATGCCTCTATACAGTACCCCATAGGTTGCATATCTTCACTATAAAGACTACTCATATAACGTTGGGCTTCCTTGCTAATATCCGCATTGGAGTGCAATAATTCCCCTGACTCTCTATCAATCAGATTCTGTATTGTATTCCTGGCCCTATCTGTTCTGGACTTCCAGGCTAGCAATGAACTGCACCTTTCCCCATATGCAAAGTGCAGGAGCTTGCTAACTTTCCATTTATCTATTATCCTCTTATCCAGAGTAGCTGATATTTTGCTTGAAGTCCCTCCAGTTCGTTACTAAGCAAGGGGACTCTATCCGATCCTTCCATCGAGGCCCTCTGGAGATCATTTTCTCTAGCCATAATTTCTCTTATTTGGTTCTCATCTTCCTGCTTTACCTTACGTTTTTTACTGACCATTATGGATTGTAATATTCCCCTTATATATGCTTTAAAAGCATACCAAACTATACTACGTTTTGTAGAACCCTCATTAGTGATAGAAAATTGACTATATTAACCGGTTCGTAAAATATCATAGTTAAAAGTAAGATTTGTTTGTATCTTCATATCACATTTTCTGCTTGTTTCTTTTTCATGCTGATACTGTTTCTTCTGTCAAACATGTTTGATTCTTCAAGATACTTACTTTTTCTATGTTGTGTCTTTTATTATTTTATCTTGCAGTCGTTTCATAAATATATTGTATCGTCCCATTAATTTATTGTAGAGTGCAAAGTGTCCCAAAAAATAAAAGAAGATACTAATGCACACAGAATACCAGAAGCTGCTAGCACCTCCTCAGGCTAAGACATTATTACAGGTATTATAGGCAGTTATATTTTCTGGGGAAATGTTTGGGTTGCCTCTGGGAACTTCCAAAACCCACAGTTCTGTAATTATTAGTTGGGACACACTCTCATCACTTTAAGAGAGGGGAGTGCCTAAAAGGAGTAACGAGGCTAATCCATCTAGGGTGCACTCGTGCTGTGGCATTACACCCAGAGATAAATAAGAGTCAGGATATTGACCAGTAACCACTGACTTCCAGAGAGCCCAAGAAAATGCCTAAGAATGCCCCCTTCCCTTGTGACTCTCAAGGGATCACAATGTCTGCATTGCAATTCACAGTGACATCTGTATATTGCAATGCATTTTTGTGTGCTGCAAACTGGTCCTTTGTATCTGCAAAGTCTGCTGGTGTGGCTTTGGAAATCTAAAGTGGGTTTGTGACTCAAGCTTAACAAGAGAATACTTAAAATAGTATGGCTGCATTCCCTAACCACTATAGCAGTACACTACCTGACGTACCACATGATAAAACAAGAACTAACCATCATACCATCATATTTTCCACCTTAATGGCATAGTATGTGAGTGATAAGAGAACAGTGCTTGATCATCACACAGCTCCTTCATTCACAATTGCACCTGCACACTGCCCAATAACCACACTGGGCATCCCTCAACAATTATATAAGCAGATTGCTGTCCTCATATCAGCATATTGCCTGACCATCATTATAGAACATTATTTGGACTTATGGCCGCAAACCACCTGACCACATTATAAGCAATCTACCTCACTTCAATATCAGAACGCTGACCATTGTGTCAGCACATTGTCTGGCCTTCATATTGACATACTGCCTGGTCACCATAAAGGCACTCTGACCATCTAATGTTCCGGAATCATAACAGACAAGTACATCAGATCTTAGTCTCACCATCATACTAGAACACATGACCCCTGTAAGTGCACAGTACCACCAGGCTGTTGATAAATGGATAACCATGAAAGCACACTGTCATCATAATAACATGCTGCCTGGTCAACAAAACCAGTAGAAATGCCTGACCATTACACTACCAGGCTTCCTGGTCATCACATCAGCACACATACTTTTTACCACCACACTACACAGCCACCATATCAGCATATTACTTAGGTTATGTTTTCTTATGTTATGTGTTTTTGTAAAGCAAATTTTCTTCTGTAAGGGTATCCTGGCTCTACGCATGTGTGACACTAGCCCTGGTCAGGGAGAGGAATTATTAGAAGAGTAACGTGTTCAGCTTCTTTCGAATTAAAAAAGAGAGATGGAGGCTCTGGTGTGATGTAGGAGGTCATTCCATGCTTTGTTGGCAATTTAAAAGAAGGCTCGACATTTGGCAGCGCTTCTGTGCATGAGTGATGTGTTCTAGTACGAATCTGTCAGATCCGAGTTGTCTAGACGGTTGGTGGAAGTGTATGCGACTGTTCAGGTAAGCTGGGTCCCTTTTTGTGTAGTGCTTTGTATGTGTTGGTGAGGAGCTTGAACTGTGCCCGCTTGTGTATCATGAGCCAGTGTAGCTCCATGAAGGGTAGTGTGATATGTGTTCTGCATGGGAGGTTGAGGACGAGTCTGGCTGCTAAATTTTGGACAGTTTATTATCGTCTCGAGAGATTTTGGGTGACTCCTGAATAAAGGGAGTTTCCATTGTCCTGTCTGCTGACAGCTGGAAGCATGATGTGGTGATGATGTTGACCTGAGTGGACATTTCTAGCTTGTTATCGATGATGACGCAGATGTGTCTGCCATGTGAGCACGCAGTGTGAGTGGGTCCCAGGTCTGTGGATCACTAGTTTAAGTCCCATGGTGAGGCATTCTTTCCGAAGTTCACCACTCCTGCCTTGTTGGTGTTTAGCTTGAGACAGTTCGACCTTATCCAGGTAGCCAGTTCAGACATGCAGTTGGTGAATCTTTTCGGGGAATGGGGTGTTTGTACAAGAGCTACAGTATGAGTTGCATGTCTCTGGTGTTGGAGAGGATGTTGATCTTGTAGGTGCAGATGACGCCAGCCAGTGGGGTCTCATAGATGTTGGAAAGCCTGAGGTCCTCAACACATACGTTTTCAGGCTTCTGAAGAATAAGCCACTAGGTTGACTGTCTGAGATCCTTCTTTTCAGAAACGAGCAGTTCCCTGAATACCAACCTTGTGTAGTTTTCTGATGAGGATAGGGTGAGAGACAGGGTCAAATGCCGCCAAGAGGTCCAGTAGGATGAGGCCTGCAGTTTCCTTTGTCTTGGTTTCCTGTTGCTGCAGTTAAAGGTGTTTCAATGGTGTGATTGGATCTGAATCCTGACTGCATGGTGTCGAGGTCTGTGAGGCATCTGTTGATGACCTTTTCCAGGATCCTGACACAAGGGAACCGAGAGATGGACACAAAGAACAGGTCAAAAAGAGGGAGAAAAGCAGAAAGAAAAAGGATCAAAGACAGGGAGAAAAAGGTACAAGAAACGGGTCGAAAACAGTGTAAAAGGCCCAAACACAAGCGACAAACAGTAGAGACAAATTGTGAAAATAGTATTTATTGTGTGTATGTTTCGCGTGAAATCTAATGCCATTTGTTGTCTGGAGGTGCATGTTGCAGCATCTCTCTGTGATTGTCACTATATTTGTGCCTGAGCAGATAGAAAGTGAGAGATGCAGAGAGGGAGAGAGAGAGTGAGGCGAGAGTCTCAAGGAGCTGGAGCCGAGTCTGAAAGGTTCCTTGACCAGTCAGAGGACTGGTCACTGATAAATCCTTAGGGCGCTAGGGCTCACCACCTACTTAAATGTTTATTATCCCTATATTTACTAACATGTCAAAAAAACATCATACTGCTTTTCTCTAACCTAGGGGACTTGAGATTTTGAAGAATAATACGTGATCATCGCACGACAATGGTTCTTGAAAATTATTTTATAAAAGTAACTGGCCATCATATTACCATCCTAACTGCTGTATTAGTACAGTAGCTAGTCTTTATTCACACACAGAGCCTTACCATAATACAGCAAAGGCCAGCCTCCAAGTTCACTACATGAAAGTCATATTAAAGGAGACCCATTCAGCTATACCACAAGCCCAGAACACCATCTCAAACCCTCAAGGAGCACTGAAGGTGCCGACACATGTGGTTCTTTCAAATCTGGACTTTTAAAAGGGGCTCTCATAGTTGGTCTGGAGGTAGTCTTAGATCAGGGAGGGTCACCTTTCGAGCCACCCATCCTAGGAAAGTCCCAGTAAGACTAAGGACGCCAAGGTACAATACAACCGCTACAAAGGGTCAACAACCATCTACCCCTGCTCCTTCGAATTAGGAGAAAGCTTCCTCCCTGAGAGGTTTCACTTTTCTCCCAACCAACAATCAGAGCACAGTTTCTGTAAGCGCAGGCAGGTCTGCCCTCTGGTCTCCATGATATACAGCAGGCGAAGCAGGAAAATCAAGCAGACAGGCACGGTCCAATGACGGTTGTATGATGTTACAACGCGATATTTTAGATCGCGGTACATCACAACGCATCTTTTACAACGCAAGTCGTTACCACGACTTGCGCTGTAGGGTGCTGGACTTAGGCTGGACTTAGGAATAGTAGGATTTACTATTCCAACTCCAGGCTACGTACAGTAGGGAAGGTGTTGGAATAGTAAATCTACTATTCCTTAGTCTAGAGCGCCCTCCAGCGCAAGTCGTAATAACGACTTGAGTTGTAAAAGACGCGTGGTAATGGCAGCGCAGTGTTTTGACTGCGTTGTCATGGATGTTCCCCTCCAATAATAGCTCCATGTTGAGCATTACTCTTCTTTCTAGAGGATTCGTGGACTGTGGTCTCAAATTGATATCACATAAGTATAATCTTGTTAGCAGTAGTGGGAACATAATACTTCTAATTTATTGGTAACGATTGAACGTTTTTGTTGGGTTCAGCACAAGATTCATTGAGATATTGACTGGAAGTATCACGAGGAATCTTTATGTTTACGTTCGAGTGGCAAGTGATTTAAAGTCAAACACTAAGTGTGTAGACACGTGTTTTAGTCCTTCAGTTTAGATGAGTGTGAAATAAAAACTTGAGTAACAAACATCGTAGGAAGTCAGAGCTTCCTAAATGCCTTTCTTCTGGTCATTGTGCAACAAACACACTACCAGTTCATCAAGCAACACAACCTACCCAACATATAAACATCCTGTGTTGCTTTATAAAGAAAGTTGTGGGTGCTTCTTTGGAGGGTAATGATTTTCAGCCCTAGCAGCTGTGTCTCATTGGTTGAAATCTGTCTGAAGTGAATTCACTTTCCATCGAGTATTGTGATGTGTCTCACTGCAAGAGGAATTCGGAAACACTGCAAATGTATTATTTCATTTATTGTTTTTGTAAAACATCTCGTAAGACCAATGTCAGCTAGAGAGGTCTGGACACATGGTTGGAGAAAAACTGCAAGCAAATTGAAAAGCCAGTCCAGTGTAAACTCTTGGCTATCGAGATGACAATCGTTTGCGAATTTGCCTGGATTTTTCTTTATCTTGTCTATTGATCTCATATTTCGTTTTATTTATTGCTTTGTATTTATAACCAGATGACTCGCCACTATGGTACTGGATGGTAAGTAATGATGCTGTAACTTGAATTTGGTTGGCCTTCCAAGTGTAGCTCAACGTCTGTGTGGCTGTTGTCCTGACACTTACCGCTGTAATGTTGGTATAATAAAGGGTGGCTCTTGAAAAATAGCGTTAGTTCATATTTCTCTTTGGGAAGCTTTGTGAACGTCCATCGATGAAAGAATAGGGACACAACATCGGTGTCAAGTTTTGAAGCCAGGTTTCAAGAAGACTTCTGCTGGCCTTGTGGCCTGAAGGGAAGGAAACACATACCTTGGGAGTAACAAGCTGGCCCAACGCATGAGCTGAACCCGGAAGCTTATCTACTTGAGAGTGCCATGAAGACGCTCTGCGCTGAGAGGAGCTTTTTACGCCTCTTTACAGTCGCCCTAAGATGACTGCATTGTTAGGGTATCTGTTTCTGCACATTCTCCTCATATTTCCCTGATATGTACCTGTATCTTGATGGAAGTCTGGCTGTTCGAAAGAACTCTGTGAACTTCGAGGTGAACCAGTGCTTTGATCCTGGGCTGTCTGTGCAGGTGCCTTTTTCCTTTGGCCACTGACTGTCCCTTGGAGAGTGATCACTTCCTGTGAGTCTACTGTTATCCTCAGTGACTCTGACTGAGGCACCCTAGATTGCCTGATTAAATCCAGATAATGACTCCTGGACACAAGATCAGTCTGCTAGCCCTGGTGTAGGAAGGCACCCACCATTGGCAAGCTCCTGAGGGTGAGGGCGGCTGCTGTGTCAATCGTGGTCAGTTTTGGCATCTGGTGGGGTTTCTTTGTCCCTCCATGTCCATCAGTAACCCTGTGGTCCTCGGATTTCCACCATTGGCACCAGTAATTTAAAAAAACATATCTTCAGGCACTCGTAACATTTCTTGATTCGCGTAGAGTTGCATGACCATATGGCTGTCATCAGAACTGTTTGCAGGACTGCCTCTTGCACCTTCTGTTGCCCTGGAAAACAAGCCGCTGCTGCAGCACTCAGAAACTGTTCCTAAATTTGCTGCGTGCCTGCCACACAATGCAGAGCATTGACATCTAAAGTTCTTTGCAATCGTTTACAAACCTCAGATTTTTATATTGCTCTCAAGCAGACTTTCGACCAGTGCACAACACAGAATCTGTGCTGATCTCCATTCTGGATGATTAAAGACAATACCTGGGGCCGTATGTATCATCAACCATATTTGCGATTCTGAAATAGCGATTTTTTGGAAAAATGCTATTTCAGAATCGCAAATTGGGATGTATGTACAAATTTGCAATTTTTTTGCGAATTCTTAGTATTCCTTAATTGTGATTAGGAATGAATGGGAAGTTATTCTCAATTTGCGATTCGCAATTTGAGAATCGCAAATTGAGAATAATTTCAAGGGTGCAGGGGTGTCCAAAGGACACCCTGTTGCACCCCTGAAATAAGCATGGGTGCACATGTGGCGCACATACATGCCCTAAGGCATGTATGTGCGTCACATGGCACTTTGAAAAATGCAAAAATTTGCATTTTTCAAGGAATTCGGAACTTACCACCAACTTGAAGTTGGTGGTAATTTGCGATTCCTTAAGGACAATTTGCAAATTTTTTTTGCTCCATACATTGCACTTAAGGAATCGCAAATTTTGCGATTCCTTATTTTGCACCAGATTTTCCTTAATACATACCATTTACCAAATTCGCATTCGCAAGTGCCGCAATTCTGTGAATTTCGGCGTTTGCGAATGAGAATTTGCTTGATACATATGGCCCCTAGTTAGTTAAAATGTTTTTACATGCTATATGCATTCAGATGATATACAAATGTGACTATGACTGGATGACACTGTTGATTCTGATGAAACCTTTCAGTGTCTGATGAGATTTGCCAGGACCTGGATGAGAGGCAACCACTCAAAGCTGAATGCTAAGAAAGTTGAGGTTTTGGTCATTGATGGAAAATCTAATCTCTGGTTTGATGCTTATTGGACCAACCAAACTGGGACTCCTTCTTTACCATCCCCAGTAGTGATAAGCATTGGAGTAAAGTTTGATAACTCCATCTCTTTATTAAACTATGCTTCCTCTTGCTTTATCCACCTCAGAATTGTGAGGAAATGTCGTCCTCATTTTACAGAGAAAGAGGAAAAATCTGCAGTTATATTGATTGTTTGTTCTCTTTGGACTATGCCAATTTTTTTTTATTTTTATTTTTTTAAAACCTTTATTGTACAGGGAAGGCTCACAAATACGGGCCTACAACCCAGCGGGCCGGCCACCACAGATAAGGATCATAATCAACAATACAGAAACGCATACAGAATATCACGACAAATCATACAGGAAATAAGGGCTAAAAGCCATATAGCAACCAGCAGGGACAGGATACGAGAAGGTTGATTTTCTAATATGTAGAAACGGGTACAACAGGATAATAAACAGGTAGGAAGTCTCGGAGGGCCGTGGTGGGCCGCGAACAGCCATGGTAAAAGACACAGGATAACTCAATAATGACAAATACCTATCGGTAAGGGCAGAATATGAGTCGCACCAGAAAAACAGTGGCAACTGCCGTTCAACGCCACCCACCACAATAAGAACATATCATATCAAACAGAGTCGAAAAAAGCCTATCAAATAAAGCCCTCCGTCACACAACCCAGGGGATAAGGAAAACCCCCCCCCACGAGAGGGGGGGAGGAAGGGAGGAAAAAGAGGGAAAAGGGACAAAAAGCGAAAGGAAGAACGCCACCTCAAGCAAGTGCCCCATGGCAAACGAGGCCGGAAACCACACATTGGTATACAGAACCGGTAGTAACCAGAGCAAAATTAAATAGTGAGCCAAAGTCACAGTAAGACCCAAAGGCCAGCGCATCAAGAACAACCCACCCAGGGGGACACATGCTGAGACCGCGTCCCGAAAAAGAGGACACACAAGAGCCATAGAACCAAAAAATAAGAAAAAGGAGGGGAAAACCCCCCCCCAAAGAAATGACAGACCCCCCCCCACCCCGCAAGCCCACCCTGCACCCCTGCAGAAGGCTATGGCCCACCCCCCAGCAGCGTGCCTGTCGCCCTAATCAGAACCCGAAATGTAGAAGAGCTAAAGCAAGATAGAACCATAAAGACAAAAAAAAAAGGGGGGGGGGAAAGAAGGAATAAGGGAGAAAGGAACACGGGAGAGGGCCATATAACAGAATTAACGGCTCCCACCCTCCCGTCCGAAACATCAGTGTCCACGGGAAGACGAAGAATTGAAGGATACAGAGCAGGAATACGACAAAAGTCCGACATGGTCATACCGTACTAATCGATCATCCAACCATTGCAAGACAACAGTCCACAAAGGCAAGATCGTCTCATCCCTGTCCTTTTCTTTCCAAATCTGTAGCAGTCCGCCTCACGAAGAACCAGACCACAAGGAACAGGAGGCAGAGAACAGGGAGGTCAAACTTCAAACCGCATAAGATGTTCCGTGCACCACTCGAATGATCCGGAGCAGTCAGAAACCATTGTACACAAGGCAGGCACAGTTCCGAAGATGATCCGAGGAAAGTCGACCCAGCGGAGTCAGCACAGGATCTACGATCGGCCATTCGAGGAGATGAAGAACAGGAAGAACCACCAAGACCGGCCCGGACAGGACCCGGCCCACCGACCCACAGCACAGGAGAGGACACATCACGATGGAGGGCAGCGGAACTCCGCACATCAGCGGAAACGGCAGCCACAGGGTCCATAATTTCCAGGATAGAACCAGCCGCACCTAGCAGCGACGTAGCCGCACACGCCAGGGGGGGCTCAAAAGGCCCAGCGAAACGAGCCTCCTCCAGGTTAACAGCGGGTGCGGCCACAGGAGTAGCCCAGGAGCGCAGGGCGGCGAGGATGTCCTTAAGTGTAGGAACACCTTTACAGTATCCGGTTTCTGTGCCACATCGTGGACCACCGCCGCCCATCTCGGCCCGGCTGAGATATACAGGGTCGGCCGCCATCTTGGAAGCCCGGCGGGGTCGCAGCGATCCCCGACCCCCGACCGGGCCACAGCAAGGCAAACGGAATTCAGTCGACCACCAGCAGAGGCACGTCCAGAGCAGGAAGGGGGGCCACCAGAAGAAGGAGGATCGCCGGCCCCCCAATGCCGCCGGCCCCGTTCTCCGAGTCCGGGCGGAGGCACTCAAAATGGCCGGACCGGAGAACAAAGGGGGGGACAAGCCACAATTACGGTCAGTCCCGTCAACAGAAGGCAGCGCCTCCACCCCAGGCCGCGGGACCGCCTGATCAAACCAGAAAGCCGCGACCGGCCTCTCTGCACAACCGCCTCGTCGGCCGAGTCCACTGCGCCATCAAGGGCCGGCCATAGCGTAGCGCCCCGTCCGGGAGCCGCCAAGGAGAATGAGGCCAGTCCGCTCCGGAGGTCCCGAAGCGAGCGAAGGCACAGTTCCGGAACCACGGCACCCAGAGACAACCGGAACAGACGGTAAGTGTCTATAAATCGCCGTAGATCCACAGCGTAGTAGAAATTGTCTTCCCGGGGCAGGATAAAGGCAGGATATATGTTTAGAACAGGAAAGTTGACGGAGCCGAGCTAAAGCGCGGCCATCTCGGACGCGAGCTTGGCTCCTCTATGCCAATTTGTTATGTCTTAATTTCTCTTCCATGCTTTTGAACCTGCTTCAAACAGCACAAAATGCAGCCCTTGTCTGGTATTAGAAGCTCCTAGATGGAAATCTTCTCATCCTTTGTTTCAAAGATTACACTGGTTTCGCGTCCAAGCCTCTGTGTTGGATTCACAAAGTGTGGCATGGTAAGGCCCCTGGCTTTATTACTTGTCGTCTGAAGATATGCAACTGTAGCAGAACTTTACTCTCCTCCTCTGGCAACTTGCTTGTTTGCAAGTTGAACCAGATTTGTAAACCTTCATCCGCAAATTTACACCGAAACTCCTCCAACTAGCTTTTTATGACTAACTCCAATAGTCATTGCTGTTCAGTCTAGTGCCAAGAAACCATTTGGTGTATGTGCCCTTTGCATATGAATTAGCATACAATAAAATAGGTAAATACGCTGGCGATGACCCTTCTTTCGATTGCCTGTGTACAGTAGCCGGAGATAGAGCTTTTTAACAGTTTTAGAAGAGATTGACTTCCCTCGGGACTGTTAAATTTTATCTACTTGTCAACATTAATGTATATAAATCATATTCTCTTGGCAAATAGAATTAACTGCACATTCTACTTATTGTAAAGATATTTCAAAGGTCGATTAGGTCACAGTTTATAAACACAAATTACCCTTCAATACTTAAGAGTTGAAAGTTTGACCTCACTACCCCCATAGTCCCTTATTCTGAGGCAATGGGTAATCCTAATTGTACTAGTTAACAGAATCAGGATAACAAGTACTGTGGCAAACTGTTGATGTCTTCGGCTGCAGACATTGCGCATGCTAAAAGTAGATGATAGGTGTATGAGCGAAATGGCTCAAAGTATGGGGAGCAACATGCAGGAAACACCAATCACTGCTCTAATTCTGAGTTTCTGAGGACACAGGGTACAATATCTCGGTTATCCCTCGCCTCAGAATTACAGATCCCCGTGAGATTTGTAACTCTGGGTGTGGGGCCACTGATGTGGTATCCCAGCTGACATTGACATGGAGAGTCCTAAAAAGGAGGTTCTTGGCAGAGTCCTGCGCAGCAGCAACCCGAGTCCATGGGGAGACAGCTGGCAATGCTGGTCACAAAGCTGGCCCAGTACCTCTAAGCCCCTGAGAAATGGCCTGACACACCTCACAAAGTTTATGGAACCAATGCCTATTGCACAAAATCTGGTATATCATCTATGTAAATAACCCCGATTCAGACGGGAGACTCCCGCATTTGTATGCCAAAAATTGCATTCTTTTAGCTGACTTTCACCTAAAATTGCAGCCTTTAAAATGGAAGTCAGTGGGGAAAATACAATCCACGATCTTTTTTTTTTTTAATCTTACATTTTCCTGTTCTAAAATGTTGGGCTATTTGGTATGTTGTCATTTTTGACTTCTTTGGAATCAGCCCTCAATGCCTCATTACATTGTGTGGAATTTCACACTTTCACTTTCGTTCCCAACAGAAAAATAAATACAAGCCCTAACATCATGCAAAAATAGCCCAGAAGATAGAGATTACGAAAGAGACTTGTTCAGTTTACAGATTTAAGTAATTTACTGAATGTTTATAACGTTTGTTGTGCAGCATTAAATGCGTTTGCATAAACCTCTCAGCCTGCAGCAGTGTGGAAAACACCTTAAGTTGTAACCAGCTGAGCCGCAAACCATGTGACTTCCTGGAATCTCTTTCGTAATAGTTTGACAGCGGTTTCCGTTTACATATTCCCGTGAGTGATCACGTGTTATGATGAGCGATTAATTTCAGAGCATTTCTCAGCATGTTGGTACATGATATTGTCATTTTAAGGGTGGGAAGAAGCAAGCTATGGAAGTGCATTCCAATGGGAGGTGATGTTAGAAAGACAAACGAACAGAATATGGTGAGCGGCTGAGTGTAATAATATAATAGATAAGGTACCCCCTGTCGTACATTCTAAGGACATTAGAAGTCGCAGAGGAGTAACATAACATATAGAGTAATGAGGCGAAAGGCTGAGTTCCTTTATAAGGTTATAGAACTACGAGGTGACTTGCAATATTCTTATCATGTTCGCGAGGAGGGCACTTTATCCCATATAATACATGGTCACACCATCATCACCTTTGCCACAAACAACTTAAACCTTGGTGCATATCTCTTTCATATGAAAGAACAAACATGTTTGCAAGCATGAATAATAAAAATAAAACTTTTGGTGTAGAGCGAAACACATCAAAATCAAAAACCTTGCTAGATATTTGTTGCAAACAGATATTAAAGACAATACATGCCAATTTGTTTTTAAACAAAAGACCTGCAGTAGTTCGAAACGTGTAGAAACCTGCAGAAATATTCTAGCTTTTCTCTAACTAGCTAAGGAGTGAAAAAATAAACATATTACCTCTGCTTGCCATTGTAATTCATAAAAATAGACCTGAACAAAGAAAAGTAACGTTCTGTTTGTTTTGGTTTACACGGCTGCTTCAATTATGCTTCATGACCTGACTTTCCTTTCACCTCTGTTGCTGGCTCTGGCAACAGACATTGTGACATCAGAACTCAAATGTAATAACGTATAATAGTTGAGACGTATTTTCTTTATATTCAGCAACTGGGTGGGTTGCAAGTCGCCCATTATAAAGAAATTAAAGGCTGGCGTTTATACAGGCATTACAGAATCCCTTGTAAACGGAAGCATGTCTAAGCATGTGAATAATACGTCTTACTGTTCTTCAACTTAATGGAGCATGCATTTTTCAACTTTGGGAGCATGAATACCTGAGTCAGCCCTGCTAGATTTATTCCCTGTGTAGGATGACCAGTTCTCTGAACAAAAAACTAGGACAGCCATTGATAATGAAATAGGACTTAATGTTGGAACTGGACAGTGCAGTCTCAACATTGCATCCTATTTTCAGTGTCAGTCGCTGTCCCACTCTCTTTCTCTCTATCTCTCTCAAGCTGCACCGTCACTAGATCCTTGTGGGTCCGCTCCTGCTTACTAGGGCAGTGAACAGCGGAACGAGTTGGAGCTGTTTTCAAGGTACCAGCAGGATTGTGCAGACCACGCTAGCGCCTCCGAGAACTTTGTTTTAAAAGACACTGAATGGCAGCAACCCACATGGGTATCTAAGTCCCAGAATTCTATGCGTGATACTCACCTGTACGCAATTATCAAAATAAAAGAGGGGATGTTACTTCTGGTCCTTGCATGCCTTTACTCTGTCTGTGAAGCCCATGGAAGATGGGCGCAAGCCCGAAACGCGTCGGCGAGCAGCAAGAGGCGAGTGTCTGCGCATGAGCTGCTTGTTTCAATACAGTGATTACCAACTTGTGAGTGCAACTCAAGAAATGGCTAACTGGTTTTGGATATATATATATATATTTTCTCCAAACCTCCTCCTTGCAGAGCAGAAATTAGCCGCACACCGCAACTGAGCTTGCATCCATTCTCCTTTTATTTCCTCAGCATTCCTGACATGTTTCGTTCTACACAGAACTTTTTCAAAGGATTATGCTTCACGGAAGTCACCAACAGCGCTTCTGATTTAAACCTCCCACAGGTGTGACTGTTTTTATTTCATCGTCCCCGATGGGACGCCCCTCGTGAGCCGCTAAGCATTGTGGTGTTTGTGGTTTTCCAAGTTTCTTTTTTATTATATATATATATATATATATATATATATATATATATATATATATCACACACAAAAGGTTGCCCTCATGGAATCGCCGCACATGGAAGGTTGAAAGTGGTGACGCCCACTGTGTGTGATTTATAGCAGCTAGTCCGGCCGCGGAATTGCCCCACCGCAAGTCAGCGGATCCTTCGTGTTTGTAACCACGGACACAGCGGGGAATGGAGGGGCCCGAGCTACAGGTATATATTGGCGCTGTGGCAACAACGTTGATCGGACTTCTCACCTGACAGGGATGAATAATGTCAAGACGGAGGTAGCAGCGCACTTGCTTTCACAAACTTTTAAGTCCTCGGGCATATCATTGAACTACTATGACCAGAATGCCTGTGGTGACGCCCACTGGGGCGGGACTTAATATTGAATAAATTCGCTGTGTTCAAACTTACCTGCTTAGTCCGTCTTCAGTGCCAGTGAACAAGAGCAGCCCATTGCTCGAAACGCGTATGGCTTTATGAGGAGCTGGGGCGTGCTGTCACCGTTGCCACCTGTGGCGGTTTGTGCTTTCAACCTTCCATGTGCGGCGATTCCATGAGGGCAACCTTTTGTGTGTGATATATATATATATATATATATATATATATATATATATATATATATATATATATATATATATATATATATATATATATATATCCTACTGGCGGTCGCCAGTAGGTATATATAGTTAGGATTTTTTCTCTATGGGATTTTTGAAAATTCTATGTCTAATAACTTTGGCGTTTGTGGACGGAATTGGCTGAAATTTTCAGGAAAATGGCACATTTTGTTTCTGAGTAGCCCTTGAAAATTTGGGGGGGGTTCGTCAAGGGGGGGCCGAGAAAAAAGGGGGGTCCCAAAATGTGTTTTTAACATTGAGTTTTCCATAGGGCGGTTGGCCTCACTTTTAGCCCGAACGGCTGAATGGATTTGCACGAAACTTGGCAAAATTGTAGGGACTGGTAGCCCGATGTGCCTTTTGTAGGTCTCAATATATGTGCTACAGTGGATTTTGAGAAATTAACGTTTAAAAAAAGATATATATCTGTAACAGCGGACCGGGCAGCGCTCCAGGACGCGTACTTTTCGCGCAACGGAGCTTTGTGAAGCGAAGCTGATTGGTTCTCCGGCGTCTGTAAACATTCCAAACAGTCCGTAGCGGCCGCCATCTTGTCTCTCGGTAGGATCGAGAGACAAGCGGAGGCCAAACCGAAGGGGCAAATGACCATAAGGGGGCATAGTAGATCCTCCCTGACCGTTTAGGTTTGATGTGGAGGTTTTAAAAGGGCCCCGCGGGGCAAAAAAAAATAATAATAATAATAATCGAACAGCTGAATGGATTTGCACGAAACTTGGCAAAATTGTAGGGACTGGTAGCCCGATGTGCCTTTGCTAGATCTCAATATATGTGCTCCAGTGGATTTTGAGAAATTAACGTTCAAAAAAAGATATATATCTGTAACAGCGCACCGCTTCGCGTACTTTTCGCGTTACGGAGCTTTGCGAAGCGAAGCTGATTGGCTCTCCGGTGTCTGTAAACATTCCAAACAGTCCGTAGCGGCCGCCATCTTGTCTCTCGGTAGGATCGAACAGCTGAATGGATTTGCACGAAACTTGGCAAAATTGTAGGGACTGGTAGCCCGATGTGCCTTTGCTAGGTCTCAATATATGTGCTTCAGTGCATTTTGAGAAATTAACGTTCAAAAACAAGATATATATCTGTAACAGCGCTCCGCTTCGCGGAGATAAAATTATATGTGTATTACCTAGCTGTTGCTAACACCAGTTAGCGACGGCTAGTAGAAGATAGCGACCATCTTGGGCCCCACTTTGCATGTGAGTGATATTTATCACTAATGACATGCAAAGTGGGCATGCCAAGATGTTAGCGACTGGAAACAGTCGCTAACATCGCTATCTGCTATTATCAACTTTTGGAAATATTCGAGATAAGCGCGAATATCTCCAAAAGCTACCACCTGCCCTGAGCAGTTCTTAGCCATGTTATCCAATGGGAGGTGGATAACATGGCTAAGAGCATTAGCTCGGTAATGCATGAATATCGCTGAGTTTTCAGCGATATTAATGCATTGCGGTCGTTTTTTATCGTATTTGCGATAAACCTTGATAATAGCAAGGTTTATCTGCGATAATTTCTGACGGTAAAAAAATCGTTGCTAAGCATCGTTAGGGATAAATATCGCTTAACTTTGGTAATATGCCCCAACGTCTGTTAACGTTCGATTCAAAGGAAATCAGGAAGTGTTGAAAAACATTGTCTGCGCCATCTTGTCTTTTTTCAAATGCCACACTTTTGTCGTGCACGGCAGCCATTTTAGATGCCTTGACCAGACCCACTCTGTGCACGCTGTCGATCCTTAGCATGGCTCCCCACCCTCGCAAGCATCTCCCCCAGGCAGTGGTCACCCCCGCTCTCTGTCTTATGCATGGGTAATAAACCTCCCCCCATCTGCGCTGCTCTTCCCTGAGAATCACACCCTGTGCCCGCCCGACACCTCCCTTTCGCCCTATTCACTACCGCACCCTCTGACACTCCTTTTCCTCTGTGTCCGATTGTCCAGGCTGGTCCTAGGGTATCAGCTAGCCCTGCAGATGTAGTTTATGGCCACAGCTGTAAAGAATCACCCCTCTTCAAAGGAGTTATAGTAGATCAAGGCCCACACTCGATGAGATCCGTCACAGCAGAAGCGTTGCTATTATCTGAAAACCATCCTGTATTGTGATTGGGGAGGGGACCGAGCCTGAAGCGGAAGATTCCAGGGATGACTCTTTGTACATCAAAGTTTTTACAATTATGTGTCACATTAAAAATATATAGCACTCCGACAAAGTAGTAAGATTATAAAACTTTAATAATTTATAAATATATACAAGAAAACAAAAATAGTAATAACATATAAACATTTTTAGGGAAAAACAACGAAGTAGCGGTCGGCTGTGCGAATAGTCCCAACGCAGCACAACGTCCAGATTTCCGGCGTGGGGCGTCGCGGGGGGTGGGTCATCAGTAGCAAACTGTTGTGCGAATAGTTCCAAGGCAGCAGAACGCGCTGAAATCTAGATGACACGAAAGTGATGTCTAGTAAGTTGCCACCCAGCAAATAACGGCGTGGGGCGTCGCGGGGGGTGGGTCATCAGTAGCAAACTGTTGTGCGAATAGTTCCAAGGCAGCAGAACGATGGCACCAAGGTGATGTCCAGTAAGTTGCCGCACTGGTTTTGGTATCCTACAATGCTGCTCCGAATAACGGCGTGGGGCGCCCCGGGGGAGGCGGCGTGAACGGGCCTCTCCAGGTGGAGTGTCATCTGTTGTAGTGGGGCGCCCCTTTACCGTTTCAGTTGCCATTCCGTCTGTTTTTGGTCCACTGTGTCAAAAGCCGCAATTCAGCTGAGTTGCACCCACTCTTGCGGTGCAGCGATAGGCGGCTGTCACAGGACTCTCAAAATGGCGGCAGGCTGTTTCCTTTTTGGGCCTGGTCCACTGAAATTGCCCTGGGACACCTTGGAAATCGGACGCTTGTCTGCTAGGTCTTGGACCCCATTCTCGAAAGCGTCCCCTCCGCCTTGAGAATTCATCAAAAGTTTTGGGGGCCCCGACTCCTGCAGGCTTCTGGTGGGGAGCGGCTGCCATGATTGCTCGCGGAATGACCACGACTGAGCTACGAGATGGTGGTGCTCTCATGCTGACGCCAGCTTCAGTCTGAAACATCCAGAAACAAGGTGGGGCTTTCATCGTTTGGGAAAAAAAAAAGTTTTCATCCAATGAAAAGTGTTGTTTTTAGGTCATATGATCAAGCCTTCCATCATTGGGAAACCAAAAGTAAAATGAACCAATGAAAAGTTTTATAAACAAGTCACATGACCTGTTATGCGGCATAGGGTATAAAATGCGGAGAAAATACGTTGGCACGTGAGGCGGCGTCAGTAGCGGACCGATGTGCGAATAGGCCGAAGGCAATACAACGCGCCAAGATCCGGATGGCACCGAGGTGGTGTCATAGTTGAGAGTTCTGAGCAGCGGTTGTAACACTGTCTGAAGCTTATTTGCAGCTGCTGCAGCTTCACTACGCGCCAAGATCCGGATGGCACCGAGGTGGTGTCTAGTAAGGTGCACTGGTGTTGCCATCCTACAATGCTGAAAGTCGGCGTGGGGCGCCCCGTTGGCCTGTGAGTTTGCGTCAGTAGCGGACCGATGTGCGAATAGGCCGAAGGCAGCACAACGCGCCAAGATCCGGATGGCACCGAGGTGGTGTCTAGTAAGTTGCCGCACTGGTGTGGCCATCCAACAATGCTGAAAGTCGGCGTGGGGCGCCCCGTTGGCCTGTGAGTTTGCGTCAGTAGCGGACCGATGTGCGAATAGGCCGAAGGCAGCACAACGCGCCAAGATCCGGATGGCACCGAGGTGGTGTCTAGTAAGTTGCCGCACTGGTGTGGCCATCCTACAATGCTGAAAGTCGGCGTTGGGCGCCCCGTTGGCCTGTGAGATGGCGTCAGTAGCAGACCGATGTGTGAATGGGGCCGAAGGCAGCGCAACAATATTTTCGGAATAGAAGACACCACTAGGCGCTGAGATGCCAAGATCCGGATGGCACCGAGGTGGTGTGTAGCAAGTTGCCGCACTGGTGTGGCCATCCTACAATGCTGAAAGTCGGCGTAGGGCGCCCCGTTGGCCTGTGAGTTTGCGTCAGTGGCGGACCGATGTGCGAATAGGCCGAAGGCAGCACAACGCGCCAAGATCCGGATGGCACCGAGGTGGTGTCTAGTAAGTTGTCGCACTTCTGTGGCCATCCTACAATGTTGAAAGTCGGCGTGGGGCGCCCCGTTGGCCTGTGAGATGGCGTCAGTAGCGGACCGATGTGCGAATGGGGCCAAAGGCAGCGCAACAATATTTTCTGATTTGAATACACCAAAAGGCGCTGAGATGCCAAGATCCGGATGGCACCGAGGTGGTGTCTAGCAAGTTGTGGCACTGGTGTGGCCATCCTACAATGGTAAAAGTCGGCGTGGGGCGCCCTGTTGGCCTGTGAGATGGTGTCAGTAGCGGACTGATGTGCGAATGGGGCCAAAGGCAGCGCAACAATATTTTCTACAATATTTTCGGAGTAGAAGACACCACAAGGCGCTGAGATGCCAAGATCCGGATGGCACCGAGGTGATGTCTAAGTTGCGGACCGATGTGCGAATGGGGCCAAAGGCAGCGCAACAATATTTTCTGAAGAGAATACACCACAAGGCGCTGAGATGCCAAGATCCGGATGGCACCGAGGTGATGTCTAAGTTGCGGACCGATGTGCGAATGGGGCCAAAGGCAGCGTAACAATATTTTCTGTATGGAAGATACCAGTAGGCGTTGAGATGCCAAGATTCGGATGGCACCGAGGTGATGTCTAGCAAGTTGCTGTACTGGTGTGGTCATCCTACAATGCTGAAACTCGGCGTGGGTCGCCCCATTAGCCTGTGAGATGGCGTCAGTAGCGGACTGATGTGCGAATAGGCCGAAGGCAGCACAACGCGCCAAGATCCGGATGTCACCGTGGTGGTTTCATAGTTGAGAGGCACTTCATCTGCAGTGGGGCGCCGAGATCCGGATGGCACCGAGGTGATGTCTAGCAAGTTGCTGTACTGGTGTGGCTATCCTACAATGCTGATAGTCGGCGTGGGGCGCCCCGTTGGCCTGTGAGATGGCGTCAGTAGCGGACCGATGTGCGAATGGGGCCAAAGGCAGCGCAACAATATATTCTGAATTGAAGACACCACAAGGCGCTGAGATGCCAAGTTCCAGATGGCACCGAGGTGGTGTCTAGCAAGTTGTGGCACTGGTGTGGCCATCCTACAATGGTAAAAGTCGGCGTGGGGCGCCCTGTTGGCCTGTGAGATGGTGTCAGTAGCGGACTGATGTGCGAATGGGGCCAAAGGCAGCGCAACAATATTTTCTGACTGACACCACAAGGCGCTGAGATGCCAAGATCCGGATGGCACCGAGGTGATGTCTAAGTTGCGGACCGATGTGCGAATGGGGCCAAAGGCAGCGCAACAATATTTTCTGAAGAGAAGACACCAAAAGGCGCTGACATTCCAAGATCCGGATGGCACCGAGGTGGTGTCTAGCAAGCTATGCAGTTGAGTTGTGTGCGCACTTGCGGCGAATAGGTCGAAGGCAGCATAACAATGTTTTCTGAATAGAAGACACCACAAGGCGTTGAGATTCGGTTACCACCGGGGTGATGTCTAGCAAGTTGCCGCACTGGTGTGGCCATCCTACAATACTGCTCCGAATAACGGCGTGGGGTGCCCGAAGGGGTGGGGGGGGAGCCGGCGTGAATGGGCCTTCCTAGGTGGAGGCTCGTCTGCTGTAGTGGGGCGCCCCTTTACCGTTTCAGTTGCCATTCAGCTGAGTTTCGGCTGCTGTTGATGCTACAGCGACAGGCGGCTGCAAGAGGACTCTCAAAATGGCGGCCTGTTCTTTGGATTTGGGCCTGGTCCACTAAAATGGCCCTGGGACACCTTAGAACTCGGACGCTCGATTTTTTTTTCCTTTCCTGTACATGCAAAAAAAGGTAAATGCCCGGTACGTTACACGCTTCATCTGCCACGATGAACTCTCCAGAGGAACCGAAAAAAAATATAGTTGTGGTAACTATACCATGCATCGTCATATGGAGAGGTGGCACCAATTAATTATAGTGCTGCATAAAAGAGAGATTTGGAGGAGAACCCCTGACCTGCTAGTACATTCATCAAAGAAGTGGCACTGAGAGCTTCAGAGGCAAGGGAAACGGTCCCAAATATTTAGAAGAACTTTGGAAAGATTAAAATGACATGTTTAGATTGTGGTAAATTAATTTCATGTGGACAGATGAGTGTTACTCTAATAAATACAGCATATGAACATCATCATAGTCGATGGTTGGTAGAGACATTTTGACTATATCCTGGACCTGCCCGTCCTCGCCCAAAATGGCGCCGGAATAAATGGGACTCGTAACTCCTTGTTGTGTACTGGTTGCAGAACCTTGAAATCACGAGATACGTATGCAGTTTTGAAGCACATGGCGGGCGGGGACGAGAATTGATTGAATATTTCGACATCCCTATTGATATTAAGTTCTGATGTGTTATTGATTACTGTACTGTTGAAAGTTCGAATTAACGTCACCCATGGTACTTGCCCGCAAATGTATATCTAGATAATTTTATTGTAACTGGCCCTGTCGTATTTTAATTATAAAATGTACGTCCACCGATTCCGTAACTGTTAGACACCTTAGTTCTTGCAACCTAATGGCCCGCCCGTTACGTTCCTCTACAGTGTAAATGTCTATTCATCATATACGATTACAGTTTGCTCCGTGGCAGGCCCACGTGGTTATAGGCTCGTATTTGTATAATGAAATTTTCACAATAAAGGTTTTTAAAAGAAAACATGGTAGTAGTATATACATTGGTAAAGTTTTTAATAATAGTCACTGTTTTAGAATCATTAAAAGGCAAGTGAAATAAAGCAGACCAATTACATGAAGGGTAAAAGGTATAATACGAAGGAACGCAGTAAAGATAAATGGTCAAGGGCTGTTGTGTTTTCTATTCCTGCAACATAAAGTGATCGATAAGAATCTCATATTCAGGCGTATCGGCGACTAAGACAGCAGGTCGACCCTCTTTTGCTCAACGGCTCCGTCATGGGACGAAGAAACGCTCTTTTTCTCGAAAAAAGAATATATTTTACTTGCAGGACAGTTGTAAAATTTCCGGGAAAGTACATTAGCCTGGAACATTATAACATATATTTAAGAAAAAATAATGTTCGGAAGTAATGAAAAGCGTAATTTTTAGGTGATATGACCAAGCCTTTCATCATTACAATAAGAAAAGTAAAATGAACCAATGAAAAGTTTTATTAACAAGTCACATGACTTGTTATGCTTACGTTACGCGCTGCGCGCCCCGGATGACTTCCGGATGCGCTAACGCGGCACGTCATATGACGCATTACGCGACAACGCAGGTCCAGAATATAGTCAAAATGTCTCCACCAACCAGCGGTCGGAACACAACCCCTTTCAGCAGGCTAAATAGTTCTGTTAAATGACAACAGAAGGGACAGGCAACAAGAACCATCAGTCAAAGAGGGGAGGGCTAGTTCTTCTCTACCGGGTTACATTGGGGCGCTACCGGAACTGATCGAATTGGTAGTCTACAGTGTTTCTGGATGTTTCAGACTGAAGCTGGGGTTAGCATGAGAGCAGCACCATTTCGTAGCTCCGTTGTGGCCATTCCGCAACCAATCATGGCAGCCGCTCTTTATCGTTATTTTGGGCGGGGTGGGTGGCGGAGCCGAGCTGTTTTGCAGCCATCATTGTGTGGAGTTCAGTTCATCTCACTAGTTTTGTATTTGTCATGAGGGGTTGTTCCTAATGTTTCTATTTTAGCGAGGTCAAAAAGAGATCCCATTAGTGGCCTACTGATTTTACTCGATTCCTTTTCTTTTTTTTTACACGATTTTTCGTTATCTGCAAAGACTAAACAGAGTATTGCGACTCTGTGTTTGTTTGTAAATAGAGAATGAACCAAAGAGAACTAATTCTAAAACAGTAAATACTTGGATAACAATCAATCAAATGGAGAGAGAAGCAGGCACGACGGATTACAACGGGGGCAAAGGCCTGCGTTAACTACCTTTCACTATCTGCAAAGAGAGAGTACTCCTAATAGAAATGAGGGGGGGGGGGCACCATTCAAAGCAGATCAGTGTGCATAAACATGAAAATGTTTTCACTTACCACGTACTTGACATTCGACAGCTTATGATATTTGCTATTAAAAAACCATTGAAATTCACTGAAAAAACCATAGGTTATAGACCATATATAGTTAGGAATTAGCATTTACAAAACCTTGAAAATTCACTGAAAAAACCATAGGTTATAGACCATATATAGTTAGGAATTAGCATTTAAAAAACCTTATTTTACTCACACAAAACCATTGAAATTCCATATATAGTTAGTTGCACTAACTATATATCGCGCACCCGCAATCCACTGCTGATCATGTCACATATTACATCATTCATGACATGGTCAGTGACATCACTGATGACATCACTGATGACATCTCAAATGACATCACTGATGACATCACTGATGACATCTCAAATGACATCACTGATGACATCACTGATGACATCTCAAATGACATCACTGATGACATCACTGATGACATCTCAAATGACATCACTGATGACATCACTGATGACATCTCATTTGACATTACTGATCACATCACTGATGACATCATTCATGTGATAATACGATGAACCTCTTCAGACTCTAATATAACCTTAGATACACTCAGTGTAAACAGACACTCACAGACTGTCACTCATCCATGGAGTTACTCACACACCTAGTCAGTCATGCAAAGAATCAATCACACCTCCATTTCCTCAACTATACAGTTATACACACCTTACTTATTCAAACATATACTAACACATATTTACTCTATTATACAATCCCTGATACAAGTTCACAGTGATCCATACAGCCACTCACACATTCACTGGCTCTTATGCACAGTTATTTATATATGTCAACTCTCACATGTACTGTGTTTTACATATGTACTTACTTTGACATGCAGCACTGAGATATCCCTTCACTCACCAATACACTCATGCACACAGTCAACCGCCCATACAGCTGTTTCCACATGCACTTTTGAACCCATACATCTAGTGAATCAACTGCTCACACATCTATGCACAGAGTCATACACCTCCCAGCCACCCACACACACACTCAGTCTCCCATACAAATACTTGGGCAACCAATCAATAACCCATATAGTTACTCATATAGCTACTGATCAACACATGCAGCAGTTTACAGAACAACAGACATAATGATGCACAAATTAAGACAGTTTAGTCACTAACCCATGCACTCAGTGAGACACATTTAATCACTCACTCATACAGTCAGGCATGCACCTACTAAATCCTTCATCCAGACACTTATACATCCACTCATTCTTCAATATGTAAGACATATTTTAACTTTACAGAAACATAGTCACTGGATGTTGTCATCAGTGATGTCATCAGTGATGTCATTTGAGATGTCATCAGTGATGTCATCAGTGATGTCACTGACCATGTCATGAATGATGTAATATGTGACATGATCAGCAGTGGATTGCGGGTGCGCGATATATAGTTAGTGCAACTAACTATATATGGAATTTCAATGGTTTTGTGTGAGTAAAATAAGGTTTTTTAAATGCTAATTCCTAACTATATATGGTCTATAACCTATGGTTTTTTCAGTGAATTTTCAAGGTTTTGTAAATGCTAATTCCTAACTATATATGGTCTATAACCTATGGTTTTTTCAGTGAATATATATATATATATCAACGCTCCCGAGGCTCAGAATATTCTGAGTCTCATGTGGGATCCGGTAGCTGACAGGATTATGGCTTGGAAAGAGTCGCCTAGGCCCATGCAGGGCTTTCATGGAATGTTTTAATTCATCGTGCATCCATCTATGGATTTATGAATGTGACACAGACTACAAAGCCCAGTGAACATTGCGTTTGAAACCCATCTGTGGGGAATTTATTTTGAATATGGGCGTGTCATAGCACGAACTTTCGCCGAGCCTCTGATGAAGAGTATTTAACTCAGAAACGCGTCAGGCTTCTTAATGATCGGCTAAAGAACTGTGAATCCTATCGGAGGACGAATTCCAGCCTTGCCTGGTGAACGCCGTTGTGCGAGCTGCTGGAGGGTGCACCTTTGCCGAGGGGCAATTTGGAGCAGTGATGTATATATATATATATATATATATATATGTATATATATATATATTACCTACTGGCGGTCGCCAGTAGGTAGTTATAAGTAGGATTGATTTCCATAGGGAAATCGCAACATTCTATTGGGAATAACTTTGGCGCCGGTTGAGGAATCTGCCTGAAATGTTCCTCAACTTTGCCTCGCGGCGCTCCGGTCCTTCCCTGAAAGTTTGGGGGGCATTCGTCAAGCGGGGGCCGAGATAAAAGGGGGGTCCCAAAACGTGTTTTCCCCATGTTAATTTCCATAGGGCGGTCGAACTCACTTTCAGCTCGAACGGCTGAATGGATTTTCACCAAACTTGGCAAAATTATAGGGACTGGTAGCCCGATGTGCCTTTGCTATGTCTCAAGATATGTGCTCCAGAGGATTTTGAGTAATTTAGGTTAAAAAAAATGTATATATCTATAGCCGCGCCCCGGTACGCGCACCGGGGAGCGCTCCGGGCGCGACACGCGACTTGCGCACGGAAAGCTGATTGGCTCTCGGGTGTCTGTAAACATTCCAAACAGTCCGGAGCGGCCGCCATCTTGTGTCTCGGTAGGATCGAGACACAAGAGGTGGCAAAAACAAAGGGGGAAATGACCAAAAGGGGGCAGGGTAGACCCCCCCTGACTCCCTAGGTTTGATGTGGGGGCCACAAAGGGTCCCGCGGGTGGAAACATTTTTTGATTTTTTTTCGATTTTCGTGGGGGGAGCACCCGGTACGCGTGACCGGGGAGCGTACCAGAGAGCGTACTTTGGTGAAAAATAGTGAAAATAATAGTGTAAAATAATCATTTTGAGTGATTACAGGAAGGGTAGCTCTGAAAAGAGCTTTTGGGTTCTGTGGCTGTTTTAGGTACCTACAAGTACGTCCCACACACACCCACACGCACACAACCCCACCCCCCCACACCCACACACTCCCCACACATACTTCACACACGCACACCTCCACCCACACCCAAACACCCCACACCCCCACACCGATACCTTACACATCCACACCCACACCCACACATCCCACACACCCACACTCACACCCACACCTCACCCCAACACACACACACACATGCACACACAGATACCTCACAGACACACCCCACACATCCCACACACTCAACTCCCCCCAGACACACACACACACACACACACACCTCACAGACACACCCACACATCCCACACATACACACTCATCCTACACACCCACCCCCACACCCCCCACACACACCTCACACACCCACACCCCCACCTACACCCAAACACCCCACACACCCACACCCACACACACACCTTACACACCCACATCCCCACCCACACCCAAATATCCCACACACCTACACACACCTATACACCTCATCCCCCCCAGACACATACACACACACACCTCACAGACACACCCCACACACACTCCCCCCCCCACACACATGGGGAAAACTCAGTGAAACAGGAAAATAATAATTTAAAGTGATTAGAGGTGGGTAGCTCTGCATAGAGTTGTTGTGTTGTTTAGGTGTTTTAAGTACCAACATGTAGGTACCAATGCTGAGTCTTAAATTTAATGTACACTGTTTCCTCTGTAGATATCTTGCATGTTGTTACAGAAGTTATTGTGGTATATGGAATCCATATCATAGTCTGTCAGGAAAGCAGAAAGAACATGGAGGCAGGAGATGAAAAAGAGATGTCAAATACACATTGGAGATAATATAGTGGGAGAAAGGAAGTAACTATGAGCAAAATTACTATGTAACATAAAAAAGTTGCACAGTATACTATAAGTCTGAATTTACATTATAATCAATTTGGTACTAGTTTATGAATTACATATAAAAATGAATAATGTCTCGAACAATTTTTGGTTATTAAATATAAATTTATTTTTCTGATTCTTTTTCCAAATTTAACAGAACTTCTAACAACACATTGTCGGAAATGTCCTCATTTTCAATCAGCAAATCTACTGCTTCTACACATTGAACTAATTCATAGTCCCGTGATTCATCCATGAAATCTAAGTCTTCATTATCTACAAAAAAAATTCACCGTTGTTCTCCAGAACAATTTTGAAGGAAATATTCTGCTCTCCTTCCATTTTCTTGCTGTAATTTGCATAAACAATAAATATATCAGTAGAGATAGGACACTGTTGGGTTTAAGTTCAGACAGATAGTTTTGATTTTTTAACAGTGAAGTTATCTTTGGGCAGTGTATGGTATCAGGCTGGAAGTAGAAATATAAAAAAGTGTATATCATAAAACCTAAGTAAATTCATAATTATACAAGACAAGCCTAACTCCATGCATAAGTATAACAGAGAAGCCTATATCAATCTATAACTATTACAGAGAGATGGTATATAACTATCAGAAAATGTTTTCCCAAATTAACTTAAAGTGCACAACATACTTCACTTTCCAAAATAACAACTTACCTTTGTGAAAGCAGTTGAAGTTCTCAGTGAAAATCCTTTTTACAAATGTACTTCAGGAAGTAGTAGTCAAAATGTCTGTGTTTCCCTCTATTTCTTTATATATATTCATGTACATAACCAATCAAATGGTATGAAATAATTGTAGAAAATGAAAGTAACATTTTAATTGGTTGTAAATTCTAACACTTCAGATGTGTTTTTGTCAAGTAATTCACCTAAGGATATTTAGAGAGGGCTACAGGCCAAATGGCTCAATGGAATTCCACCAAATTTGGGAAAATGGTAGGGACTGGTATGTAGTATGGCCTATTCTATATTTGGTGAAAGTGTCTCCAGTGGTTTTTATGTAAATTAACTTTTTTTATTTTTGGGAGCGCTTCCCGGTGCGCGCCCCGGTACGCGTACCGGCAGCGCTACGGGAGTCCTCCATTTTGTGTTTCGGTAGATTTGAGACAGAAAATGGAGGACAAACAACGTTGGGAATGGGTATAGGGGGCATGGTAGGCACTCCCTGACCCTCTAGGTTTTCTGAGGGGGTCTTAGGAGGCCCATATAGGCGAGAAAGAAAAAAAAACATTCGCAGGGGGAGCGCCCGGTACGCGCACCGGGAAGCGTACCGGGGAGCGTACTTTGGTGAAAAATAGTGAAAAAAGTTAGAAAAAGATAATCATTTGGAGTGATCAGAGGTAGGATAGTCCTGAAGAGAGCTTTTGGGTTCTGTGGCTGATTTAGGTACCTACAAGTAGGTACCAATGCACAGTCTTAAATTCAGGAGGAATATTCTATTCCCCTCATCTGAGAAGTGCACACCATCTCCTCTGTAGATAGCTTGCATGTTGTACCGCAAGTTGTTGTTGTATATTGAACCCATTCCATAGTCTCTCATGTAAGCAGAAACAGATTTATTCACATGTTTCCGTGCTTTCTCAAATTGTGGACAAAATTGGTTGGACCAGTTCCATTTCTGTCTTTGGCATATATTGGAATATACCATGGCAGTTTGTGGAAAAAGTGTCATCAATTGCCCAAAGGTGTCCTTTAAAACCATCTCCAGACCTACCCCAGTCAAAGTGCCTAGGTCATTTCCACCACAGTGCAAAATTATGAGGTCAGGGTGCGGCAGATGGTAAAAGGTTTTCACCAATGGTATCAATTGATGACATCTCAATCCTCTTTGGCCAATCCATTTTATGTGCACATTTGGTAAATCAAGGTTGTGAACATTTCTGGTAGCTGCATACCTTTGAGCCCAGTGAATGTAGCTATGTCCAATAATCCAGACAGAGTACATGGTGAGAGGATGTTCTGGTGCAGTCAGATGAAGTGTAGGAATGAAATGGCAGTTGGAACAGTAGGAGTTTGCAAAAAAAACTGTGGAGTTTCAGTGCTCTTGAATCACAAACAATAATTGGTGGATTCAGATAGTTAAAAACTGAAAGTTAGGGTGAATGGTTCTGTTATGTGAAAGAAGTACTTTGAGTGGTTAAGAAAAAGTCATTTAAAGAAAGATTGCAGTGGATAAACTGGTGTATTGAGAGGTCAAACATGCTTGCTGATTTGATTTGCAACATTGTAGAATAAACTTTTAACCCTGGGAGCTCAGTGAGGAGGGAGTTGCTATGGTAAAAGGTAGAAAGGGCTGAGGGGGGGAAGGGTGTTGATTTGAAAATAGAGAGGGAAGAATTTTGATTGGTTACCATGAGGAATATGTGTGTAGAATTATAGGTTTTCTGTGCCATTAATGGTTGCAGTGCCTGGAGAACATACCTTTTGCTCTGCTAAAGAAATATTGGCGTGTGTATCTGACACTGTTCTGAATCTCCTAAAGCATTTGTGAAGGTGAGTTATGATTCATTTAGATAGAGAGTTAAGATTAAGAAGCACATTGATTTTCTTTGCTGTTTGTGTTTCTGTGCAGTGTTTCTAAAATTTTAATTGCAAAACGATTTTAGTGCAAAACAATGGGTTTTAGTAGTGAAAATGAATGCTTGTAAATAGGATCTGTGATCTGTTCATAAAATATTAAATAAAAAACGATTTTAGGGCAAATTAATGGCTTTCAGTAGTGAAAATGAATGCTTGTACATAGGACCTGTGTTCTGTTCCTAAAATGGTAATTGAAAAACGATTTTAGTGCAAATCCATGGCTTTAACATTTTTAAGAAGGAATAAATAGTGTGTGCATAATTATATAAAAATATTTGAATCTTTTACAAACATGTTACCTGTTTTACCTCAGATTGGGAAGCAGACTGAGTTTCTTTGCTGTTGGTTTGTTTCATCTTTTAGGTAATGCTTGGTAGGAATGTTTGCAAGAGATAGGAAATGTATTTTGTAAAATAGTGACTTTTCAGTACTGAAATGGAATGATTGTACATAGGACCTGCACTGTGTTTCTAAAATGTTTTTGAAAAATCGATTTTGGGACAGATCAATGGCTTCTACATTTTTGAGAAAGAATAAATAGTGTGTGCATGATTACATAAACAAATTTGAAGCTTTCACAATCATGTCACCTGTGTTACCTCAGATTAGGAAGCACACTGAGCTTCTTTGCTGTTGGTTTGTGTAATTTTTTTGGTAATGCTTGGTAGGATTGTTTGCAAGAGAGAGGAAATGTATTTTGTAAAATAGTGAGTTTTCAGTACTGAAATGGAATGATTGTACTCCAGCAATGCATCCTTTCACATGGGGAAAGCTGCATGTGAAAGCGTTTGCCTCAGTCTTATATGTGCTGTAAGGCAGTCGCAAGATTTGGACGTAAAAGTGTCCTAAAAGTGACGCAGAGAAATCTCATAGATTTCACTGTGTCACTATTACGAGGCTTTTTGCGGAGAAATGAACCCTCTGTGTACATTACACCTGACAGAGGTATAATGTGGCGCAGAGGTTTAAAAAGTGACGCATCTACCTACATGCGTCACTTTTTAAATATGGCGCAAGAAGGCACATGTTTTATGCCGCCGATGCTTCACAAAAAGCGACGCATCATTAGCGCAAAACTGACGCAGGGCTTTATAAATGAGGCTCATTTATTTTTTTGCACACTACTCCAGTTTAGTCCTGTCCACTGCACTCTTGGACACAAGCCTCACCTTTTGTGCTCCCCTGGACAGGCTTCATCACATGAGCACTCCTGCTTAGGCGTTATAATCTTTTTTTAGAATAACATTTGAAAAACAGAGAAAAGGTTATATGTATAAGCTTTTCATTACTCTACTAAAATATTTTTGGTGCAAATTAATGAGTTTTACATTTTTGAGAAAGAATAAATAGTAGGACCTGCACTGTGTTTCTAAAATGTTATTGAAAAATCGATTTTGGGACAAATCAATGAATTCTACATTTATGAGAAAGAATAAATAGTGTGTGCATGATTACATAAAAAAATTTGAACTTTTCACAATTATGTTACCTGTGTTACCTCAGATTAGGAAGCACACTGAGCTTCTTTGCTGTTGGTTTGTGTTATTTTTTTTGGTAATGCTTGGTAGGATTGTTTGCAAGAGAGAGGAAATGTATTTTGTAAAATAGTGAGTTTTCAGTACTGAAATGGAATGATTGTACTCCAGCAATGCATCCTTTCACATGGGGAAAGCTGCATGTGAAAGTGTTTGCCTCAGTCTTATACCACACCCACACACTCCCCACACATACTTCACACACGCACACCTCCACCCACACCCAAACACCCCACACCCCCACACCGATACCTTACACATCCACACCCACACCCACACATCCCACACACCCACACTCACACACACACCTCACCCCCCAACACACACACACACATACACACAGAGATACCTCACAGACACACCCCACACATCCCACACACACACCTCCCCCCAGACACACACACACACACACACCTCACAGACACACCCACACATCCCACACATACACACACATCCTACACACATACCCCCCACACCCACCCCCCCCCACACACACCTCACACCCCCACACCCCCACCTACACCCAAACACCCCACACACCCACACCCACACACACACCTTACACACCCACATCCCCACCCACACCCACACCCAAATACCCCACACACCTACACACACCTATACACCTCACCCCCCCAGACACATACACACACACACACCTCACAGACACATCCCACACATCCCACACACACTCCCCCCCCCACACACATGGGGAAAACTCAGTGAAACAGGAAAATAATAATTTAAAGTGATTAGAGGTGGGTAGCTCTGCATAGAGTTGTTGTGTTGTTTGGGTGTTTTAAGTACCAACATGTAGGTACCAATGCTGAGTCTTAAATTTAATGTACACTGTTTCCTCTGTAGATATCTTGCATGTTGTTACAGAAGTTATTGTGGTATATGGAATCCATATCATAGTCTGTCAGGGAAGCAGAAAGAACATGGAGGCAGGAGATGAAAAAGAGATGTCAAATACACATTGGGGATAATATAGTGGGAGAAAGGACGTAACTATGAGCAAAATTACTATGTAACATAAAAAAGTTGCACAGTATACTATAAGTCTGAATTTACATTATAATCAATTTGGTACTAGTTTATGAATTACATATAAAAATGAATAATGTCTCGAACAATTTTTGGTTATTAAATATAAATTTATTTTTCTGATTCTTTTTCCAAATTTAACAGAACTTCTAACAACACATTGTCGGAAATGTCCTCATTTTCAATCAGCAAATCTACTGCTTCTACACATTAAACTAATTCATAGTCCCGTGATTCATCCATGAAATCTAAGTCTTCATTATCTACAAAAAAGATTTCACCGTTGTTCTCCAGAACAATTTTGAAGGAAATATTCTGCTCTCCTTCCATTTTCTTGCTGTAATTTGCATAAAAAATAAATATATCAGTAGAGATAGGACACTGTTGGGTTTAAGTTCAGACAGATAGTTTTGATTTTTTAACAGTGAAATTATCTTTGGGCAGTGTATGGTATCAGGCTGGAAGTAGAAATATAAAAAAGTGTATATCATGAAATCTAAGTAAATTCATAATTATACAAGACAAGCCTAACTCCATGCATAAGTATAACAGAGAAGCCTATCTCAATCTATAACTATTACAGAGGGATAGTATATAACTATCAGAAAATGTTTTCCCAAATTAACTTAAAGTGCACAACATACTTCACTTTCCAAAATAACAACTTACCTTTGTGAAAGCAGTTGAAGTTCTCAGTGAAAATCCTTTTTACAAATGTATTTCAGGAAGTAGTAGTCAAAATGGCTGTGTTTCCCTCTCTTTCTTTATATATATTCATGTACATAACCAATCAAATGTCATGAAATAATAGTAGAAAATGAAAGTAACATTTTAATTGGTTGTAAATTCTAACACTTCAGATGTGTTTTTGTCAAGTAATTCACCTCAGGATATTTAGAGAGGGCTACAGGCCAAATGGCTCAATGGAATTCCACCAAATTTGGGAAATTGGTAGGGACTGGTATGTAGTATGGCCTATTCTATATTTGGTGAAAGTGTCTCCAGTGGTTTTTATGTAAATTAACTTTTTTAATTTTTGGGAGCGCTTCCCGGTGCGCGCCCCGGTACGCGTACCGGCAGCGCTACGGGAGTCCTCCATTTTGTGTTTCGGTAGATTTGAGACAGAAAATGGAGGACAAACAACGTTGGGAATGGGTATAAGGGGGCATGGTAGGCACTCCCTGACCCTCTAGGTTTTCTGAGGGGGTCTTAGGAGGCCCATATAGGCGAGAGAAAAAAAAAATTGCAGGGGGAGCGCCCGGTACTCGCACCGGGAAGCGTACCGGGGAGCGTACTTTGGTGAAAAATAGTGAAAAAAGTTAGAAAAAGATAATCATTTGGAGTGATCAGAGGTAGGATAGTCCTGAAGAGAGCTTTTGGGTTCTGTGGCTGATTTAGGTACCTACAAGTAGGTACCAATACACAGTCTTAAATTCAGGAGGAATATTCTATTCCCCTCATCTGAGAAGTGCACACCATCTCCTCTGTAGATATCTTGCATGTTGTAACGCAAGTTGTTGTTGTATATTGAACCCATTCCATAGTCTCTCATGTAAGCAGAAACAGATTTATTCACATGTTTCCGTGCTTTCTCAAATTGTGGACAAAATTGGTTGGACCAGTTCCATTTCTGTCTTTGGCATATATTGGAATATACCATGGCAGTTTGTGGAAAAAGTGTCATCAATTGCCCAAAGGTGTCCTTTAAAGCCACCTCCAGACCTACCCCAGTCAAAGTGCCTAGGTCATTTCCACCACAGTGCAAAATTATGAGGTCAGTGTGCGGCAGATGGTAAAAGGTTTTCACCAAAGGTATCAATTGATGACATCTCAATCCTCTTTGGCCAATCCATTTTATGTGCACATTTGGTAAATCAAGGTTGTGAACATTTCTGGTAGCTGCATACCTTTGAGCCCAGTGAATGTAGCTATGTCCAATAATCCAGACAGAGTACATGGTGAGAGGATGTTCTGGTGCAGTCAGATGAAGTGTAGGAATGAAATGGCAGTTGGAACAGTAGGAGTTTGGCAAAAAAACTGTGGAGTTTCAGTGCTCTTGAATCACAAGCAATGATTGGTGGATTCAGATAGTTAAAAACTGAAAGTTAGGGTGCATGGTTCTGTTATGTGAAAGAAGTACTTTGAGTGGTTAAGAAAAAGTCATTTAAAGAAAGATTGCAGTGGATAAGCTGGTGTATTGAGAGGTCAAACATGCTTGCTGATTTGATTTGCAACATTGTAGAATAAACTTTTAACCCTGGGAGCTCAGTGAGGAGGGAGTTGCTATGGTAACAGGTAGAAAGGGCTGAGGGGGGGAAGGGTGTTGATTTGAAAATAGAGAGGGAAGAATTTTGATTGGTTACCATGAGGTAAATGTGTGTAGAATTAGAGGTTTTCTGTGCCATTAATGGTTGCAGTGCCTGGAGAACATACCTTTTGCTCTGCTAAAGAAATATTGGTGTGTGTATCTGACACTGTTCTGAATCTCCTAAAGCATTTGTAAAGGTGAGTTATGATTCATTTAGATAGAGAGTTAAGATTAAGAAGCACATTGATTTTCTTTGCTGTTTGTGTTTCTGTGCAGTGTTTCTAAAATGTTGATTGCAAAACGATTTTAGTGCAAAACAATGGGTTTTAGTAGTGAAAATGAATGCTTGTAAATAGGATCTGTGCTCTGTTCATAAAATATTAAATAAAAAACGATTTTAGGGCACATTAATGGCTTTCAGTAGTGAAAATGAATGCTTGTACATAGGACCTGTGTTCTGTTCCTAAAATGGTAATTGAAAAACGATTTTAGTGCAAATCCATGGCTTTAACATTTTTAAGAATGAATAAATATTGTGTCCATAATTATATAAAAATATTTGAATCTTTTACAAACATGTTACCTGTTTTACCTCAGATTGGGAAGCAGACTGAGTTTCTTTGCTGTTGGTTTGTTTCATCTTTTAGGTAATGCTTGGTAGGAATGTTTGCAAGAGAGAGGAAATGTATTTTGTAAAATAGTGAGTTTTCAGTACTGAAATGGAATGATTGTACTCCAGCAATGCATCCTTTCACATGGGGAAAGCTGCATGTGAAAGCGTTTGCCTCAGTCTTATATGTGCTGTAAGGCAGTCGCAAGATTTGGACGTAAAAGTGTCCTAAAAGTGACGCAAAGAAATCTCATAGATTTCACTGTGTCACTATTACGAGGCTTTTTGCGGAGAAATGACCCCTCTGTGTACATTACACCTGACAGAGGTATAATGTGGCGCAGAGGTTTAAAAAGTGACGCATCTACCTACATGCGTCACTTTTTAAATATGGCGCAAGAAGGCACATGTTTTATGCCGCCGATGCTTCACAAAAAGTGACGCATCAGTAGCGCAAAACTGACGCAGGGCTTTATAAATGAGGCTCATTTATTTTTTTGCACACTACTCCAGTTTAGTCCTGTCCACTGCACTCTTGGACACAAGCCTCACCTTTTGTGCTCCCCTGGACAGGCTTCATCACATGAGCACTCCTGCTTAGGCGTTATAATCTTTTTTTAGAATAACATTTGAAAAACAGAGAAAAGGTTATATGTATAAGCTTTTCATTACTCTACTAAAATATTTTTGGTGCAAATTAATGAGTTTTACATTTTTGAGAAAGAATAAATAGTAGGACCTGCACTGTGTTTCTAAAATGTTATTGAAAAATCGATTTTGGGACAAATCAATGAATTCTACATTTTTGAGAAAGAATAAATAGTGTGTGCATGATTACATAAAAAAATTTGAACTTTTCACAATTATGTCACCTGTGTTACCTCAGATTAGGAAGCACACTGAGCTTCTTTGCTGTTGGTTTGTGTTATTTTTTTGGTAATGCTTGGTAGGATTGTTTGCAAGAGAGAGGAAATGTATTTTGTAAAATAGTGAGTTTTCAGTACTGAAATGGAATGATTGTACTCCAGCAATGCATCCTTTCACATGGGGAAAGCTGCATGTGAAAGTGTTTGCCTCAGTCTTATATCTGCTGTAAGGCAGGCGCAAGATTTGGACGTAAAAGTGTCCTAAAAGTGACGCAGTGAAATCTCATAGATTTCACTGCGTCACTATTACGAGGCTTTCTGCGGAGAAATGACCCCTCTGTGTACATTACACCTGACAGAGGTATAATGTGGCGCAGAGTTTTAAAAAGTGACGCATTTACCTACATGCATCACTTTTTAAATAAGGCGCAAGAAGGCACATGTTTTATGCCGCCGATGCTTCACAAAAAGTGACGCATCAGTAGCGCAAAACTGACGCAGGGCTTTATAAATGAGGCTCATTTATTTTTTTGCACACTACTCCAGTTTAGTCCTGTCCACTGCACTCTTGGACACAAGCCTCACCTTTTGTGCTCCCCTGGACAGGCTTCATCACATCTGCACTCCTGCTTAGGCCTCATAATCTTTTTTTAGAATAAAAATTGAAAAACAGAGAAAAGGTCATATGTATAAGCTTTTCATTGCACTACTGAAACATTTTTGGGGTAAATTAATGTCTTTTACATTTTTGAGAAAGAATAAATAGTGTGTGCATGATTACATAACAAAATTTGACCTTTTCACAATTATGTCACCTGTGTTACCTCAGATTAGGAAGTAGATTGTACAGATGAGGTGAGGCATGTCCAGAGGAACAGAGGAGGTGAGGCTTGTGTTCAAGACTGTAGTGGGAGAGAAGCTTTTCTTGGAGAGCGTAAATGGTGAGACCTGTGTCTAAGAGTGCAGTGGACTAGACTTCATGAAGCCTATCCCCCACGGCACTCTTAGACACAGGTCTCAAGTTCTTTGCACCCGTGGACAGACCTCTCTTCTACTACACTCTTCAATAGAGGCCATACCTCTTGTGCACCCCTAGACAATCCTTACCTCATCTGCAACCCTGAATAGACTTCAACTAATTGGCATGCTTAGACAGGCCTCAGCTTATTTACACCCTTGGACATGCGTCACCTCATATGCACCTATTTACTATCAATTATACTCAATACATTGAGGCCTGTTCAGAGGACAGAGATTAGGTAAGGCTTGTCCAAGGGTGAGAGGAGGTTAGTCCTCTCCACTGTAGTCATGGACACTGAATGCTTGTACATAGGACCTGCACTGTGTGTCTAAAATGTTATTTAAAAAACGATTTTGGTGAAAAAAAATTACTTTTAGTTTTTTGAGAAGGAATAAATAGTGTCTGCATGATTAAATACATATATTTCATCTTTTCACAATAATGTCACCTGTGTTACCTTAGATTAGGAAGTAGATTGTGTAGATGAGGTGAGGTTTGTCTAGAGGGACAGATGAGGTGAGGCCTGAGTTCTAGACTGTAGTGGGAGAGAGGCCTTTCCTGGAGAACATAGGTGGTGAAGCCTGTGTGTAAGAGTGCAGTGGACTAGACTTCATGAAGCTTATCTCCTACTGCACTCTTAGACACAGGTCTCACTTTCTTTGTACCTGTGGACATACCTCTCTTCCACTACACTCTTCAATACAGGTCTCACCTCTTCTGCATCCTTGGAGAATCCTCACTTGATCTGTAACCCTGAATAGACCGTTTGCTTTTTGTCATTGCTTTGTTGTTTGATAATAGTGGTCTATAATGTGCTATTTCTTTTTAACACAGATTGAAATCAGGATGTTAAGAGTAAGGAAAGATGCCCTCACGGCAAAGAAGAAGGAAAAATGAAATACGGTTACAAACAAAAACAGCATCGGAATTACAGCAGTCCTCCACAACAAAGACTTCGAAAAACAGGAAAGAAGCTCCTGGTAAGATAAATAAGTCTTTCTTATGGAACATATGTAGACCAAAAAAAAATGTTGGACAGCATGTAGAAAAAGAGAAGGAGAGAGTAAGTTTGAAAAGGAAGGAGAGGCCCTCAAAAAATGTTAGTACTGGCGCAGGAGAGAATATTATGTATCGGAATAGAAGGCAGAATCAGTTTAGAGACATTCGTAAACGAATGTTTCGCAATAGGGTGGTTTTAAATTTGTTAAAAAACATTAGGAAAGGAAAACAGAGAGCTGCTTTTTATAAGAAAAAGAAAAGTGTAGAAAAGATTGTTGATCAGGCTTTTGAAGTTAAGAAAAAAATATTTATTTTAATAATCAATAGAATTAGGACACTTAACAAGACAATTGATGTTTTCAAATCAAACAGTAGATGGAAAAGAGTAATTAATCGGACTAATTTTTGTAAAGTTTTTTCAGGAGAATGGATGCACAGTTCAAGTTGTGAGCCATTTTTTAATGAGGAGAGTTACTTCCAGGAGAATGATTTAGTGCATGCAGTTAAAACCAGTGGTCGAGCGTATGAAGTGAAAGACGGTTGTCCGATTGAAAAAGAGAAACTTGTGCCTAGAGAGCCAGAAGAGGTGTTAACTGATGAAGTTTTAGGGAGACGTACTAAGGGTCCAGTGTACACTTGGAAGTGTAGTCGTATTTGTAGTGTGCGACAGGAATCAATTGATTTGTTTTGTAATTTCTTACGTACATATAGTAAGAAAAGTCTAAAGCAGAAAGTGAAGTTGTTGCAAGACTTAGATCCTTGCAGAGTGAGAGAAAACACAGGTTTGCAAGGGCATTCACTGGCTTGTCTTTCTAGAAAAGTCTGTCAGAGTGTTTTTCATCATTTTAGGATGTTAGCAGTGCATCATACCAAAATGAGGAAATTAGTGAGAATGTTGTATTATGCAAAAAGTCCAGCACTTAAGCTTAAACAATTAAACAGTGCTCTTTTGCATGGAACTGAATTAGATGTGAAGAAGATTTGTGAAGAAATTTAGATTTGTTATTTTGGTGAAAAAGAGGACAGTGTAGAAATTGACACAGCAATTCAAGGTAATGTGGAAGACAATGTACAGATTTCAAGTACAGAAAAGTTTGAGCAGGAAATTACCAGGTTTAAGGTGAAATCAAGTGAAAGGCCGAATTTTACTTGTGTGTGTTGTCGACGAACTCATTATAAGCATCAAACTAGATTAGTTGATTTATACGTAAAAAGTGAAAAGATGAATATTTATGAGTGGAAGGATTTTGCAACTTATTTGTGGGTGGAGAATTGTTTTGATTTGAGTTCTGATCAGCGTATTTGTAAATATTGTTATGATAAATTAAATCAAAACAGAATGCCTGCTAGAGGTGTTCATAATAATCTGGAGTTGGTAGACATTCCCCGTGAATTGATGGATTTAAATACATATGAGTCTATTTTGATTCAATGTGTCCATCCTTTTCAGGCAATTGTTCGCATGGAGCCTAAGATAGGGAAATTGCCTCCTACAGATTTGCAGAGAGGATTAAAGGGAAGAGTTGTTTATTTGCCTCTTGATTTAAAAAAAATATTGATACAATTGGTATAGAAAAAGTAGAAGAGGAACCTTTAGTTATTCTAGTTAATGGGGTTCCGACAAAGAGTAAGAAAATCTGGCAAGATTTAGTGGATGTTAGGAAAGTCAAAAAGGCAACGTTGTATTTAGTCAAAAACAATGAGTATTACAAAGATGTATGTGTTGCAGCAGAGGAAACAGCTGCAGATGAAGACAGTGATTGTTCAGGTGGCCAAATTGAAAAAGTTGATGTGTCTAGAAGTGAAGAAATATATGAACATTATACTGTTCATCCTTTGCATTCCAAAGAAGTAATGGGGAATGCAATTGAATTGTTTCAAATGAAAGCAGCAAAAGGAAGTCCCATTAGTGTATGGGAAGAAAGTTTGGAAGCTCGTTGTTTTCCACAGCTATTTCCAACAGGTCGAGGTGGACGATATGACGATCGACCACTTCAAATTCCTGCATCTGAATATCAAACTGTAAGATTATATGCTGAATATCCAAGGTTTTGTCAATGCATTCCCTATTTGTTTCATTTACTGTATGAAAGTGACTTGTCTGGGCTTTCTTATCCAGTAAACCATATACTGAAAAGTGGAGCACATCTGCAAAATTTTTCGGCGAGGGACTTTATGGAGAAAGTGAATCTGCAAGATAATATTTTGGAATCTCATTTAATCAATCTCATGGCATGTCAGCGTGGTACAAACGAGTATTGGTACCGTCGTCATGGGGAATTGAAATGTATGCTAAGAAACTTAGGAACTCCTACATGGTTCCTCACTCATAGCTGTGCTGAGTATGCATGGGATGACTTACTTCAATTTCTACGAGAGGCAAATGCAAATATACAAAATATAGAATTCAAAACACCTGGAGAACTGTGTTCTTTGGATCCAGTGAATGTATGCAGATATTTCAATCATAGATTTGAAGCTATGATGTCTTTTATTACCAACAAAAAAAATCCTCCCCTTGGAGAGGTTTTGGATTTCTTTTGGAGAAAGGAGTATCAAGCGAGAGGTGCTCCTCACATACATATGTTGTTGTGGATTAAAGATGCACCCAAATTTGGAACAGATTCGGATGAGACAGTGATGAGCTTCATTGAAGAGTATTCAACATGTGCTGTTCCAAAAACTACCGAAGAAAACAGTTTAAGGCAACAAGTTTTACGCTTTCAATCCCATCGTTGTGGAAAGTACTGTCGTCGAAAATTCAGAAACAAGGACAAGTTCTACACAAAATGTCGTTTCAGCTTTCCACGACCAGTGATTTCTAAAGGAAGAGTAAATAATTTGATGTCTTCTCTGCGACATACTGTGACGAGGAAATCACCAAAAAATACATACAATTTAAAAAGAAACGAAGAGTCCAAGTACATCAACGACTACAACCCAGTGATTTTGTCCATGTGGAATGCTAACATGGATATTCAGATCGTTGCTGACAATTCTACTTCTGTGGCTCGATATGTGACGTCTTACATCACAAAAAAAGAAAAGACAGAACTGAAGGAAATGTGGGAGGACATTTCACATGAAAAGAGTCTAAGCAAGAAATTATACAGTTACAGTCTGAAGATGTTGTCGCATCGAGAAATTGGAGCATATGAATGTTCTGATCGATTGTCATCAGCAAGTCTCTATGCCAAATCTAGAACCATCATTTGGGTGAGTCTAGGTCTTGCTGCAACACGAAATCGAGTTTTGAAATCTGTACAAGCAATAGAGTATTTGGCGGAGAAAGAACCAGAAAGTACAGATATTTTGAAGACAAACATGTTGGATACATACTATCCAAATAGAAGTAGTCATCTTGAGAACAGTTGTTTGTATGAAGTTCTGCAAAACTATATTTATAAGAGAACCATCAGAGAAGATATCAACAATGGAATATATGCTATCATTGGGTGTGAAGGATGTCTAGTGAGACAGAAAAAAGGCCATTTGATAAATCATCGAAAATTGAGTTGCGAAAATCCAGAGAAAAGGGAATTTTACTATTTAGCTCTTTTGCAACTCTTTAAGCCATGGCGTACAGAAGAGGAACTACTTGGTGATTTTCTCTGTTATGAAGATTCTTTTAATGCAACCAAGGATACAATAGAATGTCCTGTTTTTCCAAATTATCTGCAAATGTTGAACGAAGAAATAGAGCAAGAAGCCACAATTGCTGCAGAGATTGCTAGAGACAGTTCTCAAGACAGTCAGAGTTCTGCTTCATTGAGTCAGGATCCACTTGGAGGACCAATTATTCAAAATGAAGCTGCCGCTGCCATGGATGAGGTGGAAAGAGCTATGGAACAAGCTCAAGATGATGTAGTTAACTTAGAAGATTTGGTGAAACAACTAAACCTTGAGCAGAAACAGATATATGACGAAGTCAGAGATCAGATTGAACATGGATTCACTCATGAGAAAAAAGAGTGCTCATGTACATCATTTAAACCAGTACAACTGTACGTAAGTGGAGAAGCAGGAACTGGAAAAAGTGTTCTGATTAAAGCAATTGCAACTTATCTGCAGAAAAGGACTGAATCACCGCTATCTTGTGTTGTTACCGCTCCAACTGGGCTGGCAGCACATAATATTAAAGGGATTACTTTACATCGTTTACTGATGCTGCCAGTGGAGCATGATAACAAATTGCAATATCACAAGCTATCTGGAGATGTGTGTTCCGAAGTTTCGAGAGTCCTGAAGAAAATGAAACTTCTTATCATTGATGAAGTAAGCATGGTTTCAAATATAATGCTTGCTTTTGTGCATTTGAGAATGCAAGAGATTCTTAGAACAGACTATGATGTCTTATTTGGAGGAAAACATCTTATTGTTTTTGGAGATCTACTGCAGTTGACTCCAGTGAAAGGACAACCTGTGTTCAAAATGCTCACGCATGAAGATACCAGGAAGTGCCTAGGAAGCATTGGAAACGTTAATATATGGTTAAACTTCAAATATGCAGAACTGCTTCAAAATATGCGGCAGGCAAAGGATGAAGATTATAAAAATATTCTACAAGATGTAAGAATTGGAAAAGTAAGTCAGCAAGGGAAAGAAGCTTTACATGGACGATTACTTTCAAATTTGTACCCAAATGAAAACATTCTTCCAGAGAATATTTTTAAGAAAATTAACGAGAAGAAATCTGGCATATGTTTGATGCCAACTCTGAAAGAATGTTCCATGTTCAACAAAAAAATGTTAAAGTTAGAAAATGAAGAGATAGTGAAACTGGAAGCTATAGATAAAATTGAACATATGGGAGCAACAATTATTTTGTCTGAAAATTTGAAATCAAAATTGGATTCATTAGAGAAGACTATATCTAAAACTGCTGGTTTTGAAAAGACTCTGAATGTGTGTTTAAATTGTCGTATCATTTTGAGAAGGAATTTAAATGTTGAAAGCGGTCTGGTAAATGGAGCAATGGGTCATGTTGTTGGTTTTGTGAATTACAAAAATAGAGATGGAATTGAAATTTTAAAAATTAAATTTGATGGCATTGATGAAATAGAACAAATTTGTCGTTGTTCAGCTAGGTTTTTGCTTGTGAAAGACTTATATGTTCGCCGAAAACAGTTTCCTATTTGTTTGGCATATGCAGTGACAATTCATAAATCTCAAGGTTTAAGTGTAGATAGCGCTTTGGTGAACATTGGAAGTTCTGTAATTAAAGAGGGTATGGCATATGTGGCATTATCACGAGTCAGAACTTTATCAGGATTGTACTTGATTGAGTGTGATGAAACAAAGATTTGTGCAGATCTACATTGTGTTAAAGAATACAATAGGTTAAGAAGAGAGTATGCTCCACATTTGCCTCAATATCCTCTGTTTGAAAAACGTGTGGTAGGCCGAAAAAGAAGAAATGAGAATAATTGCAGTGAGGTAGTAGCAAAAAGACAAAAAGTAGATGAAACTGTAATTGTAAGGAGAAAGAAAAAGGATTCTGTTGAAGATGTTGTTGGATTTCAGTTTGAAAACAGTTCTGGTGTCAACTGCTATGCTAATGTAGTGGTTAATGTTGTTTTTTTTCATCAAAATATACAAGAACAGATTGTTGAAAATCGGGATCAAAGATTCTGTTGTTTGTTGAATTCCGTGTTTGAGAAATGTAGCAGTGATAGAGCAAAATAGAAAGTGTTTCAGAAATTCGAAATCTTCTAGACACATGTTCTGGTCAAAATCAATTTTCACAGAATATTCAGCAGGATTGTCAGGAATTTTTAATGTATATGTTTGATGTATTGGAAGATGAAGGTGTAGATATTAAAAAATCTTTTTAGCCTTTCTTATCAATTGCAGCATGACTGCGACAACTGTACTTTATCAAGTACTACTAGAATAGACACTGAAAGATTTATATATTTGACTTTACCAGACTGCAAATCAGTGCCTTTTAATAATCTAGTTAAAGCAGCGGATCACAATATGGTGTGTACCCAATGTAAGTCTACAATGCTGTCCACATTATTTCTACAAAATTATGGTCAGTATGTGATTTTAATGTTCCAACGATGTAGACCTGATGGAACTAAATTGACAACTTCTATTAAAAATTTCGTGGCTTCTCAGTTATCAATATCAGGAAGAACCTTTGCAACTGTAGCTATTATTTTTCATGACGGTCCTTCTACAACATCAGGGCATTACACATGCTATTTAAAAAGTTGTAAAGGTTGGACCCACTGTAACGACACTCATTTGACAACGTTTGCCTTTTGGCTTAAAAAATTCATACCTAGTGTTTTTACAACCAAAATTTAAGTAAAGGTAATTGGCCTATGAAGACGGGAGCAGTTAATAAAGGTTATTTTGCTGTTTAAAAATATATTCTGAGTAAAAGTGATCCAGTTAATATAAAAAATTGACTTGTCATATAGGTACTGTAAGTGGATCTCATAGTAAGTGATATTAGTATTATACAAAATGATGAACATGAGTGAGTCAGAGATGGTTTTACAAATACTTAAATATTGTGAAAATGTTGTATGAGACTTTCTTTCAGCACGTCGGAAAAAAGGTAATTTCAGAGTTTCTTAGAATTAATTTAAAAATATACTCATACATCTGACACTATTTGGCCAAAAGGAAAGGTACAGGAATGAGTAAAGAGTCATGACTGAAAAAAAGGAGTATATGAAAATATTTCAGATGTTCTTGGAGCTTTTCTTCTAGAAAGTCGATGAAATTGATTTTTTAGTGAACAGCAGTGTACTTTGCAACGAGAAAAGGACCTCCATGATATGCTATTTGGCCTCAAGGAAAAGTAAGTCAATCAAAGATTAGTGTAGATTTGTCATTTGTCAGTATCTACGTTTTTTTTTAAAAACACAATCTTTTAGATTGTGTTTTTTTCCCCGCTGTCATATGATGAGTAATTTGAACTCATTATTTTAAGTAAAATTCAATATATTCTGAGAACAGCAAAAATAAACTATGTAACATGTTGTACAAGTTATTCTATACTTTGGATTGTGTAAATTAAATTGTATTCCCATTCTCTGACACTCACTTTCCTTTTTCCATCCTCTTTCAGCTCTTTTTACTCATTTATAATGTCTTTCTCTCACTCTCTGTAACCCCCGTTCCTTTACTCCACTTCTTTGACAACCCCTCATTCTCATTTCAACTGTCTGCATCCCCTCTCTTCCTTGCAAAACTTTTCAGCTTTCAGTCTCTCTGCTTTAATTCCCTTTTCCATATTTTCCTCCTTTGCTCTTTTAGTAATTCCTGTTTACTCACTCAGCAGTATTATCGCACTCTATCACTATAAATCACCCACTCTCCCTCGCTTATCTTTGTTTGCTCCTTTTTTTTTACCTCTTCTCTCTATTTTTCGTTTACTACTGCTATGTCCTCAGTGCCTCACTCTCCTTGTGTTATGTTCACTTGTGTTTATCTACCTTCTATCATTTCTTTTACAACAAGTTCACTGCTCCTCTCTCATCGTTCTTCATCCCATTTCTTTTACTCTGGTTACATTGCTATCCCTCATTTCCTTTCTTTCAATGTCCTTCTCTTTACTTTCATCACCAAATTATTTTCTCTCAATACCACTGTTTTAGTCGTCTTCTCCTCTCTTTCCTTTTTTTGCTCCCTTACTCATTTCCTTTGCTCACTCATTGTACTCCACCTCACTCAGTTTTTCTCTTGGTGTGTCTGTCTACTAACTTCCTCACTCCATTTCACTCAATCGTTGTATATTATCCTCTCTCCCTTCATCCCTTCACTCTATGACTGTTCTTCACTTACTCTCAGTTATCTTCTATTCCTCATTCTTCTGAATGCATCCTTAATTAGACTCTTTTCTGTCTCAGTCATTATCTTTTTACTTACTACTGTTTCCTGATTTAGTTTTGCTAAGTCACATTGTTTTAGTATCTTTCTTACCTTCATGTCATTTCTCTGTTCTTCTTTTCCTCTCTGTCAGTGAATCTATATTCCTTACTCTTATTAATGTGCTCTCCTTCTATTTCTTTTTCTCTCTTTTTGTCCTTCTACCTTACTTTATTTCCCTTTCTGTGTCCTTCACTCTTACTTTATTTCTAAATACACTGTTATGATTTTTAACCTCTTCATTTGTATCTTTTAATTTAAAATACATATTTTACTAATTATAACCTATTTTTTCTTCTCTCTTTCACAGATACAAAGTGTAGTAAAAACATGTAATTAAGTTTACATTAATTATATGGTAAGTGTGACTAAAAAAATGTAGTCTGTCATCACTCTTTGCTTTAACCTCACTAATATTTTCTCAACGAACCTCACTCCTGTTTCTTTACTCTGCTTCCCTCACTTATTCTCCATGTTTACTCCCCTTTCCCTATTTCCCCTCTCATATTCAACTTCTTTCAGTTCCCATTCTTTACTTCACTTACCCTCTGTTCCCTTCCTTTACTTCTTCACTCATTCTCTTTTTCTTAATTATTTACTACACTCCTACACACACACCTCATCCCCCTCCCAACACATAGACACACGTTTGACATACACCCCACACACACAGCACACACACACCTCATACACACACACACACACCCACACACACTCTTCACACACACACACAGATTCCATATACACACATACATCCCACACACATACCCCCCACACCCACACACCCCTCACAGATATCTCACACACCCTCACCTCCACCCACACCGAAACACCCCACACACCCACACCCACAGACACAACCATACCTCGACCTACACCCACTGACTCCCTATAAGTCACACACACTGCATTACTTACCTTTCTTTGCTGTTTCACTCAAACCCATTCAGGCAGTGTCCTTTCTCTTTGTCATTCCCCATGTGTTATCCTAATTCAATTTTTCACCCTCTTTCACACCTCTTTACTTACACTAACTGGTCTTTTCTCACCCTCCTTCACCGTTCTTCATTTATCTCGGTTCCGCCACTACCCTTCATTCTCCATTTTTTACTGTTCTTTTTTTTTCTTTCAACACCCACTCACATTCTCCCACTAGCTCTACTTTAGTTTTCTTCCTCTCTCTTCCTTTCTTTCGCTCCTTTAGTCATTTTACTTTTCTCACTTTCACCCTATTACACCTTCTCTGTTTTTTACTATGTAATAAACAATCCCTCTGTGTTTTTCCCTGTAGCTCTCTTTCTCTTAACATTACTCTCTTTGTGTTCTTCCCTCATGCTAACTCGTTCATTCATTTTTTTTTCTTTTTTTTTGGGTGCGCGCCCCGGTACGCGTACCCTAAGGAAAAAAATTTGACAGAGATTCTTTAAAAATATAGGTTTATTTTTAAAAAATAAAGGTAGTTCTAAAAATAACAGTTTTTTTTCTTCTTTTTGTTGTTTTATATTTTTTTTTTGTTTTTTTGAACATTTTGTACTTTTTTGGCTTTTCAAAACAGTGTTATATTTTTTTTGTATTTTTTATGGGGAGAAACAAAAATAAGGGAATTGAAAATGGCTCAACTGCAGAAAAAAACGGACAAAATTTGGGTTTTTTGGGGCAATTGTGGTTGTCACCAGCAAAGACGATGAGCTTTACCCTCTTTTCACCATACGACATGAGCTTACCACAGTAAATACATGTTACTCTAAAATCTTCAAAACGTTGTTGTATGCAAGGCATTGTCTCTGTTGTTTCTGGTCCCGATGGAGTGTGTTGCTTTCTTTTGGAGGTGGTCCTTGAAGACTGGGGGAGGTTTCTGGCCAGTTCCCTCATCTCTGCACGAGAATAGTTGTTTGGATGCTTGCGGGTCATATGTCTAATCATGGTATTATTACCAAAGGAATATTTTTTGTTTGGGTTGCCCCTTGAGAGTTCTTCGCCACAGATTAGGCAAGTTACCTTGGCTGCATTCACTTTTTTCTTGCCCTCTGGGATTGAAAAAAACTCCCATACAATGTGTGGCCTTGGCTGGTATGGGGTATTGTCTTCAGCCAGCCATCTTCTCCTCTCCTCCTCTTCCTCTTCCTCCTCCTCCTCTTCTTGACCACCAATGTACTGTTGTGGTGGTCCTCTTGGTGGTGGTGGTGGTGGTGGTGGTGCAGATGCTCCAGCTGCTGCTGCTACTGTAGCCATTTTAAAGTACAAAATAATTCTCTCTAATGCTGAAACAGGTCTTCCTCAGTCAAAGGACAAAGTCAGAATAAGGAAAAAAGGTGGGGTCTTTCATCATTTGGGAAAAACAAACTGTCCTGAACCAATGAGAAGTGTTATTTTCAAGTCACATGATCCGGGCTTACATCATTTAGAAACCAAAACTGATCTGCACCAATAAAAAGTGTTATTTTCAGATCACATGACCCGACGTGCTTACGCTACGCGCCCCGGGGCGCGCCCGTAGTCGCGCTCCGGGGCGCGCCCGGGGGTGCGTAGCGTAAGCGCGTCAGGACGTTGCGCGATCGTATGCGCTCGCGTGCTTCCGGGTGCGCTTACGCAGTGCGTCATATGACGCATCACGCGTCTACGCCAAACGTCACGATGTTGTTTTCGTTCGCGAGAATAGCGCTAACGGGACGCTTCCCGGTACGCGCCCCGGGGCGCGCCGTAACATTGCGTTTACCCGTGCGTTCACCGGTACGCGCCCCGGGAGCGCCCCAGAGCAAAAAAAAAAAAGAAAATATTTACATAATTATACATTATAAAATTCGTTATTACATTTTTTACTTTTTATACCCATAGAGATTTGCTATTAAAAAACCTATGACATTCACTGAAAAAACCAAAAGTTGCACACCAGTTATAGTTAGGAATTAGCATTTAAAAAACCTATTAAATTCACTGAAAAAACGATAGGTTTCACTCCAGTTATAGTTAGCTGGAAATTTTACTCGCATAAAACCATTGAAATTCCCATGTTATAGTTAGTTGGACTCACTATAACTTGCGCGTGCAATGCACTGCTGATGACGTCACATAATACATCACTCATGACATGGTCAGTGACATCACTCATGACATCACTCATGACACCATCCAGTGAATGTGTGTCTTTCTGAAAAATAAATATTAGTGAGTAATGTTTAAATATTTAAATATATGTATTATTGTTTCACTTTCTGTATAAGTGGCTGCATGGGTTGGTGAGTAGGTACAAGTTGGCAGGGTTTGCTCAGACATGAGTCCCTTGCTCACTTTGCCACTGGATTAAAGCAAGCCGGGCTGAAGACGGCTGAAATGCCAGAAACCGGTCCTCAGAAGCTTGTTTCCGGTCCAGGGAAGGCATGGCTTGGCAGTTCGGGCTGCACTGTTCCCATGAGGCACAGGGTCAGACTGATTTGCATATGGCCATGTCTGAACTGGGGTGGCAGAGTGGGCTAAAGAACGGTGATGGATTAAACCCAGATCTGTTGACTGGGTGTGAGTGTTTGATTGGTTCAGATACTCCGTTCATCACCACACCCCTTTTGTACCACTTTGTTCACCATAAGTTGGCAGGGTATGCTCAGACGTGAGTCCCTTGCTCACTTTGCCACTAGATTCAAGCAAGCCGGGCTAAAGACGGCTGTAATGCCAGAAACCGGTCCTCGGAAGCTTGTTTCCGGTCCAGGGAAGGCATGGCTTGGCAGTTCGGGCTGGACTGTTCCCATGAGGCACAGGGTCAGACTGATTTGCATATGGCCATGTCTGAACTCGGGTGGCAGAGTGGGCTAAAGAATGGTGATGGATTAAACCCAGATCTGTTGACTGGGTGTGAGTGTTTGATTGGTTCAGATGCTCCGTCCATCACCGCCCCCTTTTGTACCAATATTGTATTTAAGCAGGCTCTTCAAGTTTTTTAATAACCTTAAACTTGATTTGTCCCCTGTTCTATCTCATTATACAGATATCTCAACCATGGGACGAACTGCTCGCCACAAGCTGTTTATTCCTGTCCATGCACTATACCAAATGCTGGTCATCAACTCGATACACCAAATCCACTGACTACTCTCCATATGTTATCAGCCAAAAATTGCAATGGACCTAATGGAGTTATCAGGTTTGACTTCAACATTTCATGATAGAAAAGCATTCTGAGATAAGCATTTGTGTATTTCATGTTTCCAGACAGATAACTGTACTATTGTCATGTTTTGTTAGAATTAGTGGCCATTCTGATATCGTTAAAACGATAAAAAAGCAAGTCCTCCCGATTTTATTGCCCAAATATGTCATTTGAAATTGCACAATGTATGAGTTATAATTTTTCTTGCTTCTATAAATATTTTTATAAAATATAAATCTCCATTGTGATAGTCTTATAGACGTTTGTTTCTGAAACCCATATTTTTCTCATTTAAATATTCGTTATACGTTTTCAGCCTGCACTTCAGATACAAACTGAAAATGATGTTTTGAATTTTTTTATTTGAAGACGTGTCTTTCAATTTTTCTTGATATTTATTTCTTAATTTCTAGATCATGAAAGTCCAAAAAGGGCACTATCAGATCAAAGCCAGGAGTTTATGAATGAAGTGAGTGACCAATCTCAGCCTAACATTTGTATAATGCAATGCTATTTCCTATTTTGCTTGCCAAATATAACCTCTGATGATTGCTTTTCAAACCTAATCCTATTGAGAACAATTGTTTTTATGTACATAAAATGTAAGCTTGGACGTATCTACAACATATACATTTTAACTCTTTTTTCACTTTGCAGAATGTTACATAAGTCAGCAGCAAATTGCCGTAATTGAAGAAAGTATATCCTCCTGTTCCAGCTCATTTCACCGATGTCTCAAATATGGCATGAACTAGTTGTATGAAGCCAGAGATTCACAAATTTTTAACGGACAACTTTAAGGTAAATACTCACAATCCGACTCCTCGACGAAGTTAAAAAGTAACGGATATAAGTATTTGAGGACTTTTCGGTGGCAGATAATCTCCAACTCACACTTGTAAGGATGGGTCTGATACAGGGTGGATCTCTATATAACTAATGGATGATTAGGTATTAGAATGGCATACAGAGCTCCCAAATTGGGGACGAATATTAGGCTGTGCAATAGAGGTTGGCGGTGTTGTTCCACTGGTACTTTGGCCTCTTTATTGGGGTCTCCTCTTGAAAGCAGTCTTGCATATGCGGCAAGTAACTTTTCTTGCATTCACCTTTTTAAAAATTGTGAAAATTAATTTCAAAACATTCAAAAAATACGGCATCACAATGCATTGTGTCAAATGCTTTAATAAAAATATGCAGAAAATGTTCCCTTTAATTGTTGATAAGGTCTTTACAAGAGAAATTGAAAGGAGAAAGTAGGAGATGAATAACAGAGGAAGGACGTTATATCTCAAAGGGCAAAAATGGATAAAAAGGGTGGACCAAAGTCTGCATGTACAATGGCCAGTGGAAGCGTTTTGAGAGCGAGTACATCGAAAGTCGAGTAAAGAGATTTGATTGATAAGGCATAGAAACGGAGGTGGCAACAACGGGGAGGAAGGTCCATGGGTGGTGAAGTCTGGGTTTGTAAATCTGCGCCATCTATAACTTTCTATCACAGTTTCAATGTCGTTTTCTCTCTCTTTCTCTCTCTCTCACATCGTTTCTCTTTCTCTTTTAAAGTTATGGACGCTGCTGTCCACTCTGTCGTGTAGAACCAAAGCTGAGTTGAAGTGGTGAACTCTGTTCAGAGTGTTTACAATATGTAAGCAGAGCGGCCTAGATATACAATGCCTCAGAATAAATGCATTAGAAATAAAAGAGCTTATTTACAAACCCCTTGCGCCACTTTAGCGTCACTTTCAACATGAGGAAAGTAACTCAAAAGTGGCACAAGAATTGTGTAAATAGCCCCTAAAAAATATTGTCCTGCATAATGACTTGATCTATCACCTAATTCTGTCTCATCTCTGAATTAAAGACTTGTTCATTGGTTATATAAATATGACGCAGTAGGCATTTCTATACAAACACCGTTTGAATGCAAGCCTATAAGATAAATGAGATCTATCAGGCACACTGCAAACATTTAAAAAACTATAAATATCGTCAACTGTTACTTTGACTTGTAATGTTTGACCTCATTTAGTCACATCGATCTAATTTTAAACACTAATTTTCTTTTTAGTTTTGCAGATTAACTACAGTACTTCTTTTTGAGTCCATATTATATGTTGTTTATTATATTGTTTTGTTAGTTATGGTTCTAGTTATTTATTGTATTGTTATCTTTTAGTTATAGTTCCAGTTATTGTTTTGTTAAAAGTTAATTAAAAAAGTACATACGTCTGTTTTTTTTGTGGGGGTAGCAGTCATCAATAGAAATTATATTTATAATTTGAAGTAAAATTCTGAGGCTAACTCATTAGCAACATAGTGTGGTGAACTTCTAACTTCTATGCTCACGTTAGTGATCCATGAACTGTTACTATGGTAACAGGCAGAAAGCCATTTGGGGGTAGGGTTAAAAGTTACTGGCGTACAAAAACCGTTATATTTACCCAGGATCTTCTACATGACAGAAAGGAAAGCAAAGTAAAACAAAACACTGTGTACCAGATTTACAACCCCCTTGCACCACTTTTGTGTCCAATCCCCCCCTACAACATTACAAGTTGTGGGCCTCAATAACCCCCCTCAAGCCCCGGGAACCACCACCCCCTGAAATTTGTGTATTACGGGAGGCAAACTGCGTGGCCTATGTTTATATTTATTCACATGCCACCTTGAGTGATGCACCAGTAGGATGCAGGAGGCCTTCAGCCCCAGGAGCCACAGTGTCAACCTGACCGAGACCCGGGATAAAAGCTGAAAGATCGGAATCAGAGCCTGAATATCCCGAACCCGCTGTTCGGAGGGAAAAACCCAAAACTGTGCCGAGTCCAGAACCGCTCCGATGAAGAGGAGCATCTAAGAGGGGCACATGTGCGACTTCGGCACGTTGATGGACAACCCCAGCAGGTGCAGGAGGTCGGCCGTAGTCTGGAGGTGGGAGACGACTGTCTGGGATGAGCCCGCCTTCAACAACCAGTCGTCGAGATAGGGGAAGACTGGAACCCCTGATCTGCGCAGATAAGTGAATAAACATGTGAATAAATCTGTTACTACTTTTCTACAAGACTATAGAATGGTGTCCATATACCACAACAATCTGCGTTTCAATATGCATGGCATCTATAGAAGAGATAGTGTACATTTTACAGATGAATAAAACCGAGTCTTCCTCATGAACTTTAGACTCTGCATCGGTACTTAATTGTAAGTACTAAAATCTCTCAAAAAACACAAGGGCTCTTTGTAGAGCCACCCATCATCTATACACATAAGCGTGATATATATCTCAAAAATACATGCTTTGTTTTTTTTCAGCGACCAAATGCTCAGATCCTAAGCGCATCTCGCGACTTTTTTTGTAAAAATAAATTCTTACTTTTTTTGCCCTACGGGTCTTTATGAGACCCCCTGAGCAGGCCTAGGGGTCAGGGTGTGTCTACCCTGCCCCTGTTCACGTTTTGCACACATATTTCACTGACTTCCTCAGCCTTACTTCCAGCGAGGCACAAAATGGCTGCCAACAGTTCCTGGTTTCGAATGTTTATAACCGCTTGACAGCCAATTAGAATTCAGCCCGTGATCGGGACGGTGCGCTTTTCCTACGATGCCAATCCTCGCACAATCCGCGTATCTACCGCGCCCATAGATATATAAATGACTTTAACTGCAATTTTCTCAAAATCTACTGAACAAATTGACACAAGATAGCGGAAAGGCACATGTTGGAACTGAGGACTACTTCTCTGCCAAATTTAGTGTAATTCCGTTCAGCCTTTCGGGCTGTAGCCGTGTCTAAAGGTCCTATAAAAAATTGCATGGGGAAAACACGTTTTGGGACCCCCTTTTTTCTCAGCCCCCGCTTCACCAATCACCCCCAAACTTTCAGGGAAGGAGCGGAACTGAGCTAGCCAAACGTTTGGAAAATTTTAAGAAGATTCATCAGTCGATGCCAAAGTTATTGCCAATAGAATGTTGCGGTTTTCGAATAGATAATAGGTCCTAACTAGAACTACCTACTGGCGACCGCCAGTAGGTAATATATATATATATATATATATATATATGAACGCTCCTGTTGCACCATTCACGAGTCACTCCTGCAGCGGGTGCCGCTTTTCACGGTGGTGCACCGCGATACAAAATAGCTGCTCCACTTGCCCCAAAATGTCCCAGCCGGGATTGAAAGCAAAATAAGGCACTCACGGAGTCTGTCAATCTCAGCGACAGTATTTATTGAACAGACGCGTTTCGGGAGAACGCTCCCTTCGTCAGTGTTTCACAAAAAACGCGCGTAGCAGCAGCATGTTATAACATTTCATTTCCGTCAAAGCGGGTATAGACATAAACGTAGGACAGCCTACACGTCTCAGTTATACGCGCCATCTTGTAGTGTCTAATACCCTCATTTGCCACAGGTAGATGTGTGGTCACATTGAACCTTTAACCTTATCGCATAAATGCTAGTTATAATTCATTCTATTCAATGTTGATGGCCATGTGGCTTACTGATAACTCACGTGAACGTGAACAATTTAAACGCTAAGATGCGTGTTCAATGACCGCCGTGAATCGGCTTAGGCAGGAAGCACACTGCCTCTTAGTTACAAGCACCAGTGTGGTGCATAACGACTACAGACCAACAGGTCTGCCTGTCAAAATCTCGCCGTGGATCGGCATCGCAGCCCATACGGCTGCTCAATATCTCAGTATACCTCATGGCCATAACTCCACATTTTTTCAAAACATAGGCAGGTTGCTATATGACATACACACATCATCTATTATAGACGGTACCAAAGCTTCAGTTACCAGAACAGGACCTAAGACCATTACCCAATGTCACTCAATTGTCCAAATGGCAAAGCAAAGGGCAAAATCAAAATCGCAGTCATCAGAATTTGTCCAAACCATAATGTAAACTAGATCGTGTCAGTTTGCTCTGCTGACATTATTCCAAGAGCATATCACAGCAAAAATTCATTAATCTCTTCTCATCTAGCCCAGGTGCGTTGATAATTCCTCCCCCATATTCAGCCCCCCTGGGGCCTTCGTTTCCATATCTAATATGTAGCGGGATTCCAACCTTCTGAGCATCTGTAACTTATTTCCTCCTCTGGGATTATCCGCTATATAATCCACACAGAAGAATCTAAGTAGATCCCTGTTGCTGTTGTGCTTGATAGCGAAGTGACGCGCGACTGGATAAGAGAAATCCTTATTCGCGATCGCTCGCATATGTTCGAGTATTCGCAGTTTTACCGGATTGAATGTGCTGCCAACATATCTCAGTTGGCATGGACAAACCAAACAGTAAACTGCGTGGTCCGTGTGGCAGGACATGAACTTCTGTATTCTCTTTCCCCCTTTGACACCTCTTACCTCGTATGACAATGTACGCCTACTGAAGGCGCAGGCCTTACATTTGCCACACGGGAAGAAGCCTTTGGTTTCATTAAGGGTCCCCGAACTCTTCTTCGTGGTGCTAAGATGGCTATGGATCAGATGATCTCGTATGCTTCTGGCCTTACCAAAGGTGATTAAAGGAGCAGCTGGCAAATCTGGTCCAACTATCTGATCAGTTTTTAAAATATGCCAGTGTTTCTGCATAATTGCTCTCAATTGCCAAGAATTAGCTGAGTAGGGGGTTATCATACGAAATTGGTTTGCCACATTCGACTTGGTTTTGGTCTTAGATTCAAAGAGAGAGCATCTTGAGAGTCCTCTGACTCGATCAAGTGCACTATTTAGGAGATTGCGACTATATCCTCTTTCAGAGAATCTTTCGATACTCTCTCGGGCAGACTTTTCAAAGTCACTGTCTAAAGTACAGTTGCGTTTCAACCTGAGTAACTCCCCGTAAGGGATACTTCTCACTAGTTTTTCAGGGTGACTGCTTGTGGCGTGTAAAACGCTATTTCCCGCGGTTGGCTTGCGGTATAGGGAGGTGCAGATTTTGTTGTCCCTTATGGTGACCAACAGGTCTAGATAGCTGACCTGCTCCTTATTAATCTCCCCTGAGAATCTCAGATTGCACTCATTGTTATTGAGTGATTGGACATACTGTTTGGCTTCTTCTGGAGACCCATCCCACACAAGGAACAGGTCATCAATGTACCTGTACCAAGCAATGACCCTCCTGTTCGAACTCTCATGTTGTGGGGCCCAGGCTACCTGCTCCTCCCACCAGCCCACGAACAAGTTCGCGTAGCTGGGGGCGAAGCAGGAACCCATCGCTGTACCAGATAGTTGTTTAAATATCTGATCCTGAAATGTAAAGATGTTAAAATACAAACAGAATTGGATAAGGGTCAACAACATTTTGTTGTGCATTGCAAATTTTAAAGATTTCTTATCCAAGAAATATTTTACAGCAGATAGGCCTTGCTCATGATCAATAACCGTGTACAGGCTTGTGATGTCAAGAGTCATGAGTGTATAGGTTGACTGCCACTCTATTTTTTCAATTTTCTCAATGAAGTCAGATGTATCTCTTATATATGACTTAAGTGAGATTACAAATTCGAACAGGTAATGGTCAAGATATTTGGACAGATTTTCAGTTAGGCCACCGATGGACGAAATGATGGGTCTGCCCGGCGGATTAGTAATGCATTTATGGACCTTGGGAAGGTGGTAGAATGTTGGTAGGATAGGATGTGATGTTTTTAAAAACAAATATTCTTCCAGATCTAACATTTGTTTCCCATGCCAATGTTTCAAGATGTCATGTAATTTTTCTATGCTATCAGCATATTCTTTTCTCGTTATTTTGGCATAACAGTTCCCATCTTGCAATTGCCGCATTGCCTCCGATATATACTGGTCCTTTGTCATAATAACGATGTTGCCTCCCTTATCCGAGGGTTTACATACGATGGTTTGATCCTTGGATAGGGCCGTTATTGCCAGCCTCTGTTCCTTAGAGATGTTAAAGGATTTGGGTCGATGTATCTGCTTAGTTCTCAGTTTCATCAAATCCTTGACGACTGTGTCCGAAAAGATGTCTATCGCATCCACAGCAGTCTGAGGCACAAATTTAGATGGTTGTTTCAGTCCACTTTTTGGAGCCTCTTGCGCAACATCCACATAGGACAGTCTTTGTGTTAATGTATGTGTGGTTTCATTAACTTCACTGTTCCCTTCAGCACGGAGGTTTTGCAGCATTTCACACGCAGTCAAATCATTGACTGTAAGGAGATCCGTATTTTTCTTGTTTTGTCTCAGATGTTTGGTTTCTAGGGCCGTTGGTTTAGTTTTGAAGAATTTATGAAGTTTGACCTTCCGAACGAATTTGTAGAGATCTACTCTGGTTTGAGTGTACTCGAAGTTGGCGTTGGGACAGAATGTCAGCCCCAATTTCAGAACAGACTCTTCTGCTGGTGTTAGTACCCGTTCAGAAAGATTCACAATGGTGAGATGGTTAGTTTCTGTTACCATCTCCCTCTGCGTTGACTTCTTGTCACTCTCATCGTTGGGTTGGGTTTTCCTCTGCCTCTTCCCTTTCCATCCACCTCGTCTAGTTTGTCTGTGTCTTCCGGGGGTTTGTTTTTGCCACCCCTCAGCCAGCTTTCTCTTATTACTCCAAACTCCCGTTGAAAAGGAGTCTCCGATGTCGTGTTGGAGGTGCCAGCCACTTCATCACCTGATGCCTCACTGGCAGTGAGGTCCGAATCGGAGGTTTCCACCCTTCCCTCCGTGGACGCACCTGGTGATTGTTTTTTCTTCGCCAGGTCTTTGCGCGGTTGGTCGTACTTTTTGGAGAAGGTGAGGACCCTACCCATCATATAATCACGTTCGTCTCGGTCAAATTTCTCCTGTTTCCTCATTTTGATTTTAGTCTCATATTTGCCCAATCTTATTTTCATGGCAGCCCGTAGTCGTTCTTGTTCTACTTTATCTGGATTCTTGGAAAGTTCTTCTTCCAGTTCTTCGATCTCCTTTACGACCTTCTCCCGGTCGCTCCATGCGAATTGGACCAAGATTTCAAGCATTCCTTTACATGAGGATGCAATATGTGAAGCCCAGGTCTCTAGTAGGAGGGGATCAGGGTTCTCATAGGCTGGGACAGTAAAGATGCGCAGTCCCCTTGGTACCCTTTGCACCTCTATGTATCCCTGCAGTGATGTTCCCTCCCACCACTTTCGCAACTCCCTCTCGTAAAGTTTTTCCAGCTTCCTGTACTGTGCAGTCAAAGCGTTAGTAACTTCCGTGATCTTTTTATTCGGAGGTTTAGAAATATCAGGATTCTTGTTTTTGAATATATCTACTGCCGCTCCTTTGCGTTCTGACATGTTAAACATGATTTAATGTCCACGTGATAGCCCGATCCCGGGAATATCACAATACTGTTCCGCTGAGATTTCTCCAAGACCCCTCACTGCGCCGTCTATCCCACACTGTCTGTAGGCTCTGGACTCTTTAAAGCTGGATAGTTAAATCAAAAATTGGGCTTACCGCTGTTTCCTCGCGGTTACTCTGCCCCTGTTGTTCTATATCGTCCAGTCTCAGTTCAGCGTGTCATCTGGTAGGGATGGCCGATCTCTTCTCAGGTCCTCTCCTCACCCTCGACGACGGTGCACTCGTGTATTTATGAACGCTCCTGTTGCACCATTCACGAGTCACTCCTGCAGCGGGTGCCGCTTTTCGCGGTGGTGCACCGCGATACAAAATAGCTGCTCCACTTGCCCCAAAATGTCCCAGCCGGGATTGAAAGCAAAATAAGGCACTCACGGAGTCTGTCAATCTCAGCGACAGTATTTATTGAACAGACGCGTTTCGGGAGAACGCTCCCTTCGTCAGTGTTTCACAAAAAACGCGCGTAGCAGCAGCATGTTATAACATTTCATTTCCGTCAAAGCGGGTATAGACATAAACGTAGGACAGCCTACACGTCTCAGTTATACGCGCCATCTTGTAGTGTCTAATACCCTCATTTGCCACAGGTAGATGTGTGGTCACATTGAACCTTTAACCTTATCGCATAAATGCTAGTTATAATTCATTCTATTCAATGTTGATGGCCATGTGGTTTACTGATAACTCACGTGAACGTGAACAATTTAAATGCTAAGATGCGTGTTCAATGACCGCCGTGACCTGTTGGTCTGTAGTCGTTATGCACCACACTGGTGCTTGTAACTAAGAGGCAGTGTGCTTCCTGCCTAAGCCGATTCACGGCGGTCATTGAACACGCATCTTAGCGTTTAAATTGTTCACGTTCACGTGAGTTATCAGTAAACCACATGGCCATCAACATTGAATAGAATGAATTATAACTAGCATTTATGCGATAAGGTTAAAGGTTCAATGTGACCACACATCTACCTGTGGCAAATGAGGGTATTAGACACTACAAGATGGCGCGTATAACTGAGACGTGTAGGCTGTCCTACGTTTATGTCTATACCCGCTTTGACGGAAATGAAATGTTATAACATGCTGCTGCTACGCGCGTTTTTTGTGAAACACTGACGAAGGGAGCGTTCTCCCGAAACGCGTCTGTTCAATAAATACTGTCGCTGAGATTGACAGACTCCGTGAGTGCCTTATTTTGCTTTCAATCCCGGCTGGGACATTTTGGGGCAAGTGGAGCAGCTATTTTGTATCGCGGTGCACCACCGCGAAAAGCGGCACCCGCTGCAGGAGTGACTCGTGAATGGTGCAACAGGAGCGTTCATAAATACACGAGTGCACCGTCGTCGAGGGTGAGGAGAGGACCTGAGAAGAGATCGGCCATCCCTACCAGATGACACGCTGAACTGAGACTGGACGATATAGAACAACAGGGGCAGAGTAACCGCGAGGAAACAGCGGTAAGCCCAATTTTTGATTTAACTATCCAGCTTTAAAGAGTCCAGAGCCTACAGACAGTGTGGGATAGACGGCGCAGTGAGGGGTCTTGGAGAAATCTCAGCGGAACAGTATTGTGATATTCCCGGGATCGGGCTATCACGTGGACATTAAATCATGTTTAACATGTCAGAACGCAAAGGAGCGGCAGTAGATATATTCAAAAACAAGAATCCTGATATTTCTAAACCTCCGAATAAAAAGATCACGGAAGTTACTAACGCTTTGACTGCACAGTACAGGAAGCTGGAAAAACTTTACGAGAGGGAGTTGCGAAAGTGGTGGGAGGGAACATCACTGCAGGGATACATAGAGGTGCAAAGGGTACCAAGGGGACTGCGCATCTTTACTGTCCCAGCCTATGAGAACCCTGATCCCCTCCTACTAGAGACCTGGGCTTCACATATTGCATCCTCATGTAAAGGAATGCTTGAAATCTTGGTCCAATTCGCATGGAGCGACCGGGAGAAGGTCGTAAAGGAGATCGAAGAACTGGAAGAAGAACTTTCCAAGAATCCAGATAAAGTAGAACAAGAACGACTACGGGCTGCCATGAAAATAAGATTGGGCAAATATGAGACTAAAATCAAAATGAGGAAACAGGAGAAATTTGACCGAGACGAACGTGATTATATGATGGGTAGGGTCCTCACCTTCTCCAAAAAGTACGACCAACCGCGCAAAGACCTGGCGAAGAAAAAACAATCACCAGGTGCGTCCACGGAGGGAAGGGTGGAAACCTCCGATTCGGACCTCACTGCCAGTGAGGCATCAGGTGATGAAGTGGCTGGCACCTCCAACACGACATCGGAGACTCCTTTTCAACGGGAGTTTGGAGTAATAAGAGAAAGCTGGCTGAGGGGTGGCAAAAACAAACCCCCGGAAGACACAGACAAACTAGACGAGGTGGATGGAAAGGGAAGAGGCAGAGGAAAACCCAACCCAACGATGAGAGTGACAAGAAGTCAACGCAGAGGGAGATGGTAACAGAAACTAACCATCTCACCATTGTGAATCTTTCTGAACGGGTACTAACACCAGCAGAAGAGTCTGTTCTGAAATTGGGGCTGACATTCTGTCCCAACGCCAACTTCGAGTACACTCAAACCAGAGTAGATCTCTACAAATTCGTTCGGAAGGTCAAACTTCATAAATTCTTCAAAACTAAACCAACGGCCCTAGAAACCAAACATCTGAGACAAAACAAGAAAAATACGGATCTCCTTACAGTCAATGATTTGACTGCGTGTGAAATGCTGCAAAACCTCCGTGCTGAAGGGAACAGTGAAGTTAATGAAACCACACATACATTAACACAAAGACTGTCCTATGTGGATGTTGCGCAAGAGGCTCCAAAAAGTGGACTGAAACAACCATCTAAATTTGTGCCTCAGACTGCTGTGGATGCGATAGACATCTTTTCGGACACAGTCGTCAAGGATTTGATGAAACTGAGAACTAAGCAGATACATCGACCCAAATCCTTTAACATCTCTAAGGAACAGAGGCTGGCAATAACGGCCCTATCCAAGGATCAAACCATCGTATGTAAACCCTCGGATAAGGGAGGCAACATCGTTATTATGACAAAGGACCAGTATATATCGGAGGCAATGCGGCAATTGCAAGATGGGAACTGTTATGCCAAAATAACGAGAAAAGAATATGCTGATAGCATAGAAAAATTACATGACATCTTGAAACATTGGCATGGGAAACAAATGTTAGATCTGGAAGAATATTTGTTTTTAAAAACATCACATCCTATCCTACCAACATTCTACCACCTTCCCAAGGTCCATAAATGCATTACTAATCCGCCGGGCAGACCCATCATTTCGTCCATCGGTGGCCTAACTGAAAATCTGTCCAAATATCTTGACCATTACCTGTTCGAATTTGTAATCTCACTTAAGTCATATATAAGAGATACCTCTGACTTCATTGAGAAAATTGAAAAAATAGAGTGGCAGTCAACCTATACACTCATGACTCTTGACATCACAAGCCTGTACACGGTTATTGATCATGAGCAAGGCCTATCTGCTGTAAAATATTTCTTGGATAAGAAATCTTTAAAATTTGCAATGCACAACAAAATGTTGTTGACCCTTATCCAATTCTGTTTGTATTTTAACATCTTTACATTTCAGGATCAGATATTTAAACAACTATCTGGTACAGCGATGGGTTCCTGCTTCGCCCCCAGCTACGCGAACTTGTTCGTGGGCTGGTGGGAGGAGCAGGTAGCCTGGGCCCCACAACATGAGAGTTCGAACAGGAGGGTCATTGCTTGGTACAGGTACATTGATGACCTGTTCCTTGTGTGGGATGGGTCTCCAGAAGAAGCCAAACAGTATGTCCAATCACTCAATAACAATGAGTGCAATCTGAGATTCTCAGGGGAGAATAATAAGGAGCAGGTCAGCTATCTAGACCTGTTGGTCACCATGAGGGACAACAAAATCTGCACCTCCCTATACCGCAAGCCAACCGCGGGAAATAGCGTTTTATACGCCACAAGCAGTCACCCTGAAAAACTAGTGAGAAGTATCCCTTACGGGGAGTTACTCAGGTTGAAACGCAACTGTACTTTAGACAGTGACTTTGAAAAGTCTGCCCGAGAGAGTATCGAAAGATTCTCTGAAAGAGGATATAGTCGCAATCTCCTAAATAGTGCACTTGATCGAGTCAGAGGACTCTCAAGATGCTCTCTCTTTGAATCTAAGACCAAAACCAAGTCGAATGTGGCAAACCAATTTCGTATGATAACCCCCTACTCAGCTAATTCTTGGCAATTGAGAGCAATTATGCAGAAACACTGGCATATTTTAAAAACTGATCAGATAGTTGGACCAGATTTGCCAGCTGCTCCTTTAATCACCTTTGGTAAGGCCAGAAGCATACAAGATCATCTGATCCATAGCCATCTTAGCACCACGAAGAAGAGTTCGGGGACCCTTAATGAAACCAAAGGCTTCTTCCCGTGTGGCAAATGTAAGGCCTGCGCCTTCAGTAGGCGTACATTGTCATACGAGGTAAGAGGTGTCAAAGGGGGAAAGAGAATACAGAAGTTCATGTCCTGCCACACGGACCACGCAGTTTACTGTCTGGTTTGTCCATGCCAACTGAGATATGTTGGCAGCACAATCAATCCGGTAAAACTGCGAATACTCGAGCATATGCGAGCGATCGCGAATAAGGATTTCTCTTATCCAGTCGCGCGCCACTTCGCTATCAAGCACAACAGCAACAGGGATCTACTTAGATTCTTCTGTGTGGATTATATAGCGGATAATCCCAGAGGAGGAAATAAGTTACAGATGCTCAGAAGGTTGGAATCCCGCTACATATTAGATATGGAAACGAAGGCCCCAGGGGGGCTGAATATGGGGGAGGAATTATCAACGCACCTGGGCTAGATGAGAAGAGATTAATGAATTTTTGCTGTGATATGCTCTTGGAATAATGTCAGCAGAGCAAACTGACACGATCTAGTTTACATTATGGTTTGGACAAATTCTGATGACTGTGATTTTGATTTTGCCCTTTGCTTTGCCATTTGGACAATTGAGTGACATTGGGTAATGGTCTTAGGTCCTGTTCTGGTAACTGAAGCTTTGGTACCGTCTATAATAGATGATGTGTGTATGTCATATAGCAACCTGCCTATGTTTTGAAAAAATGTGGAGTTATGGCCATGAGGTATACTGAGATATTGAGCAGCCGTATGGGCTGCGATGCCGATCCACGGCGAGATTTTGACAGGCAGACCTGTTGGTCTGTAGTCGTTATGCACCACACTGGTGCTTGTAACTAAGAGGCAGTGTGCTTCCTGCCTAAGCCGATTCACGGCGGTCATTGAACACGCATCTTAGCGTTTAAATTGTTCACGTTCACGTGAGTTATCAGTAAACCACATGGCCATCAACATTGAATAGAATGAATTATAACTAGCATTTATGCGATAAGGTTAAAGGTTCAATGTGACCACACATCTACCTGTGGCAAATGAGGGTATTAGACACTACAAGATGGCGCGTATAACTGAGACGTGTAGGCTGTCCTACGTTTATGTCTATACCCGCTTTGACGGAAATGAAATGTTATAACATGCTGCTGCTACGCGCGTTTTTTGTGAAACACTGACGAAGGGAGCGTTCTCCCGAAACGCGTCTGTTCAATAAATACTGTCGCTGAGATTGACAGACTCCGTGAGTGCCTTATTTTGCTTTCAATCCCGGCTGGGACATTTTGGGGCAAGTGGAGCAGCTATATATATATATATATATATATATATATATATATATATATATATGTAAGTCAAATACTGGTATTATCCTTTGTGAAGAAACAGAGTCGAGGCCCAACTATATTCTCAGTGCTCAAGGTTTATTTGGCCGAAAGATTCAACAGCCCCAACCCGTTTCGAGGTACGCCTACCTCTTGGTCACGGGTGGAGTAACATCACTTCGCCATTCTTTTAAAGTAAACAACGGGATGCATTCCGTCATGCATCACGTGCACACATAGAAAATGAAGAAATACTACGATTAGGCTACAAAGTAACAATAAATTCGCCTTCACTATAGTTTTTGCTGATTGCATCTTTCTCAACAAAATAAAATAAACAGTATACATCTTGGCTTTTGAGCTACAGATACAGGCAACTATTTACATCGTGTATCACATTTATCAACATTAACTAATAAATGTCAGAAAATACATAAATGCCTGTTATGTATCAGCTTTCTCGAAAATCTCTGCCCAAGTGGGCTTTTAACCTTCCAAGTACTGTTCATAATGTCGAGTTTAAATTCAAGTCATTGTCAAACTCGACATTATGAACAGTACTTGGAAGGTTAAAAGCCCACTTGGGCAGAGATTTTCGAGAAAGCTGATACATAACAGGCATTTATGTATTTTCTGACATTTATTAGTTAATGTTGATAAATGTGATACACGATGTAAATAGTTGCCTGTATCTGTAGCTCAAAAGCCAAGATGTATACTGTTTATTTTATTTTATTTTGTTGAGAAAGATGCAATCAGCAAAAACTATAGTGAAGGCGAATTTATTGTTACTTTGTAGCCTAATCGTAGTATTTCTTCATTTTCTATGTGTGCACGTGATGCATGACGGAATGCATCCCGTTGTTTACTTTAAAAGAATGGCGAAGTGATGTTACTCCACCCGTGACCAAGAGGTAGGCGTACCTCGAAACGCGTTGGGGCTGTTGAATCTTTCTGCCAAATAAACCTTGAGCACTGAGAATATAGTTGGGCCTCGACTCTGGTTCTTCACAAAGGATAATACCAGTATTTGACTTACTTAAAGGATCGGCGATCCTGTCAAGCGCCCGCCGTGCAAGCGGCAGAAGCACGCCGCTTTTTCGTGTTGTATATATATATATATATATATATATATATATATATATATATATATATATATATATATATATATATATATCCATACACAAGGTTTGCCTGTTTAAGAAGAGTCCACACAAGGAGGTAAGTATCTGCCTTTTACTGAATAAAGAATGCAGCGGTACAGCAACTCTCAATGCCTCGCTTGAATTTCAACAACATCCGACGCGTTTCGTGCTCTGCGGCACTTAATCATGGGTTGAAAGGCATCAGGTAAACGGCGCAGCAATTTTCGAAGCTACCTTTGAATTGTCTCAAACTCCGCCCAAGTGGGTGTGGCCACTAACGTGTGGCATCTTGGAACTTGTGGTGCTTCGTTCTTATTACCCATGTGGGTCCCATGCCGTTTCCTGAAATTATTCCAGTAATTGTTACCCCAGTGGGTTGCGATGTGCTTGGGGGCTGGTGCACCGCATCCGTTGATATCGTTAAAGGCTTCCCTGTCCGTATGCCTCAGCGCCGTGTGACGCTGCTGCCGGGCTTCACCGTAGTCAAGCGGGTCTACTTCTTGCGACTCAGACGGGGCCGCATAACATCCATACACAAGGTTTGCCTGTTTAAGAAGAGTCCACACAAGGAGGTAAGTATCTGCCTTTTACTGAATAAAGAATGCAGCGGTACAGCAACTCTCAATGCCTCGCTTGAATTTCAACAACATCCGAAGCGTTTCATGCTCTGCGGCACTTAATCATGGGTTGAAAGGCATCAGGTAAACGGCGCAGCAGTTTTCGAAGCTACCTTTGAATTGTCTCAAACTCCGCCCAAGTGGGTGTGGCCACTAACGTGTGGCATCTTGGAACTTGTGGTGCTTCGTTCTTATTACCCATGTGGGTCCCATGCCGTTTCCTGAAATTATTCCAGTAATTGTTACCCCAGTGGGTTGCGATGTGCTTGGGGGCTGGTGCACCGCATCCGTTGATATCTTTAAAGGCTTCCCTGTCCGTATGCCTCAGCGCCGTGTGACGCTGCTGCCGGGCTTCACCGTAGTCAAGCGGGTCTACTTCTTGCGACTCAGACGGGGCCGCATAACATCCATACACAAGGTTTGCCTGTTTAAGAAGAGTCCACACAAGGAGGTAAGTATCTGCCTTTTACTGAATAAAGAATGCAGCGGTACAGCAACTCTCAATGCCTCGCTTGAATTTCAACAACATCCGACGCGTTTCGTGCTCTGCGGCACTTAATCATGGGTTGAAAGGCATCAGGTAAACGGCGCAGCAGTTTTCGAAGCTACCTTTGAATTGTCTCAAACTCCGCCCAAGTGGGTGTGGCCACTAACGTGTGGCATCTTGGAACTTGTGGTGCTTCGTTCTTATTACCCATGTGGGTCCCATGCCGTTTCCTGAAATTATTCCAGTAATTGTTACCCCAGTGAGTTGCGATGTGCTTGGGGGCTGGTGCACCGCATCCGTTGATATCTTTAAAGGCTTCCCTGTCCGTATGCATCAGCGCCGTGTGACGCTGCTGCCGGGCTTCACCGTAGTCAAGCGGGTCTACTTCTTGTGACTCAGACGGGGCCGCATAACATCCATACACAAGGTTTGCCTGTTTAAGAAGAGTCCACACAAGGAGGTAAGTATCTGCCTTTTACTGAATAAAGAATGCAGCGGTACAGCAACTCTCAATGCCTCGCTTGAATTTCAACAACATCCGAAGCGTTTCATGCTCTGCGGCACTTAATCATGGGTTGAAAGGCATCAGGTAAACGGCGCAGCAGTTTTCGAAGCTACCTTTGAATTGTCTCAAACTCCGCCCAAGTGGGTGTGGCCACTAACGTGTGGCATCTTGGAACTTGTGGTGCTTCGTTCTTATTACCCATGTGGGTCCCATGCCGTTTCCTGAAATTATTCCAGTAATTGTTACCCCAGTGGGTTGCGATGTGCTTGGGGGCTGGTGCACCGCATCCGTTGATATCTTTAAAGGCTTCCCTGTCCGTATGCCTCAGCGCCGTGTGACGCTGCTGCCGGGCTTCACCGTAGTCAAGCGGGTCTACTTCTTGCGACTCAGACGGGGCCGCATAACATCCATACACAAGGTTTGCCTGTTTAAGAAGAGTCCACACAAGGAGGTAAGTATCTGCCTTTTACTGAATAAAGAATGCAGCGGTACAGCAACTCTCAATGCCTCGCTTGAATTTCAACAACATCCGAAGCGTTTCATGCTCTGCGGCACTTAATCATGGGTTGAAAGGCATCAGGTAAACGGCGCAGCAGTTTTCGAAGCTACCTTTGAATTGTCTCAAACTCCGCCCAAGTGGGTGTGGCCACTAACGTGTGGCATCTTGGAACTTGTGGTGCTTCGTTCTTATTACCCATGTGGGTCCCATGCCGTTTCCTGAAATTATTCCAGTAATTGTTACCCCAGTGGGTTGCGATGTGCTTGGGGGCTGGTGCACCGCATCCGTTGATATCTTTAAAGGCTTCCCTGTCCGTATGCCTCAGCGCCGTGTGACGCTGCTGCCGGGCTTCACCGTAGTCAAGCGGGTCTACTTCTTGCGACTCAGACGGGGCCGCATAACATCCATACACAAGGTTTGCCTGTTTAAGAAGAGTCCACACAAGGAGGTAAGTATCTGCCTTTTACTGAATAAAGAATGCAGCGGTACAGCAACTCTCAATGCCTCGCTTGAATTTCAACAACATCCGACGCGTTTCGTGCTCTGCGGCACTTCATCATGGGTTGAAAGGCATCAGGTAAACGGCGCAGCAGTTTTCGAAGCTACCTTTGAATTGTCTCAAACTCCGCCCAAGTGGGTGTGGCCACTAACGTGTGGCATCTTGGAACTTGTGGTGCTTCGTTCTTATTACCCATGTGGGTCCCATGCCGTTTCCTGAAATTATTCCAGTAATTGTTACCCCAGTGGGTTGCGATGTGCTTGGGGGCTGGTGCACCGCATCCGTTGATATCTTTAAAGGCTTCCCTGTCCGTATGCATCAGCGCCGTGTGACGCTGCTGCCGGGCTTCACCGTAGTCAAGCGGGTCTACTTCTTGTGACTCAGACGGGGCCGCATAACATCCATACACAAGGTTTGCCTGTTTAAGAAGAGTCCACACAAGGAGGTAAGTATCTGCCTTTTACTGAATAAAGAATGCAGCGGTACAGCAACTCTCAATGCCTCGCTTGAATTTCAACAACATCCGAAGCGTTTCATGCTCTGCGGCACTTAATCATGGGTTGAAAGGCATCAGGTAAACGGCGCAGCAGTTTTCGAAGCTACCTTTGAATTGTCTCAAACTCCGCCCAAGTGGGTGTGGCCACTAACGTGTGGCATCTTGGAACTTGTGGTGCTTCGTTCTTATTACCCATGTGGGTCCCATGCCGTTTCCTGAAATTATTCCAGTAATTGTTACCCCAGTGGGTTGCGATGTGCTTGGGGGCTGGTGCACCGCATCCGTTGATATCTTTAAAGGCTTCCCTGTCCGTATGCCTCAGCGCCGTGTGACGCTGCTGCCGGGCTTCACCGTAGTCAAGCGGGTCTACTTCTTGCGACTCAGACGGGGCCGCATAACATCCATACACAAGGTTTGCCTGTTTAAGAAGAGTCCACACAAGGAGGTAAGTATCTGCCTTTTACTGAATAAAGAATGCAGCGGTACAGCAACTCTCAATGCCTCGCTTGAATTTCAACAACATCCGACGCGTTTCGTGCTCTGCGGCACTTAATCATGGGTTGTAAGGCATCAGGTAAACGGCGCAGCAGTTTTCGAAGCTACCTTTGAATTGTCTCAAACTCCGCCCAAGTGGGTGTGGCCACTAACGTGTGGCATCTTGGAACTTGTGGTGCTTCGTTCTTATTACCCATGTGGGTCCCATGCCGTTTCCTGAAATTGTTCCAGTAATTGTTACCCCAGTGGGTTGCGATGTGCTTGGGGGCTGGTGCACCGCATCCGTTGATATCTTTAAAGGCTTCCCTGTCCGTATGCCTCAGCGCCGTGTGACGCTGCTGCCGGGCTTCACCGTAGTCAAGCGGGTCTACTTCTTGTAACTCAGACGGGGCCGCATAACATCCATACACAAGGTTTGCCTGTTTAAGAAGAGTCCACACAAGGAGGTAAGTATCTGCCTTTTACTGAATAAAGAATGCAGCGGTACAGCAACTCTCAATGCCTCGCTTGAATTTCAACAACATCCGACGCGTTTCGTGCTCTGCGGCACTTAATCATGGGTTGAAAGGCATCAGGTAAACGGCGCAGCAGTTTTCGAAGCTACCTTTGAATTGTCTCAAACTCCGCCCAAGTGGGTGTGGCCACTAACGTGTGGCATCTTGGAACTTGTGGTGCTTCGTTCTTATTACCCATGTGGGTCCCATGCCGTTTCCTGAAATTATTCCAGTAATTGTTACCCCAGTGGGTTGCGATGTGCTTGGGGGCTGGTGCACCGCATCCGTTGATATCTTTAAAGGCTTCCCTGTCCGTATGCCTCAGCGCCGTGTGACGCTGCTGCCGGGCTTCACCGTAGTCAAGCGGGTCTACTTCTTGCGACTCAGACGGGGCCGCATAACATCCATACACAAGGTTTGCCTGTTTAAGAAGAGTCCACACAAGGAGGTAAGTATCTGCCTTTTACTGAATAAAGAATGCAGCGGTACAGCAACTCTCAATGCCTCGCTTGAATTTCAACAACATCCGACGCGTTTCGTGCTCTGCGGCACTTAATAATGGGTTGAAAGGCATCAGGTAAACGGCGCAGCAGTTTTCGAAGCTACCTTTGAATTGTCTCAAACTCCGCCCAAGTGGGTGTGGCCACTAACGTGTGGCATCTTGGAACTTGTGGTGCTTCGTTCTTATTACCCATGTGGGTCCCATGCCGTTTCCTGAAATTATTCCAGTAATTGTTACCCCAGTGGGTTGCGATGTGCTTGGGGGCTGGTGCACCGCATCCGTTGATATCTTTAAAGGCTTCCCTGTCCGTATGCCTTAGCGCCGTGTGACGCTGCTGCCGGGCTTCACCGTAGTCAAGCGGGTCTACTTCTTGCGACTCAGACGGGGCCGCATAACATCCATACACAAGGTTTGCCTGTTTAAGAAGAGTCCACACAAGGAGGTAAGTATCTGCCTTTTACTGAATAAAGAATGCAGCGGTACAGCAACTCTCAATGCCTCGCTTGAATTTCAACAACATCCGACGCGTTTCGTGCTCTGCGGCACTTAATCATGGGTTGAAAGGCATCAGGTAAACGGCGCAGCAGTTTTCGAAGCTACCTTTGAATTGTCTCAAACTCCGCCCAAGTGGGTGTGGCCACTAACGTGTGGCATCTTGGAACTTGTGGTGCTTCGTCACACGGCGCTGAGGCATACGGACAGGGAAGCCTTTAAAGATATCAACGGATGCGGTGCACCAGCCCCCAAGCACATCGCAACCCACTGGGGTAACAATTACTGGAACAATTTCAGGAAACGGCATGGGACCCACATGGGTAATAAGAACGAAGCACCACAAGTTCCAAGATGCCACACGTTAGTGGCCACACCCACTTGGGCGGAGTTTGAGACAATTCAAAGGTAGCTTCGAAAACTGCTGCGCCGTTTACCTGATGCCTTACAACCCATGATTAAGTGCCGCAGAGCACGAAACGCGTCGGATGTTGTTGAAATTCAAGCGAGGCATTGAGAGTTGCTGTACCGCTGCATTCTTTATTCAGTAAAAGGCAGATACTTACCTCCTTGTGTGGACTCTTCTTAAACAGGCAAACCTTGTGAATGGATGTTATGCGGCCCCGTCTGAGTCGCAAGAAGTAGACCCGCTTGACTACGGTGAAGCCCGGCAGCAGCGTCACACGGCGCTGAGGCATACGGACAGGGAAGCCTTTAAAGATATCAACGGATGCGGTGCACCAGCCCCCAAGCACATCGCAACCCACTGGGGTAACAATTACTGGAACAATTTCAGGAAACGGCATGGGACCCACATGGGTAATAAGAACGAAGCACCACAAGTTCCAAGATGCCACACGTTAGTGGCCACACCCACTTGGGCGGAGTTTGAGACAATTCAAAGGTAGCTTCAAAAACTGCTGCGCCGTTTACCTGATGCCTTACAACCCATGATTAAGTGCCGCAGAGCACGAAACGCGTCGGATGTTGTTGAAATTCAAGCGAGGCATTGAGAGTTGCTGTACCGCTGCATTCTTTATTCAGTAAAAGGCAGATACTTACCTCCTTGTGTGGACTCTTCTTAAACAGGCAAACCTTGTGAATGGATGTTATGCGGCCCCGTCTGAGTCGCAAGAAGTAGACCCGCTTGACTACGGTGAAGCCCGGCAGCAGCGTCACACGGCGCTGAGGCATACGGACAGGGAAGCCTTTAAAGATATCAACGGATGCGGTGCACCAGCCCCCAAGCACATCGCAACCCACTGGGGTAACAATTACTGGAACAATTTCAGGAAACGGCATGGGACCCACATGGGTAATAAGAACGAAGCACCACAAGTTCCAAGATGCCACACGTTAGTGGCCACACCCACTTGGGCGGAGTTTGAGACAATTCAAAGGTAGCTTCGAAAACTGCTGCGCCGTTTACCTGATGCCTTACAACCCATGATTAAGTGCCGCAGAGCACGAAACGCGTCGGATGTTGTTGAAATTCAAGCGAGGCATTGAGAGTTGCTGTACCGCTGCATTCTTTATTCAGTAAAAGGCAGATACTTACCTCCTTGTGTGGACTCTTCTTAAACAGGCAAACCTTGTGAATGGATGTTATGCGGCCCCGTCTGAGTCGCAAGAAGTAGACCCGCTTGACTACGGTGAAGCCCGGCAGCAGCGTCACACGGCGCTGAGGCATACGGACAGGGAAGCCTTTAAAGATATCAACGGATGCGGTGCACCAGCCCCCAAGCACATCGCAACCCACTGGGGTAACAATTACTGGAACAATTTCAGGAAACGGCATGGGACCCACATGGGTAATAAGAACGAAGCACCACAAGTTCCAAGATGCCACATGTTAGTGGCCACACCCACTTGGGCGGAGTTTGAGACAATTCAAAGGTAGCTTCGAAAACTGCTGCGCCGTTTACCTGATGCCTTACAACCCATGATTAAGTGCCGCAGAGCACGAAACGCGTCGGATGTTGTTGAAATTCAAGCGAGGCATTGAGAGTTGCTGTACCGCTGCATTCTTTATTCAGTAAAAGGCAGATACTTACCTCCTTGTGTGGACTCTTCTTAAACAGGCAAACCTTGTGAATGGATGTTATGCGGCCCCGTCTGAGTCGCAAGAAGTAGACCCGCTTGACTACGGTGAAGCCCGGCAGCAGCGTCACACGGCGCTGAGGCATACGGACAGGGAAGCCTTTAAAGATATCAACGGATGCGGTGCACTAGCCCCCAAGCACATCGCAACCCACTGGGGTAACAATTACTGGAACAATTTCAGGAAACGGCATGGGACCCACATGGGTAATAAGAACGAAGCACCACAAGTTCCAAGATGCCACACGTTAGTGGCCACACCCACTTGGGCGGAGTTTGAGACAATTCAAAGGTAGCTTCGAAAACTGCTGCGCCGTTTACCTGATGCCTTACAACCCATGATTAAGTGCCGCAGAGCACGAAACGCGTCGGATGTTGTTGAAATTCAAGCAAGGCATTGAGAGTTGCTGTACCGCTGCATTCTTTATTCAGTAAAAGGCAGATACTTACCTCCTTGTGTGGACTCTTCTTAAACAGGCAAACGTTGTGAATGGATGTTATGCGGCCCCGTCTGAGTCGCAAGAAGTAGACCCGCTTGACTACGGTGAAGCCCGGCAGCAGCGTCACACGGCGCTGAGGCATACGGACAGGGAAGCCTTTAAAGATATCAACGGATGCGGTGCACCAGCCCCCAAGCACATCGCAACCCACTGGGGTAACAATTACTGGAACAATTTCAGGAAACGGCATGGGACCCACATGGGTAATAAGAACGAAGCACCACAAGTTCCAAGATGCCACACGTTAGTGGCCACACCCACTTGGGCGGAGTTTGAGACAATTCAAAGGTAGCTTCGAAAACTGCTGCGCCGTTTACCTGATGCCTTACAACCCATGATTAAGTGCCGCAGAGCACGAAACGCGTCGGATGTTGTTGAAATTCAAGCGAGGCATTGAGAGTTGCTGTACCGCTGCATTCTTTATTCAGTAAAAGGCAGATACTTACCTCCTTGTGTGGACTCTTCTTAAACAGGCAAACCTTGTGAATGGATGTTATGCGGCCCCGTCTGAGTCGCAAGAAGTAGACCCGCTTGACTACGGTGAAGCCCGGCAGCAGCGTCACACGGCGCTGAGGCATACGGACAGGGAAGCCTTTAAAGATATCAACGGATGCGGTGCACCAGCCCCCAAGCACATCGCAACCCACTGGGGTAACAATTACTGGAACAATTTCAGGAAACGGCATGGGACCCACATGGGTAATAAGAACGAAGCACCACAAGTTCCAAGATGCCACACGTTAGTGGCCACACCCACTTGGGCGGAGTTTGAGACAATTCAAAGGTAGCTTCGAAAACTGCTGCGCCGTTTACCTGATGCCTTACAACCCATGATTAAGTGCCGCAGAGCACGAAACGCTTCGGATGTTGTTGAAATTCAAGCGAGGCATTGAGAGTTGCTGTACCGCTGCATTCTTTATTCAGTAAAAGGCAGATACTTACCTCCTTGTGTGGACTCTTCTTAAACAGGCAAACCTTGTGAATGGATATATATATATATATATATATATATATATTCACTGAAAAAACCATAGGTTTCAGGCCTTATATAGTTAGGAATTAGCATTTAAAAAACCTTTGAAATTCGCTGAAAAAACCATAGGTTTCAGGAGTTATATAGTTAGGAATTAGCTTTTAAAAAACATTTGAAATTCACTCAAAAAACTATAAGTTTTAGTGGTGTTATAGTTAGCTTGACATTTTACTCATACAAAACCATTGAAATTGCTCCTATATAGTTAGTTGTACTAACTATATTTCGCGCACCCGCAATCCACTGCTGATGATGTCACATATTAGATCATTCATGACATGGTCAGTGACATCACTGATGACATCTCAAATGACATCACTGATGACATCACTGATGACATCATCCAGTGAATGTGGTTTGCTTCGTTATTTAAATATGCATTATATATATAGCAATTTGCATTGAAGAATAAGTGGATATATATAAATAAATATTTGGATGGAGGATTTATTAGCAGTGTAATTGACTGTTTACTTGACCAATTTATAATGTCTCACTAAATATAGTGGATAGTGACTAAACTGTGTGAATATCTGTATCACTTTGTCAGTTGTTGTGTAAACTGATTCTACAGTTGGTTACTAGCTATGTGAAAGTCTATATTAGTTATTGATTAGTTAACTGAGTATTTGTATGGGAGTGTGAAAGTGTGTGTGGTTCGGTGGGGGTGGGGTGTGACTGTCCAAAGATGTGTGAATAGTTGATTCAGTAGATATATGAAGCTAAAACTACACGTTCTAACAGTTGTTTGGGTGAGTGAATATCTTTATGGGTGTGGTGATGAGCAAATATATTTCTCAATGGTACAGGTCCAACAAACTAGAAAAATAAAAGGCAGTGTATGTGTCAGTTGTATATAAATAAGTATACATAAGACACAATGATTGTGTGAGTGACTGTATGGATAACTGTATACTTGTAATAATGATTTTATAATTCCCTAAGTATGACTTACTATCTAAATGAATAGAAGAAGTGGTGTTTGTATAAGTGTTTTGCTAAGTAAATATGTAAGTATGATCCATTGTTTGCATAAGTGAGTAGGATGACTTCATATGGGAATAGGATGCGTGCTGTTGATTAATGTCGATATAGATGTATAAGTATTTTTGATAGTGTTCTATTGTTCATTGACAGCATGTATGAGTGAATCCATAGGTAAGTGATTAGATGTGTGTATACATCTATGAATCACTGAGTGGATTTTTAGATACTTGTATTGCTATGACAATGGATTTAAATATGATATTCTGTATTTTACAAAGAGTGATGAAAAATCGTAATAGTGTATGAAAAGGTGTATGTGATTGTCACGTGGATGATGTCATCAGTGATGTCATCAGTGATGTCATTTGAGATGTCATCAGTGATGTCACTGACCATGTCATGAATGATCTAATATGTGACATCATCAGCAGTGGATTGCGGGTGCGCGAAATATAGTTAGTACAACTAACTATATAGGAGCAATTTCAATGGTTTTGTATGAGTAAAATGTCAAGCTAACTATAACACCACTAAAACTTATAGTTTTTTGAGTGAATTTCAAAGGTTTTTTAAAAGCTAATTCCTAACTATATAACTCCTGAAACCTATGGTTTTTTCAGCGAATTTCAAAGGTTTTTTAAATGCTAATTCCTAACTATATAAGGCCTGAAACCTATGGTTTTTTCAGTGAATTTGCAAGGTTTTTTAAATGCTAATTCCTAACTATATAAGGCCTGAAACCTATGGTTTTTTCAGTGAATTTACAAGGTTTTTTAAATGCTAATTCCTAACTATATAAGGCCTGAAACCTATGGTTTTTTCAGTGAATTTGCAAGGTTTTTTTAAATGCTAATTCCTAACTATATATGGCCTGAAACCTATGATTTTTTCAGTGAATTTCAAAGGTTTTTTAAATGCTAATTCCTAACTATATAAGGCCTGAAACCTATGGTTTTTTCAGTGAATTTGCAAGGTTTTTTAAATGCTAATTCCTAACTATATAAGCCCTGAAACCTATGGTTTTTTCATTGAATTCGCAAGGTTTTTTAAATGCTAATTCTATTAGCGCATAACGTTTTTATATATTAAAACGTTTTTTAAATCTCAAATGCCTGCTTTGCTAACAGAGTTTTTAAGCACAGGCTCTTTTGTCTCTGGTGGCCATCTTGGGAGACTGCATATCAGAATTGTTTTAATGAAATATAAGAGGATTTGAGAACTCACTCAAAATGTGCCCTAATTTTTCTTTCTTCAGCACTAATCATAATTTCTATGGCAAAATGAACCCCCTCATTTTGTTCCTTTGCAAATTAAATGTTTTAAGTGTTAACACTTTATTCCAATCAAGATGACTTCAGGTGTGCCATACTTTTGTCATAAGTAAGACTGTTGGCGCTCTAGTTGTTCTTTAGAACACTCTGGGACATTCTGACATTGGGCTATAGTTGGGCTACATCTGGCTGATATTTGGGCTACATTTGTTTTTTTTTGTCTCTGGTGGCCATCTTTGGGCTACATTGGGCTACATTGGGCTACATTTGGGCTCTAACATATATATAGCCCAATGTAGCCCAATATACATTTTTTCAAAGTTAATTTTCGTAAAAATCACTGGAGCACATATCTTGAGACATAGCAAAGGCACATCGGGCTACCAGTCCCTACAATTTTGCCAAGTTTGGTGGAAAACCATTCAGCCGTTCGGGCTAAAAGTGAGTCCAACCGCCCTATGGAAATTAACATGGGGAAAACACGTTTTGGGACCCCCCTTTTATCTCGGCCCACGCTTGACGAATCCCCCCAAACTTTCAGGGAAGGACCGGAGCGCCGCGAGGCAAAGTTAAGGAAAACTTCAGGAAGATTCCTCAACCGGCGCCAAAGTTATTCCCAATAGAATGTTGCGATTTCCCTATGGAAAACAATCCTAACTATTTTTTAAATCTCAAATGCCTGCTTTGCTAACAGAGTTTTTAAGCACAGGCTCTTTTGTCTCTGGTGGCCATCTTGGGAGACTGCATATCAGAATTTTTTTTATGAAATATAAGAGGATTTGAGAAGTCACTCAAAATGTGCCCTAATTTTTCTTTCTTCAGTACTAATCATACTTTCTAAGGCAAAATGAACCCCCTCATTTTGTTCCTTTGCAAATTAAATGTTTTAAGTGTTAACACTTTATTCCAATCAAGATGACTTCAGGTGTGCCATACTTTTGTCATAAGTAAGACTGTTAGCGCTCTAGTTGTTCTTTAGAACACTCTGGGACATTCTGTCATTGGGCTATAGTTGGGCTACATCTGGCTGATATTTGGGCTACATTTGTTTTTTTGTCTCTGGTGGCCATCTTTGGGCTACATTGGGCTACATTGGGCTACATTGGGCTACATTTGGGCTCTAACATATATATAGCCCAATGTAGCCCAATATATATTTTTTCAAAGTTAATTTTCGTAAAAAGCACTGGAGCACATATCTTGAGACATAGCAAAGGCACATCGGGCTACCAGTCCCTACAATTTTGCCAAGTTTGGTGGAAAACCATTCAGCCGTTCGGGCTAAAAGTGAGTCCAACCGCCCTATGAAAATTAACATGGGGAAAACACGTTTTGGGACCCCCCTTTTATCTCGGCCCCCGCTTGACGAATCCCCCCCAAACTTCAAGGGAAGGACCGGAGCGCCGCGAGGCAAAGTTAAGGAAAATTTCAGGAAGATTCCTCAACCGGCGCCAAAGTTATACCCAATAGAATGTTGCGATTTCCCTATGGAAAACAATCCTAACTATATATACCTACTGGCTATCGCCAGTAGGTAATATATATATATATATATATACATATATATATATATATATATGTATATATATATATATATTACTCTCAAAGAGATCCCTTGTCAGCCATCTAGCGCTCCACAACGGGTGCTCTGCGTTTGTAGCTGGATCCTGGCCTCCAATTCCAATTATTCCACAAATGACACGGCACTCCAGATCTGGTTGCTTATGGTATTATTTATTCATACCAAACCAAACACCAACTCAACCAACGCGTTTCAGCCTCACAGGCTTTTTTCACGGTTAGTGAGTCCCTTTTTGCTTTCACTATTTGTACCCATGTCTGCCACAATGAGGCATTATGGGACTTGTAGTGATTTTAGTGAATTTAAAACCAAAACTTTATACAATTTGAACAATTCAAACATTTTCAAATAATAATATCAAAAGGACTGTGTGTGAACGGTTTCATTTTTGTTATTACATTGTATAATTTTGTAGTTATTACTATCGGTCTACATTATTTGTAGTTTGTTCATTTATGGAATTGTAGCGCTGTGGTTCTAAGGTCCCATGTCTCCAAACCCGGCATAAACAAAGAAACAACGCCAAGCGCAACCAGCGAAGGAAACACAGGGCAGCCAAATCAAGGTGCAAAAAAGAAGTCCTACAGGAGATGGAATCGTCGGTAAATTCACAAGTAAGTGACAATATGACGATTGTGAATTTAACTAATAATCATCTAAGTCCCAAAGAACAGAAAATCTTATCACTGGGGTTAACATTTTGTCCACCATGTATGTTTGATTATGCCAGAACCCGAATGGACTTTTTTAAGTTTGTAAGGAAGTTAAAACTTAGAAAACTATTTTTGGTTAATAAACAGAAGGCACGCAAACCCCAAGAAATCAGCATGGGGAAGGACAATAATTTATCAGTAAGGGAATATGAGCTGCAATGTGATCTACAAGATCTCCTCAATGAGGGAGACCTGGAGAATATCCAAGAAACAACAAGTACAGCGGTAACTAATATTCCTGGCAATACATCATTTAAACCGAAATCAACGTTTAACCCAGTGTTGGCACATGACAATATCGATGTATTCAGTGACATGGTAACATCAGAGATGAAAAAATTAAATAAAAAAACTCTGTTGACGAACAAAGGTACGAGAAAGTACAATAATTCTTTTGGTAGCCTAATGAAAAAACTCCAGGATGATGAAAAAACTGTGATTAGGCAATCGGACAAGGGGGGCAATATCGTCCTCTGGCCCCTGTCCCTGTATCTGGAGGAGGCACTGAAACAATTAGGCGATAGACTGTGCTACAACAGATGTGATCGATCGGCATTTAAACATGCGTGGGATAAGTTGAACACAAAATTATACACATGGAGAGGACAAGGTCTTCTAAGTGGGGATGAGTTGAAATTTTTAAAGACTAATCATCCTATAACTCCAGTGTTTTACTTAATCCCCAAGATCCACAAGGACAGTGCTAAGCCACCTGGGAGGCCCATAATTTCAGCGTGTGGGGGGACATTTGAAAAAGTGTCCAGGTACATTGATCATTTCCTCCAAGACTTTGTGAAATCCATGCCATCATACATCAGAGACACCACAGACTTTTTGCAAAAAATTAAATCAGTGGTGTGGACTACAGAATATCTACTGGTCACACTGGATGTCACTGCTCTCTACACAAGCATCAACCATGTTGATGGAGTGAGGGCAGTGAAACATTTTCTCAGCAAAAGACCTGTGTGTATGCTGGAACATAACATCATGTTGGTGGAGATGTTGGAAATGTGTCTTAATAACAACTATTTTCTCTTCCAAAATCAAATGTTCCAGCAGTTGCGGGGAGTAGCAATGGGGGCCTGCTTCTCCCCCAGTTACTCATGTCTACACATGGGGCTGTGGGAGGAGCAGGTCCTGGGCAATGCCTTTAGTGAGATCATGTCCAGCAAAGTGGTATCGTGGTACAGATTCATAGACGACTTGTTTATAATCTGGAAGGGGACAGTAGGTGAAGTGGAGCAGTTCATTAGCAATATCAACCAGAATGAATTGAATCTACACTTTACGGGTACCGTCAGTGAAAATAAAGTTAATTTTCTTGATGTAGAGGTTTATGTAGACGAAGGGAGACTGCAGACGAAATTACACCGAAAAGAAACTGCAGGCAATACAATCCTCCATGCCTCTAGTCAGCACCCCAACCATCTAATCCGAAGCATCCCCTATGGGGAGATGCTGAGGATTAGAAGAATCTGTAGCACAGATACAGCCTGTTTTACAGCACAGAAAGAAAGCAAGGCAAGGTTCTTACAGCGGGGCTATACAGAGAGTGTGGTGTCTAAAGCAATGGAAAGGGCCAACATGGCTGTAATATCCCCAATAACATCAATAGAGGTAGAACCTACAATATCAAAAAAAGCAGAGGGACAACCAAGACTTATTTTGGGCTATAGTTGCCAGCATAGAAAGATACAGAACATTGTCAAGAAAAACTGGCATATAATCACAGGGGACCCTGTGATTGGTAAAACAATGGCAGTCTTTCCGGCTATTACATACAGCCGTGCTAGATCCATGAATGACATGCTAGTCAGGAGTAGCCCGGAGATACCAACTGGAGGTAACTGGCTAGGCAAAAGCAAGGGTTTCCTCAAATGTGCAGTGTGCAAGGCATGCACCATAGGAAAGAACAAAACAACGTATAGTTCTCCGTTTAGTGAGACGGAAATTCCCATTTCCAAGAAAATAACCTGCAAATCAGATTTTGTCATCTATGTCTTGGAATGCGTCTGTGGACTCTGCTACGTTGGTAGCACGAAGCTGCAAGTCCACAAGCGCATATTGCAGCATATGAGGGCGGTAATTAATAAGGATGAAGCCTACCCGGTGGCCAGGCATGTCAATCAATGCCACAAGGGAGATGTAAACTGCCTGAGGTATTTTGCAATAGACATGGTGCTGCCATTACGCAGGGGTGGAAATAGAGAAGCACGTTTACGAGTTTTAGAAACCCGTTACATCCTTGAACTTGACACCAAGACACCGTATGGCCTTAATGCGACTGAAGATTTGTACACTTGCTTACATCTGGAATACCATCATAAGCGAGATATCAGACACTAGAATTGTATATGTGAATTAGGGGCATTGAAACGTCAAAACATGCTATGTTATCAAGTACTGCCAGATTTTAAAATAACAGTATATAATACACAATTAGGGAAAAATCACACTATTTCACTATTTCCATTCGTGGTGCGTGGATAAAACAGAAAAAAATCCAAGCAATGTAGAAGCAGTGGTCCGGAATTATGTTGACGATGCCCACTTGGGCAGAATCATTTAAATCCTTACAAAATAATAGATCCCTCTGGAAAATTTGCACAATGCACTTTACTTTTCTGCTATTTTGCACAGAAAGTTTTGAATATTGATCTACAATGATTTTTGTATATAGGTGTATTGCAATTTTGCACATGTATAAATATTTATTTAAAATATTTATTGTATTTATTGCGAAATTTTGCACAATCCGTGGGATTAACTATTATGATGATGAAATGAGGTTTTAAAAAAACACAAATGCAATGAGAATGTTGTTTTGTCAAACAGTCCGGTCTAGGCTGAAGTATTTTCTTTATTTCTATAGGCTTGGAACCATGTGACTAATCCGGCACTACAAATCACTGGGTGTATTTTGACCATGTCATGTGATCAAGGGCTCCAGGGCCCGAAACGCGTCATGGCGATCGAGAGGGTGCACAGAACAGAATAAAGAGCGTTTAAATCAACCTGAATGGGTCCGTTTCGTTATTTGGCCTCCAGTCGTGTTTGCTGAATTTCGAAGTTCCAGATATATATATATATATATATATATGTATATATATATATATATATATATTCACAGAGATTACTCCGTACTTCAGTACAAGAATCCACTCAAGCCCAAATTGTTTCTTGAAGCGTGTGTTTTTAATTAATCATGCAGCAAGTAAACGCCCGCTGAGTTTCGGTGCCAAAGCACCTTGGACCTGTGACCTAGCAACCGGATAGGCGTCATCGTTGTTGCTGATGGCACGCATGTGCTGGAGTATACGTTTGTGAACCTGCAATTTGGTACTACTAACATACATATATATACATAGATATATATTCCACCGACTTGTTTCCGCCCCAACTCAAGCCACTTGCGGCCGTGGAGGGTCAGCGACGCCAAATATTCCACACACTCCGTAGTTCCACGTGTTCCCTTGAACAAAACCACAGTCCACGGCACCACAACTGCTTTCAAAAGATTTATTGAGAAGGCAACCCTCCAGCTTTCAAGGGAACACGTGGAACTAGGGAGTGTGTGGAATATAGATATATATGTATATCTATATATATATCCACACAAATTTCTAATCAGAAATACGATGACTCAGGTGAAAAAAGGAGACTCGAAGCACTTCATTTCAAACTTCAGAGACAGGCAGGCAGTCCACCATCAACACTTTGCCCATAATCCTTACATGTTTCAGCTCTCTCAAGCCTTGGTCACAGGAAGGCATTCATCAAAGCAGGGGTCACATGCTTATTTAGCAGAGGTCAGACTACCGGATTGGGCATGGTAAAAACACCCTGACCCCCTAGGCCCAGGGCCAAAAAAAGCCTTTTTTAAAATTTTCAGCCGGAGTCATGAATCCGGACGAAATGTTTTTTAAAAACGATGCGCATTGTGCTTCGTGTTTTAAAGCCCCCGGGCGGGCCAGGTCCCGGGGCAAAATTTTATTATGGTGTGGGGGCCCGCGGGGACCCCTGCAGCCCCAGGGACCACCAACCCCCAGGGGCTTTATTAATTATGGGTGGGGGCACACGGCTCCCCGCAGCCCCGGTGACTGCACCTCCCCGGGGCTTTTATTTATTTAGGGCAGGGGGCCTCACAGGCCCTTGCAAGCCCTGGGGCCACCACCTCCCCGGGGCTTTAGTTAATTATGGACGGGGCCTCGCGGGAAACCTGCTCTCGCTTCCATGAAGCAAAGCAGAATTGCTTTTCAGCAAAGGGAGCTGCATGTTAGCAGCTCCCTTTGTCCAAAAGCGAAGCCGCCTCCCGCAGGAGATGGGAAACCAACATGGACTGCGGGGACATTGGGGCTTCCCCGACGGTCCCCAACATTGAGGCCATGCCCCGGGTGATGGAGTTCAGCCATGTGGCCCCCCTCCGGTAATAATATATATTTTTTACATTAAATAGAGGCAATGCCCCGGGGGATTGGGACCCCGGGCCAGTAATGGCCTCAGGAGAGGGGCCGTGCCGCCCCTCCTTTTAAAGGAAAAAAAATATGTGGCAATGCTCCAGGGGATGGGTCCCCAGGGCCGAACTCGGCCTTAGGAGGATGCCGCTCGGCCCCCTTCCCGTTTTTGTTTTTATAAACGTAAAATGTCGCAGGCCCTGGGGGAAGGGGTCCCCAGGGCCCACAAAATATTAAAAGAAGGGGGCCACACAGCCCCCCTTCTAACAACAAAAAAAACGGCATCTCGCCGGAGGCCCCGCCCTTCACTGCACGACTCTGCAAACAAGGCTTCTGGTGCGTTCAAGTTGGGGGGTTAACTCCTCTTGAATCCTGAGGGTCCCTGGGGGCCAACTAGTCTACCAGGTACCTCCAGTAAGCCCCACACAGTGGGATTGCTGAGAGGTGGTCCATGGTCACACCCCTTTTTACACCACTCAGCAAACGCGCATCTTGGCGCATTGCTGGTGGGACGAAGAGGTCCTCTTGTGTCCTGAGGACCTCATGACTAAAGTGGACTTCATCACCTGAGCAGCAGTGTGCCAGGAGGCGCATTTGCAGAGTGGTGTACAAAGGGGGTGTGGCCCCGGGCCACTCTCACCAATCCAGCTGTGTGGGGCTTACTAGAGATAACAGGAGTGCTAGTTGGACCCCAGGGACCCCCAGCCAAGAGCGCACCAGGAGGCGCATTTGCAGAGTGGTGGAGAAAGGCGGCGTGGCCTGTGTTTACCTGTCAGCAATCCCACTATCTGGTGCATACTGGAAGTACCAGGTAGGCTAGTTGGCCCCTAAGGACCCCCAACAGCTAAGGGGACTTTAATCCCCATCCAGGAGCACGCCAGGGAGTGCGTTTGCACAGTGGTGGGGAAAGGGGGCGTGGCCTGCTATGAGAACTTAGCAATCCTGCTGTGTGGGACTTACTGGAAGTAATAGAAGGGGTAGTTGGCCTCCATGGTTGTCCTTGTGAGCCAACTATCCCTCCTGTTACCTCCAGTAAGTCCCACCAAGTGGGATTGCTAAGAAGTCTTCGGAGGCCACCCTCACATTTCTCCACCACTCTGCCAACACACCTCCTGGCACAGTACTGATTGGAGGATGAAGTCCACTTTACTCCTGAGGGACTTTGGGGGCCAAGTAACCCTCCTGGTACCTCCTGTAAGTATTACGCACCGAATTCTTGAGCGCTGGTCGGAGGCCCAGGCCCCTTTCTGCACCAGTCTGTAAACATGACTACTAAGTTATAGTTAGAAATTAGCATTTAAAAAGCCATATAAATTCACTGAAAGGGACGTTGTAGTTAGAAATAAGCTTTAAAAAACCTGAGATATTCACTGAAAAAACCCCATAGGTTTCAGGGAAGTTATAGTTAGAAATTAGCATTTAAAAAACCCTAACTACTGAACGGAATTATACGAAATGTGGCTGGACCACTGAAAAGTACCACCAAAGGTTCAACGACAGCCAGAACCTCCCCAACCAGTCCTGGGTAGATTTTATGGATTATACCAGCAAGGCACTGAATGGTGGGATGTGGGGCAGCAAAGTTAGTGATTTTAATGGGTTGTACCATCTAATCATGAGAGAGCACATGCATAGAATCTGTTTTATAGAGTTGCGCCAGCACCTAGTTGACAGTAAGCTGACTGATGCCAGGAAGCTTGCTGAGGAGGTGGGACTCTGGGCCAGCAACAGAGTGTCCAAGAAGATATCTGGGGTACTCCCAGAGAGGTGGTCAGAGTTCCTATCAGAAGAAAGTGGGGGAGAAAAGCTTAAAAATAAGGAGTTCTCTAAAGGCCCTTATAATGAAGGGAGTAGTGGCAATCAGTCCCTGTCAGACCGTATGAAGAAAGGGTTCTTTAATAAGCAGACAGGGAGGTTTGTACCCTAATGTACTGAGTCCTACATGTATGGCCACTCCAAGGGCGACACCAAATTTCCCAAGAGGGCACAGGCCCCACTGATAGGCAGACAACTAGGTTGGTGAGTGTAGCGCTCAGGGAGAAGATAGTCCCAGTTGGCTTTGGGAAAGAGATAGAAGTAACCCTTAGTGTCACTGAGGAAAAGGAGATTGTATCAAAAGCCTATATCTCTGCCAATACTTCCAAGTACTGGTAGTGGTCCACCATCAATGGGCAATGGGTAGAGGCTTTGAGACACACATGAGCCAGCATGACTATTGTGAAGAGTCAGCTGGTGGCCTCAGAGCAGGTCCTCCCTAACATATTCCACCAAGTCATTGTTGCCGAGTTGGGGAGGGGGTGTTTCAGATTCTCTAGAAGTAGCTGTGAGCCCTGCCATCACTGTACCATGTCTGTTAGGCAAAGACCTGGAGCACACTACCTGGAAAGAGTTAAAGCTCAGGTCACACTTGAAGATATTGGGATTGCCTGAGTGTGTCTGTATGACTACATGGTCCATGGCAGACCAGGAAAGGAGTCAAAGGCGTCTGGGACCTTGAGCACTGGCCCAGACAGCTGGCAAGAATGAGAGGGGCTGGAGAGCAGGAAATCAGGCACTGAAGCACCCACTATCGAAGTTGATGGGGTCACTGAGGAGGGGGCCCGAGTGAACCGGGAAGGACTTTGCCCCTGAGGGTGACCTGTCGAGCTTGCTGGTTGGCAAGTTGATGGTAGGCCTACAAGGGAAAAAGTCTGCAAAATGCAGAAAGAGTGCCCCACTCTAGAGGGCTTGAGGCAGAAGGCCCAAGCACAGGCAGCAGGTGACACCTCTGGTGATCACCTGATCTATTGGGAGAACACCTCCTATCTAGAGAGCCTAAGGTTCCAGGATCTGGAGCGGCAACTCATGTGCTGGTGGTCCCCCATTGTTACAGAACCTTCCTACTGGGTTTGGCTCATGACATACCCCAGGCAGGATATCAAGGGAAGGGCAAGGCATTTGCCAAGCTTGTTGGACACTTTTATTGGCTTCAGATGAAAACGGCCTCAGATGCATTCTGTAGATCCTGTGCCACCTGCCAGGCCAGTGGTAAGTCAAGGAAAAAGTGCAAAGCTTCCCTGACCCCATTACCTACTCTCTTTGAAAGGGTAGGACCCCTAGTCGGCCTTAGGCAACAGGTTTGTCCTGGTCTTGGTGGACCATGCCACTCACTATCCAGAGGCCATCCCTTTGAGGTTAATGACTGTGGTTTCCAGAGATATGAGGAGGATTTTTACACATGTGGGGTTCCCCAAGGAGATAGTGTACGACCCAGGCACTAACTTCATGTAATCGTACATGAATTCCATGTGGGATGAGTGTGGGGTAAACCAAAACTTCACCACACCCTGTCACTCCGAGCCAACAGTCTTGTGGAGAGATTCAATAAGACCTTGAAAGGCATGATAGCGAGCCTACCTGAGCCCAAGAGGCATAAGTGAGACATCCTCCTTCTATGCCTTATCTTTGCCTAAAGGGAGGTGCCACAGCAAGGAGAAGGGTTTAGCCCCTTTGAACTCCTCTATGTTCACCCTGTTAGGGGACCTCTAAGCCTTTTGAGTGAGGAGTGGAAGTAAGCTCCCAGAATACCTCTCCAGGACGTGGTCAGCTACATGCATGCCCCTCTGCAACCAGATGCACTGCTTTTGGAAAGAGGCAAAAAGCAACCTTGAAGCCAGCTGAGATGTTGTGAAGCTCTGGCATGAGAAGAAGGCCACTCTGGTGGAGTTTCAACGTGGCCAGAAAGTATGGAGCCTGTGGAGCCCACAACCCTCCAGGATCACTAGATGGGCCCATACGAGGTGAAAGAGTGAAAGGGAGAGTCCACCTACCTGGTGAATCTCCTGATTCCTAGGAGCCCCTTATGGGTGTTCAACATTAATCGCCTCAAACCTCCCTTCGAGAGGTCCGAAGTGAGCATGCTTCTGGTAAAATATGAGGGAGTGAAAGAGTAGAGTGAGCCTCTCCCTAACCTCTTATCTTCCCAGTAACGCGAGGCGTCAGTTGAAGGTGTCATCCTCTCTTGACCCTGACCACAGAGCAGAAGAGCAACTGTTACTAATTACTGGGGGAGTTTGCCTCTCCAACAGTCCCTGCTCCATCCCTGTGGTGTTGGTACCAAAGGCTTGCCCACCGGGCAACACTCCCAAACTTAGCTTCTCAGTTGACTGACAGGGTCTCAATTCTATTGCGAAGACTGATGCACACCCAATTACCCGAACTGATCAGTTCATCGACAAGCTGGGCGCGGCCAAATTTCTCAGTACTTTTGATTTCACATCAGGTTACTGGCAGATCGGTCTAATTGAGGAGGCAAAGGAGATGTCAGCATTCTCAACCCCAGAGGGCCACTTCCAATTTTGGGTGATGCCTTTTGGCTTGAGAAGTGCCTCTGCCAATTTCTGGAGGTCGGTTAATAGGGTCCTCGCTGGGAAGGAGGCCTTCTGTGCCTCCTTTCTGGATCCAATCGCTGTCTACTGCTTCAGCTGGAAGGAACACCTGTACCACCTCCAGGAGGTGCTTCAGACCCTGCACAAGGCAAGCCTAATTATCAAGGCCAGCAAGTGCCAGAAAGGTCAGGGTTCCTTGGTGTATCTGGGCTACTTAGTGGGCTATGGCAAGGTCCAGTCCCTCCAGGCCAAGATTGAGAACATCATGGCCTGGCAACCACCTGTAACTCAGACTGAGAGGAGAGCATTGCTGGGCCTCACATGATACTACAGGAGGTTTGTTAAGGGATATGGCACCATTGTTGCCACCTTAACAGATTTGACTTTGAAGAAGCAGCCCATATTGGTGATCTGGAACGAGGCCTGTCAGAAAGCCTTTGAAATCCTCAAGGAGGCCATGTGGACAGCACCCATACTCAAGGCTTCTGACTTCTCAAGGAAAGTCATAGTGCAGAAGGATACTTCAGAGCATGACATAAGGGCAGTCTTTGCACAGTCGAATGAGGATGGCCTAGATCAACTTAGTTAGTTCCACGGGCACAGAGGTGGAGTGCAATTGAAAGAAAAGCTTTTGCTGTGGTCTGGGCACTGAAGAAGTCAAAGCCAGACCTGTTTAAAACTCACTTACTGGTTCAGACAGACCCCAGGCCCCTCAGATGGCTCATTCAGGTGAGGGGTGACAATCCCAAGCTGTTGAGGTGGTCCATCTCCCTATAGGGAATTGACTTTACGGTAGAGCACCGTCCGTGGTCTCACCACACCAATGCTGATGGTCAACCCAGGTTCCTCTGCCTTAGTGACGAGAACTCCCAAGGGGTTTAGTAGCTCTCCCCAATATCAGCTGGGGGGACAAGTGTTAAAGCTGACAGCCTTAGGGTGGTCTTCCCCCCAACCTTTTTCCTTCCACCTCCACTCATCTGACCTCCTTATTTCTGGTATTAGGACGCTGCATACTTTGCCACTGCTAACCAGTGCTAAAGTTCTTGTGATCTCCCCATAAACATTGTAATATTGGTTTATCCTAGATAGGCATATTTAATTTACTTATAAGTCCCTAGTAAAGTGGTAATACCTGTACCCAGGGCCTGTAAATTAAATACTACTGGTGAGCCTAGTTAATAAATACAAGGGAACCCAAGCATCGATAGGGGCCAAGGGTAGTAAGTATTTACGGGAACAGAGGTCCCTAAAGTCAATGAATAGATAATAATGCTCTGGAGAAAAGAATCACGTCCAGGAGTAATTAAAAAAATGTATGCGTGGTACACTTTTAATCAAACATATATATGTGTGAAAGATTAACCCCACTAGGGTAATCCTCAACAAGTGTTAAAAACAAGGAAACAAACATGAAAACGAACAGGCATGAGACATTAAATGACTGTCAGTTATATCACAATGAGGGGTCACTTATTTACATCAAGGGAAACACTACTGCACCCAGAAGTCATATACACATATTTATAGGGTGTTTTGAGGTCAAAGACGTTTTGATTCGTGATTAATACAGGATCATGATCAGGACATCAAAATGCATGCCTGATTACATTTATTGGTGGGCAAAGAATACATGTCATCTTATGTATAATTAACAACACCTGTGGAGGAAGTTAGGAAGAAGAAAAAAAGGGGGGATTAGAAAAAGAAAAAGCCAAACGAATTAACCACTATGAGCACGACATTGCAATAGTACCAAGGTAAAACATGATGTATGTGATAAACGTGCCTATAGCGGTGTAATTGCCCTATAGACAGAGAAAAAAGCCAATAAACTGCACCAAAACCGGACGAGATGGAGAATAGACCACATCCTAGGTATACCGAAATAGGTATTTTATCATGCATCGTGCATGGAGTGACTGGAAATACCATGCGATGAGGGGAATATTCACATACTTATCATAGCGTCAGAAGGACGACATGACGGGGTTTAATACATGTGCCCTGACGGAGGTCGTAAATCTAAAAAAGGAAAGCCAAGTTATGCATCGTAACAATCGGACAATTTTCAAGTAAGCCGGTGTAGAAAGCAAGAGGATAAAAAGGTACCAAGGTGGTATTTACAAAGGCAAATGTATGCGTAATTGTAAGCGCAATCCACAATGTTGAGAAGTATGCAACCTTCACTGGGAATGGTCCCAGAGAGATGAATCCTCAATTCCAGATTCAGGAAGTCTACAAGAGGAAGCAAAGGACTTAAAAAGGGGGATTTTAATGTACTAATTAACCAGGTAAACAGCGAGTATCACTTACCAGCAAGTATTAGTGCCACGATGTGATGACAGGAGCCTTCAACTGCACCAGTGAGTCAATCGGATGAGTGAGAAAAACTGGTTTAAAAGTGTTAGAATAGATTCCTTGGCAGAATATTCTGATAATTTGGACCCCAGCGAGGGTTCTAGCTTGACTAACACAACTCACAACCACAATTTATATGGGACAGGCCAACCCAGACCGCCCAGGCGTGGGAGAGGAAGAGGACGAGCACAATGGTACTTCAACATACCAGGCGAAAGGCAGACACGCCAAAAGTATTACTAATTGGGCAACCAATAAATAACTATATTAATGGCAATGAAGCAGACTCTACTATTAATAACGAACACACTATACCTATTTTTAAACTCATCCCACATACTGCCATCTGCTGAAGCATCCCTACTCAGCAGAGGTTTGGCATTTGTTCCCATAGAAAGACCTAACTGCTTAGAAGTACAAATTGACATGCACAGATTCTTCCAGAAAATGTGACTGCATGCTTCCTTTCAAGACAATACATACAACCATTGTAATGCATATACGAACTTCTGACCACTTTCTACATTTTCATCACCTCACTCATTGATACTACCTGAGGTCCACACTTTTGAAAAATTGGTACTAAAAGACATTTGTTATTTGGAACAAAAAAACAGTTTGCCCCAAATAACATACCTCTAGTTGATAAGAAAGCACTCAATGAACTTAAATGTAATGACCAGATAGTGATCTAACCAGCTGACAAGGGCTACGGTATTGATTTACACAATTCTAATGTCTATTAAAATGAAATTATAAGACAACTATCCAATAAGGAACATCATATCAAACTGACAGGGGACCCCACAAAGGAACTACAGGGCATAATTTCGTCAATCACTAAGAAAGGTCTGGAAGCAGGATACATCTCTAAAAATGAAGATGCTTTCATGAACACCAAGAACCCACTTACACCGGTAATATATACTTTACGGAAGATACACAAAAAACAGACATCTCCCCCAGGTAGACCCATTGTATCTGGTTGTGCATCTATATTTGAACAAATTGGTCGATGTGTTGACTTTTTTTTTAGACTCTCTACCCAATACCAGAAGCTTTGTCAAGGACAGCACAGATATGATTAATTAAATGGAAAAGATGCTGTTTGATAACACTTGTTGCCTTCTGTGTGCCATGGATATAGAATCCCTATACACGAATATTCCCCCAAAAAGAAGGAATGGAAGTTATCAGAAAGATGCTTGACAGAAGAGAACAGCCCACCCTATACCATCTGACTTTATTCTTGAACTACTACAATTGACAGTAAATAAAACATGTTTTCATTTTGCTGGACAGTACTATCAGCAAATGAAGGGAACTTCAATGGGGGCCGTTTGTGCACCAAATTTTGCCATTCTCTTCATGGACAGTATTGAAAACACCACTATACTTTCTGATACCAATCCTTTTTATGAGAAAACTAAATTCTGGAAGAGGTATATTGATGACATTTTCCTAATCTGGAATGGCAATGCGATTGACTTGACTTGCTTCGTAATGTGGGTCAAAAACCACTGCCTGGGACTCAAGTTCACTTCACACTTTAGTACAGAGAAAGTTTCCTTTTCGGAATTATTGATTACAAATGTATAGGGTGAACTTTGCACACACTTTTAAAAAAACCACATAATGCAACACACTTCTGGCCTACTCCAGCCAACCCCCAGGGTAATTTGGGACTTGTTGCCATATTCGCAAGTCCTTTAGGATTAGGAGAAACTGTGTTTTCACAAAAGACTTTTTAGAGAAGTTTAAACATTGAAATCTAAATTGATGGTAAGGGGGTATCCCTGGAAACTTAACACTAGGTCCCTGAAGAGAGCATGGTATAGTCCCTGTGAGGCATTACTCTCCTTTAAACCCAAGGAAAAGACCAACAAAATAGTCTGTCACCACATTCTCCCCATTTCCAATACTATAAGGAAAATAGTGGGTCGACATTGGCATGCCCTAAACTCGAGCAGCTTGAGATTAGAGCACACCCTTTTTGCCTTAAGGGCCAAAAATATTAAAGACCACCTGGTTGAAGCATGCCTTCCATCTACAAGATATCACTGCACACTACATGACGTCTGAGGAACCACACCACTGGTGCGTCATTACAAATGCGGTGATTGTAGTGTATGTGACTACACAATTGAATCAAAAGAATTTATCCACAATACAATACGCGTTGCTATTAGAGATTTCTCCATCTATAATACCTCTAATCTGATTTATGCTATCACTTGTCCATGTAATTTGATATATATTGGCCAAACCACACAAAAAATATGGAAAAGGATTTGCTAGCACCGCAGCCGCATTAGATGCAAAGTGACCACCGCACCATTGGTTGAACATTTCAACACAGCGGGACACAGTAAAAATGACATCAAGTGGCAACTGATTGAAGCTGTGAAAATACCTGAACAAAGAGGTGACATCACCACAATTCTGAACAAAGTGGAACTTAAATGTATCCTTAAAACGGACAGCTTCTACAAACTCAAGGGGCAGCTTCTCAAAGCAAAGTAATGTGATCGCAGCTAAAACCACGGCCCTAGTGGTATCCTTGGCCAAGCTATCGAAGAAACTTTCAGGTCCAACCTTTTTTCCTCTATTAGAAGTCCTTAGAGCAAAGATTGGGCCTACACTCTCATATGGCATAGAGATCTTTAAAGGCAAAATGAACACTGTCCTAAATAAATACACAACTAAAATCTATAGAAAGGCACTTCATTTGCCGAGCACCGCTTCCCCAGCCCAGATTAGATTAGAGCTGGGATTAACCAACTATGAAGCCTCTAATGTTGCTATCTCAAGCTCTGTCATAAATTAAGACAGGCCGAGCCAGGTACACTAGAATCTCTAGTCTGGAAAGAAATCAATGAGATTAATCCAGGGGGAACATTCGGCTGCCTTTTGAATGACTATATCCATCAAATGTCAGCTGCCGACCTTTGGGCTCTTAACCCCAGTCAGACTGTTTTTAAAAATACAATCAAAAAATGTGTAAGACTGAAATCTCTGGCTTCAGATAAAGCTCTTGTCATGAAACGTAGTCATTCCTGGGCAGTAGTTAACTCCTACAAACGTTTAACCCCTGCCGCCTACCTGTCCACGACATTTTCACTTTATCTAAAGCGCTGCCTGATTGCCCTAAGAATGGGAGATTGGCGCTTTCTTCAAAACCTACCCATCTGGCGTCGCAAGAAGGAGGACACAACATGTAGAGGATGCGGGTTAGCAACAGAAACAATCTTGCATGTGCTCTGTATCTGTCCTTCATTCAATTCTCAACGCAGGTGTTTGCTTAAGCCAGAATGGAACAGGTTGGGAGTTCGGACTTGTAGGCATGCCATTATTGCTGCCTTGTCTCTAGAGAAAATTGTCCTAAATATAAATTTGGCCAAATTTATTCAGCAAGCATACCACAATCTAGATAAAATGGACACTGCTAAGGCCTCATTGCTTACTGTCTAGATTGAACATGTATATTAATAGAACTTGTAACGACCGGGAGGGCCAATCTACAAATTGAAATGTTTTAACAAGCATGCTCACGGTCATATTTTATCTTTCTACTTTTTTAAATTTTGTATTCACAAAACTGTATATAATGTGATTTGGGTAATCTTTTAAAGATATGTTTTATATCTAAATAAAGGAATTATTACTACTACTACTCAAAGGATTGAACAGAAAGGAAGACTGGACAGCCTTGATTTAAGATTTCTACTGTGAACCACCTTTGTGTGGTAGATATGAGCAGCTTGCCAGATCTTATAATTACTAATTATTCCTTTGCATATTATTTTGCCTTTTATTAAGAGGATATATATATTTTGCCATAACCTGGCTTCTGTAGTATATTTTATTCACCTTGACTACATATGTCTGCGTTTTTTTATTTTTTGTAAAAATATTGCTCAACTATCAATCAATCAATCAAATACTTGTATGGCGCGCTACTCACCCGGAAGGGTCTCAAGGCGCTTGAGGGAGGGGGGTCGCTACTGCTCGAACAGCCAGGTCTTGAGTTGTCTCCTGAAGGCGAGGTGGTCCTGGGTCGGCCGAAGGTGGATGGGGAGGGAGTTCCATGTCTTGGCCGCCAGGTAGGAGAAGGATCTGCCTCCGGCGGTGGCTCTTCGGATGCGTGGTACGGTGGCGAGGGCGAGGCTAGCGGAGCGTAGCTGGCGTGTGGGCGTGTGGAAGGTCAGGCGGTCGTTGAGGTACTTGGGGCCCAGGTTGTGGAGAGACTTGTGTGCGTGGGTGAGGAGCCGGAACGTGATCCTCTTGTTGACGGGGAGCCAGTGCAGGTTCCTCAGGTGGCCGGAGATGTGGCTGCGTCGAGGGATGTCTAGGATGAGTCGGGCGGAGGCATTCTGGATGCGTTGTAGTCTTTTCTGTAGCTTGGCTGTGGTTCCGGCGTAGAGGGTGTTTCCGTAGTCCAGTCGGCTGGTGACGAGGGCCTGGGTGACCGTCTTCCTGGTTTCGATCGGGATCCATCGGAAGATCTTGCGGAGCATGCGGAGGGTGTGAAAGCATGAAGAGAAGACGGCGTTGACTTGTCTGGTCATCGAGAGGGAGGAGTCCAAGATGAAGCCCAGGTTGCGTGCGTGGTCTGTCGGCTTGGGGGCGGTGCCCAGGGCTGGGGGCCACCAGGAGTCGTCCCAGGCGGTGGGTGATGGCCCAAGGATGAGGACTTCCGTCTTGTCTGAGTTCAGTTTCAAGTGGCTGTTCTTCATCCACTCTGCGACGTCTTTCATCCCTTTGTGGAGGCTGGTTTTGGCGGTGTCGGGGTCTCTGGTGAGGGAGAGGATCAGCTGGGTGTCGTCGGCGTAGGAGATGATGTTGAGGTTGTGTTGGCGTGCGATGGCTGCGAGAGGTCTTATGTAGACGTTGAAGAGGGTGGGGCTGAGTGATGATCCTTGCGGGACCCCGCAGATGACTTCGGTGGCCTTGGAACGAAACGGGGGGAGGCGGACCCTCTGTGTTCTTCCAGCGAGGAACGAGATGATCCACTTCAGTGCATTCTCTTGGATGCCGGTGTTGCTGAGGCGTTGGACTAGGGTGCGGTGGCAGACAGTGTCGAACGTGGCGGAGAGGTCCAGGAGGATGAGTGCCGCTGTTTCCCCGTTGTCGAGATGGGCTCGGATGTCGTCGGTGGCTGCGATGAGGGCGGTCTTGGTGCTGTGGTTGGCTCTGAACCCGGACTGCGAGGGGTCGAGGGATCCATTCGTCTCGAGGAAGGCGACAAGCTGTCTGTTGGCGATCTTCTCTATGACTTTGGCAGGAAAAGGGAGGAGCGAGATGGGGCGGAAGTTCTTGAGGTCGGTGGGGTCCGCTGTTGGTTTCTTCAGTAGGGCGCTGAGCTCGGCATGCTTCCAGCTCTCCGGGAAGGTGGCGGTGCTGAAGGAGGTGTTGATGACGTCTCGGAGTTGGGGTGCGATGATGGAGTCGGCCTTGTTGAAAATGTGGTGGGGGCAGGGGTCAGTCGGCGATCCGGAGTGGATGGTGTTCATCGTGCGGGCTGTGTCTTCGGTGGTCACAGTGGTCCAGGTGCGGAGGGTGGCGGCGGGGTGCGTTGGTTCGACGGATGGGTGCGAGGATGGTGTGCCGAAGCTGTTGTGGATGTCGGCAATCTTGCGGTGGAAGAACGAGGCGAGGGAGTCGCAGAGATCTTGTGAGGGGGTGATGTTGTTGTTGCCGGTGCTGGGGTTGGAGAACTCCTTGACGATGCTGAAGAGTTCCTTGCTGTCGTGGGCGTTGTTGTCCAGTCGATCCTTCAGTGATTTCTTCTTGGTGGTGCGGATGAGCTGGTGGTGCTTGCGGGTCGCGTGTTTGAGGGCGGTCATGTTGTCAGTGGTCCGGTCGAGGAGCCAGGCTTTCTCGAGGGTGCGGCAGGTCTTCTTGGAGTCCTTGAGTTCGTCGGTGAACCAGGGGGCCTTCTTGCTTCTGGGTTTGCTGGGAGGGTTCTTCAGAGGTGCGAGGTCGTCGGCGCAGGTGGTCAGCCACTGCGTGAAGTTGCGGGCTGCTTCCTTGGGGTCCGGTGTGCTGGCAGGTGGATTCTGGCTGAGGTAGGCGGTGAGCTGGTCGGCGGTGATCTTGCTCCAGCTTGTGTGAGGAACCTGTTGCGGGTGGTGGTGGTTTTTCTGAAGCTGAAGTGGACGCAGCTGTGGTCGGTCCAGTGAAGTCCGGTGGAGTGGCTGAAGGCGATGTGCTTGCTGGATGAGAAGACGGGGTCAAGCGTGTGGCCGGCGTAGTGGGTGGAGGTGTTGACCAGTTGCTTGAGTCCGAGGTTGGCGAGGTTGTCCAGCAGGGTGGCGGTGTTGCGGTCCTTGTTGTTCTCCAGGTGGAAGTTGAGGTCCCCTAGGAGGATGTAGTCGGCGGAGGGGAGGGCGTGTGGGCTGATGAAGTCCGTGATGTCTTCGCTGAATTGTGTGCGTGGTCCCGGGGGTCTGTAGATGAGGGTGCCTCTGAGGGTCGTCTTTGGGTCGGTGTGAATCTGGAAGTGGAGGTGTTCGGCGGCGGTGTAGGTGTCATCGGCGTCGGTCGTGATGGGGATGGTGTTCTTGTGGACGATGGCGATGCCTCCTCCGGTCTGGTTGATGCGGTCCCTCCTGATGATCTTGTATCCCTCCGGGATGGCGATGGCGATGTCGGGGGCTGATGAGGCGTTCATCCATGTTTCAGTGAGGAAGGCGACGTCTGGAGATGTTGTGTCGAGCAGGTTCCAGAGCTCGACGGCGTGTCTGTGGACGGATCGGGTGTTGAGCAGGATGCCCTTGAGGTTGCTGCTGGGGGTTGGCTTGGCGGGCGCGGTGCTTGTTCGGAGGCAGGTGAATTTGCAGGTTGTGCAGGTGAAGGGTCCGTGGAAGCATTTCGGGGCGGCCCGGCAGCAGGCGGGGTTCCGGCCGGTATTGAGTGCGATGAGGGTGGCGGCGTCGTAGGTCTGTTGGGTCATCTTGCGTCGGTGGGGGCCAGGGGTCCTGGCGCTGGGTGCGGTCCAGGCGCGGACGGGCTTACCTTTGGCGCACCTTCGGCGCACAATCGGCGCGCCCGATGCGCGTACGCGCAGTCGCCATTTATGGCGAAGTGGGAGGGAGGGAGGAGCATCTGGGAGGCGGGACCGAGGAGGGCACAGAACAAAAAGGGGGCGTGGCCGCTAGGGCGGCGGCGGGAAGCGGGGAGCGGGGCGGGCACAGGGTGGCAGAGACAACAACAGTGAGCCGATAAACAGAGATGAAAAAAGCAGTTACAGAAGTAAAAAATAGAGGTTAAATACAGTTAAATACAGTTCTCAGCACGCAAAGCACACGCACGCAAAATGCGGCGGAAAGGCAGGGAACAGAGAGGCAGTTGCAGCGGGCCTGCGGGCAGCAGTGAGGCAAGGGGGCACACACACAGCTGGTGGCCGTGCGGCGCGGGGGTGTCCTGAGAGCAGGTCACGCTAACCTGCGCCGCGGGGTCGCCATTTATGGCAAAGTGGGAGGGAGGGAGGAGCAGCTGGGAGGCGGGAGCGGGGAGGGCACAGAACAAAAAGGGAGCGTGGCCGCTAGGGCGGCGGCGGGAAGCGGGGAGCGGGGCGGGCACAGGGGGGCAGAGACAACAACAGTGAGCCGATAAACAGAGATGAAAAAAGCAGTTACAGAAGAAAAAAATAGAGGTTAAATACAGTTAAATACAGTTCTCAGCACGCAAAGCACACGCACGCAAAATGCAGCGGAAAGGCAGGGAACAGAGAGGCAGTCGCAGCGGGGCTGCGGGCAGCAGTGAGGCAAGGGGGCACACACACAGCTGGTGGCCGTGCGGCGCGGGGGTGTCCTGAGAGCAGGTCACGCTCACCTGCGCCGCGCGGTCGCCATTTATGGCCAAGTGGGAGGGAGGGAGGAGCAGCTGGGAGGCGGGAGCGGGGAGGGCACAGAACAAAAAGGGAGCGTGGCCGCTAGGGCGGCGGCGGGAAGCGGGGAGCGGGGCGGGCACAGGGGGGCAGAGACAACAACAGTGAGCCGATAAACAGAGATGAAAAAAGCAGTTACAGAAGAATAAAATAGAGGTTAAATACAGTTAAATACAGTTCTCAGCACGCAAAGCACACGCACGCAAAATGCAGCGGAAAGGCAGGGAACAGAGAGGCAGTCGCAGCGGGGCTGCGGGCAGCAGCGAGGCAAGGGGCACACACACAGCTGGTGGCCGTGCGGCACGGGGGTGTCCTGAGAGCAGGTCACACTCACCTGCGCCGCGCGGTCGCCATTTATGGCCAAGTGGGAGGGAGGGAGGAGCAGCTTGGAGGCGGGAGCGGGGAGGGCACAGAACAAAAAGGGGGCGTGGCCGCTAGGGCGGCGACGGGAAGCGGGGAGCGGGGCGGGCACAGGGGGGCAGAGACAACAACAGTGAGCCGATAAACAGAGATGAAAAAAGCAGTTACAGAAGAAAAAAATAGAGGTTAAATACAGTTAAATACAGTTCTCAGCACGCAAAGCACACGCACGCAAAATGCGGCGGAAAGGCAGGGAACAGAGAGGCAGTCGCAGCGGGGCTGCGGGCAGCAGCGAGGCAAGGGGGCACACACACAGCTGGTGGCCGTGCGGCGCGGGGGTTTCCTGAGAGCAGGTCATATCTTTTATGAACTAGGAGGATAACTTGCCTATATGTTTTCTTCTGGAAATTACATAACTCTATGCCTAATTTCTTCATGATTTTTTTCCTTGTCAGTTGTATGTCGTGTAGTCACATAATATTATGATTCTTGCACTGATTAATATGGCCGACACCTATACCCTCTATTCGCGCAGTCACCTCAGTAATCCAAAATGGCTGACATCGCAGCTGCCTTAGTCCCTCATCTATTCTCACACCTTTAAACCAGTTTTTCTCACTCATACGTTCAATTCACTGGTGCGTTCAAAGGGCCCCGTCAGCGCATCTTGGCACTGACACTTGCCTGTAAGTGGTACTCGCTGCTTCCGGGTTAAATAGGACATTAGAATCCCCATTTTTAAGCACTGTGCTTCCTCTTGTAGATCTACTGACTCTGTAATTGAGGATTGATATCCGTGGGACTTTTTCCGTGAAGGTTGCATACTTCTGCACATTGTGGATTGCGCTTACAATTACGCTTACTTTTGCCCCTATGTAAATACTACCTTGTTGCGCTTTTATCCACTTGCTTACAACCGGCTGGCTTGTAAATTGTTCGATTGTTAGGGTGCGTAACTTGGCTTTCCTATTTTGGATTCACCATCTCTGTCAGGCCAAGTGTATTAAACCCTGTCATATGTTCCTTCTGACACTTTGATAGGTATGTTAAGATTTCCCTCATCGGTATGGTATTTCCAGTCGCTCTATGCATGATGCATGCCAGAATACCTATTTTTGTATACCTAGGAAGGGTTCTGTTCTCCTTCAAGCCAGTTTTGTTGTGGTTATTGGCTTTTTTCACTGCCTATAGGGCTATTACACTGTTATAGGCATGTTTGTAAAATATATCACGCTTTACCTTGGTACAACTGCAATGTTGTGCTCATAGTGGTTCATTTGACTGGCATTTGCTTTTTCTATGCCCCACCTTTTTTTCTCCTTCCCAATTTCCTCCATAAGATAACATGCATTCTTTGCACACCACAAATGTAATCAGGCATGTATTTTGAAGTCCTGATGATGATCCTGCATTATTCACCAATTGAAAAGTTGTCGACCTTAAAATGCCCTGACCCTATAAATACGTGTATATGACTTCTGGGTGCAGTCTTGTTCGCCTTGATGTAAATAAGTGACCCCAATTGTGACTGTAACTGATGGTCATTTAATGTCTCATGGCTGTTTGTTTTCATGTTTGTTTCCTTGTTTTTAAGACCAGTTGAGGATTACCCCAGTGGGGTTAATCTTCCACACATATATAGGTTTGATTAAAAGCGTACTACATATCCATTTTTTGATTACTCCTGGACATTATTTTTGTCTCCAGAGCATTATTATCTATTGATTGACTTTAAGGATCTCTGTTCCTGTACATATTAGTGGGCCTGCAGCACTGATTGTGCGACCCACCTAAGTAGGCCTTTAACCATGTCTCAGGCCTGCCATTGCAGAGACTGTATGTGCAGTTTACACTGCCATATCAACCTGGGAAAATAGACCTTTTGCCAGGCCCAAACCTTCCTTTTGTATCCGTATACGTCACCCCTGAGGTAAGCCCACGATAACCCAGAGGGCAGGGTGCAATGTATTTAAAAGGCAGAACATGTACTTTTAAGTTTATAAGTCCTGGTAGCGAAAAACTGTCATATTCATTTTTCACTAATGCAAGGCCTATCTCTCCATAGGCTAACATTTGTATTTACTTATTACAATTCATAAGTGTAATTTCCAATTGGGAAAGCATACCCCTTCAAGTATGGTGTCTCTTGAATAACAATGTAAAATTCAAACATATGGTGAAGTCTGAATTTAAGTTACCATTCGGAAAATTCCACTTTTAGAAAATTGGCCTTTTCTTGCTTTCGCCATTTGGTGTCTGTAGCCCGTCTCTGATCACATGGCTGAGTGTAGTTGCCAGTTAGGCTTTGTTTATTCCTTCTAGACAGTCACACACATTAGGAGCTTTTCTCAATGGACCATCCCTGGCAGGATGGGAGGGAGGAGCTGGGCACAGCCTCTCTTACACCTGAATAGGTTATGTCCTATCCAAAGACAAAGGACTGCATATCCCCTGCAGTGAGTCTGGAGCCACGACAGGAAGGGGGAACATCTGTGCATTTCAAAGGCATGTCTTCAAAGTCTCTTCCACTTTAAAGGCACCACTGGATATAAGTTTTTGACCTCATAGACCACCACTTGAGTACACTTCTGGACCTGCGGATACTCCGCCAACAAGAAGGACTGATGTGCTGCTGAAGAACTGCCACTCTGCTGGAGTGTACTCTGCTGGACTCCTGCTTTGCTCTGCTGATATGCTGCCTGTTGCCCTCTTGCCTGGATGAGAAAGGACTAGACCTGCATATCTTGACCCCAGAACCCAGAGTGACTCTAAGGCAGTGGTCTTCACACTTTTTAACGCCGTGCCCCCCAGTGAAAAAATCTAATGAATCTGGCCCCCGCTGCCTCAGAACTTTTCACAATAATTCCATTAAATTGGCAATGTTTAAATATGTCTCAATTTATTTAAACAGGAGACATATTTAAACATTCCAGTTAAATCCTCTTACATGATTGCCAAACATACTATTGTGGTCAGGCAGGCCTTACTAACGGTTAAAAATACCCACAGTGTGATTAATAGAAATGGGGGTGGGCGTGTAGAAGAATATTTGGAGTCCCTTCCCTTCTGACACCTTCTCCCAGCCATGCTTAAAACAAAGCACTGCTGTGAGCATAATGCTTCTTTTGGGCACAGCCTGGGGCCCCCTTGGGATCACTCGAGGCCCCACTAGGGGGGCCCGCCCCCAGTTTGAAGACCTCTGCTCTAAGGGCTAGCTGGCTGGCCACCTGATCTGAAGCCTCAGGGAGATAAATGGCTCCCAAACCCTGCACCTGGACTCTGCCATCTGTGATTCTACCCTGTCAAGTGGTGCCTACTCAGTCCTGGACCTTTGAAAGTGGGCCTTAGGTGCTTGCTAGAGGAACTGACATATCTTATCTGCTGAGCGACACATCCCGAGTAGAACCGATGCATCTCCACTGCTGCATGAATCAGGCCCGTCGCAAAAGGCTTGCATCATCGCTGCAACCTGCATCTTGAGACTAACGCATCTCCTTCAGAACCACCACTGTGGGACCCCTTCCCCGGCACAGCTCCTTGCATCTCTCGTCAATGGCAGCCTTGACGATGACAATGAAACTCCACATCGCAAGGGGGGGTACCACTTGGGGGGGCAAGACTCACAGCAGGCAGAGACCAGGTGCTGGGTTCAAGGCTGGTTGGAGCCATTTTTGTCCCTGAGGCTCTGATCAGGAGGCCAGACAACTAGTCCTTGGAGTCACTCTGGAGGTCCTGGGTTCAAGATGCAGGTCCAGGCCTTCTCACTATGGAAGCAGAGTAGCAGGACAGCAGAGTAGCACTCATTCATGCAGCAGAGCAGCACAGGAGTATATATGAGTCATCCAGAGGTGTACTGGTGCTGGGTCTGAGGGTCCACAAGTTATACTTGGTGGCAGGTTAGAAGTAGGAGAAGGTTCTGGAGGTTTCCATTCCTAGAAGTGTTTGGAATTTCCTACTTTCCTGTCCTGGACCCAGCTTGTCTAGGGACACAAAATACTATTGTAAAACTCTTTGTGAGTGTGCTGGGCAGAGCATTTGGTATGTGCAAGTGTGGTGGGTGACAGCTAATGTACCTCATCAAGTCAGAGATGGCCCATCCTGCCAACACCTATTCACCCTTTGTATGGGAGTAATACACAAAGACCAGCTACCAGCTAGACCTGGTAATGTGACCCATTATACAGGCTGCAGACACCAAATTAATCTTGTGGTACTTTTATAGCACGGCTTGTCACCCGTGAGGGTATCCAGGCACTGGACTGCAGGTTCAGTCGAAGAGGCAGGTCTTAAGTCCCTTTCTGAAGTCTGTCAACAAGGGTGATGTTCGGAGGTTGAGTTGAAGGGTGTTCCAGGACTTGGCAGCAAGGTGGGAGAAGGAGCATCTTCTGGGGCGGCAGCGGTGGATGCGTGGTGTCTGTGCAAGTGCGAGGTGAGCAGGGCAGAGTTTTCTGAGTGGTTGGTGGAAATTCACGTGGTGGTTCATGTATACAGGTCCTTGGTCTTGGAGGGCTTCGTAGGCATGGGTCAGTAGATTGAAATGGCAACTTGTCTGGATGGGGAGCCATCAGTGGAGGTCTCTCATGTGCTGGGTGACGTGAATCCTTTTGGGCAAGTTGAGGATCAGGCTGGCTTCTGTATTCTGGATCAACTGAAGACAACTCATTAGTTTGATGGTGATGCTTACATCAATTGCGTTCCCATAGTCCAGGCAGCTGGTGTTGAGGGATTGCGTCGCAGTTTTTCTGGTGCTGATGGGGAGCCATTTGAAGATTCTGCGGAGCATGCAGAAAGTGTGGATGCAGGCTAAGGAGACGGCATTGACCTGTCATTTCATGGAGAGTTCGCTGTCCAGGATGATGTGGAGGTTGCGGGCATGGTCTTTCAGAGTGAGGTGGGTCCGAGTTCTGATGGCCACCAGGCGTTGTTCCATAAGGAGGTGTGGAGGACAAGAAAATGCCAACTTTCTAAAAGTGATACTCAAACATTCACCCCCTGTCAATAGATCTGGGTTAAATTCATTGCTCTTTTGCTCACCATGCCACCCCAGTTTAGGCCCAGCCATATGAAAATCACTCTTGACCCTGTTTCTCGTGGGAACAGTCCAGCCTGAACTGACAAGGCAGGTACTTCCTGGACTCGAAACAAGCATGGAACAGAGAGGCAGTTGCAGCGGGCCTGCGGGCAGCAGTGAGGCAAGGGGGCACACACACAGCTGGTGGCCGTGCGGCGCGGGGGTGTCCTGAGAGCAGGTCACGCTCACCTGCGCCGCGCGGTCGCCATTTATGGCCAAGTGGGAGGGAGGGAGGAGCAGCTGGGAGGCGGGAGCGGGGAGGGCACAGAACAAAAAGGGAGCGTGGCCGCTAGGGCGGCGGCGGGAAGCGGGGAGCGGGGCGGGCACAGGGGGGCAGAGACAACAACAGTGAGCCGATAAACAGAGATGAAAAAAGCAGTTACAGAAGAATAAAATAGAGGTTAAATACAGTTAAATACAGTTCTCAGCACGCAAAGCACACGCACGCAAAATGCAGCGGAAAGGCAGGGAACAGAGAGGCAGTCGCAGCGGGGCTGCGGGCAGCAGCGAGGCAAGGGGCACACACACAGCTGGTGGCCGTGCGGCACGGGGGTGTCCTGAGAGCAGGTCACACTCACCTGCGCCGCGCGGTCGCCATTTATGGCCAAGTGGGAGGGAGGGAGGAGCAGCTTGGAGGCGGGAGCGGGGAGGGCACAGAACAAAAAGGGGGCGTGGCCGCTAGGGCGGCGACGGGAAGCGGGGAGCGGGGCGGGCACAGGGGGGCAGAGACAACAACAGTGAGCCGATAAACAGAGATGAAAAAAGCAGTTACAGAAGAAAAAAATAGAGGTTAAATACAGTTAAATACAGTTCTCAGCACGCAAAGCACACGCACGCAAAATGCGGCGGAAAGGCAGGGAACAGAGAGGCAGTCGCAGCGGGGCTGCGGGCAGCAGCGAGGCAAGGGGGCACACACACAGCTGGTGGCCGTGCGGCGCGGGGGTTTCCTGAGAGCAGGTCATATCTTTTATGAACTAGGAGGATAACTTGCCTATATGTTTTCTTCTGGAAATTACATAACTCTATGCCTAATTTCTTCATGATTTTTTTCCTTGTCAGTTGTATGTCGTGTAGTCACATAATATTATGATTCTTGCACTGATTAATATGGCCGACACCTATACCCTCTATTCGCGCAGTCACCTCAGTAATCCAAAATGGCTGACATCGCAGCTGCCTTAGTCCCTCATCTATTCTCACACCTTTAAACCAGTTTTTCTCACTCATACGTTCAATTCACTGGTGCGTTCAAAGGGCCCCGTCAGCGCATCTTGGCACTGACACTTGCCTGTAAGTGGTACTCGCTGCTTCCGGGTTAAATAGGACATTAGAATCCCCATTTTTAAGCACTGTGCTTCCTCTTGTAGATCTACTGACTCTGTAATTGAGGATTGATATCCGTGGGACTTTTTCCGTGAAGGTTGCATACTTCTGCACATTGTGGATTGCGCTTACAATTACGCTTACTTTTGCCCCTATGTAAATACTACCTTGTTGCGCTTTTATCCACTTGCTTACAACCGGCTGGCTTGTAAATTGTTCGATTGTTAGGGTGCGTAACTTGGCTTTCCTATTTTGGATTCACCATCTCTGTCAGGCCAAGTGTATTAAACCCTGTCATATGTTCCTTCTGACACTTTGATAGGTATGTTAAGATTTCCCTCATCGGTATGGTATTTCCAGTCGCTCTATGCATGATGCATGCCAGAATACCTATTTTTGTATACCTAGGAAGGGTTCTGTTCTCCTTCAAGCCAGTTTTGTTGTGGTTATTGGCTTTTTTCACTGCCTATAGGGCTATTACACTGTTATAGGCATGTTTGTAAAATATATCACGCTTTACCTTGGTACAACTGCAATGTTGTGCTCATAGTGGTTCATTTGACTGGCATTTGCTTTTTCTATGCCCCACCTTTTTTTCTCCTTCCCAATTTCCTCCATAAGATAACATGCATTCTTTGCACACCACAAATGTAATCAGGCATGTATTTTGAAGTCCTGATGATGATCCTGCATTATTCACCAATTGAAAAGTTGTCGACCTTAAAATGCCCTGACCCTATAAATACGTGTATATGACTTCTGGGTGCAGTCTTGTTCGCCTTGATGTAAATAAGTGACCCCAATTGTGACTGTAACTGATGGTCATTTAATGTCTCATGGCTGTTTGTTTTCATGTTTGTTTCCTTGTTTTTAAGACCAGTTGAGGATTACCCCAGTGGGGTTAATCTTCCACACATATATAGGTTTGATTAAAAGCGTACTACATATCCATTTTTTGATTACTCCTGGACATTATTTTTGTCTCCAGAGCATTATTATCTATTGATTGACTTTAAGGATCTCTGTTCCTGTACATATTAGTGGGCCTGCAGCACTGATTGTGCGACCCACCTAAGTAGGCCTTTAACCATGTCTCAGGCCTGCCATTGCAGAGACTGTATGTGCAGTTTACACTGCCATATCAACCTGGGAAAATAGACCTTTTGCCAGGCCCAAACCTTCCTTTTGTATCCGTATACGTCACCCCTGAGGTAAGCCCACGATAACCCAGAGGGCAGGGTGCAATGTATTTAAAAGGCAGAACATGTACTTTTAAGTTTATAAGTCCTGGTAGCGAAAAACTGTCATATTCATTTTTCACTAATGCAAGGCCTATCTCTCCATAGGCTAACATTTGTATTTACTTATTACAATTCATAAGTGTAATTTCCAATTGGGAAAGCATACCCCTTCAAGTATGGTGTCTCTTGAATAACAATGTAAAATTCAAACATATGGTGAAGTCTGAATTTAAGTTACCATTCGGAAAATTCCACTTTTAGAAAATTGGCCTTTTCTTGCTTTCGCCATTTGGTGTCTGTAGCCCGTCTCTGATCACATGGCTGAGTGTAGTTGCCAGTTAGGCTTTGTTTATTCCTTCTAGACAGTCACACACATTAGGAGCTTTTCTCAATGGACCATCCCTGGCAGGATGGGAGGGAGGAGCTGGGCACAGCCTCTCTTACACCTGAATAGGTTATGTCCTATCCAAAGACAAAGGACTGCATATCCCCTGCAGTGAGTCTGGAGCCACGACAGGAAGGGGGAACATCTGTGCATTTCAAAGGCATGTCTTCAAAGTCTCTTCCACTTTAAAGGCACCACTGGATATAAGTTTTTGACCTCATAGACCACCACTTGAGTACACTTCTGGACCTGCGGATACTCCGCCAACAAGAAGGACTGATGTGCTGCTGAAGAACTGCCACTCTGCTGGAGTGTACTCTGCTGGACTCCTGCTTTGCTCTGCTGATATGCTGCCTGTTGCCCTCTTGCCTGGATGAGAAAGGACTAGACCTGCATATCTTGACCCCAGAACCCAGAGTGACTCTAAGGCAGTGGTCTTCACACTTTTTAACGCCGTGCCCCCCAGTGAAAAAATCTAATGAATCTGGCCCCCGCTGCCTCAGAACTTTTCACAATAATTCCATTAAATTGGCAATGTTTAAATATGTCTCAATTTATTTAAACAGGAGACATATTTAAACATTCCAGTTAAATCCTCTTACATGATTGCCAAACATACTATTGTGGTCAGGCAGGCCTTACTAACGGTTAAAAATACCCACAGTGTGATTAATAGAAATGGGGGTGGGCGTGTAGAAGAATATTTGGAGTCCCTTCCCTTCTGACACCTTCTCCCAGCCATGCTTAAAACAAAGCACTGCTGTGAGCATAATGCTTCTTTTGGGCACAGCCTGGGGCCCCCTTGGGATCACTCGAGGCCCCACTAGGGGGGCCCGCCCCCAGTTTGAAGACCTCTGCTCTAAGGGCTAGCTGGCTGGCCACCTGATCTGAAGCCTCAGGGAGATAAATGGCTCCCAAACCCTGCACCTGGACTCTGCCATCTGTGATTCTACCCTGTCAAGTGGTGCCTACTCAGTCCTGGACCTTTGAAAGTGGGCCTTAGGTGCTTGCTAGAGGAACTGACATATCTTATCTGCTGAGCGACACATCCCGAGTAGAACCGATGCATCTCCACTGCTGCATGAATCAGGCCCGTCGCAAAAGGCTTGCATCATCGCTGCAACCTGCATCTTGAGACTAACGCATCTCCTTCAGAACCACCACTGTGGGACCCCTTCCCCGGCACAGCTCCTTGCATCTCTCGTCAATGGCAGCCTTGACGATGACAATGAAACTCCACATCGCAAGGGGGGGTACCACTTGGGGGGGCAAGACTCACAGCAGGCAGAGACCAGGTGCTGGGTTCAAGGCTGGTTGGAGCCATTTTTGTCCCTGAGGCTCTGATCAGGAGGCCAGACAACTAGTCCTTGGAGTCACTCTGGAGGTCCTGGGTTCAAGATGCAGGTCCAGGCCTTCTCACTATGGAAGCAGAGTAGCAGGACAGCAGAGTAGCACTCATTCATGCAGCAGAGCAGCACAGGAGTATATATGAGTCATCCAGAGGTGTACTGGTGCTGGGTCTGAGGGTCCACAAGTTATACTTGGTGGCAGGTTAGAAGTAGGAGAAGGTTCTGGAGGTTTCCATTCCTAGAAGTGTTTGGAATTTCCTACTTTCCTGTCCTGGACCCAGCTTGTCTAGGGACACAAAATACTATTGTAAAACTCTTTGTGAGTGTGCTGGGCAGAGCATTTGGTATGTGCAAGTGTGGTGGGTGACAGCTAATGTACCTCATCAAGTCAGAGATGGCCCATCCTGCCAACACCTATTCACCCTTTGTATGGGAGTAATACACAAAGACCAGCTACCAGCTAGACCTGGTAATGTGACCCATTATACAGGCTGCAGACACCAAATTAATCTTGTGGTACTTTTATAGCACGGCTTGTCACCCGTGAGGGTATCCAGGCACTGGACTGCAGGTTCAGTCGAAGAGGCAGGTCTTAAGTCCCTTTCTGAAGTCTGTCAACAAGGGTGATGTTCGGAGGTTGAGTTGAAGGGTGTTCCAGGACTTGGCAGCAAGGTGGGAGAAGGAGCATCTTCTGGGGCGGCAGCGGTGGATGCGTGGTGTCTGTGCAAGTGCGAGGTGAGCAGGGCAGAGTTTTCTGAGTGGTTGGTGGAAATTCACGTGGTGGTTCATGTATACAGGTCCTTGGTCTTGGAGGGCTTCGTAGGCATGGGTCAGTAGATTGAAATGGCAACTTGTCTGGATGGGGAGCCATCAGTGGAGGTCTCTCATGTGCTGGGTGACGTGAATCCTTTTGGGCAAGTTGAGGATCAGGCTGGCTTCTGTATTCTGGATCAACTGAAGACAACTCATTAGTTTGATGGTGATGCTTACATCAATTGCGTTCCCATAGTCCAGGCAGCTGGTGTTGAGGGATTGCGTCGCAGTTTTTCTGGTGCTGATGGGGAGCCATTTGAAGATTCTGCGGAGCATGCAGAAAGTGTGGATGCAGGCTAAGGAGACGGCATTGACCTGTCATTTCATGGAGAGTTCGCTGTCCAGGATGATGTGGAGGTTGCGGGCATGGTCTTTCAGAGTGAGGTGGGTCCGAGTTCTGATGGCCACCAGGCGTTGTTCCATAAGGAGGTGTGGAGGACAAGAAAATGCCAACTTTCTAAAAGTGATACTCAAACATTCACCCCCTGTCAATAGATCTGGGTTAAATTCATTGCTCTTTTGCTCACCATGCCACCCCAGTTTAGGCCCAGCCATATGAAAATCACTCTTGACCCTGTTTCTCGTGGGAACAGTCCAGCCTGAACTGACAAGGCAGGTACTTCCTGGACTCGAAACAAGCATTCTAGGACGGGTATCATTGGATTCAAGCTAGCGTAGCTGATGAGGAGTGATGCCATGAAACTAGTCCCAGGATGCTGGACAAGACAGAAATATGCAGTAGATCCCTATCACGCAGTGTAGCCCACAAGGTGGGTTACTGCTCTGCGGTGCATGATTTTTAGATACATGTGCCCCTTAATGTATATTATCCTGGCTGTGAAAAATCTCCTATGTTGTTTTTCACTCTGACAAGGGTGGCTCTCCCATAGGTTAACACTGGTTTATAGTTAATAAGTGCTAAATTCGGTTTGAAAATAACTTAGAAAAATACTTCAAGGACTCATTCTAATTGTAATTTAAAATACAACTCAATGGTCAAGTCGGGTATTATATTACAATTTTGGAAATTACACTTGTAGTCATTTTCGTGCCTAAAAGCTAAAGGCTTTCCTGTCAGTGTTTTGTTTAACATGTCCTGGCAGTTAAAAACTCCTGAAGACGTTTTTCACTGTTGTGAGTTTGTCTCTCCCATGGGTTAAAACTGGGTTTCCTTATTAAACTTAATATGAGATAACTTCATATTGGGGCCAGATACAGCAATGCTGTTTCCAGTCAAATTAATTGGAATTTAAAATCCTCTTCAATGGTCAGATCTTAAGTTACTATCCTAAAAATTACACTTAGTTGGCATTTTTCTGCTCAAACCAACTGTGCCTTTCTGCAAGAATCCTGGGTCACATGACGTTGAAAGACTCTGCTGTTGTTCATTTGGTATTGCTTCTAGACAGTGAGGCAAAGGAACCCTAGATGTGAAGGGAGAGGTTAGCCTTCGATACAGGTGATGAAGTTTGTGCATATTGGCTCAAGAACCTTTTAAATTTAAATAGGGGCTCCCTGGTAGATTTGAGCTGTTGTATAGTCCAGGTCCTATATCTGTAATATTCTGTGTTGGGTCCAGTATCCAAAACGAGAGACTCTGTAAGAAATTGGGTTATTAGTTGTGAAGGATGCGAGTACTGCACAAGTAATAATTCTTCAATTATCTTTGTACTGGGAACTAAGTACTCTATTGCAGCACTTGACTCTCTCAGCGTAGCAAAGTAGAGCAATCCAAGGTCTACTCAGGGGAGGTGGTGTGGGCTAGCAGTCACAAGTTGCTGGTGCGCAACAACAACACTCAATAAATAATTGTTCATTCAGTGCTTCTTCTTTTAAAAAGGACATACAAAATGCTAAATGTTGTGCATTCAATTACAAATATATACATCAAGTAGATGGAAATACCTTTGCTGACACTCTCATATCACATTTCATAGTCACCATACCTCCGCCTATACCAGGTGCAACATCACAATATAAGGGGGTGTCATTATAAGTAAGGCAGGCGTATTGGTGTTATGATATATAAGGCGGGCCTATTGGATTTGTCAAGGTGTCTCCACCTTAATAAAACAGCATACACATATTAGGATTCATCATTAAAACCAATTAAATCAATAGCCATTTTAAAATGCTTTCATTATTAATGTTAGCTTTGCAATGTTCATCAATAATCATTGTCTATAAAGTATTTTAAATAAAGCATTTTAATTTAACTAGAAACATGTATGTCTGAGTCTTCTATTACTGTCTGTAGACCATATACTGTAGTCATAGAACAAATCCCCCTGGATCCCCACCCCACCCTCCCAAGCCAAAAATCAAAAGCTCTAACTTCTGAGAGTGCTTAAACTCTAGTAAAAGGTCTCCTGAGATCATGTCCTCCTGCCCCTTGTAAACATAGACTGACTTTTATGATAACATGGGGGAAGATACTACCCTTTTGCAAGCACCCCAAACACTACTGGTAAACGTTAGTGGGGCTCCTGCTACTCCTTGGGGGATGCCATGAGGAACAAAACTTGCATTATGAGGCACTCCAGACCTGAGTTTAGGACTATGTTATTAGCAGCTTCCCAAAATGGGAAGCCAAAATCCTTTTAATTTTTCCCCTGTGGCACACCGCAATGCCTTTGATTTTGGGTGCCCCAATCCCACCCGGGGCACACATGGCTATAGGGGTTGTGGGGTGGCCCAGCCAGCTCCCCGAGGGTGTAGCACCATTCCATGCCCGAGGGTGTAGCACCAATCCGCAAGCCGGCATCTTCTGTGCACCCATGGGCCCAGGCAACCATAGATGGGAGCAGGAATCTGAGTGCCTCCTACACTTGCTTGAAGCAGGTGGGAATTTTATGCTTGGGGTACGCCTCCCCATCACAGACACAGGGCACAAGGGGGCAGGGGAGCATCCCTCAGGGAAGGCTATATGGTTGCTTCTTTTATTTGGTTGCGGGACCCTGCTCACTACATGCCAGCCTTCTGTGTTACTTTGAGCTGGCCCCTTGGGAGATAGGGGCTCCTAAAGGCAATCTGGACAACTGGGAAGGGGTCCCATACACACCCATTCCCCCAAATAGTTTATTCATTAAGGGTGTGTAGGCCTACAAGCTCTGCCCAAAGCTGGACTGAACGGTTGAAATGAGGGGGACCACTACACGCTCATCTTTCTTCATAAAAATTCACAGAAATCTGGGACACCATCACCACCCTCTCCATGGACGTTCCCTTCATCACTGAAACGTGACTCAACCCCTCCTTGAACCCCGACAACACCAAGACAGCGCTGACAAACAAGGCAGAGGCATTGCCATCATCTTCAAGGAAACCATCAGATGCACCATCAGCAACGATGACATCACGCCTCTCATGGAACACCTCAACTTCCTACTACATACTGATCAAAGATCGCGATAAGAGACACCCTCACCTACAGACCACCGGGATCTCAAGCAACATTCTGCGACACCATCCCCAACCTCATCTCACAACTAGCAATTGAATCTCACCACTACCTCCTACTCTACTACCTCAACTTCCACACTGACTGTCAAAGACCCCACAAGCCTTACCTTCTGCCTGTAGAGTTGACTCGCGGGGATGATATGAATAACCTCCACCGTCTGCCACCTGCTTCCCTGTCCTACCTTGAATAGTACCAGACCGGGGATTGGTGAAGACTGGGGGAAGGAATCCTCATGGGGTGGTGTACTGTTTGGTGTGCTGAAGTGATGACTGATACCTGGTGGAATTGTTGCCTTTCTGGACCGTCAGCCTGGGAAAACAATAAACAAGCAGTCACTACTGCGTTAATCAGCATACACACTCACACACACACACTCAACTGGGGGATGGTAGGGAGAGTCACAATAGCCACCTGGAATGAAGTGTCTTTAGCAACAAATCTCCGGTAGGTGCACCAGCAACCCAGGGTCTTGGAATGGACAGAAAGCACGCCTGGGCTGAACACCACGGTATCAGGAGGGTAGAGGATTACCAGGAACAGTAGTCACGGTATATGAAGCACTCCTGTGCTGCAGCTACAGGGCAATAGCAGCAAGGCGCTCATGCGCCGAGTGTAGGAAGAAAGGGAAGGGGTGGTGACATGCTCCTGCACTCACCCGGAAGCTGGCAGGGGGGCAAGGGCAGTGATGCGCTCCTGCGCTCACCAGGATGCTGGCAAAGTGAGGGGTGGTGATGCTCTCCTGCGCTCACCGGGATGCTAGCAAAGTAAGAGGTGGTGATGCGCTCCTGTGCTCACCCGGAAGCTGGCAGGGGACAAGGGCGGTGACGCGCTCCTGCGTTCACTGGAATGCCTGCGAAGTAAGGGGTGGTGACGCTGTCATGCGCTCACCAAGAAGCAACAAGAAAAAGAGAGAGTACTCCCGCCTTGGGCTCTCTCGTATCAGTAGCAGCGCTCCTGTGCTGACAGGATCGGGAAGCTGCATGAGGCGCTGCGACGCATTCGTACGTGTGCAGCTGGCAAACAGCGAATAAGCCTCAGTTGAGAGCGAGGCAAGGAAGGGTTTGTACCTAGAGCCCCTACAGGGAAACGGATCCACAGGTTCTGACTCCAAGCAAGTAGAATCCTAATCAGAAGCACCAGGCGCTATGCATAGCGGGGTTTTACACGGTGTCACCCAGAAGTGATCTGTTGGTGACCCGCAGTACTGCACTCCCGGGGGAGAGCTAGATAGACTAGACAGACAACTGATAGAAGGCACTCCCGTATACGTACAGACATGATATTGACAACCCCAACTACGCATACTACATCACTCTCCTTGAGAGTCTGAACAACATCGGACTCACCCAACTGGTCACCGAACCCACGCACATAGCCAGACACATACTCAACCCCATTTTCACCTCCAGTGACTGCATCAAATTCAGACACACCACAAAACTCACCTGAACTGACCACACCATTGTGCACTTCACAATCATAGATGCACATCACACAATCAACAGGCGTCAGATCCCCCCCACCACAGATAGAGCGAGGTCATGGAAACTCAGTGTTTACAGGCTCTCGCCACCTTCCTACCCATGCCTCAACAGACTTCAACCAGGCTGTCCAGAACTTCGCCCCCTGGATCACCATCTGTGCCAACAGAGTCACCCCACTGAAACCCACAAAATTCAACACAACATCTAAACACACCAGCTGGTACACCCTGGAACTCAGGAACACCAAGCCCAACTGCCACCAACTGGAGAAATGATGTCCCACCACTAAGCACCCCGCCACCAAAGCAGCCCACATAACAGCCCTCAGCAATTATCACAGGCACATCAAGGAAGCCAAGAAAGCAGCCATGCCCACCCTCTTCAACTCCATTGTGGTTCTGAAATTCTGGACCCTACTGTTATCACGGTATCGAGATCCAATACCCGAGCCACAAAATATCAATATCCCATGACGAATTTGGTATCAACAGACCGGTAATGATTAGGACATCATTCCTATGCATTTGCGTCATGATCGAGGAATGCCAACACCCCTAAATCGTAGTTTCCGTTCCGACCCCTCAGACTCCATTTTGTAAACGGCATCCATCTTGTGTCTTGCCCTCATGATAAGTCAATTGAGTAAGGTCGAGCTTGATCTAAAAGGACACGTCCACCTTCCCTGACTTTCCCCTGACCTGTCCCAACTGACTCCCTTGCCTCCAGCCAAACCTGTTTAGGCAGCTCCTCGCCCAGTGGCTGAATACGATAGCATCAATGCATAACATACCATAAGCCATTCACCGCGTACAGATCATGTTTTCTACACACAACACACCTGTCCGCGTTCCTTGTTTATGGGCAGTTTTATGACTAGGAGGTGCCCTTCTTTATTGGGGTTTCATCGATATCTGATGGGAGTTCCGGGACTGGCTGGGTAATCTATCACGAACGGGACGTCCAAAATATGGGTTTGCCTACATGACTTCGCTCTTTGTATTGTTGTCGAAATATGTGTATAGTCATATCATAAACTCAAGAATTCTTGCTTGCAGCTATTATAAGGAGAAGGCTTGTTCTGTAAAAACGAACAGTCTCCTGAGAACACACGATCCGCGTTTGTCGTGCTTCTAGGACACATGTTACTTGGTAGCTGCCAATAAAACTTGATCTCTGACTGCGACTAGAAGACTCATTGTTTCTGTGGTCCGGAACAAGGGAGAACTCAGAGGTCTTCTGGTGTTATCCCCTGGCACCACCGGGTTCTTAAAAACCCGGCACCTCAGTTGGCGCCCAACTCGGGGCGGTATCAAGCGGCGACGGTCCAAGCCAGATGTTCGTGAGGAGCTTCGTGTGAAAATTCCAGAGGACGGCCAGCCACTTCAGCGACCCCTGTATGTCGACGTGGTTCCGAAGGTCTTTGCTGCGAGGTTCCCCGCGTCCCGACGGCTACGAAGGACTGCTGCCCTGACTATCGCCTTGTTTTGGACCCAGTGATCCTTGGTAGAGCGAAACGATAGACGAGTCTTCTAGCGACGTCACCGATCTTCAAATACTTCAGTTAAGTATAAGTGGAGCGTCTCCCAGTCCTTAGTTTGATCCTTAGTTTTTGGTATCCTTGACCTATGCTTTGATTTGGTACTTGCAAGCCAAAAAGCCGAAGGACTCGTGTTTTCACGAGAAATATCGTAACAGATAATCCTTTGAAGTTTGAAGCTAGACTAGTGAGCGAAGATGCCTGGTTTTAGCAGACTTGGAAACTTGTTTTGTCTTGGTTGTAGTAAGGACTCCCGATTAGAGGATTCTTGTCCGGTTCCTCCAATTGGAACTCCAACGTATGAGCTCTATGTGAAGCATGGCGTAGGTCCCATCACATATAATGAAGTATGGATAAAATACACCCGCAAGGATGGTGTTTTAAAATGGCCCCAATATGGTAGTTTTGACTCAGAAATATTAGATAACCTAGAGGTCAAATTGTTGAAGAAAAAAGCCCGGCCGGCGATGTTTGACTCTTTTCGCTTATGGCGCAAAGAAGCCAAACAGAAAGAAATAAAATTAGCAAAAAGGAATAAAAGAGGTATGTCAATGGTGCAAGCTGCCGTTGCATACAGGGATAACGAGGAAGAGCAAGAAACAGAACAAATACTTAGGAGCAAGAAACTAGCAGTAGATAAATGCTACCCGATGTTACCAAATGAGGGACGAGGTCAAGAGGAAAGATCCGAGAAAGATCCGTTAATGTCCCACTTATTAAACTCACCTCCACCGTATGCGTTAGACGCTACCGCACCACCAAAGCATTTTACTATACCGCGCCCCGGCGCACGTAACCCAGCTCTTGCACGAACGCCAGCTCCTCTTCAGCTGGTTTCTACTTCTCCGGCGCAGCCTTCTCAAGGGCCGCCATCTTTGCTACATACTCCATCTACTTCTACCACTTTGCCTACAGCTCCAACTGTTCCCTATGATACTACGTCTGCCACTGTTTCAACTTCCTCTGCTATGGACTCGATTTCTTCTTTGCCTCAGCCTGTCTTTTCCGATGCACTTGCCCCTCCGCAAGGTTCTCCTTCTTGTGGAGAAGTGTGGCTCACTGGTTAGAGGCAGCAGACCCTGTAGCAGAAATCGGTCCGGGACCAGGGTTCAATTCCCGACGCGGCAGGGTCTTGGGTCAATGTCCGCAGACTCGATAATTCTCGCCGAGGTGCCTACGCTAACCATGGGTCCCACTCTGCAACTCTGGGCAATAGCTTGCTTAATCTCCACAACGGCCCCATCAGCGCCGGGGATGCCTGGCTTCACCTTGGAGGTGCCCAGGAAGGGACCATCTCACAGGGAAAGCCAGGACGGGTTCCCCAGCGGTATACAGCGCCAGGACACTCCGAGATGGAGTAACAGTGCGCTTTACAAGTATACTTACCATTAGACAAAGAGTGACAGGTACCGTCACTGGTCTGCTTTCACCTTTCTTCGGGTCGCCTAAAACGACCCCTAAAACAGAAGATAGACAGTTACGTAGTCAACTGCCTGATTACGAGGAAAGAAAAGTGCTGAATGAACTAGCACGCAAATGGATTGCGGATACTGTTAAATATGATGTTCAGTCTGTTATGGAAGTTTTCCGTCAATGGAATGCACCCACTCAGAGATACGTATTCGAAGAGATGTGTGTATATCTGTACGAAGATTTGGAGACGAATGATCCCAAATACACAATGGACGAACTATGGCGTACGCGTTTTAAGTTCCATGAAGGTATGATTATAGGTGCAGATGTTGAGAAAGCGATAGAGTTGTTGTTCTCTTATAGGAGTAAGGGAAACGTCTCTAGATCATTGTATGAAGACGACGTATCAGGTAGGAAAAGAGCGAGACAGTACCCCATGAGAGAGGTTCCTCCGGTTTGGAGGGAAGGCGATGCAAATGTAGTACCGCCAATTCTGCCACATTTCCAGCGTGTATGGGTACATGTTCCCTGGAAAAGATCAGAAGTTTTAGCGCTCAAGCAGACACTACCTGATCCCCGTAAAAACCCGACTGGGTATTATAAGGAGTTATCGCAAACTGCAAGCTCATGTATAATGAATTTAGCGGATGTAGACATGTTGTTTGGGAATGTTGTCCCACATCCTTTATGGAGTAAAATTCGTCATACGGACCATGACCAAGAACTAGGTGATTCATGGGCTAATATTACCGCTATAGATGCTAGACAAATTGGTGGTTCTAAACCTGAGCCGTTAATAGCCGAACTTCCCGGTAGAATTATAGCGTACATGAAAACAATAATGCCTGAAGTACGCGTAAACTGGGACAAGCTATCTGCGTGCAAGCAGAAGAAAGATGAGAATGTGTCTGACTTTTTCACGAGATTTGAGGAGACTTTCACCGATCATAGTGGTCAAGATATGGCTACCGAGGGTGGTCAAAGATTGTTTGTAGACAAATTCGTACATAATTTGCTTCCTGAACTGTGTACTAAACTAAAAGATTCAGAGAGTGCTTGGGCTGTCTCTACGTCAGCGCAGATTTTAGCTACAGCCCAGTACTATGAAAATAGGCGCAAAGACGAGCTAGATAAGGCTGACAAAAAGACGGAAGATTTAAAAACTAAGGTTCTTCTCCAGCAGGCCTATCCGCCTCGCACGGCTAGTCAGCCCAATTATCAACAACAACAGCAGTATTCGAGAAACGCGCAAGGAAACGAGTTTTCCCATCAGCATCTTCCGTATGGCCCGAATCAATGTGCGTATTGCAAGGAAGAGGGTCACTTTAAAGGTAATTGTCCGGCTCTTGCGCGACGTTTAAACGGCGTTTCAGGTGTAAGGGGAAGAGGTGTTCAACATGCCCCTAGAGGTAGGGGTCGTGGAAATTTCACCCAGAATACAGCTTCTTTTCCGCCTCAGAATTCCATGAACAGCTTTGACCAACAGAATAATGCATCGTCTAGGTCAGCTCAGTACTATGCTGACGACTATTACACCGAACACGAAAATGAGGGTAATGATTGCTAGGACAGCAATGGACAAAGAGAGGGAGTCGTTTCAGTTCCAGTAGATCAGAATGGACCTTATGTCGAGGTAATTACCTCAGGAGTGTCAGAGCCATTTCTGCTGGATACTGGTGCTACAAAAAGTTCTATTATGCACTCAAAACGTCCTGGCGCACCTTTGTCTGGCGAAATTAATGTCTCAGTAGGTTTCTCTGGCGCCCCTGTTAGAAACCCGATCTCTAGTCCCATATCCCTTTCTGTTGGCCCATGCGAATTAGAAGCACCCCTCATTTTGACAACAGGTTGCGGTGAAAATTTGTTAGGTTTGGATTTACTAAAGAGGTTGTATGCGACTTTGTACTGTTCTCCCTTGGGAGTACAGCTTACTTTAGGTAAGAAAGTCATTTCTCCGATGTATGTGTCAAAAGAAAATATTGCAACTGAATTGTCGTGTCTTCCTGATATACTTTGGGCTAATGGTTCTAATGATGTAGGTCGTTTGGAGATAGCACCGTATGCCATAACATTGAAAGCCAACGTTAGGTTGCCACGTATTCCCCAATACAAAATATCCAGCGAATGCGAAAAAGCGTTGTTGACGATTGTTTATGATCTGATTGACAAAGATGTCATCGAAGAAACAACAGGAAATGTTTGTAACAGTCCAGTTTTACCAGTCTTAAAGCGTACCGATCCTTCACAGCCCCCTGTGTACAGGTTTGTGATTGACCTCAGAGAAGTGAACAAGGTAGTTATCCCACAGTTTCCAGTTGTCCCCGACATTACTGCTTTATTGACAATGGTTCCAGCTTCAGCAGCTTGGTTCTCGGTAAAAACCACCGCAATGGAGCGCACACCGCTAGCCCCTCCGAGGCCTTTGACGGTTGTGTGGCGGCCTTCTCTTCCACCCCTAACAATCTTTCTCTACTGATGAGGGAAGTTATCCCGAAACCCGAGACATGTCTCGGGCGATATCCTAAAACCCGGGACATGTATCGGGTCTAGAGATTCATCAGTCCAACAAGTACCGACTTGCACCCACCTGGGTGATCCACTAAAGAACGACAAGTACCAGATTCCCGAGGGGCGATCCGGAGGAGGGGCTAGTGGTGTGCGCTCCATTGATGACTAAACACAATATGGCTCCCTTGAGCTTTGGGCCGACGGGCTCTTGGACGACGCACCTGCGTGCCGGTTCTGGCATCGAGGCCTTTGACGGTTGTGTGGCGGCCTTCTCTTCCACCCCTAACAATCTTTCTCTACTGATGAGGGAAGTTATCCCGAAACCCGAGACATGTCTCGGGCGATATCCTAAAACCCGGGACATGTATAGGGTCTAGAGATTCATCAGTCCAACAAGTACCGACTGGCACCCACCTGGGTGATCCACTAAAGAACGACAAGTACCAGATTCCCGAGGGGCGATCCGGAGGAGGGGCTAGCGGTGTGTGCTCCATTGATGACTAAACACAATATGGCTCCCTTGAGCTTTGGGCCGACGGGCTCTTGGACGACGCATCTGCGTGCCGGTTCTGGCATTGTGGCCTTTGACGGTTGTGTGGCGGCCTTCTCTTCCACCCCTAACAATCTTTCTCTACTGATGAGGGAAGTTATCCCGAAACCCGAGAAATGTCTTGGGCGATATCCTAAAACCCGGGACATGTATCGGGTCTAGAGATTCATCAGTCCAACAAGTACCGACTTGCACCCACCTGGGTGATCCACTAAAGAACGACAAGTACCAGATTCCCGAGGGGCGATCCGGAGGAGGGGCTAGCGGTGTGCGCTCCATTGATGACTAAACACAATATGGCTCCCTTGAGCTTTGGGCCGACGGGCTCTTGGATGACGCACCTGCGTGCCGGTTCTGGCATCGAGGCCTTTGACGGTTGTGTGGCGGCCTTCTCTTCCACCCCTAACAATCTTTCTCTACTGATGAGGGAAGTTATCCCGAAACCCGAGACATGTCTCGGGCGATATCCTAAAACCCGGGACATGTATCGGGTCTAGAGATTCATCAGTCCAACAAGTACCGACTTGCACCCACCTGGGTGATCCACTAAAGAACGACAAGTACCAGATTCCCGAGGGGCGATCCGGAGGAGGGGCTAGCGGTGTGCGCTCCATTGATGACTAAACACAATATGGCTCCCTTGAGCTTTGGGCCGACGGGCTCTTGGACGACGCACCTGCGTGCCGGTTCTGGCATCGAGGCCTTTGACGGTTGTGTGGCGGCCTTCTCTTCCACCCCTAACAATCTTTCTCTACTGATGAGGGAAGTTATCCCGAAACCCGAGACATGTCTCGGGCGATATCCTAAAACCCGGGACATGTATCGGGTCTAGAGATTCATCAGTCCAACAAGTACCGACTTGCACCCACCTGGGTGATCCACTAAAGAACGACAAGTACCAGATTCCCGAGGGGCGATCCGGAGGAGGGGCTAGCGGTGTGCGCTCCATTGATGACTAAACACAATATGGCTCCCTTGAGCTTTGGGCCGACGGGCTCTTGGACGACGCACCTGCGTGCCGGTTCTGGCATCGAGGCCTTTGACGGTTGTGTGGCGGCCTTCTCTTCCACCCCTAACAATCTTTCTCTACTGATGAGGGAAGTTATCCCGAAACCCGAGACATGTCTCGGGCGATATCCTAAAACCCGGGACATATATCGGGTCTAGAGATTCATCAGTCCAACAAGTACCGACTTGCACCCACCTGGGTGATCCACTAAAGAACGACAAGTACCAGATTCCCGAGGGGCGATCCGGAGGAGGGGCTAGCGGTGTGCGCTCCATTGATGACTAAACACAATATGGCTCCCTTGAGCTTTGGGCCGACGGGCTCTTGGACGACGCACCTGCGTGCCGGTTCTGGCATCGAGTCCTTTGACGGTTGTTTGGCGGCCTTCTCTTCCACCCCTAACAATCTTTCTCTACTGATGAGGGAAGTTATACCGAAACCCTAGACATGTCTCGGGCGATATCCTAAAACCCGGGACATGTATCGGGTCTAGAGATTCATCAGTCCAACAAGTACCGACTTGCACCCACCTGGGTGATCCACTAAAGAACGACAAGTACCAGATTCCCGAGGGGCGATCCGGAGGAGGGGCTAGCGGTGTGCGCTCCATTGATGACTAAACACAATATGGCTCCCTTGAGCTTTGGGCCGACGGGCTCTTGGACGACGCACCTGCGTGCCGGTTCTGGCATCGAGGCCTTTGACGGTTGTGTGGCGGCCTTCTCTTCCACCCCTAACAATCTTTCTCTACTGATGAGGGAAGTTATCCCGAAACCCAAGACATGTCTCGGGCGATATCCTAAAACCCGGGATATGTATCGGGTCTAGAGATTCATCAGTCCAACAAGTACCGACTTGCACCCACCTGGGTGATCCACTAAAGAACGACAAGTACCAGATTCCCGAGGGGCGATCCGGAGGAGGGGCTAGCGGTGTGCGCTCCATTGATGACTAAGCTTGGTTCTCGGTGATTGACCTGAAGAACGCTTTCTTCAGCATCCCGATTGCTGAGGAGAGTAGAGATATTTTTGGATTCAATTTAGGAGGACGAAGCTTCCGCTTCAAGTGCGCTCCTCAAGGCTACTGCGAAAGCCCATCAATATTCAGTCAGGCCCTGAAAACACAACTGGACACTATTGTTCTGCCAGATGGGTCAACTCTGATTCAGTATGTAGACGATCTGCTGATCGCTGCAGACACTGAAGAAATTTGCAAACAAGGCACGTTGTCATTATTGCGTCACTTATGTGACATGAAGCACAAAGTCTCTCTTTCCAAACTACAATTTTGTCTACAAGAAGTAACCTACCTAGGTCACATCTTATCGAAGGAGGGAAGGAGACTGACACCAGAAAGAATACAGGCAATTGCAGAGCTGAGTGCCCCAAGGACACAGAGAGAGGTTCGAGCCTTCTTGGGCATTACAACGTACTGTAGACAATGGATACCGAATTTCTCACTACTAGCCAAACCCTTGCTGGCACTACTCTGTAAAGACACGCCCAATCCTATGCCCTGGTCTGAAGATTGTCAGACGAGTTTCCACGAGTTGCGTGATGCATTGTGTTCGGCTCCTGTGTTGGGAAACCCCAACAACAGTAAGCCTTTTACATTATACGTCCATGAGAAGGAAGGTTGTGCATTATCAGTCCTAACACAACACTTTGGGGACAAGCAGCGCCCATGCGCGTATTTTTCGGCAACTCTAGATCCTGTGGCTAAAGCCCTACCAAGTTGTCTGAGGGCTACCGCCGCAGCAGCTGTCTGCATTCGACAGTCCGCTGGATTAGTCATGAATAATACTCTGATTGTTATGGTCCCGCATGCAGTAGACATTTTGCTAAACAGGACGAAGACACAACATCTCACTAGCGCTCGACTATCCAGTTACGAACTTATACTGTTAGCAAGTCACATCCACATAAAGAGGTGTGATACACTCAACCCTGCTACGCTACTACCCATCCCGACAGAAACAGACGAGATTGATAAACATGACTGCTGCTTTAGGACAGAAGAAGAGACAAAAGGGAGAGTAGACTTACAGGACACTCCCCTTCCTGAATGCAATGATACTTTATGGGTTGATGGTTCATGTTTCAAGTTGCCAAATGGTGATACGACTGCAGCCTATGCCGTAACAACATTACACACCATTATAGAGACCGCGCGCATTTCCCACAATTCTGCACAAGCTGCAGAGCTAATTGCACTTACAAGAGCATGTGTGTTGGCGAAAGGAAAGCGAGTGAATGTGTACACTGACAGCCAATACGCCTTTGGTGTGGCTCACAGTTTTGGGAGATTGTGGCGTGAACGTGGATTCCTGACGTCACATGGTGCAAAGATACAGCATGGTCAGCTAGTTAATGAGCTCCTCGAGTCACTGACCTTGCCACTACAAGTTGCCATTGTGAAGTGCAGTGCACACAAAAAGATTCAAGACGATGTTGGCCGCGGGAATGCATTTGCAGACGAGGTTGCGAAAGAGACTGCAAGGAACACAATGAGTTGGATGTATGTTGTAGGTCCCGCTAGACGGATTACTGATGTGGGAATGTGTGAGGACACCATCGAAAGCGTGAAATCTATACAAGCCGAGGCAACTGAGAAAGAGGTGAATGAATGGAGAGAAAGTAAGGGTAGGTTAGATGCGAATGGTTGTTGGGTCGAATTGTCAGAACATGTGGTCAGAAAATGTATGGTGTGTTTGAAGCATAATCCCGGTAAGGGAACCCCAACTCCAGCTGGTCATTTTGCGCCTCCAAACGTATCCGTTCGAGGTTTTGCAGCTCGATTTCATCCACATGGAGAGGTGCAACAATCTGAAGTATGTGCTCGTTGTTGTTTGCGCTTTTTCAAGGTGGGTGGAAGCGTACCCCCTTAAGGACAATACCACTTTGTCAACTGCCAAAACCCTTGTCAAAGAATTCTTCCCTAGATTTGGTATGCCTAGAATTGTCTGGAGTGATAATGGAAGTGAATTCGTAGGACGCGTGATGAAGAGAGTGTGTGAGTGTCTAGGCATACACCAAAAGTTCCACGCTGTGAACCACCCCCAATCAGCTGGATTAGTAGAGTGCTACAATGGCACATTGAAACTCAAACTAGCCAAGGTCCAAGCCAGCACAGGTCTTAAATGGCCTGACGCCTTGCCTCTAGCACTCCTGTCGACCAGAATGACCGTCCATTCCAGATTAGGACTTAGCCCCCATGAGATAGTGTTTGGCCGCCCAGCCAACGTCTGGGGCGTGCCAAGGCCAAAGAAACTCAGCGAAATAGAACACCCCGTACTGCTTGACTATTTGTGCGAATTGACAACTAAATTGCGTGTTTTACACCAACAGGTTCACAGTTCCTCTCCGCCAGCCTCTGACGATCCAGGTGACTCCATCGAACTCGGCACGTGGGTCTTGGTGCGGAATTTCCAGTGCACAAACAACGGACAGCCGAGGTGGACCGGACCATACCTGGTACTTCTTTCCACGAGATCAGCCGTTCGGGTGGAAGGCAAGAAGAACTGGGTGCACGGGACCCATTGTAAACGGGTCCCTCTACCCCTCCCATATGACCGGTGGGTCAATGAAGGACTTGCCGACTCTGAGACAGAATCCATACCTCGCTTCATCCCTTTCAGCGATGCACGTTTAAAAGAAACTGGTACCGAAAAGGAGAGTGATCACATTTTACAAGGACTTGTGCCACCGTCAATGCAGTTGGACACTACCGAACCTAAGACATTGTTTGAAGACCACACCGTACCGGGGAAACAACAATATAATCTAAGGTCAAGACAAAGAGACTAATAAAAAGCAAATTAATGTGATTTTCCTTCCCCCAAGAACTATTTTTGATTTTTCAGCTCTCTCACTCTCAGGAAACTTGCTCATTTTTGATTTTCGAACCGCCATCCGGTTCTGCTGCTAGGGTCGCGGTTGAAGTCTGGGGAGTGCAACTGGGGACGTTTAGGTCAACGGTTCTGGTTGGTCCAAGGGAGTTACCCCGGACTGAACAGAGCGCGCTCCCTGGCAGAATCAATCTACCACCGCGGGCAGCAACTAGAGGATGGAGTTTCCTAGGGTAAAGAGACCTATCAGATTCACGAACATTGAAAGACAACTATGCACTGTACTGGCCAAAAGAAGGTTTTTGATAACATGTATTTTAATGTTGTGTAGCATAACGATGTTTTTGACTGGTTATGCTCTATTCGTATTTCAAGTTTCCTTGTTTTCAAATGACACCCGGCCACCACCTCCTCCTACTATCTCTCCACACTACTTTCACCCTCTACCTGAACACGAGTCTGCCAGAAGACTCGAATTTGTAAATAACTCATTCATTCAACTCCTACACCAACACCAGTCCATAATGAACACATCAAATTGTTGGATATGTGGACTCATGCCACACACAACGGATAAGGGTATCCCCTACTTCATCCTGCCATTCAGTTATTATGGTTCTCTGTGGGCTTTTCAGACAATGTTCCTATTCGCCCTAGAACCATACCCGACCCGTTCCACTGAGAGCGATTCCAGTAACAAGGCACTAGTAGCAGGGATAAGAAATATGAGTAGGGAGTTCGACACATATCAAACGATCCCCAAAGATGAACTCACTCCATACAGTCGTTGGAACATAACTAAGAATGGGATTTCCCTGAGTAAGGGACAGACAGCAAAGAAATCCCGCCCAGTTTGGATAGTGCCCCACAAAGGTCACTTATGTTTACAAGGTATCGGTAGGGATCCCAAAGCACAATTAGGAAAGAGCATATGCACGGAAACATATGTGTTCGCCTTCCAAACTTCCCCTATATTCTTAGCAGCCAAAGGCACGTATTTCGTCTGCCACGACCAAGCCTATACATGGTTGCCCCCTGACTTCTCAGGTACATGCTTCATCTCATTTCTGCTGCCTCCCACCTACACGGCCAGAGCAGATTACCATCGGACAAGGATAGCTAGAGGTGTCGTGAGTAAAGACGACACCGCGAGTCAGGAATTTGCAGACTTCGCAAAGGGTTTTCTGCCATTTTGGGGGCCTATGGTGAACAGCAGGAATATTCGCCAGTTATCGAGGATAGTTGAATCCGCCGTGATTACAACGGCCGGAGCCCTTGACAACTTGACAACCGAGCTTCAGTCGGATCGACTTATGACCCTTCAGAACCGAGTTGCCCTAGATATCATACTCGCCGATCGTGGTGGTGTATGCAGAGTGATCCAATCTAGTTGCTGTATTTTCATCCCTGATAATGCACCGACAGTGTACCAGGCCATCTCCAAATTACACGAAATATCTGGTTCCCTTCACGTGGAAAAAGGAGATTGGTCCCTTCTAGGGTGGTTCTGGGGCCTGATCACTGCCTGGGGATGGAAAACACTGATCTTCGTTGGGATGATCTTAGCGCTTCTGTTTATGTTCTGCCTGTGTGTACAGTGCGCTCCTGCACTATGTGGCCTCTGTGCTACCTCATGTGTACGGAAGCCTGTGTCAAGGGACGAACTGAGCAACAGAATGATGCTACAGCAACATCTCCACGAATTCATTAATACAGATTTAGACTCAGATTAACATGAGTTATTTAGTGGAGAAGTGTGGCTCACTGGTTAGAGGAGGCAGACCTGGAAGCAGAGGTCAGAATGGGACCAGGGTTCAATTCCCGGCTCGGCGGGGTCTTGAGTCCTAAAATGTCCATGGACTCGACAATTCTCGCTCCGGTGCCTACTCGATTCACGGGTTCACACTCTGCGACTCTGGGCAATAGCTTGCTTAATCTCCACAACGGCCCCTCGCGGTGGGATGCCTGGCTTTCACCTTGTGGATACCCTGCCGGGGTTATCTCACAGGGGAATACCAGGACGGGTTCCCTAAGCAAGCGCTTAGAGACCGCTTGGTGATTTGCGCTATATAAATTCCTGTACATTTACATTTACATTTACATTTACATTTACATTTACATTGCCTTACATAAGGGCAAAAGGAGGGTCTGTGGTTCTGAAATTCTGGACCCTACTGTTATCACGATATCGAGATCCAATACCCGTGCCACAAAATATCAATATCCCATGACGAATTTGGTATCAACAGACCGGTAATGATTAGGACATCATTCCTATGCATTTGCGTCATGATCGAGGAATGCCAACACCCCTAAATCGTAGTTTCCGTTCCGACCCCTCAGACTCCATTTTGTAAACGGCATCCATCTTGTGTCTTGCCCTCATGATAAGTCAATTGAGTAAGGTCGAGCTTGATCTAAAAGGACACATCCACCTTCCCTGACTTCCCCCTGACCTGTCCCAACTGACTCCCTTGCCTCCAGTCAAACCTGTTTGGGCAGCTCCTCGCCCAGTGGCCGAATACGATAGCATCAATGCATAACATACCATAAACCATTCACCGCGTACAGATCATGTTTTCTACACGCAACACACCTGTCCGCGTTCCTTGTTTATGGCCAGTTTTATGACTAGGAGGTGCCCATCTTTATTGGGGTTTCATCGATATCTGATGGGAGTTCCGGGACTGGCTGGGTAATCTATCACGAACGGGACGTCCAAAATATGGGTTTGCCTACATGACTTCGCTCTTTGTATTGTTGTAGAAATATGTGTATAGTCATATCATAAACTCAAGAATTCTTGCTTGCAGCTATTATTTCTGTATATAAGGAAAAGGCTTGTTCTGTAAAAACGAACAGTCTCCTGAGAACACACGATCCGCGTTTGTCGTGCTTCTAGGACACATGTTACTTGGTAGCTGCCAATAAAACTTGATCTCTGACTGCGACTAGAAGACTCAGTGTTTCTGTGGTCCGGAACAAGGGAGAATTCAGAGGTCTTCGGGTGTTATCCCCTGGCACCACCGGGTTCTTAAAAACCCGGCACCTCACCATGGCCAATCACACAAAGGAAATCTTCAAAACACTCAAAGAATTCTCCAACCCGACAGATACAGAGAACACTGTCCACCCCTCCCAAGAACTCTCAGACTACTTCAACAGCAAGTTCACCAGCATCTACAATAATTTTAACTTCTAACCAGCCACCCTCAACTCCAACAATCTCAATCATCCAGCGAACATCAGCCAAACCATTACCACCTGGTCTCCGCTCACCGCCCTGACCACCTCAGTCATCATGTCTTCCATCCACTCTGGGGTACTCACCGACCCCTGCCCCTGCCACCTCGAATGCCTCACAATGAACTCAATCAGCATGAAGTTCACCAGCATCCTCAACACCTCCATCACCACTGCAACCTTCCCGGACAGATGGAAACACACATATGTCAGACCACTCCTAAAGAAAGTTTCTGCCGATCCCTGTGTTCTCAAACGTTATCATTTGATCTCCCTGCTCTCCTACCCAGCCATAGTACTTGAGGAAGCCATCAATCAGGAGCTCATCGAATTCCTGAAACAAAGCCACCTTTTGGACGCCTCAGAATCAGGATTTCTGGCAAACCATAGCACTGAGACCGTGCTGATTGCCGCCACTGATGTCATCAGATCACTTCTCGACAGCCGAGAAACAGTGGCTCTGATCTTTCTCAACCTCTACTCGGTGTTCGACACCATCTCCCACAACACCCTCAACAACAATCTTCACAACATAGGCATCCTCAAGTGGATTGCCTCCTTCCTCACAGGACACACACAGAGCATCCAACTGCCTCCTGTTACCTCCGAACCCAAAGACATCATATGCGGCGTATTCAAGGATCTTCCCTCATCCCCACCCTGTTCAACATCTACATGGGCCCACACAGATGTCATCAGATCACACGGACTTAACACAATCTACTACACAGATGACACTCAACTGATCATCTTGCTCAGTGAAGACCCATCCAATGCCGAAATCAACTTCTACAACGCCATGACCAATGTAGCCAAAATAATGAAAGACAACTATCTTGAATTCATACTGATCTTTGGGAAGAACTCCTCTGCATGGGACTACAAGTGGTAGCCTGCAGAATTCAGATCCACACTGACCAATCATGCACGCAACCTTGGTATCATCCTCAACCACCAACTGACCATGAAACGGCAAGTCAACGCAGTCCCTTCCACACACTTCGCATGCTACCCGGAATCTTTGGATGGATTCCAACCAACACCAGAAAGACCATCACTTAGGCCCTCGTCACCAACTGCCTCGACTACGGCAACGCCCTCTATGCTGGTATCCCCACCCAGCTCATCAGAAGACTCTAGACCATACAGAACACTGCAGCCAGACTTGACTCATCCTGTACCTCCCCAAATGAACCCACAGCGCCCCCACCTCGGAGACCTCCACTGGATCACCATCCAGAAGAGATGCCAGTTTAAGATCCTCACACTTGCCTACAAAGCACTCCACAACCTAGGACCTGCCTACATCAACCATCGACTGAGCTTACACCAACCCTCCAGACACCAGCGTTTCTACTCTGCACACACCCCACATCTGTCTCAGACACTGCGGTGGCCCCTCCTTTTCCTACATCTCTGCCAAGACCTGGAACAACCTTCCCCTCCAGATCCGTATGGCCACCTCACTGACAGACTTCAGAAAGGGACTCAAGACCTGGTTCTTAGACACAGGCACAGCGCCCAGATACCCCCAGGGGTGGCAGTGTGTGCTTTATAAATGTTTGATTAAGTGATCTTTAAATAGGCCCATCTTGGGTTCCATTGTGTTATCGGCCTGGGTTAGGCCCAAGTAGTGAAGCTTCACATTTTCCTAATTTTGCACAATAGCATTTCTGCTGTGACCTTTTGCAAATATTTGCGTGCATGTCAATATTGGATTTGTTTCTCTAAAACTACTTTGTTTACATATCTAGCTATATTAAACAAGAGTAACATTGGTTAAATAAATATATTGAAAACATCCCAGTGTGTATTCTCTGTATATTTCTCTGAGAACTGAAGCGCACTAGTGTCTGAGTGAAAGGTCCTGATCTGATTCCACGATTCCTGAAGAGTCAGAGTTGTCAAGTTCAGTTGTTGACAGAAAAAATGCACTCCCTGGTAAGGTTAGGGAAGCTTGTGGTGGCACTCTGAGCTAGCTGGTCTCTAGGCCAACATATCCTGTGAGGGTGCTTGGAATCAGTCTGGGCACCTTACCCAAAGTTTATGTTGTCCAACAAATGTGCAGTTCCTATGGATTAGTGGGAACTACACAACAACTGGGCCAATTCTCGTCATGTTTGACTGGTGTTGCTCCTACTGGCCAGGTCTATTTACCAGGATAATTTTCAAAAGGCCTTCTGGTCTCTAAAGAGGTGCTTTCTGCAGGGAGATGGATTTCCTGGCTCCATGCATCAGTATTCTCCTCAGTCTGGCTCCTGTCGCTCCTCTCCTCCTGGTGGAGGCATATTGTACAGCTCCTCCATCAGGGCCGGACTGGGAACCACAACCGGCCCTGGCAAAGTGCTCGGCAGGCCCCCCCTCCCCATTCGGGGGGTTTGGAGGTGCCGCCGAGCTCTTTGCCGGGCCGGTTTTCGGCCGATTTTGGTACAGGGCCGATTTTGCAGCTATGCTGCAAAAACGGCCCTGTAACAAAATCGGCCCTTATGGACCCAAAACCGGCCCCCACCCGTGCGGCGCACCGGGGGATTGCCCGGTGCCTGCTATGGCCAGTCCGGCCCTGTCCTCCATTACCAGTCAGCAGAACCAGCAGAACACCCTCCTGCCCGCACTCACAGGTCCTATGGCCTACTGACCATCTTGCAGCGCACCTGATGGGCAGTAGAGTCCAGGTCTTTCCCCAGTTTGTCATCAGGGGATCAGCGCAACTTGCCCAAGAGAGACCTATTCCAGTCCTGGGGACAGCTGGTGACAAATGCCTTAGTCAATCTTGGAATGGCATCTGGTAGCTCCATTTTCAAGCTGGGCATTCCCCCACTGTTGTTGCTTTCCAAATCAAGGGTTTTATCAACTTTCTCTCACCTGTGCAGGTGTTTAAGTGGTGATGGAAATTTCTAGATGCCCAGCACTCCTTGCCTACCCTGGGATGCCACATCATCCCTCCACCCCTGTCCCACTCTCCTGCACAGCATTCTGGGACACTTCAACATGGCAACTTCACTTATTCTATGCAAAGGGCTCCTCTGAGGGTCTCAGCCCCTCCCCAAGATTACATCATTGTCCCATCCCCTCCCACCTAAACTTCAAAATTCAGTCACTCCTGCGTTAGCTCCACAGGTCTGGGCTTGCTCCTTTGTCTAGTTTCCCTGGACTGTCTCAGACCAAGTGCAGTGTTGAGGTGCCGGGTTTTTAGGAACCCAGTGGTGCCAGGGGATAACACCCGAAGACCTCTGAGTTCTCCCTTGTTCCGGACCACAGAAACAATGAGTCTTCTAGTCGCAGTCAGAGATCAAGTTTTATTGGTAGCTACCAAGTAACATGTGTCCTAGAAGCACGACAAACACGGGTCATGTATTCTCAGGAGACTGTTCGTGTTCGTTTTTACAGAACCAGCCTTCTCCTTATATACACAAATAATGGCTTCGAGCAAGAATTCTTGAGTTTATGATATGGCTATAAACATATTTCTGCAATAATACAAAGTGCGGAGTCATGTAAGCAAGCCCACATTTTAGATGTCCAGTTCGTGATAGATTACCCAGTTAGGCCCGGAACTCCCATCAGATATCGATGAAACCTGAATAAAGAAGGGCACCTCCTAGTCATAAAACTGGCCATAAACAAGGAACGTGGACAGGTGCATGTTTGCAGAAAGCATGGTCTGTATGTAGTGAATGGTTTGTGGAATGTTATGCATTGATGCTATCGTATTCGGCCACTGGGCGAGGAGCTGCCCAAACAGGTTTGGCTTAAGGCCATGGAGTCAGTTGGGACAGGTCAGGGGGAAGTCAGGGAAGGTGGACGTGTCCCTTTGGACCAAGCTCGACCTTTAATTGACTTAACATGAGGGCAAGACGTAAGATGGATGCCGTTCACAAAATGGAGTCTAAGGGATTGGGACGGAAACTACGATTTAGGGGTGTTGGCAACCCTCGATTGTGACGCAAATACATAGGAATGATGTCCTAATCATTATCGGTTCATGGACACCAAAATCGTCATGGTACGTTGATATTTTGTGACACGGGTATTGGACCTCGGTATTGGGATAACAACAGGGTCCAGATTTTCAGAACCACAGACCCTCCTTTTGCCCTTATGTAAGGCAATAACTCATGTTAATCCGAGTCCAAATCTGTACGAAGGAATTCGTGGAGATGCTGCTGTAACATCATTCTGTTGCTCAGTTCGTCCCTTGACACAGGCTTCCGTACACATGAAGTAGCACAGAGGCCACAGAGTGCAGGAGCGCACTGTACACACAGGCAGAACATAAACAAAAGTGTTAGGATCATCCCAATGAAGATCAGTGCTTTCCATCCCCTGCCGGTGATCAGTTCCCAGAACCATCCTAGCAAGGACAAATCCCCTTTCTCAACGTGAAGGGAACCAGATATTTCATGTAGTTTAGAGATGGCCTGGTATACTGTCGGCGCATTATCAGGGATGAATATGCAACAACTGGATTGGATGACTCTACACACACCACCACGATCGGCGAGTATGATATCAAGGGCAATTCGGTTCTGAAGGGTCATAAGTCGATCCGACTGAAGCTCGGTTGTCAAATTGCCAAGTGCTCCGGCCGTCGTAGTCACGGCGGATTCAACTATCCTTGCTAACTGGCGAATATTCCTGCTGTTCACCATAGGCCCCCAAAATGGCAGAAAACCTTTTGCGAAGTCAGCGAATTCCTGACCCGCGGTGTCATCTTTACTCACGACACCTCTAGCTGTCCTTGTCCGATGGTAATCTGCTCGGGCCGTGTAGGTGGGAGGCAGCAGAAATGAGATGAAACACGTGCCTGAGAAGTCAGGGGGTAACCATGTATAGGCTTGGTCGTGGCAGACGAAATACGTGCCTTTGGCTGCTAAGAGTATAGGGGAAGTTCGGGAGGCGAACACATATGTTTCTGTGCAAATGCTCTTTCCTAACTGTGCTGTGGGATCCCTACCAATACCTTGTAAACATAAGTGACCTCGGTGGGGCACTATCCAAACTGGGCGGGATTTCTTTGCTGCTTGGCTTTTGATCAGGTAAACGCCATGTTTGGTTAAGTTCCAACGAGTGTATGGAGTCAGTTCATCTTTGGGGATAGTCAGATATGTGTCGATATCCCTACTCATATTTCTTATCCCTGCTATTAGTGCCTTGTTACTGGAATCGCTCTCAGTGGAACGGGTCGGGTATGGTTCTAGGACGAATAGGAACATGGTCTGAAAAGCCCACAGAGAACCATAATAACTAAATGGCAGGATGAAGTATGGGATACCCTTATCAGTTGTGTGCGGCATGAGTCCGCATATCCAACAGTTTGATGTGTTCATTATAGACTGGTGTTGGTGTAGGAGTTGGATGAAAGAGTTATTTACAAATTCGAGTCTTCTGGCAGACTCGTGTTCAGGTAGAGGGTGAAAAGAGTGTGGGGAGAGAGTGGGAGGAGGCGTTGGCAGAGTGTCATTTAAGAATAGGGAAACTCGAAATACGAATAGAGCATAACCAATCAAAAGCATCACAGTGCTACACAGCATTAGAACACATATTATTAAAAATCTTCTCTTGGACAGTATAGTACACAATTGTTTTTCAAAGTTCGTAGGTTTGACAGGTCTCTCTACCCTTGGAAACTCCATCCTCTACTTGCTGCCCGCGGTGGTAGGTTGATTCTGCCAGGGAGTGCGCTCCGTTCAGTCCGGGGTGACTCCCTCGGACCAACCAGAACCGTGGACCTAAAACTTCCTTGGTTGCACTCCCTACACTTCAACCGCGACCCTAGCAGCGGAACCGGATGGCGGTTCAAAAATAAAAAAATGAGCTAGTTCCCTGGGACGAGAGAGCTGAAAGATCAAAAATTGTTCTTGGGGGGAAAGGGAAATCACATTAGATCAAGTTTTATTAGTCTCTGGGGCTAGATCTCAGGTCGTACCGTCGCTTCTCAGGTACGGTGTGGTCTTTAAACAATGTCTCAGGTTCGGTAGTGTCCAACTGCATAGACGGTGACACAAGTCCTTGCAAAATACGATCACTCTCCTTTTCGGTACCAGTCTCTTTTAAACGTGCATCGCTGAAAGGGATGAAACGAGGTACGGATTCAGTCTCAGAGTTGGCAAGTCCTTTATCGACCCACCGGTCGTATGGAAGGGGCAGAGGGACCCGTTTGCAATGGATCCCATGTACCCAGTTCTTTTTGCCGTCCACCCGAACAGCTGACCTCGTGGAAAGAAGCACCAAATACGGTCCGGTCCACCTCGGCTGTCCGTTGCTGGTGCGCTGGAAGTTCCGCACCAAGACCCACGTGCCGGGTTTGATTGTATGACCTGGATCGTCAGAGGCTGGCGGAGAGGAACTGTGAACCTGTTGGTGTAAAACACGCAATTTAGCTGTCAATTCGCACAAATAATCAAGCAGTACCGGGTGTTCTATGTCACTGAGTTTCTTTGGTCTTGGCACGCCCCAGACGTTGGCTGGGCGGCCAAACACTATCTCGTGGGGGCTAAGACCTAATCTGGAATGGACAGTCATCCTAGTTGACAAGAGTGCTAGGGGCAAGGCGTCAGGCCATTTAAGACCCGTACTGGCTTGGATCTTGGATAGCTTGAGTTTCAATGTGCCATTGTAGCACTCTACTAATCCAGCTGATTGGGGGTGATTTGCAGCGTGGAATTTCTGGTGTATGCCTAGACACTCACACACTCTCTTCATCAATCGTCCTATGAATTCACTTCCATTATCACTCCAGACAATTCTAGGCATACCGAATCTCGGGAAGAACTCTTTGACAAGAGCTTTGGCAGTTGTCAAAGCGGTATTGTCTTTAAGGGGGTACGCTTCCACCCACCTTGAAAAGGCGCAAACAACAACAAGCACATACTTTAGATTGTTGCACCTCTCCATGTGGATGAAATCGAGCTGCAAAACCTCGAACGGATACGTAGGAGGCGCAAAATGACCAGCTGGAGTTGGAGTTCCTTTACCGGGATTGTGTTTCAGGCATATCATACAGTTTCTGACCACATTTTCTGCATATTTTGGGATATTGCTATTCTGCCATACTGGGGCCAATAGCTTACATATTCCTTTCGAACTGATGTGTGCCATGCCGTGAGCCATTGTTACTACTGCAAGTACGTATGCATTAGGTAGTAGCCATCGCTGGTGTTCCGACAATTCGACCCAACAACCATTCGCATCCAATCTACCCTTACTTTCTCTCCACTCATTCAACTCATTCTCGGTTGCCTCAGCTTGTATAGATTTCACGCTTTCAATGGTGTCCTCACACATTCCCACATCAGCAATACATCTAGCGGGACCCGTTACATACATTCGACTCATCGTGTTCCTTGCGGTCTCTTTCGCAACCTCGTCTGCAAATGCATTCCCGCGGCCAACATCATCCTGAATTTTCTTGTGTGCACTGCATTTTATAATGGCAACTTGTAGTGGCATGGTCAGTGATTCAAGGAGCTCATTAACTAGCTGACCATGTTGTATCTTTGCACCATGTGATGTAAGGAAGCCACGTTCACGCCATAATCTCCCAAAACTGTGAGCCACGCCAAAGGCGTATTGGCTGTCAGTGTACACATTCACTCGCTTTCCTTTTGCTAACACGCATGCTCTGGTAAGTGCAATAATTTCCGCAGCTTGTGCAGAGTTGTGGGAAATACGTGCGGTCTCTATAATGGTGTGTAATGTTGTTACAGCATATGCGGCAGTCGTATCACCATTCGGTAACTTGAAACATGAACCATCAACCCATAAAGTATCGTTGCATTCAGGAAGGGGAGTGTCCTGTAAGTCTACTCTCCCTTTTGTCTCTTCTTCTGTCTTGAAGCAGCAGTCATGTTTATCAATCTTGTCTGTGTCTGTTTCTGTCGGGATGGGTAATAGTGTAGCAGGGTTGAGTGTATCACACCTCTTTATGTGTATGTGACTTGCTAGCAGTGTAAGTTCGTAACTGGATAGTCGAGCGCTAGTAAGGTGTTGTGTCTTTGTCCTGTTTAGTTAAATGTCTACTGCATGTGGAACCATAACAATCAGAGTATTATTCATGACTAATCCAGCAGACTGTCGAATGCAGACAGCTGCTGCGGCGGTGGCTCTCAGACAACTTGTTAGTGCCTTAGCCACAGGATCTAGAGTTGCCGAAAAATACGCGCATGGGCGCTGTTTGTCTCCAAAGTGTTGTGTTAAGACTGATAATGCACAGCCTTCCTTCTCATGGACATATAATGTGAAAGGCTTACTGTAGTTGGGGTTTCCCAACACAGGAGCCGAACACAATGCATCACGCAACTTGTGGAAACTTGTCTCACAATCTTCAGACCAGGGCATAGGATTGGGCGTATCTTTACGGAGTAGTGCCAGCAAGGGTTTAGCTAGTAGTGAGAAATTCGGTATCCATTGTCTACAGTACGATGTAATGCCCAAAAAGGCTCGAACTTCTCTCTGTGTCCTTGGGGCACTCAGTTCTGCAATTGCCTGTATTCTTTCTGGTGTCAGTCTCCTTCCCTCCTTCGACAAGATGTGACCTAAGTAGGTTACTTCTTGTCGGCAAAATTGTAGTTTGGAAAGGGATACTTTGTGCTTCATGTCACATAAGTGACGTAATAATGACAATGTAGCTCGCTTGCAAATTTCCTTAGTGTCTGCGGCGATCAGCAGATCGTCGACATACTGAATCAGAGTCGAACTATCTGGTAGAATAATCGTGTCCAGTTGTGTTTTCAGGGCCTGACTGAATATTGATGGGCTTTCGCAGTAGCCTTGAGGAGCGCACTTGAAGCGGAAGCTTCGTCCTCCTAAATTGAAGCCGAAAATGTCTCTACTCTCCTCAGCAATCGGGATGCTGAAGAAAGCGTTCTTCAGGTCAATCACCGAGAACCAATTTGCTGAAGCTGGAACCATTGTCAATAAAGCAGTAATGTCGGGGACGACTGGAAACTGTGGAATAACTACCTTGTTCACTTCTCTGAGGTCGATCACGAATCTGTATGCAGGCGGTTGTAAATGATCAGTGCGTTTTAAGACGGGCAAAACCGGACTGTTACAGACATTTCCTGTCGTTTCTTCGATGACGTCTTTATCAATCAAATCATAAACAATTTTCAACAATGCTTTTTCGCATTTGCTAGATATTTTGTATTGGGGGATACGTGGCAACCTAACGTCGGCTTTCAAAGTTATGACATATGGTGTTATCTCCAAACGACCTACATCATTAGAACCATTAGCCCAAAGTATATCAGGAAGTGACAATAATTCAGTTGGAATATTTTCCTTTGACAAATACATCGAAGAAATGACCTTCTTACCTAAAGTAAGTTGTACTCCCGAGGGAGAACAGTACAAGGTCGCATATAACCTTTTTAGTAAATCCAAACCTAACAAATTTTCACCACAACCTGTTGTCAAAATGAGGGTTGCTTCTAATTCGCATGGGCCAACAGAAAGGGATATAGGACTAGAGATCGGGTTTCTAACAGGGGCGCCAGAGAAACCTACTGAGACATTCATTTCGCCAGACAAAGGTGCGCCAGGAAGTTTCGAGTGCATAATAGAACTTTTTGTAGCACCAGTATCCAGCAGAAATGGCTCTGACACTCCTGAGGTAATCACCTCGACATAAGGTCCATTCTGATCTACCGGAACTGAAACAACTCCCTCTCTTTGTCCATGGCTGTCCTAGCAATCATTACCCTCATTCTCGTGTTCGGCGTAATAGTCGTCAGCATAGTACTGAGCTGACTTAGACGATGAATTATTCTGTTGGTCAAAGCTATTCATGGACTTCTGAGGCGGAAAAGAAGTTGTATTCTGAGTGAAATTTCCACGGCCTCTACCTCTAGGGGCATGCTGAACACCTCTTCCCCTTACACCTTGAGCACTGTTTAAACGTCGCACAAGAGCCGGACAATTACCTTTAAAATGACCCTCTTCCTTGCAATACGCACATTGATTCGGGCCATATGTAGGACGCTGATGGGAAAACTCGTTACCTTGCGTGTTCCTCGAATACTGCTGTCGTGGTTGATAGTCGGGCTGACTAGCCGTGCGAGGCGGATAGGCCTGCTGGAGGAGAACCTTAGTTTTCAAATCTTTCGTCTTTTTATCTGCCTTGTCTAGCTCGTCCCTACGCCTATTTTCATAGTACTGGGCCGTAGCTAAAATCTGCGCTGACGTAGAGACAGCCCAGGCACTCTCAGAGTCTTTTAGTTTATTACATAGTTCAGGGAGCAAATTATGTACGAACTTGTCCACAAACAATCTTTGGCCACCCTCGGTAGCCATATCTTGACCACTGTGGTCGGTGAATGTTTCCTCAAATCTTGTGAAAAAGTCAGACACATTCTCATTTTTCTTTTGTTTACACGCTGATAGCTTGTCCCAATTTACGCGTACTTCAGGCATTATTGTCTTCATGTACGCTATAATTCTACCGGGAAGTTCGGCTATTAACGGCTCAGGTTTAAAACCACCGATTTGTCTAGCATCTGTAGTCGCAATGTTCGCCCACGAGTCACCTAGTTCCTGATCGTGATCCGTATGACGTATCTTGCTCCATAAAGGATGTGGAACAACGTTTCCAAATAACATGTCTACATCCGCTAAATTCATTATACATGAGCTTGCAGTTTGCGATAACTCCTTATAATACCCAGTTGGGTTCTTACGAGGGTCAGGTAGTGACTGCTTGAGTGCTAATACTTCCGATCTTTTCCATGGGACATGTACCCATACACGCTGGAAATGGGGCAGAATTGGTGGATTAGCATTCGCATCACCTTCCCTCCAAACTGGAGGAACCTCTCTCATGGGGTACTGTCTCGCTCTTTTCCTACTAGACGTACCACATTCAGACGATGACCCAGAGTTACCACCTGTACTTCGATATGATAATAATACCTCAACTGCTTTGTCGACATCGGGACCTACAATCATGCCTTTCCCAAATTTAAATTGTACATTACACAACTCTCGAGCGTTGCTCTCTTGACCATTATCTTCCAAATCCTCACACAGAAAAACACACATCTGTTCAAAAACATATCTTTGCGTCGGTTCATCCCATTGACGGAAAACGTTCATGACGGACTCTACATCATATCTGGCTGTATCCAGAGCCCAATTCCGTGCTAACTTATTCAGGCATTCCCTCTCTTGATAATCAGGCATTTAGCTTCGTCTTTGTCCCGTATTAGGGGTCGTTTTAGGCGACCGTAACAGTGGTGAAGGAATGTTAGTAACAATGCTGGCCATTTTATGCCAGACGAAAGGTGAAAGCGGAGGAATAACTGGTGGCAGAACAGAGTCACGCAAAGCAGAAACAGAAGCGTTCGCAGAACTAGTATCAGAAGAAATAGAAGGTGCGCTAGGCGAAGTTGTAGAAGGAACAGTAGGAGAAGTAGATGTGACTGGTGAGCCTTGAGGAGGCTGCACTAGAGAAAAGAAGCCAGCTGAAGAGTAGCTGGTGAGTGCTGTAGAGGAGCTGGTATAACAGCTACCAGAGGTGCAACTAAAGGTTGCGGAGGTGCTGTGGCATTTTGCGCATAGGGTGGTGGCGAACTTAGCAAATGAGCCATTAATGGATCTTTTTCACGCTCTTTTACTGTCTCTTGCTGAAGAGATGGTAAAACAGGATAGCATTTATCTATTGCCATTTTACGTTGCCTGTGCAACTGCTCACTCATTTGATCTTCTTCGTTGTCTTTAAATTTTATCGCGGCTTGCATTACTGAAATACCTCTTTCCCTCTTATTCTTCTTTTTTAATTTAATTTCCTTCTGTTTGGCCTCTTTACGCCATAAGCGGAAAGAGTCAAACATCGCCGGTCGGGCTTTCTTCTTGAACAGTTTGACCTCTAGGTTATCTAAAACGTCTGAGTCGAAACTACCATATTGGGGCCATTTTAAAACACCATCCTTACGGGTGTATTTTATCCACACTTCATTATATGTGATAGGACCTACGCCATGTTTTACATAGAGCTCATACGTTGGAGTTCCAATTGGAGGAACCGGACAAGAATCCTCTAATCGGGAGTCCTTATTATAACCAAGACAAAACAAGTTTCCAAGTCTGCTAAAACCAGGCATCTTCGCTCACTAGTCTAGCTTCAAACTTCAAAGGTTTATCTATTACGATATTTCTCGTGAAAACACGAGTCCTTCGGCTTTGGGGCTTGCAAGTACCAAATCAAGTCGTATCTCAAGGATACCAAAAACTAAGGACAAACTAAGGACTGGGAGACGCTCCACTTATACTTAACTGAAGTATTTGAAGATCGGTGACGTCGCTAGAAGACTCGTCTATCGTTTCGCTCTACCAAGGATCACTGGGTCCAAAACAAGGCGATAGTCAGGGCAGCAGTCCTTCGTAGCCGTCGGGACGCGGGGAACCTCGCAGCAAAGACCTTCGGAACCACGTCGACATACAGGGGTCGCTGAAGTGGCTGGCCGTCCTCCGGAATTTTCACACAAAGCTCCTCACGAACATCTGGCTTGGACCGTCGCCGCTTGATATCGCCCCGAGTTGGGCGCCAACTGAGGTGCCGGGTTTTTAGGAACCCGGTGGTGCCAGGGGATAACACCCGAAGACCTCTGAGTTCTCCCTTGTTCCGGACCACAGAAACAATGAGTCTTCTAGTCGCAGTCAGAGATCAAGTTTTATTGGTAGCTACCAAGTAACACGTGTCCTAGAAGCACGACAAACACGGGTCATGTATTCTCAGGAGACTGTTCGTGTTCGTTTTTACAGAACCAGCCTTCTCCTTATATACACAAATAATGGCTTCGAGCAAGAATTCTTGAGTTTATGATATGGCTATAAACATATTTCTGCAATAATACAAAGTGCGGAGTCATGTAAGCAAGCCCACATTTTAGATGTCCAGTTCGTGATAGATTACCCAGTTAGGCCCGGAACTCCCATCAGATATCGATGAAACCTGAATAAAGAAGGGCACCTCCTAGTCATAAAACTGGCCATAAACAAGGAACGTGGACAGGTGCATGTTTGCAGAAAGCATGGTCTGTATGTAGTGAATGGTTTGTGGAATGTTATGCATTGATGCTATCGTATTCGGCCACTGGGCGAGGAGCTGCCCAAACAGGTTTGGCTTAAGGCCATGGAGTCAGTTGGGACAGGTCAGGGGGAAGTCAGGGAAGGTGGACGTGTCCCTTTGGACCAAGCACGACCTTTAATTGACTTAACATGAGGGCAAGACGTAAGATGGATGCCGTTCACAAAATGGAGTCTAAGGGATTGGGACGGAAACTACGATTTAGGGGTGTTGGCAACCCTCGATTGTGACGCAAATACATAGGAATGATGTCCTAATCATTATCGGTTCATGGACACCAAAATCGTCATGGTACGTTGATATTTTGTGACACGGGTATTGGACCTCGGTATTGGGATAACAACAGGGTCCAGATTTTCAGAACCACAGTGTGACAAGTTAATTATCAAATGCAGATGTTCATACCCTCCCCTTCCTTACCTGGAACTAATTCAATCACCGACAATTGCTCCTTTGTTCCCTCTTTTCAGGAGCAGAGTAATTTACTTGGCCCAGTTGGGGGGGAGTGGGGGGGGGGGGGGGAAGAAGTGAAATCTGATTATGAGCTGAGCCAGAGAGTTATAATACATCCTGACGAGAAGACACATGAAATATGAATGTAATGTGTTGTGAAGCGCAATAGCAAATGTGGTGTGCATGTTTTACTCTAGTTTGAAACCTCCTGGACTGTGTAGGCCTAAGTGAAGCAAAATTGAACCTTAGAGCAGATTTCTCCTATGTGTATAATGCAGTGGAAGCACTACAGATTTTCTAGTAAGTCCTACTCACCTATCTACGAATGCCCACTAATATTATAAGGCCTATCCGAGGTCAGCACCTATCCTTGCAGAGCCCCTTCTGCATGAGGCTACCTGGGCGCAGCTACCAGGCCTTCACACATGTATGCACACATGCTCATGTGTAACCAGCCAAGTGCCTTTTACCCTAGCTGTGCTGCACCAGCCTTATCTTAGAAGGCTGAAACTGATAGTAAACACACTCAGTCCAATAGCCATGAATTTACTGTGAGTGAGACTCAGGTAGTGAGACAGACTCACAGTAAAGGTCTAACACCTGGGTAGTAAAAAATGAAAATCTCGGGTGGAAATATTGGGTGAAACCCAGCTGCTAAAGTCTCATTCTGTAGCTGGCGCCGTATTTAATTTTCATACTGTACGGTGACTTATATCCCTATGGCCCTCTTGTTGTCTGCTGGTTTTATAGGGATCTCATGGTTGTTAAATGAGGATACAAATCCAATTTTTTAAGATTTGGAACTTTTGTATGTTGCAGGCATGTTCTATTTTACAGCTCATTGATCTGTTTCAGCACTAGATTATCAAAGTCTACCACTTCTATTGGCATGAGGTGCGAAGTGGCATAGAAAGTGGAGGGCAAATGAGTGCCATACCATTTATTAGTCTGATTAGAGTTTTGTACTTGAGGAATACACGAAGATGAATCTTAAAAAAAGTCTGTCTTGATCCTATAAAACTCAGACCTGTCTGTGATGAGGAAGCCTAAACCACTTTTTAGAATGTTGATCTTGTCATGTTATGTTATGTTATGTTATGTTATTAGAGTTTGTAGAGTGCACTGTTACCCTTGGGTGTCCTGGCGCTGAAGCAACTGTCATCCTAAAACTGCAACCAACCTATTCCAAGAACAGTAAAGTTTTCAATCCTCTCCTGAAGGTGAGGAGATCAGAGGAGTTTCTGAGCTGAAATGGCTTAGCAGCTCCCCAGGTGAAACTACGTCCACCCCAGTTAACTGTCTTGACTAAGGGGACAGCTACCTGTTTGGATGTCAGTGAATGCAAAGATCTAACCGGCATATACCATTTAAAGTGGCCTTTAAGAAATTCTGGTCCACTGTTCATTAGAGCCTTAAATACAGTACATAGGGTCTTAAAGGTAATCCGCTGGTTCACTGGCAGCCAGTGGAGGTGTCTAAGACCATTTCTCACGGAAACGAACTTTGGGGTGTTGGTCAGCAGTCTGGCTGTGGCATTCTGCACCAATTACAATCTGTGCAGATGTTTCTTATGCAAATTCAGAAATAATCCATTGCAATAATCTTGCCTCGGCAAGACAAATGCGGTTACAGCAGTCCTGAAGCTGTCCTCGGTTAGCAGAAAAAAACTTGTGGAGACTACTGTGCTAACATGGTCCCCGTAGGTGAGATTGCTATCCAACATCACCCCCAGATTTTTGGCTTTGAGAACGGGCGAGGGTAGATCGAAAATTTCCTCTGGCCACCATTCCTGAGACCAGAACTTGGGTCTATTACCGAAGATAACCACTTCGGTCTTACCGGCATTAAGTTTTAAACAGTTTGCCGTCATCCATTTAGAAATGGAACTCATGCAATCGTGGCAATTTGAGGCCGCATCCATGTAATTATCACGCTTCAAGGACAACACAATTTGTGTGTCGTCAGCGTAGGATGTCAGGTTAAACCCAAAAGATCTAATAAGAGTTGCTAGGGGGCTGACATAGATGTTAAAAAGCGTAGGGCTTAACGACGACCCCTGGGGTACTCCGCAGGGAAGCACAAAAGGCTTGGAGCTCGCTCCTCCAATTTCCAAACATTGCGTCCTGTTTGCCAGAAAGGATTTCAGGAGAGCCCAGGCCATACCCCTGATCCCGGCTATGGCTAGACGATCCATCAAAACCTCATGATGGACCGTGTCTAAAGCCGCGGACAGGTCCAACAGAATGAGAATAGCCAAGCTCCCCTGATCCACCGCTTCTCGAATGTCCTCAGTGGCTTTTAACAGGGCGAGCTCCGTACTGTGTTCAGCTCGAAACCCGAACTGGGTGGAATCAAGCACACTATTATCCTGGAGAGAGTTGTGAAGCTGAACATTGACCAGTTTCTCCAGTATTTTAGCCGGAAGAGGGAGACGAGAGATTGGTCGATAACTGTTGGGATCACCAGGGTCCAACGTGGTCTTTTTAATCAGTGGAAGAATTGAGGCTGACTTCCAGGCCTTGGGATACTGACCTGACTCCAAGATGATGTTAAATAGTGGTATGAGCAGCTGAGCAAAAACTTCAGGATTGTTGTTAACCAGAAAAACGGGGCAGGGATCTGATGGCGAACCTGAACGTGCTCCTTTTAATATGTTGATAGTCTCTAACAGATTTATGGTGGAGAAGCTCTCCAACTTTCTCCCTACCCGGCCCTCCTGGACAGAAGGCAAAGTTGTAGGCCCTACATCAGGATTCCGGTTGGAAAAAGAGGAAAAGATATCCTGTATCTTTTTAAGAAAGAAGGAGGCCAGAGTGTCACAAAATTCCGGGCTACTAAGTGCCCTAGGTTCGCTAGGAATTGAGAGGTTTTGAATAGTTTAAAATAATTCACTGGAAGAAGATTTAGCTTTTAAAATCATATCGGAGAAATAGGTTTTTTTTGCTTCTAAAAGGGCTTGTTTATACATAATTAGGCAAGCCTTATAGGCTGCTTTCTTAGGGGGCAGTATCCCCTCCTCCAGCTGCGCTCCCGTCTCTTGCAAACAGTTTTAAGCTCTTGCATCTTTCTTGAGAACCAAGGAGCTGATGGAACAGCTTATCTTGGGGTGAACTTCTTGACAGGAGCAAGCGCGCTACAGGCAGCATTGATCCAATTTGTATAGTTTGAGGTGGCTTCCTCCACAATGGACAGAAGGGAGGGGGCCGAGCCTGATAGTACCCTCCCTAGCTCGTCCTTATCTATATTCTTCCAGTCTCCGACAGCAATTTCTTTTCTAGGGTCAATTTTTGATGTCTTGCGCTGTTTTAAACCCAAGGAGAAGAAAATGGCCGCATGATCGGACCAGGCTAGGGGCAGAGTTTCTTGAATTGACAGATTAGGCAGATTAGAGAAAATGCCATCCAGCGTGTGGCCAGCATCATGCGTTGGACCCTTTACTCGCTGCTCAAGATCCCCAACCAGCATAATCTGAGCCAGTCTTATGTTATCTCCATCAAGGGCATCCTCCAGATGGAAGTTAAAATCCCCCAGCACAGTGAAGGAGTCAGCGCAAAGTCCATCCTCCAAGAGTGACCCGATCGAATCTAAGAAAGCACCTCTAGGGCCTGGTGGGCAATAAATGAGCATAGCTTTAAAAAATTCATTTGGAGCAAGCCTCATGGAGATTAACAGGGCCTCACACTCCAAGTTTGAAGCAGAAACAAAAAGAGGTTGCAACTTTTTGTGATAGATAACCGCCAGGACGCCCCCTTTCCTAAGAGGTCTATCCTGGGTATGGCAAAAAAAGTTTGGGGGGTCGCTATCACAATGTCTGGACCTGACGTCAAGTCAGTCCAGGTTTCAGTAATAAACGCAAGGTCAATCTTTTGTTCAATCATTAGAAGTGCACATTCCTCGCTGTGTTTGATCAATGACCTGGTATTTAGTAGGAGGCATTTAATAGAATTTGAGTGGAACTGAGCATGCCCCCTGACAGATTTGGTATGCAGCTGATCTATTGAGAGGGCCAGAAACCTAGGTAGCTCTTGGGTACAGTTAGAACAGGTTTCAGCCTTATCAAGAGGACTGATAAAGGGGTTTATTTTGGTACAGCAGCTAATATTCCTTACAAGGTTTAGCATTTTCAAGGAATCACCCGAATATATTATATGTTCTGGAGTAAAAAGACATGGGGACATGGCCCTGAGCCCGGGACGAGCGCAGACGGGCGCAGACGGGCTTGCCCCAGGCGCGCCCGCTGCCCGCGTCCGCTGCGCGGGCGAGATAGCGTGTGTTAATATGTGCTCGGCGTCATCAATTGTCCCACCCTCCAACCAATAGCAGTGAGACTGCCGTCCACCCCCGGAAACGAACTCTCCGTAAGTCTGAATCAATTTAAAGTGCAAAGTACAAAAACAGATCAGCAAAGTGTCAGTGCAGGCTAAAAGTTGATCAATTTTAACTAAAACAGTTTTTGGTTTTTTTTAAACGTCAATTTTAACTAAAACGGGTTTTTAAAAGCGTCTACAATGTCCATTCGGCAGCAAGAATGAGCAGCGCTGCACGGGCGAAATCGCGTGTGTTTAAATGTGCTCGGCGTCATCAATTGTCCTGCCCTCCAACCAATAGCAGTGAGACTGCCGTCCATTCCCGGAAACTAACTCTCCGTAAGTCTGAATCGATTTAAAGTGCAAAGTACAAAAACAGATCAGCAAAGTGTCAGTGCAGGCTAAAAGTTGATCAATTTTAACTAAAACAGGTTTTTAAAAGCGTCTACAATGTCCATTCGGCAGCAAGAATGAGCAGCGCTCATTCATATTGTACGGTGACTTATATCCCTATGGCCCTCTTGTTGTCTGCTGGTTTTATAGGGATCTCATGGTTGTTAAATAAGGATACAAATCCAATTTTTTAAGATTTTGAACTTTTGTATGTTGCAGGCATGTTCTATTTTACAGCTCATTGATCTGTTTCAGCACTAGATTATCAAAGTCACTGTCTAACACTTCTAATGGCATGAGGTGCGAAGGGGCATAGAAAGTGGAGGGCTAATAAATACCATTTATTAGTCTGATTAGAGTTTTGTCCTTGAGGAATACACGAAGATGAATCTTAAAAAAAGTCTGTCTTGAGCCTATAAAACTCAGACCTGTCTGTGATGACGAAGCCTAAACCACTTTTTAGAATGTTGATCTTGTCATGACTCAGGGAGTATTTAGATATGCCGATGATATAGGACGTTGTTTCCACTACTTGGCTGTCAGTTGCCATTTCTATTCTTCTGCCTCTGCCCCGCCGTGGGCTATTATATCCTAACGAAAGCAGTGTAGTGAAAGACTGTGTGGACCCTGCAGTTCTGCTACTTGGTTGTTCAGACTTGTCTGAAGTAATTGAAAACTCTGAGGAGCATGTTTATGAGAGGCTTGCGCCATGCTTGCACCACTCAAAGTGGTAGATGCATGACGCAATCCTCTACGTCCGATTTATGAAGCCACGCAAGGCCACTCACCGTGGCTTTGAATGCCTTCATAAATATGAAGTGTTAGGTAACTCTGCGTTGCCTTACTCTGCGAAAGGAATGCGTTCCATGGGTGTTGCGGTGGGTGTTTCCACACAACTTCCATGGTTTTTGACGCACTCCCAGATTTACAAGGACTCGTAAACCTGGGAGTGCGACAAAATCTTACGACTTGTGAGGCATTCTGATGCACATGTAGAAAGAGGAAAAAACCTCCCAGGATTGTTTTTGTGCAGGAAGGTGTCCCATTCTGCCGAGAAATAATCCTGCATGCAATGAAGACACCCTTGCACCATCCTGCAAAGGTGCCTGAATTAGGCTGCCAAAACGGCACCAGCGCAAGCAGAATGGACAGGAATGCGCCGTATTAGATAAATACTTTGCATTCCTGCCCTTTCCCAGTGACGCAGGGCAGCTCAGAAAGGTGACTTGCTGTACTGCCCTGGCCACTAATCTCGTAAATATGGCCCTGAGAATGTTACTGTGTTGTAGCCTAGAGGCTTATTTACAGGCCCCTTGTGCCACAGGTGTGTCACTTTTGATATGGGAAAAAGTGGCATACAGGCAGCGCAAGAGGCTTGTAAATAAGCTCCCTAGTCTGCTGCTTGGATCTATGTCTAGGTACTCTGAGTAATAAGGGGCATACAAGTCATTTCACAGCTACGTGGAAAACTGTTTCCTTCTGGTATTTATCAGAATTCTTTCAAACTTTGTTAATGTTCTTATCCAAGTTGGTAGAGTGGTATTCTTTATTTTTTTCAAGATTTTCCTGGTCTACCTTAGTAATTTTTATTACATCTCAAGTGCAGAATTTGTCTTCTAGTTCCTCTGTTTGCTAATAATTTATAGTTCTTCTAAAGCTGTGCCAATCCCTAACACCATCCAGTAACTGGAGTAGTTATTGTATTTTGAATAAATATTACTTTTTTGACCTGCAGGCCAAGGGATAAAATGTGTGCTTTCAAATACTCCGTAAAAAGTTTGCTGTGGAGTTCTGTCCTTACAGCCTTCTTTCTCAGTTTTACTGGGGATCCCAACCAGTTTTAGAAATGCTAAGTCAAGAAGTTGTTTTTTGTTGATAGGAGAGCGGGACAATATAATCACTTTAGAAATATACTCCTCTGTAAAGTCCACATTTGTAAAGCCCACAATCACCCGTAAGGGTCTCTAGGCGCTGGGGGCCGTTGGGAAGATTAAGCAAGCTATTGCCCAGAGTCACATGGTGCTGGGCTAACCTGCCGCCGGAGCCGGGGATCGAACCGTGGTCCCCAGATTCCAGCATCAGTCGCCCTGGCCGCTGCGCCACACCTCTCTCCTCTGTGCATGATAATGTCTGTTTGGCCATGCTGATGTGCCGACAAATCCACAGTGGGACTACTTGTTTGCTTACTAACCACTTAAAGTCCCTGCAGATCGAGCAGTTGCTCACATGTTATAAGAACCAAGGACTGACCCTTATGCCCAGTCTAGAGACCAAAGGGCCAGATTCTGAGATTCTGGCCCTTTGCGAGCGGTATTTTTGCATTTGGGATGCATCATCCCAAATGCAAAAATCGTAATTGTAGAAATCGCTAACTTACGATTATTTGCATTTAAGGAATCGCAATTTGCGATTCCTTAAATGCAATGCATGACCCATTCCTAGATTGCGATTTCGCAATCTGGGGTCGCTATTTACCGCGAAGTCAAACTACGTGGTAAATAGCAAAAACTTAGAAAAATGCACTTTAGTGCATTTTTCTAAGTTGTATGTTACACACACACATGTCCTTGGGACATGTGTGTGCGCAACGCCAGTGAACATTACCATTTCAGGGGTGCAACAGGGTGTCCTTTGGACACCCTGCCACCCTTGAAATTGCGGCACATTTGCGATTAGCTAATTGCTAATCGCAAATAAGGAATGACTTTGATGAATCTGGGGGATAGATCCAATCTTATAAAAAACCTGTAGTGTTTCCATGGGCTCCCGCTCTCAACAAGTGGGCTTGAGTCCTTGTCATTGTATCTATCATGAGTAGTTTACTCTGCAACCTTAATGGACTTAGGGGCATTCTTTGTATCAAACCAAATGCATTTTAATGTTATCAGAATACCATGAATCCTAAAAATTAGTGCCGATGGCTCAGGGTAATAAAGTGACAAGTTAGTGAAAACATATACATATATTCACCAAATAACCCTCAAGATGTCGCTTCAGTCTCATGTCAACAAAGGTCAATATAACGTTGCTGAATCCTAGTTCCACAAAAGTTCATAAAGGACCGCTTGAGACTGATTTAATGCTTTGATCTTGTAGAGTAAAGCAGCTGGTTTCATCAGGACAGAGGCTTCTATCAGTGACTTGTAATGATAAAGAAAATGACCTATAGACTACCCTGTACCGGCGACATACTAGTGTAAGGATACCAGTCAAGGTAGAGACATCGCTGCAAAAATGGTGAAAACATCTTGGATGTGTTACTTGCTTCTGTCAATTGGTGATTTCCATTATATTGAAGCTACAAAAATATGTAAACCTTGGGTGAGTACAATTCTAATTGTGGTGCTTCAAATATTTGAGCAGCCTTTCTCTAACTGGACAAATTATATCCATAATGGAAACTTTTGCTTAGGTCAAGAATTGGGCAGGAGCGATTTTCTGGGGTGCAATGAAAAACATTAAATATAGAAGGTTGGGTAATAAAATCTTTATTTGATTATTCATCATAATCGTAAAAGATAAAAACATAAGAACCACATAAATAAATTAAAACATTAAAACATACAGTTTAGGTCTTCCCTAGTAAACCTTTGGAATATGCGTGGACGTATCCTAACCAGATAAGGCAAACAGAAATGTTGCAACTTTTGTTGATGTCTACTTATATGCTGCAAATTCATATGGCATTGTTGATTTTTCCATGTACTGATGTATTGAGTCTCAGAACCACCAAAATTGTAAAACCCAATAAAAAAATTCAAACATAAAAAAAAAACATTAAAACATACAGGCCTCCGTATTGAGCTCAGAGCACACATTCTATAGACAGTAGGTTCAATTTAGAGGAAAACAGGCCAACCTATCTATCAAATCATTGTAAAGTAGCCTCTCATAATTGTATTCCAATATAAAGCTCCTTTTAAATAGGAAGTGACTACAAGCATCACCACAAGATCAGGTAAGAGCTGTAAATGAAAAAAGTCAGGCCGATAGAGGGGGAAAAAACCTGTATTTTAAAATTGTTATTAAATACTTTTTACGCAAGAAATCATAACATTTACAGAATGAAACCAGTTCCCCCGGTGATGCATGTACAGTAAGCACTATTTTGATGCTCCTTGTCACTCATAAACCTCTGGTAACGGCTATTGCGATTATCTTTCTTAAATATTTGTGTTAGTGCACTCTGTGTGTTAGGCGGGTGAAATGACTTCTCCGGTCCAATCTAATCCTAATATGGTGGGTGGTAGCGAAAAACAGACCACTTTGGATAAATATTTTAAAAAGTCTTCAGTGGGAATGGAGAGAAATGTTACTTTAGCTGAACGTCGGGCTGAGAGACGTCGTTCAATTGAACTAATAAAGAATAAGCGGTTCTCACTGGGCCCTCTACAAGAGGTCCTGTCCCCACTACCCTCTATTGATTGTGAAAGTGTTGGTAATGAAGTCTCGCCCACTAATAGTAATGGTATTCCACTACTGCAAAACTCTCCCTCTCCCTCACCGATAGTTACAACCAATGACCTCCTCATAGATCTTTTGTTTTCCCCGGAACCCATGACACAAACGGCTGGGGGTTCGCCAGTAACACCACTTCCGGAGATCACCACTGCTAACAGTGTTATACAAGTCCCGCCAAACCCCAGGCATAATGGACCTCCCGCAAAAAAAAGAAGGAAAGGAGGATACACACCGCGAATTACACCCCGATTCTATAAACTAAAACGTACTGATAGTACTAAATCAAAGAGTCATGTTTCCCCTTTACCAGTGCCGCTCGTTTTGCCCTCTGAACTACCTCTTCCAACACTTGATCAATTAGGCACCAACCTAATAGGAAACATCGAAAAACTAATTAGATCGTTTATATCACCTCTGGTAGAAAGATTACAAATCATAGGCCAACAACTGGGGAATCTGGAGCAAGCTTTAATTGACATTAAGGGAGGATCGAAGACTTCCGATCCTCCTCCCGTAGCATTGACTGTGAAGGAGGCCCCGTTAAATATCATTGATCTATCAATTACTCCATCAGTAAAGACCCCTTTTGTGGAAGTTCAAAATCCAACACAAAGCAAAGTATCACAAATAACAGAAAAAAATAGCGCTAGTGCAGGTGTACTAAAGGGTAAGAAAAACTTTCAAACTAGCGCTGATAAAGTCACTGCTTGTGAAGCCCCTGTAAGACCTGCTATCCTTAAAAGGCCAAACGTAGAGCTGCCTCCGGAAGCACTGCCACTAGTGGTGGTGCTTACCGGAGTACCGCCCTTGGAGGAAGGTTTAGATGGTAAAAAGAACATCAATGAAAATTATAACCAATTAAAAAATAAGGTCATTTTCTGGCTAAGGAAAAATCGATCACTTCCCCCACATGTCAATGGTGAAATTTTACATGTGAGGCGCCTCCCTTGGCTAGGCCCTAGTACAAAAAACATTACGGGGGATATTGTCATAATAAACTTTCGAGATCCCAGGGCAGTTACACACATTCTTGATTGGTCTTCCCAAAATGGTACAAACGAAATCACAGCCCGAGACCTTATGTTTTTCTACCCTAAAAACCTGGTCTTTCCGACTAATACCAAGCATTCGATTAAATTTCAGACAGACGAAATAAGATCAATATTCGATGAGGTAATTCCCCATAATAGACCATATCCTGACATATTCACAGAGCATTCTAGCTCCTTACCGTATCGGCAGGTAGTTTCATCTAGGCCTTTTTATCGTAATCAGGCAACTCGCCACCAACCCATCTTTCAGCATTTCATTGATCCGTTTAGGACCCGTTGGGATCATCATTCCATGCCATGGACTGGTTCTCACACATGGGAAGGGAGACATAATCGCCTCCCATCTGTGAGACCCTTTATGATTCCCACTCAGAACCGCTATGACTTCCTGTCAGGCCTGGATGATAACGAGTGACTACATGTCACTCCAATTCCATTAAATAGTCACAACTCCTATTTTCAGGGTATGCCGATTACGGCGGTAAAATGCAATCCGAGGGAGGCCCATCGGAATGTGTCTACTGCTAAAATGGATCCCTTAAATAAAGTCCCGGATAATTGCGCTACTACGCCTGAGCCCAGCGGTAAAGTCCGGGTCCCCCTCATGCCACCCCAAGGGCAGACTGCGGTGACGGTCCCCTCTTTCGAAGATTTAAGTGTTAAAACCTTATGTAAAAGGGATCCCCCATATAGCATCAACAACACTGGTTTATTTTTTGGAGGGCTTCATGTTTTACAACATAATGCCCGCTCGTTTCCTCAAAAGGCAGCCGAATTCCAGACCACAAAGCGGCAAATTTCTACAAAGGTCCCAAAGCCGACCACCCCGACCCTTTCAATTCTATTTTGGAATGTTGCAGGTCTGCGGACTAAAATTGAGCTACCCAATTGGATAGAAACAGTTAAAAATCATACCGTAATATGCTGTCAGGAAACATGGTCTGAAACCGAAATACAACTACAGGGTTACAGACTGTATTTCTCGAGTGCCTGTCCTTCTCCTTCAGGTAGACCGAAGGGTGGCTTATCAGTTTATGTAGCTAACACCCTTCCACTTAAGAAAATCACAGTAATAGCATCTGAAGAGAACTATCAAATAGTTAAATTGTTAGCGGATCGGGGCCTTACATACTTATTGATAAATTTTTATAATAATATGTTACCCCCAGAACTGGTGAAAACTGTCAACAAGATAACTGCTACCGTTGAGCAACAGCGGGAACATAGTTCTTTTCACCCAATCAAGATAATCTGGGGAGGTGATTACAATACCCCATTATGGAGTGAATATTCCAACTCTAAATGTGGTATTGTGGATGAGGAAGGGCGCCCGTTAACTCACTTTGCTCATTCTAATGTTGAGAATGCTTTGAATGAGAAACTCTTTACGTTAGGACTGGGTTTTGCCAATGAGTTGGTTGTACCATCTATCAATTTCTCACCTACTTTCCATGGCAGGGGATGTAGCACCACAATCGATTTCATTTTGACTTTGAATCATATGAGAGATGACCTGCAATCATTCTGTACAGGAGATGACGCGAGCAGCGATCATTTCCCAAACAGCGTGATTATTAGAGTACCGTTTGGATCTTCCCCAATGGATAAACTGGGCCTGCTGAATCAAAAAGCCCTAAACCTGAATAAAAGTAATGGGTACTCAGTAAAATGGGCAAAAGTTGATCCAGACATCATCACACAAAAAGTTATTGCTAAATCTCTCCCTATGTTAGAAGTTTGTCTAAATCCCTTTTCTACCGCCGAGGAAACTTTGAATAATTTCATTGACTTAACTAAAGTGATTAGTAAGGAGCTCCTCTGTAAACAAAAACAAAATGCAGAGCAAGAAAAAGGATGGTTTAACTCAGACTGTCGCAAAACTTTATCTGCCCTAAAATTAGCCCTACATAAAACAAAGAGGGATCAAATAGAAATTAATAGGTTGAGAAAACTCTATAACAAGGCGAAAAAGGATTGTAAAAAAGAGAGGAAAAAAGAGCTCTGGGAGAAGCTACACGAGAGCTGCAATAGGAAAGACAACATACAGTTTTGGAAAGTGGTTAACTCACCCTTCTTGAACATAGCCAAAAATGGCCCTAGCGTGGAAGTAGCGATTTCCGCAGAGGACTGGGTTTCCCACTTTTCTCAGATATTTGCGGGCGATAATCCACAACAATGTAAAAACCCTCACCCATCGCCCTACCCCATTGAACTTTCCTTTAGCCATGAGGAAGTAATTAAGGCTTTGTCTTCCTCAAAATCTGGCAAAGCACCTGGGCCGGATGGTGTGCCACTGGACATCTACACGCACACCCAGGAGCTCTGGTCACCGGTACTAACCAGAGTTATCGAAGCTGCGCTAAAGGGAGGCCTTATAAAAACTTGGTCCACCTCCATCCTGCTCCCAATTTTCAAGAAGGGAGATCGAAATCACCCAGCCTGTTACAGGCCCATTTCCCTTCTGGATTCCCTTGGAAAAGTGGCAGGCCGCCTGATCCTGGAGAGATTGCAGGTCTGGTCCAAAGACAATAACATCATGACAGACCTGCAATATGGTTTCCAGGAAGGTTTGGGCACGGTGGAGCAGGCTTTGAATCTCTCCCTCCTGATTGGAAAATATGTCCAGGCGAAGAAAGGCAATCTTCACTTGGTATATGTGGATTTGACCGCAGCCTTTGATTGTGTATCACACTCTAGGCTGTGGTCAATCCTGGCGGAAATGGGAGTGGACCCTTGTATAATATCTTTTTTACGTGAGCTGTACTCTGGCGCTTCGGCAAGAGTGAGATTTGGGGTAAATGGGGAGCTCACACATCCGTTTGGAGTAACTAAGGGAGTCAGACAAGGGTGCGTCCTGGCTCCTTTTCTATTTAATTTATACACAAATGGCCTTGAGAAGGCCATGTTAGAAGGGAGTCAGGACCTTCCAACAATCGCCCGTCGTCCGATTCCTGCGTTACTCTATGCGGATGACGCAGTAGTCATGGCCCGAACCCCAGTCCAACTCCAGATCCAATTAAATTCATATTGCAATTTCATGTCCTCGCTGGACTTAAAGGTCAATATAAAGAAAACATTTGTCATGCATTTTGGAAAAAAGAGATCTAAGCATAAATTGATTCATATTGATAATGCAAAACTGGACTGTACCAAGACTTACCCCTATTTAGGTATACTTTTTGATAATACCTCCTCTTGGAAACCGGCCACTGAAAGCAGATATCTCCTATTTTTAAGAGCCTCCTCTGCACTGATTGCTTTCTCCCGTAAAATAGGTAAACCACCCCCTAAAGAGCTTCTGCAAATATATTACGCCAAATGCCATAGCGCAGCTATATATGGCGCTGGGGTATGGGGCTATGTACCAGTGGCCAATTTACAAAGGGTAGAGAACATCTTCATCTGCTATCTTCTAGCCGTACCCCAGTCCTCTCCAACCTATGACTGTCACACGGAATTAGGCATGGACTACATTGCTGATCACATAAAAATCCACCCAATACTATTGTGGCATCGCATTTGGACGACGGAGCAGTGCCACCTAACCCGTGCATTAATTGAAGACTGTCTGGTTTTGGATAATTGGATGAACGTTCCATGGCTGCTATATGTACACAACTTCTTAAATGACTTGTACCTCTCTAAATACTTCAAAGACCCGGCAGTTTTAAATACTATTACTAGAAAGGCCTTACGATTGCTGTGCCTATCACATCTGGGGGAAATTCGCCTGGCTCAAGAATCCCATAAACCCACAAACAGCCATATTTTAACCGTCCAATGCTCCTTGGGCATTCAGCCATATCTTACTTTCTGTTTGACTACTTACGAGAAGTACCTGTTGACTCGGTTTAGACTTAATTTGTTTTTCCGTTTGGTCATATTTCCAGGGAGACAGGACTGGTCAATCCCCATCACCCAGTGTCCCTGTGATGGTACCTCTGTACAGTCAAATATACATGTATTACTGTTTTGCAAATATTACTATGTACCACGCAAACGATGGATCATTCCCATCCTATCGTCCCTTGGCTTGAGAAGATGTCGTCCTGCCTTTATGGCATTACACTTTTTAGACACAGCATCAAATGCCAAATGTATAGCCATGTACTTAAAAAGTTGTCTGAAAATCCGAGCCACCTTGGAGACTAATGGTAATTTTATAGATTAATTAGATTACTGCTGATTGACATGTTTGACTTTGTATTTTTAGCTGTATGAACTATAGTATGGATGTAAGGCTTTATTATACGTGTGTTTATTCACTTTATTTAATACTATTTTTATTGTGTACTAATGATGTATATGAAATTGTATATATTGATTGTTGCTTTTATGATTTTATATTGTTCTAAAATCGAATAAAGCTTTCTACTACTACAGTTGGTTTAAGAATCCTTCCCTAAGGAGCCTCCGATCTCTTTTTTAAGAAACAGCATCCTATAAAAAAGGCCCATGCAGTGTGGGGAGAGAGCAACAGTTTTAATATAATTTAACCATAGTAATTTGTGGCCATACATACACCTGAGGGAATCCTCAATCACACCCTTGTTAAAATTCAGTTTCTCCTCACACCATACTGTAATCCAAAGTAACAATGAGGCCAATTTAACTTGATCCTCCACATAATCCAATCCTAGTTCTTCATGAATAAAAAAGGATGCACTATTTATACCCAGGCCCAATAGTTTTCTAAAAAATCGACCTTATTCCTGCTGTATCACCTTGCAGTTACGGTACCCCCAAATTGCAGCACCACATGTCAATACTGTGAGACATTTCCTTCTATAGATGTGCAGTAGGGGCAAAATGGGTTTGCTGCCTATTGATAAAGTAAATCTAAACAGAGCACTACAAGCTTGACTAAATTTAGAGCATCGGTTCGATATGCAGATGAGCCAATTGTTCCGATAGTCAAATGACACTCCCAAATAAGGAAAGTTAGGCACCCTAGTGATTGTTCGCCCCTTTATATCTATAGGTGTAGTTTTTGTAGTCTTCCTGCCACAAACCCTGTAATGAGTCTTGGAGATGTTTGTGTCCAGATCCAAGTCATCCATGAAATTAAAAAAGAAATCAACCAATAGCTTTAGACCATTAGCCGTTCTGGCCATCAACACTGCGTAATCAGCATAGAGCAGGGAGGGCACAGTGACTGACTTTAATTTAGGCAGGTCTATCCTGTTGGCCTTCAGACAGGTGACCAGGCTATTTATGAACAACAAAAACAAAATTGGCGCCTTCAAACAGCCCCGACATACCCCCGTGGGAGGCTAAATGATTGGGTGCACTCCCCCTCCATACCATATCTGACACAGGAATTTATGTTCATGTGTAAGGTTCTAAGAAGTTGACCCGGTAGGAAGCTAGCCCTAATACTCCCAGAGTATCCCAAAACTTTGACCTGTTTACCCGGTCAAAGGCGCTACTGAGGTCCAAAATATGTGAGAAAAATTGACCCCTCTTTCACCACTACAAATTCATCTATTAAAAGGTTAAAGTTCATACATTGTTCCATTGTGCCCTTCCCTTCCCTAAATTCATACTGGACAGGTCAAACAATATCATTGGCGGTTTCCACATGCTTTAAGACAATGCGTCCTACCACCTTCACAACTGAATTTAGCAGCAAAATAGGTCTATAACAGATGGGGTCCTGCCTATTCCCGATATTGAAGACTGGGACTATGGTAGCAGATTTCCAAGATGAGGGTAAGCCAATCTGCACCACAGAATTAAGTACATTAGTCAAAACAAAGGCCCTGAGATGGGATTCTGCCTAATATAAGTCCATAGGTATCTCATCTGGACCTGGGGCTTTGTTAGAAGGGCTGCTGGTAATTGCTCCATAAACCTCCCTGGGATTAATCCTAATCTCAAGTGGGTACAAGCCACAATCTTTATCCATAGCTACGGGCACATCCGTATCAAGAGCATAGACCCTATGAAAGTAAGCCATCCAGTGTGCTGGAGAGATGGAAGAACCAATGTCATCCTGAGCAGCCACATTAGGCTGCCTTCCATTGACCACTGCCTAAAAACCTCTAGAGTCCTTATTCGTGCAAGTAGACACCGACCGTTCATAAGAGGCCTCTTTAAGCTCAGCTTTCTGCTTCCCAATAGCTAATTTGTAGGCCCTTCTTGCTACCTTCATAGTATCCTGGTGGCAAGGTTTAAAATACTTGCTGGCCTGCCTGCAGGCTTTATCAAACCAGCTCAATTGTGTCAGTAGAGCTATTTAATTGTTCAAACGCTTCCAAAATTGTGGCAAAGGCTAATAGGGGTTCAGTGATTATTTCTAAGCTAGAACTAACTACAGATTTGATCAGGGTTGGGATTGGAAGATTGCGCCACTTCACCCTAAGTCCCCTATCTTTCACAGTTAGACCGGTCAGGCCTGGGACGGGGTTTGCGCCCAAACTGGCATTAACTCCGAACCCAATTAAATATATACATTGTCCTGCCAAAGAAGGAACTGCCTCAGAATAAGCAATAATGTAGTCAAATGACTTCATATTGAAATCTGCACAAACTGCTATTTACTTGTCTGTTCACTCATGTCCCCCTTTAAAGTGCTCTGCCAGGAGTCTATAAACAGTGTCCAATACACAAAAACAATTTTGTTATTTTTGCTTTCGATGTGTCTGGTATGTTATCACTCTGTTAGCTTGTATAGGCTGAGGATAGCTCTGTCCCAATAGCTTGAAGCATTAGCCCTCCCTCCATTGCTTGACCTGTTAGCAGCCCCCACCGCTGAGTTCCTGTCCTGTTGCGACCCTGCATTGTCTCCAGCACCTGGTGGTTCGAGCTTGTACCAATAATTCTATAGAAACCTCAAGACAACTGAGTAATGTAAAGTGCACAATCTTCTTCCCACCATCACTCTATTAAGTGTTACAACTTAAGAAAGGATAAAAATGCCACTCTGGTCACAACACCAACAAAAACATTCCCATATATCCCTAATGGCCAAATGGCCTAACACTCTCCCATAATTCAGTACTTAAAATATTTGAGCTTTAGTACTTAGGCGGCTCACAGTGGGGTCAGGACACCCCCGAAGCCCTCTGTGGTGCGGGAGCCCCACACTTCCAGGTGGGCTGAAGGCGGCCCCTCAGCCTGTCTGCTTTGTATGTGTGCCTGTGCTTGCATGAGTTTCAAACTGAGCTGCCCTGTGCAGCATGCTGGCTGTGCCTGAACTCTGCCTGAAGGGAAACAAAACCAGTCTGATAGTTTCTCTTTCCAGCAAAGACTGGGTGTGGGTGGCAGAAGTCCCCTTGGTGAGTAGAAGCCCTACCATCCCCCTCAGGCATTATCAGAAAAAAACTGGTCGGGCAACTGCTGCAGACAGGACATTTGTTTTCTTCTGTTAAATCTCGTGACCTTGGTGAGACATATAATTGACTTCATTTTTTTTTATAATCCAGGCTTGCACTAAACTGTGTGTTGCAAAGTTTCCCCAAGATTCAATACGTAGTCAGGATGCCAAAGAGCATAATCCAGCTGCATTTTATGCAGTCTGAGTCTTAACTGTTTGGTCACTGTTGCAGTTCAATTTTGTCACCTTGAAGGATGAATGCCTGCACTTTTGCCAGAGCTACATTTATAGACACACATTCTGGACCTGATTCACCAAGGACCACCGTAGTCGTGGCGGAGGCCGTGCAGTCATAGGGAGGTCTCGCACTTGAGGCAGAGTCTCCATAATGAACCTTTGTGAATCAGGCCCTCTCTCTTTCTCTCTCTCTCTCTCTCTCTCTCTCACACACACCTTGTCACAAGAGACACATTTTAGCTTCTACTCTGCTTTCTGGGACTCGGGTACTCGTACTATTATCCTCACTGTTGTGGTCTTCCATGCTACCCATTTGTTACATTCTGTTATACTTTTCTTTATGCTTTCTATGTTTATTATGTGGTATGAATCTGACACCTGGAATGTATGATGCGCGCCTGCATCTTACATCCTAGGTTCCAGATTCCATATATTACGGTTGGACAAGAGACCTGGGAGATAACTGTCGTGCTGTGCTCCTATTTTGCATTCTGACAATAAACCTACTATTTCTTATACAACGTGAATATCGTGTATTCAATACTGGCGACGAGGACATCTGACGATTTCTGCCACATTTAAGAGGAGCACAGAAGCAGAAATTGGAAGACTTCTACATTTCAAAAAAAAAAAAAGGATTGGAAACAAGTCGTTTTACCTTCGCAAGTGAAGCGGTGTTCTTCTTTCAAGGGACGTCTTGCTCCGGCGGTATGGTGATGTTAAAATCAAAAGTTATTGATTTTAAAGCCTTTTAGCTGTTTTGGACTCCTAAGAGCTCGAGACCGAGAAAAACGTCATTCCATATGACGCTGTGATGACGTTATCATCGCGTGCCTGTGCGCTTGTATCATCACGCACTGGACTGTCAGCACGCATTACGCTGCAGCGCCATTTTAATCTCCATGGTAACTATCAACACGGAGTTACCGGAGACAGTGGAAGGCAAATTGAAGTGCGTGGCTGTGCGCCATAGATAAAAGGTACTGTGTTACACGCCGGAAAGCGATCAATTTGAAAGGCGCTTGGAAATAGTGGCAAGCTTTACTCAGGAAAAAGATTTTTTTTTTTAATGTTCTTACTAAATAACTTTCTTATTAACACGCTTTGGAATATTACATGAGATCTCTATTAACTGTAAAAGGATATTTTGGGAGTACAAGCCTCTCACGTGACTGCCATCTTGTGGATCTGTGTGGTATTTTTTGGGGGAAATATTCTTAGTGGTGATTTATTTTTTGGGAGAAAAGATTCTCCATTTTAATAGTTTCTATTGCAGTTTACACTATTTTATTTTTTTGGAGGAAATACAGCTTCAAATTAAAACGAAAACCATAATTCAGAATTTAAGTTTTTGGGTGTAAACATGCAATTTGATCCGCCATCCAAATTTTTGCAGACAAAAGGAGATCCACCAATTCCATGGACTAGATGGAAAGAAGAATTTTATACATATCTTAAAGCTATGGATGGAGAAAGGATGTCAGCGGAAAGGAAAAAGAATATTTTTTTACACTGTCTTGGGTCAGAGGGACAACTTGGTTTTAGAACTTTGCCTCCTGTTAGGTCTGGAGGTGACATTAATGTGTATGATGAAGCGGTACAGAGGATAGAAGGTAGATTTAAACCTGTAACTAGCGTTGCTTTGAATAGGTTTAAATTTTATACTAGAGTACAAGATGAAGGTGAATGTTTTGACGATTTTCTGACTGCTTTACGTGCACTTTCTTTACATTGCAATTTCGGTCTTATAACGGATGAGATGATCAGAGACCAAATCGTTGTGCATGTAAAGAACAAGAAGGTACAAGAGCAGTTGTGGATTTTGGGGGATCCTAGTTTAGAGACAGCTATAAGTACAGCTAAAGCTCTGGAACAGTCAGATAAGTGGATCAAGTCTTTGGATAAGGTATCTGTTAATGCTGCCCCTTCTACTTCTAGCAGTGAGGTTTGCATTGTAAACGCGCAAGGAGCAAAGACTCAAGGTCCTAATAGGTATGATAACAAAGGACGTACTGGACATTTTTCAAAAATGTGTAAAACTCCTAACAAACCTTTTAATGAATATAAAAAACCTTCTTTTACTAGTTCTAAACGTTACAGTGGGAATGTATCCTATGTTACTGAGGAAGGGAAGGATGATGATTCTTGTCTCAAAGAATCTGGAATTGTGGTATCTGTACAAACTCTGTTTGATGTGACACAAGTTGATAATTTACCATCTCCAAAAAGTTTGGTAAACATTTTGGGTAAAGTTCTTGAACTCATGGTAGATTCTTGTGGACTATAATCACTCGTGATTATTGTCTAGAATCCTTTGGGGATTTGGTAGATCTAAATTCCTTATGCAAACCAGATATAATTGCTTATAATTTTAGTAAATCACAAATCAATGTTATGGGTTTTAAGGAGGTTCTCATTACTATAAAAAGTAATTCTGCTATTATCAAAATGTACGTTGCATGGGAAGGCGTGAATGTATTAGGATGGAGGGATCAAGCGAAGTTAGGAATTACATTGAATCCCAGATTAAAAGATCCGGTGTCTGTTCTTGCTATATCAGATGGAGAATGCGATATTTTATCCATGTCTAAGAGAATTTCAGACTCTTTTCCAAAAGTTTTTTCTGACAAACTAAGAAAATTGTGTGGTTTTAACCATAGGATTAAAGTCAAACCCAATGCAGTCCCTGTTAAACAAAGATTAAGGGGTTTTCCAATTAGCGTGAGGGAGGAATTTAGGATTATGTTAGATACTATGGTGAAGGATGGTGTCATCGAGGAAGTAGAGTCCTCGGAGTGGGTTTCGCCTATTGTTTTGGCAATTAAACCTGACAAAACTATTAGGTTGTGTGTGGACCTGAGAGCCCTGAACAAGTGTTTGGTTACAGACTGTCACCCGTTACCTAACATCAATGAAATGTTGTGTATGTTGGATGGGGCATGTGTATTCTCTACGTTAGATCTCCGATCTGCATATCATCAGATCGAACTCACGGAAGACTCTAAGCAATTTACAGCTTTTATCACTCCTCATGGGTTATTTCAGTTTAAGAGGATGCCATTCGGCTTGGCTTCGGCCGCTTCGGTCTTTCAAAGGGCAATGTACCACATATTTAAGGACCTAGGTGTTTTCGTTAAGTGTTTCCAGGATGATATACTTGTTTTTTCTAAGAATGTTGCAGAACATGATATTCATCTTAATGAAGTGTGTTCCAGGTTGGAGAAGTATGGTTTGACTATTAAGGCCAATAAATGCAAGTTTTTTTGCAAAACTGTGGAGTACTTAGGACACTCTCTTTCAGGAGAGGGTGTTATACCGAAAAAGAACCTTGTAGATGCTATTGTGAAAGCTCCCTCTCCAGACAATAAGGAAAAACTACTCTCGTTCGCGGGATTATGTGAATACTATAGCAAGTTTATTCAGAATTTTGCCAGCAAAATGGAGCCTCTTAGGGAGTTAACAAGGAGTTCTGCTGAGTTTATTTGGACAGAGAGACAGGAACAGGCTTTTAAGAAAATTAAGGAGGAGATCGTTAGTGCACCTACATTGAAATCTTACTGTGTTAATAAGAAATGCATAATTACTGTTGACGCTAGTTTATATGGCATTGGTGGTGTTTTAAGTCAGTCATCTGGTAAGGATGAATGGTGTGTTGCGTTTTCTTCAAGGACTTTGTCATCTACAGAAAGAAGATACTCTGTTATAGAAAAAGAGCTTCTTGCCTGCATTTGGGCTGTTGAGCACTTCAGGAATTATGTGTGGGACAATCGCTTTATACTGAGGACAGATCATAAACCATTGGTAGGGATCCTGTCTCCTGGTGGTGGATGGAATTCTACAGCGCGTATAGCTCGTTTTTCTTCACGTCTTCAAGAATATGACTTTGACATTGTGTATGTTCCTGGTAAGAGTAATGTCACGGCTGATTTTCTGTCGCGATTTCCCTGTGACGATGTTCATTGTGTGGATGATGAGGTTGATGTTGTGGCTTCTATAGGTGATTGTGTTTCTGAGGAATTTCTTACTTTAAGTGAGGAAGAATGGTTTGCTGAACTAAGTAAGGATCTAGTTTGTCAACAGATTTTTGATTTTGTAAGAAAAGGTTGGCCAGCCAATAGAGGTATCTCAGCTGACTTAGCTTCATATTGTCAGGTGTCAACTGAGATTGAAGAGTTTAGTGGTCTGTTGTTTAAGGCTGGCAAATTAATCCCTCCCCAGTCACTACAGAGGAAGATTTTGCTACTCTCTCATCAGGGTCATCTTGGCATGTCTTCAATGAAACGCCTTATTAGAGAAAACTTCTGGTGGCCTGGTGTTGACAAGATGGTGGACAGGCTAGTAAGGGATTGTTCGCACTGTATCAATAGTGATAAAATGCTTCATTTGACTTCTGCTCCCCTCAAGCCTGTAAATTGGCCAAATTTTCCTTGGCAGAAGGTGGCATTTGACATATCTGGCCCTTTCAAACAGTTACCCTGCAATGCTCGTTATGCTTTGGTCCTAGTGGATTACCACTCGAAATGGCCTGAGGTGAAATTTGTTAGCACAGCTTCTTCTCAAGCTGTTGTTCTTTTCCTAAAAGAAGTGTTTGCGAGGGAAGGTTTTCCAGAAACCTGTGTTACGGACAATGGCGCTCAACTTATTTCTGCTGATGTTGAGAAGTTTCTCAGCAGTTGTGGTATTAAACATTATACTACGTCCTTGTATGAACCCAGGGAAAATGGCCAAGTTGAACGCTTTAATCGTGTTCTTAAGGATTTTATTAATGATATGCATACCTCTGATGATGGGTGGTTGGATGTGGTAAGAAAAAGGTTATGGACATATCGCATTACACCTCACTCGGTTACTGGTGTCAGTCCCTTCAAACTTCTTAAGGGAAGAGAGCCGTCATCTGATATGTGTCCCTGGTGGATTAAAAAACTTGACAAAGGAAATGATTCTGTCGTAGATCTTGCGTGTGTGGCCAAACGTGTTGAAGACAAACAACGGAAAATGAAAACTTTGTTCGATTCCAGGATGAAATCCAAGGTTAATGATTTTGTGGTGGGGGAATGGGTGCGAATTAAAAAACCTGGTTTTCTTGTTAAGGGTTTTTCTAAGTTTTTTCCTCCCATCAAAGTGGTCAAAGTTTTTGAAAATAGTGTGGTCACGCAGGATGGTAGAGTGTGGAATGTTCGTAGAGTGGCAAGATGTAGTGACTTAGGAAATGTACATAATTCTCCTATTGATGTTTCTGGAAATAGCCAATCTGGAAATAGCCAATGTGGACCTAATGTTGGTTTCTCAAAATGCTCTCAGAATTTGGTTCTAAATGATTTATCTGTTGCTTCTAGAGTCAAAGTTTGCAATAGACAAAAAAAAGTTCCTAGCAGGTATTTGGATTAGTGTTCTTTTGTTTAGGGATAAGATGTGTTACATTCTGTTATACTTTTCTTTATGCTTTCTATGTTTATTATGTGGTATGAATCTGACACCTGGAATGTATGATGCGCGCCTGCATCTTACATCCTAGGTTCCAGATTCCATATATTACGGTTGGACAAGAGACCTGGGAGATAACTGTCGTGCTGTGCTCCTATTTTGCAATCTGACAATAAACCTACTATTTCTTATACAACGTGAATATCGTGTATTCAATACCATTGTCCCTCTGTTACCTGCTGCTCAGCCAGCGACTGAGGTCATTGGATGGTTGGAATGTTTAGAGTGTTTGTGCTTGGAGGAGTGGACAATTGGAGCGAGAAGGGCTGAATAGCAGGATGCTGATCCTGGTGGGGCTTTGCCTGATTTACTTGTAACTTGATCTGAACCTAATAAACCTAAATCTTTATAACTTACAAGACTACATCTTTGATTGTAACACTTACCTTCTTAGGTATGTGATTAAAATGGTCCCCTGTGCAAAGTCATTTTGATTACAAATCCACAATTGTCTAAACGTGACACAATGACGTCTCCGCTTGGCTGTTGTGCACACATGTACTCTCATAGCTGTCTATGGTGTTTGTACTTTTTGAGGCAAGTTCACATTTCTGCTGTCCATCTGTTACCAGTATTTTTGTTAGTAAGGCATGAACAGCTTCAGCCTATTCTGTACTAGTTTTCTGAATGAGGCGTGCGCTGCTGCTTGCGCCCAGTGCCGGACTGTTTGGTGAGGGAAGCGCCACAGCTGCTGCCATGGTTTTTATATTTAGTGAGAGCGAGGCTTGTACAGCTCCTGCTCATAGTGTAAATTGTTGTCTTAACAGCCCTGAAAAGGTGGTGATGTGACCACGAAACACATGTTGACTGTCCTTTTTGCTGTGTGTTTGTGGGAATCACCAGTAATCTGTTTTGAAGAACATATTGTTTTGAGAAGTTTATTATATTAATTGGGAACAAGATGATGAACTGTACTGATTGCTTTATTATTACATATCAAAGATGGGGGTTCTGGTTGGCTACGGTACACAACCAAGCCAGGCAGATCCCACCACTCTAGTCAGGGTAAGCTAGATACACAACTGAGATAACCTGTGCTTCCCCTCTGGTAGCTTGGCGCAGAGCAGGCAGGCTTAACTTAAAGGCAATGTGTAAAGTATTTGTGAAACACACCCATGCAGTAACACAATGAATACACCATGAAAAGACTCCACACCAGTTTATAAAAAAATAGCTTAGTATATTATTAACACAATAAGGCCAAAACCGTCAATATTACAATGGAAATGCACTTTTAAAAATAGCAGATAAGAATGCAGTGCTTTAAGCGTTCATGAGTGTTGGTTGAACACTTGCATTCAATCATTGATCTGCAGTCACACTGACCAGTGTACGCTGCCTTAACTGGAAGCAAAAGAGCTTGAAGGTTCCGGCTGCAGCCGTGTCAGTTAATCAAGGCCCCCAGGGGGGTGGGCACGACAATACCTCGACCAGTATATCTAGACACTACCATGCACGCAGCACCCCCCACCGATCAGAGGTAGCGCTGTAAACTACTGGGACCTCCGGGGTAACCCAATAGCTTCTGGTGTCGGGGTCTCGAGGCCATGGTCTCTTCTTGCAGATTTACACTCAATTTTCCACTTGTGGTGCTGTGACTGACTCACTCTGGAAGGGAGGCAGAGCACAGTGTTGCAGGGAACACTCCAGATCGGCATCGTCAGTTGAAGCAGGACACTCTCTGCTTCGAGTAAATCAGGAAGGTGCCTGGTCTCTCTCCCGGCCAGGTGCCAATTCTGCACAGCACAAGCGGGGGATCAGGGCCTCAAAGGTTCTAAATAAAGCAGAATGCCACCCTATTTCTCTCCCAGCCAGGTGCCAGTTCTGCACAGCACAAGCAGGCATTCAGGCACTCACAGGTTCTGGGAAAAGCAGGAAGGCATCTAATCTCCCTTAGAAGTGTATTGGAGACAGGCTGGGAGGCACACAAAGTGCTTCGTTAAGAGAAATCTCAGTTCCTAAAATTTACACTTGTAAACTAGTAATGTCAAATACAACTTTACCGGTAAAGAAGATTTGTCATTACGATCCAAAGTTATGAGACGTAAAGCAGCTGCTCCTCTGCAATCAAGAATTACAGCTTTAAAGTATTTTAAGGGATTCCTAATGTTAACCCTTGAGAAGAGCAGGCCTCACAGTAGTGAAAAAACGAATCTTGGTGTTTGTCACTACCAGGATATGTAAAACATACAGGCACCTGTCCTACCTTTTACTTACATAGCTCACTGTCCTTAGGGTCACTTGTGTCTAGCTTAGGGGTGACGTACGTGTAATAAGAGGGTTGTTTTAGGGCTTGGGAAGTAGTTTTAAATGCCAAGTCGAAGAGGCAGTGTACTGCACTCACAGGCCCTGCAATGGCAGGACTACGAGCGAGTTGAAAGGCTACTTATGTGGATGACACAATCAGTGCTGCAGACCCACTAGTAGCATTTGAAATATAGATCCTCGGTATATGTATACCACTTACAAGGCATTTAATAGTAAATCAAATATGCCAATCTGGTATACACCAATGTCACCATGTTTAGGGAGAAGGACATGCACTTTAGCACTGGTTAGCAGTGGTAAAATGCTCAGACTCCCAAGGCCAACAGAAAGAATCAGGAAAAACAGGAGGTAAACGGCAAAAAGTCTGGGGAAAAGCCACTCTAACGATGCCAGGTCTATCAAAATAGAATATCTTTGATTGAATGCCCAATGAACTGTTACTCTTGGACTATTTAGCTGTGTAACACTTTCTCCCCTCACCCCCACACCCACTCTTTGTGTACATATAAAGTGGTAAGCCAGAGGGAAAGCTGGCCAAGTGGGTAGTGTGATGGGCCTATTTTTCTGTTGTCCCCAAAATCATGTTGCACAACAGTCAAAAAGCTCTTGACGTAGGTCACGTGGGCAGATAACTATGCCAGGCCAGAATTTTTAAATGTGAAGCCAGATGACACATAGCTCTGGAACCAGTGATATGATTGAGACAGCAAGGTGAAGATAGATTTAGAGACAGTGGATTGGAATCAAGAAATAGGAGGCATAAAGATATCTGTCATAAGGCATACTAGTCTATTGAAAATGTACTTGCAACTGCATAATGTCAGCAGTGTTACTTGTTGTCATGTGTTTGATATATGTAGAGACCCTGGTCTTTGCCATGCCACCCCATCTTTTTCCAAGGCATTATTCCTCTACAGCACTTGTAAATATGTTAAGCCCACAGAATTTCAAGGCTAAATCCATCCCAGTCTATAAGAGGCAATAAGCTTGGTTACAGTTTCGCTTGAGGGATTTGTAAGAATTAAAGAAATTAAGCATTGTATTGAAGACATGGTATTCGACCAACCTCTCCAAAGAGGCATGTTATGTGTTTTCAAAGTGTGTCTGATGTAAATAGCCCTTTAATGGTGATGCACCTGGGAGAATGAAAGGTGCATCACCAGAACCTTGGGGGACAGAGTGATGACAACGGAGTCAGCTGTTGGTGGTGTCCTCCGGTGAGTGTTAATAAACACTTAAGTTGAAGAAGAAACACGCTGTTTACCTTTTTTTATTACTGGCGACTAATGACACCCACCATAGGACTCGGCGTGCAGAGAAAAAAACATGCACTTCGGTAAACTTTGAGGAACCTCACTTTATTCAAGGAAAAGGTTAGTTTTCGCTTTAATTTAACCCTGTAAGCGCCACAGGGTACTAAAACGGAATCCCTGAGCGGGCGTAGGGAATAATAAGTGGAATAAACCACCAGCACTCACTAAGGATAGGGAGAGTGGGAGCAAATTGCCGGTGTGGGACTGTTGAAGCACGAGGAGCCTAGCACTGTTTGAACTCACCTCGTGGTACCTGCTTGTGGGCACGAGCGGGTCGGCTTTGTAGAGTGCCACCCGGCCTCTACACTACAATGCGTACGCACAGCACCCCTCGTGACCGGGCTCAGTCCGAGGGTATAAAATAAAGGGACCAAGGTCGAAACAGGACCTTCCGGCCGAACAGTTAGCTGGTGTGTGTGTGTGTCTCCGTTCTGCCCCTAAATGGGCCCCAATTATCACCGGTACACAAGCCCTTTACACTGGCGACAAGAGCGTGTATCCGGACCCTCCCCCCATTCCTGTGACGAGCGCGCAGCCCGCTCGCCCACTTACGGGGCTGGAGGGAGTGTGTGTGCCCGATAACTGATAGCCTGCCTGACACCAGCGGTGCTGCTTCGGCCGAGCCGTGCTCCTGTCCTCTACCCTCCTCAAGGAGGAGTGTTGTGGTGAGTCGGCAGCGCTCCCGCTGCACGGCCTGCAGGGGAGTCCCCCAAAGCTGTTCCTTGTGCACGCGCCAGGCTGGCCCAGCATCCCAGGTGAGGCCCGCCCCCAGTGCGCTCCATCGCAAAACAATACCGCAGAGGCAGCGCTCCGTGCTGTGGAAGGCCCGGTTTCCAAGGCCAGCACTTGGCCCTGCAGCCCCCACGTGGTTCCTGACAGGAAGGGGAGTGCCCAATATTTTGTACACGTGGCTCCCAGCGTAGGGACTGGCCAGCAGACTCCACGGACCATGTGGCTCCCCACATCAACTGCCAAGCCTGCGTGAGTTAGAGGCCCAGACCTGCAGTGCCTGCACCACACCAGCAACACTGAATGGTGTAAAGGTGAGCAAAGTTGCAGAGCAACAAAGGAACAAAGCAGCAGCAAAAAAAAAGGAAAGATAAAGGGAGGCTAGAGAATACCCTGCGTTTCCGTGCTCACACACAGTGCAAATCAGGCTGCAGCAGGCACCACGGTCACAGGAAGTGCAGAGAGGCAGAGCACGCAAGAGCACGGACAAGTGGAAGAGGGCGTTCTCAACACCAGAGGCCCTGAAACACAGCAAGTTTAGGCACAACACAGAGATTCATCATGGGAGATGAACCAGCACCACAGGCACCAGCACACACAACCCCCCATTTGCATTTCTCAGTGACGCCCTTGCTGCCATTTAGCCAGCTATCAGACTCAGCCACGGTGGCACCACGGTGGAAGCCCTGGGTAGGCTGCCTGAACCACTACTTTACTGGGACCCGCAAGAATGATGGGAAGGTGAAGCGCTCGTTGCTCATGCATTTTGGAGGGGACGGGCTATATGAACTGTTTGAGTCACTGCCTAATACTGGCAAAGATGACGACTATGAAGCCGCAAACACAGCCCTACACAAATACTTTGTTCCCCAGATGAACCCAGATTACGAGCATTTTAAACTACGGCAAGCTCGACAGACCGAAACAGAAACGATGGACAAGTTCTATGCCAGACTCCGTAACTGGCGGCCACGTGCACAGGAATAGATCAAAATGACTAAATCAGAGCCCAGCTGATATAGGGATGCAAGTCTGTTGCCTTGAGGTGCCTCATCCTGCGACAACCCGGGATCTCGCTAGAAGAAATCCTGATACTGACCCAATCTCACGAACTGTCTGGTAAGCGCGCAGAAGAAATGGAGGCAGTTCGGATATGAAACACGCCAACGGCCGCCGTACCGAAGCAGGTGCGTGTGAAGGAGGAGACTGTGGATGTCATCCAGAGATGGCCAGTGAGTAATCAAAGATGGGGTACGGGGAACAGGCCCAGCAGCAAGTGTGGATACTGCAGATTTAAATACAGAGAACAAGACAGGTGTCCCACTAGAGGGCAGGCATGTGCAAAATGTGGCAAAGACAACCACTATGCCAGCGTCTGCCGAGGTCGAGGAGGAAGACCACGTGGGGGTGCACCCAGAGGGTGCCAGATGAGCCTCAGAAATCTCACGCTGGAAGATCAAGAGGGCGCTGAAGCCACCGCCTACGCTACTAGCACGGCGTACTATGAGGACGATGATAACACCTTTGTCATTTAGTTCACTGGCCGACCTGGCAGGAAAGGTCGCCCACCCCCACGGTGTCACGTCAACATCAACGGATATCTCATGGAAGCCCTCATCGACACGGGGGCGTAGGTGAATGTGATGGACTCCGATCAATACGACCAACAAAGGCCAGGACCACAGCTGGTGCCAAGCAAGGCCTGGATCTTCACGTATGGTGGCACCAAACCCATACCGCTGAGGGGCCTGATGGAAGTAGAAGTTTCGAGTGACACCCATACAGTGAAGACAACTTTCCACATTATTAAGGGCACGCTGATAAGTTGTCATGGCAGAATACCTGGAACTCGTGTTCTTCGCCAAACAGGTACACGAACACCATGCCGAAGATATTCTGAAAGAATTCCCTCAGCTCTTCACTGGACTGGGCAAGCTAAAGGGATACCAAGTCAAACTACTTATCGACCAAAGCATCCAGCCGGCTTGCCCTCCTACACCGGCGGATACCGATCCAACTCCGCTCGCTGGTGGAACAAGAACTACAGAACCTCGAGGACATGGGAGTAATCGAGAAAGTGTCCGGACCCACTCCGTGGATATCCCTGCTGGTGGTAGCGCCGAAGCCAAAACAACCTGGCGCTATTCTCTTATGTGTGGACATGAGGCTCCCCAACCAGGCCATTTGCAGGAAGCGGCATGTGACCACAACAATGGACGACATTGTGGCGGACTTAAACGGAGCCCAATGGTTCTCGAAACTCGACCTGAACTCCAGCTATCATCAGCTGGAGTTGGCTCCAGAAAGCAGATATATCACCACCTTTTCCACGCATGTGGGCCTGAGAAGTTACACACGGCTGTTTCGGGGTGTCGTCCGCGGCCGAGGTGTTTCAAAACGCAGTTCGAGAAGCTCTGTCTGGCCTCGTCGGAGTAATGAATCTAAGCGACGACATCCTGATCTCGAAGAACATCACACTCGGCTGAGGGCCACTCTACAAAGGTTAGCCGACTGTGGCCTCACCCTGCACAGGAAGAAATGTGCCTTCTACCAAGGATCCAAAGACTTTTTTGGGTATATGTTTTCCAGAGAATGAATTTGAGTAGACCCCAGGAAGGCGGCTTCGATTCGAAATGCACCCATGCCTCAAAACCCGACAGAAATAAGAAGTTTCCTAGTGATGGCAACATACTGTGGCCGTTTCCTCCCAAGTCTCGCCACGATCTCCGAGCCATTGAGGCAACTGACGAAAACTGGAACACCATGGGTTTGGACCCCCTGGGAAGAGGCAGCATTTCAAGGCATCAAAAAGGCCCTGCTTGACCAAATGACAATGGCTTATTTCCATCCCAAGTGAAACACGGAGGTGGTTGTTGACATGAGCCCGGTGGGGCTAGGCTCAGTGTGTCTACAGACAGGGGTATACGTGCCAGTAGCATATGCCAACCATGCACTGTCGCCAATGGAGACGAGATACGCACAGATAGAACATGAAGCCCTGGCTATCTGCTGGGCATGCCAACATTTTCACCTCTACCTGTGTGGCCACTCCTTCAGAGTGATAACTGACCACAAGCCCCTCATACCCCTGTTCAGTGGGTCCAACAGACTAGTACCTCCGAGGATCGAATGGTGGGCGGAGCAGCTGCTGGTGTACTCCTTCCAACTACTGTATCGCCCTGGGGCGGACAACCCAGCTGACTTCTTGTTGAGGTACCCACTGCAGGCAGAGACCGGCCAGGCACAGGATGACGGCCCAAGCATTGATGCTTTTGTGCACATGATTGAAGACAACGCCTGTCCGCTGGCCGTCACCAAGGAGGACCTGTGTAGTGCCACAGAATCGGACACCACCCTTCAGCGAGTCAAGGAGGCCCTAAAAACAGGAAGATGGCACCAATTTCTGGATGGGTTGGCGGACCTCACAGGGGAAGAACAGAACACCCGGCAGCAGATATGGAGAGTGAGGCATAAACTCAGCATCGGTGGATCCTGGCTAGTTCTCAGAGGCCAGAAGATTGCGGTCCCAAGAGACCTGAATTGCCGAATGGTGACCCTAGCACACCAAGTGCACCAGAGCGTGGCAAAGACAAAAGCCAGGCTCATGACCAAAGTGTGGTTCCTGGGTATGGACAGCATGGTCAATGAAGAGGTAAGGAACTGTCACCCCTGCACCCTCACGGAGTAGACCCTGCTCCTGCACCGATCATCATGGAAGGACCCTGCGAAACACCATGGACCAGGGTGAACATTGACTTTGGCAACTTCCCAGATGGGCGGCACACCCTAGTAGTCATTGACTCATGCTCCAAATTCCCTGTGGTTGAGGTAATGCCGTCCACGGTGTTTACACATGTGCAGCTAGCACTCAAGAAGATTTTCACACTCTTTGTGTTTCTAGAGGAAATTAAATCTGACAACGGACCGCCCTTCCAGGGCCAGGAGTTTCAGGACTTCCTACAGAAATGAGCCATCCAACACTCAAGCCAACTGTGACATCGAGCGGTTTGAGGACTCTGAACAGAGCACTACACATAGGGGTGGACCAGCATCAAGACCCGGAAACCTGTCTCCACCAATTCCTATTCGCCTACCTGCAGACGCCTCTCTCGACCACGGGGTGTGCCCCGGCAACGCTCCTTCTAAAGCACCCACCCCGGGATCTCATCCCTGAAGACCCCAACTGGACACCGCAAGACCTCAACCAGGAACGGGTTCAACAGAAGCACCAATGGACCAACCACAAAGCCAACCTCAGCCGGGGAGTCAAGATGCCATCAATACAAGTCGGCTCTCGAGTGGTTCTGAAGGATCGCCATGCAGGATGGAAGTTCCGCATGCCGTATGAACCCGAGGAGTGGGTCGTCATTGAAATCAATGGAACAATGGTCACCGCGCAACGAGGGCGATACACAGTGGTGAGAAACATATTGTGGTTCAAGGAGATCTCAGGCAACCCACGAACTGACCAGGAGGCACCCGAGAGAGAAGAAGATCTCTCCGATTTTTCCGCAGTGCCGGTCCCGAGTCCACAAGGTAATCAAACGCCACCACCTTGTCAAGAGGACGAGGACAACCACGGGGAAGGCCAGCCCAGTCCAGTCGAGAACGCCGACCCAGGTGGGTACCATAGCAGCATCACATCGAGTCAGGACGAGAGGTCATCCTGCACTGCAGTCAGCAATACCAGTTGAGGCCTAACCCGGCACCCAGCCAGAAGCTGCGGGATTATGCCTGTCTATTACTTGGGCCAACTAGAGACCAACCTGGGAATAGGTCAGAGACTATGTGAACACTTGGCACTTACATATGAAGTTATCTCACTCTCTCTCTCTCTCTCTCTCTCTCTCTCTCTCTCTCCCTCTTTCTCTCTCTCTCAACTCTGCTCTCCTCTTTCACTGCTTGATCAGCTATAGCTAAAGGAAGGGAGGGATGTAGAGTGCCACCCGGCCTCTACACCACAATGCATACGCACAACACCCCTTGTGACCGGGCTCAGTCTGAGGGTATAAAATAAAGAGGCCAAGCCGAACAGTGAGCTGCTGAGTGGGTGTCTCCTTCCTGCCCCTAAGTAGGCCCCAATTGTCACCGGTGCATGAGCCCTCTACAGGCTTGGGTCACGAAGTCATGAAGGCATGTGCATGCCGGCACTAGCAGACTATCTTGAGCCTCAAATGAGTGAAGACGTCTGAAATGAAGACACGAAGAATGTGATGACGTCATAGTGAGGAAGACTAGCATCCAGCTGGCAACTAGAGTGCCCAGAGCGGTTTCATGATTATAAAAAGAAGACGCCAACAGTGATTTCTGTCACAGCAAGGGGATTGTTTTTGATCGCGTCAGGTGAGGAAGCGACATCAGCATCTCTGAGGCTGTTTTGAGGGTTATTTGGTGTTTTTAATATTGTGCTGCATACTCTTTATTCCTTTTTATTTTCTCCCTCTCTTCCTGTATTTTAAACAAAGGATACTTGGAGGACATTTGTTTAGCACAAGACATTGTGGCAGTGAGCTGCAGCCAAAAGAAGTGTCCTCAGCAGTTAATCTTCAGCACAAGGAAGAAATTCATAGTTAGAATGTGTTTATTTTAATTCATTATTTTACTCTATTATGTTAGATTGTTACTTTGGGGTTATTGTATTAATTTCTTATCTTAGCTTGTCTTGTTAGCGTCTTTAGTTTAAGTACCTTACAGCATAGCGTCAAGTGGCATGAGTCAACCACCACTATTTGTATTAGAGCGTGGTGAACCAACACTCCCATGGAAGAAATGGAAGCCATTATTTGACTCATACCTGATAGGAATCGGTGGGAAAAGTTCTCAGCTGCAAGAAAGGAGGCTGTCCTGATGCACAACCTTGGTACTGTAGGGAGAAACATCTACAACTCTTTAGATCCAATACCTATTAGAAGAGGGGTTGGAGAGCCTAGTGATGTCTATGAAATGACTGTTTTCCTATTACAAACTCATTTTGGGCCAGGACTAAATGTAGTAAAGGAGAGACATATATTTTTCATGCATGTACAAGCTAAGGGAGAGCGAGTTGGCAATTATGCGGTGCGTTTAAGTCTCTGGCTCAGACTTGTGAATTTGAGCAGCTAACACATTCAGTCTTACGGGACCAATTGGTCCATTGCACGACTGACACCAGGGTTCAAGAGAAACTGCTGCCACAAAATCCCATTTAGGGTGCACTAATAAGTATTGTAGAGAGCGTTGAACATACGTCAAGTTGGGTGAAGGAAGTGGGCAGTGCTGTTGCACCTCAGAACGGCATTACAGTTGTGAAAGGTGGTGACCCTGAAAGTATGGCCCAAAGCACACAGGCAGCAGCAATCCATAATATTGCAGGGAAACAGAAGAAGGTTTCTGGGAAAATGTAAAGGCAAAAGTGGAATACAAATGCTAGTAGAGATGCCAAGTTGAGGTGTCCAAAGTGCGGCAGTCAGAGTCATGGCCCCAATTATACTAACTGCTTTGCCAGAAGCATGAATTGCAGGAATTGTGGCAAAAAAGGGCACTACACGCGGATGTACAGAAATGCAGACGTAAATTGTGTGGCTAATGAGGTGACATACCCCGAACAGATCATTGTTCACATAACAGAAGCTGAAGGTTGTGTAGTACAGGATGTAAAGGGTGTAGACTCTGGTGTTGTAATGATGCCGAAGTGTGACATCTACATTGGAAGCAAGCCTGTTTCTGTTTTAGCAGACTCAGGATCCCCATAGACACTGATAAGTGATAAGATCTGGGATTGCATATTTGGAAATGATAACATTGCATTGCTGCATCCAGATATCAATCCTGTAGGTTATGGAGGACAGAATATTGATTTGGTCGGATATTCTGTTCAGATCATTATGTTTAAAGAGAGAGAAACTTTCGGGAAACTATATGTTGTTAAAAGAAGTGATAATCTTTTGGGATGGTGCCACCATAGAGATCTTGAGATCATTTTGAATCCCAACACACATAACCAAGTAATGCTATTTATGCAACAGAGTGATGGCATGGACAACATTAAAAGATATCCTGGGGTTTTCAGTAACAAGCGTGTCCTTCTCAATGGATTTAAACATAAGATAATTTTTAAAGCCAAAGCGCAACCTGTGGTACACTAAGTAAGGAAGGTGCTGAATATTATGTTGGGACCACTGCAGGAGGAACTTGACAGGCTACTTGAGATGGGAGTGATAGGGGAAATAGAGTCCTCATAGTGGTTGGCTCCGATTGTATTGGCAACCAAAGATAATGGCAATAGATCAAGACGTGTGGGGGCTTGAGGAGTTTAAATAGTTGCATTTGGGTTGACAGACAACCTCTACCCAACATTAATTAGGCCCTTGCGAAACTGAGCAGTGCGTGTGTTCTGCTACACAAGGATTCAAGAGCTTTGACCTCGTTCGTTATACCTCTGGGAGTATACAGATTCATCAGGATGCCGTTTAGGCTGGCTTCTGGTGCTGCGTGCTTCCAGAGATTGATGAAGGAGGTTTTAGCATGGATAAACTCAGTCCTATTCTTCCAGGATGACATACTGATTTATGGAAAAGACAAATCTGGTCATGATGAGGTACTGAATAAGATTCTATCAAGACTATAAGAGCGAGGGCTCACTCTGAAAAGTGAAAAATGTAAGTTCAGCATTGGTTCTGTGTCATATCCTAGCCATTCTATTTCAAGTGAAGGTATCAGCCCCAAATTGTACTTGGCAGGAGTGATATCTCAAGCACCAGCACCAATCAACAAGGATCACGTTAAATCATTCCTTGGTTTATCAGAATATTATTCAAAATGTATCCAGAATTTTGCAAGTGTGGTACAGCCATTAAGACTATTGTGTAAAAAGGGTGTAGACTTTGTGTGGTCTGAAGAGTGTACTGATGCTTTCAACAAAGCCAAAGGTGGAATTACATGTATGCCAACATTGGGACACTGTGATGTGTCACAAAAAACTGTGCTAACCACGGACACATGTGTGAGGGGACTGGGTGCTGTACTTTCGCAAGTGGTTGATGGCAAAGAAAGAGTCATTGTTGTCGCTTCACGCTCACTCAGAGGGGCAGAATAACGTTATTCTGTAATTGAGCGTGAGGCGATAGCATGCATGTGGGTTATCAATCATTTTAGATTTTACCTAACAGGTTTGCCTTTCCTAGTTAGCACTGATCACAAACCTTTGCTCCACACGTTTGATTGCTGGAATGTTGTGAGTACCACACCCAGGATAAAGAGATACATTGAGGGACTTTGGGAGTACAATTTCATTGTGGAGTACTTACCAGGGTTGAGGAATGTTCCTGCTGACTAATTATCCAGAATGCCATTGGACAAGTTGGGTATAGAGTGTACAGGTTCAAAGGTTCAAAGGTTCAAAATAAGCTTTATTCGATATTTAAACAAATATCATATAAGCATACCTTAATATACATAGTTAAAAAAATACATTTATATAACAAATGATCAAGTATATTTCAATTAAAAATTTCATACAAAGATTCAGAGAAAGTTAAAAAAGTGTACATTAAAAAACAGATAAAAAACAAATAGGAGTAATCACTATCTCCAATTTCAATCTAAAGTTTTCCTAAATGTTATCACTAATTTTAAGAACTGTTCCATTATGGTTGTCACCTCCTTATCTTCAAGTTCCTGTAGACGCTCGAAAGCAGTTTTACATGTCCTGATATTCCATCTCTTTAGTAAGGGTAATAGTAGGGCTTTTCTCAAAATCCAGTAAAACTTACAGAAGAGGATGGTGTGAATGTTAGATTGTTGTGAGATAGTGTCACAGGGACAGGGAGAGGTGATCCGTGACCAGTCATTGCATTTTGGGAATGTTACGTATCGATAAAAAGAGCCCATTCTAAATCTGGTGAGTAACATCCTTGAGTAGCACGAAAAATCTGATGATAGATATGGTTGGAGCCCCTTGTGAGGTGTCACCCTTTGAAATGCCAGGATGGTGTCAGAAAATTTTTGTTTGTTCCATCTGACTGTTTCCAAATGGGCCATTAAATTCTTTCTCATGTGTTTTCGCGAGATATTTTCTAGTGACGAGGGATCTATGTACCATTCTTGGTGCCCAATCTCAAAAAAGAAATTTCTCACATAATTCAGCCAGTTAGATTGATTGAAATGTTTAGCCCCTTCCAAGTTAAGAATGTCTTGTAGCACCTCTCTATTAAAAGCAGTCTCAGGGGTAGTCCAAATTTTATGCCAGAGAAGGAGGGGTTCAGTTTTTATGGTATCTGTTATGTACGGGAGATCCAGTTCGATGTGCATTTTATATACAGAGGTTGCCTTTGAGGCGGCGAGAAGATACCTTAAAAATTGGTTTTCCAGAATTTGTATCTGTGAAATATTTTTGTCTACGCCCCAGAGGCCAGCCCCATAGATAGCGGTAGATGCACATTTAGCTTTATATATAGTTAGTAGTTGTTTAACCGGTCTACCCCCTATCTTTCCTGCAAAATCCCGAAGACCTCCAATCGCTCTCCCAAAAGCAAGTTTCCTCTTCTCTATTGCCGCTTTCCAGGATAACTTTCTGTGTAAACATATTCCCAAATATGTAAAGGCCTCCACTGTCTCCAGTCTTTGGTCCTCAATAAAGATGGGGCATGGGATTTTTTTTGATCTCTTGTTACATAGCATGGTGTACGATTTTGCTATGTTCACTTTGAGGCCCCTGTCATTCATGAAAGTCGTGAAAGCTGATACTGCCTTTTGTAGGCCCATTCTGGTCTGGGATAGAATCGCAGCGTCATCTGCATAAAGCAGGATTGGGATCGGTTGACCTCCTATTTTAGGGAAGTCGCACTCGATGGTTTTCAGATGCTCGCCGATCGCGTTTATATAAAGGGAGAAAAGCAGGGGGGCCAGAATGCACCCCTGTCTAACCCCTCTATAGATGTTAAATCGTGGCGAGCACTCTCCCCTTAGACCGTATCTCACTCTGGCTCCTGCTTCACGGTACAAGGCCCTAATGAAAAGAAGGATTGATGGATCCATCCCGAAATGGTTTAAGATGTCCCATAGTTGGTCATGCTGGACACAGTCGAATGCTGAAGTAAGATCTATGTATGTTATATAGAGACTGTGCCTTTTGGTGTCGATGTATTTTGACTGGATTAGATGTAAGTTGAGGACCTGTTCAATTGTACCTCTGCCAGACCGGAAACCATATTGTAATTTCGAGAGTATATCTTTCTCCTCTATCCAGGTGGTTAATCTTTTCAGGATTATGCGTCCAACAATTTTCATTAAGGTGTCGAGGAGGGATATAGGCCTGTAGCACGATGGCAAGTGCCTGTCTCCTTTTTTGAAAATTGGTATTACTATAGCCTCTCCCCAAGTTGGCAGGAGCTTTGTGATGTTTATAGAGTTAAGGACAGAGGTCAGTAAGGGAGCCCAGAATTCCATCTCTGCCTTATACACATCTGCAGGGATTGCATCCGGTCCAGGGGCCTTCCCAGGCGGGCTTTCTTTGATGGCTGATTCCACCTCCTCAAGTGAAAAGAGGATTTGGCATGGGCTATCCCGGGTTGAGTTTATGGTTAATGGATCCGGGTTGAGGTTATTTAAACATACAGGTTTGGTGTAAAGCTTCTGGAAATGCGCCGCCCACATCTCTCCATTTATTGCCATGTCCAAGTTCCTCTCGGGCATTTTTACCCATGGCAGGGGGGAATTGATAAGTCTCCAAAAAGCTGACATATCGGCCAACTGCGATGTTTCCACCAATTTCTGCCATGCTTCCTGTTTTAGTTCCTTTTTTCTCTGTTTTATGGCTAGACGATATTGATTTCTAGCCTGACGTATTTCTAATTGAGGTTTGGGTAGGACACGCAGCAAGTTCTTTAGGGAATTCAGTGCCTTCGTACATTTTGAATCGAACCACCCATTTTGAGCAATGATACCAGTTTTGTACTGTCTTGTCATGAGTTCTTTCAAGGTTCCCTGAATTTTAATGAAAGCATTACAGATATCGTCGGGATTGACCTTATTAGAAAGGCAGATATAAATCTCCTCCCTCCTTTTGTTGACTAAGTTCTTGAGGAGGTTTTTTGGGTTGATTTTATCCCATTTGACACAATATCCGTTTTTGGCTCCCAGCATAATTGGTTGTTCGTAGGTATCTTTATGTGAGTTCCGGCTCTGCGGTGGTCCCGGTAGGTCTATAGTCATGGACAGAGGATAGTGGTCACTGTGTGGATGGTCGAGTGTGTCCCAATCTCGTATTAACAATGCATGTGCTTTTGAAAATAGTAAAAAGTCTATGATGGTATTCCTGCCTCTGCCATGAAAGGTTGGTTTGGGGGGGAATGGGGTCTGTAGAAGCTCATTTGCCAGATGTAGGTTAAAAGAGGTAACAAAGGTGTTAAAAAGGTCCCCTGACTTTGTATGCATAAAATGGCTGAAAGTGGGAAAACCAGGGTCTGAGGCATATGTATCATAAATGTCACAACCATCTCTTACTGTATTTAAACAGATATGGCAGTTTAAATCGCCCGCAAAAAGAATTGCACACTCTCCGCCCGAGGTTTCTTTAATCGTGAGCAGGGCTTGATGTAAATTATCCATGGCTTTCTCCAATTGGTCTACAGGGAGGTTATTATAAAAGTTGATAATTAACAATGACAATGACGGGGCGATATCCAATGCAATTATCTGGAAGGAATCTTTCAATAGTGTTTTCCTGATCCTCTGACCGACTGATACACTAATATAAGTACATAGACCCCCCTTGTGTCTGCCCTGTGTAGTCACGGCAGCCGGTGAATGGAATGTCTGAAAGCCTTGAAGGTGAATAGGTAAGATCGCCCAAGTTTCCTGGAAACACAGGATGGAATACTGATTTACCACCTTTATCCAATCCGGTAAAATAGTTTTAGATGAAAGTCCTGCTAGATTCCACGAGAGGAACTGTAAATTGCCAGTTTCTTTCTTGTCTGCCTTACTGTTAGAGTATGACTTGGCATATGTACTAATGGGAAGACAACTTAGACTTTTTTCTTTGCCCCTGTCAATAGTTTGGACTCTATTATTTGCCCCATTAAGTGGGGAGTTTTTATTTAGGCCCTTTTCAGGATTGACCTGCGTATGATTGAGGTAAACGGTAATACTCTCAAATCTCCCACTGCTGTCATTTACTTGCTTCTCTTGAGTGAGTCATTCTACGTCCTCCATACCGCAGAGTGGCTCGAAAAAGTTATAACAGGGTAAGTTCCAGTTTGAGTGGAAGAAAGAGAAGGGTTTAACATGGCCCTGTGGGTAAAACTGTGAAGTCGGCAGTAAAAAGGGATCGTTTGCGGGGAAAGCTATCTGATCTCTTACTCCCTGGGTAAAGTGATTTTTTCCATACTGCGCAAATGAATGTTTAGGAAAGTGGAATTTGTGTGGCTTAGAAGACATTAACTCTTCGGGGTAAAAGTAGGCTAAAGGTTTAGGCAGAATTGGTCCCCTGTGGAGGCCCGAGAACCAGTCTGTAATATGTGAAATAACCCTCGGATCTTTAAAAGTAACAATAACTACATCCCCTTCTATGTCTTTAGGGCGAATACCAACCCAGTCGGTTCTTCTCACCATTATTATGTCACCATTTATATGAGGGGGTAGAGGCCTATTTTCCCTGAGCCAGAAAATCACCTTGTTTTTTAAACTGTGATGATTTTCATATCCTCCTGAACTTGATAATGGTGCGACCCCCGTTAGTATAATAACGTTTTGTGATGCAGTCGGGGGTAGGTCGGCATATCTTTTACCTAGGCGTTTATCATGTAGCGCTGCAGGGTAGATTTTTCCCCGGGTAGGAGGGGCATTACCCATTTTCGCCGAAGCAATGAGAGAGTTAATTTGTGTCGAATTTGCCTGCGTGTTAGGATGCGCTTTTGGAGGGGGAGCTGGTTTTTGAGTAATTAGTGGCTTCTTTGTAGAGACTGACGGTTGGGTTTTATTCTGATTTGATTCCGGGGTTTGCTTCATAGAAATCTGGTCTTTGATCGAATTATCACAACTAGTTTTCCCCCCCCCAATTTTCGTAGTAGTAGGATTTATTGTGATGGTTATAGTTTTTGCTTCCTGTTCAGATTTATCACCCGATTTTGACATAGAGTCAGGCTTTACTACTTGGGTTTGGGTCAAGGTCTCAGAGAGAGTGTGGAGTTCAGTAGCTATTCTTTTCACTCTCTCGAGTATTGGTGTTAATAATGCCTTCACAAGATGTTCCATGGCATCTACAAAATCTTTAATTGTAGGCGGGACACAGGAAGTTAATATTTCCCGTGGAGGTTTTGGTATTCCCTCTACAATTTGTAGCAGTTCTTTAGTGAGTATGTCCTTAGCCGAAGTTGGAGTTCTAGGGATATTTTTTGTTGGTAGTTTTTTTCGCCGTTTTTTGGGTGGGGATCGAATAATAACCTGGTTCTTTTTGGGTTTCTTTTTCATTAGAGACGCTTTATCTGACTTTACTACCACTGGGGAAGGGTGGAACATGGAAATCTTTTGTGTGGCCTGGGAGGAAGGAATTTCTATTATATCAGGCCCAACAAACTCTGCAGTCTTTGGCAGGTTTGGAGTGACCAAGTCTATGAGGTCGGCGGATGCCGTGGTTGTAAAATTAACAATTTTTAAAGGGGATGGGAGCAAAGATCCATTATTTGGCGGGAAGTAGGATTGAAAAACTGAGGGCACATTATCAGTATTCATTAAATCCTCTACCGTAGTTTTTAAGGTGGAATTAAGTGGGCTGGGCTCAGGAGTAGGTGAGGGAACAGGTGTAAGAACATTATTTTTAAGTTGCTCTATTGATTGTCTCCTAGCAATGCGCCTCTCTGCCAAGGTCAGGTCTCTATCGATATCGCCATTAACTTTGGTGAAAAATTTGTCCAGGGGGCCGAAAATTAAGCTCCCCTCACCCATAGGTTGAGCTTCGCATCCAGCTTTCGCCATAGTTGTGTATCTTTTGGGCAGGGACGCAGAATATAGGGGGTAGCCCAGCCCGGCCTGTTCAGGCCTTGGAGGGCCGTAGAGGGCCCGCCCTTTGCCCGGGCTTGGCCCCGGGCGTCCCGCTCGCGTCCCGCGACGCTGAGGGCTTCGTGCTTTATGCTGCCCCTCCCGGCGCGTATGACGCGTCGGGGAACGCGCCGCCGCTGAGCCTGTCGGGATTTGGAGTCCCGAGGCGGCGGCGCGGCTGGTGGCGGTGCTTGGCGTCCTTCCCTCTTGTGAAACTGGCGCGGTGTCCACTCAAGGACTCAGGGTCACTCCGGTTGCTACGCTCCTTGTGCAGATTGAGGGCTCCCCCCGCTCCACCGAGGGCTTCGTGCTTTATGCTGCCCCTCCCGGCGCGTATGACGCGTCGGGGAACGCGCCGCCGCTGAGCCTGTCGGGATTTGGAGTCCCGAGGCGGCGGCGCGGCTGGTGGCGGTGCTTGGCGTCCTTCCCTCTTGTGAAACTGGCGCGGTGTCCACTCAAGGACTCAGGGTCACTCCGGTTGCTACGCTCCTTGTGCAGATTGAGGGCTCCCCCCGCTCCACCGAGGGCTTCGTGCTTTATGCTGCCCCTCCCGGCGCGTATGACGCGTCGGGGAACGCGCCGCCACTGAGCCTGTCGGGATTTGGAGTCCCGAGGCGGCGGCGCGGCTGGTGGCGGTGCTTGGCGTCCTTCCCTCTTGTGAAACTGGCGCGGTGTCCACTCAAGGACTCAGGGTCACTCCGGTTGCTACGCTCCTTGTGCAGATTGAGGGCTCCCCCCGCTCCACCGAGGGCTTCGTGCTTTATGCTGCCCCTCCCGGCGCGTATGACGCGTCGGGGAACGCGCCGCCGCTGAGCCTGTCGGGATTTGGAGTCCCGAGGCGGCGGCGCGGCTGGTGGCGGTGCTTGGCGTCCTTCCCTCTTGTGAAACTGGCGCGGTGTCCACTCAAGGACTCAGGGTCACTCCGGTTGCTACGCTCCTTGTGCAGATTGAGGGTAGAGTGTACAGAATCATCTGTGTCCTCGGTCAGAGAATCAGCACTTAACAAATCTGAATGGGAGGCTGGTGTTGCCAGTGACAGCTCTAGGAAGGTTGTGATGGACTTAGTGATTAGTGGGTGACCTGCGTTCATAGATGTTCCCCATTGTGCGTAAGGATTTTGGAATGTACGTGACAAACTGTACATTGCAGCAGAGGCACTCTATTGGGGTGAAAGATTAGTTCCTTCTAATAATGTGCATGAGAAAATTATCAACTTGGCACATAAAGGCCAATTTGGACATAGTTTGACGATGTTCAGGGTGAGAGAATCTTATTGGTGACCAGAAGTGGATCGACAGGTAGAGGAAGTAGTTAGGGATTGTATTCTCTGTGCAAATAATGATAAATCCGGGAAAGTTAGAGCGACATCACTGTCTCCTGTTGAGTTACCTGAGCAACCTTGGACCAAGCTAGCTATGGATATTGTGGGATCTTTTGATGTATTGGTACCCAATGAGAGATTTGTTGTAGTTTTGGTTGATTATACATCGAAATGGGTTTCTGCCTGTTGCATGAGTTCAGTGGTTACTAAGAATATCATTTAATTTGTCAGGGATGTGTTTACTTGCAAAGGTATACCAGAAGTCATGGTTACTGATAATGGAATACAATTTACTTCCCAAGAGATGGTAGAGTTCTTAAAGGGTCTTACCATTACTCACCACCCCACAGCTCTCTATTCACCACAAGCCAACGGATTAGTCGAAAGCATGACTAGGCTTGTAAGGGCATGCGCTCAAATGGCTGTTGAGACGGGCATGTCTTTGAAAAGCATTTTGTGTGAGAAGCTGTGGGTGCACAGGAATGCGCCCAATAGCGTCACTGATATGTCACCATTTAAGAAACTCAAAGGTAGAGTGGCTGGTTCTAAGCGTACTGTGGTGTGGTTGAGTGGGAAAAATAAGAACTGTTGTGAGATTGAGTTGAGAGTGAAGAGATACCAAGAGAAGTATAAACAAAGGTATGATGACAAAATGGGCATGCGAAAATGTGAAGGGAAGGTTGGTGACATGGGGTATGTAAAGAAAGCAGTGTGGTCTCTGAAAGGTTATGAGGAATGTTGTGATGTTAACTGGTGGAGATGTTTGGAGTTTGTCTCGCCTCTACAGATGTAATGAGGCTGTGGGTTCTAGTAGTGGGGAGCATGTTAGATGGGCAATGTAACCACCCTTGTATCTTCATGATTATATTTTAGAGTGATGACTTAATTCTTTTTCTTTGTATTTTTCTGTGTTGCGATTTATATTTTGATGTTTTCTCTTTCTTTTCTCTTCTACTCTTTGTCATGTTTCTTTCTTCTTTATCATATGTTGAAGGGGAAGATGTGTTGTAACTTGCCCTTTAATGATGATGCACCTGGGAGAATGTTAGGTGCATCACCGGAACCTTGGGGGCGGCTGGGTTGACAGAGTGATGATAACGGAGTCAGCTGTTGGTGATGTCCTCCTGTGGGTGTTAAAAAAACATACGTTGAAGAAGAAACACTGGGGCATATTATCAAGAGGGTTTATCTCCACTTTTTTGGCTTTAAAAGCCAAGAAAGCGGAGATAAAATGATCTCCCTATTACCTAGCTGTCGCTAACACCAGTTAGCGACAGCTAGTACGAGATAGCGACCATCTTGGGCCCCGCTTTGCATGTCAGGGATATTTATCACTAATGACATGCAAAGTGGGCGTGCCAAGATGTTAGCGACTGGAAACAGTCGCTAACATCGCTATCGCCAATTACCAACTTTTGGAGATATTCGCGCTAAGCGCGAATATCTCTAAAAGCTAACACCTGCCCCTGAGCAGTTCTTAGCCATGTTATCCAATGGTAGGTGGATAACATGGCTAAGAGCATTAGCTCGGTAATGCATGAATATCGCTGACTTTTCAGCGATATTCATGCATTTCGGCCGATTTTTATCGCTTAGGAGATAAACCTTGATAATAGCAAGGTTCCTAAGCGATAAAAATCACCGCAGCTCGGCGTTAAAAATATCGCCGCTAAACCAACATAGCGATAATTATCGCTAGTTGTTGGTAATATGCCCCACTGTGTTTACGTCATTTATTAGTATCATTGAATGGCATGGATATGTGTATGGATATTAGTTATGTTCAACACTCCGTAGCTAAGTCCCTCTTTCATTGTTTGAGTTATGCCAGGTGGACGTTTGTACTCTATGGACGTTTCTATAGCAGTGTTTAATGGGGAGTTGTGGAAACTTGCATGACAGTATTGATAACCATAAAGGATAGAACTGCTGCCCACCAGCATGGTCTGTGATGCAAGATTGGAATGTTAAGTCACTACCAGTGCATCCTGAACCGCCCAGCCCACCATAAGGTACTCAGTAGTTGTGGGAGAGGTGTGGGGCAGGCCCAGAGCTGCTGAGTCCGGAGCGCGGGGCTCGTGGTTCAATTCCCACAAATGCTGATCTGATGTACTTCAAGGTGCTGTCAAGCACAGTGATATAGGAAAAGGAGGCACAGCAAAATAAGATAATTGCCTACGATTACACAGTTTGGTCAGCCGGGGTGACAAAGCCGGCACCGCTCAGAGGTTTCTGCTTTAAAACTACATAATTCAGCATTAGACTTTTATGACAGTGCTTTCACCGTGAGAGCTTTCTGCATTTTAAATGATTCCCTCAGGCGTGGGTGGACGCCGAACCTTCTGCAGCAAGAAGGCATGGAAAGTGTTGGGGAGGCATATTTGATCAATGAGGTAAGAGTGTGGGTGGCAGACCAAGCAGAACCCATTTGAACGCTCGGTTCTTTTCGAGCTTGAGGTTCAAGAGGACCTTGAGGTAGCGTTACCACTTTTCCAAGAGAGAAATACCAGCCATTTGTTGTTGTTTTAAGAGTCTGCAAATGCCTTTACGTGATACTAAATAGGACTGTACACCAGTGTTTTAAATGGAAATATAAAGTGCTGGTACTCAGTACCTGTTTGTTCCCTAAAAGTACCAGGACTAATCCATTAAATGCATTTCAGTAGTCCAGAGAAGCACAGGTACTCTCCCTTTTAAGTTAAACTAGCAGCCCATCCCGACGTTGTCCGGGAGCAATCAGGCTTCTGGGCCCCCGCCCACCCCGATGTTGTCTCAGGCTTCAGGGCCCCCGCCCGCCCCGACGTTGTCCGTGGGTCCCCCGGAGCGCACCCGCCACTTTCAGAGCCCCCAATGAGCCGCACACGGGCCACTTCACCTACCTCAGCCGCCGCTCCTCCCCGCCTCCTCACCGCTCCTCACCGCCTGTCCGCCGCTCCTCCCCACCTGTCTGCCGCTCCTCCCCGCCAGTCCACCGCTCCTCACTGCTCCTCCCCGCCTGTCCGCCGCTCCTCCCCGCGATCCTGTACGCCGCTCCTCCCCGAGCTCCTGATGTCAGCACGCACGTCGCGGCCGGCGCTACTTCCAAGGGACTACTTTTTTTTTAATCGTAAATATTTTAAAGAACTTATATTTTATTTTTTTATATAGCCTGTGTCCATCTGCAGACCCTGACAATTACAACGATGTATCGGGTGTTTGGATTGGCGCTGTGGTTCCCAAGTTTACCCGCCTCAAAGCTTCAAAGTTCTCTCTTTATAATAGTAGTATGTAAATATTTTAAAGAACGTATATTTTCTTTTTTTATATAGCCTATGTCCATCTGCAGACCCTGACAATTACAACGATGTATCGGGTGTTTGGATTGGCGCTGTGGTTCCCGAGTTTACCCGCCTCAAGGTTCAAAGTTCTCTTTTTATAATAGTAGTATAGATAAGTGCTAGTACTCAGTACCTGACAGTATCTCTCAACTTGAAATGCTGCTACAAACAAAAACATATGTATTAATTTGTAAAATGCCTTTTCTGTCTGTTTACTTTAAAATTAGTCAGAGATCTTAAAACAGCTCTGGAACACATTTATTTTAATACTAGCAGCCCGTCTTGACCTTGTCCGGGAGCATTCAGGCTTCCCCTACCCCTGCCTCCCCCGACATTGCCCAGCAGCCCATGCCCCCGCCCGCCCTGTCCCGCGCCTGCCCCGACATTGCCTTTCCTCAGCCGATCTGTTTTCCCGCCTGGCCCAACCCTCGCCTGTCCTGAGTCAATGGAGGTCGGACAAAATGTTCCTTGCGTCACCTTGTTAGTCTGCGTCCCCCGCCTGCCCCGACCCCCGCCTGCCCCGACATTGCCTTTCCTTAGCCGATCTGTTTTCCCGCCTGGCCCGACCCCCGCCTGTCGTGAGTCAATGGAGGTCGGACAGTAGTACGTGCAAAATGTTCCACCCGTCACCTTGTTAGTCCCCGTCCCTCGCCTGCCCCGACATTGCCTTTCCTCTGCCGATCTGTTCTGTTGTAACTCCCCGTCCCCCGCCTGGCCCAACACCCGCCTGCCCCGACATTGTCCCCGGGGCCTTACCTCAGCCGCCGCTCCTCAGTTCACCGCTCCTCGCCGCTCTGCTCCTCACCTCATGTCCGCGCAACTCCTCCCCCGCGCCATGTCCGCCTCTCCTCTGTTCGCACCGCGGCTGGCCTGTCCGCTGCTCCTCACGTCACCGCTCCTCCCCCGCGCCATGTCCGCCGCTCCTCGGACGCCGCTCCTCCCCGTGCTCCTGACGTGAGCACGCACGTCGCGGCCGGCGCTACTTTGGAGGGACTACTTTTTTTTTTATATAAATTTTGTAAATAACGTTTATTTTTTATATTTATATAGCCTATAACCATCTACACACCCTCACGATTTCAACGGTGTATTGGGTGTGTAGATTGGCGCCGTGGTTCCCGAGTTTACCCGCCTCAAAGCCTGAAAGTTCTTACTTTATTATAGTAGTATAGATATAGATGTTTTCTATTTATTTTTGATGTTTGGAATACGTACATATAAAGGCTAAAAATACTGGCTTTTGGTGATTTTCTTTATTTTTGTACCAGCTGGGAAATCAAAATGCCAATGGTGCCGGCAGACAACCGGTCCGAAGGCAACCCTACCTTGAGCTGAGCAAGAGGCAGGCATTTGGCTCGAGCCTTCAGTGACTCGCCCACCTCTACTCATATAATCATATACCAGACGCACACATGTTGCAGTGGGATTGGATTTGCACCGTGCAGATCGTTAGTGCAAACTCAAGTACAAGTTGCATTTGAAAAAAGTAGACCTTTATTCCCGGACTGAGGCGTTACATCAACTCATCAACACTACATCAATGACAGTGAAACACATTAGGCCTCATGATGATGACAGAGAGTAGTATTAGATTTGAAATTCATGAATGTTTATTAGGAGATAGTGTAAGAAAGTGGCTCTATAAATACTGGACCAAAGATAGATACAGTGTGTATAGATTCCCCAATCTCCAGAGGTATAACAGAGGTTAAAGTCAGGTATGACCCTACTCTCTAAAGTGGTAGCTTGGTCGAGCAGTAAGGCAGTACCAGAGGATAGTGTAAAGCATTTGTTGTCCAAACTCAGACAGCAAAAGGTTTCACACACTCATGAACTGAACTCTAGGCCAATTGTTTTTATATCAAAAGATATAGTTGTTTTATTTTAGAAGCAACAGGTATCAAAATATACTTTTCTCAATATGAGTTCCTTCAGGTTGTTACTTTGCAGAAAGGCAATAGACTTTGTAAGTACAATAGCTACAGCGGTTGCAATAGGCAACACAATTCTAAACACAATTTAACATTGAGCTCAATGGGTTTTTCTACATAAATGCAGTTGATTACTTTAAGGATTACTTTCCTAACCACAGAACTGGATCCTGAATTCAGTCCCGGGAGCTAAGCTGTAAACAGTTAAGTAAAAGAGTTTTGGTTAAGGTTGTGATTTTTAAAGAATATAAATGTATTTTCAAAGTTGACAAACTTTTCAGTGAAAAACTAGCAATGTTATCCTATGGAAGGAAATTCAAGTCACAGGTGAAGTAGGTTCTCGTTACTTTTGTAATCCAGTACTGGACTCCTAGGTTCAGCACTGGGACCTCTACCTAAGACAGGTAAGTAATTACGTTCTAGTATTTGGTACGATTTTTAAAGAATATTTGGAGTTTGCATAAATCGACACAGGAAATTTCACAGAAAAACAGTTGATGGTTTTCTACGGAAGAAAATGCAGGTAACTGGTAAGTACAGTTAAGATTACTTTTGCAGTTCAGTACTGGGCTAAAAGGTACAGTACTGGCTTCTCTCCTGATCCCAGGTGAGCATTTCGGAATTCGTTATTCGGCTTATTTTAGATAAATATTTAGAAGTTTCAAAACTCCACACTTAGAAGAAATTTCTGTGAAAACCAGTCAATGTTAGCCTACGGAAGGAAAGTGAGTGATCGGCTTTCATGTAAGTACTCGACTGATAGGGTTAAGGTTCTGGGCATTGACTTAGGGGTCTCCCAGGGTTGGAAAGGTACAGTTGTAACACCCTCAGCGGCACTGGGGCAGCCGGCTGCAGAGAGAGTAGGCCCAAGGCAATCCAATGGAGGGTAGGGGGCCTTTGGTTGGTGGCTGCAAGCAAGCAGGCCACGCGGCTGTGGGAGCTGAGCTCCTGGTCACTTACTCAGGGCGAGTGGGAAAGTAGAGTAGGGTAGTAGTTGCACTTCCAGCGGCACTCGGGCGGCTGGGTGCAGGGTGCTTTTGAGCCGCCGGGCGCTCAATGTTATCCAATGGGGAAGTTAAAAAGTGAACAAAGGCTGCAGGCTCGGGTACAGAGATTCTTCAGGTGCGACCACCACTTCAAGAGGTATGTTGGGATCTTGGAGAAGAGGTAGGTACCCCGAGGGAGGGCACAGGGGACCGTGGGGCGCCGGGTGCAGGGATGTATTTTGGCGTCAGGAAATCTTACCCTCAACTGGTCGCAGTTGGGGGGGTCCCTGGTTCTGAGGCTGCAGGCGTTGTCTGGGTCGTCGAGGAGGGTTTTTGGGCACTGGACTTCGGGTCCCAGTCACCGGGGGATGTCCTCGTGGTCTTGGATCACTCAGGCACAGGCAGGGCTTGGCGGGCGCAGAGTGGGCTGGATTCACGGTTCCTGGCTGGCACCAGGGGTATTGCTGTTAGAGCAGAACCACTACTCCTGGGAGTCCCAGTCTTGTGGAAGGTTCAAGGCAGACAGGTCCTCCGGGGTTGGCGAGGTTGCTGTCCGCTGGAGACGCCGCGCAGGAGCAGGTTCAAGGATCAACAGGCCTGTAGGGCTGGGGCCAAGTCAGTGGGCGTCGCACTTTTGTTAGCAGCTGCACGGCAGGTCTTCTTGTTTCTTGCTTTTCTTGTTGTTAGAATCGGGATCCGAGGAAGGAAGGTTCAGGGTGCCCCTAAATACTAAATTTAGGGGCATTACAGGTAGGGCAAGGGCAGGGGCCAATAGGTCCCTGTCCTGGGGTGGGTACACCCCCCTAGTCTGACCCTCTCCGGTGGGAGGGGGCAGGAGCCTAGCTGTGATTGGGCAGGGCTCCCCATCTTCTAGATGCCGGAGCCCAGGGTCATGCTTCACCTCGCCTCTCCCACCTGAGGGGTGGGGCTGGCACAGGCTGGCACACCCCCCTTCCTGACATAGGGTTTCCCGTCAGTCTTCCCTCCAGAGTGGGAGTCAGAACTGGTTGGGGCCAGTTGCTGAGTACAGCAAGTGGTCTGGAGAAGCTCACAAAGGCGGCATGCCTTTGAAGCTTCCCCCTGCCCATCCTGGGGGAGGAGACCTAGCACCTCGCCCAGGATGTGCATTGTTGCAGGCCCAGGGTAGCGGGAGCTCTCCACCCAGTGGTCCAGCAACAAGTCTGCTGTGTGGCAGCCTAGGCAGCCTCTCAGACCAGACTTGGATTGTAGGTTAGGTTTCAGGGGGTATCTCTAAGATGCCCTCTGGTGCATTTGACATTAAATCCCACACTGGCATCAGTGCAGGTTTAATGTGCTGAGAAGTTTGATATCAAACTTCTTAGTCTTCAGTGAAGCCATCATGGTGCTGTGGAGTTCGTAATGACAACCTCCCAGCACCATATACTCTTAGTGGCAGCACTGCACTTACAGTGCCCGGGAATGGCCCTGGGTACTGTAGGGGCACAGGGCTCATGCACCTGTGCCCACACTGCTGGAATTGGGCACCCAGCTAGAGGGGTGACTGATGGATGCCAGGACAGTGAGTTTGTGGGCATGGCACACAGGGATGTGTGCCATGTCGACTCTTTGTTTAGTTCTGCACCTAGCCACTCAGCCTGCAAAGGCAGTGTGTGGGTGTCAGGGTACAGGGTCCCTAAGGGTGGCACAATAAGTGCTGCAGCCCCTAGGGGTCTTCTCTGGTCACCATGCCCTGGGTACCTAGGGTACCATTTACTAGAGGCTGACAGGTGGCCAGAGATGCCAATTGGGTTTTAGGCCCTGGTCACCTGGGCCTAAAACCCACCCTGGTCAGGCCCTGGTCACCTGGTTGGCAGGAGCCCAGGGCACACTCAGTCAAAGCACATCAGCAATTCACAAAAAGTGGGGGCATACCAATGCAAGAAAGATGGCACTTTCTAACAGATAGCAAAGTTACAAACTCAAATCATTTAATGTTGTCAAAGTCAATAGTTAAAGCATGAATATATATGTATCAGTTAACATAATTCAAATCAATGCAAATCAGCAAATACAAACTGCTTAAAGCTGTCATAAGGCAAATTGAGCAAATACATCTTGTTATGAAGGGAAAATCCCTAATAGGTTAAACTTAGGAAATTTGAGTCGGGAAGGAGGTCTCAGCAAATAAAGCCTCCAATAGGCAGAATCAAATAAAGATTTGCGCAGGAGTCTAACGCTCTGAGTAGGAGCAGAGAAGCGACTACTCTACGAGAGGAGAAAAGGACATCTGAATCTAACTAACTCAGCTATGCTCAACCACAACACATATTATGACAGCAAGCAATACTCTCTCCGAAAACTAATTAGGACCGAAAATTCACAATATCTTGCGATCGGCCCTCTTCCCAACCGCCACACAATGGAAGTCTTTTCTGCGCAGCCTTCTAGAGATATTTATTGGCATGTTAGAGTGTTAATCTGGCATGATACCTACCTGCCCACAATCCGCCGTCAGAGGGATGAAACTCAATATAAATGCTCAAACGGAATTAGAGAAAAGTTTCAAGAGTTGAAGGAATGCCCAGGAATTTGGGCAATTTTAAAACAGCCACGCTGCACGCCAACGCGCTTACAAAGTGTTTCACTTCATGTTCTGACAAACTTCCGGTGAGTCCCCTCATGTGATGGTGGGCAAGGAAAACCCCGCTGGCTTCGTGCCAAAGCGTCCGCCTTCTGATTGGAGGACGGCTCTATATAAACAGACGTGACGCTGTCTGCTGTAAGCAAGAGCATCGTGGCCTCGGGGGTCTCTTCCTCCTGGTGAGAGAGTGCGGAGCAGTCAGCCACCGGAATTCAAACGAGAGAGGAAGTGTAGCGCCGCGAAGCCACACCAAGCAACTACAGCGCATCTGCTGACTTCCAAATTGTAAGATTCATTTTATTACTGTAGCTTATTTATTAAAGTTAATAGCAGTTGCATTAGGAGCGAAAATATTCAACAATCTCTTCAAATTGGCACTTACATAATACTAAAAAGCCCGTTAATGAAATGACTTGTGGGCTAAATGCCGTGTTTCTCACTGACTGTCTGATCTTGAGCAAAACTGAGCAACACTGCAATGAAAACTCCCTACTTTTTTTTTTTTTTTTACAAATTCGGGGTTTATGAAAAGTTGAATTAGTAGGCGAAGGAAACATTTAAATACTGTGGTCTCGTCAATAATGTAAATGCATTATAGTAAAATATTTGACAATGTGCTTTAAGTGGCTGTTAAAATTCACTGAGAAAAGTTGGAGAGGATGCCCGAGTTGGTGCTTGCGAAGGGCACCAGAGAGAAGCTGATGCATCCAGCGCAAGGTGAAAGGTCAAAGGGTGCAAGAGTAGGTAGGATGGGCCCGATGCACACCTATCTGGATGTCAAAGTGAGGAGGGTTCACCACGATCTCTGTGGCTGTCACACAGGGGAGTAAGCCGGTGCCTGCTGGCGGAGTCAAAGCAGGTATGTGTGTATTTATGTAGCACATAGGCAGCTGTGGAACAAAGGAGTAGTGCACAATGTGGGGAATGATGAACACGAGGCAAGATATGAATCGCGCACACAATTACGGTAGCATCACAGAGTAAGTGATTTGCCCAGAACTACACACTTTCCAGCCAAGCGCCTACGGGATTCACATTCCGATCCAAGGCACCGCTGCAGATTCCCGTGCTTCATGACTCTTGCTGGGTCTGGGCCCATCACTACTGATGCTTTGTCTGATGGTTCTGCAAATGCTTCTAGGTCTCTGGGTGTTTCCTGGTGCCTCCAGGGCTCAATATCACCTTCTCCTCTGAAGTAGCTGGTCCTTCAACCCGACTCCAGATCCGATCAGGGTGTGCAGAGGGAATCTCTTGTCGCAGGCGGTGTGGCGTGCTTCTCTCACGCCTGCCCTACTCCTACCCTTCTTTCCCTGCCCCAGGCGGATCCGGGAGGTTGCGTCACCACTCAACCTCTTGAGAAGTCCTGAAAGGGAGTCTGGTGGAATATCTTCCGAGTCCGGAGCCTGGCTGCCCCTTGCAGGAGCAGGTGCAGTGCTGACAATGTATCTGTGTGTATGTGTAGGTTTTGTGTTGTATGATGACAATAGCTCTCAGAAGAAAATGGACACTGGACACATGCTTTTTCCTTTCTGATCAGTATATCAAAACTCTTAGAAAGAATTCAAATGGAGAAAACACACTTTGGGACCAATCCTCGTGCACATTTTCTTTTTGCCGATTCATCCTACATATTCTGGTCAAAAAAGCATCCTTGTGGGGTGATCTATCTAACTATAACCCGTAGGTACTGTTTCCTCAATATCTAAGTATTAACAACGTTGTTGGATTGTGTGCGCAATCCTCTATACTGTAGACCAAGGTGTAATGTTTCGCATTAAAGACAGAAGGCTGCAATGCAAAATATTGTCTAATACTAATACATTTTTTATTAGGCAAAACCGAGAAACCAAGGAGCCATCAGCGGTAAGGCTTTAAGGGCCATATGTATCAAGCTAATTAGCATTCGCAAAGGCCGAAATTCTGCGAATTTCGGCCTTTGCGAATGCTAATTAGCAAAATGGTATGTATGTAACATGTTTGATGCAAAATAAGGAATCGCACATTTTGCTATTCCTTATTTTGCGATTGCACTTAAGGAATCGCAAAATTTGCGATTCCTTAAATGCAATGTATCAAACAAATATTAATGCAAAAATGCCAATAAGGATTCGCAGATTACCACCAACTTCTAGTTGGTGGTAAATTGCGAATTCTTTTAAAAAAGCAATTTATTTAAAATTCAAAGGTGGCATATGACGCTCATACATGCCCTTAGGGCATGTATGTGCGCCATATGCCCACACATGTCATTTTCAGGGGTGCAGCAGGGTGTTCTTGTGACACCCCTGCACCCTTGAAAATAATCGCAATTTGCGATTAGCAAATTGCTAATCGCAAATATCCCCTTCATTCCTATGGGCCTCCTGGCCCATAGAAATGAATGGGAAAATTGCGATTAGCAATTTGCTAATCGCAATTTAGGAATGTGTAGGAATCGCTAAAAATAAGCGAATTCCTACATACATACCGTTTTGCGATTTCTAAATAGCGATTCCTTAAAATTCGCTATTTAGAAATCGCAAATGGTGAGGATGATACATATGGCCCTAATTGCCTCTGTGCTAAACAAAACTTAACGACCAATTCACTTTATTTCATAGGTTTTCGTCAGCTTCTGAACTTAGAAAACACAGCAGCAAAGCAAGATGAGCGGGTCGGGTTCATCAGCTTCAAAAGGTACGTGTGGTCATCCAGCACTTCTTCATAGTAATCTTGCAGACATTTTGGAATTTTAGACAACGAAGTGAGTTCATTAATGGTGTTGAGATTTGTGTGAAGGTTCGTATTTCTGCGGACTGGCTCAGCTTTTCCTCTTCCCAAGGTAAATAAATGAGGACCATTAACATTGGGAATGGGAGCACTTTTACCTTCAGAGTCCCAAACTTCGAAATCTGCGGGAGCAATTACTTTATAAACAACAAGTTATTATCAATTATCTGCAACCCTCAACTTTAGTAGGTTATCACACAGAAATCTAGCAAATGCATGTCTTATTAATTTGATTAGTTATGGCAGCTTTTATATTTTTTTCTAAAGTGAATATTTTGAAAAGTAAAGCTTTTTCCCCAAAGTATAACTGTAGTTCTTTATGAGTGCAGAGTCCCTCCACAGAAAAAATAGGACAGTCCTATTTTATTATGTGCGGAGACTCCGCAGTCATAAAGATGCTACTCGTAAAATACCTTTGTGAATAGCAAACAATCCTAAACTTACACAAAAGTGTGTTTGCCTTTGTGAATCAGGCTCTATGAGTATAATATTACTACTAGTATTACTACTAGTAATTTTACTAGCATTAAAATTACACTTATAGTACGCAAATACCAAAAGTAGTAAAGTTACTACAGCAAACATAAACGTAAATAAAAGTGTAAGTTTACATTTGTGAATCTAGCCCTTTATGTTGAGGAGCAACTGAGTATGGCATTGTTATTACTATCTGGTGGATTTCATGCGCCGATGGTTGACACCTGATGCAGCTGCCAACTAATTGCTCTACCAGCCAGATTTTCACCCGCCCCCTTGTTGGCTTGTGTGTGCCAGGATGAATGCAGAGTACCATACAAATTGCTGAAAGAATATCGGAACCAAAAATATCGGGTGCACAGAATATCCTCTTAAAAATATTGAGGGCCAAAATATCAAGAAGATAAATGTAATTAGGTAAGTTTAGATTTACTATTCTTAACTCCACATCTATGTATCTTGAATATACATATATATATATATATATATATATTGTTACAGTACATATATGTGGAGATATGTGTAGTAAACTTTACTTACCTATAGAAACTTACCTTCACAATAATTTTGCATTCGATATTCAAGACAGTATTCTGTCTTATGATATTTTTGGTTCCGATTTCTGTCTAAACACTGAGCCATACAATCCATGGAGCAGCAATATTTGAGCCCTTCAGTAGTATGCCCCTGCTGTGCTACCGACAAATCATATTGATAACCTATGCTTTTGTGGCATGTACATTATAAAAGTCTTTCTCATGTATATGAGTGATACTTCTTTAGTTTTAGGCAGTCATCTTGCTCAGTTTTCTAAAGGATTTCCCGAGTGTCGCCATAATCGAGAGAGTGTGTTGGATTTTGTAGCACAATGTGTTTCCCTGTCAGGCAACTGCCATGTTATTCCTTGCCAGTTAGCACATCTCAGTGATGTAGTGAAAATAAGAGTGGTGTGCTCATGAATAATTTTGCTTCCTAAATCTAGAGTGGAGTATTTACCACACCCAGTGTTAGACCTGACAGCCTTAGGGTGGTCTTCCTGCCAATTTTTGCCTTCCTCGTCGACTATTTCTGACCTGATTTTTGTTTTTTGTTAGCCATAGGACTCTGAGCTCTTTACCACTGCTAGCCAATGCTAAAGTGCATATATTCTCTCCTTCAAACATGGTAATATTGGCTTATTCCCCATTGGCGTATTTAATGTACTTATAAGTCGCTAGTAAATTGCACTGCATGGGCCAAGAGCCGTGGCATCTTGCACGGATCAGGGGTGACGTGGCAGCGAGTGGGGGTAAAGGGTTGTAAAAAAAGAATTACAAAAATGTACCTTATCGTCACGTCTCTCCTCCGCTCTCCTGCGCATTGGACCAGTACAGGAAACACTGGGGCTCCCCTAAGCCAATCACAATGCTGCAGTGCAGCGTTGTGATTGGTCTGAGCGCTGTGGTTCGGCACTCGCACAGGCAGTGGGCCTGGGTGGAGAACATGCAAAGTATGCATTACTGTTTGGCCGGCCCAAGACGGCTGGCCAAACGGTGTGCCACTACTCCTCCCCCTGCCCCACTGTCATCAGAGCAGCCCCACCCTCAAAGCTGCCACAGCAGGAAAAAATAAAATGCTAATAACGTCGAGTTATTATTTTATTTGTCCTTTATTTCACTGCTACTAAGCAGTGGGCCGACGCTCCGCTGCCTTAGCGGAGGTGCCGCCACTGGCCAATGGCCTGTAAGTTAAATGTTACTAGTGGGTCTGCCACCCAATTAAGTAGCCCTCTAACCATGGCCCAGGTCTGCCAATGCAGAGCCTGTGTTTGCAATTTACACTGTCATTTTTACCTGGCAAGATTAACCTCTTGCCAGGCACAAACCTTCCATTTTTATACATATAGGTCACCCCACAGGTAGGCCCAGGACAACCCAGAGGGTAGGAGGCAATTTACTTAAAAGGTAGGACATGTACTTTTAAGTTTTACATGTCCTGGTAGTGAAAAACTCTCAAATTCGTTTTTCACTACTACAGGGCCTATCTCTCCCATAGGATAACATTGGCATTATCTTTTTACATTTTATAAGTGTAATTCCCATTTGTGAAGAGATATATTTTTCTAGTTTGGTGTTTATGGAATCCCAATCTAAAATCCAAACTTATGGCGAAATTGGATTTTAAATTGCATTTCTAAAAATGCAATTTTTGGAAAGTTTGCATTTACTTACTTTAGCAATTTTGGTGCCTACTGCCTGCCTCTGCTGCATGTCTCTGGGGGGTAACAGCTGGGCTTTATGTATTCACCCTACACAGCAACAAACAATGGGAGATTAGGTGTGACTTGATGGGCCATCCCAGAAGGATGGGAGGGAGGAGCTGGACCCAGCTTCACTTACACCTGAATAGGCTATGCCCTGTCACCACACAAAGGGTTGCATATATGTGCCCCTGTAGTGAGTCTATACCAGGGTGAAGAAGGGAGGACCTCTGTGCACTTCCAAAAAATCTCTTTGAAGTCTCACCCACTTCAAAGACACAACTGGGTATAAGTACTGGACCTCCAACACCTTCACTTCATTACACTTCTGGACCTGTGAAATCTCTGCCAGGAAGAAGGACTGCTGTGCTGCTGAAGGGCTGCCACTCTGCTGGACTGCTGCTTGTCTGGAATCTTTCCTTGCTGTGCTGCATTGCGGCCTGCTGTTTCTCTGCCTGGGGAGAAGGGCTGGACCTGTATCACTTGAACTCAGAGTGTCCTACTACCTGCTGTTTTCCTGCCTGGGTGCGAAGGACTGAACCTACATCACGTGAACCCAGAGTGACTCCAAGGGCTAGCTGGCCTCCTGATATGAAGTCTCAGGGACATAAAAGATTTTCATCCAAACTGCTTCTACACCTGGACTCTACCATCTGTGAGTCTGCCCTGCCAAGTGGTGCAACCCTTCAGTCCTGGACCCTCGGAACTGGGTCTAAGGTGTTTACTTTAGCAGAACATGCATCATCTGGTGCATTGCCTCTGTTGCGTGAACCGGAACCAGCGTACCGCCTCTGAGTGGATCAGCATCACCGCTGTTGCATGGAACAGAGCTAGCGCATCTTGCAACCACCACTGCATGACCTTCTCCCTGGTGCAAGGTCTTTGCATACCCATCGAAATCCACCTCGAGAATGACGCCAAGCCTTCGCATCAAAGTTCACAGCTCATCGGAGATGACACATTGCTGTTGCTGCACGGATCAGGACCGGCGCATCACTGCTGCTGTGTGGATCAGCACTGACACAATGCCACAGCTGCACCACGCATCCTCAACGTTGACGCAACCAGGATCAGGGTACTTTTGCTCAGTGGGCAACTCTGGGTCACTGTATCTGCCCTGCACTCCATCATGGTCAGCTGGAATTTTTAACTTTGTCCTGGTCCGGGACGACCAAATATCCAGAAAGCGCTTATTGCTGCTAAACAGATTATTCTTTAAATTTCAAAATCTCAAGTTCTACTTATTGGATTTTTGTTGTGTTTATCTTGATTTATTTAATAAATTAAGTTCTATTTTTCTAAGCTGTTGTAGAATCTGTTTGTGTGGTGTTTTCACTGTTTTACTGTATGAAGTGTTGCACAAATACTTTACACATTGCCTCTAAATTAAGCCTGACTACTCTGTGCCAAGCATCTAGAAGGTGAGCACAGGTTAATTTACGGTTTGCCTGCTTATTACTCCGACTACGATTGTGGTTGCTGGTTGGCTAGGACTCATACTCCAGTCAACCAAAACCCAATTTCTAACACCAAGTACATACCATTTCCCTTGTGCGAGGAATCACTGGGTGTGGTTAATGACTCCTAATCTGAATTTTCAACTTGAAAATGAGGCATAACATGCACATTCAGATTTTAACACATAAAATTCCAGGGAGATAATTATCACATAACTCAGGATTCCCTAAGTAGGAGCTCACTAAATTAAAGCAATTTGTAGTTTAAAAACTGTTGGCAGGATTCGCAAAGGTAAATTCTTCATGTTTGTGGATTAAATTGTCAGGGGGAGAACTCCTCACATTAAAATATAGGCCTGTCCGATCTTTATGTGTTGAGTTCTCCGCCCCGACTGTGGGGTTTCCCCACTGGTAAACTTACAATTAAAACGCAATTTCGCGAATACTAAACAAGCATAAATTAACACAGAATTATAAGTTTACCTTTGTGGATCAAGCCCAGTGAATCTCCTGCCTGAATCCTAAGTATCGTCGGCTGAAGAGATTTGGAGAGGAGTTAAATTTACCGCAGAAAAGTAACATTCCTGACCGAAACCATTCATCCTTGGACCCCCGTTTTACAACTGCCTCCTCCACTTACGGGATCGTAAGTGCTCACAGGCTCTTGTCCTGAAGATGATCTCGCTAACCTGAGATCGAAACGCCATTGACCGTCCCAACAAAAAACTCCATCACCTATTTCATTTATTTGTGGAGTTTTGACAAATCATATTGTTGTACAATGTGATGTAACTTTTAATATGTCACCTACACACCTTCACTTCATGCACTTTTTACTACTTCTGTGAGCACAATATGTCACAAAGCCAATATATGATATAGCAAATTTATGGAGAGAATACGTTTGTTTTCATAACCTATTCATATCTAGTGTCCGTGCATAATAAGTATCTGAGTCCTCTCTGGACCCTATGTGAAATATGTGTGAACTGATTTAACTCCTCTCCAAATCTCTTCAGCAATGGCTGTCAGAGGACCAGATAGGCCTCCTAGACCACTTTTTCCAGAAACATTATACTGTACCCCAGGTCTTACTATGGGGTTAACCTTGTTTTGCTAAACCATGAATCCTAAGTATGGCATCTTTGATGCAATGCACTTTTGCGAGAGACCATTACAGTTGTGCAACAGCATTTTCTTATCTTCCCCTCTCATGCATCCCCATACAATCTAGGGGTGTTTCTCCTCCCCTTCCTTCCGTGGAAAGGGATTTACTCCTTCCCTTGACAGGCTTCACCCTGTTCCCATATTAAGATTTGCACATGAAGAATATTAAACCACCGTGGCCCATTGTTATTGATGGGTAAAATGGTTTTCTTATGCAAGTACATCTTTAGTGAATTTCTACCATTCACAAAGCGAGCCATTTGTCTAAGTTGTGCAAATGGTTTTGAGAATCGAAGTTTGGGCCTGATTTAGTTCTTAGCGCACATGTTACTCCATCACAAAGGTGATAGATATCCCATCTGCCGAAATCTAAACTTCATTATATCCGATGGGATTTATATTTTGGATTAAAATTCCATTATATCCTATGGGATTTAGATTTTGGTGGACGGGATATCCTTCACCATTGTGATGGAGTAACCCATCTGCCAAGAAACAAATCAGGTCCTCTGTATGTTTTTAGATGTCCTTTGAAGAAATGGCTTCTTCTGCAGTAAGCCACTTGATTCAGAAAGATTTTTAACTCAAGAAATGTTGCTGAAAAAATGTTGAGAAGTTACAAAATTGAGTAAGATTGTTTTTAAGCTAACAATACTGAATGGTAAATGTGCAAATGATTTCAGGTTGCAATTGTATGATTTAGAAAACCCTAAAAAGTTGTTTAGACCCATCTAGCTGTGCAAAATGCATGCAAAGAGCTTATGGCCGGCAGTGACTATAGTGACTATCAAGGACTAAGTGCAAATTACGATGGTCAGTATTGAGCACATGTTGCTACCACCAGTATTTTGCTTGTGGTAAACGCACACAATAACAGGCATTGGCATAGCCAATAGGTCTTGCCTTTGGGACCTTTTAAGTGTTTAGCTAGAGCTACTGGTTTTGCCAGTGTCTTTAAACTATGTTGCAGAACAATGTGGCTGCTGTGCAGCATGTTGAAAACTTACATTAGAATAGTGGTTTAAGCATTTTTGTTGCCGTGTATATAACTAAGAAGACATTATGTACAACAAGCCATGGTTTCGTTTGCAGAAAATGCTGCATGAACATTTGGAGTATATCCACACTCTGTGGACCAGGTACTGTTGCATTTGGTCCCAGGATGGCTGTTTACCTTCTCAGAATGGGGTTTGAGTACTTACCTGTTACCTGTGTGTTGGGGGCTTTCTGGATACATAGGCCGAGGAGATACTCTGGACATAAATTTATGTTGGTGATTCCTATATTGCAATTTAAGACAGATTTATTTTGTCTCCAAGTTGCGTCCAACTCAATATTACTCAGTTTAGTAGAACCGGTAGAATGAAGGACTGACCTGGCTCCACCAAATCTAAAAGCTGTTACTACAGGCTGCCACAGATCTCTGTGATCTCTGCAGTGGGTGCTTAAATATCACAGCTAAACTCGACTATCTTAAAGGGGCCACCCAGTGAATGATGTCACAATTGCTCTCAAAACCATAGTAGGCTGTAATCAAACAAAGAAACATTAGGGGCGTGGGCAGGCGGTCCAACATGGTGGAAGTGCAATTCAGGATCTGGCGGCTATAGCGGGCCACGTTGCGGTTGCCTCCAGTCCGTGCTGCCGAAAGCAGTGGGAAGGGAGCCCTGATCGGGTGACTATGTCCGGGGCTACTCTGCCGACAAATAGGGTCTGCTGCTTCATCGGGGCAGTGGGAAGTCAGTGCAGTGACGCAAGCACCATTACAGGAGACACCGCCCTTTGCCCTAACATCGGCGGCCATAGCGGGCCTCAAAGCGTTGCCTGCACCGGCGTGGGTGGCTGAAACGAGTTCCAGACTGCGAACATCCTGATGGGGGTTTGCCTGTGGTGAGACTCCCGGCCGCAAGACCAGCGCTGCAGGTACGGGCGGTGGGCTGTGGCCGGATTGGGGCAGTTGGGGTACCGGCGAGCACCCCCCCCCTCACTGCTGCTCATTGGAGACAGTATTGGTATAGGAGAGCAGCCCCCAGCCCTCTTTTACCGTGTGCCATATGAATGTTTTAGTGATTGTCTGTGGGGGAGAAGTGCAGCCTTGAGGATACTCAACGTCCCGAGGGTCATATCGCTCCAAACATACGGCCAGGGGTGCAGAGGTACATATTTGAGGATCTGATGACATCCATGCCCGACAATGCTGCTATTCTAGCAGCCACAACGCAGTCCAGAGACATGTTAGAGGCCAAAATCGGGGCTGTTGGCTCAGATGTCATGTTACTCAGACTGGATCTTCGCAATGGAGTACAACGAATAACCAAATCTGAAACCAAAATCTTGATGGTGGAAGATACGGTGACCACTCTTTAAAAGAAAGTGTCCACCTTGGAGCTACTCACGAAGGGTCTGGCAACAAGTGTTGAAGATGCAGAAGGGCAGGCACGCAGAAATAACCTCTACTTCGTGGGGTTCCCTGAAGGTTGCGAGGGTGACAATATGGAGGGCTTCCTTGTCAACTGGCTGACAGACTGGCTTCCTTCTGGTGTGCTGTCCTCCTGCTTCATAATCGAGAGTGCGGATCAAGCCCTGCTGCTGAGGCCGCCGCCTGGTGCTCGTCCCAGGCCTATCATTGCCAGATTTCTAAATTATAAAGACTGGGATGTTATCTTACAATAAGCCAGGCTTAAGGGGACACTTAAATATACCTCCTATCCTATAATGATATTTCCTGACTATACGAGGCTAGTTCAACAACACCGACAATCTTTTGTGGAGGCCAAAGCACAACTGCAGAATTCAAAAATCGAGTTCTCTCTGCTGTTCCCGGCCAGATTGCGGGTGTCCTACAAATCACGAACACACTTCTTCAAATCACCAGATGAGGTGTTTAACTGGACAGATGAAAAAGCCCCATCCTCCACCTAGAATAGATTCAGACTCATCGTCTGGGGGCAGCCACAAGACCCCTAAGGCTAATGATAAACAACGTCTTAGGTCACGGTCCAAGAGATGCTCCAAGACTCGTTGCAAGTCCCGTATACGCTTGACAGAGGATACGCCCGGAAAGACAGCATCCTAATCAATATCCATGGCAAGATACATTGTTCATAACAACCGACAGCATCATTACTTTGGCTACTTGTATTGGCACCCTTGACTTTAAAGACACTTGTATGCACAAGGGAAGTTCTATGGGGATCCATTGACAGGGGGTAGCGCCTGACCCCCGTTGGGTTTGGGACACCCACTGTGCCGTGACAGATGCGTCCATGTTCATGAGGTATTGGGTGGGAGGGATGGGGGGTGGGGTTCGGGAAAGTTACTATTTGTTTTAGTGCCATATCTTTGCATCTTACATGCAACATCTCATTTAATCATGCCATCATTGCATCATCTCCTACTCACACATACATCATTACTAACCATGCCACCAGGTATGACTAAGACTTATGATAGGTGACTTCGCATTGTCAGCTGGAATGTCTGTGGCCTCTTAGATAAGATCAAAAGGGGGACTGTGCTGCGGCAGGCCAAACGGTAGGAAGTCTTGGTCTTGCTTTTACAGAAAACTTATTTGTTGGGTAATAAGGCAACGTTCTCGACCTTTGGAAATCTGCCCGTGATGTCAAGTTGTTAAATCTAGGCAAAGCATCGCTGTCCTTGATCTGCCGACCAATTGTACACCATTATCAATGTGAAGATCCTACCTGAGCTGCAGTGGAATCCGAGCATTCATTACAAGTGACACTATTTATAAGCCAGAGAGTGGCAATCTTTGTCCTAGAATCGATACAAAGGGACAGAGCAGGGAAGATTTCTTGAAAATAACAAAAGTTTATTATACTAAAGCGAAACCCTTCTTGACCAATAGGATAACAAGATTTACGCTGGGCATACCTTGATTTAACGATTTGATCCCACTATTTACTTTTATTTACTTTGTGTATCTTTAGAGGTGCGAATCAGTTACCACTACTATTGTGTATCTATTGCTAATTATGAGAGGGCACACAGTGGTGAACACACGCCTCTTCTGGTGGCTTAATGGATTAATCTGACCACTGTTTCTGTGTTCGACCTCATGGTCACAGGTTCAAATCCCAGTGGGTCCACTCAGCCGTCTGAGGTTGAGAAAATGAGTGCCATTCTGTCGGGTTACCACAAACATCTGTTTTAGCGCCAAGATGCCCTCTTGGGTGATCGTACACTTTACAAGTGACTTTGGAAGAGGGGATGTATAAGGTGGTGAATTTGCCCCGCACAGGAATGTCAGCCCTTGCACAAGGAATGCAGGGGAGGGAGGAGCAACATCAGGGTAGTGGGATGTCATGAACATGGTTTGGAAAGCACTGATATTTACACTTTGGATAGGATAGATATTTTACAAGGAATGTACGTAGGTTTATGTGGGTTGTGTTACTTGTGTAATAAACAGAGCGCTTCATTTGGCTGCACTTCGTGCAAGGGCAATATAGATTTTATCTAGTGCCTGCACGTGCGAGGCAGGAAGAATTCATCGGTTTCCGGGAGTGCAGTGTGTGGCCTCTTTCAAATTCATTATTAAGGGTCGGATTAGCGTAGATTTAAGAGATAGATCAGCAGCATCTGAATCTTCAATACATGTGTTTAAAGATTCTAGTGCTTCAACGACAGCAAGAAGCTGTCTGTGGGTGAGACCTAAAACCATTAATCAAAACAAACTGCTTTCATGAAAAGACATTTAAAAGATTTCATTTCTAAAAATTTAAATTAATAAGAATATGTAAAATATATAAGCATTCCAGTGCATGACAGTTGCACTTAAGCTTACACTTCTCGTGGCACAACGGTGTGGTTAGTTTAATCTTTAAGGTCTATTGGAAGGAGGGACAAACTGTCCGACAGTCTTAAATTTTGTTTTGGATGCAACTTAAAAAGTCCAATTAAAAGGTTTGATTTTATCCCATCGTGTCAAATTTGTTGTCCATGACCCCGCTGCCTGTCTATAATAAAGTGAACCAGGAGCACTTACAATGAAACTGGTGACTTTTCGTAAGACACGTTTAACAGCCTAAACGAAAACTCAAAGACATCCTTTTGTTCCAGGATATGGGGAACAGCCCTGTAGAGACACTAAAAGATTAGACTACAGGCGACGCCCTCTCAAAGACATGTTGTGTGTTAAGTGCCTATCAGAGGGTCCTGTGAGGGGTTTCCACGGGTAGAGACCGTCAGCCTTTTTAGGTCTCGTGACCTATCAATGCGCATGCGCATTGAGCGGAGCGAGATATAAAGGGGCTTAAACAGAGCTTACCAAGATCAGGCGATTCCATGCAGTTCCCGTGAAAAGCTCGCTCAATGCGCATGTGCATTGCTATAAAAAGCGGGTGCACAGACAACAGCCTCCCTCCCAGAGGCATCCCCCAGCGTGCGCTGTGCCAACAAGCCTTTGAAGTGAAGCTTAGCTTCACTTCAAAGGTATCCGCTACCCCCGCCCCCTGCTTCACACGTTTCTCGCATTTCTCCTGCCTCCCTCGCCTCCCTCGCCCTTCAGCGTGCCTTTTCCTAATGTCCAAAGAGTCTGCGGCTCCGTTTCTCCTCAATGTCCTTCCTTCTGTTGTTCACCCTGCTCCCTTTCTTCCTTCGTTCTTTCCTTTCCTTCTTTTGGCCCGTCAGCCTCCATCCTTTCTTTCCCTCTTCCTTGTTTCATCTTTGTTTTCTCACTGTACTGCCTTTTGCCCATCTCTTTCTACTGTCTCTATCTCTTTTTTGCCCCTTCCCTTCTGTATGATGCATGTCTCTTTTCTGTATCGCACTTTGTCAGTCCTGCACCACCCAGTCTCTCCCGTGGGTGCACTTACATTTCTCTATCATTTCTCATTGTCTCCACTTAGTGCCTTTATTGCTCTCTTTCTCTCGTGCGTTGATCTTCGTTTTTCTCATCCACATTGCCTGTCTAATGCATGTCTCTTTCCTACTCTGCCCTTAAAATATTGGAATTCCGAGTTTCCCATTCACTCTCCTAGTCTCTTTATTGCTGTCACTCTATTTCTCGTTGCTATATTTCTCCCAGAGTATTCTATCTCTTGCCTGTGTCTGTTTGTGCACCCATACTTTTATTGTCTGTATAGCTCGCCTCTCTTGGACTCAAACTTTACACTCCCTCTTGCCTCTCTCTCTCTCTGTTACTTTTACCCAATGATGCCCTCTTCTTTCTCTTTCGTTCTCCCTGTGTCTCACTGTACTGCCTTTTGCCCATCTCTTTTTTTCAACTCGTCCATCTACTACCACTATCTCGTCTGTATCACGTACTTCCCAGTCCCTCATTTGCTAGCCACATGCATTCATTTTTCCCCAACTTCTCGTTGTCTCCCTCCAGTTTGTCTTACTGTTTCTCTCCCTTTCATTCATATTGTCTGCTCTCGTCTTTCTCTCTCGCAATCGCTCTGGCCCACTCGTACCTTTTTCAGACTCTCTATCTCCTTCTTTCATAGCACCTACAATCTAGCTGCCACTGCCCTTTAGTCTCTCTGTGCCCCTCCTCTCCCCGTGCTCTGCCTGCTCTATGCCTGTGCCTCCCCGCGGCTTGACCTGCTCGGTGGATCGTCGTCTTCTATATCTGCCTTTGCCCCTCCTGTTTCTCACCGCATGATCTCTGTCTGCGGCACTCTTCTTCCTCAAAGCCTGCCATCCTTTCTCTCTTACTCCTTCTTTGTGTCTGTTTCTCAGGCAGTTTCTGCCTTCTATCTCCCCTCCTCTCCCTCCTTCCCTCTCGTCCTCCCTCTCCCTCCCTCCCCTCACTCTCTCACTCTCCCTCTCTCCGTCTACCTCTCTCCCTTTCCCTCACTTCCCGCTCCCTTTTCCTCACTTCCCTCTCCCTCTCTCCTCTCTCCTTTCTCACCCTCTCCCACTCTCTCTCCTCTCCCCCTCTCCCCCTCTCCCCCTCTCTCTCCTCTCTCCCTCTTTACCTTCCCCCTGCTCTCCTTTTTCTCCCTCTCCCCATCTCCCCCTCTGCCTGCTCTCCTCTCTCTCTCTCTCCCTCCCTCCCCTCTCTCTCCCCTCCGTCCTTCACTCTTGTCCTCCCCCTCTCTTCTTACCCTCCCTCTCTCCCTCTACCCTCTCTCCCTTTCTCTCTCTCCCTTTCCCTCACTTCCCTCTCCCTCTCTCCCTTTCCCTCTCTTCCCTCTCCTCTCTCCCCGTCTCCCTTTCCCTCACTTCCCTCTCCCTCTCTCCCTTTCCCTCTCCTCTCTCCCCATCTTCGTCTTTCTCTCCTCTCTCCCCCTCTCTCTCTCATCTCTCCCCCCTCTCTCTCTCATCTCTCCCCCCTCTCTCTCTCTCTTTACCCTCTCCCTGCTCTCCTTTTTCTCCCTCTCCCCATCTCCCACTCAGCACCACCACAGCATAATTCAGCACCACCACAGCATCACTCAGCACCACCACAGCATCACTCAGCAGCACCACAGCATCACTCAGCACCACTCAGCACCACCACAGCATCACTCAGCACCACCACATCATCACTCAACACCACCACAGCATCACTCAGCACCACCACAGCATCACTCAGCACCACCACAGCATCACTCAGCACCACTCAGCACCACCACAGCATCACTCAGCACCACCACATCATCACTCAGCACCACCACAGCATCACTCAGCACCACCACAGCACCACTCAGCACCACCACAGCACCACTCAGCACCACCACAGCACCACCGCAGCACCAATCAGCACCACCACAGCACCAGTCTGCACCACCACAGCATCACTCAGCAACACCACAGCATCACTCAGCAACACCACAGCATCACTCAGCACCACCACAGCATCACTCAGCACCACCACAGCATCACACAGCACCACCACAGCATCACTCAGCACCACCACAGCATCACAGCATCAATCTGTGCAACCATTCAACAACAGCTGGTTCAATTATGTTCTCTCAATGTTTCAAGATTTATTACAAATGTCACAAAAAGATGTTAATATTTCACTTCTGTTCTTGGATTTTCGTCACAATAAAATACACTGAACATAATCTTCACAAAAGTTTTTTTACAAAAGTTTAAGCTATTGCCATTATAAATTACAATCACTTTTATTTAAGTATTAATTACTTAAAAAAATTAAAAGCCATTGTTATTTGTAATATCAGTACATCTAAGTCACGTAAATACAAATCATGTTGCATTACAAATGCTATAGGTGTCACATTTGCGAAAGTTATAACTATTGGCATTGTAAACTGTCAAAGATATTAATTTAGCTATTTTCAAAACAAAAACAAAAATAAAATAATTGTCATTTACAAAACCGATAGCTCCAACTTTTCTAATGCGAGACCTATTGCATTTCCAATGCTTGTTTCTCTTCTCTGCTTGACAACTTTCTGTCGATGGTTTGTAAAACACTGTGAGACACATAAAGATCGTCTCACAGAGGCGTGGGATGGGGTGTTAAGAGTGCTCAGGTGAGGTAAAGAAACCAAGACAGAGTGAAGGGCTAAATTTTTGACACAATGGTCTTCCCCAAAGTGGTAGCATCTCCGTGGCCATGTGTTCCGCCCAAACTGGACAAGACTGGATAAACAGTTTATCAGCTGGCTAAAAGCGTTGCGTTCCTTTAACTTGTAGATTAACCACATCGCCGCGCCGTGAATTTGCCCGTGATGCGGGCGGGGCTAGGGGGTGCGCGCAGCGCTCCCTCACTCATGACGCCTCTGCGCCGTCATGAGCCACGGGCTGCGTGTGCTCATGATGGCGTGGAGCCGTCATGACACCGCCCACTCACTAATTCGCCCGCACAGACAGGGAATTGGTGACGCGCAGACGGAGCGTGGGCGGAGCGGCAGTTGATGACAGCTCCAGGCCCTGATGAGCCCACGCCGCCCGTGGCTCATGATGGTGTGGGGCCGTCATGAGCGTCAAAGTGGTTAATATTGTTGATGTTTTTGTTGCTGTAAGTATTATATTTGTTGTTATTATTATTGTTTTTAATTTACCATTGTGTTGCAAATAATAATAACAGCAGCAGTAATTGTGAAGCAATCCTAATAAGCACCATCATCATAATGGAATAATCATATTCGATTCTTAGCGAAGATGTATTTCCTTTCTTTCCTCCACTAGCTAGGCACGAGATATTATATTCTAGGCTTCCTCTAGCAGCGTGTGGTCCAGTAAATTATTAGGTAGTGCCATTTGTTGACCCACCTTCCAGCCCTTTCCTCCACGGGAAAATGTGACAGAAAGTGCAATTCCTTCAGGTTCCTTGAGATTAAGGAAAAAAACATATTCAAATGTTGGGACTGCAGTGAGGACAAGTGGGTCACCAGCATCTGGCCAGTAAGCGTGGGCCCTCTGGCGCGGAGGCGCGATGATTCCGGGGGTGCGGACAGCACAGGGACCACAGGCTGTTGAGAACACCTCAGAAAACCTGCTACTTTAACTTCATTAACATCATGGTTACTCTGAAGACCAAAAAGTAGATGTCACTGCTGACCAGTCGGAGGTTGTTTTTTTTTTTTTTTTTATCACAAAAGGATAAAAGGTTATACTTGTAAAGCAGATGCCTTAACACATTGGTCTGTTTTTCGGGACGTGATGCTGGTGACATGAGATCTATCTATCTATCTATCTATCTATCTATCTATCTATCTATCTATCTATCTATCTATCTATCTATCTATCTATCTATCTATCTATCTATCTATCTATCTATCTATCGATCTATCTATCTATCTATCTATCTATCTATCTATCTATCCATAACGTATAATAGTTTTAAAAACAGCCAGCGTTTTCTTTCTACTTACCCGGGGTTCCTGAAGACACTTTAAAAAAATCCATATGTGCCACTACCTAACATAAACTTTTAATTTTGCTTAATAGCTGTAGAAAAGACTCTTTTGTAGAGATGCCTCTTAGGACATTTTATCTAAATATAATGAATGCGCAATGCACACTATAAACTGAATCATTAAGAGGCGCTATTATCAAATAAACCAACAGTACGCTTTTTATTAACCTAAAGAGTTGGTGTGGACCTGTCTGAATGCCGGCTTGCAGATTACACATTATTGTCTACAAGCGCTCAGCCCACTGGGTTATCAGTCCCACCTTCTATCCTGGGTGGTGGAACAGCAGAGAAGAGGCCTGAGCGATAAGCAGTGGTACCCAGTGTACTGAGCCTGCACTCAGGGCAGTGCAGTTACCTCCAGAGCAGAAATGCACCTACAGGATAGGAGGGAAGAGCAAAAGCAACTTATCAGGTTCTGCAATGTGCACACAAGGCATGGAGTAAACCAGAAATGCGCCTTGAAGCTGTCCAGGTTTTTATGAACACAAAGCAGTGTCCTTCACTTCTAACAAACCTTCCGGAAGCTGAATATGACCCAATGTGACATTAGCGCAAGTATCCCAGTGCCACCTTTACATTATTTTACATGGTCCCACCATTGGCAGACAGCCTTAAACAATAACAAATGCATCACTGGGTCTGGTGGATGAGTGGGCTAATGCAGCCCCTCAAGGAGTGTGGCCTGATCTCATGGTCACACTTTCGAGCCCTGGTATGGCCACTCAGCTTTTCAACGCGTTTCAAACCTCAAAATGGTTATGAGGTTTTCATCAGGACCTGGACCTGGTCGTGTCTTCAGTGCTTTGATTTGTCCTTAATGGAAATTCTCGTGAGAATACAGGTGCGGAGCCCAACTTGTTCTCTGATTCCTTTGTCTTTTATGCAATTCTGGTCTTCAATTAAATGATGACTTCTAAGCCCCGTGGTAGAGGTTTGACTGTAAAGAAAGAGTCACTTGCCCGAAGTTCTTTTCAGTATCCATTCTGACGAAGAAACGTTTGAAACACGTTGACCCCAGCGTCTGGGATAAGACACATGCAGTGTGTTCCAGGAGAGATTTTCACATTAATAGTACTCTCTTGTTGTCAACTCTCCAAATCAAAGTTCCCAGAGCTTTAAACACTGGCAGGAGATAATAGACATTCAGTTGGAGAAATTTAAACTTCCCGCCCAGTGTTTCAGATTTTAGTTAGGGACTGATCATACATGTATATAGGCCAAAAAGTCTGTATACCTTACGCTGAATTTTGTACATATGATATTTTGTAAACATTTGTTGTTTCAGTAATCTGTGTTTGTATATTGTTGACAGAAAAGCTGTATAATCAAGTGTTACCATACACGATGACATCACTAAAATGCATCAACATTTCTTTTAATAAGATGAAGATAAGTGAAATGAATCACACAGGGCTTGTGAATTAATGACACCGCCTTGTTTATTGGTAAAGTTTCGGAAAACGAATGCAACTAGAAACTAAGTTTATATTCAGGATATGGGCATAAAGCTCTGCCCACTTTCCGCCCATCTTTTTAGTTGGCTCCTGTCCCTGTCCTTTGTAAATGGTGGCTTACCATTGGTCACTAGGCTTAGTAGTCTATCCTTAGTGCCGCCTTGTCTCTTCTAGTAACCTCCCATGATAGCGCCAGTGTTACCTGTGTTATTACTCCTTAGGTTGTAATTACAACCTCAGAGCACTATTTACTTAAATGGCTTTAGGCAGGACACATTCTTGGTCCTAAGCAAGTTTGGCAGTGTATACTTTACTCAATAGCACCTCTCACATTTATCTGAGACCTCCTATAAATTTCTCTTCATCAACTCCACACAGAGTACAACCTAATCCAGAATTAATATAATAATTATTTTTTCACATTTCAAAGCTACTAATTGTATATAAGGACATAGCTATTCGAATGTACTCATGGTACTGTCTTGCTTGCAATGCATTATGGGTAGGGTGGATTTCTCATATCTTCTGCAGTGTGCAAAATGGGACCTCTTTTGGCCATATATGGTACTGCACCCTGCAACATGGCTAGGTAAAATACATTGGCATTTATAATGCCAATAACTCCAACTTTGCAGCGTGCAGGACTATATGTGGCCAATAGAGGTCCCAGGGGACTGCGTTTAGCTTCATAGGGAACTGCACCCTGCAACATGGCTAGGTAGAAAACATTGGCATTTATAATGCCAATACCTCCAACTCCAACAAATGCAAGACATATTGCATTTCCAATGCAATAGGTCTCACATTTGTTAAACTTAGAGTTGTTGGCGATGAAAATAAAAATGTTTTCACATTTACTTTATTATACCATTGGCACTAGTGCTATGCAAATATAATAACTCCACTGCAAATAAAAAAAAGAAAAGTAAAAAACATTATTTTTTAACACCAACAGCTCTACCTTTAACAAATGCGAGACCTATTGCATTGCAAATGCTTGTTATTACAAATAAAAAGGGACAAGGGTTGCAAGGGATACGTAAATGAATTCTAGCTACTTGGGTGATGAGAGGCTCCGAAGGGACGGGTGCAGCAACCTCTGCCACCGCTCTGTTCACCCCACTGTTCTTTGCAGGGCTTGGCCCCCAATAAGAGTACAGGAACTTCCTTGACTGCCCGCTTTCCCATGACCTTAGGAAGTCATTGTGGGGTGGTGGGCGGGTTAATTCTTGATAATGGCCATGGTGACTCAGTGCAGGGGACTGACAGATCTGGATCAGACAAGGCAAGAGACAAAGAGCAGTGAAAAATGGGGTCAGGGGGTGATTGATGATGAAGCAGACCCGCCAGGGACGCCCGAAATTCTCCTCAGATTAAGTCATGTCCAGAACAGATGGGGAGAACATTTTGAATAAAAGGGTGCCTGGGGAAGCAAGGGCCCAGAAAGTATCCAACCTACGCCACCAGAGAGGAAAGCATTCCTGTGCAAATGCTGAACCTTGCAACCACTAGAACAAGAAGTTCAAATGGTGTGTTTAACGAGAAAGAGTACGGCTCCTTGGAAACGGGCACACCCAATACAATATACATTTGTTAATAGCCTAAAAAAAAGGCTGGAAATGTAGAGCAACCTGGGAGGAAAAATGATGGGTGGGAGAGAGGCTGGGGAGGGGGTTTAACTAACGAGGCAAGAGGTTAGCTGTCAGAGAAAAGCGTGCGTCCTGCCGCAGCAGCCGCCATGTGCGCCGCTGCTCGCTCCCGCAGCAATACTCCATGGGAGTGAACTTTTGAAAAAAGATGGGACATGAACCCACCATTAGCCATTTGCAAGTTACGATTTTAAAATGACACACAAAATCCAATCCAAAGCATGGGAGGAGTCAGACCCCACAAAGCACTTACAACAGATCGCCTAACAGTGTAAGCGCTGGATAGGCTCGACATAAAAAGCATATCAATTCGGAAGAAAAATATCTCAATTTATATGTGATAAAGGAGATCTGTTCAGTGAACCAGAGATTCAAATGGGAAGTTACCAAGCTGTCAGCGTTTTCAAGCACAGATGAGGTGGACCAATTCTAAACCAGTGCATGAATTCATATTAACTGAGAGTAGTCCAAAATATTTTTTTTAACGTTTTGAAATATAGTTGTTTGATAACCACCAGCACATTCTATTCCAGACAAGCCTCTTCCTCGTGACATGAACACTAAGTCCCAGCTAACGAGCCTCTACAATCAACCTGTTGTACTCGCAGAGTATGTAAACAGACCTTTGGAACGCTTGCCTGTATCAGTGGGAGATATAAGCCACTCAGGAGTAAGGTAATACTATTCTGAACAAGAAAGACAAGTTACTTCTTCAGCATAAAACAGTGCCTGATATTATCGTTGATTGATAAACTCTGTTACATTGTGTCCAGTTTTGAAAGATCAGACCAACGCATTCCCTGTACCTTGTTGTATATTTGTGTCAAATCTTATAATTGTGTCAGGAATACTAGCCATAGAGAGTACAATTTGCATGCATTATTCTCTCCTGCATTTCCAGGTTATTTTCTTTCAGAATGAGCAGCTAATCTGTTCCTCAACCTGCCGAGGAGAACCCACATCACCCTGCACCTGAAAGACCTCCACTGACACCCCATCTAAAAAAGATGCCAATTCAAGCTAATGACCCACTCCTACAAAGCTCTCCACAACCAAGAACCTGCCTACATGAACCACTGCTTGAATTTTCACCTACCGCACCCTCGCTGACAGACTTCAGGAAGGGACTCAAGACCTGGCTATTCGACTGACACCCACAGCACAGCGTCTAAACACCCTAATGGGTGATAAGTCACACTATATAAGTACCATTGACTGATTGAAATCACTGTGCAGATGCAGTTCCCAGAGCCATGGGTCTTTCTCTTACCTCACAGCCAAATTATGGAATTCACTTCTCTTGCAGATCAGGGAAACTCATAATCACATCCTTTTTAGGGAAAAACTAAAAACTTGTAATTTCCAGCTTCCGTAATTTATCTGTGCTTTTCTCTTCTTTGGTTAGTCTGTCAGACCAAGGACACCCTCTGGGTATCGGTTTGCACTTTGTTCGTTTTAATTCAGTCAAAGGTGCACACTCCCAGCTTCTCCGCACACACAAATGATATTGAGGATGTGGTCCAATGGCTAGAGTCGTCAATCTCCAAGTTGGGGAACTGGGTTTGAGTTTTGGCAAGGACGCTCAACATCCTCTGATTTATTGCAAATCACTTAATCTGCCTGTGCCTATCAAAAATGAGTTTGTCCATCTATAACGTAAGTGGTGCTCATGTGAAGTGCTCTGATGCCTTCGGGTCGAGTTTGGGCTATATAAAACTGAAATTAAAAATTATTCAAAGGGAGGATGGGCGGCTGCCGGGCAACGCAGGCTTCCCCACTCATAACCAAACATACTGGCTAATTTTGACCTCCCATTTTCACACATCCTTGTTTATTTAGATCATAATTGATGTACATTTGCACATTGCTCTCCATGCTAAACACACATTCCCTATGATTATGTTAGGTATGAGTAGTGTATCTACTACCCCTGTTTTTCTTTGCATCATGGTAGTTTTAGTTTTGTATTCCCTGTCATAAATACAGGTCTGCAAGTCTTGGAATGTAAATGGTCCTTGTGTGCTACTAAGCATAGCATAGATCCATGACTTTGTGGCCCATTCGACATTGCTTTATAGTAATCACTCTAGTTCAATGGAAGAAAAACAAGACTGCAACATCCAGAAAGCATTATGAAATCACCCAAAAGTCCAGACTGTAAACAGTGTTTATAATGACCAGGTAGGAGAATTCATCCAATATGGGACATTTTATATGTGCTCGATAGCATTCTGCTCTGACCAGGACATTTCACATAACAAATGGATCCTACGTAAAGACGAGATTAGCAATATAATAGGATGGAAAGTCTGCACATGTGATCTGTGTTGACAAATAATTCCTGGAATCAGAAGCATCTGTTGTCACATTTCATTAAAAGTGGCATGATACATTTTCACTTTTATTTCTGTCCTGATACCACATGGTACAATATTCTTTTGTTTTGTAGAGTTACGCTGGCGGATGGCAGGACATTTCTGATCCACAAGGGCAGTAATTTTGGCGCCTCCTCACAGACAGTGGTTGTTGATGCTAAGCATATGATTGGTTCCTGGGCGGTAGGTAACAATTGTTTTACATAATACAATATGTGGTAAAGAACATGTGTTGACCACAGGGTGCATTGTTGCACAGGGTGCATTGTTTCCTAGACTATATGATACATTAGTTAATTGTGTGACAATTCCTTCTCGCCTAAAACCCACTAGAGTAGTGAGCTTCTCTGCACAGTATGCACAACATTCGGGAGCAATTGTTAACCTCTTTGGTGCTCATGACAGCTCCCGGCCGTCATGAGACACGGTAGGCGTATCCTCATGACGGCCAGGAGCCGTCCGAACGTTGCCGCTCCTCCCACGCGCTGTTAATTCCCCGCCTGTGCGGGAGAATTAAATAGTGTCCGGAGTTCGTTTGGCTCCCGGCTGTTATGAGCACATGCCCACTGTGATTTATGACGGCCGAGAGCCGTCATGAGCACTGCTGCGCCACGCCCACCCCCTAGACTCCCCCACGCCGAGGCAGAATTCGTGCCGCTGCAAAGGGGTTAAGCAACTCCCAGCAGTCCTGCTTACTTTATTGACTCTTGGTTTAAAAGGTGGAATTGTTAAGTTTGAAAAGGTAAACACTGGAAAGGAAAAGCATGACATTATGAGCACAAAAACGTGATACTGTCTTTGTATTCTGCATTATGTTCAAAAGATAAAATTTCAAAATGTAACTATATTTTTAGTTTGGTTTTTATTTATTTTTAACAGCCTTCCTTCCAGTTAAATAGGCTAACTCTAAAACCCATTTCATTACGCATTACTCCTTTCATAGTGAAACACTTTTGTTAAGTTTTTCCATATATGTATATATATATATATATATATATCAATATATATATATATATATATATATATATATATTCACTCAAAAACTATAAGTTTTAGGGGTGTTATAGTTAGCTGGACATTTCACTCATACAAAACCATTGAAATTGCTCCTATATAGTTAGTTGTACTAACTATATTTCGCGCACCCGCAATCCACTGCTAATGATGTCACATATTACATCATTCATGACATGTTCAGTGCCATCACTGATGACATCTCAAATGACATCACTGATTCTCTCTCTCTGCTACTCACTCTCTACTACTCTCTTCTACTCTCTACTACTCACTCTCTACTGCTCTCTACTACTCACTCTACTACTTACTCTCTACTACTCACTCTCTACTACTCTCTCTACTATTCACTCTACTACTCTCTACTACTCACTCTCTGCTACTCTCTCTACTGCTCTCTACTACTCTCTACTACTCACTCTCTACTCTATTACTCACTCTCTTCTCTCTACCTCTCTACCTCTCTCTACTTCTTTCTCTACTAGTCTCTACCTCTCTACCTCTACCTCTCTACCTCTACCTCTCTACCTCTACCTCTCTACCTCTACACCTCTACCTCTCTACCTCTCTCTACACGCACACATATACACATATATATATGCATATGCATTTATGTATGTGTATATATATATATATATATATATATATATATATTCACTGAAAAAACCATAGGTTATAGACCATATATAGTTAGGAATTAGCATTTAAAAAACCTTATTTTACTCACACAAAACCATTGAAATTCCATATATAGTTAGTTGCACTAACTATATATCGCGCACCCGCAATCCACTGCTGATCATGTCACATATTACATCATTCATGACATGGTCAGTGACATCACTGATGACATCACTGATGACATCTCAAATGACATCACTGATGACATCCCTGATGACATCATCCAGTGACTGTGTGTTTCTGTAAAGTTTAAATATGTTTTACATATTGAAGAATGAGTAGATGTATAACTGTCTGGACGAAGGATTTAGTAGGTGCATGACTGAATGTATGAGTGAGTGATTAAATGTGTCTCACTGAATGCATGGGTTAGTGACTAAACTGTCTTAATTTGTGCATCATTATGTCTGTTGTGATGTAAACTGCTGCATGTGTTGATCATTAGCTATACGAGAGGCTATATGTGTTATTAATTGGTTGCCCAAGTATTTCTATGGGAGATTGAGTTTGTGTGGGGGTGGCTGGAAGGTGTGTGACTCTATGCATAGATGTGTGAGCAGTTTATTCACTAGGTGTATGAGTTCAAGACTGCATGTGGAAACAGCTACATGGGCAGTTGACTGTGTGCATGAGTGTATTGATGAGTGAATGGATATCTCAATGCTACATGTCATAGTAAGTACATATGTTAAACACAGTACATGTGAGAGTTGGCATATATAAATAACTGTGCATGAGAGCCACTGAATGAGTGAGTGGTTGTATCGATCATTGTGAACTTGTATCAGGGATTGTATAAGAGAGTAAATATGTGTTAGTATATGTTTCAATAAGTAAGGTGTGTTTAACTGTATAGTTGAAGAAATGGAGGTGAGATTGTTTCTTTGCATGACTGACTGGGTGTGTGAGTAACTCCATGGATGAGTGGCAGTGTGTGAGTGTCTGTATACACTGAGTGTATCTAAGGTTATATTAGAGTCTGAAGAGGTTTATCGTATTAGCACAAGAATGATGTCAAATGAGATGTCATCAGTGATGTCATCAGTGATGTCATTTGAGATGTCATCAGTGATGTCATCAGTGATGTCACTGACCATGTCATGAATGATGTAATATGTGACATGATCAGCAGTGGATTGCGGGTGCGCGATATATAGTTAGTGCAACTAACTATATATGGAATTTCAATGGTTTTGTGTGAGTAAAATAAGGTTTTTTAAATGCTAATTCCTAACTATATATGGTCTATAACCTATGGTTTTTTCAGTGAATTTCAATGGTTTTTTAATAGCAAATATCATAAGCTGTCGAATGTCAACTACGTGGTAAGTAAAAACATTTTCGTGTTTATGCACACTGATCTGCTTTGAATGCTGCCCCCCACCCCTCATTTCTATTAAGAGTACTCTCTCTTTGCAGATAGTGAAGGGTAGTTAACGCAGGCCTTTGCCCCCGTTGCCCCCGTTGTAATCCGTCGTGCCTGCTTCTCTCTCCATTTGATTGATTGTTCTCTTTGGTTCATTCTCTATTTACAAACAAGCACAGAGTCGCAATACTCTGTTTAGTCTTTGCAGATAGCGAAAAATCGTGTAAAAAAACAAAAGGAATCGAGCAAAATCAGTAGGCCACTAATGGGATCTCTTTTTGACCTCCCTAAAATAGAAACATTAGGAACAACCTGTTGATAATACCAATGTGTATGTACATAAGCGGCGTTCATTTGTGTTCACAGTACCCCTTGTTGATTGTTTGAATCGAGCATTGAATTGTTCGAAGTTGATTCTCTTAAGAATCTTCTCTGCCTGCAAACGAGGAAGAATAGGAATATTCTCTCTCCCTTTGCAGATAGTGAAGGGTAGGTAACGCAAACCTTTAACACGTTGTGCCTATTTCGTTCCTCATTGATTGATTGTTTCCCCAAACATTGACTGTTTGGGAATTGGTTCTTTTTGGAGGTATTCCCTGTTTGCAAATATACGTAGGAAAATCTTTGCAAATAGTGAAAGGGTACGTAATGCGGACCTTTCTCCCCCGTTGTAATCTGTCATGCCTATCTACTCCCCACTGATTGATGCACCTGTTTCACCCGGACCATTTACTAGAGATACGTCATCTGGCCCGACCAGAGAGCACCCCTAGTGAAAAGGACATATGCAATAATAACGAAGTGATCACTGTATCCTGTTAACAGAAACTTTAGCATGAAACAACCTGGAAAGAAAAGAATAGGAAAACGAAAATCAGTAGGCCACTGATGAACATGAACTTTTATTAAACAACGAACAAAGAAACGATAACATAACGTAATGATAAAACCTATTAATGTCCTAGAAACAAGAAAACGTTAAAATATGCCAGTGGTGAGAGACCAGAAAAACAGTAAGAGAAACCAAATCACCCCTCGCTGTCCCACCGCCTGCCACGCCAAAAAAATCGATAGACTAGGGAAAATGCAAGTCAGTAGAACATCCGCCCCCACTCTTGAAACTTCCAAGGTGGGGCAGGGTTGCGGCTACGCCCAGCCGGGAGCAGCCCATATAAGGCGGGTCCTGCTGCCACGCCTCGGCCAGGAGATCCTAACGTAGGGTGTAGCCGGAGGAGAGGCCGAGGCCAGCGGGACCCGGCCAGGGGATTGCCTTTACAACGCTGAACAGTTGCAGGGGGGGGGAATGTCTCCTCGACCCTCCCCTCTCTCTCCCAGTCCGGCCGCGGTGGCCCTTGACAGTTTCAGGTAGTCCCGCCACATGCTCTTCCGGTCCGGCCACCAACGGTCGGGGGGCCGAGGCCGACGGGATCCGGCTGCAGCCGATAAACCAAGAAACCCGTTCATGGGGCCAGAGCCAGGGGCGTCCGGCCGACATCTACCGGAAGCCCGGCCCGAAGACGGACGGGACACTTCTTCTTTCTTGAATAATGGCTGCGACAACACTGGGGGGGGATGTCTTGCACATGCCTCCGACCCCCCCCCCCCTCGTCCTCATCGCCTGGTCCGGCCATAACAAATCTCAAGCGAGACGCCGTGGGGTGCACTGGGAGGGAGAGACGGTGCGAACAGGCCTCTCCCGCCTCCCCAGGTGGAGGCTTCCCAGCTGCACCCTCAGCGCTCCAGGCGCCCGGAAAAGGGTTCTTCCACTGTGGCCATGCTGCAACGTCTCGCCCGGCAGGGTGGAGCCCGTCCGCTCATTTGACCCCGCGATCGCCAGTAGCTACCGAACTCTCAAAATGGCGGTCGACCTGGCAAGAGCGGGCCCAGCATAAAGAAATGGCCCGGTCACTGGTTGACTCCACCACCGTAGTCCTCCACGACCTTGAAGATTCTAGAGGAGCCGCGGGAGTCTCCGACCCCCGATGGGGAATGACTGCCATGATCGCCCGTGGAGTGACGAAACTGTATCCGCGGGACGTCGGCGCTCCCATGCTGGCGCCAGCCTCACTTTGAATTACTAGAATCCTGCAGACCTCAGTTCCGGTGAAAGCACAGTGTGACCCGGTAGGAAAAATTGTTGCACCCCCTCCCCTTTTTGACTGATAGTTCAAACCACCGATCCTTTCCTTTGCCCTTTTAACGGAACTTTGGACTGGCTCCCCCTCTTTTACATTTTCTAGAGAAAACAAAACATTAACCACTACATTAGCATAGCAGTTGACACCAGAACTGTATTCAAATTGAAAACCAACAACATCTTCAACAGAATCCTTTTTGTTTCTGCTGTGACCCTGCTACAGCACAGGCATTGTCCCCAGCAGTAATTCTGCAATGCCGGTAAGAATAGCTGTGGTGCCTACTGGACTCACTCACCCCCGCGGCGCCCCACGCCGTTATTTGCTGGGCGGCAACTTACTAGACATCACTTTCGTGCCATCTAGATTTCAGCGCGTTCTGCTGCCTTGGAACTATTCGCACAACAGACTGCTACTGACGACCAACCCCCAGGCAACATCTTCTGAATTTTCATAATTTGAAAGAACTAGTAACATGTCCTCATCAGGAATTCAAAAGAAATTGCCACGGTCTCTTCGTTGTTTAAATGTTTTTACTGTTTTTGTTTTGTTGCATATATTTATATGTTATTAAAGTTTTATATTCCTACTACTTTGTTGGAGTGCTATATATTTTTAATGTGACACATAATTGTAAAAACTTTGATGTACAAAGAGTCATTCCTGGAATCTTCCGCTTCAGGCTCGGTCCCCTCCCCAATCACAATACAGGATGGTTTTCAGATAGTAGGAACACGTGTGGTGTGACGGATCTCATCGGGTGTGGGCCTTGATCTACTATAACTCCTTTGAAGAGGGGTGATTCTTTACAGCTGGGGCCATAAACTACATCTGCAGGGCTAGGTGATAGCCTGGACAATCGGACACAGAGGAAGAGGAGTGTCAGAGGGTGCGGTAGTGAATAGGGCGAAAGGGAGGTGTCGGGCGTGCACAGAGTGTGATTTTCAGGGAAGAGCAGCGCAGATGGGGGGAGGTTTATTGCCGATGCATAAGACAGAGAGCGGGGGTGACCAGTGCCTGGGGAAGATGCTTGCGAGGGTGGGGAGCCATGCTACGAATCGACAGCGTGCAGAGAGTGGGTCTGGTCAAGGCATCTAAAATGGCTGCCGTGCACGACAAAAGTGTGGCATTTCAAAAAAGGCAAGATGGCGCAGACAATGTTTTTCAACACTTCCTTATTTCCTTCGAATCGAACGTTAACAGACGTTGGTGCATATTACCAAAGTTAAGCGATATTTATCGCTAACGATGCTTACCAACGAATTTTTTACCGCTAAGCATCGTCAGAAATTATCGAAGATAAACCTTGCTATTATCAAGGTTTATCGCAAATGCGATAATAAACGGCCGCAATGCATGAATATCGCTAAAAAGTCAGCGATATTCATGCATTACCGAGCTAATGCTCTTAGCCATGTTATCCACCTCCCATTGGATAACATGGCTAAGAACTGCTCAGGGCAGGTGTTACTTTTTGGAGATATTCGCGCTTAGCGCGAATATCTCAAAGTTGGTAATAGGAGATAGATATCTTGCATGTTGTAATGCAAATTATTGTGGTATATGGAACTCATACCATAATCTCTCAGGAAAGCAGAAACTGATCCTTTTGGGACCGCCTAAAAAGGCCTAGGGGGTGAGGGGTACTCTACTTTGCCCCCTTTTCACGTTCCGAACTATTTTATTTTACTCTCTTCTGTAATTACACAAAATAGCAGCGATAAGATGCATCGGAGACACACAGTGAGAGAAAGGAGGCCGGAGATGAAGAAGAGATGTCAAATACACATTGGAGATAATATAGTGGCAGAAGGGAAGTAAATATGAGTAAACTTACCATGTAACATAAAAATGTTGCACTCTATACTATAAGTCTCATTTTATACTACAATCACTTCGCTACAACCTCATAAATTAAAAATAAAAATGAATAATGTCTCAAACAATTTTTGATTTCTAAATATAAATTTATTCTTCAGAATTTTCTAAATTTGAAAGAACTAGTAACATGTCCTCATCAGCAATTTCCTCATGAAAAGTCTGCAATGATGATTCTTGTAACTCTATGGTCTCCAAACATTCGATAAATTCGCCATCAACAGATTGATCAAAAAAATCATTCAAGTCATCTCCTCCTTGTGACAATATTTCATTATTGGTGCTGTCAATTTCAATCAATGTAGTGGAATCATTCAAGTCATCTCCTCGTGACAATATTTCATTATTGGTGCTCTCAATTTCAATCAATGTAGTGGAATCATTCAAGTCATCTCCTCCTTGTGACAATATTTCATTATTGGTGCTGTCCATTTCAATCAATCTAATGGAATCATACAAGCCATCTCCTCCTTGTGACAATATTTCATTATTGGTGCTCTCAATTTCAATCAATGTAGTGGAATCATTCAAGTCATCTCCTTGTGACAATATTTCATTATTGGTGCTGTCCATTTCAATCAATCTAATGGAATCATACAAGTCATCTCCTCCTTGTGACAATATTTCATTATTGGTGCTCTCAATTTCAATCAATGTAGTGGACAATTCAAAAGAAATTGCCACGGTCTCTTCATTGTGAGCCATTTTATTTTGAAATTGCTTGCTGTAAATTGCAGAAAAAAATAATCACTTTCATTTATCGTTTTTAGTAATACATAATATAAAACTAACTTTATCAAGTATTTAGTATAACAGAAGGACTGCAAATAAATAACAGAAAACATTTTTCAAATTATCTTCAAGTGTACAACATAGTTCCCCTTACAAATTAACAACTCACCTTTTTAAAAGTAGGAGAAGTGTTAGTACTGTGTAAATCAAACACCAGAAATTCACCACCAAAAATTCCTCACAAATGTACCTCAGACAGTAGTATCACAAAATGGCTGTGGTTTCCTATAATTTGACATATATACATAACCAATTAACTTTCATCACACACAAATACAAAACCAAAGTAACATTTTAATTGGTTCTAAATTTCAACACTTTCAAATGTGTTTTCCCCATGCAATTTTCCATAGGACATTTACATACGTCTACAGCCTGAATGGCTGAACGGAATTACACCAAACTTGGCAAAATGGTACATCAAACCTAAGAGGTCAGGAAGGATCTACTATGCCCCCTTATGGTCATTTCCCCCTTCGCTTTGGCCTCCTCTTGTCTCTCAATCCTACCGAGAGACAAGATGGCGGCCGCTACGGACTGTTTGGAATGTTGACAGACGCCGGAGAACCAATCAGCTTCGCAAAGCTCCGTAACGCGAAAAGTACGCGAAGCGGAGCACTGTTACAGATATATATCTTTTTTTGAACGTTAATTTCTCAAAATCCACTGGAGCACACATATTGAGACCTAGCAAAGGCACATCGGGCTACCAGTCCCTAATATTTTACCAAGTTTCGTGCAAATCCATTCAGCCGTTCGATTATTATTATTATTTTATTTTTTTGCCCCGCGGGGCCCTTTTAAAACCTCCACATCAAACCTAGGGGGTCAGCGAGGATCTACTATGCCCCCTTATGGTCATTTGCCCCTTCGCTTTGGCCTCCTCTTGTCTCTCGATCCTACCGAGAGACAAGATGGCGGCCGCTACGGACTGTTTGGAATGTTTACAGACGCCGGAGAACCAATCAGCTTCGCTTCACAAAGCTCCGTTGCGCGAAAAGTACGCGTACTGGAGCGCTGCCCGGTCCGCTGTTACAGATATATATCTTTTTTTAAACGTTAATTTCTCAAAATCCACTGTAGCACATATATTGAGACCTACAAAAGGCACATCGGGCTACCAGTCCCTACAATTTTGCCAAGTTTCGTGCAAATCCATTCAGCCGTTCGGGCTAAAAGTGAGGCCAACCGCCCTATGGAAAACTCAATGTTAAAAACACATTTTGGGACCCCCCTTTTTTCTCGACCCCCCCTGGACGAACCCCCCCCCCAATTTTCAGGGGCTGCTCAGAAACAAAATGTTCCATTTTCCTGAAAATTTCAGCCAGTTCCGTCCACAAACGCCAAAGTTATTTGACATAGAATTTTCAAAAATCCCATAGAGAAAAAATCCTAACTATATATACCTACTGGCGACCGCCAGTAGGTAATATATGTGTCCACAAATCTCCTCCTGAAAGAAGAAAAGGCCACAGCAGGGGAAACGTTGGAAACACCTTTATTCCAGAACAGATGGCAAATGAAGTTCAAAACACCCGCTGTGGCGAATGCATTTCGGCGTCCTTTGCCTTCTTCAGCGCCGTGGGTATATATATACCAAGAGCAAAGGGCGCAAGCGCTTCAGGAGGGCTCAACCGCAGCAACCTGACCCTCCGGTCTTTTTGTGGCTCCAATGCGATGTCTGGAGATTGCCTCTTGGTTAAAAGTAAGTCCGACGCGTTTCGGGGCCAGAACACGCCCCTTCTTCATGGACTGGGTGGACAAACTACCAGGCTCACCTTGCATTGAACAAACACGTTTTATTTGCTCAATGGGTGTCGTCCGTCCTAAGTGGGTGGAGTCACGACACCGGGACTTATGGGATTTGAAGTCCTGCAAGGCGAGTTGTTGTGATGCCCTTGAGTAGGGTGGTGTTTATCAGCACGATTCTTGTCCGTTAATACATACATATATAATCTGCATATCTATATAAATACAAATATAAATGCACGCGTACATATACATATATGCATACATATGCATGTTATTTACATGAAAGTTTTAAAAACACTAATAAAAGCAAAGCTAAAAAGCCACCTCATTACAAACAGAATGGATTTAACTTAAACGAGGGCGAGATCTATTGCATTTTCAATGCTTGTTTACTTTGGTTCCATCAAGAAGGCATTCAGATGTGTCACACATTTGCCATAAATGCTGAATGTTAGCACTCTAGTTGCTCATTAGATCACTGTAGTAAAGCTACTGCTCACCAGGGAAGTCTGCTGCTAATCATACTTTCTATGGCAAAATGAACCCCCTTTTTAAATTAAATGTTTTCAGACTTACCACTTCATTCCAATCAAGATGGTTTCTGGTGTGCCATAATTTTGTCATAAGTAAGACTGTTAGCGCTCTAGTTGTTCTTTAGAACAATCTGGGACATTCTGTCATTGGGCTATACTTGGGCTACATCTGGGTGATATTTGGGCTACATTTGGGCTCTTTTGTCTCTGGTGGCCATCTTGGGAGACTGCATGTCAGAATTGTTTAATGAAATAGAACAGGATTTGGGAAGTCACTCAAAATGTGCCCTAATTTTTCTTTCTGCAGCACTAATCATACTTTCTATGGCAAAATATACCCCCTCATTTTGTTCCTTTTTAAATTAAATGTTTTAAGAGTTACCACTTTATTCCCATCAAGATGGCTTCCGGTGTGCCATACCTTTGTAATAAGTAGGACTGTTAGCGCTCTAGTTGTTCTTTAGAACACCCTAGGAGGCTGCAGTAGAACACAAAGGAATCAACTGACAGTCTCTGTCCTTGTTGGATGTACATGTTTTACTGAGAATGTCAGACTTCATTCTCACATGACTGAGAAAAATAATGTGAATTTACAGAAAATATGCTTTCAGTTTAGCTTATAGATCCCCTTCCAAACCACTGTGGGAAAAGCATGAGATAATAGTTTTCTTTCAAACATGATTCATGATATCCTAGCAGAAGGCTTTTTCACATGGTAAAATCACCTTAGAACACACCACAATTCCTAAAATGAGTATGGTACCATCAACAAATGATTTATAATGTAACTAAAGTCCTAAAACCCTCTATTAACTACAATGTTTTTTAATGAGGTGCTATCATGTATATTGGTCCCAAGATGGCTGCCAACACTTCTTGGATGAAGTGCTGACAGCCAATCAGATCTCACGATGAGATGTGTGGTTAGGCTCCGCCCAGATATATATGTGTTTTTGAAGTTAATTTTCAAAAAATCCACTGGAGCAATTTTCACCAAATATAGCAAAGGCACTTCTGCATACCAGTCCCTACAATTTTGCCAAGTTTGGTGTAATTCCGTTTAGCAGTTCGGGCTGTAGCCTTGTCAGAACGTCCTATGAAAATTAACATGGGGAAAACATGTTTTTTCTCAGCCCCCACTTCACGAATCTCCCCGAAACTTTCAGGGAAGGAGCGCAGCGGAGCTGGTCAGAATTCTGGAAAATCACACACCAATTCCTCAACTGGTACCAAAGTTATTCCCAATAGAATGTTGCGGATTTCCTATGGTAGCTAGGTCCTAACTACATCAGTGATGTCATGAGTGATGTCACTGACCATGTCATGAGTGATGTAATATGTGACGTCATCAGCAGTGCATTGCACGCGCAAGTTATAGTGAGGCCAACTAACTATAACGTGGGAATTTCAATGGTTTTATGCGAGTAAAATTTCCAGCTAACTATAACTGGTGTGAAACCTATGTTTTTTTCAGTGAATTTAATGTTTTTTAAATGCTAATTCCTAACTATAACTGGTGTGAAACATATGGTTTTTTCAGTGAATTTCATAGGTTTTTTAAATGCTAATTCCTAACAATAACTGGTGTGAAACCTATGGTTTTTTCAGTGAATTTAATAGGTTTTGTAAATGCTAATTCCTAACTATATATAGGGCCTCAAACCTATGTTTTTTTCAGTGAATTTCAAAGGTTTTTTAATAGCAAATCTCTATAGGTATGAAATGTAATATTTTTTATAATGAATTTTATATTGCATATTTATGTAATACTATTTTTTTTATGTATATTTTTCCCTTTTTTTTTTGCCTCGGTGCGCTCCCGGTGCGCGTACCGGTGAGCGTCCCGTTAGCGCTATTGCCACAAACGAAAACATCTTCGTGACGTATCGCGTAGCCGTGTGATGCGTCTTATGACGCACGGCGTAAGCGCACCCGGAAGTGCCCGAGCGCGTACTTTCGCTCAACGTAAGCGCCGCCGGGCGTGCCCCGGGGCGCGTAGCGTAAGCGCGTCGGGTCATGTGACCTAAAATAACACTTTTTATTGGTTCAGAACACTTTTGGTTTCCAAATGATGAAAGACCGGGTCATGTGACCTGAAAATAACACTTTTCATTGGTTCAGAACAGTTTTGTTTTCCAAATGATGAAAGCCCCCACCTTTTTTCCTCATTCTCACTTTGTTCTTTGAGTGAGGAAGACCTGATTTCATTCATTAAGAAATGGCTACAGTAGCAGCAGCATCAGTTGCATCTGCACCACCACCACCACAAGGACCACCACAACACCACATTGGTGGTGAAGAAGAGGAGGAGGAGGAAGAGGAGGAGGAGGAGGAGAGGAGGAGGACTTTCCTGCCTGAAGACAATCCCCCTTACAAACCGAGAGAGCACATTGTGTGGGAGTTTTTCAAATTCCCAAAAGGCCAGAAGAAAGTCAATGCAGCAAAAGTGACTTGTCTAATCTGTGGCACTGAACTTTCCAGGGGGAACCCTACAAAAAAATATTCTTTTGGTAATTACACCATGATTCGCCACATGGAACGCAAGCATCCTAACAACTATTCTGTGGCAGAGGTGAGAGAACTGTCCAGAAACCTTCCCCAATCATCTTCCAGAACCTCAACAAGGAAAGAACCCACTCCATCGGGTCCAGAGACAAGGGAGATGGTCCCAAACATTCAAACCAAGTTTGGTGGATACAAAATCGTTTGTATATTTTGTGGAAAAACAATTACCTATGGTGAGCAAAGTATTACACTCATCAACCATGCTGGTGATAACCAAAAGTGCCCAAAGAAACCTTAATTTTGTCCTGATTTCTTTTGCTCCAGTTGAGCCGTTTACAATTCCCTGTTTTTTGTTTCTCCCCATAAAAAATACAAAAAATTATAAAATTGTTCATAAAAGCCAAAAAAAGTAAAAAATGTTCAAAAAAACAATAAAAAAATATAAAACAACAAAAAGAATAAAAAAAACAGTTCTTTTTAGAACTACATCCAATTTATAAAAAAAAACTACATTTTTAAAAAACTCTGTCATTCTTTTTTCTCCAGGGTACGCGTACCGGGGCGCGCACCCAAAAAAAAAAAAATAAATAAAGAAGGAGTGAGCATGAGGGAAGGACACAGAGAGAGTGATGTTAAGAGAAAGAGAGCTAGAGGGAGCAACACAGAGGGACTGTGTATTACAATTCAACAAGAAAGAAGCTCAATCTGCTTCCTAATCTGAGGTAACACAGGTGACATCATTGTGAAAGCTTCAAATATATTTATTTAATCATGCAGACACTATTTATTCCTTCTCAAAAATGTAAAAGCCATTCATTTGCCCCAAAATCATTTTTTAAATAATATTTTAGAAGCAGACCGTAGGTCTTATGTACTAGCATTCAATTTCACTACTGAAACCTTACTATTTCACAAAATACAATTCCTCTATCTTGCAAATGTTGATACCAAGCATTATCAAAAAACATGACACAAACCAACAAGAAAGAAGCTCAATCTGCATCCTAATCTGAGGTAACACAGATGACATGATTGTGAAAGATTCAAATATATTTATTTAATCATGCAGACACTATTTATTCCTTCTCAAAAATATAAAAGCCATTGATTTGCCCCCAAATCGTTTTTTAAATAACATTTTAGAAACAGAGCGCAGGTCCTATGTACAAGCATTCAATTTCACTACTGAAACCTCACTATTTCACAAAATACAAATCCTCTATCTTGCAAATGTTCATACCAAGCATTATCGAAAAACATGACACAAACCAACAAGAAAGAAGCTCAATGTGCTTCCTAATCTGAGATAACACAGGTGACATCATTGTGAAAGGTTCAAATATATTTCTTTAATCATGTAGACACTATTTATTCCTTCTCAAAAATGTAAACTCCATTCATTTTTCCCAAAATCGTTTTTCACATCACATTTAAGAAACACAGCACAGGTCCTATGTACAAGCATTCCATGTCACTACTGAAACTTCACAATTTTACAAAATACATTTCCTCTATGCAGCAAAAACTTTTTACCAAGCATTATCAAAAAACATGACACAAAGCAACATTAAAAAACCACATTTTGCTTCCAAATCTTCTCCATAGAGTATACAAGTCTCTATCTATATTAAATGAATCATTACTCACCTTTACAAATGCTTTGGGAGATTGAGAACAGTGTCAGACACACACACCAATATTTCTTTAGCAGAGCAAAAGGTATGCACTCCAGGCACTGCAACCATGAATGGCACAGAAAACCTCTAATTCTACACACATATCCCTCATGTTAACCAATCAAAACTCTTCCCTCTCTATTTTCAAACCAACACCCTTCACCCCCTCAGCCCTTTCTACCTGTTACCATAGCAACTCCCTCCTCACTGAGCTCTCAGGGTTAAAAGTTTATTCTACAATGTTGCAAAAGAACTCAGCAAGGATGTTTGACCTCTCAATACACCAGCTTATCCGGTGCAATGTTTCTTTAAATGACTTTTTCTTAACCATACAAATTACTTCTTTCACAGAACAGAACCATGCACCCTAACTTTCAGTTTTCAACTATCTGAATCCACCAATCATTGCTTGTGATTCAAGAGCACTGAAACTCCACAGGTTTTTTTTTACAAACTCCTACTGTTCCAACTGCCATTTAATTCCCACACTTCATCTGACTGCACCAGAACCTCCTCTCACCATGTATTCTGTCTGGATTATTGGATATAGCTACATCCACTGGGCTCAAAGGTAGGCAGCTATCAGAAATTTTCACAACCTTGATTTACCAAATGTAGACATCAAGTGGATTGGCCAAAGAGGATTGAGATGTCATCAATTAATACCATTGGTGAAAACATTTTACCATCTGCCACACCCTGACCTCATAATTTTGCACTGTGGTGGAAATGACCTAGGCACTTTGACTGGGGTAGGTCTGGAAATGCTTTTAAAGGACACCTTTGGGCAATTGATGACACTTTTTCCACAAACTGCCTTGGTATATTCCAATATATGCCAAAGACAGAAATGGAAGTGGTCCAACCAATTTTGTCCACAATTTGAGAAAGCACGGAACCATGTGAATAAATCTATTTCTGCTTACATGAGAGACTATGGAATGGGTTCAATATACAACAATAACTTGCGTTACAACATGCAAGATATCTACAGAGGAGATGATGTGAACTTCTCAGATGAGGGGAATAGAATATTCCTCCTAAATTTGAGACTGTGCATTGGAACCTACTTGTAGGTACCTAAATCAGCCACAGAACCCAAAAGCTCTTTTCAGGGCTACCCTACCTCTGATCACTCAAAATGATTACTTTACTCTAACTTTTTTCACTGTTTTTCACCAAAGTACGCTCCCCGGTAGGCTTTCCGGTGCGCTCCCCGGTATGCTTCCCGGTGCGCGTACCGGGCGCTCACCCCGCGAAAATTACAAAAAATATTTTTTTTTGGGCCTATATGGGCCTCCTAAGCCCCCCTCAGAAAACCTAGGGGGTCAGGGAGTGTCTACCGTGCCCCCTTTTACCCATTCCCAATGTTGTTTATCCTCCATCTTGTGTCTCAATTCTTCCGAAACACAAGATGGAGGGTGCCGGTGCGCGTACCGGGGCGCGCACTGGTAAGCGCTCCCCAAATAATTTTGAAAGTTAATTTACGTAAAAACCACTGGAGAGACTTTCACCAAATATAGAATAGGCCCTACTACATACCAGTCCCTACCATTTTCCCAAATTTGGTGGAATTCCATTGAGCCATTTGGGCTGTAGCCCTGTCTAAATATCCTGAGGTAAATGACATGACAAAAACACATATGAAAGTGTTAGAATTTACAACCAATTAAAATGTTACTTTCGTTTTGTATTTTTATGTGCTGACATTTGATTGGTTATGTACATGAATATATATGAAAAATGAGAGGGAAACACGGCCATTTTGACTAGTATTACCTGAGGTACATTTCTAAAGGATTTTCACAGAAAACTTCAACTGCTTTCTGAAAGGTAAGTTGTTAATTTGTAAGGGGAACTATGTTGTGCACTTTAAGTTAATTTAGAAAAACGTTTTCTGTTAGTTATTTACTGTCCCTCTGTTATAGTTATAGATTGAGATAGGCTTCTTTGTTATAGTTATAGATTGAGTTAGGCTTCTCTGGTATAATTATGAATTTACTTAGGCTTCATCACATGCACTTTTTTATATTTCTACTTCCTGCCTGATACCATACACTGCCCAAAGATAACTTCACTGTTAAAAACTCAGAAGTACCTCTCTGAACTTAAACCCAACAGTGCCCTAACTCTACTGATATAGTTATTTTTTATGCAATTTACAGCAAGAAAATGGAAGGTAAACAAGAAAACATCAATATTTCTTGTGAAATTACCGATGAGGAGATTCTTCAAGAAGATTTTATTGACGAGGATTTTATGGATAAGTCTCTGGACCAACAATTTATTGACTGTTTACAAAATATTGAATCATGCAATTTTGAGGAGATTCCAGATCATCTGATGCTGGAAGTTTTATTAAAGTACGAAAATTCTAAACAATACATTTTTATCTAATAATTAAAAATTGTTTGAGACATTATTCATTTTTATATGTAATTCATGAAGTAGTACCAACATGATTATAATATAAAGTGAGACTTACAGTATACTGTGAAATTTTAAAACATCATAAGGGAGCAGGGTAGACTACCCATGATCCCCTAGGCCTTCTCAGGGAGTGCTTAAAGGATCTGTTTCTGCTTTCCTGACAGACTATGGTATGGATTCCACATACCACAATAACTTGTGTAACAACATGCAAGATATCTACAGAAAAGACGGTGTACATTGAATTTAAGACTCTGCTTTGGTACCTACATGTCGGTTCTTAAATCACCCATACAACACAACAACTCTATTCAGAGCTACCCTACCTCTAAGCACTTTAAATTATTATTTTACTGTTTCACTGGGTTTTCCCCATGGTACTCTCCCCGGTACGCTCCCCGCTTTCCTTGACTCGCTGTGGGAAAAATACGCACTTGCCCCCAAGGACTGGTTCCTACTGAAGGAGATTAATGTTGAAATAATTTTTCACGGAGCAACACACCCACTTAGGGAAGATGAACACTCGTTGCAGGACTACATGTCCCAAAATGCCTAAAGTTAATGCAGGAATGAGCGAGGTCCACTAGGGGGCCAAAGAGGTAATAAAAGGCTTAATGCAAACAATGGAACGAGTACGTGTTGCTTGTGAATTCATGCCCCGAAGAAGAAGCGCAAGCTTTGAAACGCGTTGGCAGCTGTTATTTTACCAGGATTGGAAGCGAGTTTGAGAGGAGAAAGGCCGGAGGGCTGACAAGCTGTGTGTGACCTCTAAATCTGCTTTTGGGCATTTGGTGAAATATATATATATATATATATTCACTGAAAAAACCATAGGTTATAGACCATATATAGTTAGGAATTAGCATTTACAAAACCTTGAAAATTCACTGAAAAAACCATAGGTTATAGACCATATATAGTTAGGAATTAGCATTTAAAAAACCTTATTTTACTCACACAAAACCATTGAAATTCCATATATAGTTAGTTGCACTAACTATATATCGCGCACCCGCAATCCACTGCTGATGATGTCACATATTACATCATTCATGACATGGTCAGTGACATCACTGATGACATCACTGATGACATCTCAAATGACATCACTGATGACATCACTGATAACAACATCCAGTGATTTTTTGTTTCTGTAAAGTTTAAATATGTCTTACATATTGAAGAATGAGTGGATGTGTAAGTGTCTGGACGAAGGATTTAGTAGGTGCATGACTGACTGTATGAGTGAGTGATTAAATGTGTCTCACTGAGTGCATGGGTTAGTGACTAAACTGTCTTAATTTGTGCATCATTATGTCTGTTGTTCTGTAAACTGCTGCATGTGTTGATCAGTAGCTATATGACTAACTATATGGGTTATTGATTGATTGCCCAAGTATTTGTATGGGAGACTGAGTGTGTGTGTGGCTAGCTGGGAGGTGTGTGACTCTGTGCAGATCAATGTGTACTTGTATCAATGATTGTATAAGAAGGTAAGTATGTGTTAGTATATGTTTGAAAATGTAAGGTGCTCTATGTTTAACTGTATAGACAAGAAAATGGAAGTGTCATTGATTCTTTACAGGACTGACTAGGTGTGTGAGTAACTCCATGGATGAGTGGCAGACTGTGAGTGTCTGTATAGGTGTATGAGTGCATATGATAGTGTTGTAAAGATGAGTGATTGTATGTATGAATGATTGTATGGGTGAATGAGTGAAGGTGTGTGTAGACGTAGCAATCAGTGAGTGCGTATGTAGTAACTAGTATTGGTGTATCAATGGTTTCAAAAATTATACTCTGTATTTAACACTGGGTGAAACAGAGGTTATATTAAAATGTGAGGAGATGCATTGTATTGTCACATGAATGATATCATCAGTGATGTGGTCATTGATGTCAAATGAGATGTCATCAGTGATGTCATCAGTGATGTCATTTGAGATGTCATCAGTGATGTCATCAGTGATGTCACTGACCATGTCATGAATGATGTAATATGTGACATCATCAGCAGTGGATTGCGGGTGCGCGATATATAGTTAGTGCAACTAACTATATATGGAATTTCAATGGTTTTGTGTGAGTAAAATAAGGTTTTTTAAATGCTAATTCCTAACTATATATGGTCTATAACCTATGGTTTTTTCAGTGAATTTTCAAGGTTTTGTAAATGCTAATTCCTAACTATATATGGTCTATAACCTATGGTTTTTTCAGTGAATTTCAATGGTTTTTTAATAGCAAATATCATAAGCTGTCGAATGTCAAGTACGTGGTAAGTGAAAACATTTTTGTGTTTATGCACACTGATCTGCTTTGAATGGTGCCCCCCCCCCTCATTTCTATTAGGAGTACTCTCTCTTTGAAGTTAGTGAAAGGTAGTTAACGCAGGCCTTTGCCCCCGTTGTAATACGTCGTGCCTGCTTCTCTCTCCATTTGATTGATTGTTATCCAAGCATTTACTGTTTTAGAATTGGTTCTCTTTGGTTCATTCTCTATTTACAAACAGACACAGAGTCGCAATACTCTGTTTAGTCTTTGCAGATAACGAAAAATCGTGTAAAAAAAAAGAAAAGGAATCGAGCAAAATCAGTAGGCCACTAATGGGATCTCTTTTTGACCTCGCTAAAATAGAAACATTAGGAACAACCCCTCATGACAAATACAAAACTAGTGAGATGAACTGAACTCCACACAATGATGGCTGCAAAACAGCTCGGCTCCGCCACCCACCCCGCCCAAAATAACGATAAAGAGCGGCTGCCATGATTGGTTGCGGAATGGCCACGACGGAGCTACGAAATGGTGGTGCTCTCATGCTAACCCCAGCTTCAGTCTGAAACATCCAGAAACACTGTAGACTACCAATTCGATCAGTTCCGGTAGCGCCCCAATGTAACCCGATAGAGAAGAACTAGCCCTCCCCTCTTTGACTGATGGTTCTTGTTGCCTGTCCCTTCTGTTGTCATTTAACAGAACTATTTAGCCTGCTGAAAGGGGTTGTGTTCCGACCGCTGGTTGGTGGAGACATTTTGACTATATTCTGGACCTGCGTTGTCGCGTAATGCGTCATATGACGCGCCGCGTTAGCGCATCCGGAAGTCATCCGGGGCGCGACGCGCAGCGCGTAACGTAAGCATAACAAGTCATGTGACTTGTTAATAAAACTTTTCATTGGTTCATTTTACTTTTCTTATTCTAATGATGAAAGGCTTGGTCATATGACCTAAAAATTACGCTTTTTATTACTTCCGAACATTATTTTTTCTTAAATATATGTTATAATGTTCCAGGCTAATGTACTTTCCCGGAAAATTTACAACTGTCCTGCAAGTAAAATATATTCTTTTTTCGAGAAAAAGAGCGTTTCTTCGTCCCATGACGGAGCCGTTGAGCAAAAGAGGGTCGACCTGCTGTCTTAGTCGCCGATACGCCTGAATATGAGATTCTTATCGATCACTTTATGTTGCAGGAGTAGAAAACACAACAGCCCTTGACCATTTATCTTTACTGCGTTCCTGCGTATTATACCTTTTACCCTTCATGTAATTGGTCTGCTTTATTTCACTTGCCTTTTAATGATTCTAAAACAGTGACTATTATTAAAAACTTTACCAATGTATATACTTCTACCATGTTTTCTTTTAAAAACCTTTATTGTGAAAATTTCATTATACAAATACGAGCCTATAACCACGTGGGGCGGCCACGGAGCAAACTGTAATCGTATATGATGAGTAGACATTTACACTGTAGAGGAACGTAACGGGCGGGCCATTAGGTTGCAAGAACTAAGGTGTCTAACAGTTGCGGAATCGGTGGACGTACATTTTATAATTAAAATACGACAGGGCCAGTTACAATAAAATTATCTAGATATACATTTGCGGGCAAATACCATGGGTGACGTTAATTCGAACTTTCAATAGTACAGTAATCAATAACACATCAGAACTTAATATCAATAGGGATGTCGAAATATTCAATCAATTCTCGGCCCCGCCCGCCATATGCTTCAAAACTGCATACGTATCTCGTGATTTCAAGGTTCTGCAACCAGTACACAACAAGGAGTTACGAGTCCCATTTATTCCGGCGCCATTTTGGGCGAGGACGGGCAGGTCCAGGATATAGTCAAAATGTCTCTACCAACCATCGACTATGATGATGTTCATATGCTGTATTTATTAGAGTAACACTCATCTGTCCACATGAAATTAATTTGCCACAATCTAAACATGTCATTTTAATCTTTCCAAAGTTCTAAATATTTGGGACCATTTCCCTTGCCTCTGATGCTGTCAGTGCCACTTCTTTGATGAATGTACTGGCAGGTCGGGGGTTCTCCTCCAAATCTCTCTTTTATGCAGCACTATAATTAATTGGTGCCACCTCTCCATATGACGATGCATGGTATAGTTACCATAACTATATTTTTTTTCGGTTCCTCTGGAGAGTACATCGTGGCAGATGAAGCGTGTAACGTACCGGGCATTTACCTTTTTTTGCATGTACAGGAAAGGAAAAAAAAAAATCGAGCGTCCGAGTTCTAAAGTGTCCCAGGGCCATTTTAGTAGACCAGGCCCAAATCCAAAGAACAAGCCGCCATTTTGAGAGTCCTGTTGCAGCCGCCTGTCGCTGTAGCATCAAGAGCAGCCGAAACTCAGCTGAATGGCAACTGAAACGGTAAAGGGGCGCCCCACTACAGCAGACGAGCCTCCACCTAGGAAGGCCCGTTCACGCCGCCTCCCCCCCCCCCTTCGGGCACCCCATGCCGTTATTCGGAGCAGTATTGTAGGATGGCCACACCAGTGCGGCAACTTGCTAGACATCACCTCGGTGGTAACCGAATCTCAGCGCCTTGTGGTGTCTTCTATTCAGAAAACATTGTTGTGCTGCCTTCGACCTATTCGCCGCAAGTGCCCACGCAACTCAGCTGCATAGCTTGCTAGACACCACCTCGGTGCCGTCCGGATCTTGGAATCTCAGCGCCTTTTGGTGTCTTCTCTTCAGAAAATATTGTTGCGCTGCCTTTGGCCCCATTCGCACATCGGTCCGCTACTGACGCCATCTCACAGGCCAACGGGGCGCCCCACGCCGACTTTCAACATTGTAGGATGGCCACACCAGTGCGGCAACTTGCTAGACACCACCTCGGTGCCATCCGGATCTTGGCATCTCAGCGCCTTGTGGTGTCTTCTAGTCAGAAAATATTGTTGCGCTGCCTTTGGCCCCATTCGCACATCGGTCCGCTACTGACGCCATCTCACAGGCTAATGGGGCGCCCCACGCCGACTTTCAGCATTGCAGGATGGCCACACCAGTACAGCAACTTGCTAGACATCACCTCGCTGCCATCCGGATCTCGGCGCCCCACTGCAGATGAAGTGCCTCTCAACTATGAAACCACCACGGTGCCATCCGGATCTTGGCGCCTTGTGCTGGTTCCGGCCTATTCACACATCGTTCCGCTACTGACGCCATCTCACAGGCTAATGGGGCGCCCCACGCCGAGTTTCAGCATTGTAGGATGACCACACCAGTACAGCAACTTGCTAGACATCACCTCGGTGCCATCCGGATCTTCGCATCTCAACGCCTAGTGGTATCTTCCATACAGAAAATATTGTTACGCTGCCTTTGGCCCCATTCGCACATCGGTCCGCTACTGACACCATCTCACAGGCCAACAGGGCGCCCCACGCCGACTTTTACCATTGTAGGATGGCCACACCAGTGCCACAACTTGCTAGACACCACCTCGGTGCCATCCGGATCTTGGCGCGTTGTGCTGCCTTCGGCCTATTCGCACATCGGTCCGCTACTGACGCGAACTCACAGGCCAACAGGGCGCCCCACGCCGACTTTCAGCATTGTAGGATGGCCACACCAGTGCTGCAACTTGCTGGACACCACCTCGGTGCCATCCGGATCTTGGCGCGTTGTGTTGCCTTCGGCCTATTCGCACATCGGTCCGCTACTGACGCCGCCTCACGTGCCAACGTATTTTCTCCGCATTTTATACCCTATGCCGCATAACAGGTCATGTGACTTGTTTATAAAACTTTTCATTGGTTCATTTTACTTTTGGTTTCCTAATGATGGAAGGCTTGATCATATGACCTAAAAACAACACTTTTCATTGGATGAAAACTTTTTTTTTTCCCCAAACGATGAAAGCCCCACCTTGTTTCTGGATGTTTCAGACTGAAGCTGGCGTCACCATGAAAGCACCACCATCTCGTGGCTCCGTCGTAGTCATTCCGCGAGCAATCATGGCAGCCGCTCCCCACCAGAAGCCTGCAGGAGTCGGGGGCCCCCAAAACTTTTGATGAATCCTCAAGGCGGAGGGGACGCTTTCGAGAATGGGGTCCAAGACCTAGCAGACAAGCGTCCGATTTCCAAGGTGTCCCAGGGCCATTTCAGTTTACCAGGCCCAAAAAGGAAACAGCCTGCCGCCATTTTGAGAGTCCTGTGACAGCCGCCTATCGCTGCACCGCAAGAGTGGGCGCAACTCAGCTGAATTGCGGCTTTTGACACAGTGGACCAAAAGCGGACGGAATGGCAACTGAAACGGTAAAGGGGCGCCCCACTACAACAGACGAGACTCCACCTGGAGAGGCCCGTTCACGCCGCCTCCCCCGGGGCGCCCCACGCCGTTATTCGGAGCAGCATTGTAGGATACCAAAACCAGTGCGGCAACTTACTGGACATCACCTTGGTGCCATCGTTCTGCTGCCTTGGAACTATTCGCACAACAGTTTGCTACTGATGACCCACCCCCCGCGACGCCCCACGCCGGATGCCGAAATCAGTGAAATCTGGACGTTGTGCTGCGTTGGGACTATTCGCACAGCCGACCGCTACTTCGTTGTTTTTCCCTAAAAATGTTTATATGTTATTACTGTTTTTGTTTTCTTGTATATATTTATAAGTTATTAAAGTTTTATAATCTTACTACTTTGTTGGAGTGCTATATATTTTTAATGTGACACATAATTGTAAAAACTTTGATGTACAAAGAGTCATCCCTGGAATCTTCCGCTTCAGGCTCGGTCCCCTCCCCAATCACAATACAGGATGGTTTTCAGATAATAGGAACGCGTCTGCTGTGACGGATCTCATCGAGTGTGGGCCTTGATCTACTATAACTCCTTTGAAGAGGGGTGATTCTTTACAGCTGGGGCCATAAACTACATCTGCAGGGCTAGCTGATACCCTAGGACCGGCCTGGACAATCGGACACAGAGGAAAAGGAGTGTCAGAGGGTGCGGTAGTGAATAGGGCGAAAGGGAGGTGTCGGGCGGGCACAGGGTGTGATTCTCAGTGAAGAGCAGCGCAGATGGGGGGTGGTTTATTACCCATGCATAAAACAGAGAGCGGGGGTGACCACTGCCTGGGGGAGATGCTTGCGAGGGTGGGGAGCCATGCTAAGGATCGACAGCGTGCAGAGAGTGGGTCTGCTCAAGGCATCTAAAATGACTGCCGTGCACGACAAAAGTGTGGCATTTGAAAAAAGGCAAGATGGCGCAGACAATGTTTTTCAACACTTCCTGATTTCCTTCGAATCGAACGTTAACAGACGTTGGGGCATATTACCAAAGTTAAGCGATATTTATCCCTAACGATGCTTAGCAACGAATTTTTTACCGCTAAGCATCTTCAGAAATTATCGCAGATAAACCTTGCTATTATCAAGGTTTATCGCAAATACGATAAAAAACGACCGCAATGCATTAATATCGCTGAAAACTCAGCGATATTCATGCATTACCGAGCTAATGCTCTTAGCCATGTTATCCACCTCCCATTGGATAACATGGCTAAAAACTGCTCAGGGCAGGTGGTAGCTTTTGGAGATATTCGCGCTTATCGCGAATATTTCCAAAAGTTGGTAATAGGAGATAGCGATGTTAGCGACTGTTTCCAGTCGCTAACATCTTGGCATGCCCACTTTGCATGTCATTAGTGATAAATATCACTCACATGCAAAGTGGGGCCCAAGATGGTCGCTATCTCCTACTAGCCGTCGCTAACTGGTGTTAGCAACAGCTAGGTAATACAGAGATAATTTTATCTCCGCGAAGCGGAGCGCTGTTACAGATATATATCTTGTTTTTGAACGTTAATTTCTCAAAATCCACTGAAGCACATATATTGAGACCTAGCAAAGGCACATCGAGCTACCAGTCCCTACAATTTTGCCAAGTTTCGTGCAAATCCATTCAGCCGTTCGATTATTATTATTTTTTTTTTTTTGCCCCGCGGGGCCCTTTTAAAACCTCCACATCAAACCTAAGAGGTCAAGGAGGATCTACTATGCCCCCTTATGGTCATTTGCCCCTTCGCTTTGGCCTCCTCTTGTCTCTCGATCCTACCGAGAGACAAGATGGCGGCCGCTACGGACTGTTTGCAATGTTTACAGACGCCGGAGAACCAATCAGCTTCGCAAACCTCTGTTACGCGAAGCGGAGCGCTGTTACAGATATATATCTTTTTTTGAACGTTAATTTCTCAAAATCCACTGGAGCACATATATTGAGACCTAGCAAAGGCACATCGGGCTACCAGTCCCTAATATTTTACCAAGTTTCGTGCAAATCCATTCAGCCGTTCGATTATTATTATTATTTTTTTTTTTTGCCCCGCGGGGCCCTTTTAAAACCTCCACATCAAACCTAGGGGGTCAGCGAGGATCTACTATGCCCCCTTATGGTCATTTGCCCCAATCCTGGATTGGTTTGGAGTGCACTTGGGAGCGTGTGTTTCTTCAAGATCACCAACATTTAGAACATAAAAACGAATATAAAAACGAACTGAAACCGGCTAGAAGTTAGAAAAACAGGGGAACTGCATTCAAACAGCCCAAGCGCCAACAATAAGGTGCAATAAGACGTGTCCACCGCCGGCTGGCGGGTGGGAGCTGATTTTTGTCCCACGCACGGCTGTTTCAAATATTTACCAAACAGAAGTGCAGACTACTGGTTTGAAGAACCGAATCTACATTGATTGAATAAGATCTCTTGAAAATTGAAAACCCGCTGCCAACTTGAAAATAAAGAAGAATAATACGAGAAAGCCCTGATGAGAACTTGCCAAATGCCAGAGCGAGTTCGATACGCGTCGGCAATAGCAGAAAGGAATTGGCAATAGCAGAAAGAATTCAAGTTTATTTATCAGACAATTGAAAATGTGTATTTGTTACAATTCATTTTGTTTTCTTTTCCTTACTGCAAATAGCTTCATTGCTTAATACTACATAACGACTGATGCTTCTCGTATGACCGTATTTGTATATTTATGTACACTAAATGATTGGATGTCATTTTGTTATATGTATTTATGTATTTTTGTTAAAATTCTTTGTCAAATGTTTTTGTATAAATTGTATGTACGTAGTGTTTTTCTCATGCAATCAATGCTTTAACTTAATGAGATTTATATGAAAAAGTAAATGGTTTAAATAAATTCGACCATACAAATCATAACAAAGATTTGGTTTGTTGCTCAAAATATAGCTATCAAAAATCGCAGGGCCAGCATTTCTCTTTTTATAAACTTTGAATACCAGCAGCAGACTTCCCTGGTGAGCAGTAGCTTTACTACAGTGATCTAATGAGCAACTAGAGTGCTAACATTCAGAATTTATGGCAAATGTGTGACACATCTGAATGCCTTCTTGATGGAACCAAAGTAAACAAGCATTGAAAATGCAATAGATCTCGCCCTCGTTTAAGTTAAAGCCATTCTGTTTGTAATGAGGTGGCTTTTTAGCTTTGCTTTTATTAGTGTTTTTTAAACTTTCATGTAAATAACATGCATCTGTATGCATATATGTATATGTATGCATGCATTTATATTTGTATTTATATAGATATACAGATTATATATGTTTATATATGTATGTATATACATACACATACATATATATAAATGCATATGCATATATATGCATATATATATATATATGTGTATATGTGTGCCTGTAGAGAGAGGTAGAGAGGTAGAGGTGTAGAGGTAGAGAGGTAGAGGTAGAAAGGTAGCAGTAGAGAGGTAGAGACTAGTAGAGAGAGAAGTAGAGAGAGGTAGAGAGTAGAGAGTGAGTAATAGAGAGTAGTAGAGAGCAGTAGAGAGAGTAGCAGAGAGTGAGTAGTAGAGAGTAGTAGAGTGAATAGTAGAGTGAGTAGTAGAGAGTAGTAGAGAGTGAGTAGTAGAGAGTGAGTAGTAGAGAGTAGTAGAGAGTAAGTAGTAGAGTGAGTAGTAGAGAGCAGTAGAGAGTGAGTAGTAGAGAGTAGTAAAGAGTGAGTAGTAGAGAGTAGTAGAGAGTGAGTAGTAGAGAGTGAGTAGTAGAGAGTAGTAGAGAGTGAGAGAGAGAATAGTAGAGAGTAGTAGAGAGTGAGTAGTAGAGACTAGTAGAGAGAGAGTAGTAGAGAGTGAGTAGTAGAGTGAGTAGTAGAGAGTGAGTAGTAGAGAGATAGTAGTAGAGAGTGAGAAGTAGAGAGTAGTAGAGAGTGAGAAGTAGAGAGTGAGTAGTAAAGAGTGAGTAATAGAGAGAGAGTAGTAGAGAGTGAGTAGTAGAGAGTAGTAGATAGTGAGTAGTAGGGAGTGAGTAGTGGAGAGAGAGTAGTAGAGAGTAGTAGAGTAGTAGAGAATGAGTAGTAGAGAGTGATTATTTGAGAGTAGTGGAGTAGGAGAGAGTAAGTAGTAGAGAGTAGTGGAGAATATTCCAAAGTTTGGCACAGCACCCCTTGCACAATAAGTCCAATCAAATCATATCACTTAGAGTCCTTATTGAAGCGCTGAATCTTGGTGTATATTCAAATGCTTTTATTTTCCTTAAGTTTATGTACCACAGCCAGCCGAAACATTTCGTTCTGTACAACAGAACTTCTTCAGGGCGTTCTTATTTCCTTCAAGTTATGTCTGTATCCTGTTGTCATATAACTAGATATTTATTCCAAATGTTAGACGAGACGTAAGTACATTCTTATTCAAAGTGACTAGGTATCAATTTTACCCACACAATTCGGGCAGACTTGAGTAATTTATAGCATCCTCAAAGTCAGTCTTTCAAAAATTCCAAAGTATAGGACATGATAATCCAAATCCAAATGTTTCTCAAGAAAAGTCATTTTCAATCGTTCGGAATATCGGTGTTTGGGCAGATATGACCCAGGGACCCCCAGTATGCAAGGGGAATTAGTCCCCCCTCTGCAAACGCGCCAGTGGCCTGCGTTGCAGAGAGGTGTAAAAAGGGGCATAGCCTCATTACACCTCTGTGCAATGCAGCCCCCTGGCGCATACTGGAGGTTCCAGGTGGGCAAGTTGTCCCCCAGGGACCCCTAGTATGCAAGGGGAATTCGTTCCCCCTCTTCAAACATGCACGGGGGCTGCGTTGCAGAGAGGTGTAAAAAAGGGTGTGGCCTCATTACACCTCTCTGCAATGCAGCCCCCTGGCGCATACTGGAGGCTCCTGGTGGGCTAGTTGGCCCCCAGGGACCCCCAGTATGCAAGGGGAATTAGTTCCCCCTCTGCAAACGCGGCAGGGGGCTGCGTTGCAGAGAGGTGTAACAAGGGGCATAGCCTCATTACACCTCTGCAATGCAGCCCCCTGGCGCATACTGGAGGTTCCAGGTGGGCTAGTTGGCCCCCAGGGGCCCCCAGTATGCAAGTGGAATTAGTTCCCCCTCTTCAAACATGCACAGGGGCTGCGTTGCAGAGAGGTGTAAAAAGGGGCGTGGCTTCATTACACCTCTCTGCAATGCAGTCCCCTGGTGCATACTGGAGATTCCTGGTGGGCTTTCAGGTCTTATATAGTTAGGAATTAGCATTTAAAAAAACTTTGAAATTCACTGAAAAAAACATAGGTTTCAGGCCTTATATAGTTAGGAATTAGCATTTAAAAAACCTATGAAATTCACTGAAAAAACCATAGGTTTCACACCAGTTATAGTTAGGAATTCGCATTTAAAAAACCTATTAAATTCACTGAAAAAACCATAGGTTTGACACCAGTTATAGTTAGCTGGAAATTTTACTGACATAAAACCATTGAAATTCCCACGTTATAGTTAGTTGGACTCACTATAACTTGCGCGCCTGCAATGCACTGCTGATGACGTCACATATTACATCACTCATGACATGGTCAGTGACATCACTCATGACATCACTGATGACACCATCCTTGTGACAGAGTGACAGACCTCCTTTCAGTGTAATGTAACCCTTGAAACACATATTCAAAAATAGAAACTAAAATTTTCAAAAAAATAGAGATACCCATACCAGTTACAACAACCAATTCAGTAATACCACCATCTATATACACATCCACTCATTCACCAACAGTTCTATATAGTCACTCATACATATATTCACTCATCATATGTAGTGAAACACCTATACATCCTGTTACACACCGACAGTCATCCAAAAGTTACTTACACACATAATCACACATGCAAATAAACTATTGAACATCCATTTATTTGCATATACAGCTATACACACACTACCACCTTACTTCTAAGGAAACTTACACATACTTACTCTCTTAAACAATCACTTATAGAAACACATACTTATTTAAACAAGAACTCTTTCAATCTCTCACTCTCACATATACTCACTTATATACATCAATACTCACATATACTAGATTAAAACATATGTAGTTACTGATAAAGACACTAGTGAGACAGTCATTCACTCACTAACACACACATATACACACTCATCCACCCATACAGTCCTGCACATATGCTGTCTTCAAAACACATACAAACAGTGAGTCAGTCATTGATGCATCTATGTGCTAAGTAACGCCCCCACCAAACCATACAGACACTCATACTGATACTAAAAAAAACATCTAATAACCCATATACACACACATGTAGCTACTCACCAACCCATGCAGCCACTTATACACAAAGTGAAACACTGATACAAACATTTAAATATTTAAACAATACTCGCTAATATATGTATTCACTAAGATACACTTAATAAGCCAGTTAACCAATCAATTTTTTTTTTTTAAAACATCCATTAAGACACTTATATAAACATTTATTCTTCCATCGACCTTTACATATACATATATAAAACATATTTATTTTTCAGAAAGACACACATTCACTGGATGGTGTCATCAGTGATGTCATGAGTGATGTCACTGACCATGTCATGAGTGATGTAATATGTGACGTCATCAGCAGTGCATTGCAGGCGCGCAGGTTATAGTGAGTCCAACTAACTATAACGTGGGAATTTCAATGGTTTTATGTCAGTAAAATGTCCAGCTAACTATAACTGGTGTCAAACCTATGGTTTTTTCAGTGAATATATATATATATATATATATATATACATATATATATATATATATATATATATATATATATATATATATATATATATTCTTTTTTTTCAAACTTCAGGCTTAACAACCTTTAATTTAGAAATGTGGGTCTATCTGCCTTTTGATATCCATCGCTTGGCTTAAAAGTGACCTTAGCAAGACATTTGGAGAAGTTTAAAGCCTCCAATTATGTCATTTGCCTATGTACGTATGTATGTATGTATATATATATATATATATATATATATACACACACACACATATGTGTGTATATATATGTGTATATATATATATATTGTTTTTTTATTTATTTGAGTTTCATATAGCGCTGGCTAGACCCGGAACTATCAGAGAGCTTTACATAAGGTTCCACAAAATTACATCAATTACAAGTTACATCACTTACAAGAGAACATGTTGTTATGATGTTCTTTGCTCTTTTCTCTCATGCCTGCATGAGAGTCTGACGGGTCATCCATGGAACTGTATTAGTTCCAGTTTCTCTCCTCATTCGAAGGCTGGCGGTTGCCGAGGCAGGAGAGTCAGAGCACAGCCTGTTATCTAAATCTACATTAAAGCCTACTTTAACTTAAAGAATTGAAGCCTCGTTGTCACCTACTTGAACATTTTGGCGACGATACTATGGTGACTGGACCCGAACTCATCTACACGAACTCTACGTCTCGTCCATCTCGAAGTTTTGAGGTCATGTTGTTTGAATATATTTGACTCGAGGTTGAAGTTTGAAGGTAAAAATCCTTCCGTCCATAGAGGTACTGTTCTTTGTACTATTTCCGCTTTATGAGAAAATTCCGTGCGCATTTTATTAAACGTGTTGCTACGCAACCAGCGTTACTGGCTCTATATTGGTTTGCACGCGGACTCTGTAAGCCGCGTACCTGAGCAACCACCGGCAATTTGGTTGCGCGTGCATGTAATAGGCCACGTTTCTGAGCAACCAGTTAAATATCCTTCGTCATCGTAACGCTAAAGTTGTCCCAGCTGAAAATCTTCATGGCAGCAAATCAAACAATAGCTCCACCTTTTCTTTTTGAAGGTGATACTCCTTCAATTGAATGGCAAGAGTGGATTAGTATTTTTGAAAGCTATTTGGAGGCTATTGATGGACTCAGATTTCAAGCGTCCAGGAAAAAGGCCATTCTTTTGAACTCACTGGGAAAAGCTGGTCAACATGCCTTTAAATTTTTGCCAGAAATTATAGGTGCAGATGGTCAACCTACATTTTACACAGTTCCTCAAAAAGAGAAGGAATCTGTTGATCAAATGGTAACTCGCCTAAGAGAATTGTCAGTAAAATGTGATTTTGGCTCGATGACTGACCAACTTATCAGAGATCAATTAATTGTACAATGTAAGAACAAAAGAATGCAACAAAAACTTTGGGCAGCAAAAAATCCAACATTATTGGAAGCAATTGCCATCTCTAAAGTTGTCGAAGATTCAGACAAATGCATGGAAGAGACGCATGCACTTGAGTCAAAGAAGGAAGACACAGTTAATGTTTTAAACAAACACGACAGTAATGATAAAGATTCTTCTTCAGCCGTTGATACTAAGTCTAATGACGTTAAACCTAAGTTTAAAAATTTTAAGACAAAGTCGAAAGGAACTTTCTCTGACAGCAAAAGCAAATTTGTTGGTTGCTATCGTTGTGGAAGTATGACTCACGCTGCAGATTTCTATGGTTGTTTTGCTCGTGATAAAATGTGTAAGAAATGTGGGATTCAATTTTAGGTTGGATACAACAGCATGACCCACACATTATTTTAGATCCTAAATCTGATGAAGTTTTAGTAGTTGATCATTTTCCAAATGTTGATTCTGTAATCACAAAATATAATGATGTTTTTCGTTCTGATCTGGGTAAGCCACAGCTTTCCAAACTTTTCATGTTGGTGACACACTTTTTGAAGATGCATCATTTGGTGACACAGTAAGGCAGTGTAGCGAGGGAGCGAGCCCGAACCACCTAAGGGGAGTTGGGGGGGGTTTCTCCCCCCGGAAGAAAATTTTGAAATACACGTGGGCAAATGGTCTCCCTCTGTCTGTCTCCCTCCGTCTCCATCCCTCTGTCTGTCTCCCTCTGTCTGTCGACCTCTGTATGTCACCCTCTGTCTCCCTCTCTCTGTCGCCCTCTGTCTCCCTCTCTCTGTCTCCCTCCCTCTGTCTCCCTCCCTCTGTCTCCCTCCCTCTGTCTCCATCCCTCTCTGTCCCCCTCTCTCTCTGTCTCCCTCGCTCTCTGTCTCCCTCTCTCTCTATCTCCCTCTGTCTCCCTCTCTCTGTCGCCTCCCTCTGTCTCTCTCCCTCTGTCTGTCTCCCTCTCCTTCCCTCTGTCTCCCCCTGACTCCCTCCCTCTGTCTCACTCTGCCTCCCTCCCTCTGTCTCCCTCTCTCTCTGTCTCCTCCCACTCCCTCCCTCTGTCACCCTCTGGCTCCTTCTCTCTCTCTCTGTCTCTCTGCCTCTATCTGTCTCTGCCTGTCTCAGTCTCTGCCTCTATCTGTCTGTCCCTGTCTCTGCCTCTGTCTGCCTGTCTGTCCCTGTCTCCCTCCCTCTGTCTCCCTCTCCCTCTGTCTCCCTCCCTCTGTCGCCCTCTCCCTCTGTCTCCCTCCCTCTCCCTCTCTGTCTCTGTCTCTCTGCCTCTCTGTTGCTGTCTGTCTCAGTCTCTGCCTCTATCTGTCTGTCACTGTCTCTGCCTCTATCTGTTTCTGTCTGTCTCTGTATCTATCTCTGGTTGTCTCTGTCTCCTTCCCTCTTTCTGTCTCTCTCTCTGTCTTCCTCTCTATCTGTCTCCCTCCCTCGCTCTCTCTGTCTCCCTCCCTCTCTCTCTATCTCTCTCCCTCCCTCTCTTTATCTCTCTCACCCTCTCTCTCCCTCTCTCTCCCCCTCTCGCTCTCTCTGTCTCTCTCTGTCTCTCTCACTCACTCTGTCTGTCGCCCCTCTCTCTCTGTCTCCCTCCCTCTCTCTCCGTCTCCCAGTCCCTCTCTCTCTGTCTCCCTCCCTCTGTCTGTCTCCCTCCCTCCGTCTGTCTCCCTCCCTCTGTCTGTCTCCTTCCCTCTGTCTGTCTAACTCCCTCTGTCTCCCTCCCTCTGTCTCCCTCTATCTGTCTCCCTCTTCCTCCCTCTGTCTATCCCGGACTCCCTCCCTCTGTCTCCCTCCCTCTGTCTGTCTCTCTCCCTCTGTCGTCCTCCTCCCTCTGTCGCCCTCCTCCCTCTGTTTCCCTCCCTCTACCTCCCTCCCTCTATCTTCCTCCCTCTATCTTCCTCCCTCTGTCTTCCTCCCTCTGTCTCTCTCCCTCCCTCTGTCGCCCTCCTCCCTCTGTCGCCCTCCTCCCTCTGTCTCCCTCCCTCTGCCTCCCTCCCTCTGTCTTCCTCCCTCTGTCTTCCTCCCTCCGTCTGTCACCTCACCCCAGCTTCCTGGGCACACACACAGCCGCACCCGAGCACTTCACAGGTCTTTAAAAGACCATCGAGCAGAGTGTCTAGGAATGCCTCTTAATTAGCTGCAGTTATGTGCTAAGTGCCTCCGACACACCCACCATTTGCAGGCGACACAGTACTGTGTCGGGACACACAGTTTGGAAAGCTCTGGGGAAAGCTTATGGGGTATGTTCATGAAATTAAATTGAAGGACAGTGATATCCCTGTCAAACATGTTCTTAGGGGAATTCCTATTGCTATACGGAAAGAAGTTAAGGAAATGCCTGAGGATATGCAAAAACAAGACATCATAGAACCGGGGTCAGCTTCAGAATGGCTTTCTCTGGTGGTCGGTACCCAAAAAAAAGATGGTAAGCTTTGTTTTTGTGTCGACCTCAGGTCTCTCAATCAGAACATCATCGTTGATAAATTCCCTCTTCCTAACATCTCGGAAATGGTACTCTTGAAGGATAAGGCTACATTTTTCAGTAAACTTGACCTCAGGTCAGCCTACCATCAAGTAGTACTACATCCTGATTCAAGGAAACTTACCGCATTTTTAACAATTGAGGGAGTCTTTCAATTTAAAAGGTTACCTTTTGGGCTGGCCTCAGCGGCCAGCGTCTTTCAACGCATGATGCACTCTTTGTTGAAGGGTTTGAAACATGTACACTATTTTCAAGATGATATCCTCATTACTGGTGATGATGAATTTGAGCATAATGGTAATTTAGTTAAAGTGTTGCATATTCTACTTAATGCAGGTCTTACCTTGAGAAAGTATTATGGTGACTGAGATAGATTATCTTGGATATACCATCTCCCAATCTGGAGTTAAACCTAAAGAGGACTTATTAAAGGCTATTAGGTTTGCACCTATTCCTTCGAACAAGGATCAACTAAAATCATTGTTGGGGTTAGTTGAATGCTACTCCAAGTTTGTTTCCAATTTTGCACATAAAACTGAAGCTTTACGTTTATTACTTAGAAAAGGAGTACAGTTTACTTGGGAAGCTCAACAAACTCAGGCTTTTGAAAAAATACAACATGACATTGTCAGTGCAGGTATTCTAACTACTTTTGAACCAGACAGAGACACTTATATTACAGTTGATGGAAGTGCTCATGGTATTGGTGCTATTCTTTCACAGAAAAGAAATGGTGTAGAAAAAATAGTTGCTTTTGCTTCTCGTACGCTTAGTAGCTCAGAACATAACTATGCTGTTATTGAGCGTGAAGCTTTAGCTGCTGTATGGGGAGTGTTGCACTTTCGCACGTATGTGTGGGGCTCACAGTTTTCTTCAAGGACTGATCACAGCCTCTCATAAGAATTTTATCTCCAGGTGGTGCGAATAATGGTTCCCCTCGATTGATGAGGTTTGCTGCTAATTGCAAGAATTCACATATAATTTGGAACACATTTCTGGATGGAAAAACATTCAAGCAGATTGCTTATCTTGCTTACCCATCCAGTCTGAAAATTCTTTTGATTTTGAGGAAGAAAATGTTTGTTTGGTAGCAAGTATAGAAGATGTGTGCTCAGATGAATTTAAGTCCATTTCCAGAGATGAGTGGCATCAGGCTGTTAGGGAAGATCAGTATTGGTATTGAATTAGTCAATGCCATACACCTTGGTTGGAAGCGTGAAGGTGAGGTAAAGCCTTCTCTACGTAGCTTTGTCAAACTTCAAGAGGAACTCAGTATTGGGAGATCTGATGATTTGGTAATGAGGGGTGAAAGATTTGTTCCACCAAATCCTCTCAAGAAAAAACGTTTTCTGTTGGCTCATGAAGGTCATCTTGGACAAACCATGACCATTAAGCGTCTCAAGGCTAATTTTTGGTGGCCTGGGATTGAGGATGATGTTCGTGGGTGGGTAGAGAATTTTTCTCCATGTAAGGAAAGTGAGAAAAGGTTGAAGATTGATTTTATTTATTTTTTATTTACTTAAAAAGGTTTTATATAGTGCTACTGGACCCAAGAGTATCAGAGCGCTTTACAGGGTAGTTAACACATCATGAAAAATAAAATCAATAAACGGCATTTTTAACATAGACTAAGTGATACAGTCCTCCAAGTGTAAAAGGAAAAGAAGGAGTAACTTTAGAGAACAAGTAAAGGAAAAGAGAGCTGTTGAAAAAGTAAAATAGGGGGGTTAAGTATTTAGTTAGAGGGAGAAAGAAGGAGAGCGAGAGTAGGAAGAGTAGTGGGAAGAGAGATTGTAGAGGAATGCCACGAGTAAATGGACAGATAGTTCAATCGGAATCAGGGACCCCAATATTTGTTGTGAAGCAGCAGCTAGAGGTTTTTCTTGAAAAACGAGAGTAGGAAAGGTAGTGTAAGGGAGAGTGTAAAGGACAGCAAAGAGTAAATGGACCGATAGATTCAATAGGGATTAAGGACCCCAAGATTTGTTGAGAAGCAGCAGCTTGAGGTTTTTCTTGAAAAGGGGGTAGGAAGGGTTGCAGCGAAGGTCTTTGGGAAGAGAATTCCAAATAGATGGGGCATTACCTTATAGATGGGGCAATACCTGAGAAAGAACATGATTGAGTCTTTTTCTTTTTGGTCTGAGGGGGGATTAGGACAAGGGCGTTGGTGCTCCTCAAAGATCTAGTGCAACCTGCTTTTTGGAGTTTGTCAGAAAGGTACGAGGGGGTGTTTTGGTGAAGAGTCGTATCGATTACTGTAATGGCCTGCTGTTATCTGCAAATGAGGGAGTATTAGCCAAACTCCAAGTTGTACAGAATACTGCGGCCCGGTTGGTCTTGAACGCCCCTCCTAGATCTGCGTCCAAACCTCTTTTGGACAAATTACATTGGCAAAGGATTAAGTTTAAGACATGTTGCCTAATTCACAAGAGCCTAAACGGATTAGGTCCCTCATATTTAAAAGACAAATTTGCACCTTACACTCCTGTTGGCTCCTTTAGGTCTAGCAACCAGTTTCTACTGTGTGTGCCCCGTGCAAAGAAGGCCAGACACGGAGGCAAAGCTCTCTCAGTGGTTGGGCCCACACTATGGAACAAACTCTCATGAGCTCTTAGACAATGTTCGGAGCATCTGTTGTTTAGGAAGCGGCTTAAAACTTTTCTGTTTCAAAATTAATTTTTGTAAGTGTCCTCTCTGATTGTGCTTGTGGTGTTCTTAGGGAGCGGAGATACTCCTCTGGGAGTTGATTCAAGCACGATATAAACCCGCAAATAAATAAATAAATAAATAAATAAATAAAGGGCTTTGTGAGTGATACACGCAATCTTGTAGGTGGATCTGCCTTTGATTGGGAGCCATTTGAGATTTTTGAGGACCGGGGAGATGTGATCATAAAGCTTACTGTCAGTGATAAGCCTGGCCGCCAGGTTGAGGACAGATTTAATCGGGGCAAGATGGACTTTCGGGGTGCCAGCAAGGGTGGCGTTGCCATAGTCGATTCTGGAAAGGACAAGTGATTGTACAATGGTTTTAAAGTCGTCCATTGATTCCCAAACTCCAGGTTCAATTTCTTTTTGTGCAGATTTACCTTGGGAAAAAGTTTGTTTGGACTCTATTGGTCCAATGGACTTTCTTTCTGCTGAGTATCGTTTTGCCATGGTCTTAGTGGATGTATGTTCACGTTGGATTTGTGTAGAGTTCATGAAGAATATTACTAATGATAGTGTTATTAAACAACTTAGATCTATTTTTCTAAAAGAAAGTTTTCCTCATGTGCTAGTCACAGATAATGGCACCCAACTAACTTCATTGGCTTTGCGCAACTTTCTTCCTAGTCATGGTATTAGACACATGTGTACTTCTATGTATAACCCACAAGGGAATGCCATTGTGGAATGAATGAATAGAATGGTGAAAGGCACCATTCAATTATCTGTTCAAGGTCGGTGCGATATTCAAAAAGCTGTGGAGGATATGTTATGGTCTTACAATACCACTGTCCATAGTGTTACCAATGTTATTTTTTTTAGATGATGCGAGATAGAGTGCCCAAAACCAAGTTAATTCCTCATTGGTTGAATGAAAAGGATACTACTTTTGCTGATGGGGGACTTTCTAGTAAAACGGGAAGAGTAGAAGTAGGTGATTTGATCAAGGTAAAATTGGGCAGAAGAGAGCATGGGTTAAATACATTTTCTGAGCCCTTCAGAGTTAAAGAGGTTCACAAATGGCACGTGGTTTTAGAAAATGGTCTATGTTGGAATTTCAGGAGAATTGCCCTTTATTCTAAGAAGAATAGTGGTTCAGGTTATGAAGAGGGTCCTGTGCAAAGATCTATTCCTTGCACAAAAGCTCAAGAGGTTAAACATGTAAAACCAGTACGACAGTGTCGTTTTCCAAACAAATTTGATAATTTGGTTATGTAGTAATCTTCTTTTGTTTTAAGGGAGGAATCTGGGAAAGAATGTGAATGAGATTCACAAACTTATATGTTTATTTAATATTTTTTTTATTCTGTAACATTTTATGTATTGCTTTAATTAATTGATTGTTGTTTTTCCTTTCCACAATATTTTATGCACTTTGTATTTATATTGTTTTGTTTTGTTTTCGGTAAGAAAAGAAGATATGTTATGATGTTCTTTGCTCTTTTCTCTCATGCCTGCAGGAGAGTCTGACGGGTCATCCATGGAACTGTATTCGTTCCAGGTTCTCTCGTCATTCGAAGGCTGGCGGTTACCGAGGCAGGAGAGTCAGAGCACAGCCTGTTATCTAAATCTACATTAAAGCCTACTTTAACTTAAAGAATTGAAGCTTCGTTGTCACCTACTTGAATACATGTAAAGAGCTTAGAAGAGTGAGGGGGTGGGGTAAGGTGTAGGAGGGAGAAAGGATGGAGATAGGATGGATGGAGAGACGAAGGAGAGTCTGCCCAAAGTCTGGCTGGGTAGGTGAACGGCCGAGGGGGAAGTCCACAGCCCATCTCCTCTATAGCTAACAGGTAGCTCCATCGGGCATCAGTCAAGCAGCTAGGTCTCAATGTGAAAAGAATTAGAGAGCAAAGAGGAGGGATAAATGGAGTATATAGGAGAAAGTGGGTGGAGTAAAGGAGTATGCGGGAGAGTACGACGGAGAGTACGACGGAGAGAGGAAGTAAGGTCTGCCCAATGTACGGCTGGGTAGGTGATGGCCGAAGGGGTAGTACAAAGCCCATTTCCTCTATAGCTATCAAGTAGCTCAACCGGGCATCGGCCAAAAAGCTATGTCTCCATGGTCAGAGGCAGGTTCACAGATTCGGTATCGTGAAGGGTAGGCCGGATGGGGATGTCTCTGAGGTCTGGACAAAGTCTGTTTTTTTCTCAGGGAGTAGCACAACATGGTAGGGAACACTTTGGCAGTAATCTTGGGGTCAGGCAGTCCCAATGATTTTAAACAAGTGATCCAAGCTCTCACTGGAAGGAGATCAGCTCCGCTACTGCCCGCGAGGATAACCCCTCATTAGAGACGCACCATCAGCTAATCCGGGCTGTTAGTAAAGAAGGATCACCTTTTTCGGTGGCATAAGGGCACCTCAGAAGACTCCGCCTGCCAACACAGGTCGATTCCCCTCAATGAATTGCTGCAATGCACGGAGTAGTTTTACGTTGCCGACCATCCCCTGAGCTAAGGTTTGGGCTACAGAGTCCTGTAATGACTGTAGGCTGCACACAACGTCAAGTTGGCATACTCACTGGGGGGGGAGTGTGCTCACCCAGCCAAGAGATTGCATAGAAGTTAAGGACACTATATGATTCTGCATCCGCCTTCATTCCCAGTATGTTGCCGTGCCTCTTCAACTGGAGCTCTAGGTTCTCCACTGTATCTCAGTGTTACTTCCCAGACGCCATCTTGGAGTCAAGCAAAGGTTCCCATCAGACAGTCACTGCTCCTCCAACTTTGCATGCACTGCTCTAAAGTAGAATGCCATCTAGGCGCCTGCAAATCCAAGTCACATATGCATGACTCCTACACAGCCATTCCATGCCTCTACTGCTGGCAGACCGTCATCACAGAGCTGCCATTTTAAGGTCAAGCAGGCCAGTGTAATCCTCTTGTGGGCTTCGTAAAATCAGGCCCCGGTATCAGCAGGTCTATTTTTGAGGGAGGATCCCGTCTGTACTCTCTGGAGGGGTCAGTCCTCCACCCCGTCACTCTCCAGTGCTGCAGGCGGGTTAATCGGGAGCCCCGCAGGCCCCGGACCTTCCACAACACGCGGAGACCCCGCCGCCACTACAAGCAGTATCGCCGGGTACAGGACACTTGCCAGGCTCACCTCCAATGCTGCATCTAGCCACCCTGGGGATCCTCAGTGCTCTGCTGTCACTCCAAACACTGCCACAGGCCTTCCAAGACGCCCTCGCAATGAGCTTGTCACCTACGCTCTCACCGCCACCATCTTGCTGTAATGGCTGACTCTGGTCCAGAGCCCGATCCACGGTAATCTTCACCACTGCAGCATATCCTCCGCAGCGCTGACTGCTCCGCAGACTCCTTCACTCTCGGTGGCACCACTCCGGTATTTTTAGGTTCACTATCGCTATGGATGCATTCTCAGTTTGGTGTGGGTCCCATGAGATGGAGTGGATCACGCCCACCCGCCCATTTTGCCTTCATATTACTTATATACAAATATATATGCACACATAAATGTGTGTGTGTGTGTGTGTGTGTGCGCCAAGAACGACAGGACATCGGGTGTGGAGCGAGGTATTTTATCTCGAGGGGGCACACACAGTCTCGGATTTGACTGCCCTTACACTCGACCGCGCCTGGAGGGACTGGCTGCTGCGGTTATGGGGGACACAGGGAGGCTCCCGTCGTTTCAGCATTCTTCGAAAAATCCGACTCACCTGGAGCTTGCCCTTACCTACAGTTTTCCCCACTCCCCCACGCCACCTGCCTTGCAGCGCCGGGACAGTGCCTGCTGTGATTTGCAGTTCAGTGAACTCAAGACGAACTCCTATTGGTGTGATGATGTCATCAGGGGGAGGGGACACAGTGACCAGCGGGTATTTTACACAGGACAAGTACTATGGGGGTGTTTCCTAACAGCATAAGGCACTGAAGAAGGCGAGTGTGCCGAAATGCATCTGCCGTTGCTGAGAGGTCTGAAATAAAGGATTCCTGTACTGTTTCCCCCTGCCGGCCTCTGATCTTTTCTTTTTGGAGGGATGTTTACCGGATTTACAATTGCGCTTGCCAGATGCGCAATCCAGTTGGCCACGCAGCGGCAAGAGTCGAGGAGAAAACGCTGGCATCAAGCTGCTTGCAGCTTTATGGGACTGAGTTATCAGTATCTCCGTCGACCGCCAAGAACGACAGGACATCGGGTGTGGAGCGAGGTATTTTATCTCGAGGGGGCAAACACAGTCTCGGATTTGACTGCCCTTACACTCGACCGCGCCTGGAGGGACTGGCTGCTGCGGTTATGGGGGACACAGGGAGGCTCCCGTCGTTTCAGCATTCTTCGAAAAATCCGACTCACCTGGAGCTGGCCCTTACCTACAATTTTCCCCACTCCCCCACGCCACCTGCCTTGCAGCGCCGGGACAGTGCCTGCTGGGATTTGCAGTTTAGTGAACTCAAGACGAACTCCTATTGGTGTGATGATGTCATCAGGGGGAGGGGACACAGTGACCAGCGGGTATTTTACACAGGACAAGTACTATGGGGGTGTTTCCTAACAGCATAAGGCACTGAAGAAGGCGAGTGTGCCGAAATGCATCTGCCGTTGCTGAGAGGTCTGAAATAAAGGATTCCTGTACTGTTTCCCCCTGCCGGCCTCTGATCTTTTCTTTTTGGAGGGATGTTTACCGGATATATATATATATATATATATATATATATATATATATATATATATCCACCACAATCGATTATGGTGGAGATCAGGAGCCCGCGACCCCGTCACAGCCCACCTCTGCAAGAGGCTTGGGTTTGGGTTTGGGCTTGTGTGTGTGTGTGTGTGTGTTTTCCACATTAATACCCATAGGGATTTTGAACATGATTTCAGCTCCAACTGCTCGAGGGATTTACATCAGATTTGGAAGAAAGCTAGCTCTTGGTCCAGAAAAAGTTCTTCCTTTATTTGGTGTAAATCTGTTCAGTAGGTTTAGTGTTATTAAAAGAAACCAAATTTGTATAAATAGGGACGTGAATCCTCAGAGGATCTGACAGTCCCCGTGCTGATATCTGATTGGCTGCCAACATTTCAATCAGGAAGTGTTGCCAGCCATCTTGGGGCTCGGACTCAACCAAACCCCCCCCCCCCCAATTAAAAAGGTTTAAAAAAAAAGAAAAGGGAGCAGGGTAGGAATACCCTAACCTCCTAGCCCTGGTCTGGGGGTCACCTAGGGCCGGGCCGTTCTCAGCCTCAGGGACCACCACCTCCCGGGGCAGGCCCTTTAAAATGAAAGTAGGGGGTCACGCGGGTCTCCTACAGGAGCCACTAATGGTCCTGGAGATGTCTAAACCCCACGGCCGACTCCTGCTATCTACCAAAGTGCTCAGGAGATAGCAGTTTTCCTTTGCTTGGAGGGAGCTGTGTCAGCTCCCACCAAGTGAGAGCAAACACTAACTCCACTCCCTGCAAGCGAGAGCTCTCAAAGTGCTCCTGCTTGCTTGGAGCGGAGTTTTCATCTGCTTCACAGTCAAGTGAGCAGGGAAACAGATAAAAGATTGCTCCCGCACACAAGGAGCTGCATGTTCTCCGCACTGTCCAGGCAGAAATGAGCAGAAAGAGGAAAAATAACAGGCAGAAACTAGCAGAATTGAGGAGAAAGTGGCAAGATAATGGGCATATTAAGCAGAGAGGCAAAATAGAGGGCAGAAAAACAAACAGAAAGCTAGCAGAACAAATGAGCAGAGGAGGCACAAGCTGGACAGTCACGGGACCTGGCATGAGGATCTGCTAATAATCGACCGGGCCCCAGGGGATGGGGCCCATTGGCTGAAATCGGCCTGAGAAAGGGTCAAAGCGCCCCTTCCACTTCTACTAATTGCCTGGGTCTCAGGGGATGAAAACCCTAGGGCTGAAAAAGGCTCGCGGAGGGGGGCCGCATGAACCCCATAATCTTCTAATAATTGTCAGGGCCTCCTTGTCCTCCTTAGCAGTATGCAAAGGTCTTCCTCTCTTTTGCCAGAATGATGGACTGCTTATCAGAAGACCCACCAGCGTGTTTCCCACCAATTTTGGTGATGCCAAGGAATATGAGGACTTCTCCACAAAAGAAGCACTTATTTCATATAGTTAGGAGGAATGACCTTTGTTTGGTGGGGATTTACCATTTTGTAGGTGCGTCTTCTCTATAGGATGATCATGTTATCACAGATTTCTGGATGAAGACGCATGAGGAACAATCAAATTGCCGAAATGCTCACAAGGTCACTGGACACATTTTCCCATGGTCCATTACATAGATGTAGTGTAGAATACGCCTTGGACATTTACCCAATGAAGTAGTAGTTACTAATGAACCAGAAGAAAGTATGCCAGTTGGGTAGATATTTTGTGCAAAACTGTGGACTCTTGTTGGATAAAGTGAAAGGTGAGGTTCTGTTCTGGCGCAGTCACTCACTCAGCTACTGATACCTCCCACACTCAGACATCCATTTTTTATTTATTTTATTTTATTTTTTAAACTTGTAAGGCGCAAACAGCTACCCAAAAAGGGTTTCCCGGCGCCGAGACACAGCACAGAAGAGTGGTGAGGGTTAGCAGGGTCGCTCTTGTTATTGTTCGAACAACCAGGTTTTGATGTTCTTTCTGAACCTGGCGTGGTTTTCCTCTTTGCGAATATGGGGAGGGAGAGCGTTCCAGAGGGTTGGTCCTAGATGTGAAAAGGATCTGCCTCCCATTCTTGCGAGTTTGAACCTGGGCACACAAAAGTTGTCTGCTGATTGTGACCGTAGGTTGCGTTTGGGAGTATAGGGATGGGCTAGTGCTAGTAGGTATTTGGGTGCAGTGCCCGCTCTTATTCTGAACATATAGTTAAGGGCTTTAAATCTAATTCGGTTTTCCACCCGGAGCCAATGCAGGTCACGTAGGTAATTCGAGACCCTGGTGGTTCTAGGAATTCTACACAGCAGCCTGGCAGCTGAGTTCTGGACAAGCTGCAGCCGCCGTACTACAGCTTTATTTGAACCTAGGTATAGGATGTTTCCGTAGTCAAGCCGAGATGTAATGAGGGCATTGACTACGGTTTTTTGGGTGGAAATGGGCAGTATCCAAAGGATTTTCCTCAGCCACTTCATGATGGTAAAACATAGACCGACGACTTTGTTGGCCTGTTGTTTCATGGAGAGGGAGCTATCCACGATGACCCCCAGGTTGCGTACCTGGGTGGCTGGGACTGGGAAGATTCCCATCTGGGAAGGCCAGTGGGAAGGGTTCCACAGGTCCTGTTGTTTCCCCAGAAGGAGGATCTCTGTTTTTTCTCCATTTAGTTTCAGCTGGTTTCTAGTCATCCAGCTGAAACTGTTTTCGAGACCTTGTTTGAGGGGAGACGGGGATGACGTGCTGGATTCAGACAAGGAGAAGATGATCTGTGAGTCATCGGCGTAGGTCATGAGGGTGAGTCCTGATCTGTCCGCTAAGTCAGCCAGAGGTCTAAGATAAAGATTAAAAAACAGTGGGCTCAGAATAGAGCCTTGGGGCACTCCATGTGGGGCATTAAACATTCCGGAGCATGCTGAGGAAGATGTAATTTGGAACGTCCGTTGAGTCAGAAAGGACCTGATCCACTCGAGTGCCATACCACAGATTCCATTTTTACTTAACGTGGTCATTAGCCTTTCGTGCGATATGGTGTCAAAGGCTGCGCTCAAGTCTAAAAGAATGAGGGAAACCGTTTGACCGTCATCAAGGAGTTTCCTGATGTATTCGGTATCCATTCACACACCAATTCAGCCACTCACTTACCCAGTCACAGACCCACACAGACACTCACACACCCACTCACAGACCCACTCATGCACCCACTGACAGACTGTTGGAAAGTGGGTTATTCATAGGGGCAAATGTAGGTCTGCCACTGGCAATAAGGCTACTAACACATGATAGGACTCAGCATAGGTCTTAGAAAATTATTCCTATGCTCAACCCTTGGTAACGTGGCTGCGAGCAGACAGTCTTAACTTCAAAGACAGGTATGTAAAGCATTTAAAAACACCATTTCAGTAAATAATGAAGACACAACACATAATAAAAATCAAATACCAATTTATTAAAATTGGAAATATTTTTATCTTTAAAATGACACCAAGACAACAAAAATCCAATATAGGGAACCGGAGATATGAATTTTCACAGATTTAGTAAAATATAGCACTTAGAATATTATAGAATCATATTGTGATACCTGCTCGCGTTAGACCGGACCAAAGTCAAAGTTTCAGGCCGGGCGCGATGGAGCCCTGAGCAGCTACAGCTCCCGGTCTCAGTTTCTACATTCACACTTAAAAACTTTTTTCTTCCCGAGGGTCCTCAAAGCTCCCAGCCAGTCCAGATCCGGTGAGGGTTCGGCGGCTTGACTTGTGACGAGGTCCTAGTCAACTTCCCTGGAGCCGACTTAGAAAATTTCTCAAGACCGCTTCACTGGGGCAACCCAGAAATCCAGGCTGGCATGTGATGGAAGGCTCTCGCGGTTGCTCCCGGTCACCTTTTCTAAGAGCAGACTTAGAAACTTTTCTGGAGCATTTCTTGCAAGGTCTCTCGATGCTCCTCATGTAGCCGGATCCGGTGAAGGTTAACCAGCTTCAGATCTCTCTTAGGCCCGGTCAATCTCTGGAAGTTGAAGCGATGGAGCTTTTAGCGGGACGAACCTGGTTGGCTTGGCTGGCTCGCGGTTGAGTCAGTCCCTCTATGGAGCTTTTTTTCAAAGTTCCTTCAAAGTTCTCCAAACTTCTTGAACTTCTTCCTGAAGTTCCTCAAGGGGTCTCAAAGTGTCTCAAACTTACTCCAGGGGTCTGGAAGCTCCAAGATGGTCCTTTAAAGTTGAGGACGTCAATACACTGGTGCAAAACACTTACAAATCCACTAATGGTTCTCCAAGGTGTATATTTAGTTGGTGATGTTCCAGTTGAACTTGTTTAACCTGTAGCTTTCAGGGAGTCCACTCTTTAGTTCCTTTTTTAGCAAAATAATCGGCAGGTCTTTAGTTTTAGATGGTGCAGTTTTCAGAGGTCAGGCCTTCGAAATCTTTGCACAGCAAAACCTCTCAGCAGGGCACTTCTTGCTTCAGTAAATTTCAAGCAGCAGATCTGGAGGGCTCTGCCCCTCTCAGATACTTATTCCAAGTACTCTGGGTCATGCAGGAGTTCACTTCTGACCAATGGGAGCAGGCTAACACCTCAAAGTTATGACCACATCCTGTAGAGTGTGGCATTATTTTGTCCCAGAGTGCATCAAATCTTCCAAATCCATAATGGCTGATTTTCCAGCAAGGAGGTAAGAGCTGGCTAAACACACCCCTAGGATGGCTAATTTACTTAGGCTCTTCCCCCCTGCATCTGCTCATACCTTCCTTAATCCTACCATCAGCCTTAGGTGGTAAGTTCAGAGCTGTATATGACACTGGCCTCTGCTCTCCTCTTTGAAGACCATGGCTTACGACTCCTCCTCCTGGCCTTGCATTCCTATGGAACAGCACACTGCCCTCCGAGCAGATCAGGTCAACACGAGGGGCTCTTTTATCACCTCTACAAGGCAGCCTGGCTAATCCACTTAACTCTGACCAATCAGAGCAGACCACAGGAAGGCTGAATTTGGATTTACAAACAAGAACGTTGTATAACTTCTAGTATGTACACTTTTGGAGAAATTTAACAATATGATATTGTAGGATTTAATAATACCATTCTGGGAAGTCTTTGAATGGCATTTCTAGCCCTCTCCTATACATAGTTATTAATTAATAACTGCCTATCATGTTAACCTATGTAACAAGGGATTTGCAATGGGAAAAATGACTTGGGCCATTTTTACAGCCCCAGGACTTACAAAAACATATTTTATAGGTACTTGTCTTATATCTATGGGCACAGTTTACGTTTTAGCAGCAGTCCTGGCACCCAGTGCTGCTTTTAAACTGACCTTAGGCTTCAGCAGTGCACACATGAAAGTGCAAAAAGAGCTGCTGGACTCGAAACTGCCATGCCCCATGGTATTAGGGACTTCTTGGTAGCTTCAATCCCCCTGCCCTATTATATACTAGGGGCTAATAGGGTAGGTCATGCCATCCAGGGGTACCCCACCATACCATTGTGTACCCTAGTATATGTAGTTGTTTTAACTGTATTCTAATGTGTTTCTTTCAGCATAGCACTGACCCTGGGCCTGGTTAGGCAGGTGCCCAGGGTCAGTCAGAATCAGTTACCACCAGTATCAGTCAGCAAAAGTTGGTGGGTGCCCAGAGCACAGGATGACTTTGCAACACAGACCCACTCAGAGACTCACACAGCCAATCACAGACCTACTCAGACACTCACGTACCAACTCACAGAGCCACTCAGACACTAATGAACTCTGTCACGGACCCACTCAGACAATCATGCACCCACTCACAGGCCCACGTAAACACACATATACCCGCTTATAGACCCACTCAGAGACACATGCATCCACTCACAGACACACACAGCCACTCATAGACCCACTTACAGACTCACTGACAGATCTACACAGGCACTCAAAGACTCATTCAGACCAAAATCAGCCATTCATAGACCCACTGACAGACCTACATAGGCGCTCACAGACCCATACAGGCCACTTAGACACCCAATCTCAAAGGTTACTGTTAGGAAATAAAATTTTAAAAAGCTTTGAAATTCACTTAAAAACCAAAAGTTAAAGGGAAGCTATAATTAGGAAGAAATCTTAAAAAACTGGTTGAGGGAGTGGTTGTGTGTGTGGCTGTATGGGCGAGTTAGTGGTTGTGTGAGTGGCTGCATTGGTAACTGAGTGGTTGTGTAGTGTCTGTATGGGTAAGTGAATGGGTACATGAGTGGCTGTATGAGTGAGTGAGTGTGTGATTGCCTGCATTGATGAGTGAGTGCCTGTGTGAGTGGATGTATGGGTGGGTAAGTAGCTGTATGGGTAACTGAGTGGCTGTATGGACCAGTGACCGGGTGTTTAAGTGACTGTGTAAGTGACTGTATGGTTGAGTGAGTGACTGTTTGGGTAAGAAAGTGGGTGTGTGAGTAGTTGTATTGGAAAGTGTGTATCTTTGTGAGTGGTTGTGTGAGGGAGTAAGCAGGGATGTGAGTGGTTATTGGAAGTGTGAATGGACATGTAAGTAGTAGTGTGGTTGTGTGAATGGGTGTATGAGTAGCTGTATGGATGAGTGACTGGCTGTCTAAGGGGTTTTATGGAGGAGTGAATGGATATGTTAGTGACTGAGTGATTGAGTGGGTGTATGGATGAATGATTGGGTCTGTGAGTGGTTCTAAGGGTCTGTGAATGGGTATGTGACTAATTGTGTAGGTGTGTGTCGGTGTATGTGAGGTTGCTTGGGTGTATGAGTGGGTGTGTTAGTGGTTCTCTAGATGCTGTTATCAGAGATGTCATTTGAGATGTCATCAGTGATGTCACTGACCATGTCATGAGTGATGTAATATGTGAGGTCATAAGCAGTGCATTGTGGGGACGTAATTTATAGTTATCTCAGGTAACTATAACTGCTGAATTTTACTGGTTTTGTACAAGTAAAATCTGAGCCTAACTTTAACGTCCCTGTAACCTTTGGTCTTTTCAGTGAATGTCTAGTTTTTTTTAATGTCCCTGTAATCTTTGGTCTTTTCAGTAAATGTCTAAGGTTTTTAAATTTAATTTCTAACCATAACATTTCCCCTTTGAAAGTAAGTGTGTGAGTGAGTGGATGAATGTCTCAGTTGGTGTGTGAGTGAGTGTGTAAGTGTCTCAATGGGTGTTTGAGTAGGTATGTGAGTGTCTGAGTAGGCCAGGGAGTGGCTGCAGAAGTGTCTCTCTGGATTTGTGAGTTAGTGCATAAGGGTTTGATTGAGTCTGTGAGTGGGTGCATGAGTGTCTGAGTGGGTGTCTAAGTGGGTGCATAAGTGTCTGAGTAGGTCTGTGAGTGGGTGTGAGAGGGTCTGAGTGGGGTTGTGAGTGCCTCCATGTGTGTGTGGGAATCAGTCTGTGAGTGAGTGCATGAGTGTCTGCGAGTGGGTGCGTGGGTCTCTGAGTGGGTGCATGAGTGTATCAGTGGGTCTGTGAGTAGGTTTGAGAGTGTCTGAGTGGACATACAAGTGTCTTAATGAGTGTGCAAGTCAGTCTGTGAGTGAGAGCATGAGTTTCTTAGTGCGTCTGTGAGTGAGTGCATGAGTTTCGGGGTATGTGAGTGGGTGCCTGAGCCAGGCCACATTTGAAAGGGGTAGGGGCCACAAGTCCCCCTCCCCAGGCTGATTTTGGCCCTGGGGACCCAATCACCCGGGGTCTGGCCACATTTTCAGAGAGAGGGGGCTGCGCAGCCCCCTTCCCTGGGCCAATTTCAGCTCTAGGTACCCCATACCCAGGGGCCCAGACTTAACCATTTGAGGGAGGGAGGCCTCGTTGCACCCCCCTTGATGGGCTGATTTTGGCCTCAGGGACCACATCCCCCAGGGCCTGGCTTTAATAAATATATATTTTGTTTAGGGGGGGGCTTGCCCCCCTCATTGGGCTGATTTCAGCCCTGTAGACCCCATCTCTAGTGTCCGGTCATAAACAAATGGGGGATGGTGGGCCACGCAGCTCGCCTTCGTAGGCCTAATTCGGCCCTGGGGACCCCAGGACTTGACTATGTGTCCTGAGTACCATGGGCACCCAGTGTGCAGCATGGGGAAAGTGGGGGGAGTCTCAATGCTGCCGCAGTTCCAGCCGGCTCCCTGCCTCTTGTGGGCTGCATGGAAGGAGCTGCTGGAAAGGCAGCTTCCTCCATGGAGGAGCAGTCGTTTCATCTCTTTTCCTGACTGCATGTCTGTGGGCAGGGAAAGAGATGAAACCTCTGCTTCCAGCAAGCAGGAGTACTTTGACACCTCCCACCCACTGGAACCAGAGTGTTTGCTTGGTGGGAGCTGTAATCCCCTGCCAAGCAAAAGCAAACAACTATGTCCCAGTGGTGGGAATCAAGGGGCATAGCATGAGCAGCGCTGTGTGGTGGCAGTCCCCAGGGCCCCTTATGGCGCCCCCCTCCTTTCTTGTTCATTGGCCAGCACCGGGGAGGTGGTGGTCCCCAAGACCCTATGTGGCCTAGGAGGCAGGCCAGGTCCCTCTTTTATTTAAAAAACATATCTGGCCCCGGCGAGGTGGTGGTCCCTGGGGTCTGGGAGGGTCTGCAGGCCTCCCCCATTGTGTTATTTAACCCCAGAGAGGTGGTGGTCCCTGGGGCTTGTGGTGGGTGGGTCCATGCACCCCTATCAATGTTTGTTTAACCCCGGGAGGTGGTGGTCCCCAGGGCTTATAAAGACTCAGGAGGTGGGCCCCGTGCACTCCCCTCGTTTTTGTACTAATAAACCCCTGGGGAGGTGGTAGTCCTGCCCTGCCATAACAAACATCTGCTTCACTTCATGGAAGCGAGAGCAGGAAAACTGCTCTCGCTTCCATGAAGCAAAGCAGAATTGCTTTTGGGCAAAGGGAACTGCATGCTAGCAGTTACCTCTGCCCAAAAGCAATGCCGGCTCCCACAGGAGGCGGGGAGCTGGCAAGGACTGCAGGGGCATTGGGGCTCCCCTTGCGGTCCCCAACGTCATGGCCATGCCCAGGGGGTTGGGGTCCCCGGGCCTGAAAGTGGCCCAGGAGTGGGGCCACCCCGACACCCTCCCTCAAAATAAAATGTATTTTAAAAAGAACTTGGGTGAGGCTGAACACCAGACCCCCTGTCCGGAGGCTAATACTCCTACTTAGTATACGCTTAGTTTGTGCTTCAATACGCGCTTGATGCGCTGTGTACTTCACTCTGTGGGTCAAAAAAAGGGGTCACCAAAATTAGGCAGTGGGTCCCCCTATGAATGAGTTTTAGTTAACAAAACTGTCCACTACTAACAGGGAGGAAGCACAAATGCCTACAAGCTAGCTGACAGGTAGATATGAGTCTTACAAGTCTGCAAATCTGGTCCACATTAGATTAACACTGAGAAGAGGTTCTGTACAATGGCCAGATAATTGACACATCCGCTATAGAGCATGAAAGATAGAGCACGAATGCATGAAAAGCGTTTCTGCCACGTTGCTGCTGCCGCCCTAACCTGATCCCAGACTTTTTTGTTGAATTTGTCGATTTTATGGACTTTTTTGGACCCCCTCGCTCAGCTCAGCAAAAAAAGGGACTTGTAGTGCTCCCTTGCACATCACATAACATAGAGAAGGAAACCACAAGCCAGGGCTGCCAGAATCCATCAACAAGGCGCAGCAGTGTAGGCTTGCCCGCCCAGCCACGATAAAACACCACAATGCGGCTCAGCTTGTACAGATTACTCAATTATTTGTGTGAAGCGCTGCCTCCGAAGCGCTAAAACCGGTAGAGTGGTAGAGTCAAGTGGAGCCTGCGTCGTTCTTATCCCGGCTGTCAAGAGTATGAGTGTCTCAATTTTCTGTCTTCTCGGCGGCTTCCCTCTCCAACCCAGCCTATGGTGGAGAAAGCTGGGAGCCACCCTGACTCGGAAACTCAGAGAGCAACAACGAAGGAGCCAGAAACGGGAAGCGTCTGGACTGTAGGGTGAGCCGACAGCGCTTTGCAGCTACGTGTGTGGGTTACGTCTACCACCATTCCATGTTCCAGATCCACTTCTCTTGCCTCTTTCTGGATTTCTGTTGTTTCTTTCTCTTGCCTGTTTCTGCATATCACTTGCCTCTTTCTGCACCTCTCGTGCCACTTTCTGCACCTCTCTTGGCTCTTTCTGCACCTCACTCGCCTCTTTCTGCACTTCTCTTGTTTTTTCTGCACCTCGTGTTTTTTTCTGCAACTCTTGCTTCTTTTTACACTTCAGTTGCTTCTTTCTGTACTTCTCTTTCCTGTTTCTGTACCCTCTTGCCTGTTTCTGCACATCTGTTGCCACTTTCTGCACCTCACTTGCTTCTTTCTGCACCCCTCTTGCCTCTTTTTGCACCCTCCTTCCTTCTTTCTGCACCTCTCTTTCTTCTTTCTGTACCCCTGTTCCTTCTTTCTGTACCTCTCCTGCCTGTTTCTACACCTCTCTTGCCTCTTTTTGCACTTTTATTGCTTCTTTCTGCACCTCTGTTGCTTCTTTCTACACTTCTCTTGCCTCTTTATGCACCCCATTGCCTCTTTCTACACCACGTTTGCAAATTTCTGCACTTCTCTTGTCTCTTTCTGCACCCCTCTTGCATATTTGTGCTCCTCTGTTGGTTCTTTCTGCACTGTTCTTGTTTCTTTGTGCACCTCACTTGAATATTTCTGCCCCCCTATTGCCTCTCTCAACACCTCACTTCACTCTTTCTGCACCTCTCTTGCCTCGGTATGCACACCTGTTCCCTCTTTCCACACCACTTTTGCCTGTTTCTGCAACTCTGTTGCTTCTTTCTGCAGTTCTCTTGCCTCCTTCTGCATCTCTGTTGCTTCTGTCAGCACTTCTCTTGCCTCTTTCTGCACCCATTTTGCCTCTTTCTGACCCCCTCTTCCCTCTTTCGTCGCCCCATTGCTTTTTTCTGCACTTCTCATGCTTCTTTCTGTACCTCTCTTGCTTCTTTCTGAACCCCTCTTGCCTCTTTCTGCAGCCCTCTTCCCTCTTTCTGCACCTCTCGTGCCTCTTTCTGCACCTCTCTTGCCTCTTTCAGCACTTCTCTTGCCTCTTTCTGCACCTCTGTTGCTTCTTTCTGCACATCTGTTGCTTCTTTATGCACCTCTCTTCTTTCTTTCTGTACCCCTGTTGCCTCTTTCTACACTCGGCTTCCCTATTTCTACACCTCTCTTGCTTTCTGTACCCCTCTTGCCTCTTTCTGCACTTCTCTTGCTTCTTTCTGCACCTCTCTTGCTCACTTCTGCACCCCTCTTCCCTCTTTTCTGCAACCCTCTTTCTGCACCTCTGTTGCCTTTTTCTGTACCTCTTTTGTCTCTCTTGCCTCTTTCTGCACTTCTCTTCCTTCTTTCTGCACTTTTGCCTCATGCATTTCTATTGCTTCTTTCAGCACCCCTCTTGCCTGTTTCTACACCTCACCTGCCTGTTTCTGCACCTATCTTACTTCTTTCTGCACCTCACATGCCTCTTTCTGCACCTCTTTTGCTTTTTTTCTGCACGTCTCTTGTTACTTTCTACAACTCTCTTGTCTCTTTCATCACTCCTCTTTCTTCTTTCTGCACCTCTGTTGCTTCTTTCAGCACTTCTCCTGCCTCTTTCTGCATCTTCTTTCCTCTTTCTACACCTCTTACATCTTTCTGCACTTCTCTTGCCCCTTTCAGCACCTCACGTTCTTCTTTCTTCACTCTCTTGCTTATTTCTGCACCCCTCCTCTCTCTTTCTGCATCCCTCTTCCCATTTTTCTGCACCTCTATTACTTCTTTCTACACTTCTCTTGCTTCTTTCAGCACTTCTCTTGCCTGTTTCTGCACTTCTCTTGCCTGTTTCTGCACCTCTCTTGCCTGTTTCCGCACCTCTCTTGCCACTTTCTGTACCTCACTTGCTTCTTTCTGCACCCCTCCTCTCTCTTTCTACACCCTCCTCTCTCTTTCTGCGCCCCTCTTCCCTCTTTCTGCACCTCTCTTCCTTCTTTCTACACCTCTGTTGCTTATTTCAGCACTTCTCTTGCCATGTTCTACACCTCTCTTGCCTGTTTCTGTACATCTCTTGCCTGTTTCTGCACCTCTCTTGCTTCTTTCTACACCTCTCTTGCCTCTTTCAGCACCTCTCCTGCCTCTTTCTGTACCCCTCCTGCCTCTTTCTGCTCTTCTCTTGCCTCTTTCTGCACCTCTGCTGTTTCTTTCAGCACTTGTCATCCCTCTTGTTGTACCTCTCTTGACTCTTTCTGTACCATCCTCTCTCTCTCTCTGTACCCCTCTTCCCTCTTTCTGCATAGGTATTGCTTGTTTCTGCACCTCTCTTGCTTCTTTCTACACCTCTGTTGCCTCTTTCTGCACTTGTCATCCCTCTTTCTGCACCTCTCTTGCCTGTTTCTGCATCTCTCTCGCTTCTTTCTACACCTCTGTTGTTTCTTTCAGCGCTTCTCTTGCCTCTTTCTATGCTTCTCTAGCCTCTTTCTGTACCTCTCTTGCCTGTTTGTGCACCTCTGTTGCCACTTTCTGCACCCTCCTCTCTCTTTATGCACTCCTACTACCTCTTTATGCACCTCTCATGCCTGTTTCTGCACCTCTCGTGCTTCTTTCTACACCTCTCTTGCTTCTTTCAGCATCTCACTTGCTTCTTTCTTTCTGCGCCCATCCTCTCTCTGTTTATGCACCCCGCTTCCCTCTTTCTGCACCTCTCTTGCCTGTTTCTGTACCTCTCTTACTTCTTTCTACACCTCTGTTCCTTCTTTCAGCACCGCTCTTGCCTCTTTCTGCACCCCTCTTGCCTCTTTCTGCACTCCTCTTGCCTCTTTCTGCACCTCTGTTGCTTCTTTCTGCACTTCTTTTGCTTTTTTAAGCATCTCTCTTGCTTCTTTCTACACCCCTGTTGTCTCTTTCTGCACTTGTCTTCTCTCTTTCTGTACCTCTCATGACTCTGTCTGTATCCCTCTTGCCTCTTTCTGCACCTCTGTTGCTTCTTTCTGCACTTCTCTTGCTTCTTTCTGTACCTCTCTTGTTTCTTTCTTCACCCTTCTTGCCTCTTTCTGCACGCTTCTTCTCTTTTCCTGCACCTCTCTTACATCTTTCTGCACTCCTACTACCTCTTTATGCACCTCTCATGCCTGTTTCTGCACCTCTTGTGCTTTTTTCTACACCTCTCTTGCTTCTTTCAGCATCTCACTTGCTTCTTTCTGCACCCATCGTCTCTCTGTTTATGCACCCCGCTTCCCTCTTTCTGCACCTCTCTTGCCTGTTTCTGTACCTCTCTTGCTTCTTTCTATACCTCTGTTCCTTCTTTCAGCACCGCTCTTGCCTCTTTCTGCACCCCTCTTGCCTCTTTCTGCACTTCTCTTGCCTCTTTCTGCACCTTTGTTGCTTCTTTCTGCACTTCTTTTGTTTTTTTAAGCACCTCTCTTGCTTCTTTCTACACCCCTGTTGTTTCTTTCTGCACTTGTCTTCTCTCTTTCTGCACCTCTCATGACTCTGTCTGTATCCCTCTTGCCTCTTTCTGCATCTCTGTTGCTTCTTTCTGCACTTCTCTTGCTTCTTTCTGTACCTCTTGTTTCTTTCTTCGCCCTTCTTGCCTCTTTCTGCAAACTTCTTCTCTTTTCCTGCACCTCTCTTACATCTTACTCCACCTCTCTTGCCTCTTTGTGCAGTTCTCCTGCCTCTTTCTGCACTTCTTTTACTTTCTGCAATTCTCATGCTTCTTTCTGCACCTCTCTTGCTTCTTTCTGCACATCTCTTATAAATTTGTATACCAACTCTTGCCTCTTTCTGCATCCCCTTCCCTCTTTCTGTATATCTCTTGCCTCTGACTGTACACCTCTTCCCTCTTTCTGCACCTCTTTTTCTTCTTTTTGCATTGCACTTCTCTTGCCTCTTTCAGCACTTCTCTTGCCTGTTTCTGCACTTCTCTTGCCTGTTTCTGCACCTCTCTTGCCTGTTTCCGCACCTCTCTTGCCACTTTCTGTACCTCACTTGCTTCTTTCTGCACCCCTCCTCTCTCTTGCTACACCCTCCTCTCTCTTTCTGCGCCCCTCTTCCCTCTTTCTGCACCTCTCTTCCTTCTTTCCACACCTCTGTTGCTTATTTCAGCACTTCTCTTGCCATGTTCTACACCTCTCTTGCCTGTTTCTGTACATCTCTTGCCTGTTTCTGCACCTCTCTTGCTTCTTTCTACACCTCTCTTGCCTCTTTCAGCACCTCTCCTGCCTCTTTCTGTACCCCTCCTGCCTCTTTCTGCTCTTCTCTTGCCTCTTTCTGCACCTCTGCTGTTTCTTTCAGCACTTGTCATCCCTCTTGTTGTACCTCTCTTGACTCTCTGTACCATCCTCTCTCTCTCTCTGTATCCCTCTTCCCTCTTTCTGCATAGGTCTTGCTTGTTTCTGCACCTCTCTTGCTTCTTTCTACACCTCTGTTGCCTCTTTCTGCACTTGTCATCCCTCTTTCTGCACCTCTCTTGCCTGTTTCTGCATCTCTCTCGCTTCTTTCTACACCTCTGTTGTTTCTTTCAGCGCTTCTCTTGCCTCTTTCTATGCTTCTCTAGCCTCTTTCTGTACCTCTCTTGCCTGTTTGTGCACCTCTGTTGCCACTTTCTGCACCCTCCTCTCTCTTTATGCACTCCTACTACCTCTTTATGCACCTCTCATGCCTGTTTCTGCACCTCTCGTGCTTCATTCTACACCTCTCTTGCTTCTTTCAGCATCTCACTTGCTTCTTTCTTTCTGCACCCATCCTCTCTCTGTTTATGCACCCCGCTTCCCTCTTTCTGCACCTCTCTTGCCTGTTACTGTACCTCTCTTACTTCTTTCTACACCTCTGTTCCTTCTTTCAGCACCGCTCTTGCCTCTTTTTGCACCCCTCTTGCCTCTTTCTGCACTCCTCTTGCCTCTTTCTGCACCTCTGTTGCTTCTTTCTGCACTTCTTTTGCTTTTTTAAGCATCTCTCTTGCTTCTTTCTACACCCCTGTTGTCTCTTTCTGCACTTGTCTTCTCTCTTTCTGTACCTCTCATGACTCTGTCTGTATCCCTCTTGCCTCTTTCTGCACCTCTGTTGCTTCTTTCTGCACTTCTCTTGCTTCTTTCTGTACCTCTCTTGTTTCTTTCTTCACCCTTCTTGCCTCTTTCTGCACGCTTCTTCTCTTTTCCTGCACCTCTCTTACATCTTTCTGCACTCCTACTACCTCTTTATGCACCTCTCATGCCTGTTTCTGCACCTCTTGTGCTTCTTTCTACACCTCTCTTGCTTCTTTCAGCATCTCACTTGCTTCTTTCTGCACCCATCGTCTCTCTGTTTATGCACCCCGCTTCCCTCTTTCTGCACCTCTCTTGCCTGTTTCTGTACCTCTCTTGCTTCTTTCTATACCTCTGTTCCTTCTTTCAGCACCGCTCTTGCCTCTTTCTGCACCCCTCTTGCCTCTTTCTGCACTTCTCTTGCCTCTTTCTGCACCTCTGTTGCTTCTTTCTGCACTTCTTTTGTTTTTTTAAGCACCTCTCTTGCTTCTTTCTACACCCCTGTTGTTTCTTTCTGCACTTGTCTTCTCTCTTTCTGCACCTCTCATGACTCTGTCTGTATCCCTCTTGCCTCTTTCTGCATCTGTTGCTTCTTTCTGCACTTCTCTTGCTTCTTTCTGTACCTCTTGTTTCTTTCTTCGCCCTTCTTGCCTCTTTCTGCAAACTTCTTCTCTTTTCTTGCACCTCTCTTACATCTTACTCCACCTCTCTTGCCTCTTTGTGCAGTTCTCCTGCCTCTTTCTGCACTTCTTTTACTTTCTGCAATTCTCATGCTTCTTTCTGCACCTCTCTTGCTTCTTTCTGCACATCTCTTATAAATTTGTATACCAACTCTTGCCTCTTTCTGCATCCCCTTCCCTCTTTCTGTATATCTCTTGCCTCTGACTGTACACCTCTTCCCTCTTTCTGCACCTCTTTTTCTTCTTTTTGCATTGCACTTCTCTTGCCTCTTTCAGCACTTCTCTTGCCTGTTTCTGCACTTCTCTTGCCTGTTTCTGCACCTCTCTTGCCTGTTTCCGCACCTCTCTTGCCACTTTCTGTACCTCACTTGCTTCTTTCTGCACCCCTCCTCTCTCTTGCTACACCCTCCTCTCTCTTTCTGCGCCCCTCTTCCCTCTTTCTGCACCTCTCTTCCTTCTTTCCACACCTCTGTTGCTTATTTCAGCACTTCTCTTGCCATGTTCTACACCTCTCTTGCCTGTTTCTGTACATCTCTTGCCTGTTTCTGCACCTCTCTTGCTTCTTGCTACACCTCTCTTGCCTCTTTCAGCACCTCTCCTGCCTCTTTCTGTACCCCTCCTGCCTCTTTCTGCTCTTCTCTTGCCTCTTTCTGCACCTCTGCTGTTTCTTTCAGCACTTGTCATCCCTCTTGTTGTACCTCTCTTGACTCTCTGTACCATCCTCTCTCTCTCTCTGTATCCCTCTTCCCTCTTTCTGCATAGGTCTTGCTTGTTTCTGCACCTCTCTTGCTTCTTTCTACACCTCTGTTGCCTCTTTCTGCACTTGTCATCCCTCTTTCTGCACCTCTCTTGCCTGTTTCTGCATCTCTCTCGCTTCTTTCTACACCTCTGTTGTTTCTTTCAGCGCTTCTCTTGCCTCTTTCTATGCTTCTCTAGCCTCTTTCTGTACCTCTCTTGCCTGTTTGTGCACCTCTGTTGCCACTTTCTGCACCCTCCTCTCTCCTTTTGCACTCCTACTACCTCTTTATGCACCTCTCATGCCTGTTTCTGCACCTCTCGTGCTTCTTTCTACACCTCTCTTGCTTCTTTCAGCATCTCACTTGCTTCTTTCTTTCTGCACCCATCCTCTCTTTGTTTATGCACCCCGCTTCCCTCTTTCTGCACCTCTCTTGCCTGTTTCTGTACCTCTCTTACTTCTTTCTACACCTCTGTTCCTTCTTTCAGCACCGCTCTTGCCTCTTTCTGCACCCCTCTTGCCTCTTTCTGCACTCCTCTTGCCTCTTTCTGCACCTCTGTTGCTTCTTTCTGCACTTCTTTTGCTTTTTTAAGCACCTCTCTTGCTTCTTTCTATACCCCTGTTGTCTCTTTCTGCACTTGTCTTCTCTCTTTATGTACCTCTCATGACTCTGTCTGTATCCCTCTTGCCTCTTTCTGCACCTCTGTTGCTTCTTTCTGCACTTCTCTTGCTTCTTTCTGTACCTCTCTTGTTTCTTTCTTCACCCTTCTTGCCTCTTTCTGCACGCTTCTTCTCTTTTCCTGCACCTCTCTTACATCTTTCTGCACTCCTACTACCTCTTTATGCACCTCTCATGCCTGTTTCTGCACCTCTTGTGCTTTTTTCTACACCTCTCTTGCTTCTTTCAGCATCTCACTTGCTTCTTTCTGCACCCATCGTCTCTCTGTTTATGCACCCCGCTTCCCTCTTTCTGCACCTCTCTTGCCTGTTTCTGTACCTCTCTTGCTTCTTTCTATACCTCTGTTCCTTCTTTCAGCACCGCTCTTGCCTCTTTCTGCACCCCTCTTGCCTCTTTCTGCACTTCTCTTGCCTCTTTCTGCACCTTTGTTGCTTCTTTCTGCACTTCTTTTGTTTTTTTAAGCACCTCTCTTGCTTCTTTCTACACCCCTGTTGTTTCTTTCTGCACTTGTCTTCTCTCTTTCTGCACCTCTCATGACTCTGTCTGTATCCCTCTTGCCTCTTTCTGCATCTCTGTTGCTTCTTTCTGCACTTCTCTTGCTTCTTTCTGTACCTCTTGTTTCTTTCTTCGCCCTTCTTGCCTCTTTCTGCAAACTTCTTCTCTTTTCCTGCACCTCTCTTACATCTTACTCCACCTCTCTTGCCTCTTTGTGCAGTTCTCCTGCCTCTTTCTGCACTTCTTTTACTTTCTGCAATTCTCATGCTTCTTTCTGCACCTCTCTTGCTTCTTTCTGCACATCTCTTATAAATTTGTATACCAACTCTTGCCTCTTTCTGCATCCCCTTCCCTCTTTCTGTATATCTCTTGCCTCTGACTGTACACCTCTTCCCTCTTTCTGCACCTCTTTTTCTTCTTTTTGCATTGCACTTCTCTTGCCTCTTTCAGCACTTCTCTTGCCTGTTTCTGCACTTCTCTTGCCTGTTTCTGCACCTCTCTTGCCTGTTTCCGCACCTCTCTTGCCACTTTCTGTACCTCACTTGCTTCTTTCTGCACCCCTCCTCTCTCTTGCTACACCCTCCTCTCTCTTTCTGCGCCCCTCTTCCCTCTTTCTGCACCTCTCTTCCTTCTTTCCACACCTCTGTTGCTTATTTCAGCACTTCTCTTGCCATGTTCTACACCTCTCTTGCCTGTTTCTGTACATCTCTTGCCTGTTTCTGCACCTCTCTTGCTTCTTTCTACACCTCTCTTGCCTCTTTCAGCACCTCTCCTGCCTCTTTCTGTACCCCTCCTGCCTCTTTCTGCTCTTCTCTTGCCTCTTTCTGCACCTCTGCTGTTTCTTTCAGCACTTGTCATCCCTCTTGTTGTACCTCTCTTGACTCTCTGTACCATCCTCTCTCTCTCTCTGTATCCCTCTTCCCTCTTTCTGCATAGGTCTTGCTTGTTTCTGCACCTCTCTTGCTTCTTTCTACACCTCTGTTGCCTCTTTCTGCACTTGTCATCCCTCTTTCTGCACCTCTCTTGCCTGTTTCTGCATCTCTCTCGCTTCTTTCTACACCTCTGTTGTTTCTTTCAGCGCTTCTCTTGCCTCTTTCTATGCTTCTCTAGCCTCTTTCTGTACCTCTCTTGCCTGTTTGTGCACCTCTGTTGCCACTTTCTGCACCCTCCTCTCTCTTTATGCACTCCTACTACCTCTTTATGCACCTCTCATGCCTGTTTCTGCACCTCTCGTGCTTCATTCTACACCTCTCTTGCTTCTTTCAGCATCTCACTTGCTTCTTTCTTTCTGCACCCATCCTCTCTCTGTTTATGCACCCCGCTTCCCTCTTTCTGCACCTCTCTTGCCTGTTACTGTACCTCTCTTACTTCTTTCTACACCTCTGTTCCTTCTTTCAGCACCGCTCTTGCCTCTTTTTGCACCCCTCTTGCCTCTTTCTGCACTCCTCTTGCCTCTTTCTGCACCTCTGTTGCTTCTTTCTGCACTTCTTTTGCTTTTTTAAGCATCTCTCTTGCTTCTTTCTACACCCCTGTTGTCTCTTTCTGCACTTGTCTTCTCTCTTTCTGTACCTCTCATGACTCTGTCTGTATCCCTCTTGCCTCTTTCTGTACCTCTGTTGCTTCTTTCTGCACTTCTCTTGCTTCTTTCTGTACCTCTCTTGTTTCTTTCTTCACCCTTCTTGCCTCTTTCTGCACGCTTCTTCTCTTTTCCTGCACCTCTCTTACATCTTTCTGCACTCCTACTACCTCTTTATGCACCTCTCATGCCTGTTTCTGCACCTCTTGTGCTTCTTTCTACACCTCTCTTGCTTCTTTCAGCATCTCACTTGCTTCTTTCTGCACCCATCGTCTCTCTGTTTATGCACCCCGCTTCCCTCTTTCTGCACCTCTCTTGCCTGTTTCTGTACCTCTCTTGCTTCTTTCTATACCTCTGTTCCTTCTTTCAGCACCGCTCTTGCCTCTTTCTGCACCCCTCTTGCCTCTTTCTGCACTTCTCTTGCCTCTTTCTGCACCTCTGTTGCTTCTTTCTGCACTTCTTTTGTTTTTTTAAGCACCTCTCTTGCTTCTTTCTACACCCCTGTTGTTTCTTTCTGCACTTGTCTTCTCTCTTTCTGCACCTCTCATGACTCTGTCTGTATCCCTCTTGCCTCTTTCTGCATCTGTTGCTTCTTTCTGCACTTCTCTTGCTTCTTTCTGTACCTCTTGTTTCTTTCTTCGCCCTTCTTGCCTCTTTCTGCAAACTTCTTCTCTTTTCTTGCACCTCTCTTACATCTTACTCCACCTCTCTTGCCTCTTTGTGCAGTTCTCCTGCCTCTTTCTGCACTTCTTTTACTTTCTGCAATTCTCATGCTTCTTTCTGCACCTCTCTTGCTTCTTTCTGCACATCTCTTATAAATTTGTATACCAACTCTTGCCTCTTTCTGCATCCCCTTCCCTCTTTCTGTATATCTCTTGCCTCTGACTGTACACCTCTTCCCTCTTTCTGCACCTCTTTTTCTTCTTTTTGCATTGCACTTCTCTTGCCTCTTTCAGCACTTCTCTTGCCTGTTTCTGCACTTCTCTTGCCTGTTTCTGCACCTCTCTTGCCTGTTTCCGCACCTCTCTTGCCACTTTCTGTACCTCACTTGCTTCTTTCTGCACCCCTCCTCTCTCTTGCTACACCCTCCTCTCTCTTTCTGCGCCCCTCTTCCCTCTTTCTGCACCTCTCTTCCTTCTTTCCACACCTCTGTTGCTTATTTCAGCACTTCTCTTGCCATGTTCTACACCTCTCTTGCCTGTTTCTGTACATCTCTTGCCTGTTTCTGCACCTCTCTTGCTTCTTGCTACACCTCTCTTGCCTCTTTCAGCACCTCTCCTGCCTCTTTCTGTACCCCTCCTGCCTCTTTCTGCTCTTCTCTTGCCTCTTTCTGCACCTCTGCTGTTTCTTTCAGCACTTGTCATCCCTCTTGTTGTACCTCTCTTGACTCTCTGTACCATCCTCTCTCTCTCTCTGTATCCCTCTTCCCTCTTTCTGCATAGGTCTTGCTTGTTTCTGCACCTCTCTTGCTTCTTTCTACACCTCTGTTGCCTCTTTCTGCACTTGTCATCCCTCTTTCTGCACCTCTCTTGCCTGTTTCTGCATCTCTCTCGCTTCTTTCTACACCTCTGTTGTTTCTTTCAGCGCTTCTCTTGCCTCTTTCTATGCTTCTCTAGCCTCTTTCTGTACCTCTCTTGCCTGTTTGTGCACCTCTGTTGCCACTTTCTGCACCCTCCTCTCTCCTTTTGCACTCCTACTACCTCTTTATGCACCTCTCATGCCTGTTTCTGCACCTCTCGTGCTTCTTTCTACACCTCTCTTGCTTCTTTCAGCATCTCACTTGCTTCTTTCTTTCTGCACCCATCCTCTCTTTGTTTATGCACCCCGCTTCCCTCTTTCTGCACCTCTCTTGCCTGTTTCTGTACCTCTCTTACTTCTTTCTACACCTCTGTTCCTTCTTTCAGCACCGCTCTTGCCTCTTTCTGCACCCCTCTTGCCTCTTTCTGCACTCCTCTTGCCTCTTTCTGCACCTCTGTTGCTTCTTTCTGCACTTCTTTTGCTTTTTTAAGCACCTCTCTTGCTTCTTTCTATACCCCTGTTGTCTCTTTCTGCACTTGTCTTCTCTCTTTATGTACCTCTCATGACTCTGTCTGTATCCCTCTTGCCTCTTTCTGCACCTCTGTTGCTTCTTTCTGCACTTCTCTTGCTTCTTTCTGTACCTCTCTTGTTTCTTTCTTCACCCTTCTTGCCTCTTTCTGCACGCTTCTTCTCTTTTCCTGCACCTCTCTTACATCTTTCTGCACTCCTACTACCTCTTTATGCACCTCTCATGCCTGTTTCTGCACCTCTTGTGCTTCTTTCTACACCTCTCTTGCTTCTTTCAGCATCTCACTTGCTTCTTTCTGCACCCATCGTCTCTCTGTTTATGCACCCCGCTTCCCTCTTTCTGCACCTCTCTTGCCTGTTTCTGTACCTCTCTTGCTTCTTTCTATACCTCTGTTCCTTCTTTCAGCACCGCTCTTGCCTCTTTCTGCACCCCTCTTGCCTCTTTCTGCACTTCTCTTGCCTCTTTCTGCACCTCTGTTGCTTCTTTCTGCACTTGTCTTGCCATGTTCTACACCTCTCTTGCCTGTTTCTGTACATCTCTTGCCTGTTTCTGCACCTCTCTTGCTTCTTGCTACACCTCTCTTGCCTCTTTCTGCATCCCCTTCCCTCTTTCTGTATATCTCTTGCCTCTGACTGTACACCTCTTCCCTCTTTCTGCACCTCTTTTTCTTCTTTTTGCATTGCACTTCTCTTGCCTCTTTCAGCACTTCTCTTGCCTGTTTCTGCACTTCTCTTGCCTGTTTCTGCACCTCTCTTGCCTGTTTCCGCACCTCTCTTGCCACTTTCTGTACCTCACTTGCTTCTTTCTGCACCCCTCCTCTCTCTTGCTACACCCTCCTCTCTCTTTCTGCGCCCCTCTTCCCTCTTTCTGCACCTCTCTTCCTTCTTTCCACACCTCTGTTGCTTATTTCAGCACTTCTCTTGCCATGTTCTACACCTCTCTTGCCTGTTTCTGTACATCTCTTGCCTGTTTCTGCACCTCTCTTGCTTCTTGCTACACCTCTCTTGCCTCTTTCAGCACCTCTCCTGCCTCTTTCTGTACCCCTCCTGCCTCTTTCTGCTCTTCTCTTGCCTCTTTCTGCACCTCTGCTGTTTCTTTCAGCACTTGTCATCCCTCTTGTTGTACCTCTCTTGACTCTCTGTACCATCCTCTCTCTCTCTCTGTATCCCTCTTCCCTCTTTCTGCATAGGTCTTGCTTGTTTCTGCACCTCTCTTGCTTCTTTCTACACCTCTGTTGCCTCTTTCTGCACTTGTCATCCCTCTTTCTGCACCTCTCTTGCCTGTTTCTGCATCTCTCTCGCTTCTTTCTACACCTCTGTTGTTTCTTTCAGCGCTTCTCTTGCCTCTTTCTATGCTTCTCTAGCCTCTTTCTGTACCTCTCTTGCCTGTTTGTGCACCTCTGTTGCCACTTTCTGCACCCTCCTCTCTCCTTTTGCACTCCTACTACCTCTTTATGCACCTCTCATGCCTGTTTCTGCACCTCTCGTGCTTCTTTCTACACCTCTCTTGCTTCTTTCAGCATCTCACTTGCTTCTTTCTTTCTGCACCCATCCTCTCTTTGTTTATGCACCCCGCTTCCCTCTTTCTGCACCTCTCTTGCCTGTTTCTGTACCTCTCTTACTTCTTTCTACACCTCTGTTCCTTCTTTCAGCACCGCTCTTGCCTCTTTCTGCACCCCTCTTGCCTCTTTCTGCACTCCTCTTGCCTCTTTCTGCACCTCTGTTGCTTCTTTCTGCACTTCTTTTGCTTTTTTAAGCACCTCTCTTGCTTCTTTCTATACCCCTGTTGTCTCTTTCTGCACTTGTCTTCTCTCTTTATGTACCTCTCATGACTCTGTCTGTATCCCTCTTGCCTCTTTCTGCACCTCTGTTGCTTCTTTCTGCACTTCTCTTGCTTCTTTCTGTACCTCTCTTGTTTCTTTCTTCACCCTTCTTGCCTCTTTCTGCACGCTTCTTCTCTTTTCCTGCACCTCTCTTACATCTTTCTGCACTCCTACTACCTCTTTATGCACCTCTCATGCCTGTTTCTGCACCTCTTGTGCTTCTTTCTACACCTCTCTTGCTTCTTTCAGCATCTCACTTGCTTCTTTCTGCACCCATCGTCTCTCTGTTTATGCACCCCGCTTCCCTCTTTCTGCACCTCTCTTGTCTGTTTCTGTACCTCTCTTGCTTCTTTCTATACCTCTGTTCCTTCTTTCAGCACCGCTCTTGCCTCTTTCTGCACCCCTCTTCCCTCTTTCTGCACTTCTCTTGCCTCTTTCTACACCTCTGTTGCTTATTTCAGCACTTCTCTTGCCATGTTCTACACCTCTCTTGCCTGTTTCTGTACATCTCTTGCCTGTTTCTGCACCTCTCTTGCTTCTTTCTACACCTCTCTTGCCTCTTTCAGCACCTCTCCTGCCTCTTTCTGTACCCCTCCTGCCTCTTTCTGCTCTTCTCTTGCCTCTTTCTGCACCTCTGCTGTTTCTTTCAGCACTTGTCATCCCTCTTGTTGTACCTCTCTTGACTCTTTCTGTACCATCCTCTCTCTCTCTCTCTGTACCCCTCTTCCCTCTTTCTGCATAGGTCTTGCTTGTTTCTGCACCTCTCTTGCTTCTTTCTACACCTCTGTTGCCTCTTTCTGCACTTGTCATCCCTCTTTCTGCACCTCTCTTGCCTGTTTCTGCATCTCTCTCGCTTCTTTCTACACCTCTGTTGTTTCTTTCAGCGCTTCTCTTGCCTCTTTCTATGCTTCTCTAGCCTCTTTCTGTACCTCTCTTGCCTGTTTGTGCACCTCTGTTGCCACTTTCTGCACCCTCCTCTCTCTTTATGCACTCCTACTACCTCTTTATGCACCTCTCATGCCTGTTTCTGCACCTCTCGTGCTTCTTTCTACACCTCTCTTGCTTCTTTCAGCATCTCACTTGCTTCTTTCTTTCTGCACCCATCCTCTCTCTGTTTATGCACCCCGCTTCCCTCTTTCTGCACCTCTCTTGCCTGTTTCTGTACCTCTCTTACTTCTTTCTACACCTCTGTTCCTTCTTTCAGCACCGCTCTTGCCTCTTTCTGCACCCCTCTTGCCTCTTTCTGCACTCCTCTTGCCTCTTTCTGCACCTCTGTTGCTTCTTTCTGCACTTCTTTTGCTTTTTTAAGCATCTCTCTTGCTTCTTTCTACACCCCTGTTGTCTCTTTCTGCACTTGTCTTCTCTCTTTCTGTACCTCTCATGACTCTGTCTGTATCCCTCTTGCCTCTTTCTGCACCTCTGTTGCTTCTTTCTGCACTTCTCTTGCTTCTTTCTGTACCTCTCTTGTTTCTTTCTTCACCCTTCTTGCCTCTTTCTGCACGCTTCTTCTCTTTTCCTGCACCTCTCTTACATCTTTCTGCACTCCTACTACCTCTTTATGCACCTCTCATGCCTGTTTCTGCACCTCTTGTGCTTCTTTCTACACCTCTCTTGCTTCTTTCAGCATCTCACTTGCTTCTTTCTGCACCCATCGTCTCTCTGTTTATGCACCCCGCTTCCCTCTTTCTGCACCTCTCTTGCCTGTTTCTGTACCTCTCTTGCTTCTTTCTATACCTCTGTTCCTTCTTTCAGCACCGCTCTTGCCTCTTTCTGCACCCCTCTTGCCTCTTTCTGCACTTCTCTTGCCTCTTTCTGCACCTTTGTTGCTTCTTTCTGCACTTCTTTTGTTTTTTTAAGCACCTCTCTTGCTTCTTTCTACACCCCTGTTGTTTCTTTCTGCACTTGTCTTCTCTCTTTCTGCACCTCTCATGACTCTGTCTGTATCCCTCTTGCCTCTTTCTGCATCTCTGTTGCTTCTTTCTGCACTTCTCTTGCTTCTTTCTGTACCTCTTGTTTCTTTCTTCGCCCTTCTTGCCTCTTTCTGCAAACTTCTTCTCTTTTCCTGCACCTCTCTTACATCTTACTCCACCTCTCTTGCCTCTTTGTGCAGTTCTCCTGCCTCTTTCTGCACTTCTTTTACTTTCTGCAATTCTCATGCTTCTTTCTGCACCTCTCTTGCTTCTTTCTGCACATCTCTTATAAATTTGTATACCAACTCTTGCCTCTTTCTGCATCCCCTTCCCTCTTTCTGTATATCTCTTGCCTCTGACTGTACACCTCTTCCCTCTTTCTGCACCTCTTTTTCTTCTTTTTGCATTGCACTTCTCTTGCCTCTTTCAGCACTTCTCTTGCCTGTTTCTGCACTTCTCTTGCCTGTTTCTGCACCTCTCTTGCCTGTTTCCGCACCTCTCTTGCCACTTTCTGTACCTCACTTGCTTCTTTCTGCACCCCTCCTCTCTCTTGCTACACCCTCCTCTCTCTTTCTGCGCCCCTCTTCCCTCTTTCTGCACCTCTCTTCCTTCTTTCCACACCTCTGTTGCTTATTTCAGCACTTCTCTTGCCATGTTCTACACCTCTCTTGCCTGTTTCTGTACATCTCTTGCCTGTTTCTGCACCTCTCTTGCTTCTTTCTACACCTCTCTTGCCTCTTTCAGCACCTCTCCTGCCTCTTTCTGTACCCCTCCTGCCTTTTTCTGCTCTTCTCTTGCCTCTTTCTGCACCTCTGCTGTTTCTTTCAGCACTTGTCATCCCTCTTGTTGTACCTCTCTTGACTCTCTGTACCATCCTCTCTCTCTCTCTGTATCCCTCTTCCCTCTTTCTGCATAGGTCTTGCTTGTTTCTGCACCTCTCTTGCTTCTTTCTACACCTCTGTTGCCTCTTTCTGCACTTGTCATCCCTCTTTCTGCACCTCTCTTGCCTGTTTCTGCATCTCTCTCGCTTCTTTCTACACCTCTGTTGTTTCTTTCAGCGCTTCTCTTGCCTCTTTCTATGCTTCTCTAGCCTCTTTCTGTACCTCTCTTGCCTGTTTGTGCACCTCTGTTGCCACTTTCTGCACCCTCCTCTCTCTTTATGCACTCCTACTACCTCTTTATGCACCTCTTATGCCTGTTTCTTCACCTCTCGTGCTTCATTCTACACCTCTCTTGCTTCTTTCAGCATCTCACTTGCTTCTTTCTTTCTGCACCCATCCTCTCTCTGTTTATGCACCCCGCTTCCCTCTTTCTGCACCTCTCTTGCCTGTTTCTGTACCTCTCTTACTTCTTTCTACACCTCTGTTCCTTCTTTCAGCACCGCTCTTGCCTCTTTTTGCACCCCTCTTGCCTCTTTCTGCACTCCTCTTGCCTCTTTCTGCACCTCTGTTGCTTCTTTCTGCACTTCTTTTGCTTTTTTAAGCATCTCTCTTGCTTCTTTCTACACCCCTGTTGTCTCTTTCTGCACTTGTCTTCTCTCTTTCTGTACCTCTCATGACTCTGTCTGTATCCCTCTTGCCTCTTTCTGCACCTCTGTAGCTTCTTTCTGCACTTCTCTTGCTTCTTTCTGTACCTCTTGTTTCTTTCTTCGCCCTTCTTGCCTCTTTCTGCAAACTTCTTCTCTTTTCTTGCACCTCTCTTACATCTTACTCCACCTCTCTTGCCTCTTTGTGCAGTTCTCCTGCCTCTTTCTGCACTTCTTTTACTTTCTGCAATTCTCATGCTTCTTTCTGCACCTCTCTTGCTTCTTTCTGCACATCTCTTATAAATTTGTATACCAACTCTTGCCTCTTTCTGCATCCCCTTCCCTCTTTCTGTATATCTCTTGCCTCTGACTGTACACCTCTTCCCTCTTTCTGCACCTCTTTTTCTTCTTTTTGCATTGCACTTCTCTTGCCTCTTTCAGCACTTCTCTTGCCTGTTTCTGCACTTCTCTTGCCTGTTTCTGCACCTCTCTTGCCTGTTTCCGCACCTCTCTTGCCACTTTCTGTACCTCACTTGCTTCTTTCTGCACCCCTCCTCTCTCTTGCTACACCCTCCTCTCTCTTTCTGCGCCCCTCTTCCCTCTTTCTGCACCTCTCTTCCTTCTTTCCACACCTCTGTTGCTTATTTCAGCACTTCTCTTGCCATGTTCTACACCTCTCTTGCCTGTTTCTGTACATCTCTTGCCTGTTTCTGCACCTCTCTTGCTTCTTGCTACACCTCTCTTGCCTCTTTCAGCACCTCTCCTGCCTCTTTCTGTACCCCTCCTGCCTCTTTCTGCTCTTCTCTTGCCTCTTTCTGCACCTCTGCTGTTTCTTTCAGCACTTGTCATCCCTCTTGTTGTACCTCTCTTGACTCTCTGTACCATCCTCTCTCTCTCTCTGTATCCCTCTTCCCTCTTTCTGCATAGGTCTTGCTTGTTTCTGCACCTCTCTTGCTTCTTTCTACACCTCTGTTGCCTCTTTCTGCACTTGTCATCCCTCTTTCTGCACCTCTCTTGCCTGTTTCTGCATCTCTCTCGCTTCTTTCTACACCTCTGTTGTTTCTTTCAGCGCTTCTCTTGCCTCTTTCTATGCTTCTCTAGCCTCTATCTGTACCTCTCTTGCCTGTTTGTGCACCTCTGTTGCCACTTTCTGCACCCTCCTCTCTCCTTTTGCACTCCTACTACCTCTTTATGTACCTCCATGCCTGTTTCTGCACCTCTCGTGCTTCTTTCTACACCTCTCTTGCTTCTTTCAGCATCTCACTTGCTTCTTTCTTTCTGCACCCATCCTCTCTTTGTTTATGCACCCCGCTTCCCTCTTTCTGCACCTCTCTTGCCTGTTTCTGTACCTCTCTTACTTCTTTCTACACCTCTGTTCCTTCTTTCAGCACCGCTCTTGCCTCTTTCTGCACCCCTCTTGCCTCTTTCTGCACTCCTCTTGCCTCTTTCTGCACCTCTGTTGCTTCTTTCTGCACTTCTTTTGCTTTTTTAAGCACCTCTCTTGCTTCTTTCTATACCCCTGTTGTCTCTTTCTGCACTTGTCTTCTCTCTTTATGTACCTCTCATGACTCTGTCTGTATCCCTCTTGCCTCTTTCTGCACCTCTGTTGCTTCTTTCTGCACTTCTCTTGCTTCTTTCTGTACCTCTCTTGTTTCTTTCTTCACCCTTCTTGCCTCTTTCTGCACGCTTCTTCTCTTTTCCTGCACCTCTCTTACATCTTTCTGCACTCCTACTACCTCTTTATGCACCTCTCATGCCTGTTTCTGCACCTCTTGTGCTTCTTTCTACACCTCTCTTGCTTCTTTCAGCATCTCACTTGCTTCTTTCTGCACCCATCGTCTCTCTGTTTATGCACCCCGCTTCCCTCTTTCTGCACCTCTCTTGCCTGTTTCTGTACCTCTCTTGCTTCTTTCTATACCTCTGTTCCTTCTTTCAGCACCGCTCTTGCCTCTTTCTGCACCCCTCTTGCCTCTTTCTGCACTTCTCTTGCCTCTTTCTGCACCTCTGTTGCTTCTTTCTGCACTTGTCTTCTCTCTTTCTGCACCTCTCATGACTCTGTCTGTATCCCTCTTGCCTCTTTCTGCACCTCTGTTGCTTCTTTCTGCACTTCTCTTGCTTCTTTCTGTACCTCTTGTTTCTCTCTTCGCCCTTCTTGACTCTTTCTGCAAACTTCTTCTCTTTTCCTGCACCTCTCTTACATCTTTCTGCACCTCTCTTGCCTCTTTGTGCAGTTCTCCTGCCTCTTTCTGCACTTCTTTTACTTTCTGCAATTCTCATGCTTCTTTCTGCACCTCTCTTGCTTCTTTCTGCACATCTCTTATAAATTTGTATACCAACTCTTGCCTCTTTCTGCATCCCCTTCCCTCTTTCTGTATATCTCTTGCCTCTGACTGTACACCTCTTCCCTCTTTCTGCACCTCTTTTTCTTCTTTTTACATTGCACTTCTCTTGCCTCTTTCTGTACGGCTCAATGGTTAGAGCGGCAGCTGATGCAGAGGTCTGGCCCCCTGACCAGAGTTCAATTCCCACCTCGGCGGCTCTTGGACTCAATTTCCCCGGACCTGATAATTCTCGCCTCGGTGCCTTGTCTAATCATGGGTCCCACTCTGTGACTCTGGGCAATAGCTTGCTTAATCTCCACAATTGCCCCAGCAGCACTTGGATGCCTGTCTTCACCTTGGGGGTGCCCAGGAGTGGACATTTCACAGGAAAGCCAGGATGGGTTCCACAGCAGTATGAATACAGCGCTACGAGGCCTCCGGGTCGAAGTGCGCTATATAAATACTATACATTTACATTTACATTTATTTACATTCTCTCTACACTGCTCTTGCTTTTTCTACACCTCTCTTGCAAATTTCTGCATCCCTCCTGTCTCTTTTTGCACCCTTCTTCCCTCTTTCTGCATCTCTCTTACCTCTTTCTGAACCTCTGTTTCCTCTTTCTGTACCTCTCCTGCCTGTTGTTGCACATATCTTGCTTCTTTCTGCACCATTGTTGCATGTTTCTGCACCTCTGTTGCCTGTTTCTGTACCTCTGTTGCTTGTTTCTATACACTTTTCCCTCTTTCTGCACCTCATGTGCCCTTTTGCACCTCTATTGCCTCTTTCTGCACCTCTCTTGCCTCTTTCCAAACCTCACGTGCCTCTTTCCGCACCTCTTTCGCTATTTTCTGCACGTCTTTTCTTACATTCTGCAACTTTCTTGTCTCTTTTAACACTTCTCTTGCTTCTTTCTACACACCTGTTGCTTCTTTCAGCACTTCTCTTACCTCTTTCTGTACTTCTCTTACCTGTTTCTGTACCTCTCTTGCCTGTGTCTGCACACCTCTTCCCTCTTTCTGTACCTCTTTTTCTTCTTTTTGCACTTCTCTTGCCTCTTTCTGCACCCCTATTGCCTCTTTCTGCACCTATGTTGGTTCTTTCTGCACTGCTCTTGCTTCTTTCTACACCTGTCTTGAAAATTTCTGACACCCTCCTGTTTCTCTTTCTGCACCCTTCTTCCCTCTTTCTGCACCTCTCGTCCCTCTTTCATAACCTTTGTTCCCTCTTTCTTCACCTCTCCTGCCTTTTGTTACACCTCTCTTGGCTCTTTCTGCACCTATCCTGCTTCTTTCTGCACCTCTGTTGCAAATTTCTGCATCCCTCCTGTCTTTCTGCACCCTTCTTCCCTCTTTCTGCACCCTTCTTTCCTTTTCCCACACATCTCTTGCATCTTTCTGCACCTTTCTTGCCTCTTTCTGCAGTTCTCTTGCCTCTTTCTGTATACCCTTTCCCTCTTTCTGCTCCTCTCTTGCCTCTCACTGCACACCTCTTCCCTCTTTCTGCACCTCTTTTTCTTCTTTTTGCACTTCTCTTGCCTCTTTATGCACCCCTATTGCCTATTTCTGCACCTATGCTGGTTCGTTCTGCACAGCTCTTGCTTCTTTCTACACCTCTCTTGCAAATTTCTGCACCCTCCTGTCTCTTTCTGTACCCTTTTCCCTCTTTTTGCAACTCTCTTACCTCTTTCTGAACCTCTGTTCCCTGTTTCTGCACTATTAATGTCTGTTTTTGCACCCCTCTTCCCTCTTTCTGCACCTTTGTTGCCTGTTTCTGCACCTCTGTTGCCTCTTTTTGCACCTCTCTTGTCTCTTTCTGCACCTCTCTTGCCACTTTCTACACCTCACGTGCCTCTTTCTGCACCTATTTAGCTTTTTTCTGAACGTCTGTTGTTACTTTCTTGTCTCTTTCATCACTTCTCTTTCTTCTTTCTACACCTCTGTTGCTTCTTCTACACCAATGTTGCTTCTTTCATCACTTCTATTGCCTCTTTCTGTACTTCTTACTTCTCTTGACTGTTTCTGTACCTCTTCCCTCTTTCTGTACCTCTTTTTCTTCTTTTTGCACTTCTCTTGCCTCTTTCTGCACCCCTATTGCCTCTTTCTGCACCTATGTTGGTTCTTTCTGCACCTATTTTGCTTTTTTCTGGACGTCTGTTGTTTCTTTGTAGTCTCTTTCATCACTTCTCTTTCTTCTTTCTACACCTCTGTTGCTTCTTTCTACACCAATGTTGCTTCTTTCATCACTTCTATTGCCTCTTTCTGTACTTTTTACTTCTCTTGACTGTTTCTGTACCTCTCTTGCCTATAGCTGCACCTCTGTTGCCTCTTTCTGTACCTCACTTGCTTCTTTCTGCACCTCTCTTATATCTTTCTGCACCTCTGTTGCTTCTTTCTGCACATTTCTTGCTTATTTCTGTACCTCTCTTGTTTATTTCTTCACCCTCTTGCCTCTTTCTGCACCCTTCATCCTGTTTCCTGTACCTCTCTTGCTTCTTTCTGTACATCTCTTGCAAATTTCTGTATCCCTCTTGCCTCTTTCTGCACCCCCTTCCCGCTTTCTGCACCTCTTTTGCCTCTGCACACCTCTTCCCTTTTTCTGCACCTCTTTTGCTTCTTTCTGCACTTATCTTGCTTCTTTCTGTACCTCTCTTGTTTCTTTTTTCACCCTTCTTGAGTCTTTATACACCCTTCTTCCCTTTTCTTGCACCTCTCTTCCATTTTTCTGTACCTCTCTTGCCTCTTTCTGCAATTCTCCTGCTTCTTTATGCACCTCTTGCCTCTTTCTGCACTTCTCTTGTCTCTTTCTGCACTCACTTTCTTCTTTCTACACCTCTCTTGTTTCTCTATTCACCCCTCCTCTCTCTTTCTGCGCCCCTCTTCTCTCTTTCTGCACCTCTCAAGCCTGTTTCTGTACCTTTCTTGCTACTTTCTGTACCTCACTTGCTTTTTTCTGCACCCTCCTCTCTCTTTCTGCACCCCTCTTCCCTCTTTCTGCACCCCTCTAGCCTGTTCCTGCACCTCTCTTGCTTCTTTCTACACTTCTTTTCTTTCAGCACTTCTCTTGCCTCTTTCTGCACTTTTCTTGCCTGTTTCTGCACCTCTCTTGTTTGTTTCTGCACCTCTCTTGTCACTTTCTGTACCTCACTTGCTTCTTTCTGTACCCCTCTTGCCTCATTCTGCATCCCCTTCCTGGTTTCTGTACCTATCTTGCCTCTGCACACTTCTTCTCATTTTCTGCACCTCTTTTGCTTCTTTCTGCACTTCTCTTGTTTCTTTTTTCACTCATCTTGCCTCTTTATGCACCTTTCTACCCTTTTCTTGTACCTCTCTTGCATTTTTCTGCACCTATCTTGCCTCTTTCTGTAGTTTTCTTGCCTCTTTCTGCACTTCTCTTACTTCTTTCTGCAATTCTCCTGCTTCTTTCTGCACCTCTTGCCTCTTTCTGCATTGTTCTTGCCTCTTTCTGCACTCACTTTCTTCTTTCTACACCTCTTTTGCTTCTTTCTGCACCCCGCCTCTCTCTTTCTTCACCTCTCACTGTTTCTGCACCTCTCTTGCCTCTTTCTGTACCTCTCTTGTTTCTTTCTGCACTTCTCTTGCCTCTCTTTGCACCTCTGTTGCTTCTTTCTGCACTTCTCTTGTTTTTTAAGCACCTCTCGTGCTTCTCTCTACACCCATCATCTCTTTCTGCACTTGTCTTCCCTCTTTCTGAACCTCGCTTGCCCCTTTTTGCAATTCTATTGCTTTTTTCTGCTTCTTTCTGCACATCTTGCCTCTTTCTGCACTACTCTTGCCTCTTTCAGCACTTACTTTCTTCTTTCTACACCTCTTTTGATTCTTTCTGCACCCCTCCTCTCTCTTTCTGCAGCCCTCTTCCCACTTGTTGCACCTCTCCTTGTTTCTGCACCTCTCTTGCTTCTTTCTATACCTCTGTTGCTTCTTTCAGCACCTCTCTTGCCTCTATCTGTACCTCTCTTGCCTCTTTCTGCACTTCTTTTGCCTCTTTCTGCACCTCTGTTGCTTCTTTCTGCACTTCTCTTGCCTTTGAAGCACCTCTCTTGCTTCTCTCTACACCCGTGGGCTCTTTCTACACTTGTCTTCCCTCTTTCTGAACCTCGCTTTCCTCTTTTTGCACTTCTATTACTTCTTTCTGAACTTCTCTTGCTTCTTTCTGCACTTCTCTTGTTTCTCACCCCTCTTGTCTTTTTTCTGTACCCTTCTTCCCTTTTCCTATACCTCACTTACATCTTTCTGGATCTCTCTTGCCTCTTTGTGCAGTTCTCTTGCCTCTTTCTGCACCTCTTTTACTTCATTCTGTAATTCTCTTGCTTCTTTCTGCACCTCTCTTGCTTCTTTCTGCACCACTCTTGCCTGTCTGCACACGTCTTTCTTCTTTCTGCACCCCTTTTGCTTTTTTCTGCACGTCTCTTGTTTCTTTATGCAACTCTCTTGTCTATTTCATCACTTCTCTTTCTTCTTTATACACCTTTGTTGCTTCTTTCATCACTTCTCTTGCCTCTTTCTGCACCCTCTTCCCTCTTTCCTTTCTGCACCTCTTGCCTCTTTCTGTACCTTTTTTGCCTCTCTCTGCACCTTTCTTGCCTCTTTACAGAGGATTAGCTTACAGTGGAGTAAAACTTGTTTTGAGCTGGAAAGTACTCTGAAAGTAACGCAAAGCAGCACAAAACACTGCTTTGCATTACTTTGCACCAAGGGTGCGTTACATGGACTTTCTCTCGCAACCACACATGCCTTTTGACGCAAAACCTTAGCTACAAACAATTGTAGGTAGGATTTAGCGTCAAAAGTTAACGCCACTTCAAAGGAGGCGTCAACAGGAGAAATGTTTTTATTTCTGCTTTCTTTTCTTTTCTTTTCTGTGTGGAGAAGTGTGGCTCAGGGGTTAGAGGCAGCAGACCCAGAAGCTGAGATCGGTCCTGGACCAGGGTTCAATTCCCCGCCTCGGCGGGTCTTGGGCTAAAAAAAAAAAATTCCACGTACACGATAATTCTCGCCCCGGTGCCTCCTCGACTCACGGGTTCACACTCTGCGACTCTGGGCAATAGCTTGCTTAATCTCCACAACGGCCCCTCGCGGCGGGATGCCTGACTTTCACCTTGTGGATACCCTGCTATCTCACAGGGGAATACCAGGAAGGGTTCCCTAAGCAAGCACCGGGAAACCCACTGCGGGTAGCTGTGCGCTATATAAGCTCAACTACATTTACATTTACATTCCGACCTTGCATGCGTGCTGCAATGTACAGCACACATACAAAGTGGGAAAAGTGTTAAACTTGTCTAGGTATAGTACTTTGTACAGGAAGGATATCCTTCCTGTACAAAACGTATGCTAGACTTAGGAACGCACCCTAGCGCTATGGCAGTTGTGTGCCAGGCGCGCGGCAGCTGAAATCAGCACCGGCTTCTAGGGCGATGGGGGAGAGAGCCATCTCCCTGTAGATATGGTGCTCTCCTGACCATTCTTTGTCACACAGCGCAGCCTCTTTGGGTGTTGTGCTGCGCTGCGTTGCATGTCCTTTTTGAAAACCTGGCCAGAAATTTGTAAAATAGATCTGGTTCAATATGGTGTAGTGCAGTGTATTTTCAGTTTTTTAACACAGGCCAGCGGTACTTCCTACGAAGTACTATGGTACTCCTTAAATTTTTTTAAATATATAGAAACGTATAAAATATAAAACCTAACACTTACCCATAGCTAAGGGCGTAACTCAGAACACAAGCAAAGTGTACTGAAAACAACATGGGTGCCTATAAGTTTTGTAAAGGCAGTCATTAGCCAATCACATAATACCTTGTACTGCAAAATTTTGTTAGACCACTGCGATAACAGATATTACTAAGTTTAAGTGCCTTACAACTTAAAAACTGCTTTCCCTACTTACATGTAGTATCCCAAAAGATCATCTGCACACCATAATCTACCATCCTGCCAAATTACATGAACATCCAACTGGGTGGGTGCCTGCTACGCTTGAGTACAAAGTCTTTTGAAAATGCATTGATGCCAAAACATGTTTTAGGACCTCACTTTCATCTGTGCTCCCCCTTCACAAATCACTGTGATACTTTGGATAATCTGCCAATGTAGAAAAGGAAATAGGTCTGCAAGGTTTTGTGGTGAGTCGTAAAACAGGCCCAAAGTAAATAATGGCCAAAAATACGAGGAAGTCCTATCTGGTGCAAACCTTACAATAACTTCAGAGTTGTTACTGCCACTCTGTAATATATACATATGTGTGGTACTTACATAGTGCAAATCTGACACTGTACATAGCTCCACTGCCTTTCATCTAAAGTCAAAGATATAATAAAGGGGTAAATATGGTATGAAGTCAGAGAACTCACTGCATTGTAATGTAGCGTTCTATAAAGAGGTGAAAAATCAGCACCCTCCTAAATTGAAGCAGGGTTAGAGAAGTCCTGATGGATAGAGGAATGTTCCAGTTCCTGGGTGAATCAATGAAAAAAGCCTGTTCTCTTATTTGTTTCTTTTTTTACACGTCTTTGCCTCCAGCCTGATGGTGTTAAGCTTTGGAGTGCAGAGAGCCACAGGAGATGAGATTATCAGCATGTTACGCAGTGGCTGGGAGGGCCTTTGAGTTACATCAGGTCTGGTTGAGACATACTGTGGCATGTAGGATGCTCCTAAGGGCTACCAGTGTGGAGTTTGGGTAGCAGGCAGTGGGGTATTTCTACCACCTAGATAAGATTGTATGTCTTGAACAGAATCTCTAAAATGGTACACTGGGTCATGTTAGCAAATCCATTTACTTCCACCTTCTTTACCTTTGTTTTTGCATTTTCACTGGAGTAATATTTGGACTGGGGAACTCACCTGATCTTTTTAGATAGCGACCAGGCATCATTATCATTTGTGTAATGCTGACCCATTTCCACACATATATTTCTTTTGTGGAGACTTCTACAGCCTATTTTAACTATGTATTTATATGCTGTTTCTATCCCACAAACCTAGCCATAAATCAGTGGCACTATGTACAGGGCAAAGGCAAGTGATAGAAGAGGTAGCTGGTTTGTGAGCTATTAAATGCATTGTGATGCAGTGTTCTTAAAAGAGGTGTGTCTTCAACTGTCTTCTAAATTGGAGCAGCTTGTGACAGTCCTGTGTGTAACATTCCATTGGAGCGTTTTTGGCTTAGGGGTGGGAGCCTGGCTGCCTTCTTTCTGTTCCGACCTGGAGTTGGACACAAAAGACTGCAGGAGAGAAGAGGCGCGTCCCGGCAGCAGCAAAGTAAGCTTTATTTTTTTATTATAATTTTTTTTTAAAGCAGCCAGTGAGCCCCTTTCCTCCGTGCCAGCCCCCCCACTGTGAGGCGTGCTGGCCGCCCCTGGAACCGGATCTATTTGGCAGTACCACCCTTGGAACAAGGATCTATTTGGCAGCAAATACCACAGCCATTTCCACTTTATTTACCTACCTGTTCCTAATTAAACCTAAATGGGCATCTGAGTTCAGGAAATATACAGCATAAAACTGGCATCTGGAAACTATAGTCCTTCTTCTTTATTCCTACATTTCTTGGTCTCTGTTTGTGCCACATCCGTTTTTCATAGTTCATGTTATTATTCCAGAAAGTCCAGTATCAGTGTACTATACTAAAATCATAGGGACATGTAGAAAAGCCACAGAACCTTAATAAAATCGGGAATGTTGGGAAAATATTCCAGGAGCTGCATGATTGCTACACGACAAACGTTTTGCATGGATGAATGAAATATTTGACTTTCTCAATTAGTTATATGGATCCTTGAGGTATACAGCGAAGTATTGAGAATTGAATGCAGCCAAAAGCAAGTTCTAATATGTATTTTTCAAATAAGGACAAATTTAAAAAAAGAAAAAATATCGACCTCTTAACTAAAACAGAAATCTGCTGTACCAGATGATTTTTTCCAGAAAGGCAAGGATAGTATGGACCTTCTGATAACGGGTTCCTTTAAATCAGTTGTTGATAACAGAAGTTTAAAAAGTGAATATAAAACAGGAGTCACCAGAAATTAACGAGCCACCCGTAATGCGAGCTACTGTTACAAACAGGATTTAGCCACACAACAAACTTGCATCTGTTTTCTCAGGTAATATGGTGGAATTGTAGTTGAACGGTTGTGACAAAGTTATACCACACTGAGGGCCATATGTAGGTAATCTCAATTTACCTATTCTTAAATACCGAATTTTACTGATTCGGTATTTAAGAATAGGTAAATGGGATGTAGATAATTATTCGGCAGATTTTACCGAATTGGTAGGATTCGGTAATTAAGAATCGGTATTTACCGATTCGGTAATTCCCATTAATTCCTATGGGCATGGAGGCCCATAGGAATGAATGGGAAGCCATTCAGTATTACCGATTCGGTAAATACCGCATTCGGAAATAGGAGGAACAATTTCAAGGGTGGCAGGGTGTCACATTGACACCCTGTTGCACCCCTGAATAGTGCATGGGTGCACATGTGGCAAACATACATGCCCTAAGGGCATGTATGTCTGCCACATTGCACTGTTGTAAAAGCAAAATAATTGCTTTTTCAAAGGTTTTCGATATTTACCACCAACTTGTAGTTGGTGGTAAATAACGAATCCTTAACTCAGGAATGCACTAACTTGAGTGCTCCCTACATTACAGATTCGGTAATTTACCAAATCGGTATGTTAGGAATTCAGTAATTTACAGACTCCTTAAAGTACCGACTCTGTAAAATACTGAATCCAGGCATCATGCCACCTACATCTCAAAAGCCAAATACAGGTAGGTAACGGCCGAAATTCGGTAATTTGGCCGTTACCGACTGGTATTGTGCGACCTACATCTGGCCCCAAATGTTGTTCCTTAATTAGCAAAGTGCTCAATCCTGGGGCTGATTGTTCAAAATGCCCCAATATAGCAAATTACAATATTTGGATATTGTGGAAGGGGATGCCGGGCAGTGACGAAAGGGAAGCCTGTCATCTAAACCGTGTTGTGTCGCTTGACCAGTTTGTCCAACAATTAAAAGAAGTAATGGAGTATTATTGGCTGAAATAAGAAGGATTTGGAGATTGGTACACAAAGAAATCTCTTGAAGTGCCAGATGTAGCGCCAGGACACCCCAGGGTTAACCGTGCGCTTTATAAGTATAATTAACATAACATAACATGTATGGAATGCCCCTTTTCTAACTCTTTTGAAAAAACAATGGAAGTGTGATAACGACTGGTCACAGAGAACAGGAAAATTACCCTGAGGAAGTTCCTTTGTAAAAGGACGAAACACGTTGGCTGGTTCCTTGGCTGTGCTCATGCTACTATTTCTACGTACAAGAAAAAAAGGAATAAAAGATAAATTTTTTTAAATAAAATAATATAAACTCTGTCATGTCCATTATTGTTATTGTGTTGTTGTAACTTCCTTCTGTTGCCTTTTATCGTGAAATTACTATATATTGTAAATATAATAACAAGTCTATCTGTTTGTGATCCTCCTTTCTGTGTTTGTAATATGGTGGAATATATCAGTGGTTTTGATTACTACCAGCCCTTACTGCAATTACATTTCAATCAACTTTGTTCAACCATTAAATTCAAAGGGCAAGAAATTTGCCCAAGATATTTAAGCATCCATCTGGAAAGTAGGCATAAAAATAAGTAAAAAAGAGTAGGCCCCTCAAACTCCTTGTATGGGTCCAACAGATACCGCTGGCTTCACCCACAGATTTTCTCATATGGGAAATATCACCAAATGGTTACCCAAAAAAAAATTATGTTTTATCAATGCATGTTTTTACCTAAACACTTTTTGGTGGCAAATTGTGTGTTGGCCAGATGTTGTGCAGCGCTGATGATATGGAGATCCCCTATATCAACCACAGCTGCTTCAGATATTGTATTATTTATATGTATCAAAAGTATACCAACAAAAGTCTGACCAACCTATATGAGAAAACCTTTTAAAAATGTGTCATCCGTTTCAGGGCGAATCTCATTTTGTTCAAAAGAAAAACACCCAAGTGGTCTATGTATTAATTTTATATATCACATCAGTGACTCAATGAATAAACAAACGACTACCTCCTGTGCCCTTTTATCATCAACTGTCTTGTATATTCATTAGGTTAAAAAAAAACGGCAAAATAAGGATGTATGTTCATGGATACCAGATGTATCTCAGTCGCTCTGCTAATAGCCTAATAAACAGGGTGAGGGGAAACACTCTCTCGATATGGAGTTGGATAGAGTACCTCACTGCCGTAGCCCTCATCTTCAAGATACAGCCGTGAAACTCAATCAGAGCTCCAATGCTCAAGAAGTCATTCAAATTACACAGGAGACCCGTCAGCCCCTCTGATTCAAATGACGTATTCGCAACAAAGGAAGGAGAACCCTCCATGTGTATATTTATGCGCACTTTCCAGATGGACACTCAAATGTCAAATATCTTGGACACATTTTTTAGTCCTTTGAATTCATTGGGGGAACAAAGTTGGTTGAAATGAAATTGACTAAAGTGCTGGTGGTGATTGAAAGCATTGCTACATTATATCATATTACCTGTCGGATACTACTTTGTTGTCTGGCTAAAACCTTTTTGTAACAGAATTTTTTTTTTTGGGGGGGGATTTAGTGTGTACCTGTGAACTGTTAGTTGAAAGTGTCACTTATAATGAGAGCCAAAGTGTCGCTGAAAGTGTTTCTTTGCTTTCTATGCCAGTGAGAAGGACGGACAAACACTTGAGTGCTGGAGGGGTCAGGTGATATGTTAGCTACTAGAATTTTAAAAGCTTTTAAAGAGCTAAAAAACTAGGGGGCATATTACCAACAAAGTGGCGAAGAGAGGTGTTAGCCGCCTTGGCTTAACGCCTCTCTTCGTCACTTCGGAAACGCGAGGCTGCACCATATTACCAAGGATATGGTGCAGCCTAGCGTTTCCCCCTGCGATGGCGATAAGTTTTACAACTTAACGCCAGCGCAGGTAGGGAAAGTTTGTTTATGTACAGGAACAGTGTTCCTTCCCGCACATAAACAAACCTTAAATGCCATTTTGTTACTTACATGTGTGCTGCTTCATGCACACATGTAAGTTACAAATTGGCATTTTAAAAAAAAGGTTTGTTTATGTACAGGAAGGGACACCTTCCTGTACATAAAGAAACCTTGGCATTTTGCTTTTTCCATGTGTGCTGCACAAGGCAGCACACATGGATAAAGCAAAAACGAGGAGAAATTAAGCATTTCTCCTCCTTTCAACAACTTAAGAACAGATCTTTCCTGTTCTTAAATTCGGCGCTGCCACCTATTATCGCCTCTCTTGATAAGAGGTGGCAGCCTCGAAGTGAATGGGTGTTGCCGTGGATCGCCCACCGCAACACCCACTACACGCCCCCTTTCACGATGAGTTTATTGTGAAAGGGGCCCTATTACCAAGGCAGCATTAAGTCAATTAGCGTGGCTTTAAGCCACGTTAATTGACTTAACGCTGCCTTGATAATAGGGCGCTGCAAATATCGCCGTGTTATCGGCAGAAAAGTGCCATTAACGCGGCGATAAGGGGCTTGATAATATGCCCCTAGGTGCCTCATTTATCAGACTCCTTGCGCCTCTGGAACGTAACTTTTTTGTGACGGTCCGTGGTGCAGAAGCCTGCGTGCTATATATCAGGCAGCACTAAGCCACTTTTTTTGGCTTAATGTTGCCTGATAAATATCAGTCCATTTAACACAGTGTTCTGCGTTAAAGGGGCGTGCAATGGGTTTTGCTGTGGGTAGTCTCCGCACATCCATGGCCTTTTGACACTGTCCCAGATTTACGAGACACCGTAAATCTGAGGCAGTGCCAAAAGCTTATGCCTCAGAAGGGGAGGCGTAAGGGAGGCACAACGAGGAGAAATATCTTTATTTCTCCTTGTTTTTCCTCTTTCAATGTGTGCTGCATTCTTCAGCACAGATAGAAGGAGGAAAAAGCCTCTTGAGATTATTTTTGTACAGAAAGGTTTCTCTTCCTGCACAAAAATAATCAACCCCGCAACGCAGGAACACTTGCACCATAGTGCAAAGGTGGCTGCGTTGGGGCACGGCAGCCCTTTGTGTGCAGGCGCAGGGGAAAAGGACAGGAATCCGCCATATCTTTTAGATACAGCACATTCCTACCCTTTTCATTTGCAATAGGGCAGCGCAGCAGGAAGGCCTGCTGCGCTGCCCTACGGCAAAACCTCATAAATGAGGCCCTACGTTTATGAAGTTGATTCATTGTTATTATGGGCCATTACACAACACAAACAAATACATATACACATACACACACACACACTCACTATATTAGGTTATCTGCAGGGGCGTAGCTCCAGTGGAGAGGGGGGGTTGGGGTGTTACACCTCCCTAAACAACGTATTCTGTAGAAAATAGTTAGGGGTACAGGTGTTTTCAGTCGTGCAATGTGAAGTGTCTGTTGGATTTCCCCAGAGATTTTTTACACTGACGAAAACATCCACACACTCTCGTCTATGTTTAGAAGGCCTTAAAAACTGTTGCTAACTTTGAAATATATTGAATTTAAGTATCTCTAACAATCCGCCCTCTCTTTCCACTGCTCCTTAAGCCCCCCTCATGTCCTGCTTCACATATAACATTTTAACAAGATATCTCAGCGTGATCGTTGTGAATCTGAAGCTCAACCCCCCCCCCCCCCCACACACACACACACACTCCCCTAGTCTTACAAACCAAGCAACGTCCCTGGTTATCCGTTAGCCCCTGAAACGTTCCAAAGAAGGTATGGACGGAGATATTTGTGGCTGATTAACTTTAGATGTAATATTGTTTATGAAGCTTGCATTATATGGCCAACACTGTTGTTTTTTGCATTGCATGTGTAGGCTTATGTGGTCTGTGTGCTTGTGTAGAATGTTATATGTTCTAATAATATTGATTCCCTTTCATTAATACTGACGTCTTCCAATTTTATTTCTAGGTCGTAAGAAAAATGGCGGTGCAAGGTGAAACGGTTGCTGATTTTGTAAGGGCAGGAGGAGCACATTACAACGTGTTGTTCGACAACTGTCACGAGGGAGCAGGAAGGATGATGCAACCAAAAAAGTAATCAATGGACCAATGTCTTTGTGAACCACCAAAGACTCTTTTTTCTTCTATTTCATCTTTAAATGCTTCATCATCATTATTATTCAGACAACAGGCTGTTTTTTTGGGGGTTTTTTTCAGCGATATAGATAGACCTCTAATGTACAATGCAAAATGGACAGATATTGGTAAACGTCAAACACGGCTGATATTGTCACATTCACTATCGAAAAGTGAAATATGTCATTTTGTTACCATAACTGCACACGGAGGCCAAACTAGGTAATATGGGAAATAGGGTGGTGCCAGTGAAAACAATTATTATAAGATGTATAATTCAGACATTGAGTAATCAAGAGACTTGTAAATTCAATTTGAAGAGCCTGTCTGTCATTGAAGTATGGATTGATGTTTATTTCTTTAGTTTACCACCACATTTCACATATTTATGCATCAGAGGTGGAATAGATACAGTACAGTTCATTGCTTGTGGTTTCTCTCCCAATAAAGGTGTTACTGAATATCTATGAAGATTAAAAAAGTGGTGTCCAAGTAGGCTCTGTTTTGTCATTATATATTGTACGTATGAGGGCTGTGAAAGAAACATTTTGTGATCTCCCACTTGCATAAGCATCCGTGAAGAGACAAAATAGGATGTTTGATAGGAAAGAAGGCGTGGATCCCACATTTCCCACTGTCAAAATCTGACTTTCCCGTGCCCGTAGACTAGTGATCGATTCTGCTCAAGTAGACAACTAACTAACTGTACTGGTAGATACCTGCTCGGGCAGCTGAAGGTGTAGTTTACATTACTTCAAGGTACCCATAGGGGGGGGGGGGTCTGAAGTGTAGGCAAATGTATGTCATCATTACAGAAGCATATTTTTTATGATCCCCATTCGAATTTAAAATAATGACGATGTTGCCAGGTGGACATTCAAGGTTCTGGACCTGAGTTTGTATTGCATAGGACCCCTCTCAATAATAAATGTCTATGTAATTTGACTTGACCACTGTAATCCATCTTCAACTATACTTATTATCCAAACATTGTCGGGTTATGAGAGACCTCCCTAGACAACCTTTAACTCCAGTAGCTCGCCAACAACTACAAATGTCCAACCGCAACATCCCATTTAAAACCTAAGACATAGGAAGCTGACATCTGTAGCAAATTGACGTCACGAGGTATTGTCCCTACACACAATCTCCCTTTCTTTGTTTGCAAAACATGCGAGCAAGAACCAAGCAAAGTAAACAAAGAAGGAAGGACTCAGAGGGAAAAACAAGTTTAATTCATAGAACGGAAGATCGGTATCCTCAGGATTACATGCAAGATAAACCAACATTTTTAATGAAAGGATCATAAGATGGTTTACCAGACAAAAGTGTAAAAATATTGTTCAAATCGTTTTGGAGGTTTAACTCTCCTACCCAAAGTGAAGTACATTTTGGCAGGCTCTGGCAAAGCAAATGCTCAGGCACAGTTTCTTCAGGTGCAGCTGATAACTCGGGCTTCTCAACAAGCATCATGCCAGGCATTGTTGTCAGTGTCCCCACTCACGGCCCAGTTCATCATCCATGAGCCACCAAAATGGTATTTTCACATCATGGAACCTTCTTTCTCCATTCTTTGCAATTGCAATCCTGCTCTTGTGCCAAACACTCCCATCACCCTATTTCACTGCATTAGTCATCAACTTTCGCCTTTATACTCCAAACAGGGAAACAGATATCCTGCTGAGAATATCTGCAGTTATATGTTGTTCTAACCCAGGAACATACACCATATTGCATACCTGCATGGATAATCTGACGTTCCTGGGAAAGGCCTTGGTGAGTCCCTCTGTGGTAAGAAATTTCATTTAAGGGTTTGTAGTCACGTCTGTAAACAAACATTTTTCCCATAATAAATTTTCAAAAATATTCAAATGACCTTGTGCAAGCAACATTTCCCTTTCAGTCACTGAGTATTTTTCCTCAGTAGGAGAAAGTACGTGACACGTAAATATTCACCACTTCCTTCAATCAATGAATCAACTAACCACTTCAGCAACCCGTTGCCCCCCTCCATCTTCAAAGAAATCAAGAATTCACTCATCCCCACCTGGACAAGGATTGTAAACGCTTCTCTATCACAAGGCACAACCCCAGACTGCCTAAAAGCAGCCCAGGTAACACCTATACTAAGAAAACTGAACGCTGACAAATCTGATCTCAATAACTTACGCTCCATTTCCAACATCCCCACCTTGGCGAAACTCCTAGAAAAATGTGTGCAATCCCAACTTTGTGCTCACATAGAGAATTACCAACTCCTGGACCAGCATCAATCGACGTTAGGAAGGGACACAGCACCGAATCGGCTCTCACTCACGTTATGGATGACATTTTAAAAATGCTTGACCAAAACGAATCCTGCCTCCTGATCCTCCTTGACCTTTCCTCCGCATTCGACACGGTTAATCATGGCAACCTCCTATCCATCCTGCATAACAGAATGGGTTTTTCTGATAAGGTGTTACAACGGTTTCCATCCTTCCTCCATCACCGAACACAAAGTGTCAAGGCAAATCACTCTCTCCCAACCCTCTCCTGTACTCAAGGGGGTCCCTCAAGGGTTCGCTCTATCTCCTATTCTCTTCAACCTTTTCTTGGAACCTTTTGCAAAGTCTATAAATTCTATGGACATTATCTTCCTCATGTATGCGAACGACACGCAACTATATCTGAAAATCTCATCCCCGGAAAACATTATCTCACTCAATACTACCCTAATGTTTACTCAAAACTGGTTAACGGAGAACCATCTCCTGCTCAACACTTCCAAAACGGATTTCCTGCTCATCTCCCCTCCGAACCACATCCCCACACTAGAACTCTGGCTGAGTCACCTCACTGCTTTCAACTGCACTCCTCTCATCGTAGACTCAGCCAAGTCTTTTGGAATCACCATGGACAAGCACCTGAACATTAAAAATCATATCAGCAATGTATGCAAAGGAGCAAACCACTTGATGAGGTCACTCGGAAATATCAAACCTTTCCTTCCTCTAAATGATTTCAAGCAGGTAGTGAAAGCGCGTGTCTTGCCGAGGCTAGACTATGGCAGTGCTACCCTCTGTGGCCTTCGCAAATGCACCCTGGCTCCACTAAGGGCTTCACTGAACGCTGCGGCTAGACTGGTTACAGACACCAAATGAAAAGACATATATCTCCAGTCCTAAAATCCCTCAAATGGCTGCCCTAAGAAGCAAGAATTCATTTAAAGATTGTTGTTCGTATGCACAAAGCCCTTCACTTCAACACTCCTACGTACCTTGAGCAAAAACAAACTATCCTGTGGTGCAAGAGCCTCAAGAAGCGCCGCTACCTTCCTCCTGAAACCAGTCATCCTTAACAAAAAGAGAAGTTGTCACCGAGCTTTCACCGGCGCGGCCCCAAAGATATGGAACTCTCTTCGACCAGAAGTACGTAGAATCTCCTCATCGACGGCGTTCAAAGCGGAAGCCAAAAGATTCCTAATGAACAAATTCTTACCCTAATAGGCATAGACTCCCGTGCCCGTTGACATTACTCCTACTAGCATTGTATTTTCATCTGATACCGCTCCCCCTTACTGCATACTGTGACCCACCTTGCTGCCCGCACACAGCTGTTTATTGCATTACCCTTCTGGGTGCAACTGTACTGTAATATGCGATCATTCCAGTTTTTTCTTTTCTCCCTCCTACTTGATATGGTTATTGATTTTTGTCCTTCCTCCCATCATATTGTAAAGCGCTCAGATATCCCTCCAGATCTTGTTCATATTATATAAAACTTTTTAAATAAATCAGGGGTTGGTAAAGCGCAACTACTCACGCGTGAGGGTCTCAAGGCGCTGGGGGGTGGCTCCATTGAGAGCTGGGGTCATCCGAAGAGCCAGGTCTTGAGGTCCTTCCTTGTCATCCAACACTCAACTGACTACGCACCAATGAGTCCCCTTCTACTAAGATCAGGTGTTAAAAATGTTTCCTCCTCCCCCGAGGGTCGAACTTCTGTAAGCTAGGAGCTTTGGAAATTGCCTCTTTCATCTCATCAGCATCACTTTGTGATTCTTTAGACCATGCAAACTCTGGCTTATTTTTCAATAGTGCCCACAGTTCACAGTTTAAGTATTCGTCAGGTAAGGGCCCAATTCTCAATATGGCCCAACTGTTGGTACCACCAGTTCGACTTGGTACACATGTAGTAGACGGGAGTGAGAAAGGTTGTGAGGAATAGAACCTGCAATGACAAACAGAATTACTTAAAACGTCTTGTCTTTCACTCTTATAGATTAACCTTTACACTGTGCAAATGTATCCAGTTACCTTTTGGCATCAGGCATTATTTCTGACTGCATTCTTCAGGGCATGGGTAACTGTTTTGGATCTCACTAAGCAAACGTGATTCTCCAAATTTGCAGAGCTTGAGGGAAACACATGTTCAATACAAAAAGTCTAGCAACAAACTGTCTTTCTGCTGTGATGCTTCAATCAGACATTGTTTTTTTTTAGAAATTCACACCTTATTATAGTTGCCTTTACAATAATTGTCTTTTCTCAAGGAAGATAACCAAAGTGAAACTCTCAAGATTATTAATCCATGAAAGTTTTTTTTAAATGATTCATTTTCCTGATTAAGCAACTCAGTCTTTTACTACCAATGGTGTTACAATGTGTATAGTGGCATTTCAATTGTCAGGCTTTCTTGAGAGTCTTTTCCAGGAATTATTTTCTATGGCCTTGGAAGTAAGGTGAAAAATTTACGATTTTTCCTGAAGCAGCCATAATACAGCAAGGTTAAACATTGCCAGGGATATCTGCCTCTGGTCCTGACATGGGCGACTGGGGTAGAGAGCTGAACCTGGGGGCGGACTACAAGAGGGAAGCTCTGCCTTGGGAAGAAGCCAGGAGGATGTGGAGAGTCCCCGTTGGGACCCTCGTGTGATGCGATACTGGCGGCTTGTCTGCGAATGGCTAGTCAAGGGAGAATTAAGGACATAGAGGCATTATAATCTACATCACCCTAGTCCTTTTCCACATCTGCACACCCGGTTGCTATCCCTGCTGAGGCTGTCTCACCTACTGTTCCTGTGGAACAATGCTCATTGGTCTAGAACCGGTATGCCTGTGGAATGTCCGAGTCGTGCTGCGGACTGTGATGACTGGGAGGTGAGATGGTGGTAGCTGTGCGCTTGTAGCCCAGGGTGGCCCTGTTCCTGGAATGGAGTGGTTATCCCTGGTTTGGCACTGACTGCATAACTGACCTCACTAGCTCTCTAATACACCTCATGATGGGGCTGATGCAGTGCTTACTGTGGATGTACTAGCGCCTACCTGCCGGGTTTGCTGAGTTTATTTTTTTTCATGATTGTTTTGTTTGCTTTCTTGACTTTTGTCATTTGTACTGAAAATGCAATAAACTGATTTAAAAAATAAGGATAAATATTGCCAGATTCAAAGTACTTTACTGCGCTTCTGAGAGTCTACTAGAATGCCGTGGAAGAAGCCAAACTTCCTCCAATTCGGTCTGGATTGACCTCCAGATCCTGTGACTGGAAGTTCTCCCCATTGTGCTCCAAAAACTCCTCATGTGCTGCTTGGAAACTGTATACTGACTGCGATGAACTGGGTGTGGTCAACTTCTATACCAAGAGATACACCCAAGATTTCTGTTTCCCCGGAATGCTGGATCTTGTAGTCCAGAGTGCAGTGGCGCTTCTAAAAGGCATAGAGCAGGTCAGATTCTTTTCGTTTTTTTATCCAGTGGAGTAGATGACAAAAGGTGAGTAGTGAGTCATGTGGAAAGTTTTCTACCAAATATTCCTCACAAAATGTTAACAGGATGCAGGCATTCCCAAAAATGACCTGTTCTTATCTTTTGATTGGGGATGGTAGTGCGTTGTCAATGGCCTCCGCCAACTTTTGTTCGGGTCAGACTGATTTCATGCCCTAAATATGTTACTTTTTGTTCTGTAACTGCATTTGCTTTACTTTGCAATGAGGTCTTTTTCATTCTGAATTTCTGTAACCTTACACAAACATACATCATGTTCCCTTTTGTCCCTTCCAACCCCTTAAATGTTATCTAAAAAGGAGGCAATCCTCAGGCATGTCACCAGACAATTCAGACATCTGCCTCGGCAGACAAGAGGGGGGATGCCAATTGAAAAGGAATGTATAGCACACATATGGTGTGATAAATGCTGTCCATCGATGACTATGAGTGCATCAATGTTTGGTGATATGCTGATGAGAAGTCCGACATAGACCAATGTAGTGGACCATTTAGCATTGCTTATGAGAGAAAGTATCTCATCAATTCTTTGGGAACTATCAATAATGATATTATTAGTAAGACACCTAAGATCAACATTGTGAGGTCTATGACGATGTCGGGCAGACTTGCGTCTGCCCAACACTGTCTCAGAAACGGGACTGACTGACCTCCGGTCGGCGGTCCAGACCGCCTCATTATGATGCGACTGCACTTGAGGGCTGGTTACGATATTGTTCGGAAATATTCTGCCTGACTCTGTCTCAGAATCTAATCCGACGACTCGCGATCAGCAGAGCCGCTCGACGGATTAAGATGCAACCGAACACAGTTCTGTCTGAGTCCCATTGATTCCTATGGGAGCCCGTGTTCCAACCGACAACACAGGCTCCTATGGGGAAATGGGGTGTTTACAGAAAAACGTGCTGTAATGAATCTGCTTTTTCACAAAAAGAACAGATCCTAACCACAACACCCCCCTTAGACTGAGGCGAGACCCATCACTCACCCAAGGAGGGATACTTTTTACCACTGCACCCTCAAATAATATACACTTTTGAGCATGTAATGAATGTCTTACCACCCCTGGCACAGCAAGACTTCAACGCAAAACAAACAGAACCCTTTGAAAAGGGTTTTATTTAACCAAATTCAAAGACTAAGGCTTGCAGTTTATTACATAATACTCTCTAAACAAAGACTGTCTCAGATGCCAAATGCATAAGATTCAAATATATGTAGCAAACTATAATCTAAATGCATGAATAATACTAATTAATAAACAAGCAGCAACTGATGTAACATACCTGCAAGAGATCAGAAATATATATATATATATATATATATATATATATATATATATACATACATACATACATACATACCTACATATATATATATATATACCACTTTCCGTTTTGCCGAAGCAGTTTCTCGCGCACTCTCAGCTTTCACAAATAAAGGTCAACCATTCCGTATGGTGCGATGTATGTTCTTTTATTCCATCACAGCTAGTTCCAGCCACAATCCTCTACGCGTTTCGGTATCACAGATACCTTGCTCACGAGGTTAAGGTTTCAACTGTTTGAATTGATCGCCATTTTTAAATAAAGTGAATTGATAAAAAATTTGGGAAGTGAATTACAATCGTCAATTAATGACATCATTTCCTGCTAGGGTTGGCACTTTGCATTGTGGTATTGGTAGTCGTTTTGCTTAACACATTATCATTTACAATTTATTGGCATCGTTTGTTTTACAATCTTATTGAGTGACACTTTATTGCAATTCATAACGTGTCAATCTCAGTCTCAAATTTAATATCCTGTAATTCGCTGTTCCTAAAAATCACTGATTACTTTCTTTAGTGGGTTTTCTAAATTTCGCGCTTCTATCGAGTATCCCTGTGCCAACTAATTCCCTCTAGTGGGTCATGTTATACTTGAAAACAATTCCATATTTCTTGCTAATTGAATGAATAATTTAACAGCAATTTTTGACCAAGGCCTCTGGGCAGGCCGAAACATTATGCTGGCAGGTCGAGCTTCACAAATAATAAATTACTAATTGCTCACTTGCAATTTTGGGTCGGCTCCTCTTTCCTACATCGTCGGAAGGCTCCGAGCAATTGGGAGTTCGTTGGTGTGGACGGAGTGTATTGTATGTATATATATATATATATCAATTACCAAGTCCTCAAACCACCTCCGGCCAGGAAAAGCCGGCAAAGAAGAAGAACAGACCACAGTAAATCGGCAAGATGTTCCGTTTATTCTCTTTTTGCCAAGTTTGTCAAAGATGACACGTTTCGGGCGTGAAAAGCCCTTGATCACATAACGGCCACAGCAAACAATTCTCTTTTTAAATGCTTAGGTTGTGTACTCCCCCCAATACCATGTGACTGTACCATGTGATCATCAACAGTGAGGAAATACTAACATTCAACCGACATATAGCAACAATCTTAAAGACATTTGAAGGTACGTGAAAGTAATGAAACCCCTGCATTTTGCGTATCGTGCTATTACTGTATAAATACAATATTAAAAAATATATATATATATATAATTATATTTAGGGCGGCAATCTTTGCAATCTCTGGAATTACTGTATGATTACATAAATTAACTTGAGACATAGTACATGACAAGATATATGATCTCAATATATAAATTTGAATATAAATATAAATATACATATACATAATATCACTGTCACCTGTATGGATACAGCGCTAACTACATTGCCTCAAGCTATCTATAAACCAAAGATCCAATAACACGTATTGATTTATCACGTCTTTTGAGTTTCATTTATGTCATACTATGTTCAATTTTTAGCTAGAAATTGATTCACTTTGCAAAAAACTGTGCAAAACATTTGTGCAAAAATAGCTATTATAAAGTGCAAACCGTCTGATGAATAACATCTATTACTCATATATTCAACAACAATGAATCCTAATACGCAGGATAAAACATTGCTAAAAATATATAAATAGTGTTTTAAAACATTATCATTTACGGTAAAATTGATACAAAAGAGGAGATGAAATATGTAGTACAAAAAAGATTATAATTTGATTATTTACATAATTTTTGCTTTCACAACTGTATATGGAATATTGCCAAAGGAATTCGTCTTTATCTCAAATGTGTATTCTCCATATCGTTAATAATCATTTCTCATGAAATTAGGGAACCTATGTTTAATGCGGAGAAATACACCAAATCCATCAATACCAGCCGTTCAATAAACAGCATTACTCATTTAAATCAAAAATTAGAAAACCTCAAACTGACTAAGAATATCTGAGAGCTGAACCATGACATTACAAAAAAATGTGCAACTCTTCCATATTGTTTAATCCATTTGGCCATTTGCTGTCAAATTCTAATATCATTTTAGTTTCAAGTTGACACAATTGTCGCTCGAGGTTGCCTCCTCTACGTGGTTTGGGGATAGCCCCTACAACAAAATATTTTAAGCACGCCAAATCATTATTATGACATCTCTTAAAGTGGCGTGTGACGGGGTAGGCTGGATCAGTATGAAGAATTGCCCGAAGATGCTGCAAAATCCTGACGTGCACCTGGAGCTTGGTACTCCCAATGTAGTTCAATCCACAGGTGCACGTCAGGACATACACAGCATATTCTGTTTTACAATCATAGCTCCCAGAGATTGCCACATTTTGTGTACTGAACGGGGTCCGAAAGTGGGTTGTGTTAATTCCAAACTTGCAGGCTCTGCAACTGGAACATTTGCGGAACCCTTTGGCAGGCTTAAGCCACATATTGTTAGAAATTGTTTCTGGACTGCTTTTATCTAGTATCCATTCCATGTTATTAGCTCTTTCAAAAGTTACAGTAGGACTACTAGATAGTCTAGAGCCAAGCACGTTGTCAGTTAAAAGAATCGGCCATTTTTTCTTAACAATGGCTCAAATCTTTTTATCCTCATTACTGAAAGATGTTATTACTCTAGGGCAGTTCTTTTTAACAACCTCTTCTCTCGTGGCATCATCTGTTTCAGAGGTCACACTGATAGGATCTGTAGTATCAAAAAGGCTTTCTCTAGATTTTAATTCTGCCTTTTTGATTGCTTTTTGCAATAATCCATCAGAATAACCCCGTGCTCTTAACCGTGCCATCATTTCATTAAGGCAACCATCAAAATCTGTCTCAGTACTACATATACGCTTCAGTCTTAAAATCTCTCCATAAGGAATACTGGCAATTAAGTGTTTGGGGTGCAAACTTGTAGCATGGAGAGTGGCATTTCCAGCCGTGGATTTCCTGTGTAATGCCTTCTCAATCTTCTCATTTTTGATTTAGATTTTTACATCAAGAAATTCCGCACTGGTTTTATCAATGTGGGAAGTAAATTTAAGATTGAGATCATTTTGATTGATCTCCTCCACAAAGACATGGGCTTCAGATTCATCTCCCTGCCATAGAATAAAAATGTCATCAATATAGCGGAGATAGCATATAATTTTTTCTTGGTACCATGTCTTATGCTGCTCTTTTAGGACTTGTTCCTCCCACCAGCCAACTGAAGACACTCGTAGCTGGGGGAGAAACAAGAACCCATTGCCACACCTCTCAATTGTTTGTACAACTCCTTTCCAAAAAGGAAGAAGTTGTTGTTTAGGCACCACTCAATAAGTTTGATTAATGCTTTGTTACGTTCATAAAATTCGACAGATCTTTTTGCCAAACAGTATTCTATAGCCATCATTCCCTGTGCAAGTAGATAGTTATAGTTAGAACCTAGTTTTTTGTTTTCCCAATAACTTTAGCGCCAGTTGATGAATCTTCGCGAAATGTTTAAAACTTATGACCCGCTCTGGTCCGCTCCTATCTTGAATGTTTCAGGGTGATTCGTCATGCGGGGTCCGAGAAAAATGGGGGGTCCCAAAACGTGTTTTCTCCATGTTAATTCCCATAGGAAACTTTAAACACGGCTACAGCCCGAACTGCTGAATGGAATTACACCAAATTTGGAAAAAAAGGTAGACCTTGGTTCAGAAAGAGCCCTTTCTGTTAAATTGTGTAAATCCGTTCAGTAGTTTCTGAGAAATTCAAGAAAAAGAGGTGAAAAAATGCATTACCCATAGGAAACTTTAGACACGGCACAGCTCGAACTGCAGAAACCAAATTTGGCATAAAAGTAGTCCTTGCCTTAGAAAGAACTCTTTTTCTTAAATGGTGTAAATCCATTCAGTAGTTGCTGAGAAAAAAAAAAGTATTGATATATAGAGGAGCGGAGGATCCCCCACCCTGCCGATCACGAGCTTCACTCTAATTGACTGTCAACACTTCAAACCAGGAAGTGTTGGCAGCCATCTTGTGCCTCGGTAGAACCAAGCCACAAGAAAAGAGAAAAACAAAGGCGCAAAATAGGAAAAGGGGGCAGGGTAGAAACACCCTGACCCCCTAGGCCTGCTCAGGGGGTCCCACAAGGACCCCCAGGGCCAAAAAAAGCATTTTTTTTAAATCACGAGATGCACAGAGGATTAGCGGATCCGGCCGTGAAAATTAAAAAAATTAAGCATGGGCTCCCGCGCTTCGTTATTAATTAGCCCCCAGGTGGGCCAAATCTCGGGTGCATGTGACAAATATATTTGCGGAGTCCCAGGGGGACCCCGGCAGCCCCAGGGACCACCACCGCTTGTATTTCAAATGGGTGGGCCACCCAGGGGCTTTCTTTACATATTTGCGAGGGGCACATGGCCCCCCGCAGCCCCGGGGACCGCCACCCCCGGGTTTTTTTTTAACTACCTGTGTGGGGGGGGGCTCAAGCCCCCCTACACACACCCCCGGGGACTGCCACCTCCCCGGGGCACTAATTATACAAATTTGGGGGTCCGTTACGGGCCCCGAGCCCCGGGGACCACCACCTCCCCGGGGCTTTGCTAATGTTGGGAGGGGGCAGCGCAGCCACCTCCTGGAGCCAGTGATGACCCTGGGGACCGCCACCGCCCAGGGCCAACTACTGCAGTGTCCCGGGGTGCCCTGCTGTTTGCAATGACAGGGCGGGAGTCTTGTGGGTCCCGCCCTGTCACTGCAAACTCTGGTTTGAGTTTTGAAAGCGAGAGCAGGAAACCTGCTCTCGCTTTCAAAATCCAAACCACATTGCTTTTCCACATGGGGAGCTGCATCTTAGCAGCTCCCCGTGTGGAAAACCAATGCCGGCTCCCGCAGGAGGCAGGGAGCCAGCAGGGACCGTGGGGGAATTGGGGACCCCCCACGGTCCCCACGTTCCATATAGGCTGGGGTCCCGGGGCCATAAATGGCCTGAGGAGGGGGGGCCACGCAGCCCCCTTCCAATAATTTTTTTTTTAATTGCCATGCCCCGGGGGATGGGGTCCCCGGTCCGTATATGGCCTCGGGAGGGGGGCCACGCGGCCTCCTTCCAATTTTTAATAAAAAATAAAATAGGGGTCAAGCCCTGGGGGATGAGGTTGCCAGGGCCAATAAAATATGAAGGAAAGGGGGGCCACACACCCCCTTCTTAAAAAAATAAATAAAAAAAGACCGGCATTGAGCCGGAGGCCCCACCCCCTCCCTGCAGCACTCTGCAAACGCGCGTTGTAAGATGGGGCACTAATTCCCCTTAAATACTGGGGGTCACCGGGGGCCAACTAGCCCACCAGGAACCTCCAGTATGCGCAGGGAGCTGCGTTGCAGAGTGGTGTTCAGAGGCCATGCCCCTTTTTTACACCTCTCTGCAACGCAGCTCTGTGGCGCTTACTGGAGGTACTTGGTGGGCTAGTTGGTCCTGAGGGACCCTCAGGATTCAAGTGGACCTAATCCCACAACGTTTTAAGTTGGGGAATGAATTCCTCTTCAATCCTGAGGGTCCCTGGGGGCCAACTAGCCCACCAGGTGCTTCCAGTACGGATCCTGCCGTAAAAAAAAAGTAATAATAAACCGAAGCACAGGCTTAGTAATTAGCCACCAATGGGGCCAAATCCCGGGGGGAAAATATTAAATTTATGGGGGCCCAGAGGGACCCCCTCAGCCCCGGGGACCGCAACCCCCGGGGCTACAAAATAAATGGCTGGGGGGCTTAGAGGCCCGCCCAGCGAAATACATGGGTGGGGGAGCTCAATGGACCCCCAGTCCCAAGGACCACCACCCCCGGAGCTTTGTGTATTATGGGAGGGGGGCTGCATAGCCCCCCTCCTGGAGCCGTTGAGGGCCATGGAGACCACCACCCCCCAGGGCCAGCTCCTGCAATGTCCACCCCCTGGGCACTGCTGTTTGCTATGGCAGGGTGGGAGCCGAGGCACCCATTCTGTCATAGCAAACTTGGTTTGGATTTTGAAAGAGAGATCAGGGAAACCTGCTCTCTCTTTCAAAATCCAAACCTTATTGCTTTTCCACACGGGGAGCTGCATGTTAGCAGCTCCGCATGTGGAAAAGCAATGCCGGCTCCCAAAGGACGTGGGGAGCCGGCTGGGACCGTGGGGGCATTGGGGCTCCCCCCACGTCCCCAACGTTCCATGTGCGCCCCGGGGATGGGGTCCCCAGGGATCATAGAAATTAGTGATAGGTGCTGGGTTTTTTTACGGTAAAATTAGGAATTGCGCACCCAGCGTGGCACTAAGAGCAGCCCCCTGGTGTGCACGTGTTGGATGCACGACTCCTAACCTGTAGGGTGTGTGACTCCAGCGCATTGGGTGCATGACTTCTACGCATTGGGTGCGCTACTCCAAGTAAAAAATAAGTAATATTTTTCAGATATACATCAAGCTTATGTGTTTAGATCTTGGGTGGCTCTAATAAGAGCTGTTGTGTTTATTGAGAGATTTTGGTACCTGTAGGTAAGTACCAATGCAGAGTCTAAAGTTGATGAGGAAGACTCTGTTACCCTCATCTGTAAAATGTACACCATCTCTCCTACAGATGCCATCCATATTGAAACGTAGATTGTTGTGGTAAATAGATCCCAGCCTATAATCTCGGAGAAAAGCAGAAACAGATTTATTGACATGTTTCCTAGCTTTCTCAATCTGTGGACAAAATTGATTGGACCAGTTCCATTTCTGCCTTTGACATATGTTAGAATAGAAAAAGGCAGTTTGGGGGAAAAGTGACATTGATTCTCTAAAGGTGTCCTTCATAAGCATTTCCAGACCTACCCCAGTCAAAGTGCCTAGGTCATTGCCACCACAGTGCACAATTATGAGGTCAGCTGTGTCCCACAATTCACACTCTAAGCATCTTGAAGGGAGGCCTGGATGCACACAGAAGGTGTCTGTATGTGAAATGGCAGTTTGAGAAGTGAGATTTTTCTAAAATGGTGGATAAGATACAGTTTTGAAAAAAGAAAAGAAAGGATTGGTTGTTTGCTAACATTCTAGTCTGAAAACTAGACTGCATGTTTCTGTTTTTTAAAAGCATGTTTCTTATTGGTTAAGAAAAATTGTTTGAAAGGAACATTACATAGGATAAGTCAGTTCAGTTCAGTTCAGTTCAGTAATTCTTTATTCGATGGTTAAAAAACATCATAAAAGTACACATATATACAGAATTAAAAATAGTATTAAATTTCATCTGAACTCCATCTTAATTTGCATTTAAAATCAGGTAAAAAAAAATATATATTCTTCAATGGCCAATTAATTAGCCCACTCCTCTTGTATTTCTTAACCTTACCTTCTAGTCTGAAAACTAGACTGCATGTTTCTGTTTTTTAAAAGCATGTTTCTTATTGGTTAAGAAAAATTGTTTGAAATGAACATTACATAGGATAAGTCAATTGGAAAGGGTTGAAATGTGTAACCAATAGAAATGTGTGTTTGCTTTTGAATTAATGTGGGAAGCAATGTGATTTGATATTTACATGTATATGTGTGCGGAATATTAGGGAAAGTTTGCCATTCTTTGATTTTCCTGAAAGCAGTACAATATAGAGATTCTGTATAAGGAAATCTGGTGTGTGACTGACATACTTCTTAATCTACAAAACAATTTGAAAGGTGAGTTATTCATTTGTGAGGGTATATACGTGGTGCATTTCGTTTTTAGTAAGAGTAATGTGGTTCTCCTGCTAAAGTGCAGGGAGTAGTTTTTCTTGTCTAGAATCACATTGTGAGCCTGTGTGCATTTGGGAACCATTGTGAGAGAAGCATTTGGTTACTTAATTAGTTTGTTGACAGCTAACTACTTGTAATGATGTAAAGTTTTAGTAGCATTAGAAGCAAGTCATTGTTTATGTATTTGTAAAATGAGTAAGGCTTCCACAGTACAGTGCAGTTCTAAAATATGTGGAATGTATGCAGTCATCTCACCTGTTCCAGACTAGTAAATGTTTTTTGGTAAAGTACAAGGGATACTGTTATTTGTCTAGAATCACACTATAAGTCCGTGTGCATTTGGGAACATTGTGAGAGAAGCATTTAGGTGCTTCATGTGTTTGCAGGCATATAAATGCTTAAAAACCTTTCTTGTCAAGTTTTGGTAGAATTAGAAAATAGTCATTGCTTATGTATTTGCAAAATGAGTAAGGCTTTAACACTAAAATGCAATACTGAACTATGTGGATTGTGTGCAATCACCTTAGTTTTTCTAGATCAGTAAATGTGTTTTGATAAAGTCCAAGGGATAGAATTTCTTGTCTAGAATCACACTGTGAGTCTGTGTACATTTGGGAACCGTTGTGAGAGAAGCATTTGGTAACTTCATGTGTTTGTTGACAGCTAACTGCTTTAAAACTTGTAATGATGTAAAGTTTTAGTAGCATTAGAAGCCAGTCATTCTTTATGTATTTGTAAAATGAGTAAGGCTTCCACAGTACAGTGCAGTTCTAAGATATGTGGAATGTGTGTAGTCATCTCACCTGTTCCAGACTAGTAAATGTTTTTTGGTAAAGTGCAAGGGATACTGTTATTTGTCTGGAATCACACTCTGAGTCAGTGTGCATTTGGGAAAATTGTGAGAGAAGCATTTGGGTGCTTCATGTGTTTGCAGACACATACGTTCTTGTTGTCAAGTTCTATTAGAATTAGAATATAGTCATTGCTTATGTATTTGCAAAATGAGTTAGGCTTTAACACTAAAATGCAGTACTGAAATATGTGGAATGTGTGTAGTCATCTTAGTTTTTCTAGATCAGTAAATGTGTTTTGATAAAGTCCAAGGGATAGTCTTGCTTTTCTAGAATCACACTGTGAGTCTGTGTACATTTGGGAACTGTTGTGAGAGAAGCCTGTGGGTACTTCATGTGCTTGCAGATATATAACTGATTAAAAGCCTATCATGTTGCCAAGTTTTGGTAGAATTTGAAAGCAGTCATTGCTTATGTGTTTGCAAAATGAGTAAGGCTTCCACAGTACAGTGCAGTTCTAAAATATGTGGAATGTGTGCAGTCATCTCAACTGTTCCAGACTAGTAAATCTTTTTTTGTAAAGTGCTAGGGATACTGTTATTTATCTAGAATCACACTGTGAGTCAGTGTGAATTTGGGAAAATTGTGAGAGAAGCATTTAGGTGCTTCATGTGTTTGCAGACACATAAGTGCTTGAAAACCTTTTTTGTTGTCAAGTTTTGGCAGAATTAGAAAATATTCATTGCTTATGATTTTGCAAAATGAGTTAGGCTTCAACAGTAAAATGCAGTACTGAAATATGTGGAATGTGTGCAGTCAACTTAACTCTTGTAGACTAGTGAATAGTGTTGCTTGTCTAGAATCACACTGTGAGTGTGTGTGCATTTGTAAAGCATTGTGAGAGAAGCATTTGGTAACTTCATGTGGGCTTGTACTGCTGTAATCATTTAGTCATTATCCAAGTACTCATGCAAGCATTCAGGGCCTTAGCACATGTACTGCTTCAAACCCTTATGGACTATGCATGTAGTGTTTTAACCACCTTCACACTTGTGTTTCAGGCCTACATTTCCCCGGTCAGTATCCATACAGTGTAGCAAACACCATGTTATTCCATTTGCACTCCTCTACTGAACCTTTCAGCACCATGTATTAATCCATTCACTGAAGGAAAACTTAAGCAATTATAAATTCACTGAGTGTCTCTTCTTATGCTACTCTAATCATTCAGTCAGTTTCCATGTACTCATGCAGTGAGTCAGGTTTTAGGACATGGACTGCTTCAAACTCCTATGCACTATGCATGTAGTGCTCTAACCAAGAACACAATTGTGTTTCAGGCCTAGAATTCTCCAGTCAATATCCATACACCCCAGCAAACACCCTTTCACTGCTCTTGCAATCCCATAGTAACTCTTTCAGTACTATGTACTAATCCATTCACTGAAGTAAAACTCAAGCAATTATAAATTCACCCCGTGTGTCTCTTTGTAGTACTCTAATAATAAAAAAAATAATAGTTACATTTGTAAAGCGCCTGGTTGCACTGAGACCAGTGTGTCCCCGTGCTACAGTAACAACAGAACACAACAGCAGCAACAAAAAGGACCAGGGCAAAATGTAGGAAACTGGGAATAAGTACGTCTTCTGACCCTTCCTAAAAATGGGCTCAGAACTCTCCAGCCTGAGTGCCTGAGGAAGCGAATTCCACAGCTGAGCTGCTAAATAGCAGAACGAGCGTCCGCCCATCCTGGCTCTTCTAATTTTAGGAACACACACCCTACCTGTTCCACTGGACTTTAACGATCTAGTAGGTTTGTAAGGAGTCAGAAGACCATACAAGTATGCTGGACCTTTCCTTTGAAGGATGCGGTGGCTTACACACAGAGCCTTGAATTTCACTCTTTCCCTAATAGGAAGCCAGTGCAATGACGCCAGTGCCTTAGTTGCCGAGGCCCTTTTTGGGAGCATGAGTATTAATCTTGCAGCTGCATTTTGAATGCATTGCAAGCACCTCAGGCCTTTGACCGAAGCACCCAAGTACAAGAGATTACCATAGTCCAGGCGGGAGGTTACCATCGCATTAACCAGTATTTTCCTTGATTCCGTGGGAAGGGCATCAAGGGTCTTACGGAGGCCCCTCAGAATACCAAAGCAGGCGCCTGCCACTCGCCCAATCTGGTTATTATCCACCCAGATCCCAAGATTCTTGGCTTTGCCTATCACCAATACCTCGGTTTTACTGTCATTCAACCTGAGGCAGTTGCTGGCCATCCAGCCCGCCAGTTCTTGAAAGCAGGATACAAAATTTGAGGCCGCACCAGGCTGGGCCTGGGTCAAGGAGACCACCAGCTGGGTGTCATCAGCGTAAGACAGAGCATTATTCCCAAACTTATCTGAGATTTTAGCCAAGGTGGCGACATAAAGATTGAATAGAGTAGGGCTCAAAATAGAGCCCTGAGGCAACCCCTGGGTCAACTTGATGTTTCTAGAATGGAAGTTGCCCTGCATAACAGTGAAACTGCGCTCAGATAAGAATGATTCTAACCATTTTAATGCTTCGTCCGCTACACCCCCTCTCATTGGATCGTAAAGAAAGTAGAGTGTGATGGGCGAAAGTGTCGGACGTGGCACTTAAGTCTAGAAGAATTAAGGCCGCTGTCTGTCCTTCATCCACATGCTTCCCGATGATCTCTGCGGAATAGAGTAGGGACAATTTGGTGGAATGCAACGCCCGGAAATCCGACTGCGAAGGATGGAGGAGGTTGTGGTATAGATGTGTGTAGCCAGTTGAGTATTTACGATCCTTTCCGCAACCTTAGCAAAATAAGGGATCAAGAAAATGGGCCGCACATTATCAAGCTGATCGGAGCTAATGTGAGGTTTTTCTGTAGTGGAAGTACTACGGCCTCCTTCCACACTTCAGGAACCACTCCAGAATTAAAGGACAGTTCTAAGAGATGACGCAAAGAAGGTTCTAATACATCTATGCTACCTCTGAGTATTCTCGGCGTAGCAGGGTCCCTAGGTGATCCCGACTTAATGCAGGCCGCCACCCTTTAAAGAATGTCCGTGGAGGGTACAGTGAAATTGTGGAGACCTTGTATTCCAGTCGCAACCAAACATTCCTTATCATCTCTTTTACCCTCACGGGCCGATTGCGGAAAAGAGGAGTAAATCCTTTCAACCGTTTCTGCGAAATATTCAGCAATTAGATTGCACGACTCTACAGAGCCCATAATAGGCGCTGCAGCAGATGTCAAGGATGATATCTCTTTAAATATCTTAAACAGCTCTTTTGTGGAGTTTTCCGCTGTTTGGATCCTATTATTAAAGTAGGCCGCCATAGCCTTCCTAATGAGTGAGTGATAGTGTTTACAGCTGACTTTATATTCAGCTTCCAAATCAGCTGAAAACTGCTTTCTCCATCGCCTTTCTAATTGTTTACAGGTCGATTTAGCAGCTGGTAGCACTTCACTGAACCACGGGGCTGATTTGCGACTATTTTGTTGACCAGGGTGCCGTACAGTCAAGAGCGGCGATTATCCGCCCCTCGAGATCTTTGCACGCCCTATTTACATCCTGGCCCTGAGGCAAATCATCCTTTAATAAGGCCAGGTTAAAGTCCCCCTGTGAGAAGCCTGCCTATTTCCTTCTCTTTATGTCGCAGTGAACTTTCTCCTGCTTTTTGTGCTTGGGTAGCTTTATCACAAACGTGATCAGAAAATGATCAGACCACAACACTGGGCTTGGAGGCTTAATTTCCATAGCATCCCAATTGGCGAGAATAGGGTCAAGTAAGTGCCTCAGTTTATGAGTCGGGAGTTCTGATTTTAAAAATATTTGTAGCACTTCAAGTCCCTGGCACAACTCATGAACGCCAGGGTCACGTGCATCATCAAAATGTACGTTAAAATCCCCTAGTACCAGGAGCTTTTCATACCAGAGAGCAGGTTGGATAAAGTAATCAACAACACTAGGTATAAAACGTGAATGAGGTCCCGGGGTCTATAAATCAGGAGCCCCTACACAACATAATCAGTGGCAGGTCTGATGGTAAAGAAACCAGCCTCCCCATCATCTATGCTTACAGGTACAAGGGAGCATCGAATAACATGCTTGTAAATAATTGCGATGCCCCCCCTCCCAGGATTCGGTCTACTCTCATGATCCCGTAACCACTAGGGAGTGCCTCTAAAATTTCAGGGGCAGAGTCATCGTCCAGCCATGTTTCCGTAAGAAACATAACATCAATTTGACCCTCAAGTAATGTATCATGAATCTCGATCCTGTGCTCATAGATCTACAATTGATCAGCGCTAATCTGGGTGCGGGGCCTCCCTCCCTGATATCTACTTGTTCTAACGCCACATATAAGCATTAATGGTGTGCTTACACTTAGTATCAATAAATGGGCAGAGAGCACAGAGTTTCTGGAAGCTGTAATGGTGTCTTGGACCAGATCCAGCAGGGGTTCTGGCCCATAGCCCCGGTCGGCCGCAGACGGGCGCAGACGGGCTTGCCTTTAGCGCGCCTTCGGCGCGCCCCGTTGGAGCATGTGAAATTAAAGGCAAAGCCCTCCCAACAACTAGAACGCTGCCCTCCCAAACAGGAAGTACCTGGCTCTGTCTCCTCCGCGCTCTGCTTAACGGCAGCCCCGCGTCGGACCGAGGCAGGGAGACCAGGTAATCGAGCCCAGGTAGGTGTAGCTCCACTTCAGACCCACTCTGGAGTAATTTGATTTTAAAACAAGTCAATGTGCAATATTAAAATAGAATGTTTTAAAAGTGCTGCTGTTGCATGCAGAGAGACCGCGAGCGGACTAGGGGCACTGCCACTGCCCTTCGCCCACAACGCGGCCGCTCAGTCAAGCCGAATTTAAGGCACAGCCCTCCCAACAACTAGAACACTGCCCTCCCCAACAGGAAGTACCTGGCTCTGTCTCCTCCGCCCTCTGCTCAACTGCAGCGCCGCGTCGGACCGAGGCAGGGAGACCAGGTAATCGAGCCCATAGAAACGAATGTTTTAAAAGTGCTGCTGTTGCATGCAGAGAGACCGCGAGCAGACTAGGAGCACTGCCACTGCCCTTCGCCTACTAATCATTCAGTCAGTATCCATGTACTCATGCAGCGAGCCAGGCCTTAGGACATGGACTGTTTTAAACTCCTATGCACTATGCATGTAGTGGTCTAACCACCTTTTCATTTGTGTTTCAGGCCTACAATTCCCCACTTATTATCCATATACTCCAGCAAACACCCTGTCACTGCTCTTTCAATCCCATAGTGACCCTTTCAGCTACATATACTAATTCATTCACTGAGGATAAACTCAATCAATTATAAGTTCACCCAGTGTCTCTCCTTGTAGTACTCTAATCATTCAGTCAGTATCCATGTACTCATGCAGCGAGCCAGGCCTTAGGACATGGACTGTTTTAAACTTCTATGCACTAGGCATGTAGTGGTCTAACCACCTTTTCATTTGTGTTTGAAGCCTAAAATTCCCCAGTCAGTATCCATACACTCCAGAAAACAACCAGTCACTGCTCTTGCAATCCCATAGTGACTCTTTCAGCTACATGTACTAATCCATTCGTTGAATAAAAACTCAACCAATTATAAATTCACCTAGTGTCTCTCCTTATAGTACTGTAATCATTCAGTTCGTATGCACATACGCATGCAGTGAGCCAGGCTTTAGGGCATTGACTGCTTCAAAATCCTATGCACTGTGCATGTAGTGCTCTAACTAAATACACAATTGTGTTTCAGGCCTACAATTCCCCAGTCAGTATCCATACACTGCAGCAAACACACTGTTACTCTCCTTGCATTCCTATTTTATTTATTTATTTATTTATTTGCATACTTGTACCGCGCTGGGAATCGACTCCCGAAGGAGTATCTCCGCGCCTTTGGCAGCATCTGAGAAACAGAGAAGGCCCAGTCATGTCACTTGATTACCTAACCGGGACATCTAATAATTGAAGAGGAAGGTTTTTAGCTTTTTCCTAAAGGGAAAATGTTCCCTACATACTCTGATTTCCTTAGGAAGTTCATTCCATAGCTTTGGGCCAGCTACTGATAAGGCCCTTCCCCCTTTTCTTGTCTTCATGGCCCTAGGGACACATAACAATTCTTGATCTCCCGATCTCAGGGATCTAGAGGGGACGTATGGGATGAATTTTTCGGTTAAGTAACCTGGACCTTTTCCAATAAGACACTTGTGGATGACGCAGCAAGTTTTAAACATCACCCTCTGTTTCACTGGGAGCCAATGGAGTTTAGCCAGTAATGGTTTTGAGGGAGTACGAGCCGGGACATTAAGAACTAATCGTGCAGCAGTATTTTGCACAACCTGCAGTCTGGCAAAGATCCCCTCATTGGCAGCTAGCAGCAAACCATTACAATAATCCAGCCTGCTCAACACTAGCGACTGAACCAGTGTTTTCCTGGTGGTATCAGGTAACAGGGGAAATACTCTCCGGAGAAGCCCAATGGCATGGAAACAGGAGCTGACCACTTGATTGGCATGTTGTTTCAGGGCAAGTTCCTGATCCAGCTTTACTCCCAGGTCTTTTACTACCACTTTGGGCTCAGGGACGGGGCCTAGATCTTGAGGCCACCAGTCCGGAGTCCACAGGCGTTTGGCTTCCCCAAAGAGCATGACCTCAGTCTTAGAAACGTTACACTGTAGGAAGTTTGCTGCCATCCAATGTGCCACTTCTTTCATCCCCCGGGCAAAGGAGTCACGCACTTCAGGGGTCATGATTTTAAAGGGAAAGAGGAGTTGGGTATCATCCGCATACGATACAGGAATAAACGCGTAGGATCTCATGATGTTAGCTAGGGGTGCCACGTAGATGTTAAATAACGTAGGGCTCAAGCAAGAGCCCTGTGGCACCCCCTTAGAGATCTCCACCTCCTCTGACTGATATGGTCCCAAAATGACTCTCTGAGTGCGTTTGATGAAAAAGCTCCTTAGCCAGGCCAGAGCCTTGCCTTCCAGACCGATGTCAACTAGTCTGGAGGTCATGATGTCGTGTGACACTGTGTCAAATGCCGCTGACAGATCTAAAAGTACCAGGACAACTATACAGTTATGTATACACCTTGAATTACAATTTCAATTAGTGATGAGAAAAAAAAGTGGTTAAATGATTTTTATATAGAACTAGCTTACCCGTCGCGCGTTGCTGCGATCTCAGAAGGAAGGTCATTTAAGGAAACTTGTTATGATAACATTCAATTTACATTGTGTCATTTTTATTGAAACTTATTCATTTTAATATGGAAAACATTTAAAAGTGTTGTTTTAATTCTGTTTTGTTATTTGAGTGCTTGTGGATACACGATATTTTTGTTTTTCCGTCTGGTGCGTGGACGAATAAATCAGAAGGGTTTCCGATGCGTGAGCTGGCCACGTACAGTTGTCCATGTGAGAAGCACGGATTCTCCAAATCTAGTCCACACACTTGCAGCGATTGTCCTTGTGCTTTGTTGATGGTCATTGCAAAAGCGAGTCGCACCGGAAAGTGTAAACGTTTAGTATTGGAAAGATTATGAGGGCCCTGGGTGGCCGGGGGGCCGATATTTAACAATTAAAAAAAAAAAATTCAGAAACCTTTGCGGGAGTGTACTCAACAACTTTTAACACTTTTTTTTTTGCTAGAAACCTAGAAACCTTCTCGGGAGTGTACTTGACAACTTTCCAAAGTTTCATGCCGATCGGATGAATGGTGTAGTAATGCATAAAAGACAAACTGACATACTTTGCTTTTTATATATGTAGATGTGTTTGTATAGTAATAGAAAAGTATAATTTATAAAGTTATTAATATACATTTATTTATGTTTATTTTTTACAGATAGTGTTTATCTTCATTAAAATAAAGTTATCATGCCTGAAAAATCAATAAAGAGAAAAAGAGATCTAAAGGGCAGTTACTTGAAGAAAACTCAGCAACAAGTATTGGATGACCAACATCATGTGGGTAAAAAGAAAAAAACTTCTGGTAAGATAACTAAGGAATTTATTAAAAATCTTTCTAAGCCCAAAAAGAATGTTCAGAATGTTGAAACTACTGACAATGATTCAACCAGAAAAAATAATCAAAATAACAGGAAAGTAAAAAAAGTAAATTTACAATCAAAACATACAACGTATGGTTAAAGAAGACAAAATCAGTATAAAGAAATACACAATTTTTTTTTATAATAGAGTAGTACATAATTTGCTCACAGATATGAAGAAATATAGAAAAAGAGCAATATTTTATAAAAAGAAGAATAATATTGAATCCATTGTTGAAAAGGCTTTTGAAGTAAAAAGGAAACTATTTATTTTAGTTTTAAACAGAATTCGATTACTAGATAAACCAATCCATTTAATGAAGGCAAAAGTAAGAGGAAAAGAGTAATTAACAGAACACATTTTTGTGATTTTTTTGGGGGGAATGGAAACACAGTTCAAGTTCAGAGCCTTTCTTTAATGAAGAGAGTTATTTTCAGACCAATGATTTGTTGCATGCAGTTGACACCAGTGGTCGAGCTTATGAGGTTAGAAATGGTTGTCCGATTGACAAAGAAAAAATGGTTCCCAGAAATGCAGAAGAAGTGATAGCTGCTGAAGTTTTAGGCAGACGTCCTAAAGCCCCAATGTACACTTGGGATTGCAGTAGTATTTGTAGTGTACAACAAGAATCTATTGATATTTTACGCAATTTCTTACGAGAAAACAGTAAAAAAAAAAGTGTTAAACAAAAGATTAAGATGTTGCAAGGACTAGACCCTTGCAGAGTGAGAAAAAATACTGGTTTGCAAGGTCATTCTCTGGCTTGTCTTTCTAGAAAAGTATGTCAAAGTGTTTTTCACCATTTCAGGATGTTAGCAGTACATCATACTCAAATGCGGAAATTAGTTAGAAGATTGCATTATGCAAAAAGTCCAGCACTAATGTTAAGTGAGTTGAACAGTGCTCTTTTGCGTGGATCAGTATTAGATGTGAAGAAGGTTTGTGATGAAATTGAGTTTGTTACTTTGGTCCTGAACAAGAGATTACAGAAATTGATACATTGATAGAAGAAAATATTAAAGAGAATGTTGAACATAGTAGTACAAAAAATTTGAAGGTAAAATTACAAAGTTTAAGGTGATTTCAGGTGAAAGGCCAAATTATTCTTGTATTTGTTGCCGGTGAACTCACTATAAAAATCAGACTAGGAGTGTTGATCTGTATTTAAAAAGTGAAAGAGAAAATAATGATATGTGGAAGGAATTTGCAACTTATTTGTTGGTAGAGAATTGTTTTGATTTGGGTTCTGATCAGCGTAGTTGTAAATATTGTTACAATAAATTTGATGAGAATAAAATGCCTGCTAGAGCTATCCACAATAATCTAGAGTTGGTAACTATTCCTACAGAATTGATGGATTTAAACACCTATGAGTCTATTCTCATTCGATGTGTACACCCATTTCAGGCTATTGTTCGTAGGGAGCCTAAAACAGGTAAATTGCCTCCTTCAGATTTACTGAGAGGATCAAAAGGAAGAGTTGTATATGTACCTCTAGATTTAAAGAAAAATGTTGAAAATATTGGTGTAGAGTGTGTAGAAAATAAACCACTAGTCATTCTAGTTAATGGCATGCCTACTAAGAGTAAGACAACCTGGCAGAAGTCAGTGGATGTTAGGAAAGTGCAAAAGGCGACTTTGTATTTGATTAAAAACAATGAGTACTATAAAAATGTGTATGGGAGAAGAAGAAATACTTTTAGCAGAAGATACTGAAATGTCAATTGGACAAATTAAAAAAGTGGACATGTCCAGAAGTGAAGAAATCTATTAACATTACAGTGTACATCCACTTCATTCAAAAGAAGTGATGGGGAATATATTGAGTTATTCCAAATTAAAAAAGAGAAGGGAAGTCCCATGAGTGTATGGGAAGAAAGCTTGGAAGCTCGTTGTTTTCCGCAGTTGTTCCCAAGAGGGAAAGGAGGATGATATGATGAACGACCTGTGCAGATTCCTGCATCTGAATATCGGACAACAAGATTGTATGCAGAAGATCCAAGATTTCGACAATGTATCCCATATATTTCATCTTTTGTTTGAAAGTGACTTGTCTGGACTTTCATATGCAGTCAATCACATATTCAAAACAGGAGTACATCTGCAAAATGTTTCTGCAAAGGATTTTATGTATAAAGTGCACCAGAGAGATGATCATTTAGAATCTCAGTTGATTAATCTGATGGCATGTCAGCGTGGGACTAATGAATATTGGTACCGTCGTCATGGAGAACTTAAATGTATGCTAAGGAACTTAGGAACTCCTACATGGTTCCTTACCCAAAGCTGTGCTGAGTACGCGTGGGATGATTTACTTGAATTTCTTCGAGAGGCAAATTCCAATATAAAAAATATTGAATACAAGACACCAGGAGAATTGTGCTCTTTGGATCCTGTTAATGTATGCAGGAATTTCAATCATAGATTTGAAGCTATGATGTCATTTATCTGCAATAAAAAAATGCTCCTCTTGGAGAAGTTGTGGATTTCTTTTGGAGAAAGGAGTATCAAGCAAGAGGTGCTCCTCATATACATATGCTGATATGGATCAAGGATGCCCCTAAATTCGGAACAGATTCGGATGATACTATTTTGTATTTTATTGAAGAATATGCCACATGTGCTATACCCAAAAGCACAGAAGAAAACAACTTAAGACAACAAATCTTACGATTCCAAAGCCATTGTTATGGAAAATACTGTCGACGAAAGTACAAGTCTAAGGAAACGTTTTATACCAAATGTCGTTTTGGTTTTCCACGTTCTGTATTATCTAAAGGAAGAGTAAACAGTTTTATGTCTGCTATGCGACTAACCATCACAAGAAAGTCTCCAAAGAATACCTACAATTTAAGAAGAAGCGAAGAGTCAAAATACATAAATGATTACAATCCAGTTATTCTGTCTCTGTGGAATGCTAACATGGATATTCCGTACGTTGCGGACAATTCCATTGTTGTTGCTCGATATGTGACGTCCTACATTACAAAATCAGAAAAGACGGAATTGAAAGAAATGTGAGAAGAGATTTCTCACGAGAAGAGTCTAAGTAAGAAATTATACAGTTTCAGTTTGAAGATGTTATCCCACCGAGAAATCGAAGCATAGTAATGCTCAGATCGGTTATCATCTGCAAGTCTATACTCCAAATCTAGAAGAATCATTTGGGTGAGTCTAGGTCTTGCTGCAATGCGAAATCAAGTACTTAAATCTGTACAAGAAATTGAATATTTAGCAGAAAAAGATCCAGAAAGTACAGATATTTTGAAAACGAATATGTTGGACACATATTATCTAAACAGAAGTAATCATCTTGAGAACATGTGTCTCTATGAAGTGCTGCAAAACTACACTTTTAAACAGAATACTACAAAGAACATCAATAATGGAAAATATGGAGTGATATGTTCTGAAGCATGTTTGGTGAAACAAACAAAAGGAAATTTGATTAATCACAGGAAACTGAGTTGTGCACATCATTTCAACCTATCTGAATGTATGTGAGTGGACAAGCTGGAACAGGAAAAATTTTCTTAATTAAAGTAATCACCAGTTATCTACAGAAAACAACTGAGTCACATTTGTCTTGTGTTGTAACTGCTCCAACTGGGTTGGCAGCACACAACATTAAAGGAATTACATTACATTGTTTACTTATGCTACCTGCGGAGCATGAAAACACATTGGAATATCACAAGCTATCTGGAGAAACTTGTTGTGAAGTTTTAAGAGTGCTAAAGAAAATGAAACCACAGATTATTGATGAGGTAAGCATGGTCTCAACCTTAATGCTTGCTTTTGTGCATTTAAGAATGCAGCAAATTCTTAAAACAGAGTATGATGTATTATTTGGAGGAAAACATGTCATAGTTTTTGGAGATCTTCTGCAACTTACTCCCGTAGAAGGACAACCAGTATTTAAAACACTTGTGCATGAAGACACCAGAAAATCTTTGGGTAGTGTTGGAAATGTTAACATTTGGTCATATTTTGAATACAAGAAACTCATTACAAATATGAGACAGGCAAATGATGTTGATTATGTAACTATTCTTCAAGATATAAGAATTGGAGTACTGACAGAACATGGCAAAGTAGCTTTGCCGAGTTGATTACTTTCCAATTTGTTTCTAAATGAAAATATAGTTCCAGAAAAAATATATATGAAAATTGCAGAAAACAAATCTATAATCTGCTTAATGCCAACACTGCGCGAGTGATCTATATTCAATTAACAACTTTTGAAGCTGAAAAATGAAGAAATAATAAAAATGGAAGCCATGGATAAAATACAGCATGAAGGAATCACTATTATTTTGACAGAGAAACTGAAAACAAAATTGGATTCTTTAGAAAAATCGAAATCTAAAACTGCTGATTTAGAAAAGAATCTATATGCATGTACAAACTGTTGGGTAATTTTAAGACGAAATTTGGATGTAGAAAAAGGCTTAGTTAATGGAGCAGTGGGTAAAGTTGTGGATTTTGTTAATTATCAGAATAAAGATGGAATTGAATTTTCAAAAATTAAATTTGATCAGATTGAAGAAGTAAAACAAATTGGTTGTTGTTCAGTTCGTTTTTTGCTTGTTAAAGATTTATATGTCCGTAGAAAACAGTTTCCACTTTCTCTGACATATGCAGTGACTATTCATAAATCTCAAGGTCTAAGTGTAGACTGTGCTTTGGTGAACATTGGTAGTACCGTGTTTAAAGAGGGAATGGCATATGTTGCTTTGTCCTGAGTCAGAACTTTATCTTGTTTGTTTTTGATTGATTTTGATGACACAAAGGTTACTGCAGATTCAAACTGTGTAAAAGAGTATAATAGGTTAAGAAGAGTGTATGCTCCCAATTTAGGTCAATATCCTGTATTTGAATGAAAAGTGTGTGGTAAGTAGAAAAAGAAGGTATGAGAATATCTGTAATGAAGGTATAGAGAAGGAAAAAAACAAGATAATGTTATTGCAAGCAAAAAGAAAAAGGATACTCTTGAAGAGATTGTTGGTTATCAGTTTGAAAATAATTCAGGTGTCAACTGCTATGCTAATGTAGTGGTCAATGTTGTTTTTTTTCTTGAAAGTTTGCAACAGCAAATTATGGAGAATCTGGAAAAAAGGTTTTGGGGCAGATTTTCAAGCCCCTTGCTCCTCTTTTATGCCGCCGTTGTGGCACTTTTGTGACGCAGCGGCGGCGCAAAAGAGGTGCCATGGTGCGGTGTATTTACAACGTGACGCATCTGGGAGACGTGTCACGTTGTAAAGCCCTGCGCCAGAAGTAGGCGTTCCGGCGTGGGGGGTGGGGAGGGCGTTCCGGGACAGTAACGCCTAGTAAAAAAATGGCTGAGCGAAATCTACAAGATTTAATTCAGTCACTTTTGAGCCCATACTGCGTCAAAACCCTGCGCCTGCTTGAAGCAGGCATAAGGATTTACGCAGCATTGCAAAGATAGGGCCCCCCAGAGCATTGCTAGAGCTGCGACGCAACTCCAGCAATGTGCCGCCTTTACGGCACAGATGCATGATGCATCTGTGCCATTTTTGCCCCATGGTGCACCGCATTGTAAATGCTGCGCATCCATGGTGACGGAGCCGCGGCGCACAATAACTGGTGCATCCCTGCTGATATGCAGGGATGTGCCAGTTATTGTAAATCTGACCCTTTGTTCCTTGTTGCATTGTATTTATGAAAAATTGAGAACTGATAAAACTAAAATACAAAGCGTTTGTGATATTTGTAATCTTTTGGATGTATGTTCTGGTTCGACACAATATACGCAGAATATCCAACAAGATGCTCAGGAATTTCTAATGTATATGCTTACCGTATTGGAAAATGAAGGAATAGAAATTGAAAATCTTTTTGGCCTTTGTTATAAATGGGAACATTATTGTGAAAACTGTATGTAGACATATAGCACTAATATAGACACTGAAAGATTTATATATTTGACATTACCAGACTGTAAATCAGTATCTTTCAATAAACTAGTTAAAGCAACAAATCAAAAAATGGAGTGTAGCCAATGCAAATCAGAAATGTTATCAACATTATTTATACAAAGATATGGACAATATATATTTTTAATGATGCAACGTTGTACAGCTGATGGAAGAAAATTGTACACTTTAATAAAACATTTTGTAGCACGTCAACTATCAATATCAGGAAGGACTTTTGTAGCTGTAGCAATAATTTTCTATGATGGTCCTTCCACAACATCTGGGCATTACACTGTCTATCTAAAATGTGACAAAGGCTGTACATATTGTAATGATGCTCAGTTGGTCTTTAAACAACGTTTGCCAAGCGAATTACCAAATTCCTACCTAATATTTTGAAAGCCAAAGTTTTAGGAACATAATTACGCCCCTGAGGAATTTATTATTATGTATTAATACGGTTACTATTGGACAATTTCAATATAAAGGATTTCAAGAATACCATTTGGCCAAGAGTAGAGGTGTACGTTTGAATTACTGACTTTTTCTTGCACATTCTCTCAGCGTATATTTTTAAACAACAACATTTACAGTGCATATAAATTTACGTTCAAAAATTTTCTTAGGAGTAAGCATTTTATATATGTGTGATTTGCATTATATGGTATGTTACTGAGGATGTAGTCTTGTTTTATTGATTGTTTTTTTTGCCCGCTGTTATGTGATGAGTATGATTGAAATCACTGTTTCAAGTGAAATTCAATATGTTCTGAGAACAGCAAAAAAGGCAAAGAAAATAATTAGTAAAATGTTAAAATTATGCTGTTTTGTTATAAATATAATATTATATATTATAACTGTATTTTTTCTTCTCTTTCACAGATCCTAATTCTAAAATTAGAAATTTTCAGCAATTTAGATTATAAAAAAACAACTGAAAAAATGTGTATCTTTTTTTGTTTCTATAACTGTGAAGGTAAGTTTAACTAAGTGATTGATTGATTGCTTTATTTCGATATGCATATATCATAAAAGCAGTACAAAAGATAAAAACAGCATGTCGAAAAAAAGTATGACTGTACATTCGGTGAAAGAATAAAACACATTAGATCAGCATAAATTAATTAAAAAAGAGGATTAAATTGATATGGACAGTCTTCTATGTCTAATCAACCAAGCCCATTTTAAAAATTTGGCAACAGCACAAACAATGGGAGGGGCTGTATTGGTTAAAAGAATCCGGAGGGCAACAGAGTGCTGGCGGGTACCCAATTCTCTGCAGATAGGACCAAGCCAACGTGATCTTGGGCGACCATAGTCCGGGCATTCGAAAAGAAAGTGTGGCACCGTCTCTGGTTTATCGGGACAAAGAGCACAAAAGCATGATGGGGACTGGGGTTTATTCCACCTGGAGCAGAAGTCGGCCAAGGGTAGGGTTCCTAGCCGGAATTTGATGTACAAGGACCGATCCATGGCAATTGTTATTATGTCCATGTACGGCTCGTAGGTGACGACATCTTTTAACAACAGAAAAGCTGCGGTGGTTTTGCAGTGCTGCTGGCTACTGATGCGCTTCACACAAACCCACTCCCAAAAAAGTTTTTTTAAGGTCTCCTTCGGGGGAGCGGAATGGCTATGCCAGCAGGAGTCCAGGCCTAGGTCCCCTAAAAGGTGTTTAATGTCCTTCAGCCATTTAATGCTATGCCAACCGTCGGAGTGCATCACCTCAGCTAGACCATTGGCATAAGATTTTAGCTCAGGGACCCTCCACAGGCGAGCCCAGAGCAAGAGGGGTCGAAGACGGGCCTGATCCTTTATAGCTTTACAGCCGGTATCCATGAGCACTGGGATAGTCGGACTACTTGACGGAATAGCAAGGAGATCTTTAATGAATTTGTTTTCGGCCTTGCTCAGTAGGTCCACTTTGCCCAGGCCCCACAGTTCGGCTCCATAGAGTGACGCAGGGACCGCACGTGCTTTGTATATGTCTAGTAGAGGGGCAACACAGTGTTTTGTTGAGTTGTTGAACTCCTTGAGGAGGGCCCCCCCCACCCTTTTGTGGGCCATTGTCATTTTATTGATGTGGGCGGTCCAGCTCATCGCGTCGTTAAGTCGAATTCCCAAGTAGTCGAATTCTGCCACTCTTTCAAGGGGTATGGAGTTCAGAATGGGAGGGCGGCCAAGTTTGCGTGGTGGATGCATGACTAGGTACTTGGTTTTTTCCACGTTGATGACAAGTCCCTTGGTGGTGCAAAAGTCCTGAAAGCGGTTCAGTAATGTCTGGAGACCTTGGGGGGTTTTAGAGATGAGGAGGGTGTCGTCGGCGAACAGCAAAGTTGGAATTTTTACGCCTCCCAGAGTGGGAGCGTCTGCTGGTTCGCCGAGTAGATGGTCTACCACTCCATTGATATAGAGGGAGAATAGGGTAGGGGCCAGGACACAACCCTGCCTTACTCCCCTCTCGACCCTGATCTTATCGGTCTTTTCCCCGTTCAACCCCCATCTGACCTGGGCATAGGTGTTGTTGTGCAGTTTGATAAGGAGGTTTAATATATACGGGGGCATCCCTAGTCCGTGAAGCACCCTCCAAAGTTCCTCCCTAGGAACCAGGTCAAAGGCAGTCTTTAGGTCAATAAAGGCCAAGTAAAGACTGCCTTTGCCCAGCTCCACCACCTTCCAGTATAGTAGCAGGAGCCTAAAGACCTGTTCGATAGTTCCTGTGCCTGAACGGAACCCGGCTTGCATATCGGACAGGATGTGGTTATCGTCCACCCATTGAGAGATCCTCCCCAAAATGGCTTTCCCCGCCAGTTTCTGGCTCGAGTCTATTAGGCTTATGGGCCTGTAATTCCCAGGTAAATCCCGGCTGCCCTTTTTGTAGATGGGGACCACCTCCGCACCTCTCCAGGAATCTGGCACAGGGCCTCCCACAACGATTGCATTGAGGAGTGCAGAGATTAGTACCCCCCATTCTTCCGGATATGCTCGGAGGATATCGCCTGGTAAGCCATCCGGACCAGCTGCTTTTAATGGTACCAAGGTTTTAATCTGCTTTGTAACATCCAAAACAGAAAAAAATTCCAGGTCTTGAACTAGGGTAAAGGGCGGGAGGTTAAAAGGGTCGTTTAGTGGGCCTTCAGCGGCAGAATAAAGTTTTTGGAAGTGGGAGAACCATGTATGGGCATTGATGGTACAGGTCCTCAGGGTGTCATCGGGACGGTTCCTATTGCCCACCAAGTCCCAAAAACCTTTGGCGTCTTTCCCACGACTGGCAGCCAGGAGGTCCTGCCAGAAGTTATCCTCCCACTCCATCTTAGCGTTTTTTTGGCAGAGTGCATAGTGTCTCCTGGCCACCCTAGTCTTGGACGGTAGTTTGGACTTGACTGCTTCAATGAGAAGTGACTTCGCCTCCCTGCACTTCTGGTTGTACCAGCCCTGTCTAGCTCGTGAGCTTGGTTTCCTTCTGTTCGTATTAGCTGGAACTACAAAGAGGTCACTAATAGCCTGGGTTATAGTACAAAACCTTGGGGCCACCTCCAGCAACCCATCCTCTTGGGGTCAAGATTGTCTAGGGCTGAGGCAAGAAGCTGCCTGATGGCAGAAGTTTTCTCCTCTGAAAGTGCCAACTTCGCCCACTTTAGCCGCCGTCCACAGTTGGCGACTACTGACAGGTCCGGGGCGGGGTTACGAGAAGTTCTGCTCACAGTGCTAGTTAGCCGCCTGTGAGACAAGGTGAGAGAGAGGAGGTTGTGATCACTCTCGACAGATGGTATAATCACCATGTCCTCCACCATGCTCCACAGGTGTATGTCAAGGAGAAAGTAATCAATCCGTGACGTATGCCCTGGCCTATTGTAGGTATGGGCCCCTACTTTGTCGGACCTAGTCCTACCATTGGCAGCCCTCAGACCAAACTCCATAGCTAATGAGTTGATCTGGAGGGCCACTTCTGTCCACTTTTTGATGGGACTGAGTTCAAGGGACGGAATCCCCCACCTGATGTCATGTTCCTCTTGATCAGTTAGAATTTCAAGGTCCAGGGGCTCAAAGGTACAATTGAAATCGCCCGCCAACAAGGTACAAGACCTATGAGGTGACGAGCGAAGCTGGACTTCTAGACAGGCTATTACTGGAGATTCTCTACCCCCCTTTGTGCCTCGGGCGTAAATGTTAAAAATATTTAGGATGACTCGGCCCTGGGGATTTTTCAGCAATATATTGAGGAGATCCGGGCATTTGGTATCCCGCTCCACCACCCTGCAGTTGAGTTCTGAAGCCACCCAAATTAAGAGGCCACCCGAAGGGCGGCCCCTACCAGTTGCACTATGAACTGCTGGCAAAAAGTGGGTGGAATATCCTGCCTTGTGCAGGGGCACCCCACTCCAGGTTTCCTGAAACAGGCATATGGAGTGTTGCTCCACTAGCGCATTCCAGTCCGGCAGCGCTAGCTTCCTCTCGAGGCCCGCCACATTCCAGCTGAAAACCCTAATCGGGGGGTCCGTCACAGCCGTAATGCTACAGTCCTCGACAGGGTGCGGCGTGTCCACAGCACCCACACCAGGGAGGCTAACCAGAAGGTCAGAAGATGCCCCGGTCTCCCCTTGCTCTTTTACAAACTCGGCAGTAGCCTGGCTTTGTGATGTAATCGAGGGGCTACGGGTTTTAAGGAGGGTGTAGGCTCGGCAGCGGGACTCAAAACCACGAGGGCCTCCCCGGGAGCGTCACAGAGTCAGCAACCCCAGGAACCCCAATTCTGTATCACTGGAGCTGGATATAACTGCTGTGAAAAGACTCCCGGGGAAGGGTGACCGTGGACGATGTTTTCTACGAGAAAATGGCCCCCAGGACTGCTATTATAAGGGAGTTGTCCAAGGTGGATGGTAGGAGTGGTCGTGATAGTCCGTGGGTAGAAGAATGTTAAGTCGACTGCATCGACACCCGTTCCAGTTTAACTAAGTATTAAAATGCACAATGGCCTGTGTTTGCACACAGTTGAAGAAAGGGGAGATGGACGGAGTAGATATGTGTGGAAAGATACTTTGTGGGCGTTTTAAGTTACAGGATACAGTTATCATAAATACTGAGTATCACTAGGGGCAACTAATCCACCAGATATGTGCAGAAAGTGCCAGAGAGTTGCATTGCAGAGAGGTATAAAATAGGACAAACCTTCAGAGCACCTCTCTGCAACGCAACTGTATGGTATTTAATAGAGAGACATGGTGGGCTAGTAAGGACCAAGGACTTTCAGGATTAAAAGAGACAAAATTCCTTAACTTAAAACACGTCACAAAGTGTGTTTACACATGTCACATCAGGCCCCATCCCTTCCCGTCATTAATCTATAAACGTGTCCTATCATATACTTAAGGATTGGCCTAGCCATTAACCCTAGTACAAATTAATGTCTTTATATACTATGAAAGCAGGTCTGCAAGAAGCTACAAAGTATTAACACAGTCTTCAAAACACCCAGTTTATACCTATGAAGCTTTGGAATCTCACTGTTATAGGATAACATGTGATCTGATTTGATTGGCTCATAATATTTCCCATTGTACCTATTAAAGAACCGCAATCATTTCAATCATTCTTCTTTGAGCAACTTTGGAGGCATAAGCCAATGCTTACCTCCAATCTCATGCAATTTTTCAAACAACGAACTTGCAATATTTTCTTCTTGTAACAGTCTGCCAATACCTAAGCACTTATGGGACAAATTTAGAAGCATCCTCTACCAACAATGTGTCAGTTTTTGTAATGTAGTTATAGCGCAAGACACTCTTTCATATTTACAAGAGAGGAAAAGACAGTCTGTGTACCTTTTCTTTTCCATGTAAATACGACCTCATCATACATACCACTTTGCGTTGAAAAGGCGTTCGATAGGTGTTGCTGTGCGTGTTTGCACGGAACACACATAGAACAACACACATCTCCAGATTTATCAGAAATTATATATCTGGACATGTGTGTGAATGCTGCAGCATCCTCCAATTGGTGTAGCAAGGCAAAACAAGGAGAATTATTTTCATTTCCCTCATTGTTTCTCTTTGAATATATGCTAAAATGCACAGCATACATTGAAGGAGAAAAATGCCTTCACTGATTGTTTTTGTGCAGGAAGGTTTGTCTTTTTGCACAAAAACAAACTCCACACGACACAGATACCCTTGCACCATGGTGCAAGGGTGCCTGTGTCACCACATGGGTGCAGTTTAAGTAGCAGTGCAGAGCAAAGCATAGACTTGCAACATATTTATGGACATATGTTGCATCCCTGTGCTTCGGAAGTACCACAGCACGCTGTAGCTAAAGAGCTTACAGTGTTATGCTACAGCACTTCCTTATAGGTATGTACTTATACATTCACCATACTCCACAAATGCATTCTTTCAGTCAATTATGCACTACACACATTCATCTAAACTTTCACCCACTATCATACAAATATAGCTCTTTTTTTAACCAGAGTAGTTAGTTCTGAAAAGAACTTTATTTTTCTTTTTTATAGTTTTATATATATATATTTTTTTTGTAACGATTTTTAGATTTTGGGGTTTTTTTTAAAAGGAAAAAAAAGTAAACGGGACAAACAAAACAATGAACTTCAGGGCAAAAAAACAAAACTCTAACAGCGATGGTTATCAATTGCCCTGCAAGCTAAATCAACAGACTGCTCCCCGTAGCACAGCAATCTATTACATTTCACACAGTGAATTTTTGCGTTAGCCAGTTGGGGACGTATGTCCAAATTGGAGCTCGAAGTGGACTCCCCAGAAGTGTTTCAGCATGCTTGCTGTGCCACCAGAATATTTTTGGTTGCGGTCTCCCCAAGATAAAACTGCTTTGCAAATTTTGCATGTTACTTTTGTGGCGTTGACTTTTTTAAGTCCCTCTGGATAGGTAAAAAATTTCCAGACAATGGAGACATACTTTTGGGGACGTGGTGGTTCTGGAACAAATCCCTCTTCATTGGAGTGTTCAGATTCTGAAGATTGTTGTTGTTGTGAAGCCATTTTTTTAAGTTAGAGCAAAACCAAGTCTGCAATCCCAAAAAAATTAGGTTCTTCTTAGCACAGGTCTTCTCCCAAGGAAGGTCTAAGAAGAGTGATTGAAATGGGTGGGGTCCTTCAATAGTTAGAATCGGAAGTGTTATGAACCAATCAAATCTCTTTTTTCTGGTCACATGGGATCCGCGTAGGGTGCACCCACGCAGCACGCACCCAGCGCGACTTCGCGAAATTGCATTTAAAAGTAATATTACTTTATTAAAACTAAAAGACTATTATGTTTATAATTATCTCAGATAATGTCTTGCCTTAATATTTATATTAAATACATATATATATGTTTTTAGACATTAAAGAATTTCACGGGAGTCGCGCACCCACCGCGTCGAATAAGTATATGACGTCACACGGAAACGCGCGACCGTCTCGTAGCATAATAGGTACATGTGGCGTATGCGCCAGGAGTCGCGTACCGGTCGCATAGCAATCGCGCAGGGAAATACGCACCCATCGCACACCCTATGCGGATCCCACACAACAATCCTAAAATGGTGGCTAGGTTCTGTGCAGTAGGTGCGTTTTGGGTGCGCGACTCCAAAAACAATTTTAAAAAACGAAAATATTATAAATATATTATAAAAAATCAGATAAAATAAATATAAAATGTCAATATTTAAAAAAAAAATTCATTTTATGGTAAAAATATGTAATGTCATTTAAAAAAATATATCTAAAAATAAATAGTTTAAAAAAATGTTGTAAATCAGTATCAAAAAATGAATATAACAGTTAATACATTTAAAAATTGTCATTGAAAAAACCTTTGAAATTCACTGAAAAAAAATAGATTTCAGACATATTATAGTTAGAAATTAGCATTTAAAAAACTTTTGAAATTCACTTAAAAAACCATAGGTTTCAGACATGTTATAGTTAGGAATTAGCATTTAAAAATCCTTTGAAATTCACTGAAAAAACCATAAGTTTTAGAGGTGTTATAGTTAGCTGGACATTTCACTCGTACAAAACCATTGAAATTCCTCCGTTATAGATAGTTGTACTAACTATAACTCGCGTGCCCGCAATCCACTGCTGATGATGTCACATATTACATCTTTCATGACATGGTCAGTGACATTACTGATGATATCACTGATGACATCTCACATGACAACACTGATGACATCATCAACGTGACAATCAGATACACCTAATCATACACTAGTATAACCTTTCATCACTCACTATAAAATATAGAGTGCCCTGCTTAAACCATTGATACACCAATAAAAGTTTCTAAAAACCCACTCAGTGATTCCTAGGTCTACACTCACATGTAAACACTTACCTATAAATTCAGTCATACATGTTGACAAAGATCAATAGAAAACTATTAAATATACTTAAACACCTATATCAACATTACCCACCAGCACACATTTTATTGACCTAAACAGTCATTCTACTCACTTATAGAAACAATTGATCATACTTACATTTAGTCAGCTACACACTTATACAAACACCACTTTATTTATTCATATAGATAGTAAATCAAACTTAGTGACTTATAAAATCACTATTACAAGTAAACATTTATCTATACAGTCACTCATACAATCACTGAGTCTTATGTATACTTATTTATATACAACAACTGTCACATACACTGCGTTTTATATTTCTACTTTGCTGGACATGTATCATTGAGAAATATATTTACTTATCAACACACCCATAAAGAGATTCACTCACCCAATCAACTGTTTTCAATTGCAGTCTAAACCTCATATACCTACTGTATCAACTCTTTACACATCTTTGGACAGTCACACACCTCCCACCCAACTACACACACATTCACTCTCCTATACAAATACTCACTTAACTATTAAAAAACGAAGTACTTAATGCTGCAGTTAATGAGGGCTGGGGGGGCATGGAGGATTCCATTAGTATCCCAAGTACGGATGTTTCTTCTGTGGGAGTGAGCTTGGTGGATCTGGTCCCTGTTGAACCTCTTCCTCCTCCTTTGCTACTTGATGTTGGCGGTGACGAGACCAGAATGATCTCTCCTGTTTAGGAATGCATCCCTCAAGTCGAGGGACCAAATAATGAAGGCTCTTCTGGTCATTCAAATGGAGTTGCGCAGGAGATTAGTCCAGGCATTGTTGGCAACTGCCTTATTGGCGATGGATCTAGAGGTAGCAAGGAGCAGGCAAACGTACTTGTGGAAATAGGGAACGGTTTGTACTCTCCTGTTAACTCTTCTTCATCTGGTCTGGGCATTGCTAATATCAGGAACAATAATAATGAGGTGCATAGTCCAGGGGGTAATACCCCCGAGGGGGGGAGAACCCCGAAAGAAAAAGGCCCTAAATCAGGTCGGACTGGGATAGGTGGTAGAGGCCGTGGGGGCACTGGAAATACGGCTCAGATTATAGACGCACTCAGACGATTGAAGGGTGCATCAAGCTCCTCTAAGGCTGGTCCAGGGGTAAGTCCGCTACGGAAAAGGGTGTCATCAAAGGGTGAAGTACGAACTATTGTCTCCAGACTATCTAACGTAGGTTCACAGGGTGACATGATGGCCCCCACTTCACTGAACTGCCGTTTAGACTCGCTGGCTACCACGGCCTGTGTCCCCTCTTCAGCCCATTAACCAACTAGTAATTCTACCATGGCCGTTACCGGCTTACACAATATGGAATGTGCAAAATCTCCGGCCATGGGCGCCGGCCCCGATCATGGTCAAAACACTGCTGATAGGGTGCTTTTCTATTCTAAGGGGTCAACACCAGCTGAATTTAACACTCCACCTGCAGTGCTTGGTTCTTTTTCTTCCCCCCTAAGGCCCGGCCAATGGCTCCTGTTCAAGTTGACTCTGTGCCAATCTTTGTGAGATCTGATTTGTGTAAGTCTTCTATGGATAAGAGATGGCAGCTTCGCCAGCTCATGGATTCATTTAAGTCTGTTTGCTCTCAGGTTTTTCTGCAGGAGCCTGCCCGGCTTAAAGTTATCAAGGATGGTCGCTCATACTTCTTTTTAAGTGAGGAGGAGGCTTAAAGGGTATTGGCTAATTGGCAAACCACACCCAATCCTTGATTAATATAACATCCTGGCTTGATCTCTTCTTTTTTGTGGGCATAGGGGGGTTGGAAGTGTCATTCGGGATGCAGTAATGCAATAATGAAAGATGATCTTTCTGCACTTTTAGTTTGCGGTTTATGTACTGGGTGGGTGCGAACGGAGGGGGCATGGTGTGTGGGTTTGTTTGGGGTCTCTTGGGGGTGGTTGTGGCGTTTTTTATTTGCTGTCGGGCTAGGACAGCTTTAAGGGGGTGATTCCTTTTCCAAGAAACGGGGTGGGGGATGGGGGCGGTCTGAGGGGTTTGGGGGGTATGGTGAGGTTAAATAGTCACAGCTCTGTTAAAGTAGCGCAGAAAATGTTTGAAAGTAGTAATGAGCATCGGTTGGGGGATAAATTGTGTTTGTGGTTACGGATAGAGCACGATTCGGCTTTTCAGAATTTTGGTAATGTCTAGAGTCAAATTTATGAGCTGGAATGTCTGTGGGCTGAACTTGGCTAGTAAAAGGCGATTGGTAGCTGAAGAGCTTAAAGGATTTAAGCCCCAAATAGTTGGATTGACTGAAATGCATCTGGCCTATAAAGATAAAAGCTTTTTCAAACAACTTGGCTATGATTTGTTTGTCTGTACTTCACAGACGGCATCCATAAGGGGGGGTCGCTCTATTGGAGGATAAATATTCCAAAATAACTGTACTGCGATCCCTTGCTGATAGTCGTGGTAGGTGGGCAATTGCGCAGCTTTTAATTCTCAGAAGTAAGGTTGCAGTATGTATGGTTTACGGCCCTAATGTTGACTGTCCTGAGGGTATCTCTTACTTCAATTCTGAAGTCTTAGAATGGGCTGGTGATCTCATTGTTATGGGAGACTTCAATAGCATTTTAGATTAAAAAAGTTATACTACAAAAACGCTTGCAAGAGCTAGAATGGTTCAGGTAAGGGCTGCCATACGAGATCTATTACATATCCATCAACTGGATGATGCTTGGCGGACATTGTTCCCTACAACATCGGGGTTTACTTTTTTTTCTCACCCCCATAAACAGTACTCTAGGAATTACATGATTTTTACTAATTAGTTACTGTTGGCCAACGCATCAATGGTCGTATGTCCAAAGGTAACCTCGGACCATAATCCCTTCATGCTCACTGCATATTTTGGTTCGCTTAGACAAGATCAAGCTAGGGAATTCTCGTTCCCTTAGCACCTTTTAAGTAATTCTGCTTTTGTAACTTACATGCAAGAGGTCTTGAAGGAATACATTCTGAACAACCTCTCTCTCTTTGGTATGGGACTGCTTAGAAGTATGTGTGAGAGGGGCTACTTTCCAGTATATAGTCAAGCAGAATAGACTTAATAGTAATCAGTTGGATAATGAACATAGGCAATTAATCGAGTTAGAACAGCAACATGCCCGTGCAATAGCGTCAAAAGACACGAGTGAACAACATATATATGCCCAGATTATTGATGCTGGAGCAAAACTTCATAGAAAGGCTGGAGGATAAAGTTGCCAACAATTTTCTTTAGTTTAGAACGAAGCAGTATGAGTATGGAGAGAGGGTGGGAAGGGCACTGGCTTGCCAACTTGCTGACCAGAGGGCTAAATCACACATTAAGAAAATCAAAGGTGTGGATTGTTATCTACACGAAGTCCAAAGACATAGCCGAGCAGTTTAGCATTTTTTACGCTAGCTTATATAAGGAAGCCGGAAGCTATAACCAACAAATGGCTAAGAAATATTTACAAGAGAGCGTCTTACCTTCTTTGGATGTGTCACATGCCTTGGGCTTAGAGAGTAAGGCTGACCTTGAGGAATTGAACGTAGCAATTGGGGCTCTGCCCAGTGGCAAAGCTGTGGGTGAGGACACCATCCCGCTTGAGATTTATAAACCTTTTAGGGATGTGTTGATGCCAGATCTCCTTGAGCTGATTAACGACATACTGCAGGGAGGGGATGCACCCCCTTTGTGGTATAGAACTAATATTGTGGTCTTCCCCAAAAAGGGCAAACCTGTGGAGGCCTTAGGGTCATATCGACCGATATCCCTTATTAATGCGGATGCAAAAATAAATTCCAAGCTTCTTGCTTCTCCCCTTGCCCCACTTATTTGTTTATTTGTCTCAGAAGAACAGCACGGTTTTGCTCCCGGTAGGGACACGGTAGCACACATAAATACTGCATTTGCAGCTTTTGATGACGCTGGTCATTTGGGTCAGCGGATCGAGATGCTAATGCTGGATGCCGAGAAGGCCTTCGACTGAGTTGCTTGGGGGTTTCTATGGTGTACTATGCTATCATTAGGCCTCGGTCAGAGGTTTGTCTTGGTGGTTCAGCAACTTTATTTCAATTCTTCTGCTGTTATCAAACTTAACGGCTGTTTATCTAGTGCTGATAGTATACAGCGGGGCATGCACCAGCCGTGCCCGCTTTTCCCCTTACTATTTGCTCTCTACATTGAGCCGTTTATTAGGTATCTCCTTCAGAATGTCTCTATCTTGCCAGTGTCTTTCAATGGTATGACGTTAAAAGTTACTGCCTATGCAGACGACATCGCTATATTCACTACTGGGCCAGAGATGGCTAAAGCCGTACTAACACATGAGGCACAACTTTTTGGTTCCTTTTCTGGCTATAAGCTTAATCTAAATAAAATGCAGTCTATTCTTAATTACATACCAGTACCCACTCCTCCTCAGCTAGGTATTACTGCTTCTGCTATTTATCTTGGTGTCTGTCTTAGTGGTTGTACTGAGGATTTTATGGCCTTGAATTACGAACGACTGCTTAAAACAATTACTGCTGATTTGCGTAGGTGGCACAGGTTGCCCCTGACTATCATTGGGAGATGCAACATAGTGAAATTGAACATTTTGCCTACATTTCTTTACTTGTTGCGTTCTATTCCTTTAAGAGTTCCAATGTCATTTTTTAAACAGCTTGATTCTGTTATCGGAGGTTTTATTTGGGGCTATCGTCGAGCTAGGAGAGCTCTTAGATATATAAAGCTGACATACGAGCAAGGCGGGTTCCTACTCCCCGATTTCAAAACTTTATTTTTGGGCAGCGTTTCTTAATCGTATTCAGAGTCTACTTTTGGGACCCAATGTGGTCAAAATATGGTTCGCATATCAGCTCGCATTTGGTCCAAACACTGGGTTTCTTTTACACTGTATGTCTGACCCAAACTCTCGTTTGAGTCGCAACATTTCCCCATAGGGGATACTCTCAACAAGATGTCTTGGATGGAAACTCGAAGAGTGAAGTACTGAGTTTCCGGCTGTTTCCTTCCTGTATACTCTAGTTTCCATTTTTTTATTATCTAGGTATACCTCAACGTCCAGGGATTTAATGATTTTGTCTCTAATAGTTGAAGTAAACTCAAGTTGATGTTGTTACTATTTATAGCTCAAACAAAGTCGGTAACTTCTACCTCAGTGCCCTCCCACAAAATTAACAAGTCATCGATAAATCAATACAATAATTTCACATTTTTGTCCATAAAATGCTTGTGAGTGATGCCTACGACCAGCTCCTCCCACCAACCAATAAACAAACAGGCATAACTGGGGGAGAAGCTGGCCCCCACCGCTACTCCTCGCATCTGTTAGTAATATGTTTTTTCTAACATAAACACATTGTTATTCAAACGGAAACTTGTCATGTTCACTGATATCATACTGTGTGGGGACAGTGCTGTTTTGTTCATTCCAAAATAATATTCATGTGCACGTTTCCCATCTTTGCAGTTAATACAAGTGTACAAAGACACTACATCAAGAGTCATTAACAAGTAGTTCTTGTTCCACCTAAAATATTTCAGTTTTAAAATAAAATCACTGGTGTCCTTTATATATGAAGGCAACCGTTGTACAAAATCCTGTTAGAAAAAGTCTATATATTTTGAAGCGTTTTCAAGTAGGCTTTTTTATGCCAATATAATCCGTCTTCCAGGTGGCTTTTGTGCATTTTTATGAATCATTGGGATAAAATATATATTTGGAACTGTAGGATTTTCTTTTCTGATGAATTGATATTCATCCATTGTTAAAAATCACGCACTTTTCCATGCCACTAATTTTCCATAGAAGTCGTTGTATATCCCTCTTAAAGCCAGTGCATTGCTTATTCGGTAACATGCTCTGTCATTTGACTGCGATAGTGCTTCCTCCATATATTCCTTCTTTGCCCACAAAGCAACGTTGCCTCCTTTGTTGGAGCTTCTTATCACAATATTGCTGTCTTTCCGTAGTTTAGATATCAGTTGATTATATTGTCAATTTCTATTGTTTGACTTTCTGTTGATGTTTTGTGTTGTCTTTAAATTCAATTTCTTTATTTCATTTATAACGTTTTCACTAAAAATGTCTATTCCATCCTTTGGTGCGATAGGGGTAAAAGTTGAATTTTTCTTAAAAGGAGTCTTTTTTTATGATGGTACTTAGTGCTTGTATCTCATCTAGATTAGAGGTCTGGGAACCCCCTTGGTCACGTATATCGATGGTTTCTTCCTGCAATTCAATCAGGGTTTCCAGTAGAGACAGCTCAGCCGTGGAGGCTATTTCCTGGGAGCTATCCGGGCAGTAGGAGAGCCTCAATGCTAAGATTTGTTTTATTGCTTTATTGAGGTCTACTTTCGTTAAATTGATCACTGTTTTTTCAATTTCCTCATTATCAATCAATTGCGATTCCTCCACCCCCTTCCTCTTCACTTGTTGGAGGCTGATCTTTCCTCTTGCTTTTCGCTTCTGCTGGTGCCAATGGTATTGCCTCTTCTTGCTGTCTTCTTTAGAGTCCTTGGACAGAGAGTTTGTCTCTGCTCCTCTGATAAAAAATTCAACTCCTCTGCCGGGGTTAATGTAGGACGCGCTCTGCTTGCAATTGCCTGTACATTTTCATTTTCTACTTCACTTTCTATTGCAGAGCTCATTTCTGAGTTGGATGTATTGATTTGTCCTTGTAAGTTTGTCAGAGCCCCTGATTGCTGTTCACCTTTTGTTTTATTTTTAGTTGTTTTCATTGCATCATATTTTCTGGAAAAGGTGAAAACGTGCCCTGTCTCATAATCCATCCTATCGCGGTGAAACTTAAACCCCTTACGTTCCTATCTTCTTCTTTGCGCAATCTGATCATTATTTTCTCTCTTAGTTTGGTTTATCTTCACTTTTGCTAATTTTGGCAATTTCTTCATTCAGTGACTCCATTTGAACCTGCAGTGCCTGCAGTGGACAGTCAAGGTTGCATTGTGCCCAGTCTCGCATCATATCCAGGTTTGGTTGTTCGTAGCTTGGTGCTGTGAGGATCCTTATTCCTCTAGGGATCCTCCCTACATCAAAATACTTTGCAGGGACTTGTGTTCCCACCATTCCCCTTGTTCTGCACGCATCAGTTTTTCTAACGCTCTCATTTTGTCTTTGATTGTATCATTAGCAGAGTTTGAATTAATTCCCCGTTAGTTGAAAATGGCAAAGCTAGAAGGAATGTTGCTGAACATCTCGGAGGCTGCCGCCTCCCTGTGTCTCAGCGTGTCCGCCGACATGTTGGTCTATATCTTGTTGTAAAATACTTGCGGTGTTTAAGCGTGCAAAAAACTCCAGCAATCTGGCTTTTGTCCCACTCCACCCACACACCACTCTCCCCACAATACCTTTCGGGGCAAGCAAGGAGTAGATTGCTCGGTACGGTAGGAAACGCCTTTGGCTGATGTAGGGTGATCAGATGAACTGTGGCCATGATCCCTATGGCAGGCTGTAGAGCCAAGCCATACAGCCCATACAATTTTCTTTTTTTCCTTTCTTGTCCTTATTAGTAATCAAAGTTAGTTAATAAGGATAAGTTGCAACCTGTGGTAAAACGTCAGGCAATTATTTCAGTCAGCAACTCAGCCCAAAATACAGGCTCAAGAAATGTCACCTTTTTGTTTGCATTCACGTGCCATACTTTCATTAGTGAACACCGCAGAGAGAAGATAATTTGTCAAGAACAGGATTTAGGGCCATATGTATGAAGCTAATTTTCAGTCGCAAACGCTGCGAATCGGTAATAATAGCGTTTGCGACTGAAAATTAGCAATTTACAATGTATGAAGGCAAAATTGATCGCAAATCAAGGAATCGCTGATATAGTGATTCCCAAAAATAGCGAGAGCCTGAAATTTGCGAATTCCATAGCGATTCTCAAATTTGCGATTATACCAGTTTGCGATAATCGCAAATCCGGAAATCACAATTAAGGATTCGCAATGATATGTATCAAAAATTCGCAAATTACGAATTCATGAAATTCGCATTTCTAGAAATCGCAATTACCACCAAGTGGGAGCAGGTGGTAACCAGGTGCAAAGTATTTAAGGAAGCCCACAAAGCAACACACTCTTTTCCACAATGTCTGGGCTCTACGTGATAGCGAGGAGGCGAAGAGTGAGAGCTGTGGCTTAGAGGAGGAGACGGCAGGAGAGGATATTCCGTGCGCGCATCACCATCTACCTGCGCACTGAGGAGGACATCTACACCCACTACAGACTGGAGGAAGAGAGCATACTAGAATTAATTGAAGAACTCAGACCCTATCTAGAACACCCCACACGCAGGACACAAGCCATACCCACACACTTCCCCAGGTCCTGTGTTCACTACACCTGCTGCCCTCAGGTAGTTTTCAGGGGGTGATAGCCACAGCAGAAGGGGTGTCACAAAGTGCCCTGTCGTGCTTTTTCCATGCGTTCCTCGATGCCATGACACAGAGGATGCAACACCACATACACTTCCCCAGCACCCCATAGGAACTAGCACAGACCAAGCAGGACTTTTACAACATCGCCCAATTCCCTCACGTCATAGGATGCATCGATGGGACACATGTTGCAATGTCCCTCCCCTCAAAAAATGAGTACGTATACAGGAACCGGAAATGCTACCACTCACTTAATATACAGAAGGTGTGTGATGCCAAAAACATCATCACTGACATAGTGGCAAAGTATCCGGGAAGCACACATGACGCGTTTATCTTCCGTCACAGTGGGCTATACCGTAGACTCTCAAGAGGTGATTTTGGCGAGGGATACCTACTAGGTAAATGCTCTCATACATAGTCCACATTTCAACTGACTAGCATGTGCATTACAGTGACTTACCAATTACATTTCTAACCACAGGCGACAGTGCTTATGCAGTCCGGGATTTCATCATGACACCCTACCTCAATCCTGCTACTGCTGGGGAGCGGCGCTACAACCGGGCACACATTTCAACAAGAGGCACCATTGAGAGAACCTTTGGCATATTGAAGAGCAGATTCAGGTGCATTCATAAAAGTGGAGAGGCACTCCAATACAGCCCCGAAACTTGCTGCAAAATTGTTGTAGTATGTGCCATGCTGCACAATATCGCTACCAGGAAAGGCACACCAGTGGAGTTGAGCAAATCTGAATCCTCTAACGTGGAGGGGCCTGGACCTGGACGCATGGCAGCTGGTGTAGCTGGTGTGCAGCTGGGTGGCAGAGGCGTGATGAGATTACGCGCAACTACTTCTAGGTGAGTAATAATGACACAATGACAACTTCAATCTGTGCAACTGTGTTTTAATAGCTACAGCAACAATGCCACACATCCTCATAGGCAAGTACATACACTCCCAATGTAATGCACATGTTCAATTCACAGTGCTACTATGTAACTGGAGTGACTGCAAAGTCAACAATGTAGTTGGCCATATTTTGCCCCTGCTAATCATTGTTATTTGGCTGCACATTCTAATGGTATGTAGCAGGCCTATTGCTCCTGCCACTACGGCGCCTCTCTACGGTGGGTGGTGGGGTGGTGGAGCTCCGCACTGACTGGGAGTCCTCCTCACTTGGAGTCAGTACTCCTGGGCCTGTGGTACGTAGGGCACGCAGTTCATCCAGAGCAGATGTGGACTGCACAACGACAGTGGCAATGTCCTGTATGCCGTGTGAGAACTCACGCTGTGTTTCAATGGTGCGCCTGGACAGAATATTGGTTGATGAGGCCAGGTGGTTGATTGCACGCGTGTACATGTCCATGCGGGCCAGCTCCTTGCGCCTAGCAGCGTGTTCGGCACGCAACTCCTCAGAAAGCACTTGCACAGCACCCCTCATTTCTTCCCGTATGCCCCTGAGCCCTGCCCTCATCTCACGCTGTATTGCGTTCATGTGCTTGACTTGTAGGCGCTGCACCTGGAGCATGTGTAATTCCAGTAAGGGGTCCGTAGGTCGCACGCTACTCCACCATTCCAGCGTGTATACCCCAAGAGCATCATGGTTAATGCAGTTTTCTTGAGAGCGGGTGCGCTTTTCAAAAGAATCGAAGTGTAATTGCAAGGTTGCAGGCCAACTCTGGACACCGGTGTTTCAGGATTATTGTCCTTCATCAGCAGAGTGTAGGGCGGTTTTCAGGGGTTGCTGTGCAGGCTGCCAAAGTGTTCTCAGGTATGGTACCTCTCCAGGCGCGTAGGGCGTTACCTCATGTGTAATTCCAGCCCTGCAAAAACCGAGTCTTCCTGCTGATCAACGGAGCTGCTGGCCGTGCGGGGTCTATGCCTGCCTGTGACCTGTGGACCCTGGCTGTGTTGTGGCCTTGACTCCTGCTGCGAACCTATGGCATCAGACTGCACATTGTTATTGTTGTCCTCATCATCGTCCTCCATGACTGCCAATGGCCTCACAATCTTCCTCCTGGGTCCCTTTGGTGGAATGACAGGGCTGTCCTCCCCATCTGTTTCCTGCACCTGCCCAGCGTCTCCAGAGTCTGGAGGTACTGTGTCTTTTCCACTGCCTGTGGGCTTATTAGTTGCAGGTGCTGTGGATAGAACAGCACACATTAATGTAATTTACTAATTTCCAATGTGAAAATAAAATATTTCACAGTTTACCCTTACTTTACTTTTGTTATTCCCCTTTCCTGACCTGCACATGTGAAATTTGCCTAGCGTGGCTGTTTCTCGCAACATATATTTTTCATGTGACTACATCTCGCACAATGCATTGCTGTGACTGCCTGTGTACTTGCTCTAGCGTGACACGTGGTTCCCCTAATCCCTAGGTTGCTGCAGGGGGGTTGGGGTGTGATGGCATTCATCTTACCTGGTCTTGAAGCTGGTTGGTCGGAGCTGTCTAGCACAGACACGCCCGCCACACTCTCTGGAGCCAGTGTTCCCTCTACAATTTCCTCAAGCGGTGTAGAATCTGGTACATTGGAGGTCCCTCCACCGATGCGCTGTGACTGCTCCAGCCTGGCTGCCAACTTTTCTTTAGAGCGCTGGCGCAGGTCGTACCAGCGCTTGCGCAGTACCTCCACACTACTGTGTGTAACTCCCAGGGCATTGACTTTCGCCTGTATGCCTGCCAGATGCGTCTTTTCCTTGCCTCAGGCACCTTGTGTGAGCTCTTTCCAAACAACAAATCGTGGTTTGGCACCATCTCAGTAATGAGTGTCTCAAGTTAAGCTTCTGAGAACTTCATCTTTCTCTTTCTAGAAGTTTCTCCTACTTGCTGCTCCTGCTGGGTTGCAGGCAATTCCTTGTTCCCACTCTCAGCCATGGCTCCTCAGTAGCAATCCTCACTTTCCCACTCTCTAACAAACAAGACTGTTGCAGCATGGGTAGTCAGTCACTTCCTGGATGGGGATGTCATCAAACTGCATCATGATTGCGATTGGCTGATTTTGGAAAAATCGCAATTTTGCGATTTTTCCCGTTAAGGAATCGCAATTTTATTTCTCGCAAATATTTAGCGATTTTATCCGAATCACTAAATATTTGCGATTATGTTGATACATTCCGATTTGCGATTCTGAATCTGCGATTCGGTAAAAATCGCAAATTCCGAATCGCAAATCGGAAAATTCATACATATGGCCCTTTGTCTTCTGAGGAGAGTTGGAAGCTCTGGAGAACGCTGTACATTTTTCCAAGCAATGGCGAAGAGAGCAAAGGAAACCTCTGGCTTCCATTTAACAAGAGGTTCAAAGAGAGCACACTACTGCAAGAGTAGCTCAAGCATGAAGTCATGCACATCAGAATACTAGGGGTCATATTTACAAGTCCCCTACACCACTAGAGCATCACCTTTTTTAACGCTCCGGTGGCGCACAATGTTGAGCCATATTTACAAGGCCATTCAAAGGTACCACGCATGGCTTTTATGGCCTTGTAAATATGCCCCCCTTTTACGCATTGCTCTACGTGAAAGAAGCATTTTTATTTATTTATTTTATTTTTTGTTTAAAAGAGTTTTATATAGCGCTGTCTAGACCCGAAGGTATCAGAGCGCTTTACATGAGAATCATCACTGTAACAGAAAGTTTAAAAATTACACAATACATCAAAAAATAGGCAATACAATTGGGAGAGGAGAAAAAGGAGAGAGAGAAGTAGTGGGGGGTAGGGGAGGTGAGAAAGTGAGGATAAGGGAGGAGACAACCGTAGAGACGAAAGGAAGTCTGTCTAAAGACCGACTGGGTTGGTGATGGCCAAGGAGGGAATCCACGGCCCATCTCCCCTATAGCTAAACCAGGTAGGTCCATCGGGCGTCAGACAAAATAGTTCAGTCTCAGTACATTGAGAGAGGAGAGAGGGAGAGGCATAAATAGAGGGAGGGTGAGGGAGGAGACGACAAGAGAGGCGAAAGGAAGTTCAACAATATGGTTCAACAGTATAACAGAAGAAGATAAACAATTACACATTACATCAAATAATCAGCGATACATTAGGAGAGGAGAGAAAGGAGAGGGACAAGTAGTGGGGGGTAGGGGAGGTGAGAAAGTGAGGATAAGGGAGGAGACAACCATAGAGACGAAAAGAAGTCTGTCTAAAGACCGACTGGGTAGGTGATGGCCAAGGATGGAATCCACGGCCCATCTCCCCTATAGCTAAACCAGGTAGCTCCATCGAGCATCAAACAAAATAGTTCGTTCTCAAGTGGTATGGGAAGAGGTTCACAGAAAAATAGGGTGGGGACAAAGGGCAAGGGCAGATGAGGGCAAAGGACAGAAGCTGGAAAGAGTGGGAGCGGAGGGAGGTGAGGGGAGAGGGGGAAGATAAGGTCAGGAGAGACGTGGGAGCGTTTGCCCGAAGTCCGGCTGGGTAGGTGATAGTCAAAGGAGGGAGTCCAAAGTCAATCTCCCCTATAGCTCGCGAGATAGCTCCACCGGGCATCATACAAAAGTAGCTAGGTCTCAGCTGTCTAGGGAAGTAAGCAGGGAAAAGGACCAGGTGGGTGGGCGGGGTCAGGGACGGGCGAAGGCTGGTTGAGGTACTGGGGAGAGCAATGAATAAAGACCAGGGGAGGAACAAAAACATCACAGAGGGTGTCACTGAGTCGGCCATCTGGAACTCAGGCAGGGTGTATGCGACATTGTAAGTTCAGCTACAGTCAGTCAGAGGGGATGAAAAATGGCCTCAGAAAGAAGCGCTCCTCACAGGCAACTGGCAGCATCAGCGCAACTGTCCAAAGTCGCGCAGACTACAGCGACAGTACAGTGGAGGCGCGCCTCTCTCCCCCCCCCCCCGGTACCGGGGGAAACATCACGTATTTTAAGACCACATCCAGCGATGTTACAGCACAAATGCACAAATGCCTTTTTTACATTGTGGCGGGCGCTGCTGAAAGCACTCCCCGCCGCAATGTAAAGAATGCAGGATGCGCCTGCCAGTGTGGTGGGCGCATCCTAATTGGTTTTGCAGGACCGCCGCACACATAGCAGGCAGTCCCATTTGCCGATCCGCCCGCCATCGTAATAGACCCCAAAGTGACAATAAATAAGAGAAGTGTACCATAAACAGTGGGCGCTTGGGACGATAAAGTGAGCTAAGCCGGATGGCATCAGCGCCTTTTTCATACATAGCACAGCAGCAAATTATGCAATTTGGGTAAATAAAAATATAAAGTAACTATATAACAGAGGTATATGAACGACAGTAGGATATGTTAACTAAATTGATCAGAGGTAGCTACCTACAAAATACAGTAAGATATGAGGGAGACATAGTTCTGAGGTAGATATGAAAGGTGCTGTAGATGTGGGGAGACTAGAGGCAAAGTTTTCCCTGAGAAGTGATGCTCAGATTTATTTGAAGGATGTGGGCTAGGAGTGTTGGATCATGCAGTGAGTTTAAGGGGGAGGGTTTAGGTATTTATTGAGAAGAAGGAGTTGAAATTTCTTGCTTAAGTGAGAGAATGATGGGTTTTCACGTAAATCATGAGGCGGTGAGTTCCAGATTCTGGGAGCGTTCCAGGAAAAAGAGCTGGTGCGAGGTTTTTCATTGTTAAATATGGGAAGGATCAGGAGTAGACTGTTAGAGCTTCGGAGAGGTCTCTTTTGGATGTCTTTTGATAATTGGTTTGCAAGGTAGACTGGATTTTCCATTTAGAGCACTTTGTGGGTAATACAAGCAGTTTTTAAAATACATCTTGCCTCGATTGGTAGGCAGTTGAGTTTCTTGAGAGTCGGGATGATGTTCTCAAAGTGACTCTCCCCCAACAGTAGTGTGGTCGCTGCATACAATGTAGCTATTAGGGGCACGAGGTGTGTTTTCAGGGCACCTGTCATCATTACGATACCGTAGTCCAGCTTGGAGAGGAGTATCGGTTGTACCACAGTCTTCAGGTCTTCAATGGAGATGGAGGGTTTGACTTTTTTCAGGTGCTTCAATGAGTAGAATGCACTTTTGGATGATGCTTTGGTGTGCTCTTTAATGCTCAGGTTTTTGCCAAGTGTAATCCCCAGAGATTTGACAGAGTTGGAGACAGATAGTTTGCAGTTTATTGCAGTGAGGTTGATGAGCCAGATATCTACAGGAAAATACCTTCCTTTCAGTTGATTGAGGAGGAGTTTAATTCGTTGGAGTTGAGCTTCATGTGGTTGTTGGTCAGCCAGGCTTCCAACGTGGAGAGAGTGTTATTTAGGTGTTAGATTTCTTAGATTGATTACATTTTCATGTAGAGTTGGGTGTGATCTGCATAGAGGTCATAGTCAATTCTGGCTTGTTTCAGGATCTCTGCAAGGGGTTCCTTAAAGAGACTAAATAGGGCAGGATACAGGACTTACCCTTTAGGAACTCCTTGAGAGACTGTTGTTGCTTTAGAGGTGTAGTTGTTTAGTTTGATTACCTTTGAGCATTGGCTCAAAAATGATGCAAAGCACTGGAAGACTGTTCCCTTGATATCTGCATGTCATTAGAGGGAGTTTAGGGGAATGTCATAGGTTTATCAAAGGCAGCTGATAGGTCAAGGGGGACTTGGAGGCAGGCCTGGCCATCATCCAGAGATATCTTTAGGCCATCTGTGATGTTTAGTATTGCAGTCTCTGTACTGCAGCCTTTCCTGAACCCAGATTGGAAGGTGTAATGCAGGCTGTGTTTTTCAATGTGGGTGTTGAGTTGTACCAGCACACAGTTTTCAGTGGTTTTGGTGAGGAGAGGGAGATTGCTTATAGGTCCGTAGTTGTTGAGATCATTCTGGTCGGCGTCTGTTGTTTTTATGTGGGTTTCTTCGCCAAATTTGACGGAGACCTGCATGGAGCCCCTCGATGAAGAGGCGTTAATAATTTTAGTCAATGTACGAGAGATGAAGTGACTGAGATTACAATTGCAGCAGGAAGGGGGTTAAAAATGTGCAAGGACGGTTTCATGCAAGCTATTATTTTGACGATTTCATCTTCAGGGATATAGTTGAAATCAGTCCAGGTTGCATCATTTTTCCAATTTCACTGGGATTCAGCTTGTGTTCTGTGTTGCTGAGAGGGGGGGTATGGGAGACAGCCCTTGGTTGGAGGAGGGCATTGGGTGGGCATTCTATGCTTGTGAGGGCATCCTTGGTGTAGGTTGGTGAGGTGGGTGGGTTGAGAGAGAGTTCGGTGTTAGATATTTTTTCAGAGAAAAATTACTGGCTGATGAGTAGTGATGCCCCAAAACGAGTCCCAGGATGCTTGTTTCCAGTTCAGGGAGGACCTGGCCTGGCAGTTTGAGTTGGACTGCTCCTATGGGGAGCAGGGCCAAGACTGATTTGCATATGGCTGGGTCCAAACTGGGGTGGCATGGTGAGCAAAAAGCAATGGATTTGACCCAGATCTGTGACTGGGGGTGAATGTTTGACAATCTTCGTCATTCCGTCCATCATCTCTTTTTGTTGGTATAATTGCCCTAAGTGGGAAGGGTATGCCCAGATATGGGTCCGGTGTTCACTGTGCTACTGGATTCAAGTTGGCCTGGCTGATTGAGGAGTGATACCCCGAAATCGGTCCCAGGATGCTTGTCTCCGGTCCAGGGAGGATCCAGCTTGGCAGTTTGAGCTACACTGCTCCCATGGGGAGCTGGGTCCAAACTGGGGAGGCCTGGTGAGCAAACCAAGTATGGATTTAGCACATATCTATGACTGGGGATGAATGGTTGGCAATGTTCATCATTGCGTCCATCATCTTTTTGTGTTGCTGTTGAGTGCAGACCTGCCAATCATCTGAATGGTATTAGAGGGCACAGAGGTGGAATTTAGTTAGGTAAAGAAAAACCCAACATTGGACCCAATTTTGCATTTCAGGATGCGTCAGGACTCTGTTTGCTGCCTTGAAGTTCTAATTAGACAGTCATCAGGGTAGATGGCCATGGCAGCTGAGAATCATCTGCAGTTGCAGAAAGGTGCCTCTGGAACTAGGATGTCAGTGGCTGTATTGAGACTGAATGCCTGCACTCTCTGCTGGTAGTGTGGATTTCTCACTGTGAATCAGAGATAGTTTCTTGTTTAACAATTCTTGATTAGGCTACCACGAAAGAAGAATCACAGTGGTGTTATGTCATAAACGTACAGTCTTCCGTCAAGGTAGTTTCTGTATTCGTGCAGGATGGCACAGAAAAGTAAGTGTCCTCCATAGCCACTAAATACAGTCATTGTTCTGGTCATGTCTCAACCCAAAATAATGTTACTGTAAGAAATTGATCTGTAAGACTATGAATGGGAAAGAAGTCACTGCCCTCCGGTGGGCTCCGACTAAGCTCTGACCCATGAAGGGGAAATCTTCAAAGGTAAGCAGGTTTTAGTAAAGTATTTTACCTCAGAAAGCATGTTAAAAAGTCAAAACATCCTCCGGAGAAGTGTAGAAGCATTGGACATACAATGCAATAATATTGCAAGAAAAAAATAACAAATGTACAAATTATGTATATGTATCAATTGAAAGTTTGACAAAGAAAAATAACATTATATAGCAAAAATTAGCTGTAACACTTATTGTCAAAAGTCATGTTAAGGCAGAAAAACAAAATACTACCTTTCACACTAAAAAAAATAAACTCACAGTAGATTTTTTGGGTGTCAAATGTCTTGAGCCAAGATGTGTTTAAAAAGTATTATAGTTCTTCTCTTGCAATATTACTACAAAATCTCTTTCAGTGGTGGCTGTCCCATTAGGGCATTCATGTGTTGCCCTGTCACATGCTTCCCTCTCTGAAAACATTCAGAAGCTGTGCATCTCTTGACCAGCGAGGAGAACTCTCCGAGGCTGTCACGTGGAGTTTGCGTATTTAGAATACTCACTTATTGTTTGAGTGAAGGCCGGCTTTCAAGAATCAATCAATCAGGGGTTTAGAGAGCGCAGCTACTCACCTAAAAAGGTCTCAAGGCACTGAGGGGGAGCGCAGCTCCTGGAAGATTACGGAGTTTCTTCGAAGAGCCAGGTCTTGAGGTTCTTCAGGAACTTAGGGAGTGATGGAATCTGCCAGAGGTGGAGGCGAAGGGAGTTCCATGCCTTGGCCGCGGGGAGGGAGAAGGAGCATCCTCCTGATCTGGTCTTCTTTATGAGTGGTACCGTTGCAAGGGAGAGCTGGGCCGAACGGAGGGATCATAGGGGTGCGTGGAACGTGAGGAGGTGTTCATGTAAGCGCATCCGGTGTTGTGGAGGGCTTGAAGGTGAGTCTCTTCTCAATGGGGAGCCAGTGTAGAGTCCGTATGTGTTGGCTGATGTGGCAGGGGCGCGGTAGGTTGAGGACTAGTCTGGCGGCAGCGTTCTGGACGTTCTGTAGTTTGCGGGTGAGGTTCTTGTTGATCCCGGAGTAGAGTGTGTTGCTGTAGTATTGTCTGCTGCTGATTAGGATGTGGGTGATGGTTTTCCTATGTTCGAGGGGAATCCAGTTGAAAGACTTTCAGAGTAGGCGGAGGGTGTGGTAGCAGGCAGAGGTGAAGGTGTTGATCTGGCCGTCCATTTTGAGTTCGTAGTCCAGGATGATCCAAGGTTGCGTCCATGGTCCGTTAGGGTGGGAGGTTTACCCAGGGCAGGGGGTCACCAGGTGTCATTCCAGGCGTTGGGGTGTGTGCCCATGATGAGCACCTCTGTTTTGTCTGTGGTGAGTTGTAGGCAGCTGTTGTTCATCAATCTGGCGGCTGCTTTCATACCATTTTGAAAGTTATGTTTGGTGAGGTTGGGTTCTTTGGACAGGGAGAGCATGAGTTGGGTGTCGTCTGCGTACAATACATTGTTGAGTCCGTGTGGTCTGATGATGGAGGCGAACAGGGCCATGTAGATGTTGAACAGGGTCGGGCTGATGGAGGAGCCTGGGGGGACTCCGCTGGTGGTCGGTGTGGGTTCCAAGAGGAAAAGAGTGAGTCTGACCAATTGTGTTCTACCAGAGAGGAAGGATCGGTAAATGTTTTGGGAAAAGGTGTCATGTATCTTTAAGGTCTCTCAGACAGGCAGTTGTCAGTGGTGGTGGTTGATTTCCTCGTATCTTCTTGTTGTGGCAATACTTGACATTTATTGGTTTTAACTGGCCCATTGGTGCTTCACTGAATGCAGCTGAGGTGGATGATTTCAGAAGGAAGTTGAGAATAAATACTGCCTTGAAGTTCACATCCTTTGGTGATGCTATCCAAGAACTCTGGAGCAGAATACTGAAGTCCTTGGACTGTGAAGAAATGTTACTAAACTATGCTTTTTTTATATTTTGTAATATGAGAAATTGATTTAATAATGACGGTCCTTTCTAGTGCTGATGTATTGTCTTTAAAAGTGCTCCGAAATAGTAATTTGGAGAATTTTTGAAATGGTTGTTTCCCTGTGTCCTGTCTTATGCTGGAGCATATCTGTGGTAACGTTCAACACACTTTTCTGTTCCCTTGTATCTCCTCTGGGGTATTACATGCCGTGTATGGGGACTGTAGTATTAAAGAAGAGGGTGCAGATGCTTGTGTGCACTATCAGCCGCCACCGGCGCAGGTAAACGTGGTGAGGTGGGCAGGGTGGGAGGGGGGAGTCGACAGACGACGGAATAGGTAAAAAGAAATAAATAAAAACTATTCCGTCCTCTGTCGACTCCCTCCCCGTCCCACCCCGCTCCACCACCCCACAGCACTTACCTGCAATGTCAGCGACTGTGCCCTATTCTGTAATCCAGACCATGCCGGAGCACATATAGTTTCTGCGCTATCTTCAGGGGATGTTCCCTCTTTAGCACAAGGGTGTGACCCCATGCTAATGAGGGAAATACTTTGTATTTGCACTGCATCCTATTATGGATGCGGCACAGAGGTAAAGAGGCCTTCAAGAGGCGCACTGACTGTGTGCCACTACAAAGAGGTGGCTCAAACTCAGTACAACCCTGAGTACAACCCCTGCAAGGATGCCCAAAACATTCCCCTGCAGGCGGGTGCAGTCACTCACTGCACCTGGCTACAGGGGGCTCACTGTCCCTTCTCTGAAATGCAGGACATGGCCACCTGCACAGAGAAAAAGGGACTGGCTCCTTCAAACAGCTAATCTGCATTTCACTAATGAGCTGCCCCCAGGGAATATTTCCATAACTGCCAACTCACACTGTGTGATTATGCCAAAGGGTGCTACGATTAGCGAACCCAGCTGCTGCACTGCGAAAGTGAGAGAAATACTCCAAATTGAACCCAATCTTACAGTGTTAACCAAATTAATCCATAGTACTCCAAACGATTAGAGAGTCTATAATAATCATATCTTTCCATGTTTGTAGAATCAATCTGGAGACAGCACGGTTGAGCAGAATTCTTTATTCATGCATTTTCAGATGCCTTCAGTAGCCCATCCAGGCTTTTACATGAGCACGTACGTTTAACCATATCTGACAACAGGACTCTTTATATAACCCAATGCATTTCGAACCGACTGGTTCTTCATCAGGGGCTTCTGTAAACAAATTGAAACATCGGCTTAGCCAACCACTCGAAAAACTCTCCCGCAGTATCTACTGTCCCTGAATCTCAACCTGCACCCCTCTTACTGAGCACCAGGTACCACACTCTGGGAATGGGATGGGGAACACATGCAATGAACACATTTTAGTTGCCTCCACTGGATCCCACCCTTACTGGTGAATCCAGAAAACTCACACTGCACTTGGGGGATAATCTACCCTCCTGAGCTAGTGACACCTAACTCACAGTGCACAAGAAACACATTTTCAAAGAAATGACATTTAGAACCAACTTAAAAACAATAATCCCCTTCCATGTGACTATCTAAAATGCAGAGTTTTGCAGTGAAGCCAGTTGTCACTGTGGTACTGCGCAAACACAAGTCCAAATGGGATTTCTGATTGGCTGAAGCCAGGCAGAAACCACCACTCTAGTCAGGGCAAGGGAGTTACAAGCCAAAGAGAACCCCTGCTCACCCTCTAGGTAGCGTGGCGAGAGCAGTCAAGGCCTGTCCCGGAGGCATTGTAAGTTAAGCATTTGCGCACGCACCCACCAGCAACAACATCCCAGGCTCCCCACAAAAGGAACTCCACACAAGGTTATATCAAAAATAGCCGTTGAATTCTTAAAACACATTAGAATAGTAACCACATCATGTACACTGTGCCATCTGGCACGGGGAAATATTTACAAGGGATTATGTACACAGGACAGGGCCACATGGGCCACTGTCAGAATTAGCACTTGGTAAAGAAATAGTAAAATAGATAACTTGGTAAAAGTAAAATAGGCCATAAAACGTACAACCAGTAAACACTGGTAATCACTGTACTTTGCAACAGTCTTTGACATGAAATCCATCATGTACAGTATCTCACAAGTCTAACTACATTAGACCCTAACCACCTAAGTAAACATTACACTAGGGGCGTAAATAACACATGGAAGTATAATCTTCCTAACGCAAACCTAAATAGGTAAAACAACCTCCTATGCCTAAACCATATCCAGAGGTATCAAAACAGGGTGTGCAAAACATACTATACACAATACATTTCCTAGCACCCAAAAGTATTAGCACATAAATCATAATAGCACATAAATCACATTAGGGACTGCGCCCTATAAATGTAACAATCCCCCTTGGCCAACTGGCCATCTCAAGTGAGGGGGGCTCAAACGCCCTATGTCCAGAGAGTCAGGGCTGCTGCCTAAGCAGCGAAGGTCATGGTTGCGCCACTGTGCCAAAACCTATACGTGGTAGCAGCCCACTACTTGCTGGGCAGCTGGGAACAATGAACTGGGGCCTAAACGCTGCAGCTAGCACTAAGTGCAGCGCAGATGGGGAAGGCCAAGGTAGGGGCGAAGGAGTGCGTTTCACTCCTGATTCACAAAGACAGGTCCCCTGAAAGAAAGAACCTAAACGGTGCAGGTGCCCACTACTTGCTGGGCAGCTGGGATCTGTAAACTGCGGCATGAGCCCCCCCAGTCCTCACCACATCTTCAACAAAGCCGTCCTCATCATCGCGCCCCTCCTCCGGAACATCATAAACAACTCCCTCACATCAGCCACCTTCCCTGACCGCTGGAAGCACGCAGAAATCAACGCCCTTCTGAAGAAACCCACAGCGGACCCCAAAGACCTCAAGAACTTCCGCCCCATCTCTCTTCTACCCTTCCCGGCTAAAGTCATCGAGAAGACCGTCAATAAACAGCTGACTGCTTTCTTCGAGGCAAACAACTCGCTCGACCCGTACCAGTCCGGATTCCGAGCCAACCACAGCACCGAGACCGCCCTCATCGCAGCCACCAACGACATCAGGACCCTGATGGACAACGGAGAAACAACCGCTCTCATCCTCCTAGACCTCTCGGCTGCCTTCGACAACGTATGCCACCGCACCCTGATAACCCGCCTCTTCAACACAGGGATCCAAGGAAAGGCCCTGGACTGGATCCCCTCATTCCTCTCCGACAGAACCCAGAGAGTCCGCTTACCTCCTTTCCGCTCAGCGGCCACAGAGATCATCTGCGGCATACCCCAAGGTTCCTCGCTCAGCCCAACCCCCTTCAATATCTACATGAGCCCCCTTGCCGCCATCGCACACAAACACAACATCAACATCATTTCCTACGCCGACGACAACCAACTGATACTCTCCCTCACCAAAGACCCAGCCACCGCCAAAACCAACCTCCAGGAAGGAATGAAAGACGTCGCAGAATGGATGAAACTCAGTCGCCTGAAGTTGAACTCAGACAAGACGGAGGTCCTCATCCTCAGACAATCCCCTTCCGCATGGAACAACTCCTGGTGGCGAACATCGCTGGGCTCCGCACCAAAACCCACGGACCACGCACGCAACCTGGGATTCATCCTGGACTCCTCCCTCACAATGACCAAGCAAGTCAAAACCGTCTCGTCATCTTGCTTCAACACCCTGCGCATGCTCTGTAAGATCTTTCGGTGGATCCCCACCGAAACCAGAAAAACTGTCACCCAGGTCCTTGTCACCAGCCGACTGGACTACGGTAACGCCCTATACGTAGGAACCACAGCCAAACTTCAGAAACGACTCCAGGGCATACAGAACGCCTCCGCACGACTCATCCTCGACATCCCCCGCCACAGCCACATATCCGCCCACCTGAGAAACCTGCACTGGCTCCCCGTCAGCAAGATGATCACGTTCAGGCTTCTCACCCACCCACACAAAGCACTCCACGACAATGGCCTCGAATACCTCAACAACCACCTCTCGTTCTACACCCCCACCTGCCAGCTACGCTCCGCTAGCCTCGCCCTCGCCACCATCCCACGGATCCACAGAACCACCACCGGAGGAAGATCGTTCTCCTACCTGGCATCCTAGACATGGAACTCCCTCCCCGCACACCTACGACTGACCGAGGACCATCTCACCTTCAGGAAACACCTCAAGACCTGGCTTTTCGAGCAGTAGCGAACCCCCCCCCCCTCCCTCCCTCCAGCACCTTGAGACCCTCACAGGTGAGTAGCATACTCTATAAATGTACTGATTGATTGATTGAGTAACAACTGCGCCGCAGGTTGGAGCCATCTAGGCTCTGGAAATCAGCATGTACCCAAGGAACTGCGGGGGAAAGGACAAAATGGGCCCTGGCACAACGGTGGCTTCTGGGCCCTGCTGGGGCTCTTTAAAGTAACCTGGCCCTTGCTGGAGCCATCTGGCTCGGAAACTCATGGGGGGTGGGGGAGCCACCTAGGCTCCTTAAACAAACAATATGCCCCCAAAACGTAGGAGCGGCCCGCTGTCATCCGGGGCTGCTCTGCGAAGGTAAAGGGCACCACTCTGGTGCCTGAGGGACCCCCACAGGGGCCCCTTCACTCGGATTAGCCCATCGCTAGGGCCACACGGCTCTAAAACAAAAAAGGCTGCCGCCAGGGCCGGCCCGCCACTGCAGGCCCAGGGTGCACATGTGGCCTTCCCCCCTCCCCAGCCGTCTCAGCTTACCGGCTCTCGGCGGGAGAAAGGCTCCTCCGGGTAGACGCGGCGGGGGCAGGCATCAGCAATGCGCCTCGCACCCCGCCCGCAGGAAATCGTCTGTGGCGCTGGCGGGGCTCTCTCTCCTCATGGGAGCCCCGCCGTCTCCATGCACCAGTCTTCACCCGGTCCTCTCTCCTCGGGGACCGGGACTTGGAAATGGGAGCCCTCAAGGCTCCAGACGTGCTTTCAAGCACTGGCCCCGCCCACCTCCTTCACTTCTGGGTCGCGCTAGGCAGCGGCCCGGCAACGTTTGGCCAGGCAGCTCGGGCTGCGGCGGTGAACTCCCGGGGGCCAAATCGAGGGGTATGCTCCCTCGGTATAGAAAGTAAATGGCGGGGTGGGCACCCACGGTGATAATTAATTAAATGAGCAGGGTGGGCACCCGCGCTGGCAACAAAAGGGCAGGAGCGCTTCTCCCAGAGGGAAAACATCAGCGCTCTGCCCATAAATGAAAAATAAAGCACTCACAAGGCGCTGGGGGCACAGCAACCATAAAACCCCCAAAGAAGGACCCCCTAGAGCAAAGGGTCCCAGCAACAAGCAGGGAAACACAGGAAAAGGTTTCCAGAGCAAGGAGAAAGTCTCCCAGCCATCCTCAGGCCAGGCAGAAGAGATCCCAGGAAGAAGTCTTCCAGCAATCCAGGGGCTGGGCAGGGCCCAGGGAGGCAAGCCTTCCCCTGGACCCCAGCAGCAGCACGCCCCTGGTAGATTCGAGCTGAAAACAAGAAAATTTTTGGGGGGCGTGGCTAAGATGGCAGCCTGACTAGACGTGTTCCGCGAGGCTCCCCAGCCCTGAACCCCACACTGCCCTTCTAATAGCCTGCAAGCCCCTCAAAACGTGAGCTCTGCAACCCGCTGAGCGGCACTCTCTGGCGCTATCCTTCTGGCTCGCCGGTGCATGCTGAAACGCCTGCTAGAGCTGCGCACACCGAAACACGGGTGCCGGCCCGGGAGGGACGGCAAAATGGCGGCCGCGAGCTGTCGGCGGCTGGGCTGGCTCTGGTGAAGACAGGGGCCTGCGGGGAGCCGGCTAGGACTGCGGACTCTGGTCGCTGCAACCGGGACCCGAAACGAACAGTCGGGACCCACCACGACCAGTGCACGGCCGAGGCCGGAGACAGCGGCGCCCTGGGGACCCTCGGCGGGCCATTGCAAAAATCGAGGCCCCGGCTTCGGGCCTGGTACACGCGGACCGGTGAGGCCGAGCCACAGCATTTTCGCCCGACAGAGGCTTGCGCTCTGCTAGGGGACGGCAGATCTCGCGGCGAATGCCCGTGTCGGTGGATGGATGTTGACCCCCGTGGCCCACCGGCACCTAGGGGTCTGAGACTGGGCGCCAGGGCGGACACTGGTGATGCGGACTGTCGCGAAATTTGAGGCCGAGGCTTCGAACCCGGGAGCACCTGGCCCCCGGCAGAAAGGAGGCGACTTGCAGAGGCGCTGAGGGTCGGAGCCTGTCGTGCGGAAATACAGACGGACCAGAGAGCATCAGGCCCCAGGAGGTAGAACTTTTGCAGCAAGAAGTCCTCCGCCTCCGGGAGCAACAGGTGGACCTCCAGGCACATGCTGAGGATCTCGAAAATCGCTCTCGGAGGAACAACATATGCGTCCGGGGAGTGCCACTGAATGCCGAGGGGAACAGCGTCACTTGTTATCTTCAGGCACTATTCAGGGAGATTCTTGGCGAACCTGCTGATTTTGACATTTGCATTGATCGTGCGCACAGGGTCGGCCTGGCGCGGCGTGCACCTGCCCCTCCGCCGGACATCCTGGCATATCTCTCTGACTTCCCCTTAAAGGAGCCGATCCTGAAGGAGGCCCGCCAGAAACAACCTCTCCACTTCCAAGGCCATCCTGTGGCCTTTTTCCAGGACCTTTCAGCTATCACCCTTCAGAAGAGGAGGGCTTTCAGAGTGGCCACAACATACCTGCGGGACAACGAGGTGCCCTACTCCTGGGGTCACCCATTTCGATTGGTCTTTAAATGGAAAGGGGCCCTACACCAAATGCGCTCGCTCCGAGACACTTGTACACTGCTGGGCATCGAACTTGCGGAGGATGAGCTACCGGGAGAGGACTCACCGCGGCGGCCGCAGGAGGGATCTATGCAGCACCAATGGGGCGGATGGCAACGGGTGCGGCGACGACGCCCTCCCAAGGAGGACCTTAAACCTGATCCGACGACCGTGGCCCACGAACAAGCAGCGGCCATTCAAGAGGTGGTCAGAGACACATCGAGCCCGCACTGAGTCACTGACTAAAGGGAACTTGCCTACATCGCATTGAATTTGTAAGGCTGGGGGGACGGGCGGGGGGGCCATTAGGGCTGCCACTGCCACATACTCCTCCATGTTGAGACTCCACAGGTTTGGACTACGGTCTGATAAACCTGGGACAATGGGTTGCATTTGGGGATTCCTAGTTGGGGTTCGGGAGAGGGGACCAGGGGTTGGTGAGTTGCAGGTTGGGGCTGGAGGGAGGGGGGCAGTTGGGGTTGGGTTTGGGGCCAGGGGGGGTGGGGCAGGGGGAAGGGTCCAGGGTGGGAACCAGTGTGCCGGGGGGGTTCAATGGGCGAACTCGCTTGCTTTACATATTCCAATTTTGTCGCAGAGCTATCACTTTTTTTAATATAGCATCTTCCATCCCTTCCATGTAAGATGACAGACTCTGTCTTGAAAATACTGACCCTTAATGTGAAAGGCCTGAATAACCCCATTAAACGGAGAGCAGTGCTCTCTTATTTGGAAAATTCGGGAGCCGAGATTTGTTTACTCCAAGAAACCCACTTACTTGCGAAGGATTGGCACAGGATGCGATCTCGCGCTTTCCCCCACCAATTCTTCTCCTCACTACCAGAGAAAAAAGCAGGGGTGGCTATCTTGGTATCTAGACGCTTCCAGGGTCAGATAGGCGACAAGATGGGCGAGATCAAGGGCAGACTCCTGACACGTAGCTTCCTGATAGGGGGCCAACAACTGACAATAGGCTCCCTGTACAACCAGAACACAGGCCAGGAACCTTTTCTAAAAACTGCCATCTCCGAAACACTCACATCCCCTGATCCTCTTTTCCTTTTGGGGGGGACCTCAACCTGGTGATGGACAATAATGCGGATAGATCGGGGCATAGGTATGGAGACACGGGCGCCCTTACTTTGGCGGGTAAGTCCTGGCTACACGACCGGGGGCTGGTGGACTTATGGAGGGCCAAACACCCAGGGACATCACAATTCACGTTTTACTCACATGCGCACCGCACTTATGCCAGACTAGACCACTTTCTCGGGTCCTCTGACTTGCTCACCCTGCTGGCGGACGCTTGCGTTGTGCCAGCGGCTCTTTCCGACCATGATGCAGTAGAACTTACACTCCAGATCCCCAAGACCAGGCGTCCCTCCGGGAAATGGCGGTTACGCGAAACTCTTTTGCAACGTCCGGAGGTTACCAAACAACTCCGCAAGTGCATCACTGACTATCTGTCCATTAATGACACGGCCGAGACCTCGTCGTCAGCCTTATGGGGCGCCCTGAAATCGGTGGCCCGCGGCGAGCTTATCGCGATAGCAGCGGCAGACACTAAAGCCCGCACAGCGAAATGGGCCGAGTTAACAGCCCACGTTTCCGAACTCGAACGGGTTCATAGCCGTACCGGGGCGCCGCGCATTTGGAAACAATTAAAAGCAGCCAGAGCCCAATTGTCCAGCTTAGACATGGATAGGGCAGAGTTTGCCGCCCTGCGCCTCCGCCACACTTACTATGTGGGGGGGAACAAGACGGGCCGGCTACTCGCTAGCGCATTGAAAGCGAAAACCCAGCGCTCAAAAATTCAGGGCCTGAAGGACGGAAAGGGCAATGAGATCAAGGAGGAGACACAGATCGCGGAGGCATTCCGAGACTTCTACGCCTCTCTGTACCATGCTGATGCTGTTCCGAGCGCGGACATTGACTCATATTTGGAACAGGCGGCAACCACGGCACTCTCCCCGGTGAACGCAGAGGCCTTGGAGGCCCCCATTCGATTAGATGAGGTAGTAGCTGCTATATCCCGCCTCAAGCCACTTAAATCTCCGGGTCCGGACGGTTACTCCGACGGTTTTTATAAAACCTTTAGCCCATTATTAGCCCCAGTCCTTACTCGGCTCTTCAACTCCTTTAGTGGTCCGGGCTCCATCCCCCCAGACATGTTGGAGGCCGAGATAGTGGTGCTACCCAAACCCGGCAAGGACCCTACACAATGCTCGGCATTTCGCCCTATCTCCCTCCTCAATTTGGACCTGAAACTTTTCACAGGCGTGTTAGCGGTGCGCCTCGGGCCGTGCCTGCCTAGGGTTCTCGAACACGACCAGTCGGGCTTCGTCCCGAGCCGCCAATGTAGCAATAACACCAAACGAGTCCTCCACCTGGTGGACAAGACCCATTTCCAACAGTCAGATTCAGCCCTACTGGCCATTGACGCCGAGAAAGCGTTTGACCGCGTTAACTGGTCTTTCCTGCAACGGGTCTTGGCCCACTTTGGAGTGGGAGAGCGCTTTCAATCTTGGATCGCGAGCTGTTACCACCGCCCACAGGCGCGGGTTCGACTGGGGGCCCTGCGCTCGAGCCCTTTCGAGATTCAACGTGGCACGAGACAGGGGTGCCCTCTTTCTCCCCTTTTGTTTGCTCTGTATGTGGAACCGCTGGCGCAAAAGGTCCGCGACAACCCGGAGATACGGGGCATCACTTTTGGCGGAGAGCCTCATAGGATTGGCCTCTACGCTGACGACATCATAGCCGCCCTTGATCGTCCAGATCGCTCGATCCCCACATTTCTGGGAGAGGTGGAGTCCTTTGGTGCGGTGTCCGGTTTTAAGATAAACAGAGGAAAGTCGCTCATACTGCCCCTGGGTAGCAATGCCCGTCCCTCTGAGGACGTGCCGGTGTACAGAAGGGGCCTGCAGACGAGATCCCAGATTCCGTACCTGGGTATCACCCTCACTTCCACCACAGACTCGACGGTCACCTTGAACTACGCAAACCTATTATCCCAAATCCGCTCAGATGTGGCACAGTGGTCCAAACAGCCTCTTTCTCTACTGGGGCGTGTTGCGGCGGTGAAGATGTTAGCTCTGCCCAAGATCCTATACGTTTTTCAAACTATTCCTGTGCAACCCACGACGGGCGCCATTGCCACCCTACAGGGTGCCTTTCAGCACTTCATTTGGGGGGGGAAACGCCCGCGATTGCACAAAAAACTAGCTTATAGGGGCAAGGATGAGGGGGGTCTCGGGATCCCCAATCTTCAACAATATTTTCAGCCAACCCAGCTCCGCTACCTCGTCGAGTGGTATAGACCGGAGTCTGAAAAGAGATGGTTGTTCCAAGACAGGGCAATGGCCCAGACGCCCCTTTGGAAGATCCCATTCCTCCGCCGTCGCGGAAGGCCGCGATACCTCCAGAAATCGCCTATTACCCGCACTATCCTGCACATCTGGGATACAGTCGCCATCAGGAAAGGCCTTACGACCTTTCCCTCCCCGCTCACTCCCCTTTTCGATAATCCGGACTTCCCGCCAGGCACTGCCCCACAAGCTTTCTCACAATGGTGCGGCACCAGCTGCAGGTCAGCTGGGCATCTCTTCGACCTACAGGGCTTCCTCCCCCTCTCAGATCTGTCTCAAGGGTACGGTGTTGTTTCACCCCACCTCTTCCAATATTTCCAACTCCGGCACTGGCTAACTCACCCTGACTATGCACCATTAGTTGGCAGACGAATGACAGAATTCGAACATTGGCTAGTGACAAAAGACTCGGATAAACGCCTCATCTCAGAACTCTACCAGATGCTCACACCCCCACTCACAAAAGGTCACACAGCGGACAGAAACATTGGGAGGCAGAGCTGGAGAGGTCATTGACAGACCGGGAATGGCGCTACGTATACTATAGAGCTTCCCACACGACACGCAATACCGCTGGTAAAGAAGCGGCAGTGAAACTAGCTATCTACTAGCACCTCACCCCTGTCCGGCTCAACAAAGGGAACCCGCCTCAGAGCGCGCTCCGCTGGAGGGGTTGCGGGGAATGGGGTACACTGACCCACCTCCTCTGGGATTGCCGAGAGGTCAGAGACTACTGGAAAGCGGTACTGGATGACATAGACTGCACATTCGACACTGAAATCCAGAGGTTCCCTGCCTACACACTCTTGGGCCTTCCTAATGCGATCACCTTCCCCCTGAAATCCATACGCGGTCGTCAAATGGGGATTGCCATGCAAGCCGCATCCCAACACATTTTGTCACTTTGGGGCACGACCACTAGACCCACTCACACCGGATGGCTACACAAAATCTGGTTTACACTGGGGATGGAACGAATCCAGGCCACACTTACACAGTCAGCTGACACGTTTCGCAAGACTTGGTTACCACTATTGTACCTTCTTTCGAAGGAATTTAACGAAATCACATGCCCCGGGTATCTTCGATTGCTGCGACTTACAGAAATTCCAGCTGATCCTCGCCTATCTCATGAAGAGACAAGTTGAATGGGCCTTAACAGCATGGATGTTTGCTCTATTAGTCTGGCACACTGGTTGGGGTGGCGGGAGGGTGGGGGAGTGGGGGGGGGGTTGGCTTATGTTCTTCAGATTGCATTTGCATATGCATAAGGCCTGCCAGGCCTTATGCATATGTCTTTTGCCTTACACTCATGGCTCGGTCCATGTATTTCGATAACTGTCTGCATTATAGAGAAGACATGCTTGTCTGTCTCGCACGCTACTTGTATGTGGAACCCTCCTTTTGCAATGTATTGCCTGAGCTATTTCTAAAACCCAATAAAAAAAATTGAATTTAAAACAAGAACATTTTCATGGGGTCACAGCCCCTCTTTTATGCACAGAAATCCTTTGTCTACAAAGGTGCAGGCAAGGGGCGAACCAGATGCAACTGGTTCTGGAACACTTTGTTTTGCTCAGCCCCTCTGCCTATTCAAATGATGGGTCAGGGACATCAGACACACCACAGGGGGTGGAGCCAGTATTGTGGAGGGAAGGCCCAGCCCTATTCAGGTCCCAGGTGCACTCCTCCCTCCCATCAACATGCAGGTCTCTCCATTCACCACCGGGGCAGTCCGATCCTGACTCCTGGAGCCAGGCACACCAGCCAGCTCCAGCCAATCACAAGCCAGAAAGTCAATTCACATTCACTGCACAGACATGCCAACTTCTAAAAGGGGCACTTTCACACTAGACACAATAAATCCACGCACATCATCGCGCAGCATTTAATCTCACGAGTTCGCACATACCAAACTCGACCCTGCACTCCCCACACATCAGGAACTACCATGGACACACACATTCCCCATGCATTCCTATGGGAGGGCAGGCCAATCTCACAACACGCACTCAGTGAGCACACGCACTTAACACTGGGCCACAGTGCTAAAGTGCGCAGAGACCAGAAATCACTACAATTAGGTAATATTAAAGGCACAAAGTTCAGGGGCGAACCTGCCAGAAGGGCCAAGTCCAACACAACCCCCTTCCAGCCAAAACAAAGGGCAGTCCAATAACCACTGTGATGGGCTTCCCTGCTTAGGGCGATAGAACACGGACGCAGGCCTGCACTGCAAGGACACCCTCCGGTTCTACACCACGTTGTTCCACAAAACAAACACCTAAAAAAAAACTCAGGCCCAACTAGGCTACCCCACCGGTACTCCTCAGTTGTCCACGGCTAGGACCAGGGCCTAGGCCACCCAGATACCACTGGTCCTTGCCAATCCACAGAGTGGGGGGTAGTAACCGCTGGCATACAATAGCCATTCTCCACCCTCCTTCTCAGTGTAGTTCAAAAACTACCACTGACCCTTCAATCTAGGGTCGGTACACTCAGGCTGATCAGAGGTCAAGGGCAAGAGTGCCCCACCCTACCTCTACTTCTGGGGTTGCGCACTCTCCCAGGAGAAGCACCCTCCAGAACACAACTCTTCTACCAGATCCGGACCTCTCTCCATCAACTGGTCTACCACCTGGGATCCACATTCACCAGATGCACAGGGGTCAAAGGCGAGGCACCCCCTTCCAGAGTTCTGCACCCTCCCACTGTAGAACAGGGTCCCTCCACTTAAGGTAGGCCCCACCTGCTCTCAGGGTAGTACCACAACACTCAGCCAAGGACCCTAAAGATCCTTTCTAGGCCTGCACCACCCATTATGGGAAACACAGGGTCTCTTCACTTAAGATGAGCCCCGCCTGTGTTCACAGGGGTACCTCTAAAAGGCAAAACCGGCCAGGACACTGGTTACAGTTGCCCTGACATCCAGGACAGGCAAACACCTGAACCTGGCTCCCCAACCTAGGGAGGCTACGCTTTGGTCAGATGCCTGCCACAACAGGACTTCACAAGAATGACACATAACTAATGTCAAGGACACTGATTACAGTTGCCCTTACCTCCAGGACAGGTAAACACTTGAACCTGGCTCCCCAACCCAGGGGCACCACCCTTTGGTCGGATGCCTGGCACAACAAGACTTCATGAGGGTGACACATAACTAATGTGTCGTGTGACAGTCTGCCTGTCTCTCAGGACAGAAGTGGCATCACCATGGTCACTCATTGGCGACACAGCCCTTATGGCTGGCCCCTGACCCACTGGTTCTTCCACTGGGGAGCCTTTCCCCTTCTCACCCTTCCTTCTAGACTTCTGCACCCTCCCAACTGGAGCGGTACTGCCAGACCCCAGAACTATTGGAGCGCTGCTTATAGAGGCTCCACGTTCTCTAAACACTGGGAGATCCTCCTCAAATGGCCTAACAGTACAGCCTAGGCTCCCCACCTGATGTTCCCTAAAGAAACCATTCAGGTCCTGAGACAGGGTTTCAGGCACATGGAGACACGCAGTCCCACCCACTCCTTCTCCTCAGAGACAGGACGTGGGCCCCTACACCGGGACCTAGCTGGGCTACTCTGAACCTCTTCCACCACTCTGGGCAAGAAGACACCTCAGCCACTCCTTGTGGACTTACTCCTCAATGCTTCTTCAGATCTTCTAACACGGGGAGATCCCCCCACACAGAACAGTCAAACAGGACAGACTAGATTCCTTTCCTGGTGTTCCATCTAAGAACCATCCAGTACTGGAGACAGATTGAGGCTCGGAATATGACCCAGTCTCACACCTTCCTCGCAGGACATTATGTGAGGCCTTGCAACCTCCTCACTATAACTGCATCTAACTCTGAACATCTTCCACCACCCTGGGTTGGAAGACACCTGCACCATTCCCCTAGGGTCACTCCCCCATGCAAGCTCCTTATTTCAGAGAACTCACACCAAAGTATTCAGCAAGCTCCTTATTTCAGAGAACTCACACCCAATTATTCAGCAAGCTCCTTATTTCAGAGAACTCAAACCCAAGTATTCAGCAAGCTCCTATTTTCAAAGAACTCACACCAACACATCCAGTGCAACACACCATTCATCCACACGCACCCCCCCCAGACCGGTGAGACAGTACCTACTGTCCCTGAATCTCAACCTGCACCCCTCTTACTGAGCACCAGGTACCACACTCCGGGAATGGGATAGGGAACACATGCAATGGACACATTTTAGTTGCCTCCACTGGATCCCACCCTTACTGGTGAATCCAGAAAACGCACACTGCACTTGGGGGATAATCTACCCTCCCGAGCTAGTGACACCTAACTCACAGTGCACAATAAACATATTTTCAAAGAAATTACATTTAGAACCAACTTAAAAACAATAATCCCTTTCCATGTGACTATCTAAAATGCAGAGTTTTGCAGTGAAGCCAGTTGTCACTGTGGTACTGCTCAAACACAAGTCCAAATCCCTTCCGTTGGCTTCCAGTGTTAGAAATGGGATTTCTGATTGGCTGAGGCTTGCGCCAAAGCAAGGCATAAACCACCACTCTAGTCAGGGCAAGGGAGTTACAAGCCAAAAAGAACCCCTGCTCACCCTCTAGGTAGTGTGGCGAGAGCAGTCAAGGCCTATCCCGGAGGCATTGTAAGTTAAGCATTTGCGCACGCACCCACCAGCAACAACATCCCAGGCTCCCCACAAAAGGAACCCCACACAAGGTTATATCAAAAATAGCCGTTGAATTCTTAAAACACATTAGAATAGTAACCACATCATGTACACTGTGCCATCTGGCACAGGGCAATATTTACAAGGGATTATGTACACAGGACAGGGCCACATGGGCCACTGTCAGAATTAGCACTTGGTAAAGAAATAGTAAAATAGATAACTTGGTAAAAGTAAAATAGGCCATAAAACGTACAACCAGTAAACACTGGTAATCACTGTACTTTGCAACAGTCTGTGACATGAAATCCATCATGTACAGTATCTCACAAGTCTAACTACATTAGACCCTAACCACCTAAGTAAACATTACACTAGGGGCGTAAATAACACATGGAAGTATAATCTTCCTACCGCAAACCTAAATAGGTAAAACAACCTCCTATGCCTAAACCATATCCAGAGGTATCAAAACAGGGTGTGCAAAACATACTATACACAATACATTTCCTAGCACCCAAAAGTATTAGCACATAAATCATAATAGCACATAAATCACATTAGGGACTGCGCCCTATAAATGTAACAATCCCCCTTGGCCAACTGGCCATCTCAAGTGAGGGGGGCTCAAACGCCCTATGTCCAGAGAGTCAGGGTTGCTGCCTAAGCAGCGAAGGTCATGGTTGCGCCACTGTGCCAAAACCTATACGTGGTAGCAGCCCACTACTTGCTGGGCAGCTGGGAACAATGAACTGGGGCCTAAACGCTGCAGCTAGCACTAAGTGCAGCGCAGATGGGGAAGGCCAAGGTAGGGGCGAAGGAGTGCGTTTCACTCCTGATTCACAAAGACAGGTCCCCTGAAAGAAAGAACCTAAACGGTGCAGGTGCCCACTACTTGCTGGGCAGCTGGGATCTGTAAACTGCGGCATGAGCCCCCCCAGTCCTCACCACATCTTCAACAAAGCCGTCCTCATCATCGCGCCCCTCCTCCGGAACATCATAAACAACTCCCTCACATCCGCCACCTTCCCTGACCGCTGGAAGCACGCAGAAATCAACGCCCTTCTGAAGAAACCCACAGCGGACCCCAAAGACCTCAAGAACTTCCGCCCCATCTCTCTTCTACCCTTCCCGGCTAAAGTCATCGAGAAGACCATCAATAAACAGCTGACTGCTTTCTTCGAGGCAAACAACTCGCTCGACCCGTACCAGTCCGGATTCCGAGCCAACCACAGCACCGAGACCGCCCTCATCGCAGCCACCAACGACATCAGGACCCTGATGGACAACGGAGAAACAACCGCTCTCATCCTCCTAGACCTCTCGGCTGCCTTCGACAACGTATGCCACCGCACCCTGATAACCCGCCTCTTCAACACAGGGATCCAAGGAAAGGCCCTGGACTGGATCCCCTCATTCCTCTCCGACAGAACCCAGAGAGTCCGCTTACCTCCTTTCCGCTCAGCGGCCACAGAGATCATCTGCGGCATACCCCAAGGTTCCTCGCTCAGCCCAACCCCCTTCAATATCTACATGAGCCCCCTCGCCGCCATCGCACACAAACACAACATCAACATCATTTCCTACGCCGATGACACCCAACTGATACTCTCCCTCACCAAAGACCCAGCCACCGCCAAAACCAACCTCCAGGAAGGAATGAAAGACGTCGCAGAATGGATGAAACTCAGTCGCCTGAAGTTGAACTCAGACAAGACGGAGGTCCTCATCCTCAGACAATCCCCTTCCGCATGGAACAACTCCTGGTGGCGAACATCGCTGGGCTCCGCACCAAAACCCACGGACCACGCACGCAACCTGGGATTCATCCTGGACTCCTCCCTCACAATGACCAAGCAAGTCAAAACCGTCTCGTCATCTTGCTTCAACACCCTGCGCATGCTCTGTAAGATCCTTCGGTGGATCCCCACCGAAACCAGAAAAACTGTCACCCAGGTCCTTGTCACCAGCCGACTGGACTACGGTAACGCCATATACGTAGGAACCACAGCCAAACTTCAGAAACGACTCCAGGGCATACAGAACGCCTCCGCACGACTCATCCTCGACATCCCCCGCCACAGCCACATATCCGCCCACCTGAGAAACCTGCACTGGCTCCCCGTCAGCAAGAGGATCACGTTCAGGCTTCTCACCCACCCACACAAAGCACTCCACGACAATGGCCTCGAATACCTCAACAACCGCCTCTCGTTCTACACCCCCACCTGCCAGCTACGCTCCGCTAGCCTCGCCCTCGCCACCATCCCACGGATCCACAGAACCACCACCGGAGGAAGATCCTAGACATGGAACTCCCTCCCCGCACACCTACGACTGACCGAGGACCATCTCACCTTCAGGAAACACCTCAAGACCTGGCTTTTCGAGCAGTAGCGAACCCCCCCCTCCTCCCTCCCTCCAGCACCTTGAGACCCTCACAGGTGAGTAGCATACTCTATAAATGTACTGATTGATTGATTGAGGAACAACTGCGCCGCAGGTTGGAGCCATCTAGGCTCTGGAAATCAGCATGTCACCAAGGAACTGCGGGGGAAAGGACAAAATGGGCCTGGCACAACGGTGGCTTCTGGGCCCTGCTGGGGCTCTTTAAAGTAACCTGGCCCTTGCTGGAGCCATCTGGCTCGGAAACTCATGGGGGGTGGGGGAGCCACCTAGGCTCCTTAAACAAACAATATGCCCCCAAAACGTAGGAGCGGCCCGCTGTCATCCGGGGCTGCTCTGCGAAGGTAAAGGGCACCACTCTGGTGCCTGAGGGACCCCCACAGGGGCCCCTTCACTCGGATTAGCCCATCGCTAGGGCCACACGGCTCTAAAACAAAAAAGGCTGCCGCCAGGGCCGGCCCGCCACTGCAGGCCCAGGGTGCACATGTGGCCTTCCCCCCTCCCCAGCCGTCTCAGCTTACCGGCTCTCGGCGGGAGAAAGGCTCCTCCGGGTAGACGCGGCGGGGGCAGGCATCAGCAATGCGCCTCGCACCCCGCCCGCAGGAAATCGTCTGTGGCGCTGGCGGGGCTCTCTCTCCTCATGGGAGCCCCGCCGTCTCCATGCACCAGTCTTCACCCGGTCCTCTCTCCTCGGGGACCGGGACTTGGAAATGGGAGCCCTCAAGGCTCCAGACGTGCTTTCAAGCACTGGCCCCGCCCACCTCCTTCACTTCTGGGTCGCGCTAGGCAGCGGCCCGGCAACGTTTGGCCAGGCAGCTCGGGCTGCGGCGCTGAACTCCCGGGTGCCAAATCGAGGGGTATGCTCCCTCGGTATAGAAAGTAAATGGTGGGGTGGGCACCCACGGTGATAATTAATTAAATGAGCAGGGTGGGCACCCGCGCTGGCAACAAAAGGGCAGGAGCGCTTCTCCCAGAGGGAAAACATCAGCGCTCTGCCCATAAATGAAAAATAAAGCACTCACAAGGCGCTGGGGGCACAGCAACCATAAAACCCCCAAAGAAGGACCCCCTAGAGCAAAGGGTCCCAGCAACAAGCAGGGAAACACAGGAAAAGGTTTCCAGAGCAAGGAGAAAGTCTCCCAGCCATCCTCAGGCCAGGCAGAAGAGATCCCAGGAAGAAGTCTTCCAGCAATCCAGGGGCTGGGCAGGGCCCAGGGTGGCAAGCCTTCCCCTGGACCCCAGCAGCAGCACGCCCCTGGTAGATTCGAGCTGAAAACAAGAACATTTTTGGGGGGCGTGGCTAAGATGGCAGCCTGACTAGACGTGTTCCGCGAGGCTCCCCAGCCCTGAACCCCACACTGCCCTTCGAATAGCCTGCAAGCCCCTCAAAACGTGAGCTCTGCAACCCGCTGAGCGGCACTCTCTGGCGCTATCCTTCTGGCTCGCCGGTGCATGCTGAAACGCCTGCTAGAGCTGCGCACACCGAAACACGGGTGCCGGCCCGGGAGGGACGGCAAAATGGCGACCGCGAGCTGTCGGCGGCTGGGCTGGCTCTGGTGAAGACAGGGGCCTGCGGGGAGCCGGCTAGGACTGCGGACTCTGGTCGCTGCGACCGGGACCCGAAACGAACAGTCGGGACCCACCACGACCAGTGCACGGCCGAGGCCGGAGACAGCGGCGCCCTGGGGACCCTCGGCGGGCCATTGCAAAAATCGAGGCCCCGGCTTCGGGCCTGGTACACGCGGACCGGTGAGGCCGAGCCACAGCATTTTCGCCCGACAGAGGCTTGCGCTCTGCTAGGGGACGGCAGATCTCGCGGCGAATGCCCGTGTCGGTGGATGGATGTTGACCCCCGTGGCCCACCGGCACCTAGGGGTCTGAGACTGGGCGCCAGGGCGGACACTGGTGACGCGGACTGTCGCGAAATTTGAGGCCGAGGCTTCGAACCCGGGAGCACCTGGCCCCCGGCAGAAAGGAGGCGACTTGCAGAGGCGCTGAGGGTCGGAGCCTGTCGTGCGGAAATACAGACGGACCAGAGAGCATCAGGCCCCAGGAGGTAATACTTTTGCAGCAAGAAGTCCTCCGCCTCCGGGAGCAACAGGTGGACCTCCAGGCACATGCTGAGGATCTCGAAAATCGCTCTCGGAGGAACAACATATGCGTCCGGGGAATGCCACTGAATGCCGAGGGGAACAGCGTCACTTGTTATCTTCAGGCACTATTCAGGGAGATTCTTGGCGAACCTGCTGATTTTGACATTTGCATTGATCGTGCGCACAGGGTCGGCCTGGCGCGGCGTGCACCTGCCCCTCCGCCGGACATCCTGGCATATCTCTCTGACTTCCCCTTAAAGGAGCCGATCCTGAAGGAGGCCCGCCAGAAACAACCTCTCCACTTCCAAGGCCATCCTGTGGTCTTGTTCCAGGACCTTTCGGCTATCACCCTTCAGAAGAGGAGGGCTTTCAGAGTGGCCACAACATACCTGCGGGACAACGAGGTGCCCTACTCCTGGGGTCACCCATTTCGATTGGTCTTTAAATGGAAAGGGGCCCTACACCAAATGCGCTCGCTCCGAGACACTTGTACACTGCTGGGCATCGAACTTGCGGAGGATGAGCTACCGGGAGAGGACTCACCGCGGCGGCCGCAGGAGGGATCTATGCAGCACCAATGGGGTGGATGGCAACGGGTGCGGCGACGACGCCCTCCCAAGGAGGACCTTAAACCTGATCCGACGACCATGGCCCACGAACAAGCAGCGGCCATTCAAGAGGTGGTCAGAGACACATCGAGCCCGCACTGAGTCACTGACTAAAGGGAATTTGCCTACATCGCATTGAATTTGTAAGGCTGGGGGGACGGGCGGGGGGCCATTAGGGCTGCCACTGCCACATACTCCTCCATGTTGAGACTCCACAGGTTTGGACTACGGTCTGATAAACCTGGGACAATGGGTTGCATTTGGGGATTCCTAGTTGGGGTTCGGGAGAGGGGACCAGGGGTTGGTGAGTTGCAGGTTGGGGCTGGAGGGAGGGGGGCAGTTGGGGTTGGGTTTGGGGCCAGGGGGGGTGGGTCAGGGGGAAGGGTCCAGGGTGGGAACCAGTGTGCCGGGGGGGTTCAATGGGCGAACTCGCTTGCTTTACATATTCCAATTTTGTCGCAGAGCTATCACTTTTTTTAATATAGCATCTTCCATCCCTTCCATGTAAGATGACAGACTCTGTCTTGAAAATACTGACCCTTAATGTGAAAGGCCTGAATAACCCCATTAAACGGAGAGCAGTGCTCTCTTATTTGGAAAATTCGGGGGCCGAGATTTGTTTACTCCAAGAAACCCACTTACTTGCGAAGGATTGGCACAGGATGCGATCCCGCGCTTTCCCCCACCAATTCTTCTCCTCACTACCAGAGAAAAAAGCAGGGGTGGCTATCTTGGTATCTAGACGCTTCCAGGGTCAGATAGGCGACAAGATGGGCGAGATCAAGGGCAGACTCCTGACACGTAGCTTCCTGATAGGGGGCCAACAACTGACAATAGGCTCCCTGTACAACCAGAACACAGGCCAGGAACCTTTTCTAAAAACTGCCATCTCCGAAACACTCACATCCCCTGATCCTCTTTTCCTTTTGGGGGGGACCTCAACCTGGTGATGGACAATAATGCGGATAGATCAGGGCATAGGTATGGAGACACGGGCGCCCTTACTCTGGCGGGTAAGTCCTGGCTACACGACCGGGGGCTGGTGGACTTATGGAGGGCCAAACACCCAGGGACATCACAATTCACGTTTTACTCACATGCGCACCGCACTTATGCCAGACTAGACCACTTTCTCGGGTCCTCTGACTTGCTCACCCTGCTGGCGGATGCTTGCGTTGTGCCAGCGGCTCTTTCCGACCATGATGCAGTAGAACTTACACTCCAGATCCCCAAGACCAGGCGTCCCTCCGGGAAATGGCGGTTACGCGAAACTCTTTTGCAACGTCCGGAGGTTACCAAACAACTCCGCAAGTGCATCACTGACTATCTGTCCATTAATGACACGGCCGAGACCTCGTCGTCAGCCTTATGGGGCGCCCTGAAATCGGTGGCCCGCGGCGAGCTTATCGCGATAGCAGCGGCAGACACTAAAGCCCGCACAGCGAAATGGGCCGAGATAACAGCCCACGTTTCCGAACTCGAACGGGTTCATAGCCGTACCGGGGCGCCGCGCATTTGGAAACAATTAAAAGCAGCCAGAGCCCAATTGGCCAGCTTAGACATGGATAGGGCAGAGTTTGCCGCCCTGCGCCTCCGCCACACTTACTATGTGGGGGGGAACAAGACGGGCCGGCTACTCGCTAGCGCATTGAAAGCGAAAACCCAGCGCTCAAAAATTCAGGGCCTGAAGGACGGAAAGGGCAATGAGATCAAGGAGGAGACACAGATCGCGGAGGCATTCCGAGACTTCTACGCCTCTCTGTACCATGCTGATGCTGTTCCGAGCGCGGACATTGACTCATATTTGGAACAGGCGGCAACCACGGCACTCTCCCCGGTGAACGCAGAGGCCTTGGAGGCCCCCATTCGATTAGATGAGGTAGTAGCTGCTATATCCCGCCTCAAGCCACTTAAATCTCCGGGTCCGGACGGTTACTCCGCCGGTTTTTATAAAACCTTTAGCCCATTATTAGCCCCAGTCCTTACTCGGCTCTTCAACTCCTTTAGTGGTCCGGGCTCCATCCCCCCAGACATGTTGGAGGCCGAGATAGTGGTGCTACCCAAACCCGGCAAGGACCCTACACAATGCTCGGCATTTCGCCCTATCTCCCTCCTCAATTTGGACCTGAAACTTTTCACAGGCGTGTTAGCGGTGCGCCTCGGGCCGTGCCTGCCTAGGGTTCTCGAACATGACCAGTCGGGCTTCGTCCCGAGCCGCCAATGTAGCAATAACACCAAACGAGTCCTCCACCTGGTGGACAAGACCCATTTCCAACAGTCAGATTCAGCCCTACTGGCCATTGACGCCGAGAAAGCGTTTGACCGCGTTAACTGGTCTTTCCTGCAACGGGTCTTGGCCCACTTTGGAGTGGGAGAGCGCTTTCAATCTTGGATCGCGAGCTGTTACCACCGCCCACAGGCGCGGGTTCGACTGGGGGCCCTGCGCTCGAGCCCTTTCGAGATTCAACGTGGCACGAGACAGGGGTGCCCTCTTTCTCCCCTTTTGTTTGCTCTGTATGTGGAACCGCTGGCGCAAAAGGTCCGCGACAACCCGGAGATACGGGGCATCACTTTTGGCGGAGAGCCTCATAGGATTGGCCTCTACGCTGACGACATCATAGCCGCCCTTGATCGTCCAGATCGCTCGATCCCCGCATTTCTGGGAGAGGTGGAGTCCTTTGGTGCGGTGTCCGGTTTTAAGATAAACAGAGGAAAGTCACTCATACTGCCCCTGGGTAGCAATGCCCGTCCCTCTGAGGACGTGCCGGTGTACAGAGGGGGCCTGCAGACGAGATCCCAGATTCCGTACCTGGGTATCACCCTCACTTCCACCACAGACTCGACGGTCACCTTGAACTACGCAAACCTATTATCCCAAATCCGCTCAGATGTGGCACAGTGGTCCAAACAGCCTCTTTCTCTACTGGGGCGTGTTGCGGCGGTGAAGATGTTAGCTCTGCCCAAGATCCTATACGTTTTTCAAACTATTCCTGTGCAACCCACGACGGGCGCCATTGCCACCCTACAGGGTGCCTTTCAGCACTTCATTTGGGGGGGGAAACGCCCGCGATTGCACAAAAAACTAGCTTATAGGGGCAAGGATGAGGGGGGTCTCGGGATCCCCAATCTTCAACAATATTTTCAGCCAACCCAGCTCCGCTACCTCGTCGAGTGGTATAGACCGGAGTCTGAAAAGAGATGGTTGTTCCAAGACAGGGCAATGGCCCAGACGCCCCTTTGGAAGATCCCATTCCTCCGCCGCCGCGGAAGGCCGCGATACCTCCAGAAATCGCCTATTACCCGCACTATCCTGCACATCTGGGATACAGTCGCCATCAGGAAAGGCCTTACGACCTTTCCCTCCCCGCTCACTCCCCTTTTCGATAATCCGGACTTCCCGCCAGGCACTGCCCCACAAGCTTTCTCACAATGGTGCGGCACCAGCTGCAGGTCAGCTGGGCATCTCTTCGACCTACAGGGCTTCCTCCCCCTCTCAGATCTGTCTCAAGGGTACGGTGTTGTTTCACCCCACCTCTTCCAATATTTCCAACTCCGGCACTGGCTAACTCACCCTGACTATGCACCATTAGTTGGCAGACGAATGACAGAATTCGAACATTGGCTAGTGACAAAAGACTCGGATAAACGCCTCATCTCAGAACTCTACCAGATGCTCACACCCCCACTCACAAAAGGTCACACAGCGGACAGAAACGTTGGGAGGCAGAGCTGGAGAGGTCATTGACAGACCGGGAATGGCGCTACGTATACTACAGAGCTTCCCACACGACACGCAATACCGCTGGTAAAGAAGCGGCAGTGAAACTAGCTATCTACTAGCACCTCACCCCTGTCCGGCTCAACAAAGGGAACCCGCCTCGGAGCGCGCTCCGCTGGAGGGGTTGCGGGGAATGGGGTACACTGACCCACCTCCTCTGGGATTGCCGAGAGGTCAGAGACTACTGGAAAGCGGTACTGGTCTGGATGACATAGACTGCACATTCGACACTGAAATCCAGAGGTTCCCTGCCTACACACTCTTGGGCCTTCCTAATGCGATCACCTTCCCCCTGAAATCCATACGCGGTCGTCAAATGGGGATTGCCATGCAAGCCGCATCCCAACACATTTTGTCACTTTGGGGCACGACCACTAGACCCACTCACACCGGATGGCTACACAAAATCTGGTTTACACTGGGGATGGAACGAATCCAGGCCACACTTACACAGTCAGCTGACACGTTTCGCAAGACTTGGTTACCACTATTGTACCTTCTTTCGAAGGAATTTAACGAAATCACATGCCCCGGGTATCTTCGATTGCTGCGACTTACAGAAATTCCAGCTGATCCTCGCCTATCTCATGAAGAGACAAGTTGAATGGGCCTTAACAGCATGGATGTTTGCTCTATTAGTCTGGCACACTGGTTGGGGTGGCGGGAGGGTGGGGGAGTGGGGGGGGGTTGGCTTATGTTCTTCAGATTGCATTTGCATATGCATAAGGCCTGCCAGGCCTTATGCATATGTCTTTTGCCTTACACTCATGGCTCGGTCCATGTATTCCGATAACTGTCTGCATTATAGAGAAGACATGCTTGTCTGTCTCGCACGCTACTTGTATGTGGAACCCTCCTTTTGCAATGTATTGCCTGAGCTATTTCTAAAACCCAATAAAAAAAATTGAATTTAAAACAAGAACATTTTCATGGGGTCACAGCCCCTCTTTTATGCACAGAAATCCTTTGTCTACAAAGGTGCAGGCAAGGGGTGAACCAGATGCAACTGGTTCTGGAACACTTTGTTTTGCTCAGCCCCTCTGCCTATTCAAATGATGGGTCAGGGACATCAGACACACCACAGGGGGTGGAGCCAGTATTGTGGAGGGAAGGCCCAGCCCTATTCAGGTCCCAGGTGCACTCCTCCCTCCCATCAACATGCAGGTCTCTCCATTCACCACCGGGGCAGTCCCATCCTGACTCCTGGAGCCAGGCACACCAGCCAGCTCCAGCCAATCACAAGCCAGAAAGTCAATTCACATTCACTGCACAGACATGCCAACTTCTAAAAGGGGCACTTTCACACTAGACACAATAAATCCACGCACATCATCGCGCAGCATTTAATCTCACGAGTTCGCACATACCAAACTCGACCCTGCACTCCCCACACATCAGGAACTACCATGGACACACACATTCCCCATGCATTCCTATGGGAGGGCAGGCCAATCTCACAACACGCACTCAGTGAGCACACGCACTTAACACTGGGCCACAGTGCTAAAGTGCGCAGAGACCAGAAATCACTACAATTAGGTAATATTAAAGGCACAAAGTTCAGGGGCGAACCTGCCAGAAGGGCCAAGTCCAACACAACCCCCTTCCAGCCAAAACAAAGGGCAGTCCAATAACCACTGTGATGGGCTTCCCTGCTTAGGGCGATAGAACACGGACGCAGGCCTGCACTGCAAGGACACCCTCCGGTTCTACACCACGTTGTTCCACAAAACAAACACCTAAAAAAAAACTCAGGCCCAACTAGGCTACCCCACCAGTACTCCTCAGTTGTCCACGGCTAGGACCAGGGCCTAGGCCACCCAGATACCACTGGTCCTTGCCAATCCACAGAGTGGGGGGTAGTAACCGCTGGCATACAATAGCCATTCTCCACCCTCCTTCTCAGTGTAGTTCCAAACTATCACTGACCCTTCAATCTAGGGTCGGTACACTCAGGCTGATCAGAGGTCACGGGCAAGAGTGCCCCACCCTACCTCTACTTCTGGGGTTGCGCACTCTCCCAGGAGAAGCACCCTCCAGAACACAACTCTTCCACCAGATCCGGACCTCTCTCCATGAACTGGTCTACCACCTGGGATCCACATTCACCAGATGCACAGGGGTCAAAGGCGAGGCACCCCCTTCCAGAGTTCTGCACCCTCCCACTGTAGAACAGGGTCCCTCCACTTAAGGTAGGCCCCACCTGCTCTCAGGGTAGTACCACAACACTCAGCCAAGGACCCTAAAGATCCTTTCTAGGCCTGCACCACCCATTATGGGAAACACAGGGTCTCTTCACTTAAGATGAGCCCCGCCTGTGTTCACAGGGGTACCTCTAAAAGGCAAAACCGGCCAGGACACTGGTTACAGTTGCCCTGACATCCAGGACAGGCAAACACCTGAACCTGGCTCCCCAACCTAGGGAGGCTACGCTTTGGTCAGATGCCTGCCACAACAGGACTTCACAAGAATGACACATAACTAATGTCAAGGACACTGATTACAGTTGCCCTTACCTCCAGGACAGGTAAACACTTGAACCTGGCTCCCCAACCCAGGGGCACCACCCTTTGGTCGGATGCCTGGCACAACAAGACTTCATGAGGGTGACACATAACTAATGTGTCTTGTGACAGTCTGCCTGTCTCTCAAGACAGAAGTGGCGTCACCATGGTCACTCATTGGCGACAGAGCCCTTATGGCTGGCCCCTGACCCACTGGTTCTTCCACTGGGGAGCCTTTCCCCTTCTCACCCTTCCTTCTGGACTTCTGCACCCTCCCAACTGGAGCGGTACTGCCAGACCCCAGAACTATTGGAGCGCTGCTTATAGAGGCTCCACGTTCTCTAAACACTGGGAGATCCTCCTCAAATGGCCTAACAGTACAGCCTAGGCTCCCCACCTGATGTTCCCTAAAGAAACCATTCAGGTCCTGAGACAGGGTTTCAGGCACATGGAGACACGCAGTCCCACCCACTCCTTCTCCTCAGAGACAGGACATGGGCCCCTACACCGGGACCTAGCTGGGCTACTCTGAACCTCTTCCACCACTCTGGGCAAGACGACACCTCAGCCACTCCTTGTGGACTTACTCCTCAATGCTTCTTCAGATCTTCTAACACGGGGAGATCCCCCCACACAGAACAGTCAAACAGGACAGACTAGGTTCCTTTCCTGGTGTTCCATCTAAGAACCATCCAGTACTGGAGACAGATTGAGGCTCGGAATATGACCCAGTCTCACACCTTCCTCGCAGGACATGATGTGAGGCCTTGCAACCTCCTCACTATAACTGCACCTAACTCTGAACATCTTCCACCACCCTGGGTTGGAAGACACCTGCACCATTCCCCTAGGGTCACTCCCCCATGCAAGCTCCTTATTTCAGAGAACTCACACCAAAGTATTCAGCAAGCTCCTTATTTCAGAGAACTCACACCCAATTATTCAGCAAGCTCCTTATTTCAGAGAACTCAAACCCAAGTATTCAGCAAGCTCCTATTTTCAAAGAACTCACACCAACACATCCAGTGCAACACACCATTCATCCACACGCACCCCCCCCAGACCGGTGAGACAGTACCTACTGTCCCTGAATCTCAACCTGCACCCCTCTTACTGAGCACCAGGTACCACACTCCGGGAATGGGATGGGGAACACATGCAATGGACACATTTTAGTTGCCTCCACTGGATCCCACCCTTACTGGTGAATCCAGAAAACGCACACTGCACTTGGGGGATAATCTACCCTCCCGAGCTAGTGACACCTAACTCACAGTGCACAAGAAACACATTTTCAAAGAAATTACATTTAGAACCAACTTAAAAACAATAATCCCTTTCCATGTGACTATCTAAAATGCAGAGTTTTGCAGTGAAGCCAGTTGTCACTGTGGTACTGCTCAAACACAAGTCCAAATCCCTTCCGTTGGCTTCCAGTGTTAGAAATGGGATTTCTGATTGGCTGAGGCTTGCGCCAAAGCAAGGCATAAACCACCACTCTAGTCAGGGCAAGGGAGTTACACGCCAAAAAGAACCCCTGCTCACCCTCTAGGTAGCGTGGCGAGAGCAGTCAAGTCCTATCCCAGAGGCATTGTAAGTTAAGCATTTGCCCACGCACCCACCAACAACAACATCCCAGGCTCCCCACAAAAGGAACTCCACACATGGTTATATCAAAAATAGCCTTTGTATTCTCAAAACACATTAGAATAGTAAACACATCATGTACACTGTGCCATCTGGCACAGGGCAATATTTACAGGGGATTATGTACACAGGACAGGGCCACATGGGCCACTGTCAGAATTAGCACTTGGTAAAGAAATAGTAAATTAGATCACTTGGAAAAAGTAAAACAGGCCATAAAACGTACAACCAGTAAACACTGGTAATCACTGTACTTTGCAACAGTCTGTGACATGAAATCCATCATGCACAGTATCTCACAAGTCTAACTACATTAGACCCTAACCACCTAAGTAAACATTACACTAGGGGCATAAATCACACAGGGAAGTATAATCTTCCTAACGCAAACCTAAATAGGTAAAACAACCTCCTATGCCTAAACCATATCTAGAGGTATCAAAACAGAGTGTGCAGAACATACTATACACAATACATTTCCTAGCACCCACAAGCATTAGCACATAAATCACATTAGGGACTGCGCCCTATAAATATAACAATCCCCCTGGCCAACTGGCCATTTCAAGTGAGGGGGGCTCAAACGCCCTATATCCAGAGAGTCAGGGCTGCTGCCTAAGCAGCGAAGGTCAACGTTGCACCACTGCGCCAAAACCTAAACATGGCAGCTGCCCACTACTTGCTGGGCAGCTGGGAACAATGAACTGGGGCCTAAACGCTGCAGCAGGCACTAAGTGCTGCGCAGCTGAGGAAGGCCAAGTTAGGGGCGAAGGAGTGCGTCTCACTCCTGATTCACAAAGACAGGTCCCCTTAAAGAAAGAACCTAAACGGTGCAGCTGCCCACTACTTGCTGGGCAGCTGGGATCTGTAAACTGCGGCATGGGCTCTTACGGGCCCTCCAGCAATCCAGGGGCTGGGCAGGGCCCAGGGAGGCAAGCCTCCCCTGGGCCCCAGCAGCAGCACGCCCCTGGTAATTTCGAGTTGAAAACAAGAACATTTTCATGGGGTCACAGCCCCTCTTTTATACACAGAAATCCTTTGTCTACAAAGGTGCAGGCAAGGGGCGAACCAGATGCAACTGGTTCTGGAGCACTTTGTTTTGCTCAGCCCCTCTGCCTATTCACAGGATGAGTCAGGGACATCAACACACCACAGGGGGTGGAGCCAGCATTGTGGAGGGAAGGCCCAGCCCTATTCAGGTCCCAGGTGCACTCCTCCCTATCATCAACATGCAGGTCTCTCCATTCACCACCGGGGCAGACCCATCCTGACTCCTGGAGCCAGGCACACCAGCCAGCTCCAGCCAATCACAAGCCAGACAGTCAATTCACATTCACTGCACAGACATGCCAACTTCTAAAAGTGGCACTTTCACACTAGACACAATAAATCCACGCACATCATCGCGCAGCATTTAATGTCACGAGTTCGCACATATCAAACTCGACCCTGCACTCCCCACACATCAGGAACTACCATGGACACACACATTCCCCATGCATTCCTATGGGAGGGCAGGCCAATCTCACCACACGCACTCAGAGAGCGCACGCACTTTATACTGGGCCACAGTGCTAAAGTGCGCAGAGACCAGAAATCACTACAATTAGGTAATATTAAAAGGCAATAAGTTCAGGGGTGAACCTGCCAGAAGGGCCAAGTCCTACATATATTTTTTTAATTTCTCAGAAGTACTATTTGTTCTTTGTCTCGCGTTAATTTCGCCAATGGGCTCGAGCGCACCACGAGGTTTCAAATTATTTCCTTGCGCATTGTCATAGACCACTTTGTTTCCTACCATACGTCATATCTATTTTCTACGCAGCGTCTCTTCCATCTGCATTCCTCGTTACCTGGCAATGCCTGTCCTGCCTGATCCTGCTCCTAAGCTACGTTAGCACGCAATCAGTGGCCATTTTGAAGAGGTATTCATCGTGTTTCCTGCTAAAGTAGGGCTTCAAATATGCTCGTTTAATGTTTGTGGGCTCAATAACTTTAATAAAAGGCAAAGAGTTGCTGCAGAGCTCAGGGTGATACAACCAGATCATGTATGCATACAGGAATCGCATGTACTCTGGGGGAAATGCAAAGTGTTATTAGACTTGGTTTATACACTTCTAGCCACTTCACAAAAGACATCTATGAATCGGGGGTGGCTGTATTGGCTAAACCTGCTATACAAACTTCAGGACGTACAGCTATAGATAGCCATGGGCGGTGAGCAATTGTTGAATGCATAAGGGGGGCTCTAAATTTATGTTGTGTACAATATATGGGTCAAATCTGGACGAAGCCCCCGTCCTTGAGTACCTAAATACTGAACTTGCATCATGGTCCGTCCCTCTGGTATTATGTGGGGACTTCAATATTAATCTGGCACGCGGCGAACTATTGGCAGGCATTCAGCACTATAAGGGTCAGAACCCCAAGGTGTTTAAGGCGTTGTCTCATCTAATTTTGGATCATGGGATAGTCGATGTGTGGGGTGCGCTTAAAACATTTGATCCTGGTTATACGTTTTATTCTCACCCGCACAATAAATTAGTTTGTTTTGATTATTTTTGTATCTCTCCTTAATCATTTACAGAAGCACAAATCCAAGTTTTTCCCCGAATCACTTCTGACCATGCTCAAATTGTTGTGGATATCCCAGCTTTGGGTGCAACGTGGTACCAAGGGTATTTAAGTTTGATAGAAAACTTCTTTTGGATAATGGTTTTATTGAGCATATGAGTAAATGGATTAGAGATTTATTTCTAAATAACTGTGACTCTACAGACGGTGGAAATGTTTGGGATGCTTTTAAAGCCTCTTTTAGAGGGAAGGTGTTGAATTTTGGATTGTATAGACAGAAACAGGCCAAACGGAGGATTCAGGAGCTGTATGATAGATTGAAACTACCAGAGTGAAAGCTAGTATGCGGGATTCAGTCCGGAAATAACCTCACTGAGGACAAACTGAAGTGGCCAGATGTAAAGCCAACATTAGTTTGATATGGAGCAAGGAGATTGCTGTAAAATACCAGCTTTTTAAGAAAGAGCGATATGACTATGGGGAGGCCACAGAGGGCTGTTTTGCTCAAAGGCTACGCTCCAAAGAAGCAGCACAAAGATTAGAAGGTATGAAGGATGCTTTGGGTAGACTCACACATGGTCCCCAGGAGATCTTAGACCTTTTTCATAGCTTCTATCAAAAACTCTACACTGAACAGGATGAAGAAATTGATGACGTGGGCTTTGGACTTTTGGATGTCCACTTTCAGCGGGTGGCTCTGGAGGAGGTTGGAGCATTAGACAGTCCTATTACAATGGATGAACTAGAGCAGGCTATTAATTTTATGACTCGTGGAAAAGCTGCGGGGTCAGATAAGCTTCCATCAGAACTTTATCTGATCTTTTTTCAGGACCTCAAAATCTCTTTTTTGGCAGTGTGCCAGGCTACTCAAGTTGGTGTGGCACCTAAATCATGGAGTGACGCTACCATTATTGCATTTAAAAAGAAGGATAAGCCTTCTGATAACCCTGGGTCGTATCGCCCAATTTCACTTACAAACTGTGACGGGAAGATTTATGCAAAAATGTTGGCGAATAGAATGGCCAAGGTTATATCACCTTAGACAGCATGGGTTTATTCCTGGCAGAGGGATGGTGAATCACATAGCAAGAGTTATCACCATATTGGACATTGCCCAAGCGGAGGCCAGAGACATTGGAATAGTGCTGCTCGACGTCGAGAAGGCGTTCGACTGGGTATCATGGAACATTTTGTGGAAAGTTTTATCTGCGATGAGTTTTCCTCAGGGTTATATCCAGGCTTTACAGGTTCTATATCATTCCCCCGTGGCTCGGATCGGTTCTATGGGCTTAACATCAAAGGTAGTTCAGATCACAAGAGGCTCACGTCTGGGCTGTCCTTGCTCTCCGCTCTTGTTTGCGCTTTATATCAATCCTTTTTTAGACATGCTTGAGCGAAGCGCTAGGATAAGACCCTTTATGGTGGGGCAATATCAATTTTGAGTCTGTGCATATACGGACGATATTGCCATCATAACATCTGACACAATGAGGGCGCTACCCGAAATTGAATATCTTGCGTACAAATTTGGCCGGCTATAAGCTTAACACTTGTAAAACTCAGGTTCTCTATACTAACCAAAATATCATCAATGAACCTAGAGTTGTTAAGGTGGTTATATATCTAGGTATTAATATTCGGGTGTGTTTAAGAGAGTTGGTTGATGCCAATTGGGGGACCTTGATTGGAAGCATTAAACAAGCTCTTGAGGGGTGGCAATGCCTCCATCTATCGTTGGTGGGAAGGGCCAATGTGCTTAAAATGAATGTTTTGCCAAAAGTGTTATCCTTTTTTAGGTCAGTACCTTTGGAACTTTCCCACTCGCAACTACAACAACTGCAATCTCTTTGCTCTAGATTCTTGTGGGCCCCAGGGAAACCACGGAGGGCAGCATGATTTATGACATCACCCCGAGTTAGAGGGGGGTGGTCTGGTCCTGATTTCACGTTTTATTACTATGCCTGTATTTTAGCCAATATACGACTTTTGTTAACGGGCGAGGTAGTGGACAATCCTTCCGAAGCTCCATCAATTTACCAGATGGTGCTGAAGTCTCAGGCAAAAAACTGTCTCTTTTTAAGAATTGATGGTAGCTACTACAAGAGAACTCGTTTTAAGATCGTGGGGGCTGTGTATGGAGTTTGGAGAATAGACCAAAAAAAATTGCAGTTTAACAGACTCTCATTTTATACACCCCTGTCTGCTGTAGAGATTCTCCCATCAATATTTCAAGATAGTGTGGCAGGGAAATTGAGACTCTCTGGAATCACACAACTGGGACATTTATGGATGCAGGAGGGCAGCTTAGTTCTTTTTCTGACCTATCGCTTAAATATAAGCTCCCTAAGCCATTTTTTTTAAATACCTTCAGATACGTGATTTTCTAAATAAACATTTCACTATCTTAAAACCATATAAGATTGTTGAAGCTATTAGAACACAGTGAAGCATTGGAGTTCTTTATAACATATTACAAGCTGCCAAAACAGATGATCTTGAGAAACATAATCTTAAGTGGGGGAGGGTCCTTTGGTTACAAGATGCGTTTTTAGAGGACTCGATTGACCTAGCAGGTAACATCTTTATGGCGGCAAACCTAAAAACACAGCATTATAAAACAATATTTAATTTATATTATACCCCCGCAAAGATGAAGAAATGGGGAAGCCAGTACGATGGGAAATACTTTCGTTGTGGTGTCAACTATGCTGATATCTTGCATGTTTTTTATTCTTGCACTAAATTAGCCTTATATATACAGCATATTGAGAGGTTTCTGTCACAGGTTACGGGTGTGGTTATAAATATTTCTGCTTCGATCATGCTATTAGGTACTGGGGAGGATCTGTGTCAAGGGACATTGATGTTTAAGTACAGGTATCTTATCTTTGTAGCTATGGGAGTAGCAAGGTTATGTATAGCATCTACATGGCTGCACCCAGAGGCACCTTCTTTTGAAATGTGGCGTGATATGTTATATAACATTTTGAACTTAGAATTTAGTTTGTACTTGCTTAAAGGTTCACGGAAGCGTGCGCTGGGTATGCAAATATGGGGTCCTATGTGTGATCATTTGACTCTCTGAAGAGATGTGTATGGTATGGAATGGAATGAACTTATATGTATATATTATTGGCTTTGGAATTATGATTTATTGACTATGTATATAATGCTTTGATACTGTGGATACTGTAGATTTTCAATAAAAAATATAAAAATAAAGATTTAATTCACCAGAAGATTTGTCACTTCCTTTCAATACCTTAGGTCAGCAATTGGGCAGGAGGGCCTTTCTGGCTAAATATTGATTTGGCACGTCGTGCCATGGAGGGAATTTCCAGAGAAATGGCAATAAGGCAGTCATCCTGGAATAACTTTGCAAAAACTGCTTTGTATTGAAATACATACAAACTGCTGCTTAATTGTAAACTCACTTATGCCCTTCAAAACAACTGATTAATGTAAAGTACTCACTCTTCTTCCAACCGTAGCACTATTAAGAGCTGAGACTTAAGACTAGATAAGCGTGCCACCAAAACAACCTACCCCTATAGCCCTCATGCCAACACAACACCCTTCCAACCAAGCACTCACAATGTGGGGGGTTAGCAATCTAATGTAGCACTTAAGCGCCTCGCGGTGGGGTATGAAGCGCTACACTAATGCAACTCCAGCTCATCCCTGGTCATGTAGTCACAGGATAGAGACAGCCTCTCCTTCAAGCACTCATAGGGCTTTGCCTGCTACACTTCGACGGTTATCTTTAAATCGGAGGAATCCTCCTTCAAAGGCATTTTATCTGGCCTCTCCTCCTCACTCTAAACCCCGAGGGCATGGGGTTAACAATGGCCCTATGTTATGTTTTTAATTTTGTATCTTATGTAAAGAATCTTGATTACTGTAAAGCGCCTTAGCACCATTGGGTGATGTCCGCGCTATATAAAACTGCATGAATGAATACATGAATAAATAATACTTGACCACAAGTGGCCGCCAGCGCCCCATCAGAGGTATGACGCGCTATATAAATGAAACACTTAAAATTCAAAAAAATGTCCAGCACTCTTTAACAAAATGAAAGTGATCTGTTATTGTACAGTACAACCATAACAATTTATAATAAACAATGTTGTAGCATGGTATTCCAATAATTGCAGTCCCGGTCAATGACGAGTCTTCAGTGGAAGAGTGATAAAGTCTTTATTTGGTTCAACAAGCGATTCTTTCTTCATAAAAAACAGACTGTAGCCGATGCCTACGCGTTTCGTCCATAAAAGGACTTCTTCAGGGCGAACTGATAGCTGTCTGGAATTCTTGGTATATTAGAAGGGACGTTTTTACTGGTTCTTCTTAAGGTAACCATTCGTATTAGTTACTTCCTTGGCACATTAGGTGCGATCCTGTGTCGCTGATTTGCTTATAAATTCAGAACAAAGTTTCTCCTGGTTAATATCTCCTTATCTTTCGATGATGAATGAACTGTGATGCGCTGGCTTTTTACAAGTCCAACATATTGCATTTCGTCTAGCAGCTTGCTTCGTGGCGTCGTATCCTACCGCGGTTTGCCTCTCCTTCAAGCACCCATAGGGCTTTGCCTGCTACACTTCGACGGTTATCTTTAAATCGGAGAAATCCTCCTTCAAAGGCATTTTATCTGGCCTCTCCTCCTCACTCTAAACCCCGAGGGCATGGGGATAACAATGGCCCTATGTTATGTTTTTAATTTTGTATCTTATGTAAAGAATCTTGATTACTGTAAAGCGCCTTAGCACCATTGGGTGATGTCCGCGCTATATAAAACTGCATGAATGAATACATGAATAAATAATACTTGACCACAAGTGGCCGCCAGCGCCCCAGTAGAGGTATGACGCGCTATATAAATGAAACACTTAAAGGGAAGAGGAGAGGAGTTGGCCTAACGGCTCAAATCTGGGGAACCGGTTCGAGTCTCGGCAATGGCGCTGAACATCCTGTGATTCTGGGCAAATCACGTAATCTCCCCATGCCTAACAATAACGAATATCTCCTCATGTAACGCAACAGGTGCTCGTGTAAAGCCTCTGATACCTGAAACCTTCGGGTCAAGTTCGCGCTAAAAAGGGAAGTTTATCAGCGTTGCAGTGTGATCAGCTATTCAACAACCACACTGCAGGGTGATGTGTTTAGTAAAGTGTTCCAATAGATGATGTCACCTCTGGCGAATAAAAGTAAGCACAAGAGTGGGTAGAGAGGGCTGGGGAAACCCCGCTGATTTCATGCCAGGTGCTCGGCCATCTGATTGGTGGACGCCCCTATATAAACCGATGCAACGCCCTCTTGAGAGCACAGCAGCGGGTGACTCCGGGGGTCTCCTGGCGAGAAAGCGGAGCCGTCGGCCAGTTTACACCTCAAGCAGGAACAACGCAACTGCTGACTTCGAAATTAGTGTAAGGTTAACTTTTTTATTCTTAAATCTAATTCTTATAAATAGCAAATTATTTAAAACGACGAATGGGCTAAAAGCCTCGTTGCCCACTGGCTGTCAGACGTGATGGAGGCGCCCAGCACGTCATCCGAGGCACTGGCGGTCCCTTTTACGGGGGGGGCGGGGGGGGGAGGGCGAGGGGGGGATTGCAGATGTGTTGCGTGACCCCCATTCCCCGCGGTGAGGCGACACGCATAGGGGCCCCGGAGTCTGAGGGTCCACCGGCAGGCAAACAAAAGCCTGAGTGAGCACAGTGGGGCTGGTTACATCTGTACCATGAGATACCGTTATCAGCCTACAACGCGTGCTCCATCTGTTACACAGCAGCGGGGAGGGCAGCACGCGTGAGTATGGGTGGGCCAGGCGACGCGTGGTCTGTAAATTATGATTTCTGCATATTCGACGTGAATACCCATTTAAGCGATTACGATTTGCCATCGGTGTGCCCGGGGGTTTTGCACCTACTCCGCCATACTGGGAGGCTTGACAACATTGCACGCTGGCCAGCACTTTTTGAAGCACCATCGATGCATGTGACTCTTGTTAGGGACTCAACTATAGACCCGAACTTTGGGGCAGGGCGCTACCAAGTCAGCAACTGGAAACGGGTCTAACGCCTCAAGAAATAAGACGAAGCTATCCTTTGAGTAAGAGAAGAGAACTAAGTGACACATCGTGCATTATAAACATTAGCCAAACCCTGTGCGATTACAATAAAAGATGTTACAGTGGATTTGACATTGTGTATATATATCTACTGACATATCTCTAAATAGGGGTATTGGTTTTTTGACAGCTAAAAAAACAGCTTTTACAGGTTTAATATAAAGCAATCTGGAGCCAGTTTTCGCAAAGGGATTTCAAGATGAGATCCTTTTTACTAAATCTTCAAAAAGGAATTTTAAGGAATCTGTGCTAGTCTAAATCAAAATACAAATATGGGGGTCATTACGATGGCAGTGGGCCTGCCACCACGATGGCGGGGGGAATCGTTGGTGAAGCGTGGCGGCCATGAAGACCGCCGCCACAATCCTGCAAGGCGGTCCTTTTCCGACCACCTTGAGGAACGAAAATATTGTCTAACATTGCGGCAGTGCCGACGTAGGGATTACGATATCCCTTTCCGACTATCTTTTCGCAACGGTCAACCCGCCATGAAAAGACAGGCGGAAACGGATTTGGGTGCCCATAGCGGGCCACCCTTCATCCCTGGGCGTGGATCAAGTGAACTACATATCCCTGCACCCTGTGGCAGGCACCACAAGTAGGGTGACCAACCGTCCGTAAATTTCACGGACAGTCCCTGAAAGGGCGAGATTTTGATCGATACTTCATCACTATTGATCCAAACCTCGATCTGGTCGACTGAACCTTTGTTGCCTGTCTTGGAGGATGAAAGTGCCCCTGTACCAAACCAGTTCACCCAAGAAAGTACTCTGCTCCCAAAGATCACAAACAACTTCTAGCTTTCAAAAGTTTATTGTAAAGATATGATAAGCTGCAAATACAAGCATCTCAGAATGAGATTCACGAGATACACAGGTCCAATTACATACATGTGCTCTCGGAAAGCCCTCAGACGAGCAACGGAAATCACTAACACAAGTTCTAAGAATAATAAAGCTATCAGCATTGACGCATATCTCTCCTTCATTTAAGTTGGAGGAAAACGCACAGGTTAGGCTGTCCCTACCCTGCTCTAGATGGTATCCCTACTTAACCAAAACCCAACCTAACAAAGGTGTCAGCAGTGAATGACCCCCAAGGGAAGTCACTCACTCTAAGTCTCTTGGTGAAAACCTATAGTTCTCCAGTCATGACCCCTCTCTGCCTACCCATCCGCTCTCTAGAGGGTCCTCAGGTATCTGCTCTAACTCCACCCAGGGGTGCTGTCCCTAATACAAAACAGTCAACAACATTTGAGACGCCCCTTGCGAGACGCCCCTCACGTGGTGTAGCTTCTGGCTTTTTCCATGATGCTTTGTATTGGGCCTCATACGTTAGAGTTGACCTTGCTTCTCAGACTCTTCTCCGGCCCGCTGATACCCCTTAAACATTCCGGAACCCTCCTCCATGTCTGGGCCGCCTACTGAACAGACCTCTATTCATTCATTTATAATTGGATCCCCCCTTTCCTTGCAGCCAGACATCTGCTGCCAAGAACCCAACTCTCATAGACTTCCAAAAAGGCCTGCAACATTTCTTGGCCCAGACATGTACGTGTAAATCAATGCTAAAACATTTCAGGCCTATAATATTTCTCATCATGATTATAGCATTCAACTTCTTCATTAATTAAAGCATGTTAATACTCTTATTCTATTATTCAGTAAACATCTCTGTAAATCATGGCCCATTTAATGCAATGACCAAAACATTAATACAATCTATGTCGTGAAAAGAAACACCTTCCCTTTTAGCTCTGGCCCTGAGGCCTACCACATTCTGCGTTTAACCACATACCATCTTACATTTTAACAGCTACACGACATGGATTCAGAAATAATCACATCTACTAAAATCATATAGTGTCACACATTTCTGTATTAGTTCCACTTCTATTTAAATCTCTACATTAGCTATACATTCAGAATATAATTATAGATACTATTAGCACTCATGGCATTTCTCCTCATGATTTGTGCTTACTACAGGTAAGTGTGATGCACTCATACATTTAGGTCAGTTTGCGCTCTCTCAGTTCCCCCCTTTGATGACCTCTCGGGGTCATCACTAACATTTAAACTGCAGTTATTGGTAGCATAACTTGTCTCTGCGCTTCTAGAGCCCTCAGACTCCTGTACTGATTATCTTGTATGGCAGCCAATCTCTGCAGCTGTTCTCTTTGGGCCCTTTCTGACCTTCTTGCTCTGTACCATTTGTATACCCTCACCAATCCCCACAATATAATCCCACAGATCAATATTATGATGATAGGTTTTAGTATATACCACACAAAGCTTTTGCCTAAGGTGGAAATCCACCCTCCAACTGCACTCATTCCGTGGCCCACCTTTTCCCAGACATTTTCTCTACTCAAATCTTCGATCTCTTTGTGAATATTAGTTATGTTCCCAATAACTTTCTCAAGGGGCTTCGAATTGTCTGGAATGTAAGTGCAGCATTCCTGGACCTTCAAAGCCTTACAGACTCCGCCCTCTTTTGCTAGTAGGACATCTAACGCAAGACGGTTCTGAAGAACCATAGCCCTTATCGATTGCATCTCTCCTTCTACCAGCATTAAGGACTGAGCAGTGCTGGCAGACAACCTGTCGACAACTGTTGCCAGTCGTCTAATTTTAACATCATTAAGGATTACTCCCAAAAGAGGGAACATAGCTCCAAAGACATCTCCAACCATTTCTGCATCTCCTATATCTCTCCTTCCCCTCGATGATGTCTTGCCCTCAATGATCACTAAGTCTTGTGCATGATATATTTTGGGGAAGACAATTGCTAAGTAACATGACCCATACCAGTTGTCAGGTAGTCTCACGTAGGCATTTCTTCCACATACAAAATACACATTTGGAATCACTTGCATTCCTTTCAGGAAATCCTTAGTATAGTACTCTATATTGAAAGCATGTTCACCGTCAACTTCTCCCACGTATACATTTTCATAATACGTTTTGGCTCGGTGAAGACATAGCTTTCCTCTCTGCGTCTTATCTAAAGCTATTGGACCACTACTACCCTTTCTCTTGTGTGCCTTCTCTTCCTCGGTCCAATCTGTTTTCCATTGTCCTGATTTTTTCAAAATCTTTTGTCTCCTGTAACGATCATCCACCTGCCCTATGAACTTCTTCTCGACTTCTGACACCTTGCATGTCAGGTTATTCCTACGGGCATGTGAAGTATCTAAGGTAATCCAAGGAATGAAGAACTTGGCCAATCTGTCTTCACTCTTCCAGTAGTCCCATTTGTTCATCTGCTTATAATTTGGGACTTCTGGCAACACTGAATCATAATTGGAGAAATAGTATTCAAAACTATCTCTCTCATAAAATATACTAAGCAATAAGCTACATGTAATGCCATATGTCAGCGGGAGGTGATGATATCGGATGCCCTCATCTACAGACGCCGGCAACTGCATGCAGACGTAACAATCCTTAACCTCCATGGCATCCACGTATTCATATAAGAGTTTAGCATAAGCATTTGACCTAAAGTCTCCTTGGGACTCATCTACGTGTAACCTACGGGCCTCTGCAGCTAATAACGCCTTCTCTTGAGTGTTTTCCCTTTTCTCACCAGCAACAGTAGGTGTAAGCGTTTCTACAGAATTCACATCAGTTACCTTTGCCTCTTCCTCATGTCCCTTTACATAAGAAATTGTTACCACTAAAGCTATTAATATTATCACTCCTACTATTAGTGTACCTATTATACATTTAGCTCTGCGGTTCTGGGTGCCGGCCTCCATTTCGTCAGACAATGTGGCTCTCTCTTATCTTAGCAAAAAGTTCTTTTCCTCCTTTTCCTTTACAGTCTCTTTTTAATCCTTTTTGTCTTTAGAGTCCACACAACTGGAAGCTGACAACCTTCTTCGCAAAAGTCCTTTAACAGTTCAATAAAGACAACCCTAGCCCTTCTCCATCAACTCAAGGGAAGTTCCCTAAAATTCTCTGCTTCCTGGGCGCTAGGTAATCTTCTTTTTTCTGTTCACTTTATTTACAAAGTCCTTTAACAGTCTACTATCAAGCCTGTGCCTGCAGCTTCAATAGCATAGTTCAGTATTTCCAAACGAAGATTGTGCTCTTCATGTGCTGTTATCGTTGTACCAAAGTCGGGGAATTGCAATTCTGAAAGGAACATGTGTTTTAACTTGCTGAGGCGGGGAGGTCTGGGGAGCATGAATGTTAGTGACCCTTCTTGTTCGACTCCGGGTACCAACAGTCGTATTTCCACGGTGATAATGGGCTCAGAACTGGACACCACCACCACTCGGATCCTCCCTGTCTCCGGTTTCACAGACATTTGTCGCCAGATATGTCCACTCAGGTGTGGAGTATCTTCTGTTAGGCACACGCACTCTTCTTGACCTTCTTCGGTCGGGTGCTTCAGCGCCCTGAGCACCTTCTTCTGGGTCTGAGTCTTCTGATATCGGAGGAAGGGTTACCTCTGGAGTTGACCTCAGGCTAGAGCTCCTTCTTTGCGGCCAATTAGCTTCTCCACGTGCCCTTCTACTCCTTCTCCTTCTTGTCTGTTCTCGCTCTCTGTCAGACCTGTCAGTGTCTGACTCGTATTCCCAGCTACTTTCCCCTTCAGTAGCGTCTTCCGTTTCGCTGTTGTACTGACCGTCCTCAGCTTGGTCAGACTCGTTCCCTGCTTCCGCTGGCACCTCTACAGCTTGGCTAGCCCCCTCTATGGCTTCTCGGTCCTCTTCTGGACGTCTATCCGAGAGAGGAGCTGTTTCTTCCCGAGGTGCTGGAACCCTTCGCGTATGTGACGCGTGGATCCAATTGGGCAGGCCTCCCACCTTCACAGCTGTGTTCGTGATCAGGATGATCTGGAAGGGCCCACGCCAACGAATATCCAAGCAGCTTCTTCTCACATGTTTTTTCACCAGGACCCAGTCCCCAGGGTACAGGTCATGGCACGGGCCCTGGCACGCTGGAACCTCGGCAGCCTGCACCTGAAGGGACACAGAACGAATGGCGTCAGACAGCCCCTTACAATAGTCCAGGATCATATCATCTGTGATATTTAACAGTGCAGTAGTTGGGACAGATGGCAGCCTCATTGCTCTCCCCATTAACACCTCATGTGGTGATAACCCCGTTCTTCTGTCTGGGGTACTACGAAGGCTCATGAGAACCAATGGCAGGGCGTCAGGCCAACTCAGGGTCGTTGAGGAACAAACTTTGGCTATTCTGGCCTTGATCGTGCCATTGATCTGCTCCACAATTCCTGAGGCTTCTGGTCGGTAACTGCAATGCAACTTCTGATCAATATTCAGAGCTGCGCAAATCATTTTCACAAGCTCGCTGTTAAAATGGGTTCCCCTATCTGATTCCAAAAAGGCCGGCACCCCGAAGCGCGGAATGAGTTCCCTGAGCAGTAACTTGGCCACTGTGAGGGTGTCGCACCTACGTGTAGGGTATGCCTCAACCCATCTGGAGAACACACAAACAACCACCAGGACATAGCGGAGGCGGTTGCACCTTGGCATTTCAATGAAATCTATCTGCATTCGATTGAATGGACCTCCAGACCTTCCTATGTGGCTCAGCGCAACTGGTGTTCTTTTTCCTACGTTCAGCTGCTGGCAGGTTACACAACGCTGGCACACTGCTTCTGCTGCTATTCTAAACTTAGGATTGTACCAAGTCTGTCTAAACACTCTCAGCATAGCATCTCTCCCTAAGTGTACGGGACCATGTATGAGTCTAGCCATTGGATTCACCATCTCATTGGGCAACACTGCTCTGCCGTCTGCTGAGACCCAAAAATGGGACTCACCCATTACACATCCTGCCTTTTCCCATGTTTCTTTTTCAGAATCAGGAGCATTTTCTTGCATGTTTGACAGTTCATCCCAAGTATCAACAGTTTCCAGTATCATGGCTAATTCAGTCCTTACATTTATTCCACCCACTTCCACCTCTGTGAAAGAGTACCCTTGTTCCGCGCAATACCGCGCAACTTCATCGGCATATCTATTGCCTTTTGAAACGAAGTCCTCATTTCTGGTATGTGCGGTGCACTTTACAACTGCGATACCTGCTGGGCATTGCAACGCCTCTAACAACAGGCGCACAAACTCTCCATTGCGAATGGGAGAGCCTGAAGAGGTCATGAAGCCTCTTTGAGACCATAACTGTCCGTAATCATGAACTACCCCATAACCATATTGGCTGTCGGTGTATATGGTGACTCGAATTTGATTGCTTGCCAAACAAGCACGTGTCAGGGCAATAATTTCAGCTACCTGAGCGGAGTGTACTCCTTCCAGGCACCCAGCTTCCACAACTCCAGTAATTGTACAAACAGCATAAGCTGCTCTCAACTGCCCAACTTCGTCTCTTACACATGAGCCATCGACAAAGAAAATTTCGTCTGGGTCGGTCAGTGGCTCATCTACGATGTCGGGTCTGGGTTTGGTGCATAGTTCAGTCACATCAAGGCAGTCATGGTCTGTACATTCATCATCATCCTCGATATCATTTGGAAGTGGCATCAAGGTAGCAGGGTTCAAAACAGAGCATCTCTTGAGGGTCACATTCTCTGCAGCAAGAATAACTTGCTCATATCGCGTGAGCCTGCTGTTGGTCAGATGCTGTGTTTTGGTCCTGGTCATCAACAGTTCAACAGAATGGGGCACGCATACCTCTAACGGGTGCCCCATGACGATATTTTCACATCTCTCAATGCTGACACCCGTTGCAGCAACGGATTTGAGACATCCGGGCAACGCTGCGGCTACTGGGTCTAAAGTAGCCGAGAAATAAGCAACTGGTCTACGGGCATTCCCATGGATTTGGACCAACACAGACAACGCGCAACCTTCTCTCTCACAACAGTAAAGAAAAAATGGTTTATTGTAATCAGGCATTCCCAATGCCGGAGCCCGACACAGGTCCTCTCGCAGCTGTAGGAATGCCATCAAACAGTCTTTGTCCCATGGTACCGGATCGCTCACCTCCTTGTGTGTCAGTTTTTGCAAGGGCTTTGCTTTCAGTGAAAAGTTCACGATCCACTGTCGGCAATAACCCACCATCCCTAGGAACATCCTGACCTCTCTCTGTGTCTTAGGCGCATTCATTTTCATGATCGCCTCTATCCTGTCTGGTGACACCTTTCGTTTGCCTTTCTCTATTCTGTGTCCCAAGTACTGCACTTCTGTCAGGCAGTACTGCAACTTCCCCGGGGACACCTTGTGCCCATTGGCAGCTAGGTGATTTAACAAAGCAATGGAGTCTTCCCTGCAAGCTTCTTCTGTTTCTGACGCCACGAGGAGGTCGTCTATGTACTGGACCAGAACTGACTTCTGGGGCAGTACTAGACTTTCAAGATTTTTCTTCAAAAGCTGGTTAAAGATCGATGGGCTCTCTGTATACCCCTGAGGGATACGACACCATGTTAGGACGCGATTTTCCAGCTTAAATGCGAAAAGAAAATGGCTTTCTTCGTCCAAAGGGATCGAAAAGAAAGCCTGACAAAGATCGATCACAGTGAACCACTCAGCTTGGAATGGAATCTGAAACAGTATCACTGATGGATTCGGTACCACTGGACAACACGAAACGACTATGTTATTAATCTTTCGAAGGTCCTGTACTATCCGAAATTTCCCATTTGGTTTCTGCAGACCCATAATCGGGGAGTTGCATGGACTACCCACGATTTCTTTCAGTATTCCCTGTTTAATCATGGACTCAATCACGGGTTTTATGCCTGCAATCGTTTCTGGAGTCAATTTATATTGGGGTGTTCTTGGGAACTCAGCATGCGGTTTCACTACTATTTTCACTGGGTCCACCCCTTTTACCAATCCTATCTCTTCCCCAGTGAAATCCCATACTTCTGGTGCCACTGTCTCTCTCAAGTCCCAGGGGAGCTCATCTACTGTTAAAGTAGGATACAGCTCCACGCATATTCTTGAGTTTGCAACTTTGAAATCTGCATCATCATCATTGGTCAATACCTCCACTCCCTGAGGTGTGCAATATATAGTACAATTCAATTTACACAACAGGTCTCTTCCTAGCAGACACACAGGACTTGAATCGCAAACCACAAACTGGTGCTCATCGCTGTACTTCCCTATTTTCACCTGTACTGGTTCTGTCAATTGGCTGGTTATTCTCCTGTTTGCGACCCCTACCACCTGTATGGTCTCTCCAGACATGGGCAGGTCTGGAACTGCAGCTGATCTGATCGTGGATCTAGTGGCTCCTGTGTCCACCAGAAATGTCGTAGGGCACCCTGCTACTTCTGCTTCCACATAGGGTCCCCTCTGGTCCACCTCCAATGCTGCCCCGAGGGTGCAGTCTTCTCTTTCCACCCTCTGTCCGGTTAATGGGTCCACATAATAGCACTCTTCCCCTTCTACAAACAGGGGCATTTGTCTATAGGTCTTACCCATAGTCCCTACTCGAGGAGGTTGCGGGAACTGGGCTCGGGGAGGAGCCCCCCCCCCTTTGAGCACCTTTCCTTGGTATGGCGTCACCCCTCTTGTAGGCGCGCTCTGGACCTCTTCCTCCTCTATCTCTTGCTCTCCTATCTCTACATTGTAGGGGCACTCGCGTTTCCAATGCCCCACCTCGTTACACTGGTGGCACCTAGTCGTTTTCTTCAAGGCAGCTATATCTAATCTGGGTCTAAAGGTGGAACTATCCTCATTGCCCTTGTTCTGACTGTACTGCTTCTTTCCTCCTGTACCTGTTCCTTGCTGCTGTTGCTGTTGTCCCCCCTTCCCTGCTGCCTGCATCTGTACCACCATCAACTTTTCTTTTAATTTCTTAGCCTTGGAGTCTATCTCATCACAGCAGTACCTGGCATATCTCAGTATTTCGTCTAGGGGTTTACTTTGCCAACAAATCGAGTGTTGCTGAATCATTAAACTAATATCCGGTCTCAGTCCCAGGACGAACTTGGACACAAATTGCCCTATGTCTTTTGGATCCATTACATCCAAGCCGCTATACTGTTTAAACGCCTTCAGCAATCTCTCGTAATATTCGTGGACTGTCTCTTTGGGTTCCTGTCTTGTTCGGTCTATTCTGACCCAATCTATGTCTTGCATTGGCACTTTCTCTTTCAGCCAAGTCATCACTCTCTCGAATTTTGCCATCACAGTCTCGGACGGCCCATTAGTCTTAGCATCTCTCTCTGGCTCCGTTGTGGGCCACTCAGCGCTAACCTTGCATGCGGTCCACAGATCTCCTGGTACTACAATGTCAAACAGCGTGTTCAGATCTATCCATAGGACCTTTGAGATTTTTACAAATCTCTCCACTTGCTTGTACCACTCCACTGGGTTTTCCCGTAATTTGGGGAAGGAGGTGGTAAAAGCAGCTAAATCTCCCCTACTCCAAGGGACATGTACATAGTTCCCATTTGCGACTTCGCGCAAAGGGTAAGCTTCTATTCCCTGCTGTCCTCCTGGTGTCATACCAAGCGTGCTTCTCCTGCCGGTCCCTTTCTTGGACCACCTCTCTTCCCACTTATCTAGTGCCCTCCATGTCCTTATTCCAGTGATCAGTTCCCTTATGTGCGTTTTCAGCCCAATCGTTCTCCTCTCATCTAGGTCTCGATCTGTATAATGTAGCCTGTGGTTACCCTGTAATGCTTTGGTTCTTGACAAGTCCACCATATATTTGCCTGCTAGTTCGACTAACTTCTCATGGACTGCTCTCGCTTTTCGAGTAATGTCCTTTGCCATATACAGTATTTCATCCTGTTCATACATTTCCATTCTTTCTAAAGGCAGGGTACCATCTACCATATCATCCAGGTCTGACCTTAAACTGGCGACATCGAGTCTCTTGGCTTTTATCTCAGCTCGCAATACGTCTTTCGAAGGGGGCTCACTGGTCTCCCTACCATCCCAACTTCGAGCTCTACGTTTGGGCTCGGGAGAGTTAAAGGGTGCCCTCCCTTGCTCCCATCTCTCCAGGTCCCATGCTCGGCCATCCGATCTTGGAAGGTGATGGAACACGGGCCTGTTACCCCTACTCTTGCTCTGCCCACTCTCTTCTTCTTCTCTCCTCTCACCGCACACCTCTCTGTTATTTTCCCTCTGGTCGCTACTCTCTCTTTGCCTAGTATCGCTCAGTATCCGATACGATCCTTCCTGGTTCCCCATATTCCCTGGGCTGCGCTCATTTCCGTCATCACAGGGACTATGGTGCGACCTCTCACAACTCCCATTCAGTTCTCTGGTGCCGGGCACACAGTGTGGACACTTAAAGCTGTTTCTGTACTCTTGCGCTCTCCTCTCCTCTTCACTGAGTATTGGGCGCGCCACCCCTCCCCTCCCGGGGCCCCCGTTTTCCAGGTCTGTTCTATCTCCCCTCCGGGCCCAATGGGTGACTCCCCTACTCTCTCTCTCTCTACAGTCCCACTCCGGGCTGCTCTCCCCAGCCCCGCAGTGAGTCCGAGCTCGGCTGTCCTGACTTTCCCTTTCAGCTTCCGCAGCTATGATGCTCTTTTGAGCCTTCACTGCCTCATCCCACTGCTTCATGTACTCATTTAGCTCTTGAAAGGATTTTCGTCCAGATCCCCTCAGATCCATTGGCCATCTAGGGCCCCCAGGATCCCCTCCTGGGTCCCCTGCTGTGTGCATCGGGGTGCTCCACTCTCTCGGTATCGGCATCTGACTTGGGGAATTGATCGTATCGTTCCTTCTTGCCTTCTCTGCTCTTTCTCTGTCCTTCCGTACCCGTTCTTCCCCTCTTGCTCTCTCTTGGTCATATATCGATATTATAGGACCTATGGTAACAGGTACCTGTAGTGCATCTGGTAATGCGTAGGATGTGGCGCTTTCCGTTTCCGGCGCTCTTTGTACCACAAACCTCCCGACTACCTGTTGCACCTGACTAGGCTGGGACAGCTCTTTCTTTGCCTCAGGATCCCACTCTGAACTGGGAAGCGGTCTATGCTCCCCTGTATTGCCCCCCTTTTCTCCTTCCGTATGCTCGACCTCTCCCCCTGCTCTATTATACGGGGGTGGCCTGTCTGTCAATAATCTGTTTATCAGGCTGTCCTCTGTTTCGCTCTCATCATCTTCTTCTAGGGGGCTTTTATTTACGGGTACCTCTAACACTGGGTACAGTTTATTTACTTCCAGGTTATGCACTCTCCATCTTTTAGCATCCGCATCCCACCTGGCATCCTGCACTGCCCTTACCGATCGTTTCACCCTTTCTTGTCGTCTGTTCATATTCTTTTCATGCGCTGCCCTAACCCATGCTTCAAGAGCTTCAAACTGGGTCGGTCTAGGCAAGGGTCTCATTGAGGTCATGACTGATTTTAATCGATGCAACACCTCTAATCTAAACGTCCCGTACTTCGGGAACGTCAGTTCCTCATTTCCTTCAGTAATCTTACTCCACTCTGATATCCAAAGGATCGTATGCAGCCCAACATTCACTGCCATATAACGAGCTGGCGTACCCTCCGGCGGGGCTTCTTCCCCTTCATACGATCCCCGCTTCTCTTTTTTAAACACCGCTCTCAGCCATTTAAAACACTTCATAATTATGCGCACAATATCCAGCTTCGCTACTCTGTTTACTTCCTGATGACAATCCACCAATCCTGTCGCGGCTTTGCTAGCTTGGCCTATCGCAGCGCGGTCTTTCTCCGGTCGGCCAATCACGTCGCGACCCTGTCTGACGTCTTTGCTAGCTGGCCTATCACAGCGCGGTCTTTCTCCGGTCGGCCAATCACGTCGCGACACTTTCTGACGTCACTTTTCTCCGCTTCGCAGCAGCACCCCTCCTTTCTCAACTCGTCTCCCGGTTATGCATGCGTCCCATTCATACACCGAAAAATGACTACTTCCGACCAAGCGGTCACTTCTCTCGACTGTACGTCCACAGTCTATATGTAATTGTCAACACAACTGACGAAATGTCTATCGTCTCTCTGATAGGTTGCTTACACACACAGTAACTTCCGACCAGCGTCCGTTACTCACGCACTCACTCTTACGTTCCCCCTATCTCGGTCTTTCGGGTGATCAATGGTACCTCATGACCCCCTTCACACTAGTTGACAATTACTCTGGGTGTCCGATACACCCGAACCACTTAAGCTCTCCTTGAACTTAAGATTTCCACCGGTTGCGCGCGCTCACAACCTGTTCCGCAGTCACTCTACAGACATTCAACTCCGCCAGACATTACAACATAGATACAATACAAAACACCGCAATCTAACACGCATAACCCTTTATACTCACTCTCGACCGATACTGCTGCTTTTTCTGTCTCACGTCATCCGGATCTTCTTCGGCGGGCTGTTCTTCCGATCATCGATCTCTAGGGGCCTTGGGGTAAGCTAACCTGGCCTAGGTCACCGTCCTCAAGAAGGCAACCATCCTCTGCTACCAACTGAAAGGGCGAGATTTTGATCGATACTTCATCACTATTGATCCAAACCTCGATCTGGTCGACTGAACCTTTGTTGCCTGTCTTGGAGGATGAAAGTGCCCCTGTACCAAACCAGTTCACCCAAGAAAGTACTCTGCTCCCAAAGATCACAAACAACTTCTAGCTTTCAAAAGTTTATTGTAAAGATATGATAAGCTGCAAATACAAGCATCTCAGAATGAGATTCACGAGATACACAGGTCCAATTACATACATGTGCTCTCGGAAAGCCCTCAGACGAGCAACGGAAATCACTAACACAAGTTCTAAGAATAATAAAGCTATCAGCATTGACGCATATCTCTCCTTCATTTAAGTTGGAGGAAAACGCACAGGTTAGGCTGTCCCTACCCTGCTCTAGATGGTATCCCTACTTAACCAAAACCCAACCTAACAAAGGTGTCAGCAGTGAATGACCCCCAAGGGAAGTCACTCACTCTAAGTCTCTTGGTGAAAACCTATAGTTCTCCAGTCATGACCCCTCTCTGCCTACCCATCCGCTCTCTAGAGGGTCCTCAGGTATCTGCTCTAACTCCACCCAGGGGTGCTGTCCCTAATACAAAACAGTCAACAACATTTGAGACGCCCCTTGCGAGACGCCCCTCACGTGGTGTAGCTTCTGGCTTTTTCCATGATGCTTTGTATTGGGCCTCATACGTTAGAGTTGACCTTGCTTCTCAGACTCTTCTCCGGCCCGCTGATACCCCTTAAACATTCCGGAACCCTCCTCCATGTCTGGGCCGCCTACTGAACAGACCTCTATTCATTCATTTATAATTGGATCCCCCCTTTCCTTGCAGCCAGACATCTGCTGCCAAGAACCCAACTCTCATAGACTTCCAAAAAGGCCTGCAACATTTCTTGGCCCAGACATGTACGTGTAAATCAATGCTAAAACATTTCAGGCCTATAATATTTCTCATCATGATTATAGCATTCAACTTCTTCATTAATTAAAGCATGTTAATACTCTTATTCTATTATTCAGTAAACATCTCTGTAAATCATGGCCCATTTAATGCAATGACCAAAACATTAATACAATCTATGTCGTGAAAAGAAACACCTTCCCTTTTAGCTCTGGCCCTGAGGCCTACCACATTCTGCGTTTAACCACATACCATCTTACATTTTAACAGCTACACGACATGGATTCAGAAATAATCACATCTACTAAAATCATATAGTGTCACACATTTCTGTATTAGTTCCACTTCTATTTAAATCTCTACATTAGCTATACATTCAGAATATAATTATAGATACTATTAGCACTCATGGCATTTCTCCTCATGATTTGTGCTTACTACAGGTAAGTGTGATGCACTCATACATTTAGGTCAGTTTGCGCTCTCTCATCCGTAATTCTGTCCGTCTGTCCGTTGTCCGTGAAGGATTCTTTAACGGACGCCATTTGTCCGTCATTTTAGCCGGGCACCGGTCGCCCCACCCTAAAGCCAGCACAGCTTGCACCCACCTCCCTTCTTGACTCCGATGCTGTATCAAAGCTCAGGTACCCCGCAGCACTGGAGAGGCACAGCGGGATGGCACCCCTCACACCCCCAGCCCTTGATGAGCTGTTAAGAGGTGCTCGAAGGTGACTGAAAGGAGGGGCTGCAGGTTCAGGAGCCGGGGCATCCATTCAGATGCAAACAGCCCTGAATGCGTCACGTCTCTGCAATTTAGAGAGGCCCCAAACATCCTAGACTCCGCCAGATTACAATAAGGCAGCACGTGGTTCTCTTCACAGAGCTTAATTACTGTCACTAAGTTGTAAGCAAACCTTGGTTCTTCAAACATGCAGTCTATAATGTAATAAAATAAAGAAAAGGCACAATCGCACCCACACTGATTAACAAAGTATGGAGGACAATCAGTTCAATCAGTTCTCTTAGAGTATCTCCTGTTAGTACTGTACATCACAGTGGGGGATGGCATTTTGGACAGAGAGCCTGTCTTCTTGTCTTGTGCAGGAGGGGGCGAGGAGCCCAAGATGATACTAGAATACTGCATGCCCACCCCTGTGCCCACCCTGGTGGATCCTGTTCCCCCTCCTGTGATTGCTCCTGTCCCCCCTCCCCCCACCTGTGATGGCTCCTATCCCCCCCTGTGGTGGCTCCTGTCCTAACCCAACCCCCCCACCCCCACCTGTGATGGCTCCTGCCCCCCCTGTGGTGGATCATGTCTCTGCCCTGGGTGGCTTCTGTCCCAGTCCCGGAATGGCTCCTGCAGCGAGGGTGAAGTTCTTGATGGGCCTCTTCTCAAAAGGGCTCAGCTCAAAATTAATATGGAAAGGTGGGCGAGTAAGTAAGTGAAGGGATGGGTGGATGTCTGGATGAATTAGTGAAAGGGTAAATGGATGGATGGATGAGGGGAAGGATGGATGGAGGGAAATGATGGGTGGATGGGTGGGTGAAAGGATGGATGGATGATGAGGGGAAGGATGGATGGATGGATGATGAGGGGGAGGATAGATGGATGGAAGATGAGGGGAAGGATGGATGGATGGAGGGGTGGGTGAAAGGATGGATGATGAGGGGAAGGATGGATGGATGGATGATGAGGGGGGTGGATGGATGGATGGATGATGGGAAGGATGGATGGGTGGATGTCTTAATGAATTAGTGAAAGGGTAAATGGATGAATGAAAGAGTGAATACATGGATAACGAGAGAGGACGGATGGATTGATGAGTGAGGGGAAGGATGGATGAGAGAAAATGTAAATAGCTGGATGTATGGGTGGAAGGGTAGCTGGATGATGGATGAGGGGAAAGATGGATGAGGGGAAGGATGGATGGATGAGGGGAAGGATGGATGGATGGAGGGGAAGAATGGGTGGATGAGTGGGTGAAAGGATGGATGGATGAGGGGAAGGATGGATGGATGGATGAAGAGGGGGAGGATGGATGGATGGAAGATGAGGGGAAGGATGGATGGATGGAGGGGTGGGTGAAAGGATGGATGGATGATGAGGGGAAGGATGGATGGATGGATGATGAGGGGGTGGATGGATGGATGGATGATTAGGGGGAGGATGGATGGATGGATGGATGATGAGGGGAAGGTTTGATGGATGGATGGAGGGGTGGGTGACATGATGGATGGATGATGAGGGGATGGATGGATGGATGGATGGATGATGAGGGGAAGGATGGATGGATGATGAGGGGAAGGATGGATGGATGATGAGGGGGTGGGTGAAAGGATGGATGACGAGGGGAAGGATGGATGGATGAATGGATGATGAGGGGGTGGGTGAAAGGATGGATGGATGATGAGGGGAAGGATGGATGGATGGTGAGGGGATGGATGGATGGATGATGAGGGGATGGGTGAAAGGATGGATGGATGGATGGATGGATGATGAGGGGAAGGATGGATGGATGATGAGGGGAAGGATGGATGGATGATGAGGGGAAGGATGGATGGATGGATGGATGATGAGTGAGTGGGTGAAAGGATGGATGGAGAGTGGGTGGGTGAAATGATGGCTGGATGGATGAGGAGTGGGGGGGTGAAAGGATGGATTGATTGATGAATGATGAGTGGGTGGGTGAAAGGATGAATGGATGAGTGGTTGGGTGAATGGTGGGTGGGTGAAAGGATGGATGAGTGGGTGGGTGGATGGTGGGTGGGTGAAAGGATGGATGAGTGGATAGGTGGGTGGATGGTTGGGTGGATGATGGGTGGGCAGGTGGGTGGATGAGTGAAATGATGGATGGATTGATGGGTTGATAAGTGCAAGGGTGAATGAATAGACGTATGAGTGAAAGGGTGGATGTAAGGATGGATGAGTGAGTGAAAGGGAGGGTAGATGGACACAAGGATGGATAGATGTGTGAAGGAGTGAAATGATAGATGGATGAGTGATAGGGTCAATGGATGGATTCATGAGTGGATGAGTAGATGGATGGATGGGTGGGTGGATGGATGGATGGATGGAAGGAAGGTTGGCTAAGTGAAAAGGTCGATGGAGAGAGAAAGGGAGGATGGATGGATGACTAAAAGAGTGGATGGGTGAAAGGATTAGTAAGTGAAAGGATGGCTGGATTGGTGAAAGGGTAAATGGCTGGATGGATGAGTGATGGGATGAAGAGTGGATGGATAAGTGTACAGATGGATAGGGTGAAAGGGTGGATGGATGGATGATGGATGAGTGAAAGGATGGATGAAGGGATGGACGATTGAAATGATAGATGGAAGGATACATGATGGATAGGTTTGCAAATGGTTGAATATGTTTGGAAATGGCTGGGCTTACTTATATACTATTGCGCGACCTCTGATGTGTCTGTAAAACTTACCTATTGTCATGAAGTTTTGTCCTGAATTTTGACCCCCTGTCCTGAATTTGTGTCCTGAATTTTGACCCTTTGTCCTGAATTTTTACACTCACCGTCCTGAATTTGCACCAATGCCAGTTGGTCACCCTAACCACAAGGTGCCTGCCACATAGTGCAAGGATTTGCAAGTGTCTTCATTTTTGCGTTGTGGCGGGGGCTGCTGAACGCTTCCCGGTCACAATGCAAAGTATGGGTGATGCGATCGCCACAGTGGCGGCCGCATCGTAATTGGGGTGCGGGACAGCCGCTTTACAAGCGACAGTCCCAGGCTCTGCATCAATGGCGGGCAGACTCAAGAGCAAACCTTACCCCGATGTGTAGAAACCAAATGTTCTGTATGTCTCCCTATATATAAGTATTGGACCTGGCATTCATTGTTTAGTCTTCTCCCAAACTTATTGCCTTTCCATCTCCTTTTTCTAAAAAAAATGTTTTGTTGGCATTAGGTCTCTATGCACTTGACCACTACTAACCATTACTAAAGTTCTTGTTTGCTCTCCCTAAAACATGGTGAACCTAAACCAGATGAGCACATTTATTTACTCGTGAGTCTCTAGTTTATAACACTACATGTACACAGGGCGGGCTGGTAAATTAAATGCTACTAGAGGTGCTGCAGCAATCTCTGTGCTAGCCATATAGTAGTACTTTAAAACATGCCTCAGGCCTGCCATTTAAGCCTGTAGTGAAGTTTTAAACTGCTATTTGAACCTGGCAAAATAAGCCTTTTCCCAGGCCTAAACCTTCCTTTATACAAATACATCACCCCTAGGATAGGAACTTTACACCGATAGGGCAGGTGCATTGTATTTAAAAAGTAGGGCCCATGTTTTTAAGTTTTACATGCCCTGGAAGTGAAAAACTACCTAATTTGTTTTTCACTACTGTAAGGTCTAGCCCTCAAATTGGATAACATGGGGTTACCTCATTACATCTCATAAATGCTAACTTTTGATTGGGAACAGGCAGAGGTGTCAAGTTTGGACTGCAATTAACTTTTTATTTAAAATTCTCTTTAATTGTAAAGTTAGATTTTAAGTCCCAATTCTGAAAATGCCACTATCCATTTCGTGCCTACTTCTAGTATCCAGGGTCACATTACTGTGAATGGCTCTGCAGTTGGGATAGGTGTATTACTCCCTGACAATCAGACTAGATTTTGACAGGATGGGCCTTCCTGCCAAGATGACTGGGTAGGAGCCGTTCCCTGCCTCACTTATACTTCAACGAGCTTGCCTTCTGGACACACAAATAAACCTGACACTAACTAACCTTTTGTCACCCCAAAGTTGTTAGTGCCTTGGAAGGTGAAGGGAAGAACTTTCCAGAACCAGATGTGTTGATAGGACAAGGTGTTCTCCCACTTCAAAGGCTGGGTCCAGGTATAAATATTGGAACCTCAGAACACCTCTTCAGTACACTCTTGGACCAGTTGAAAACTTCAGAAGAACTGCCTGGAGCCCCAGAGGATGGCCCTGCTGCTTGAGGCCTGCCCTTTTTCGCTGAGGACTGTCCTTGTGTTAGCAGAGGACTGCCCTGCTGCTTAAGGCCTACCTTGCTCCCCAGAGGACTGCTCTACTGTTATAGGCCTGCCTTGCTCATTGAAGGAGGACTGGGCCACCTCCTTGACCCTGGACTAACAGAGTGACTCTAAGGGCTAGTTGGCTGACTTATTGTGTGAGCTACAGGGACAGACAAGCTGCAGATGCCTTGAACCCTGCACCTGAGCTCTACTGGAGCAAGTCTTAACCCCAAAGTGTTGCCTTCCAGTTTCTACACCCTCGGAGGTGGTGTTTTTGATGGTACTCATGCTAATCCTTGTACTAGAGACTGAGAAAAATGTTCACCAAAACGTACCAGAAGAACTGACTGAAGACTGGGACCTACCTGCTAGCCAATTTGCCTAAGGCTCATCGCCTGTCGGCCTGACATTACGGTAACTCCAGCGACGCTCTTCTCTGTAGCATCACATCTTGTTCAGCTGGACCTTCAAGCGACGGTATCCGGCCTCATGGAGCCCTCTTTCAGCCTTGTCCCACTAGAGGTTTTCGACTTCCACAACATTGTCCAAGTCCTATGGGAAACATCTTCACAGAGCTCAACTGAGATAGAGTCCCCATTGACCACAACAACATTCTCGGCCTGGAAATTTGGTTACATCCACTCTGAACTTTTTCCTGCCATTGTTGATGGCTTCAGGAGACTTCCTCAAGTGTTCTCCGGCAACAATGCCCTCTCCTCGGACAGAGTCTGCTGCCTTACCCCACTGAACTCTACCTTCTTTTGGACTTTTCTTCAAGAAATGTTCTAAGTCCAAAAGTAAACAGAGACCAGAACCAATTCATCTCTTGTATCTCACCCATGCTTCATTAACTTTTGACTTTGCCTCGATCTTGCTTTGATCTTCTAGGTGCTAAATTTGACTAAAAACGTTTAATTCATAACTCCGGTTCTACTGATTGGATTTAATTATTTTTGGTGTCCTTTTATTTATTAAAATGTATCCTATTTTTCCAAATAGTTTTCACCTTATTACTGTCTGTGTGCTCCATAAATACTTGACACAATGGGTCTAAATTAAGCCTGACTGCTTTTTTTGCCAAGCTATCAGAGGGTTAGCACAGATTAATTTGGTGAATTTTATGGTTTACTCTGACAAGGATTGTGGTTGATGCTTAAGTAGGGTTTTCAACCCTACAGATAGTTCTCAGTCAGGGCTTGGAGAGGGAGCATGCCCCCTCCTAGTCACAATAAAAAAGGCTATGGGTACGTACCATGGTGCCTGGCTGGATAGGTCCCATCACTAGCGCTGCTTTGCTTGATAGTCTTACCGGTGCTTCCGGGCCTCAGGCTGTTTCCTGGTGCCTTTGGGCTCAATACTGCCATCTCTTCTGAAGTACCCAGACCTCTAGTCCCAACTCTGAGATTGCTTATTACAATCTCATCCATTCCAGGTTTGCAAAAAGAATCTTCTATGACGGGTCCTTGCTGATATGGTATGTTTCTATCACACTTTCGATAAATAGTCTAAATATCGAGTTTAAAATATCGAGAGGACAGAATATTGACTGTCAAAAATATAGTGGTACAGAATATCGATATGCAGGTAAGAAATATTGTTTGTCATAATATCGAAGTTAGTAATATTGTTAGTCCTAATATCGTTGTCAAAAATATCGATTTTTTTCAGTGTTTTAAATGGTAGTATATGTGTTAAAAGTATATAATTTTTTTGTAATGTACGTTTTAATTTTTTTTAAGTAATGAATTTAATGTTAAATTATTTTTCCGTATTTTAGTTCTATAGCGGGTTGTGGGTTTATAGGGGAATAGGGTGGGCAGTAATTTAATTATAATATATTAATTCAGATTTTTTTATTTATTTAATTATATGTTAATTAATTGTTGCGGGGTTTTGGGTTTATATGGGAATACGGTGGGAAGTTATTTAATTCAAATTTATTAATTAATAAATAAAGTAATTCATATTTTTGTTTTTAATAATGTATCTTGTTAATTGTGTTACTTCATTGATTAATTATACATTGATTAATAATAATTAATAATTTATTGGTAAATATGTTAATTGTGTTAAAACAGTTATTGATTTGATATTATTAATAATCAATTTGTAAATATGTGAATTGTGTACTTTTTTAGGAGTGGGTTGAGGGTTGATTGACGAGTAGGGTGGTAAGTAATTTCATTATTATTAAAAGTAATATTTTTTGTATACTTTAAAAAAAAGTTATTTTATAGTGTTAATTGTGTGAATTAATTTATATTTGATGGTTATTAGTTTTATCATTAATTGTTATTAGTTAATTAGTTGATAATTCATTATATTAATTAATTAATATTTAACAATATTGGTGGTGACGTTTATTGGGGAATATGGTGGGTGGTAAACTATTATTTTTAAATTAATTAATAGTTAATTAATGTTAATTATATTGCAGGAGTGGGAATAATAAACTAATCCCCTGCGCTATCCAACACTTTTCCACTGTTATACTTGGTGGAGTGGGAATAGTAAATTATTTCCACCCGCTATCCAACACTTTCCTTACTGTTGCACTCGCTGGAGTGGGAATAGTAATTTTTACCCACCCGCTATCCAACAATTTCCCTTCTGTTGCACTTGGTGGAGTGGGAATAGGCATTTTTACACCCCCGCTATCCAACACTTTCCCTATTGTTATACTCGTTGGAGTGGGAATAGCAATTTTTACCCACCCATTATCTAACACTTTCCCTACTTTTGCACTCACTGGAGTATGAATAGTAATTTTTACCCTCTCGCTATGCAACACTTTCCCTACTGTTACACTTGTGGGAGCGGGAAAAGTAATTTGATCCCCTACGCTAGGCAATGTTTACCCTACTGTTCTAATTATTGTAGTGTGAAATATTTTTTTTTAATTAAATAATTTAATTTATTATATATAAAAATAATTTTTAAATTTATATTACAGGTTTATTTAGATATATATGTAATTATAATTTAAATTATGTTTTTAACATTGTATAATTAAATGTAATCATTATTTATTAATATTATGAAATTAATATATATATATATATATATAAATGTAATTGTAATTGTGCATGTTTAATATTTTTTCCCTTTACATTTATTTTTTATTAATTTTAACATTTAAAAAATAATTCTAAGTATGTCTAACTATTATATATATAATTTATTTAATGTTATATTATTTTTAAGACATTAAAAAAATCGATATTTTATACAACTATGGGGCATATTATCAACAACTAGCAATATTTATCGCTAAATAAGCTTAGCGAAATTTTTTTTATCGGCGCGCATCGCCGGATTTTATCGCAGAGATAACATGCTATTAGCAGCGTTTATCTCCAAAGCGATAAAGTATCCGGCCATAGCGGCGAAATGCGTAAATATCGCTGGAAATTCAGCAATATTCAGGCATTATCGCTAATAGAGACTTAACCTGAATATCCACCTCCCATTGGATATACAGGCTAAGAAGTGGTCTGAGCAGGCGTTAGGATTTGGCGATATTCGCGCTTAGCGCGAATATTTTAATCGCTATGCCTGCGTTGATAATAGGCGATAGCGATATTAGCGACTGCTTACAGTCACTAACAGGTTGGGTACGCCCACTTTGCATGTCATTAGCGATAAATATCGCTGACATGCAAAGCGGGACCCAAACCGCTCGCTATCACCTAAAAGCTGTCGCGTACTGATGTTGGAGACAGCTTGCTTATAGGGCAATGAAATTATCGCCGCTTTGCGCCCCAAAACGGCCGCAAAGGCGGCGATAATTTTATTTCGCCTGCCTTGGTAATATGCCCCTATATTTTTAACAATGATATTTTGGTTTCGATATTTTGGTACTTACCTATATTTTGGAGACGATATTCTGGTACCTTGATATTTTGACTGACGATATTATGTCAGTGATCCTTCACCTTCCCTACACCTATATCCCTCTTCCCTTGTTTCTGACTGATCTGGGAGTTTGTTTTACCGTTCCACCTTCTAGAAGTCCTAAATGGGAGGTTGGTGGATTACAGTATGAGTCTAGAGCCTGGCTCTTCCTCATGGGAACAGGCATGTTATTGTCAATGTATTTGTATTGTATGATAATGGCACTCAGAAGATAATGGGCATTGGGCACATGCCAAATTTGTTTTCTTTCCTGACAGAATATCAAAACTACATAAAAGAACTCAAGCTGAGAAACAATATTTAGAACCAACAGACTCAAACTTTTCCTTTTTTGATGATTCATCCAACTTAGTCAAAAGCTATTAGCAAAAAAATGGCATTCCTTGTGGGGTAATCAATCTAACTATAACCTAAAGGCAGTGTTGTTTCAGTATCTATATATTTTGAGTTAGGAGTCCATCGAGATAACAATGCTGGTGGATTGTGTACATAATCGTCTATACTTAAGGTCAAGATGTAATTACCGCATTAAAAACAGATGTCTACACTGCAACCTATTTTCTAAGAATTATTTTCATAATATGAAGCACAATTGATAAACCAAGGAACCAGTATTGATACGTTTTTTAAATTGTGCATTTGCGAAAGAAAAAATAAATGCCAATTTACTTTATTTCAGTGTTTGCTCAACTTCTCAACTAAGAAAACAAAGCAAAGCAAGATGAGCTCATCCTCCAGCTCTTCCAAAGGTAAGTGTGACCTCCATGCACATGTTGGCAGGAGTGGAGCCTTGTAGACATTATGAGCTAAGTGCTGGCACTGAGATTCATGAAGGGCTTCGTATCTCAGTATGCTGACATTCCAAGGTAAATAAATAGACTGCCATTAACATTGAAAACAGTGGCACTTTAATAACAACATGTTATTATTTCTTATCTGCAACACTGATAATCTCAACTACTGAAGGCTACAAAGAAATGTATCAAATATATCTTATATTACTTGGATTGCTTATGTCAGTTTACGTTTATTTTTCAGATTAAACAAATTATGAATAATTTCAACATGGAATAAATAAAATATGTACAAAGTAAAAGTTTGTCTCCACCACATAACTATAGTTTATGGCCAAAACATTTTGAAATTTGTGATGCTGTTTAGTCCTACTGGATGCTATGCAGAGTAACTTCTAATACTGGGAAACAACTTCTAATCTTTTTAAACTCATAAACCCTTAACAATCATCCCAATCGTAAATGAAAGTGAAATATGTGTGCCCCGAAAGATGCAACAAAAACAAAAATAGAAATGCCAGAAAAAAACAACCAAAACGTAATTGATTGGGTAGTTTGCTAATTTAATGCATGCCATTGAAATGAATTCTTGGAATGGGTCTCCATGATGAAAACTTATATTTCATGATTTATGTTCTAAAACAATAATCCACTAGCCTCACAAGGTGAGGCAGACTGTGAGTAATGTTTTAATTTCATATAATTCTTCGGCTACAGCTTCAAGTTTCTCATGCGTAACCTTGATCCTGGTGTGAGTATTGCGCCTCTTTTGTAACACAAGCGACCCTGTTATGCCTCTCCTGAAGCAATTGTGAGATATTCATGAAGGGCCTGTTCTACATCCAGAACCAGGGGATGTATTTATTTAGAAAGGAACCTCACCCTACAGCTATGAAGTTGAAGGAGCCAAGGCTTCATGTAAATCTTCCGTTGGACCCGACATGCAATGGTGCAATTCATGGTCGTAAGCAAGTATGGAGATCTGAAGACATTATTTGATATGTCCTGTCCTGAGGCACAGAACAAAAGGACCAGTGCATCAATAATAGCCCTGCTGAAGGAGGATTACTCATGGTGAAAAATGTGAGATGTTTGTGGTTATCGGATAGCTGTCCCTCGGGGATGTATGTCAGTACAACGCAATCTTTTAGATCGCGGTACTTGACATCGCAGGTTTTACAACGCAAGTCGTTACAACGACTTGCGTGGGAGGGTGCGGATTCAGGAATTTTTTTATTTTATATTCCAACACCAGTCCCCGTAACAGTAGGGAAGGTGTTGGACTATAAAATTAAAACATTCCTTATCCCACAGCGCCATCCAGCGCAAGTCGTAGTAACGACTTGCGTTGTAATAGCGGCGGGGAAAACGTCGTGCGGTGTAAACACCGCGTTGTAAACGACGTTTCCTGTCCCTCGGTGCCATGCCCATGTTATCATGTGCACCACAGTGGAAGCACAGGATCGCATGAAAGTTGCAGTGTTCCTGGCTTGTAATGGGTGTGTAGAAAACATAGAGCTCCTGGTGAGAGTTGTATTGTGTTGCTCTTCTATTAGGACACGTTCTTCTATCCTTTCCCCAGGTTGTAAGGATGTTTCTTTTTAAATTGAAACTGAGGTATCTTCAACTGTGGTGAAGTAATAGCACTGGGACTATTGTAGTGACCCAGTGTTGTGCTGTATATGGTCTTAGTAGTGATGTACGGGCCACAAGCCACAATTCCAGTCTTGCATTCGAAATACTTAGGGCCTGACTAGGATGTGGGGCCGACCGCCACAGGCCGTCAGTGGCGGTCTGCCCGACAGCCAGCATAGCAGTCCGACTACTGCATTATGATGCGATCGGTCGGAACGCAGAGGTCAGCGGGACTGACTGACACCTAGGCTCAAGGAGCCTGTCGGGGAGTCGGTCAGACCGTAATCCCTACAGAGGCACTGCCGTAGGGATTAAAATATCCCTTTCCCTCTGCCTTTACATGGTGGTCTGACCGCCATGTAAAGGCAGACAGAAATGGACTTTGGGGGCCACTAGCAGGTCCCCATCCCCTGTAGGCCTCAGCTAAGGCCCCCCAAACATCCATGCACTTTGTGAACACAGTGCATGGATGTTTGCAAAATGCCTTTGCGGCTTGTGCTGCGGTCCTTTCCCAGGCCACAGCAAAGCCGCAATGGGACCACAAAGGAAACGATACAGCTGTCACCAAAATCCTGGAAAGTCTGCTTCTCTCTTTACTCCCATTGACTTGACTGGACACATATGGTCCGGACTCTAGCAAATTACTCGTACAATATATTTTTTCCACATGGATTATACATATGTGTACATTTTATACTTATTTGGGCACACACCTGCATTGACACATATGGACAAATGTATTTTAAATTGCGGACCAATCCTGCACAGGTCCACTGCCATCAGAAACACTGCCGCTAGGACAGCGGTGTCAACTAAAAATATAGAGAGAGAGACCCTCAACTTGACAGAGTACTTGGCTCGGCTGTAGTGGCGGGATGGCGCGAATACCACCAAACTTGTAATAAGGCCCATAGTCCTAAATCTGCACCTCCATACGTGTGCAGATTTGTGATTATCAAGAATTCACAAACCTTTCTAAGAGAGCTCCTAGAAATCAGAAAAAAAGAGGTTTTGAGAATAACCAACTGTGCTTTCCACATGTGTAATTGTAGTGGAGGAAATGAAGCAGGTGATAACTGAAATAAAGCAATTTTTGATTGAAAAACTGAGTCAGGAAACCATGAATTCTGGGAGTGTTTACTTGTCCATGACAGCCTCCTTCCCTACCCCTGTAGTAACATTTATACATGAAGAATATTACACTTTGTGGGGTAATGTTATACATAGATACATTGATTTACAGATACAAGTACATCATTTGTGAATTGCTTGCATTAGTTTGCCTAATGTCTTTGTGAATAGGCCTCCATGTGCCTTTAGGTGTCAGTTGAAGACTGTTTTTTTTCTGTAACAAGCAACTTGGCTTGCAGAGCAAGAAATCTATAAAAAATGTATATTGCTGAAAACCTTTCCAAGAATTTCAGAAACCATGGTGCAAGGATGTCTGCATTAGTGCTCAGCTGCAGTTTATGCGGCATCACTGGCAAAAAGGAAAGGAATGCCCTCTATCTTCTAGGTAAGGGGCATTCCTTCCCTTTTCTTTTGACGTAGGGCAGCACCGATATAAGGCTTGTATGGTAGGTCAGTTTGCAAAATCACTATTCAGAGTGTTTCGCAATTCGATCTCCCTCATTAGTATTCATAAGGTAAATCACAAATTGCAATTCCATTGGACACCATAATACCACTGGACACCATAATAATGGCCTGCTGGGGTCAGCAAACCATCATGTCTGTGACTGCAAGTTTTTTAATGCTGCCTGTTTCCCATAAAGGATAAGGCCTGCATTTAAGTAAAATAAGTGCTTTAAAAACAGTTTGTTCATGAGTTGGCAGTATGTCCTTGGACCACTGCCCACTCCTAGACAAACTTTCTTTTAATTCACAAAGGGGAAGGGGTCCCATAGAGAACCCTTTTCCTTTGCAAATGGGTTACCACCTTCTTTGAGGAGGAGGCAACCTGCCACTGGTTTGCAACCGAAACTGAGGCTGTAAACTACTGATACATAGCATTGTGAATTAAAATTTGGACGGGACCCACTACACTTTTTCCAAATTGTGATGAGTAATGCAATCACAACCAATTTTGTAATTCGGTAACCTGTTGGCGCATCACAAAATAGGTTGAGCACATTTATATAAGCCCTTCAGCAGTCAAATTGCAGACTTTGTACATCTGCCCCAAGTTGGAATATTTTGTAAACAACAATACTATATGTTAAATGTGCATATTTTATGAGCTTGCGGTTGTATGATTTAGAAACACCTAAAACTGTTGTTTAGGCCCATCTGCAGTGCCAAAATGCAAGTAGAGAGCTTATTTTCCACATTTGCACAAGTTACTATTACGAGCCCAGTGAAAATTATGATAGTCAGCTTTAAGCATATGCTGTTGATCCAGCAGGTTACCAGCCACAAGTACTCAAAAACCAGATACTCACCTGGACCCATAAACACAGATTTACACAAGCTAGTAAATACTGCTGCTGGTCAGTTTTTTTGTATTACACTCTTATTTCAAGATTAGTTACCGGTTATCCCTAACTAATTATTCACTGATCAAAAAGTTCTTTTTTCTGGTCAATGGACCTAATAGTTGGAACTAGTTGATGGTGAAATGACACTAAGCTAACTTAACTTCAGTATTTAAATAATCACAGACTCTGGAAAGGTTTAAATGTTTATCTAAATCAAATTCATGTGAGCCAAATGCAAAGTACAGCACAAATCCCCGTTTCTCAAAGGAAGGAAATTCAATTAATAAATCAGTCATCTATTGAAGCAAAACTTCACAATTACGGTACTCAGAAAGGAGAGGATAGAGAGAGAAGTACAATTACACATGTGCAGAAATATATTCACCTAGGATGGTGGGAAAACCAACCCCTTATCCAAGGAGTTGGGAAGGGTCCCCAGGGAAAGATCAGGCAACCAAGACTTCAGGACAGGTTCAGGACAGGATAGATGACCTTTTTAACACAGACACCTGCGTTGCTTCCCTCTCTGACACTCTCTTCCTCCTCGAGATACTTCTGCGATCTTCTCCTATTAATTAAGTTTTGGCTCAGAATTCTGCAATTCGATTCTTCTTCAGCATTCGCTCAGCTCTCGTACAGCATCCTGGTCTCCGAGCATCTCCGACTAACTAACTAACTAGAACTACATCAATTATACTTTTCTACAATCATGTTCCACCCATTAATGTTTCAAAATTATAGAATATCTAACTCTGATTGGACAAGCAAGGGGGGATGATCATCACACCATGCTAAAATATCACCATTTTCTTTAGGTCTTTGTTCAGTGATCCCGCCCCTTAATTTTTCTTCACAGATTTTATTTCACACCCGTGTTCACATCTTTATCAGTAAAAAAGTAAACATTTAACATTTGTTCCATTCAAAATGCAGGATGTCGAGCAGGTTCCCAGGACATGTTTCAAATGTGTCCTTGGACGGGATTCAAGAATAACATCATGGCTTCTGTCTTGTTCTCATTGCACATGTGTTCTGGTCACATGGGATACAGACTTCGGTCTCTCTCAAAGGCCCAAATACGAACTAATAAGGAAGGCAAAAACAAACATATTAATTTCAAAATAAAATGATTTCACTGTATAACGTCTATCTCATCTCTAATCATATTTACTTATTAATGCTTTCCCTGCATTAGCAGTTTAGTAAATAGCATGGTTTAGTTTCAGTGAAGCAGATGCTTAGCATGTAGGCTTCTAAGCGGCCATTTTTGAAGTGTCTGCGCAAGTGCAAAGAATTCCCTCCAAGCGACAGCTCGTCATACTACGTAGATGTAGTTGACTAATGCGCATTACAGTTCCCCACGTTAGCAGCCATTTTAGATTTCACTCGGGTTACTTGTTAGTTAAGACACAAAGGCAAGCTTCATCTTGCTATCATATGGTGTGTGGTGCATATTAGTTTACACAATACACAGTTAATACGGATTTACGAGTTATATGAGAGGTTTTCTTCCAAGCAAGTCTCTTTTCTACGAGTCCTTGCTCCATCACTGTTACTACCAGTGTTTTGCTATTTGTAAAGTATTACTGAGATAATATCGGAATCAACAATCTCATGTAACAAATATTGTGTCAAAAATATCGTTTACAAAAATATTGATTTTCTATCCTTTTAAAGGGAAGTACAAAAATATGAAAAAAATATTGTTTCACTAATATCGATAAAACACTTACACGTTGTTTCTTAATATAAATCTTATGTATTCTAATACATATCATTAATATAATGTATTAAAAAAATTTCACTAATATGTAATACTATATGTAATTATATACTTATATAAACCCACACATATATATGTGTGTATGTATGTATATATATTTATATACACATACACACACACACACACACACACACACACACACACACACACACATATATATATAATGTAGGACACTTATTATAAATACATATTTTGTATTCTATAAATGTTTCTGTTTAATTTAAATTTACACAAAAACAATAAGAGGGGGGACAGGGAGCTACATAAAGGTCCAGTGACTCCTGCTCCTGAGAAGTTTCTATAACCAACGAGAGTCACTGTTCCTATCAGAAAAAAGCAAAGACAAAAAGCTGTTGTCGTTCTAGTACTGTGATTGTTGGGGACAGTGTGTCTTGTTCTTGATGCCCTCACACACCCTGAAGGAGTCATGCTTCATCATTGGACTATTGCTCCTTATCGGGCTGGTGCTGCAGTGCCCAATGGCTCCCCGGAAGGGTCACTTTTTCAGAGTTCTTCAAGAAAAAGCCATAAGGGAGCATGGGGGTGAGTGGCAGTGGTGTCCTAACATGAGTTAAAAAATCACTGGAGGGGTGCCTAGGGAGGTTATTGAAGACAAGAGTCCCTTTTTCCAGTAAAAACCAATAATGTGGTGCTGCTGTGAGGGATGTAATGTCCCTCTGTAGCTAGGTTTGTGACACACCCCTAGTGGGTATGTTTTTAGGTCGACATGTTTCGCACAATATAACGGTCTCAGGAGGAGATCCCACAAGCTTCTTCAGGACCAAGAAAATGTGTAATGATAGATAGATCAGGTACGTGGCCTGTAGTAATTAATCTAGTACCAGTAAGAAAGTCAGGAAGCAGTATTCTGGAACGACAAAAGCATAACAAAATGGCATTGAGTTTCAATGTATGTAATTTTCCAGCAGTAAAAAAGGGGCCTGGTTCCCCCATTGGTGGACCAGGTGCTCATGGTCGTCTTTGTTTGTTGTTAGCATATATCATGTGAAGCTTTAGTGAGCTACTGAGCAAAAATAATGATACAGGCCGAAAAAACATATAGGCTTACGTGTAGTCATTTTCGCTCCATGGCAAATGTGCCGAATTGTGATTGCAGGAGAAATAGGACATATGGTACCCAGTATCACTATCAAGACCGCCATGGTCAGTAGGCAAACTATAGTGCATATGACATATAGATTAAACTAGGTCCCACCATTGATGGCAAACCTCAGGTCGCTGTGTACAAGAAAGGACAGGTAAGTATTTGTCGTAATGCACTGACCCAAATTAATTGGGAAGAAATCCCCATGAGAATCAGCTGTGGGTACCTTGAGATCTGTTACAAGCATCGTAAAGTTAGGCGGTGGTAGATGAAAAAGGAAAAGTAATAGGCAGCCATTCAGGAGGCCGATTAAGCAGACAATGCAGCAGAGAGATATCTCTTAATTACAGTTCCTCATAGGAAAGGAGGCCCATACATCTACCTGACCTCACGCCGTCTCTGCGGGTGTTAAGAGCTTGCCGATGCCGTGTTTATGTAGCGTTCTGTTTTAATTACTTTTATTTACTACTATAAAAAGCAGATTAAATATACTTATATATTTTATTTTACACAAAACAGAAGAATTATTAAGAATTCAATTCCAAAACATTAAATAAATTGCCAAATAAATAAAAAAATAAAAACACATTTACAAAAATGTAGAAACAAATACTATGAAATTAATATTATAAAGAAACGTTTGAAAAATATATTTAACCAATATTAGGAAATGTATTACGATATGGGAATAATAGATACACTATTCCTACTCCAGTTTATGCAAAAGTAGAGAAATTGTAGGACTTCTGAGGGATTAAACATATTATTGCCCCTCAAGTCTGTGCAAGAGTAGGGAAAGCAGTGGACTTCGGATGGGTACAATTTACAATACAAATTACGTATGCAAATTTACATAATTAATAATTAAAGGATTACTGATCAATTATAAATTAATTGTAATGAATTATTAGCTAGTTAAATTCCCCTCCTTACCCCTAAAAATGAAGCAACCCGCTATAATATAATTGTAAAAAATCAATATTACATAATATGCATAATTAATATATAAATCACATACTTACTTAAAAATTATTAATTAATAACAAATTATAACTTTATTCACTTCCCACCCTATCCCTCAACAACCTGCTATGACACTATAAATTACTATTGACAATTAAAGGAATCATTCTAAATCACTTAAAATCACAAACTATATTTAAAAGATGAAAAACAATTATACAAATAATACTAACATAACATTAATATATAAGCTACAACATTAAATTAATTAAAAACAATATTCTTTACAACTATACTATTGAAAATTCTATGTTCAACAACTACATTGCTAACCTGGAAAAAACAATATTAGTGACAACAATATTGCTGCATCACAACATTTCTTTTTGATATTTCTGTCTCCCGATATTTGTAACTCAATATTTTGTCCAATTACCATTGGTCAATGCTCAGAATAAAAATAAAATATGTGGTAATAGTGCTTGCAGAACCAGTGCAAAATAAATTGTGCATATTACTCCCATGTGTATCTACACTAATGGGTAAATTTGGTGCAAAAATAAACCCTTTATTGGGCTTGCAATTTATACCAGGGTGTCACTGACGGGTCAAATATTTTTCCTTGTAGATGTGTTGGGCACTTACTGTACAGTGCTCCTGGGACATACAGTGGTGTAACAAAGGCCCGGCAGCCCCCTCAGTGTAAGGGGGCAAGCTCCAGAGGGCCCCCTCAGCATAGTACCCTGGCCTGAGAGCTCCTAAGTGAGTCTGGAGGGAGGCTCCTCTGTGTACTTTGCAGGGGAGCCTGCTCAAGTTTTGTTACACCACTGGGGATAAGGTTTCAAGTGAGCTGTACCTAAGCTACCTGACTCCTAGAAGATTATCTGGTTTCTCAGAGAATCAATGGCTTACCGCTGTTATCACAGCTCAAGTCTATAAGCCATTTATATGCTTTCCTCGGTCAGGAAAAATGTCTGTTGCACCTAAACAACAACTAGAAAAGATAAAGATGCAGCTAATAAAATAAAGGTGACCTTGACCCTTATCGTCAAAGTTTAGGCCAATTTCTCTCCTTTCTGTTTTTTCAAACATTTAGGAAAAACACGTTAACACTCACCTCTTCTCCTTTGCCACTGCTCATAATCTGCTGTATACGTCCGATTCAGGGTTTAGGGCAGGCCACCTTATCTACTAAGAATCACAAAACTCCTTAGGCAAGAACTCGATTCTGGTAGGACCGCCACCCTTATCCTTCTGGATCTGAAGTGTAGCTTTCGATCCAGCCTCAGACTCCATTCTTCTGAAAATATTAGAGGCATCAGTCATTGTTGATATTGCCTTGAGGTTTCTGTCATCCTTTCTGAAAGATCGAACATTTCAGGTCTCATCAGCTAACAATACATCTACGACCCTAACACTGACCTTGGGGGTTTCACAGGGATCCATATTGAGTCCCCTGCTTTTTAACATTTACCTTTGCCCCTTGATGGAAGTGATTGAAGAGTCTGGTCTCACGGTATTGTCGTACGTGGATGACTCCCAGATTATTTTTTCACTATTTTATGCTCATACTCAAGATCTTTCACCACTCAGGCAAGGCCTGTCTAATGTCGCCCTTCGGAGGAACAGAAAAGCCCTGAAACTTAATGGCACTAAAACCGAAGTTCTGATCCTGGGAAAGAATTCTGAACATTGGGGAGTTAACCATTGGCCTATCACATTGAGGCCTTCACCCGTGCAGGTTAATAAGGTTAAGAACGTCAGCTTCATCATTGATAAGAATCTTTCTCTTAACCTGCAGGTCTCTAAACACACAGCCTCTTGCTTCTCCACTTTCAAATGGCTCAAGAAAATCCTCTGGTGATACCTCTAAGTGCCCAGAGAACAGTGCTACAGGCCCTAGTAACATCCAGATTGGACTATGGGAATGTACTGTGTCTGGGCGCTAATAAATCCTTGGTTCATCACTTGCAAATCATCCAAAATGCTGCAGCCGCCTTCTTTTCCAGATGCCAAGATATGCTTCTGTCTGACCCTTACACCACAAATTACATTGTATCAAGGTTGATAAACATATTAAATTCAAGGCCTTATGTTACATGTTTTGACTTAGACACGGACTTGCCCCTTCTTACATCCATGATCTGGTGTCTCCTTATGTCCCCACCCGATCACTGAGATCATCCAACCTCGCACTGTTTACCATGCCTAGGTTTCGTCAGGCTTGTATTAAGGGGCGCTCCTACTTTGTAGGGCCAAAACTCTTGAACTCTCTTCCATTAGCTCTCAGAAACTGCAACTCATTGCTTACTTTCAGTATGAACCCTTAACACCATGCACTTTAATTGCACTGACTAGTTTGTGTCACCTGGTATGGTGCTGTGTCTCCAGTTTGCCTTAGCATCTCTGCTTATTGTCTGCTTCTAACGCCAGGAGACCCCTTTGGGTAGCTGTGAGCTCTATAAGCTTCTTAAATAAATAAAGGTCATAAATAGTCCAGTCCAATTTAGAAGGAGATTAATTTAAAAAGTTAAATGTCACAAAAAAGAAGGAAGTCTTAAGGACTAAAGAATATAGCAAGCACAAATGGAGTGTAGAAAGCAAAGTGTTCTGAAAAAGAGTCGCAGGGATCAGCAGTGCATTTATTTTTTACTTTGAAAGGAAGCAGTGACCTCAGTATCTTCATTAGAAAAATAAAAAGGTTTTTTTAGCAACAATGTATTTGAAAAGAATAAGTTACACTAACTTGCAGCCGAAACACTTAACTTCCTAGATAATCGGATAAAAAAATACACTGGTTTAAGATGTTAAAAGCTGTGTGACTGGTAACCCAGACACAAATTCATGTTTCGGGTTCGAGGTGGATCTCCACAAATCCAGTACAGGTCCACAGCAAAATGTCTAGTTCCAGTTGGTACCAGCTTCCTCTGTCCACAAGACCTTCTTCAACCACTAACAACAGGAGAGAAGTTTTATGGAAGCAGAATGGTCCAGCTGTAACAGGTTCACTGGTTTTATTCTAAGTGGATCACACTCACGGTCCTGCAGAACATTTTGCACTCCACAGCCACAAGAGAGAAGTTCCATAGGGGCAAGCAGGCTTAACTAGCTAGATCGCACCCTTCATATATCATTATCATCAAGACATTGAACCAGAGACTGTATGTCTTTCCCAATTTTTTGTAAAATATATCAAAGCAGCAATTTAACATTCAGTTGGCTGTGTGCATCTAAACGCATATTTAGGGCCTTATTACGAGTTTGGCGGTCTGACCAGCGATGGCAGATAGACGGCGGAGAGCTTGGCGGCCTGACAGCGGTAATATGAGTTGAGAAGATGGCCATTGCGAAGACCGAGGCTGAACAGCCAAAATCACTGGGTTCGAGGTCGGGAAAGGCAGTCACCATAGGGCAGTACAGGGGAGCTGAACTGCCATCCGTATTACGAGTTGCCTTTTTCATGAGCTGACCGCGGCGGTCGGACTGTCTGCATACTCACCCCTTTTTTGTTCTTCCAGGCAGACTCCTACATGGGCCTCTTTCTTCAGGTCTCCCCTTCACAGCAGAATCTTCACCCTGAGGATTGTGACCCTATTTGCGACGATATACAGGTGAATCAGTTTTTTACCATATACCCATTGCCAGGACTGGCCATATATGTGTCGGACTCAGGTAATGGGTAGATGGTATATTTCCACATGTATCATGCATATGTGTGCATCCGACACATATGCATCGAAATGCACACACAGGCATTGATATATTTAGAAAAAGTACTCACCACCGCCACAAGATCTCTGCATTCACACCGCTGGCACCAGGTAACTCGTAATACGGGGGTCTGTGGGCTCCTGGTGGGTGCAGATGCGAGTTTTTGGCCGGTCAGCCCTCCAAACTCATAATCAGACCTTTAATGTTTGAGTCAGGGAGAGGGTAGTAATCAAAAGAAAGTAAGCAGGGCTGAAGCTGGAGAAGAGGGGATGTCTAATTGTTAAATATAGGCAAAGTATGGCCGTCCTTGATCTGCCGTCCAGTGTGCACCACTATCAATGTGAAGATACTACCTGAGCAGCAGTGGAATCGAAGCATTCATTACAAGTGACACTAATTATAAGCCAGAGAGTGGCAATCTTTGTCCTAGAATGGATACGAAGGCACAGAGCAGAGAAACTTTATTGGAAATAACAAAAATTGATTAATCTAAAGAAAACCTTTCTCGTCCTACAGGATAACAATGATTTGACCTTTTAATACCAAATGTGAACTAACTTACTTCTAGCCTTTCATGTCCACTATATTTATTACTTGAGTATTTATTACTCGTATTAACTAAAAGTAGTCCAAAATATATTTTTTTGTAAACTTTATGAGTTGTTTGATAACCACCAGCATATTCTATTCCAGGTGTGGTTCCTCCACATGACATGAAAACGAAATCCCAGCTAACCAAGCTTTACAATCAACCTGTTGTATTTGCAGAGCGGTTAACCAGACCTATGGGCAGCTTGCCTGTATCTGTGGGAGTAATGAGCCACTCGGGAGTAAGGTAATACTATTCTGAACTACTCATTGATCATAGAACAGAGACATGTATTACCGGTTGATTAATTGACTCTGTTTTATAGTGTCGAGTTTTCAAAATCAGACTAACGTGATTCCTGTTCCTGGTCATAGGTTCAAAGCTTGAAACTCATGGAACTGTTTCAGTAAATCTAGACATTTAGCTTCAAATTTGCATGCATCACCCTCTCCTGTAATGAGAGGTTCTTTCCTTCAATATGAACAAGCATTATATGTTTCTGCATAAGAAAAGTCATGACTTGGCGTAAAAATGAGCAAGCTCTTGTGTGTGGGTTCGTGTGAATCCTCCTGATTGTGTGCTTGCATTCAGAGAGTGGGGTGCTATGCCAGCCCTGGGATGCATTTTACTTTCTTTAGTTCTGTAATTTATATGAGATGTGTAGGCCTCTACTGTGATGCCACAAACAGCAAACTTTTATATGGCACATATATCAAAGTGAATTGCTTCTGGCCTTTGTAGAATATGCTTCTACGTGGAGTACCTTTTACCAGCATGAAGGGAAACATGAAATTGAATCAAAACTGTCAAGACTTTACATGTATGCCTTTTCAGTTTAGGAGCAGCTGTCTGCAGTATGTTATACAAGAACTTCAGCACTAAACACAACATCCCACCGAGCAACCTCACTAGCAATCAAACAAATGACATGCAGGTTACACACAGTGATCTGTATCAAGCATAACAACACCTCAGGCTACTTTAAGGCAATTGAAACCTGTGAATAAATAAATGCTAACTCTCAGAACCCTGGAACAAGTGCATTAACCCCCTGATCTATCTTGCCAGTATTATACCCTGAGGCTTGGTGGATGTCCAGATCTATGCATCAGGCGCCTAGGCTGTGTAATGCAGCTTCACATGATGCCAATTTGTGACCAGTAAATTTTGTGGGGATAGTTATACATACCATCGAAGATGTACGAAGGATTAAACATGAAACAATCATTTTTGGTATAAAATAATATCCAGAGCCAATTTTATGAGTGTTAATAATTTAGGGCCATATTATCAAGAATGGGCTATACATTATCGCCGCTTTTATCTGCAGGAAACTGCCGCTAAAGTGGTGATAATGGGCCTGATAATATGCCCTTGTGAATTCCCATAGAAGCCCAGGTAGTGGTGTTAACCTGGGCTTCTATGGGAAATCACATGGGCATATTATCAAGCCCATTATCGCCGCTTTAGCGGCCGTTTGCTGCCGATAAAAGTGGCGATAATGTATCGCCCTTTCTTGATAATATGGCCCTTAATACCTGGGTAAAATTGGCTCAACGGCTTTGAACCACTCCCCTGCTGCTTCAGTGCATCTCCACTCTAGATGGTCCCCTTAGTTGCATCACTAAAGAGAAAACCAGTCAAAAGGCACATTGTGTTAACACCATTTCTAGAGTGGTTCCTTCCTCCTAATTACCATGTCACTGCTGACACGAATTGTGCATAGTGTAGTGCTGCATTGGAGGACATTCTGCCCGGAGCTTCTGAAGTCTTAGCAGTCCACTCCTGCACTGATGTTGTTAGTAAACAGGAGCCATAACAAGCTTTGTTTGAAAAAGATTCCAAATCACTTTACAGATACAGGGCCATATTTATGTAGGTGTTTGCGTTGCTCTTGCAGCACGCAAGGGGACGCAAGGGCGACGCAAAATCTAAGTTGGATTTATCAAGCCACGCACGGCCACTTTGCATGCCCCTGAATGGCTCGGTAAATCCAGAGTAACGCAACGCAGCACAAAAATTGCTGTGTTGTTTTTCTCTCCCTTGAGAAGGCGTTCCACGGATGGAGCGTGGTGGTTCCCACGCATCGACCCATGAATTTCGGTGCATTCCCAGATTTACCAACACTGGTAAACCAGGGAATGCATCAAAATGGTGCGCCTCCCCAGGTGAAGCGTAACAAAGAGAAATATATTTATTTATCCCCGTTACTTCCTCTTTCTTTAAGTGCTGCATTCTTGAAGTGGAAGAGATGTGGCGCAGCGGCCAGGGTGCCTGACTCCGGACTACGAGGTTCACGGTTCGATCCCCGGCTCTGGAGGCAGGTTAGCCCAGCATCATGTAACTCTGGACAATAGCTCGCTTAATCTTCCAGAGGGCCCCCAGCGCTGGGGCCCCCAGCGCTGGGACACCCCTTCGGAGGTAGCTGTGCACTTTAAAAATACTAGTATTTCATTTAATTTCATTCTGCAACACACATAGAAAGAGGAAAATGCCTCTCAGGGTTGTTTTCGTACAGGAAAGTGTCCCTTCCTGCATAAAAACCTTGTGCACGGGTGCCTGCATTGGCGCTAGGCATCACATTGTGCGCCAGAGCTGGGAAATGACAGACATGTACCGTATATTGTTATGTACGGCACATACCTGCCCTTTCCCTACCACGCAGCACAGCGCAGCAATCAAGATGACTTGCTGCGCTGCGTGATAATTCCATAAATATGCCCTACAGTGTCCAGAATAATGGGTCTTTCTTTTACCTCTCAGACAAATTATGGAATTCCCTTCCCTTGCCCGAGCAGGGGACTTCATAATCCCATCCTTTTCAGGAAAACAAATGTAAAACTGTCTTGGATTTTACAACTTTCGTAATTTGTCTGTGCTTTGCTCTTCTTTGGTTAGTCCTTTCAGCACCATGGGTATCAGTTTGCTCTTTGTACGTTTTCATTCATTCAAGGGTGCGCACTCCCAGCTACTCCGCATGCACATATGATACGAAGGGAGGGTGGGCGGCCACCAGGCAATTCAGGCTTCCCCATTTATAACAAGACATGCTGGCTAATTTTTGACTTTCCATTTTCACACATCCCTGTTTATTTAGATCATCATTAATGTACATTTGCACATTGCCCTTTATGCTAAATACACATTCCCTGCGATCTTGTTAGGTATGAGTAGTGTATCTACTACTGCTGTTTTTCTTTGCATCATGGAAGTTTTAGTTTTGTATTCCTAGTCCCAGAATGTAAAAGGTCCTTGTGTGCTACCTAAGCATAGCATAGATCCGTGACTGTGAGGCCCATTCAACAGTGCTTTATAGTAAGCACTCTAGTTCAATGGAAGAAAAACAAGACCACAACACCCAGAATGCATTAAGTTATCATGCAAAAGCCCAGACTGTAAACAGTATCCATATTGACCAGGTCGGAGTTTCCACTCATTATGGGGCAAATGTACATGTGTGCATCATAGCAAGCTGCTCTGACAGGGGCATTTCTCATCACAGACCTATCCTAAGTGAATATGGTATTAGCAATATAAATGTGCACGCTTGTGATCTATGTTCACAATACAAGCTGCTCTGTTGTTGCATGCCATTAAAAGTTTGTAATATTTTCATTTGTATTTGTACCAAATAGTTCCATATTCTTTTGTTTTGTAGGGTTACACTAGAAGATGGCAGCAGATATCTAATCCACAAGGGCAAGAATTATGGTATCCAATCAGAAACTGTGGTTGTTGATGCTAAGCATATGTCTAAAAACTGGGAGGTTGGTAACAATTGTTTAACGTTTTGCAATATGTGATGAGGAACATGTGTTGACCACAGGGTACGTTGTTGCAGAGGGTGCATTGTTTCCTAGACATAATGATACACTGTTTCTTAGTGTGACAATTTCTTCTAGTCTAAAACCTACTAGAGTAATGAGCTTCCCTGCACAGTATGCAAAACATGGATGTACGTTAGTACAACGCGATCTTTTAGATCGCGGTACTTTACAACGCTGCCATTACAACGCAAGTCGTTACAACGACTTTCGTTGGTGTGCGTGGATTGTGGAATATTATAATTTTATATTCTAACACCAGCCCACGTAACAGTAGGGAAGGTGTTGGAATATAAAATTACAATATTCCTTATACAACAGCGCCATCCAGCGCAAGTCGTAGTAACAACTTGCGTTGTAATGGCATCGTTGTAAAGGCAACGTGGTGTAAACACAGCGTTGTAAACACTGCGTTGTAAACGATGTTTCCCCAAAACATTCGGGAGGAACTGCTAAGCAACTTCCAGCAGTCCAGACTGAAAGTTTGAATTGTTTCGTTTGAAAAGAAAAACGCTCAAAACCTTAAACTCCAAATGCAATACTGTCTTTGTATTTTGTTCCAAATTAGAAGTTCGAAATGTAACTTTTTTTGTTGTTTTTATTTTTCAATAGTGTAATTTTCAGTTAAATAAGCTACTCCTAAAAACCATATCATAACGCATACATCCTTTCTTACTGCAGCAATTACTTGCTACATTTTTTAAATGTTTGTTATAGAGTTCCAAATATAATTTTTCTAACTTGAGGCTTTTCAATTTTTTTTTTTAGATATTTATGTCTTTATCGCTTTTAATATTGATTGTTTGGCTTCATACGGATCATAGCAGGCTTTTAATAGAAATCAAGACAAAGATATAGTTATATAGTAAATAGATGATTGGAGAGGTATCTGGGGTCTGTCAGCGTATGGCCACTGTTACTGCATCAAGATGTAGCGTTCTATAGAGAGCTGCATCTTTAGCAGCCTCTTAAATTGCACTTTATAAAAAAGTGGGTTATGGAATGCTGATCTCAGCCGATGATAATTACTCAGGGTCGCATCACAATCCATTGTTTTTTTGCACACTGTGTCACCTCAGTTTGGACCAGGTTACATGCAAATCAGTTTTGATCCTGCTCCAATCCAAACAGTCCAGCCCGAACTGCCAAGCCAGGTCTTCCCTGGACCGGAACACAAGCAACCTGTTTCATTCATGGGTGTGCACTCCCAGCTTCTCCATGCACACAGTTATACAAAGAGTGGGTGGCCAGCCACCAGAAAACACAGGCTTTCCCACACGTAACCAGACATTGACTAATTTTAACATTCCATTTTCACACATTTCTGTTCATTTAGATCATCACTGATGTACTTTTGTAAATTGCCCTACATGCTAAACACACATACCTGTTTATTATGCTAGGCATAAGCCAGAAATAATTGACCACAATTTATGATATGAATGTCTTTTCTGGATTCTGCTTTAGCCAATTTTCATTTATTTGGAAATGTATATGGCAGTGCGATTTCAGAGGACAGACTCTAGTAAAACATGTCTGCCCAAACATGCAGCTAGATTTCACATTCAATCAATCAAAAGATCGTTATTCGGTTATTCAAACAGAAAAAACATAAAAGCACAATATCATCTAATAAATAACACAATGAGACTTGATGTACAGACATTAAAAGAACAGCCCGAATATTAAAACACATGGTTAAAAAGTAACAGTCACATGTGAACAAATATAAAAATAGCAGCAATAGTAAACGATCAATTAACCCTCCATACTGTTTCTAAATTTTAAGGCAGATTTTAAGAAGCCAATCACAAATAGTGTACAATCAAAATGTAAAAGCTGGAGATAACAAAGGGCTGGTCTAACCTGGTCAAATTTAAGTTTTTTTTAAAAGGGGCTTTAGGTAAAACCTTCGAGGTAAATCATAAAAAGGACAGATAAATAAAAAGTGCACCAGATCCTGCGGAGACTCATTGTCGCAGCCGCAGGCAGGTAACACTTGGCCTCGGTGAGAGCCCCTTGGGACTGATAGCAGAAGATGATAATAGCCCAATCTGAATCTGGTTAGCAAGTACCGGTCAAAGCCCACCATAGGCCAGGATAGATAGGGCTCCATTTGGGGTGTAGTTTTCAATATGACATACTTTCTGATACTAGGTTTGATCAATTCCACCTCTTCACGTTGCATTTCTTTTGATAAGAGGAAAGTTTTCCTCACAAGCTCTACATCAGCGCGCATGATTGAGTCAGGATTTAAAAAGAGTTCTGAGCGCCCTATACCAGAAAAGCAATCTTTCAGGTATTTTAGCCACGGAATTTTAGGTAGATTATCCATGGATAAACCATCCCTCAAGAGTAGATGGATAAAGGTCAGATCTTTATTTAACCAACATTTTAACCAATAGATTAGTGGCCGTAGTGCTAAGGTGTCACTTATATAAGGAATACCAGTTTCTTCATGCACTATTAAGTTGGGAGTCCCCTTCGGAACCCCCAAAATCTGTTTCAGAAAGTTGTTCTCGGCGACCACAATGTCATTAGCAGCCACAAACCCCCAAAGTTCACTGCCATAACTTCCTATTGTCACACTCTTCGCCTGATAAATCTTTAATAGTGCGGCAATTGGTCTTTTACCCATTTTCCGGGCAAAATTAAAAATAGCAGCATTAGACGGGGTTATCTCCCCCTTTTCCTTTGGAGTAGAGCTCCCCATTTTAACTGGTCATCAAATAGAACTCCCAAATATGAGAATGTTCTAGTAATAGGGACCCTCTCCTCATTGACCCTAAATGTAACCAGCTTCTTATTATGCTGACCCACCTGCATTATAAACGATTTAGTGTTATTAATCGATAAATCGCGGGCATTCATGAAGCTGTAAAAAGCATTCAACAAAGTTTGAAGACCTCTTGGGGTCCTGGCCAGAAGAACCGCGTCATCCGTGTATAATAAAACAGGCAAACCCTTACGGCCAACATAGGGGTAATCCGCCCCAGTATTTATTAAGAATTCCTCCAAATTATTGATATATAGATTAAAAAGAAAGGGGGCCAGAATACAGCCCTGCCTGACACCCCTGTGGACGCAAAAATCCCTGGACACTTTAAGGTCCTGAGAGTACCTCACATTAGCCCTGGTGTCCTGATGCATATCCCGCAGGAAGTTAACCAGATTCGACTCAACTGCCATGGCGCCCATGGCCTCCCAGAGCTTTTCCCGGTTAACACAGTCGAATGCTGAGGAGAGGTCCATGAACGCCATGTAGATGGTGCCCTGCCGGGCCAAGGTATACTTCCCCAAAATCATGTACAGATTAACACACTGCGCTCTTGTTGAATGACCTGGCCGAAATCCATACTGGATTTTGGAAATTACCCCGTGTTCATTGGCCCAGGCTGTCAATCTATTCAGGATTACACCATCCACTACTTTGACCACAGAGTCAATTAATGATATTGGCCTGTAGCAGGATGTGCTGTTCCGGTCCCCTTTCTTGAATACTGGTACTATTGTTGAGGTCCCCCAGGACCTGCATTCATCACGACGGTGAGGACTGGCACCCAAAGTGAAACCTTGGATTTAAATAGGTCCGGGGGCATACCGTCCGGGCCTGGTGCTTTCCTGCTTGACAGTCCCAGAATGCCTTTCTCGACCTCATTGATAGTAAAGAGGGGCAAGCTTTCTTATTGTGCGCCTCTATCGAAGTCTTTCTGCGGATTGTTACTATTAAAAATCAGACTAAAGTGGGATACCCACTCGTCTTCAGTGATGTTGGTGCCGATTAGGTTGTCATCTACTGTGTCAAATAGAGGTTTGTTAATGATACCCCAAAATCTTTCACTATTACAAAGAGTATCAGGGTCTAACAGGTCATGCCAGATTTTATCCTTTACTTCTGCCTTGCGTTGGATCAGGGCCTTTTTATAGGCCAGGCGCGATGACCTAATCAGAGTGGGGTTCCTAGATCTTGACTTCAAAGCCGCTTTTAATTCACGGCCTAATTTAGAACAAGAATGATCAAACCATTTAGGGTCCCTACTGACAGGGCTCGATGATGATACGGTTAGCATAACACCTACTTTAGACACAATGCCATCAAAAGCAAGAAGAATGTCCGGTGAAAAAGATACAGGAGAAACGCATAGTGATAACTCGGAGGCACAGGATTTATTTATCTTGTCATAAAGTGATTCCGGGTTCACCTTAGGCCATTTCAAGCGGCGCCTTCCATCCATACTTTTCAAGACACCATAATTAGGCGTCTTCACCCGTGATTGTAGGAGGTTGCCGACCACTGAGACACAGACAGGATTATGATCACTATGTGCGCTCTCCAGGATTTTAAAACCCGACAAAAGTTTGTGAAGGCTATTAGAAAAAAGGACGTGGTCAATAAAAGATCCCCCTGAATATCCTTCAAATGTAGGGATGGGCTGATAACTACTAGCATCCGCCAGGGACATGGCAGAAATTAGATCAAATTCATTCAAGAGTTGATTCAGCATGTCTCCCCGGCCAGAGTGTTCATAATGAAGCCCCCCCATCCTGTGGCAACCCAGTGTTCCAATTGCAGTGTTCATGGGGTTCCCACAAGGGTGCACGTTAAAGTCCCCAGTGATAATGACCCGATGGGAGAGGCTCTCACAGTGATGCCTAATGAAGTTGCCCAGATCTTCAATCCTGCATTCCCCCTTGGCATTTACAGTGTTAAATTAATCAAGCAGACCATTTTTTTCCCTCTTTTAATTGTTACAGCTTGAATGTCAGTATTGTTAGTGGAAATTATTTTAACAACACAAACGAAGGCTAAATCAATGTACAGAGCCAAACCCCCTTTTGATCTACCACTTCGTGATGGTTTGGCCAGTATAAAGAAACTTTTATATTCTTCTATAAATATGTCGTTCTCCACCAGCCATGTCTCTTGCAAGCAAATTACTGAAAAAGATCTAATGAAATCTACCCACCTCGGGTTCTTGACCATTCCGGCCAGCCCGGCAATGTTCCAGGAGATAACATTATAACTCATTGCCTTGCTTTCCCCTAGAAGTGGCGATTGGGTTACCAACATACTCCCTAAGGACCCAACATTATTAACTGCAAAGGGAGCCCTCGTGGGCGATGGGGGGGACACAGGATGGTTCGCTGCTTCGTACCTCACTTGCTCCCTCATAACACACAGTTCCGCCACTGACACCAAGATGATAAAGTCAATCGACCATTTCAAGTCCGCTATACCTGTTTTGTGAAGGTATTTGATTGAATATGTACGGTTGCACCTGTCGACCTCCTTCCCCCCTCCCTCTTCCCTGATACTTTACTATCGTCCAGTCCCCTTCCGTCTCTGGACGATTGGGCAAGCGATAAAAATATGTCAATGGGAGGGGTTGGATGGAGGATCCCGTGTTGTCACAAATATAGTGATTCCAATTGCAGATGTGTCCCACAGTACGAGTGTCTCTATTATTCACAAGCACACAATCACCCGGTATATTTTTGAGTCTATTCCCCACCCAAGGCACCCTGCGCACCATCAGGATCTCACTGGAAACATTACGGGGGAGTGGTCTATTTTTGTTCAACCAGTCTGCAGCTTTGTTTCTTAGAGACACGAATGATTCTTTATTTGGGTTGCAAATTGCAGGGACCCCTGCTAAAACTACAGTATACGGGTTCGATTCAGGTGGTAAATTAATTCCCAGGTTCTCAGGGTATCCTGCTTCCGATGACGCTCTAAGGGGTTCTTTTGACTTGTCAGCATTGACCCCTCTTGTTGTATTAGCAGCTGGTTGCACGGGAACAGATGGGATATCTACAGGTACATTTTGAGTGGATGTAACTAAAGAGGGAATAACATTAACCTTATACGGTACGTCCCCCCCCTGTGAAGTATTCTGTTGTATATTGCCCAGAGACAGCACACTCAACTTGACATTATCCGCAATCTTCAGTGTTACATCCTCTATCTTGGCTAACCGGTTCTCAATCTGTGTGAGCCTGTCTTCAAATGATTTAAAAGAGGACTTTAAGAGAAGGCCAAAATTGGCAAGGTCTGAACCCTCCAATGTCAAGGCTGTGTCCTCAGGATTAGTCACACATGAGGCAGTATCAGGAGACAAAGGTGGCCCATTTATCTCAGTTAGACTCACCCTACCCAGACCCATTGAAGATATATTGATGTTAAAAGATTGTTTAGCGAGTTTAGGCTTCCTTCCTCCAGTGGCATCATTTGGCCCCCGCTTTCTCTTGGGTATCGCACCCTCACGCCTCCCTCGCGTCTGCCTTGTATTCGCCCTCTCAGGTGAACTATAATTAGACACAATAGTCGTTTCTGCGGCCATAGTTGTATTAGACTGGTCCACTAATAAAATAGGGCCATGGGTCTGGGGGTTAGAAGGCTTATGTACGATCACCGGGACATCAGTGAGGTTTGCTCGTAATAAAGGCTCTGGGCTGCGGGCATTAGCGAAATATCCCATGGAAGATCTTTTTGCCAGGGCGAGATCTTGAGAGACCCGGCGTTCCATAAGGATAATACCTTGGTCAATGACAGAGTTTGCCCGGATAATAAAATTGTCCAAAGTCCCAGTTAGATTCCCATTTGGAATCGCTCCCTTGCCTCTACTGTCGCGTGCTGACATATTACAGTGCATCAGAATAACCCAACAGGTACTTACAGTTGAACACGTTGACGTCCTATGTTTACAGCACCAAGTAAGAGGGGTGGCCCGGTCCGGTCTCCAACGGGCTATAACAGGCCCGCCCTTGGCCCGGGCTACGTCCGCGCGCGTCCGCGCAGCGTGGGTGATGATGTGTTAAATAGGCGTGGAGATCAGGTGGTGCGAACCAGGTGTGGGCTTAACAGCCTGCCCCCCTGGGAGTTGTAGTCCTCCGGTCCTTGTTCCTCTGTAGGCAGCAACCAGCGTCCCAAACAGCGATGCGGCTCCAGCGGGAGCGGCGAGGCGCTAAGTAGGCGCGGAGATCAGGTGGTGCGAACCAGGTGTGGGCTTAACAGCGTGCCCCCCCTGGGAGTTGTAGTCCTCCGGTCCTTGTTCCTCTGTAGGCAGCAACCAGCGTCCCAAACAGCGATGCGACTCCCGCGGCAGCGGGAGCGGCGAGGCGCTAAGTAGGCACGGAGATCAGGTGGTGTGAACCAGGTGTGGGCTTAACAGCGTGCCCCCTGGGAGTTGTAGTCCTCCGGTCCTTGTCCTCTGTAGGCAGCAACCAGCGTCCCAAACAGCGATGCGCCTCCCGCGGCAGCGGGAGCGGCGAGGCGCTAAGTAGGCGCGGAGATCAGGTGGTGTGAACCAGGTGTGGGCTTAACAGCGTGCCCCCCTGGGAGTTGTAGTCCCCCGGTCCTTGTTCCTCTGTAGGTAGCAACCAGCGTCCCAAACAGCGATGCGGCTCCCGCAGCAGCGGGAGCGGCGAGGCTCTAAGTAGGCGCGGAGATCAGGTGGTGCGAACCAGGTGTGGGCTTAACAGCGTGCCCCCCTGGGAGTTGTAGTCCTCTGGTCCTTGTTCCTCTGTAGGCAGCAACCAGCATCCCTAACAGCGATGCGCGGCGAGGCGCTAAGTAGGCGTGGAGATCAGGTGGTGCGAACCAGGTGTGGGCTTAACAGCGTGCCCCCCTGGGAGTTGTAGTCCTCCGGTCCTTGTTCCTCTGTAGGCAGCAACCAGCGTCCCAAACAGCGATGCGGCTCCCGCGGGAGCGGCGAGGCGCTAAGTAGGCGCGGAGATCAGGTGTTGCGAACCAGGTGTGGGCTTAACAGCGTGCCCCCCTGGGAGTTGTAGTCCTCCGGTCCTTGTTCCTCTGTAGGCAGCAACCAGCGTCCCAAACAGCGATGCGGCTCCCGCAGCAGCGGGAGCGGCGAGGCTCTAAGTAGGCGCGGAGATCAGGTGGTGCAAACCAGGTGTGGGCTTAACAGCGTGCCCCCTGGGAGTTGTAGTCCTCTGGTCCTTGTTCCTCTGTAGGCAGCAACCAGCATCCCAAACAGCGATGTGCGGCAAGGTGCTAAGTAGGCGCGGAGATCAGGTGGTGCGAACCAGGTGTGGGCTTAACAGCGTGCCCCCTTGGGAGTTGTAGTCCTCCGGTCCTTGTTCCTCTGTAGGCAGCAACCAGCGTCCCAAACAGCGATGCGGCTCCCGCTGGAGCGGCAAGGCGCTAAGTAGGCGCGGAGATCAGTTGGTGTGAACCAGGTGTGGGCTTAACAGCGTGCCCCCCTGGGAGTTGTAGTCCTCCGGTCCTTGTTCCTCTGTAGGCAGCAACCAGCGTCCCAAACAGCGATGTGGCTCCCGCGGAAGCGGGAGCGGCGAGGCGCTAAGTAGGTGCGGAGATCAGGTGGTGCGAACCAGGTGCAAAGCTGGTAAAAATGGCTTTTCTGACTCGTTTCACCACTGCAACATAAACATCATCTCATGAGTTTGCCCAACGGTGAAACTCTAGTAACACATGGGGTGTGGTATCACTATGTCACTACGTGATAGTGTCATAGGTGTCTCAAGCAGCCCTTTACTGCCACAAGATACGTGCGGTAATGACTAGTTTTGATTCCACAAATCTTTGAACCAGAATCTAAATAGCAGCAACTACAGCCATTTCCACCTTATTTACCTGAGGATTCCCAATCAGTCCTTAATGGGTAACTGAGGTGAGATACTGCACAGCCTGATATTGAAATCTGGAGCTTCATCTTTATTCCTACAATTCGTGGTCCTTATTGATGCCACATTGGGCTGTCATAAAATTCAGGTTATTATTCCCAAAAGTCCAGTAGCAGTCTAATATACTAGTGGAAACTCCATTCTTAAATCTTATGGACCGAAACAGAGTGCTCCTATGAAGAGGGGTAGGCTGGAATTGATTAATGGTTAAATTCAGAGGGGCCATAGACCTGCAATAAAAGTAGCAAAGTTAGGGAAAAATCCAGGAGCAGCTTGATTGCTAAACCACTTTAAAACATTTGAGTGGCTGTAACAAATATTTGTCTATCTCAGTTAATTCTATGAATTCCTGAATTATACACATAAGTGTGAAAAAAATAAATATGGATTTCTTTAAATAATACAGATATCTGCTGTACACGATGATTTTTTCCAGAAAGGCATGCCTGGGCTCCTTTCAGGATGCTGGTGGCTCGAGCCCTCTGCGCCTCGCCACACCTCTCTCTCTCTTTGCCCTCCGTGATGTGTGTGGTTTTTTTTCTGCACGCATATACACTCAGACAGGGCACCCATTAATTTGCAGTTTTTGCAGCACGCCGTGCGAATAGACTATTAGCACAGTGATTAGAAAAGAAACAGTTTTAGATGGATATTGGTTTCCACAAACAGTGGTTGCCAAGTGTGTTCCCCCCGCAGGAAGGGCTGCGCTTTGAAACTCGGGACGTTTTTGCAATGGCTATTTACTGGTTTTTTTTATGCTTTCCGTGGGGCACTAGGGGCCCTAGTGCAAGCAGGAGGAAATGTGACCACCACCTCCATGTGTGAGAGCAATAAATAGTGACAATTGACTTGAGATTGGGCACTTTACACCCCAGAGCCCCAGTGCCACTGCAACTGCTGTACTAAGAACAGCTACGTACCTATTTGCTTTGTCAGTCTCGAGGTACTGTATTAGGAGCTTTCGCAACATTTGAACGTGGCAGTTAGTTTCGCCCAGAGTGTGCTGTGTTGTCAAGCCAGACTGTGTCATCATATTGTCAAGGGTGTTGCTGCCGTGTTGTTCAGTGCAGTGTCTTTCAGTCTAGTCTCGCGCCTGCCTGTGCAGTGTGGTGCTGTTTTTCTTGACTAGTGCCACATAACATGGGGTGCAGTAGAGTGTTATGGTTTAGTGAGGGTTCTTGAGGCCTACTGTGGGTCAGTATTGAATGAAATGAAATGAAATTTGATTTGTAAAGCGCATGGCTGCCCTCGAGCGTCCCAGCGCTACCTAACTGATAACAGAAAACTCTAAAGGATCTGGAATTTTTTTATGGGGTTTTAGGAAAGAGAAAAGTTTTAAGTGATTTTCGGGATTTAAGATAGCAAGATTCATTCCGGATATCCCTGGGGAGAGCGTTCCAGTTTTTTGTCGCATTTATAGAGAAGCGGCGGCCTCCTGTACGGGCCTTCCTCACTCTCGAGACTATGGCAAGATTATCCCCATCCAATCGGAGGACCCGGGCGGGTCTGTAGGGACGAATCAGGCTCCTCATAACCGGAGGACCTTTGCCTTGAAGTGTCTTATGAACAATACAAGATGATTTGAAGGCGATTCGTTCATGGACTGGAAGCCAGTGGAGAGCTCTCAGCAATGGTTTGGCTGACGCTCTTCTTGGAGCCCCCAAAAGCAACCTAGCTGCAGCGTTCTGCACCCGCTGCAAGATATTGATCGTGGCTTTCGGTGCTGCCAGGAAACGACCATTGCTATAATCCAGCCTGGATAGGATTAATCCCTGGATTAAAAGCTTCCTGGACTGAAAAGGCAGGAGGGGGAGAACTTTCCGAACTGCCCGAAGCAAGCCGAAGCACCCCCCTGCGACTTTCTGGGCATGTGTCCTAAAAGTTAGTTCAGGTTCGAACCAGACCCCTAAGCTTTTAATTTTCTCCTTTGGCTGGGGCAACTCGCCCATACATGGCGGCCAGAAAGCTTTGGGCAAATATGTAAATTGATGGCCCAGAATCATGATCTCGGTTTTAGCTCCGTTCAATTTGAGCTTTGATCCGGTCATCCAGGAGTAAATTGCAATTAGGCAGGCCGAGAGGTTATCTGCACATCCCGCTTGCTGCGTCAGCGAGATGACTAGTTGTGTGTCATCTGCGTAGGTGATGGATTTAATCCCAAAAGGGGCTACTACCTCCTCCAGCTGGGCCATGTAAGCATTAAATAGGGTAGGGCTCAAGGACGAGCCCTGGGGGACTCCACACTGGAGGGGAGTAGATTTAGACATGATGCAATTTTCCCAAATCCTGAAAGATCGTTTGTTCAAAAAGGATTCCAGCCATCTAAGGGCTGACCCTGCAAGTTTTGTACCACACTGTTTAGTCTGGTGCCATATTGACCAGTGTTGCGCCATCGGGGTATCCAGAGTGGTGCCATTTCGTCTAGTGTGGTGTCATGTTGCTAAGCTGGTGTCATATCATCCATTGCTGGGCCATTGCATTTAGTGTGGTGATGTTTTGTCTATTGTGGTGTCCTTCTCTCTAGTGTGTTGCTGTGCTGTTCATTGTGATGCCATGTTTAATATGGTAATTAACAACAAGGGGTGGTGATGGACAGAGTCTCTGAATTAAGCAGAAAACTCTCACCCAGTCAAGAGATCAGGGCTAGATCCAACACCGTTTTTTAGCTCACTGCATCATCCCAGTTTCAGAACCTGGCTGTATGCAAATTAGTCTGTTCCTGTCCCAGTGCATGATGGGAACAGGGCAAACCAAACTACAAAGCCAATTCTTACACTGGAAAGGAAACAAGCTACCGGGGACCGGTTTCTGGCATTTCAGCCTCTTCGGCCCGGCTTGCTTGAATCCTGATGGTGCAGTGAGCAAGGGACTCATGTCTGAGCATACCATTCCACGCTTAGGGTGGACAAAATAATTAACAACAAGGGGTGGTGATGGACAGAGTCTCTGAATTAAGCAGAAAACTCTCACCCAGTCAAGAGATCAGGGCTAGATCCAACACCGTTTTTTAGCTCACTGCATCATCCCAGTTTCAGAACCTGGCTGTATGCAAATTAGTCTGTTCCTGTCCCAGTGCATGATGGGAACAGGGCAAACCAAACTACAAAGCCAATTCTTACACTGGAAAGGAAACAAGCTACCGGGGACCGGTTTCTGGCATTTCAGCCTCTTCGGCCCGGCTTGCTTGAATCCTGATGGTGCAGTGAGCAAGGGACTCATGTCTGAGCATACCCTTCCACGCTTAGGGTGGACAAAATAATTAACAACAAGGGGTGGTGATGGACAGAGTGTTTAATATGGTGCCATCACGTTTTCCACTGTGGCTTCATATCTTCTAGTGTAATGTTCATGCTGTGTTGTGCGTTGTGGCTCCATGTTTTAAGTTGTCCAAAGCAATGATGCTATAATGTGGATCTCTGGTGTTGACCTTGGTGGTATGCTGCCATGTTTTCTAGTTTTGTGTTGTCCTGTGGTCCCGTTATTTGCCAACTGTGCCCACTGGTGGACTCGGAGCGGAGGAGGTCCATGCGGAAAGTCGTGAGTGGGTGACACCATGAGTTACCCGCACCGGGTGACACCAACCCTAGTGACGCCACTGGATCCACATGACTCAGAGCCCGATTTAAACGTGGGCAGTATATATAATCTGTCGTGACAGAGTATACACACCACCAACATGCAGGACAGGCCGTCTGATTTAAATGTAGGCGGAGCTTTGGTTTGGCTATGGCAGCGACTACTCCATCACTGCCATAGCCAAACCTCTCTGATGCAGTAAGGGCCGTCGGAGAAATGGCTACATGTCCTCCCATCCAATCAGGATGGGTGGGCATGTACCCATTTGTTTACTGTCTGTCGCCGCCAGGCAAGCCCTGGTGGTGAGGGAGAGTAAAAATCAAATAATGCTCCTCCCCGCCATAGAAGATAATTCCCATGGTGGGGAAGGGGGGCATTATTTCTTTTATTCCCAAAAAGAACATTCCAATCTTTTTTTTTTTTAAATAAAAAAGAAAATGGTTTGGTGCAGGTTTGCGTATTGCTGACACTGCCTGGCACAAAACAGCAATATGCATTGACAGGAACCACCGTGATGGCCATGCATTATAAATGACCACCTACTTGGTGCTAATATGTAAATTGGATGGCTGTTCCCTTCACCATGAGGACCGAATGATTTTGTCTGTCCCATGGAGTGCTGTCCGTCAAAAATTGAATAAGGACCTTAGCCACAAGAAAGAAAGAAGAATTTACAATATATATATTTTTTGTATTTGTACTTCCCAGCTGGACGCTCAAATGTCAAATATCTTGGACTAATTTCTTGCCTATGAATTTATTGGGAAAACAAAGTTGAACAAATGAAGCTGTCAATAACGCTGGTGGTAATTAAAATCATTGCTATATTAGACCATATAGTACGTTGTTGTCCGGCTAAATGCATTTTGTAACAGAACTGAGTTTTGAAGGGCAGATTTAGTGCACACCTCTGTCCTGTAGTTAAAAGTGTCACTCGTAATGAGGGCTGAAGTGTTACTGGAAGCGTTTATTTCCTTTCTAAGCCAATAGAGCAGAAGAGGCTCGCAGTTGAGGGAGGAAAAGGTTATTTGTTATGTTACCTATTAGAATTTTGAAAGGTTTTAAAGGAACTAAAAAAACCTAAGTGTATGAATTTGTGTTACAGTTATTATTGGGCCATTTGATCATTAACTGGAATCCCCAAAACACGTTCTCAATTTAGTGCGACATCCCAGGAGAATATATAAACATGCTTGTGTTCCAAAACCTCTGCCACACACGCAGTGTTAGGGGACACTTTTCCAGTGGGGTTCCATATTTTCATTGTTTTAGGTTCTCTGTTAATCCCTGTGATGCTCTAATGAAGGTATGGACTGATACATTTCTGTCTGAGTTACTTTAGATCTAATATTATTTATGAAGCTTGCATTAGGGGGCATGTTCTTGCTTTTAGCACTGCATGTCTATGGATGTGTGTGTTTATGTGGTGTGTGTGCTTGTGTGCAATGTTCCTATGCATTCTCAAATAGTTATGATTTCTATTCACTTTCACTGATTTTAGATTTTATTTCTAGGTTATCCAGTCAAAGCCGGTGCAAGGTAAAACGGTTAGTGATTTTGTAAGGGAAGGAGGAACAGATTACCACCTTTTCTTCGACAACTGCCACATGGGCGCAGGAAGGATGATGAAATGAACGATATAAGAACAATGCAGGAATAATTGCACCGATGCCCTCACGAATCACCAAGGACTCTTGTTAACTTGTTTTTCATTTTTAAATAACTTGCTCAGCTTCATTATTATTCATACAACAGGCTGGCGTGTTTTTCTACTTTTAAAGTTATTTTCACAGAAATATACCTCAACTATACAAAGTAATTCCGAATACAAATGTAATGTTACCATATATACACTTAGAGGCCAAAAAAAGGCAACATGGGAAATAGGATGGTGTCAGTGAAATTAATTATCATAAAATGTACGTTATTCTCCAATTTGCATTTATTAATTATAGGTGGAAGTCTTAATATGTTTTGAATGACTTCTGTTTCCTTTCTCAATAAATGTGCCCCTGAACATAAGTGGAGATAAAAAAAAGTCGTGTCCACATATGCTCCGCTTTTTGATTACATGGTGCATATGAGGGCTGTGATTGAAAAATGTTGCAGTCACTTACTTGAAGGGGCATCCATGAAGAGACAAAATGGGATTTCTGAGAGACACCATGGATTTAATATTTCCTTTTGTCAAACACTGACTTCCCCATAACTATACACAAACGATCGATTCTATTCGAATAGATAACTAATTCTGCAGGCATATAGCATCTGAGTCGGCTCAAAGTGCAGTTTACATTTATAGAAGGTACCTCTCTGTAGATACCAAGGAGTAGGCAAATATATGTCTTCATTATAATATGCATTATAATTGCATAGGTAACACCAAACTCGGTAGACAGTGGTCTAGATTTTTGAAATGCTCTACACTGCCTGCCCTGCTACCTGGTGGCTTCTCACTGGAGAAAGGGGAGGAGGAAAGCTATTTTAACCTTTGCCAACAGATTATAGAATCTCTAGATAAAGTGGTCCCTTTAAGGAAAGTGAAGGATAGACCCAAGCTTGCCACCCCCTGGTACTCTAATGAACTCTCTCAGCTGGAACTACGTTGCAGACAGGCTGAAAGAACTTGGAGGAAGCATTATTTTGAGGCAGAGAAGACTCTCTTTAAACAATTGCTCTTGAATTATAAAACACAGATTAAACGAGCTAAAGCCAAATACTTGGAGGATATGCTGGCACGGGCCGCTAATAAGTCACAAACTCTATTTAAAATCATTAAAAATCTCTACAATCCTGCCTGTGCAACTAACAGCATTCCGGCCTCTCAGACATTGTGTGATTCCTTGGCCTCTACTTTTGAGGACAAGATCACCACCATTCTGAACGGCCTTGCTGCTTCTAGCACTTCCAGTACCCAGTCTGTCTCTCAGTTACTATCTGCACGAACCAGGGAAGTTGGTGTGCACTCAACGCTGTCCAGTTTTACCCTCCCCTCCTACGAGGACTTTTGTACCATGGCCAACTGTGTCTCCTCGGGTTCCCCGTTGGACTCGTTGCCTCATTAATTCTGGAAACTATTCCAAGAGGAGCTCTTTCCACCCTTTTATTCCATCTGCTGCCAGTCTTTTAGCTCTGCTACAGTTCCCGATCGCTGGAAACTGGCGGTGGTATCCCCACTGCTGAAGAAGGCTACACTGGATCCTCTATGTCCTGCGAATTATAGGCCTATTTCGCTTTTGCCTTTTCCAATTAGAATCTTGGAAAAATTTGTTACCAAATCACTATCTAGTTTTATAGAGGCTAATGCCTGTTTACATGTAGCTCAGTTCGGCTTCCGACCAGCTCATGGTACGGAATCTGCACTGGTGGCTGTCCTGGACTATCTTTGTTCGCGTGTCGACACTGGTCGAGCAGCATTTTTGGTGCTGCTCAACTTGTCGGCCGCGTTCGATACGGTCAACCACTCTACTCTAATTAGCAGACTGGAAGAGAACGGGTTGTTGGTTTGGCCCAGGACTGGCTAGTCTCTTACCTTCATAACAGGCATCAGGTGGTGGCTTTGCCCCCTTTTAGATCTGGTATCAGAAAGGTGGGGCAAGGCGTGCCACAGGGATCGGCAATTAGTCCCATTCTGTTCAATCTTTACCTCTGTCCTCTGATCAGGCTAATTAAATCCTTTGGCATTTCTGCAATAAACTATGCCGACGAAACGCAGCTTATCTTCTCCTTTGAAGGTAAAGATGCCGTCTCTAAGGCGACTTTTCATCATTGTCTGTTAGCCACAGCGGACTGGTTGCGACATAATTCTCTCCAGTTCAATGGATCTAAGACAGAGGTACTGCATTGCTCATTAGACAAAATCCCTCGTCCTCTGCCCACGGACTTTTGGCCATTCCACTCTTTGGTCACGGTCGGAGCAGCGGACGCTGCCCGTAACTTGGGCGTCATGTTTGGCCCACACCTCCAGTTGGATGTCTTTGTTAACAAGAACATTGGGCCATGCATGATGCTGTTACGGACATTGCGTAAGATCCTTCTTATTCTACCCGTTTCGGCTAGACCTGAAGTAGTGCGCAGTATTATACTTAGTGGACTCGACTACTGCAACGCACTGCTCCTGGGTGCCCCTAGCTCCCTGATTAGAAAGCTACAGCGGATACAGAACATGGCAGCAAAGTTGGCTCTTTCCTGGATGCGCTCATCTTCATCTACCTTGGTGCTTAGGGACCTTCATTGGCTGCCCATCCATCAACGCATCTGCTTTAAGGCATCTTGTATAGTTTTCAGGGCACTCCATGGACAGGGACCTCTCGTGCTTCAAGAACGCTTCTCTTGGTATTCAGCAGCCAGACCTTTACGGTCTTCTTCAGCTTTTCTGGCGGCAGTTCCTCGAATCCAGAGGACACGGATGGGCGGCCGTTCCTTTGGTTTTACTGCTGCTAAGCTCTGGAATCCCTTTCCACTTTCCTTGAGGAGTCTGGATGAATTGTCTCTCTTTAAAAAAGGGTTGAAGTCCCACCTTTTTCCTAAGGCAGTGTGATTCCGTCTTTGCGTGATTGTATGTAGAGTCAAAGCGCCAGGATACCCTCTGGGTGACAGTTCGCGCTATAAAAGTATGTCTTACAATTACAATTACAATTATAAGAGCATCATTTTTGATCAGATTTAAAGAATATAGTTAATTATTTTTCGAAAATGATACGAACTGGAAGAGGCCCAATATACTACGTTTATAGTTCATTTAGTCTATTATGCCCAATCATATCAATTAAAACTATGGTAATGTTAAATGGATGATCATGCAATGTGCCACATGAAAATTGAAAAACCACCCAGTGATGCAATTAAAATCATACATTTATATATGTAAGTTTTTACAAAGTCATTATTGGAAAAAATAGGCAAGAATCCGTCAATCCACATTTGATAACTGAGAGTATAATTCATTAGGGTTCCATATTAAGTATGAACTTGGATTGTATTGTGTGAGGAAACATGTTTTTTATGGCTCAAGTGCCTAGGGTTCGATTCTCTGAAGATGCCAACCATCCTTTCAAATCTTGCATACAGCTGACAATTGTTGAAAGACCCCTTGTGGACCATACCAAAAACCCTCGGTAAGTTTAGAGCCCAACCATTTGCTTACCATTGGTTAGCTTTCTTCTCACTCTCTTTTGCTAATTTCTTATTCAATAGCTTTTCTTCGTCTTTTTGTGATGGTTCCTCCACTGGAGCAAAGACTTTTTAATATCCTTAAGATTGGATCACTTGTATCTTTCGATTTCTCACATTCAGAGAACTGCTTTCTTTTTAATTCAGCAGTCCATGAGAGTGCATGTGTTTTCTCGCTTTCTCAAATTGTGTGCTGATTACCCCCTACCTCCAAATAGTCACGCCACCCCCGTGCTCTCAGGATTGCACCCCACCCATCTCAGTTTGTCTGTCGGTACCCTAGACCCGGACAAAGAGCTGGCCTCTTATCCTGAGCTTTCGCCAGGTGAGGTGAGGCCCACTCCTCGTAAGATACAGGTGCCATCAGCATCTCGTGGACTACGGAGGATTTGAGCACCTGATAGCCCGGTTACATGGTTGTATTCATTCCAACCTTGCTTTTTTTCATTTAAATTTACATTTTTGTTTTTCACGACGCAGTAGCAATATAGGTTTTTGTGGTCCTGAAGAAAACCAAGGATTAACAATCTGTTTGGAAGAAACATGTAGACCTAGTTATTACATAATTGCAGCTATTTTGTCAAAACTGCTTTTGAACTGTTTTTAATATGGATAACAGGAGATACCTATTAGTCTTTTGCTCTTGCTATCCATTTTTAACCTCACTTTCATGCACTGCGCCCATCACTCTTACATAACTTTCTCTTCACATCTGTGAGACCTTAGAGAGTTTTCTCTCTTCTCCTTCGTCACACTATTTTAAAAACATGCACAAGCTCCCTTTTCTGACTGAGAAGGTTGTAGCCCTTGGTTACACTAGTGTGTGACTAGGAGACCCAGATGATGAAGCATGTCACTTCTGTGAGTGATGGGAATCCGTCCTTTTTTTTAAAGATTATTTTTAAAGATTTCCTTTTGTAAGGGTCCCATGTTTTGAGGACTGTCCTTCCCTTGTTGACAGCATTACAGTTTTTTAGGTCTTGAGCTATAATAAGAGTCTTGTTTGACTCACTACACCCGCAGATTTTTTCATTGTTTTGATAGTTACTATTGGGGAATAGATCCGCGCTTGGTCTTTAAACGTTCCCTGAGACCCTCCACTCCTTGTTAGTTGTTACTCTCTTTCGCTATCCCAAGCCTACACTTTCTGCCACAGATCATTGCTTTTGAAAACAAATTCTATATGAAACAAAAAAATGGAAACCAAGAGAAGGAATTACAAGCACAATCAGAATACCTCCCAGAGAAAATTCCTAATATGGTCAAAGCAGTCAATTAAGCCTGCAGATAGAGGTGGAGGCATAGGAATTCAAGATAAAGATACATGTCTAAGAGAGTGTATGCAACAGGTTTCCAACACAAATTACTTTGGGAACCTTCACTATAACCCAAAACAGAAATTAAAAGAACATGGCTAATGATCTTATCCACAAGGGCTTAGAAAAGGGATAGCTAAGCTAAGAGAAATATCACTTTAGGAATAACAAACATCCATGCCTACCAACACTGTAATCCTTTCCCAAAGTCATTCAAAATCCTGAATATCCACCTGGTTGCCCAACCGTATCTGGATTTAATTAGTACTGTATCCAGTTGCCAAATACACTGATCTGTTTCTCAAACCATTCATTCCTAATGACTGGTCCCAATCAAAAGCACAATTAAGAAAATAAAGGATTCAAATTTGATGCAAACCAACAAATCTTGGTAAATCTCAATGTGGAATCACTTTACATGAATGTTTCAAAAGACAAAGCTATAGAAGTGCTTGAACCCAACCGGGAATGGCGAACAAGCCCACACTGGGTTCCCACTGGTTTCACCACTGATTTAGCAAAGGCTGCACTGTAAAATAATTATTCATTTTCAACAGAGCGTTCTACCTGCAAACAAAGGAGTGGCAATAGGATGCTGTTTTGCAACAGAATTGGTCATTCTTTATAAGGCAAAATTAAAAAACGATTTCTTTTTTTTAAATAATCTACATCAACACCACAGCAATGTGTTCCAATTGTCGACTAAAGATGTTCTTTGCATTTGAAGAGGAGGAAAAAAACGAACTTGAAGAATATGATTTGGTTGAACAATCAATCACCAGACATGAAGTGCACTATGCACATGAGCACACAAAAGATCAGCTATCTAGATAGCTGGATCTAGTGAGGCGAAGGACCTCACACTTCGCTACACACTAAAGCAATGGGTAAAAACAGTCTGCTTTACAGACATTTTCACCCGAGGAATTTACTTAACCACCATTTAGACGATTTTTACTGTTCCGAAGTAACTGTTGTACCACAGAAGACTACTTTTTGCACTCGCATTGACGGAATGTCTCAAAGTGGCTACCCCAAAACACCTCTGAAGAACATTAGAAAGGCAGCCTAGTTTGTATTGAGGGAAAAATTGCTAGATAAAAAGAAAAAAACTGTGCTGAGTCAATGGCTTGCGTAATAACTTACATTGCAAGCAAATAATTTAAAGAAAATATTGATAGAGGCCTGGGCCATCTACCTATTTAACAGGGAAAGTGGGTATATGTCTGATGGCTAAATGGGTGGCAAAGGCGTCTACTGCTGGGCAGCTAAGGCCTTGCCATTAGTGTCAAGGGCTTTCTTATAGATTTCTCACTTGGGTGGAGAATGCAAACATCTGCTCAGGATTCTACTCTGGTGATGCTGCTGCCAGAGATTTGGGACACCAGCAATAACATGTTTATGGATTTGTAAAGCGCATTGCTGCTCTTAGGCTTCCCAGCGCTAAGAAAAAACATAACAACGGTGGACTAGGTCAGGCTGCCTGAAGACGGGAGTTTTAGGGAAAGAGCAATGTTTTCAGTCTTTTCCTGAAAGCTAATTTGTTGGTTATCATGTGCATATCCCTGGGTAGTGAGTTCCATATTTTGGGAACCAGGTGTATGGAAGACCTTCCTCTCCATCTTGCTCTTTTTATTATGCCCTGTTGCATGCTATGCTGTAGCACCCATTCTGTCCGAAATTCTAGGAATATGTGGTATTGAGTCACTAGAGTGGCTCAATGCCTAAAATACAGCGAGGCAGGGAAGCATCTATGGCGGGCCATCGTATGGCGACTGGGTTGTCAGAGCAGTGGGTGTTGTGATAGGTGGCCTACAGGTCAAAGGCTGGGCTTTCCGGGTCAACAAAGACAGAGAAGCATTTAAGACCAGTAATGAGGTTTAATGCCTGGTAACCCCTCACTGCATGGATCTGATGGCCCTAGGTTCACTGTGCCCTACTGAACGGAAGCCTGTGAGTACTAAAACAAAGGGGGGAAATCTTCTGTTGCTGCAAGTGTTTTTCGTATAACTGTTCATATTTACTTGTGATAACTATATTTAAGAACCGCAAGAAGCAAGCACTTGACAGCATCCTATTACCTGGTCATATTATGAGGAAAAAAAAAACCATTCTGGTTGTGTTTAAAAGCCAAACTTTCTCTCCTTCTCTCTCTTGAATCCATTCTATCTTACCCCTGGGAAATTCAATTAATGCTGGCTTACAGCTTACCCCTTTGGTCGGCGTAGAGGTGCATACTAGGGAGCAGGCAGATTGTCAAAAAAATCCTATGTTGCTAATACCTGACGCATTCCCACAGGTTTATTGACAGCTGACAGGGCTACATCAAGTGTGCATCCCCTTTTTTTCTCACTTACAAGAAAACAGTGATGCTGTTGCTGTGTCATCATCTATCTGGTTCTTATGAACTGCCAGGAAGCCTTTCAATTCAAGAAACATCACCATTAGGTCTAACTTTTATGTTGAGAGAAAGATCTGACCTGTCTCTCAAGGGAGAAATAGAAAGGTCTCAAAAAGAGCTCCTCGAACCTGTTGTCAGCTGTGATTGTAGAAGGGTCTCTGCACGAAAAGGTTGGTATGTGTGCCCACCATTGCAAGGAGCAAGCATGAAAGACAACAGTGGACTTGAACTGGTCAGTCACCAGATGGCCTTAGTGCCTGCCAGATGCAGCCACAGGAGTGCATTTGGAATGTGCTTTTTGTGACTTTTATGATTCAAGATGATTGGAGTCGAAAAAGCCCATGGAACTACCAGGTGTAGTAATGAGGCGACAAGCAGAGGATGAGGATGCGACCTTCTTTATTTGTAAGTCCTCACAGAATGCCATTAACCAACGGCACACTCCCGCTCCCACATGAACATTCCAACAGCGCGCCGGGACCCACACGCACAGAAACAGTAGGTGGGACGGGAGCGGGGAAGGGACAAAGGCAAAGGGTTAAGCATTGACAGCATATTACATCTTCCGTTTTTTTAAGACAAACTAAGAAATTACACAGTTTTCAAATAAGCAGAGGAAATACATTTCTACTTTTCTTTAAGAGTGAACTAGTACATTGCATAATCTTCAAATTTTACAGGGGGAACAATTGTTCTCCTGTCCCGAACCGTATCAACAGGACCACTAGCCAGCCCTGGAGGAGACACATTGGAGAGATCACCAACAGTTGCAGAATAGGTGCTAGCACCGCACACTTCACCTTCGCGTGCCTTTGCTGGGGATGCCAAAACATTGTTCTGCAACTCGTAAGTCCTGCTCACAGGCTCAGGGACCGTGATTCTAGGAACCTTTGAACCGTTCCACCACTGGCCATTGTCGAGAAGGACCGCAGTGCCCTTAGTTTTGACCACACACCTAAGTTCACTGTACTTGCTCATGTTAGCTCCTTTCCTTGGATAATTCACTCTCACCACATCACCTGCTTTCACAGACATCTGTTTCACTACATTTCTTGCATCGTAATGAATGTGCATGAGCTCCTGGCGTTTGTCCACCAGACTTCTCATTCTGCTCTCTTTTTCTTTGTGGTTCTCGTTTGCCCATTTTCTCCAAGCCAATGACCAATGTGGCTGCAAACGTGTAACCGCTGCTCTACCTCTGATTAGTTCAAATGGGGTTCAACCAGTGGTATTGTGCGGGTGGTGCGGTATGAACACAACCTGGTGCATAGTGCTGCTTCAACAGGAATGTGTGATTTTAAAGCCATTTGGATAGTTTCCTTGATTAAGCAATTGGCCCATTGTACTTGGCCATTGCTCTGTGGGTGGTATAAACAGGACATCACATGTTCTATGCTGTTTTATTTTAGGAATGAGACTAACTCGGAGGATACAAACTGCGCACCACTGTCGGTGATGAGCTGGTGAGGGAAACCTTCTCTGCAGAACAATCCCTTCAAGAAGTCAACTACTTCAAGTGTGGTGGGTTGAGACACAAATGTGACTTCCTCCCACTTGCTGAATTAATCAATTAATACTATGGCATAGCATATTTCTAGACTCAAAGCATTCATTGGTCCAATAAAGTCGATGCCTACTTTGATCCATGGACCCTCAGGTAGTTCAACAGAAGTCATGGGGCAATGGCGCGTCATCATTGTTTTGTCTGCCTCATCGCAAACTGAACAATGAGTGACAAATACATCAACGTCACGATCCATGGAGGGTCACCAGTGCCTCTCGCTTAATCTCTGTTTGGTGCCGGTCATCCCCACATGTCCTTCGTGTGCTAATGCTACCAACCTGCTCCTCATGGACATTGGTGCTATCAAAGTCTCACCCCGGAGAATGATAGCTTCGACAACACCGATGTCATCCTTAATTTTCCAGTATGGTCTTAGAGCCTCGTCTAGTGTCCTTTCACATGGCCAACCTTTGACCACATATCTCTACCATTGGACTCGTGACCTTCAAACAAGCATGCAACAAGCAAATCATCTTCCTCATCCTCATCACACTCAGATACTTCCTTACTGGGGCTACGTGACAAGTAATCTGCTGACACATTCACTCTGCCTGGAATGTATTTATCCTAACTTGATACTCCTGCAATTTGCATGCCAACTTCGCAATTCTTGGAGAGGGTCGGCTAGAACCCTTTCTTTTAAGTATACTGACCAACAGTTTGTGGCTGGTGAACTACTTGCCCCACAAACATTTTTTACATTTTGTAACAGCCCAAACACAAGCCAATAATTAACGCTCAATTACTGAGTACTTTATCTCTGGGCTCCTTAACTTTCGGGGTGCAAATGTGATGATTTTATCACCTTTTTCAGTCCTTTTGCGGAGCACAGCCCCCAACCCGATATGGCTGGCGTCTGTGGTTACAGTGCTTTGCAATTTTTCGTTGAATGACTGGCATGATGGTGCTTGCTCAGTTCCTTCTTTATGGTCTTTTCACATTTTTCATTCCAAATTAACTTTGCATCCTTCTTTATCATTTTTCGAAGTGGTTCGACCTTGGCTGCGTAATGTTGTATGAACTTGGGGTGGAATTCACACATGCCTTGAAGGATGCGTGTTTTTCCTTATTTTTGGGATTCGGTGAACAGGATATAGCAGATATCAAAAACGGCTTGGGTCGTACTCCATTTTCATCGATGAGATGACCTAAGTACGCTACAGTACATTTTAGGAATTTGTGACCACTGTCCTGAATCCTTTGAAGAACCTTCCTTAAAACGGCTAGGTGTTCTTCTTCCGTCTTGCTGTAGATCAGCACATCATCCTTGAATGACTTACCTGCCATGCTGCTGAACAATTGATTAATTGTGCGCTGGAATACAGCTGGTGCTGAACACACCCCGAAGGATAATCTGCAAAATTGATATAGCGCCTTCTAGTGTGATGAACGCTGTATATTTCTTGGACTCATCTTGTAGTTGTATTTGATGGTATGCTGCGGTGAAGTCTAGTGTAGTGAAGATCTTTGCTTGACCTAACGTCATCACCATTTAATTTATCAGAGGTAGGGGTTGGCAATCAGCTACTACATGGTGGTTTAGTTCGGGAAGGTCTATGCATAAGCGGATCTTTCCATTTCTTTTCTGCGCAATAACCATGGCGATAACCACTCAGATGCATTGATTGGTTCGATTAAATTGTCCATGCACCAATTCTCTAGAATTGTCTTAACTTCAGCGCAGGCAGATAATGGTATGTTCCTGACCCTTTGTTTCACTGGGCATGCATTACTCTTCAGGACAATCTGGTGTTCGAAGTCCCATAAGTATCCCAATTGCTCGTTAAAGACCCCCTTCAATTCCTTGAGAATGGTTTCCAAGTCGTCCTCTTCAATGCTGAATACATACGGTGGTTGGCAAGGGTTGATCATCATCTTCAGTTTTTTTTCGAACCAACCCAGAATGTTCACATTGTAATCCACTACAAAGATCCTTGTGGAAGTGTTTTTCTCCTTGAAAGACAAATCCGCCTTGAATATCCCTTCCAATTTTATCTTGTGTCCGCCATATGCACCTAGAACAATTCTGCTGCATTCCAACGGTGTCTTGCACTTAAGACCACTGTAGGTCTTTTGTAATCCTTGACCCAGTATCCACCAACATCTCGACATTTTCTCAGTTAACGCCAACATTACACCTGGGTTGGTTGTGCGTATCTTCACTTGTTAATGATGGCAACCAGCAGTAGCAAGTTCTCCAGTGGTTCACTCTCATCTGAGTCTTCTTCTGATTTGATTCATTCACTGTATAAACGTCTTCGTACGCGAAGGTCTGCAAAAATTTAAGGAAATTTCACATTTTTCCCCATCCCTGGCAGACTTTGCCCCGTGCAGGACACTCTTTGTTTGATGCCACATGCGCATTGGATCCACAACGGTAACAGCTATGCTTTCCGCTGTATGTGCTGGAGATCTTCCTAGTGAAATTCTTGCGTGGTCTGTTGGATTTAGATTCTTCATCCTTACAGACTTGTTGGTTGTCAGGTTTGTGCAATAACTTAATTCCTTTAGCTGATCTTTCCATGCTCTTGATGGTGGAAATCACCTTTTCTAGGTTCGGGTTCCTATGACATAACAGCTTCTCCTGCGCTTTCACACATGTGGTGCGCATCACCACCAGATCGCTCATCACCTCGTTTGCATCTCTGATTGCACATGTTGTGGCCAACATCCTTAGTGTAGCAACGTAAGATTCAATTGCCTCACCCGGTGCTTGGTGCCTGTAGTAGAAGTTGTACCTCTCCATTATCACTCTTCATCCTCAATTTGGCTTCAATAAACACATTCCACTCTTCGTCCTCCTCTTCTTTTTCAATGGGAGTTATGGGATCAAATAACCTCCTTCATTCTACCCCCAAACAGTTGTGCATCATGGCTTGTTTCCTGACTGGGTTGTATTCAGTTCCATCAATTGCCTCCAGGTGTTTTTCAAAACATTTAACCCTCTGTGTCCAACTTTCTGTAAGTGGGCCAGGGACTTCCAAAAAGGTGCTGGGCATGGACACTGCGTTCATTATCCCAGCCATGCTGACAGTTCCAGTGTTTTAATGCGGATTGAGCTAATGAGTCTTATATTGGGTGCAGAGTTAAGTAGTGCTTTGGCTCCATCCGGTGTTTGCTGTAGGTAAAACACCAAGTGAACAGTATAGCAATAACTTTCTCACTCACCCTTTTTTTTTTTGCAGAGTTTTATATAGCGCGAACTAGACCCGAACCGAATCAGGTAACAGAGCACTTTACATAGCACCAGTTACGTTACATGAGGACACACTTTCACACCTTTGTTGCAGCTCCTCCCAGGGGCTGGCAGAGGGAGGGGGAGATGAAAAGGATGAGGCTGGGATGAAAAGTGGGTGTGAAGCAGTGGTGGTTGGAGGAGTAGGAAGTCCCCCTCTCACCAGCTTGCATTGAAGAGTCGATCAGGAAGGTCTGTAAGCCTCAAGCACACTGCTGCACCGATTATGCCAAGTGTTTCAAGTACATGGATCCATACAATCACGTAATCGTCGCCAAAAGAAAGCTTGTAGTAATGAGGCGACAAGTGGAGGATGAGGATGCAATCTTCTTTATTTGTAGGTCCTCACAGAATGCCGTTAACCAACGGATCACTCCTATTCCCACACAAACATTCCAACCACACGCCGAGACCCACGCGCACAGAAACAATAGGTGGGATAGGAGTGAGGAAGGGACAAAGGCAAAGGGTTAAGTATTAACAGCATATTACACCGGCTGGCCTTTTGTTCATGATCCAGTCCACAATCTGGCTCAGGCAGTAAGTCTCTCATCGGTAAAAACTAGCTGTTATACTTGCTGGCTAAAGGTATATTAAGGCAGTAAAATCAATGAGTTCCGTTGAAACTAAAAGGAAGCAATAAATCCACAGTTGATTCTTTGGGTGTCAAATGCTTTTAGCAAAGATGAATGAATGACAAATATTTGTATAGCGCACAGCTGCTCCAGCTGGAGTGTCCCAGCGCTAACAGTTCAGATATGGCTGCCTACCCAAAAGGTTTAGCTCTTAAAAAACCATGTCTTCAGCTGTTTTTTGAAGAGCAGGAGAACTGTTTCTGCTCTCAGAGTTGCCAGCAGTTTGTTCCAAGCGTGGGCTCCTAAGGAGTCAAAGGATTTGCCCCCTTTGCGTGCCAGTCAAGTTTTTTTTAACTAATATTTTTTTATTGAGAGTCCAAGAAGACACGATGATACTGAACAGCAAGATAAAGTGCATAGTGCAAAACAATCAGAGTATAGGTACTCAAGCTGCCTTACAGTGAAATACAGTACAGAGAAAAGATACAATGGTACAGATCTGCAGGATGAAGAGCATAGTGCGAAACATTAAGGATATACGTACTCAAGCTGTCTTACAAATACCCATGTTGCAGAGAAGGAACAGTCAATTTCCAAAAGCGAACCGAAATCGGTAATGAATAAAAGCTTGGCAAAAGGTAAGAGATACATAAAGTGCATAGGTGCGTAACATAGAATAACATTAGTTTCTGAGGTTATCCTGGAAAAGTCAAACTATCCCAGGCTTAGCTATTCAATCCGAAACCCACCACCTCCTCACCACATTTTAAACCATCAAATCAAAGTAATTTTCCCTTTAGTCCCCCAAGGAGCTCCAGCGTATCTCAAACTTCCTTGATGACCCTGATCTTAAAGCATATTTTCTTTCAAATTCTTTAATTTTGCTTAGTTTCGCTCTCCAGGCTTGGAAGGAGGGTATCTTATCGGTTGACCGTCCTGAGGTACCGACAGAGAGAGCCGTGCCTCCCCCTAGTCCTGAGCTGTTGCCAGGTGAGGTGAGGTAGCTTCCTAGAGATATCTAGACAACATCAGTCTTATGATGATCGCTAAGGAAAGTATACACCAACACATAGGTGATTCTGGTTGTATTGTTACCAACCATTTTTTTGAATGAGATTTATTATTTGCTTTTGACACATTGCAGTAGCTGACACATTGCAGTAGCAAACATTGGGTGGGTCCTGACGAAGGCACTGGCAGAATGATGTCTAGATGTGCTGAAACATGTTGACCACTTGAATACTTTAGACAGTTATTTGTTAAAACTGTCTTTTTTTGCACTGTTTTTAGCTTGATTTGTGGGAGACATCAATAAAGTTATGGTCTGTCACAACTTAATTTTAACTTCACTTTTTACCCACGCACTGCACTTAGTTCCCATAAAATCACCAGCTCGCATCTGGTAATAGCTCATACAATTTTATTAAAACATCCTCGGGCTCCCCATCACTATGATAAGGTTGTATTGCTTAGCGTCCTAGTGGGAGAGCAGCCCAATACTGCAGTAAATATATCAATGGAAATGGAGAGATCTATGGTGGCTCCGATATAGTTTTCAATTTCTTCCCATAAGCTGCTGATTTTTGGACACTCCCAAACCATATGTGACCAGGTGCCACCGTTCTCTTTAGCGCAGCAGTAACACCTATCTTCAATTTGTGGATAGATATTGTGTAGGAAAGAAGGAGTCTATAAATTAGCCATATTTAATAAAATTGCATACGCTTAAGATTTGCGCCTCTCAGCGCTGAAGAATATGCAGCCTGATTCATGAAGCTAAATTGCACTCGCAAAGGGCAAGATTCTCAGAATCTTGCCTTTTGCGAGTGCAATTTTGGCATTTGGGATTCACAATCCCAAATGCAAAAATCGCTAATGAAGAATTAGCTAATATGCGAGGATTAGCATTTAAGGAATCTCTATTAGAGATTCCTTAAATGCTATTCATGACACTTTCAAAAATTGCGATTTTGCAAATTTGGGCCGCTATTTACCGAGAGGTCAGACCTCTCGGTAAATAGCAAAAACTTAGAAAAATGCTTTTAAAAGCTTTTTTCTAAGTTGCATGTTGCACACACACATGTCCTTTGGACATGTGTGTGCGCAACACCTGTTCAAATGTGCATTTTAGGGGTGCTACAGGGTGTCCTTTGGACACCCCTGGCACCCTTAAAATCGCTATCTTATTTGCGAGTAGTAAATTGCTACTCGCAAATAAGGGATACTCCCCATTCATTCCTATGGACCTTTTGGCCCATAGGAATGCATGGGGAGTTATTCCTTTTTTTGCGAGTAGCAATTTTCTACTCGCAAATAGAGAACATGTAGGAATCGCTATTTATTTAGCAATTCCTACATGAATACCGTTTTGCGTGTCCTCAATAGCGAGTCGCTATGATTCGCTATTAGGGCCACGCAAAACGGCCCGTACATGAATCAGGCTGTTAGTTTGTTAATTCTGCTCAACGTTATTTTTGAGAGCATGAGGAGAGATTTATTTTTGTCAAAAATGTTCACCCATGTACTAACAGCCCGTTATATCGGGGTATCAAAAGCTTCACTGATGCCTTTGCTTAATGCTGTACTCCTTATTTCAAATGTTTCCAAAAAGGGTTTAATAACAAGGAATGACCATTTCAGCATTGCTTTGAAGTGTAGGAGCCCCATTTCTATCTCGGGCCATGTCTTCCAGCAGTTGCCTTTGGCAAAATCCCGAACCTGTGTATACCCATTTTCTTCCCATTTTTAAAAAAATGCCAGTATCTAATAAACACCTCTCCCCCATATAAATATGGGACAGACTTGTCGAGCTATTTATTTCTTGGAATACCATAAAATGTTAGGAATTGAGATTTTTGCTTAAACATCAATTGGAGAGTTTTATATCGTACTTTCTTAGGGTACTTAACTATTCTTGTAGGATCAACAATATTATACTCCATTAAGATCTTATTCATAAAAAAATTATCTGCCATCGGGGGGTCTGATTGAGATAAAAATCTACAACTATTATGTGTAAAACTTACGTGGTAGTAGTTCCTAATATTTGGGAGGGATAGCCCTCCCTCTGCAACAGGGTAACTTTAAGTGCTCAGTGCCAGCCTCAGTGTTTTGTTAGACCATAAGAAGCACGAAAACATATTATCTATCTCATTAAAAAAAGATGCTTGTAGTGCACACGGGGCAGCGGAAAATAAGAAGTTAATTAAGGGCAGAATAGACATAGGTATTAGGACCACCCAGACTAGTATTAGTAATGGGAGTTAGTTACATCGTGCTAAAAGGCGTTTCACTTTTTGGATCAGCGGGGCATAGTTCAATTGGAATATATCCTCCACTTTCTCCGTCACATAGATCCCTAAGTATCTCTTTGGGCGAGTATTGTAGACAGATCTAAAATCTGGCAATAGTGAGTCGGTGGGACAATTGCACAGTAAGATCCCCGTCTTGGACTTATTTTTATGGCATCCTATTGCCTGGACATCCGAGAAGATCCTCATGATTTCCTCCTGGTGTCTTTTTTGGGATTTAAAAAAAGGACGATATCGTCAGCAGAACGTTATATATTAGTCATCCCTTGAAGGGGGATGGTATACGCCTTTTTCTGTCTGATTGCTATTGCTAGGGGCTCTATAAATAACTCAAATAAAATTGGGGATAGAGGACACCCTTGTCTGGTGCTTCTATTTATTTGGCAGGTGCCTACATTTATGGAGTTGATTAGAATGTGCGCCTGTGAGTTCGTGTATAACCATCTTATTAGCTGTGTGAACCCATCTGGGAAGCCAAACTTTTCCACGATTAAAAACAGACATTCCCTTGAAACCAGATCGAAAGCTTTTTCTGCATCTAAAAACCATATCTGAGCCTCAGTCCTATTTTTATTTTTAAAAATCCAGTGCTTCTAATAACAATTTCGTGTCGGTATGGAGCTTTTTCCCAGCTACAAAGCCACACTGATCCACATGAATGAGAAAGCCAACCATTCTGTTTAGCCTATTAGTAAGAAGCTTTGTAAAGATTTTATAATTGACGTTGAGAAGGCTTATGGGCCTGTACAAGTTGACATTCTCCCTGTTTTTATCCTTCTTTAAGATGCTAACCACTACTGCTGTATGAAAAGATAGCGGAGGTTTGCCCCCCCTTAAGAAGATGGGTAGCAAGTTTTAAAATTCCAATATTAAGGGTTGAAGCGAACCTTTAAAAAATTCAACAGGGAGGCCATCTTCCCCAGTTGCTTTACAATTTGACATAGAGCTAATAACTAATTCAAGTTAATTATTCGTAAATTCCTCTAGCAGTTCTTCTCGAAATTCCCTATTTAAATGAGGAACTGGAAAATTGTAAAGGAAACCTGATATAGAGTCAGAGGATACATGATAATCTGATTGATAGATTTCCTTATGATGCTTAAAAAAGGCCTTACCAATATCTTCAGTTCTAGTTAAACGTGATTTCGTTAGTTTATCCCAGATACTCTCAATTCTATTACGCACCTGTTTCTCCTTTGCCTGCCATGCTAAAAGCTTCCGTGTATTCGTGTTCTTCATACACTGTCCGTAGGTGAGTCATACTTGCTGCATCTCCTAATCGATAATAGTATTCTCTCATTTGTATTTTTGCCTGGAGTAGTTCTTGCTTAGTGTTCGGATTTCTATTCTTAGTGTACTCCTGGTTCGCATGGGCAAGTCTTACTTCGATCTTCATTATTTCGTCTTTTTTTGCCCTTTGTTCCGGGATTTCTTTCGAGGTGATTATGCCTCTTAGCGTAGCCTTAAATGCGCCCCAGATTACATTAGTTGGAGCGGAATCTTTATTTATATAGAAAAAGGCGCTAATCTCATTGGCTATTTCTATGCACCAGAGCTCATTTTCCAGGTTGAAAGTATTAGAATGCCATCTTCTCTGTACTTTTCCTTCCCTACTTCCGGCAGCATTTCCATTTTAATTAGGGCATGGTCAGAAAAAGCATTTAGAATATGATCATACTTATAGACAGTAAGATTGTATGAGGTCCAGAAGAAATCTATTCTAGATGCTGAATCATATTTTGCTGAGTAGCAAGAGTACTCATGCTTTCCTGGGTTTTTAAGGCACCATTTGTCTGCAATATCTAAATCATTTTTACAGCTAGACAGGGCGATAGAGACCTGAGGTTTATTTTGTTTGCGCTCTTTCTTTGTGGAATCAACTTAAGGGTCCTGCAGGAAGTTAAAATCACCCCCATATAATGGGTCCAGGGATGCAGGATAAGGCTTGTTTTAGCTGTAAGAGAGGGAGTGGGTCATCAATAACAGGTGCGTAAATTGTGGCCAGGATGAGGTTTGACTGATTTAGTTTTCCATGGACAAATGTCCATCTTCCCCCCGGATCTGAGTGTGATGATTTTACTTGAAATTGAACGTGCTTGCCTACCTAAATGCCCACACCCTTCTGTGCGCTACCTGAGACAGATGAGCAATGGAAGCCCGCCCAGTTCTTAAAAATTTTACTTGCATCTGGGATACTCTGGAAACATGTCTCTTGAACAAAGATAACATCGGGATTGTGCCCTCTGGGCCAGTTTTCGATTTCATGGGACTTACAAGTTTTGGGAATGAAGGTCAGCAGGACGATCTGAGTGCTCTAGTAGGTGTGTATCGCCTAACGTGTTTCCTAAGGTAGGTGGTGCCCATGAAATGATAAGCTTTGAAAAAAATAATCATGGCCTTCAATTGTATCCGTTCCCTCACTGGGAGCCAGTGCAAGGACTTAAGATGGATGGACATATGTGACCTGGGTTTCAGTTTAAGAATCCCCCTTGCTGCTGAACTTTTCACTACCTGAAGACGTTGGAGAAGGTATTCCGGTAGTCCCAGATAGAGGACATTGGCTTAATCCAATCTGGATGTGATCAGGGCCCGTACCACTATCTTCTTAGAATCTAAGGGAAGAAGTGGCAAAAATGTCTTCAGCATCCACAGTAGGCCAAAACAGGAGCCCACTATGGCCTGAACCTGGGACCGCATCGAGAGCTCATTGTCTATCTAGATACCCAGGTTCTTGACTGTGGATTGGACCGTGCTGGTAGGGGAGAGATCCACGGGCCAACACTGGCTCCAATTGCTCACAACAGGTTGGCCAAGGAAGACAATCTCGGTTTTGTCGATATTGCACTTAAGTTGATTTTCCTTCAACCATCTAAAAACCTTCGTGAGGCAGGATCTGATTCCTTCCCCATTGAAATCTGCGCCTTTGTTACATGTAAAGATCAACTGCGTATCATTGACATTGGAGATTATTTTAGCACCCTGAGCCTCTGCTAATGGGATGTATGACACTACAACGCATGCTTTTACATCGCATGCTTTTACATCGCAGTTTTTACAACGCATAGCGCTTTGGGGTGCTGGATAGTGAATAGTTTAATTTACTATTCCAACTCCAGTCCCCGTGGACACTAGGGAAGGCGTTGGATAGTAAATTAAATCTATTCCCTATCCTAGAGCGCCCCCCAGCGCAATGCGTTGTAATGGTTTGCATTGTAAAAGTTGCGATGTAAAAGCACTGCATGGTAAAAGTTGCGTTGTAAAGGATGTTTCCCCTGCTAATGCAGCTAGCAGTGAGATGTATTGATCAAACAGAGTTGAACTTAGTAAGCTGCGTTTAAAAAGTATTTTCCAAGTTCTTGACTTCCAAGAGGACTACAAAACCTTTTGTCACATTTTTTCCTACCAGTCTGAGAGTTTGAAACTTTATAACACACAGTTTAATAGTCCAAGATGGGCCACAAAAACATTCAGAAACTCTGCACGTCTTGCCCAGCTAGGAGAACTTGGAAAGACTGTCATGTGTCATTTTTGTAGAGACAGAATACAGAATAGTGCACCCAACAACCAAAAAGTCCAAAGTTCTTTTTTATCTTAGTTATTTCCTTTATTGAAATGTTGATAGCTGTTCATAAAAACAGCCACGGTTAGAGCCAATGCATTTCGTTCAACCAAACTGAACTTCATCAGGGCCTATTTCTTTATATTTCGCCGGTCGCTGCGTGAAATCTAACTACATGACTGACAGGAGAAAAAAACACAGATTCAGGTGTTGCAGTTGAGGGATATTTTAACCCCACCTCAAAATGGATGACTATGATGCCACAAATTAATGAGGTGGCAATCATACAGATAAGACTTCTCATAAAACCACTGATAGAGGGAGATATTCATCTTACTTATAGACATAAGCCCCAATGAAGTTCAGTTTTGTTGAATGAAACACATTGGCTGTAACCTTAGATGTCTGTATGAAAAGACAACGGAATTTCAATAAAGGAGGTAACTAAAATAAAAAAGAACTTTTGACTTTTCAGTTGTTGGGTGTTCCATTCTGTGTTGTCTCTACATGTTTCCACTTAACAGTAGTACCAAAGCAAACACAAGGAGATGATGGAGGGAGTGCTGAAACTTTTCAGACACTCACCACCAGTCACAGATCTGGGTTGGAGGCACAGGGTCAAGACTGATTTGAATATAACTGGAGTGGCGAAGTGAGCTAAAGAACGATGATGGAGTCAACCCAGATCTTTGACTGGTGGTGAGTGAAAAGTTTCAGCACTCAGTCCATTATGTTTGCTTTGTTCACCCTAAGTTGGCAGGGTATGCCCAGACGTGAGTCCCATCCTCACTTTGCTACTGGATTCAAGCTAGCCTGGCTGATGAGGGGTGTTACCCCGAAACTGGTCCTAGGATGCTTGTTTCTGGTCCAGGGAAGACCTGACATGGCAGTTCGGGCTGGACTGCTCCCACGAGGCACAGGTTCAAGACTGATTTGCATATAGCTAGGTCCGAACTGGGGTGGCGAAGTGAGCTAAAGAACGATGATGGATCCAACCCAGATCTGTGTCTGGGGGTGAGTGTCTAAAAAGTTTCAGCACTCCTCCATTATCTCCTTGTGTTTGCTTTTTTCGCTCTAAGTTGGCAGGGTATGCCCAGACGTGGGTCCCTTGCTCCCTTTGCCACTGGATTCAAGCTAGCCTGGCTGATGAGGGGTGTTACCCCGAAACCGGTCCCAGGATGCTTGCTTCCGTTCCATTGAGGAACTGACTTGGCAGTTCGGGCTGGACTGCTCCCACGAGGCACAGGTTCAAGACTGACTTGCATATAGCTAGGTACGAACTGGGGTGGCAAAGTGAACTGAAGAAGGATAATAGATTCAACCCAGATCTGTGACTGGGGGTGAGTGTCTGAAACGTTTCGCACTCTGTTCATTAATTCCTTGTGTTTGCTTAGCAGTAGCATCAAGCTATGCTTGATATCTTGGATGAAGTGCACCATTTTCTAATTGTAAGGAACTGTGTGGGAGCTGCGGTTCCAGAAGTCTGCCGTTGCATATGGTGATCACTATGTGTCAATTTTGTATTCCCAGCACTGACAGACAGACAGCACTCTGTTTGAGTGGAGTCAGACTTTCAAGGAGATCGTACAGGTCTCAATTGGGGTGCTGCCTCTCAGCGCTGTAACCAATTGCAAGGCTGACAAGGCAGGCCAAATAAAGCCTATGCTTCCAGTCGCACTGAATGTATAACTCCAGCAGACCTTGTAAATTCAGAAAGTGTGGCTGAGAGGAAGTTGTCTTATAAGTAGTGACCTCAGGAGGTCTTGGGGGAAACAGCAGGAAGTTAAATTAAAGGAAAATAAAAAAAATGCTCGGAAGTACTGTAGGCTTGTCGCTGAGAGCATTTAAATATATATTTTTTTGCAATTGTATATAGAGGAAACTTGGTCCAATGGCATTTGAGTGCTTTAAGTGGTTAGCACAAAATCAGAAGATGTTGAGTTGAGACTGTGACTCGAGGCTAGTACCCCAGTTCCAGAGTCAGCAACAGGGTTGCACTGGCATTTTGAACATTTGACTGAGGATCTAAAATCCAATGGCTGGTGACAGCTGTGTTTTTTTTTTTTTTTTATTGTGGACTTTGTGCAGGTCCACATATCTGGGCCAATTTGGCCATGACTGAGCCAGGCCAGGGACACGGGGCGACACAAAGGAAAGCCGTTTATGGCGTCTGCGACTTCACTGAAAGCCAGGATGGTCATTGTCATGAACAAAATAATGACGATGAGTCCCTGGGTGGACACACCAAGGAGTGCGCTTGTCTTGCTTCATGGCATTCTGAGCCGCTCTCCAGAATAGTTAGGTCCCAGGGAGCTGCTCCTAACACAGCCCCTGCTTTGAATAGGGGGTATGTGGGCGGCACTGAGGCCCTAAGCTATTTTTTCATGCATGGGGAGTGCAAGATGGCCCGTCCCAGGCCAATTTGTTGAGTCGGGCCAGGTAAAGGCTACTCCTCACCCATTAGATAGTAGCCTTGGCAGCTGAACTTAGTCATTGTGAGACTGTGACTGGGCTGCAGGGCTTTACAACAGGTCACTATCTGGCTCTATGTTCATGTCTTTACAGGCAAAAATATGATGGCTTTACAATAATTGGTATAAAACCCCTTAAGGTAATCCATGTCAGGGATGCAGTTGTTATTTACATTTCATCTTTTATTCCTTTCAGCCTTTCCTAAATATTTGTGTTTTAGAAACATTATGTTTCTTTAGTTTTTTATGCAACAAATGCCCCTTGTGTAGTGTTCTCTGTGTAATGAGCCACTTCTAAGTGTCTTGGTGAGTATTTGGGTGAGTTTAGGTGATGGGCAGGTAAAGATGGAGCATGATTGCCAGCACAGGATTTGGGGCTGAAGCCAGCATGGGGTTCTCGCAGTGCCTGTCAGTGGGTCATAAAAATGTCCATACTAAATCCATATCAAATTCTTACCCTTTATGTGGAGTGTACAGAGTGGTGGCCATATAGCTTGCCACTTGTAATTGTGTAAAAGGGCATGGACAGTGACAAAGAAAAATAAAACGCAGGGAGTGCCAGGGGGTGGTAGATTGCATTAGTGTTGGGATGTGAAGTGGAGAGATGAAAAAATGTACATGCAGGAGAATGAAACAGCTATGAAGAGGAAAGAGATGATGTGGGAGATATGCAGATGGATGAGTTCAGAAAGATGAGGGGAGAAAGATACCATGTGTCTAACAGAGAGAGACCTAAGAGGAAATTGGTGTGGACCACTAGTCCTTCCACAGACATTAGCAATGTTTAATTTATAGTTTCATTTTGTGTAGTGAAACTTTTTCAATTCCACTTATTCATAACAAAATCATTAGTGTTACTCATTTACTTGACACTGCTAACAGACATTGGCATGGTCAATATTTCTGGCTTATTTTAGGTATAAGTCCATTGTCGTCTTATATGTTGTCTTACCTGAAGGTACCGTTCCGCCTGACTCCTGAAAGGAAGCGATTTCCAAACATGTATAAAATACTATTGAAACATATGTAATGGAGTGTTAACCTTGCACTCACTTTGGTGCACTGTACATGAGTGACCACGCCTCTCACGCTCTCTTTACTACAATTATCTTTCCAACTGCTTCATTCTGATCTAGAATGGAGAAGAGTCTTTTGCCATTTTCCATAAAGGAAAATGTGGCAAACTTGTCCTGCTCCATTTCAGTATGTAGGACTGATTCTAATGTGCCGTATAAAAGGAGTGTCTCGGTCTCCAGCAGACATTCTTGAGATGCCCACTCAGACAGGTGATGGAGGCTGTTGTGTGTGCTGCAGAATATTTATCAGGGAGGGTCTTGGTTCTAGTCATCTTGGTTCAGTGATCACTGTGGGGTGACAGCATCACATTCACTATAATGGGCCTGCTGAGATAGTGCTGAGGAAGTTGTCGAGTCTCTGAACAAATCATTTTGATTTCTTGTGCTTCTGTCACCAAATACGTCATCTGTGAGCTGATTGGTACCTGAGGAGTCTGCCTAGGGTCTGGAGTGATAAGAAATCTCAGACTTCAAAGACTGCAAGGTACTGCAGCCGGTTCCTCCTGTGAAAAGGAGGTTGTGACTTTTACCATGGCGCCTGGCTTACAGTCGGAAGGTTTAAGACACAATTGCAGGAGCATGGGCAAACGTCCTGGTGGCAGTACTGATGATGTGCTGGCAGTTTAGCAGCTCAGCCATCTATTATCTTAGGTTACGTAGGTGTCAAACATGAGAGCAAAAAAGGAGTCAGGAGGTGGACCTATCTGATGAGGTTGAGAGAGACTGCACACAAATAAAGTCAAGATCTACTTCCCTGAGCAAGTGTCTGAATTCATTGGAATGTAGTGTCCCTTTAATCAACAGACCCCCAAAGAGCAATAACAACTTGGGAGCTCCACCCCCGGAGGCTCTACCTGATGATGCAACCCCAAGTCTCCAGAGCAGGACAGGGTTTGGTCCTTGGAATGGCCATCGCTCCTGGGCACTTGATGACCCTACCCTTGACCTTGAAACCCAGATCTTACTGAATCAGGTTGCATGCTGCCACAATAAGGACAGTCTTACAGTGCTTTATCATAGTGAAGGGTTTCTCAAACTACTTACGTAGAACAAGTGACGGAGATCTGCTGCTGGCTGAGGCCCCCGCAGGTGGCCACTAGAGAGGTCAGCACTCTAGTGTCGCCTGGGCACCCCACCCCCCCCCACCCCCATTAGGGGACATGGAATCTGGGTGGAGTCCCCCCAGCCTGGTTGCGGTGCACGAGGGGCATCACTTCCTGGGCGCTAGGACTTGGGGAGGGTATATATCCCTCCCCCACCATTTTGGCACCCTCTTTTGCACGCCTCACACGCCGTCTCCCACCCTACTGCTTACCTGGCGTGGTTTGTGGCAGGCAGGAGGCAGAGAATGTTGTATTGTTTTCTTTTTTGTTGCAGGCGGATTTACAGGGCGATCTGGAAGCAGGCCGGTACAGAAGGGTACCTCTGCGCGGCACCATAGGGGGTGCCAGAGCCAAATCCTAGGAGCCTCATGGGAGGGTCCTGGAAACCGTGTCGGCGCCCCTCCCCCTAGTCCTTTGGGCGGTTGTGGGCCTGACCAACTGGGGGGTTTGCTATGCTACGCTCCGTCCTGAAAGGGGCGTGAGTAAGAAGGTACCAAGGGTCACGTGATCCGGGAAGATGATCACTAGTAAGGACAGCACAGATGGGGTTCGCCCCAGTGCTGCCAGGCTCATCAGGCGGGTAGGTAACTTTGATCGCCCATAAGATAATCCACCTATTACATAACGGTGTATGTAATAAACCTGCAGCAACCATACCCAAACAAAAAATTGTGTTGTGTGTTTATTTATTGGAATGTATGTTATGTTGGGGGGGTGGGAAATGATGCCAATGACGATACTATACACATGACTAGGGAGCACCTGGGAGTTTGGTGCCTCAACTCCTTGACAGGAAGGATGCTGCTGATTCAACCCAGGAGTCAAGGCCACCTACTTAACTCCCAACTCTTCTTTCTAATGATGAATTCCAATGCTGGATTTTTCCACTCGTACTCTGCATGCAAACCATATAGTTACACAGACGTATGGTAGTCCACAGGTGTGCTCTGGATCACTATTCACAAACAAGTCCTATAGAGATTATAGAGGTCAACTTCTGCAGAGTCAGTGATACAACACCCTTAAGAGGCCGCGTCGCAGCATAAGCTACCCAAGAGGAAGGAAGAAATGGAAGTAAAAAACACAGCATTAAATAAAGATTACTATACAAAAGGGTAAAAAGCTGGACCCCAAACCACCAATTAGTGTGAGAGAAGCAGGTTCCAAATCATTTAGTAGTACAAAAGTGAACTTCCGAAAGTGCGTAGACCAGCTAAGAAAGGACCTAGGGCACATTTGAGACATAAAGCTCCTGTGAGAACTAATAGGAGACAGCTGAGACTAAGAGTATTTTTTTTTAGAGCCAATTCCAAGTTTTTCAGGGATTCACAAGGAATTCCATGAGTGCTTCGACTAACTGATGGCAGTCATAGCGTTCTCCAGTACACGAGACATACATATTTACACATGGTGAATGAACTGCCTTCATCTACACCCTAATAAAATATAGGGTTATTCCCTCCTAATCCAAACTGTGGAACTTCAGCTACTCCTGCCTATGACATGATCACATTTTCATGTATTTGTAAGGAGGATGATCACCTGCAAGATATATGTGAACACGAACATCTGATGTACAATGAGTTACACAAACCTGCACATAATAAAGCTTAGGCAATGCCAGCAGGTTTGGATTATGACTGAATGTGCTTCTTCAGTACGTGAGTAGTGTGTTTCATCATACGTGAACTTTGGCACTCATCCTTGCACCCACTACCAACTAATTTCTTCATTCTTACATTCACTCACCCATCCACAATACAACACACACACACACACACACACACACATATAAACTCAACAAGCATATGCACGATAAAATAAAACAAAAAAAGGACAAATCATGTCTGCCTTCATATAACAGCCATATGTTTGCAATACATAAGTATAAAATTAAACATATCAGTGAACAGCCACCTTGGAATGGTGCTGTCAGACTACGGGCGGCGTACCATTTTCTCCAAAGCCAATCCTTACGTTCTATTTGAATACTGAGATAACCATGAGGGGTACAGTTCTGATCCAGAAACCGGAGTAAGGGAATGGGGAGAGAGGGAATGGGGAGAGAGGGAGAGAGGGAAAGAGAGGGAAAGAGAGAGAGAGGGAGAGAGGGAAAGAGGGAAAGAGAGAGAGAGAGAGGGAGAGAGAGAGCGAGAGAGAGAGAGAGAGCGAGAGAGAGAGAGAGAGAGGGAAAGAGCGAGAGAGCGAGAGCGAAAGAGCGAGAGAGAGCGAGAGAGAACGAGAGAGCGAGAGAGAGAGCGAGAGAGCGAGAGCGAGAGAGCGAGAGAGAGAGAGAAAAAAAAAACTGGTCCAGATTTGATGGCTCATCTTGAGGCCCAATGGCCTTTACGAATGGTACCTCTTAGCACAGACCACATCCGCCTCTTCGCTGTTGAAAGCTGTACCCAGCCTGAGGAAGATCCGGAACCAGTCTTGATCCCGGAGGGGGGAAGATGCGGGTCCGTAATAGAGCACACACAGCACAACACAATAGCAGAGCATTTGTAAAAGGTAAGGAGCCCAAGGAGACGGAGGAGGAAAGAAAATGACAAAGGTGAGGGGAACACCATTGCTGGTTGCGAACTAAAGCTACAAGTACGAAAGCAGCGCAAGCAAGGAGTATTGACAGGCACTGACCAAAAGGGAAACTATGCTTTCATACTGTCACTACCTCCAATCACCTGGAAGAGGCCACCCAAAGTGACAGTATAACTTGAGCTGCTAATGACCAAGCAAAGTTCGTCTCAACTTTCCTAAATGCCAAGACCTTGACCACCATCTGCACCATCAGCCTCAATGCTGAGCGAGAATAGACCATGATGTTCTTTTGCACTGAAGCTTCTAATCTTGGTTTGAGGTCTTAGAGAATACTGATTGCAATACCGTTTAGGAGACAACACTGACGAGACATGGTAAATCCTCACAGACCCATAGCCGCTATAGCATGTGCCGTAAGTAGCATATCATTGTTTTAAAGGCCCAGGTTTAGAAGCAACAAGTCAGCTATCTTTGAATGGAAGAACAACGATACACTAAGCACAATACCATTGAAAGATTGCTAATCAGCACATATTGCACCTGTTCAAGTGCATAATTAGTGTACCAATGATGAGGCCATGCTTGGGTTCACTGTTCCTAGGGAGCAAGAAAGACATAATAAAGCACGTAGAGGCCTTGTCGGGGTAGTAAGCGCTACATAATTCCAATATAATACCATTACCAACAAAAACACTGTGGATAGCTTTGTCTGTCATACAACTTTTCAGTTTATTTTAAAGAATTCAAAACTTTGGAATGTGCACAGCTTAGCTTTGGAATTACTTACTGGTGTGTAGTGATATTCTCCAGATGTAGCTTTATTTTGCCAGCAGTCTTTCAATGTCATGAAACTACCTCTGGGGTGTGGTAGTCTCCGAATCTGAGACATCTGGCGATATTCTTCCCAAAATGTGCAGTGACTAAACTGGGATGTAACTTAGCTGAAGGTCACACATGGGGTCATCGTGACCGACTCAGTTCATGAACTGCTACAGCCTCAGACACTCCTCTCTCTTAGGGTGATTACAGGAAAACAAGTGAGAAAATAAATAAATTATGAAACTCAGCCACTATCAAACAATTGATGCCTACGCCCAGCCATTCTTGGATCGAGGGTGTGGCCTGAGACCCATAGCTGTCGACTTTGGGACTGGGAACCAGGTTTGACTCTTGGCGTCAGCTCTCCCCGTGCCTACAAAAAAAAAGACCCGTTCTCTCCTCAAGTGTTGCAGTCATAAACAAAACAAGCACTGCAAATGAAGTGACCACAAATCTTTCATCAAGTCGGTGCACGAAGTAAAAAAAACACGAACACTTCTCTTTAGAATTGGAAAACAAAAGCAGAGGCAGGCAAACAAAAAGAAGATTTCTCACAGAGTACCGCACATGTAACAGGGACAGTCCTCATGGGAGGTTGCAAAAGTTCAAGCGGTGGGACTACTAAGAGTATTCACCAAACAAAATCCAGAATTCCGTAAGAAGAACCCTGAAAAAGATGGGCGGTGCTCGATGCACATATTGCAGATACAGCATATCTCGAAGAGACAGCGCACATGCACTGCCTACATCTAAAAATGACTTCAGTGTGACCACGAGTGTAAGATCACCTAATTTAGAATTGCTAATATGGTCCCATTGTCTAAACTCCGGCAGGCCTACCACCTGCTGAATTTAGTTACCAGTCCACAAAGGGGTATTGTGTGTTAAGCAGCTGGACCAGCCAAGGACCCTAAGTGTGTCACCCCAAATCCTAAGCACCAATTGCCTGGCCGGAGGGAGTGTCGGAGGAATATTGCTCCATATAGAAAGTTGCATTCCCTGCATTGCCCATTCCTCAGATGCATAGGCTGGATCATCATACCCTCCACAACACCACTTATTCAGAACCACAAGGTGTGAAGCCCTGTAGTATGACCCAATATCCTGTGTTGCGATGCCTCCATCAAATTTAGATTTGAAACCTTTAGTCAGCGTGATCCTAGGAGGTCGATGGATCCAAAGAAATCCCCACAGTGGTGCATTTAGTTGACCAGAGATGGGCCCGAAAATGTGGTAAGGAAAGCTCTGGAGTTAATAGATCAAGCGTAGAAGAGCCACCATCTTGAAGACAGCTGACCTTCCCAGAAAGGATAATGGGAGAAAAGCCCAGAACCTAAAGTCTACTATGAATCTATCTAACTGTGACTGCAGGTTCGGGTCCCATGCCTTTTGTCAGATTTCAGTCACATATATGCCCAGGTATCGAAACTCATCTTTGACAATTCATAAGTCGCTTCTCTAGGGTATGTGAGGAGGAGCAAGCATCAATCTGGTATACCGATGATTTCGCTACCTTGACTTGAAGTCCGTAGAAGCTCCCGAACACTCAGAAAATGTGTACAGCCTGTGGACCGGACCATTGTGGTTCCTCCAGAAAGATAAGGACATCATAAGCATATAGAATAATCCAGTGCTCCATCCCAGTGCCCATTCAAACCTCTTACTTGGGTTTCTATTCGCAACCATTATGCAAGCATTTCAATGGCAAGGACTACAAGTAGGTGCAACAGTGGGGCTCCGTGCCTTGTTCCTCTCTCTATCAAGAAGGGCTCAGATACCGCTCCCCCTACCGAGCCCTGCGAGTATAATGCTGAGTTTAGCAGTTTTATTTTGCCAATGTACCAATGTCCCAGGTTCACCTTTGCCAGCTGGGTGAATAGGTATCCCCACCGCGCAAAATCAAAAGCCTGACCAAAATCAACCAGAAGCAATGTCTCATTGTCAGGCCGTCTGTCTGCCAGGGCCACTGCATTTTGGACTCTGTGAATGTTGTGCCTAGTGTTTCTTTGGGGAATGAAGCTTAATTGATCCGGGTGGACCAAAGAGACTATTGCTTCCAAAAATCAGTTTGCGGAAACCTTACCTCAATGTTGAGAAAAAGATAGGCAGGTAGAAATCACATCAGGATGAGGGTTGGTCAGGTTTCAGGATGACTACAATATCTGCCAGCCGCAGGTCTGGCAGGAGTAATCCCACATCCAAGATTTCCTGGAAGACAACCAATAAAGGTGGCCCGGCATAACCTTGAGGCCTTAAAAACTTCTGCTGGGAACCCATTCAGCCTAGGAGTTTCACCCAATTGAAGCTGAGCCAAACCCTTGCCCATTTCCTCCACCGTGATTTCAGCCTAGAGAGGAGCTCACTCTTGAGCGCTCAATTTGAAGGTCGGCCATGAAACAAATCAAGTAGACTAGCCCAGGAGTACTGGAAAGGGCATACAGGTTGGCATAATACATCTCAAATCCTCGGGCTGTAGAGAGATCACCACAAACCATCAAGCTGTCATCCGTGATATGGCTGACTGTGTCTCTCCACGAGTGGGCTGAGCTTTGCCAATGCAATGTTTTGCTTGTGTTATCTGCCCATTGATAAAAGCAGGTTTGCGCAGTGAGTCACGAAGTTGGTGCCTCATTCAGCACAATCTATTGAAGCACTGGCTGAGAATGCAGCGTGCTACGGATGAGAGACGAGTCAGCAGATTCAAGACATCGCTTTTCTAGTTCCAGAATTTGTGTCAATGTGCCCATGACATCCTGCGATGAGTCTGTTGGGGGCCCGTGCAATAGCTGATCCCACCCTGTAGAATAACCCTGAGCACCTCACAACCTTGAGCATCCCTGGGGAACCATTCATCACAAGGTAATTGTCTGTGTTCAAGGAGGAGGTCTCTGAATTTCGGAGCCGCTAGCATCCCGGCGCCAAGATGCCAACCCCTCCTGCCTCTTTCAGAACCCATCGTGAACCTCAGCTCCATTGTTGAGTGATCTGAGACTATGCGCCAGTATGCCCGCCACCCTCTGAAGTAACGAACACAAAGTCAAACTCCATTTTGAGCAGGCAGACACTATTTTCCCTATTTTGCAGAATCATTGACAGGTCTGCCTTTGACGCAGATATAATCTGCCCGAATCTTTCCAAGTACCTATGAAAGCGTCGACTCATTCGGACAATGACATCAATAAGACACCTGGTGATCAGACAATGACCTTGATGAGACACTTGATGTGCCTGATGGGCGAGACTTTGGTTCAGCTTCAATAGTGTTAAACCCCCAGGACAAATTTGTTCCTGGTGACATTTTTTAAGGCCTCAAGGTCACAACAAGCTGGCTTTATTAGTCGTCTTCCAGGAAGCTGTGGAGGTGGGATTACTCCTGCCAGACCAGCCTGGCAGCCAGCGGCTGGCAGCTATTGTACTCATCCTGAAGTCTGGAACAAGTTCCTTATTATCTCTATTTCAAGGTCAGAACAAATACCATAAACAATATAGTCTGGCTTGACATGTTTTTACTTAATTTATTTATACAAATGTGTCTGAGACTAGCATCTTGAGGCACATAGGCTATGTCAGACATTCTTAAGGTTATTGTAGGAAGCTGCCTCTGTATATACTATACCAAAGTGAGGTATAGTGTGCATGGTATCCAGTGGATCTCTAAAGGCTTACAGAGGTAAAAGTTGATAATACCTTACTCGCTATTTCTGGTAGTGTGGGTTAGCAGGAAGGCTTTATCAGAGGATAGTGTTAAGCATTTATTGAACACACTCAGTCAAGAAACGATTTCACACACTCATAGACTGGACTCAGACCACTTGTTTGTATCAAAAATATTTCTTTATTGTATTTTTATATATAGAACTAAGTAGTGCTTGGTACAAGTAAATATGATTGTACTTTTCAAGACGGTTTGTTAAAGAAGCAAGCTGGATGAATATTGACATTTCTTACAGGTTTGTAAAAATGGGCCAATACAGTTGTAATTCATTCAAAAGATCTTTATTTCGGCATTGCGCCATAAAAGAAAACAGTAGTTAAAAAACATTATGACATGATAACAGTATAAATTCATCGTTAGGGAAGCAATTACAGCAGAATTAACGACACATAAGGGTTAACAGGTTACATAGGTATCAGCCGTCATTTAAAAGAAATTAAAACAATAAATAGTATCATCTGACATTTAAGAACATATAAAAAGACGCGTTATAGCAAGAGCTAAGAATACAGGGTTAAGCTCGTTCGATCAATAGACTGCGCTTAAACCACATAGCAGCCAAGAATTTTAATACGGCAAATACAGTCACTCCAGTAGTGTCAGTCTTTAAATTGTTGTAATTACTTTTGGATTACTTTGGATTTCTTTTCAGGATTACTTTTTCTACTCAGGGTGATATGCCTAGATATTACACTGGGACATTCAGTGAATAAATGGTAAGTAAGTAAGTTTTTCTCAAAACACAGTTTCTTAGGTTTTCCTACAATTTTTAACTCCACAGAAAAACAGTCAATGCAGTCCTATGGGAGGAAATCAGGTTATCAGTTTAAAGGTGAGTAATCAGTCTTGGGAGTTGGGTTACTGGGATTAGAACAAGGGTTCCCCCATGGGCAAGGATGCACTCAAGAACACCCTCAGCGGCACTAGGACAGCTGGGTGCAGAGTGCTACAGCCAAATTTTATCCAATGATTGAAAAGGGGCCTCCGGTTCGTTGCTGCCCACGGGTACGCCACTTGGATGTGGGAGCAAAGCTCCTAGGATTTATCTCAGGGCAAAGGGGCATCCAAGATAGCACACAAGGTGCACCCACAGCGGCATAGGGGCGGCCGGTGCAAGGTACTGGATCACGTTGGGAGCCCTGTTGGTTTCCATGGGGAAGCTTCGGTCAGAACAGACACTGCAGGCTCGGGCACGAAGATCTTCTGGAGGCGACCACTGATTGGAGAGGTAAGTTGGGATGTCAAAACACCATCGGTTGGCCCATCCAAGGCTGAGGGGGCATTAGGTACATGGGTGTCTCTTGGCATCGGGTTTCCCTTACTGGTTCCAGTCGCGGTCAGTGTGGAACCACCAGATAAGAGACTGCAAGCGTTGTCGGGAGACTTAAGGTAGGTCAGGGATCACCAGATCCCTGGTCAGGACTGCCGGGGAGACCTCCTCTTGGTGTTGGGCCACTCGAACTCGACCTGTCGGCGTCGGGTGTTAGAGTGGTTCAGACTCATGGATTTGGACCGAGCCAGAGTCTGTTGGTGAGCAAATCCAGTGCTCACTGAAGACAAAGGGGCAGATATACAAGCCCCTTACGCCTCATTTGCGCCACCATTGCGTCACTTTTGTGACGCTGCGGGGGCACAAAGCCAGCCCCATGCTGCAGGGTATTTACAACGTGATGCATCTGGGAGCTGCGTCGCGCTTCCGACGCGACTCCAGCAATGCGCCGCCTTTCCGCCGGGGGATGCGACACGCATCTGCCCATCTGTGCGCCATGGTGCGCCGCATTGTAAATGGGGCGCATCAGTGGTGGCGCCCGGGTGGTTTGGCGTGTCACATCTGTTCTGGCGCATCCTTGCTGATTAGCAGAGATGCGCCAGAAGTTGTAAATCTGCCCCAAAGTCTTTTTAGGGAAGGCATGGCAGGTCCTCCGGGTTCTGGGGGGCTGCTGGCTGCAGGACACACTGGGATTCCATTGAAGCAGGTCGAGGTCAGGACAGGCCAGTAGGGCTGGGGCCAAGTCAGTTGGTGTCCTCCTCTTCTTCCTTCAGCAAGGCTCTTCGGTCCTTCTTCTTTATTTTCTGAGGATGTAAGGTTCGGGGTTGCCCCATAATACTAGATTTAGGGGCGTTTCATGTAGGTACAGGTTGGGACCAATGGATCCCTTCCATGGGTTAGGTACACCCCTATTAGGCCACCCTCCAGTGGATGGGGGCCATAAGCTTCACTCTGGTTGGCTGGGTCCTTCCATCTTCAAGATGGCGGGAGTGAGAGTTGTGCTTCACCTCGCATCCTCCACCTGAGGGGTGGGATTGGCAAAGGTGGGCACACTTCTCCTCCTAGCTTGGTTTTCCCGCTGATTCTCCAAAAGTGGGGGTAGGAAGCGGTGGGGGCCAGTTGCTGGGAGCAGCAAATAGCTGGATCAGTTTGCTTCCCCTTCTTGGACCCTGCCCATCCTGGAGGAGGGGGTTTGCCACCTCTGCCCAGGATGTGCTTTGTTTCATGACTCTGAGAGCAGGAGGCTCTTGACCCAGGGGTCCAAAAACATGTCTGGGGGTAGCAGCTGGTGAGCAGCCAGTCAGCCAGGACACTGGAGTTAGGCCGTTTTTTTCAGGGGGCATCTCTAAGATGCACTCTGAGTGCATTTGACATTAAGTCCCACACTGGCATCAGTGTGGGTTTAATATGCTAAGACGTTTGGTATCAAACTTCCCAGATTTCAGTAAAGCCATTATGGTTCTGTGGAGTTCGTAATGACAAACTCCCAGACCTTATACTCTTTATGGCTTTACTGCACTTACAATGTCTAAGAATGGACTTAGACATTGTAGGGGTACAGGGCTCATGCACCTGAACCCTTACTAGTGGTATAGTACACCAAGCTAGAGGGGTGGCTTACCTAGGCCATGGCAGCAGATTGAAGTCATGGCACATAGGGATGTCGACTCTTCACTTTGCTCTGAACCAAAACACACAGCCTGCAATGGAAGTGTGTGTGTTTTGAGGTACTGGGCCTCTAAGGGTGGCACAATATGTGCTGCAATCCTTATAGGCCTGCCGTGGTTACAGTGCCCTTGGTACCCATGGCACATTTTACAAGGGACTTACATGTGGCGAGACAGCTGCCAATTGGGTTTGCAACAGTACAGTTTTAGGGAAAGAACATAGGACCTGTGTACCTGGTTGGCAGGAACCCAGGACACACTTAGTCAAAGAGCATCAACATCAGGCAAAAGTGCGAGGGGGGAGGGGGCACCCATGCAAAAAGGGGCACTTTCCTAGAGTAAAGCCTTCCAATCTCAGATAGCATATAGTATAAAAGGCTCTTCAATCAGCCACTTGGGAGAACAGGTCCTTCACCCCAGATTATCATGCAAGACTCTACCAGAGTAAATCTCCACTCCGAGAAGCTGTCACATTTTGTTCTATGCTATTTATTTATTTATTTATTTAAAAGCTTGTAAAGCGCTTGACTCGACTCCCGAAAGAGTATCTCTGCGCTTGGTTCACTCAACAGGCTTAAAGAACAGTACTTCTCAAGATTGCGTGGGAAAAAGGGGGTAGAGTATTTAAAACAGGAAAGTCTTCAGCAGTTTCCTAAAAGTTAGATAATTGGTGCATTGCCTCAGGTTAAATGGTAGTTTGTTCCAGAGACTGGGGCCTAAAAACGAGGGGGCTCTGCCTTCCAGTCTCGCCTTTCTAATGGGCGGAACCTGTAGCAAAAATTGGTTGCTAGAGCGGAGGGTACGTACAGGTTTATAAGGGATAAACTTCTCAGCCAAATACAAGGGGCCTGAACCGAAAATGCTTTTGTGAATGGTACAACAGGTTTTGAATTTAACCCGTTGTCGGATTGGTAACCAATGAAGTTTTTCCAAAAGGGGACGGGAGGGAGTTCTGGGCGGGGCATTGAGAACTAACCTTGCCGCGGTGTTCTGACCCACCTGTAGCCTGCTTAGCAAGTTGTCATTCGCTGATATAAGGAGCCCATTACAGTAATCCAGGCGGCTAAGTACCAGAGCCTGGACAAGGGTTTTTCTGGAGGTGTCTGGCAGAAAAGGAAACACGCGTCTCAGGAGTCCAATTACCCGAAAGCAGGACCCAGTTGTTTGATTGACGTGTTCCTTTAGAGACAATCCTTGGTCCAGCCGAACACCTAGGTTCCTCACCGTCTGCTTAGGACTAGGGACGGGCCCAGATCTAAAGGCCACCAGTCAGGCGACCACAGTAATGAAGCCTCCCCAAATAGCTGATACGGAGCCAAGTCTGGGAGAGAAGAATCTACAGCTGATGTGTTTTCCTCTAGAGAGAACACCAGCTTCCGACTGCTGATAACTACAACATTTTGTTGTATACAGGTATGCAGTTCATTGATTCTCTCTAAGAAACTCAAGATGCAAGTAACGCTGCTCCATGCTCTCCTAGTGTAGCGTATAGAAGTATGTTTTATGGAGTAAGGTTTCTAGATGACATTTTAAACATGGTAGAAATTTGTATTCCATTCTTGTTGTTCACAACATGCATTTGTGCTGTTTAAATAATATTGTGTGGTGATTTTAGATGTACTAAACAACAGAATGAAACTGTTGAAATAAACACTTTTTAGTTAAATTGTGTTTAGGTCTCGCCTGTCGATGCGCATGCGCATCGAGCTTGCGAGCCTATTGCAGCTTAAACAACTTTTAACTAAGAAGCAAGGAATCGTGGCGATTCCTTGCAGTGCCCGTGACTTTTAAGCTCAATGCGCATGTGCATTGAGCTTAAAAGCGCGTGCACAGCCACAATCTCCCTCAGCCGCATTCCTCCGACACCTTTTGAAGTGAAGCTTAGCTTCACTTCAAAGGCCCCGGCTTCTTGACACCCACATGCCGCTCTCCCCGCTCCGCCCCCTCCCCTGCCCGCCGTGTGCATTTCTCCTCCACCCCCTCCCCACAGCAATGCCCTCCGTCTTGTTTGGCTTTGAAATTCTGGACACCCTACTTCAAAGCCCCAGGCACCCCATCTGCTGCCTTCCGCCTGGCATGTGTTTGGTGGATCCCAAAGGCGACGCTACACCGAGAGGGGAACTGAGGACACATCGCCGACCAGCCAGCATGCATTCTGAAATCTGAACCCCATTTTGAGCTCCTTAATAAGTTCAGGGTTGTCATTACCGCCTGCAGTACATGTATCGTCCCAACAATAGCACGCGTTGGGCCAGATCTGGTTTCCGCTTTTTTTTTACTGGAGCCTTGAGTAACGTTGCAGACCATTAGTGTATCGGCCTAGATTTGCAAGATTAATTGTCCAGATGTTTCCTAATGTCTTGTCCTTTCTTTCCCACATAATAAAAATCTCTCAGCACGTTTCACCCCCAGCACCCCGTCCCTTGCTCAGTAAAACCACAGTATATCGTTTGTATGCTGCACGTCGCTCCATCTCTCAAGATGTGGCGTGCTGCAGCCTTGCTTCTGCAAGATTAAAAGAACTCGCACAGGCAATATGACTCGCTATTTCTTTTACGAAATGAACTAAACAAAATACATCTCAGCCGCTAAATTGAAAACACGGACTTCATGCAAGTATTTATTTATTTGATAGTTTGTTATAGCGAAAACTTGACGGGTATCAGAGCGCTTTATACATTTGCAGAGAGCAGCGCAGTGATAACAATTAAGTCATTTGGCTTAGAAATTCTGGACACCCTACTTCAAAGCCCCAGGCACCCCATCTGCTGCCTTCCGCCTGGCATGTGTTTGGTGGATCCCAAAGGCGATGCTACACCGGGAGGGGAACTGAGGACACATCGCCGACCAGCCAGCATGCATTCTGAAATCTGAACCCCATTTTGAGCTCCTTAATAAGTTCAGGGTTGTCATTACCGCCTGCAGTACATGTATCGTCCCAACAATAGCACGCGTTGGGCCAGATCTGGTTTCCGCTTTTTTTTTACTGGAGCCTTGAGTAACGTTGCAGACCATTAGTGTATCGGCCTAGATTTGCAAGATTAATTGTCCAGATGTTTCCTAATGTCTTGTCCTTTCTTTCCCACATAATAAAAATCTCTCAGCACGTTTCACCCCCAGCACCCCGTCCCTTGCTCAGTAAAACCACAGTATATCGTTTGTATGCTGCACGTCGCTCCATCTCTCAAGATGTGGCGTGCTGCAGCCTTGCTTCTGCAAGATTAAAAGAACTCGCACAGGCAATATGACTCGCTATTTCTTTTACGAAATGAACTAAACAAAATACATCTCAGCCGCTAAATTGAAAACACGGACTTCATGCAAGTATTTATTTATTTGATAGTTTGTTATAGCGAAAACTTGACGGGTATCAGAGCGCTTTATACATTTGCAGAGAGCAGCGCAGTGATAACAATTAGGTCATTTGGCTTAGAAATTCTGGACACCCTACTTCAAAGCCCCAGGCACCCCATCTGCTGCCTTCCGCCTGGCATGTGTTTGGTGGATCCCAAAGGCGACGCTACACTGGGAGGGGAACTGAGGACACATCGCCGACCAGCCAGCATGCATTCTGAAATCTGAACCCCATTTTGAGCTCCTTAATAAGTTCAGGGTTGTCATTACCGCCTGCAGTACATGTATCGTCCCAACAATAGCACGCGTTGGGCCAGATCTGGTTTCCGCTTTTTTTTTACTGGAGCCTTGAGTAACGTTGCAGACCATTAGTGTATCGGCCTAGATTTGCAAGATTAATTGTCCAGATGTTTCCTAATGTCTTGTCCTTTCTTTCCCATATAATAAAAATCTCTCAGCACGTTTCACCCCCAGCACCCCGTCCCTTGCTCAGTAAAACCACAGTATATCGTTTGTATGCTGCACGTCGCTCCATCTCTCAAGATGTGGCGTGCTGCAGCCTTGCTTCTGCAAGATTAAAAGAACTCGCACAGGCAATATGACTCGCTATTTCTTTTACGAAAGGAACTAAACAAAATACATCTCAGCCGGTAAATTGAAAACACGGACTTCATGCAAGTATTTATTTATTTGATAGTTTGTTACAGCGAAAACTTGACGGGTATCAGAGCGCTTTATACATTTGCAGAGAGCAGCGCAGTGATAACAATTAAGTCATGCAGTCACTCACCCTCAACCCCTCACTCACTCTCAACCCCTCACCCTCACTCACCCTCAACCCCTCACCCTCACTCACCCTCAACCCCTCACCCTCACTCACCCTCACCCTCACTCACCCTCAACCCCTCACCCTCACTCACCCTCAACCCCTCACCCTCACTCACCCTCAACCCCTCACCCTCACTCACCCTCACTCACCCTCACTCACCCTCAACCCCTCACCCTCACTCACCCTCAACCCCTCACTCACTCTCAACCCCTCACCCTCACTCACCCTCAACCCCTCACCCTCAACCCCTCACTCACCCTCACTCTCACTCATCCTCACTCACCCTCAACCCCTCACCCTCACTCACCCTCACCCACCCTCAACCCCTCACCCTAACTCACCCTCACCCTCACTCACCCTCAACCCCTCACCCTCATTTACCCTCAACCTCACTCACCCTCAACCCCTCACCCTCACTCACCCTCACTCACCCTCACTCACACTCACCCTCACCCTCACCCACCCTCACCCTCACTCACCCTCAACCCCTCACCCTCACTCACCCTCAACCCCTCACCCTCAACCCCTCACCCTCACCCTCACTCACCCTCAACCCCTCACCCTCACTCACCCTCAACCCCTCACCCTCACTCACCCTCATCACCCTCACTCACCCTCAACCTCATCCTCACCCTCACTCACCCTCAACACCTCACCCTCACTCACCCTCACTCACCCTCAACACCTCACCCTCAACACCTCACCCTCACCCTCACTCACCCTCAACACCTCACCCTCAACCCCTCACTCTCACTCACTCTCACCCTCACTAACCCTCAACCACTCACCCTCACTCACCCTCACCCTCACTCACCCTCAACGCCTCACACTCAACACCTCACCCTCACTCACCCTCACCCTCAACTCCTCACCCTCACTCACCCTCAACACCTTACCCTCACTCACCCTCAACACCTCACCCTCAACACCTCACCCTCACTCACTCTCACAACACATATTGTGTTACAATAGGTGTCACATTTGCGGAAGATAAAACTATTGGCATTGTTAAAAACAAAGCTATTAATTACGCTATTTTCAAAACAAGCACATACATAAAAAATGTGTCCTTTACAATACCAATAGGTCAAACTTTCATAATGCGAGACCTATTGCATTGCTGTGCTTCTCTCCCCTGCTGCACTCTCCTGCTCTCTAGATATGTGGCATAACGACCAGAGCTGCCATATAAGTCACGTAAATACAAAACATGTTGGATTCCAAATGCTATAGGTGTCACATTCGCGAAAGTTATATTATATTATATTGGCATTGTAAATGACAAAGCCATCAATTTAGCAATTTTAACAACCAACAAATAAATAATATATGTCATTTACTAGACCAATAACTACAACTTTTCTAATGCGAGACATATTGCATTCCAACCCCACTCATCCACGCAACCTCACTCATCCACGCAACGCCACTCACACATGCAACGCCACTCACACACGCAACGCCACTCACACACGCAACGCCACTCACACACGCAACGCCACTCACACACGCAATGCCACTCACACACTCAACGCCACTCACACACTCAACGCCACTCACACACGCAACGCCACTCACACACGCAACGCCACTCACACACGCAACGCCACTCACACACGCAACACCACTCACACACGCAACGCCACTCACACACGCAACGCCACTCATCGATGCAACGCCACTCACACACGCAACGCCACTCACACACGCAACGCCACTCACACACGCAACGCCACTCACACACGCCACTCATCCACGCAAAGTCACTCATCCACGCAACGCCACTCATCCACGCAACGCCACTCATCCACGCAACGCCACTCATCCACGCAACGCCACTCATCCAATTGCAAAACGAAAAAGGTCAAACTCTTCTATTGCGAGACCTATTGCATTTTCAATGCTTGTTTCTTAATGCAGTCTGTGTGTAAAATATTGTAAAGAGTAAAATTAGGCTTCTCAAACAACCATGCATCCTTGAATCCCTGTTTAGGGGCTGTTAGTAACCCAAAAGCACTGATGCCACTTCAGCTATGTATCGAGTGGGGTCCTGCGTGGCTACAATAGTACAATAGCTTGCCTTTCACAGAATAGGTCTCCTTAGCATAACGGCAGGCCCTTGTTAACCTCGCATGGGAAAAACGTTTGAAGACCATACGTGCCAGGAAAGAAAACTATTGCCTATTAAATGAGTTTCTTGAAGAAAGAGTATGTCAGGTCCCAACAGGCCTTTAGCACCGCTCCCCATTTGACTTTGTTCAACAGACCATTGACATTCCAGTTGATTAACCGCAATCAGCCATTCAAAAGGGGGATGTATGCACATTAACTGATTCCCTGGAACATAAGAAATTGGACCTTTCAACACATGTAGATGCCTTAATCTATGTAACGCAAGTCTGACTGTAGATGCTGGCTATAACACCCTCATTATATACTTAAAAAATGGGAAGACAATGTCAAGGTATAAACTGGGCACCATTGCAAATAGGAGAAATGCAAGGTAGAAACCTACCCTTGTATCAAAATACCACCCACCCCATGCCCCGTCATAACTCAACCCACAAACTAAAGAGATGAAGCGGGAGCTGGCACCACCAGTTCGGATCCCCATATATCTGCCTAAGTGGAAAGGAGTGAACCACATGTTTTAGACAGTAATACACCTTGAGAGTGAGCCTCCAAACAGCCCCATGACCACGTATTAGTGAGTTCAGTATTTGCTGGGTCTTCTTCTTTTGATGTCAGCGGATGACTGTTAGGACTGGATCCAACCATCTTTCCTGAATGGATCCTGTGCCTGTTTTTTCGACTCTTTCTTAGCTGTTGCCCCCAGGCCCCAGAACTATCCCATTTGTCTGAGACTTCTCAAAGGTGCAGGGGGAATCGGCGCCTGTCTGGTCGCTATTCAGCCCAGTCCCATGCTGTTTCGGGTGTCTCAAAAAAGAATGTTTTATCCCCAAAGCAGACTTTGAGGCAGGCCGGTAAGAGCAACATGTGTTTGATTTGCATGCCTCCTATCTTCTGTTTGACTTCAAGGAAGGAGTGGCATTGCTATTGTACATTCAGTGTGTAGTTGGGGAATATGATAACCTGGGTTAGAGCCGTATGTTACAGTGTCCAATTTGCGGGATGCTCACAGGAAGTTTTGGTCAGCAACGCTGAAAATACGAGCAATGAAAGGTCTTGGTGGAGCCCAAGATGGTGGCCATGGCGCTACGGATCTATGGGCTCTTTCCACCAAGATGCAGGTAGAGAAGGTGTCCGCCAGTACCAAGGATTTCAGCCAATTTGTGATGAACAAAGTTGTCAGTTTGGTTTACTCTGAATGCATGTGATGGAATGAGCATGGAGTGTGTATGAATGCAGGAATGCATCTTAGGACTCCAGTACAAAAGTAGCTGACAAGATGGAGGGCAGAGATGAACATTCAAGATAGGGATTTGAATTGGAGGAAGCTTCCAGAACATTCCTGAGATCACTTTGCAGAGTACCAGTCTTCACTGACCGATGAGTGGGGATGAAATAGTCTTTTGATGTGCAAGATAGCCCCCAGCCTGTTTCCTACGTTCCTCTTCCTCAGAGGAGTGGTACAGACGAGTAGGACAATGCCACTTTCTTAATGGCATTTTTCTTTATCTCTAATCAGAGTCTACCCTGCTCCAATACTCACCAGATCAAACATTTTATGGGTGAGCAGTTCCTGGGAAGGGATGTTGATCTCCCTAAATAAAACTTTTCCAAAAACTGAGCACAGCTTTAGAATTTTAGTCTGATATCCAGGGATAAATATTGGATACCCCAGGTCTGAGATTTCTCACTGACTGGAGACCTTGTGGTGCATACCCATGTGAGCTCCAGGCCTGGTTTCTGTGGCAGTTAATCTCCTAGGTCGGTAGTAGACCTGAACTCCTTGCAGCAGGATAGTAGAGGTGCTGCTTGGTACGAGCCTTTAGGGAAGGAACTATTTGTGAAAAGATAGGGTTATTGTAGGTTTCCTAACAGCTCTTAGCCACAGCTCAGCTTCCTGGAAAAATAAAGTGGTATGCAGGAAGGATTGAAATCAGAGAGCAAGGCATGGAGAGACATGTTGGCGATGGAGTCAATTGTCTGAAGCTGTGGTGAGCACGTTGCTGTTCCCGGTAGTGCCTTACCTGGCCATAACACCCCATAGACCCATGGCCTAGCTCTGAGGCCACAAACTCTGAGGGAGAGCTGCTTTGGAGCCAAAAAAAGAAGCATGCCTTGTTTCATGGGCTGCAATGACCCAGTAGTTGTTGCTGTGGGTGCCACTATACTAAATGTTGCTGTCTAATTGCTCACTTACTTTTGTACCTCAATATGTTAGGGATGGGGGGTGGATTATTGGTCCTGAGGAAAACTAGAGCACCAGCATATCTATCGCAGAACTGGAGGAAAGTAACCAGAATCTCTGCTCCTCAACCTGGGCTTCCAAATACCGGAAACTCGAGCCCTGCAAGCATGTTTCATTGAGAGTGGTGGAGCTGTTTGCTTGAGTCAAAAGTGCATTTAAAAACGGTTCTAAAGAAAGAGCAAACAGCAGGGGTGAGAGAGGACACCCCTGCCGGGTTCCTCATGCTATCTGAAATTTGGTAGAGTCCATACCTGCATAACTTATCTTAGCTGTAAGTTGGTCGTACAGGGATCTGATCCAGCCAATGTAGTTACTTTGAAAACCGAATGCCCTAAGAACGGCCAAGAGACAATTCCACCCCACTCGGTCGAACGTTTTTTCCGCGTCGAGCATTATCATACCGAGTGGGGAGAGCTCCGTAGAAGCTACATCGAAGGCTTGACTCAAGCGAACATTAGTCCTTTTCAATTTGGCAGACATGCTCTAAAAATAACCGCATAAGCGGATGATATAGCCATCTTCACAACTGATGTACTTAAATCACTACCCCTGATCATTAGAGAATCGGAAGAATTTGGGAAGGTCTCGGGGTATAAATTAAATTTAAACAAGACGCAAATTATAGCCAACTATAAAACATTGACCCCAGTCCCTGGCATCTGTACCAACGCTACGTACCTTGGAATAAAAATGTCAGCTTATCTTGGAGACTTAATCGCTCTTAACTACAGACCACTTCTGAAAGAAGTTGCACTGTCTTTTAAAAAGTGGCACAAGATCCCACTGAGCCTTGTCGGCCGGATTAATTTAATTAAAATGAAAATTGTCCCCAAATTTCTTTACTTATTTAGATGCATCCCCCTTCGACTTAGCAGTGTTTTTTTCAAAAGACTTTATGGGTTATGTAGCAGCTACATATGGGGCTATAAGAAATCCCGCAGATCTATCCAATCATTGAAACTCTCCACTGAGAAAGGTGGACTGAAGCTCCCTGACTTTAAATTATATTTTTTCGCTACTTTTTTTTCTCGTCTCCGAAGCTTGCTCACCACTAAACTACCGCAATCTTTTTTCTATGAGTTCATGTTAGGCTCTGATAGCAGCCATTTTTTATTAAGGGTCCATGATCCCAATTTTTTCCAAACGTGTTAAATTTAAGACCGCTAGAGAAATTATCGCCATTTGGAACACCATTATGAATTATGGGAAATTTTCTTTCTTTCATTCAGACATACTTTTATGGGACAACCCAGACCTCCCCGGAATTCTCTCAATGGGGCAGGTATTTCCTGGGCTAGATGTGGGGTTCGTACATTAGGAGACCTTTTCGGACACGAGGGCTTTTTAGATTTTACGTTATTAAAAACTATATATAAATTGGATGATGCCATGTACTTTAAATACATACAAATTAAAGACTTTCTAGTGAGAAAAATGAAAATTAAAGAAGCTAGCCAATCAGAAATTTTAAATTGTTTGTATTCTAACAAAACTAAATCAATTATTAGCGAGGGGTACGCATGTCTAATAAATTTTAAAATGGACGACTGTAGCTAACTTGCTATTAAATGGACCAATAGGATGGGTATAAACATAACACCAAACCAAATTTCGGGTTCATTACATCAAATCAATCAAGTGGTCCAGTCCTCTAGCTTAAGACTACAGCACTATAGAACTATTTGCCAACTTTACTATACGCCGCAGAGAATATCTAGCTGGGCAGGCAACAATGATGTCAGCAGCCGTACGAAGTGTCCTAAATGTGACTTACACGCTGCCGATCTAGTGAATATTTTTTTTCATGCCCGTCTTTGACTGAATTTTGGGAAAAAATAGAAGACATACTCTCCCATAAACAAATAACTAGCCCAAAATTCACTGCACAGCTGGTTTTACTCGATTTGCAGGATACAAGTAACATATTCAAAGACCTCATTACTATCTTAATTGCCTGTGCACGACTGGTTATAGCTAGGGCATGGATCTCTCCTCATCCCCCGCACATTTCGGAATGGTGGGCTTTAAGCAAGGAGATACAGTTGATGCAACTTTCACTAGCAAAACTAAGGGGACCTCAATCTTTAAGGAAAAGAGAGAAAATTTGGAGACCTTTCGTGTAATATTATTGTTTGGGTAATGCTGGCTACAATCATTATTTATTCATTTTTTTTCGAAAAAATCATTTGTTTTTTCAAGTGTTCCTCTGTATCATTGACTATTGTATAAGATTTTAACGCTTTATGAATTTCTTGTCTTTTTTCTTATTTTTTTTATGTATGTCTCTCTTGCAATGATCAATAAAAATATTTTAAAAAAAATTAAAAAAAAGAGAGTGGTGGAGCTGGCTGAGAAAGTGGTTGCCCAATATGGAGCAAGGGGACTGCCACGAAGGGTGAGAAGAAATTAAAAGCTGTTAGAAAAATTGTCAAAGACTAAGTAGAAAGGGCACTGGGCCAGCGATATGTCCTATGAGTTGGTTATCACAAGAGGTGGGAATTGACACCCAAGTGATTGTTGCTAGGGCTACAAGTCGGGGAGTGTAAAGGGCAGGTTGACTAAGGCCAGGAAGAGATGTGGAAAATGGGCTTGTTCACATAAAACAAGAGATTTCGGATACCATTGAAACTATTCCACTACCATTAGCCACCGACTTCTGATTGTCCTAATTAAGCTGTGTGTGTTTGTGCTACTGTAAGTGTAGTAATTTGTTGCAGGTAGAATAAGCTAATTTTATAAGACAGAGTGACACAATCTTTGCATTTTTCTGCTTCTGTGCTCCCACTGCACTTTATAAATTCATATATGCATGTTTCTGTGTGTACATTTTTCATTTATAAAAGCTTGCTGCATTTAATATTGATTGCACATGAACAGCATACAACATTTGCTTATAATATTTTTATAGGGCATCAATTATTTATATATATGTACTCATATGATTTATAGTACATAATAAAATTCAGGGAAGGTGAAACAAGAATAATATATTAATTCTTGCATTTTGCATCATTCAGAAGGATGCCTGCCCTTCACAAGACAATCGTGAAAGTGTGTTGAGCTTGGCAAAGAAATTTATTAGGGAAAGAGGAATCTTCAGTTTCCTGGGAGACTTAGTTTATGCGAGTTGAAGCTACAATCATCTTCAGTGAAGTCCATTGGGTTTCAAGAGCCAGTTTGACATTATCAGGAACACCACATTTGAAACACAAAGCAAACTTTTCAAAGTACAGAACAAGTTTGTTGTTGTGCGAAGGTATGCACAATAGAGGCCACCTTGAGAAACTCAGAAGGGATCCTTTGGGAGCCAAAACAGCTTTGTTAGGGACAAGGAAAAAAGGGTTGGTGTAGAGAAACCGGGTCCACCATACCATGAAATAAACTAATGAAATACTATCACAATGTTGCCGTTCTTTTTAATATTGTACTTATCAATTTCTTTCTTTATAACTATATTGTTTGTTTTCATAGTTACATCAATACATATTATCTGCCCTAGATTAGGACGCTGAGTTTAATAACGTCTTAAAATATATAGGGTGTGCGAGGAAAAGGGTGCATTATATGGTGTGGTTGAGCGACCTCACCGTGTAATACACTTACCAACCCCTTTAGGACCCTTAGGTTTCGTTTGTCAAACCTTCAGCTCAACGCTGGGTAGCTATGGCTCTGAGCAGCAAAGCTTACACGAAGGAGCAAATTAAAGCATTTAAACAGCATCAAAACAATTGAAGAAAAAATCAACAAGACACCAAAGAAATTCAACACTAATACTTACAAATAGACTGTATTTTTGTGTCTTTTTAGACACCAAAATGAAAATGATCTGCCAGAGAGTTCCGGAGGAATGGAATTTAAAATGTATAGTAAATAAGGTTATTTCACTCAACCACAAACAAGCATTGGCAAATGCAATGAATTGCACACTTGAAAACATTTTCACCAAAAGGTTTGCGCTAGTTGGAATGTGGTCACTTAGAAGTCACTTTAGGTGACCAACTCCAGTAGGGAGCCAGTCAGTTGTATGCCGTGCGCTTCATGCACTGTCTGTCTTTGGCAACAGAGTTGTAAGTGCTGGTTCCATTGCGAGACCCTTTTCTTGAGATTTCTTTTAATCATGCTCATCAGAGCTTTAAGTGGGCCAGGTCACACCAGTGCTGAGCACCAGCAGTTTTTAGGTCTCGTCCTTTACCATTGCGAAGCAATGGGAAATGGGGGAGAATTCAAGTGCTCAAACGGATTGTCAAACCACCGCTTTTTTCCGTGGCGTTTTCTTCGAGTGCACGTACAGGCACGCGCATTTGGCCCATACACTTTCATGGCCATCTGTTCCTGTTCCTAATGGCCCTCCCCCCTCCCCCAGCACAGAGCGCGCATCGCGGCCGCACAGCACATCAAAGGGCTTCTCCCAGCGTGTGCTGTGCGGCTTCTCCTCCCCTAATTATGTGGCCGGCCGTACTTGTGTTTCCTGGCCGCTTCCCGGCCGCTCTTGTATTTAATTAGCAGCAGCAGCATTTCTCCTGCGCCAGGCCACATCAAAGGCTCTGTGCCATTAAAACTTAACTTATCTGCGAGGTAAAAGACTGCGAAGTACTGAAATCCTAACCTGGAAGTAAAACTCCTGATGTACTCACTTGCAATGTAACATCCCACGATGGAAAACCTATGATGCAATGGTGACGTACATACACCCACACCCTACTGCCCTGCATATCTGTGAATCCCAAAGCCGAGTCCAAGTGATCTTACACTCAGGTCTTGCATCAATCATCATTCCGTGTAAGGTGCATGTTTATTTCCCGCCATGCCGCACGCTGAATCACAGTCTTCAAAACTTGACAGATTTATAAACCTTGTGTAAAAGTTCCGCAGTGTCAGCAGGAGCAGCCCGTAATACCATGGTTACACATTTTACAGATTAAATTCATTTTCATGCCCTGAATTGCGCATTTGTTCTGGACAGTAATCCTTCAAGAAAGAGCTGAAACCTGTATTGCGCTTATCTTTCTCCATACTCTTCCAGCAAGAAGTGTATCCTAAAGGAAGCCAGACACACACAAAGGTCTCAGTAGTGTGGTATATAAATAAATAATACCGGATCTATTTTTGGATGAATGAATGAATAACAGATAGCTCAATAAAATAAGAGTCAAGATTCGAGGTAGTAGGAGTTTCTGCAGGTTTATTACAGCATAAGGACAGGATCAGGACAACCTGCATAGGAACAGAGTGACAGGGCCCAGCAGGACAACTGGGGCCCAGCAGGGGAAAAGAGGCCCAGCAGCTGCTGGGGCTTGGTCTGGGATGAGCGCGCTCTAGCATTCAATAATAAAACACAGGCATATATACATGGCGCGAACACATAGCATTACATTGCAGTAGGCGTAGCAGTGGGTGGAGCAGAAGGCGTGACGCGTAGCAGTCGCGAGAGATAACAGTAAAAGTAGGTGTAACTGGGCGTATACATAGACATGTGGTGCAAACGTAACAGAATATGTCATGAATGGGCGGAAACTTTGGAGGGGGCTACCTAAGGAGCCGGGACCTCTAACCTAATGGTGCGCGAAAACTGGCAATGACGTGTTACTAGGAGAAGCTGGGGGCTACGAACTCTGTGCTAGGAGCAGAGACTAGAGTCTGAAGGGTCGGAGCGACATGTACCTAAACCCTATCTGGTATCTAATGTTTAGGGAACATGTTGATATAAACTAGAAGTCATGAGGGGAAAAGCTAACTTGACTCTAAGACTGGACCATGCATTATTCTACATGTAGTGCGTGATGAAGAATACTAAATGACCATTAAATACAGTATTTCTCTAACGTGGAGACGAGAAGGCTAGACAATGACGGAAACTATTGATGCAGTTCAGTAGCTTAGGAATGCAGAAAAGAAGGACTGAACTGATAGCTGGAATCATAACATACTCTTGGCAGACTCAGAGGCAAAGCCAAGCTGCACCGGGCACTGCGAGGCAGGAAGTAAGTGAAGGGTCGAGGATACAGGTGGGGGCTGTATCGCTCCTCAGTGAGGCTTTCAGGAGACAGGAGCTGAATCTGATGTCTGGGCCCTTTTGAGGCCTGGAAACGGGGACTTTATAATGGAATAACGTGCACACTGAGAAACGTGGCAACATAACTTTACATAGGCCTGATATTCGTAGTATTCACGAGGACTGGAAACTGACATATCAGAGGTGGACACAACTGTAATTGCGTCATTAATCGGACATGGGGAATAACATATGCATATTGGTCATGCACACATAACATATGATGGATGAAGCGTAGGGACACAGAACATGGCAAAATTTACTTTTCCACATTCCCTCCTTGTCACTACGTTTCCATCAGGAAACATCAATTTTCATGATACCATCTATCATTTCATACAGTACCATTTGCTCGTCTCGAATTGTCTTGGAACGGGATTTAGAACGGGGCTTGGGACTAGGAATACAAGAGGTAGCACACATGCTGCAAATCGCAGGGCCACATTGTATACAGAGGCAGCAGCTAAATATGATCGCTACTGCAATACCTAGAAAGGACAGGACTTTCCATCCCCATGCGGAAATTATATTCCAGAACCAACCTGACCATGTCCAGGTGCCTGGATCTTGATGTAACAGATGGGCAATTTTATGGAGTCTGGTTATAGCTGAATAAACAGACGGCGCGTTATTTGGAATGAAAATGCAGCAACTAGATCCGATGACTCTACAGGCCCCGCCCCTATCGGCCAGTATGACGTCAAGGACGAGACGATTTTGCAAAACAACAAATCTCATAGCAGATTGTTCTTCGGTTAGGTTACCTAGAGCAGAGGCAGTCTCATTAACTACAGCTTCAAGGGTTCTTGTTAACCTACGGATCAGTTTACTATTCTGGACAGGTCCTACAAAGAAGAAGAAACCTTTATTGAAATCTGTATACTGTTCTAGTGTAGTTTCAGTATAATCGACAATTGGGGACTCCCTTCTATGTCTAATGTGTACTAGATGTGTGTTTCTGTGATAATCAGATGGGGCTAGGAAAACAGGTGGCAGTAGGAAAGCAATGTAACAGGTTCCCTCCCAATCGAGGGGCAGACGAACATATGCAGTTTGACCACAAATAAAATAAGAATGACGTGAAGCTTTGAAAATAGATTTCCCACTGTCACTATACTGGATAACAGTAGTACATTCACTATGACCTACATGTACAGAACCATAATTACGGACACATAATTCGCCTTTGACAGGTAGTACTGAAATAGCAGGTAAGTCTGGAGTAGTATCAGACTGAACATTCAGGACCATGAAATTCGACGAATAATTACCTAAATTATAAACTTCATTTTCTAGATCTAAACCTGTTCTGTGGGGAAGACCTTGCTTGTCTGGAAAACATGTACTGTTAAGAAAAGACATATCTGTTGAGGATGACGTTAACGTGGACCATGCTCCACACGAACCATTATGTGAGAATGGATAAGGAAAGAGTGGCAGAACTCCCTTCGGTGTCTGGAAAGGGGGGAGTCGACCACACACCCAACAATTAGTGGCATTGCTGGTCTGGTGTGAATAATGTAACATACGGATAAATGTGTTGTTGCGCATAGCGAGGCGGTAAGAATATTCGTGAGGAGGCAGATCACTAAACGTGTGTTCTACTGTAGCATTAGCAGACATATTTACATGAGGAACTGGAAAACACAGGAAAAGTGCGTAACTAGTGCAGGAAATCATTATGCTGAGAAATAATATGAAACTCAGAAAAACGATACATTGAAGTGAACTTCGACTGACTCTCTCACTATGGGGGTCTATTTTATACATGTCAGAAACAGTCTAACCGTTTCACCTAGGGGAGGACTTATACAATCAAACTGACTGACTTATTTTACTAGACCTTAATTTGAGCTTATACTCCTGCTGCGGAGTTTTCTCTAACAAGGGAGGGGTTGTAATAATGTCTTGTGCGGGACAGTCCTTTAAAACAATGTTCTGGCAATCTTTCGAATCCTGGGAATCCTTGGAAATGTTCTTGGAGACTGGTTTCAATCCTTTGAAAAGTTTTACATGAGAAAGATGGACCCACCCCTTCCTGCCTTCCAACTTGACGGCAGTACGGGTGGTCAAGAGGACCTGGCGTGGCTCCTTCCAACGTGGTTCCAGCGGACTTGATCTGTCAAAATTTCGGACCATCACAAGGGAGCCTGGAACGATCTCGTGCGGTGCCACCTCGGTATTGTCTGGAAATGCGGCGGCAACCTGTGAACGACATGAGTTGAGGGCAGACATCAAGGAAGCTAGGTAATCTGTCAGCATATTACATGAAACATCGGTAATACTTCGGGGTCTAGGAGTACCCCACATGTTAGGGGGGCGGCCGAATACGACCTCATACGGGGACAGACCTGATCTGGAATGTGCGACCATGCGCATATAAAATAAAGCGACTGGCAGAGCTATTAACCAGTCCACACCTTTGTCTTTACAGATTTTTGCAATGCGGATTTTCAGAGTCTGATTATGTCTCTCTACGAGACCGGCTGCTTCAGGATGGCGTACACAATGGAACTTCCACTGGTACCCTAACAAAAGGGAAACGTGCTTCATGAGTTCAGATGAGAATGGCTGACCGTTATCGGAATATACGACTCTAGGGAGTCCGTATCTAGGGAAAAATTCACGAACCAACTGCTTGGCAGTGGTCGCGGCTGTGTAATCTGGGACTGGATATGCCTCTGTCCACCTGGACAAAGCGCATACAACTACAAGGACATACTTGAAACCTCGACATCGCTCCATCTGAATATAATCCATCTGGAGGACCTCAAAAGGGTGGTCAGGAGGCTGGAAACCACCTTGTTCCACCGGGACACTTTTACCTGGGTTAAACTGACAACATATCATACAGGTACGGACTTTCTGCTTGGCTGCAGCTCGTAAATGCTTGTTGAACCAAATGTTCTGGATACTGTCTAACATAGCTTTTTCTCCTAAATGTGCTGGACTATGTGCGGTATTGATAATGACTTGAACCATAGAATCGGGGAGAAACCATGTGGCTCTACCCTTCGTTAACCATCCTTGATCTGTCTGGACCCCTCCTTGTTCAGACCATTTCTTGATTTCATCGGGAGTAGCATGTAACTGGATATCTATGACATCTTGTGTAGGGTCCTTAACTGTCATGCATGTAGTCAGATCTGGAGTATGTGTCATGTTTGCTGGAATGTCTGGAGTCTGTGCTGTAAGCTTGGCTGTACGGTCTGCTAGATCATTACCTTGGGAAATAATGTCAGTGACTTTCGTATGTGCTTTGCATTTCATGATAGCAATAGATGTCGGTAAATGTATGGCATCTAACAGGGCTTGAATAAGGAGACCATGCTGAATCTTGGTTCCATGAGAAGTCATGAAACCTCTCTCCTGCCAGAGCACTCCGAAGTCGTGTACAACTCCGAATGCGTAACGTGAATCTGTGTAAACATTAACTTTCAGGTTCTTGGCATGTATACAGGCTTGTGTCAGAGCGACTAGCTCTGCTGCTTGAGCGGACAGGGTGTCAATACGGTGTGTTTCAATAACTTCAGTGTCAGTAGTCACTGCATACGCGGCGACTAGTTCTCCTGTACTAGTTCTCATACATGAACCATCCACATAAAGTGTCAGGTCGGGATCTGGTAACGGAATGTCTGTCAGGTCTTGTCTTGGCTTTGTCGTAATGTTAACTACTTCCACACAGTCATGTGTGTCTGGATTTGAATTAACTGATGGTAACAGTGTAGCAGGATTCAGAACGTTGCAGCGTCTAATTTCTATGTGTGGCTGGAACAGTGTCAATTCATAACCTGTTAAACGTGCAATTGTCAAGTGCTGAGTTTGTGTTCGGTTTAAAAGAACTTCTACTGAATGTGGAACTTGTACTGTCAGGGAGTGTCCTAAAACTATGGAATCACTTTGTCTGATAGCTAGTGCTGTGGCTGCAACTGACTTGAGGCACGCAGGCAACGCCTGGGCGACTGGATCTAATGTGCTCGAAAAATAAGCACAGGGCTTGTATTGTCCTGCTTGATCTTGTGTGAGAACAGATAATGCTGTACCTTCGCGTTCAGTAACGAAAAGCGTAAAAGGCTTACTGTAGTTCGGTGTAGCTAGAACTGGAGCTTGACATAGGGCTTTCTTTAACTCGTTAAAACTAAGTGTATGTTCAGATGTCCAAGGGAGGACAGTCGATACGGCTGCCTCCTGTGTCGTTAACTGTATCAGTGGCTTGGCTAGAAATGCATACTGGGGAATCCATTGTCTACAATAAGAAGTAAGGCCGATAAAGGCACGTACCTCCTTCTGGGTTCTGGGCTGGGGAAGACTCGCTATTAACTGGATACGGTCGGGTGTCAACTGCCTACCCCTCTTGGACAGCAAGTGTCCTAAGTATACCACTTGCTGGACACAGAATTGAAGCTTCGAAGGTGACACCTTGTGCCCCATCTCGGCTAGAAAATACAGAACTGTAAGGGATGCTCGCTCGCAAGCACGTTCAGAACGGGCAGTGATCAGTAGATCATCGACATACTGGAGCAGGGCAGTGTCAGTTGGCATGTGAATGTTGTCTAGTTGTCTCTTGAGTGCTTGACTGTAAATACTAGGACTTTCTGTGAAACCTTGAGGAGCGCGTGTAAACATATAGCTCCTTCCATTTAAACAAAATCCGAAAAGAAACTGGCTGTCTGGATGAATTGGAACACTAAAAAATGCATTCTTGAGGTCTATGACAGTGAAAAACATGGCTTCGGAATCAATGGCTGTTAACAGGGAAGAGATGTCTGGAACAACTGGGTACTGAGGAATAATACATTTATTAAGCTCTCGTAAATCAATCACTAATCGATATACGGGGGGTGCATTCGGATTAGTACGTTTCATGACTGGAATGATCGGAGAATTGCATACATTGGAGTCAGTTTCTACAACTACTCCTTGAGCCATGAGCTCGTCAATAATTTTGGATAAGGCTGCTACAGCCTCGGGTGGCAATCTGTACTGTCTGATTCGGGGTAACACTACACCTGGTTTGAGAGTCACACGATGGGGTGTGATTTGCATGTAACCTACATCAGTTGGACCTTGCGCCCATAAATGCTGCGGAACATTAGACAATCTTGGATCAAAATCTCGTAATACATAGTGACCCTTAAAGTCACGTAGGAACAGACGTATTCCCTCTGGGGAACAGCATATAACTGCACCTAACTCTTTCAGTGTCTTAATACCTAATAGATTTTCTGGACATGACTTAGTAAGTAACAGATCAGTAGTACGGGACAATGGACCTACTTCTAGAGTAACTGGCTTAGATATCTCATTAACTATTGGCTTTCCTGAAAATCCAAGGGAAACATTTCTTGAGCCTGAGAGCGGAGCCCCTGGAACTTCGGCATGACTAATTGTGGTCCTACTTGCCCCTGTATCGATCAAAAACTTTCTGTCTTTCCCTAATACTTGACTGTGAACATAGGGACCTTCTTGATCTACAGGTATCTCGATGAGAGGCAAGCCTACCTCCCTCTCTAGGCTGTTTCATGAATATGACTGGTACTCTGGATACTCAGACTGTGCATACTGGTACATCTGTGATGTGACATGCTGTGTTGCAGCAATAGGCTGCGGTACTGTAACTGTCTGTTGTGCATTCTGTAGCTGAGGAATCTGTGAAACTTGTTCTTGTCTAGGCGGACGTGGTCTTTCTTTAGTCTTACCAGTGGCTATGTTGTGTTTCAGAACTGCACACTCGTTTATAAAATGACCTGGCTGTTTACAATAATTGCAGTTCCCTTTAACGGGAGCTGCAGGATGACTGGCTTGATTCGGACCCCTCTTCTGACTGTCTTGAGGAACAGATTGTGCAACTAGCACTTTCATTTTCGTGTCTTTCATACGTTTTCTCTCGTGTTCTTGCTCTTCTCTGATTCTATTCTGGTGGTACTGGAGCATCTGGAGCATCTGGGACGGAGTATTTGCTTGCCAGGTGCTTTCGACTTTCAAAACTCTATTTTTAATTTGTGGACTTGAATTCTCGACTAATTTAGTAACGAAAAGGTGAGGGTATGACTCACTACTTGTCTTGAGACCACTATTAATACTGAAACATTTTTCGAATCTAGAATAAAAATCACTAATATCTTCATCTTGTTTCTGTTTACAGGCTGAGATTGCATCCCAGTCTTCTTTCCTTGTTGTCAATAATCTGGGTAAAACTTGAACCAATAATTCTGGTAAATCTTTACATTTATCTCCAAGACCGGTACCTGGTACTCGTGCCTTGTCTTCAGCTTCTAGAGCTGTCCAATCGATCTTTTTCTCTCCCACCTCCCATTCTTTTTCCTTTAACTTTTCATACACCCCTGCGGGTAACAGGACCTTTAACATTTTAATGATATCGGGGTAGGTGTATTCTCCCATACGGAGCATGTCTTTTAATTCTCTATGGAACCCTGCTGGATCTTTGTCATGACAGGGAATTAATTTCTTCATTTCAAGAAGTTCCATCTTTGAAATCGGAGTGTATACAAACACTCGTTGCATTACGCCACCCGCCCCTTGGACTGGGTGGACTTCTCGTAACGGATTCTGTCTGTCTATGTAGAATGGCTTATTTTCTGGGGGTGAGACATGAACAAAATGCGGGTTCAAAAACGTTCTATATTTGTGGCGCTGTTCTAGAATGACACTTATTAAATCGGTACCTAGACCTCTCCATTTATACTGGAGTAACTCGTTCAGGATATCATGCAACGGGCCTGGATCAGAATGTTGACCCTCATACAGAGTAATGAGGTGCTGGATCATATACATACCCACCAGTCGTTGCTCGGCTGGGGGCAGTTTTAGAAACATTTGTGCCACTATTTCGTCTGGAAAAGTGGTAGAATCAGTAATCCATCGGACTGCTGATCGGGCTAGTTCTTGTTCATGCATGGTACTTAATTCACTGTAACCGATTCGTGATTTCAGAATGTGATCGGTAGCTTGAAATACTTGTTCTAGAGAACCTAGTTCTGGCGCTGTATGATGAAAAATAGACTTGTGTTCTAGGCGTAAATGGCGATCTGGAAATCTAGATTTTCCTACATATGCTATTCTGGCGGGATTCTCGTCTTCCTCTTCAGGGTCAGAGATACTTTCTTTCTCGCTTACTTGTGCTGTTTTACGCTGGTCGTGTAACCTTATTATTTCTTTACGAATTTTCTTGTACATACTCTCCATGGCACTGACGGTCTTGTGCTTACCCTCGGCTATATTATCACTCCACCTTGTCAGGATTCTCATTTCGGCGGGATCTTTAGACGGGTAATCTTGTTCTCTTATTAGACAATTGATCAGGAACTTTAATATCATGAGCTGAATCTCGGCTTTCCTTTGAGACATAATCTCGCCAATACTTTCTGGATCATCCCCTGTACGGATGAAACGATATATTCTGTCTAGATCTTCTTTCATATTCGGTAAGGTGACTAGATACTCGGTCACTCTCCTTACACGTAAGGAATATAAAACCATAGTATATTCGCCTGGAACTGGATCATAGACACATTCGTTAAGGGCTTGCCTGATTTCTGTGACAGACTTATTACTTTTAGGAGTACGCTGTGATGCTTGAGCATGTAATTCGAGTGCTGATAAACGCTTGTGTGGCGGCGGGGTTTGAGGAGTAGCTCCTCCTGCGGCCCCTAAACTGGAGTCGTCTACTGAGGCTCTACGTCCTGGCAGAGTGGGAAATGGAACTGTAGGCTGGACCGGGGGTACCGTAACAGGTACTCCGGTGTCTGGAGGAGCGGGAAGTGCCTGATTTGCAAGGACTGGCGGAGCGCGAACAGGATTTGCATATTCGGGGACTGTGTCGTCCAGATAGGACGAAATAAAAATATCAGCTGCGGTCGGTTTGTGACGTAGCTTGGTCGGAATTAATGGTGGCGGGAAATTACTGGATGCCTCTGGGGTCGCTTTTGGCAAACCTTCGGCAAGGAGAGGATACATACCCTTAATAAGGGCATGCCTCTGTCTGTCTGACTGTTCGGCTTTGACTTGTTCACCTATCTCGATTAGTTCTCTTTCTTGGGCTCGTTCTTGGGATTCTCTACTTAACTCTGACTTTCTGACTTCCTTTTCCGTTCTTCTATGCGCTTCCTTACGCCATAACTCGATGGCATCTTTCTGTGACTGTCTGGCTTTCTTTTTCCATAATGCTTCTTCTACTCGCATGATACATTCGGCATCCCATGTACCCGATACGGGCCATCTATACTTTTCTTCTAACTGTTTGGTATACTCTACCCATAAATCTAGATACATTATGGCGCTTATGCCATGTTTCTGATACATAAAATGACCTGGACTGTCCCTAGGTGGGACAGGAACCGCTTCCTCTAACAGACCCTTTCTAGTTTTTAACTGACGTAACTTGGAAAATATAGGCATGACTGAACTGTAATCTGGACAAAATACAATACACAATAAAAACACGAAATCACATCGCACTCATACCACAACAGTAAAATACATGAAGAACATTTATAAATAACAGTTCGAACAGAATATTACCTGGAATACTGAGAACAGAAATACAAGAATTTTCTCGAGAACGGAACAGACTAGAGTTACTGGATGCACTGCTGTAACAGTACGGAACATACCGGTCCCATAAAGGAACGCATCAAGACCCGTATCCACCTAGGTGAACACTTCGTTTGTGAGTCTGGGCACCACCAACCCACGGACCAGGAGTCAATTTAGATTGGTCCTGTCTAGATACTACCCCAGCAATGGTACTCACCGGGCAGCACGGAACGGAAGGCCTCGGACGGGACTGGACTGCTACGACGACGGACTTCGGACTTCAGTTACGGGTGGGCCTCCGGATACCTCGGACCTTGGACTCTCGGCTTGGGCTCTGGTCGGGACTCGCCGCGTTCCTCCACCGTCTCGTTCGGATGCTGGACCGCCTCCTCCGTCTCCTCCGTGGGCCTGAGGGATACTTGAGCAGAAATATCTGCCACTGCGCAGAAGAGTTCCGTCACGACTGCAGAGGGTCAGGGGGTCGGCGTGGCTTCACCGACGCGTGGGGAAAGGGCAAGTCCCTATTCGGGCGCCATTATGTGGTATATAAATAAATAATACCGGATCTATTTTTGGATGAATGAATGAATAACAGATAGCTCAATAAAATAAGAGTCAAGATTCGAGGTAGTAGGAGTTTCTGCAGGTTTATTACAGCATAAGGACAGGATCAGGACAACCTGCATAGGAACAGAGTGACAGGGCCCAGCAGGACAACTGGGGCCCAGCAGGGGAAAAGAGGCCCAGCAGCTGCTGGGGCTTGGTCTGGGATGAGCGCGCTCTAGCATTCAATAATAAAACACAGGCATATATACATGGCGCGAACACATAGCATTACATTGCAGTAGGCGTAGCAGTGGGTGGAGCAGAAGGCGTGACGCGTAGCAGTCGCGAGAGATAACAGTAAAAGTAGGTGTAACTGGGCGTATACATAGACATGTGGTGCAAACGTAACAGAATATGTCATGAATGGGCGGAAACTTTGGAGGGGGCTACCTAAGGAGCCGGGACCTCTAACCTAATGGTGCGCGAAAACTGGCAATGACGTGTTACTAGGAGAAGCTGGGGGCTACGAACTCTGTGCTAGGAGCAGAGACTAGAGTCTGAAGGGTCGGAGCGACATGTACCTAAACCCTATCTGGTATCTAATGTTTAGGGAACATGTTGATATAAACTAGAAGTCATGAGGGGAAAAGCTAACTTGACTCTAAGACTGGACCATGCATTATTCTACATGTAGTGCGTGATGAAGAATACTAAATGACCATTAAATACAGTATTTCTCTAACGTGGAGACGAGAAGGCTAGACAATGACGGAAACTATTGATGCAGTTCAGTAGCTTAGGAATGCAGAAAAGAAGGACTGAACTGATAGCTGGAATCATAACATACTCTTGGCAGACTCAGAGGCAAAGCCAAGCTGCACCGGGCACTGCGAGGCAGGAAGTAAGTGAAGGGTCGAGGATACAGGTGGGGGCTGTATCGCTCCTCAGTGAGGCTTTCAGGAGACAGGAGCTGAATCTGATGTCTGGGCCCTTTTGAGGCCTGGAAACGGGGACTTTATAATGGAATAACGTGCACACTGAGAAACGTGGCAACATAACTTTACATAGGCCTGATATTCGTAGTATTCACGAGGACTGGAAACTGACATATCAGAGGTGGACACAACTGTAATTGCGTCATTAATCGGACATGGGGAATAACATATGCATATTGGTCATGCACACATAACATATGATGGATGAAGCGTAGGGACACAGAACATGGCAAAATTTACTTTTCCACAGTAGCCTCGGGGGACCGGATGTGTTAGGGATGCCACTCATACATTATTGGCTCGAGAGCATCCTTCTTAGACAGACTGCAGCAATGAAGAGGCTCACACAGAGAGAGAACAGAATGTAAATCTCCAGAATATGATTGCAGAAGCACTGACTAATGCTCTGGCGGGTCCGTCGCTTTGATAATTTGTGCACACCCGGTGGAAACATAAAATATTAAGACATACGCGGTTCTTGTGCTATTCGCCGTTTTACTGTTCTTCCCGGTAATTGAATACGGGTTGGCTTGCCCAGGCGGTTTCAGCTCCCTTCCCTCCTTGTCTTCAAGGACAAGCCTGGTACATTTTACAGGACAAGTCTGGTTATTCCTTGCATAACTACTTAAGATATGAGGTTAATACACATTTTATCTTGTTTTATTTTGATAGATGTCTTTTTTGTTTAGTTTCTTTATAATTTCAACTGACATTTAATCCAGATTTGGATTCGGGATTCTGAGTTCTGCAACAAAATACAGACACCTTCTATATTTTCCTTTCACATTTCAGGAGGAAACACTGGGTGAAATGTCACATCAAAGGCTCTGTGCCACTTTCACCCACACAGCAACACTTACAGACACGCAACGCCACTCACACCCACGCAAGCCCACTATCATCCACGCAACACCACACTCACCCACGCAACGCCACTCACCCAAGCAACACCACTCACACACGCAACGCCACTGACACGCGCAACGCCACTGACACGCGCAACGCCACTGACACGCGCAACGCCACTCACACGCGCAACGCCACTCACACGCGCAACGCCACTCGCAACGCCACTTGCACACGCAACGCCACTCGCACACGCAACGCCACTCGCACACGCAACGCCACTCGCACACGCAACGCCACTCACACACGCAACGCCACTCACACACGCAACGCCACTCACACACGCAACGCCACTCACACACGCAACGCCACTCACACACGGGTGCAGATTGTGGGTGCAGATTCAGAGAAAACTCAGCAGCACCACCACCATTGCAATGCAATAGGTCTCGTTTTAACGCAAATTTAAGCTATAGGCCTTGTAAATGGCAAAGCCTTTTATTTATGTTCCAAAAACCAGAACGCAAAAATAAAGGGCATAATCATTTACAATGCTAATAGTTCAGACTCGCGTTATTGCGAGACCTATTGCATTTTCAATGCTTGTTTAAAGGGGGCCTCGAAACGGGTCTCTATGGGGCTCTGTTGTGTGCCCTTGCACACGGGTTCTGTTTTTTTCCAGACTGCAGGGACAGCAGGCACACCGATGTGCAAATGCTCACACTGCTCACTTCTCACTAGTGGAGATATTACGACATGATGTCATATCAGGTGAGCATTGTAGGAGAAGGGAAATCCTTTAAAGAGAGTAATTTTCTCTCTGGATTTCCCTTCTCTTTTTGAAAACTCAGGAGCAGCAACATTGTTGTGGTGTTACCAGGGCTTTAAGTGGAAGCTTTTTCAATATTATTTACAGGCCATAGTTGCTGCTTATTTATCATATGCAACTAACAACCATTGACAAAGCCAATAGTCCTGACATTTTGTAGGTATGACGTTACTTGTTGTATCATATATCTGGATGCAATGACAGAAACAGCAAAATACAAGTTGGGTGGAACACTATTTATTTATTTATTTTGAAAGTTTTATATAGCGCGAACATGACTACCGAGGGTATAGGAGCGCTTTACAGAGTATCCATCACAAAGGTTATAAGCAAAACAAAACAGAATAAACAAGGCTAACAAATCAAAGTCCGATTGACAAACATAATCCTGAGGGAAAAACAGACACAAAGGAATCGTAAGCGCAACAGGGTCACATTCTAGAATTGTCCAAGAAACTCATGAGCCAGGTGGCTGGGCCAGAATCAACGGGTATGGACCCAGAACCAAATGAAGGAGCCATGCTTAAGGAGACATTTATTCAAGAGTCCTTTCACTTCTTTTTTGAAGATGACCGTAGAGGGGTTCACCCTGACTTTGGGAGGAAGGGAGTTCCAGATCCTTGGAGCCATCCCAGAGAAAGTTTGGTTATAGGTCTTTTTTTCGTGAATTTTTGTGGTTTTAGCAAAATGGTGATGGCACTACTGGAGGCTCTAGAACCACAGGACAGCTCCAGTTTCCGAGCAAGGTAGTTGGGTGTTGAAGTGGATGGCCTTGTGAGCCATACATGCAATTTTTAACGGTATCCGACCTTCATATGGAAGCCAATTCAGGCCCCTCAAGTCCGGAGAAATGTGGTGGAATTGTTTTGTGCCAGTTAAGAGCCTAGCAGCAGAGTTTAGGGAAGCCCTAAGAGGAGCCATCCTCTCTCTAGGCAAGCCGCAAAGTATTGCGCTACCATAGTCCAGCTTTGAAATCACTAAAGCCTGTACTGCAACCTTTAGGTCATGAGCAGGGAGAAAGGGTTTGAGTTTCATGAGGAGGCTGAGTTGGAAGTTCCCTCTTTTGATGAGGGACCTGATGTGTTTAGGCATGGTCAGGCTTTTGTCCCGAATGATACCCAGAGAAGATGCTGAGTTCACGAGGTGCAGTCTGCAGTTAAGAGCAGTCAGCTGATTCAGCCATTGCTCCATGACAGGGGATTGGTTGTGGGGTGAGATCAGTAAGGATTCCGTTTTGGGAGCATTCAACTTCAGGTGATTAATTGTCAGACAACTTTGAGTTTCCAGCAGGACTGAGTTGAGGGACTGAATGTCTTCGGGGGAAGCGATCTTCAGGTAAAGTTGGGTATCATCCGCGTGATAATGAATGCTGGATGATTTTAGAATTTCTGTCAGAGGCTCCATGAACAGGTTAAAGAGCGTGGGGGACAGTGCTTAACCTTGGGGAACCCCCAAGGTGACCGGTGCAGGATGCTACAAGTAGTGGTTCACCTTGAAGCTTTGGGATCTGTTGTGAAGGAATGAGGAGAACCAGTTTAAAACCGACCCAGACAGCCTCATCCTGTGTTCTAGGAGGTCAATTAGTTGATCGTGTTTGACAGCATCAAATGCTGAAGAGAGGTCAAGAAGGATCAATAGGCATGCTTCATTATGATCCAACATTCTAAGTGCATCATCCACGATGTGTGTTAGCGCAGACTCCGTACTATTGTAGTGTAGTTCCTATATTCCCAATAGGTTCTGCGCATTGGAATAATATAAACAGCAGTGTAGATGTAGGACTGAGGTCGACTAGGTCTCTACTGACTATATTAGACTTAATTAGTTTTGCCAGCTAGCTCAGAGGTCACTAGAAACTTTCTCGAATAAACAAGGAGGAGTTTAATTTCCCTGGATATACAAGAAGGGATTAGCTTCTGAGAACCATAAACATGACAACTTTGCTCCCTCAGAATAAGAGTGTATCTCTAGAGTCGTGTGAAAACAATAGACAGCTATTTCGCTCAGTCAATCGTGCATACTTAGTTTCACCAGAGTGCAGAGAAATAGAGAGACGGGCGTTTTCAATAAAAGGTGTTATTTATTGAGCAGTCTTCTTTCTCATGCAAGAGAAATGAATTGACACAATTGCAATACTTATCATAAAGTAAAGTGCGTACAGTAAAAGGAGTATTATGAAATAATACTGTAAAAGCATTGATATGGTTTCTTAGCCATATGATACTTTAAAATGGATAAAATATATACATACATATATATACATTGACTAACGTACTCAACTGGTGCTTCTAAATACGCCTACCCCGGTGTACCTGACCTAAGCCTAATACTTTGGAAGGAGTAAATAAGTAGCAGTTTAAGTTAAGTTGGTTTTGCCAAGAATCTGGGTCAAGAATTCTCTCTAAGGGTTTAGTCAGCTCCATACCTGGGTAATAGAAAGCAGGAGGTCTGGTATCTCTCTCTCAGGACTCGATATCCCAGCAACCCGCAAGGGCGGCTGAGAACACCGGAGCTGGATTTCTCGGCAGGAGAAAAGGCAGCGTCTCTCTCAGTGCGTCAAAAGGAAGGGGCGGCGTCCGTGGGCTCTCGCATCAGCTGGGCTCTCGGGCAAGTCGATAGCCGCTCTGCTCCAAACCACCGTGTGTTTGCTTAAGGCAATGTTGGTATATTTATACCTGAAAGGTGCCGGGTTTGACGTAAGGTTGGACATAAGACGTCACCAAGAACTAACAGTTCTTTCTGACTCTAGGAGTTCTTGTGCAAATCAAAACAAGAGCAGGGGGATTTCCCGGGCTGCTGGAGGCTTGGTTTGTTTAATGAACTCGTTGTACTCTCTAGGAGCCTGGGGAAGTAGCCTTGCTTAATTTGGACTGCATGGGCTACGACTAAATATGGATATGATTCTTATGCCTTTATAAGGATATTATTTATTATAACCACATAAGGGCATAAATCAGGAATATCGAATTAGGGTCCTAGATAGAATTACAACACTATAACCTGGGCGAAAACCACATTGGCATTCGTCCAGGAGTTGGAATTGGTCGGTCTGATGACAGAGTTGGGCGAGCACACATTTCTCCAGGAGTTCTGCTAAGGTGAGGATGTTGGTGGTTGGGAGAAAGTTAAGAAGGTCCGAGGGATCAGCATTTGGTTTCTTTATGATCGGGGTAACTAGACCTGATTTAGGGCAATCCAGAATATCACCTTGCATAAGGGAAGCATTGGCGATCGTTGTCCAGAGTGTTAGTAAGGAGGATCTCACTTCCGGGAACTAGTATGATGGCAAAGGGTCCCTGTAATGATTGGAAGGTTCAATGTCAACAGCATTTTGCTTATAGTGGGTACATCCAAGGTTTGAGACAGACTCCAAGATGCATTATTTTTGGGGAGGAAGGGCTGTGAAGGGTGAGTGATATTCAACTCTGAAGGGCGTAGGGTGATCAAAGGACCACTCGGGAGGAGATCAAGGGCCAAGCTTAGTTCCATCTCAATCTTAGTAGTCTTATCAGTGAAGAAAACAGCGAATGCTTCGCATTTCGGGAGTGTCCCTTGACCCGGAGAGGACAGGTTAGGATGATTGTTAGCTTGGGACTTGAGTTCGAACTGGTTTTTTTGGACTTTTTTTTGCTTGATCGAGTTGAGTTCTGAAGAAGGTGTCCTTCGAGCATCTGATGCGTTTATTGTAAGAGCTTCCCAAGGATCTCAAGTGACAAAGATGTTCAAGGGAGGGGTGCGATTGCCATTTCCTTTCCTTTCTAAGATTTCTTATTTCAGCATTAAGAACCACGGTTTGGAGCATTTAAAGGACACTCGTTTAAGCTGAAGTGGTGCTACTGAGTCAAGAACATTAAGCATTGCGTGGTTGTAGTGGGCAGTGAGGTCATGGACATCTGACATGTTCAGAAGGGGTGGCAAGATGCTATCACAGAGCACCGTCAAGTCTTGCGAGTTGATGTTCCTTAAACATCTTTTCACCTGTTTTGGGTTCTTAGGTTGGGATCTGCTTGCTCTTAACGATTCAAGGACGAGGAAGGTGATGCCGTAGTGGTCCGTCCAGTCACATGGAAGGATCAACTCCAGGAGGAGAGAATTGGGCTTACCAATGACCAGATCTAGTGTGGCTACTTTTTTATGCGTAGGGCTGTCACATAATTGGGTAAGGTTCAGGTCAAGTAGGAAGGATTTGAGGCTGTTGACAATCACATTGTTCATGTCATTCCAGTGGAGGTTGAAGTCTCCCAGGAAGATCTGAGTGCTCTGGAAATCCGCATGAGATGCAATAATAGCCATGATATGTTCTGTGAAGGGAAGGTTGTCACGAGGGGGGTGGAATAACGTATGCAGTTTGCATGTGTGATTGTTGCCCCCAGTGACTTCAATGAAAAGATATTCACAAGACGGCAGCAGGTCGGCATGAATGACTTTCACTGTTAGATTACTACGATGTAGGCAAGCAATGTCTCCCCCTTGGCCACTAGTTCTATCCAACCTAATGATATTAAAGTGAGGAGGTATTAAAAGGTCCAGGATAGGGCAGGTTGAGCCATTTAGCCAAGTTTCCGTCAGCAATAAAAGGTCAAGATCTTGGACAAGGATGAGATCGGCAATATCCACTGTGTGTTTAACAGCCCATCCGCAGTGTAGGAGCGCACATTTGAGGCTAACGGGGGTGCCCGTTGATGGAGGAAGTGTGGGGTTGACTATCATGAGGTTATTCATGTTTAAAGTTCTACTATTTAGCTTAGGTTCCCTGAAGGGATCAGTGGGGATTGATTCAATTAGATGTGCGTTAGATCGGGTGGAAGGAAGAGGCAGATCATAGGACAGTAGGAGAGATTGAAGATCACTGACAGGGGGATCTACATCTGGGAGGGCGAGAGGGGTCATTCGGGTGCGGAGCTGAGGCCCAACTATGGGGTGTGTGGGTGGAGTGGGATGTGGTTCGCCTAGGATATGGAGGGGAAAGGCGTCGGGTAACATTGCAGTCAGGGCGCGAGCGTAGATGGAGATTGGTCATAAGGGAGCAGCATAATCTGGAATCAACTGATAGAACCTCAGTGATGTGTGATCAGCCTAAAGTTGTTGAAGGCAGAGTGCAATCTCGTTACGTCTGTCTTCCAATGAGGTGTGTGAATGGGGAAGTGAGGCTAGGTCCCTGGGACCCTGCGGCTGAGGATAGTTAGTGGGGGAAGGGACAGGAGGGGCCGGTGGCGAGTGAATGGGCCCTGGGGCAAGGGATTATAGGGAATGGAACTGCGTGCTTGGAGGGATGTGTGGGCTAGGGGAGGAGGGGACGAGAGGAGGTGACCCTTGCTATCATGTGTGGCCCGGTAGGGATTGCGGGTAGAGCTGGGGGACGGGATCATGGGGAGAATCGGGCAGCATTGTGAGCAATGGAACTAAGGAAGTTAGAGCCAGCAAACCGTGTGGGGGGCGACGGGGGGAGCAAGTAGACTCTCATGATGGCTGTGCATTCGCGGCTTGTTAATAGAGGGCAGTGTGGTGGAATTGCTATTCAGAATAGTGGTAGCTAGAGGGTGGCCTTTCAGAACAGATGTCAGAATATATGTGTTAGTGTGTCAATGTAAATATTGTGTACATATTTCTGTAGTTTGTATTGAATATAAATGTGGTGTATATATATATACACACATGTATCTGTTGTGTATATGTAGGTTTTGTAAAAGCAAAAAAAGAATTCCTTCTGTCTATGAAAAAATAGAACAGTAATCAAAACATAATAAATAAATAAGCTACTTAGAATTTTTTTTGTGTCCTTAAGTTTGGTTTCAGATGAATATAAAGCACAGATTGTTTTTGATGTGATTTAATTCAAATAGGAAGGGATACTTTACTTCTCTCCATCCTTTAAATAGATTGATTATTATTTCCTATGCATCATTTTTGTTGTTGAACAATGGGAACAATCCAGCCCGAACTGCCAGGCCAGGTCCTCCCTGGACTGGAAACAAGCAAACTAAGACCGGTTTCGGGCTTTCAGTCCTCATCAGCCAAAATAGCTTGATTCCAGTGGCATGGAGAGCACGGGACTCACGTCTGAGCGTACCCGTCCCACTCGGGAGGACAAATGCAAAAAGAACAATTGATGGACAGAATGCAGAACAATGTCATACATTCACCCCAGTACAGAGATCTGGGCCTAAATCCATTGTTTTTTCCCTCACCTTGCCATTCCAGTTTGAACCCAGCCATATACAAATCAGTCTTAACCCTGTGCCCAATGGGAACAGTCCAGCCCGAATTGCTTCCGGTCCAGGGAGGACAAGACCTGGTAGTTCGGTCTGGATTGTTCCCATGGGGTACAGGGTCAAGACTGATTTGCATATGCAAGGGTCCACACTGCGGTGGCGTAGTGGGCAAAAGAAAGATGGATTTAACCCAGATCTTTTGACTGGGGGAGAATGCTTGCATTGCCAGCATTCCGTCCATCATTTGTTGGCTGTAACACTTTTCGCCCTAAGTGGGATAGGTATGCCCAGACGTGGGTCCCTTGCTCACTGTGCCACTGGATTCAAGCTAGTCTGGCTGAAGAAGGGTTACATACCCTGAAACCGGTCCCAGGATGCTTGTTTCCGGTCCAGGGAGGACCTGGACTGGTCTGGCAGTTCGTCCGGATTGTTCCCATGGGGTACAGGGTCAAGACTGATTTGCATATGGCTGCTTCTACACCCCAGTACAGAGATCTGGGCCTAAATCCATCGTTTTTTGCTCACCATGCCATTCCAGTTTGGACCCAGCCATATGCAAATCAGTTTTGACCCTGTGCCCAATGATACAGATACATATATATATACAACACATTTATATTCCATACAAACTACAGAAACATGTACACAATATTTACATTGACACACTAACACATATATTCAACCTTTTATGTATTATAGCCCATTTTTTTTAGCAAAAAGGATGCTTGATAAAGTATAGAGAGCATTCCTTTAAAGCAAGATCAACCGAAAAACAAAGAGGAGGCCTAGAAGGTATATATTATTTAGACCGCTCTTGTTTAGGTACTCCTTATCGATCTATTTAAGCAACATACGTTAGATGGTGTCTTCTTTTTAATGTCGACGCGTTTCAGCCCAATAAATACGGGCCTCATCAGGACTGGGGCTATTAAAGGTCCGTCTATGTAATCAAAAAATAAAAAACATTTATATGTACATGTTCACTAATATAGAATTGAACCACTCCGTGACACTAATACAGGAACACGGTACAACAGTTTAGTCTAAATGACACATAAATGCATTTACTGTGGTCTTCGTCGCCTAATAGAAAAACGTTTCTAGCTGTCGTCTATAAATGTGGTGTATATATATGTATCTGTATCATTGGGCACAGGGTCAAAACTGATTTGCATATGGCTGGGTCCAAACTGGAATGGCATGGTGAGCAAAAAACGATGGATTTAGGCCCAGATCTCTGTACTGGGGTGAATGTATGACATTGCTCTGCATTCGGTCCATCAATTGTTCTTTTTGCAGTTACTAATTGCACAGCGCCTTATTTCCCTACCATAGTAGGGCAGCTTTTGTCAGTTGCCAATATTCCTTTTTTAATGTTTAATTATCTGCAAATGATATTTCCTGTTTTGGTGAAGATGCGTATGGGAACCTTTGTGATTCCCAGTTCATGTGTTTGGTATATTCCCTCATCTGAATTCCTGGAGCATTTTCGTCTAATGGTCAGTGCATTGATAAAGTATTTGGAACTTTGCAAACAGTAAAATACTATGCTGTTCGTTATTCCTTTGTTTTTCTTATGGAGTGATTACCTTGATACAGCCCAAACTGTACATTGGAGGAGACGCTTATTTTTGGATCCTATTTGGCATGGAAAGTCCTTTCTCTGGAGTGGCAAGTGATGTTAACTCAACTTTCCCTATTATACCTACCTGAGACAACAGACGGTGAGTGTGTTGACAAAGGGATCTGACGCAGAGATATCTGTTATATGGGCGCTTGTTGGGAAAGGTATTTTCTGGGAGTGTTAATTGAGATTTTCTTTGTTTCTTCGCAGATAGAAACTACTGAATACAAAAAAGGACTGAGCATGTGCTGTCTTGCTGTGGCGATATCTGTCCGCTGTGGTCCTCCTCCTTTCTCCCTGGGTACAGTGGCCAAGACACTCGTGGTAGTTGCTCTGGTAGTGTGTTGGGCTGGTTCTAGGGGAGATTGGGTGGGCCATCTACACTCCTGCAAATTTTTTGACCTGAGGTTAGTGGGTACTTTACATAGGGGAACAGCAATGTCCTCAGAAACAGTTACCACAGCAAGTGAAGCAGTCTTGAGTCCAGGCATTTCTATTTGTTGCATGGCTTTCCTATGGAAGTGGTCATGATGATGCAAGGGATGAAGGATGCTGAAGATGCTCAAAGGATTCTGTGGATGTGATGGGGTCGATAGGAGTCTTGCTGTGACTACTCCATGGTCCACAAAGGAGCTGAGCCGGCCCTGGTCAAAAGGGTTGACGTCTCTTGAAGTCTCCTTAGGGCTGGCAGGAGTCCAGTCGCAGTAAGACTACTGGTTGCCCAATATTGCGGTCACAGGCCTGGGTCAATAACTCGTTCCTCCTCTGGGGACCCCAGCTTCACTCTGAATACACTCCCGGGTCCGCGAACTTGGATGCAACTTTTTGCATTGGTCCTAGTCTTTGGTGCTGCACAGAGGCGGTTTGTGATGGGTGGAACACTTTGGGCTAGAACTTGCCTCAGGAAGCTTTCTTTACAGCAGTTGTGTCACTGTGCTGCGAAGAAGAGGCCAGCTCACTCGCCCTTCGAATCTCTTAGGTTTGGCTGGGCTCTGGAGATGACTTCTCCTCGAGCTGGACACAGCAGGCCTTCTCCTTTGCTAGCCACCAGGTCCAGCAGGTGCAGTCCATGCCGGTGCAGCCTCTCTTTGCTGGTTCCACGGTGCAACAGGGCAGTCCTTCTCTGACCCTATTCTAGCCTAGTCTGAGTTCGGTAAGCCAGGGGTGCACTATTTATGCTCAGAAAATGCCATCGGAGCAGGATGAGGTTGGTAGCCAATGGGCTACCAGGCTCCCTCCCATCTGATGACCACTCCCTGTGAAGTGTGGTATCTGGGCATCCCAGGATGCATCATTCTGTCCACTTAAAATATGTCAGGTCCATCTCCTGGCGTTTGGCGCTTTCTAGTCTTAGCTATATAACAAATTGAGGAGTACCACCAAAGATGAGGCTACGCAGCCGATATTGGTGGAATGAGACTAGTGTAAAAGAAGAAGCCCTTCCTTGTTTTTAGGAACCCCTCACTCACCGACCTGGTCGGTGACATGCTTCATCATCGGGGCCACCTTGACAGCCGAGTGCCGCCAAGGTGTGCTGCGACACCTGGAATACAGTGGAGCGGGTATGTGAGTGATGAATGTGAAAAAAGGAAAAAAGTCAGTGAGTTAAAAATTGTCCTGGTATGACTTATCAAATATTATTTATTTTAAGGCTACTGGACAATATTAAAAACAGTGTGTGTTGATACAATAAAGGCTTTAATAGGACCTAGTGTATCTATAGTATGTGTGGGTCTACATGTTTCAAACCAGAGTGGGAGTTACCGGTTTTTCATCAGGACCAAAAGGATGTAAAAGGAGTTGGGTGGTCAAGGTACACTAACACCCTGCCATACCTGCAACCCTTTCAGGACCCTAAATAGCGAAATTGCTAAGTGGGTAAGAGTAAATTGTAACCCAAAAAGTGGTTACTATAAAATAGCAAAAACCTGGGAAAGAAAAGAGAGGATTATAAGTCACAAAGATTCTTTACATGCCTGTAACGTAGTGAAGTGACGTAGTCCGCTCTATCTCTGAATCATTCCACATTCATTTAATGCGAGATATCCATAGTGTGGTTTATCAGCATGAGTTCTAGATAGGAGCTAATTGATCCTGAAGGGGCACACCTATCAATATGGGTGTGAGGGTGAAAACGCACAAATAATCCTATATTTTAAGCCAGTCTTACACAAGCTAGTTTGTGCGTGCCTAAGTCATGATTGTGTATGACTAGTGCCAGGGATTGCCGACGTGATAATATGTCAACTTGATCCAGCGTCACATACAACACAAGACAAACAACACTTAACACATATATTGCCAAAAGATGCTCACTCCGTAATGGAGAAATGCTCGCTGCACGGGGTTTTGAGGGGAGAGGCAACAGAGCGCAAAACGTATTCTGTAGAGTTAAAGGGAAATGGGGATAGAAAAAAATATATCAGAACATTGTAAGTTTCCTTCTATTTTGGTGAAGGATGTCCGGAAACAGAAGCGTTTCCAAAAGTCTAGGGTCTACTTACAGTTTCTCTGCTCAAAAAACGGCATTTAACCTACTCAGCCCCTCCGCGCTCCCGTGTGGGACAGAAGTGCAGCGTTCGAGTTAAAGGCAGCCGCCATTGCGGGCGTGGGGGGCGTGGCAGGCCGGCAACGCGTCATGACGTCACGTGATCACGTGAACGTCTTACGCGCGTCGGGTTGCCAGGGGGACAGGATGTAAACACAAGCCTCCGTAAAACGGAGTGGGAACGAGCCGTCTATTTGGATTAGCAGGGGGCTCAGAACGGGGAAATAAACAGAGTGTTTATAGTTATACCTCGGGTGTGATTACAGCAGATCTTATGGAAAGGGGGGAAAGACAGGGTTTCGTTAGGGACAAAAAAGAAAGAAGAACAATAAAAGGGGGGCTCCGTGTTTGGAGTCACAGTGAACCCATAATGGATAATAGGCATAGGGGTTCAAATGCATTCTAGGGACTAAGTGAATGCAATTTAATTGGGATGCAGGGTTTGAGGGTAAGATATTCTTTTCCATACTGTTCATGAGAATAGTTATTTGATTGTAAAAATTCCATCAAAGTGGGGGAATTTCTGCAGAAAAAAGTTTTGGCACTTTAGGAAAGTACAGAGGCCCAGGAAATATTATCATTCAACCCATATTTGTTGGTGGACAGTCTATACACCCATCTTTGTTCTTTCTCAAACAGGCGTTTCTGTAGGTTAGGTCCTGGAGTGATTTGCTCAATGACAGTCCAGAACATATCATTGGGAGTGTGACCTTTTTCAAGGAAGTGGTCTGTCAATCGGGTTGCGGCTTTTTTGCAGCGTATGGTGCTGCGATGTTCGCAGATTCTCTGTTTTATCTTCCGGGTCGTCATCCCAATGTATCGCTTTTTGCACGTACATTCGATCAAATAGACTACATTTTCGCTGTTGCAGTTAGTGTGCGCAATTTGCCTCCAGGTTTTTCCTACTTCTAGGTCTAGAGTCTTTGTATTTCTGGTTAAATGGCACACACTGCAATCTCCACAGCGAAAGTGTCCGGTCACATCGGGTAGGCCCCACGTCCTGGTTATGGAAGTGGTGGGAGTTTTCTTTGTCTTTGGTCTGGTGTTTACAAGAGTGTCTTTCAAGCTCTGAGATTTCTTGAAGGAAAACAAGGGTTTTTCCCAATGTAAATTTCCAGTGTTTATGATATTCCAATGCTTGTTTATACTTTTAGTTACTTGGTTTGAAATTGAATTAAACGTGGTCACACAGGTCAGTGGTATTGCAGCATCAGTTCTGGTTTTTTCCTCGAGGAGTGCCTCTCTGGGCTGATTCCTGGCCCTCTTTTGGCATTTGTTCACTATCTTATTAGGGTATCCACGATTGCCTAATTTTTTTGATAGGTCATCTGCTTGAGTTTTATAGTCAGATAGTTTGCTGCAGTTCCTACGCAGTCTTAAAAATTGTCCGTAGGGTAGGTTTTCTCTGAGAGGTCGAGGGTGGAAACTTTCGAATCTTAACAGGTTATTCTTCGAGGTTGGTTTGTAATGGGTTTTTGTTTCCAGGTGATTGCCTTCCTTGTTTATTACTACATCGAGAAAAACAATTTCCCTTTTATCGTAGCAACTCGTGAACCTGAGGTTTCTGTCGCAGGTGTTGATCCAGACGATGAACTGTTCAAGCAGTTCAATTGGTCCTTGCCAAATGGCAAGGACGTCATCGATGTACCGTCTCCAAAAGGTTAGATGTTCACGATATGGATTCATGTCATTCAGAATGAATTTGTTCTCAAAGTCGTATACGTACATACCAGCTATGCTGGGAGCAAAAACACTGCCCATTGAGGTCCCCCCGGTTTGCAAGAAAAGTTTTCCTTCAAATTCAAAAAAATTCCGTTTGAGGGCCAGGGTAGCGCATTCCAGAATGAAAGCCCTGGGAGTATGGAAAGGCCAGTCAGCATTCTCTAGGGTGTTCCCCAGGACTCGGATGGTATCGTCCTGGGGTATGCTTGTATAAAGGCTTTCGATATCAAAGCTCAGTAGCACAGTGTTTTCATCCACTTCCACATTTTGTAATAGATTCAGTAAGCTTTTTGTGTCTTGTAGGTAGGTTGTTGACTTCTGCACGATGTTCTTCAGAAAAAAGTCGCAGAATCTGGAAAGAGGTTCTAGCAAAGAGCCAATGCCAGAAACTATTGGACGACCTGGGGGGGGTAGTTTGCCCTTATGCATCTTGGGTAAGATGTAAAAGTAAGGGATCTTCCCTTCGGTGGTGCATAAATAGTCCGCTTCCTGTTTTGATATTGCTCCGCTGGTTTCTGCACTCTCAATTAACTGACAGATTTCTGCTTTTAGATCACTCGTCGGATCAGTATCCAAAATTTGGTAGTTCTTTTCGTCACTTAAAAGTCGGACACATTCATCGCGGTAGGCAGTGGTGTCCATAATGACCAGCCCACCGCCTTTGTCAGCAGGTTTTATAATGGTAGTTTCACAAGTCCGCAGTTCTTTTAAGGCTGTTTTTTCAGCGTTACTTAGGTTCTGAAAATTGGAGGTTGTTTGCATCTTCTCCACATCATTATAGACAGCTTGTTCAAATGTCACTAGTTCAACTGGTGTTGCGTGTTGAGGTGGCATAAACGTTGATTTCACCCTTAGTCCACTCTCGTTTTCCACTTCAGGATCTCTTTGTTGACCCTGTTTCTCAAAAAACGCTTTAAGTCTCAGTTTCCTAAAAAAAAACGGCCAACTCACAATGTAACTGAAATTTATCAAGTCGTGCTGTGGGGACATACCCAAGTCCTTTGTTCAGAACGTTTTCCTCAATTTTTGTGAGTGGTTTTGAGGACAAGTTTGTAACTAAGGTTTCGCACTGCTTGTGCCCGCCTTGCTCTTTGTTCTGTTGCTCACTGGATCGTCCTCCTCCCAGTGTACTTGGTTGGGTTGTCTGTTTTTTCCCCTTCCTCTTCTGCCCCTGTGAAAAAAAGGAGGGCGGAACTGATTTTGATGGAAAGGGGGCGGTTGGAAATATCACAAACAGGCGATTGGGAGAAACTCACAGAAATGAAAAGGGAACGTATAAGAACAATACTGCATGGCACCATCTTAAAAGAATATGTTACCAACAACATGGCACCCAAGGGCCTTCTGGTTACAAACGCCCCACGGATTTTTCTAAATGACGCGCAATTTCGAAAGGACTGGGCTTTAATAGCCTGGCATTGCACGCATGATTGGATTGTTTTAATACTGAAAACAGCCCTAAGACTGTCAGAAACCATCCAAATTGATATCCAAAAGACGGAAGCACACATAAAGGCCACTATAACTGGATACAAAAGAAGATTAGATGAAATCAACAAGGAGATAACTGAATATAGAGAAAATTTGACCCAGCAAAAAGTTACGAAATTTCAAAAGGATCTAAAGAGGTTCTCATTTGTTAAAACATACCCCTACTCGGATCCTGACTATAAACCACCTGATAAACAGACATCCGACTCCGACGCATCAAGTGTCTCATCAGGCAGTAGCAACGGGTCTAACACCAATGTTAAAAAACAGAGGGGAAGAGGAGGGAGAGGAGGGCAACATTTTTGGCCTGGTTTCCAACCTCCCATGTTCCAGGATCCTTTCAACCAATCTGCAAACTTCCAGATGTATGGTTGGCAACCTCCTTTCCAACCACATTTCCAACCGCCCCCTTTCCATCAAAATCAGTTCCGCCCTCCTTTTTTTCACAGGGGCAGAAGAGGAAGGGGAAAAACCAGACAACCCAACCAAGTACACTGGGAGGAGGACGATCCAGTGAGCAACAGAACAAAGAGCAAGGCGGGCACAAGCAGTGCGAAACCTTAGTTACAAACTTGTCCTCAAAACCACTCACAAAAATTGAGGAAAACGTTCTGAACAAAGGACTTGGGTATGTCCCCACAGCACGACTTGATAAATTTCAGTTACATTGTGAGTTGGCCGGTTTTTTTAGGAAACTGAGACTTAAAGCGTTTTTTGAGAAACAGGGTCAACAAAGAGATCCTGAAGTGGAAAACGAGAGTGGACTAAGGGTGAAATCAACGTTTATGCCACCTCAACACGCAACACCAGTTGAACTAGTGACATTTGAACAAGCTGTCTATAATGATGTGGAGAAGATGCAAACAACCTCCAATTTTCAGAACCTAAGTAACGCTGAAAAAACAGCCTTAAAAGAACTGCGGACTTGTGAAACTACCATTATAAAACCTGCTGACAAAGGCGGTGGGCTGGTCATTATGGACACCACTGCCACCGCGATGAATATGTCCGACTTTTAAGTGACGAAAAGAACTACCGAATTTTGGATACTGATCCGACGAGTGATCTAAAAGCAGAAATCTGTCAGTTAATTGAGAGTGCAGAAACCAGCGGAGCAATATCAAAACAGGAAGCGGACTATTTATGCACCACCGAAGGGAAGATCCCTTACTTTTACATCTTACCCAAGATGCATAAGGGCAAACTACCCCCCCCAGGTCGTCCAATAGTTTCTGGCATTGGCTCTTTGCTAGAACCTCTTTCCAGATTCTGCGACTTTTTTCTGAAGACCATCGTGCAGAAGTCAACAACCTACCTACAAGACACAAAAAGCTTACTGAATCTATTACAAAATGTGGAAGTGGATGAAAACACTGTGCTACTGAGCTTTGATATCGAAAGCCTTTATACAAGCATACCCCAGGACGATACCATCCGAGTCCTGGGGAACACCCTAGAGAATGCTGACTGGCCTTTCCATACTCCCAGGGCTTTCATTCTGGAATGCGCTACCCTGGCCCTCAAACTGAATTTTTTTGAATTTGAAGGAAAACTTTTCTTTAAACCGGGGGGACCTCAATGGGCAGTGTTTTTGCTCCCAGCATAGCTGGTATGTACGTATACGACTTTGAGAACAAATTCATTCTGAATGACATGAATCCATATCGTGAACATCTAACCTTTTGGAGACGGTACATCGATGACGTCCTTGCCATTTGGCAAGGACCAATTGAACTGCTTGAACAGTTCATCGTCTGGATCAACACCTGCGACAGAAACCTCAGGTTCACGAGTTGCTACGATAAAAGGGAAATTGTTTTTCTCGATGTAGTAATAAACAAGGAAGGCAATCACCTGGAAACAAAAACCCATTACAAACCAACCTCGAAGAATAACCTGTTAAGATTCGAAAGTTTCCACCCTCGACCTCTCAGAGAAAACCTACCCTACGGACAATTTTTAAGACTGCGTAGGAACTGCAGCAAACTATCTGACTATAAAACTCAAGCAGATGACCTATCAAAAAAATTAGGCAATCGTGGATACCCTAATAAGATAGTGAACAAATGCCAAAAGAGGGCCAGGAATCAGCCCAGAGAGGCACTCCTCGAGGAAAAAACCAGAACTGATGCTGCAATACCACTGACCTGTGTGACCACGTTTAATTCAATTTCAAACCAAGTAACTAAAAGTATAAACAAGCATTGGAATATCATAAACACTGGAAATTTACATTGGGAAAAACCCTTGTTTTCCTTCAAGAAATCTCAGAGCTTGAAAGACACTCTTGTAAACACCAGACCAAAGACAAAGAAAACTCCCACCACTTCCATAACCAGGACGTGGGGCCTACCCGATGTGACCGGACACTTTCGCTGTGGAGATTGCAGTGTGTGCCATTTAACCAGAAATACAAAGACTCTAGACCTAGAAGTAGGAAAAACCTGGAGGCAAATTGCGCACACTAACTGCAACAGCGAAAATGTAGTCTATTTGATCGAATGTACGTGCAAAAAGCGATACATTGGGATGACGACCCGGAAGATAAAACAGAGAATCTGCGAACATCGCAGCACCATACGCTGCAAAAAAGCCGCAACCCGATTGACAGACCACTTCCTTGAAAAAGGTCACACTCCCAATGATATGTTCTGGACTGTCATTGAGCAAATCACTCCAGGACCTAACCTACAGAAACGCCTGTTTGAGAAAGAACAAAGATGGGTGTATAGACTGTCCACCAACAAATATGGGTTGAATGATAATATTTCCTGGGCCTCTGTACTTTCCTAAAGTGCCAAAACTTTTTTCTGCAGAAATTCCCCCACTTTGATGGAATTTTTACAATCAAATAACTATTCTCATGAACAGTATGGAAAAGAATATCTTACCCTCAAACCCTGCATCCCAATTAAATTGCATTCACTTAGTCCCTAGAATGCATTTGAACCCCTATGCCTATTTTCCATTATGGGTTCACTGTGACTCCAAACACGGAGCCCCCCTTTTATTGTTCTTCTTTCTTTTTTGTCCCTAACGAAACCCTGTCTTTCCCCCCTTTCCATAAGATCTGCTGTAATCACACCCGAGGTATAACTATAAACACTCTGTTTATTTCCCCGTTCTGAGCCCCCTGCTAATCCAAATAGACGGCTCGTTCCCACTCCGTTTTACGGAGGCTTGTGTTTACATCCTGTCCCCCTGGCAACCCGACGCGCGTAAGACGTTCACGTGATCACGTGACGTCATGACGCGTTGCCGGCCTGCCACGCCCCCCACGCCCGCAATGGCGGCTGCCTTTAACTCGAACGCTGCACTTCTGTCCCACACGGGAGCGCGGAGGGGCTGAGTAGGTTAAATGACGTTTTTTGAGCAGAGAAACTGTAAGTAGACCCTAGACTTTTGGAAACGCTTCTGTTTCCGGACATCCTTCACCAAAATAGAAGGAAACTTACAATGTTCTGATATATTTTTTTCTATCCCCATTTCCCTTTAACTCTACAGAATACGTTTTGCGCTCTGTTGCCTCTCCCCTCAAAACCCCGTGCAGCGAGCATTTCTCCATTACGGAGTGAGCATCTTTTGGCAATATATGTGTTAAGTGTTGTTTGTCTTGTGTTGTATGTGACGCTGGATCAAGTTGACATATTATCACGTCGGCAATCCCTGGCACTAGTCATACACAATCATGACTTAGGCACGCACAAACTAGCTTGTGTAAGACTGGCTTAAAATATAGGATTATTTGTGCGTTTTCACCCTCACACCCATATTGATAGGTGTGCCCCTTCAGGATCAATTAGCTCCTATCTAGAACTCATGCTGATAAACCACACTATGGATATCTCGCATTAAATGAATGTGGAATGATTCAGAGATAGAGCGGACTACGTCACTTCACTACGTTACAGGCATGTAAAGAATCTTTGTGACTTATAATCCTCTCTTTTCTTTCCCAGGTTTTTGCTATTTTATAGTAACCACTTTTTGGGTTACAATTTACTCTTACCCACTTAGCAATTTCGCTATTTAGGGTCCTGAAAGGGTTGCAGGTATGGCAGGGTGTTAGTGTACCTTGACCACCCAACTCCTTTTACATCCTTTTGGTCCTGATGAAAAACCGGTAACTCCCACTCTGGTTTGAAACATGTAGACCCACACATACTATAGATACACTAGGTCCTATTAAAGCCTTTATTGTATCAACACACACTGTTTTTAATATTGTCCAGTAGCCTTAAAATAAATAATATTTGATAAGTCATACCAGGACAATTTTTAACTCACTGACTTTTTTCCTTTTTTCACATTCATCACTCACATACCCGCTCCACTGTATTCCAGGTGTCGCAGCACACCTTGGCGGCACTCGGCTGTCAAGGTGGCCCCGATGATGAAGCATGTCACCGACCAGGTCGGTGAGTGAGGGGTTCCTAAAAACAAGGAAGGACTTCTTCTTTTACACTAGTCTCATTCCACCAATATCGGCTGCGTAGCCTCATCTTTGGTGGTACTCCTCAATTTGTTATATAGCTACCTATCCAGGGGAACGGGAGTACCCTTCCGTCCACTCAAGTGGATAAAATCCCTCTACTCTCTATACCTTGTTATATATTTAGCTTTCTAGTCTTACCCACGGTTATGGCTACTAAGGGGGGCTACATGCCCCGAGAAAAACGGTTAGACAACTGGTTTCCCCTCTCCTGTCCCAAGTACCAGCCTGTCTGCCTGAACAATGGAGCAGCCCTTCTCCCAAGTGTTATCCATTTGCCTTCAACACTGGTTTCTCGTTTAAAGTTCTCCTTTTGGGCCAACACCGCCAAGGCCCATGTGGCTTCCTGCAAAAGGGAGGTGAGATTCTCCTTCGAGAGCAGGCCCCTTTTGTGTCCTATATCTGAAGTTGTTGGCACATCTTCCCAGGAAGGCAAACAGCTGTCTCGGCCACAGGACTCCTTTTGTGCAGCCAGTCTCGGCACAGGGGACTGAAGGCGACAAAATGGCAAGTTTCATAAAGTTGCACACTGCAACTTGTTAAATTAATTTAGACCTGAGAATCAAGTTGGGCCCAATGTAGTGAGTTGTTTGATACCTTGGATGACCTACTTTGGTCCCAATATTCTAGAATTAGCACAGCTGATGTGTCAGCATGTAGCTCTGCACACACCAATTTGGCGCCAAGCTTTTCTACGGTAGAAACCACAGTTCTGTGTTTTCACTCTCAAAACATGTAAATGTACATGTTTTACCCATGGAACATGTTGCACCCTGCCTTAGGAGCAGGGGGAAATCTGGCTTTGCCATTGCTTCAAATGACAAAGTCAGGCCAGCAGTTCATTTGCCCTTCCAGCTTGTAAATGCGGGCTGGAATTCTCGTTTTACTTTTAACCTCCCCAGGGTAGCATAGGTAATGCTGCAATCCCCAGGGAGAACCTCTGACTTACATGTCCTGGGTACCATATACTAGGGACTTACAGGTAAGCCAGCTCAGGGAATTAGCTAAACCCCAATTTGACATATCAGTTTAAAGGTAAGGAAACGGGCACTGAGGTCTACATAGCAGGCCTCGGTGCACTCTCAGGGTAAAATAATTAGCAGCACAAGTCCAAAACGTGGGGTGGGATCATACAACAAGGGGGATTTCCTTACAGTGTGATTTCTTGTGTGTATCCGTCCACGGTGAAAGGAGTTCAGAGCTCATTAACAACAAATAACAGTGTAAGTCTCACAGGACTAATTACTACACAGAACACACCATCCTCATGTAATGTGCAGCTGGTTCTGGAGTTAAAGTCCACCAGGTTCCCTGTCTCTAGTTGCTAAGTTGGCATGGGGTCTAAGAGGTTATACCTGGAAGATATTTTGCAAAATGCAAAATATGCATCCAGAGCACTGCTTGGATAGTAATTTATAATATGCTATTTATGTTGAGTAGAGCTCTGAGTCCTTGGACTTCTCTGCATCACCACCCGGATAGCCAACTGCAAAAAGGTTGCACTTGGTGCTCAGTTGTTGGTCAAACAGTAGGTAAGACCCCAGGATAGAAGGGGCAAATTTCTCCAGTTTACATATCTAGAGCCAAGTAGCCCCTACCTGATTGCCATGAACCAGTTCCATCAAAAGTGATATGACTTAGTTGGTGTACATCTGCATCTTGCCTTCTCTGTCACTGCACTGGACTGCCCTACGTTTTGATTTTAGTGACACCGAAATTGATGCTTCTCTAGTATCACATAATTATATTTGTGTACCTCTGTTCCCAGTCTTCCTCTCAGGTCCTCTTAATTATTGCTACACTTCTCTTCTAGATAGTTCTTCAAACTCCTTGAAAGAATTATCCACTCTCAACTTTGTGGGTGTCTCCATTAAACAAGCTGCTCTTTCTCCTCAATCTTGGCACTATCAAATTTGTTTCACCAATATAGCCCTTCTATAGATCTCCATTCTTAAACACACCAAATTCACCATTCAAATTGTTCCTCTTTTTCAAGTCTTCCTTGGTCTTACTGCAGACATTGATACTGTTGATCACCTACTATTTGTTGTGGTCAAGGTACCTGCTTGGATAGCTGAGCTTCACATAAGTAGCCTGGCTTCCGCTTGCTCCACTATGGAGCAAGCCTATGTCAATGAACACAGGGACTTGATCCATGGCTGGGGGTGATGTGCTGTCACATTTGTTTGGCTTGGCTTCCAACCCTACACACTTCCGGCCCATCCCTGTGATTGTGTGTTATAAGCGTCATGTCTGTCTTGCAACATACAGGATGTGAGGGGGCTGAGTCCACCTATGGGAAAGCTTGAGAAGTTCACATTTACCCTTGTAGACTAAGGTCTGGTATGAAGACCTGGACAGTAATCTCCATTATTCTCTTCACAGTCCTTAAGAATTAGGTCTCCCCCATCCACAGTCAGCGACTGACAAGCCAAAATAACATTTCATAAATATACACTTCCCTTTTAGCAGAAAGCATACGTAATGGCCTCCAACTTGAGTCACTTTCTATAACATGCAAAACCAAAAAACTTGATGCATCGGAATCGATCATAATAATAATTTCTAAACCTGAAGGAAACCTTAATTAATGCCTCAAGCGGAAAATATTCTCCTCCACCATTTTATCTTATTGAAAAAGCACTCACACCGATCCGTGATCCAGATGATTTATCTCTTTGTGTCTATTTGTCAAAGAACACATAAAATATCTACATATACATACAATAAAGTGATACAAAAAAATGGATACAAAAAAATTATTTACATATACATTTAACATACATAAACCATCATAAAATATCTTCTGTCACACAAACAGAATCCTTGTTGCCCTAATTTCTTAAGGGGCTGCGAAAAAACAATTTTTTACCAACTATGGTTCGCAACCCATATCAAAAAGATAGCCCCTGTGCCAGCACCAATCAGGGGAATAAGTCTCAACCCCTTTCTATATTAGATGGTGCTGTGAATTTCCTTTTTTTTTAGGGTCAAATTTTTAAGGGCTTCTCTCGTCTATCAGGCCAACGCGTTTCAGCCCTTTTCGTCTGGGTCTCGTCAGGACTTGGGGCACAAAGGAAACCTAAAACAAATAAAGTACAATTCCTTGTATTTACATATACATATATATACAAGTCTGTACAGGCTTATACAATTCTGTACAGGCTTTTACTCATAAGAGGTTAACCACATGTCTATTACATAGCAAGAATTAAGACAGTCTAGCCCAGTGGGCTCCAGCTCGTAATGTGAAGCCAGGTTTGGAGGACTGCAACAAGGAATAACAAGACTTCAATTAATGAAGATTACTGGTATGCAACCTGGCCTGGGCATTCCCCCTTTGTTGCTTTTCCTCGCCCCAGTCCTCAAGAATGAGGATATGGCAAGTTGAGAGGAAGCCCAACAAAATAAAGAAAACATCTGACTGTGTGCAATGCACACTGAAAAGAGTGTAATACAGCCACATAAACGAGAAACATCATGTTAGAATAGATAGAAGATTTACTGACCACGTGGCCTATACCACAAGCACTCAATAAAGAATCTGATTTATGGGACGAATCGGTTCTGGAAAGGTGAATCAGAACTGTTGGGCCGACAACCAGAGAATTTTAGTCCACATTGTTCAGGTCAGAACCATCCGTTTTGGTAGGAGGGGAAAGAGTCCTAGGAAACATACATCGATGGTGGCACTCATGTTCTCCCTAGTGTATTGTTTATATTTAATGTTACCTCTTTCCCAAAATGGGACCAGTGTTTTACAGGCCCAAGTCGTGTGTCTAAAGTCTGCATCTTGATAGTTACATGTTGTACAGTTATGTGTGTCCCCTCCATAAGCAATGTGGAGACGATGGAGGGGGGGGGGGGTCAGGTAGGTCATGTGTGTAAAGTTAAACTGTGAATATTTCAATCTGGTGTTGCAAGATATTTTCTTGGGCAAGACCACTACCTTGCTCCATTCCTGGTCACTGAGTTCTCTGTTTAGGGCTTGTTCCCATCTGTCCCTGAGCTTGCTCAGTGGTGTAAGAGATGCCTCAATCAGGGCTGCATAAGCTCAAAAAACTTCAGCGGGGAGTTTCTGGCCCTGGTGTTTTACGAGTGCCTATGGTGGTGATGGCCTGGCAGATCTCTTGCAATGTCACTGGCTCACCTAGATTTTGGACTTCCGATCAACATAATTTATTATTTCCCCAAATAGATCTTTAAGTATTTAGCTATGTTGTATGTTGTAGTTTCGGCAATTGAATTTGCAAACTGGTGGGAGTCAAAGAAAATATGATAATGTAATCTGCCTATGAGAGATCTGAAATTGGCTTCAGACCAAATTTTGGAGCAAGACCCACTGAATTGTTGTGACAAAAAAAAAAGTTAGCTAGCGGAGAGGAGTTGACCTAACAGCTAGGGTGGTCGACCTGGGGAACCGGGATCGAGTATCGGCAGTGACAGCTGAACATCCTGTGATTCTGGCCAAATCAAGTAATCTCCCCGTGCCTAACAATAAAAAAAAAGATTGTGTCCTCATGTAACGCAACTGGTGCGATGTAAAGCGTTCTGATACCCGATACCTTCGGGTCAAGTTTGCGCTCTATAAAACTTCGTAAAAATACAAGATATAGAAAAAAAAAATCAAAGGTGCTTAAATGCAACCTTGTTTGAGTCAGTTGGAAGTAATCAATCTGGGGGGGAAGGGGTTTCTTGGCCAGCTTTACTTGGAGCCATGTATCTTCATGGAACGATAGAAGAAAATGTATGCCCCATTTCCTCAATTTCGACCCGAGTTCGCTGGAATTTATAGAATCAAATGGTGATGAAGTCAATGAAGCCAACATATAAAGAAAGACGTTTTCTTATAATTGAATTGACTATTAGTTGCAATGCCACAATATTATCAAGGGTAGTGCAGGCCGATCTGAATACTGTTTGGTATGCTTCCCTTTGGTGTCTAGCAGTGCGACAAAACAGTAGTTCTTGGGGTCTCACTAGAACCTTTAATATAGTGGGTTGAATTTCGCTAGATTGGAGAATCTTTGAGAATAACGTGAACAAAAAGCGGCTCAAAATGTTCGGATTTAGCTTTAGTATGTTGACTGGAATCCCATGTGGACCTGCCACTCTAGAGGGGTTGGCTCTATAATCATTAGATAAATGTTATCCTTCGTAATCTTTACTTCCTGCTCTTCATAGGTCGCAAGAATGTTTTTGTCAACAGTACTAGGTCGTACGGTTTGTTGATATAAGTGAACCATTCATAGCTGCCAAGGTTTCAGATGGCCATGTGTGACATTTTTATAATTTCAGTGTAATTATGAGTGACATTTCAACCACAATGAGTGACACTTTCTCTCGAACAAAATCAAGTAATAAAGACAAGGGAAACAAATAAATATTAGAAATGACACCCATTTGAGCAACAAGAAACTAAGAAAATGTTAAAACTGCTGTGCAGCCAATAGCTTTCAACAGGGATATTTAACCCCTCTGTGCGAAATCACTGTTACCTTTTCTTCAGTAAAGTTACAACACTACCGTCCCGCACCTAGACTGGGAAAAATAAAAAATAGTGCATCTGCCGAAGTCCTTCAGAGAAATATCTCTGTCTGTTCAGCAGGCTGCATACTCTCTCACCTGCTGCACAGTATCTTAGTCAGTCTGTCCCCAGTCACGACTGTTGAGGACTTCTGAATGAAAAACTGGTCACTGAGATGCATATTTATGTTTTGTGCATTAATGGGAACCTTTTTATCTGAATTAGAGATCCTTCAAACCTGCATGGTTTGTTTCTGTTAAACAATTACTTTGATTGGATTTGTAGTTCCCTGCTAGTCGTGTATGAGAGGCGTGCCTGCCGTAAACACGACCTGCTCAGCCTCTCCCGGACTCAGACCAGTGTTCAGGAGTGCTAGTGTTGCCAGCCGACAGCAAGAAAATCTAGGGGCCTGGGCTGGGGCAGGGCTGAGGCAGGAAATAAACATCCAAAAGCACTAGAAATGCCAGCGCACACAAAGAAGTTTTTTTAAGACGTAATGTAAAATTACAGATAATATTTTCTGCTCTCCCAAGCAGAACACTGCTTTACGATGTTTGGGTGCGGGCGTAGCAAGGAACATCTCGTGCTTAATGGTTTAGTTCATGACGTGACCAAAGCGTTAAATAGTAGTGGAGTTACATATGTAAATAAACTAACCACGAATTTCCCGTTTGGTCCCAATATTCTGTGTGGTGCAGTCTGTGGGGTACCGTGCGAAGTAACAATCATAGAAGACAGCACTCCCCAATTTAAGTCTGCTTAATTGATTTTAAAACGAAACATTGTTATTTTACCTTTCTCTTCTTATTTGCGTTTCTCCATCCAATTAAATAGAGTTACTGAAAAATCATGATCCTCACTGGGCAGCTGAGCCCGGCTGGAAGTGGCGAGGCCCGGTGCGCTGGGTGAAGGCCCTGGTTGTGTCAGATATTACGGCTGCCGCTGTGCCATTAATCATGCTGCACCCACTCTCTCACTGGAACTGGCCCCCGGTGCTGCCTCGATGATACTGACTGGTGAGTCAGCCTGTGGCCCAATGCTGCAGGTGGGATCCGATTCCAGATTGGATTAATGAGCCATCGACGGTGGAAATCCATCACCTGCAGTGAGAGCGGCGAGGTGAGGAGCTGCGCAATTGAACTTCGAAAAGCGCGGGGTAGCAGCAGGAGGACGGACCCTGGCTCAAGGTAGCTATTTATCTCACTGTCAGAGTCTACCATTGGACACTGACTGTAGTGACGTCAGTCTAAATTCGGCGCCACGTAAATCGGTCCCCAGTTTATGCCTAACTTGGATACCATTACATTGTAGCACTCAGGACTTGTAGCGCTGCAAGCAGATTTAGCCAGCCTCTTTGCCTCTGTCTACCGGGAGCAGTGCGCACGGCACTGAGAGGCACCTCAGTCCATCATATGAGCATTATAGCAGCGCTCCACGTGGCAGCTGAGGAGGCGCTATAATGCGTGACAATGCATTTCAGTGCGGTGATGCGGATCACCACACTGAAATGCGTTAGTGTCACACGTGAAGCGTGATACTTGGCAGGGCTGACCATTTGTTGAAAGAAACATGAAAATCAAAGGGAGCCTTATGAGAGCCAGTACGATACGGCCATTTCTATGTTCCAGAGTTTCCTAGTGCCTTATTAGCTACAACTTTGTCCATAATGTTTCTTGAGATTTTCTACATAATTCTTTTTTTTTCATGGTGTACAACTTTTTTCTCCTTCTTGATCTGTTCTTGTTTTGTCTTTTAAATGCTACTGGTGATCACCTCTGGCTAGAATGCTTGAAGAAATGCAAATATAAAAAAAAATAACGCATATGTAAAAATACAGATGACATCACAAACACACTATTTACCCATAAACCATTTTTAACGTTCTTTCCGTTGCACGTTATAGGCGCAGTATTTAAAAATATAAATTAAGTGCAAGTAACTTGCCGTGCCGATGCGCTGCTGCTCAGATTTCGCTAGCGCTCCATGCTTGCAAAACGCGTTTATAAATCAGCACCTCTAAGATACCTTTCCCAGCAGACCACCAGCAATCTAATGTATTCCTCTTTATTTTGTCCAATTAATCTCACAACTTAATGTAACGGACGCCTCTATTTCTTCTATAAATAGTCCAATGTTTACCAGCGGTATAGCCATAAAACTTACAAATATATTAAAAAGTCCCTACACCTTTTTCTTCCAGGCGCATTGACTTGTATCACCTCTCCAAAATCTTCATACACTTCCGTTGTTTATCCCTTAAACGGACGCCTTTAATTCAGGGACAAATCCTTGCGGTCAACGGGTGCTCGCAGCCACGCAAACCAACCTGGTGTGAGGAAACAGAGTGCTAGAGAGTGTAATGGGATTGGATAATGCTCTCGTGTGATAGGATTGGCTAGAAAAGCTCTTGTCAGCTGTTTATTGGCTGCGGGGTCCTCGCGAGTGCACGTGCCCCCGTTTCAGCACTCAGCTGCTGCACGGGTACGCCTTCTGTCTGTGGGTGGGCTTCAGTTAGTCTCGAAAATGTGAGCCGACTCTTTCCACTGTGACTGACTGGGTTACCGCCCCCGCGGGTCTGGCTCGGTGAGTCGGCTGGAGTGCCCGGGCCCGAAGCTGTCGAAGGGTCTCGGAGATTTGCGACGAGGGCGCTGATGAGAAGACAACACAGTTTAACGACTCCGCCCCGCAGCAGCGTTTGTGGCGCGACGTGATGCCCGGAGCCACCCGGTCTGTACACTGGCAGGACACGTCATTCTCTGCGACTAGCGTTCTGTCCCTCTCTCTGTTCCAGTTCACCAGGATTCCCCCTGCTTCAGCCTAGGCCTTGCACTGTTTCTCCGAAGTCGAGTGCAGGGCTGAGACCAGCCTCCTCCGCTAGGACGGCTCCCCTTCTGCACCCGAGACCGGCCCAGCGCCGACGCCGGGGACACAACCAGTGCGGTGAGTGGGACTGACTTGTTGGTAGGGAGAGGGATCTGAGCTGCCCCTGGAATCTAAATGCCACTTCACGGTCCCAGGTGCTGCCCTTGTGTAGGTTAGGCTCCCGGCCTGCTCTGAGGCTGGGCTGTCATCAGGCTCTGAATTCGTTGTTTCATGAAGGTAGTGCTTGATTGTTCTCTTTGCTCTGTACCAGAATAGGGCCCCTTTCTGGGTGGGTTCCCCATGAATACTTTCTTGGGTTGTGTATCTATTCCTACGTGTGATGGGTATCTCGGATCCTACTCCTCGCTTGGACTTGGTTCTCCAACCTGTGCTTTCTACCAACTCCCATGCGAGAGGCTAACACCCCTTGGCCTTCGCGAGGCTGATCTGCACCACTGTGGCTTCGGCATCCACCTACCCGAGCAGCTGCGCTGCCACTCCTTTCACTGCACACACCCTTCACTGCACACACCCCTGCGAGAAACACTCACAGGCTGTTCTGATGTGCTTCCACTCACCAAAGCATAGAGCTGAGTTAGTCCACCCTTCCCTTCATGTGCTTCCTCTCCCGCCGAGCATGGCCCGCCTTCCTTGCACTTCCTGGCGTGTGTTGTTGGGCTCACAACTGCGGTGATGTGTGTAGCTGGGCTGATCCTGTGCTCCCCACGCATTTATTGTGCGCGATCCCGACTGCTGCCACCCCCTTGTGCTCAAGACATTCCGCTGCGTGACGAGGATCGCCCCTCACCATTTTTTCCTCGCCACTTTTTCCTCGCCACTTTTTCCTCGCCACTTTTTCCTCGCCACGTCCAGAAGCTCCCCATGTTCTTAGTGGTTGTGCTGATCAAATGTACCCCATTCTGTCTTTTGTGGCTTTGCTTCTCCCACCCACTGCTGCTCCTCACACAGCACTTGAGAAGCTGGCCACTCTATTTACTCCTCAGGATCTGCACCTACCCCATCACTCATCTGCCCTGTAGCATCACTCTCACATTCCTCAGTCAGTCAATCAGTACTTTTGAGAGCATGGCTTCTCACCCGTGAGGGTATACAAGCGCTGGGTTGCAGGGCTTAGTAGAATAGCCAGTTCTTGAGTCTCTTCCTGAAGTCCATCAGAGAGGGTGATGTTTGGAGTTGGAGAGGGAGGGCATTCCAGGACTTGGTGGTGAGGTGGGAGATAGAGGAGCCTCCGCTGTGGCTATGGCGGACGTGCGGTGTCTGTGCAAGTATGAGGGAGACAGAGCGAAGGTTTCTGGATGGTTGGTGGAACTTAACATAATAGTTCATGTATGCTGGTCCTTGGCCATGGAGGGCATTGTAGGCATGTAATAGTTTGGATTGACATCTTTTCTGGACGGGGAGCCAGTGGAGGTTCCTCAGGTGCTCTGTAATGTGGGCCCGTTTGGACAGGTTGAGGATCAGTCTGGCTGCCGAATACTGTATGGGCTTGGGCCTTAGGGATGTACTGTAAGAATTACTTTTAGCGCATGAGCTCTTTTAAGTGTAGAATGTTGCTTTTTCCGGTGGTATCTCTTGGTATGGGTTCCAGGGTCCATTGAGTTAGATGGTGGAATTTGGAGCTGTCATCAAAGAGACGCTGATTTCCATGAAATGTGAAGGAAACCCAATTCAAGCTACTCTGTACCTATGCACATTCCTGTGTGTGTATATATATATATATATATGTGTGTGTGTATATATATATATATTGCAGGACTTCCCTCCACAACAGAAGAAACGGAGGCCAGAGGGGGTTAACAGGGAAAACCGAGCTTTAATTGGCAGCAATGTGATAGTGGCGAATACATTTCGGCATACAAGCCTTCTTCAGCGCCCTGCCATGCGAGGTAAGACTTCAGCTCATTGTCCCCGTCCTGCATTTAAATGTTTGTAAATCCGGAAACTCCACCCCCGTTGATTTCGTTCACCTGTTGGTGACCGGAATGAATGTCCGGACTTCAACCCCCAGAATGCAACAATGGAGTGCACCTGGGTCGGCGGTGTGGGGAGTGCCTGTATCTATATCTTGAGCACAATCTCCTTTACTCAAAAAAAGGCACACCAGCTGAAGAATTGCTTCAATCGCTTTAATATCGCCCAGGTTAAATACACAAGTGAAAAGAAACCCAACGCATTTCTGCTCCTTCAAGCCTTGATCATAGATAACAATCTCTGCCTATCGACGGACCACATGTATTAAAGACGCAGTCCAATCATCTTTCAGACTCCACACATTCATACAGGTGTGTTCATTTGATTATAGAAAGCAGCATAATTAAAACTTTGATTTTAAATATCCAAAACCCTGCTTTCATATATTAAGTATATATTGTTTGATGTGCATACTTAATCTTTAGACTTGTGCAGTACTGCCTTTACCTCTCCATACGGCATTCTCTACATCTTCAGCCCGCAAGTAGAAATATATCCATCTTGCTTCTCTTGCCTGTTCCAATGTGAATTTCGTATTAGGAATACTCCTGTCTTTGTCGCTCATATACTTTCAATCCACCTCCAGTTGCACCACGTATGAACCCTAGGCAAGGGAAGCACCTTGCAAAAAAAAATATATCTATCTCTATCTTAAATGGCTTTCCCCATCCTGCTTCCTCCCTCTCTCCCTTTCCCCAGTGGTTGCTTCCTTCCCCGGATGATGTAATGCCCTGTCACCTGAACATTTCAACTGTTGCCCAGCTGACTGGAGGTTGCGGTTGTGTAAATAAAGGACTGGAAAATTTACACTGGAGTAAAATTACTTCTTTGCAACTTATATGTTCACTTTTTATTAGCATTGCATCATCTGCCCTATTTGTCACTAATCTATATCTCAACAAAGGCCCTTGAGCTTCAAAGAGCACTCAACGCTATCTCACTCCTTCCAATATACATGCCTCGCTGTAGCTTGCTTCCTGAAACGCTGTCTCACACCTTCCAGTATACATGCCTCGCTGTAGCTTGCTTCCTGACATTGTGGGTGTGGTACATTCTGGACGCACATAGGCATGCTGGTAAATGAAGTCCGAGAAGCGATGAGTAACATTATTGCCTTGAGTAGGTTCAGTCCCCCTGTGATCCTTTCGACCTAAAAATATATTTTCCTTTAGTAGGATAAGGAGTCCAGTCTGCAAGCATTCATCACCCTTGAGGAAGCGTGCTTCACGGAAAGGAAGGGTTCCTCTCCGAAGCAGTTTCCCATCCGACTTTGCAGTCCTAGAAGAAACTGGTGCATCATCCCACGGCCAGGGCGGCCGTGCACATAATATAGATCAACAAAGGCCCTTGAGCTTCGAAAGAGCACTCGACTCTGTCTCACACCTTCCAGTATACATGCCTCGCTGTAGTAGGCCGTGAAGAAGGCACCATCACCTGCTGTGAGAGGAATGTGGCTACCAGCTGGGCGTGGCTGAAGGTACAAACGGATTGTAACTTTACTGGCACAGTGCTCTTCGAGTAACTAAGAATACCTAAACGTGACATTGACCTACTAAAGGCGTCTAAAAGACAAGCATAATTTTAAATGAACACTTGAACTTATTGAAGGTAAACCATCTTTATCGTATTTTGGACTTCAAGTTCCAGAGTAATACTGGAGTGATGTTGCACTCAGCACGCGCCCACGGGGGGGGGGGGGGGGGGGGGGGCTTGAAATAAAATGAGCCGGAAATGAAACGATGCGATTCTCAGGTGTCATTTATGCAGCCCAGGATGAAGGGGTCTTGTAACCTTGAAACGCGTCGGCAAATTGATTGAGCAAATGGAGCGTGAAGGCATGCTGAACTTCAGAGCTAGAGGGCAGAGCACTGTCGAGTGCTTTCCTAAAGCTCAGGGCATTTTGTTGATTTCATATATTGCACCATGTTTTGATTAGTTGATTGACTAAATCTGAAACTAAGATAAAAGTGGCTTTCATTTATTTCTTAATTATTACTGTATGTTATTGATCAGATGAGGCAAATACATACATATGATTTAATGGATTACTTTTGAGCCACCCAGTTGGTAACCATCCAAATGAGTCCCATGGGATGCCTGTTTGATTTTGTATGAAAGAAACCATCCAACTGTTGGTCTCATCTGCATTAAATATTCAGGAGATGGTATTTGAGAGATTATGGAGTTAGCATAATACGTGAACTTGAACAACAGGTTGAGAAAAGGAAATTGATTTTCCGGTTGGAGATGTGGTTAATTTCAGGATTAAGGAAAGGTTCCTCAAAGTTTTACCCTAGTATAACCATCATTCAGGTTTCTAAACAAATCATTATTGTAGAAATTGTGAGATGGTGGAGTAAAAGAAGTGTAGTTAAGTTTCAGAGTAGAAATTTGAACGAATCAAGGTTGAGTACAGAAAACCTTTAAGCCTTTTTTTGTTTTTTATAGCGCAAACTCAACCCGAAGGTATCTTGAGTGCTTTACAAGGGCACAAGGTGCTTTACAGATGGACACCTTCTTTTTTTGGGCATGGGGAGATTACGTGATTTGCCCAGAATCATGGGATGTTTGAGCCTCCTGCTAGACTCTCTAAGCTGATTCATAAAGGGGGGTGGTGATGGACAGAGTATCTGAATTAGGCAGAACACTCCTACCCAGTCAAAAGATCAGGGCTTGATCCATCATCGTTTTTTTAGCTCACTGCACCATCCCAGTTCAGAACCTGGCTACATGCAAATTAGTCTGACACTGGAAAGGAAACAAGCTTCCGGGGACCGGTTTCTGGCATTACAGCCGTCTTCGCATTGCCAGAAACCGGTCCCCGGAAGCTTGTTTCCTTTCCAGTAAAGAATTGGCTTGGTAGTTTGGTCTGCCCTGTTCCCATGATGCACTGGGCCAGGGACAGACTAATTTGCATGTAGCCAGGTTCTGAACTGGGATGGTGCAGTGAGCTAAAAAACGGTGATGGATCAAGCCCTGATCTTTTGACTGGGTAGGAGTGTTCTGCTTAATTCAGATGCTCTGTCCATCACCACCCCCTTTTATGAATAGACTCTCTAACCTGGTTCCCCAATTTCAAAGTCTGTCGCACTAGCTGTAAAGCCACACCCTTACATATATTATAGTATGGTAAACTCAGTCATTTTTAGGTTTCGCCTGGCGATCGGCTGCGCAGCAGCGTTCGCGCAGGCGAAATCTTTTGAGAACATATATGTGCCTTTGTCCCGCCTCTCACTTCCATTGGCTAGCTCCATAAATGGAGGCTAGCCATTGGAAGAGAGGCGTCCATCATTGTCCGAGGCGATTCGTGGGCGTACCGGCGATTTTTTTGGGGGGATTTTTTTTCTCCCCCCTCCCCCTCTCCGCCCCTTGTAGAACGTCATTGCGGCGGTGTGCGGTTTTCCCTTTTTTTTTGCTCGGCATGTTTTGGCCATTTTGGACGTGTCTTTTGCAGGGGTGGGTTGCGCGATTTCCGTGTCCTGTCGTCTCTGTGTACTGTTCTTCGTGTCTGTTGGTTGTCGGGCTGACACTTTGCGCCCCGTACTGTGCGTGGCATCTTGCCGGTACGGTGCGCATCGAAAAGACTGTGCGCTTCAGGAAAACTAACTGTACGCTTGGCAGCTCGCCCGTAACCTGTGCGCACCATTCTGCCCATCTGGACTGCCTTTAAAAAGACTCATGCGCTCCCACTGTACTCTGCCGGATTATAAACTGCGCGCTTCATATTGCCTGGTGAACTGTACGCTTCCGCTTCCCCCCTTTGAAAAGACCCGTACGCTTCGATCCTTATTGCGAAGCTGTACGCCACGTACGGTTGCTCACGCTAGATGCGTGAGCATTGGTAGGGGCCGTCCATTTCTCCCGTTGGGAGCGTACAGGAGCGCTACGAAGCGTACACCCTGCCCCAAACTTGCTAAAAGTAGCAGAAACGCGGGGAAAAGTATTTTTAAATCCCATGCTTTCTCCAGAAGGGACCTTTTAGAGCACTCTGCGGGTGCAGACAGTGCACTTCCTGGGACCTCGTAGTTTCCATTGTTTGCAGCGGCGGCTACCGATATTTAAGACAACTGCACTTTCATGTCCGCAGACAGTACATACAAAGTGCACTTTCCCATTACACATACTGAACAGGGACTGGAACAAAAAGGCTTCACGTAAGAGTCATTATTGTTTCATTTATATGCAGCCTGACACAGTTGCTGGGCTTTCTGTGACTGTATAGTGCACACAATCATATGTTTATTAGGTAGCTCAACTGAAGTGCACCTCGTGCACTTTCACCACATGTGCGAACTTGGTGCCAGTACATACTATTTGTATTTCTCAGTTTTCCTCAAGAAAAGCTACAGAAGTGAGCATGGCTTGTGCCCCACCTGCAGAGTTGCCCGAGTGTGAAGGTGAGGTGGTGGCGCTAAGAAAAGGTTCCTGAAATGGCTCTATGTACACACGATGTATGTGTCTGCTGGCACTTTGGAGTTAGGAGTGCAGTTGTTCCTTTTAGGTGTGCATATCAGACACGTAGGTTGCAGTTGATGTTTGTCCTGTACCGTGTATCTTTGTGACGGCACACAGCAGATGTGTGCCAGTGCAGATGATGGGCATCCGCCCCCTGGTTCCCCTTCCCCTGGCTGTGCTTGCTTCCCTGCCACCTGGCTGTGCTTGCTTCCCTGCCACCTCGCTGTGCTTGCTTCCCTGCCACCTCGCTGTGCTTGCTTCCCTGCCCCCTCGCTGTGCTTGCTTCCCTGCCCCCTCGCTGTGCTTGCTTCCCTGCCCCCTCGCTGTGCTTGCTTCCCTGCCCCCTCGCTGTGCTTGCTTCCCTGCCCCCTCGCTGTGCTTGCTTCCCTGCCCCCTCGCTGTGCTTGCTTCCCTGCCCCCTCGCTGTGCTTGCTTCCCTGCCCCCTCGCTGTGCTTGCTCTCCTGAGTGTGTGTGTGTGGCTCTGGGTGTGTGTGTGTGTGTGGCTCTGGGTGTGTGTGTGTGTGTGGCTCTGGGTGTGTGTGTGTGTGTGTGTGTGGCTCTGCGTGTGTGTGTGGCTCTGGGTGTGTGTGTGTGTGTGTGGCTCTGGGTGTGTGTGTGGCTCTGGGTGTGTGTGTGGCTCTGGGTGTGTGTGTGTGTGTGTGGCTCTGGGTGTGTGTGTGTGTGTGTGGCTCTGGGTGTGTGTGTGTGTGTGTGGCTCTGGGTGTGTGTGTGTGTGTGGCTCTGGGTGTGTGTGTGTGTGTGTGGCTCTGGGTGTGTGTGTGTGTGTGGCTCTGGGTGTGTGTGTGTGTGTGGCTCTGGGTGTGTGTGTGTGTGTGTGTGGCTCTGGGTGTGTGTGTGTGTGTGTGGCTCTGGGTGTGTGTGTGTGTGTGGCTCTGGGTGTGTGTGTGTGTGTGGCTCTGGGTGTGTGTGTGTGTGTGTGGCTCTGGGTGTGTGTGTGTGTGTGTGGCTCTGGGTGTGTGTGTGTGTGTGTGGCTCTGGGTGTGTGTGTGTGTGTGTGGCTCTGGGTGTGTGTGTGTGGCTCTGGGTGTGTGTGTGTGGCTCTGGGTGTGTGTGTGTGGCCCTGGGTGTGTGTGTGTGGCTCTGGGTGTGGGGGTGTGTGTGTGTGTGGCTCTGTGTGTGTGTGTTTGGCTCTGGGGTGTGTGTGTGGCTCTGGGTGTGTGTGTGTGACTGTGTGTGTGTGGCTCTGGGTGTGTGTGTGTGTGTGTGGCTCTGGGTGTGTGTGTGTGTGTGTGTGGCTCTGGGTGTGTGTGTGTGTGTGTGTGGCTCTGGGTGTGTGTGTGTGTGGCTCTGGGTGTGTGTGTGTGTGGCTCTGGGTGTGTGTGTGTGGCTCTGGGTGTGTGTGTGGCTCTGTGTGTGTGTGTGGCTCTGTGTGTGTGTGTGAGACTGCGTGTGTTTGTGTGTGGCTGGCTCTGGGTGTGTGTGGCTGGCTCTGGGTGTGTGTGTGTGTGTGTGTGGTAGTAATTGCTGTCTGCTGAGCTCGTCCGTAGGGTACAATAGGTCTGACATTTGCGAGAGATTAAGCTAATGGCAATGTAAATGACAATGCCATTTATTTATCTGTTTTCAAAACCAACACATAAATACAAATTTTGTGATTTACAATGCCAATAGCTCTAACTTTTCCAAAGGTGAAACCATTGCATTGTAAATGCTTGTTTACAGTGGAGTTTAGCTCCTGGCACAAATAGACAAGCTTTCCGAATGTGTAGCGTTTTGTTTTTTGTTATACATTCAAACGTGCAAATAATATTTATGGCAGCCGACTTTGTCTCAAAAAGTTGGTCAGGTGACTGTAACAGTGCGATTTTCAAGGTGGCATGCCAGTGGTTTCTCAACGGGCATGTAAAGCGCTGAGAAGAGAAGTAATCTGCTTTTCCCACTACCTTTCCACTCACATTGACAGAACACCAGCAATGAGAGTCCACATTGTTGGAAGCTTTTTCCCACAAGCATTCTGTTCGTCAGTGAGGTGTCCTTCTACATTTTCACTTTTTTGTGTGTATACGATACACGGTGAAAATATCTACACATATGGAAGACTTGTTTTTTATCACTAGGTGGTAAAATTACAGTTACGGTCCAGGTCCATATATTATGCTGTCTTGGCACTCTCACCGCTTATTTTTCCTTGATGATATGACTCTGTTGTTCCAATGGGTCCTCACCACTGTTCCCACTAACGTGCGCGCGCGCACGATGGTCACCCGGAGCGCGCAGTGTCCTGGATTCAGCGCGCACACTGTGACATATCCCCACAAGACCGTTCGCGCCGCCGCTTTTTAAATGCGAGCGGCGCGAAATCCAGGCGTGAGGCAGAGACATGGTTCTTGCAGGTTCGCAAAGCCAATTGTGCTTAAAGGGTTTCTGCTTAAGGCCCCCACACCCCCGTTGTGTGTCAGCCCGGCTGAGACCGCTTCCGGGGCACACAGCAGCCGCACCGAGTACTTCACGGGTCTTTAAAAGACCATTTGCATGTAAATGAACTTTGTTGTTTTTTCGCCCCTGCATCTTCACACTTCCTACTGCCTACTGGGATTAAGAGGACTTCCTGTGCAGAGGCCGAGTACCTTGGCATTTACACTTCGGCTCTGGACTGGAGCATGAGGAGTTTCTGGCGTTTAGATACTTTGTGAACAGAGGATGGTACAGACAATCACGACCTTTTTGATACAGTCCAGGGATTACGGCATGGCTCTCTCAGTGCCATTCCTTGTCCTGGAGCAGTCTGTTCACGATCAAATGTGAATGAAGGATTCTCCGTGTGCTAACAATCAATTTTACAGTGCACAATATATTTAGCCAAATGTAAGAAACTTTATAAAAAAAAAAAGTTACTATCACGTTTGTTAAATAAGCTTTTAAGCTATTAGCAAAATTGTTTCACAGCAATAGAAACCGTTTTTTTTTTAGTGTAGTTCAATTGCCATCAAGATGTAAACCAGGAGCAGAGACAAAGCATAGTGCACCACATATCTGCGAGTGTGAAAAATCAAACTTGAAGTGAAGAATTAAAACTCATAGCTGTTTTCTGTTTTAAAAATAAAACTGTGCCAAATGATGAGTAGCTCTGACCCCTGCGTAACGTAAGCTTTTGGCACTGTTGACTGATGACATATTTTAATGCACTTTGGCAGAGTGAATAGGTTTGGCTTACAAATAGAGTGAAGTCACAGAGGGTCCTGGCAGACTATGCACGCACAAACACAGATCCCCAAGCACAAAGAGATAAAGATGCAAGCAGACAAATGGACATCTAGGCATACCAAGACATATGTGCATCAGAGCAAACAGACAACACATATGCACCTACAGACAACAGTACAAAGTCACACATGCAGTCTCAGACATACAGGAAGAGGAATGCACGACTGTGTGATTAGATGGATAAGTGTGCATCTGTGAATGCACACATGATTTAATGTATACACATGGGTGCATGAATGGATTACCAAATATACATTTGTTGTTTAGGACTTATTTTTTGGCTTACAACGTATTGGATTTGCTTTACTATGATGCGATTTTGCAATTGTTTGCGTTGTAAGAGCAGAGAACAAAGATGCTGGCACTTTTTCTGTGGTTTACGTTTTACTACGATATATGCTTAAGAAGCAGGTTCTAAACTTCAGTCTCCTTTAAGAGCATTCGGCAGTGAAAATATCAAAGAAAACATTTGAATGGGACAAGAGAATACATAAGTATTCACTACACGCCTTTACGGAAAGCAAGTCTGAAACACATTCAGGCAATTACAAAATGTGTGCCCTATCCTGGTATTTGTGAAGAAACAACCCCTTTTTCAATCCTAGATCAATGGTATCTAGAGTATGCACATAATGCCTTATTAGCCAAGCACTGTCCACAAAACGTATAATAATTAAACAGAACAACCCTCAGACACTTATAGTATAGTAGGGAATTATCCAGAGAGTGAAGCAAATGCAGCGGCAAAAATACTCTAAATGCTGGGCTCCACCTCAAACAGCACTCACTATAGCTTTTGATGGGCTACAATAGAGGAGTGCAAAACAAATAATTACAAGGAATAGTCAATAATACAAATTAACACGCATTCTACTTTTGAATACAAAGTACAACTAGTTACTCAGGTATTTTGTTTTAAGGGAAAATAACGAAGTTCAATATGTGGTTATCATAAGATTTGTTGTCAACATATCTGAAAAAGAAAGTGCAAAGAGAATGTTTTACAGCAATTTAAATCCAATAAAAAATACACTTGTCAAAAGACCTAGTGGGTAATACTGAACAGTGGGCTTTGGGTTAGGAAATTGTTTTTAATTGGTTGGTTCTAAAGTCAATCTAGTTAGCTAGTTTCTTACTGGATGGCTTTTGTCATTCTTGTGTTATTTCTTCTCCTGGACCATAGTTTCTCTACCACCCTTTTGATTGGATGACTTGTATCCTTCCACTGCTCATATTAAGATACTGAAATTATTATTATTTTTAGCACTACACAGGAGTGAGCACATGTGTTTTCTTGAGTTCTCTACTTTGACCTGTGTGTTGACTCTCTGTTCACCCTTCTGCCCCCTTTTTTTCCGGTCAAATAATAACTTTGGTGATAAACGTAGCATTTCATAAAAGCACACACAGTACATCAACAGCACCTTAAATATTATATAGTCTCTTAAAATCTACAGACTAATGTTGTCCTGCGCACTGTCCCAGAACCCCTTTCCTATCGAACAGTGCTGGTTATTCCCCATTTGACAATTAAGGTGACTTTCAGACATGGTCCATGCTAGTCACCATGCAACAAAGTTTAATTCCGGCCTTAAGAATCAATATGAGGAAGCCTGACTGACTAAGGCAATCTTCTCTGACCGGGGCAGCCGCCGAGTTCAGAGAATACAGAGGCATGTCTTCTCAGGCTCCGGTCTCACAATGCAGGAGGGTTGTGGCATCTAGCAGACCTCTGGATGATGCATCAGGACAAACTATTTCTGACGGGATATCCAGACATTACTCCGTAGCTTACATGTCTAATTGTAAATATGTTATGTAATTGTGTATATCTGTGAACTCGTATAGGCTCACAACATTCCCCACCCTATGAACAGTCCTTGAGCTGAGGATCTTCTGTAAAATCTTATTATGATAACACCATTGGAGTCCTGTGCTTTTCTAATCCCAAAGTGTACTTGCCTGTGTAACCAATTCATGTCATTGCGTATGTATCTAAATTGAAAACCTGCCTTAAGACACTTCATGTGGCGTTACATGTGTGGAAATACACTCTCTTTTCACTTTTTTAAGCAAAGGTTTGGAGTGAAACTTGGCGCTCCACCACATACGCTGTCTGGTTACCGGCGCACATAGCCTTAGTTGTAGCGCACAGAGACCTTATACTGCCGCACACAGAGGAAAAAAATTAGAGGGAACATTGGTCCTCACCTGACTGAGCTGCACCCCTGCACTACACAGCTAATGCCCCATTACCTATAGGCCCCACATTCACTTATGTTCTGGCATGGGTGTTGATTGGTTTTAGACCCCACCTTTACCAAGTGCTGTTATGCACGTCGTTTAGACTAACCCTGAGCGTAGGACTAAGCTACTCTCGCTGAGCGTGCGTAGTTTGCGCTACTAAGTCCTACGCGAATTGCATGTAGCACTGTGCAAAAACGCGTAGCGGGTATTTTTTGCTTGCTCGTGGTCCTCAACGTCAAGTTGATGACCGCGAGCTAGCAAAACCAACATCCCGGCGAGACTTTTTTCCTCATTCGTGATCAGCACCATCAAGTTGCTGATCGAGAGCGCGGAGAATATACCTCCCGGCGAGATTCTCAACGTGGGGAGGTCAGGTTTCTCATTGCGAGTGGTCGCGTATGCTCGCGACGCTCGCGATAAGAAACTACCAATCCGCATTGAGAAAGCTGCCGCTCGAGTACAAATCTACTTGAGCGGCAGAAAACAACTGATTGCACTGTGCAAGATGCCGTTTGCAATGATTGCACAGTGCGGACAAGCATCCGGCACTGTGCAATCAGTGCGAACAGCATTTTCCCTACCGCACTACACAGTTCGCGTAGCTACACGTAGCTTGCCTAGTGCGACGTGCACTTCGCGTAGCATTACTACGCAAACTACGCCCAGGGTTAGTTTAGACTGCTTTGTTTTTGCGTTCTCTGAAGGGCAGGGTAGATTTCTAGGATATACACTTACCTCTCTGTGAGGCTGAGTGGAACCCCAGAGAGACTGCCCCCGACACCCCCTCCTCTCCCCCAATGCTACTTGGCTGTCCCCAGACTCTGCACCCAGAGCTCTCTTGAAGCTCAAATGCCTCTTGTCCATGTGCTGCACCCTTATTAGTCTTTAAGCATAAGAATGCTTAGTAAGAAAGCATGTCTTTTGCCATATGTGGCACCATCAGATGTACAACCAAAACATACAATCAGAGAGGTGCAACTGCATAATGTTGCAAAAAATGTTAGATACCTAAAATAGTTTAAAACTATTAAATAATGCTCCCTTAATGAGTTTCTTCCAGTTTTTATAGGTTGAATGGAAGTGGCAATGCGGACCTGCAACAGTGTAGGAAGGTCCTTTATTTCAACTATGAATATACCTTAAAAAAAATAAAAAAAAAAACAAAAAACCCCATGTCATATATGTTCTATAGCAGGGGTATTCAACCTTTTCTTGTGAGAGCTACTTCTTATCAGTGAAAATCGTGAGCTACTTACTAGACATCCCACTGCCAAGCTTCATTGACTTTAGGCCTAGATACTTTAGGTTCGACAAAACACTTTGACTGGGGGCACTATGAGGTGGCTGCCATGTGCGTCCGTGAGAGCGTCGTCTATATGAATGTGTAAACGTGTGTGTGTATGGGAATGGAATATATCTGTATTTGTGACTGAGGGCCTCTGTTGTATGTACTTGTGGCACAGGACATACATTTGCTGCGTGTAAATGTGACACTTTAAAATGGGAGGAAATTAAACTTAGTTAGCTTTATGTTTACACGGATTCCACAACCGTATCATTTTAATTTTTTTCCATTTTAAAGTGTTACATTTACAAACTGCAAGCATCTTGCTCCTAGTGGCCTGTAGACACCGTGCCATGTTCATATCAAGAAAAAAAAATACAGCTGTTTGTTTAAATGAGAGGAATTTAAAGTGAAGAAACTTTGCTCTTAAAACATTAAGAAAACCAAAAATGCACCAGGCTTGTGCACCCCTCTGTCGACTGCTAGATGCAGGAAACCTTTCCTCACCATAGGCCACTCCATGCTGAATAATTCATATTTGACCAGTGAAACCATATTTAAACAATTCCTCATTTCACATTTAATCCATTATTTAATCCATTACTTTTGCTGAAAATCACTGCGGAGACAGCGTGATATCACCATGATTCTTTTATTGAACATTTTCAAATGCCTCCTGCTCGCTCGTCCAGGCTTTTAACAGTGAGTGACACGTGGGAAGAATCATTGATATGAGTAGGCTCATATAATTTAATTTCACCCAATACATCTCGAGCCAAGTGGCTCTTCATCAGGGGGTTTTCTGAAACAATTAAGAGATAGCTTCACCAACTGCTCTAAACAGACTTTTTGTGTCCAATTGAAATCAAAATGACTGCCCCTGCACCACCACCCTCATCAACCCTCACTCCCTGCTATTAACCAACTGTGAAGAAACCCACATGTTGCACAACAAAGATGTTACACCCTTCACTGCTAAGTGCGAAACCTTCCCTGACTCAGAATTACAAATGGCAAAAAAAAGCTATACATAAAATCACTGCATGCATTGTACCAAACTAACCAAACTAATAAAACTCCCGACCTATTAATCAAACCTTCTTATAATATTCCCTAAGTTCCTCACAACATCCCAATGCTGACTTTAAGAAATAATTGGCTGAATTGAAAGTGGAGAAAAATATTAAGACCTAATGCTTTCCTTCACTAATTTCTCCCAAAAAAAACCAAGCATTTGCAATGCAATAGGTCTCGCATTAGGAAAGTTTGAGCTATTGGTATTGTAAATGACAATTTTTTTCTTTATGTGTTGGTTTTGAAAATAGCGAAATGAATAGCTTTTTCATTTACAATGCCAATAGTTTTAACTTTTGCAAATGTGACACCTATATCATTTGTAATGCAATATGTGTTGTATTTAAGTGATAGAGGCCCGAGTCATCCAGGTCTTTTCTAAGCCCAGATTTTCAGGAGCAAAATCAAATTGGAATTATATTTTCTAAGAAAAAAAGTCTTGTTAGTTTGCTTGTCGAAGACTGCTCTTCTCTGTTACTAAGAAAACGCTTTTTATTATGCATTTGACTTTCCCATGCTTCAAGTGGGGGTGCCAATGTTGAAACTGAAAGTTGATCCAGGTGGCACTGCATTTGGACTAAATTATTAGACATATTTTCCTTGTTAGTAACAGGATTCGCACTCCAGCCTTGCGGTCTGAAACAGTTTTGTTTTTATTGTTATTAAATGAGACAACATAAACGTGCTTGTCCCCTGGGTTCTAGTTAATAATCCCAAAGTTAGCTGGTGTGATCACTGGTGCCGCTGTGGCTGGGCAGGTAGCAGCCACTGTCTTTTTGTTCCACTTCGGTGTCACTCATTGTCGTTGAAATGTCACTTTATAATTACACTGCAATTATGAAAGTGTCACACACAGCAATCTGAAATATTGGCAGCTATAAGGGAGTTATTGCTGGCAGGGTAGTACTGACATTACGGGGTCACCACTTCCCATGAACTCAAATGTTTAGGAAGTTCTGCCCGTGTTTCCTAGTCGAGCAAGAAGAGATAATGTTGCCAAAGGAGGGTGGGTTAATCACAGAGCGCTGGTCAGATGTAATAAATAATGCTTTACCACCACTTGTCGAAAACATCAGGTTGAACTTAAAAAAGACATTTTACAAGGGGAACACAATTTATATGTCAATTTAATTTAGTGTATGCTTACCATATTTAAAAGCGAAACATTTGTTCTTTAATCTCAGTAATAAACAGCAGTCTGATAAGGGCCTGTGTGGGCTCATTCAAGCTGTCTCTTGTCCTCATTCGAGACCCTCTGAGCAATAGGCCTCCAGGACCCATTTCTCCTTTTGGTTAATCAGACAAGAAGGGTTAAGTATAGGTCACCATGTGCTATTTACATTACAACACTTGCTCTCTAAGACTAACACTCCATTAAAGAAAGCATGTTGCATAAGCAGGATGTGGTGCCTCGGTAGATTAATGCATTTTCATCATGAATCTATGTTCGGCCTCAAGGTCATGTTTGAATTCCTGAGGGGTTGTCCTGCCCTTTTACCTTAAATGTGTATTGCCTACAATATGTTGCTATGTTTCTATCCATTGCTGGATACGATTATATGAATTTGTCAGTCCCCCACCCCCCCACTTAAATCCCTGCTCCATTCCTTGTATTTCACTTTGTTTCAAGGCCTCATGGTAGCTACACTCAAAAACGTTTGTTTTGTAATCTTTCTTTTTGCCTGTCGCTTCTTATACTGTGGAGGCATTAGACACGTCTCCGATAATTTGTAGCCTAAACTGAATTTGAGCATTCAGTAACCCCGCCTGAAAATTAGCTCAGCTGCCTCGATCTGCTGCAGACAAGGAGGCGTTTATTTTCAGAAGATAGCCAAAGAGCGGGGGATACACAAACTCTACGGAATATCTAAATATTATACAACGCTTGCCCTATTGTAGCAATTTGAGGTTGAAGGGTATGCCAATTCGTGTAATGTCTAGTTGTCAAAGAATGCAAGAGCTTATTCAGTGCACTTTCCGACAGGTGCGAGGCGCAGCCTAGAATATTACACAGGTGTGCTCAGTGGCCCCGGAGTCCTAATAATTACCTGTACTGCTTAACAGTCAGGACGTGCGGCGTGCCGGACGGGAAGCCTGGTAGTTGGTCTCCCAGATATGTTTCCAGAGCGCGTTGGTTGAACCTGTGTTGCTCCCGCACAGGTCCGCACTCCGTGTCTGCCATCATGACCAGCTACCTATCAGAACAGTAGAGCGAAGTCCAATGCTTCTTTAAAGCACCGTAGAACTAACAAGCACGCATGCGCATTTCACCCTCCAGTCCCAGAGCCGTAACCTAAGCAACAAGTAAGGACGCTACAGGAGCAGCATAAAACATTAAGCCAATGCTACCGCCACGAATTGACGGAAATACAGGAAAGACAACATCTGGCGCAGCATCATGTAAAGAGAGACGTCATCTTAAAATAGTGGCAGATCAATGCTATTACACAGAAAACGTGTTCAATTAAAGACCGCTTATTCTAACGAAAGTACAAAATAATGCTGCGGACTAAACAAAAGAGCTGCACGACGAGTTCATTAATTTTTATATATTTCATTAAGTATTTACAACAGTGTATAATGCACAAATTATGTCTGGAACCAAGGGTCTATAAGTGTTTTACAACATTAACTGGTAATTCGAAGCCTTCCGGTGAATTCTACATCAAACGATCACCTTATTGTTTTGCTAAAAACACCCGTTAGGTTTAACCCAAACCACAAGCGGAGTGGAGTAGTGTGGCTCACTGGTTAGAGGCGGCAGACCCGAGAGCAGAAGTCGGCCCGGGACCAGGGTTCAATTCCCGACGCGGCAGGGTTGTGGACCTTGGTCAGCGGACTCGATAATTCTCGCTTCGGTGCTTACTCTAATCAGGAGTTCCACTCGGCAACTCTGGGCATTAGCTTGCCTAATCTCCACAACGGCCCCACCAATTCCGGGGATGCCTGGCTCCACCTTGGGGACTCCCAGCAAGGGACCATCCCACAGGGAAAGCCAGGACGGGTTCCCCAGAGTTATACAGCGCCGGGACGCCCCGTTGCTGGGGCAGCTGTGCGCTTTACAAGTATACTACATTTACATTTTACATTTACAAGCGATCTTCCTCATGGAATAAAGCACGATTGGAGTTTTATCAACACATTTATCCTCACGGGTGGAATGTCTATAGCTATTTTCTTTTTGTTTGCATTGAGATACTTCGGATATATGGGACTCGGTGAACCAAAGTGCACCAAAACGGGCTACATGCGTAATTTGACAGCTTGTATTGGACAACTTCAGATGTATATTCGCCAGAGACTGATCTGCTCGAAATTGCAGGATCTCTTCTTTTTTTGGTGTTCTGCAGTCTGTAAAACATATTCCGTAGTGTTTTTCGAAACACCATTTAATGCATCTGTCCATCTAGTTACATTCTTCACCTGGTTAGTGGTGTGCGCTGCAGGACACCGATTTCAGCCCACATCCAGCCCATGCCAAAGTGTAAGGCACAATGATCCTCTTGCCATTCCCCCACCTGCCCTTCAGCCACGGTTTCCTGTCAGTGCACGGAGTACATAACATTCCAACCAGCTCCGCCTTACTCGTCCTGTCAGGCACTGGCTTCCTCCTGCGTTTCGCCCTGAGGTTCATTCTGCTGCAGCACCTGCAGCATGTCCCCTGCTGTCTGGTGCACGGCCTGCAGCCCGTCTCTGTCGAGCTCTTGCAGCAGCAGCAGGATGGCACTAACCACGTTATCCCCCTCTCTCTTCCAGGTGCCACTCCCGGTCTGCTTTGGGGACGCAAAAGAAGAGAACTTGTTCCGGGGAAGGGGCTTCATGCCCAGCTGCTCCCTGATCTTGTTGGTCTCCTCCATGCTGAAGTTGAGCAGGTCGCTCTCCGTGTCTGTGGCACCGCGGGCGTCGGATGGCAACCATTGCCCACGCTGGCAGAAGGCGGCAGCAGGAGGTCCCCTTCCTCCTTGGCCTGGGCCAGCTCATCCTCACCCACGGCCTAGCTGTCCAGCTTCTGCAGACCGGGCAGGGTCCTCCTCAGGACCGTCATCCGGTATCGGTGGGGGTCCGGGCCGCAGCAGGGATTCTCCGCCAGCCAAAGCACCCGCAGGCTGGGCAGCCCCTGCAGGTGACAGATCTCACGCAGGCTCTGGATGTTGTTCTTTCGCAGATAGAGCTCGGCCAGGTTCTGGTAGTGGCTGAGGGGCTGCAGGCTGGCGATCTGGTTGACGCTGAGGGTGATCACCTCGATGTTTGGCATCTCTCGGCAAACTGAGATATCGCTTAACCGGCTGCCCCAGCAGTTCAGTTTCCTCACGCTCTCCAGCTCGCATGCCTTGGCCCGTGACAGCACTAGCTTACGGGTTAGCTTCATCTTCGTGCTCGTTCACTAATATCTAGACGTTATCGAGCAGCGCAGCGCTTACAACCTCTTTAAATGGCCGCCATGTTTATGGAACGCAAAAAGCAGGTTGCCATGCTAGCCCGTATTCCATTTCCGGGGCAAAGTCACGGAAATGAAAACACAATGACATCTAACTCAAAAATGAAAGAAGGACTAAAAAAAGAAAAGTTCGATTTTTTTTTAATGTCTACAGCAGTTCCAAGTATAACAGTTTTCCAAGTTAACGCCTCAAGAATTATATTAAGATCTAGGCGAGTGTTCGATATAGTTACAACAAGCATAAACGCACGTAGTTGGAGTCAAGGGAAAGCAGTTTCTTCACAGATTGGTGGAGGCAGTGTTCCAAACAAGTGACGTCCAGGCGGGCGCACGCACTTCCGCGCAGGCGCAGAGTGTTCTTAGCCGCGTCTCATGGCGTACAAGAGGCGATGGACGGCACTGGAGTCCCTCGCCGTCCCTTGCCGCGTCGCCCGCCGTAGCAGCACTGGAGACCCTGGCCGCATCGCACACGCCGGCCCATCCATCCATTGGGAGCCGGGCAGAAGGAGCCCACAAGAAAAGAGCCTGGTGAGGTGAGGTGAGGTGAGGTGAGGTTGGGGGGGGAGGGGGAGCGTGTGTGTGCGCGTGTGTGTATGCGACGGCGGGGGTGGGTTCTCTATATGTATGGGTGCGTGCATGGGTGCTCGTGTGTGTGTGTGTCTCTGGGTATGCGCATGCGTGTTGGAGCTAATGGGCACGGCGCCGTGCGCGCCCACGAGGTGCAATCTGCGCTCGTGCATATTTCTTGTCCACATTCCCAAATACGGGCAACATTAGTTGTCTTCGCTGACAGCTTTCAATGCTTTCGCATTGAAAGCAAGGTCAGCTCGACCTAAAAAATACTATTTTTCAGTTATAAATATGGCACCGTGCCAACTGGCTACTGGGAGGAAGATGCCTGCTGTTTGTCAACAGAGCACTGAAATGGGGGGAAATTAAAATGAAGAGTTAACCTAAACTCTTCATTTAAATTTTCTCCCATTTAAAAGCATTCACAAACATTATTTTGTTTGCACACTTCAAAATTGAGTTGACAAAGACTTTTATTTTAATAACTAAATATATCAGTGCTTCAGTTCTTCACCTCCGTGCCCCACCATGGGTCATAAAGCCAAGTTGAACACTGCTCATTATCAGTCCCTGATATTTGCAGCCCGATGATGATAATGTAAAATAAACACAGCCTTCCCTTAACTTTAAAATGAAAATGCAACATTTATTTATTGGCTTGCAGCTTTTTTAGAAAAAAAATCAATAAATACATTTTATTGAATTTTTTTATTGAAATCATTAGGAACATTATGACACACACTTAGTTCGCCAAAGGAAGATACATAGCATATTCTGAAGGCATTGCCTTTAGTTGAGATAAAACATTATTACAAAGTAGCAACAATAGCAATACTCCCGTCCTTAGTCGGAAACATGGGTTTACTGGCCCAACCATTTCCCCCATTCTCTGCTGTGTTTATGGGGACCGCTTCAGGCCTTGTAGGCAGTTTTTTCCTGCTGTGTGCGCCAATCCACTCCCTGGCGCCCCTGAGAAAGTGTAGGAGGAGACCTCCATCGGGCCGCAATGTCACGTTTGGCATCCATAAGGGACATCCCCAGAAATGATCGCTCAGCCCTCGTGCTCCCTGAACCCTCGAGGACAAACAACAGAAACATCAAATGGGAAAGGGGGACCTCGAAACCAAGCTCCTCTGAAAAAAATCCCATCACCATTGTACAAAATATTTGAATTGTGGGCCATAACCAAACTGCATGGTAAAAATCGGCATGGGTTGCACCACATGGAAAACATGTAGGCCCAGAAAGCAGTCCCGGTCGATGAAGCCTAACTGGGGAGCGATACGCTCTATGCAGATAATGTGTCTGAATCAGTCGTAATCTGGAGGAAGTTGTGATCACCCTCGGTGCCATTAGTGTCGCGCCAGTGCTTTAAGCAAAAATTAACTCAAGGCAAAATAATTCTCTGAAGGGGTCTGCAAGCTATTAGTAGCCTGCGATCGTTGATTGGAGACACCTGTTCTACATTAGCTGCTGAAAGAAAATCACCTGATCTGGACTACTGGCTAATTCGTAACTTTTGGGTCTAATCACCCCTGTCTTGTTTTACAGCTGGCTTAGGCTCTCGGGGCCCAGGCGGTTGCATTCCCTCATACTGGCTCGGTCTGCCTCCCAGGCAACCACTCCCAAGAAACCAACGGCACCATCACTATTTGTCAGCTGCAAACTGCATTACCTTCACCGACTGCCGGCAACACTAATCTGCAGCTCTGTGTCTTATCTAACTGTCCATATCCAACCACCGCTTCAACTCCTTCTGGTAGGTGCAGCAGTGGTCTTTTTGGGTTGGGAAGATCTAGCGGCAGCAGTCACACTTGTTTGGGACTGGTTCTGAGCTGTGCTGATGCAGGTCTGAAATTGAGTGCCATCTTCTAACTTAATTTTCTTCAGAAGTCAACAAACCTCACTCTTTGTAGTTGTCACAGTAAAGTGTTTTGGGGCTCTGGGAAGATGCGTATGCGAGGGTAGTAACCTGCTCTGTATATGCTACTTGGAGTGTGATACGCTCTGCCATTTGAGACAACTCCCTGTCAAGGTCATGTCTTTTGGAAATTTTCAGTTTTGCCACAAATGACCCTGATAAGTTGATGTGTAGCAGAGACTTGTGTAACCTCACAGCTGCAAATCTTTGAAATGCATTTGCAGGCTTTCACCTTTCGGATGGTATTTAAATCAGTTGGTTATTCCAACACCTGTTATTTAATTCACAGAGAGTCAATTTAGTTTGCTGAATGCTATACATATGATCTGGTTTTGCCAGTGAATTGAATTTCAGTTTCTGTTTTACTTGCATCTATGAGTAATTTTAAGCTCCTTCAGGAATTTCTTTTAGTCTTGTGAAAGGGACATGTTTTTGATCAGTTGCCAATGTTTTGAAGATGAATTATCTTATTGTTCTTAAATGCAAAGTTTTCAAAATTACATCTCTTAACAGATTGTCAATAACAGAGTAAGACTATTGAAATGTACCTAAAAGGATTTTTTTGTACCTAGGTTGCCAGCACAGAACGGACATTAAAACCTCCCTGACAGACTACGGCACTATACACCAAGGCATCAGAATTTTTTCATAATATAAATCTCACTTGGCTTGCTGTCTCCCAGGCAGGAGTCAACTTTCAGGTATGTAGACGGCGCATGTGTGGTCTCTTCCAGACCTTTTTGTTTTCTGTCGCTGGGCTTCTAGACCACCCATTGGTTGACTTCATTGTTACTCTCATTAGCTTGCTTCCTATTGGTAATCTGCCATAGGCTTCTTTTCTCTTTAGACCTTTCTCCCTCCCATGGAACATGGGTGCATTATTTGTGCTGTTCCACTGCTTAATTTTTTAGACACTACTCTTTATGGTGTGACTTTACAGCGCAGCTGTTGCCAGACAATTATGTGAACATAACTAGAAAGTGGCTTTGGCTCTACCCACATGTTGGGAGCCAGGCGAACATGTTTTGATTGTGTGCTTCCACCAGAAAAGTGCTTTCCCTCCACACAGTGTTTGATCATTTTGTTTATCCACCTACATGGGTGTTTAGCCGGGTCTGGTGGCTCAGTGGACAAAAGCAACCACTGCAGGGGCCTGTGTTCGACCTCAAGGTCAAAGGTTAAAACCCTGGCAGGTCCATTCAGCCTTTCATCCATCTGAGGTCGATAAAATGAATACCATTGAGTTGGGTAACAATAAACATCTGTTGTTCAGTGCCAAGACACCTACGGGTAATCGTGCGCTTTAGAAATACACATGTTATGTTTACTCCTTGAACCTGCACCAATATTATTCTACAGATCTGTGCTTCCATATACATTCATATCCATATGTATGGTATTTTTGGTAAAGCCTCACATTACCATACAATCTTCCTTTAAACCAGACCCATTGGCATTGCCAATACATGTTTCTTACGGTTTAAGCTCTGTATCAGAATTCATCTTTTTAAGCTGACTCCCTCGTTTACTTCCTATTCCCTGCTCCTCCGTCGTTGCTTACACCCATCGTACCTTACCTGTTGTTGATGCTTATACCTGTACTCTCCATCTTGTTGTCATTGCTTGCCCCTTACTTTCCCTCCAATTAAAAAGAATCATGTGGGCAACGCTGGCTGTTTCATATTGTTTTTTTTGTCCTGCCACACACTTAACAAAAACAACAACTTTCGGCCGTGCTGCAAAGCAGTTTTGCTGATGTACAGCATGGCTAAAAACATTAATGAAGCCAGTACCTTGCATATAAAGTATTTACAGCTGCAATTAGTAACCCCCCTCCAACTACATGGGCTACTTGCACAACAGTTCCCATATTTAAGAAGGGGCAAAGGGATGACCCAGGGTGCTATCGGCCTATATCCCTCCTGGACTCTGCAATTAAGATCCTAGGCAGAGTCCTTTTGGCTAGGTTAAGGGATAGTCTGGATAGTTGTGGTGGTTTGGCCGACATCCAGTACGGCTTTAGAGAGAAGAGAGGCACGATAGAGCAGTGCTCTAACCTACACCTGCTGATCTCAAAGTACACGGTAGCCAAGGAGGGGTCACTGTACCTAGCGTTCATGGACCTCTCCTCGGCCTTCGACCTGGTCAATAGGTCCAAGCTCTGGAAGATTGGGATAGATAAGGCTCTGGTTAGGTTCATGGCCTCACTTCATCAAGAGTTGTTTGCAGTGGTGCGGGTTACAAAAGAAGGTAGACGCACGTCCCGTTTTAATTCGAAGCGAGGGGTCAGGCAGGGCTGCATACTTGCTCCTTTGCTATTCACTATCTACATTAACGGCCTAGGTACCCATCTAGAGGGCGCTGCTAGAGATGTTCCGCGTGTAGGAGAAGTTAAGATCCCCGCTCTCCTATACGCGGACGATGCAGTGCTGATAGCCCGTACTGGTGTCTGTCTCCAACAGCTTTTGGACACATTCGGTACCTTTATGGACCAACTAGACTTGAAGGTCAACTCAAACAAGTCACACACTATGGTTGTTGGTCCCCAGAAGAAAAGAGCCCTGGTAAAAACATTTAGATGCAAGGGAGAAGTCGTGTCTAGAGTAGCCGTTTTTCCTTACCTTGGCGTGCTTTTTGATAACCAGGGTACCTGGGGCCCCCAGGTAAGGGCTAAAAGCTTGGCGGTGATTAGGACATCAATGGCCCTCCTGGGATTTGCTAAAAGGTTGGGTCATAGACCAATGGAAGCTATCCTAAAGGTTTATAACAGCAAATGCGTCTCTGTGGCATTGTATGGCGCACCTTTATGGGGGTATGCATGTGTGGAAAACATTCAAAAGGCGGAAAATAGATTCTTACGCTCTCTCCTATGCCTTCCCCAATCAACACCAACCTTTTCCTTACACGCTGAGGTGGGCATGGACTATGCCCATGATAGGTTAAAACTGGCGCCCCTTATCTACTGGCTCAAGACATGGCTAAACCCAGAATTAACCCTTAACCATTTGATAATGAAGAAAGCCATGTCTTTGGACTATAGTAGCAGTATTCCCTGGTTGGCATATTTGAAAAAGTCCTTTTTGGACCTGGGCCGGCCGGACCTTTTTACTGACCCCTCCGGCATAACAAAACAAGACATAGTCCTCATTAAAAAAGAATTTATGCTAAGGTCCAGAATGAGCCGGGAAGCAAAGGAACTGCTAAAACCCACAGTTAGACGTCACTATTTGTTAGTTACCTCAATTGTATTAGAACCCTACTTATGTTTTGTCACCAACCCTTTTCACAGGTTCCTTTTAACTAAATTTAGATTTAACCTTATTCATTTTTATTTGGGAAGTTTCAATACTTGGGCAAAACCAGAGTCGGCACCGCCCTGTACTTGTGATAACTTTTCTGCACAAGACACCATGCACTTTATTATGTTTTGCGATTTCTTTTCTGAACAGAGGAAAAAACATTTGTTACCTGTTTTAAGGGAAGCTGGTTTCTCCCAGGTGAGACCAGCTATGTTTTATCTCCAATCAATGAATAATATCTGCATTAAATTTTGCTTGGCAAATTTCTTAGGGGCGGCGGCTAGATCAAGATTATGTAAGCAATCATTAAACTTCCCTGTATAAACTGTTGTTTTTATATTTTTTAACCGTAACACCCTATCACATGTATTCGATTGAAATGAAATTGTTTAATTGTATTTTACTTGTGTATAAATGCCTTTTTATGTTCTTTGTATGATTTTTAACTAAATCGAATAAAGATAATTTGACTGACTGACAGTACCTTGCATAGGTAAGACCTACTGACTCTTCCAGCGCTTAAAAAAACTTTTTTATATCCCTTGCTTCAGGAGAAGACCCATGTTGTACCCCCTACCCTCCCCCACATACGCTCTTTGTAGAGTACCAGGTGATGTAGTAACACACAAAGACTACACATTTTAACACTCGTCCTGTTTAATGTATTCACATTTTTAAAAAGTTACCTTCATCCATAGGATAAACAATAAGCTCTGTTAGTGGAGGCCTTTTGTTTTCTTTTTGATTAATTGATGCCGTGCAAATGGTATAGTGGCTGAAATCTACCATAATACTTAGTTTTGTGGACTGTGGATGAAAAAAATATATATTGCTCACATACACCAGGTGTTTATCTAGGCAGCTGTATGTATACTGGAACTCATAGACTTACTTTGGCAATGAGTCATCACACATGCACTTTACCACTCATCCATGCACTCATACATACATTTGCCCACCTCCTGACTCATTCTTGCATTAACCCTGTTAAAAAAGAAAACATGATGGCACCTAAATTTGGCTGGTACATGCTTACAAGGCAAAAAGTTAAAATAGGCATACCATTTGGTGCCCATTGTGCAATCATATTCTAGGTACTGTGTCGTCATTTTAAAGATGTACATAACTGCAATGTGTTGGAGCTATAGAAACAATGATTCACTATGCACAGTAACATGTCAAGATGGCTGCTCAGTAAACCTCTTGCTGGAAGCTATGTTCGAATGCTAAAGTGTATAGTGTATTGTTCTACTGATCCGAGGTGGCTAGCATATTGCGCCTAAGCTTGAGGGTCATCTTGAAACAGTAAAACAATGATACACTATGGGTAATACTATTCCAAGATGGCTGAAAGTTTAGAAATAGTGACAGCACATAATGCAAAACACTGCAGACGAAATGAGCAGTAAATTAGCTACTTAGTAGGACTGACTGGGGAGCTCCTGGATGTATTAGAAAAATGAGAAGCAGCAAAGCGATAAAAGAGCAGGTCGAAATGGAAACAATTCAAAACTAAAGCTTTGACCTCCAGCCCAGACTCTAAAGCACATTCATTTTAAGAGAGATGTGTGCATTTGATTAGGCAGAATGCTGTTATTAACAGAGCAATAGTCAATGGCAGGAATGGGCCAACCCATTGCCCCATGCGGAGCGCTGTCATGGGCAGAAGCAGAAAGTCAATGGCATTCTAACAGATGGACGAGGTAATAGCACTGACTGGCCATTGATATCAGTGATGTTTTCCTTTCTTCGTTCACTTCTGCAAAGGTAAATGGGATACTCCCCAGCAGAGAATGCAATCTGAACACGATTCTGTGTGAGCCAAGAAACATAGCCCCATGAATAGGGAGTTTATATTAAATCCTCTTGACCCTACCTGAATCTTGTTGTGTTGATGTTCCAGCATAGAAAATGTGTGTCACAACAATATCATGGAGTTGTATTTGCATCACACCACCTGATACTATAACTCTGACCAACTCATAGAGTGATATGTTCACTCAAATGATATAATGAGATGTATGTTTTATTAGAAATCACATGCTATACCCACCAGCAAGTACCATGGCACAGTAGCCAATGCCCGCAGAGTTCTTCTCCACAATCTTACTGTTCTCAGCTTTTATAAAAAAAAAATCCACGTTCATAATTCCATAGAATTGTGTGTTCTTGTAATACAACAAAGCAGATGGACATACAGGAAAAGAGAGTACTTCTGTTTTTTATTAAAGACTTTATTTATAACATGTCACATAACTGGCATGTTGTACATCACTCATAGAACTCAGATGCCTGCAAGGCGGTGACATTGAGCATAATGAGCGTAACCAGGACATTCTACATTTGCCAGAAAGCACAGGCGTCTCTTTGGGTAATAATTAGGAATACGCTAGACAGTAAATGCTAAACAATAAAAAAAATAAAAAATACTATAAACCGTGGCAGCCGCAATAATGCAGATCAGATTTGTCTTGCCAGGTATGTGTGTCTGGTGCAGTCGTATCAACCAGTGAAGGGCAATAGGGCCACCTCTCTCTCCTAGTGGGTAAAGTGGACCCAGGTGCCCCCCAATTCAATTCTGGGTTACTGTATGTTCACGTCGGCGAGGCTGTATGTGCTAGTCTCTGTCCGACACACTCCCACCCCCCATTCAGACACACTCTGGCTCCTCTATTGTATGGCAAGTCATGTTATCTAACCTCCGGTATTGGCCATGGGGAGCCTTCTCTGCTTGCCACAGGGGTAGAGTGCCTGGCTCAGTTATTGTCAGTTGGTTAACTAGCTCTTTCCACCCTTCCAAGTCCCTTTCAGCGTTCTCATCAGTGCGGACCATGCATAATCTTTTTCTTCTGATAGGGCCCATTCCTATACATACCCTCCCCCCCCCCCCCCCCCCACCCCCCTCCACCTGTCTATCAGAGGCGGTGCAGGCACCGTCCAGCAGATTGCTGCGTAGTCAAAAGGAGTCCCAGATGTGAAGCCTGTGCAAATCTTTACCTCGGCCAAGGGGTCGGAAGGAGAACAAGGAGGCAATGACTGGGTGTTGCCTCGAGGCGGATAGCAGTGAGTTCCCTGTGCTCCTCTTGGACTGTGCAACAATAATCCACGAGCAGCGGGCATGCCTAGGTTATGTGTAGGAACGTCGCCAGGCTTGTATTTCATCTCTGACACCCCTTGTGGCATGCAGGGGAGATTCCATGTAGTCTCTGGGGAGGGAGGTATGTGCAGTGCAGATAGTGAAATTGGGTCCGTTTGAATCTTGTGTTGCTTGCAATATCCCTAACCTGTGTGCCAGCCCTGTCCCACTCCTGGTCTGTTAAAGGATCACCAAGGTCAGCATCCCACAGTTGGCGTGTTCGTATTGTGCAGGTACATTGGTCTAGCTAGAGAGCTGTGTACAGGCGCAAGATCATACCCCTCCTGGAACCCATATCTAAGGTCCGGTGCAGAACTTGTGACTCCTGCTGTTCCATCTGGAAGGCAACACTTCCCAGGTGGTGCAAGAGATTTTTGCATAGTGCAGGAACTGACCCAGAACAAGGCAAAATAACTCCCTGCCTTCCGCAAAGGAGATAAAGGCTTCACCCTGATATGAACCCCAAGCGACTGGCATCCCCCCTCCATCCAATGGGCGACGTTCACACAGTGTACATCCGCTGGAGCAGGCCCAACCATTAAAGAGGTAGCTGCCTGGCATAGGGTTGGCTACAGAGGACCCCATGTGCCTGAACATCTTTTTGCATGTGTGGGTAGTTGGTGGAGTTTCTGATGCCTCCCCAAATCTGTGGAGGGGGTTTCGTCCCATCAAGCGATGCTCCCCAGCAGTTGTTTCTCCCATTTGCAGCCTGTAAGAAAGGGCCCTCTTTGTACTTTGACAAGAGTGTGCCGTGGGTAGCCAGGGCCTATGTTCTTTCCCTAAAAGTGCATAAAGACAAACCCCAATTGGCACTCTAAGGCTGCAGCACGTATTGTGCCACCCTTAGAGGCCCTGTACCTTTACATATACACACTGCCTTTGCAGGCTTCATGTTTTGGTGCCGAAGAAAGTGAAGAGTCGACATGACACTTATCCCTTTTTGTCATGCATACAACCCACTGCCCTGGCATAGGTCAGCCACCCCTCTAGCTGGGTGCACTATACCAGTGGTGGGGGGTACAGGTTCATGAGCCCTCCTGTACCCCTACAGTGTCTAAATCAATTTTTGGACATTGTAAGTGGAGTAATGCCATTAAGAGTATATGGTACTGGGAGTTTGTCATTACGTACTCCACATGGCTTTACTGAAACTGGGAAGTTTAGTATCCTACTTCTCAGCACATTAAACCCACACTGATGTCAGTATGGGATTTAATGAAAAATGCACACAGAGGGCATCTTAGAGATGCCCCCTTAAAAAACGACCTAAATCTAGTGTCCAGGCCGAGGGGCTACTCGCCATCTGCCACCACCAGACATGTTTCTGGACTCCTGGGTCGAGAGCCTGCTGCTCTCGTGGGGTCTGAAACAATGCACATCCTGGAACGAGGTGCCAAGCCTCCTCTCCCAGGATGGGCAGGGTCCACGAAGGGAAAGCTTCACAGGCTTGCCACCTTTGTGAGCTTCCCCAGGCCTTTTGCTGCATCCAGCAAATAGCCTTTACCGGTTCTATCCCCCACTTTGGGCAGGAGAATTGGCGGGAAAACCAAGTGAGGAAGGGAGGTGTGCCCACCTTTGCCAACCCCACCCCTCAGGTGGGGAGGCGAGGTGAAGTAGAACTCTGTCAGACCCAGCCATATGCCCCCCTCCCACTGGAAGGTGGCATAATGGGGGGGGTGTACCCACCTTTTACTTAACTGGAACGCCCTTGAATCTAGTATTTAGGGGCACCCCTGATCCTTGCCTCCTGAGACAAGAACCGACCAAGAAGAAGGACTGAAGAGCCGTTCTGAAATTAAGAAGAGGACGACACCCACTGACTTGACCCCGACCTACCGGCCTGTCCTATCCCCTCCCTCAAACCTGCTCCAAGCAAAATCCCGAGTGTTTCCTGCAGCCAGCAACCCCAAGATCCCGAAGGACCTGCCCTGCCTTTCACAAGAAAGACTTTGTCACCCTCGAACACCGGGTTTCTTCACCCACTGGCGCTGTCCAAATCTGCACCCGGCGCCCATGGCCCTAGTTCGGGTGGCCCAACACCATGAGGAGGTCTCCCTGGCGATCCTTACCCGAGATGTGGTGATCTCTGACCTGCCTTGAATCTCCAATTGAAGCCTGCAGTCTCTGAAGGATCCCCCACGACCGGAGCTGTTAAGAAAACCCGACACCTAATGACACCCCTGCAACCGAATTCCCACGGCCTCGGGTGGGTCGACCAACGGACCTCCAGAAGATCTTTGTCCCAAGCATGCAGTCTTTGTTAAAACCGGAGAATCCCCATTGAAATCAACAGGGCACCTGACGCCAAAACAACACCCTGCACTCAGCCGCCCCTGTGCCGCTGCGGGTGTACCTGGGGTGCTAACCCTTTGCCCTGAGCCTAACACCAGGAGCTTTGCTCCCAAAACCTTGTGGCCTGCTCGTGAACAGCCACCAACCAAAAGCCCTTTATCCCTCATTGAATAACATTGGACCTTAGCACTCTGCACTTGGCCACCCTTGTGCCGCGGAGGGCATTTAAAGGGTGCATCCTTGACCCTGGGGGACACCTGGTACTAACCCCAGAGTACCAACTCCCACAACAAAGTACTTACCTGTTAACCAATAACTTCATTTCTCACTATAGGAATACATTGACTGTTCTTCCTTTAAAAATGTTTTAAGTGTGGAGTTGATTTGTATGAAAACCTGAAAAACTACAACTGTACCAAAACGGATGTCTCTCTAGGAAATGTCCCAGTGTGATATCGAGGCATATCACACTGTAGAAAATAACTTAAAAAGTAATCCATAAAATAACTGAAAAGTAATCTCGACATTTTGACTTAACTGTATTTCAAACAACTGCCTTTGAACCTGCATTCAATTGAAAAACACTGCATAAGATTTCATAAAGTATTTATTTGACTTACCTGTGCCAGACTTGGCTTGGTTCTAGGAAATTAAATACCTAAATGAATATTTTTATACAAAATCAGTTGGTCTGAAGTTCAGTCTTTGAGTGTGTGATATCATCATTTGCTGATTGAGTGGGTACAACACATGCTTAACACTAGCCTCTGATAAAGCCTTACTGCTCGCCCACACTACCACAAATGGAGAGTAAGGTGCTCTCTACTTTTACCTCTGCCTACCTTTGAGGTTCCACTGGACTCTGTACACACTATACCTCATTTTGGTATTGTATATACAGAGCCAACTTCCTACACAGCCCTCTTTGCACCGAAGCGCCACGTATTGTTGGCGACACACCAGGTAATAAAGCTGTAAATCCCGCACCCCCAGGCCGCCTTTGTCGAGGTCGAGCTTCAGTATGACAAGTTTCACTCCACTCCTTTTTCCAGCCCACACCAACGAGGTCAGAGGGTGGTTAAGCTCTATAAGGGAGTGTGAGAATAGTGCAGAAAGTGTTCTGGAGCACATACACGCACCGCAGGACTAGTAGCATTTTGCTCAGAGACCACCCAACCCATAACAGAGAGTGGCAGGATATTCCAAAAGGCAAGCAAGGACTCTAGTCCTCGCATCACACTCCCCGTATTAAATTAAATTAGCTGCTCTATCATATGAGCCACTTGAATCCCCAAATATTAGAAGGCATTCCTTCCTGAGGCAGCACCCACATCTGGGATGAGCTTCCCTGGCTACACCCTCCAGTGCCACTTGTGGGAACAAGATGGTCTTCTGTGTATTCGCTTGGAGGAAGATTTCCATCATCTGTAGAAGGAGGGGAACCGCTGCACCAGGTTGACGTAGGTGTACAAGGGTGTCATCTGCACACTGACATGACGTGTGTTGTGTTGTAGTGGGACTTCTTGGTCGGTGGATTGTGTAGGATAATGGCGCTCCTTGTAAATACGCAGTGAGTATGTACTAGTGCACAGTTATGATTGCGGTGCATAAAGTTGGGGAGAGCCACCGTCCTCCCCAATGTGTGGCTAACCTCTGATAAACCAAAACAACAGTCCTTTGCACACACCAACAGTATATATATTATGTATTATTGACAATAATAAAAAACACTTGTTCCTCCGTTGATACAGTCACTTCAGTTTAATCTTGAGATCCTTAGCCAACACGTGTTTCGTCGCGCTTAAATGATGTACACAGCAACTTCAGTGCTAAGAAACCAACAAGTGTATGGAAGTTGGGAGTAAAAGATATCCATCACTAACATCAGATGTCTGTTACCTGTTGTGACAGTATGTTTGTCGCAGAGAGTGGCTCAAGTAAAGCTCTCGAGTCTGTGGAAACTTTTGCTGTTTTACTAAAACATATCACCATTGCTGTATCTGGACAAATTTGTGCAGTTAAAAGATGATCGCTATTCCAAACAAACAAAACTTGTCAGCAAATGAAAATAAGCCAGTTTCTGGTGACTTATTTAGTGACATCCAGTCTCCGAACATTTAGGAGTGACTATTCTAAAGTGATTTAAGAAACACGACACCTCCTCAATGTTGCCTCAGATTAATAGAAAGTATATTTATAATCTAAGAAGTACCTCTAATCTCTTTGTATGGGTACTATATGTAGACACTCTGGCCCGGGATGATTTATATAAAAGTTGCACCTGGCGCATAAAACATGGACCAAAGACCAACCGGCACAACACCTCCCAGAGATACTCCTAACTCGGGGAATCAAAGGCCTTTTCACTTTCAAGAGCCAAGAGGGCCCACATCTCATTTCCCCTGACCGAGTGCACACATGGAATAAGCGCCTTAAATTAATGTGTATAATCCAACTCGCCATGAAGCCACAGTGGTTTTCATGTTCCAAATGTGGCGTCAACCCTCGCAACCTAGTAGCCAGGGCTTTCAAGAGGATCTGCAGTCAACATTAATCACTGACCGGGGGCGATAGGACCCAGAGGCCATAGGTTTCTTGTTTGGCTTGGAGATCATCCCTATCTGTGCTTCCTGCATAGGGTAATGAAGGACCTCTTGGTCTTCGCCTCTTGAAGTGTCTTCAACTGTTTGGGGTATAATTGTGCTTCATATTCTCGGTACCACTCTACTGTAAGACCATCCGTCCCCTGCACCTGGCATGTTCCCCAGAGCCACTTCCAATTCACCCCCCTGTAGGTACGCCTCCAATTGTGTATATTGTTCCACTGTTAGCGTCGGCACCACCACATAGCACTTCTAACTTGCAAAATGATATAAAACACAAATGAACATAATGAAACCACATTTTTCTAAGTCACTTTGGCAGAAGAATCGATCATTCTAAAGCTGCATGTGGAGACATCCCAAGAAATTATAGTTTCTTGTATTTCGATAAGTGCCTACAACGTACACAGGCCTTACCATAGCTGTCTCATGAGGACCACTGTGTGTGTTTACCTTTATTTTTCTTTTATCAACTCACTGGACCTAGACGTTTTCCTGACATTCCACACAACACCTCTGTCGCCATTATTCTCCTTTAAATTTGTATTATGGTTATCAAGATTGAGAACTTTAACTCTCCTTTTGCCGCCCCCCCCTCCTCCCCCCACCTGAAGCCAGATTGACTTCCAATTACATACCTTAAATATTCTTGGGCCATATCATGATGGTCCAAGTGTGAGACGTCCAAAGTTGTAACCTATAACTTCAAATTTCGATGAGTCCATGAATGAACTTTAGACCGAATAAATCTGAAAGAGAGTCAATCCCTTCTTATTGTTTCCAGCTTGTTGTATTGAAAGATCATGCATAAACTGTGAAAAAGTTTGAGTTGCACTTGAACTTTAGACACCTCACATTCAATAGTAAAACAAGTGCTCCGCCCATCATGATTCCCCCCGGGTCTTAACACTTCTAATCTTGTCTTTTACGGTATTTCTTCTACTTCAAGCTCACCCTCTTTGCAATTAACCTTTGATCGCATACTTTCACACAAGACCTGTCTATCCAGAATAGATACAGTTTAAATCATGATAGTCTCCCTATTATGGATTGTGACATGATTCTGTAACTGGACGCCATCAAACTTATCTCATCATATATTGTCTTTCCATTTCAAACCATTTTGCAGAAGTAAGTATACCTTTTTAGTTTAGTCCTTCATTAGCCCATTTTCTCAGTGCAGTTTTGTGATATGCTATTTCAAACCTCTTAAAAATCACCCCCCGCCTCCCCCCCCCAAACTAATTAACTGATACCAGTTTCAACCACTTCTGGACAACCCACTCTTGGATAAGTTGCATCACTTGTTTTTATTTCCTCACAAACTTGACTGGAGGCCAGTTCGAATAACAATCATTTATCATCAAAGTATAGATAACACTCGTCTCCATACAATTATAATGTCCTTTATTGGGGTTTGGCAGGCCAGTTGGGGAAACTGAAACCGTGCAATCCACCAGAAATCAGACCATGCCTTCCTTTTCGTTAATGGCATCTCCCTGTGCCCTTCATTAACTTTCTTTAGTTTAGTTCTCAGCAACTTTGGCACAAACAGCCTATCGGTTCTCAGCACTATCCTATCCTGATATAACTCTGACCATACCAATTTGTAATTATCAATATTGACCACCAAATGTAGCAAACTCATAGCATTAGTGATGAAAATCTCAACAATCAGCACGTGTGATCCATGTATATTTAAAGAACAGTTGCATCTAAATATGTGTGGAAATGTTTCAACCCACACCAACTTTAAGACCTTGATGCAACAGTAACTACTCTCATCTAACTATGCCTTTTTGTCACCCTCATCCTATGCAAAGTGGTCAACAAACGTAATGTAAAATAATATTTTACATTGCATAATCCATTCAGCTCCCCTCCAATGAATCCATTAACAAGAGCGGCTTCAAAAACCCTACACACTTTGGAAACTGCACGCTCTGTGTGGTCTTGTGAGTAAAAGCCTAACTTGTGAGGAAGCACACTAACCCCACCATGAATATTTCTGAAAATTCCCTTTCCTACCTCTACAAGCCTAAAAAACCACCAAACCCTTCTGTCCATTTGTTTATTAATATCTTTTCTACCTGTACTTGAGTTGGACCTCTCTATCTTTGAATTTCAAATTGGTCTCTAAATTACAGTAAAACAAAATTTATGCTGCAATATCCAACGGGACCTACATTAGATCCTTCATCACAACACCCTTAAGGCATTCACCTCAATCAAATTGTAAGGTGGACTTGTATCTGTCTATATACTCACATCCTCACCTATCATTTCAGTCGCACTCTTTGGTGGGCTGTATGATTTATACCTGTATCACACGCTGTTCCTTTGGTTAGATATTACCAGCACATTGCCATCCTCTTCACTATTGCACCCACTTTCCTGCACGCTGTTTTCTCATCTTCCATTTCCCGGGATCTCCTTTTTGCACACCCGTGCAAAATGCTGCACTTTACTTAAAACACTTGACCTTCATAGCAGGACAACATCTTTATCACTGCTAAAAGCCTTATCCCGCCACAACTGTGCAATTTACTACTGCCTCATATCTACTTTTCCCCCTGTGCAACAGAGCGTTGCTTTTCATTCCCACCAATTTTCTTGTGTACATTAACTGTGTTCTTCACTTCACATTTGTTTCTTAAATATTTATGATCCAATTCTCTGAAATATCTTTGTGTTCTGTGCTTACTACTTTCTGAAGCCTAGGTTTCTTCATGACCAACAATTTTCTTGTATTTCAAGATTAGTGGTGCGATTTATTGACCCATAAATATTTCATTGTATAAGTCCTTGAATTCACACATATCAGAAAATGTGTTTGCGGACCTACCAAATACTGCTAGACCTGCTCAGCCTGGTCTTTGAAAAGAACATGTATTTTCACTGCTTTATTCAACAGAATACCACAATTTTCCAGTAAGGCTCTAATTTCACTCTTGTTCTTCAAATTTTTTTCCATTCTCAATGTCAACATTGTCCTTCCACTTTCACCCTTCTTTCGGGCATCAGCAAATGTATTACTATTTTTCCTTCCAGTTCCAAAATATACTTTCACACTGCCAGTGTCCTGTAGGCCACAAACTCTTCACCATCCATGGCCTCCTGTAGGAATCATAAGTTTTCATCCAGGTGTTCCATTGAATGTCATTTTAATATAGTCACTGAATGTGTCAATTTTGAACCTACAATTTGCGGTAAAGACTATTAAAAGCAAACATAGTAAGTCTTTATGTAGCTTTTTCTTCTGACGCTCTAAACAGGCCCTCCAGGATTTTGCAATTTACAGTTTCGCAAACCAATAGCTAAATTGGGAGCAATTTAGTAACACGCCTTCAAAACTATGTGACCTCCCTCCTTTTATTGGCCAGGTGCTGATCACTGGGCTGAATAAAATGATGGTCAGTAGACTGGCGAGTTGTTTGTTCATTCATACCCCCACTTCATGTATCTCATTATCTGCAGAGCCACCCATACTAGTCACCACTTGCCAGCAGCATCCTGTAGAGTTGAAATGGAGAAAGAGGTAACTGCACTGAGGAAAAAGGTTATGTAGGATTTGTCCTGGCACAGCTTTTCTGCCCCAAGCATCATCGTCTACCCATTTGATGATCCTCATGCGCACCTTACCTTTTAGTAAAATATGCAATGAGTCCTATAAGGTATAGAGGGAATAAAAAGAAACATTGAAATCTGGCTGACTGCTCATAGGTATGCAGCATGCTGGGGCAGAGGGGGGGACACAATGGGGAAATCTGGCCCCTGCATTCCTCCACCAACCCATTCATAAACAACAATTAAAGAGTTACTAGAAGGAATTTCTCTTAGCAAAGTCTAACTAATTGTGTAATGCCATTTCAGTATCTCTGGATTATGCTAGGGAACTTTTTGATACTCTTAAAACCTTTTACTCTTCCTAATTGTACTTTGGGCTCTTTAGAATCCTCCTCCTCCCAACAGTTTTTGTTCCAGTCTGGCTTTAGGTTTTTTAACCATGATCAAAAAGATCAACAGTGCAATTAAAGCAGAAAGGCAGGTGCTGGACTCCTGTCTAGATTCTTCTGTGTCCCTTTGTTAAACTGTTTCTTTTCAGTCAGTATTGGCTTTGCTGTGAAGATCAAACCAGGTTCCTTGGATGATCCATTCCAGTACTATTTTCTGCAAAAGAAGTCCCAAGTTTGTATGTGTCATTCATAACTAAGATGGTTAACTCTGAAAGAGTGGATGTTTATTTATTATATTTTTTATTTATTTGAAAAGATTTATAAAGTGCAAACAAGAACCAGACGGGTATCGGAGCGCTGTACAAAGAGGAAAATTAACGTTAATGTGAAGAAACAATAACTGTAGAATACAAAAAGGCAGCATAAGAGGCCACATAACTTAATTAACCTTCTGCAATACAGGATGGGGTTATCATGTTTGATATTGTCAATAGCAGAGGACAGGTCCAGAAGAATTAGAAGACAAGGCGTACCTTGGTCAAGAGCTCTCAAAGCGTCATCAACAATGTGAGTTAGCGCTGTTTCCGTACTATGACCTGATCTAAAGCCTGACTGATGTCAGTATAGGAGCTGCAATTTCTCGATGTGGTCGCAGAGCTGTGTGTGAACCCATTTCTCAATCGACTTCGCTAAAGACATGATGCTGGTGATCGCCCGGTAGTTGGGCTCTGTTAGGTCTGCATTTGGCTTCTTGGGGATGGGTGCGACTTGCCCCATTTTGAGGCAGTCTGGAATCCTCATCCGTAAGAGAGATTGTTGGATGATCTTGGACCAGAGAGGCAGAACGGCAAGGTTGAGGTCTTAGAGCAACTTAGCGGGGAGTGGTGCACTGAAATGGTTGGATGGTTTAGGAGATGCCAAGGAATGTGATAACTCCTCTAAGTCCTGGAGTAGGAAGGTATTCCAGCCGGCATTGTTTTTGGGTGTGTACTCTGTGGGGTAAGGCGGAGCGCTCGCTGCTGCAGGTACTGTCGAACCCGAGGAGCTCGTCGACAACAAGTTAGCAGCGGCATGTTGCAGCTCCCGATCAATACTCCTAGACTTTTCAAAAAAATGCGATGAGAAGTCCTCCTCACAGGGACCAGCAGGTTTGATTGCTGGAGTAGCCTGTTTGATGATATCAAACAGTTTTTTGGGGCGGTGTTTAGCGCTGTCAAGCTGATCTCTGAAATGATCTGATTTAGCAATGAAAATGTGTTTGTTATAAGAGCTTCTCATTTTCCTTAAATGTTTGAGACTAGAGGTGGAGGAGACATTTCTCCAAGGTCCCTCAGAGAGCTTTAGAATGCGTCGTTCATCATTAAGGGCACCTTGAACCAAGGTTTGGATTGTCTGCAAGGAATCCTTTTGAGTTGCTTCGGGGATGCAGAGTCAAGAACGTTTGACATGGCGTTGAAGTAGTGGATCCGTCCACTCTTTCAAATTATTCGTTAGTGGGAGGTTCTAGAAGATTGCTCACGTTGGAGAGGTTAGGGATGTTGACGTCACTCAGATTACGAGTCAGTTGCTTGTTTTTGAGCCGTTGACCATGTCTGTGCAATACCTTTCCTTGAATGTGAAAGGAGATTTGGTGATGATCCGACCAATCACATGGTACTATGTCATCCAGTTGAATGATGTCATCTCTAGCTATGATAAGGTCAAGGGTAGCGCCCTTGGAGTGTGTGGGTCTGTTGCAGGCCTGTATATAGTTGAGGTCGGAGAGGAATGTCTTAAAAGAGCAAACTAGTGGATCATTAGTGTCATTCCAGTGAAGGTTGAAGTCACAGAGGAAGTTATGGTTAGGGTGGAGGGTTGAGCTGGCAGAGATGGATTCCATCAGTTGCTCTACAAAACGTAAGTTATCCCCAGGGGGGTGATCGATTGAGTGAAGCACACAGGCAATCTTGCCCTTGTTCCAAATTTCAATGACTAGGATCTCACAGGAGGACATCAGATCATTATGAGTCTGCTTCAGAACGAGGCTAGAACGATGGATGCAGGTGATTTCCCCCCCCCCCCAAGGTTGTAAAACCGCTTCTTTAAAAAAAAAAACTGTAATTTGTACAGATCCAATGCTTTCGTGTTCCAAATGTGGCGTCAACCCCCTCAACCTAGTAGCCAGGCCTTTCAAGAGGATCTGCAGTCAACATTAATCACTGACTGGGGGCGATAGGACCCCGAGGCCATAGGGTTCTTGTTTGGCTTGAAGATCATCCCTATCTGTGCTTCCTGCATAGGGTGAGGAAGGACCTCCGTGGTCTTCGCCTCTTGGAGCGTCTTGAACTGTTTGGGGTATAATTGTGCTTCATATTCTCGGTACCACTCTAAAAGTAAAGTAAAGTCCACATTTGTAAAGCGCACAATCACCCGTAAGGGTCTCTAGGCGCTGGGGGCCGTCGGGAAGATTAAGCGAGCTATTGCCCAGAGTCACATGGTGCTGGGCTAACCTGCCGCCGGAGCCGGGGGTCGAACCGTGGTCCCCAGATTCCAGCGTCAGTCGCCCTGGTCGCGGCGCCACACCTCTCCCACTACTCTACTGTAAGACCACCCGTCCCCTGCACCTGGCATGTTCCCCAGAGCCACTTCCAATTCACCCCCCTATAGGTACGCCTCCAATTGTGTATATTGTTCCACTGTTAGCGTCGGCACCACCACATAGCACTTCTAACTTGCAAAATGATCTAAAACACAAATGAACATAATGAAACCACATTTTCCTAAGTCATGTTCTAAGGATGTGGTGGTGGACGTGGATGTGGTGGTGGACGTGGATGTGGTGGTGGACGTGGATGTGGTGGTGGACGTGGATGTGGTGGTGGACGTGGATGTGGTGGTGGACGTGGATGTGGTGGTGGACGTGGATGTGGTGGTGGACGTGGATGTGGTGGTGGACGTGGATGTGGTGGTGGACGTGGATGTGGTGGTGGACGTGGATGTGGTGGTGGACGTGGATGTGGTGGTGGACGTGGATGTGGTGGTGGACGTGGATGTGGTGGTGGACGTGGATGTGGTGGTGGACGTGGTGGTGGACGTGGACGTGGACGTGGTGGTGGACGTGGACGTGGTGGTGGACGTGGTGGTGGACGTGGACGTGGTGGTGGATGTGGACGTGGTGGTGGACGTGGACGTGGTGGTGGACGTGGTGGTGGACGTGGACGTGGTGGTGGTGGACGTGGACGTGGTGGTGGTGGACGTGGTGGTGGTGGTGGACGTGGACGTGGTGGATGTGGACGTGGTGGTGGATGTGGACGTGGTGGTGGACGTGGACGTGGTGGTGGACGTGGACGTGGTGGTGGACGTGGACGTGGTGGTGGACGTGGACGTGGTGGTGGATGTGGACGTGGTGGTGGATGTGGACGTGGATGTGGTGGTGGACGTGGATGTGGTGGTGGACGTGGATGTGGTGGTGGACGTGGATGTGGTGGTGGACGTGGATGTGGTGGTGGACGTGGATGTGGTGGTGGACGTGGATGTGGTGGTGGACGTGGATGTGGTGGTGGACGTGGACGTGGTGGTGGACGTGGACGTGGTGGTGGACGTGGACGTGGACGTGGTGGTGGTGGTGGACGTGGACGTGGTGGTGGACGTGGACGTGGTGGTGGACGTGGACGTGGTGGTGGACGTGGACGTGGTGGTGGACGTGGACGTGGTGGTGGACGTGGTGGTGGACGTGGTGGTGGACGTGGATGTGGACGTGGTGGTGGACATGGATGTGGTGGTGGACGTGGTGGACGTGGACGTGGTGGTGGACGTGGACGTGGTGGTGGACGTGGACGTGGTGGTGGACGTGGACGTGGTGGTGGACGTGGTGGTGGACGTGGACGTGGTGGTGGACGTGGACGTGGTGGTGGACGTGGACGTGGTGGTGGATGTGGACGTGGTGGTGGACGTGGTGGTGGACGTGGACGTGGTGGTGGACGTGGACGTGGTGGTGGACGTGGACGTGGTGGTGGACGTGGACGTGGTGGTGGACGTGGACGTGGATGTGGTGGTGGACGTGGTGGTGGTGGACGTGGTGGTGGTGGACGTGGTGGTGGTGGACGTGGTGGTGGTGGACGTGGTGGTGGTGGACGTGGTGGTGGTGGACGTGGTGGTGGTGGACGTGGACGTGGTGGTGGACGTGGACGTGGACGTGGACGTGGTGGTGGACGTGGACGTGGTGGTGGACGTGGACGTGGTGGTGGATGTGGACGTGGTGGTGGATGTGGACGTGGTGGTGGACGTGGTGGTGGACGTGGTGGTGGACGTGGACGTGGTGGTGGACGTGGACGTGGTGGTGGACGTCGTGGTGGACGTGGACGTGGTGGTGGTGGACGTGGACGTGGTGGTGGTGGACGTGGTGGTGGTGGTGGACGTGGTGGTGGTGGACGTGGTGGTGGTGGACGTGGTGGTGGACGTGGACGTGGTGGTGGACGTGGACGTGGTGGTGGACGTGGACGTGGTGGTGGATGTGGACGTGGTGGTGGATGTGGACGTGGTGGTGGATGTGGACGTGGTGGTGGATGTGGACGTGGTGGTGGTGGACGTGGATGTGGTGGTGGACGTGGATGTGGTGGTGGACGTGGATGTGGTGGTGGACGTGGATGTGGACGTGGATGTGGTGGTGGACGTGGACGTGGACGTGGTGGTGGACGTGGACGTGGTGGTGGACGTGGTGGTGGACGTGGTGGTGGACGTGGACGTGGTGGTGGTGGTGGACGTGGACGTGGACGTGGACGTGGACGTGGACGTGGTGGTGGACGTGGACGTGGTGGTGGACGTGGACGTGGACGTGGTGGTGGACGTGGTGGTGGACGTGGTGGTGGACGTGGTGGTGGACGTGGTGGTGGACGTGGTGGTGGACGTGGTGGTGGACGTGGTGGTGGACGTGGATGTGGACGTGGTGGTGGACATGGATGTGGTGGTGGACGTGGTGGACGTGGACGTGGTGGTGGACGTGGACGTGGTGGTGGACGTGGACGTGGACGTGGTGGTGGACGTGGTGGTGGACGTGGACGTGGTGGTGGACGTGGACGTGGTGGTGGACGTGGACGTGGTGGTGGATGTGGACGTGGTGGTGGACGTGGTGGTGGACGTGGACGTGGTGGTGGACGTGGACGTGGTGGTGGACGTGGACGTGGTGGTGGACGTGGACGTGGTGGTGGACGTGGACGTGGATGTGGTGGTGGACGTGGTGGTGGTGGACGTGGTGGTGGTGGTGGACGTGGTGGTGGTGGACGTGGTGGTGGTGGACGTGGTGGTGGTGGACGTGGTGGTGGTGGTGGACGTGGTGGTGGTGGACGTGGTGGTGGTGGACGTGGTGGTGGTGGACGTGGTGGTGGTGGACGTGGTGGTGGTGGACGTGGTGGTGGTGGACGTGGTGGTGGTGGACGTGGTGGTGGTGGACGTGGTGGTGGTGGACGTGGTGGTGGTGGACGTGGTGGTGGACGTGGTGGTGGTGGTGGTGGTGGTGGACGTGGTGGTGGTGGACGTGGTGGTGGTGGTGGTGGACGTGGTGGTGGTGGACGTGGTGGTGGTGGTGGCGGACGTGGTGGTGGTGGTGGTGGACGTGGTGGTGGTGGTGGACGTGGTGGTGGTGGACGTGGTGGTGGTGGTGGACGTGGATGTGGTGGTGGTGGACGTGGATGTGGTGGTGGTGGACGTGGATGTGGTGGTGGTGGACGTGGATGTGGTGGTGGTTGACGTGGATGTGGTGGTGGTTGACGTGGATGTGGTGGTGGTGGACGTGGATGTGGTGGTGGTGGACGTGGTGGTGGTGGGACGTGGACGTGGATGTGGTGGTGGACGTGGATGTGGTGGTGGACGTGGACGTGGTGGTGGACGTGGTGGTGGTGGACGTGGATGTGGTGGTGGTGGTGGTGGACGTGGATGTGGTGGTGGTGGACGTGGATGTGGTGGTGGTGGTGGACGTGGATGTGGTGCTGGTGGTGGTGGTGGTGGACGTGGATGTGGTGGTGGTGGTGGACGTGGATGTGGTGGTGGTGGTGGACGTGGATGTGGTGGTGGACGTGGACGTGGTGGTGGATGTGGTGGTGGTGGACGTGGATGTGGTGGTGGTGGTGGACGTGGATGTGGTGGTGGTGGACGTGGATGTGGTGGTGGTGGTGGACGTGGATGTGGTGGTGGTGGTGGTGGTGGTGGACGTGGATGTGGTGGTGGTGGTGGACGTGGATGTGGTGGTGGTGGTGGACGTGGATGTGGTGGTGGTGGACGTGGATGTGGTGGTGGTGGTGGACGTGGATGTGGTGGTGGACGTGGATGTGGTGGTGGACGTGGATGTGGTGGTGGACGTGGATGTGGTGGTGGTGGTGGTGGTCGTGGATGTGGTGGTGGTGGACGTGGATGTGGTGGTGGTGGACGTGGATGTGGTGGTGGTGGACGTGGATGTGGTGGTGGTGGACGTGGATGTGGTGGTGGTGGTCGTGGATGTGGTGGTGGTGGACGTGGATGTGGTGGTGGTGGACGTGGATGTGGTGGTGGTGGACGTGGATGTGGTGGTGGTGGACGTGGATGTGGTGGTGGTGGACGTGGATGTGGATGTGGTGGTGGTGGACGTGGATGTGGTGGACGTGGATGTGGTGGTGGTGGACGTGGATGTGGTAGTGGTGGACGTGGATGTGGTGGTCGTGGATGTGGTGGTGGTGGACGTGGATGTGGTGGTGGACGTGGATGTGGTGGTGGTGGTGGACGTGGATGTGGTGGTGGTGGTGGACGTGGATGTGGTGGTGGTGGATGTGGTGGTGGTGGTGGACGTGGATGTGGTGGTGGTGGACGTGGTGGACGTGGATGTGGTGGTGGTGGACGTGGATGTGGTGGTGGTGGACGTGGATGTGGTGGATGTGGATGTGGTAGTGGTGGACGTGGATGTGGTGGTGGTGGTGGACGTGGACGTGGTGGTGGTGATGGTGGGGGTGGTGGTGGACGTGGATGTGGTGGTGGTGGTGGACGTGGATGTGGTGGTGGTGGTGGACGTGGATGTGGTGGTGGTGGACGTGGATGTGGTGGTGGTGGACGTGGATGTGGTGGTGGTGGACGTGGATGTGGTGGTGGTGGACGTGGATGTGGTGGTGGTGGACGTGGACGTGGACGTGGTGGACGTGGATGTGGTGGTGGACGTGGATGTGGTGGTGGACGTGGACGTGGATGTGGTGGTGGTGGTGGACGTGGTGGTGGTGGACGTGGACGTGGATGTGGTGGTGGTGGTGGACGTGGTGGTGGTGGACGTGGACGTGGATGTGGTGGTGGACGTGGATGTGGTGGTGGTGGTGGACGTGGACGTGGATGTGGTGGTGGTGGTGGTGGACGTGGATGTGGTGGTGGACGTGGATGTGGATGTGGTGGTGGTGGTGGACGTGGATGTGGATGTGGTGGTGGTGGTGGACGTGGATGTGGTGGTGGTGGTGGACGTGGATGTGGTGGTGGTGGTGGTGGACGTGGATGTGGTGGACGTGGATGTGGTGGTGGTGGTGGTGGTGGTGGACGTGGTGGTGGTGGTGGACGTGGTGGTGGACGTGGATGTGGTGGTGGTGGACGTGGATGTGGTGGTGGTGGACATGGACGTGGATGTGGTGGTGGTGGTGGACGTGGATGTGGTGGTGGTGGTGGACGTGGATGTGGTGGTGGTGGATGTGGTGGTGGTGGTGGACGTGGATGTGGTGGTGGACGTGGATGTGGTGGTGGACGTGGAAGTGGTGGACGTGGAAGTGGTGGACGTGGAGGTGGTGGACGTGGTGGTGGTGGACGTGGTGGTGGTGGACGTGGTGGTGGTGGACGTGGTGGTGGTGGACGTGGTGGTGGATGTGGATGTGGTGGTGGTGGTGGTGGTGGTGGACGTGGTGGTGGTGGTGGTGGACGTGGTGGTGGTGGTGGATGCGGTGGTGGTGGTGGTGGTGGACGTGGTGGTGGTGGTGGTGGTGGACGTGGTGGTGGTGGTGGTGGTGGACGTGGTGGTGGTGGTGGTGGTGGACGTGGTGGTGGTGGTGGTGGACGTGGTGGTGGTGGTGGTGGATGTGGTGGTGGTGGTGGTGGACGTGGTGGTGGTGGTGGTGGACGTGGTGGTGGTTGTGGATGTGGATGTGGTAGTGGTAGTGGTGGTGGTGGATGTGGTGGTAGTGGTAGTGGTGGTGGATGTGGTGGTGGTGGTGGTGGATGTGGTGGTGGTGGTGGATGTGGTGGTGGTGGTGGATGTGGTGGTGGTGGTGGTGGTGGTGGTGGTGGTGGTGGATGTGGTGGTAGTGGTGGTGGTGGACGTGGTGGTGGTGGTGGTGGACGTGGTGGTGGTTGTGGATGTGGATGTGGTAGTGGTAGTGGTGGACATGGATGTGGTGGTGGACGTGGTGGACGTGGACGTGGTGGTGGACGTGGACGTGGTGGTGGACGTGGACGTGGTGGTGGACGTGGTGGTGGACGTGGACGTGGTGGTGGACGTGGTGGTGGACGTGGACGTGGTGGTGGACGTGGACGTGGTGGTGGACGTGGACGTGGTGGTGGATGTGGACGTGGTGGTGGACGTGGTGGTGGACGTGGACGTGGACGTGGTGGTGGACGTGGACGTGGTGGTGGACGTGGATGTGGTGGTGGACGTGGTGGTGGTGGACGTGGTGGTGGTGGTGGACGTGGTGGTGGTGGACGTGGTGGTGGTGGACGTGGTGGTGGTGGACGTGGTGGTGGTGGACGTGGTGGTGGTGGTGGACGTGGTGGTGGTGGACGTGGTGGTGGTGGACGTGGTGGTGGTGGACGTGGTGGTGGTGGACGTGGTGGTGGTGGACGTGGTGGTGGTGGACGTGGTGGTGGTGGACGTGGTGGTGGTGGACGTGGTGGTGGACGTGGTGGTGGTGGACGTGGTGGTGGTGGTGGTGGTGGACGTGGTGGTGGTGGACGTGGTGGTGGTGGTGGTGGACGTGGTGGTGGTGGTGGTGGACGTGGTGGTGGTGGTGGCGGACGTGGTGGTGGTGGTGGTGGACGTGGTGGTGGTGGTGGACGTGGTGGTGGTGGACGTGGTGGTGGTGGGGGACGTGGATGTGGTGGTGGTGGACGTGGATGTGGTGGTGGTGGACGTGGATGTGGTGGTGGTGGACGTGGATGTGGTGGTGGTGGACGTGGATGTGGTGGTGGTTGACGTGGATGTGGTGGTGGTTGACGTGGATGTGGTGGTGGTTGACGTGGATGTGGTGGTGGTGGACGTGGATGTGGTGGTGGTGGACGTGGTGGTGGTGGACGTGGACGTGGATGTGGTGGTGGACGTGGATGTGGTGGTGGACGTGGACGTGGTGGTGGACGTGGTGGTGGTGGACGTGGATGTGGTGGTGGTGGTGGTGGACGTGGATGTGGTGGTGGTGGACGTGGATGTGGTGGTGGTGGTGGACGTGGATGTGGTGGTGGTGGTGGTGGTGGTGGTGGACGTGGATGTGCTGGTGGTGGTGGACGTGGATGTGGTGGTGGTGGTGGACGTGGATGTGGTGGTGGTGGACGTGGATGTGGTGGTGGTGGTGGACGTGGTGGTGGTGGTGGACGTGGATGTGGTGGTGGACGTGGATGTGGTGGTGGACGTGGATGTGGTGGTGGTGGTGGTGGTCGTGGATGTGGTGGTGGTGGACGTGGATGTGGTGGTGGTGGACGTGGATGTGGTGGTGGTGGACGTGGATGTGGTGGTGGTGGACGTGGATGTGGTGGTGGTGGTCGTGGATGTGGTGGTGGTGGACGTGGATGTGGTGGTGGTGGACGTGGATGTGGTGGTGGTGGACGTGGATGTGGTGGTGGTGGACGTGGATGTGGTGGTGGTGGACGTGGATGTGGTGGTGGTGGATGTGGTGGTGGTGGACGTGGATGTGGTGGACGTGGATGTGGTGGTGGTGGACGTGGATGTGGTAGTGGTGGACGTGGATGTGGTGGTCGTGGATGTGGTGGTGGTGGACGTGGATGTGGTGGTGGACGTGGATGTGGTGGTGGTGGTGGACGTGGATGTGGTGGTGGTGGTGGATGTGGTGGTGGTGGATGTGGTGGTGGTGGTGGACGTGGATGTGTGTGGTGGTGGACGTGGTGGACGTGGATGTGGTGGTGGTGGACGTGGATGTGGTGGTGGTGGACGTGGATGTGGTGGATGTGGATGTGGTAGTGGTGGACGTGGATGTGGTGGTGGTGGTGGACGTGGACGTGGTGGTGGTGGTGGTGGGGGTGGTGGTGGACGTGGATGTGGTGGTGGTGGTGGACGTGGATGTGGTGGTGGTGGTGGACGTGGATGTGGTGGTGGTGGACGTGGATGTGGTGGTGGTGGACGTGGATGTGGTGGTGGTGGACGTGGATGTGGTGGTGGTGGACGTGGATGTGGTGGTGGTGGACGTGGACGTGGACGTGGTGGACGTGGATGTGGTGGTGGACGTGGATGTGGTGGTGGACGTGGACGTGGTGGTGGACGTGGACGTGGATGTGGTGGTGGTGGTGGACGTGGTGGTGGTGGACGTGGACGTGGATGTGGTGGTGGTGGTGGACGTGGATGTGGTGGTGGTGGTGGACGTGGACGTGGATGTGGTGGTGGTGGTGGTGGACGTGGATGTGGTGGTGGACGTGGATGTGGATGTGGTGGTGGTGGTGGACGTGGATGTGGATGTGGTGGTGGTGGTGGACGTGGATGTGGTGGTGGTGGTGGACGTGGATGTGGTGGTGGTGGTGGACGTGGATGTGGTGGACGTGGATGTGGTGGTGGTGGTGGTGGTGGTGGACGTGGTGGTGGTGGTGGACGTGGTGGTGGACGTGGTGGTGGTGGACGTGGATGTGGTGGTGGTGGACGTGGATGTGGTGGTGGTGGACATGGACGTGGATGTGGTGGTGGTGGTGGACGTGGATGTGGTGGTGGTGGTGGTGGTGGACGTGGATGTGGTGGTGGACGTGGATGTGGTGGTGGACGTGGAAGTGGTGGACGTGGTGGTGGTGGACGTGGTGGTGGTGGACGTGGTGGTGGTGGACGTGGTGGTGGTGGACGTGGTGGTGGTGGACGTGGTGGTGGATGTGGATGTGGTGGTGGTGGTGGTGGACGTGGTGGTGGTGGTGGACGTGGTGGTGGTGGTGGATGCGGTGGTGGTGGTGGTGGTGGACGTGGTGGTGGTGGACGTGGTGGTGGTGGTGGTGGTGGACGTGGTGGTGGTGGTGGTGGTGGACGTGGTGGTGGTGGTGGTGGTGGACGTGGTGGTGGTGGTGGTGGACGTGGTGGTGGTGGTGGTGGATGTGGTGGTGGTGGACGTGGTGGTGGTGGTGGTGGACGTGGTGGTGGTTGTGGATGTGGATGTGGTAGTGGTTGTGGTGGTAGTGGTAGTGGTGGTGGATGTGGTGGTGGTGGTGGTGGATGTGGTGGTGGTGGTGGATGTGGTGGTGGTGGTGGATGTGGTGGTGGTGGTGGTGGTGGTGGTGGTGGTGGTGGTGGATGTGGTGGTAGTGGTGGTGGTGGACGTGGTGGTGGTGGTGGTGGACGTGGTGGTGGTTGTGGATGTGGATGTGGTAGTGGTAGTGGTGGTGGATGTGGTGGTAGTGGTAGTGGTGGTGGATGTGGTGGTGGTGGTGGTGGATGTGGTGGTGGATGTGGTGGTGGATGTGGTGGTGGATGTGGTGGTGGATGTGGTGGTGGTGGTGGATGTGGTGGTAGTGGATGTGGTGGTGGTGGACGTGGTGGTGGTGGACGTGGATGTGGTGGTGGTGGACGTGGATGTGGATGTGGTGGTGGTGGACGTGGATGTGGTGGACGTGGACGTGGATGTGGTGGTGGTGGACGTGGACGTGGATGTGGTGGTGGTGGACGTGGACGTGGTGGTGGACGTGGTGGTGGACGTGGTGGTGGACGTGGTGGTGGTGGTGGACGTGGTGGTGGACGTGGTGGTGGACGTGGATGTGGTGGTCGTGCTGGACGTTGACGTGGTGGTGGTGGACATGGATGTGGTGGTGGTGGTGGTGGATGTGGTGGCGGTGGTGGACGTGGTGGTGGTGGTGGACGTCGTGGTGGTGGATGTGGTGGTGGTGGATGTGGTGGTGGTGGTGGTGGATGTGGTGGTGGTGGTGGTGGATGTGGTGGTGGTGGTGGTGGATGTGGTGGTGGACGTGGTGGTGGACGTGGTTTGTGGTGGTGGACGTGGATGTGGTGGTCGTGCTGGACGTGGATGTGGTGGTCGTGCTGGACGTGGTGGTGGTGGACGTGGATGTGGTGGCGGTGGTGGACGTGGTGGTGGTGGTGGTGGTGGTGGACGTGGTGGTGGTGGTGGACGTCGTGGTGGTGGATGTGGTGGTGGTGGACGTGGATGTGGTGGTGGTGGTGGACGTGGATGTGGTGGATGTGGTGGACGTGGTGGTGGTGGTGGACGCGGTGGTGGTGGTGGACGCGGTGGTGGTGGTGGACGCGGTGGTGGTGGTGGACGCGGTGGTGGTGGTGGACGCGGTGGTGGTGGTGGACGCGGTGGTGGTGGTGGACGCGGTGGTCGTGGTGGTGGTGGTGGATGTGGATGTGGATGTGGATGTGGATGTGGATGTGGATGTGGATGTGGATGTGGTGGTGGATGTGGATGTGGTGGTGGACGTGGTGGTGGACGTGGTTTGTGGTGCTGGACGTGGATGTGGTGGTCGTGCTGGACGTGGATGTGGTGGTCGTGCTGGACGTGGATGTGGTGGTGGTGGTGGACGTGGACGTGGTGGTGGTGGACGTGGATGTGGTGGCGGTGGTGGACGTGGTGGTGGTGGTGGTGGACGTGGTGGTGGTGGTGGACGTCGTGGTGGTGGATGTGGTGGTGGTGGTGGTGGATGTGGTGGTGGTGGTGGACGTGGATGTGGTGGATGTGGTGGACGTGGTGGTGGTGGTGGTGGACGCGGTGGTGGACGCGGTGGTGGTGGTGGACGCGGTGGTGGTGGTGGACGCGGTGGTGGTGGTGGACGCGGTGGTGGTGGTGGACGCGGTGGTGGTGGACGCGGTGATAGTGGTGGACGCGGTGGTGGTGGTGGTGGTGGTGGTGGACGTGGTGGTGGTGGTGGACGTGGTGGTGGACATGGTGGTGGACATGGTGGTGGTGGTTGACATGGTGGTGGTGGTTGACATGGCGGTGGTGGTTGACATGGTGGTGGTGGTTGACATGGTGGTGGTGGTTGACATGGTGGTGGTGGTTGACATGGTGGTGGTGATTGACATGGTGGTGGTGGTTGACATGGTGGTGATGGTGGACATGGTGGTGGTGGTAGACGTGGTGGTGGTGGATGTGGTGGTGGTGGTGGATGTGGTGGTGGTGGATGTGGTGGTGGTGGTGGTGGATGTGGTGGTGGTGGTGGTGGATGTGGTGGTGGTGGTGGATGTGGTGGTGGTGGTGGTGGATGTGGTGGTGGTGGTGGTGGTGGTGGTGGACGTGGATGTGGTGGTGGTGGTGGTGGACGTAGATGTGGTGGTGGTGGTGGTGGACGTAGATGTGGTGGTGGTGGTGGATGTGGTGGTGGTGGTGGACGTGAATGTGGTGGTGGATGTGGTGGTGGACGTGGTGGTGGTGGTGGTGGTGGTGAAAGCGACCGCGTTTGGAGCTGAAAGTGCACACTGCTTAATGAGCCATGACGAGGGAGGAAGCTGCGCGCGCTCCCGCAGACCCTAAGCCAGGGTAGAGAGAAGGCGGGACATGCACCCGTCTTTGGCCTTTCTTAGAAAGACGCATGCAAAGGCCAACAGCGGGTGAAGAAAACAAAAGCACGAGCGTGTGTCCCAACGTTTAAATCCCTTACTAAATGTCGTGCAGGTCAGCGCAGGCGCGCTGGCTCAGACGAGACCTAAAAACGACTTCACCATCAGTTAGCTTATTTTATTACAATTCCAAAGATTCCAAACATGAAATGGTTACCTGCTTCCATTTGGAAATGACGGCTTATTAAATGTAATAAGATAACTCCTGCCTATGGGAAAGGTAGGGCTTGCAGTAGTGAAAAACTAATTTACAGGGTTTTCACTCCCAGGACAGGTAATACTTAAAATTGCATGTACCACATATTAAGTACACCACACCCTGCCCTCTGAGCTATACAGGACCTACCTTAGGGCGGACTTATTTGTATTAAAAAGGAAGGTTTGGGCTTGGCAAAAGGTTTATTTTGCCAGGTCGAAAATGGCAGTTAAAAACCACAGACACAATCTGCATTGACAGGCCTGAGACTTGTGTAAAGGGTTACATAAGTGGGTGGCACAATCCGTGCAGTAGGCCTACTAGTAGCATTTAAAATTAACGGTCCTGGGAACAGGTCGTGTCACTTTACTATGGATTTACAGGTAAATAACATTTTCCAATTGGAGATAAGCCAATGTTACCATATATTAAGGAGTGAGCACATGCACTTTAGCGTTAGTTGGCAGCGGTAACGTTTGCAGAGTCCTAAGGCCAGCAAAAACAAGGTCAGCAAAAGTGGAAAGGGGAGGCAAAAAAGTTTAGGCAAGGACCACCCTAGTGCTGACCATTATAATCAGTAGAAAACGCTAGACTTATCTCTGGCATTTATCATTATACTTTCCTCATGCCACCATTTATTTTCTTGCAGGTCATTTAATAGGAAAGCATAATCATTCTTATTCTGTTTTGTGCCTTCTACAGCAACATTTTCCATCATTAGTTGCTCCTCAGGATATCTCTGTTCTGAGGCCACTGCCGTATTGTTTTGATAATGTGAATAGCCATTTCACTGCTCTTTTCTAAATTGCCCACATATGCTATCTGCAAGACCTGTCAACCTTTGCTAAATCAGTTCAATTCCCGTCCCCGTCCCACAAACCCATGAGCTGTTCGCTTGGGGTTCACTTGGATTGTTGCCTGAAAATAGTTAACTACCATTTCCTTTGATGGATTACTTGTGCATGATTTCCAGAGTGCTAGTCTGAGAGGCAATCCCTGTAGCATGTCTCCTTCTTGTGTGAAAGAGCAGGAACACATTAGTAACTGAACATTAACAGTAGTAAAGATATGTATCAATGGTTGATAAGACACAAAAAACTGTACTACTGTTTGTGCTTTTGAAAAAAAAGAACTTAAAAAAAGTGTTGCAATGCTACAGTCAAGTCCTCAAGTGTTTCTAAACAAGTCAACTGTTTTGTTACTTTCCTAACAAAGATGTCTACAATTCTGGCGCCATTAAAATGAGTAAAAAGCCCCCGAGCCGTCCAGGAATAGAGTTTGAAGTTGGTGCTCGCTTAGAAGCGCAGGATTACTTACAAAAATGGTATGTAAGTAACAAATCTTTTTTGTTTCTGATTAAATGTAATTGGCTATACATTTTTGCTACAAGTCTGCATTGATGCATAAATTGCAGCGGTTTGAAACACTTGGGTGCTAATAGTATGTTTTGTGTTTAGGATTTCTTAGTAAAGATAATACAAATTTGAATGCAGGGTCTAAATATTGGTATTTTCATGGTATTAGCATGTTTTGTTCATAACCATCTCTGGGTTGACTGAGTCGCATTAAGAGACCCATGGTCATTTTTATGCTTGATTGTTTGGTGAAGGAGGACAGTTTAAAGTTATTTTGCACGTATAAGAAGGAACATGCACTGTGGGCACAGTATAAAGTAACTAGTTGTTTAAAATACGATAGCTTGTCATACGTAAACATGTTAAAAGGCTAGAGGGGACAGCAGGAGGTTATCGTTCTTTTGTCTTGTTTATTGTTTCTAGTGTTGCCGTCTCCAATATGTACTCACAGTGTGTGTTGCTATTTTTACCATGACAGGATTGTGACAATAGCTTGAATGTAAACATTTTTAGCTACAAATTGAGAAGCTTCCAAGGTGTTCCGAATGCCTGTGCGCCTTTTTAAATATGAAAGCTCAGGTGTTACCACATTTGTCCTCCTTAGAAATGCGCTTGCTTCATGGCCTAATGCATTGTCCTAGCCTTGCAGATTATAGCAGGTTATTTCTAATGCTGCACAATCAGAGTAGGTTATAATTATTTTTCTTATTTCACCTTTATGTGGGGTCATGCTTAACATTACTATTTTAGAAATATCACTTTTAGAAAGATTGCATTTCTCAGCTCTTAACGTTCTCGGTGCCTGCATCTTGTCTCAGTACACGTCTGGGATGGGTGACAAGTGGACTTTGTGCATTCCCTCTAGGCAGCCACACACAAAGGGACGGTAGGTGTGACTGAATGCCAATCTGCAACCTGGTGCAGAAGGAGAGAGAGGAGCTAACACACCTGATTGGACAGTGTCCTGTCCCCACACAACGGGTTGATTTATCTCTTCCCTCCCCCCCGCCCCCTAATTATTCTGGAGCCAGGTCCAAGAAGGGGGATCATCTGTGCCCTTCAAAGCTCCTCTATGAAGTCACCTCCACTTCAAAGGTGTGGTATATAAATAAATAATACCGGATCTATTTTTGAATGAATGAATGAATAACAGATAGCTCAATAAAATAAGAGTCAAGATTCGAGGTAGTAGGAGTTTCTGCAGGTTTATTACAGCATGAGGACAGGATCAGGACAACCTGCATAGAACGGGGGTAACAGGGCCCAGCAGGACAACTGGGGCCCAGCAGCTGCCGGGGCTTGATCTGGGATGAGCGCGCTAACTTTTAATAACAATACATTGACTTATATACATAGCGCAAATACATAGCATTACATTGCAGTAGGCGTAGCAGTGGGTGGAGCAGAAGGCGTGACGCGTAGCAGTCGCGAGAGATAACGGTAAAAGTAGGTGTAACTGGGAGTATACATGGACATGTGATGCAAACGTAACAGAATATGTCATGAATGGGCGGAAACATAGGAGGGGGCTACCTAAGGAGCCGGGACCTCTAACCTGGTGGTGCGCGAAAACTGGCAATGACGTGTTACTAGGAGAAGCTGGGGGCTACGAACTCTGTGCTAGGAGCAGAGACTAGAGTCTGGAGGGTCGGAGCGACATGTACCTAAACCCTATCTGGTATCTGATGTTTAGGGAACATGTTGATATAAACTAGAAGTCATGAGGGGAAAAGCTAACTTTACTCTAAGACTGGACCATGCATTATTCTACATGTAGTGCGTGATGAAGAATATTAAATGACCATTAATACAGTATTTCTCTAACGTGGAGCCGAATAGGCTAGACAATGACGGAAACTATTGATGCAGTTCAGTAGCTTAGGAATGCAGGGAAGGAGGACTGAACTGATAGCTGGAATCATAACACACTCTTGGCAGACTCAGAGGCAGAGCCAAGCTGCACCGGGCACTGCGAGGCAGGAAGTAAGTGAAGGGTCGAGGATACAGGTGGGGGCTGTATCGCTCCTCAGCGAGGCTTTCAGGAGACAGGAGTTGAATCCAGGGTCCGGGCCCTTTTGAGGCCTGGAAACGGGGACTTTATAATGGAATAACGTGCACACTGAGAAACGTGGCAACATAACTTTACATAGGCCTGATATTCGTAGTATTCACGAGGACTGGAAAATGACATACCAGAGGTGGACACAACTATAATTGCGTCATTAATCGGACATGGGGAATAACAGATGCATATTGGTCATGCACACATAACATATGATGGATGAGGCGTAGGGACACAGAACATGGCAAAATTTATTTTTCCACAAAGGGACAACTGTCTGTGACCCCCAATAAATCAGAAACATCTGGACATGTAAAGAAACTCTGCCAGGAAGGAGGACTGCTGTGCTGCTACAAGGACTGCCACTCTGCTGCACTACTGTTCTAGAAGAACTGCTTTTCTGCTGTGCTGCACTACTGCTTGCTTCCCCCTGCGCCTGCTAAGGAATAGCTGGACTCTTTCCTCTTCTTTTGAGATATCAAAGTCTCACCTCCTGCTCCTATGGAATGGGATACAGGTGCTTGCTCCAGTGGATCCGACGCATCCTCTGCTGTGTGAAGCCGAATCAATGCATTGGCATTGTTGCTGGAACAGACACAGTGCATCGCACTCTGAACCAGCGCATCACCTCAAGAACCAATGCAGCAGAGCAGCTGCTATAGTAGAAGATCCCGAGGCCAAAGGAACGAGGGGGAGGAACGGGAATCATTTTCAGGGAGGAACTGAACATTGCCCCGCTGGACATAGACAAAACCGCCTGCGCTGAACTATCTGGGATATCTATCAAACTCGGCTCAGGCTACTGCCTCACTGGCCTAATCTGCTACAGGCCACCAGGTTTCATCAATGCTATGCAACAACAGGAATTAATCTCAGTCATTAACAACTTGACACTCACCCACAGCAGAGTTTTAGCACTGGGGGATTTTAACCTATGTACCAACGGCACTCTGGATACTGCCTACCACAATATCATACAATCCTGTGCTAACTTAGGATTAATACAATGGGTAACTGCTCCCACACACAGGGAAGGAAACACTCTAGACTTAATCTTTGCCGAAGAAAAACTCATAACCATGGGAGAAATCCAACCAGTGGGATGGTCAGATCACCATCTCATAAAGTTTGATATTCATACCCTGGGCATTACAGATCAAGCTAATACACAAGTTAGAACTTTTATCAGTCGCAATTGGAAGGGATTACTGAAGAGGAAAGGCGAAAATGAGACAGACCTCTTTCAGATGCAAACCCTCCTTAAATCAGAAAATGATATTGCTACGAATTACAGTCTACTTTGTGACCATATAACTAAAAAACTTGACTGCATAGCCCCCCTGAAAGCTATCAGGAAAAGAGGCAGCCCCTCAGCACCCTGGTATACAGACACATTAAAAGATCTGAAAAACGTCTGTAAAAAGGCAGAGAGACAATGGAGAAGAGGCTATGAAGAACAGAATAGACTACTCTGGAGACTGACTATAATTCAATACAAGAAAGAGATCGCCACAGCCAAAGCAGAATACTTTGCTGCTATTATCCTAAAAAGCTCCAACAAGTCCCGCGATATCTTTAAAATTGTAAAAGATCTGTCCCATCCTGTTTGCACCAACAGTAATATTAAACCCTCACAGGAACTATGTGATGGCCTGGCCTCCTTCTTTCAGGAAAAAATTTCCAAACTGATTGAAAGCATGGAGGACGCCCCCTCCTCCATAGCACAGCACCAAAGCAGCCTGGAGAAGGATGAGAGGGATGAGGAAACAGAAGAACGCATGATACCAGGGGCTATCCTGGACACTTTCGACATCCCCGCAGAACAAGAGTTTAGACAAATAGCTTGTAAAGTTACATCTGGATCCCCATTGGATCCTCTACCCCACAAAATAGTGAAAGAACTGGGGGCCGAATTCTTTCCTGTACTGCGCCAGCTATGCACCCAATCCCTTTGCACAGGCTCGGTGCCGAGGGAGTGGAAACAGGCAGTGGTCACACCCCTGCTAAAGAAATCCAATCTGGACCCCAACTGCCATAAGAACTACCGACCTATCTCCCTCCTGCCGTATCCAGTAAAGATTGTGGAACGGATGGTCAGTAGGTCCTTGTCCCTCTTCCTGGAAACTAATAACATCCTTGAGGAGGAGCAATTCGGGTTTAGACCAGCCCATGGAACCGAGCCAGCTTTACTGATGGTCCTGGACGACCTAAGAATGAGGGCGGACAGGGGAGAGTCAGCAGTTCTGATTCTGCTTGACCTGTCCGCCGCATTCGATACGGTGAACCACGACATCCTGCTGACTCGTTTGAAAACAGCTGGAGTAGAGGGTGTGGCACTGGAGTGGTTCCGCTCCTACCTATCAGATAGATGGCAGGCAGTGGCACTACCCCCGTATCAGTCAGAGTTTGCTTTGGTTCCACATGGGGTCCCTCAGGGGTCTGCGATCAGTCCGATTCTTTTTAACGTATATATGCAGCCCCTGATGGCCATCATCAAGGCTCACGGCATTAGCGTGATCAACTATGCGGATGACACGCAGCTGATGATCTCCCTTGATGGTGCCCATGCAGAATCTCTTGAAACCTTCCACACCTGCATAAAGAAAATGGCAACCTGGTTAAAAAGAAATTCTCTACAGTTTAACAGCAGTAAAACTGAGATTATGCACTGCAAAGTGGGAAGAATAGCCAGAAACCTACCTGTTGACTTTTGGCCTCTGGACTCATGTGAGCCATTGGCACCAGTAACAACTGTACGGAACTTGGGGGTTGATCTCAATGACAAACTGAGTCTTGAGTCCAACGTCAACAGACAGGTGAGCAGCTGCTTCGCTTTAATGCGGGGCCTTCGAAAGCTGCTGCCCTTACTTCCAGCACACACCAGAGCAACTGTGGTTAGAAGCATCATCCTTAGCCGCCTGGACTACTGCAACGCTCTGTTACTGGAATCTCCTGCCTATCTGATCTCCAGACTCCAGAGCATCCAGGCGGCAGCTGCAAAGATGGTGCTTTCTCGAGGACGTCGATCTTCCACCACTCTTGCTCTAGCCGAGCTGCACTGGTTACCCATTCAGCAGAGGATCCGGTTCAAATCCCTGTGTACCGTCTTTAAGGCTGCACACGGCTTAGGTCCTAAACCCCTTCAGGCCAAATTCAAGTGGTATGAACCTACACGGGCCCTCCGCTCCTCATCCACAAATCTCCTTAGTATACCCAGGATCAGGAAAGCCACTCAGGGTGGCAGAGCCTTTAGCATAGCGGCAGCCCACCTCTGGAATAGCCTCCCCCTGGCAATTAGGAAAACCAACGAACTGATGCTCTTCCGCAAAAGGATAAAGACCTGGCTATTTCCTAATGTCACACCTTCATAAAGCCTCTCCCCTCATTTTTGCCCTTACTGCTTAGACCCTCAGATGCATTTTCAGCGCCAGGATGCCCGTAGGGTTGCAGCGCGCTTTAGAAATGATATAAATAAATAAATAAAATAAGATCGAATCATCCCCTCGAGTGCATGGAGAAACCTGGCGAATCAACTTTGAAACCAATACATCTCGACTTTGGCGCCTTGTCTTTGGAACTGGTTCATCGTCGCATGGAGCAAATTGGAGCATCATCTCACCTGCAGGGAGTGACACTGACGCATCACTTGGCTGAGCCTTGCATCTTGCTGTTCTGACCAGGATCAAGGTACTTGGTTCAGCGGGCCTTGCCTGACTCCTGTATCTGTCCCGTCCTGCACTCCTTCGTGGTCAGCCTAAACTCTTGACTTTGCCGAGGTCCAGCGCAACCACATTATTCCCATAGGTGCTATTTTCACTTTTCTTCTTTAACCCTTTCCCTGCTGTCGCAAGCACTCCCTCCCTAGTGCTGCGCACGGCCGACGCAACCCCGCCCACCCTTTAGAACGCCCGCACCGCGGCAGAAACCCCCCGCGGTTTAAGGCGTTGAAAATTCACATCTCAAATTCTACGTATTGGATTTTTGTAGTTTTGGTTTTGTTTTATTTATAAAATCATAATCTAATCTGGAATCTGTGAGAAAGTGCCCTCTTTCTGCATGGTTGTCCCCACTTTTTCCTGAATTACTGATGTGCTTTGACTGAGTGTGCCCTGGGCTCCTGTTAACCAGGTACCCATGGCCTATGTTCTTTCCCTAAAACTGCATTAACGCCTAAAGCCAATTGGCATCTCAGGCCACAGGTCATCCCCTGGTAAATGGTACCACAGGTACCCAGGGCAGTTTGAGCAGAGAAGGCCTCTAAGGGCTGCAGCACTTATTGTGCCACCCTTAAAGGTCCTGTACCTTTACACTCACACATTTGCAAGCTGCGTGTTTTGATGCAGAACAAAGTGAAGAGTCGACATGGCACACATCCCTGTGTGACATGCCTACAACCCACTGCCCTGCCATAGATCAGCCATCCCTCTAGCTGGGTGCACTATACCAGTGCTGAGGTTACAGGTGCATAAGCCCTCTATCCCTACAATGTCTACGTCCATTCTTAGACATTGTAAGTGCAGTGCTGCCATTAAGAGTATATGGTGCTGGGAGTTTGTCCTTACGAACTCCACAGCAGCATAATGTCTACACTGAAAACGGAGAAGTTTGGTATCAAACTTCTTAGTACATTAAACCCACACTGATGCCAGTATGGGATTTCATGAAAAATAGCTGCCTCCTGAAAACGAACCCACCACTAGTGCCCAGGCTGAGTGGCTGGCTGCTTTCAGCTGCCACCACCAGACCGGTTTCTGGACCCCTGGGTCGAGAGCCTGCTGCTCTTGGAGGCCTGAAACAATGCACAACCTGGGACGAGGTGCCAATACTCCTCCCCCAGGCTGGGCAGGGTCCACGAAGGGGAAGCTTCAAAGGCTTGCCTCCTTTGTGAGCTTCCCCAGGCCACTTGCTGCTTTCAGCAACTGGTCCCCACTGGTTCTGACCCCCACTTTGGGCGGGAGAACCGGTTGGAAAAAACAGTGAGGAAGAGAGGTGTGCCAACTCCACCCCTCAGGTGGGGGAGGTGAGGTTAAGCACAACTTTGTCCCCACCATTTTGCAGATGAGGGGGGGGCTAAGCCAATCAGGGAAAGGCTTATGCCCCCCTCCCACTGGAGGGTGGCATAATAGGAGGTGTACCCACCCCAGGGAAGGGACCCATTGGTCCCTGCCTTTTACCTACCTGTAAAACCCCCATATCTAGTATTTAGGGGTACCCCTGAACCTTGCTTCCCAGACAAGAAGAAACTACAAAACAAGAATAAGGACCAAACAGCCGTGCCGAAACTAACAAGAGGAAGACGCCCACTGACTTGGCCCTAGCCCTACCGGCCTGTCTCCACCTCGAACCTGCTCCTGCGTAATCCCGGTGTTTCCTGCCGCCAGCAACCGCGAAAACCCCGGAGGACAAGCCTACCTTCAACCACAAAGACTGTGTCTCCCGTGAACACCAGATCTGTTCATCTCCAAACTCTGGCTCCGGCCGGACACTGCGAATCCACACCACTCTGCATCCGCCATTTACCGCCCGAGCTCGAGTGGGCAAACACCACAAAGAGGTCCCCCCGGCAATCCTGACCCGAGATCCGGCGACCCCTGACCTGCCTCAAACCTCCAGCCGACGCCTGCAGCCACAATCCGGAAAGTCCCCCCCCAACCGTGACCAGGAGCTGGTGAGATCGGACCCTAAAAGGCACCCCGGTGCCCGACTCCCCACAGCCTTTGGTGGCCAAACCAACGTGCCTAACCAACCCCCAACATACCTCTCGAAGTGGTGGTCGCATCCAGAAGACCTTCGTCCCCAAGCCTGCAGTGCCTTTGCAAACCGGAGGTTCCACATTGCAAACAGGGCGCCCGACGTCCAAACAGCACCCTGCACCCGACCACCCTAGTGCCGCTGAGGGTGCACCTTCTGGTGCTACTTTATTTCCCCATTGGCCCTGAGCTAAGGTCCAGGAGCTTGGCACCCACAACCAAGTGGCCTGCTTGTCAGCAGCCACCAAACGGAGGCCCCCTATCCCCCTTTGGATAACATTGGGCCTGAGCACTCTGCACCAGGCCACCCTAGTGCAGCTGAGGGTGTAACAAGAGTGCATCCTTGACCTTGGAACATCAACTTCCGCTACCAAATACTTTTTTTTTTTTTTTAAACTTTATTTTTGGAATTTTCTTGCGTTTTTACATCATGAATTAGTGCATGTTAGGTACACATACAATCGATTTGTCTTCTAGCATGTATACCACCCAGTCCCCCGTGCAACAGGTCTCCATATAGTGTCACTGTATCATCGTAGGTAGTCTCACCCAGTTGGTAGAAGGGTTCACATTTTTTTGCAAGGCCGACACAATACCAACACATCCCTACATAAAAACGATCTCCTCAAAACAATACCCAAAAGGTGTCATTCCCGCCCCAAAATGCCAGATATAATGATATCCTTAAAGTAAATATCCAATGCATGTACATGGTATAAATCGGTAACAGATCCTGAAACAATAAGTGACACGGTATGCATTCAGTAGTTCATGTTTACAGTCTATGCGCCAGTCAGTTGGCAGCTACCATATTGCATATAACTAAAAACAACCCCCACGGGGACTCTAGGAGGTCACTCCACCTCAGTGTCGTTAAACCCCTCCAATAAATAACATTGCAATGGGGACCATATATCCGTGGGTCTGGAAGCGATGGGTAATAATTCAGAATACGTATGGAACTGCTCTTGACAATAAGTAAGGTCCCGCAGCCAGTCCTTAAATTTAGGGGCCCTGCCCCTACCCCATCTACATGCACTCTTCTTTTAGCTACTAAGAGGGCTACTGCAACAAATTTGCGGTGTACCGCCTGCACGGGCTCCACATACCCCAGCACCTCCAGAACAGGGGATGGGTCTAGCAATGTATGTACCATTTTGGACAGTGCCGTAAAGACCTGTTGCCAGTACAGCTGTACTACTTCACAATCCCATGCCAGATGTAAAAAATCAGCCCCGGGGGCGTCACACCTGTCACAATTGTCAGTGGCGCGAAGCTGAAACCGACAGATACGGGCCGGAGTATAATACAGTCGGTGTACAAATTTATAATGTAGAATTCTATATCTGCTGCTAGAAGAGATACGTTCCGTTTGTTGAAGGCAGAATTCCCATTGCTTATCTGTGAGCGGTGCTTCCAATTCCTGATCCCACCGTAGTCTAGCTGGCAGTGACGCGTATTCTACCTGCGTGTGTACCGATCTGTAAAGCGTCGATACCAACTTGCTAGGAGTGTCATTGAGAAGAATACGCTGCAAGGGCGCTAGGGTCTGCGGCTCTCGAGGAAAGTCGGGCGTAATCGCCTTCAATCCCTGGCGCAGTCGGACGTAGAGAAAAATGTCAAGCGGAGACGGTTGTATCCCCTCATACAAATGAGCCATAGATCGAAATTCCCCATTGTGGTACAGGTCCCCCCAGTTCGTGACATGTATACTACGGATCAGTCTACGGAATACTGCTTCTTGTAGGAGTGGCACTTTTGGATGGTAAACGAGCGGCAAAAGCGGTGCATAAAGCATATCAGTCCCCAACCTGGCAGCAAGGCGGTTCCAGGCGGTAATGGTACTCATCACTGTTGTAGGCGTCTTATCTCTGCCAGGCACCAAGGCATACAGCGCCCCCTCTATCTGGATCGGATGTGCCAGCCAGTTCTCCGCAGCCAGCTGGGGCATGTATCTAGGTTGGCGTAGCCAAAAAAAGGCATAGTGAGCCTGAGCAGCCTGGTAGTATAATTCAAAGTTTGGAATGCCAAACCCACCCTGAGTGTATGGTCTAGTCATAATGTCCCTTTGAAGCCGAGGTGACTTCCCGCCCCATACTAGTCTGATGAGCTCAGTACAAAGGTGCTGAAAAAAGTATCTACCTGGGTGGAAAGGGATATTCAAGAACAGGTATAAAAGTTGGGGAAGGATTACCATCTTAATCAAGGATGTCCTACCTGCCATGGAAAGTGGTAGAGTAATCCACCTTGTGATGTTGTCACTGATGCGCGTCATTGAAGTGCCATAATTGGCTCTGAGCAATGCCTCGCGATCTTTTTCTATATGGATACCTAGGTATTTAAAATCACCGTCACACCAAGCAAGGGGGTAGTGAAGCCCAAATCGGCTCGTGGATGCCGTTGGCGGAAATATGCACGACTTACCCCAATTGATCTGTACTCCGGAGAGTCTTCCAAATCTAATAAACTCTCTGAGAATGGGGTTTAAATTTACGCCAGGATCACGGACATACAACGTGATGTCATCTGCGTACATGGATATAAGTATTTGTCTCTGAAAGCATCTGAGTGCACTATCTTTGTGGTGCTGTCTCAACTTCGCTGCAAGGGGCTCTTTAGCTATCGCAAATAGGAGCGGAGACAGAGGGCATCCCTGTCTTGTGCCTCTAGAGATAGGGAATTCAGAGGAGAGTTTGCCATTAATCAGGACTCTAGCCACGGGATTCTCATACAGCAATCTAATCCAGGAAATAAATATGCATGGGAAGCCCATTCGCTCAAGCACCTGAAACACGTAGTCCCATTCCAGGCAATCAAAGGCTTTTGTGGCATCAAGAAAGATGGCCGCCATAGGAAGGTTTTCGTGCACTGAGTTAAGGACCGAGAAGAAAGTACGCAGATTATGTGACGTCGCTCTACCAGACACAAAGCCCGATTGATCGGGGAGGATCAAAGTAGGAAGGAGGAGGCTGATACCTGTAGCAATAACCTTAGCAAGTATCTTTGCGTCGCAATTTAATAAAGAAAGGGGTCTGTAGGAATCACATTTACGTGCAGGCTTACCAGGCTTAAGAAGTGAAGTAATAAGCGCTGCACGCATGGAGGACGGCAGGTGGCCTACCTCGAGCGCATCCTCGTAGACCTCACGTAGTACAGGAGCCATAAACTCAATATACGTTTTGTAAAACTCTATTGGGATCCCATCAAGACCCGTAGCCTTCCCCGACCTCATATGCATGATCGCATCCCGTATTTCATCCAACTCAAATGGGGCACTTAAAAAGGCTCTTTGTGCATCGCTCAGCCACCCAAGGGACACATCAGCAAGATATTCTTGCAAGTTTAGGTCTCCTTCTCTAGTAGATGTGTAAAGCGTACTGTAGTGCATCACAAATGTATTTAGTATCTGTGCAGTGCTCCTGAAGGCCTCTCCCTCCGGATTTTCGAGCTCTATTACAATATTAGGCGTACGTGTCAGTTTAACCGTTGCAGCTAAGGCTTTCCCTGGTCTCTCACCCTCGCCATATCTTCGAGCCACCCAATATTTGCCTCTAAATTGTGATTCTCTAGTGGCTTCCTCAGCGTACTCCGAGATTTTCTCACGGATCACAGAAAGGGTAGCATCATCAGGACACAATGCCAAGGATGCCTCCGCATCTTTGAGTTCCCTCTCTAGTGTTCTCAACCGGGCCATGATGCTCTTCAGGACTCCGGACCCCTTAGCAATACAGACCCCCCTCAGTGTCACTTTGAATGCATCCCAAATCGTTTCTACATCATTAACAGAGTCTTTAATTCGCTTAAAAAATTCTAGACATTCCTCACGGAGTTCTTCCTGAAATGCAGCATCGTAGGTTGCAGCCGCCAGGCCGTGGCCGGGGGACCCAAATCCACTGATCTTAGAGTGGTCTGCACTGGGGAATGATCAGAGCATGTTCTAGGGAGGTGTAGTGATCTAACCAATGCAGTATACAGTTGTGATGACATAAAAATGTAATCTAGTCTAGCCCAAGAGCGCGCTTGTGCTGTAAAGTGAGTACCTTCCCACGTTCCCATGTGCAGGTGTCTCCAGGTGTCCAGCAAATGATGGCTTTCGACTGCAGCACGCAGTGCCTCCCTTGCCTTAGTGTAATGGTGAGGGGCCGGGTGTGATCTATCAATTAGTGGGTCAATTGTGGTGTTGAAGTGCCCCATTCCCCCCCCCCCCCCCCCCCCCCCAGAGCAAATGTTGAGGGCCTGTCCCCACGATCGCCGCCCCCAATTCCGTGAAGAATTGCAGGTCATCGATGTTCGGACCGTAACAGCAAACCAATGTGACCGCAATGTGTCCGAGCCTGCCCCACATCAGACAATACCTCCCCAGGGCATCTACCATGGAACCAGCCATATAGAAGGGCGTACCTCTTTTAACTAATATAGCAGTGCCCCGAGCATATTTAGAAAAAGATGAGAAAACTGCGTGACTGGCCCAGCGCCTAGCAAAGAATGAGTGGTTTGTGCCCTAAAATGATTTTCTTGAAGAAAAGCAATGTGAACCGAGTGACGGTCTAGATATTGCAGAATTTGCTGACGTTTCCGGGGATCTCCCAGACCCCTCACATTCCACGTCATTATATTTAGGTCAGTATCCCCCATGTGTAGTGTATTTTTTAGATGGTAGATAGCTAATCAAGCAACTGCGTGAGGCCTCAGAGTTGTGAACTGCAGCTATCAAGTCGTGCAATCTACCATTGTGCCAGTGATCGATCAAACCAGGTCCTAAAGCAATACACATGCCCATGCAATCTTTGAGAATAATGCTTGAGTGTACAACATGCACTGCGAGAGTGTCCCCTCGCCGGGTGTCCTCACAAAATCCTGGCAAATCCAACCAGAAAATCACTGTGCTATATATCGCTTCCAATCTGAACCTGTAACTTAGAAACTCCCCATCCCTCCCCCCCTTCAACTGCCATGTCTCCTCTTCCCGTAGTCCTCCCCCCACCCACTGAAGCAACCCCAACTTGCCAGAATCCCCATCCCACCCACCACCCCGTGCATGAGATAAACAACCCAACATATTCAATATGATCAACAAGTACCGTGGGGAATTCCCTATAGGGGTCATCTGAGGTGCACATGTCTCCACCCCATACCTCTCCCTCTGTCCCACGTAGCCCCTAGGGCCACATTTTAGAGGAGGGGGGTGGTGCCTGGTATACATTACCACCTACAGTCCAATACCCGTCCATGGTATTCTCGAACAGCAGCGCCATCCCTAGTCAGGAGAGCGCCATAGCAGGTCTCATAATGAGTGCACTGGAGCAATATCCACAGACCCTTATCCACAACGCCAAGTCAATTGTCCTCATTCTCAGATCGGTCCCCTTCATGTTCTTCGTCTGCACCATTTCGCCGCCCTTGTCTAGCTTGACGTAGAGTCTTCATGAAATCCTCCACTTGCTGCGGATTCGTGAAAAAATGTTGTTTGGCTTGATGGGTCACTCTGAGCTTAGCTGGATATAGGAGGGCATTGTCGATCTGGAGTGCACGGAGTTTTTTCTTGACTTCCAAGAATTTACGCCTTTGCTCCTGCACGACCGGCGTCAAGTCCGGATAAATGGAGAAACTGACGCCATCGCATGTCAAGTTCTGGTTCGTCCTCGCCGCACGTAGTGCAGTATCGCGGTCTCGGTAGTTAAGGAGGCGGGCGATGATAGGTCTAGGTGGGGCCCCCGGCTTCGGGCGCGGTCCAAGCGAACGATGGGCCTTCTCAACAATGAATTGCCCGGAGAACGCTTCTGATCCCACTGCTGCTAAAAGGATCTTTTCCACATAGTCCTCCATCCGACCAGTGTTGGTGGACTCTGGTACGCCTATAACACTGATATTATTGCGCCGACTGCGCGCCTCTAACTCCTCGTTCTTTGCAGCAATCACTCTGAGGACTTGTCCATCCGGGAAAGGCGTGTGTCATGCGCGGCCGTAGTGTCATCATTTTCAGAAATACGCCTTTCAACTTCTGTGATTCTCTCCTCATGCACATCTATTTTCTGTGCAATGGCGTCCATTCTGGATGATAGGCGATCAACTTTATCCACTATGGTGGCGAATCCCTGACGCATTTCTTGCATCATCATTTGGATGTCCGGTGTGGCAGAGGTGGAGGGGCCTGTTGTAGGCGATGAACTGTGGAAGTTTCCGGTATCCGACGTGCCCCTGGTCCCTTTCTTAGCAGCCGCAGGCTCAAATGTCAACTTGGGTTGACGATTGTCCTGTTTCCCCATGCTCAGTCTCTTGTAAGGGCTCGTAGCAGCAGATGAGAGACGCTTGCCTCGTTCCTCTTTTGATTGGGAGGGGCCTTTATTCATGAACGCAGGTATAGCAACAAGATACATTGCCAATATCTCACAGGAAATCGAGGGTGTTAATATCAATGGTGCAGATCAACCAGCGGGCAGATCACACCACTGACCGTGCGTTGTATGTTAACGTGTATGTACAACCATGGCTCTGAGTCGTGAGTCCCAGTCAACAAAATTGCGATATGTAATTGTCACTTCGCCCAAGGCCAGCGAAGCTGCTCACCGCAGTGCCATGCAAGTCCTCGAGTGTAGACCAGTTATACCACCAGTATCTCACAGAGGTATTGTGGGGGTCAGTCGGACTGTAGTCTCTCCCAATATTAACGATAGCAAAGTAGGATAATGAAGTCCGCAGAAGAAGGCAACAATCACCAATGATACCCCCACTGTGCTCCCTTAGTGTCGCGCAATAAGGCTCAGGTCCTATAGCATAGGAAATCAGCAAGGGTGGCACCTCCTCCGATCACAGTCAGCAACACCGCGCGTCTCAGTTCTCCGAACTGTTCCAAAGCCACACACACTCAGCACTGCATTCCGAAGGTGGCTGCAGGAAGTACCCCGCCCAGTAAGATAGTCAGCAGTGGGTCCTATGCAGCCTGCAGTGTCCGTGCAGCACGATCCAGTAGCACATATATTTAGCCCAGTCTCTCACGTGTTGTATCTGATCGCGGCCGGTGCAGTGCAGAGGTACCAACATACAGCTGCACTCAATCCATGTGGATAGGTAACATGTGGCAATGAATTACCTCCAGTAGGGCTCCTCAGGCCGTAGCACCACACAGTCCCACTGTTAGCACTATGTTGGGCTCACTGAGTGCAGTCGAATCAGCCTGTGGCAATGCCTGTTCCACGTGATAGGGTCGCAATTGACACACATCCAAAGCACCTCCCAGCCACTGAGTGATGCAGTCCGGGCAATTCAGTGTATGAAGTGTCCATGTGTGAGCACGCTGTACGGCAAGGGTGGCAGCAGCGTTGTTCCCTGCACAGCCCGGGGGGGGCTCACAATACTTCACCGACTCTCTAATGAGACCTCGGTGACCTTTTATCTGTGGGGCAGTTGCACCCCCGACTCACCGCACCTAGTTCTTTCAGGCTTTAGGATGATTATATTTTATGGGGCCGGCAAGGGACCCGAGGCCACCCTCGGCCCCCAGTGTCAGCTGTATCAGGAGATGACGGTTGAAGCTGCACCCAGTGGCCGGGCACCCGGTGGCACGTACCTCTGCCCAGTCGTCTGGTCAGCACGGTCGTCTCAGGTCCCAAACGATCGGGAACAGCTTCAGGAGTCGAGGGCAGTGCTACCTCATTTCGCCACGTCCAGCGCTTTCCCCAGTTCAGCTCAATCGTCTTGTGGGGAGATGATGCCCGGCAGAGACTGCCCGCTGGGCCTACACACCTCGTGTTAAGCCGCAGGGTCGCGTAGTGCACTTCCCCAGCCAGGCGCACTGCAGGCTCCGGCGCCTGCACCGGGCTGATCTTCTTCCTGCACGAAGTCCGGGCTACGTGGTCGCAGGGCTCCGAAAATTTCACCAGAGGTGCTCAAAGATGCCTGTAACACTCATCTGCAATTTCAGACGGGTAGGTGCAGGTTAAGCAGGATAAATGACTGATTTACCCACCAGGCTGCTGGAGCCTCACACTAGAGCGGCCATTCAGCTCGTGCGCCCCCAACTTCCACTACCAAATACTTACCTTGAAACCGATAATACTATTTTCCTCCATAGGATAACATTGACTGTTTTTCTTGCTAAAGTTTGGAGTTTGAAAACCTAAAGAAATTCTTTAAAATTGTAGTATTTAACAAAAACGCTTTTACTTACCTGTTTACAGGAAATGTCCCAGAGTAGTATCCAGGTATACTACTCTGAGTAAGAAAATGTATCTAAAAAGTAACTTACCTGGTATTTTACTGAAAAACCCATTCAAGTCTATGTACTGTATATACAAAACATTGCATTTCTCTGCAACAATACTGTAAGTCAAAAGAAAGTGGATATACCATTACAATCCATACTGTATTCCAACTGTATATTTACTGCAAAGTATTTACTACTTACCTGTGCCAGGCTTGCTTGGTTCTAGGAAATAGAATATCTAAAAGAATATTTTTATACAAAAACAATTGGTCTGAAGTTCAGTCTTTGAGCGTGTGCATTGATTTGCTGCCTGACTGTGTACAACAAATGCTTAACACTGTTTTCTGATAAAGCCTTGCTGCTCGGCCACACTACCACAAATAGAGAGTGAGGTGCTATCTAACTTTACCTCTGCCTACCTTTGGGGTTCCACTGGACTCTGTTCCCACTATACCTCACTTTGGTATAGTATATACAGAGCCAGCTTCCTACAGAGTCCTTTTGTGGTGTTTTCAATGTGTTACTGTTTGAAGTGTAGCACAATTACTTTTCATATTGCCTCCAAAGTTCAGCCTGCCTGCTCAGTGTCCAGCTATTAGAGGGAGAGCTCAGGCTAATTGAAAGTGTGTTTTTGATTTACCCTGACTAGGATTGTGGTTTCTGCCTTGACAGGGTGCATACCTCTGCCAACAAGGAACTCATTTTCTAACATTGATGATCAGCAGTGAGGATAGGACTTGTTTGTGCATGCCATACAGTGACTTAGTGAACTACTGCTCCATGTCTAGATCAATTGGAACCAATTATCCCTAATTGACATCTTTGATTTTTTCCAAAAGTCTTTTTGTTCAATTCCTATTTTTTATGCTATGTCTGGCCTTACCTGGCAAGATGGAATTCAAGCAGGCCAATCTGGCGACACAGTGTTTAAGCTCAAGCTGTTCTGCCAGGACGGGAAGTTGTTTAATAAAAAGAGTGCCAAGAAGGCAGAGCTTCAAACCGCCTTAAGAGCATGGGCGGCAGCCCACCAGACCAAACCAGATACTGAGGAGGATGGGTCGGAGTCTGAGGAGGAGTTGGAACAGGACCTGTCTGGGGGGGTCTTGCCGTGCCGCCTGCTGAAGAGGAGGGTAACATCCGCCCTGGACAGGAAGTCCATCTAAGAGCAGACAGCAGTGTGTATTCTACAAACCTATCCCTAGAGGAGCTGGAGGACAGGAGGGAGGAGAGGAAGCTAAAGCTGGAACTTGCTAAGTTGAAAATAGAGAAAGAGCAAGCTCTGAAACCAAAAAGGCTGGCCAGGCCATAAAGGAGAGGTGGATGGCCCACAATCTTAGCCTGATAGAGCTGAACATCAGAGCTATGTAACTGTAGTCCAGCAATCATGGTGACCGTGTACCTACAGTTTCTGCTGCAGGAGGGAAGGTGCGCACCCTCAAGGATCAATCAATCAATCAATCATAGCATTTGTATAGTGCGCTACTCACCCGGAGGGGTCTCAAGGCGCTGGGGGAGAAGGGTTCGCTACTGCTCGAAAAGCCTGAAGGAGAGGTGGTTCTGGGTTAGCCGGAGGTGGATGGGGAGGGAGTTCCATGTCTTGGCTGCCAGGTAGGAGAAGGATCTTCCTCCGGTGGTGGCTCTGCGGATGCGTGGAACGGGGGCAAGGGCGAGGCTGGTCGATCGCAGCTGGCGGGTGGGAGTGTAGAAGGTCAGGCGGTTGTTGATGTACCTGGGGCCCAGGTCGTGGAGAGCCTTGTGTGCATGAATGAGGAGTCTGAACGTGATCCTCTTGCTGACGGGGAGCCAGTGCAGGTCTCTCAGGTGTCCGGAGATGTGGCTGTGTCGGGGGATGTCCAGGACGAGTCTTGCGGAGGTGTTCTGGATGCATTGGAGTCTTTTCCGAAGTTTGGCTGTGGTTCCGGCGTAGAGGGTGTTTCCGTAGTCCAGTCGGCTGGTGACGAGTGCCTGGGTGAAGGATTTGGTACCCAGTTTTATTGTGGGTGACAACATAAGACATATGAGGTGGCTGCTAGGGTGCACAAGTTTCCTGGAGAGTCCTTGACGGTAGTCTGTGGACATACATTCCCACGGTGGGGAGGGACACACTCCTTACACTAAAGGTAGAAGATCAGACCCAGTACACCCCATAATGCATACTTTACGTAATAACTTTGGGCTGACCCCTGAGAGGTATAGGCAGAGGCTCAGGAACAGCCACAAGATTTGCTCACAAACATGAGTAGATTTCCTTGGTTATGCAAGCAAGGCACTGGAGGGCTGGTTGAGAGGGAGCAAGGTCGGTGAATATTCTGGGCTGTACAACTACAATTTTAAAGAGCTGTGCCAACTCCTAGTGGATAGCAGGCTTACTGACCCCAGGAGGCATGCTGAGGAGGTGGACAACTGGATCAGCACCAGTGTGTCCAAGAAGGCATCGGAGGGATGGCTCCCAAAAGGGTGGTCATGGTTCCCACCTAGAAGAAGTAGGAGGGGAAGAAAGGGTTCTCTCAAGGCCCCCGAAACAACTCCCAGGAAAAAGGGTCCAATTCCCTATTGGGCCACCAGAAGATGAGCTTCCCTGAGTAGTGTCACCCGAAGAATCCCAAATGCTATAAGAGTTTTAAATATGGGTACTACAAAGGGAATGCCAAATGCCCAAAAAGAGCACAACCTCCTACTGAAAGTAAGACACCTGGGGTGGTGAGTGCAGAGCTGGAGGAGGAGTTTGTTCCAGTAAGGTGGTGGGGGACAGAGGGGGTGGAGTTCAGTGAGGTTACACTAGTGTCCCAGGATAACAGTCAAATGCTTCCTAAAATCCATGTGCCCTTAAATACTACAAAGTATAGGCAATGTGTTACCATCAGTGGGAAAGGTGTTGAGGCTCTGAGGGATACGGGTGCCAGCATGACTGGTAAGAAGTGAGCAGGTGATACCCAGGGCCAATAGAAATTTGCATCAGGAGCGGGCCAAATTATGCTACAGGGTTAAGTAAATAATGCAGCAAGAAAAGGTATGTTATGTGGCATAATGCTGCACATTTTGTAGTAGTATTCATTATTTTTGATATTTTTAAACTTGGCAACACAGTCTGGGCATTGGTTGTTCCTCGTTAGTACTGGTTTATTACCCAAATATACCAATAAGCAACAGAAAGGTGACCAGCCTAGCTTTGCAAAGTGCCTTATACTGCGCAGCAACAAGTGTCGCAGCATTTTATTAACTTTAGACCTGCTGGAGCTAGAAAAAATTATTTTTGTTCTAATCTGCAGATTATGCTGCAGATGATGGATTGTGTGGCAAATGCAGAAAATCTATAATTATGCAAAAAATAGCATAATTCCATTGTCCCTGGTGATACCCAATGCATTCCACGAGGTTGTGGTGGCTAACAACTGGAACGTTCACTATCCAGTGGCCCTTGTTCTATTTGAGTATGGGACAGGAAGGGGAGGATTTCAGGTCTTCCGAGGATGCTTTGAGCCCTTCTATGCCTGTGGAATGTTAGTTAGGTAATAACCTTGAGAACACTACATGGAAGGAAGTGGAGCTTAAGGCACGGTTAGAAATGTTAGGGTTTCCTGAGTGGATAGTGCTACCACCAGGTCCATGAGCACTGGAGCTTGGAAAAATGGCCCAGCCAGCTGCCAATAAAAGGCAAGGGGAGTGGGAAACCAGCCCCTGAATGTCTCCCAGCTGATGTGGATAGGGTACCAACGGCGGCAAGCCCATAGCCCTCTGAAGACATTGGCTCTCTTGGTGACCTGCCAGAGCTTGCTGGATGGCAAGTGGAAGGAGGACCCATCAAAAAGGAGTTCTGTAAGGCACAGACAGAGTGCCCAACCATGAAGGGCATGAGGCATCTGGCTGATGCCCAGGCAGCCGGGTATGCCTCTGGGAATCGCCACATTTACTGGGAGGGAAACCTCTTGTATACTGAGCCTAAGGCACCTGTGCTACCCAATGCTAAGGGGCCTTTCTGCTGGAGCTGGCTCGTGAAATACCCCTGGCAGGACATCTGGGGCAGGACAATATCTTTGCCAAGTTTGTCCTTAACTTTTATTGGCTCCGGATGAAGATGTCCTCCGATGCGTTCTGTAGGACTTGCTTGACCTTCCAGGCCAGTGTGAAGAGAGGGCAGAGGCTGAAAGTCCCCTCACAATCCCTTGCATGTTGTTGGGACACCTTTTGAGTGGGTGGGCATCGGCATTGTTGGGCCTATGGATCCCCAGACTGCCTCTAGCAACAGGTTTATCCTGGTACTAGTGGACCATGTCACAAGATACTCCGAGGCCATGGCTCTGAGAACTGCATCTGCACCTTCAGAGGCTAAGGCCCTAATGGGGATTTTCACCTTAATAGGTTTCCTCAAAAAAGTGGTGTCTGACAGGCACCAACTTCGTCTGCTTATAATCAGTCAATGTGGAAAGACTTACAAGCTATCCACCCTCTACCATCCACAAACTAGCGGGCTTGTACAAGACCTTGAAGGGCATGATCAAAGCCTACCTGAGGCCTTGTGGTGTAAGTGGGACGACCTCTTGCCATACCTTGTCTTTACTTACAGAGAGGTGTCACGGAAAGGGGATGGCTTTAGCCCCTTTGAGCAGTTTGGTGAAAGAAGGGTGGGAGCAAGCCCCCAGGAAAACTCCCCAGGATGCAGTTAGCTACATGCTGGCCTTCAGAAGCCTAATGGCCAAGTTGTGGAAGCAAGCTTCTGATAACTTGGGGATCAGCCAGGAAGTAATGAAACAGTGGTATCACTAAATTATACCCCTGTGGAATTAGTGTTGCTCGGATATCAATTTTCTTTAAATAAATGAAAAGACAAAAGGCGTTTGGCAAAACAGGAACAAATTGGTTTAATAAACACTGCAGCCTGGAGAGCCTGGACAGAATGTGTCTGCTCAAAATCTCTAGATGTACAAAGTTTTGGCCACCAATTTATACAGTTCATGAGGTACAATTAAATGTTCCTTGCATTCCAAAAGAGCATCTTACTCATAAATCAATCATATGTGCACAGCTGATAAGAACACCGATGGCTCTTGACCTCAGGGGGAGAGCTAATTTGAGCCAGTGTGCATGTGTCCAGATGTCTGGTGTAAGGAGCGCATGACAACTAAGTGTGGTGTTCCTGTCGTGTCCTGATTGGTTGAGTATACCTATCTACATGTGGTATCTAGCTTTGTGATATTTCTGGGGAACGCATGCCTTTGGCTTAACAGGTTTTTATTGGGGCCAATTACCACTTACTTTTTTGTGGTGCAACTATCTATTTGAGGAATCGATCAAGGATTTCCCTGGGTGTGTGTTTGCCTGCAATTTATGGGGAACCCCACCTGTGACTTTGTACTCCCATCACTGTCGGCATGGGTCTCAGGACCTGCCTGCTTGACCACATATCTATGACTTGGGGTTGAAGGAGAGGTCACCTTGGGTGAATCCAACAGCAATGATGTGAGTTCATTGGAACTCCTAAGAATAATATGGCAGCCACTGGTATCACTTTTATCGACATTAACATGGCGCCTACGTTTGTCATCTTGTACACTGGCATTGGTCTCAAGTTACGGTATGCATTGATATTGCATTGTTGTGCATTCAGGTGGTTATGTGAGCAAAGGCTATAACATATGTTTCATTTACTGATATTGTCGTTGTTATTCGGCTACACCACATTCATTAACATAGAATTCACCCATCCCAACAACAACCAGGGCAAAAAAAGTGAATTTGGATGATGGAACCTGTGGAGCCCAGGGCCTTCCAAGGCCATTGGACTGGCCCTATGAGATATGAGAGGAAGGGGGAAGTTACCTACCTGGTGAACCTCAAGACGTCCAGGCATCCCCACAGGGTGCTTCATATCAACTCTCTCAAACCACACTTTAAGAGGTCTAAGCTCACCATGCTGTTGGTGGCAGATGGAGGGGAAGAAGAGGAGAGTGACCTTTTCCCTGACCCTCATAAGTAGACGGGGACTTTCAGTGACAATCCCAAGATGCTCTTCTAGGGGGTAGTGTGGTCGTAGGGTAGGCTTATCACAGAGGAATGCAAGTTATCTACAAATACACACAATAGTCAATAAATGAGACATACGACTCAATAAGGAGAGCCACACCAATTTACAACAAGCATTTACAATTCAATAGGTCTCACAATTACTTGATTTTGAGCTATCGGCATTGTAAATGGCAATGTTTGAGGCAAGATGGCGGCTGCGTGAGCTGTGCGGAGTTGCTCTCTGAACGCTCTGTTTTCGGAAATGCTGCTGGGGGAGCTAACGCCCCGCTAAACCTGACCCCTGTGTCCCGCACGGACAGTACCTTTCTTTCGTCGATCTTGGAAGCTTTGGATGGTTCTGCTGCCCGGATTGTATCTGGCTTGGCTGACTTGGCTGCTGCTCAACGGGAACTCCGCAAGCCTGTGTGAAGCCAAGCGGAGCCGCCTCTTAGGTTTCGGCAGTCTGCGCGATGGTCAGAACCACTGGAGGAGCGCTTGGTTCTGGGGTGGAGCACCCAGTGATGGCGGCGGTTTTTTGACGGCTCTGTGCCCGCACGGACGGTGCTTTTCCTCAGTCACTGATTCTGGTGCCCTGGATTATGCCTGATCTGACTGTCGCTCAACTGAGCTCTGCGAAGCCGCCTCACGGTCTTGGCGGTCTGAGCCGTTGAGGGAGTACCTGGCTCTGCGGGGCGGGGTTGGGGGGGGGGGAACAACGGACTCTGGCTTGATTTCTGGTGTGCTCTGCTTGGTGAAAAAAGTACTTTGGGAGCACGCTTGATCCTCTGTGCTCATTAAAGGATAGTACACTGCTCAGCGGGACCCCCGGATCCTTGGATGATTTTGGTGCCTGGACTCTGTGGGATTTGGCACCGCTCGACGGAACTCCGGCTCCGGGTTCCGCGAAATCGAGCAATCAGCTTTTTTTTTTGGTCTCGGCAAGCTGTGCAGGTGGTGTAATCCTTTGGGGGAGCACGCCTGGCTGAGAGAGATGGCGCCTCGCAGAGTCACCCCTAAAGACGGGACAGCAAGTGTGAAGGTGAGCACTACCGCCAAAAAGACACTGATGGCGAAAGATGCTGAAGCGGCCCCCACCTCAGAGCAGGGGAGAAGGTTGGGAAAGTAAGGGAGAAGAGTAGGACCTCTGATACAGAGCAAGTCTCGCATGAGGGGGGGGGGGGCAAGGAAGAAAACACCAATAATTCCTGGGATGTTTTCTGGCAAGCTGGTAAATGGGAAATAGAGTACCCAACCCAAACTACATCTTGCGAGAATACCAATACAACTGAGAAGTTCAGGCTCTGTTTCTAGCACGGCCGTACCTGCAGCTTCATCTGTTATGGATACTACTATTACTGACCCTAGCAATGGCGTCACAGTTTGTAGTAAAAACAGTAATGGACACTTGGGACTGATAATGTGTTTACCATTCCGGAGGCTGCAGATTCTCATACTGTTACGCTACCTGCATCATTGGCCAGGGCTCATGTGGTTCAGGTGGAGGGGGCCTCGGGTGGTGACTCTAACTTGAGTAATACGTCTGGTGAGCAACTAGAAGTAGGATATACAGTACCTGGTTCCCCCAATGGTGAACATTTTTTTTCTATGGCTGAAGAGTCGGATTCTGTGATTGGCAGCGATTTGGATAACACAGATATAGAAGCCTCGGCTGATGAGAGCGATATGGATAGTGCTCCTACAACTGCTGATACGTTTAGGAAAGCCTCAAGGGGGAAAAGAGCATACCGATTCTAGTCATGACAGTGCCCATTCGGACCCTAATACCCACCTGCAGTGGGATTACTCTACTACCAACCCAGGGGGTGAGGGGAGCCCAGGACTTGGTTTCCAAGATGTAAATCTGTGTGCTTCAGGAGCCAAGAATGAGCCAGTCCCTTCAATATCCCTAATTTATGCAACCCTTAAGGCGATGCAAGTCGTGGCTCGCCAGGCACAGAAAAGAGCACCATTGGCTACGAAAAAGATACAGGGGGCTATTCCTAAAACAACTAAAGCCTGTACAGAGGTTATGGCATGAACAACCGCTCTGGAAGTGCGAGTAGTTGGGTTAGAGTCTGGGCTGGAAAGCACTGAGCAAAAAACTTCTGCCAAGGACACCAGAATTATGGACATTATGTGGAAATTGGAGGAGTCCGAAAATAGACAACGAAGAAATAATCTGCGTCTCTTGGGTATGGAGAAGAAAGCGGAAGGTGGGGATATACGTGGCTTTGTGTTGAAGCTCTTTAAATCTGCCTTCCCAGAGCTCTCACATTGCAATTGGGAGATGGAAATCCAGCGCTTCCACAGATTTCCACTAATGGTAAAAAACAATCCTGACCCGGCCACAAAACCACAAGCAATTTTGATATTTTTTGGCAATTTTTTATTGCGACAAGCAATTTTTGAAAAGGCCCGGCCAGATTCTAAAAAGGTAGCAGAAGGACATACATTTTTCGTACGACCAGACTTTTGTCATACAACTGTTGAGAGAAGATGGCGTCTTAGGCAGCTGATCTCCCCTTTTCAGAAACGTAACTGGGAAATCTATTTGATGAACCCCGCTCGGCTGAAAGTTATATATCAGGGGCGGGTTAGGGTTTTCACTTCTGAGATCCAGGCGGGGGATTACTTAAAGGAGATAGCTGGAGAATAGGTGATCTATGGTTGTGTTTGAAATAATTTAGTGCAGATGGGTTTTCCAGTGTTTTGAATTTTCTCCATCGGGGGTTATCCATTGGGGAAACGGGTGAAGTCTGGGACAATGGGGTCAAAATGGATATGGCTAGTAAATAAGTTAGCAATTGTTACTATGGGTGACAAGGGGGTGGTTGGTGGGGCTTGGCTCCTCACTTTCTTCCTTCTTTTTTTCTTTGTAGGTCAGAGAGCAACTGCGGGGCGCATCAACGCAGGAGGCATCACAAGGGTCTGAGCACTTTTCCTGCCTTAGTTGTGGGTGTGGGGTGGGATTTGAGGAGGGGGGGGTGGATCCTCATCGAGGGGAAGACTAAAGGAACTTTTCTGGGCTGTTGTGAAATGTGAGCTTCTGTTTGTCCCACAGGTTTTGGTTATTGGTGTATCTACTATAAATTATGGGATGAGTTAGGATAGCCACTATTAATATTTGTGGATCAAATGATCCAGGGAAGCGCCGAAGGATAAAAGAAGATGCTCGTATCCTCAGGGCAGATATTATCTGCCTTCAGGAGACCCACATCGAAGCTAGTAGAAATAAGATCCTGGTATTAGATGATCCTGAGCTGTTCAACTGGTTGAGAGTGGAATTGGTGTGCTGGCCCACGCCGGCTATACTCTGTGGAGATTTTAACATTAATATTGATTGTGCGACAGCTAACTATCCTGAATTCAAATATCAAGGCCGGAAGCAGAAAGTATTCAAGTCCCTCACTCAGTTAAAGGAACTGCACGATCTGGTGGACGTTTGGGCAACAACTCAGGGTCAGGACTCTGGCTTTACCTATTATACAGCTCTGAACCAATCTCATTCAAGATTAGACTTTTTTTTTTATTTCTCAGGGTCTGTTGCAGAACAGTAAAATCGTTAAGTTTCCAAGGGTTATGTCTGATCATAACCCTTTGGTACTGTAACTTAATATTAAGCAACAAAAATGTGTGTCTGGTTGGACCTTTAATCGGGCACTGTTGAGTGACAATTTATATCTGGAGCATATGGCTATGTGGATTATTAGATTCATGAATGAGAATTTGGGCAGTACTAATATTCTGAATGTTTGGGATACTTTGAAGGCCGGTATTATGGGGGAAGACTACTCAGTTTGGGTGGGACGTACAGAAGAAGGAGAGAAACAAGTTAAGAGCTGTATGCGGCACTGACTAAAGCTGAGCTAAATCTGGTCAATACAATTACAGAAGGAGGGGATATAGAGATGGCCCAAACTGGGATCTCTATATCCCAGTTTGGACCGCTATAACAGAGATTTCTTTTGCTGAGGCTGCGGGAAGATAACTTGCGTGGCAGACGAAACTTTATGAGAGTAGGGCATTTACTAGCTGTGCGAGTGAGGGAAAAAGAAGCACAGGGAATTATCGACCCCGATATTAGTTTAGTGAATAATCCTAGTGCAATCCTAGCTGATTTTCAGAAATTTTATCAAAAGCTGTATAATGAAGATGATGAGGATGTATCTCGGCTGCAGGATGAAATTAATAGATTTTTGGAAGCGGTCAACCCAGACCATCTCTCACCTGATGAATGTGGCATACTGGATGCGCCATTTAGCTTAGGAGAACTGGTTGATGCCTTAGACTTGGTACCGTCTGGAAAAGCTGTTGGGCCGCATTATCTACCTGATGAATTTTATAAAAGCTTTCGAACCCAGTTGGCACTGATCATGTTGGGAATGTTTAACTTAGTACAAAATGGGAAAACCCCACCTGCATCGTGGAGGTATGCAAAGATTGCTATATTTTTAAAGAAAGGGAAGCCGGCTACAGATCTTGGGGCCTATCGCCCCATTACACTGATAAATAATGATGTTAAGATCTATTCTAAGATTCTAGCAAATAGATTATCGGTTGTAATCAAGAAAATGGTCTCTCCTTAGCAACATGGCTTCGTCTCTGGTCGGGAAACTATAGACCATATACGTAGGACAATCACATTATTTGATTATACTAAGGTTACAGGAGACCCTATGGCCTTAATTTTATTAGATTCCGAAAAGGCATTCGATAGTCTCCTGGCTCTTTTTATGGGCAGCTATGAAACATTATGGGATTGGGGAGGGTTTTTTAAAAGCAGTCCAGGGTATGTATAAGGATCCAATAGCCAAAATAGCGCTTAAGGGGAAACAGTCTGATTAGATTACAATAAGGCGAGGCGCTAGACAAGGGTGCCCATGCTCTCCCCTACTGTTTGTGGTTTATATAGACCCTTTAATTAGATTGATTCAAGAGAATCGGGCAATCCAGTCAATTTCTAAGCAAGGGGGAGATGTAAAAATTTTAGGATGTGCAGATGACCTAGCAGTTATCACTTCCGCACCGCGCCAATAAATCGCGTAATTTCCCAATTTTGCAGGATTTCTAGTTATCACTTGAACGATAGCAAGACGCAAATAATAATTAATGATAAGGTAATATTAACAGATCAGCGTGTTGTTCCTAATGCTAGGTATGTAGGTGTGGAGATACGTTCTAAGCCGGAAGCTATTGTAGAGCTGAACCTGCAACTATTATTATGTAGTATTAAATCTGACTCCCGTAGAATTAACAATCTTTTTTTTACACTAGTCGGCAGATGTAATATTATTAAAATGATTTTTCTCCCGAAGATCTTATATTTTTTTAGAGCCATACCTCTGGAATTTAGTAAGATATGGTTTCAGAAGCTAGAACAGACAGTCTCGTGGTTTTTGTGGGTGGGGCAGCGCCCAAGACGGGCACTAAAATATATGATGTTGCCAAGAGATCAGGGAGGCTGCTCTGTCCCTAATTTTCAAACCAACTACTGGGCAATCACGTTGAAATAGATGGCGGAGTTGGTAAATGGAGCTAATCCAGGAGGTTCTGAAATATCTATATATCAGTTAATCTGTGGGGAAGAAGCAACGGGTCTCTTAATGCGGCAGATAGACTTTGCATATTATGAGAGGGTCCAATTTAAGGTTCTGCTTGGTGCCTGTAAAGTCTGGATTGCAATCAGGAAAAGATGTGAGATAGGGCAGCTTCATTTGAACTCTCCCATGGTTGGCAATCCGTTACTTCCTGGAATTTTCTCTGATATTTATTTCAATAGATGGTCAGAGAGGGGGATTAAGTATATGGCGGACCTTCTACTCGGCACGGAAATGCTCTCCTTCGATACCATTAAGGAAAGATTTGGTATTGAGAATAAGGACTTCTTTAAGTACTTACAAATACGGTATTTTTTGGCCAAAAGCTGTTTTAACCAGAATCGTACCCCGTTATTAGATTTGATCAAGAATAACCACCCTCTGACATAGGCGGTATATAAATTACTCAATGAAAAAATGGGAGACGATCTTGCCAAGCATTCTGACAGATGTCAATTAAGTGTACAAGCGGGACAGGGGGAGTGTGATGACTCCCTGATGCTCAGTCAAACTGGATGTATTTCTACCAATGTGCAGGTGCAATGTTTTAAAACCTAGTGTTATCTCTATGTAACTCCCGCACGCATCCTTCGTTGGGGGGGCACTTCAGGGACACATTGTGCATGATGTGGGTTGGTGGGTGCTGATAGCACTCATATGTTTGCTAATTGCCCCATTCTTTCGGAAGTATTAACCAAAATTGAGCAGCGATTATATTCCATTATGGGCTATTTAGCATCCTTGACGCCCCAGGTAATAATGCTGGTGATTTTTAATCAAGTCCTGGTAGAAAGTGATAGGAAATGTGTTTTTATTGCAATGGCTTTATTTCCTTTGTGTGTGGCTACGGACAGGCTAGATCCAGACCCCCCCTCAGAACGTGTCTGGCTTAGTACATTTTTATCTACATATAAATGGGAGATCTCCATTTATAGAAGAAGAGGGAGGCGGGCAAGGGAAAAAGGGGAACGAGTGTGGCTGTCTCTAACTAATTGGCTAAGTAAGGATTAGCTCATAACCCGAATATAGGATTGTTTTTCTCTTTATCTTTTTTCTCGGTGTTTATTTATTTTAATTTTTCTCTTTTCCCTATGGCTTTACTATGTAGATTTGTAATTAGTGGGAGGTGAAAAATGCCTAAAACGAGACATCGGACACAGCTGTTATTATATTGTATCTGTCGTGTTTATTTTTGTTGTCTTTGATGTCTTAATAAATATATTAAAAAAAAAAAGTAAATGGCAATGCCTTTTCTAATATTTAAAGGCATTGTCATTTACAAAACCAATAGTTTAAACTTTTGCAAAAGCGCTCAAATTCCATTAAAACACGGGAACTTTTAGAAGTGGCATCTTAAAATCAGGCAAAGCGTTTTCTTTGCATTTTATACTTTAAGGATAGTTAATTTTCCTTCCGACAGCAACCGTGCAAACTAAACACCATAACAAATAAACACTGCTTAGGAATGAGTCATACTTGTGAAGAGACCATCTGAAAAAGAGGAGCATACAAAGACGCATGCACGCAGTATCAGCAAGGTAATTCCAAGCATTCCTGTTTTATTTGAGGGGATTGCGCCCCATACGGAAGATAAGCCTCAGGACTATCACTGTGTTTAAGGAAGCAGTGGTGGCAGCAGTATGTTTACATTCCGGGTACTCATAGCTGCCAAGGTTTAAGATTGCTTATGTGTGACATTTTCATAGTTTGAGTGACTTTAACGGCCAATGTGTGACACTTAAGAGTGGCACTTTCTGGTAAGAAAAATCGAGCAAAGAAGTCCATGGAAACAGGTAAATACCACAAGCAACACCCATATGAGCAATGAAAAACTGTAAGATCTTCAACCTGCTACAAAGCACCTGAAATGGAAGGGCACTAATCTGTCTCTTTCACGTGTTTCATTTATTTTATAGCGTTCCTCATACCAGTGTAAGGTGTCATAGCACTTTACATCATACACACATTATACAGAGACAAATCATACATGTGCAAATCAGTGTATAGGAAATGTTACGCAAGACAGTGAGGATTACAAGTTGTAGGAATCACACATCATCCTTATTAGCAGGCAGTATATTTTAAATGTGTGTGGTCCAGAGAGGGACAAACGCAGGATTTTAAACGTACTGCGGTGGTTAGTTTTACTAAAAATAATGTACTTCTACCCAACCTAACCCTTTTAGCAACATTGGGATAATAAAAACCTGGGGGGAAAAATACATTTCTAACCTAATTAAATGCAGCTCCTTGATTGCGTTTCATATGTAAATGTGTTATATTAGGATTGTAACGTATGAACTTCAAGTAACAAAAGAATCCCTGTGACAAGAGCAGTAACCCCCTGAGCTTGCCACATAAAATGCAGTGTAGTGATCTGTCTGGCACACGTTCTGTGCAGCAGGCACATTAACCATCTGCGCTACTTGATGATGGGTGAAACTGCTACTAGGCAAAACGCTTATCTTGATCCAGCAGGAACATTATTCACAAGAGTTATCTTAACATTTAAATTGCTTGCTGAAGACTCCTGGATTGACAAAAAATTTAGCAGAAGGTGGTTTTATTCCAGAGTTAACAGCACCTCGGGGCTGAGGGGGTCCCCACATTATTGTAGTTTTAAGAGCCGATTCCCAAGCACCGACCGCTAACAGAGACAGAAATTGGCCTTGGCACTCTTATCTGCTGTTTCTGTGCAGAGAGCAAAGCGAAAGGAGAACATGAACCATGGTAGCGTGCTTCTGACTCGCAGATGGAGCCAGAAAAGATAAGTAAGTGGGCCAGCACTGCATCGATTACAATACACAGAGCACACATGCCTCTCCACTGCCTGAAGTAAAGTAAAAGTAAACTGAAATGCAGTCAGGCGAGGGAAACCTGGCGCACGCAATGTGCACCGGGCACGTGCACCAAAACAGGAGAAACAAACAATACTTTTGATATTAAAAGCAAAGCCAAACAATTCCTGCCTTGGCTGTTGAAGCAACAAAAAACTATAGTGAAAAGGAGGCCCTGTGCTTGTAGACGAGGGAACCATGCAGCAATCTTCCCAGAAAGTGCAAAGTTTAACAACTCTGTGCTGCAGCGGCCCGATGCCCAGGGCTGCCCTGAAATGTCCGTGTGTTGAGGTTAGGGGGCACAGTTAAACTCGGCTGGTGGCAGCATTTCCTGGGGGCTCCAGTCTGTTGGCAGGAAACTGAAAACACATCCTGCCACAGCAGCATGCACTGACTCCCTGCAGCGTAGCGAGACAGTCTGCCCACGTGCGCACACAGACCTGATGGCGCTGATTCAAGAGAACCGTCAGCGTCCACTGTGATCCTCTGCAGATAATGCTACCCTTGGTTGCCGAAAGGTGTCAGTGGCCCTAACGGGGGTGGGTGGTGTGGCGCCGGTTACTGTAATACAGCCACATAGGGAAGGTACCACCCCTGGATTCATTTCGTTGGCTCTACACTCACTGGTACGAGCAGGTTGGCCATATGAAATTGTTATTGGTACCACCGCTCGGGCAGCCGAAGCGGGTCTCAGTTGTAAAGAAATCTATGCAGTCAGCTGAGCCGAGACCGCTGCAGAAGTTGTCGCCCATGGTGAGCCGAGACTGCTAATGTTTAAAGTCACCTTTCCAACATGGACTGACTGAATGTGGCAGTACGATTCCTCTCCAGCTTCCACACACACGCAGAAGGATTAAGATACACACATTCTTCCTAGTCTTCTAGCCATGTAGCGGCCGGCTTTGTTGAAACCGGCACGTGCAAGTGTTGTGTGGGGCTGAAAAAGTGCCTGCTCACCCGCGAGTTTTTGAAGCAGCTTACAGCCTGTGTCGACTCGCTTCCTTTATAGCCCGTCCCATGTGCTTAATAAGAGTCTGAGCCTTGTATCCTCAGCATGGCCACAATGCCTCTGTCGTGAAACCTTCTCTGCCCCTGGTACATGCGAGGTCTGTTCTACCGGTGGTGTGTTTATTTACCCAGCCCGTGGCACGTGTAGCAACTCGTGGCCGCCCGTGCCGATGGAGGAGAGGTGTTTTTACCTCTCTTCTGCAGGGGGCGGCTCTGAGGCGAGGAGGGGGAGCCTGCTGCGCAGTGTGCAGCATGAGGAGATGAGAGAGGCGCGTGCCTGCATTCCTCGGGGGTTGCAGCGGCAGAAGGTGGGGGGCGGGGATCTCTCGCGGGCGGGCTTCCCTTCGTACCCGCACTGCTCTCGGTTTGCTCGGGGCTGCGGGGGTGAGAGACACAGATGTGTACGGAAGCTGTAAGCAGGACACTGAAATGGGTGGCATAAAGATCTCACCCACAAGTTGGAACTCGTTCCTGCAGCTACGGAAATCGACATGAGTTTTTACATTTTGTTTTATTATAAATGTTTGGGAAACAGCTGTGCCAATGTGCAACGTCTCTTAGGGAAACTGCAGATTACAACGGCTTGGTGGGAAGACAGCCTTGCAGAGTGGGCGGAGCCTAAGGAAGACGGGGCGTGCTCCAACCCCACTTCCAAAGAAGCCCGACAGAAAACCAATGACCATAGATCTCGCAAGCGAGCTGCTGCGCTGCATCGCAGGCGAGACCTAAAAATGACACCTATTTTTATATATTTTTCGGCACTAGAAGCAAATCGTTTAGTTAAGTACGTTTTTAAATAGGAATTATTTTCAGTTCAAAAAGACGACAGTGCAATTTCTGTAATCTGCAAAGTTATCCTATAAGTCAGAGGAAAAGTCAATGCAGCATTCAGGTATAGTACAGCAACTTACGGGACCAATCTCAAGGAGTGAACGAGAGTGGTGGGCAAGGTCCAAGGCAGCACCAGCAGAACACCACCAGTGGCTCTAGGGCAGCCAAGTGCAGAGCTGCCAAACAACTTAGGGTGCCCAGTGTTACTCTATGGGGATCTGTCTTCGTGCAAAGAGGCTGCAGGCTCGGACTCCTTGAGGCCAGTCGGGCTGAACCAACTGAAGACGGAGGCCTCAAAATGCTCAGGGGCATAGGGACACCTTTGGTCCTCTTCTCCACGACCCAAGGGCGACTCGTGCAGAGGTGTCTTTAGGTGTTGGGTTTTTCTTACCGGGAGCAGTTGCGGTATAGGGGTCCTGCGTGCAGAGGCTGCAGGTGTCTGAGAGTTCACTGGGGGCAAAACCACAGCAGACTCTGTTTCTGGAGGGTAGAGGGACCACGATGACACTGTTGGCCCACTTCAACTCTGGCATGGCGTTACGGGTGCAGAGGTGTCTTCATGCGTCTGGTCACAAAGTCCTCACAGGACTCTTTGGATGCCTGCAGGCTTGCAGGGAAGCAGGCCTGCTGCTACTTGGGAAGACTTGGTTCCTGGGTGAAGTGCTGGCAAGTCTCTCCGGCTTTGAGGACTCAGCAGTTGCAGCACAAGTTGACTTTTGGTGCAATTGTTGTCAGCAGGCAGTCCGGCAGGGCTGGTGCCAAGTCAGTTCTTGCAGTTCTTCATGTCTTTCTTCATCTTTCAGGTTGGCAGGATCTGTTCTGGTGCCAGGGGCTACCATGTATATTGAATTTAAGGGAGCTAGTGGAGTGTAGACCGCAGCGGCCGCCATAAACAAAGGGTGGTGGGGCGGCATCGTACAGGGGGCGACGCCCAGGTAGCGGGGGGGACAGGGGCGCAGGGGTTCGTTTGAGCAGGCAGGAAAGACGTCCTGCTCAGACCTAGGAGTCTGTGTGGTTTCTCCAGCCCGGCTGCTCAATGCTGCTTGAATGGAGAAAATCTAAGTGCGCATGTGTGTTTGGTCGACCTGAGACAGCCGGCTAAAACACATATGCATACTTTGGGAGTGGCCTGCAAGCTCCTCTTCCCCTTCCCCTTCCCATGCCTAAACCGCCGGCAGAGCCGACAAAAGTAAAATAAAACAATGCAAGAGGATTGTTTTATTTTATATTTCCTGGCTCTGAGCCAGGCAGTGGGGCAGTGCTCGTCCACTATTGTGGAGGACCTGTCCAGGTGCCAAAGGGTTTCTGGATGAAGGGGTCTGCTACCTCTCCTGTGAGGGGAGCCAGATTCGCATTTCAAAGTTAGCAGCTCTTTGAAGCTTGCTGGCATAGGAAGGCTAATTGGAAGGTCATCTTTTGGGAGGCTTATGTCAACCTCTTCCCGGACAAGCTTTTGTTCTGGGAGCAGAAGGCTCTCCCCCTAGGAGGTCAGAACAGTGTCTTTGGTGGCAGGCTGGTAGAAACCAGTCAGTGAGCACACCTGAGGCTGGCAGGTTTTCAGGGGGTACCTCTGAGGTGCCCTCTGCGTGCATGCATTGGTAAATCCAACACTGGAATCTGTGGGTTTACCAATATGAGATGTTTGATACCAAACCCCTATTTTCAGTGAATCCATCACATAGCTAGGGAACTCTTTAGTACCTCAGCAGGGCTCGAAAATTCATTTCATTTTTTCTAAACCTGCAGGTCTAGTCACCTTACTGAAAAGCACATGACCTCAGTTTCTGGAAGTGGAGCAAATGTGACAAGTTAACAAGATTTAAAGACATTTTTATTGCTCATTCACTTTGTGAGCAATAAAGATGCCTTTAAATCTTGTTATCTTGTCACATTTGCTCTGCTTTCAGAGACAGAGGTAAAAAATCAGTTTGTCTTCCTACTCGCCATAAAGAGCGAGTAGGACCTAACAAGCATTGGCATAGCCAATAGATCTAGCCTTTGGGACCTTATAAGTGTTAAGCAATGCAGTACGTTATCCCCCACTGGCATGCCCACACACTCTTAACATCTTTGAATAATGATCCAAGTTTTTTTTTACGTTGATAAGACAAAGGAGAAGGTGTGGCATAACGGCCAAAGCAGCTAACTTTGGAGCGGAGGGGACCAGGTTTGTGCCTCCTTGTTGGCTCAACATCCTGTGATTCTGGGCAAATCACTTTATCTCCCCATGCCCCCCTGCCAAAACAAGTAAAGCTATGTTCGAGGCATGTAGGCTGCAGAATTCATATCTGTGCATAGATCGCCGCCTAGTGTTGGGTCCGGATGATTGCACCTTGTTGTCCTGGAAGAGTCATCGAAGTATCACGAGAAAGGCCTTCGTCTTCGACGGTATTGTTCTCGCTCGGTACTTCTTGACTCAATCAAGCTTTCCATCTCGACCCGGTCGTCGACGCGGGCCGTTGGGCCTGTTCGACGCCACTTGGGCCTGCTGTCGATGGAAAGGAGCCCGTTCAAAAGGTGCCCACAATGCCACTCCAAGTTCCCGCATACTGATAAACACACAGTATGCAACAAGTGCCTATCACCAGACCACAAGGAAGAAACCTGCCCAGCCTGTGCCCAATTCCGTTAGAAGAAAACCATCCGGATTCGACGGGCCGCTAGGCAAGAGATGCAGCGACAGGCACCGGAACCAGACAACATCTTCGTGGATGAACAAGAACTTCCAGAAGGGGAAGATTCGGATCTAGAGATCGTCACCGTCGAGGACCACTCGGACTCCGATGACGAAATCCCACCGGGGCAAACCGTGAGTACAAAAAGTCGAGCCAAAAAGCTCCGAACCAAAGAAGGCCGTCGAGCCAAAGACGGCCGCCGACCCGAAGGGTGCCGACCCGAAGAAGGCCGTCGACCCAAAGAAAGCCGCTGCGCCGAAGGTCGTCGAACCGAAGAAGGTCGCCGACACAGAGGGCATCGTACCGAAGCCTGTGGCCCAGCCGAAGAAGGTTGTCGAGCCAAACAAAGGCACCGATCCAAAGACAAGTGCTCCTAAAAAAACGGTCGATCCGAAAAAAATCGCCGACTCGACAAAAGACAGTCAACCTAAAAAACCTGTCGAGCACAGAAAGCGCATCGAACCTAAAGATCCGGTTGATCCTCAATCAGTCGTCGACCCGGACAAAGAGGCCGAGCCGAGAAAAAGCAATAAGGCACTGAAAGTCATCGAACCAAAAAAGGTTGTCGACCCGAAGGCAACAGTCGATCCAAAAAAGACTAAGCCAAAGAAGTCAGACACAGCCACGGACAGTGGAAGAAGAACTCTTCCATCCAGATCCATCAGAGGATCAGGCAAAAATATATATAAACCCTGAGACTGGTAAAGCCACAATCCTACACAGGAAGAAGAGGCCATTGGACACAGACTCTCATTCCCCCATTCCTCTAAAGAAGAAGGACTTTGGGACTTCTCCCTCTAGACCCTTCATTCCTTTCTATCCCACTATGCCTACTACGCCTTTTGCTCCTTACTCTCCTACGCACTCTGGGGACAATGAGGGCGACACAGGGGAAGATCCTCAACATGATTATAACTATCCAGAGGATCCTAACCCTCAAAATGAACCATGGGCAGAGCCGACTGACACCTCCTAATACCCAACAAAGCTGTCACCTACTGACAACACCTTAGTCTTCAACCAGCTAATAGATAGGGCAGCGCAGTACCACAACGTAGACATGCACAATGACCCTATAGACGAAGACTTTTTATTTGACACATTCCCTACTTCTGAGAAAAATGTCAGAACACTTCCTATGTTGAAAGGGGTATTAAAACACGCGCCAGATATATTTAAAGATACAGCCAGGGCACGCGTAATCAATCCCAGGATTGAAAAGAAATATAGAGCGGCCCCTTCAGACCCTACTTATATCAGAGGTCAGTTACCATTAGATTCACTAGTAGTGGCTAATGCACAAAAAAGGCCAACTCACAGACTACAGGAGAAGCTCCACCTCCTGATAAGGAGTCCAAAATACTAGAGGCCTCAGGTAAAAGGGTAGCATCACAGGCCTCCAATTCATGGAGAATTGCAAATACACAAGCTCTACTAGCTCGTTACGACAGAGCACACTATGACCAGCTTGAAAGTTTAATGCAACACCTGCCTGAGCCTTTCAAAGCCCAAGCTAATGACCTCATACAGGAGGGGAACTTTATTACAAACGCCTCCATTAAATGTGCGCTTGACGCAGCTGACACTGCAGCCAGGTCCATTAACACTAGCGTCTTACTACGAAGACATGTATGGCTATGTATTTCTGGCTTTAAGAACGAGGTGCAATCCACCATTCTTAACCAACCAGTCCATCAAGACTTCCTTTTCGACCCTGCAGTCGACACCATTTTAGACCAAATGAAAAAGGATACAGAAACTGCAAAATCAATGGGTGCACTGCAGTTTCAACAACACAGAGGTTCCTTTCGACGCTCCTCATACAGAGCAGCTACACAGGGCAATACTGCACAAACCTCATCTTCATACAAAAGCAACACCCAAGGTTCCTTTAACAAGAACTCCAACAGAGGAGGTTATAGGGGCAACAATAATAAGGGAAGAGGACGTGAAGGCAATAACACCAGAGCCTCCAATGCCGCAAAACGGTGATTTCATCACACTACCTCCAGACCATCTAACACCGGTCGGAGGCAGGATCCAACAATTCCTACCAGTCTGGAACGCAATTACCACAGACAGGTGGGTGAGACAAATTATCCAGTATGGTTATTGCCTAGAACTCACTTCTACTCCACCAAACATACCACCCAGACACCACCCTATGTCCAAAGAACACATCACCCTGCTACAACAAGAGGTGAAATGCATGCTGGAAAAGGGGGCCATAGAGCCAGTCCCTTTCCAACACCAAGGGACAGGAGTATACTCACTATACTTCTTTATTCCCAAGAAGGACGGTTCCCTCAGACCAATATTGGACCTCAGACCCCTAAATCAATACATACTGTCGGAGCACTTCCATATGATCACACTACAGCAAGTGCTTCCGTTGCTCCAGCAAGGCGACTTCCTAGCAACATTAGACCTCAAGGATGTGTATTTTCACATACCCATCCATCCAGCTCACAGAAAATATCTCAGGTTCACAATAGAAGGTCAACACTACCAATTCAAGGTTCTCCCCTTCGGGGTAACCACGGCTCCAAGAGTGTTTACGAAATGTTTAGCGACAGTAGCTGCACATCTCAGAAGGCAACACATCCACGTGTTCCCATACATAGACGATTGGCTAATACAAGCAAAATCGTACGAACAGTGTGCAAGAGACACGTCTCAAACACTTCAGCTGCTACACAGCCTAGGTATCTCGATAAATTACCCAAAATTGCATCTACAACCATCCCACACACAACAATATCTGGGAGCTACTATAGATACCTCATTGGCAAAGGCATATCCAAACTCAGCGAGGATAGCCAGCATGCAGATTCTCATTCGCAAATTTCTGCCACAACACTCTTTGCCAGCTCCAGTCTTCATGCAGCTCATAGGCATGATGGCCTCCTGCATATTCATTGTCCCCCCATGCCCGACTTCAAATGCGTCCATTGCAAGAATGCCTAGCACGGCAGTGGAACCAAGCTCAATGACCACTAAAAGACCTAGTGTTGGTAGACAGTCGCGCTTACAGCTCTCTGCAGTGGTGGAACCCACAAAACCTTTCCAAGGGGCGACTGTTCCAAGAGCAAGTTCCACAACTAGTACTAACAGCGGACACATCACTGACAGGTTGGGGAGCCCACCTACTTCAATACACAGTACAAGGGCTCTGGACACTCAAACAAAAGAAACTGCATATCAACCAACTAGAGTTGCTAGCAATATTCGTAGCCCTAAAAGCATTCCAAAAATACTTGTACAGCAAGACTGTGTTGATCCGGACGGACAACATGACAGCCATGTACTATATCCAGAAACAGGGAGGAACACACTCTCCACAGTTGTCCCACTTGGCACAGAGCATATGGAAGTGGGCAATTCCAAAAGACATGTTTCTCCTGCCAGAACACCTCCCAGGGAAAGACAATAAAATAGCGGATCTGCTCAGCAGACACAGCCAACAACTACACAATGGGAGATTCACCCCCAAGTTCTCCAGCCATTCTTCAAACAGTGGGGGCACCCAGAGATAGATCTGTTTGCCACAAATGAAAACTCAAAATGCCGGTACTTTGCCGCCAGGTTCCCACATCCGTTGTCACAGGGCAATGCGATATGGATGAATTGGTCAGGCAGATTCGCGTACGCTTTTCCCCAGCACCACTGATTCCGCTGGTAGCACGCAAACTGCGGCAACAGTCACGCACACTGATCCTAGTTGCTCCCACATGGGCGAGACAGCCATGGTACACAACGTTCCTGGAGCTTTCAGTAGTTCCTCATCAAAGGCTGCGCCTCGCACCCCATCTTCTAACTCAGAACCATGGAGAAATCAGACACCCAGATGCCAATCAGATGAACCTAGCGATCTGGCTACTGAAGTCTTAGAGTTCGGATACCTTAACTTGCCTCCAGACTGCATGAACATCATTAAGGAGGCAAGACGACCTACTACTATAGCATGCTATGCAGCTAAATGGAAGAGATTTGTTATTTACTGCAACAATAACCAAATCAACCCATTAGATGCTTCCATACAGAACATTATATGTTACCTCCTGCATCTTCAAAGATGCAACCTAGCATACTCTTCGATAAGACTACACCTCGCTGCTATAGTAGCATACCTTCAAAACAGGCAACACCTTTCGCTGTTTAGAGTACCAGCAATCAAGGCTTTTATGGAGGGTCTTAAAAGGGTGATTCCTCCAAGTCACCCACCTTCCCCAGTCTGGAACCTAAATATAGTACTTACCAGACTTAATGGACCTCCTTTCGAACCTCTACACTCATGTGAATTGCAATTTATAACATGGAAGGTGGCATTCTTGATTGCCATTACCTCACTCAGGCGAGTTAGCGAGCTACAAGCACTAACAATTCAAGAACCCTTCATGCAAATACATGCTAACAGGGTAGTTCTTAGAACAAACCCTAAGTTTATGCCAACGGTCAAATCCACTTTCCATATTAATCAATCAATAGAACTGCCAGTGTTCTTCCAAAATCCACAGTCAGTAGCTGAAAGAGCCCTACACACACTGGATGTAAAGAGAGCTCTGCTTTATTATGTGGACAGAACAAAATCATTTAGAAAAACAAAGCAATTATTTGTTGCTTTTTCACCACAACATAAAGGGAATCCCATATCAAAGTCAGGAATAGCCAGATGGATAGTTTAATGCATTCAAATATGTTATCAAAAGGCTAAAAACACTTTAACTGTCCCCCCAAGAGCACACTCTACGCGAAAAATGGGGGCATCCATGGCTTTCCTAGGAAATATTCCTCTTGAAGACATATGTAGAGCAACCACATGAACTACCATACAAACTTTCACAAAACACTACTGTGTAGACGTGCCAGCAAAGCAGCAAGGTGCTGTAGGCCAGGCTGTCCTCAAAACTCTCTTTCAAACTGCTGCAGCTGGCACAGGTAACCACCGCTAGAGGAGATACTGCTATACAGTGTATGCACAGATATGAATTCAGCAGCCCACATGCCTCGAACGGAATATGCTACTTACCAGTATGCATCTGTTCTTGGCATCTAGGGCTGCTGACATTCATATCGCCCGCCCTCCTCCCCGGTGCCTGTTGCAGCTGCAGCATTATCTTTTGCATGGCCATCTCTTACTTTACTATCTCCATCTCTGCCACAATGGCAAAAAACAATCTGAGGATGGAAAAGATGCCCATGCGCCCGGTAGTCCAGAGGAGGAGTCACCTATCTCGTGATACTTCGAAGACTCTTCCAGGACAACAAGGTGCAATCATCCGGACCCAACACTAGGCGGCGTTCTATGCACAGATATGAATGTCAGCAGCCCTAAATGCCAAGAACAGGAGCATACTGGTAAGTAGCTTATTCCTTACATATGAATGAAAAGTAAAAGCGGGCTGTTTATACGTAAATAAGGCGCAGTCATGCTGTGTCAGGAGGAGGTGTGCTTTGGAGGCAAGCCAAGAAAAAAATTCAACAGCTTTCCGGATGATGTCATGCACCCCAGCAAAGTTCAGAGAATGGTGAACGCACTCCTTCCCGTCTCGATATTAGTAATGTTGCTTTAACTGCAAAAGTGTATGCGTGCAAGCAGCGCTGTGGTCCGTTCCCTCACAGCATGTTGAAAACATTGAGAAAAGTGACGCTAGTTGCGACCACTGTTCCCTCTAAGCCGCGCGCCTGGGCACGCGCGCACTTATGCCTCCCCTAGCGCGCATTTAAAAATGTAGAGCGCGCAGAGACATCAGAGGACCTTCGCGCCGCCGCTTTTAAAATGCGTGCGGCGCGAAAACGGTCAGATTGTAAGCCTTTTGTGAAGGTAATCGTGTTAATTGCAGCCCCCTCATGCGCTGCAATTAACATGATTACTTTGACAAAAGGCACACTATCTGACCTGCAGCTGTGCCATCACGGAGGTGTTCAGCTTCCGCCAGTGGCTGACACCGTCAGTCCCCGCCCACACTTTTGAAGCTCCTAACCTGTTTCCCATGAGTTTCCCCCTGCCCCCGGGCTTGCGAGCCTTTTCCAGGTGCGCACCCTGCGCCAGTGAGCGCTTCACAGGTAAGAGTGGGTTTGGGGTGAAGCCTCTTGGCGCTTTTACCTGGCATGTGGCCTTCCCTCTTCTCCTCACATTATTGCGCTATGTGACATCCTGACTCAGTGATGTCGCCCCACTCGAGCAATTTGCATGCTATGTGTGGTGTCTCTATATGTTGTATGTAGCAAGTTACATACCGTTTCCCTTGTTCATACTGGGCAGAAACTAGGAAACGTATTGTGCTGTGTCTGCATTAATAAATGTCTTCCCTTTGGTTTTACCCAACAGGCATGAAAATATGTTCATACCGTTCCGGCTAAGTAATGGCCTTGATTTGGATGGCTGAATCAAGCTGACATACTGGATGCTTCGATAAGGACATCCATAGAGATGTGATGGAAGCAACTAGATATTTCCCTCTACAAAAGAAATATCTAAGTGCTGTCTTCACTGAGGTTGAGCCTCTTCTGTTACTTAGTATACCAGGATGATACCCGATGATGAAGCATGCCACTAACGGAGTGGATACGGGTCCTTTTGCGTAAAAAGTGTGAGTTCGAACCTGTCCTCGATCAACACGTCACACAAGGTCTATAGAACACAGGGCTGGAATATCTTTGTGTTTTGTAGATTAGCTTGGTGGCTGTATTCACAGACCTTTCTCGGTCTTATCTTCCCTAGGAGATTAACTGCCAGTGCAAAAGTCAAGTCATTTTTGTGCTTGTAAAGTGGTACAGGTGTTGATGTGACTCTGCATTTGTGGTTCTAACCCCTAGCCATAGAAAATGCACTTTTTTGTTTTGCTAAATATTTTTTCAGTTGATTGTCGGAACTTTACTTTATTTGGCAGCATCCTATATTATCCACTTCTGGTTCTTCCTTTCTGATTTGGTGCGGACTGGTCAAAGGTGTCAAAAGCTTTGGGGAAAATTGACGTTTGAGGTGTGTCTACAAAGTGTGATATATGCAAGCTCATTTTCAGAACAGGATTGCAAACCGAAAAACAAATCTTATTGATTGATGCACTTGTTGCACAGATTTATAAGATCTGTGAACCAGACCGATTGTGATTGATTGACAGAGCAGTTGAGCATTTTTGTGTCAGCCTTCACTATTTGTTTTTTATTTATTTATCAATATATTTTGAATTTTCCAAAAGCATACCATTTAACTCTTTCAGAAAAAAACTTGCCTGAGGCAGTTTGTCACAGTGTTGAAAAACAGCCCAATACCAAACATTTGCCTGGCTCAAAATGCTACAGGGCTACAGCAATTTCAGATCTAGTGGTGATAAATACACCTCAATGAATTGATGAAGTGAAAAAAGCCTGCATTCGGTGGTCAATATGTAAAGAAATAAGTGCCGGGGTTCTCATCAGGAGGCAGCTTGCACCAGCCCATTACTCTTGTTAGCATCGCCTAAAACAAAGCCAACTACTAACCATGAAAGTGGGGAAAGGATGTGGTGTAATGGCCAGAGCTGCCGACTTCAGGGCCGGGGATCCAGGTTTGAGTCTTGGCGTTGGGTTAACATCCTGTGATTCTTGGCAAATCACTTTAGCTCCCCGTAAATGAATGTGTCTCTAACTGGTGCTCATGAAAAGCGCCGGTGTTGAAGATTAATTGCCAGTACTGAGCTTCGGAAACCACCGGCTCAAATTAAGCACTGCCTGCATCCCTTAAAAAAACACACCACAAACAGGCCTGCCATCCTTTAAAATATTTCCACCATGTGAAAGGATTAGAGGCCTTGGAGAGGGGCGGGCCAAGAAAAGAGGGGCATGGCTTTGGAACAGTCACTGCCTTACCAAACCAAAGAAGGCCCTTGCAAAAAGACAAGGCGAGGCGAGTGGGCAAGGCTAGACCCGGGCACTTATCTGAGCAGACTTTCATGACCTCCAACCGAAAAATCCAAGGCTTCTATACCTGAAACCCGTGTGCCGGGGAGGTTGCAAAATCCCTGATGAGCATCAACTGTGTAAAGTCTCCACATTTGAGCATATAACCCTTTTTGCGCAGATCTTTCTGGCTCGTCTTCTCTCTCACTGTGTTATATTTCCCATTAAACATCCTCTACACTGATTACAATCAATGGTGGTCTTTGCCAATCGAGCTGTGGAACATAGTTGAATAATGAAAAATAAGTTTGTCCCCCCCTACATTAGGAAACAATGCCACAAATTAGGCAGCAGGATCGGATACAACAGTAGATTGTAGATAAAGAACATTTGACTAGACAGAGATACTCAATTTAGTAAACTACTAACTTTGAAAAATTTCACAACATGAACTAAGAATGCTACTGCTACCACGGAGGTGCTCAGAAACAAGATGGCTGACATATTTCAATGCACGAGGTATCTGAGCTAACCAATCTGCGCCATTCATTCATCCCACTCAGCACTTAAATCTGCACTCAAATTCATATGGTCACCTCACTCACCCTGCAGTCCCACTTCTTACCCTACTCTCACACTGTCGCATTGCTCATCCTGCACTCACATGGGCACTCCTGCTACCCACACAGCGCAGAGGGTTAATGTGCATGCTACAAAGAACGTGTACCATGCATATCACAGAACTGAGTGTGAGTAAACTATGATAGCGCTATAAAAAATGAAATGTTTGTCAGAATGGTGCTATAGAGAGAGGAGGTGCATTGTTGGCGAGTGGTAGTGAGGGAATTCATGGAGAAGGAGGAAATGGCCTGCAGGAACAGGGGGGTGCATGCACACAGGGGGGCATAACATGTGCCCCCTGCATGTATCCCCAGGTATGCGATCTTGTATAGGCTCCCATCATTTCCCTATCATACGAACAGACCTCTAGTTGGTAATCTTTAGTGAAATCTTATATTGGTACCACTATTAGAGTCCTGTGCTTTTCTAAAGCTGAAGGGTACTTGCCTGTGTAACCAATTCATGTAATGGTGTGTATGTAAATTGCAAACCTGCCTTAAGACACATCATGTGGCGCTGTATGTGTGGAATGCACTGCATTTTAGTTTTTTAAGCAAACATTTGGAGTGATATTTGCACTGATATTTGTTGCTGCACCCATATGCGTGATCCGGTTCTTGGCGCACATAGCATAGGCTGCAGCGCACAAAGACCTTTCACTGCCGCACACAGAGGAAAAAAATTAGAGGGAACATTGGTTGCGACCCTTGCTGTTGCACTGCGTTAAAGGAAAAAAATCTTCCATGTAATCCAATAGTTCATATTTAACCAAATAATCCATAGTAAACCAATTCATTTAGTACCAGTAATGATCATCATCTTCTTCATGCGTATTTAAGGTCAATCCGGAGACAGTAAACATTCACTAGATGATTTATTTGTGCATTTTCAAAAACGTTTTCTGTTGCTAATCCAAGCTTTAACATAAACGTGTGCTTTTTGCATCATTCCATAAGACCCAATGCATTTTGAACCAGTTAGGTTCTTTGTCAGGGGTTGCTGTAAAAAAATTGAAAAGGTTACTGCAAAAACAACAATGATGGACAGAATGTGGATCAATGTCACACATTCACCCCAGTCAAAAGATCTGGGCCCAAATCCATCGTTTTTCCACTCCACACCACCCTGGGTTAGACAATGGCGATATGCAAATCAGCGCTGACCCTGTGCCCCATGGGAACAGTCCAGTCCGAACTACAAAAGCCATGTCCTTCCCAGAACGGAAACAAGCATCCGAGGACCGGCCCGGTTTCGAGGCAACACCTCTCATCAGCCCGGCTAGCTTGCTTCCAGTGGTGTGGAGTGCCTGGGACTCACGTCTGAGCATCCCCAGTACACTTAGAGCGGTTACTGCAAAAACAACAATGATGGACAGAATGTGGATCAATGTCACACATTCACCCCAGTCAAAAGATCTGGGCCCAAATCCATCGTTTTTCCACTCCACACCACCCTGGGTTAGACAATGGCGATATGCAAATCAGCGCTGACCCTGTGCCCCATGGGAACAGTCCAGTCCGAACTACAAAAGCCATGTCCTTCCCAGAACGGAAACAAGCATCCGAGGACCGGCCCGGTTTCGAGGCAACACCTCTCATCAGCCCGGCTAGCTTGCTTCCAGTGGTGTGGAGTGCCTGGGACTCACGTCTGAGCATCCCCAGTACACTTAGAGCGGTTACTGCAAAAACAACAATGATGGACAGAATGTGGATCAATGTCACACATTCACCCCAGTCAAAAGATCTGGGCCCAAATCCATCGTTTTTCCACTCCACACCACCCTGGGTTAGACAATGGCGATATGCAAATCAGCGCTGACCCTGTGCCCCATGGGAACAGTCCAGTCCGAACTACAAAAGCCATGTCCTTCCCAGAACGGAAACAAGCATCCGAGGACCGGCCCGGTTTCGAGGCAACACCTCTCATCAGCCCGGCTAGCTTGCTTCCAGTGGTGTGGAGTGCCTGGGACTCACGTCTGAGCATCCCCAGTACACTTAGAGCGGTTACTGCAAAAACAACAATGATGGACAGAATGTGGATCAATGTCACACATTCACCCCAGTCAAAAGATCTGGGCCCAAATCCATCGTTTTTCCACTCCACACCACCCTGGGTTAGACAATGGCGATATGCAAATCAGCGCTGACCCTGTGCCCCATGGGAACAGTCCAGTCTGAACTACAAAAGCCATGTCCTTCCCAGAACGGAAACAAGCATCCGAGGACCGGCCCGGTTTCGAGGCAACACCTCTCATCAGCCCGGCTAGCTTGCTTCCAGTGGTGTGGAGTGCCTGGGACTCACGTCTGAGCATCCCCAGTACACTTAGAGCGGTTACTGCAAAAACAACAATGATGGACAGAATGTGGATCAATGTCACACATTCACCCCAGTCAAAAGATCTGGGCCCAAATCCATCGTTTTTCCACTCCACACCACCCTGGGTTAGACAATGGCGATATGCAAATCAGCGCTGACCCTGTGCCCCATGGGAACAGTCCAGTCCGAACTACAAAAGCCATGTCCTTCCCAGAACGGAAACAAGCATCCGAGGACCGGCCCGGTTTCGAGGCAACACCTCTCATCAGCCCGGCTAGCTTGCTTCCAGTGGTGTGGAGTGCCTGGGACTCACGTCTGAGCATCCCCAGTACACTTAGAGCGGTTACTGCAAAAACAACAATGATGGACAGAATGTGGATCAATGTCACACATTCACCCCAGTCAAAAGATCTGGGCCCAAATCCATCGTTTTTCCACTCCACACCACCCTGGGTTAGACAATGGCGATATGCAAATCAGCGCTGACCCTGTGCCCCATGGGAACAGTCCAGTCCGAACTACAAAAGCCATGTCCTTCCCAGAACGGAAACAAGCATCCGAGGACCGGCCCGGTTTCGAGGCAACACCTCTCATCAGCCCGGCTAGCTTGCTTCCAGTGGTGTGGAGTGCCTGGGACTCACGTCTGAGCATCCCCAGTACACTTAGAGCGGTTACTGCAAAAACAACAATGATGGACAGAATGTGGATCAATGTCACACATTCACCCCAGTCAAAAGATCTGGGCCCAAATCCATCGTTTTTCCACTCCACACCACCCTGGGTTAGACAATGGCGATATGCAAATCAGCGCTGACCCTGTGCCCCATGGGAACAGTCCAGTCCGAACTACAAAAGCCATGTCCTTCCCAGAACGGAAACAAGCATCCGAGGACCGGCCCGGTTTCGAGGCAACACCTCTCATCAGCCCGGCTAGCTTGCTTCCAGTGGTGTGGAGTGCCTGGGACTCACGTCTGAGCATCCCCAGTACACTTAGAGCGGTTACTGCAAAAACAACAATGATGGACAGAATGTGGATCAATGTCACACATTCACCCCAGTCAAAAGATCTGGGCCCAAATCCATCGTTTTTCCACTCCACACCACCCTGGGTTAGACAATGGCGATATGCAAATCAGCGCTGACCCTGTGCCCCATGGGAACAGTCCAGTCCGAACTACAAAAGCCATGTCCTTCCCAGAACGGAAACAAGCATCCGAGGACCGGCCCGGTTTCGAGGCAACACCTCTCATCAGCCCGGCTAGCTTGCTTCCAGTGGTGTGGAGTGCCTGGGACTCACGTCTGAGCATCCCCAGTACACTTAGAGCGGTTACTGCAAAAACAACAATGATGGACAGAATGTGGATCAATGTCACACATTCACCCCAGTCAAAAGATCTGGGCCCAAATCCATCGTTTTTCCACTCCACACCACCCTGGGTTAGACAATGGCGATATGCAAATCAGCGCTGACCCTGTGCCCCATGGGAACAGTCCAGTCCGAACTACAAAAGCCATGTCCTTCCCAGAACGGAAACAAGCATCCGAGGACCGGCCCGGTTTCGAGGCAACACCTCATCAGCCCGGCTAGCTTGCTTCCAGTGGTGTGGAGTGCCTGGGACTCACGTCTGAGCATCCCCAGTACACTTAGAGCGGTTACTGCAAAAACAACAATGATGGACAGAATGTGGATCAATGTCACACATTCACCCCAGTCAAAAGATCTGGGCCCAAATCCATCGTTTTTCCACTCCACACCACCCTGGGTTAGACAATGGCGATATGCAAATCAGCGCTGACCCTGTGCCCCATGGGAACAGTCCAGTCCGAACTACAAAAGCCATGTCCTTCCCAGAACGGAAACAAGCATCCGAGGACCGGCCCGGTTTCGAGGCAACACCTCTCATCAGCCCGGCTAGCTTGCTTCCAGTGGTGTGGAGTGCCTGGGACTCACGTCTGAGCATCCCCAGTACACTTAGAGCGGTTACTGCAAAAACAACAATGATGGACAGAATGTGGATCAATGTCACACATTCACCCCAGTCAAAAGATCTGGGCCCAAATCCATCGTTTTTCCACTCCACACCACCCTGGGTTAGACAATGGCGATATGCAAATCAGCGCTGACCCTGTGCCCCATGGGAACAGTCCAGTCCGAACTACAAAAGCCATGTCCTTCCCAGAACGGAAACAAGCATCCGAGGACCGGCCCGGTTTCGAGGCAACACCTCTCATCAGCCCGGCTAGCTTGCTTCCAGTGGTGTGGAGTGCCTGGGACTCACGTCTGAGCATCCCCAGTACACTTAGAGCGGTTACTGCAAAAACAACAATGATGGACAGAATGTGGATCAATGTCACACATTCACCCCAGTCAAAAGATCTGGGCCCAAATCCATCGTTTTTACACTCCACACCACCCTGGGTTAGACAATGGCGATATGCAAATCAGCGCTGACCCTGTGCCCCATGGGAACAGTCCAGTCCGAACTACAAAAGCCATGTCCTTCCCAGAACGGAAACAAGCATCCGAGGACCGGCCCGGTTTCGAGGCAACACCTCTCATCAGCCCGGCTAGCTTGCTTCCAGTGGTTTGGAGTGCCTGGGACTCACGTCTGAGCATCCCCAGTACACTTAGAGCGGTTACTGCAAAAACAACAATGATGGACAGAATGTGGATCAATGTCACACATTCACCCCAGTCAAAAGATCTGGGCCCAAATCCATCGTTTTTCCACTCCACACCACCCTGGGTTAGACAATGGCGATATGCAAATCAGCGCTGACCCTGTGCCCCATGGGAACAGTCCAGTCCGAACTACAAAAGCCATGTCCTTCCCAGAACGGAAACAAGCATCCGAGGACCGGCCCGGTTTCGAGGCAACACCTCTCATCAGCCCGGCTAGCTTGCTTCCAGTGGTGTGGAGTGCCTGGGACTCACGTCTGAGCATCCCCAGTACACTTAGAGCGGTTACTGCAAAAACAACAATGATGGACAGAATGTGGATCAATGTCACACATTCACCCCAGTCAAAAGATCTGGGCCCAAATCCATCGTTTTTCCACTCCACACCACCCTGGGTTAGACAATGGCGATATGCAAATCAGCGCTGACCCTGTGCCCCATGGGAACAGTCCAGTCCGAACTACAAAAGCCATGTCCTTCCCAGAACGGAAACAAGCATCCGAGGACCGGCCCGGTTTCGAGGCAACACCTCATCAGCCCGGCTAGCTTGCTTCCAGTGGTGTGGAGTGCCTGGGACTCACGTCTGAGCATCCCCAGTACACTTAGAGCGGTTACTGCAAAAACAACAATGATGGACAGAATGTGGATCAATGTCACACATTCACCCCAGTCAAAAGATCTGGGCCCAAATCCATCGTTTTTCCACTCCACACCACCCTGGGTTAGACAATGGCGATATGCAAATCAGCGCTGACCCTGTGCCCCATGGGAACAGTCCAGTCCGAACTACAAAAGCCATGTCCTTCCCAGAACGGAAACAAGCATCCGAGGACCGGCCCGGTTTCGAGGCAACACCTCTCATCAGCCCGGCTAGCTTGCTTCCAGTGGTGTGGAGTGCCTGGGACTCACGTCTGAGCATCCCCAGTACACTTAGAGCGGTTACTGCAAAAACAACAATGATGGACAGAATGTGGATCAATGTCACACATTCACCCCAGTCAAAAGATCTGGGCCCAAATCCATCGTTTTTCCACTCCACACCACCCTGGGTTAGACAATGGCGATATGCAAATCAGCGCTGACCCTGTGCCCCATGGGAACAGTCCAGTCCGAACTACAAAAGCCATGTCCTTCCCAGAACGGAAACAAGCATCCGAGGACCGGCCCGGTTTCGAGGCAACACCTCTCATCAGCCCGGCTAGCTTGCTTCCAGTGGTGTGGAGTGCCTGGGACTCACGTCTGAGCATCCCCAGTACACTTAGAGCGGTTACTGCAAAAACAACAATGATGGACAGAATGTGGATCAATGTCACACATTCACCCCAGTCAAAAGATCTGGGCCCAAATCCATCGTTTTTCCACTCCACACCACCCTGGGTTAGACAATGGCGATATGCAAATCAGCGCTGACCCTGTGCCCCATGGGAACAGTCCAGTCCGAACTACAAAAGCCATGTCCTTCCCAGAACGGAAACAAGCATCCGAGGACCGGCCCGGTTTCGAGGCAACACCTCTCATCAGCCCGGCTAGCTTGCTTCCAGTGGTGTGGAGTGCCTGGGACTCACGTCTGAGCATCCCCAGTACACTTAGAGCGGTTACTGCAAAAACAACAATGATGGACAGAATGTGGATCAATGTCACACATTCACCCCAGTCAAAAGATCTGGGCCCAAATCCATCGTTTTTCCACTCCACACCACCCTGGGTTAGACAATGGCGATATGCAAATCAGCGCTGACCCTGTGCCCCATGGGAACAGTCCAGTCCGAACTACAAAAGCCATGTCCTTCCCAGAACGGAAACAAGCATCCGAGGACCGGCCCGGTTTCGAGGCAACACCTCTCATCAGCCCGGCTAGCTTGCTTCCAGTGGTGTGGAGTGCCTGGGACTCACGTCTGAGCATCCCCAGTACACTTAGAGCGGTTACTGCAAAAACAACAATGATGGACAGAATGTGGATCAATGTCACACATTCACCCCAGTCAAAAGATCTGGGCCCAAATCCATCGTTTTTCCACTCCACACCACCCTGGGTTAGACAATGGCGATATGCAAATCAGCGCTGACCCTGTGCCCCATGGGAACAGTCCAGTCCGAACTACAAAAGCCATGTCCTTCCCAGAACGGAAACAAGCATCCGAGGACCGGCCCGGTTTCGAGGCAACACCTCTCATCAGCCCGGCTAGCTTGCTTCCAGTGGTGTGGAGTGCCTGGGACTCACGTCTGAGCATCCCCAGTACACTTAGAGCGGTTACTGCAAAAACAACAATGATGGACAGAATGTGGATCAATGTCACACATTCACCCCAGTCAAAAGATCTGGGCCCAAATCCATCGTTTTTCCACTCCACACCACCCTGGGTTAGACAATGGCGATATGCAAATCAGCGCTGACCCTGTGCCCCATGGGAACAGTCCAGTCCGAACTACAAAAGCCATGTCCTTCCCAGAACGGAAACAAGCATCCGAGGACCGGCCCGGTTTCGAGGCAACACCTCTCATCAGCCCGGCTAGCTTGCTTCCAGTGGTGTGGAGTGCCTGGGACTCACGTCTGAGCATCCCCAGTACACTTAGAGCGGTTACTGCAAAAACAACAATGATGGACAGAATGTGGATCAATGTCACACATTCACCCCAGTCAAAAGATCTGGGCCCAAATCCATCGTTTTTCCACTCCACACCACCCTGGGTTAGACAATGGCGATATGCAAATCAGCGCTGACCCTGTGCCCCATGGGAACAGTCCAGTCCGAACTACAAAAGCCATGTCCTTCCCAGAACGGAAACAAGCATCCGAGGACCGGCCCGGTTTCGAGGCAACACCTCTCATCAGCCCGGCTAGCTTGCTTCCAGTGGTGTGGAGTGCCTGGGACTCACGTCTGAGCATCCCCAGTACACTTAGAGCGGTTACTGCAAAAACAACAATGATGGACAGAATGTGGAAAAATGGAAAGATATGGCTGTTGTAGTTCGGACTGGACTGTTCCCATGGGGCAACAGGGTCAGAGCTGATTTGCATAAAGCCATTATCTGACCCAGGGTGGTGTGGAGTGCAAAAAAACGATGGATTTGGGCCCAGATCTTTTGACTGGGGGAGTGTGTGACATTGATCCACATTCAGTCCATCACTTGTTGTTTTTTGCAATTGCCGCCTTAAGTGCGCTGGGGATGCCCAGACGTGGGTCCCAGGCACTCCACACCACTTGGAGTCAAGCTAGCCGGGCTGAAGAGAGGTGTTACCTCGAAACCGGTCCGGTCCTCGGATGCTTGATTCCGGTCTGGGAAAGATATGGCTGTTGTAGTTCGGACTGGACTGTTCCCATGGGGCAACAGGGTCAGAGCTGATTTGCATAAAGCCATTATCTGACCCAGGGTGGTGTGGAGTGCAAAAAAACGATGGATTTGGGCCCAGATCTTTTGACTGGGGGAGTGTGTGACATTGATCCACATTCAGTCCATCACTTGTTGTTTTTTGTAAAAAAATTGAAAGCATATGCCTTAGCCATCTATTTAAGCATCACAGACTTGGTGAATACAAAAACAAAAGTGATCAACCTTTGAACAAGAAAAAATATCAGCCCTTTAAAAATGCGTGCCAAACCGCCCTTTGCCGCCCTCGCGGTGTCCCACATACATGTAAAAACAGAAACACTACAAAATCTCCTCTTGTGAATACCATTGGTGTAATGTAACCAAAGGTTACATTACACCAATGCTATTCACAAGAGGAGATTATTAATGCACGGTTCTTCAACTAATCAGTGGGGGAATCTCGTTTTCTCCGCACTGCGCTGCTCTGCACCCTGTGCTTCCTGCCTGAGAGTGTTTTTCCGTTCACTCATTAGCAGCACTTCCATGTGGTGCACTCGTGTGAAACGCGTGTGCACAAAAACGATCTGCCTCGCTCCCATTCCTCAAACCCATCAGCCTCGCAGCACCAGACCTCACGTGCAGTTCATGTTATCCAGTCGTGTGAGACGCGCGTAGCCTCGCACCCATTTGCTCCCAAGGAATCCCTTCCGCTGCCCCCCACCTCACAAACCACCATTTGGCGCACGCATCAGACCCGCCACAGCGAGAGCTTCAGACTTCAAAGGAATGCTCTCGCCCGCCCCCTCTGCGCAATGCCAGTTATCTCCCTCCCATATCCTAATCGGCGAGGAACCCTTTGCTCTACTACAAACACACTAGGGCTAACTTGACTGTCTGACCCACACACCACCCAGGTGTCCCTTCTATCTGGGTTAGCTGCGGCGCCTCCCGCTTCCTACCCTGCTTTATGCCACTGCGTTTTTTTTTAGTACTTACACATTCCTAATGGCACCTCTGGGTGCCTCTCCTCGCTTCAGCCCCCACTCCAGCCTCAGAGCGTGCGTGTATTTCCAATGCTTGGGTAACATCCTCGGGCAGCTGCTGCTTGTTAACTTCTTGTGTCCTGTACATTTATAACTATTGTATATAATAACATGGTTCATACATGTATACATTTGTATTTTGTTCAGAAAATAAGGCTTTACTCTTGTGTTAAAGAATCTTCATTCAATTAAAAAAAACACATTCACATCTTAAATATGAAGCAAATTATTTTTTTATTTGCGTAATTTGAGACAGTAAAATATAATTTACTGCGTTGTGGTGTTCACCAGGTAATTTTAATTAACATTACATTGATATAAAACAAGTTGTAGTTGATCATCTTCTCTGCTCCCCTGTAATTCTCACCTTCCCCGGAATTATTCCACTGAGATCACGGAACACTGAGAAGGCGGTATGGGCTACACATACTATGATTGACTACAAGCTCCTGTTAACGCGAACTTGCTTTCATCTACTGAAGGCAACATACATGTGTGTTCTAAATCAGTGGAGCATGCCAGGGGACAGTTCCTCGAGTTGATTATACACTGTGCAATTCGTAGGAAGTTACTGCCAAGGTTAAATGTTTTCTTTTCATTGTGAAATCCAAAAATGAGACTTCACGTGAAATCCCCGCCCCGCCCTCCCACCCTCCCCCCCCGTAACCCCTTCCACACCCGCCTTGACTTCTGCCCCGCCCGGCCTGGAATGACAGTGGCTGCCTGTACATGCCCACCAAACCTCTGAGCAACCCACTTTTATTAAAAGTCATGATTGTCCCCAAATGGGAAACTGGCTAATGCCCAGATTGGTTTTCCAAAAGCCAAAATGTTCAAAATTCCTATAAAATACTAAACCACTTCTCAATGATTTCTCCTACTAAGTCGCAGGTTTGCAGGGAAAAAGCCAAGTACACGCATGCCTTTTTATTAATAACAAACCACAGGAACGCTTGAGTTGTGCATTCCTTTCATGGCCGTCCCTGGGCGCTTGGAATGCACAGCCGTTCGTATCTAAAACAAGGCCGAGTATTACCTCCGCCGCACATTGTCCTCGGTGCCCTTTAAACATTCCTTTTTTCAAGAACTAGATTAGTATCGAAGCCGAGAGTTTGTTTATACCCTAGGTATGCCCTGAAGCATTTTAATGTTGCCGCACGACTCACACTGCTGCACGCATCACTCAGTACCACTCAACGCCACAGCATCCCTCAACGCCACAGCATCCCTCAGTGCCACGGCATCCCTCAGCGCCACAGCATCCCTCAGCGCCACAGCATCCCTCAGCGCCACAGCATCCCTCAGCGCCACAGCATCCCTCAGCGCCACAGCATCCCTCAATTTCCGGGCACCCCTCAACGTCACGGCACCCCTCGGCGCCACGGCACCCCTCGGCGCCACGGCACCCCTCGGTGCCACAGCACCACTCAAGGCCACAGCATCACTCAGCACCGCTGAAGGCCACAGCATCACTCAGCACCGCTGAAGGCCACAGCATCACTCAGCACCGCTGAAGGCCACAGCATCACTCAGCACCGCTGAAGGCCACAGCATCACTCAGCACCGCTGAAGGCCACAGCATCACTCAGCACCGCTGAAGGCCACAGCATCACTCAGCACCGCTGAAGGCCACAGCATCACTCAGCACCGCTGAAGGCCACAGCATCACTCAGCACCGCTGAAGGCCACAGCATCACTCAGCACCGCTGAAGGCCACAGCATCACTCAGCACCGCTGAAGGCCACAGCATCACTCAGCACCGCTGAAGGCCACAGCATCACTCAGCACCGCTAAAGGCCACAGCATCACTCAGCACCGCTGAAGGCCACAGCATCACTCAGCACCGCTGAAGGCCACAGCATCACTCAGCACCGCTGAAGGCCACAGCATCACTCAGCACCGCTGAAGGCCACAGCATCACTCAGCACCGCTGAAGGCCACAGCATCACTCAGCACCGCTGAAGGCCACAGCATCACTCAGCACCGCTGAACGCCACAGCATCACTCTGTGCAACCATTCAACAACAACTGGTTCTAATATGTTCTCTCAATGTTTCAAGCTTTATTACAAATGTCACAAAAAGATGTTAATATTTCACTGCTGTTCTTGGATTTTCATCACAATAAAATACAATGAACATAATCTTCCAAAAAGTTATTTACAAAAGTTCAAGCTATTGCCATTATAAATTACAATAACCTTTATGCTATAGGTGTCACGTTTGCGAAAGTTAAAACTATTGGCATTGTAAATGACAAAGCTATTAATTTCACTATTTTCCAAACCAACACATAAATAAAATATTTGTCATTTGCAATACCAATAGCTCAAACTTTCCTAACGCGAGACCTATTGCATTGCAAATGCTCGTTAAATATTAATGTCATCCCGATGTAGGCCTCGTGGTCTACAAGGCAGAGTGCATGGTTTTTTAAAGTAGGACAAGTAGAAATGTCATGTTACCATGTTCTTACAGTGGCTAGCCCTCATAACATATTTTTAGGTCTTGCTGAGATAACGTGCATGCGTTCTCAGCGAGACATAAGTAAGGGGCATTCAAAAATGCTCCCAAGCAGGCGGATTGCCTACAGTGCATGTGTGCAGGCGCGTGCACATCGAACACCATTTGGAAGCCTGTGAGCCTCTCTCCGCACTCACACTTCAAAGGAATCCGCTCTCCCGCCACACGGAGAGCTTGTTGTTTACACACAACACCACAGCTGCTTTTGATCCACCACGTCCATCTCCCTGCTCTGTTGTTTCACCCAGCCCCCTGCTTCAGCCATGTCCTGCGCTGTCCTGTCCTCCATTTTAAAAATGAGTTGGCTATGCTTTGGGAAGCATTCGTACATTTATCGAGAACTTTACCCCATCACAGGCTCTAAAACAGTCAAACTATTCTGAAACTCAGCTGGTCCTTCTGGTGGCCTCCATTGTTCCCACATGTCCGAGTTTGAACTCGGCATCTGGTAAATTCTTTTGAACGCGCATTCAGCACAATACTGGGGACATACTGTGCATCAAGCTGGTTTTCCCGGCCCACACTTTCACACGTGACCAGACCGAGGTTTTAGGAGCATTGTTTGCAGAGTTTAACAACCATTGACAAAGCCAATAGACCCAACTTATTGTTAGTATGCTGCTACTCGTTGTATCATATATTTGGATGCAATGACAGAAACAGCCAAAATACAAGTGGGGCAGCACACTAAGCTAAGCACAATTTTTTTTTTGCACGTTATTTAAGCCACTCCCTTTATTACATTACCCACGCTGCTGGAGTTATCCTTTCAATCCACTTTTTGCTGCTGTACTGTCCCTCACATTTTAGCAAATTAAGGCGTTATGTGGGGTTGTTAGGGCAGAACGATGGTAGGTGGTATTGCAAGTTATTTCACCCATCACCCCCTCTCAACTCATTGTAACCTCCTTCAGCGCTGTGCACCCCTTCACACACTCGCACATAGCTGACCATCGCTGCATGTTCTCTTCAGAGAGGACAGGTATTGGATGGGTGTGTCTCCTGTTAAGGGGCGTCATTCATTCCAGTTACCTTACACAAGTTCACATTCATTTTTATTGTCCCGGGAATATTCGCTTATTCGTCCAGAACTATAAGATGTCGAGCGACTCCGTGACTCGAACGCGATTCCCAGTTCTAAAGTCAGCATGGTCTGGCCATTACACCGCATCCTGGGGTAAGGGGAGAGGGGGGGGCAGGCAATGCCACATAGAGACTCAGCTCGTCATGGGCTTGAGGTGCCAACAGGACCTTGGCTGAGCCAGAGCCAGGCATTCCCCCCGCCACCCCCCTCCCCCTCCAGTATTCAGGGAGCTGAGCCGAGCCTTCCGGGACCTCTCTACAGCCTCTGCTCCGCTGATGGCATGAAACGAAGAGTGTACTGTAAGGTGATGCCACGAGTCCTCGCTTCCTTCCTGATGGCTCTGTACATCTATCTCCCGTAGCGCCTCGCTCTGCACACAGATGCTTTCTCCTAGTGCTGCATGCTTCTAGCTCACTAAAGCCTCACTAAAGCTTGACGATGAGTTCAAGCGCAGTGGAAGACCCTTTACAATAGATGACTAGTTATCTTTCTTTGTTTATTGGTGCATTTGGATGTTAAACAGGTATTGCTAATAAGGTGAAATCTTTGCCCATATGGTGTTACCATGAGTAAAAAAGACAAAATAGTTAAGTAATATTACAAAATGTGTTGCATTATGCGCATAGTTTGCCTTTTCTTGCCATATAATTTAGTGGCATACTTTGGTCCATAACTGCCACATAATCCCAGTGGTCCTAGATATAATGTTCTAGTTAGACCACCATTTCTATGTCTGGAGAGTTTAAAAGCTCAGAAATAGACATGTGCATACTTTTGTAAACGTCTAGCGTAGGGGCGGCATGTCTGGGTCTCACACATGACCTATTTTGCATCTATTTTCCCACATTTCGGTAGTTTTTGTAAATACAGTTGGGTAATCTAGGTGGCTCCTGGACATGTCACAGCAGCTTCTTTTGGCGTCTCGGGTATAATCACCCTTGGATCTCAAGAGGCTAACTCTCGGGTCTCACCGGAGGGTCACTTTATTATCTCACGTGAAGGTCATTTGACGATGAGGGTCACTTTAAGAGCTAACATGGGGGTTATTTTGTTAAATGCTTTAGATTTCACAGGAGGGTCTCCATCAGCCGGCCAATTAACCAATGTACTGTACACTGCTTTTTCCCCAGTGGCAATAGATGCAAAGCGAAGTGTGCCTGAGATTTATTGAGGCTTAACAGCAGTGCAAGGTATAACTCGGGGCGACCGTCAATGGGGAGCAGGGAGTCTGGAAGCACATGCTTCAGAATATGAGCATAATCTGTGTGTTCCTCAGAGCTGACACCATTACGCTTATCTGCCCCCTCACCCACCCCACACACACACACAACCACACACAACCACACACACAACCACACAACCACACACACAACCACACACACAACCACACACACAACCACACACACAACCACACAACCACACACACAACCACACACACACACACAACCACACACACACAACCACACACAACCACACACACACAACCACACACACACACACAACCACACACACACACACACACACAAACACACACACACACAAACACGCACACACACACACAAACACACACGCACACACACACACAACCACACACACACACACACACACACACACACACACACACACACAACCACACACACACACACACAACCACACACACACACACACACACACACACACACACACACACAACCACACACACACACACAACCACACACACAACCACACACACAACCACACACACACAACCACACATACACACACAACCACACATACACACACAACCACACAACCACACATACACACATACACACACACACAACCACACATACACACACACAACCACACACCCCCACACACACACAACCACACAACCACACACACACACACACACAACCACACAACCACACACACACACACAACCACACAACCACACACACACACACAACCACACACACACACAACCACACACACACAACCACACACACACAACCACACAACCACACACAACCACACACACACACAACCACACACACACACAACCACACACACACACAACCACACACACACACAACCACACACACACACAACCACACACACAACCACACACACAACCACACACACACAACCACACATACACACACAACCACACATACACACACAACCACACAACCACACATACACACATACACACACACACAACCACACATACACACACACAACCACACACCCACACACACACAACCACACAACCACACACACACACACACACAACCACACAACCACACACACACACACAACCACACAACCACACACACACACACAACCACACACACACACAACCACACACACACAACCACACACACACAACCACACACACACAACCACACAACCACACACACACACAACCACACACACACACAACCACACACACACACAACCACACACACACACAACCACACACACACACACACACACACACACACACACACACACACACACACACACACACACACAGAACCAACCATCAGTTTTGGTTTTGTTTTCATTTGTTTTGGTGTAAATCTGTTCAGTAGTTTTTGGGATAAGCATTGAAATAAGTTTAAATGCTTATCTCGAACCATACTGAACGTAATTACACCAAACTAATGAAAGCATACTGTTTTAGTAAAGGTTGGTGTTAAGAGGTAACCAATGGCGAACAGGTGGAGCCTGCATGATGGGATCAAGTAGAATCAATAGCTATTCATGAAATAGTGGAGGATTTGTTCACAGAGATGTAATGATCTGTGTATACTGTTGTAATTCTATCTAGGACCCTAATTCGATATTCCTGATTTATGCTCTTATGTGGTTATAATAAATAATATCCTTATAAAGGCATACGAATCATATCCATATTTAGTCGTAGCCCATGCAGTCCAAATTAAGCAAGGCTACTTCCCCAGGCTCCTAGAGAGTACAAAGAGTTCTTTAAACAAACCAAGCCTCCAGCAGCCCGGGAAATCCCCCTGCTCTTGTTTTGATTTGCACAAGCACTCCTAGAGTCAGAAAGAACTGTTAGTTCTTGGTGACATCTTATGTCCAACCTTACGTCAAACCCGGCACCTTTCAGGTATAAATATACCAACATTGCCCTAAGCAAACACACGGTGGTTTGGAGCAGAGCGGCTATCTACTTGCCCGAGAGCCCAGCTGATGCGAGAGCCCACGGACGCCACCCCTCCCCATTTTGACGCACTGAGAGAGACGCTGTCTTTTTCTCCAGCCGAGAAATCCAGCTCCGGTGTTTTCAGCCGCCCTTGCGGGTTGCTGAGATATCGCGCCCTGAGAGAGAGATACCAGACCTCCTGCTTTCTATTACCCAGGTACGGAGCTGACTAAACCCTTAAAGAGAATTCTTGATTCAGATCCTTCGCAAAACCAACTTAACTTAAACTGCTACTTACTTACTCCTTCCCAAGTATTAGGCTTAGGTCAGGTACGCCGGGGTAGGCGTAGAGTAGAAGCACCAGTTGAGTACGTTAGTCAATGTATATATGTATGTATATATTTTATCCATTTTAAAGTATCATATGGCTAAGAAACCGTATTAATGCTTTTACAGTATTATTTCTTAATACTCCTTTTACTGTACACACTTTACTTTACTATGAGTATTGCAATTGTGGCAATTCATTTCTCTTGCATGAGAAAGAAGACTGCTCAATAAATAACACCTTTTATTGAAAACGCCCGTCTCTCTATTCTCTGCACTCTGGTGAAACTAAGTATGCACGATTGACTGAGCGAAATAGCTGTCTATTGTTTTCACACGACTCTAGAGATACACTCTTATTCTGAGGGAGCAAAGTTGTCATGTTTATGGTTGTCAGAAGCTAATCCCTTCTTGTATATCCAGGGAAGTTAAACTCCTCCTTGTTTATTCGAGAAAGTTTCTAGTGACCTCTGAGCTAGCTGGCAAAACTAATTAAGTCCAATATAGTCAATAGAGACCTAGTCGACCTCAGTCCTACGTCTGCACTGCTGTTTATATTATTCCAATGCGCAGAGCCTATTAGGAATATAGGAACTACACTACATGGCGCCCAACGTTTGGTAAGGCGATAATCTAACGCAAGACACTAGAGTAACTCAGTCGTGCTTTTTCACACAGAACCCTTTTCCCGTAAATACTCCAAAAGACGTCTCGAGTGGGTAAAAGGTTAAAATCCGCCGGAACTTAGTAGGAAAAGATTCCTATGTATAGTTTTTGGTTTAGTTAACGTTGAAGGATACAGTGTTCCAAAATATTGTGCACCTAATCTTTGTTTTCCTTGAAACTTGATCTGCAACCAAAAAACTTTCAGTCAGTAAAATGCCTGACGGAGACGAAGAAAGAGATGCTACAGCGTCTCACCAGTTGTTGGATGACACAACTATCCAACAGAATGACCCGGATGCTATAATCATCCCGGCAAATATAAGAAGAACTATAACTAATAAACTTATAGAAAATGGGCTATCATCACGAGGTGGTATAGTCATATTCGTGGTAGAGGCCCATGAATATCGGCAGACAGAGATATTCTATTCATGGATACACTTTCCAGCAGCAAATGCTGTAACAAAAGAATTCCACTATTACAAAATAGAGGAACCTCCGGATGAATACACTCCTTTCGAGGAGGTTGAAATCCCACTAAATTACCAAGAGCACCTGCTCTGGTTTAAAGGTGCCCTAAAACATCAAAATCACATCACCAGGCTCGGTCCACTAGGTAGACCAGGAGCAACGTGGCCGGGTCTAGCCAGTTACACACCACATCCAGACATTGAAAAAATGTCAAACCAGGAACTTTTAGCCCAGCTAAAACAACTAATTAAAATACATAGACAATTAGTCCAATATGTAAAGAGGACTTCGACAGTCCAACCAGCAATTAACATTCCACAGCTGACCCCTCATCAGGGGAACACAAACAAAATTACACCACAAAACATACAATCATGTCTTGGTAAAACACCAGCAAAACGGGAACAAATTACATTCTTGTTAGCACAAAAAATCTCTCAAATAGAGGCAGTATTTCCCGATACTACACCTACTGAGAAACACAGAATTCTGACTATCTGTCTTCCAATGGGGATCGCACCACATGTGGAGTACTGTGACACTTGGGGCACAGTCTTTGCTTCCATCTACACAAAAACACATGGTGTTCCGTCCATGGCGGTAATACCAGATGTGTTGAGACAGATTCAAAATGAATACGGTCCAGAACCTGCTTTAACGCTGGGTATGAAATTACTGAAAGACTTCAAGCAGGTCTCGGCTATATTATTAGCCAACATAAAAGGAGAAGCAGCATCTGTGGTGATCCGCCAGAAATTGAAAGAAACAGATATAGCAGAACAACCATTTGAACTTGCCATCCTATGAAGAACTAGGTAGAGATAGTTTGGGTGGGAAACCAGTAAAACCCCAACTAACTGAAAATCCTGAAAAAACTTTTATTAAAAATAATCTAAACACTCCAAAAAAGAGCTGGGATGGAAATAAACAATCCACTCCCAAAGAAAAACGTTTCCAGTTCAGAGGAAGGTCTCCTCAACGGAGAGAAAGATCTCCGGACCAAGGACACAAGTCTCCCCAGAGGGAGCCCTCTGAGAAAAGATACAACCTTAGAAATAGGGATAATTTGAAAAAACCTGATTGATATCAAGATATTGATACACGTCCCTCTCGATCTTTTCAGACTTCCTCACAGAAATCGGAAAGAAGAGGACGGTCAGAACACAAAGAAGAGCACGTCAAGTGCAAAGACAAGGAATCTGCTCATCAAAGTAAAAAATTACAATTTCCAAGAAAGAAGGTAGCCAGTATTAAAATAATTAAACATGCCGAGGATACTGAGGACACAACTGAAAAACGGAGAGTGGGCTCAGACAATGCTAGACAGCGCAGCAGAAGTGACCATAGCTCGCAAGATCCTGATGAATCTTCTGGAGACAGTGGACACGAATTAATACATTCAGGTGGAAACTGCAGATATCAGGGTTAGCAAACCTCATAAAATATACGAAATAACATTGCGTACAGAGGGAGATAAGACTAGGAAAGTAAGGGGTCTCTTTTGGGATAACCTTTCAAAGGGCTATGACATCCTGTTAGCTGAGAAAGACTGGCCACCAGAGTTTGTCAGGGAGTGCCCTCATGGCGAAGAAATGATTATGCCTGCCTTCTCAAATCATATTCCAATTCATAAAAAATATACACTTGCAAGAAAATGGGCAGTAGCCCAAGCTCCTGCATTATATAAAAATCATGTAGGATGGGATGAGGACTCTCCTCCTCACAAAATCCAGTTAAAATGTCAACCCACTGCACAAAGGCAGTACCCAATTAAACAAGAAGCTAAAAAACAAGTCAGGGAGATCTTAGATCAACTTGAATATCAGGGGGTGATTGAAACATGCACCTCACAAATGAACAATCCTTAGTTTCCTGTCTCAACCAGACGATTCATATCGTCTAGTTTTGGACTACAGACACCTTAACTCATGTTGCAAAACCTTTGCATTACAAAACTCACACAGTGCAGCACTAATGAATAACATCGTGCGCAAAAAATACAAAACGACATTAGACATCTCTAATGGATTCTTTTGTCAAAACATTGTACCTGAGAGCAGGTATTTGACCGCGTTCTCAATAATGGGTTCGCAAAAACACTTCTGTCGACTCCCACAGGGATTCAAGAATAGCCCAGGATTATTCTCAGCAAGAGTAACAGAGTTACTACAAATATATGATGATGAGACATTATCCTATGTCGATGACATCTATCTCACAGATGAGGACCTGGATACTCACTTGAAAAGAGTAAACACCATAATACTTGGGTTTGCAGCTGAGGGTTACAAATTCAACTTTAAAAAGTCACGAATTGCCCATCTAACTGTCCTATTTTTAGGATATGAATTATCAAGTGAAGGCAAAAGCCTAGCTGACAACTTCTTAGAGAAGTGCGCTGTACTCCAAGCACCTAAAACGCTGAAGAACTTACAAACAATACTAGGTTTCCTGAATTTCGGAAGAACTTACATTCTAAACTATGCAGAGAGGGTTAAACCTCTCTATGAATTAATAAAACCTGATTTCAAACCAATCAATTGGACTCAGAAACATACAGAAATTTTAAGATCATTGCAAACAGACATGTTAGCTAAAACAAAATTGCAAACACGCAAAAACGTACGCAACCTTGTAATCCGAGTCATCCCAGGAAGATGCGGATTCATGTACCTAACCTCTAATGAGGGAGAAACGGTACCAATAGCGTACAAATCACACTTGTACACACAAGCTGAAATGAAATTCAGTTCTACTGAAAAAATTCTAACTGCGGTTCAAACTGCTGCAGCAAAAGAAAGAGCCCTAGCACAAGGTAAACAAATAATAATCGTTACACCAATACCTGCCCTAGAAGCAGTGACAAAGGCAAGCATTCCAAATGCTAAAGCACTACATCTTAGATGGATACACAATGGGTTAATTCTCTTTCTGCAACAGACGTAGTATACGAATTTGATCCTAATTTAAAAACACAAGAATTTCTCCAATATGAATATGAATGTCCTCTGCCGACCGAAATCATCCCTCAGGAACATTACGGCTGTATAATATATACAGATGGATCAGCACAACCCGCAGTTGGGGGTAAGCAAGCTTACAGTGCTGTGTGCGCGATTGTTAAAGGTCGTTGGCACAAAGGAAAATTTAGGCCACTGGTCACTAAAACCCAATCTCTAGGAGATTGTACAGCTCAGCGAGCTGAACTACTAGCATTTAAGATGGCGCTTGAAAATACCGATCGCGAATTCCCCACACTAATAGTGTGCGATTCATATTACTGCGTTCAGTCTTACAATGAATACTTGCAGAACTGGGTTCAAAACGGCTTCAAAGATGCAAAAGGTGGCACAATCAAGCATAAAATGCTTTGGGAACAAGTAGTTCTTTTACAGGAAGAACTACAAAAGAATCATGTGATCCATACACTGAGTCATCAACGTGATGGCATTCACGTTGCGGGGAATTCATTGGCTGATGAAGCCGCGAAGGCAGCTGTGCAAACGGCTTCCGTAGCTGCTATCACCCGGTCAAAAACAAAAATAGACAGCGATGTAATGCAAGCTGTCAGTGCTTCCGTAAAAGATGATCGAAAATCACTCCCGAAAGGCTTTCCAGTAAAGTACTCATACATAACTGATGCGAATAATGTTCCTTTTGCTCGAATCCCTGGAGTGGGGGATAGGGCAATTCCAAACATGGAACACAGGTTAGGACTAATTATAGCGGCACACGAAGGGCTAGCTTCTGCACATGCTGGTGTTTCCGCCACAATATCGTTATTAAAACAGATATTGGTGGCCGCGCATGAGAAAACAAACTAGGAACTATGTTCTGGAATGTGAAATATGCCAAAGAATGAAAGTATCAACAGTGAAACGACCAGCGCAGACGCCCCTTCTAATCTCAGATAAACCATTAGCTTGTGTTTACCTGGACCACTGTGGTCCCTTACAAGGGGATGGCAACTATAAATATATCATGGTCGCAGTGGATTCCTGCCCGAGATTCATTTGGATGTGGCCCCAGCGCTCGGCTGACGCCAGAACTGTTATAAAAGATTTGCGAGTCTTTATCGGCACATACGCAATTGGCATGCTACATTTCGCCCAGGGTCCTGCTTTTAGCTCTCGGGCTTACAAGGAGGCCATGGCCAGCATGAGCATTGCATTGCGGTACTCTTGTCCCTTCCATCCTGAGGGAAATGCGGTAGTGGAAAGAAAAAACCGGGACATAAAGCAATCTATAACGGCGAGGGTATTCGGTTCGGGTGCTGGGTGGGTCCAACATTTAACAAGTGTCCAACGTAGTCTTAATAATCTGCCAAGAAATTCTCTAAAAGTTCTCAGTCCGTACGAACTATTGTTCGGTACTAGAATGTGTATTCAGGACCTTGATAGTCACACTTCAGTGGTAGAAGAAAAATGCTTTATATCAAAGACCGTTTGGCTGTTTTACATGACTTAAATGAAACAAGACGAAACCTGAGCAACATAAAGTTAAAGCAACAGCCAACAGCCACTGAAGAAAAACCACCTGTCCCAGCAAGACCTGTCTGGATTCCAAAGATTGGGGATCTGGTCAGAGAGAAGATCGCGGTAAAGAAGGAATTTGGGCCTTCTTACAGAAAAGCAGTACCTGTCTTAGCTGTCAGCGGAACAAGATCAGTTGTACTACCGCCCCTTGCTGGTAAAAAGGAGAACCGAGTTGTATCAATCGACCTGGTAAAACCACAATCATGTGGCCAATAATAAGTAGTAGGCCCAGTGGACTCCCAAGAAATAGCAGAGTACCAAAATTTGCTACAATACAAGAGGTTCGAACTGAGAGACTAATCACATTCGATAAACCTGCAGTAAATAAAAAAGGACTATGCAATAAAGCCATGGAACTTATGCCTCTTGAGACCCAAATTGCAACAGTTCGTCAAGAAACACCAGTCTACAACAATGTAGCCTCAGACTATGCTAATGAAGCAAAGAAAAATCCAAAAGCAAATGAAAATCCGGAAGCAATTCCAACAATTGACAGAACTGCATCTGGCTACTTCATCAATTTCGATGACTTTTCTGAAGATCCAAGCGAACATGAAGAAACGCCAGCAACAAAAACTTTCAAAGACAAAGTAACTGAACTCATTCATCAACTCAAAGAAACATATCTGATTTCTCCATGGATTGAATTTTGGATTGTGTTAGGTGTACTTTTCCTCCTGCTTTGGCTCATCATGGTTCTTTGTTTGGGAAAATTCATTTAAGGAAAATACAGTACAATGGACACAGCAAGTCAGAACATCAACTTGGTCCTAAAGCCTCACAAGTCATCTCACATCGAGAAAAGAGAACTATCATCAGTGAACGTCACTGCCAATCCAATACCCGGCGGGGTAGCATGGGACAGAACTGAATTTGACATTTTTGGCCCGATTGAGCTCTTGAAATATCTACATCAGTTAAAGGTTTCATTAAGTGACTTTGTAAAACCAAGTACTTTCTCTGATGATTGGGACTTTGAAAATATAAATAATATGATGTCAGATTTAGTAATGTCAGCAAAACTTACAGAACATGATTACTTACAGGGTTCATCAAATTATGAAGCAATGTATTGCTACAATCATTTTGGTCATCACTATTTGCATAAATCTGCTCAACCTAGAAATGTTTTTAATTACAACCAATGGGAATATTGTGCAACTCTGCCAAAAGGCAGCTCAAAAACATATTATGAGAAATTCCCATACTTCTCAGGGTTTAACACAAGTGATGCAGAAACGTTTTATTTTAAAATGTTAAATAAGACAGGAATGAAAACAATGCTGACAAATACTAAATTGATCTATTCTGAAACATTTAATGAAAAAATGATTACATTTGGTTTTGAATTCTGGAAAAACAACATTGAAACAAAAACCATCTGGGGTACAAAAGAATAGCAGGTCCAAGGTCTAGAAGCATTATTTAAAGCCTGCATGATCCCAGAACAATTAATGTTCTTGAATGACACCGTTCAACAGACTACCTGTCTTGGCCTAGCCAAAATTAAAGACTTAAACAAACCGTCTATTCCAAAGCCCATACCTGCCATACCTGATAGTAATAGCACTACTGATATGGAGTTAGACGTATCCCATATTTTATACCAAAACAGAACACATCCTGATTGGAAAAAATGGTTGATCTGGCCCACAGACACAAATAACTGTCAAGATAGATTCCTGAACAAAATACAGAGGTTAAAACTGAACAGGCCAGACCCAAGATACTCCCAGAGACAACATCCAGGGATTTACAACATACAGTGTAGGGAAACTGTGCCTCGAATGGCTACAAAAATCCACACTGGCAGAAATTAAGCAACACTTGACTTTACTTATAGACGGTGCTGACTTGCGTGATTTCATATTGGGACCACGCAAACAGCGTCAAAAACGTTTCATAGCGGCCGGTATATACGCTGCGTACAACGAAGCTTGGAAAGTAATGCAAATTGAAACAGCAGAAAAAATACGAGAAATTTATCGTATTAATTTAGAAAAATCACTTTCTGTTGTGGATAATGGGTTAATGACTCTGTCCTCCAGAATATATTCACTGGACAGTATTGTATCATCTGCTATTGATATAATAGAGCAAGACTTACTAATGTTACAACATGGTCAGTCCCAATTACGTTCTATTGTACAGCTTGGCTGGACGTTACAAAATATGCGTTTGGGCTACGTGCCATGGCGTTTAATAAATACAACGTCATTATTCTCTATCTTTAACCTTACTGATAAACAAATCAAAAAGGAGCAGACTATATGATTCTGAGCATTGAAAAACTTGAGAGATTACCATTGACAATGTCAGAAAGACCTGTCATTGAATGGATAATACACGGAATAATCACAATTCCGATAACAACTTTCCAATTTAAATACTGCCAAGAGTATATACCAGCAGGCCAGTATGAAAGGTTGGGTAAAGGGTACATCAAGTCAACATGGAATTTACCTTACACACACACATGTTACAGTGAAAAGAAAAAGAATGTATTTCTTAGTGGTAAAAATTGTAAAAGATCACTAAGCGGTACACTTCTGTGTCAAGGTATTAACTTGCATGGAGCCTGCGAAGGGTCTTCGAATAACCTTTCATGTCACCTACACGGCACTCCTGCAAAACAGATAGAGCCATTCTTTAGACAACTTTCTAACAGGACCTATATTCTAATAAATGACCACAGCTGTTGTGGCATGGTGCCAGGTAAAGCCTATCTCGTCAGCGTTAGTTCCATGGTCACTTGCTGTATGCAAGTATTATATCCAAACAGCACTCCAGACCTGGAGGCGGCATTATGGCCTTGTTTGAATATCTCTTCTATTCGAATTGATACTTGAAGCAGAATGAAGTCTATTCTTTTACAGACAACTGTGCCTTTGACCTCGTCCAAAGAAACGTATGATCTGCAAGTCGCAAGGACAACGGCAGAGATACATACCCTTTTATCAACAAATTGCCCCATGCATTTCGTAGAAATGCTAAGCCAAATCCTAAACATGTCAGATACCAGTGGCATCGCACATGTATTTAAGACAATTTTTTCGGGACTGTTAACACCATTTGAAACAGTTCTGGGCATCTTTCCCAATTTTGTCCATTCTGTTTTTGGCGGCCTACCTCTACTTTTGGGACTCGTAGCAGGAATTTTATTTTTGATTCTTCTGCTCCGATATGGCAAGCCAAGTTGCAGACAAGACTCCAGCAACGATGGAAGAAACGATCCTAGCTGTACGCTATCAGGACCGCATAACTAAAGTCCTCGGATTAGCCCGGCTAAGAAATCTGAATATGACCTGGTTTCTTTCATTCAGACCTATCTGGCAAAATTGCATCTTACCTGTGCTTCGATGTATGCTATGCGGAGAAGAATGCGTGTTGGACGTCTGTCTTACACTACCATCGGCAGTACCAATGGATACAGATACCTTGGTAGGTCCTGTAACGGCTCATGCATCGTGTTGTCCCCAGCGGCTACCTATTCTGATTCATTCGTTGAGACTTCACCACTACGAGTATGTGGCAGTGGAGTACGAGATGAGAGCAGCATCACACAGGTACATACTTCAGTGAGCATCGCTGATCCTGACATCGATGATAGCAATCATTCTCACGACTGCACTGTTGCAGCATTTTCAAACTTGGTCGAACTTTCACCTGATGTCGTAGACCAATTTTTTGCGAGTCTGTCTGAAATGATGTTCTCCCCTGAACAGAAAGAATAACTTTTAAAGCAACGAGCACACAGCGTTCCCTGAACTCTGAATTCGGCCTTCAGCTTTGATAAACAAAAGCTACTGAAAACATTTGGAACTATATTTTCCCCTGAAAGCGAAATTATTTTTTTTTTCACTTCCAAAATATTTACCTTTTTCTGGCACATGTACTCTGCTTAAATTAGAACTATTCTTAGAGAACAGAGCTTCTATTTTAGGAACTCTAGAGACAATATTTTACCTCAGCCTCTAGCACATGTACAGAATTTGTATTATTATGTGATGGAATGGTCTCGACCTTCTCTTCTGTATTAAGAGCCATTTCATGTGTAATTTTCGCAATTCATTCAGCTGATATATATATGCATTTTTAACTGAATGATACCACTGCTTGAAAAACGTACTGTACCAATACTCATTTTCGTGTATTTACCATATACCATTTCAAATGCGAATTATGTATTTTGGGGTGGGTTGGAAAACACATGCACCAATATATGCTTACTATTGCTTAGTTTTAAGTAATGAGGGACATTAGATCGTGGAGTGGGTGTTGTAATTCTATCTAGGACCCTAATTCGATATTCCTGATTTATGCTCTTATGTGGTTATAATAAATAATATCCTTATAAAGGCATAAGAATCATATCCATATTTAGTCGTAGCCCATGCAGTCCAAATTAAGCATGGCTACTTCCCCAGGCTCCTAGAGAGTACAACGAGTTCTTTAAACAAACCAAGCCTCCAGCAGCCCGGGAAAGCCCCCTGCTCTTGTTTTGATTTGCACAAGAACTCCTAGAGTCAGAAAGAACTGTTCGTTCTTGGTGACGTCTTATGTCCAACCTTACGTCAAACCCGGCACCTTTCAGGTATAAATATACCAACGTTGCCTTAAGCAAACACACTGTGGTTTGGAGCAGAGCGGCTATCTACTTGCCCGAGAGCCCAGCTGATGCAAGAGCCCACGGACGCTGCCCCTCCCCCTTTTGACGCATTGAGAGAGACGCTGTCTTTTCTCCAGCCGAGAAATCCAGCTCCGGTGTTTTCAGCCGCCCTTGCGGGTTGCTGAGATATCGAGTCCTGAGAGAGAGATACCAGACCTCCTGCTTTCTATTACCCAGGTACGGAGCTGACTAAACCCTTAAAGAGAATTCTTGATTCAGATCCTTGGCAAAACCAACTTAACTTAAACTGCTACTTACTCCTTCCCAAGTATTAGGCTTAGGTCAGGTACACCGGGGTAGGCGTAGAGTAGAAGCACCAGTTGAGTACGTTAGTCAATGTATATATGTATGTATATATTTTATCCATTTTAAAGTATCATATGGCTAAGAAACCGTATCAATGCTTTTACAGTATTATTTCTTAATACTCCTTTTACTGTACGCACTTTACTATGAGTATTGCAATTGTGGCAATTCATTTCTCTTGCATGAGAAAGAAGACTGCTCAATAAATAACACCTTTTATTGAAAACGCCAGTCTCTCTATTCTCTGTACTCTGGTGAAACTAAGTATGCACGATTGACTGAGCGAAATAGCTGTCTATTGTTTTCACACGACTCTAGAGATACACTCTTATTCTGAGGGAGCAAAGTTGTCATGTTTATGGTTATCAGAAGCTAATCCCTTCTTGTATATCCAGGGAAATTAAACTCCTCCTTGTTTATTCGAGAAAGTTTATAGTGACCTCTGAGCTAGCTGGCAAAACTAATTAAGTCTAAAATAGTCAGTAGAGACATAGTCGACCTCAGTCCTACGTCTACACTGCTGTTTATACTATTCCAATGCGCGGAGCCTATTGGGAATATAGGAACTACACTACAATACAATGGTGACTGTGTGCCTGTCTGAGCAGGTGAGAGGAATGCAGGGTGTGCAATGTGCCAATAGGTCAGGCTTTAATGTGTTTACACATGTAGGCATCAATGCTGTTTGTATGCTTTCGCACATTAAAGCCAGACCTGCCAGTGCTTTTACCTTTTCTGAGTGTTATAAATAGGAAGTGTTACTATTACTCAGTTTAGGGGCACATTGTTTGCTGTCCTCCGAAGGCGTAGTCTTGCTTGCTGAGATTGAAACAGAGTGGTAATTTTTCAAAAACGCTGAGCAATCCTACTGGTTTACTGTATTCACTGAGCTGCACCATATTACATGAGTCCTCACCTCCATGATTGACCTAGCATGCTCCCTCCCTTCCATTATCGTGATTTAGTAACCTATAACTTACTGTTCTATGCTGCCTGTTGGTTAGAAGCCTTGCATATAAGTCTGACTACTTGATGTGTGTAGGAAAGTGCCACATTTTGCCTGGTTAACCCCCCCCACCACCACACACACACTTTTTTGCCTCTGATGTACTTTGACTGACTGTGCACTGGGTCCATGCTAATCAGGTCCCCAGTGCATGTGTTCTTTCCAAAACTGTACCTTTGTCTCCCCAATTGGCACACACACGAGTCCCTTGTTAAAAGGACCACTGGTACCAAGTGTCTAGTGTAGGAAAGAGTGTTCCTGTTGCAGTATCACCCCCCCTCCACCCCCCCCCCCAATCAGGTTCCCTGGGCTTGTGATCTTTCTCCAAAACTAACCCAATTAGCATGTCTGGCCACAGGTCAGAACCTGGTAAATGGTAACACAGGTACCCAGGGCACTTTGACCAGAGAAGACCTCCAAGGGCTGCAGCACTTATTGTGCCACCCTTAGAGGCGACACACACACACACACACACACACACACACGCACACGCGCACGCACACACACTTTTTTTTTGCAGGCTGCGTGTTTTGGTGCAGAACAAAGTTAAGAGTCGATATGGCACACATCCATGTGTGCCATGCCCACAATACCACTGCCCTGCTATAGATAAGTCTAGCTGTGTGCCCTATGCCAGTGGTGAGGGTACAGGTGCATGAGTCCTGTACCCCTACAGCGTCTAAGCCCTTTCTTTGACATTGTAAGTGCAGTGCAGCCATTAAGAGTATATGGTGCTGGGAGCTTGTCATTACGAACTCCACAGCAATATAATGGCTACACTGAAAACTGAAAAGTTTGGTATCAAAATTCTCAGCACATTAAATCCACACTGGGATTTAATGAAAAATGGACACAGAGGGCATCTTAGAGATGCCCCTTGAAAAATGACCAGCCTCTGGTCGGTTCCCTGACTAGTACACACCAGCCTGCCACCACAAGACATGTTTTCTACACCACTAGGCTGGAAGCCTTCGCTCCTTGAGCCCAGCAACAAATCCTTTACTGGGCGGAGGTGTTCACACCTCCCCAGGCCAGGAAGAGCCATCTGTTTAAGGGGAGCTTTAAAGGCCTGGCAGCCTTTGTAATGCGACCACCAGCCTCTCCTGCTATCAGGAGCAGGGCCCCTTCCTGTCTCCCCTCCTTATCGGCGGAAAGACAGGCGGGTAAAACTAGCCAGCCCAGAAGGTGTGCCCAACTCCACCTCTTAGGTGGGGGAGGCGAGGTGAAACCCACTATTCAGTGCCTGCCATCTTGTAGATGGCAGGCACCCCCCAATCAGGATTAGGGATTGTGGTCACTCCCCCACGTGGGGTGAGCACACCAAGGGTGTAGTCACCCTTAGGTCATTAGCCCATTGGCTACTGACCTCGAGATCCTTAAAATGGCCCCTAAATACAGTATTTAGGGGGCAGCCCTGAACCAAGAAAGCAGATTCCTGCAACCTAAGAAGAAAAAGGATGAAAGAAGACACCCAGCAGAGGAGGCAGCAGAGAACAACTGACTTGGCCCCAGCCTTACAGCCCGTCTACAGTTTCCAGAACCCCTGGGAGAACTGGCTGCCTTCAACAAAGACCGAATCTCCTGTGAACATTAGCTCTGTTCAGAAGAAATGCCAAGGAAAAAGAAACCCTGACGCCTATGGCCCGAGTTCGTGTGGCCCACCGATCCCAGCGAGGTCCAACAGCACTTCAGAGTCCCATGTGGGTTGACCCCTCCCGGACTCCCCAACGTCGCCTGCAGCCTCTGCACGTAGACTCCTCCGCACCTCCCCAACGGCGAATGGCCCGGTAAGGTGAAATCAGATCTCAAATGACCCCCCCTGCATCCAGCCGCCCTGCACCTTGGAGAAGAGAATCCGAGGTGCACCTACGTCCCCGAGCCTTCCGACTTACCTGCCCAGCTGTTGGTTCCTCCTGGAAGTCTTCCTGGTTCGAGCAGCTGAAAACCGAAACCGAAAATCTCCATTGAAAACAACAGGCCACCCGACAAAACAGCACCCTGCACCTATCCGCCCCGCCCCGCTGCGTGTGCACTTTTTGTGCTAAACAGGATCCCCTTTTGCCCTGAGCCTAACACCAGGAGCTTGGCTCCCACAACCTTGTGGCCTGCTCTTCAGCAGCCACCAACCAGAGTCCCCCTATCCTCAATTGTATAACATTGGGCCCCAGCACTCTGCACCCGGCCGCCCTAGTGCAGGTGAGGGCATAATGAGAGTGCATCCCTAACCCTGGGGGGACCCCTGAGTCTACCCCCAGAACCTCAACTCCCACTACTGAATACTTACCCAAAAACCAATAACGCTATTTTCCTCCATAGGATAACATTGACTGTTTTTCTTGGAAAAGTTTTTGAGTGTGGAGTTTGAAAACCTAAAGAAATTGCACCATTTAACCAAAACGATTTTACTTACCTGTTTACGGGAAATGTCCCAGAATAGTATCCAGGTATACTTCTGTGAGTAAGAAAAGTAATCTAAAAAGCAACTTACCTGGTATTTTACTGAAAAGCCCATTCGAGTGTATGTACTGTATTTACAAAGTATTGCATTTTCTGCAACCATCCTGTAAAACAAAGGGGATATAGAATTACAATACAAACTGTTTACAAACTGCAATTTATATACAAGAACTGACAAGAGAGAAGCTTATGCGCAAAAGGTAGTGTTCTCTTATATTCTAGAGCTTGTCTGGTCTTCTAGTAAATGCTCTAAGGTAGAGATACAACCCTTGTCAACAGTTGTAATCAAACAGGCATACAAGGTATGCCAGTTATATCTAATTCTCAACAATTCTCAACCTGAGCAATTCTAGGTAAAAGTCAAAGAATCCAATCAAAATACTGATTCTCCAATTAAGTGATATTCAAAATATTTTCTTCTTTATTTCTTCAACAGTTCATATGCAGTCCCAGCGCACAGTTCTTCCAATCATTTCCTTAATGTACAGATCATTGCCAACACGTGTTTCGTCCGGCTAATAAGCCTGAGGACTTCGTCAGGGCAATTGAAAAAGGTCTCTGTAGAGTAATATCTAATGGGTTTGTTCTTTTTGTGAGGAAAATAACCTGATGAGTGGCTTGTTCCCCACTTATTTCGCAACTTAAGATTTCTAGGTATGTAGTGCCTGGACGGGCACTCTCAATTATAATCGTAAATTTCCTCTTCTTGTATGCCCGTTTCTATGTGTCGCGTACGGTATCAGAAATCCATGGCTGCTCGGCGTCAAACTGCAATACTACTGTAAAGTATTTATTGCTTACCTGTGCCTGGCTTGCTTGGTTCTAGAAAATAAAAGAACTAAAATAATATTTTCTTACAAAAACAATTGGTCTGAAGTTCAGTCGGTGTGTGAATTCATTTGCTGACTGAGTGTGTACAACAAATGCTTAATACTGTCCTCTGATACTGCCTTACTGCTCGACCACACTACCACAAATAGAGAGTGAGGTGCTATCTAACTTTACCTCTGCCTACCTTTGGGGTTCCACTGGTCTCTGTGCACACTAAACATCACTTTGGTATAGTATATACAGAGCAGGCTTCCTACACCTTGTGACTGGTAAGGCTGTCTAAGGGCAGCAGCATCTGTTGTGCCGCGCTGAGACCCGCCCCCTCAGCAAACACATACGCACTGCCATTGCAGACTGTGTTTAGGTGCACCTAAAACTGTAGAGTCGACAGACATGCACACATCCCAGTGTGCCATGCCTACAAACAACTGCCTGTGGAATAGGCAAGTCAAACCTCTAGCAGGCATCACAGCCCTAAGGCAGGGTGCACTATACCACAGGTGAGGGCATAGCTGCATGAGCAATATGCCCCTAGAGTGTCCAAGTCCATTCTTAGACATTGGTAGTGCAGTGAAGCCATATCGAGTAAATGGCCTGGAAGTGTGTCATCACCAACTCCACAGCTACATGATGGCTTTACTAAATTCTAGGAAGTTTGATATCAAACTTGTCATCGTAATAAACCCACACTGATGCCAACACTGGATTTATTAAAAAAATGCACTCAGACGGTATCTTGGAGATGCCCCCTAAAAAACGACTAACTTTCTGGTGAGCAGCTGACTGGGCTGCACCATCCTGCCATTTCCGGATATGTTTCTGACCCCCTGAGGTGGGAGCCTTGTGCTCTCTTGGGTCAGAAACAAAGGCTGCTTGAGGTGTGTAGGTGCTTCTCACCTACCCCCAAGCAGAAACCGCATCCAGGGCGGTAAGCCTCATAGTCTTCCTGCCCTTTGTTATGCTAGCAGGGCTTCTCCAGCTAGTGGAGATGCCCGCCCCCGACCAAACCCCACTTTTGGCGGCAGGGTCGGTGGGAAAATTAGTAAGCAGGAGAGGTGTTACCCCCCTTCCTTCAGCCAGGACCACCCTTGAGGTGTCCCTAGTTGAAGTGATTTTCTCCTTAAAAACAATTCTCCATGTTGGATGTAAGGATTTTAGCCAATAGAATTAGGGAGTGCCCCCTTGTAGGATAGTGCCCCTTTTTGCATGCCTGCCCCCACTTTTTGCCTGATGTTGATGCTCTTTGACTAAGCTCGCTCTGGATTTCTGCCAAACTGGTACCCATGGAAATCTGTACTGTTGCAAACCCAATTGGCAAATCTCTGGCCACATGTCAGTCCGTTGTAAAAGGCGCCATGGGTACCAAGGGCGCTGGAACAAGGGAAGTCTCTAAGGTCTGCAGCACATATTGTGCCACACTTAGAGGCCCTGTACCATAACCCACATACATTGCATGCTGCGTGTTTTGTTGCAGAGAAAAGTGAAGAGTCGACATGGCACACATCACTGTGTACCATGCACACTACCTACTGCCTAAGGTATGGGTAGACCATCCCTCTAGCAGGGAGCACTATACCACCGGTGAGGGTACAGGTCCACAAGCCCTGTACCCCTACAGTATCTAAGTCCATTCTTAGACGTTGTAAGTGCAGTAAAGCCATAAAGAGTATTTGTTCTGGGAGTTTGTCATCGCAAACGCCACAGTACCATATTGGCTTTACTGAAACCTGGGAAGTTTGGTATCAAACTACTCAGCACATTAAACCCACACTGATGCCAGTGTGGTATTTGATGCCAAATGCACTCATGGGGCAACTTAGAGATGCCCCCTGAAAAATTACCTGACCCTAGTGTTCTGGCTGACTGGCTGCTTGCCAGCTGCTCCCTCAGACTTGTTCTGGACCCACAGGTCAAGAGCCTCTCGCTCCCGGGGTCCTGAAACAAAGTACACCCTGGGTAGAGGTGCCAAGCCTCCTGCCCATGATAGGCAGGGTCCACGAAGGGGAAGCTTTAAATGCTTGCCGCCTTTGTGAGCTGACCCGGCCATATGCTGATCCCAGCAACTGGCCTCCACAGGTTCTGACCCCCACTTTGGGAGGGATATTCAGCAGGAAAACCAAGATAGGAGGAGAGGTGTGCCCACATTTGCCAACCCCAAGGTGAAGCACAACTCTCAGTCCCTGCCTTCTTTAAGATAGGGGGACCCAGCCAACTAGAGTGAGGCTTATGCCCCCTCCCACTGGAGAATGGCATAATGGGGAGTGTACCAACCTCAAGGAAGGGACACAATGGTCCTGACCTGTACCTACTTGAAGCATCCCTACATTTTGTATTTTGGGGCAACCCGAACCTTTCCTCTTCAGACAAGCAAGAAATACTGAAGAGCCCTACTGACCTGCCCCAACCTCGACCTGCTCCAGCGGAATCCCGGTATGTCCTGCAGCCAGCATCCAGCATCCCCCCTAGAACCCGGAGGACCTGCCCTTCAAAGACTGTCTCCCATGAGCACCGGACTTGCTCAAGAACCAGACTCTGGCCAAATCCGCGAGTCTGCACCACTCTGCACCTGAAACACACGCCCCAAATTTGAGTGGCCCAACCCCACGAGGAGCTCCCCTCCCCCAGGGTCTCTGGTGACCCTTGACCTACTTCAATCCCACAGACGATGACTGCAGCCTCTATCTGTAGGGTCCCCCCTGACCGCGACCGGAGCTGGTAAGGAAACCCCGACTCCTCAAGACACCTCTGCACCTAACGCCCCACGGCCTTGGGTGGCCCATCTGGTGGTGTGCAGCCAACCCCCAGCATCACAACTTACCTCTCCAATCGGTGGTCGTCTCCAGGAAGCCTCCTTGCCCGAACCTGCAGTGTGTGTTCCGACCAGAGATCTTCCGTTGAAAACAACAGGGCTCCAGACACCGATCCTGCACCCGGCTGACCCGGTGCTACTGTGGGTGCACTTTGTGTGCTAACTTGGATCCCCCTTTACCATGAGCTTAACCCTAGGAGCTATACTCACTCAACCTTGTGGCCTGCCTGAGAGCAGCCACCAACTGACGGCCCCTCTAGCCCCCTTTGGATAACTTTGGGCTTCAGCACTCTACACCCGGCTGCCCTAGTGCCGCTGATTGTGTTTTTTGAGGGCATCCTGGACCCCAGGAACTCCATTCTAAAGACCATTTACTTGCCTGCAAACCAATAATCTAATTTTTTCCGTAGGACCGCATTGAATATTTTCCTCTGAAAAATTTGTTGGAAACATAAACAATTTTTTTCAAAACTGCTTTACTTACCTTTTATCTAGCAAATGTCTCAGTGTGATATATCTAGGCAGATCATAAAGAATAGACATACAAATGTATAAAGTATTCTAAAAAGTAATCGGAAGTAATCCCAAAGTAATTACAACTGTATTTGCATATTTTACAAACCTGTAATACAAGTTATTTTCATCCAGCTTGCTTGTTGATAAATCTCTGGAAAAGTACAATTCTATTTACCTGTACCAAGTCCTTCTTCGTTCTAAAATTAAATACAATATTTTTTACTACCAACAATTCGTCTGGGTTCAGACATCATTTTGTGCCTGAGTGTGTACAGTAAATGCTTACCACTACCCTCTGATAAAGCCTTACAGCTCGCCCACACTACCATAAATGGAGAGTAAGGTAATATCTACTTTTACCTCTGCAAGCCTTTTGGGTTCCACTGGACTCTGTGCAAACCATACCTTACTTTGGTATAGTATATACCTAGCCAGCTTCCTACACCCCTACCCAAAAGGAGGGGACATACAAAGGGCGTGGTCACCCTAAAGGTAAGTAGCCCAATGGCTACTACCTGCCAGTACTTGTAACACCCCTAAATTGAGTTTTTAGGGGCACCCTTGAACCTTGATCTTCAGATTCCTGGTGACCTAAAGAAGAAGGACCAAAGAGCCGTGCAGCAGTGAAGACCAGACAACTGACTTGACCCCAGCCCTACCGGCCTGTCTGCGGACATCGAAGAAACCTGCTCAAAGAAGCGACTTGTCCTGCAGGTCTGTTGACCTTCAAAACCCTGGGAGGACTGCTTGCCTCCCCTAAAGACCAAGAACTCCAGAGGACTGCGACCCTGTCCACAAAGAAATCCACACCAAGGACTCCCTTGACTTCGGGATCCGCAAGTCTTGCCCACTCTGCATCCGATGCTTCTGGCTCGAGTCTGAGTGGCCCACCGGTTCGCTGAAGTCTCCACGTTGATCCTGACCTGGAAAGCATTGGTGGCTGACCTCTCCTGGACTACACGAAGAAGCCTGCAGCTTCATCACGAAGGGTACCCCTGACCGCGCCCACTCCGATAAAGATTTCCCGACGTCTAAAGGCACCCCTGAATCCTCAGCCCCCGACTTTGTGGAGCCCAGCCGACGGTGCCCAGGTGTCCACTGACATCCCAACTTACCTCCCCAGTCGTTGGTCACTATCGTCCAGTCTCCTGATCTGAGCTTGCAGCCCCTTTGTGCAACCGAGTTTCCCTATTCACTTGCATTGGTCGTCTGATGCTGTCTTTCCACCCTGCACCCGGCCGCCCCTGTGCCGTTGATGGTGTAAGCTTGGTGCTGCTTTCTGCCTCCCAGGCTTGTTTAAATCGCTATGGCCTGTGACCTGGAATCCGGGGTACTTAACTGCAAACTATGCATCTCTAAACACCCCCAATCTTGCACCCGTAGAGGCCCCCAAAGTCTGATTAATACAACCTTTGTTTCGGATAGGCAGGCACAGAAAGGCTGAGGTAATCTCCCATCATAATCCCTTGGGTGGAAAGACATGCCCTTGGAATTGCAGGCCCCTTTCCGAATGGCAGACTGGCTCTCCATTTGGGTTAATTTCCGACCGACTCCATCCAAATGGGTCGGTCGAAATTAATCCAAATAGGAGATTACGATGCCGTAGGACCGGCTCCGATCGAGGGTCGTAGGCTTTTCCTACAGCATTGTAATCAGGCCCTAAGTGTCTATTTTCGCCTTTGCTAAGTATTGCTACTGTTGACACCACACAGTATTTCTAATACTACTGTATGACTATTACTATTTGCAACATATTCCTACTGTACTTGAAAATATTGCTAATTTGAAACTAATACTTAACTGCAACAGAGTTAATCTTGGTTCTAAAAATAAAAGTAACAAAGTAATATTTTTTTTCAAACATTTGAGTTTGTCATTGAGTGTGTGCCTCATTTCTTGACTGTGTGTGTACAATAAATGCTTGACCCTACCACCACTAGCTGCTCAATCACACTACCACAAAAGAGAGTAAGGTATTATCCATTTTAGCCTCTGTAAAGCCTTCTGGGGATCCACTGGACTCTGTGCACACTGTACCTTACTGTGGCATAGTATATGCAGAGCCAGCTTCCTACAATAAGCTTTATAATCATCTTTGAAGTTGTCATTCTATTGCAAGCCTGTCTGCTCAATTATTAGCAAGTGTTATGTAATTTCTGTGGCAAATAAACTTTCTGCAACCTCCCACTCACTTTTCTTGATGTCCCTTGTCTTGACCTTTTTGGGGATTTGAATCATCTGTCAGATCCTTTGCATCAGTCTATCTCTTCTCAGTAATTGATAATCTGAAGAAGTAAACACTGATTAAGAATGCATATGGTAATGGGTAAGTAGCTTTCCTGTGCCTAAATTCTGACTATTATTTCCTTGTACCTTACAAAGATGTGTGCTCACCTCTATAAAGCCTCAAATAAAGTGGGGTTACTTGTAAGGGTTAAGGATATGACATATGCAGTTTGGCGAACATGAGCAGCACCCAGGGTAGAGATTAGAGACTATATATTGCCCCGTTCCCTCAGGTTTACAGAGCTGTCCTGATGTGATGAGAAACATTGTTGAACTTTGATTTCTCTTTTTCTGCTTTTCCAGCAGTGTTGATTTAAGGGTATGTTTGTCATCTTACTTGAAATCTCAAGCATTTTTTTTTTAAGTGTGTTGTCGATTATCCTACAGCTCTGTTCATTTGCTACACTGGTACTTGAATAGCAGTAGCTCAAGCGATTTATTTACTTGTATATTGGATCCAGCGTGCACATTGGCTACTAAAAGTATCTTTTAGGAAACGTGAGGCAATGTAAAGTAGCTGTTTTTGGTGGCAGAGCACACAGGCTTCAGTTACTTAGTACTTAGCTATCAAAGAGGTCAAAATCAGTATCTTAATACAATACCTGCTTTTCGGAAATTTTAGGTTGTCATTTACACTTTTATCACATAAGGTATCCATCAAGGATTGAGAAGATAGACTATGAGGAGGGTAAGATGTTGGTCCATTTTGAGCGCTGGAGTCATCGATACGATGAGTGGATATTTTGGGACAGCAGCAGATTGCGACCTCTTGAGCGCCCTGCACTGAGGAAGGAAGGGCTAAAAGATGAGGAAGAACTGTTTGTAAGTGGCCATAACTGCTATTTGCTTTCCTCTTTAAATCATCACATTCATTCCTGTAGTGGGACACTGTTTTGATTTAAAAAGAATTATAATAACGTAAAGAATTATTTCTCTTTAGGATGGTTTGCAGTTTCTTCCTAACATGCTAATGCTTTACATTTTTTAAAATAGGATTTCAAACCTGGAGAAGAGGTGCTAGCTCGCTGGACAGACTGTCGTTATTATCCTGCCAAGATTGAAGCAATGAGTCCTGAAGGTACAAATTAATGCATATGCAATTTAATTGAGGCACTTTATCAGGTGAACCCTTTAGTACCATTGTTACTTATACACTGTCTTTTTCCTGTTCTCAATGTGTAGGTACCATTTGAACTACTGGTGGGGATTTGAAATTGCTCCAGAGTTTTGGAGATATTACTCCCAATATTTCGATAAAAGGAGTGGAGGGATCGTCCCCATTCTAGATATTTAGCACTTGAATCATTTCTTTCTTATCCAATTGAGAAACAGACAAATTTGCTAGTCGCTCCAGTCCTAAAACTTTAAAGAACTACTGGCTATGATCATTTACATGCTTGTTCCTTACGGTGACCGACACAGGAAATGACTTAAATGAACTCTGGGCAAATGATACCAGTACAGAACTATGCCCTCTGGTCTCATTATTGTTCCCTGGTTCTATAGCAAGAGTCTCGGCCTGGAGCCTGCCTTACTGGTGCCCCTACCTTGATAATTGTCTAATGACTATGACACAAAGGAGATAGTAGAGACCATCTTAGGTCTGAAATTCAAGGCTCTCGCCAATTTTGGTTTCTCGGTTAACGGAGTCCTATGTCTGTAACAGTTTACCCATGTGTTGAAAATAGTAAACCGACAATGTGGGTGTGAGTCATCATAGAGGTCACATTAACCTCCTCACTGGTAAAGCATTTTGTGTATAAAACATACAAGGGGATGATAGGAATGCTTGCAGTAAGTGTAACTACTGGCAATCCCTCGGGGTAGCTTTTCAACCCATCGTTCTTTTACCCACCATTCCTCCTTCGTTTGGACCAAGCCGTATGCAAATCAGTCTCGACCCTTGTCCAATAAGAATAGTCCAGACAAAACTGCCTGGCCAGGTCCTTCCTGAATCAGAACTAAAGGAACGCATAATTTGTTTTGCCTTGATTGGGGCTCTTCAACTGATCTAGCTTCGTTTCAGTGGCACAGTGAGCAAGGGACCGACGTCTGGGCATACCATTGCTACCTAGAGTAGTACATTGCTCCTTAGGCAGTACATCAAACACAAACGGTAATGGGAGGAATGCTTCCAATGAGTCTAACCACTGCCATTCGCTCGGGGTAGTTTCCAACCCATCATTTGTTTCCTCACCAGGTCACCACAGTTTGGACTCAGTCAGTCTTGGGTTGCTTGTGTTCTGGTTCAGGGTGGACGTGGTCTGGCAGTTCAGGATGGACTGTTCCAGTTGGAGAAGAGTTGAGACTGATTTGCACATGTCTGGGTCCAAATAGAAGTGCCATACTAGTGCACCCTAAAACTGGTGAACGTATTCTTAATTTTTCAGCCGTGGTGTTTTTTTCCTTTTCGTTTTTTGTATGAAAAATGTCCCAGTTTCACGTGATTTGTGTGTGTGGGGGGGAGGGGTGGGGATGAGTGTGTGTAGGTAGGTAGGTACGTGCATGGCCTCTAAGGATGCACAATAAGTGCTTCAGCCCTTAGAGGCCTTCCCTGGCCACACTGCCCTTGGTACCCATGGTACCGTTTACAAGGGACTGACCCGTGGCAAGTACAGTTTTGGGTAAAGAATACCGGCCCTGGGAACCTGATTGGCAGGGAACCAGGGCACATCAAGCTGAAGTAGTCTTCAAAAAGTTGAGGGGTTACGGCAGCCTCCTACAGTGACTCGGTCCCTACATACTGATGTTCCATGGTTTTAAGTATAGTTCTGTACTGAGGTCAGAATCCCTGCAACACTTCAAATTGAAGTGGCTGCTTTTTTCCCTTTCTTCTGATCTACTGATCCGAGTTGGATTGGTAGATTAAAAGAAAAAAAATATTTGTGAAAGTGACTTTTTTTGTGGGTGGTGTAGAAGAAATCTGGGTGCAACACAGACTACTGAAATAAACATGGAGGGTGGAGATTGGTGAGAAGCAACACAGATATTGTGGTGGGAGGAAAAGCAGAGAGCGAAAGAAACCTGGACCTGAGAGGGGGTAGAAACACTGATGAAAAAGCAACAACAGTGGAGAAGCACAAAACGTCAAGCACATTAAAGAGGGAAGGGGGGGGGGAGAGAGGCACAGGGGTAAGAAATAGCAGGATAAAGAGGAGCGAAAGCACATTAGGAAGACAGATGGAAAACACATACATTCTCGTGGTATGTTTGAGACAAAGGAAGGTTCCTAAAAGTGTGCACAGAAAGCATAAAAGCCAGCCAATCAAGTAGATGGCAAAATGCTATGCTCCATGAAGAGGGACACTCGAGATGGGCAAGGCAAGGCAGAAGCAGACAAATAATGACAGTAAATCCAACCAGTGGTAAGTAATGGGCAGGCTGAAAGCACCTCTGTTTTTTTGTAAACCCATAATGCTGCTTGAAAGTGATGGGCGCAGTGGGTCCCAGAGCAGTCCCTCTGTGGGTCCATACCAAGTTCAGGCCCTTTCCCCATATCATGGTGTTTACACTGAATTTGTGCAATTTGGTGAGATCCCCAGGAAAACCAGAGGAACGTTAACATTCTATGCGAGTATATTAATCAATGTTGTTTTGTTTTGTAATGTACCCACTAAAACAAGATTACTCCAGTATTGGAACTTTCATAGATTCACATGCCTGAATCACTCCCCGTCGTCGAGATGGGAGTCTCCGGTATATAAAAAAGCAGTGCTTAGTATAGCAAACTGAAGGCCTAGGCCTATTTCCCTTTTGCAACCCATAGCCTTTATGTAAAAAAAGGCCCAAACTTTTCCCTGAACCAATCAGAGCTCCTCACCCTCTAGAGCACTCCTGAGAGAACCTTCTGCCCCTCAGATTTTTCTACCGCACGTTGTGCTAGGGAGTCTCCTTTGAGCTCTGCTCAAACTCTTTACTTTTACAGTATTTTTGACTAAGATTTGAGGTTTTTCATCTAATTTCATCTACCATGTCTGAGAAGGAAAAGAGAGGATTATTTAGAGCTTGTTCCACCTGCTCTAAGAAGAGGCTTTATACAGATGACCCTCACAAAGATTGCATCTACTGCCTCTACCCAGACCATAAGGCAGCAGATTGTAAGGTATGTCGTACCTTTTCAAATAAAACCTTGAAGGATCGTGAGGGAAGGCTGCTGATCTGGCTCCAGAAGGTTAAAGCCAGGAAAGAAATCCTCTCCAGTGAGAGTGAAGAGGAATCTGTGGCGTCTAAGAGATCTCGGAAGAGAAGTAGATCTCCTCAGACACATTCCTCAGGAGGAAGACCTGAGAAGGCCCCAAAAAAGACCACTCCAGGGTCTTCAGGGCGCAGTCCCTCAAAATCCCCTTCAGTTAAAGCTAAGGGGAAGAAGGGTTCTGCTTGTGAGGTGAAACAAGTGAAATCCGCCTCAGATCCACCAAAAATCACCTCAGAAAATCAAGATTACCATCAAACAGACTTCTTCTACGCTTTCTGAGGAGAAAGGTAGTGGTTCAGCACCGTCGACGGGACCTTCGACGAAAAAGGTGCCATCGACGACGACAAAAATACCTCAGTCGTCGACGAAGAAAGATGGTGTTAAAGCTGGTGAGAAAACAGCGTCGACGATTTCACCGTCGACGAAGATATCGTCGACGGTTTTACCGGCGACGAGAGCGTTGCCAAGCGCATCGACGACGGCAGTGTCGACGAGGACAGCGTTGACGGTGACTACAACGTCGACGGTGGCGTCGACGACGATGACTTGGTCGACGACGGTGATGGGAATCTCGTCTACTCACTTGTCGACGAGGGAAAAAACACCAGAGAAAAGATTGGTGCCTTGGAAAAAGCCTATCACACCAGAGGTTACATTTCCGAGCAAGGTCTCTCCATTGCTACCATCTCACCTGCTGGAAGAGGAAGATTCGGAGGAGGAAGATGACTAGTATGGAATTGCGAGTAGCCCTTCGCAATTGCAGGTCAAGTACCAGGAGGTGGATTCTGAGGAAAAATATGGGGGTTTTCAGGAACATCACCGATATCGCCAACAGCAACGCGAGGAGATGACAAATGTGCGAATCTATGAAAGCTTCCAATACTGGAGAACTAAAGTTACAGGTAAGTAACTTGTTTTCTTTCTACCACAGTGTCCTCATAGGTTATGTGAGATTTAATAGCTACATGGGTATGGAAAAGAATGAACACATTCCTGCAATATGAACTGCATGAGGAGAAATACTGGTGAGGTGATCACTTTGTGGTAAGGGTGTTTTGGCATTAAGCGTGTCTCTTGCAAAAAGGCCACATCAACGTCATTACAATCAAGATATGAGAGTACCCTGCAAACTTTGTGACAGTTATTTACGTGTCTGTTGTTCCAAGCAAGCCATTGGAGCATATGCCTACGAGATGTGGTAGGGCAAAGAAGGGAAAGAAGACAAAGGGGAATGAAAAGCCAAGGGGTCTGCAAGATCTAGGTGACAAAAATCATCCCTGAAAACCTCATATACTTGCATGAATATTGAACAACAATAAATAACAACCTCCGTCCCACCACCCTCCCACACTGAGAGCCCCAGCATATAATGTTGATTCCCATAAACCCATGATAGAATAGAAACCTCCTAAAGTGGTTCACACCATGAGACTTGAGATCATTCCTAGGCAAGCATAATCAGGAGAAGTACACAGTCACTTGAAACAGCAGGCAGGGAGTGCTGTTACCCGGAGGTCATGCTGAAGGCCAGGAAAAAGGGAAGGAAGAGCATATCACAACTAGTCCTTATAAGAAAAAGGAAAAGAGAACAACTATCAGGAATGTGAATCAGCCTGTGCTATTAGAGAAAGAGTGAGAGGTCCAAATAGACAAGCTGCATCCGTCTTCTGCTGTGGTGGACAGATCATTAACATCAGAGTTCCTCTGGGTTGTAGGCGACGACGTCACCAAGCGACAGCGTCTTAAAAAATTTGGCATCGTTATGGAATATGTATATCTTACCATCCATATCCACTTTCAGACATGCTGAATATAACATGGAGCAGTTGATGTTTAGACTGCTTAACAAAAGTAGTACCTCTTTGAATTTGCAGAGGGCATCCGAGACCGTAGCAGTGAAGTCTGGAACGATTGATATTGTGGAGCTGTGGTATTAAAGTGGTACTCTTCACAAACAAGATGTAAGACGGAATCCTGATTGCAAAAATGTAGTCCGGTTATAATTGGCCTGGGGTGTGTTCCCTGAGGAGGCTGTGAGTAAGTTGACCTTTGGGCTTGCTCCACCAGAAATACATTGGACACATTTTGCTGTTCAAAGAGGGATGTAAGCAAGGATTCCACATATGCCATCATCTGGCCTGTGTTCGATTCCGCTTTGCCCATAATTTGCACATTATTGCACCTGCAGCATGTCTCCAAATGTTTGTTCTTTATGGCGACAGCTAGTACTTGCTATTACGAATTAAGAACGTTCATTCTGGTATCACCGAAACTCTGCACTCCATTTCATCGATTCAGCCAGCCTATCTGTCCATATGCTCTGTCAGGCGATCAAGCCTTGTAGTAATCAGATCAGCATTGGCATCTATGGTCTGCAAGCTGGGCTTTAGCTCCTTTGCGGTTGTAAGTGTGATGTCTGAGGGGGCCTACTGCAGACTCCAAGTAGGAGGTTCTTCAGCTGACTATTCCAGGCGACGAGGAGCCTTTTTGGAATCACAAGGCAAGTTTTCCCTGTTTAGGTTCTCTCATGCCCCTTGTAGCCCAAGTATACGGAGATGCATAGACAAGCGATCAAGAAGGTGTATAGTCCATATGCAACAACCCCAGGGCACATTCCGCATTGTAAAAGCCTGGTTAAGATGGTACCTCTCCAGACTCAGTTTGGAGAGGTAGCAGCGCTGTAAATGAGACTTTGCCAGAGGATGGCCCAGGAGGGAGCTGCAGTTTTGTGTAAGACAGTAGAAATTAGGCGTCCTTTAGAGCATGTGGCGCCACCTTTGGGCCACCCATGTAAGTGTCACAGAACATCAGTGTCTGGGTTTGTACACCAAAGTCGCTCAAACTGCAGGATCCAGGTAGGGGGCTGGCTCAGGGGTTGGGGCGATTCTCAGTTGCATCAAGCCCACCCGACAAAGCGGAAGCATCCTCATGTCCACAAGCAACTCCTATCACCTCCGGGCCTCCATAACTGGAGATCATGCTGCGATCAAAAACCAGCTCTGTGCATTCCCCCAGGGCACAGCAAGATTTAAATCACACACCCCACTGTGCCAGTGAAAGATCAGCCACTTATGGAAGTACTTTGCCACTGAGGATTGTATTCGCCAAGCGGAGCTTCGCGCTAGGCCTTTATCTTTTCTGCCAGCATGGTCACGCCCTGCCCACTAGTCAACGTTTGTGGTAAATAAAATGGCTAGGTAGGTTGTCTTGGCCAGCCTCTCTTTAGTTTGAGTGACATCTTTTTTTATTTTTATACTCTGACTTGAAAACAGTTTTTTTCACGCTGTGCATCAGCATTTATAAGATTTTTTTTCTTTTCACTTAATACTATTTTTTTTTTTTATGTCTTAAAGTTGACTTCAGTCTCATAGTCCTACTTAAACGTAATACATCTCTTCTATTTCCTTATCTGACTTTTTAGGCGTCTACATGAAACCAGTATTGTTCTCTGTTATTTATTGGAATTATTTATCTAGCTTAGACCTGGAGAAAGGAATGTCTGTTGGCCTTGCACGATCTTTTATTCTAAATATTAGCTTTGTATGGAACTATTGGTAATGTGCACAAATAAATTGTATTGTGTATCTTTCTTTCAATTTGTGTGTTTTTTGAAAATCTGTTCATGTAATATTTACTATCGTTCTACACTTATTTTGGTATGATTTAACAGTTGTCCCACTTGTGCTTTAGGTACTTATACAGTGCAGTTTTATGATGGAGTTATTCGGTGTTTAAAGAGAATGCATATCAAGTCGATGCCTGACGACGCCAGAGGTCAGGTAAGGATACCTCCTTTTCATGTCCACAGTTAATAAAATGAGTTAATAAACAAACTTAATACATATAAGATTAGTGTGAGGAGATGGGGTGTATTATATGTTATTGGCATTTGTAACTAGCACGGCTACTCGAGTGTCCTAGCCCGGAAAACCAACAAGTAACGTACATCTGAGTGAAGCGCAGCTTAAACAGCAGAGTCTTTATATGCTTCTTGAACAACCTAAGCGTTTGAGTGTTCCGAAGTTCGAAAGGAAGAGCATTCTAGGCTACAGCGGCTTTAAAAGACCAAGCGGCCCCCCGTGCGAGAGAGACTAAAGCGGAGCACCACAACTAAAAGTTGTCTCTTGGGCTCGTAAAAGCTAAAACGCCTTCTAAGATAGGGCGGCCCGTTCCATGCAGTGCTCCATGTGCGAGAGTGAGGGCCTTAAACAGGACACGACTGGCCACAGGAAGCCAGTGAAGGTCCCTAAGATGTTGTTTCATACTAGATATTCCGGAAATTCCAAGCAAAACTCTTGCAGGCGCATTTTGTATTGTTTGTAGTTTTTAAGTTGGTAGCCCGGCAAGCCGATTTAGAGGGCATTGGCATAATCAATGCGCAATAGAATAAGGGCTTGTGTCACCATCTCCTTTGCCGATCTCGGCAGAGGCAAAAACTTTCTGAGAGATTTCAGTATGCCGAAGCACATACCAAGTCTCTTTATCTGAGGGGAGAACTGAAGGTCTTCGCTGAACCACACCCCCAGATTCTTCACTGGATTGCAGATAGATTTTGGCATGGGGTACTCCCACACAGTGACCAGCACAAGGTCTGTAACCTGTGTCTCTCGCCTGAACACGACGAGAACAATTGCCAGGCCTGCGCCTCCTTTAGATCTAAAAAGGCCATCCGTGATCGCCGGGCCCTACGACATCATGACGCAGCGAGCAGCTCCGGCACCGGTGGACATCTTCGATGAAGCCCCCAATGTTCTGGAAGAGGACTCTGAGGATCTGCACATCGTGTCCGAAGCAGATGACTCCGACTCAGACCACCCCATCACTCCAGGTCAACGAGTGAGTACAACTGCCCTGCCCCAATCCCACCTCCAAAAAAGAAGGCCCTGCTCAAAACTTCGCCTGCTGGCCCCAGTCACGACCAAAAACAAGCTGCAAAAGCCCCGCCCTCGGGCTCGGCTCCGAAGACAAACGATAAGCCTTCCGGTAGTTCAGGACTGAGCAAACTGCATATCACCGTCCCACAGGTGCATTTGGCACCGAAGCACGGAGCGCAACCTACTCCCAAAAAGACCTCTGCACCGACCACCCTCGTGCCGAAGAAAAAGGCATCGGGTCCGAAACCAAAACATTCGGAACCGAAAAAGATTTCTCCCTTTACATCGAAGCCGACGGACCCGAAAACACCCTACAAGGCTCTGGAGCAGAAATCTAAACCTCAATCGGACCCGCAAAAAATCGGACCCGAAAGTACCTACAGAAGAGGAAGAACTTTTTCGACTGGATCCTATTGATCCAAAACAAAAAATATTCCCTATAGACCCTAAAACAGGACATGTGTCTGCTGTTCCACACAACAAAAGGGATTTGGACACCCCGGGCATTCCTGCAGTGCCTCTAAAGAAGGACTGTGCTACTTCACCTATGCATCCCTCTTCTCCAGTTCTTCCTTCTAAGCATGTCTCTCTTCCACACTCTCCTATACTGCCACTAAACTCTCTACTGCCACCCAGTGATGATGATTTAGGGGATGGGGACACAACACTGACCCTTTTGATGACCCTAAAAATGATACAGGCATACCACAGGATGATTGGGATGATAATGATGACCCAGTAGATCCTCCAGACCTCCCTAATTCTCATGCATATCCAACAAATCCATCTCCCCCAAATGATATTATTGGTTTTAACCTGCTTGTAAATAGGGTGGCTCAATACCATGGTGTCCCAATGCATTCAGACCCTGCAGAGGAGGATTTTCTACTAGACACCTTTGAACAGTCACTAAAGACTGTACAAACACTGCCAATGTTAAAAGGTGTCATTAAACAGTCCCCTGACCTATTCAAAGACCCTGTTAGGACTAGAATCCTAAATCCAAGGATTGACAAAAAATATGAGCCCGCTCCCAGTGTTCCTGCCTACATGAAAAGCCAACTCCCTTTAGATTCCCTAGTGTTAACTAATGCTAGAAAACGTGCCCACTCTCAAACCTCCGGTGACGCCCCACCTCCAGACAAGGAGTCTAAATTATTAGATGCTTTTGGCAAACGAATAGCCGCCCAAGCTGCTAATAACTGGTGAATAGCCAATACACAAGCATTACTTGTTAGGTATGATTGGGCTCACTATGACCAACTAGAAACCCTATTGCAACATTCACCTGATCAATATAAGACCAAGGCTAATGATTGAATTCAGGAGGGGAAATTAATAACTAATGCATCATTCAAATGTGCCCTTGATGCAGCAGACACTGCCTCTAGGGCCATTAACTCTAGCGTGTTACTCAGACGACATGCCTGGTTGCGCATCTCTGGCTTCAAGCAGGAGGTACAAACAACTATCCAAAATCAGCCGTTCAATCAGCAACAGCTTTTTGGACCGGCTGCAGACACTGCGCTTGAGAAAATGAAAAAGGACACAGGGACTGCTAAATCCATGGGAGCATTGCAGTCTCCATCCCCACGTGGTTCCTTTCGACGCTCCTTCTATAGGGGAGCATCCAAAAACATCAATACAGACACAGCTTCGTACAAAAACACCACACAAACATCCTCCAACAGGGGATATTTTAGAGATGGATACAGGAGAATCTACAACAACAAGGGAAGAGGCTGAGGTAACAACAAACTCCCCCAGTAATAAACAGTGACTTCCTTCCACTGGGGCAGACTATCGCAGTTCCTACCTGTCTGGAATTCCGTTCACTACAGACAGGTGAGTAGGACAAATTATCCAATATGGTTACTGCCTGGAACTTACTATTACTCCACCCAACATACTACCCAAACAGCGCTCAATGGCCGGGGAACATCCAACACTTCTCAAACAAGAGGTTCTTTTACTGCTTCAAAAACATGCAATAGAACCAGTTCCCATACAAGATCAGGGAACAGGGGTTTACTCCCTATATTTCCTATTTCCCAAAAGGGACTGGACCCTAAGGCAAATACTAGACCTCAGACCTCTCAATTTCTACATACAGTCAGATCATTTTCATATAATCACTCTTCACCAGGTTCTTCCCCTGCTTCAACAAGGTGACTTTCTTGCCACACTAGATCTCAAGGACGCCTACTTCCACATTCCATACACCCTGCTCACAGAAAATACCTCAGGTTCATGGTGGACCCTCCCACATACATCAGTATCTAGGAGCCACAATAGACATTTGTAAAGCTCTAGCATTCCCCATTCCAGCCAGAATAGACAGCATGCAAACCCTCATCAACAGGCTTCAGCCCCAACACACTCTCCCAGCACGAGTGTTTATGCAGCAGATAGGAATGATGACCTCTTGCATTTTCATAGTACCTCACGCAAAACTTCAGATGTGCCCTTTACAAGAATGTTTGGCACATCTTGGAACCAGCCTCTGGGACAACTTACAGATCTGATGTTGGTGGACAGCCGCACACATCGCTCTGTGCAGTGGTGGAACATACAAAACCTGTCCAAAGGGTGGCCATTCCTGGAGCAGGTTCCACAGATGGTGCTAACAGACGCATCACTTACCGGCTGGGGAGCTCATCTCCTAAACCATACAACTCGGCGCAGGTGGACCACCCAACAAAAACTGCTCCATCATTCACCGAGAACTACTAGCAATATTTCTAGCCTTAAAATCATTCCAGGTACATCTTCTCCACTTCTCAAGACTGTCTTAGTCCGGACGGACAATATGACAGCAATGTATTAAATACAAAAGCAAGGAGGAACACATTCTCTGCAGCTCTCTCGCCTAGCGCAAAGCATATGGAGACGGGGCATTCCACAAAACATATATCTTCAGACTTAACAAATACACAATTGGGAACTTCATCCACAAGTTCTTCAACCTTTCTTCCAATTGTGGGGCCAACCAGACATAGATCTGTTTGCCACACATGCAAACACAAAATGCCCAACCTTAGTCGCCAGGTTCCCACACCCGCTGTCCAAGGGCAATGCGATATGGATGAGCTGGCCAGGCAGATTTGCGTACGCTTTTCTGCCACTCCCACTCATTCCACTAGTCGTACGTAAGCTCAAACAGTCTCTCAAAATGATCCTTGTTGCTCCTACATGGGCACGGCAACCATAGTTCACACCACTACTCAAACTATCACTAGTCCCTCATCAAAAATTACCGCTCTCCCCAAAGCTGCTGATGCAGAACCATGGAGAACTAAGGCACCCAGATCCAGCGCAACTGAATCTAGCGGTCTGGCTCCTGAAGACTTAGAGTTCGGTTACCTGAACCTTCCACCGGACTTTATGAATATTATTAAAGAAGCCAGACGCCCCACTACTAGAGCTTGCTGTGCAGCCAAATGGAAAAGATTAGTTATTTACTGCAAACACAACATTGACCCATTAGGTGCTTCAGTACAAAACATTATTGTTGAAGTTAGTCAGTATAGAAAGAACCAGGAGACAGCTTGAAATAGTACAACTCTTTTAATGGCCATCCACTCTCCTCACTGAAAACTATTCCCAACATTCTATCACAAGCTTCACAGCGGGAGGTACCAACATGGGTCAGTGAACAGGGCTGGGCGGAATAAACCACTGGTTGCAACACATCTCCCTTCCTAATAATAAGTACCCAGCGGGGCATACAAATAGGAAAAGATGACATACAGAGATTGGCTCTCATGGAGACGATTGAACAGAAAAGATTCTGCAAAAAAAAACAGGTTAAGGCTGCACTTTTACAATGTGGTCAAAACTCCACCATTGACCATTTTCAAACTGTACAACATTTTTTAACACTTTTACAATCTTACTGGGGGAATAGAACTTGCTGATGTCAGTTCCTAATTTGGTGTTCCTTTTGGCTTGTGCCATGTCTCCCACTTCCCACCTTAGAGACTTCACACCATGTTTCTTATCGTACCACTGTTTGTACTTATCTTGCAGTTGTTTGACCTTCTCTCCTGCCTCCTCCCAATCTACATCCCTGACATCACCCCCATTTAACCAGCAGGGGTTAAACTTGGTACTGGGCTCCCTTCCACGTAAAGACACAAAAGGAGAGACCCCAGTTACTTTATTGGGCGCCGTGTGGTAGGCCCACAAACATTCTCTTAAGCAATTCTCAACATCTTGCCCATTAACAATGGCCAGCTGGATATTCTCTTTGATGACTCTGTTTGCTCTCTCCACCATGCCATTAGCTTTTGGACAGTAGAGAGCTGTGGTCTCATGTTTGATTCCTGAAATCTCCAGAAAATTCTGCATTTCCTCCGAGGTGAACTGTACCCCATTGTCAGTAACTAAAATGGAAGGTATACCTTCTTCACAAAATACTTCTTTCAGGAATTGAATTACAGCTCTGGTGTTGATGTTGTACACAAATTTTTGCTTCACCCAGTGAGAGGTGTAGTCAATCAGAACCAACATGAACTTTCTTTGTACACCTAGCATTTGCATGGGTCCAATGATGTCTAATGCCAACTTGCTCCATGGCTTGGTTGGAACCTCTACTGGAGAGAGTGGGGCCTTATGTATAGTTTTGGACTTGTCGCTCTTAGCGCATGCTCCACATTCCTTCACAGCTTCCTCAGCCATGTTGTCCATTCTGGGGAACCAGCAATTCGTTCTCACTCTAGCTTTAGTGGCACTACGCCCAAGGTGGCCTTCGTGCGCTAAGTCAATGACTCTCTTCTGTAATTCCCTGGGCGGAATTACCCTGTTATTTCGGTACACTTTCCCTCCGATGGCACTCAATTCATTCCGTACTTCCCAGAACTCTTCTAACTCAGCACCAACGTCCCTTTTCTTACTGGGACATCCTCCTTTGATCTGCTCCATTAGTGCCTTAAGTTCATTGTCTTTCCTCATACTGTCTTCCCATTCTTTCTCAGTGATGGCAGGAAAATTCATCATCATTATAGGGCTGTCCAGAGCCTCCTCAGGTCCTTCTTCCTCTGGCAGCGGTGATCTCGAAAGGAAATCAGCAATAATATTTTCTTTGCCTGGCACATGTTCGACCTTGAAATTATAGTGTTCTAATCCTAGAATCCACCTGCTGATGCGTGGAGTACAATTTTCCAAACCTCTCACCGAAAATACATATACGAGGGGTTTGTGATCCGTTCGTATAGTGAACCTCACCCCCCATAAAAAAAACTTAAAATGCCTGACCGCCCAAAAGCACGCCAGTGCTTCTCGTTCAATTACAGAGTAGTTTCTCTCCGGTGAAGAAAGGCTCCTGGACGCATAGGCAATTACCTTTTCTTCACTACCATCCTTCTGCACTAAAGTGGCACCCAACCCGTAGTTCGATGCATCTGTTGCGAGAATGTTTTTTTTTTTGTAGAATCAAAAGTACCCAGAGCAGGGGAGTTGATCAGATCTTCCTTTAGTGCATTAGCTACAGCCTCTTGTTCTTCACCCCAGCAAAGTCCTTGTCTTTTTTAACAGTTGTCTCATTGGCTCACATTTTGTTGCAAAATTGTCCACATACTTCGACATGTACTCCATGAGCCCTAAAAAGGATTTAAGTTCTTCCTTGTTACGTGGACTCGGAGCCTCCTTCACTGCACGAATTAAACTTCCTTTTGGTCTGAAACCTTGTCCTGTGATGGAATGACCCAGATATTCAACTTGTTCCACCTTGATCCTGCACTTTTCTTTTTTTACAGTTAGTCCTGCATCCATGAGTCTTCTGAAAACTTGCCTTAGGACATTATCATGTTCTTCTGAGTCTTTGCCATAAAAAATGTCATCTTGAATACACATGGTATGTTCTACTCCTTCAAGGATTTTCTGCATGACCCTTTGGAAAATGGCTGCCGCTGACGCAAGTCCAAACGGCATTCTTTTGAACATAAAAGCTCCAAACGGCGTAATAAACGCCGTGAGTGGTCTTGAATCCGGATGTAATTCAATCTGGTGGTAAGCCATGGATAAGCATCACACTGAAATATTTTGCAGGGCCCATGGTGCTTAGCATCTCATTTATGACCGGCAAAGGGTGTCTCTCCACCCAGATACAGTCATTTAAACTGCGTAAATCCACACAGAGGCGGATACCTTCCCCATTGGATTTGGCTGCGAGAACAATAGGGGCCAACCACTGAGAACAACTCACTGGCTGAATAATGTCTAAATCACACAGCTTGCGCAATTCATTTTCTAGTGGTTCTTTAAGTTTGAGGGGCACAGTGCGCAGACCATGTACCATGGGTTTGGCATTAAATTTTAGCTTAATCCTATGTTGGAAATTGTGCAGGCATCCTAGCTCTTCTTTGAAAAGTGGGTAGAATTCGTCACAGATCCTTTCATTTCCTGGAACATTTTCAGTAAGCAAAACTTGTTCTGGACTATTGGGGTCCAATATGATTCCCAACTCTTTCTGGTGCACCCACCCCAACAGGTTAGAACCAGACTTGACAACATATATTGCCCCATAAGTTTTCCTATCTTTGAATTGAATCTGCGCCTCCTTCATTCCCAGCAGGGGTATATTGCCCTTATTGTAACCTGAAGGGGAAATATCAGGATTTTTAAGGTCACTAATCTTACTTCCCTTCATGGAAACATAGTCATCCTTATTAATCAAGGTGAAAGGAGAACAGGAATCCGCAAACATTTCAATGCATTCATCATCAATTAATACATCGCATTTAGGATAAATGGAATTCACAGTGTCATCAACATCCTTCACTTGCAAAATAAACTTTTCTATTTTCTGTTCAATACATTTAACTTCTCTATTTGTACACTTTTCGGTTCCTCTTTCATTTTCTCTTGAGTGCAACTCGCCATCACGACACACCCTGGCAAAGTGCCCCCTTCTATTGCATTTCTTGCAAGTGACATACTTGGCAGGGCATTGAAAATAAGTAACGAGTAAACACAAAGAGTAGTGGAGGGCCTCAGGGGAGATTGTTTTTATAGACCTACTGGTGCCTTGTCCCCCAACTAGACAGTAAAACACACGAAAGGTACCAGAAGTCTGAATTCGTTGGTGTACTTGATTGGAACCTATAAAGTGTCCCCTCTGGAAGACAAAACCAAAAGGTTAATGTACAAGAACAACATTAGCAAGGCGTTAATGAGGAGAAAAACAGGAGAACAAGATACATAATACTAAACTAGAAAGTGTCCCCATCAGCCCACTCAATAGTGGAACTTCGTCATCTGGGTTTTGTGATTGAGATAGTGGTGTCCAGTATGCCCTTCCTCGGGACAAACCCGGGGCTAGCAGATCTTGGACCCCATGGTTGACCCTCAACCAAAGAAGATGACCGAGTATAGGCTAGAGGGGCAAAGTTGCAGTCCTCAAAATTTGTGAAAAAAGGAAAAGAAAAGAAATATAATCCAAGTGTCTAAAAATACCTATCTTGATGTCATAAGAAAACTTTATTGGGTCTGTCCATCAAGGTGGTATGGTTAAAAGCAGAGTGATAATAGCATGCAAGGATTTGCTATTCACCATGAGTGTAATCTGGTCAACATGTTTCAGCCTTTATAGGCTTTCGTCAGGACCTATGATGCACTACTGCAACACTTACTTAGCGTGCTGTGAAAGACAATCTACAGAACATATCCAATTTCTCAATGAAAAAATTGGTGTATCTTCTCCTGTATAGACGATAAGGAAACAAAAACAAGAACAAAGAAGTAAAAGTTAAAGTGTCCTTAGAGACTGTCATGTGTATTCATAAAGTGTTTGTCACATGATGTTCAACTCACCCAAATTGTAGGGAGGAAAGACCTCACCTCACCTGGCAACTGCTCAGGGTAAAGGAGGCCACGCACTGAAAAAATTAGAGCATTGGTATTAATTCATCTTAATGTTTGGACTAAATAGTCCAAAGAGTATTTCAACAGTGATACAAGGGGGCAGTCCAGGGGGTCAGGGGCAGGATGACACTCCTGACATAAAAGTAAAGTTGGCTCATCTCAAGGTGATTAGCAGCTTGCTTGAGTTTGTAGCAGCCGACTGAATCTGGCTAAGCTGCGGTGAATTTCCCTTTGAGAAAAGTACTTTACTGTTAGTGATTGATTATGTCCATGAAAGTCTAGATCATTTTAAACCAAAAAAAGGGGGAGTCATATAAGGGAGAATGGTTATCTCTTTAGCAATGAAAAGGAAGTGCTGCTTTGCAATCCTCTCTATTGTATGGGGACTACGAGTCATTCAGCAGGTCAACCTCGCATACACAGCGCGCTCTTACCTCTCCGTCGTTGCCTCGGTCCTGGAACTGAGCCGAGGGGGAGGTAGAGACGCTGTGTATGGTACCAACAGTTATACGGACGCTGCGGACCAAAGGGAGAACCGTCTTTGGTGATTCAGTGATTGGCTCTGTAGTTGAAAGATATCGGCCAATCATATTGTTCGAATTACGTGTATCACCAATGCAGACGCGGCAAATTGTCCGCTCTGCAGACGTCCGGTTTTGGTGCGCTGTGGCACCCTCCCTTCAAACTAGGGAATATCTGATTGGTCTTCTAACTGGAAGCGGAAATCAAATGTGTAGACCGTGTTTACTCGTCAAACGCGGGAGTATTCACGGACTAAATGTGTTCAAGTGATATTATTAAATGATGTATATCACCCGCTTTTGTTATGTCAGAAATAGCACCCAGAATCTGCGTGTCACTTTTATTCATGAGGTGTCTGTAGAGAAAACCGTTACTACAAGGATGAGCTAGCGGGCCGCTATGGGAAGCCTGTGTACCCGGCGGGGAGTATCTCAATGGATGTATTCACCGGAAACGGAAATAAAATCAGTCAGCAATCTTTGGTACATGTTTTTGACAGAACTCCTAGTAAATAAAAGACTCTATGCGTGCGAAATTCGAACGCAGGATAGCGCGTGGTTGTATTCAAAGGGGATGATTCAATGCTAACATAATAGAAAGTTGTGCGAATCTAGACGGTCGGGGGGAACCTTTGTGTACCACTCCCAAAGCCTCTGTTCCGTGATATATGCTTATCGGCCAGTTCAAAAACACATAAACCTTGTGCCTCCATTGCTTGTACGCTAGGTAACGTACAAATAAATCAGAACAGGGTGGTGCATATATACATATTCTTCAAAAACTGGGTGGTACCTTGTAGGCATGGTGATTAGTTGTTTGAATTCGTTGATTTCATTGAAAGCAGCCTTTGTGTGTCACACTCCCAGAGACTAAGTTGGTTAATATGTACAAACCCTCGAAACGTTCTTTTCTTGTACTCATAAGAGCAAGTGGTCGACTTGCTTCTTGGTTGTTTGAACTAAAAATGTACGCTGGTTTGTTAGAAACCTTGATGATGTATCTTGTACGGGCGTCAGCGTTGGGTAGTGAGATGAGCCAACTTTACTTTTATGTCAGGAGTGTCATCCTGCCCCTGACCCCCTGGACTGCCCCCTTGTATCACTGTTGAAATACTCTTTGGACTATTTAGTCCAAACATTAAGATGAATTAATACCAATGCTCTAATTTTTTCAGTGCGTGGCCTCCTTTACCCTGAGCAGTTGCCAGGTGAGGTGAGGTCTTTCCTCCCTACAATTTGGGTGAGTTGAACATCATGTGACAAACACTTTATGAATACACATGACAGTCTCTAAGGACACTTTAACTTTTACTTCTTTGTTCTTGTTTTTGTTTCCTTATCGTCTATACAGGAGAAGATACACCAATTTTTTCATTGAGAAATTGCATATGTTCTGTAGATTGTCTTTCACAGCACGCTAAGTAAGTGTTGCAGTAGTGCATCATAGGTCCTGACGAAAGCCTATAAAGGCTGAAACATGTTGACCAGATTACACTCATGGTGAATAGCAAATCCTTGCATGCTATTATCACTCTGCTTTTAACCATACCACCTTGATGGACAGACCCAATAAAGTTTTCTTATGACATCAAGATAGGTATTTTTAGACACTTGGATTATATTTCTTTTCTTTTCCTTTTTTCACAAATTTTGAGCACTGCAACTTTGCCCCTCTAGCCTATACTCGGTCATCTTCTTTGGTTGAGGGTCAACCGTGGGGTCCAAGATCTGCTAGCCCCGGGTTTGTCCCGAGGAAGGGCATACTGGACACCACTATCTCAATCACAAAACCCAGATGACGAAGTTCCACTATTGAGTGGGCTGATGGGGACACTTTCTAGTTTAGTATTATGTATCTTGTTCTCCTGTTTTTCTCCACATTAACGCCTTTCTAATGTTGTTCTTGTACATTAACCTTTTGGTTTTGTCTTCCAGAGGGGACACTTTATAGGTTCCAATCAAGTACACCAACGAATTCAGACTTCTGGTACCTTTCGTGTGTTTTACTTTCATTGAAAATAAGTGGCAAAATGATTGTTACTGCCACACCGGTAACACTTAGGGCCCTTTTCTCTGTGTTCTACCTTGGTACTAGCGTTTTCCTTAAACTTCATTTTGTACACATCTGAACTCTCTTCAGAATCACTTATGGTAGCCACTACCTCCCTTTCTGGCCTCATCTCTTTGACGCATCTTGCTGTATGCTCCACTGACTTAGCTATTTCAACAGCTTCTTTCAGCCCTGGATTCTTAGCCAACAACTTCTCCTGAATACGTGGATTATTGGTACACCTTACCAATTGATCTCTTATTAGGGAGTCAGTGAGATCCCCAAATTCACACAATTGAGTCAGTCCCCACAACACAGCAATATAATTCTGTACAGACTCCTGTTTCCCTTGACATCTAAAAAATGTATGACGCTCCAGAACCACATTGATCCTATCACCAAAATGTTTCTCTAATTTCTCCATAGTCTGCACAAACACATCCACTTCCCCCACAGCATTAGCATCCTGCTCAGGTGCAGGTACATTTTCATATACTTTACGCCCTTGCACACCCAGATTGTGGAGTAATATGTGTTGTTTCCTTATAGAGGTGAACCTCTGTCCCCCCAATAGCTATCAGGTAAGATTCAAAAAGCTTCACCCATTCCTTCCAGCTTATCTCGGGTTCCCCTATGTCATTTAGGAAAGGCGGGGGTTGATTCATGCTTGCAGCTGCCATGGTGGTAGGACAGGTAATATAAATCCCTGGTACTGAAGTTAATGAACACCCAGGTTAAAACTCTTGGAAATGAAAACAGCCGCCTAGGGGCGAGACCAATCCTAAACAGTAGATATAAACCGAATAATAAATCACAGCAATTAAAAGGAAATGGTAGGGAAAGTGGGAGTACAATTTTTTTGGGACTTTTCAACCAGGCTTTTAATTCAAATGAGGCGAACTATCACAGTCAGACAACCTGCTCCACGCTGCGCAGTTCTTACTATTTTTCACTTCCACGTTTTCTCCTTGTCCAAGTTCTGTAGCATAGACTAGCCCCCGATGCAAACTGAATGCAGTGTTGTCATGAGGGAAAACGGGCCCAGAAGAGTTCCCAGGCGAAAACGGGCACTCGGACACTATTTCCTTTCCTCAGGCAGGGAAAGTGATGATTGCGCAAAAGCCATAGGGAGACACTGCCCCCCAGATGAAGTGACTGCTGAAGTACTGTAAAAGAAAAAAAACGAGCGGCAACATGCACTGCACCGCCGCGGGACAGAGACACTGACTTCAGGGACTGAGACACTGACTTCCGCAGAATTTTCACACCGGCCTTTAGAAGTAGGGGTGTGGGTAAAAGTCACAGAGGCGCCGCGCAGTTAAGACACTGCTCCTCCCGCAGCGCTCCTCACACCATACTTCTCCGGCAGCAAAGGCAGGGCAAGTTCATAGAGGCGCTGCAGGGCTGATACACTGCTTCTGAGGTAAACTCCTCACAAACCCTACTCCGGAACGCTGACAGAAATGATTTCAAAAGGGAGTCCTATTACCTAGGCGCAGTTCATGGGCAGGAAATATCACTCACCCACGCCGTAGACAGTACTGCCAAGGAACTAGGATTTACAGAACCCAAAGTGGACTCTGGCCGATGCGGTGACACCAAGAAACCTAAGCTGTCAACCGTCAAGTATTAGTCGTCGAGGCTTTCTCCACTGTAAGGTACGTTGACCGCAGATTTCTATGGTTTGCTTCCCGTCCTGATTTCCGGCGCTCCAAAAATCACAAAGGCTCTTAGACTTCCTGCCAGCTTCTTAACCTTCGCAAGCACCATTCCAAATCTCTTAACTCCAAATAATTGTCCGTGTGGAGAGAGCACTCAAAGGGGAGATGGCCACACTGTCCCCTGCACAGGTCCGTCGCCAGTGTTGAAGTTAGTCAGTATAGAAAGAACCAGGACGCAGCTTGAAATAGTACAACTCTTTTAATGGCCATCCACTCTCCTCACTGAAAACTATTCCCAACATTCTATCACAAGCTTCACAGCGGGAGGTACCAACATGTGTCAGTGAACAGGGGTGGACGGAATAAACCACTGGTTGCAACAATTATGTTAGAGGCATGTGGGCTGCTGAATTCATATCTCGTGCATAGATCGCCGCCTAGTGTTGGGCTCGGATGATTGCACTTTGTTGTCCTGGAAGAGTCTTCGAAGTATCACGAGATAGGTGACCTCCCCTGGACTACAGTGCGCATGGGCATCTTCTCCGTCCTCAGATTGTTTTTTTCCGCCATTGGGTTTGGATGTTATTCCTTTACTCCAACTTCGGAAACCGAAACTAAACTACTTTAAAGGCCAAAAGGCCTTCGACGGTATTGTTCTCGTTCGGTACTTCTTGACTCGACCAACCTTTCCATCTTGATCCGGTCGTCGACGCGGGCCGTTGGGCCTTTCAACGCCACGTGGGCCTGCTGTCGATGGAAAGGAGCCCGTTCAAAAGGTGCCCACAATGCCACTCCAAATTCCCGCATACTGACAAGCATACAGTATGCAACAAGTGCTTATCACCAGAGCACAACAAAGAAGATTTCCCAGCGTGTGCCCAATTCCATTCGATGAAGACCATCCGGATTCGACGGGCCGCTAGGCAAGAGATGCAGTGACCGGCACCGGAACCAGACATCATCTTCGATGATGAACACGATCTCCCAGAGGCGGCGGACTCGGATCTAGAAATCGGCACCGTTGAGGACCAGTCGGACTCCGATGTCCAGATCCCGCCGGGGCAAACAGTGAGTACACAACCCCCAACACCACTTATCCCGAAACCGGAGCCTCGTCTAAAGGCCTTAGCCGATATCGAAAAACCCCTTCAGAAGCCCCACCTTCCGGCTCTGCTCCGAAGACCAAAACAAAGCCTTCCGAGAGCCCAAGACCAAGTAACATTCCCCCCAAGAAGGTTGTCGAACCCAAGAGGGTTGTTGAACCGAAGGTCGTCAAACCAAAAAAGGCCGTTGAGTCAAAATTCGTCGAACCGAAGAAGGCCGTCGAGCCAAAGGTTGTCGAACAAAAGAAGGTAGAGCAGCCAAAGGGCGTCGAGCAGAAGAAGGTGGTCGAACCAAAGAAGGTCGCCCAACCCAAAAAGGTTATCGAGTTAAAAGCTATCGAGCCGAAGAAAAGCCTCGAACCTAAATGGGTCGTCGATCCGAAAACAGTACCCGATCCTAAAAATAGTGCAAATAAGCCAAAGCCGGTCGAACCGAAAAAGGCGGCGAGCACAGAAAGAGGATCGATCCAAAACAGGTCGTCGACCCAAACAAAGTCGCCGAACCGAAAAAGACTGCCAAACCAATATAGGAAGTTGAACCAAAGAATGTTACCGACCCCAAACCGACAGTCAAACCGAAAAAGACTCCAGAACCAAAGGCCCTCGAGCCAAAAGGTCACAAGCAAGTCAGTAAGCCAAAAACATCGGCGCCAAAGCCACGGACAGTGGAGGAGGAACTCTTCCATCCTGATCCAGAATCGGAGGAACAATCCAAAATGTATATAAACCCTGAAATTGGCAAAGTTACCATTTATTACCGGAAAAAGAGACCATTGGACACGGACACTACTTGCCCTGTACTACTGAAGAAAAAGGACTTCGGGACCTCTCCCTCTAGGCCTCCTCCTCCTTTCTATCCTAATATGCCTTTTGTGCCCTACTCTCCTACACACTCAGACTACAATGATGAGGATAACATGGGGGAAGATCCTCAGGATGATTTTAATGACCCAGAGGATCCACAATCTCAGGATGACACATGGGATGATCAGAATGATCCATATGACGCACAACCCATCCCTGACATCTCCCCATACCCTACAAAGCCGTCGCCTACTGACGACACCATTGTTTTTAACCAACTGCTAGATAGGGCAGCAAAATACCACAATGTCGACATGCACACTGACCCAATAGAAGAAGATGTTCTATTTGACACTCTTCCAACCTCCAAGGACACTTCCTAAGCTAAAAGGGGTACTAAAACACGCGCCAGACATATTCAAAGATCCAGCCAGGGCACGGGTGCTCAATCCCAGGATTGAGAAGAAATATAAGGCGACCCTTACACACCCTACTTACAATAAATCCCAGTTGCCTTTAGACTCACTGGTAGTAACAAACGCTCGCAAAAGAGCCAACTCGCAAACAGGAGACGCTCCACCTCCTGACAAGGAGTCTAAAATATTGGAAGCCTCAGGCAAAAGAGTAGCCTCACAGGCTGCTAATTCATGGAGGATCGCAAACACACAGGCTCTCCTCGCTCGCTATGATAGAGCGCACTACGACCAGCTTGAAGGTTTCCTGCAACACCTGCCAGAACCTTTCAAAGCTCAGGCTAGCGACCTCATGCAGGAAGGCAAATTTATGACTAATGCTTCCTTTAAATGTGCACTTGACGCAGCCGACACAGCAGCCAGGTCAGTTAACACTAGCGTGTTACTACGCAGACATTCATGGCTACGCATCTCTGGTTTTAAGAACGAGGTGCAATCCACCATCCTCAACCAACCAGTTAATCAAGACTTCCTGTTTGGCCCTGCAGTAGATACCATTTTAGACAAAATGAAGAAAGATACTGAAACTGCAAAATCTATGGGCGCACTGCAGTTTCAACAACATAGAGGTTCCTTTCGTCGGTCCTCCTACAGAGGCACCGCACGAGGCAACACTTCATAGACTTCCTCTACATACAAAAGCAACACCCAAAGTTCCTTTAATAAAGGCTCCAACAGAAGAGTTTACAGGGGCAATAATCACAAAGGCAGAGGACGTGGCGGCAATAACACCAGAGCCTCCACTGCCGCCAAACAGTGACTTCATCACACTCCCTCCAGACCATCGAACACCAGTCGGAGGCAGAGTCAAACAGTTCCTACCAGTCTGGAATGCAATTACCACAGACAGGTGGGTGAGACAAATTATCCAGTATGGTTATTGCCTGGAACTCCCTTCTACTCCACCCAACATACCTCCCAAACAACGTCCTATGTCCAAAGAACACATCACCCTGCTACAACGAGAGGTCAAATCCATGCTAGAAAAGGGAGCCATAAAACCAGTCCCTTTTCAACACCAAGGGACAGGAGTATACTCACACTACTTCCTTATTCCCAAAAAGGACGGGTCCCTCAGACCAATATTGGACCTCAGACCTCTAAACCAATACATACTCTCAGAGCACTTCTACATGATCACTCTACAACAAGTACTCCCGTTACTCCCGCATGGCGACTTCCTAGCAACATTAGACCCCAAGGCCGCATATTTTCACATACCTATACATCCAGCTCACAGGAAATACCTCAGGTTCATAATAGAAGGTCAACATTATCAGTTCAAGGTTCTCCCCTTCGGGTAACCACAGCCCCAAGAGTGTTCACAAAATGTTTAGCGGTAGTAGCTGCACACCTCAGAAGGCAACACATCCACGTGTTTCCATACCTGGACGATTGGCTCATAAAGGCAAACTCATACGCGCAGTGTCCAAGCCATACGTCTCAGACACTCCAGCTACTACACAGCCTGGGTTTTTCCATGAACTACCCAAAATCACATCTACAGCCCTCCCACATACAGCAATATCTGGGGGCTACAATAAATACCTCTGTAGCAAAAGCATATCCAAATCAAGCCAGGATAGCCAACATGCAGACTCTCATCCAGAAATTTCAGCCACAACACTCTTTGCCAGCTCGAGTATTCATGCAGCTCATAGGCATGATGGCCTCCTGTATATTCATTGTACCTCATGCCCGACTTCAAATGCGTCCACTACAGGAATGCCTAGCACGGCAGTGGAACCAAGCTCAGGGACAACTAAAAGACCTAGTGTTGGTAGACAGTCGCGCTTACAACTCTCTGCAGTGGTGGAACCCACAAAACCTTTCCAAGGGGCGACTGTTCCAAGAGCCGGTTCCACAAGTAGTACTAACAGCGGACGCATCACTGTCCGGTTGGGGAGCCCATTTACTTCAATACACAGTCCAAGGGCTCTGGACAATCAAACAAAGGAGACTGCATATCAACCAAATAGAGTTGCTAGCAATATTTCTGGCACCAAAAGCATTCCAGAAATACCTGTGCAACAAGGCTGTGTTGATCCGGACGGACATGACAGCCATGTACTACATTCAGAAACAAGGAGGGACACACTCTCCACAACTGTCCCACTTAGCACAGAACATATGGACGTGGGCAATTCCAAGAAACCTTTTTCTCCTAGGCGAACACCTGCCAGGAAAAGACAATGAAGTAGCGGATCTGTTAAGCAGACACAGTCAACAGCTACGCGAATGGGAGATTCACTCTCACGTTCTCCAACCATTCTTCCAAAAATGGGGGCATCCAGAGATAGATCTGTTTGCCACAAACGAAAACTCAAAATGCCAATACTTTGCCGCCAGGTTCCCACATCCGTTGTCACAGGGCAATACGATATGGATTAACTGGTCAGGCAGATTTGCGTACGCTTTTCCACCAGCACCACTGATTCCGCTGGTGGCGCGCAAACTCCGTCAGCAGTCGCTCACAATGATCCTGGTTGCTCCCACATGGGCAAGACAGCCATGGTACACAACGTTCCTGGAACTTTCAGTAATTCCCCACCAAAGACTGCGCCTCTCGCCCCATCTTTTAGCTCAGAACCATGGAGAAATCAGGCACCCAGATCCCAATCAGTTGAACCTAGCGATCTGGCTCCTGAGGTCTTAGAGTTCGGATACCTTAACTTGCCTCCTGATTGCATGAACATTATCAAGGAGGCAAGACGGCCAACTACTAGAGCATGCTATGCAGCTAAATTTAAAAGATTTGTAATTTACTGCAACAATAACCAAATCAATTCATTAGATGCTTCCATCCAAAACATTATCTGTTACCTCTTGCACCTTCAAAGATCCAATCTAGCATACTCTTCTATAAGGCAACATCTTGCTGCTATAGCAGCATATCTCCAGAACAGACACCACCTGTCCCTGTTTAGAGTACCCCCAATCAAAGCTTTTATGGAAGGTCTTAAAAGGATAATCCCTCCAAAGCACCCACTTTCACCAGTCTGGAACTTAAATATAGTACTTACCAGACTTATGGGACCTCCTTTCGAACCACTCCATTCATGTGAATTACAGGATCGAGGCATGTGGGCTGCTAAATTCATATCTATAGCACAGATCGCCGCCTAGTGTTGGGTCCGGATGATTGCACATTGTTGTCCTGGAAGAGTCTTCGAAGTATCACGAGATAGGTGGCTCCTCCCTTGGACTACAGTGCGCATGGGCATCCACTCCATCCCCAGATTGTTTTTTTCCGCCATTGGGTTCGGATGTGATTTCGACGTCTCCTGTTCGGAATCGTGATAGAACTTTTTCAAGGCCAAAAGGCCTTCTTTGCTCCGTCGGTATTGTTCGCGTTCGGTCCCGTATATCTTCCGGCTCGTGGAGTCGGATATCCGGGGGGTCGTGTGACTCTTCGGTGATCGGGGCCTAGTCGACGCAGCAAGACTTCGACGGCATGGAGCGGAGTCCGTTCAAGAAATGTCCCGTGTGTTGGTCCAAGTACCCACACATTGACGTCCATCCTGTGTGCAACAAGTGCCTGTCGCCGGACCACAACGAGGCCAACTGTATGGCCTGTTCCAGATTTCGGTCGAAGAAGACGATCAAGCTTCGGCGCGTGGCGCGCCTTGAGGCCCAGCGATCGGCTCCGGCACCGGTGGACATCTTTGACGACCCCGAAGCAGACGAGCAAGTGCGTCACCTGCAGATTTCCCCTACACCGGTGGAGGTCGAGTCCGACTACGAAGCGGACATCCACAGTCAAGACATTGAGGAACTCGTCGAGAAGGTAGGGGACGACGACGAAGCATATGGGACAATGGAAGATAGCTCGGAGGAAGAGCTATGCCCCGTTCGTACTCTTACGAAGGCTCAGGTCACGGGATCGCCACGCGGCCTTACCCAAGACCTTACTCCTCACTCCACGGCCCCGCCTTCCGGCCCGGCTACGGAGACCTCCGCGGAGCCGCCATTACTGAAATCGAAGCCGAAACTGAAACCCTCGGTATCGATGAAAACAAAGATGGCCGACACGCCATCGAAACCGAAGAAGTCTGCTCCACCACCAACGCCGTCGTCTTCGGGGGGCCTCCAAACCGATGAAAGCTGCCGACCAGGCAAAGGTGCCGAAGGTGGTCAAGGAGCCAAGCTCTAAGAAGGCCGTCGAGCCGGTGTCAACCAAGGCAGACAAGCCGACCTCCAAGAAGGCTGTCGAGCCTCCATCAGGACAGTCTGTCGCGCCGAAGACCAAGGGGCCCGTAGACGTGAAGTCGGTGAAGGGCGCAGAGCCACGGTCTGAGGTCGTTACTCCTAAAGGGAAACCTGTCGCTCCCAAGCCGTCTGCGCCGTGGACAGTGATCGAAGCGCACCAGTCACGGGTGCTCCTGCGCCTCGACCAGACAAACACAAGTCATCCACGCTCGGGTCTTCCCCTGGGGGCGGACCGAGGACATGGGTTGGGTCGACGAAACCGTCCGCTTCCTTTACTAAGCAGGTCTCGGACTCCCTCAAGCGCCTTAAGGACAAGGCTTTGGCATCGGAACCGAAGACTCCTTCCGCACCGAAGCCGGCGGACCCACCGAAAACCACCTCGGCGCCGATCCTCTACACGTTACCGCCTAAGGTGGCGCCGAAGGCCTTTGCACCGCGGTCGGTGCCCAAAGACACTGTGTCGAAGTCAACTCACCCGGCTGGGACTTTGGGTCATCGACATCCATTAGTTGAAGAACGGTCGGAGCATTTCATCGATGCCGACACCGGGAAACTCACGCTATACAAGAGGAAAATAACTTCACAGCCTTTACAGTCGTTTACAATTCCTCTGAAACGAAAGAAGCCTGCACCAGAAGCACCAGTTCTGGTTGAGCAGATTCTTCCTCAGCCTAGGAGGAGTGCGACACCTTCACCCACATACTCTGATGGAGATAAAGGGGAGCAGGATGGGGAGTACAATTTTCCTGCTCATACAGAGCATGATGAGCAACAGGACTCATGGATGGACACAGGTGATCAAGGGGACCAGCAGACGGTCCAAGATCCTCAGGTTTATAACGTCAAGCCGTCTCCCACTGAAGATTCTGCGGCTTTTAATGCCTTAATTGAAAGGGCAGCTACAAACCATAAAGTGGAAATGCATGCTGACCCCGTGGAGGTGGACTTCCTTTTTGACACTTTCTCTACTGCTGAAAAAACTGTCAAGATTCTCCCAATGTTGAAAGGGGTCCTTAAGCATGCGGCAGACATTTTCAAGGAACCCACAAGATCAAGGGTTGTCAACCCATGCATTGAGAAGAAATACAGACCGGCACCTGGCGACCCCACCTACATACGGGGCCAGTTGCCTTTGGACTCTTTGGTGGTCTCTAATGCCCGCAAGAGGGCAAACTCCCAAACCACGGGTGAAGCTCCTCCCCCAGACAAAGAGTCAAAAGTGCTGGAGGCATCTGGAAGAGGGTAGCAGCTCAGGCGGCCAACATATGGCGCATCTCAAACACGCAGGCTCTGTTGGCCAGATACGATAGGGCACACTATGACACCCTAGAGCAGCTGTTACAACACCTCCCAGACCAGTTTAAAGAGGGAGCTGAAATGCTTATCCAGGAGGGGAAGCTCATCTCCAACGCTGCTATAAAGTGTGCGCTAGATGTTGCGGACACAGCAGCGAGAGCGATCAACACTAGTGTGATGTTGAGGCGTCAGGCATGGCTCCGCATCTCGGGATTCAAGCCAGAGATACAGACTACTATCCTCAACCAGCCCGTTAATCCAGACAGGTTATTTGGTCCAGAGGTGGACACCACCCTGGAGAAGATCAAAAAAGATACCGAGACTGCCAAGTCCATGGGAGCTCTCCAGTCACAACAATTTAGAGGGAACACTTTTCATCGCTCAGGCAATCGAGGTGTTAACAGAGGGCACATGTCGCAGCAGACGCCATTCAATAAAAGTGGTGCGCAATCCTCCTACAGCAAGCAGGGCAGAGGTGGATACAGGGGAAACAGTGCCAAGGGTAGAGGCAGAGGCAACAACAGTTCCCGTTCCTCTGCCGCCAACAAACAGTGACTCCCTGTCACTGCCCCCCGACCATCCAACACCTGTCGGGGGGAGACTACAACAGTTCCTGCCAGTCTGGAAGTCCATCACCACAGACAGGTGGGTCAGGAAACTTATCCAGTTCGGCTATTGTTTGGAGCTGACATCCACCCCACCAAACATGCCCCCAAAACACCGTCCTATGTCAGCAGAGCACTTGCACTTATTGCAGCAGGAGGTTCTGGTGATGCTGCAAAAAGGCGCAATAGAGCTCGTGCCAGTGGAGGAAGAAGGCACAGGGGTTTATTCCCTGTACTTCTTAATCCCAAAAAAGGACGGCTCACTCAGACCGATTCTGGACCTACGCCCCTTGACCTTGGACCTTGGACCTCAAGGATGCTTACTTTCACATACCGCTCCACCCATCCCACAGAAAGTACCTCCGGTTCACCATCCAAAACCGGCATTACCAGTTCAAGGTACTCCCCTTCGGAGTGACCACTGCTCCCAGAGTGTTCACAAAATGTCTGGCGACAGTGGCGGCCCACCTCCGGAGACAGAGTATACATGTCTACCCTTATCTGGACGACTGGCTCGTTCAGGCAAAGTCAGCCCAGCAGTGCGCCGCAGATATGGCCCACACCATTCACCTCCTTCACAGTCTAGGATTTACACTGAACTACCCGAAGTCGCACCTTCAGCCGGCCCATGTGCGGCAGTATTTGGGCGCGACGATCAATACTCTGGCTGCCACAGCTCAGCCAAACCCAGCGAGGATCGACAACATCCAGTCGCTGATCCAAAAGTTCAGACCGCAACACTCACTCCCAGCGAGAGTGTTCATGCAGTTGATAGGCATGATGGCCTCCTGCATCTTCATAGTCCTGCACGCAAGGCTCCATATGCGTCCGCTCCAGGAATGCTTGGCGCATCAGTGGACTCAGGCTCAAGGACAGTTAAACGACCTACGGTTGGTGACGGGTCGGGCATACAGCTCTCTGCATTGGTGGAATCCACACAACCTTTGCAAGGGCCGACCGTTCCAAGAGCCTGTGCCACAGATTACACTGACGACGGACGCATCTCTTCAGGGATGGGGGGCTCATGTGCTCCACTACACAGTGCAGGGACTATGGACAATGCAACAACGGAAGATGCACATCAACTACTTAGAGCTGATGGCAATCTTCATGGCTCTCAAGTCCTTCAAAGTACATCCGTGCAACAAAGTCGTGTTGATCCGGACGGACAACATGACAGCCATGTACTACATTCAAAAGCAGGGAGGTACGCACTCTCCACAGGGGAGAGGTGTGGCGCCGCGGCCAGGGCGACTGACGCTGGAATCTGGGGACCACGGTTCGATCCCCGGCTCCGGCGGCAGGTTAGTCCAGCACCATGTGACTCTGGGCAAAAGCTCGCTTAATCTTCCCGACGGCCCCCAGCGCCTAGAGACCCTTACGGGTGATTGTGCGCTTTACAAATGTGAACTTTACTTAACTTTACTTTACAGCTGTCTCATCAGGCTCAGAGCATGTGGAAGTGGGCCATTCAGAGGAACATCTTCCTCATGGCGGAACACCTCCCGGGCATGGACAATCAGATGGCGGATCTGCTCAGCAGGTACAGCCACCAGATGCACGAGTGAGAGTTACATCCATCAGTACTCCGCCCGTACTTCCAGCAGTGGGGTCATCCAGAGATAGACCTGTTTGCCACGGAGGAAAACGCAAAATGCCAAAGCTTTGCCTCCAGGTTCCCTCACCCACTATCGCAGGGCAATGCGATATGGATGAACTGGTCAGGCAAATTTGCGTACGCTTTTCCCCCAGCGCCTCTCATTCCGCTGGTGGCAAGAAAGCTAAAGCAACACTCGCTGACGCTCATCCTAGTTGCCCCAACGTGGGCGCGACAACCATGGTACACCACGTTCCTCGAACTCTCCGTGGTACCGCATCAAAGACTGCACCTCACACCCCGGCTCTTAACGCAGAACCGTGGCGACATTCAGCATCCAGATCCGCAGCAGCTCAATCTGGCGATCTGGCTCCTGAGATCTTAGAGTTTGGCTACCTTGATTTGCCCCCTGAATGCATGGACATCATCCGGGAGGCAAGGAAGCCCACTACCAGAGCTTGCTATGCAGCGAAATGGAAGCGGTTTGTCATCTACTGTACAGAGCACGCTATCAACCCGATCGATGCATCCATTCCTAATATCATCTGCTATTTGTTGCATCTTTACAAATGCAATCTAGCATATGCTTCCATTCGGATACACTTATCCGCCATAGCGGCTTATCTCCAAAACAGGCAGCATCTCTCTGTCTTCAGGGTGCCTGCCATTAAGACGTTCCTGGAAGGGCTGAAGCGGGTCATCCCTCCCAGGACCCCGCCAGCTCCTGTGTGGAACCTCAATGTGGTGCTCACCAGATTGATGGGTCCCCCATTTGAACCTCTGCATTCCTGTGAGATTCAGTTCCTCACATGGAAAGTGGCTTTTCTCATTGCCATAACGTCTCTAAGACGTGTTAGTGAGCTACAGGCGCTCACAATTCAAGAGCCATTTATACAAATTCATTCAAACAGGGTGGTGCTGCGCACTAACCCCAAATTTCTCCCGAAGGTGGTGTCGCAGTTTCATGTCAATCAAACCATCGAACTGCCCGCATTCTTTCCAAACCCGGAAACGGTCGCAGAAAGGATGCTCCATACGCTTGATGTCAAAAGAGCGCTTATGTACTATATTGACAGGACACAACCTTTTCGAAAGACATAGAAACTCTTTGTTGCCTTCGCAGCCCAGCATAAAGGCAACCCCATTTCCAAAGCAGGAATAGCCAGGTGGATCGTTAAGTGTATTCAGATTTGCTATCAGAAGGCTAAGCGCACTTTAATGGTCCCCCCCAAGGCACACTCCACACGCAAGTTGGGGGCCTCCATGGCATTCCTAGGTAACATTCCTTTGGAAGACATTTGTAGGGCAGCCACATGGTCTACACCACATACGTTTACCAAACATTACTGTGTAGATGTGCATTCAAAACAGCAGGCAGCTGTAGGACAGGCTGTTCTTAAAACGCTTTTTCAGACTTCTGCAGCTGGCACGGGCGGCCGCCGTTAATGGAGGGACTGCTATGTATTCTATGCTATAGATATGAATTTAGCAGCCCACATGCCTCGAACTGAATATGCTACTTACCAGTATGCATCTGTTCTTGGCATGTAGGGCTGCTAACATTCATATCGCCCGCCCTCCTCCCCGGCGCCCGTAGCGGCTGCAGACTTTTCTTGCATTTAATCTCTAGCATGGCCATCGCTTTCACAGTTAAACTCCATCTCTGCCACAATGGCTAAAAACAATCTGGGGATGGAGTCGATGCCCATGCGCACTGTAGTCCAGGGGAGGAGCCACCTATCTCGTGATACTTCGAAGACTCTTCCAGGACAACAATGTGCAATCATCCGGACCCAACACTAGGCGGCGATCTATGCTATAGATATGAATGTTAGCAGCCCTACATGCCAAGAACAGATGCATACTGGTAAGTAGCATATTCATTTCTAACATGGAAGGTGGCATTTTTGATTGCCATTACCTCCCTCAGGCGAGTGAGTGAGCTACAGGCACTAACCATTCAAGAACCTTTCATGTAAATACATGCAAATAAGGTAGTACTTCGGACTAACCCTAAGTTAATGCCAAAAGTCATATCCACTTTCCATATCAATCAATCCATAGAATTGCCAGTTTTCTTCCAAAACCCACAGTCAGTAGCTGATATAGCCCTACACACACTAGATGTAAGGAGAGCTCTGCTATATTATGTTGACAGGACTAAATCATTTAGGGAAACAAAGCAACTGTTTGTTGCTTTTTCCCCTCAACATAAAGGTAATCCCATCTCAAAATCAGGAATAGCCAGGTGGATAGTTAAATGCATCCAAATATGCTATCAAAAAGCTAAACGCATTCTAACAGTTCCCCCAAAAGCACACTCTACGTGTTAAATGGGGGCATCCATGGCTTTCCTAGGGAATATTCCCCTTGAAGACATATGTAGGGCAGCTACATGGTCTACCATACACACTTTCACTAAACACTATTGTGTAGACGTGCAATCAAAGCAGCAAGCTGCGGTAGGCCAGGCTGTCCTTAAAACTCCTTTTCAGACTGCTGCAGCTGGTACAGGTGACCACCGTTAGAGGAGATACTGCTATACAGTCTATACACAAGATATGAATTCCGCAGCCCACATGTCTCGAACGGAATATGCTACTTACCAGCATGCATCTGTTCTTGGCATGTAGGGCTGCTGACATTCATATCGCCCACCCTCCTCCCCGGTGCCTGTTGCAGCTGCAGTATTCTCTTTTGCATGGCCATCTCTTACTTACTATACTCCATCTTTGCCACAATGGCGAAAACAATCTAAGGATGGAGAAGATGCCCATGCGCACTGTAGTCCAGGGGAGGAGTCACCTATCTCGTGATACTTCGAAGACTCTTCCAGGACAACAAAGTGCAATCATCCGGACCCAACACTAGGCGGCGATCTATGCACAAGATATGAATCTCAGCAGCCCTACATGCCAAGAACAGATGCATACTGGTAAGTAGCATATTCTTTGCTCTATCTACAAAGATGCAATCTTGCATACTCCTCAATTAGATTACATCGCGCTGCCCTTGCTGCCTAATTACAAAACAGACAACATTTGTCATTGTTTCGAGTACCTGCTATCAAAGCCTTCATGAAAGGCCTTAAAAGGATAATTCCACCCAGACTGCCACCATCTACGGTGTGGAATCTAAACATTGCTCTTACTAGACTCAAGGCTCCCTCATTTGAGCCTTTACATAAATGCGAATTATAATTCCTTACATGAAAAGTAGCGTTCCTTGTCGCAATCACATCTCTTAGAAGAGTAAGTGAGATCCAGGCTTTAACCATACAAGAGCCAATTTTACAAATACATCCAAACAAAGTGGTTCTTAGAACAAATCCAAAATTTCTACCAAAAGTATTTTCTGCTTTCCATCTTAATCAATCAATAGAGTTACCAGTGTTTTTCCAAAACCCTGATTCAGTAGCAGAAAGAGCTCTTCACACGCTTGACGTCAAAAGAGCTTTACTTTATTACATAGACAATACTAAACCCTTAAGAAAAAAAACAACTGTTTGTAGCTTTCTCTCCTCCTCATAAAGGCAACCCCATCTCCAAAACAGGAATTGCCAGGTGGATAGTCACATACTGAAGCCCTGTCTTTAAAGATCAATACAGTTGCCTAAGATCACACAATTTTGTTAAGTGGGGAAGCTGGGAGTAGTCCCAGGTTTTCGGGTTTCAGATTGTGCAGTTCAGCCGCTGGATGTATATGCTTTGCTTCCCTCACACCTGCCTCACCAACAACCACCCTGCCCCCCCAATCCCCAATCCCCAACCACCACCCTGCTGGCATTAGTGAGGCCCTCAGTCACATCACAGATCAAACTGTATGGCTCCTGGAGAAATATTTGCGAGTGCTCGAGCCTAAGCCGAAAACAGGCCTATTCTGAACTTCAAGAATGTCGGTCTCTGTCTCTCCGTTTTAATTGTGTAGTTCCTAGGCAGATCAATAAGGCCAGGCCCGGTATCGAGAAGCCCAAGACTTTCGCTGAAGATTTATAACTACATGTTGCTTGTGCCACCACCAGTCTCTTTATCCCTACCAACGAGTGGACCATCCTCGTTGCACAGTATTTCTATACGAAGATTACCACCATTCAAGCTTCGTTTGGGGAAGCACCCCCCACCAAGGAAGCCACCATTGGTAAGCCTCCTCCTGCTTTTATCTAATAGGGGAGGAATCGTAGGAAACACTGCCCCCCCCATCACGCTGGAGGACTCATTGAAGATAATAAACTCTGGTAGCCAGCAACTATAGACCAATTCCTCTGCTGCCTTTCTTCTCCAAGATCTTAGAGAAATAGGTCAACCAGGTTGTCATGGACTTTGTCGAGACTAATCGCGTCTTACATCCCAGCCAATCAGGGTTCCATGCCAATTTCAGTACTGAAACAGCCCTGCTGGAAATCTCAGACTCTATTAGATCCACACTTGATATCTGAGGCAGGGCCGTTTTAATACTGTTGGATCTCTCCGCTGCTTTCGATACCGTGCCCCATGCCCTTCTGTTGGACAGACTTCAAGGATGTGGTATAGGGGGTCCTCCAGTGGTTCATCTCCTACCTGGATAATCGCAGGCAAACAGTTTGGTCTCCTCCTTTTTGCGGCCGCTATTCTGCCACTCAATGTAGGTGTACCACAGGGATCTATCTTGAGTCCTACTGTTTTGAATGTGTTAATGGCCCCCTTAGCCCTATTAGCAGAACAATTCGGCGCTATTGTGATATCTTACGCCGACGATGCACAATTATTGTTCACGTGCCGCAAGAACGATGCCCTGAATGGAAGTAAGATCAACTCCTGCCTGTCAGCAGTATTTGAGTGGTTTAAACAGAATCAACTACTGTGCAATTCTGAAAAATCAGAAATTATCTTTTTTGGTCCTACTCAGGGGGAAGAGTGCCGCGAATGGTGGCCACATAATATGTCTCCTCCTGTAAACTTAGCCACAACTGTCAAGAATCTCGGGGTGAAAATGGACATGTCCATGAAGTCCCAGGTCCAAGCGATGTCAGGCACATGTTTTGGCCTACTGAAAATGTTGAGAAATGTTCTCCCATTACTCCCAGTTTCCCACAGGAAAACAGTGGTCCAGACTCTGATTCTATCCCGACTTAATTTATGTGAATGTTCTCTATGTGGGCCTCCCTGATTATCTTCTCAACCGTCTACAAGTAGTGCAAAATGCCGCGGCTAGAGCCATACTCATGGTGGACCTCAGGACACACATGACCCCCCTTCTGAGGTCCTTGCACTGGCTTTCGGTACGGAAGAGGACACATTTTAAAGCCCTGGTGCTGGCTTATAAGGCCTTTCACAATATGGGGCCTTATATTTGAGAAATAGATGCCAACACTATGTTCCATCCAGAAACATGAGATCCTCGAACCAGCTGCTTTCGCGGACTCCCAGGTTCACCCGCTCTCGCCAGGGCTGGCGCTCCTTTCAGGTGGTAGTCTCTCGGCTCTGGAACAACTTGCCGCCAGCCCTTTGTCAAGCCCAGGACCTTATCAGCTTTAGACAGGGCATAAAAAACTTGGCTTTTTTCACAATAAGTCAATTGCCCTGGGTTGGACTGCTCTGCTCTGCTACTGGTTTCTTTTTTTCCAGTCCCGGAACACTCCAGGGAGTAGGCTGGCGCTTCATAAGTACCCAGTAATATAGTAACATAGTAACATGAATCAAGTCTCTGAGGAAGTGAAATATTCCTCTCTGCCAAATACATGTCTTACACCAGCTTAAATACACTTTAAGAAAAGGGCAGACCTATTGCAGAATGATCTGAAATGCAAGATTGAATGTTATTCTTGTTGCACTTCAATTCGGTTTACGTATTTTAAACCTTATGAATACATATTTGGAAATAATTAATGCGCTATCACACTATTATAAAGCAAGTGTTATAGGTGATATGCATGCAATAAATACTGAATACAATAAGCATGCATTTACAAATGAAAACGTGTGCTCAAATATATGAATATATGAAATCAAATAGGGGATACCTAAGCATACAAATACAAGGATTAAGTCAACACAGTGGTTTTTGACTTATTCTAGTGTTTTATCCTTGAAGTTTCCATCATCTTAGCTCCCCAGTTTTAATTGAGTGGTCAGAGGCTTTGTTCCTGCTGATAAAATGCAAATTTGGGTTATTATCCTGGGCAGTTCTTCCTGATTCTATGGGCTTGCCACAAATCACTTGTGTATTGCAAGGAAGGCAGTATTGTGTTTTAAAATGTCTAGAACTCTTGGCTATGGTGTCAATATTACTGATACATTTCTTCTCACAATCGACAGCTGGAGTTGCCAAATGTTGTTCTTGGATTTGCACGAGTGCTTTAGGAAGCAACGGAAAGAAAGTGGGGACTGTGAGTGACAGTGTGTAACAGTGTAGCGTGTTACAAAGTAACCACAGAACTTAGTGCAGTGCTGGGGAGTCTTGTTTGGGATGCACATGTTCATAATTCTTTTCTGAGTCTCAACTGCCTTAGGACTTCTTTAACCTCTTACAACATATATTTTGTGATTTCTTTGTTTGATCTATCCCTTGCCAGTTAGGAGTGATAGCCCCCTAATGCTAGTTATGAGTTTGTCTTCGTAACTTTAACAGACCCATCCAAACCAATTCTGTAGATGTGATGTAGTGTATTTTGAATACAAAATATATTCTTTTGCATGCGTGGATTTGAAATGGTCTCTCAGGAATTTATTGGGGTGCTGGGAGCTTATCTGTGTATCCTCCATAGAGCCACACAGCATTGTATCGACTCTAAGAATTTTTCTGAATGAATGATGCAATCGAGTTGAAGTTATTCTTTTGTTTTAATCATTTTGTATTCTAATTACATTTATATAGCTCTTCCTATTCTTGATGAGGCCTTGAAGCGCGTTATAACGGAGGCAGAGGACAGCGTGTATTGTATGCATCCCTGGGTTTGATGGTGGAGACAAGACACTAAATTGAGAATGAGGATGATAGGGCTCCCATTAGAAGTTCAGTGACGTTTTTCTCATTAGACTTCCTGATGCACTGCTTTTTTGTAGATGGTAACCAAGAGGAGTGAATCTACAGATTCTGTTAGTGGAATAAGACACTTTAGATGAGACCCAGACTTTTAGGTTACTTGATCACACTTTCAGTTGGGCTGATGTTAAGTGCAGTAAGTTCATACCTCCTTGTGCCTCTGTTGAGGGAGACTACCCGGCTGGGAGTTCATCACTTTGCAAAAAGGCTGTCTGGGGAATTTATTTATTTATTTATTCAAAGTTTTATATAGCGCGAACAGGATCCTTACAGATATCAGAGCGCTTCACAAAGACAGGGAAGGGGCAATAGGAGTAAACAGAGATAATGGGAACAGTATAATAGTCAGTAACATGGTAATAACATGGATGATAAAAACAAACATAAAACCAATCCATATATGATCAGGTAAGTAACATGGTAATAACATGGCAATAACATGGTAATAACATGGTAAGTAACATGGTAATAACATGGATGATAAAAACAAACATAAAACCAATCCATATATGATCAGGTAAGGGAGTAGTATAGAGCAGCACAAGTCATTGATCCCACTACAATGGTGTACAGGTGGATCAGTAATCAGTAATAGTGCCCCCAACAAGTCGAGTATAGTGCCAGGGGATAGGCAGAGCAGCGGTACAAAGCAATGCCGAGTCTCTGACCCAACATCTGTAGCGATCAGGAGATCTTGGCCAGAAGGATTGTTTTCACCTCTTTCTTGAAGAGTGCAGTGGAGGTGATTAGCCTTGTTTCAGGAGGGAGCGCATTCCAGATCCTGGGTGCCATTCCTGAGAAGGAGCGTTTGTAAGTTTTCGCTTTCCGAAATCTACGAGGTTTCAGGAGTAGATTTTTAGTACTCCTATTGGATCTCGAACCTCCTGATATAGACAGCTTTTGAGCGAGGTAGTTGGGTGCCTTGTGGTGCACGGCCGCGTGTGTCATAGTTGCAATTTTTAGCTGTATTCTGGCTTCAAAAGGCAGCCATTTTAGAGACTTTAAGTCTGGGGATATGTGCGAGTGCTTTCTAGAGCCAGTAATGAGTCTCGCGGCAGCGTTCAGGGAGGCTCTTAAGGGTGCTGTTGTGGATAGTGGGAGACCGCTGAGGGTCGCAATTCCGTAGTCTATTCGAGGGATGACTAGAGCTTGTACAGCAGTTTGGAAGTCTTTGGCCGGGAGGAAGGGTTTCATTTTCCTCAGCGTGTTAATTTGGAAATTAGCTGCTTTTGTGGCTTTGCTGACGTGCTGCTGCATGTCGAGCTTGCCGTCGAGTGTGATGCCTAGAGATTTCGCCGAGTCCACGATGGTAGGTTGGACATTGAGTGCTGTTAGGTTGTTGAGCCAGGTTTGGGTGGTGGAGATTTTCGCCGGAGGTGAGATGAGTAGGAACTCAGTTTTTAGAGCATTTAGTTTGAGGTGATTATCGGCCAGCCAGGATTGGGTGTTAATAAGCGTGGAATTCAGCTGTTTGATATCTTCCGGGGATTGTAACTTTAGGTAGAGTTGTGTGTCATCAGCGTACATATGGAATTGAACATTGGATGCTTGAAGCAAGGTGGCGAGGGGTTCCATAACGAGGTTGAACAGTGTAGGAGAGAGGGTGGATCCTTGTGGAACCCCTAGATCTGCAGGCACAGGTGTAGATAGTACATTGTCGATCTTGAACCTCTGAGACCGGTTGTGAAGGAAAGACGAAAACCATTTGAGAACAGTTCCCGATAGCCCCATTCTAGTACTTAGCAGCTCCAGCAAGTTCTCATGTTTGACCGTGTCAAATGCTGACGAGAGATCAAGAAGGATGAGGAGGCAGGACTCATTGCGATCCAGAATTTGGAGGGCGTCATCAATTATGTGTGTCATAGCTGTTTCCGTGCTATGTTTCGCTCTGAAGCCTGATTGATGAGGGTTGAGGAGGTCAAATTGATCAATGTGTTTTGTTAGTTGGAGTTGGACACATTTCTCCAACAGTTTGGTCAGGGTGGGGATATTGGTGATGGGCTGATAATTGTTTAGGTCAGACGGATCAGCTGTAGGTTTCTTGAGTATAGGCGTGACTTGCCCCACCTTAAGGGAGTCTGGAATGTGTCCTTGTTGCAAAGAGCTGTTGATGATCTTGGTCCAGAGAGGGAGGAGCAAGGGGATAAAGTCTTTTACAGCATTAGCAGGTAGAGGGTCTGTGAGGTGATTAGAGGGCTTCAAAGTGCAGAGCAGTTTGTGTATAGCTTCTTCCGAGTAGGTGTCGAAGTACTGCCAGGATGCCTTGTTTTTAGGTTGAGTGTCAGCCATTCTGGTGTAGTTGGAGTATCGATTTACATCCATGATGAGGTCATTTATTATGTTGTCAGTCTTATGTTTAAAGAAAGCAGAGAAGGCTTCACAATGTGGGGTGTCATTTGTTGTGCTATTTGATTGTGTGGGTTTTGCCTTTGTTTGGGTCTTGATTAGCTCGAACAGTTTTCTTGGCCTATTCTTCGCTTGGTCCAACTGGCGGCTGAAGAAGTCCGACTTTGTGCGCTTTATTTTCCTAAAGTAGGCATTTCTCTTGGTCTTAAGCTTTTTGAGATGCAGTGCTGAAGGGTCCGATCTCCAGGTGCGCTCTGCCATTTGCATATTACGCCTTTCGTCATTGAGACTGTCATCATACCAGGGGTTAGAAATTTTGGTGGAGACTCTCTTCAGTTGCAGAGGGGCGACTTCATTGACTATTGTATTCATAGAGTCAAGGTAGTGGTCAGTCAGTGATTGAACATCTGAGGCACCTGAAGGGGGAAGGAGGAGGTTGCCGATGTGGGGAGGTAGGGTGGAGGGGTTAAGATTCTTCAAATCCCTTTTCCATGTTTTGGATTTGATTGGTTGAGTAGGGTTAGGTTTAACTTTTTCGTTGATAAAGAAGGTGATAATGTGGTGATCTGACCAATCGCAGGGTAGAATCGCTTCCAGTTGAATAGCGTTCTCTTTGGCAATGATGAGATCGAGTATCGCGCCTTTGTCGTGTGTTGGTTTATCGCATAATTGGGAGAGGTCGAGCGCATTGAAGAAAGTTTTTAGACTATTCACCGCAGTGTCTTTCTGATCGTTCCAGTGGAGATTGAAGTCACCCAGGTAGACTTGAGTGGTCTGCCGACCGGCGTTGGAAGTGATCAGGTCCATGACTTGTTGGGTGAATATGAGATTGTCACCAGGCGGGTGATAAATGAGATGTAAAGTACATACTTGTTTGCCCTCACTGATGATGTCTAGGCAGAGGAGTTCACAGGAGGAAAGGGAGGGGGAGGTGACTTGAGTAACGGAGAGGTTGCTCTTAAAAATGCATGCAATTCCCCCGCCCGTCTTGCCAGGAGACCTGTCCAGCCTAATGATGTGATAATTGGGGGGGACTAGTATGTCCATAATCGGGGTAGAGGCTTCAGTGAGCCACGTTTCCGTTAGAAAGGCTAGGTATAGCCTGGATATTTTGAAAGGAGAACCACCCGGAACCCGTTCTGCAGCATATTTGTATGATAAGTAGAGCACTTGTGTATTGTGATGAATTGTCAATAAAAACTGCATAATTCATAAAAGACAATAGGAAACCGCAAATTAAGCAACATGAGTAAAACACCAAGAAACAATCTTGGCAAGCATTGGCAATGCCAGTAGATCTCGCATTTAGGACCCACTGTCTTAGCCATTTGTCCTAGCCGATCACTAGTTAAAAGAAGTGCTGGTGCTGTTTAGTATTTTTAAAAAGGCAACATACAGCCATTGTCGGCAGTCATGTCATTCTGTGGACGTGCACATGTGCCATTTCACGTACAGAATGAAGCAGATGCCATTTTCTTTTATTTATTGACCAATATAGAATGGTAGGTGCACTTGGTTCTGTCAAAAAAACAAAAATGGCCAGTGTACAAAACCACTTTTTTTTTAGAGGGTCTGCAACAATTTGTTTTGTCTGAAGTCCAAAATTAATATATTCACTAAACTTATTTAAAAAAAACTGAATGACTGAGGTGAGGGGGAGCAACAGAGAGGCAGGTGGAGGAGTGGTTTAGTGGAATTTAATGGAAGTGGGTAAGGGCACATCGGAGAGCATAATATGGAGGTGGAGGAAAAGCACACAAGGGAGACTGCAGTAAGGGGTGTGGTAGGAGAAATAGCAAGTGAGACAGCACCATGGAGAATGGGGGCGGGGGGTATGCATGAGAGCGATCAAGCAGCCATGAGAGTGGGAGATCAGAGTATGGGGTGGGGGCAATATCAGATTGAACCAAAGTAGTTGAGTGGGAAACCAAACTAGTAAAATTGGAGGATGAAATGAGCAATCATTCAGTAAAATTAGTACTGACAGTGTATTATATAACAAAGAACTGTACAGTCAATAAGTACATAGTTTATTTTACAGGGTACTATAACTTTTTGTTGCTAAATTTGAAAAATTGCAAACTTGACTATTAAATATTATATTGATAATTTGTGCTTTGAATATGTATGTTCCGATTATTTTCAGGATTGGATAGCATTGGTTAAAGCTGCAGCTGCAGCAGTGGCCCTGAAAGGTAAAGCTGGGGGTAAACCTAGGACGAGTGCTAACAGCAATAAAGACAAAGAAGAAAAGAAAAGTTTGAAAGTTGCTTTGTCGAAAGAGGCAACCAGTGTTTCTAAAACGTTAGAGGAGGTTTTGAAGAAAGAAGAGGAGTCCACGTCCAGAGGAATCATGGGTATTACTTCCACTTAATTAAAATTATGCATTGAGTGCACAAAACGTAATTAAGAACACATTTTACGTACGTTCATCTTGGCTTGAATTTAGCATAGAACAGATATTTATATGCACATTTGCAAGCAATTGCAGATGCAGAAATGAGTAAACTTGTATAGGGTATTGTTGATACTTCTGATCTGCAGCGCTTTAATGAAATGAACAAATAAGTAACATGAAAATACAATAGGTTAAGGTTAATGGGTTATGGTTGCACACACATTGAAAACTAAAATGTACTAATAAGTCAACATTTTAAGTTTATAAAACAGAAGATGATCAAAAGGCTTATTTACATGGTGCATTATGTTGTGGTTATTTTACCCAAAGAAAAGTGTGGAATACACTCATCAGCAGAAGGTCTAACAAATAATTGATTACACCATTAATAATCATTGAATATCTTTGTTAATGTTCTGAATCACAAAACTATTACAAAGAAGTGCAATAGTGTCTTCGTTCAAAATGAAAATCAATGCTTATGAAAAAGCATATTTTCCACTTTCTTATTTTCAATTCAAGGTTCCCAGAGCTTGCATAATTAAATTGGAGGTAAATATTTTTTCCGATGTAGACTCAAAACTCTCTCGCTTGCCATTGCTGTATTGCCCAGATGGTCAGGTTCTGGATTAAATGGATGTTAGCAAACATTTGATTAGACATAGACTAGTTTAAAACACATGTTGGTGCTTCAAAAAGGACCATAAAAAGCATGTATAACGAATAACAGAAACTCATTAGACAATATGGATTCAAACATGTAAAGCATCCTTCTTGCATTGACTCTTTACCCTACCCCTCCTTTTTTTAAAGGGTGTAAATAAAGAAAAGTTGTTATAGGCCTGCAGCCTCACAAAGTGGGAAAGCTGCGCTGTCACCTCAATGTAGCAAAGGAGTCTACACAAGCCCAGAGTTCAGGGCATCGCCATAAGTTTCTCAATTGTTTTCCCCATTTTATGACCGCAATGCCTTAATGGAGGACTCTGACCTTATACTGTTTCCCTGAAATTGCTTTCATAAAGTCATGTCTCCTTATATTTCCTAAGGGGATGGTTTTCAGCGAGGTCGGCTTGAAAGTTCAACTATGCTTTTTCCCCTCCTGTTCTCTTTGTTTGAAACGCCTGTATATATTTTTTTCTGATATGTCCGGAGCTTGACCTAGTCAGGATTGTTCATCAGTTGTTCATCAGTTGTTCATCAGGAGAAGGCAGCTATGCTCATTACTATCATCAACACAATGGTTCATCCAGATATACTACTTATGACATTTTTCTATACTGTTAAAACCGTTCTTCTCGTAGTGATATAGTCTGTGTGTTGTAGGAGTAAATGGGAACATACACTGCTGTCCTCAGTGACTCGTCAGATGTCTCAGAGCTGTGCAGCAAGTAGTCCAGAACAGCTTTAGGTTTGATCCGGTATCTCCTCAAAAGTCCTTCAGATTGTTTCCTAGTTTCTTGTGCTCCTTGATATTGAGGGCTATTGTTGACCCTTGGCATTAAGCCTGAAATCCTCGACGTGCAGCATAATGACAGGAAGAGCTATAGTAAGAAAGAGCTGTGTTCGAATTTTGCTTGGTGACTGGCACATGCAGTCTAAACATGGAAAAATGCTTATGGAGTAATACTATGCCCTCTGCCATAGTATTAGAGGCCTTGGAGTAAAGTATCAGATCTGGTGTGATCTATGAGCTTTAGGGGCCCCTTGAATCTAACTGCTTGGCCACTGGAGGATCACCCTCATGCTATGTGCTGGACACAGTGGTGTTTCCTTAACTGGTTTGAACTAGGTCAAGTCCTTTTGTTTATTTGGGCCAAACAGCCCGAACCTGGAAATCTTTTTTCAAGTAGACCAGGCAGGAACCAAGATCTAAGGTAGGAATGCCTTGGTAGAGAGAAATTAGCTAACTTCAAATGAGGGAAACTGACACCCCTCACCCACAGATATTGCCCCCCTTCTACATTGGACTCTAAGGGACAGGGAAAGAAATATTCCAGTTCGTACTTCTAGGTCAAACCAAGACTTGTACAGCATCAACCTTACACTGAGTGAGCCCTAAGTAGATTCCCTGTTGCAGCCAAACAGTCATGCACATAAGCTCCATATAGTCTGCACCACACATACAGTGCACATTCACCTTTTGCACATATAGAAGTGAAAGACCCCAGTCACATGGGACTGGCAGAACCTTTCAAACAAGAGATTCTTAGCTGATTTTGACAAAGCATTCGACTCCTTCAATGCCTGAACTTCGGCCCTCGGTTTAAGCTCTTATATGCCGACTTGACGTGTGGGTGGCTGCTGCCAGACCGGACTTGTTTCAAATACAGCGGGGGACATGGCAGGGCTGCTCCTGTCTCCCCTGCTGTTTACTCTTGCCATGGAGCCCCTGGCAGTGTGTTTGAGGATGGACGCTCAAGTCCAGCGTTTTGCATCATGAATCTTTTCTGGATTTACATGCTGTGCATTATTCTGCCATTTACCGCTGGGTCCGAAATTGTTATATTTGTCCTTGTTTGTTTTTCTTGTTAGTGGGCGTCGACATACCAACATTTGGTGTCCTCTTGTGACGTTTACGTGCTTTCTCCGGAAGCTCCCACCTTTGGTCACCCCCTTCTGATTTTTGTTTTTTCTGCCGTTGGATCTGGATCGATACGGAGGGAGCTCCAATATTTGGAGTGAAGAATCAGCGGAAAAAAATCAAGAATGACGATTCAAGGTACCGGACTTATAATCGAGGTGCCGGACGGCTTCGAGAGTGGAAACAACAACCTCGTCGACAAAAGGATAATGTGCATAAAGGGTGCTCCTTGTGCATGGTAATGGACAAAACACCATTCAGGTTTTGCCAAAATTGTCATCACAAGTACGCCCAGAAGGTCCAACATCCAGTCTGCAAACTCCGAAGTGAAGATTTCAACACATGTTTGGCGATCACCTCAAAAACTTTGAGGGTAAGAGGAAGGCAGAAAAGAGCCACCTGCAACATGCTGGGCCAGAGTGCAGCACCATCGCTACAAGACCTGGGCCTCTCTGGCGGGAAAGAGGACAGTGTTGCAGAAGGGCCAGAAGGCGAAAAGGATATTGTACGAAGCTGGCTCTGTATATACTATACCAAAGTGAGTTATAGTGTGCACAGAGTCCAGTGGAACCCCAAAGGTAGCACCTCACTCTCTACTTGTGGTAGTGTGGTCGAGCAGCAAGGCAGTATCAGAGGGCAGTGTTAAGCATTTGTTGTACACACTCAGTCAGCAAATGAATTCACACACTCACTGAACTTCAGACCATTGTGTTTGTATAAAGGTATTCTTTTGTTATTTTATTTTCTATTCCCAAGCATGCCTGGCACAGGTAAGCAATAATAACCTTACAGTAGTAATGCAGTTTGTAAACAGGTTGAATTGTAATTGTATATGCACTTTGTTTTGTCTTGCAGTATGATTGCAGAGAAATGCAATACTTTGTAAATACAGTAAATAGACTTGAATGGGCTTTTCAGTAAAATACCGGGTAAATTACTTTTTAGATTAATTTTCTTACTCAGAGTAGTGTACCTGGATACTACTCTGGGACATTTCCTGTAAACCGGTAAATAAAATCGTTTTAGTTAAATAGTACCATTTTAAAGCATTTCTTTAGGTTTTCAAACTCCACACTTGGAAACTTTTCCAAGAAAAAACAGTCCATGTTATGCTATGGAGGAAAATAGGGTTATCGGTGGTGGAGACAGGCCGGTAGGGCTGGGGCCAAGTCAGTGGGCGTCTTCCTCTTGTTAGTTTGTGCACGGCTGTTCGGTCCTTCTTCTTCTCTTGTAGTTTAACCTTGTCTGAGGAAGCAAGGTTCAGGGGTGCCCCATAATACTAGATTTAGGGGCGTTACAGGTAGGTAAAAAGATTGGGACCAATAGGTCCCTTTCCTAGGGTGGGTACACCCCTATTATGCCACCTTCCAGTGGGAGGGGGGCATGATCCTGTCTCTGGTTGGATCCCCTATCTGCAAGATGGCTGGGACTGAGAGTTGTGCTTCACCTCTCCTCCTCCCACCTGAAGGGTGGGGTTGGCAGATGTGGGGACACCGTTCTTCCTCACTTATTTTTTCCTCCAGTACTCCCATCTAAAGTGGGGGTCAGAACCAGTGGGGACCAGTTATTGAAAGCAGCACGTGGCCTGGGAAAGCTCACTAAGGCGGCAAGCCTTTGAAGCTTCCCCTTCGTGAACCCGGCCCATCCTGGGGGAGGAGGCTTGGCACCTCATCCCAGGATGTGCATTGTTTTAGGCCCCAGGGAGCAGCAGGCTCTCGACCCACGGGTCCAGAAACATGTTTGGTGGTGGCAGCTGAAAGCAGCCCCTAAGCCTGGACATGGTGGCAGCTGAAAGCAGCCACTCACCCTTGACACTAGTGGTACAATCGTTTTTAGGGGCATCTCTAAGATGACCTCTGTGTGCATTTTTCATTAAATTCCACACTGGCATCAGTGTGGGTTAAATCTGCTAAAACGTTTGATACCAAACTTCTCAGTTTTCAGTGTAGCCATTATGGTGCTGTGGAGTTCGTAATGACAAACTCCCAGCACCATATACTTTTAATGGTAGCACTCCACCTGCAATGTCTATGAATTGACTTAAACGCTGTAGGGGTACAGGGCTCATGCACCTGTACCCTCACCACTGATATAGTGCACCCAGCTAGATGGGTGACTGATCTATGCCAGGGCAGTGGGTTGTAGGCATGGCACACAGAGATGTGTGCTATGTCGACTCTTCACTTTGTTCTGCACCAAAACAAGCAGCCCGCAAAGGCAGTGTGTGAGTGTAATGGTACGGGACCTCTAAGGCTGGCACAAAAAGTGCTGCAGCCCTTAGAGGCCTTCTCTGGTCACAGTGCCCTGGGTACTTGTGGTACCATTTACCAGGGTCTGACCTGTGGCCAGAGATGCCAATTGGGTTTTGGCTTCAATGCAGTTTTAGGGAAAGAACATAGGCCCTGGGTACCTGATTAGCAGGAACCCAGGGTGCTCTCAGTCAAAGCACATCAGCAGTTCTGCAAAAAGTGGGGGCAACCATGCAAAAAGAGGGCTCTTTCTCACAGACATCCAAGTTGTTGAGGTCGAGAAAAAAACTTTGAGAGAGGTAAGAGAACCGTCGTCCTCGAAGAAAGTTGACGAGTCCAGAAAAATGGATTAAGGGCCTCGAAGCGAGCATCGGCGTCGAGGCACTCGACGTCCGCAATTGCGTCCCAAAAGAAACACTCTGTATGATCCTTAGAAAAGAACTCTGTAACAGCTAAGACCTTCAAGAAATCCAAGATGTCGAAAGACTGTCAAGGAAAGGATGCATCAACATCGAAACAAGAGAGGTCAAAACTTGAAAAACATGGCCCGATGCCCGCGTCTGCAGAGAAGGTGCCGTCGACCACGAAGATATAAAGAAAAAGAAGAGATTGGAGACAGAAATGGCAAGTATTTCGCGACGACAGCTCGTGGCGATTCAAGATACCTCCGAAAAGCTTGACGGAAAAAGAAAAAATAGTCTAAGATTTATGGCCTCCAGTGACACCCGATCCTTTAGAGAAACAAGAAGAAGTTGCTTTTTCAAAGAAGAGTAAGAACAAACCTACCTAGGATCTTAAACTGCTGAGCTTCAAGAACTACAATCGCAAGACCTCGACACAGACTCCCCAGAGGAAGCTGTCGACATCTATTCTTCGAGGCCTTCCCCATAGGACGACATTGGTATGTACAACCAGGTCATCAGGAAGGCAGCAGAAACCTAAGGGGTACAAGTGGAAGAAGAAGAACCACAATCATGTTTTTTGCTCGAGACTTTAATGCCTACACAATCAAGGAACAAATTCCTTCACATGCACCCAAGTGTGCTAGACCAGGGAAAGGAGGCATTTAAGAAGCCTGCCACATGTAAGGCAGTCCCGCAGAGGTGACAGAAAACATATCAACACTCCTCTAAAGACCCTATTTACATCAAAGGGTGAGTGACAACTGACTCCATCATTACAGCCAGGGAAAGGGCTAATGTACCTACCACTACTGGCCTACCTCCGGACATAAGAAAGCAAGAGACTGGACCTTATGGGGAGAAAGGTCGAAAGAAGTGCTGCAAACCAATAGCACATCGCCAATTCTAATGCCTGGCTTAACCGATATGCATACCAACACAGGGAGGAGGTAGGGGATGTACTGAAACACCTACCGGAACAATACCAAAAGAGAGCAAGCCACTTGGTAGAAGAGGGGAAGAATATAGCAAATACATGCTTAAAATCTGCCCTAGAAGCTGCGGAAACATCAAGGAGACAAACGATGATCGCCATCACAGAAAGAAGACATGCAAAGCTGTGGATCTCAGGATTCAAGCCAGCAGTGCAGAACAACATACTGAACGCACCGTTCAATGAGGAACAGCTCTTTTGAAGCGTTGTGGATGACACACTGAACCAATTAAAGAAAGGAAACAAAACCGCAAGATCTATGGAAGCTCTACAATTCAGAGGTGGCATGCATAGAGGAACCACCCCTCAAGGAGTCTAGCAGGTAGAGGAAACCATCACCCCACAACTTCACATCAAACATACCAGCAAGGTTACCAAGGCGGAATCTGAGGGCAACAACTAGGACAGCAACAAAATCTGAACTGCCATCAAAGAAGACAATCCTTTCGAGGACACACCCGTGGAAGAGTCCTTCCACAGAGAGGGGGAGCACCCACAGGCTCTAAATGACTGCATTCCAAACACTACACACACTCCAGAAACAGCACGAAGTGTGCACGCAAAGAGACAAACACATCATACAAACAGTTCCTCCAACATGCTGCACCAGTAGGAGGCAGACTAAAGAACTTCCTCCAGAAATGGAAAGAGATCACATCAGACAAATGGATCTTAAACATAATACAGTACGTTTACTGCATAAAAGTAGTCGGAACGCCTCCAAGCAGAAGTCCAAGGAGGAAAGTTCATTCCAAGGGCAAAACTACTGTTACTCCAAGAAGTCCAAGAACTACAAGCAAAAGAAGCTATAGAACATGTACCACACATGGAAAGATACAAGGGAAACCACTCTACGTACTTCCTAATTCCGAACATAGACTCCAGAAGTCGACCTCTTTGCAACATGCCACAATGCAAAATGCCAATGCTTCGCATCCAGGCAACCTTGCTATCAGTCCATAGGGAATGCGCTATGGATAAACTGGTCAGGGATATTTGCTTATGCTTTTCCCCCAATACCACTACTCCACAAGGTGATCAACAATTGCAAGATCAGCCTCCTAACAATGATTCTCATTGCTCCACAATGGGCGAGGCAGACGTGGTTCTAAGAGATAATGGAGATATCTCAAGGGTCAATTCACAAATTGCCAAACAAACAAGACTTACTGACCATGCAAGCGGGAAGTGTGCTCCACCCAGAACTGGAAAGCTTGAGTCTCGCTGCATGGCTCCTGTGGACATACAATTTGCGCACCTAAAACTACCAGAAAGCACAATGGCAGTGCTAGGGGAAGCAAGAAAGCCGACCACTAGGAAATGTTACACCGCAAAATTGAACTTTCTATGGTGCCTCAAAGAAGGTCTTGCCCAAAAAATCACTAAGGAAAAGACAGTTCTGAAGTAGTTAACACATCTACTTCATAGTAAAGTAACCTACAGATCACTGAACGCTCACTTAGCACCAATTGTAGCATATGCAAGAGGACACACCGGAAAGAGCTTCTTCACTCCTAACGTGATCAAAAGGTTCCTACAAGGGTAAAAAATAATCGCCCTACAAAAGACGGTGCCAGCACCCACATGGAACCTAAAGATAGTACTCGCTCAGCTGTTGAAAGCACCATCTGAGCCACTACACAAGGCCAAGCCACAATTTCTCACACTGAAGACAGGCTTTTTAGTAGCTATAGCATCACTGCGTAGAGTTAGTGAATTGCAGGTACTAACATTGAAGGGACCCTACTTCCAAATACATAATGACAGAATCGTCATGAGAACAGATCCACACCACATGCCAAAGGTGGTATCACAATTCCACATAAATCCATACAAATACCAAGTTTCTTCCAGAGTCCAAAGACACAAGCAGAAAGGGCTTTGCACACTCGGTACTCTAGAAGAGCAGTCCTGTATTACATTGCGAAGTAACTTGCTGGAAGCAGGATAGTTTGTCTTGAGTAGTAAATTTATTTAGTTACATGGATGTGAGCTAGCCACAACAGCAACCAGCTCCAACTGCACTCCACTCAAGAATAATCATTACAGATTCTTCTGTAACCAAGCGTTTACAACATTCCAATAGCATCATCATAGTTCTAGATGTGATTTAACATACAATTCTTGAAACATATATACAGATTACTACATTAAAAAGACAAAGGATTACAGAAAGACAAAACAACTCTTTGTGTCTTTTGGAAACAGTTTTCTGGGAAGGCCAGTAACCAAAAACACAATTGCAACGTGGATTGCACAAGCCATACAATTGTGCCACAAACAAGCAGTACAAACATTACAAGGAGCTCCACAGGCTTACTTGGCAAAAAAGAAATGAGCAACGATCGCCTTTTCAACCAATACTCTGATTCAAGACATTTGCATGGCAGCAACATGGTCTTCAGTGCACACATTCACGAAACACTACTGTGTGAACATCCAAACGAATAAAGAAGCACAAGTAGGACAAAAAGTCTTGCAACATCTATTAACAAACCAACGCTCATCTTCCACCCAGCCACCACAGAACTAACAAACCGCTACAAAATCTATGCACGGCATGTGAATCCAGAAAAGATTCATGCCGCAAAATCTATAGTTTCTTACCTGTCGGAGTAGTTTTGCAACTCTGAAGAATTTTCTAGATTCACTAGCGAACCCACCCTCCTCCACCAAGAAAGATGAGACAAGCTATCCTTCTCAATCTAAATAATTGACTAATATCCACCACTCGAATTACTCACATTTCACTATTCTTATTCACCACTAATCCTTTATGGGTTCCGGAGTTGCGTGCTACTTGCCGAAAAAGCGCTTCGACACCTCGTCAGGGGTAGTAAGTGATAAAATTCGATTGGGAAGGAAAAAAGAATCCGAAGATGATGACCAAAGGTGGGAGCTTCAGGAGGAAGCACGTCCTCGTCACAGAGGACACTAAATAGTGGTATGTCGACACCCACCAACAAGAAACAAGCATTTGCATAGCCAATAGGTCTCGCTTTTGGGACCTTATACGTATTTAGTTATGTAGCACAATATCCTTGGTACAACAACATCAACTGTTGCATGGCTAAACACTTATAAGGTGCCAAAGGCGAGACCTATTGGCTATGCCAATGCTTGTTTTGTATTTGATGGAAATTTTTAGGTCTTCAAACAACACCAGTGAGTGGTTTGCTGCACAAAGGGCCCAGGGCTTTGATGAGGCTAGGACAAGCAGGCTGTCCTCGAGAATTGCCTATTTCTTGTAACATGGAAAGGGTTCAGAATATTTGCATTCATCTGTATTTTATTAATCCCACCAAACATCAGCATGAAGAATCCCAATAAACATCTGGATCAACTCACATACCTCAACCACTTCCCCACCCCACTAATGTGAACCCCCAACTGCTATTTATTTCATCCACCCCAAGGAAATTCTAGTGAATGCATGGAATAGTTGCTTGAGTCACTAAACTAACCCCAAAAACCAATAACATGACTAGCCTCTAACCTTGGGTTCGGTAGCCGCATGCTGCCCAGGGTAACGCGCTTCAGCACCTTGTCAGGGGTAGTAAGTGTTATATAAATGCAATTACAAAATCAATTTATCAAGGTTCCCCAGAAATGGATTTCTGAGGCTCAGATATCTGTGTGAGTGAGAAGGGGTGAGGGTTCAAGAATGAGATAGGGGGGAGAAAGAGAAGGCTTTGACTGTTGAAGAGAGGCTAGAGAGGGCGGGGCAGGCAGAGAACAAGACAGATGGAGAGTCAGAGGAAGGCGAGAAGGAGCAGGAGGGAGAGTGTGACAGGAAGTGAAGTAAGAGTGTGTAGAGAGAGAGCGAGGGGGGTTGGGTGAGGGAGTGGGCTGAGGGCAAGGTGTGTTTAGGAACATCAAAGGTTCTTGAAATGAAGTGACGTCATTGAAGATGGAGTAGATGGGAGAGAAGTGTCATGGGGAGGTGCGAAGAGAGATGAAAGAGGTGGGATTGGTAAGGGCAGAGGGGGCTGGAGAGTGTGCAAGACAATATGGAATTTATGAAGGGAGAATGATGGGAGCACGGGAATGCAATGTAAAAAAAGAAAAAATATGGCAGAAAGGGAGTGAGTGATGGAAAAGGACAATGCAGATATAAAAATAGGAAAAGGAAACAGTAGAAGATGAGGGTCCGAGAAGTTGGGGAAGTCCGGGAAAAAAGGGGGCGAAGAAAGCACAAAGTAGGAACAGGACCAAGGAGAAGAAGGGTTCAGAACAGTGATGAGCAGGAGATATAAAGGGGGACAGAGTGGCAGGAAACTGTAATGAAAAAGACACAAGGTGGACACGGGCAAAGTTTGAAGAGAGCTGAGGTTGAGACGATAGGGAAAGCAATGAGAACAGGAGGAGCTAGTGAGACCATGTATGATGTCCTGGCTCGTTCACGTATGGAGCGGAGATTCTGGGAGAATAAGGGGAGGAAAAGTGAGGAGAGCCCATGAGCAAGGAAAGAGTCTGGAATGAAAAAGACCAGCGAGAACAAGGGGTCTAAGAGGGGAGAGAAAGAGATGTCAAGGGAGCAGGAGAGGGTGAGGAAAGGCGCTTCATGCGAGTATGTGAAAGAGCGGTAGATTGGGTCGACAGGGACAGAAAATAGTTCGGGAGAGCATCAAAGAAAAAGAAGAGATACAATAAAGAAAGGGATGAAACAGAGAAGATAGGATGGTAGGTCTAAGGAGGAAGAGTGATGGTGACTGAAAGAGCAGGAGAGAAAATGAGAAAGGGGAACGGCAACGGCAGACTGGAAATTAAGAAACTTGGTGGCGACGGAGAAGAGTGTTAGAAAGCGACGAAGCGAACATGTAAAAAGGAACAAAGGAATAGAACATGGAAGGGTGAGATAAACCAGGGAAGAATGAAGATCGGATGTTTGGAAACAAGAACAGGGAATGCTTTTTGTAGGCAGAACTCCTTAAAATTACACGTTCAACCCTATCAACAGACGCCATTCAGATCTTTCTTGTGATGATAACATATGATTACAGCACACAAATTATAGTTTTGGCCTGCAGGTGGCGATGGGCGACCACGTCCAGAAATTAGTTTGAGGATGGTAACTTGTCTCCGTAACATTCCCCTTTTGAGTTTGCCCAAAAGTGTGATAAGGGCCCCACACAAAGTTTGAGGCATTGAAAATAATATTGTGTGGCAAGAATGGCAAAATTATGGGACAAGAAAATACAAATAATGGAGCATGTTGCCACATATACAACAACAAGGTTCTTTTTTTTTATTTTAACACCAAAGCAATAGGCAAATAAAACAAGCATTGCTGAAAAGCAGATGCCCATCACTCTCAGCGAGTGTGCTCAGACGGAGTGACAGGCGCCGGAAGGACGGAAAGCAATGACCGGCAGAGGTGCGAGCGAGGAGGCATGCGCGCTGAAAGGAAATAAAAACAGGCATTGGCTGCTTGACCGTGAAAGTGACGCTGCCTCGCGGCCGTGAAAGCGATCGCGGCCTGTAAGGCTGCCCGCGAGCAATGCACTTAATGAGCCATGACGAGACAGGAAAGCCAGATGGCGCCTGTGCTCGTAACTGTGCGTGTAACCACACGCTTTAGGCCACACAAAAAGCTATGGTCGGCTTTTTGAAGCCCACTTACTAAAAGTCTTGCCAGAGCAGCTCATGCTCTGGCTTAGGCAAGACCTAAAAAAGAAAACAAAAAACAAGGACAAATACAACAATTGCAGACCCAACCACTAGATGGCGTTATAATGCACAGCATGTGAATCCAGAAAATTCTTCAAGCTGCAAAACTATACTGACAGGTAAGAAACTATATGTTTCCAATGTAGAGAAGGACTCTCTGATCGAATAGCATTATATGCTGATGTCCTCTTCTTCCTCACCACACCTGATGACTTGTGCCCAGTATCCTGCAAATTAAGCGCATTTTTCGCGGATACTTTGGGCCTCAACATCAGTATATCTAAATCTACTGTGTTTTCAGCCAGTACTTGCCTTCAAGACTTTGTTTGGGTTATAATCCTGGGTGCTCAAGGAGTTTACAAAAGGCACTCAAGAAGCAATACACACTTGTAATTAGTCTCTACAGTTTCCGTTATTTGGGTGCTTACAATGTTCAGGGGAGGAAAACACCCAACTCCTCCCTGCGTAATCAAAATCATTAGGCACACCTATAAAGTCACACAGATTGAAGCACTCCAACAATAATAGCTCCAAATAGCTCAAATAATTAAACCATCCAGAAAACTTTTGAAGACTTTCTTCTTTTATTCCAGTTCCAATTCCAATCCCAAACCAACGCGTTTCGCCGAGGTTAATAAACACCTGTCGGCTTCATTAGGACTGGAAATAATACAAAATGTTTCTATCTTAGCAATATGTACATATTTTACAATTTAAATTAAAACAAGGATAGAGCCCCATTAAGGCCCGTAAAGAAAACCTGTGTCATTCAAAACTCTCATTGTTTTGTGAATACATGCACATCACTCCTGGTCATAATACTTTGTTATGACAGTATTATTGGAAATACATCTTTTACAATTTAAATTAAAACAAGGATAGAGCCCCATTATGGCCCGTAAAGAGAACCTGTGTCATTCAAAACTTTCATTGTTTTGTGAATACATGCACATCACTCCTGATCATAATACTTTGTTATAAAAGCATTATTGGAAATACATTTGAGACAACCTCCATTATGTGAAATATACAGTTCCAATAAAAATCATAGCGGTGTCTTGAAATGACCTCTACATATTCATGCACAATTGAAAGTGGACAGCCTCTTGTGAGATTGCTTATGAGAGTCCGCTTATAGCCCCAAGATTTACACGTTTACTTTGACAGTATTTCACCTTGTCTTCATAAATACACTCTCTTGCCTGAAGGGAGAAACATTTTCCTTACTCTTAAGTTTCGGCATAAGAGGAAGAATCCTGATCATATGCGTGATATTATTCAAGTGCTACACTTCTCAAAAAAACCAAAATTTCCTACCTCTTATTTTCAGGGAGAATGCTCGTTATATTTTGTTGCTATAATCCACCGGTTGGAGAAAAAGCGTATTTTATGTCCGTAATTCCTAAAAGAATAAATTATACCCATATCTCAACATACTACATTTAGTTATGTTTTTGGCAAGCCATTTCAAACTACCAACAGAAATAACCATGTGCCACTCCACTGATCTCACCTGCAACGTTATTTGGTACATCAACTTAGTCCAGGTTTCCTTATTTCCAATTCCAACTCGTTTCTATCTCGCCTGTATATCTGAAAATTAAATTGTAATAGTAAGCGTCCACTCTATTCTTAACCACTACATGGCCACTGCCTATGTTTCTCATGCCTCCAACTTCAAATTCGTACCTTAGTTCTTAGCTTCACTTCATGTCTCTTCACTTTTCCTTCTCCGCCCTTTAGTTACGCACTTCTCCCTGTTAAACACAAACGGCATATCTTGCCATTACTGATCCGAAATCTCAAACTATCCTTTCTAAAGCACTATGCCCCTCCATTATGGACGCTTACCTCCCACGTTGTCTTGGTGTCCCGAGTACAGGCAACACCTCCAACACTTCCTGGTTCCATTATGTTCCCCAACTAAAAATAAAAAACTGACTCACCACTAACGCTCCCTCGGCCGCCATCTTAGAGTGGGGATTTGTTAGATAGCGTCCCGAGTACAGGAGTCAATGCCAATGCTTCCTGGTTTCAAAATGTTCCTTAGTTAACAATAAAAAACGGACTGGACTCACCACCAACATTTTCCGGGCAGCCATCTTAGAGTGGAGTTTCATTATATTGCAAACTACACTAATATTTTGATCATACCGCAACCGATATCTAACACATACATTGTTTTCCTTATAATTACAGGTACCAAAAGATTCTTAATTTCTTAATCACCCAGGAAAAACTCCAACTCCCGGTCATAATTTAGGCCGTCCTCCACAGCCCGCAAGCGCATGATCCATCTTGCCTCCTGCCGCCTTAATTTCAGTTCTCTGTTTCCCCCTCTTGAATCTATATACACATGGTCTATTCCATAAAATTTAAAACTTTTACTCTGATCCTGCTTGTCACATGTGTGTATATGCTCTATTGGGTATCGCAGATCATTAATTTTGACAGCTCTCAAATGTTCACCCATTCTGTCTTTTAACATACGAATAGTGCTGCCTACATAAATCTTAAGACATTTACATTCAATATTTCGTGCTGCATGTTATGTTCATTCTTATTTCATATCTTTTCCCATTCGATACCTGGAATTGCTTGGTCTTATCCTTAGCATGTCTACACATTCCACAGTGACAACACTGGTAGAACCCTTTCGAATACCTGTCCAACCAGGTTTCTGTACGGTCAGTTATCGGATAACTTGGACTCAGTAGTGTGCCTAAAGTCTGGCCCCTTCCGTTCAGTGATACAGCAAAACAGCTGAACTGAATTGCACCAAATTTGACTGACAGCTACATTCTGATAGATCCATCTGCCGTGTGGATTCCTCACCTTGTGAATATCCCCTTGCGTCAGCAACATTCGGAAATTCTTTTTGTAGCTTCGCGCCGACGTGGACTTGGACGTCATAGAGGCACGGCATCGCTCGCGACTCCGCTGACGTCAACGACGCCTATAATAGGCCCACGCCGGTGTGATGACATCAGTTCCCTTTTTTCCGCGTGGTCGACGCTAACGGTTTCGGGAATCCCAGTTACATTACTGTGACTTTGTTTCATTACTCTGTATTTTCTGCTTCTTTATTTCGATAAGATGTCGAAGAAAACCGGTTTCAAGCCCTGCAGGGAGTGTGGAAAGATGATGTCCATCACGGATCCACACGAGGACTGTATTTGGTGCTTAAGTTCGGATCACGACGTGGATGGATGTTCATCATGTCGCAAGATGAATCCGAAGGCCCTGCGGGAGAGAGAAACCAAGCTGCTTGTGGCAAAACTTAGAGCCGACAAGAGTAAGAAAACCTCTAAATCTCACTCGAAGAGAAATAAGTCAAAGTCGAGATCGAAGTAGAGGTCCAGATCTCGTGAAGGTTCGGCCTCGAAGTCTTCTTCGGATCATACTTCTAGATCAAGGAAGAAGCATAGGAAGAGGAGACATGAGTCTCATCGTCACTCGGGTGAGAAGTCTGACTCGAGGTCGGGGTCGCCCAAGAAGGTTCGTTCGAAGGTGGTCCCTCCGCATGAGTCTCCGGATCAGGAAGGTGAGGCTTCGCCTTCGAGGTCGCAGGTTCCCTCTCCGGCTCCAGAGTCCAATCCATCTCCGGCGCCTTCTCCGACTCGAGAAGTGGAAGAGGTGGTTCCTGTGGAAGTTGAAGAATCTGCGCATTTTGTTGAGCCTGATTCGATCCCACCTTGAGGTCAGCCTGAAGGTATTCAACCTTCTTTTCCAGCACCAGGCCAAGACCCTTCAGCGTTCTTAAACGCTATGTATGGTGTTTTCTCAAGTGCGTGGTACCCCTCTGGTGCACCTTCGTGTTCCATGGGTCCTCTGGCATTTAATTTGGGGGTTCCTCATTCATATGCCCCGGCTCCATTCATGCCGTTTATGCCAGCCCTATCGATGCCATGGCAGTTTCCGGCTCCGCCGAGGTCGTCACTGACTCGTCCGAAGTCGACGACTCCAATGCCGACGTCACCCGCTCCGAGTAGATATCAGGAGCATACACCTCGGCCATCGAAGTCTGTACCGACGTCGGTTCCGACTCCATCGGAGTCGTTGATGGATCCGGTACCGAGGCGTGTTAAGGAGAGATCCAGAAGAGAAGCTCAGCGTCTCTTAGAGGAACGAAGTTATGCCGACTCTCACCCTGATCTAGAAGAAGGTGATGCCAGTGGCCTTGATTTTTCCCCAGAGTGGGAATTGCCTTCTGGACATTATACGCCTTCAAAGGATGTCCAACCATATCATGTGGTTATGAAGAAGGCTGCTGGTCTTTTAAATTTAACTTTACCAACAGTTGAATTTAAATCGAATCTTTTGACAGAAGTTCTTCACTCTCCAAGTTCGGCTGTGGAGCATTTACTTCCATTTAATGAAGCATTAACTGAGCCCATTATGGAGGTTTGGAAGAAACCGCTCTCTGCTCCTGCTGTTTCCAAGAGTGTGGCTAGGAGATATAGGGTAGCTCCAGAGGGCCCTGCTTTCTTAACATTGCACCCTTCTCCAGAGAGCCTAGTGATTCAGGCTGCATGCTCTAAGAAATCTATAAGTGCTTTTCCCCAAGTTCCTGGGGACAAGGAGGCTAAAAAACAAGATCAGGTGGCCAAGAAAACTTTCTCATCTGCTAGTATGGCCTTAAAATCTACGAATGCCACTTGTCTCGTGGGGAGGTATGTGCACACACTTATGGATTCAATGCGTGCTTTGGCTCCTAAGATCCCTGTTGAGAACAGGAGTGATTTTGAGGAGGTATTGTCTGACACCCAAGCAGCGGCACGCCAGGTAATTCAGAGCGGTCTTGACACGGCTGATTCTGTGGCTCGAATTATGGGTACTGCAGTTGCTACGCGGAGATCAGCTTGGCTAAAGTCCTCGGATTTTTCTGCTGATGTTCAGGCAGCGCTTTTGGATCTGCCTTTTGACGGAGAAGGACTATTTGGCAAGAAGGCAGATACACCCCTCGAAAGGTTTAAAGATAGCAGAGCTACTGCTAGATCTTTAGGCCTTCAGATTAGAGGTGCTTCGACCAAAAATTTCAGAGGGTTTGGACGCTCTTCTTTTTGGAATTTTAGACAAGGTCAGCAGCAGCAGCAACAACAACAACAGCAGCAGCAGCAGAACACCTTGTACAGGTTATACAGGGGAAAGCAAAGGGGTCGTCTTAGAGGACGTCAAACCTCTTTCTCCTCCACCTCCTCCAACCCCCCAGCCACAGAAAAGCAGCCCTAGATCCGCCATTCAGGATCATGTGGGTCCGGTGGGGGGTCGGCTTACCCACTTTCTACGGGATTGGGAATCGGTTACATCAGATCTTTGGGTTCTCAATCTCGTAGAAAATGGGAATTCCCTCCCAATTACCCTCCTTGCCAGGGATATTGCTCCGAGGAACATCTGTTACTCCTACAGGAGGAAGTTCAAACTCTGTTAAGAAAGGGTGCGATAGAGGTGGTCCCAGAGCAGGAAAGGGGTCAGGGATGCTACTCCCGGTATTTCCTGATTCCCAAAAAGGACGGCAGACTTTGTCCAATCCTGGATCTCAGGATCTTGAATTTGTTTCTGAAACAAGAGAAATTCAAGATGCTCACCCTTGCTCAGGTTCTTCAGGCACTGCTGGAAGAAGACTGGATGGTGTCGCTCGACTTGCAGGATGCGTACTTTCACATCCCAATCCTGAAGTCGCACAGGAAGTATCTCCGTTTTACGGTGGGATCGCAGCACTATCAGTTTGCGGTCCTTCCGTTTGGGCTTACTACTGCGCCTCGAGTCTTCACCAAGGTGATGGCGGTAGTGGCGGCACATCTCAGGAGGTCAGGGATTGCTGTATTCCCTTATTTGGACGACTGGCTGATCAAAGCAGAGTCGTCAGAGAGTGCTCCATCATCTGCAGGAGACAACCCAGTTGTTGTACATGTTGGGTTTTTCGATAAATGTACCCAAGTCTCACCTGGTGCCCTCCCAGTGCAACCTGTTCATAGGTGCTGTACTGGACACAACTGTATGTTGCGCATTCCCTCCCTCTCAAAGGATTCGCGACATACAGGAATTGATTCCTTTATTTTACAATGGAGCGGTCGTTCCAGTTCTGAAGGTCCTTCGCCTGCTCGGTCTGATGGCTTCATGCATTCTGTTGGTCAACCATGCACACTGGCACATGAGGGCGCTCCAGTGGTGCCTCCGCAGGCAGTGGTATCAACACAATGGAGATCTCAGGGAGTCAGTGAGGATCTCCAGAGAAGCTGCAGTGGATCTGTCTTGGTGGGGCGTGGAAGGCAACCTGTCTCAAGGGATGCCTTTTCTGTTGCCTCCGGTGGCCACAGTGATAACGGATGCATCCAGTCTAGGGTGGGGTGCTCATCTGGGGGATCTGGAGGTCAAGGGTCTATGGTCTCCAGAGGAAAGGTTGCTTCATATCAACCTTCTAGAATTGCGGGCGATAGGTTTGGCGCTAAAGGCCTTCCTCCCTTCCCTTCGTGGTCGTTCGGTCCAGGTCTTGACGGACAACACGACCGCGATGTGGTACATCAACAAACAGGGAGGAGTGGGGTCGCAGTGTCTCTGCAGAGAGGCTCTGCGTCTCTGGTCCTGGGTTCAGGACCATCAGATTTGTCTGATGGCAAATCATCTGACCGGAGTTCTGAACGTTCGTGCAGACAGTCTCAGTCGACAGTTTTCTGCCGACCACGAGTGGAGGCTTCACCCGGAGGTGGTTCACGACATCTTTCAGATGTGGGGGACTCCTCGGGTGGACCTGTTCGCCACTCACGAGAATGCTCACTGCCTGTCATTCTGCAGTCTCCAGTATCCTATGCAAGGAGCCTTGGGAGACGCGTTTCAGTTGAGTTGGGGAAATCAACTCTTTTACGCGTTTCCTTCCATACCTTTGATTCCTCGGGTTCTGAGGAAGATTCGCCAAGACCGGGCCCAAGTCATATTGGTTGCCCCGCACTGGCCAAGAAGGGTGTGGTATACAGATCTTCTCCACCTCTCCTCTCACCCGCCGCTCCGTCTCCCTCTCGGGGCAGACCTCCTCTCTCAGATGGAGGGGCAGGTTCTACACCCCCACCTCCAGACATTACACCTTCATGCCTGGAGATTGAACGGGGCAACCTGAATTCCTTTTCTCTCCCGCCTGACATGGTGGATGTCATCTTGTCGGCCAGGCGTGACTCCACTAAGTCCATCTATTCTTGTAGATGGTCAAAATTTGTCACGTGGTGTGGGGATAAATCTATTGACCCTTTGAGAGCCCATTTGTCTGATGTTCTCCAGTTTGCCCTTTCTCTGGCGCAACAGGGGCTTGCTGTTGCCACAGTGAAGGGTTATCTTTCAGCGCCGTCGGCTTTTCTCTGTTTGCCTGACCAGCCATCTCTTTTTAAATCTCCTGTGGTTTTAAGGTTTTTGAAGGGCCTCACAAATAAGTTCCCTCCTACTCCTTTTATTGTACCTCAGTGGGACTTAGACCTTGTTTTAACTTTTTTGATGGGTGCTCCTTTCCAGCCTCTTCACAAATGTCCTATGAGGCTTCTGACTCTTAAGACAGTCTTCCTCGTTGCAATAACCTCAGCAAGGAGGGTAAGTGAGCTTCAAGCTCTTAGTTGCAAGCCCCCTTTCTTGACCATTCATGCTGATCGAATGGTTCTTAGGACCAGGGCTGCTTTTCTGCCTAAGGTGGTAACTCCCTTCCATCTAGGACAGTCCATTACCCTTCCTACCTTCTATCCTCCCCCTCACCCTTCTAAGGAGGAAGAGAGACTGCACCGTCTGGACCCCAAAAGGGCGGTGTCCTTTTACTTGGACAGATCTAAAGACTTTCGTTTGGATGACCAGCTCTTCATTGGGTTTGCTGGCTGCAAGAAAGGAAGAGCGGTCCATAAAAGAACTTTGTCAAGATGGATCGTCCTCTGTATAAAGATCTGCTACTCTTTGGCCGGTAAGGAACCACCAGAGGGCATAAGGGCTCATTCTACCAGAGCTAAGTCTTCAACCTCAGCTTTGGCTAGAGGTGTTCCTGTAGAGGATATTTGTAAAGCGGCAACTTGGTCTTCCCTCCACACTTTCGCGAAGCATTACTGCTTGGATTCCGAGGTGAGGAGGGACGGTCACTTTGCGCGCTCTGTCCTTCAGGATTTCCTGGTTTAGAAGAGTGGACACCCTCCTCCGGGAGTGGGGACTGCTGTGGGACTCTATTCACAAGGTGAGGAATCCTCACGGCAGATGTATCTATCAGAAGAACAAGTTACTTACCTTCTGTAACGCTTTTTCTGGTAGATACAATATCTGCCTGTGGATTCCTCACTGACCCACCCGCCTCCCCGTTGTCCACTCTTCTATACCAGTGTTTTCTGTAATGTTTTTATTTTTATTGTCAAGGAGTTGTTTATTTCAAATGTTTTATTGCATTTGCTTCACGCTGTGTGTGTTACCTTGATATTTGTACTGCGTATGTGTCTGTCATTGGTCCGTCCGTGTGCCTCGAAGGCACGGAAAAAAGGGCGGAACTGATGTCATCACGCCGGCGTGGGCCTATTATAGGCGTCAGTGACGTCAGCGGAGTCGCGAGCGATGCCGTGCCTCTATGACGTCCAAGTCCACGTCGGCACGAAGCTACAAAAAGAATTTCCGAATGTTGCTGACGCAAGGGGATATTCACAAGGCGAGGAATCCACAGGCAGATATTGTATGAATGAATGAATGAAATGCGATTTATAAACGCGCAAACTTAGCCCGGAGGCGTCAAGGCGCCTAACCAAAGAAAATCAAAAAAGGCAAATCCAGAGCTAGGGGTAGGCTTTGGCAAATAGCCACGTTTTGAGCATCTTCCTGAAGGCTTGCTTAGTGGGGAGGGATTTAATCTCAGTTGGCAGCGCATTCCACAACCTAGGGGCCAAAGTTGAGAAGGCTCTACCACCCCATTTGGCTCTGCGGACACGGGGACAAGCCAGCAGGGACTTGTTAGCTGAACGCAGAGTTCTGGCAGGGGAATAGGGAACCAACAGTTCCCTCAGGCCTCTAGCCCCCTTTGAGGCCAAAGCCCCATAGATCAAGCAGAGGGACTTAAAGGCAATCCTGGACTCTATCGGGAGCCAGTGCAAACTTTTCCTTGCAGCCGTAGCCGAAGCTCGTTTGGGTAGATCTAGTACAAATTTTGCTGCAGCATTCTGTACCATTTGGAGTCTCCTTATGAGGCCCTTGTTGATACCCAGAAGTAGGGCATTGCAATAATCTAGTCTCGATCCTATTAGAGCAACTACCACTTGCTTCCTGGCTTGAGGGGAAAGATAGAATTTTATCTTCCGCAGGATGTTTATTATGCCCCAGCAGGTAGAGATGGTCCTATTTACTTGATGACTCATCCCCAGGGTAGGATCGATCATGACTCCTAGATTCCTGGCCAGGGCGGTGGGTGTAGGGCACTGGCCCAAAGATGGTGGCCACCATTCCGCCGACCAGATGTCCTTCTTGCCTCCGAACACCAGAATCTCTGTTTTCTCGCCATTGAGCTTCAATGAATTGCAAATCATCCATTGAGCCACTGCCTCCATGCAATGTCTGAAGTTGGAGGCAGCCGAGATGGAGGGTTGGGCGAGAGACATCAGGATCTGCGTGTCATCAGCGTAGGATACTACCTCCATCCCAAAAGATCTAATCAGCCTGGCAAGTGGGGTCACATAGATGTTAAAGAGGGTCGGGCTTAAAGCCGACCCCTGGGGGACCCCACACTGCACAGGGTGGGATGGAGATAGGAACTCCCCCAACATGACTCTCTGTTCTCTCTGGCCAAGGAACGAGGTCAGCAAACTAAGGGCTGACCCCACGACCCCTGACTCCCTCAGACGGGATGTAAGCACTGAGGGAGACAGGGTATCAAACGCAGCCGTGAGATCTAGCAGGATGAGGAGGGACGTCAGGCCCTTATCCACATTTGTGCGGATGTTGTCAAGCACGATGGTGAGGGCCGACTCAGTGCTATGCTCTCTCCGAAAACCATGCTGCGAGTGATCTAGGAGGCCAGAGGTTTCCAAGAAAGTTGAGAGATGCTGGTTTAGATGAGTTTCCAGCATCTTTGCGGGGGCTGGAAGCAGCGAAATGGGGCGAAAATTTTTAAGAACACCCGGATCTAAAGTGGGCTTTTTTAGTAGAGGTTTCACCACCGCTCTTTTCCATTGTTGGGGGAAAATACCGTCCTTCATTGCCTGATTCATGAATTCTAAATAGGTGGGCAGGAGAGACTCCTTGCATTGCTTGAGAACCTTCAAGGGGCACGGGTCTAGGGGGGAGCCCGACCTGGTTTTTAACAGAAGTATATCAAGTTCCTGAAGGGAGAGGGGTGGAAAGCTGGACAGGCATCCCTGCAGCAGCTCATTGGAAGAGGTTATAGAGGGGACAGATAAACACGGTATAGGCGACAGGGCCATCCTCTGAAACTCTAAGGCCGTGTATATATCCACAATTTTGGATTCAAAGAATTGTGCTATGTCATTACAGAGCTGCTGTGAACTCACCACGGGGTCTGGAACCTTCAGTGATGTGAGCGTGTCTACTATCTTAAACAGCTCTTTCGGCGAGGAGAGTGAGGTGGTTAGAGAGGCAAAATACTCCTGTTTGATACTAATCACTTCCATCTTATATTTCTTTAGGAGGATTTTATGTCTCTCCCTTTCTCTCAAATCCCCGCACGCCCTCCAGAGGCGCTCCTGTCTTCGTACACCCTGCCTGAGAAGTCTTAATGATTCACAAAACCACGGTGCCGGTGGACTTTTCCTCGCGGAATAACACAGTGAGGCAGGGGCAAGGTCTTCAATGGCTATTTTAATGGCGGTGTCGAACCTCTCGACCGCAGAGCTGACGTCCTCCTCTGAGGAGATCGCCCCGCTTGGCAGTCTGGGAGCAAGCCTCTTGTTGGTAACACTTCTGAGCTTACGCCTCAGTTCCCTTTTACTAGGATCACTTTCCTTACTGTTACCAGTAGTGGTAATTAACTCAATGGGGATGGCATAGTGATCCGACCAGGAAAGAGGTATGGGAGGCTCAGTGGTCAACCTAGGGTCATTTGAAAAGACCCCGTCCAGCGTATGGCCTGCCTGATGGGTGGGACCTTTAACTAGCTGTTGCATGCCACAGCCAGAGAAAATATCTAGTAGTGATAAGGTTTCCTTAGAATCCCGATTTTCTAAGTGGAAATTCAGATCCCCCAGGACAGTGAGGTGCTCGCAGCCAAAATGTGGCTCCAACATGTTGAGCATATGAAGGCCAAAATCTATTCTATTTCCAGGGGGCCTGTAGATAAGAAAGCCCTTAAACGGTGCTGAGTATGCTCCGTTTATTGAGAACTGCAGGGCCTGGAAGGCGTCTGGGAAATCGGAAAGAGGCGTAATGCGGCAGGAGAGGCCGTCCTTATGGAGGATACCAAGCCCTCCTCCAATACGTCCCACTCTATCCTCCCTCACCAGCGTATAGCCTTCGGGTACCGCTTCAACCAGGTCAGGGCCCGAGGAGTCCTTGGCCCACGTCTCCGTGATGAAGACCCAGGCTGGGTTTCTGGCCAAAACAAAGTCCTTGAAAGCAAGATTGTTCTTAACCAAAGATCTTGCATTCAAAAGGAACCCCTTATCACTTGTATCTACCAGAAAAAGCGTTACCGAAGGTAAGTAACTTGTTCGACACAAGTACAGAAGACCCTATGCCCCTCTAAACCACTCACAAAAATCACAAGGCTTCTGCATTTATATTTTCTGATTTTGATTCTTTTGCTACGCACTTTGTGTGCGGTTTTGATTGGTGTGTACATTGTATATATGTATATTTACTGTCGTTGGTCCGTCCGGGTGCCTCGAAGGCACAGAAAAAAGGGCGGAACTGACGTCATCACGCCGACGTGGGTCTAATAAGGAGTCGGTGACGTCAGACGGAGTCGCGCGCGATGCCGTGCTCCTATGACGTCGTCCGCGCCGGCGTGCTACGAAGAAAAATTCCGAACGTTGCTGACGCAAGGGGGATATTCACAAGGTGAGGAATCCACAGGCAGATATTGTATCTACCAGAAAAAGCGTTACCGAAGGTAAGTAACTTGTTCTATTGGTTCATACTGGTTACTTCACCTTTCTTTGTAGGCAGCGTCATCATTAATTTTAAGCTACTGACCGTACAAAATGCACTATGGGTATTGACCTTGTGACCTTGAACGTCGTAAAGAAAGCAATACTGCCCCACCAAGGCCTTCGAAAGAACTAATTGTTAGCTGCCCTTGTCATCAAACAATGAATGTGGGCTATGTTGACTGGCTAAGCAGATTGTTAAAAAATGTTCCATTCCTGTACCACCCTGGGTTAGACACTGGCTATATGCAAATCAGCTCTGACCCTGTGCCTCATGGGAACAGTCCAGTCCGAACTACCAAGCCATGTCTTTCCCAGACCGGAATCAAGCATCCAAGGACCGGTTTCTGGCTATCAGTTTATCAGCCTGGATAGCTTGACTCCAGTGGTGTGGAGAGCCTGGGACTCACGTCTGAGCATCCCCAGCCCACTCGGGGTGAAATTGCAAAAAACACAGTTGATGGACAGAATGTAGAACGTCATACATTCACCCCAGTTCAAGGATCTGGGCATAAATACATCGTTTTTTGCACTCCACGCCACCCTGGGTTAGACACTGGCTATATGCAAATCAGCTCTGACCCTGTGCCTCATGGGAACAGTCCAGTCCGAACTACCAAGCAATGTCTTTCCCAGACCGGAATCAGGCATCCAAGGACCGGTTTCTGGCTATCAGCCTTCATCAGCCTGGATAGCTTGCCTCCAGTGGTGTGGAGTGTCTGGGACTCACGTCTGAGCATCCCCAGCCCACTCGGGGTGAAATTGCAAAAAACACAGTTGATGGACAGAATGTAGAACAATGCCATACATTCACCCCAGTACAAGGATCTGGGCCTGAATCCATCGTTTTTTTGCACTCCACACCACCCTGGGTTAGACACTGGCTATATGCAAATCAGCTCTGACCCTGTGCCTCATGGGAACAGTCCAGTCCGAACTACCAAGCCATGGTGTGGAGTGCAAAAAAATGATGGATTTAGGCCCAGATCATTTTACTGGGGTGAATGTATGACCTTGTTCTACATTCTGTCCATCAACTGTGTTTTTTGCAATTTTCTTCTGATGCAGCGCTATGGCTGGGGTAGGTTTGCAGTCAGGCCCGTCTAGACTCACGCTTATGTCATGGAATGCCCGTGGCTTGAACAACACGCGCAAGCGCAAACAGGTATTGAACTACGCGGCACGCCACAAGGTGGATGTGCTCTTTTTGCAGGAAACACACTTAGCGCATGCTGACTCCTCCTCGATGGCTCAGGGTTGGGGCAACCATAGAATATTCTCGAATTACTGCGGTTATTCCAGAGGGGTTGCTATTTTTGTGCACAAGCGCGTTCCCTTTGTGTTTACTGGTAGTGCGACAGATGCTGAAGGTCGCTATGTGCTCGTTTCTGGTGTGCTGTTTGGGTACAAGATTAAGCTGGTTGGGGTATATGGTACTAACGTGGACTCCCCCGCCTTTTTCCATTACCTACAGATGCTGCTGCTTTACTCGGACATAGACCTGTTAATGATGGGGGGTGATTTTAACTTGCTAATGACCCCGGACAGAGATAGCACCTCCCCTTCCCCAGACTGCAAGACGCGTGCCAGATCAGTCCTCGCAGAGATTTGTACACACTTTTCCCTAATCCACATTGAAGCTCGACTACACCCTGACACCCCTGAGTACACTCATCATTCTGGTTTCCACAACACTAGCACTAGGATTGATTATTGGCTCCTCTCCCCCGGTGTCGCTGGATGGGTGGAGGGCCTCTCCACTCTGCTGCGGACGCTGTCCGATCATTCTCCTGGTTCGAGGCATGTGGGCTGCTAAATTCATATCTTAGCATTAGATCGCCGCCTAGTGTTGGGTCCGGATGATCGCACATTGTTGTCCTGGAAGAGTCTTCGAAGTATCCTGAGATAGGTGGCTCCTCCCCTGGACTACAGTGCGCATGGGCATCGGCTCCATCCCCAGATTGTTTTTTTCCGCCATTGGGTTCGGATGTGGTCTCGACGTCTCTCTGTCGAAACCGAGAATAACTATCTTTTAGCGGCCAAAAGGCCTCGCTTTTTGCGTCGGTATTGTCTGCGCACGGTCTCGAGTCTTCCGTCTCTTGGAGCCGGAATAAGCGGAGTTTTGTTTCGCTTTTCGAACTTTGAGGCCTTCTCATCGCGACTCGACTGCAAAACTTTTCAGACATGGAGCGGAGCCCGTTTAAATACTGCCCGCTTTGTGGGTCCAAGTACCCACACATCGATCTACACCCCGTTTGTAACAAATGCCTTTCGCCTGACCACGACGACGGCAAGTGCAAGGCCTGTGCACAGTTCCGGTCTAAGAAGACTCTCAAGCTTCGGCGCGCGGTGCGCATGGAAGCTAGACAAGCGGCCCCGGATCCGGAAAACATCTTCGGCGACCAAGATGAAGAGGACCAGGGTCATCATCTTCAGATCTCCCCACCCGAGACGGAGGTCGAGGCGGATCCGGTAGACGACGACGGTGTCGTGGGTCAAGGCCTTGAATACGTCGACGAGGTAGGAGACGACGAAGAGATTTATGGGGCCGCGGCGGATAGCTCAGGGGACGAGCTCTGCCCCGAAGGTTTCGAGGATACCGACCGGGTCACGGGATCGCCTGTAGGCCTTACCCACGACCCCATGCCGCAAGCCACAGCCCCGCCTTCTGGCCCGGCCACGGACTTACTTGCTGAGCAGACTGTATCGAAACCGAAACCGAAAGCATCGGGATCGACTCCATCTAAAATGGCCGACCCGAAAACGAAACCGAAACTTAAGGACTCGAGCGTCCCTAAGATGGCTGCCGTGCCAGCGAAAACGACTGTACCCGCTAATCCATCGACTCCGTCGACCTCCGGTCCGCAGAAGTCGAAGAAGTCCGTCGATTCCGCTGCTGCTCATTCGAAATCGACGCCTGAGGAGGGGTCCTCTAAAAAAGATGGTCGGCACGGATCAGCATCGGCGCCGCCGTCCAAGCCCGCAAAGGCCGGCTCAACGGAGTCTACGCAGGCGCACGGATCGAAGACTGGCACGTCTGCGCACCGGTCCCAGGACTCGGGGTCGGTGACAGCGGGTTCCGCGTCGAAAGCCCACAAGGCCCACAAAGACGTCGGATCCGAAGGAAAGGTCAAATCATCCTCGTCGGCTCCAAAACCTACTGAGAGTGAGGCGTCCCTCGTCGCCGCATCACTACAGCGAATTAGGGAGAAGGCCTCGGCTCCGTCGGCTCCGATTTCGTCGCCGAAGGCACAAACAGACAATCCAGCGAAGCCTTCTGGTAAACTTCTCTTTGTTTTGCCGCCAAAGGAGGCGCCGAAAGCCTTTTCCACCAAATCGGCACCGAAGAAGACGGTTTCTTCAACGGCTGGCCCACTTCCACGTCGGGTTCTCGAATCAGAGGATGATTCAGAGCAGTTCATCGACGCAGACACCGGCAAATTGACCCTCTATAAGAGGAAAATAACTTCAGAGTCGGTGGACTCATATGTCATCCCACTGAAGAAGAAAAGGGTGCCCCTTGATGCTTCAGGCCTCACGGAACCAATCCTGCCTCCTCCAAGACGGAGCCCTACTCCCTCACCAGAACACTCTGCGGGTGAGGGGTATGATGAGGATGAACAATACAATTTCCCTATCAATGAACCAGATGCACAACCGGATTCATATGATGACACTGGTGACCAGGGCACCCAAAATGTGGGGCAGGACCCGCAGCTTTTTAATGCACGTGCATCCCCCACTGAGGATTCAGCAGGTTTTCATGCGCTACTTGAGAGGGCAGCGGCCAATCATGATGTGGACATGCATGCTGACCCGATAGAAGAAGACTTCCTTTTCGACACATTCTCAGTCTCTGAAAGGACAGTAAAAACGCTGCCTATTCTTAAGGGAGTCCTCAAGCATGCGGGGGATATCTTTAAGGAGCCTACCAGGGCACGAGTGGTCAATCCACGCATTGAGAAGAAGTACAGACCTGCACCTGCAGACCCCGCATACATTCGGGGACAGTTGCCACTGGACTCTCTTGTGGTCGCCAATGCCAGGAAACGTGCCAACTCCCAGACAACGGGTGAAGCTCCTCCCCCGGATAAGGAGTCCAAAGTGCTAGAGGCAGGGGGCAAAAGAGTAGCTGCGCAGGCCGCAAACTTTTGGCGCATTGCCAATACACAGGCACTCTTAGCACGTTACGATAGGGCGCATTACGACACCCTAGAACAGGTTATACAACACCTGCCTCCAAAGTTCCAAGAAGGCACCAAACTGCTTATTGAGGAAGGGAAGCTAATCTCAAACGCAGCCATCAAGTGTGCACTTGACGCCGCAGACACAGCTGCTAGGGCTATCAACACTAGCGTTATGCTGAGACGACAGGCGTGGCTCCGCATCTCGGGGTTTAAACCAGATATACAGACAACCATTCTCAATCAGCCAGTCAATCCTGATAGTCTGTTTGGTCCAGATGTTGACACCACCCTAGAAAAAATAAAAAAAGACACAGAAACTGCTAAGTCCATGGGGGCCCTCCAGTCGCAACAGTTTCGTGGCAACAATTTTCGTCGCTCAGGTGCACGTGGAGTCACCAGAGGACAAATGGGTCAACAGTCTCAGTTCTCAAAAGGTGGAGCACAATCCTCGTTCCAAAAGCAGAACAAGGGAGGTTACAGAAATAACAGCAACAGAGGTCGCGGCAGAGGAAACAACAGCTCCCTCTCCTCTACCCCAAGCAAACAGTGACTCTCCGTCACTGCCCCCCGACCACTTAACACCTGTCGGGGGGAGACTGCAGCAGTTCCTGCCCGTCTGGAGAAACATCACCACAGACAGGTGGGTGCGACAACTAGTCCAGTATGGTTATTGCCTAGAGTTGAAATCCACTCCACCCAACATCCCGCCAAGGCAAAGGCCTATGTCCGCAGAGCACTTGCTCTTATTGCAGCAGGAAGTGGTGGTGATGCTGCAAAAAGGAGCAATCGAGCTCGTGCCGGTGAGAGAGGAAGGCACAGGGGTGTACTCCCTGTACTTCCTTATTCCAAAGAAGGACGGATCTCTCAGACCCATTCTAGATCTACGCCCCCTCAACCTGTACATACTGTCAGAACATTTCCACATGCTCACACTGCAGCAGATTCTTCCCTTGCTAAACCAAGGGGACTTCTTAGCAACCTTAGATCTCAAGGATGATTATTTCCACATTCCACTACACCCGTCCCACAGGAAATACCTCAGGTTCACTATTCAAGGCAAGCATTACCAGTTCAAGGTCTTACCCTTTGGAGTCACCACAGCCCCAAGGGTGTTTACCAAGTGTCTGGCGACGGTAGCAGCGCACCTCAGGAGGCAGAACATCCATGTCTACCCCTACCTCGACGACTGGCTCGTGCAAGCCAAGTCGGAACGACAGTGCGCCGCGGACATGTCAACTACAATTCACCTTCTTCGCGATCTGGGTTTCTCGCTGAACTACCCAAAGTCGCATCTACAACCAGCACATGTCCGGCAGTTCCTAGGTGCGACGATCAACACCCTGACGGCCATGGCTCAGCCAAACCAGGTCAGGATAGACAGCATGCAGTCTCTGATCCAAAAGTTCAGACCACAACACTCGCTTCCGGCGAGAGTATTCATGCAGTTGATAGGCATGATGGCCTCCTGCATCTTCATAGTCCCTCACGCACGGTTACATATGCGCCCGCTCCAGGAGTGCTTAGCGAATCAGTGGACACAGGCTCAGGGGCAATTGACAGACCTAGTGTTGGTTACCAGTCGGGCATACGACTCTCTGCATTGGTGGACTCCACACAACCTTTGCAAGGGCCGACTGTTCCAAGAGCCTGTGCCGCAGATTATCCTGACAACGGACGCATCTCTCCAGGGATGGGGAGCTCATCTGCTCACTTACACAGTGCAGGGACTATGGACGACGCGGCAGCAAAAGATGCACATCAACTATCTAGAACTTATGGCAATCTTCATGGCAATCAAGTCCTTCATTGTACATCTGTGCAACAAGGTAGTGTTAGTCCGGACGGACAACATGACTGCGATGTACTACATTCAAAAGCAGGGAGGCACCCACTCGCCACAGCTGTCTCATCTGGCTCAGAGCATGTGGAAGTGGGCCATTCAGAGGAACATTTTCCTCATGGCAGAACACCTCCCAGGGAAGGACAACCAGATGGCGGATCTGCTCAGCAGGTTCAGCCATCAAATGCACGAGTGGGAGATACACCCATCTGTCCTCCACCCGTACTTCCAGCAGTGGGGTCATCCGGAGATAGACCTGTTTGCCACAAAAGAAAACGCAAAATGCCAACACTTTGCCGCCAGGTTCCCTCACCCACAGTCGCAGGGGAATGCGATATGGATGAACTGGTCAGGCAAATTTGCGTACGCTTTTCCGCCAGCCCCTCTGATACCGCTGGTCGCAAGAAAGCTAAGGCAACACGCGATGACTCTCATCCTAGTTGCTCCAACGTGGGCGCGCCAGGCTTGGTACACCACGTTCCTCGAACTCTCAGTGGTGCCGCATCAAAGACTGCGCCTCACGCCCAGTCTTTTGACGCAGAACCATGGAGAAATTCAGCATCCAGATCCGCAACAGCTCAACCTGGCGATCTGGCTCCTGAAGTCCTAGAGTCCTGGATACCTTAACCTACCTCCAGAATGCATGAACATCATCAAGGAGGCAAGGAAGCCAACTACCAGAGCATGCTATGCTGCGAAATGGAAGCGTTTTGTCATTTACTGTACAGCCAATGACATCAACCCGCTAGATGCATCTATCCGCAACATCATTTGCTATCTGTTGCATCTTTACAAGTGCAATCTAGCGTACACTTCCATTCGGATACATCTATCCGCCATAGCGGCTTATCTTCAAAACAGGCAGCATCTCTCTGTCTTCAGAGTGCCCGCCATTAAAGCCTTCCTTGAAGGTCTGAAACGAGTCATTCCCCCAAGAACACCGCCAGCTCCGGTGTGGAACCTCAATGTCGTTCTCACCAGACTGATGGGACCGCCATTTGAGCCACTGCACTCGTGTGAACTCCAGTTCCTTACGTGGAAAGTGGCTTTCCTGGTAGCTATTACGTCTCTGAGGCGTGTCAGTGAGCTGCAAGCGCTCACAATCCAAGAGCCATTCATTCAAATTCATCCAAATAGGGTAGTGCTACGCACTAACCCCAAATTCCTTCCGAAGGTGGTGTCACAGTTTCATCTAAACCAAACTATTGACTTGCCAGCATTCTTTCAAAACCCGCAAACGGTGGCAGAAAGAATGCTCCATACCTTAGATGTACGGAGGGCGTTGATGTACTACATAGACAGAACACAACCCTTTAGAAAGACAAAACAACTTTTTGTTGCCTTCGCACCACAACACAAAGGCAACCCTATTTCCAAAGCAGGGATAGCCAGATGGATTGTTAAGTGCATCCAGATATGTTATCAAAAGGCCAAGCGCACTTTAACAATACCCCCAAGGGCGCACTCCACACGCAAACTGGGGGCATCCATGGCTTTCCTAGGGAACATTCCTTTAGAGGATATTTGCAGAGCAGCCACGTGGGTTACACCACACACCTTTACAAAACACTACTGTGTTGATGTGCATTCCAAGCAGCAAGCTGCTGTAGGACAGGCTGTTCTCAAAACACTTTTTCAGGTTTCTGCAGCTGGCACGGGCAACCGCCGCTGATGGAGGGACTGCTATGTATTCTATGCTAAGATATGAATTTAGCAGCCCACATGCCTCGAACTGAATATGCTACTTACCAGTATGCATCTGTTCTTGGCATGTAGGGCTGCTAACATTCATATCGCCCACCCTCCTCCCCGGTGCCTGTCGCAGCTGCAGATATACTATTGTATTCAATCATTAGCATGGACATCCTTTACACTTTTCACTCCATCTCCTGCCACAATGGCGAAAAACAATCTGGGGATGGAGCCGATGCCCATGCGCACTGTAGTCCAGGGGAGGAGCCACCTATCTCAGGATACTTCGAAGACTCTTCCAGGACAACAATGTGCGATCATCCGGACCCAACACTAGGCGGCGATCTAATGCTAAGATATGAATGTTAGCAGCCCTACATGCCAAGAACAGATGCATACTGGTAAGTAGCATATTCATTACTTTGACTCTGCTGATTCCTCGACTGGGTGGCTATGAGCGACAGTGGCGGTTTCCGAGCAGAGCACTGCAGGACCCAGTCTTTACAGAGGAGATCCGCGGAGCCATTGACGAGTACTTTGACATCAACACGTGCACTGTGAGCTCCTGGGCTACACTCTGGGAGGGTTTTAAGGCCACCATTCGCGGGACATGCACTGCTAAGCATGTAGGGGCCCTGCGGGAGATACGTGCTACACTGTCCCGTATTGAGGGCGAACTTTCTACATTAGATAGGGACCTTATTGCTTCTCCATCGCACTCAAGGGAGGCCAGGCGACTGACTTTGCTGTTGGAGTTAAGGGACGCTGCTGACAGAGAGCTGCACTTTTTGGGTAAACACTACACGGCGCGTCAGTATGGTGAGGGAGAGAGACCGGGCAGGCTACTCGCGCAGATGCTCCGTCCTCCCCACCAGGCGGCTTATATCTCAGAGATAGTGGACGCGCATGGCACACGACACTACTCCACCCCCGCTGTCTGCGACACTTTCTTGCACTACTACAAAACTCTCTACACTTCCTCGCTAGCGGACGATCAGCGCGACCCCGGCCCCTATATAAACGAGATCGCCATGGTATACCTCAAAGTAAATGCAGGACTTTTTAGCCATGCCCATAACCCCTGACAGCATAGTCGAGGCCATTGATTCACTACGAAGCTCTTCGGCCCCGGGTCTCGACGGATACTCGGCTGATTTCTATAAAGAATACAAAGAAGAGTTGGTGCCGAAACTGGTGGAGGTCTATGCTGAGGCCCTTGAATCTGGCGTTCTCCCTCCCACACTCAGGGAAGCGGTGATTGTTCTTCTTCCCAAGCCTGACCGCGACCCCTCCTTCTGCAGCTCCTATAGACCCTTATCTTTATTGAACTTAGACTACAAGATTTTGGCTAAAGTCCTGGCGATCCGTCTGTCCTTATTGATGGGATCCATTATTTCCCCTGCCCAATCCGGTTTTGTTCCACACAGGTCCACCTCCCTTAATTTGCGCACACTGTTCTCGGTTCTGCACAGAATTGACCCGGCCACCCCACCTGCAGCGGTGTTCTTAGATGCCGAAAAAGCATTCGACACATTAGAATGGCCCTTCTTCCTATTGGTCATGCGTCGCATGGGCATGCCGAAACTGTTTGTGGCGACGGTCGAACTGCTGTATACAGCGCCGACTGCCCGGATCCGTTTAAACGGCACCATCACCGCAAACTTCTCTCTTTCCCGAGGCACCCGTCAGGGATGCCCTTTGTCCCCTTTGTTGTTCATTCTAGCTATGGACCCTCTGGGGCGCCATTTTCAGGAGAAACACCTCCACCGAGGGCTCCAGTTTCGCACTGGCCCTCTCCTTGTCTCCCTGTATGCGGATGACACGATATTATATGTCCGTAATCCTCGAACTAATCTGGAGCCTTTATTACTGGAAATAATCCGCTTTGGTGAATTTTCGGGTCTCCGTATCAACTGGCACAAGTCTGTGATTTTTCCGCTTACCCCAGCCACCTCACAGTGGTCGAGTGCCTTTCCTCTTGAGTGGAACACAGATTCTGTAAAATACCTGGGAATCCATGTCCATTTAGACACGGTGTCCATTGTTCGCTTGAACTACGGCCGTGCACTCGACTTCCTGGAAGACAACACGGAGCGTTGGCTCCGTCTTCCCTTGTCAATGGCTGGCCGGATTGCCATTCTTAAAATGATTGTACTCCCCCGGTTTTTAGGTCGAGCGTCAGCGAAAGACCTATTGTGGCCCGTATTTGGGAATGTAGACACGAGAGGGTGCACGAGCGCAGATTTGACCTCGTGGGCGCGCACGGCCCGTGCCCCTCTCGTGCCTCATTCCCATGCGCAAACACACTCACACAGGCACACTCACGCATGCGCACATACACAGCCACAGCCACACGCATACACGCATACACACACGCACCCCCTTAAACAGATGCACGCGCACACAGACAGACACACGCACAGACACACTCGAACACACACACACACGCACAGACACACTCGAACACACACAGACACACGCACAGACACACTCGAACACACACAGACTCACTCTTGTTAATTTTTTTGCGTCCTTGCTTTTTCCATTTGCCGCTATTTTTTAATCGTCTCATTCTTCTTCTTCGTCCCTCTTCTGTCTCGTTCTCTCTGTCTCCCTTACCCAGGTCAAAATCAGATGATTAAAAATAAGTCTCGGCACCCAAAAATTAGTGACGTTGCCCACCGCAGTCAAAGACCGGCACATATATCAAGCACTGACTGTGGGCCACTGCTGTTGGGTTTGCTCCCCTCTGTTTTTCTTGACATCTGCTACAATCCAGTTCTAGGAGAGAAACCAAGCTCACCTGATTGGTAGAATCTTTATACATGCAATGATGTGTTTTGTAAGGCGGTGGTTTCCACATACTATAGTTTCTTAAAGTAACAGTACTGTTGATGAAAGACCAGAGAGATGCAACAGACGGTCAATGAAGATTTTTCGATTCTAATGAGAGACTCTTCACAATTGACTTATTCAAGCGTTCCCTCTGAGAGATGGTTTTGCGAAAGAAAAGGTGGATTACAGCCAGAACTTCTAACGGGGTTGTTTCTGTTTGTGGTTAGAGGTAAAATCCAGGTATGTGAAAAGCTTGTTTCAAGACTTTAGAGGATTCTGGGCAAAGGCACGAAGCATGGTTCTTAGCACTTCAGATCCAGACTGTACTTGTTTAGGTGCTCGGTTATGTGCCTGTTTTCAAATATGGTATTGTAACCCACACACTGCACACACTGCACCCTCACACACACTGCACACACTGCACCCTCACACACACCGCACCCTCACACACTGCACACCCTCACACACTGCACACCCTCACACTGCACACCCTCACACTCTGCACACCCTCACACACTGCGCACCCTCACACCCTGCACACCCTGCACACTCTGCACACCCTGCACACTCTGCACACCCTCACACTCTGCACACCCTCACACTCTGCACACCCTCACACTCTGCACACCCTCACACTCTGCACACCCTCACACTCTGCACACCCTCACACTCTGCACACCCTCACACTCTGCACACCCTCACACTCTGCGCACCCTCACACTCTGCGCACCCTCACACTCTGCGCACCCTCACACTCTGCGCACCCTCACACTCTGCGCACCCTCACACTCTGCGCACCCTCACACTCTGCGCACCCTCACACTCTGCGCATCCTCACACTCTGCGCATCCTCACACTCTGCGCATCCTCACACTCTGCGCACCCTCACACTCTGCGCACCCTCACACTCTGCGCACCCTCACACTCTGCGCACCCTCACACTCTGCGCACCCTCACACTCTGCGCACCCTCACACTCTGCACACCCTCATACTCTGCACACCCTCACACTCTGCACACACTGCACACCCTCACACTCTACACTGAAAAATACACATGTTTCCTAGAACTCGCAGGTGTTCAGAGGGTAGGAGGCTTCTGAGTTTCTAAAGCACTTTGCACTTCAGGAGGTCTAGCCCACACAAGAACAGTCATCCCCCTTGAAAATCATCCTTCATGTGCTGAATAGTGACTCTCCAGTTCAGGCGAGTGTGCTCTCTAGGGCCCAAGCATGATTAATTGTTGGCAAACTGGCCTGACCCCTACCTAGGCTAGTGACCTCTCTGTGACAAAGAGCCATGCCTTGTGGACTACCAGATCCTGTACACCTGTGCTTGCATACATTCAGTTCATAGTGGGCACTTCACACACACACACACACACACACACACATACACACACACTGCACCCTCACACACACTGTACACACTGCACCCTCACACACACAGCACGCACTGCACCCTCACACACACTGCACCCTCACACACACTGCACACACTGCACCCTCACACACACTGCACACACTGCACCCTCGCACACACTGCACCCTCACACACACAGCACGCACTGCACCCTCACACACACTGCACACACTGCACCCTCACACACACTGCACACACTGCACCCTCACACACACTGCACACACTGCACCCTCACACACTGTGCACACACTGCACCCTCACACACTGTGCACACACTGCACCCTCACACACTGTGCACACACTGCACCCTCACACACTGCCCACACTGCACCCTCATACACACTACACAAACTGCACCCTCGCACACACTGCACACTGCACCCTCACACACTGCCCACACTGCACCCTCACACACACTGCACCCTCACACACACTGCACCCTCACACACACTGCACCCTTACACACACTGCACACACCGCACCCTCACACACCCTGCACCCTCACACACACTGCACACACTGCACCCTCACACACACTGCACCCTCACAGACACTGCACACACTGCACCCTCACACACACTGCACCCTCACACACACTGCACCCTCACACACTGCGCACCCTCACACACTGCGCACCCTCACACACTGCGCACCCTCACACTCTGCGCACCCTCACACTCTGCGCACCCTCACACTCTGCGCACCCTCACACTCTGCGCACCCTCACACTCTGCGCACCCTCACACTCTGCGCACCCTCACACTCTGCGCACCCTCACACTCTGCGCACCCTCACACTCTGCGCACCCTCACACTCTGCGCACCCTCACACTCTGCGCACCCTCACACTCTGCGCACCCTCACACTCTGCGCACCCTCACACTCTGCGCACCCTCACACTCTGCGCACCCTCACACTCTGCGCACCCTCACACTCTGCGCACCCTCACACTCTGCACCCTCACACTCTGCACTGGAACATACATTCCAAATACCACTCAGTGCCACATATTTACACTGCACTCAATGCAACATACACTCCAAATACCACTCAGTGCCACATAATTGCACTCCACATAATTACACTGCAATCAATGCAACATACACTCCAAATACCACTGAGTGCCACATAATTACACTCCACATAATTACACTGCACTCAATGCAACATACACTCCAAATACCACTCAGTGCCACATAATTACACGCCACATAATTACACTGCACTCAATGCAACATACACTCCAAATACCACTCAGTGCCACATAATTACACGCCACATAATTACACTGCACTCAATGCCACATACACTCCAAATACCACTCAGTGCCACATAATTTCACGCCACATAATTACACTGCACTCAATGCAACATGCACTCCAAATACCACTCAGTGCCACATAATTACACGCCACATAATTACACTGCACTCAATGCAACATACACTCCAAGTACCACTCAGTGCCACATAATTACACGCCACATAATTACACTGCACTCAATGCAACATACACTCCAAATCCCACTCAGTGTCATATAATTACACGCCACATAATTACACAGCACTCAATGCAACATACACTCCAAATACCACTCAGTACCACATAATTACATGCCACAAAATTACACTGTACTGAATACAACATACACTCCCCATATTACCACTCAGTGCCATATAATTACACACCTCATACTTACACTCTACTCAATGCAACATAGATACACTTTATCTATCTGTCTATCTATCTATCGCACTCACTCTATCTATCGCCATCACTCTATCTATCGATCACCCTCACTCTATCTATCTATCGCCCGCCCTCTATCTATCTATCTATCGCACTCACTCTATCGCATCACCATAGCATCACTCGGTACCACCACAGCATCACTCAACGGCACCACAACATCACTATGCGCTACCACAGCATCACTGTATGCCACAGTATCACTCGTCGCCACCACATCATCACTCAGCGCTACCACAGCATCAATCTGTGCAACCATTCAACAACAACTGGTTCAATTATGTTCTCTCAATGTTTCAAGCTTTATTACAAATGTCACAAAAAGATGTAAATATTTCACTTCTGTTCTTGGTTTTTCGTCACAATAAAATACAATGAACATAATCTTCACAAAAGTTATTTACAAAAGCTATTGCCATTATAAATTACAGTAACTTTTATTTAAGTATGAATTATTAAAAAAAAATAAGCCATTTTTATTTGTAATAACAATACATCTAAGTCACATAAATACAACACATATTGCATTACAAATGCTATAGGTGTCATATTTGCAAAAGTTAAAACTATTGGCATTGTAAATGACAAAGCTATTAATTTCGCTATTTTCAAAACCGACACATAAATACAAAATTTGTCATTTACAATACCAATAGCTCAAACTTTCCTAATGCGAGACCTATTGCATTGCAAATGCTTGTTATATTTATTTAGCAATATCCCTATCCCACTCACAGGGGTCTTTTTTACCCAACTTCGCTCTGCCTTACTGCGATTGGTGTGGGGCGGTAAAAACCCCCGAGTAGCTTGGCGTACGCTGACGCTTCCTTATGAGCGCGGCGGATTCGGAGTGCCTGATTTTTTTCTTTATTATCTAGTTGCGCAATGCTCGTATGCCTATTCCTGGTTTCACCCGGACGCCAGAATTCTCCATTTGCGGCCAGAGGCCGATATGGCACTACCAGTGGCTCTTCAGTCCCTACTTCCCAGAGGAATTCCCCGGGATCCTCAAGATATACAAACTGTCTCCACCACATGCTGGGCCTGGGAGAAACTGAGACGACTGCTACAAATTGACCAGTTGTATTCCCCTGCTCTTCCGTTACCTAACACTCACTGGCTCCCATCACTGGCGACCCGGTAGTGCGCCGCACCCTATCCAAGTTCCAACTGTCCACGGTTGGGGATCTTTTCCCAGATGGCCACGCTTTCTCCATAACTGAGGATCAGAGGTTTCAAGACCGTACTTTCATGGACTCTTTTACTTTGACTAGGGTTAGGTCCATGCTGCGCGCTGAGTTTCACACATTCCCGCTTCCCCCCGAGGACGTTGCCATGCTCACATACATAATCCAATTTCAGACGGGATCGCATGTGGTCTCGAAACTCTACAGACTCTGCTTGGCCTCGCTTCCCTCCTCGGATGCTGCGGTGAGAGCCGCGTGGGAGGGCGATCTTGGCACCCAGATTACTGATAATCAGTGGGCGGCGTGTTGCACTGCCACCAGGGAAGTGTCCATAAATAGCAGGCACAAGCTCATACACTTCAAGTTCCTGAGGCGGATGTACCACACTCCAGCTCTAGCTCACAAAATTGATGCAAATAGACCACACTTCTGCCCCAAATGCAGCGCCCCGCAGGCTGACTTTGCCCATCTTTCCTGGACTTGCCCCCTTTTACAAAACTATTGGCTCCAGGTCCATAAGATCCTGGGAGACATTTTGGGCCTGCTATTGGTGGCTACTCCAGAAATAGCGCTGCTTGGCTACGTGGTCAACTTTCGTAGCCCACTCCGTAAGTTGGCAGCCATTTGTTTTTTACTAGCCAAGCGGGAGATAGCACTACACTGGTGTGCTAGGCGTCCCCCCACTGTACATGCTTGGCTCCGCAGCCTGGCTTATTGTAATGTTAACAGTGTTGAATACTCTGGACAACTTCCTTCTGCCTCCCGGCCACTGGACATTTGGGGGCCATACCGTTCATATGTTGCGAAGCTTACACAGGAGACACAGGCTCGTTCTATTACCTCCATTGTACCGGAGGGTGTGGGCTAGGCTGCTTAGTGTCGGGCCGCTGTGTCCGCCTCCCTTGTCGCTCCCTGGTGCCCGAGACTTGGCACGTCTTCCGCTGGGCTTTGGGGCGCCTCTCTTACCCAGTCTAAGTTATGTATGCATGGATTTGATTGATGACCAATGTGCGCTTGAAGGTGACTTCCTCCTGAACTGTTGCCTGCTACGGCTTATGCTGCTGCCATTAGCCTTACTGATTGCTACCACTTGCTCAATATCCACAACTTTATGTACTTTTTGTGCTTTGGTCTACCCCTTTGTTCTTATGTACTCACGGTTATGTTTATTGTTTGATTTTAAGTTCTTTCAGAGATATCCCTTTTTCAGCATGTCAAACTTAAGACCTTCTTACGAGCATAATGAAAATTTGTATTATGTCATGCTTATTCGCCATTGCCATGTGTACGATTGTTGGTTCACTGAGAACTGTTACAAGAGGGACCTATTCGGGTCCTGTTTCATTGATCATTGTACACACGTGGATTGCTTCTTTTTTTCAATAAAGAGATTTAAAAAAAAAAGCTTTGTTAGTGGTGTGTCTGTTAAAAGATTGGCTGGTAACCCCAATGTTTTATTGGCCATCAAGTAATACCTCGCCCAACGACTTGTCTGCAAAAACCACCTGTAGCGCTGCCCTGATTGTGCCCGGGCATGCATTAGTCACGTTATGGTGGAATTTGAATGTAAAAAAGATAAAATCAATGTCCATTCCTGTGATGTTAAGCTCTAGTCGGATCAGTGAACGCCTAGTCGAGTATGGGAGCTTGAAAACTTTTCTATAATCCATTATATATAAGCCCTCCAGTTTTTAGTCCGCAATCCAGGGAAGGCAAGGTGGCAGTAGCTGAGTGTAGAGATAAGCTTGGCTTGCATTACTCGTCGGATCCCCTCCGTCGAGTGGCTTACAAACTTGTGATGTAATTTGCCTAAGCCATATGTAGGTTTGGCTGCTTTTGCCTCCAGTGCTTTAACCTGCATTACTGGTCTGCCGGTATCTGCAATTTGAACTCCCAGGTAGTTGTAGTTCTTGGTTGTTGCTATCCTTAGAGGGCCCAGCTACCAATGATAGTTTATTTTAGCTTGTGGCCAAAGATCAACACTTTTGTCTTTGATGCATTAGCTATAAGTTTATTTTCCATGTTATAATGGTGTAGCGTCTCTAGTGCCCTTTTCATACTTATTTTTGTTTGATCCAATAAAAACAGATCGTCCACATATTGCATAATTGGCAGTCTTAGGTGACCCAAGTTTGGAGGAAAGATGTTAGTATTTAAGAGTGCCTCTCCCAGGTCTGCGGCATATAGGTTGAACAGGGTGGGGGCGATCATACAACCCTGTTTTAGCCCCCTGTTCCTGAAGATCTTGGCTGTAGCACATGTACTTGTGAGCTTTATACGCAGCCAAGTGCCAGTGTAGAGTGATAAAATTCTGTATTCCCCATTTAACCAATTTTCCCCACAGTATGTTTCGATCAACCCCATCAAAGGCGGCACTGTAATCCACAAAACATGCATATAATGGAGGGGTGGTGGTGGTCCCAGTTGCCTTGGTTGCCAGATATGAAAGCGCAATGGCATTGTCCATGGTCGAAGAGTTCGGCCGAAAGCAGAACTGGTGTTACGAGATTATACGATGTTTCGGTTTCCATGTCTCTAGCTCTTTCAGGAGCACTTTAGCAAATGCCTTCCCTTCATATCCAGTAAAGCAATCAGTCTATAATTTCCTGGGTCGGATGCGTCCCCTTTTTTGTAGATCTCTTATAGCAATGATTGAATAAGCCCTGGATGTGGGGTGTCCAGTAGTCACGATCTTCCCTGAAAATGTACAGAGGCAGCCCATTGGGCCCTGGGCCCCATCCTTCCTGATGCCCTGGAGGCTAGTTAGGATTTCCCTTTCTGTTAGGAGAGGATCCACCGTGTCACTCCCTCCATTTTGGTTGTTTTCTGCCTCCGCAATATTTGCCATAAGAGTTTTCTGATCAACGTATAAACTGGTTGCATGGGCAACCCATTTCTTAGCAGGTACGACATTTTGGGTGTGATTGCCGCCGTTTAGTTCATTGACCTATCTCCAGAATTCCGTACTTTTATTGGGTGCTAATAATGCATAAATATTTCTCCATTTATCCTCCATGCTGGTTTGTTTCCACTGCCAAGCAATTTTTGTATGCATTTTTCTTGCTGTCTTCAATAGTGTAACTGTCCTAGAGGATTTTCCCTCCTATCCTGTGACTCTGCCAAACGACACCTCTTTTTGCTCTCAATGAAGGTTTTATTGTCAGTGAAGCTGAATTTCCCCCGGTGCAGTATATTTGCTATTGTGGATAGACTGCCATCCTGTAGACAGTGCATTGGATAGTGAAGCCATAATTTCAGACCAACTACTCTGTGGACCGGTTATGCATATATTCTGCTTCCATTTATTATACTTAGCCCGTCTTATGGGGCCCAATTTAATACGTTTTATAGAAGCAGTTTCCTTATGTAGCTTGAGCATTTTACCTGCAGTTAGGTGTTCCTCATGCATCCTGCTACTAGTATTCACGAGAACGGAGATTGGATGGTGATCACTTCCCAGAGATTGCAGTACCTTATACTCTTCACATCTCCTCAGCAAGCTCTTACTCGGGAAGATATAATTGAGCGTGGAGATATTTTTAAATGTAGGTTGTGCGTTCGTTATTGGCAGCCCTGCCTTGATCGCAGACTCCAGGTTAAATTAATTAATACAGGCTTCCATAAGAGCTCGGTCACGATCATCTTGTCTTTGGTCCGGGCTGCATAAATCGCTTATATTGAAATCCAATGCGGTCGGTTAGAAGTACTTTGAGTGACCTACTCCAGCTGGGAGCTTGTCAGTGGGGTGAGCAAGGTCCTCAAGAACCTTTATCATCTCAGAAGAAGCAGTCCTTCGGCAGTTCTCGGCACTTTATCCCTTTTGCAATGGATTCCTATGGAGAGGTCCTGATGCAAGGGTTGAAGATGCTGTAAGAATGCTGTGGATGTGACTTTGGCAATGTTGGTCTTCTTTCAGGTATTCATTGGTCCACGAAGATGGTGACGGAATCCTTGTTGCAGATCGTTGCCCCACAAAATCTTCTCAGGTCTGGCTGAATTCCAGTTGCCACTGGACTACCAATGACTGGTTGTCTGGTCACAAGCCAATTTTTCTGAAGTAGATAACTCACCGTCTGAGGGTCCTAGCAACTCTCCGACAACACTCCCGGGTTCAGCAACCTCTGGTGCAACTCTATGCGTCTGGTCTTGGCCCTGGGTGCTGCATGGTGGTGGTGCGGGTGGTAGCAGATTGAAGACTTTGGACTGCCAGCAGACGTCTTCAGCTTTTGTGTCCCTATGATGCAAAAAGGAGGCCAATCAGCTGGCCCTTGGAGTTCTCATGGCTTGACTTGGCCCTGCAGACAGCTTCCCCTTGAGCAGAACCTCGCACACACAGTCCTTCTCTTCGCTAAGCACCAGGTTTAGTCTTCATCGGTGCAGCCTCCTTGCTTGTTCCTCGGTGCAGCAGGACATTCTTTCTTTGTTCCTTCTTCCAAGTCGGTCAAGATCTGAGGTCTGGGTGCCAGGAGGGTCCCCTTTATGCTTTGCAAGTGCCCTTAGGGTAGGATGTGGTTGGTAGCTGATAGTCTATCAGGTTCTATCAGGTTCCCTCCCACCTGGTGACCACTACCTGTGAAGTTTGGCATATGGCTATCCGGGGATGCACCATTTTGCCCACTCCCAAGATGGAGAACCTCCTCTCTCTGTGTTCAGACCTTCCAGGCCCACCCCGGGGTGTGGACACGTCAAGGGAAACCGGTTGGGCAACTATTTTCTCCTCTCTGCCTCCTGTGCCAGCCTGTCAACTTCAACAAACAAACTTCACTCAAATTTGCAACACTCCGACACACGACAAAGGCTCGACCCTCGACCTGGTCATTTCCAAAGAAGGCACCACTCAACTCGACTCAATACAACCTTGTGACTGGTCAGACCACCATATTATAACATTCATCATCAAGGAAAAGGTAAAACTCATCCCGGTGCAATGCGCCATGCCCAAAGTCTGGAAAAGAGACATGAGGAAACTCAATCCAAACTCTCTACCCCCCAACAGCTGCAATCTCCTACTCCCCCCTACCGACACCTCTGATGTGCTGGTCCTAACTGACCACTATCTCAACTCCATGGCCACAATAATCAATGAGGCCGCTCCAATGCAATTGAAAAGAGTTTCCACGAAGAAATCCAACCCCTGGTACAACGGGAGTCTCAATGAAGAGAGACGGGCTATGCGATCAGCAGAGCGTACCTGGAGATCAATTCCCTCGACATTGCATCTCAAAACTCTTAGGAAAAAGAGAAATGCATACTTCAGGAAAATAAAACGCTCAAAGTCAGAGTTCTTCAGAATCCAGCTAGACCAAGCTAAAAACCGTCCAAGTAAACTGTTCGAACTAATTCGATCTCAATCTAAGGAACAACCCCCAGCTGTCGACATTATCAGCACTACCCCTTCTTGTGAAGATTTCGCAGCTTTCTTCAACAATAAAACTGACAATATAAAGAGAGACCTCCGCAATGACGCAAGCCTGTACTCAATACCCAACTGCATAACACCCATTGAACTAAAAAACAATGCGACATGGTCATCCTTTGACACCTACTCTGAAGGAGAAATTGGCAGAATACTCAGCACTCTAAAACCATCCAATCACCTCACTGACCCTCTTCCTGCTAACGCCGTAAAAGACTTCATCCCTCTGCTACTCCCACTCTGGACTAAAATTATCAATAGTTCGCTACAACAAGGAACCATCCCGGACTCCCTCAAAGTTGGTCAAGTTACACCTTTACTGAAGAAACCAACAGCCGACCCCACCGATCTAAACAACTACCGTCCGATTACCAACATTCCCACTCTCGCCAAGCTGCTAGAAAAATGCGTCCAACTGCAAATGACAAAACACATAGAACAGTTTGATCTCCTCAACCCACACCAATCAGGCTTCAGAGCTGGGCACAGTACTGAAACCGCTATGACTCACATTATCGACGACGCCATCCAAATGTTAGATCAAAACAAACCCATGTTATGTGTACAGGTGGTCTTGAGAAGGGAATCCCCCTCTCACACGTAGATACACTTTAGGGCGTGTAGACACATAGTCTCCTCTACACCCCCACTAGGTAATTTGCACTCACTTATTTTAGGTCCTGAAGAAAGCCAGTCTAGTCATAAGGCACTGGCTGAAACATGTTGAACCATGTTATGTGTACAGGTGGTCTTGAGAAGGGAATCCCCCTCTCACACGTAGATACACTTTAGGGCGTGTAGACACATAGTCTCCTCTACACCCCCACTAGGTAATTTGCACTCACTTATTTTAGGTCCTGAAGAAAGCCAGTCTAGTCATAAGGCACTGGCTGAAACATGTTGAACATGAAATGGACGAAACGAAATTATTTATATGCCCCAGGTCCACTCAATGGACCAGAACAAATGTGCCCGGTGAACAACACACCGCGCATGCGCGGGCGATCACCCGTCATACGCCGCACATGCGCAGACCAGCCCGGTCATAATGCGCATGCGCGTACAACTAACACTACCCTCCAGGCTGTTCCCCTGAGGAGCATGCACTTGGACCTATCGCGCATGCGCTAACTATAGACGCGAGCGCCTGGGTGGTTCCCCAGTGGCCCATAACGATGCCTCCCAGCGCGACAGGGCGCTAGAGCGCGCGCGCACCTAAGGCGCCCATACTTACTCCAGGCAGCATGACTCAGGCCTGTGAGTCTTTTCACCATTGCCCTCCACATCACAGGTGCACTTAATTAGACCAATTAACAAGACTACTTAAGACCTGGGAAAACACTCATTCCCCACCGGTATGCGAAGGAGGCACTACAGGTCCAGAGCAGGCTCAACCCAGAAGTACTGTGAGTATGAGAAACCACCATCACGACTCCTGGTAAGCGCTATTTTCTTTCCTAACAGGTCTCCCTAATCAGTATGGTAAATGTTTGTCCCCCCAGGGTCAAGCCTTTGCCACCTCCCAACCTTGAGGTCAGACTGAGCAAATAACTTGCGTAAGAATCCCTCCTTGCGCCGCATTTTCACTAATGCACCCTGTTTTACTCCGTCTCTTAAATCACCTCACTCCCGAGTTATCAGTGCGATTCCCACTGTGATGGTACCACCAATACCATCACACCATAGCCGCCTATAGCCCACCAGCACTCGCTATAGTGACGGCATCAGATGTGCGTAAAACTGTACATCCTAATGACTCTACCTTCTCCCTGTGTGTTTTGTTTTGTCCTTCCATGTTATGTGTACAGGTGGTCTTGAGAAGGGAATCCCCCTCTCACACGTAGATACACTTTAGGGCGTGTAGACACATAGTCTCCTCTACACCCCCACTAGGTAATTTGCACTCACTTATTTTAGGTCCTGAAGAAAGCCAGTCTAGTCATAAGGCACTGGCTGAAACATGTTGACCCATTGGATGTGAGAGGTCGTAACTCGCCCCTTACATCCCCTTGCCTTATTTTTAACCGCTGACGGAGGCCCAGGTATTAAAGTCTAATTTTACCTTCGGGTACTGGGACCACCGTTCAGCCGTTTTAACATCACTTCCTTAACTATCTTCACCGCACACTCAGTAAAATACCAGCTCCGCTGTAGTCAGGCGTTGAAGCACACCCGGGGCACGCTAGGTGCCACTGGGTGGGCCCGATGATGAAGCATGCCACCAACTAGGTTGGTGGGTGAGGGCTTTTTGAACACACCTGCTGGGTGTTCACACTCCGTGACAAAACATATCAGAGTCTTCCCCCTCCCCTAAAGTAACTTGAGCTAGTCTCTTTTTGATTTAATCATAGATCAAAACAATCCTCATCCTTCTTGATCTCTCCTCGGCATTCGACACAGTGAAACATGAGAGCTTACTCGAACTCCTAAAATCAAGAATGGGCCTATCTGGGACTGTGCTTCGCTGGTTCACTTCCTTTCTTCACAACAGGTCTCAAAAATTCAAGAGCAAAAACCTAATGTCTTCCCCAGTACCGGTATCGTTAGGCGTCCCTCAAGGATCATGCTTATCCCCTACTTTGTTCAACCTAGTTATGGAACCTCTCACCACTCTGTTACAAGCATCCAATGTACACTTTCACATGTACGCCGATGACACTCAAATATATCTCAAGTTACAATCCCCCAAAGACATCCTGAGTCCGAATTCAACGATCAGAAGCACCCAATCTTGGTTGGCTGACAACCACCTCAAACTCAATGCACAATCTTCTGCTGAAACCGCGAAGATTCCGGAAGGAAAAAACCTACAAACGCTCCTTCTCTGGTATGGCGCCCAGGATCTGGAACGCACTTCCTCCTGAAACAAGACTCATCTCTTCCTCCCTTCTTTTTAAGAAAGAAGTTAAAAGTATCCTTATGGCTAAATACACTTGAACAATTTCGCGTGTTTTACATTAAGAACAGTATTACCAGTCTGGCGCTATGATACTGCCTATATATTCCTATGCACGTGTTTATTTACAGCGAGTGGATGGCCGACGCTCCAATTTTGCCTGCTACCTCGTACCTGTACTATACGTTACATGAGTACTATGTTATATACTATATTGGTGCTATACGTTATATGAGTACTATGTTATATACTATATTGGTGCTATGTACATGAACCTGTTGATGACTTACGCTCCAACTATGCCCGCTACCTCATACCTGTACTATACGTTATATGGGTACTATGTTATATACTATACTGGTGCTATGTACATGAACCTGGTGATGACTTACGCTCCAACTATGCCTGCTACCTCATACCTGTACTATACGTTATATTGGTACTATGTTATATACTGTATTGGTGCTATGTACATGATCATGTTGAGCTACCTCCCCACTATGCCCCCTTGTTCCCCTGCCCTCCACCTGCCTTTGTAAAGCGCTCTGTTATCTGCAAAGATCTTGTTCGCGCTATATAAAACTCTCAAAATAAAATAAAAAAAATAAAAATAAACAATCGGGAAGCCTTCTCCCCTGGTTTTATACATCTGCCCTTCAAAGGTAGCTTCGCCTTTGAAGGCTGCCTTTTTTTTTAGCTAACACCCAAATGATTTCCTGCAGAAGGAAGGGGACATCCCCCTGACCTTCAATCCCTCATTGTTCTCCTTCCTGAGAGTCGCTGGCACATCTCTCCAGGAGGGCATAATACTGTCTTTTGGAGCAGGGTCCATGTGTGCCCGGTAAGGCACAGGAGTTTTAAGGGCAACTAAGTGGCAGCTTTGCTAAAGCTGTACACTGCAACAAGTTATATAACGATTTCGACTTAATGTAACAAGTTGTTTGATTTTATTTTATTTTATTTATTTTAAAAGTTTTATATAGCGCTGGCTAGACCCGGAGGTATCAGAGCGTTTTACATGAGCATCAGATCATAGTTACAGGTTACATTGTTACAAAGGTTACACAGTTCTTAGAGCATGGCAACATAGTTACTTGTAAGGTCGAGATAAACAATAAGCACAAATACGTAAGGGGAAAAGAAGGTAAGGTGAAGATTCAGTGGTGGGTTGGAGTAGGGGAAGTAGACAGATAATGAAGGTGGGAAAGAGGTGGGGAGTGGAGGGTGAGGGACACAGCATGGGGAGAAGAGGGGAAGGGTGACGGGGACACAAACCGGTAGACTAGTCAAGGCAAGGTCCAAAGCCCAGTAAGCTGTGATCCCAGGGAGGGGCAGAAGTGGGTGGGGTTGGAGGGGATGAGGGCTGAGGGCTGAGGGTGGACAAGGGAAGGGGGGTGCAAGGAAGAGTGAAGGTGGTAAACAGGGATGGGGAAGTGATGAGGAGGAAGGGCGAGTGAGGCTGATAAAGAGAGGGCGGATGCATCTAGGGTCGGACAGATGTGGCCGGTGGAGGAGAACAGATCGGGATTAAGGTCCCCAGTATGTATTGAGGAGATGAAGTTTGAGTTCTGTTTTGAAGCTAGAGTAGGAAGGGTTGCAGCGAAGGTCAATTGGAAGGGCATTCCAAATGCAAGGAGCGTTGCTGGAAAAGGATTGTGGCTGAGTGGTTTTCTTTTTTAGAAGGGGGGATAAGAAGGAGGGTGTTAGTACTTCTCAAGGAACGGGAGCAGCCGGCTTTAGTGAGTTTGTTAGCGAGGTAGGTCGGAGTGTTCTGATGGAGAATTTTGTGTGTAATGCAGGCTGTTTTGTAAGTGGACCTACCTTCAATGGGGAGCCATTTAAGGGTTTTAAGGGCAGGGGAGATGTGGTCGAATCGCTTGCAGTCTGTGGTAAGCCTAGCTGCAAGGTAAAGCACAGATTTAAGAGGTGCTAGGTGGATCTTGGGAATTCCGGTGAGAATGGCATTGCCATAGTCGATGCGAGAAAGAACAAGGGATTGGAATGCTAGTTTGAAATCATCAATCGTGATGAAGGGCTTAATTTTCTTAAGGTGGCGGAGAGTGAAGAGGGCTCCTTTGACAGAATTGTTGATGTGTACCTTGAGGGTTAGAAGGTTGTCAAGGGAGATCCCTAGTGATTTGACGGAGGGGGACAAAGATAAGGAGCAGTTGAGGGCATTAAGGTCTGGGGTCCAATTCTGAATGGGGAGCTGGTTATTTTTAGGGGAAAAAAGAATAATTTCAGTTTTTTAGGGTTGAGTTTAAGGTGGTTAATGTAGAACCAGGCTTGAATCTTGATGAGCGTGTTGTTGAGGTGAAGGATGTCAGCATGAGTTTTAATTTTATAATAGAGTTGGGTGTCATCGGCGTAGAGTTGGTAGTTGATCCCGGCTTGTTTAAGAATGAGTGTGAGGGGTTCCATGAAAAGGTTAAAGAGAGAGGGAGAGAGGATGGATCCTTGTGGAACTCCTAAGGAGATGGAGGTAGGGTTAAATAGGCAATTTTGGACTTTGATTTGTTTAGAACGGTGTTGTAGGTATGAGACGAACCATTTGTGTGTTGTACCATTCAGGCCGAATCGATCTCTAAGAACATTGAGTAGAGCAGAGTGGTTAACAGTATCAAACGCTGCAGAGAGATCAAGGAGGATCAGAAGGCTAGATTCGCCATTGTCAAGCGAGTGGTGGATGTCGTCAACAATGTTTAGCATGGCGGTATCTGAAAGAGACACGTTTGTGATAGATTCCTTACCTTAGAATATCCCCAGACGTCAGACTGGATCCGGAAATGTTTTGCGTAGCAGTACCCTTGCGCGTCGGTAGGCGTCGTCTGCGGCTCCGCGTCCATCGGCGTCGTGGGCGCCTTGATGACGTCGTCGGAGTACTTAGACGCCGCCTCCGCGTGCTGACGTCAGTTCTTCTTTTTTCCGCGCCAGCAGCGCAGATCCGGAAAAAGTGGTACCGTAGTCTTTTTTGACTAAACTTTTTTGATCCTTTTTGATCGTTTCTTTAATCGAGTCTTCGACTCCGGACGGTGCTGATAGGGATGCCAGGTTTTAAGCCCTGTGAGGACTGCGACCGTCGGTGTCTCCACTGTCTCGGCGTCGACCACGACGACGAGACCTGTTCCGACTGCTGGGCCCTGACTTCGAAAGCTAGACGGGAGCGGTCCCGCAAGCGACTCGAACTCCGGCAGTCGGCCCCGCGCCAGGAAAGGTCCCGGTCCGGACGGAGGTCGAGGGACCGATCGCGGGAGCGGATCCATCGGAGCTCCGGGAGTCGACATCACTCCTCAGGGTCAAAGTCGTCAGGTAAGCACAAGAAGTCGAAGAGACGTCATCGCTGTTCCGACTCCTCCACACCCCCCCTGCCCCCCTGCCCCCCCTACTCCCCCCCCCTCCTCCCCCCTCCTCCCCCCCCCCCCCGACGTGGCCGGGGATTCAGGTGGCACCGCCCACGCGGCTCCGTCTGAGTCGCAGGCGTCGCGTCCGGCCCCATACCCTCCGGTCCCTGGGCCGCGCGACGCCGGAGAAGATGAGCGGTTCCTCATGGCCATGAGGTCCCTCACTCCCCCGACGGGCTCCGCGACGCCTTCGGGCCCAGCGGACCCGTCTGGGGGCCCTAGCGGGTCGGGGCTTCGGCCCCGGCGCTGCAGGCCCCCACTGGATCCGGTTCCAGATCCTGGTCGTCGCCGGTGGATTTAACGACCTCCCCGGCGCCGGTCCCTCAGGTGTCACTCCGGCGCCGTCTTCGGGCGGACAGTCCCCGATGCCTCCCTCGATCCAGCGCCGGAACGGCGCCGCTGCTTTAGACGCCGTTCGGAGAGTTCGTCTTCCATGAACCGGGCCCATCATTTGATCCCCCTGAGTACCAGGAGATGGGTGATGAGGAGTATTGGGAGGGGTCTGAGGACCCTCTGACACGGGAGTGTCAGTCCCACGAGGACTGGACAGGTGGACTTGGGGATGCCAGTGATTTGGACACTTCGCCAGTCACTGGTTTTGTCTCCCCTCCTACCGTGGCTACGGAGGAGGGGGCTACCTACAGTGTGGTGCTAACGCGGGCGGCCAAGGCCTTGGGCCTTGAACTCCCCGTCGTGGCCGTGAGGACTAACCTCCTCACTGAGGTCCTTAAACCGCAGTAAAGCTCGGCTGAGCCTCTGCTGCCGTTTAATGAGGCCTTGACTGACGTTCTTGTGGGCACTTGGTCCAGGCCCGCTACAGGTTCGCCTGTAGATAGGAACGTGGCCAGACGCCACCGCCCGGCCCCGGGCGACCCTTGTTTCCTGTCCACCCACCCCACCCCTGAGAGCCTGGTGACCCAGGCCTCCAATTCCCAGACCGTATTCCCGTCGGCTCCGCCTGACAGGGAATCCAAGAGGTTTGAGCAATACGGCAAGAAGGTATTCTCCTCCCTAAGTCTGGGACTGCGGTCTTCCAACACCACATGCCTCTTGCGCTGCTACACCCACTCCCTGTGTGATATGGTCGCGGACGTGCTGCCAGAATGCCCGTTGGAGGTACGGGCTAAACTCGGCCAAGCCCTTGTGGAAGGCCGAGATGCGGCACGTTATTCTATCCGGTGTGGACTAGATACCACCGACTCACTAGGTAGAGCGATGGCAACAGCGGTGGCGATTCGTCGCCACGCCTGGTTGGGGTCCGCCAACTTCTCGACTGATGTCCAGAATACACTCATGGACATGCCTTTTGATGGCCGTCGCCTTTTTGGCGACAAGGCAGACCATGCGCTTGAGCGTTTTAAAGACTCCAGGGCTACGGCCAAGTCCTTGGGGCTCTCGGCCCGCGCCAGCAAACGGCTGCTTTTCGCCCCTTTCGTGGCCAAGGAAGGGGTGTACCCACACGTGCTGCCAGCCACGCGCCGCAGGGTAATACCCAACACGGTGGCGGCCGTGGAAACCGCCGTGGCGGCGGTCGGGGACAACGGCGAGGACAGTCCACACCTTCCCCCGCAGCATTCGCCTCAAAACCCTCCTAGTCCGTGCTTTCATGCCCATGTGTCGCCAGTGGGGGGCAGGGTTTGCCATCACCTCCTCCACTGGCGCACTGTCACGTCGGACAGGTGGGTGCTGCAAATCGTCCGAAGGGGCTACTCCCTCCCCTTCAAGGGGACCCCTCCAGCCATGCCACCGCAGAACCACCCTGTATCAGGGGATCATTTGCGATTTCTGCAGGAGGAAGTTACGGCCCTCTTGGCCAAGGGGGCCATCGAGCGCGTTCCTGGGCCAGAAGTAGGGTGTGGTTGCTACTCCCACTACTTTCTGGTACCCAAGAAGGGCAAAGGGGGCCTACGCCCTATCTTGGACCTACGGAACGTCAACGGCTTCCTCCGGAAGGAGAAGTTCAAAAGGCTGACACTGGCTCAGGTCTTAGCTGCCCTGGACCCAGAAAACTGGATGGTAGCGTTGGACTAGCAGGACGCTTATTTCCACATCCCCGTCCTGCAGGCCTACCGGTGTTACCTGCGGTTCACGGTAGGCCAGGAGCACTTTCAGTTTACCATGCTCCCCTTCGGCCTTACCAGCGCCCCACGGGTGTTCACGAAGGTGATGGCGGTGGTCGCAGCTCATCTGCGCAGGTTCGGGGTTTCAGTCTTCCCCTACCTCGACGACTGGTTGTTGAAGGCGGGCACGCCCCAAACAGTCGTCAGCCACCTCCAGACGACGGCAAACCTCCTGCACCTGCTGGGGTTTTCCATCAATGTGCCGAAGTCACACCTGTGCCCCTCTCAGAAGCTCCTCTTCATCGGAGCGGTTCTCGACTCGGCGCAGTTTCGAGTTTATCCTCCTGAACAGCGGGTTTGGGACATTCAGGCTCTAATTCCACTCTTTCAGCCTTTGTCCCGAGTTTCGGTGAGGTTGACGCTGCAGCTTCTGGGGCTGATGGCCTCCTGCATCCTTCTGGTGCATCACGCCCGGTGGCGGATGCGGGCTCTGCAGTGGGACCTGAAGTTTCAGTGGGCCCAGCATCAGGGCAACCTATCCGACCATGTCCTGATCTCGGAGGGCACTGCGAGACAGCTGCAGTGGTGGCTCACGGACCGCGATTGGGTCAGTGGCAGATCCCTCTCCCTTCCCCAACCGGAGCACGTAGTTGTGACGGACGCGTCCCTCCAGAGCTGGGGAGGCCACATGGGAGAGGCAGAGATCAGAGGCCTCTGGTCTCCGGCGGAGTCCCGGCTCCATATCAACCTTTTGGAGCTGCGGGCGATTCGTCTAGCACTGAAGGCATTCCTCCCCTCTGTTCGGGGGAGTGTAGTGCAGGTGTTCACGGACAACACCTTCACCATGTGGTACTGCAACAAACAGGGCGGGGTGGGGTCGTGGACCCTTTGCCAGGAGGCTCTGCGTCTCTGGCGGTGGCTGGAATATCAGGGTGTGACCCTGGTGGTTCAACACCTGGCAGGTTCTCTGAACGCCAGGGCGGACGAACTCAGCCGTCGGTGCATGATGGATCACGAATGGCGTCTGAACTTGGACGTGGCGCAAGGCCTCTTTCAGCAGTGGGGAGAGCCTTGGTTAGATCTATTCGCCACCGAAGAGAACGCGCAATGTCATCAGTTCTGCGCGTTGGAATTTCCAAGGCGGCACTCGCTCGGAGACGCTTTTCGTCGCGAGTGGAGTTGTGGTCTATTGTACGCCTTTCCGCCTATACCACTTCTGCCCAGAGTGCTGAAGAAGATCAAGCGCGACCGGGCCCAAGTTATCCTTGTGGCTCCGGACTGGGCACGAAGGTACTGGTATGCAGAGCTACTCAGTATGTCAGTCGATCCCCTGGTTCGTCTGCCTCTTCAGGAGGACCTTCTGTCGCAGCAGCAGGGGACGGTCCTCCACCTGAACCTGTTCAGTCTCCACCTCCATGCTTGGAGATTGAGCGGCGACAGTTGAGGCCATTTGACTTGCCTCCTGAAGTCTGTAATGTCATTCTGGCAGCCAGGCGTCCCTCCACAAAGTCGGTATACGCCTGCAGGTGGAACAAATTTGTGGCATGGTGCACAGCAAAGGCTGTGGATCCTCTTGCTGCCCCTCTTTCTGAGGTTCTTCTCTTCCTTCTTTTGCCCAGCAGGGCTCTGCTCTGGGCACTATCAAGGGCTACCTTTCTGCCCTTTCAGCCTTTATAAGGCTGCCTGATCAACCTTCTTTGTTCAAGTCCCCTATTGTAACTCGTTTTCTAAAGGACATCACACACATGTTCCCTCCTGTTCCGTTTGTGATGCCTCAGTGGGACTTGAACCTGGTTCTTACGTTTCTGATGTGCGCTCCCTTTGAGCCACTTCACAACTGTCCTCTCAGTCTTCCTACTTTGAAGACTGCTTTCCTGGTTGCCATCACCTCTGCCAGGAGAGAGAGTGAGCTCCAGGCTCTTTCATGTACACCCCCTTTCCTTTCTGTCCATCCGGACAAGGTTGTGTTGCGTACTAAGCCATCTTTCCTGCCCAAGGTTGTCACAGCCTTCCATATCGGGCAGTCCATCACCTTGCCCACCTTCTTTCCGCCACCGCTTCCCTCTAAAGAGGAAGAGCGGCTCCACCGTCTGGACCCAAAACATGCGCTTTCATTCTACTTGGATCGCACACGCCAGTTCCGGGTGGATGACCAACTCTTTGTTGGTTACGTGGGCGCTGAGAAGGGAAAAGCGGTGCACAAGCGGACCATCTCTCGGTGAATCATCTTGTGTATCCAGGCATGTTACTCCTTGGCTAAAAAGGAGCCCCCTGTTTGATTGCGGGCTCATTCCACCCGGGCCTCGGCGACTACAACTGCCCTGGGCCGGGGAGTGCCCTTGCAGGACATTTGCCAGGCGGCTACGTGGGCCTCGCTGCACACGTTTGCAAGACACTACTGCCTGGACAGTCAAGTCCGGAGGGATGGCTTCTTTGGCCGTTCCGTCCTCCAGGACTTTCTGGTGTGATTATTGGTTCGCAGGCCCACCACCGGGGTTGGTATTGCTGGGTTATCTATTCTAAGGTAAGGAATCTATCACTAACTTGTCTCTTTCAGATGCACAAGTTACTACTTGTGTAACGATATATCTGTAAGAGACATTAGTTAGTGATAGATTCCTTACCGACCCACCCATCCTCCCCGTTCTGCGAACCGATATCTAGGGTTAAGGTCATCCCCTTTCAGGGCCCTAGTTTCAATGGCACCAGTGTTGGTTTTTAACATGGCTCAGCGCTTCTGGCGCGGAAAAGCTGTGTCTAAGAACTGACGTCAGCCCGCGGAGGCGGCGTCTAAGTACTCCGACGACGTCATCACGGCGCCCACGTCGCCGACGACTGACGCGGAGCCGCAGACGACGCCTACAGACGCGCAAGGGTACTGCTATGCAAAAAAATTCCAGATCCAGTCTGACGCCTGGGGATATTCTAAGGTAAGGAATCTATCACTAACTAATGTCTCTTACAGATATATCGTTACACAAGTAGTAACTTGTGCTGCATCCTTTCCTAAAGCCAGATTGGAAGGGGTCTAGTAAGTTAAAGTGTTCAATGTGTCTATCTAGTTGGAGAAGGACGTATTTTTCCACGGCTTTAGAGAGAAGGGGAAGGTTGGAGATGGGACGAAGGTTATTGAGGTCGTTTGGGTCTGCCAAAGGATTTTTGATAATGGGGGTGATTTGGCCAAGTTGCAATGAAGTGGGGACACAGCCGGTGGCAAGGGAGCTGTTGATAATAGAGGTCCAGGAAGGAGTGATGATGTGTTTAAGGTTTTGGACAAGTTTGGAGGGGAGAGGGTCTTTGGTGTGGGAGGAAGGCTTGAGTTTGGTAATGATGTTAAAGACGTCTCTTTCAGTGACTGGCTGGAAGTTATGCCATGCAGCATTGTTTTTAGGAAGAGGATTAGGATGATTGGAGTCCAGGAGATTGTAGGGCAATGGGGGGGTGAGGGAGATCAGAGTTGGGATGGGTAGTGGTTAGTGTAGGGGGAGTTGTGATGGAGGGGGGATATTAAGAGAGATGTTCGGAATGGCGGTAGGGATCGCAGTAGAGAGGAAGGATTGCTCAATTTGTTTAATTTTGTCTGGAGAAAAAAAAGAGCTATTTCTTCGCATCTAGTCGTCGAGGCCAGTGGAACAGGGGGAGCGGCAGCAGTTTGATTGCGCACAATGTTAAATAGTTCTCTTGGCCTATTCTGTGCTCGATCTAGTTGTGTCCTGAAGAAGGACGTTTTTTGTCTAAAGATGTGTTTTTTGTAGGACGATCTAGCAAGTCTGAGGTGGGCCAGGTTAGAAGGAGAGGGGTGCTGTCTCCATAATCTTTCCGTCAGTCTGAGTCTGCGTCTTTCATTATTTAGCTCTGTGTTAAACCATGATTTGGAGGGGATATTTATTTGTTTTTTGAGTTTGAGAGGGGCTAGAAGGTCGAGGGTATCAATGACTGCTTTGTTATATTGTTCGGTTAGTTCATTCGTGTTAAGGGAGGGACGGGTAGTGAGAAGTTGGGCATGTAGTTTGGATTCAAGTAAGTCGGGAGGGATATGACTAAGATTTCTGATCAGTTTCATGGGTTTAGTAGTTTTGGTAGGAGGGGGGAGGCAGAGGTAGTTATGGAGAACAGGATAAGGTGATGGTCGGACCAGTCAATGGGAATGATATTCGATAGAAGGGCTAGATCCTTGCAGGTAATGATAGCTTCAAGGGTGGCTCCTTTGGAATGGGTTGGTGACTGACAGATTTGTTTGAGGTCATTAATTTCGAGAAGGTCAAAGAGGAGGGAGATTGAGGGATCTTTGGTATCATTCCAATGGAGGTTAAAGTCTCCCAGGAAGATGTTTTTAGATTTGGAAATTGAGGATTGGGTAAGGAGGTTTAGATAGCTCGTCAATGAATAGGTAGTGATTTCCGGGCGGATTATATATATTGTGAAGGCGGGTGGGGTGGGAGCCCTGTATTTTGAGTTCGGCTACAAGGTATTCAAATGAAGCATATTCAGCGTTATTGATAAAGGAGAGCTGTAGTTCGTCTTTGAAGATGATAACTACACCACCGCCTTTTCGAATGGGTCTATCTTTCCTAATGATGGAGTAGCCCGGGGGTGAGAGTAGGTCTAGAATGCTTGTAGAGTGGTCATTAAGCCAGGATTCTGTAAGGAAGGCGATGTTGATGGATTCGCTAAGGATGTTTTCAGAGATTTCTAAGGCATGTCGGGCAGCGGAGGGGCAGTTAACAAGCATGCAGGTGAGGGGTTTGGGAGTGGGTTTGGGAGAAGGGAGGGCATGCATGGATGGATGGAGGTGAGATGAGGAGGGGGTCTAGGTGAGACAGGTGAGAGGGGAATACAACTAGTCCTCAATATGACGGGGATGCTTGAGAAGGGGGAGGCGTGTTCACGGTGGGTGAGTAGGGAGGGTAGGAATTTTGTAGGTCGGAAATCTCCCGGTGGGAGAGGGTGCAAAAGGTGCGGAGTGGTCTCTGAGCCCTGCAAAGCAAGGGAGTTGTTTTCCACGGTTTGGAGGTGGTGGGGTTTATTTGACCAGGGCTAGCGGTGTTTCTTCGGGGAGGGTGGTCGCTGGATTTGCGGTTGTAGAAATCGTTCCTAAGACGAGAGAGATCTCTGGTAAGAGTGGAGAGGTTATGTTCGATGTTGCGAAGGGAGTTTGAGATAAGAGTGAGGGGGGAGATTGGGTGTGGGGGGGAGGAGGAAAAGGGGGGTTCGGAGTTAACTGCAGAGGGTGGTCTGTTCTGAGGAGGCAGTGAGCAGATGCAGGCAGGAGGCCTGTTCTGAGGAGGAGATGTGCCGATGCAGGCAGGAGAGCAGGGAGGGCTGTAGTTGAAGGGGAGAAGGAGTGACAGGGTGGGGTAGGGGGGAGATGAGACCTCTGGGGATGAGGAGTTTGGAGATAGAAGGGAGGTACAGTTGTGGAGTGGTGTAGGAGTGAGGGGGGAGACAATGGGAAGAGTGTAGTTCGGGGGGGGAGAGGATGAGTTGGGAGAAGAAGGGTGGGGGGTAGTGTGATTCAGAGGGTGTGAGGATGAGTTGGGGGAGGAGGAATTGAGGGGGTGGGGGAGGAAACGAAGGGGAATCTGGGTGAGGAGTATTGTGATTCGGCGGGTGTGAGGAGGAGTGAGGGGGGTTGGCGGAGGAAAAGAAGGGGAGACCGTGATAGAGGGCCGGGAGGGAGGAGTTATAGGGAGGGGAATGGGTGGGCTGATTGGGTGCAAGGGGGATAGGGAGTGTGGGGGTGAGGAGAGGATCAAGGGGAGAGGGGGGGGTTCATAGTGAGGAAAGAGGGGATGGGTGGCAACGTTTGCATAGTGTAATTGGATGTTGAAAGGTTAGGGGCGGGAGAGCAGGGCTGGTGGGGCGGGGTCTGTGGGGAGAGAGGAGGTGGAGAGTATGGGAGGTTATTGGAGGAATTGGAAAGTTGGATGGCCAAGGATCTGAAATGGAGTTCGAAGGTGTTAAGATGGGGTACGGCCACTTGGATGAGGATGTTTCCAGTTTTAAAAATGGAGATGTTGATTTCCCCACAAAAGGTTGGAGAGGGAGTGGTGGAAAGTTTGTGGCCATGGGGTATTATGGAAGTTTTTGTGACTGGGAGATGTTTAGTGAAAATGCTTTTCCATTTAGAGGGGCGTTTGGAATAGAAGATGTAATTAGTTTTAATGGGGGCGGTAGGGCTGTAGAAGTTGTCAACAATAAGTGTTTCAGGATTACGAATGAGGAGGTTGTGTTTGAGTTTTTTTCTAGCGTTTTTAGAAAGATTGGGGGGGTACGGAATGGACCAGGAGTTGGGACCATGTTTAGATAGAGAAAGGTCCTGGGACGGGGAAGGGAAATTGAGAGGAGGCATATTGGGCAAAGAAAAAGGTAGGAGAGAGGTAAATCAGATAGTCACGTGAGAAGTCAAGGGAGGGCAGTGTGTTGAAGCTGTGGAGGGAGAGACGTGGAAAGGGAGGAGTGGAAGGACGCGGTGTTGGTTAAGGGGAGGATTCCGCAGAGGAAAAGAACAAAGAAAGGGAATGTGGTCACAAGATGATATGAGAGAAAGGGGCCATAGACAGGGGAATATGAGTCAAGTAAATAGGTGCGAAGGAAGCGGTAGTCAGACGGAGTTCGGAGGTAGTGGGAGAGACTGTAGATGAGAGGTAAAAGGCAAAAGTTATCGGACGATCGATTGATTAGTCATACAATTTTGTAGGGCCTGACATAGACAATCAGCAATACTGCTTTACATAATTGCTTGTGAACAAAGTAAAACATAGACCTAAGCAAAAGAGAGAATGTGTATCAGGGAGGACGTATTGGGGAGAGTCGGGCGATAGAGGTAGAGAAAGTGGAATCAGTTGGTGGGAAGAAGAGATCCGCCGAGCATTTGGTACACCATAACCTTTTAAATAGACTGTGGTGATTCAACAATCGAACTGAAATTCCAAATCAATATATGAAGCATTGACCAGGGATCTCTGGGTGCAATATACAGGGGTACTAGATGGTAAAAGCAAAAGGTCATGGTAAATTATATAAGCAAGTATGAAACAGGGCAGTCGGGATAGAAAAGGCTAAGGAGACTAGGCAATGGTAGCAAAAGAAAAAGGGGGAGGGGGGTGATTGACACAGTCCAGCGAAGCAAACAATTACAGCACAGCTACACATGGAGGGAGCTATAATAAAGCAATGTTGAAATATCCCCAGCAAAGCAAGCAATCAATCCCCGCAAAGCTACTCAAGGTGAGGATCGCTAGGTTCAGGATCAAAAAATACCGGGTCATCAATCTGCACAGATTGTCAAGGTGGGAGCATTGTTAAACACAGGCCACAAGGTGGAGCTCCAGGCTAAGGAAGGGAGCAGTTTAAAATTCAAAGGAAAAAAATAGATCAGGAGTGTTATTCTAATGGCAACGTGTCCATCTTGAGGGGCCTCGAAGTCGTCAGATCTCGGCTTTGGCACCATTTTGTAAGGCTAGTTGGATCACGCAATTTCGGTGTAGCAGTTACTACTCCATTCATGCCAGCGCTGTTTCGCTCCAGAATTCAACCCTGCCACTATAACCATTTAATTCCCAATTTGAAATCAGCGCTCCCAGAAAGTGTCTTCCCTCGAGTCCAAACAATCCATCAACTAGGGCATTGCTGGGATAGGCGAGGGAGGCCTCACTTAGTGTCGGTGCTGCGTTCCAAAGCTCTGCCTGCAATCCCTGCTAGGAATCCCGTCAGCCGATCTCGCAAGTCAGATCTCCCAAAGTCAGTTGAGCTGTGGCGTGTTAGGGAGAGCTGGAGCAACGTCTGATTCCGATGCGCTGAGCTGGGACAAAACAGCGCAAGAGAGGCAGGCCTCACCTTGTGACCGGTGGGGGGATCAACGCACCATCAACAGTTTTTAGGTCTCGGCCTCTCAATGCGAATGCACATTGAGCGGAGCGAGACTATAGGGGCTTAAACAGAGGTTTAACTAGCTGGCGATTTGATGCTGTGCCCGTGCGCTTTTAGGTCAATGCGCAAGGGCATTTACCTAAAATGCGCGTGCACAGCATCAAATCGCCAGCCATCTGTTCCCCAGAAGCTCTTCCCGCTCCGCCCCACAAGCTTCCCCCAGCGTGCGCTCTGCCTCAGCCGCACTCCTCCCTCACCTTTGAAGTGAAGCTTCACTTCAAAGGCCCCTGCTGCTTCACACTACCCCTGCTGCGGCCGTGTCTCATTTCTACTCCCCCCTCCCCACAGCAATGCCCTCCGTCTTGTTTTAAAAAAAACTTTTTTCCCTCACGGCCGCTAGGCCGTGTCTCCTTTTATTTTATCTTTTTTTTTTTTTTACTTTTTATATGCAGTCTGCCTGCATTTCTCCTTCCTTCGTGCCCAGTACCCCTCCCAGCTCTGTCTTGTTATTACTCCTCTATCCTGCTGGTCATTCCTATTTTTCCATATCCCTCTTTGCTATTTTCTTTCATATTTCTGCCCCCTCTCCCTTCTGCATTGTCCTCTCGCCTCTATTTCAGTAACGCACCTCATCCTTCCACCCCCGCCTCTCCCACATCCCACGCATCCTCCCCTCCCCCTGACGTCTCCCCCTTTTCCTCACACCCCGGGGCCCTTCACACTTCATCCTCTGACTGGCCGTGTCCTCAATGCTGCGGGAGCACTCGCTGTCCCTCGACTCTATTTCTCAAGCACATCCCCTGATTTCAGAGAGGCGCTTGATACCTCCGAGGCCCAGAGGCCTCCAGAGCCGGGGACAGCTTGGGCTGCTCCCATCTGCATTCACAAAGACCCCCTCCCCCCCCGGGCCTCTGAGCTTGGCTTGTTTTACCTTTCCACTTAACTCTCCTTGCCCCACCATATGTCGGCCCCGCAGTGAAGCTTCACACAAATGGCCTTTCCGGCTCGGTGGACCCCACTGATGTATGGTGCAAAGCTGTCTCTGCTTCTATAACAAACCTCACAGCCGTGGACCATAAACAATTCTTCTGTAAAATATTAAGCCATTTAATCCATATGTGCATACATTTAAATGTGGTTATTTCTTCGCAGTCGTACTCGTCTATGGGAAAACGGCTTATAATAAACTTAAATTTAAAAAGCCCAACGTTTTTTAGGCTAGGACACAATGGACAAAATGGCCCTACTTTAGAATTCGGTGTACGTCGCAAATGTGACAGAAATCCCGTCGCCCTTACTACAACAAGTACATTATATCCCATGGCTGTAGCACTTGGACTATACTAGAAAATTGTGACGGACTATCCCCAAACTTTTAATCAGGCTCTCAGTTGCATGTGCTTAGAATTTTTGTGATTCCCTTGAATGTAGTAAAAGGTATTTCTTTTTAAATCGGCTCCCTTTAAGGCAGAGAAATGTCGACATTTAACGTGGAGAAAGCAACGTTTAACATTGACATTGCACAGACAGAATGCTGGAGCAGAGAGGCTAATTGCATCACTTGAAAAGAAAGAAAGCTCAATTGTATTCCCTGCCACAGAAGGATAATGAAAACAGTATGATTACAAGAGGAGACATGCAGAGTGTCACATGGCAAAGGCGTGAGACCGGCTAGTTAGAGTTTTGCCTCGCTAAAGGGTTATGTGTAAGAATGATGTTATTCACCACTGTACACAAAATACTATAAAACCCGGCTTTCACCATGCAATCACAGAAACGCTTAATGAACTTCTGTAAGGCACTATTGAAGTGACTGGGGTCTGGCAGTTGAATGCTCCATGTCTTTATGGAAATTTATGTAGGCCAAATAAGCTATGAAACCAGCCGGATTTGCCCGAGTTCATGTGCTCCGTTCGCGTTCAAAAACCAGCTAGGTCACAAACCACCATTTGTCTCTTCAAAGGCTCCGCTCCCCGCCCCACGCCTGCACCACTCCTCCTCCCACCTCCCCCCGTCCTTTCTGCCCGCCTCGCACACCACATCAAAGCGTCCTGTTTCCTGCCACCCAGATCGCAACCTGCCCAGCCTGTGCCGTCTCTCCCTACCCCTTAACCCTTCACCCTGGCCCCACCACCTCTCGATATTGCTTGCTTTCTTCCTTACTCGATGATCAGCGCATTATGACATAATAAACCACCTCTTGGTTTTTTTACCTTTCCACTTTTGCCCCGCCAGAAAGTACTTAAATGGGTTATGTTTTGTGTGACAGTCATAAGTAGGCAAAATAAGGATGAAAGAACGCCTGCGGAACCGACGGTTTGTGATGGTTCAATTGTTCTTGCCATATACGTGGTGATACGCAGAGGCTTGAGAATGTGCAGTTCCCAGACGGTTAACCCTGCACAGGGACTAGCATTTTATTTAATGTTTTTATATAGCCCTCTCAAATCCAAGGTTATTGTAGCACTTTATGTATAACTAAAATACTTTATACAGTTACAGAAAAACATGGATCACTTTCAACTTGCCAGGAGTTTTTAGTAAAAGAAGACTTCTGAGCTAGACAATAAATTGCTCTCAATGATTTGCAGGTTCTTTGTAGGGAGAACAATTTGTATGTTGCACGAGTGGGTACACTACGTGTGAAAAAAAGCTGACTAAGCCTTTCGGAGATAGTAAGGTGGTATTGATTTTTTGCAAGGTTATCTCTGCCAGACATATCGGACTAGGTATACATTGAAAATGTTGACAGTTTTATAGTTTCAAAAGACTGTGGCGAAGACAAAACTCATCTCAGCCCTAATCGTCACAGCTTCAAATAAGAGTCCCTATTGCAGAGCACCTGACCACACCGCTCCCACAATAACAATCTCACCCTCACACCGCCCCTCACCCTCCCACACACCCTCACCCTTACACACACCCCCTCACCCTCACACACCCCCTCACCCTCACACCCCCTCACCCTCACACACCCCCTCACCCTCACACCCCCCTCACCCTCACACACACCCTGACCCTCACACACACCCTCACCCTCTCACCCACCCTCTCACCACTCAGCACCACCACAGCACCACTCAGTGCTAAACCAGCATCACTCAGCACCACCACATTATCACTCAGCACCACCACAGCACCACTCAGCACCACTCAGCACCAACACAGCACCACTCAGCATCACCACTCAGCACCACCACAGCATCACTCAGCACCACCACAGCACCACTCAGCAGCACCACTCAGCAGCACCACTCAGCAGCACCACTCAGCAGCACCACTCAGCAGCACCACTCAGCAGCACCACTCAGCAGCACCACTCAGCACCACCACATTATCACTCAGCACCACCACAGCAGCACTCAGCACCACCACAGCACCACCACCACAGCACCACCACCACAGCACCACCACCACAGCACCACCACCACAGCACCACCTCAGCACCACCACAGCACCACTCAGCACCACCACCACAGCACTAATCAGCACCACCACAGCAGCACTCAGCACCACCACAGCACCACCACAGCACCACCACCACACCACCACCACAGCACCACCACCACAGCACCACCACAGCACCACCTCAGCACCACCACAGCACTAATCAGCGCAACCACAGCATCACTCAGCGCCACCACAGCACCAATCAGCGCCACCACAGCACCAATCAGCGCCACCACAGCATCCCTCAGCGCAACCACAGCATCCCTCAGCGCAACCACAGCATCCCTCAGCGCAACCACAGCATCCCTCAGCGCAACCACAGCATCCCTCAGCGCAACCACAGCATCCCTCAGCGCAACCACAGCATCCCTCAGCGCAACCACAGCATCCCTCAGCGCAACCACAGCATCCCTCAGCGCAACCACAGCATCACTCAGCGCCACCACAGCATCACTTGTTCAAATATGTTCTCTCAATGTTTCAAGCTTTATTACAAATGACACAATTTTTTTTTAAATAATGCTATAGGTGTCACATTTGCAAATTCTATAAATATTGACATTTACAATAACAAAATTAATACATTTGCTATTATAAAAACATAGACATAACTTAAAAAATTATTAGATTTACAAGGCCAATAGCTCCAACTTTTCTAATGCGAGACCTATTGCATTTCCAATGCTTGTTTCCGGTGGGGGGGTCATCGCAGTATCTATTGTTGGCCGGGCAGTCGGGTCATCAGCATACAGCATCGTGGCGGTGAACTGGGCATGGAGAACTGGGCGGCAAACTGGGTAAGCCACGGATGGAGCGGGAGCACTGGAAAGTGCCGAGGCGCCTTGAAGATACAGGCACTCATGAAGCGGAGATGAGCCGTGCAACTCCCAGGGGCTCGGCGGCGATGAGGAAGATGCTGCCACTGTCGATGGCCGATGGCTATCTTTGCAAACTAGCAGCTGAGTCAGCCGTCACAGGTCAATCGTTGGCCTACCGCAGGAGGAGACAACGAGCAGCACATTCCTCGGCAGGGAGGCGGCATGGAGCTGGGGAAATCTTCAGTGCGGCTGCATCGGTGCAGAGCTGCATCCCAGAGGCGACGTGGTGCCCAGAACTCAGTCTCTGACAGAAAGCACAGACCCAATGTTAAGGTCTCCGTGACCATCCAAGCCGGACCCCTGCAGGCGAATCACAGCGTTGGGCGGTCAGTGGCCAGGAGGAGCATCGGGTCCCCAGCGCTAGCGGCGAGGTGAAGTCATGGAGGAAGAAGCCAGTGGCCTGCGTCTTCAAGGCGCCCAAGCCAGGAGGGGGTCGATGAGGCAGGAAGGTCCCGGTCGTAGCAGTGTAGAGCGTCATCCAGGTGAGTGGAAAATATTTTATTTTCTTAATGCGAACCAGTTGCTTGTAGTGATGCTTGTAGGTCGAGGGAAACGAGTGGATGGCGAGTTTAATGAGGGATATTGTCCAATGCAGTGATCCCCTACCCTGGAGCTCCTGCAAGAGAGCTCCTACTCAGCTGCATGTTCAGAAATTAGCAATGTTCAGAAGTTAGCACAGCTGAGTTGTCAGTGTTTATCGCCAATTTGGCGACCAAGTCTTTCCACAGTAAAAAATGTTGCTTCACTTTTACTGTCAGGACATGTAAAATACTTGTCCTACCAGTGTCATATGTTGCCTCCTGCCTTTAGGGCTTGGTAGGCCTGCTAAAGGGGTGACTTACACACATGTCCAAGGGAAGTAGTAACTTAGCCAAACTTTGCCTTTGAAGGCAATGGCAAACAGTGCACGACTGCTCTACCAGTCTGCAGTGGTGGTGGGGGACTTGTTTTACTTTGGGCCTTTCTAGAGTGCCACAATCAGTGCTAAAAGCCGTAAGGTACCTCTCTAACTTGCATGCTCTGGGTACCAGAGTACCGTTTACTAGGGACTTTCAGGTAAGTTAGCCATTTCCAATTGGGCAAAGCCAATTTGAAATACACTTTAGGGTCAGGGCACTGGCACGGAGTTCTGGTTAGCAGGCATCAGTGCACTCTCAAAGTGGACAAACCAGCAACATCCACTGAAAAACTTAGAGGTGACCGAACATAAAGGGGCTTTTCCTTACGGTTTGACATAGACAGTGTCATTGACAGTGGAAGGTGAGAGATTCTTGAGATAGCCATCAATGGCGTTGTCGTCCACAATGGTGGTCTTGCCATGAGCCATTGTCGTTGATGAGTTCTTGGTTGTTTACTAAGATCTCCTGGTCATTAATGAGGCCGATGTTGCAAGTTTCAATGTGTATGTTCTCAACTATGTTAAATGTTTCTTCATCGATGAGGATGACCAACTTCACCATTAAGAGCAGCTGCTCATTCAGGACATCAAGAGTGCTGGATTTTCACACAATCACTCATGATGATGGTTGATGACACAAAAGAGGTCTTCCTGTGCCATAAAATGAACATTTACCACGAAAATATCCCAGCAACATCTTGCAGTAATCTGGATGGCTGGTTCAAGACGAAGGGCAGACCACCAGGTACGTAAGACGATAATGTCAGAGAGGCTATGAGAGCAGAGCTCCTCTCTGGGACCTCCTCCTACATGTGTGGTTTACATCTGAGCTATGGTGGCCAAAGGGGAAGTAGAAGAACTTAGCACTTAGTCCTTATTGGCTAATGATTGTGTTGCTTCAAATGAGGTGGATGTGCTACTAAAGAAACCCTGTTGAGGCCTATGGCCATTTTTGGACAGTTTGCTGGTATTTATGAGATTACCAGGGACTTCCACCCTAATATCAGGGATTGAATCGAGCATGCCAATCTATAAAGATACCAAAACTGGGTTACTGGATTTACAGGTAAGTAATTTATTTTTCTCTGGGACCTACGCCTTGCACATAAACGCTCTACAGCATTCGTGCGCCACAATTGTTCTATACAGTTAGGCCTGGTTTGTATGTTACATGTAAGTATGTCTGTATGTATGTATATCACTAGCAACAAAGAAATAACAGAGGCTAGGTAAGCACTGAACAATGGGTGAGACATTTCTGTTGTGACAAGTACAGACCTTCGTGAGTAAAAGAAAAACCCAGCCACTAGGTACCGTAATTCATATAAACTATCCATGATCACCAATCACTGTCAAGTTCTCCTCTGTTTCATGACCCAGTTTCGACCCTCAGCTTTTTTTGCCCAGAGCATCCTCACATTCTTCCCTTTCTGCACACCTCTGACTAGTTCCTGCCTCCCAGCTAAGTATTTCACATCTTACATCTTATTTCTCTTCTAAGACCTCAGACAGAACATGAAAATGTTCCTCTAAAGACCGCCTACTTGCTCCCATTGCTCAATAGCAAATATATTTATTTTGTGTTACAGCAATAATGTTGATTGGGTGTGCTAACTATCAGATGTACCTAACCCATAAAGGGGTTTAGCTAAGGAACTATTTAATAAGATTGATTGGCTGTTTAACACTTTACAGTTCAGGGAAATTCTTAATAATGTAGTTTTAAAACTTAGTTTTTTTCTAATTACCTTTTTTATTTTCTTCATTAAATGCAGATTTGCCCGTAGTGGATGTTCCTGTTCCGAAGATTATATTGCCACAGACAGAAACTTCAATAACTGTTAAGCGAAAAACTAATGAAGGAACTTCATTTCAAGCAAAAAGGGCACGACTTAACAAAATTACAGGTACAAGCCTTTTCCATATTCTGTGTAACCAGTAAAAACGAACTTTTACTTCTCTGCAATTCCAAAAGAGTGATTATGTTTCATAGCATATCCGGGTTTAAACACTGTGAAAAAGTGCCCTCTTTCTTGCATGGTATGCCCCCACTTTTTTGCTGAATTGCTGATGTACCTTGACTGAGTGTACCCTGGGCTCCTGCCAATCAGGTACCCAGGGCCTGTGTTCCTTCCCTTAAACTGCATTCAAGCCTAAACCCAATTGGCATCTCTGGCCACAGGTCCACCCCTGGTAAATGGTACCCCAGGTTCCCAGGGCACTGTGACCAGAGAAGGCCCCTAAGGGCTGCAGAACTCTCTACTGGATAAACAGCGTGGCTGAGACCCACACGCTGCAACACTTTGCTGCATAGCGCTTCGCGCTTTTTAAACTTACCGCTTTTTCTATTCTTGTTTTATTTTCATTTGCTTTGTACCCTGATTTTAATAGGGACTCCTGGCCCCCACTTGCACCATAATTGGTTCCTGCACCGCTACTTTGCGGGTTTGGGTTCTGTGGGCTCTTAGCTCGCCGGTAGTTTAATAGGCGCCATCTTGGGTGAGGACGCGCCGTTCTAGAGGCGCCGGACCGAACGCTCTAGCCTTGCGGCCCTCCTCCGCCCGCCCTACTTGAGGCTGGTCATCGCCTGGCTTGCCAGAACTCTCTACTGGATAAACAGCGTGGCTGAGACCCACACGCTGCAACACTTTGCTGCATAGCGCTTCGCGCTTTTTAAACTTACCGCTTTTTCTATTCTTGTTTTATTTTCATTTGCTTTGTACCCTGATTTTAATAGGGACTCCTGGCCCCCACTTGCACCATAATTGGTTCCTGCACCGCTACATTGCGGGTTTGGGTTCTGTGGGCTCTTAGCTCGCCGGTAGTTTAATAGGCGCCATCTTGGGTGAGGACGCGCCGTTCTAGAGGCGCCGGACCGAGCGCTCTAGCCTTGCGGCCCTCCTCCGCCCGCCCTACTTAAGGCTGGTCATCGCCTGGCTTGCCAGAACTCTCTACTGGATAAACAGCGTGGCTGAGACCCACACGCTGCAACACTTTGCTGCATAGCGCTTCGCGCTTTTTAAACTTACCGCTTTTTCTATTCTTGTTTTATTTTCATTTGCTTTGTACCCTGATTTTAATAGGGACTCCTGGCCCCCACTTGCACCATAATTGGTTCCTGCACCGCTACTTTGCGGGTTTGGGTTCTGTGGGCTCTTAGCTCGCCGGTAGTTTAATAGGCGCCATCTTGGGTGAGGACGCGCCGTTCTAGAGGCGCCAGACCGAGCGCTCTAGCCTTGCGGCCCTCCTCCGCCCGCCCTACTTAAGGCTGGTCATCGCCTGGCTTGCCAGAACTCTCTACTGGATAAACAGCGTGGCTGAGACCCACACGCTGCAACACTTTGCTGCATAGCGCTTCGCGCTTTTTAAACTTACCGCTTTTTCTATTCTTGTTTTATTTTCATTTGCTTTGTACCCTGATTTTAATAGGGACTCCTGGCCCCCACTTGCACCATAATTGGTTCCTGCACCGCTACTTTGCGGGTTTAGGTTCTGTGGGCTCTTAGCTCGCCGGTAGTTTAATAGGCGCCATCTTGGGTGAGGACGCGCCGTTCTAGAGGCGCCGGACCGAGCGCTCTAGCCTTGCGGCCCTCCGCCCGCCCTACTTAAGGCTGGTCATCGCCTGGCTTGCCAGAACTCTCTACTGGATAAACAGCGTGGCTGAGACCCACACGCTGCAACACTTTGCTGCATAGCGCTTCGCGCTTTTTAAACTTACCGCTTTTTCTATTCTTGTTTTATTTTCATTTGCTTTGTACCCTGATTTTAATAGGGACTCCTGGCCCCCACTTGCACCATAATTGGTTCCTGCACCGCTACTTTGCGGGTTTGGGTTCTGTGGGCTCTTAGCTCGCCGGTAGTTTAATAGGCGCCATCTTGGGTGAGGACGCGCCGTTCTAGAGGCGCCGGACCGAGCGCTCTAGCCTTGCGGCCCTCCTCCGCCCGCCCTACTTAAACTTTGCCTTAGCGCGCAGCGGTGACGCGCAGCGGGTCGCGCCTTCACTGCGCCGGAGTCGTGCCAGAGTCCTGCCCGTCTGCGCCCGTCAGCGCAGAGGAAGCGCTAGGGCAGGGCTCTGCACTTCGGCTGGTACGTTTACCTGTTTTGCCTCTAGCAGTCATTAGGCATGTATTCTAGAACAGACTTACTTCGTCTCCGTCTTACCCTTCCCCCTTGCTCTGAGACATATCTCCACCCTCTGTGTGGCCCTTTCAGGTGCCCCGGCTGTGCCTTTACGCTTTCTATACCTACCCCGATGTCTACTCATTGTTCTGCTCTTCGTAAGTCACCAGATCCTACATTATTTAAGATCTACCATCTCAATGTTAGATCTTTGGTCAAGCACCATCTTGATGTCCATAACTTACTTGATGAAGTTCCCGATATTCTTTTCATGTCTGAAACTTGGCTCCACAATGACGCCTCGGCTGTCATCAACTTAGCACTCCCTCTGGACTATACAATCTACACTCTTAACCGTGACTCTAGAGGGGGTGGTATTGCAGCCGCTATTGAAACCAGTTATCCATGTACATGGAAGGCCATGGATATCGCGGGATGCGAAAGTGCTTATTTTTCAGTTTCTGTTAATCCGCACTTTGCTTTTTCTGGCTTACTCGTTTATCGGCCTCCGGGCCCTGATGCTGCCTTCAGGGCCGCCCTTCCCGATGTAGTAAGCTCTTTGGCTCTGAAAACTGCCAATTTCAACATAATTGGAGATCTCAACCTCCATTTTGATTCCCCTTGTCCCTCGGTGGCCAGTAGTACTTGTGCTGACCTGGAGGCTCTCCAACTCTTTCAATTAATTCAACATAACACACATATTGGTGGTCACATCCTAGACCCTTTTTTCACCTCCCTTACATCGGCCAAAGTCCTGCTCCCTAGACCTATGGCCTGGACAGACCACCACCTTATTGAATGTCATCTCTTACTTGAAAATCCTCTTGTAGTTGCCCCTATCCCTGCCATTCTCAGGTGCCCGTGGAAAAAATTGAAACTTAGCGATTTCCATCAGCTTTTGAGCGAGGTCCCTTTGGCCCCTTTTTAGGTCTCGGCTAAAGACGCGCGGAAGCGCGTCTCCGCCGAGATCTTATGTCACCGAGCGTGCTTCCCAGGAGACAGTCCCGGCCGCGCGCATCCTTCGAGGCGATTTGCAACTGGAACGCGCGCTGTGGCCAGGCGCTGTCTCCTGGGAAGCGCAAGCACCACACACGCATGCGCATACACACACACACAAGCGCCCATGCACGCACGCACATACATACATACAGACACCACCCCTGACACATACACACACAAGTGCACCCAGGCCCCCCCCCGCCCGCCCCCCGCCGTCACCGTCGCACACATACATACACATACACACGAGCATACACACACACACACAAGTGCACCAATCCCGCTCCAGCCTTTTGGAACTTACCTTACCTCAGCACGCGGCGCCCAAACTCCTGCTGGCGCGGCCCAGGGGCTCTACACCGCTCACAGGAGCCCCGGGCCGCGAGACGCAACACGCAACGACTCCGCCTGCCTCCTCTTCCGGTCTGAACGTGGCCCCGCCCCCGTCACAGGCGACCGTGCCTGACTTCCGGGGCGGCCGCGATACTAAGAGACTGCTGGGGACAAAGTGTGGTCTGTGGAGTTACAATGGTTGCATGCAAGGGGTGAGTGTGAAAGTGCCGACCTTATTTATGTTGGCGTCGTGCGGCGCAGCCAGCTGTAGCATTTGATTAGTGCCTAAACAATAGCGATGCGGGCCACATACATATGCCTGCAGTGGTGCACGAGTGCGAGGCCGAGGCTTTTTTTTTTTCATTTCGTAGTCGTTTTATGATTGTTGCTGAGCTGCAACCCACACTATATTGACAGATGGGCACTCCTCAGTCCAAATTGTCACAATGGCACCCGAAAAGAGACTATAACCAATAAATACAAGCAAAGATAATATGGCTGGCTTCTAATGTGCTATGGCATGATGAGAAAGCACATTAAAGTCGCCAGAAGGGGGGGGGGGGCGGGTAAGCCGTGGACCATAATGGCCGCATTGCATTGAAGCTCCGCTGGCTACACCAGCAAATCAGCAAATATCCCCCATTAAACATGACCGCACCATAGCAAGAACAGAACCGCCAGACATACGAATGTCGCCTCATTTCGACACTGGCTCCAAACTGCTGATCGCCACATGGAAGACCGCGATTCCCGACCCCGACTGCATCCTATAGCGGAGGACAGGCCCGAGGACTGGACACGACTTGAGGGAGGAACTGTGGTGTGGTAAATGTGCTGGGAGCGTGGCGATGCCTTCTGCCCCCTCCTCAGTATATGCAGATCTCAGGCAGGCGGTGCAGTGATCCGTTTGATCGTTAGCCCGCAGTTAACATGTGCGCCACCTCGCTGTGCACGGCTCCGCGTGGATAGTGCCCGCGCGAGCTCACCGAGCGTGATCCAGTCGATTGGCTGAGGTCCCTGAGGGAGATAAGTGGGGTAAGATGTTACTGGAGCCTAGGTGCCTCCCCCACCCTTGATGATTCGACACCTCAGCGGCCTGTGCATTCACCAGCAACGGGCCCCTCCAGGATTACAAACCTGCCGTTGGGACTGCCGCCTCCATTGTAGACAGGCAAAAACACCTGAAACACTGCACCAGCACTGGTCTCTATTAGCGCACAGACTCCAGGCACAGCAGCTACAATACATAGCAGGCTACATATTCAGTACCGCTAGCCCAACATCAAAAAGAGTGCCAGCCTGGCTGCGCCCATCCTTGGTGTGTCTCTGAGGCTGCTTTGGGCCACACAATCATCCTGGACCCCTTCTGTTTCCAGAAGCCGCTGCGCTCTCCCCTGTGATTGAGCCACCCCAGTCTACAGGCAGTAAAACGCCAAATCCGCCACACCATTCCCTGGGCGCATGCATAAAAAGTCGCTCTACACCAGTGACCCGACCCAGCTGCTGACCCTGGCCCACATTCTTCAGCGCACGAGCGGCATGGGCCGCAGAGACCCGAAACAGAGGACTGTTGAGTGCAGCGTGCTGTGTGCTGTTGAGTGCAGCGTGCTGTGTGCTGTTGAGTGCAGAGTGCTGTTGAGTGCAGAGTGCTGAGTGCTGTTGAGTGCAGAGTGCTGTATGCTGTTGAGTGCTGTGTGCTATGTGCTGGTGTTAGACGGGGACCGGGAGGGCCGGCCGAGCACAGTGATCGCACAGACAGGTAACTTCCCCCCCACAGATGGACACCACACAAAGATTAGGGTAAAACCTTTTATAGGCACTTCGGGTAGTAGTGTGGTACGATACAAGGCGATCAGGACACGATGATCCTCTCAATTCTAGTCTCTAGTAAGGGAAGGGGGTAGCGGGACAGTCTTGGTACCCACGGGTACGGGTGTGTAACGGTGATAGCTCACAATCCTCGAGCTCGGTGTTCGGATGGGTCAGACCGCGGCAGCGCCGGCAGGTCCCGAAGAGGTCGTAGGTGGCAACGGGCCGCGGCAGCGCCAGCAGGTCCCAACGAGGATGAAGGTTACAACGGGTCGCGGCAGCGCCAGCAGGTCCCACGAGAATGCAGGTTGCAACGGGCCGCGGCAGCGCCAGCAGGTCCCAACGAGGATGGAGGTTACAACGGGCCGCGGCAGCGCCAGCAGGTCCCACGAGGATGCAGGTTGCAACGGGCCGCGGCAGCGCCAGCAGGTCCCAACGAGGATGAAGGTTACAACGGGCCGCGGCAGCGCCAGCAGGTCCCACGAGAATGCAGGTTGCAACGGGCCGCGGCAGCGCCAGCAGGTCCCACGAGGATGAAGGTTACAGAGGGCAGCGCCAGCAGGCAGGACAATAGTTCACAAGGCAGGGCTGTGGCAGCGCCAACAGTCCGTCAAGGATGAGTTCGTCGCGGTGTCTCTCGACTCCAGGATACAACTGCCTTCCTGTCCTGGGGCTGCCCCAGTTATAGGTCTGGCGCCCTTTGATGTCCGGACCCTCGCTCTTGGAGGTCGGGAGGTCCGGGATGAGGGAGTCAAGACACCCAGCAGGTGGGCGGAGCCAGCGCCCGAGGAGTCTGGGGGTGCTCGGCACCTGGCGGGGAGAGCCATCGACACTTCGTACTCCCATTGACCTGCCAAGTGGGCCGTTCACCTCCTGGGTGGAGGGTGGTGCCGGGATGTCGGGGCCTGGCCAGGCCCAGGGTTGGGGTCGGGCTGAGGCCGCGCGGCCGCGTGGTGCCGTGTCCAAGATGGCGGCTGGGCCGGGCAATGGTGCTGACGGTGGCCCGGGCCCTGTCCTGCGGGGAGGGAGCGAGCCCTTCATGTGGCCTGTCCAACATGCGTCCCCCCCAGCTGAAGGCGGGGAGAGTCACCCATCTTCTTGGGGACTTTCCTCGTCGAGGCGGAAAAAGCGGGACAGGCCATCCGCGTTGGCGTGGTCTTGGCCAGGGCGATGTTCCACAGTGAAGTCCATCCCCTGCAGGGAGATGGACCATCGCAATAGTTTGGGGTTCTCCCCCCGCATCTGCATGAGCCATTGCAGGGGCCGATGGTCCGTCTGTACCCGGAAATGGGTTCCGAAGAGGTACGGCCGGAGCTTCTTGAGGGCCCATACCACCGCGAAGGCCTCTCGCTCAATGGTGCTCCAGCGCTGTTCTCGGGGCAGTAGGCGTCTGCTGATGAAGGCCACTGGTTGGTCCACTCCCTCGGGGTTCAGTTGGGAGAGGACGGCCCCAATACCCTGGTCGGAGGCATCGGTCTGCACGATGAACTCGCGGCTGTAGTCGGGGGCCTGGAGCACAGGAGCGGTGCACATGGCGGCCTTCAGCGTCTCGAAGGCTGCTTGACAGTCGGGAGTCCAGTTGACTCTTTTTGGGTGGTTCTTAGACGTGAGCTCCGTGAGGGGCCCCACAATGCTGCCATAGTCCCTTACAAACCGCCGGTAGTATCCGGTGAGCCCCAGGAAGGCTCGGACCTCGGTTTGTGTCTCGGGGGGTTGCCAGGACTGAATGGCAGCTACCTTGAGTTGGAGGGGGGCCACCAGACCGCTCCCCACTTGGTGTCCGAGGTAGGTCACGGACCCCTGGCCGATTTGGCACTTGCTGGCCTTTATGGTGAGGCCGGCCTGTTGGAGGGCCTGCAGGACCTCTCTGAGGTGGTGGAGGTGATCCGTCCAGTGTCGGCTGTATACCGCGATGTCGTCCAGGTAGGCGGCGCTGAATTCTTCGAGGCCTGCCAATACCTGGTTCACCAGTCTTTGAAAAGTGGCTGGAGCGTTCTTCATGCCGAAGGGCATCACTCTGAAATGGTAGTGCCCATCCGGGGTGGAGAAAGCGGAACGTTCTTGGGCTCTGGGGGTGAGGCCGATCTGCCAGTAGCCCGCTGTCAGGTCGAAGATGCTTAGGTAGCGGGCTGCCCCCATACGGTCGACTAGTTCATCTGCTCGGGGGATAGGGTGAGCGTCGGTTCGGGTGACCGCGTTCAGACCCCGATAGTCAATGCAGAACCGGAGTTCAGGGGTGGTGCCCGGGGCCGCGGCCTTGGGGACCAGGACGACCGGGCTGGCCCAGGGACTGTCCGAAGGTTCGATGACTCCGAGGGCGAGCATCTTGGAGACTTCTTCTTGGATGCATGTACGTACCCGATCCGGTACTCGGTACGCCCGGTGTCGAACAGGAGGACTGTCCCCCGTGTCCACGTCGTGCAGACACCAGGAGGTGACTCCGGGTGCGAGAGAGAACAGGTTTGCGAACGGCAGCAGGAGGGCCCGGCAATCTTGACGCTGCTCTGGGGTCAGGGCCTCAGAGAGTCGGACCCCGTCCACCGAACCATCTCTTTCCCGGGTCCTCAGTAGGTCAGGGAGGGGCTCGGAGTCTCCTTCTGCGCCACTGTCGGTAGCCATCAGCAGGCTGAGCTCTGAGCGCACGAAGTGGGGTTTGAGTCGGTTGGCGTGGAGGACCCGGAGGGGGTTCCGGGGGGACTCCAGGTCGATGAGATAGGTGACGGGGCTCCTGCGCTCGATCACCTTGAAGGGCCCCGTCCATTTGTCCTGCAAGGCACATGGTTCGATGGGGGACATCACCCATACCTGCTGACCCGGTTCAAACTCGATGGAGGAGGCATGTTGGTCGTACCACTTCTTCATGTCCTCTTGACTGGCCTCCAGATTGGCTTTAGCGATCTCCCTGAATTTCCGGGTCTGATTACGGAGGGTCAGGAGGTATTTGTAGACGTCCGGAGGGGTCTTTAGGGGGGCCATTTCCCATTCCTCCTTCACTAGGCTGAGAGGCCCGCGAACGGGGTGTCCGTACAGGAGTTCGAAGGGGCTGAAGCCGAGGGACTTCTGGGGGACTTCTCGGTAGGCGAAGAGGAGGCACGGTAGTAGCACGTCCCACTGGCGGCGTAGGGGTTCTTCCAGCCCCATGATCATCCCCTTGAGGGTGCGGTTGAACCGCTCGACCAGTCCGTTCCCCTGGGGGTGATAGGGGGTGGTGAATCGGTAAGTGACTCCGCACTGCTGCCAGAGGGATTTCATATACTTTGAAATAAAGTTCGTACCCCTGTCGCTGACGACTTCCCGGGGGAAGCCCACTCGAGAGAAGATCCCCATCAAGGCTCGACCCACTACTGGGGCTGTTATCGTACGAAGGGGGACCGCCTCAGGATAGCGGGTAGCGTGATCCACCAGGACCAGGATGAAGCGATGTCCCTGTGCTGTTCGGGGGTCCAGGGGCCCCACAATGTCTATTCCCACCCTTTCGAACGGGGTGGTCACCACGGGGAATGGTTGTAGGGGTGCCTTGAGTTTGCGGCCGCTCTTCCCACTGGCCTGGCAGGTCGGGCAGGACCGGCAATGGTTGGATACGTCATTTCTCATTTTGGGCCAAAAAAAGTGAGTCACCAGGCGGTGGTAGGTCTTGTCTTGGCCCAGGTGCCCGGCCAAGGGGACATCATGGGCTAGGTTCAACAGGAAGTCTCTGAAGTGGAGGGGCACCACCAGCACTCGCCCGGCCCCCAGTTCTGCGATTTTCTGTTCGCTGTACAAGAGATCATTGTCCCAATAAACCCCGTGGGCCCCGGTGGTGTCTCCTTGGCTCTGGGCGAGCGCTTGCTGTCGCAATCCCTCGAGGGAGGGGCAGGTCTTTTGCTCCTGCCGGAATTGTTCCTGGGTGGGCCCCCCTTCTTGACGCCACTGAGCCAGGTCGGGAAGCTCGGGGGGCTGTGTGGACCCCTCTGGGGTGGGGTCCGGGTGGTCGGTCTGGAGGAAGTCTTCTTCTGGAGTGATCGAGGGAGGAGGTGCTGCCCATTCTGGTTCTTCTGGTCTAGGGATGGTGCGGGTGGCCATGGACCGGGTGGTTACGCACGCCCAGTCCGGGAGACCCAACATCCCCAGATGCTCTCTTCTTTCCACAGCGGCCCACGGGGAGCTCTCGAGATCGTTCCCCAGGAGGCAGTCTACGGGGGCATCGTCACGGACAGTTACTTTCAGCATGCCGGACACTCCTCCCCATTCGAAGGGGACGCAGGCCATCCGACACAGGCTCTCCGAGTTATCTGCCGATCGGACGGGGCAAAGTACGTTCGGTAGGATTTGTTCTGGGGTCACCAGGTGACAGCGGACGGCCGTCACACTGGCCCCGGTGTCACGCAGGGCCTCGGCCTTGCGCCCATTGATGCTCACCCATTGGCTGTACTTCCGAGTGTTGGCGGGCAGGGGAGTCCGCGGGACCATGTCTCTTCCTCCTAGGCATGCCAGGGTCATGGCGGCGGGTTCCCACTCGAACTGCTCCGACTCATAGGTCTCCGTGTCTTCGGAGACTTGTTCTTCTCCCAGGGCGGCGGCCGCCATCTGGCGGGGCCCGGGGGCCTGGTTCTTCGGGCAGGTCGGGTCACTGGCATAGTGGCCGACTCGCTGGCATCGATGACACGTCACGTTAGCTCGGAACCCCGGGCGCATCGGGGGGTTTCCCCGGCCTGCTGGGGCCGGGGTGGCGTTAGTGGGTGCGGCCGGGGCGGCGTCTCTGCCCCGGCCCGGGCCTCCTCCTCCTCCTCGGGGACGATGGTGACCTTGGTTGGTTCTGTTCTGCTCATTCGGCCCACTCCGGGCCACTCGGGTGCTCTCCCACCGGTCAGCCTCGGTGGCGAGCTGCCGGGGTTCAGTCAATTTACTGTCGAGGAGGTGCTGCCTGAGCTCGACAAAGCAGTTGTTGGAGAGGTGCTCCCACACAATGAGATTGAAGAGTTGTTCGTAAGTGGTTACGTTGTTACCCTTGATCCACCCCTCGAAGGCTCGGCTGAAATAGTTCACGTATTCCAACCACGTCGTACCTGGGATCCGGGTGCAGTTGCGGAACCTCTGGCGGTACATTTCGGGTGTAAGTCCATATCGACTGAGGAGGGCGGCCTTCATGTGGTCATAGGACGTCATTTGATGGTCCGGAAGCTGCAGCAGGGCATCACGACCCTAGTTGACGAATCTCCCCCATAGACCGGCTCCCCAGTCACTTCGAGCGACCCGGTGGGCGGTCATGGCAATCTCATAGGCCTTGAACCACTGCTGTATGTCGTCGTTCCGGTGATATTCTCGGACCACATCCTTGGGGATGTGGACCTTCTGCTCGGTAGGACCCGGGGAGTGCGGTTGCTCGGGCACCCCTAGGTTTTTGTTCAGTTTGCGTATTTCTATCTCCGCTAGTTTGCACTCGTGCTCGTATGCCAGTCTTTTTTCTTCGAGGTCTCTCTGTCTCTGTTTTTCCTCTCGCTCTTCTCTGAGCCGTAAGTGTTCTAAGTTTATTTTTTGTTCCGCCAGTTTCAATTCTCCGTCGAATCTGAGTCGTGCCAAGTCTAACTCGTGTAATCTATTTTTTTCCCGCTCTTGGATCTCTTCATGGGAGGGGCCTGTTCTCCGTTCCTCCGTCCGGGTGGTGTTGACTTCCGGGGCTGCGGGGTCCCGGGGGGTTGCGGTATTTGTCTCTGTCCAGGCCTCTAGGGCGTTTTTGAAGTCTTCTTTTGTGCTTAGCCCGGTGGTAGCAATGCCTAAGTCCATGCAAAATTGTTTGAGCTCTCGGTGGTTGTATTCTTCCAGCTTTTCCATCTGGAACTTCTCCGCCGATCCGCTCTCTTTGGTCGTCATTGTGGTTTTAGTCGTAGGGTGAGTTACTGTCTGTACGGTACGCGTTGGTTCGGATCGCGCCGCTAGCCACCAATGTTAGACGGGGACCGGGAGGGCCGGCCGAGCACAGTGATCGCACAGACAGGTAACTTCCCCCCCACAGATGGACACCACACAAAGATTAGGGTAACACCTTTTATAGGCACTTCGGGTAGTAGTGTGGTACGATACAAGGCGATCAGGACACGATGATCCTCTCAATTCTAGTCTCTAGTAAGGGAAGGGGGTAGCGGGACAGTCTTGGTACCCACGGGTACGGGTGTGTAACGGTGATAGCTCACAATCCTCGAGCTCGGTGTTCGGATGGGTCAGACCGCGGCAGCGCCGGCAGGTCCCGAAGAGGTCGTAGGTGGCAACGGGCCGCGGCAGCGCCAGCAGGTCCCAACGAGGATGAAGGTTACAACGGGTCGCGGCAGCGCCAGCAGGTCCCACGAGAATGCAGGTTGCAACGGGCCGCGGCAGCGCCAGCAGGTCCCAACGAGGATGGAGGTTACAACGGGCCGCGGCAGCGCCAGCAGGTCCCACGAGGATGCAGGTTGCAACGGGCCGCGGCAGCGCCAGCAGGTCCCAACGAGGATGAAGGTTACAACGGGCCGCGGCAGCGCCAGCAGGTCCCACGAGAATGCAGGTTGCAACGGGCCGCGGCAGCGCCAGCAGGTCCCACGAGGATGAAGGTTACAGAGGGCCGCGGCAGCGCCAGCAGGCAGGACAATAGTTCACAAGGCAGGGCTGTGGCAGCGCCAACAGTCCGTCAAGGATGAGTTCGTCGCGGTGTCTCTCGACTCCAGGATACAACTGCCTTCCTGTCCTGGGGCTGCCCCAGTTATAGGTCTGGCGCCCTTTGATGTCCGGACCCTCGCTCTTGGAGGTCGGGAGGTCCGGGATGAGGGAGTCCAGACACCCAGCAGGGGGGCGGAGCCAGCGCCCGAGGAGGCTGGGGGTGCTCGGCACCTGGCGGGGGAGAGCCATCGACACTTCGTACTCCCATTGACCTGCCAAGTGGGCCGTTCACCTCCTGGGTGGAGGGTGGTGCCGGGATGTCGGGGCCTGGCCAGGCCCAGGGTTGGGGTCGGGCTGAGGCCGCGCGGCCGCGTGGTGCCGTGTCCAAGATGGCGGCTGGGCCGGGCAATGGTGCTGACGGTGGCCCGGGCCCTGTCCTGCGGGGAGGGAGCGAGCCCTTCATGTGGCCTGTCCAACAGCTGGTGAGTGCTGTGTGGTGTTGGGGGCAGAGTGCTGTTGGGGGCTGAGTGCTGTTGAGTGCAGAGGGCCATATATCGTCTGTTGAGGGCAGAGTGCTGTTGAGGGCAGAGTGCTGTTGAGGGCAGAGTGCTGTTGAGGGCAGAGGGCAGTTGAGTGCCGTTGAGTGCTGTTGAGTGCTGTGTGCTGGTGAGTGCTGTGTGCTGGTGAGTGCTGTGTGCTGGTGAGTGCTGTGTACTGTTGAGGGCAGAGTGCTGTTGGGGGCAGAGTGCTGTTGGGGCAGAGTGCTGTTGGGGCAGAGTGCTGTTGGGGCAGAGTGCTGTTGGGGCAGAGTGCTGTTGGGGCAGAGTGCTGTTGGGGCAGAGTGCTGTTGGGGCAGAGTGCTGTTGGGGCAGAGTGCTGTTGGGGGCAGAGTGCTGTTGGGGGCAGAGTGCTGTTGGGGGCAGAGTGCTGTGTGCTGTTGAGTGCAGAGTGCTATTGAGTGCAGAGTGCTATTGAGTGCAGAGGGCAGTTGAGGGCAGTTGAGGGCAGTTGAGTGCAGAGTGCTGTGTGCTGCGTGCTGGTGTGTGCTGGTGAGTGCTGTGTGCTGTTGGGGGCAGAGTGCTGTTGGGGGCAGAGTGCTGTTGGGGGCAGAGTGCTGTTGAGGGCAGAGTGCTGTTGAGGGCAGAGTGCTGTTGAGGGCAGAGTGCTGTTGAGGGCAGAGTGCTGTTGAGTGCAGAGTGCTGTTGAGTGCAGAGTGCAGATTGCTGTTGAGTGCAGAGTGCAGATTGCTGTTGAGTGCAGAGTGCAGATTGCTGTTGAGTGCAGAGTGCAGATTGCTGTTGAGTGCAGAGTGCAGATTGCTGTTGAGTGCAGAGTGCAGATTGCTGTTGAGTGCAGAGTGCAGATTGCTGTTGAGTGCAGAGTGCAGATTGCTGTTGAGTGCAGATTGCTGTTGAGTGCAGATTGCTGTTGAGTGCAGAGTGCTGTTGAGGGCTGTGTGCTGTTGAGGGCTGTGTGCTGTTGAAGGCTGTGTGCTGTTGAAGGCTGTGTGCTGTTGAAGGCTGTGTGCTGTTGAAGGCTGTGTGCTGTTGAGGGCAGAGTGCCGTTGAGGGCAGAGTGCCGTTGAGGGCAGAGTGTTGAGTGCAGAGTGACTGTTCCAGAGAGAGCAGAGTATGCTTGTGCGCTTACACGGTACACTGACACACAGGAGCTAAAACAAAGAACAGCTGAACACATGTCTTGTTACACAAGGTTCCAAAACACAAAGGTAGGTTACACTATGCTTAATTCCACAAAACTCACGCTATATACGGCTGAAAAATAGCACAAGGCGAGGATAATGAAATTCAACAGTACTGCGAAAGCATGGCTTACATTACAAACAAAGTCTTGCACTTGCCCATTGTAAATGACAATGCCATTTATTTAACGATTAAGCTATTGGCAATGTAAATGACAATGCCATTTATTTATGATTTAAAGAAAAAAAAAAAAAGAAATGTCATGAGCAATGTCAATAGCTCTACCTTTAATGATGCCGAGACCATTGCATTGTAAATGCTTGATTTGATGTGGAATCGGGTTACGATCTTTATTGCAACTGGCTCACTAATGTGTTGGACAAGCTTATTCCTGCTACCTTGACTAAACAACAGCGCTCCCACTCCAGCCCCTGGTATGACGACTCTCTTCGGCTTCTAAAAAAATCCTGTAAACAAGCCGAAAGAGTCTGGCGTAAGTCATACGATCCGGTCAGGAAAGCTTTGTACCTCGCCACCATCAAGAAGTACCACAGAGCCATTTGCAGGGCCCGGGCCTCCTATTTTTCCCGTGAGTTCAGTGCTAGCACCAACCCTACTAAACTTATTTTTAAGGCACTGAAAGAGCTCACTACCTGTAGAACTTCTACCGTTGAGATTTGTTCTTCCTCCCATTGCGAGGACTTAGCTGCCTTTTTTGTTAGTAAAGTGGAAGGTATTTATCGAGCTTTCCCCAGCTCCACAGGATCTCGGCAGTGCAACATAGCCACTCCGAAAACTTCCACCACGCTATCCCATTTTCCGGAGCTTTCTAAGGAGGGGTTCAACAAACTCGTTATTCGAGTGAAGTCAGGCTCCCCTAAAGACCCTTTGCGGCCTTCTCAATCTAGAGAATCTCCCTCTTTTTGCCTTCCCCCGCTTTGTAAGCTTATTAATCTGTCCCTGTCCTCAGGCTCTGTTCCCTGTGCCTGGAAACAGGCGCAGGTAATCCCTATTCTAAAAAAACCTGCTCTAGACCCTAAAAAAGCGGAAAATTATCGCCCCATCTCTCTCCTCCCGTGGGCTGCTAAACTGACTGAGGCCCATGTTAACACCATCTTAGCTAACCATCTCCATTCTGCGAATATTTTAGATCCCTCGCAGAATGGCTTTAGGCCCGGTCACAGCACCGAGACTGCGCTCCTGTATATGGCTGAACATCTTCGCATGTTGGTGGATTCAGGTCACACGGCGGCACTGGTGCTCCTTGATCTAAGTGCCGCCTTCGACACTGTCTCCCATGAAATTTTACTCCAACGTCTGGTTGAAGCCGGGGTGGATAATATCGCTCTTGAATGGTTCAGATCTTTCTTATCTGATCGCTCCTTCAGGGTCACCACCCCCCCTTTCGAATCCAAACCACATGCGATTGCCCAGGGAGTTCCACAGGGATCGGCTCTCAGCCCCACTTTATTTAATCTGTATGTCCAACCGCTAGCTGCTGTCGCCATGCGTGGGAACCTTTCCATCGTATCCTACGCAGACGACACTCAGCTGGCGGTTGCTATTAGTGGGGCTTCCGATCTTGAGGCAGTCAAGTTCCGTGAGAGACTTATATCCGTGGCCCACTGGATGAATGACAATTTCCTGCAATTAAACGCCAAGAAAACCGAGGTGCTCATTGTGGGGAAACAATCACATCTGTGGGGCGATAACTGGTGGCCGCATGAGCTCGGTCCTACTCCTACCCCCGTCACTGAAGTTAAAAACCTTGGGGTATGGTTTGACTCCCAACTAAGTTTTTCCATCCATACTAAAAAGATTGCTGCAGCATGTTTTGGGATTTTGCGTCCGCTTCGGTCCACCTTCAAATACTTTGACGCTCCCACTCGACAACTCATTGTGCAAGCCATGATCTTGTCAAAACTAGATTATGCTAGCTCTCTTTTTCTTGGAGTCAATCAGGCTGAACTCTCCCGTCTCCAACGCGTCCAGAACGCCGCCGCCAGGGCTCTGGTCGGCTTACCCAAATTTTGTTCAGCTAGGAAAACCATTTATAATCTCCACTGGCTTCCGGTGGCACAGAGAATAATGTTTAAATCATTGACTCTGACATTTAAAATTCTCAAATTGTCATCCCCTCAGATTCTGGAGCATCTTATCTCCCCCTACGTTCCAGCTCGCTCACTGAGGTCCTCTGCTCTCCACCTTACCATAGTGCCTCGCTTTAAGAGATCCAGGATTGGCGGACGCTATTTTCGAGTTCTTGCCGCCAAACTATGGAATTCCCTGCCTGTCCATATTCGTGCCATCGACGGGCTCTTTGCTTTTAGGAAGGCTGTCAAAACCTTTCTCTTCCCCTTAGCTCCTTAGTTCTGCTGTGTTGTGTTTTGTGTCTCACCTTTGTCCGTTTTTTTTTTGTTCTGTACTAGCGCCAGGACGCCCCTTTGCTGGGGCATCTGTGCGCTCAATAAATCCGGATAACATAACATAAATTATTGTGCCACCCTTGGGGGCCCTGTACCCTGACACTCACACACCGCCTTTGCAGGCTGCGTGTCTTGGTGCAGAACAAAGTGAAGAGTCGACATGGCACACATCCCTGTGTGCCATGCCCACAAACTACTGCCCTGGCATACATCAGTCACCTCTCTAGCTGGGTGCCCTATTCCAGTGGTGAGGGTTCAGGTGCATGAGCCCTGTACCCCTACAGTACCCAGGTCCATTCCTGGGCACTGTAAGTGCAATGCTGCCATTAAGAGTATATGGTGCTGGGAGTTTGTCATCACGAACTCCACAACACCATAATGGCCACACTGAAGACTTGGAAGTTTGGTCTCAAGCTTCTTAACACATTAAACCCACACTGATGCCAGTGTGGGATTTAATGTAAAATGCACCACAGAGGACATCTTAGGGATGCCCCCTGTAACTTGACCAACTTCCAGTGACCTGACTGAGTGGCTGCCTAGGCTGCCAGCACCAGACAAGTTTCTGGACCCCTGGGTCGAGAGCTTGCCGCTCTTGGGGGCCTGAAATAATGCACATCCTGGGACGAGGTGCCAAGCCTTCTCCCCCAGGATGGGCAGGGTTCACAAAGGAGAAGCTTCAAAGGCATACCGCCTTTGTGAGCCTCTCCAGACTACTTGCTGCTCTCAGCAACTGGTCCCCACTGGTTCTACCACCCACTTTGGGCGGTAGAACCGGCAGGAAAAACAAGTGAGGAAGAGAGGTGTGCCCACCTCTGCCAACTCCATCCCTAAGGTGGGGAGGCAAGGTGAAGCACAACCTTGAGTCCCCGCCATCTTGAGGATGGGGGGGACCTAGCCAACCAGGGTCAGGCTCCTGCCTTCCTCCCACTGGTGAGTGGCAGAATAGGGGGTGTACCCACCCCAGGGAAGGGAGTCATTGGTCCCTGCCCGTTACCTACCTGTAACGCCCCTAAATGTAGTATTTAGGGCACCCTGAACCTTCATTCCTCAGATCCAGCAACCACAAGAAAAAGAAGAGGAGAAGGACTAGAAGCTGTGCAGAGCTAACAAGAGGCAGACGCCCACTGACATGGCCCTAGCCCTACATTCCTGTCTCCCCTCGAACCTGCTCCTGCCAAACCCTGGCGTGTCCAGCGGCCAGCAACCTCAAAAATCCCGGAGGATCTGCCTACATTCACTTTCCAAGCTGTTTCTCCCTTGAACACCAGACATGTTTGAACTGCAGCTTCTGGTATCACCCAGAAACCGCAAATCCAGCCCACTCTGCACCCGCCGAGCCCAGCCCGAGTATGAGTGGAAAAACACCACGGAGAGGTCCCCTCGGCTATCCTGACCCAAGATCTGGCGACCCCTGGCCTGCCTCAAGCCTCCAGACGATGCCTGTAACCTCAATCCAGAGGACCTACCGCGACCAGAGTGGGTAAGAAAATCCGACCTCCCAAGGCACCCCTGCACACAACGCCCCACAGCTTTGTGTGCCCAACAAAGCGGTGCCTAACCAACCATCTACATCCCTACTTACCCCTCGAAGTGGTGGTCACTCCTGGAAGATACTCGTCCCCGAGCCTGCAGTGTTTCTTTGTCCCGGAGAATCTCCATTCGTCAACGGAGCACCAGACATCAAAACAGCACCCTGCACCCGGCCGCCTTAGTGCCGCTGAGGATGCCCCTTTTGTGTTAACTAGGTCCCCAACTTTCCCTGAGCTTAACCTTAGGAGCTTTGCTCTCACAACCCCGTGGCCTGCTTGCCAGCAGCCACCAAACAGAGTCCCACTATCCTCCATAGGATAACATTGGGCCTCAAGACTCTGCATCCGGCCGCTCGAGTGCCGCTGAGGGTGCAGCAACAGTGCATAACTGACCCTGGGAGACCCCTGAGTCTAACCCCAGAACCCTAACTCCAAAGACTGATTACCTACCTGGAACCCGATAACCTCTTTTTCCTCATAGAATAACAATGACACTTTTTCTCCCAAAAAGTTTCAAAGTGTCGACTTTAGAAAACGAGAAATATTCCTTAAAAATCAGCCGAATACCAAACGCATTTTCTCAACTGTTTTCAGAAAATATCCCAGTGCTGAATCTAGGTATCCAGCACTGAGTAAGAAAAAAGTATTGTTAACATGATTTACCTGCTAAGTGAATTTCCTCCCATAGGCTAACATTGGTGATTCAATGTGAAAAAGTTTTTTTTAAGTGTCAACTTTTGAAATGCAGTAATATTCTTTAAAAATCGTACTTCTAAATAAAACGCATTTACTCACCTGTTTTCAGGAAATGTCCCCAGGCAGAATCTAGGATCCAGCCCTGTTAGCAAAAGTAATCTGAAAAGTAATTGACTGCATTTTACTTAAAAAGCCCATTCATTTGAATGTACTCTACCTGCAATGTGTTGCAAACTGCTTACATAAAACTGTAACCAGAACAAATTATACTGGAATTTTGAACTGTGTTCATACAAGTAATTTACTACGGCAAAGTATTTTTATGCTTACCTCTGCCAAGCTTGCTTGGTTCTAGAAATGAAACAGTATATTTTTTATACAAAAACAATTGGCCTAGAGTTCAGTTCTTGAGTGTGTGAATTAATTTGCTGACTGAGTGTGTACATCAAACACTGTCCTCTGATACTGCCTTACTGCTCGACCAAGCTACTACTTTAGAGAGTAAGGTTCTATCTAACTTTAACCTCTACCAAACCTCTGGAGACCCTTGGACTCTATACACACTGTACCTCGCTTTGGTGCAGTATATATAGAGCCAGTTACTTACAAACACTTGTGAGAAAGTGCCCTCTTTCTGCATGGTTGGCCCCACTTTTTGCTGAATTGCTGATGCGCTTTGACTGAGTGTGCCCTGGGCTCCTGCTATCCAGGTACCCAGGGCCTATATTCTTTCTCTAAAACTGCATTGAAGCCTAAACCCAATTTGGCATCTCTAGCTACAGGTCAGCCCCTGGTAAATGGTACCCCAGGTACCCAGGCCTCTGTGACCAGAGAAGGCCTCTAAGGCTGCAGCACTTATTGTGCCACCCTTAGAGGTCCTGTACCTTCACACTGCCTTTGCAGTCTGCGTGTTTTGGTGCAGAACAAAGTGAAGAGTCGTCATGGCACACACCCCTGTGTGCCATGCCTACAACCCACTGCCATAGCATAGGTCAGCCACCCCTCTTGCTGCTTGCACTATACCAGTGGTGAGGGTACAGGCGTATAAGCCCTGTACCCCTCCAGTGTCTACGTCCATTCTTAGACATTGTAAGTGCAGTGCTGCCATTAAGAGTATATGGTGCTGGGAGTTTGTCATTACGAACTCCACAGCACCACAATGGCTACACTGAAAACTTAGAAGTTTGGTATCCAACTTCTCAGCACATTAAACCTACACTGATGCCAGTGTGGGATTTCTTGAAAAATGCACACACAGGGCATCTTAGAGATGCCCCCTGAAAACTTACCTACCACTAGTGTCCAGGCTGGGTGGCTGCATTCAGCTGCCACCACAGACATGTTTCTGGACCCCTGAGTCGAGAGCCTGCTCTGCTCTTGTGGGCCTGAAACAATGCACATCCTGGGACGAGGTACCAAGCCTCCTCCCCCAGGATTGGCAGGGTTCACGGAGGGGAAGCTTCAAAGGCGTGCTGCCTTTGTGAGCTTCCCCAGGCCACTAGCGGCTTTCAGCAACTGGTCCCCACTGGTTCTGACCCCCACTATGGGCGAGAGAACTGGCAGGAAAAACAAGTGAGGAAGAGAGGTGTGCCCACCTCTGCCAAGTCCACCCCTCAGGTGGGGGAGGTGAAGTACATCTCTGCCATATTGCAGATGGGGGGGAAACCAGGGAAAGGCTTATGCCCTCCTCCCACTGGAGGGTGGCATAATAGGAGGTGTCCCACCTCCGTGAAGGGACCCATTGGTCCCAATCTTTTTACCTACTTGTAACACCCCTAAATCTAGTATGTAGGGGCACCCCTGAACCTTGCTTCCGCAGACCAGAAGAAACTACGAGAAAAAAAGGAAAAAGGACCGAACAGCCGTGCCAAAGCTAATAATAGGAAGACGTCCACTGACTTGGCCCCAACCCTAACGGCCTGTCTCCACCTCGAACCTGCTCCTGCGAAATCCCAGTGTGTCCTGGAGCCAGCAACCTCAAACTCCGGAGGTCCTGCCTGCCGTCAACCACAAAGAATGTGTCTCCTATGAACATCGGATTTGTTCAACTCCAGCCTCTGGCCGGTCACCGTGAATCGGCACCACTTTGCTGCTGCCGGACACGGCCCTAGCTCAAGTGGGCAAACACGACGAGGAGGTCCCCCCCCCGGCGATCCTGACCCGAGATCCGGCGACCCCTGATCTACCTCAAACCTTTAGCCGACGCCTGCAGGCGAAATCTGAAGGTCCCCCCAAACGCGACCTGGAGCTGGTAAGAAGATCCGACCTTAAAAGACACCCCTGCACCCAACGCCCCATGGCCTTGGGTAGCCAAACAGAGTGTGCCTAACCAACCCCCAACATCCCAACTTACCTCTCAAAGTGGTGGTCACACCCAGAAAACCTTTGTCCCCAAGCATGCAGTGCCTTTGCAAACTGGAGGTTCCCTATTGCAAACAGGGCACCCAACGTCGAAACAGCACCATGCACCCGGCCGCCCTGGTGCGGCTGAGGGTGCACCTTTGGTGCTACTTTGTTTCCCAATTTGCCCTGAGCTAAAGTCCAGGAGCTTTGCTCCCACAATCAAGTGGCCTGCTAGTCAGCAGCCACCAACAAGTGGTCCCTTATCCCCCATTGTATAACATTAATCCTCCGCACTCTGCACCTGGCCACCTTAGTGCTGCTGAGGATGTAACAAGAGTGCATCCCTGACCCTGGGGGACCCCTGAGTCTACCCACAGAACCTCAGCTCCCTCTACCGAATGCTTACATAAAACCGATAAAACTATTTTCCGCCATAGGAGAACATTGACTGTTTTTCTTGGAAAAGTTTCTAAGTATGGAGTTTGAAAACCTAAAGAAAATTTCTAAAAATGTACTAACAAAAACGATTTTACTTACCTGTTTACAGGAAATGTCCCAGTGTAGTATCCAAGTATACTACACTATGTATGAAAAGTAATCTCAAAAGTAACTTACCTATAGTTTTACTGAAACTTCTATGCAAAGTATATGTACTGTATTGCATTTCTGAGAAACAATACTGTAAGTCAAAACTAACTGCATTTACAATTGCAATCCAAACTGTTACAATCTGTATATTTACTGCAAAGTACTCCTTACTTACCTGTGCCAGGCATGCTTGGTTCTAGGAAATACAATAACTAAAAGAATATTTTTTACACAAACAATTGGTCTGAAGTTCAGTCTTTGAGTGTGTGAATTCATTTGCTGAATGAGTGTGTAAAACAAAGGCTTAACACTGTCCTCTGATAAAGCCTTGGTGCTCGACCACACTACCACAAATAAAGGGCGAGGTATTATCTAACTCAACCTCTGGCTACCTTTGGGGTTCCACTGGACTCTGTGCACACTATACCTCACTTTGGTATCGTATATAGAGAGCCAGCTTCCTGCATCATGTTGCTGCTCTATTATCCCCCTCTTACCAAGTTTAGACTGTACAAATCAAACATGAATCTTATTGCGTCCTCAGGCCTCGTTAGTGGTCATATCCAAATCTTCAGATCCTTTCTACTCTAAAAGAGACTTTCTGATGGGCCAGAACTGCACTGTGAATGTTGGGCTGAATTTTCCACTGTAGCCTTCCAATGCTGGACCTGACTGTCTGGCTCTTGAGCTGTTGCAATATTGATAGTTAAAACCTTGCATGGTGGTTCTGAAGGAAGAAAATTGTGCTTCCAAATCATCATTTGCATTCAACCCCATAGAGAAACATCCAAAAGGTAGCTTTTTTAGGAAGCTGTTGTAGGGCCACGGACTGTCTGTTATTACTTGCTAGTATCCGATATAAATACCTTATTTTACCACCGGTGTCTCAGTGCGACACTTTGTTGCTCTCCATTTGGATAGCTAAGTAATTCCCTTTAGGCAGTTGACTTTAGGTAGCAGGGACACAACCAGTCAAACCTCATTGTTAGGTGGTGGTAAGGTTAAAAAAGTCCGCTATAATATGTCATAGTACATAACACTTAATAACAAGATTAAGATTAGTTATTGTCAAGAAGAATAGGACTTTAATGTATCTTAAAAATATATTTGTTACAGACGGAATACTCTTAGACAGCCATCATTTGCCAGAATCTTTCAAGGTTGAGATGCAACCTCAGGAATTAGCACTCCAATGGGCTGGTTTTCCCAAAACATAAACCCCCTCGTCAATGCAAATCCTTAAGGATCTGTGAAGAAGAATCCAAAATCTGTGGCATGTTTATGATCTTAAGACTTTTGCAAGAACATTTCACCTGCAGGTAGATCTGATTTTGCCCAAGTTATGTAGACACTGGAACACTCCCACCAACTGTTGTTATGGACCAATCTTGTATAACACGCTGAATAACTTGGTGGGTTGAAAGCTCAGCTTGTAAGCTTCCCGTACCCATGGAAAAATAAAATGTGCCACTCCAATATATTATATTCCAAAACACCACCACCACCACAAAAACAAGCATTGGAAATGCAATAGGTCTCGCATTAGAAAAGTTGGAGTTATTGGTCTTGTAAATGACATATTTTATTTATTTGTTGGTTTTTAAAATTGCTAAATTGATGGCTTTGTCATTTACAATGCCAATAGTTATAACTTTCGCGAATGTGACACCTATAGCATTTGGAATGCAACATGTTTTGTATTTACGTGACTTAGATGGCAGCTCTGGTCGTTAGGCCACATCTCTAGAGAGCAGGAGAGTGCAGCAGGGGAGAGAAGCACAGCAATGCAATAGGTCTCCGCATTAGGAAAGTTTGAGCTATTGGTATTGTAAAGGACACATTTTTTATTTATGTGCTTGTTTTGAAAATAGCGAAATTAATAGCTTTGTTATTTACAATGCCAATAGTTTTATCTTTCGCAAATGTGACACCTATTGTAACACAATATGTGTTGTGAGGGTGAGTGAGGGTGAGGGTGAGGGGTTGAGGGTGAGGGGTTGAGGGTGAGTGAGGGTGAGGGGTTGAGGGTGAGTGAGGGTGAGGGGTTGAGGGTGAGTGAGGGTGAGGGGTTGAGGGTGAGGGGGTGAGGGTGAGTGAGGGTGAGGGGTTGAGGGTGAGTGAGGGGTTGAGGGTGAGTGAGGGTGAGGGTGAGGGGTTGAGGGTGAGTGAGGGTGAGGGGTTGAGGGTGAGTGAGGGTGAGTGAGGGGTTGAGGGTGAGTGAGGGTGAGGGGTTGAGGGTGAGTGAGGGGTTGAGGGTGAGTGAGGGTGAGGGGTTGAGGGGTTGGGGTGAGGGTGAGTGAGGGAGAGTGAGGGTGAGGGTGAGGGGGTGAGGGGGAGTGAGGGTGAGTGAGGGTGAGGGTGAGTGAGGGTGAATGAGGGTGAGGGTGAGTGAGGGTGAGGGAGAGTGAGGGTGAGGGTGAGTGAGGGGTTGAGGGTGAGTAAGGGTGAGGGTGGGTGAGGGTGAGGGGGTGAGTGAGGGTGAGGGTGAGGGTGAGTGAGGGTGAGGGGTTGAGGGTGAGTGAGGGTGAGGGTGAGGGTGAGGGGTTGAGAGTGAGGGTGAGGGTGAGTGAGGGTGAGGGGTTGAGGGTGAGTGAGGGGTTGAGGGTGAGGGGTTGAGGGTGAGTGAGGGTGAGGGTGAGGGTGAGTGAGGGGTTGAGGGTGAGGGGTTGAGGGTGAGGGGTTGAGGGTGAGGGGTTGAGGGTGAGGGGTTGAGGGTGAGTGAGGGTGAGGGTGAGTGAGGGTGAGGGTGAGTGAGGGTGAGGGGTTGAGGGTGAGGGGTTGAGGGTGTGTGAGGGTGAGGGGTTGGGGGTGAGGGGTTGAGGGTGAGAGTGAGGGTGAGGGTGAGGGGTTGAGGGTGAGTGAGGGTGAGTGAGGGTGAGGGGTTGAGGGTGAGTGAGGGTGAGGGTTGAGGGTGGGTGAGGGTGAGTGAGAGTGAGGGTGAGGGGTGAGGGTGGAGGGGGTTGAGGGTGAGTGAGGGTGAGGGTGAGGGGTTGAGGGTGAGGGGTTGGGGGTGAGTGAGGGTGAGTGAGGGGTTGAGGGTGAGTGAGGGTGAGGGTGGGTGAGGGTGAGGGGGTTGAGGGTGAGTGAGGGTGAGTGAGAGGGTGAGTGAGGGGTGTGTGGAGGGGTTGAGGGTGAGTGAGGGTGAGGGGTTGAGGGTGAGTGCGGGTGAGTGAGGGTGAGGGGTTGAGGGTGAGTGAGGGTGAGGGTGGAGAGGGTGAGGGTGAGTGAGGGGGTGAGGGGTTGAGGGGTGAGGGGTGAGGAGGGGGGGGGTGGGGTGAGGGTGAGTGAGGGTGAGGGGTTGAGGGTGAGTGAGGGTGAGGGTGAGTGAGGTGATTGAGTGAGGGGAGTGAGGGTGAGGGTGAGAGGGGAGTGAGGGGTGAGGGGGGGTTGAGGGTGAGGGGTTGAGAGAGGGTGAGGGTGAGTGAGGGTGAGGGGTTGAGGGTGAGTGAGGGTGAGGGGTTGAGGGTGAGTGTAGGGGTTGAGGATGAGTGAGGGTGAGGGTGAGTGAGGGTGAGGGGGTGAGGGTGGGTGATGGG